>NC_141907.1:0-5262500 GCF_057802395.1 Ceratotherium simum simum | reverse complement strand
CCTGGCCTCCAATGACAAACTCCAGGCGTCTTTCAGCCAGGAGCTGGCGGACCTTGGGCAGAGGGAAAAAAGCTGGGTTACAACCTCCGAGCTTGGTGTGGTCTGCAGAGGACAGGCCTACAGTGTCTCATGGTGCCTTCCATCAGACTCCGCACCCTCATTGCTTCTGAAAAAGCAGGGCACTGTCTGTCTGTCCTGGTCAGCACCATGTCCCACCACCTAGAACAGCGCCTGGCCCGCGGCTGCTACTTGATCAATATATACATATGCTTCTAATTTTTACTTCTGAAATAATTTCAAACTTACAGAAAACATGCAAGAATTGTAGAAAGAGCCCCTGTATATCCTTTCCCCAGATTCATTCATTGTTAACCCTTTTACCTATTTGCCTAACACTCCCCATCTCATTATATACATGGTGTGTGTTTTTCTAAACCATTTGAAAGAATAAATCAGCAATGGCGACCCTTTTACCCCAATACTTCAGTACGTGTTTTGTAAGAACAGGATAGTTATAGCCATAGTATAATGATCAAAATCGTGAAACTTAACATTAATTCAACACTACTACCTGATCTACAGACTTTACTCACATTTTGCCAATTGTTTCACTAATGTCCTCTTTCTGGTGCAAGATTCAATCTAAGACCACGCTTTGCTTTTAGTGGTCATTTCTCTCTATTAGCCTTTCATTCAGAAATTCCTTAGTCTTTTTTTTCCCCTCAATGGGTTGATAATTTCAAAGATTATAGGCTAGTTATTTTGTAGAATGGCCTTCAATTTGGGTTTGTCTCATGATTGGCTGATAAATATTTTTAAAGTAAATGAGTGAATGGAAGGATGGAAACCTAAACAGTGGACAGAGAAGGTGGCAGTGAGGCCCCCGTGCCGTGTAGAGACTGCATTTTCGATTTTCTCTCTGAAGGTGTAGTATTTCACTTCATTCACTCGGCAGATATTGAGTGGGGACCTACTGTGCACAGCTTTATTTATTTATTTATTTATGCAAAATGAGGAAGACTGGCCCTGGGCTGACAGCCATGCCCATCTTCCTCTACTTTATATGGGATGCCGCCACAGCATGCCTGACAAGTGGTGTATCGGTGCGAGCCAGGGATCTGAACCCGGGCCGCCAGCAGCAGAGCACATGCACCTAACCGCTACACCACAGGGCCAGCCCCTGTACATAGCTTTAAATGGGCACCTTCTGCATGCCGGGCACTGTCCGGGCAAGGGAGACTCAGCAATGAACAAAGCAGACAAAAATCCCCGCTTCCGGCAGGCTGTGCCAGTTCATGGCCTGCCCAGGTCTTTGCCAGGCCATGCCTCTCTCCATGGGGTAGGAGACAGACAATGCAGTTTGGGGGTGTCCATGTAAAGAAGTATTGACCGCCCACTGGACACCCTGGAAAGGCTTGCTCCAAGTCGGACATGTCCAGCTCAGAATCCCACAGGTTGAGTGTAAGCTGTGTGACCATAGGCCAGTCGCCTGCCCTCTCTGAACATGGAGCATCTCCGTCAAGTGGGGTAACTATCCCTGCCATCCAGGCTGTTGGGAGGATTCAGTGAAGTAACGTGTAATGAGTACTAGCCCAGCGCCAGGCATGTGGAGGTGCCACTGACTGTGAGGCTCCTCCTCACGACTCCACAGGCTGCGGGTTCAAGACGTCCCCTCGGGGGGTCTGGTGGACTCCCTGCTTCACCTTCTTAGCTTTGCTTAGCTTTTGAGCAAGTCTCTTGGCCTCTCTCTCTTTTTTTTTGTTTGTTTTTTTTTGTGAGGAAGATTAGCCCTGAGCTAACATCTGCCAATCCTCCTCTTCTTGCTGAGGAAGACTGGTCCTGGGCTAACATCCGTGCCCATCTTCCTCTACTTTATATGGGACGCCGCCACAGCATGGCTTGACAAGCGGTGCGTCAGTGTGCGCCCGAGATGCGAACCTTCGAACCCTGGGTCGCCGAAGTGGAGCGCATGAACATAACCGGTGTGCCACCAGGCTGGCCCCTCGGCCTCTCTGAACTTCACGTTCAGTGACTGTTCTGAAGGGAGGTGAATGCTGGGGAGGAGACTAAGTCACAGATGTGGAACCTGCAGCTCACAGAGGCCAGTCTCCACCTGTGGTCACACCGGGAGGTGGTGGAGGCACAACTGGGTCCCAGGCTGCCTCTGCACAGGGCCTGTCTGACCCTCTGCCGTGTGCGAAGCCAATCTGCTGTCCACCTCTGAACCACAGAGATGGCTGCACCCTCAGCAGGGTCGCCAGGGTGCCCACGGGGGCCACACTGATACGTAAATGAGGGAAGAGGGTGTCAGGGCCCAGGGCCAGCACGGGAGTGCCCGGAGTCAGAGGTGACCCCACTCAGCGCCAGCTGAGTGCACAGTGGGGTTGCCAGAGCTGCAATTTTTCACAAATGACCGAAAAGCCAGGATTAAAAGCAAACATGGTCTTGGGCATGGAGCTGACCACACGCCTGCTCTACACCAGCGCTGTGAACAGCCCAGTGGGGTGCGGGCCGCGTGGTTCACGCAGCGCAGCCATGGCCGCTGCGAGAACGCCCCATGGGCCTCCTGCCCAGTCTCCACTGGGACACCCGCCGCCCCTCCCTCGCTGCCCCTCGAGGGCCACCCACAGGCAGCCTTACCTGGTGTTTCTGCTTCTCTGAGGCGATGCCGTCCCACCACAGCCGGAAAAACTCCTGCTCCACGGCGATGAAGCGGCGCCGCTCCTTGCGGGCCAGCTCCTCCACCGCCGAGGTGTAGACGTTGGCGGCGTATGCCACCATGCTTTCCTGAGGAGGGGGCACACCATCACACCGGCCCCAAGGACCGGGCAGTGAAATCCAGGGTGACAAAGCGCCCCTGGGCCCCCGCCTCCCGCAGGGCGTCTGCCCACTGCTCCTCCTCTGCCTTCCCCACTGCTCTCCCAGCAAACGACCCCCGGCACCCACTCTGTGCCAGACACACGGTGTGGGCCGGGACTGAGAGAACAGCGTGGCTCGCCCACCTCTGATGAGAACGTGCTCTCCAGGGAACAGAGACGAGGAAACAGACCATGACACTCTCTGTGGGCAGAGCGAAGCGCCAGCCCAGCCCGGGGGTCAGGACAGCTTCCCAGAGGGGTACAAGCTGGCCCTGAGGGTCCAATGGGGGAACAGCAGTCAAGCCCAGGGGCGAGAGGGGGTGAGGTCCAGGGACACCAAGGGGCCTGCTTGGGCTGAAATGAAAGGGAAGCAGGTGCTGAGAGCTGAAGCTGAGAAGAGCCGCTCCCTTGGGCTCCCTGTGGGAGCCCTAGCCGCTCCCTGTGGGTCTACCTGCCTGCCTCCCCCAGGCTGGGGGCTCCCAGGGATGAGTGCATTCATAGCTGCTTCCCATCTGGGTCTCCAGGCTGGCACCCAGTGGTGCTCAGAGATGCTCCATAAAGGAATGCAAAGAGCACTGGGCAGGGGATCAGCACAAGTGGGTTATTCCTGAGTGACCTTGGGCAAGACAATGACCCTCTCTGGGCCTCAGTTTCCCCTTCTGAAAACTGGGGCTAGCAAGCATACTTCCCCCACCCTTAAGCCATCTCCATTTGCAGGTGAAAATCACCTCCAGAGGCTGCCCAATGCACCCCAGGACCAGACTTAACACTCAGCATCAAATCCTCTTCCTGCCTCTCGCTCTTTAAACCAGCTGCTCACTTGTTCATGTCTTTTGTAAAGTTGTTATATCCATAATCACAGAGGATCTTTGCTCATTTATTTATCTATTTCCTTCCTCATTCCAAACAGAGCTGAAGGAGCCCTGGGTAATAATATCCAGTCCCCTACCCCAGAAACCTAAGGAAATCAGAGGCTTTTCCTCTTTTTCTCTCTGCGATCATTCATTCATTCAACAAACATTCCTGGGGCGCCGACTCCGTGTGTCAGGCACAGTGAGAATATGTCAGTAAAGAAAATGAATGAAGCCTCCGCCCCGTGGGCTAACGTTCTAGTGGGGAAAACAGGCCATGAAGGAGCCAGTGAGTAAGATGTCTGGAAGGGAAGGAATGGGGAAGTGGCCCGGGAGGCCTCAGGCACCTACCTGGACCGTGTAGATCCAGCCCACATCCATGTGGCTGTGGGGCACCACGAAGACCCTGATGGAGTCTGCAGCCTGGGCCCCCGGGGGCCACAGCAGCACCAGTTGCCCGAGCAGAGGCAGCCAGCACAGCAGTCCCATCCCAGTGGCCAGCAGGCAGGGGCTGCACAGCTCCCCTGTGGGGCCGGCCCCTAGGCAGCTGCCTGGGCACCCACCCCTTGGAGGGGGGAGCAAGAGGAGGGGCCCTCGCAGCAGTGCTTTCCCTGAGCAGTGCCGGCTGGTGGTACTTGCTCTCTGCCTTTTAGCGTTCCACCCCCATCTCCAGTTTCCTGGCCATCCCCGTCTACCTTGAAGCCAAACCTCAAATGCCACCTGCCCCGGGGAAGCCTGTCAGATTTCTCTCCAGCCTGGGGATGCCCCGTCCTCACCCCAGTGCCCACACCCCTCGTCTGTGCCTCTCTGAGCTTCTCCCTTTGGGCATGCCCTGAAAAACTCAGCGCTCAGTTTGGGGAGTGCCACCATCAGGAAGTCCTCTCTGATAACCTCCCGCTCCATATGGAACTCTCAATCTGGGGCATGCAGTAGGGATTCTATCTCCATTTTAAGGAGGAAATCTGGCTCTCAGAAAGAGTACTTGGCTTGCCCGAGGTCACACAGCGAGTGGAGGAGTAAGCCTGGCGGAAACTTTCCCAGTGAGACCTAGATCACTGGATGACGACCGTGGCAAAATGTTTAACCTCTGAGGCTCAGGTGGCACATCCATAAAACAGATGCAGGAGAGGAGCTGTGAGTTCAGTGAGGGAATGCACGAGAGATGACAACCTCAGGATCTCCGGTCCCCCTGGAGGAGGGTGGGGTCACACCGGTGCAGCCCGGTGGGGAAAGAGTGTTTTCTGGAGCCCCTCTGTGCCGCCCCTGGGAGCAGGGGTCTGTGGTTTGAGGTGTACTGCCTGGGAACCCAATGGCCAGGCCTCTGCCTGGCGTCTTCTAGAGCAGCCAGAGCGGTGGCTCCCTCTCCCAGTGCTGGCCACCCTGTCCGTTCCCTCAGCACGTCCAACTGGAGAGCACGATCTCCAGGCCAGGCTGCGCCCTCTCTGCCCCTCCACCTCCAGGGCCCTCACTCTAGGGCCCAGGTCAGAGCCTCACCTGAGGCAGCCGAGGAAAAGGTCCACCAACGTCTGCGTCCTCATGGCCTACCAGGACACACAGCCAGACTACATCTCCCAGCCGTCTCTGCACTCAGTGTGGCCACATAGCCGAGTTTTAGCTGATGGGATGTGGGGGGAGTGCTCCCCTTCTGCATGATCCTCCCCCTCTTCCTCACCCACTGCCTGAATAGAGGGCACTCTGAGGACCTCAGGGAGGTCAGAGCCATGGACTGAGGCTCCGGAGGACCCCATGGAACCAAGAGGAAATCAACAGACCATGCTACGAGAGAGAAATAACTCCCATGGGCTAAGCCACAGAGTTTAGCTGATGTAACAGTGTCACAGACTGTATTTCCGAAGACAGCCATTACATCACCCATCCCGGGAGCACGTCATAGGATATGACCTTGACGTTCCTCCTGCTGAAAGAGGGGTTCTGTGTCTTCTCTCATCGAGGCTGGTGGGCTTGAGACTCACTTGTAACCAACAGAGTGTAGCCAAAGTGGTCCTGGGCGACTTGCGTGGCTGACAGGGATGGCAGGGCAGCTTCTGCCTTGCTCGCTGGAGCACTCACGCGTGCAGCCTGGGCCGCCATGCTGCGAGGAAGCCCGAACCAGCCCACATGGGAGGGTACAGACGGGAGAGAAGCCCTGGGAGCGCGTGGACAGAGAGGCAAGCCAGCCCAGCTGCCCCAGCTCCTGCTGTTTCCACTCCGGCCCCATCTGCCTGCACCCGCATGGAGACTCCGTCCCGTGTCGCATAGCTTTCCGTTCCTGGTCATTTCCTCTGGCCTCTGCATTACTGTGCTGCTGCAGCTAACCTCGGGGTTGTGACTGATACCGATTACCCCCTCCCTGCTACGCATTCGGTGCCTTTCACCCTCAACCAGCACCCGTGCTGGACGAGAGCGCTTACCGGGTGGGGTACCCCAGATCCCCACTCCCAAGGGATCTGACCCTCCGTGAGCACACCTTCCCGAGCCACAGCGTTCTCCTGTCTATTCACTGTCTAAACCAGCAACCAGAGAGCCCACGTGAGTGCCAGGCCGAGGATTCTCTTGCCTCCTGTGACAGTCCACTGGGTCTGCCTCCCCCCATGTTCCAGAACAATTGTCTCTGCTAGACTGGTGACTCTTCCCCTTGCCTGCAGGTCTCTTGGCATGAGTAGCCCAAGGTGACCTGTGGCAGCAGTAGCTGTGTCACCCGGCGGAATCACCCCCTTTTGGACACCAGAACCTCTGGACCTGCAGAGTCCAGTGCTGTACACGAGACACAAATCCCCACGTAGGTCACTGGGAGTGAAGATAAATGAGGCTCCTCCTGCTTCCCTCCCTCACGTTCTACCCACTGGGGGCACCACACACTGGTCATTGATTCGGGGAGTATATGCCTCCTGGAGGATGGTGCCCCAGCTTCACAGGCACTGTCTCTGAGCTGGTGCTCAGCTGAGCCTTCAACCGGCTGTTCTGCTCCTCTCTCAGGCCGGTGGCTTCTGGGTGGTAGGGCGCATAGTAGGACCAGCAGACCCCATGGCCGTGTGCCCGCTGTCATGCCTCCTTGTGAAAGTGGCTCCCTTGCCCTGATGTCACTTTGTGCCCTCTCTTGGAGCACTCTTTGGAGGAAGCCAGCAGCCACGTCATGGGACACTCAAGCAGCCTGTGGAGAGGCCAGGTAGAGAGCAGCTGAGGCGTCCTGCCCACAGCCAGCTTGAAATCCCCAGCGGCGCCAGTGAACCGCCTGCAGGCCGGTCCTCCAGCCCAGCCCCCGCTCCAGGAGTCCTGATGAACACCTCGACTGCAACCTCATGAAAGACCATGGGCCAGAAACACCCAGCCAAGCCACTCCTGGATTCCTCACCCCAGAAGCTCTGACGATAACAAAAGTTTACTGTAGTTTTAAGTCACAGTCCTCAACACATGTGGTATTCCCCTCTCCCCGGTAGCCAGTTACCTGAGTCAATGACCATAGCCACCTTGGGGAAGGGATGGGGGATCATGACCGTATGCTGCTGCCGGGCTGTCCCAGACTCCTTCCTCCCAGGACCCTGGTCACTCCTCCCATCGGTGGCCTTTGGATTTGAAAACTGGCTCCAGTCTGGACACTGGGCAAAGGGTTGGGACTTTTCACTGGACAGCTGCCCTCACCTCCTAACTCATCCAGCCTCCGCCACTTCTGAGGGGACATGCTGAGGGTCCCCGTGCCACCTGTCCACCTATTTTGTCCCAGGAGCGCTGTTTTCTAGTAACCCCCTCCTCAGCGCACAGTGGGTCTCGCTGCCGTTCCGACCTTGACGTGTGGCACGGTGACTGCACCGACCTCGCTCCTGGCGGCGGCGTGCAGGCCCCTGGCCCCTTATTTCTGTATCGCCTCACTGCCAGCGCCACCAGGGAGCCCAGCGCTGTGCGGCACCTCTCCAGTCAGGCCCAGCGCACAGCGGCAGCCGCGTCTCCGAGGTTTTTGGTGACGCTGGTGCTTGCTCAATGGAGTGTCCCCTGGGCCTCCTGCGGCACGTTGTCACCCAGTGGGTCTTCTGACCTTACAGACCACTTTCACTGTAGCCCACGCCCACTTCCCTGAATCTTTTGATCCCTTCTTCCGCCATCTGCCGTGGCAGTTCTGGCATGTCTTTGTCACTCGGTGTAGGCCAACACGCTCTCCACCTTCAAGAGCCATCTCTGCAGCCTGTGAGCACTGCCTCCTGGTGTCACATCCTTCGTGGCCTGCGTCTTCGTCTACCTCGGCTGCCATAACAAGATCCCACAGACTGGGGGCTTACACAAAAGACATGTCTTTTCTCGCTGTTCTGGAGGCTGGAAGTGCCCAGGAATGGGGAGAGAGTCTGGGCAGCTTCTGTGACAGCCTCTGAGGGGTGGCTTTCCTTCGCTGGGGAGGGGGCATCTCACTGAGGGGACAGGCCACAGTGTAGGAACAATTCTTTCTAGGAACAGGCTCTGGTGTGCCCAGCCGGAAGAGGCTACTGTCGGTTCTGGGTTCTGTTACTCTGGTTACTAGCAGCAAATTGTTGTTAAGAAAAAAAGCCGGTGCCAGCTGTGTCCCCCCTCTGGTGAGATGCACCACAAATGCTCCACCTTTGAATCCAAGCACTGGGAGAAGAACAGGGTGCTGGCAGCTCCCACACAGCAATGTCAACTTGTCCCAGTGTCACGCGTGGGTACTCTGGCTGTGACCTCTTCTCAAAATGGGTCACAGCTCCACATGAAAAGTGTCATGACTCACTTGTTCTGGGTGATCTAGAAAAAGGAACAGCCTGGCCTTTCTTTGTGGGCATGTGGGCGTTTGCAGGATGGACACACCTGGACCATTTCTCGTTTAGTCCTTGTGACATCGGCGTTCTCCATCCCCTAGAGCAAGCGGGACAGGCCTGGGGGCTCACACCAGCGTGCCTCAATGGGCACACTGCCTGGGGCTGCAGCCAGTGCCACATGACCTCCCCGATCAGCAGCACGGACGCAGCGTCCTCTGCCTCCAGCCTTCCCTAGCTCCCAGTGTCTGCCCTCTGGAAGCCTGATCCACAGACTATACTTCAGACCCTTCTGGACTTGGCCCCACTCTGCCTTTCTGACTTCACCTCCCACAACCGTCTTCTCCTGCGTTCCTTCTAGCAGCTGCTGGAAGGCCCCGCTGCTCCCATCCTCATGACTTTTCTCCCCTGTGTGTCCTGGCTGCTGTGTCTCCTCCACCTGGAATGAGCTGGCTTCCTCCCACCGCCACCACTGCGTGGCCAAATCCTTCCTACACTTCAAGCCCTTTCCTACCTCAGGCCCTTTGCACATGCTGTTTGCTATGCCCAGAAGCATCTTCCTCCACTTTCAGTCTGGCTGATTGCTACTCCTCCTTCATGTCCTGCACTCTCAGAGAGACCGTCCATGAACCTCCACTCCTCCTCGTTAGCCTTTACTGATGTATCTAATTCCAATTAATTTGTGTATTTGGTCCACATCGTTCTCACCCACCTGACTATATGCTCCATGAGGCTTCATTCGTTCACAACTGCATCTAGCACCTGCGACAGAGGAGCTCTCTACTTTTTGTTGGAAGGACCCATGAACTTAATTGCTGTGGACATGCCGGTCTCCCATCTACACTGAGGGCATGGGTGATACACACGGTGCAGTGTAGAGAGCTCGGCCCAGCAGCTCGTTCCAACTCCACCTCTGCCTGCTGAGCTCAGGTCGGCTAAGCCTGGAGCAGGGAGATGCCCACCTCCTGGCAGGCTGGCCCAGAGCCTCGGGGTTCTGACCTGTGCAATGGGGGTATTTAGGTCTCTCTTTAGGGTTGTTGAATATCAAACTGTTAGGGGATTAAAGCGACTGCCCAGTGCCTGACCCAGGGTGGGCACTCTGCTAATAATATACAGCAGGGCTGCTCCACCCCGGGCCGCACGGCTGTGCCTGGGACCTGCTTTCAAGTATTTATCGGTAAACGCCTACTGACCCCTGACGTTGTGCCAGGCTCTGTGCTGGGAGGTGAGAGAACAGAAGACGTGCTGCCCCAGGATGCCCTGGTGGTGGAAGACAGGCCATGGCTGTGGTGGGGCACTGCCCACGGGAGAAGCTGCTCAGGAGGTTTGAGGGCTCCTGGAGGAACCGGAAGGCCTTCCTGGAGGAGGGGGTGAGGGAGCTGGGCCTCCAAGGCCAGCAAGGAAGAGGGAAGGGGTCAGAGGCTTAGAGGACAGAAGAAACAGAGGGGTCCAGGGCGCTGGGTGGGGCGGTGAAGGGGCCAGAGTGCTGGGCAGACGGCCGGTAGGCCGCCCAGACCTGGGGCCACGGCGTGGAAGGAGAGCCAGGGCCAGATGGGGAGCCTGCAGGGCTCTCTCCAAGTCTGCTCCTCAAGTCTCTGCTTTCCACCCTCCCTGGCGGCCCCGCTCCCTGCCTTCCTGGGGCTGGGGGGAGGGCAGGCAGGGTCTCCGTGTGTATCCCTGTGTATCCACCCCTGCACTGTAGGAACATTAGTGTCCTGAGTGGGTATTTGTTGTGCCCATTTCAGGTGAGGCGGCTGGGACCCGGAGACGGTCAGTCCACCACCTGTCCCTCAGGGTCACGCCTGGGGGGCACCCTCTATCCTCCCTCCAAGGAACTGGCTTTCTCAGGCCCTGCCCACCTCACAGGACATCCAGACTCCCGGGGGACGGGGAGAGCAGCAACCACTGCGCCCAGCAGGGCCCCAGTTGCAGAATGGGGACACAAAAGGATCTCAGACCAGAGTTGAACAGTCCAGAGTTTAAGTCCCATTTTGGCAGCTTACTCTGACTGAGTCCCTTCCCCTCTCCCAGCCTCAGTTTCTCCTCAGTAAAATGGGCATCATAATAAGACTGGCGACCCCAGTGCAGCGACAGGGTGCAGAGGAGGCGGCCACGGGGAGGGTGGGCAGAGTGGAGCGCAAGTGGCCCCGGGATCCAACCTGTGCACCTCGACGCCCTCGTCACGCACCCAGTGTCCAGACCCCAGATCCCGCGTGTCCTCCCCACTCTTTGCCCCCGCCCTACACCACATGCTACTAGCCTTCACCCCACACATGCACCCAGCACCCCGGGCCAGTGCTGGGAGCAGAGCGGCAGGGAGGAGGAGCAGGAGGAGGAGGGAGGGAGGGGGAGAGGAGGGGGAGAGGAACGGGGGGGGGAGGAGGAGGAGGAGGAGGAGGAGGAGCCTTGCGCGCTCAACGGGGCCTCTGACCTTGAAGTTTCTGAAGGTCAGTGCAGGGCTCGAGGGCGCCTGAGCCCAGCTGCTCCTGGTGCCACCCCAACAGCCCCCACCTGTCCTCACCCCCACAGCCCCCACAGCCTTCCAGGCCACCCTGACCCGGCACGGAGCCCAGGGGTGTAGGAAAGAGGTGAGGGGAAGGGAGGGCGTGCCTACGCGGGCCAGAAGTGGGACTCGGAGAGCCCCAGCACTGGCCCAAGCATGGTCACAGGGCAGGGGCGCCTCTGCTGGGTTCAGAAATACACGGGTCACTCCAGAGCCTGTGCTCTCGAGGTCCTGAGGAGACGCCACAGAACCAGGTTGGATCCCTGCAGGCTGCGCGAACCTGGGGAACGCTCCGCTCCTCTGAGCCGCGGTGTCTCATCAGGAGAACAGGCATCGTGGAGCCCACCTCTCCGCGTGGCCGAAGTCAGGCTCCAGGCCTGAGGCCAACGAGTTTAATGAGGGCAGGCGGTTCCCGCGCAGCCTCCAGCCGCCCCTGTAGCAGGCAGCGCCAGCGCCCGAGGGTGCTGACTCAGGGCCCCCGTGCCGCCCGCGCCCCCCGTGCCACTCCTGCTGGGCGAGGCTTGTGCTGGCGAGTGACAGCCCCGTGACAGCGGCAGGCCCAGAGGGGCCCAAAGGAGTGTCCAGTGGAGGGGTGGGCTGTTGGACTCGCCCACCCTGGGAGGCGTCGGCACAGGCGCTGGCTTCTCTGCTCAGGTTGCCCTGGGCCGGGGCCTCTGTGAGGCCTGAGTGGCTGATGGTTTCTCTCTGGCTGGACCAGGAGCAGGGACAGGCCGCCCAGGGCCTGGCCTGCACTGAATCCTGGCTTCACCCTGACGGGCCATGTGACCTTAAGCAAGTCACTCAGGGCCTCAGTTTGTCTTCTGTACACTGGGGTGGCGCTGCCTAGCTGGCAGGGCTGTGGCAGAGGTGGGAGGAGACGCCTGCCAGTCACACGGTAAACGCGCAGGCATCTTCGTTTCTGCTTTCCCTCCTTCCTCCCTTCAAAGGGCCTAAGGAGGTGGGTGACCTAAGTAGAGAGGGCGCGGTGGACACCACATGTGCAGAGGGGGGGCCTGTGTCACATTAGGTAACAAACACGCCATAGCACCGTGTGTTCCAAGCACTTTCAAAGACCCACCGACTGAATCCTCGCCACTGCCTGCCGGTAAACACCGTCACATCCCCATTCGACGGATAAGGAAACAGAGGCACAGAGAAGTTGAGTAGCCCGCCCGAGGGGGGCGGAGCTCCCGAGTCGCCTCCTCTCAGGACGCGCTCCCACTCGCCTGCGTTTGCTCTGTCACAGGGAGACTGTCTGCAGGGTCAGCGAGGCGGCCGCGAGAGGTTGTTGCAGGGAGCAGGGGGCAGCCTGCTGCCCTCCGGCCCCGAGGGCTGGTTCTCAGAGCCCAGCTCCGCCCCGGCCCGCCCTCCAGCCTCACCGCCCCGCAGCCTCCCCACCACGCCCCAGCCACCTGCCCACGCTGCACCACGCCCCCACCCAGACCCTGAGCGTGTCTGTTTGTCCTCACCTCCCTGCCCTGGAGGGAGGGTTTCCCCCACCTAGCACACCTTTCGCCCCTCCTCTGCCTCAGGTGTCCTGTGACCCTCCCCTTTTCTATCACGTCTGAAAGACCCGGACTATGTTTGCAGGTGAGGATGGTAACGTCTCAATTCGGGATTGTTGACTGAATATCGTAACTGAGGAACGAGTGAATGAATGAATGAGTGGCACATTGTCTTTCTCTGCTTTCCGTGAACGGGGTGGGCAGGCTAGCTTTAGAACCTTCTCTACCACGCTCTGAGGCCACCCAGAGCCTGCTCTGGACAGGCAGGAGGTCATGGAAGGTCATTGGCCTGAGAGTCAAACACTGGATTCCAAACCCCAGGGTGTGTGTGCACATGTGTGTACATGTGTGTGTACTTGTGTGTGCATGTGTGCATGTGACGAATATATGAACACACACATGTTGGAAAAACTCTGAACAATATGCAAACAGTTGGAGTAACAAGTACAAGTGCACTCCTATCTTCCAACCCAGGACCAGTGACCTATTTTGAAGTGCAGGGACGCCCTGGTTTGGGTGGCCGGGCACAGGTGGCTCTCTCCTTGTCAGGGAAGCTCTCCCTCATGGAGACAAAGCCAGTAGGTGAAGGCTACGGGCCTCGAGGTCCTGGGGCAGAGAAAATGGCTCTGCTTGGGTCATCTTCCCACCACTGGCCATCTCTGTCCCCATGATGTGCTCTCCAATTGGCCAGCCTGGAACAGGGGCCTGGCCCTGTGGTGGGAAGATGGGGCCCCTTGAGTGACAGCCCCTTGGGAACCAAAGGTAACAGATGGCCAGCTGAGGGTGGTATTCATCCTATTAGCTAGCATTTATTGAGCACTTACTGCATACCAGGCACAGACTGACCACACTGGGTGTAACATTTGATGGCTACCCACTGATGGGGTGTTACTGTCACACTCATTCTGTAGGTGACGTGGCATGTGATGAGGTTCAGAGAAGCCACTGGCCCTAAGCCAGGGGTGTCCAGCTGAGTTCAAGCCCCAGCCCACTGACTCCACCCACTGCACCCTCAGCATCTTTAAGGGGTAGGTGCTGAGGCTGCTCAGAGCAGGACTGCTTCCAGAAGCCCCTGGGCTCCCTCCTGCGGCCCAGTCTAGCAAGCTCAGGCCTTCCAGGTGCCAGGAGGGGAGGAGAGGCCCAGGGCAGGAAGGGTTTTCCTGAAGTCACACAGCAGGTCCGAGCAGAACCAGGACCATATCTGGCGCCCCTCACTTTAGGCCAGGGTCCTTCCTCCTCCTCCCATGTTATCTGAGGTCGTCAGTGCCCACATGTGCACATTCTGCACAGCCATGTGGCTCTTTCCCAGGAGACCTCTTGATCCTGGCAGTGAGGGTTCTTTTATCTGAACGGGGGCAAGACTGGCTGTGTGTGCAAAGGGGTGGACCATGTGGGATCTTCTCCATCTGACCTGGATCGAGTTTTCACCCTTCTCTGTCCAGTCTGATGTCCTGGAGATGGCATCCCCCAGCTCTCCTGCCTGCTGGCTTCCTGTTGAGTTTGGCCAGTGGGAGGTTCCAGGTGGAGGCTGGGGCAGGAGGAGGGAGAGGCAGAGATGCCCTCGTCCTTCTCTCTGCTTAGGTGCCACTGTTCTGGGGGTGGCAAGCTGGAGACCCGGGAGAGCGGTGGTACGATTCAGTCCGAGTCCAAAGGCCTGGGAATTGGGGGCTGCTGGTCTAAGTCTCGATCTGAGTCTAAAAGCCCAAGAACCAGGAGCACCGATGTCTGAGGGCCGGAGAAGAGGGAGAGTTCCAGGGCAGAGAGGATTCGCCCCGCCTCCGCCTTCTGTTCTATTTGTTCTCAACAGGTAGAAGAGGGCAGTCCACTTTACTGAGTCCACAGACTCAAATGCTAATCTCATCTGGAAACCCCTCACAGACACCCCAAGAAACGATGTTGTACCAGCTACCTGGGCGTCCCTTTTACATAGACATGTAAAATTACTCATCACAGGAGCCGATTTTGTCTGTGATTTGGGACATGCTGGCTGGTGGCCAGGAAAGGAAGCTTGCCGGGGCTGAAGGTGGGTCTCGTTTTTACCAGCGGGGAGCTGGCTGTGATGTACACCTGGAGCCAGAGGTCGCTCTTCACCACTGCGCTGCTCACCGAGACATGCCTGGGGGGTCACGTGTCCACGCTGCAGACGGGAGCGGAGGGAAGCAGGCCCTGGTGCTCAGTGCAGTAACGACAGAATTTAGAAAGGATCTGTGTTTATCATGCATTCACTCACTCACTCATTCACAGTGAGCGAGCTCCCACTACATGCCACTATACTGTCTCAGGCCCCGGGGAAATAGCAGCGAGCAAGACAGGCAAGGCCCCTGCTCTGGAGAGAGGCGATAAGCAAGTCGATGGATCAGATGGTTTCCAATGAAGAGCATAAAAGGTGATGTGGGATCCGGAGACAGGCAGCTCCAAATGGAGAGTTGTCAGGGAAGGCCTCTCGGAGGAGGCAACTTTTCTGCTGGGACCTGAATATGAGAAAGAGGCAGAGAAGGGCGTCCTGCGCAGAGGGCACAGCCTGTGCAAAGCCCAGGAGTGAAATGAGCTTGGCACGTTCTGGAGCAGAGTGAGCGGGCGAGAGGCAGGGGATGTGGCTGGAGAGGGGGCAGAGGTGGGATATGACATGGTCCCATTTCCATTTTTACAAGATCACTCTGCCTGCTCCATGGAGCATGGACTTTGGGGGTCAAGGTGGAAACCAGGGGACCACTTTAGAGGTACTGCAGTATAGGCTGAGCGATGATGGTGGATTAGAGCAGGGAGGAGCTGCAGAGAGGAGGACAAGGATTAACACATCCATTCTCAAACACGGAGCCCCTGCAGGGGAAGGAATGGATGGGCACTCACATAAACCTACAGGAGCGTGCTGGGGTGAAGGTCCCGCTGAGAGATAAAGCAGGGGAGGGGGCTGCAGAGTGCCTGGAGACTTAGACCCGGGCTCTACAGGAGGATTCCAAGGAATCACTGCCCCTTTGTCAGCTGTGAGAATGGCGTTGTGGTTAGGGAAGAAAGATGCATGCAGAAGAGAAGGGGGTGATTTTACTTAAAGTCTCCTGTCAAGGAAAATGGGGGAGAGGAAGAAGGGAGGCATGAAGCCAGAGCGGCAAAACCTGGATAATTGTTGAATCTGAGTGATGCCATGGTCGGGCATGAGTAAGTGTTTTCATAAACCAAGTCTGGGTCCCCCTGCCCAGGTTCTCAGGCGAAATGAGCGCTGGGAGCATTTGGAATGACTGTCGCTGCCTATGGTTGGGACCTTTGCCATTCTGCTGCATCTCTCCTTCTTCCCCGCCCTTCTCTCCTTTTGCTACTCGGAACCCATCCTTTTCCAGGAGGGCGCTGACCGGCTGGAAGGGCCCCTGCGGTGCCCTGCTCTTTCTCATACCGGCCACCAGAGGGCGCCATGGTCTACGGCAGCTGCTGTTTCTGGTCCTGAAATTCTGACAGCAGGTGGAGCACGTTATGGGTCCGCGAGTTTTGGGGGCTGCAGCCCCGTTTGCTGTTCCCTTGAAAACACATATTTAGGTCCAGTAAACGTACCACTTTAGCTTTCCGACCCGTGGTCCTCTACCTTTGCATCTCTGAGGTTGGAAATGAAGGGACTACCTAAATCCACGGTGATTACTGTGGCTCCATCCACCGCGGGGGACCCTTCCCTCCATCACCTCCCACCCTCACCATCCCTGGTTCATTACCTCCTTGGCTTCTGAGTCAAAGTCCGAGACAGGCATATGGGACAGGCAGAGTCCGGGCCACGTGCCTGTGCCCTAGCTACACCGGAGCCGGGGAAAACCAATATCGAGCATCTTCTACTCCGTTTGTGTAGTGGGAGGTGAGATCAGCTTCATAAGGCAGAGGATTTCCCAAACAAAGAGGGTTTAGATGTTGGACACCCAACGGAGCAACAACTATCTCCTCTGCCTGTAGGAGGCGGAAGAGCACAGATGCCTCAGACAGGGCAGGGACAATGCCTTGCGGAGGGACAGCGAAGGGGATTTTGTTAAATGCTGACTCCAGATGGCTCTTGTCATCCCCTGGCCTCGTGGAATCCTCACAGCAATCCTGGGAGGCAAGAATTATCCCCATTTCACAGATTAGGAAACTGAGGCAATGCAGCTGCAGGGCCTGAGCTGGAGGCGGAGGCACAGGCTTGGTAGCATGGCCCAGACACCAGCTGGGCAGTGTCCAGGAGCAGGTGGAGAGGCCAGAGGTGTGGCTGCCTGAGCCTGCTGACACCTGCCTACCGTGCAGGAGGCCAGCACACGGCCACTGATGTTCACGCATCGGCTGCCACTGTGTGCCCCTCAAGGACACCCAACAACCTGGTATGGGGTGAGGTGAAAGGAATGAGCAGCTGGGGCTCCCATGGAACCAGCAGCAGAGTGGATCTGGGGGCCCTAATTGGGTCCAGGTATAGCGGCCACCTAGGCTGCACACCGTCCTGCCCGGCTGTCACACCCATGGGCTTCCCCCTGCCCTCCATGTTGCCTCCTCCTGTACCACGGGCACAGTGCTTTAAAGTTTACGTAGCATGTTGAAAGTCTACACTCTCCTCTGACCCTCAGCCTAGCCCCTGAAGGCAGTGGGCAAAGTCGACCTCCAGCAGGAGAATGAAAGCCTCTGACATGAGTTAATGACAGAACTCAGAAAGGTTGTTCTTCAAAACCTAATTTGAGAATGCTCTCACCTGTGTCTAAAAGGCAGGTGCTATTCTAGATTCAGAAGCATCCTAGGATGTAAATGAAAGAAATCATAAGAACACACTCCCACGGCCTAGGAGAAAACATGATCAGATTAAAAATATATAGTGGGGATCATCCAAATTGGTTGCAGCCAAATCCTCCTAGCTTCCTGAATGTAAGCTTTGAATGTCATTCTCCACTGTGGGGCCTCCCAACCTCAATCGAAGAAGCCAATAAAAAGACATAGAAAAGGTCTCTCCAGTGGGGAGGGCGTCCCCTTGGTTGTCATCCTCACAAAGACCCGGCATCCTGCCCCAAACAGAGTGTGCTCTGGGCAGTGAAGAATGACAGCGGGCTGCTGGGGCCTGGCGCTCTCCGCCGGGCAGTACTGGGACTATGGGAACAGGGATTAACTTTTATGTCGATAACGCCTAAGACTCAAGGCCGGTTATGGCCACCCAGGACCATAGTCCTCAATTGACGTTGGCGTCCAAGCGCAGAATGGAGATTTTTCAGACTCTCTAAAGATGGTGTTTGTGCCATAAATACATTTTAAAAGTGAAATGGAACAACTGGAAACACCCTAAATGTCCAACAGTAGGAACCGGGTTTAATAAATGATGACCTGTCTGTAGGAAAGCATAGCTGGGAGGCTGTTAAGAGTCATGCTCTTCAGTGGGGACCCCAAATGTGTGTGTGAGCACCACCCCAACACACACACAGAAATAGAGGGGCTGAGACAGAGAGAAAAGGGAGAGGGGATGGGGAGGGGAGAAGAGAGGAAGGAGGGAGGGGAGGAGATGAGAGAGGAAAGGGAGAGAGGAAGAGGGAAGGAGGAGAGGGGAGAGACAGGAAGGAAACCCCACTGGTGCCTACAAGAGAGTGAGCACCTCAGGGGTGCTGCTTAATGGAAATTGGACCTTGGGCCCCTGATGACAGCCTTCCAGGGTCTTCTCAGCTCACCCTGAGTTGGAGTCAAAGTCCTGATAATGAACTGCAGGACTCTTCGTGTTCCATGGAACACAACAGACCCCCTCTGCCTCAGGACCTTTGCACTGGCCATGCCTCTGCCTGGATTCCCATCTTGCCCCCATGTCTCCAGAGGGCTCACCCTTCACGTCCCTCAGGAGCCTTCCCTGACCCTCTAATTCACATCGCAAAGCACCACCCCCAGATCCCCCATCCCTTTTCCTGATCTGTTTTCTCCGCAGCCCCTATCACCATGCAATACATGACCTATTTCACTGATCTATTCTATCTACTGTCTGAGTCCCACACTCAGGTGTAAGCCGCACAAGCCAGGAGTCCTGGTCTGCTGCTCACTGTTGTCACCCCAGGAGCCGACACAGTGCTGCCCACAGTGGGCACCTGCGACAATTTGTGGAATGAGTAAACGAGTGCTCTCAGCACGCTCCTCGGCTCCTCACAAAGTGAGACCCCCCCAAAGGCAGCAGAGGGGGACCCGGGAGGAGGGCGCAGGGCAGGTCGCCTAGATGGGGTCAGGTGGCTCCAATCAGACCCCTGGTCTTTCCGAGGCCCATCGGGGACAGCCTGAGAGAGGCGGAGGGAGAGGAGAGAGGCTCAAGGGGGGAGGCGGAGGCAGGGCTGGAGAAGGACGGCCATGAGGAGAGGCCAGGTCCCCAACCAGGGGCATCGGTTTCCCACTGTCAGACAAGCAGTCCTGCCACCACGTTGGGACCACCGCCCCAGTCCCTGAGCACGGACACTGATGCCAGCCACTGTGTGAACCGCCTTCTTACCAGAAACTTCCCTTCGCTGAGCTCACCCTCGATGAGTCTGCCTCTCGCATCCTCAGAGACGTGACCAACACAGGCTGTTAAAAATCTTACACTTTACCTGTATAGTCAGAACAAGGAAACATCAATCATGAGAAACAAACCCCTCGGTGAACCTGCGTCCCTACACACCCCCTACAAACGCGTGGAAACCATCCCTCAGTCCCCGCCGCCTCTCTGAGAGCCTCTGGCCCGAGTCCCCCCAGAGCCTCGCAGACGACCTGAGTCAGAAAACCCGGCAGCGGGCACCCCCCTCCTCCAGGTGGCGGGGGCCTTCGTTCCCTGAGCCTCAGGTTCCAATCTGTGACAGGAGGATAAAAATGCACTGCCCACCCCACCCGTCCAGCCATTTTGACCCCCTGTGAGGTGACCCTCACCATCTCCCCACTCTCCTTTATCTTCCAACTTCCCCTCTCAACCGCCCCTTCTCCACAGCCTAGAAGGTCCGTCACTAGGGACTTTGGGTCACTCTCAGCTTTAAAAACTCAGAAATGGAAGCCCTCCCCCCACCCCCTCCATGCAGCTCCAAGGTCCACTCAGACGTGGGGCACCCTTTCCTGGCAGATTTCAGAGCCTAGGGATGAAGGAATATGGTATTGACTTACCTGCCCCAGGACCTGTCTCCAAAGATAATTTAGCCCAATTCTGTGAGTGAACAAAAACTGGTCCCACTGTGGCTCAACTGAAATGTCACCACCTCCAGGAAGCCGTCCACGATGCCCTGTGGCAGGACCATGCCCAACGCTGCAGTCCACTGAACTAATAAGCATGTGTTGCTGGGTTGCCATTATCGCACCGTTAGCCCTGCCCCCACACACACCTTACAGCCTCTTTCCAAGCTTGTTCCACACAGTATCTTCTCATCTCTTCCCCACCTCACAGTGCGCAGCTTGAGGGAAGAAACGAGAGCTTGGTGAATGATTGCTGGATACAAAGAAGAAACTCCCACCCGAGGGCTGAAGGATAAGAACTAGAAGCCAGGCTGGAAAGAATTGGGGGCAGGAGGCCCATATAGGCTATTAAAGGAAATGTCGCCACCTAAGGTGCACACGTAATTTTAGGAGTACATTCAAAGAAGGCAATTCGGCTCTCACACAAAACCCTTAGAGATGACCCTGGCTTGAACAGATCTCAACAATGAGCATGCACAGTGCTCTTTCCTTACTATGTAAAGAGTTCTTACAAATAAATAAGAAGACAAAGATGAAAAACTAAACAGAAAAACAAGGAAACTAACAAACTTTTATTCACATAAAAAGAGAGACATACACCCCAAGGAGCCCGTAAAAAAAGGTTTGTCCACTCTCATAATTTTAAAAAGAATGTGAATTAAGCCAGAAATGTAGTGCTTTTAAAATATGACAGTGACCCTTAAAAAGCCCTTTTGATCATTCCCCTGTAGGTGTGTTATTAGTTGGGAATGTCCCACCAGTGCACCTTGGGTGGGAGTATAAAATAGGGAACCCCTCAGCAGACAGCAGTTCTGTAACATGAGAATGTTAAATGCACATGCCCTTCGCCCTCTGGGCGTTCACTCTATAGGTACTCCCACACCTGCGTAAAGAAGGATGCTTTCCAGCGTTGCTTCTAATAGCAAAAATTTGTAAACAACTTAAATGGACAGCGATATAAACCTGGGGCAATAAGTTATGGCCATCCATCAACGGAATACTAGGCAACAGTTTAGAGAATGATGTGCTCCTATGTGTGCCAATATGGAAAGATGTCAGTGAAAAAAACAAGGTGCAGAACAGTATGTAGATCTACACAAAAAAAGGATACAGACTTACATAAATGCAGAGAGATAGCTAGGGGGTGCACGTAGACTGTTGAGCGTGGTCACCTATGGGACTGGAGCTGAGGGTGAAGGGAAGGGAAAGGGTCCCTTTCACTTCACGTCCTTGGTACAGTTTGACCTTGTTACCACGTCTGTGCACTAGTTTCTACATTTCATATAAAACATGGTGTTTTTAATTGCATGACAGCGTACGGATTCAAAAACCTTTCAACAAATATTATTCAATCTTAAAAACAAAGAAAATTCTGACATACGCTATAACATGGATGAACCTGGTGGACATTATGCTAAATGAAGTAAACCAGACACAAATGGACAAGTATTTATGATTCCACGTGTACGAGGGCCCTGGAGCAGTCAAATCCATAGAGACAGAAAGTGGGACAGCGGTTACGAGGGGCTGAGGTTATGGGGAGTTCTGTTTAATGGGGACAGAGCTTGTGTTTGGGACGATAAAAAAGTTCTGGAAACGGATACTGGTGATGGTTGCACAACACTGTAAATATACTTGACGCCACTGAAGTGTACGCTTAAAATGGTTAAAATGATAAATTTCATGTTATGTATATTTTACCACAGTAAGAAAAAGTCTGAAAAACCCCTTTCCACGTCCGTCATCCAATTGAATCATCCCAGGAGCCAAGTGAGGTGGGCGCCCTGACTACACCTTACAGGTGAGGACACTGACATGACGGGAGGTAAGCGCCTGCCCCAGGTCGCACGACGGGGACGTCACGTTTGGGACTCAGACCCGGATTTCCCTCCTCACAGCTCTTATCCCACACGCGGCTGTTTCCTCCGGGGTGGAGACATCTCACTAAGAGGCTCCGGAGCGGCCCATCTGCCGCGTTCAACTGACACAGCACGTTAAGACAAGGTAACCGCCCCGGTGACCTCGGCGACTTGAACGTTTTGGAGCAAAATAGGAAAATACCATGATGATCTAAACAATCTATGTTCTGATGGTGCGTTCAACTGACACAGCACTGACACAGCCGCGTTCAACTGACACAGCACGTTAAGACAAGGTAACCGCCCCGGTGACCTCGGCGACTTGAACGTTTTGGAGCAAAATAGGAAAATACCATGATGATCTAAACAATCTATGTTCTGATGGTGCTGGCCACACTCAATGGTGGGCGGGAAAAGGTCCCCACACTATTTTCACTATGTAAAGAAAAATGAGGCTGGGTCATGTCGTCTTTCCAACTCCAATAACGTGGAGAATGAAATTTTTAATGACAATCTTAAGTCATTCACAGTGAAAGCCATGGCCTTCGCGGCCAAATGTTTCCCTGAGTTCAGGCTGCAATCAGCTGCACGTTCCACGCTGAGTGCTATTTTCATAAAAGAGCTGGGCTCACACGCAGTCTCTCCTTTTGACTTGTTCTGGTTATAAAGGTAACAGATGCAAGGAGCTGGCCCCTCTCCCGGCGCCCGCCCTGAAGTGTCCTTCCACCCCTGCTGCTCGAGCTCCGTGAGGGTGAGGACTTGGCGGGTTTGTCACTGTGTTTCCAAGTTCTAGCATGGGACAAGAGCTAGATAATCACTGAGCACATGACGTAGTAAGTTATCATGCACCTAAAATCTATCCCTGACTTCCTGTACTGTTGTGAGTTCACTTGCGTCCCCTCAACATTGACATGTTGAAGTCCTAACCCCCAGTCCCTCAGAATGTGACCTCACTTGGAAAGAAGATGGTTGCAGATGTAATTACTTACGAAGAGGTCATTAGGGTGAGCCCCTAATCCAGTATGACTGGTGTCCTTACACAAAGGTGACATATGGACCCAGGGAGATGCCATGTGAAGGTGGAGGCAGAGACTGGAGTGATGTGTCTACAGACCAAGAAACGAGAAAGGTTGCCGGCAACCACCAGACGCCAGGGCAGAGGCTGGAATGCACTCTCCCTCACGGGATCCAAAGGAGCCAACCCTGCAGACCCCTTCATTTTGGACTTCTCAAGCCACTCAGTTTGCAGCACTTGTTAGGGCAGCCACAGGAAACTAATATGTGTGCTGTCTGTTGTTTCCTGATCTCTCCCAGGCCCAGGATAACCTCCAGGCCATTTTAATTATTGAAGTGTTGTAATATGTTTTAACGTCACGGAGGGCTAGCCCTGCCACCACTTTCCTTCTCTCCTTTTTCAAAAAACATTTCAGCAATTCTGAAACATTTCTTCCCAAGCCCAGGCTGTTGAAGCGTGTGCTGCTCTGGCAGGGGTGGAAGGTGAGGAATGCCCGGGGGAGGGGAATATTTAGAGCTGGGGTTTGTTGGGCGTCCGGTGGGCAGGCACTGTGCGGGGCGTCCGCTGCTTCTTCTCACTTAACCCTCACAATGACGTGCAAGAGAGACAGTAGGTCCTGTTGACAATGAGGCCACGCGGGCTCAGATCACCCAAGGTCGTGAAGCTGCACTCAGGCCCTAACAACCAAGCCACACTGTTCTGCTGGGGGAGGCAGGACCAGCCATGTGGCCACCTGCCCCAGGCCCCGTAGAGGCATTGCAGACAGCTCTGCTCTGCCCTGTCGCCCCTGTGCAACTACCTGGCTTGAATGACTGCCAGCTTCTCATTTTTGAGAGCAGGTGGGCCACTTTGCAAAAATAGTTTGAAACTACTTGGTACAGCTGAAGTGACACCAGCTCAGTGGGCCAGCGAGTCTGCTCCTAAGCATGGGGAACTCTTGGCGTGGGCACCGGGAGACAGTCCAGTACTGGTAACTCCAAAAGGAGGAGCCACCCAAACACCAACCGACAGCAAAGCAGAGAAGGGAACTGTGGTGTCTTTACAGTCACACAGCAGTGAAATGAGTGGCCCTTAGGGGCACACAGCACCAAGTAAAAATCTTCAAAAACAGTATCAGGTGGCCAGAAGCAGGACCCGCTCTATGGTCTCATTTAAATTGTAAAAACAGGCAACACTGTGCAAGTATGGTTAAGAACACAGACAATAAAGAGAAGCCAGGGAATCCCTGATATAAATTCAGTGTAGTGGTTACCTGAGAAAGCAGGGTGGATGAGATCCCGATGAAATCCTGATGGGGGGTTACAGGGGGCTTCTAATGTGCTAGAATATTCTATCTCTTAACCTAGGGGATGAATGTACAGATATTCATTTCATTGCATTTCTTAAGCTGTATATATATGTGTGTGTGTGTGTATATATATATATATAATGTACAGCTTATATATACGTATAAAAGGGCAGGTCCAACAGAGCCTGGATGGTGGACAGAAGCAGGAAGGTGTGTTGTGCCCAGGAAACAGAAGATCATCATCCCTGTAATCCTTACTTCATCCCTGGCTGGAAAGAACATAACTAGAGTCAGGTGCTCCGAGTGTGGATCCCTGGGTGCCAACGATGGTGTGAGACGGAGCAGAGGTGCTGTCAGCAACCAGGCCAAGGGCCAGTTCTGACGTTTTGATAAATGATTAAAGAGGTTAGTGAATATTTGTGTACCCAGTACCTTACAGCTGGAGTTAAGTCTACACTCTATTCTGTATCCTGTCGTGAAGTCAAGTTTCCCCATAGATCTGTTTGCTGAGACAGGCAGAGAGCTGTTCTTAACACTGAGAAGTCTGTACAGTAATCCCAGGGACCGTGGAACTTGAGACCAGACCGTGCTAAAGGAGACTACGGTTGTTAAAACGCTTGTTGTAGAAAGTGTTTGCAGACTGAAACTCTCTGTTTCTGTCCGATGAGGTTGGTTTGACCCTCCCCCGCCAATGGTCCCGAGCTCATGGCGGCTTCTCGGATCCCGCTGGACTTAAGCTGCAATTGGAAAACCACGTCCCTACTATTGGGCATTTGGGTTAATTCCAGCTTTGTTTTCTGTTGTTTCTACTGTTAGATAATTCTGCAGTGAATATCTTTAGGCATACAAGTTTTTTTCTTTCTTTGTATGATTTTCTTAGGATGAGTCCCCAGAAGCGTAATGCAGTGCCAACGAGGATGAAGATTTTTATAGTTTTTGTAGCCCCTGCTGCCTCATGTCACAGTGGCTTCCAAAATGCCACACCAGCGCCTGCAGCTCACCCCCCTCCCCAAGACCAGGAGACACATTATTATTGAAGGACGTAGATCTACAACATCCAGGCCTGTTATCTCCTACAGTGCATTTAGGAAAAGCTCACATATTTTTAAAGAATTTGTTGAAAATCCATTCCAGAAAGCTCTTCCCATGCACCAAATTCAACGAATGCCTGAGTAACGACAATGTGACTGAGTCGTCTTATGATTCACCACAGTGGCGGTGTGGCTGGAAATCAGTGCGTTAATTTACCTCCACTGACGAGGTGCTTTAAAGGTCTGGCGTGTATGAAATCAGATGCTCGTGATTTGTAGTCCGTGCAAGACAGAAGTACTGGGCGACCATCACCGAAAACGACTGTCCCAAGCTTTAGAGGTAATGAAGCCCGCATGTTCCTCCTACGTGGGTCTGCTCTCATGGGTCTTGAGTGGGCTCAAAGGAAGGGCACTGGCCCAGGCTCAGGGGGCCGGGTTCTCACCCCAGCTCTGCTGTTAACTCACTTGGTGACCTTGGGCGAGTCACCGTACCTCCATGGCCATGGTTTCTCCTATGTAGTTTCTGGAGGACCCTCCTCTTCTAGGAATCTCTAAGTCTCTGCAGGAGAGTCAAGTCACGGGCACAGATCACAAGACCTGGGTGAGCTTTCAGACAGCTGCCAACTGGGGGACCTCGGGAGGTGATCTCACTCCTCGGGACCTCCGTTAACTGGGCACAGTAAGCCCAGTTTGCTTCCCACTAGGCTCACCATGTGGATTCGAACAAGATCCTGGCAGCTAAGTCCAAATCGCTGACCAAAGGTCCACACTGGCCCTGCAGTCCGCGCTGTGGGGGCTGGGCCCCGTGGTGGCGGTGGAGGAGCGCTCCCTCACGGGCACCTGGGACGTGAGCACGCTGCAGCGCTGGACCTGGAGGACGCAGGATCCTCACTGCCACAGAGGTTCGGGAGGCCCCTGGTTGAGCTCCCAGCTCTCCGTCTTAAGGCCTGTGGGACCTTGAGCAGACTGCTCTCCTTCTCTGATCTGCAGCCCTCCTGATTCCACCACCACAGTAGGTTAAGCAAGGCTTCAGGTCAGTCTCCACCTGCCAGGACTACTACACAGGCGTGTGTGTGTGTGTGTGTGTGTGTGTGTGTCTGCAGACCACCCCTCATGCCCGTGCCATGAGTGAGTCCAGAACTCGAGAGCCTGCCCCAGGGGGTTCTGACATTGCCATGCTGTGTCTCACCCTGCACACACCACCGTGAGCTCCTGCGAACCACAGGGGGCTTCATGCCTCCCAGTCTTCACCATGCTGTTCCCTTTGCCTGGAATGTCCTTGTCCCCTTCATTCTGGCCAGCTGCCACCCAAGCTCCCACAGGTCCAGGACTGGGTCAGATGCCTCCTCTGCTCTCCCCCACCTCCCATGTTTCCTCTGTCTCATGCATCTCCTCTTTGTCCACCATCATGCCATCCATAGGTGGACACTTAGTCAATGGAGGATGGATGAATGATGGGTGGATGGATGGATGGATAGGTGGGTAGATGATAGGTGGATGGATGATGAACAATGGATGGATGGGTGGATGAGTAGATGGGTGGATGATAGATGGAAGGGAGGGAGGGAGGGAGGGAGGGAGGGAGGGAGGAAGGAAGGAAGATGGAAGGAAGAAAGGAAGACGGAGGATGATGAATGGATGGAAGGCTTGCTGGATGGGTGGGTGGGAGGGTGGGTGGATGTATGGATGGAAGGAAGAATCGATAGATGGATGAAGAGGCTCCCTCTGAAGGGTGGAGACCCAAGCCCAAGGTGTGATTTCAGTGGAGGCCAGTGAGATAAAGGGCAGGGCTCCCCAGTGGCCTCAGTGAGAAAGCTCTTAGGCATTGAGTGCCACACCCCATGGGGAAATGAGGTCAAGTGGGGCCAGGACCAACCTAAACATTACCCTCCACCACCGGCTGGGCCCTCAGGGGAGGGCAGAAATGCGAGAGGTCCCCTGGCTGGAGTGGGGCAGCCCAGGGCAGTCATCACAGTGGGAGCCACGACAGACTGTAGGCAGGTGCCGTGTTGTGAGGGGATGCTGGGCGGAAGCGTCCTGGAGAAGCAGGGGGCTGCAAGGGGCAGTGCTGGACCCACCGCCTTTGCTCCCCTAGGCAGCTCCAGCTCTCCCTCACTGCCCGCAGGAGGCCCCAATGCCACCCTCCACCCAAAAGAAATCCAGACTTTCTTCATTCACTTTCCAGAGCAGTGAGCCCTTGGCAGAGTCTGTGGCCCAGAGCTGCCCCGCGTCCCCAGGTGAAGGACCAGGACCCAGAAAAGGAAACACAGCCCGGAGGGCTGAGTGGGGATCAGCTGCCAATCTGGAGGCTAAGGGCAGGAAATGGTCAGGTTGGGGGTTTTGTTGTTTTTTTCAAATAAAAATTGCATTATAAGGACCTCGCCCACTTGGGCCCGCTCTCTCCTCTCCTCTCACATGGATGACTCTTCACACATGCTCGCCCCTCCTTGTTCATTTACATAACAAACAGGGAGTTCTACTAGAGGCAGAGAGAGACCCACAGTGATACCAAAGGCATCTGTCGTGCAGGCCCCGTCAGGTGTCACCGAGGTCACCTGTGTTAACAGTGGCCCTACTGTGTGTGTGCTGGGCACCTTCACAGGCTCATCCCAGGCTGGTGACACCCCTGCAAGGGGGCGTGGCTGTGCTACTGGACAGGGGAGGGGCTGCAGCCCCAAACAGGGGTGCAATGAGGCCAAGCTGGGATTCCAGCCTCAGACACCCTCCTCAGCCCCAGGGGTGCACCTGCCCAGCAGGAAGGCTCTGCAGCCAGCTGGGTCCAAGGGATGAAAGGAGACCACATAGCAGGTGAAACAGGGGACATCCAATATAAGAATTATTAACAATGGGAAAAGTCTGACTTCCACTCCTAGGAGTGTGCCCAAGAGAACTAAAAACACACCCACACAGACACTTGTTCGTGCACATTTACGGCAGCATTATGCACAATCGCCAAAAGTGGGAACAACCCAAACATCCATCAACGACGTGGATGAAGAAAATGTGGCACATCTATGCAATGGAATATTACTCAGCCATAAAAGGGAATGAAGTATGTTACATGCTACAACCTGGTGACCCTCAAAAACAGTAGAGAAAGAAGCCAGACACAAAAGAACACATATTGTGTGATTCCATTTATACGAAAGGTCCAGAATAGGCAAATCCGCATAGACGGAAAATAGAGTCGCGGTTGCCAGGGGCTGGAGGAGGAGAGATTGGGGATGACTGCTAACAGGTGTGGGGTTTCTTTAGGGGTTGATGAAATTGTAGAATTAGACAGTGGTGATGGTTGCACAACTTTGTGGATTTACTAAAAATCACTGAATTGTGCACTTGAAAGAGTGATGTCTATGGTATGTGAAATGTATCTCAATTGTAAACATTTGTACAGAGGCAGCTGTGAGATAGAAGGAGTTGTGTGGTACCCACAGCGGAGGTTCCAAGGGAAGGACAGATTGGAAGGGTTCAGACCCCCTGGGGGAGGAGACGTGGCCGCCGGCCAGCAGAGACCGTCTCCGGTTTGGCAGTGGGAGCTGGTCTGGAGTTGGAGGCGCCCGGGGCACCAGACGGGAGGCAGACTGGTGACATGGGGAGCAGGGGTGGGGGCTGGCAGGGCAGGAGACCTTTGGAGCCCGAGGGACGTCCTCACACCCACACCACCGTCCCTGTGGGGCAGGAACACAGGAGGCCGCCTCCACCTGCAGTGTCCCCCAGGACGCCCAACTGGGCAAGGTCACCCGCGGGCTCGCTCTAAGAGAACTACTATAGGAATTCGTCATTGACCTGGAGCGGACATACTGAGGGGTCCGTTCAGGTGACATGGGCCCCGGCAGAGGGCGGAAGGAGAGCGGCCTCCAAGGCCTGGTGCCTGTGGTTTAGTTTTCTGTTTGTGTGAGCGACTTCGGAACCTCCCCTTCCACTGAAATGCCACCTCTGGCTGCACAGAGATGCAGTCCACAGGAGTGGGCAGCACACGGGGGCCATAGGGTGTGACCCTGCTCAGCCAGCAGCCTGCTGAGACCATGGCTAGGTCTGCCCCGCTCGCAGGCCTCGGTTTACTCACTTGTGAAATGGGTCTGGCTGCCAAAGGTCTGAGCCCCGACAGTCTGGGGTCCTGAGAGCAGACACCAGAGTCTCCTTGTGTTCTGGCTACTCTATTCCACTTCAGGGGACCTGGTGGCCCTCCAGGGGGTGTGTTGGAAATTGTCCATTGGAGGATCTGGGTGGGATTTTGTCTTGTGTTTCAAAGCTTTCCCTGGACAGTGACCTGGGGCACCAGTGGGCCCTGGGAAGGACTCTCAGCATCTTTGGCTTTACCGTCTCGAAGTCTCACGTGACCAGTGGAGCAGCGGAGCCAACATTTTCCCTTGTCGCCAAGAGCACCTTTTGGGGCCTTTCACACCTAACTCTTATCGCCCTCCGTGTATGTGCCAGGCCCCGTTCTGGGCACTTGACAGACGTGATCTCGAATCCTCCAGCAACCTGCGAGGTCAGGGATCTTGACACCACCTCACTGATGGGGAAATTAAGGCTTGGAGAGCTGAAATCACTCAGTCAATGTCACCCAGAACTAGAACTCAGGCCCCCTGGCTCCTTGTCCTGGAGGCTCCACTGCTCTCAGGTTGGAAGGCTTTCCCAAGATGGGGCCAGGCGAAGGCACCAGCTACACGCAGGACGGTGCGTCTTCTGTCTCCTTCCCAAGGAGTCGCTAGCCTTGAAGAAGGTGGAGGTCTAGTGGTTAAGACCCGGTGCTCTCACCACCGCAGCCCGGGTTCATTTCCCGGTCAGGGAACCACACCACCCGTCTGTCGGTTGTCACACTGTGGCAGCTGTGTGTTGCTACGATGTTGAAAGCTGTGCCCCCAGTATTTCTGCTGTGCTGTACACAGGGTCACTCGGAGTCGGAATCGACTCCACATCACTAACAACAAGGTGTGGACCTATGTAAATAAATGCATAATCAATTTACAGTAACTGTTAGATCATAAAATGTATTTAGTAGCCCAAAGTCACTTCCACCTTCTACTGTATCATTTTTAGTCTTTAGATAATGAATCTCTCCAAGCACCACTGAGGAAGGTGAGGCATCGGAGGGACCCAGGGGGCCCTTGTAATGAATCAGGCCAGCGAGCAGGCGGCCAGGGCAGAGCTGGGAGGGTGTTCAGGAAGGGACCCACTGATTGGCTTAGAAAAATGTACTTGACATATCTTTGAGGGAAAAAAGCACGTTTCAGAGCACCCTTGTATTAGTTTTCTAGGGCTGGTGTAGCAAAGTGCCACAGAGTGGCTTAAGACAAGAGAGATTTATTCTCACAGTTTTGGAGGCCAGAAGTCCAAAATCACGGTGTCAGCAGGGCCATGCTCCCTCTGAAGGCTCGTGGGGAGGACCGTTTCTCACCAATTCCAGCTTCTAGCGGCCCCAGAAATTCTTGATGTTCCGTGACTTGTAGCTGCATCCTTCCCATTTCTGCTTCCGTCTTCACACAGCCGTCTTGCCTGTGTCTCTTCCCCTCTTCTTGTAAGGACACCAGTCATGTATGATTGAAGGCCTACCCTACTCAAGCACAACCTCATCTTAACTTGATTACTTCTGCAAAGATCCTGTTTCCAGATGCGGTCCCACTCACAGACACTGGGGATTGGGACTTCAGGGCACACAATTCTACCCACTACAACCCTAGATAGCATAGTTTGTGTCTCTACGTGTGTAGATATGTGTAGAGAGATTTCCAGGCACTGGAATGTTTTGGGAGATCCCGGAGAAAATTTCCGAAGAGTGCCCAGGACCTGTTTTTTCAGGAGTAGATGGGACTAATAGATTAGAGTCATTGATCTTGAGCAGGTTGTAGCGTTATTCATGATAGCTATAACTTGTAAATAACCCAAAGATCCATCCACAGCAGCACGAAGAAACAGAGAATGCAGTGGGTCTCGCAGGATGGCTCCAAGACCAGTAGCGTCAGCATCACCTGGGAAGCTGTTAGAAATACGCACTCTCAGGCCCTACCCCAGACCAACCCAACCAGACGCGCTACAGCTGCTTGGTCGGTAGCTACTTCCTGGGTGCTTTGCCCTAATAATAAACACAAATAAGCCTGTATTGCTTTATTGAGCTATCAAAATAAAGTCATCATTAGGCTTTGCCACCACACAGATGGCTTTGTTGCCTGTTCTCCTTCCTCTTTCTCTTATTAGCAAGATGAAACCCGGGGACCATGTTTACATCCCCCCCGCCTCACCCATTTCTGATAAACCTCAGTCTTGGTTTCATCAGCTTCTCGAGTCTCCAAGAAGCAGCAGAAGAGGAAGCGGAGGGAGTGTGGCAGTTTGTGCTCTTGTGGGCCAGCAGGGTGCAAAACGCAAAGGGGGAGGAGGCCAGTCTGCTTGGACATCCTTAGGGTAGACACCAGCCTTCTCCCAGCCTTGGGAACTGGGAGCAGCTGAGCCTCCAAGCATCTGCTCTCAGGGCCAGGAACACCATACAGGCTGTCCTAGGACCACAGGGCACAAGCAGCTTCAGTCCTCTCCCAGCCGACTCACGGGTGTCCAGGGGCTGTGCTCTCTCTGGGACTCATTAAAGGCTGGTCTGTGTTCCAGACCTCTCTCACTGGGCCCTCAGCATCGCCCCCTCCCAAGGGCATCAAGAGGGACAGAAAATATTCCTTTTTCTGCACCCCCACACTGTTCCGACCCAAGCCACAAGACTCGGAGTTCCAACTCCTACTCCCATGTGGCCCTGCCCCACCTCACTTGGTCCAGGACAAACTGTTCTCCAGTTTCCAACTCGGGGGGAAAAACAAGTTCTCGCATCATTTACTGACTGAAACTGCCTGGTTTTATGCAAATGAAGCCCTGGGGCTGCCCGAAGTGGGCAAAACTGGTTTGCAAAACTGCGTCTTTGAATTTGCTAACTTGGACAGAAAGAAAAGAAAAATGTTATAGACTCTCCTGGGGCCACCAGGGGTGGGTGTGTGGGTGGGGGCAGTGGTGGACCCAGGGCAGGGAATTGGGAAGCAGCCAATAAAGGACACAATATTTGTAGGGAATTTAAAAACGAATGAAACCGACTCAGTCTGCCTGCTTTTTGTTATCACTACGCACAGGCCATTCTAAACAATGTCGGTGATAAAATACTCCTCCCTCAAAACACAATTGCTGCGGTTACTGTTGACAATATATGTGCGGTGGGCTGAATAATGGCCCCCAAAGATGTCCAAGTCCTAATCCCCTAAACCTGTAAATGTCATCTTACATGGCCAAAGGGACTTCGAAGATGTGATTGCATTGAGGATCTTGAGATGGAGGGGGTTATCCTGGATTACTAGGGCGGGCTCCACGTAATCACAAGGGTCCCTATAGGAAAGAGGCAGGAGTATCAGAGTCAGAGAAGGAGATGGAGATACGACAACGGAAGCAAGCATTTGGAGTGATGCGAGGAAGGGGCTAGGAGGCAAAGAACGTGGGCAGCCTCTAGAAGCTGAAAAAGGCAAGGAAACAGATTCTCCCCAGAAGCCTCCAGGGAGACCACAGCTGTGGACATCTTGACTTAGACTTCTGACCTCCAGACCTGTAATAGAATAAAGGTGTGGTGTAGTAAGCCCCTAAGGTTGTGATAATTTGTTACAGCAGCCACAGGAGACTAATACAATATGTAAGCTTCAAATTAGCTCATTCTAATGATTTTTTTCCTTTAGTAAACACTTATTCTACACACAAGTTAATTCAGAGACTTCTGATTGTCGAGTCGCCCCTTACACACAAGGACTCAGCTCTAAGCATCCTTTTGAGAGTAAATTCATAACAGCTCAGAGGTATTCACACCGGCTTCGGACACAGTTCACACCTTCCACCCCTGTTGTACTATGATTTCTGCATTTAGTGAAACAGACAATGACAGCCTAGTTACTGTAAAGATGGAGAAACAAGACCTCACATACATTACTCTATCATTCTATGTGAGCACTTCAGCTTTTAATTTATGTTTATAATTTAAAACACAGCAAGATATTTTTGTTTACTAACTGCAAATTTTAGCTTGTACACTAAATATTTAATTTGAATGACATCTTTAAAATGTATGTTTCTTTTTTTATTGTTAATTGTTTTAAAACTAAAGAATTAATCAAGAAAATAAAATGTTACATCAGTGGTATAATCTACTAGTTGCCTAAATTGCACCTTGTGCAGAGTTTTTGGTTTTATTAAAATTCACTTACAAGTTAATGGACACTTAGTTACATAGAAAATCATTGTATCAGACTGATCTGTAGAGAAAACCTCTCTCTGTGCTTCTCCTTTGCTCTCACACTAGCGCTCACACTCACAACACCTCACTGCACTTCTGACACCACGTGTGTGGGTTTTCCACACATTAAGCAACTCTCTGCAACACCAGCTGGTGTCGGTTCAGTTCAATTCTGACACTATCTACCTAGAATTAGTGTCAGATCCCACAAGTTAAGGGCTCAGTGCCACAAGACTGTCCCACTTCAGACACCAATCGAAAGTCCCAGGTTGTCACCTGTACTTCTGACTGACTGGCTATAAACCAGGGTTCCCATGACCCCCTCCTTGAGTTGGATAATTCGCTAGAATGGCTCACAGGACTCAGGGGAACACTTACTTATGTTTACTGGTTGATTAGAAAGGACATAACAAAGGATACGAATGAACGGCCAGATGAACAGAAACAAAGGTCGCGAGCCCAGGAGCTTCGGTCCCCAGGGCGTTGGGGTGCACCACCCTCCCAGCATGTAGACGTGTTCACCAACCCAGAAGCTCTCCGAACCCCATACTATCGGGATTTTTATGAAGGCTTCATCATGTAGACATAATCAATTATTAACTCCATTTCCAGCCCCTCTCCCCTCTCTGCAGAATGGGGGTGGGGCTGAAAATTCCAAGCTTCTAATCACGGCCTGATCTTTCTGGATGGGTTACAAGCCCCATCTGGGAGCCCCCCCCCCCACCCCCAGAATCATCTCATTAGAACAAAAGGCATTGCCTTCACCCAGGAAATTCCAAGGGATTTAGGAGCTCCGTGTCAGGAACCAGGGCCAAAGACCAAACATTAGAACAAGAGAAGTTCCTAATGCTCTTATCACTTAGGGAATTGCAAGGGTTTTAGGAGCTCTGTGCCAGGAACCCAGGGCAGAGACCAATATATATATGTTTCATGTTGTTTCACAAATCACAAGAGCAAAGATCAAACTATTAGGTAGTTATCAAAGTTATCAAAGGATAAACGTGTTTGTCCTTTGGGAATTTTGAGGAACTTGAGGCGCTTTGTATTGTGAAGCCAGCAACTGTTCCACAATTAGCCTGGATTTCTTTAAGAAATGTGAAGGGGGCACCCTTAAAGACGTTGACCCCATGGAGCTCAACAAAGAAAAGTTTTAAGCAAAAGAGGGGACAATTGAAGCAATGTCTGGATCTATTCTGAAATATGAAATGCCTGTGACATCACATATAGCTTTATTTCACATTTATTACTGCAAATAACTTGTCATAGAGAGGAGGGGGTATTAAAAAATTATCTCCTCTAAGTGTCAAATATGCTAGGTTCTCCACCAGGAGAGGGAAGAGGGGGCCATGAGCCTCTACCTCGTTAGCTTCACTAGCCCAACCCTGCTGGGTTTCCACTTTGAAAGGGAGTAAGGCTGGACTTGCTGGTCTCCAGGTTCTCACAGTGCCAGCAGCTTAGGGTTCCAAGTGCCATCCCCTTCAGTGCCCTGGGAAGGGGTTGAGCCCTAGTGTCCTGTAAGTCCTGCTGTCCTTGTGACTTCTCAGCCAAGCCGTGAGATAGGATGCAAGAGCAGGAAAGGGAGGCTGGAGGGGGCCATCTGCTTCTGGAGATATGGTGGAGAAGACATTCTAAAATGCTCTTCTGCCACACCCGGAGGTTGCATAGATTACCACAAACTTTCCTTTAAATGCATTGCTGAGCTTGCAAGAATGTAAGAGAAATCCCCAAAGGTGGCCAGGAGGGAACTGAATACTGAAACCAGATAGGTGAGCAAAGGCCAATCCAGAGCTACACAGCAGAAACACAGGGGATGGGAGACTAGGTCTTGGAGGAGCTGAACCAACCCTGCCATTGAAAGTCTTCCAACCTGTGCAAAGGTACCAAAAAGGATTCAGTTTGTGTATTCTGGTTATAAGTGGGAAAAACTAATAAAAACATAAATACAAATTTGAAAACAGAATTCTGAGAATCTGTGATTACGGAATTGCTCTCAGCCAAGTCTAGGGGCTTATCTGTGCCCAAGAGAAACATCCACAAGTCCCTGCTGGAGAAGCTTTCTCAGCCAAGCCTCTCAGGATTCCCCCAAAGCGAGTTCAGCCAAACATTACACACACACACACACACATTCACACACACATGGAAACAAAGTGCCATGAATGAGTCAGCATGATAGTGAGCAAATGGGCTCCCACTGCTCACCATGATCTGACCCAATCAATCACACGGAGTAAGGGATTGAGAAAGGAAGCTTTAATTCAATAAGCTGGCATAATCGGGAAGATAGTAGACTCATGTCTCAAAAAAAATCATCTTCAAAAATTACAAGGGGCCAGCCCAGTGGCGTAGCGGCCCAGGGTTCGCAGGTTAGGATTCCAGGCGCACACCAATGTACTGCTTGTCAAGCCATGCTGTGGCCGCGTCCCATATAAAGTAGAGGAAGATGGGCACGGATGTTAGGTCAGGGCTAATCTTCCTCACACACACAAAAAAATTACAGAATCTTGAGGCAGTTGTATAGGGAAAACGGCCAGTGAAGAGGCGGTCCAGGGATGTTGTTCTCCAGGCGTGACGGGCTCCAGGCATCACATCCTTCCATTCTTCTGTCAGCTGTGATGCGTACCTTGTAGGTGTGTTTCCCCACTGTGGTCAGCCTGTTCCTGGAGAGCAACTCATAGAAGAAAGTTTTAATTTATCAAGCTATTGGGGAGCACATGCGTAAGTGGAGGCCATAAATCAGGAGAGCATGTGAATCATTTTAGAGTACATGCAGAGCAGCGAGTAGTCACACAGAGGAGGGGCTGGGGCCATTTGCATAACAATACGGCCTCACTTATGTTCACTTACAAGCTGAAACAAAAAGCAACTGATATTGGAATCATCAGATACAGAATATAAAATGACTATTTATGAAATATTTAAAGAAATGAAAAGTAATTGAAGGAAAAAAAAGCGAGAAACAAAAGACTATCAAAATTAGCCGGGCAATGTTAGGAACAGCCCTGGTCTCTACCCACTAGATGCCAATAGCAACCCTTCCCCCCAGGCCAACAGTCAAAATGTCTCCAGACATTGCCAACTATATCCTGGGGACCAAATCGCCTGCAGTTGAGAACGTCCTGTTCCAGAGGAAGGTACAGGATCAGACACTACATAAGCGAGTTAGATAATTGAGCAAGCAGCAAAATAACATTAAAATTTTGAAATAATATGAGACATTGTAAAATCTAAGACATCAATTTTAAGACATCATTATTTTAGATAACACGAAGAATGAGAATACACCACAATTAAAGTGTGAATCAATGTTTTTTTCACAGCACATTGAAAGATGCAGCACAACTTTAGAGAATTTAAATGTGAAAAAGGTGCAATGAGAATTTATAAAAAATATTACTTTAATAAAACAAAACAAAATTGAGCCAGGCAGACTTGGAAAAAAAAACAAATTAGGGCTCCGCCTGGTGGCATGGTGGTTAAGTTTGCACGCTCTGCTTTGGCGGCCCCGGGGTTCACAGGTTCGGATCCCGGGCACAGACCTACACACTGCTCATCGAGCCATGCTGTGGTGGCATCACGTGTACAAAATAGAGGAAGACTGGCATAGATGTTAGCTCAGTGACAATCTTTCTCCAGCAAAAAGAGGAAGAGTGGCAACAGTCGTCGGCTCAGGGCCAATCTTCCTCACACCCCCACCCCCCCCAAAAAAGGAAAAGAAAAAAAAGAATTAAACTTCCTGAAACTTCAAGTGATAAGAAGTATATAATGATTCTAACCTCTGTGCACAGAATAAAATAGCTATATGTGTAAGTTATATGAATGTGCAAAAAAGTGACAGAATTACAAGAAGTTAACAAATCCATCAATACAATGAGATAATTGATAGGTCGAAGAGACAACAAATTAACAAGGTTATAGAAAATATGAACAACACTATTAAGTTTGATTTCATTTATTCAGCAAACGATCAAAGATCTTAAGAAGGTGAGAGTAGAAATTCATGTTGGTATCTGGGAGAAGAGCATTTCAGGCAAAGGCAACGAGAAGCGCAAAGGCCCTCAGGTGGGAGGCCGTCTGACGTGCACCAGAAACAGCATGGAGACCGATACAACTGGAGTGGAGTAAGTGAGGGGAGTAACGGTGGAAGACATGGTCAGAGGGGCGGGGCTGGGCCCAGGGGGAGGCAAGGGAGGCACGTAGGGCCTAAGTTAAGCATTCAATTTCAAGGTCATGCAACTGCCCGCCCTGCAGAGAGGAATGTGGGTGGGCAGATCACTAGGATCACGTAGACCGTTGTAAGGACCTCAGACTTTCCTCTGCTTGATAAGCAGGGTCCTGATTCTGAAGAGTGGCGTGATCCGCCTTGCGTTTTAGAGAAGCCCTCTGGAAGCCGTGTAGAGGTCAGACTGTAGGGGAACAAGGGCAAACCAGGAAGCTATTTCGGTAACAGAGAGAGGAGCTGGTGGACAAGTATCAAATCCTGCTCCCAACAACTGGAGAATGCCTGTTCTTCTCAAGCACATGTGCAAAATTTACTAAAATTGACCAGTCCATAGAGCAAGTCTTAACGAACTTCAAAGAACTACTATCAAACAGAACTCCATTTCTCAGCACAATGCAATTAAGTTAGAAATCAGTAAAAGAAAAGCATAACAGCCCCCATGTGGCTGAAAATTTAAAAACACAGTTCTAATAATTTATGGATCAAAAAATCATGTGGGAATAAGAACATACTTAGAACCAAACAATAATGAAAATATAAACACGGTATCAAAAGTTGTGGGATGCAGCTAAAGCCATACCTGATGGAAAGCTAAGATCTTAAAAGTTTATATTAGAAAAAATGAAAAGTATTAACGAGTTACAAGTATAACAAGAAGTTAAAAAAGGACATAGAATAAACCAAAGAAAGTAGAAGGAAGGAGATAATAAAGATAGGAACAGAAATAACAGAGATAACAGAATAAAAGAGAAACAAAGAAATGCTAGGGATCAGGCCCCTAATGAAGGTTATGCACCCTGTGCTTTCTGCCCTGCACAAAAGCACCTGGCTGAGTAGGGCCAACCTAACCTTGTCCTAGAAAAAAGGCAGTGTTTTTCAATTCATCCACCTGGTGGGAACCATCTACTTTTTTTCCCTTTTAAATAGACTTGATCTTTAGAGCAGTTTTAGGTTTGCAGCAAAATTGAGCACAAAGTACAGAGTTCCCACATACACTTTGCCCCTCAACATGCACAGCCTCCCCCACTATTAAGCACCAGAGTGGTACATTTGTTACAAGCAACAAGCCTACGTTGTCACGTTATTATCAAAGTCCATAGGGTTCACTCCTGGTTTTGTACATTCTATGGGTTTTGACAAGTGCAGAATGGCCTGTATCCACCATCATAGTTCACACAGAATAGTTTCACTGCCTAAAAATCCCATGCTCTGCCTGTTCACCTTTCCCTCCTTCCTAAACCCTGGCAACCACTGGTCTTTTTACTGTCTCCACAGTTTTGCCTTTTCCAGAATGTCATATAGTTGGAATCATACACTACATAGCCTTTTCAGATTGGCTTCTTTAGTAAACATGCATTTGAGCTTCCTCCGCATATTTTCATGGCTTGATAGTTCATTTCTTTTCAGCACTGAATAATACTCCATCATCTGAATGTTCCCCAGTTTACTTATCCATTCACCTACTGAAGTACATCTCGATTGCTTCCAAGTTTTGGCAATTATGAATAAAGCTGCTACGAACATCCGTGTACAGGTTTTTGTTTTCAACTTATTTGGGTAAATATCACGGAACACAATTGCTGGATTGTGTGGTAAGAGTACTTTAGTTTTGTAAGAAGCCACCTAATTGTCTTCCAGAGTGGCTGCACCATTTTGCATTGCCTCCAGCAATGAATGCGAGTTCCTGTTGTTCCACATCCTCGCCAGTATTTGGTGTTGCCAGTATTCTGGATTTTGGACATTCTAATAAGTGTGTAGTCGTATCTCGTTGTTTAAGCCATTTATCTTTAGTCATACAAAAAAATTTATGAGCTAGCTGCCTCTGATACATCAAGAAAGCCCCAAAGACGGATTTTTACAAGAGCAACCAAAATATAAAGAACCCGAGAAAAGTCTAGACCAAAGATATACACTTTGCCTATGTCGGTGCTTGGTATTTACAAAGCCTTGTCATAGTTATTGTTTCTCTTAATCCTTAACTCCCCCATATTCAAAACTAAGACTTGTGACCATTTAACTGGCTGAAAAACAGAAGCCAAACCTATACAGCATTTGCGCAAACAGGATTCCTGACATTTGTATTGCTCTATTGTGATGGGGTCAACAGGCTAGAAAATTATCTTTCCTTAGAAGCTTATGTTGAGTGAATGTTAAAACAAATCTACTAACGTGTGCCAAGCTCTGCTCAGGGCATTCGGGACACAGAGCTGAATAAAAAGACTCCAGGAGCCCTCAATGGGGTAAAAGGTGTGAAGGATAGTCAACAACGGCTCTTTCAACATAAACTGAGCTTTGGGTCTGGTGGGGCCTCAAGATGTATCCTACTAGGCCTTTTACCGGGAGGTGTGGGGACCCCGGTCTGGTGAAGAGACACCCAGACACTCCCGACTGTAATCCAAGGAAGAACGGAAATCAGACTCGAAGCCGGCTGGGAGGGGTCCGGTCGCCGTACTCAAGAGGAAGGGGCCATTAGCCCCAGGATGTCAAAGCCTTTGAGCACATTATTACGCAGTATCTTCCTCGTTTAGCGCCGGAAGACGGTATTTACCTCTTAAAACTATGCAACCTCCGGGCTCGACCAGCCCCCTAGGAGGAGCGTGCACCCAGCGCCGCTCGCCCCCACGGCCAGGGCAGCAGCGGGGGCAGCACTAGCGGGCGAGGGGGAAGGGGGAACCAGGGCGAGCGTGCGCGCGAGCGCGGCGGGGCAGGCTGTGCGCCCTCCGTTGACGTGCGCGCGCCCGCACCTACTTCTACCAGCGCGTGACCGTAAAGAGACACGGCCGAGTCGTGAAAGGGGCCGCAACACGCAGGGCGCTGGTTGACGGCGGCGACTCCATTTTGTTCGCCGCCTCTCTGCTCGTAAGTCGCTTGTTTGCGTGGTTTCTCTGAGGCGAAAAGTTTAAAAAGGGTGAAAGTTTTGAAGAATATTCTGGAACTCCGTGGGTAAGCCTAGCGCGTCTCCATTTTGTCTCTGCAGCAGACGTCGGTCCTGCGGTTGCAGAGTAGCGGGAAGATGCGGCCCTTGGACGTCGTCGAGCTGGCCGAGCCGGAGGAGGTGGAGGTGCTGGAGCCCGAGGAGGACTTCGAGCAGTTCCTGCTGCCGGTCATCAACGAGATGCGGGAGGACATCGCGGCGCTCACCCGGGAGCACGGGCGGGCGCAGCTGCGCAACCGGAGCAAGCTGTGGGAGATGGACAATATGCTCATCCAGATCAAGACGCAGGTGGAGGCCTCGGAGGAGAGCGCCCTGAACCACCTGCAGGCGCCGGGCGACGGCGGCGAGGGCAGGGGCACGCGGCGGGGCGAGCGCGCCGAGGAGAAGGCGCAGGAGGTCGCGAAGATGGCCGAGATGCTGGTGGAGCTGGTGCGGCGGCTGGAGAGGAGCGAGTCGTCGTGAGCGGCCGCGGTGAGGCCCGCGCGCGCGGCTGTGGCTGGCTCAGCCCGCGTGCATCCTGGGTGCAGTCAGCCGTGGTTCACGCGGGCGGGAGGCGCGGGGGGAGAAACGTGCGCAGCGTTGCCCTCGGGCGCTGTTAGCACAGACGTTTAAATTCTCTCTCTTTACATTGGTAATTACGGAAAAGTAGGTGGGTTTGTGTTTGGCTGGGTGTGAGTTTGGTTGAACCCTGACGTCCCGGGCAGTAGAGTAGCTGTAGAATATCGACCCTGAAAGTCGCGAAGGGAACAGCAGCACAGCGGAGGCCGTTGAGCGGGGGGAGTGGAACTAGAGGACTTTCAGAGGGAAGACCGTTGCTGGACAATTCCGGAGTCGGCTGGAAGACGGGAATGAGTCGGAGGGCACCAGGTGGCGTCCTGCGTAGTTAGGTTTGTGAGGGTTTGGGTTGGTCTTTCCTTCGGGATTAATCTCTTGATGATGGGTTTCTCCCGGTTGCGCTCTAGGTCCGCAGCCAGTGGATTTTGGTCAACTGGTGGAGATTGGCTGACGCCCTGGAGAAGCTGAACCCAGAGAGCCTTTGTTTTCTCTTTTTTTCCCCTGTCTAAGCTCTGTCCTCACTTACACTACGTTTCTGCTATGGTTTGTGGTTGACGACCTCAATATGAGTTCTGACTGTTAAACGTTTTTGTTTGGGGAAGTTACTTTCATTTGGAAACGCGCTCACATAACAAGAATTAGGGCCTAGATTGTAAGCTCTTGCAGCAGTCACGTATTCCTGGGCTTTGGTTATTTCTGAATTTTGAGGTGCTTTGCTCTTTCTTGTGTGATCTGATAGCTCCCTGGAACTTTGGGTCTGTGTGTGACACGAGACTCAGAGTTGGAGTTCTCCGGCTCTGGCGGTGGTGAAGGAGCTGCGTTACTTCCAGAAGACAACTCTATGCAGCAGCTGAAGCTGAGGAGGGGACCAGACTTCAACTGGAATGTGGATGGGGCTGATCTGGCTGGGACTGACGAATCAGAAGGGGTGGAGAATAGCATTGTTTGTATTTGGGGACTCTAATTTCTGTGTGAGACCAAAGGAGGAGAGATGTATTTTGTTCAAAATTTAAATTTTATGTGGCACACTCTCTGACGTAACCTGTCTAGTCAGTTTGTTTGGACAACCTAATTCAGCTTTATTTGACCTGGAATTTAGCCTAGAAGATGAGATCTTGGTATTCTCTACAAGTTGATGTAATACCCTGATGCATTTCAGTGGATTCTGGGCATAAAATGAAAGATACCTACACAGGCCCTTGAGGGGCTGGGCAAGGAAGGCAAGGGCTGTCTGCATTGGACGCTAAACTGGACGGGGACTAGGCATCTTCAAGGTTCGTAAGTTGTCCAGCTAGAAATTCATTTGAGTAGCAGACCTGACAAGTTTTTGAGGTCAAAACCCTACCATGTATTTAAAAAAAAAAAAAAATTACCATGTTAATAAAAGTATTCATTTGCTTGAAAAGACAAAAGACCTAAAAAGTTATTGACTAAGAAATTTTATTTCTTTCACAATGAAGTCTTTCTGCTTGGTTGTCATCATTGCCAGACGGAAGATGAATTTTTTATGGTTTTTGAGGCTTGCAGGAAGCCTCTAACCATAGGGAAGATTTATCTTTACATGCTGCTGTGGGAACTGGGTGCGGAAAGAACACAGTCAGTTCTTCGTGTAGCAAGGAGCTTCATATAATCCTGTGGTCGGGGCCAAAGTACTTCAGCCTTTCAACGCAGAAAATTGGAACATACACTTTTCTAGTCCTTGCACTAGGAGTATAGTGGTAAGACGTAATTATAGTGTGGTGGTGGACTGCTCCCCTTCAGAAATGAGGGACTTAGTCCCCCAGCTGCTGGAAGTGTTGGTGACAGACAGCTTTCAGCTGGTCAGCTGTCTGAGAAGTGCCTCTGCCTAAGAGAGCTGCCTTAGCCAAAGTCATGCCCTCTTTCCCTGGTGGCCCATATCCAGTGATTAATGGACTGCATGTCTGAGGGCCCTGTCCCTCGCACTGCAACTTGGGACAACTTTGAAGGGCACGTTAGCTTCAGAGCTCTCTGGGGTCTGCTGAGGCTTTTGCTAGGTCTGCGTCATAGCCCCGCTCCTCCCTCTGCCCAGTCTGGTGTCCCTCCCGTTCCACGGGATTAATCGCTAATAAATTTGCCTGTGCTGTAATGTTCATCTGCTACCCGAGGAACCCAGTTAGTGAATGTAAAACAGTACAAAACCATGTGTCACCAGCTAGATACTGTGTCTCAGGAGAACACTGATCAAGGAAAGCCTTTCAGAGCAAGTAACTGGTGAACTTGGCCTTGAAGGGTGACATTGTTCCTTGTTCCAAAGACAAGGAGAGAAGGAGGGACTTCCCAGGCACAGAGAACAGTGACAAAATGCCAGAAGTTCAAAAATTTTTGTGTGACTTCCGGTAGTGGGGAGAAATGGGTAGGATAGAATTATGAACCAAGAAACAACCACCACCAAAAAAGCTACATTGGTACATTTGCCCAAACTAGGATATTAACACTGATTCAACACTACTAACTAGACTACAGACTTTATTCTGATTTCACCAATTATCCACTAATGCCCTTTTTCTGTTTCAGGATACCACATTGCATTTGGTAATTGGTTTTTAAAATAGGTAATACAAATGGTACAAAATTCAAAAGATAGAAAAGTGATTCCTCTCCTCAGCTTCCCACTCCCCCTCTGGGAAGACAACTATTTGCCAGTGTCATATATCCTTCTAAATATTATGCATGTTTGAGCGTATACATATATAATTCTCCCCAACTTTTTTTTGCATAAGTGGTAGCACACTATATAACCTGTGAGTGATGTTCTTTTTGTGTTGTTTTTTGGCAAGTCTTACCCTATCTAAACATCTAGATCTGCATTGTTTTTCTTAATGGCTTCATAGTACTCATTGTTCATTGTGCTATAAATTGTTAACTAGAGGTGATTCTTACACAAAAGTTTGAGAATTATTGTCTTAAGTTCTTTTCAGTAACTCTTTAGTTCTTGTGATTTGTCACAGTTACAAAGCCACCAATTCTCAATTTCCCTAGTTCCTGAAGTCTTTCCTGGCTTGTTAGCAATTGGAGGAACAATCAAATCTCTTGCATTTTCTAAGCAAAGAATGTGATAAGGAGCCATTCTGAGAGTCAGACTTACTCAGTAATCACTAAATTGAGTATGGTGAGGGTTGCCAGAATTTTATTGTAGATCCATATGTCCCTCATGAGCCCCAGGCTCTCTGTCCCTCCTGGCTGGCCTTCAAGTTCAGGTCATGGACAGCTGTGCAGAAAGGCCTCTTGGGGTTCTTGGACAGGTTCCTGACACTGCAGAGGCAACCTGAAGCTGGGACCTATCTTTGCTGAGGTGTTTCAAGTGTGACAAGTGTCCTTTTATATCAAAGTGCTATTACAGAAAGAAGCATGGGGGCTGTGGGAGCATGGAGGATTATATAACAAGCTCCGATGAGAAATGGAGGCAAAGTAGGCAGAATGTTCAAAATCCACTGGTCTGATACTTGGTCAGTCAGGCTGGGGAGACCACAAAGTAGTACCCACAAAGGCTTCTGTATCTGGATGTTTCATCAGCTGAGGTGACCCCGGGGAAGAAAGCAAATTCAGTTCTAGTGGACATTATGGTAGGCCCAGCACCAGCCCAAGGACACAATCAACACTTTGGGGAGCATTAACGAAAGTCTGACTCCAGGTGGAGGTGAGGACAGTCCGAAGAGTTCTTAACCTTGCTGAAGATAAAACCTCAGAGTCCAGGCTGCCATGAAACAGGGGCCATGAAACAAGACCTGGCTCCCACTCATCCTGCTACTGCTCGCTGTGTGGTCTTGAGCAGATACTGGCTTGTCTCTGAGGTTCCTTCCAACCCTGGCATTCTGTATGACTTCTGGGACTAAAGCTTACCTGGCATAAACTGATCACCAAATTCCAATTCTCCACCCTCCAGGCACATAGTAGGATTGTACTTCCTCAGCCCCTTGTGGTGGTGGTGGTGTGTGTGTGTGAGAGAGACTAATTCTGTCCAATGAGTTGTGAGAGGAAGTAACATATGTCACATCCAAGCGAAAACCTCCAACATGAGACCCTCCAAAGCTCTCTTCCCTCTGACACAGCGACCAGCAACATTCAAGATGGTGGTTGATCATCAGCCAGTTCCTCTGATGAGCGTAGTTCCTCAGCCAACCTATGATGAACATGTAGCACAAACAAGGAAAAAGCTTAGCTGTTTTAAGCCACTGAGATTTGGAGATGGTTTGTTATGATGGCATAACCTAGACTAAGATGATTGATACTTTCATCCTTTCTTCTTTTCCTTGCTTTGTGATGAAAGGTTTATCCTTCCTTCTCTCTGAGGCCTATATCCTTGTTTGTCATCACATCACATCACTCACTCAGGGCATTGTCCAGTAAATGATCTCCTTTCTCACTCATTCATTTGTATCTGTTCATTCTCCTCTGGCTTCTAATGACTCCAAGGTGAAAGAAAGCCCAAATTCAAGTCCCTGGCCCTGGACCCCCTCTCCCTCCCAGGCAGCAGATAAACATGGAATGACTTGAGTGTCCATTATCTTCCAAAGATAAGTGGGGATTTGTCATCTGGCTAACACTGTGGCCAGATAAACATAAATCCATCCACAGTTTGCTTCAGTTGCTGCAAAATAAGACCCTCCCCTGGTCAATTCTGTTTTCCCCTTCTCTGATCCCCATAATGTTATGTAGTTCCTTTCTCCTGATGTATATCCCCATTCCTCCTTCCTTCAAACTCTATTCCTTGATTCACAAAATCCTCCATTCTGTTATTCTCCAACTCATCTATATTACTCTTTGCCTCTTCGAAGAATGTTTCTTACCACCTATAATAGCTGAGACTAGACTCTCCCAAGCCCTGGGCTTTCCTGCAGCCTCGTTGGTGACGGTCCCTAGCAGCACTCAACTGACCAAGGGCTGCGTTGTTGAGGGCGGAGTGAAGACAAAAGAGGAAAGAAGAGGAGTAAGAGGTTAGGGTTCTGACGAGGACGTTGTTGCAGCAATGGAGCATGTACACAAAATGGATCAGTGGGGAAATGAGCAGGAGAGCTACAGGAGAAAGTAGCTAGTTAAAGTGAATTCAGGGGTCAGTGAGGTTAAAACACAAGGTGTTAGTGATTGTGGTGAAAGTGTCACCTGGAAGCATGGGGATGTGGTCAGCAAAGAGGAGGGCTGAGCAGGTATTGAGCAAATTTGAGGTGACAGCAAGCAAGCCCCAAGTCACCCTTGGGAATGAGTGGTCAAGGGGCATGGAGGAGCTCATTGGATATGAGGAGGCTGAGGGCCTGGGGGCTCAGGTGTGGGATGGTGGCCATGTGAGCATGGCACTCCCCCAGGAGGATGGCAGGACGTGCGGTGGAGAGAAAGGCCAGGAGCCAAGTGCCAAAGCCTGCAATGAATGAGGGGGACCCACCAGAGGGGAGTTGGAGGATGACAAAGGTAAGGAAGGGGAGAGGGGGTCAGATGAGCATCCAGTGCTCCAAAGGAGCATTGCTTTAGACAAGAGGGAGGGCAAGGAGTGGTGTAGCAATCGCCAGGAGAGAAGGCTGACCCCAACTCCTGACAGAGGCACCAGGGACATGGGGAAATGAGTGGCTTTCCTTTCCCAGGCCTGGGATGAAGTGGCACAATTCTCTGGGAACAGTCCAGCAAGGGCAAAGTGGGGCTAGAGACCAGGACTTCTCCAAGAAGTGGGGCACATGCTGGCACTGGCTCACCAGTTCCCACAGGCCCAGGAATGGGTTCGGCAGGTGGAGAGGAGTGGAGAGCATTACGGGAAACTTATCATAAGAATAGCACCATAGGTTCATTTCTACTTGGTTCATCAATGGGAGAATCGGGTGACAGGCATGGGAAAGTTAGTCCTGAACTTAGTCTCTCTGAGGGGGGACTGGCATGGCCTTGGTGTGACCACTATGGTAGAGCCAAAGAAGTGGCAACGGAGGCTGTCGCTCAACTGTGCTTCCTGCAGTAGCTTCTTTGAAGATCTCAGAGGCCACCACTACTGGTCATTTAGGGTTGAAAATGGCAAGGGTTTTGCATCTCAAACTGAAACAGTTATAAGAGATGGCTCCAGAAGAAGCCTTCTTAGAGATGAGATAAGATTGAGGCCCCAGGATTTTCTCAAGCACCTCCTTTAAGAGTTCTTCCCCAGACAGTGGGTGCCAGTCAAGCGGCAAAGACTAGATTACAACTGTCACCTTCCTATCAAAGCCATTTGTTCCACATGGACACCATTGAGTTGACAGAGTAGGAGAAGGACTGAGCACAGAGACCAGTAAATAAAAAACTAGAGTCTTCACAAGATTTTTGGCTGTGATTACCTACACGTTGGAACTGACTGAAAGTAAACAGGAAGCATCCTAGAGTTTTGAAGAAATTATATTGCCAAAGAAATTCCAAGCCGGGTGTGCTGAATCCTGTGGTTGTTCAACCTCTGGAGGAACTCCTGAGCCCAGCACCTGCAGGAGCAGGGAGCAGGCTTCAGAAGCTGCTTTGCCCCCAAAAGGGTACACTTTCCAAGGCGTATTTCACATGTGGCCTGGGAAGATAGTAGACAAGGAAGAATCTCCCTGAGTAGTCCCTCCTCCAGGAGGCACTAAAGGGGCTTAGCTGGGAGCTTTGCACTCCTGCCTGTGGCCTCTGATGGCTCCTGCAGGCTAAAGGTGCTGTGTGCTTCCCATTCTTCCCTTTTCTGAATGGAAGTTTTATATGGTTGTACTATACTGACTCCTTGCCACATGGACCTCTCCTTAGGGAAGCTCAAGACACGGCAACTGGTTCCCCCAGGGGGAGTGGTCCAAGAGAGACAGAGACAGTGCAGATGAAGGCTGCAGTCTTTCTACACCTCAGTATTACAAGCGATACACGTCACTTCTGCTGTATTCTATTTGTTAGCAGCAAGTCCAGCCCACATTCCAGGAGAGGGGAATCAGTTTCCACCTCTCGACAAGAGAAGTAGCAAAGAATCTGTGGGCATATTTTTAAATCCACCACAGCTATTATCATTACATTCCAATGATAGGATGTGTTTGAAACATCATGGGTTTCAAAGAATCTAAAGATAAATCGTCAGCATTAGCAGTAGAGTTTAGCAAGGTTTCTAGAAACAAAATCAATACATAAAAGTCAGTAGTGTTTCTATTTACCAGGAACAAAGAGAAAATATATTTTCTAAAAGGTGTCATTTATAATAGGACCAAAAAAAATTTTAATGGTGTATTATTTTCCTAGGGATATTGTAATTGCCACAAACTGGGGGGCTTAAGACAATAGAAATTTATTGTCTTACAGTTCTGGAGGGTAGAAGTCAGAAATCAAGGTGTTGGCAGGGCCATGCTCCCTCTGAAGGCTCGAGGAGAGACTCTTTCCTTGCCTATCCCAGCTTCTGGTGATTCTCAGCAATCCTTGGCATTCCTTAGCGTGTAGCTTCCTCAGCCCAATCCCTGCCTCCATTGTCACATGGCCATCTTCCCTGTGTCTGTCTTCACATGGCCTTCACATACCGTGTCATTGGATTTAGGGCTCACCCTAGTCCAGTATGATCTCATATTAACTAATTACATCTGCAAAGACCCTATTTCAATAAGGTCACATTCTAAGAGTCACAGTGGACATGAATTTGGGGGGGTAGGTCACTATTTAACCCAGTACAAATGGTAAATAGGAAAATTTTAACATATGTAAAATCTTTATGGATAAAATCATAAAATTATATTTAAATACATTAAAGAACAACTAAATAGATTGACAGAATTACTATTGTAATTTTTCTCCAAATTGGTCCAATGAGTCAATTCAATCCCAATAAAAATCTCATTAGGTGTGTCTGTTTGATTGTTTTGGTCAAACTTAAAAAACTAATTCAAAATTTAGATGAACAAGCAGAAAAGCAAGGACATTCTTGAAGAAGAACTAGGTGGGGGGACTTGCCATACTTAACCAGATATCAATACTTACTATAAAGCTAATTTAGTGATTAAGTCAATGTAATCCTAGCCCAGAGATGGGGACCAATGGAACAGAATAGATAGCCCAGATACAGACAAATACAGAGACACGACACATGAGAGATGTTACATTGCAGACCAGAGAGAATGGATAAAATATCCAGTAAGCAGGGCTGGGATAACTAGCTATACATGTAGGGAAAAGTGCAATTAGAGCCCTGCCTCGAATCTCGTTTCCAGATGGATTATCCACAAATATGAAAAACCAAACACTAAATATTTTGGAAGAGAATATAAAGGAACATTGGTTATGACCTCAGGGTAGAGAAGGACTTCTTAAAATAAGACCAAAAAAAAAAGCATAAAAGGAAAGCTTGATATTTTATTTTCATGATAATTAAAATATTAACTTGTATAAGAATGTTTAAAGCAGCATTTTTCATAATAGCCAAAGGTGGAAACAACCCAAATGGCCATCAATAGATGAATGGAAAAACAATGTGGTCTATCCATACAATCAAAAAGGAATGAAGTACTGACACATACTACAGCTTGGATGAACCTCGAAAATATTACGCTAAGTGAAAGAAGCCAAGCACAAAAGGCCACATATTGTATGATTCCTTTTATCTGATGTTATGGACTGAACTGTGTCCCCTAAAATTCGTATGTTGAAGCTCTAACCCCCAATGTGACTGTATTTGGAGATTTGTCTTAGTCCATTCGGGCTGTTATAACAAAATACCACAGACTGGGTAGCTTATAAACAACAGAAATTTATTTCTCACAGTTCATAGATTTGAAACAATCTAAAGATAAATCATCAGCATTAGTAGTAGAGTTTAGTAAGGTTTCTAGAAACAAAATTGTCTGGAAGCCCAAGATCAAGGCAGCAGCATGGTCAAGTTCTGGTGAGAGCTCTCCTCCTAGATCATAGCCAGTACCTTCTTACTGAGTCCTTCAACGGCAGGAGGGGCTACAGAGCTCTGTGCGACCTCTTTTATATGAGCATTAATCCCATTCATGGGGGCTCCACCCTCATGACCTAAGCACCTCCCACAGGCCCATCTTCTAACTCCACCATATTGTGAGTTAAGATTTCAGCATATGAATTGGGGGGACACCAATATTCATACTATAGTAGCCTTTAAGGATGTAATCTAGGTTAAATGAGGTCATAAGGCGGGTCCTCATGCCATATGACTGGTGTCCTTATACGAAGAGGAACAGATACCAGGGACGCTCACACACAGAAAAAAGGCCACATGAAGACACAGTTAGAAGGTGGCCATCTGCAAGCCAAGGAGAGAGGACCAGGAGAAACCAAACCTGCCAACACCTTGATCTTGGACTTCCAGCCTCCAAATAAATTTCTGTTGTTTAAAACACCCATTCTGTGGTATTCCATTGTAGCAGCTGTAGCAGACTACACCACATGAAATATCCAGAATAGGCAAATTCATAGAGACAGAAAGTAGATTAGTGGTTGCCAGGGGATGAGGGGAGGAGGAATGGGGAGCGACTACTAAATGGATAATGGGTGTTTTTATGGGGTGATGAAAAAGTTTTAAAACTAGAGAGAGCTGGTGACTGCATAACATTGTGAATACACTAAATATCACTGAATTGTACACTTTAAAGTGGTTAATTGTATGTTCCATGAATCTCACCTCAATTTTTTGATAAAGCTAGAGCATTCAAATTCATAGATACAGAAAGTAGAATGGTGGTTGCCAGTAGCTAGGGGAGAAGAGAATGGGGAGTTCTTATTTAATGAAATGAGTACAGAGTTTCAGTTGAGGTAGATGAAAAAGTTCTGAATGTTGATGCAAATAATCATTAATCAATCTATAGTAAAGAATAGAAGAGAGTTTTATTCTAGCCAAGCTGAGGACTAGCCCAGGAGTGCAGCCTTCACCAAGGAAGAAACTCTCAGAGAGAAGTGTTCTTTACAGCACAGTTTATATGCCATTTCAAAACAAAGAACATACATCAAGCATGACAGAGGTACCTTCTTTCAAGGTTTTAAGGAGATATTTTTGTTACAGATTAGCATGCACTCAGCGGGTCAACATGATGACTCTGGTGCCATGGGAATTGAGGCATTAATTCTGATCTTCAAAGAGCACATTCTTTACTGTAGGGTAATGATTGAATGCATTCTTTAGTTTAATGGTTAAAGCAGATTTACAATGTATGCTTGAGAGGCCATAGTCAGGCTCCTTTAGTTCACAAAAAGTTCAGGCTGAATCAGGTATAAACCAGAATGGCTTCCCCATAGACCTAAATATGTAAAAATTTCTTATATCGTGAAGATGGGTGGTGGTGATGGTTGAACAACAGTGTGAATGTATTTAATGCCAATGAATTATACACTTTTAAATGGTTAAAATGATAAACTTTATGTCATGCATACTAACCAGAATTTAAAAAAAAAAATTTTTAAGTAAAATCTTGTGTTTATCAAAGGAACCATAATCAAAGTGAAAAGCTGAGCACGCACTCTCTGTACTATCTTCTCAATTTTTCTGTAAACCTAAAACTGTTCTAAAAAATAGTCTATTTTGAAAAAAAATAATCAAGCCTAAAATTGGGAGAAGATATTTGCAACACACGCCCTGGTTAAAAAAAAAAAAAGGAGAGAGAGACTCCAAAATGTATGAAAAGAGAACCCAGAGGAGAATAAGGCTGTGGCAAGGCCTGGAGGGTCTTTATCCACTTTCCCTCATCCTTAAGCTCGCAACTGACTTTCTCCTAACTTGACGTAAATGTTGTACAGACTAAGCTTCAAGCCTCCTTTTTAACCAGACTCCTCCTGCACTAGTCTTCTACTGCTGCTGTAACAAATTACCACAAATTTAGCAGCTCAAAACAACACAATTTATCACAGTTCTGAAAGTCAGAAGTCCAGGTTGGCTTAGCAGGTTTCTCTGCTCCGGCTCTGACAAGGCCAAAATCAATGTTTTAGCTGGCTGGACCCTTATGAGGAGGCTCTGGGAAGAATCTGCTTCCAAGCTCATTCAGGGTGTTGGCAGCATCCAGTTCCTTGGGGTTGTAGTACTGAGGTCCCGTTTCCTTGCTGGCTGTCAGCTGGGGACTGCCCTTAGTTCCTAGTGGCCTTTCTCTTGTCCTAGCACGTGGCCACCTGCATCTCTGAACCAGCAGTAATGAGTCAAATCCTCCTCATGCTTTAGATTTGTCCCAAGTCTCCCAGCCAACAAGTTGTGAAACTAAGGTCTGCCTATTACACCTCCCTTGAGGTCTTGGTGCCCAACCCCACTAAGTACAAGTGGGGACAATGAAGCCCAGAGAGCCATCTTCAGGCTATTTTGCCCAAAGTCTCCCAGCCACCATGCTGTGAAGCTAGGATCCAAATCCCAGATCTGTCTAATTCCAACACTTTGCCCTCAACCACCACATTACACAGTCTAATAATACCATTTGCATCTGCCAGGTGCTTTATCAAGTAAGTCTACAATGCACTTTCGCACCCGTTTTCTCACTCAATCTTCTCAATAACCCAGATAGGTATCCCGAAGTGGAACTACTGGCTCCATTTGATCCACTGGAACAGTGAGTCCCAAACTGCAGCACTTGTACAAGCACCAGCTCCCCAGTGTTTCCTGTTACCATGTCTAGAGCATAAACGTACCCACTTATCCCTTCCAGACAGCACATGTTAGGGTAAAACAAAATGTATCGAGGCCTTGCTGGGCGGCAGGCCTTGGGAGAGATTTGGAGACCCAGCGCGGCAAGGTATTGTTGAGATGCAGCCCTGGGCTTCACGGCCCTAGATGACGGATTTTGGTGTAACTGCATTTCGGGTGTGGAAAAGCCACTTTTGCAACGCTGTGTTGAAACCCATGCCCCGAAAACTTCGTGAGTATGCCGGCCTACGCCGGAAGAGCTAACCCCAACGCCCCCGCAAGGAAGGGCCACAACCAGGAAAGGAGACCAGCGCGCACAATTGCGCATGCGCGGCCCTCCAAAACCCAGACTGAGCCCACCACCGGAGAGCGCACGCGCGTTGCAGCTCGGGGTTTTCGCCTGGGGCGTGGACGTAAACGGGTCCCGGTCTGTCGTGAAAGGGGCTGCAAAGAAACTGAGCGCTGGTTGACGGCTGGGGGGCCATCTTGGACGTGGCTTTCGCTATTTTAAGGCGAAAACTTCTGGAAAGTAGTTTTATTAAAAAGTAGACAAAACTCAAGAACCTGTCGCTCGTCACAGTGGCGCTGCCGCCGCGCCCGGCGCTCGCTGTCGGCCGGCCGGCCTCTCGGGCGCAGTGACCGGGCCGCGGGGCGGCGGCCGCGCGATGCGGCCCCTGGACGCGGACGAGGAGCGGGAGCCCGAGGAGGACTGGGAGAGGCTCCTGAGCCCCGCGCTCGACGCCGCCCGCCGCGACGTCGCCGCCCTCGAGCGCGAGCACGTGCGCGCGCACGTGCGCGCGCGCAGGAAGCTGCTGGAGATCGAGAGCCTGCTGGACGCCGTCACGAGCGAGGTGGAGGCCTCGGAGGAGCGCGCCCTGGAGCCCGGCCGGAGCCCGGGCGCCGAGGCGGAGCAGAGGGTGAGGAAGCTGTGCGAGAAGGTGGAGAAGAAGGCCGCGGAGGCCGCGCTGATGGGGCAGCGGATCGTGGAGCTCCACCGGCAGATCGACGGCTGCGAGTGCCGCTGAGGCCGCGCTAAGATTTTCGCCTAATTAGACACAGTTTCACTCTTTTTACGTTGGTAATTAGAGAAAAGTAATTTGTTTTTTAAAAAAATGAAATGTAGAAGTTATTAGTAGTAGAACAATAAGGGGTGTACACCTGTCAAGTGGCTAAGGGGATTAAACCAAAGAAAACGCCAGGCCATAAAGCAGAATATGGGGAGAGCTGAGCAAAATTTAAGTGTGAAACAGAAGACCATTATTGAGTATTTCTAAATTTTGCTAGGAGTTTGGAGGGTTTCACTTGACCCTTTCTGCAGGAGGTGGCAGTCTGTGTAGTTTTTATCCCAGGAGGATGGATTCTCCCTTAGAGGTGTCAGAGATAAACAAAGCTGGACAGGAGTTCAAATAGAAAGGATGGATTTAGGGCCGGCCCCGTGGCTTAGCGGTTGGGTGCGCGCGCTCCGCTGCTGGCGGCCCGGGTTCGGATCCCGGGCGCGCACCGACGCACCGCTTCTCTGGCCATGCTGAGGCTGCATCCCACATACAGCAACTAGAAGGACATGCAGCTATGACATACAACTATCTACTGGGGCTTTGGGGGGAAAATAAATAAATAAAATCTTTTAAAAAAAAGAAAGGATGGATTTTACTGAGTAATACCTGTTGCAATAGGGAAGAGAATCCAGCGTGAACTGAACTGAACTCAACTTCCCCCGGAAGAAAAGGCGCCAGGCTTTTTAAAGGCTTCGGTGCTAGGGGAGGGCACTGAAGGGCAAAAGGGGCTCTGAGCCTGTGCCGTCTGGGTTTGCTGATTGGAGCATATGCAGAGGAGAAACAAGCTTCTGTCTTTATGACGGGAGCAATGATACAAATTGGTCCAAGGCGCCCACCTGGGTGAGGCCCTTATCCTCCCCCAGAGACTGGGAGTGAGAGGCCAAAGAGATGGTTTCAGGTCCTTGAGGAGACAGTGTGGGGCAGCAGAAGATTTGCATTTCAGGGGGCAGAGAGAGGGTTTATAATTGCAAGCTTTCTAAAGTAACGGCTCCGGCTGGCTCTGTGGCTTAGCGGTTAAGTGCACGCGCTCCAGTGCTGGCAGCCCGGGTTCAGATCCCAGGCGCGCACTGACGCACCACTTCTCCGGCCATGCTGAGGGGGCGTCCCACATACAGCAACTAGAAGGATGTGCAACTATGACATACAACTATCTACTGGGGTTTTGGGGAGAAAAAGGAGGAGGATTGGGAATAGATGTTAGCTCAGAGCTGGTCTTCCTCAGCAAAAAGAGGAGGATTAGCATGGATGTTAGCTCAGGGCTGATCTTCCTCACAAAGATAAATAAATAAATAAAACTGTTTAAAGTAACTGCTCTGTGAGGGGGGTTCAGGGGCCTGTCTGCCTATCATCAGGTTTTGGCTGAAACAATAAGTTTTCTGGCAACCTGGAGCTTTCCCAGGCAGCCACTTTAGAAGGGGACACTAGAAGCCAAGCTAGAGTTTGGTCAAGTCTCTTAGTACCAGGGTTTGGACGGAGTGGTCCTGTACTCAGGGCTTTTTTGCAGTTCCCACAGGAAACCTTTTGATAGTAAATTCTCCCACTTGTCCAATAGGTCCACCATCAGGCTCTGGTTGACTGGTCGGCTGACACCCTGGAAAAGCTGAAACCTGAGAGCCTTTCGTTTTTGCTTTTCTGTTTTCTGTAAATGTCCTTTCTACATATAACACTAAGTCCTCATATGGTCTATGTAGTGACCATTGTATGCATATAGATTGCCAAATGTATTCAGTTCTGGAAAGAACTTTTACTTGGGAAAGGCTCTCAAGGGAATTTAAATCTAGATTGTAAATTAATGAGTTGGTCATGTTTCTTATTCTTGGGATTTCTCAATATCTTTAAGTTTTGCTGCTTCTTTGCATTTTACTAACTTGTATGTGACCTAATCACTGTGGGAAACCTTGGGACAAGCAAGACACGAGTCATTTGTCAAACAGTGGAGTTGTTGAAGAAGTTCTACCTGCTTCATTGGAAGATGCCACTGCAAAAGAGTTGGAAGATGGTTTTGTGCACGGTTTGGAACTCTTTGTTTCTCAAAACAAATGAGATTTTCCTCAAATTAAATCGTGTTATTTGGTTACATAACCTCTTGGGAGAGTTGTTTGGACAGCCTAATGAAGTCTAATTTGACTTGAAACCTAGAACATGGTTGAGTTCTTATTTTGTTTGTGGTTTGATTTAAGGGTCAGCTGCATTGACAGCTCTGCCTAGTGCATTTCAGGCCTTTTGAGTCATAGAAGGAGAGATATCTGCCTCGAAGATCTGGAGAAACAAATCATTGGACCTAAGCTGAGCAGAAACAACACTTACTCACAGGGTCAGAAGTTGTCTGGTCAAGCTCGTTAGAATAGCAGACTCAACAGGGATTTGAGGTTAAAACACTATATGTAATAAGTGTCTGCGTAAGACCTAAAACCCATGTATTATATATCTTTACCCAAATAAACCAAAGCCCTTCAACTTTGCTAGGAAAAGACAATAAAAAATGTTTCTCAGGATTATGGTTTTTCCTTCATTGTGCTGCCTGTTGAGGGCTTTTATCCTTGCCTGAGTGCTCCACTGCAGCTCAGAGGTGCAGCAGATTCCAGCCGGAAGGGGGTGAAGAAGTGGAAACACTGCATACATGTGACTCCTGAAAAATGGCGGTAGGTAGGTATGGGTTCAAGGGAGGGTCTTCTTTGTTTAAGTGTGTGATGTGAGGCATGTTCTGAGTGCTGGTGGGACTGGGTAGAGGGAGAGATCACTATCTCGGGATGCCCAAAGCCCAGCCAGCACTGAGTCACTCTTCCTGCTCACTGTGCTCCAACACCTCCCTCTCCATCCTTCGCAGAACTGAAGGTCTTTTCTGCCTCTCTCTGGTAACCTGATCATGCAGCTCGTGGCTCCCCACGAATTCTTACCTCCTGAGCTTTCTCTCTGTGCAGCAAGCAGGAAGTGCAGCACTGCCGTTTCACTGTTCTGTCATTTGCTTACAAGCACATGTCATCCCCAGGCCAAAGCCCCCTCACCTCCCTTCTGCACCTCCCCTCCCCAACAAGAGTCCTGGACTTGTGCCAGTCAACCTCTAGACCAGCTGAGGGGCTCCTGCTGTGGCTTATCTTAGGATGCAGTGCCCCCCACAGTTGGCCCTGCCACCTTCTAGGCTACCTCTGTCTTCTCACCAATGCTTCGTGGGTGCCCCCCTCTTCTGGATCAACCCAGCTTTTCTTTAAAATTCTTTATGAAATGATGTGGGCTTATGCACCACTGTTCATACCAACATCTTCCCCAGTCCTTCCTGGGATGATAACCTGAAATACTCATAGATGAGAACAGAGCCCCCCAGCTTTCTGGTTGCATTAGCCATTTTCTGTTTTCCTGTTTTCTGCTCCACCAGCAGCTTTGGTGAGCCTCGTTCTGAGCCTGTTTGCCCCCATCTGCAGTGCTTTGCTCACAGTTCAGAAGCCCTAGTCTACTTGATTGAGCTCCAGGTGGACGTTGCACCACAATTCAACAATCCCAGGCAGATCCTGCCCCCTGACCCCAAGAGTAACTGCTCGGTTACTCCTGTGGGTGAACCAGTGGGTGGGTAAGTGCAGCCCATCAGCAGAGTGACAGCCCGGTGTCTGTGGACCATTCAGAGGCCCGAGGTTGCTGCAAATCTGTCTTCACTGAGTCTATTCCAGATGAGCGTATGGATTCCTTCCTCTGCTGATCGCCCCTGCTTGTTGTCCCTTTGGTTCCTTGCCCCTTGCCTCAGTTCTTCCTTCAGTGCCGACCCACTCACCTCAGGGCTTAAACCCTAGGAAACTTTAGCTCCTTCACAATGTCTTAACAAAGTCACCCTCCTCCACCAGGGGTGAGGGACAACAGAAAAATGAGGGTATCTCAGGGGGTAAGAAAATCCCGTCCTGTAACAAAACTTTTAATACAGTGAATGAACATGAAGAGGAAGAAGGGAGCCTCAGTAAGACCTGGGGGATGAAGGTGCTGTCACCACATATTTCCTTTAAAAGAAGTCAGGAGTGTTTGAAGGACACCCTCTGAGAGGGGAGGTAGTGCACACAGGAGGGCTTCTGTCCCAAAGGTATGGAAAGAACCGGCTTCTCCGTTTATACTGCATCTCATACCTGCGTTGCTCCTTCTTCTGTTCTAGGTTGCACATCAGGATGAATAAGTGGAAGGTCACCAGCAAGTTAGGCAGAAAGAAACCAAGGCATATTTTCCCAGGGTTCTTCAGGCTCAGCTTTTCTCATTAGAAATTTTGTCAGAATTTTGCCTCCCCTGATCTCTGCCCCGGTGTTACTTCCATAAGTATGTTATATTACAAGGTAGTAGGGACTTTGCAGATATAATGAAGTTTACTAATCCATTCACCTTATAATAGGGAGATTATCCTGGATTTTCGAGGTGGGCCCAGGATAATCACATGGACCCTTAAACGCAGAGAGCTGGAGAATAAGAGGAGGTCAGAGAGATTCAAGGCACAGGAAGAATTTGGTGCACTGTTGCTGGCTTAACAATGGAGGCAGCCATGTGTCAAGAAAACAAGGACATCAGTCCCACAACCCCCAGGAACTGGATTCTGCCAACAACCTGAATGAGCTTAGAAGAGGTTTCTGGGGCCGGCCCCGTGGCATAGCACTTAATTGTGCACGCTCTGCTGCTGGTGGCCGGAGTTCGAATCCCAGGCGCGCACTGATGCACTACTTGTCAGGCCATGCTGTGGTGGCGTCCCATATAAAGTAGAGGAAGATGGGCACAGATGTTAGCCCAGGGCCAGTCTTCCTCAGCAAAAAGAGGAGGATTGACATGGATGTTAGCTCAGGGCTGATCTTCCTCACACACACAAAAAAAGAGGTTTCTACCAGAGTCTCTAGAAAGGAATGCAGCCCTGTCGACACCCTGAACAGAGAATCCAGCCATGTGCTGGACTTCTGACTTTAAAAGTGTGAGATTACAGCATTATTCACATAGCCAAGACATGGAAGCAACCCAAGTGTCCCTCTACTGATGATTGGGTAAAGAAAATGTGGTATATGGGCCAGCCCGGTGGCTTAGCGGTTAAGTGCATGTGCTCCGCTGCTGGCGGCCCGGGTTTGGATCCCGGGTGCACACCGATGCACCGCTTCTCCGGCCATGCTGAGGCCACGTCCCATATACAGCAACTAGAAGGATGTGCAACTATGACATACAATTATCTGCTGGGGTTTTGGGGAAAAAATAAATAAATAAAATTAAAAAAGAAAATGTGGTGTATATATACCATGGAATACTACTCAGCCATAAAAAAGACAAAATCGTCCCATTTGCAACAACATGGATGGATTTGGAGGGTATTATGTTAAGTGAAATAGCCAGAAAGAGAAAGACAAACAGTGCATGATTTCACTCATATGTGGAAGATAAACCAACACACAGATAGATAGAACTGTTTGGTGGTTACCAGGGGGTGGGGAGTGGGCACAAGGGGTGGAGGGACGCACTTATATGGTGACTGATAAACAATAATGTACAACAAACATTTCACAATAAAAAAAGAACATTTTTAATTTAAATTTAAATTTAAAAAAAGTGTGAGATAATAAATGCATGTTGTTTTAAGCTGCCAAGTTTGTGGTAATTTGTTATACAGCAATACAAAACTAATAGCATTTCATGGCAGAAAGTATATCAGTCCTTTTTCATTGTATCTAGAAGGATAGAGAAGAGACAGGAGCTTCAGGCCTTCACCAAACTGCGACTTCTTTCACTCGGTTCTGGTTATCTTATGTAACAAATCACTTTAAAATTGAATGAGTCAGGAATTTGGAGGGCTCTGATGGGCAGGTTGAGCTCAGGGTCTGGTGGAATTGCTGTCAGATGGTGGCTGGGGCTGGAGTCATCTCGAATGCTTCTTCACTTAACGTGTTTGGTGCCTGGGGCTTGGAAAATTGAAAATATGGGTCTCCTTGGGCATCTCCTCGTCTCACCTTGCTCTCTGCAAATGATCTCTTTGGCATCATGACTTCAGAGTAGTTGGATGTCTTGGAAGCTCAGGGCTCCAAAGCTGTATGTCACAAGAGAGCCAGACAGAAGATGCAGCATCGTTTTTTTTACCTAGCCCTGGAAGTCACATAGCCTCACTTCGGCATACTCTCTTGGTTGAGGTAGTCACAAAGGCCCATCCAGGCTCTGGGAGAGAGGATATAGATTCCAGCTCTCGATAGGGAAGTGGCAAGGTTCTGGAAGAGCATGTAGGACTAGAAATATTGTGATGGCCATCTTCAAAAAATACAGTCTGCCACAGTCCATCCTCTGACCATAACAGTTCACATTCCTTCTTTGTGAAAAACTACACTTACTCTTCTTCCCTGAAGAACCCCCATCTTACCCCATTACATCATGAGGCTCAGCCCTGAGGTCCAGTGTCTCATCATCTAAATCAGGTCCAAGTGTGGAGGGGGCTCCTCAGGTATAGCTCCTAAGTACTGCTTCTCTTCAAATACAGACCTGTGAACTAATAAGATATCTTATCTGCCCCAACATGCAGTGGTGGGACCGGCATCCTCTAACTGCTATAGACACTTCCAACCAAAAAGATGGAAAAACAGAAAGCATATAGCAATCACTGGTTGTAGCAATTCTGAAACCCAGCTGGGCCGTGTTTCCAGTTCCTCGATTAGGACTCAGTCTCACCGCTTAGGAATGATTTTCTATGAATCAGGCTTCACCCTCTGGTCTCTCAGTTCCAACCTCTGAAGTATCTTAACTTTCTCATAAAATGTACTTTGGGATTGCAGCTGAGTAGTTTTTTTGGCTTGCTTCTTGCCTGACAAAATTTGAGTTTCCAAAATTCCCTTTTCATTTTTTTATTGCCTCTGTCTCCTTTAGGTCAAACTGATATCCTTCTTTTTAAAACTTTTGAGTTTCTTATTCATTTACTCATAATTGATTAATAAATATGCCCACAAAAGCCACAGCACAAAACTCATGAGATAAGCCCTTCTCTACCTTGGGCTTCCAGTGATAGTTCCAGGGACAATGCCCTTAAGATTCTCAGAAACCCTGTTGTTTAAAAGAGAAGATCAAGAGTTACGTCAGCATCACAGCAGAGTGAGTTACCCCCTTTGTTTCTCCCCTCTAAGTTACAATCAACCGGGCATCCATTGACCAAAAAAGGGCTCCTTACCAAGCATAACAGGATGCCTAAGAGATCCATGCAACCATACATCTGAAAGTGTGTGGACTGGACCTCCGGGAGGCGGTGGAACTAGGGAAGCAGCCCCCTGCTCCTCCCCCAGCAGTGGCAATCCAAGACACAGATCCTCACACCATCTCGTGTGCCTGCAAACAGGCTGCAGGGGCAGACACAGCATATGCAGCTTAGCGCCTGCCTCTCCCCACCAGCAGTGGTAGGTGGCACACATGCCCTGAGAATTCAGGTCACAGAGCAGAGCTGAATACCCAGCCACTTCCTCCTCCCCCAGCAGCGGCTGGGTCTTTCCAACAGTGGAGAAAGTATACAAACCTTGGATTTTCCCGGCTGAGGCAGGGTGCCCTGACCTGACTTTTCAAAACACACCAGCTCGCCTCGGAGACCAGAGGCTGCATGAGCAAGCAGCAAGACAATCTCTCCCTGCTTAGCCCCTGCTCCACCCAGCGCAGTGGCAGGTGCAACCTGCGACCAGAGGCTTCAGGAACCACAGCAGAACTGGTGACCCAGCCACCAGTGGCAACACTGCCAACAACGGCTCTACCAGTAGCAGGGGCTGCGTACAAGTCCCCAGGTCCATGGGTTCCTGGCAGCAACAGCGACGTCTCTGAAGCCAGCACCCCCAGACAACACAGGAGCAGCAGCACAGGTGGGGCACAGGGAAGCAGCATCCGAGCCTGTGGAGAGCCAGTGGGGGAACACATGACCTAGGTGACCCTGGAAGCAGCAGAAGTGCTCACAGCCTGGTAACCTTGGTGGTGACACTTGAGATTGCAGTGACATGCTAAGCATCAAGGCACTGGCAACCTCAGAGGCACAAGCAGCACAAGCAGGGCACTGACGACGCCTCTGGCAGAGGCAGTGGAGGGTGGAACGTGTAGATTCTCAAATACAACCAGAAGCAGCTCAAAACCAAAGTAACCAAATCCTTACCCAAATAAGAAAGGAGGTTACTACCACAAATGCACCAGCAGAAGATCAACTCATCAAGTACCATGAAGAACTACAGTCACACAGCAAAACAGAAAGAAAATGACAACTCTCCAGAAACCAAACTTGAAGTCACAGAAGATTACACTCTAACTGACAGAATTCAAAATAGCTGTCATGAAGAAACTCAAGAAGTTACAAGAAAGCTCAGAAAGACAGTTCAGTGAGCTCAGGAATAAAATTAATGAACAGAATGAGTACTTCACCAAAGAGACTAGAACACTAAAAAAACAACCAAACAGAAATTCTGGAGATGAAGAACACAGTTAATGGGATGAAAAATAAAGCATAAAGCATTAAAATTAGAGCAGACCAGGGGCCAGCCCGGTGACATAGTGGTTAAGTTCACATACTCTGGGGTTCGGGATAGAGGTCTGGGGTTCACGGGTTCAGATCCTGGGCATGGACCTATGCACAACTCATCAAGCCATGCTGTGGCAGTGTCCCACATACAAAATAGAGGAAGATTGGCACAGATGTTAGCTCAGGGCCAATCTTCCTCACCAAAAAATAAATAAATAATAAAATAAAATAAAAATAGAGCAGACCATATGGAAGAGAGAATGAGTGAACTCAAAGATAGAAATCTATAAATGATTCAAGTGGAAGAGGAGAAAGAACAAGATTTTCAAAAAGTGAAAATATTCTACAAGAAATATTGGCCTCAGTTAGGAAAAGTAACATAAGGGTAATTGACACCCCAGAAAGAGAAGAGGGGAAGAAAGGAGAAGAGAGCTTATTCAAAGAAATAATAACTGAGAACTTCCCAAACCTGGGGAAGGAACTGGATATACAAGTACATGAAGCTAATAGGACTCCTAATTATCTCGATGCAAAAAGACCTCCAAGGCATATAATATTAAAAATATTAAAACAGTCGAAAGTTAATGACAAAGAAAGAATATTAAGGGCAGCCAGACAGAAGAAAATAACTTACAACAGAACCCCCACCAGGCTTTCACTGGATTTCTCAACAGAAACTCTACAGGCTAGGAGAGAGTGGAATGATATATTCAAAATATTGAAAGAAAAAAACCTATCAGCCAAGAATACTCTATCCAGCAAAGTTATCCTTCAGATATGAAGGAGAAATAAAAGCTTTCCCAGACAAACAAAAGCTGAGGGAATTCATCGCCACTAGACCTGCCTTACAAGAAATGTTGAAAGGAGCCCTCCTACCTGAAACAAAAAGGCAAAGGTTTACAAGGCTTTGAGCAAGGTGATAAATAGAATCAGAAAATTGCAAGTCTATATCAGAATAGGTTACTTTAATTATAACGTAAAGGATAAAGGGAAAGAGAGCATCAATAATAACTATAACCACTTCAATTTGGTCACAAACTCACAACACAAAAAAGAATGATTTGTGACAAGAAAAACATAGAAGGGGAAGAGGACAGGGATGGAACCTACATAGGCTAATGGATATGGGTATCAGATAAAGGACTATCTCATCTATGAAATATTTTATACAAACCTCATAACAAAACAAAACAGAAAATCAGAGCTGGATCACAAATAGTAAATTTAAAAAATGAGAAAAACATCACAGAAAACCACCAAACTGAAAGGGTAGACAAAAATACAAGGAAAAAGAAACAATGGAATTATTGAATAAGCAGAAAACCATAGATAAAATGGCAGTATTAAGCCCTCATATGTCAGTAATCACTCTAAATGTAAATGGGTTGAATTCAACAATCAAAAGACACAGAGTGGCTGGAAGGATTGAAAAAAAAAAAAAGACCCAAAAATATGCTGCCTCCAGGAGACACATCTCAGCTCTAAAGACAAACACAGGCTCGGAGTGAAGGGATAGAAGATGATACTCCAAGCAAATGGCCACCAAAAGAAATCAGGTGCAGCTATACTTATATACTTAGATAACAGACTTCAAGACAAGAAAAGATAACAAGAGACAAAGATGGACATTATATAATGATAAAAGGGACATTCCACCAAGAAGACATAACACTTATTAATAAATATGCACCTAACACAAGAGCACCAAAGTATATAAAGCATCTATTAACAGACCTAAAGGGAGAAATTGACAGCAACACAGTAATAGTAGGGGACTTTAACACCCCATTTACATCAATGGATAAACATCCAGACAGAAAGTCAACAAGGACACAGTGACCTTAGATGTAACACTAGACCAGATGGACTTAATAGATATATATAGAACATTCCATCCAAAAGCAGCAGAATACACAATCTTCTCAAGTGCACATGGAACATTCTGAAAGAGACTGTATGTTGGGAAACAAAACAAGCTTCAATAAATTTAAGAAGATTGAAATTACATCAAGCATCTTTTCTGACCACAATAGTATGAAGCTAAAGATCAACTACAAGAAAAAAGCTGAAGAGTCACAAATATGTGAAGACTAAACAACATGCCACTGAACAACTATTGGATCAAAGGAGAAAACAAAAAATACCTGGAAGCAAACAAAAATAAAAACACAACATACTGAAACCTATAGGATAAAGCAAAAATGGTAATAAGAGGGATGTTTATAGCAATGCAGCCCTACCTGAAGAAACAAGAAAAATCTCAAATGAACAATTCTAACACTATACCTAAAAGAACTAGAAAAAGAAGGACAAACAAAGCCCAAAGTCAGTAGAAGGAAGGAAATAATAAAAATCAGCAGAAATAAATGAAATAGGGACAGAAAAATTAATAGAAAGAATCAATGAAACTAAGAGCTGGTTCTTTGAAAACATAAACAAAATAGACAAACCCTTAAGAAAAGAAAAACCCACTAAGAAAAAAGAAAAAAAAAGAGAAGAAAAAGAGAAGGCTCAAATAAAATCAGAAAAGAAAGAGGACAAATTACAATGGATGCAACAGAAATACAAAGGATTATAAGAGAATACTGTGCAAAGCTAAGCACCAAAAAACTGGATAACCTAGAAGAAATAGATAGATTCTTAGAATCATACAACCTCCCAAAACTGAATCAAGAAGAAATAGAAAATATGAATAGGCCAATCACAAGTAAAGAGATTGAAAGAGTAATCAAAAACCTCCCAAAAAACAAACGTCCAGGACCAGATGGCTTCTCTAGTGAATTCCCCCAAACATTAAAAGAAGACTTAATACCTATCCTTCTCAAACTCTTACAAAAAATTGAAGAGGATGGGACACTTCCTAACTCATTTTATGAGACCAACATGACACTGATACCAAAACCAGACAAGGACAACACAAAAAAGGAAAATTACAGGCCAGTTATCACTGATGAACATAGATGCAAAAATCCTCAGCAAGATATTAACTAGTTGAATGCAACAATACATTAAAAGGATCATACGCCACGATCAAGTGGGATTTATTCCAAGGATGCAGGGATGGTTCAACATCTGCAAATGAATCAATGTGATACACCACGTTAACAAAATGGGGAATAAAAATCACATGATCATCTCAATAGATGCAGAGAAAGCATTTGACAAGATACAGCATCCATTTATGATAAAAACTCTGAATAAAATGGGTATAGAATGAAAGTACCTCAAGTACCTCAAAGTACCCCAATAAGAAAGGCCATATATGACAAACTCAAAGCCAGCATCATACTCAACAGTGAAAAACTGAAAGCCATTCCTTTGAGAACAGGAACAAGACATGAATACCCACTTTCGCCACTCTTGTTCAACATAGTATTGGAAGATTTAGCCAGAGCAATTAGGCAAGAAAACGAAATAAAAGTCATCCAAATTGAAAAGGAAGGGAATTTCTGGGAAGATGGTGACATAGGATGACTCTGAACCCACCTCCTCCCATGGACACAATGATTTTAAAGCCAATCTTGGAACAATTACCCCTGAGAGAGAACTGAAAACTGGATAAAAAGAACCCACACAACAAGGGATGGTGTTGACTGAGGTGGAAGAGCAAGAAATTCTTTTTTGGAGGAGAAAAAGTCACATTCTAACTGCAGTGCTTCACGGCCAGGAGCAATCTTAAAGTACAAAGCTTTTCCTGGTGGAGTGGGAGATCTGAGTGGGAGAGCTTTGCCACAATAGGCAGCTTTTGGACTCAGCACGACTGAGACAAGTGTCATAATATCTGGCTTTGTTGGCTATTAACAACAAGTGGGATTACCCTCAGAAAAGCTATCAGACATAAAGGAAAGAAAAGCCTACTCTTAAAGGGCCCACGCAAAAATTCACCCATTTCAGAAGGCAACCTAAAATCACCAAAAAGAAAGGTGCACGGTTTGGTGAAAAGGGACGCATTTGATAGGCTCTGGGCACAGCTCAGTGAGAGGTGGGACCTCCCCAGGCTGGGACCACCTCCCCAGAGACTGAGACATTGGTGGCAGCCATTATTGTGACCTAGTACAAGTGTGCTGACACAGACACTGGCAGATGCCACTGGAGTTCTTCCTTTGGCTTCTTAGCACAGGGCTCTGCCCCACCCCCAAGAGCACTGATTTAGCTCAGCCAGGGCAGGCAGCCCTCCCTAGGGACTGGCCCCACCCAAAAGCAAGCCCTCAGGCAACTTGTGGGCCCACATAGGCTAGGTATGTGGGGGCTCTGCAGTGGGGTGAGTGGGTCTGCCTCTGCAAGGCAGGGCACACATGAGGGGCAGGGCATGTGCAAGGGGCAGGCCTGCATTGGCAGAGTGGGTGGGGCCTCTTCAGTGGAGATAGTGGGCCAGCTTCAGTGGGTCAGGGTGTGCGCGTGGGGCAAGACTGTGTTGACAGGGTGTGTGGGCCTGTGGGTAGTGGGGCTTGTCAACTGCAGCAGACTTGTGCTTCTCAAACAACCACAGAGGGGATTGGCCCCAGCTTCCAACGCCTGAAACAATTGTGTCCTGCCACGCCTGGGGCCGGTCCCACCCAGCTGCACTCCTGAGATAGCTGAGAACCAACTTGCAGTCCTGAGGCCTACAGCAATTGTAAGCCCCTGAGGCTAGCAACCAGCTATGCTGGGGGCCTACTCACTTAACAGAAAAACTGCAGGAGGAATGTGCCATTAGACCTTCCAGCCAAATGTGCTGGGGCTCCCCACACCAGACTAAGTGACTAGAGGTACCATAACAGCCACATGCAGCTGAGCATTACAACCAGCCTTCCAGGGGGGACCACCTAGTCTCCCCATGCACCTGCAGCAAGAAGAACCCTGCCACAATGGAAGGACATATGTAGCCCACACAGGGGACATTCCTGGAACATTTGGAACTGGTGACAAGAGGGAAGCACACTGCTGGGCCTCATAAGGCATCTATCTGTTAAGTCCACCTCTCTAAGATCGAGAGATGTAGCTGATCTACCTAATACATAGATATAAGCATAGCACAGAGAAAGAGGCAAAATGAGGAGACAAAGGAATATGTTCCAAATAAGGGAAAAGGACAAATCCTCAGAAAAAGAACTAAATGAAACAGAAAAACAATCTACCCAATAAAGAGTACAAACTAATAGTCATAAGGATGCTTAGTGATCTTGGGAGAAGAATGGATGAATTCAGTGAGAACTTCAACAAAGAACTGGAATATATAAAAAAAAAATCAGAAATGAAGAATACAATGATGGAAATGAGGAATTCAGTGAAAAATTCACTAGAGAGACTCAATAGCAGAGTAGATGATACAGAAGAATGGATTGGTGAGCTGGATGAAAGATTAGAGGAAATCACCCAAGCTGAACAGATAAAAGAAAAAAGAATTAAAGAGAACAAGGACAGTCTAAGGGACTTCTGGGACAACATCAGGCACACTAACATCCATGTTATAGATGTCCCAGAAGGAGCAGAGAGAGATAAAGGGGCAGAGAGACTATTTGAAGAAATAATAGCTGAAAACTTTCCTAACCTAAGAAAGGAACAGACATACAGGTACAGGAAGCACAGAGAGCACCAAACAAGATAAATCCAAAGAGGCCCACACCAAGAGATATTATAATTAAAATGTCAAGAATTAAAGATAAAAAGAGTATCCTAAAATCTGCAAGAGAAAGGCAACATACAAAGGAAACCCTGTAAGGCTATCAGCTGACTTCTCAGCACAAACCTTACAGGCTAGAAGAGAGAGGCATGATATATTTAAAGAGCTGAAAGGAAGAAACCTACAGCCAAGAATACTGTACCTGGCAAGGTTATCATTCAGAACGGAAGGAGAGATGAAGAGTTTTCTAGACAAGCAAAAACTAAAGTAGTTTATCACCAATAAACCAGTCTTACAAGAAATGTTAAAAGGACTTACTTAAGTGGAAAAGAAAAGACCACAAATAGGAATAAGAAAATTATCAAAAATAAATAAAATCACTGGTAAAGGCAAATACACAGTAAAGGTAGCAGATCAACCACCTATGAAGCTAATATGAAGGTCAAAAGACAAAAGTGCTAAAATTATCTATTTCCATGATGAGAGGGTAATAGATACACATGCACAAAAAAAGAAGTTAGATATGATATCAAAAACATAAAATGTGGAAGGAGAGGAGTAAAAGATGCTTTTATCAAGAGGTCAAACTTAAGAGACTATCAACTTAATATAGATTGCTATATCCATAGGTTATTATACGTGAAATTCTTGGTAATCACAAACCAGAAACATATAATAAATACACAAAAAATTAAGAGAAAGGAACCCAAACATAATACTAACGAAAGCCATCAAACCACAAGGGAAGAGAGCAAGAGAAGAAGAAAAGAACAGAGAAGAACTACTAAAACACCCAGAAAAAAAGTAATATAATGGCGATAAGTACATACTTGTCAATAGCTACTTTAAATATCAATGGACTAAATTCTCCAATCAAAAGACATAGGGTGGCTGATTGGATAAAAAAAACTAGACCCAGGGCTGGCCCCATGGCCTAATGGTTAATATTGGCGCTTTCTGCTTCAGCAGTCTGGGTTCGGTTCCCTGGTATGGACCTACACCACTTGTCGGAGGCCATGCTGTGACAACGACCCACATACAAAGTAGAGGAAGATTGGCACAGATGTTAGCTCAGGGTGAATCTTCTTCAAGCCAAGAGAGGAAGATTGACAACAGATGTTAGCTCAGGGCAAATCTTCCTCAGCAAATAAACAAGACCCATATATATGCTGCATACAAGAGACAAACTTCATACCTAAAAACACTCACAAACTGAAAGTAAAGGGATGGAACAAGATACTCCATGCAAATGCAATGAAAAAAAGCTGGGGTAGCAAGACTTACATCAGACAAAATAGACTTTAAAACAAAAACTGTAAAAAGAGACAAGGGCACTACCTAATGATAAAGGGAACAATCCAACAAGAGGATATAACACTTGTAAATATCTATGCAGCTAACATAGAGTACCTACATATATAAAGCAATTATTAACAGACATAAAAGGAGAAATAGACAATAAAACAATAATAGTAGGGAACTTTAACACTCCACTTATACCAATGGATAGATCATCCAAACAGAAGATGAATAAGGAAACATTGGCCTTAAATGACACATTATACCAGATGGTCTCAGTAGATATATACAGAACATTCCGGCCACAAACCACAGAGTACACATTCTTTTCAAATGCACATGGAACATTCTCCAGGATAGATCACATGTTAGGCTACAAAACAAGTCTCGATAAATTTAACAAGATTGAAATAATACCAAACATCTTTTCTGACCACAATGGTATAAAACTACATCAGAAATCAACTACAGGAAGAAAATCAGAAAAGCCACAAATATGTGCAGATTAAACAAAATGCTGCTGAACAATGATGGAGTCAATGAAGAAAAAAAAGGAGAAATCCAAAAATATCTGGAGACAAGTGAAAATGAAAATACAACATGCAAAAAGTTATGGAATACAGCAAAAGTGGTTCTAAGAGGGAAATTTATAGCAATACAGGCCTATCTCAACAAATAAGAAAAATCTCAAATAAACGATATAACAGTGCACCTAAAAGAACTGGAAACAGAAGAAGAAACAAAGCCCAAAATCAGTAGAAGGAAGGAAATAATAAAAATCAGAGCAGAAATAAATGAAATAGAGACTAAAGAGAAAAGAAAAAATCAATGAAACTAAGAGCTGATTTTTTGAAAAGATAAACAAAATTGACAAACCTTTAGTAAACTCACCAAGATAAAAAGAGAGAAGACTCAAATAAATAAAATCCGAAATGAAAGAGGAGAAATTACAACAGACATCTCAGAAATACAAAAGATTGTAAAAGAATACTATGAAAAGATATATGCCAACAAATTGGATAATCTAAAAGAAATGGATAAATTCTTAGAATCAAACAACCTTCCAAAACTGAATCAAGGAGAAATAGAAAATCTGAATGGACCAATCACCAGTAAGGAGATTGAAACAGTAATCAAAAACCTCCCAAAAAATAAAAGTCCAGGACCAGACAGCTTCCCTGGTGAATTCTACCAAACAGTCAAAGAAGACTTAATACTTATCCTTCTCAAACTCGTCAAAAAATTGAAGATGAAGGGAAGCTTCCTAACTCATTCTACAAGGCCAACATTACCCTGATATCAAAACCAGACAAGGACAACACAAGAAAAGATTACAGGTGGGCCGGCCCCGTGGCTTGGTGGTTAAGTGAGCGCGCTCCACTGCTGGCGACCCGGGTTCGGATCCCGGGCTCGCGCCGACGCGCTGCTTCTCCGGCCATGCTGAGGCCGCGTCCCACATACAGCAACTAGAAGGATGTGCAGCTATGACACACAACTATCTACTGGGGCTTTGGGGGGAAAAAATAAATAAATAAAATCTTAAAAAAAAAAAAAAAAAAAAGAAAAGATTACAGGCTAGTATCACTGATGAACATAGATGCAAAAATCCTCAACTACTGGCAAATTAAATACAATACATTAAAAAGATCATCCACCATTTTCAAGTGGGATTTATTCCAGGGATGCAGGGATGGTTCAACATCCACAAATCAATCGACATGATACACCACATTAACAAAATGAAGAAGAAAAATCACATGATCATCTCAATAGATGCAGAGAAAGCATTTGACAAAATACAGCATCCACTTATGATAAAAACTCTGAATATAATGGGTATAGAAGGAAAGTACCTCAACATAATAAAGGCCATATATGACAAACCCACAGCCAATATCATACTCAATGGAGAAAAACTGAAAGCTATCCCTCTAAAAACGGGAACCAGACAAGCATACCCACTTTCACCACTCTTATTTAACCTAGTACTGGAAGTCCTAGCCAGAGGAAGCCGGCAAGAAAAAGAAATAAAAGGGATCCAAATTGGAAAGGAAGAAGTGGAACTGTTGCTATTTGCAGATGACATGATTTTGTATATAGAAAACTCTAAAGAGTCCACCAAAAAACTTTTAGAAATAATAAATGAATACAGTAAAGTTGCAGGATACAAAATCAACATACAAAAATCAGTTGTGCTTCTGTACACTAACAACGAAGTAGCAGAAAGAGAAATTAAGAATACAATCCCATTTATAATTGCAACAAAAAGGATAAAATACCTAGGAATAAATTTAACCAAAGAGATGAAAGAAAACTGTACACTGAAAACTATAAAACATTGTTCAAACAAATTGAAGAAGACACAAAGAAATGGAAAGATATTACATGATCATGGATTGGAAGAATTAACATAGTTAAGATGTCCATACTTCCTAAAGCAATTTACAGATTCAATGCAATCCCTATCAAAATTACAATGACATTTTTCACAGAAATAAAACAAAGAATCCTAAAACTTATGTGGAACTGCAAAAGACCCCAAATAACCAAAGCAATCCTGAGAAAAAAGAACAAAGCTGGAGGTATCACACTCCCTGATTTCAAAATATACTACAAAACTATAGTAATCAAAACAGCATGGTACTAGCACAATAACAGACACACAGATCAATGGAACAGAATTGAGATCCCAGAAATAAACGCACACATCTCTTGCCAGCTAATCTTCAACAAAGGAGCCAAGAACATACAGTGGAGAAAGGAAAGTCTCTTCAATAAATGGTGTTGGGAAAATTGGACAGCCACATGCAAAATATACTTGAAAATATGCTGCTAAGACCAATGTCAAAGAGTGTACTGCCTTTATTTTCTTCTAGAAGTTTTATAGTTTCAAGTCTTACATTCAACAACAAACAAACACATAGAGACAGAGATTGGATTGGTGCTTACCAGAGGGGAATGAGGGAGGGAGGAGGGCAAAAAGATGTGGTTAGGTACATGTGGATGGTGATGGATGGTAATTAGTCTTTGGGTGGTGAACATGATGTAAGCTACACAGAATCAAAATATAATGATGTAAACCTGAAATTTATATAATTGTTACTCAATATAAATGTTACCTCGATGAAAAACAAACAAAAAAACAAATTGGAAAGGAAGAAGTAAAACTGTCAGTATTTGTGGATGACATGATTCTTTATATAGAAAACCCTAAAGAATCCTTCAAAAATCTTTTAGAAATAATTAACGAATACAGTAAAGTTGCAGGGTACAAAATTAACACACAAAAATCGGTTGCATTTCTATACACTAATAAAGAATTAGAAGAAAGAGAAATAAAGAATACAATCCCATTTACAATCAGAACAAAAAGAATAAAATACCAAGGAATAAATTTAACCAAGTTGGTGAAAGATCTATACACTGAAAACTATAAGACATAATTGAAAGAAATTGAAGAAGACACAAAGAAATGGAAAGATATTCCATGTTCATGGATTGGAAGAATAAACATAGTGAAAATGCCCATATTACCTAAAGCAATCTACAGATTCAGTGCAATTCCAAAGAATATACCAATGACATTCTTCACAGAAATAGAATAAAGAATCCTAAAATTCATGTGGAGCAACAAAACACCCTGAACAGCCAAAGCAATCCTGAGAAAAAAAAGAACAAAGCTAGAGTCCTCACACTCCCTGAATTCAAGATATCCTACAAAGCTATAGTAATCAAAAACAGCATGGTACTGACAGAAAAACAGACACACAGATAAATGGAACAGAACTGAAAGCCTAGAAAAAAAACCACACATCTCTGGACAGCTAATCTTCAACAAAGGAACCAAGAAAAGTCTCTTCAATAAATGGTGCTGGGACAACTGGACAGCCACATGCAAAAGAATGAAAGTGGAACGTTACCTTACGCCATACACAAAAATTAACTCCAAATGGATCAAAGACTTGAATGTAAGACCTGAAAGCATAAAACTCCTAGAAGAAAATATAGTACACTCTTTGACATCAGTCTTAGCAGTATCTTTTTGAACACCACGTCTCCTCAGGCAAGGGAAACAAAAGAAAAAACAAACATATGGGACTACATCAAACTAAAAAGCTTCTGCAAGGCAAAGGAAACCATGGCAAAGGAACAAAACGAAAAGACAACCCACCAACCAGGAGAAAATATTTGCAAATAATATATCTGACAAGGGGTTAATTTCCAAAATATATAAAGAATTCATACAACTCAACAACAAAAAAATGAACAACCCTGGGGCCAGCCCGGTGGCGCAAGTGGTTAAGTGCGCACGCTCCGCTGCGGCGGCCCGGGGTTCGCCGGTTCGGATCCCGGGCGCGCACCCTCGCACTGCTTGGCAAGCCATGCTGTGGCGGCGTCCCATATAAAGTGGAGGAAGATGGGCACAGATGTTAGCCCAGGGCCAGTCTTCCTCGGCTAAAAAAAAGAGGACAATTGGCAGATGTTAGCACAGGGCTGATCTCCTCACAATAAAAAAAAAAAAAATGAACAACCCAAACAAAAAATGGGCAGAGGATATGAACAGACATTTTTCCAAAGAAGATATACAGATGGCAAGCAGCCACATGAAAAGATGTTCAACATCACTAATTATTAGAGAAATGCAAGTCAGAAGTACAATGAGATATCATCTCACACCCATCAGAATGGCTATCATTAAAAAGACAAGAAATAAGAAGTGTTGGAGAGGATGTGGAGAAAAGGGAACCCTCATACACCGCTGGTGGGACTGCAAACTGGTGCAGCCACTATGAAAAACAGTATGGAGACTTCTCAAAAAAATTAAAAATAGAGGGGCTGGGCCCATGGCCTAGTGGTTAAGTTCAGAACACTCCACTTTGGTCGCCCAGGGTTGGCTCCCTGAAGCAGATCTACACCACTCATTGACAGCTGTGCTGTGGTGGCGAACCACATACAAAATAGAGGAAAGATTGGAACAGATGTTAGCTCAAGGCAAATCTTCCTCAAGCAAAAAAAGAGGAAGATTGGCAATGGATGTTAGCTCAGGGAAAATCTTCCTCAGCAAAAAAAAAAAAAAAAAAAAAATTGAAAAGAGAAATCCCATATGATCCAGCTATTCTTCATCTGGATATTTACCCAAAGAACATGAAAACACTAATTCAAAAAGCTACAGGTACCGCTATGTTCATCACAGCATTATTCACAATAGCCAAGAATTGGAAGCAACCCAAGTGCCCATCAGTGGGTAAATGGATAAAGAAAATGTGGTTATTATATACAATGGAATACTACTCAGCCATAAAAAAGACAAAATTGTGCCATTTGCAACAACATGGATGGACCTTAAGGGTATTATGCTAAGCAAAATAAGTCAGAGAAAGACAAATACCACATGATTTCACTCATATGTGGAAGATAAACACACAGATTAGAAGAACAGAGTGGTGGTTACCAGCTGCGAAGGGGGTGGGGGAAGGACAAAAGGGGTTAAAGGCGCACAAGTGTATGGTGATGGATGGAAACGAGGCTTTTGGTGGTGAACACGATGCAGTCTATACAGAAGCTGAAATATAGTAATGTACACCTGAAATTTACACAATGTTATAAACCAAGGAGACCTCAATAATTTTTTAAAAAAGAGAAGATCTATGAGGCATGCCTTTAAGATCCTTAGAAGGCCTTTTGTGTGTTTGAAAGGCTCTATGAGGCGACACCGTCGATCTTCCTGAGGTTTAAACAAAGGATTTATAGTCAGACCTTTGGGTCTCATCTTTAAACCCTGTTTTCCTGACAGCAACCTGGATTAGAGCTCTGTCTAGAGGCCCTTTCTTAGTGTTAGCATTGTGTGCCATCTAGAGAGACTGGGAATGAGAAACAATTTTGTTTGTAAACCCAGCAAGTCCTGGCTTTTTCATATTTAACAGTTGTTTCTTTAGCTTCTCTCTCTCCTCTTGTATTTTACTACAAGCAACTAGAAGAAGCCAGGCAACACCTTCAACGCTGCCTTCAAATCTCCTTAGCCCACTCATCCAGTTCATTAGGTACATATTCTCTTTTTCACTTTCTGCAGGTAATAGTGTTACCAAATTCTCTGCTTCTGTATAACAAAGACCCCCTTTCCTCCAGATTCTGCAATTCTCTTTAAGCCTTCACTGAAAGCCTTCTTGAGGGCCATCAAGCTTTCTCTGTCTCTTCAACATCCTTTCAACCTCTACTTACTGCCCTGTCCCAAAGTCCCTCCCACATATTTTAGATTTTGTTTCAGCAGCACCCCATTTTCAGATACCAGTATCTCTTCCAGTTACCTATTGCTATGTAAAAAATCACTTGAAAACTTAGTGGCTTAAAACAGCAACCATTTCTTTCTTCCTCTCCCTGTTGGTCAGGAATATGGGAGCAACTTAGCTGGGCAGCTCAGGCTCAGGGTCTCTCTTGAAGTCACAGTCACATGGTGACGGGAGTCATCTTGAAGATTTCTCCACTCGCATATCTGTGGCTTGACCAGTTATTATGGGAAAAAAGTGTTAAATGGTGATTATCTGGAAATTACCCAAATTTCCTACATTAACTCTGATAGAAATAAATTCCCCTTTTTAAGTCTTTACACTGTTGGTTACGTAAAACAGATTCCCTGTGCCATAATTACCTACTTGATGGTAGACTTCTTCTATTGTGGGTTTTAAGTTCACAGACCGTGGATCGCAACAATTAGCGTGAACTGAATGGCATTGGGAAAGGCTAGAATCAAGGACTTTTTTTTCCTTTCTCTCCTGTTAGCTCTGTCCATCTCCCATTTCCTCAGAGTCTGATGTGGTCTACAGCTGGCAATAGCAATGTGATCTTGATTGTAAAATGTACAAGGTTTTGAAAACATAATTTTTTCTTGTAGTGATGATATTAAAAGCAGCTGTAGTGATGGTTGATTTATGTTTTCTAAAATTTATGAAACTGGTGCCACAATATTCAGAAAACCAGGACAAAGAAGAAACTTGGTTTCAAGGTAAAAATGGGATACAGAAGAAGCTTTCAAAATGGGGTGAAAATGAGATACAGAAGAAGCTTTGGAGGTGAACAAAGGCTAAATAACATTTCCTGAAGAAGATATTCCAGGATGAAGTTTCTAAATGAAAAAAACCAGAACATCTGGGCATCTGGGTGAGATTTCTCCACCTGAGACTGAGCTAAATAAAAATATGGAGGAGAGGAGTTTGGCATTTTAATTTATCTGGGACTATAATTTCACCTAGAAAGGCTTCACACTAAGTGTGTCAGTTATCTTCTGATGCATAAGCCACCCTAAGTCCCAGTAACAACAATAAACAATTCTCTGGTGTCTTCAGTTTGGCTGGGAGTTGGATGATCTAGACTGGCTCAGTAATGTGTCTGTGGGCTGGCTGATCTGGGCTGGGCCTGTCTAGGGCAGCTTGGTTTAACATTCCTCTCATCTTCCTCCTGAGACCAGTGAGACAACCCAGCATGTTGTTCTAATAGCCAAGGCAGAGACACAAGAGTAAAGAGGGCCCAACTGTGTTAGCATGCTTCAAGTGTGTGCTTGTGTCGTGTCTGCTAACATCTCATTGGCCAAAGCAAAACACACAGCAAAGGACATGGATACAGGAAGGGGTGGAGAATTGGGATCATTTATACAATCTACCACAATCTGCCCCCATTGCCCCCAATTGCTTATGTAAGATTTCCTCATCCTCATCTAAGGATCCCCCCAAATTTCTTCCAAACAGTATCAGGTCAGAAGTCCAGGGTCTCGTGATCCACATCAGGTTTAAATATGGCTTTTCATGGTCCAGGGGCCTATGAACTTTTTGAAAGACAACTTATTGCTCACTATCTTAGTTCAGGCTACTATAACAAATACTGTAGACTGAGTGGCTTAAAACAACATTTATTTCTTTTTTTTTTTTTTTTTTTGGGAGGAGATCAGCCCTGTGCTAACATCCGCCAATCCTCCTCTTTTTTTGCCGAGGAAGACGGCCCTGGGCTAACATCCGTGCCCATCCTCCTCCACTTTATATGGGACGCCGCCACAGCATGGCTTGCCAAAGCAGTGCGTCGGTGCGCGCCAGGGATCCGAACCAGCGAACCCCGGGCCGCCACAGCGGAGCGCGCGCACCCAACCGCTTGCGCCACTGGGGCGGCCCCGACAACATTTATTTCTTGCAGTTATGCAGGCTGGAAGTCCGAGATCAAGGTACTGGCAGACTTGGTGTCTGGTGAGAGCCTTCCTCCTGGCTTGTAGATGGCTGCTGAAGGGGAGGAAGACTATCCTCTACCTACTCTGGGTCCTTTCTGACTGGGCTACAAATTAGATTGAAATGAGACCAAATAGCAGGAGAAAATCAAATAAAGCTTTATAACATGTATACCTGGGAAAGACCCAGGGAAAGTGAGTAACTGGACAAAATGGCAGAGGTTCTCATCTTAAATGCTATCTTCAGCTAAAGACAAAGGAGGATGTTGGGGGTGGGGGAGAGAGTCAGCTATGGTAGTTTACCAGAAAAGCACAGTAAACAAGAGAAAGATTATTATGCAGATTTAAGGCCTTGCCTTCTGCAATGATAAGTTTCTAGAGATGAGATCATTCCCCCTTCTTCCTGGTACGAGAGGGAAATATCTTTACAAATGGAGATTTTTCCTTACAAATGTAAATTTTTGGTAAACAGAACTTTGATAAGAATGGGCTTAGGAAGGACCCTCCTAGTCTATCCTTACCCAGAGTTATCTATGGTGATGGCCTGTCCTGGGGATAGGCCTTCTATCTTAAATCCTCTTAAGCAGTTGGTGGGGGGGAGGTCAAAGTTTCTTTCAGAGTCTTCTGAGCCTGTATTGTCTTCAGCTCAGAATAATCTGCATACCAGAGTGGCACATCTCAGGGCAACCTGCCCTGAACCCCATCACTGCCTTCTGTCTGGATCCTCACATGGTGGAGAGAGTGAGTTGGCTAGCTCCCTGGTGTCTCTTCTTATAAGGGCGCTAATCCCATGATGGGGGCTCCACCTTCATGACCTAATTACCTCCCAGAGGCCCCACCTCCAAATGCCATCTAGTTGGGGACTGGGGTTTCAACATATGAATTTTGGGGAGACACAAACATGCAGTCCATAACACCCACATAGACCCAAGATACAGTGGCAAGACAGGGAAAGGATAACATCCATTTATAAGGGAAGTGTTACCGCACAAAGGGCACAATCTGCTAGCTGCAAGACAAAAGCCAATCATCAAGAGGCAAGATGGTGGTGGAGAAAGGGTAGTTTATTACAGCTTGCTAGCAAGAAGGAAGATGGCCAACTAATGTCCAAAAGAACCATCTTACAGAACAAAGACTATAGGCCAGTTATATAAGGGGCTGGTCTGGGTGGGGGAGGTATCTGGTCTCAGGGTGGAGGCATTCATCTCTTCTTAGTTCCTGATAGTCTTTTGTTTTACTGGATGTGCATCAGAGACCAGAGCAATGCCCTATACCCTGATCTTTCAGTTTTCATTGATGATGGTATCAGCATAGACTTTGCCCCAGGGTCATCACATTCCTAAGGATCTCAAGAGAATAAAGTTATCAACTTATAGCAGCTGGGAGGGGCCATAAAATCCACAGAGCATGTCTAGGTTAGTTAATCAGAGGTCATTCAAAGTTACAATATGGTTTCTTTTCTACAATATGGCTTCCCTTATGTCAACCTTGTCTTGAGCCAGTATCAGAAGGATCAGTAACAGCAATCACTGAATTACAGCAATTTTGACATTCCGTGGGGCAAATATTGCCAGGCCTCTCCACTTTAAGGATAAAGAATATTCCTTGATTAGGCCTTGGTCCTGCAACCTAGAAGTGGTTCACTAGTGCAGGTGTGGGCAAACTTTTTCTGTAAGGGGCCGAGAGTACATTTTTTAAGGCTTTGTGGGCTACATACAGTCTCTGTCATATATTCCTATTCTTCATCACTTTTTTTTTTTAACTCTTTAAAAATGTGAAAACGATTCTTAGTTGAAGGGCTATAATTTGCTGACCCCTGCCCTTGTCCATTGTTCTCCACAATACTTGTCTGTGCTCTCCAACATGTTCTTCCTTTTCCATCACACTCCTTGGCCACTTCTGAGGAGGGCATTGAAAAGCATATCAGTTTTGGCTACTGAGCCTGCTTTCTGCTGGTAGAAAATTGAGAGCCTAGAAATCTTTTTACATTTTGAACAGTCTCAGTCTCTTTTGATCCAGGCTGGCAGTATTTTTGCTAATATGGGTGCCTCAAAAATTTTGTGGGGTTCCTATGTATTTTATTCCATTCCACTCATGTACCAAAAGCCAGACAACTCTTATTGAGATGGTTTAGCTCTCTAGACTTAATTAATGCTACTTTTGTCAAATCTGGCTGCTGTGAGATCATGCCCTTAGGATTCCTAGGAGCCTGTGCTACGCAGAATTTTCAGATGGTCCGCCGTGATCTTGGCTCCCTGGTATTACTCCTGTGATTATGTTACATTATATTGCAAAAAGGAGGTTATTCAGGTACATCTAACCTAATCATGTGAACCCCTTAAAAGTAGAATTTTCTCTGGCTAGGAGAAGTAGATGTCGGAGAGATTCAAAGGATGAGAAGGATTTGACATGCTGTTGCTAGCTTTGAAGACGGAGGGGGTCATGTGCAAGGAACAACCATAGGCGCTGAGAGTGACCCTTGGCTAACTAACAAAGAGGGTATCTCCAATATTTTCTGCTAGAGGTACACCGAGTGAACAAGCCCAGAAATTTACCTCATCCATCCACAATAACAATATAAGAGGTGCATAGAAAAATATCTGTTGGGAAATAATGTTAAAGCAACATTAACTGAGCTCTTGCTATGTGCCAAGCCCAGTGAGGGTTGTTGGGAAATAGATGACTAAGTACCTGCCCCCAGGGCCTGTTGTCTCATATAGGTGCTAAGATAGTTTAGTAAAGAATGTATTATTTCAAAATTATTCCCCAAGGACATACTCGGTGTTAGGTGGGGCTGAATCAGACCTACACTACAGTCTGGTAAAGCAAGATGCAGACGTATGACCAAAATCCAAGGCAGAATGAAACTTACCCTTTAGATTAAAACAGGGGCAGGGGTTGGGTTGGGCAGTAAGGAGAACAGGGCTGTTAGCATCAGCGATGGGATATCCCAGTTCTCAACTAGTGTTTGGGGAAAGCAATTGGCCAAGAGGCAAGAGTGAGCAAGCGGTGGTTAAGAGGATGGCCGTGGCCTAAGCTGTGGACCAATTATGAGGTAGACTCTGATAGACTTAAACAAAAAGAAGTTTATTCCGGGTTTGTTAGGACTGCAGCTCTGGAAAAGCACAAACTCAAGCAGCCTTTGAATTGTGTTTCCATCGCTGAAAGAGAGAAGGAAGGTTTTATAGATGAGGCTAACAAGGGCAAAGAAAAAAAAGGGCAGGAATGTCCTTTAACAAATTCCAGGCACAAGGTAATCATCAGGGTGAGGGTCAGTTGAAATGAGCCATTAAACTTAGGAATGTGGGAGATGACTCTGATAGGAAGGAGGTCTCTGTTCCAATAATCTTATCATCCTTCAGAAGACGCAGATGCATTTCAGCTAACTAAGAAGTTCAAGAGCTCAACCTGGGGCCAGCCTGGCGGCACAGCGGTTAAGTGCTCACACCCCACTCTGTTGGCACGAGTGTTCACAGGTTCAGATCCCGGGAGTGCACCGACACACCGCTTGTCAAGCCGTGCTGTGGCGGCGTCCCATATAAAGTAGAGAAAGATGGGCATGGACGTTAGCCCAGGGCCGGTCTTCCTCAGCAAAAAGAGGATTGGCATCGGATATTAGCTCATTGCTGATCTCCCTCACAAAAATAAAAAATAATAAAAGATTCTAACATACCAAGTTAATTCTGTTGTTTACGATTTAGAATGTTAAGAACAGAGCATCACAGAGTAAGCGCTATAGTGACAGTAAGTTATTTTATTATACTAGTGCAGAGAAGTCGACTTCAAAGTTCAAAAAGTCTTAGAACCTCGGCACTAAACCCCAAGAGAGCCAGAGCGCTAGAGAGCACGGCACAGCGCCCTCCCGCTGGGGTCCACAGGACCGGGAGCAGCACGCCTGCAGGTGTATGTGCGTGCGTGCGCGCGCACGGCCTAGGCGGGAGTACGCCGGAAACTTTGTTCCCACCGGCTGTGTGGCCATAAAGAAACTTTGGCGTGTCGTAAAAAGGCCGCAAGTAACAGAGCTTTGGCAGACGGCTGCGAATCCATTTTAGACGCCGTCTCTGCTGCGAAAAGTTGAAAGAACCTGTTGCTCGTTCCAGTGGCGCTGCCGCTGCGCCCGGCGCTCGCTGTCGGCCGGCCGGCCTCTCGGGCGCGGTGACCGGGCCGCGGGGCGGCGGCCGCGCGATGCGGCCCCTGGACGCGGACGAGGAGCGGGAGCCCGAGGAGGACTGGGAGAGGCTCCTGAGCCGCGCGCTCGACGCCGCCCGCCGCGACGTCGCCGCCCTCGAGCGCGAGCACGTGCGCGCGCACGTGCGCGCGCGCAGGAAGCTGCTGGAGATCGAGAGCCTGCTGGACGCCATCACGAGCGAGGTGGAGGCCTCGGAGGAGCGCGCCCTGGAGCCCGGCCGGAGCCCGGGCGCCGAGGCGGAGCAGAGGGTGAGGAAGCTGTGCGAGAAGGTGGAGAAGAAGGCCGCGGAGGCCGCGCTGATGGGGCAGCGGCTCGTGGAGCTCCACCGGCAGATCGACGGCTGCGAGTGCCGCTGAGGGAGACGGAGCCGGTGAGGCTCGGTCCGCGAGGGGTCGCGGGCAGCCGGCCTGCTGGCGAGTCCTCGTAATGCCCTGCATCGAGGGCATCAACACTGGGCGGTGGGAGGCGGCTGCGGGGAAGTGGGGCTAAGACCGTGTTGAGCTTTTAGCTTAGATAACATTATTTTGACGTTGGTAATTGGAAGAAAGTAATTTATGTTGTGGTGAGATGTAAAGATTACATTTAGGAAAGTATTTGCGGGATATGGACCAGCTCAGTTACTAGGGTGAAAACCTAGGCCATCGGGCCAGAAAAAGAAGAGGTGCTTAGAGAAGTGTTGAAACGGAAGTACAGGGTGGAAACGTGTAAATGCTGTGATGAGGTTGGAGCGTTTCGGATGACGTTACGGCAAGGGGTAGCATTTTGCACGGGTGATGGAGTTGCTTTGTTTGACTCCAGGACATGAGAGTCTTTAGAGTTTACGTTGTGATGACGAATTTCCCCCACTCTACTTTAGGTTATCCACTGATGGACTCCGTTCAGCTGGTAAGGAGGACTGTGACTGGAGAGGCTGAAACCAAGAGAGTTTGTCGTTTTCTCTCCCCTGTTTTTCTATCTACGTTTTCGCCATGTTAAACATTACATTTTCAGTACCATTCTGGTAGGTGATTTCAGTATTATGTTGTCATATGTGGGTTTTGATTATGGGGCGCATTCAGTTTGGAAAAGACAGCTTTTAATTCAATACTCTCACATAAAAAATAGAGCCTAGATTGTAAGCTGCTGTGTAGTCATGTTTGTTACTGTGGTTTAATTGTATTTTTAAAGTCTGGAAGTATACTGTAGTGCTTTGCTGTTTTTTCATTCTTCCTGGAATTTGGGGGCCCACGAGAGACATGAGGTCAGAGTTCTGCAAGAGAGAAGACACTACTTGGCTGCAGCTGCTGAAGCAGGAACCCAGGCCCCAGTCGAGGGGGTGGATGCCACTACTTTGTTGGATAAGATTGAGAAGGCCCAGAGGACTCTTGGGCATGGAGAGTGGTGGTGTATGAATTCTGGGATTCTGCAGTGTCACATCAAAGGAGGAGACCTGTGTTCTTTTGGTTTTCTGTGTTTATTTTTTTGAGAAATGTAGTTTTCCTGTGGCATGTTAACTGGTGCACATCATGTAACCTGTCTGGTGAGTAACCTAGAATAAGGGATGAGTTCTAGGTACTACATGTATTGCTGACTTTGGGGTAAACTTTTTAAAATGCATTGCAGGGGGTTCTCTGCCACAAATGCACATGAGCTCTGGAGGGGTTGGGGAGGAAAGCATGGAGCTGGCCATGGTGGGCCGCAGACTGATAGCAGGAGGCTTCTTCCAGGCTTAGATGATGTTCAGCCTAGGTCATCAGAGCAGACCTCACAGGGGTTGAGATCAGAGCTCTAGCTTGTTATGATAAAATTCATTTGCCTGGAAAAACAAATGCTGAAAGCCATGACCAAAGCCATTGACTTGGCCAGAAAAAGGTGAGATAAATAAACTTTTTTCAGAACGAAAGTTTCTTCTTGATTGTCATCATTGTCACTTGGAAGTTAAATGCTTATGATTTAGGAACGTGTTCAAAAGCTTGTAGCCCAGAGGCAAGTTTGATCTGCAGGGACTGTAACAGGAGGGAGGAGAAGGCGGGAAGCAGGAAGGGGCCTCAGGAAAGCATCTGGTCTTGCCCCTGCCTGCAGGGAGCTGAAGTTCATTCAGTCACGTAACGTTCGCTGGGACCATATGCCACTCCATACTCTGCCGGACACAAGGAATTTCCAGGAGAGGCGACCTAGTGGGTTGAGACAGGTCTGTAAACACATAATCACAGTATGGTGCCCCCAGTGCTAGTCTTTGATTCGACATAAATCGAATGCACGCAGACTCTGGGGCACATCAGGGAACAAAGTGCTTGTACACTTGGATCTGATGTTGCTAAGGAGCTTAAAAGTGCCTGGCCACAGTAAGGCAGGAAATAAATTATGTATATCAGATAGTGATAAGTTCTTTAAAAAAAATTTAAAAAAAACAGGTGTTGGGGGGGAGGCATTGCTGTTTTATGGAGGATGGTCAGTTGATCTCTCTGGTCTAGTGACATTTGAGCAAAGACGGACGGGTGGAATGTACACAGGGATGTCTAGGGAAAGTAGTCCAGGCACGTGGAAGAAAGGGTGAGGAGGTGAGAAGCAGCATGAGGCCCAGGTGGTAGACAGCGGGGTCAGAAAGAGCAATCACTGACTGCACGTGACATGGGAAGTGGCTTGAGGGTATAAGCAGAGGAGTGACAGGATCTGATGACATAAGAAGAGGCTCCCGGGCTGCTGTGTTGAAACTTGACAGTTGCGGGCAGAGCAAGGATGAGGGTAGGGGAGCAACCCACAGACAGCAGGGAGAAAGTGGTCACTGCAGGCACTGGTGAGGCTGGACTGCGTTCTGAAGGGGCTGACAGGATGTGGATGTGGCCAGGATTCAACCATGGTTCTGAGGCTCGTGGCCTGAGCACCTGTTTAGGGTAACTACCTCATTTGTCAAAGAACGGGGGTGGTTCTGAAAGTGAAAGGTGGCCCTAGTGATAATTAGTCTGGGACCCCAAGCATAAACCAGGACTGCCTCAGGCAAAGAGGCACGGACACCCTGTGCTTATACTGTGGTGGGAGCACAAGGAGGGAGTCAGCTGAGCATCAGGGAGTTGGACAGCTTTTCAGACCAAGGACTCCTGGTGTGGCCCTGGAAGCATGAGCACAGCTACCTGAACAGCACCCCAGGCACGGAGAAGGAGTCCAGAACTAACCCTGGGAGTCCGTCAGCAGGTAGAAATGGGGCACGGTGGAGGCGGTTCGTGGGCGTTTGAAGGGAACGGGGAGGCAATGAGGGAGGTAGGAGGCGTGCTTGTGGAGGTCTTCATATGACTTGGAGGAGTGTAAACTTGATCCTGTGTGTCCGAGCTTCCGCACCTGGGCTCTCTGTGCTCCCAGCTGTGTGTAGGTGTGCTGTAGAGTACCTGATGCTAAGGCATCTATTGGTGCATTCTGAATAGTCAGCTGTTTGAATGCTTGACAGGAAAAATATTTTTCAATTTTTAAAATGACGTACCACTGGCTGAAGAAGTCTCCCACTTGAGCTGCTTCTGGCCCTGTCCTGACCCCTAGAGTAATGCTGTTAAACCTTAAAAATACATCTGAATCCCTGGGGTCTCATTAAAATGCAGATTCTAATCCTGTAGTTAAGGACCTGACCTGCATTTCTAACAAGCTCCCAGGTGATGCCTGTGTTGCTGGTCGAGGTACCACACTTGGAGCAGCAGGGCTCTCTGAGGTTAAGGGTGGTGTGCTGAAAACTTGAGAAGCAGAGTAATGGGGAGCCATGCAACAGTTTGAGCAGCTCATCTACACTTTCGTGTTTGTGGTTTAGGAAATGCATGTGTGGTTGTGGGAAATGGTCAGGGCAAGTGTATGAAGTGAGGTTGGATGTATCACTGCTGTAATTGTTCGGAAGGGACACGAGGACCTGACTCACCTCTCTGCCTCGACTTCCTTTGCCTGCTTGTGATGTCCGTCAGTGTTGGAATCACAGCAGCCAATTTCAGATCCACCCCCACACACCCCTAGATTTGAGTCCTTCCTTATTAGATGGGCGATTGTATCTTGTGCCATGGCTTAACCAATGCATAATACCCAGGACCATTGTGAATGCAGCCCAGCAGGGCTGGGGGTGCCGGGGTTGGGGACTGAAGGTCTGCACATCCTTTGTCTAGGAGTCCCAGCCTCCGAGGTCCCTTTCCTGCCTGTACCCAGAGGCCAGACCGTGGGTGACTGCAGCAGCGTCAGATGAAGAAGGGCAAAGAATGGAAACAAGGAACTTCTTTGGGAGTCCCTTTTGAGTATGGTGTCGCTGTTAAGGCAAATGTGATTTTAGTTCAAAGAAATACATTTCCTTCTTTAAAAAATGATAATTGGGATAGTTACCTTTGCTTTCAGCAAACTCATGAAGAGGAAAATCAGTCTCTAGGATGTGAGTGGGATGGAGTAGGTCAAATTCTAAGATCACTCAAGGGGCCAGAAGTGAACACGGCAGGCGTCGATCCTGCCTCTGCTGTTGCCCCGCAGCTGAGTTCCTGTAGCCCCTGACTGAAAACAGGACATTGGGGGTGTGAAAATGGGAAAACAGACGTCTGAGTTACAAGAACCTACTCGGGATTAGGCACTTAATGTACCTTATCTAATCTTCACAAATTTCAGAGGTCGTTTTATTATCCTCATTGTTCAGGTGAGGAAACTTGGGCTGAAAAAACCCTCAGGAACTTTGCCCAGGAGCAGTGAACTGACTGATGCCAGGGCTCTTTCCATGACTTCAGCCAGCACCTGGTGTGCCATCTGCCTCTTCTCTCAGCAACCAAGTCTTTGGCAGTCTTCTAAATAACAGTCCACAATGCTGGGCACTCTAGAGAGGGATGCAGCAGCAAGCACAGGCCTGGGTTTCTGGCCCCGAGGATGTTCCAACATCCGCCATGATGGACCACCTCTAGCCTGAGGAGAAGTGTGAGGAATCCCTCGGGGCTGGGTGGGATTAGGGGGCCCAAATGCAGGCCTCCCACATTCCGGATGTCTTGTAAGTCTCCAGCAAACACTGACCAGCTGATTTCATAGAATGGATTCGCCTATTTGTTCATTTATTCATTCAACAAATATTTTGCTGGCAATGTACTAGGTCCTTGGGACAGCAAAGAGCAGTCGGCCTCCTGGTAACGGAGTCACTGACCCTTTTGTTCACGCATTTGAATGTATATTGAAGAGCTAATCGGTGCTAGACCCTGGACTAGACATTATAGGCACAGCTCTTCACAGTGGTTGCCTTCAAAGGGCTTGCACCCTAGTGGGTGAGGGGGCCAGCTTAACAGATCCCCCACGCTGGGTGAGAAGTGCTGAGACTGAGGGAGTGCAGGGGCTCGGGGATGTGGAGGCAGTATTTAACCCAGCCATGGAATGGGGAAGACTTCCCCGAGGAATCACAGACCATGTATTAGATGATTGAAGCTATATGGAAAGGTGGGCAAGGGGGAGGAGAGGGTCTGTGGAAGTTCCCAGTGTGAGTGGCACCCATCCTATGTCAGTATAAAACTGCTGAGGCCTCTCCATCTGGGTGTTTCCTCAGCTAAGCTAAGCCCTTGGATGAAGGCATTCTGGATCTTGGGCACCAAGATGGTAAACTGGCAACAGCCAAGTGTGTGAAATGTGCACCTTGGGATCCAAAAGGAGTATCTGCTGTCTGGGCCAGGAGGAAGGGAAGACGCTAAGGGAGGAGAGCTGGCTGTGCTGAAGTTACAACAGACAGCGGATGGCACAGAAGGCATGGATTGGGGTCAGCAGGGGCCACTCCTGGCTCTGTTGCTTGCTGACTCTGTGACCTTAGACAAGGGACTGTCTCTTTCTGGGCCACCATAAAATGTTAGTTTTACAGTGTCTTGTCTTTGAGCCTCCGTGAGGCCTTGACATTCCCTTTGTCTCAGATTCATAAAAAGTAACCAGCCACCTCTTGGACAATATTAGCCCTGCCCCTTGAGACAGAGCTTTGAGGACAGGTGTCTCAGGCCCTTTCATAGTCTTTTGGAATTTAATTTTATGGTCTAGCTACACTGGGACTTCCGATTAGGTCCTATATTTGGACTAAGAGTCTCATTAGGCAGCAGAAGATGCCTGGGTTCCAGAGAGGCCCTGAGACATTCTCTCCAACTAGAAAACGCTACTGAACAAATGAAATCAGTCTTTGATCTTCCTCCCCATGGTCATCTGGTAACACCCACGACAGAAGTCTTGGGTAGCCAAAGGCATCCTGAACTTGGGTGGGGGTGTACGATCAGTCATATCATTTATTCAGTGTCCTGTGAGTCACACACATTTCACCCACTGTTCTTAACTCCCACAGTCCTGGTCGCATCAATACTGAGAATCAGAAGGATGAAGGAAGAGTTCCTTGATGCGGTCCCTTAAATCATCCCTGTGTGACAAAGCAATCCTCTCGTTTGCTCGAGCTGTCAGTCACCCAGAGAGGGGCTTGTTGAACTCAGTTCTTCATTGAGACAGTTTGAAGCTATGGGATTAAGTGCATACAAGTTTAGAAATGTACTCTCTTCCTGTTGAATTAAAACTTTTGTCTTTATATAGTGACCTTCTATCTCGCTTAGTACCTTTTGTCTGCTTCTAGTATAAGCTACCACAGCTTTCTTTTGGTTAGTGTTTGCCCTGTAATCATTTACCATTATTTTATTTTCAATTTTTCTGTGCCCTTATGTTTTAAGTATGTTCCTTGTAAACTACATACAGCTGGATTTTGTTTGGTTTTGTTGTTTTTATCCAGGTCAACAATCTTTGTCTTTTGACACGAGAATTGAATCCTTATACATTTATTATAATTGTTAATGTATTTGGATTTATTTTTACCATCTTATTTTGACCTGTACCACTTTTCCCATTTCCTTTTTTTCTTGCCTTATTATGGATTAAGAGTTTTTAATTTCTAAGCCCCCACCCCCACCCCTTTCTAGGGTTTAAAAGTTATATACTCTTTCTAGGGGCTGGCCTGGCGGCGTAGTGGTTATGTTCTCACATTCTGCTTCCGTGGCCCAGGGTTTGCAGGTTCAGATCCTGGGCGTAGACATATGCACCACTTACCAAGCCATGCTGTGGTGGCATCCCACATATAAAGTAGAGGAAGATGGCTGCAGTTGTTAGCCCGGGGCCAGTCTTCCTCAGCAAAAGGAGGAGGATTGGCAACAGATGTTAGCTCAGAGCTAATCTTCCTCACCAAAAAAAAAAAATATATATATATATATATATATGTGTGTATACACTCTATTCCTTTAATTATTACTCTCAAAATTTTAACATGCATAATTAGCTTACTAAAAATTTAAAGTTTATTAGTACTTTACCCTCCTCCCAAAATACATAAAGATCCTAAGAACTGCTATACTATAGTTTTTTTTTAAGCTGACACATTGGAAATAAGTATTGTTTTATTTAATCCATTTTTATTTGTATTTACACACATATTTGTTGATTTCTTTGTTCACCATTCTTTCTTGCATGTAATCCTTCCCTCTCAGGGCTTCACCCTGAAATTCCTATTGTAGAATTTATTACCTTTTGTGAGGAGTGATGATGATGAACTTCCTCAGTTTTTGTTTGCCCTTTTTCTTGGAAGACAGTTTTGCTGGGTATATAATTTTAGGTTGACAAATGTTCTCTCTTGGTATCTTTAAGATTATTTCAGTAACTTTCCAGCATCTGTTGTAGAGAATTCAGCTGTTACTCCAGTGTTTTGCCCTCAGAACAAAATCCACAGTGTGGCCCGCAGGCTGCGAGGTGCGTGGTGAGCAGACTTCTGCAGTCTCCCAGCCCCATTTCCTCAGTGCTCCTTCACTGCTCCTTGCCACACAGGCTGTGCTGCTGTTCCCTAACATGACAAGCACATGAGGGCCTCAGGGCCTTTGTCCTTGTTGAGTCCTCTGATGGGGGCGCTCCACTGAAAGGTGGTAAAAATCGAGAGAGAAAACCTGGAGCACTCGGAAGGACTTCTGCTGTGAAGTGGAGTGCAGAAATGAGGTGCCTGGAGAGGAAGCTCAAGGGAGGGTTTCTTCCCCTGTTTGATGATGTGTGATATGGAGATAGGTACCTACTGAGGGGACCGACCTGCTGCAGCATGACAGACGGATGATGCAGGCTGGGCATGGCCCTGGATGGCCGTTTGCCCCCTCTGGCTCCCCACAGCAGGTTCACACCTCCCTCTTCACCCCCTCGGAGCTCAAGTGTTTCATCCTCCTCTGGCTGTCAGTTAATGTAAGCCTCCCCCTGTTTTCTCTGAAGCCAGCAGCCAGAGTGCGTCAGCACTGACATTCCATTTCTAGAACATTCCCTTTGGGAACATTCCAACCACAGTCCAAATGCCTCTTCCCTGGCACCCAGCACCTTCCCTGCTTTCCCCCCAGAGTCCTGAACTCCAAGTGCTGGGGACCTCCAGCCCAGCTCAGGCATTCCTGATGTCCCATACCTCAGTCCACCCCAGGGTGGACCCTGTCCTATCCCACCAACCCCTCCATGGCCTCTTGGGTCCCTCTCCCTTCTGGAGCAATCTATTCTCAAATTCCATGTTGGATAATAATGGGTTTATGAACCAGGATCCATGGGCCCTTTCCCTCTGGGTCTCTGGGAGAGTGGCCTAGAAAGCCCACACAGGAAGGCAGAGTTGCGGTTTTCTGATGGAACAGTCACTCTCCAGGGTTCTCCCCCAGTGGCGCCAGTGCCCCCCCTCACAGCCACCCCCAGCCCCTGAGCAGCCCTCTGCGGACGGTTCAGAGGCCTCACCACCTTTCAGCAGTCTCGGGCCGTAATGGCCCCAAGTGCTACCCCGCAGGTGTTCTGGTGGTGGTGAGGTGTGCGGGCAGGGACAGCACGTAACCGGCACGGAGGTCACGCTGTTAGTCGAGCTCAGAGACCCAAGTTCGCTGCAGAGCACGTCAGTGTAGAGCCCACATCTACGAATCCCTTCTCTCCCCTCTCCCCACGACGGGCAGCCCTTGGTGACAGCCGTGTGCTTGCCCCCTGCGCTCAGAACCCAGGCAGCCTGCTGCTCAGGGCTTTTCCTAGAAGCGTAGACCGGTGGTGAGGACTTCCGGATCCTTCTCAGTTCCTGTCTCAGGGAGAGATACCTAGTGCACTGGTGTTTTGGAAGAACCGTTTTATGTGCTTCTTGAGTTCCCTGAAGGTTTGTTCAGAGGACTGTCGCCCCACATGTCCCACTTCTCCAAGACGAGGAACCAGCGTTCTCATCAGTGACCAGTCAGGGGAGGAGTGTCCCCAGCGTTTTCATTCACCTGTTTAGGAAGCTGCAGTCAGGCCCTCCCAAGATGTCTAATTATTGTGTCATTAAAATGTTTATTTTGTTATTGGAAGAGGGGAGGAGCTTTTTTGTGTGTGTGTGTGAAGAAGATTAGCCCTGAGCTAACATCCGATGCCTATCCTCCCGTTTTTTGCCAAGGAAGACTGGCCCTGGGTTAACATCCGTGCCGATCTTCCTCTACTTTGTATGGGACGCCACCACAGCATGGCTTGACAAGTGGGCCGTTGGTGCGCGCCCGGGATCCGAACCTGTGAACCCCGGGCCACCGCAGCAGAGTGCACGCACTTAACCACTAGGCCACCGGGCCGGCCCAGGGAGGAGCTTGTTAAAAGAACACATTGCCAGCCGTCATCCCAGACCTACTTACACAGCTTCTCTTGGAGGCTCTGGGTCAGGCCCTGATGCGGGTGGAGGAGGTGAGTCTGGCAGATGAGATTCCAGTCATGGCTTCTGCCTCTGTGACTGTGTGACCCTGGGAGAGGCACCAGACCTTCCTGAATCTCACTTTCCCCCTCCGTAACACGGGGATGATCAGCCCTGCCCTGTATTCCAGAACTGCCGGCAGAACTGGTCGGTTGTAGGAAGGCTTGCCCTAGGCCAGGGGTCAGCAAGTGTTTTCTGTAAGGAGCCAGGTAGTAAATATCTTAGGCTCGGCAGACCATAAGGTCCCTGTCATGGCTCCTCAACCTCAGTAATAAGTCCGTTACTGCAATTCACCCCACTGGCAGATTAGTGGAGGGAAAAACACATGAAGGTCTTGTAAGACGCAGAAAAAGCATTTCATGCAATCCGGCACAACACTCATTCATTTAAAACCTTATGCTTACAGTAGGAGGATAAAGGTGTCCACTTAAAACCTGCAGCAAACATTCTCCTTAAGCTAGAAGACAGTGAAACGACGTCAAATAGGAAAGATATTTGCAGCTGGAGCACAAAGATGGAGAATGGAAAGTGGTGGGACAGGGAAGCGGTTGGTTGGTTTTAAACGGTTACAACCATGACCTGGGGAACCACTTTTTTTTTTTTTTTTTTTTTGTGAGGAGACCAGCCCTGTGCTAATATCTGCCAATCCTCCTCTGTTTTTACTGAGGAAGATTGGCCCTGGGCTAACATCCGTGCCCATCTTCCTCTACTTTATATGGGACGCCGCCACAGCGTGGCTTGCCAAGTGGTGCGTGGGTGCGCCCCGGGATCCGAACCAGCGAACCCCGGGCTGCCGCAACACGCACTTAACCACTTGCGCCACCAGACTGGCCCTGGGGAACCACTTTTAATCGTGGAAACAGTAGCCAGCTTTCCTCACCTAGTTGCAGAGAGCTCCACTAGCCTGGCATGGGCAGCAGAATATGACAGGATGCTGGCCCTGTGGCTGAACCTTTCACCCTGGCCCTCGCCTTGACCTTGACCCCTTCAGCCCTGGCTTCTGATGTCTGCCCCCAGCTCTGCCCTGACACCACCCACAGCTCCAGGAAAGGGGGCCCTGCCCTGCGTTGGGCTCTGGCACTCAGAGGAGGGCTGAACCCCCCAACCCCAGCCTTTGTGGAGCTCCCAGGCCACTGGTGGGGCAGTACTGTGGAACCAGTGCCAGTGGAGAAGGAGGCTCTCCAGGGAGGCTGAAAGGATGAGTAGAGGCTAAGGAGGCTGCTCAGGGAGATGCTCTTGCCAAAGGGACCAGGAGAAGGATGAGGCTGCCTTGGTGCTGAAGGGGAACGCTTGCTGGGAGGGGTTAGGTGGAAAAGCAAGCTGCAGACAGAGTGGGACAATGGCAATGGCTCTCTTGGATCTGAAGAGGAAGGGGCTACGCACTATCTACCTAGGCCGGTTCCTAGAACCTGGGGCGCACGTGACCATTCTTCTGGAAGGAATGACAAGCAACTGTTACTAGTTCCCTTGGAGTGGGGGGCTGGGTAGGGCAAGGGTTTTCAGTCTCATCATGTGCCTTCTTGTCTTGCTGGAATTTTCTAAACTTGCTCAAGAGCCACTTTATTTAATTGTTAATGTCACAAAAGTTATCTGAGTGGGAAGGTTAGAGCCCATTTTTTGTTTTGTTTTTTACACTTCCCTATATTTAAAAACCTAAGTAATAAAATAATACTAAAATAATGAATATAAATGTTTTTAAATAGGAGAGTTAAAAATTTTAATAAAGATTAAAGGTAAAACATTAACAGCCTCTAAAACATTCAGCCCCTTTGACTCTCATTCCTGGGCATCTGTGAAGGAAAGAGGGGGGAGGGGGGAGGGACGACGCTGGCTGTGGCCTCCACGCCTCTGGAAATAAGGCGGAGCGCTGAGCTGATGTGTCGATGACCACAATCGCCGGCACTTACTTTCCTTGTGTCTCCACAATGCCCTGTGAGGCTGGTGCCGGCCCCACCTTGTGGGTGAGAACAGGGGGTGCAGAGAGTCACGGAGGGACCAGAACCTCCAGAACCGCCGCTCGGGTGCTGCGCTGCACACGCTGCTGGCGTGAGGAGGAGAGAGAGCTGGGGCTGCAGAGGACGCTGAGACTGGGGCAACAGTGGCCCCACCTCTTTCCTCGGCCCCTCTTTCTCCAGGTGGCAGGGCTGCCCTGTGGAGAGTGGCTGCACCCCCAGACTCAATGCCAGGGAGGAGGAGGAGCGAGCCCACTTTGGCCCCAGCTCCAAGGCAGCTCCTCCAGTCCAGCTCTCCCATGAACAGGGTCTCCAGTCCCTGGCTCTGGCGTGTCCCGAGGTGAGAGGCAGGTGCTCAGGGGCCCCCCCAGGCCTCACTTGCTCCTCTCTCGCTCCGCCCCCAGGCTGCACATGGCTGATGTGTTGGTCCGCCTGACAGGACACCCTGCCACCTCCCCGGGGCGGGGACCAGATCTGTTCTCCTCCAGATGGCCAGCACTCAGCAGGAGGATCCCTCTCCAAGTGTCTGCTGAACTGAACCCAGAGCAGGCCAGGGCTTGGGAAACTCAATGCCCAGGGCAGGCCGAGCCGCCGAGGGGTCACGGGCCCAGTGTCTGGCAGGGGCCGCGGCCGGGGCTTGGCTGCTCAACCCTGGCAGGAATGGGCGTCCAGTGTGGTCGGATCGTCTGGTTCGCAAGTTAGGAGTCCACATTCTTTTTGATGAAATCTCCCGATTTTGAACATTAATAACATTCATTTTTTAACACTATGTTGGCCAATAAAATCTATAGGCTGGATTCAGTCCAATGGCTGTGGTATTTATCAGGATTCTGCAGAGAAACAGAGCCTGTAGAAAGAGAGAGTGAGAGACAAAGACAGAGACTTGAAGGAACTGGCTCCCGTGATTGTGAGGGCTTGGCAAGTCCAAAATCTGCAGGGCAGGCCGGCAGGCTGGAGATTCAGGTAAGAGTTGATATCACAATCTTGAGTCCAAATTCCAAAGGCTGGAAACAGGCAGGGTTTCTACGTTGCAGTCTTGAGGCAGACCTCCTTCTTCTTCTGGAAACCTAAGTCAGTTCTCTTGAGGCCTTCAACTGGTTGGATGAGGCCCACCCACACCGTGGAGGGTCATCTGCTTTACTCAAAGTCCACTGATTTAAATGTCAATCACATCTAAGAAATACCTTCACAGAAACACGTAGACTGTTGTTTGACCAAACAGCTGGGCCCCCATGGCCTAGCCAAGTTGATGCATAACATTAACCATCACAGTTGTCAACAGGGCAGCCTGTGGGTGGGACACAGTTCCTCCTCACTCCCACCCTTGGGGTGACACTTCATCCTATTTCACAGAGGACAAAACTGGGCTCAGAGAGGTCCCCAGCCAGCACATGGCAGAGCCAAACTCAAACCCAGCCCTGTCTGCCCCGAGCTTGGGCTCCTCCCACCCCACACCGGAGGGCTTGGCCCCGGGGAGGACAGGAGGTGCAGTGAGGGCGAGAGGCAGCGAATGCACAACTTCAGCGAGCTCACAGCCTCCCTCCCTCCACCTCTCAGCTCCTCTTCCTCTATGTTCTCAAACTGGCCCTCCCCTGCCATCACCCGAGACCCAGCCAGGGGAGGGGACTATGGAGACTGGCTCACACTGGTCCCACAGACCACGGGGCCGGCTGGCAGTGCTGGCGAGGACTGTCTTGCCAGGAACCAGCTGAATGGGCCTGGGAGATGGGAACTACAGGGGCTCCTGTTTTAGCTTGAGAGTTGCGGTGAGTTTCTCAGTCTAAATAGAAATACGTTGTAAGTCCTGGCTGTTCTAGTACCCAGCACGCATCGTGCACCCCAAGGAATACAGGCACCTCAGCTTGAGAATGCGGGCTTTGGGGGTTCTGAGTCCTGGAGGTGGTCTAATGTGAACCCCTGGTTTTACAGATGAAGAAAGTCGTCCAACAGGGGAGAAGGGGCTCACCAGGGTCTCTCAGTGGGTCAGTGCCCAGTGGGGCCAAGGCCAGGCAGGACCCAGGCTCCCTGTCCCAAGCCCAACACCAGGCAGCCCTGTGCCATGGGCAGGAGCCAGGTTCCTGCCACCATCTGGACACTTTTTGCAACACCCCTGTGCACTTAAAATGAAGACCGTGGGGCAGAACTCATGGTCGTGTCAGGAGGATTCCCATGAGAGGAGGCCTTTGAAGGACCATAACATCAGTCTGGAGTCAGCCCGGTCTGGGCTGGGACGCAGGGAAAGGTGTCCTTCAGAGCAGGGTGCTCGCTGCTGCAGCCAGCCTGGACTGCTACCCTGAGCGCCCCACACTGTCATGGGTTTTCTGACACCCTGTCACCCTGGAGGTCTTGACTCGCAGAAGAAAACTCAGCTGAGGTTTACTCGGGTGTGGCTCTGGAGGAGGCCTGCGGTGAGGCCCTCTGCCTACAGAGGCTGCAGACCGTGATGCTCCAGGCCGGCAAAGAGAGTGGAAAGCCACGATCCAACCTGCATCTTCTCCGAGAGGGTGGGTTTTTCTTCTCCACCAAGGCCCTTTGCCAACGTTTGACATTCCACCGCCATCACCCACGACTCAGCTCACGGAGGCCAGAATCGCAGACCTCCGGCTTTAGGTAAAATCATATCCCTCCCTCGGCTCTCCTGACTGCCGGCCCAGCCTCAGCCACCTTCCTTGTAGCTTCTGCCCCCGCCCCTGCTCCGGTCTGCACGTGTGCCAGGCTCTCTCCCAGCTACAGTCCTTTGCACAGGCCGGTCCCAGTGGTGAGACTGCCCCCTTTGTCTAAACAAGTGGTTCCACACTGGAGCACGCATCGGAGTCACCTGGAAGGCTTGTCTACTCCATCTCCCAGCCTCCCTGCAGCTGGGGGCCCTGCCCCAGAGTTTCTAATTCTGAGGATGCTGATGCTGCTGGCCTGGAGACCACACTTTGAAGACCACTTGTCCGAAGAAGCCCCTTTGTCTCATCAAGTCTCATCTTAAGCACCACCTCCTCAGGTGCTTAACAGAAATGAGCGCTCTGAGAGCCACGGGTTGCCGACCCCCTGCCCGGGGCTTCTCGTGCTCAGCTGCAGTTAATCCAGCATTGGATGCGCCCTTTGACTCTTCTCGCCATCTCTGAGGGGCGGATCGTTACCACCATTTCATAGAAAACTGATCCCAGGGTACAGAACTTGTCCGAGACGTCAGAGAGCAAGAACGAGACGCGGAGAGAAGAAGCCCACGTGGCAACAGAGGCAGAAATTGGAGTTACAGACGCAAGCCGAGAAACTCCAAGGATTTCAGGTGACCACCAGAAGCCTGGGGAGAGGCATGGGACAGATTCTCCCTGTGAGGCCCCAAGAAGGAACCAACCCTGCTGACACCTTGGTTTTGGACTCATGGCTTCCAGAGCTGTGAGCGAACAAATTTCTCCAGTTTTCAGCCACGCAGTTTGTGGCAGTTTGTTATGGCAGCCCCTGGAAACTCAGCCAGCCAGCGTGGGATAATGCTGTCAGCCACAAGCAGCAAGAGTCTGTCATGGCCTCGTGCCCACGGTTGCAGCACAGCCGCTGCTCCTCTGCATATCACTTCCGGGTTTCAGGAAGGACGAAGCAGAGGGCTAAAGGCTTTTTTGTATTCAGCAAGGCCAGCCTCCCATAGCCCTCAGGGAAACATCATTTGACCAGAACTATAGTGTGTGGGTCCCCCCCGCTGCACAGGAGGCTGGGAGATGGCTTTTTTTAGCTTTCTAGCTGGAGAAAGAGGTTTGCAAGTGGCCACTCCTGGGTCGAGGGCTCACTGCCGCCTTCCCCGGGAGCTGTGTGTCGAGGGTAAGATGAGGTCCCTGCCCTCACAGCTACGTGGTACGTGACCTCTGACATTCAGCTTGTCCCTGAGAAACTCATTTCCTCAACTCTCTCAACCTCCTCCCTCATCAAATATTTGTCTGCGACTTTATCAAGGATAAAACCAGTTTGAGGGGCCGGCCCGGTGGCGCAAGCGGTTAAGTGTGTGCACTCAGCTGCGGCGGCCCAGGGTTCACCGGTTCGGATCCCGAGCGCACACCGACGCACTGCTTGGCAAGCCATGCTGTGGCGACGTCCCATATAAAGTGGAGGAAGGTGGGCACGGATGTTATGCCAGGGCCAGTCTTCCTCAGCAAAAAAAAAGAGGAGGATTGGCAGATGTTAGCACAGGGCCGATCTCCTCACAAAAAAATAAATAAATAAAACCAGTTCGATCCCAGAGCTCTTTGTGCAACAAGAGTGGAGAGGAGACAAGGAGCCTGGGCTTGTTCACCCACATCCTCACTCTGAGTCTCAATTTCCCCTTCTGCCAAGCATGGAGGCTACATCAGATGGTGAGGCCCCCCTCTTCGTCTCTATTCTGCTCCCTGGCGAGGCCTCTGCCAGCTCCCAAATGTCCTTTGGGCAGGCAGCTGCAGGGCCCCTGAACTTGTATGGCTGGAGGGCTCCTTACTCTGCGGCCTCCTCTCTGGCCTCCCTGTCTCCAGCCTCACCCTCCTCGTCCATGTCTCACACCAGCTGTGGAGTTGACCTCAAAAGGCAAATCCAGGGCTGGCCCCATGGCATAGTGGTTAACTTCAGTGCACTCCACTTCGGCGGCCCGGGTTCACAGGTTCAGATCCCGGGCGTGGACCTACACTACTCATCAGAGAGTAGAGGAAGACTGGCAACAGATGTTAGCTCAGGGCTAATCTTCCTCAGCAAAAAAAAACCAGGCAAATCCAACCACGTCTCTTCCCAGCTGAAAACCTTCCAGGCCACTGGTCTTGAGCTGGCTGCACAGCAGGGTCCCCAGGGAAGCTTTGGGCCAGCCTAGCCCAGTGAAATCTTGGCAGCTCTGGGTGAGTGGGGCCCAGACAGCTGGCCTTTAAAGAGCCCAGGGGGTGGGCCTGCCCGGTGGCGTAAGTGGTTAAGTGCACGTGCTCCACTGCAGTGGGTGGCCCGGGGTTCACCGGTTCGGATCCTGGGTGCGCACCAATGCACCGCTTGGCAAGCCTTGCTGTGGCAGCGTCCCATATAAAGTAGAGGAAGATGGGCACAGATGTTAGCCCAGGGCCAGTCTTCCTCAGCAAAAAAAGAGGAGGATTGGCAGATGTTAGCTCAGGGCCGATCTTCCTCACAAAAAAATAAATAAATAAAAATATAATACATAAATAAAGAGCCCAGGGGCTGTACTGTGCAGCCAGGGCTGCAAGGCCCAGGCCTAGGAGATAGGGTCCAGGGGAGGCCAACCTGCAGGGCCTTTCCTGGTCTATGCCCTTCTGTCCTCTCCAGCCCACCCCAACTTCCCGCTTCCCCAGAGTGTCAGTTCTTCCTGCCTCTGTTCCCTTGCTGCCCCACGTCCCGCGGCGCTGCCTCCTCCAAGCCCCCCTCCCTCTCCAAACCCCACTGCGTCCTTTAGGTGCTGTTCTGGCCCGGGTTCTCCTTGCCCCTCTGCTCCTCCCCTCCTCAGTCACCTCCCCCTCGCCTCCCTGTCTCTGGCTGGCACCCCTGAGGTCAGGGTTCGAGTCTCTCCCATCATGCGTCCCCCAGCCCAGCGCAGGAGCCCGGGTGACCCACATGAACTTGCTACACAACGTGGTTTGGGCCTGCGCTGACCTGGGGCCACACACGAAGGGACTTTGGCTGTGCTTGCTGAGCGCAGGCGCTCTCCTCCTCAGAACCCCTCACCTGACCAGACGCAGCAGCCCGCGCCGCGCCGCGCCTGCCCCACCATATACCGTGCTCCTCCCAAACCTCCTGACCCCAGCACGCGCCTGGGCCCACAGGAGACTCTTCCCGCGGCCCATCCTCTGTGGCAGAAGTCGGGCAGCCCCTTGGCTTCTGGGGGGGCGGTGGCCTTTTGTCTACTGGTCAGGGCCTCCTGGGTGGTGATGACCTGGGGCCCCTTTGTCGTTCCTCCTTACCATGCTTAATGTGTAGGAAGGTCAGAGGTTCTTCATCTGACCTCTGACACTGGACGTGAGGGGGCCCCGTGCCCAGATGTCCATGGGTGACCTGGAGCATGCAGGGGAAGGCTAGAGGCCCTCCGAAGACGCGTGGCCCTGGGTGAGGGCCAAGGCCTCTGCGTCCTCTGTTCCTCCTGACCGCCCGCGGCCCTCTCCCCTGTGCGGTGACATCACTTGTTAGACGATTACTCCGGGACCCCACAGAGTCTCGCTGCTGTAAAGGGGACCCTGGCACCCGCGACCCGGGGTGGGGTGGGAAGAAAAATGACCCCAACATGGTCAGGGGCAGAGAGAAGGGTTTTCTGCATGATGCAATTCACAATCTCCTTTTGGAAAGAAAATAGCTTCCAGATAAATGCAATTGCTGCTAAATTTTTAATAGAGTTAAGACCCAGTCTGGAAAATAGTTATCCGCCCACAGAAAGACTGTCTGCTGAGGAGGCCAGGCATTTAGTGATCTCTAACCGGCATTGTTTTCCGTTTGTGTCACTCTAACAACAGTGAGCTAACCACTTTTTTTTTTTAACCCTACACAGATCTCCACCTAGAGAGGTCTTTGAGTGGGCCTGCTTTACTTTTGCAATAAGTTTGAAAACAAGATTTTGAAGAAAACACACATTTATAATGAAACTTTCTGAAGAAACGCATCCATTTTTAGCAAAGAGGTGGGAGTGCAGGGTGTGAGCGTGCCTGATCACGTTGACTGAAGGCCCTGCCCCCTGGCCTGCCGCAGGCCCCCGCAGCCCTCTCTCAGCAGCGCCTCCCCTGGGCACGCGCCAGCCCCTCCCAGCCAGCAGCCAGGCCCGGTAAAGCAGTTGCCACCGTGAAGGCAGCCCCAGGCCTGGCCCTTTTCTGTCCCATGTGCTCGCCTAGCAGGTCTGGGAGCTGTCCTCTGGGTCTGACAGACTCTCCTTGACCAAACTGTAGCCGGGCTCCTCTGAGCCCTCTTTACGATTCAGCCTCATCCTTGGGCCCCGTCCTGTCTTCAGCCTGCCTAGCCCAGCCGAAGCTAAGTCACTTCCCCACTGCTGATATCTGACCAGGTTCCTCATCCCCACTTTTGGTGTGTAAGCCTTTGGCCTCGCTTTAGCAAGAATCCCCCAACCCTTGAGGTCTCCTCTTAGTAATTTTCCATCCACTGACTCCCTCACTCTGCTCCTCAGCTACAAATGCCCAGCTGTTCCTGTCATATTCAGAGTTGAGCCCAGGCCCCTCGCCCCTATTGCGATAGTCCTGACTCCTGGTGCAACAGTCTTGAACTGTCTTCCTTCTGTTTTAACAAGTGTCAGAATATTTTTTTCTTTAACAGGTGCTCTGACACAACGGGTCCTCCAGAACCCTTTCTCGGCAATGAGGCCCCGTCCTCTGAGAAGCGGCTCCAGGGGCCGGCCCCCTTTCCGGTAGGGCTTGCGAATGGGTTGCTCTAGCGGGGGCAGACTGGTGGAGTGGAACGTCAGGGGTGGGGAGCAGCTCCCACCTGTGTTGTGGTCCCTCTCCTGCGACTTAGAGTGAAGGACCCCCTAAGGAGCGCTTCTTGCCTGGGGTCAGCTCTCCTTTTGTTGTGCTGATAAGGTCCTGGTTAATGGATTCCTTTGGGAGGCCCTGGGGACCCGATGGCATCTCATCCTAAGAGGGAACTGCCCTTCGCAGGAGTGAGTGGAGCAGACCTTTTCCTGTTCACCAATGATCACCAGTGGGGCCACGCTGAGCCTCCCTTGCAGGAAACCTGGAAAACAGCAATGTGTCCAAAGGAGAGTCGGCTGTTGTAAGACTGGCTGCTCTGGGTGAGTGCCAGGCTGGTGCTAAGCCCGTTGTGGACGCGGCTTGATTTCTGTCCCCCCACCCTGACCTCAGAGTCTTGTCCAGGCTCTCCCGCTGCAACCACACTGGGCAGCCCAGGCCCCGCAGGCTTTCCCAGCGACAAACACCTCCAACTCCACCTCCGCGTGCCCACCCCTGGGGAGGGCGGGAGAGGGGTGCGAACTTGACCTCCACCCCAGGCGCAGAGCCATCCTGACACACGCAGCGGCGGAGAGGAGCCCTCGCCTTGTCTAACCCCTGTAACGGCTGCAGGGTTGGGGAGCAGGGCCGAGGTGTAAGCTGGTGCACTGAATGACTCACAGGGTGTTCTGAAAAGTGGGCTACAGGAGCATAGCTGTTCGTTCCAACATTCATTCCCTCAAACAGCATTTCCTCGTGTCTGTCCACTGAGTGCCAGAGGCCCATCTGATATCTACACAGACAGGGGCCACATGACGGGTGGGGACACTCATTCATTACTCAGCAAATACTCACCAGGCACCCACTTACCCCAGAGACCCCCCTAGACCCCCGGGGTGGGGGACACCAATGTAACTCAGTGATGACCCCAAGACACAGGGAAGCACAGTAAAGGGTGGGTGCACCAAGGTGGCCGGTACCCTGGCCTGGGCTGGGGGAAGGTTCCAGGAAGTTGCCACAAAGCGTTTCATCAGAACTGAGCAACACAGAACGGGGAGGGGCGGGTCTGTTGAACACTCCAGCCATGTTTGTCCCACCCTCTGTGTCAATAGAGGCTAGGCCTTATAAAGGGCCAAGAGGCCTCCCGTGGGACATTTCCTCGGCCACGCCAGCCCCCAGGAGGAAGGAGGGTCCACATCCAGCACCATGACAGAACTGGAGACAGCCATGGGCATGATTATCGACGTCTTCGCCCGGTACTCGGGTGCCGAGGGCAACAAGCAGAGCCTGACCAAGGCGGAGCTGAAGACGCTCATGGAGAAGGAGCTCCCGGGCTTCCTGCAGGTGAGGCCCAGGGCGCAGGGCCCTGGGGGACGGGGTGGGACTGGGTGGGCTTGATGGCGGAACATGGGGAGGGCCAGGGAGGATGAGCGGGGGAGAAAAAAGAGGAGGGCGCGGAAGGCAGAAGGGACAGAAAGGGTCAAGACCCAGAGGCTCTAAAGAGCAGCCCCAGGGGAGAGCAGGAGGAGGCGAGGCGGAGGCGGGGAATGGATCTGCTGCCTCAGGGCCTGGGGATTCCGGAGCTTCTGAGCAGGGAGAGGATGTGGCCAGGTCGATCCTTGAAACATGGAGTTGGAGCCCCAATTTTCCTGTGACTGGGATTCTTTCTCTGCGGGGGCCCAGCGGGAAAGCGTGGGATGCGAACAGGAGCGGTGGGGCTGGGAGGTGGAGGCACAGGGCCCCAGTCCAGGGCCGTCTCTGAGGCCAGCTTTGCTGTAACTGGAACTGTCCCTCTCCAAGGCTGCTGGCCACAAACAGGCCAGCTCCACTTCTGCTTCCCAGGCCCCATGCCCCCCCGGCCCGGGGACCCCGTTACCCGGCGTCAGCGGGACTGAGAGGAATAGGGACGGGAGGAGGTCCCATCCTGGCACCCGTCTGCCCAGAGCCTTGGGCCTGGAGGCCCACAAAGGGGTCTCCCCAGGGACCTCTGAGGAGAGGCCCGCCCTCCTCTGCCTCCTGCTCCCTCCTCCCCGCTCCCTTTTCCCACTTCCCTCCTCCTCCTCTCTGCTCTTCACCCTCCAGCTGCCCCTACTCTTCCTCCTCCCTGCCCCCAGGCCCTACCAAGTCTGCCTGCCCTTGCCCTCTAAGGGGTCTGTGCTGGTGCTGATTCTCGAATATGGGAGCCTGAAGTTTTCTGCTCAAGTATCAATTCAAAGATACTGAGCACTTCAGTATATGTATCTTTTTCTAGATATGAATGCAACGATGATATACTTTTAAAGTTCATTTGTTCTTCTCTGTTATAAATATATGTTTGTGTAGAAAATGTAAAAGTACAGAAATGTGGAGGGAAGAAATCGCCCCAACACACTCTCCCTCTCCCTCTTCCTCTCAGCCTTCCCCCATGTGAAAGTTGATGTGAATGAATTGATGTAAATTCTAATTTATATGCAATTTAACTTTTATTGAACTTAATATTATAGCATACATTCTCAAACTTTGATGCTCATTGAACACCCCCCTCATGCAGGTGGTCCCGGGAACACATTTTGAGAACCAGTGGCTGAGCAGGGGATTCTCAGACTTGGGTCAGAATCCCCGGGGAACCTGGTAAAGGTTGGGGCTCGGGCCCTTCAACAGGCCGGGCCGCCAGCAGATACTGCAGCCCAGCCAAGCTGGAGCAGCACTGCGCTCCGCAGCGTCCACAGCCCAGCGCCTGGCACAGTCGGAGATTCAGAAATACTGGGTGGCTGACCAGCTACAAACTTCATGAACCTCACTTTTGATGCTGCAAGGCATTCTGCCATGTGGACACACTGCCGTTGAATTTGTCAGTACCAGGGCTGGGCCGCCAGCGCCCCCTGCTGCTGCTTTTCAGATCTGCATTGTGGTGGCCTTGGTCCCCTCCTCAGGACAGTGCTCTCGTACTGACTGTCACATGAGCAGGCTCAGGCTCTCAGAGACCCCCACGGGCCCTCTCAAAGATGACCTGGGGCCTTGGGGCCCTGAGCCAGGTGCCCTAGCAGAGGGGAGAGCAGGGACTCTGTGGCTCCAGGCCTGGTCTCCCAGGTGTCTCCGGCAGGTCTCTTGGGCCCTCTGGGCCTTATCTTCTTCATCTGCGCCCAGCTGATGCATCCTCTTGCTTGGTGGGCGTGAGGACTACAGGTTCATGTAAAGCAACTAGCTGGGGGCCAGCATGAGATGGGTGTCCCATAAAGGTAATACAAAGAGTTTTAATAAGGTAACACCCACAAAGCCAGTGGCGCACCCAGGACAGAGCATGAGTGAGTGCGTTTCCTGGGAATAATCATCATTTTAAAGCAATGACACGATCCAAAGACAATGCCATTCAAAACATAAAAGTAAAATCAACACTCCCTCCTGCACAGCATAGCGCAACCCAGAGCTGGCCTAAACAACTACAGGGTAGCTCACGTCACGTCACCTACGTTAGGGCAGCTCCCAGCTTCTAGAGCCCGAGTGTTCTTTCCAGGGCTGCCGCATGTCTGGGGCGCACAGCCGGCCCCGGCACCGAGCCCGCAGGACAGCAAAGCGCACACGCTGGGTTTCCCTTCCCTCTGCCCGGCAGCGCCGCTGGGCTGAGGCTGAGGCTGAGGCTCCGCGCAGGCGCCCTCCTTGCTGACCCTGGGCCTGTGTCCTCTAGAGTGGGAAGGACAAGGACGCCGTGGACAGACTGCTCAAGGACCTGGACGCCAACGGAGACGCGGAGGTGGACTTCAGCGAGTTCATCGTGTTTGTGGCTGCACTCACGTCTACCTGCCACATGTACTTCCAGCAGGTGGGACCCAAATGAGGCCCCGCAGACCCAGCTTCCTGAAGGGGGCACGGCAGGGTCAGCGAGCGGGCCCCTGGCTCCCTAGCCCTTGTCGGCAAGCGTTCCCGTGGGCTGAGCCTGCTGATGGCCCTCTGCTTAATAAAATGCTCGTGAAATGATCCTGGCCTCAGAGAAACTGATTATTCCCTTAAAACCTCAGTGCTCCACCCCCATCCACCCACCCCCCCAACACACACACACACACACACACACACACACACACACACACACACACTGAATAATTCGCTGATTTGTCACTTAATGCTCGTTGCCTGCCCAGTGGAGAGATGCAGATGAAAACGACACAGGGCAGTTGGTAGGAATCCATTCACAGGCCATTTCCTGAATGCCCACCTTGTGCCAGCCCGATGGCTGACGCACAGCCCCTGCTTTTGTTTATTTGTCAGCACAAAGTGAGTGCCACCCTGTCCTGGACCCAAGGGGAGCTTGTGGGACATGCATCCATCCAGCCAGCCAGCCAGCCAGCCAGCCAGTCAGTCATGTAGCCACTCGTCAAACCCTGCCTCCTCCATCTCTCCAAACACGTTTTTTCAAGTAGCATGTTTTTAATGGTACTTTTATTTTCCCACAAAGATCATAAAACACAGTAACAGACTTAGAGAGGAAATTAGTTACAAGTAAGGATTAGAATGGCCAGTGAACAACTGTCCACATCGCCAATGTTTATAGTCATGAAACTGTCTAGAAAGCAACCAAAGTGACTCAAGTGAGTCTTGAGTGTCAGGTCAGTAATCTGGCCTGGTGTTGAGACCCCCATCATTTGTTGAATCCTCAGCAGTCGAAGCCTCCTCTCACGTTTGAATACTCTTCACCAGCAGAAACGGGCATCACTGAGAGACCCTGCACTTGGCGGTGGACACACCGCCATGAGGCTTTGGTTTACCCCTCGCTGGGGAGGGGACAGCACAGGTTTTTACAAGACGGAGAGCTGCGTTAGGTTAGATAGGAGCAGATACATGTTTAAGCAAAGCAGGAAAAGTCAAGTTAATGTGACATGGGGGAGCTGGAAGTGTGATCAAAGTGGAAATCGTTTTTTCTCTCTTCTTGCTGCTTCACAAATTAGCCACCATCCTGTGATGACAAATCACCCAGCTTATTCACGGCAGGAGGCAGAGCCTAGAGAAGTGCTGCACACCCCAGAGCCCTCGCTGCCGGCCTCGCGTGTGGCTGGGGCGCAGGCACCCGCCTGAGTTCCCCGGACTCTGCCCTCGCCCCAGACGGGGAGTCGGACAACTGACGCAAAGAGGGGACCTGGAGAAACTCGCAAGGGTTTTGCAGCCGGGATGTAGGAGAAGTTTCCAGCTACACGCCCTGAATCTAGTTCTCCAGGTCTCTCAGCCTTTCTAAACCACTCAACACCAGCTAAGAACCCAGACTGCTGGAGTATGAAAGTAACAGCATGCCACTTCCCTCAAGCGTCCTGGGGCTTCTCTGACAGGTCCTCCCAATTCCCAGCCTCTCCTCACGAAGGCAACAGGGCCCATCCTCAGTCAGTCTGTCTATTTTCATCCCACAGGACGGTCTCCATCGAATGTCCTGCTTTGAAGGAGATTCTTTTTCTGGCAAGTGCACGGTTGCCCTGGAATTCTCTTCACCTCATCATGGCTCCCCGCCCTACTCCAACGGGGAGATTATGTCTGCTCTGGAGAACAGATCCCTGCTCCAAGAAACCAGCCTCCTGCGGTCCTCTGTCAGCCCCTTTCTGTTCAGAGGCCCCAAGAAGGATGCAGAACGGCCCATTCCTCCTGGGTGAAGTCCACGGTCACCTCTCTGGAGTTTACCACTCCCTGGGGGGCACCTGGGTTCAGATACTTGTGAAGCAAAAGCCATGTCCAGCCAGCAATTTTTTTCTTTTTTTTTTTTTTGTGAGGAAGACCAGCCCTGAGCTAACATCTGACACCAAGCCTCCTCTTTTTTGCTGAGGAAGACCGGCCCTGGGCTAACATCTGTGCCCATCTTCCTCCACGTTATATGGGACGCCGCCACAGCATGGCTTGACGAGTTGTGCGTCGGTGCGCGCCCGGGATCCGAACCTGGGAACCCTGGGCCACCAAAGTGGAGCGTGTGCACTTAACTGCTACGCCACGGGGCCGGCCCCCTTTTCTTTTTTCTTTTTTTTTTTTTTATCTTTTATTTTTTAACTATTATTTCTGCAATGTCACAATTCTTGGCCCAAGAAGAAAAGGCGGTAAAAGTCAAGTCTAAAGGCAGACAGCCCCTCAGTCTGTCCGGCTGTCGAGTTTTCCTTCCTCCCACCTGTGGGTGACGTGAGCGCTGTCCAGAGTGCCGCGCAGCCAGCATTTTTTCATGGCTGCAAGGAATTCATTGGAATGAGTGTACCAACATCTGCTCATTATTAAAGACATAGTTCTTCCTATTTTTTTTTTAAAAAGTATACTATAGCTAACATTTTCATGCACAAAGCTTTATCTTAAACTCAGATAATTTTCCAAAAATGGATTCCATTTTTAACCTAGGATTACTAGGTCAAAGGAGAAATTTTTTTTTATTGTAGAAGAAACACATAACATAAAACTTATATGATCTTAACCATTTCTAAGTGTGCAGTTCAGTAGTATTAAGTATATTCACATTGTTGTGCAACCAATCTCCAAACCTTTTTCATCTGGTAAAAATGAAACCCTGCACCCATTCAACAACCTCTCCCAGCACCTGGCAACCACCATTCTACTTTCTGTATGAAGGTGGCTACTGGGACTGGCTTACATCACTGAGCACAATGTCTTTTAAGGTCCATCTATGTTGTAGCCTGTGTCAGAATTTCCTTCCTTTTTAAGGCTGAATAATGTTCCTCTGTATGGACACACCACATTCTGCTTATCCATTTATCCGTGGATGAACACTTTGGTTGCTTCCAGAATTTTTTTAAAAAACAAAGTATTTAATCCAAGTCAAACATTTCTTCACTATCATGCTTGGGAAAGCAAGCAGCAGCCATTTCCCAGACGAACCCCTCAGTTTTGTTTGATTTTTTCCAGCAGGAGAAGCAACCCTGGAGCTGGCGGCAATCCTGGTCCTGGGGCTGTCGCCCGCACCCCTGCTGCTGATTTGGCTAAGCTCTGTTCCTGAGCAGGGACGGTGCACCGTCACCTCCTCCAGAACGTCAGGTGCTGTGGGCGTGGGGCCACCGTGGGCACTGGGGCCACCGTGGCCTGGCTGAGTACAGCAAGTCACATGCCCTGTCCACTAGGCTCAGCCTGTACTCAGGAGTAAGCTCCCCAGGCCTGTCACCCACACTGTCCTCTCAGTGCCTCGAGTAGCAGGGGGCCTAAAGAGCTGCTCTCCACCACAGCTTCCCATAACATGGCTCGTTCTGTGCTCAGAAACAGCGCTCCGCTCCACCAGCAGACCCCACACCTACCCCTGGGTTTGGCAAGGGGTTGGCGTGCCACTGTCCACCCGTGCCCCGCCCTCTGGCCACACTGCTCCTTGCCCCTGTGAAGCACTTGCTGCCCAGCTGCACCCTCCGCCCCCAGCATCACTCCCTGTGGACTTGGACACCTGCTTCCTGCCTCTCCACCCCAAGTCCTGCCGTCGTCCCGGGTGCTCACAGGGTGACACACTCCACAGCAGGGCCGCCCCAGGCCCCGACTTCCTGGTCTCCAGTGCACCCTTCTCCTCGCCTTGGCCACCGGGGGTCTTGTCTTCACCCCAGGCTCCTTCACCTCTGAATCATTCAGTCAAGCACCCTCCTCTTGGACCACATCTCCTGGTTTCCGGGTTGTTACTAGGGCAGACACTGATGCTGCCCATCCAGCTGCCATCCCCCTCTTCCTCCTCTGTCACAGAGCCCTGGTCTTGTTCAGGCGTGCAGCAGAGATGTACTCGGGGGACGTGGGCTCCTCGCCCAATCCTTGCTCCCTTTGCCACTGGGACTTTTGAGGAGATGGGCTGGTGGCTTCTGAGAACAAGGCCAAAGCCAGCCCTCAGGGCACATTCCTGCAAATTAGGAAAAGACACCCTTCCTCAAGACCCAGTAGTGGCATCTGCAGGAAAACTGCCATAAGAACTTTATCAAGGTGCAAAGACTATAACATGAATGGTACCCCCTAGAGCTGTGCGGTGCACAACCTGCACAACTGTATGTGATGTATGTATATGACGACCTTAGCTGGGAAGGATTTTCCTCCGATTAAAAAAAAGACACATAGCTGCGGAAACCCACCCTTCCCACCTTCTTTCAGGACCTGGCATTGTTGTGTGAGGATGTGATGCTTGGAGCTGCAGCAGCCATTGTGCAATCAGGGAGGACAAAGTGAAGAGGCTCATAGAAGATCTTTAACTTCACTGAGTGGCTGGCAGTGATGACCCACTGCACAGCCCCAGGAAGTGCTGCTTATATCATATTCTATGTGAATAGTGCTTGGAGGCCCTGGCTGCTGAAATGACTCAGATCCACATACCTCTGGGATTGTGGGAGATACAAAGCCATATTGCTTAAGCCACATTTAGTCAGTATCTGCCTCCATAATCACTTTGTAGCGGATACTTGTCATTCATTTTGGCCATTCAACAACTCTATCCCTTTTTATGTCTGGGGAATTCATCACTTATGCATCTTTTTTTTTTTTTAATTTTATTTATTTATTTTTTTCCCCCCAAAGCCCCAGCAGATAGTTGTAGGTCATAGCTACAGATCCTTCTAGTTGCTGCATGTGGGACGCGGCCTCAGCATGGCCGGAGAAGCGGTGCGTCGGTGCGCGCCTGGGATCCGAACCCGGGCCGCCAGCAGCGGAGCGCGTGCACTTAACCGCTAAGCCACAGGGCCAGCCCACTTATGCATCTTGATAGGTGGCAAATCTATCTACCCCTGTTTAAGTTGAGAGTACTAGATTCTCTTGCAGCTAGAGTGCTGTCATGTGACCTAGGATCCACCAATCAGATTCACCCATGCAGGGTTTGACTAAGAGCTAGCGAAGCAAAGGAAAGGTTCAAAGAGCTAGCTGGCTCTCTCTGTGGAAGGCCTCAGCATGGAGCTGACGGCAGCGATGGTGAAGTTGAGGTGCTGGCCAGAAGAGAACATGATAAACGGCAGTGTCCTGCGCTCAGAGGCCTGGAAACGCTGCTTTCAGGCCAGTTCTGCAGGGTGGGCAGCTCCTGGAAATGTCACCTTTTCTCTAGCCCTCCCTGTGATTCTGGGACCTGCTTAACTGGCCAGGGTCAGCTTCTGTGCCCGCAGCGAGGAACTCGGACAGATTTTGTCCATAAACCTCTCAAATACGTTATTTTAAGGCAAAGAATATGCAATAGTTAGTGCAAGTTATTGATTTTAACAACATATTTATATATATTTAGTTAATAACAATAGTGATTTTATTAATAATCTTTGACCAAAAGGAAAAGAGGCAGGCAGAAGTATGTGACAAGAACCTCCTGACAAAGAAAATCAGAAACATATTGTCAGGCTACAGACCAGAGGTTATTTGCTGTTGTTCATGAAAAATGCTTAGTAAGAGGTGGAGACTGATGGTTACATTCCAGAGAGATGACATTAAACTTTTAAAAAGGTCTTTAGTTTTCCTTTATTAATCATTTTTAAAACTTTTTAAATTTGGAAAATTACAGAATTCTCAAACTTACAGCAAACTTAGAAGTAGAGTACAAAGAAATTTATTTTTCTGAAAAATCTGAGAATAAGCTGCCGACCTGCTGATCCCCCACCCTGATCACACTCACACAATGTGAACGTCCTACAAATAACATGCCCCCACATAATCACAATGCAACCACCGAAGGCAGAAAATTAGCACCGATACACCACAACCATCTCATCTGAAGACCCCATTCAAGTTTTGCCAATTGTTCTAATAATGTCTTTTAAAGCAAAAGGATTACTTTTATAGCAAAAAAGCATCACCGCTGTATTTACTTCTCATATCTCTTCTGTCTTCTTCAACCAAGAACAGTTCCTCAATGTTTCCCAGCCTTCCATGACCTTGACACTTCTGAATGTTACAGGCTGTTATTTTGTAGGATTTCCTTCAGTGTGAGTCTGTCTGATGTTTCCTCATGCTTGGGTCTGGGTTACGTATCTTTGGCAAGAATATCACAGCAGTGATGCAATGTTCTTCTCACTGCATCTGATCAGATGGCACACGAGGTCAATCTGTCCCATTACTCATCGTGCTCACTTGGATCACTGGCTTAAGACGGTGTTTGAAGAAATGGCCAGTTCCAGAGCCGGGGCAAGGAAAGCGCAAGATGTATCTAGAACATCTTGTCATGATAGAAAGCAAGGATGTGTCCAAAGAAGGACCAGGATACGTCAAAAGGACACAGAAGCCAGCTTGAATGGGCTCCCGCTGGCCACATCAAAGCCTTCTCCACCAGAGTTATTCTTCCCACCTTTGTAAGCAATAAGCATTCTGTAGTGAGGTACTTTGAAACTATGTAAATATTCTGCTTCATCAAGCATTTACCTTATTCGTGTATTCATATTTATGAGAACTCACAATTTCCCATTATTCAATGGGTGGTAGTGGTTACTACCATTATTTGTTCTGATGATCAAACTGCCCCTGATTTGCCAGCAGGAGCCCATTCAAGCTGGCTTCTCTGTCCTTTTGACATATCCCCAACATTTTTTGAACATTTCCTTGCTTTCTGTCACGGCAAGATGTTTGGCTACATCTTGTACTTTCCTTGCCCCAGCTCTAGAACTGACCATTTCTCCAAGCACTTCTAGTTCCTTTTAGTGGAAAATGGTATTTAGAAGCCAAGATCTGAGAGCTAGGTGTGCTTATTACTATTGGGGTGTCACTGCTTCCAGCCCCTCCCAATGGACAGAACTAGGGAACATTTCTAAGTGTATACATAAATTTATATAGATACACACATCTACGGTAAACACACACACACACACACACAAAACCATGAGTTCACACAGATACATCCAATTTCAAACCAACACCACAGAGTTCATTCTAGTGTTCTCCCTTTTTATATCTCTCCCTCTTCTGGCATCCCCTCTCCTGCATGGAAACCTTTTCCCTGTGCAGGCTCTGACGCCCTACGCCAGCCTGCCCCCTACATGTACACCCTCCCGCCTCCTGGGCTGAGTCACTTCGCAGGACTGGCCTCCTCTGTGGATGCCCTCGTTACTCTCTGACAAGCTGCACCAAGTTGTCCCCATGCGTGGATGCTCCCCCCACCCTACTTGGGCTCTGACAACCCCCCTACCCCCACACTACCGCCTTGGGGACTCCTCACCCTTCCAGGGCTTTCATTTCCGAGGCTGGATTTCCCTCTTCCCAGCCCCCACATGGGTGTCCTTTTCACCCTGCTCAGAGGGCTCTGAGCCCTGATCTGGGCCACTATGGCTCCCATTCCTACACCAACTCACTAAAATGCATTATAACCTCAAAACCAATACTCACAGGGCTTCCTGGTCATTCACAGACACGTGCAGGGAGGCAAAAAATTTGAGTCACCTGACACATTTCCAGTTGAGGTCCAACAAGGTGACATTCTGCCTTCTTGTTTCAGCTCACGTTATAAAAAAGTGTCCATTCATGGTCTACTTAGTGGCACATTTTTTGCATTTTTGTGTTTTTTGTTGATTTCACTGTTTAAAATGGCCCCCAAGCCTAGAGCTAAAGTGTCGTCTAGTGTTCCTAAGTGCAAGAGGGCTGTGATGTGCCTCACAGAGAAAATGTGTGTTAGATAAGCTTTGTTGAGGCACAAGTTATACTGCTGTTGGCTGTCAGGTCAATGTTAACAAATCAAAAATATGTTAAATAAAGTGTCTTTAAATAGAAATACACAGAAAACAAGGCTATGTATTGATCAGTTGACGAAAATGTGGCCAGAGGCTGGCAGAAACCTAACCCTGCATTCCCTTAGGAGCAGTGACTCTGTATTTGCTAATTCAGTGTTTACGGTGACTTTATATAACATAACTACTGCAAATAACAAGAACCAATTGTCTACACACACAGAGACACACACAACTTTAGGAACTGCAACCACCCGGCAAAACTGCAGCCCTGGACGTACCTAAGTACCCACGGGCTCTGTGGCTGCACCCAGCAAGTGGAGCAGTGTGCGGGAACCTACACACAGCGGCTGCAGAGACAGCCGGACCTTGGTTGAAGTAGGTGTTAGAGTTCGTAAAGAGGAGGGAGGAAGACAAGTTAGAAGAGAGGAAGGATGGAATATTTTGAAGATGAAAATTTGAGGGGAACAGGGAGGGGGCTTGAATTTGGGGCAGCAACTGCGTAACACCAGGATGAGAGAGCTCTGCGAGACAGAGAAATTCTTGTAGATCCATGAACTACATATGTCAAATGAACGAATGAGTGAATATCCTTAGCGCTCATCTCTAGGTAACACGCTATTTGATTTATCCTGCTTACTGTGTATCTCCACTGCTAGAAGGACGCTCCAGAGGCAGAACTTCTGGACTGTCTGTTCACTGCTGTATCTCCCAGTGCCTGGTATATAGTAGGAGCTAAGTAATACTGATGAATAAATAAAAACATCTGCAGTAAAATGAATCTTTAAAAAGGGTTTAAGCAGGGACTGACACAGCCCAACTCACTCCAGCTGACTGTGAAGGAGCAGGATTGGGGCAGAACGGCCAGCAGGGAGGCCAGAGAGGAGACTCGGGTACTACTGGCTCCGGCTGGTCGGAGGGAAGTGGACGAACCCAAGGTGTATTCTGGAGGGAGAATCAATGTGCTTTAGTGACAGACAGCATGGGGAGGCGGGTGCTGAGAAGGAGAGAGGTGTCAAGAATGACAGTGAAGTTTCTGGCTTAGAAACGTCAGTTTGAGTTATCTGCATTGGTGAGAGGACATGATTAAATATAAATTAAATTTACATACCTAACTGGCACTCACTCATTCACTAGGTATTACGCACCAACCACATGACGGCCGAGCACTGGTCTCAGTGCCAGGATTTCAGCAGGGAACAAAGGTCCTGCACTCAAGGGGCTGACCCTCTACAGGGAGAAGTCAGACAACACGCAAATGATCCCACGTCAGTAGTGAGAAGAAAAACAGAGGAGAGTAACGGGATGGCAGTGCTATTTTAAAGAGAGTAGCAGAGGGAGACCTCTCTGGTGAGGGAGAGTTTAAGCAGAGACTTGAACCCACCTCTCCCTAGTAGGGTTGGCAGTGCCCACGGCTCAGGAGAGGCTGAAGCTGCAGTTCATTTCTTCCCCGCCCCCCTGCAGGGAAAGATTCGCCCTGAGCTAACATCTGTTGCCAATCTTCCTCTTTTTTTGTCCTCCCCAAAGCCCTGGTACATAGTTGTATAACGCTAGTTGTATGTCACTGTAGTTCTTCTATGTGACCCGCTGACACAGCAGGGCCACCAACAGACGTGGTGTGATTCCACAACCAGGATGTGAACCCGGGCCGCCGAAGCAGTGAACGCGCAGAACCTTAACCACCAGACCGTCAGGGCTGGCTCTGCAGCTTCTTCCTTTATGGGCTGCTCCCGGTTCTTGTGTTCTTTTGTTGGTGTGTCCATGCCCCACACACCTACTGCATGAAGCCCTCCCAGGTTACCTCCAACGCCCCTAACAGGGCCCCTCGGGCTCTTCCTACACACCCGGCCACACCCCTTCCCTACTGCCCTCCGTCGTCTGTCTTCAAACAGCCTCCCAGCCTGCCTTCTCATGGAACCCCCGAGAGCCTGGCCAGCATCTACTTCACAGCCAGCCCTTCTAGAATATCCCGAGTTTGAGTAACAGTAGGTGCTCATACGTGTATACTGCTTCAACAGGCTTGTATGTCTGCGGGTGAGGCTTCCTACAGAGAATGTGTACACTTGCCGAGAGGGAGAAAAGTGGGCCAAGGGGTAGGTGGGTTAGTTGGGGATATAGGATAGAAAGAAAACCAGCATAGTGAGCCATGTATGTAATGGACATTCAAATGTTTTCAGAAAAAGCAAAACTCTGTGAGAAGTATTGAAACAAAACATTACTGAAGATGCAGGCATCACAAGCCAGCCAATGCAAGTGAAGGTTGTAGAAGTTCCCAGGTCTTTTGGAAGAGAACACAGAATTTCAGAGCAAGGGGCACCTGGGCATGACTGACTCCTCCAAGACAGACTAATGACTCTCTGAGCTACTGACAGAAGCCAATGCAAACTTTCTAGCTGACTGCGAAGCTGTTTAAATTTCACTGATATGTCATTCAACTAGGGGAAAATGTATGAGTTAAAACACACAGGAAATATAGATAAACCCCTGTATGCCTCTAAATTACATTTTCATCACAAGCATGGGTTAAGACAATTAGTTTGTCATCACAATGCTCTGAGTAAGAGCCAAGGATCAAAACCGATTCAGAAGACTCTTCAGGCTCCGAACACGAAGGAGGCTTAGAATCAAGCCCTGGGATAATGAAGAAACGAAATGCAACCGTATGGATGAATATGATCTACGGTCAGTTAACCAAGGGGAAAAATATACATGTATACTATATACACACATATGTGGATAGCAAATATAGTATATATACATGTGCAAATGTGTGTGTGTGGTCAGCTTTTTCACTCCCAAAGCATCTGTTTTTAAATCAGTGAAGTAGTTTATAATGAACAGTTTCCTGAATCAAGATTCTTAATATCCCAAAGAGAAGATGCTCCTTCAGCCAGGTCCCGGAATTAAGAGGATATGGAGCAACTAACCTGCAGTGTACATAAACACGAATGAGAAGCAAACTTCGGTGGCTGTGTGCCACTAAGGCTCTGGGGTGAACTCTTAACAGTAGTTTAACTTGGTGGTTGACTGATATAGAAAGAGACCAAGTCTGGACCCCACGAAAGCCTAGCTGGTCCTTCCCACTCCTCTGCTCCAGTTCAGGCACTCAATGCCCACCAGTACTTCTGCACCAGCCCCCATCTTCCTGCCCTCACGTGAACTCCCACTAATGCATACACGGCATGCAGTCTGAGCAACGTTCCCAAACTACAAATGTGATCATTGCCATTCCCCTGCTCATGAGAAAGTCTCAATGGCTCCAAGCAGTACTTCTCTGCTTCCACTGAAGAACCCAGACAGGCAGAAGCATGAACAAGGATACTAGAGTCCAAAACACGGCCAGAAACAGCCTCTAAAAACATTACTTTTGTTTGTGCCCAGGTACATTAGCATAAAAATGCCTATTTTACATATTAATCCAAAATATGTATCTCAACTTGTCATTATGAACATGTATTTGTTCTTATCAAATTACACTGAGGGGGGCCAGCCCCGTGTCCCCGTGGCTGGAATACTGCGTGCTCCATGTTGGCAGCCCGGGTTCACGCGTTCGGACCCTGGGTGCGGACCTACTCATCAGCCATGCTGTGGAGGCATCCCACACACAAAACAGAGGAAGACTGGCACTGACGTTAGCACAGGGCTAATCCTCCTCAAGCAAAAAAAAAGAGAGGAAGACTGCCAAGCGATGTTCGCTCAGGGCAAATCTTCCTCACCAAAAAAACAAAAACAAAACTTACACTGAGCAATTCTGGAAATTGCACCATGCCTGTTCTACGGCTTTGAGCATCCATCAGCACTCCGTAAGAAACACTCTGGGGGCCGGCCCAGAGGCGGAGCAGTTAAGTTCACGCACTCCGCTTCAGTGGCCTGGGGTTCACGGGTTCGGAACCCGGGGCTTGGACCTACGCACTGCTTGTCAGGCCATACTGTGGCAGCATTCCATATAAAGTAGAGGAAGATGGGCATGGATGTTACCTCAGGGCTAATCTTCCTCAAAAAAAAAAAAAAGAAAAGAAACACTCTGGGGTGAAGAAAGCTCACTGAAGCACAGGCGGATAGGGACGAGTGAACTCCCTAACGAAGACCTCCTCCCTCTTTCACCCCATCTCCCAGAACCCCCTCCACACTGGCATGTCCAGCTCCCCGACCGTCCCCCCAGTGCTGGAGCTCACCAGGCTTCTGCTCAGGTTGCTCCCTGAGCCTCCGAAGTCTTTGCTGGTTTCTATTTTCAGAAGTTGTACTCAGCTTTCAAGGGCAAGTTAACCCATTTCTCTGACAAGCTTTCCCAGACTCCCCCAAGCCACGCTGAGTCCTTCATCAATGCTCCCACAAGATACTCAAGCACACTACACTGCAGTTACTGCCTTCCATTTCTGTCCCACCGCTTCCCAATCCATGTCCTGCCTTTGTGTCCCTAGAGCCCTGGACAGGATGAAGCTCACTACATTCCCACCGACCGACTAACTAAACACACCTCACCTGCCGTAAAGCAGGGGCTTACACCAGAGGATGGCCTGACGTTTGCTTCTGTTAAGACACGAGCGTTCTGTCATCTTATCCCCATAGCACCTTCCATAAATAATCCTGCCTCACAGTTAAAGGTTTACAGAGAGCCGCCAACTACAGCAGTTCATTCCCATCCGATGATGATGACACTCAAGGAAGAACATCCATTTTAAAGGAAACTTATTTATGATTCTTTTATGAACACACACAGGGGCTTTGATCATTTGAACAAAAAATTTATTTTAAAAAATGTTTCTTAGGTCTTTGTTTTTCAAGGCAAATGAATACTTATTACATATTTGATTTTGGCCTCAAGTCCCTGTCAGGTCTACTACGCTGATGAACTAGAAGGGACTTTACAGGCCCTGATGATGCCTTTTCCTTTCTCCAGCCCCTCACAGCTCTTTGTAGATTGTCTCTTCAATGCGATACTCTGAAACCCATCACGCCGGAGGGGAGTACAACAGGAAAGCATACTTCACCATTCCCCGCTCAAACCTCCTTGTCATCTAGGTTCAGTTAGGCTGTCTACAAAACTCACCTGACAGATTACAAAACATACACCAGACAATATAACACAACGTAACTCTCTTCCTCTGTGTCACAGAGGACCAAAGTTCCGAAACACATACACAACCATCTTCCATCGCCAACTGTCTTCTAGTTCTTCCCAGTCTTATCCAAAGCAGTCTCATTCCCACGTTCTTCACCAGCTACATCCAAGTCGTGCCTTCCACTGCACCTCTAAAGTTGGAAGAGTCTGACCCCAAGTCTTCAAGTGTTCCACAGTTCCAGAAAACAATCAGGTCACATGGGTAACTGCAAAATGCAAGACCATGCCCAACATTTCAAAAAACACAGCAAAGTAACAAGAATAAATGTCAGCACTGAAACAACTTTTGATTAAGCCCCATTTCCCTTATGAGAGCATTTCTCAAACAAAAGTCATTTTTCAGGAACCAAACACATTTCCCAATCTAAACCCATATCAAGGTCACCAAACACTGACCCTAAGGGAGACTGTTAGATGTGGGTAAAAAGCGGAATAGAGAAAACGAGAGCTGTTTCAGTTTCCTCAAGGTGTCAGCCCATCCTTATCAGTTGACCAGAGTCCATCAGCTGGGAACCTAAAGCACAACTGGGAGAAACTGACCATCAAAACAGGGAGTCTCAAGATTTCTGCATCCTGATGTTTATTTTATTTTTTTGTGAGGAGATCAGCCCTGTGCTAACATCTGCCAATCCTTTTTTTTTTTTTTTTTTTCCTGAGGAAGACTGGCCCTGGGCTAACATCCGTACCCATCTTCCTCCACTTTATATGGGACGCTGCCACAGCATGGCTTGCCAAGCAGTGCATCGGTGAGCGCCCGGGGAACCGAACCAGTGAACCCTGGGCCACCGCAGCGGAGCGTGCACACTTAACCACTTGCCCCACTGGGCTGGCCCCCATCCTGATGTTTAAAAGAAAAAATTGACCACCCACAAGAATGCCTCTTCTTTCAGACAGGGTCCTCTGACACACCTGCCTTCAAGAAAAACCTGGAAATTTCTAGAAAAGGCCTACAACTTGAAACTTTTCCGTTTCTCTTTCCCTCTGTTTTCATCCTCCCCTACTCTGCTCTATGGCCTAGGTGCTCTTTGGTTTCCCCCCCATCCTCCGTAGTGCCTAGGCAGGTCTACCTCCCGCAACTGTCCTGTTAGAACTGACTTTTATGTTTCACAAAAACAAACCAGAAGTTATTTTAAGTTTTCTCTATCAGTCGGGGCGGGTAGGGCCATAAAAAACAGTATCTACTAACCCGTAGCCAAACTAACTGCATTCACTTTCCTCTGGACCCATCTTTCCGCCCACGACCCAAGTTCTGAGGCAGTAAGATCGGGGCTTCCCTCCTAGAATATCACTACCATACAGGAAGCCGTTTAACCACGCCTGCGCGGGCCTCACCGCGGCCGCTCACGACGACTCGCTCCTCTCCAGCCGCCGCACCAGCTCCACCAGCATCTCGGCCATCTTCGCGACCTCCTGCGCCTTCTCCTCGGCGCGCTCGCCCCGCCGCGTGCCCCTGCCCTCGCCGCCGTCGCCCGGCGCCTGCAGGTGGTTCAGGGCGCTCTCCTCCGAGGCCTCCACCTGCGTCTTGATCTGGATGAGCATATTGTCCATCTCCCACAGCTTGCTCCGGTTGCGCAGCTGCGCCCGCCCGTGCTCCCGGGTGAGCGCCGCGATGTCCTCCCGCATCTCGTTGATGACCGGCAGCAGGAACTGCTCGAAGTCCTCCTCGGGCTCCAGCACCTCCACCTCCTCCGGCGCTTCCTCCTCCGCCGGGTCCACGGGCCGCATTCTCGGCCCTTCTTCAGCCCGCACCTCCCGGGGACGGCGGAGCAAGTTGCTGCGGAGTCGAAGCGACCCCACCCCTTGTCAACAGTATTCCCGAATTATCTTGAAGATTGTTTCCCTTTACGCCTTTTCGCTTCACAACCGCTCCGGGAAGAAACGCAAACGACGCAGCAGCGAACAGGACAGACGCGCAGCGCCACCCCGGGCGTGTTTGTGGCCCTTTTCACGACACGGCCGGGCTCCTTTACGGTCACGCCTCGGGCAAGACCGAGGAGCGGGCGCGCGCACGCAAGGAGCCCGGCCTCGGCCGCGCGCACGCCCAGGGCACCTGCTCCGCGCGCCCCGCCCCGCCCCGCCCCGCCCCGCCCCCTTCTCTAATGTGAATTTAAGGCACGGAAGCGGTTTGTTCGCCGCCTCCGCGAGAGCTTCCAGGGCTTTTACTATTTTTTTAAGTAAAAGCGATTCTTCCTTCCTCGTATTTGAATAAAACAGGCTGGCGGTCACAGCGCTACTATCCAAGCAGGCACTGCTTCAAGCGCTTAAGTTAACTTGTATGAATTCATTTATACACAATAAACCTATGAGATAGGAGAAAAACTGACTAAAAACCGTGCTTATGGTCAGAATTTGAACCCTGAGCTATTTGAGTCCACAGTCCCTGCTCTTTACTACCTCACATGCTCCCTCTTCTGGGGTAGGGCTCTTAAGTCAGAAACCGCAAATGCTAAGGGCCCTTCCCTCTGTACTCCCCCCTCCTCACTCCCGTCCTTTCTTTCTGGGGACATTTCTTTCTCGCTGCCTTGGGTTGTTCTGGTCAGTAGTTTCTTGGTCTGTCTTCAACAGACTGTGAGCAAACCAAGGTAAAGGGCCACTTGTGATTAGGCTCTGTCCTAAGGCCCTCCCTGCAGCCTAGGTTAAAGTAGTGTGAGCAGGAACAAGGAAAGGAAAGGGTTACTGAGAACCTGATCAATAACTAACACAGGCTGTCAAATGTTTTCCAGACAAGGAGAAACTAAATGTTCTGTTTTTCAGAAGCTGATGTCCCCATATTTGCAGATGTTGCCATCTTACAGTGAAATTTACACAATTGCTGCAAGACCCCTGCAAATTGCTCCAGCTCCAAGTGTCCAAAAGTTACCGTGGACCTGTTATGTAATGACATGTTCCTTGAGCTCATTGTGTAATGGTACCTTGAACGACCATTATGTAATGGCCTGCTTTCCTGCTGCACATGTGCCCTGATTGAGTGCAGTTGTTACGCAGTATATATTATATCCTCTGCACTCGTGTATATAAAGTCTCCACCAGCACTAAGCTCTGGGGACACTGCTTTGGGAGCTATTCCTGGTGTTTTCCATTGCTTGTGCAAGCAATAAAACCTTTTCTTCACCTACTTCAGCTTTGGTCGTATTTTCAGCTGTGCATCACCAAGAGGCAAATCCCTTGAATTTGGTTACAGTAGGACCTTAGGGAATATTTTAAAGAGAAGGCCTTCTTCCCTAAAATATAAGCACCTCTACCAGACTGGAAGCTCCTTGGGGGCAGATTCTGGTCTTGGTCACCTCTGTGTTCCCACCATCCAAAGGGCCTGAAAAACAGCAGGGGCCCAGTAAATGTGCTTTAATATTCATTTAACAAAAATTTTTGCACTAAGTTTTTTAATAATCCAATATTGAATTCAAACAATGCCCAACTCTTGATCCATTTTCCTATGAGAGCACCAATAGCGTGTCATTGTGGAATGGATGGAGTCTATTTCCAGGCTTGTTCACCCAGTGCCACATTAGCAGTAATTTGGAGGGATCCTGCTTACACAAATGCCACAGATCAGGGCTTCAGTTTTCCAGTCTGATAAATAAAGACCAGTGGTCCACGCATGAATATCTGTCAGAGGGAAGAGTGAGTGAGATGTGATTATTAACAGTGTCCCCTTTCAGTCTCAAAACTTTCCTGGTTTAATAAATTGGACTTTATTAAAATTGTCAACTTCTGTTCATCAAAAATCACCAATAAGAGAATGAAAAAGCAAGCCACAGTGTGGGAGAAGATATTTTCAGTAGACATATCTGACAGAGGACTCATATTCAAACTACTGAGAACTTCTATAGCTTAATTTAAAAAAAAAGGCAAATGACTTAAAAATGGGCAAAAGACTTGAGCCAGCACTTCACAAAAGAGAATATCCAGATGGCCATTAAGTCTATAAAAAGGTGCTCAGCTTCATGATTCAACAGGGAAATGCAAATTAAAACCTCAATGAGATAGCACTACACATCCACTAGAATGGCTAAAATGTAAAATGTTGACAATACCAAGTGTTGGGGAAGATGTGGACCATCTAAAACTCTCATACCTTCTTGATGGTTGTCTTAGTCTGCTCACACTGCCATTACAAAATACCACAGACTGGGTGGCTTAAATAACAAATGTTTATTTCCCCTCACAGTTCTGGAAGCTACAAGTGCATAATCAAGGCACCAGCAAAGTCAGTTTCTAGTGAGATCTCTCTTCCTGGCTTGCAGATGGCCACATTCTTGCTGCAGTTCTCACATGACCTGTTCTTTGAGTACAGGTGGGGGTGGGGTGGGGAGGGAGGGAGCATGAGCTCTGGGTGTCTCTTCTTATAAGAACACTAATGCTATCAGATCAGAGCTCCACCCTTATGACCTCATTTAACCTTAATTACTTTCTTACTCCCAATACAGCTACACTGGGGTCTAGGGCTTCAACATATGAACTGGGGGGGGATCATATACATTCAGTCCATAACAATGGGAATGTAAATTGGTACAAAAACTTTGGAAAACTATTTGGCAGTATCTACTAAGACTAACATATACCAACTCTATGATCTGGGAAATCTGGCACCTTGGTTTACACTCAACAGATTTTGAGTGTATTTGTCCACAAAAAGACATACAGAGGAATATTCATAGCAGCTTTATTATAACAGCCCCAAAGCTAAAACAACCCAAATGTTCATTAGCAAGAGAATAAATAAATAAATAAATTGTAGTACATTCTTTCAATGGTGTATTAGTTATCTATTTCTGCATAACAAATTACCCCAGGATTTAGCAGCTTAAAACAACAAATATTTGTTACATCACACAGTTTCAGCTCAGGATATTTCATGAGGCTGCAGTCAAATAACAGCTGGGGTTGCAGTCATGTTGGGGCTTGAATGGAGCTGGAGAATCCACTTTCAAGATGGCTTACTCATATGGCTGTTAGGAGGAGGCTGTTTTTCACTAGCTGTTGGTAAAAGGCCTCGGTTCCTTGTTATGAGTTTCTCCACATGGCTGTTCACAAGAAGGCAGGTAGCTGGTTTTCCCCAGAGCAAGTGATTTGAGAGAAAGACATGACACACCTCCTCTTATGACCTAATCTCTAAGTCATGCACCATGACTTCTGCCTTTTTCTATTTATTATAAGCAAGTCTCTATGTCCAGTACACACTCAACAGGAAGGAATACACAAGAGTGTGAACAATACGAGGTGGAGATCGTTGGGGGTCATCTTGAAAGGCTGGCTACCACAGTCTGCTCTCTGGCAACTAATGATTCACGTCCTTCCAACATGTATATCACACTCACCCCCACCCCAGGTCCCCAAAAGTTACATCCTATTGTAGCATCAACTCTGAGTCCAGAATTTTGCCATCTAAATTAGGTGAGATGTGGATAAGGCTCCATGAGTGTAGTTCCTTAAATCCAGCTCCTAGATTACAGTTCTTCTTGATCTGTAGAACTTTGAAACTAAAGAGACGGGTTATCTGACCCCCTGCCCCATATCCAATATACAATTGTGGGGCAGGCATAGGACAACCATTACAGACATTCCTGTATGAAATGGGGAAATGGGGGAAATGGGAGGCACAAAGGAGTCACTGATTCATAGTGCAATTCAGTCTCAAGGTCTAGAAATAATTCTCCATGGCTCTCAGCTCCAACATCTGTGCTCTTGGTTCCACCCTGAGTCATACTTTCTTTTTCATAAAATGTAGCATGTGTTTGCAGATAAGTAACTATCTCAGCCTGCTTCATGCTTGTAGAAACTTGGAGAGTCCACGGGCCTTTCATTTTGTACCATCTCTGTCCTTTCTAGTCCAAGCTGCAGTGTTTCTTCTGATATGATTATCTTTAAGACTTCGTGGGTTTTCTATGAATGTCATCGCAGTTCACTCCACTAGACAAAAGCCCCACCTTCCAATCCCTTTGTGATAAGTCCATCGCTATCTTGGGCTTCTGCTGATAACACTAAGGGACAGTTTCCTAAAGACCCTATTGTTTGATTGAGAGGCTCTGTGAGGCACATCCTTAATTCTTTAAAGAACTGTTATTCTGACTCAATAGTACTCTGAGCCACTACCTTTGATTTTTCTGAGTTTTCTTTTTTGTTTGTTTGTTTTGTTTGTTTTTTTGTGAGGAAGATCAGCCCTGAGCTAACATCCGATGCCAATCCTCCACTTTTTTTGCTCAGGAAGATTGGCCCTGAGCTAACATTCATGCCCATCTTCCTCTACTTTATATGGGACACCACCACAGCACGGCTTGACAAATGGCGCGTCAGTGCGCGCCCAGGATCCAAACCTGCGAACTCCAGTGGCCAAAGCCGATCATGCGCACTTAACCGCTTGCGCCACTGGGCTGGCCCCCTTTTCTGAGATTTTTAAAAGGATTTTACATTGTTTGCTTCTGTTTTCTAAGTTTTCTCCCTTCAACACAGAATAATTGAGCAACTGGAAAATCGAGGAAAAATTATTTTTTGTTTTTTTGGTGAGGAAGATCAGCCCTGAGCTAACATCCATGCCAATCCTTCTCTTTTTGCTGAGAAAGACGGGCTCTGAGCTAACATCTATTGCCAATCCTCCTCCTTTTTTTCCCCCAAAGCCCCAGTAGATAGTTGTATGTCCTAGTTGCACATCCTGCTAGATGCTCTATGTGGGACGCGGCCTCAGCATGGCCTGCCAAGCGGTGCATGGGTGCGCGCCCTGATCCGAACCCCGCCGGCCGCAGCGGAGCACGCGCACTCAACCACTAAGCCACGGGCCCGCTGGAGGAAAAATTATTTTAGACAAAGATGACTTTTTGTTTAACAACAAATTGGGCAACAGAAGCGGGTGGGTGGGAAGAGGGATTTTACAGTCATGACTGGTTTTTCTGGGGGTGCCCTGGATTTTATCTTTGCTATGAAGCCGTTTCTTAATTTTATTTCTTTATTTTAGCCGTCTAAAGAGTTTGAGAACTTTCAAAGTTATCAAGAACATCAAGGTTTAACAGACCTTCCTTTTCCTTATCACTCTTCTCTGTCATTTTACCGTAAGCAGCAAAAAGAAAGTAGACAGGAGGGAGCCCTTCATGGGTCCTGGACATGTTCTGTATCTTGATCTGGATGGAGGTTATACGGTTATAAGGATATGTAAAAAATAATCAATCTGTACACTTAAGATGTATGCACTTTATTGTTCTTCTGTTATACTGTCAAATTTTTAAAAGGGTTGAGTGTGAGCGCGCGCGCGCGGAAACCACAGCGCGCGCGCGCGTGATCGTGAGCGTTCCGGAGGCAGAGATTGGTGCGCGTGCGCGTACGTGGGCGCGCGGAGACCGGAAGCAAGGACGGTGCGCGTACGTGAGCGAGTGGAGGCCTGGCGCAGGGGCGTGCGTGCTGTGCGTGCGCGCGCGCGCGGCGCCGGAAGCGGGGTTGGTGGCCCGGGCCGTCGCGGGCCATGGAGGGTCGGGGCGGCGGAGCGCCGCGCGAGGAGCCGGCGGAGGAGGCCGAGTTCCAGGGCGGCGCCTGGAGCGGGGACAGCGGCAACGTGTCCCAGAGCCACAGCAGCGCCTCGGGGCCGTGGGAGGACGAGGGCCCGGAGCTGGGCACGCCGGGCCGCGACCTGCCGCTGCTGCGCCGCGCCGCCGCGGGCTACGCCGCCTGCCTGCTGCCCGGAGCCGGGGCGCGGCCCGAGGTCGAGGCCCTGGACGCGAGCCTGGAGGACCTGCTCACCCGGGTGGACGAGTTTGTGGGCATGTTGGACATGCTGCGCGGCGATTCCTCCCACGTGGTCAGCGAGGGCGTGCCTCGCATTTACGCGAAGGCCACCGAGATGCGGCAGGTGTACAGCAAGATCGACAGACTCGAGGCCTTCGTCAGGATGATCGGCGCCAGCGTGGCCAGGATGGAGGAGCAGGTCGCCAAGGCGGAGGCCGAGCTGGGGACTTTCCCCAGTACGTTCAGGAAATTCCTGCACACAATTAGCGTGCCCTCCTTCTTCAACAAGGCTTCCTCCAGCAGGCCCCAGCAGACCGGCTACGAACCCCCCGTCCTGTTTCGGACCGAGGACCACTTTCCCTGTTGCAGCGAAAGACCTCAGATCTGAGTCTGCTGGACGACACTGCGAGAGGACGCTGAGATTACCTCGAGTGTTAATTAAATCAATTGAAAGGCCTGTTACTAGACCTACATGATATTGGAGTATGGAATTTTAAAGTTTCTTTTTTGCACACTGTATTTCTCACTACCTTCATTATTTCACGTAGGATGTGTGATTTTCTATGTCTTCCAGTTCTACCCCGAAAGCTACTTGGGGGGGGTGGGGATAGGGAAGCAAAATGAATGAATTTATCTGTGCACTGTGGCAGAACTGTTATTTTTATGGATTTTACAACTCAATTAGCAGTGTTACCTTTTCAAGCTTTATATATTTATATTCTCTTAAGAACAACTACTGAGCCCTTAAAGATTTGTCATTATTGTATCCTAATAGTGATTCAATTTTTATAGCTTGCCTTTAGGATAGATGGAAAATTATTTAACATTATATTAAACTTTCCATATCATCGATTGTAAACTGCAGGAAATTATACAATATCTGAGAAAATGTATTTATTGCAACTAATTCGGAAGTTCTATTTGAAAGTATAAGCTCACAATCTTAATTTACCCATAGCAAACATGTCTATATATGGTTGCCAACATTTGTTTTAAATTTTAAATATTAATAAAAAATTTAAATTTTATTGGAAAAGTTTTCCTTCTGAAAAGGACTTCACGTGTTGCTTAATGACAGATATGTTCTGAGAAATTCATTGTTAGGCAGTCTGGTCATTGTGGGAATATCACAGAGTTGACTTTCACAAACCTAGATGGTATAGCCTACTACACACCTAGGCTGTATGGTCCTAATCTTATGGGACCACTGTGGTGTATGCAGTCTGTTGGTGACCGAAATGTCCTTATGCAGTGCATGACTGTGTTTCCCTTTTTGTTTGTTTGAAAATAGACGTGTTGCTCACATGGTTTTAGGAGTGGGATAAAGAAAAGTGGCTGGGGAGTACCTCCGTTAGAAGGCTAACATGAAGAACTAACCTTAGCTACTATTTCACTGCATTATGTTTCTTCCCTCTCAAAATGAATAGTTGAATCGTTTGTGGAGGATCTTGTTCTTTCACCCTAACAGCATGGAATGAGGAAAGATCCCTTGTAGATACAACACACTTGATCTTGATTTTAATCTTTTATAAGGTGGTCCTCCTAGATAGTAGCCCTCAAATAAGCATACAGCTTAGGTTGCTTTTGTGTCATTTGTCATAGATCTTTGAGCTTGATGGAGTAGGTATATTCTCACTTAGCTGTGTATTATGAAAAATCTGATAATGTAATCTTGTGCTTAGCTTTCTATGTCACACGTTTACAATTTTTTTTTTTTGTGAGGAACATCAGCCCTGAGCTAACATCTGTTGCCAATCCTCCTCTTTTTGCTGAGGAAGATTGGCCCTGGGCTAACATCTGTGCCCATCTTCCTCTACTTTTTATATGGGACACCGCCACAGCATGGCTTGACAAGTGGTGTGTTGGTGCATGCCCGTGATCCGAACCTGCGAACCCTTGGGCTGCCGAAGGGGAGCTCTCGCACTTAACTGCTATGCCACGGGGCCGGTCCCCCACATTTATGCTTTTTATTCAGGTAGTTCATTGATTACAAATTAAAGAACTCCTGAATTTAGAAGCTGAAAGAACAGGTAGCCTACATTTACTATTTGGCAACTACTGGGTACTGCTGTAAGTAATTATTATATCCCTGTGACGTAGTCACTAAATACGAAAATAGCTTCCTTATGTTACATCTGTATTGCTACAGTGGTTTTTAAACTTGTGGTTAATATTTAAAAGGTAGTAATTAGGACAAATTATGAAAAATTAGAATAATTTTAAAGCTGAGATTTAATATCTGCATAATAGAAATCCTAAATTCCAGAAAGCAAAAGTTAAGAAATATGTTATAAAGTATAACTTTCTTTATTAGGAATATATAATGTTTAGATATTTACTTTCATTATCTACAAAAAAAGTAAATTGGGTTGAGAAAATTAAAAGTGTAATAACCAATAAAAGAATGGAATTCAGCTTAACCATTTTTAAAGCTAATCATATATAATTTCCTGGCAATACATTTTTAAAAAGTCCTGGTTTAGATGTTAACTTACATGATTATATGTGCAGCTTATCACTAAGGGAACTTGGGTTCTGAAATTCTCTTGTTCAGTGGGTGTTTTTTCTGAGATTTCTACATAGAAACTAGTGCGGAGCCGTGTTTGGAATGGGGACTTGAAGCTGCTTTGCATAGTACAAGACACACATTAGACGAAGGCCATTTGTCTGTCTCAAGAATTGGGGTGGGGGAGCCAGGCACACCCCTGCTTTCTTTGGCACTGCCACCCTCAGACCTTCTGGCTCCCTCCTCTCCCACCCTGACCAGCTGGAGAGTTAAGAGGGCCCTTCTGGATCTTGGAAAATTGGTCCTTCCACCTCTTCACAAGTCAAAAACAAGTTGGGAGGGGGCACCGCTCCTGGAGCTGTAGGTGGAGGCCCAGGTATCCTGGGTGACCCCTGCACACCATCTCTGCTGCTGGGGTCTGGAGCTCCCCCACTTTCTAGAATAATAAACAGGGATGGCGGGTCGGCCCAGTGGCACAGTGGTTGAGTTTGCACACTCCACTTCGGTGGCGTGGGGTTCTCAGTTTTGAATCCCAGGCGCGGACCTATGCACTGCTTATCAAACCATGCTGTGGCGGCATCCCACATATAAAGTAAAGTAGAGGAAGACAGGCACAGATGTTAGCCCAGGGCCAATCTTCCTCAGCAAAAAGAGGATAATTGGCAACAGATGTTAGCTCAGGGCTAATCTTCCTCACCAAAAAAAAAAAAAAAAAAAAGGGTGGCCATGGGTTTTAATAAAGCTTGGGAGGGGCTCCCCACCAATGGCACTGGAGTCAATTAACTTGTTCTTTGCTCCCACACCCAAGAGCACAATAACTACTTAGAGTTTTCAGGAGTCCATAGGACATTCCCTTGGTCCAAGGGCAGCCTTGGGTGTCCAGCAGTCAGTTTAGGCACACACATAACATCGAGTACTAAGTAGTAAGCACCTTGTGGCTGCTTTCCCCCTAAGCCAGGACTTTTAGGACTATGAGTCTTGGCCGTGTGTGAGGAGGTGGGTCCATCGTAGACATAAAAGTGCGGGTCCTGGAGGTAGACAGCCTGGTGTGGACCTGCTAACTGTATGATCTAGGACAGGGGTCAGCAAAGTCCCTAAAGGGCCAGACAGTGAATAGAATTGCAGGCCGTATGGTCTCCCAACTACTCACTCCACCCTTGTGCAAAAGCAGCCACAGACAGTATGTAAACAAATAGGCAGGCTGTGTGCGAATAAAACTTTATTTATAAAAACAGGTATTTCTTGAGACACAAGGGACATACTGAGAGAAGAAAAGCAATAATGGTTTGGAATTTACAGTTTTAAACCAGCTTGGCTAAAGAGCCGTCAGTAGGGGCAGCATGGGAAGATGAAAAGCACTAGTTCCTAAGGATTTTTTCCTGCTGCTGTAAGTGAATAAGGAGAAAGATGGGCTCAGGATGGCAGCCAGGGAGTCCAGGTCACCAGCTCTCTTTGGACATGAGACACAATTCACAAGCCAGTGGAGCCCAGCTCGGTCCTATCTGTCTCATTGCCCCCACTTTCTTTTACCAGAAACTTTGCCTCATGGACTCTCGCATGGCAGTATCTTCTAAGGACTTTGGCTTAGAATGATCTGCTGTTAGTAATTAGAGCTAACATCCAATTCACCAGTGTGACTGCAGGCACCACCCAGTAATACCCACTCTGTCAATCCCCATCGCTACCCCATCTTCCCCCGTCCCCTCCCCAAGCCCCTCTCCACACAGTACACAGCAGCCAAAGGGATCTTTAAAAACCATAAATCAGATATATTGGGCTTTGCCAAAAGCCCTCATTAGTTTCTTGTTACATTAGAATAAAACCCAAATTCTGTCCTACGGCCTGCCAGGCCCTACAGGATACGGCTCCCACCCCTCACTGACCTTGTCGTGGGCCCCTCTCCCCTCGCTCTCTCCCCTCCAGCTTCCCCGTGATCCCGGAAGATGCCCAGTGCGTGCCCTTCATAGCACTTACCACAACTGTGTCTGGGTCATCATCTGATTACCGTCCGCCTCACCCACCTTAGGCGGGCATGGGCCCTGTCGGTCCTGCTCCACCTCAGCTGTATTCTCTGCAGGTGACACCATGCCCGGCACACTCGGGTATCTGTCGAATGAATGACTATCAGACCAGCAGAGCGAATGAATGGCTATATGGAAACTAGGCACCCCACAGGGAATGGGAGACAGTGGCGTGTGGGTGGTGGCTCAGTGGGCGTGTGGGTGGTGGTCCCTGCAGCTGGCCTCAGAGCTCTCCTCAGGAAACCCAGCCTTCCTGGCGGTGGGCGGGAGGGCCCAAGCAGAAGCTCTTTGCCCACAAGGATAAGCCCGTCTCCATCCCAGCACACAAGTAATGAAGCTTGGAGCACAGAAAAGAGCGCTGCATGTCGCCCCCTCCAGCAATGGCTCACCTTAGGGAATGCTCTTACCTGGGTGGCACCGAGCTGGACCCTTGCCTCAGAGTGTGCACAGGAGAGCCCATCAAGGCTCAGAGGGATGCATAATCTGCTCAACCCACTCTGCCCGTGCGAGGAGGAGGCTGGAAGCAAACTCTGACTTCAGAGATAACAAAAATTTCAGAGACTCCAAAGGAACCAAAATAGGTGCTCTGGCACACTCAGGCTGCAGACAGGGAATGATCACACCCAAGAAGTCAAAATATGCAGCCCTGTGGAGGGGCACACCACCTGGAATTCTAGCAATAAATTGCACACAGACCATTGAAACTTTGAACAAGGCCTTCTCAGTGTTTTTGTTTCTTCTGTTTACTTTGGATTTATTTGCTCTTCTTTTTCTCATTTCCCAAGGTAGAAGCTTAGATTATTGATTTTAGATCTTTCTTCTTTTCAAATAAATGCATTCAATGCTATAAATTTCCCTCTAAGAACTGCTTTTGCTGCACCCCACAAATTTTGATAACTTGTATTTTCAGTTTCATTTTGTTTAAAATATTTTAAAATTTCTCTTGAGATTTCTCCTTCTACCCATGTGCTATTTAAGAGAGTGTTGTTTAGTCTCCAAGGATTTTGGGGATTTTCCAGCTATTGATTTTTAGTTTAATTCCATTGTGGTCTGAGAGTATACATTGTATGATTTATATTCTTTTAAATTTAAGGTGTATTTTATGGTCTATCTTGGTGACTGTTCCAGGTGAGCTTGAGAAGAATGTGTATTCTGCTGTTGTTAGATGAAGTAGTCTTAGGGTTTTCTGTGGTTTTTTTTTTTTTTTACTTTTTATTTTGAAGTAGTTTTAGGCTTGCACAGAAGTTGCAAAAATAGCTCAGAGAGCTCCTGTGTGCCCTTCACCCTCCCCGCAATGACAGCATCTTACATAACCATCATCACACAACGATCAAGACCAGGGAATGGACACTGGCATGATACTAAGTAAACTACAGGCCTTATTCAGATTTCTCCTGTTTATCCATGTGCTCACTTTTTCTCTTTGTATATAGTTCTATGAATTTTATTGCACATAGAGATTTGTGTAACCACCACTCCGATCAGGATGCAGAACTGTTCTGTCATTCCAAAACACTCCTTGCACTATCCACTTGGTGGTCACCCCCTCCTCACTCCAACCCCTGGTAACCACTGATCTGCTCGCCATGGTTATGTTTTTTTAATTTCAAGAGTGTTATATAAATGGAACCATACAGCACGTTTTCTTTTGAGAGTGGCTTAGTTTTCATAGCATAACGCCCTTGAGATCCATCCAGGTTGTCGCATGTGTCGGGGGCTCGTTCCTTTGGTTCTCAGTATTGTCTATCTTTGCTTCAAAGAAGAGGCCTTGACTGCCTCCCTCCCTCCCCCCCAGCTCCTGGCTCCCTGCAGGCTGGATGCTCTGCTCCTGGGAGCAGGACACAGGGCTCCACAGCCCACCTCACAGGCACCCTGGGCAGGGGTTCCCCTTGGCCTCAGTTTCCACATTCCACAGTCAGCATGACCTCGGCCTTATGCTGAGCCCCCTGCTCACATTCTCCCGCGTTGCCCTGCTAGGTGGGTACTGAAAGGTGGTCCCCACTTTTCAGATGGGGAGTGGAAACACAGAGAAGATGTCATTTGCTTCTAATCTGGCTGTGAGCAGGGGTGCCCTACATGCCCTGGAAAGCCACTCCAGCACCCACCCACTGACCACTACACCATCCCACTCCCCATGCTGGATGCTCCCCAGTCCTGCTCCCAGGATGGTCCAGGATGGAGAAGGCCTCTGGCAGGAGGTGTTCTCATCTGTGTTGAGACATAAAGCAGGAGAGGGAGGCAGCCGACTGTGATTGGGGGCAGAGCAGCTAAGGCACAAGGGAACAGCAAGTGCAAAGGCCCTGAGGTGGCAACAGGTCCGAGTGAAGACAGGGGAGGAAGGCCCTGGGGTCAGGTGTTAAGCATTCTATGTGTGGGGATTCCACCTCCTGGCCATTGGTCCTGACTTTCACCGGATTACTCTGGGGTGGTGAAGCGGAGCTCATGCAGGAGAGACAGAAAGCCGCACATAAAGAGAGACAGAAAGCCAAGCTTTTTCAGGTGGAAGTCTGTGCACACACGTGCATGTGTGTGCATGCACGTGTGTGCATGTGTTGAGACACCGTTCACTAAATACTACAGTGTAGAGGAGTGTGGGGGCTCTGGAAGAGTCAGGCAGGGGTGAGGAGGGGGTGGCTTCTCTTGAGAAGGCAGGGAGCAAAAAACTAGAGGTGGGACGGTGAAGCCGTTGAGTGCCTGGTTCCAGGGCCAGACCACGTGGGTTCAAATCCCAGCCCAACTGCTTTCGGCTGTCTTGTCTTGTCTTGGGAGATGTATTTACTTTACCTATTCCTCAGTTTCCCCATCTATACAATGATGCTGATCATACTCGTCAAGGCTCATGTTAGGATTCAATGAGCTAATCTAATTTGCTAACAGCAGTGCCCGGCGGTTTAGAATGGCAGTCCCTATATTTATGGGAAGGAAGGTATTTGGGCTGGGAACCTCACCTGGTGAGAGGGGGTGATGCTGTCAGGCAGACAGAGTGAGCAGGAGGAGGCCGGGAGGCCTCCTGAGAACCTGGTGTGGACAGGCCCCTGGGGGCGGAGGGAGGAGGAGGAAAGACTGGGCTAATGCACGGGGCAGATGACACCAGCTGTTGCTGGTGATGATTCATGACACTTAGACTCAATCCTATAGACGGCAGCCCGGTGAAGGAAAGAGCAGGGACTCGGGCATCCGACAGGCCTGGTTCAGATCTGCGTGCCTCTCCACCACTTCCCTGCCGTTTCCTAGCTGGGAACCATGGACACGTGACTGTCCACCCCAGCCTCAGTTTCCTCATGTAGGAAGTGGTGCAACAGCACCCCCGACGGGGTGGCAGTGGGGATTAAGTGAGGTCAAGGGCGTATTGGGTCTGGCACACGGTCGACACCTGCTTCCCGCAGGAGGTGGCGGCGGGTGGACGGGGCTGGGGTGGATCTGTGACTTAGACGAATCACTCTAGGGTAGGGTGGCGTGGGGGTGGTTTGCAGGCCTGGGGGCTGGGAGACCAGGCAGGATGCTGTCAAAGCTGACTTCAGTGGAGGCATTTTACAATAGAGTTGGAGCTGCCTGTCCAGAGGAACTGCCTTGCTGTCCTGAACCTCGGATGGGGCCAGAACGGCAATTGTTTGCAAGCAGTTGTCTGACAGTCAGCAGGAGGACGGACATCCTGGTCACAGAGACTGAGGCTGGTGGGCTTTCTGAAGACGGAATCAATAGTCACCAATGTTTAGCCGAGATTAGCTCTCTGCCTCCAACTCTAGTTAACATTCTCTGTGATACAACCTCCCTTCTTTGCCTTTAAAAGCCCCTGACTTTTACTCCCTAGCCGGACGCTATTTGGGTTTCTACCTGAATCTGTGCTCCCCAAATTGTAACTTTTGAGACTCCCAAATGAACTTTTTGCTTCTCTTGCAGTTTGTGACTCTTATTTGTTGACAAGGCTGTGCTGCGGCCCAGGTGGGCGGGAGAGGGGGGTGTACCTAATGACACAGAGGAGGAAGAAGGGACAAGACTTGGGGACTGGCCCCTCATGGGGCGGGGGAGGGGAGAGGAGTCCAGCCGGACCCAGGTCTCCAGTCTGGGCCGTGGCAGAATGGGGTGCCAGTCTCAGACGTGGACGAGCTGGGCCAGAGGGAGGCTGGCTCGGGGAGCCAGAGGGCATTCAGACCACATGGAAGCTTCTGGGCCTTTGGGAACTGGGACTCAACTGACCTGGGTCCTCACCTGTCCTCTCCCTGAGCCCCTCTTTTTTTTTTTTTTTTTTTTGCTGAGGAAGACCGGCCCTGGGCTAACATCCATGCCCATCTTCCTCTACGTTATATGGGACACCGCCACAGCATGGCCTAACAAGCACTGCGTTGGTGCGGGCCCAGGATCCGAACCGACGAACCCCAGGCCGCTGCAGCGGAGTGCGCACAATTAACCACTTGCGCCACTGGGCCAGCCCCTCCCTGAGCCCTTCTGACCCAGCTGCAGAGCCAGCCCAGCATCCACCTCCCATCCATGATGGGCCTCCTCTTTCATAAAACACACCACCAATGAATTATTAGAAAACTGAAATGAAAAAACAGGCATACAACAGACAAGCCCAAATTTTCTGTTATTAGGTCTAAAAGATGTAAAACTGCTCTGTCAGAGGGTTAAGCCTCTGGATCTTACTCTCCGTTTCTGTGCTTGTCTTGCTGTGGGCCTATAAGGCCCCGGTGCTGCGGCCCTGGGCCGGGTCCACACACCATCCAGCGCCCATCCACCCTCCACCCCAACTGTGTGATGGACGAGGAAACCGAAACTCAGAGCAGGGAGGAGACGGCACGGCCACACCCACTGTTACGCCGAGACTCCCACTCCCACGCTCTTCCTCCATCGCAGAGCATCCATTGTATTTTATTTTTTCTTATATTTCCTCCTAGTCTTAGAATCAGCTGAGATTAAAAAAAAAAAAAACCTCACTGCTTGATGGAAATCCACGGTTAGGAGCTGGCAGATACACGTATCTTTCTGACTCCTAGCCTTTGAGATGACTGAGGCCCAGAGAAGCCAAGAAAGCTAGCTGAGGTCACACAGCCTGTAAGTGGTGGAAACGGAAGTCGGACCCAGGCAGGCCGGCTCCAGAGTCTGTGCTCTTCACCACGCCCCTGGGCGGCCCGACATATACCCGCATTCTCTACTCATTCATTCAACAAACATTGTCTTGAGTATGCAACATGTGCCGGACACTGGCCTGGGCATGGAGGACGCAGGTGTGAGTAAGACCCAGTGTTGTCTTCAAGGGACAGCAGGGGTGAGAGACAGCTAAAGGGTCAGCCAGGTGGTCACAAGAAGAAACCTTGGCCTTCTATGTGAGATCCAGGGTTGGGGTGGGCAGTCAGGAATGGCTTCTTGGAGGAGGTGATGATTGAGCTGAACGTTGCAGGAGGAGTCGAAGTTTGCCAGAGACAGATGGGTGGGGGAAGGGCACTCCAGACAGAGAGAACAGCATGTGCAAACACCCAGGGACAGAGAGAAAGCACATATAATACAGTGGAGTCATCACTGTGCAATTAACTTATGAAAATACAGTTTTTCATTTTTTAGAAGGAAAAAAACAGGCTAGCACAAGATGGGTGTGAGGCGCCTGTAGCTGGGTGTCGTTCTGACTCCCATGGGCCTGCAGAGCGTGACATCTTGTTCAGCTGATGGTTTGACTTCAGGTAGCAGAAACCTCTGGGGCCTTGATAATTTGAGGCTGGGATAGGGTGTGCAGGGGGCAGGTGGGGCCGCCCAAGCCACTTCAGTGACTATGGCCTTCATCCTGGGGACCGTGGGAGTCATTGGATGGCTTCCCTGTATAACTCAGAGTGGAGTTACACCCAGCGGTCATCCAATAACCCCACGGCCACTCGGCAGACAGCAGGTCCAGTCTGTCCACACAGCCCCCAGTGACCACAGAGATACCTAAGGGCATCATCGATGGGGGGTCACCAGGGTGACGGAGAGAGACGACACGAATGTGCGTTGACCCCACTCTGTGCCAGAACTTGCCAAGGGTCAAGAGTTTGCCCACGTGTCTCAGGAGGGGCAGGGCCAGCACCCCTCACCCCGCCCCACGTCAACGCAGGTTCTCAGGCCTTGCGTTCCTGGACATCCCGCCTCTGGTCACTAGGGGGCAGTGTGGCACAGCTGGACTTGTGTCCCCAGAGCGGAGAGCCTTGAGCAAGTTGCTGCAACTCTCTGGGCCTCAGTTTCCTCATCTGGAGGCTGTGACCGGACTATGTGAGCTCAACAGAGTAACAGAAATCTCCTGAGTACCTGCTGGGGACTGGCCCTGCGCTGGGCTCGGGGGGTGCTGTGTGCACTGGACGGGTGTCTTCCTAAATGACCACAATCCCATATGCCCTCCTTACCCCACAACTTGGACACATCTCCCACCAAGCAGTCGGGGGTTATGTCCCTCCTCTTGAAGCCCCCCTGCCTCCATCTTTGGGGGTGCTCACTCTGGGGGAAGCTGGCTGCTGTGCTGTGAGGAAGCCCAAACTAGCGCACATGGAAGGACTACGTGACAAGGCGGCGTGGAGAGGAACTGAGGCCCCCAGTGGATGGCCAGCATCAACTGCCCAACATGAGCGAACCTCTGGATGGTTCCAGCTGAGGCCCCAGACATCGTGGCGCAGGTACGAGCCCAAATTCCTGACCCCCCAAATCTGAGAGCTTAAATGGTTGGGGGTGGTAATTTTCTCCCTAAGTCAGAGTAACGGGACCACCCCTTTCCCTTGAGAGGAGAGCAGCTCTGGAGGGGGCCAGACAGTCATTGGTCTCCACTGTGACCGGTGTTGGGCAGGGGAGCGTGAGGGGCTGGAGGCCTTCACCAGTGTGGGAGTCAGGGCAGAGTCCTGCCTGAGCCTTGGGGAGGGGATAGGAAGCTGCCAGCTGAAGCCGTCAGGGAAGGATTCCAGCAGGGAACCCGCAGGAGCAAGGGCGGGAGGCGTGCCCCTGACTTGTGATTGGAGAGCTCCACCAGAGCACCAAGTCCAAAGTCGGTGAGGCAGGAGGCGAGGGCAGAGAAGGGGTGGGTCCTGCTGCCTTGGAATCTGTCCCCAGGAAGGCCCAAACCAGGGGAAAGGTGATTTGATTGAGAGATCCTCTGGGGCCCACTCTGGGGAGAATGTGGGGGGGGGGTCCCAGTCAGGCAGGTGAGCAGTGAGGAGGCTACAGCCCCATAAACATTAGTCCCCTTTCCCAGGCAGGTGGGTCTGCCCTGGGGCCGGGAGGCTCAGCAGGCCCCCGGGCCTCCCTCCTGGGCCTCCTTCTTCCCAACCCTCTCTCCTTCTGGGGCTCTGCTCCTTTTCCTGCCCACCAGCCTTCAGGGATTGACCCGCTCCCCAAGGCCCTGACCCCGTGAAGGAAATGCCGCAGCCTGAACAGCACCCTGCACTGGCAGGGGGCACTTTGGGGCCGGTTTCCCCAACAGTTGCTGCCAGTAAGCTTGGCCGGTCCCCGCAGCCAGCCCACCCTACGTGTCCTGACCAGGTCAGGTTTCCAGATGTGCCCTGGAACAACCAGACAATACACACACACACACACACGCACGCACACACACAAACATACCATGGCGGTAAAATGCACAGGCATCGGGCTCAGACAGACCTGGGTTCCATCCCCATTCCATTATTTACCAGCTATGAAACTGGCCAAGTTAATGATGCTCTCTGACCCTCAGTTTCCTCATCTGCAGAATGGGGTTACTAATGGCATCTACTTCATAGGATTGTAGGGGAGCAATTCAGTTCAGGTGGTGAGGAGCACAGAGCCTCATGTGCCGGCGTTATTCACTGGCCATCACCTTTCGTTTAAAATTTTTTTCTGTCCTGGAGGAGGAAGGGGGAGGGAAGGAAGACGGGTGTGTGTGTGTGTTTGTGTGAATTCCCTCCCCCCATGTAAGACAAGCTACAGACTATAAGGGTAGACTTGCTGTATCTATACATGCTTGTGGCTCTGCCTCCAGCCCCCCACCTCTCACGAAGCCTCGAGAAGCTGCAGATGGGTGGCCTTGGCCTGGCCTCCGTCTCAGGCTGTGCCGGGCCTCCCCTTAATAAAGACCTGTTTCTTCCCGGCTGCACTCTTGGCCTGGCGACCGCAGGCTCAATGAGCTCTTCTGAGCTCCCGGCCTGTCCGCCCTGGACACACTCGGGCCTTCTGTGGGCCCGCGCGTCCTGTGGGACGCTCACAATGCAGCCCTGTTCTCCCCCCACCGCCGCACAGCCACCCGCTCCTCAGGCCTCCTCGCGAGGAGGCTGTGCCAGCCACGGGGAGGCTGAGCTCTGCTGGTGTCCAGGAAGACACACGCACTGTGTGTGGCCAGAGATGGCGGCACCTCTTCATTGGCAGCTCCTTCAGATTAGGGAAGTGATTTGTTAAGGGCAAAACATGTGTTCAACAGGCAGAGCCGCTACTCGGCTCCCTCAAGAGCAGGCTTCCCTCTGAGCCATGAACAGGCCAAGCCCACTCTGGCACCGGGCCTTTGCACGGACTGTTTCTCTGATCTTTGTGTGGAGGCCTCCTCCCTCCATCCTCTGCTTCAGGCCTGAGCTTCAGTAGTTCCTCCTTGGACCGGGATCTGCCACTACTGACCGCTCTCTGTCTCATGGCCCTGTTCAATTTTCCCATATTTAGCATTTGTCTCAGGGATCAAGGAGCTGTCTGTCTCATTTGTGCTCATTCCCCAGAGCCCAGCAGAGTGCTTGCTCACAGAAGGCCCCAATCAAGATTTGTCAGATGAATGAAAGAACAAACCAACCACCCTATTAAGAAACCGACCTATGAACCCATGAAGCCATGATTCAATGGGTCAGTTACCCAATTAATGAGATCGGGGACACAGGCAGGAATCCTTGCCTAATACCTATTTTTTAAATCATCTGCTCCTCCCCACTCGCCTCCAAGCCCTTTCAGGGCAGTGGTGGGGCCAGTTTACTCACCACGGTACCCAGAACCCACAACCAGCCCCAAGCCTGGCATATGCCATCGCTCCACGAATGTGGATTGAATGAGCAAGCCAAGGCCTTTCACACGACCTCTGGTCAATATGTGGGTTGCCCTGGTTTTGACCCATCTCAAGCCCTTTGTACCTGCTGTTCCCTGGGCCTGGAATTCTGCTGCACCCCGCCCCCCCTTCACAAGAGCATCCTCCTCATTCGGGTCTCAGCTGGAAGAGCCCCTTGGCAGGGTGGGCTGCCCTGGCCACGTACTCCTAGCTGCTCCCTGGTCTTTCTGCCCAGCACCCCCGCAGTTCCTTCCTAGACCTCATGGGGGTCGGTGAGCATTTACATATTCCCTCTACAGCGGAAGCACCGCGGACGCCAGACCCTGTCCTGTCTTGTTCACCCCTGTGTTCCCGGCTCTCGGCACAGAGCAAGGCTCACAGTGTGCACCCAGTGAAGACTTCTAGTGCACCAACAACCCGGGACACTGACTTCGTGTCCATCGGACAGTGCAGGGCAATGAGCCAAGATCCGACACGTGGTGTGCCCAACATCACAGAGTTTGTCCAAGATACAGGCACTGGAATCCCATCCTCAGTTTGTTTATTCAACAGGTTTTTATCCAGTGCCCACTGGATGCAGAGACAGAGCTGCAGCAGCCGAGTGAAGGAAAAAGGTGGTAAAAGAGGCAGGCGCTTCCACGGAGCAGGGACAGGGGCCGGGGCTTCTGGGGGGGGGTGGTCAGGGAAGGCTCCCTGGGGGAGGTGGAGCAATCCCTGGGCAGAGTCCCAAGAAAGCAACTGCCGTTCATCAGGGAGTGGGCGCTGTGCCAGCAGTCCGCGTACAGGATGGACCTCTGAGGGGACAGGGAGCTGGCCTCAAGCTAAGCAGGGCTGCTGCGAGGATGAGGTGAGGCCTGGATTTGCTCTGCACGGTCTCAAGAACCAGGGTCAGTGGTGGAAGCCCAGGAGGACCAATTTCATTTCAATATAGGGGAACATTTCCTAGGGCAGAGCCATGCAGAGATGGAATGGACAGCCTGAGGAAGAAACGAGCTCTCTGTCCCTGGGGGCATGTAAGCTAGATATTGGAGGGGGATGAGGGCTTAGCCTAGACAGAAAAGCTGCAAAATCCCTTCTATTGCAGAGAATCTATAGGTCTGTAGTTGAAAGTCGTCTAATGCATGCAGAAGAAGTATTTATCAGATAATATCAACATATTATTAATACAAATATGCATTAAGATGACCACTACAGTTTTTTTTAGTAATGGGAAAAGCCCTGTCTCATAAATTCCACTAAATTCCTGATGCAATCAACACATGTGTATTCAGACACTTGGCTATAACAATGCTCACTGCAGTATTGTTTGTAACAGGAAAATTGGAAACAACCTGAAAGTTCATTTCTATTTGATTTTCTGTCTCCCCTCTAGACAGTGAGCTCCAAGAGGGCGGGCCTTGTCTGTCTCACTCTCACGCACGGTTCCATCAGTCAGATCTAGTAGGTATAAGAGATATGATGCAATCTTTTTTTAAAGTGTAATCCCATTGAGAGAGAGAAATGCAAGAAATGCATCAAAGCGTTAACAGGGACTATTTCTGGGTGATGGAATTAAAGGTCATTTTTGTTTTCTTCTTCTGTATGTGGTACCATATTTTCCATACTATCTAAAGAAACACGTATTCTGTTTGTAATGTGAAAAAAATTTTAAGAAAAAATAGAATGACATCAGGGTAAAAAAAAAAGCTTCATTTGCTGAGCTCTAAGAATGGATTTCTAAAGCCAAACTGAATCATGTATAAGACTTTATCTGCATGTCCCTAGTGGCACCCGCTCGCCATCTGGCTGGGATCACAGGAGAACAATCCAACTCGTTTGGGTGGGGAAGAAAATAATTTTCAGTTTCCAAGTGGCCACCCTTAAAACCATCCCCCCACCAGAAGTGGCTTTTTTATAGCCTCCTTCGGGTGCAGACATGACATTTATCTGGGCAAACAAGGCGTCAGCGTTGTTTGGGGGTTCCAAAACCACTGCTGCTCAAGGCAGATAACAAGACACAGACAACTCCACCAGCGGAATCTGCCTCCGAATTCGTCTTCCAAGACAAGCAAGCTCTCTTGCTGTTTAGGGAGAAACCAACCTGTTTTGAAAAATTCAAGATTGTGAAATGGCCTTCTCCATTTCTCAAGGGCCAAAGGGATTCAGCCTCCACATGGGGCAGCCACTGGCCAGAAGTCACTTTTCTCACCTTGGGAGGTACAGAGCTCTCTGCCACTGGAGGTGTGCAAGCCAAGGCTGGGCAACCCCTTGTCAGAGGTGTCGTAGTGGGAATTCAAGTGTCAGATTAGGGGCAGTGCTATGGGCTGAATTGTGTCCCCCCCCAAATCCATATGTTGAAGCCCCAACCCCCATAACCTCAGACTATGACTGTATTTAAAGATGGGGTCTTTGAAGAAGTGTCTAAGTTAAGATGAGGTCATATGGGCGGGCCCTAATCCAGTATGACTGGTGACTTCTCAGGGAGTTGCTGCACCGAGTCGGGGGTGACTGAGGGGGCCACCCGGCTCTGCTGAGGCCTGCTCTGATTCCAGGGCTGGCAGCCCCGGCTAGGGTGACTCAGCCACTCCCGAAGCTGGGGGTGGGCAGATGCTGGGAGCCCCCAGGGGAGCCCAAACTGGAGCTGGGAAGGCAAATGGGAGGAGCCCACTCAGCACTCTCCAGGTTCTTAACCTTTCTTTCAAAGCCTCCAGCCCATCGCCCAGGAAGCAAGGTACCCTCAGCCTGTCGGAAAAGTCCGGGCATCCTTCCCTGCCATTCACCTCCTTCTTGGAGAAGCATCAGTTACTGGGAAGAGCCAGGATGCTCAGAACCAATGGAACCCACAGATCAGCCCAACCAATGCCGATTCAAGTCGTTTGCCCATTTTTGATTCGGGTTGTTTGTTTTTTGCTGTTATTGAGTTATAAGGGTTCTTTATATATTCTGGATATTAATCTCTTATTAGATGTATGATTTGCAAATATTTTCTCCTGTTCCGTGAGTTGCCTTTTCACTCTATTGATAGTGTTCTTTGATGCACAAAGGTTTTTAATTTTGATGAAGTCCAATTTATCTATGTTTTCTTTGTTGCCAGTGCTTTTGGTGTCATATCCAAAAAATGATTGCCAAATCCAATGTAATGAAGCTTTTCCCCAATGTTTTCTTCTAATCGTTTTATCATTTTAGCTCTTACGTTTAGGTCCATTTTGAGTTAATTTTTGCATATTGTGCTAGATAAGGGTCCAACTTCATTCTTTCTGCACATGGGTATCCAGTTTTCCCTGCACTGTTTGTTAAACAGACTGTCCTTTCCCCATTGAATGTTCTTGGCACCTTGTTGAAAATCATTTGCCCATATATGCAAGGTTTTATTTCTGGGCTCTCTATTCTATCCCATTGGTCTATATATCTGTCTTTATAATAACTGTGTCTTTGTAGTAAGTTTTGTAATTAGGAAGTATGAGACTGCCGACTTTGTTCTGTTCAGGGTCCCTTGAAATTCTATACGAATTTTAAGATGGATTTTTCTAGTTCTACAAAAAAAGTTATTGGGAATTTTACAGGGATTGCCTGAATCTGTAGATCACTTTGGGCAGTATTGACAGCTTAGCAATGTTAAAGATAAATGTTTTCTTTTTTCAAATGACAATTAGTCATGCAGTTGCTGTGAAAAACAGTTTGGCAGTTCCTCAAAAAGTTAAACACAGAATTACCAGATGATCCAGCAATTCCACTCACAGGCATATGCCCCAAAGAACTGAAAGTAAGACTCAGGCAGGTACTTGTACACCAACGTTCAGCGTTACACAACAGCCAAAAGACGGAAGCCACCCAAGTGTACACTGACAGATGAATGGATAAACAGAATGTGGTATATCCATACAACAGAATATTATTCAACCATAATAATGAACTTCTGACACAGGCTACAACATGGATGCACCTTGAAAATATTACGCCAAGTGAAATAAGCCAGACACAAAAAGACGGATATTGTATGATTCCACTTGTATGAGGTATCTAGCATAGGCAAATTCATAGAGACAGAAAGTAGAATAAAGGTTACCAGTGGGGAGGGAGGAATGGGGAGTTATTGTTCAATGGGTATGGAGTTTCTGTTTGGGATGATGAAAAAAAGTTCTGGAAATAGATAATGATGATGGTTACACAACATCATGAGTGTACTTAATGCCACTGAATCACACACTTAAAAATGTGGTAAATTTTACGTCACATAGCATAAACATATATTTTACCACCATAAAAAATATTTTTTAAATGACATTTAGTCCCTAATTACCGAAGTAACACATTTTCATAACACAATTTGGAGATACAGAAAAAAATGTCTTAAAAATACCCTGTAAGAAAGATTATTGGAATGCAGGAAAGGATGCGAAAGGAACATAGATACCAGATTTGTAGGCAGAGGTCCACATTGGCTGTGGTTTCCTCTGGGACACTGATGAACCAGCTTCTCTGAGGATTTTCCAGCTGTGCATATCGACTCTCTGCCATCTAATGGTTGTGCACCCACCTAGCTGCAGGTGCGTAAGGGCTTGGGAGGAGCATCTTCACCTTCCTGTCCACTCGGGTGCACACTTCCTTCCGCTGCCCCTGCATGAGGTTTTCTCTGCTCCCAGAAGGTTTCGTGGGGATGCCTGTGATTCTAGGACTGTATCTCGCAGAAGTGAGGCCCTAGGGTTTGTCTGCTGCTTTGTTCTGCTTATTTATTTGCATATATATGTTTAATAAAGTTGTACTTGACTTTCCAGTTTAATGTCAGAAGAATGTTGACTGCTGGTCATTTGCACACCTACAAGAGTATACAGGTAAATTCTCCAAAGTTACATTTGTGAAGAAGCTTAATACTATCCACATTCTTTTACCCAGTAAACCTACTTGTAGGAACCTATCCAGGGGAAACTTTGACTTACAAAAAGGAATTTTTAAGCATTATTTGTAGCAGCAAAGACCTGTCCCTCAGGAGGGGAACAGCTAAGTGAATCACGATTCTCCACTTGACGGAGGCATTTGCATAGGCCAATTAGCAATGAGGGCTGTGTCAAAGCTGCATGATAACGTGAAGGACGTGAAAGATATGACAAGTAAGAAATCAAGATACAAAGTTATTCACACAATGTGTTCAAACTCTATTCAGATGCACAGCTTTAAAATGTTTTCGAATATTTTTAACAGCTTGAAAAAATTCAGTCCATCATTTTAGGTAAAAAAGACCATGAAACTGTATGAAAATTGCTACACTTTTGTATACAATGCAATTACGAAAAATATAATAGCTTAAAAAAAAAAGACTGGAAGGAAATACACCAACATGCTAATAGTGATTGTCTTTAAGTTGTGATATAATGAGTCACTTTTCTTTTTTTCCCCTTTTCTTTACATTTTTACTACAATGAAACTGTACAACTATTATAATCAGAAAATAGTGTTTTTTAAATCTTTTTTTATGCTTAGGCAAATTGAAAGTTCATCAAAATGTGAATAAGTGCTTGTGTTGAGGTGAGATGAGAGGCAGTTTTTTTCTTTCTTTTCCTATTTTTAGAATTTTGATTTGCTTTATAATATTACTGTTTTAATAAAGTCTCTGTGCACATAATTTTTAACACCTCGAATGGAGCCACTTCCCTTATCACCCTTCCGCCACCCAACCCCCAAGCCCATTTCCAGACGACTGGGACCTAAGCTTATCTGGGAACAACAGTATGCAGTTGACAAGTATCCTGTCTTGTTCTTCTGAGTCAACAGCAGGGAGCAAGGCACACGGGGAAACCGGGAGGCCTGACCCCCCACACCGCAGTGACTCAGTGGGTGGAATTGTGGATCCTCGGTCCCTCGCCTCCCCGCCCCCCCACCTCCCCCCCGGAGCAGGGAGGGTGTGCACAAGGAATATCTATTTCCCTACAGGCTGGAATCGCCTTCTCCACCTAGACGGGGATTCCTGAAAGCACCACAGCAGTGAAACCTACTGAAACGTGAAGGCGCCTGCCTCCTGCTGTCAATAATATCACAGCTCAGCAGACTCCGCCAGCTCGTCTGCCCCAAGGTTCCCGGGCTGAGAGAGGAGAAAATTTGGAATCGCCAACTCGGTTTTCCCCATGAAGCACATGTTGTTTAAAGTTTTCATCTAGAGTCACCATGGTTTCTTAAAAGAAAAAACATTTAAACACAGGAAGGAGTTAATCTCAGAATAGGGAAAGTAACAAGAAAGGATAGTTGTCAGCTGCATACTGATGCTTCCAAATTTATTTTGTTAACAGCATATTTTAAAAGTTTGTTTGAAACAACCCAAATAATCATTGGCAATGAATGGGTAAACAAAATGTGGTCTATCCATACAATGGAATATTATTCAGTCGTAAAAAGGAATGAGGTACTGATACACACCACAATGTGGATGAACCTCAAAAACGTGATGCTAAGTGAAGGCGGTCAGAGACAAGACGCCACATATTGTATGATTCCATTTATATAAAATGTCCAAAATAGGCAAATCGATAGAAACAGAAAGTAGATTAGTGGTTGTCAGGGGCTGGGAGGAGGGAGGAGTGGAGAGTGATTGCTAAAGGGTACAGGTTTCTTTTGAGGGTGATAAAAATGTTCTAGAATTAGAGAGTCATGATGGTTGCACAACATTGTGAATATACAAAAAACCACTGAATTATATACTTTAAAATGACAAATTTTATGTTTTATGAATTACGTCTAATTTAAAAATACAATTAAAAAAAGTAAATGTAGAAAAAAAAAAGTCTGTGAATGTATGAAAATGACAACCTTAAGTTGTTTTGTGATCAACTTGGCACAGGGTTGTTTTCAGCAGGAACCCACTCCACTCTGTTGACTGTGCGTCATGAACTTCTCTGCTCCCATGGATTTTGTAACTGCTACAAATCCATTTTCACAGAGCTAGGTTGACCAAAATGGAAGCAAGGGAGCTCACTCGTCCATTCAAGGCAGAATATTCTGAGTGGTCACTGGCCAAGAGCTGCTGGGGTGGAGTCAACTCCTGCCCTTCAGGTCTGCCCTGGACGTGGGCAGAGGGCAGAGGGAGGTGGGCCAGGCTGCCCACTATGATGGCCATCCACATCTGGATGTCTCCAGCATGGGTGGTAGGGACCGCTCCTTGGAGGTATCTGTGCTGCTGTCCTGTGAAGCCCCCTTCTGTCTCCCCCTCCCCCAGTTCCCTCAGCCCTGCTCTGTTCACGATGCTGGTGGGGCGTGGATTTTTGGTGCACAATGTGAATTGGAAGCTCAGTGTCACATCAGGACCAATGGGGAGCAGCGGGATAGCACCACGGCAGTGGGGCCCACGACATAGAAACTCCCTGTAGGGGATCTCCAAGGGGCGGGGCGCCAGCAGCCATCGGTTTGTGGAATGAATGCAGGGTGGGCGGGATCAGCTCTGGAGCCGGCTGTGGGGCCCCTGCAGGGAGACGGCCGCCACTGCCGAAGCTCCAGGAGGTTCCAGGAGGACGCCAGGTGCTCAGGGGAATTTGTGGGCCCAGGGAACACGCAGCCTCAGGGAACAAGGTCCCAGGTATGTGCCTGCATGCCTGGGTCTGTTCTTACCTCCCCAGCAGACTGGGAGCCCCTGGGTAGTGCTGACCATGTATGCACACAGCTGAGCGTGAGTGAGGACATACGTGTTTGTGAGCACTGGTGAATGTGTGTGAGTGTGCTTGTGTGTGTGTGTGTGAAGGTGTGTCAGTGGGCACATGAGTGTTTGCCTGGGAGTGAGAGAGCATGTGTGGGTTGGCCACTGCTGTGAGCGGGGAGGAGGGGCCTGTTAGTAGGCTGTGGGCAGCCTTCCCAAACTGGCTGCATCCCCCTCTGCAGCCGGCCCACCCAGGCGTCTGTGTGCTTTGGCAGGGCAGGCAGGCCTAGGGGCGCTCGGTGTCCAGGCTGCCTCCCACGAGATTTCCCCTCCCTGCCCTCCTGCCCTCACTGCCTCCCTCCTTCCCACCCTCCTGGACTCCCCATCTCTCTCTGTCTCTCTCATTCACCTCCCCTCTAAGGAGGGGCTGGCCCAGGCCCTGCCCGGTCTTTCGGGCAGACACAGCCCAGCCGCCCCCAGGAGAACCAGCCTTCCCTCCCGGGTGCCTCTTTGAGTCGGGAGGCCTCCGGGAAGCCTTCTCTCCTCATCTCTGACATGGCTCATTGTCACCCCGTTTTATGGGACCTAAATGAGGACATTCAGGCAGATGGAGCTGCATGGCGTGTGGGGACAGATGTGATAATTAAAGAAGGTAGCCAGTAGCCAGCATGGCTGGCACCAGGGTGCCCGGAGCATGAATGGAAAGGGAGCTGCCTGCTCTGGATCTCCACAGGGCCTCCCCACAGAGCCTCCCCACAGAGCCTGGGGGCTCCAGAGGGCGGGGAGCTCAGACTAACAACCCTACAGGTGCACAGCCTTGCTGTCTGCTAAGCCTTCCTACCCCCACACAGCCCTGGGCACACTGCAGTCATGATCCCATTTCACAGATGGGAAGACTGAAGCCAAGCAGGGGTGGGGGTGGGGGTCAGTGGATGGCCTGAGGTCACACAGCAAAGAAAGGCCTCCAGCTGTCAGGACTTCCCTGCCCTCGGGCCGTCAAGGCTGGGGAGAGCTCAACTCACCTCCTGAGTGAGAACAAGGCCTGAGAGAGGGACCTGGCCCACCACTTGTGGTAGCTGAGGGGGCCTGTCCGCCATCAGCCACCAAACGTTCCCTGACGCTTCCATTACCACCCTAAGAGGCTCAACTAAGTAACTTCCCAGAGCCGAGCTCTCTCCCTGAGAAGAATCCTGGGTCTGCTGTAAAGATGATAAAATCCTCACCTTGTTTCCTTCACTCACTCACTCATTCCCACACACCCCCGGGACCCACCAAATCCCGGGCGTGCATTAGGCACCGGGAGCCCACAGCGAGCCAGGACTGAAGAAGCGGTGTGAGGGGCAGAAGCCGAGGCAGTGGGGGCCCCACCAAGGCCCCACGAAGGCCACATCCTCAGGAAAGCCTTGCCCGGCCCCTCCCCAAGCCCGCAGCCCTCGTGCCTGCGTCTCCACCCTGTCTCAGCGGAGGGTGCTGGCTGTGGTTGCCGGCCTCTGCTGGCCCGCGGCCTGTGTGGGCCCAGCGCAGGGCCTGCCCACAGCAGCAGCTGGACAGTGCTGTTTGTGTAAGGGGATGACAGTGCATTTTAAGTGAAATGCCCCATAAACGGCAAGGGGTCACGCACGGGTGAGGGGTTATGAGAGTTAGCACTGGGCTGGCCGGGTGCAGGGATGGGTGGGAGGGAGGGTCAGCCTGGGGCAGGGATGGCGTCAGGAGGCCAGGGCAGTGGCCTGGCCTGGGTCCAAGAGAAGGCTGCTTTGGGCTTTGGAGCTGCCGTAGCCGGGCCCTGCCCTCCTGGGCTGACCTTGGCCTTTCCCGAGGCCAGCCACCCCCACTGCAGAGCCCAGGGACGCACCTTCCTAGATGTTTACAGACAGGGAAACTGAGGTTCAAGGAGCGATTTGCCGAGATCCACAGCTACCCAGAAGCAGAACTGGAATTCACATCCAGGTCTGTCTGGCTTCTCCCACCGAGTCAAGCAGTCTCCCATGTGTCAGCCATAATAATAATGGTAATAACAACAACAGTCCTCTGCAGATGAGCTGCCCAGGTTTAAATGTGCTTTCTCCAACATTATCTCGCTGGATGCTCTTGAGAGCTGTGAGGGAGGAATTCTTATCCCCACTTACAGGTGGGGAAACTGAGGCTCAGAGTGGTTGCACGCCTTGGCCAGGTCCTGCCTTGTACTGAGGGTCTGCTCACAAGAGGCTGGGCCTAGCTCCTGGGCGGAGCTGTGTCAGGACAGCCGGGCGGGGACGGGGCTCCCACCTGCGCTCCTGGCTCCCCCTCCCGCTCCCCCCAGCCAGGCCTGACTGGCCTACAAACTCGCTGGGTGGGCTGGACTTCAGGGTGGGAGTGACAGCCCCACGGAGGTCAAGGGGTCAGCCCAGTCGCCCACTCCGCCCAGCCCTCCCACCCTCCTCTGCTCAAGCTGCGTGTCCCAGCCAAGCTCGCGTGTAATGCCGCCAAGGTCTGTCCTGCCCTGACCTGCTTTCCTGGCAGCTGCTGTCGGGGTTGGGTCGGGCCAGCGCTGGGTGTCCTGCCAAAGCAGAGGTGGCTGTGGGGTCAGATGCAGTGCCCTCTGCCCTTCCCGCCTTTGCACACACGGCCCCTTCCACTGCTGAGAAGTCTTTCTCCTCTCGGCTCATCCTGTCAGATTCTGACAGCTGTCACAACCCTGCCGGAATGGCACTGCCTCCAGGAAGCTTCTGGACTCCCCCAGACTGAATTAGTCCGGCTGCTCTGCCCTCACAGTGTTGTCATTATGGGTTTAGCCATCTCTGGCCATCCCCACTACAGCAGAGTTCCCCAGCCCTGTCCAGGGGCAACTGACTCCCCCTTTTCCTAGGTGAGGGGGTGACTTTAAACCAGGGCAAATGGGGGCATGGGGGACCCAGACTCAAGTGTGTGTCTGGCAGAGGGAGAGGGAGCTACAGAGAAACCTACTTGGGGTGAGGGGCTCAATGTGCACCCCAAGCTGGGGAGGAGGCCTGGCTGCCACGGCACAGCCCAGAACCCAACAGCCTCCGCCATGATGGGTCAGGGTGCCCTGCTCTGTCCAGCAGCTCAGCTGACCCACTAAGAAGCTCAATTTTCTTTAACCAGCAAATATCAGGCGTACTCTAGACCAGGCATGGTTCACCTACTCCTCACAGCAGTCATGCAAGGAGGGTACTACTATTGTACCCATTTTACAGATGAGGAAACTGGGGACACAGAGAGGTTAGGAAGCTTGTTCAAAGTCTCACTGTTGGTAAGCGGCAGAACTGGGATTTGAACTCCGGCTGTCTCGTGCCTGAGTCCACATACTACTGCCCAGCTCCTACACAGAGAGCCCTTTGCTCATCACCAAGGACCCATTCCCATTGGAAACCAGAACCCAGAGCAGGGAGGGCTGATGTGGGGCCAAGAGCACAGTGTAGAATCTGACAGATCTCCAGGGCCCACCCTCCTCCCACTGTGTGGCTTCAGACAAGTTGCTTAACCTCTCTGGGCCTCAGATTTCTCCATTCTAGGGTAGGCATAGTGCCAACACCATCCATTCGGCATGTACTGAGCGCCTTCTGGGTGCTAGGCCCTGTTCTAGAAGCCAGGAACACAGCTGTGATCAGGACAGGCAACATGCCTCACGGGAAGGTGAGGAGGACCATCCAAGACAAGGGGGTGGAAGGGTCGCCAGGGCAAGCACCTTCTTCTAATCAGGGTTGGCTCTTTTTAATGTTCCCCTGGGCCCCGTCGATTGTGTCTGAAGGACAGTGAGGACTGGGGAACTGCACCCGAGGGGGGAAGGGAATTCCAGGAGGAAGGCAGTGAAGAGCAAAGGTGAGGTGGCTGGGCCTGGTGGGCAGTATGGGGACAGCCCAGGGCCAAGGTGGCCCTGCTCTAGGCACTGTGCTGGAGGCCCGAAGGTTGGAGTGTCCTCTCTGTGTCCCTGGGGTGGGGATGGGGTGACAGATGGCAGTCTCAGGCCAGCAATCCCTGGGCACGCCCCTCGGTGCAGGAACCTCCCGTCTGACAGCTTCAGCACAAGTGTGCCTGCCTGTCAGCGGATCGGACTCACCCGCCTGGCCGGGCCCAAAGCAGAGGCACCCACGGGTCCAAGCTGGGGACGTCTGTCTTTTGCTTTTAGAATCACTTTCTCTCTGAATATAAAAGTGATACTTGTTTGTTGCCAAAATAAAGTTGGAAAAGCTAGAAAGATACCAGACTTATATGAAAAATCACAGAATCACCCCATCCAGGCCCCCAGGGACAAACCTTATTGATATGTTGGTGAGCCGCCCCCTGGTGTTTCCGGTGCGATTTTCAACATGTTGGGATCAAGCTGCACCTGGAATCTTGTTTTCGGCTCTTTTCACTTAACATATAAAATGCCATCGTCCAAAATCGTGTCTACTGCTTCCTTCTGATTACAAAGTTGTTATCTGCTCATTGCAAAAACAAACAAATCAAACAATTACAGAAACGCGGACAAAGTCCGGGGGAAAAAGAAAATGAAAGTCCCCCCAGTCCCCTGCCCAGAGACGACTATCACCTACATCTCTGTGGATGACTGTGTAAACAGCCCCCGCCAGTGTAGACCAGCAGAGGTGTAAAGAGCATAGGCTTCAGGATCAGGTTGGCTGGGTTCAAATCCTGCCTCCACAGGCACCTCATAAGCTGACCTCTCTGGGCCGAGGTTTTCTATAAAGTGAAATTAATCACAGCGGGGCCTAACCCATAAAGTTGCTGAAGGAATTAATGAATGAATGAAAAGCATTGCCATAAGTGAGTTAAAACAGTTATAGTGCTTAGGACAGTATACAGTAAGTGCTCAATAAATGTTAGGTTGTGCAGTAAACACCCAACAGAAACAACGTGCTAGGTAAGGGCTTTACGTCTGTAAGTCACTTAATCCTCCCAATACGTCGGTGAGGTAGGTACTTCCATTGCCCCATTTTACAGATGTGAGAAGTGAGGCTGGGAAAGGTCGAGTGTCACAGGGGCACAACAGCCAAAAGGCAGAAACAGCCCAAATGTCCACAGACAGAAGAATGGATAAACACATTGTGGACTAGTCACGTAATGGAGTATTATTCAGCCATAAAAACGAATGAAGCACTGACACACACTACAACATGGATGAACTTCCAAGACATTATGCTAAGGGAAAAAAGCCCGTCACAAGAGACCACGTGTTTTCTGATTCCATTTATATGAGATGTCCAAGATCAGTGAATCCACAGGAACAGAATGTAGATTAGTGGTTGCCAGGGGCTGGGGGAGGAGGGAGTGGGGAGTGACTGCTTAATGGCTGTGGGGTCTCCTTTGGTGGTGATTGAAAATGTTTTGGAACCAGACAGAGGTGATGATTGCACAACATTGTGAATGTACTAAATGCCGTTGAATTGTACACTTTAAAATAGTTGATTCTGTATTATGTGAATTTCCCCTCAATTTTTGGAAAAAAAGAAAGGCGAGTGACTTGCCCAGGCTCAGGATCACCCGGCCAGTGACAATCAAAGCATGTTGGGCCAACCGTAGACCACACTGCTGAGCCCTTCATTTGTCGAGGTGTGCCTCCATCAGCATGACCCTGATTTCCAGAAGTGGATCAGGGGTCAAACTTGCCACATGACACATTGGGGACAGAGCCTCATCCTGCATGGGCACCTGGGTGGGTGGGACCTCGGGCCACCGTCCTGAATCCCGAGAGACTGGTCTGAGCAGTTGTGCCCGGGGCCCAGCGGGCGGAGGATGCTGCTGCCCTTTGGCCTGCACTTTTTGGTGAAGCCTGTGCTGTCAACACCTGCCTCCTGCCTGCCTGGGTTATATTTAATCCTGCTCTCTTCCAGAACCAGGGCTGGAGGACAGTGTGCCCTGTGGCCCCAGAGCCACACGTGGTTGATCACGGCACTGAACCGCCTCTGGTCACCGTGCAGTCTCAGAACCCTGCTTTGCTTTCCTGAGTCTCAGTTTCCCCATCTGAACACAGACGTAACAATAACTCAACCATCAGGAGGTTTCGGTGGGAGCCAGGCACATTGTGACGAAGGCCATGGAAGTGTTTATCCACTTGCTCCGTAGTACATAGCAGGCTTCTTTTGCAGTATCTTGAAAAATCGATTACAGATGTAGAAATCCAAGAGATGTTAAGTGAAAAGAGCGGGCACAGTCTGTGAGCCTGGCCCCTAGAAGACGGTCAACAAGTGGGAGCTGTTATTACTATTTATTTGGGCTGTTATTGTTTGCCCACATAGGTTTCCAGGCACAGAGAACATTTCCAGAAGGCCACACGAGAAACTGTGCACAGTAGTAGTTCCTTCTGGGGAGGAGCAGGGAAGGAGAATTTTCACCTAAGACCTTTCTGTTCTCTCGAAAATTTTCACCAGGAGCATGTATTACTTTTTATACCAAAATAGTTTAAGATAAAATTATACTCTGAAATAAAATATGTTAGTTATTATAACCCTTTCAATTCACAGAAGGGGAAAGTGGCACCCAGACCTCACCTTCTCCAAGAAGTCCTCCTGATGCCCAGGCACACTGCCTCTTGCAGCAGCCATAGAAAGATCCCACTGCCTGTCACTCTCTGTTTCCTTGGCTGCCTCACCCATGAAACTGGGAGCGCCTGGAGGGAAGGGCCAGTTGACTCATCCCTGAGTCCTTGGTGCCCAACCTTGTGCACTGGCTGGCACACAGCTGGGCATAGCTGAGTGAAAGAATGAGGCTCAGACAGGTTAAGCCAGCTGCCTGAGATGACAGAGTAAGTGGTTTTGCAGGGCGAGACCCAGGTCTCTGGGCTCCAAATTCACCACCCCCACCGCGCCCCAACTTCTCTAGGACAGGCCTCACCTTCCAGGTGGCAAGAATGCAGCTCTGGCCCACTCACCAGGAATGTCCAGAAGAGGCCACCTGGGAGTCTTCCAGATGGCCGCCAGGCCCCATGCAGCTGCTGTGGTGTTTGGGGTTTGGGAGGAAAGGTTGCTCAGGCCCCAAGTGGCAGCTGGGGACGCCCCAGGCGTGGAAAATGCCAGACAGTGCTCCACGCTGAGCCAACCAGAAAAACCACAAAAATAAGGGTGGTTCGTCCTGCTCTTTTATCTTATCTGACACTTCAAAATTGAGATTTCAGCCTTCTAAACTTAGGTACAAACTTTTCTGATGATGGCAGAGTCCTTCCCAGGCGAAGGCCAGTTGCCTCTGCCTGGAAAGACTTGGAGCCGGGAAAGTAGCTCTTATGAACCATTCTGCAGATGAGAAGATTGAGGATCAGAGAAGTTCAGTGCCTCATCCAAGATCACAGAGTTGTAAGCAGAAGAGCAAAGTGTCAAATCAACCCTTTGCTGTTTAGAATATGTCCGTGTTCCCACCGGTGCCTCATACACAGCATGGCCCGGAGTCGGGCTGCCTGGGTTTCCCAGCACCCCTCACTCACAGGCTGTTTGAGGATGAGATGCAGAAGGCACTAAGGCCAGTGCCCGGCACAGAGTAAGCAAGGACTCAACCACAATCACCGTCAGTGGGGTGTGCATGTCCTTCATGGGTGATCTTCCCAACACGTGCCATCTGCTCCTGGGAAAAAGCAATGTCTCACCCCCTTTGCAGCAAGAGCTGGGACCAGGCTCCAACCCCGCCCAGAAGAGCAGGGCCTCCATGAGCTCCTCCCATCTCAGGGCCAGCACCTGGCCTGGCCGCAGCCCTTTCACCCCACTGGCCAGCCGGCTGGCCCATCCAAAAGCCAACAGCCAGCCTGGGTTCCACCAGCGCTGCCAGAGTACCAGGTGTGTCCACCAGCGCTGCCAGAGTACCAGGTGTGTCCTGAGCAGGCTGACTTCAATCTCTACCTGCACTCAGCAGGTGTGTCCTCAGCTGACACCCACCCAGTGCCAAGCACCGTCTCTGTGCCTTAAAACTAAGGAGCAGAAATCATAATCCTGGATGAAGGGCCTTCGGAAAAACGAGCTCCCCCTGCTCTGGTCTGCTTTTGAAGAGCTGTCCTTCAAGACATGATCTCCAAACTTTTTTGCTCACATGGGCCTCAAAAAAATTTGGGGGGGACCCTTGATATACTCTCTTGTGGTATATTTTGAAGTTGACACTCAATTTTTCATCCTAAATTTACACAGTTGCAAATAATGTAATTTCCAATGTATTGACAATATTGACATTTTAAAATTGTTACATGACACTTCAACGTGATAAATGGAATCTAAATTCCATAGCTATTTGACACTCACTTTCATCCACTTATAAATTTGTGAACAAGCTTCTTGACAATTGAACATTTTGCATTGTTTCCTTTCCTCGGTGACTTTGTATTTCCATTCCATTCCCCCCAGAATTTTATTCTAATTTAATAGAAAGTTAGAATAGAAAAATATATATATTTTCCTGGGGTGGGGTTGTTTTTATCTTTTCTTACTGCTGTCTATCATGCTATTCTGATATTTGTGATGTAAGAGTTAGCAGTTTACAGTTTACTTTATGTTGACATAGTTTGTGATTGGTTGTAAAATGAAGGGCAGGGAAGTTTTTTTTTTTTATGGATGTCTTAATAGTTTATAATGTTGTGAAACTTTGGTTGTACATTATTGTTTGTCAGTTACCATATAAATGCCTCTCTTCACCCCTTGTGCCCACTGCCCAACCCCCTTCCCCCTGGTAACCACCATACAGTTCTCTCTGTCCGTGTGTTGGTTTATATTCCACATATGAGTGAAATCGTGAAGTGTCTTTCTCTGTCTGGCTTATTTCACTTAACATAATACCCTCCAGGTCCACCCACGTTGTTGCTAATGGGACGATTTTGTCTTTTTTATGGCTGAGTGGTATTCCATGGTATATATATACCACATCTTCTTTATCCAATCATCAATGGAGGGACGCTTGGGTTGCTTCCACTTCTTGGCTATAGTGAATAATGCTGCAATGAACATAGGGGTGCATAAGCCTCTTTGTATTGTCAATTTCAGGTTCTTTGGATAGATTCCAGTAGTGGGATAGCTGGATCGTAGGGTATTTTAACAGAATATATTTTTCTGCTTAAAAGTACTTTGCTGTTATCCCATCATTACTTTCTCACAAGGATCTTTATATAAATTGAAATTAATTTCTTTTGAGTGCAAGGCTCTATGGGCTTCAAAAAGTTAATTTTGGGTGGCGTTCTCATTACCAAAATACTTAGTAAAAGTGTCTTATGTTATACATTTCGATAAATAATTATTGAACATAAAAGTAAAATTTTACTAGAAATTGGTAAATGCCACATATAGGCCTTGTTTTCTGATTTAGTTCATGGTATCCACGGATGAATATTGCTTATAGCTAGAATAAGACATCGTTCAAGTTAGGTTTTGTTCCTCTTTTTTGTATTTAGAAATATAAGCATGGAAATAATTTATTCATATAAATACATTGATGGGAAGGGAAGAATTTTTGTTATAGAAATGTCACTTAATTTTTAAAATTCCTTCAAAGATATGTGGCCCAAGAAAAATTGCATAATGATGATCTATCATCTGAGTTATTTTTACTGATCAATCAGTGGACAACGTGGTTCTGATCTTCTCAATTTGTTGCTTTTTCTTCAATTTTTTGGAAACCACTTGGCTTGCACAGGGATTTGTTACCAGGTTGTTAGAGTCCTTCACTTTCTCAGTTCCTGGGGAAGAACACCAAAAAGAATTGACCAACAGCCAAAAGAGAGCTGTCGATCATACTGCTATTCTTCCGTTTAAAGGCACCTTGTTTAACCTGATACCCCTGACATACGCAGAAAGAATTGGGAAAAATAAAGTGTCGTTAATTTCAATATACCTTTCCCCAAACAAACGTGAAATGCGCGTGTCATATGCTTTACATATATTTTCATCAAAATGTTGGAGCTATAGATTTAGTTCATTCAATTTATGGAAAATATCCACCACACAACCAATTGGCAAGGCCAGTCTTCTTTGTCAATCCAACAAGCCAATCAGATGCACTTGCTCTGAGAGGAAGATTTGGCTTCATCTTTCAATTCAAAAACAGGTGGCGATATTGTGGCCATCACCTTCCTTGTGAAATCTAGATAAATGATCGATTATTGGGTGGATGGACAAGTCATGCTGATAAGATGTGCTACCTCCAGTCTTTCTCATGGTAAGCTTTTTGCTGCTCCTATAAGATTCTTGTTCTGATAACAGAGGGCAAAAGAGTCGTATTCCTTAAAATCAAAAAAGTCCTCACTCCTGCCCCATGCTACAATATACATGAATTGAGAACATCCCGAGATGAGCCCACATCCGTGATTCCATCACCAGCTCTGCCAGTACTGGAAATACATAGGGACAAAGATGGAAAGGCCTATCTCTGTGCCTGGATTATAGGGCCTCTGCCAACACCGTGGTTTGGATTCCAATCCGGGATGGATGAAAGTGGGCCTTTCCCTTGTGGGGTGGGAGAGGCAGGTTGTAGGAAGGGAACCGGGGAAGGAGCATTGCCCTGAACTCTCAATAGGGGATGACCTGGAAATCGAGGTCCTTCAACTCTCTGCCCACGTGCCACTTGGAAAGCCTTTGCAGATCCCCAGAGTACACACATTCCTATGAGGTCCCTCTTAGAAATGGAGGGACCTCTGGGCCACTTTCCAGAGGGAAGTGGGGCTCTACCCAAAAACATCCTCAGCTGCAGAGGATCAGGAGTGGTGAAGGCCCCCATGTGTCTCCCGCAGGCTAAGACCTTTCTGCTACCCTCCAGACCCTACTAGGGATTCCTCCTTGGATGTCTCCAGGCATCTAACACAGTACACCCAACAGCCCGGGGGCCCCAACCTACTCCTCCTCCCCAGCTCCTGTCTCAGTGAGGGCGCCACCTTCCACCAGAAATCTGGACACCATCCTTTAATAAAAGCCCCACTGGCTGGGCTGAGACCCTCATCCCAGCTCTCTGGGACCCAACCCCCACCTTCTTCCTCCCACTTCATCCTCCTCCCAGAGGATTAAATTAAAACATCATGTTTTAATTAGGCCAAGGGGCCTTTCCTAACCTCATGGCTCCTCTGCTTAAAGTCCTCTGAGGCTCCCACTGCCCTGAGGGTCAAGTCATCCATTCAGGCCGGGCATTCGGAACCTGGACCTCCAGCCGCATCTTCTGCTGGCCCCCAGTCCCTCCCTCACACCGCACACTGGGCACACTCACACCTCATCAACCCTCTCTGTTCGTGAGAGATTCTAACTCACCCTCATTGCACGTCTGTAAAATGGGCTGATAGCACATACGTACATCGTAAGGTTGTTGCTAGAATTAAATGAGATAAGTGGCCAGAGGGCTGGGAGAGAAGGAATTTTGCAGTCAGAGTTCACATCCCACCCTCTCCCAACTGACCGCTGTCCCCACCCTAGTGACCCCTGCTTTGGGCCTTGAATGGTGGGCTTGCAAACATATCCTGCTGCCCCACCCCCAGACTTAGACACACACACACACATCTCAACAGAACAGGGAAACTGTTCACTCCGGCCTGCAGCCCTATCCTTCTGCCTCTGAGGGAACGCCGTGTCACCAGCCTTGGAGGAGAGGCATCCTCTGGCAGGCCGAGGACAAAGGCTGCTCTGTCCCCCAGCGCGGTGGTTACTCAGTGTTTCTGTACGGCCCTGACCGCTTGCCATGCAGCCCTTCCTTCTCACCTCCCAGTGTGAGGGGTGGACTGAGGCTCACCTTTGGGAAACAGACCCATTTTCCTGCTGCAGAAATGCACTGAGAGGCTTCAGAGGCTTCCCGCCACTGCGCAGGAGACTCCTGCCTGACAGTCAGCAAGGGGAGGGGGCAGGAGGGCTCCTGTTTGCAGACTTGGGCAGCCCATCCTGAACAGAGAGGCTCAAAGGCCTGAGTGAGGGGTGGAAGTGGCCAGCAGCTGGCCAGCTGTGGGGCTGGGCTGGGCGGCTTGCCTCGGACATGGGAGGTGTGGGTTCCACCGGGCTCCCCGGCCACCAACATCACCATAGCCGGTGTGTCCAGTGGGGGAAGCACAGCCCCTGTAACTTTTATCTGCATGGTTTTACTTCTACATTTATTTTAAATGTCAAATATAAATGTATATTTTACATCATATTATCTGTATAAATAGATTTAGCACAATGCTGGCTCTGAGTAAGCACTCAGTAAATTTTAGATATTTTTTCATCGATCTAATTATTTATAGCGGTGGCTTTAAAACAAGCCTCCAAAATCCCTTGGTACTTCTTGCATTGAGAGGTGGGGTCTGTGTCACTGCCTCTTGACCCTGGGTGGGCTTGTGACTGCTCCAACCAAAAAGTACCTTCCTCACGGGATGCCGGCAAGGATTTAAAGGGTGCACACCGGTAAAGCGTGTGGGTCAGTTCCAGGCTCCATAAACTCCATTTTGGGGTGCCATCCCCCCGCCTCCCCAGGCAGGGCCGCCCCGGTGCTCCTCCATGCCCCGTGGTCTACACTCCCTTTTTCTCTCTCCCACACGCACGGTCCTTCCTCAGACACACACACACACCCTCTTTCTCCTACAGTCAACTGTCCAACAAATCTTCACTGAGCATGTGTGAGTGCTGGGGCAACTACACCTGGGAATGTGATGTGACCACTGCACACCCGGGCGTGCCCTGGAAGCTGACCTCCTGTGCAGGACACAGGTGTTGAAGAAAAAACAACATGACCAGTGATTTCATCATGATTGTGCCGAAGACTATGAAGGAAAGTTCTGGGCCAGGGGAGCGTACTGCAGCAGGGGGGTCAGGAAGGCTTCCTAGAGAGAAAGGGGGTCAGCGTGCTGCACACAAGCAGGGAGCACGGCCGGTGAGGGAGGGAGAGGACGTGATGGGGACACCCTCCCTGCTGTGGGAGCCGGGCCTGAAGGACACGCTGGATGGAAAGTGTTCCCTTAGCTAATCGACCCCGACCACAGCCCTTCCTCACATGCACCTCTACTCCCCACGCCATTCCACAATTAAAGCCAAAAACAGCCAGTCTGAGTCCATGTATATGAAGTTCAAAACCAGGCAAAAACAAATCCGTGGGTATAGGAATCAGACAGGGGCTGCTTTTGGAGGGGGGAGGGGAGTCAATTGGAAAGGGATGTGGGGGAACATTCGGGCAAGGGATATGCTCTATATCTTGATTAGAGTCACGGTTACAAGAGTGTATACATGTGGTGAAACTCATCAAATACTTAAGATCTGTGTATTTTACTCCATGAAATTATTCCTAAAAAGAAAGAGAGAGCAGAAAGGAGGGAGGGACAGATGGAAGAAAGGGAGAGAAAAAGGTGATAATAAGACAACAGGAGAAGAGGATCAGAAAAAACAAAGGAGCCAGCCTAGGGCCCTCACCCAGGTTGTTTAACCTTTCTGAACCTCAGTTTCTCCATCTGTAAAACTGAATCATCACCTGCCCTCATCCGGCTCTGTGAGCCTGGAAGTCTCTGCACACAGTGCCTGGTGCACAGGGCGCATGCTTGGCCATTCTGGGCCCCTCCTCCTATCCCTCTCTGGACCCACCATCCTCCCCCATGAATGGGGATGAGCAGCTGATGACAGCTGAGAGAGGCCCCTGTGGGCCCTAAAAGGATCTCTGCCGCAGAATGGCCTCCCCGTCTCGTTGCCTGCCTTGGCCATGCCGGTCTTTACAACACTGCTTTTTGTTTGCTTTCTAAAGCGTGCATCACACTGTAGAGCTATCTGCAGCCAAGGTGAGTTCACTTCTGTCTCCCCTGGGACTGCGCAGCCAGCAGCTCCTCTGTCAAGGGGTCATACTTGGCGCTGTCCACCCCGAGCTCTCAGAGCCCTCTGCTGCTTCCATCTGCAGGGGAAGGACCTCACAGGGACAGCGATGACAACCACCAACCGCAAGACAATGAACAGACCACTTCCCAAATGTCGCTAATCACCCCGGGATCACGCGCAGCCCCGGAAAGCACCACAATACCTACTCCTTCTGTGTACCTTGGCCTTTGCCTCATGCCAGGCCCTGGTCAGGGCACAGACGACACACGGAGCGACCACAGCGTGACTTTCACCTTGGAACAGGAATCAGGTCTCGGGGCTGGAACACGGGGACAACGGAGGAGAGGCCTGGGGAGAGGTAGGACCGGGCAGTAGAAGCCGGATTGTGAAGGGCCTGCAGGTCAATAAAACTCAGCAAGAAGCCTCAGTTTTGTTGTGGACAACATGGAGGGCACGGGAGACTGTTGAACCAGGGGACGAGAGGGCAGTGGGGAAAAGGCAGGGGAGCAGAGAGAGACTGCTGCCTCCCCACCATCCAGTCCTCTCTACTTCCTTTCCAAGGAAACCCTGATTTTATTCAGAGCAGAAATGTGTCCCACCAAAGACTACATTTCCTAGCCTCCCTTGCAGCCAGGTGTGGTGTGTGACCAAGTCCTGACCAGTGAGACATAGGAGAAGTGGGTGACGGGGGCTTTGCAGGAAGTACATTAAAAAGAGGACAGAGAGCTGGTGAAAGTTTATTCTGCCCATCTCCTCCTCCTCCTGCTTTACACCTGAGACGAAGATTTGATGGTGGAGCTCCAACAGTTATTTTGGACCATGAGGTGACCTCTAGGTCAGAGGCCAGGACTCAGGACGGCAGAACAGAGACTCGTTAGTTGTTGCTGATCCAAGCCAGTGGTCAGCAGTCCAAGGCTGTCTGGTAGACTGGTGGCTTAACCCTCTATCTGCCCCAAGCAGAAATGCATTCAACGTTTCACATCCCATTCAGAACTCTTGATGCCCACCCCCTAACACCTATCCCCCCACATCCTCCCCATCTCTGAATGCACCACTGTCCCCCAGTTTCTTAGGCCAGAAACATGGGTGTCATCCTCCACCCCTCTCTTTCTCATCTACAGGCCCCATTAGTGGTACCTCCACATATACCTCTAATCCAACCACTTCCGTTCATTTCCACAGCTGTCAGTCTGGCCAGGTCACTGTCCCCTCCCGCCTGGGGTTCCGCAGCAGCCTCTCAGCTGCTTTCCCTGCTTCCACTCCCCTCCCGGCAGCCTCAGTGGTGTTTTAAAAATACTCATCAGATCATGCCTCTGCCCTGTAGCTTCCCACTGAGCTTAGAAAAGAATCTGCTCTCCTTACCCTGACTTCCAAGGCCTCCCTTCCCACCCTCAGCTCCTACCACTCTCCTGTAGTTTTCAGATGAGGAAACTGAGGCGTGGTCACGAGCCGGAGGTCACACAGCTCCTAGAGCAGCTACGCTGGGGGCTGCAGATACAGAGATAAACAAGACACGCGGTTGCACCCTCCAGAGCGCCCAGTCTGGCGGGAATCCCAGACAAGTGAGACAGTGATGGAACGACAAGGCTCTTTCTCTCCTCGGGGCCTCCCCACATGCTGTTCCCTCTGCCTTGCTGCTCTTCCCTTCACTCTCCATCTAGTTAAGTCCTGATTAGTCTTTGGGCCTCACTCAGAAGTCGTTCACACAGAGAAACCTTCCTTGATCCCTCCAACCCCCCAATCTAAGTCGGTCCCTCAATATATTCTTACACCCGGGTGTGCTGGTAAGCTGGAGGGGAAAGCCCTGATTTGCAGCATTTGCCGGTTCCCGTGGTGTGAACACTCCCATCACAGCCAACATCAAGCTACCACCACGACATCATTGAAGGCGGAGTCGGGAAGAGACGCGCGCGATCAGCTCTCCTGAGCCAGCTGAGCCGACGCCGTAAGTCGCAGCACACCGCGAACGCAGGCGTCACCGCTTACACTGGGCGTGTGTCTGTCCCACGCCATTCTGCCCCGCTGGTCCGTAGGGCATTTGCTGTGTTCACTCTCACACACCTGGGGCCTAGCACAGTGTCTGCTGCGTCACGGGTGCCGAGTCAGTGCTCAGAGAACGAATGGAGAGAAGGTGGGGGGACTTGGGACTGGACGTCTTTTTCCTCCTTGTGCCAGCCAGGGTTCCACCAGAGAAACAGAGATTTATTGTAGGGAGTTGCCTTATGTGATTGCGGGGTCTGACTGGGCAAGTCGGAAATCTGTAGGAGCCGCCTGCAAGTGGGAGATTCTCGGGCAAGCGCTGCCGTCCACAGGCACAATGTCTTCCTTCTGGGGGAAGCTCAATCTGCGCTCTTAAGGTCTTCAGCTGATTGGGTGAGGCCCACCCACATTATGGAGGATGATCTCCTTTACTTAGGTTAGCTGGTTGTAACGTGAACCACACGGACAAAAGGCATTCACAGCAACACCAGACAAGGGTTTGATTGACTAACTGGGGACAGTAGCCTGGCAGAGTTGACACACAAACTAACCATCTCACTCCTCTTCAGTGAGGAGTCTTTGCCTCTCCCTGTGAGGCCCTTGCTGTAATAATTTCTGCCTTGAGTGTGTCCAGTGTCTTCAGAAGGAGTGTCTGGGGTGGCAGTCATCCCACGTCCAGGAGCCTCCTGACGCACAGTGGGGCCTGCATCCTCATGGCACGCCCGTTCTTTCCTGGCTCGCGAGTCTGGTGGGAGTGGCCTGTCTGGGCAGTCATGGTGCAGGATTCTGGAGTCTGGGCACAGAACCCCAGCTGGGGGCCCCTGTCCAGACAGACTCAGCCTCATGGCACCAAAGCAGGAGGCCCGTGGGCGGCTGCTGGGGACCCACAGGAAGCTGACAACTGTTAAGCCCCGGAGCACTTCCCAGGACCCGCTGGCCTTCCGGAGCTCCCTTTCCTCCCACAGGCCCAGGGCCGGGCCCCCTTCCCTTCCTCCTGAGCCTACCACTGCCCACTCCTTCCCCTGGGACCAAGGACACCTGCCCTTCTTGTTCTGACGAGACACAGGCAGAGCCAACAAGGAGCAGATGTGGACAGAGTCCTAGCTTTAGGCCTCCAACAGTCATTGTCCCCCTACCCGTCCCTGTCTGAGGGGACCCTGGGCCCTGAAGAGACGTCTGTCTTCTCATTCTGTAGCCCCGAGCTTGTCAGGTCTTCCCCTCCCCGTGACCCCCACCGGCGGAGAGGCCAGGGAGCCCTCCCTTCTCTAGATGCCCCCCTGGGACAGAAGGGCTCATTGGCACAGGGTGCGGTCTCCCCCAAGGCCACATCTGAAGCATTCTCACCAGGCAACCCCCGTTCTCTGGGGCACTCAGCGTGCCATCTGGGAGTCCCCCCCAGAGTCTTGGGCTTCTGTCCTGGGTGACCCCGGAGCCCTGGTACCCAGAGTTGGGTCAGAAAAGGCCCCCCCCCTCAGAGATGGGAGGAAGATGTTCTTCCTGCATTGAGCCGGCCACAGACACTGACTAACCTCTTCCAGTGCGATGAGTTATGCCATTTTCCAAAAGAGGAAACAGGCTCAGGAGATTAAGGAGCTGCCCAAAGTCACACAGGGGAGTCAGGACTCAAATTTAGCTCTGACACTCAGGCCACCTGTTTAGCACCGACATCCACGGCAGGTCTGCTCCACACAGGAAGTAGGCACGTCAGACTGTCCCACGTTAGATGTGAGCTGTGCATAAACCCTGGACCCACAGCAGCAGGGAGGGCTACACCCGGCCCTGTCGCATTGGGCACGGAATCAAAGCCAGGCAAACACGAGAGCCCTACCCGTCACACGAAGGCCTGACGATGCCTTAGCTTCCCAGTAAGTTGCTCTAATCATGATGAGTAACTGTAGCAAGTCAGGATCACTGGGCACCCACGGCAAGCGGGAGGTGTTCCCAGCCCCCAGGGACACCTGAAGAATCGCTGATCTGTTGTCCTTCTTGCTGAGAAGAGGGCTTTCTGGAAGGAAGGGCTTTACATGCTCTTTCTCCCTTAGCATGGCTCTGGGGAAGAACGGTCATTATGGCCATTTTACAGATGAGGAGACTGAGGCTGAGGGAGGTCGTTATTTGTCCAACGTCACACAAATGGTAAGCGGCAGAGGCAGTCCTGTCTGGCACCAAAACCCTCATTCTTCGAATCATATCACACGAACTCCTTGCAGAAGCTTGTCCCAAGCCCCCAAAAGTGATCTCAATTCCAGAGGGGGCCTAAATCTACACCCAAGCTCTTAACTTGAATTTGATTCTGTCCTGGGGGTGGGTGACTGTGGACGTGATTATTCTTTTCTGCTGCACGGACCCATGGCTCATCGTAAATCGATACCCTGGCATCTAGAACTGCCTTCGGGTCCCTGTGAGTCTGGTCAAGGAATTCAGCCCCCCAGAGCGGAATGGGGGCCCACTGGAGCTCGAGCTTCTAACAGGATGGGGTCCATGCTTGGGTGCGGTGGAGGCGGAGGCAGGCTTCCAGCAATGGGGATGCCCCTCCCTCTCGGCATGATCCTCATTCCCGCCCCCCATCTCAGGCTACCTGCCAGGCCCGGAACCCCCCTCTGCTCCCTACTCAGCCAGGCCAGAGCAGCTGCAGCCAATATGGAGTAATACGGGCTAATGTGGGCGTGCCCATTTCCAGGAGCTGAGTGTGGTGCTGATAACAGAGGCCCCAGGCCTGGCCCTGCCCAGCACGGAGCACCCCAACACCCCAACTGTCTCGCGAGCCCATTCCTCAGCCTGGCTCACCCGCCAAGGGTGGTCAGTCTCCAAGTGCAGCTGGTGGAGCGTGTGTGGTATGGTGGACAGAGCCTGGAGTTTAGCAGGGTGACTGTGGCTGAGTAGGTCACCTCTCTCTGGACCTGTTTCTTCTTACTGTTACAGGTGGTGGTGTTGATGGCTGACGTTCCTTGAGCTCTTCTCTCTGCCCTTCACTGAGCTAACCCCTTTACATGGGTAACCTCATTAATTCTCACAACAACCTCATGAGGCAGCTACTATTATCACCTCCATTTTCAGACAGGAAACTGTGGACCAGAGAGCCCCAGTGACTTGCCTCAGGTCACACAGCTAGTGAGTGGCTGAGCCAGGTCTTGAACCCAGGCAGTCCGGCTCCAAGTCTCGCACTCTGAGCTCCTCCACTCCCTGTAGCTCCAAAGTCGAACTGTGGCAGGAGGATGTGCCTTAGAGAGCAAGCCACTCCCACCTGTCTGTGTCTCAGTTTTCTCTCCTGTAAAACGGAAAAGAAGATGCCTCTCTTACCCAGTTACACTACCCGACAACACAACTTTACCCTAGACAATGAAGACAGTAAAATTGTTAAAGATTTTGTTTCCCTTGGTTCAGTCATCAATTTAAATGGAGACTGCAGCCAAGAAATCAAGAGAAGACTGAGACTTGGAAGGGCAGCAACGGAAGAATCAGGAAAGATCTTCAAGTGTAAGGAGGTTTCATTAGAAACCAAGGCCAAGATTATTCACACCCTCGTATCCCCGATTACTACGTGCGCGTGTGAAACCTGGACAGTGAAGGAGGCTGACAGGAAAAAAATTGATTCATTTGAAATATGGTGTTGGAGGAGAGCTCTACAGACACCCTGGACGTCCAGAAAGATGAACAAGCGGTCCCAGAGCAAGTTAAGCCTGAACTATCACTGGAGGCAAAAACGATAAAACTGAGGCTGTCCTACTTTGGGCACACCATGAGAAGGCAGGATTCTCTGGAAAAGAGAGTAATGCTGGGAAAGTGGAAGGCAGCAGGAAAAGAGGAAGACCAACTATGAGATGGAGTGACTCCATAAAGGAAGCCATAGGCAGGAGTCTACAGGAGCTGAGGAGGGCTGTTGAGGACAGGACACTGTGGACATCACTCATTCACAGGGGACAGGAGACTGTGGACGTTGCTCCTTCACAGGGGACGGGACGCCACGGACCTTACTCGTTCACAGAGGACAGGACACTCATTCACAGAGGACAGGACACGGTGGACTTCACTCGTTCACAGGGGACAGGATGCTGTGGACTTTACTCGTTCACAGGGGATGGGACGCTGTGGACTTCACTCGTTCACAGGGGACGGGACACTGTGGACTTCACTCATTCACAGGGGACGGGACGCTGTGGACATCACTCATTCACAGGGGACAGGAGACTGTGGACGTCGCTCCTTCACAGGGGACGGGACGCCACGGACCTTACTCGTTCACAGAGGACAGGACACTCATTCACAGAGGACAGGACACGGTGGACTTCACTCGTTCACAGGGGACGGGACGCTGTGGACTTTACTCGTTCACAGGGGATGGGACGCTGTGGACTTCACTCGTTCACAGGGGACGGGACGCTGTGGACTTCACTCGTTCACAGGGGACGGGACGCTGTGGACATCACTCATTCACAGGGGACAGGAGACTGTGGACGTCGCTCCTTCACAGGGGACGGGACGCCACGGACCTTACTCGTTCACAGAGGACAGGACACTCATTCACAGAGGACAGGACACGGTGGACTTTACTCGTTCACATGGGACGGGACGCTGTGGACTTCACTTATTCACAGGGGACGGGACGCTGTGGACATCACTCGTTCACAGAGTCTCCAGGAGTCAGAGCTGACTTGATGGCATGTAACAACAAAATTCTTACCCAGTTACCGAAATGAGCATTCATTCCAGAAATCCTTAACGCACCCAGCCTGGCTGGTCCCAGGTGGTGGGGTAGAGTGGTGACCAGAACAGATAAACCTCCGCGCTCCTGTCTCTGGCATTCTAGTGGGGAGAGGACAGGCAATGAAGACATAAGCAAGCATGTTCTGTGTCAGGCGACTGGGTGACACCAGAGGTGTGAAAACTCAGAGCGAGCTGCAGTGGCTGGACAAATGACCCCATGCTCCACAGAAAGGACATCGAGAGCCAGGACAATATCCGACAGAAACGGGCCCAACGTGTGATAGGGTTGTTGTGGTTAATAGGATTCTATCCTTATCTGCCAGGTACTTCCACCCGTACCATCTGATTTCGTCCTCCCACGACCTATACAGTAGGTTTTATTACTTCCATCTTACAGATGAGGAAATTGAGGCTCAGAGAGGTTAAGCAACTTGTCCCGTGTCACATAGCTGGTAAGTGGGACAACTTGAATTCGAAGAAGCCATCTGATTCTAAGTCCAGGGCCTCCCATTCCTGAGGAACTACATGTTACAGAACTTAAATGCAGTTTAAATAGGAGAGTTCTTATTTTATGCATCTAGATTCGAATCAGTAACAACCTAAAGTCAGGGGAGTTGAAGAACTCTTTCACGCACTCGTCTAACCTTGTTCCAGGCCGTGTCCCAGAAGCCCTGGGGTGGGAGAGGTGGGGATGGGACCACGGAAGCTGTGAGTGGTCCTGCCTTCTAGGAGCTCAGGGTTTAATGAGGGTGCCCCAGACCTGAGAACTGGAATCCCAGTGATGCTTTAAGGTGCCCTGACAAGGAACAGGTGGAACACCCTCTCCAGACTGGCGTTGATGAAACACTTCCCAGATGACGGGGCAGGGCTGGCCCTGCTTCCTGCTTCTAAGCCTGTCACTCCCTTGCCGTGTGATTTAGGGCAAGGCTCTGCCCTCTCTGGACACTGGGGCACTATTCAGGGGTGACACTGACAGCCTGACACTGGTGACTCCAGGAGGAAGGTGGGGCCCCACTGGATACATGGGAAGCTGGGCAGACACATTCCTCCTGCTGCTTGTCCCAAGGATGCGGGGCCCTCACAAGGACAGCTCAGTGCACCTGTCACGCCTGGGAGCATGTGTGGAGAAAGGCTGAGCTTCTCCGAGGCCAGATCATCACAGTGGCCACAGAGTGAAGCCTAGTGGCTCTGAGCACAGGCTTTGGGGTCCAAAGTTCCCAGGCTTTGACTCCTGGGTCTGCCGCCAGCCAGCTGTGTGACCTTGGGCAAGTGATCTGGCCTCCCTGAGCCTCAGTTTCCTCACCCATAAATTGGGGATAATATTAGCAGGGAACCTAGCACAGTGCCTGGTAGCTGCTCATTCAGTGAACAGTAGTCGAAGCTGATAATGTGAAGCTGACGATGACAGAGGGCACAGCATAAAAGCTACCGTTTTTAAGCACCTACTATGTGCCAGAGTATGTAGCACAGAATAGGTACTCCACAATGGTGATACATATCTGTGTGTGTAAGAATACAAATACAATAACAGCCTCAGGCCAGAGAGAGAGAAAAGAAGAGAGGGAGGAAGGGGAGAGAGAAAAGGCCACATTGGCTGGCTCGAGGGCGGATAGCTGGCTGGCTGCCTGGGGATAAGGGTTGGATCCGCACTGAGTAAACACCCCTTTCTGTATTTTGAATTTTGAATCACGTGACTGTTTTACCTCGTTAAAATGCCATTCGAATTAGACTTATTGAGCTATCCTTTGATCCTCAGAATGACCTGCAAGAGAGAGCTAGATCCCCACCCATTTGGCGGACAAGGAAACGTGACTTGCTCAAGGTCACCCAGCAAGAACGTGGCAAAGCTGGGTCCCCGGGCAGCAAGTTGGTGCCTGCAGTCCCTGATGGCTCAGAGCCTGCAGCTCTCCTGCCAACGTCATAGGGTTGCTCCAGGAGGTGCGGCCTGTGGCTGGGGCAGCACCAGGAGGTGTCTTCACTCTGTCTGGAAGGTCTCCCTGACTCAGTTTGAGAACCTGCCCTGCAGGCCTCAGCTCAGCAGGGGGAAGAAATAAAAATAGTCGGCCCCGCAGAGAGGCCAGCAGCTGGGCTGTGGGCAGCAAGGCGTGCCTTTCCCATGACTCGTTCTGCAGAGCAGAGTCCTCCCCTGAGCCCGTCCTGAGTACCAGGCCCTGAGGCAGGCACCCAGGAGGTAGAGTCGAGTGAGGCACAGCTGCCCAGGGGAGGAGCTCACAGCCTGGGGGCGGGACATGTCCAGTGCAGCACCATGGGGTGGGAGTCCGAGAGGGGCTAGTATACACCCAATGGAGTGGACAGTGCAAGAGAGGCCTCTTACCCAGCAGAGGTTGTGGGGGGGTTGTGTAGGGAAGGCTTCCAGAAAGAGGTCACATCAGAGAACACAGTAGTTAAGAGGTATAGGGTCATCCAGGCAGCGGGAACAGCATTTGCAAAGGTAGAGAGGTGTGACAAATATGACCCATCGAGAAGTGCAAGTAGCTGGGAGCATCTGGAGGGCGAGGTGCCTATTGGGGCAGGAAGCAGAGTAGGGCTGGGGAAGCAGGCAGGCCCCATTACAGGGAAGGCAGGCCGAGACTGTGCGGCAATGGGGAGCCAAGGGAGCTTGCAGAGCAGGGGGTGACATGTCAGATCAGCATCTTAGAAAGAGTGTGGATTCCTGAATGCAATGAGACAGTCACACCAAGGCCTGGACTCCCCCGTCTGGTCCCTGCGTGCTCCTGCGCAGGTGCTGTTGAGGCCTCATTTACCGACTTCCAGTTTCCAGCATCTGCAACTCTTTCTGTGGGCTCTCTCTGGCTGCCAGAATTAATGCCTCCTCTCCACCTCTTTCCACTCCCGCCAGGAGCCCTGGCCAGGTGGGGTGACTCTGGTGCAGGTGGACCGAGCTCCAGGTGCCCCCGGTTGCTGATTTGATGACACACCTGTACTGGCTGCCTTCTCTTCTGCCTCAGTTCTCTACCTACTCCCTTGCTGGTGTTTCCCGGCATCACCGGCTGTGTTAGTTTCCTGTCGCTGCTGTAACAAATGACCCCAAACCTAGCAGCTTAAACAACACAATTTATTCCCTTACAGCCCTGGAGGCCAGGGGTCTGACATGGGTGTCTCCGGCCTAAATCCAGGTGTGGGCAGGGCTGCATTCCTTTCTGGAAGCTCTTGGGAGAATCCATTTCCTTGCCTTTTCCAGCGTCTAGAGGCTTCCTGCAGTCCTTGGCTCTCTGCTCCCTTCCTCCAGCTTCAAAGCTGGCAATGGTGGGTCAAGTCCTTCTCATATCGTGTCTCTCTGACCCATTCTTCTGCCTCCCTCTTCCACTTTTAAGGACTCATGTGATTAGATTATTGACCGGATAATCCAGGATAATCTCCCCATGTCAAAGTCCAAACCTTAATCACACCCGCAAAGTTCCTTTCGCCACGTAATGTAAGAGATTCACAGGTTCGGGGCATTAGGAATTGGACATCGTTGGGGGCCATTATTCTGCTGACCTCACCTCCATAATAAACCATTTGCACTGAATCTTTGCCTCAAGGTCTGCTTCTGGGGGCCCCAAACTAGGAACCCCAAACCTTAATCCCAGTCCCCTCGCTCCCCTCCATGTACCCCAGCTCCTGGTCGGCATTGCTCCTCCTTCTCTGAGGGTCTTGGCAGTTTGGCCTCCAACAGGCATTGGGTTTTGTTGACCTTTCACCCTGAATTACCTCCTTCAAGCCCCTGTTCCCTGGCCAAGGCCTCTCCCACTGCTCCTCGGAGATTCCCTTAAGCCGGGACAAGCAAGGCAAACAGCCAGGTAGAAAATTAAAGCAACACTTGAGGTGGAGAAAAGGGCACAGCTTTAGCTCCCAGCAGAGCTGGGTTCAAATTCTGCCTCTGCAGCTTCCTCACTCTGCAGCCTGGGGAGCTCGCTGGTCCCCTCAGAGCCTTGGTTTCTTCACCTGACAAAGCGGGTGAAGGGTCTGGAGGGATCACTAAGCAGGTGAGAGAGTCGACGGGTGGGAAGTGCCTGGCACACAGTAGGTTCTCAGGAAATAAGAGCTGTTGTCAGGGACCTGTAGTTCCCTTTGTTACCTTCTCCTTTACAGAAAAGAATCAGAACAATATAGACATGTTTGCCACCCCGCTGAACCTTCCACCTACTCAGAGGCAAAAGAAGTTTGTTTGTTTGTGTGTTTCCTGGATGCAAAGAACCACCTGATTTCTCCAAGCCTGGTGCAACTGACAATGGACCCAGCCAGCACTGATGGTGCCTGGAAGGTGGCTGAAATTCCGGGGTGGCATGGGAGAGGGCTCTTCTGAGGACCCACAAGAACAGTTTCAGGCCCTGTGCCAGCCAGGGGGGTAATTAGGCCAGAGGGTCTTGAGACAGAATTTCCAATGGTCCCTCAATCCTGTAAATCAAGCCACAAACAGGGAGGCGTCCAATGGACACAGGGTGTGTGATTTTACAGCAATTTCTCCCTTTGGGCAAGGCGTCCTCGGCCTCCCATCTAGCCTTCCTGCCATTTGACTGTGGAGATAAGGTAGACAGACGATGGATCTTGATGTTTTTTGGCTTTAAATTAATGTAGTCCCTGTGAACATTGTTTGATCTTTCTCCTGATCATGTCTACTAGACAGAATGTGGGGTTCTTTAAACTTTTTTTTTCAAAAAAGATGTATGAAATAGGAGTTTTCACATAATTCCTGAATGGGTTTTGTTGTTGTTGTGTTTTGTTTTTCAGAGGATGGGTTGAAGGAACATCTACTTTGCAGGAACAACTGGGCACCTTTCGGCCAACCAGACGGACTGCAGAGTCGGCTAGTGCCTTTCTCCACCTTCCTCCCCATGACAACTCACCCCCCGCCACTGGGGATGCATGGGACAAGCCAGGCCTCAGCGGCAGTGGGTCGTGAGAATGGTCCCCTGTGAATTCATGAACAGACTGCACTTGGCACCATGGATGAGAGAAGCCAAGTCACGTGACACAACATGTAGTTGAGGGAGGCTGGGCTCTGGAGCCAGTGGCCTGAGTTCCTGTCCTCTCTCTGCCACTACCTGGCTGTTCGACCTGGCGCAAGGTCGCTATTTCTCTCTGCTTCTGTAAAATGGGATAGCAATGGCACCCACCTCATAGAGTTGTGAAGATTTGATGCATAAACACACCTAAAGTCCACGGAAGTGCACCTGGCCGCAGTGAACACTCAGCAAATACTAGCATTTTTACGCTGCTAAGGAGGCCTCCGTGTCTTGTTAAACAAATGGCAGGCAAACTAATTCATATAAAATATCAAGACAGGGACACCATTTTGCAAATGAGGAATGAGGCTTAAAAAGAAATGAACCATAATGACATTACTCATAATAGCCAAAATGTGGAAGCAACCCAAGCGTCCATCAATGGATGAATGGATAAACAAAATGTGGTCCATCTATACAATGGAGCAGTATTCAGCCCTAAAAAGGAAGGAAGTTCTGATGCTACAACATGGATGAACCTTGAGGCCACCATGCTAAGTGAAATAAGCCAGTCATGAAAAGACAAACTCTGTATGATTCCACTTATACGAGGTCCCTAGAGTCGTCAAACTCATAGAAACAGAAAGTAGAATGGCAATTGTCAGAGGCGGGGGTGGGGGAGTGGGGAGTTATTGTTTAATGGGGACGGTTTCAGTTTTGCAAGATGAAGAGTTTTATGGAGGTGGACGGTGGCAAAGGTTGCACAACATTATGAATGTATTTAGTACCACTGAACTGTGCATTTAGAAACGGTTAAGATAGTAAATTGTATGTTAGGCATATTCTACTACAGTTAAAACTTTTTTTAAAAAGACAAAGAAATGATCCACTGGCCCAGATCCCTCTGCTAGGGAGCATGAGAGCAGGACTCAGACCCAGGTCTGAGTGACTCCCAGCCAGTGGCTCCCCACCACAAAGCTCCCTGCTGCATGTCTGCTGAATGGGTAAAATTCAAGGGAAGGAAGTGGCTTCCAGAAAGAGAACTGAACACTTTACTAAGGCAAGATGTGAAAGGTGACCTGGGAGAGAGGAGAAATCAGGCGGGAGAAGGGGGTGTCAGGCGGTTTCTGCTGTGTGAACTTGGGCACACCACTCACACTCTCTGGGCTCTGTGTCACCACACCTGTATGAGGGTTAGGTCAGGAGGGCATCTAGGTCTTTGCAGCTCTAAGGTCTTGGGAGGCGTGAGATGGGATGCCCAGCTCTGACAGCTCTGATGGGCCAACTGCCCTCCCCAACCCCGGGATCCTTGCTGGGTGCTGGGAACTATCTTCTCCTTCAAGCACCTACCAGGTACTGAGCTCTGTTCTGGGCCAGGTCCCTGCCCTGGGGCTGACCCTACGGGGGAGGACAGGCAACAGACAAGTAAATAAACAGGAATAGATCCTATGAAAAAAGAAAGATAGGTGACGGGGAAGGGTTTTTCCAGGGGTGGGGTCAGCAGAGTTCATGCAGACTGGAAGGGTGCACTCTGGTTGGGGTCCCAGAAAGGCATCCTGGAGGAGGCGGCATTAGGGCCAGGCCTTGAACCTGGTTCCATGAGCCCTTACCGAGCAGACTGTGCCAGCTGGGCTGGAGGCGCTCAAGACGAAGAACTCAGGGGCTCAGTCTTGGGGGGAGACAGACATGGCAGAAACATGTCACAATACAGCTATGGGGCGGGAGAGATGGGGCAGCAGAGCACCTCGAAGGAGATTTTCCTGGACAAAAGGACACATGTGGTGGACTTTGGAGGATAAATAAGTTTCTCAGAGCTGGGAAGTACACCCCAGGCTTGGGGAACAGCATGTGCAAATGTCTGAGGGCCCCTGCAGAGGCTGTGTCCAGCTGGTGGAGTTGGAGGACTGAGGGCTTTGGAGCCAGTTGGACTGCGGTTTGTACGCTGGGTGACCCTGGATAAGGTCATTCACTTCTCTGAAGCTCCATTTCCTCATTTGCACAATGAGTGGGAGTAACAATGCCACCTTGCAAGAGGCGTCTTTTTTTTTTTTTTTTTTGTGAGGAAGATGCAGAATGAGCTAACATCTGTGCCCATCTTCCTCTATCTTGTATATGGGACGCCGCAACAGCGTGGCTTGATGAGCAGTGTCGGTCTGTGCCCGGGATCAGAACCTGCGAACCCCCGGCTGCCAAAGCAGAGTGTGCAAACTTAACCACTACGCCACGGGGCCGGCCCGCAAGAGGTGTCATTTTTCTGTGAGCACTTCTGAGTATGAAGAGAGATGATGTAGGGACAGATGCTCTAGGTTATTGGTGTCCTTTCTTGTTCCTTCCCAGTCCCCTACTGCTGGATCACAATGTACCAGGGGATGGAGAGTGAGGGCGAATTTGCTCCATTTGGATCCTGGCTGAGCCCCTTCACCTACAAAGGCTGCCCAACTGTCTTAGTAGAGAATCCCCTTCTGGGACCCCAGAATCCCCGTGGGGGGCCTATCAGTCCCAACTCTCCCATCAGCTCCATCTAACCCATCAGGAGCACTCTATCCTGGAGGTCATGCTTTGGGGAACTTCTTTCTGCTTCTGAAAATGGTGGTGAGGATGAGTAGAATTCTTGCTCAAGGTTGGGAGTGGGCTCAGATCCTCTCCCTGTACCTCCTGAGTGATACCTAGGGGTCAGTGTAGAAGATGCCTCTGATCAGGAGAGGCTGGGTAGGTGGGCATTTCTGTCACCAAGGTCCCCCAGGCTGAGGTGAAGGGGCCTTGGGATTGGGCCCCCCAGTCCAACTTCTCCATGTAGGAAACAGAGGCCTTGAGAAGCAGAACCACCCACCTTTGACTGACGGCTCACTGTGTGCCGTGAACTTTACCTGACTCATCTTCTCACTTAAAGTCACTTCTTTCCGGAAGATGCCAGCTTCTCGCCAAGGATACTTAAGCATTGCCTTCAGACTATGACATAATTATGGCATACAAACATAAATATCATATCCATTTTAATAAGTATCAATTATATCCATTTTCCCTGTAAACACCATAGCATCACAAGCTGTTAGTAGCAATTCTGTCTTTTAGGAATAACCTAAATGGGGCTGTAAATCTTTGGCATCCTCTGATCTTTATTTATTCATTCAACAAATACTTATTTGGAGCACCCGCCATGTGTGAGGCCCTGTCGTAGGGGCTGGTGCAGCAGTGCATGAAGTAGCTGAGCCCCGCCTGCCCGCCTAGAGCTCACAGTGAGGGCAGGGAGAAGGGCCGGAGACAAACAAATGCACAAGGAAGCACGTGATGAAAGTTCTACGAAGAAAAAAGCAGGCAACACAGCAGGAGGAGCAAGGGGGTGTGCTATTTTATGACCATGGAAGATTTTTAGGAACATAATATGGTGGGCTGAATGATGGCCCCCTAAAGATATGTCCACCCAGAACCTGTGAACCTGACCATGTTTGGAAAAGGGTCTTTGCAGATGTAATTAAGTGAAGGATCTTGAGATGAGATCATCCTGGATTATCCAGGTGGGCCCTAAATCCAGTGACAAACGTTCTTAGAAGAGGAGACACAGACACACAGAGAAGGCCATGTGAAGGTCCAATGTGACCACAAAGGCAGAGACTGGAGTGATGTGGCCACAAACCAAGGAATGTCTGGAACCATCAGAAGCTGGAAGAGACAAATGACTCTCCCTTAGAGCCTTTCGAGGGAGTGTGGACCTGACAACACCTTGATTTCTGGCCTCCAGAACTGTGAAAGAATAAATTTCTGTTGTTGTAAGCCACCAGTTTGTGGTGCTTTGTTATAGCAGCCGCAGGAAACTACTACACATAACCTGACCCAAGCTTGAACGCAGTGAGGAAGTCACCACATTACAGGTCGAGGGAATAGCAAGTGCAAGGGTCCTGAGGCTGACTGGGCAGATCTGGGGAACAGCAAAAAGCCAATGTGGCTACTGCATAGGGCGTGGGGGGATATGAGAGCAGGTTAGAAGGAGCCCAGTGGGATGGCCTTGCAAGTAAAAGACCCTGATGAGATGAGATAAGAATAGACGGAGGGGGCAGGTGTGGGGGGTGGGTGGAAGCCCACTTTACATGTCAAGTCCTATCCCAAAAGCGTTGTCAAGCTCACATGCTTTACTGAAGGGCTGGTGGGAAAACAGAAGGGAAGTTCCACGGCACGGCACCCAGCAAACATCGCCCTCCTTCCTCTTTAAATATCTCAGCTCCTTTTTGAACGCATTTCTCATAGAAGCTACCAGTTCTCTCTCTCCAGGCAGTCTCTCACAGCCAGCCAAAGCCTCTGCAAGCTCTAAGAAATGACAGCAGCCTTCCCGATGATCATCATCAACTTTATCTCCTTCTGGTTCAGATGTTGTGCCAGACAGTGAGCAAGCATCTTCCACAGATTATCTGTCTCCCTCCAGACTCACAACAATCTAGGAGGTGGACACTATTATCCTCACGCCTATTTTACAGATAAGAGCTAAGGGACAGAGGGGCAGGGACTCTGCCCACGGTTATGCAACTGACGAGCAGAGGAGCCGGTCCTCCGAACTGCACGTTAACGTAAACTCACTTCAATTGGGCCGAGGTGGTGAAGCATCAACATGTGTTTGCACACACATGGACTGGCAGAGGCAGCCACCAGCCACTCTTGTTATTGGGTTTCCACAGTGGCTTCGGGAGTGACCAAGCGCAGCCAGGAGACTTGCCAACGGCCTCTCCGGTCTCAGGAATTTCCAGGCCCCTGGAGTATATCCCACAGTCTTTGGAACTCAGGCCCCCAGATTCCAACTGTTACCACCACCCTCCTTGCCTCCTCCCCAGGATGTGGCTTAATAAATGCACGCTTTAGCCATCCTCAGTCCTATAGTCCCAAACTTGCTGGGTTGGAGGGAACCTTGGAGATCATCCCGTCTAGACCACACCAGCGGCTTCAACATCTCCTACAGGATCTCAGCTAAGTGACCAGGCCATGCACAAACACTCCACTTACAAGTTGCTCACCAGTCCTGAGAAGGTCCGTCCCATGTCTGCTTAAAGTGGAAAGGGCACTAGAAGGGGAGACAATGATCTGGGTTCCAATATGGGGCCAGTGACCTTAGACAAGTCACTTCACCTCTCTGAGCCTCAGTGTCCTCACCTGTAAAATGGAGATGTGTGGGCTGGTGGGTGTGACTGAAATGAAATAATACAGGTGACAGTTATAATAATACAGGTGAGCACAGCACCTGCACACAGTAGGTGCTCAGGAAAAGTATCCACTGTTAACAGTCCAAATATGTAGATTCTTCCTGGAGGCGATCCCAGGTGCAGAAGTTCTCAATGCTCATTCTCTGCACAAAGTATGTGTTATCATTCCTCTCTTACAGAGGAGGAAACTGAGGCTCAGCCACCACTGAAAGTCAGACAGCTTCAGCCAGAGTCTGGCTCTCGACACTGTATAAACTTGCAAGTTCACATGAGGTTGAGACACAGAAGTTACGGGCAGAGGGTCACCAAAGGGACCTTCCTCTTTCTCTCTCTCCAGAAGTTCTGGGAGTGCACACAGGCCCGATGGCTTTGCAAGAGAGGAGGCAGGAGCCCCAAGAGGGGGTATAACTTGCCTGGGGTCACCCAGCAAGTGAGACCCAGAACCCCCACTCCTCCCAATGCACTGCTCCTCAGACGGCCAGGGGCTAACTCCAGAACGATGGCCTTGCCTTGTGAGCATCTTTGAACTGAGATTTGACCTGACACCCAAGGGACCTAAGGCCCCAAACACCTCCAGAGCCAAGAACTGGTCTCCCTCAGCTTCAAACTGACCAGAGTGTGAAGCACATCACATGTGTTCAGTCCAAACTTGTGGAATAGGTAAATGAATTATTCCACAGCACACCTGCCATAGAGTCCCACTTCTCATCTGCACTATGAATAAATTCCAAACTCCTTGCCATAGCCTACAAGGCCTGGCTTGATCTGCACTCTGTTCACACACACACACACACACACACACACACACTCCACCTCTCCAATGTCATCTGGAATCTTCTAGCCATGCCAAACTGCTTTCATTTTCTCAGTACAGCAAAACCTTTCCCGCCTCAGGAACTTTGTATGTGCTATTCCTCTGCCTGAAACACTCCCCTTAACCTACCCTCCCTTCCTGATCATGAAGAGCTGAGTCCTTCTCATTCTTCAAGACTCATCCTGAACAGCACTTCCTCAGGGAAGCCTTTTGCTGACAGCAGAGCTAAGTAGACTCTTCCTCTTCAGTTTTCCTTGTAGCATTTATCACAGTTAGTAATGATATATTTAAGATTTTTATAGTCAGTCTCCATCCTTAGACTGTAGGTTCCATCGAGCCATGCTTGCTTTATTTACCAACGCCTACCCAGACTCTAGCACAGTGCCTATCAAATTGTGCTCAGGAAAGGTTTGTGGAATGAATGGATGGAAGGATGGAAGGGAACGAAACTAGATTTGGGGTTGACGGCGGCCCGGCTCTGATTCCTGGTCCCAGCACATACCAGCTAAACCATGAACTTGTGAAAATCACTTCAATTCTCTGAGCCTTAGTTTCCCAACCTGTAAGACCAAGATAATAATAGTCCCTCCCTTCTCTGGAGGATTAAACAAGATAGTGTGTGTAACTGCAGGACCACCGACATAGCAGGTGTCATAGGTTGAACTGTGCGCCCCCAAAAAAGATACGTTGAAATCCTAACCCCCAGTTAGGATTTCTAAAAAGTTCACTTTTTGAAAGTGAACTTTTTGGAAATAGAATCTTTGGGGTCGTAATTAGTTAAGACGAGGTCATCCTGGAGGAGGGTGGGCCCCTAATCCAACATGACTGATGTCCTTATAAGAAGAAGAGACAGGGAAAAGACAGCCACGTGACAACGGAAGCAGAGACTGGAGTGATGCATCTCAAGGCCATGGAAGGCCAAGGGTGGCTGGCAAACCATGGAAGCGGGAGAGGCAGGGAAGACTTCTCCCCTCCAGCCTCCAGAAGGAGCACGCCCTGCTGACACCTTGATTTCAGACTTCCAGCCTCCGTTGCTGCGGGACAACAAATTTCTGTTGCTTAAGCCGCTGAGTTTGGGGTACTTTTTACAGCAGCCCTAGGAAACTGATACAGTGGGTACTCAATAATCATCCAGTTGGCGTGACTTCCTTCTCTCTGCGCTCCGTCATAGCTCTCTCTCTGTACACGTAGTCCCTGGAGACAGTGCGGTCCGCAAAGGGTCTGTGTCTAATTCACCTGGGGCCCTGACACACAGCACAGGGCTGGCCCATGAGTGCTTGTAAAGTATGAATCCAACACATCAGTGCCCTTGTAAGAGCCTCATGCACTTGGTGCTTACAAGAAAAGGGCCTGTTGTCCTTGTCTGGCTGGGATCTGCCAGACAAGGTGCAAGAACTTGTCTGGACTAAGCCATGGAGGTAAATGGAGAGGATCTGGGTCTGTCCCAGGCTTCCTAGCGGTGGGACCTGCTTCTTGGAACAGCGTTCCCTCCTATGCCTTCCTGGGCCCCTCCTCCTGGGAAGGCAGCAGGGGAGCCCATTGGATGGAGAAGAGGGGATGACAACCTTCCAGCTCACCTGTCCCAAGCCTTTAAATATCATCTGGATGCAACATCCTCTCCTACAGAAGGCCTGGCTGCTGACAAGCTACTGGGAGGCTATGCTCACAGTTTAATACCTTGATTAAAAATCACTTCCAAGCCCTTTGCACGCCAGTTGCCCAGATGCAGGGTACCCCTGGGCAAGAAAGAGCAAACCAGTGCAGATGAAGCCTCCTGAATTGTTTCGCATCACATTAATAATAACAAGTGATCAGAGCTGAGGCCGGGAGGTTGGGAGGGAGGTATGGTCAGTGTCCAGCCCTCGGGCTTCTGTAGAGGGACTTCGGCCTTGCTTCCCACCCAGACTCACAGGTGGGGGGATCCTCTAAATGTAGGAAGGGGCTTCATATCCTGGGCAGCCAAATCAAGAGATTAGTGTTTGCTACTGGAGGGTGCTCTGGTTGTTTCTATTTTAGAAATTTGGAAGCCAGCTCAGAGAGAGGAAGGAACTTGCTGGAGGTTGCACAGCTGCCAGGCGGCAGTGCGGGTTTCACATACAGGTCTATCTGACCTCAGAGCCTGAGCACAAGGTCATTTCTGCAGCAGATTCAACAGTGCAGTACACGAGGACTGTATCTCAGCAGGAGATGCCATAAAACAGTGATGGGCAAAGGGGCACTGATTGTGTGGGGAAGGCAGTGAGGGAGCCGTGGACACACTGGGACAGAGCCCCCCAGCAAGGTGGACAAGTCCAGGAGGCAGGTCTGGGGCTTTGGGGAAAGGTCAGGGTGAGGAGAGAGATACAGGTGTCCCTCCATCTCCGTGTTAGTTCGGGCTGCAGAGTGGATGCTACTGCCCCAAGGAGCATGCTGAGTGACAGAGGTGAAGCAGTGGAGTCAGGAGGGACAGAGGGAGAAGAGGACCAGAGACGGGGCCAGGTAGGAGCTAAGTAAGGAGGGTGGGCATTTATTGAGTGTTTACTGTGTGCTGGGCACTGTTCTGACCCTCTCCATGGATTCACTGATGCCCCTCACCACAACCCTCTCAGGGCTGGATACTGTTATTATTATGCCATTTTACAGACACGGAATCTGAGAGGCTAAATAGTTTACCCACGTCAGCAAGCTAATATAATAAGTGGTGGAGCCCGGCTTCAACCCAGGGCTCCAGCCTGTGCGCTTAACCACCATGCCACCCTGCCTCTAGATTGGATGGTTGCTGGTGACATTGTTTTCTGTGGATGGGGGTGGAGGGGTAGGAATGAGGAAAAAGCCATCAGCCCTTGGAACACACGTGGAAGAATAACATTTACGCGGCATCTCAGAGTCTGCAGAAGCCACCACACCTCTGATTTTGTTTGGCCTTGAATACAACCAACAGACGAGCAGGACAGGGCCACGATCCCTCCATTGTTTCCTATATCAGGAAACGACAGCCCTGGGAAGGTCAGTGAGCTCCTCGAGGTCTTACTGTGAGGCTGTGTCAGCGGCTTGACCTCAACTCTTCAGATGCTGGAATAGCATTTACCTCTCCTAAGAGGAATGCAGGGCTGCCGAGAGGAGGGGCTGTCAGGAGGGGCTGCAGGCCCCGGGGAGATTAAGAGAAAAGGACAAGAAGGAGGGGCCCAGCGACCGCCTTGACCGACAGCGTCCAAGCTGCGATGAATGGTTTGAATCCTAAACGAGGGTGTTGGTCCCGTGGGAGGCCATGGGGAGCTTCCCTGGTCGGTGTTCTCATCTGGGCATCATTCATTTAAAAGCTGACTCAGCATGGACTTTATTGAAACAGTGTGGCACAGTAGCAAGAGCAGGGCTACAATCAAATCCCGGTGCGTGTCACTTAGGAGCAGCACCACCTGGGGCACACCACCTAACCTAGCGCAAATGTGGATAACCGCCCCCCTGCCGGCTAGTGTGGGCAGGCAGGGACAATGTGAGTGACACACCTGGCCCGAAGCTGGGGGTCTGTGAACAGGAGCCCGGATTGCTAGTGTGGGATGACAGCTGAGGGTTGTACATATTCTTTTAATTTTTAAATCAGACTATTTTTTTTTTAGAAAAAAATAAAATTGAGCAAAACTGAGTGGAAGGCACAGAGATTTCCCATATACCTTCTGCTCCCCACCACACATAGCCTCCCCCTTTTATCAAAGTGTAGCTTCATTGAAATTTTCTTTCAGAAGTTTACAGAAAAAAGAAAAAAAAAGAATAGGAAGAGACTTTTAAAATCTTCCTGCCTAAGTCCCTTGCTGTGCAGAAGGGGAAACGGAGGCCCAGAGATGGAGATTACGTACGCAAGGGCACAGAGCCAAGGAGGCCTGGCCCCTCCTTTCTGTCTGTCAGTGTGCGCCATACGGCGTCACAAAGCCTCACTCTGCTGTTCACCATGCACGCACGTGGTTACAAAACCACTGCCCCATCGGCCGTCCACTGGGATCCTCACCGGCATCCAGAACATCCAAGTCAGAGGGCACTGGGAGCCGTCCCATGACCCCTCTCACTGCCTCGCCCTCACGCAGGCGTTAAAGAACCGCGGCAGGTGGTCTTGCGACTGAGAAATGAAATAAATGATCCCGAACACACACAGAGACCAAGGCGGTTTCTCTTTAGAAAACCCTGCAGTGGAGCTCCTGGGCTCCCACACCAGCTGTGCCTTAACGCCAGAGTCCTCTGGCCTCCTTGCATTCCCTGGGGATCTGAGCCCACAAGAGCAAGGAAGCGACTGTGACCTCGAGTTTAATTTGGCTGGTCACTACCCAGGAGCTTTAAGGAAGGTCGAGGGCGGGGTGGCACACTAAAGAGTGCAAGGTTCACGCTTGAAAACCCTGCTCCTATGGCTCGCACGAACGCAGGGCTGTTTCCTCTCAGTGTGTGCACTCAGACTGCATTATAGATGACCATTCAGTCATTCACCTACAAACTGGCAGGCCCCGTGTGGGTCAGTGGACACCAGGGACAAAATGACTGCTCTTCTGGGATGCGGGTCAGGGCGGGTGGTGGGGGCGGCAGGCTGAGCTTAACGAGTAAACAAACATACAACCAAGATAATTTCAGATACTGATAAGAGCTGTGAATAAAAAAACAAACAGGGTGGTGGCATCATGACTGGGAAGGTTGGCTACTCTAAACTGGGGATCAGAGAAAGTGTCTCTGAGCAGGTGACATTGTAGCTGAAACTTGAACAAGGAGGAGTCAGCTCTGCAAAGATCTGGGGAGGGGCTTCTGTGAAGAGGAATCAGCAGGTGCAAAGGTCTTGAGGCTGGAGTCAGCCTCAAGACTTCTATCAAACAACGAATCTGAAGGACAGGGAGCTATTTTGTTAAGGAAACAAAGTACCCAAGATACTTTCATTCTCTGATCTATAATCTTCCCTCACCACCTCCAAATGCTACTAATTCTAGTTAATTCCTACTCATTTTAAATACCTCTTCCTCCATGAAGACTTCTGGTTCCACTAGTTGATGGTTTATAAACTGGTCTGTGGCAAAAATGAGAAAAATACGGTCAGTAAACTATGTATGTGTGTATGAGGGCGTATGGGTGTGTGTATGTATATATGTGTACGTATGTGTATGTGTGTGTATGTATATGTGTGCATGTGTGTGTAGGTATCTGTATGTGCAAATGAGTGTGTGTAACTATAAAGTTGCCAACTGTTTCCTTTCTTCTGAGAATATGAGATATATTGTTACTATTTTTATTTTTTGCTGTTGATAAGTCCTTTCACAAAATGATGAGTGTAGATGACAGCAATGATACCAATGTGGCAAAAATTTAAAAATGACCACTCTTTGCAAAGCCTCTACATTTGGGGGGAAATTTTACCGGTCTGTGAAATCCCAGGTCTAGGAACACCGGGGATTTAGACTCCAAAGCTCAATTACTTGCCCCTCCCTTGCTCCCAGATCACCCTGGATTTCCCACATCTTTTTCAGAGTTTGATGTCCAAGCCGGCAGGACGACTCCTGCCTGGTATGGAGCCAGGCCCAAAACAGATGCTCAGAAGATACTGATTGAATGAATGCACTGTGATTCATAATGAGATATATTCAACTGAGATGAACGCTTAGAAAATAAAATTGCAAGCAAGCTGATGAGGAGAGAGCTGTGTAAAGGAAAAGACCCCAGACCTCGGAGCCAGCAGCCTGGTTCAAATCTTGCCTCCTGCCAGAGGCCGTGTGGTATAGGGGAGTGGAACACCTCACCCACTCACTAGAAGGATGGCTTAGGTGAAATCACATTTCTCTAAGCCTCAGCTTCCTTCACCTGTGAAATGGGGATGATTAGGCCTTGGCTCAGGATTAAGAATAAAAGAAACGTCTGCAGAAAACCACTTTGTAGGTACTATGTAAATGATAGTTCTCCGTGGTCAGTCCCTCCATCCCCCCAGCAAATAGCAGCCAGTTTACCCCTTCCCGGTCTGTAGGCCGCTTCTCCCACGAGCCTGTGAGCTGCTGTAGGAACTTGGCCTCGTAAGTTCTGAACAGAAAAGCTAGTGCCTGGCACCTAGCGGTGCTCGATAGATCAGTCAATGAACAATGACCCCGGGCAGGTCGCTCCCGCTCTGAACCGCTTTCCCCTTTGTAAGTAAGTAATCTCCCGGGCTCCTTTCTCTCTGGTGCCTATCATACTTAATTATTTGCTTTTTTAGGACAGGCCTAGGAATCCCATTTAGGGAAGGTGGGTGGGTGTGAAGAGGCTTTGATTAAAAGGTTAGTGCACATTTTTGGCTCCCACTTCCGAATCTTCCAGAATTTATTTTTGCCTACTTAATAAAAAGAGCCAAGTCGCATTTCTTTAGCTTGTCTTCTGGGTTTCCTTAAAAAAAAAATTAAAGTCTGTATTTCAAGCCGCCCACTCCAGCCATCCCAGGACGCGGCGAGGAGGGGGCGCAGACAGGTGGAGGGTGTGCCCGGGAGGGCGGGGGCTGCACCGGGCCGCGGGTGGGCGGCGCAAGCGGAACCCCACTCCCCGGGCGGGGGCCGGGGATGGCCGGGGGCGGGGAGGGGGTGCGGCGGAGTGTAGGGGCTTCTGCAAAGAGCAACCCCACGCGCCCCTCCACAGGGGCGTCTGCTCCCCGACGCCCCGCACTCTGGCTGGGCTCCCGCCTCCAGCCCTCCAGCCTCCCAGCGGCGTCCAAGCCCCGCGTCTGGCGGCAGTGCTCGGCCCGCCCGCTCGCGGCTGGCCGGAGGGGCGGGGCCGGGGCGGGGCGGCCGGCGCTGATGTAATCCCGGCGCCTGGGCGGAAGGATATGGAGCGCGCCCGGTTGGCGGGGCGCTGAGGCCAGTTGCCGGGTAACGGAGCGGAGCGGCCGCGGCGCGCCGCCTCCCGCCCTCCGCCGAGTGGCGCCGGAGCCGCCGCCGCTTTACGTAAGGCGCAGGCCAGGGCCGCCGGCGCTCGGCTGCGGTCGGAGCCCTCGCAGCGAGAGGAGGCGCCCCGGCCGCCGCGCCGCCCGGCCGCTCGGCAGGTACCGCGGGCGGGCCGGGGCGGGCATGGCGGCGGCCCTGGGCCGGGTGGGCGCGGGCCGGGCAGGCCGCCGCCGTCGCGGGGCTCCGGGGCCGGCCTGAGGGAGGCCAGGCCGCCGCGCCGGGCCGCGGGCTCCGCCAGGACCCCGGCCGGGTCCCGGGCGTGCGGGGGGCTGCGGGCCGGGGACCCCGTCCCGGGGACCCCCGCCGTCCCGGCGCCCGGCCGCGGCGGACGATGAGTTCGCACAATGGGCCGGTGTCGCCGCGCTGGGAGCGGCTCTCTGGGGGAGGCGAGGCGGGAGCGGACGTGGGGCCGGGGCGTGGGGCCCGAGGGCGGCGGCGCGGGAGTGCGGAGTGGCCGGCCGGCCGGCGGGTGGGCGCTCGCTGCGCTGCCCTCGCCCCGCTCGGCGCCTCCGCCCCCTCCCCTCCAGCATTGTCCTTTAGGGGCCCGGGCAGGGAAGCCGCCGGCGGGGGAGGGGCCTGCGGGCGGGGCCGGCGCTGACGGACGGGCGCGCGGGCCAGTGGCGTGGCGCGCGCGGGGCGGGCCTGTCGGGGGCGGGCCGGCGGCGGGGCGGGTGCGGCGCAAGGTTTGGCGAAGGTTACGCCCGCCGCGGGAGGGACGGGCACGCAAAGTCACCCGCGGCCGCGGCGGCCGAGCGCCTGAGCCCACACGCGTGCCCGGCGGCCTTCTGGGGCCCTCCGCTCCTCCCCGCCCGAGGCTCGGGGCTGTCGCGTGTGAAATGCTGCTTACTGCCCCGGGATTTAGCGGGCGGTGCGCAGGTGACAGGGCCTGCCCAGCTCCTGGAGCAGACCCCCAGATCGTGGCAGAAGCCACTTCTGATTTCTCTTTCACCGCCTTTCAGTTTTTGTCCTCTATGTGCAGGCTCTGGATACTTAACGTAGTAAAACGTATAGGAGGTTAAGCGGGGAGGGGGGCATGCGTTTCGTTGGAATAATTTAAGTAAATGTGGTTCCTGCTAATAGTTACCTGGGCTGGGTACTTGGATATCTAGGTTGGATGCTTCGTCCAAGTTCCTAAGAATGGGTTTTACATCTCTGGGTCTTTGCTTGTGTAAAAAAAGGGCGGAAGAAGATTGGTAAGAGGATGGGGGCAAGCAGTTTTGATAATAGGTGATGCTGTCGATAAAACTGTTCAATCACATCCCCCAGCTAGATTCCTCCTATGCCATGTAAGACCCGTGCTGGAACACCTTGACTATTTCACAGACTTTGAACGTAAAAGGGGAAAAATCTACCACTCTGCATCCTGAAGGTCAAATATTCTCCCATCAGTTATTTTGAATTGATCCTTTGGTAAATGGGTCTCAGGATCTTTATGCCATTTGTTTGTAACAAAAACTGTTTCCGAAATTGTGCCTTTGCGTACCTTTAGGTAAGCTTCTTGCAATTAATACTACTTTTTATATTGTAGATTCAGTTGCTCTACTTGCTAAATAGTGAATCTTTAATAATTCAAAAAGTAGTTTACTGCTTCAGTTAGGGAACATCTATAATGGTTTTTACATCAACGTAAAACATTTTTTAAAGTTTTTAAAAATTACATTAGTGCTAGTGTGTCAAAGCTTCAGATTCCTTTCTTAGCTTAAAGCTTCGTTTTCAGGCTCCTCCCCACCCCTTCCTGTCCACACTTTGCCTGGCCACCAGCGTCATCTGTCCTCAGCACAGATCAGATCTTGCCAGTCTCTGGCTCAGAAAGCTTCTAAGACTGCCTGTTGTTTGGAGACTAGAATTCAGACCCACCAGCGTCACATTCAAGACCCCTCACAGTCTGGCCCCAGTCCTCTCTGAACTTTACCTGTCTTCTTTGTCCCCTTTCCACACTGTCCCTCCAAGTGAGACTACTCTTTTCTCTGAACATGCCCAGCTGCTTCATCCCATCTGTGCTCACAGCCTTTTCTCTGAGTGAATGCCCCATCTCACTCCCACCCCCTCCAGTTTTTAAAAGTCCGAATCCCATCTTATGTCCTCTCTGGAGCTCTTTGGAAATCCTCTCAAGATGAATTGTTCATTTCTGCAGTCATAATCCTCTATTTTTACTTTCATTATTGTCTATATCACACATTGTGTATGTTAAACTCTGGCTGTGGTAACCGTATCATTATTTTGCTCCTACCACCTTGCTCAGGGGTTTAAACATGAAAGTGCTCAAATGTTTGCTAAATAAAGTCAAAGTCGGTATCCACCTCATGGAGTATATTATAAAGTATTTTAATAGCAAACATCAGAATACCAACCACAACAATGGAAATGCAGTTTTATTATGTTGAAGATAGTTGATACTTAGCATATTTCTTTTCAATTATTTTTGATCTTTCACAGAATACCAAGTGGTATCTTTATACAAAGTGGAAACAACCAGCTGTCCCATCTGTGTCTAAACTTTCAGGGTCCATGAGCCTACACTGCTGACAGTGAAGTCACTGTTCCCTGTCTCTTGAGTAGGGGAAACCAGAGCACAAGTTTTAAAATATTCCTTACCTTTGAAATATAATTGCACTCCCAGCAGATTACGTGCATTTTGTTTAAAACATTTTTGGTGGGTTTTTTTTTTTTGAGATTTATTACACTCATAAAAAGTAATTTGCTTTTGGGGGGCTTATTTAAAGAACACTAGACCTGGATTTGAAAGACTCAGGTTTGTGTCTTGGCTCATCTCACTTCCTGGGTCACCATGGGCAAGTCGGTAAAATTGCTCTTGGACTTTAGTTTCTTTATTCTGTGAAGTGAGAACAGTCTTGTCCATGCTACTTTTGCCTTGCAGTGTCGCTTAAAGTGGCTATACTTTGTGCACTGCATGTGCTTGTTCAGGTAGAAGGTAGTAAGGTGTCTTACTTCACAGCACATTTGTCCTCCGTGTTACCCTGGCTGGAAACTTGTTTTAAAAAACTTTTTTTAAAATGCCATCTCTTTTTCTTTCTTTCTTTCTTTTTTTTTTTTTGAGGAAGATTGGCCCTGAGTTAACATCTGTTGCCAGTCTTCCTCTTTTTCTTTTTTCTCCCCAAAGCCCCAGTACGTAATTGTATATCCTAGTTGTAGGTCCTTCCAGCTCTTCTATGGGGGATGCCGCCTCAGTACGGCTTGATGAGCGGTGAGTAGGTTTGCGCCCAGGATCTGAACCACCCAGGATCTGAACCAGCGAACCTCGGGCCACCGAAGCGCAACATGGGAACTTAACCGCTACGCCACCAGGCCTGCCCCCACAGGCTGGAAACTTTTTGAGTCTTCGCTTTCTGAACCAGCTTTTTACCGGGTCTGCCTCCACGTGTCTTTTCCATCGATCTTTTCCTTAGCCGTTCCTCTGCCCCTGCCCTCCCAGAGGCTTTTATAGTTCTTATGTAGATTGTTACTGTAGGCCTGCCAACTGGCCTCCCTTTCTCTAGTCTTTCCAGTTCTCCTGTGTTCTATTACCAGAATTATTCAATATCTAAATCAAATCGTATCATTCCCCTTCTCCTCCAAATATACAGAGATTCTCAACATTTCCTCCCATTCCATTACACCTGTGGGGTATGACCTGGTTCTGTCCGTAGGCTTACTTCTACAAAGATTATCACCTTGAAGGCACTGCCATCTGGCCCCAGTTGAGAGTTAGTGTTAAAGGGTTAGGAAATCATTCTAAGACCTGTGCTGTCTGGCCTCATTCTAACTTTTAGCTTCATATTTTACTGCATCTCTCTCATCACCTTGTATTTCAATGCTAGACCTCTGGCCATTTTCATGGTCGTTTGTCCAATTCCTTTACTCTGGAATGTCCTTTCTGCCTTTTTCTTCCTATCAAAATCCTTAATACTGAAGGCTTGACTTAAATGCTTCACTTCTGTGAAAGAAGCTTCCCCTGATTTTCGGAATAAACTCATGGTTCTTCTTCCACACGGTGCTTGACTAATGCCTCCAACTCAGCTGTTTTTTCCTTTTGACTTTTTAGTTTGTTCTTTACATGTAAGTCTTTCCTGAATTATAAACTCCTTCAGAGAAGAGAGGAAAGTCTTGTCCATTGCTCATTCTCTCTAGTGTGCAGCGTTGTCCTTTACATAGTACTTATTCATTAAGTGTTTGACTGAATTAATCAGTCTGCGCTCTCTGATTTCAGCAGAGGGGGTAGAGCTGGAATGGCCTTATGTGAGAGTTTCATGAATCCATGTGACACACTCGGAATAGGGCCCAACACGTAGTAAGTGGCAGGTTTTAGCTATTGGGAGCAAGTGTAGAGAACACCAGTGGTTGAGTAGGTTGATTGATTGTATATGCTGGCTTACTGTAACAGTGTTCACAGATTTATTTCTGGTTCGTGTGTGTAAAGAAAAAAATCATTTGGCCTCTCCCATTGCACCTCTCGTCTTTGCTTAGTTTTGAGAATAAGCAGAAAAGTGAGTATTTGGTTAGAGAGGGCTTTTGCACAAGCAGATTCATGGTGATGGTCCTAAATTATTCAGGAGACAGGCAAACCTATCTGCAGATGAGGCAGGTTTTTTGCATGTGGCTTAAGAAAGTCAGTGGAAAATGGAAATTATCAAATTTTACACTATATATTATTTTTCAATAAACTGTTTTCATTTTAATCTTATATCTTAAAGTAATTATTCATTAAGCAATAGAATCTTCCTATTTAGTATTTGGAATGACTGTTGAAATTCTGTTTTTGATATCTCCAGAGCTTTTCCCTGTCACCAGGCTTTTTCCATAGCCCTTTCTCTCTTCCTTTGTCTTAACCCCTGGCTGGATAGGGAGAAACTAAGTGAGGAAAACCAGCTATGATTTTGAAACTTTTAATTAGGTATTTAGTTACCATTTTTAAGTTCACGTGCATTACTGATTGACAAGTTGTATCCAGAAACTTTAAAAGGTGGTATCTGTTGGGTCTAACATAGTACAGCATTCCCTGCTTGAAGCAATGTAAGAATATGTATTGATCGCTATTTAACTTACATCGACTATATTTATGATTATGAGCTTTTTTTTTAATCATTGGAATTCTGTATATTCCTAATAAATCTTTCTTAAAACCTGCCCCAAAGAATTGAAGATGATAGGGCTATCCCAGTGGATGAACTAGTTTCTGTATTAGAAATAAAGGTAATAATTAGAGATAAATAATTGCAAAAATGCTTGAGAATGTGTTGCTTCGTGTGTGTGTTTCTAGATAGTCATGAAGGAATACAAGTTCTGTGAATACAGGCACTGTGAGTGTGTGTGTGTGTGTAGTTCTCTCGTGACCAGAAGCGAGCCTAGGCACTGTGTGTCTGTAGTCTATACTGTGTCTGATACAGGGGAGTGGTCACTTAGTACATATTGAAATGAAATGAGCCAGTCACCTGTGGAGAAAAACATAACTTGCAGATAAGTGCAAGGAAATGTGCCTCAATGCATTTTCAGATTTCTTTTTTGGTAATATGGTTGTTACCTCAATAATGGGAGGAGGTAAAAAGTGGAGAGGAATTTATTTTCCCTTTCAGGCAAGAGTTTGTTTCTAGCTCAATTAGGTTTTCCAAAGTACTTTGGAATCTTAATAGCCAGTGTAACTATTTGAAAATTGCCCAGTTTGTGGATTTGTTCAAGCCCCCCTTTTTTTTCTTCAGTTACTAGCCTTTTCTTAGGTGTCTAATTAACATTTTGCTGTTTGTTAGCCTCTTCTCTGAGGATTTTAATGGAGAGAACGTTGAAATTGAATAGACACATTTTTTATCTTTTTTTTGGTGGTGGTGGTTATTTGCCACTGCTTTCTTTGGTTACCACCATAGATAAGTGAGTACTGATTGTATTTTTGTTAATAATTTTTTGTTAGTACCATCGGAGTTTCTTATTTTTATAAATTTTAAAGCTGAATTTAAAACTGTTAGGGTATATTTTGTATGATTTACCAAAACATTGTTTTGAATATAAGTAATTGTTATAAAGCCTATTTATTTTTTTCAAGTACACGTTAAAAAATACCGGCCCAGTGACATAGCGGTTAAGTGCGTGCGCCCCACTTCGACGGCCCAGGGTTCGCAGTTTCGGATCCTGGGTGTGGACTCATGCACCGCTTGTCAAGCCATGCTGTGGCGGCGTCCCATATAAAGTAAAGAACGATGGGCATGGATATTAGCCCAGGGCCAGTCTTCCTCAGCAAAAAGAGGAAGATTGGCATCGGATGTTAGCTAAGGGCTGATCTTCCTCACACACACACACACAAAAAAAGTTAAAAAGCAGTAAATTATAAGATGAAAAGTAAATCTCCTTCACTCCCCTTCCATCCTGTACTCATCTTGAAAAACCACTGATAATTTTTTTTCTATGACATCCAAGAAACTTATGCCTCTATTTCTAACAAATGGAGTCATGGTGGAGAGCGTTCTGTGTTTAAACAAACACTAAACTTTGTATCCTGGAGTGCTTTCCGTATCAGCACATATAGATCTACTTCACTGTGTTTTTTAAATATATTCCATTGTGTGAATGTGCCAGAATTTATTTATCTAACTAGTGAAGGTGATGGGAGGGGCTTCCATGTTGTTGTTGTAACACAGGGCTGCAGTGAACATTCTTAGACATATGTCCTGGTGAACTTTCATGAGTAACCTCCTTACTCTAAGCAATCTGAAAAACTGACCACGTTTCTAACTTCTCTCATATCATTGATCATGTTAAAATTTTTCTTGGCGGCTATATTAGTTTTAATAGTTTTAGACATTAGGATGGATATTTTCTTCTCTAAAGTAGTCCTGTGATATAATTTTGTACTATTAGGGAAGATAAATTCTTTGTCTTGCACATTAAATGTTAGGATAATAAAGATTATAAAGTCTCAGGGTCGACTTCATGAGCCAATAACTTGTAGAGTCACACAGAGCCCTCACTTGGTTTAATGCTCTGCTGTCACAATCTTGATATTGTTAATAACTTTGAACGAGGGGCCTGCATTTTTCAGTTTGCACTGGACCCCGCAAATTATGTAGCCAGTCCTGTAAAGACTTTTTAAAAGAAGCATATAAAAGTAAGAGTCCCTCATCGTCATGCCTCCCAATCCTGCTTCCTGTGAGTGACTGCCACTAACAGTTAAGTTTATCCACTTGGAGACTTCAGAATGCATATATAACCTCACCCATGTCATGCTTATCTTTTTAAAAAACTTCTGGGGGCCGGCCTTGTGGCTTAGTGAAGTGCTCGCACTCCGCTACTGGCGGCCCGTGTTCGGATCCCAGGCGCGCACCAACGCACGTCTTGTCCGGCCATGCTGAGGCCGCGTCCCACATACAGCAACTAGAAGGATGTGCAACTATGACACACAACTATCTACTGGGCTTTGGGGAGAAAAAGGGAAAAAAAAGGAGGAGGACTGGCAATAGATGTTAGCTCAGGGCCAGTCTTTCTCAGCAAAAAGAGGAGGATTGGCATGAATGTTAGCTCAGGACTGGTCTTCCTCACAAAAAAAAAAAAAACTGCTAAACTGAAATCCATGCAAAGTCAGTGTATATTTTCTTGAAAAACTCCATAATGATCCAGAATGCTACAAACTTTAGAAATTTTTTTAAAAGGGGCTGTAAAAAGCTTAGCCGTAAGAAGTTGGTACTGAACTACATTTTTAGATTTTGTATTTGTTTTTTTTTTTAAAAAGTACTTTCCTTGAAGCATTCAGGAACAGCTTAAGTTTGAGAGTGTTAAGATACCTATCTCTGATGAGATTTCACTTTCTAAAATCTAGTAAAATAAACCCATCATAGGTAAGTCAGGAATGAAAATAAAGTGTATTCATCAGTTAGGCTCAGTTGAACAAGGGATTCACTAGTAGGTATATAGGATTATTTGAGGCTTTATTTAGTTAAAAAGTCGTCCCAATTCTTGGTGAAGGGGAAAGGTAAAGGATTCTTAGAAGTACCTATGGAAAATGGGTAAGGAAGAGAAGGAGCTCACACTGTTAAAACGGTTCCTATGAGTCAGGCCTCGTGTTAGGGACCTTAGTAAACTATTTCATTTAATCCTCCTACAACCTCTGAGGGAGGTGGGATTATCTTCATTTTACAAATGATGAAGCTGTGGCTCAGGGATCTTAATCTAAGCTTACAAATAATATATGGCAGAGCAGGAACCCAAACTTCTAACCTGGCGACTTCAAGTTCATGTTCTTTCCACTGCCCTACTCTTCCTAGAGTTTTGTTTATTCACACAATACTTGTTGACTGCCCAGATGATTAGACATGCGGGAGATTTATTGGGGTGATTGCCTGGGAAGGGAAAGAAGGAGGGAGCAGGAGTGCATAGGAAGAGCCTTCCACCCTCCACGAAGATGTGACTCTGTGCAAGGAGAGAGGGGAGGAGGGAGGGACTGGATGGGAGCAGCCTCAGGCCTGGGCAGTTTTTTTTTTGTTTTTTTTTTTTGTGTGTGAGGAAGATCAGCCCTGAGCTAACATCCATGCTAATCCTCCTCTTTTTGCTGAGGAAGACTGGCTCTGAGCTAACATCTATTGCCAATCCTCCTCCTTTTTTTTCCCCAAAGCCCCAGTAGATAGTTGTATGTCATAGTTGCACATCCTTCTAGTTGCTGTATGTGGGACGCGGCCTCAGCATGGCCAGAGAAGTGGTGCATTGGTGCGCGCCCGGGATCCGAACCCAGGCCACCAGTATCAGAGCTCGCACACTTAACTGCTAAGCCACGGGGCCGGCCCAGGCCTGGGCAGTTTTGAGCAAATCTTGGCCGGGCTGATGGGGGGTCTGCATCAGGCAGGGAGGCCTGGGTCCAGTACCCCTTCCTCGTCAGCATTAGCATTGCTGGGGGCACCCTGGGGGACTCGTGGCCTGATGTCCTTGCTCTGGTGGCTTTGAATGTGCAGCAGCTAGAGGCTGTGGGTTAGCTTGGCTCTGCATAGCAGGTTCTCTTGAAGGGCCTTCTCAGCTGGGCACCCCCATGGCCACCACACGCAGCCATTTCTGTGCTGGTGGTGTTGGGGGAAAGACTGACAATACAAGTAAGCAAATGGATATGTATGTCCAGTGAAAATTCGTGCTAAGAGGAAAAATGGGGGTGTTGTGTTGTATAGGGTAAATAGGGAAGGGCTCTCTAATAAGATGACGCTTGAGCTGAGACCTGAAGGAAAGAAGGGAGAAAGATGTGGGGATATGTGAGGAGCAGAGCATTGTTCAGGAGGAGGGCAGAACAAGTGAAAGACTCTGATTCTGGATGCGTTATGAAGGTAGAACTAAGAGGATTTGTGGATGGATTGGATATGGGATGTGAGAGGAGGAGGAGGAGTCCAGATGATGCGAAAGCTTTTGGCTTGAGCAGTGGAAGCGTGGAGTTGCCCTTGACTGACGTTGGGAAGGTCATGGAAAAGAGGGTGGTGGTGAGAATTCAGAGTTTGTTTGTTTGTTTATTTGTTTTTAAACATGTTATAAATTGAGATGCCAATTAGAAACCTAACTGTCTAGTAGCTTGATGGCTCTAGAATTCTGGGGATCGTGAGAGAGAAGCAGCGTAGAGATAAAGTTTGGAGTAATCGCTACATGGATGGTATTTCAAATTACGGCACTGGAGATCAGGTGGGACTCTGCTGCTCAGAAAGGTAGCCGTGCACCACATGTGGCTTTTGAACACTTGAAAAGTGGCTAGTTTGACTTGAGATGTGCTGTGTCAAATATGTACCAAATTTCAAAGACTTAGTATGGGAAAAAGAATGTAAAATATCTTATTAATAGTCTTTCACTTTGATTATATTTGGAGTGATAATATTTTGGATCTATTGAGTTAAACAATATATTAAAATTAATTTCACCTGTTTTTCTTTTTTTAATATGACTAACTAGAAAATTGTAAATTACATACGTGTGACTCACATTTTGCTATTGGACAGCGCGGATGGAGGAAGTGACTGTGGCTAGAGAAGAAGTCCAAAGACTGAGCCTGCAGAGCTAGGGAAGGAGGAGGAACCAGCAGGGGAGCCGGAGAGGGCGGGGCGCCGGGGAAGGGGGGCGGGAACAGTGATAATAGTCATGGCCTGCAGGCAACTGAGCGTCACTAATGTTTCTCTAGAACTCGGGTAAAAGGCAAGTGCTGGAGAGCACCTGGGCCTAACCACTATATATGTAATAGAGGGCTTGGCTCTTCAGAAGTGAGCAAGTCTTGGAAATGGTCTGTGGGCTGAGGATCTTGCCCTGTACTGTTGTTTTTTTTTTTTAAAGTGAGTCTTACCAAGACAAGAATGCAAGCCTGTTCAGCGGGAGCTATAATGTAGCCTCTGCAGAATCAACCTTGGCAGCAGGAAGAAAGCGCACGTTTAGAGGATTTGACGCAGTTAATGCAGGCAGATGACTCGAATGATCCTCAAAGTCTTGGTCTCAAGGCTTTCTTGCATCTTGCAGCCTCCACTTGATGAAACTACCATAAGAAGATCTTACCTTCTTTTTCTGATTCTCAGCTCCGTAGGGTAGCTTTCAGTGTTCAGTTAGGCCCACTGAGTGGACTTAGCTACCCTGAGGGGAGGGCTTTGTTACTCTCTTTATCTAAATTTATAATCTGGTTCTCTGGTTTAGGTCTTGGTCATTTGGCTACTTAGTCAGCATGATTTGAAACCCCCCCCCCCCCCCATCTACTTCTGTCCTGATCATCTCACAGAGAGCCAGGGCGGAGGAACAGGCTTGGGCTGTTCACTGACAACAGTCAGTCTGAGAACCTTCCTGGTGCCGCTTGTCGGCTTCTTTTTACTATGTTGGCAGCTGTATCGGTACAGTATCAGGCAGATATTTTTTCCCTTAGACATTATACTTTTTTCTTCTGCATTTCATTCTCCCATTTCCAAAAAGACACACACATTTAGGAATGATGTTTATAACAGTTTTCTCCCTAGCCATGCAATAGAAACTGTCATGGAAACTGAAACTCCTCTGAGTGGAACTTACTTGGGCCTTGCCAAGGCAGGCAAAAGATTACCTTGAAAAGGATCAGGTAGCACCCTGCAGTCTGCCGTTGGCTAGAGTGGGGTAAGAGCTGCTCTTGCTTTCTCTCTGGCTCAGGGTTCAGGTCTGTCAGCTTCTCACAGTGCCTCCAGGCCTGTGGGGACAGTGAACAGTAATGGCCAAACCAAAAACTTTGATTAAAAAGGATATGCTAAATGCAAAGTAAAAAGGCTTTAAGTAAGGCTTTGCTTTGATCCTTCAAAATTGTGTGACGGCAAGGCTACAAGTTAGTTGAGGGGTGAATGGTATGATGGAAAGCTTCAGAGCTAGACTCGCAATGGCCCTGGTCTTGACTCACCATGGGACCCTGAATACATGTGAAAGTTCTTAATCCATAAAATGAGGAGGTTTGGCTTAGCTCAGTGTTTTTTATGCTGTGAAAGTAATGTCTAGTGGAGAGTAGATACTCAAATATTTATTGAATGAATGAATGAATAAAAATTCTAGAGAGCCTAGGTACTTAAGGCATGAGGCAGGGGGTGGGGAAATGGATGTCTGGGCAGTTCCTCCACTCCTCACCTGCACCACTTTCATCTGTTTCAGGTGTAGTATTGGGTTGTACTACTTTGAGAAATGTCTGAACAGCACTAGATGATCTCTCTGAACATAAAGATGGCATGCTTCTGATGCTGACACCAACCTATGTCTTTCTCCTCACTGTCACATACTATATACTTTTTACTAAAATAAAAGTTGCAGGAGAATAAATGCAGTTTCAATCAGACATAGGGTAGGAAGTGCTGCAAAGGTGCTGTATTAGTTTCCTAGGGCTGTTATAATAAAGTACCACAAACTGGGTGGCTTAGAACAATAGAAATTTATTCTGTCACAGTTCTGGAGGCTAAAAGTCTGAAATGCAGTTGTTGGCAGGGTTGGTTCCTTCTGGAGGTTCTGAGGAAGGACCTGTTCTGTGCCTCTCTCCTAGCTTCTGGTGGTTATCAGCAGTCTTGGGCATTCCTTGGCTTGTGGGTACATCAGTCCAGTCTCTGCCTCTGTCTTCATGTAGCATTCTCCTCTCTGTGTGTCTTTCTAAATTTCCGTCGTCTTCTAAGGACATCAGTCATTGGATTAGAGTCTGAACAGTGGTGGATTAAAAACGAATAGTAGTTGTAAGAGAATGAAAAGGAGCTACTAATAGAAAGTGACTACAGTGCTTAGGACTTTGGTTAGCATATCCATGTGCTTAAACATAGAACTAGAGTCTCCGTAGACGTGGATTCAGATTATCTGCAGAGCAAACAACAATGCAGGCCTTTGAGAATGATCATTTTGTGCATGTGCTGAAGTCACATTCTCTTAGCACTTGAATCTGAGGGGGGCAGTCTGTTGCTGTATGTGTCACAAGTTGGATTCCTTGGGAGGTGAGTTCTCTGGAAAGCAGCTGCAGAATGTTGGTCAAGAAGTACCCCTGGGGTCCACACCCATAGAAGGAGGAGGAAGTTGGGCTACCCTGCATGCCCAAACACAGCCTTGGTCAACCTCATGGGGAGCTGTGAAGCCAGACTAGCCCTTCAGAATTGCCCCAGGTTGGACCAAATGACCAGAGCTGTATACTCTCGTCAGGCAATCGTTGGATGTGGAGCACGCCAGGGAAGGGGCAAGATGTTGGCTGGGGCAGCTCTCTGCAGCTGAGGCAGTCCCTGAAGGGGCTGACAGGGCACTCCTGGCAGCTGGCAACGTGTCCTTCAGTTGGGGGTCTGGGCGGTACATCACAGTCACAGTGTCTGCCACAGTTGGACAGTATTTCTTAGAAAATTTTTTTTTTTTAATTTTTCCCCCAAAGCTCCAGCAGATAGTTGTATGTCATAGCTGCATATCCTTCTAGTTGCTGTATGTGGGACGCGGCCTCAGCACGGCCGGAGAAGTGGTGCGTTGGTACGCGCTTGGGATCCGAACCCGGGCCGCCAGCAGCGGAGCACGCGCACCCAACCGCTAAGCCACGGGGCTGGCCCCTTAAAAAATTTTTTGATTGCTTTGATTTGACTCATTGGGTGGCCTTCTGGAGAAGTATAGGGGAAATCTGTTCCCTTTTCTTTATGGCTTTCCTCAACCCTCCCCTCCGTCATTACATATGTATATATGTATTTATGTATATGTATGTGTATGAACAGAGGTTTAGTACACATTAAGCTTTTCTTTCCCAGATTAAACATACTGGTTTCTTTAAACTTATTTCACATGGTATCCATGCTGACCTGCTCTTTTCTTGGTAAGGTCGAGACTTCGTTGGTTTTCTTTAGCCGTCTGTCTGCACATTTTCAGATATTTATCAGTGGCATTAAGGTCCCCGGAGCAAGAGGTCGTTCTCCAGTTTTCAGAACCTATTTCATGTGAATTTAAAACTCTCAGTTCATTTCATTGTACCTCTCTTTTTCCCCTGTTGGATTTGTCCTGCTTTGATGTTTAAAGGACCTCTTAAGGAATCCACGGTCAAATTGGACTACCTGAGAGCAGAACGTGATTCCTGGAAAGCCAAAGTTAAATGCAGACTCTTGCTGCTGAAGCCATCCCCTTGGCCAGAGGGGTCCTTCTGGGTAGTTGTGAGTTGCTCTCAGCTGGTCTGTAGTGGTGAAGAGTTTGGCTCTGGAGTTAGCTCAGCCTGCTTTCACATCCCAGCTCTTCCTCTTTCTTGCTTTTTTGGGGAAATTAATTTTCTCTTCTAAGTTTCAGTTTCATCATCTGTAAAAAGGGAATAACAACAGTATCTACCTCATAGAGTTGTTAGAATGAAATGAAAATACATGTAGAACACTTAGGTAGTGAGGATTCGATAAATAACCTGCTTCTGCTGTTGCTGGAAGAAAAACACGTGATTAGGAAGAAAGTGTCTCTGTTCACTAATTCTAGATATAGGTGACTGAGCTGTACCTCTGATCTTAGCAAACTTCAAGTAGAAGGAAATGTTCTTAACTCATAAAGAATGTCTAACACAGCAAACCTACAGAGAACATGAATCTTAATGAGGAAGTGTGGACACACTTCCTGTGTAATCTGGTACAGACAGAGGACATCCCACTGCTACCACCTCTCTTCACCGTCCTGCTTCTCCAGCCGACACAGCAAGAGAACAGCATTAACAGGCCTAAGGATGGGAATGTTAGAAACACAAAAGTGTTGTCATTTACAGATGATGATTGTGTAGAAAACCTAAGAGAATCTGTAACCTGTTGTCTAGGAATAACTCTAACAACCAAAGTTTGTGTGTTGAAAATAAAAGTTTATTTGACAGACATAAAAGGAGACTTAAATGGAGAAATAGCCCTTGTTCATAAATAGGAAGACTCCATACTGTAAAGCAGTCAGTTCTCCTCAAATTGATCTATATATTTAATGCATTTCCAATCAAAATCCCAGCAGGGTTTCTGATAGAATGTGATGGGTGATTTTAAAGTTACAAGGAGGAGCAAAGGGACAAGCATAGGGAAGACAGTCCTGAAGAAGAATCTCGAGACTTCATGCGAAGTTTCTAGTAATTAAGACGGTGTGGTTTTGGCGTAGGGAGGAATGTATTGAGCACACAGAGCCCCAGTCAGACCTGTGGTTATATGGAGCTTTGACTCAGGAGAGAAGTGCTGTTACAGATGGGGCTGGAGGGATGAGCCATAAGTGATGGTGGACAATGGTTTTCTGTATAGAAAAAAATGAAATTAGATACCTTCTTCACAATTCCATTTCACTAATTCTAGATATAGTTAACTTGTAGATGGATTAAGGACTTAAATGTTTAAATAGGTTTTATGAGGTTGTATTGTGATGACAAAAAACCCAAATCTCAAACGTTTCTTCCTGGTCACATCACACCTTGGTGGCTGCGAATAGGCTGCCGTGGCTCTGCTCCACGTGTCTTCTCGTTCTGGGACCCATGCTGAGAAGGCTGCCCCATTTGGGACATGCTGTTCCTGTGATACCAGAAGAAGAGGCCAGGCTGAATCACATGGTCACTTTTAAAGCTTCTGCTTGGACATGGTGTATGTCACGTCCACTGCAGTCCATTGGCCAAACCAGTCACGGGGGCCAGTGCTGGGGCAGATACTCAGCCTGTAGGGAGGCACTGCCAGTCCGTCCCATGGTGACAGCAGGGACTTGCTGTGTAAAGGAATGTGTAGGGGAAGGGATAGTTGGGAACAGTAATTCAGCCTGCCACAAATATGAGAAGAAAAACTTGAATACTTGTAGAAGAAAATAGAGACAAGTATCTTTCTGACCTTGAGGTAGGGAAGGCTGTCTGAAGACAGTGTTCTCAAACTTTAAAGTACTTTTATCATCTGAGGAACTTGGTAAAATTCGGATTCTGATTCGTTGGGTCTGGAGTGGGATCTGAAAGTCTGCATTTCTAACAAGCTCCCAGGGATACTGCTCATTGTTAATAAGGTGCTCATTATTAATGAGGGACATGTAAGTTAAATCTCCAATGAGGTATTTTTTTACACTCACTACATTGATAAAAATTAACAGGTCTCTGAGTACCAAGTACTAGGATATGATTTGGGATAACTTATATACCTTGCTGATTGGAGTATAATCCTGGTAAGACCATTTTGGGAAGTAATTTTACATTATCCTGCAGAATTCACCATTTGTATCTTCTATAACTTGGCAGTCCCACCTCTGGGTATATACTCAGGAGAAATGTATACCAGGAGCCATATACAAGACTGTTCATAGCTTTCGTGTTTATAATAGCAAAATATTGGAAACAACTCAGATGTTCCTTGACAAGAGATTGAATAAAATATGGTATTTATACAATGGAGTATTATAAAATATAAAAGTGAATGAACTTCTGTGTACAACATTGGTGAATTTTGGAAACAATGCTCAGTCAAAAAAAGAAATCTCAGAAGATTATATACATTATAATACCATTTTGTCAGAGCTGAAGTACAACTGAATGATATATTGCTTAAGCATATCTGCATTTCTGATGTTTTATTTTTTTAAAAATTCAATTATGGTTAGTACTACTGCTGGAAGGGAAGGCAGTGGAATGGGATGGGGAAGAATGGAGAAATGATAATGTGTTAATTCTGGGTTGAGTGGTATTTATTACCTTTTTATAACTGAAAAATGTTATACACAGACATTGTTCCTATAATAAAGGTGTACATTAATACCACTGGTAGACTATGTCCTGGAAGACAGATGAAAGAGACAGGGCTGCTGTCTTAAGTGACTGTCACTCAGGGTTCTCCAGAGAAACAGAACCAATGGGATGGGGCTTGGTGGGGGGGGGGGGGGAGGTAAGAAATTGGCTCACGTGATTATGAAGGCTGAAAAGTCCAGACCCAGGAGTGCTGATGATGTTGTACCAGCCTGGATCTGAAGGCCTGATAATGAGTAGAGCTGATGGTGTAAGTTGTAGTTTAAGTTGGAAGGCAGGAGAAGACCAATATCCCAGTTTAAAGATAGGCAGAGAGAAAGAATTTTTTCCTACTCAGTCTTTATTCTATTCAGGCCTTCAATGGACTGGATGAGGCCCACCCACATCGGGAAGGGCAGTCTGCTTTACTCAGTCTACTGATGCAAGTGTTAATCTCATCTAGAAACACCCTCACAGACAGGCTCAGAATCATGTTGAACCAAATATCTGAGCACCCATGGCCCAGTCAAGTTGACACAAAAAATTAACCATCACAGTGACTATCGCCCCTCTTAAGCTGTATCCCCAATTGCTCTTGTAGTAAAGATCTCAGATCTTTGGGGAGGTATCCTCATATTGTAGTTAGCTCGTTCTCTGCGTTCCATGACTCCTGCTCTTTCCCAGCACCTTCATGCTAGAGCAGTAGTTATTTAGCCTTGTAGGAGGCGTGGGTGGTGTTGGCTCTGCTGTGGAAGCTGAATCCAACCAGAGTGCTTCATCTTCACCCCTCTCCCAAGGACACAGAGACACAAAGGGGATTTTGCTGGAACATAATAGAATATACAGTCGTGATTCAGGTGTAGAGCAAGTTGTTGTAGGTTGGTGATGCAGGCAGCGCAGAAGAGTGAAGTTGACGTGAGATTCTTTCAGGGAAGGAAAGAATGACAACATTGAAGGAAGGGTAATAGTTAAATATGAGTGCATATATGTGCAATTGTTGTACAAATTGAGGCCCAGCTAGCTTAAGTCCAAATGGAAATATCCTATGCGCAGTTGGAAATACTGGACTGAGAGGTCAAGGTAGGAGATTTGGTTTTAGGTAGTGACGTTTGCATGAATTACAGATCTTTGACATTGTCAGTGAGAGTTGCAACATGAATGCTCAAGGTCTAGAACACAACTCTAGGCAAAAATCATTCCGGTAGTTACAGTTACTAATAGGTAACACATGGAAGATGCATTTGGATAAGATTACTCTGATTTATGAAATAGTTCAAGGGATGATAATCTCTGTCTTTCTAGAATTGTCTAATTTCATATTCACCTGAGTAGCATATTTATTACTAACCCCCAAATCAAATATTTCACGATAGAAAACTTCACCAGAATCTATAAGAAAGGAGTAATCAATTTTATACTTGATGAGTCATTTGAAAGTTGATTTTTATGTTTAGTGTTTGGATAGTTAACTGTTTTTCTTCCATCTTTGCGTATATGTTTTTCTGAGCCGTGCAGTGTATATTTCTGCTACTTTTTTTATTCCTTTACATTTACTTTTATAATGTAATAATATTTATGGTTTAAACATATTGGTGAAATTTAAAGAGTTTCAACCTGTAGAAGGCTCTACAGATATTCATTTCAGTCTATTTTTTGAGGGGAAGGATTTTAATTAGTGTAAAATTCCAATCCAAAATGTGTCATTTTTGCTGAGTATCATACTTTGCTGATTATCTTAAATATATTTTCAGGAATATTGCATTGTTAACCTGTCTTTGAAGTATTTGTATTTTGGGTTTTGAGGACTATGTCTATTCCGTTGGAGAACTCCATAGATAAATAGTCATATTAATGCTGCTGCAGTTTGGCTCTATGTGTAGTAAGGCTTCTCGGTGCGCTTCCCAGATTCAGGGATGCTTCAAAGTACACTTCAATTTGGTAGCGTTTCTAAATTTTTTAGCAGCTGTGCCTGACACCCAGCAAATGTTTGTTAAATACAGGTACCTCTGCTTTGTCTTGCCCCTCCACCAGCCTGGAGTGCCCGTCTCAGCACCATACTCAGCCTGCCTCCGTTGTAGAGGCAACTGGCCAGTTGGCTTCACTCCTAGTGGTGGCTCTGCCATTGACATCCTATTGTTAAGATGTCTTTTTTTTTTAATTGAGGTCACATTGGTTTATAACATTATATAAATTTCAGGTGTATATTATTATATTTTGACTTCTGTATAGACTGCATCGCGTTCACCACCAAAAGTCTAGTTACCATCCATACACATGTGCCCCTTTACCCTTTTTGCCCTCCCCTCGCCCCCTTTCCGTCTTGTCTTTTGATCCACTAAAAAGTAGCTTGGTTGTTTTGTGAAGTGGAAACAAATCCAGGATCATTTCAACAGCTGTAAACCTCTTTGATGCTCAGGTTCCTGCCTTGCTGCTCTGCGTGTAGTGTGCACTGGTTGGTAAGTGGTGGTGGACCTGCTTGTACAGTGTTGCAGAGAATGCATGGAGAGTGTGGACATCAACCAAGAGCCCCTAAGTGTATGTAATCAAAGATAATAAATGAGGACTGAGGCATGCCTAGGGAAAAAGGGAGAAGACTCTGGAAGTTTCTGATACCGTGTAAAAGGGAGTGCTGTTTGATTTACTGTATAGAACAGTACAATTTATGCAGATTATTTAAAGGAAAGAGAAGGAGAAGAATGTACTTAATGATCTTATTCCTAAATTATATCTTCAGTTTAACTTTTCAATCCTGGGAAATTCAGGATATAAGGACCCTAGATGATCTGTGTCTTGCTTATAACCTGGGCCTTAGGGAAAATGTTAATTCTTTCTGGTTAGAGGGTCATATTTCCCAAAGTGTGTTTTGAGGAACGCAAAAGTGGTCCCTAATTAAATAAGTCTGGAAAATGCTCTCTACTTTGTTTCCTCCTGGAGGTTCCAGATGCATATTACCATATTAAAAGTTTCAAGATGGTCCTAACGTAAACAAACCTGCTTTTGTTTCAGCTCTGGTATTTCCCTAATTTATGCAAAAGGAAGAAGTTCTATAGCAAAAATAATAAATTTTTATATGAGTCAGAATACACTTTGATGAAACTATAGCAGGTTATCTTTTCAATGATGACACTGTTCATTTAAATAGCTTCCTAACTATAAGCAGAACTATATTAAGAGTCTCATCTAAAGACTTGATTTAATCTTTGAAGCATATAATTAATGAATGAAAATTGAAAATGTACTTTGAACGTATTCTGAGTTCTCAAATGTATATCCTTTTGCAAAATCAAATAGAGAATTTTATTCTGATCCTTTTAAAATTTCTAACTAGTAGGAAATGTCAGGTAATCTATTTAAAATTTTTATATTTAATTGAATATCTCTTATTGACAGATATTAAAACATTACCAAAGTATTGCTTATTACCTAATTTCATTTCGGAGAACTGTAATGTGTATTACTTAGCTTATGGCTTTTTATACTAATTAAAAAAAAATTGACCCCTGTCTTACCAATGAGGTGCAGAATTTCAGGCCGTTTTTACCCCCACTCATTGACACTCAGGAGATAGATCACTTTGTGGTTTTGAGATGAGTAGTTGAAAGCTGTAGAATTTTTATGCACAGACATTTTGACAAGCAACAGTATCACTTTGAAAAAATATTTTAGTACAGTGATCTAGTATTTTCTTGGATAAAATGTTTCATACTTGACAAAGTGGGTTTCATCATATTAGAGCTTTTTGCATTTTCAAAAATTCTAAAAATCTACTTGTTTTAATTTTTTGTTTCTAAATAAACTTGGTTAGGGCTTTTGAAAATTTGCATTTCTTAGAGTGAAGATCAGGTTTTTTCCTCCTAATTGACGTTTTTCAATTTCTAAAATTTAGTTGTTTCATCACTTTTCCAACAGTTTTTCTAAAAGCTTTTAGAGTTTCCTAATAATGAACTTGGTTTTGTTTTGATTTTTGGATTTGTTTGGTAGCTGTTAACGTTTTGCAAGAGGACTCTCTTTCTTTCAGATGCAAGTGTGTACAGTTCCCCCTCCCCTTCACCCAAATGGCTTCAGGCGTGTTTTTTCATCCTGTGAACTGTCTGACACGGAGTTTGTCCCTTCTAGGGAAAAAAGGCATTTTTGTAAATTTCCATAAGGACTTGTTTAAAGGCAAATGCCATTTTATAGGCCTGCTGAAGAATTCTGACATCTAGTAAATCTAGATGAACTGAGCATCTCACTCGTTATTATAATGGGATAACCTGCAAAAAAATTTTAATCTGTGAAAAGCAGTCCAGCTTTTCAAACCAGAAATGTTAACAGATGAGTATGAATCATCAGATAACTGCCAGTCAAGTGAAAGTTAGAAATAAAACAGTTACTTTACATAAGCAGTTCATCTCCTTAATAGTTAGCCCAGTTAAAACTTTAAGAACTTGGAAGCCGATCGAGTTAAAACTGTAAGAACATAGAGGCTGATCGAGTTAAAACTATCAGAACGTGGAGACTGATCCAAACTTCCAGTTCTGTAAGCATCTGACAGCACAGTGAGGGGAGGAGAATTTATCCAGGTTGGACAGAAAGCTCTCTTGCCTTTTATTTAGTCTCAGTAACACTTGATCTAGATCTCATTTGTTTTGCTTGAATGAAAGTCTAGTTAGTACTTCTGATTCTATGTAGAACTGAGTGCTTTCACCTATATACTTTATCATTATATAGTTGGTTCTACCAGGTCTGTTATGTGCCTGCAATTTATTAAGATATTTGCTAGTTCCTGTTGCTATCAAGTAGTAGTCTTATCTATAAGAACAATCCTACTAGTCACGAAAAGAATTCATTTTAATTGTTACTGGAGAATATAAACTAATAAGTTCATTTCTGATAACCTGGCTAGTAAAAATGGAATTTCTTAATCTTTATGCAGTTCTTTCTATTTGCACAGAAAGTGCTCATGTCCCACACTAGTTTTTTTTATTACATCATCTTGAAAAGAAACCTTATTCATTTCCTAGGACTTCAGACACGTCTAGATGACAAAGAGACTGCAGGTGTGATAGCCCATTGCTGTGTAGTTTTCTAGATACCTAGGCTAAGCAGGTGTACATGATTAGCTTTTAGCCCTTGGTCCTATCTTCAGTGATAGATTTCCAGTTTAGGTTGTAGATTCTCTATGGATTTTCTCTTCTGGCTATAGACTGGCTCCTACTAAAGAGAATAAGCAATACGTTGTGTTCCAAATTGATGCACTGAGATCAGAAAATAACAGGTAGGGATTATGTATAAATGTATAACGACCTCGTTATGTGTGTGTACTCTCTGGTTGCCAGGCAAGTATTATTTAACATCTTGATGAAAAGTAGTAGAATCTAAAAGCCAGAGTCTTAATATTTCAAATCCACTTTCTTTATTCTCTTTTCTGTGTTCTTCTATTTATATTTTATATCCTTTACCCTTCCACTTCAAAGGCTTTTCTTTGTTTGAAAATCCTGTAGACACACAAATTGAAGAATTATGAGAAGACAGTCACAGGTATTGCAGACCCTTGAATACTGAGCACTTTATCAAATCTGTTATGAAGTTTGTAGTGAGAAGGGACCAGTTAGAAGTATATAGTTAGAGTGAAGCCATAAATTGCGGAAGTACCATGCTAGATCAGAGGGAAGGCATTGGGTTTCCGTGGGAAGAAGTACAAGTTGGTTACCCGAGGATGAAGACCAAAGCCTACTAATACAGTATGGTCGTTTTTGTATCACTGACACCACGCACAGGCCCTGGCACACAAGAAGCCTCCAGTACGTGTGTGGGTGGTGAAAGAATGCGTTCGAGTTGCTAGGTTAGAGAGTTATTCCCTGCCTGTGGGCTCAGAACTTGCCCAGAGCTGAGCTTTTACCCCCATGGGCTAGTATTATGAATATTTCCCAAACATCTCTTTTTCGGAATTTATTCCCCCCATTTAGATTTGGAAAGTATTTAGCTTGGCACAGTTTTGATCATCTGCCAAAGCCTAAGCATTCTGCTAAATGGTACATGGAATATGTCACCATTTGGCCCAGAAGAACTTTCAGCCTCGTTTGTGAAGGAACCCACATGCAGGAGGCAGTTGGAGGAGAGTGTGAATGGAGATCATAGAAAGGCAGAGGGCGATAAGGACAGCAAGTGCCCCAAGTGTTGCAGGAAGAGAGCAGTGTGGCCTTGAGTAACTAGTGAAGGCTGGTTAGAGGAGGTAGGGCAGGAATTGACGCCTTTGCCATTTAGGTGTTAAGGTTTCAGCAGTGTTCATGCTCTCTGAAACCTTTCTGAGTATATTACTTTCGTCTCTTGTATGGATTATTTTTTCTTTTGCAGTGTTTTAATTCATCTGTGCCTCAAGTGTTCTGGCTGAGTTTACCAGAATGCTGGTTTCAATGATGTTAGACTTGACAGTTGTTTCCTATCAAGAGTCCCATGTTTTGCCCCTTGAAGTAGTCGTTAAGGCTGTTAACACCTGTTGCTGTTCTTCCCTCTCCTCCCTGACGTGTGAGAGGAGTGCACCTGCCCACCCTCTTGAAGTGCAGTAAGGCCAGGAGACTTGCTTTGACTGACGAGATGTGAGTGACTCACTTCCAGGAGAAAGCTTTCAAAGCACTGGTACACGCTTTTGCACAGATCTTCCTTTTCTGTGGCTCCTGGACTAGCAGGGTTCAAGGTTGGTGGCCATACTGTCATCTTGTGTCTCAGAGTGATTGCACTGAGTGATTACGCTGAGCATGCCTGCCAGCCCAGGATGGAAATGTAGCATGAGCAAGATATAAACCTTAGGTTTAGCTACTGTGATTTGGGGTTTGTTTGTTTCTGCAACATAATCGACACTATTTTGACTGAATAACCTTTCTTCCCAAGGTTTTGTCCCTTGGCCCGCATCCTAGTTATTCTCAGTTTTTTTTTTGTTTTGTCAGTAAGCATCATCTACCCTTGCTGTTCTGTACAGTCTGACTTTGTCATTGAGCCGTCCGTGATTACATTGTACTTAATGAAATTTGATCTGTTTCAATTTGAGACCTATCAAACATAAAGATAGATGTTTTCCCATTCCCTCGGACAGTTCCTCTTGGGCACATTGTGTTATCTCAGAATAGCTGTGATTAGCATCCCATCTTCTGGGTAAAAGGAAGAGTGTCTCGTACAGTCTACAGGCACATGAGGAGGGCATATGAACTCTGTTGACAAGAGCTAATGATTTTTTGTTTAGCCCAACATAGTCATTTGCTGGAGAGAGTCATAGGCAGCATTGCCCATAGAACTTCTGCTATGATGGAAATGTCATATATTTACACAGTAGCCATTAACTACATGTGGCTGTCGAGCACTTGAAATGCGGCTAGTGTGACTGAGGAACTGATTTTTAATTTGTTTAAATAGCGACATGTGACTAGTGCTTACCGTATTGGACAGTGCAGTAAGACCCTAGAACAACACTGGAAAGACATAATGTCAGGTGAAAAAAGCAGAATATGAAAGTATATATTATTATTTAACATGTTGAAATGATAAAAAATTTTAGGTTCTATGCAAAGGAAAAAACACTGATAATAACCCCAGGAAAATACTAACAGTGAATCACATTAGGATGGAGAGGTTGTGCAGGTGTCCTTCTCTTTTCACATTTAAAAACTTTTATAATAAAAGTATATATGATAAACTTGAGCAGAAAAACAGAAGTGTTCTGAGACTAAAAGAATGCTTCAGCAAGGGAATATATTGGTTGAACAAAGCCACCCAGATTTTTCTCCACAAGATTCACAGTTTACATTTTGCCCAGAGGAACCTGATTTATGACTGTTTACTATCTGGTGCTCTTTATGATCACTTGTGCTATAACACAAGTAAGTTGAGAAAAGATTCCACAAATAATATATATGTACTGTGTGGGAAAGAGGTTATGCTTTTTGAAATTTTATGTTTCGGCAAACCTAAAAATATATACAGTGTATTACAAAAACAGAAAGGAAATGCCTTAATATTTAAATTGAGTTGGCTACATCTCTGCTCTACTTGAGCGCTAAAGAAACTGAGCTATAGGGGCTGGCCCCATGGCCTAGTGGTTAAGTTCACGTGCTCTGCTTCTATGGCTTGGGTTCGGTTCCCAGGCATGGATCTCACCACTCATCAGCAGCCATGCTGTGGCGGAGACCCACATACAAAATAGAGGAAGATTGGCACAGATGTTAGCTCAGGGTGAATCTTTCTGTAGCAAAAAGTGGAAGCTTGGCAATAGATGTTAGCTCAGGACAAATCTTCCTCAGCAAAAACAAAAAAAAAAACAAAAAAAACCAAACTGAACTATAGAGTGTATATTTCCTGTAGCTCATGAGAAACACTGCTCATGCATCCTAAATAATTTATCCAGGAACACTAATGGAGCTGTAATTTGAATTGTTTTCAGTAATGTTTGTGGTGTTGCAAAGAGTGTAAAAAGTTGGCACTGTATTTCTTAGAACATTGTTACATGAGGGGTGAGATTTTGGAAGATCAGTGAACAGCAGCTGCTCACCCACCACCCCCAAACCCTTCATTATTAAGTTTCTCATTTGAAATTTGTGGTATTACCATGTCTTGTCTGTTTGCTGAAAAAGTATTTACTTATGTAATAACTTAAGTACCCAGATCTGTGTTCTTTTTTCCTTAATGGACAAAGCATTTGGGACTAATGATATCACTCTGAAAACATGTAGACTAGATAAAGTATTAAATGCTTTTATTTATTTATTTTTTGTGTGTGACGAAGATCAGCCCTGAGCTAACATCCGATGCTGATCCTCCTCTTTTTTGCCGAGGAAGATTGGCCCTGAGCTAACATCTGTGCCCATCTTCCTCTACTTTATGTGGGACGCTGCCACGCTGCCTCAGCATGGCGTGACAAGCGGTGTGTCGGTGCGCGCCCGGGATCTGAACCTTTGAACCCCGGGCCGCCGAAGCGGAGTGCACGCACTTAACCGCTTGCGCCACTGGGCCACCCCCAAGAATTAAATGCTTTTATTTTTAAAATTCAGTTTGTTATTCTAGTCCCAGGTCTGATCGTAAATGTCACAGACTGCAGGACCCTGATGTCTAGAGACCTGGGGTGGTGCAGAGTGTCCCCAGGGCTCTCAGGGGAGTGAGCAGAGCTGGGTGGATGTCCTCCCCCTCACTCCACCACTTTCAGTTCCAGGCTCACATTAATATTAGCCCCAGAGGCTTTAATTGATCCCCAAGCCTGCATAGAGTTGCCCCTGTCTTGGGGGGTGATTTTCATTCACCGCCAGGGCTATTTTTAATCCATGCATCCTTAAAATGGCTAGAAATTATACACTAGGCAGCAGAAAAAGCCCAGTATGTGCTGAGTTCTCTGAGTCTGTGCTGTTTTGGGATAGTGTGGCTTAAGTGTGCAGAGATTGCTCTGCAGATGTGTACATTCCAAAACAGAAAACTGGGCAGCAGAGGGGAATCCATTGTATTTCTGTGCTCATCCTGTGCACTTAGCCTCTTTGAGTTCTTTGCAGTGTCACATTTGAATTTGTAGTAGAGAGCTTCAGATAATCATATTAGTGAAGGAACCAGTAAGATTAAGCAAATATAAAAGAATTTGGGGGGGTAGTTTGTAATAATACCTTCCATTTGTATGACATGTTGTGAAATGCAAAGGCCACAAAATACAGAAATGCACTTCTCGTTTGCTCGTTGCAGCAAGCTTGTGAGAGGCTGAGAGGTAGGGAGAGCAAGAATTTATTCTGTTTGACAGATGAGAAAACAAAGACCCCACGAAGTTACGGCCACAAAACCCAGCTATTAATTAGGAGAGGTGGGCTGACTACGGAAACCTGGATGTATGCCCGCTAAGCTAGAGTGCTTCCCACCTCCACCCTACCTTTGTGAATGGAAGAAGGCTCAAGTGATAGGTCAACTCCCAGGGACGTTTAGCTAGCTATGTATGTTTTTGCATCCTTAATAGAAATCATTTAAAATTTAAAGTAAAAAAAGACAAAAGAAATTCTAAGATAAGTGTATTATTGTGAGACTTTTAAAATTATCCTTTATACAGCCCAATCTTTAGGATGATTTGGGTTCATTTTGCATGGGAGAAAGATATTCAAAATGATTTGAGGATCCTTTTTTCTCAGCGTAAACCTCTGGAGAAGAGAATGTTGAAAAAGACAAAACAAAGAATCTTTGAGTATATACAGTGAGGCTTTTTTTTTAAAACTCTTTTAGAGAATTTAACTAAACTAAAATGAAATTTAACTTCATACCGACTAAAGTTCACATCTGAAATGAGTATTAAGAGGCGTAGATGGAGTTTGAAGTTTGGGTGTTTGCCAGCTATGTTCTTGAACTCGCCAGGTGGATGTTGAATGGGTTTTGCTTGTGCTTTTCAGGTCCCGTCATTGTTTTGACCACGTGGTGGATCACACCTGAAATAAGTTTTAATTAAATGGGTAATCATGCGCCAACATAGCTAGGAGTCTCCTCCTTGCTGTTCAGAACTAGAAATAAAGTCTCTAATTTGGTCAAATGTTTGCCCCTCTACCAAAAACTTACTGCTTTAGGAGAGGAAGCTTAGTTATGACCCAGTATTCTATAACTGGGTCATCTGCTAACAGTTGGAGGTTCAAAGTAAGGAGGATGGACACTCTTTAGCTCCAAGAACAGTTACACCTGTTGTTATGGTACAGGAAGAAGCCCCTGTTATTAGTATCCGCTTAAAGGTACTGCCCAGATGGCTGCAGAGTAGTCTGAAGCTACCAGATTCACCAGCCTTCACTCTCTTTTCCTTGGTCCTGTGCAGTCTGTACTATATAGAGAGTGAAAACAGATTGTAATCACTAGTGACTCTAGGGATATGGCCGGTTATTTAAACATTTTGTGGCATCAGCTGTTGAACAAGTTACAGGAGAAGTTCTGTTAGGGGTAATAATACAAGTGAGGGGTTTAACCAGCTTTGATGAGATCATGGTAGTCCAGTGTGCCTTGCTTTATTTTGCATTGGTATGCCGATTTTTTTCTCACCTACTTCTTGAATCTTTTCGCTTGGCCAAAGACTCCTGAAATCTCTTAATGACAACAGAGAGAATCCTATGGTTGAGTTGATACCATGTTTGAAAGTAAACATAATAAAAAAAGTAAAGCAGTATTTCTATATCAGTCTTTACAGTGAACCAAGTCTGTCATGGTGTATATTTTTAAGGCCTTTGTGCATTTGAATAATAAAAAAAATCCTTGTGCTAAGTTGTTCACAGTGAAACTGATGTTTTAAGAGGTTCTATGGCAAAAACAATTATTAATAACATTCTTCTGATATCCCTGTACTCTCTGGGTCTGATGTGTATTGTTGGGTTCAATTTCCTAAATTGTTTTGAATTTTTGCATCTGTGTTCATGAGGCATTTGGTCAGTAGTTTTCTTTTTGTGTAGCATCTTTGTCTGGTTTTGGTGTCAGGATGATGCTGGACTCAACATGATTTGGGAAGTATTCTCTCCTCTTTAATTTTTTGGAAGAGTTTGTATAGAATAGGCATTATTTTTTCCTTAAATATTTGGTAGAATTCAACTTTGAAGCATCCTGGCCTGGAGATTTCTTTGTGGGAAAGTTTTAAACTATAAATTCACTTCCTTTTATAGATACAGGGCTATTCATTCTATTTTTTCTTGAGTGAACTTTGGTAATTGGTGTTTTCAAGGAATTTGTTTCATCTAAGTTGTTTAATTTATTGGTGTAAAGTTTTTCTAATATCCCTTTATTATCCTTTTTATATCTATAGAATCTGTAGTGATCTCCCCTCTCTTGTTCCTAATATTGGTAATTTATGTCTTCTCTCTTTCCTGAACAGTCTAGCTACAGGTTTGTCAAATTTGTTGTCTAAAAGAACTAGCTTTTGGTTTCACTGTTTTTCCATTTTCTATTTCATTTGTTTCTGCTCTGATTTTTATTTCCCTTTTCTGCTTAGTCTAGGTTTCATTTGCTTTTCTTTTTATAGTTTCTTAAGGTAAAAACTGAGGTCATTGATTTGAAACCTTTTCTAATATGAGCTCTTAGTGCTATAAATTTTCCCCAAAGTACTCCTTTAGTGGCATTCTAAAAATATTGATATGTTGTGTCTTTGTTTCATTCAATTCAAAATCCTTTCTTTTTTTTTTTTTTTTTTTTTTGTGAGGAGATCAGCCCTGTGCTAACATCTGCCAATCCTCCTCTTTTTTTGCTGAGGAAGACTGGCCCTGGGCTAACATCTGTGCCCATCTTCCTCCACTTTATATGGGACACCGCCACAGCATGGCTTGCCAAGCAGTGCGTCTGTGTGCGCCCCCAGGATCCGAACCGGTGAACCCCGGGCCGCCGCAGCAGAGCGCGCACACTTAACCGCTTGCACCATTTGGCTGGCCCCTCAAAATCCTTTCTAATTTTTCCTTTGCCTATTGGTTATGTAGATATATGTTCTTTAGTTCTCAAATATTTGGGGGATTTTCCAGACACCTTTCTGTTATTAATTTATAATTTAATTCCCTATGGTCAGAGAATATATACTTCGTATGATTTGAGTCCTTTTAAGTCTGTTGAGACTTTCTCTGTGGCCCAGAATATGGTCTATCTTACGTCAAATTGGTTGGTAGTGTTGCTTTAGTCATCTGTATCAATACTGATTATCTGTCTACTTCTTCGTTCAGTGATGGAGAGAGGGGTATTGAAATGTCTTAGTATAATTTCGGATTTGTCTATTTCTTCTTGCAGTTTTATCAGTTTTCATTCACATGTTTTTTGTTTGTTTGTTTTTTTGATGAGGAAGATTAGTCCTGAGCTAACATCTGTTGCCAATCCTCCTCTTTTTGCTGGGGAAGGTTGGCCCTGGGCTAACAGCTTCCTCTACTTTATATGTGGGATGCCTGCCACAGCATGGCTTGATAAGCCGTGTATAGGTCCACACGCAGGATCTGAACCCACAAACCGCAGGCCCCTGAAGTGGAGTGCACAAACTTAACCACTAAGCCACCTGGCTGGCCCCCGCAATCACATGTTTTGAAACTCCACTATTAGGTATATAATATGTAAGACTGTTCTATCCTCTTAATGAATTGACCCCTTTGACATGATGAAATGTTTATCTCTGTTACTATTCTTTGCTCTGAAATCTCTGTCAGATATTAATGTAGACACTCCAGCTTTTTTTCATTAGTGTTGGCATGGTATATCTTCTTCTCTCATTTTATTTTTAACCTATTTGTGTCTTTATATTTAATGTGGATATTTTTATAGGCAGCATATAATCAAGTCTTGCTGTTTTAAAATCCACTCTGACTATGTCTGCCTTTTAATTGGTTGTTCAGACCATTTAAATTTGTAATGATTATTAACAGCTATCATAGTCTATCTCCAAATGATATTATACCATGTCATGTAGTATATAAGAACCTTCTAGTAGGAGTATTCAACTCCTGGCCTTTATGCTATTGTTGTCATACATTTTACTTATACAGATGTTACAGACCTCACAATACATTGTTATTGTTTCAACAGTCAGTTATCTTTTAAAGATATTTAAATAATAAGAAAAATGTAGTTACCATTTCTGGTGCTCTTGGTTCCTTTGTGTGGATCCACATTTTGTTCTGGTGTCATTTTCCTTCTGCCTTGAAAGACTTCCTTTAACACTTCTTATAGGGCAGATATGCTGTTGATGAATTCTTTTGGCTTTTGCATGTCTGAAAAAGTCTTTGTTTCACCTTTGTTTTGTTTTGTTTTGTTTCGTTTATAATTTTATTTATTTATTTTTCCCCCAAAGCCCCAGTAGATAGTTGTATGCCATAGCTGCACATCCTGCCAGTCGCTGTATGTGGGACGCGGCCTCAGCATGGCCGGAGAAGCTGCAGGTCAGTGCGCCCGGGATCCAAACCCGGGCCGCCAGCAGCGGAGCGTGCGCACTTAACCGCTAAGCCACAGGGCCGGCCCTCACCTTTGTTTTGAAAGATATTTTTGATGAGTATAGAATTTTAAGTTGACAGGTTTTTTTTCCACTACTTTAAAGTTTTTGCCCCATTACATTGTTTCCAACAAGAAATCTGATGTCATCCTTATTTTTGTTTTGTTCTATCTAATGTTTTTTTTTCCTCTGGCAGCTTTAAGATTTTTGCCTTTATCGCTGTTTGAATAGTTTTATTATAGTGTGCCTACACTTCATTTTCTTTGTGTCTCTTGTGCTTAGAGTTCAGTGAACTTCTTGGGTCTGTGTGTTTTAGTTTTCATCAAGTTTGGAAAAATTTTGGCCACTATTTCTTTAAATATTTTTTTGTCCCCTTCTCTCTCCCCCAATTACATGGATGTTAAATTTCTTAAAATTGTCACACAGCTCACTGAAACTCTGTTAAGTTCTTAAAATTCTTTTTCTCTTCGTATTTCATTTTGTATAGTTTCTTTTGCAGTTTAAGATTCAGTAATCTTTTCTTCTGAAATGTCTAATCTGACCTTAATCCCATCCTGTGTATTTTTCATCTCAGATGTAGTTTTTGTCTCTACATGTTTGACTTTATGTCTTTCATATCTTCCATTCTCTGCTTTTACATCTGGTGTATAGTCATCATAACTTTTAAAGTCCTTTTCTGCTAATTCTGACTTTTGTGTCAAGTCTGGATTGGTTTCTTAATCTATTTTTCTCCTTATTTCCACTCTCTTTGCGTCTGCTTGTTTGTATGCCTGCTAATTTTTTATTGGATGCCAGACTTGTAAATTTTTATCTTCTTGGGTGCTGGCTATTTTTATGTTCCATAAATTTCTTCAGCTTTCTTCTGGGACCATAGTGAAATTAGTTGGAAATAGTTTTTTGGTCCTTTTGGGTCTTGTTTTTAAGATTTGTTAGGCAGGGCCAGAGCAGTATTTAGTCTAGGGCTAATTATTCCCCATTACTAAGGCAGGACCCCCTCTGAGTACTCCAGCCAGTGTCCCCTGAATTATGAGGTCTTCCAGTCTGGCTGGTGGGACACAAGCATCATCCCTAACTAGCCACGCTGAGCCTCAGGGCCTCTCCTCTCCTTCAGGGTGACCCTTTCCTGTGCCTTGAGGTGGTTCCTCACACGCATGCCCTAAATAACTCTGCTGAATGCTTGAGGGCAATCCTTTGCAGATCTCTGTTTTTTTTCTCTGTGCAGCTCTCTCTTCTCTGGCACTTTTTCCTGTGAACTCTAGCTGCCGTCGATTCTCTCACGTAGTTCCTTCAGCCATTGCTTCAAGTCTCCTCACCACCTTGGTTGATCTTCACTGAATGAGTAGTGACGTGTCAATTGCTTCAAGTGATGTTAAGTTGAATGTATTATTTAGTTGATCATCTGGCTGGCATCCTAAAGATGCCATACTGAAGAACTTATGGAACGTATTTTAATTTTGAGAATTAGCAGGTGAAAATTATAGAAAATCTTTTCTTTAGTTTATCTAGTTTTCATAATTCAAAAAGATAGTATGGTAGAAAAGATTTTAGAAAGTAGAAGAATATATATTAGTGATACATTAACCTAGTAATTTAGTCCCATGGTGGATTTAAATGTTTTTTCTTTATTGTATATAAAATTTACTATTTTGTTATAGATGAAATGCAAGAAACTGAGTCTTAAATCTTTGGGGAAGAGCGTGTGTCTTTCTGATTTGATGCTTTTACTAACGACAATTATTAATACTTCTTTAAAAGCCATTTTTGGTAGCCCTCTTATTGTCTGCTAAAATTCATGCAAAAGCTGAGCCAATGAAATTTACCTATTACTGTATTAGTTTTCATTTTCTAATGGCATAAATTAATCAGAACTCTAACATAAAGAATATTCTAATTTAATAAGGCCATTGTTAGATTAGTTTGACGTATAGAAAGTATGGTAATTTAGGAAAAAAAGCTACCAAATTAAAAGAGTGGCATGTGTTGTAAGTAATGAAAAAGTCAACCTAGGTATGTAAGAAAAAAAGTTACAATAGCTGTAGCAGTACAGCCTGGCATGGCTATAAGACAAATCTGGGTTTCACCTTAATTTTTATGAAATAAGTGATGAGCAGTCCAGAGTTTTTAGCCATTTAAAATAATTTATTACCTACATAAAATTTAAATTTAAAGGACTAATTTTTTACCAGTGTTTCAATTAAATTACTGTTCAGCTGCTTATTTCTGTTATACTTAAAAATGAACTAGTGATTTGTTACCAGATAAATTCTTTCAGCATTACAGATAAACAAAATTTTACTAGTCCAGTCTCTTGAGATAGCAAAATAAACATCAGTATAATCGAGCACAAGCACAAGAATATAAATTTGAGTTTTCCTTTCTTTTAAATGATGTTAAGCTTTTAAAAGTTTAAAATGTCACTTAGCTTAAAATGTCAAAGATTATAGCAAAAACAAATCAGTATTCTAAGATACTAAAGGTATTTTAATAAAAAGGAATAGTTCATTTAGATTTTTTTCCAAAACATCAGTAATTTAATTTATATCTCTATATAATGCATACCTTTTATCTCTTTCTCATTTTTTGTAGGTTTTGCCGGAGACTTACATTTGGCCTCAATGTGAAATGAAAGTAGAAAATCACATCTACATGTGTATTGCTGTCAGGGTGTTGATTCATTGGTCATGCCTGAAGAGGGAAATTCTGTTCTAGATGGCTGACTGCCAGCAAAAATAAATACTTATCCTAGATGTCAAGCATCTCTCCTTTTTACTGGAGTGAAAATCCCCTCCAGATACCAACAGCACATCAACTGCAGAAAATGCTTCGCATTTTAAGGATGTCAGCAACCTAAATTCATGCGCCCTATCTGTACAGTTGTTGTGGATGGTTTACCATCTGAAAGCTCCTCAAGCTCTTATCCAGGCCCTGTATCTGCTTCTGAAATGTCTCTGCTTCATGCTTTGGGTCCAGTGCAGACCTGGCTGGGACAAGAGCTAGAGAAATGTGGCATTGATGCCATGATTTATACTCGATATGTCCTCAGTCTTCTGCTGCATGACAGCTATGACTACGACCTGCAGGAACAGGTATTTACATATTTTAAATGTTTTGTGAAAATTCATGGTTGTGTCTACTACATGTTTGCATTTCTCTTCAAGGAGAACTTCCATAGTCTACAACAGGGTGTAGACTGCCGTGGTCCACAGGCTTAACCTGTCAGTGAATGTCAGTGAGCCGTGTCACAAAGCACACTGTTTAGTTCACTTGTGTTTCTCTGTACTTGTTAGACTTTCTCAGTGTTGATTGCGTTCTGGCTCAGACTCTGGGTCTTGTCATGGACACCCTGTTGCCTTGGAGTAACACTGCTCTGGAGTGTTTGTTTCTGCTATTTAGGAACATGATACATGATGACTATAGTAATCATTGTGTCTGTTATACTTCTTAACATTCCAAAGTTTAATATTTAATTTTATCCACAAGAATGATGTTAAACAGCTTATTAATCAAAGTGTGTGTTACAGATCAGCAGACCTAAAAGTTCACTGAAGCACATAACTTTGCCATAAGTCATTGTATATCACCTGGTAAGTTGGCCGTTACATGTTTTATTTGACTTAGGTGCTAAGTTGAAAGTGAGAAAGCAATCAATCTAGGTTCTCGAAAAAAAATCTCAACTTGAGTCTCACTTTCCAAGAGGAGCTGCTGAAAGTGAGTCCTGCCAGAAGGGAAGCAAAGTCATCACCAGTGAACAAATGGGCTCTGGGCAACTTCCGTGTACAAATTTTACATAAAATGGAGTGTTTTGTGAGCAGTTTTTGTTGTTGCTGTTTTAAACTATTGTTACTAAAACTGAAAGCAGGAACAAAGTTTCACTGATAGAAGAAACTGGCCTTGCCCTTCCAAATCACAGAAAAGCCTCCAAGTCCTATAAATACAGAGGATTTCACCAGTGTGCTTAACATCTGTCACACGTCAGTTGTATAGAGTGTATTTTCTCACTACTGGTGATTCTCATCCTTTCTACCTGGACACAACTGCATTTTCCCTGCTTTCAGGTTGCTTACTGCCTTGGCTAGTGAGAATTAGGTCAAGTGAAATTTTCAGAGGACTGACTTAAAACCTAATAATCAGAAAATGTGTTATTTTTGTGGTCAGTATTTTGTAAAATGTTTCTTGTGTCTTTATATTTTAATGTTCTCAGTGTCATGAAGTCTTTGTTTATCAGGAGTCTGTGATTATGGCAGAAAACCAGCTTGGTCTGGCTTAAACAGAAGTCATAGTAAAAACAAGCACCTATGTATTTCATGTACTGTGTGCCAGCCATGCATCTGAGTGCTCATTTTCCATGCACAGTAACTTGTTTAACCTTCACAGCAACCCTGTTCTGTTGTCCCTATTTCATAGGTGGAGGTACTTAGAGACAGTGGCTATGTAACTTGCCCAAGGTCACACAGCTGGTAAATTTGGGAGCATTTATTGATTCAAAAACTTGAAATGTCCAGGGGATAGGACTGGCCTCAGTGGCAGCCTGATCCAAGGCTTTCAATAGAATCAGTGACCCGTCTTGAAGCTTGCCTTCTCTGTTGTCTTTGCCTTTATTCTCAAGCTTCACCCCTCTGCAAGCCTACTGCAGGCCCAGACTCCCACCTCATGTGTGTGTGCCGAGCAGGAAGAGCAGGCAACTCGTCCCCGTAGGGCAGCTTGGTCATGGCCCTGTCCCTTACCTATTAGGAAGAGGGCGCTTTGGTGCCTGGGCTACAAGCACCTGAAACTGCAGGGACTAAGAATTAGAGAGGATGGCCCCCCGAAGGAAATCTGGAATGACTAGGCACAGTGCTGAACCATCAAAAAGCAGTCCTCTCTAAATATCTGTGTACCAAGGAGCACTTTCTTTTTATTAATGGTTCTACTTCTTAAATTTTAGGAAATATTCCCTGACTGTGCTGTGTTCTGAGATTTGGGCTTCAAACAGATAAACCGTTTGCTAGTGTGATCCCCTCTCCGTGATTTTGTTCTCTTGCATCTTCTAGGAGTTTCATCTCTGCAGACCTCTTCCATAATGGTCCTTTCATGATAGTCCCTCAATCTGTGTGATTGCTTTAGGTGTTTTTATGATGTTAAATATTTTTTTTAGGTCCCAGGACTTCCAGAACTTTGTTAACTGTTTCAGATGTGGAGCAACCATGGATTCTGTACAAAAATAAAAGAGGGGTTTTTTTCCTTAAACTTTTTCTTGTGCTATAAAATGCATACAGACAGGGGTACAAACTGGTGAATTTTTGCAAAGATCATATCTGTGTAATTACACCCAGATAAATAAATAGACCGTTCCTGTCAACACAGAAGCCCCCTTGTGCCTAGCACAGCTTCCGAATTCCTCACGTGTCAGAGGGGAATCCAGCAGAGTGTACCTCTGTTTGCCACCCCTTCCTTTTTCTGGGATCCTGACACCTGGATCTCTAGTTTTTTCTCTCCAGCCCTGAGAGACTGCCCCCAGCTCCACTGGTTTCTTTGCCTCTTAAGTGGCCACATTTGTCTCAGCCTCTTGCCCTGGGCCTAGAATTGGGGGTACATTTCCTGAGGGAGAAAGCAGCCTCAGATGTCAGCGCCCCTGTGCCGGCAGCTTCCCCTCCCTGGGATGGCTGTCCCTCCTTGTCTTCTCAAGGCTTGGGTGCTTCAACAGGTCGCTAATTCCTTAGCACAGGTGTTGAAGGTTTTGTTTTGTTTTATATTTTATCTGGCTTTTCTGGTTAGTCTGGGCAGGAGAATTGGTCTGCTGCCAGTTAAACTTTTTCTTTTTTTTTTTTGAAGACTATTTTTTAGAGCAGTTTTAGGTTCACAGTAAAATTGAGAGGAAGGTACAGAGATTTCCCATATACCCCCTGTGCCCACATGTGCATAGCCTTCCCCATTATCAACATTCCCTGCCAGAATGATACCTTTGTTACAATTGACGGACCTACAGTGACACATAATCACCCTAAGTCCATAGTGTACATTAGGATTCACTCTTGGTATTGTCCACATTCTGTGTACAATATTCTATGACAAATGTATAATCATGTGTGCATCGTTATTATAGTATGAAACAGAGTATTTTCACTGTCCTAAAAGTTCCCTGTGCTCCACCTATTCATCCCTCCCTTCCCCCAACCCCTGGCAACCGCTGGTCTTTTTACTGCCTAGTTTTGCCTTTTCCAGAATGTCATATAGTTGGGATCATATGGTATGTAGCCTTTTCAGATTGGCTTCTGTTACGGAGTAATATACGTTTAAGGTTCCTTCATGTCTTTTCATGGCTTGAGAGCTTACTTTTTAGCACTGAATAATATTCCACTGTCTGGATGTACCACCATTTATTTATCCATTCACCTATCTCAGTTACTTCCAAATTTTGGCCGTTATGAATGAAATAAATTTATGCTATAAATATCCATGTACAAGTGTTTGTGTGGACATGAGTTTTCAGCTCCTTTGAGTAAATACCAAGGAGTCCGACTGCTGGATCGTATGGCAAGAAAATGTTTAGTTCTGTAAGAAAATGCGAAACTTTCTTCCAAAGTGTCTGCACCATTTTGCGTTCCCATCAGCAGTGAATGAGAGTTCCTGTTGCTGCACATCTTTGTCAGCATGTGGTGTCAGTGTCTGGATTTTGGCCATTCTCATAGGTGTGTGGTGGTATCTCGTGTTAATTTGCATTTCCCTGTTGACATAGGATGTGGAGCATCTTTTCATTTGCTTATTTGCCATCCATATATCTTCTTTGGTGAAGTGTCTGTCGAGGTCTTTGGCCCATTTTTTAATTGAGTTGCTTTCTTATTACTGAGTTTGAGTTCTTTATCTATTTTGGATAACAGTCTTCTATCAGGTGTGTCTTCTGCAGATAATTTGCTCACAGTCTGTGGCTTGTCTTCTACTCGTCTTGACCTTGTTTTTCACAGAGCAGTTTTGACTTTAATGAAGTCCAGCTTATCTAATTTTTCTTTCATGGATTGTCTACCAGTTGCATTTTAAAAGAGACTATTTATTTGTTTATTTGTTTAGTTTGGTATTAATTTTGCTTGTCTTATCCTCACTTTGACCACCGTATTTAAAATAGAAGTCTTCCATTCTCAGTCCTCTTACCTACTTTATTTTTCTTTATGACACTTGTTCCTACCTGAAATTGTATGATTCTTTGTGATCCAATTATTTTTTATTTATTTGTATGTCTCCCCTGCTGGTATATACAATTCGTGAAGTTAGCAACCTTGTGTGCCATGTTTTCTGCTGTATTCCCAGCCCTTAAAACAGTTCCTGGGATGTAGAAGATGCTCAGAAATTTATTAAACAGATGAATACGTGTATGCTTCTTTCTCAGGTGTGTGACTTGTATGGGGGGAAGCATGAGGAGGGTGGGTACAGATGCCATAGCTACACACTGGGGCCTGCCCTTCAGGGAAGTTACTGCAGTTTCTCCCCCCAACCCTCGTGGTTTTTTTTGTTTGTTTGTTTTGTAAGGAAGATCCGCCCTGAGCTAACATCTGCCAATCCTCCTTTTTTTGCTGAGGAAGACTGACCCCGGGCTAACATCTGTGCCCATCTTCCTCTACTTTATATGGGACGCCGCCACAGCATGGCTTGCCAAGCGGTACATTGGTGCACGCCACCTGGGATCTGAACCGGCGAACCCCGGGCAGCCACAGCGGAGCTTGCACACTTAACCACTTGAGCCACCGGGCTGGCCCCCCAACCCTCATGTTTTTTATTGTGGTAAGATACACATAACATAAAATTTACCATCTTAACCTTTTTTTTTTTTTGTGAGGAAGATCAGCCCTGAGCTAACATCCATGCCAATCCTCCTCTTTTTGCTGAGGAAGACTGTCTCTGGGCTAATATCTGTGCCTATCTTCCTCCACTTTATATGGGACGCCACCACAGCATGGCCTGACAGTGGTGTGTCGGTGCGTGCCTAGGATCGAATCCGGGCTGCCAGCAGCAGAGTGTGCGCATTTAACCGCTACACAACCGGGCCGGCCCCCATCTTAACTGTTTTTAAGTGTACAGTTTAGTGGTATTAAATACATCCATATTCTTGTGCAGCCATCACCACCATCCATCTCCAGAACTCTTTTCATCTTGTAAAACTGAAACTCTATACCCATTAAACAGTAATTCTCCATTCCCCTCTCCCCCTAGCTCCTGGTGACCACCGTTATACTTTCTGTGTTTATGATTTTGACTTCTCTTAAGAATCTCATCTCACTGGAATCATACACTATTTGTCTTTTGTGAGTGGCTTATTTCACTTAGCTTAATGTTTTCAGGGTTCATCCATGTTGTAGCATGTATCAGAATTTCCTTCCTTTTTAAGGCTGAATAATATTCCATTGTATGGATATGCCATATTTCACTTATCCATCCGTCATTGGACACTTGGGTGTCTACCACATTTTAGCTGTTGAGAATAAGGCTGTTATGAACATGGTGTACAAATACCTCTTTGGCACCCTGCTTTCAGTTTTTTGAGGTATATACCAAGAAGTGAAATTGTTGGATCAGATGGTAATTCTATTTTTATTTTTATTTTTTTGTGAGGAAGATTAGCCCTGAGCTAACATCTGTTGCCAATCCTCCTCTTTTTGCTGAAGAAGATTGGCCTTGGGCTAATATCCATGCCCATCATTCTCTACTTTATACATGGGACACCTGCCACAGCACGGCTTGATAAACCGTGCATAGGTCCATGCCTGGGCTCTGAACCTGCAAATGCTGGGCCGCTGAAGCGGAGCACGAGAACTTAACCACTACTACACCACCGGGCCACACCCTATATTTAATTTTTTGAGGAACCAACCAGTAGTTGCACCATTTTATGTTCCCACCAAGAGTGCACAGGGTTCCAATTTCTCCCCATACTCAGCAATGCTTGTCATTTTCTGGTTTTTTGATGGTAACCATCCTGATGGGTATGGAGTGTGGTAGCATGTAGTTTTGCTTTGCATTTTCCCTAATGATTAGTGATATTGTGTATCTTTTCATGTGGTTATTGGCCATTTGTGTATCTTCTTTGGAGAAATGTCTGTTCAAGTCCTTTGCCCATTTTTGAATCTGGTTGTTTCTTTATTTTGTGGTTGAATTTTAGGAGTTCTTTATATGTTCTGGATATTAACCCCTTATCAAATATATGATTTGCAGACATTTCCTCCCATTCTGTGGGTTGCCCTTTCACTCTGTTTATAGTCTTTTTTTTTTTTTTTTTAGAAAGTCAAATTTTTTTAATTGCTGAGGAAGATTTGCCCTGAGCTAACGTCTGTTGCCAATCTTCCTCTTTTTGTTTTTTGTTTTTTTTTTTTGTATGTGAGCCACTGCCACAGCATGGCCACTGACAGACAAGTTATGTAGGTTCGCACTCAGGAACTGAACCCGGGCCACTGAAGCAGAGTGCGCTGAACTTAACCACAGGGCAGCCAGGGCTGGCCCTATAGTGTCTTTTCATGCACAAAATTTAAAAATTTTGATGAAGTCCAATTTTCTATTTTTTTTTTTTGTTACCTGTGCCTTTGGTGGTGTATCTAAGAAATCATTGCCAAATTCAACGTCATGAAGCTTTTCCCTGTGTTTCTTCCAAGAGTTTTATAGTTTTAGCTCTTAATAAAGGTCTTTATCCATTTTGGGTTAATTTCTGTGTACGGTGTTAAGTAAGGTCCAAGTTTATTCCTTTGCATGTGGGTATCCGGTTTTCCCTGCACCGTTTGTTGAGAAGACTGTCCTTTCCACGCTGAGTAGTCTTGGCTCCCTTGTTGAAAATCATTTGAACATATATGTGAGGATCTCTTTCTGGGCTCTCTGTTCCATTCCATTGGTCTGTGTGTCTGTCTTTATGCCAATATCACACTGTTTTGAATACTGTAGCTTTGTTGCATTTTCTTTTAAATCCACTAATTGAATTGTATCTTCTAGCTCAGAGTCCATCATTCTAGAAATGTAGCTGAATTATTGCATTATTTATATTTGCTGACAGGTTAAATAAGAATAAACCCAGTACTGATTGCTAGGTGGGACTGATCACTTCTGCATTCTGCAAAGCTCGTTGGTTCTTTCAGCCTGCTTGTAACACTCTTGCAGTATATCCCCATTAGTTCCGCATTTCACTACTTGGAAAAGCTAGCATCTGCAACCTTTTCATTTATAGATTACTATAATTTTTAACAATAACAACTGTAAGAATCTGACCCATCTTGGGTTCCTCAGGTGTGTCACTGTATATACTGTATTTCAACAAACATTCACTCAATAGACATTAATTAAATGAACTTTACACCTAAAGAATATGAAAATAGATTCAGAGTAGGAGTTAGTAGTAATGACTGGTGCACAAATTCCCGTCCACAGATTCCCTGGAACACCTTAATAAAATGTGGGAATTTTTTTGGGAAAATCTTCTCATAGAATAGAGAAAACTTTTTGAATATAAATATTGCATTTTTAAAATGCACATTTATGCTATTTTACTCATCATGTGAAGGCCCTTGACATGCCAGACATGTGGCAGGCACCAGGAATACAGAGATGACTAGGGATGGTCCATGGGAGACAGCTGCCAGTTTGGGGATCTGTAAAATACCCTGGCTGTGCAGAGCAAGGGACACTGCGTATGGGGGATGACGGCGGTAGGAATGGCAGTGGACGTAACAGTTGAAGAGTCTTGAAGGAAGAAGAAAGGAAGAGTGCATACAAGGTCACAGAAACAGGAAGGGGCCTGATGTTGTGAGGCCAGAAAAGAGTATGGTAAGGAAGTGGGAGGAGATTAGACTGGGAAAGGCAAGCAGGAAACCAATTCTGAAGAACCTGATGTGCTGTGCTAGGGAACTTATATTTTAGTCCCAGAGACAAAAAGACCCATAGCTGTATTTAGCCAGCAGTACAGAATGGCATGCATGGTGGTGGGTAAGCTGGTTGGCCAACTTGAAGGCAGGGAGGCCAGTGAGGAAATGGTCACTGTTGGCTGAAGACCTAGTAGGAAAAAAAATGGAGGTATTTAACCTGAAATTATGCTTGTTTGATTGGAGCTATTCATTTTTCACAGGCAAATTGCAGTTCTTCTGAGCAACGAGAAGTGGATTTATTACTGAGGCCTTTCTTCAAATTCTAGCTATATCTTTCATTCACAACCAACCAAAAGGGGTTTGACCTAAATTGGCTTCAGGGGAAAAAGAAAAAGTCTCATGTAACTAAAATTCTAGAAGTAGAGCTGGCCCCAGCCTGGTTCGATTCAGAGCTTCAGTGTTGTCAGGGCTTTGCTCTACCGCCCTGCTGCCACCCTCTGTCACCCTGGTTTTGCCAGCTGCCTGCGGGGCAGAGGGCAGATGACACTGAGCACAGTGCTTCTGGCTTCTGGCGTCATATTCTCACACGCTATCCAGGGGATATGTTCCCTACATTCCCAGCAAAGACCTTTCTTTGTTTTCGCTCCTTTTCAAGTGCTCATTTCTGATTGATCACATGCTTCTCTCTGAGCCAGTCTTTGTGGCCAAAGGGATGAGACACCCTGATTTGTGTTAAGCCAATTAGGGCCCGAAGATGGGGGTGGCATTAGTCCTATTCAAACACATGTGGTTTCAGTTATTCAGGACACTGTTAACAGGAAGGTGTGGGAGGCAGGGTGGATGCCGAGCATCCACAGCAGACGTCACTGGTACCAGCTGTATTTCAGAATCCTGTGTTCTTTTTCTTCCTCCAGTTTCCAGTTTCCTTTTTGATGGAAGACAGCAAGAGAAAATCAATCAGAATGCTAGCCTTATATTACCTCACAGTAGTGTGTGGAAAATTACCTGACCACAGATTCTCATGCTGAGAAGCTCTTTAGCCATATCTTCTTTTGGTACTTGATAATTGTGTTCTCTCTTGAAGACCATGGCTTTGAAAAGTCATACTTGATTTCACTGAGTTTACTGAGTAAATATTTGGCACATGTCTAATATTTGTTTATGTCTGAGTGGACATTTTATCAATACAGCGTAGGAGACTAAAAACAACAATAAGTAAAGTAGAAATATCTTGAATCTTTTTTATACTATATTCTTTTAAAATCCAATTATTAGTTCAATGCTGTTGGTTAAATAAGTCATAATATAGTCACACAGTGCATGAAGCCAGAAAAAAATAGAATAAGGGAGCTCCCAAATATAATAAGTAGGAAAAGCAGAATGCAGAAAAGTGTATTTAGTATGCTGTTGTTTGTGTAGCTTTTGCTGCAGACTTGATAATGTTTCTTAATGAGTTCAACCTAAAATTACAAGGCAAAATAGCACTTTTATACAAAATTTATACTGCAGTAAAGTCATTCTAACAACTAACATTGTTTGAATCACAAATAATGTCAGGCTGCTTAATACATTTTCATTCTGTCAAAAGTTAAGAAGCAAAATCTCCATTCTCATACAGATGTGCAGCGAGTGTGTTGTCCAAGGTTCGGCTGTAGTTCCAGCAGCATTTTTCACACTTTGACAGAGTGCAAAGGAAATGTCTATGTCTCAGAATCTATTTAACCTGTTCAGTTGAGATACTTCCACCTAACTTTCTCGTGGAAGTGATTAATATGCAATATAATGACATGCAAAAAGGCAAATATCAAGAGAAGAATTTAGCGGAACTTTATAAATGCCTTCTAAGCAATTAATACGTTCAGTTAAACTCATTCCTGTGGATTAATATCAGTATTTGACAGTATTTATTTATGTGCAAAGACATTTTCAAAGATGAGATACATAAAATCTTATTATAAATCAGCATTAATGGGGCAGTTAGATAAGGAAAAGAAATAAAAGACATCCAGATTGGAAAGGAAGAACTAAAACTATCTCTATTCACATATGACATGATCTTATATATAGAAAGTCCTAAGGAATGAAATTAAGAAAATTTCATTTACAGTAGTATCAAAAAGGATAAAATACTTAGGAATAAATTTAACAAAAGAAGGGCAAGAATTGTACACTAAAAACTATAAAACATCATTGAAAGAAATCAAAGAAGACCTAACAAATGGAAAAACATCCTGTGTTCATGATCAGAAGACTTAATATTCTTAAGATAGCAGTGCTCCCCATGCTGATCTGCAGCTTCAGTGCAGTCCGTGTCAGAATGCCCGCTGCCTTTATTGCAGAAATGGGCAGGCTGATCCTAAAATTCGTATGGAAATGCAGGGGACCCAGAATAGCCAAAAAAATCTTGAAAAACAAGAACAAAGTTGAAGGACTCACACGTCCCAATTTCAGACTTACTACAAGGGTCCAGTAATCAAGTCAGTTTGGTACTAGTATACATATGGCTAGATGCATGAAAGGAAACTGAAAGCCTGGAAATAAACCCTTATATTTATGGTTAGTTGGTTTCCAACAAGACCATTCAATGGGGAAAGGATAGTTTTTTCAACAAAAGATGCTGGGACAACAGGATAGCCACATTAAGAGAATGAAGTTGGACTCCTACCTCATACCACATACAAATGTGAACTCGGAATGGATTATAGACCTAAATGGAAGAACTAAAACTATACAACTCTTAGAAGAAAACATAGGAGTAAATCTTCGTGACTTGGATTAGGCAGTGATCTCTTAGATCTAACCCCAAAGCACAAGCAGCGAAAGATAACATCGATAAATTAGACTTCATCACAATGAACAGCTTTTGTGCTTCAAAGAACATCATCGAGAAAGTGCAAAGACAACTGATAGAATTGGAGAAAATATTTGCAAATCATGTATCTGATAAGGGGCGTGTATTTGGAATTAGTTAATGATGGGCAGGGCCGGCCCCGTGGCTTAGCGGTTAAGTGCTCTTGCTCCGCTGCTGGCGGCCCGGGTTTGGATCCCGGGCGCCCACTGACACACCGCTTCTCCGGCCACGCTGAGGCCACGTCCCACATACGGCAACTAGAGGGATGTGCAGCTGTGACATACAACTGTCTAATGGGGCTTTGGGGGAAAAATAAATAAATAAAATTATAAAAAAAAAAAAAAAAGATGGGCAAAAAATTGAGGAGGCATGTGACCAAAGAAGATATACAGATGGCCAATAAGCACATGAAAAGATGCTAAACCTCATTAGCCATTTAGGGAAATCAAAACTAGGATGAGATGCCACTTCATACTCACTAGAATGGCTAAAATGAAAAACAGAGACAAAGAGACTGGCCCGTGGCCGAATGGTTCAAGTTCCACGCGCTCCACTTCGGCAGCCCAGGTTCGTGGGTTTGGATCTCTGGCGCAGCCCTTCGTACACCACTCATCAAGCCATACTGTGACAGCGACCCACATACAAAACAGAGGAAGATTGGCACAGATGTTAGCTTGGGGCTGATCTTCCTTAAGCAAAAAAAGAGGAAGATTGGCAACGGATGTTAGCTCAGGGCAAATCTTCCTCAGCAAAAAACAAAAAAACAAATGTTGGTGAGGATGTAGAGAAATTGGAACCTTCAAACGTTGCTAGTGTGATTGTAAAATGTGTAGCTACTTTGAAAAATAGTCTGGCAGTTCTTCAAAAAGTTGAACTTAGAGTTACCATGTGACCCAGCAATTCTACTCCTAGGTATATAACCAAGAGAATTGAAAATATATGTCCATACAAAAACTTGTATATGAATATTCATAGCAGTATTATTTGTAATAGCCAAAAGGTGGAAACAACCCAATTGTCCACCAGTGGATGAATGGATAGACAAAATGTGGTACATCCATGTAATGGAATATTATTCAGTCATAAATGAAGTACTGATACATGTCACAAGGTGGATGAGCCTTCAAAATAGCCCACTAAGTGAAAGAAGCCAGATGCAAAAGGAGGTACATTGTATAATTCTGTTTATATGAAATGCCCGCTCTAGGCAAATCCAGAGAGACAGCAGATTAGTAGTTACCAGTTATTTGGGGGAGAGAGGCATGGGAAGTGACTGCTAATGGGTACAGGGTTTCTTTTTGGGGATGATGAAAATTAAATGGTGGTGATTGTTGCATAACCCTGTGAATTATACTAAAAACCACTGAGTTGGACACTTTTAAGTGTAAATTTTATGGTGTGTGACTTATATGTCAGTAAAGCTGTTATAAAGAAAATGAGCGTTAACAGATGAACATTTGTAATTGGTTTTGATGGTATAGAACAGTAACTTTGAACCCCAATTAAGCAAATGTTATCTCACCCCCACAAAGAATCCCATTCTACTCATTCACTGGTAGACCTGTATTGCAAACAATTGTACTGAATTATGTTTTGAATTTCATCGATAAAAAATTGTGAGAATTTTGTTGTTGTTGTTGTTGAAGTCCCTACATTATGTCCTTGATTTATCCTCTTGGCCTATAAAGTGTAAAATATTTAATATCTGGTCTTTTACAAAGTTGGCTGTCACTGGCTCTAGCACATTGTTTTTTCTGCCTGGTATTCCACCTCACACTAACCCAGACTTCTGTTCACTCTTGAAGACTCCGCTTCAGTGATCCTTCCTTCTGTAGGAAGCCTGTGCTTCCAACCAGGCCAAGAAAAGAATGTGCCGCTTCTGTGTTTCCTAAGTGCTTTCAATAGACCTTTACAATAGCAGCAATCGTGCCGCAGTTGTTCACTCACATCTTTATTTCGCACTAGACTGTGTACCTCTGGCAGGCGGGGACTGTGCTGTATTCATTCTTATAATCCCTAGAGCCACAAAGAAGACACTTAAGTGGTTGCTGGATGAATGGATGAATCTATATTCATGTATAAACAAAGGGATGCCAGATACCCATTCTAGGTGAAGATCTACAGGAATTCTTCTCATTTCTCTATTCTTACACATTTTCCATTAAAAAAACAAAAACTTTTGACTATTAAAGGAGTATGACCTAATTATAAGAAAAATAATAGTATACTACCCCTACTCACCAAGAGACAAGCTCCTTGGTGACTTAGTACCTTTCTCTCAGACTTTTTAATGCACATTAATGGGGGTGTGTGCGCTTTTAACTAAAAATGAGATCATACGGTTGTACAGACTACTTCTTGTATATATTGTGAATAGCTTTCCATGTCAATAAATATGCTTCATAATGTCTTTAATAGCTATAATATCTTATTGCCTGGATGAATCTTATTTAACCAAGTTCTTATTTGACATATGGGTTGTTTCTACATGTTTGCCATTATTGACGGCTATATGATCGACATCACTGTAGCTAACTCTGTGCACACTTTGGTGATTATTTCCTTAGGCCAAATTCCCAGAAGTAGAGTTATTGGATCAAAAGTACATGTACATGTTTAAGATGTTTGCTGTATATTGTCAGACTGCCATCCAGAAGGACTGCTTGTCCATGTGGAATTTGAAAGTCCCTTTTGTCTATATAATAAAACTTTATTAGGACCTTTGAATGTGTGTTACCTCTGCTGAGGTAATAATACAGCTTCAATAGAGACACATGTTTATGATGCTCAGTAAGGAGAAAGCCAGTCTCAGCAGCTCAAACAAAAATGCGTCTTGTTTTCAATAATTATACGAATAACTTTCCAACCTTCTTTGTTTTATACCCTATGAACAGTAAAAAAAAATTGTGACATTTTTCTCTGCCTTCAGAAGCTGCAGATCTACATTGTTATGGTTCTGTCTTCTGTTCCTATTACAGGAGAAGCCCTATCTCCAGAAGATATTATTGATAATAAATGTCAGGTTTCAGGTGTGGTCCAGCCAAACATGTTAGATAAATGAAAATATAGTAATAGTTCTTACTTGGCCATCAAGCACATTTTCCTTTGGAAAATGGAATTGACACCACTCAGCCAGAAAATATGTTTTTCAGGTTCATGAGATCTGCAGACATGCCCAAGAAATTAAGTAAAAATTATGCTAATTATGATGAGCGTAGAGGGAAGGATGTTTCTCCCACTCTTACCTGGTGGCATAAAAGTAATTTTTATGTATTGGATTAAAGTAAAAATTGGGTTAGACAGTTGATAGTGTGTGATTTGATCTTAAAAGATCTTTCGAATTAATTATTATTGTGCTTTTCCTTCTTTGTCTCATCTCATTCGTTTATTCATATCTATTTCCTGACGACCCACTATAAGCCAAGTACTCTTCTAAGTAATTTTCTTAATTTTGCCATTGTCTGTCTCTTTCATCTTTTTTTCCTTGTTGTCTGTCCACTGGTTTTAATTTATCAAATGAAGGACTTTTTAAAAGGGAAAACGAAGTAGCAAAGCAATTAAAAATATTGAAGTCCCAGTTTAGGGAAATAGCTAAGTAAACCTATATCTTGGAATATTATATAGCCAAAGAATTTGTAGTAACATGGGGCTAATGTTTACATTATATTAAGTTAAATGAAATACAAAATTGTACGAATAGTGTGAACTCAACTATGCGTTTTTTGAAAGCATACAAAAAAGACCAAATGAAGCAGACCAAATTGTTCTGGTTTTCACTGGGTGGTAGGATCATGGATGATTTTGCTTCCTTCTTCCTGCTTTTCAGATTTTCCTCAGATTTTTATAATGGACATGTATAATCAAGGGAAAAAATCAACTTAAAATAGTAACAATATTTTATATCTGTTGTTTTTAGACTACAAGATGTAGAAATAGGGATTGAACCATTTAACTGTTAAATGTTAAAATCTGATAGTAAGATGAAAACCCATTATTGAACAGTGGGAAAGACAGAAGAGTGGGCATTTAATTGTGTGTATAGTTTAAAATTTATACTGAAATTTAAATGATAATACTTGCATTTACATACAAATGTCTGAGTTGTTTATTAACATTCACTGTAAATGTAAGTGGGTCACATTTATTAAGATCATAAATAATCATCTCAATAGATACTGAAGAAATAGATTATCCTGAAGTGCTCTGATTGACACTCTTCTGTGGTTTCTTCATTTATTAGTGGGTAGCATTTTGTGAATGAATGTATTTAGTAGGGGAATGTATGTGTGAAGTTGTGGAAAACAATTGGGTTTGAAACTTGTTATTCAGTCTTGTTAATTGAACCTTCTCCAATCTTATTTTAGGAGAATGACATCTTCCTGGGCTGGGAAAAAGGAGCTTATAAGAAATGGGGAAAGAGTAAGAAAAAGTGCTCAGATCTAACTCTAGAAGAAATGAAAAAACAGGCTGCTGTCCAGTGTCTTCGATCTGCTTCTGATGAAGTAGGTTTACATTTTATTTCTAATACTTAAGAGGAGAAAAAAAGGGGATGGGGGTGTTTTTAAAATGTTTACAAATATAACACCTTGACCAAAAGTCTTAGAAAAGTAGACTATTCATTATCTTACCACTGTAATGTGAACATTATCACTTGTTCCTTTTTGACATTTTTCTATATATATACAAAATTTTGTATCCTTTTTTCCCATTTCACATATATTTCATCTTGTTATTACATTATCTTTGTTCTTTTTGGTGGCTAAGTTATATTTCATCAAAATTATTCCAACAGCAGTATGATATACTCTTTATTACTGGATATTTTGCTTGCTCTTGAGTTTTTGTGATGCTGTCTAGAATATTTTCGTGTGGCTTTTCCATGGTCTGTATTATTTCTTTTGGATACATTCCTAGAAGTGGGATAGCAGTCCTAGCATATTAAGAACACTATATTTGCTTATGATTCATAATTTTTTACTTTTTAGAAAATAAGATTATTTTATTAATCTTTTAACACTTCATATAAAATATTTCTCATGTCCTTCAGCATCCTGAAATGACAAAATGGTTTTAGATTATAATCACCTATTTAAATTAATACTATGTATTCTTATTTTATTACTCACTATAAGATGTAATCTCCGAGATCATAACTACTTAGAAAATTGTTTTGCTTTTACCATGCTAGTTGAGATGGTGTGGTTTTAAGTACCTTTATAATGCAAAGTTAAATTGAAAGGGTTCATACAAGTTATCTAGAGAGGATTCTGCCCTCCAGAAACTTCCTTCCTGAACTAAGTTATCTAATGGTCTGATGTTGGGATGACCAGCTTTGCCACGTTTGATAATCTGTAGGACTTTATTCTGTCTAGCTGTCACCTACCACACGTGATTTTAAAGCTTGTTCAGTGCTTCCCAGCTATGTGTTCTCATCCTGCTCAGAGTTATCTGTGAGAGCCCGACTACCCTGGCATGTACTCGTGGTACCTTGTGTCTGCCTCAAGTAGGAGGCCCTCACATCCTAAACTGCAGTTGTTCATGTCTGTCTTCCTTCATGACGCTGCTCCTTGCGGGGCAAGACTGTGAGTTACCCATCTTTTCATCTCCTAGTGCCGAACAGACTGAGTACTGATCACATAGAAGGTACTGAATTTCTCTTGAACTGAATTGAACATTCCGCTTTTATAGAATCTCTCCTTTTCATCTTATTCTTTTTTTTCCTCTTCCCACTGTTTTCCTCTTCCCTACCCCTTTAATTTTTAACTTCTGATTTCTTGGAACTGCTGCCTAATAGACTATGGGATAGTTTAGAAGTTACTGCTCATGTGGCCATCTTAGTCAGGTACCATTTCGTTACAGCAAGTAGAACATAATTGACCTAGTTTAAAAAAGATGGGAATATACATAAAGATACAGGAATATCTCACTGAAACCAAGTGCTAGAAATGCAGTGGCCTGAACTGGGAACTAAGTGATTGGCAAAGTCATTTTCTCTGATGACCCACAATCTCTCGTTTGCTTCTCTCTTTGCTTCTGAATCATTCCTTCTCTATCTGAAGTCTGGCCTTCTCTGCTTCAGCACACACATGGTAAAAAAAATGAGCATTCCAGCCTCAGCCCAGCACAACGGCTGGTGGCTGGTACCTCACGCCATTCAGTTCGAGAGAGAATCTGAGTGGCTAGTCTTGGGCCAGAAGTCCACCCTTGGTTTGAGAAGCTTCTGGGAGGGGACAGAGTTGCCTGGATGTCCACTCCTTCAGCAGGGGCTGTGAGTGATGGACAGTCCTTAGAGAATAGGCGATGGTTGGATAGTTACCCAAAAGGTGTTTTCTACGTGACACTGAAGGAGTAGAGTGGTAAAGTAATTTGGAGCTTTTAAAGGAATTCAAAATGCAGATGGTTTTTAAAAGTGAGAGGTTAGTTCAGGTAAATTCTTGGAGCAAAATCCAAAGAAGCTGCTGAGTCATAGTTGGGAGGAAGACATGAGTGGGGAGTTGCCATCAGGGAAAGGGTCTTATTTCTGCTTCGGACCAAAGTTGCTGAGAAATGACTCTAGCCTTTGACTCATGGTGCAGCTGAGGGGAAAACAAGGATAGCTGAAATCAGCCGTGAGAGAATGAAGAGCACGGGTGCCTGTCATAGCGTAATGAAGACCCTGCTCTTATGCTTGTTCAGTTGGTGTATAATTTATCCTAGTTGAGTATGTTGTACGCTGGAAAGAACTTGGTGTGGGTTAGAAACAGTGCAAGGGAAGGATGGTGGCTTGCAAAGGTCTTTGATTCTTTACATTGTTGCTTTGGAAAAATGCTTTCCTTTGCCTGGCTGTCAAAGGTGGGATTTTTGTTTTCAAACCTAATGAAGTATATTTGTCCTATCTTTTTCGTTCCTTCTCTCTCTTTCTTTTCTTTTCTTTTTTTTTTGAGGAAGATTGGCCCTGAGCTAACGTCTCTTGCCAATCTTCCTCTTTTTCCTTTTTTTCCCCAAAGCCCCAGCACATAGCTGCATATCCTAGTTGTAGGTCCTTCTAGCCCTTCTATGTGGGACGCCGCCTCAGCATGGCTTGATGAGCGGTATGAGTAGGTCCCTGCCCAGGATCTGAACCTGCGAACCCCAGGCCACCAAAGCTGAATGCACAAACTTAACCGCTAAGCCACCGGGCCGGCCCCTTTCCTTCTCATTTTATAAAAAATTGTTGCATTGCTTTTTCCTAATGATGATTGTTTTTAATCTTATCAAATTAAAATAGGCTGAGGAAATGAATGTGCCAGGCATATACCAGGAGCTTGGTGAGTGCCTGGGGAGTGAATGAAGAGGAAGTAGGAAGTCCTCAAGCCCCAGTGCCCTGTTCCAGAGCTGCCTGCTCTTGTGTGTGCATCGGTACCCAGACCCGATAAGCCAGCTCTCCTGGCTTTTGGGAGCCAGTGGAAAGAATTTAAAAAGAACCCTCTTTAATTATGGCCTATAACAATAGAAAGGAATCACTGTGGTCGTTTATGAATTGTACGCTATCTATGTATCCCTGGCTTTTATTTCTAGAGTCTGTCTGGTGGCTTCAATGAAAAGAAAGGAACAAAGAGGCTCTACATAGGATATTATAATGCAAAAGTTTTATTTTGTTTTGGCCACAGTGAATGTTTGCATATGGGTATGTTGTTCGTTTCTTAAATACCAAGGATGATGATTTTCATGGTTCTGTGCTTTGCTTTCCCACCCAGTCCAAGTGCCAGCACTTGACAGTCAGTACCAACTGGCCAGAATCAAAAGCCACTAACAAGTTTACAATCTAGTTGATTAAAATGTTAATGACGTAATTACGAGACAATAACACAGGTGATGTCATTATAGTAGGTAGGTAGGTAGAGGTGATGTTATGTGTTACATGTGATGTGAGCTGAATTCTTTTCTCTTTACTTCGTGTGTGCGTGTGTGACTATTACAGGTACAGTGTTAGCTGTTCTGTAGAAGTGTCCACGGACTCTTGCTGGCGTCATGGTTATGTAGGATGGCTGACTTCTCTGACTCCACTTTTACACACTTGTGATGTGACACTATGCCCCAACTTGATCCTTGCAACAAGTTTTACCCCACATTATAGCACATCTCTGTGACCTGCTCAGCTCAGTATTTCGTCTGAGAGATGTCACCAAAACAGTATGGTAACTCAGTTATATCAAAATTTAGTTGTATACCTTGATTAAAATTTGAAAGCACCTATGAAGATCTGCGAGCACTTGGTGAATATGTGTTCCTCCAGGAGATCATGACCTTTCATGGGCTTTATTGTTTGTTAGGTCCCACCTGTAACTGCCTTTGCTCAGTCCCTTCACATGCGAATAACATACAGTTCTCTGGGTGTTCATTTTCTAGAACATATTTTGCATTTGCTTTGATTGCAGTTAGTACTGGGGCCTATGAAGAGGAACGTTGCAACTCACACTTCCCCCAGATGGGTGTTTTATATTAAGTGATGGTGTCCCGAGCTGTCTGTTTTATTTCTGTTATCAGTGGACATGTCATATGCCTGATATTGTTAAATATACCCAAACCTCTCTTTCTCCCTTCTAAAAATCATAAAACAGAATGTTGAACTGTGCCAACTATTATTTTTTTGAATACTCAAGTTTGCTTGGTTCTGTTTATCCCCAAAGGTAGAGCTTTTTATATTTGTTTTTCTTTTGTTTTTAATAATTAGTTATATTTTTTTAATTTTTATTGAGCTACTTAAAACTGAATCAAAGCTAGTATTTCTTCTCCCATTTTGGGAATCATTAGAAGATTAGAAACTCAACAGCACTATGTTTGGGGAGTAATAAAGTTAGACTACAATTATAACTAGTTTCAGTGAAGTTAGTTTTTAAAGTAACAGCGCTGCTACTTACTCTGGGTCACTGACCCCATCTGCGCTTATTTACAGACTTACAGAGGATTTATGCCCTAGGTACAGTGGGTCTTACTGCACTTGCCTGTATTCTCACATTCAGCTAAGCCCACCAGTGAAATTCTTTTTGCCAGTAAAAGTACATCGTACGTCTTAGTATTTTGTGTATGTATTGTTTATATGCCATACAGAGTTGTATATACAAGAACCGTGTATAGTATTTCATGGCAGTTTACTTTCAGGATTAAATTTGATGATATATGTTAATTCTTTCTTTGCTTGCTGACAAATCAACTTAATTCATTTTGGATAATAATAAGAGCATCAAAACTATGATAAGTAACATTTATTGAGCACTTAAAATGTACAAGGTACCTGTCTCGGTGCTCTGTGTATGCTGTAAGAGGTGATGTTGTGCTCCCTCTACAGGCCAGACCCCTGAGAAGCCAGTGGTTACTAAACTGAGAATGCTCCGAGTTGCTGTGTTGTCACAGCCAACCCTACCTGAGGAAGCCTAGGCCTTGTCTCCCTGGGTATAGATGGAGCTGAGGCATTCAAGGAAACCTGTAGACCGTTAGGAGGATTTTGGCTTTTCCTCTGAGAAGCCATAAAGTGTTGGAGGATTTGGAGCGGAGGGGTAATATAACCTGACTTAAATGCTAATAGGATCCGCTGGCTGCTGCAGTGAGACTAGACTGGATGGGGTGAGGCTGGGCAGATAGAGGGGCAGAGGCAGACTCAGAGAAAGCAGTTAGGAAGCTATTACAGTAGCCTAGAAGGTAGATGACGGTGAGAACTGGTTGGATTCTAAATATGTTTTGAAGGTAGAGCTGACAGGATTGGATTTGGGGTGGAGAAAAAGAGAGGAGTCAAGGAAGACAGCCAAGGTTTTTGGTCTGAGCAACTGCAAGGATGGAATTTCCATTTACTGAGAAAAGGAAATTAGAGAAGGAATACTAACTTGTAGGTGGGCGGATATGAATAAAGATTCAGGTGTCAGGTGCCTGTGAGAGAGGTAAGTGAAGATTTGGGAAGGCAGTTGGATATGCATGTCTGGGGTTGGTGGGGCTGCATGGTTTGGGGGAGGAGGTTAAATAATAGACCATTTGCTTGTTTGTTTGGCCTAGAGCTTGCAGTGTCACGTGTCTCTAGGGGCCAAGTAGGAAGCTAAGTGAATAAGACAGCAGGGAGAGGCGAGGCCTGTGGTAAACTGCGGAGCGCATCCATCGCAGCTGCAGCTGAGGGCTGTCATGGCATGTGTGGTTCTGGTGCTGCCAGGTCTTCGGATCTCTCGTTAGAAAAGGTGGAAAATTGGAATTTTTACAGGAAATTTCTGAACTATCAAATGTTGAAAAGCAAGGATTTGAGAAAAGAGACAAATGGGAGGGACTGCTATAAAAATCTGAGGGTGAGGTGAGCAAAAGGGCATAAAAAGAGGCATATGTGGGGTTATGGTATGGGATATAAAAACCAACTGAGCACATGAAGGGTGGAAAGATGTAGGAAAAGGTATAGAGAATAGAGGTGAACACTTGTGCCTAGCTTAAGAAATAAATTATTATAAAAACAGCCGAAGCCCCCCACCACCACCATATGCCCTTTCCTGATGGCTTTTCTCCCCATCTCGCTCAGAGGTAACCACTATTCCGAACTTGGTATCTATCTTTCCCGTGCATATTTTTATACTTTTACTAAATATTGTTTGGGGGGGATACACAAATGTGTGACTATTTTGCATGTTAACTTTATATTAATGGTACCATACTGTATATATTTTGCAACTTGCTTCTTTTAGTTAACATTTTTAAAGATTTATCTATGTTTGATAATATCTTAGAATTTGTTTTCACTGCTAAATAGTTGTCCATTGTAAGACTACAAGGCTATTTAACTTTTCTGGTAATGGACCTCTCAGTTGTTTCCCATTTTTGGCTGTTATAAAGAGTGTAGCAAGAAATGTTCTTGTACACCTATCTTTGTGCATATGTGCAATGCTTTTTCTAGAGTATATACTTAGGCATCAGATTGGTAGATTAAAGTCGGTGTTTTGTGTTTTGTTTTTGTTTCTGTTTTTAACCATTTTAGCATCACAGGCTTGAGTATTTGATGAAGACATGGACCTAACCAGAAAGATATACATAAGCTTTTCTTATATGCCCATTAGTGGCTTCCTTAAGAGTTCATGCTTCCTAGATTAAAAATAACCATTCAAAGTTCTGCTTTGAGGAATTTGACTATTCTTGTTAGTTGAACAGTGAGGTGTGACAAATAGTATGTCAAACATTGAACCCAGAGCTTTCCAAACTTCTGTGCCAGAGTCTCCTTCAGGAAGTTGAGTTGTTATAGGAGGAACATGGATACCTGAAGAGAAAAGAAACTGCCATCTCCAAATTAAAGTAAGAAACGGAACATTTTTCTTCATATATTAAAAAATATGGTCTGTCTAAACCAACAAGATGCTGCAATGAACTAGGAAACTTGAGGAGCTTAATTCAAGTTGAAGTATTTTCCTCTTTGGAGACAATGAAATGGAGGCTCAGAGAAGCGAAATAACTTGTCAGGCTTTTACACAGCACTGCTGTGTCTGATGCGTCCAGATCATGTTTTCTTCGCGTTTTAGCTCCCTGGTGAAGAGTGATGTCAAGCAGAGTTACCTTTGTTTTTAAGCCTTTATTTAATTAAGCCTTGGTTAATCAAGTTATTTGATCATTACTTAAAACAGAGGTTGACATCTTCTACTTCTTATGACAAATTTTAACTGTCTTTTGTCCATCACTCCAAGAGGACATAGATCTCTTCCTCCCTGGCAGATAGTAGTTATTCGACAGTAGTTATCCATTGGATGCTCCTCTGCTCACCTATATCATGTTCTAGAGAGCAGATGTCAATAAGAGCTGGAAGCAGGCCAGTGGGCAGGTTTCTGTAGAGCCTCCTGTGTGCTGTGATGGTAACCACAGTCTTCATAGGGGTTCCTTGACAGCAACAGCTTTTTGTTTGTTTAGGTTTAAAAGATTTTTTTTTATCTTTGAATGGCTATAGGCCAGGGATGTTTATTCCACATAGCCACACGCCCTGCCACTTCCTATTGCATTATACCTGGCCCCTTCACGTATCTGTATTACTTCCCTGGTCACTGAAGACATGAGCTTATGAACCCTGGTATATATTCTCAGCTGTCTCACTTGGTGCTCTTTTGTTTATTGACTTAACATGAACTTAGTTCTAAATTTTAAGAAGGCTTTAAAAAACTTCTAGTCATTAAAGTATGGAATTGATCCCTTACTCTATAGTATATTATCACCAGTAATCATTCCATCAGAATCTAGTGGAGTTCCTCCACTAATCTTCCACCTCTGCTTTAGAAACTAAAGTCTGAGATCTGAGAAACTGTAAATGAGCTCCATGTGCAGGGTAGGTCTGAGAACAGGAACATTTGGAAGTCTGTGCCTCGGATATTACTGCATGACAAAGTACTCCAAAACTTAATGACTTACAGCAACAACGATTTTACTTGCTCACGATTCTGTGGGTTGGCCAGGGCTCAGCTGGGAGGTTCTTCTGCTGGTCTTGCTTGGGGTCTCATGCTGTTGCAGTCAGATGGCAGCTGGGACTGGAACCTCCAGGATTGCTCTCTTCACCTGCATGGCGCCTCCACAGGGATAGCTAGGAGCCGTGACCTTCTCCACATGGCCACATAGGCTTCGGTGCACAGCAGATGGACCCTAGGAGTTAGCATTCTAAGAGGACATGCATCACACCTGCTAGTGTCTCACTGAGAAGTCCCAGCGTTGACTTGTGGGAGGAGCCTATGCTAGGGTGAGTGCCAGGAGATGTGGTTCCTCGCTGGCACCAAAGTAACAGGCTTTCCCCATCCTGGCAGGTACTTTCTGGAGAGAGGGAGCCTGACACGTTCTGGACTTTGGGGCACCAGGCACCCCTGAGGGAAAGCATGAGGTACCATAATGAAAGTTGAGGACTAAATGAGAGTCGGCAAATTGACTGCTGAATCTCCATCCCTCTCTTCTGCCTGGCTGCCACTACACTGAATTTGGGGGATTTCTCTCTGAGGAAAAGGTTACTATAAAGAAAAAACATTCAAAGGAGAAGATGACCTCTTGAAGATTCTAAACATGATAGTACATATGAAACAACTCAGTAGAAAGGTTGGAAGATATAGCTGAGGAAATATCCCAGAAAGTAAAACTGAAAAATGAGGGGCCGGCCTGGTGGCATAGTGGTTAAGTTTGCACACTCCACTGCGGCGCCCCGGAGTTCGCAGGTTCAGATCCCGGTCACGGACCTACACACTGCTCATCAAGCCATGCTGTGGCGGTGTCCCACATACAAAATAGAGGAAGATTGGCACAGATGTTAGCTGAGGACCACTAAATCTTTCTCACCAAAAAAAAAAAAAAAAAAGTGGGGCCAGCCCAGTGGCATAGTGGTTAAGTTCACAGGCTCCACTTCGGTGGCCCAGGGTTCGCAGGTTCAGGTCCCAGGTGCAAACCTACACACTGTTTATCAAGCCATGCTGTGGCAGGCATCCCACATGTAAAACAGAGGAAGGTGGGCACGGATGTTAGCTCAGGGCCAATCTTCTTCAGCAGAAAGAGGAGGATTGGCAACAGATGTTAGCTCAGGACTAATCTTCCTCACCAAAAACAGAACAAAACAAAAAAAGTGTGAGAATAATCTCACACACAAAAAAAAATAAGAAAAAGGGCCGGCCCCGTGAGTAGTGGTTAAGTTTGACGCGCTTTGCTTCGGTGGCCCGGGTTCATGGATTCAGATCCTAGGTGCAGACCTACGCCACTTGTCAGCCATGCTATGGCAGCAACCCACATATAAAGTAGAGGAAGATTGGCACAGATGTTAGCTCAGAGTTAATCTTCCTCAAGCAAAAAAAAAAACAAGGAAAGATTGGCAACAGATGTTAGCTCAGGGCTAATTGTCCTCAGCAAAAAAATCCAAGTAAATGAAATTAAAGTGAAATATAAACTCTTATTTTTAAAAAATGAAGAAATGGTAAGTAGGAGAGAAAAGAAATTAGGGGAACAATGCAGGAAGTCTAATAACCAGTTATTAGGAAATGTGTCGGTGGTATTCTCACCATTTTCCAGATGTGAAAACTGTGGCTTTGATAGGTGAATGATTTATGTAGGGTCATATGGCTAACTCAGGGATGAAACTCAGTCCCAGATCTTTTCTGCCTCCCACTTTGCCGCCCATGAATGGAACAGGCAATTAAGGGCCCCTGAGTATCATATTTGTTAGTGATCAGAGGGTTGGGGTGGGAGTATTTGTCCAGCATTTGGGCAATATCCAATCCAAATGAGTTCTCCATAAAAGATGAACTTCTGAGATGAGTAATGTAGCTATAGAAACCTTAGAATATGGAGAGAAGAGATGATGAGGCAGAGTTAAGTCAGATTGCTAATGATTAAGATCATTAGTTGAAAAGGATGGGAAGCATGGAGAGGATGGAGAAGCACTGAAAATGTTGTAGGACAGGAAATGATGGAAATCTGTCAAGGAACAAATAAAAAGAATTCCCCAGAAGCAGTGGGAAAGTGGCTGCAGTGTTTGACCTAGGCTCGGTCTCCAGCATCACATAAGGGTCTTTAACTCCACCCTGCAGCCTGGGAGAGGGAGGGTAGCAGTGCAATGACCATAAAGTCCAGGCAGAATCCAGAGGACTTTGGGTTATCTGGTTAATTAGTAATTAATTTGATAATTATCAGGTTAATCATCTTTGTTACTCCTTCAATCTCAAGCTCAAATCCTAGCAAAAATTAAAGGCATTTTAGAAGAGATGAATCCAAAAATGAGATTCTGGAAAATGAAAAACATACAAAATCTAGAAACGGCACCAATGTTTAAGTGACTACTGTGACAGGCACTCTGCTGGGTGCCTCACGTAAACGTCATCTTAGTTCACCCTCGCAGATCTTGAGAGGGAAATGTGGTGGTCTCCAGTTCAGAGATTACAAGCAGCACATAAACCCTGCTGTCCAGTAAATATGTGGCAGGGCAGAAATTCAGACCCAGGCCTTGAGACCCCAGACCCAAATACGTTCCACTCAGCCATGTCCTCTGAGAAGTTAGGAGTTATTAGAATGTAAATGCCATCAGGGCAGAGACCTTGTCTCTCTGTGTGTCCAGCCTGATACGTTGGGGTGCTCCTGACCATTTGTTGACTGAATGAATGAATGAATGAATGATAAACCAGTGAATGGTCGTGCATTCAGAAGACTGCTTACTGAACATCTCCCAAAACTTGCCAGTTACTGTGTGTGGTTCAACAGTTTTCAGAGTTGGAGTACTGTTACTTGAATTTTAGAGTGCTCTTATGGTTTGCAGAGCATTTTAACATGTTTGCTTGATACTGGGAGGTAAGTGGGTATTATCCATTTTATACTTAGGAAGAGCAATTCACGAGTTAAGTGGTTGAATGTTAGCATTTTTTCACATACAGCGTGTTCTTCCTTAGAGTTGTCACTAAAATATGAGTATACTTTCCTTGTTTCTCAAGATACTGTAGGCTTTCAGTATTCTTAAGTGCCCTTCTGGATATGGTATACTATTAAAATATGATTATCGAAATTATCTAATAGTTTATATCATAATTTGGAATACTCATTAACAGCTCCAAATTAACACTTTAGAATACCTGCCAGGAGATGACAGGATATGATGGCTGCTTCTCCTACCCCCTTTTGCTTCTCAGTTTACTATTACGAAAACCCAGTAGTCTAATGATTAAAATATATATATATAGATATGTAGGATACTGCAGTAGTCAAGGAGAGAAGACAAAAGCCTGGTGGGTAGAGCTTGCTTTTATGCACAGAGTTAAGAAATAATCTCATTATTTCTTTGCCACTTATATATGAGAGCAAATATATATATTTCTAAGCTGCATTACTATCCAGAACAACTAAATTTTACAGTTGTATGGAAGTAATTTCCAAGACAAAGCATAAAAAATAGTATCTAGTCACTAGGTTGTAATGCTCATTCTCTGTAGAACATTAAACGGCTGGCCGTTTCGAGTTCTGAAAGAAGTTGAATAAGCGATCTCGAGAGGCTCGGTGTTCTGCACTGGAGACTGGTACTGGGTTTAGAAACACAGTGACACAGGCTTGCTGTAACAGAACAGCGTGCAGCAGTGTGTCAGCTGACGCTGGTGTTAGGTTCATGGTCTGGAGAAAATTGAATAAAACGGCCCTACTCATCACACCTTGAACGTTATGGTAAGCAGAGTCTTTCTGATGGAATTGTGTAGTCGGAGCAGTGTTTATGACTAATATCTGCCATGGTTTCTAAGAGTGTTTTTAAGGAAAGGACAGCTCTCTTGCCCATTTCCCTGTCTCCCCTGTCCTTTCTCCCTATTGAAAGCTGTGATATGATGTGGATAGAACATAACTGTCAGTGTTTACAATTAACCGTTTTGGTTGTAATCTGTTTCTTGCTGCTCTAACTATGGAACTGTGGGGTTTCTTGTTAGGCTGTCTGTAATACTTGTGCTGAGTCATTTTGAGTTAAGCGAATGGGGTAAAGTTCTATTTTTAGCCCCTCAAGGCCCGGTGAGGGCATGTGCGTGTGTTGGGGTGGTGCCCACCTAGAGAGACTCATTGCCAGCTTAAATGGGACTTTTGGCCACTGAATAAATATAAGGTTCCTAGGAAATACATTCACTTTTTTTTTGTACATTGTGAAATATTTTTCTTTCTTCTTGTGAGAAATAGAGAATTTTAAAAGTTTAAAAGTTGACATAGTACAAGATTATTTTGCAGTGCCTGTTTCCAACATTCATTTTTCTTTAAAGGTTGGCTCTTGTTCTTATCCTCCCAATTTCAGACTCTTCCATGCACTCTCCTTAAATTTTACCCCAGTTCTGTGTCAAGGCTAATACCCTGTTCATGACCCTTAAAAGAAAACAAAGCTTTCACATTCGCTCACAGTATTGACGTGTTTTCTATACTGCCCTTTTTGTTGCAGTCATGAGTGTTCACTTTAAAAAAGAAAAAAATCTCCTTGTTTTCTTTAGACCTTGAGCTCCTAGAGGACCAGATGAGATTTTTGTGATTTTTCTTTGTATTGAGTCTGGTACAAGACCTTGCTCACATTCAATAATGTTTTTGCTGGTGACTGACATTAGGCATGTGATGGGCATTTAGGTCCTTAGTCTGCCCTGTGAGCAAGATGCTATACCCCTGGGAAGACAGAAGCCATTCTGGGAGGTACATCAATATTTTCATATTTTATCAGTAAGTGCTATTGAATATACTTTATCAGTAAAATATGTGTACTAAGTTGGATCTACAAACCTGTAATTTTTAAACTTTTGTGTTTAAATATTGATAATGTAGTTCTTTTGGAACATGGAAGATTTATAAAACCCGTATATAAAAACAAAAGGGTACAAATACCTGAGTTTTACATACCTGGCGGTAAATTAACGTGTATTTCTTTTCTCATGCAGAGCTCTGGTATCGAGACGTTAGTGGAGGAGCTCTGCTCCAGACTGAAAGACCTTCAGAGTAAGCAAGGTGAGAGCATTGCTCCCCAGGGGCTGTGTTTACACACAGTAGGATAGTATCACCAAGGAATTTGATTGAGGGAAATCTTAGAATTGATCAAAAAGAGAAAAACAACAAGAATACAGTCTTTGTGTTCAGTGTGTGTTGCCAGGCCAGCATCACGTGGTGTCTTCAGCTGTTCATGACTTCTGGGTCAGCCCTCAGCAGTCACTGTGGACACATCCCTGCTCTCAAAGAAGTGACTTAATCCACAGGTGCCTCCTAGAGAGGGGACATTTCATTTTGTTTGTCTTCAGTTGAAGCTCAGAGATAGAGAGCAGTATTTTGTCTTCTCTGTCCCGTGCTGTTATATGCTCTCCCCCCCGTTAATATCTGCCTATTGATATCAAGGCCTCACAAGGTATCGACACTAATTATTGCAGGTTTGGAAGGAACTTCTGCCTTGACTCTTGAGTTTTTTGGAAAGGCAGACTTGACAAGCTCATTAAGTCATTTTGATTCATGAACCCTCATAGCTTCTTTTCCCAACTGTTCTGCAAGCCCTTAGAATGAGAGCTACATGTTAAGGTCCTCTTCATGCTCATTTTGCTGCCCAACAAGTCTTGAGCCTTGCTATAAGGGCAGAGTTTATTTATTTGTTTGTTTTTAAACTAAGACAATATCATGAGCTAAGCTAAGAGTATAGCCCTTTGCTTCTGTTTTAGTTGAAACACAGCCCTTGCTCACCTAGATGTTGAGTAACAGAGAGCTAATTGTAATGAAGAATTTTCTTTGCCGATTAGTATTAGTCAAGATGACTCAATAGAAGGTTCATGAGTGTAGAATTTTGTGAGAAAATATTTTTGGAATCTAAACAGATGTTCTCTCCTTCTGGTGTAATTAATAAGTACACAGGAGATTCCACTCTCGTAATTAAGTGCCTCCAGAGCACTGTATCAGTGATGAGATGAACAAGTCTTACCTCTCAGCCCACTGTTAATGTGGTTTAGCCAGAGAATTCCCTCTGGCACACTGCAGAAATAGATTTTTATTAAAAAGACAAACTAGTATAGAGTTCTTTTTAAGCCACAAAAGCCTATATAATTTCTGTTAAAGTTACTTGTGAAACTTTACAACACACAAATATTTATTAACTAGATATAAGACAAATCTTTCTGAATTTTTGTTTCTTAACAGAAGAGAAGATTCACAAAAAGTTAGAAGGGTCTCCCTCTCCAGAGGCAGAATTATCCCCTACAGCAAAGGATCAAGTGGAAATGTATGTAAGATTGTCTTCAGTAATAAAGTGTGTGTTTGTGAAACTCAGACTAATAATTGCTACGTGGTTTACAGTTTTTGTTTGTCATCTTCTATTTAGTTTCATATTTTATAATTCAGGAAACATTTATTGAGCATTTATTGTGTGCTTGACACTGAGAATTCAAAGGTGAATAAGATGGTTCTATCTTTATCATATATATTGAATCAGTATTTGTGATATGAATGAATGAAATAAGCAAGGTTATTTACAGTCCATTCATGTTACTTTCGCCTTTGAAATTTACACTACTCTTTGAGACAGCTGTAAGAAATTATGCTTATCCTTGTTTTACACACAAGGAAACCAAGCTCCCACTGCTGATTCTAAAGGGAACATGGGCAAGTCATTGACCTTATCAAACTTGTTTCCTAAAGATGCTTTTAGTTCTGTCTTTGTAAATGGTTAGTATTAAAATCAGCTGCATTATAAGCAGACTTCCTTATTATACATTTTATTTGAATCTTCTGAACTTCTAAAACTTAAGGAAAAAATAGTATTTAGTGGTTTGTGTAGACCTTCATTGTCCACCGTGGTAGCCATAAGCCATGTGTGGCTATTGAGCACTTGGAATGTGGCTACTTCAAACTGAGGTCTGCTGTACATGTGAAATTTGTAGATTTCAGATTTCAAAGAGTTAGTATAAAAAAGAATGTAAAATATTGTATTAATATTTTTTAATGTTGATTACATGTTGAAATGATGTTATTGTGGATATATTTGGTTAAGTAAAATATATTATTGAAATTAATTTCACCTCTTTGTACACTTTTAATGTGACTCCTCAAACATTAAAAATTACATGTGAGGCTCACAATATGTTTCTATTGGACAACTCTGGTATAGACTGAAAAGGAGAGAAAGTATAGCCCTTTGAAAACATGGCCTTTTATCACTTCATGTGTGACCCTGACTGTTGCCTGCAAAGTGACAGTCCCTTGGTAGCCACCCTGACTCTAGATTCTTCTTTGGCAAATCAAAAATTCTTCTTCCTTGTTTTCAAGCCCTCTAAAACCAGCGTCCGTGATTTTTCCTACCCTGTATTTCGAGTAGTTTCTGGTCTAATCAGGCTTCAGTTCCGTGAGCACAACATGCGCGTATCTTCCTGTCCTCATGCAGGTTCCCATGCCTCACAATTAGTACTCATTAAACTTCTGCATTTCTGGAACTTGAAGGCTCAGCTGTGGTCTACTTTCTCTAATTGTACCAGCATCATCTTTTCTGAACACTTGAATACCATAATCCCTGCTATTTCTGAGGGCCTGCTTAATGCCAGACATTGTGCTGGCCTCCTGAGAAAAAATAACAACAACAATAATCACTTAAGAAGGTGCTGTTCTGACTCATTTCGCATATTCATTCCTTTACTCCTCACAATTCTGTGAGGTAAAGACTATTATTACCCCCATTTTGGAGGTCAGGAAACTGAGCTGCAGAGAGGTCACACAGCTACTAAGGGACAGAGTCAGGATTTGAACTCAAGGAGTGTGGCTTCAGAGCTCATACTCTTGACTTCTTTGCTATCCAGTTTTTCAACTACATCTGTTTACAGTGCTCCCAGCAGCCTTGTGAGGTAAGTCATATTATCACCATTTACAGTAGAGGAAATATGGACCAAGGCATTAAATAATTAGCTACTAAGTCACAAAGATAGTAAGTGACTGATCTGAGAATCAAATTTAAATATCTCTTATCAAGGGTACATTCTTTCCACTACATTGTATTTGTTACTTGTGACTTCTTGATTAAAATTCAACAAACTTTGAAGATAAAAACTGTCATCTTACATATTTTCTTAATATTCTTATCTCACTGCTTGATACATTGGACTACATGTAAAGCATATTTTACTGTATTACTAATTATTTAAAAGTTAATAATTCATGGATGATGTAAATGTTGACTATTAAAGTGAAATATACCATTTCTCTGATTGGTAATGTTGTTTTACTATGCCTAATGCAGCTAAGTGACCACTTTTGAACTTTTTACTCTATTTTTCAGGTACTATGAAGCATTTCCACCACTTTCTGAGAAGCCAGTTTGCCTGCAAGAAATCATGACTGTATGGAACAAGTCTAAAGTCTGTTCTTACTCTAGCTCTTCTTCATCATCCACAGCCCCACCAGCTAGCACAGATACATCCTCTCCCAAGGAGTGCAACAGTGAAGGAGAAGTCATCAAGGAAAGGAGCAATGAAGTATCCACCACTGCACACGAGAAAACCCAGGGCAGAAGTAAAAATGAGAAGGAGAACAAATTTAGTAATGGCACAATGGAAGAAAAGCCTGCTTTGTACAAAAAGCAAATCCGACATAAACCTGAAGGAAAGATTCGCCCTCGCTCATGGTCTTCCGGCTCTAGTGAAGCAGGCTCAAGTTCAAGTGGTAATCAGGGAGAATTAAAAGCATCCATGAAGTGTGTGAAAGTAAGGCACAAGACACGGGAAATTCGGAACAAAAAAGGGCGGAATGGTCACAGCAGACTTTCATTGAAGCATGGTGAAAGGGCTGAAAGAAACATTCATGCCGGAAGTAGCAGCAGCAGCAGCAGCGGTGGTTCTCTCAAACAGCTGTGCAAACGGGGTAAAAGACCGTCAAAGGAAATGGGGAGAAAAGACACCGGGAGCACTGAAGGAAGAGACCTGTACATGGAGAGCAGAAACGACAAAGAATATAAAGAGGAACCGTTGTGGTATACCGAACCAATTGCTGAATATTTTGTTCCTTTGAGCAGAAAAAGTAAATTAGAGACCACATACCGAAACAGACAAGATACAAGTGATCTGACATCAGAGGCAGTAGAAGAATTGTCTGAATCAGTGCACGGTCTTTGTATCAGCAACAATAATATTCATAAAACATACCTCGCGGCAGGTACTTTCATTGATGGTCATTTTGTAGAAATGCCTGCAGTTATAAATGAGGATATTGACCTCACTGGGACCTCATTCTGTTCTCTACCGGAGGGCAACACATACTTGGATGATATTCATCTATCAGAATTAACACACTTCTATGAAGTGGATATTGATCAATCCATGTTGGATCCTGGTGCCTCAGAAACAATGCAAGGAGAAAGTCGGATTTTGAATATGATTCGACAAAAAAGCAAAGAGAAAACCGATTTTGAGGCAGAGTGTTGCATAGTGTTAGATGGAATGGAGTTGCAAGGGGAACGTGCAATATGGACAGATTCTACCAGCTCTGTAGGTGCTGAGGGCTTATTCCTGCAAGACCTTGGCAATCTGGCTCAGTTTTGGGAGTGCTGTTCATCTAGCTCTGGCGATGCTGATGGCGAGAGTTTTGGAGGAGATTCTCCAATTAGACTCTCTCCAATCTTAGACAGCACAGCGCTCAATCCACATTTGCTTGCTGGCAATCAAGAGCTCTTTTCAGATATTAATGAAGGATCTGGTATAAACTCTTGTTTTTCAGTGTTTGAAGTGCAATGCAGTAATTCTGTTTTACCGTTTTCTTTTGAAACACTCAACTTGGGAAATGAAAATACAGATTCTAGTGCTAATATGCTTGGGAAAACACAGTCTAGATTGCTAATATGGACCAAAAATAGTGCCTTTGAAGAAAATGAACACTGTTCTAATCTTTCAACAAGAACTTGTAGTCCGTGGTCCCATTCAGAAGAAACACGTTCAGACAATGAGACATTAAATATTCAGTTTGAAGAATCGACACAGTTTAATGCAGAAGATATTAATTATGTAGTTCCTAGAGTCTCATCAAATTATGTAGATGAAGAACTTCTAGATTTTTTGCAAGATGAAACTTGCCAGCAAAACAGTAAAACTTTAGGAGAAATTCCTACATTAGTTTTCAAAAAAAAATCTAAACTAGAATCTGTCTGTGGTATTCAGCTAGAACAAAAAACAGAAAACAAAACCTTTGAAACTACACAAGTATGTAGTGAAAGCAGTCCACATGGAGATGGCTACAGCTCAGGGGTTATTAAAGACATTTGGACAAAGATGGCAGATAGAAATTCTGTAGCTATGGTAGAAATAGAAAGAATTGACGATGAGTTGTTTTCAACAGATGTAAATAACTACTGCTGCTGTTTGGATGCTGAAGCTAAAATGGAGACCCTCCAGGAGCCTAATAAGGCAGTGCAGAGATCAGAATATCATCTGTGGGAGGGACAGAAAGAGAACCTGGAGAAAAGAGCTTTTGTTTCTAGTGAGCTATCAAAGGTGGATGGTGGTGATTATACTACACCCTCTAAACCTTGGGACGTAGCCCAAGATAAAGAGAACACATTCATTCTTGGAGGAGTTTATGGAGAGCTCAAAACCTTTAATAGCGATGGGGAATGGGCTGTTGTACCGCCCAGTCACACAAAAGGAAGTTTGTTACAATGTGCAGCTTCTGATGTTGTGACAATAGCTGGTACAGATGTCTTTATGACCCCAGGAAACAGTTTTGCTCCTGGTCACAGGCAGTTGTGGAAACCCTTTGTGTCATTTGAACAGAATGATCAACCGAAGAGTGGGGAAAATGGATTAAATAAGGGATTTTCTTTTATCTTCCATGAAGACTTACTAGGAGCTTGTGGTAACTTTCAAGTTGAGGATCCTGGCCTTGAATATTCATTCTCTTCCTTTGACTTAAGCAATCCATTTTCACAAGTTCTTCACGTAGAATGTTCATTTGAACCCGAAGGGATTGCATCTTTCAGCCCTAGTTTTAAACCGAAATCAATCCTCTGTTCTGATTCAGACAGTGAAGTTTTTCACCCCAGGATATGTGGCGTTGACAGAACACAATACAGGGCTATTCGGATCTCTCCTAGGACTCACTTTCGCCCAATTTCTGCATCTGAACTGTCGCCAGGAGGAGGAAGCGAGTCGGAATTTGAATCTGAGAAAGATGAAGCAAATATTCCCATTCCTTCTCAAGTTGATGCATTTGAAGATCCACAGGCAGATCTCAAACCACTGGAAGAAGATGCAGAGAAAGAAGGCCATTACTATGGAAAATCAGAGCTTGAGTCTGGAAAATTCCTTCCCAGGTTAAAAAAATCTGGAATGGAAAAGAGTGCTCAGACATCACTGGATTCCCAGGAGGAATCAGCTGGGATTCTGCCAGTCGGAAAGCAGAATCAGTGTTTGGAATGTACCATGAATGAATCTCTGGAAATTAATTTAGAAAGCTCAGAAGCAAACTGTAAAATAATGGCACAATGCGAGGAAGAAATTAATAATTTTTGCAGTTGCAAAGCAGGTTGTCAATTCCCTGCTTATGAAGATAATCCAGTTTCTTCGGGACAGCTGGAAGAGGTATGTGTCTGTGTCTGTTGGTATTTGATAAAAGGATTTGATCAGACTTTAATCCAATATCAGGAAGTAGGGCTAAATTATTGGGAAATTAGCTTAAATGTCTTATAAACGTATCATTCTTTTGATTTTACATAGGGCTTAAAATAGATTTGATATTTATAAATTTGAACTAGACCGTGACATTTTCTACAGAGAAAAGACGTTTTTAAATAAATCACAGAATATGAGATTCTTATGTGTTGTCTTAATATGCATGTACTGTGCTTACAGCAAAACCTAATATATAAGGTTTCCATCTTCCAAAGTTGGTGACTCAGGATGTGGCTGTTTACTCTTCAAATGGTCCTTGCTTTTCAGAACTAGCAGGAAAGAGTTTCTTTAAGTAGCAAGCTCATCTAACTGACTCTGAAACATTGATCAGTTTATTAAAACTTATATTTTACGTGTAAAATAAATTATATTTGTATAGAGTTCTCTGAAATATATTGTGGTACATGTGAAAGTTAACCCATAATCCAAATGCAACAAAACACCTTCTACAGAACCTTGTACAGATGCACCTTTATACAAAGTACATATTCCTGAAGCTATGTGAATTATATGTTAAGTCTATCAAACAAGGTTAATAGTAATAGTTTTGTTAATGGGAGTCATTGTACATTTTGACTATTCCTAAGAAGTGGTTTGAGGTTAAATTGATTCTACAAGAAATAACAGGGCAATAACCTGTTTTCTAAGAAAGCATAATGATCTGCCCATTTTTCAGCCGTTATTTGATATAGCAGTGTCGGGCATTTTTCCAGAAACAGCTTATTAAAAAGACAGTTGGAGGTGGTTAGAAGTCATGCCACCTGTGGTTGGAGAGCAGATGAGTGTCGCCCTTCCTCTCATCTCTCCTTCTGCACACTCCACCCGCCTCTCACACGTCTAAATCTTACCCACACCATGAGGCTCTCTTCAGATCCCACCTCCTTCACTGACACGTTCCCTAATTCCTCTTCTCTCCCCTACTCCGCCCCCACCCTGCACCAGAAATAATTTCTTCCTTCTCTTCACTTTTGTACACTTTATGCCTCTTTTTTATTGCGTTTTCCATTTTTCATGAGTCATTTATGTGCTTTAAAGTCTCTCGTTAGATTATAAGCTTCTTATGGACCATGCCTTATTCATTTGTGGGGTCAATGCCTAGCGTGGACCTGAGTGCATGTGATGGTAGGAAGCCCCATAGGCGACTTGAGAATCACTGCTCTAATTAGCATGCCTGGAGACCCTTAGACATGAATTGAATCCTATTGAAACACTGAAATATGAACTGCTGAGAACAAGAATACAATAACGTTGTTAGCGTTTATCTGCTTGTTTATTGCCCCCCTTTCCATCCTTAAATATTCCTTTATGTACTTTGTATTTCACCTGGTTCCAGATTGGGAAGAAAGAAAAAGAGGAAAGAAGCGAGATTCTGCATCATACCACTACCATATTCCTTCGCTTTCTAGTATGTTGATGTATTTATGTGTAATCAGAATTCTGGATTGTCTTGAAAGGTCTTAGCTGCCAGTAAAGTCCTCAGAGGATATTGGGGGTTGTCAGTCCTCTCAGCCCTGGTCTCTCTGCAGTGTTGCTACAGTTTAGAGCCGAATTGGAGCTCGTTTCGTAGATCCATCTGAGGTATGGAAAGGTTGAGAGAGTGGCCTGAAGGGACAGTTTGGGGCCACGCTGGGATCTGAATCTGTGCCTTTGCACTCTGTCACACTGCCTAGTCAGTCTTGGGGAGCTCCTCTGAGGGTCTTCTTCCCCCTTTGCCTGAGTGAAGGCAGTCTTTACAAAGGGCATTCTAGGAGCCCCGTTTTAAAGGTCACTAGTTGCCTGCCTATTTCAGAGCAAGTGGATTATTATTATTATTTTTTTTATAATTTTATTTATTTGTTTTTTCCCCCAAAGCCCCAGTAGATAGTTGTATGTCATAGCTGCACATCCTTCTAGTCGCTGTATGTGGGACGTGGCCTCAACATGGCCGGAGAAGAGGTGCGTCAGTGCGCGCCTGAGATCCAAACCCGGGCCGCCAGCAGCGGAGCGCATGCACTTAACCGCTAAGCCACGGGGCCAGCCCCATAGAGCAAGTGGATTAAAATGTAGGATTTCTAATAGAATTGATGACCAGGTGCATGAATTATGATTCCTTTCAAAAGTTCAGTTCAACTCGGCAAACATTTATTGAATCCCTGTGACGTGCCCATCGCTAAGGTCGGTGCCCTGAGTGAACACGACATCGTCCTTGCCCTCGAGGAATTCAGTCTAGTCATGAAGACCAGTTTATAAACGGATAATTTATTTTAATTGAAATAGGTAATTCATTCATATGGTTCAAATTCAGAAGTTAAAAGAGGGTATATACACAGTGAAAAGGTTCCTCTCTAGCAGAACCACGAGCATGAGTTCTGGTGTATCCTCCGAGAATATTTTATGCATGTATAAGCAAATACATATTCACGTATGTTTCCTCCTATTTTTTTGTTTGTACTGAAATGGCACTTTATTGCAGTCACTCTTCCTTTTTTATTTTCTGCATACTGTTCCACTGTTTGGATGTACCATAATTTACCTAGCCAGTTCCTTACCTTTTAGGGCATTTGGGCAAATGTAATTTTAGGTAACTTGGTAGGTGGAGATGAGCACAGGATGCTGTGGGAACCCAGAGGAGAAGCCTCCCAGCCTGTGAGAGTTCAGGCAGGCTTTTTGAACATACCTGAGTGTCCAGGGGCAGAAAGGAGGAGGCAGGGCACTCTAGGCGGAAGGAACAGCATAAGCAAAGGTAAAGAGGCTTGACACCCCTCACGTATGCAGGGCAGCTGCCAACAGTAGTTCGTGGTTCTGAAGTATAAAATGGAAAGCGAGGAATAGCCAAGTGTGTCTCAGGTATCCATTTGTGCCAGAAGTGTTTTCTTGATCATTTCCTGATTGCCAGCTTAGTGCCACGCGCTTTGAAGCACAAAAGGAAACAGAAGGCTTAGTCTCCGTCTTCAGGAACTGACAGTCCAGTCCAGGAGAGGAGGCCGTTTGCCCAGCAGACAATGTGCCGTGGGTGTCAGGAGGCCCTGATGAGTAGGGGGAGAGGGGTCATCCCAGGGGTGTGGTGCCCAGCCCACCTGTGCCAGGCACTTTGCCCACTCGGCCTTATCATCATTTTCTCGCTGAATGCCCACAGTGACCTTCTGTGGTAGCTGTATTTCCCCCACGACTGCTGACGACACGCAGGCCCGGAGGGTGGAATACCTGCCCGAGATCCCTGTGTAACGGACGGGGCCCCGGTTCTGCCCACTGCTTTGCACTTCCTGTCAGTAAAATGAAACTTAGGACAGACAGTGCAGTGTCTCTTGTTGGTCTCTCTTGCTCTCCTTAGCTCTTCATTTACATTTCCTCTTTTCTTTTCCAAAGAACAAGGTTTGTGGAAAGCTTTCTTTTCCTTTTGTGACCCGGATAACTGAGAACTAACTGTGGCAAAGGGGCACTATTCAGTGCTTGATTCTCGGAGTAAAACTCAAAGAGGAGCGCCAGACCCCTTTCTGTCCGTCAGAACTAGGAATATTTAGTGAGAAGTTAAAGCTGTGAGCCTTTACCTAACTTCTGTCTTCTAAAGAATTACTGAATATTACATCTGTTGCTAAAAACATTTCTGGTCAGGTTTTCTGGATTAAGTTTATATCTTCTCTTTTTTCCCCCACTGTTTCTTTCATTCATCAAATATTTATTAAGAGCCTACTCTGGGTGCTGTTCTAGGTGCTGGGTATAAGGAACAAAGATCCCTGCATTGTGGAGTTACGTTCAATGAACATACAAAGTTATATGGTATGTTAGGGTACCAGTGCTGTGGGAAGGAAGAAGAGCTGGATAAGAGATGTGGTGGAATGGGAATGTCAGGGCAGGCGTTCTTGCGAAGGTGGAATTTGAAGAAAGGCTTGCAGGGGAGAAGGTAAGCCAAGAAGGCATCTGGAGGGAGAGGAGAGTGGTACTAACGTAAAGGTGTGCCTGGCTCGTCCAGGGTGGTGGTCTGTTTTGTTTCTGTTTCCTCCATTCTGCCTTCATTCTTTTCTTTCTCAACCAAACGAGAAGTTAAATTAATACATTAAACAGATGTTATTTAAGCAAAGCATGGTCTTCTTTGCTGTGCAACCTAAAAATAAGTGGAAAGATGTCATAAAATAGTGGATATTCACTGAATATGTGTTGAGTATAGCATAACACAGGACAAATAAGTCCCTGCCATCAGAATTGACACTCAAGGGGCCAGCCCCGTGGCTTAGCGGTTAAGTGCGGGCGCTCCGCTACTGGCGGCCCAGGTTCGGATCCCAGGCACGCACTGACGCACCGCTTGTCCAGCCATGCTGAGGCGGCGTCCCACGTACAGCAAGTAGAAGGATGTGCAACTATGACATACAACTATCTACTGGGGCTTTGGGGAGAAAAAGGGAAAAAAAGGAGGCACGTTGGCAATAGATGTTAGCTCAGGGCCTGTCTTCCTCATCAAAAAGGAGGAGGATTGGCATGGATGTTAGCTCAGGGCTGATCTTCCTCACACCAAAAAAAAAAAAAATTTTTGACACTCAAATGGAGGATGTGGAAAAACATCCTATAATTATTGCAGAAGCTGGCATGATCTTAACAGTGGTTCAGCAGGAGAAAGAGGAAATGATGTGCTAGATCATCAGGGACTTCAGGCCAGGTGGACCCTTTTCTTCAGGTCAGCAGACATTGAGTATCTGCTCTGTGCCTGGAGGTGCAAAGATAAATAAGACATGGTGCCTGCCCTTAAGAAGTTTAGAGTCTGGTTCTGCTTCATTCATGCCGACCCAGCCCCTCCATGGGGCCTTGACCCCCTCCAGCCTGCTTTCCTATCCATGTCCCGTCCTCCATGATGACACCTCTCTCCCGTTCTTAGCCTTGCCCCCATTCCCACAGTCTCAAGAAAGGGTGAAAAGATAAGCAGTAGAACTGCACTCACATGAATAAAACACTGATCGTTCCACAACCTGCTCAGGACGCTTTCTTCCTCAAATAGAACTTGTTACCTCCGAATCCATCTTTCTTCAGTAGTGCCTTTGGGGATGATGGGGAGACTTCTGCCCAGGGAGCCTTCCTTGCTGTTCCTGAAGAATACTAAGTCATCTCACAGAGTAGGTATACCTTGGAGAGAAGAAAGGCCTTTCTGGAGCGGTCTTATGGTGCTGTGAATTATGTCTAGGTGAGTTAGTCACGTGAGTTAACTGCAGGTCACGTGTCTTGCTGGCCTCATTTGCATTAAGTCCAGCCTCGTTGGTTCTGTTGGTCTCGGCATCTGTTTATCTAGTAACACTAATTTTTGTTGTTAGAATAAGCTGCAGGAGAACATAGTGAAGGTTAACTGACCACTCCGGTTAGACAGTACAGTTCTCCTTCAGTTTCTACTTTAGGAGTATTTCTGAAAAGTTATGTTAAGTGAAAATGCAAGTTTGAAGTATGTTTCCCATTTAGTTAAATAATAAAAAACACACGTTACTGCATCAAAAAACTTTAGACCTATACAATAATTTACATTTAAGAGAATAACAAAATTCTGTTAGAGAATTGATGATCATCAGTTGCTAAAACAGTTCAGATTTTAAACCTAACACATAATGAAATGTCTTTTAAAACAGTAAAGATGTGTGCAGTGTTTTCAGGCCTATCCACTGAGGAGACATCTGTTGAGAGTGTTAGGGGCGGTGGGAGGCACAAAGATGCTGAGACCAGGCCTTACCCTGGGAGAGCATATTGTCAGGCACAGTGCAGAAGGAGCATGGAAGAGGTTTGCCCTGACCGCCGGCAGACCAGGACACATGTGGTGACTGCAGCTGGCCACGTCTTCTAATTACCCCTCCCAGGGACATGCTTTGATCACTCACGACAGCTGCTGTCTGTCAACCACCAGCCATACCGTGTTCAGTCCTCACTGCGCAGGTGGGTGGGCGGGGTCCAGCTAGGACTTGAGAGGTCCACTAGTAAAGGATGGAGCCTGGATTCAGACTTAGGGCCCCCTTCTGGGCCTGAGCACCTTCTGCTCAGCCAGGACCAGGGACATGCATAGAGTGTGAGTCTCTCCTGCTCTCAGAAGAGTCTCTCCTGCTCTCCTCCTCCTTTTGATGCCTCTGTCCTGTTTTGAATTTGAATTACTCTCAGCTTTATTATTTAGTTGAAGTCTCAGCTTCCTTCTGGTTCTCACTAAAGCAGATAATTCAGTTATAAAGACATTTAGGTTAGTAACTCTGCCTGTAAAATTTTCCTTCTGCCCCATTTCTTCTTTGACTCCCTGCTGCCTGAGTATGTGAAGGAGAAGAAGGTCCTCCCTGTTTTCTCTAGAGTGCGTCACACCAGTGGACACCCTGGGTCACTGCTTTACCTCTGTACTTTCAAAATCGAGGAATTTGCCTTATTTGGGAGTGTTTTCTGTTATGTGTTTTTGCCTTGTAAGAGTTGTGTTTTTTTAAAAAGACTTTCATTCTACTTTCAATATAGGTGCTTCTTAAGAAGAACTTCCTTTATATGCTATGAACACTTTGGCTTTTTAAATCACCTTGTCTAGAACACTAAAAGACCTCATCAATTTATAAATCCTGGGTATATAGTCCATAGCTAATGCTTGAATTTTTTGCTTTATCCTGAAAGTCTATAAACTTTTTCTGAATTTGGTTTCATCTAAACAGTTTCCTGTATTGAACACTGATGTACAAGGAATGAATAGAAGTCAAGAAAAACAGACCTGGTGGGAAAAAGCTTTGTACTCTCCTCTTTTTCCTGCATCAGAGTGTGAAGGTAAGGAGACCTGTATTAGGTCATTCATTCATTTATTCAGATTTCTAATTCATTAAGAGCAATCAATTCTTTTGCTATGAATATCAGTCCAGAAAACATTTATAAGAGGTTTTTGTGTGGCTGGCATTTGTTTTTTTTTTTTTTTAAAGATTTTATTTATTTTTTTATTTTTTCCCCCCAAAGCCCCAGTAGATAGTTGTATGTCATAGCTGCACATCCTTCTAGTTGCTGTATGTGGGACTCGGCCTCAGGATGGACGGAGAAGTGGTGCCTCGATGTGCACCCGGGATCCGAACCCGGGCCACCAGCATTGCAGCGCGCGCACTTAACCACCAAGCCACAGGGCCGGCCCCTGGCATTTGTTAGGCGCTGGGGACACAGAAATGTAGGAGAATTGGACTCTGCCCTTTGACTCAGCCACGGCCTGATGTGGGGAAGGCATGGAAGTACATAAAAGCAGTACTGCCCTTTGACGAGATTTGTGCAAGCTCCTCAGTGAATCGTGGAGGAAGTCATCAGCTGTGTGGTGGCCTTCAAGAAGGCCCCCGGGGAGCAGTCTGGGAAAGGACAGCCCCCAGAAAAGAACAGGCTGCACAAAGGCAGAAGGGTCTGTGGCAAGTCGAGGGAACAGGGACCCACTGGGCCCACCAGACCGGGAAGGAGCTTGTCAGGAGGTTTGGGAGCTCTGAGTTAGGTCGAGTTTAACATGCAGGAACGGAAGGCCATTTAGAGGATTTTAAATTGGAGGGCGTCAGGTCGGGTGTGTGTGTTTTAGAATATTTCTAGCAACAGGGTGGACGTGGAACTGAAACTGGCTTTTGCAGTTGTCTGGGAGTTACAGGATAAGGGCCTGGACTAAGGCGTAGGGGAAACAGACAAAAGAACAGCCTCAGGAGGTTTTGTAGAGGGTGCCAGAGTTTGTTGAATGACTTTCTGTGAAGAGTGAACAGCAGGAGGGAGATAGGGGAGACTGGGGTAGAGAGGGAGTTGGGAACAGGAGCAGATTTGGAGAAGATGATTTTAGTCTGTGGGCCTCCCAGGTGGACATACCCAGAAGCTATAAAAAATCTTGATCTGAAAATTTGGGAGAAGTGGCAACTGAGGAGACAGCCTAAATGGATTAGCTCAAGAGGTTGAGCTTGTCCAGACCGCTGCCCTCTCCTGGACTGCTAATGGCTACAGCATTTATTTAACGGTCTCCTGTCAGAGCCCTGAGTGGGGCACGTAACCCTCTGTTAGTATTTGCGTGGTCGCTTGTCTGCCTCACGTCTCCCTGGCTACTTTGTAATTCACGTGGAGCTGGGCCGGCCCTCACTGCCCACGATGCCTTGCCCTCTCGGTGCTCAGAACCCCTGCACTGACCTTCCTGTGCAGCCTGGCCTTGGCTGACTGGGGGGAGGCTGGCATTGTTGGCTTCTCTCTGCTCTGTGGGTGCAAATACGGCTTCCCCAGACCTGCCTTCCTCCTTCCTCAAGGTTTGCAAAGTCATAGGAGAGCGCGTGTTTAGCATCTTGGTTTGTTTAACAGCCTTTATGGAAGCCTGCTGCTCTTCCATTAACTGACGTCTGCATCGCCCTTGTTATTCGCAAGGTGCTCTCAGTCTTCTCTTTTATATAACCCCTGCAGAAACCTTGTGAAGTGGCAGCCCTGGTTTTCAGATGAGGAAGCTGAGTCTCAGGTTTAGTAATTTGTGCAGAACCCTGCAGCAGCCATCAAGCTCAGGCTCCAGTCCAGGCTGTCTGTTTGTGGTCCAGGAGCTTTGCTCTTTACAGCAGCTGTTTGCACGTGGTGTCCAGGGAGACGCCAGGGTGGTAGGAGCACAAACGTGGCCTGGATGTATGTCCAGTCTGGTGTACTGGGTGAGTGTTACGTCACAGACGCAGTTAATGGGAACACAGGTAGGGAAGGCCGAGTGCCCGAGAGCAGTGCGATGAGAGGACCACCCAGGAAGTGCCGGGGGAGAGAGGGATGTGGCAGCAGGAAGGGCCTGGGGATTGAGAGAGACCAATGCCTGTTGGGGCTTAGGATGATTTTCAGACACATGCAGTTCGTGCTTTGTTAGTGTGTCCCAGGCTGTCTTGGCACCCTTAGCCCAGTTTTCTATCGTTAGTTAGTAAGGAACGCAGTTCCCACTCTTAGCTCTAGGTCCTTGGTATCTATACAGTCCTTTGGTAGGTGCTGTAAATGATTGTTAGTACATAATGCTTTTTTTTATTGTGAAATGGCATATAGAGAAACTCTCAGTGGATAAATAATGGTAACTAGCCTTTTGAATGACCTTTAACTCACAGCTCTGAGTTAAATCCCTGCACAGTTGCCTTGTAGTGATGTTATGAAACATCATTCTTTCATCTTAGAGGGGTGGGGGCATGTAATCTCGGGGGGAAGGTTAGCCAGGAAAACAGCCTCTCACTCAGCAGAAGTGACTGGGGGCTCTTGTCTTTGCTCCTGAAGCTTCTAAAGTTGCTAATAATTAATAGTAAGCACGTGCTGCTTTGAGTCAGAGGCTGACCCAGGAGCTCTCAGCCTCCCTGGGAAGGAGGAGGATCATGCCCTTTTACAGTAAGGCAGGAGGCGGAGGCTCGGAAGTGAGGCAGCTTGTCCAGGAGCCCAGAGCAGCGTGGGAGCCCATCTGGCCGGAAAGCCCAAGCGCCTTGCACTCTGCCGCCTGCCGGCCTTCCTGGGCTTTCATATTTGCATCCATTTCAGCAGGTATTTCTTACATGCCTATCTTGTGCCGGGCACTGGGAATGCAGAGGCAAACAGACGTGTCCCTGCCCTTCTGATCAGCTGACGATGAGCGGGGACCTGAGAGAATAGGGATGCAAGCCATGTGACATCTGGGGCTACCTGCAGAGGGAGGTGCCAGGCAGAAGCACTGGCTGATGTGGGAGAAGAGTGCATTTGGCGTGCTCCAGTGTGCCTGGCAAAGGGGGAACCGTGCAGGAGTGCAGTGAGGGATGAGGTCAGCCAGGCAGCAAGGAACCAGACTGCAAGGGCCTTATAGACTGTGTGCCATGGCAGCTCTCTCCTGAGCAGCAATCTCCAGAGCTCGTGCACTGATTCTGAACATTTGGAAGGCTCATTGTAAGTGTGTGTATTATTTTAGTCTTAAAAAGAGAACCCTGTAGGGAAACAGTATAGATAACAGTTGAGGGCTCAGGAGACAAAACTGAGTTGGAGTCAAGTGCCTCCATTCTCTGCTGCTAGACCTTGGGCAATGACCAGACCTTTCTGTGCCTCCATTGTCCTTATTTGTAAGAAGAGGCTAAAAGTGGTGCCTCCTTTAGAGGATAGTTGTGGAGAGTAAAGTGCCTAGAGCAGGCCTGGCACATAGTCATAACCCAGAACATGGTAGCTGTCAACGTGAGGATCATGAAGAACATGGACAGCAGTCACCATTGCCCCTTCCGAACGCCTGCAGCATCACAAGCTCCTTTTGCACACACACAATTCCTAAAGCAGGGAGAGAGAATGAGGGGGCGGGGCGGGATGGATCCAGCTCCATGTGTGGGTGTATCCCGGTCGAGCAAACAGTCCCTTCCCTATTACACTGACCTCACCTAGGACGAGTGGTAGCCAAATGGGTGGGGCATGGGGGATGACAAGAGCTTAGTCAGGCAAGTTGAGGAAAAGATGATCACCTAGAAAGGATAAGCAGGGATTTCCCTGCTGCAGGAGGGCATGGCGTCCTCCCCATCTGTCCCACAGCAGGCCGGCCCCCAAGCCCAGGGCTTGGGTTAGTAGCAATTGTAGAAGATGTTATTGAGTGTGCCGGCACGTTCTTGAGGCTGCACACACATCATCTCTTTTAACGTGCACAGAAATCCATGAGGGCAAATGGTAATCCTGTTTTAGAGATGAAGCAACGGGTGCTCAAAGAGGTTCAATAAGTTGCCCCAAGTTATATCACAAGTCAGTAGCATAACCAGGAGTCAACTGACGTCTCTCTGATCTTAGAGCCTGGGTTATTTTCGTGAACCTAAACTAGTAACTTGGAGGACCTGAAACGGTCCGAGAGAACTAAAGGTTGTGGAGAGTATGATGTGGCCAGTGGGCCGTGGCGAGAGGCCGAGCAGGGCCTAGATGGCCTTCCTTTGGCACACGTCCACTGCCCAATGGCGGACGGCACAGCAATCCTTGAGTGCCGGCCCTGTCCTCTCTGGTATTACACACGGGGTAGCATACCATCTCATTGAACATTTCATGGTGACTGCTGCGGGTGGCAGGGGGACAATCCTGGTTTTGAGGGAATAGCTGCTCAGGGGTATTAAAGGACTTACACACAGTGATGTCAAAGCCAAGGTCCTAATCCAGGCCGACCTGAGGTCTCTTCCCTTTTCATTGTGTTTCTGCTCCAGCCGCCTTTTCCATTGAGTTAAGGTGAATAGATGGCTGGTCTACATCAAGACCAGTGGGTCTCAGCCCTGGCCGGGCATCAGAATCACCTGGGACCTCATCAGAAAACACTAATCCCTGGACCCTACCCCAGACCAGTTCAGTCAGAATCTCAGATGCGGCCCTGGCCTTCCAGACTGTTCTTAAAGTTTGCCAAGTGATTTGAATGCAAAACCAGAGTTGAGAACCATTGGACTAAATGATTTTTTTGATTCCTTCTAATTCCAGCTTATAGTTCCATCCCCTTCTGTGGGCCACTTACCCAATCAAACCACTAGCCTCAATTCTCTTCCCTCTTCCACAGATAAATGCATAGTTTAATATGATGTTGAGTTGAGAAAGAACAAACAAGGATGTTACCCTGTTTTGTTTTCTCCATCGCATTTCCTCCTGTCTGGAATTCCTTTGTTCATCTGTTCTATGAACATATATATGGTGCATTGTCTGTCTCCCTCCATACAACATACGCTCTTGAGAGCTCGGACCTTGTTGTCTTTTATCCTGTTTTCCCAGGGCCTGTCACATCATAGGTGTGAGTATGTATTTGTTGGATGAATGTCTCATGGTGGGATAGTAGGAATGTATGCTTATGCAGGCCTATTTTTTTTAAAATGCGATCAACAATCCATTAAAGAATTTTTAAATTGGCATTGTGTTTTCCTCATACACACCTGGCTGGCTGATGATGACTGTGTCTGCTTTTAGTGACTACTTGAAATCTCCAAAGGGTTGGTAGACCTAACTGATCTGACTTTTCAGCAAAAAATGAAACAAGAATGTATGTTTCATAACTGTGTCTTAATGGAATTTCCCCCCTTTCCCTCTTTTCCCTTCTCCATTCAAAATGATTAAGAATGTTATACAAATGCCAAGGGAGAGAATGGTATAGAAGAATATCCAGATGTTAAAGAAATACCCAGTAATGAAGAGCGTCTGTTAGATTTTAATAGGGTAAGTGGACTGTCCTCCTCCTTATTATTAACTTACAAACGGCCACACACCACCCCTTGTCACTCAAGCTGAAACTTGGGAGTCCTCTGAGCTGCCCTTCCCAGGTCACCAAGCTCTGCAGATGTGACCTTTCTCCTCTGTGGCCCTTCGCTTGGGTCTGCATCGCCTCGCACCTCTACCACTTACTGCCAAGGCTTCCCAAATCATCTACCCTCTCCCTCCAATCTGTCCTTGATGCTGTTGCCAGAGGGAATTTCTAAATTCAATACATATCTGACCCTATCACTCCCCCTTAAAATCCTTGAGTGGGCACCCTTTTCATCTTTCAGAGTACAGTGCAAGGGAGCCCTTCTGGTGTGCCCATTGCTGCCTCTCTCAGCCTCCATGGGGTGGATTCCGCCCTCTGTGTGCCCTGGCCACGCCTGGTGTAGACCTCTTGTCGCAGCCGCAGCATTTGACTGCCCTGCACTCGATTTCTGTATGTCTGCCTTCCCGACAGGACTGTGACTCCCTGAGGGCGGGTACAGGGCCTGTGCCTAGTTTAGTCTAGGCCCAGACCTCACCCAGTTAGGCAGGCAGGCAAATGAATCTGAGGAATCTTCTGTTCTTCTCAGTGTGATGATTGTCAGCATCAGTTCGAGTCCTGTGGGAATTTTCTCGCCAAGCACCCTATGGCGTTGGCGTCCATATCCTACGGCCCATGGACCTGTCGGACTTAACATGTCAAGGCAGGTGTTTGGGGCCTCCCCGCCTCAGTGACTGCTACCCTGTTCCACCCACCAGCTTCAGTCCCCAAACCCAGAAGTCATGCTTCATTCCTCTCTCTCTCACCTTCCACATGCAGTCTGTCTGCCAGTCCTGACCGTCCCACCTCAGACATTTCAAATCCTCCTCTTCGCCCATCTCCATCACTTCGTTCAAACCACCGTCCCTCTCCTGGACAGCTGCTGTGAGCTTTTCCTTGGTCTTCCTGCTTCCACCTGTTGTCCCTCTCCAGTCTTCTCTCCACACAGCAGGGCAGAATGGCCTCACAAGTGTTACTTCAGTTAGTCCTCACAGCAACTCTGTGAGGTAGGTACTTGTATCACGCCATCTTGTAGAAGAGAAAGCTGAGGCACAGAATGGTTCGGAGCCATGTACTGAGATCATACGGCCACATACCGAGGGCAGACCTGAGCTGAGAACCTCAACACCTGACTCGGGGACCTACACTCCTAACCATGATTGTACTTAGAATGAAATCTACACTCCCTGCCACGCCTGTATGGCCCAATGTGTTTTGCTCCCCTCTGCCTCTCTGATTTCATGTCCCTCTTCTCTCCTTCATTTGGTGTGGCTGTCTTCCTGTGCTCCTACCTTGGGGGTTCTCAACCAGGCACAGTATTGCCATTTGAAAATGGGAGGGTGCTGGTTACAATGACTGGGGGGATGTTGCTAGCCACTGTGACGGGGCCGGGCATTGCTAGTTGGTAGGACTAGGGGGCTTGGCTAGTTGCTACGACTTGGGGGATATTGCTAGCCACTATAACTGGCCCAGGGCAGGGGGGCAGGGGAGTGGAAGGCTTTGCTAGTTACTATGACTAGGGGCAGGGAGTGTTGCTAGTTATTATGACTGGTTGGGGGGAGGGCATTGCTAACCACTTCGGGGGAGGGGGGAAGCACTACTGGTTACTGTGGGCGGGGAGGGTGATGTTGCTAATACTGTGATGGAGTGGGGAGGAGCATTGCTAGTTACTGTGACTGGGGAGGGGCTAACCACTTGGATTTAGTGTCCCGGGGGCCAGAGATGCTAACCATCTGGTGTGGGGGACAGTCCTACACAACAAAGAGTTTTCCTTCAAAAGTACCAGTTACTGATAGAACTTCAATTCAGAAGCACAGCCCCAAGATCCCGGGCAAGCTCTGGCTGGTACTCGGCTTGGCTGGCTTCTCAGCCTTCTACCTTCCCTGCCACTCCTGTCTGAAGTGTCCCCCACCGTGGGTCCTATCACCATTTATCACCGTAGCATGAGGTTTTGTTGGTTGGTTTGCTTGTGGTCTTCTCCCTTGGAATGTGAGCCCCAGGAGGGCGTAGCCATCCGTGTCCATCCTCCCAGTGGAGTCCCATGCCCAGCCCAGTTCCTGAGCTCTGGTAGGCACTCAGAGAATTGTTTTTATCTGGCCCTAACATATGCAACATTTTGTCCAAGGGACTGAACACAGAGAATTAGGGTTTTGGCTTCTGTATGGATCAGGGAGGAGAGGTTGTTTGTTTTGCTTTGAAACAGTAAAACTCTTCAGATTTTTGTAACTCTTCACAGGAAAGCATCAGTGATTGTTATTTAATCTCTGTGTATAAAGAGTATCTCACATAGCACTTTTGAAAAAAAATCTGGCTTTTGATCTGTTGAAAATTGTTCCTTTAATCTTAGGTGTCTTCTGTTTATGAAGCAAGGTGTACCGGAGAGAGAAATTCTGGAGCAAAATCAAACGGCTTCCGCAGAAAGATGTACTCCAGCGCCAGCTCCGACTCGGGGGACACGGGCTCAGAAGGCGGAGGCGAGTGGGTGGACCCCAGCGAAGAGGAGCTCTTTTCCCGAACTCATCTCTAAACCTGCAGAGTAGTACAAATTATTTTTTAAAAATGTGATGGAAAATTACCCTTTTGTGAGGCCTGTTAATCTAAAACAACCACCTAGGTTTCTTCTTCAATTAACTGATTCAGATCAGTAATTATCTTTCTCTTCTTGCTTATTTTAGAGTTGAGGACAGCTATCCTGTTGAAGATTTTTTTTTCCAAGCTGTTAAATTCTTGGCTCTTTGAACTAGACTAGCTTGTGTTGTCCAGTCGAGAATGGGTGTGCATGTGCCCGTCTTAGAAGCATCCCTGCTGTTTGCATCTCAGCTGCAGCTCACCTTCCGACTGCGGCGTGTCCCCGTGACCTGACTAGCACTGCGGTGTCCGCAGCCACTCCTGCTCTTCAGAGACTTTAGCTTTGGGACATTTAGGCTCTGTTCTCTAAGAACCGGGATACACACACTTACCCCTGCAATGGATCAGTGCCTTTCTGAAGGCAAGAGGGAAGCATGGGTGACTCATCTACGCTCTTCATTCAGTAAAATCTCATGTACATTTGACGTAGGAACCACAAGGGTGTGCTTTTAGAGACTTAAAAAATACTGTGTTTTCTGTCTTAGGATTTTCTTCTCTAAAGTATCATGGATGATACTATGGTTTGTGACTTGCTTGCTAACTGGAGAAGCCAAGAATTTGGGGTGTGGGGTGGTAGATGAGGAAAAGTGGGGTGGAGTGCCCCCATCTGTTGTCATGTTGCAGTTACATTTACATCAGAACACCTTTCAGGGTTATGTGTGGTGAGTCCTAAAATACTTGGTGAGGACCTTAGTTGCAAATTATGATTTTCTGGTGACCTACATTGAATTGAAGCCCCCAAAACTTGAAATTGTGAACGTTTGACTGCAATAAAGACCACCTCATCACCCCAAAGACACCTTGGCTGCTGCAGCTGGCTACTCTTGTGGCTGTGATTTAGTGTAGCCTAGATCTCATTTTGTGTTTGAGAGAATGTTCTGGGCAAGTTCTGTGTGTGGCGGGTTGGGGGTGGGTAGAGTAACGATTTCTCCCATACCTGTGTGATTGCTTCATGGGACTCGCTTTCCTGTTTCACTTGGGAACCCAGGGGGTCAGTCTATCTCGACAAGTTCTGTCGTTCACGATGATCGCCCCCTCGAGCTTCCATGCCACTGTGCGACAGGCTGAAGCTAGGGGAGCAATATCGGTAAAACCTAAACATTTTAAAGTGTTTTTCTTTTTTAACCAACTCATTATTTTAAAAAAACCTAATGTGTGAAATCAGTTTAACATGTCTGTAACATCAGGAACGGCAGAAAAGTCTAATATGCACGAGACAGCTTCACTAATTTTGGCAGGCAATAAACACATATAATTTACTAGCTGGGAGTTGAACTGGCTGAGAAATATATGATTTGCTTTGAGCATTGGGTTTTGCTGCCTTTTTCTTAACTGATGACACAGAAAACTCCATGCCAGGCTGTGGAGTCATCCCAGGTTCTCTATGTCCTCACTGTGAGCAACCTGATGGCCCGTTGGGTTTGATCTCAGCACGTGTCAGGGTTTGTTTTTATACAGCACATCTTTTGACACTTTAAAGTGGGTTTGTGTGTGTGTGTGCGCGTGTGTAAGGTTTTATGTTGCTGTTATTTATTTACAGACTTTATAAGGTTTTATGTATTTTTCTTTCTTCCGGAGCTTCCTAAAAATTGATTAGCATCTGCACTGAAATATAATTTAACAGCAAAGGCAAAAAAGAATTGGAAGTTGTAAATTCCTAAAATCACTACAGTGACGATCATCCTAGAAATCGTTGCTTGTGTAGCAGAGACCAAATAAATGTATTTCAGACACAACCTTTAGCTCAGTTGATTTTGGACAGCTACTTTTTATCAAGAAAGGGCTCCAGGTGGCAAAGGTGCAGCCTTCCCCACACTCTGGTAGGAAGACACTGCACATTCCACGGGGGAATGGGGATGGATTATAAATGGGTGAGGGGATTAACAGACTATGTATTTATTTGTTTTCATAGCTGAGTGGCTGAAGCCCAGAGGCTTTCAGCAACAGAGATGTAAGTGTGGTTTTTAGTTTTGTGAATGGATGATCACAAAGAAAAAGCATTTTTTAAAAAGTTGGCAAAACGCTGAAACGCACTGTGGTATGAAGCGCATTGCATTTCCGTAGCACTGAGTATCCGTTTTCCATTCCTGGGCTGAGATTTTTTCCCCGTGGTTGTATTGTTCTGATTTCACATACACCAGAGTAACTGATTTTTTGTTTTCTTGTGGAGTTAACACCAAATAAAAAATATAAAAAACATTGGTTGCCTTTTTATTTATCATGGCAAAGTTTCTTTTTTTTTTTTTTAAAGATTTTATTTATTTATTTTTTTCCCCAAAGCCCCATTAGATAGTTGTATGTCATAGTTGCACATCCTTCTAGTTGCTGTATGTGGGACGCGGCCTCAGCATGGCCGGAGAAGCGGTGCATCGGTGCGCGCCCGGGATCCGAACCCGGGCCGCCAGCAGTGGAGCGCACGCACTTAACCACCAAGCCACGGGGCCGGCCTGCAAAGTTTCTTTTATAAAGAACCCCACCCTCCCCTTAATTCTGTGCCTCAGTGGAAGATAAAAGTGCCCAGGTCACATCATTCCTAATGAAGGTGACTTAGCTCTTCTTATGGGCACTGCTGAAACACTGGAGAAGACAGTGCCGGGGGACGGTGGCCTGCTGAGAAATGAGTCCCTCTCCTCCTCCCCTCGGCTACCTGAGTCTTGCAAAGAACACAGCCTTTTTGTCCCTAGGTGGTAGACAAAGCTTGTTCTGAAAAAAATATCTGGGTACATATATTAACATGATCAGTGTTCATTGCAAAAAAAAACAATGTATTTTTAAAGTAGTACAAAGGAAAACTCGTCTGTACTTCGTCACCCTGAGATCGTAGCTTCTAACATTTGTGCACGACAACTTTCTGGGTGGCCAGATGTATATATATACCTGCTCTTCTGTAACTTCAGAAATAGGTTTTTACTCAGACATCTTGTCAATAATTCTAGATCTGCATAATTTTTATAGCTGTATTATTCCATGATATAGATTTAACAGGTTCCTCACTGGTCCACATTTAGAATGTTCCTTTTATGTTTATACATGTGTCTCCTTGTACAATCGCTCCTGAAGGGGAGTGCCAGCCTGTGAAGTGCCTGCTTCTGCATGAGGTAATGTTGGCGACATCACACACAACGTCAGGGCCTGTAGGCCTGTGTGTGAGGGTGGACATCCTTCTCACATCTGTAAGCGGCTACTCAGCTTCGGTGATCTGAGGCAAGTGCTTTCTTCAGGTTAGTATCTGCCTTTTGTCTGGGGCAGAGGAGAGGTGGGTTCTACATGGAAGGATTTCAATTTTGTTTTATCCATTTTCCCTTATGGTTTCTGGGATGTGTAGGCATGTTTTAAATGCTTTCTCCATCTTACGAGTATAACAAAGTCTGCCATGTTTTTCTAGAACCTGTATACTTATGTAGAGTCTATCTTTGCAGCATATGTATTATATACAAGGAGTGAAGCTTACAGATTCAGCCTCATGTCCTCCCAGCCAGTTGGCCAGCTACGCCGACTCCATTTTCAGAGTCCTTCCCTGCCCGGATGTGAAGTGGTCTGTATCGGGCTCTCTCAGTGCGGAACCCTGGGCCCAGCTGCTTGTTGGCTTTGTGACTTTGGGTGAGTTAACGCAAGTCAAGTGCTTAGAACAGTGCCTCCTGCCTGGTAAGCCCTTGGGGTGCTAGCTTTTGACTGACCGGTCGGTGGGCATCATTCCAGGCTCTGTCTAATCACTGGCTGAATCGACGTGAACTGAGTCTTCCTTGGTGTGGCAGCAGTGCCCATTGGGTGGAGGCAGCACAGACGCTGCCTTCCCGGAGGCGCCTGGGGCAGGACTGGAGGGCAGTTACCCCAGGGCGGGCCTCTGCATAGGTGAGAGAGATCACCTGGAAGGGGGTGTGCCTGTGGTGGGTGCGGAGCGTCCTCGGGTCCCTCCAGGTACCCTTCCCGGTGGGTTTGCCTCATTGCCTACGTGTGTGCCTGTGGCCACGCTGACCGTGTGCTCCACCTTCTGCTGTGGTTCTTTAAATACTCTCAGCATACGGGCCCGGCCCAGTGGCACAAGCGGTTAAGGGCAGGGCACGTGCTCCGCTGCGGCGGCCCGGGGTTTGCCGGTTCGGATCCAGGGCGCGCACCGATGCACTATTTGGCAAGCCGCGCTGTGGCGGCGTCCCATGTAAAGTGGAGGAAGATGGCTATGGATGTTAGCCCACGGGCAGTCTTCCTCAGCATAAAGAGAAGAATTGGCAGATGTTAGCTCAGGGCTGATCTCCTCACGAAAAAATAAATACTGTCAGCATAATTGTTTCACATGTGCCCACACCTGCAAGAGCAGGGTGGGGGTGCCGAGCTGGACTGTCAAAGGGGGTTGCTCTGTACACATTAGCTAATTACCCAGAGATGGGGCTCAGGCCTGTTACTGTCCCCAGGAATTCTGACGTCACAGCTAAGTGCTTTTCGAACAACCAAGGGGGGTAAAGGCCTCTCTTTAAATGAAATATCCAGAGTGCTCAGGCTGCTGCTGTTGCAGTTGATGCTGCTGCTTCTGCCACTGCAGATACCACTGGTACAGGCTCTGGGCACATGGGATAAGTGGCTGTGGTGGGGCCCGGGAGGCCTGTGTCTGCACGGCAGTCCAGGAACGGAAAGGAGGGCCCAGCCCTGGTTTCTCTTGAGAGCAGCCGGGTGGATGGCATCACAGGCTGGGCACTGTCTGAGCACAGAGACCAGGAAATGAGCTGCTTCAGAGCCCGCCGCTGGCCTTGCATCACTGGTGTGGGTGGTTGGTTAACAGCATTTTCAGGGACAGTTGCCTCACTTTACTGAACTAGCAATGACTGGGAATGACACCACCACCTAACATTTGGATACTGTTGGTATTATCTGTGCTAGTAATAGTAACAGCTAACACTGGGAGCTCCCCAGGGGCCAAACATTCTTCTGAGTATTATGCAGTGTTAACTAACAACCCTATGAGGTAGGTATAATTGCCCCATTTTATAGATGAGAAAACTGAGGCACAGTGAGACGTTCAGCACTTGCTAAAGTCTCACAGCTAGTGAAGGGTGGAGCCAGGATTCGAACTGGGCACCAAGACTGCAGAGCCTGTTTGACACTCCAGAAACCTCCCTCTTGCCGAACTCCTATGAACTATAAAAATGTAGGGATGTTGGTTGGCTGCTTCTGCCAAGCAATCTGCTGCTACTCCTTGTGAGTTACGTATTTCTAAGGGTGTCATTCCTAAGAATCCAGACTGAGGCAGGATGCCTGGCTGTGAACCCTGGCTCTGCCACCCCCTGGCCGCACTCGTGGGCGAGTTGGTTTATCTCTGCCTTGGTATCCTGGGGTGTGAATAGAAGTCGTAACAGGACCTCTGGTGAGGGTCAGTTGTAAGGGTGAAACAGTACAGCCATCTAGACGTTAAGATGCAAAGCGAGTGGACGCAGTCCTGCCCTGGCGCTGAACGTCAGAACCCTGCGCTTGCTGTGGTCACTGCCCAGGAAGAGAACGAAGCCGGAAGACGTTGCCACACCTCAGGCCAGTAACTCAGGAGAAAATCACATCTTCTACAGGCTGCCCCTCACTTCCTTCCCTCTCCTGCCTCCACCCGGTGGTGGCAAAGCCCGTTAAGGCCCTAGCCTCTGGGTCAGGCCCTACAGAGGCCTGCACCACTGGGTGCTGACCATGGTCATGTGGTTGGTTCAGTCCTACCCTCTCACCCTGAAGCGAGGTCACGCTGTCCCTCCTGGTGGAGGCTGAGTTGGAGGGCAGGGGCCAGGGGCAGCAGCAAAACCAAGTGTGCCCATTGGAGCTGGGCCAAGGAGCCAAGGTGGCAAGAGGGCCTGGCTGTGGTGAAGGGACAGGCTGGGCCTGGCCGCCCCTTGTCTTCCTGAGGAGCATGGCCTGCTGCAGTTCGTCAGACGCTGGGCCTGCCACTTAATGTCATAATCCAGGGGACCATTGAGGGCCCCAGGGCTGGGGAAGCCTGTTTGGGTGGATGAGAGAGGCCCCACCCTCTGGCCTGCCACCCCAACAGGCCCTGGCTTCCCCAAACCCCAGCCTGCAGTCACAGATGGGGATGACAGCCCTCAGCTTCCAGACTGTGGAGAGACTGGATGAGGGCACATGGAACGCTGGCACTCGGCACCATCCCACCGCCCAGTGTCCCTGGGTGCACATTTGAGGTGAGGTGGGAGGCCGGCCTGGAGCCTGGGCACGCCTCCTGCCTTGTTCCCCACCTGAGAAGATGTGTAGTGGAGAGCCTCCCCCTCACCAGCTGTGTGCCCCTGAGTCCACCGCTCCCCTCCCGACTGTGGAATGGGGACACCAGCTATTCCCTCCAGGGCGAGGCCAGGCCGACTGGTGACAGGCAGGTGAAGCTTCCACCTCCTCACCTTGCCCTCCATCCCTGCTCCCTTCCCTCTGCACACGCTTCTCTCTATCCCCATGCACACCCACGTTCTGGGGTGGGCTGAGGAGGCCAGGTCAGGCCCCCACACCAGGAGCTGCTGCTCGGACCCAGCCTCCATGGCCAGAGCACATCTACCAAGTGCCCACCACCTCTGGGTCTTTCCTAGCAACCCGGGGATGTCCATCACAGAGGCTCGCTTGAAAAGTCCAAGGGGCCTGCTCCGGGCGCCTGCCAGCAGTGGCGAGCTGGGCCTGCTGTTAGCTTGTTAGTCCCAGGGCCAAGGCCCACCTTCACGCCACAGGGTCCTCCACTCCCCGACCACCCTTGCCCCTCCACCTTCAGACCCTTGGGCAGAGGGAGGAGCCTCCACAGGAACCCAAACTGACTGCAGAACTGTGGGCTCCGGGTCCCTCGAGGACTTGAGTCCTATAGTGAGCCTGGCCTGGGGGCCACAGGCTGGGAGCCCGAGGGTGACAGCACGGACACCCGGCGCTGGCCAGGGAAGCCTGGAGGGGAAGGTGCTGGCCCAGCCTGGGGGCCAGCCTTATGGCGCTTTCACCCTTGGGGAGGAGGAAGCAGCGTTGAAAGATCCCTGGACTGTGTGCCATAAACCCCAGGCGCCCTGAGGGCCTTGAGCAGCTCCTGGCCCCCTTCTGGGCCTGGCTCTCAGCTCCTCTCGCCACCGGCCTGGGGGCACCTGCTGGGTCTGCTCAGGACCCGGGTCCTGCTGGTCACGAATGTCAGACATAACTACAGCATCTCCCCGCAAACCACAAGCTGCGAGCCAGCGATAACAGGAGCAGCCCAACTCAGCCGGGCCCCCCTCCGGGCCGCCTGACACGCTGGGGGCTGGCCTGTGCTCTCCTCGGGCCTCCCTCCTGCCCATAGTGATCACAGACCGCAGGTCAGAGAGGTGAGAGACTCCACCAGGTGACAAACTGATAGTGGCGGACCCTAGCTCTCAGCTACGGTGCTGCACCGCGTGGTCTCAGCCCTTCATGCCTGCGCCTGTCTTGATGCCCCACCTCAACAGCCTCAGTTTGCCCGGCAGTCAATGCTGCAGGCAGCCCTCCCCGTCCCCTGCCCATAAGGCCCCATCAGAGGTGGGTGGAACCTGGCCTCTTCCACAAGGAGGAGGTGTTTGGAGAATCTCAGGTGACACTTCGGGGCTCCTCACTTCCCCAAACCCACTCCCGCGTGCCTCCCCTTCCCGAGCTGGGGAGGAAGTGGGGAGATCTGGTCCTCTGGGCAACTTCCTCACACTAAACTCAGGTTCCCTGCTTGCAAATGCTTCTCCCAGACTTGGTGGCATCACGAGTGGAAGGGCATCATGTTACCTGGATGAGACTGGTGAGCAGAGGAGCCTGCTCATCTTTTATGCCTTGACCTTACCAAGTTGCCACCATGGAAATGGGGACAGCAGGTTGGGGTCTTTTGGGGACCAGGGTATCTTCATGTTGGCATTAAGCTGCTAATTAGGAAGAAAAAGAGGTCCCTGGGCCTTAGTTACAGATAGGGTTTGGAAACATTCATTCACTAACAAACATGTATCAAGAGCCCGCTATCTGCTAGGCCCCAAACCCAATGCTGGTAATAAATTATATTTTTCTAAATCAGTAAACCTCCCTCAGTCCTGGTTCTCTGGTAATAAAGACATCACAATTTCCTGTTGCATCTCTCCCAGATAAACTTCAGAGGGTCTCGCCAGCCTGCCTGAGCTATGACCATTCTGAATTTTTCAGGACTTTGAAGGAAGGGGGCAAAACCACCCCCAAGTTGGGTAGCCCTCTTCATTAGAAGGCTCATTCTTATCTTGCTCCCAAATTTCCCTGCCTGGCAGCCCCTTAGCACCACCCGACTTGGGGACCTCAGGCAGTCGGCAGGCTGCTGGTGCAGAGTGGAGCGCGAGGGCCCAGCTCTGCTCCGACTGGCCACGTGGCTTCTCTGGGCAGGGCAGGGGGAAGAAAGAGGCGGGATCGTCGATTTTACACACTCAAAGGGGGTGCGGCCCTTCCTGCGGAATGAGTCACACATTTCATCTGGACACATACGAGGATCTGTTTTCACCCCATGACTGCAGGTTGGCCGTTGACAAAGTGGTTTCCTTTTTGGCAGCTTCCGGCTCTCCGGCGCAGCTGCAGATAACAGAAAGCACCGGAAACTGATGCCCAGGCACAGCCTCCCTGGGACGGAGATGCCAGACAGAGTGTGGAGTGGGGGGCCTCTTCCCTTCCTTTCCAGGGCCAAGACCACCTCCCAGCCCTATGGAGGGAGGCTGCGTGGGGCAGTACGATGAGCCCAGGGTTGGGGCCAGACTGCCTGGCTCTTAATTAGTCCAGGCTCCCACTGTGTGGCCTTTGGCAAGCCATTCACCCTCTCTGGGCCTCAGTTTCCTCATTTGTAAAATTGGAAAGGTGAAACGTACCTTCCAGAATTAAAAGGAATAACCTGCCTGCACAAATGGGTGCCAGACAGGTGCTAATTCCCTTGTTAGTGCCCACCAAAATCAACTGGTCAAGCCCTACCAGAAGGTTAGTTTATCAGAATCTGACCTTTGGTGTCCCAGTTGAGTGTGGCTGGGGTGGTGTCACTGCTGTGAGAAAAGATGAGAATAGAGAGGTGGGAGGGCCCATTTGTGAATGCCTTGTTCACCGTGAACACCTCTTGAAAAGATTTGGATTTCATCCTGGAGGCAGCAGGGAGTATGACGGGGTGTGAGCAGGGGCACCATCTGTGTCGTGGGTGAGCCACGGTCTCCGAGGTTGGATAGAGAGAATCAGCTGACACACAGCAGAGAATTTTTTAGAACTTATGTAGCTTTTAAAAGAAGACCGCCATGGCAATTCCTTCCTTCCCTACAGTTGAATGAGATCAGTACACTCCTGTGAATGGAGCTCTGGGCGGTGACCGCAACGGGGCTTAGCCTGGGGGTGTTACTGAGCTACGGGGTCTTCCACAAGCCTCTTTTGTTCTCTGATCTAGCCTCTTCATCTGGAGAAAATTATTAGAAGATTATGTGAGGGCCGGCTCCGTGGCTTAGCGGTTAAGTGCGTGCGCTCTGATGCTGGCGGCCCGGGTTCGGATCCCGGGCACGCCCCAAGGCACCACTTCTCCGTCCAACGCGAGGCCGAGTCCCACGTACAGCAACTAGAAGGATGTGAACCTATGACATACAACTGTCTACTGGGGCTTTGGGGGGAAAAAAATGAATAAATAAAATCTTTAAAAAAAAAAAAAAAAAAAAAAAAAAAAGAAGATTATGTGACCCATCTCCAGCTCAGCAGTGTTTGGTTATTCGATCCTGGATGGGAAAGCCCTTTGTAAATGGTATGTGAGGAAGTATAAAAGTCATAATTGCATTACACTAAAAAAAATCATAGGTCTTGCATTCTGCAGCCCTAATGGTTGGGTCTAGACGATCGTGAATGGCCGCTAAATGGTCAGGTGGTGGGCCGACAGCACCAGAACCCGCTAGTCCAAGGTGACGTCGCTCAAAGTGGGATGAGCCATGCACTCCTGACGGGATGCGTAGGAAGGACATGTGTGTGGACACTGGGAGTGACCCCAGGATGTGCCTCTACTGGTCCCTGCTCCCATCTCTCAGCTCAGCGCTTCCTAAGGGCCCTTCTTCAGAGGACACTGCCAAATGGAACTGCCCCTGGTTGAGAACCCTGCTTGAGATGAAACTCTGAGTTTACAGGAGATGCTGGAGATAGAGGACCTTGTCCAACACCACCACAAGGATACAATCCGCCAAATCCATAATGCAGAAAATTCTAGAGGACAAATGACCCGGTGTCATCAACAAACATGGCATAGGAAAAGCAAACAGAGGAAGGGGGAACTATTCGAGATTAAAAGAGATGTAAGAGACCTCTCCACTGCGTGCAGTGTATGGCCTTTGGAACCCGATTTGAACAAACCATAAAAAGACATTTTTTAAAGATAATTGGGGTATTAGGAAATATTGGGGAATTACTGTTAATTTTATTACATATGCTGATGGTATTGTGATTGTGCCTCAAAAGAAAGACTTCCCACTAGAGACGCACATAGAACAAGCTGAAGTATTTTCATGTGATCTGAGATGTGTGAAATACACTCTAAACGAGTCCAGGAAGCATAACAACAAGAGGGGAGGGGTAAGCAGAGTAGAATATTGACCAGTGTTTAGACGGGTACACGGGGCTTCATTACACTCTTCACTCTACTTCGCACATATTTGAAATTTTCCACAATAAAAATTGTTCTAAAGATTTTTTAAAAATAAGTTAAAAGTGGGGCCGGCCCCGTGGCTTAGCGGTTAAGCGCGCACACTCCGCTGCTGGCGGCCCGGGTTCGGATCCCGGGCGTGCACCGACGCACCGCTTCTCCGGCCACGCTGAGGCCACATCCCACATACAGCAACTAGAAGGATGTGCAGCTATGACATACAACTATCTACTGGGGCTTTGGGGGGAAAAAAAATGAGTTAAAAGTGGAAAGAGTGAGGTTTCGGTCAGCAGTGCAGCCTAATTCTGAAGAGTCTGGGTGGAATGCAAACGGAAGGTCACGGCAGATGTTTGGGGCTCTGTCTCCGCCTGCACGGCCTGGGCCCTCTGCTGGGCTCGGGGCAGGAGGCAGAGATGGGCGCTCTGGCGGTACCGCGAGTCCTCCCAGGCCACAGCAACCGTGGCCTCTGCCCGGCCCACAGGGCAACTCCTCTAGAAGACGGTCAGCAGCCGCTCCGGCTCGCCCGTTCACCATCAGCACTCTTAAATAAGAGGCGCTGCCGCGCCCGGGTGGAGTGTAGAGTCAGTGTCCACGGCCCTGTGCCCGTGCCCCAAGCCTTGCTGAGCTGAACGTACCGGGCCGGCTGCTGTGGTGGAGATGAAGGAGCTTTCCCTCCCTTTCAGACCTTGGGCCTTCCACCAGACGCCTGAGCTCCTGCGGGGAAGCGTCGGGGGCTCCACACATCTGCGCAGGCCTCCTCGTGCCCCTGGAGTCTCATTTCCCTACACCTGCCTGCAGCCCTTCTTCACAGGGGCTTCCTCCTGGCCTTTCCGAGCTGTGTTTTCAAGGTGCCTGGCCGTTCTCTGCACAGCAGACAGGACGATGCATTGCAAAATGCAAATCTGATCTCATCCCCTCATATCTACCCCCGTCTCAGCTCCAGCCTTGCCATACGTCCTTCCCCTTGTTGCTCCCACCCCCTTCACAGGGCCTTTGCACGTGCTGTTTCCTCAGCTGGGGCACTCTTTGCTCCCCTCTTCTCCTGAATTATTCCCACCAGCCTTCATTCAGGTCTCAGCCTCCCTGACCAGGCCAACCCTGTCCACCCCCGCCCACCCCTGCCCTCCCAGTATGTGTTTGTGACACAGGTCACTGTTGCAGTATCTCTGGTTTATGTGAATGTTTGATCAGCGTCTCCTTGGCCCACTGAAACCACAGTCTTCAGGAAGACTCCTGCATTCCTCCTGCATTGGCTCTGCTCACACCCAGCCCTGAGCCCGGGCCCCTCACACGACGGGTCCTCCAGAAGAGTGTGTGAATGAAGCGTGGACGTATTCTCCCTGCAAACCTGTCATTCTGTTCTCTTGCACCACCTTATTTTAGTAAAGACTTTTTATCTGATTATCAAGATTAAAATAAAATCATTGTAGAAAAATTGAAAATTAACAATACTATGAAGCACACGTGGGAAAACCTGACCACAGGCTATTTTATACGGACATTTTTCACAGTCAACATCATCACATGGGCTCAATTTCACACCTGGCCCTTTTCCTGTAAGTTCACAGAGTAAACGCCTCCTCATGCTAAGATGTTCTAAAACCTCCCACCTCGAGGACAGGCCCCGTGGCTTAGCAGTTAAGTGCGCGCGCTCTGCTGCTGGCGGCCCGGGTTCGGATCCCGGGCGCGCACTGACACACCACTTCTCCGGCCATGCTGAGGCCGTGTCCCACATATAGCAACTAGAAGGTTGTGCAGCTATGACATACAACTATTTGCTGGGGCTTTGGGGGGAAAAATAAATAAATAAAATCTTTAAAACCTCCCACCTCGAGGCTGCTTCCCACGGCATGGGAGGCCCATCGCACAGCCACGCCTGAGTGGACATTCCAGGCATTTCCCTGTGTAGCTCCAAAACCACTATCATTGATACATAAAGAAATGCTTTGCACACTGTCTCAGGCAGACGGGCAGGCTTCTCGGAAGAAGCAGGTGCATTTGAGAGCCTCCACTTTCTGCCACCGGGGCCACCACACAGAACGGGTTGTATTAGAGGTTACCTGTTCTAAGGCTGTGCCCCAGCTGTGGGGGGTCCTGGGCGGGAGAGGAAAAGGCTGGGTTCTCATCTTGGCCCCGGTTTTTCCTCACCCTCTAACCCTCTCCTCCCTGGGCCTCAGTTTCTCCATCTGAAGAATGAGGAGTTGGGCTGTGATGTTGGCTGTGTGCTAAATACAAGTTAATAAACCTACAAACATTCTGCTCCTCATCACATAGCAGTTGTGGGGTTTATACGAGGCACACTATTTACCAAGCACCTGCCTGGCCTGGCCGGCGACTCCACACTCCATGGTCACTGTCACATTTAAGTCTCACACGGCCCTATGAGGTAGGGAATGTTCTTTAAGCTCTATTTCAGAGATGAGAAACTGAAGCTCAGAGAGGCTGCTTGCACGGCTAATCAGCAGCAGATTGGGACTCCATCCTGGGGACCTGACTCTAAAGCTCAGACTTATTCACAGTGCATTATATGTAGGAAAAAAAAGACTGAAAGGAAATGTACTCACATTAAGTGGTTCTTTCTGGAAGGTGGGATTAAAGGCAGGGTGTATGTTCTTCTTTGGACATGTCTGCGTTTGCCAAATTTTCTACAACCGGTATGAATTACTTTCTGACGTAGGAAAAAGTAAAAGTTTCTTTTAAATAAAATTACACCTTTTTACATGCACAGTTGTCTCCGCTATAAACTGAGAAGGGACAGTTTCTAAATCATCTCTGGGTCCTTAGCTTTTACCGAATGACCTGGCACACACAAGCTAATTTGGTAACTACTTGAATAATGATAAAAGATCAACTTTTTTTAACCCACAAAAAGTACTTAGGGCAAAAATCCTCACGAGCAGGAGCCCAGACTACCTGGGCCCTTGGACCAATCCAGGTCCCACTGGAAAGTACCAGACAATGACATCAGGGGCTCTGAGAAGATGCTGTATGTCTCTTCTGCAAATCGAAGGTCAGCCTTTTCTTCTAATACCTATAATGCATAATAATGCAAGTGCTTCTCCCCGGACATCTGAAATCATCCTTGTGAATTTCTCGCTTGTCTCATTCCACGTGCATATGTTAGAGCTCTGTTTGTGCCACACACACTGTGCCTCGTGTAAACCCCACAACTACAGTTGAGGAAACTGAAGTTCGGGCATGTTAAATACACCCCCCCTCCCCTTCATCACACAGGTATAGTGAGCAGCAGAACTGGCTTTGGGACCCTGGTCTCCTGGCTCTGAGCCTCTTTCCTGACCTTACGTGGTCTCCTTTGGCGAATCTGGTTCACCTGCCACAAGTCAGCTGTGGAGGGGCACAGGGGACGTGCAAGGGACTTTGACCCCCCTCAGGAGGGAGCAACCAGTTCCGCCAGGCACGGGCCCTGTGGTCTGTGGCAGAGGGGACCAGTTGAGATGGCTGAAGAAGGCAGGAAGGGGGTGCAGGCAGAAGGAACAGGACAAGTGAGGGCTGGGTCGGTGCATCCACGATTGATGTGTTTGGAAATGTGAGGCTGGTGGGAGAGGGGAGGGGAGGATTGCAAGGTTAGGCTGGAGCCAGATTTGGGAGGAGGGACTGTAAAGATCTGGGCTGGTGGCCCCAAGAAACATCCTGGTGGTGCCGGGTGGGTAGAAATGAAGCAGCAGCATTTGGAGTTGGATTTGTCCCGTTTGCTGTGACACCCCAGCCAGCCTCCTGGGACACTGGATTAGCCTCGACCTTGCTCCTCTCGGGCCCGCCCACCCTCACCCTCACCCTCACCTTCAGCCCTCTGGGTCCATTCTTGGGAAGCCTGCCCCACCGCCCTGCAGACTCAAACAAGGACAAAAGGCTGCTCTCCAGCTCTGTCCCCCAAGCACGAGCTCACCCTCCAAAGAAGGTAGTGTGGTGGGTGCTCGGTGTACTCGGCGTCATTAGCAGAATCTCAAGGTTTTTCCAGGAGATTTCGAGACCTTTAAGGTCGCAGACGGACCTTGTCTATTTGCTCACCCGAGTATCCTGGTGCCCTGAACGATGGCTGGTGCATAGAGGATGCATAAAACATCTGGGGGTTGGGGGTGGTCTGGCGGAGGAAGGAAGGGGTCTCCTGACAGGTGATGGTGGTGGAGGAGGAAGATCAGCAGGCCTGGGGCTCTGGGGAGGCCCCTCAGGGCAGACATCAAGGGATGGGGAGGCTGAGGCCTGCTCCCTCTCTAAACAGGAGGGGACAGCTGCTCAGGTGGGAGAAGGCAAGAAGGAGCCCCCAGGGGTGTTTTCGTGGGAAACATCCAGCACGCCAGGTGCAAGAGGGAGGAAGGACGGGGCTGGACCAGGGTACTGGGACATATGCGGACCCAATTTCTGTAGATAGGATTCCAGCCCAGATCTGTGTGACCTGAGAGCTCATGTTCTCTCCCATCATCATACTCTTCTCAGGGGCTGGAAGAAGTGGGGTCTCTGGTGGAGAGGCAGCAGGGAAGGTGGGGGGCAAGTGTAGTATAGGTGGGGCCTCACCTCAGTTGTCCAGTCGGTCACCACCAAACAAGCACCATACCATATGGTGTGGCGGTACAGAGCGGGGCCCTGGAGCCAGAGGACCTGGGTTCAAGTCCTGCCTGTGCACTTGGCAGCAGTGGGGCCTTGGGCAGAAAGGTTCCTCTGTCTGGGCCTGTTTCCCACCCGCCCCTGTGGCACGGGTGGGTGCAAGGATGAAGGAAGCAGCCACACACATGGTGCAGGGCTCAGTAAGGCTTTGCTATTATTCCCTCCTCTGTGTGGGCCCTGGGCTGCCTGCTAGGGACCTGGGGACTGCACAGAGACCCTACAGGGCAATAAGGCATCTGGCGGGGGTGGGGGGTGGCCCAGGGGCTGCCAGAGTCCACTAGCAGTCTGGAGGTGAGGAGGTGGGGTAAGAGTTGGGGATGATGTTCTGAGGGTTGGAGCACCTGGGGTAACATTCTGAGCCACGCCCTGGAGGAGACTAGGCAGAGTTCCAGGAGTCCAGGCAGAGGGCAGAGCAGGTGCAAAGGCACAGCTGGGAGAGACTTTGGGTGTTTCTGGAGAGCCCCACGTAGTGCTGTGAGCCTGGAGGTGACACAGCCTCACTTGTGGTGGGCGGGGTCCCTCACAGTGGATCAACGGGTGAGGGAAGGAGCTGCAGCCCCCTACCCACCTCTTCCCTCTGCACCCACCTCACATGGCTCCCACTGGAGACCTGATCCTGCAGCCTCTAAATTGGGCTTTGCTGTCTGATGGTGGCAGAAGCAGGCAACAGGGTGACACCTTTAAGAACCAAGGCTATTTGGAAAATTCCACTGTGGTGTGCTGTAACAGGGAGCCCCGCCCCCAGGAGCTTTCTTTGTACCTAGAGCCTTAAGGCCTCCAGCACTGGGCACCTCTTACGAATCAATGAACCACAGGCCACAGGGGCTCCCCTGGGTCCCCCCACCACCACTATAGGTTCTATTCTTTGGAGGACCCATTAGTTTCATCATAACTTACTCTTCCAATCAATTACTTGGGATGTTCTGGGAATGAGTGGCCTTTGGTTTTGGGGCAGAGCCACCTGGATTCAAGTGCTCCCAGCAAAATGGGGCAACAATACAGCACCAAAGGGTTGCGAGGGTGGCTGGAGATGCTGCTACAGAGGGTGGGCGACAGAGACGGCAGTCACCCGGCTCTGTTGTCATCCCTCCCATCACAGCAAGTGTTGTTTGGCCTTGCATTGCTTACCTAGTCTCTCAGAGCACAAGTGTCCCCTTCACAAAATGGGGACAGTACTTGCCTTGCTCATCTCGAGGCTCTGGTGAGAAGGGCCGGGGTGCGGAGCCCTCATCTGATGGCCCCAGGTTACCACGCTTCTAGAAGTCTGTTGGCTACCCATTCGGGAGCATCTTAGCACATCTTCATAACAAGTAGAGCATGTTTGTGGTGGGGAAATCTGCAAGTTTCAAAATACAGAGGGGCAGAAGATAACTGTGAGTGTTCCAATATTCATTTCAGTGCTTCTTCCTGCCTTCTTTTATTCCTATGGATAACGCAGATTCCATACGCTTTGATTATAATTTATTTAAAACTCAGTATCACTCATAACTTAAGCATTTCCTCTGTGCCATAATAAATTCTTTAAAGATTTTTTTAAGCGGCTGCATATGAGTCTCTCCATTTAGTTAACCTTCTCTAGTGTTGGACATCTACATTCTGTCCATTTCACTGCTGTAAATAACACTGTGGTGAACATCTTTTTACAACAGTCTTTGCCTGAATTTTGGGTTAATTTAAACGGATAGCTCCCTTCGAGCGTCTATTAGACCAAAGGGTTTCTGTGTGCTGTGATTTCCTCCTTCGCTGGAGTCCTGCCTTCTCCCTTTCATGAATGTGCTATTACTAGGAGTCCCGCCTTTCTGAATTCTCTGATTTTAATGTACTGCAGGTAGGAAACAGGTAACTGCACTTGTTAAAGCTGTGAGTAAAATACTAGTTTCTGGCGCTGGTGTGAGGGTCTGGGTGCGGCTTCTTTCAGCAAAGTGCAGAGGCTCACGAAGGCCACTCTGGCTGCTCTGACACTTCTCCGTCTCTGTGGCTCTGGCTGTCTTCTGTGGGCCTCAGGGTGCCGGAAGGCTGACCTCCAGCTATCTGGGCTCTTATTGCCTGTTTTTTTCTCACATTGCTCAATTTCCAGAACCAACAGGAAAAACCTAAATTCCAGGCATTGTGTCCTAAAAATGAGAACTCCATCTCCATGGTGAAGGAGGTAACACTCCAAGGAATAAAGGCACAAAGAATAAGCTTCCTGTGGATTTCTGAAAGCCCATGGGCCAAAGGGAAGCTCTTGGAAATAAATGAAGGCTGTGTAATCTGCCTCTGCCCAGTATGGATGGGCCCAAAGCCGGACCAAGCTCCTAACGTGGAGTGTGACAGCCACCGGTTACTTTTATTTATGCCTGGCCCCTGGTGGCTCTGAATAGAAGCCAGGGGCAAGGAGGGTGGGAGGCAGGATGGCAAGTGGGCAGGAGCTTCTGGACAGTGGGGGGTAAGCGGTGAGACATGGGCTGAGCAGCCTCACCCTCCAGCACCTGTTTCCTCACCTGCAAAATCGGACTCAATGCACCAGCTTGGTGGGCTATGGGGCTCCACGGTGGCAATGGGCTGGAACAGCCCACACAGCAGAGGGCCCCTGGAGGGCTCCAGATACAGCTGTAGGGATGAGCAAGATTTATTCAGCCATTCAACAAATATTTATGGAGCTCGCATTTGGGGTGGGGGAAGAGGCGGGGGCAAAATGTGTGTTTGGGAGCCTAGATCCCCATCGCTCCTGAAAAGAGACACGAAAGGGGTCTTGCAGAGAAGGAGGCTTCTGGGCTGGTTCCTGTGCCCACCTCCTACCCGACTTGACCTTGGGCCTTTCCTTGTCTTTTTTTCTGGGCCTCAGTTTCCCCCCTGAATAATGAGAGGGATGGGCTTAAGGATCTCTAAGAGTGCTGCCAGCTCTGACACCCTGCTTATGATCCTTCTGGGGTCGGGTCTGCATCTGGTCAGTTAGCCATTTTCCTCGTAAGGGGATGTGGCTGCATTTGTGAGATGCCACATCTGTCTGCTCCTCTTGACGGAGGCTCCGTGAGGGTGAGAGCTGTGGGCTGTCATCACTCTGGTGGTCCCAGAGCCCGGGACGGGGCTGGCACAGAGTGGGTCAGGGGTGGTTTCCATGGATCTCAGACATCCTGGGAAGGGCATTCCCACTCTTGCTTGGCAAGCCTAGGGAGGCTCAGAGGTCAGGCTTGAAGAGGTCCCTCCGGGAGTCTCTGAGGAGTCCCGGGGCCTCTCCTCACCTTGGCAGGTTGACCAACACACTTTCTCTACATTATATTGCTGGGGAGGCACCAAGCGAACACGCCAGAAACTGACAAAGCCAGTTTTTTACACGTTTCCATCATTCCCATTTACTTTGACTCATTTAATCCTCATACAATTCGGGCAGTGGAGGTGCCGTGAGCCTATAGAGATGGGGAACGTTGAGGAGGGGAGGGGAGGTTTCCAGACAATGGGGAACGTTGAGGAGGGGAGGGGAGGTTTCCAGACACACCTGAGGAGGGGTTACCCAAGCCCAGGGGCCACCACGGGCCAGACCTGTGCCTGGAAGCGAGGATAGCAAGCTCAAGGCCTGGCGCTTGTCTGCATCAAGCAACAGCTCTGCATTCCTCAAAGGGACGATGACATGGGTGAGAATCACTCTGGGAACCTGGGGGTTAAGTCTGCATGGGGGAACGGGATGGCTTCACCAAGGCAGCCAGCTGTTAGCCAGCAGAGGTGGGCCAGGAGCTGAGCACCCTGAAACAGCTGTTTCCACAGCAGAGGTGGGGGCCCGGAGGCACGGAGGTTCAGAGAGGTGACGTGAGTGCATATGGCCATACAGCTAATCTTGTTCATTGTATTTTTAATTTTGTTAGACTCAAGTTGCAATGAGGATTTATCTACAACACTTTTGGGTGCTGATGACAAGGGGTAAGAAATGGGTCAAAACACACGGAGGGTGTAAGTGCCTGAGGCTCCAAGAAGGGGCTCGGGGCTGGGGTGGGGCAGCAGGATGGGGAGAGGGTGTGGAAAAGGCAGACAGAGGGCGCCAAACGCAAATCTGTGGGCCTTGAACTTTGCGGTTCTGGATTCAGAACAGCTGCCCCTTGTCATTGTGAGGTTTTAAAACCCTAAGACTCAGAAGGAGTGCTGGAAGGGATTTGGGGAGTCAAAAGAACACTGTAAAAGCAGATTTAAAATCTGATGTATTAAATTGCTAATTAATTTAGGGCTGAAGCAGTTCTGTACCCTCCTGTTAGTGTTTTCTTAAAATAAGCTGGGAGGGCACATTGGGTTTTGAAGGAGACCTGGTATTTTCCTTAAAAGCACCCAGAAATGTAAGCGTTTATAAAGCTTCTATTATGCATCAAGCACTGTGAGGGGTGTTAATGTATTCTATCAAGACATTGCCTTTTTGAAGTTCTTGCCCATCCTGCAATCGTAACTAAAGCTGCTAAGAGTTTTCAGAGCTATGAGACAGGAGAAACAGTCAGGGTTCTTTGGCCCAAACCTAATGACCAGAGCCCAGACAAATTAATCCCCCATTGCATGCTTCCAGATGCTTTCTGTGATGGAGAGTTACCCTTCCTGTCCTCAGCCACTCTGCTATCAAGTCCTCTCTCAGAGTCAGCTGGTCGGTTCCTCTGAGGTTTCCTCGCTGCTAATTCTGCCTGTGACAGCCCTTGGGCTCCTGGTTCCTAGGAGCCAAGCCTAGTGTAGAACTGAGGCCTTCTGGCTCCCAGCTGCTGGAGTCTTTCCTCTTCCCTTGATGTCCACAGAATATAATGATAATTCAACGAATATTTAAGTGCCTACTATTTGCCAGGCCCAGGGAACACAGCAGTAAACAGGATAAGCAGGTTTGGCACAGGGAACCTGCATTCTAGAAGGGAGGTGAGGGAGGGTCAGTTAGCAGCTAATAAGAGCCTTCTTATTCAGGGTCTTGCAAGGTCTTGGAAGGCGGTCTGGGGCGGGTTATCTGGCTTCTGACCCCTCTCAGCTACTGACTGGCCCTGGGACTTTGGGCACGAGACTTAGATCACAGACCCTGTCTCTGGAGTTTCTGCAGTGTAGAGGCAAAATAACGCACATAAACGCTAGGCCAGCAGTTCTCAAACTTGTCTGCACAGCTTCCAAAACAAACTGGCAATACCGACATCTCATTTGCAGAGACCATGATTTAACTGGCCTGGGGCATGGCCGGGCTTTGGAATCTTCTAAGATCCCCAGGGGATACTAAAGTGCACGTAAGTTTGGGAACTACGCCGCTAGGCGCTGCCTAAGACCTCAAGAAAAGAGAGCTACAAGAAGAGCCCGTTTTACAGATTAAAAGACTAAGGCCGGGCGGGGAGGAAGCCGAAGCCACGTTCCCGAGGCCCCCGGGCAGATCTCGGGGCTCGCCCACACGGACCTCCAGCCTTCTGCCCCGTGGAGGCCGGGCCCCTCCTCCTCCACACCCCTGCCCCGGGCAGGGGCACCCATCGATGCGCTCCGCCGCTCGGCTCCCCACGCCTGGTACCGGCCCGCTCGTGCCCCTTCCCCCTCCCGCCGCTTCCCACTTCCAAGATGGCCGCGGGTGGAGCCGACCAGGTAAGGAGGGCCCTGGGGGGTGTCCACCGGGGCTCTGCGGACACGAAAACCCCCTCAGACCTCCTTTCGCAGCTCTGCTTGGCGCTTAGGAGAGAAAAGGGCCGGCGACGCCACTCTGGGGCCCGCGGCGGGCTGGCGACCCAGCGGAGATGCAGTGGGGCGAGCGCCGAGCTCGAGGAGCGGCGGCGGCGGGGCGGGGCTAGGGCGGGGAGCGCGGGGCGGGGCGAGGGCGGGGCTCGGGGTGGGGCTAGGGCGGGGAGCGCGGGGCGGGGCGCGGGGGCGCGGGCGGGGCGAGGGCGCGCGCCGCTGTTGGCTACAGGCGGCTCGCGTGCACCTGCCCTGCCGGCCCGCCACCTGCCGCGCGCACGGCGTCCTCGCTGCGCGAGTTGCGGGTCTGGCGGGGCCTGGGCTGCGGACCCGCGGGCCCGGGATGGCGTGGCAACCGTGCTGACTCGGGTACTGAGGGCCTCCGGCGGGCCTGGGCCGCGAGGGAGGGCCGGGGCGCGGGGTGCTGCCACCTGCTGCCGCGTCGCCCGGAGCAGGGAGGCGGCCTGGGGCGGGGCGGGCGGCGCGGGTGCGGGTCCTGACCGGGCGCCCCTCGCTGCGCGGCTGCCGCCTCCTCCGCGCCCGGGGAGCGCGTGGGAGCCCGGGGACCGTCGTGGGGTCCGGGCGGCACTCGGCTCGTCCGCCCTTCGGAGAGGCGCGCGCCCTGACACGCTCCTTTTCCGGAACTTGACGAAAAGTTTTCCCCCTCAGACGCGCGGGGCTCCCGGGCCCGGAGAGGAGCCCACTCGGCGCGCGGAACCCCCCGGCCCCGCCACCTCGGGCCCCCGACGCTCGGGACCCCTCCACCTCGGACCCCCTCCGCCTCCAGACCCCGAACCCCAAGACCCCCTCCACCTCGAACCCCCGACCCTCGGGACCCTCTCCACCTCGGGCCCCCGAACCCCAGACCCCCTCCGCCTCGGGCCCCCGCCCCCCGAGATCCCCTCCGCCTCGGGCCCCCGACCCCCGAGATCCCCTCCGCCTCGGGCCCCCGACCCCCGAGATCCCCTCCGCCTCGGAACCCCGAACCCCAAGACCCCTTCCACCTCGGCCCCCCGCCCCTCGGCCCCCCGACCCCCGACACCCCCCTCCGCCTCGGGCCCCCGACCCCTGGTACCTCCTCCACCTCGAGCCCCCGACCCCCCCTCTGCCTCCGGACGCCGACCCTCGAGACCCTCTCCACCTCGAGTCCCCGACCCCTGACACCCCCTCCGCCTCGGGCCCCCAACCCCCGGGACCCCTCCACCTCGGAGTCCCTGACCCACGGAAACGCTTTCCACCTTGGAGCCTCCCCCACGTTGGAGCCCCCGATCCCCGGGACCCCCCTCCACCTTGGAGCTCTGGTCCCCTTCCTTCTCAGAATCCATTTCCCTGGGTCGCAGACCCATCTCCCCGGATCCACTGTGTCAGGGCCGGGGACTCCTGTTTGCCTCAGAGCCCCCCATTCCTGGGCCACAGACCCCCTCTGCCTCAGAGACCTGGGCATGCTTCCCACTGGGAGGGCTGAGAGGCCAGAGCACGCAGGCGTGTGTGCGTGGGTGGGTGGGTGGCGGGCGCTCCCCAGGCGGCCCTCCTGGGCAGGGAGCTGCCACGAGGAAGGAGGGAGGAATGGCGGTGGCTCAAAGCTGTAGGGGTGAGGCCGTGGTGAGGAAGGCTCCTCAGGAAGCCCGAGGACTGGCCTGCGGACTCCAGACCCCGGGAGCTGGCAGAGGGCATTTTAGTGGCCGGATCCTTGCCTGGCCACTGAAACATTTTCTGTCTTCAAGTTGCACAGGGCACCGTTTTCTCCAGCGTTGAATTGGAAGCTTTGCTTTAGAAAGTTCTTTGTGCCGGAGGCCCCTGGGCGTGGACTTATTTTATTTCCCGAGGCTAGCGGGGGGCTGGTGTCTGCAGGATGTTGGCATCTTGTCTTCTTGGCTGCCTTCATAGAGGATGGGTTGCTGCTGCACGCTGTCGGGTGCTTTGCATGGACCCTGCTAGTCCTTACAGCAATCCTGGAACGTTTCCTCTTGCTCAGTTTATCCGCCAGTACCAACCATGTCTCAAGTTTGGGCATGACTTCTTCCTACCCCCTGCCCACCTGAGTTGCCCCTCCCGACCCCCAAGGCTGTCTTACTGCTGTCTTAGTTGTCATGTATGTTTGACCCCTTGAGACTGTGGGCTTCATCTGATCCCAGCCCTAATGAGAACCTGGTATGTCCTAGGGCTCAGGGTTACTGAGTGAATTTATCCTTTGGGAAACATTAAGGGAGGTAAAGTAACTGGTTTAGAGTCAGCCAGCTGGAGAGAGGCAGGGGTGAGATTCAAACTGAGGCAGGTCACTGGGCCAGGCTCTGTTCACCTTACTGTCCTCCACGGTCCAGCAAGTCCTGGCAGGTCCCCATTCAGCACTTTGTGCTGAGCTGGGCCTGCTTCATGCTTGGGGAGCTGTTTTCACAGTCTGCCCCCAGCCTGCCCTCTCACATTAGCGTGGGTGCTGCCTCACCTGGCTTCTGAGCCCCTGCAGTTCCTCTCTGCTAGCACCCTCCTTCTGCCTCTCCACCCCTCGACCTTTCCACTTCTCCATCCTTCCGTCCCACTGCCCTACTCCCCTCTGTGCAGCGGGTAAGTTCCCATCGTTCATGCCTCCACTTCCCCTCGCTTGTGCTCTGTTGAAGGCCTGTCTAACAGTGAGGACACAGCTTATCAGAGCAACTTGTTTTAGAATCTGTCCCCCCATTGGTCAGAGCTTCTGACCACCTTGCACCAGCCTCAGCACAGGGGATGCCTGCCCAGCATGTGTGGGTGCTCGTGAAGCTTTGAGACCTTGGAGAAGATTTGGCATCAAAATAGACATATACATAATATGTAAAAGAGGATTTTAGGAAAATGACTGTATGTTGTCTGATAGTGTTTGTTTTAGGGCGTATATAAAGTTTCTAGGGCCTGGGTTGTTTAGAATTCTAGATTGGCAAGCAGGAAGGAACTCAGGTAGATCAGTGGGGCTAATCACCTCATTTTACAGATGGGGAAGTTGAGGCCCAGCACTCGGTGCCACAGAGCAGGTATGAGGAGAGAGATTAGTGACAGGAAGAAGATGTACAGTGAGGCTGTGCAGAGACAGACTGGCTGTGTCTGGGCTTGCTTATGCAAATGAGTTGCTAAAATAGTGGGCCTGAGCTGGCTGGCCCTATCTGGTGCCCAGGAAAGAGTAACAGCAGCCAGCGTCTTCTAAGGCTTAGCTTATGCCAGGCACCATTCTAAAGGCTTTATGTGGATTCTTCCCCTAATCTTGTCAGCTGCCTAATGAGATAAGGTCTGTTATTGTCCTCATTTTACTACATGGAAATTGAGGCACGGGGAAGTTAAGAAACTAGTCTAAGGTCACACATCTGGTAAGTGGAGGAGCTGGGATTTGAACCCAGGCAGGCTACCTCCAGAACTTTCCTTATTTTTTCCCCCTGTGTATTTTGTTTTTAACACTTTTCTGTTGAAATGTAACATACGTACAGAGAAGTGTAAAAATTAAGTGTTTAGTTTATCAATTATCACAAAGTTTAGGGTCTGTATTCCTAAACTTTTCAGTAAGCCATGTATGGGCTTTGATTCAGACCTGGTTTGAATCTAGTTTCTGTTGGCTGTGTGACCTTGGGTGAGTTACTCAGCCTGGCTGAATCTCACAGGTCCTTCAGTGTACTTGGCAGGGTTGTGATGATTAGAGCATGTAATAGCACCTAGCATGTTTGGTGTATGGTAAATGTTCAGTAAACGGTTTCTCTTATTAATAATTAAGATTATAGATTATATTGGCTTTGTTAAGTGGTCTGAATATCTTCCTAACCTGTCAGTTGTGTCCCAGTCACTTTATAGGTACTTACGATGATTGGTTTTGATAAATCACTTTATGCAGCTGAAACATTTTGGGGTAGTGGGGAACCCCACTGGCTAAGCTGGCTGGTCCTATCTGGTGCCACCCCCCCACCATCGAAAGTCCTTAATTTAGAATGTTCCATCTATGCCTTTTATAACCATCTTTGGACAGTGTAAGTTAAATGTCTGTTGCTTAGGGTTGTAAAGGAGCCTTTGGGGACCCTCAACAGTTTAGCCTCATTCACCCTCCAGAGGAATATATTGAGCTTCTAGGAAATTCTTTTTTAGGATTATTTTTATCCTAAAGAATAACCCATTTAAAAACCAAAGTACTTTTATAGTTCAATTTTCCATTCTACATAATGAAAATTAACCCATTGTTTTAGGCCGCTTGTGCAGCAGTGGAAAGAGTAAGCACTTCCGAGTCAGAGCCAGGTTAGCCCCAGCACAACCGCTTTATTATACATTATCTTTCATGCCTCGGTCTTCTTGTCTGTGAGATGGTGATGATGGTACCCTGAGCTCTTGGGTCATTATAGAGGTTACATAGCTGGTGGGTGTGAACGCTGAACAGAGTGCCCAACATGTAATGCATGCTTGGTGAGCAGAGGTGCCTGCTCATGTTAGTTGTTAATGCTGAGGCACTTGAGATCCAGAATGTCCTGTGCCTTTCTTTCCAAGGTCCTTTCTGCCTAAGTCAGGACTTGAATTAAAAAGAGAAAGACTCACGGTGGTTGATGCTTGTGGAGGCCTCTACAGAGCAGGCTGATTCACGTGAGAGACACCACGTAGATCACTGGGTTCTCCCTGGTGTTAGAACCTCACTTCAGAGGCTCGACTGGCCTGTTTGTCCTGGACAATTTCGTCCTCAGGGCTGAGGTGAAGGCCTGATGGAGCCACCACTCCTGTGGGGAGGCTGGTAGTCCCACCAGAATCCTCACCAGGAAACCTGAAGGACCCCTGAGAGGCCTTGTGGAGAATGACGCGGGTATTGGAGAGAGAAGACTCAGGTGGGGCCCTGCCTGCAAAACCTTGGGCAGGTCACTGAGTCTGGCTCGGCCTAGGCTTGTTCCCATCTGTGATAAGAGAGAATGCAGTCTGCTCTTTCACAGGAGGGATGAGGATTAGAGAAGGTGCTTGATGTCTGCGTTCGGGCCGGGTAAGCAGCAAAGCTTACCAAGAGGCCTTGGATTCACAGTTTGGGCCCCAGCTGTTGCTACACAAAAGTGGAGACCTTGGGTGAGCCATGTACCTCAGTTTCCTCCTCTACTCGGTGCGGTTAATAGGGCTAGCTTTTTTTTTTTTTTTTTCTGGTTGGTCAATTCTTTTTTTTAATAGGGCTAGCTTATAGGGCCGTTGACGGCTGTAAAACAGAATGGCATATGAAGAGCTTAGAATAGTGCCTGGTACTCATTAAATTGTGGTTTTATGGGGATGTCAGGTGCTGCAGAGGTGGTCCTGCCCTCTGGAAACTTTGGCTCTAGGACAGATGTGCCTTCAGGCCCTCGCTGATGGAAACCTGTGCACACTTGCCTCTTAAGAGTAAGGGTAGAGAAATCAGTGGAGAGCCTGGTTGATGGCATGCTTGGCCGTGAAGGCGAGTGCGCCCTCCTTGGAGGATCAGGGACAGCGGTGATGTTCCCCGTGCTATTGAGGGTGTGAGGAGGTAGCTCTCCTCTGCAGTATCCACGGAGGAGCTGGGACAAGGAGGGCTGCGTGTGGCACACGCCCCATGGACGGAAAGGAGCCACAGGAAGGTGGCTGCTGGAGGATGTCCGCATGGATGGGCAGCATTATTTCTCCCTGAAGCCACCAATGAGTGGATTTTTCCCCCTGGGGACATAACCAAATCATTTGGTTTTGGTTTCTTAAACTTGTTTCTTTTATTTATGAAGACTTGGTCAAAACCCTAGTCCCATTGCTTTTTTTTTTTTTTTTCCCTTTTTCTCCCCAAAGCCACAGTACATAGTTGTATGTCATAGTTGCACATCCTTCTAGTTGCTGTATGTGGGACGCGGCCTCAGCATGGCCGGACAAGCGGTGCATTGGTGCGCGCCCGGATCCAAACCCTGGGCCGCCTGTAGCGGAGCGTGTGCACTTAACCGCTAAGCCACGGGGCCGGCCCCCCCCCCATTGCTTTTTAAGGAGGAAAAAACTAAACTGTTGCTTCAAGATGCAATTATTTTCCAAAGCCTTATTCAGAGTCACTGTCAGAGCTGCTGTCCACTTTCTGACGTGTATTAAACTAAAGACGTGGCCCCTGTGGAGTAAAAGTTGTTTGAATCTCTTGGCGTTTATCCTCTTTGCTTCCTGCAGAACTCAGATAAATAAAATTCAGATGGTCTTGCTGCCTGGGATAAAAACTTCCTCTTATCCGTACTTGACATCTTGTAGGTATGTTTTTCTCTCGTCAGGGAGGTGATGGCTAGTCATCGTTAAACTTGTAGCCAGCGCCCCCACGCCTGGTGCTGGGCTGTGGCTATAGGATGCCAAGAACCTGAGGATGCGTACCACGATGGTCGCTGCTGTGGGGGGCTGTGTTGGACTTTGGGAAACAACTGTAGAGGGAGGAATTTTGTTTTACTTTCCTGAACCATCGATTGCTGACAGCATACCTTGCTGTCTAGTCTGGTAGCCGACATGATGCACAGGATGGTCATGGCTTACTTGCTGTGTCTGTTGTCTGCACCTGCTGCGGGAACTCAGTGAGAGGGATTTTCTTCCGCATCTTGTTACCTCCACTGCTCACCTTGTTCTTGGAACATAACCCAGCTCTCAGCAGATGTTTCTTGGATGGACTGTTCCTGAAACCTGCCTACTTAGAGCTTAGTTGTTAGTAATAATTAACTCAACAAAGAGATTTTTAAATCCCTAATCCATGCCAGGCGTTTGGTCAGGCAGTGGCATCCTGCAGTTATCAGGACTGTGCCTGCCTAAAGCTTAGAAGCCCATGCAGAGAGACATGGGAACAGCTGTAAACACGGTTGTTTTAGGAGGGTGTAGCCAAAAGGAGCCTAGGAGGAAGGGGGACCTGTAGCTTCCTGGGAGAGTTGGGCGAGGCTTCTCAGAGGAAGTGGCCTTGGAAGTGTGCTGTCTCCTTGTACCACAGGCTGCCAGATCCCCAGGGATGGAGCACCCCAGGCAGTGGTACAGTACACTTGGGTGCTGCGAGAGATGAGGGTGACACCACAAGGCTTGTGAGGCTGGCAGGGATGCACTGGAAAGGGCCTGTGTGCCAGCTCAGGGAACTTAGGCTTTTCCTTTCTTTAGAAAATGTGTGACTTGGAGGCAGGCCATCGGCAGCTGGCTTCCTGGCGGGCTTCGAAAGTCCACCCTGCAGTCTGTCTCCGAAGCATGCCCTTTGTGCAGCCTCCCCCTTCGGGGCACCGTCGGAAGGCAGGTGCTCTGGAGTGTGGTTTCAGGTTTTATGGCACTGGTGGCACCTGGTGAAAGGGTTTGAGGACAGGTGGCCTTGGCCCTTGCAGAGTTTGGTTTTAGAGTGTGTTGCAAGCAGAAGTACGTTTTCTCTTTTAGGTTTGTTTCCCAGAAGGCTGACACCCTGTTCCTGAGGTTTAAGGAACTTAGACTGGACTTGGAACCAGCGGAGGCCTCAAAGGTCGTTCAGCTTCTCCCTAGAAGAGGCCTTTGGGCTGCTCTCCGTGGCCCCCAAGGCAGAGGAGGGAAGAATGGAGACCCAGGCCACTGCCAGTGGCTTTGGGCTCTGTCAGACCTTGCTTCATTCTTCCTGTGCTCTCATCTGGGCGATTCAGGGAACGGCTCCTTGGGCTGCCATGAATGAAATACTGTTGTTTCACTTAACACACTTATTATGTGTCTATTCTAGTGTCAAAATTTCAGTTTAAATTCATTTTTTGCAGGAACCTCAGCTCTTTATGTGGCTAAAGTAGAGGAAATTCACGTTTATTGGGCACTACTGTGTGTCAGATGCGGGATGTCCTGGTGCTTTTACCAAACCTTCTCATTTCATTTATCCTCAGACCAGCCTTTGAGTTATCGGGTATTGCCCTACTTCACTGTTGGGGGTGAGGGAAGTTGAAGCTCAGAAAAATTAAGCCTCTCCTCTGAGGTCGCTCCAGCTGGTGAGTGGCAGAGCCAGAATTTCAGTTAGGCCTGTCAGAGGCTCTCAGCTCTGTTTACTGTGAGGATTTCCTCTTGTGTTTGTGGCTTTTTGCCAGTTTGACCTGTTAGTGTTGATGGTGCTTTCATAATTCTAATTACCTTTGACATTGCCAAAGATTAGCTCTTAACTCTGTGCTAAAAAGGTTTCTTCCTCTATTTTCCTTTTAATTAAAAAAATGTAGATCTTTCAAATTTGTGTACATTTCAGTCTCCCTGTCTCTTCCTCTTGTGAATCCTGTTGTTTCACTGCATGGTTCAGTTCAGGAATTTTCCCAGAGCAGGGTCTCAGAGATAGTTTGCTGTGGCCTTGCCTGGGAGGAGCTCATGGCTGAGGACTCAGGGTGGAGGCTCCAGTCCAGGAAATTCCGGGCAGTGTGAACCGTGAAACATTTAAAACGTGTTCACGTGTGGTGAGGTGATGATGTCCAGATCCTTTTGGAGGATGAACTGAGGTTTTGCTCTGTAGGTTAGAGAAGCGTTTTATTTTATACAACACCTTTATAACTTCATTTTTGTATTAAATTCTAATTTTGTCTGTATTTTTGTTTTGCTGTAGTATAGTGTGGTTCTACCTTCAAAGAAAAATTGATAACTGATTAGTACAACGCCATGATTAAATAATCCTTCCTTACTCATTGGGTCATATTTCAAGTTTTTATGTATAGTTCAGTCTATTTCTGAATTCTGCATTTCGAGTCATTCCTTCGTATTACTATTTTTGCTCTAGGGCTTCTCTGTCTGACTGGTTCCTTCAGTTTCTGGGAGGAGGGAGATTACCCCCTTCCCCTTTCTGCTTTTAATGAATTTGCTTTTGCTTTGTTGACATTGAGAAGCAGGCCAGGCTTCCTGACGGGGAGTGGGAAGGCTCTTTACAAAAGCTAAAATAACACCCAGATGGGAGTGGGTCTCATTGTTACCGCCATGCTTCACAACCTTCAGCTACTTGCTGTTTGATACCTGCAGAGTGCCTGCTATGGGGCCAGGTGCCTAGTGAGTGCTTTTCTTGTGGTGCTTTCTCTAATTCTCCCAAGGCACTGTAGTGGAGCTGGGATCAGAAGCTGGAATGTCTGAGTCCAAAGTCCCCTTCTTTAAGTTGTTCTATTCCATGGGTCAGATTTAAAGGCACCACCAGATTTCTTTAGTTTCGACATTTTAAGGGACAATAGAAGGCAGCATAACACATGCCAGGTTTCTCAGTCCGCTGGGGGCTGTGCTGTCCAGGCTGGTGTACCTCTCATCCCCTTGTCCCCACCCCAGCGTTAGGCTAGAAAACTGTAGGCAGGGCCCTAGATGTGTGTGTGTCACTGACAGCTCTGGCTCCTCTTACTCAAATCTCTATTGTACGTTCATGGTCTTGATTTTTCCTTTATTGATTATCTGTCTTCACTGAGCCAGCCTTCTGACCTGGGTTTTTATAACCCCAAACTAAGCCATTCATCCACCAGGTACAGCCTATTTTGGGGTCAGTCCATAGATCCCAGCTGTGCCGCTAAGTAACAGTATGATCTTGGACCCGTTTCTTAACCGAGCCTCAGTTTCTTCCATAGTAAAGGTGATCAAATGCCCTACCTTGTAGAACTGGGTGAGGTGACTGAAACGTTTGTGGAGGCCATGGCTCGCTTGACATGGTGGGGTCATCTCACTGCACATGGCATACACAGTTTATCTTGTTGTTTTCTCTCTTGATGAAGATGTCTTGATTTTTATGCTGTCTCAGAACAAGTGGAACCATGACTTATGTATGGGTTATGAATTCACATACTTTTCAGCAGAGGTATTCTGTGTATCATTTAAAAAACACAAAAACCAAAAAACTTCTCTTTCTGCCTAGCACAGTCCTCATGCTCCCAGTGCTGTCCTGGGGAACAGAGATGTGACTGATGGGGTGGTAATAATGATGAAGATAATGGTTTTATATATTTTTACCCGTGATGTATCCTTTGTTTGAGTTATCTTCCTGTGATTTTATATCATGATAACATATGTTAAAACTCCAGCTTCTGGTCCTGAATTAAAACTTGGGTATATAGGACTTTTTTCAAGGATTCCTCCTTTTTTTTTTGGTGAGGAAGATTGGCCCTGAGCTAACATCTGTTGCCAATCTTCCTCTTTTTGCTTGAGGAAGATTATCGCTGGGCTGACATCTCTGCCAGCCTTCCTCTATTTTGTATGTGGGATGCCACCACAGCATGGCTTGATGAGCGGTGTGTAGGTCCCCACCCAGGATCCGAACCTGTGAACCCCGGGCTGCTGAAGTGGAGCACAGGAAGTTAACCACTACACCACTAGGCCGGCCTCGGATTCCTCCTTTAAAAGGGACATCAGAACATTTGAGCTGTGCATCAGAGGAGTGGGGTCTTTGGCTTTTATATCCACTGCCTTAATTTCCATTTTTGTGTTTTTTCTAGTTTCTTCTTGGACCAAGATGACTGATGGAAACCTGTCCACCTCTACAAATGGCGTAGCCTTGATGGGCATTCTGGATGGTCGATCAGGAAACCACATTCAGAACCTGCAACACTTGAATCTCAAGGCGCCCAGATCCCTCTCGTTGCCTGAGTATGGGCCCAAGCTGAAACTTGGTGCTTTAGAAGATCAGCACAGCCTTAAGTCGGTGGACTCAGGCATTCCTACCCTAGAGATTAGCAACCCGGAACCTGTACCCTGCAGCGTGGTCCATGTGAAGAGGAAACAGTCTGAGTCGGACATAGTGCCTGAGCGGGCCTGCCAGAGCGCATGCCCGCTGCCATCCTACGCACCACCAGCTCCCACCAGTGCTGAGCGGGAGCAGAGTGTGCGGAAGTCCTCCACGTTTCCCAGGACAGGCTATGATTCAGTGAAGCTCTACAGCCCCACCTCCAAAGCCCTGAACCGCAGTGACGATGTCTCCGTCTGCAGCGTGTCCAGTCTTGGCACAGAGCTGTCAACCACACTGTCCGTCAGCAATGAGGACATCTTGGACCTCATGGTCACGAGCAGCTCCAGTGCCATTGTGACCCTGGAGAATGACGATGACCCACAGTTTACTGACGTTACCTTGAGTTCCATCAAGGAAACCCGCGACTTACACCAGCAGGACTGTGTTGATGCAACTGAGGAGGGGAATAAACTGAAAATATTGGGACCATTTAGTAACTTCTTTACAAGGTAATGCCATCTTTGTCTCTCTAGAAGAGCTAGGTTGTTGAATTCAGACCAGTTGAAGTGTTCTTATCTAAAATGGGTTGTATGTTTCCTGCCTTGTTGAGCAGGCACTATGTCATGCAGATAATCATGCCTGTTCCCAATAACCCAGAATCCTGTGGAGTTGTGTGTAGGACTGGTCTGTTGGTGATTCTGCTTTCTGATTCCTCACTGCTACCTGTCACCTCTATCTCTATGTCCCTGGCTCACTCACACAGTCTCTTGTCACTTCTCGGCCTCTGACCTGCTGCGGCTGAGAGAGACTCGCAAGTGGCCAGTGTTACCAAATCAGCAACCTTACTTGGTCAGCCTTATCCTCTGAAGGGCCCTTTATGCTCATATCTTGAGTTTCTTGGGCCAAAGGGTGCTGATGAGGGTGATATCAGAGTTAGGAACCCACATTTCTAACCCCAGCCCCCACTGGCATTACCTAGGGCTGGCGTTTCTGGGTGCCCCTGGTTGTGTTCCCTCTGCTCCTACTTGGCCGTGCACTTGTGTTCGTGTTCTGGCCCTCACCCTGCTGCTGAGGAGTGTGCCGTCACTGCACTGCAGCCACATGTGTTCCTGCCTGTGTTGGGAGCAGGCCATGCACCCCCCTCCCCATGGTGCCCTGTTACCCAGGTGCCAAACCAGGGCTGCTGGTGTCCCTGTGACTCACCTCAGGCCCTGTGGGGACAGCTCCTGCCGTGTCTCCCTCTCATTTGTGTTCTCATGTTTTCGTTCGACAAGTGTTTGTGTCCTAGGCTCTACTCTTGGCAGGTAATTTGGGAGTAACACGGTGATAGAAATGGTCATGGGTATTGACTTTGGGTGGTCTTACAGGCTGGGGGTGGTGGAAATGGACATATCAATCAGTCACACAAGCACACGTGAACTCCCAAACTGGAGTGCTGTGAGGAAGGGCACAGGGGCTGTGGAGAGTATGTGCAGGAGAATGGCCATCTGCTCCACAGCTGCTCTTTGGAGGGCTCTGGGCCCAGGGCTTGGCAGGTGGGAGCATTTCTTTGGTTGACCCTGGCTGCCCCATGTGTGTGTGCCCCCAGCAAAGGCCACATTGGACACTTGGCAGTTCTGGATGTCCCTTTGAGATGGTGTGATGTGCTGGCTGGAGTCAGCTGGAGACTTCTGTGGCTGTGGGCGTGCATGTTAACTTACTGCTGCCTCAGTTGCTTCATCAGCTGCACGTGGGGATTATCTCAGATGAGCCCAAGACCAGTCCTGAGTGAAAAGATCTCCGACGTGGGCTCTGGTTTTGTGGGCACCTTTTCTGTTTGGTGTGCTGACAGACAGGTGTCATGCTACCACGAGGAGAGTTCCTGTCCCAGAACTCAGTAACTCAGCGATGGCCTTCAGTGGGAGGAGCCCAGGAACTTTGGGCGGACTGTTTGTGATATCCCTTCTGAGACCATAGCCCTAAAATATTGTAGTTGTGGTTCAGATTTGTGTGGCTGCACTGTTCTCTTTACTCAGCTCAGTGTTCTCAGCTTTTCCTCTTGATGAATACTACCTGGGTGCTTGTTAAATATGGCTCCTCAGGATCCATCCCAGAACTCTAGAATCAGAGTCTCAGGGAAGGGCCTGGGAGACAGGTTTTAAGAATCACCTGGGGTTCTTGGCAAATTTGGGAAACGTTGCTCGAAATAAGGATGGCTGGGAAGCAGCACAGAGGGAAGAACTTAGCTTTGGAATTCAACAGAACTGCACCCCCTTCCTAGCTGTGTGACCTTGAACAAGTTACTTCACCTCTCTGAGTCAGTTTTCTCATCTCTAAAATAGCATGAGTAAGTGCCTGGCACGTGGTGCTTGTTATGCTGTTGATGTACCTCTACTCTTACCTTTGTCATCATCATCACTGTGCTCTGTCTTGGCTTCCTCATGTGCAAAATGGTGATAATGTGAACTATTCATGTGGTGGTCCTGGGGATGAAGTGTGTCCCCATGTGTGAAACTTAGTGCAGGCCCAGGCAGAGTAAGCTTGGAAGTATCAGTTGCTCATTGTGATGATCATGGCGCCATCTCACTTCCTCTGCTGCCTTTGTCGAATTGTCTGTGTTGGCGCCTCTTCCCCTTTGAAAAGAAGCACCATCAATTATTGCAGATCATTTCTTTCTTTTTTTTTTTTTTTTTTTATAATTTTATTTATTTATTTTTCCCCCAAAGCCCCAGTAGATAGTTGTATGTCATAGTTGCACATCCTTCCAGTTGCTGTATGTGGGACGCGGCCTCAGCATGGCCAGAGAAGCGGTGCGTCGGTGCGCGCCCGGGATCCGAACGTGGGCCGCCAGTAGCGGAGCGCGCCCACTTAACCGCTAAGCCACGGGGCCGGCCCCTGGCAGATCATTTCTAAAGCTACTATTTTTGAAAATCTTTCTCAGCTTTGTGCCACAGAAAACAAATGTCTCCTCTTAGTTTTATTCCTTGGTTCTTGTCTTCCTCTTGTTTTGATGGCTGTGACATTATTATTGTGAGCCATTATTCAGAACTTTGGAAAGCACGTGGAATATTAATGACAAATGAGTCAAAATATGTGATATCATCGGCCAAGTCTAGTGAATTTTTTGTCCTAGAGTCTTAAAGAGTTAGAGAAGAGTTTCAATCCAGAGTTCCTTTGAGGGGAAAAGGGTTCTGTGCCAAAAGATGTTTGGAACCCACTAAACATTTTACAGGTGAGTAAATTTATTGATGAGTTACAGAGAAGGCCTGGCACACAGCAGGTACTCAGGACTGTGGACTGTGTTCTTGAGGGCAGGGCTGGGACTAGAGCTGGTCCTTTGGGGTTCCCAGACCAGGCTTCTGAGTCACCCTATTTCTCTACTTTATACCCTGAGTCCAGGCAACTGACTCTCTTTACCCTAGTGCCTTCTGTTCTCCTTGTCCTCACTGAGTCGATTTCTAGGTTGTAGAAGGAAGCATGGGCTGTATTGTGGAAGGCTAGTCTAGGAGAATGGGTCTCAGAGGAAGGGGTGGAGATGGTTAGGGAACTTGTGGCCTGAGGAGCAGACCTGTTGGTGACCCTAACTGCTTGATGAGGGCGGCCTGGGTGAGGCAGGAGGAGGGGAGTGACAGGACGGCTGGCTGGCCTGATGCTGACCCGTGGAAGCTGCAGGCTCAGCTCCTGTTTGTTCCTGGTTCCTTTGTTCATCCAGACTGTAATAAGCACCTCTGTTGCAGACTCTACCCTGAGCGTAGAGAGTCCCTGCCCTTAAGGTGCTCATAGCTGGTAGGGGAGACGGACTGGATACTGTGGGGGCGGGGGCATGAGTGCTGTCATGGGAGTGTGAGTGTGTGTGGTACCCAAGTCAGGAGTCAGGCTGGCTGGGTTCAGTGTGAGCTCTCCTACTTAATAGCTGTGTGACCTTGGGCAAGTTACTTCACCTCTCTGAGCCTTAAATGGGCATAAAACTACTGTGTAAGGTTAGAAATCAAGTAGATAAAGCATCTAGAATGCTTCATCGTACTCTGTGAGTAGTAGCTAGCTATGATTCTAACATAAATATTATCATTTCTAAAAAATATATTTTCTAAAGCTTTCCCTAGTTCTTATCTCCATATTGTGCTTATTGCTTCAACCAACCAGTTACTGAAAAAGTTAGATCAGGGTTTCTCCACCTTGGCACTGTTGACATTTTGGGATGGATGAATCTTTGTGGTAGGGGTTGTCCTGTGCATTGAAGGCTGTTGAGCAGCATTCCTGGCCTCTACCCACTAGATGCCAGTAGCACTCCTCAGTTGTGCAACCAAAAATGTCCTCAGAAACTGCCAAATGTCCTGGGGTTTGTGGTGGGGTGGGAGAGGTGGGCAAAATCACCCAGGCTTTGAGAACCACTGAGCTAGCAAGTTGTAAATGTTAGTATTTAATTGCTTCCTTCAAGGAAATTTACCAATGTAATGTAATTTGAGCAGAATCCTCATCTTGTATAGAAGAGAGAGGGGCTGTGTTAAGGGATCCTGTGAGCCCAGTGTCGTTGAATGGTATTTATATAGAAACACCGACAGCAAATATGAGAGGGATTCAGTAACATGCTTGTTTTCTACAGGAGGCAGGGTTGGTTTCTGTGAAGCCCAGGGCTTAAGGCTGCTAATCTGCACTGGTCTGGAAGGTCATAATTAGCTTTGACTACTTACTTCTTTTGTGTAGCCCTGTGTTAAGCTCTCAGAAAAGATGATCTGAGTATCCTTTGCTGACGAGAGATACTTGAACTGCATTTGAAGGATGAGAAGGAGCGTGCCAAATGGAGGTGTGAGGGCCGAGGGAACAGCTTGTGGAAGGCTGGGAGGTGTGGTGCGCCTGGCTGTGTTTAAAGAACTGTAATGATGCGTTTTTCCGCTCTGCTTCCTGACCTGGCTGAGAGCCCCTTGGGGGCACAGTCTGTGTCTGGTTCACCCTTGCACTGAGTTGTAATTCAAAGACAGAGACAAGGAGCACGGTGGTTGAGAGCTGGGGCTGCTCTGACCCAGGTTCCAACCTCAGCTTTGCCATTTGTAACCTTGTATGACCTCAGGAAACTCACTTAACCTCTGTGTTTACTAGATGACACGGGGTTAATTATACTTCTCATAAAGAGTCGATTTGAGGGTTAAATGAGATAATACAAGCAGAGCGCTGGGCAGAGCACATACCGAATATGCAGGTTGGATTTCTGGGCCTGCTCTCTGCCTTTGTTGGGGTTTCACATAAGATTTCACTTTTTTTAAGAGTCTGCTATATGAAAAAGTTTGAAACCACTGGTTTAAGAAAAATAAATCTTTAAATGGGCACTATGACTTGATGTGAAAGTGCTCAACCACAATTTTAGTTCCTGTACTGATCTAGGCTTTTGGGATTTGATTATTTAGAAGGTGACATGAGCAATGCTAAGGAAGAAATGTACTTACTGCTTTCTTTTTAGGGAGGTGAGTTAGTTGACCTATTGGGAGAATGTACTTCAGAGACATGTGACAACCAGAGCTTTCGGCACAGGGAATAACAGGTACCGTCTGGGGCTTGCCAGGTGCCATTCTCAGCACTTTTAGGTGGTTGCCTTGTTTGATCTTCAAGAACCGTATGAGCGAGTATGGTGTGGTCGATTCTGTGGGCTGGCTTGTTCATCCTCTAGGCCACCTTCCTTCTGGGGTGCCTTCCTGTGCTGTGGAAACGGAAGAGTTAAAAATATGCCTTTCCCAGAGTCTCTTGCAGCTAGGGTTCTAGATGTGAATTGGGTACCATCAAATTCTCCCATTTATGAGAGATTTGAGGTAGAAGTTAGGCGGAGACCGTTTTTTCTTCTGCTTTTGGCCATTTTCTGCTCTTGGCGATGTCAGAGAGATGGGAGGCTGTCCTGCAGCAGCATCACTGTGTCCGTTTCCTGGATGTGTAGAGGCAGTCGCAGTGGAGGAGGTGGCTGCGTTCTGTGTTGCAGTGTCGAGAGGCAGTGGTGGTGGCTTCCTGATCCTGTTGCATTCTTGAATTCGTAATTCCAGTGGCAGCTCAGATGTGGCAGCTCCCCTGGTGTGTCAGTTCTGTATTATTCAGGGAGCTGTTCCTGGGGGTCCAGTTTAGAGCCCCCTACTTTAGCCATTACAACAATTTTGAAATCATCTCATTCTTGAGTTAAATCTCTTTCTGCTTAAATGCCTAGAGTGTATCCTATATCCTACACTGAAAGCTGATGAATTCAGGCAAGTACTGTAAGTAATTCTCATTTATAGGTGAGGAAACTGAGGCAGGGGGTAGTTAAGTAACTTGCAAGGGATCCAAAGACAATACAGGGTTTGGGTCTCTAAACTTAGGTTTCTTATTTGGAAAATAGAAATAAGTTCACGCTTCAAAGTGTTGTTGGGATTAAATGGGGAGAAAGTGTACGTAGATGTGAAGCACAAAGCACGTGGCAGGCATGTTAATGTCTATTCATTGTTTTTTTTTGCCTGACTAGTTTTCTACTGCTTTGACTATGTTAGAATTAGCATCAGTTAATTGAGGTTATAATAATGTAACTATGACTTTTCTACAAAATCTGCTTGCTAATGTTCCTGGTGACTTTGACCTGGCATTAGGGATATACAGAAAACACCTGCTGTATACCTGAGCTGCTGAGGTGTGTGTGTATGTACACACCACTGTAATACGTGGCAAGGAGCACTGGTTGGTGTTTTCTTAACCTAGCTATTTACTGGCATGTGGTCTTGGGTAAGGCAGGCACTCAACCTCTCTGGGGCTTACTGTCTTTGGTTGCAGAATGAGCTGAAGGTACCTATTTTACAGAGTTGTGAAAAGGAAAGGAGTGATCTGATCCGGGTGTTGAGCTCCAAGTACCAGGCCACAAGGGAACCAAGAAGATAGGAAGATGGCAGATGAGTGCTGGAGGCCACTGTGTAAATCCCTGTACAGTGCAGTGAGGGTTTGAGGAGAGATGAGCACAGCAGAGAATCCCCTGGAAGTCCAGAAAGAAATACAGGGGCTGAGATGCTGGCAGGCCTTTGAACACAAGGTTGAGACAGTGTTTCTTTGGCAGAGGGATCAGCTTGTGCAAAGTTATGGGAGCAGGAAAAAGCTCAGTGTTTCTGGGAAAACGCCATGGCCTGAGGCATTCAGGGTGGAGGAGAGGTGACAGAAAGGTGGATAGGAGCCCAGATTGGCCGGGGCTTTTAGGACCACTTTTAGACCCAAGACTCAAAGCACATAAGAGCCAGAGAGAGTAAGAGAAAGGTCTACACAGGAGCTGATGAACTGCCTTTATGAGAGGGGGATTAAATCTGGTTAGCTAGAGGGGCTCCAAGTTGCCTTCTGAGCAGCTCCCCTGGGGAGAGGCAGTAGCCGCCCTGTTCGGAGCATATGTTTTGGGCCATTCTCTCTCTAAAGCATTTCACAGCCTTCAGGTAGGGATTGTCTCCGCACTGGAGACAGGCTCAGAGAGGCTAACTGCATAGACTCCAAGTGGCAGAGCCGTGATTTGAACATTCACTTGTCTACCTCCAAAGTCTGTGCTCTTTCTGCACAAGACTACGCTGCCCCTTGCAGCATGACCAGAAAGAGGGGAACTCAAGGTGGGAGAGCAAGAGAAGGTGAGCTGAAATCCAAGGTGCAGTGGAGATCCTGCAGGCCAGTGGGGGTGGAGTGAACAGGTGCTCTGTGGAAGGGTGGGTGGAAGGTGTGAGGACAGTAAACCAGGCCAGGGAGTCAGCGCTGTGAGTCTTCCTCAGGGCACGGAAGCTCTTTAGTGGGAAGAGGGCATTGTGGGCAAGCAGGTTGAAAATGCTTCATCCTCCCAGAGTGTTGGAGTTATCCAGGTATTCGAAAGTGTGCGAGTGAGGCTGGGGTGGGCTCTGAGGCCTGATGCCTGAGGCTGCTAGCTGCGTGGTTGGCCTTACGGGCTGGCAACGCGGGGAGGGGAGTGAAGACTGCGGCAGAGTGGAATCAGTGACAGGCGCCCGCCTCCGGAAGACCTTGAGCATGAGCATGAGAGAAGCAGAAAAGATTTTAGCAAGCGAGGAAACTAATGGGTGGTTCCCGTTATTACTAACTGAAGAGCTGAGAGGTGTCTCGATTATTCAGAGTACCGTCCCTTCTGGTTTTTTTTTTTTAAATATTTATTTATTTATTTAGTGTGTGTGTGTGTGTGAGTGTGAGTGTGTGAGAGAGGAAGATCAGCCCTGAGCTAACGTCCATGCCAATCCTCCTCTTTTTGCTGAGGAAGACTGGTGCCGAGCTAACAGCCGTGCCCGTCTTCCTCCACTTTATATGGGACGCTGCCACAGCATGCCTGACAAGTGGTGTGTCAGTGCGCGCCCGGGATCCAAACCTGGGCCGCCAGCAGTGGAGTGCGTGCACTTGACCACTACACCACGGGCCGGCCCCTGTCCCTTCTGTTTTATTGAAGTTTTTCACAGGCACACACATAGCCTGGATCCTCTGACCCTGTTTTGATCTCCCCACCCCTAAGTTTTAAGTGCTTCTGCTGTGAATTCTTGTACCAGGTGGATTTTCAGCAGCTCAACGCCCTTGGTTATGGAGTGTCTGCACTTCTTGTCCAACCGCTGATTTACACAGCTGAGCTTACCAACAATTATTTCAGCACCTGGGGCTCATCAGAGACCTGGACTAGAGATGTTCTTTCACTCCAGGGGAGCTTCATTTTGAGGTTGTCCTTCAAGTTTGGAGAGGATGCAGCAGAGAGGGTCCCTCTGCAAACATGGCTGACAGGAGCCACAGCAGGCCAGCTATCCATGTGCTGGACACACACGGGAGGTTGTCTGGTTAGGTTGCCTGGTTACTGCTGCAGGCACCGTTTGGAAAGCCTGTCTGTCGGTGTACGGCTGTGCTCGGAAAGAACAGCTGGGCTTGTTCAGGGTGTGCTGCCTCCCTGTGCTTTGCTGGGCTTTGTTTTCCTTTGGCAGCAAATCACAGCCATAATTATTTATTGAGTGCCTGCTGTGTACAACGCATTGCTGCTAGATCCTTAAATATGCTTTTTTTTTTTAAACCGACAGTTTCTTTTTTTTTTTAAACTGACAGTTTCATTTCTTTTTTTTTTTTTTAAACCGACAGTTTCTTTTCTTTCTTTTTTTTTTTTGTGAGGACGATCAGCCCTGAGCTAACATCCATGCCAATCCTCCTCTTTTTGCTGAGGAAGACTGGCTCTGACTGGCTCTGAGCTAACATCTATTGCCAATCCTCCTCCTTTTTTCCCCAAAGCCCCAGCAGATAGTTGTATGTCATAGTTACACATCCTTCTAGTTGCTGTATGTGGGACGCGGCCTCAGCATGGCCGGAGAAGCAGTGCGTCGGTGCGCGCCAGGGATCTGAACCTGGGCCGCCAGCAGCGGAGCGCCCGCACTTAACCACTAAGCCACGGGGCCGGCCCTTAAATATGCTTTTCATCATACCTTCTTTCAGGGAATATTTACTGAGCATCTACCATATGCCAAGGCACTGTTCTAGGTGCTTGGAGTTCATTTGTGAACAAAACAAAGACCGTTGTCCACAGAGAGCTTGTATTCTAGTGGGAGGAGGCAGATAATAACCACAATAAATAAATGAAGCGTATCTGTTGGCAGTGATAAGAGCTATGGAGAAAAGGAGAAAGTAGAGGCAGGAGGTACTGGGAGCACTGGAGAAGGCAGGTTACAGAGTAGGCTGGTCAGGGTAGCCCACCAGAGCAGTGCCCGTTAGGTGAGTGAGGAGGAGAGATTTAAGCCGACTTGAAGGGAATAAGGAAGTTAACCAAGCAGATACCTGGGAGAGCAGTGACTGAGGTGGGAGAAGGGCACAGACAGACCAGGTGCATCAGAGGAACAGCAGAGAGGCCTGTGTGGTAGACTGAGGGAGCCATAACGAGGGTGAAGAGTTGAGGTCAGTGGGACTGGGTCCTGTATGGGCCTATGGGTCATGGTAAGGTGTTGGCTTGGACTCAGAGTGAAAGGGAGCAACTGCAGCATTTTGAGCAGTTGTACTAGTTGTGTACTGCTATGTCACAACCACAAATAGAGCAGCTTGAAACAGCATCGCTGTTGACATCTTGGCGTGGCTGGGTTCTCTCTCAGGATCTTACAAGGAGGAAACCAAATTATTGACTGGCTGCATCCCCATCTGGAGGCTTGACTAAGGAAGTGTCTGCTTCCAAGCTCATTCAGGTTGAACTCAGTTCCTTGTAGTTGTAGGACTGAGTCCTTAGTTCCTTGATGGCTGTCAGCTGGGGGCCACTTTCAGCTCCTAGAGGCCTCTCGCGTTCCTTGTCAATGTGTTCCCTGCATCTTCAAAGCCAGCAACAGAGAATCTCCCTTGTGTTCAATCCCTCTCACACTTCAAAATCTCTCTTGCAGGAAGAGCCCCAGTTGTTTTTAAGGGCTCACTGATTAGGTGTAAGGTCCACCAAGAATAATCTCCCTTTCGTAAAGTGGTCTGTGCCATATGGCATAGCTGACCAGGGGAGTGACTATCCCAGCATATTCATAGTTCATGCCCGTGCTCAAGGGGAGGGAATTCTATGGGGGATGAACACCAAGGGGAGGGAGTCTTGGGAGCCATCTTGGAATCCTGCCTCCCACAGGAGTACTGCTTTCAGCTAGGTTTAAAAAGAATGACTTAAGTTGCTGTATTGAGAGTAGGCTGTTGGACATGGGGGAAGGGGTAAAGCAGGGAAACATTAGGAGGCTGCTGTAGGAGTCCAAACAAGAGATGATGATGGCTGCAACTGGGTGATAGCTGTGGAGAGGGTGAGAAATAGTTGTAATGTGAAGAATGGACATGGATGTGGAGAAAAGACAGGAGTCAAAGAGGACTGTACGATTTTGGCCTGAATTAGTGGAAAAATAGAATTCTCATCAGCTGAGACAGATGTGGGAGAGAAGATGAGTTTGAGACATCGTAGCCGTTTGCGTGAAGGTAATGGAATAGGCCATGACGTAGGAGTCTGGAGTTGGGGAGTTGGGGAGATATAAGTTCAGAGTTGTTGGCATTGTGGATGGTTTGGAATTAGGTGAGGTCGCCATGAAGTCAGCATGGACCGAGAGAAGAGGACCAAGGAATGAGCCTGAGGCATGCCAGCGCTGAGAGGTCTGGGGGAGGGGAGGAACCTCACAGAGGCTGAGAGGCAGGGCCAGTGAGGTGGTATCCTAGAAGCCAGGTGAAGACGGGTGTCAGGGAGGGGAGTGGTCAACCGGGCAGAGGGTGCTGGTGGGTCAGGGAAGATGAGGGCTGAGATCATTTAGTGAAAGGAGGTCATTGGTGACCTTGGCCAGAGTTGTTTTAGTGGAGCGGTGCAGGGGAAAGTGTAACTGGAGTAAATTTAAGAGGGAACAGGAGAAGTTGGAAACAGTGAGCACAGACAATTCTTTTGGTGGGTTTGCTGCAGAGGGGAGCAAAGAAATGCTGGAAGAAAAAGTGGTCTGAGATTTCTTTCTTTTTTTTGATTGGAGAAGTATGTGTTTTGTTTACTTTTAAGAACAACCTAGTAAAAGAGAAATTGAACATATTAGAGAGAGGAGTGAATTCTGGAGCATTGTCCTTGCATTGCATCTGAAGGAGTGGAATCTGGTGCTCAAGTAGAGAAATTGGCTTTAGCTGAGTGGAATCATGTAAGTTAATAGGCAGTAAAGCGGAGGATGTTGGCACAGATGCTGGAGGATAGATGTGGCCATAGGAGTCTGGAAGTTTTCTTTTTTTCAGTGCACATTGACTACTTTATTGTTTTTAATGCTGTTTCATTTTCGTGTGTTTGTGAATATAGGTTTTTAATTTCAACATATTTACTTTTTTAAAAATAAACTTTATTTTTTAGGTTCACAGCAAAATTAAGCAGAAAATTGAGAGTTCCCATTTATACCCCCTTCCCCCCAACACACATGCACCCCCACTATAAACATCCCCCACCAGAGTGGTACTTTTGTTACAGTCAGTGAGCTTGCATTGACACATCATTGTCACCCAAAGTCCATAGTTCACATTAAGGTTACTCTTAGTGTTGTGCATTCTCTGGGTTTTGACAAATGCATAATGACATGTATTCACCATGATAGTATCATGGTGCACCGCCCTAAAAGTCCCCTGTTCTCCACCTATTCATCCCTCCCTCCCCCCAACCCCTGGCAACTACTGATGTGTTTACTGCCTCCATAGTTTTGCCTTTTCCGGAATGTCGTATAGTTGGAATCATACAGTATGTAGCCTTTTCAGATTGGCTTCTGTCACTTAGTAATACGCATTTAAGGCTCCTCTGTGTCTTCTCATGCCTTGCTGGCTCATCTCATTTTAGCGTGGAATAACATTCTATTGTCTGGATGTACCACAATTTATTTTTCCATTCACCTACTGAAGGATATCTTGGTTGCTTCCAAGTTTCGTCACTTAGGAGTACAGCTGCTGTAAACATCTGTGTGCAGGTTTTTGTGTGGACATAAGTTTTCGGTTCCTTTAGGTAAATACCAAGGAGCCCGATTGCTGGATCAAATGATAAGAGTATGCTTAGTTTTGTAAAAAACCGCCAAACTGCCTTCCAAAGTGGCTGTACCATTTTGCATTCTCACCAGCAGTGAGTGACAGTTCCTGCTGCTCCGCGTCCTCACCAGCACGTAGTATTGTCAGTGGAAGTTCTTTTTCTGTTGCTTCATTTTCTTGGTGAAGTAGGAGGCAGGGTCCTCAGCTGACAGTGAGGATGGCGATGGAACTTTAGGTTTGAGGCTCGAGGAAGAGATGTGAAAATCATCTAGGCAAGTGGGGGAGTAAAGGATAGAAAATACGATTGCAGGGGAGCATCAGGGTTTGGCCAGGTGATCAGAAACCAGACATTGTGCTTGTGCCTTTTTTCTAGTGTCTCCCCTGCACAGGTAAACGTGTGGCTTCACTGAGTACAGTGAAATGAGAGGCAGGCGGAGGAGTCGAGGGTATGTGTAAGAGTGTGACCTGGCCTTTAAGCTGGATAAGGAGTAGGGGGATATCTGGAGGATGAGGGACAGTGAAAGAAGGAAGGATCAGTGGAGACCCTGGTGTATAGGAGTTAGAGGAGCAAGATGGAAAGATGGAAGGCTTGAAGTTAGTAGGAGTGTCTTCACTGTGTGGAGAAACAGGCTTAGGGTCACATGGCTAGTTGGCAGTGGAGCTTGGAGGGGTCAACCACCCCCCGCCCCCACAGTCTGTCTGACAGTAAAGCTCTACCCTGGGCAGTCACATCGTGCTGAAGCTGATCTGGTGAATCTGGCCAGGGAGAGTTGAAGGAAGGAGGTGAAGTGCCTTCATTCCACTCCTCTGACATGCTGAGTGGGGAGAGGAAGGCAGCAGTTCCATCCTGGCGGCATTGTTTTGATGGGCACTGCTTTGGTGGGCTGGCTATGGCTATAAGAACACTCCCATTTGTGAACAGCACCCCGTCCTTGGAGAGGTTGGCGTGGGGTGCAGAGTCCTATGTCTGGGGCTGGGGGAGAACTAAGGTGAATAGCCCTGAATGTGTCGTGCGGCTCCCCCTTCCCCTGGGCTCACTGCTGGCCCCACTGCTAAGGAGCTGGGTGGGACAGTGGTGCCCTGCTCTGGGGCACTATGCCTTGGAGTGGACAAAACCTCACGTGATCTTCTGAAGAGGCCCAGGCCAGGACAGCAAGAGGAGAAGGAAATGCCAAGAGGAAATGTCCGAGAGGAATGTGGACTGTTGTCAGCTGTGCGTGAGGCATCGCTTCCTCTTCAGTCCTTGGCCTTCTCCAGGGCACCCCACCGTCACTCCAGCTGGCTGCCCGTGGTTGATGTTCCTGTGGCATGCCCCACCAGACACCAGCCTGGACAGCTTCTGCTGCCCAGGACCAGGTCTGCGGACTGGGGGCTCGCTCACTCAGGGACACCTTCTCCATGCTTCTCTGAGGATCTGCATCCCTGAATCATTTCTGCAAATGCTTAACCGCTGTCAGGAGGGTCCTCTCCAGCCTCCTTGTGAGGACCACCCTCATGGGCCTTCTGCGTGCCCCAAGGAGCCCATGTTCACATGAGAGGGGGGGCACATAGAAGACACTGGGGGTGAGCTCGTGTGTGTCATCGCAGCTGTTCAGGTACCGTGGCTTTGGCTACCCTCCATCTGGTGGGTCCCGTCTCCTCGCTCCAGGTTCTTGGGTACCGCCCCTGCAGCAGCACTCTCCGGAATGTCTGTCGGGGCTGGAGCCCACTTGAGGACAGCATGGAGTCTGCATGGGAAAAGACCTGGATGTGCAGTGATGCAACAGCAGCTACCGTTTCCCAGGCTGTTCTGGGCTCAGTTGGAGTGATGTGTGGGAAAGGGCTGTAGAAACCATACTGAAGCCCTCACAGATGTCAGATGGTGACATCTTCCTCTGCAGCTGTGGAAGTTGTCTGGGCTCTGTGCTTACTCCACGTGCACCTGCCACAAGTCACTTTGTGGATGCTGTGTTCCCATGTGTTAAACCTGAGAGTTGGGCCAGGTGGTCTCAGTGCAGTCCAGCAGGAGGAACCTTCCTGAATCAGCATCTCATCTGCTTGCGGCTCCTCCTTTCCTCGCACAGGCTTGCTGACCCCCTCCTGGAATAGGTTCCATTTCTGCCCCTCACTGCCACGCACACTTGAAATGAGAAGAATCCAGCAAGAGCAGAGGGCCCCGTTTACTGCCGTTCCACGCTCCCAGCTCATGCTGTTGCTATGGCAGCTACCGTTGTGCGGTGTCATCTGATGGGTCCCCTAGCCTGGGTGCCCCTCGAGGGACTGCATCTTACTCATCCCATGGCACCCAGTTAGTACTCAGTAAATGCTTGTCAAACAGTTGAATTCAGATGTCATCCATTTCCTCGGTGAATACCTACCCAGGACCCAATGTTGGGGATGCAGTAGCCAATAAGCCCCTTCCCCTGGATAAAAGTACTACATGGCACTTGTAGTCTGCTCTGAGCCCACGGTTGCAAGAGATGCTCCACGTCAGGCTTTAAGTGCTGGGGAGAAATAAAAAGCAGGGTATTGCGAGAGGGATGAGGGATGGTGAGGGTTGTGGGATGGAGGAGGTTCCGTTTTAAATAGGTTGGTCAGGGAGGGCCTCACTGAGCAAGTGACATTTTAGCAGAGATCTGATGAGATGAGGGAGAAGGGTGTTCTGGTAGCCACATGTGGCCAGTCGCTATCTCAGTGGACAGCTCAGATTTGTACATTTCCATCATTGTGGGAAGGTCTGTTCAGCACTAGTCTAGATAGTCCAGATGACAATTTGTGACTTTGTTTTTAACCTTTGTTCCCCTTGATGTATAAAAGGAGCACATGGTAGTTGTGAAAGAGGCGAATCAGTAATGAAGTGCATGAAGCCAAGGGAAACCTGCAGCAAGAACCATCCATGGGGGCCCCTGAGGGAGGGGAAGGAAACGGAGGCAAGGTGGCCTGCGGTAAGGCAGGCGTGGTGGGGAGGGCCGACCTGCCTTCTCCTCTGAAATTGAGGGCGACAGCCACCTTGCGGGGTGTTGAGAATCTCACATGAGGTTCTGTTTGATACTACCTGTGAACTCGAGTGCACATTTAAATATCTGGGGATATCTAATGCCACGAAGATGGAGGAGCCTGTGCCTCTAAGAGGTGTGTTCTGAAGGTGTCTGGAGGTGCCTCCAGCGTGAGGACAGAGAACTCGGTGGTGATTCAGAGAGTGTAGTTGTAGAGCCAAAGATGTGAATATCTGTTCTGCCCTTCTGGCTGGTGGCTGGGCAAGTTGCTTTATTTTCCTGAACCTTGGTTTCCTTATCTCTGAAATGGCGGTAACAAGGCAGTGCAATAAAGTGCTTGGCACAGTGGTCGGTGCTGCGTTCTCACTAGAATTTATTAGGGATCTCTTCACTGCTTATTGCTTGAATAAGTGAGTGAGTGAATGAATGAATGCTAGTAATGCCGACTTCCCCAAGAGATGACCAGCAGAAAAGGAAAAACAGAGAAAAAAGGAATTTAATCAGTCCTGAAGGGTGAACACAATCGATTTCTTTGGCATTACTGATGACTTGATTAAGAGCAGGCCACTGGATGATTTTTCTGTGATCTAGCCAATTCTCTCCTAGGTGTTGAACTTAAGGGAACAGGAAATCGTTGTGTATTCCAGCTGGGTTTGATGATCTGTTTTCCTTCCTTTGGGTGGGTTAGGAAACTTCTTTGAATCTGAGGAAAGAAACCTAAGTTCAGCCACTTTTTGTTGGGGGCTGACATTGAAATTCCTGTTCATCTCAGGTGGGAGGGTAGGGGCATTCACTGTGGAGTGTTAGAGTCAATAACATTCAGGAGTGGCGTGAACTGAACCAAGGAAAGAACTTCTTTAGCCTGCGCATCTATTTATATGTTCTGTGCAGTAGCCAGATCATGTTCCTGATAAACCTTGCAGGCTACACTGATTTCTCTGCAGCGTTTCTGCCCTGGCTTTTAGAAGGTGTTGATGTCTTTAGAAATTTCGCAATAAGCAAGATAGTTTTTTGGGAAGTGGGGGAAAAGGAGAATGTATTTATTCTTTGCAAGATTCATTTGGCTTCCTGAGTGTGTGGAACACCCTGAGTGTACTGGCACTATTGGGAAATCATACACTGTGTCTTTATGGACACGCCCAGATGTCTATGTTTAGGTACCTTGCCTTCATTCTGTCCTTGATGACACTATGGTCAGCCTGGGAGGGGTGATTTAGTGTGAAGTGTAGGACACTTTATGGGACCATAGGAGTTTGTGGGATTTTGAGAAACTCACAGCCAAACCCATTCCTGCAAAGCAGTTCTTCAGCCATCAGCTACTTTCTACTCGTAAATTATCTTCCCTTTGCTCAGGTGGGTATATAATCTGTTCTACTTAAAACATGTTAGTAGAATAACACAACAATTAAACTATCTTATTCTGTTTTCTACCTTGTATAGTGCCTATTCTAAAATGTTTACATATTTGTTTGTAGAATACGGAATATTTGGTATAGCTAACATTAAATTCTTTTGTGTCTTCTGTATTTTTCGTGTGGACACACATCTTACTAGATTGCCACATCAAATCAGCTAGTTCCTGTTTATGTTAAGTGAGCTGAGTTTGTAACTGAGAGTTTCACGTCCAGTTTTGCTGATTCTTTGTTGTGAATAGTTGTGGTTTATCTCAGGATTCTTGTAAGGGTCTATATATGGAAGAATGATGAGTCATCCAGATTTGCCTACTAGCTGTTTTGGGCCCCACAACAGTCCAGTTTTCCTGTTAATTCCCCTTTTCTTCCAGCCAGGGGCTTTTCAAATCCAGGCTCTGTTTACAGAGTGTTAGAGGGAATAGTAAATATTTGTAGGAGTTTGAAAATTAGGGTTTGGATTTAAGTCCTAATTTCCTTTAGGTTTCATATTTGGGTGTTAAAACACATTTCCTGCCAGGAGGGGAGACACAGGGAAAGAGGTCAAGAGGGTGTGGGCTCTGCCTCGAAATCCATGTCCTGCAGAGATGGAAGGGAGCCTGGTATGAGGAAGAAGAAAAAGGGCGAGAGGCCAGTTAGAGGGACGAGGGAAAGTATTTCCTGGATCAGCCCTTGCCCCAGATCAACCCTGTTTTTTACTTTAAGTCTTTACCCTGAAATGAACAGATTTCATTCCTTTTAGAAGTTCTTTTGAGAGCAGTTATTTTTAAAGCAGAAGAAATTGAGCGGTAGCCAAAACTTGTGGGGAAAACACATGCATATATACTTACTTAGGTGTATGCTAGCTGCTGTAACCAAACTTGAAGTATATATAATGGCTCAGACACAGTGGAAATTTATTTCCAGCTCATGCTCTCCCACAATCCATCTTGTGGCTCTGTGGATTTCAACATGCAATCTCTGGGCCCCTTGCATCAAGCCAAAGAAGGGAGAAGAGCCTGAAGGGGCTGAGTGTGGGAGGTTTTCTGGACCAGGCACACTTGAAGTGACAGACATCACTCCACTCTCAGTTTATTGGCTGGAACTCAGTCATGTGGCCACACTTACCTGTAAGGAAGATTGGGAGATGGGACTATTGCCCAGGACAATGAGGAAATGGGTTTGGCGAATAGTTAGGAGCCTCGGCCATTTATTGTGATAATTTTTCTTGATCCCCGCCTCCTTCATGAGAATTAAATGCGTGAATGCTTTGTCATTCTCTTGCCTGAACGATAGTTCTCACCACCTGCAGGATAAACTCCAGGCTACTTGGCGTGGCATAAGGAGCGTTCTGGATCCAATCCCTGCCCACTTCTCAGGCCTCCAGTTCCCGTTCTGTGCTGCAGCCACAAAAACGGAACTCGTTACTTAGGGTTCTGAACCAACTGTGTCTTATCTCTGCTCCTTTGCCCATTCTGCTCCCTCTGCCTGGCAAACTCCTGTTGTCCTTTAGGATTCAGCTTAAGTGACACGTCCTCTAGGAAGTCTTCTCGGATTATCCCAGCCCCTTCCAGAGCCCTCATTTGGATCCCACAGTCCCTGGACTTCTTTTGAGACAGCACTGACACCCTCCCTACTTGCCTTCGACCTGAGCTTCTTTCTTGAAGGCAGGGGCCACGTCTTGTTCCTTCTTTATTTTCCTATCCATTGCAGACACTTCAGTAAATAACCTTAAGTGAATGAGGGGTAGAACATAAATCTAAAAAAAGTAATAAAGAGATCTGGAACACTTGTTAAATCTAAATATTTTCCTTTTCGATTATGTTATTGTTCTAGATATTGGGAGAAGACTGTCCCCAGCAGTTTGGTGTCCCATATGGGGTCACACAGCTGTGTAGGTTTCAGATTGCCCGTGTGGCATCCACACCTTCAGTGTCTGCAAAGCTGGCACATTCTTCTAAGAGGTTTTTGGTTTTTTTTTTTAACATATGTTTTCTTAAATTTTCTCTTTAAAAATATACAGGAAAGTTTTGGCATTTTATGTTCATCATTCTATTTTTGTCCTTTTCACTCTTAAACCCACTAATTTTTCCTTCTTACTGTATTTCCTTACAGACTTTCTATGAATTTTAAATATAAAAATGCTGTTTCTACAGTTTGGTATCCTACTTTTTTACTTATGGAAAACATTTCCCCACATAATTAAAAGTTGTTCATACACGTATTAATGTCTTTGTGGTATTCCATCCTGTGAATCATTTACTTGTCCAACAATAAGGAAACGCTTTTTGTTCCTGCTTTTTGATGATAAGATTACCTATGGGCACGTCAGTGTGTGTTGTCTGCGTTTCACATGATTTCCCGGGATGGAATCCCAGAAGTGCTTTCTGCGTAGTGACCACCATCCTGACCCCTGGTCAGCTCTGATCTACCCTCTCCTGAGGTGATGATGGTGAACCCCCAGAAGCCCTCTGTCCTTGGTGTGAGTTTTCTGGCAGTGAAAATCCAGCCTGTGTTTTATGAATGAAGATGCTCTCAAGGAGGGTTGATGGACTGTTAGAATTTGTCATAGCTCTGGCCTCAGGTTACTGTAAATTGAGGTTTGGGAGGGCTTGTCCTCCCGGGTCCTAGAGTCTACAGAATGCAGAGATGCCTTTGGTTTTCTCCTCTCCTCCTCCTGGGCCCTTGCTCTGGGTCATGGGACTGACTCTGAGCCCAGCATTGCTGGTTTACACTTCGCTGTCTTTGCCTGAGATGCTCTCTACCCCTCTGCCCTGAGTCACCTTGGCTGATTTCTGCACATCTTTAAGGCCCAGCTCAGCTGACGCCTCTTCTGTGAAGCCTTGTGGGCATCCCCAGGACAGAGGCGGCCTCCTCCAGGCCCGCTGTGCTCTGTTCCTACTCTCCTGTAGCCTCATTTTAGTCTAGTTTCGTTTTGTATGTCTTGCTCTTACTGTGAGCCACTCAAGGACAGGGCTGGGTGTTGGTCATCCCTGATTCCCAACTAATGCCCAGCTAATGTTCCTGATTAGCCGTAGTGTCTTGGTTCTGTCCACTTGTACAGTATGGACTGTTATTCCTGGAGCCGCATGTAAGAGTGGTTTGTTTTAATCCACATGGGTGGGGCCTGCTTTGTGCCATGCTCTGGGCTAGTCATTTACCATATGAGAGAAGACAGGGAGCTGATGAATTCCAGGGTCATGGCCTGGCTTTGCTGCAGTGGAGGGAGAGGACACCCTCAGGTGAGCTCTGAAAGCCACCTGGGATAGGAATCTGCACATAGCCTGGATCAGTGGAAGCAGGAGACAGGTAGATACTAGAAAAGTTTACATTGTATGGCAGGTGTTCACAGTTTGGTTTTGCTTTAATGAGTAGAATTGTTGGAATAGTTTAAAGCAAAATCTAAAAGATAGTAATTCACTGTTCATGGAAACTGCTGGAAAGGAGTTAATCTTAAATTCGTATAAAGCATCAATTAAATGAGATAGCATGGGAAAGGGACACACTTATTAGTTAAGGAGCAAAGTTTTCAGCCCTAGCCACATAATAGAATTGTCTGGAAAACTTAAAAAAAATTCATGTCCAAACCCCATCCTCAGAGATCAGTTTTAATTGGTTTGGGGTGATGTCTGGGCATTAGGATTTTTTAAAACTCCCTAGGTGATTCTAGCATGTAGCCAGGATTAAGAAAAGTATGGAGTTAAGCCCAAATCCAAGCTCTTCAGTTTACTGCGTGACCTTAGGCAAGGTTATGTCTCTGAATTTCCTCATCTTTTTTTTTTTTTTTTTTAAAGATTTTTTATTTATTTATTTTTCCCCCAAAGCCCCAGCAGATAGTTGTCTGTCATAGCTGCACATCCTTCTAGTTGCCGTATGTGGGACGCGGCCCCAGCATGGCCAGAGAAGCGGTGCGTCGGTGCGCACCCGGGATCCGAACCCGGGCCGCCGGCAGCACAGTGCGCGCACTTAACCGCCAAGCCACGGGGCCGGCCCTGAATTTCCTCATCTTTAAGGTGAGGAAAATCATACATAAGCCCCTCGAGAATGGGGACCTCTGTCTCTGGTCGTCAATGATTGTAATCCTTGTACTTGGCACAGTGCCTAGGAACATAGTCGGTGTTCAGTATGTGTTTGTTGAATGAAAAAATAACGTGTATGAATATGGGTAGGATTAAATGAGATGAGATGCTTGACCCTGTAGAATAAATAAACTGCCTGTAGTGTTACTAATAAGCACCCTTACCAGTCACACACCTGGTAACTGAGTGGTGGTTCCTTTGTCCTACAGGTGTGAAAACTGAGAGGTTCATTTCTTAGGCAAAGTCAGGCGGCTTGTTAGGAAGCTAGGATTTGAGCCCGAATCTCCCTGACGCTAAATCCCATGTGTGCTATTTCCACCTTAGGTCGGATCTTATTCCTTAAGGTTCCTAAAATTGAAAGAACATAGTCATTTCATCCCTTCTCTCAGCTGTCGTCGTGATCCCCAGACCACTTGTGATTTGTGATGCCTACAGACTATCATTAACTAGCAACTCTTCTTTCCATCTTTTCCTTAGTATTCCTTTGGAGATTAAGAATAAATTTGTGTTTTTTCTTTAGTAAAGTAACATTCTATACTACATTACATAGGCATTTTTGCCCTGCCTTCTCTCTCTCTCTTTGCATAAACCCAAGTTGATGTTAGAGAATGCATCCCTATTTAATTTTTCCTTCTTGTATTTAAATATTGGAGAGTGTTTAAAGGAGATTTCAAGGAGGTTGTGACACAGGAGAACACTGGATCTTGTTTTGGACTCAGTGACTTATCGTTGAGAGGCGTGCAGGCTAGAGTGTGTTTCAGGGTTAGTTAATGAGTTACCTGTTAATGCAGTACCATCCAGCAGGTTTTATGCCAGGCCTTGGGGAGGGCCTAGGTAGGGAGGAGGCCCATCAGCTGGAAAGGCTCCAGAAGAGAGTGGTTTGAACTGAGCTAGTGTTTACTGAAGTGTAATGTATAGTAACATGTACAAAGTGAACACACACGTGTGCCCTATAGAGAGGATTACCAGTACCCCCAGAAGTTTCCATCGTGTCCCTTCTCTGTCAGTACCTTGCTCCCCAAGGACAACCGCTGTTCTGACTTCTATCACCACGGATTAGTTTTGCTTTTTTTTGAACTTTAGATAAATGGAGTCATACAACATATACTTTTGTGTCTGGCTTTCTTTGCTCAACTTTGTCTGAGGTACACCCAGGTTGTTGTTGTATGGCAGCAGTATTCGTTTTCTTACATTCTGTATAGTTTTCAATTGTACAGATGTATTACTGTGTGTTCTCCTATAGATGGACGTTTGATTTTTTCAGTTTCTGACAATTAGGGAGAATGCTAATCATAATATTCTTGTACATGTGTTTTGGTGCGTTTGTACCTAGGGGTGGAATTGCTGAGTCTGCCTTAGGAGACGCTGCTAAGCAGTTTTCCCGTGTGGTTGTGCTGGTTTGTGCTTCTAGCCATGTTTGGGGGTTCTGGGTGCTCTACATCCCCTCCAAAATTGGGTATTGTCGGTTTTTTGTTTTTGTTTCTTTTTGCTGTTCTGGTGATAGGGTAAGGGTGTTTGGTTTTAATTTGTGTTTCCCTGATGAGTAATGACATGATGCACATTTTTGTATTTTATTGGCCATTTGGAATCTTCTTTTTTGAAGCGTAGCTATCTGGAGTTGTCTTACATCCTTTATGTATTCAGGATAAGAGTCCTTTGTGAGATATATGTATTGCAAATACCTTCTCCTGCGCTGTGGCTTACCTTTTCATTCTCTTAATGTTTTGTGTTCTTAACAAACAGAAGTTCTCAATTGTAATGAATTCTAGTTTATAGAATATTTTCCTTTTATGGTTAGTGCCTCTTGTGTCCTGTTTAGGAAATTATATGTTGTCTTCTGTAAGCTTTGTTTTGCCGTTACTGACTATAGACATGTGTCATTTTATGATGGGGGTATGTTCTGAGAAATGTGTCGTTAGGCGATTTCGTTGTCGTGTGAACATTATAGCCTGTACTTACACACACCTAGATGGTACAGCCTACTACACACTTAGGCTATGTGGTACTCATTTTATGGGACCGCCATCACATGTGTGGTTCGTTGTTGACCGAACCGTTGTTATGCGGCACATGACTGTAGGTCCACGATCCATCGGAATAATTTTCTGTATGGTGTGAGGTAGCGGTTAATGTTTATTTATTGTAAAGATCCTTCCCACTGAAGCTTTGAAATAAATCAGGTGACTATATATGTTCTGTTGTCTATTTGTCCTTTCACTAATACCACTAATTTCACTAATCTCCTTTTAATTACTATAGCTATAGAATAGGTCTTGATATCTGATACAGTAAGCCCTTCTACTTTGTTCTTTTTTAAGATTGTTCTGGCTATTCTAGGTATACTTTTCATTTCCATATAGATTTTAAAATCAGTTTGGCACTTACCACAAAAGAATCTGCTACAGTTTTGTTTCGGATTGCATTGAGTGTATTGATCATTTTTTACTATATAAGACTTCTGATCTCTGAATATGGTGCGTCCTTCCATTTATTTAGGTTTTCTTTAGTTTCTCCACAATATTTTATAGTTTTTAATGTAGGTTCTTCTGTTTCTTTCATTAAATTTATTCCAAGATATTTGTTATTTTTTGGTGGTTTTACAAATGCCATTTTATAAATGTTTGTTGGAAATGCAGTTAATTTTTGTGCATAGACCTTGAATCCTGTGGTCTTGCTAAAGTCAATTTATTTCTAATAGCTTATCTGTAGATTCTTTTGGATTTTCTCTATAGAAAACCTTGCTGTCTGTGGATGAATTTTGTTTGTTTCCAATCTTTATACCTTTCATTCAGTTTTCTTGCCTTGTCGCGTGACTAGGAGCTCCCACACAATGTTGAACTGGAGTGGTGCTGGCAGAAATCCTGGGCTGGGTCCTGGTCTCTGGGAGAGCTTTCACCCTTTCCCTAGTAAGTGTGATGTCTGTTGTAGGATACCTGTTATCAGATACCTTACTCTTTATTAAATACCTTTTATCAGGTTAAAGAAGTTCCCTTTTATTCTCGGTTTCATGATTTAAAAAAAATCATGAATGTGTTGCATTTTATCAAATGCTTTTTTCTAGCATCTGTTGATGGTTATATGTGTTTTCTCCTTTATTTTGTTTATGTGGTGAATAACATTGTATTTTTCTAATGTTAAGTAAGCTAACTTTGCATTCTTAGAATAATCCCAACTTGTTCATGATATACCATACTTTGTATTTATCATTGGATTTGATTTGCTAATATTTTGTTTATGATTTTTCTGTCTATATTCATAAGAGTATGGCCTGTAATTTTCCTCTCTTATAGTGTCCTTGGCAGGTTTTGGTGTCAAGATTATGCTAGCCAGGGGGCTGGCCCCATGGCGTAGCGGTTAAGTGCGCGCGCTCTGCTGCTGGTGGCCCGGGTTCAGATCCCGGGCGCGCACCGATGCACCGCTTGTCAGGCCATGCTGTGGTGGCGTCCCACATAAAGTGGAGGAAGATAGGCACAGATGGTAGCCCAGGGCCGGTCTTCCTCAGCAAAAAGAGGAGGATTGGCATGGATGTTAGCTCAGGGCTGATCTTCCTCACACATACAAAAAAAACATTATGCTAGCCTTATAAAATAGGTTGAGGAGTGTTCCTGCTTTCTGTCTTCTCAAAGCGTTTCTATAAGATTTTTTCCTGGTGGTTAAAAGAACCTACTGATGTGTTAAAACTCATAGAGCTGTACACCAAAAAAGTCAGTTTTATTGTATGTGAATTAAAGAAAATTGATCCTCAAAGGGGCATCAGAAAGTCCTGGTTGAATATGTTTTTTGTTGGTGAATAATGCTTATAAATGTATTTATTGAATGACCTAATAAATTTCCTCCAGGAGAGAGGTAGGGGAAGAGTAAAGGTTTGTTCTCTGAAAGAGTTTGTGTACTTTTTCCTTAAATGTTTGGAAGAATTCACTGGTGAGGCCATCTAGACCTGAATTTCTTTGTGAGTTTTTTAATTATAGATATTTTTGGAAATTTTTTTGCTGAGGTATAATATATAAAACACGAGTATTGCAGGTTTAGGAAGAATTTGGAGGGATGTAGGAATATAAAGCTGTAGATTCTATAGTGTAGGAGAACACACACTATTCTGAGAAAGAGACTGGAGATGAGGCTGAAGAACTGGGAGGTTGGGGGGGTTGTCTAATTTGTTTTTGTGGCTGCCCTGTGAATGATTACTCTGCACCTCTTCCTGAGCTGCTCATGTGCTGGACCAAGAAATGTGAATTTGACTCCTTGGGCGGTGAGAAATTGACAAAAAATTTTAAGCAGGATAGCAGGAACTTTAGGTGTATGAATATAGTCAGAACAGTGCTTCTCAAACTTGAGTGAACATCAGGGCCACGTAGAGTGCTCATTAAAACAGAGTGCTGGGCCCCACCCCAGAGTTTCTGATTCCGTCAGTCTGGATGGGGCTCAATAATTTGTATTTCTAGCCAGTTCCCGGGTGATGGTGCCTCTAGTCTGAACACCTCATGTTGGGATTCTGGGTGTTGGAGTATATTCATTAGTCAGCCTCCGCCCCACGTCAGCTGCACTGGGGCAGGGATTTTGTTCACTCGTCCCAGGACCTGGCACAGATAGGTGCTTAGGACCACTCCTGTGCCATGCTGTCTCCCGTATGTGATTGTCTTTTTTTTTTTAATTGCAAAAGTAATACATGCTTGTTTGATTTTTTTTTTTTCTTAGCAATACAGAAATTTGTAAAGTAAAATTTCCCTCTTTGCTGCTCGCTACTTCCTCTTGCCGGAGATAGCCATCTCCTGACTTTTTTTGTGCAGTTGCAAAGATACAAACACACAGAGAGATGGTTTTCTTTTTTAAAGGGCTGATGGAGGTGATTATCAGGAAGAGGACCCTGGCGGGCAAGTGGAGGATTGTTTTACCATGGGCTCGTTGTTGACATGTGATTGAATGATGCCTGTCCCAAGGGTGAGCCAGCCTGTGGTAACTTCTTGGGGGTTTAGAAGAGGTCAGTTTTGTTGACCTTGAAGCTGTTAGTTAGATCTTGTCTGTTTTTTATTTTAACAGTATTTGAGGTCGGGAAGGAGGGAGAATCCTCTAATGATGGTTCTAGTGCAGGTATTTGGACAGGGATTTATGTGCCAGTGTTTGTGAGTCACCTAAGCACCTGATCGCTTCTTCACAAAGCACAGCGTCTGGCACACAGGAGACGCTCAAGATTGTTCCAGATGGGATTTTGCCTCACTTCCCAGTCAGAAGTGCCTGTGCATTTTGTGGCTTGTTAGCCTATCCTGGGTGGCTCTGGGTCTCTGCAGAGATGCGAGAGTGGGGCTGTGCTGGGCCTCTGGGAACCAGGTCACTCAGGGTTTGCTTCCCAGACTGCCCGCACTCCTCCCTCCCTGTGACTAGCTAGGAGTCAGAGCCCTGCTCGCTCCCGCCCCCTGCCTTTCCAGCTGGTCTGCTCCTTCCTGCATGCCTCAACCTTCCAGACTGTGTGGAGCAGGGCTCCGAAGGGCGCCCATAGTGCGTCCCTGGAACTGTGGCTCTGGCTTGCCAGGAATGTCTTGTGGGGAGAGTCAGTGCCTCTGCCACTGGCCCTTCAGAGCTGTGTGGTTACAGTAGACGCGATGGCCGTCTCCCCTACACTCCTGTTAATGGACAGGTTTGTGCTTGCAGTCTTGCCTTTCTTGCTTTTGTAATTGGGGACTTAACTGGAGCAAGGTTTTTACCATGTTTGTAGGTTTTAATATAATTGAGGCCTTCCTCCCTCCCCATTGGGCAGAGTTGTTTCCTTGGGTATTCCTCAATTTAAAACGTGTGTGAGCCTGTATCTCCAGCGAGGGTCTGCTGTGTGCCAGGAGCTCTTGGGCCTGTGTTTACATACATGTGGTATCTGATGCTCACCACACTCCCTTGAGTTGACAGTTATTTTGGTTTTTAGGGATCAGCTTTTTTTTTAGCATCAGATGCTACTTGGGAATTTTTGGCACAGTGATTGATCGCAGTAATAACACTTCTTTCTTACTCCATATTTCCCATGGGTGGGTAGAATTTTATCACACCGGAGGTTTGCTTTGCAGAAGGCTGTTTTGTTTTTTGTGTTTCTGTGACAGTTGAAGTGAGCTGGCCTTTTCCCCTTGCATTTTCACTGCAGAGTCAGAGGCCCCGTAGCAGGTATATGTGGCAATAGAGCATGTCAGTTTTTGAGGGGTGGAGATATGGAAAAAATACCTATGAAATGGGCTTCAGAGGAATCATTCAAGATTTTTGCCTTCTCTACGACAGGTGAGTACCAGGATTTATATGTCCCTTCAGGAGCAAATTTCTTAACCTCACTGAGCCTCAGTTTCCTATCTGTATAATGGCAACTATAATACCTTTCTTGTAGGGTTGTTTCACACATAAAATGTATGGGAAGTGTCTGGTGCAGTATGAGGCAACTGACAGGTGATCTGTAAAAGGTAACTATGATTCAGAAAATGGTGGAGAAGATACCCCTCTGTTCTTGTGGAAACTGAATGCTATGTGTTTCAGCTTATTTCTGATTGCCTTGGAATCAAAAATTGGTAACTGTTTCTGTTAATGAGACAAAGGAGGGAAAGAGCCAGAAGCCCCAAGGAGTTATTGAATTATTGAATTATTCAGTATCTTGAAGGAGGAGGACTTTGGAGGTTTATTTCTCAAGACTCGGAGAAGTTTTGAGAAATCTCTGATGGTTCCGTGGCCCCATGGCTTGTGGAACCTGCTCCACCAGGTCGGGGAGGATTGCCTCCTTCCACTGCAGCTGTCCTCTGCCTTCCGGGACAGTGCTGACTCCAGATTTGCCAGGTGCAGCCTCGGATACTTAGGTTCGCGTCTCAGTTCTGCATTGCTTAGCTGTGTGTCTGTGGGTAGGACTCTCCAACCTCTCTGAATCCTAACTTTCTCAATTCTAAATGGGCAGCAATAATTCTCGTATAGTTTTTATGAAAATTCCCAGAAAAAGCATGCATTCATTAAATGCAAATGTTTTCCTATATGCCAAGAACTGTTCTAGACACTAGAGGCACTACAGTAAATAGAAGAGACAGTGTTCACTATCATGGACTTTACAGTCCAGTGGTGAAGACAAATAAAATAAGTTGATATTATCTAGGAATATATTTGGGTGCCTGCTGTCGGGTAAGTGCTGCTATCAGCAAACGCTTTTAAGTGCTTTGGAATACGTTAGCACAGGGACCCGGATCCAGCACCTCATAATCTTTTGTTGTCAGCGAGCGTTTTAAATTGCTCCTGGAATCACCTTTTTTTGACTTTAGTAATGTCAGAAAGTTAAGTTAGTGGAGCGCGGGGGTGAAAGGAACAACCTCAACCCCACAACACCTAAGAAGAAAGGGATCGCTCCTTCGACATATCTCTTGTCAAAAACAGAGAGCTGGGACTTTGGATGTAAGTCCTTGCTGGAGTCTCATCACCTGTGAGCAAGTGGCAGCAGCTGCTGGCCCCATCCCACGTTTCAAAACCCCTCACTTGTACCTAACTTTGTGTTCATAATTAAACAAAATTAAGTTATTTTTCTTAAAGAGGATTCCCCAAATTATATAAGCTTCAGGGCCTCACAAAACCTGGGTCTACCCTTGCAAACAGGCGATGGGAATGCTGAAGTAGCAGGTGTCTTGATGTGGGGACGGTGGAGGGACTGTAGAGCATGGCCCAGCCGAAGGCCGCTGCTCAGCTCTGGCTTCTTGTCGTGTAGGAACACAGGCCCCGGTGGCCAGATCTTCCAGTACTTCAGGAGAAGCCAGAACCCAGATTTTTCTGTGGTTTCTTGATATTTAAAAATGTTGACAAATATTTTAACCTGAAAAACACCGTGTAGACAGAAAGCACAGGCTCTCAGTGTGTCTTCTCTGCTGGTGGCCCTTGCACACACACTTGCCCTGATGATTTGTGTGTTATTTCACTTAATTCTCACAATGGCCCCAGGAGAAGTTTGCATCAGCCTCATTTACAGGTGAGGAACAGGAGGTCCGGCAGTGGCAGTCGCTCTCCTCTGTGGAGGGCCAGCAGCAGCTGGGCCCCTTGTAGCCTCCTGTGCTTCACTTCCCCGCCAGAAACAGGTGATGCGAGGTTACCTGAGCTGCCTGTGCTGCTGGGAACGCTGGGGTTCAGGTTTGGGGGCCCCTCCCCAGGAAGGCGGCAGTTGTGCTTCAGCCAGCGGTTTGCTGAAACAAGGGTAGCCACGGCAGTGTGATGGGACAGCAAGTGGCCCTGTGGCCACTGGGTCATCTTTGCCTTGTTACCATTCTTTCATGGCTCCCTACCCCCACGCCCTCACAGCTTTGCTGTTTTGCAGGAAAAGTTTGGGAGTGGGGCAGGAACATTTTTGCACTGAGCTGGTCACCACAGTGCTGGCTCTGTTCCTCTGGAGGGTGGCAGCCAGCCAGACTTCATTTGTATTGGGAGGAAGTTGGAGAAACTTGCAGCCGTGTCTAGTGGAGCAGACTCAATTTGTCCACTAGCGCTGGGCTGGGAGGCCTGGAAGCGCCTGGTTTGAGTCCCCAGTGGGTGACCTCAGGAACTTGCCTAGCTTTTAGGCCATTTTCCCTGGGATACTGTCACTAATCTTACACTGCCACCATTTCCGGCTTGGTGGCTTGGCCTCTGTGGCAGAGTGTGGGCAGGCGCTCCCTCCGCAGAGCTGTGGAGTGCGTGTAACCTATGGCTGAGTGACCAGAGGCCTTCACAGGTGCTGCTCTCCCCGCGCCTCTGCTCAATGTCCCTCACAGGGTCTGCTGCTGAGGCACAAGCCGTACAGTGACCATACTTAAGCAGCAAAATAAACATGTATTTTCACTTCTCTCTTCCAAAAGGCTTTATTATTTTATACCAGTAGTGCATCACTGAACATTTTCACTTTCTCTTCAGCTTTTTGCCAGTTAAGGCACTTTCCACCTAACACAGCAGGAGCTCCCTGCACTGACTGCCTAATGCCACTAGGTTCGCATAGAAAAATCGGGCACTGTTTTAGGGTTTGATGAAGCCTGACTGATTTGAAAGATGAAGATGGGAGTGGTGCAAAAGCATTTCTTTCTTTTTTTTTTTTTTGTGAGGAAGATCAGCCCTGAGCTAACATCCGTCGCCAATCCTCCTCTTTTGTGCTGAGGAAGACTCAGCACATCTTCCTCTACTTTATATGGGACGCCGCCACAGCATGGCCTGACGAGCGGTGCATCAGTGCGCACCCAGGATTCGAACCTGCGAACCCCGGGTCGTGCAGCAGAGCGCCTGCACTTAACCACTATGGCCCCGGGCCGGCCCCTGCATTTCATTTTTTATTGGCAGAAATTTCTAATTTAGCAATGGCTTTTTTATTTCTTAATTTTTGTTTTCAATAGGTGATACATTTGTATAGTTCAAAATCCAAAAAGTACAAAAGAGTATATGGTGAAAAACTTTCTTTCTACCCTGTGCGTTTTGCCACCCAATAACTCATCCCAGAAGCAATGAATATTCCCGGTTTCTGTCTTCTTCCAGAGATGGTCTGTGCACAAACAAGCCAGTGCAGAGGCAGGTATTACACGGCATGCTTTATATTATTATGTACTGTGCCTTTAACAATAGACAGTTCATAGTCTTTCAAAAAAGTGCCCCCGACTCTTCTTACTCCTGCACATGAATGTGTCATGAACCTTTGGGTTGTTTTCAGTCTCTTTGTGACATTAAAAAAATTTTTTATTTAAGCCGACATATTTAAACATGATAATATACACATTTCAATGCTCAGTAGCCACATGTGACTAGTGGCTCCCACACTGGACAGTGCAGGTCTAAACCTTTTGTCAGAAGGAGAGGGATGTTCAAATTTCCAGGTTTTGTGTTTTCTCCACTCATACTCAGCCCCCCTTTGCCTCTTTTCAGATATCAGTCTTCTGTGTACTTCCTGCCTGGGGGGGTGCACTGGACAAGCCTGTGAAGGTAAAGTTCCTGGTCACTGGAGTGTGGAGGAGGCTGAGAAAAGGAGAGCTTTGGTCATAATCCATGTGAACTTGTGTTTGACCGTTCTTAGTGAGGACTGGGATCCTAGTGGTCCATTTTGTTGCAGATAATTGTGTCAGTGACTGATCTTGCTCCTAATTCTGATGATGCTGTTTGCTTGTGGTATGGCACTCCACAGTGTACTGTGAGCTTTTGGCTCATGGGAGAGCTGGCCGGCAGAAACGAATATGCTGTTATTTTTAACATTACGTTGTCATTGGTGTCCCATATCTTTTCCTCTGAATTTTTACCTACTGAGATAAAAATAATTATTTTGCAAGCCATAGGATAAATACCACAGCAAAACCCTAGCTCCTTTTCCCTGCCCAAAGTGCTTTTGGCTCCCTCAGGCTGTTAGGATTAGTCTTTTCCCTTATAGTTGGTGTGGCTTAATCTTTGACAACCCCAAAGTGTATTTCCTGGGGCCTCTTTCATATTATTGTAAAATGGATCTGGATAGGCATTATCAGCAGATCCCTGGTGGGGCCAGCGCCTGCTGGGGTCCCCTTCCTTCATCCCACCATTGTTGTAAACCCCGCCTCTCCCTTCAGATCTCTCTGATGCCTTCAGGGTGCAGAGTGCTGGCTCCACTGAAGGGGACTGAGCTTGAGGACAGTCACTCCCTGCTCTCCAGTGCTCTCAGTTGCCGATTGGAGAAATGCCCATGTGGTGGTGACAGCAGCTGTTGTTTCAGTGGGCTGAGCATGTTTGCAAGGCACTGGACCAGGCCTGTAAGATCCATCGCCTCCTTTAATCCTCGCAGCCCTCCCGTGAAGCAGGCACTCATGTCTCTTCTTTTGGGAGCACTTTGAGGGGAGAGGGAGCAGCATGTGCGATGGTGCCACAAATAGTTGGAAGCTGTTGAAGGGATTTGGGGGACAGGGCTGGTGTGACCCATCTGTGCTTTCAGGAGGTGGCCCTGACCGCTGTGTGGAGAAGAGGTTGCGGTAGCAACATGGTAGATGCACTTGAAGTTCCGCAGGGGCCCAGGGCTCAGTGCATCATGGACCTGTGCCTAAGGGACAGCCGAAGAAAGGGTGGGGCAAGCACACACAGTCTGTCAGTGGGGATGTGTGTGGGCCTCGATGCCCCGAGCAGCAGGGTTGGGTAGTGAGGCCAGACCCTAGCCGTATCAGGTTGAGAGGTCTGGAGTTAACTGAAGGAGAGACTGCAGGTTTCTGAGCGCGTAGACTGCCTTTTTATTGTTGTTCAATACAGTTGAGGCCCTCAGAAAAAATTCGTTGGATGAATGAGGCCTGGTAGGTTGTTGAGAGAGCATCTCTATTCTGGTCTCTTGCCTGCAGGGGGTGCTTCTACGGCAAGGCTCATGAAGAGTTTTAACGCCATGGTCTCTTAGAAGAAATGGTTGTCCTCTGTCTTTGGAAAAGTCCTCAGGTGCTCTACCTTCAGCCATCACTCACCCCCTACCACCAGGTGGGGTGTGGTGGGGACGCTGAGAGGTGCTGAGTTGGTGTGCTTGCATGTGCGGGTGGGTGGGGCAGGATTCATCATCTGGAGTCCTGGGTGGCTCTCAGGGAACCCTGATGTGGACAGTTTTTTTTTTTTGTGAGGAAGATCAGCCCTGTGCTAACATCTGCCAATCCTCCTCTTTTTGCTGAGGAAGACTGGCCCTGGGCTAACATCTGTGCCCATCTTCCTCCATGTTAGATGGGACGCCGCCACAGCATGGCTTGACAAGCGATGCATCGGTACACACCCGGGATCTGAACCCTGGGCCGCCGCAGCGGAGCGCGTGCACTTAACTGCTACGCCACCGGGCCAGCCCCAATGTGGACAGTTTTGGTGAAACTGTGAGGTGTCCTGTGGATTGGAGGCAGGGAACCTACCCATATACAGCGCTGGTTATTTATTAGCCCTTGGCGGTTTGATTCCTTTCAGGTGCAGGTAAGAGTCTCATCCATTTCAGTGTCGTTTCTGCTCTTCAGTCAGAGACTGAATTGGGGTCAACAGCTGATGTCCTTAATGCTGCCAATAGAATAAGTGCTTATTCCTCTTATAACAGAGGATTTCAGCCCTCCCACCCAAGGACCCTCTCTTGGGGATGCGAAACAAAGGGAGTCTTGATGACTGGGGCTCATCTTGGAGAAGTTCTCGGGGGCTTCCCCTTTCACCATCACTCACCCCTGCTGGCTGCCTTCCCCAGGAGGGGTCTGGCCTGGAAGCAGGTTGTGGTGTTCTCCTGTTCTGCTGCCTTCTCCCCTGGTCTCTCCTAGCCCCCCATCTTCCATTGCCTCTTCTTTCCAGGGGGATGCCTACCCCTGCTCAGAGGTTACCTCTGTTTAGTTCTCAGTCCTGGGCCTTGATACGTCTGGGTGCCTCTCTTACCTGGAGCCAGTGTGGAAGCACGTGTTGGCACGCACATGTGTGTTTGTGTGTGTGTGTGTGTGTGTGTGTGTGTCAGTGCCACCCTTGAAGGTGGCCAACTCCACTAGCCCCAGGGTGGAGGGGTGGGATGAGGTCTCATCCTGCCTCCTCTTTGCTCTGCACCTGCCTCTCCTGTGAACACATATAGTGGCTGCTCCATTTGCCAGCAAACACATATTGAGCACCTGCTGCATGCTGAAGAGAATTCTGGGGAAGCAGAGGTGATTCTACCCTGTCCTCTGGGCAACCCCACCCCAAGGGAAAGGTGTGTGGAGAGGAGAGGGGACAGGGTACGAGCACAAAAGAACATGGTGAGCACTCTGGAAACAGCTGCTGTGGGAGTCCAGGCCTAGGGGGTTGGGCTGGCAGTAGCCAGTCAGGGAAGGCTTTGCAGACCAAGTCTAGAGTTTCTGCAGAACCCAGGGCAAACCTGAGGACTTACGGAAGCTGGCAGTGGGACAGGTGAATCTGAAATAGTTAATAAAACAGGAAGCTTGAATCAAGCAGTCCCCATGTCCTGCCCGCTGGTGAAGTGTCAGAAATGGTGGCTGTGGCCACTGCCTTCTCCAGGGGCATGAGCGCTTTTAAGGTGTCTGAGGGCCCGGGGTTGGGCTAATCACTGTGGCATAGGGCTTGTGAAGGGACTGCCCAAGGGATCCATGGCCATGTCTTCCCTCTGGGCTGGGGTGGAATGGTACCACATGTGTGCATTTCATAAAAGGTGACCCTGAGGGCTCCTCAGAGATCCTAGTTAGGAAGACAGCACAGGTGTTAAAAGGATGATCTGAGCTGATGGGTTCACCCTGCCCTGTCTGTGTTCTCATTGCACCTGCCCCCGGGAATGGGGTTTGGTCACATGATGAGCAGAGGCGGGTCCTTGGCTCCACTCTGGCCTCCTGAGCCCAGCAGCCAGCTCCATGCCAGGCTTCCTATGACCTGCCGACCTGGAAGGGGAGCAAGGGGCCAGAACCTTTATCTGGCCAGCTCCCTGCTCCCTGCGCCGAAACCAGGTGCCGCCAGTGACACAAACAGCTGAAGCTGGGGAGGGATTCCTTTCTGTTCGGAGCTCCTGATTACTAGTAGTGACTTCAACCTCTTATCCACAAAAAATAATATATTCAAAGATACCTTTTACGAACCTTTCAGAAGTCATCGCCTGTCATGTTTAGCTTAAGCTCTTATGCTAAAAATAATTATGAAACTTTGATTTTTGAAAAGTTTTATCTGCATTACATTTGTACAAACTTACGTAGCCTTAGCAGTGGGCGGAGAAACCACGGTTTCTGTTCCTCTTGGTCCTCCTGCTGGCCCAGCCTCAGCGAATAGCACCACCATTTACACCCAGCCTCCCAGATCACAAACCTGGGCGTCAGCAGCCCAGACTTCTTTTCTGCCTATCCCCCACCCGGTCGCTTCTGTGTGGTTCTCTACTCAGTTCCTTACTCCCCTAGACCCTCAGCGACTCCGCCCCACCCCGCCCAGTAGGTTCGGGGTTGATCAGGAGGTGTACTCCTTTCTCCCGGCGCCTCCCCTTCCTGGGTGCATTTGGGTTCATCACCGTTTGCCCCTCGCACCCGCTTCCTCTCCACAGGCAGCTCCTCTTTAGCAAAATGTAAACCGTTAGTGAAGCAAGTTCTGGATGCCCAAGTTCTAAGTATCCTTCTGGGTGCCTGAGGTTTTAGCCGGGTTTTAACTGCATGTGTCTTTCACTAATGGCTAGATCTTAGATGTTAAACAGGTTGGGCCTGGAGACAGTTCATAGTTCTTTTCTTACAAATGTAAATAGAAATTGCCTTGGGCTGTGAAACCATTTCTGAAATGGATTCCATTATAGCTACAACAGAAAAGCAAGGAAGAATACAAAGAAACCGTTTCCTTTTTTGAAAGTTTTTGTAACTTTTTGATGTAATGTCAAATTTATTAAAAAGTTGCAAGGAAAATACAGGGAACTCCCATATCCTTTACCTGGATTCACCAACTGTTAATTTCACCTGCCTTGTTTTATCCCATCTGTGAATGTGGTATATATGCTATATAAGTACATAAGTATTTGTTTGAAGCATTAGAAAAATCGGTTGGCGACAGCATGCCCCTTTCCCCCTAAATATATCAGTATATTTCCTAAGAACAAGGGCTATGTACTTACATAGCCAAAGTACAGTTATTAAGATCAGGAAATTTAACATTAATCTAATACTGTTTTCTAATCCACGGTCTATGTTCAAATTTTATCATTTATTTCAATAATCTTCTTTAAAAGCTTTATATCCCCATGGTCCAGGTTGTGGTACTGGGTCACCCGTTGCATTTAATTTTCAGATCTCTTTAGTCTCCCTTTTTAATCTGGAACAGTTCTTCAGCCTTTATTTGTCTTTCGTGACCCTGGCAATTTTAGAGTCTAGATCCGTTATTTCATAGACTGTCCCTCCGTCTGGGTGTGTCTGCTTTTCCTCATGGTTAGATTCAGGTGATGCATTTGTGGGTAACCGCCATCCATCCACATGGTGGTGTTCTCAGTGCATCAGAGCAGGTGGCCTGTGCTGTCTGTCCTAATGTTGGGGATGCCAGCTTTGATTGCTTGGCTAAGGTTTCTCCACTGTAAATTAACTATTTTTGCCTTTGTAAATTAACAAGTAATTTGTTGGAGATAATTTCAAACTACATAAAAATCCTTTTCCTCATTCAGCTTTCACCTACATACTAGGTTTAGCATCATTTCCTACTAACTCCATCAGTCTTTCTATACTTATAGGGGGCGTTCTAAAAGTTTTCCTTCCTCTTTCGTTTATTTATTTGTATCTATTTGGGCTCATGGATTTCTGTTTTATTCAATGGGTTATAATCCCTTGTTCTCATTATCTATTTTCATGATTAACTTCTTCTGGATTTAGTCAGTGGGAGCCCTTTCAAGCTGGCTACTGTTCTGTTAGACACGTGCCCTATTTCTTTGAGCACTTTCTTTCTAGCACACAAGATGCTGCAGGCTTGTCTTATACTTTGCAGTGAACCCTGGAAACCATTTGTTTTTAATAAATGCACCAATACAGTACATTCCAAAACACAGTTTATTTTGTACTACCAGTTAGGATTTATTTGTGTTATCTGCGACTTTTGTTTACATGTTGTGGAGAGAGAAGACCTCTGGCTATCTCATGAGTAGCATTCTTTTTTTGATACTTGGAGACTATAAATAGATAATATAGACTTACCTTACAGATAATTTAAACTAAGATAGAGGTTAAATACTAAAGCAGCTGTTATTCTTTAAGCACTGATTGTGTACTTGTAATTTTAATTCGTGTAAAGACCCTTGTTAAACCTAAGGAAACTGAGACTCAGAGAGGTTAATATACAGGTCAGAGTCACACAGCTAGCGAATGGTTGAGCTAGGGTTTCAATTCAATTTGGTCTGACTTTAAAGCTCACTTTTTCTGATATACTTTGCTATGATAAAAGACATTTCCTTACTCTAAATTATAGCATTTGTACGTTAACAATTGAATAGCAAAAAGCTTATTTGTGGTTCAGGATCTTTTAGCCTGCTGCACAATTCTGTGTCTCTATGAAAATCAAGTCTGAAGAATTAAAGTTTGTGGTTCATCACATTGTTCTTGCAAAGGAAAGTCTGCTTGTTTTCATTAGAGAGTGACTCGGCTGTCCTAGTGTTTCTGTAAATACCCAGAAATTCCCTAACTGTTTTATTTTCTTCTTATAGGAATTTGCTTGCTAGAAAACAAAATGCAAGACTTGACAGACAAAGTGACTTGGGATGGAAACTATTTGGAAAAGTACCGCTCCGAGAGAATGTTCAGAAAGATTCAAAGAAAATACAAAAGGTATACGAGATACAAAAACACGGAAATATGCTGTACAGCATGTATTTATGAACTTTGTAAAAATGGCCAGTATTGAGGCTTTGAAATTGGAAAACTTTGTATTAATTTGCATACTAAATTCCTAAAATTTAAGTCTGTCTTCAGAATGTCGATGACTTTAACCTTTTTCATTTCTTACAGCTTGTAACATGCGCATAGGAAGGTTTAGTCGAGAGAGCTTGGCTTTAGGTGTTTATCTTGGCTTTAGATATTTATAAGTTGATTTCATTTAATCATTTTTCAATAATAGTTGCAAACATGTTTACTGTCATATTTTTATTAATTGTTTCATATCAAAGCATTCTCCCTCTCTGATTCCATGGGTTTCTTGGAACTTAATCCTTCCAGTGCTGCTAGGGCCATTGTTCACCCAGGCTATAGTGTGACACCCTTTCCTTTGCTGGCTCTGAAGCTGCCCACTTCTCTGCAGGGGAGGGGACAGGGTTCAGGGGTTCCAGGTCAGGCAGGCCTGTGGTATCACATCACTGCCAGGCTGCTCACGCCCCATGGAGGGAGTGATGCCAGCAGCTGGAGGCATGTGCTCATCTTTTCAAAGAGGGGCTCATGCACAGACACAGCAAGGCCAGGGGGTATCTGTGGCCTTGGTAGCCCTGAGTATTACCACCTGCCTCTTCCTCCTGGCCCTGAGTCCTAGCCATCCTAACAGTCTGCTGTTTGCCCAGGGCTGTGACACTGCCCTCGGCAGCCTTACCCTCCAACCTCGTATTCATTTGTATATGTATACATGAATACAACCTTTGTATTCATTGACAGTTGTCCACTAACCACTTCTGAGGACCTGCTAAGTGTCAGGCCTCATGCTTGGCACTGGGGTTAGAGAAATGACACAGCACCTATTCTCAAGAGCACCCCTCTGGTGAGGAGATGATTCCAGTGCAGGTGTGGAAAGGAGCACCACAGGGGTGTGGGGAGGGAGGCAGGGCCTGCTGGGCAAAGCCGCACAGAAGATTGAGTTTAAAGATATGACAAAGAATTCATAATAATGGCCATCATGTATTGAATGATTACTATGTGCTAGTTTTAAGTGAGTCAGCACTTGGGTTTCTAGTTCATTTAAAACTCGCAGCAACCTTCTGAAGAAGATACTATTATTGTCCTCATTTTACCAAAGAAGCACTAAGACACAGCTGAGTGACTTGTGCAGCTAGTAAGTAGCAGAGCTGGAATTCAGCCCCTGGCACTCGAGGCCAGGGCCCTCGCTGCTCCTCTGCTTTTGTAGGAAGCGGCTGGCAGGTAGTGGTGGTGGCACATGCTAGGGGACAGTGTGCAGCGTGAGCCCAGGGAGCAGTGAGAGGGCCTATCCATGGGGCCTGTGTGATGTGATGTGATGTGCTGGGAACCTGTCTCTAACCTGAAGGCTCTGGGAGCCCCTGAAGGGTTTTACTCACGTAAGGAGTGATGAGGTCACACTGGCAAGAACATGGCTCTTGGACTAGTCCAGGTAAGAGAAAGTAGGGTCCGGTTCAATGTGGCGGTAGTTGTGGGGTTGCAGAGGACAGCTCCTTCGAGTATTAAACATGTTAGAAACAGGGATGCAGCATGTGGGGCTAGGCGGTGAGCACACACTGGGGCTCTGACTTGGACAACAAGGTGGGTTTGCACATATTTCATTTTTTTATGTCTCAGCAAATTAAATTTGTTTTGAATGTTGTCTAACATTTCCTATAGCAGTTGTCTGGATCCAGGAGACTTGCAAAGTAAATCAGTGTTGGAATTCATTTTTGTAGATTGTTATATTTTGAATTTGAATCACTTATTTTGTAGGCTTATTAAAATAGCATACAATTAAAATGTGATGAGGGCCAGCCCCGTGGCTTAGCGGTTAAGTGCGTGCGCTCGGCTACTGGCAGCCCGGGTTTGCATCCCGGTCGCGCACCGACGCACCGCTTCTCCGGCCATGCTGAGGCCACGTCCCACATACAGCAACTAGAAGGATGTGCAGCTATGACATACAACTATCTACTGGGGCTTTGGGGAGAAAAAATAAATAAATAAAATTATAAAAAAAAAAAAAATGTGATGAGTTCGTATTCAAAGCTCATCTATAAATTTCTTAGGCAACTAAGTAACCAAACTGTTATAAATTTTTTAAAGAAATCCACACTTTCAAAAAAGTAACCTTTATACTAAATAGGTTTTCCCGGTGACTCTTAATATCACTTGCATGCTGTTTGAATTTGTTTGTTATCTTTGTCGTACCCTGGCTTTTTTTTTTTTTTTTTAAGGTAAACATGGGTTATGTTCTTGAACTTATAGATTTTCGTTATGTGGTAACACAATACTGTAAAGAAGGGGACCGTCTGGCTTCGACCATCAATAATAAAGGATGTAACCGTACCTGCACGAGGCCTACGATCCTGCCCGTGTCCTGTTTGCCTGGGCTTTGTCTTTCTGGCCCTCTCATCTCTCATCCCACCCCACCCTCCTGCAAGCTGGCAAGGCCTGAGAGGGATCCAGAGCCAGGGACCTGCCGCTGTGGGGAGCAGGGCACCAGGCTCAAGCTGGCTGCTGTCACAGATGCCAGCTCATACACTGTAGAGAGTCCAGTGCTGGGGCCTGAGTGTCTAGACCTGTGATCCCAGATGGTGACACCTCCAGTTAAAGTTAGAGTGTGAATAAAACATTTAGGAAACTCGAATTCCTTGTCCCTTTCTCTTTGGAATGTTTTTACTACTTGAGAGAAGCAGCATCACACAGTGATTTAAGAACATGGACGTTGGAGTCAGACTGCGTAGGTTTGTATTCCAGTCCTGCCACGATTTGGCTGTGTGACTTTGCTCAAGTTGCTTAACCTCTCTGAGCCTCATTTTCCTCATCTCTAAAATTTGGAAAATAATAGCACCTACCTCAAGGTGGTGAGGAATAAATGATTGAATATGCTACATGTGCTCAGAACAGTATTGAATATGCTGGGAAGTGTTTGCTGTTATGTTGTTTCTTCCCTGTGACAAGTGAACAACAGGAAGTGGATCACAGTGTGAGCAAATGAGCCTGAGCCCTCTGTAGATCCCTTCGTGTGCTTGTTCAGCAAACACTATACTATATTGGGGCCAGGTCTTGTGCTGAACACCAGAAGCACAAAAGCAGTTGGGTCAACACGCCCCAAGGAGCCCTTGATTGAGCTGGGGGGAGAGGTGTGCACACCAGCCAAGATCTTTGGACTTGTAGGGTTGGATTTGATTTCCAGCTTCACCTCTTCTTGTCTGCGTAACCTTGGGCCAGTTACTTCTCCTCAGTTTCCTCATCTGCAAAGTGGGCATTGTGATTCCTACTCACCGGATTGTTATAAATTAAGAGAGAACATATGTGAAGTATTTTTTGCCCACTGTTCAGCACAGCCTGAGTTAGTACTTCAGGAGTGGCTGTTGTGACTTTAGTTAATAAATAGGCCCAGTACGTGGCCCAGGTGCTGTCTGTGGTTTGCCCAGGGCACTCTGGGCACATCTGACTTCATTTGCACTGGGCCACGTTCTCTTGGCGTGAGCCTTATGTATATATATATGGCTACCATTTTTAGGAAATGTTGAAATATTACTTTATCTTTTCAAATTTCATGAAAATTTTGAAAATTAAGGAATTTTCTTCCAGCTTACCTTATGATTTCAAAGAGATTTTATTAATAGGGGAAACAAAAATGACCAGAGATAGCAATGAGAATCACACTAAAACAGTGGTTCTCAAAGTGGACTCTTCAGACTAACATTGTTATCATCTGGGCATTGGTTAGAAATACAGGTTCTCGGGCCTCACCCCAGACAGACTGAAACAAACTCAGGCTGGGGGCATGACAAGTTGTTTTTTAACAAATGCTCCAGGTAATTCTAATGCATGATGAAATTTAAGAACCACTGCTATGCGAGAAGGGAATGCTAGCTATTGGGAGGAAAATAGCCGTCTTTGCTGACAGCAGGTTAAATAAAGGGCCCAAAGTACATTATATATACATTTTGGCAATTGCTGGTGACTGGAGAAGCTCTTGAGAATAAAGTGGGAGAATATTTGAAGATAGCTGCCTTCAGGTCTCCTGTTATTGGGTTTTGAGGACTGGGGCTCTGGCCAGATTGGTACAGATGGTGATGCTGTCTTTGGAAGTGCAGTCCTTTGCCTTGTGAATAAAGAGGAATCTTCTTTCTTGGATCTCATGGTCCTTTCATTTGTTCCACAAATTTGGGCCACCGTGTGTATCCATCCTGGGATTACAATGAAGGGCAAGACTTATTTGGCTCCTGGCTTTGTTGGAACTTAACAGGGATCAAGGAAAGACAGATTTAAACAAATAACTCTACAAGTAATTGCAGTGAGATAAATGTTGTAAAGGAAAAGTAGAGTGCAGCCATCCTAGAGAAGTTTTTGCACCACTAAGCACGTTTCTCTGAAATCGAGTATTGCAAGTGACTGCCAGTTGCCAGATCCAGTGGTCATTTCTCAGCCTTTGTCGTAATGGACCTCTGCTCTGCTCCCTGGAAAGCTTTCTTACCTTGGCTTCCAGGTCACCACGCTCTTCCTCTTTTTTAGTTTCCTTTGCTAGGTGCCCTCAGCTTCCCAACCCTCTCAGTATTAGAGTGCCTCTCTGGCACTTCTCTGGCTGTGGTCATCTCCTAGGAGATCTCAGTTGGACTCAGGCTTTAAATGTCATACCTACACTGACAACCCTCACATTTGTCTCCAGCCGGGACCTCAACCCTGAACTCCAGACTTAGGCATCCAGCTGCTAACTGGACAGCTCCACTTGGACATCTGATAGGCATTTCCTGTTTAGCAAGTACAGGGCTCAACTCTTACTTTCTTTTTTCCGCTCTGTTGGACCTGTTCCCTTTGCAGTTTTCCCCGTTTTGGTAAATGCCAGTCTTAGCTTTCTTTTTCAGGTCTAAAACTTCAGAATTGTTCTTGACTTCCCCCTTCTCACATCCTGCTTCCAGTCTGACAGGTGCTTTGTTTATGTTTAAGCTTTGTAGGTGAATCTGATGTGCAGTCAGGTTTGAGAAGCAGTGACTTGCTGGGAAATTTTGAGACTCCAGTGAAGTTGTGTGGTTGAAATCTTATTGAGGAGGATGAAATGTTATTACAGGTATAGCCTGGCATGAGATGGTTGTGGCTTAATGGTCCCCCAGTTGCTCAAGTTATTGAGAAATGGGGAATGGATTCTTTTAGATAAATTAGCAATACTTACCTCCTGATTATATTAATTTGTAGAAGATGTATAAGATATTAGAAAATTAAGAAAAAGGAAACACCTGGAGTCTTACTGCCCCAAAATAACCACTGTTTGCATTTTGGTATTTTTCCTTGCAGTAATTTTTCCGTGTACTTTTAATTTTTTTTTTAGAGAAAAGACCATTTAAAAAGTTAAAGGTGAGTCTTTGTAATTTGAGTGGATGTCAGAGGGCCTCAGGGCTGAAAACTTTTGGGGATGCTTTAGAAGAGTTTGTGAATCTTTTAGACATAACACTATGTACATAGACCTGAGGAGTTGGCACTATTGTCAGGAAATGAGGTTAAGCAGAAAGTTTAAGTCCTGGTTGGGCTTTGAGGGAGTTGCTGATCATGGCAAGGAGAGCTACAGGGAAGGACAGGCCTGTGGATTTCGGTGTCCTGGATAAAACACTATCGTGTGAGCAAAGATGAGTCCGTGTGTTTGGGTTTGTATAACCTGGGATGTCTTGGATGGCCTTCTGGAATTTCAAGTCACCTCTTAGCTGTTAAAGAGAGAATCTTTAACAGAAGAAGACAGAGTCAGCTCAGCTTAAAGTGATATTCATTCTTCTCCCCTCTGGGTTCTGAGAAGTATGGGGTACTCAAAACATAAATCATCACAGATTGCAGAAAGGATAAGCCTGGTGGTCAGTGCCGGTAACTGGTGGCAGGCCTACAGGTAAATTCTAAGATAACAACGAGAAAACTTCCTTCATTTTCATCATCCCTTATGCCTTTGGAAAACGGATTTGAACCAGTTTATAAAAAAGAGCAGGTCCCAGTTCTTGGTAGAGGGAGTAAGCACACTCTAAGCTGTCTCTCCCAATGAATGCAGTTATAAAACTTGGGCATAATACATGGAGCAGCTAGTTGAGAATTCTGAAAAATAAATAGTAGCGGGTGGATTGGAGAAGAAGATCAGAATGCAGGTTCTTCTGAGGTGATTGAGTTTACCATTTTCTCCCCTCTGATATTCCCCAGCTTGAACTCAAGGTAGCCCCAAACCCAGAAATGGATGTGTTATTGGAATTTCAGAAGGAGAGGAGAAAAATGTGATTCAGAAAAAAATATTGGAATAAATAGTGGCTGAATATGTCCTAAATCTGGCAAAGGACATGAATGTACAGATTCAGGGGGAGAGGGCTCAATGAACTTCAGACAGGATAAAGCCAAAGAAGTCCATGCCCGGACACATCGTAACCAATTACTGAAAATAAAACAAAAAATCTTACAGGCATCCAGAGAAAATGTATTACTTATTGGGGAACAATAATTTGAATGTCTGTGATTTTCTCATCAGAAACCATGGAGGCCAGAAGGAAGTGGAAACAGCATTTTTTTTTTTTTTAAAGATTTTATTTATTTATTTTTCCCCCAGCGCCCCAGTAGATAGTTGTCTGTCATAGCTGCACATCCTTCCAGTTGCTGTACGTGGGACGCGGCCTCAGCATGGCCGGAGAAGCGGTGCGTCGGTGTGATCCCGGGATCCGAACCCGGGCCGCCAGCAGCAGAGCGCACGCACTTAACCGCCAAGCCACGGGGCCGGCCCGGAAACAGCATTTTTAAAGTGCTGAAAGAAAAGAACTATCAACCCCAAATTCTATATCCAGCAAAAATACCCTTCAGGAGTGAAGGTGTTAGAATAAAGATATTCTCAGGTGAAGGAAAGGTAAGAGAATGTGTTGCCAGCAGATCTAAAAGAATTGGTAAAGGAAGTTTTTCAGATGGAGGAACATTATACTGGAAGGAATCTTGAGACATTAGCAAGGAAGAGGAACAGAAATGGTAGGTGCCCAGATAAATATAGTAGACCATTGTTCTCTTAATGACTTCTTTAAAATGTGTGGTTGAAAACAAAAATTATAATGTTGTCTGGGTTTTCAGTGCATGTAGATGTAACATATAAGACAAAATATAAAGGGGGAAGGGATAGGTGGTAAAGTTTCTACATTCCACTTGAAGTGGTAAAATATTGATTCTAATTAGACTATGAATAATGAAATATATATTGTAATCCTTAGATCAACCACTAAACTATAGAAAGAGTCAAAAACAGAATAAATTAAAATGGAATCTAAAAAAGGTTCAAAAAACTGAAATCAAGGCAGGAAAGAGGAACTAGAGGAAGGGAAAACAAAACGAGTAAGATTATAGGTCTAAATTGAAACATATCAATAATTACATTAATGTGAATGGTCGGAACACACCAATTGTATATCTCACTACTCATCTGACAGATTGTCAGAATGGGTTAAAAAAAAATGACTCAACCATGTGCTAACAGAAATTCGCTTCAAATACAAAATATGTAAGTTAAAATTAAAGGATGGGAAAAGGTATGCCATGAAAACTAATCAAAATGAGGATAGAGTGATATATTAATGTCAGAAAAAGTAGACTTCAGAGCAAAGAAAATTACCAGGGATAAGGTGGAATGTTACCTAATGAAGACATAATGATTCTAAATGTGTATGTACCTAATAACAGAGCTGCAAAATGCATGACGCAGAAACTGAGAGATATGAAACAAGTGGACAAGTCCACAGTTATAATCGGAGTGTCAACACTCCTCTCCAGACAGTAATTGATAGAACTGTGGGCAGAATCAGCCAGGACAGAAGAACTGACCATGAACCAGCTGGACTAATTGGCATTTAGAGAACACCCCGCCCTCCAACAAGAGCAGAACATGTTCTTTACAGGCACGCATGGGCATTTGCCAAGATAGACCATAACCTGTGTTATAAAAGGAACTAGAAATTTGAAAGGATTTATACAAAATCTGTTCTGTAAACACAGTGGAATTAGACTGGAAAGCAGTGACAGAAAGATAACAAGAGCACTCCAAAAACTTGGAAATTAAACAAGTAACACACTTCTAAATAAATCATGGGACAATGAGGAAGTCACAAGGAAAATAGAAAATATTTTGAACTGAACAAAAATAGGGTCTATCAAAATTTGTGGGATGCAGTGCTTAGAGGGAAATTTATACCATTAAAATGCTCATGTTAGAAGGAAGAAAGTTCTCAAATCAATAATCTAATTTTCTACCTTAAGAAACTATAAAAGGAGCAGATAAACCCAAAGCAAGCAAAAGGAAGGAAATAACAAACAGGAAAACAAATCAGTGAAATTGAAAACAGAAAAATAATAGTGAAACCAAAAGCTGATTCTTTGAAATGATCAACCAAATTGATCAAACTCTAGCAAAGCTGACAAAGAAAAAGAGAGGAAACCAGATTATCAATAAGAGAAAGGAAAAAGGGTGTACTGCAACAGACCCTGCAGAAGTTAAAGGATAATAAGAGAATATCATGAATAACTCTATGTACATAAATTTGATGACTTAGCTGAAATAGTTCATTTCCTTGAAAACCAGAAATCACCAAAAGTCATCCAAGATGAATTAGATAACCCAAATTGTCCTGTAATTATTAAAGAAAAGGAAATTGTAGTTAAAAACCTTCCGAAAAAGAGGGGCTGGCCCCATGGCTTAGCGGTTAAGTTCGCATGCTCTGCTTTGGTGGCCTGGGGTTTGCAGGTTCGAAACCTGGGCAGAGACTGATGCACTGCTCATCAAGCCATGTGTGGTGGTATCCCATATACAAAATAGAGGAAGAGGGGCACAGATGTTAGCTCAGAGCCAATCTTCCTCAGCAAAAAGAGGAGGATTGGCAACAGATGTTAGCTCAGAGCCAATCTTCCTTACAGAAGAAAAAAAAAAACTTCCAAAAAAGAGTCTCCAGGCCCGGAGGGGTTTTATTGATGAGTTCTACCAAATATTTAAAGAAAAATAGCACCAATTTTAGAAGAGGAGGGAATACTTTCTGACTCATTTTATGAGGCCGGTATTACCCTGATACCCAAACCAGACAAGTACAGTACAAAAAAAGCAAATTGCAGATGAGTATCCCCTATGGAGACACACACACAAAAGTTCTCAGCGCAATATTAGTAAATTGAATCTAGCAAAACGTTAAAAAAAAAAAAAAAGTAATACGCCATGACTAAGTGGCATTTATCCCAGGAATGCAAGGCTAGTTGAGGATTTGAAAATCAATCAGTGTAATGCATCGTATTAACAATCTTGGGCAAATCTCAGGGGTGTTATCTGAGATAGGAATCCAGTCTCAAAAGGTTCCATAATGTATGATTCCATTTGTAAGACATATTGAAAAGACAAAGCTGTTGTGCCGGGATTGGAGGAGGGTGTGACTACTGAGGGATAGCTTGACGCATGAAGGTTTGGGGATGCTAGAACTCGTCTGTATCTTGACTGTGATGGTGGTGGCAGCAAGACAACATGTGTTGAAAGTCATAGAACTGTATACACCAAAAAAGCAAACTGAATGGTAATTAATAATTAACAAAATAAATAATAAAATAATAAATGAAACTAACACGAATGAATGAATTAATCCATCAGTTAGGGTACTTTTGACCCAACATTTCTCCTTCTAAAGCAATTTATCCTACGGATGAATTAGTATGTAGGTAAAATGATGGTTGTATAAGGGTATTGATTGCAGCACCAAAGACTGGAAACTATCTAAATGTCTAGCAGTAGGGAACTGGTTAAATCCCTAAATGAAATACAATGCAGACCTTAAAAAGAAAGATGAATATTCATTTGTATTAGTGTGTGCTGTGTGTATAAAGATATATGCATATCCTTGTAAATACAGAAACTTTATCTGGAAGGATTCTTACAAAACTAGTAATGATAGAATTGCTTTGGAGAGGTGAGTGAACTGGGTGTGTGGGAGATAGGAGGGAGACCTACTTGCTCTGTATACCCTTTTGTACCTTTTGGATTTTGTTCTGTGTGCATGCCTACTCTAAAAAATAATTTTTAAAAATATGTGCTAAATGATAGAGAAAAAATTGTTGAGGAAATTTGGTCGAAAGACAGCAAAATGAAGCCAGAGATAAATGGATACCCCAAAATACAACTAACAAGTTCCCATGTAACTCCTAGAGGGATACTACAAATTTGACATTGTGCTTCCTAGAGGCCAGAGCAAAAAGGGAAACATTATTATATAGCTGATGGTGATCCAAAGGAGAAAACAGGCTGTTCTGGGAGTTTTGGTTTGTCAAGGTGGCAGATGGCACGTTTGTGTGGGACTGGGACCTTTTGGTGGAGGGTGAGTCTGTCAGGAGATTATCTCACAAAATGTCTAATCCCTATTTACTTTGAGTTTTAGAGAAGCAGCAGGTTAATTATATATCAGACTTCTACATAATGCCTTTCTGGAAAAGAGGGGAAAGGGGAAGTGATCTGAAGTTTCTACAGGGGAAATGGCAGTGTGGTTGTTTAATTTGAACTTTGTTTTTGTTCAGTGGATAGATTGTCTCCTACTGTTGTCATGGTAACAGTTAATTTATTCTGAGAAATATAACTCTTTTACCTCAGATACTTTTTAACAATATAAACTGAAATTGTAGTGCATAGTACTTCTTAAGGTTTGCTTATTTTTCCTAATGTGGAAGTGATAAATTTCCCCGTCAGTCTGAGAGGGCAGTGTTCAGAGCACACTTTCAGTCTTACCGGTGTGGCTCCCAGAAAGAAATAGGAATTTGGGAACAGGAAACACGTTTGTTCTTTCACAGATCTTCACTGGGACCTCTAACAGTGCCGGGGTCAGAGGGGTCTTGGGCTTAGGAAGGCAGGGGGCCAGGGAGGGACTCTGACTTTGGCGTCAGAGAGCCCCGAGTCTGCATCTTGGTTCTGTCCTTCACAGGCAATTGTGTGGTCTTAGGCCAGCAACTTTGCCTCTCTGAACTTCGGTCTCCTCCTCTGCAAAGATAATGTCTATCTTGCCTGTGCTTGTGAGGGTCAGGTAAGATGAAGTGTGGAGCGCTCCTGCCACAGCAGTTGACGTTCAGTGGGAGCTTGGTCAAGGCCAATGGCTTCTCTCGTTCTGGTCTCCCTTCATGGCTACACCTTCAGTCTCATGGGTAGTTACAATCAAAAAGAACAAAAAAAGCAACTTTGCTGCAGGAATGGTCAATGTGGTTTGGAAATTGCAGTCAACAAAATCAGTCTTGGATTCCATTTGAAATGGCTTAAAAATTTTTTTTTAAGTTATAAAAATAGTTCATGAAAAAATACCTGTAAAATACTCAAATGATAGATGTGGGCAGAGTAAAACAGGAAAGCCCTCTTCACCCCAAGACTGCACAGCCCCTTCCTGGTTGGAGTCTCTGACAGTTTGGTGCCTACCCTCCCAGACCATTGTGTGAGCCAGATTATATACATATAAATTTCACCCGCATAAATACATTTGTGTAATGGAATCATAGGCCATGTGAGTTGTGCAGCTTCTCTCTGGTATGTACACACTAGATACTCAGGACACTTGCTGAACACGTAAGTTGAAGACGCAGTGGCCTGTGATTATTTTTAAATCACAGGAGGAGACTGTGTGTGTTCTGAACCCAGTTTCCGACTAACTGTGGATTTGGGCGATGGTGTCTGCAGTCTGGTGGCCTGTTGTGTGACCTGAACCAGAAAGGTGCATTTTATGGAAGTAGCAGAATTGACACAGCTTCCTAGGAAGACCCCGAGAGGTGGCTCTTGGGAGCTTTCAAATGCTTTTGCCCTCCCCCAGGCAGTTTAATGTGTTGATATGAAAACAGTGACGGCCAAAGAAAACTGCTTTTTCACATTGATCTGATTCTCAATAGAAGACTGTGAGATTTTAAAGTATTTTATAATCTCTTAAACACTGTTGGAGCAGCAGGGGACACATGTCCTTGGGTCTTTTCCGGTGGTCGAGGGGCCCAGGCCCGGCTGGCTTGTCTTACACTGCCAGTGCATAGTGCAGGACCCCGGCACACAGTAGGCCCTCCCGAGGAGGTGTAAGCAGCAGGCGTAGGGGCGGAAAAATTTTCCCTTCTTCCTTTCTACGTTCTTTGGCTGGTCTAATAATTAAATTGACGTAAGACATGTTAACAGGAGAAAAACAAATCTAATTTTGAATGTACAGGATCCCCATAAAAATATGAGACTCGAAGAAGTGACCAAAGCAGGAAGCTTTTATACCTTTTAGACAAAGAAACAATAAATATGTGAAGAATTGACAAGATAAAGGGGTTTGGGCTTGGGGTAGTAAATTGGTGAAGAAGTAACAAGGTTTGTTTATACAGGCTTCTTGGCTCTAAATTCCGTATCTCTGGTGATCAGTGCCTTTTACCTTCCTAGTACAGGGAGGGTACCTTTTGCATGGGAGATTTATCTCCTGCTTTCAGTAGGATGAAGGAGGGTCAGAGTGTCCTTCTTGCACTGGCTGTTTCTCAAGTAACTTTAATTCAAAATAATCAGTATGCCAAAGTGACATATATTGGGGTAGCATATTCTGCTCCCCTTCACAAGCAACTGCAGAGGACTTTGAGAAACCTCAGATTTGAGGAGAGTAAGGCTATTTCTAAACCTTCCTTTAAGTTGCTTATCTAAGTTAAACTCAGAATATGACTTAAAATATCTTGTCAGTGTATGGAAGCACTTTGGATGGAGTCTTCTCACTGGCACTAGAAACTCCATGGTATTTCCTGAATTAATAGGCAAGTGTTGCATTTGTTCCTTGGTCTTATGCCTGTGTCTCATGGTTAGTATGGCCTTAGGGCCATGAAGGGAACACTATTTTAGGAAATTGAAATCTTAGTTCAGAGGCAAACTATCAGAAGAGTTGATAGTAAGAGGCTCTGGAGTCAGACTTCCTGGGTTCAAATCCTACCCTACCGCTTACCATCTGTTATTTAACTGGGGAAGTTACTCAGAGCCTCAGTTGCTGTACCTGGGGGAAAAAGAAGCAGAGGGAGATGATGCTGATAATACTTGTTAGTTTCCTGTTGCTGCTGTAACAAATTACCACAAACTTGGTGGCTTAAAACAATACGGACTTATTCTCCTATAGTTTTGAAGTCAGAAGTCCAACATAAGTCTTCCAGACTAAAATCAAGGTGTTGGCACGGCTGGTCTTTCTAGAGTTTTCAGGAGAGAATCTCTTCTTTCTCTTGCAGCTTCTAGAGGCTGCTGGCATTCCTTCCTTGTGGCTGCATCACTCTAATCTCTGTTTCCATTGCCACATCGCCTTCCCTTTCTGTAGTCACATCTCCCTCTGCTTCCACCTTTTAAGGACAGTCTCCTCCTCTCAAGGTCCATAACATTAATCACATCTGCAGAGTCCCTTTTGCCACATAAGGTCACAGGTTCCCAGATTAAGACATGGGCATATTTGGGGGGGGCCGTTATTCAGCCTAGCACAGTCCCTACCTTGTGGGATTGTTAAAATTGAATGTGACTCCTTGTCATCAGGTCTCAGCTCACATGCTCCTTCTGAGATGGTGTCTTCTAGGAGCTTTTCCCTGACCATCCAGTCTGAAGGATCACCCACCATCCCCCAATGGGTCATCATTCTGTCATGGGACTCTCAGGTATTTTCTGCACAGCACTTTTCTCCATCTTAAATTCTTGCCTGTTTGTTTGCTTCTTTATTGCCTGCCTCTCAACCACTACTAGAATATAAATTCACAAGAGCAAGGACCAGACCTTGTTTGCTTGTTGATCACTTGATCTCTAGGGCCTAGAACAGTACCTAGCTTTAGTGGATGGGTAATACATATTTGTTAAATGGATAAATGAATGTGAAAATTTCAAAACATACTGCTTTGTAGACTGTTTTCTTCTTATTTCTATGACAGTGTAGGCATTATCCCGTATCCTTAAATATTCGGTGATCTCATTTTGTGCTCACTAAGCAGTGGTCTTTTGTGTAGCTGTATCATGATTTAATTAGCCAGTCTCCTAGACTGGGCACTGAAGTCATTCCTTCAGTGAGCTTTTGATCCCTGTGAAATCCAGTGGTCTCTAGCAAGGTTGGGTTTGTCAGCCTGTCTGCTAGGATGCTGCATTGAACAAATGAACCAGTCTTCCCTCCTTGACCTCAAAGGGTAGAGGCAAGGCTGTTACAGATTAATCAAATGAGCATATATATCCATGGGCCGGCCCTGTGGCTTAGCGGTTAAGTGCTCACGCTCCGCTGCTGGCTGCCCGGGTTCGGATCCCGGGCGCGCACCGGCGCACCACTTCTCCGGCTATGCTGAGGCCGCGTCCCACATACAGCAACTAGAAGGATGTGCAGCTGTGACATACAACTATCTACTGGGGCTTTGGGGGGAAAAAAATAAATAAATAAAATCTTTAAAAAAAAAAAAAATGAGCATATATATCCAGTATGCTGGTGGAGATACAGAAAGCCTGTATGGAATGAGCTCTGGTTAACTCAGAAAACTTCAGGAGGAAAAATTCTTTACAGGTGGATTAAGATAGATGTGAAATCCAATGCCAGATTGAGATGGAGAGAAGGCTCTGTTAACTTAATTTTTGCTTTAAGTCTCAAAACTTAGTAAAAGTCAACCTGTTATCATGTGGTATAATATATAGTTAAAACTTTGTAAACGGTATTCAGTTCTAAAATATGTGATAGAAACTGCTGTTAAAGTAACGTGCAGGTGGCAACCTGCTGGAAGAGATAAGCAATGTGTTTTGGTAAGCATATCTTAATGCATATTTAACAATTGCTTAATGCATCTCTCTCTCATATTTAAATTTACTGAGCCTGTGGACTCAGGTTGGCTGACTTCTAGTGTGTGTGGCACTAGGCGTGAAGGGGGTAAGAACCCACTCCTCTGTGTGAGAATGGAGCTTCACAGTGTTAGCTCTCTGCTAGCTGCAGGAATTGCTTCCAGAAAGTCACCAGTAACCCCTCAGGCTGGGTCAGCTGCCTCCTGGGGCTCTTGGAAACCTCAGAGGTTTCTCTCAGTCTTAGCACCGGGCACCACCCATATAGTGTAATTGTCTGTTTGCTGGTCTGTGAGTGACTCGGGCAGGGACCTTGTTTATCTTCATTCCTGGGCCAAGCACCGTAAGTGCTTGTTGGATGGATGAATGGAAGGAAGGAAGGAAGGAAAAATGATTGATTCCACAAGTCCTGGTGTGTCTCCTCTGTGTCGTGTGCTTTGTTAGCCTTCAATGGAGAAAGACCACTGGAGTTCCTGCTCTCAGAGGTTTTGCAGTCCCTTGAGGGAAATAAATGTTAATCAAATAATCATGTAATTACAAGTGTTGATTAAGTGCTATGAGAAAACAGAACCTGATGCTGAGAGGGAGAATAACGGGGCATTGCTATAGTTTAGATGGGTAGGAAGTGTTTTGGGGATGGTGATTTAAGATGAGATCTGAAAGATTTGTCACCAGCCTTCTTACTAGTTTTTTCCCCTTGTGAAGAAAAATTTCAAACCTACAGAAAGATTCAAAGAATAATTTAATGAGCACCCATATACGCTCCACTTAGATTGAATAATTGTTGACATTTTGCCTTATTCATTTTATTGTGCCTCTTTCTGTTTTTTAAAAATGGAGCCATTTCGGGGCCGGCCCGTGGCTTAGCGGTTAAGTGCGGGCGCTCCGCTACTGGCGGCCCGGGTTCGGATCCCTGGTGCGCACCGACGCACCACTTCTCCGGCCATGCTGAGGCTGCGTCCCACATACAGCAACTAGAAGGATGTGTAACTATGACATACAATTATCTACTGGGGCTTTGGGGAGAAAAAAAAGGAGGAGGATTGGCAATAGATGTTAGCTCAGAGCCGGTCTTCCTCAGCAAAAAAAAGAGGAGGATTAGCATGGATATTAGCTCAGGGCTGATCTTCCTCACACACACACACACACACACACACACACACAAAATGGAGCCATTTGCAAGTAAGTTGCAGATATCATGACATCTTATCCCTAAATATGTCAGCATACAGGTCTTCAGAGGAAAGACGTTCTCTTACATAACCATGGAGCTGTCATCATACCTAAGAACGTTATCAGTAATTCCATCATAGCATCTGACCATGACCATGTTTGTGACCAGACCATGTTCTACTTTCCCCAGTTGCACTAAACTGTTCTTTGTGAACCAGGATCCAGTCAAGTTTTTGTATTTCCCTTCGTTATCCCTTTATTCTCTTAATATAAAACAGTTATTCTACCATTTTTTAAATGACATTTGCCTTTTTTTTTAAAAATGACCATGGGTCAAAGATTCATTTAACACATTGAGGAAATGAGTTAGATGGTAAAATTGAGTCCAAGGGCATTTGAAGAACTAGCTATTTATAGAGATAAAAACAAAAAAGAATTAGAATAAGATTGCTAGGTGGGATTTAAACAAACAAACTAGTAGGGACAAGAAAATGTAATCTTTAGAGTTCTTTTCTTTTGGACATAAATCTATAAGTTAATATGTCACTTCACAGTTTCTGGGCTCTAATCAAGTAATAAATAGCATAGGCACGTTCTCCTAGAGAATTAAATAAACTTCAGGCAGGCATGTTAAAAATGCCCAGGTATGAATTGAAAGGACATCCCCCCATGCTTTGGTCTTATTCTCAAATTTTTGAATAATTTTTCTTTTTTTGGTGAGGAAGATTAGCCCTGAACTAACATCCAATGCCAGTCCTCCTCTTTTTGCTGAGGAAGATTGGCCCTGGGCCAACATCTTCCTCCACTCTACATGGGACACCGCCACAGCATGGCTTGACAAGGGGTGCATCGGTGTGTGCCTGGGATCCGAACCTGCGAACCCCGGGCCACCAAAGCCGAGTGCCTGCACCTAACTGCCGTGCCACCTGGCCGGCCCCTGATAATTTTTCTTAATAAGGCTTTCCCTAATTCTTCCAGCCAGAATCACTTTCTCCCCTTTTATCCTCCTATTACTTTTTAAAAACAGCTTTATTGAAGTAAAATTATTATATCATAAAATTCATATGTTCAGTGATTTTTTAAAATAAATTTATGCAGTTATGCAACTATCACTGCAATCCAGTTTTAGAATATTTTCATCACTCAAAAAAGTTCCCTCATGACAGTTTGCAGTGGATCTCTGCTCCCACCTTCAGCTCTAGGCAAACACTAACAGGCTTTCTCTCTAGAGATTTGCCTTTTTAAGAAATTTCATATAAATGGAATCATGCAAATTATCTTTTGTCTGGCATCTTTCACTTAGTGTAGTTTTTGAGGTTCACCCATGTAGTCGCATGCATCAGTAGTTTGTTCCTCTTTATCGCTGTGTCAGTGCCGTTTATCCATTCTTCAGTTAAGGGACTTTTGGATTGTTTTTGGTGTTGGACTATTATGAATAATGCTGCTATGAATATTTGCATGCAAGTCTTTTTGTGGACCTATTTTTTATTTCTCTTGGGTCGGTTCCTAGAAATGTGGTAGGTGTATAATGACCTATAAAAGAAATGGCCAAACTCTTTTCCAAAATGGCTGCATCTACCAGTGACTTATGAAAATTCCAGTTTCTTCACATACTCACCATCGCCTGTCATTATCTGCCTTTTTGATTATAGCCTGGTGGACGTCATAGGCTTCTTCTGAGTGAAAAAGTTTCTGGTGGTGATTTGGTAATGCTATCATCCAGAATATCAGCTGGGGAAAGCCTGTGATAGAAGTCGAGACTATGCAAGCCTCATAGTCCTTCTCCATGGCAGAAGGAGAGTCTTGTGTTGTCTCGGACTGAGTTTCTTCAGCCCTTGGACATTGGACCCATGGGCGGACCAGAAATAATTTTGACCCTACACAGATTTTAAAGATTTTTTAAAAACTGAGGTATAATTTACAAACAGTGGTGTGCTCTCATCTGAAATGTACTATTCAGTTCGTTTTGATGAATGCATATCAAGATAATTCTGTCACCCTGCAGTTTCTACTGCCCCTCCCCAGTCAGTCCCCCAGAAGCAATCATGAGTCAGATTTCTATCAGTGTATTTTTGTGTGTACCCTGCCGTTCTGATTGAACTAATCTTAATTGTAGAAAACCTGAGCCACAAGAGTATAAAGAAGAGAATAAAAATTGCTCGCAATCACGCCACTGCCCGGAGGTTACTAGTGTTAACATTTTTATGTAGTTCCTTTTGGTAATATACATTTCTCATTTTAAAAAAATCTTACAAAGCAGAGCTTTGCTGTGTGTTTGGTGTTTTGCTGCTTCCTTCTTGGCATGTCCATTTTCCAGCATGATGTCTGTGTGCTGAGGACGCAGCATAACTTGCTTAGTGTGAGCATTTAGCCGCCCCAGTTTGTAAGCGGGGTTGAAACCCCGCCTCTAAACTGCTACGTCCTGAGGGCGCCTAGACCTCCCCTAGGAGAGGACCTAGGGGAGCAGGGGTCTTCCCGCCCCGCCCGCCAGCGCCCCGGTGAGCCAGGCCTGACGCGCAGAGACGGAGCGCGCGGATCGGCTGCGCGGCATCTGCGCGCGATTGAGCGGCCTGCCGCCCCCGCCCGCGCCGGCGCCGCCGGAGCCACCGGAGCCGCCGCAGCCGCCGCCCGAGGCCCCGCCGGGACCCCGCTCGCTCGCCGGGGCATGGAGCCGCCGGCCGCGCGCCTCTGAGCCCCGCGGCGTTCATGGTGAGTGGGGCCGGCCGCCCGCGCCCTCCGAGGGGCCTGCGTGCCTGTCACCGGCCCTGCAGGAGGCTCCTACGCGGGTGCGCCCGTGTGCGTGTGTGTGACAGACGTCTGTCCCGACGAGCCGAAGCTTGCATGTGGCCGCCGTAATGCGCCTTTCACCTCCCTGCCATTCTTTGTCTGTGACTCCGTATAATTTTCTAACAGCGTTCAGTTTTAATGGATACAGTGAGAGATGGGGAGAGAGCGCCAGCGCGTCCTTGAAGTCCTAATTCTTATCGCCCAAAATGCGATTGCCTCCTGTGTTCAGATTCAGGTCAGTCCAGGCCAGGCCCTCCTCTTAGAGGCCACAACGGCCTTGCCCGCGATCCCAGGGGAAAGCTTTGTGTGAAGATCAGCCTGTACCCTGTTCCTCTAGGTCCGGATAAGGTGCACCAGGCTTGTTAAAACCCACAGCTGAGTTTTAATACATTTCATTCACCAGTCCACATATTAACTTTTGTGTTCTAGATGTTTTGTAAGGAATATGACAATTACAAAAGGTCTCTTGAGAGCTGCTTTCCCAGATGCCAACATTTCCTGTAACTTAGACAGTGCTTTCTGGGAAAATACTGTGTGGTAAGTAGATAGAGAGTCGGAGTCTGAGGAGGCCCTCAGGGGTTCTGAGGGGTCCTTCTCACTGTGAGATCAAGCCTTACTGGTCACCAGGACTGTCTTCCGGAAGGCCGAGCATTTGTGAGACCTGTGCAGGCCACTCAGCCCCACTAAAAATGGCAAAACAAAACAAGTCTCACTTCAAATTCTGAAAGAGCGCCCCTCTCTCCTCCAGAATTGCTTGTTATAAATGGCAAAATGTGAAACCAGCTGCACTACGCTTGCATTTACTCTGAACCACAACCCTGTTAATACTCCTCTTAATGGGAAATACTGGGAAAAGTAGTTGTGTAGTAATACAGTGACAGTAGTACTCTCCGTCATTGTCTGAGCACCTGCTATAGCTGCATGTCGTGTGTTAATTTGTTCTCATCTGATCTTCTCATTTAATAGTTAAGGAAACAGGCTTGGAAGAGTGAAGGATTGTGCTCAAGGTCACGCTGCTGATGGCGCTGGTCAGGGAGCTGAGGGTTCAAAGCCGGGCCTGTTGCCGTGCCCTGGTGCTTCCCCTGCAGGCTGTGTGGGTCCTCCGCCTGTGCAGGTGTGGTCGCTGTGCTGTTGCTAATGTGGGTTCGTGTCAGCCTTTTAATAGTACCACATGAGTAGCCTGCCGTGCTTTATTCCGGACATACCTCCAAAACCCTCCGGGCTTATTTTAAAAGCCTGATCTTGACACTGTATACAGTTGAGTCAAAGACTTAAGCACGGGTTTTGACTGATGACCCTTTCTCCTCCTAACATAGATTTCCAGGAAGCCAGGGGGCTTCTACTGGGCAGAGTGTTGGCGTAGTTGGCCGTCTCTGCAACACTCCTCCAGTTCTGTAAGTAGCATTGATGACCCCTCTTGTCATTGTAGCAAGAATACTTGCTTTTCATCGTTTGAGAATCTTGATCTTTTCTTCTTCCTCTTAAAACAAACGTCTGTTGAGTTAGGCTTTTGTTTTCCTTTTCTTTTTTAACTGGCAAATTATACTCTTAATTCAGGAGTCTAATGCCCTTAGCCTCGCCCTTAGCACTGTTCAGATCATACACATGATGTAGACCCTCCCATCAGGTGCATCTAATGGGCTCATCACACCTCACATTGTTTACTTTCTGTCTCTGCACCAAGTCTAGCTCTCCCTGCCGCCCCCTCTCTTGCTCTTGTTCTCGCTGGGCCTGTCCCGCCAGTCCAGGTAGCTTTTTAATGAGACTATAAAATCTAGAGCAGAACAGCTTTGACTCAGCATCAGTTCCCGTTTAAAGTGCTCATGCTAACCTACAAAGAAGCCTGCTCCTGTGCGTCTCTTGGTTGCTGCTTGTGCTGTCAGGATGCCTTTCCCTCATGGCTTCCAGCCCAGATCTCCCCTGTCCTTTGTCCACCCAAGTGGCACCTTTTATGAGATGCTTTCCTTAATTCCCCGCAGCCATAGGTGTTGTGTCCTTGGGGCTCCCACAGCATGTGGCTTGCCCTCTTATGGCACTTTTCCTTATCTACCCTGGTTTTCTAGCCTCTGCTGGTGTCTTACTGCCCCTACTAGAGTGAGCCCTTCAGGGCTGGGCCCCAAGTGGTCCCTTTACAAATGAGCTTCCTCTTTTTCAGATGGTCCCTTTCTCTCTTCCTCCTGCCTGCTAAATCTGTTTTGCGCATGGCCCCTATGTGGAGCTGAGGCTGTGCTCAACTGCCCTGGCTTACTCCTTTTTTCCTGACCCTTTGCTGGTCATCAGACCGCACCCTACAACTTAGCCCCTGCCTAGGTGCAGCAGGTTTGTTTGCTGCTGTCTCATTGATGTTGGTCTTGTCTTCCTAACAGGATACGTGATCAACTACTCGGGGCAGAGACTTTGACCTACTATGCTTCTTTTTTTTTTTTTTTTAATAATTTTATTTATTTATTTTTTCCCCCAAAGCCCCAGTAGATAGTTGTATGTCATAGTTGCACATCCTTCTAGTTGTTGTATGTGGGACGCGGCCTCAGCATAGCCGGAGAAGCGGTGGGTCCGTGCGCGCCCGGGATCCGAACCCAGGCTGCCAGCAGCGGAGCGCGCGCGCTTAACCGCTAAGCCACGGGGCCGGCCCATGACCTACTATGCTTCTAAGTTAGTGGCTTGCAAACTTTTTTGACATGACTCCCTGGTTAGACAGTTTGTGACTCAGTGCACAGATAAAGCTAGGTATAGAACTGAAACAAACTGTCCTTGCCATGTACACTCTGATATTTTTTATTGTTTGATTTTTAAAAAATGCTGCCATGACCACTTAAACTGATTTGCTTCTAGAACTTTGAAGAACCCTGTTCTAAATTCCCTCTAGGGTTGTACAGGGCTTTGGAATCTGTAGCAGTCACTTGAATGGGTGATTTATACTGATTAACATGCAGGGCTTCTGATGAATGGCATTTGTTTAAACTCGGAGACTTCAAAACTTGATCCCATAAGGGTCCCAAGAAGAGAAGAAACTTGGGAATGATAAGCTGGACTGAGGCTGGGACTACCCTGACATTTGTCTGGCACATAAAAAGGGCTCACACTTTAGTGGGCAGCCATTTAGCGTAGTTCACCTCATCTCATTATTATAGTAGTCTTCACAGTTGCTACCATTTATAGATGGGAAACTGAGGCTGAGAGAGACGCAAGATGACTTGCCTCAGGTCTTTTTGCTTCCAAAGCCCTAGCTGTTGCCACATCACGTGCTGACCCCAATGTTGATAATTCACAGCTGAAAGTTGTTTTTTCCAGAGACTTTCTATTTACTGTCTCCCTCCCCCCACAAAGGGATGCTTAGAGTGAATAGTCCTCTTGTTTCTAAAGTTGATTTGTCTGGTTTGGAAGATGAGCTTACTGTTGACACCTCTAGGTAGCTTTGGGAGAACTAGGTTTGGAGCAGGACCTGGAACAATTTCCAGTGCCATTCATATTTTGAAAAGGCTTTCCCTGAGATTTCAAGTACTATGGGCAGGCCAGGCCTCCTCCTTTTTGTTTTTTTAAATCATGTAGTGCTCTGTGCAATTGAAGTATCAGTATTTGCCCTGCATCTGCACTTAATTCAGTATTACAAGTTTCTGACGTGGTTGAAAGCTTTATTTAGACTGAATATGAATGGTTAAATGACTTCTGCATCCTGTCTGTGAGTGGCTTGCATGAATTCTAGAGAGTGGCAGCCTGGTGAGAAATGTGTCTGCAGAGCCAGAAGGCCTGGCTTCTGATCCCAGCTCCTCCACTCTCCAGCTAGGCCTCCACCTTCCCGTCTGTGACATGGGGACGATGGCAGCTCCTCCCTCAGAGGGCTAGTGTGAAGGTGAAGTTGAGTTAGTGTGAATCAAGCCCTCAAGAAGTGCTTGGCTCATTAATGTCAGCTGCTGCTGTTTGTTGTTAGTAATAGAGCTTCTGAGCTCTAAGTGAAGAGATCTGATTTTTTTTGGTTCGTGAATCAAGGCATTTGATTCATTTTGCTCCTTTTCCTTTCTGGGCTTTTGCAGACTTTGCAGGGCTCTTTGATTGCTTGGCCCTAGAGTCTCTTTTCTGCCTTATACAGTTGTTTCAGGTCTGAGGAAAAAGAGGGGACTGGCCTACAGCAGCCAGGGCTGCCCTTTATGGAGCACTTCCTTTGCACTAAGGCCTGTGTTCCCTGCTTCACAAGCCTCTCCCCATTCCTTAGACAGCCCTCTCTGGTAGGTAGTGCTTCCCTTTTTGCAGATGTGGAAATGAGGCTCAGGGATTCTAAGTAAGTGCTTTGCTGGAGGTCACGGGTGGTTCATGGTGGATCTGAAGTTGCTCCCAGACCTGTCTGGCTCCAGAGGCCACACTTAACCCAGCAGGACCTGGCCTTTTCCCTCTCAAACTGCACACCCGTTTGTTTGAGTATATCCACAAAAGAGGTTGGGCCAGCTCAGGGTGGCAGAGTGGAGAGTCCTGCAGGCCCAGCCCTTGCTGGCTGTGTACTTGGGGGCAAGTCACTTCACTTCGAATCTCAGTTACCCTATCCATAAAATAGGGTGCCACTTGCCATAGAGATTGTTACACGGATAAAGTGGGACAATGTGTGTCAAGCACATGAAAGAAAATGGGAGATGGGCATCCAAATTCTGGGACTTCTAACTTTGGGGGTCAACATCTCTGGCCTTGGCATATAGTTCACTAGACCAAAGTCAGCAGTAAGTAGTAGTAGTGACTAATTCTTGTTAAAATGTAACATGCCTTGGAATCTTTCTCAACACCCACCTTTTGGTATATTTCCTATAAAATTCAAGATTTTGACACTTGACACTGCTAGATCTGAAGCTTCCCGATGGCTGGTGCCACGTTAAGTCACAGCTGTGTGCCTGGTACATGTAGGTGCTCAGAGGTTTGAATCAATGAAAAAGTGAGTCAGTTTTCTCAGTTTTGGGTGAGTGGAGGTCATTTTAGTATTTTATTTATTTATTTATTTATTTATTTAAAGATTTTATTTATTTATTTTTCACCCCAAAACCCCAGTAGATAGTTGTATGTCATAGCTGCACATCCTTCTAGTTGCTGTATGTGGGATGCGGCCTCAGCATGGCCGGAGAAGCAGTGCGTCGGTGCGCGCCCGGGTCCGAACTGGGGCCGCCAGCAGCGGAGCGCGCGCACTTAACCGCTGAGCCACCAGGCCGGCCCCATTTTAGTATTTTAATGGAACCATTTAAATGTCAGGGTAAACAGTGTTAAGACATCTAACCTTATACACCCAGATGTACAGAAACTGCCCCACCCACATGCTTCTTGGTGCACTCCCTTCTCATAGCCTGTGTATTTTGAGGAAATAATTTTTCCTTTCTACTTTTTAGAAGCCTCTATAGATTTTTCTGGCTGAGAGAATAATTTTTTGCTAAATGATTTTACCAGTAACACCCCTCTTGGCAGTTAGTGTCAATAAAATTCATTTAGCAAATCACCTTCTACTCATGATGCTGCTTCTCTTGTTATCCGGAGAGATTGTTTAAATCTTAGGTTAGCTAGTGGTTTGTTTGTCCTGTCTTCCCAATTAGATTATCTTCTCTTAAAGGAAGGTCCCACGAGCCTTGTCTATTATAGGCAACAAGAAGATATATATCTATTTTGTTAATTTGCAGAGGGCTAAGGGCACACACACTATTTCAGAAGCTAGACTCTTTGGTGCCAACTTGCTTGGCTCGCCTGAACTCTTCTGGTTGGGTGTTTGGAATGTGGGTTGCCAGGTGTGACTGTGCTTTTGTGGTTGCAGTCCATGGGACTAATCAGTGATCCAGTAGTATGGAGGCTGCTCTTAGATTTCCAGGGAATGGCACAATTATTATTTATGTAACAACTTAACAGTGATGGCTTCATACAAAGATATTAAAGAATTTCTTTTTTGATGTTTCTGGTTTAAGAAAATGAAATAGCTTTAATCATCCTCATGTGAAAGATTTTTAACCCCTTCCTCATTTCAGAAAAGATTTGAAGGGCTAACAAAAATACGTAAAATGCCATGGGATAAAAGGAAATGGATTAGAAGTTTAGGATGGCAGTGGGTATAGGAGATGAAGCCAGGGAGTCAGATGAATGCTAGAATTGGCTGAAGCTCTGGCTCTGAGCTTCCTAGTGGCCACTGTAATAATCAGTTAAAATTTACATTGTCTAGAGGACAGAAAACACACCTGTTACCCAGGAGAAGCATAGGAGACCTGAGATGATATTAGTGGGCCCTTACAAAGGGGCAGCTAGGATTATGAGATCCTTAGTGACTTCCCCACCAATATGGGGAGCTCCCCAGTCCTCATCTCATAAAGTGATGGCCTGAACTGCAGAGCTTTAGGACCCCTTTCTTTCACTGGTAGTTTTTCCTTCTGAATAGCAAGAAATATCTTCAGCGTATCATCTTCAAAATCAACCTAAGAGACTTCATAACAAAACAACTTTCTTGCTTTCAGAAGGGCTTCATAATACCAGAATTAGCCGGGCCTGGAGTTATCCATAATTTCTTTGTCCTAGGAATATGAAGACAAGGCTGGACGACCTAGCAAGCCACCCTCTCCAAAGCAGAATGTGAGGAAGAATCTTGATTTTGAGCCACTTTCCACCACTGCACTCATCCTGGAGGACAGACCAGCGTGAGTCTTAAGAATCTGTAGAGAGTGTTTGCTTTAGTAGATGAGTACAGTTTGCTAATCACCTTGTCATTAGAAAAGAACTAGAGTCACAAAAGGGAAGAAGAGTGAGCCATCACTTACTGAAAATGCTGAATTCCTCTTTATTCCCTATATCAACATGTGTTCTATCATGATTGTAAATGACTAATGATTTTTAATTTTAATTTAGCACTTAAAAATACTTAAGTAGCTATTATAAATTATAGACTGGCTTGTAACTATAAGAAACACCGGGAAGTATACTCTACAGTGGGTGTTTTGGAGGCATCCCAGTATGGTAGAACAATTCCTGGACTAGCCTCCTGGTTATTTGGGATCTGCAGGAAACAGTCTGGGTGATCTTAGCAAGTCCATCCTCTATGTGATGAGAAAATGGGTTTAGATGACCGATTTACAGATCGTGTTTGGAGACCTTAGTGGGATAAAGGGATTGCTCCATCATACCAAACCACAGCTTATCTCTTTTTAAGTATTGAGTTTCCATAGAACATTGTGTTTGAATAGAACGATTCCACGGCTTTAAAAAAAAAAAAAAAAGATTAAAACATTCGGCTAGAATCCCTAAGGTCTCTGCCAACCCTGAAATTTAAAATTGGTAAAATCTAAAGAAGAAATGTGTCTTCTACTATTAATTCTTGGTCCTTAGAAATTGTGGATGTGTGGGTAGATAGGAGAGAAACCCTGAAATGGAGGATTAAAAAGGTAGATAGAGACTTGGTAGAAGCCACTGCACTCTGATGCCTAGTCTTTGTAATGCGCTCTGAAATGTGAACTGGGGAGCTGTGCCATGTTCTCCTGCAGCAAATGACAGTCATTCAGAATATCCCAGGGAATGTGGGGTACTCTGTGTGAGGAGCACAAGCAGCCAAACCTTGCCACCCTCCCAATTTTCAAAGGCCAGCAAATTCACCAGCACGTTTCTGAAATAGAGCATGCATTTTATTTTTTTTAACAGGATTTGAAGTTGCATGCCATATTTACATGCTTAGAACTATGGTATAAATTTGTATATGAAAAAACAAAACAGATGGACCACATAGCTAATATAAAACTTGCACATTGAAAAAAACTGGCCAGGGAATGTATTCATACATATATGTAATATATGCTGTTAGGGTACTCTGCTGCAAGGATGACTGTTGACAAGTATTAGTGCATTGTGGTTAAATCAAAGTTTCTTTGGAGACTGGGGTGAAAAAACACCAAAGAATAAGTGTTTATGTCTATTGGAATTATGGGTAATTGGGTGGTTATAAATGAGTAATTGTTACTTTCTTCTTTCTACTAATACTTGAAATTTTTTACAGTGAGCTTATTTTACTTTTGTAAGAAAATATTTTTAGTTTATGAAAGAACTGTGTCTTTGTCAACTTAACAAATATAGTTTTTGGTCTTTGAGCTTTTCATTTTTTAGTAAATAATGCTCAAGTTTTGTTTCTCAAAGACTTTTATTTGATATTTATAATGGTGCAAAATTATTTTGTATCAAGAAATCTCCCGGCTAAACCAGCTGAAGAAGCTCAGAAACACAGACAGCAGTATGAAGAAATGGTGGTTCAGGCCAAAAAACGAGGTAATGGAATCCACACGTGTTTGGTTATGTAAGGCAGCACAAGATTTTGTGTCTTTCTGGATGTTTTCTCCTTATCTTTTGGAGCTCTAGAACCTGAACTTTGGCGAATACTTTAATATTTTGAAATGTATAATTTTTCATCAAAAATGTATGCTTCTACTAACTATCCATTCCTGGTAGCTTTAGTCAAGGTAATAGCACTTTGAATTTACATGAGGAAAGAGACTACATAGGATAACATTACTGGACTGGAGAAAGCATCAGCCTTCTGGCTGGGCTCAGTTTTTCTTAGTTACAAGAAGATATGATGAGATTTGATAAAAAATCCCTTGCAACACCTAAAAACTCTATGATCCTAGGATGCTCAGAAAGTACATGTAATAAACAAAATGTGGTCTATCCACACAATGGAATATTATTCAGTCTCTTAAAAAAGAAGGAAATTCTGACACATGCTACAACCTGGATCAACCTCGAGGACATTATGTTCAGTGAAATAAGCCGGACACAAAAGGACAAATATTATACGATCCCACTTATATGAGGTCCCCAGAGTAGTGAAATTCATAGAGACAGACAGTAGAATGGTGGGTGCCAGGGGCTGGGGGGAAAGGATGGGGAGTTGTTGTTTAATGGGCACAAAGTTTCAGTTTGGAAAGACAAAGAAGTTCTAGAGATGGATGGTGGTGATGGCTGCCCAGTAATGTGAATGTGCTTAATGCCACTGAACTGTACACTTAACAATGGTTAAAATGGTAAATTTTATGTTTTGTGTATTTTACCACAATGGAAAAAACACAAAAGTATATGTAAATGAAAATGCATGATATTTCTCAGAGTTGCTATTTCTCCGCTAAGAGTCATGCTCAAGCTGTTAGAAGTAAAGATAGAAGTTACATTGGGAAGGAGACTGGGCAGAGGGAGCACAAGAGGGGCTCCCGGTGTTCTGGTAAGGGTCTGTTTTTTGATTGGGGTGGTAGTTTCATGGATTTGTCTATTTTGTGATAATTGAGTTGTTTTTCTTTGTATACTTTTCTGTATGTGTGTGATACTTTAAAAGCTTACTGACAGGTGGATAATGCATTCTAAACTCCATAGGTATGAAAGTATGAAATGAGTCTTGGGAGGTGAAGTTTCACTGCTCCACTTCTGTCCATTTTCCTGGTGTTTTTGCAGCATGATTCTTTGGGAAAAATCACTTAGCTTGAAAATGGTGGACATCAGTTAATAGATGTTGTCTTCTTATTTTTAATTCTGATTTCTAGAGCTAAAAGAAGCTCAGCGGAGGAAAAAGCAGCTGGAAGAAAGATGCAGATTAGAAGAAAGCATTGGAAATGCTGTCCTTACTTGGAATAATGAGATTTTGCCTAACTGGGAAACAATGTAAGCTGGGACATAATGGGCACTGCTGGACTGTAAATCATTTCTTGCTGGTATCTGTAGGAAGCAGCTGTATTAGTTGTAGCTCATATCACAGCCTTCAATGAAATTACCTAATAAGTTTAAATTGCGTAGTCTCCCTTTCCCCACTCTGGTTCCACCCTCATTGTTCCTTGCCTATATACTGTGACAGCCCCGATCTCCCACCCCTTCCAATCCATCTTCTGCTTAGCAGCCAGAGGGATCCCCTAAAGCACGAGTCTGTATCACTTCCCTACTTATAATTTCAGTTAATTCCTATGACTCTAGGTGTAAAAGTTGAATTCCTTAGCTTAGCTGACGTGTCCTTTATGAGATAGCCCATCCCTTTCTCTGCAGCCTCACCTTTCATCTCTCCTTCACTTGAATGGAGCCCTCTCCTTAAGGAGCCCCAGGGCCTTTGCATGTTCCGTTCCCTCTGCCTAGAATGCTCTTGCCCTGTAACTCCTCATCCAGCTAACTCTTTGTTCTTTAAAGCTCAGTCTTCCTTGGGGAAGACTTTCCTGCCCAGGTGCCTGTAGAAGATCCCTTGGGTATACTGCATCCATCTACTTAAGCTTCTGTTGTCCTCTGCCTGAGGATGGGCACTGGGTCTTCTTTGATGACAACCCCTGGTGACCATTACCCAGCAGTATCTGGCAGCTGCTATCATCTTTATATCCGAGAGACAGCTGTAGATCTTTTCTTCCTGTGTGTTCAGAATGGGGAGCAGCAGTGCGTGGGCAGCAGTCCCAGGGCCATGCACAGAGGCTGGTGGCTCTTTTGGGCCTCCCCCCCGCCACAGGAGCTGCTGGGGAGGTTGGATGCCAGTTTTCTTTCTGTTCTTGTCCCTTTTAGCCTGAACTGTATGTCAGGATGTTGGAGACTTGCTTCTGGCACTTACGTGCGTGTCACTGATGCTCATTACAAGGGGTCACACAGCCCTGTTGAGGATCTCTACTAGGAAAACAAGCTACTCCCAGAGCCTGCATTTCTAGGAAGTGTCCTTAATAGGCTGGACATGGTCAGGAAACACTTTTTCTCAAAATGGATCCAGTGACAAGGGTTGACGTCCTCAGAACCCTTGGGCTGTCTCCCTGTGTGGCTGCAGAACCCACCCCTGGTCCGTCCTACAGTGACCGATGCTTGATGTGATCCAGATGCATGCACTCATATGACAGCTGCCATTTAATGCACCAGCTAGAAGCCAGGCACTGTGGCGGGTGTCCTTGTGATTTATCCCACTTAGTCTTCACAGCGGCCCTTCAGGGGGAAGGTTTCATCGTCTTGATATTAGAGAGGAGAAGTAATTTGCTCCAGGTTCCACAGGTAAGGGTGGAAGCAGGCTGCAGACCTGATTTCTGCAGCCTCAGCCCGTGCTCTCCACTCTGCGCTGCACTGAGAAGCACCAGGGGAGTCTTCGGCACCTTTACATTTGTTCCAAGCTGTTGGCAGTGTGTGTGCATTGTGAGCAGCAGACCTCAACAACTTTGTGCAGTTCAGAGTACTCTGAGTGAGCAGAGTTCTCCTCTGCCGTTGGAGTTTGGCGCTCGTTACCTGAGTGCTTCATCTATACGCAGTAGTGCAGTGGCTGGCTGCCGTGCTCTTGGGGCTCACCTCGTGAGGCCCTTCGGGGTCTGCCCTCCACCTGCAGCTCTGCGGCAGTGCCTCCTGGCACCCCCCATGCCATGCCCAGCTATTTGCAGTTCCTGTAGCAGGCCAGGTTATTTCTTGTTGCTGTGCTTTCTGCTGAGAAGGTCCTTCCCATCCTTCATCTGCTTAAACTGTACTGGTCACTCAGAATTCGGCTCCAGAATGGTGCCCTGGGCCCTCTGGTTTGTGGTACCCCTCCCTGCGTGTGCAGTACCTTTGGCATACCTGTCACAGTAGTTGCCCAGTGGAAGGTTGTCATTGATCTCCTGATCTCTGGAACACTGGACTGTAAGTTCCCTGGGGGCAGGGACTGTGACATACAACTGTGCATCCCCCACTCCTATGGTTTAGGGCCAGGCACACAGGTAGACATACTTCTTCACTGAAAACAAAGTTATAAACTCATGCTTCCATTTTTGTCCAGGTGGTGCTCTAGAAAAGTTCGAGATTTATGGTGGCAGGGAATCCCTCCCAGTGTGAGAGGCAAAGTCTGGACCTTAGCCATTGGCAACGAGTTAAACATCACCCACGGTGAGTGGCTTGCATGGTCCTAGGCTCGGGGAATCTACCCCTTGGGTCCTGTGACTTCTCCTGTCCTGTTTGCCCTGTTAAGAAGAAAGGCAACCCGTTGCCATAAAGCTGTGTCTTTAGAGAGACTAGGTGAGTGTGTCCTCCAGGAGGAGAGACAGTGGGGAGGCCTGGGTTCACTCCTGGGCGCTTCAGTTACCTGATAGTTCAGAGCAAACACCTGCCTTCTTCCTGATACCTGTCATCTTCCCTGAATAGACGAGGTAGCACATATGGGTCTCAATGTTAGGCTCTCTTCTCAAAGTCCTGTAGAAAGCAAGCCTTGATCAGGACATGAAGGTGGAAGGGAGGTGGGCATTTCTTTCTGTGAAGGTTTCATATCTGGGGTACCAGTACCTTCACAGGGTGTCAGTGAAGCTACTGTTTGGTCTTTTGTGGCATTTTTTTCCAGACAGCTTATGTATAAGCAGCTTAGAGGGACAACATACTGTCCTCAGACTGGGTCCTTGAGGCTCTGGTAGCTTCAGCCTACAAGAGAGGTGAGATCTGTGCTCACCTAGGGCTGTTTCTCTCCCCACATGCATTCATTCAGTTTGTGTGTGCTTCTCCTCACCAGTGGCATTCGCTGGACTCACTTCCCACTCTGTGCCCAGCACTCCATGAGGCTGTGCATCCAGAGTGAAGTCAATGCCAGGAGCTCACACACTTACAATTAAGTGCTTAATAAATAGTAGTCATTACTTTTTACTTGTTTTCTCCCTGTCTGCAATCTAAGCTGCAGAGGACAGGAACTCTTTCCTAGTCTTTATACTAGTGCCCAGGAAATGCTTATGGAGTTGATGTTGGCGATTTTTACCCTGTCGAAGGCCTTATGAGTTTAAAACAGATTGATTTGTATCTTCTCTGTGTAGCTGGGGTTTATATTATTATTATTGTCTTTACAGGCTATTTTTTTAATCTTATAAGACTTTCATCTTATCCCATAATTGTAGCCTTGTCCTTGTAAAATTTGTGCACATGAGTTACTTCACTATTACCAAACTACTCAAAGAGGAGAATTATTGAAAAAGTAAGTGCTAAATATGGAGGAGATTTGGAGGCTGTCTTGTGGGAGACCTGTCTTGATAAGTCTCTGCCAGCAAGAATCCTTGTTTTTTGAAACCTCTGCCTGTTTGCTTGCACCCTACCCCGCTTCCAGGCAACAAGATCAGGAAGACTGGGCCACGGTGTAGTAGTTCCATCTTGTGTTTATTTGGAACCAGATGGGTTTTCTGCTTTTGTCTTCCTCCCTTCTCTGTCAGATATTCATTGATTGTATTACTCTGTGTCAATCCCAGTACCATTTGCTCTGGATTCAAATGTGAATGGGAGACCCTCACAGTCTTACCCCTAAGGAGCTCACAGGCTAGTAGAGGATCAGATCAGTAGACAGATCAGAACAAAGTGGTTTATGGGTGCGTTGTGTAATAGAAGTAAATACCAGGCGTAGTGGTATTTTGTGTATTCTTTCTTTGTATATGCTGATGTCTTTAGACAATAGAAGTACCTTTGGGCCAAGTGAGGGGAATTGTTTAAGTAGCCTTAATAAGCGTGCAGTCTATGATTGAACTTTAAATACATGAACAAGGTAGTGTATTCGCTGGTGTTTTTGAGGAAATGTACTCACCTGTGCACATGGTACTTACCCAGAGCCTTCTCTTCCAGAACTCTTTGACATCTGTCTTGCCCGAGCCAAGGAGAGGTGGCGGTCCTTTAGCACAGGAGGCTCTGAAGTGGAGAATGAAGGTATATATGATGCTAAAACTGGTGGGCTACTTTGGTCAATTATGTATATCATTATTTATTACATAACAAAGAAAGTTTACTTAACTGAAGTAGTGATTGGTACAAATTTATAAAAAGCTTCATGGGAAAAGGAATTTTTTTAGAGCAAACAAGTTAAAGACAAAAATTTTTATAAGAAAGAGAACATACCAGTCCCTGAGCGGTGTCTGTGTCCTAACATGCTGGAGGGCCGGCTGTAACCAATGTCATTTCCTTTATCCACTATTCGCATGATTTACAGTAGACTGACCCCCAGGATTACTTGAGTGTTGGCTTATAGAGGAGCATCGGAACTACTTCTGAAGAGACAAGAACACTGCGTGTTTGCTAGAGCATGCTTTTAGAATTTCCCATAACACACACGAGTGATTACTTCTGTTGGTTAAGTAGTATCATTTTACTGATCTTTTTTTATACTGTCTATGTGGTACTGGAATTCCAAAAAAATATAAAACCAGTTATTCATAAATATTTGTTAGAAATAGTGCACGTGAGTGTTATACTGCATTAACTCCCACGTGTTCTAAGTTTATACCAGTGATGTTTAGATCAAATAGTGATCTTTTGTTGTTTCTGAGCCTGGATTCACTGGTGTGTCCTCCCTCACTTGTCCTTATTCCCACTGACTGTTGTGGATGAAAGGTAATATGAAATTAGATTTTGATTTCAGATGCTAGAGAATACCTGATGATGATCTGGCATTTTGCTGTGCGATTTTTGCTCTTAAAGTAAGAAACTCTACAACTGTTACAAACTCTGAAAGTGGACCCTATTGGTTCAAGTCGTAGTTAGGTCCATGTACTTTTGAAGAACTTCTTTTCCTTGTTCATTCTTATAAAACTTCAAAGCCTCATAATTATTCCACTTGCTTGCCCCTGAGAGGTGTAATGACTCTTGATCTTTTGATAGATGCCGGTTTTTCAGCAGCAGACAGAGAAGCCAGTCTGGAGCTTATTAAACTGGACATTTCTAGAACGTTTCCTAATCTCTGCATTTTCCAACAAGTAGGTGGTGGTGATTTGTTGCTTTCAAGTGTGTTTTGTCTAGCGTTCATAGATGCCAAACTGCATATATTTGTAATCAAGTTTGAAAAGTACTTGGGTTTTTTTGCGGGGGGGGAGGTAGGTCTTATGTTAGTACATTTAGACTTTTAAAAATAAGGGTAACTGATCCTTTCCAATAAATATTTACTATGGCCATATTTCTGCTTTTAAAGGCAATTCTGTCCTTCCTTTGAAATGTATATATCAAATGTGTGTAGGTCTGGCACTAGAAGGGCCCTGTGTGCTGCTCCAGCTGTCAGAGCTTTCCTAGATGCTGCTTCTGTTAGGATTACACACAGTGGCTCTCGCTTGGAGGATGATCTCGGTGTGCTCAAGCCTGGGGGAGAAAGGAACATCCTTGGCAGTCTTTGGTCATAGTGAGGCTGGGGTTTCTGGGCAGGTAGACTAGGAGAATGGTGACACCACGGGAACAGAAGCCAACATGGGCGACAGGATGAAGTATTCTCTCTTGGATGGTAGTAAAGAGAAAAGTAGAGCTTCCCCATGGGCATCTGAGTATAGTACAGGCAGGCCTCAGGGCTGTCAGCAGTAGATTTTGGAGTCATTGGAGCAGAGTTGTCTGAAGACCTTCTCTTTGTCAGCCAGCAGACATTTATTTACCTGAGGGTCTTGTTTGACCCCTCCCTTATCCAGTCTACAATGGTTTTTGCCAGTTCTGCTTCCAAAATCCCTCTCAATCTGTCCCTTCTCTGTTCCCACTGCCTTTACTTGGTTCCGATTCTCATCTTTTGTGGAACACTGCACCAACCTCTGCAGATCTCTCCTGGCTTCCTTCACCTCCATCCAGTCACCTCACACCTCCAGAGTAACTTCAGAATCCCCAATCTGATTCTTTCATGCCTGTGTTTCTAGCATCATGCCTTGCGCATACTAGGTAACCAGTAAAGGGTAGTGGAATAAATTAGAACTAATCAGTTAAGTGGCCACCTAGAATGAGCCAGGAGATGTAGAGATTAGACACACTGGGCTTTGCAAAAATGAGGGTGTGTCCCAGGTATTCCGACAGCACAGAGGATGGTTCACTCTCCTGGTAGTACAACAAGGGGAGGGTCAGGAGGGGTCAAGAATGGTGTCACTGGGGAAGTGGCTCTGGGCTGTGCTTGGACTAGGTTTGAATGACAGTCTGACCAGAGAATGGGAAAAGACATTCCAGGTAGTAGGAGAACTAGAATGGAAGCATCAAACAGCTGATGGTTCAGGGGATCCCCAGTTCCTTTTGGGAGAGAACATTGCTAAAGAGGATACAGAATGAACAGAGGATATGGTTCAATTCCATGGAGCCTAGTTACTAACTGTTGGCTACTCTATTTGAGCTAGGAGCCGGCTGTGGATGGTCCCTGCTCTGGAGGAAAGGGAGTGTGAGGGCAGAGCTTTGAGAGACACTTGCAGTGTAGCCAAGAAAGGCTGCCAGAGACCGGGACAGGGTCTGAGAGGGTGCTAATGCCCTGCTGAAGCTGAGGTCTCTCCCTCTGGGTTCCTTTGGGTGTGTCTTCCTCAGACTGTGGTTCCCAAAGTTCTGGATTTCATAAATGGGTGATATTAAAAACACAAAGGGCAGTGGGAGGGGAGAGTGTGGGAAACTATGAGACATCCAAAAGAAGTTAAGGGCATTTAAAATAAGGAACTGCCATCTACTAGCACCATCTTTTCATCAAAGATAGGACATTTAGCACCAAAGTAAGAAGGACACAGTCATGATGGTGGAAAATCTTTAAGGTTAAAAACGATTAGCTTTAAGACAAGTTGAGGATAGCACTCTTGTTTTTCTCATTTGGCTTTGGACCAGGTATCATTTGGTGACAGTCAGTGTGCCTCCTCAGGTGGCATTTGGTGCTGCCATGGAGGTCCCTCCCATCTGCCCTTCCCTTACCCTCTTAGCCCTGGGTGTTGTCTTTTTTACCCTCCCATTGCTGTGTTTCCTTCTTTTGTACCTCTGTGATTTGAAAGTGTCTCTTCTTTTTATATGTCAGGATGTGACGGTTTCGGCCATGGCGCTCTTTTGTAAGCCACGTGTAGTCACCTGTGGAGTGACTTCCTAGTCACACACCATTTGTGTTAACTGTAGCCACATGGTAGATGTGGACAGTAAGTGTTTGATTTGGACCGAGCCAGTCCTTTCACAATGTCTTTAGACACGCTAACATCAGTGTGAGGCACCTCTGCGCTTGCTGCTATGCTCAGTTGGAAAAAAAATTCCAACACCAATCTTGGAGGGATGGGAGAACTGGGAGAATGTTTGGAATAAAATGGTATGCATTAGGACTTAAGACTTAGAGTGTATTTCCTAAACCTGCCATACCAAAAAACACAAAAGATAAAGCTAGGCAGGGGAAGGGAGGCAGAAAGACTAGTCAGTTTGAGGGGCACAGCAGGAGGCCGAGTCAGAATGACAGTTAACACTCACCTGCCCTGAAGGACCTGGGGTACCTGGTCACCTGTTGAACTTTGAAGGTGAATACAGTTACACAGCAGGAGCCAAATTAAGGATGTTTTTCTACTGCGGTGCTCATACTTGACCCACCAGCTTTCTTCAGAGCAGCTTGGTAGATTGAGCTGCAGACTCCCTTCTTAACTGTGGATTGGTAGTTAATTTGTTAAATTACGTAATACGTATATGTAGAGCTGCTAGCATAACGCTTGGCAACTAGTCCTTCTCTGTAAACAGCAGGTGTGACTGGCAGCACTCGCAGCAGTATCAAATGTTACTCTGAGCACTAACAAACTTATGCATGTGTTGTTTTTGGTATGTTGATCCTTTTAGGGTGGTCCATATCATGACATGTTGCACAGCATTTTGGGCGCTTATACTTGTTACCGACCGGATGTGGGTTATGTAAGTGAACTTTTTCAATATTTTATAATGTTATCGTTTATAAAGAAAGTCCAGATATTGCCCAGCACTTCTTAGCTGCAAATGTCAGGTTGAATGCCTTCCCTTTTTTGTTGAGGAGTATGAAAAGTCTCATGGTAAATGAGTTGTCTCAGTTTCCTTGTAAAGAAACTGAGCTGACACGGCTGCTCTGTGACGTTAATCACATTTTAATTGGATGTGATTTTCATTTTTTGCATGTGATTCTTTTTAGTGTTAAATCAAAAAAGCCTTTTAGCGGTAACCATTTTTAAAACTGTGCTGCTGATGTTTCTGTGGCTTAGCAGATGTGTGTGTGCGTGGTTTTAGGTTTAACATGTTATAGACAAACATTCTTATCGCACCAGGACGTTATACATTCTAGAGGGCAGTATTTCAAATGGCCAAATGCGTAAGGAGGGGTGGGTTTATAGTTTTCCATGTGGACAGAGTGGGGGACTGAAGGAGCACAGAGAAGGTGGCTGACGGGGCAGAGCAATGCTTCCAAGTAAGGTCAGGTCAGAATCGACGAGGCTGTCAGTTTGGCTTTTGTGGGGTGGCAGTGGGTGGGCAGCTGTGTGGGCCCTTCTAGCATGAGGACGTTTTGGTTCCTCTTTTAATAAAAGGAAAGAGCTGTTCTGAGCGTGGAGGCTACCGTTGGTTTAATACCCCTTTCTCTCCTTCCCTCAGGTTCAGGGCATGTCTTTCATAGCTGCAGTGTTGATCTTGAACTTGGATACTGCAGATGCCTTCATTGCTTTTTCTAATCTTTTGAATAAACCCTGTCAAATGGCGTTTTTCCGAGTGGACCATGGCCTTGTGAGTATCCCCTGTGTATGTGCCCTGGGTACTGTGTCAACTCTTCAGTAAGAGTTACCTAATCATTCTGTCTTTTCAGTGGGAAAAAGAATACATTTTCCCCCCACTAAGAGGTATTTAGAATAAGTAGCTCTATGTAAGGTGGAGGATTATTTGGGCATTTTGTTGAACTTTAAAAATATGTGGTTAGGGGCCGGCCCAGTGGTGCAGTGGTTAAGTGCACACGCTCCGCTTCAGTGCTCAGGGTTCGCAGATTCGGATCCCCAGCACACACCGATGCCCTGCTTGTCAAGCCGTGCTGTGGTGGCATCCCGTATAAAGTAGAGGAAGATGGGCACAGATGTTAGCCCAGGGCCAGTCTTCCTCAGCAAAAAAGAGGAGGATTGGCAACAGATGTTAGCTCAGGGCTAGTCTTCCTCACACACACACAAAAAAAACCAAAAACATGGTTAATAGCCGTATGTATACATTTCTTAATACATTCTTTCAGAGAGTGTGAAAACATGTTCTTTAAATGAGGGAGGTGGCGTGGCTGCTGCACAGACAGACATACTCTGTGTCAAAGCAGAAGCTCCAGAGCAGTCTCCCCATTGGGGTCTATGAAACAGAGCGCCGCCGCAGTGGGGCTCTGTTGCTGCTCGCTGTCCTGTTGGGGCTCTGCTCCATACAGTGCGCTCATGCACGGGAGAGGAGGCGAGTTTAAGACCAGCTCCTTTGTTTGACAAAAGGCAGCGCTGTGTGTGAAACCCTGCTGTAGACACTGGATAAATGGAAGGAGTTGACAGTAGTTGCCCTGGGGAAGCCCCTCACTTGCTTCCGGAGGTGGGTCCTCTGCATGGCACAGATGAGGAAGCGGGGCTCAGAAATGCTGTGGGCCATCAAGGTAGGTGGGAGAGCTGAGATCTGAACCCATTCTGCTCCTAAGCCTGTGTTCTTTCTGTAGCCCAGAAGAAAAGTGACCAATTTAACAAATCCATCTGCTTTTTAATTAGCATTGTCTTGATTTGCTGATAACTATCACCAGTACTTGAAGACAGAAATGATCTAATAGTTTAGATCAGCTGGGGAATATTTATTCCTTAATATCATAAGGACTCTTGGGGATTTCTTGCTATGGCAGTACAAACATTAGAAGAAAAATGTTTTAAAAACTGCTGTTAAACTGGTGTCCGTTAGGGGAAGTATAAATTAATAGAGTCCTTTTGGAAGACAATTTGATATTAAGTATTAGTAGCAATAAATGGTGTTGGTTTGTAATTCTGTGTGTAAGAATTGATTCTAAGAAAGTCACAAGTGTGGACAAAGCATTATGCACAAAGGTGATTGTTACACAATTATTTATAACTAATAATTAAAATTATTTTTCATTGTGAAAATGAAAACATTTAAAATGAGGTGTAGGGGAATGGTTATTTAAAATCTGGTAATATATCCAGTACAAAACTGATGTTTGCAAAGAACTGTACTGTGGGAAAGTATTTAAGATTAACATGCTAATTTTTTCAAAAGTATATAAAATAGAACATATGCCATAATAGCTACCATATTTAACAATAAAAGGAAATATTCCACAATATTAATAGTGTTTATGGGTGATCTTCTTCATTTGTTTCTGTACTTAAATTTTCTACAGTGAGCATTTACAGATACTGCTTTCATAGTCAGGAAAACACTTTTTAAATAATAAAATTATTTATATCTGAAAATCTCCTAATTTTGAAGACCCCTGCTTCCTCTTTGGAAACATATGATAAAAACTGTAATTAGGGGCCGGCCTGCTGGTGCAAGCAGTTAAGTGCGTGCGCTCTGCTGTGGTGGCCCAGGGTTCACTGGTTCGGATCCCAGGTGTGCACCGACGCACCGCTTGTCGAGCCACGCTGTGGCGGCGTCCCATATAAAGTGGAGGAAGATGGGCACGGATGTTAGCCCAGGGCCAGTCTTCCTCAGCAAAAAGAGGAGGATTGGCAGATATTAGCACAGGGCTGATCTTCCTCACACACACACACACACACAAAAACTGTAATTAAGAATTTTAGCTTATATTTTTAATGAAAAAATCATAAAATCATATTGTTGAATGGGACCTTCATTCACAGCAGGGTTTCTCAGCAGCAGCACTGTTGACATTTGGGGCCAGACAGCTGTGGTGGTGGCTGTCCTGTGCATTGGAGGCTATGTAAGCAGCATCTTTGGCCTTGATCCACTAGATAACAGTAGCATCACCTGCCTCAGACATTGCCAGATGTCCCCTGGAAGGCAAAATCCCCCATCGGGAACCTCTGGTTTATAGTATATATTCCCTTGTTAAGATGAGCAAACAGCATCAGAGAGTTGCCGTGTAGCCACATGCATGCAGCTAGTAAATGGAGGAGTAATGGGCCACCTCTCAGATGTCTCACTCCGAATCCAGCTGTCGCTGTTCTTTCTGTGTCAGTACTGCTCCCCTGCTCTGTGCATTTTGTTTTCCTACAAACTCTGTAAGAAGTCGAAAAGCATGTGCTGGTGAAATGCAGGCTGTGACTGCTTCCCTTTCCTTCAGTCTTCTCTCCCTAACTGCATTAAAAGGGCTGTGTTCTCTCCCTGACTGCATCTAGAGGATGTTGCCTGTGCCTCAGATATTAGTATTGTATTCCCTCTGGAAGTGCTAGGGGTTGGGAGTGAAGTATGCGTGCTTTTTCAGATACTTTTAGACAGTTAATTCATTCTTGGTTCTTTGAAAAGAATGAGCCCTTAAAGACTCAACCTTTGCAGTGAGAGGGCATGGATTCGGGTCCCAGCCTTACCACACCCTAATGATGTGACCTTATGCAAGTCATGTAACTGGTCTCGGTTTCAGTTTTTTTATCTATAAATTGAAGAAATAAGATGTAGCTAGTGATGTTATTGTGAAGATTAGAGATTGTGCTTATTTAGAAATTGCCTAGCAACAAGTTGCTAATCAAAATTATGTAAGAAGATAATTGTTAGATTCTAAAGGTATAAGTTTATTGACTTTTTTATATATTGGAAACTTGTGCTGATAATTAGTTTATTAGTATATTTCACATTATCTCCCTAGATGTTGACTTATTTTGCTGCATTTGAGGTATTCTTTGAAGAAAATTTGCCGAAATTATTTGCTCATTTCAAGAAAAACAACTTAACTCCAGACATCTACCTAATTGATTGGTAAGACTGCATTTCCATGTGTATTCAGAGTGTTTTCTTATGTCCTTGTCCCCGTTTTTTCACTGTCCTCACTGCCCCCTTCTTTCAGGGCTCAGCTGAACTCCCACATCCTGCTTCACCGTCTTCCCCGGCCACCCTGCACTTGAGCTGCCCTTTGTTTTCCAAGCTCCTGCTCTGCTAGTCCTCGACTTAGCACTGTTAGCTGTTTTTTATTACTATCTGTGCCTCTCTAACTGGTCCTTCTGAATGCCCTGAAGGGGACAAATGGTGTCTGGGACCTATTTGTTTTCAAAGTGCCATTTATCCATTCATTAAACAAAATATCGCTAAGCACCAGGTTTGTGCCAGGCTGTCTGCTAGGATCTGGAGAGGGGTGCTGTGCAAGATGCAGCGCTTGCCTGTCAGGAGCTCTTGTCTGGAGGGAGAGACGTGTCCATGGGCAGGTGTACAGCATGTGATAAATGTTGTCTCTGAAGGAAGGGAAGAAGGACAGAGGCCCTGGACCTGGGTTTAGAAGTCAGAGCACGTAGAGGTAACACGTGAGCTTGAGCCAACGTGTGATGATGAGAAGCAGCGTGTGGTATCTAGAATTAGCAGGGCTGGAGCAGTCCATTTGGTGATGCTGGAGCCTGAAGTAAAGGGCAGAGAGTGGCAGGTGGGAGGTTGGGAGGCTAGGCTCTGGTGGATCTCAGATGCCAAGCTGAGGAGCTTGGGCAGGATTATGGAGGTCAGTGTGAACAGTTGAAGGCTTTTGCTTCTGTTGAGGATGGAGGTGGGTTATATCCAGAAGTGAGTTTTAGTTACTTGGGAGGCAGGGGAGCCTGGAGGCAGAAACAAATTAAGGAAAAAAGACCAGGGTTTGAGCTGAGGCTGCAGAAGTCGGTGGAAAGTAGGGACTGGAGGGATGTTCGAGAGAGGGAAGCTGTGGGTCCTGATGAAAGTTTAGTGGATATGAAAGAGAAGGCAGAATCGTGGTCTGCTCTTGAGTGTCCAGCTGGTGAGATGGTTGCTGGTGATACCAGCTGAGATCAGAAACACAGAGGGTCCAGATTTGGTAAGGTGGTTAATGGATTTGGTTTTGAACACAATGATTTTGAGGTTCTTACTGGACATTCAAATAGACACACAGATGGGAGGTTCCAGAGAGTTCTGGGATGGAGCAGTAGACCAGACAAGCCTTCATACAGAGGTGGATTGGTCGCCTGAGGAAAGGGTGGGATGTTACCTCAGAGAGCTCCGGAATTTGGGGGCCAGGTAAGAAGGCTGATGGTAGACTTGAGGAACAAAGTGAGCAGTCTCTCAGGTCGTTGTGGTGGGATGAGTGTGGTTCTGGAATCCTGCAGTCCCAGCCTACACCCTAGCCTCTCTCGTTACTTGCCTCATAGCCTTGGTGAGGCCGTTAAATCTCTCTGAACCGGTTTCCTCATCTCTCAACTGCGATGATTAACCTTGCAGGGCCTTGTGAGGTGACTCTCAGGCACCACCACCCCCAACTTACAGCAGAGGCTCTACAGGAGGAAAGATGTCCCTCCACCAAAAAGGCCCATTTAGGCTTCAGCGTGAACTTGCTTAGTAAATCCAAAACTGATGGTGGAACAGATAATGGTTTGATTTTTTTTTTTTGCTCACTTTCTTCAGGAGGCAAAGGCTTGCTTCTAGAAAGTAAAATCTGAATATCATCTGAAATAAGGCTTAGCTCCTTAAATAAAGCAGACTTTTCTGCACTCTTGGGATTGAGCCTTTAAGATTCTTGGCATGTGTTGCTTCTGTCTTAAACCCTAAGGCTGCTCAGATTCTGCTGAATTCTTGCTGGGAACGAGAGTTTGGAGGTTGGAGCTGATAGCTGAAGCCACAAGTCCTGGTGTCACTGCAGGATAGTAAACATCAGGCCATGAAGTGGCCACTGGTGGGGACGCTGGGCTGGCCTGTCTGGCTGTGCTTGGTGGAAGTGTTTGAGGCCTGCCTTAAAGGGCACCATTAACAAATAATGGTTTCTCCACACCGTGAACACTCAACTCTTGCATAGGCTGCCCCTCCGCACCCACATTGTGCACCCACACTGTTAATTTGACTGTGAACTCTAACCTTGAAGATTCCTGGGCTTGGAGTCCGTAATCACTAGGTGAGCGTGTCAGGAGAGGATCAGGCAGGACCAGAGTCTTTACCTTCTACCTTATCTATTTTAGGCCCCCAAGTTAGAGTCTTAGGATTCCAGGCTAAAAATGAAGTTTGGAAAGCACTGTCCTAGAATAGTCTCTTTCAAGTTTTTTTCACCCTGATTTCCAAAAGGAGATAAATTTTATGTCAGGACCCAGTGTGTGGCCGTGTGTGCAGGAACTTAATATGTACATATGATTGAAACAAGTTTCATGAAACAATACCTAGCTTTTACTATGTGTAAAGCATTCTGAAATTTCCTATTCTGTTCTGTTTATTTTTTTAAAATGCTGGTAATAATCCACTCTGATTTCACAGTGCACTAACCATTGCCTGTGGCATGACTAGCAGTGTGAAAAGCGCTGTCCTGGAAGATGCCTGACTATTTCAGGTCTAGTCTGAAGATGGTTATGATCCAAATGGGGCAGAGGCCAAGGGTAATACCCACATTTATTGACTCCATGCTTTTCACACATGATCTCATTTAACCTTCAGAACAACCCCTTGGAGTGAATCGTTACGCCTCTGTTTTACAGATGCTCAGAGAGGCAGAGTGAGTTGCCCCAGGTCATGTGGGTAGCCAAATGGCGGAGCTGGTACTCAAACTCAAGTTGCCAGTTCCGGAGCTTGCACATTTCCCACGGAGTCCTTTCTAAGGGATTTTATTATCAGGCAGCATAACCCAAGAGGCGAGTCCCAGAGCTCAGGCTCCAGAGGTAGCGTCAGCACACTGATGATGCTCTTGAGGAGTGTAAAACATGGGTCAGATTTGTCTGTGATGAAAAGTGGAGCAGAGTACAGGGTGTCTGAATGAAAAGGAAGCTCCAAGGATTCCACTGCTGAGACCTGTATGATGTGACGTGGTTGGTGCCTGACGCCTCGTGAATGCTGCCTGCTGTGCTTTGATGAGGCCTCTGCAGGGGTTGGCTTATTCTTGATGAAATGCTTGACTGCTTTCTAGAATAAGGACTGGGTGGAACATTGTCTCTATCTGCAGTCCCAGCGCAGGGCTAGGCACGTAGTAAGTCCTTAGTAAATGTTGAAGTTGAATTAAGCACAGGAAAACCATGCATTCATGATTTGTTCCTTGCAGTTCACCTTTATAGGTGGTCTGCAGGGATTCAGGCTCTTGGTCAGGTTCCAAAGGTTAGATAAAAGCTGAGATCGGAAATAGGGTGGACAGTAGGGAGGAAGCACAGGGAGAGAAGAGACTTTGCTTAGGGCCTGCCCTGGAAGCTGACGTTTCAGAGACCTTCATTGCTTTGTTTCCTCTTCACGGTGTCTGGAGCAGATATATATATGTCTTAGCACAAAGGAAGCCACTGAGGCCCCTTACCCAATATCACGTCCCTTGTGAGCAGTCCAGGTCAGTCTGACTCCAGAATCTTTGCTTTTTCTGCTGTGTCACATTCTCTTCCCAGAAGCCACATTCACACCTTTGAGAGCCGGGCCTGCTTCCGAATTGCATATTCGTGGTGGATCTGTACTGTGCATGTGGTCTGTAAAACATGATAAATTCTAGCGTTCCAGTAACTAACTGTTTGAGCAACAAAGCCTTTTTCTGTTGCTCCATGTCAGAGAGTTGAGCAGCCCATGTGGTTTGGCCAGCTGAGTGTCCTGGGCGAGCTGTGTGGGTGCTCAAATAAGATGACAAAATCTTTTTTTCCTGCCACACTGTCTGCCCACCAGAGGCCAGCTAGGAATTGTTCCATCTTCATTCCCAGGATAGTTTCTCTGCCCCATGGATTATCACATTATAGATTTATAGGACATTCCCTAGCACGGTTTGAGAGTTATTCTTCCAGAATGTTCTCTCCTCTCCCCTCTACCCCGATAGCTTATGCGTCCCTCCCTCACAGCACTGGCCCACTCTCAGAGTATCATCTGTTTCTTGCTGCTCCTGTAATAGACCTAGCTTTGCCTGTCGCCTCTGTGTCCCCAGTGCCTGGCCCTGTGCTTGGCTCAGAGGCTTAGATCAAGGAATGTCTCTGTTCCCGAGGGGCTCCTTCCTGGGTTTAAAATACGCAGAATCCAGCCTGAGGCCCACTTGGGTGCTTGGCATTTCTCCATGTGGACTTGTGGGTGTTGTGTGCCCAATGGGTTACAGAGATTTCATGCTTGAGAATTAGATTTACTTGCTGATACCACCTTCCTGGCAAGGGATCTTATTTAGTGTGGCTTGCCACTCTTCTCTCTCACAAGGACATGCAAGGGTCAGAACAGGGTCTCACCAATTGTATTTGTCTTTCCACAGTTTTGAGTGTTCAGGTATCCACATTTTGTGGGAGGACTGACATGCAGTCACTAAACTTATCAAAATATTTCCCATTGATGTCAAATGGCAGGATTGTTTGGAGGCCTGAGTGGGTTTTGTAATAAATAATCTTGAATTAAAAAAAGAATCAAGCAGGGACAGCCCGGTGGCTCAAGAGGTTAAGTGCGCATGCTCTGCTTCGGCAGCCCCGGGGTTCGTGGGTTCGGATCCCAGGCGCGCACTGACGCACCACTTGTCATGCCATGCTGTGGCGGTGTCACATATAAAGTAGAGGAAGATGGGCACAGATGTTAGCTCAGGGCGAATCTTCCTCGGCAAAAAAAGAGGAGGATCGGCATCGGATGTTAGCTCAGGGCTATCTTCCTCACACACACACACAAAAAAAGAATCAAGCAGCACATTCCAGATCATGATTAATGTTTCTTGAAATCATGTGTAGTGATACTTGGAGATTCTGTCATTACACTGAATCTCTGCCTTAAAGGAAAAGTTCAAGGTGAAATTACTGTTGGAAGATTTCAGTTTCCATCGTATCTTGCACACATTTCATTTATTGCTTTTAACTTTTGGATTACGGGTCTGCCTAAGAACCCCTCAAGATCAGGAGTTGTCCTGCTGAGTTCCCAAGCATCCAGGATAGCATGTGGCATACACTGGGGCCTTTGTAAGTGTGTGTGGAGGGAGGAGGATTCCAAGCCTGCAGGAGGGAAACCTGCTCGCAGGAAGAGCCCACACGGCCTGTGTATCACCGGTGCTCCCCGGCCTGGCTGAAGATGGAGCCTGCATTCTAATGCAGGGGTTCGTACTATTTACCCAGTGTCTGCTGGCTCCTACTAGGTGCTGGGACATAAGGTGAGAGTGCCTTTGGGCTCAAGTTAGAAGGTGCTCTGGGGACACAGAGGTGGATCTGTCTAATGGCTTCTGGGATTGGAGGCGGTAGGGGTTGGGCATGTTAACTAAGTTGGAACTGAGTTTTAAATAGCTACCTCCAATTTTTAATGAACGCTCTTGATATTGGGTGTTTAATGTTGTTTTATGTAATCCTCACAAAATCTAGTGAGGCTAAGTAGTACCTCTATTCTCCATTAGCGGTGTCTATTCTAACTGCTTCTCTGAGTTTTTCGGGACACGGGGCACCATCATGGGGTGGAGGGGTTCGGGGCCATGTCCTCTGCCGTCTAGGGGGGCTCATAATCTTAGGAACCAGTTAGGATGGGAAAAGTTGGACAAGCTGGAAATTGGTGGTGTCAGGCCTTGAAGATCCAAGTTTCTGGTTGTGGCTTCTCAACAGATGAGACTGCTAGATGACCTTTACCCTTTTACCTCATGTTAAAATCTGCTTTCCCACAACCTCCCTTTATTTGCAGTTTCCTCATCTGTAAAATGGAGATGATGATTGTCCTTCCTCATGGGGTCGTAGGAAGGATTAAATTGGATAATCCAGGTAGAAGTTTACAAAGCAGTGCCCAGCAGGAAAGCAAGTGCTTCCTGTCGGCTCTATTACTTGCGCCCACCCTGGGTTCTGAGGAGTGGACCAGGGTAGCTGTCAGTCCTTCATCGTTGGTTTCTGAGAATGAGCTTTTGCTTCCGTAGCTGGCTTCAGAAGTGGTGAACTGCCCTTCTCCCTTCCCCCGCCACGCTCCCTTACTTTCCTGTGAACTCAGACAAGCACTTAAAATAGACATTGCCTGATAAGGTTTTCTGGAAATTGTGAAAGTTTGACAGGAAAAAACTGTCCTGTTCCTCCCACACACATTATGGGGGAAATAGATACATCCATCTTGTGTTTGGTGTCTTTTATAAGCCTGTAGCCGTTTCATTAGTCTAGCAACATAGAAATACATTATTTTGCGTTAGTTGAATTTGTACCTAAAACTACCATTTTTCATATGCAGTGAATAATATGGAATGGTCCAGGGGATAAAAACAAACATTACTTGGGGGAGAAAAATCCTTGAATTCTCTCTTGCTGTTATGGCAAGAACACCGCAGCAGTCCTGGGAAGACCTGTGTCTGCTTCTCCCACACGCACCCTGCTTGGAGCAGGGTGAGGCCCAGTGTCCTGGGGCGAGTAGGCTTGAAGGGCTTGAGACGAGGAGGGCCATGCGGCAGGCAGCCCTCTTGTTCCTGGTGCTGTAATGGGAGCGGTCCTGATCCCAGGGCAGGGCTTCTGTGGGATCAGGACAGAGCCTGGTGTCAGCTTCCAGGGCCCTGGGCTGGTGCTGGTGCTGGCTCTCCTCAGCCCCATGGGAGCTGAGTGAGCTCCTCAGCCGCCTGAATGGTGCCTGCTTAACTGCTTTTCTGAGAGGAAACCAGGAGAGGATTGTTTTAGTGTCCTATTCACAGCTGGTTTTTTAATTTAAATGTGGTTTAAAATACAGTCAAGCATTTGAAAGCTGCTGGTAATGAATGGTTTTCAAGTGGAAGGGGAAGTGAGAGGAAAGGGAGGGAGCATGAGGACCGTGTAGCATGGCTGAGCAGTCCCACTTGTAGGAGAGGGTCAGAGAATACCCTCACTGCTCCGAGACTGCACGCACCCATGCAGAGGTGTCTGCCCTTGAGGCACTGGCAGTCTAGAGCAGAGGACACAGAGCACTTAGTGACACTGGGCTCTTAGGATGGAGCGTGTGCTGGGAGAGGCTGCGGAGACTAGAGCCCAGGGGCTGGGAGCTGGTTGCTGAAAGGCCTGCTGGAGTCTGCAAGGCTCAGAAGGAGGGAAGGGTGAGTGAGGTAGAGGGCAGGTAGCTGGGGGTGTCCATCCGCATTGGATAACTCTTATGAAAGGGGATGCATGAGGTGCAGTGTAAACATCGAACAGGAAACCCTGCTTAGTCCATGGGCCAGGAAACAGCCTTCCAAGAGAGGGTCATCTAGGCCGAGATATGGATGAGTAGATGTTTGCCAGGTGAAAATTAAACCGTGTTTTTCTTTTAAAAGCACATTTTATTTATGATATAATAACATTCAGGGCCTTAATAATTCCATTTCACTACATGAAAAATAGTAAATGATATACTTTTCTACATGAAGTAAATAGTTGGTGATCAATTCTCAGTCTTACTTGACTTTTCAGCAACATTTGACATTCTTCACTCTCTGATCCTATAATACCTCCTTTATGTGGTACCATCTGTATAGAAACTGTCACCAGCCCAGAGCCCTCCCCTGAACCCCACTCTCATTCATTTATCCAGTTAGATGTCTGACGCTTAAACTTAAACATGTCTTCAGACTCAACTCTTGACCTTCCTGTCAAATCCAGGGAATCCGTATCTCCTTAAATGACAGCTCCATCCTTTGAATTGCTCAGCAAAAAACCCAGCGTCCTTGACTCCTCTATTGCATTTTCCACGAGATAAATCCACTGCAGAACCTATCCAGATTCTCTCTACTTCTGGCCACCTCCACGGCTACTGTGCTGCTCCGACCTTGCCTGGATTGTTTCACTGGCCGCCCGGTGAAGCCTGTGGTCCCTGACAGGTGCTTCTCAGCACAGTGGACGAGGGCCCTCCTCTGGTGGGACCCTCCACTAGTTTTCCGTTTCCTGTAGAATAAGACCTGGAGACCAGGCTGTGCCCATGCTGGCCCTGGTCTCTGAGGCCATCTTCCTGTGTTCTCCCTTTTGCTATTTTTGGCTTTAGGCTGGTGACCTTGCTCTTCCTTGGATGTGCCAGGTTTGCTCCTGCCTTAGAGCTTGTGAACTCACTGCTTCCTCTGGATGCTTTCCAGACCTCTTCTCATGCTTGCAGCTTCCTCTTCAGGGCTTCACAGAAGTGTCACTTTTCAGTGATGTGTTCCTGGCCATCCTGTTTAGAAGTGTGTGTCTGTGCATGCACTCACATGCACACCCAGGCTGGCAATCTCGATCTCCTGTCCTGCTTGTTTTTAAATCGCCATCTGACGTACTGTGCATTTTATTTATCCCCTCCACCCCCAAGGGCAGGGAATGTTGTATGTTTAGTTTGATGCTGTGTATCCTCATCACCAAAGAACAGTGACTAGCATATAGTAGTGGGCTTTAAAAAATATTTATGACGAATGGACTGACCTGCTTAGAATCAGAAGGGCTCAGATCTCAGGCAGTTATCTCATGGAGAAATGGTAATGCCTAGGATGGTTGTGAAGATCAGGTAGATGGGCATCAGGGCATTGACTCCGGCATTCTTGGTCATTCAGATGTTGGCTTAATTTTTATAGAGTTCCAAACACAAATCTGAACTCAGGACTATTACGTTGAAGAAATTTCTTTTGCTGTTACTCTCCCCGTTCTTTGCCCATAGCTACTCTGTCTGCCGATCATTTCTTAGTTAAGACTGCTTTAAGATGTAAGAGTTTGATTTCCACATGTGAACTGGCAGATAAGAAGAAGTGTCATGGATTAGGTCACTTCTTTTTCACTTTTTTTATAGCATCATTAATAACCACGTCTTCCAGATAGAATTTAGAATCTTCTCTAGATTGAGGCTAGAAACAAAAGATCTCTTGGATCTCTCTTTGCCTGTGTTTTCTAGACCAAATGATGAAATGGTTTTCTGTTTTGAGACAGTAAGCTCAGGTTGAAGGCTTGTGGCGACTTTTAAAAACAAAGTGCCCTAGCAGGGCTGCGGCAGTGTGTTGCTGATGGCGGATAGCGCAGTCCGAGTGATTGGGGCATGGGCTTTGGGGTCAGGTTCCAAGTCCAGCTCTGCCACTTACTGGCCGCAGGACCTGGGGCAGTGTAGTTTATCATCTGAGGCTTAGTTCCCTCAGGTAAAATGCGATAAAAGAATCCATCTCACAGGGTGGTCCTGACTGTTGAATGATGTATGTTCTGGAGTGCCCAGTGTAGTGCACAGCACACAGTAGGTCCTCAGTTTAAACTTAGCTGTCATTGTTTTTATGGTGTAGAGGTTTTTGTGACATCTGTCTCCCTATTTCATCATCTGAGTTGAATGAAATTTAAATTGTTATGCTTTTCTCAACCAGCCTTGGTGGTCTAGTAGTTAAGATTCAGGGCTCTCACTGCTATGGCCTGGGTTCGTTTCCTGGTCAGGGAGCCACACCACCTGTCTGTTGGTTGTCACACTGTGGCGGCTGTATGTGGCTGTGATGCTGAAAGCTGTGCCACTGGTATTTCAAATACCAGCGCAGTCACCCATGGTGGACAGGGTTCAGACTCAGACAGACTAGGAAGAAGGACCTGGCCACCCACTTCTGAAAAAACTGGCCATGAAAACCCTGTGAATAGCAGCAGAGCATCGTCTGATACAGCACCGGAAGGTGAGAGGATGGTGCAAAAAAGATCAGGCAGGGTTCCACTATGCTGTACCCAGGGTCACTAGGAGTCAGAATCGATTCAACGGCGCTAACAACACAAGTGCCTTCCTTGAATCTCTTCGAGTTTTAAAGCACTGACGGGGGATAGCCTAGAACGTTATTGGTCTTAATTAGCATTCTGTGTTGAGTGCAAGCCCTTAACTGCGTAAGTGTTCCTCTGGGTCCTGGAGGAAAGGCTGTTTCTGGGGCAGAGCAGTCTGCAGGGGAGGGTTTGGAATAAACTGCCTGTGAGACTTGGGAGCAGATTTGCCAGTATGGTATAATTTTTCGGACGGAATCTATGTTAAGAAAGTGCGAGTCTCGCTGTTGAAGGCTTGATGACATCACCTCCTGACCAAGGCATCCCCACAGTCTGAGTCCAGCACCTGAGCTCAGGTGACTTCATGGGCCCCCATGTCTCTCAAGCCGACATTGGCACTAACGAAATGCTGAAATTGTGGACGAGTGATTTTCCAGAGTAGGAAATGTCCCCCACCAGTTGAGAATCACTTCTAATGAGTACTAGTACTGATGAGAAGGTAGTGAAAAAATTACCATCTCTGACATCTAGAGCAGATTGGGAGCTTGTCCACCCATTTGCTTCTTCAGCAAAGATTGCAGATACTGTGTAGATGCTGAGGATGGAGATGAACTGGGCAGGGTCCCTCCTCTTGAGCGTCTCTGCGGGGAAGACAGAAGCAAACACAGGGCATTGTGATAAGCACCAGGATAGAGAGACCGAGAGTGGGAAGGAGCATCTAGCTGGGTCTCAGGGTCAGGAGACCCCCTGGGGATGGCAGCCAGGCTGCATCTCACAGCTGAGGAAGGAGGATGGATTCACAGAGAATCAGTTTGGACTGCGTCTCATCCTGGACTCGCCTTGCTTTGTGACATAGGCATGCTCCAGGTTAGAAATTATTAAAGCTGGTAGCACAATTGATCACTCAAGATTGTATTTGTTTGGTAGTTTGGATTGTGATTATCACATTTTCTTAAGGGATTACATATCTGTATTTTACTTTTTCATCTGGTGGTTTGCATTGTTAAATTTTCTTGTAATCCATGGTCAAATTTATTGGGAAAGATTTACTTTGTTCCTTTGCTGACCCCTACTGGGAGAAAAGTATATAGTAATCTTCAGAAGTGATGTGTATGTGTATACACTGAATTGTAAATTTCTGTTTACTGTTTTTATTCCCCCCAGACACTAAGCTCTGTCTGCCTTGTTAACCTCATATGTAGCGCCTACCACAGAGTAAGCACACAGTAGGTGCTCGATAGATATCTGTTGCATATAGAAGTAATCAGTATCAATAATTGAGAAATTGTATGGTGTTTGAGATTCTGTGTGAAAGCTAATAATGCTGTTTTATAAAATTTTTAAATTGGCCTTCAGAATGAATGTGGGCGTCGTGCGTACTCCCATATATCTAAGTATGAAAGTGACTAACTCAGGGAGCATTTTTAATAGATTAGACCTGAGTTCTAAGCTCTTTCTTTGTGCCATCTAAAATCTGAAAAACTCATACTTTTTCCCCAGGATCTTTACCTTATATAGTAAATCTTTGCCCCTTGATCTGGCCTGTCGTATATGGGATGTGTTCTGTCGTGATGGGGAAGAGTTTCTGTTCCGCACGGCCCTGGGCATCCTGAAGCTGTTCGAGGACATCCTGACCAAGATGGACTTCATTCACATAGCCCAGTTCCTGACGAGGCTGCCTGAAGACCTGCCTGCAGAAGAATTCTTTGCTTCCATTGCTACAATTCAGATGCAAAGTCGAAACAAGAAGTGGGCTCAGGTAAATGGATCTTTTTGTTTCCCTTTTTCATAGAGTAGCTGGCTCAGTAGTATAATTTGGGAAGTACATTATTCAGAGTGCTCTTTGAAAAAACAGTCATTTCTAAAGTAGTTCTTGGGCTGGAAGTGAGGAGACCTGGGTTTGAGGCTTGTCTCTGCCATGAGGTCTTGGGCAGTCATTTCGTCTTTGGCTCTCTGTCAGATGGAGGGAGTGGATAATAAAAGCCTTCCCACCCATTCTGCAGTGGCATTGAGAGGTCAGAACTTCTAGTCTGCCGTCAAGGTACCCTCCATCTGTTGGAAGCGTTTTGTAAACCAAGCTCCTCTCTTCTGCCCTTTTTCTAAATGCCAGAGACAGAAAGTGAAGGGTACTGCCACTCACTGAGCACCCCCTCTACATCTCCCCGCCACCCCCCGTGGGTGTGCCCTGGGCTGGGTGGGTAGGATTGTCTCCATCTCGCTGATAAACACAGGAGGCTGAGAGAGGTGAACCGGGTACCCTCAGCATTCACTTGAGGAGGGTGGGAGGATGGCTTCCCAGGGCAAAGGTCCTGCCCTGGTTTCCCTGGTATGTGTTGCTCTGGCTCTCTAGTGGCTAGGTTAGCGGAGCAGCTGAGCTGATAGTGAAGGAGCATGTCCAGCCTGGGCCTACTTCTAGGTTGCTCTCTGGACGTCTCTCTTAGGTCTTGTCCCTGTGGGATTGGCCAGTGTTGTCTGAGTCCAAGTCCTTATCATGCAAAAAGGAAAACATAAAACCTTGGTTCTTGACCCTGCATATGCTCCAGATTTGCCTGACAGGTCCTAGTTGGTTGATATCTGTGGAGGCTTGTACTTTCCCATATATGGCAAACAATGCTTGTTCCTGATTTGCCTTTTTTTTTGGTGAGGAAGATTAGCCTTGAGCTAACATCTGTTGCCAATCCTCCTCTTTTTGCTGAGGAAGATTGGCCCTGGGCTAACATCTGTGCCCATCTTCTTCTGTTTTATATGTGGGACGCCACCACAGCATGGCTTGATACGTGGTTCGTCTGAACCCGCAAAGCTGGGGCCACCGAAGCAGAGTGCGCAAACCCAACTGCTACACCACCGGGTCAGCCTCTGATTTACTGTTTTTATTAGTGGAAGATTTAAAATACATACAAAACAGAATACCAGACCCCCATGCACCTGTCAGATATCCAGTCAGTTTTCAGATTTCTAATTGTTTCAAGTGTCATCAGTGGCTTTATATTTTGTTTGAATCAAGATCCAAATAACGTCCACCTGTTGCGATTGATTGAAAGATCTTTTAAGTCTTTTTTAAGTATATAGGCTACCCCACCTTTCCTTTTATTCCCCCTCCCTTTATTTATTGAAGAATCGAGGTCATTTGTCCTCTAGTGTTTCCCACAGTGTGGTTTTGCTGGTTGTATCCCTGTGGTGGTGGTTAATGTGGTCCTCTCTATACTCTGTGTTTCCTGTAAATTGACAGATCTAAAGGCTTGATCAGGTTCCGAGTTTTTATGTTTGGCCTGATTACTTCATAGGTGATCAGACTATCACTCTTTGATCTTAGCAGCTTGTTTTTATAACAGCTTTATTGAGATGTAATTTACGTACTATAAAATTCACCCTTTTAAAAGTGCCTGGTTATTAACTAGAGAGAGGCTTCCCCTCTCACCAGGGCCCTTTGTCTTGCCTCCAGAGGTGTTCCTTTCTCTCCTTCCTGTCCCGTTATGCGATGCTCTCTTTGGCTGGCAGACTCCCTTCCTGTCAGTGTCTGTTGGGAAGAGGCACAGGTGCTGTGATGGGACCTTGGATAATACCATGACATACTCTTCTTGATTTTATGGAGAGGGGGCACTGTTGGGTGCCTAGGGTGATATGAGTTGCGCTTCTGAAATACTAAATACATTAGGTTCATAAAAAGGAATGAAGTACTGATACATGCTACAGTGTGGATGAACCTTGAAAACATTATCCTAAGTGAAAAACCCAGACACTAAAGAACACATACTGTATGATTCCATTCATATGCAGTCCAGAACAGGGAAATCTGTAGAGCAGAAAGCAGATTAGTGGTTATCAGGGAATGGGGAGATATGGGGGCCAGGGCAGTGGGAGCTGGAGAATGTGGGGTTTCTTCTGTAGGTGACAAAAATGTTCTAAAATGACTGTGGTGATGGTTCCACGTATCTGTGAATAGACTAAAAACCATTGAATTTTACACTTTAAATGGGTGAATTATGTGATATGTGAATTATATATAAATAAAGCTGTTAAAAAATAAACTCAGCTCAAGTGTGAGCAGAACTGGCTATATAATTATCAAGGATCTGATGAGAGGGAGGAGCTTTTCTCTGATAAATAAATGGACAGTGTCTAATGAAAATGTGGGGCCACACATTCAGAATTATTAAGAATTTCAAAATGGCGACTGCAGAGCATTAAGCTAAGCGGGTCCCCCTCTGAGTTTGGGGCCCTTGCTGACAGCCCAGGGTGCACACCCATGAAGCTGGCCCCATGTGTGAGGATGTGCTTTGGAGTCTTCCCTGATGGGGTTGCATATAGTGGTTTTCTGAAGCAGCTGCAGAAAGCCAGGGCCTTTTCCAGTGGCCTTTATTCAACACATAGGACTGTTGCTACCTTGACTTTCCAGCTGGTACAGTCACGGCTCTGCTGATCTTCCTTTCTATTTCACTGGTGCTTCCGCCCACCCGCACATACACACACCGAGGGGAGGGTTAAACCCAGATCTGTCATTTTGCTTCTTATGTTTTAGGGACTAGGTAAAAATTATTCGTTAAAACTAGGTCAGAGGTTATTGAATAGTAGGACGTTTTCTAATAATGGGTTAGTGATAGGAGTTAGCCTGACGGTGGCTGTGGGGGATGGGCATCAGTGAGTAGTATACAGTTCCAAGTCCCATGGGAGTTGTGGTCCACACACATTTCTCTTAAATGCTGTTCTTAAGGTTAAGACCTTGGTGAGCTTTACAGAACAAGCAGATGTTTACGTTTGGTTGGCAGTCCCATTTACTTAGAGGAGAGGGGGACTTTTATCTACCATTAGTCCTTCTGTGCAACTTATTTGAAACCTACATAAATGTTTCTACTTTACCCCTTCTAATTTGTCATTCAATTAAAGTGGCAGAGTGCCTGGCAGGAGTAGATGAGCACTGGTGCTACAAAGATTCTCTTGGTTTTGAAATCAGACAAATCTGGGTTTGAATCCGTGTGAGCTGTTTGACTTGGAGCAAGTTCTTCCTGGGAGCATCTGTTGCTCGGTTTCCTTACAATGAGGTATTAACCTTCCCGAGCTGCTTGTGGATTAAACAGATGCTGTGCATGAAGTGCCTGGAGGAGTGCTCTGCTTGGTGTAGAGTGGGCATTCAGTAAGTGGAGCCTGTTGTTATTGTCACCACTGTTATTAAGCAATCACAGTAGAATATAATATTTTAAAAGATACAGGTGTTAACCAAGAGCTGAGAGAGCACAGAGAAGGGAACTGAGTTACTTTGAGAAAGCTCAGGAAGGCGTGAGAAGAAGTGATGTCTGTTAGGCCTTAAAACGATGCAGTGTTTCTGGGGAAGAGGAGGGACAGAGCAGCGGGAACAGCTGCGTGTAAAGGCCAGGAGGGCTTCTTAGCATCCTGGGGTGGGAAGCCTGGCCTGGTGGTGGCGCGCACACAGGCTGGATCTGGATTGTGGAAGGAGGAGAGCCCTGTAGCCCTGACGTTGGTACTGTGGCTCGTGGGCAGTGGTTGTAGGACATCAGCCCAGAGATGGCTGGTTGGATTTCCATGTTAGGAAGATGAGTCTGGCTGTAGGCGGGGAAGACAGAACAGGAGCGGCAGCCGTGGGGAGGCAGAGGCGCCAGTTAGGAGGCTGCTGCGGTTGCTCTGTCACTACCCCTGTCAGGACCTGTGCTCAGTGTGTGTTGCAGATCACCCACAGACATCTTCCCTGTGGTTCCCAGGTACTGACTGCATTGCAGAAGGACAGCCGGGAAATGGAGAAAGGAAGCCCATCTCTCAGACACTGAGGCGGCAGGTGGACTTGTGCTCGGCACCAAAGCAGATCTCCATGCAGCACCTGTGTTGTTCCAGATGGACATGCTGGCAGCTGAGAAGAACAGGGGCTATTTTCATGTTTGATTCCTAACATTGGAGTTGGCCTTAAACAAAACAAACAAACAAACTTTTAAAGAATTAAACCAAGGCTTAGCCTTAAGAAGCTCAGTGGAGTGATGACCTAGTGCTGACCATGGCCAACCACTGCGTATTCTGCATGGTTTAAAAATAGGGCGGTGGCTCATTCCCCTCCACCCCCTTATTTCAGCAAAAGTTAATTAAATTGTAATGCTTCTACGTCAGCTACTGGAAGGAACATTACACTGTTCCTTGGTGCATGGGAAATGTTATTTGGGAGACCTCAGAGATGTCATTGGCTCATATTTGCATATTTTAGGCAAGAAAGGGATGGCTGATTTAGTTATTGAGATAATCTTTTCAAAGCTTGAGGTCGTGTTTTTAAAGCCCACCTACCAATGATAACATTAAAAGAAAATGGGCTCTCGTAGGATAGTCGCCGATGAGTGCTCATGGGCTCCCCGGGCCTCAACCTGACCTTCAGGTTGATGTTTTACTGTGTTGCCCTAATAAGATTACAGCACGAGGGCTGAAAATGCACCCTTATGTTCCAGTGGGAACCCTGCTTCCCAGAGATTGCTCCCTACATCTATTGAGCAGGAAGAACTGTTGGCACAGAAGGCCTGTGACAGTCGAGACAGGCTTAAGAGCTGATGGAAAACAGAATGGAAACAGCCTCCCTTTAAGTCAAAGGGGAGGGAAAGAGGATGTTAAGACCTGCCTACTCCTGTACCCTACTCATTCTTTGGAGGCCAGGGAACAACACAGCTGGGGGAAGCTCCTGCCTTGCTCTGATGGAATGCTCCTCTTTCCTTTGTCACCTGAACGGCAGGATCCGTCCTGAGTGCCAGTGATGACCTCCTCACGCATTGAGCATGAAGACAGACAGTTGTAAGGACTGAGGACTGAGCAACACACACCCAACAGCCCAGACGGTCTTGACAGAATCCTCAATATCCGTAGTATCAGCCTTTCCCCGTTTTAGCTGGTTTTCCCCAAGTTCATTAGCAACTTTGTTCTAACTTTTCCTTGACTAATTTTGGTAACTTTATATTAAGAACTTTGGTTATCCAAATTCAAGGAAATGAACAGTGTTTGCACAGACTAGTCCAAAAGACAGGCAAATCTCTGTGGAGACGGGTTCGCACGTGTAACCTGTTGGCGTGTTGGTCTCTGTGAGTGCCGGGGAGACCAGGTTCTGGGGCACTGTTAGTTGTATGGTAAGTGCTGTGGTGTAGTCTGGCACTCTCCAGCCCTTCTCAGCCATACTTCTCACCCCAGGGAGCGTCCCACGGTTGATCTCATTTCTGATTTGGGAGCGCCCTCGGCTCTGAGAGTTTAGCATACAACAAGAAGACATGGGGTGGGGGATAAAGCCTAATACGGCATTATTTTTATAGGTTTTCTATATCTGCCATGTCCACTGATGACACTTCTAGGTGCAATAGCAAGTTGCTGAGCCAGTGGCCATCCTCATGCCTTCCATCCCAGCTCTGTTCCTTGTGTTGTTTTTCTTAGAATTGCCTTTTTCACCTCATATTCTTAACTGAATTCTCCAGGGAGGTTGCAGAACATCATGGGTAACACCTTCTGCCTCAGCCTTTAAACGCTGACTTGCCTGACCTCTTGGAGGAGGCGTTCTGTCTTCACCGAGGTCTCAGCACCTTCCAGACGCAGCCATTCCGTGACATCACAAAGCTGAATGTAACCCAGACTGAGCCAGGCCTGGGAGACGGGCTGCTGAGCCCCATCACACCATTCCTCGCCCGTGGACTTTGTTTTGTTCCATGACTTTCTGTTCTTAAAAGATGTATATATTTTCTTACTGTACATACAGATGTTCCTTAAGTCATGACAGAAAGCAGTGTGACAAGGGGCGGTGTGCAGTTCCTTCAGAATGCATTTGTGGAACTTCACGTGTAGTCAAAACCCAGCCCTAGCGTTTTTGTCCAACAGTTTGACCTAAATCTTTTTGAATAGCACCATTTATGCATTAAGCTTTTAAACAAGATTCCATGCCCATCCGGAATACCTACCAAATCTTTAATTCAGAACAGGTTTTCCTGACCTGTTCAGGGACCACATGAGGTCTTGCTGGTTTGATGCTTCTGCTTCAGAGGCCGGGAAGTCCTAAGTCCCTGTCCAGGGTCACGTGGCCCCTTTCCACAGAGCGTTGTGCTTCTCTGTGTGACGTTATCGTTTAGGAAAACTGGAATCAGAAATGGAAATGCCGCACCCCTCGCGAGTCTGCGCTTTCCCCTTCCCAGGCCATTGCTTTCAGAATCCAGGACTTCAGGTTCAGGACCTCTGTGGAACTGGCACTTTAGAGTCAAGAGCTGCGTCCCCACTCGTCCTTGAAATCTCATCTAGAAACAATGTTCACTTGAAAAGGTACTTTTTAACTGCTCAGTTTTTGACTATTTTAAATAGTTTGCTGATAGAAAACTCCTCATAACACTTGCTACATATCATGTTTTAATTGCTTGTACAGTTAACCTTTAATTTTATTTAGTAAACTATCAAATTAGGACTTTTTGAATTGTAAATATGTGGTTTTATTAAATAAAAGTCATGTAAAATTGTTACTTATGTTCACTGTAGTTTGGTTTAAAATTGAAGTTCTCACCTTGAAGTACGGCAGAAATTTGACTTTGAGCATTGTGCTGTTTGAGTATTTTAAAATCCACATATTAGGCTCAGTTAAATCAAAAAGATTGTACAGTTATGGTAATTTGATCAAGGGATTCGAGACTTCAGTGTGCCCCTTCCAAGCTGAAGAGGAATCCCAAACTCGCTGCTCCTCTCAGGCTTGACCTCTGCCTGTGGCTTTAACCCCCGTCTCCCCCAGGCCCGCGTGTCTGCCACACTCCCCTGCTCACACTCCCAGAGCCTGGCGCCCCGGCCCAGCAGGTAGTCAGTGCTTACTTTGTGCCGGCCACTGGGCTCTTCCCACTGTCCTCAGAAACCTGCTCAGAGCCTTGTAAAGCAGGTGCTGAGGTCCAGCTCCACCACCAGTCGGAGGGTGACTGTGGGCTCTTCCCTGGGCCGCTGTGTGCCTCCGTTCCCACCTGTGGAGTGGAGGTGAGTCATGCTGCCGTGGCAGTGAGCGTGCCATGGTCCGCAAGGTCGCTTAGGACCAGGCAGAGCAAGTGCTCACGTACTGGTGGTGCTCTTCAGGCCAGCTACTCCGGGGAGGCTCAGGGAGGAGCAGGTTGAGTCCCAGCTAGAAGGTGCGGAGCCCTCAGGGCTGCTTTCTCTTCTGTGCCCTGGTTCCCAGGAGAATCCTTGTTCTCCATGACTCTCACCTGAGCAGACGCTGCTGCCCCTCGTGTGTCGCCCTCGGGCTTCCTAGGGCCTGTGCTGGGGAGCTCTCCACCCTGTCCCCTTCCTGGCCTCCCTGCCTGTCTTCCCTCAGAGACAGAGCAGCTTGCGGGGCATTTGCTCAGATGTCTTTGGCCCCCGCACAAGGCTCAGAAACAGTGCCCTGCCCTTCTCACGAGTTTCACACGAGTGGACTGCTTCGCCTCTTTGGGCCTCTGTTTTTTTCTTCCATTCTCCACAGGCTATGAGGTGAGAATGACAGACGAAGGTGGTCATCGTTGACAACAATCATGTTTGTCGGGGGTTCGCTTGGTGTTCCACTCATGCCAGATCCTGGGCTAAGTGCTTTGTGAATGACCTCAGTTATCTCCACAGCAGCTCTGTCACTGTCCCCATTTCAAAGGTGTGACTCAGAAAAGTGATCTCCTTGGGCTCCTACAGCCGGTTAGTGGCAGAGCTGGGGTTCAGGCTCGGGCCTTGTGGCTCCTGAGCCCTCGCTCAGAAACACCCCTCCTCAGAGAACACGTTGGCTTTGGGGCCTTTGGCAGCCTTCCTTCTCTAGCTCTGACCTCAACTCCAAGTGCAGGGTCTGGGGTGAGCCCTGGATTTTACTTACTGGCCTGAGTGCCTCCTGTGTGCAAGGCACCATGCCCACTGGGAAGGAGGCAGAGCCACACCCTACTGCTGGCTCTTGGGGGAGGACCTCGGGGAAATACAGGAGCAGTGGGGGTAGAAGTTGTGGAATGTTTTCCCAAGAGAAACTCGGGGGCTGACAGTTCAAAAATCACCACCCAAAGTGTGGAGCCTGCCACAAAGACAAGAGAGGGAATGAGATGCTGCACTAGTGTGGGGAGACAAGGTGACACCAAGTTGGACCTTGAGATGAGCCGTTGGCCTCCAGGTGGACCAGCAGAGGGAAGCCCTTAGAGCCAAGGCAAGTCCTCAGATGGGGCCGCCTGAAGCTCTAGAGCACTTACCCACCCACTCACCCAGTAACTTGGCCATGACTTAACGTCTCCAGATATTTCTGAGAGGCCTGGAGCGCCACTCTGTAGTTCACATTTTGCCATGGGATCCTCCAAGAGCAACACCGCCTTTGCAGCCAGCTTGCTCTAGCAGGGGCTGCTCCACTGGCCATAGCCATGCCAAGGCTCTCCCTGTCTTCAGGACTAACTGCCAAAGCCCCTTTTCCCAGGATGCCTGAGCCCTGTAGGGTTCCCTGTGGAGGGAGGGGCAGTGGCCTCCTCCTCGAACAACACAACAAAACAAGATACCCCTTGGCTTGATGCCAGAGCCTCACAGTATTTCTTAACATTGGTCTTTCAGCTTCTTGACCCTGCTCCCAAGCTCCTGGTAGAAACTACTCCAACCAAAAATAAACCCAAGTTTACAGTGCAGTTTGCCTAGAAGTTAAGAGCAGGAAAATTTAAATGCCCTCATTTTCCTTTTCTGTGACCAAAGGTTAAAAAGGGTCCCTAGCACCTATCCACTGGCTCATGAGGATTAAAATAATCTAAGATGCTGAACTAATTGTATCATTAAAAGAAACATTGCCATAGGTAGCTAGAACCATGCTCTAGACTTGTAAACTTTTAGTATCTTGCACTCTTGGTGAACTTATGAATTTAAAAAATTGGGAATTTTTTCTCTAAATACATATTCATTGTATAAAATTTAGAAATACAGAAAAGCACAAAGAAAATAAAAATCATAATTTCACCACCCGGAGAAGAGAAAAGTTTTTTCATATTTGGACCTTTTTTCCTATAAATAAAGGTATCCCCATTTTATAAGTGAGTACACTGAGACTTAGAAAGTTGAAGTGTTTATCCCAGGTCACAATCAGAAGAGAACTGAATCCAGGTCGGCCTGATTCCAAAGTCTTTGTTCTCAAGCACTACACTGTGTCTTCTTCTAGATACCTCTTTGTATTCATCCTTGGCATTCTTGGGGTGAAATATTAGAAAACTTCATCAATTAAAAAGTTAAGGAGAGGGCCGGCCCCGTGGCTTGGGGGTTGGGTGCGCGCGCTCCGCTGCTGGCAGCCCAGGTTCGAATCCCGGGCGCGCACCGATGCACCGCTTCTCCAGCCATGCTGAGGCCGAGTCCCACATGCAGTGGCTGGAAGGATGTGCAACTACAACATGCAGCTATCTACTGGGGCTTTGAGGGGAAAAAAAAAAAGAAAGTTGAGGAAGGTGTTAACTTATTCACTAAAATATGCATATATTTAATCATTGGTTATTTAAATAAAAACTAGACCCTTTGAAAGGAATATTACATGGGAAGTAGGAGACGGGAACTTGTTGTTCCTGCCAGTCCTGGCTCCTGCTAGCTTCTGTGACGCTTCACCCCTACATGACAGAAGAAGTCTCCTGTAGTCCTGTCCATTCATAGCATTTGCATGATTTATCACTGACATTAAGACTATTGGAAAGTTGAAAACGTAAAAAGCACCAAATTGGGGTGCATTAATTCTGATGTTATTTTATGGACAGGCACCCCCCACCAGTGGCAAAAATCTAAATTATGGATGCAGGTGAAATTATAAAAAAAGAAAGCATATATATATTTCCACTTATATAATTTAAAAATCTCAAAAGTGGTAAGTCACCAAGTGATTTTTGTTTACCAATGAGAAAGTGTTTCTTTTTCAGATGCCTCGGGCTCTATCCAGGTAGTGCCCGATTCACTTCTGCCAGTGGTCCCAAAAACAAGCAGAAAACCTTCTGCAACCTCCAAGGGGACACCAACTCAGACTAATTTTTAAAAAGTCTAGTTTCATATAATATCTCACTCAGATTTTATTGTGCCTGCATTTTCAGGCCCTGTACTCTTTGACAAGGAGATGAAAAAATGTTTAAGCTTTGATTTTAGCATTCATAAAATAATCTGTTTTAGAGGTTTCTAGTCCAGCCTCCAGCATCACTGGAGAAATCCCCCTCAATGGAGTCCACGCTGGGATGGAGAGCTCTGATCTGTAGTACTGTCCTTCCATGACTACAAGCCTGCCTCCCCGTCATTTCCCTCAGTGGTCCTACTTGAGAGAGCTTCTTTCTACCCGAAATTATTTTTTAATCTGACATAGGGCTTATCAATGCCTGATATATAATAGGCATTCAAGTAATACTTATGTTCAGAAAATGAGACTGGGATTATGTTAATCCAACAAATTGAGCACTGATTATGTGCTAGGTAGGCACTGTGCTGGCTGAGAGGGAGGATGATAAGCCAACAGTCCTTGCCTTCCAGGGCCTCTGTCTCACTGGGGCACAGAGAACTAGACAATCACAAAGCAGTGGGTCAGAGGCGGGCATGGGGCGAAATGCAGGCTGCTGTGGGGCACAAAGGGCACATCAGCAAGACTGTGGGTGAGGGTGCTTTCGGGTTTGTGGCGTTCTTCCTCAGAAGCAATCTATCTTAGAAACAATTTGTCAATGTGTTGCTATTTCATGATTAAGAGCTCTCCTGTAATCTAATTAGAAGAACCCTGTTATGAAGTAATCAACAGAAGATTATTTATCTTCTAATTAATTGTAACATCTGCAGCACGAGGTAATATAATTTGAGAGAACATCGGTGACTTTGCAGCTTAAAGCAATGCCAACCTCATCAGTCTCTGTGTCTTTATGCTTTCAGAGATCTGCTTGTCACCCAGTTCAAGGCCGACGAGGGGTGTTTGGTTCTATGTGGGTAACTGCCTGCCAATGGGTCAAAATCAGCTGAAAATACCTATTCTCCCTCTAGTGAACCAAAGGGATGGACACGCTAGAATGAAGGCTGCTTGCTTGGTGAGGGCACCGAGCATATTGCCAGTTTCACTTGGAAGCCTTGCCACCACAGAAGAACCCAGGGGGCCTGTGCTGCTTTTAATTTGAAGCACAAAGAAAACAACGTTGTATTTGCCAGTGATTTACTACTTCACTTTGGTCTGATAAACGGGGTAGAGGGAAGGAGAATCATAGAGGATAAGGAGAATAGAAGCAGGAAGTCAATTTTTCACTCCCCTCTTTGTGTTTGTGTGGTGTGATAAGTACAATATAAGTGTATTCACGCTGTGGAAGTTAGAAAAGGAATTTTAATCAGCGTTTATTGGCTTCAAAGGGAACACACTTTAGAAAAGAAAATCTTGTCATCAAAAGATAGTTGTTTTGACATTCTTATGACCGAGTCATCTGCCTAGATGGGGTTTCCACCATTCTTTAAATGTACTTAGCACCCAAAAATAGATCACTCTTCTTATGATCCACTTAAATTTAGAGGTGGGAGAATACTTTTAATCCTAAATCTGCACTTCTCAAAATTCAACCTAAGATTAATAAATCCAAGCTCCTAGCTCCAAAAGCATCAAAGAAAACTGAAAAAGTTAATCACTGGTTAAGGGGATAGACCTATCAGGTATGTCTTACATTAACACAAGGAATAACAGACATTTTGATAGAGTAAAATGATGTGCATAGCCAGGGTCCTGTTGCCAAGATCCAAAAATATCTTCCTAAAAACAAAAGGCTTATGGACAGTCAGCAGTCACCACTCCATATATTTTGCACCTGGCAAAACACACAATACAATCATCATTTTGTCTTCACTGGAAAACAAAATTTCATTTTTTTTGTACCAATGAATGCATTTCTTTAGCAGATCCAGGAAAACGTCTGATTAGAATTGAAGACTGTCATTGAGCCAGAAACAAACATGTAATGGTTACACAGACCAAGCCTCCTTTCACTGAAAAAGGAAAGATGAAGGAACATCAGCTCCTTTTCCTACTTATCATTTCTCCTATTTCCTGGATATTTTTTATTATCCCAGAAGCTAGTGCTACTTCCATACAAAACAATTTCAGATTAATCTAAAAGGGAATTAGTGAGCTTTGAATTGAGATAGTGACTCAGGACTACACAGTTTAATACATTCAAAGGGGATTTAATAATTAGCTTAATGCACAGGAATTTTTTTGGTACCCCGCCCATTTGTTGAACCCTCCTCCATATGGAAAAGGAACAGTTCTCAGTATCAGTTCACTGACATTATGGAACTGCTCAGATATAAAAAGGCTTTTGACAGCTTTTTATGAGAAGTCAGGTACATTAAATCATCTCTGTTGTTTGCTTCTCTAGACCTATTTTACTTCAACCTACGTAAAACTGACTGCTAACCCAATTTTGTGCTTAGCGCTAATTTGGAAACTGAAAAATTATGAGAGAAATACAAAATATAGTTCCATCCCAAATATCATAGGCCTTTTGAAGAATGGCAACAAATGGAGAATGAGAGTTAATGAAGGATGAAGTTTGCTGAGATGGAAGATGTTCTGCCAACTCTTCTCCTGAATCGTGTCAGGAGGGGAGAAAGGCTCTGGCTTCCCTGATCTTCTGCTTCACGCCTCTGCAGGACAGAGTAAGCCCGGCGTGATGGTGCTTCAGGGATTCTAAGCGCTGCTGGAGCAGTGCAGTCCTGTCCACCTTCTCTTCCAGGTCCCGGAGGAGTGATTCCTTGCCCAGAAGCCCACACTTCTGATTCAGCTTGATGTTGTCAAGCCGCAGGCTGTCTCGGGCTTGCTTAGTCTTAGTCAGGATGTCCCTCCTTAGGGCCACCTGAGCTTCAATTTCCAACAGTTGTGACTTTTTGCATGCATTTTCTATCTCCACAAAGTGTAACTTTTCCTTCACATGCGTTATTATTTGCACATTGTTGGTCACCTTGTTGCGCAGTTTCAGAAGCTCCTCATTTCGCTCCTCAACTTTCTCATTGAAAGTCTGGTTCTCAATCTTAAGCTGTTCAAAATCGATGAGGAGAAGGCCCTCAGTCAAGTCCTCCTGGGCCCTCATCCTGGTTTCAAAATGCACCAAGTTCTGCTTCAGCTGCACGTTTTCCAGCCTCACAGCGCTCATCTCCTTCTCCTTCCTGTCCTCCAATGCCTGGATCTGCTCCACTTCTCGCAGAGCGGCCTGGCGACCGCCCCTCATGCGACAGCTGCCCATGGCCTGCATCACCACCTGCTTCTTGAGTGCCTGGAAGCCTCGCCACTCCTTCTCCACCCTGGAGAGCTTCTCCTCGCACTGCTGCTTCAGCCGGTCCAGCTCCTGGTGATACCAGTCCAGGTCGTCGGCCTGCTGCTTCCTCAGCTCCTCCAGCACGGCCAGATGGCGTAGGTATGCCTGCTCCTTCTCGGGGGCCTCAGGCTCCATGCCCTTGTCCGGCACGTCGGCCGCATCCAGGCCCTTCTTCTTGCGCAGCGCCTCGGAGATCTTGTGCTGCAGGTAGATGTTGTAGCGCTGGCAGCGGCTCCGCTCCACCATCAGGGAGCGGTACTGTTCCAGGAGCTCAGAGCGCAGCTGCTGCTCCTGCAGCTTCTTGACCTCCTCGCTCCACTCGTAATCCTCATCCTCGAGGGCGTCGTCCAGACCTCTCGGCTCTTCCTCGGTTTTCGCCCGGCTTCCTTCCACACCCTTCTCGCTCTCCTCGCTCTCGTCCTCCTCCGGTTCCTCCCGCTCAGCCTCCCGGGCTGGCGCAGCCTCCTCCTGGCCGGCGGTGGACAGCGGCAGAGAGACCTGCGACGGGGCTTCCTTCCTCTTCCCACCCTCCGCCGCCCTCTCTTCTTCCTCCTCCTCCTCCTCCTCCCCCTCCTCCTCCTGGGGTTCCTCGGGCCCGCCTTTGGACGTCGGCTTGGCTGGCCTGTCAGGCCCGGCCTCGGCCGGCCACTCCGGCTCTCCGGGCACCTCCTCGCCCGCAGCCTCGGCGGCCGCCAGCCCCTCCCGAGGCTCGGCCGGGTCGGCGGGCTCGGCCGTGGCGGCTCCTCCCTCCGAAGCCCCTACAGTCTCTGGCTCCGGCTCCGCAGCGTCCGCGGGTTCGGCCGGCGACTGCGGGCCAGAGCTGGCCTTGATCCCGGACAGCCGCGAAGCCAGGCTCTCCACATCTCCGTCGTCGCCCTCGGAGTCCCCATTGTGCTCGGAGTGGCCGTCCATCTCCCTCCGGCTGGGCCAGCGCCGCGGACCCGAGCGGCCGGCTGTTAGGTTTCCCGGGGCAACCAGGGGCGCGCGCGGTGGGCCCGGCGATTGGCCAGGCGTCAGCCCGATGCCCTGCCCCTTCTCCCCGCCTCCCGGCAGGAGCAGGCCAATGGGGTGGCGCGAGTGGACGACGGGCGGCGTTGACTGGAAGAGGGCGAAGGCTCGCGCCGCGAGGGGCGTGGCGCGCCCGCCTCGCTCGCGCCTCGCCCGTTTTCCAGCGCCGAGTCCGGGGCGGGGCCTCCAGGCGGCGCTGGCCGCGCGGGCGGCCGGCGCGAGAGGCGCGCAGGCGCAGAGCGGCGGGCCGGGTCCCCGCGCGGTGGCGCGCGCGGGGCGCCTGCGCGATGCGGCGGGGCGACGGCGGCGGCGGTGGCCGGGCCGGGCCCGAGGGCGCCTGCGTGCTGAGGCGGGACGCGGCCGGGCTGGCCGGCTCCCGCGGCGCCTGGGCGGGGCGGCGCGGTGGCGGCGGCCGCGGCGGCGGCGGGCGGCGGTCGCTCGAGCGCGGCGGCGGGCCCGGGCGGCGGCGCGCTGACGGCGGCGGGCGCGGCGGCGGCGGCGGCGGCGGCGGCGGCGGGCCCGGGCGGCGGGCGGGGGAAGATGGCGGAGCTCGGTAAGAAGTACTGCGTGTACTGCCTGGCCGAGGTGAGCCCGCTGCGCTTCCGCTGCACCGAGTGCCAGGACATCGAGCTGTGCCCCGAGTGCTTCTCGGCCGGCGCCGAGATCGGCCACCACCGCCGCTACCACGGCTACCAGCTGGTGGACGGCGGGCGCTTCACGCTGTGGGGGCCCGAGGCCGAGGGCGGCTGGACCAGCCGCGAGGAGCAGCTGCTGCTGGACGCCATCGAGCAGTTCGGCTTCGGAAACTGGGTGAGCGGCCGCGGCGGACCGGGCGGCGCTCTGCGCGGGACGCGCGGGGGCTTCGTCTCCCCCGGGTTAATGCAAACGCGACCTGCACCTGCGCGCTCGGGCACAGCGCGGAGGGCAGGTGGCGCAGGGACGGGTAGCACGCCCGGTGTGTGCACGGGAAACCCCAGCGCAGAGAGGGTGAGCAGCATGCCCAAGGTCACACAGCCAGGAAGTGGCAAAGCGGGGCTTTGGACTGTGGCCTTCTGACAGCAGAACTATTTTCCTAACCCTAAGGAGTATCTTAAATAGGTGGTTGCTGAGCGCAGGCTTCGGGCAAGACCCACGGCCTTACCTGAGTAGGAGTTGGTGGACATAGGCAGGTCAGCAGGCTTGACCCAGAGCGCTGAGCGAGGAGTTGGTTTTGCCTGGACAACAGCGGTGGTGAAGGCCAGACCAGCCTCACACACGCCCTGTGGCTTCTCCCACCGTCTCTATGCGCTTACTTTGTACTCAGGCCCGCTAGCTCTGTGGAGTTGTGTGTGCATGTGCCCTGTGTCCCCTCGTTTATCCCTGGGTCCCCACAACACTCAGGACATTGACTGTATGAGGCCTGCTCAGTCAGTACCCAGCAGAGGAGCGTGGAGGAGGAGCCATCTGTCCTGGGTTTCCTCTGTCCATCTGTCAGGTTTCTGTAGACGTTTATCTGAGAAGAAAGGTGAGCACTGGATGGAATTCCTTTACCAAAGCAGGTAGTGTGCTGGGCATCTGGAGAGAGAAATGGGGTGCTCTTGTCTAGGTGGTCTCTGAGAGCGCTCTCTCCACTCTGTGTTAGAAAGGGAAAATCGGGCTGTATCCTGGTCCATGACTGCCAGAGATACGTGGCACCTCCAGGCGTTACGAAAAGTGGGGAGAAGAGACAAGACCCCAGCTCCTTAATCTTTCCAGACCCTTCCACCTGATGGTCCCCTACTTCCCTGGACCAGTATGTCATCTTGCTGCCACTTCTCCAGCAGTACTCCCTCCCTGCTGGGCTTGCTGGTGGAAGACATTCCTCACTTCTCCCCTCGTTCCCGTTCCCAAACCCGTCCTGCCTTTATTTCCTTTTGCTCTCCTTTCCATAAAGTGAGCCAGTCTTCAGGGACCAGTACCCGTTCTGCAGCCCTGGAATCTTTATTCTCCCAGCTCCTTAGAGACACAGCTCTACCAGTGCTCACCTAGCACCAGCATTGTGATCACCACCCTCCAGAACCCTCCATCTCACTTTGTCCTGAAATGCCGTTTGTGGATGTGTATTGAGCATCTGCTCTGTGCACATTATACGATGCTGAAGGACTCTGAAGGAAAGCGAGGCTTCATCCTTGTCTGTAAGGGGCTTAAAGTGTTGTGATCGCTTGGTCCTGAGCCCACAGCTCTTCTCTAAGCTGCAGCCGTCAGTGTCAGAACGCTACCTGCCTCCTCACTGCGTGTCTCACGGATACCTCGACCCGGACCTCGCATCACCTCACTCAGCTACTCCGGCTGCAGCAAGAGCCATCCTCAGGTCCTTCCAGGCCCAGGTCAGCAGCAGCCCTATCTTCCAGATATTTCCAGAGTCTTACCACTTCTCACAACCTTAGTCCAGGCTGATGTTTATCTCTTGTTTTGACCATTTTTGGAGCCTCCCAGCTGGTCTTGCTGCCTCGTTCTTATGTCCCATTGCCCATTCCAGACACCGTAATCGGAGTGATCTTGGAAGACGTGTCCCATCAGAGCCGCCTTCAGGGGCTTCCAGGTCTCCTTAGATTAAACTTCACGGCCTGCAGGGCCTTACGGTGTCTCCAGACCGAGGGGGTCGCAGCTGCTGCCCCCTTGAGCATCTTTCATCTCTTCCCCCAAATCATGGCTCGTGACTGGGCTCTCTACTTACATATCAGTGCCCCAGAGAGACTTCCCTCCCCCACTCCATTCTGACAGCGCTTATGTCTACCGTAGCAGCTACAAATAGCCGACGTGGACCGAGAGCCTTGCTGTGTGCCAGGCACTGTGCTGAGCTCCTGGTGCCTTTCTCGTGAAGTCTTCCCAGCAGCCCCTGGCAGCAGGTTTTGAACTAAATAGTTTGACTTCCGAGTCTGTACTCCTAGCTGCACTGTCTACACTGCCTTCCCTGCAGTACCATGGAAAATACACGAAAAGCAAGCCTGGGGACTAAAACATTTATAGTGTATTGGAGGAAGCATGGGGCTGGAAGGGGACGTTCTCTAAAGCAGTATTTTTCCGACTTTCCTGTGCACACAAATCACCTGGGGAGCTTGTTAAAATGCAGATTCCTACTCAAAGCAGGCAGCACGTCTCAGCTGTTGTGAGAGACAAAGCCGGAGGAGGAGGGGCTTGGGCCTGGGTGCCGTGGGGCCATCTCCTTGCTGAGCCAGTGGTGGGTTCAGGGAGAGGCCTAGATTCTGCATGCTGACCGCGCCTGGGGAGCTGCCAGGCTGCCACCCACGGGCCACACTCTGAGGAGGGGCTTCCAGTATCTCTCTAGCTGTGCTCTCTTGGGCCAGCTGCTCTACCCGCTGAACTTCACTGTGCTTCGTCGGAGGCTCTTCTGCAGCTCTGAGATGTGTGGTTCCCTTCTGAGCAGATTTCCAGATACGTGCACATGAGCGGCATGTCCTGCGTATGCCGTATTTAGCATGCGCCTGTTTTGGACAAGACTCTTTCCGTACATGTCTCGTGCTCTTCGCAGCAGCCTGTGGGGTGGGTTCTTAGTTTACAGTTGAAGAACAGCGACTCTGAGAATTTAAAATACTTGTCCAGGATGCCCCGGCTTTTCACGTCCTAAAACCAGGGTTTAGATGCAGGCCTGTCTGATTCCAAAGTCAGTGCTTTAACTTCTCCGTGTAAGAGCATTAACTACTATGGGTCGGAGCCTGGGAGCTTACTGGTGCATCTGAAGGTGTGGCTGGACTGGAAGGGCTTTTCAGAGGAGTGGAGTCCTGACTGGTTCAGCGGGAGGTTAGTGTGTGGGCTTGGGAAGCAGGAAAGTGAGCGGGTACACGCAGGAACCAGATTTCACGGGCTGGATGTGGAGTTTAGAGAAGGGCAGTGTGTGCATCGGGACAGTGCTGTAGTGGAAGGTGAGACTGTTCATTCTAATTTCTCAGATGGCACATGTGACCTGTGAGTTGGGGTTGTACTGCTTTGTGTGGAGTTCATGGGGATGGGCCGATTTCAGGAGCTCTGGGGGTTGTTGCTGAAGTGTGGGGCCATTTGCTCACATTTTATCCTGGGGCTCAGGCACAGGGACCGACGGGAATGGACATGGCTGAGGGATGCTAACAGTAAGGCCTGGAGGGTTTGGGGACAAGCACTGTGGCCAGGCTCTAACACTGCATGCCCACGTGTTTGATGAGTGGCAGAGAGGATGGGTGGGGAGACGCCTGTGAAAACGAGGCCAGGGTAGTGTTGGCAGGCTGACAGTGACCCACAGAGTCACATCACCACGGCTGTTGAGAGCCTCGAGGCAGCTGGTTTTGTGGTGGGTGCTGCACAGGTTCAGAGAGGATACAGATCCTGCTGGAGCACAGACACAGTCGTAAACACAAAGGTGAAATATTTTATGATGATTAGAGACTGTGGTAGATGGGCCTTAGGTTCGTTGATTGGTTGCCAGAGGACTTGAACAGTTTGAGGATGGCCAAAGCTCCTTTGCAGATGGTGGTCAGGACGATGCAGGGGGAAGGAAGGTTCAAGTTAGCTTTGAAGGTAGATGTCAAATTAGGAATATACGTGCGTTCTCTGTGGGCTGCTCAGGGCCTTGTGCATGTGTATGTATGTTCAGGCCAATTATTGCAGGCAGGTGGATGCCATGAATAGAGTTTTACTTTTGTAGATGATGGACATCCAAAAGGCTGGCTAGGGGCCGGCCCGGTGGCGCAAGCGGTTAAGTGCGTGTGCTCTGCTGCGGCGGCCAGGGGTTCGCCGGTTTGGATCCCAGGCGCGCACCGACGCACCGCTTGTTAAGCCATGCTGTGATGGTGTCCCATATAAAGTGGAGGAAGATGGGCACGGATGTTAGCCCAGGACCAGTCTTCCTCAGCAAAAAAGAGGAGGATTGGTATCGGATGTTAGCTCAGGGCTAGTCTTCCTCACAAAAAAAATAATAATAATAAGAAACAAAAGGCTGGCTAATACCGGCTGGGTAGATAATCATTGCATTGTGCGTTCGTTCATTGATCCATCCATTCGTCCAAGCCTATTATATGTCAGCCCGTGTTAGAGGCACAGAATATCCCCCAGCATGTGGTTTGTGGTGAAGACATGGATGGAGGTGAGACAGCTGTGTAACCTTGTGCAGTGTTGTATGATTACGGGGACGCAGGATCTCCTTTGGTGGAAGGGAGAAGAGAAGGCTTTCCAGGTGGGAGGATAGTGTGGATAGGGAGGTTTTTCGCCTTCTAGGAGTCTGTTGTGTTCAGGAGCCAGGCAAAAGCCAGCTTGCCTAAAGTGGAAGATTTGGGTTGGGGACAGGTAGGTAAGGTTGTGTGGAGTGACCATTGAAAAGCCTCGAGCACCAGGCCGTGAGGGGAGAACTGGGATTCTGAAGCTGATTCTGACTGAGCGGTCGCTGAGCGCCGGGCCCCAAGCTGGGTGGGCACTGTGACATCCACTCTCAGGCCTCCGCTTGCCCCCTATCCCTCCTCATTTACAAACGAGGAGACAGCTGTGGGTGATGAAGGACCGCGGCAGAGCTGGGATTGGAGCCAGGTCTTCTGACTCCATGCCGAGAACCATCTATTTCATTGGCTCACTGACTGCATGGCAGGATCACCCGAGGATTCCCAGGGACCGCCCTAGACCCCCTGAAGTGGCATCTCTATGGGTGAGGTCTGGAAATAGTATTTACAGAAGATTCTCAGGGAGTTCTGATGCAGCGGGTCCATGGAGCTGCTTTTGGGAACCGTGAGAACCATTACCTTCTCACCAAGGCAGAGAAGTGTCTTCTGTGTGTTGGTTGGAAAGGGTAAGTCCATCCTGTGAGCATCCTGACAGTGGGGTTTTTCGGAATTGCCATTAAGGATGGGGAGGAGGAGGGAAAAGCCTAGTTGGAGAAACCAGCTAGCATTAATGGGGTTATGCAGAGCGGTGGTTCTCAAACTTTAGATCAGACCACCCTGGAGGGCTTGTTCAAACAGATCATGCCCCCCTCCACCCCGGTTTCTGAGTCAGTAGGTCTGGAGTGAGGCATGAGAATTTGCATTTCTAACAACTTCCCAGGTGATGCTGATGCTTCTGGCCCAGGGACCCCACTTTAAGAACTGCTCATGTAGAGTAGGGCCTGCCACTCTAAAAAGTTTTTTTATTTTTAGTGTGGTAAAATATATGTAACATCAAATTTACCATTTTAACTATTTTTAAGTGTACAGTTCAGTAGCATTAAGCACATTCACATTGTACTGCAACCATCACCACCATACATTTCCAGAACTTTTTCGTCTTCCCAAACAGAAACTCTGTCCTCATTAAACAAGTCCCCATTCCCTCTGCCCCAGCCTCTGGAAACTGCTATTCTACTCTCTGTCTCTATGAATTTGATTACTCTAGGGCCCTCCTATAAGTGGAATTACACAATGTTTGTCTTTTCGTGACTGGCTTATTTCAGTTAGCATAACGTCCTCAAGGTTCGTCCGTGTTGTGGCGTTGTGGCGTGTGACAGGATTTCCTTCCTTGTTAAGGCTGAATGATACTCCATTGTTTATCAGATAGACCACGTTTTGTTTATCCATCCACCCGCTGATGGACACTTGTGTTGCTTCCACCTCTGGCTATTGTGAATAAGGCCGCAGTGAACACAGGTGTACAAGTGTCTCTTGGAGTCCCTGCTCTCAGTTCTTTTGGGTAAATACCTAGAGGTGGAATTGCTGGATCATATGGTAATTCTGTTTCATTTTTTGAGGACCCACTGTGCTGTTTTCCACAGCCAGGTGTGCCGCTTTTTAAAGCTCTTTTACTGGTTGTCTTATTTGACCTGAAAGGCGTTCGTCGCCTTGAGGGCCAGTCAGCATGTGTGAAGTGGTGAATTCTCTGAGTAAGTTTACAGAGGAGGATGGGGAACTGAGACCTGAGGCTCACAGAACTCCATCTAAACAAACCCAACGAACAGGAGCAGTGGCCAAGGGAAAGAGGGTCCCTGGAATGGCTGATGACCTGGAAGGACAGGTGAAAAACCAGTGTTAGTCACTGCCTTCTGGTGACAGAGGTGGCACTGATGGACAACCAGTGTGTCTGCAGAAAAGGGTTTGGCTATTGAATGGGCTGTGAACAGGGAAGGCAGAAGGCAGGGTCCGGAGGGTGTGGGTGGGGGGGGTGGCCCAGGGCCAGCAGGTGTTCAGAGTCCTCCCAGCCCCTGCAAGGCAGGCAGGCTGTTCTCTTTACTTTAAAGGTGACAGAAGGAGGCTGGAAGAGGGAATGAATGTGTCCAGGGTCCCTGTGACCGTGTGAATGTGTCCATGTGACCGAGCTGGGGTTCCGGCCCAGGTGGGCTGTCTGAAGCCTGCACTGGCCTCTGCACTGGCCTGCCTCCAGCTGCTGGGAGGGCCCCTCTGGGAGACAGATAGCTGGGAAGCCTGGGCCCCGTGGGTCTTGTAGGCCAGTGTCTGAGGAGGCACTCGAGGTGGTAGTGTTGGCGTGAGGGCTGTGGGACATGACAGCAAGCAGGACAAGAGGCCGAGGGCAGGGGAAGCAGAGGGTAGATCTGTTAGGCCGGGGGAACCCGTATCCAAAGCCCATGTTTAGTGTATTGGAGACAGTGTAAGGAGCGACCGAGAGAGATGTCGGGTCTGTCACAGCACCATCACCTGGGAGGCTGTGTACGCTGGGGGGCAGGTGAGGACCCCTCCCGGGTCTCCTGCTCACACGTCTCTCACTTACTCCTCACAGTGAGCTCGCGAGGTGGCCAGTGACAGGTTAGATGAGATTGAGCCCAGCTGGCATGTGTCGTGGAACTCATGAGACAAGCCAGTACCCTGGCGTGTTCTCTCGACAGACATCACCTGAGCCCTCTGAAACAAATGCTGTGAAGCCAGCCACAGAGCGCACCTTTTAGGGGCTCTGAGGCTGATGGCCTTTCAGTTGCCCTGCCACCTGTTTCCTCTTCTGCTGAGGTGCAGGCTGCCCAGGACCCGAGACGCCCCTGACCCCTGTGGCTCTTACCTCGTTCCTTCCTTCAGGCCAGAACTGTCCGTTCTTGTCTTTTAGGACACAGCACGTCCCTTGGATTCTTTGTTCTCTCCTCACCCTGTGCAGGCCTCTGCTCCCCTTCTGCTGCCTCAGGTGCTGCTGCTGTGTCCCCAGCTGCTCCTGTGGTCTCTCCTCAGGAGAGGCCTTTCTGTGTGCACTGCATCATTGCACCTCGAGAGGCGGCCCTGCCCTTAGACCCAGCTCCCCTGGGAGCTGCAGGTTCAGATGGTGGGCTTTTTGGTTGTTTCTGCCCCTTTGAAGTTTCTTCCCTTGAACCAAAAGGAAGCTGGAGCCGAGGCTCCCTTGGGAGACGCCGCACCTGCTCCCACCCCCAAGCCTGGCTCCAGAGCACTTGGGGATAAAACCTGGCCTCCAGACCTCAGCCAGCCTTGTGCTTCACAATCCAGATGCAGCTGGTTGAGAAAGGATGTGACAGGATGATTGCAGTGGCATTCAGAATGCTCCAAAGCAAAACCACCAACCTGCACAGGAAGGATGCTCTGTGAAGCTAGAGATAGTAGTAATTCTGGTAAAGGTACTGGTTTGTACACAAAGACTGTAGTTAATTCTCTGCACAGGGAAGAAGTAGGCATCACAGTGCCCCTCACATGTATCTGGAGGTTAGAGTTTAAGCCAACTGAGGGAGAGACGTGGCCACACTTCTGTAATGTGGTCGGTCTTAGAAAGAAGAGTGGAAGCCCCGTGTTCTGGCTTTGCCTTGCTGTTTAAAGGATCAGGAAGCTTTGATGGCAGAGAACTCCTTTCTGTGTGCGCTGTATCATTGCACCTCGAGAGGCAGTGTGGTGACAGGCCGTGCGCACTGGAGTGAGATGGCTCTGTGTTTCCTGGCCTTGTGCCCTCAGGGGCAGCTTAGCCTAAAGTTTATTCTCCTCATCTGTCAAGTGTGGGTAGTAATAACCGTACTACCTTGTGGGGGTTGCTAGGAGGATTAAATGAGATGATACGTGTGAAAGCACTTATGTGTTAACTGTTATTATGGTGATGATTTAAATTTTTATTTTATCCTGACAAAGAGGAGGGGTTTTACCTTTTTAAGAGGAGCGATTACAGATCAGGAAGCAGAAGTTGAAAGTAAGTCAGTAATTGAGCCAGAATCTGAACACAGGTCTGGGGATCATCTCAGGCTTCCTGGAGGACATGTCCTGGGTCTTGAGGGATAAATACAAGTTGTGGAAGTGAGGCTCCCAGCTTCGTAGTGGTCATAATGGCCAACGTCGATGGGGTGCAAACCGTGCCTGGCACCAGGCCGAGCACTCCACCTGCGTCGCCTTGTTTCCTCCTCCTCACCGTCCTGTGAGCTAGGCAGTGTCACTACTCCATAATCCCGATGAGGAGACTGAGCACAGAGAGCTGAAGGAGTTTGTCCAAGTTACACAGCTCATAAGGGGTGGAGCCAGGATTGCAGCTCCGAGGCCTGGCCCCAGAGCCCGAGCACATAGAGAAAGGGGCATTTCCAGCAGGCGTATGGTGTCTGGCTGGGCCGAGGACAGATCTGAAGAGGCCTTGAAAAGCACACTGAGTTTGGCTGACCCTGAGTTAGATTCCGTAGACGAGTCATATTGAAAGAAAATATTTTGAAAGCTAACACAGAGTTGCTAACTCCAAGTTTGCCATGTAAGGATGTTAAAATGTTGAAAGATCCAATTAATAATCTATCACCATTTCACAAAAAGAAAGGTTATCTTAGTACTCCCCGGATAGGAAGGACATAATCTTGGAATGAAGGACGAGCCTTTAAATGGAAAAGTTTAGCTTAAAGGAGAACCCCTACATTGTCCTTATGTTTTTAAATTTCACCCTTGATCACGGGCCAGCCCTGTCTGAGAGGCAGTGGATTTGCTGATGGGATCCTCTAAAAGTTTGTCATACTCAGGAGTGACCCCGTCGGGTTTGTGTTTGTCTGGAGAGTGAGTCGACAGAGCAGCCCAGCGGGAGTGTGCAAGCTAGTGAGTGGAGGAGAGAAACCTGAGCGAGTCCCACTGGCAGGAGCTGGCTGACCCACACTGCCGACAGTTTCTCTGGACTGTTCTCTTCCTTTCCCTGCTCAGGTGCTGGAGGCCGGCAAGAGTGAGCCATGGAAAGGCCAGAAGGAGACTAGAGCAGCCAGAGAAGCCAGCGGAGGCATTACTCACTGGCATGCTCACTTCCTTTCCTGGAGAGACAGCAGCCTGGCCTGAGTCTGTGATCTGGGAAAGTAGACCTCACAGGCCCAGTTCAGTGTCTTAAAGGCACGTTTTCCTTTACTTTTCGAAAGACTTTAAGAAAGCAGCATACCTATCTCTCCTTCTGTTTTTCCAAAGACGGCAGTTTTGTTGTTTTGTTTTGTTTTTATGTAAGCATAAAGGAAGAAAAAACCTGAAATTCTGTTTCTGTAGACTTTGGGCTGTTGATCCATATGTTACTGTGTGCTGTGGTGGGGGGAAAACCAACTTCAGTTTACACTTGTGTTCCTTGTTTAATTTTAGTTGTACTTGAGTTGAACTTTCTCTCCAAATTTCATTCCCCCAAATCTCCTTCTGTTGCTTCTGCCTGCTGGCCCATCCATCCATCCATCCATCTGCCCACCCACCCACCCATCCTTCCTTCTGTCCATCCATCCGTCTGTCTATCCATCCATCCGTCTGTCTATCCATCCATCCATCTGTTCATCCATCCATCCTTCTGTCCATCCATCTGTCCACCTGTCTGTCTATCCTCTGTCCATCCGTCTGTTGATCCATCCATCCAAACTTCTGTTCATTCATCCATCCATTTGTCCATCCACCCATCCATCTGGATTAAGCAAAAACTTTGACCTTGAACATACGAGGGAAAGAACTGCCCTCCCAGTCACTCTGCTGCTATCATATGTGATGCTGTAATGAGATGACAGGACACTTCTCTCACTGGCAGGAGGTAGGCAAGTCTTGTGTGACCACTGACATGAAGATTGGAGAAAACATTTAGAATGCGATGGGCAGAATGCCGGCATGTGGGAGGAGTACAGTAGCTGTGGCTGTTTTTAATCATCTTTTTGAATGTGTTCCTTACTATAATTTAGCTTCACTGAACCTGTCTGCCCTCTGGATTCTTGTTAGAGTCAGAGCTGTGTCATTGCTGTCATTTAGACCGCTGCATTGTGACCCTCACTCTCCGTTTCAAAGTCCTTGGAAGTTAGGGTCTTGTGTCTTTTACTGGGCTTTCTCACTGGTCATTAAACTAATGTGGTGGCCCCTGAGGGACGATTCTCTTTCAGCAGGAGCTGATGGCCAGTGGCTCTTCTAGTGATGGCCTTTCAGCTGTGCTCAGGCAGTGGCTAGGGTTGATTGATGATGGGGGTTCTTGGGCTCCTGGTGGCAAGGCTCCTCTGATTTGTGGCTTCATAAATACCTGTAACCCGGGTCCTTCTGAGAGCCAGAATGCCCCTTTGTTACCTGAAGAGGACCTGGACAAGTGAGGTGTCAGTGCAGTGCCCACAGCTGGCAGACCTGCCTGCCTGGCCCTGAGAGTGGGCCAGCGTGTGGCCTGTGGAGCACTTGGCAGGGGAGGACGGCGGTGTCCGCGCTGAGCCGGGCCTCCCCTGCGCTGGCCCACTGCTCCGAGGCTTCCCTACTGCCTCCATCCTCTGCTCCCAGAGTGTTGAAACTGATGGAAATAAATAAAAAATGCAAACAAGCAAATAAATCTCAGTTTGATCAGATACAACTTTATTACAATCCTTTCAGGATTTAAATTTTCTCTAAAACGTGGTGCACTGAGTGGCTGATGACTTGCAGAAGGCAGATTGCTGAGGTTCCTGGTGAACAGCAGACCTTTGTTGGGAGGGCAGCTGGCGCTCCCTGCACGCTCGCCAGGCGGGCCTCTCACTGAAGGTCTTCTCACTGGACCAGGGATGGGGCCAAGGCCTGGGGGCCGAATTCCTAACCATGCAGCCGTGGATTTGCTACCTAGCCCCTCCCAGCCTCTGGGAAAGGGGCAGCCCAGCTCCCGCGCCTGGGAGGCGCCCCAGAAACTTGACTCTGACTCTGTAGTGGCCGCAGCTTTGAACAGAAGCAGTGGTGAGGGGTGCAGAAGCCGTTGGGCAGGGCTCGCTGTGCCTCTGGCTGCCCGCCCGGTGCTGGAAGCTCAGACGAGGCACGGGCGGGGCATTTCCACTCTAGACACCTGTGAGCATGTCCTTTCCTCCTGAAAGGGCCATGTCAGAGACGGTGTATTTGCAGCATAGCTCACTGGGGGCTTCCTGGTCCCAAGGTGGGGTGGGTGGAGGAGCGTCACTGCTCCCCAGCCCTCCCCGGCCGCTCCGTGGGGACTTCTGTTGGGTCTCTGACTTAGACAGAGCCCACCCCAGTGTGAAAAGCCTTTGCACGTCCATTCTCCTGATGGTGCTCAGAGCAGATGTGAGGCGGGTGGGGCTGACTCCTGTCTCCTTTCCTGGTAGGGACCCGACTTCTCAGAGGTGCGAAGTGGCCAGCCTGGGTCACCCAGAGTGACAGTTGATGCTGGGGATGGTCGTGACTTGGTTTTGTTTTGGGTTTTTTGGACAGATGCTTCCTGGGAAAATATAATGAACAGATTTGATGCTCCTAGCAGTTTTTTAAAGAAGAAATCATATGAACATCTCATCCTTATAAGACCAGAATCTAGTTTTAGGTCTAATCTTCCCTTTTCTCTCTATGATTCTCAGAAAGAGGCCTTGCATTTAGGTCCCAGTATTGCCTTCTTTGGTCTTGGGCCTTTAAGCCCCGCCCTCAGCACTCCAGCAGCTCATGGGAAGCGTGCCCGCCGGCTCGGTGTGCCCCAAGATGAGGCCCAGCATGTAGGGTCTGGTCACTGCTCCATGAATACTTTCTTCCCCTCGGTGCCCAGTTTGTTATTAGTCCGAATGGCTTGGCTGGTTTCTTGGGTTCCAGTTTGGCCTTTGGGGGTGCAGAGAGCATTCCGATCTGGCAGGAGGTGAGCGTTGCTGGGGCGGAAGGCAGCTTGTGTTGTGCCCTGGCAGCTGCCCGAGACGTGGGAGCAGAATGAAGGGGCGAGTGGAGGCTGGGGGTGGGGGTGCTGAGTGGCTGCTGGGTGAATGAGTGCGCATTTCGGGCATTACTTTCTGAAGTGGCTTTAGCGGTTGACTTGAAGGAAGAGGCCTCTTGGCCGAAGGAAAGGATTGAGGGAGTTGTACAATTTCCTCCCATTAATAATCCTTGTGTTCATGTTACCTTGTAGGAGTGAGCGCTTGCAGCCCGTGGCCGATTTTCAGCTAGCTACCTAACTGTGGAGGCTGTTGTAAATGAAGGCCCCCAACCCTTTAAAAGGCGCTTAGCTAGTCGTCTGCACTGCCACCTAGGAGAGGGACAAGCTGACCCTCCCGGGGTGGGGGAAGCATCAAAGACAGAGCCTCAGCCCTTTCTGTTCCAGGAGGCAGGCAGCATGGTAGAAAGGGGTCCCTCCTGTAGACGGGAGACCTGGGCCATGAACTTGGGATGAGTCTGCTGTCTAGTCTGTGAGTGAAGAGGGTGGACTGTGCTCTGTGGCCCTGTGCACCTGTGTCCTGTTACATGCAGACAGACAGCTGCCCCCGAGAGTGCCAGGTTTGCGGTGGTGCAAAATGGCCAATACCAGATGGGCTCTGCTCGTCCTATTTAAGGGACGAGGAGAACAAAGTCCAGATCTCAGACATTGCTTCTGGCCTCAGCTGTGCCACCAACTCATGCCATGACCCCGGGCAAGTCTGCACCTCTCTGGATCTTCACTTTCTCATGTACAGAATCACTCAAGGTTCCTTCTAGCATTGACATCCAGGTGATAAGCCCAGCCCAAGAGAACATACCATTGAGTGTCTTGAGAGGGGGGGTAATAATGTCTATAGGAAGTAGTCCATGTAAACCTTCGTGAAAATATCAAGGAAACTTGCCTGAACCCTGAGTCTGACACTCTGACTTTGGAAATAACTTCTGCCCGTTGTCGTTGTAGGAAGATATGGCTGCTCATGTTGGAGCTTCCCGGACTCCCCAGGAAGTGATGGAGCATTATGTAAGCATGTACATCCACGGAAACCTGGGGAAAGCCTGCATCCCTGACACCATCCCCAATCGGGTGACAGACCACACATGCCCCAGTGGAGGCCCCCTCTCTCCCAGCCTCACTACCCCCTTGCCTCCCCTAGACATCTCGGTGGCTGAGCAGCAGCAGCTGGGCTACATGCCGCTGCGGGACGACTATGAGATCGAGTATGACCAGGATGCCGAGACGCTCATCAGCGGGCTCTCGGTGAACTACGACGACGACGACGTGGAGATCGAGCTGAAGCGGGCCCACGTGGACATGTACGTGCGGAAGCTCAAGGAGAGGCAGCGGCGGAAGAACATCGCCCGCGACTACAACCTGGTGCCCGCCTTTCTGGGCAGGGACAAGAAGGAGAAGGAGAAGACGGCCAAGCGCAAGATCACCAAGGAGGAGAAGGAGCTGCGGCTGAAGCTGAGGCCGCTCTACCAGTTCATGTCCTGCAAGGAGTTCGATGACTTGTTTGAAAACATGCACAAAGAGAAGATGCTGCGGGCAAAAATTAGAGAATTGCAGAGGTACCGGCGGAACGGAATCACCAAGATGGAGGAGTCGGCAGAGTACGAGGCGGCCAGGCACAAGCGAGAGAAGAGGAAGGAGAATAAAAACACAGGCGGCTCCAAGAGGGGGAAGGAGGACGGCAAGGACAGTGAGTTTGCTGCCATCGAGAACCTTCCTGGGTTTGAGCTCTTGTCGGACCGTGAGAAGGTGCTCTGCAGCTCCTTAAATTTGAGTCCCGCTCGCTACGTGACTGTGAAGACCATCATCATCAAAGACCACCTCCAGAAACGACAAGGGATTCCCTCCAAAAGTCGCCTTCCGAGTTATCTGGACAAAGTCCTAAAGAAAAGGATTTTAAATTTCCTCACAGAAAGTGGCTGGATATCCAGGGATGCTTCCTGAAGCTGAGTGGCTTTGAAAGCTGGAATGATGCTAACATAGCTTGTGAGCCAAAATGACTGGGGGTGAGGGAGGGGGGAGAGGAAACGCTTTTTTTCCCCATTATTGCTCTTTTTAAAACAAATTTTTGTTCCCTGTTTTAGGATATACATTCTCTTCATGGTCCTCTGAAAGAAGCAATAGTAACAATCTTATATTGGATCATGGGGGAAACAAATATATGTGTATTTTAACTGAGGTCTAAAAGGTAATTCTTTAAGATGACAGTTTGCCTTTACGTGTTCAGTTTGGAAATATTATGAGATTGGATAGTTTCCTTTTATGAGTTTCTTCCCTTTGGTACACAACTGTTGTGCTGTGGGTAAAAGGAACAACTTTCCCTGCTGGGCCTGCCAGCTGCCAGCTTTACCCCGTGACACAAGCTCTGGCTAGCTGCCGAGGGTCCCCGGGGACAAAGCCCCAGCACGTGGCACTTTAGATGGGGCCAGGCGTGGCAGGTGGGAAGCGAGGGCAGTGAGGCCAGAGGACAGGATGAGGTTTCCTTAGGAACTTGAGAGGAAGAATCCAGTGCTGAACACAGTGACCAGACCCACTTCCCCTTCACCGTTGGCAGCAGCAGAGTCTGAACTGGTAGCTCCGCGATCCCGAGGCCGCCCCTTGCCACGTTCACTCTGAGCAGGGCCCGCCGGCTCACTTGGGGAAAGAGCAGTGCCCCTGGCAGGCTCCCTGGCGTGTCGTGTTGAGGGGGGCCCTGGGGAAGCACGTTAGCGGGACACGGGAGGACTAGCATGGACTGCCAGAACTCGGAGCTAGCTTTCCCGGGGCCTGCTCCTCACTGCTCTTATTACTTGCAGTGCATTTTACTTGGAAGAACGTTTTCGAAAGTTCAAGGCTAAGAGTTCTGAGGAAGCATTAGCTTCCTCCAGGATTTTCATCACAGTTGCGAGTACCTTTTTCACTGAAACTCTGACTGTGCCAGCCTGGCTAAGCGTTTGTCTTCTGGTGGTATGAGGCACCCTGCAGACCAGCCGGGGAGAGAGCAGGTGGCTCCCATGGCAGGCTCTGGCAGAGCGGGAGGGAGGGGCCTCGAGGCCGTGCTGGGTTACTAGGTCACTGTCTAGAACCAGACTCAGATGTGGCTTCTGCCCAGCCCAATTTAGAAGTTTTTCCAGGGGCCCTGTTTCATGGATGTACACGGTACCTTCCTTCTGGAACCTGAGGAAGTCATTTGTCTTCCGGCTGCTCAGGGTCCTCATGTCCAAGACCCTGCTCTAGAGTCGGTGGAGTGACCGCAGAGCCAGCACCCCATTCCTCCAGGAGCTAGTCCTGCCGCTCCTGCCCCCACAGCTGTCAAGACTGTTCACCTCCCAGAATGTTTGGGCTTCAAGTTACATTAAAGTGAAATTATTTGAAAGAGAAAAAAAACCTCATTGTTTCCAAGGAAGACTTAATTACGGTGCCTTTTCTTTTTACATCCTTCTGTCCCCTAGGGTAAATTTTTCAGCATTAAATAAACCATTTCAAATACATTGTACATGGCTTTAGTTGTAAAATACATTGCATGCTGGCAGAGAAGTGCTCCCTGTTAACTCAGCCCAGGACTTCTCTCTGACAATAGAAAATAGTGAGCAGTGGTACTAGTCATGAGACCACCTCCACATCGGCCCTGCAGGACTACGGCTGACAGAGCCGCTCCTGTCCACCACTGAGCAGTGATGGAGATGGTGCTAAGCTTCCACAGGTAGCTCAGCCAGTTGTTCTCACTGGGGGTTCCTGGACCAGCAGCATCAGCATGCCCTGGGAGCCCGCTGGAATTGCACTCAGGCCTCACCCGCTCCTCCTGAATCAGAAGCTCAAGGGGTGGGGCCCATTGGGCTGCTTTCACACGCCTTCCCGGAGACTAGGGCGCAAGCTGCAGTTTGAGAGCCGCTGGCTTCAGCCGCTCTGAATGAAGTCATCATCCATCAGTTTTCTACATCAGATTCCTAGTTTGGTGAGGTTTTAAATTTAGTCTTATTTTTATATAAAACGATTGCCAGACTTTCATTAAGCTTGAGAAGCAAAAGATCCCTGTAAATGTGTGTGGCTCAGGCCAAGAGCTGTCAAATGAAAACCTTTGTGCTTATGCAGGGTTTTAGTATGTATATCTTTTTGATGGTATGAAGAATTTATTTAGGCTTGACTGTTTAAAACACCATAATGAATGTATAATTAATTTATGTTAAAGTATTAACACTCTGTTACAAGGGAAAAGTAATTTTATGATCGGTTGCCTCTTACCCCATCAACTCCAGCTATTACGGTCACATTAGTTCTTACCTCTGCTGTGAGCTCAGAGCCTTTGTATTTCTGCATTTAATTTTCATGATAAATTAGTCACCATAATCCCATGGAATTAGGTCCTTTCAAAATTAAAACTCTAACTTTGTGTCAAAAGTTAGGTAATTCAGCCATTCAAAATAATGCTCTCTGGATGGCCCACATTCAAGGAACGTATTAAACTGAGAACCCTGACCACCACTGTTATTCTCCTTTCACACATTAAACACGTTGAGAGCAAAACAGTGTCACTGCTTGCTTCTTATCACCTGCTCCGGGAGCCTTAGACAACTTCTCTGAGCCGTATAGGTGGTGTGAGCCGGCTTTCAAAAACAGGATGGGGTGGGGGCCAGCCTGGTGGTGTAGTGGTTAGGTTTGCGCCTTCTGCTTTGGTGGCCCAGGGTTCCCGGGTTTGGATCCTGGGCACAGGCCTATACACTGTTCAAGCCATGCTGTGGTGGCATCCCACATACAAAAGAGGAAGGTTGGCACAGATGTTAGCTCGGGCCCAATCATCCTCACCAAAAAAAAAAAAAAAAAAGATGGGGAACAGTGTGTGACTTTAGCTCAGCACTTCTGTGTCAAACCAGTTCTTCCTCCGTTAGTTAAAATTGCCTTCTGTTCAGCAGAAAACCTTTCACACCAGTCCTCCTTCCCGGAAGGTAGTGGTACACCCAGAAAAGTGTCTTTCTGGAGAAGGGCTGCGAAGGTCGATCGACTGTCTACAGTGTACAACATACCCAGGCTGCAGTTATGCAAAACCCACAACCTGACGAGAAGGCAGTTCACAGGTCTTTCACTTCCAGTGTTAAGTGTGTGTAATGTTTTCCTCTTGGTGGTGACACCAGTGTAAAGCAACAGCCACATTTAAGCTCCCGTCTCAGTCAGGGCCTTGCAGTAGTTCAGCTCTGGCTGAAAAGGGAGTGACTGCACACATTCACAGAAATCAATTTGCAAATTGCTTTCCTTTTTCAGCCTTCATTTTATAGAGGATGTCCAGGGAGGTGAAATGCACACATGGCTACACAGTATAAAAGCACAGCTCTAAGTCCCAGTCAGGTATTTTCTCAATATACTGTGCTGCCTTTAGTCCTGGGGTATGTTTTTGACCAAATAATTTAAAGCAGCTTAAAGGAAAAGGGGAAGAGGTTTTGAAATGGTATAAATTGGTATTTTAATTATGGGAATAGCACCTACATCTTTCAAAATTAGAAGCAAAATAAATGACTGCCCCATCTTTTTAATGCCGTAAATGGTTTTAACAGTACTGACCTTCAATCCTAGAAGTACCTCTTAGAAGCAAAGGTTATTTTTTCTCTTGTGTATAACAGGTACCTCAATCACTCAACTTTTCCCTAATGTAACTGAAGAACGGACGGTCCTATGGCGAGTCCCAGACCCACCTTCTGCAATGGTGTGTGTTCTTGCTGTGGCTCCTGAGTGTTTGTGGTTCCCTTCACAGTCTGTAGGCGGACACGTCTGCCCCCAGCAGAGGCCCAGTCACAGGCCAGCCTGCGACTGCACCAGAGGGAGGCTGCTCTCCCTTCTGGTATGGAAGCTCATGCGTGTTGCGTGTACGTGTCAAGTACACAGCTTCAGGATTTGAGCAGAGAACAGGCAAGCTAAGTCATGCTTTCCTTAGTAAGGATCTCCTCCACCAAAGTACACAAAATAGTGATCAGAAAGTAGGAAAATAAACATAGGAGGGCTTTAATCCTCTTAAATAAAATTTAAACATTTAACATGTAAATTATACCCAGCATGCAGTCCTCAGATTTTGGGAAAGTCCATTTTACTAGGGGAAATACCGTCAGGTCATCAGTCACTAATCCAGTATAGATTTAAACATTTCTACAAATAGACGAACAGAACAAGGCAAAAATAAATGATTTTGTCAAATTTGGTAATTAGCAAGATAAGGACATGAGAACTCGTGAAGTTCATGTGCTCATTTCACATCTCAAAAGCCAGAAGTCAATCATTTCTAGCAGCTAGATAGTAACTAATTATAAATGAACCCACGTATGTTCTCCACCGAAGGGGTCATCATAAAATCTGTCTTAGCATGAAAAACGTTTAAACGCTTGCCTTTCCTTCACTGAAATGTAATGGGCTAAGGATTCCAGGTGCTCGCCTGCTATGGTGAGATGCAGAAGACGCACAGTGCAGCTGGGTGCGGCCAGCTAGCCAAAGAGCAGGATTCCCGAAGACCTTTTATTCATTTAAAATGCTTGGACGTCACCAGAGTTTGAGCAGATACAGCCTTATTCATGATACTCAAGGGTCCGGTAGTGTCCCGTCGGCCTGTTCTGTAAGCACGTGGAACTACTCAACGTGTATTAAAAATCAATGAACAGACTCCCAACTTAGAGTTCATTAACGCAGTTGTGCAACTGGATTAACTTTCTGTTTATCCCACAGATTACTAAAGCTTTCCCACAAGGTTTGGGAAAAGGTCACAATATTCATAGATGAGAAAGGATGAACCAGCCTTTAACAGTAACAGCAAGTGATTACCAACAAACCCACTGAAACCCTTCAGAGGCAGCTACGCTTCCTTCACCACCCCTACCAGGGCAGGTCTCAGGGTGCGCCCGTGCAGCTTGTACCCCACTTTGTTAACTAGCGCCACCGTGCCCGGCTCTTTCCCCTCAACCGGGGTGTGGAACAAGGCCTCATGTTCGTAAGGGTTGAACTTGGCCCCTAGAGGATCCAGCCTGAGTAAGCCGTGCTTTGTGAACACCTTCTGGATCTGGACTTCAGTCATTACGAGCCCCTCGTAGAGGTTCTTCAGGTGAGGGTTGTCATCTTTAATCTCTTCTTTTGGAACACACTGTGTTGCCTTCTCCAAAATGTCTGCAACCTCTAACAAGTCCTTGCAGAAGCCCTGAATGCCTGAATGAAGGTGAAGAAGAGCATCATTAGCATTCCACATCAACTGCACAAGGCAATTCACAATTGTAAGTCTTATTTACTTCACGCATAGGCTATTTAATGATAACTTTTCAAATCATTCATTTGCCCTAGAATTTCAATGGCTTGATTTAAAAAAAAACAACAAAACCTTTTCTGGGTTTAGACGAGATAATTAGCTATGAAGACAGGCAGCTGAAAACGTGCAGAACCGTCTCACCATCAATCCTGCTCCAGACTGAGAAACTGCACACTCCGAGGGAGCCCCTCATTCTGGCAGACACGACAGCTACCCCTCGGAAAGTGCCGGCCGCACGAGGCAGAGGCAGCTGCTGGGTAGGAGCTAATGAGCACGGGGCCTGGGGCCCCATCCCTGGCTGTTACTTAACTGCTGTGTGATCCTGGTCAAACTCGCTGGGTCTCAGCTTCTTCAGTTATAAAACAGGGATCACGACAGGACCTAACACACAGTGTGGTTGTGAGGATCGAAAGGTGATACACCTTTGAGGGCCTGGCCCACTGTAAGCACTCAATAAATGCCAGCAATTACCAGGCACTGTGTGGGTAAGTTACCAAGACACACCCCAAGCCTTAACCTTAATCTGTGTTAACCTTAATCCAAACAGAGGAAATAACATATTAGAAAAGTCACTCAAAATTCAAGGCAGTGTATTACATAAATAAAGACGGTCTGTGGTTTCAAGAAAATGCTTCAGATGATGAACGGAAGTCAGGAATGACGAGCACTGAAACTGGTGTCTGTCTCCGCCAAGGCCCCAAGAGGGCAGCAATGGCGCTATCCCAAGGGCACTAACGTGACCTCGTTGAGTCTTTACAAGCTTCAAAGGCTCCACTTCGCAAGAGGCAACACTTGTTTAAAACTTCACTCCCTTTCACAGTATTTCCACCCTGCTGCTTTAAAAGGAAATAAAAAATTTTAACCTATCCAATAGAAACGTGAGCATCCACTAGGGGTTAACGCTTGTCCTGGCTACTGGGAAACTGTCTGCCCTCGTGGAGTGTGTCATCAAATAATCAGTGTATAATCACACAAGTGACGGGGCCGGCCTGATGGTGCAAGTGGTTAAGTGCGCATTTTCCGCTGTGATGGCCCACGGTTCACGGGTTCGGATCCCGGGCGTGCACGGATGCACTGCTTGTCACGCCATGCTGTGGCGGCATCCCACGTAAAGTGGAGGAAGATGGGCACAGATGTTAGCTCAGGGCCAATCTTCCTCGGCAGAAAAAGAGGAGGATCGGCATCGGGTGTTAGCTCAGGGCTGATCTTCCTCACAAAAAAAATGAAAAAAAAATCACACAAGTGACAAGTACAATGACAAATCACAACACTTACATGAAGGAGCATTCATGAGTGCTGAGGAAAGATTGTACAGACATATATAAGGGACTTCATTTAGACTGGAGACTCAGGGGAGGGTTCTGTGAACTGAGCATTCAAGGAACTGAAAGGTGGCAAGTCCAAAGGGGAGAGGCAGCCCCACAGCAGCTGAAGGTTCCAGAGGGGCAGAGGAACGGGTGAAGGTGTAACTGGTCAAATGTGCTTTAAAGTCACGCTGGCCTGGGTGTGGAGTGGTGATGCAAAAGCTGAAGCTGGCGTGGGCCAGAGCGGAGGCAGCAGGGGCAAGTGGATGAGTGAAGAGATCAGCCACTCCCCACCCACTGGATGGGAGGGATGTGGGGATGAGGGAGAGGAAAGGACAATTTCAGATTACTGACCTAAGCACCGGGGTGCGTAATGGTGTCACTTACTAAAATGAGGAAGAAAGGAAGCACAAATAAAGGGGAAAATTAAGTGTAAAATACCCGTGAGAGATCCAGGTAAAGATGCCGAGTAAACAACAGGACAGATGGAACTAGAACTCCGAAGAAATGTCTGAGCTGAAAAGAGAACCTGGGTATGGATGGGTATGGATGCCCTTGAGACCCATCAGAGAGGGCAGGTCATCTGGGAGCACAGCAAGAGGACAGGGGAGGCCTGGCCCCGAGCCCTGAAGAACCCAGACGTTTGGAGGTCAGGCAGACAAGAAGCCAATGAAGGGCATCACCAGAAAGAGGAAGAAATCCAGGAGTTGAGGTGACAGCACCCAGCAACAAAAAGTGTTTCCAGAAGAGATCTGTTATCTGTGTTGATGTGGCAGCATGACAAGATCTGGATCTTGGTTTCCACTTGGCCTCACACCCACTTTGTCCTCGTGCCAAGTAGTTAAGCTTTCACTGTGAGCCTGAGGCTCTTCATCTACAAGACGGGGCTAACGCCTGCCTGACAGTTCTGTAAGTACTCAGATGGTAGCCTTCTGTTTAATAACCACCACAAACAGATGTGGAGTCAGGAGCACTGGCCTCAGCGCCGGTCCATTACCTACCAGCTTTGTGATGAGAGGCAAGTCATTTAAGCCTCAATGATCTCAACTGTAAGTGGGAAGCACAGTGACAATACCCAAAGGTGACAATGCAGACAGCATGTGAGGAGATCTTAAGTAACATCAATGTTACTGCTGGCATGGCTAAGGAAAACGAACAGCAGAGGCTGACCTGCTAGCATTATTGGGAGGCTCACAGCTTCATGCAGAGGCCCGTCATGTGGAGGAGCAGTAAACACGCTCCTTCCTGAGGGAATCACGCTGACGAGCCTGAATGCCAGTCACAGAGCCACCGTCTGCCCCTTACAGGCAACTGTACTGCTGACCCATCTTAACAACGGGAGGAATCAACCAGCAGACTCCCCACTCCCCAACCTGCTTGATTCTGCTGCTTGATAATCGCATACGCACCCCACCCCCACCTTCCTTGCCCCATATTTTTCAGGATCAATATCATATAACGTTTCAAGTTACCATATAATTTTGCCTCCTCCACCAATTTTTGGCTTCTCTGCCGCAAGTTCTCAGTATCTGCCAAAGCTCGCTTATATTTTTCCTAAAAAAAGAAAAAAAAAATTTACACAATAAAGTACAGAACAAACTTCATAGGAAAGCAAATCTGATATAACAAACTCCAAGTCAAAATACAAGTAACATCTGTTATTTTGGAATCAGACAGTGCAGCTTAATAAGCAGAAATAAGTTACAACTATGTCACTATTTCCAACGCATGGGGAATAAGATGTCAAGGAATCATGTATTTATATAGCCCCCAAGGCCATTCTTACTCAAGTAGACAGCTGTGGAAAGGACAAGAAAAATTTCTACTTTCTCGTGGTTCTGATGGTCTCATCGCCCCTCACGGAAGGACCATTCACTTCCTCAGCAAAATTCCCAACTAAGGGAACCCTAGAACCCTAGGCAGGGGCTGACGCACCTTGGCTCCTACACCTTGAGAACATTTAGAACAATGAGCCTGGGTGGATAGTTTAGGCCTCTATCTCACCGAAGAGATAAAACCGCTTTGGTCTTTTTAACGTTGCCCAGATGTGGCTCAGTTCAAACATTTATTGTGTAATACTCATATGAATTCTGGTATCTTCCTCATTTCTCACACTACTTTTCCTGTAATCACACTCATCTCCTGAGCATTTCTATTTTTGACACGTACTAAATGACTCCACAGAGGCCTCTACACTCCATCCTCCTTCAGGCGAGTGCAGTGCGGTGGCTGAGAGCAAGGCCTCCAAGGCTCAAACCCTGGCTCTGCCGCTCAGTGGCTAGATGACCTTGGGAAGTCTACTTAACCTCTCTGAGCCTCAGTTTCCTTATCTGTAAACAGGGATATTAACAGTTGACTCACTGGGTTGTTGTGAGGATTAATATATATAAAGAGGTTGGAACAGTCCCAGCAGAGTGTTTGATATTATCATTCTTAAGTCCTTAAAGAAGTTGATTTGTACCACCTATGCTTTTTCACAGGGGTAATAATCCACACTACTAACTAGTTCATAAGCTCCTACCTCCCCACAAAAGCATCACATAACCACACCCCTGCCCCCAACCCCTGTCCTTCCCAGCTTAAACAGACACACTGAGTATTCCTCATTTGTAAAGACCATTTTAAGTGTTAATTCAATACAATCTATGTAGCATGTAAAGATGATTCTCATGACAGAACCCGAGCCACACAGGATTTGGGTTCTAGTCCCTTCTTCAGCAGTAACTTGCTATAGGACACAACCGTAGTCCTTGGACAAATGACTGAACTCCTCCGGCTTCGGTCTCTGTTGTCAATAAAACACGGAGGCTGGACAGACGTCCTCCAAAGAACATGGCGTTCAGCAGCCCGCGTCTCCCCATAGGAGCCTATGCGCCCTTACCATTGTCTCCTTCAGCTGCTCTTCCAACTTGGCTTTTTCTTCCAGGAGTATCTTCTCTGTAGAGGGAGGTTCTGTCTTCTGTTCACTGTGAGCCACGTCCTCTTCCAAGTTCTGGCCATTGTTCTTTTGTTTAGTAGCTGTGCACAATAGCCGAGGAGAGGGCCTGAAGAAAAGTCCACACGCGAGAAATCAAGACTATGTTTTTCTTTCGCGTGTTAAAGTCAGCTATATGATATCAGCAATTTGAGATAATTTAAAACTATTTGCTATTGGCTTGTGGGGGAGAAACAATTTATCTTAGTTTAATAAAGGGAAATTGTATATGATGTACAGAAGCTATTTATTAAAAATATTCTGCAATACATGCCTAAACTAATGTCAGTGTACCAAGGCTACACTACTAACCTCCTCTTCTGTCAATTCTAAACACCTCCTTCTGAGATATGGTCATCCAGACCCCACCACACATTTATGGAGTAGCTACTATTAGAGGTGAAGCCCAGTGCTGATGCTGATTACAATGATGGATGGGGCAGAGATCTCACCCACAGGGTACTTACTGTCATGCAAAAAAAGATATCTATACACAGAGAACTATAATTTTGGGTTTAAAAGTGATAAAAAAGGAACCATCTGCTTTGGGAGGCTCCAAGTAGGAGAAGATTTCTAGCTTTGGGGAAATGGAAGACCACGAAAGGCTTTGTGCAGAGGGGCTTGGAAGGATAGGTAAGAGTTACACATGAGGAGTCGGGAGTAGACAAGACAGACCCACTTCAGGAAGAGGGAACTGCCTGGACAAAGGCATAGAGGTAGGAAACGTGGGGGTATGTCCAGGGGAAATACAAAGAGGTCCAAAACTAATACTGGAAACGACTGAAGATATATCCAATCAGATCCCTATGTGAAAAGGTTAAGTGATAAGCCCAAGGTCACAAAGCCATTAATGAATGACAGAATAGTCTTAAACCCAGATTTCTTCACCAGGATCAGTGGAGCTCTTCTTAACTGTTATTGTCCAATCTGAAAATAAACAACATGCAATTTTCTTCCCAAAAAAAGAAAGAAAAGAAAGAAAGAACACTGCCTCAATGAACAGAAAAGCTGTCAGTACACAGAGTATATGTACAAGGATGTTTACAGCAGCACTGTAGTGACAAGCTGGAAACACAATGCTCAGCAGTAAGGAAATGGTTGAATAAACTGTCGCTTCCATAATCTGGAATATTATGCAGCTACCAAAAAGAACGTGTTTAATTGTCATCTCTTGGATACACTATGGGTGTATTGTGCAGTAAGAAATACACAAAACATGACCCCATTTTTGTAAACACAAACCAGAAACCCCGTGTATGTGTACGGGTCTTACGCCTGTAGGGAGGAATGGAGAATCCACTAGTCTGATACTGAGGGGGTGGAGAGCAATAATCTTTTTATTGTGTTTTTATTTTTGTGATTTAAAGAAGCTAATTATCTAAATCTAAAAACAGTGTGCTGTTGTGAAGCCTGTCTTATTTCCTGGTTGTCCCGACCTCTGGGTGCGTCAGTCACAGCCTTTCTGCAGGTCAGCCCCGCAGACCCCTTCCTGAAGCACAGCCAACAGAGGGTCGCGCAGCAGCACAAGTGTCCTCAGGGATGCAACAGGGCCGGGCCAGGGCCCTGCTTGTTTGACGGAGAGGGAAACCGAGTCTCAGAGAGCTTGGTTACTCTAAGAGCTACGACTACAGTTCAGCTCTCTTGCCTCCCCTACTTGAGCCTCTTTGCGCAAAACCAGTTCTCAGAAACAGAAATTAACGCTGACTTGGTGATCACTTTTCTGGAAATTAATTCCAGATACAAAACCACAAATTACTTGAGCAAAGAGCCCTATTTCTCAGGTATCCCGGGGGTTCCCTGCTCTGCTCCCCTACTTCGTTGTACATCATTTGTTAGGCGGGCAATCACACCCTAACCCCCGCTTCCCCGCCTGGTCCCCATCCACGTGACGAGCGAGCTCCTCGAGGAAAAGACCAGCTCCCGCTCGGCCCGGAGCGCCTTCTCCAACAACTCCCTCGGTTCCGGGCAGTTCCTCCAACAGAGAATATGCTAAGTACTTCCCAACCTGACTGAGGAGCCGACAGACAAAGAGAGGGGTGACCCCTGCGCCCTGGCAGTGGAGGCGCCGCGCCGACTAACACCCTCTCCCCACGGCCCCACGGGCCCGGCGCCCTTCTGACTCTGACTCCGGACACGGCGGCGGCGGAGCTCGGGGCCGAGTGGGAAGGCCCGAGCGCCGCCGGCGGGCGTCTCGGCTCCACGAGGCTGTGCGCGCGCCGATGGCCCACACCTGGTCCCGCGCCGCCGGACCGCGCGGCCTCGGTCCCCACACCCCGGCCCCGCCGCAGGGCAGCCCTGCGGGGCGGCCTCGCCGAGTCGGAGCGGGAGACGGCGGGCCCGGCAGGGCGGCACCGAGGACCGCGCCCCTCCTCAGCCGAGGCAGCGGCGCGCCCTTACCTCAGAGACAACGCGAAGGCCGGGAGGCTGCGCCGCGCCAGTCTCACGCACCGAGCCGCCATGACTGCCGCCGCCGCCGACCCTGCGCACGCACCGGGCATGCGCAGAGGCCGCTGCCCGCCCCCTGGGGGCACAGGCCACGGCGCAGACTCTGTGCCTGCCTCCCCGCCCAGCTGCTTCCCTCAGCCAATCCGCGGCCGCTTCTCCTCTAATGGACAGACAATAGTCACCAATAATTGAGGGTCACGGCGGAGCACTCCTCCCTCGGTGGGCGGGGTGTGAGGCCTTCTGGAGCCCCAGAAGGCGAGAAGGTGAAAGGTGAGGGGAACAGTGGGAGGAGACTTTCCGCGGGCGGGGCGTGGTCAATGGAAGGACCAATGGAGAGAGAGCATAGGGGCGGGGCGGGGCACCGGAAGTGCGGATGTGCAGCGCCGGCCAGTCTCGCTAGCAGGTTTCCAGCGAAACTTCTGTTTTCGCTTTTCGAGCCGCCCTTGACTGTGGAGTCGGCTCGGGGCCGGGCAGGCGTTTGTCCTGTTCTCCCTCACGGCCCCGGCTCCTGGGACGGGGCGGGGCGCACAGCGCTCAGTGTTGGTTAATGCAGATGTGCTGAGGGCAGAGCACATCAGCGCGCTTCTGCAGGTCCCTAGGAAACGACGGTCCACAGCCTTCGGGAGGCTCCACCCCTCGGGCTGGTTGCTCTGCGGCGGTGACGGAGGGGGAGAAGGGGCAAACTGGTGGTTAGAGGGGACTCCAACATAAAACAAAACCTAGAAAGCAAAAGGGACAAAATGGTAGCATTGATGTTGGATGATGGGAATGTGGGTGTATGTTGGTTTTCTTTGCACTTTTCTGTCACCTTTAGTTTTCTCCGAATAAAACAAAACATAAGAACAGCACCTAGAAAAACTTCGGCGACCAAGCTAAAGCTTATGAACGTATTCATTAATCTGACAAAGGTCAGTGCTAGTGTATCACGTGCCACGAAGAAGCCGAGGTGCTGGAGGAGGAGGTGCCACTTGTTCTTATATCGGTTAGCTGCTGTCCCTCTGGCGAGGCGCCCCCAGGAGCTCTGGTCTGGCTCCTGCTTCAGCTGCTTTGCCTGCAGTCCTCTCCGCCAAGGAGCGCTGGAGCCCGTGGTCTCCCCAAGATTCTAGCGCTGGAGTCCGTGGTCTCCCCAAGGTCTCAGGGCTGGAGCCCGTGGTCTCCCCAAGGTCCCGGGGCTGGAGCCCGTGGTCTCGCCAAGATGCCAGCGCTGGAGCCCGTGGTCTCGCCAAGGTCCCAGGGCTGGAGCCCGTGGTCTCTCAAGTGGAGTGTTGTTTGTGTGTCCCACTTGTGAAGACCAAACCTCTATTATTTCGCTTTGCTCCCATTAAAAGGATTCATAATGTTGAGTGAACACTTATTCTGTACCAGGCCTGTGCCACCTGCAGGAGGAGGCAAACAGCTAAACCCAGAATGTGGGATGTTTTACCGGACAAATGACCTAGTTTATTAATTAATGAAGGGCCTGGAGAAAAAAAAAGGAAGTAGGACTGTTCAAGAATAAAACCGCTTAAGAGACAGGACCAAATGGAATGTTATTTGGATCATGATGGAACAAACCAACTCTGAAAAAGACATTTGCAAGACGGTGGGAGAAATTTGAATATAAGCAGTATTAGATGATAATAAGGAGTTATTGATACTTTTATTAGGGATAGAGAATGGCCTGATGGTTAGGTAAAAATGTCCTAAATGTTTAGAGATGCAAATAGAAGTATTTACAGTAAATTGCCAGAGTGTCTGGAATTTGCTTTATAAATACGCTGGTAAAAAACAAATGAAGAATGGAGAAACATAAGTGGCAAAATGTTGGTAATGGCTGAAACTGAATGATAAATACTGTGGGAGTTATGACTATCTGCTTTTGTATATGTTTGAAATTTTCTGTAATAAAATTTAAAACAGTGTCATATTCCTCCTTAGCTGTGACCTTGGGCAAGTCACTTAATTGCTATGAGTCTTGATCTGCTCACCTGTAAAACTGAGATCATATCATCTATTGTGAGGTTTAAAAGAGATACAAATATTCATGTGCTATCTTCTTGGGGCTCAGAGGGAATCAGATGGGCATCCTGCTGTAATAGCTCATGGTGCAGCATGAAGACAATCAACAGAGTTATAGACGCTGTGTCCCAAGAGACAAGCACGGGTCACCACAGTGGTGATGCCACGCTTGGGACGCTCAACCACCAGTTGGTCCAGGCCAGCCAGGAGGCCAAGCCCTGGATCCCTATCCAAAACGATGGATTTCTCTGAACAGAGGCCTGTGTGTGCTGCCACCTCGTGGCCACATTGAGAACTGCTCCAAAGGGAGCTGGGGCTGGGCGTACAGAGGTGTCATTTTGCCAACGCTCTTGGGAGCCTGCTCAGGTAGTTCCCTGAGGTCTGGAACGTCGTTACCTCAGTGCTAGTCATCTCCACGTGGAGATGAAGCTGCCTGGATCAGCCCGCAGAACGCACTTCGGCAAAGGGCATGGGTGGCGGGGTCAGGGGGTACCGGAAGAGCAAGCTAAATGGCACGTGGTGTCCCCAACAAGGATGGGGTGGCGTTCAGAAAGGAAGACGTCCTCAGGAGGAGGTCGTGCAGATGGCTCGACAGCATGTTGGCCGTGGGTGTGATGCTCCTAACAGCCGAGTCCCGGGGTGCCAGGCCCTGTGCAGATCCTCTTGCGGGTCAGCCCGCAGAGTGGGGAGGAGGGGACAGGGCCAGCCAGGCTAGATGACTTGCTCAAGGTCACACAGGTGGAAAAAGACAGAGCTTTTGTATGTTTTTCCCAACTAATCCCAGCTTCTACGTGACTGCAGGCTGAAGCCAGGACCTGAGTCTGCTCCAGAGAATCGGCTACTGCCACCAGCTGCATTATTATTGTTATTATTGTCCCTCAGCAGGGGCATGGATTTTCATCCTTTTATCCAACTCTGAAATAAGCAAATTAAAAAATATATATGGGTCCGACGGGTGTGGTAGACAGAATTCTAAAGATGGGCCCCAAGAGACCCACTCTCGGGTTATTCAATCACACTAATCTAGGAACTGCTGGGAAGGGACTTTGCAGATGTAATTAAAGTCTCAAGCCAGCTGACGTTAGTGGAGATCGTCTCGTGTCTTGGCCTCGGTGAGACCTTTAAAAGCAGAGAGTTCCTCCAGCAGGTGAAGTCAGAGAGCTTCAAAGCAGGAGAAAGACTCAGGTCACCACTGCTGGTGTGAAGACGGAGGGGTCCGGCGAGACAGCAGAGCGAGGCCCCCAGCTGACCGCCAGCAAGGAGTGAGGACCTCAGACCTGCTCTTGCAAGGGGCTTGACTCCACCTGCAACCTGAACCAGCCCGCAAATGAAGGCCCAGCCCGGCTGGCACCTTGATTTGGCCTTGTGAGACCCGGAGGGGAGAGGCCAGCCTAGTTCTCTAAGCCACGTAACAGTCCCCAGAGTGGGCGTTACTTTGATTCTCTCCATTTGATTTTATCTTTATCTGGGATCTCAGGACAGAATGGACTAATTGTAACCTTGTTCCCCGTCTCACCATCGTGGCTCATTCTTGGCGCCTTTTTGTTAGTGTGTTTGTTTCGGTGCTGCAGGAGACACCCTGAACCCCCACCCAGAGGAAACCAGGGTTCCCAGGACAGAGCCTTGCCTGGAGGAGGGACCTGACAACGTGGCAGCAGATTTCGCCGCCATCCTCCCTAGCCCCCAGCTCCAAACCGGAAAGGGTGTGCTTGGTGAGAAAATGCCGCCAGAAGGGGCCACAGACGCTCAAGTTGAAATAACTTTCTGCAAAAAAGCCACATCATTTGTATGGGGAACGAGCAAACACAACATTAACTGACGGCCATTTCCCCGAGATCATCTGAAGGGTCCCTGTGGCCATCTGGAACCAGTGGACTCCAGGTGCCCGCTGTGGGCGTGATGCTCTCTCCCCAAAGAGGTGGGCGCGAGGGTGGCCTTGGCCTGCCCAGAGGACAGGGGAGGGGAGAGGAGGCGGCGAACTCCTGGGATCCCGAGGAGAGTTCTTGAAAAACCTGTGGGCACGAGAGAGAATTTGAATCTAAGGCTGATTAAATTGTTCATCACAGGCCACTGCGATCTGAACCTCCTGTGTGTTGGTCAAATCAGTCATTAGCCAGAAAATAGTCAGAACTGTGAAAAGCGCTGCGGGTGAGGATTGGCCGGAGGGACAGTTTCTCATTATAAAAATAACGGATGCTTGTTATAGAAATATTGGAAAACCTAAATGGTGGGATAATTGAGGAACATCAGCCTCCCCCTCCTCTGAGTTCCTTTCTCTCGTCTCTGTTAGGAAGTGGGGCGCCTCCACTCTCTGTCTACCCTCGACTCTGCCCTTGGATTGATCGCAAAGCCAGACCTGGAGCCAGAGGCCTCTTGAGGTGATGGCCGCGACCCTGTGGGACCTTCGTGAGCAGAGATGAAGCGGGCCTCTCTGAATCTTGGTCTCTTCCCCTGTGTAACGAGACTAATGACGCTCATGTCATTGTGAAAAGCACGTGGCTTTGTTGCACCTTCCCCAGACAGTGATCGGTATCAGCCAGTGGCTACCATCGGTGAGGCATGCAGGAGGTGGGTGCCGTGATGGACACAGTGTGTGGGGTGCCTTCTCATGAGCCGTGCTGGAGGGCGGACGGGCTCCCGGGGGCCCTGGCGGAAGCTGGGGCGCTTAAGAGCCTCCTGACCCACTGCCCCTTCTGCCACGGGTGGCCTGGGGCAGCGGTCAGGAGCCTGGGGCGGCGGTCAGGAAACGTGGATGCTGAGTCGGGGCCCACACAGGACGGCCATGGAAGCAGCAGGTGCACCTGCCACTGCTCTCCTCCCTAAGCCCTCCTGGACCAGGAACCAAAACAACAGGAGCTTAAGCCAAGAGAAGTTTATTTCCCCCATATGCAAAGGTTCTGGAGCAGGCAGTCCACGGCTCCCAGGGTGGCTCTGTGCCCAGCTCCTCAGGGGCCCAGGCTCCTTCACGCTCGATGCTCTGCCCTCCCCAGGGCTTGGCCCTTACCCTCATGGTGAGGATGGAGCTCCCGCCATCACAGCAACATCCCAAACAGCAGGCTGGCAGATTTGTGGGGGAAAGGAAAGGCCACACGGCAGCATTCTCTTAAGGAGGCTCCCAGGGTGCCAGGTAACATATCAGCTTATATCCTATAGACGAAAACTTAGTCACAAGGGCACACCTCGCTGCAAAGGAGTCTGGGAAATGTGGTCTTTATTCCTCATGATCCACTTCCAGCTAAAAATTCTCGTCCTGCGGACCAAGGAGAAAGGACTTTTGGGGACACCAGCAACAGCTCTGCCCGGGGTCTTCCGTGACCCTCTACTCCCTCTGGGTGTGGGGGCCCCCCCTCCCCTGACATCCCAAGGACTGGTTCAAACCCCGCCCGCGTGCCAGGGCTTCGCTTCCATCATCTCGATGTGTCCTCCAGGTAGCCCGTGAGGTCGCAGTCTCCCGCTCCCTTGTTCAGCCTCCACGTTCTAGGCTCTGCTGGGGGGCCTGGGGCTCACCCTCCCCCTTCGCTGATTAATAAACTGAGGCCCTGAGAGGTGAAATCGTCCACCATGGTCCACAGCCAGGGGTGCGGGAACCAAGGTTTGAGCCTGGGTCTGTCCCACGCCCACAGCCCAGCCCCTGATCCCTCAACCCCGCTCGGCCGCAGCCCCATCTCGGGTGCTGGCAAGGCCATCCTTGCAGGTGCTCCGGCCCAAACCCCCGGCGTCCTCCGGCTCTCACGCCCCACACCCTGTCCTCCAGCAGGTCCTGCTGCTCGGCCTCCGGCCCCTGCCGCCCCACTGGGTGGCACCACCCAGTCTATTCTGGTCTGGTCCTGTGCTCACAGAGCCTTCCCAGCTCACGCAGTCCCAGCTACAAGGCCAGCCCGTCTCAGCCTCACCTGCTTGCCCTCCCTCCCGCGCCCTCTGATGTCCACTCACCCAAACCAGGCACAGCGGTCACCATTAGCGCACACAGTGCGTGGTGCCGGTTAGAAAGAGGCACGCTCCCTGAGCACGTGGCTCGCAGGCAGGCGCAGGGCCTGGCGGGAGGCCCAGCCCGGAGCTCAGCCCCCTTTGTCCTCAGCGGGCCGTGCAGAGGGGCTGCAAGCTGGGATGCTGGGTCCCCTGTGCCCGATTGCCAGCTTGCTCCCTCCCGGCTTGGTCCCCCCCCGCCCCTCCCCCATCCACCCGCTGCAGATTACCCTCCTTACTCGTTCCCCATGGGCCTCCCCTGAGGCGAACACAAGGTCCCTGCGGGCAGGACAGGGTGTGTTGCACGCAGGGTGTGTTGATCTCAGCAGCCCGCAACAGCCCCGCTGCAGTGCGAGGGGATGCACGAGTGCGGGCCTCTGCGAAGCCTGGGCAGGACAAGTCCCTGTTGAGACCAGGGCAGGATTTTATCCCTCTCCATGACGTGATTAAAGTTGCAGCTGCTTCCCGGTTTGCCTGCTTTTCCCTTAGGGGTGGACGCCTGGAAAACACTTTCTCTAAAGGGAGTTTTCAAAACTGAAGGTTTTCCTTTCAACAGAAACAAAGCCAGTGTCCCGAGGCAGCAGAAAAGCAAATCAGAGCCGGGCCGGCCCCCAGGGAGGAGGCCACCCACTCCTGTGCCCGGCTTACCCGCCCTCCTGCTGGGCCTCAGCCCCGGCTGTGTCCCAGAAGCCCTGCTTTGCGCTTTACAGATGGCCATTCCTGAGCTTCAATTATGGAACAAGAAGCGTCTTGAGAACGAAGCAACCACGCTTTGGTCCAGATACCGTTTCTCAAAAACTGGGTTTGAAAAACATGACGTTTTGAAGTGTGTTTTAGGACGACTTGCTGCTGGTGAGTGGTGGCCGGGGGCGGGGACCTCATTTGCCTGTTCTGTATCAGGACAGCGGCTATCCCGTGTCGAGGACCCCGTGTGCCAGGGGCTCTTCCAAGGTGCCACATACCTTCACTCATTGAATCCTGCAGCCACCATGGTTGTTTTCTCTTGTTTTGTCATTGTTTTGCTTTTTTTGTTTGTTGGTTTGAACTTCCCAGTGTGTGTTTTGATTCCCCTCCTCTTGCAACACACTGGGCCACCCCTGAGGGCTGTGCCTGGGACCCAGGCTTGTACAGAATCCCATCCTTTGGGCAACAGTGGTTGCTCCAAGGACTGGGCGTGTGACCCAGGCAGGGCCAATCAGATCCTTCCCCGGAAATGCTATATGGAAGCCGGGGGGCAGCAGCTCGCTCCCTGCCGGGGTCCCAGGCTGGGAGACGGGTGCCTGGAGCCCTGTGTTCCCTGCCCCTGCCCCTCCCCAGAGGAGCCTGCTGCAGCTAGAAGACCAGCAGAGGCAGGTGGAGAGGGGAGGCGGGGAGACACAGGCCTGAGAGTCGAGTCCCTGCTCCAGTGCCTAGATCCTCGCTCTGGCAGCCCTCTCTTCCCTCCTGAGGGAAGAGCATCCGTCCCAGCGTGGAACACCAACTGCAGATTAGCTCCATTTGCTCAGGTTGGTTTGAGCTGGTCTTCTGTCACTTACAGCCGTGGCCCTCACTAAAGCGCATCTTAGTGACATCTGAGGCCGGTGTCGCTGTGACCAGTGGACAGATGAGGGAGCACCTAGTAAGTCAGGATCTGACCCACTGGCTCACGCCCTGGACCTCACGCTCTGTCAGTACACACTGTTCCACGTCTCGTGTGATTACATCATAGCACCCACAGTGTGACTGTGTCACCGTAACCCCACAGGGTCTTCTAGATGGGGAACCTGAGCCCCCGGGGCCTGAGCCAGAGGGTGCACAGTTGCAGGGGCAGAGCTTGGGCTGCCCCACACACAGCGCCACCCACTGCCCCACACTGCACATGACGCTAGCAGGAGGGCTCGAGCAGGTGTGTGAGTGGCCGAGCATTGTGTGCAGTGACAGTGACCAGAACACCCACCAATGCCTCCCAGGTGAGGGCGCCGTCTGTGAACTGATTCCACGGGAGCCTCACAGGGGTCTCGGCAGTGTGATGACAGTAGCTGCAGCAACAGCAGTGGCAGTGAGGGGAAGAGAAGCCTCCGGCTCTCTCCTGCCTCCTCACTCACCAGCCTCGCATGCTGGGCTGGGGCTGGGTGCCCTGGATCTCAGCCCGCAGCAGCTCTGCAAGTCGGGGCTTTGTCCCGTCCTGTGGACCCGGGCTGGAGTGTCACAGTGTCAGTGGGAGAGGTGGGAAGAGCACGGCATCTGCCTGGCCTGGTGCTCAGGGCTGTAGAAAGACCAGCTGTGTCAGGGTCCGGGTAAAATCCTCTGCATTATGAAAAATAATTATTTAGATTACACAAGCAGTCAATGAATACCTTCTTGTAAAAATCCAAGCAATGCAGAATGCAAGTCCTCATGCCCAAAATGGTCAACTACTTTTAAAGTTCGTTATGTACCCTTCCAGATGTGTTCCTAGCCATTTACATGTGTATAACACTATGTACGTTTGTATGTGTGTATGTGTGTATGTGTGTATGGAGATAGATGATGGGTAGATAAATACATAGATTTGGTTTTATAAAAATGGGTTCATCATATTATTTCTATGTTCTACAATTGTCTTTAAAAATAAAAACTTATTTCCATGCAAGTAGATAATATTCTTCTGGTGGTCTTGTGGTTAAGATTAAGCACTCACCACTGTGGCCTGGGTTCATCTTCCGGTCAGGGAGCCACACCACCTGTCTGTCAGTTGTCACACTGTGGCAGCTGTGTGTTGCTGTGATGCTGAAAGCTATGCCACCAGTATTTCAAATACCATCAGGGTCACCCATAGTGAACAAATTTCAGCAGAGCTTCCAGACTAAGACAGACTAGGAAGAAGGACTTGGCCACCCACTTCTGAAAAAAATTAGCCGTGAAAACTCTATGAATAGCAGCAGAGCATTGTCTGATACAGCACCAGAACGTGAGAGGATGGTGCAAAAAGACCAGGCGGAGGGGCCAGCCCAGTGGCGCAAGCGGTTAAGTGCACGCGCTCCACTGCGGCAGCCCGGGGTTCACCGGTTCGGATCCCGGGTGCACACCAACGTTCTGCTTGGCAAGCCATGCTGTGGCGGCGTCCCGTATAAAGTGGAGGAAGATGGGCACGAATGTTAGCTCAGGGCCAGTCTTCCTCAGCGAAAAAAGAGGAGGATAGGTAGATGTTAGCACAGGGCTGATCTCCTCACACACACACAAAAAAAGACCGGGCAGGGTTCCGCCCTGCTGTACACAGGGTCACTGGGAGTTGGAATCCACTTGACAGCACTAACAACACAAAGCCTAAGTATTGCATAGGTCTGGTTGCTTCTGTGAGTGGGCTGCCCTATTACCTCTCACATTGGCTATTGATGTGTAGAATATCTTTTGGTATTCATATGTCGATCTTATATCTAGAGGCCTTATGTTATATACATGGGTTAAATATGGCCTCATATTGGCTCTAGGTTGGTTCCTTCTTCACAGCAGCCTGGGTCTGTTAGCTCAGTGCCTGCTGGCACACATCCAGTTGCTTTAAATATATACCAAATAATCATATTTTTACCCATTTAGAGCCTGCCTGCTTTGCACACCCAACATCTGTGAGCCATAGATAAGATAGACTCTGGGCCTACAGAAGACCACAGATGGCTGCTGCCCCTCAGAGTTCTCTGGCCCAGAGACACCCTGAATGCTGCTGAACCACATTACTGATTCCCCTGGGGGTCCTCCCCGGGGAGTCTGTAGTCTCTGGAAGGTTTCATGCTGTGAGGGACACTCCCTCGCCCCAATCAAAACCTGTCAAAAGGCACTCTGAATGATGCTCACCCTGTGCTCCTGCCACCTTGTGGTCCTATCTTTTTCCTCCATCAGCCCTGAAATCCTCAACCTCATGACAGCTTTCTGAATTCTTTATTATTTAAAATTGTTTTCAGTCGATTAACTTTATTTCCAAGTAACTGTATGGTCAGCTATGACTTCTCTGTATCTTCCTTTCCATAATTTACGTCTCATTTCGTTTTCTTGTCATATTGCATTTGCCTTGACTTGATTAATGTTGAATTTTAGCAGTGATGGTGGGCATTCTTGCCTCATTCCTGACTTTCATGAGGATGCTTTGAAAGCTTTACTGTTTAGTAGGATGCTTGCTACAGGCTCCTGGTATTTAAAGGCACTCTGGTCAAAATATATTCAGGACACATTCACGGCCATGACCTTACTCCAAACCACCACTAGGTCTCACTTGGATGAGTGCGCCAAGCTCCAAAGTACCCCCCCTGCCCCCCACTTCCACACGTGACAACTCCCCCCTCCCAATCTGTTCCCCAACAAAGCACCTCAAGTTGTCTTGCAAAAATCACAAGTCAGATCATGGCTCCCTTGCTCAAAACCCACCAGTGGCTTTGCCTCATGCTGAGAATAAAATCCCAATTCCTCTTACCGAAGACTTGACAATGTGTGCTGCCTGTTGCTGTGATGTTCAAAGCTATGCCATCAGTACAGCTGCTGCAGGCTGGATTCTCCAGAGGTAGAGGCTGGATGGAGTTTGGGGTGCATGCTGTTATTAAGGATTATCCTCTGTGAAGGGAAGGGAACGGGAGCAAGTTTACACGGAGGGAGGAGTCAAAATGACAAGGCTTCTGCCAGCCCAGGGGAGCTCTGGAGTGAAGACTGCTCGTCAGAGTGTCCCGCATGATCCTGGGCTGGCCTGGCCTGGCCTCTATTCCCCACCTTACTCAGTCACCAGGCTCACGCTGCTTGGGAAAGAGCACGCTGAACTTGCAGCTGCGGCAATTATGCGCTCCCCACTCTTTCATACATTTCACTATTTCCTCCCCAATTTTTTTTTTTTTTGTGAGGAAGATCAGCCCTGAGCTAACATCCATGCTAATCCTCCTCTTTTTGCTGAGGAAGACCAGCTCTGAGCTAACATTTATTGCGAATCCTCCTCCTTTTTTCCCCAAAGCCCCAGTAGATAGTTGTATGTCATAGTTGCACATCCTTCTAGTTGCTGTATGTGGGACATGGCCTCAGCACTGCTGGAGAAGCGGTGCATCGGTGCGCGCCAGGGATCCGAACCCAGGCCGCCAGTAGCGGAGCGCGCGCACTTAACCGCTAAGCCACGGGGCCGGCCCTCCTCCCAGATTTAATTCCCTCTTGCTGAAGTGTGGTACCGGTCTCTTCAGTGAGGTCTGTGGGTAGTACACTCTTTGGATGTCTGAGAATGGCTTTCCTTCACCCCTACCCTTGAATTCAGCTTCATCTAACACTCTACATCAGGGGTTGGCAGATGTTTCCTATAAAGGGCCGAGAGGAAATATCTCAGTATTTTCAGTCCTTACGGTCTCTGTCACAATTGCTCAGCTCTGCTGTGAAAGCACAGGAACATCCACAGACAATATCTAAATGGATGACGTGGCTGTGTCCCAGTAAAGCTTTATTTACAAAAACGGGGGGTGGGCTGGTTTGGCCCATGGCCGTATTTTGCTGCCTCTTGCTCTGTCTTTTAGTTATCTTTTCTCTGATGCCTGCTTCTAGGCTGAGGCCCCAGGTCCAAGTGGAGCTGCTCTTTTCGTGGGCTGCTGGACCTTAGCTCTAACTCACTGCTGGAACTTGGCGTCTGCTCTTCATTCCTGGAACCCAGACACTATCCCTTTATGCTTTTGGTTGTGTAGAAAGTACACATTCTTAGTTATCATTATTCTATGTGTCTGCAACAGGAGGGTGTTTGCCACAGCTGCTCCTTGTGTCACCTTCATGGGAAGTCCCACCAGCTGCCTCTCTTCCGATGTGGCTGGAGCACACGGAACAAGGGGGAGGACATGAGGTCCAAGGGGGAGGTGAGGGCTGGACAGTTCGGGCAGTAGGCGGTCGGGATCGCTCCCGTCTGTGAGTCTGCCGCCTCTGACGCTGCACGTGGGTGCTGGCTCTTTGCGAGTTCTGCCAGGGCTGTCTGGATGGCAGTGCGGACCAGTGCGACCTTCCTGAAACCTGCCAAATGCATCCAGGGCCTTCAGATGTGCATTTCTCCTTCCTGAAGTACACGGAGGAAATGCTCAGAAGCTTGGCGAAAATACTCTTCAGAGCATTATGAGTTCTAGCAAAGATTTGGAACAACAGCCATCACAAGGCCTGTTTGGGAGACTGTTTAATGACACAAAATCCCTTGAAATGATTTTGTGTAAATGTTTGGATAAAATATTGCTCCTATACTGTGCTTTCAATATGCAAAAGATCCTGGGAGAAAAGACACCCAAAAGTTATCAGTGGTCACCTGTGGGTAGTAGAATTAGGGGCAAATTTTATGTTCTTTTTTGGACTTTTCTATGTTGTCCATTTTTTAAAATAGTGGACATACATTAACTTTTTAAAAAGTTTATCTAACTTTATTTTTAAATTAAAGATTATTTTGATACATATACATGGTAAGAAATAATTCAAACTGTATAAAACTACATTTGGCAGAAAATTTCTCTCCTATGCCGTCTCCTCCTCCCCTCCCAGGGCAACCGCCACAGTCGTGTCCTGGGGCACCTGTGGAGCTGTCTCTACGTGTCCAGTCAGGTGTGTGCACCCAGTACCCACTCCGCCCACCCCAAACGTTAGATTTCATTCACGCTCTTATGCTCCTTGTCTTCTTTTCGTGTAACCAATACACCCTCGAGCCCGCCCACATCAGTGCACACAGATCTACTCCAGCCTGTGCAGTGGCTCCACGGGGGGCTGTTATCCACATGTAATCACGGTTGGTTTAATCTGACCCCCATAGGCGGACATCTGAATTGTTTCTAATCTTTTGCACAATTACTAATAAATATACTCATAAACACATTTAAATTACAAGGTGATAGGGTATTGCTGTAATTACTTCTAACAATCCAGAATATGTCAAATAAAAAAGAAAAAGAAGCCCATCTCATGGGAGGAAATGACTTTTCAATTAATGATTCTGGGTGAACTGGACATTCATATGGGAAAAACGTTATCATGACCTGTACCTCACACCAGACATAAAAATCCATTCCATATGGATTGCAGGTCTAAGTGTGAAAGGTGAAAAAAACAGAGCTTTTAGAGGTAAAGATTTCCTAAAACAGTGTTCAAAAAATGCTTACCATAAAAAAAGAAATTGATCACTTGGACTGTATTGAAAGTAAGAACTTGGATCATTCAAAGGTTCCATCAAGAGGGTGTAACGGATGGGGCCGGCCCCGTGGCTTAGCAGTTAAGTGGGCGCGCTCTGCTGCTGGCGGCCGGGTTTGGATCCCGGGCGCGCACCGATGCACCGCTTCTCTGGCCATGCTGAGGCCGCGTCCCACATACAGCAACTAGAAGGCTGTGCAACTATGACATACAACTATCTACCGGGGCTTTGGGGGGAAAGAAAATAAATAAATAAATAAAAAACAAAAAAAAGAGGGTGTAAAGGAGAGTTCTGTTTGGAGCTTTTGGTCAAAATTTGTGTTGTGCCTTTTGCTTTAATTGGATTTCTTTGTAACGGCCCTGATTCCCTCTTCCCTTGGCTGAGGCCCACTCGGCTTTGATCTTCAAGTTTCCTTCCAGCTCCGGTAAACTTTTTAGCAATTCCGGGTAATCGCCTCTCTGATGTTGCTGCATCCAATTCTAAGAGAGGAAAGAAATTCATCTAAGAAAAAGCTTGCACGCAAGAGAAGGCAGCACCAGCACGTCATGAGGACCCCAGGCGGGCTTGCACCCTAAAGCCAATCACCAGGACAGTGCAGCAGGGAAAACAAGGCGCCCTTACGGGGCTGCGGGAAGGCCACACTGAGCTGCTCTTCAGGCCGGGTCCCCGGGGAGGCTGCTCCCTTCAGTGAGTGGCCACAGTCCCGGGCACACAGAGGGGGGTCGTCCTCGCCCAGCATGCAGGGCTGTGTGCGGCTCTGGTGTGACCGCAGGGACAGAAAGGAGAGGAGCATGACGGGCACCTGCTACCTGCCAGCCCCTGGCCGTTGGTCCCCTCCTTCGTCCCAGCCTGGTGAGGATGACCATCCCTGCTTTCAGACAAGGAAGGGGACGCTTGTGTGCGTGAAGCGACGTGCTCAGTGTACCAGTGAGATCGTTGACGCTCACTGCCCCTGCAGACAGGCGCTGAGGTCCCCTCACACCACACAGGGTTACTTCCTGCTCATGCCCACGTCCCGGGGTCGGGGCTCTGCTCCCCACCAGCGCCGAGGAGCCCAGGCTGACAGGGGGTCTGCATTCTTGCAGCGGCACTGTCTGGGACAAGAAGCTCCCTCGGGTGGAGCACATGTCACTTCGCACAGTCCCCGGAGCAGCCTGGCCGCGGCCCCACTCCGACCTCTGGTTGCCCGGGGCTGGCACCGTCCAGGCCCCAGCAGGCATGGCCATGTCCCCAAGTAGACCCGAAGCTCCTCGAGGGCAGAGAGCGAGACGCCCATGCTCATCTTCTCTCCTCAGCACTGAGACTCCTGTCCGGTCCCCACAGGACTCCGAGAAGGACGTGGGGGGACCCCAGGGAGTAGAGGGACAGAAGATGCAGAAGCTTCCCAGTGGAGGCAGAGGGCAGCTACGGGGCCCAGGCGTCAGCAGCCTCGGGAGCTTGGTTCACTGCTGCTGGAGGGGAAGTTCACTAGCCCGCCACCTCGAGGGCCCTCCGCCTCCCCTGTCCCTGCTCCTGTCACTCCTGTCACTGCCCACCAGGTCCCTCATGGGCCACAGGGGAGCCTCTGGTCTCTCTTACTCACGTCTCGATGGCTCTGCTGCTCACCTTCACACCAGCTGCTCCCACACCAAGGGGCCCCTTCTAAGTGTGTGTGTGTGTCTCTGTGTGCATGTATCTGTGTGTGTCTGTGGGTCTGTCTCTGTGTGTGTCTCTGTGTGTACCTCTGTGTGTCTGTGCGTTTGCATGTGTCTGTGTGTGTGTCTTTCTCTGTGTTTATGTGTCCGTGTGTGCATGTATCTGTGTGTGTCTGTGTCTGTGTGTGTGTGTGCGTGTGTCCTGGCTCTGGGAACCTCAAGCACGGTGTTATTTTACTTTTGAAATACGATGGACATCTGATTCCCCTGTGATTTTTGCGGCCCCTTTCCCACCAGGATCCTCTCCCAACGTGCTCCCGCTGGGCTTTTATCCCAACTAAACTCAGCCCTCACTGAGGCCGCGTGAGCGAGTCCTGATGTCGGTCTAACGATTAGATTGTAAACCTGCTGTGTGGGAATCCTTGAGTCTGCCCCAAGCCCCCACAGATTCCTAGTCAGGAGTCAGCTAGGTGGTTAGCGTTTCTGCCCCCACCTCCCTGACAGAGGACAGAGGTGAGTGAAGCCGTGCGGAGATGCCCCCGGAGGAGGCCAGATGCCAGTGCTCAGAGCCTCCCCTCCAGGGAACAAGGTGAGTTCCCCGGAGTTTCAGACTAGAAATCCGTGGGAAACTTTCTGGTTTCTACTAACGTATTGGATAGTCAGTGAGATCCAAGTGCATAGTCCTAAAGATTTTTGAAAGTTAAACATATCTGGGATGAGCAATTCCACTCCTAGATATGTACCCCAAACAATTGAAGCAAGGATTGAAGAGAGATTTGTACACTCATGTTCATAAAAGCATTATTCCTAATAGCCAAAAGGTGGAAGCAACCCAGACGTCCACTGATGGAGGAACAGACAAACACAGTGCAGTATATACATGCAGTGGAATATTAGTCAGCCTTGCAAAGGAAGAAGATTCTGACGCAGGCTACAACATGGGTGAAACTTGAAAACATCGTGTTAAGTGAATTAAGCCAGGCAACAAAAGGAAAAATACTGTATGACTCCACTTAGAGGAAACATCCGGAACAGGCAAATCCGTAGAGACAGAAAGTGGAACAGCAGTTGCCACTGCTGAGGTAACTGAGGGAACAGCTGAGGGAAGTGGGGGAATGGGGCGTGATTGTTTAGTGGGGACAGAGTTTCTGTTTGGAAAAGTTCTGAAGACGGATGGTGTTGATGGGTACACAGCAATGTGAATGTGCTTAATGCCAATGGGAATTAAAATAAATAAATAAATAAATAGGGGAAAAAATAAAAAAGGAAAAAATAGGGGAAATTTGGAGGCAGACAGACACACACGGAGGATGCCATGTGAAGAGGAAGGCAGAGATCAGGGTGATGCTTCCACAAGCCAAGGAACACCAAGGATTGGCAGCAAACCCCCAGAAGCTGAGAGAGAGGCCTGGAACAGATTCTCCCTCAGAGCCTCAGAAGGGCTCAACCCGACCGACTCCTTGATCTCTGACTTCCAGCCTCCAGAACTGTGAGACTATAGATTTCTATTAAGCCCCCCAGTCTGTGGTACTTTGTTATGGCAGCCCTAGGAAACGAATACAAGTGGCTTAAACCAACAGAAAATTTTTCTTCCCTCTGTGTCTGAGTTCAAACTTCCCTCTTTATAAGGACACCAGGTGTACTGAATTAGGGCCCACGGTACTCATTATGACCTCATCATAACTAATTACATCTACAAAGACCTCATTCCCAAATAAGGTCACGGTGACAGGCTCTGGGAGTTAGGACTTCAACATATCTTTTGAGGGGACACAGTTCAACCCATAACAGTCTGCCCTCTGGCCCCCTCCCCCCAATTCATGTCCTTCCCACATGCAAAATACATTCATGCTATCCCAAATATCCCCCCAAATTGAACCATTCCAACATCAACTCTAAGTCCAATGTCTCATCTAAATACCACTGAATCAAGTCTCAAATCTCTACTCCTCTGTGTCCCAGGCCTGGCCCAGAGGAGATGCTCAGGGGGTGTTGGTGGAGAACAAGAAACCCCACTGGTTCCAGATGCCTACTTCTGGGCGTGCTCTGCTCCCCGTGCAAATTAGAACAATAATCGCTACCACAAGCATTTATTCACCCACCAGCCGTTTACACCCTCTGTGGCTGGGGGTCCTGCCACACATCAGTCAGCCAGAATCCGAGTCTGGTGGGGAAGATTAAGATGTAAACACGCAATCAGAATAAAACTTGGTACTTGGCGTTCTTCTATCACAATGATTATCACCTAAACCCATCTAAAAAACGCACAAGGTTGCATTTTGTAAAACAAAGCAAAATGGTTTCTACTGACTTTCGTTTCTTCTTCCCAAGACTTCACATCTCTAGACAGACCTGAAAAGTGTTTTTCACATAAAGGTTGCGATTTTGGTTTCACTGATTTTCTTTCTTGTTTTCTGTTCTCTGTTTCATTGGTTTCCACTCTGATTTTTATTACTTCTTTTCTTCTGCTTATTTTGAGTTTCACTTGTTCTTATATTCTAGTTTCTTATGGTCGAAGCTGACGTTAATAATTTACCTTTCTTTTTTTCTTTAGGAGATTAAAATAAAACAGCTTTATTGAGATATACTTCACATGCATACAATTCACTCCTTTAAAGTATGTGACTCAGTGGTTTTAGCATATCCATAGATGTGTACAACCATCACTACAATTAGTTTTAGAGCATTTTCATCACCCCAAAAAGAAACCCATGCCCACTGGCTGTCATTCCCCATTTCCCTCCCCCACTAGACCCTGGCAACACTAATCTCTACTTGTTTGTCTCTGTAGAGTTCCCTATTCTGGACATTTCACATGAATGGAATCAAATAATATGCAGTCTTTTGTGACTGGCTTCTTTCACTTAGCAAGTGTTTTAAAGGTTCATCCATATTGTAGTACATATCAGTATTTCATCCTTTTATGTGGCTGAATAATATTCCATAATCTTCCATTGTATAGACATAGCCCATTTTGTTTATCCATTCATCAGTCGGTGGACATCTGGGTTGTTTCCACATTTTGCTATTATGAATAATGCTGCTATAAACACTTGTGTGCACATTTTTACGTCGATGTATGTTTTCATTTCCCTTGAGTATACACCTAGGAGTGGAATTGCTAGGTCATAGGGTAACACTATGTTTAACTGTTGAGGAACTGTGGAAAACTTTGGAACTGTCCAAAACTGCTGTTTTCCAAAGCAATTGTAACAATTTACGTTCCCACCAGCAGTGAATGGGGGTTCCGGTTTATCTACATCCTCGTCCACACTTGTTATGATCTGACTTTTTGATTCTAGTCATCCTAGTGGGTGTGAAGTGGTATCTCATTGTAGTTTTGGTTTGCATTTCCCTAATGACTAATGATGTTGAACATATATTCATGTGCTTATTGCCATTTGTATATTTTTTGGGAGAAAAATGTTGAGTTAGATCCTTTGCTCATTTATTATTGAGTTACGTGAGTTCTTTATATATTCCAGATACGCATCCCTTATCAGATAAATGATTTGCAAGTGTTTTCTCCCGTTCCGTGGATTGTCTTTTCACTTTCTTAACATTGTCCTTCGAAGCACACATTTTGAATTTAATGAAGTCCAATTTATCTAGTTTTCCTTTTGCTGCTTATGCTTTTGGCGTCATATGTAGGAATCCATTGCCAAATATCTGGGGTTGTGAAGACGTACTCCTGTGCTTTCTTCTAGGATTTTTATAGTTTAGCTCTTACGTTCAGTTCTTTGATCCGTTTTGAGGGAATAGAGGCAGTTCAGCCTGGAGGAGGGGGAGGGGCACTGTCACTACTGGTCGATCTCCGAGGGGCTGTCCTGGGGCAGAGGGTCCGGAGGGCAGAGCTGGGGCCAGGGTGTGTGTGTGTGTGTGTGTCTGTATTCAGGGAAACAGAACGTGTACCAGTTCTAACCATCTGGAGATGGAACAGGCTTCAAGAGGCAGCTGAAATGTCAGCCAGGGGGTGCACACCCCTCGAGGGGCCTGTGATGGGATGGAGAAGGCAGGCAGGGTCTCAGGGTAGGGGATGGTTTGTTTTCTCACGGAGAGTTCACACTGAGGCTGGCACGGAGGGGTCCTTCGAATGAACCTTCACCTCTCAGGGGCAGAATTTGAACCAACTCACCAGCTCCCCCCGCAGGCTCCACTGGCTGGAACTGAACTGGGGAGGCCTGGGCCATGTCTAGAGGAAGAGGCTGGTACGGGTGGGATGAGGGGCACCTGGTGAGTTGGATTGAGATCAGGGGGCCCACAAGGGTCGGGGGAGGGAGAGAGGAGGCCCCGAGGAGGATGAACTGGGCAGACTGGTGACTCCAGGGGGCTCGCAAGAAGGGCTGTGCTGGACCTGTCCTCAGGCTCCAGGGTGAGGTCTCCATCGCCCCCCAGGAAGACTCTCCCCGTAGGGAGCTCACCCTCTACCTTCCAAAACGTCACGACACTGCTCAGGGGCTGCCCGGAATAGCAGCTTACACAGCGGCCGCAGTGGTTGCTCACAGGCACTGGCCGGTGAATGCCGCGTCTTTCGTCTTTTCAGAGGGCTGTCCCGGCAGCTCCTGGCCGCGCCAGCTCCTGGGCCTCCCCCTCCTCTCCAGATGCCTGGGCCCCACCGGGGACCTTCCCCTCCTTGCCCTCGAGGGTCCCCCCAAATCTCTTATCCCTTATCACGAGCCGTGAATGCCAGCTCGCAGCCAGGCCATCGTCTTTGGGGAACGACTAAAGAGCAGGCAGTCCCAGTGCAGGCTGCCGTCCCAGATGATAAGGGAGGGAACAGGAAAAGAAATTTCAGGAAGGAAGAGCGTCAGAACACGCAGCGCAGTTGATGGGGAAAGCCAGTGAGAAGACTGGCCTGGAGAGGGACAGATGTTTGCTTCTGCCTCCGCAGGACACTCTCTCAGAAGGGGCACAGCTGCTGGTGTCACCCCTACCACTGGTCAGCAGGGTGACACTCTTCTGACCCTCTGGGACTCAGTTTCTCCATCTGTGAAATGGGGCGAAGAGAACCTGCTGTGACTTCACATGGTTGCTGTGGTCGATTCATTCAGCCACTCCCTGAGCAATCCCAGGGGCCAGGCCCTGTCCAGCGTACGGACACAGGGAGGCTGCACAGCAGTAGGAGGAAGGGAAGGCTCTTAATCCACAGTAAATAGCTATAGTTATTGGTTGACATTGTCCCTTCCAAGTCACCTTGCATCACGAACCAGGGCCTGTGGGGAAAGGGGGGAGTTGGGGCTTACATGAAGAAGAGCTTTATCACCAGAGGTAGCGAGCTTGCTTTCAATGGAGGAAATCAGGCAGCCGTTGGCCAACCTCGCAGTTACAATCAAAGGTGGTGATGGTGTGTGATGAGGACTTGGAGGAAGGGCCCAGAGAGTGAGGGCAAAGTGACAAAGGGGTCACTTGGAAGGGACTTAAATCCTACCCCAAAGTAATGGGGATTTGAGAGCCACTTGGCATTAGAGCTGGGCAGACCTCCAAGGTCATCAGGACGGCAAATGGATATTGCACGTGTGCAGATTTAGATCGATTGGCGGTGGCCGCCTGCAGGGCCTGCTGGGAGGGAGGTGAGCTGCCCTCAGGCTCAGGGAAGAGAGCTGTGATGGATTGGTGATATCTCCTGAGGCAGCAGGAGTGGGTGACAGCCCCGGGGCATGGACTGGCTGACCATGATACAGTATCCCAGATGGGGACACTTAGGAAAGTGCCTCCAGGGAGAGGGAAGGACTAAACTGTGTGTTCCACTAGGTTGTGAGTTCCCTGAAGGTAGGGAAGAGGGCTTTTACTTGTTTTCATTTCTATATCCCCAGCAGCCAGCGAAAGGCTGGGCACATATTAAGTATTCAGAAACCGGCTGACTGCCACGGGGCACGTGGTGTTTTGTGAGGGAATCAGAGCTGGAACCTTGTGGTGGCTGATATTATGTGTCACTTGGCTGGGCTGAGGGATGCCTGGAGAGCTGGTGGAACGTTATTTCTGGGTGTGGCTGTGAGGGTGTTTCTGGAAGAGACTAGCATTTGAATCAGCGGACTGAGTAAAGCAGATCTGCCCTCCTGGACGGGACAGCGGAGAGAGGGGGAACATGCTCTCTGCCTGACTATTTGAGCTGGGACATCCGTCTCCTCCTGCCCTCCGACATCATGGCACCTGGTTCTCCAGCTTTTGGACTCAGACCAGGACTTAGCCCAGCGGCCCCCCGATTCTCAGGCTTTTGGACTCAGATTCAATTGCACCACCAGCTTCCCTGGCTGTCTAGCTTGCAGATGGCAGACGGTGGGACTTCTTGGCCCCCACAACCCAGGGAGCTGATTCCTATCATAAATCTCCTCTAATATATATCCGCACATATCCTACTGGTCCTGTTTTTCTGGAGAACCCTGACTAACACAAGCCTAGACTCTGCTTCTGGGCCAGGCGCTTTCCACAGCCTGGCTCCAAGCCGATGACAGGACTGGCTGGGAAGTCGCGGCCCGCCTCCCAGGGCGCCTTGCCCACAGGATTCAGGGGAGCAGGTCGCTGGTCAGGCCGCCCGGTTCTCTGTGGCTGGCCTCTTTTGCCCCGTTTGTAAAGGAGGCTCAGACGTGGTGCTGATGGCGCCAGACCCGCCAGGACTCCTGTGGGTGACATTCTCCCGCTGTTGGCAGGACCTGGATGTGCAGATGGTGTGAATGCAGCCCCCGAGCACGGGGTGTGCGCACAAACCTCCAGCCGGTGCAAGTCCTCGGAGGCAACGTGCACGTGGGAAGTGCTGTGGGGACCGAGCTGTGGGCAGGGAGTCCAGAGACCTGTTCCAGGCCAGCCCTTTCTCTAACTCGCTGTGTGACAGGAACAAGGTCTGTTTCTCTCTGGGCTCAGTTCCCTGTGCTCTAAACCACAGCCCTGGACCACATGGTGGCCGGAGCCCATTTCGGCTCCTGACGAGGCGCGAGCCCCAAGCACAGTGGGGCAGACGCGCCGTTACTTCCCTCATCAGGCCTCAGTCCTACAGAGGCGCTGTCCCGAGGGCTGGCGGGGCTCTGGGCTCTGTCCTCCCACACTGGCTCCTCAGGCCCGTCTGGGAGCTCTGCCAGGACCTCGGGTGTGATGTCCCCTCTTCCACTGAGGAGGGGGTCCTCCAGCACTCCTCACCAGCTCCCTCTTCCTGCTCATGGGGAGAGAGATAATACATGAGGTCTGCCAGCAGGGACCCCACGTTCTCCTCTTGGCCCCATGATGAAGGACGCCTGCCCACCCTGGGGAGGCCAGGGCTCTGTGTTAGGAGATCCACTGGCCCACAGGTCGTGGCCACATTCTCCAAAATCAACTTCCCCAGCAATAAAGCAAATTCTTTGGTTTCCCATCTGCCAATTCATTTTCCTGATGTCTCCCCTTGTTGCCAACATGGGAGAGGAGCCATTGGCTGGGCCCCTGCAAACATCTGATCAGATGGGTCCTTCTCACCACCCCAGGTGGCTCTCCGCTGATGAGGCTCACATCTCTAGGATGGCTGGCCTCAGGTACCCCTAACCTCTGGTCTCAACTTCCTGCCTGACCCCCGAACCCCCACCAGCACAGTGAGCATCTTGCAGACCCTCTGATCTCCAGAGACTCAGCCTGGAACTTTCCTTCCTCCCTTCCCGAAACCCCCACCCCAAGCTCCTGGCTAATAGCTATCTTTCAACTCAGGTCCCAACCTGGCTGTCACCTCCTCTGGGAAGCATTCCCCGATTGCCCAAGCTGCTTTAACTGTCTCTTCTGTGCCTTTCCCATCACGGCCCTGGCCACACCGGGAGGTCTTTGCTCTTGTCTCGGCTGAGGATGTGGGCTGTGCTCGAGTCCTCTCAGGGCTGGTGAGCAGAACAGAGTGACCCAGAGCCGGCAGCCTCCCTGGGAGTTCTGAAGGAACTGTTTTTCCCTCCTGTCTTCCCCTGTCACCACCCCCTCCTGTCCCTTCCTTCCTGCTTGGTTCATTTCGTCCTCCTTCACTCTACTGATTCCCTCAGGTGCTGGGGTAATGACAGACCTGCACAGGGGCCTCCTGGGGAGCCCCTGACACCCCCTCTGCGTCCAGCCTTCTCTCCGGGCCGCCCCTGCCTTCAGTTCCCCCGTCAGCCTTGGTTTACTGGACAAGTTGGCCCATTTGCCAGGTGTCTGGCCCCGTCTGAAAGCAAGTGGTTTCCTTCGAGTGATAAACGGGCCCGACGGGGCTTGGCCCCAAGGCAGAAGACCCGGTCGGGCCCGAGCCCGCCCTGCCATTTGCCCCGATTCTGCAGAGTTCAGCCAAGAGAGATGATTTAAATAAGTTCCCCTCAATTTTTCTTTGTTCCTGGAAATATCTTGCACACATTGTTTGTGTTTTGAAAAATCAATGCAACAAATGGCATTCAGTGCACTCCTCCGCTGGGAACGATGGAATTCTTTTTGTCCCTGTATTTTTCTTCCTGCCAGCAGGGAAGGCATCTGTGGCAGACAAATACCCACCGTGAGACTGAGCGGAGGCATTTCGAATTTGTCTTCAGAAAGCTGAGGAGGACAGGAGTTCTGACTGCTTTGTGCGACTGGAGGAAATATTTGTACCCCTGGGCTCATGAGTGTTTTGAGTGAAAACTGTGTATACATGCCCCTAGAAGCCTGCCTCCCTTCAGGACCCCGAGTTCAGGGGCCAGGATGCTCCCCCGTGCCACGAAGCCATCCCAGCAGGGAAGCCCATTGTGGCAGAAACAAGACAAAACACCGAGCGCCAGCCACAGAAAAGCAGCTAGGTGCGTCCTGCAGCCCCACGAGGGCGCATTCTCTGTTAGACGGGTCACGCTGCAGGAGACGATTTCAAAACGGCAAAATATAAGACAGTTTATATAGCAAATTTCTAACTTTGTAGAAAATCGTGTAACGAGGTGGAGGGATGATCTTTCATGAGCTGCCTGAGGCGTGGAACAGAGGGCTTGTCCTTCCGTTAGCCCTGGGGCCCTGGCACGTCCCTGTGTGCCGGCCTGACTGCCAGCTTCCAGCACCTGCGTGTCTCTGCCAGGCCGGCCCTCGGGCTTCCGGGGCGCAGCTGTCCGTGTGCACAGTGGCTGCGAGTGCCTGGGAATTAGCCTGTGTGGGGGGCGGAGGAGGCAGAGACACCCTGCTCCTGCCCTCAGAGCACCCGCAGTCCAGGGGTGAGACGGTTAGAAAAGTGATTTATAAGTGAGAACCATCCCCCAAGCCCTCCTCCCCGGAGGCAGCCATCCTGTGCAGTGCCCGCCCTTTCTGTAGTTCAACACCACCCCCTTTAGCCCCCCGGCCCTCACACTACGAGCTCCCTGAGGCCACGAACTGTCTTGTTCCCTGTGTGTCCGACACCTAGCGCAGGGCCTGGCCCCTGGATGGTGTGGACAGATGAGGGTCAGGTGGAGCTGAGTTAATGAAAGCTGGCTTCCACACAGGCAGGGACAGGACGTGGTGGGCCGCCTGTCCCCAGAGTGCACCCTTCGGCCATGTGCGGGTGTGCAGTCAGGAGCTGGGGCCCAGCGGAGGGACTGAAGGGCAGCAGAGTTTAAGGCCTTGAGGGAAAAGCCGGGAGGGGAGCTGGGGCCAGGGATCATCCGCTCCTCTCCGCACACTCGGTGACCCCCCAGTGGGTTCCTGCTCCTCACTGCCATCATAGGGTGCACCTTGGGCTCCGGTGCCTGTACAGGCTTCTCTGGGGTGGGCCGGGGCAGGAACGACAGCATAAGCGCTGGAGTTTTATGGACCCAAGTTTTAACCCAGTCCCACCCTCTGGCAAATTACATCCCCCCGCTGAGTGTCCACTTCCTCACCTGAAAACACGGGGCACCACCAGCAGCCCCACAGGGTGCTCTGAGGGTTCAGGGAGATGACACGCTGACAGCACAGCATGGGGCTCAGAGCAAGCGCTCAATACTAGCAGTGGTCATTGTTACAGGTATTTGCCTAGAAGGGCCGTATGGGGGTGAAGTCGCAGACACACTGCTCCAGAAATGTGCACCCTCTGAGAAGCCGGGGTGCTGGACTCTGATCTGGACGCTGCAGCTAGCCTCTGGGCTCTGCAGGATGAAGCGGTGCAAACTCAAATGCTTCACCTGCCAGGTTTAAGACTCCGGGGCGTGGTGGGGACGGTGGCCACCTGGGCGGAGCCTGTAGACCCCGTCCAAAGGCAAGACTGCTAGGCAGCTTGTATGCGCCCATACCGCCACACCAGCTCTCCCAGCGACCAGATACTTCCGTCCTGGCTGGTCAGAAGCTGCTGCCCTGGCCACCTGGCCCCTGTCCTGGGACCTCTGGGAGCAACGCAGGATTCAGCAACTGCGGGGCCAGCCCCTGCCGGCCGGCCAGCCAGCCCTCTGGAACCTGCTCCAGCGCCAAGGCCCGTGTCCATTCTGATTGGTCGGTGCGGGGGCTGTACCAACTGTAACTATTTTCGATTTCACCCCTGACTAAAGATGCTCAGATTAACACATATGAAAACACATGGTGCTGATCTTGTGAAACACGCCTGAGGCTTGATTTGTCCCAGCTTGGGCCCTCTAGAGTTGGAGTGAGGGGACATTGACTACGCGCACGTCTCGGACTCCCAGCCCGGTCCAGGCGGGGGTGCTGAGAGCATAAGCTCCGCCCTTTCTCCCAGGCCTGATGCCTCTCCCTCATTCTTTGGGGGTCGGGAGTCTAAGCTCCTTGCTCCGAGCTTCTTCACTAAGGCCACTCCTGTCGTCTCTGGTGCTTATCCCCCCGAAAGTTGGCGACCAGGCTTGCCCCAGATTGCAGCTGTACATAAAGATCCTGAAGAGGAGGCTAACTGTCCACACAACCCTCCTCTCCACCCCTCCCTCCCCGCCTGCACTGGGGCCCTACCTCCAGCCCATGTGGACCCACCTCCAGTCCCTCGAACACGACAAGCAGTTTGCAGTGCTCTGGTTCTGCTCTCCGTGTGAAACACCCACTGCTTTTGCTTGGGTGCCTTACTCATCCTCTAAGACTTGGCTCTGGCACTACCTCCTCCAGGAAGCCCTCCTTGACAACTCCTATATGGGTCAGGTGCCCCCTGGGCCTCCACAGACCACAGTGCTTCTTTCTGTCACAACCTCGTCAAACTTTCTCGATGTTGTCTTGTTGCATTTCTGTTTCTACTGGACGGAGCTTCTGGAGGATGGCTCCCAGCACAGAGGAGGTGCTCAGGAGTAAATGCTTGTGGAGGGAATGGATGGTGGGTGGATGATGGCACATGGATGGATGGTGGGTGGATGACGGCACATGGATGGATGGTGGGTGGATGATGGCACATGGATGGATGGTGGGTGGATGACGGCACATGGATGGATGGTGGGTGGATGATGGCACATGGATGGATGGTGGGTGGATATATGGGTGGAAAGATGACGGCAGATGGATGGAGGGGCAGACAGATGCATGGATGGATGCATGGCTGTATGGATAAATGGATGGAAGGATGCTTGAGCCCAGCACATTTTGTTGGCAAGTTTTTGGGGGAATATGCTCTCTCTAATCTCAGGTTCACATTCTGTCTAGCTGAGCCATCTATGCTCCCTTATTCTGCTCCTCTCTTCCTTTGAATGTCTGAGTCATGGTCTCTTGGGGGCTTACTGGCTACCCCGAGTCCTCTTCACCATTTTCCCAGGAAGCCTCAGGGGTGTTATGCCCTTGTGACTCCTCTGCAGCCCTGGAGCTCTCGGGGCGAGCACGCAGGTCTGCTGGAGGCCTGCTGCACTGCTGGCTCCTAAATTTGGCAACTCATTGAGTGTGGGGAAGGCAGTACAGATGGTGAGAAGAAGGCTCGCTTGGTAGTTTATTTGAAATAGGCTCTGTCCCTTCCTAACTGTGTGGCCTTGGACAAACTGCTCAGCCTCTCTGAGCCGGTTTTCTCCTCTGTAGGATGGAGTGATCTGGAGGTTGTACGAGAGAAGGGTGCAAGCATGGCACGTGGTGATGTGTGAGGGATGCTGTTCCCATGGCAGAGGGAGGGGTCTGTTCTAAAGCTGGGGTCTTTTCTCTGGAAGTTCGCCTTCCCCCATCTCCCCTGGGCTGCAGCTGAGTAGCCCTGGATGTGGGGCACCTCCGGCCTTCTGCCTGGGTAATGTGAGGACAGCTGCATGCAGTGATCACGTGGGTTGTTCCACCCCTTAGCCTTTATTCTCTGTGAGTTAGCCGCTTCGGATTGTGACCCGGGCACATTATAAATCACAATAATCAGAGTCCAGCAGGGCTGCAGCCCAGAGAGGACCGCCCTCGGCGAGGAAGGCAGTGAGCCCACTCGGCTCCGGCGTCCAGAGAGCTGATGTCAGGCCCAGACCCCGAGGGTGGAGAGACGCTGTGGGACCTGGCGAGGCCTCTGGTCCAGGGCATGCATGACGACCCGTCAGCGTGGTGGCTCCTTACAGGCGCCCTGTTGTGAGCACATGGCGGTCTGCCACGTTGAGGACAGCGGGATCGGTTTGTGGAGACTTCGCTCATGTATGGGCTGAGGTTCAGCACGGGGCGGGGAGGGGGAGAAGGCTGGACGCGACGGTGAGCAGCCCCAGGGTCTCTGGACAACAGCCTGAGACGGGTCATCAGGTCTGAGGGGTGCAGGGAGCTGGTGGAGACAGCAGAAGGACCGGAAGGAGGAAAGAAGGAAGTACAACGACACAGGGCTGAGGAGCAGGGGGGCGTCCACTGCCCCCTCCCGTGGGGCAAGGTTCACAGGGGAGATGGGAGGTGGCTGTAGCCACTGGGTCTGAGCAGTCCCTTAGCAGGGCAGTTAGGAATGAGTTTAGCTACAAGTCCGAAAACCTGACTACCAGAGATTGGAACACACAGGAGTTTTTGTTCCTTCTGTACGGAACATAACAAGATGTCCGGACGGAGTGGCCTTGGCATGGATTGTCTGCTGCCCGACGCTGCCAAGGCAGAGGCTGCTGTATCTCCGGACATCACATCCACGTCCCAGGCAAGATGGATGACGGGAAAAATGCTTTTTTCCTCACGTGGTCTTTGCTTTCGTGGCCCGGAAGGGAAGCTCCTCCCAGCGACTTCCCCTTACCTCTCATTGGTCACCACCAGGTCACATGCCCACCCCTTGACCAATCGCAGGCCAGAAGAAAGACGAGCCAGGACTGGCGTGGACCAGTCACGACTCACCCCTTTCACGGGCGGACTTACCTAGCCCGAGATGCAGAAAGCTCCACGTGTACCTGCCGCCTTGGGGTGTGGAGGGCAGCATCTGGGTGGGGGCCGCAGTGGGGGGAAGGCGGTGCAGAGTCCGTGCACACGTGACCTTGCTTAGCTAGGAGCCGGCCCCCGTGCCTTGTAAAGACGGAGAACGGAGAATGGGGCGATGCATCCCCGCATCCAGGGTCACATCCGCAGGCGCTCGCCGCAGGCTGCTGCTGTCCGTGCCTGCTCATCTTCCCCTTGCAGATGCTCCAGCCGAGACGCTGTGCACAGAGATGTCCACTCTGCAGGGTTACTTAGGCAACAGCAGCCGGATGCCCGAGGCCCTTTGAACCATCTCCATCGGTGGCGTCCCTGGCTTGCACTCCTCCAGTGACGGGGAGCTCTCCGCCTACCCAGGCCTGGCGGCTCTGGCCAGGCACTGTGGGCACAGGAAGGCCTCTCAGTCCCCGGGGAGACTGGAAGGCAAACCGACAGTGAAAACCCAGCCAGGAAAGTTCTACGCACCATCCACGCTCTGGTGTATAGAGGAAGAGCTTAGAAAGATGCGTCCTGCGAGCCCTGCTCAGGCGCCAGGGTTTCCACTCGTCCGGCCTTGGCTTTCAGATCTTCTAGCTGTTAACCCGGAAAATCTCCGCACTCCTCCCCCACTCCCAGGCTTGTCCTTGTGCCCATGTCTGTGAGGAATGACTCAGATCCAAGGTCTTCGTCTCTCTCTCTCCGGCCCCCCCACCCCACCCCCCATCAAGGCTATAAAAGATACTTAAAAACACCTTGAGAGTTTCCAGGTCCTGCGCTGAGCTGCCAAGAAAGCGCCAGGCTCTGGAAAACAAACGGTTGGCAGTGATCCTTGGGCCCAACCTAGGAGGGTCTGGGGAAAGATTCACCCTCCACTTCCCTCCCCGAGTCCCCACCAGGGTCAGAACCCGGCCCCCAGGAAGGTCCGGGGCGGGGCACCAAGGTGGTCCTCAGTGGGGTAGGTGGTGCCTGGGCTAGCCGGGTTTTCCCCCACCCCCAGGTGGAGGAGAAAGGCGGTGCTGCTCTGCTGGGGAGAGAATATGACACCAGAGGGAAACTCGTCTTTTCCAGACCCTGGGCCCACGTGTGCTGTTCCCCAAAGTCTGATTGCAGGGGCAGAAACGGCTGCTGGAGGGAGGAGGAGGTGACGGGGAGGCCAGCAGAGCGTGGGCCGGAGGGAGAGCCCTTGGCCGGCTCACAGTGCACAGGAGCCCTGGGCTCCAGCCTGGTCCCTGCTGGTCCTTTGAGGCGGGATGGGGTCACCTCCCTCCCTCCCTGCCTCCCTTCCTTCCTTCCTGTCTCGTCCCCCTCCTTCCTTCAGCAGCAGGTGGTGGAGAGCAGTGCTCTGGAGTGAGACGGCTCTGCCGGGCAATCCTAGTCTGCCTCTTACTCCCTGAGCCTCTGTCCTCATCTCCAGACCAGGTCATAGTTCCCAGCTGGGCTAGGTTATGCTGCTGTGACAAACGGCTCCCAACCCCAGGGGCTTGAAGCAAAGGCTTATTTCTTGCTCCAATCCCATGCCCGTGGTGGGCCAGCTGAGGGCTCTGCCAGAAGTCTTCCTCATCCCATGTCTGAGGTTGGGTGCCCCTAAAGCTGGCCCTGAGATAAAGCTTTGCATGCAGGTGGTTTATGTGGAATGTGACCCCAGGAAGCGCCAGCAGGGGAGTGGAGCAGTGAGAGGGAGAGAAGGAAGCCAACCGGCTGTGTTATAGCAGGCAGGCAACTGACTGCTGTGAGCTCATTCCCACTGGGGGCCCCTGGGAGATGGTGGCCAAGGGCAAGGAAGATGGGGATAGTCCCATCCATCACTGGCTGGGGCTGATCCCACCCTGGAGGAGGCAGCTCCCCAGACTTCCACCCGCCCTGCACAGAAACACAGGCCAAGCGTCCAGAGACGGAGCTGGGGGCTCGTGGAAGGAAGCCAGCATCAGTGGGCATGGATGGGCACCGTCAGGAGCTGGAGGCTGGGCACCAGCCCCGCCCGCTCTGCTCCAGAACCCAGGCGGATGGGGAGCCCGCCCTCTGAACCGCTGCTGGTGATCTCCCAGGAGGAAAGAGGACAGGAACTCACACACTGGCTTTTAAAGCTTCCACTGGAGGTGACGCGTGCTACTTGCCTCATATTTCATTAGTTGACATGTCCCTGAATTCTCCAAGGTGGGGGGTGATAATCCTCACATGGGAGGAGCCTAGGGAGGTGAGGGAGGATTCTTTCATCGTGAGGACAAGCGAGAAAGCATGTAGCTTAAGGGTCTGACAGCAAGTAGGAGCTGAGTGACGAGAGTTTCTTTCTTTCTGCATTAATCCAGCAAACCTTCCTGAGCCCCTTTGGGGGACCCGGCCCGGAGTCGGAGCCGGTGCTGGTGCTGGTTGCTGCCCTCCGTGAGCTCTGTCTGGCGGGGTCGGCCGTGGGAACCAATCATTGCAGTGCTGTGGGACAAGCTGGGTCAGGTCTGCACTCTGAAATCCCACAGGAGGAGTCACGATCATCCTCCCAGAGGAGGGATGTTGGAGGGGGCTTTGAAGGATGGCTAGGAGCTCTTCCGGTGGAGAAGGGAGTCTAAATAAAAAAGTCAGCCTTCCTCATGCGGTAAAATGCTGTCGTAATGACTCGTGGATGTCTGGAACTTTGCAGTTGACAACAGTATTTCACATATGTAATTTCATTTCATTGATAAGTGTCGAAACAGCTGTTTATGGTAAATACTGTAATCCCCATTTTAAGGGTGGGTAAAACTGAGCTCAGAGGTTAAGTCAGTTTCCTAGGGTGACACAGTTAGAGGGTGTTTTGGATCTCCTGTGCTATGACATGTGTTTCCTAGAGGGGGTGTCTCTGCCCCTCAGTAACTGTGGGACTTGGCACAGGTCACCGTTTCCCCCTGAGCTTCAGGTTCTCTTCTGTAAACGGGGGTGCAAATCTTCCGCTGGGCCTGGCCCGCAGGGTTGTGCGTCTCAAAAGGAGAACGTGAGCGTGACCGGAAGGCCCTCTGCCAGCATCCAGGCTGCTGTGGATGTGACCGTCTTAGTCATCTGGGGTGGCCACGACAAAGGACCATAGGCGGGGGGCCTTGGACAGCTCAAGTGCATTTTCTCACAGTTCTGGGGACCAGAAGTCCAAGATCAGGGTGCCAGCCTGTAGGGTTCCCGTGAGGCTGTCTTCCTGACCTGAGGATGGCACCTTCTCACTGCGTCCTCGCGTGTTAGAGAGAGCGCTCTGGTGTCTCCTCCTCTTCTTATGAGGACACTAATCCCATCCTCTGCGAGGCCCCACCCTCACGATCTCGTGACCTAATCACCTACCAAGGCCCCACCTCCAAACACCATCCCACGGGGGGTTGGGACTTCAACCCATGAATTTGGGGGACACAAACACTCAGTCCGTAGCAGACTCCTTTTGTTTTTGGGCTCAGTGTCAAGTGGGTGCTGGGTGCCCTGCCTCTGCCTGCAGCTTTTGTTGGTTTACCTAAATTGTAGGCTATTCTGCTTCCTCTGCTGGTGGGAAGCTGTTCTGTACTGGTGATGGGTGAAGGGGCAGAGAGTCGAAGCTGGGAGCCTGCTGTGGGGACGTGGAGAACTATGTGGAGTGTAGCTTCTCACCAGGAAGTCTCCAGAATGGTCTTTCTGTCTGTCCACTTCGTCCAGCCTCGCGGCCACTATCCTGGTCATCTGGGATGGCTTCTATCTGCCTCAGTCTCTCCTCTGACCAGCCTTCCATGTGGTAGCCAGAGGCATCTTTCTGACAGGCCGGTCTGCCTCCCGCTGCCTTAGGGATACAAAACGGGTGCTGCAGGGCCCTGGCCCACCCTCCTCTCTGAGCTGCCCGCTTCCCCACCTCACTCCCTGAGCGCCAGGCAGGTGGGATGGATTTCGGCTCTGGACCCTGCCCTGCTCTGGACCCCGTCCGAAAACTTGTCTCCTCCCCCCTGACTCCCTCCCTCTGTCTCAGGGCGCCCGGCTGCCTCCCCAGCCCTCCCCGCCCGGGCTGGCTCAGGGCCCGCTGTGCACTGGCTCTGGTGTGTCCTGTACGCCCGGGAGAGGTGGCACGGTGCCGTGGCTAAGACGGGGGTGCTTCAGAAGCGGGCTGCCCGAGCTCAAATCCCCACTCTGCTGCAACCCAGCCAGACCTCAGCGAGTCCTTAACATCCCCATTCCTCCACTTCTGCTTCTGTGAAAAGGAGATGGCTCTCGCCCCCACCTGATGGGGAGGTTGTGAGGATTAAGTGAGGTGACGGTGATGCATACAAAGGGCTCGGCACCGCGGTGGCCGTGAGCAGTGCCTGGCCTCGCCTGGGCCATCAAGGAGCTCTCGCAGTCACTCAGCACGTCGTCCGTCCTCTGGTTCCTACAGACCGTGAGCTCTCAGAGGCAAGGCCGTGACTCATCCGCTCCCACGGTGTCGCCCGAGCCGGGGCTCAGGATGTGTGTGCGGAACGAGTAAGAAACCGTGTTGTCCACACTGCGGCATTGTTGCGGGCTGTCGTTGGAGGGTAGAATTCCCTCAGTGCCTTTCCGTTCTCCTGTTGACGGCCATGAAGTAATACTTTTGATGACTACTTTATTTGGCCTAAAGCACTAGCAATTAGTGGTTTACGTGGAGAGCCTCTGTTGGGGTTCCACACCCCCGTCTCTCCTGGGTCAATGCCGTGCCAACAAGTGTCCCCCTAATCTTCTTCTTCCTCCCTCCTTCCTTCATCTCTCCCTTCCGTACACGTTTATTTAAGCTCCTGGTTTTGGGGTTCAGGCTTCAGAGGTGAATGAGCTACCACCTTGCCCTTATGTTATGGTCCTGCAGGGGGGCAGGTCACAGGGAGGTCATTCCACTTCTCCCCGAAGCAGGCCCCAGAGGTGGTGTGATGACCCAGGGGCGAAGGGAGCGTGGAGGTCGAGAAGGTGAGAGGTGGCCAGGAGGCAGGAGAAGGCCTGGCTCGTGGGATGGGGACGTGCATGTGCCGAACCGGCCCTGGAGGCCCTGGGGTTGGGCCAAATTCATTTCTTTCTGGTTGGACAATGACCTAAATCTCATCAACACTCCTTCGCCATCTCTAAAATGGGCTAATATGTACCCCCCAGGGTCGTTTGGAAGACCAGGTAAAACTGGCTGTGTAAGATCTCTGTAAACACGAAGGCCTGTATGAGATTGTGATTTATGGGATCCTGCTTTCCCATGTAATTGAAATTTTCTTGTTTAAACATGTTTTTGGATTGCAAAACTAAAACATATGTGTTGAAAAAAGTTGAGCCACGTGCAAGCTGATAAAATAAAATATGAAAAGTTTCTCTCTGAATCCCAAGATTCGCCATTGTTAACATTGTATATGATGTAAATGCAGAAACATCTAGAAGGTAAGAAGGCTCAGGCCAGAGAGGCGGGGCTTGGCGCAGCTCTGCTGCCGCTCACCGGCTGTGTGTTCTTGGCAAGATATACCGGGCTCTCGGAACCATCGTTTCGCCAAGTTTACGTGGGGGATGAGATGGTCTCTACCTCACTGCGTTTGTGGTGGGATTAATCTTTAATTAACCATGCACGGCCTGACCGCAGGCGATGTCTGCTTGTTCTGTGACTGTGGTCTGAAAGCCAGGGGGTGTGTTTAGCTGAGTGGGAGTGACTAGGGACTAGTGTTTTGCAAAGGCCAAAACATCTTGACTCCTGTCATGATTCCAAGAGTGATTTTCACGGCTGACAAGCTGTGCGGGGCTCCTCTGCTGTGTTTGCTGAAGTCACTTAATGCGGCCCATTCAACGTATTTCAAGTCATGCTTTCCAGGTTTTTAAAAAAAATGTGGTAAAATACACATAACATAAAACCACACTAACCATTGTTAAATGTACAGTTCTGGGGCTTTAAGTACATTCAGTTGTTGTGCAACCCTCACTTCCGTCCATCTCCACAACTTTTCCCTCTTTCCAAACTGAGACTCTGTCCCCATTTAACACCAACTCCTCATCCCCCTCCCCCAGCCCCTGGCACCCCCATTCTACTTTCTGTCTCTATGGATTTGACTCCTCTAGGGCCCTCCTGTAAGTGGAATCATTCAGTGTTTGTCCTGTTGTGACTGGCTCATTACACTCAGCATGTTGTCCTCAAGGTTCATCCATGTTGCAGCAAGTGACAGAATTTCCTTCCTTTTTACGATTGAGTAATATTCTGTTGTATGGATAGACCACATTTTCTGCATCCATCTATCCATCGATGGACATGTGGGTTGCTTCCTCGGCTACTGTGATCAGTGCTGCTGCTATGGACGTGGGTGTGCAAATATCTGTTCTAGTCCCTGCTTCCAGTTCTTGTAGATATAGACCCATCCAGGTTTTTAAAGCACCTTTTAGGCGCTAGGTCTGGAATGGAAGTGACAGGTAATGCCCTTGAGGGTGGGAGATGCCCGCGCGTTCTCTGACCAACACCTTTGCCTTCTGACTGCGCGCTCACATCTGCTGTGTCATCCCTCACTCGGGTGCTGAGCAACAGCTACAAATATCGGCTCCATTTCACAGGAGGGAAACCGAGTTGTGGGAAGATGCACTGCCTTGGCTAAGGTCACTTGGGTGGTTAATCGTGAAGCTGGTGCCAGAATTCAGGTCTGCGGAGCCCAGTCTGCTGAACTGTTCTCAGAAATCCCCATGCAGCTAGTTTTAGACGTATTTGGCCATACTTGCAGGTGACAGAAACCCAGCTCACACTGGCTCCAGCCAAGAGGGGGTTGATGGCTGCTGTAGTGAGGAAGCCGGGGTGGCGGGCTTGCTCTGGGCCTGGGGGCGTTGTCTCTGCTTCTCGCTCTGCCTCCTGGGTCTGCGTCCTCTGGGCCGTGGCTTATCTTGCAGGTCTTCCATGCAACTGGGGGAGCTGAGTGCCAGCCATCCAGGCTTCCGCGGTCCTCAGAACTCAGATCCCAGAGCAGGAGCGACCCCGCCCCCCGGGCCCACTCAGCCAGTCTCCAGAGACACTTTTTCTGGCTCAGTTTGGGGCCCCGGCCCAGGCTCGAGCCCGTCATGGGCCAAGAGGACAGAGATTGGATTGGCAGGTCCACCCCGTGAAGGGCAGCCCGGAGGGCCCAGGAGCCAGGGAGGAGAAGCAGGGGGGCAGGAGAGGACGTCCCCACGGGCAGGGAGATCTCTGACAGCAGAGCGCAGACAAGAATGGAAACCAAGTAAAAAACACAAACCCTGGGCAGCAGAGGCCCCAAATGCTTTATCTTCGCTGTATGTGAACCCGCTCTGAAAACAGGTTGAAGTAAAAACAGCTGTCTTTTCTGGTACCTCGCTGAACTTTACCATCCACGGGGACGTCTGCATGAAAACCTTTCCTGTTTTTTGGGACAGTGTTTTAACTTTGGCTCTTCAGCGTCACATGCAGACTTCTGCCCGCTCTCTGCAGGGGAGAAGGGCCCTCCCGACTGCTTTCCTGAGCGTCACCCACAGGCTGTGCCGGCCACGTTCATCCCGGCAAACTTGCCACCTGGCGCATGAGAGTGGCCGGACCCCGAGCCGGAGGCCTGGGCCAGTTCTGGGCCCGGGCTGCTGGTCTGTGTGCAGCCGCCACACGCTCGCCTCGGACGTGGAGACCCGTATGCACGATTCCCTAGGGCAGGCTTAAATAAGACGACGTTGACACAGGGTCGACAAGAACACGTTACAACCTAGGAAGATGAAGGAAGAGCAGAGGAGTCAAATCATCTTCTCGTTTTCTCTTACGCCCTCTTCCAGCAGGGGGTCGGGACCCCGGTGGCTCCCCTGCTGGGACTTTTGCAGAGCTGCTGGCTGTGAGGGGCTTACCTTGGCTTATGCAAAAACCTAAATTCATTGGGGAGACGACGCTCCGTGGCCTGGACGGGGGTGGCAGCGGTGATGGGGGGATGCGTGGAGGGAGGTCTGATTCGGGGATCCCATGTTAGGGTTTTGATTGCTCAGGGGGGATGAGGCAGAACCTGGGTGGGCGGTGGTGCTGTGGGGAAGGGGCTGTAAATAGGTGCAGGGGAGAGAACAGACTTCTCTTTCTGACCTGCATGTGCCACTTGGACGCCTGTGGAAAGCCAAGGGGACCATCTGATCTACAAGCCCCTCTGTTGTATTTCTGGGGCTTTCAGACATTTCTAGTCTTTGCCCCACTTCTTTTGGGGGGCTTAAGAACCTGACTTCTGTTCCCGCCAATCCACCCCCAATCTTCTCCGTTTCCCGGATAGGGTTTAAGCTCTGAGTAGGTGCCCGGCACTCACTGTCTTAGGTGCTGGGGAAACAGCCGTGAAAGCCCGACTGCGTGGTGCTCACATCCCAGTGCAGAGAAGTGACGGCGGACAGCAGACAAAGCAAATGAGCACGTTGTGTCGTGTGAGAAGATGCAGGGCTGTGGAGAAGGGAACGTGGAGGGGAGGGGGCTCTGAAGTTGAGGGTGGGTGCTAGATTACATGGGGGTGGGGCAGGCCCCACCAAGAGGGGCTGTTAGGAAGACTTGAGGAGGTGGGAAGCTGGCCCTCTGGGGAGGAACGTTCCGGGAGGAGGGTGGGTGGTGGAAAACAGGAAGGGGAGGCCAGACCACGCAGGTCTTCTGCCTTTTCTCCGAGTGAAACCGGGACCATGGCATCCTTAAAAAAATTTTAACAGCTTCATTGAGATATAATTTTCATATCGTATAATCCACTCATGTAATGGACAATTAAATAGATGTTAGTGTATTCACAGAGTTGTGCAACCATCACCACAGTCAAATTTTAGGACATTTCATCACGTCAAAAAGAAACCTTTAGCCGTCACCCCATCCCTCCCATTCCCCCACCCCCGCCCTAAGCAACCACTCATCTCCTTTCTGTCTCTATAGATTTGCCTCTTCTGCACATTTCAAGAATGGAACCACACAGTATGTGCCCTTTGGTGCCTGGTTCCTTTCGCTTAGCACCGTGTTCTCAAGCTTCATCCATGCTGTAGCCTGTATCAGTACTTCATTCCTTTTTATGGCTGAATAATATTCCATTGTCTGGATCCCCCACATTCTGTTCGTTCATTCGTCTGTCCACAGACACTGCATTGTTCCCACTGTTTGGCTATTGTAAATAGTGCTGCTGTGAACACGTGTGTACAAATTATTGCGTGGACATATGTTTTCATTCCTGGCATCGTTTTGAGTGGAGCAGAGACATGACCTGGCTTACATCAGTAGTGCTTGTTAAAGTTCATATTTTCATCACTTTGGTGAAGGAGAAATAGGGAGTGTTGGCCCTAAAATGAGAACAGAACCCAGGCAGGCCGGTGTGGTTGGAAGAGCGTGCCTTCAACTTCCGCACACGCTCGCAGTGTGTGCTCGGGCACACCCGACCCGTGCTGAGTCCTCTCTCTCTTTGTGTTTAACTTTGAAATAGTTTTAGAAGAGCTAAACGTTGACTTCTCCTCATGTTAACATCGAGTCTCATTTTTAGAATAATTATTTAAAAAATTAAATCAGTAACTCACGTACATAGTACAGAATTCGAAGTGCACCAGAGGTGAGCACTGGGAGGTCAGTCTCCCTCTCGGTCTGCCCCAGCCCCAGATCCTTTCCTGGGAGGTGCCCTGGTCACAGTGTCAGGTCTCCATCTCATCCTATGGTCACCCGCCCAGCACCTCTTGTCCTGGCCTGGGAATAGGGCTGCTGGGTGAAATACAAGACACCCAGTTAAATTTGAATTCCAGGTAAACAGTGAATACTTTTTAGTATAAGTGTATCCTGAATAAGGCATGGAACATACTTAACGCTAAAAAATTATTTCTTGTTTAATTGAAATTCAAACTGGACGTCTTGTATTTTTATTTGCTAAAACTGGCAGCCCTGCCAAGAAGAGAAAGAGGCCATGAGCAAGATCAGCCTTGAGAATAAAACAGTGAGTCACATGCAAGGGCTCGGGCAGGTCAGCTGCTGCCGGGCTGCAGCTGTGTCCCTGATGATGGATGTGGGGTTCTTTTATTCATGTCTAGCAAATCGGTTCTATAGATCTCGTCCTATTTTCCATTCGCTCATTCATTTATTCAGCCCAGGGCGCCCACTGTGTGCTGGCCAGAGTACAGGGGGATGGCCAGCCCTGCACCTGCTCTTCCCAAGGAGCCGAGAGCACACGAGACAGCAGCCCCTGCCCTGGCACGTCCTTCTTTTTTTTCCTCTAAACCAGCAGCCCCATGAGACCCGGGCCCTGTGGTCTCGGTCACTGCTGTTTCGCTGATGCCTGGAGCAAGGTCTAGGACATGGCAGGCTTTCACTCAATATTTTTTAAGTGAATGACTCTGAAAATGTGTACCAAGCATTAAGAATTTCAAGTGAGACTCAGCACGGCAATGGGGGAATGTCATTACATTCAAAGCGCCCCTTTCTTGGGTGATTTTATAGGAAATCCTTGCAGGGCAACGGCTTCTGCTAGATTGCATCTTTCAATTATTGCCTGTGACAGGGGCTCCGTGTCCCTCCTCGTTTTATCAAAGAACATTGTCCGCTGTGCCCAGGGGATTCCGGAATCTCTTCCAGGCAGAGGCATTGTTGTGGGGGTCCCTGTAAGCTTTATAGCCCTGGGTTCTCCCCATCTCCCCTCCCCGGGTTCGGGTCTCCTGTGAATTGGGGTCCTGGATCCTGAAGGAAGTGCTTGCCTCAGCTCTGGGAGGTGTCAGGGTCATAGAGGAGGAGCCAGCGTGACCTTTCTCCGCACGCACACGGAGTGTGTGCCTTTGGTGGAGACACGGACTCTGCTTCCTCACGTGTGAGATGCACTCTCGTGCGCACAGAACGTGGTAACGGAGATGAAGGCCAGCCCTGACCCGCACAGGAGCGTCCACTCCAGGTTGCCCTGACTATCCTCAGCAAGGCGCCCTGCCCCGTGCCGAGCGCTCGGGTCGCCGGGTGTGTTCTCAGCTGGAACTTGGCAATGCAAACGTCACCTTAACTGTGTGTGTACATGAGGGGGAGTGTTTGGGGGAAATGAGAATTTGACAGTCGCGCGGCTGAGTGGAGTTTTTATGGGGTGTCTCTTGCTGTGGGGCCCCTGCCTGCACCTTCTGCAGACAGGGGAGTTTCCGTCCCAGGCCCGTTTCCCTCCATCTGGTGCACGCCTCCTCCAGACCCGGTCCAGGAACCAGTCTTTCTGGAGTTAGGTTAAAACCAAAAGGTTTCCAGCCGCAGCCAGCCTGGGGCCATGGTGAGGGGCTTTTATCTGGGGGAGGGTGGCTGTTGTTCTCGCAGAAAAGTCTGCGAGCTAGAGGTGGTGTTCCCAGCCCTGCTCCAGAGGGAGAAAGCCCCGCACAGACGCCGACCCGCTGATCCTCACGACCCCCACGCCAGGCGTCCAGAGGCACAGCTGCGCCTCTTCGTCCAGCTTCCCTGACTCCCCACCCTTCCCCAGGACTCCAGCAGGGCTGTCAGGCCAGGGGCCGTGGCTTCCCTACCACAGAGTGGGCACAGACCCGGGCAGGCAGGTCGGAGCGCCCCACCCCCTGCACGCAGTGACTGGGCCAAGGCTGAGGGCAGGACCGAAGCCGGGCTTGGTCTCCCTGTGCTAAGATGTGGATATTGAGGCCCAGTGCAGTTAAGTGGCCTGCCTTAAGGCCACTAGTCCACAGCGGGACTAGAACCAGGGAGGCCCCCAAGGCTGTGGCACCTACAGGGGAAGGGCAGGAGGCTGAACCCTGGGGCCGCGAGCAGGGCCCTGGGGGTGGGAGATGGGGGGTGGCAATGGGACCCCCAAACACAACCAGAACCTCCAGTCAGAGGTCGAGGCAGCTGGACAGCTCCTGCACCGCCGCGAGAGGCTGCTGGGCCACCAGCCTGCACTGGGGCGGCCGAGCAGAGTGACTGCCTGGGGCCTGCTGGGGTCACTGGCCAGGACCACGCGCCTGCACGGGGAGCAGAGCCTGCAGAGAGGGGTGCAGCAGGAGGTGGGGACACCCGGCCCTGCCCTGCGAGGTGCTTGGTGTGGCCGCAGCAGGGCCGCTGGCCAGAGCCAGGATGTCTTGGTGAGGTGGGGATGGGCTGCAGGGGGCACGGGAGCGTGTGGGGAAGAGGGCGTGGGTGTATGTGTGTGAGTGTGCACATGTACAAGTGTGTGTATGTGTGCATCTGTGTGTATACGTGTGTGAGTGTGTGTATGTACAAGTGTATGTGTGCATCTGTGTGTGTATGTGTGTGTGCATGTGTATGTATATGTGTATATGTGCAAGTGTGTATACGTGTGTGTAGTGTGTATATGTGCGAGTGTGTAGCATGTGTACACATGCATATGTGTGAGTGTGCATGTGTGTGCGTGTGTAGCACATGTATGTGTGTGTGTGTGTACGCATGCATGTGTGCGTGTGAACGTGTATCCTTTCCGGGCTGGGACACCTGGAGGAGGCAGAGAAGAGGCGCCAACAGGCGGGGCTGCAGGGGATCCTGGAGAAGGAATTATGGGCGAGCCAGTGGAGGGAAACTGAGGCAGGCTTCAGGCAGATGCCCGCGTTAGGGTCTCGCTGACGTTGACCCAGGGGGCGGGTGAGGGGCAGTGGGGACAGGGCTCAGGAGGGGAGGGCCTGGCTCGGCTCCATGCCCGGCCGCTCAGTCCCCTCTCCTCCCCCGCGGAGGAGAGCGCCCACCAGACCAGGGACGAGAGCTGCGGGGCGGGAGCCGCCTTCTCGGGAAACCGCCCAGCCCGGGCAGCTTCTGAGGCGGAGGCTTTGGCAAAGGCCGTGGATTAAAACCCGGGAGGGTGTTGTGTAAACAACCCACACGGCCCTCCGGTCTGAGGCTGCTGTACCCGCGCGCGGCCGCCCCAGAAGGCAGTCGGCCGGGATCTCTGAGACACGGCTGTCCCCAGCACCAACCGTGGGCCGGCCCTGCCCAACCGTCCCCACCGCGGACCCCGCCCCGGGCCTGGGCCTGGCTGGGCACCGGGTGTGGACGCCAGGGAAAGCCAGGGAGGCTCACTGAGGCAGGGAGGCTGGAGGGCCGCGGCAGCAGCGGCGTGAGGGTGGCCGGGGTGCTGCCGTGGGAAGGTGCCGATGGCCCCCCTCACCCTCTCCTCCCCCCCGGCTCTGGGGTACCGCCACCTGGCTCAGACCCGCCGGCCGGGCGCCTTCTCCAGCCTGCTCCTCCTACAGGCCAGGGGCTGGTGGCCTTGCCGTGTGGCGTGCTGTCCTCTTCTCCGGCCCATGGCCTTCTCAGCTCTCACCCGGGCCATTGCCCAGCGCCCTCTCTGGGCTCCTGCCTCCAATCTGAACCCTCCACACAGTTGGAAGAAGGTGACTTGCCTACCCAATGTTCCCTTCCCTTTTCACATCAGTCAGAACCCCAATTTTGTGTGGGGGCAGCATTGTGCCTGGACAAAATACAGACACCCCAGGCTCCCTTGAAGGTTGGGTGGTCACGTGACCCAGTTCTGGCCATGAGATGTGGGTGGAAGTTTGTGGCTGGGGCTTCTGAGACATCTTTTGTACTTAGCCTTTTCTCTTCTTGCCTGGAATGGCAATGTGATGCCTGGTGTTCTGGCAGCCATCTTGTGATCATAAGGAGAGAAACTATGCGTTGAGGATCCTAGAGCAAGAAGACAGGAAGAGCCTGGGTCCCTGAACAATTCTGGAACTTCCAGATGAGCCTTGAACTGCTGCTATCTGTCCCACTTATTACCTGAGAAAGGTAGAGCCTTCTAGAGCTTTCCCAGAGGAAATAGCCTGTGCAAAGGAATGGAGATAAGAGCATAGCTGGAGATGGGATGCATCTGCCAGTCTTCCTGGCTCTTTGTATGAGGCAGTCTGCTCTGTTCCCTCTGGCCCTTACTATCCCCAGCAGAGTGAGCACCCTAGGAGGAACTTAGGGTTCATTTACACCAGCTTCACCCTCCTCCTGTTCCCAGCCCCCACCTCAACTCCAGCCCCTCTGTGGCATGGAGGGCCGCCTTGCCCTTCACGATGACTCTGAAGCCCCTCTCTGACTCCTCTCTTCTTTGTCCTGGAGGCAAAGCCTCTGCCCCCTTGGCTGCTACCCGAGCTTGTCTGGCTCTCAGTCCCAGGACACAGGCTCCCGGCCCCAGGACATGGCAGCTGCACAGAGAAGGGGGTGGGCATTTACAACATGGCCGCAGGGTTCACAGCCCCTAGCATCCCCGGCTGCCCAGGGACTGCCACTGGCCGGGGGCTGTGGTCCAGGCAGGTGGGGCGTGGTTTGCTGCATCTCTCCAGACCACATGGCCGTTCAAACACCTGGAGACTGAAATGCTGTGCCCAGGACTGCCCCGGGCAGCCCGCCTCTGAGTCTCCTTCCCGCACAAGGACCGGGCTTACCTGCGTCTCCAGGTTTGCAGGGACAGTAGAGCAGGCTGCAGGTGTGTGCGCGCACACGTGCAGGCCCTGCCAACAAGGCCGGGACTGTCAGGCCCTGCCCCCACCGCCCGCCCCCTCCTCTCCCACCGCCACCTGCTGGGCTTGCACACAGCCCGGCCACGCCTCAGCCCCAGGACCTGTCCTTCCTGGACGGCGGAGGGGCTTTGCAGCTCTGGCCCCTGAGACCCGCTGGTCCCGTGTGCAGGCCTTGAGCTTCCTCCCGAGTCTGCTCTCAGGACGTGGCCTCGTTCCTCGTGTTCATGATCGAGTGCTTCCACAGTTTGCATTTCCTGGGAGGCACGGGGTCCATCTTGGTGCCCCAGGCTGGGTTCTCGGGAGGCTGACGCCAAGGTGGAGTTGCCAGGGGTTTGTTACGGAGTGCCCTTGGGAACCAGCTCCTGGGAGAGGGAGGGGAGGGAAGCAGACTGGGCAGAGAGAGCAGTCCAGCCGCGATGCAGGCCCAAGGCCGGGCCCGGGCAGCCCCGTGGAGAGCTCTGGAGCGAAAAGGCCCTCCAGGGTTGTGATATGTTGGGTCCAAGTGGTCATGTCCTTCTGTCCCAGCCTGGATCACCTGCGAGTGTGGGCTGCCCCTGGAAGGGCGTGGCCTTGGGTGCAGAGCCCTCTGCAGCTGCGGCCTTCCCTGAAGGGGTGGGGATTGGAGGCCGTCTGCCCCCTTCCTTGATGGGGAGTCTGGGAGGTGCATCTCTGTTCCACCCTATGAGGTCAGTCCCCAAGGTGTGCTTCTTGGAACCCCACCCTCTGGTGGTAGCAGAAAGTCCACATGTCCCCCTAGTCCTTCCAAAGGCCTGTCCTCCTCCCGGGGAGGTTTCTGAGTGCCTCTGGGTGTCTGGTGGGAGCAGTGTCCCCAGAGCCTGTCTTGGGGGTCTGACTGTGACAAACGAGGTTGCTGTTACATGCAGCTAAATGAAACCCTGACTGAAGCAGATTTGGGTGCCCAGAAGTGGGACACCATAAGTGACAAAACCAAAAATGTGGACTTGGCTGAGTGGAAAAGGCTGATGTTAAGTGCAGACTCATCGCAGGTTGGAAAACAGGTGACCCATGTTATGCAGTGCTGAAATCTTTTATCTAACCGTCCTCTGCTGTGCTTCAGGACAAAGACCACATGCTATCTGGGGTTGTAGTGTGAGGAAAAGGTTCAGAATATTAGCATGTGCTAGTTCCTTGGGACTTGTAGAAAAGTTCTACAAGAGAGATGTGCACTGAGACTAGAGCCAGCCAGTCCCTAAGGAGAGACGGAGGAGAGCACAGCTGTGTATGAGAGGCCATGCTGGCAATCTACATTGACCAAGCGTCCTACAACTTAGGGCCTTCTAGAGTTGAAAGAGTTGATGCTTTTCTACCCCAAGCTGAAACTGCTGTGTGCAGCCATGGTGGGGCTGCGGGTATAGCAGGAAATGGGTCTGATGCCCCAGTCCTTTGCCAGATCTCTTGAGAGAACCCCCCCGTGACAATCCAACTGAGGGTGGCGTTTCCCTCTGGAACTTGCTGTCCCGAATAACCTCAAGACACAGACGACTGGGCTAAGGCCAGGGCAGCGGGCAGAGCACTGAGTGGGAGACCTGGAGTCTTCGGGCTTCCAGCCTAAGCTTAGACAAGAATGTTGACTGCGTCCACATGCACCTGGGATGGCCTGGAAGCGTTCCAGCTTTTTCAGGGAATTAGGTTGCTAAGGAGCCCTGGACCTCTCTGTTCAACCTCTAAGGCCATCTGCAGGCTCCCAAGTTGCACCGGGGGGTGGGCTGTGAAGGTGGTTGGCCCCAGGAATGGACAGCATTCTTCCCAATGCCCAGCTCAAGGTGGCCACGGAGGTTCATGGGCCAGCAGACGCCCTCGCACAGAGTACTGGACCAGGGCTGTGGAGGACGATGGACCATGGAACGCCTCCCAGGGGCAGAACGGGGGTGGCCAGAGTGCTGACCAAGGAAGCATCACTGCTCAGGCTCGGCAGGTGCCGTGGACCATGTGGGTTTTTGTTCTGCTGGGTTCCAGCTGGGATGGCATTGTGATCATCACGTCCCACGTGCTCTGGTTACACCGAGCGTCTTGTGGTGCAGCTTCCCCAGCAAGCCCGTGCCCTTCCCTGCCTTCATTCCTTTTCTGTGCTTACTCCATCTGCCTGGAACATCTCCCGACTTTCTACTCATACTTATCCTTCAAGGCTCAGTCCACATGTCACCTCCTCCCGGAAGCCTTCTCTAACTCCTCAGGGCTTCCTCTGAGCTCTGGGTATACCTCCAACCAAGCAATCATTGTACGGTGTTGTCATTGCATATCAGTCAGCTGTTGCTGCAAAAATGCTGTGTAGCACATCACCCCGAAATTTGGTGGCTTCTTACAGGGAGTACTCTTTCCTCACTCCCGGGTCTTCTGGATGGCTGCGGCAGGGCTGGCTAAGGCCGTGGGTCAGCAAGCTTTGGTCCCGGGCCTTGGGTTGGTTTCAGGTCTGCTCCACATGTCTCATCCTGGTGGCCAGGCTCGTAGTGGACCACAGCGCACAAGAGGCCAAGTCTCACAATGCAGGTGCTTTGAAGGCCTCTGCTCGCATCACGTCCTCTGACGCGCCATTGCACCAAAGCCTGCGGGGCAGAGGTGTCCTCCTCACACGCCGTTCATGTGTCGCCTCCTCCACTGGACTGTGAGCTTCTCGAGGCCTGTGTCTGAGTTTCGGGTGGTCCCAGGGCCAGTGAAGAGCGGGTGCTCAGAATCTTTGAAGCACTGAACCGCCCCCTGGGGCTGCCTGCTTGCCTGTTGCTGCCCTCCCCAGCAGCTCTTCCCTCGGGGACGTCTTCAATTAAGTAAGGTCTCCTCGTCCCCATTGTCATGTTGATTGCTATTGGTCCCCCTGTGCTAACTACCTTTCCCATCTAGGAAGCAAATTCCCTCTCCTGATGGGGAAGGAGGCACCGGGTTGAATCCCGTTGCCCCTCGGACATGTGGGGGCGTGTGCACCCAGCAGGTGTGTTGTCAGTGTCGGCCAGCTGCGTGGCGGACTGGGAGTTGAAGTGTCACAGGTCAAGCAGGCGTGGGCTGCAGTGCAGGTGTGCTTGCGCATAGTAGGCCCTCTGTGATGTCCTCTCCTTCCCTCTGTTTGGTGGCCCGCTGCCCTAAACAGAACCTCTCGTAGGCCTCCTCCCGTCCTCTTCCCTCCCTGCTCCCACACTGTCAGTTCGCCCGCCAGCCCTGGCCTCTCTCCCGTTGGACGCCGTCTGCCTTCCTCAGGAGTGCATCGTGTCTTCTGAATGCCGAGACTCAAGGAACGAGGTTGCCAAAAACGCAGGCTTGAAACCGGAGATGTTTTTTCAAGAGGAAAGAGAATGTTTAAATCTTGGCCTGAGAGTTTGTCCCAAGGAGAAAGCGAATACCAGATCTTCCTCTGGGGCTTCACTTCTCTCCTGCTCCCCGTTCTGAAACCAGTTTACAGGAGAGATTCATTGGGGCTTAAAGGGCCTCATTTTGACCTGCAGCTTTGCCCTCCTGGCTGCTCGCCTCTGTGCCTTAGCTCATACTTTTCCCTTCCTGGGAAAGGCCTTTCCCTGCTCTAACCCCCCATGCCCGACTCCTGCTCACTCTTCAGTGCTCAGTGCAAATGCCTCCTCCTCCATGAAGCCTCCCTGATTTTTCCAGCCTCTCCCTGCCCTCTGTGCTCACACGGTGAGGGACAGGTGAGTGAACTTGGACTCAGAATCTGACAGCCATGGGTTCAAGTTCAGGCCCTGCCAGCTGTGGGAGCTTGAACCAGTCCAGCAGCACCCCTGGCCTCAGTTTCCCACCTGCACAATGGGATGGTAAGGGCAGCACTTCCCTTAGGGGTGACCGAGAGACTCAAACACCATCTCTCCCCAAAAGGCCTGGTCCTGCAGGTGGCAGGAATTGTTGCTCCTCCTTTGCTGTCCCTGGTTTCTACAAAACCCTCGCGACTCCCACGCCCTGTGCAGCCCGCTCCGGCTGAGAGGAGGCTGCAGTGCGCTCAGCCGGGGGTCCTGGTGGCTCCCTTCACTGCAGCCCCTGCAGAAGCAGTACAGTTTCCAGACTCTGCCATCCGGCCAGGGGCTAAGATCTGCCCCGCGGTTTCCCGGAGACCCCGACCAAGTTTGGCCTTTCTGTCTTACTGCCCCGCAGAGCTGTAGAATTTCTGCAGCTCACTTTATTACGCGCAGACAAGGATCGTCGTCTGGCAAAGCCTTTATTTAAACCAATGTAGCATAAAAAGATGGAATGTCACTTATCAGCCTCAGCAGCCGTGAGACAAGACAGCCTTAAAGCTAGTGACCTGGTCACTGGGTTTTGAGAATTACAGAAACATTTTGCTGATTGGTGTAGAGATTTCTCCCTTCCTGGAGCGAGGACGCCTTTGGCAGGGTCAGACTTGGGTGCCACTCTCTTCTAACGCATGAAGAGGCAGCAGGATGCTATTGAAAAAGCCTGGATTTGGTGCCTGTCTGAATTCCTGCTGTGCCTCTGACCAGCCGGGGGCCCACTCGTGCCCCAGGCCTCTCACCTGGAGAAAGAGAATCATCTCTCCTTCAGAGGGAGCTTTGTGGATGAGCTGAGATGGTGTAGGGACCTGACTGGCCCACCGTGGGAGCTCAGAGGATGTCAGAGCTCCCTCTCCAGGGCCCCTAACATGTAAATTTCAGTAAGTGACTCTCTTGGTCAAAATCTCGTGACTTCAAGAGTAAAGTCAACATTCTTGTGCTTGGCCTCCAAGTCCCTCCGGGATCTGACCCCTGCTGTGTTCTTGCTGTGCCCTTTAGGGTCCCCACCCCAAAGCGGGTGGGTAACTCTTGGACTTCTAGCCTCTGCTCCACCTCCCCTCAAATCTCCGTCTCCAAACACATTCCCTCCTTCCCGTCTCAGCACCTTTGCTCGTTGGCAGACAGGCCTGAGTTCAGACTCTCCTCTGCATCATCAAGGTTCTAAGACGCTGATAACAGAATCAACTCTGGCTGATTTAAGCAAAAAAAGAATTTGCTGAAAAGGAGAGTGAGTCACATGGAATTGCTGGAGAACTAGGCTGGGAGGCAGTTGTAGCACATTTGGCTGAAAGTAACAGCAAACCCAACTCAGAATGACTAAAACAACAGAGAAATTCACAGCTCCCTGTAACAAGCTGAAGTCCATGGCAGGGCAGCCCAGGGGTGGTTAATTCGAGGGCTCCGTGATGGATGCCTGGGACCCAGGTGTTTCCATCTCTCTGCTCTGCCTTGTTCTCCTGGTGGTCACAGGGCAGCTGGAGCATCGTGTCCAGACACAGGGGAGAGCCTGTCTCTCCCTGTGAGTCAGGATTAGAGTTAGGGTTAGGGTTAGTCGTTACTGGGATTAAGGGAATTTCTCAGCATCCCCTGGGCTGCCCTCTCCTCATTCTCATTGGCCAGATGGGCATCATGTGCCTATGCATTGACCAATCATTGGTAGGGATATGGACCAATCAGATGGCTTGTCTACAGCAGGCGGGATTGCCTCCCCCACACGACTCCCTCCAGCCATGCAGGACCCCTCTGCCTAGAAGGGCCTCCCTCCCTCCACTTGACAAACCCCTCCTCATCCTCAAAGCCCAGCTCACGTTCTCTGTGACATTATCACCGACTGCGCAAAGCCCTGAAGGAGGTCGGAGCAAACCCTGGGGTGTTGGCAGGAGTGGATTCCTGGTGGAGAGAACTGCAGGTACAAAGGCCCTGGGGCAGGAGGTGCCAGCGGTGTTTCTGGAACAGCAAGGAGGCCAGTGCGGCCAGAGCAGAGGGAACGAGGGGGAGGGAGGGGGCGAGGGGCTCACAGGATGAGGTCTGGAGGTGCAGGCTGTGGGCTCTTGTAAGGATGTGGCTTGGACGCTGCCTGCGATGGGAGGGGAAGGTCTGACTTTGGGTTTGAAGGGATCCCTTTGGCTGCTGACTCCAGAACAGAGTGTCAGGGGAGGTTGGGAAGTCAAGTCCTAGGCCTGGCAGTCATGGCCTTGTGGGTGCTGGGCCCACGCCCCTCTCCAGTGTCATCTCCTGCCCTGTCCCTCCCTGTCCCTCCGTGTCTTCACCCACACTCACCTTACGTCCCGCTGACACCCACCCAGCGGGTCACCTCGTCTCACCTTCCTGCCTGGTCTTATCGACCTGGTGAACTTCAGCCTTTGAGACCCTCGCTGGGTGCCCCTTCCCCAGTGAAGCCTCTCGTGGTTCCTTTGCCTTCCGATGGTGTGCTAGCCATTCCCTCCTCTCGGTGTTCCAGAACCTTCCATGTCCCTCCACCGCTGTGTACCATGACTGAACACTTCCCATTCCAGGTCCCATTTGACCCTGAAACAATCACACAAGGTGAACTGAGGCTCAGAGAGAGGGTCAGGCCACCTGCAGAGGGGCACACAGCGCACAGGTGGCCACAGCCCCTGTCCGCAGTGTGTGTGTCTCCCCGGCTAGGCTGCGGGTCCTGGGCAGGCACCTGGCCCCATTCATCTCTGGGTTCCGGGCCTGCAGTGAAGGCTGCAGCAGGGCCTCTGCGGGTCGGCCGTCTCTGGCCTGGAGCAGTGCGGAGCCGGCAGCCGGTCCCGGGGCCCGGGGCTGGGAGCGCTTCTTCCCTGCTCAGCCTCCTCCTCACCGTGCTGGGGAAGATGCAGCTCGTGTTCTTGCTTCCTTGCGTGGGGCTGACCTCTGTGGCACTCAGCACCTTCCAGCAATCTGTTCGTTTTACTTGTTTATCTTGTTTACTGCCTCTCCCCCTAGACCAGGGCTTCTCAACCTCCGCTCTGTCGGCTCTGTCAGCGTCGTGGGCTAGATAACCCTGTGGTGGGGCCGTCGTGCGCGTTGAAGGACGTTTAGCAGCATCCCTGCCCTCCACCCACTGGATGCCAGTAGCGCTCCCACCCCCAGGGTTATGAAAACCAAAAACGTGTCCAGACACTGCAAGGTGTCCTCTGAGGGCCAAAACCACCCTGGCCGAGAACCACCGCCCTGGAACGTCAGCTCCACAGGGGCAGGGGGTTCAGTCTGTCTTATTCCCTGCGGTGTCCACCCCTGCCCACCCCCCACTCAGGACAGGGCCTGGAACACAGGAGGCACTAAAGAAATACTTGCTGAGTGTCGCCGTGGGAATTGAATGCTCCTTAGATCACGTGCAGGTCTGTGCCGGTCCCTGTGGAGTCCTGTTGTCCCATTTCACAGGTGAGGAAAACGAGGCTCGGGGAAGTGGAGTGCCTGCCAGGGGACGAGTGGATCGGAGGTGCCGGGAACTGGCCATGCTGTGTGGCAGGTGGTGTCCCAGTGCAGGGAGAGCCCGCCGCTAGCCGTGCCACACCCAATCCCCGGAAATGGTGAATGCGTGAATAGTGAAGTGAGTCTTGGTTCTCGAGTAGACAGATGATAGAAGACAGCTAAGTTCAGCAAAATTAATGGGAAAAAAGCCACATCAAAATATAATTCAGCCACAGGAAAGGACATCCTGCCGTTTGTGACGACATGGATAGACCTTGAGGGCGTTATGCTGAGTGAGATAAGCCAGACAGAGAAAGACAGATACTGCATGATCTCACTTATATGTGGAATCTAAAAAGAGTCAAACTCACAGAAGCAGAGCAGAGGAAGGTGGCTGCCAGGAGCTGGGGGCAGGGGGAAGAGGGAGAGGTTGGTCAGAGGGTACAAACCTCCAGCTGTACGATGAGTAAGGTCTGAGGACCTAATGTGGAACGTGGTGACTGTGGGTGATGACCTTGTATTGTATAGTTGAAATTGCAAAAAGAGTAGAATTTAAATATTCTTACCAAAAAAACAGATGTGAGATGGTAGATGTGTTAATTAATTAGATGGTGGGAATCCTTTCACAATGGATACACGTATCAAATCATCACAATGTAAACTTTAAATACCTTACACTTTGTCAGTTATACCTCAATAAAGCTAAAGAAAAACCCCGCGTCAACTGGCGAGTTTTGTGGGGAGGGCTGGTGTGGAAACCCAGGGGAAGGGTGTGCCCCTCAGCCTCCAAAGGCAGGGCCTGGGGGTGTCAACCTGCCTGTCTTGATACAAAGCCCTCCACTCCCCGTCTTGACGCGCTGGGCTCCTCTGAGAAGGCTGGCGGGCCGGGGACCAGGTGTTGATTTACGGGCTCGGGAGGCAGGCTGCAGTCAGTCTGAATCAGCTCTGGGCCTGATTTGAAATTCCAATGCTGACTGAACAGAAAATTAATATGAATTTCATATTTTGTTATTCTCGCAGACCCAGCTGTGTGTCTGCCGGGTGGGGGGGGGGGGGGCTGCTGTGGCCTCATTGGGAGGACGCCCACCTGTCTCCCTGCCCCCGCAGCCTCTGGGCTCGGGACTGAGGGCCTGGGAGGAAAACGTCTCCTCTCTTTGGATGTTTCACCTGCAGGGAAACAATAAAATAGGACGCCCAGTGACTGGCGCCAGCCTCCCCCAGCGGAGGTGAAATGGGGGCTTCTGAAAACGGGGTGTCTCAATAACATCACCAGTATCGCCTGCGTTTCAGAGCAGCCCGAAGGGCTGCCTCTGACCCTGGGAAGTGGGCATGGGCGTGAGGCTGGGAGGCCCGGCCAGGCCTGGCAGCAGAGCCGGGAAGCGCAGTGGGACCCTATGGGCCACCCGGCCTCGTGATGCAGGCGTGGGAAACGCCTGTTGGAGGAGGCTTGTGGGCCTGCCGATCTCAGGGTTGGCACGACTGCCGCTGTCGCTGCAGAACCCCGAGTGTGGCCCCGGCTCTGCCATCCCGGCGCTGCTCCTTACTGCCGTGGGACGGGGTTGTGCCTGGGTCTCCACCTCCAGCCTCATCCTCCATCTCTCCCCCACCCAGCCCCATGCAGAGTGATCAGGCCACTCCTGCACTTGGTAGCCTTCAGTGGCTCCCTAGTGCCACCGTTCACCATTGTGACGCACTAAGGTGGGGGCTGTGGGGGTCAGATCCCGGCTCAGCCGATGTCTCAGCTGAGAGCCTGGACAAGTTTCCTAGCCTCTTTGTGCCGCAGTTTCCTCGTCTGTAACCGAGCAGCTGCTGCCAGCAGGGCACAGTGCTGGGGCTCCGGCAGGGTGGCTGGAGGCGGCTGCTGGGAGAGTGATGGCTGGCCGGCCATGTGTCACTGCGTTTGTCTCTGCCGTGACACCTCCTTCCAGGGCTCTAGCACTTTATTTATGGCCGACTCGAGGGGGTTGCTGAATCCTTGGTGGACCAGCCTCCTCTGACGGGGCTCGTCACGGCCTCGTTGCTCTGCTGTCCTCCGCTTCCCCAGTGGCTCCCTCTCCTCCCACCTGCCTTCTCCAGCCTTCCCAGGGAGGGAGGGGGAGCCGGAGGGCGGGGGAAGCTACTTCTATTAATGGTTGTGGTGACAGTGACTTCATTACGGCTCACTGGACACCTCTCACACATTACCTGTTTCATCCCCAACGGTTCTACGGGGGGCACGAGCACGCCCATCCCCATTTACAGAGCAGAAACAGAGAGGTTGAGAGGGCTGCCTCATGTCACACAGTGAGGAGTCGGGGGGGCTGGGACTTGAACCCAGGCAGCCCGGCTGCACAGTCTGTGCTCTTCAGCCTCCACATCGCTGCTCGGCTGCTGCGTTGTTACCAGAGAGAGGCCATGGCAAGGTGACCGGAGGGCAAAGTCCTCTACCCGGTCAGCCCGTCATTCAGCAAGTGTTTCTGAGACGCTGAGCAATGGGGCCACAGAGATGACAATTGTCAAAAACATCTTATTTCTACTCATTCAATTAATCATCTAAAGTGAAACGCATTCAGGTTAGGCGCTGTTATTAACCACATTTTACAAATTGAGGAACAGGCACACGGGTGTTAAGTGACTGCTTAAGGTTGCACGCGCATAAGTGGGCAAGACAGGCTTCAGGCCCAGCTGTCTCCTGCCTTAGAGATGTTCACAGCCTCGTTGGGAGACAGAAGGAGTCCGGCCGGCACGGCACAGTGCTGTAGGATCTCAAGGGAGCCCCCGGGAATCTGAACTCAGGTGGGAGCCTGACAGGCAGCGGTGTGGAGGGGCGGCCAGCCCAGGAGGTGGGAGTGGAAGGCTCTGTGTGCAGAGGCCTGAGGGATCCCAGTTTCCGCCAGCCGCCCACTCACCCTGCAGGCACGTCCTACCTCTGCCTCGCTGGCCACTGGGGACGCAGTGTGAATGGGCTCGGCCACCGCCCTCTGGGGGCTTTTCCAGGAGCAGGGCAGTGGGAAGGGCAGCCTGGCTGCCAATGACCTGGTGCTGAGGCCCCGAGGAGCACTGAGTCCTCCCTTCCCTGAGGACCACCTGGTTCCCAGGTGGGCTGGGCCAGGAGACATGTAGCCTTTCTACTGGGGACATGAATGCTTTGGCGGTGGAACATGGGACTGGGGTCAAGAGGCGACCAAGTCTGTGATGGTCCCACCCCAGCACCTGCTCCAGGCCCAGGGCTTTCCCATCGTCTCATTTCTGCTCACTCTAGCACCACGGATTCGCTACCCTCCATTACCTCGTCTGATAGAATTTGATTTGCCGTCGGAGGCCTTGTTTCACGGAACCATTTAAAAGTCATTCTTAAGTGTTCTTATGATTTCTATACTCGCCTCCCCTCCTTATCCCCTGTACATTTTCTGGGCTCTGGGCTGCAGAGAAAGGCCGAGAAGAGGAGTTCACAACCGGGAGGAAGTGTTTATGGGGGAGCACAGCGAGGGGTTCTGCAGCATGGAGGGGCAGAGTTTTTTGGACTTCTGCCACCCATGTGCTGTGTGACTCTGGGCACATAACTTAACCTCTCTGTGCATCATGGCTCAGGGTTGGAGAAACTTATGGGTGTGGGGAAGGCTGTTGGCTCCACTGTACAAAAATGTTTTTATCCAGTAGGGTCACATTAGTGGAAAATCTCCATCTAGCCTGTCCTCTGTTGCCACTGACCCTGCCCCCCTAGATCAGCCCCTTGGTATAAGGCAATGTTTTTCTAAGTATCATACACATTCCCCTGGGTACACAGGACACTAGGCCCAAGATGACAGCATCAGGGGCACAAGGGAACTTTTTGGGGTAATGGAAATGCTGTCTATCCTGATTGTAGTGGTGGTTACATGACTATGTGTATTTGTTAAGACTCCTAGAATGGTACATTAAAAAGGGTGAGTTTCACTCTATATGTATTGTATCTCAACTAAAATATTTTGCCATAAAAGTCTTGCACATATTTATTAGATTTACTTCTAGATAGTTAATATTTTTTGTTGATATTATACATGGTATCTTTTTCTGTTTGTGGCTGGTGTATAGAAATGTAATTGATTTTTCTATATAGATCTTAAGTCCAAAAAACCTTTCTGCATTCTCTTAGTACTTCTAACAATTTGATCATAGATCTCTTTTGCGTTTTCTATGTAGATATGTTGTTTGTGAATAATGAGAGTTTGTTTATTACATTCTTATACTTTTATTTCTTTTTCTTGCCTTATTGCACCAGCTAGGATCTCTAGTAGGATGTTAAATAGAAGCAGTGAGAATGGACTTCTTGTCTTGATCCTTGTTAGAGGGAATGCTCCTGAAGTTTTCATCCAGGAAGGATTACGTTTGTTGTAGTCTTTTGGTAGATACACTTTTTCAAGTTAAGAAAATGTCTTTTCATTCTTCATTTACTGAAAGTGTTTTTTTGGCTGAGAAGATTCTTCCTGAGCTAACATCTGTGCCAGTCTTTCCGTTATTTGGTATGTGGGTCACCGCCACAGCATGGCTGCCAACGAATGGTGCAGGTCCACATCCAGGAACCAAACTCGGGCTGCCGAAGTGGAGTGTGCCATGGGGCCGGCTCCTGAAAATTTTTTGTTCTGTTTAACATTGTGGTTGTTGAGTTTTATCAGAATCTTTCTCTGCATTGCTGAGATGATGGCGTTTCCTTTAATCTGATAATCTGGTGAATCACACTTAGGAATCTCTAATGTCACATCAGCCTTGCATTCCCAGGGTAATCCCATCTTGGTCGTGAGGTATTTACATTTTGCTTGTATGTTTACTTTGTGTATAAGGCTGGATGCTGCTTGCTAATATTTTGTCTAGGATTTTTTCATCTTTGTGAGTGAGATGCGCTATAATTTCTCGTGCAGTTTGTCTCTGGTTTTGGCATCAGTGTTATACCAGTCTCACAGGATGTGAGAATTTGGATAAAATTAGAAGGATCTATGCTTGGAGCTTTCTTTATGAGAAACTATTGATTCATGTATCTTGTTTTAAATTGTGGGGCTCTTCAAATTTTTTATTTCTTCCTCAGTAAGTTCAATTATTATAGTTATTTTTAGGAATTTGTCTATTTCATTTTAAATTTAAAATGTATTGTCACTAAGATTCTTATCATGTTATTCTATTAGCATTTTAATCTGTAGTATAACCCTAGTTATACCCATTTTTTGTTCCAAATATTGTGTATTTATGAATTCTCTCTTTTTTCCTTGGTCATTCCTGCCAGAGACTACTATGCGTACTTCATTAGTCATCCCAAAGAACAAACGTTGGCTTTGCTGAATGTTTCTATTATTTCTTTGTTTTCTGTTTCATTCATTCATCCTGTTCTTTCTATTTTCTTTGGGTTTATTCAGTTATTATTTTTATATCTTAAGTTGGACTCTTAGCTCGTTAGTTTTCAGCATTTCTTTTCCAATGTAAAAAGGCTACAAATTTCCCTCTAAGAACAACTTGCGCTGCACTCTGCAAGTTTTGGTGTGCCGCATTTTCATCACCACGTGATTCCAGGAATTGAAAACATTCATATGTTTTTCTCTTGACCCATGATGAACTTTGTCTCTGGAAGAGAGAAATTGGGGAAATGGTGTCATTAGTGGAGGTAATTCAGGTCCTGTCAGGGCGTTTAAGAGGCCTCAGAGGAGGAGCATTTGTTTTGTTTTGTGTTTTTTTTGGATTAATGCAACACTGGGAAGGAGACAGTTGCAGAATTATGCTTTACATCGTTTACGTAAATTTTTTTTTTTGTGAGGAAGATCAGCCCTGAGCTAACACCCATGCCAATCCTCCTCTTTTTGCTGAGGAAGACTGGCCCTGAGCTACCATCCATGTCCATCTTCCTCCACTTTATGTGGGACACCGCATGGCCAGACAAGCGGTGTGTCGGTGCGCGCCTGGGATCCAAACCTGGGCCACCAGTAGCAGAGCGCTCGCACTTAACCGCTATGCCACAGGGCCGGCCCTTCATTTACGTAAATTTTAAAAACACGAAACAATTCTCTGTTTTCCTTATGGGCACAGAAGTAGTGAAAGTGAAAACACTGCATTGTTGTTGCCGTGGAGATGGAGGGAGGACAGGCCCTTGGGAGGAGGGTGAAGGAGGCCGTATGTGCCGGGGGTTGTTTCTCATAATTAAAAGATCTCAAGCAATAGCTATAAGAAACTACAAGAACTGAAGAACTGTAAGGACTTTCTTCAACTCTGGGAGAAGCGATCATTTGTTAGTTCTGAAAGCTGCGTCCCAGTGTGCACCGCCCTCCTCTGCCCGTGATGGAAAGTTCTCACGATGACAGCTTCCTGGGAGCTGGAGAAAAGTGAGAATGAAGATGAGCGACCAGGACCAGGGCTGAGAGTCGCCCCGACAATGCACACCGTGGGGTCCTAGGCAGCTGTAGGGGTGGCCACTACCGGGTTTAGGCGGCCAAATTAAAACGAGCTTTTGGGAAGCGATTTGTCACTGTCCCTCAAGAGCCTTCCTATTGGGCTTAGGAATTCCACTTTGGGGAATTAGGGAGGAAAAAGAATTTGGAAAAAGAAGTAAATAAGTGAGAATATGTTTATCAGAATCGTTTACAATAGCAAAAACTTGAGAACTATGGAGTATAATAAATGTTATTCTATATTTACGTGCTAGAAGATTATGTATCATTTTGACAAAAATGTTGGTGATGAAAAATTTTAATAATATAGGAAAATGCTTCCGCTTACATTTTAAGAGAAAAAAGCAAAAGGCAAAATTATTCATACCATATGAAACACATGTGGAAAAAACAGAAATTAAAAACATCCAAAAGGAATAGACCAAAATGTTATCAGGGAAGTCTCCAACTGGAAATGGTTATGCTGGATATTTCCCAATATATAACATTTTAGATCTAATTTAAGAAGAGGAAAACTCTGCTGCAGTGGCCTGGTGAGGGAACAGCGAGAGGTAGTGCACATCCAGCCGGGTGACGTACTGACCCCTTGGAGCCGCGTCACTGTCCCCATGCACAGACGAGGACACTGAGGCCCAGAGGAGAGCGATGATTCGCCCAACGTCAGACACCTAAGTGGCAGAGCTGGGGCCCAAGCCCAGAGTCAGGGAGAGAGCTGTCAGGGGACCTGCCCCCACCTGGAGCCCAGAGTCTCCTGGACCGGCCACTCCCCGCTGGTGCCAGGGCCTGCCTGCTGGGAGGACCTACTCCCACTTCCCGGAGCCCACCGTGTCCTGAGGAGTCTCTTGTCTCAGTCTCCAACCCTCCTTCTCCTGTCTTGGCTGCACTCTCAGCGCCTGCCTCCCGCGGAACCTGGGTCATCACTGCTGTGGGAGTCCTCCTGGCTTCCCTGCATGGAGGCACCTGGCTCCCCCTCCACCCAGCACAGCCCGTGGTCCGGGAGCAAAGGTGGCGGCCTTGCCCCGCCCTCCCGTTGTCCTCCATCATTTGGCAGTTTGGGACAAGAGGGCATCCATCTGGGCCCTGTGCTTCCAGGCTGTGGCAGCCCTGAGCGCCCCAGGGGCCGGCACGTGCTCGCTCCACATCGAGGAGGGATCATCACTCCCATGGGACAGGTGAAGAAACTGAGTATCAGCCATGCCCTGTACCAGGCCTCTCAGGTCTCCTCTGCGGGGTGCCACCTGCTGGTTCTCCAGGGGTTCTCACGCCGGCTCAGGTGTCACTCCCTGTTGGAGCCTCCTCTGAGCCTCCTCCCAGAGTCCAAGGTGCCTCCCTCTCGTCTCAACGCCTGGCTGTGGTCCTGATGTGCGCCTCGTGAACCTGTCTGTGTCGACACCCGCCCGGCAGGGCTCAGCACGGAGGGGGAGCGGTGGGTGAGGTGCTACCCCTGGGACTCCTTCCCCAACAGCCTTCTACTCGGCAGGGACTCCTCTGGGCTCCCTTCTGGCAGACACCGTGACAAGTGCGTTTCACCGCAGGGGAGGAGCACGGTCCAGCACCTTCTGTGTCCACGTGGCGGGAATGCTGGTGGACGAGGCTCGGAAGATGTAGCAAGTAGAAACACAGGACTCCCTGTTCAGTTGGAATTTCAGACAAACAATGCATTATGAATTTCAGTGTGAGTATGTCGCATGTCACCTTCGGGATACACTTTTACTAAAAAATTATTCGCTGCTTACCTGAAACTCAAATTTACCCAGACATCCCGTACTGTATTGGGCAACCCTACAGCGGCCTCACCCCCCAGCCCTCTTCACGCCCCCCAGGGAGCAGGTGAGTCCAGATGGTGAGCCTGGGAGAAGCGGGCCACATTCTCAGCCCCTCCTCTCCTCCTCTTGAAAGGTAGCGTGTAGGGTGGGCCGAGTGCCCCACGGCCTGTGTCCAAATCCTGGCGAGGCCGCTTGCTGTGACCCTGGGCACCTCCCTTACCCTCTCCACAGTGTACTTATCTGTGAAGTGGGCACTGTGTGGTGGAGAGGATTCAGTGAGTTATTATTGTGCAGGACGCAGAGTGGTGCCCGGCGTGAAGTAAGTGTCTCTTATTGATGTTCTTTAGGATCTGTCTGCCCGCAGACAGTGAGAGAGAGAGTTTCTGACCACCCCCAGCAGGCAGGGTGGGTGTGGGAGGCCCGTGGATATTCAGCCTTCCCATAACTTTGGTGAGTGAGTTTAATTCTGGGGTGCAGCATGAGAAAGCCCTTTCTTTCATGCTGGCCTAATCATGACAAGCCCACATTTTCACCTAGGAGTGCCTAACCCCTGCATCCAGCTCTCAGTTGGGCTGTTTACTGACCTGCATGTCTGCGTCCCACACCACGTCAGGGGCTCTGTGACGGCAGGGACTGTGTTCTCTGCCACCACATCCCCCATCCAGAGCCAGGCACACAGGGGCCCTCAAACACAAATGTACACTCACAGGGACCCTGTGATAGTTAATGTTATGTGTCCACTTGGCTGGGCCACAGTGTCCAGATATTTGGTCAAACACCAGGCTCGATGTTGCTGTGAAGATATTTTTTAGATGAGAGTAACATTTAAATCAGTGGACCTTGAGTAAAGTGGATGGTCCTCCATAATGTGAGTGGGCCTCATCCAGTCAGTCGAAGGCTTTAGAGAATAAAGACTGAGGTCCCTGGAGGAAGAGGGAATTCTGAGCTTCAACATCAGTTCTTCCTTGGGTCTCCAGCCTGCTGGCCTGCCCAGCAGATTTGGGGCTTGCTAGCCTCCACAATTGCAAGAGCCAAATCCTTAAAATAAATCTCTCTCTCTTTCTCTCTATGCGGGCGCGTGCACACACACACACACACCTTGTTGGTTGTTTCTCTGAGAACCCTGACTGCTACAGGCCTCTTTGAGGCCAGGTCAGAGAACCGTCTGTCACCTCCATTAGGATCTAAGTCCTGCATCTCCCCTGACTGTGTTCCTTCTGGACACCCAGGGCCTGGCTTCCCACGCCAGAGAAGTGCCGGGGCCAGCCCCCGTGAACTGGACATGCAGAGCGCAGGCAGCGTGTCTGCTTCTGTGGGGCATTTGTCTGCTGCCTGCAGACAGCCGTTTCTCACGCTCAGCCTGAGCGTTCATCTGCCAACCTTTCTCCTGGTCTCACCCCACAGATCAGCCCCCAATGGAATCTCTCAGTCCTCGTGTTTCTCCGCTCCACGTCCTCAGTTCTGCCCTCTCTCCCCCTCTGGCTGTCCAGATTTGGTTTTTCTAATCTCCCCTCATAAATCAGAACCCCTGGCTATGCATCACATGTGTCTCTCAGAGCCGTCTTTCATGTGGGTAACAATGCTTATCCGCTTCTCTTACCCCAAATGGAGATTGATTATCTTCACCGTATGCGGGGAGACAAGACTCGTCCAGCCGCGTGCTCGGGCAGGGCTGCCCGGGATTTGGGGGCTCTGTCGGGAATCTGTCTCCCAACACCCAGCTCCCAGCGTCCTTGGCCAGCCGGCGACCTCATGTGTCAGAGCTGGAGCTCATCCAGAATCGTGGGAACCCCACAGTGGACACACTTGTCCCCGTTGCAAAGTCTCGTGTCGTGCCCATGGTCATAGTCTGCTCATGGCTGCGTGCTGCTGCCCCTGGAGGTGTTCTGGGCCTTTCTGCAGCCAGTCGAGATTCCTGACTATGGTGTGGAGGGCCACTTCTCTGGGCAGGGAGAACCTTGGAACACGGCCAGCATCTGTCGGTGGAGAGGCGGGGTCAGCGTGGGCGGACTAGGTGTCCGTGCGCAGGGACATCCAAGGGCCATGTTCCACCCGCCACGTGTCTCACTCAGCCTGGCTCTCTGCACCCACTGGGACCCCTGGCCACACCTCTCACAGCCCCCACTGTGTACTGCCCTGGGCTGCTGTGTGAACCAATCAGTTCAAGTTCACGTGTGTTCACTGCAGATGCCGGTGCACAGTAGGATGCAAGTTTGTTTAAGGAACAGATGGGTGAGTGACTCTGGGCTGTGCCCACTGTCAGTGCTCTGGTCTGTAATTGAGGCTTCAGGGAGCAGGAAAGGCATGGAAACTGGCTTAGCCGTGGAGACCCCACGTGTGCTGGGTGGGACGCCAGTGTCACAGATAAACAAGGAGGACACCAGTTAAAGTGGCAAGGATAGATTTTAATCAGTAATATCTACTGCAATGGGGAAGAGTCCAGCGTGCCCTGAACCACACTTCCATTTGTGCAGAGATGACTGCGTGTTTTCGAGAGAGAGTGAGGGAGTAAGGAGGTGAGGGCGCAGTGGAGTCAGGGAAGAGAAAAATTGCAAAAAGCAGGAAAGAGGGGGTTGGCCCATGTGACACCCGTCTGAGATGGCTAACTGGTACTTATGGAGTTAGGCTCCTCCCCTCCCACAGAGGCCGGGAGACAGGGCCCACCATCAGGTGGGGCTGGAACAAGCAGTCAGTTCTTTTGGCAGCCTGAGCCTCTTAGGCAGACACTTTAGCAGGACGAGGGTCATCCTAGCGATGTGGCTTTGAGCTGCTAGGAGCCATGTTAATGTTTGCTCAAGTCTCTATGGGCCAACGTTGAGGCCTCATCGCGAAAGGGCTCAGAGAAGGCTGTCTCAAGCCGGGGAGAGGAAGGAATCTTTGTCACCGGCCAGGTTAGGGTTTGGGATTCTCCTAGAGGAGAGCCACGGTGGAGGAGAGGGGTTTCTGTCTGCAGAGAGTCCGTCTTTGTCTTGATCCCCAGGGGCTACTGTGCACTGGACCAAATGCAAAAGATGAAATCCCAAGAGGCCTTGAGATTAGCTAACCACACAGGGGAAAAAGGCACCCAAATCCATATGTTGAAGCCCCAACCCCCCGTGTGACTGTATTTGGAGATGGGGCCTTTATGGAGGTTACTAAGGTTAAATGAAGTCACAAGGGTGGAGCCCTGATCCTACAAGATTAGTGCCCTTATAGGAAGAGACACCAGAGCTCCCTCTGTCTCCACGACGTGAGGACACAGCGAGAAGGTGGCCCCTGCAAGCCGGGAAGAGGGCCCTCACCAAAACCCGACCCTGCTGGCACCTTCATCTCAGACTTCCGGCTTCCAGGACCGCGGAAAATAAATTTCTGTTGTTTAAGCCCCCAGTCTGTGGTATTTTGTTACGACAGGCTGAGCTGACCAGGACAGTGACTAAAAAACAAACTGACAGGAAGGAGAAAGACAAGAGCCCGAAATTGGCCAAACCCGAGAAGCCTCAGCTGTATTTTCTCCTGACAAGAAAGACCCCTGCAGAACATTCGCTTCTGCCAAATGACGGTGTGTGTCTCCAGATGCTGCTCCCTGCCGTTCTGAGCTGCTAAAGGATGATGGGAAAACTGGAGGCGCCAAGACTAATGTCTTGGCACGAGGCCCCGGAATCCACCTGGCACGCCGAGTTCTGGCCATGGCGGTGTGCCCGAGAACTGCAAGGAGAAGCTGCCTGGAAGCCAGTGGGGTGGAGATGACGGCCACTGAACAGCTGCTCCAGAAACAAGGGTTGACCAGGTTGGCCCCCGGCCTTGGCCGCGAGATTCGGCGGGCCTCCCCGAAAGCGGGTTGAGCAGGGCTGTCAAGGGATGAGGTGGGCTCGTCCCACCCCATGCAAAGTGTGGACATCGTCTGTAAGTCTGAGACAGTCTGCAGGTCCCCCTTGCCTCTTTCCATCCATCCGCCTTAAACTCACTCTCTAGAGACAGGTTCTGTTGAGCTGCGTGTGTCTGTCGTCTGTCGTGCTGGTGGCAGCAGCTTGGGGAAAGCGAGACCCGCCGGATGCTGAACACTGCTGGGATTTCTCTGGAACAAAGGGCCCAGTGCAGAGGGGGCCAGAAGCCTCTCCCCCTTGGCCCTGTGGTCACCAGGGTCAGAAGGTGCATTAGTGTCCTAGGGCTGGAGAAACAAGTTACCACAAACCGAGTACCTTAAAACAACAGGAACTTGGTCTCCCACAGTTCAGGAGGCCAGAAGTCTGAAATCAAGGGGTTGACAGGGTTGGTTCCTTCTAGAAGCTCGGAGGGAGAATCTGCTCCAGGCCTCTCTCCCACTTTCCAGGGGTTTCCAGCAATCCTTGGTGTTGTTTGGCTTGTGGCCGCGTCACTCCCGTCTCCGCCTCCTCCTCACGTGGCCTCTTCTCTGTGTCTCTGTGTCTCAAATCTCCACCAATCACTGGATTTAGGGCCCGCCTTAAATTCAGGATGATCTCATCTCGAGACCCCTAACTCAGTTACACCTGTGAAGACCCTATTTCCAAAGGTCACAAGGTTCCAGGGGTTAGGATGTGGGTATATCTTTTGGAGGATCACCGTTTAACCCACTCCAGAGGGGTGTGACTGAGAAGGGACTACTGAAGGCACCGTTTATAGAGACTTGTTGGGGTGAGGGGACCCACGGGTGGGTGAGGCACTGGGGAGCGGCAGGGAGGGTCTGACTCTCGGCCTGCAGGGGCCAAGGGCGAGAGGCTGGGATCAGAGCAGGTGGTGGCTGTGGCCACAGAAGAGGAGCTGCCACCTGCCTGCCCAGCAGGAGCCGAGGTCGTCCAGAGAGAATTGCAGTGACGGAGGTCCACAGCACCTGCAGGCGTGGAGTAAATCCCCCACTTGGCTTTCCTCCCTCCAATCTCCCACTGGCCGAGCCCACCCAGAAGCCAGAGGGCCGGGGAGGTGGGGATGGGGTCCTCGGATGAGGTCCAGCCCCCTGTGCACAGGACAGGGCAAAAAGAGGGGTCTGCGGACAATTGGGGACCAACAGCAGAGGCTCAGAGTGAAGGCGGAGAGTCCCACCAATGCGGAGAGGTCACTCGGCCGCTCTTGTCCTTACCTGTCAGGTGACTGCCTCCCTCCTCCCCCCTGTGTCCCCTCCCTCCCTCCCTCTCTGCCTTCCTTCAATAACCACATCTGAACACCAGGATAAAGAGATGAGTTGAGGGCCGGCCCCGTGGCTTAGCAGTTAAGTGCGCGCGCTCCGCTGCTGGCGGCCCGGGTTCGGATCCCGGGCGCGCAGTGACGCACCGCTTCTCCGGCCATGCTGAGGCTGCGTCCCACATACAGCAACTAGAAGGATGTGCAGCTATGACATACAACTATCTACTGGGGCTTTGGGGGGAAAAATAAATAAATAAAATCTTAAAAAAAAAAAAAAAAAGAGATGAGTTGACACCATCACCAGCCTTGGTGGCTCCCAGACCCGTGGGCGTAACCGACAAGTAACCCAGTGACGAGCCAGATGCAGAAGGGCTGGAGGGATGTCTGTGGGTGGCAGCAGGTTCCCAGCCCACTGCAGGGCTGTCTGTGCTGAGTTCTGAAGGGTGAGGAGGAGTCCGCTAGGCCAGAAGGGGCAGGAGGTAGGACTGGGGAGTGTTCTGGATCCAGAGGGGAACCGCCCGGCCAAGGCCAGAAGCGGGAAACCAAAGAGCCTGAGCCTCCCAGCTCAATGCGGGCTGAGCCTGCCAGCCCAGCGTCTCCCTCACCTTCCCTGCGCCCTTGGAGGTCGATGGCCTGCAGGCAGATGGGCAACCACAGCCCTTCTGATGCTGGACTGCTGGTTGTAAGGGGAGGGTGGTGGGGGTGAGGTGGCCAGGGATGGGGTAACTGTTGGAAGAAGGTTCTGGAAGGGAAGTTGGAAATGATCTTGTCCAGTTCCTGGCACTGCAATCTGCCAGCGTTCCTGGGCCGGGGAGGAAGTGGCTGGGTCAAGTCCACATGAGGGACGAGAAACCCACCTCCCTGCTCCCAGCCCGTGTCTCCTCTGAACACACGAACAAAACTGAGGGTCGTGAGGTGTTTACTCCAAGCCCTTCTCATGATAAGGAATCGGAATGTCCCCTTCAACTAATGCTGTCCCACAGATGCTAGCCATATGGGGAAACCTTTCGTACCCAGATTTCATTTAAAACTGAGAAGTGGTGCGTGCCTGTCGTAAAGAATGTTAACATTAGGCGGGTGCAGAGGGAAAGCTCCCCGCCCCTAATGCTGTTCCAGCAGTCACCGCTCTGGACAGCTTGGCGACGTCTTTCTGGTTGTTGGGAGTGCATCAATATATTGACATATAACTCTGTTCCAGAAGTGGGCATGCTCTCGCCCGGCTCTTCCGGCCTGGTTCTTCTTGCCCGCCCTGTGAGCCTTGCCCCGGTGAGCTTGCACGAAGCCGCCTCTCTGCAGGGGCCAGGAGCCTGCCCCGTCTGGGCCTGACCGTCCCCCATGTATGCCATGAGTCTGATGTGGAGAGACATTGTAGTGTTGTCCGGTTTTCTGGCTGTTACAGACAACGCTGCAGTGACTGTTTTAGTACCTACATGCTTGTGCCTGCCTGCGAGCCTCCCAACCACGTATTTTTCTGGAAGTGGAACGGCAAGGTCAAAGAGGTCACATATTTAAAGCTTTGATTGAGATCGCCAAAGGACCCGCCAGTTAGGGTCCCGCAGAACTTTCACGGCTCTGAATGTTGGCGAACCTTTTAAATTCTTGTTGTCTGAGGAGTGAAGGCAACTGCTCTTAATACAACACAGTACGGTCGCGATAGCCCTAGAGGCCGTTCCTCTGGCCTGGATCTCCCTTACTACCTCAGCCCCTCGATTCCTCTACATTATCCTCAGCGCCCCAGGGGTGGGCTTGTCTTCAGGTCACAGCCCACGACCCTAGTCCCTGCGAGGCCTCTCTCGTGTCTGTTATCTGTTTATTCCTCCCTGTCCCTATTCCCCACTCTCTCATTCCTGTGCCTCCAGACAACCGTTCTATGTGTTTAATGCATGTCTTTGCTTCTACAAAGTGTGCATCGATCTTTTCTGGGCGTGGATGTCGAGGAAACTTTTAGTTGAAGAATAACATATGTATAAAAAGTACACAGATCATAAGTGCACAGCCAGAAGGATTTTCACGACTTTTACTAACCTGTGTAATCAGCACCCAGATCAAGCGACAGAGGTTCCCGGCACCCAGGATCCCCGTTGTTCCCTCCACTTTCTGCAGAGGCTGCCATGGGGGCTGTTTCTGGTTTGGGCTGTTAGGCCCAGCTGCTATGGCTTTTGGTGAACACATGTGTGTGTGTGAGTTGAATTCACGTAAATGAGAGTGTGATATACAGCTCACATGGTTTTCACTAAGATCTGTGTATTTAAAGCTTTGTCCCTGTTACTCTGTACACTGTGGAAATAAAGACCCTCCACATGGGAAAGGCAGAGGCTGTGCATTTGGAGCTGCTGTAGCTGGGGCTCGGCCACGGCCCCCGGCATTTGGCAGAGACTCAGAGGCAGGCAGAGGGGTCGGCGCGCTTCATGGAAGAGAAAGGGGGGCTCAGGGGTGCCCTGAGGGTGCTGGGGGCCTGGGGGGGTGGCTCACTAGAGGGGGCATCCAGGTGACTGTGGGGGGCAGGTCTGGCTCTCTCGAGTTGGTCCTGAGTTGGAAGCAGGACAGAAATTAGGGAAGCTGTGGTTACTGATCGAGTCCTGGCCCACGGGCACAGGGTTACTGTTTGGCTCCTGGGTTGTCGCTGGAGACAGTGGGCTGACCTCCTGCAGACCGGACCCACACCCCCTGGCATCCTGGGCTGGGTGCTGTAGGCCATGGGTCAGAGTTCTATTTTTTTTTTTGTACCTGACTATGTTGTTTGCAAACAAATTTGGGTTTATTTCTTCTTGTAAAATGTGTATGCTATTCATTCATTGCTTTTTTTTTTTTTTGCACTAGCTAGGACTACTAGTAAAATGTAGCATAGAGGTGGTGAGAACAGACATTTTTACATTTTTCCCTATCTTATGGGGTACATATTTATTCTTTCACCATTAAGTATATTGTTAGTTGTAGGAGTTTCTTCTAACATTTTTTTGAGATAAAATTGGTATATAATACTATATAAGTTTCAAGGGTACAACAGTATAATTCAATATTTGTATACATTACAAAGTGATCACCATAATAAGTCTAGTTGATACCTTTCACCCATTTACATCAACTTACACTCCCACCAACAGTGCACAAGGATTTCCTTTTCTCCACATCCTCGCCAACACTTGTTATTTCTTGTCTTTTTGATAATAGTCATTCTGAGGTGTGAGGTGGTATCTCATTGTGGTTTTGATTTGCATTTCTCTGATGATTAGTGATGTTGAGCATCTTTTCATGTACCTGTTGGCCATCTGTGTATCTTCTTTGGAAAAATGTCTATTTGGATCCTCTGCCCATCTTTTAATCGAATTTTTTGTTTTTTTGCTATTGAGTTGAGTTCTCTATATATTTTGGATATTAACCCCTTATCGAATATGTGCAAATATTTTCTCCCATTTGGTGGGCTGTCTTTTCGTTTTGTTGATGGTTCCTTTGCTGTGCAGAAGCTTTTTAGTTTGATGTAGTCTCATTTGTTTATTTTTGCTTCTGTTGCGTTTGCTTTTGGAGTCAGATCCAAAATTTCAAAACCAAGACTGATGTCAAGGAGCTTAGCACCTGTTTTCTTCAAGGAGTTTTCTGGTTTCAGGTCTTACATTCATGTCTTTAATCCAGTTTGAGTTAATTTTTGTGTATGATGTAAGATAGGGGTCCAATTTCATTCTTTTGCATGTGGCTGTCCAGTTTTCCCAACACCATTTATTGAAGAGACTATCGTTTCCCCATTGTATATTCTTGGCTCCTTTGTCATAAATTAATTGACCCTATATGCATGGGTTTATTTCTGGGCTCTCTGTTCTGTTCCATTGATCTATGTGTCTGTTTTTATGCCAATGCCATACTGTGTTGATGACTATAGCGTAGTGTGAAATCTGGGAGCGTGACGCCTCTGGCTTTGTTCTTCTTTCTCAAGATTGTTTGGCCATTCAAGGTCTTTTGCGGTTCCATACGAATTTTAGAATTATTTATTCTAGTTCTACGAAAAATGTCATTGGAATTTTAATAGGGATTGCATTGAATGTGTAGATTGCTTTGGGTAGTATGGACATTTTAACAATAATGCTTCCAATCTGTGAGCATGAAATATCTTTCGATTTCTTGGTATCTTCTTCAATTTCTTTCATCAACATCTTATAGTTTTCAGTGTACATGTTTTTCACCTCCTTGGTTAAATTTATTTCTAGGTATTTTATTCTTTTTGGGTACAATTGTAAGTGGGATTGTTTTCCTAATTTCTCTTTATGATAATTTGTTATTAGTATATAGAAATGCAACAGATTTCTGTTGATATTGATTTTGTACCCTGCAACTTTACTGAATTCATTTATTAGTTCTAAGTTTTCTGGTGGAGTCTTTAGTCTTTTCCATATATAGGATCATGTCATCTGCAAATAGTGACAGTTTTACTTCTGCCTTTCCAATTCAGATGTCTTTTATTTCTTTTTCTTGCCTAATTGCTTTGGTAGGACTTCCAGTACTATGTTGAATAAAAGTGGCGAGAGTGGGCATCCTTGTCTTCTTCCTAATCTTACAGGAAAAGCTTTTAGCTTTTCGCTTCAAGTATGATGTTAGCTGTGGGCTTCTCATATACAGCCTTTATTATGTTGAGGTACGTTCCCTCTATACCCACTTTGCTGAGAGTTTTTATCATAAATGGATGTTGAATTTTGTCAAATGCTTTTTCTGCATCTTTTGAGATGATCATATGATTTTTATCCTTCGTTTTGTTAATGTGGTGTGTCATGTTGATTGATCAGAGTTCTGTTGTTATATATGGACTTGCTTTTTGTCTGTTTATGTACTCAGTCTCTCAATATCTACTCTGCTGCCTCTCGCTGCTGCATTGCACTCTGTGGTCCAACCCATCATGGACCCCAGGGAGTCCATAGGTTACCTCCAACTCCCACCACCCCAAACAGTGCTGTAAGGAGCAGGCTCACACTGTCCCCTCATGGTCCAGTGTGAGAACTTCTTTGGCCCTTTGGGGATGGATTGCTCATCAAAAAGTAGCCCCCTTGGCTACTCAGAACCATCCAGAGGTTCTGGTGGCTTCAGCAGCAAGTCCTCCTCAGGGTCCCTGCATTGGGCTCTCTACAGCCTGGGTCCAGCCACACCACAGGTGCTGAACGGAGTGTTTCCTGTTGTCCCAGCGTCAGAGCTGGAGCCCCAAGAGGAGGTCAAAGACTATAAGGATTCTAGAGAGAGGCATCGGCAACTGGGCCAGACTCATGTAATCCCCAGGCCTTTCCTCCCGGGAAGGAACCCCTCATGCAGCAGGTGTGTTGATTTGGCCCTGATGTCAGTTTATACATATCACAGCTGTCTCCATGTGTCTAGTTTGACCCTCATGCTTGTTTTAGCCGTGGTTGCGGGGGCTAGGGGGTTTGCTGTGCCAAAGGTAGTGAGTTTTCTGTGCCCAAGTGGATATCACGCAGAGTGCGGGGGCTCGAGCCACTTTGCTGGACCCCTTCCTCAGATAGCTGTCCGCCAGGCAAGGGCACCATCAGCAGCGACTGGGGGAGCTGTGGGGGCCGTGGGAGAGGGAAGCAGCACTGTGCAGAGGAGCTCGTAGCCCTCGGAGAGCCGGGGAGAGAGGCAGGGAGCGTTAAGTAAGGAGGCCGTGGTGGGTCTGGGCTGCCGAGGAGCCCAGGAGGAAGGAGACCGTTGAGCACAGGTGGGCCAGTCTGTGTGAGGGGGACAGAGGTCTTTGCTGGGGCGCACCCACACCTTGCCCTGTCCTTGTGGAGAACAGAGGTGGAGGGCTTACCTGTGAGGTGACTGACTCTTTTTGGTCCAGTTTCTTGATACGGACGGTCTGGGGGTTGGGGGAGTCTTTGGGTGTCCTCTCCTTCACACTCCACCTGGACCAGCAACCCAGGAGACAAATACTGTGCAGACTCAGACTTTCCCCAAGTGGGCTGTTCCGAGTGCAGGCTGGACAGCAGGGCTCCTGCATGGCTCTCACCAGGCCATTCCTTCCAACTCCAGCATCATCAATAATCAATAATCGGGCCTATATTTTGCTTCCTATCTGCTGATTCCTTCGTCTTCTTTCTCAATTGGCTTGGAACCAGGGTATGGAAGTGGGGTGCTGCTTATTGGGCCCCCCAACACCCACAGCCTCCCAGAACATGCTCTGAGTCTTGACTTGACCCGAGGCTAATGGGAAGGCGTCAAAAGATTCCACCTCTCTGCCCTGCATTTTGATTTTGAGACATTGAATACCTATAGAAAGGTTGAAAGAATAGAGCAATGTAAATCTGTGCTCTCCCCTAGGTCTAGCAGTGGTTACCATGCAGCCACAGCTGCGCTCTCTCTCTCTCTGCATATACAGAGAATACGTGTATATACACACACACAGGACACATGTACACTGAATGTATATATCTATAGAAGATATATCTCACACGTACTCCCCCCACACACTTCTTTGTTTGCTGAGCCGTCTGAGAGTAAGTTGCAGGCATCATGATACTTCACTCTAAATGCTTTAGCCCGCATCTCTTAGGAACAGTATGTTCCCCTGCATCACCACAACGTAATAGTATTAGTCAGGGTTATATACATACAAAGAGATTATTATGAGGAATTGGTTCATGTGATTATGGAGGCTGGCAAGTCTAAAATCTGCAGTGTGGGTCTGCAGGCTAGAGACCCAGGAGAGTCAATGGTGCAGATGAAGTGTGAAGGCAGTGTTCTGGACAATTCCCCCTTGCTCAAGGAGGCTGGTCTTTTTGTTCTATTCAGGCCTTCAATTGATTGGATGTGGCCCACTCACCCCATAGAGGGCAATCTACTTTACCCAAAGGTCACCAATTTAAATGTTGATCTTATCCAAAAACACCCTCCAACTTGACACGTGATATTAACCATCACAACAGTGATCACCCTCAAGAAGTTTAACGTTGATACAATATTGTTATCTAAAATAAATCCATATTCAAATTTCTACAATTATCCCAATAATATTCTTTATAGCTGCTTTTTAAAAATCCAGGACGTAATCAAGGATCATACATTTCACTTAGTTGTCATGCCTCCGGATCCCCTTTAATCTAGACTAGCTTCCAGCCCCCCTTTTAAAAATTTTCATGACATTGACACTTTAGAAGAATTCAGCTTATCTGGCAGAGTGTCCTTCACTTTGGAGTCACTGATTATTTCCTTACTAGTAGATTCGGGTCAAATATTTGTTGTGTTTTTCTCAGCACATCACACCAGGAGGCACATAAGTTGGTTTGTCCCTGTTGGTGAGGCCGTTTGGTCACCTGGTTGAGGTGGTCTCTGCCAGCTTTCTCCAGTATAAAGGTCCTTTCCCTTGGTAATTCATCTGTCAGACGATGCTCCGAGACTGCGGGGTAGCCCATCCCCAGCAGCCCTCCACCTGGCGGTTCCCGCAGACACGTCTTCTGTCCACAGCTGCTTCCCTCCACGGTCCTTGCCGGATCAGCGAGTACAGTGATGGTTGCAAAATGGTGATTTCCTAATTATATCATTCTGTTTCCATTCAACAGTGACCATTCTTCTGAAAAAAGGAATTTCCCTCCCGCACCTCACACTCAATGTATGGACTCTTTTTTCCCCCAATGTGCTATCATTCATCATTGTCATTATTCTTTTAATGTTCAAATTATCCCCGATTTGGCCAGTGGGAGCCCCTCCTGTCCTTTTGCCATCTCTGCATCATTTTGAATTCTTCATTAATTACTCTTTATCACGCCAGCAAGATGTTGGAGATCCACACTGTACCTTCTTCGCCCCAGATCTGGTATCAGCCATTTATTCTGGCAGCTCTGGTTCCTTTTAGAGGATTGTTTTAGAAACCAAGGTCTCCCAGGCCTGCCCCGTGGCTTAGCGGTTAAGTGTGCGCACTCTGCTACTGGTGGCCTGGATTCGGATCCCGGGCGCGCACCGACGCACCCCTTCTCCAGCCATGCTGAGGCCGCGTCCCACATACAGCAACTAGAAGGATGTGCAGCTATGACATACAACTATCTACTGGGGCTTTAAGGAAAAAAAAGGAGGAGGATTGGCAATAGATGTTAGCTCAGAGCCGGTCTTCCTCAGCAAAAAGAGGAGGATTAGCATGGATGTTAGCTCAGGGCTGATCTTCCTCACAAACAAAAAAAAAAGGAAAAAGAAACCAGGGTCTGGGTATTGGGTGAGCTCACTTATCAGAAGATTTTAAGCTATAAGGATTGATCCATTGTTGACGGATTCCTTCTTTCCCACAGTAAAGCAGTGGAACGGAGCCCATGGATTAGTTGTTCCCAACAGCTATTTCTATCAGGCTGAGGCCCCCGGGGAATAACCCTTCTTTCTCCCAGGAATTCTTCTCTCTAAAAGCAGATCTCCTTGTCCTGGCAGAGACATTGCTGGATTAAGCACAGTCTACTCCTTCATCGGTTTCTGGTCCCCAGGTGTCCCCAGCAAGCTGAGACTGTCCTTGGTTAGGCTACTGGTTTTTTCCGTGACACCACGCTTGGAGCTCCTGCATTGAGTCTGGAGGCTTCCAGGACTTCAGGCCACATGGCTCCCCCTCGTCTCTGTCCCTGAGCAGGTCACCCCCACCCCCATTACTGGGGGGGAGGGGGTTTGTGTGAGCCATGTTTTCTGGAAACTCTTGGAAGGAAAAATTCTCTCTCAGAGGTGGGTTGAACTGGTCTTGTTTCCAAGTTCTATAACCCCTTCCTGACTCTCCTGGGGCAGAGAAAGCATTTTAAAAGGAAAGAACTAGAAGAGGAAGAGGCACGATTTGAAATGAGGTGGCTTGACTCCCCCCTCCATTCGCTGCGCCGCATCCCCTGAGTCTCTCAGGTGTTTGCCCTGTAGACCCAGCATAAGAAAGCATCAAGGCTCTCGAGTCAGAAATATTTGTGTTCAAAGCACCGCCTTGCTGCTCACTGACTGTGCAGCCCTGGGCAGGCTGTCCCTGCTGGCTGAGCCTCAGTTTCCCCTTCTCATGCTGGTGATGATGGTCCTCACTTTGCGGGCTTACTGTGAGTGTTCAAAGCGAGGATAATTAGGAAAGTGCTTGCCCAGACTCTGGCACACAGCTTGTAATTCATAATAGTGGCCATAAATATTACTAATGGAGTAAGCACTCTAAAATTATGAAGAGCTGATAGTTTAAAAATAAAGGTCAGGGAACTTATGACTCTACTATCAGTGCTGCCATGAAGAAAAATCTGACCTCCAGCCCTCAGGGGATCTCACTCAGGGCCTGACCCCTGCCCACTGTCACTTCATCATAGAAGGAGCATGGTGAACTTCTGGTTCCTAGAAGCATTAGGGGGACTAACCCTCACACCAAGGACACCTGGGAAATGGAACAATAACAACGATGGGGCAGGATCTTGGGGAGCATACAGGCTCAGGGAGGGGAGCAGAGCATTTGGGGCCATGGTTATCCTGGAGCATGCTTTCTGAGGTGCTGAGCAGTGCCTTGTCAGCTTCACATAGTAGGGGGATAAGAGCTGGAGTCCAGAGCTCCAGTCTACTGAATAATGGCCCCAAAGATGTCAGGTCCTAATCTGTGGAACCTGAGAATATTACTCTCCCTGGCAAAGAGACTCTGCAGATGTGAGTAAGGTTCTTGAGATGAGGAGATTATCCTGGATTATCTGATTGGGCCCTAAGTAGTAACACATCCCCTTATAAGAGGGAGGCAGAAGGAGAAGACGCAGACAGGAGGTGAAGGCAATGCGACCATGGAAGTATGATATTGGCTGCTGGCTTTGAAGATGGAAGCATTCCACGAGCCAAGGAATGCGGGAAACTGTTAGAGGCTGGAAAAGACAAGGAAACAGATTCTCCTCTGTCGTCTCCAGAGGGAGTACAACCTTCCAGCATCTTGACTTTGTCCCAATGAAACTGATTTCAGACTTCTGGCCTCCAGAACTGCAAGAAAATAAATGTGTGTTGTTTTGAGCCACCAACTTTGCGGTAATTCGTTACAGCAGCCACAAGAAACTAATACAAGGACCCACCAGGGATCCTGACCTGGTAAACCTGTCTGTTTTGACTGAGGACTCCAAAGGGCTGCACCTTACAGGTGAAGGTGAACCAGAAGCAGATGGACCCTCGCAGATACTGCACGTCAGCTTCACGTAATCTTAATCCCTGCAATTGTGGTGAGCTCATCCTGGGTAGCTGGTGCCCCAGACAACCAGCAGACACAAATGGAAATCCTTTCTGGACAGACATAACATCATTCTAAACCTCAGTCTTGTAAATGCAGTGTTTAGACACAAGAACAGATTACTAGGTACATAAGGAGACAAGGCTATATGAAAAAAATCTACAGAAACAACAGGCTATAGAAACAGACCCACAGGGAATCCAGATAAACAAGTTATCAGATGAGAGCTTTAAAATAACTATGTTTCCTGTGTTCAAAGAAATAAAAAACAGGATTGAGAATTTCAGTAAAGAGCTAGAAACTATAAAAAGGAGCTAACTTGAAATTATGGAATTCAAAAGTACAATAAATGAAACTAGGAACCCAATGGATGGGTTTAACAGCAGATGGGAACAGCTGAAGAGAGAATTGGTGGCTTAGAAGAAGGGTCAAAAGAAAATAACCAGGATGAAGCACAGAATTAAAGGATAGAAAACACTTAGAAGAGGGTAAGAAACACAGAAGATAGGATACAGTTAGAAATCTATCATACACGTAACTGGAATTCCAGAAGAAAAGGAAAGAAAGGGGGCAGAAGCAATACTAGAAGAGATAATGGCTGAGAATTGGTGACAGACTGTATTGGTCTGCTGGAGCTGCCATAACAAAATACCACCGACTGGGCAGCTTAAAGAACAGAAATTTATTTTATCATGGTTCTGGAGGTGGGGAGTCCAAGACCAGGGTGCTGGCAGGTTTGGTTTCTCCTGAGGCCTCTCTCCTTGGCTTGCAGACAGCTGCCTTCTCATAGTGTCTTCACGTGGTCTTCCCTCTGTGTGTGTCTGTGTCCTGATCTCATCTTCTATTAAAGACAACAGTCACACTGGATTAGGGCCCATCCTAACAGCCTCATTTTAACTTACTTGCCTCTTTAAAGGTCCTATCTCCAAAATACAGTCACATTCGGAGGTACTTCGGGTTAAAGCCTCAACATGAGAGTCTTTTTGAGGGGGACAATTCAGCCCATAACAAAGACAGTACACCATAGACTCAGGAATCTCTATGAATCCAAGCAGTGTAAATAAGAGAAAACCACATCTCTCCACCCTGTGGTAAAACTGCCAAAAACTAAAGGTAAAGAGAAACTCTTAAGAGCAGCCAGAAATAAAAGATAGTTTACCTTCAAAGAAACAATGATCAGAGAGTCAGCTGACTTCTCAACAGAAACAATGGAAGCCAGGAGATAGTGAACAGTATCTTAAGGAGCTGGGTAAACACCAACCTGGACTTCTGTTCTCGAAGAGAATGTCCTGCAAATTTCAGGCCAAAGTCACAGCAGCTGTCTGTCCAGTCAGGAGATAGAAACCACACAGTGAGTCAAACAGAGGAAGTTTGATATAAAGAAGGTTAAACTCTGATAAAGGAGGGACTGTAAGATTTAAGGAAACCCTATATGGTGCCCTAGGGCTGAGAGAGAAAAATCAAGGGGGCAGAAACACTTGGAAGGGGCCTCCCCAAGGCTGGGTTGGAGAAGGTGGAGTTCAGCCCACTGGATGGCAGAGAAGTTTGCTGGGTTTTCTAGACTAGAGTCTTTGGGCAAGCAGCAGCAACCCTCCGGAGGGCGGGCAGGGCAGAATGATGAGCACAGCTGGTGTGCTGTCCAGAGAAGTGGGGGTCTGGGGTGCAGGCGAGCTGCATGGGGCCTGCAGAGGGAGTGGGGGCTTGGCGGGCACCCTCTGGGCCACAAGTGAGTCACTCAGGGGCCTATAGAGAGCAGATCAGTGGTTTCCCAGGGATAAGAGGGGATGGGGAGGAGGGAGAGACACGGGGTATACAGGGTCCAAACTTATCAAATTTTACACCTTGAATCAGTACAGTTTATCATCTGTCAATTATACTGCAATAAGGCTGTAAAGGTACGTGGTGTTTAGGGCTGCTGGCTTAGATGGCGAATCTATAAAGCAGAGGAAGAAGTGTTTCACATGAAGTCAGGATAGTTGTTACCTTTTGTAGGGGTCGTTCTGGGAGGGGGCTTGGCTTGGAGAGGGGGCTTCTGGAGGTCTTGGCTGTGACATATGTCTTGACCTGGGCGGTGGTTACATGGGTGATACTTTGTCATACATTTTTGATAAATTATTCAATTATTCAAATTATTATTCAAAAAAGAGAAACAGTAAGGCCATGGTGTTGGAGTAGAGATGTCTGTGTTCAATTCCCTTCTCAGCTCCTCCCTGAGTGGGGTACGGGGACTGCAAGGGACCCCTCTCAGGCCTGCACCCCTCTGTCCCCCACATCAGATAGACATCAGGAAGAGTGTGACCCGGGAACAGAAGGGGGACAGCTGAGTTAGCCTCACCCAGGTGAGGGCCAGACGCACAGTGGGAAGCTGGGGTCTCACTCCCGTGGAGGGGCACATGGAGCGGTGTGTCGACAGCCGGCCGAGGCGTCGGGGCAAGCCCCTGAATGGGCGGTGGTGTCCATGGTCAGCGGTGCTGGCCACACCTTGTGAGGGTTACCCGGTCAGGGGGGTGCGTTTAGTGGCTGGGAATGATGGGAAGGGGGCAAGTGAGAAGGAAGGTGACTTCTGAATGCCACTGAACTTCTCCAAGTTTCAGTGTCCTCATCTTTAAAATGAGGATGACAAATATCACAGCATAGATAGGGGGCCGCATGTCTCGGTTGCCTGAGACAGTCCTGGTTTATGCGCATCATCACGGCATGACTGTTGATAGTGCTCGCTTTCCTCTCAGCAGTGTCCCTGTTTGGTTTGGACAATAAATTTCACAGTCTTCCTCGTCATAGGGGCTTGGTGAAGACGAGCGATGTAATGTGTGTCAAGTGTCTTGCACAGCACCTTGCATAGAGTTAGTGCTCAACTAACGTAGGCATCTGAACCATCTAACTGTCTCCTGGGCCATTCCCTGAGAGCAGTCCCACTCCTAACCTAGTCCTCTTCCTTTTCAAAAATAACTACCCAACTCTGAGACATTTTCATTCAGAGAAACAAGGCTGACAAATGATCTTTCTTGGACACTTGCATTTTAAGAGCTTAAAGAATTTTAAATATCCCAAGAAGAATCGCCCATTCACCTGTTCATGTATGCACACAATCATCCATATATCCAACAAGTATCTTTTTATTAAAACATCCATCCAACAAAGTCCATTTCTTTTTAATACTTGTCTATGCATCCAGCCATCTAACAAATACACATCCATCCATCCATCTACCTATTTGCTTATACGTCTATCCTACAAATATCCATCCATTCTAATATCCATCTACCCATCCACCACCCACTACCCACCCATCCATCCGTTGATCCAGTTCTCAGACTCTTCTCTGACTAACCTATACTTTCTATCTTGTATTCTTATCTAGTTTCAAAGCAGTAAGTACTTCCTATAAACACGGACTCTCACATGTCTATCTCTGTCCTCAGGCACCTCCCTCAACTCCAATCTCGTGTGTCCAGCTGCCTTTGTGACTTTCCCTTTTGGATATGTAAAGACACTCAAATTTAACATGTCCAAACACAAACTTCTGCCCTTTGCCCCCATACTGCTCCTCCCTCTTTTCTTCCACCTTAGTTGATCTTGGGGTAATCCTTGAATCTTATCTTCCTCCCAAGCCCCCCACATTCATTATGTTGGCACAGCTTGTTCACTCTACCATCCAAATATATCCAGAATCCCTCTTCTAGTCTCTTCTTTTTTACTGCTTCTTCCATCCTGATTCAAGCCACCACCCTCTGACACCTGGTTTATTGAAGCAGCCTCCTACCCGGTGTCCCTTCCTCCACCCTGGCCCTCCATAGTTTATTTTCAACTCAGCAGCCAGAGTGACTTTTTTAAAAATTTAAGTCAGACCATGTCACCCTACTGTCAGATACCTCCAGTGGCTCCCACTTCACTCAGACTTCGCCCTCTTGCTTCCTCTCTGATTGCATCTCCGACTCTCTCCTTGCTCGCTTGTTCCCGCCACATCGGCCTCCTTGCTGTTCTTAGAAACCACCAGAAATGCTCCTGCCTCAGGGCCTTTGCACTTACTGTTTCCTCTGCCTAGAATACTCTTTCCCCAAATATCCACATAACTTCTTCTCTCACCTCTTTGAGGTTTTTGTCAAATGCTCTTTCTCAGTGAGGATAGTGCCTTTTGGAATGTTTAAAATTGCATCTTGTTTGAGCTGTGGTCCTCTAGAGAGCAGATCCTGAGGCTAGGACTGGGGTGTTAATGCTGCATTTGGGAGGTACAAGCCCAGGGTGGTGAAGGTGAGGGGAAGGGAACCAGTGAGGATGAGGGGAAGGGAACCCCGTGTCACCAGTTTCACAGTGAACTGTGATGATGCACAGTAGGCCACTTGGCAACCGTGTTTGCTTGGCACACAGGAATTCTCCAGAAAGTTTGCAGGAAGGGGTCATATTTTGGAGGAGTCCACAGGTGAGAGCATGGAGGGGAAATGTATCCGCTCACCTCTCTCTCTCATCCCATTTCTCACTGGTCAAGGTTCACACCCAGGAAGCTAATCCCTCACAGGTCTGCGTTGTTTCATCCAGCCCCCTGCTGGCCATTCAGGCAGCCAGGTCCCAGCTCCGGGTGTGATGTTTTCTCCTATCTGAAAGAGCAGGGGCCCGGGCACAGGTGGGTGCCAACCGAGACAGCGAGGAGACGGCCAGGAGAGGGAGCAGCGGCCAAGGTCTGTGGTCAGACACCCCTCCCCCGCGGCCTCGCTCCCTGCCCTGCCTTGTTTTTCTCCTTGGAACTTAGTGTCTGACATACTCTAGAGATTTGTTTATTTCTCTGTTTATTGTCTCCATCCTCCACTGCAAAATAAGCTTGAGAGGGCGAGAATTATTGCTGTGTCACTGCTTATTCCCAGCAGTTCGAGTGGTGTCTGCTCCGTAATGGATACTCAGTAAATATTTGTTGAATGAAAGAACAAAAGAGGATTCTCTTTCATTGACCCAAATAGATTCTCTTTTGAGTGGTAGTTTTAATGACTAGGATTACATTTTTTCTCTGAGTTTTATACCGTTTCTTGATTCTGGGCAGTGGATAATATTTATTTAACCACCTCATTGCAAATACTGTGTATTGGGTTCCGTGTTTTAGAATCTACTTCTAGACAAAGCACACAGGGCTTCTTGGGGATTAGAGGACAGCATGTGAAGGTTTAAACCCAGGCACTGTAAAATAAATACATGTGTGTGGGGGGCGGGTTGGGAGGCAAAGATCTGGAAGGGTCTACACCCAGCTGTTCACAGTGTTGGGCTGGGGAGTGGACAGCACGTAAACTTCTTGTTTTATATCCTTCTGAACTGTCGGGGTTCTTTTTCAACAAGCATGCATTACTTCTACATTAAACATTTTGTTTCTAAATTTTAAAAAAGTCCAACTTCCAGGATCTAGAAGAACGACCCTCAGTTCTGAGTCCAGGCCAGGCCCCTGGGGGCAGAGGCTGCAGAGGACCCCGGCAGAGTGGCCACACCAGCCCCTCTCAGGGCCCTGGGCGTCTTGGCCCGGGGGAGGCTGGCTGGAGCCAGAGCTCTGGCTCCTTCTGCAACGGGCATCTTGGAGGCCGGCTTGTTTCCAGTTGGTGGAGGCTGACCGCTGGCTGGCCTCTCCCCTCTGCCTGCTGCTCTTGCTGAAGCATGGTGGACCCTGGGGCTTAACACAAGGTCGGAGAACGTTGCTTGTGGCCAGTTCAGGACATCCGCTCAGGGGGAGCCATTGTATGTTTATTGAGCGGTCACCATGAGGGTGGGGAGCTGTGCTTAGCATCAGGAGGAGTGAGTCTGCCATCAACTGTGCATGCGACCTTGGACAAGTCTCTTCACTCATTTGTTCACTCATTCATTCCTCATTCCTTTAGGGTCTACTTTGCACTGAGCCCTGTGTGTGATGTTAAGACATGGACACTGCCCTCAAGGAGCTCATAGGTTAGTGAGAGAGACAGCCACACAAATGGGTCAGGATAAGAGCCATTCATGCGATGCTCATCTCCCACAGGGTGGGCAACATGTAGGTGCTGTTCTAGAGGGCAGGGGCCCAGAATCCCACACTTGGGGATCAGGGTAGTCTTCCTGGAGGAGGTGGCACCTGAGCTGAGTCTTTGAGGCATTAGCCAGGCAGATGGGGGAGGAAGGGAGTGGGGTAGGGGGTCAGGACGTTTTCCAGAAGCAGAGGGGAGGCTATGAGTATGGGGTGACTTTATCACTGGTTGGAGAATAGAGGAGGGGAGAGGGTAAATAGACAACATGTGGAAAAGCCGGCACATGGTGGCGCTCCACCCCCTGGTGGAAGAGTTGGGGCTGGAGCGGAGTCTCTGATCTTGATCTTGTCCCATGGACCACCTCGATGAGGTAGGCGGGACACCTTCATCCATTAGAACAACCAGCACTGGTTACGATCACGACGGGGTGCCCCACAGGCTGTGCCACGTAAACTTCACAAAACCCCGCGGGGCAGCGTTATGTGTCCTCGCACTGCAGCGCCAGTGCCCGACTCCCAGGGGATCCGGGACTCGGACAGTCTCCAAGGAGGAGCGGAGCATGACAGTGACGCGGGAGGGAGGGGGCAGCGGGAGGGAGAGGTGGCGCTGCTGGAGATGCGGGCTGGACCGAGGGAGGGAGGGATCGGCCCGTACGTCAGCAGACTGGCAGAAACGAGCACTACAAGACATTCGGAGATTTTCTCCAAGTTTGCTCAAAATCCTTGGATTTCAAATGTCAGGCCCAAGGTATTCCAACAAATTAAAAAATTGTAAAAATATATAAAACGCAGAAAAATTCAGAAAATAACTAAAAAGTACCATTGACATGGTTTACATTTTTAGATTTCCTTCTCTCCAAAACAAACAGGTGACTTGAATGTGGCCAACACAGAATGGGTGCTAAGCCATTCTCCCTGCTCCTTCCCTCTCCAGAAGTCACCACCGTCCCCAAGCTGAAGCTGTCTTTCCCACGAGGTTTGGTACTCACATTACACTGCCTTGTTACCTGTAACAGCACACACTACTGTCCCGAATTTACAGAAGGGGTCGCACTATTATTGCTGTGGCAACTTGCTCGGCTCATGGCACACGATGTTTGTCAGACTGATCTGTGTTGATGGATACATGTGGATCCGGTGCGTTCATGTCATCCGTGTTCTTCCGGAAGGAGCTGCAGTTTCTCCCGTCCCCCCTGAGGAGGCGTCTTGCTTGCCATCCACATGATTCCACACTGTGTTTGTTGCTATCTCTGCATAACAGATTACCACCCCTAGCAGCTTAAAACACCGCCGCCTGTTTATTATCTCACGGTTTCTGTGGGTCAGGAGTCTGACCACACCTCAGACCTCTTGTTATATGAGGATAAACCTTTTCCTTATTGTTTAAGCCGTTTTGAGTTGAGATTTAAGTATCTTCTGTCAAAAGCCACCTTAACCCCCAAAGACTGAGTTGCCGAGAAGTTGAGAGACCCGGTCAGAGACACAGGGCCAGTAGCGAGTGGCCAGCATTTGGACCCCAGCTGAAAGCTCTTCACAGAACTGCTAAGCAAAGGGCAGTGCATTGGCATCCTGGGGCTGCTGTACGAAGGTACCACAAACTGGGGGCTTACACAACGGAAATTTCTCTCTCACAGTTCTGGAGGCTGGAAGTCTGAGATCAAGGAGTCTGCAGGGTTAACTCCTTCTGAGGCTCTGAGGGAGAATCTGTTCTGGGCCTCTCTCCCCTGGCTTCTGGGGGTTTGCTGGCAATCTTTGGCATTCTGTGGCTTCTAGAAACATCACCCTGATCTCTGCCTCTGTCTTTACTCAGTGTTCTCCCTATGTGTGTCTGTCTCCAAATTTCCCCTTTTTTGTAAGGACACCAGTCGTATTGCATTAGGGCCCACTCTACCCCAATATGACCTCATCTTAACTAATTACTCCTGCAGCAATAGTTCCAAATAAGGTCCTGTTCTGAAATCCCGGGGGTTAGGACTTCAGCCTATGAATTTCGGGAGGACAAAGTTCAACCCATCACAGGCAGTTATCATTATTAACCTCTCCGCTTCATTAGCATTTCTGCCCCAGCACACCAGTCCCCCACGCAGATTGGAAACCAGGGACATCCTTGGTCCTAGGTCGAGAGCGCTCAAGTGAGGGAGGGCAAAGGGGAAAGTGAGGCCCAGCCTGGCCCTGTCTGTGCCTGGGGCCACTTGGCCTGTAGCTCAGTTTTCTTATCTGCTAAAAGGGAGCCTATCGCCGCCTCCTCTCCCCCAGGTGGCCCCGCGGATCCGCTCACTGAGAATGGGCTTGGTAACCTGAAAAATGGTGGCTGAGGGTAACTTATTCTGGGTTGGAAGCCGTGAGAGAGGGCCGGGGCAGGGAGAAGGCCAGGCCCGCAGCGACAAGGACAAACTTGGTCGATGTTCAGATTTTACCAGGGTGCTAAAGACGGAGCTGGAAACGTGTCTCCGGTGGACTCTGTTTCGGATTAATCGTGAGCACAGTTTCACCGCTCTGACGGGTCCTGAAAATTACTGTGTGAGGAATGATCAGGAAGGCAGGGAGCCAAGTCTCAGATTCTTCCTCAGAACAAATTGTCTGAGATTTCTCTGAGCAGATCTTCAGAGGTTTCCAGAAGAAATAGTGTGGTCCGCTTGCTAAATAGACCAGAAGTAATTTACGTAACTGTTCCTTTATTGACGTGCCTGCTGTAGCTGTCTGACCAGGCTTTCTTAGGGGCCTCATCTATAAATCACGAAACACAACACACATTTAAATTGCCCTGAGGTTTAACACATCTGGGGCAGCTTGTTGGAATCAGAACACGGGTTCCCTGCCGTCCAGGAGCTAATGGTGTGAGGGATTCAGGGCCGTGGAGAATTAAGTGATATTTTGCCTGTTGAGGGCCTGTCACGTCCTGTCTCCAGTATTTCTTCTCGGTTTTCTCCTAGAATTAGTCTGTTAGGTTTGGAAGCCTCTCTCCTCCTGTTTGCTTCTGTGCATTTCCCTCATGTGTAAATGTGCGCAGGGTTTAGAGTTGGGCAGGCCTGAGCTCCTGTCTCAGATCTGCTGTGTGACCTGGGACAAGTCACTTAACCCTCTCACCTCCTACCTGGGAAGTGGGGACATTTGGACAACATCTTTCAGGGCAGTTAGGAGATGATGCCAGGTAAAGCTGACAAATGGCTGGCACAGAGACAGCACCCCGAAATGGCCAGCCCTCCTGGGAACGCTGGAAACCACGATCTTGTGAACAGAAGTTCGACTTCCTCTGGATGCTCTTTTCCATTCTATCCACAACTTGCTTTCAGTTGGTGCCACCACTTGGGAAAATTCTCCAGGCAAGTCGACGATATACACCCTCTCTGGCTATGCTACTCTTGGCGAGTTCCTCTGTATCAGTTTCCTGTGGCTGCCATAACACAGTACCACAGAGCCGGTGGCTTAAACAACAGAAATGTACTCTCCCCAAGTCCTGGAGGCCAGAAGTCCGAGGTCAAGGTGTGGGCAGGGCTGGTGTCTCCTGAGGCCTCTCTCCTTGGCATGTAGACGGCCGTCTTCTCCCTGTGTCCTCACCTGGTCATCCCTCTGTGTGTCTGTGTCCTAATCCCCTCTTCTTACAAGGACACCAGTCAGATTGGATCAGGGACCCCCCCAATGACCTCATTTTACCTTCATCACCTCTTTCAAGGCCCCATCTCCAAATGAGGTCTTGGGGGTTAGGACTTCAGCATATAAATTTTTGAGGGACACAATTCAGCCCATAACATCCTTCACCTCTTTAAGCTGTAGTTTGTGCAACTGTAAGATGACAGTAAGAATTGTATCCATCTCCTCAGGGCTGTCATGAGGACCAAGCGCAATCCTTATCTTGTACCTCCAGTGCCCAAAAAAGGGCACTCTTCCCTCTCTGCAGGCCATTGTCTGTTCAACACCCCCAGACCCCTTCACTGGCCTTCCCACCCGGCTCGGGCCCCAGAATGCTGGCCTCTGTGGGTGTTCACCAAGGTGGTTGGTCTCTGATTCCTGTTGGGTTCAGCCAATGGAAGGCACCAGCGGGAGCCTGGAGGGCGGGGCGGAAGAGGCCGGCTGTTTCTTCCCTCACTCCCGACCTGCCTGCGCTTGGTTCTGCAAGTGGCTGTGCTCTCCCCTTGGGGCCACAGCTCTTGCCGGAGGCCCTTCCTTCAGTTACAGATTTTACTGTTTCCCACTGACATCGCCTCTCTTCACGCCTTTGGCCCAGAAATGGTGACATTTCCTGCCATTGACCCTGGAGAGCCACACCTTCCCTTGCGGGTTCCTCAGACCCAGCCCAGGCCTGTGTGAAAGCCCTTTTGCTGAGCCCTCATCCTGACCCCTCTGAGTGAGGCACCCACACAGCACCTCACAGGTCTTTCCTGAATGCCGGATGATTCTGGAATTGCCCAGTGCCCAGCTTAGAGAGGAAGTGTTTAGCAAATGTTCCCTGAATCAAATTCACGATTTTCAAAGGGCCTGAGGCCCTTGGAGTAAAGCCCAAAGTTATATGATTATTCATATAAAACTGCAAAGTTATATGATTATTCATATATTATTCATCCAGGGAGTCTTGGAGTTGCTGCCAGCGTCAGGCTCCCTGGCTTTCTGGGGCCTCGTTTGTTTTTGTAATGAAAGCAAATGCGCTTTCGTGTCCCGGCCTGTTTTCTTTACTCGTGTTTTCAGTATCACCAAACTGAATGAGCAGGGTCAGGCAGAGGCCGCCTGAGTGTAAGAAAGCCTAGAACCCAAGGGAAGGGCGCTGAGCCCAGGTTTGCGGCCCAGGATGTTGCGGTGGGGGCTGTGTCAGCTGCTCCTGGCATCTCCCTGGGGCTGACACATCTTGGAGAGAAGAGGTACCAGCTGGTAATTCAAACAGTCAACGCATAGAATCACCCACCAATCCACCTGCCGGGCAGCCATCAGTGGGTGCTTTCTGAAGGGCAATCAGGGCATGGCCCTCTCTGTCTCAAGACCCCCAGCATGTAGAATAAGATCTGACGCCCTTCAGATCCCCAGCCCCCCTCTCCAGCCTCAGGCCCACTGTGCTGTTCTCCTGCCCACTGCACTGCAACCCCACGTGAATTATTTATCGCTTCCTAAATTCATTATGCTGATTCACACCTCTGTGCCTTTGCCCATGCTGTGCACTTAGCCTGGGATGCTGTCACTTGCAATTAAAATAATCTCAACATAAAGAAAAATGTCAAGGGTGAAAAGAAAGAAAACTCACTCCTTTGTGAGTAAGTGAGAGTTTCTGCAGTGAAGGCTCTGGTCCTGGGCCTGAGTTCCAGAACAAGGGACAATGCTTGGCTCTTTTTGGCTGTGGCCCCACTCCCTTCTTCCACTGACACAGCCGCCTTCGTGGTGGTCCAGACGCTGGGTGAGAACCTCTGGCTTTGGAGTTAGACAGACGGGGGATCCAATCCCAGCTCTGCTACTTCTAGCAAGGGTGGCCGGGGCAGGTCCCTCTAGGAACCTCAGTTTCTTCATCCATGAAATGGGGTGATGATGCTTGTCACACAAGACTGAAGGCGATGACCCATGTAAAGAGCTGGCACGTGGGCCGGCACACAGGACTCACTCCAGAAACAGTCCTGGCTGCGATTTTAGGGCTGGGGTTCAGGGGTGGATCTGGACTCTGGTACCTGTGTGGAGGCAGGTGTGGGGTGGGTAATTTTTTTTTTTACAAAATCATGGCAGTAGGATCCTTGAACCAGAGGCTGGGCTGTGAATTAATGATTAGCCACCTAATGTGGATTTCAGGCTCCTCAAATCCCCCCAGATTTGGGGGTGGTCTATTCCCATCTGTTCCCAGAGCCTGTGATGGGGCTGAGCTTGTAGGCGGCGACTAGCGAGGCCCACATTGAGCTCAGGTCTACAGCATCTATGAGCCTATTCTGTGCTGGATGCTGGGACACGAAGGGGATGACTCCCAGGCTCTGCCGTGGACGGCTCGCAGTACAGGTGGGAGGCTGACGTGCAGACAGTGACAACGCGGAGTGATGGGACCTGCAGGAGGCTGCGGGAGGATGGGGGGATCACCAACCTCCTGAGGGTGTCGTGGTCAGGGTAGGCTTCTTGGAGGAGGTGACATTGAACAAGCATCAGTTTAAAAGGTGGATAGGAAGGAATTAACCACGGCAACAGGGCAGGGGAATACGCGCAGAGGAATCGCCTGAAGACGAGGGGAGGATGTGGGGGTGGTGGGAGAGGAGTGGTGGGAACCTCGAGCAGCTTGGTGTTGGCAAATTGCTTCCTTTTACCCAAGTGACTTCTGGGTGGGCAAACCAGAGAGAGGGTAAGGCTCTGCAGTCGAGAGGGGAAGTGTCCTGAGGCTGCCCGTGGTCAGTGCAGCCTGAGACTGGAAGCCACACCTCCAGACCTCTGGACACCAGGCTGAGCAAGGGCTCACACTCAAACTTTTTTTTTTTTTTATGAGGAAGATCAGACCTGAGCTAACATCCATGCTAATCCTCCTCTTTTTGCTGAGGAAGACCGGCTCTGAGCTAACATCTATTGCCAATCCTCCTCCTTTTTTTCCCCCAAAGCCCCAGTAGATAGTTGTATGTCATAGCTGCACATCCTTCTAGTTGCTGTATGTGGGACACGGCCTCAGCATGGCCGGAGAAGCGGTGTGTCGGTGCGTGCCTGGGATCAGAACCCGGGTCACCAGTAGTGGAGCATGTGCACTTAACCGCTAAGCCATGGGGCTGGCCCGCCACACTCAAACTTCAGAGAAAGGAGGGTCTCTGAGTCGGCTCGGGCTGCCGTAATGAAACACCACAGACCCAAGGGCTTAAACAACAGACGTTTATCTCTGGACGCTGGGGCAAGATCAAGGGGCCAGCAGCTTCACAGTCCGGCGAGGGCTCTCTTCCTGGCTCCGTGGGCAGCCGCCTTCTCACTGTGTCCTCACGTGGCCGAGGGAGAGAGGCAGCTCTGTGTCCCTTCTTCTCCTTATAAAGGCGCAAATCCCATCCTGGGGCCCCACCCTCACGACCTCATGTAACCTAATCAGCCCAAAGGCCCCACCTCCGAACACCATCCTACTGGGGTTAGGGCTTCAGCATATCAATTTTGGGGGACACAATTCAGTCCACAACAGAGGGGAAGACCCGGCTTCTAGCCCATTTGTCTCCAAGCCTCGTAGAGCACCGTGAAATTGGGTTTCTTGTGTATTTGAAGTTTGCTGATTTTACCGAATGTGATCAGCCACTGGAAACTCATGCCCTCAGCTCCCTCTCCTTCCATGCCCGTCACCCTGCTGCACAGATGAGGGGAATTGTACACCACAGAAGATCTGTGCTTTGGAGAGGATAAAACACCCTCTATATGTGCGTTATTGTTATTTTTATTACAGGCATCGGAGCAAAACAACCCGTTCAAAAGAGCTAATTTAGTTAGATCAGGCATAAGTGCTACTTGAGTTGAAAACTCATTCTCCTTTGCGATATTTTCTTTTGGGTGTAAATCAAGAGAAGGGCTTTTAAAATATTTTTAGCACAAGTGTATTTCAATCATGTGGTCAGTCACCTCTTCGCACACTCCCCTAACAGGATCTCCGTGTGATTACTGAAATTGAGTTGCCTTGACAGCCCTGCCATCCTTCTCTCCATTCAAACTATATTTGATTTCATTGATTTGAGAAGGGAGCTGGGAAAATCACCCACAACTTTGCACGGAAAATCAGACGTCCTGCAGGATGGTGGAAGGTTCCATTGCAGACCTGACCTCTGCATGGATTGGAAATTGCTCTTGTAGTTTCACATGGGGCTCCATGGAAGTTCCCTCTCCTTTCTCACGTCCCTCCCCAAAATGGCTCCTCCATTATACACACGCTAGAAATTCCACCATTCAACATATAACTCTCAAATCCTCCTATGAAAGTCAAATGTCCCTGGGAGACAAATCACCTTAAAAAAAGGACTAATAAACAAACCACACAGCTGCTGACATTCCCTCAGTGGTGGCAGACATCGCTAATGGATCAGGCACAGTTTCCCATAAGCCTTGATCTCAAGGGCTGAGCTCCCGCAGATGCTCCCACTGGATCAGAGTCAGCACATGGGTGGAAACTGTTAGCTATCTCAGCCTCATCCATGATGGGCATGAAGATGAGGATGAGGAAGATGGGGAAGAAGATGAAGCTGGTGGTAATCCATTACGTTTTTTAAAAAAGATTGTGGTAAAATACACATAACATAAAATTTACCATTCTAACCAATTTTAAGTGTATAGTTCAATAGTGTTAAGTATATTTACATCGCTGTGCAACCATCACCCCCATCCATCTCCAGAACTCTTTTCATCTTGCAAAACTGAAACTCTGTCCCCATTAAACAAGAACTCCCCCTTCTCCCCTCTCCCAGCCCCTGGCACCCACCATTCTACTTTCTGTCTCTATGAATTTGACTACTCTGGGGACCTCATATAAGTGGACTCATACAGGTTTTGTTCTGTTGTGACTGGCTTATTTCACTGAGCATGATGTTCTCCAGGTTCACCCATGTTGTGGCTGTGTCAGAATTTCCTTCCTTTTTAAGGCTGAATGATATTCCATTGTGTGGATGGACGACATTTTGTTCGTCCATTCATCCATCAGTGGACACTTGGTCCATTATGGTTTTCCACTTTATTTTTTACCCCTTACAAAGCCCCCTTATGTCTCATTTGGTCCCATAGCAGCCCTGTTGGGGAGGTATCAGGAACAACAGTGGTTGGGTATTGATGCTATTAAATAGTCAGGGACCCAGAAATGCACGATTCTGGCCTTGCCAAGCCCTTCTCCTCTTCTTGGGGCTCCTGAGGGAGCTGTGCCCATTTCCTCATCATGACACAAATGCCCAATGCAGGATCCCCGTAAATGCCGTGGTAGTGCAGGTGTCTTAGATTCAAGGCCCCCGAGAGACCTTCTTCCTCTTGAATCTAAGTCTTGAACTCAACACCCTATGGATGGCCACTGGAGAGAGGAAGTGGACACGGGGAAGCCAAGTCGTGAGCCATTTGCCCACCCACCCCGTGGAGAGCAGAATCCAGGCAGACTTGCATGGCTTTTGATGTCCCGGGCCCCCGCCCACCTGTCCACATGGCCCAGTAACCTGCCTGGACCCTGACTAATTGCAGGGAATGGTTGAGAACGGCTGAGTAGAGGAGAATATCCCTTCCCACACGGTGGATACGACAGAGAGCCTGAGACCCGTCATTGAGAGCGTGAGCTGAGATTCTGAGATGTCCAGTGACTTCCTCAAAGTCACCCAGCGAGTAGGCAGTTAGCGGAGAGCAAGCAGCAGGGCGTGGCTGAGTGGGGGGAGGTGAAGACGGCTGTGAGAGGTGGAATAATGGCCCCCCAAGGATGTCCACACCCTAACCCTCAGAACCTGTGAATATGTTGCCTCATACGGCAAAAGGGACTTTGCAGATATGAAAAAGTTAAAGATCTTAAGATGGAGAGATAATCCCGGATGACCCAGGTGGTCCAGTGTAATCACATGGGTCCTCATGAGAGGGAGGCAGGAGGTCTGAGAAGGAGACGTGATGATGAAAGCAGAGGTCAGAGAGAGATTGGAAGGTGCTAGGCTTCTGGCTTTGAAGATGGATGAAGGGGCCACGAGCCAAGGAATGCAGGCAGCCTCTAGAAGCTTCTGGAAAAGGCCAGGAAGTGGATTCTCCTCTAGAGCTTTCAGAAGGAGCCCACTCTGCCAACACCTTGATTGTGGACTTCTGGCTTCCAGAACTGTGAGAGAATAAATTTTGTTGTTTACTCAGTTTGTGGTAATTTGTATGGCTGCCTTGGAATCCGGTACAGCTGACCACTTATGAGTTAGACCCTAATCACCACCCTCGTGTCTGAACTCCGGGATCACTCTCACCTGTCAAGTTGGTGTTGCCAGTGTCCCTCTGAAGTCTGGATTCTGTGGACTTTCTCCAAAATCAAGCAAACACAAGCAGACGGATGGCAAGGGAAGCTGTGACTCTCAGCAAAGGTGCAGATTTGATGAAGTCAGGGAGCTGCTTCAGCATGAGCGAGTGGTAAAGGAGAGCCTGGTGGTGGTGGACAACAAGTGACCGAAGAACAAGGAATTGGCAAGATGAGCACGAGGCTGGGCTCCCACAAAGAATGATCTGAGGGGGCCGGCCCAGTGGCGTAGCAGTTAAGTTTGCGCGCTCTGCTTCGGTGGCCCGGGGTTTGCCGGTTCAGATCCTGGGTGCAGACCTGCTCACCGCTCATCAAGCCATGCTGAGGCGCTGTCTCACGTGGAGCAACTAGAAGGATGTACAACTATGTCATACAACTATCTGCTGGGGCTTTGGGGAGAAAAATGGAAAAAAGGAGGAAGATTGGCAACAGATGTTAGCTCAGAGGGCCAATCTTCCTCAAGAAAAAAAAAAAGAATGATCTGATACGGTGAAGCCCTCTGATATGCTCGGGAAAGAAACCTCTATCTGGTTCTCTTACTCAGGGTCCTCCAGAGAAACAGAACCAATAGGAGATATGGATATATAAGAAATCGCGTGAGCGAATTCCTTGTAACAAATCTCATTCTCGGTGTTGTCTCATGCGATTATGGGGGCTGAGAGGTCCTGCAGTCTGCTGTCTGCAAGCTGGAGACCCAGGAAGGTGGGTGGTATAGTTTGAAGGAAGGCCTGAGAGCCAGAGAGTTGATGGCATAGACTCCAGTCTGGGTCTGAAGGCCTGAGAACCAGGAGCATTGAGGGCAGATCAATGTCACAGCTCAGTGGTCAGGCAGAGAGAAATTCCCCCTTCCTCCACCTTGTTCCATGCAGGCCCTCAGTGGACTGGATGATGCCCACGTTGAGGGGGGGCATCCCCTTCGCTCAGTTCATCAATTCAATTGCTGATCTCTTCTGGAAACACCCTCACAGACACACCCAGAAATAATGTTTTACCACCTCTCTGGGCTTCGTGTGGCCCAGTCAAGCTGACATAAAATTAACCATCACAATGGTGCTGTAAAGAGAACACCAAATGGAGGGTGTTGTATTGCGCTATCACAGAACTTTGTGGGAAAATTACACCAGAAAATACCCCACTGCAAGCCCTCACTTATATTTGGCTGGTCCTAAAAATCAGCATCTTATTCCAGTTATAGCCACAGCTTTGTTACACATAGGGTGAAATAAGCGTGTGTTCATGATTCTTGGCTCCGTTTGTGAAACTTTTCGTTGAAGCAGAGTACACGCACTGGAAAGGGCGCACGCAGTGAAGACACAGCGCTGTGATTTCTCACAGACTGAACACACCTGTCCCCTGCACCCAGAGCAAGAAAGCACATTCAGCTCCAGACGCCCCCTTTGCGGTTTCATTACTTGAAGCCCACCCCACCTTTCCTCCACTGTTTACCGTGACATTCTCGTCTCTGTTCTCAGGGCTCGTTCTAAGTGGCCTTTCCCTGTGCTGGTTTTGCTCTGATGACAAGAGCCTCTCGCCCTAGAAATGGTGAGGAGCTCGCAGTAAAGACAGGGCAGCTGAGGAAGGACAGGCAGTGTCCCGCGGATCATGCTGCAAGATCAGAGTTTCCAGAAAAGATAAAACTGTCCCCCAGCAGCTCTGCCTGTCTTGGGGAGGGCGCTCCAGTTGGTAAATCAGAGAGATGATGAATGAGGTTTTGACTCAAATACTCTTCTGGTTCATCCCGACGGGCGGGCCCCGTGCTGGGGTTGGTGCCACAGACGTGAACTGGACGTGGGTCTGCAGGACCCTGTGGCTGCCGTAACAAATTACCACAAACTGGGTGGGTCAACACAACAGGAAGTTATTCCCTCACAATTGGGAAGGCCAGAAGCCCAAAGTCAAGGTGTCGTCAGGGGGGCTCCTTTTGGAGGCTCTCGGGGGGATCTGTTCCAGGCCTCTCTCCTGGCTTCTGGCGGTTGCTGGCCATCCTTGGTGTTCCTTGGCTTGTGGGCGCATCACCCCGATCTCTGAGTCCATGGTCACATGACCTTCTTCTCTGTGTCTTCTTCTTTTCTGTCGCTTATAGGGAGATTGGTTATATTAGATTTAGGGTCCATCCTAAATCTGGGATGATTTAATCTCGAGATCCTTAACAAATTGCATCTGCAAAGACTGTTTCCAAATAGAGTCACATTCACAGGTTCTGGGGGTTAGGACTTGAATACATCTTTTTGGGGGACACAAGTCAACCCACTACATCCTCCACCCCCTAGACCAGCCCTCAGATTCTGGTGGGGTGGGGAGGACTGGCCCCCCAACAACAGGCCAAGGCAAGGAGGTGTGCCCCTCTGAGTGGGAGCCTGTGCTGTGGGGAGGAGGAGGCTCAGGGCAGGAGGGCCATGAGAGTGGTCCCAGAGAGTGGATGGGAGCTGGGGACTTGGGGAGGCAGTCAGGGGAAGCCACATCGCGGGGCGAGGGAGAGCATGAGCAAGGTACAGAAGAGCAAGGCGAGGTCTGTGGCCCAGAGGGGCAAAGCTGAGCTGCCAGGGCAGAGAGAGGCTTTTAGGCTGGCTCTGTAGTGTCAAGCTAGACTGCACAGGGGGAGAAGTGTGAGAGCCGTGAGCACCGTGAAGGTGGGTGGGGGGTGTGGGAGGGCAGGTAGTTAGGGGTGACAGCTGGAAGCAGGCTGTGTGAGTTCAAAGCCTGGCTCTGATCCGGTTACTTTGCACAGCACACTCACCCTCTTGGATGGAGCCTTACTCTCCCCATCTACAAAATGTAGCCGTGTCTACCTCACAGGGATCTTGTGAGGGCTGAAGAGGGGGAAGTAAGAAAAACAGCCAACACAGTGACCTTTCGGTCATCGTTAGCTTCTTGTACTAGTATTTCACCCTGGTGTGCCCAGCAGCTAGCAGAGGCGGCACAGTGAAGACACTCAAGAAACGGCAGTTGAAGGGATGAACGATGAAAGCTCGAAGCACATTCTCTCTTTTTTTAAAGCAGCTTTATTGAGGTACAATTTACACACCACGAAATCGACCGATTTTAAGTGTAGTGTTCACTGATTTTTGGTACATTTATAGATTAGTGCAAGCATCTCCCAATGCTGCTTTAGAGCATGGCCATCACCCCAGCCTGTGCCCATCTGCAGCCAGTCCCCCCACAACCCCCACCCTGGGCAACCACTGCTTTGCTTCCTGTTTCTATAAATGTGCCTTTTCTACATGTTTCAAATAATGGCATCATCCTATAGGTAGTATTTTTTTTATTGATGTTTTAATAGTTTATAACATTGTGAAATTTTTGGTTGTACATTTTTGTTTGTCCATCACCATATACATGTCTCCCTTCACCCCTTGTGCCCACCCCCTACCCCCATTGCCCCTGGTAACCACAATACATGTAGTATTTTGAGTCTGGCTTTATTGCACTTGGCATGATGTTTTTGAGGTTTGTCCGTGTTGTAGCATGTATCAGTTATTCTTTCCTTTTTATTGATAAATAACATTTTTTTGCATGCATCTGCCACATTCTGTTTATCCATTCCTCAGTTGATGGGATCTGGATCATTTCCAGTTTGGGGCTATTATGAGCGATACTGCTGTGAACATTGACATACGCGACTTTGTGCGGGCGTGTTTTATGTCTCTCGGGGGCATTTTTGGGAGTGGAATTGCTCTACATCCCTGTGAAGTGGGCACTGTTGTTGTCATTCCCACTTTACGGATGAGGAGAGTAAGGCTCCAGGGCGCTGAGTGTGTTGAAGTTCATGTTAACTTTTTAAGAAACTATCAACTTTTTTCCAAAGTGGCTGTGCCATTGTACGTTCCCACCCCAGCAACGTAGGCAGTTCTAGTTTCTCCATATCTTTTCCCATCTGTCTTTGTTATTATAGTCACTTTAATATATGGGCTCAGAATCTCATTGTGGTTTTAATTTGTATTTCCCAATGACTAATGATATTGAATGGTCTTTTATGTGCTTGTTTGCATATATTCTTTGGTGGAATGTCCATTCAATTCTTTTGCCCATGTTTAAATTGCTTGCTTTACTTTTTGGTCTTCTTTTTAAGTTTAAGAGTTCTTTATATATTCTGGACACAAGCCTACCCTTTCCCCAACTGAATTGTCTTGGCACCTTTGTCAAAAATTAATTACCCATAGATGTGAGGGTTTATTTCTGGACTCCTAATTCTGTTCCATTGATCTATACATCTCTCCTTCCATGAATGCCTCAATGTCTTAATTACCGAGGCTTAATGGTAAGTTTGAATCACGTAGTATAAGTCTTCCAACTTTTGTCTTTTTAAAAATTGTTTTGGCAATTCTAGGTCTTTTGCATTTTCATATAAAATTTAGGATTGGCTTACAAATTTCTAGAAAAAAGCCTAATGAGACTTTGATAGGGATTGCATTGGATTTATAGATCAATTTGTGGAGAATTGCCATCTTGACAATATTGAGTCTTCCAATCCATGAACATGGAATGTTTCTCCATTTATTTAGAGCATCTTTAATTTCTCTCAGCAATGTTTGGTAGATTTCAGTGTAGGTCTTGCACTTCTTTTGTTAAATTTATTCCTAAGCACTTTATTTGTTTTGATGCTATTATGAAAGAAATGGTTTTCTTAATTTCATTTTTGGAATGTTTGTCACTGGTATATAGAAATACAATTGATTTTTCTATATTGGTCTTGTCTTTTGCAGCCTTACTAAGCTTGTTTATTAGTTCTAAGAGTATTTTTATGGATCTCTGGAGATTTTCTACATAAAGGATCATGTCATCTGTGAATAAAGACAGTTTAATGTCTTCCTTTTGAATCCGAATGCTTTTGGTTATTTACTTTGCTTTATTGTTCTGGTTAGAACCTCCAGTAAAATGTTGAATAAAAGTGGTGAAAGCAAACATCCTTGCCTTGTTCTTGATCTTGGCGGGGAAAACATTCGGTTTTTCTTTCCCACTATAAATATGGTGTTAGTTGTGGATTTATGTAGATGTCCTTTATAAAGCTGAGGAGGTTCCCTTCTATTTCTAGGCTGTCAAGAGTTTTTATCATCAACGGGTAGTGGATTTTTTCAAATGCTTTTTCTGTGAGATAATCATGTGATTTTTTTCCCTTTGTTCTATTAGCATGGTGTATTATATTAATCGATATTTGGATGTTAAACTACCTTGCATCCCTAGGATAAATCCCACGGGGTCATGGTGTAGAATCCTTTTTTATGTTGCTGGACTCAGTTTGCTGATATTGTATGAAGAATTTCTTTATCAATTTAATGAGGGATAAATTGAGGAATAAATGAATTTGGAAGTGTTCCCTCCTCCTCTGTTTTCTGAAGGAATTTGTGAAGGATTGGTATTATTTCTTCTTTAAATATTTGGTAGAATTCGCCAGTGAATCCATGTGGGTCTGGGTTTTTCTTGTGGGAAGATTTTAAATTATTAACTCAGTTTCTTTGTTGCAGGTCTATTCAGATTTTATGTTTCATCTTGAGTCAGTTTTGGTAATTTGTGTATTTCTAAGAATATACCCAGTTATCTAAGTTGTCTAATTTGTTGGCATTAAGTTGTTTATAGTATTCCTTTATAATCTGTTTAACTGCTATAAGATTGGTAATCATGCCCCCTTTTTCATGCTTGATTATCTAAGTTGTCTAATTTGTTGGCATTAAGTTGTTTATAGTATTCCTTTATAATCTGTTTAACTTCTATATGGTTGGTAATCATGCCCCCTTTTTCATGCTTGATTTCGGTAATTTGTGTCTTTTCTCTTTTTTTCTTTGTCTGTCTAGCTAAAAGTTTGTCAGTTTTGTTACCTTTTTAAAGAACTAGCTTTTGGCTTCATTGATTTTCTCTATTGCTTTTCTGTGTTCTATTTCATTGATTGCTGTTCTCATCTTTCCTATTTCTTTCTTCTGTTTTTGGTTTAGTTTTCTCTTCTTTTTTAGCTTTCTTAGGTAGAAGCTTAGGTTATTTAAGATCTGACAAGGCATCTAAAGTTGTAAATTCCCCTTTAAGCACTGCTTTAGCTGCATGCCATACATTTTCATATATTGTGGGGGGTTTTCATCCATCTCAAAATATTTTCTAATCCTCTTCGAATTTCTTCTTTGACTTTTGAGTTATTCAGAAGTACACTGTTCAATTTTGAAATATTTTGGGCTTTCACAGATCTTTCTGTTGTTAAAATATAATTTAATTACATCATGGTCAGAGATCATACTTTATGATTTCAGTCTTTTTACATTTATCGAGGCCTAACACATGCTCTATCCTGGAGGATGTTCCATGTGTGCTTGGAAAGAATGTGTGTCCTGAAGTCATTGAGTCATTAGATTGTGTTGGTCAATAGTGTATTCAAATCTTCTATATCCTTGCTGACTTTTTAAATCTAGTTGTTCTATCAATTATTGAGAGTGGGATATTGACATCTCCAGCTATTAGTGTTGAATTGTCTATTTCTCCTTTCAGTTCTGTTAGTTTTTGCTTTGTGTATTTTTGGCTCTGTCATGAGGGATGTATACATTTGTAACTTTTATATCTTCCCAATACAGTGACCATTTTATCATTAAGTGTCCCTCTTTGTCTCTAGTAATATTTGTCTTAGAGTTATTTGGTTTGATATTAAAATCACCACTCCCAGCTCTCTTATGGTTATTGTTTTGATGGTATATCTTTGTTCCATCCTTTTACTTTCAACCTATTTGTGTCTTTGAATCTAAACTATGTCTCTTGTAGATAGTATATAGTTGTGTCTTGCTTATTTATCCTGTCTGACAATCTTTGCCTTTTGATTGTGGTATTTAGACTATTTACATTTAATGTAATTTATATTACATTTCATTACAATGGACATTTTGCTGTTTTCTCTATTTCTCATATTTTTCTTGTTATCTGGTTCCTCTTTTACTACTTTCTTTTGTGTTAAATAAATATTTTTAATGTCTCATTTTAATTCCTTTTTTTAAAACCACATATTTTGAATTATTTTCTTAGTGGTTTCTCTAGGGACTAAAAAATACATTTTAATTTGTCACAATCTACTTCAGATTAATACTAATTTACTTCCAAACAAATGTGGAAACTTTGCTCCAATATAGTTTTATTGTTTCCCCCTCTTTGTGCTATGATTGTCACATATATATTACATCTTTTTATACTATAAACCCAACAATACAGTGTTATAATTATTGCTTATGTCTTTTAAAGAAATTAAGAGAATATTTACAGAGTATTTTATATTAACCCTCATATTTACCATTTCTGGTGCTTTTTATTTCTTCTTGTGGATTTCAGTTACCATCTGGTCTCATTTCCTTTCAGCCTGTGGGACTTCCTTCAGTAATTCTTTTAAGGCAACTCTGCTAGCAATGAATTCTATCAATCTTTGTTTATTTGGAATATCTTTATTTCATCTGCATTTTTGGAGGATAGTTTTGCTGGACATAGAATTCTTGGTTGCAGGTTTTTTTCTTTTAGCACTTTGATTATGTCATTCCACTGCCTTCTGTCCTTTTTTTTTTCCTGATGAAAAGCCAGCTATTAGCCATATTGTTCCCCAATACATGATAAGTTGGTTTTATTTTGCTTCTTTCATGATTTTCTCTGTCTTTCAACAGGTTGATTAGGATGTGTCTTGGTGCATATCTTTTTGTATTTAACCTACTTGTGGTTTGTTGAGTTTCTTGGAAATTTAAAGTTTTCATCACTCTTGGAAACTTTTTGGCTGTTATTCCTCAACTATTTTTTCATCCCTTTTCTTTCCTCTCCTCTGAGACTCACATCACACACAGGTGGGTGTGCTTGATGTCTTTCTACAAGTTTTTCAGGCTCTGTTCATTTTTCTTCAATTTTTTTTCTCTCTGTTCTTCATATTGGATGATTTTCATTACTCTATCTTCAAGTTCACTGTTTCTTCTCTTATCTCAAATCTGCCATTTAGCCTCTCTAGTGAATTTTCCTCATTATTGCATTCTTCAACTCCAGAATTTCCATTTGGTTCTTTCACATTATTTCTTCCTCCTTATTGAGTCTCACTATTTGCTAATTTATTGTTTTCATACTTTCCTTTAATTTCTTGATCGTATTTATAAGAGCTGCTTTGAAGTCTTTCTCTACCAAACCCAACTTCTGGAGATTCTAAAGACTGCTCTCCCCCCATCCCCTGAGTATGGGTCATATTTTCCTGTTTCTTTGCATTTCTCATGATAATTTTTTTTATTAAAAACTGGACATTTTAGGTTACATACTGTCTCAACTCTGGAGTTTGATTTCCCAAGAAGGTTGTTGCTATTTTTTTGCTGGTTCATTTGTTTGTTTGTTTAGTAACCTGTCTGGGCTAAATCTGTGAAATCTGTCTCCCTTGCTGTGTGCAGCTGCTGATGCTGGTTTTTATTTTTTAATTTCTAATTTTTATTTTTAAGCCTGGCTTTTGTGTCCCTGTGTCTACATAGCTTAGAAGTCAGCCAGTATTTGATCCGAGGTCTTTTTGAAACACCTTGAGCTAGTAAGCCTTCTATCTTCTGTCAAAGTCCTGTGTGTGGGTAGAGGAGCACATTCAAAATTTAGGCATTTTCAAGTCTGCCTGGCTTTTACTTTTCACTAGGACTTTCACGTTTCTTATGTGCATATGCATGGCCTTAGGGTCAGCTAGGAGTCTGTGGCTGGCTTGGGCCCTTTCCAGAGGCACACAGCCTCTGCCATTCTACACAATCTCCACGATGATCATTTCCATTGACAGTGCTACTAGGCGTGGGCGTCACCCTCTCTTCCAAATTGTTTGACTCCCTTCCCCAGCGGCATTGCAGCTGCTGGTCCCCATGGCCTGCCCCACCTGGCAGAATCTCTGAGTCCACCCAGCCGGGCGGGTGGTGTGGGAGCAGCCCTGGGCCAGACTGCTGCAGACTCCCCCCATTTCTACCTGAAGTTCAGCAGTTTTCAAGCATAAACACTTCTCAGATTGTTTCATGCTCTTGGATGATTTCCAGAGTGTGGAAATGGTTGTTTTTGTCAATTTGTGCAGTTTTTATAATTGATTTTTGGAGAGAGGATTTGCCAACCTCTTCACTTGGCCGTAAGTGGAAATTCTGCCTCCCTGAAGTGCATTTCCAACTGTGGATGTTGTGGGCAAAGGTCAGAGTCCTTGGAAGGATGGGGGTATGGAAAAGTGGCTGGATATGAGGCTATAAAGTGTGGCTGGGGTGAATGAGACCTCATTTAGCAGAGGAGGAAAATGGCAGTGCCCACAGGGAAAGAGATTTTCCCAAGTTCTCAGAGCTCAGTCAGTGGAGAGCTGACACTGAAACCTGGCTCTCCTGACTCTCAATCCAGTGCTCTTTCCCTCCCACAAAACTGCTGTTCACTTCAGCACTTGTGATTTAGAAGTCTGAATCTCTAGGAGTTTTCAGTGTGGCAGATCCATCCATCCATCCATCCATCCATCCATCCATCCATCAATACTGACTGAGTGCCTACTGTGTGCCCAGAGCTGTGCTGGACCATCAGGATAGGTGGAAAACAAAAACTGACACAGTCCCAGTGTCATGACCCTTAGTCTCAGAGTGGAGACACTAGCCTCAGGAAAGGGTCTTGCAAGATTCATTTTGAAGAAACATCCTGTGCTTCTCTGTTAGTCTTGATTAAGGCAGGAGCCCTTTCCAGGGAAAACAGTGAGTTCTAATTAACCTCCAACCTGAAATCAAACTATGATTTTTCAACCAAAACTTATTTGTGGAAAATTTTATTTGTGAAAAAAATTTTATGTGTGCAAAACATTTAAATAAAAAGTCAATTTCATATTCAATAGTTTGGTAACAAAAATTTTGATTTCTGAAATGAATCTTAAAGGCAAGAATATGGTGAGTTCTCATTCCAAGTGTTTATTAAAATTGAAGGCCTTGAAAACCTGTCCTCCAGACAAATATGTGACTGTGAGGCTCTTGGCCTTACATGGAGAGAGCGTCATGGAGCGGCACGGTACTTAAATACTTGCCAACCACTTTTGGCTGCCTATGTGATGCCAGGGAACCACATGGAAACTGAAAAATTCAGGAAAAAATCTGAATGCCTTGTCTACATGACAACAAATAATCGGATATTTGGAAACAAAGATTTTGGACTAAATCTTGAGTCATCCTCTGGAAATTTCTAAATAAAACCCCAGAGGAATTTATGGTGTTACCCATTTTATCTCATCCCTCTCTCTTCCTTCTCTATTTTTTTTCCTGGGTGACCTCATTCAACAGTCATGCCCAAATCCATGTCTCAAGCCCTAATACTGTCCTGGTAGCCATTTCCACAGGCCTCTGGAGCCTCCTTGCCAGTGTGACAGTGACGAGACAGGCTCACCAGAAGTCCACGTGCTTCCCTTACAGGAAGGCTGAGGCCATGAACCCGGGCTCTGGCCAAGGGGATGTGAGTGATGGAGCGACTCCCAGGTCTGATGCCTGCAAAACATCCTGTGTGGTTCTCTGGCTCTCTTCTTCTGCCACAGTGACCCTGGAGGCCATGTGTTCCAGATGGCAGAGCTATGGGATGGAGGAGGGCCACCTGACCTGCGTCAGCTTTGTGAATGAGCGAAATGCACCTTTCTTGGCGTACCCCACTGAGATTTGGGCTCATTTGTTTCTGAAGCCCAGCCTGACTGATACCTCCAGGGTGTCCCACAGACACCTCGGAGGCAACTTGTCCAAAGCTAAACAGCCATCTTCTTCAGATTTGTTCCCTAACTAGGGAAGTGGCAGCATTGTTCTCCCAAATACCTCAGTCTCTGCTGACTCCTCCCTCTTTCTCACCTTGCACAGTCAGATGTTCTGCGGACCCCCTCTATTTCCTCCTCTCCACCCCCTCCCCACTGTTCTCGTTCAGATCTCATCGTCTCCCACCTGGACCAATGCCACGGCCTCCCAGCGGGTCTCCTTATCTCTCTTCCATGCTCCAGCTTTCAGAAGCTGCCAGAATTAACTTTCTGAAACACAAATCTGATCATGTCGTTCCTTTTCTTGAAAACCCTAGAAGGCTCTCTTTGACCTCAGAAGAAGGCACAAACTATACCCTCTGGGCCTGCTTTCTCCTCCAGCCTTACAGCCACGGTTCTGTCCTGCAGGCCAGGCCGTTCGCCACTCTCCGTGTGGACCACACCCATCACTCCTTTGTCCTGTATGTGCCCACTCTCTGTGTGACTTCAGCCGGCTCCTGACGCATCTGTCAAGACCTGCGCAGATGTATTTTTCTCTGACACCAACACCTGAGGCAGAATAAATTCTCACCTCTCTCTTTCTTCCACCGCACTCAGCACTTATTTCCATAATAGCCTGTGTTCTCTAGGCTGTTAGCAGAAGCAAAGAACTACAGGGTCAAAAAGATGGGGGAGAAACAGAACTAATCAAAGTCAAACAGATTTTTAAATTGCAGCACTTTCCAGTCTCTAATATGCAGATGTCATGTGACTCTGAGAGGGATGATAGAGTCAGTGTCATTTCCTGAACCACAGACACATTTCTGGAGAGCCTCACCGGCTCGTGTGCTGTGCAAGTTCCGATGTACAGATGGGGAAACTGAGGCCCAGACTGGGAGAGTTGGAAGAGCAGAACTGCTGGAGGTGGAGAGGGGTGCTTGCCGGGGCAGCTGCTCTGCTGGCAGAGGTGGCACCCCCCCGTCAGGGCCACCTGCCACCTGGCATCTGCGGGACTTGCTGCTCAGCCCCGGCCTCGGGACATGTTCACCTGATGAGTGAACACGCACTGTACCCCAGCGGGGGCATTGGGGGACTGGACGGAAGACTTCAGAAGGGACTGTCATGGACCGTTGACCGTCATACAGATGAGGTGTGTGTGACACAAACGGGACTTACTGTGGGTTGTCCTGTTGTTGTCTCACGTGAAGGCCTTCTCTGCAGCACACACCAGTCAGCACATCCCCGAGCAGTTTACAGACACTCGTTTATCCGCGTGACAGTCTCACACAGGCGCCATTACCGTCCTCACTGAGCATATGAGGACACTGAGGCACAAAGACATCCGGCGACTTATCCAGTGACCTGCATGGCCAGGACCTGAGTTCAGGCTCCAGCCTCACTCGACCACCACTGCGAGCTCATCTTTCCCCAGCAAACACTGATTACACACTGACTGTGATGGGCGCTTTCAAATACAGAGCAGCCACCTCCGCTGCGGGTGCTGTTAATGTCCTCACAACCACTTCCAAAACAGTGTTATTAGTACCCTTGTCCTGAAGATCTGCCATTCTCCAGCTGTGTGATCGAAGGAAGGTTACTTGGCCTCTCTGGGCCTCAGATGCCTTGTTTCTAAAATCAGAATAACTATGCACCAAAACGCTTGGCGCATGGGAGGCAATCAACAAGTACTGCCCCTCCCCCAATTCCAGTGACTCCCTCCCCCCCCCAAGGTGTGGTGCCTTGGGGAGCTTGCCTTCAGCCATGGGGGCGAGACTGAGGAGGAGCCAGGCCCATCAAGGCTGGCTGTATCTCCCTTCTCCCGCCTCCCTTCTTTCGTCCTTCCCTCACCGACATTTCTCGGGCTCCTTCTACAGGCCAGGACCTCTACCTTTGGCATTAGTGGTAAGACTCCCGGTCTCTACTGTCTTCCCACAGGCCCTCAGGAAACCCAAGGATGGTCTCTGGTTGGTTGTACCTCACTCCTAAGTCCAGCCCTCTGTCCCTCTGCCCTGCCCACTACAGTGACCAAACCGGGCTTTGGCCCCAGGCGGACTGACAGGGATCCCACTGGAATCACCCCCACCCCTGCCCGCACTGGCCAGAGCTGATCACTGTCCCCCGAGCGCTTTGTGTGTGGACATGGAGAGGTGGGGAGAAATGCAGGCCTGGGCTCAGGCCCCACTGCCCGCGCGTACCTGCTGCGTGGGTTGGTGGGTCACTGTCATGCTGGGAGCCTTGGTCGCACGGGGTGTCAGTGGAGGTGATAATCATCCCAGCCCCACAGGTGGGGGAGGACTGAAGCACGTGGAGGCTGAGGCAGAGGGGCTTGGCACGGAGGAGGGCACCCAGGTCCTCCCTTCCCCTCAGTGCTCGTCAGTGCACGGGGAAGCACGGGTTCTTTGCCAGCTGCTTGGGGTCACGGCTCACTGCCACCCCCTTGCTGTTGGTGGAAACGGGTGAGCCCCTTGGCCTTTTTGTGCCATCAGTTTCTTCTTCGCGAAAAGGAGAGGATGATGGGGCCCATTCCCCCACCATGGCGGGGGCAGGCAAGCTGACCCTGCAGAGCACCTGGGGCAGAGCTGGTGGGCACTGGGGAGGATCGCCATCTCTGCTGCCACACTGCATTGTCATTGACCTGCCTGTTCTCATCGCTGGCGCTGACCTCCCTGAGCCCGGGCACTGGTTCTGGTCATCGCCCGGTCCCCCGACACTGCAGTGGCTGCTGGAGGGGCCTAGTAGCCTCAGTCTCACTGCTCACCCCGCCCCGAACCCCGCCACCCTGAAGCTCTTCGTCCAGTTCCTCAAATGTCCCCTGTGCTGCCTTCCTCCAGGTCATTGCACCTGCTGGTCCCTCTGCCGGGAGCGCTCTTCCCGGTAGCTCCAGCTGTTCATCCTTTCATGGGGTGGTCAGATTTGTTCCCTGCTCTCTCCCCAGGGCCTAGAACCATGCCAGGCACTTGGTAAACATTTGACAGAGGAAGACGTGAACCAACCCATAGGTGGTCATTGACTGCAGCGTCTACGATTGGAGAGGACGCAGGTGGCCGGGAAATGTTGATTGTCATCTGGTCTCTGTCCAGGTCGGGCCTCCTGCTTGCCGGCCTCTCACACATTGGGTTTGGCTAGCCCGCAGCAGTGGTGCTCCAGGGATGGAAATCTGGGCCTCCACCAAAAAGCAACTGCAACAACCACCCCACCACCGCTTTAAGACACACCACCTCCCTCCCTGTCTCCCCACCCTCTTCGGATTGGAGCGGCCAGCCCACCGTCTGTCCCCCTGTGGGGCCTTTTCTTCCTCCTCCGCCTGGACACACTTCCCTTCAGTCTCCCTATCAGACTTGTGCTCCTGACCGAGTTACCGTCCTGACCAGCTGTCCCCACTGCCTTGCTCCGTTTCCCTTAACAACCTGATAACAAGACGTAGCGCTTGATCCTTCTCCTCAGAGCCATCACCTCTAACCCCTTGTCATTTGCCAGAAGTCATTAAGAAAATTCTCTGCACATCACCGCAGCCCTCCTGCCCCCTCGAGAGGGTACAAAACTTCTTAGTTTTGCTGGAGCCACAGGGGCAGCTGAGGGAACGGCCAGGGGCTCCCCTCTGTGGAGCCTGGCACCCAAACAGCCTGTCCCCTCAGCCTCCCTCCTGCCAGGTCCCCAAGCATCCCCAAGAGGATTGCTCATGGATTCCTTGACCGTCTCTGAGACGGGCCCACTCAGGGAGCTGCTCAAGTTGAGCCTTGTCACATTTATAAAGATAAATTAAAATATTAGCACTAGAGACCTTCAATAATTTTAAAAAGTCTGAGACTTTTAATGAGAAGGTGATATGATTAAAAGGTGGAGAGACAAGTATTTCTTCTCCTTTTTGAATCGGGAGCATTGTCACAGAATGGGGAGGCAAGACGGGATCTTGAAGCTAAAAGGTTTGGACTGGGGTTCAATGGGGCCCCCATTTACCTCTTAGGAAAGTCACCATTTATTGGGGTCCAACCATGTGCCAGGCACTTGGCATCTACTGTCTCTCAAATCCTTATAAGAAGCTGTGCCAGGGCGGTGGCTCCTGGCCGGCTGCACATTCGAATCACCTGGGGATTTTAGAGACCACCAGGGCTCCACCTGCAGAGATCACGAGGTCAGGAGTGGGGCCCGGGCATCGTGTTTTCCTAAACGTCCCCACATGATTCCAGTGTGCAGTCCGGGCCTAGAACCGCTGGGTTAGCACGGCAGTTCCCAAACTTGGGGCTGAACCACCTGGAGGGTGAATTAAAACACAGATCCCGGGGCCCCACTCCAGAGTTTCTGGTTCAGTAGGTCTGGGGTGGGGCCCAGGAATCAGCTTTTCTAACCAGTTCCCATTAATGCTGATGCTGCTGGTGCGGGGACAACACATTGAGAAGCACCGAGCCAGGGCAGTGACCGTCCCATTTTACAGGTAAGGCAATTTAAGAAAGAGAGGTGAGACAGGGACATGGGTCTTTGAATCCTTTGGGTAAATTACTGAGTCCCTGTGTGCCTTCACCTTCTTCATCTTTGAACTGGGGACAATAGGACCTAACCTACAGAGATTCTACAAGGGACTATGTAGATATCATGAGGTTCAGTGAGTTCTTCCATCTAGAACAATGCCTGGCTCAGAGCAGGCGCTCAACAAGTTGTAATCTCGATTATTACTGTTACTGTTACCTGGAAAGATAAGCTCAAGGGCCTCCCCTCTGAGCAACCTTCCTCCCTCAGCCCCAGACAGGGGGTGCCCCATCTTTAGGCTCCTGGCACCTCTCTCAGAGCACCTGCTTTGCTGATGGCACTGTTTCCCTGCGTGCCTCCCCCCTCAGGCTGTGAGCTCTCCAGGAGCAGGGACCAGGTCTGATTCTGTCTGGAGCCCAGAGCCCTGCAGGGAGCCGGGAACAAAGAGGCGATGAGGGAGGATGGGTGGGGCTGTTTCCCTGTCTTAGGATCTTAGGTTGTGGATAATCAGGTGTTACAAACCCAGAGAGTGCTGAATATTATCTGACACATCCCCAGTGCCGGACGCCGATCCCAAGCACTGCACGGGGCCCAGACTTGCAGTGCCCACGGCAGCCTCACAGGCAGTGCCTCCATGAGCCTTCATGCCCCGCCGCCTGCTGAGCCGTGGGCCACCTGGGAGGGCACGCCAGACGCTGCCTCTGTGGTTTCTGGAGGATGTCAGACTGGATGCCTGATGGCAGCCAGCAATCCTTCCCTTTCGACACATCCCCAAGTCTCTCTCTTGCTTGACTCTCTGAGTCCCCAAGTCCCACTGACGTGGGTCACTAAGGAGGGTGAGCACAGGGGGTGGGAGGGTCCGGAAGTGGGCTTCCCTCCATTCTCCCCTCCTGCCTGCACCTGGCCACCATGGCCTCTCTCTGGACCTGGACAGGAGCCTCCTAAGAGGCTTCCTGCACCTGTCCTCACAGCAGCCAGAGTGACGGCTGTAAAAATGCTGCTGGTGTCACTCCCCTGCTTAAAACCCTCCAGGGACTTTGCATCCATCTGTGAATACAAATCAAGCCCAGCGCCTTCCTGCCCTGAACACTCAGCTGCTCTGGGCTGGGACAGTCGCTCACGGCTCCTCCCTCTGCTGGGACTGCTCTTCCCGCCACGCCCGTGGCTGCCCGCGGCCGCTGCTCACCACTGCTTCTCCGTTCTCAGCCCAGGGGGACCCGACCCCTCAGGGACCCCTTCCTCTCCATCCGATGACGCCTGTTTTCCTGGGTACTTACCGCTATCTGAGTGAGTTTCCTCAGGATCTGTCTGTCTGCACTGGGACAGAAGCTCCTCACCAGCACAGGGGCTCATCTGTCTCCTTTGTCACCATGTCCCCATGTCCAGCAGCGTTTGTGAGCTGAGTGGTCTGGGGGAGTCACCCCGTCTTTGAGCTTTGGATTCAGAGAAGGGACGAATCAGTCCTACTCTTCTGAGAGCCTTGCAGCCTTATGAGGGCAGCGGCAGCCAATTTTCTCGAAAAAGCACTGGTGAAGTGTCCCACCACCTGAATTCCAGGTCTGGACCCTCCCCCCAATTTGTCGTGGACCTTAACCAGGTCACTGATGATGTGGGCCTCAGTTTGAGCCTGTGGTGGTGGTGGTGGTGGCAATGTGCTCATATCTGCTCCCTGCCTGGCTGAGCGGCTCCATGAGCCTTGGAGGAGTAACATGCCTGAGGGGCCTACACACACGGTGACCAGTAACTGGGGCGGTGGAAACAGCGCCACCTTGGGGCCGGGAGACCTGAGCTGGAATCCGGCCTCTGACCCTTCTGGCTGAGTGAACTTGGGCGGTCACCGCTCTGAGTCTGTTTCCTCAGCTGTAAAATGGGGGCAGTCATACCCACCCCACAGCCTGGGCGTGAGAATGAAATACGACAGCCTGCAACGGCACCCCCAGGAGCAGAGGCCCCCAGTCTTCTTTTCCAGGATGCACTCAGCCCCTAGGAATGTGCCCGCACAGCGTAGGTGCCCGATGATTTGTCACAGTCAAATTTTCTTGAAGACAGTACTTAGAGGCCTTCTTCTATTAAAACAAACGAACACGGGAAGAGGCCTTAGAGACGGTGTAGCCCGTTCACTGTACAGTTAGGGAGATGGAGACGCAGAGTGTGTCTGAGCAGGGACAGAGCCGCCCCTTTTCTGACTGCCGGGCAGTGCTTTCCCCACCAGCGGGTCTGCAGCGTTAGCTTGTCTAAGCCTCTTTCTGGGCCCCCACTTGGCCTCGTCTCCCCCCGCTTCAGCCTGCACTGACCCCGTTCTGTTCTCCGCTCCCTGTGCTAGACCAGGTGTTCCTACAGCTGCCAGCGGCCCCTTCCCTCTCCGACTCTGGTCCTGAGCTGGAGATTCAGACTCTGACAGGTTGGGAATTTACACCACGGAGCGGAGGAGGGCACATTCCAAGGGAGGAGACTTCTCAGACATCAGGCCAACCCCCCGTCCCACCCCCTAGCACTGGGCACAGGGTGAGCCCTGGTGACCGCTGTCTGTTATTGGATGTAACTTCCAGTTGAGCCTGGGGCTGGTGAGCAGGCAGAAGAAGACAGGGCACTGGGTGCTTCAACTCTTTGGGGGCCAGAGGGAACCCTCACTCTCTCTCTTTCCCAAATGTTCGAGGCTTTGCTCTTTTGCCTGTTCGAGTCTCTCTCTCCGGAACAGAGACCCAGCCGGGAGATGGATGTGACAGGGACCTGTGCCTGAGGATTTTCACCTAATGCAGGGGCACCTGGGGGAAGGAGGATGGCAAGGTGGCCCCCGGCCTGGCAGAAGACACAAAGCTGACTGACTCTGGCCTTGTCCTAGAGAAGCTCTGGCTGCCGCCTGTTTTCCCTGAGGCCGCTGCGGAGCACAGGGTGGGTGCTTGGTGAAGTTATGTGGAAACCTATAGTAGCCCGTGGCCTTGGGTGGGGACTTTCTGTGCTCTGAGCCTCGATTTCCAGACTCTCTACTGTGGCCTGCCCCTCATTTCACCCCCAACCCTCTCCCTCTGCCTGCTGCCTCCACCCAGGTGTCTGTCCTCATGATCAGGGGCTGCTCCCTTGGTGGCCCCTGGGGTTGGGACATAAAGCCACTGTCTGTAGTCCTGAAGCCTAAGCCACAGGCATGGCTGCGAGGAGCAGGATCTGCTAGGAGCAGCCTCAGGGCCTTTGCCGTGCCCTCCCGCCGCCTAGAAGGTCCCCTCCCAGATCTGCAGATCTGCATGGTGCTAGGTTCTGTCTCCTCTGTCACCTCTGCAGAGGCCCCTATAGGGGAGCCCCTCCCCACTTACACTCTGTGCTGGTTCTGGCCTCTGGAGTTCTGTCTATGCAGGTGTCCACACGGGTATGGTCTGTCTCCCTCATCAGACTGTCAGCTCCAGGGCCTGGCACCTGGCTGTTGTTCACCCCTGTACCCCCTGTGCCTGGAACTGTGGCTGGCTCAGAGTAGGTGCTCAGTCAATACGGGAAGAAAGGAAGAGAGGAAGGAAAGAGGGCGGGAGAGGAGGGAAGGCAGAGGGGAGGAACAGGAAGGGAGGAAAGGGCTTTGTGGCCATGGAGGGTGGGGGCCGTGCCCCAAGACCTCGGCCCTGGGCCCTGAGCGTTTGGCGCTCACTCTGACGCGCGCGGGGCCGGCCGGCAGGTGGCGGTGCGTCCTCAGACGCGCGGTGGCAGTGGCGGAGCGGCGAGTCCCCTCCTCCCGCCGGCTCCCTCCCCTCGCCGGCTCCTTTCTCTGCGCTCTCGCTCGCGCTCCCCAGCGCCCTCCCGCTCTCCCGGCCGCGGTCTCCCTCGCCCGCGCCTCCCCGCCGCCGCCCCTCGGCGACCATGGCGCACCGGGGGCCCCCGCGCGCCCCGAAGGGCCCCGGCCCCGCCGCCCGAGCCCCGAGCCCCGGGGCGCCGCCGCCGCCGCTCTCGCGGCCGCTCCTGCTGCTGCTGCTGCTGCTGGCCGCCTGCGGGGCGGCGGGGCGCTCCCCCGCGCCCGGGCGCCTGGGCCCCCGCGTCCGGCTGCCCCGGGCGATGCCGAGGCCGCCCGCGGAGCGCGCGCTGCCCGGCGTTGGCGAAGACGGACAGGCGCGCGGCGCGGAGCCCGGCGCCCCGGGTCCCGGTCCCGCTCCGGGTCCCGGCGAGAACGGCGGCCCCGCCGCGGGCCAGGGGCGCTGGGCGCGGGCGGCGCCGGTGGCCGGAGCGGCTTCGCGGGCGCAGGTCTCGCTCATCAGCACGTCGTTCGTGCTCAAGGGAGACGCGACGCACAACCAGGCGATGGTGCACTGGACGGGCGAGAACAGCAGCGTAAGTGACCTCCGCGCGCCCCTCGCGGCCTCTGCCCCGGACCCTTCGGGGCCCCCCACTTCTGGACCGCCCCGAGGTCACCCCGAGCGTTCTCGGCGACTTGGGGACGCGAGTCACCTCGGCGGCGCCCCTACTGGCCTCTGGCCACCGGTACTTAGGGAGAGGTCCCGGGTATGTGAGCACCCTGCCTCACATCAGGGGACATTTCCTCAGATTTCTGGGACCCTGAGTCACCTTGGGCGCGCCCCCACTGGCCTCCAGATCCCAGGTTATGGGTGGGGGGCTCTCCAGGGGCTTTGGGACTCTGGCAACCTTGGGGCCTCTCCAGGCCCTGTATGATCACCCCCAACTCGGTGTTGCGCCCTGATCGCCTTCAGACTCCACCCGGTTCGCTCAGTTTGAGATTTTTGACTCTAGGACCCCCTCCACCCTGGTCTACCCGGGACCCCGCTCGTGTGAGGTCGGCGTCCGATTCTGGGACCCTCGATTCTGGGGCAACCCTTCTCCCCGGATTCCCCGAGTGTGACCCGCGGCTGTCTTGAGGTCCCGCCGCCGGACGTACCTGGATGCGCCGGGATCTGCGTACCCGCCCACTTGGGCGCCACGCCGCGCTCCGGACCCGCGGGCCATAGACTCCCTGCCCTCCCGCCTCCTTCCCCGCTGCCGCTTTGGCCTCGCTCCAGCTGGGATTTGGACACCGACATCCCCTGCCCCGAAAGGCCGCTTCTGTTAGGGTCCTCTGGCGCCTCCTTCCACCAGCGCTGTTGTTCCTACGCCTCCGAGATCCGGCCCCATCCTTTTTGGTGGTGCATCCCAGGGGGCCTGGGGATACCCTCATAATCTTCCCCTGGGGGTGCCTCAGCCTCGCTTCCCTCCCTGCCCGCCCCCGCACCCCATCAGATGACCGATGGTCAGAATGGGGTCACCTCCAGGCAGCCCCAGGGGAGCATCTGTAGTTTTGGGGGAGGGAGTGGTGCAGGGAGGTGGCAGCTGTGTGTGTGGGGACTGGTTGTCTGGGGAAAAGAGATGGCAATCTCCCCTCACTCTCCCATCAGTGTCCACTCACTGTCCAGTGGCTGACCCCCAACTCTTCTCCTTGACCACTGTTCCCCAAAGTTCTGAGGCAGCAGCATAGGGCCAGGCCCCTGCATCCACTGGGAGTAGAGGGGTGGGCATCCAGGTGCTTCCCTAGCCAGGAAAGTGGTGTACCCAGGGCTGGGCGGCACTTGTATCCACCTCCTCTGTCTAGCCCTGCTAGGGTCCTCCGAGGTGGGGAGATTCTTCTGGAGAAGGGATAGGATGGGGGGATGAAGATGTCGGGGCAGGGGCAGCACTGGATGGGCCTGATTGGTCCAGAGCCCCGTGCCCTGCCGGCTCCCCTCCCCAACCAGCTGGGGGCTGCTGGGGCGCAGATGCCAAGTCTCTGGTCTTTGTGTTTCTGCCTTCTCCAGTCAGACAAGAACCTTGGGGGTTGGGGGCGGGGTTGGAGCCGACTCCCTGGGCACCTGGGGCCAGCAGGGAGCAGTCGGGGCACTGAGGGTGGTGCTTTACAGAAGGTAGCAGGTAGGTAAGGGCTCCCTCCCTAGAAGACCCCGGGGGGGCCATCCCCATCTGCATCTTGAGAGAGGGGTCAGACTCCAGAGTGCGGCTGGGCCCAGCCCTTCATTCCTCCCCAATACTTGTGAACAAACTGTGTCCCATAACTTATAACTATAGCTATAACTTAGGGACTGAAACCCAGAAACCGATAACTCAAGGAACAAACATTAAAAGTCAGCCCTGTAGAGCTAGAGTATCCAAACCAAGCCCTCACCCCACCCCCACCCGCTGAGGGTGTTGATCCAGCAGCTTACTCCAGTCTCTTTGTCATTTTAGCCTCATGGGGGGAGGTGGGGGTGAAGAAAGGGAGAGAGAGACACCGAGGGTGGAGACCAGCCTTGGGGTGGGACTGGCGCCTTCAGGACTCACTAACGCCCAGCCCACTCCCCTCATTCTGAGCGCAGCATCATTGGAGAGAGTGAGGGGGGTGTGTGGGCCAGCAGGGCGGGAGCCTCTGGCTTTGCTCCTTGGGGACAGTGGCTGGGTTCAGTGACTGGGTGGGCTTGTATCCTGGCTGCTGGCAGGTGAATGTCGGGAGAGGGGGCCATGGGAGTGGGGGATGGGAGGGGGTGCTGGCTTCTCTTTGGGGGTGGGTAGGAAGTCCAGAACCATAGAGGAGCTTTGGGAAATGCGTCTCCCCTCTGGCCATGGGGAATGGGAGGGCAGTGATGGCGTGTGGAAAGCAGGGCATCGCCTGGCACTTAGCAGACACTCAGGAGGCGGAGCCAGAGGGACCTCATTACTGTTAGCGAGGGTCAGTGTTGTGGAGTGAAGAGAAGGCAGAGGGCATCGGGATGCTGACCCAGGCACTTGGCTTAAACACCGTGCCACTCCTGCTTCTCTCCCCCCACCCACCTGTTTTCTGGAATGGGAAGTCGAGGGAGGCTGGAGTTTTCTCTGGAGAAGCAGAGCATCCTTTGGCTGGGGGTGCCGGTGGTGGTTTAGGAGTTTCACTTGCCTGGGGAAACTCAGGGAGAGTAAAAGCGGTTACCAAGCGCTCAGTAAAACCATTCTTCTAAATGTTTTTTCTCAGCGCTCGATGCATGGGTAGCACTGTTTCCTCGGCACTCAAAGTGTCTTAGAAATGCGCTTTGCCCTCTCCATTCTCAGGGGGCAGCCACAGGGCCAGATTTTAGCCAGGATTCTGCATTTGGTTTCACCTCCACTTGAAAGCACCATCTTTGAAAGCTACAACCAGAAACTAACTTGAGGCCAATTTGCTGAGCAGAGTCTTTTAAAATTTTTATTTCATCTCATTTGCCCAGGTAGTGAGACCCCAGAAACTTAGCTCTGCAGATGTGGTCGACATGAGCAGAGAAGGCGTTTGCTTTACCCTGTCAGGTGTTTTCACAATTAAAAGACTTACAGGGATAGATTTTTTAAAATGGTATTTTATGTGTCCACAAAAAGGAATCCCAGGATTCAAGCTGGTTCTGAGACAAGCCCCTGAGGCTGCAGCCCTGGGAGAGTATGTGCGTTTTCCTTCCAAAGGCTTGATTTCTTCCCGCTCCCGTGGAGATGTGGAAGGGGGCTTGCTTGGAAGTTCAAACACTGCCTTTCCAGCTGACGTTTAGCTGTAGAAACAAAGTGTTATGTGTGAAATTAATGTTTCATTGAAACCAACCGGCGTCAGCTTTGATGGATCCGGAACGGGTTGCGCACAGAGGCTGCGGGTTCTGTGTCTCCTGAGCCGCCCTCCGAGGCAGAGGCGTGATCTGAAGGTGGATAAATATTACAGAGCGCTGGTCTCTGCCTCCGGGGTTGCGGCTTCAGGTTACCCCAATGGGACTGTGGTGCACACTGTCCCAATTTTACTGTTTGTGGGAAATTGCGTGTTTATTATGCTTATTTTGAGCACAGCTCTCCTGTGCTCCTTCCCTTGTGGCACTTGAACTTCAGGCTTGATGCATCAGCTGACTTGAATTCGAGCTTTCTGCCACCAGGCCTGGTTTGTTCAGCCTTGTCACGTTCATCAGCAGATCACCCCTCTCTCCCCTCCCCTTCCACCCCCACCCCTCACTCTCCACATCTGCTCCGTGCTGTGTCTGCAGGGTTGGGGAGGTCGAGGGGAGTTGTATGCAGGGATAATTCTGAGCTGATTATCTACCTTCTCCGCTCCGGGGTCTTGAGGAACCTGGTATTTGTGCATATCTTATACCCAGAGAGCCAGGGCTCCAAGTCAGAAGTATGGAGCTTCTGAAGGTGGGAACTGAGTCCTGACGCTGTCGGATGTCAGGTTGCTGGAGGGCAGGCGCATTAGCCTCCTAGGGCCGCCATAACACAGTGCTGTAGACTGGGCGGCCGCCATAACACAGTGCTGTAGACTGGGCGGCGTAAACAACAGAAATGTGTTTCCTCACAGTCCTGGAGGCTGGAGGTCGAAGATCAAGGTGTCAGCGGGGTTGGTTCCTCCTGAGGCCTCTCTTCTTGGCTTACAGATGGCCGTCGTCTCCCTGTGTCCTCACATGGCCTTCTTCTCTCTGTGTCTATGTCCTAACCTCTTCTTGTAAGGACACCAGTCATATTGAATCAGGGCCCACCTCACTGACCTCATTTTACCTTAACCCCTTCTTTATTTCTTTTTTATTTTTTGTGAGGAAGATCAGCCCTGAGCTAACGTCCATGCCGATCCTCCTCCACTTTGTGTGTGACACCACCACAGCATGGCCTGACAAGTGGTGCATTGGTGCGCCAGCAGCGGAGTGCTCGCACTTAACTGCTACGCCACGGGGCCGGCCCAGCCCCCTCTTTAAAAACCCTATCTCCACATTCAGCCACATTCTGAGGCACTGGGGGTTAGGACTTAAACATATGATTTTGGGGGGGAGGGCACAATTCAGCCTGTAATAGCGGGATGGGGTCTCAGTTACTTTTGCATCCCCCGAGCTTAATGCAGTGGAGCTCAGAGTAGTCTTGTGGGGGGAGAAGGATGGACGTGAATGGCAAGGATACGAGGGTGAGCGCCATCTTCCCCAGTGGGGAAAGCAGGAAGACTGCATGGGAGAGGGGGTATCAGGGTGGGCCTATAGAATGAGTAAGGGGAGCATATGGGACATGGAGAAGAACATTCCAGGGGGGAGGAACAGCTTGAGCAAAGTCTGGGAGGTGGGAATCTGAAGGTGCATATGTGTCATATAAGGAGACAGTGACTGCGTTGTGTGTAGAGAGAAATCAGAGCAAAGAAGTTTGGAAAAAATTGGTTGAAGTCAGCTCCTCATGGATCCCAACCCTGAGGCTGGAGAGCCCAACGTGGCCGTAGGGGTGGTGCTTATTGTGGCTTAAGCTTCAGAGCCCGCTTACCTGGGTTCCTGTCCCACCCCTGCTCCTTTCTGGCTCTGAGATCTTGGGCAAATTGGCTCAACTCTCTGGGCCTCAGTGTCTTGGAACTGGGGGAGTGAAGGCTCAGAGATTCGTGGTGCCGGTTGAGTAAGATAATCCATGCAGAGTGCTTAGACAAGAGCCTGGCCCTCAGCAAGAGCTGCGTAAACGACATCAGGGTCGGGGCTGAGTTTCAGCGAGCGCCCCGGAGGCAGTGTGCAGGGTGGGGTTGGTGAGGGGCTGTGGAGTTGAGACCTCTGGATGGAGGCTCGGTGAGGAGGCTGCTACGATGGCGAGGCCTGGCCCAGGCCCTGGTGGGGGTGTAGGGAGAGAGAATGGGTCTGAGAGAGGTTTCCAGGTGAGGATGGGCAGGCCGTGGCTGCCCCCTGCTCTGCAGGCCTCTCTTACCTGGAGCGGCGCAGCCTCATGGCTCCCGGCCAGCCTCCCGCGCACAGAGACCGTAAAGGCCTTCTTATAAAGCACTTTAGGTTCTTGAGTGAATGGGTCCAAATCCGGCGACAAAGCTGATTTGTAGCCTTGCATCTGATGGCTGTGGTTTTGTGATGACAGCTCCATTCCACTCTTGGAGGCGAGCTTGATGGCTCCGGGGCGCAGGGGCTTATGTTTAAGTCTGCTATCTCTCCGTGTGATATTTTGGAATTCCAGGCCACCACCCTGTGGGCCCCCAGGCATGTTGGGGTGGGGACTGGATTGCAGAGAGAAGTCTGGTTCACAGATGGCTGAGCTGTGGCCGGTCAGTACGGAGATGGGGGGCATCTGCCCAGATGAACTACTTCTCTTCGTGGCAGCTTTCACCAAGGGCGACCCGTGGCGACCTAGAGGGAGACAGAGGCAGACAGAGGGCAAGGGATGCGGTACCTGTGCTGAGTACCTGTCACGTTTGTTGTCAGGTTGCTGGCTGTGCAAGCCTGTTGGGGACCCTGGGCCTGGCAGCTGGACCGAGAATGAAGAGAGAGCGAGGGAAGCCTGCGTTGTGGGACAGTTGACAGTAAGTGGAGACGTGCGCTGGGCAGGCAGAGTCAGGGAAGGTCCTGGTGTGCAAGCCGGCAGTCCCATACTTAGAGGGATGCCTGCCCTGTGCTGAGGAGGACCCAGGGTCTTCTGCATTCTCTCCCTGCCAGGAGAGACCACACGAAGTTTGAGAGCCCCAGACAAGAAGAAGCCTCGCATTAGCCCTGAAATCATCTGCTTTATAGAAGGTCTGTTAGGTGCTGGGGATACAGTGATGAGCAGAATCAGTCACGGCTCCTCTCCTAGTGAAATATTTGCTCTGGACCAGAATTCATCACAGAGTGTCCCGGTGCTGTGTGAATCTGCCCTGGGGAGGGCAGGGAGGACTTCCTGGAGGAGGTGATGATCGAGCAGCTCTGAAGGATGACTAGAGTCAGCGTCACCTGGGCTGAGGAGGAGGTTGGGGTGGGGAGAGTGTTAACGCCCAGGGAGAGGCACGGGTCCTGAAAAGCCTGGAGCCCTGTGGGCACAGAAAGGACACATCCTCAGTCAGGAAGCCTGGCCGAGGCATAGAAACAGCCCCGTTAATACAGTTCCTGAGCACATTGCACAAGTCTACTTTTACTTTAATAAAGTGGCTATTTAATTCGTAGTTGCATGAGGGTTCCTGTGAGTATTTTAAAGACGTCATAAATTAACTTCACTCTTCTGCACGCCCCTTCAGATTAGAATTCAGCCCAGTGCTTGTATAGGCCTTCTAAAGAGTTGCCATGATTTTAATTCCGATTTTATTATTATCTGGGAGAGGCTGGCTGAGGCTCTGGAGATGCCGCCGGGAGTACAGGGTGGAGCGATTAGAAAAGAGGCTGGGCTCATGCTGAGGGTCCCTGTGCCTTTCTGGGTTTAGGAAGACACGGAGGGGAGCTGGTAAATTGCCTTCCATTTGGGCGCTTCCTCGTTTTTCTTTTTCAGCCTCCGAAGAGTGAGTTATTTATAGATTCTTACAAATGGCCCGTTTCGCCCTTAGCCTCCTAATTCCCGAGTTTGCGCGGGTGCTTTATGGAGTAGGGAGGGAGGCTGATGCCCGAGAAGCCCGGCTGTGTTCTCTTCCTGGCCCTCTTCCCTCCGGGTTTGGAAGGTCAGGGAGCGGGGGACCCCAGCTCTCATCGTCAGGGCGGCCAGGCTTCCATCACGGAAGGTGAAGGCCTGTGTGTGGGGCTGTTCACAGCCTGCTTTTGCTGTGAGGATCCTTTGAAAGCCTCGTCCTGGGTGTGAGCTTGGATACGAGTGTAAAAGAAATGCCGTGTACACACGGAACATGCACGGGGTAGGCGTCGCCTAAGGATGAGACTGCTGGCTTGCACGCTGAGACTTTCCTGGACCCCGGCCCCTCCGGTTCTGCCCCGCGGACGGTGGGGGTTGCGATGCCCTGCCCTGCCCGCCCGCCCCAGCAGGTTCCCACAGGTGCAGCCCTGGCCTGCTCAGCTGGGTCATAAACCGTAGACTCAGGCAACTGTTAGACTCGCCATGAGCTGGCGACCGATCTACAGCCCGCTGAGGACAGCAACAAGATCTTTTCTGCTTAAGCCCCACGATTCGGGGACACTTCATGGAGCACACAGTGTGCTCATCATCTTTATGACGATTAAGCTCTCGTGTCATTTTAAACATTTAATAGGGACACTTGAATGCGAGCTCTCACCAGAGAACTGAAAAAAAATTAAAACTCTGATGTGCTTTTGAGGTGGAGAAGTTCCTTCCTCTTTTGCATCTCTGCAGCAGTTACTGTATTTGCACAGAAAATTACAATCATTTAATTAGTTTCTTCTCACACCGGCTTGATCTTAAAATAACAGCACTCTCCTTCCTTAGTAATTTTCCTGCAAAAGCAGATAATTTCCTGCAACGTTGAGCTTGCCCGACTCCAGCAGGGCACGTTGGTTGCCAGGCGCCATTTCCTGATGCTCAGAGATAAATTAAGTTCAAATTAAAGTAAGAAAAGAGCCGGGCCGAGTGTGGCTGCTTCTGTTCAGATCGGTTTTAATTCAGAAAGGCTGCTTTATGAGGCGTCTGCGCTGTGCGCGTTTCCGAAGCGTCAGAGGTAGAGAGACCATATCCCAGGCCTCAGCTGCGGAGACTGCCTTCGTCACTTAGGGTCACCTCGCTGCTGCTGCTGCTGAGGTCGTTTTATCTTATAATAACAAGTTCTCCTTCTTTGTATAGTGCTCCTGGTTAGTGACAATAACGTTCAAAATCACAGTCCCCGCTGACGTGCCCAGCGCTCGCCGAGCATATCACGTGCGTTACCTCATTTAGTCCTGGACACAGCTCGAAAGGTGGTACGATTGTTGTGTTCACGTTACAGATAAGTCTGGTGCACAGCGTCGAGGGGACTTGCCTGAAGTCACACAGCTAGCAAGAGACGGGATTCCACTTCCTTCACTCTGGAGCCCAACCACGTGTTTTTTTTTGAGTGCAAGAAATATTTTTATTCTTTTTTCTTTATCACTATTTTTTAATTGTGGTAAACTACAAATAACATAAAATTTACCATTTTAACCATTTTTAAGTGTCTAGTTCAGTGCTATTAATTACATTCATATTGTTGTGCAGCCGTCACCACCATCCATCTCCAGAATTTTTTCATCTTGCAAAACAGACGCTCTGTGCCCATTAAACACCAACTCCACTGCCCCTCCCCCAGCCCCTGGCACCCACCATTCTACTGTCTGTCCTGAGAATGTGACTACTCTAGGGACCTCATATAGGTGGAATCACAGTGCCTGTCCTCTTGTGACTGGCTTATTTCACTGAGCATAATGTCCTCAGGGTTCATCCACGTTGTTTCATGTGTCAGAATGTCCTTCTTTTTTAAGGCTGAGTAATATTCCATCGTGTGGACACACCACATTTTGTTTATCCATCCATCTGATGATGGACACTTGGGCTGCTCCCGCCTCTCGGCTGTTGTGACTCACGCTGCTGTGAACATGTACAGTGTGTACAGATCTCTGTTCGAGTCCCTGCTCTCAGTTCTTTGGGTGCATACCCAGAAGCGGGATTGCTGGGTCCCGTGGTGAATCTATGTGAATTTTCTGACTGAGCCTGAGGTTTTAACCACCGCAGAAATCGCTCTCGTGTCTGCCTTGAGTTTTGCCTGCTTGCCAATTAGTTGCGTGGTTGCAATCCACAAAGAAATCCTCCACGCTGTGTTTTCGGAGGAGAAATACTCAGGGCGTTAGAGGCGATCCCATAGGTGGAAAGGACACAGCGGTGAGACTGTGCGACCGGAGTCTCTTTTGTTTGTTTTCTTCTGATAACCCCGGGATTCTGCCACGTGTGACCCAAGGGAGGGGCTGTGCTCAGAGCCCAGGAAATCTGGACCCGTCAAGGTTGGAAAGTCGGAAGCAGGCTGCTGGTCCGATGCCCGGCCAGGGGAGGGAGAGGACTCATCCAGGCACGTACGTCTTGGAGCAGCCCCCTTTCCTGAGGTTAGCGGTTTGCATTTCAAGCTCCAGTGCCTTTCGCTTCCTCCCTGCTCTGAGGCTCTTTTCCCCACTGACCACCTCACAGAAAGCAATTCAGTTTTCACTCCATAAAAATAAAGCGCTCAATAAAAAATCCTGTGTGTGTCTCAGTTTATTCCCATCAGTACCATTTAACCCATCTGAGTTTATTCTCTGATACATCATTTGACCGTTGAGTGGCGCTTCAGTGTGTTTGTTCCGATTCCTGCAGCGGCCCTTCGTCCATGATTTGTGGCGGCTGCCCCTTGCTTGGGGTCAGGCACCGTGGGCTGCCGGGACGCACACCGAGGGGCTTCCTGGCTCCGAGGACCCCCAACCTGACACAGGGGTTCTTGGCTCTCTCTGTGCCGTAGACTCCCCTCCCACCCCAAGTCGGGAGAAGCCCATGGAACTTTCTCAGAATGTAGTTTTTATAATGTGCATAAAATAAAATATATAGGATTAAAGGGGAACCAATTCTATGGCAATCACGTTATCAAAATACTAAACTAATCAACAAAAGGTAGCAGCAGGCGTGGTAACTGTCACGGTTTTGAAGTTGTGATGATTTGAATTTGTGACCAGCATAAACGGCATTTTGAGATCGGCAACAACTGTGACGTGCCCTGCAAATAGCTGTGATTCCTGTTCTAACAAAGTCCCAGGCACTGGTGACACCATTGTGACTTGTCCTCTACTGCTAGATGGAAGGAAAGGCCCAGTTTCAGATGGGGCTGGTGAAAAGAAAGAAGTCACTGTTTTCCCATCCAGGTTCTTGGGCCCCTGGAGTCTGTGAACCCAGAAGAGCCAGCAGAGGGGATCGCAGGCGTGTGGAAATGATGATAATTCGAGGTAGCATGTGGCTCGTGGGAAAGAGAGGGGACGGATGGACTCCGTGGGAACGATTCTCTTCCCTGCCCCCCTGCCCCCTCAGCCCCTGCTCCCAGCATTGTCTCCCCCAGATGCGTGCCCCTCCTTGGTCCCCACAAGCCCCTAAGGGTGTGGATTCCGGGGGGCAGGGGTGTTTGTCTGTCCTCTGCTGTCCCCAGTGCCTGGTGCTTACTAGATGCTCAGTAAACATCTGGCAACTTCTCGAATGAGTAGGACGAGAGGTGACCATTGGTTGAAGGGTGGTCAGAGCTCAGAGACCCAGCCCACTTCCCTCTCTGCTGAGGAATCTGAGAAAAACCAGAGCAGGGTGCCCCGTCCAGTGAGTGACAGAGCGGGGGCTCCCTGTCCAGCTGCCCGCCCTTTGAAACACTAATTAGTCCTGCCCCTGTGCAGAGAGGATCACGATGCCTTCTCTGCAGAGAGGAGAGCTGCCGGAGAGATGGCGAGATCTGCTTCCTGCCCGAGAGGAGGCAGAGGGAGAGCAGGCCAGAGGCTTCTGACTCACGGCGGGGGCTGTGCAGCCAGGGCGCCCCACGCATCCTGCCGGCCGGGCCTCTGCCCTTTGGCCCCAGCGGGTCAGGCGGGAGCCAGGGCGCGAGCGGTGAGAAAACACCGGTTCTGAAATTAAGTTGGGGCTTTTAAATAGCATCCCTGGCCCCAGCCGCATCTCACTTACAAAAAGCAAAACAGGCAGGAGACGATTTTGCTCAGCTTTTCCACAAAGACAAATGACTTTGGGCGGGTTTAGACAGGGGGAGCCTTCCCGGTGAGAGCAGCTGGGGAGAAATGGGAAGTCCGGCGTCTGGAGAAAGTGTCTTTATATCATCGTTCACCAGCTTGTTCATCCATCGGCAAACCTGCCGTGAGCGTGTCCTCCGGGCGCCTCACAGAGGAATAGCCAGGTTCTGACGTCGCCCTGGGGAGGGAGCCCCCCCAAACTGCCTTTGTCCTTGTCACCTTCGTTCTGTGTCCCCAAGTGTCTTTTCTTCACGGTCACACAGCCTGTTGCCTTTAAAAAGGTTGAAAAGTTGCCGTTTTTGGAGGCTGTGGCTGGGGTGCTTGCGGCCTCCTTACGCGGGCACCTCACTCCTGCCCACAGCGCTGGGCCCGGGGGGGAGCTGGCTCTCGGGGCTCCCCCAGCGCCTGCCAGGGCCCCGATGGTGTGCCGCCAGAGGGTCTGGGCCGCACATGGAGCTCTGATCTGGGGCACGCGCCCCGGTCCTGCTGGGCCTGTGTCCTCATCCCCAGAGGGGCTGACAGGACCTACCCCCCATCATCACAGCGAAGGTGCGGGAAGCTCCTGCAACCCAGGACGCACGCCCAGGCCTCAGTCACCATAGCCTCAGAGGCCGTAGCGGCAGCTTCTGCCGTCCCAGGGAAGATGACAATTGGTACCAGAGTTTGTCTTCTTTTCTGTAAGGGAGTTTTATGTGGTTACATTGTCTTCTCATTTCCTGAATAGTTTGCTAAAGTAAAGCAAAGCCCGGCAGTATTTTATGAAACATTCGGCTCCACAAGTCTACTTCTAAAGAAAGTATTTCTCGTTGACATCTGGTTTTTCACAAGTTTCCTGATATGAATAATTGCCTGGAATGCTCACCTCTTAAGATCGAGTCAGACTTTCTTTCCATCTCATCCGGGCAGAGCAGAGTCCCGGGCAGTCACAAGGAAATCTGAAACCTGTGGCCTTTCGGGTGTATTCTAGAGGGAAGGGGGCTTTGGGGCTCTCTTCCCCAAGATCCCACCTCCTATAGCTTCCCTGGGGAGGGGAGGACGGCTCTGGACAGTCACCAGTGCCTCCCAGACACGGGCAAAGCGAGGAGGACGAGCCTTGGACACCGAGGCGGCCTTGCCCCTCGCTGCCTGGTGGCCTCACCCCTCTGGGATGTGGAGGAGGGAAGATGAGTTTCGTGCTGGCCATCTTGGCCGCTGAGCTGGGAGAAGGGAGGGGGCTGGGGCGGTCCACGTGGCCTGTTGGGGAAGAAAGCAAATTGCCCTCAGTTCTCCTGCGATTCCTGCTTTCTAGAGCATTTCCAAGTGGCCTCGCAGTGGACACTGTCCCCTGAATATTTCAGGGACTATTGTCAGGGCAGGGCCTTGGCAGAGGGACTGGAGGGGGTCTGGTCTTCTGCCTTCTGCCCCTCTTCCCTTCTCTGCAGACACATCTCCTGGGCCCCCTCCCTGTGTGCCAGGCTTTGTTCTAGGCACGCCGGGCACAGAGAAGCGAAAGACCCTCCCGGCCGGCGCAGCACTGTCAGCCTAACGGGGAGATGGGCAGGAACACCAGCGATGGGAGTGTGGTGGGCCCAGCCGGGGAGGGCAGCACAGGGGCTCTGGGAATGGGGGCATTCGCCTTCAGGAATGTTCATCTGGGGATAAGGCCCTCCATCTTCTAGCATGAGCCCAGTCACCCTGCTCACTTCACCCCAGAGTCCGCTTCTCTGGATGGCCACCCCACTTCAGCCCAGCCATCAGGGACTGACCACTGTCCTCCAGGTTCAGACTCCTTCTCCAGGAAGTCCCAGCACGCTGCCCGTGCCATGAGCTAGGCACCTGTCACCTGGCTGGGGCCAGAGCGCTGCCTGTTGTGTGCTTGTGTCATGCAGAGCCTGTAAGGACATTATTCCCCGTGAGCCCCCCGCAGCCCACGAGCAGGGCTTACTGTGGCCGGTTTAGGGATGAGAGGCTGTGGCTCTGTCCTCTCTCTGCCCTGGTCTAGGTCCCAGCAGGGCCCTAGGCTGGGCCTGATCTCGTGCTGTGTCTCCCTCAGGGTCCCCGGGGTTCTTTGTGGGGATGAATCTCCTCGTCTTCCAGCTCATTGGCGCCCGCTCTCTCATCCCATAGATGAGCCTGCAGCCGTGCGCTGGTCTAGGGTCTTGTGAGCGCTGAGAGGGGCTCCGAGAGGCTGGCTGGGTGTGGGAGCCCTCCCGGCTCGCCTGCTCTGGCTTGGAAAGGGCAGAGTGTGGAGGGTGGCCCTATCTGTCTCCCTATCCTTCCCCCAACACAGACAGCCCGGCCCCTGCCTACCCCACGGGCCCCTGCCTGCCTCATGGCCACACTCATGCCTGAGGCCCTCCACTGGGGCGTCTGCTCTGCTGCCTCCTGGTTACGTGTAGCCCCGGCCAGCCGCTAACCTTGCAGAATTTCGTCTTTCTCCTCCTTAAGGGGGTAACAAGACCAGCTGCGGCCTTGTTGACCGAAGGCCTTGTGCATGTAAGGGGCTTGGCTTGGTGCTGGCGGCCAGCTGCTGCTCAGGGGACCCCTCCCCACCCCGCCACACTGCCCCGTCCTTCAGGGGCACGTTTCCTCGCCCTGGGCCTCCCTGACCTCTACTCCTTCCCTTCTGGGCTTGGCTGGCCCGTCCTGGGGTGGTCTCTGGGTGGGAGGACTGGGGAGCCTGTGCGGAGCATTGGGCCAGATGCCCCCCTCTCTGTAGGAAGCCCCTGGGCCTCGTCTGCGGGAAGGGACCTGCTGGAACGTCAGAGTGGGGCTGGCTGTGGGGCCAGCGCGTGTGCTGAAACACGCCGCTCCTGCGGGTGGTTGCGTGTTTGGAGAAGTGGAGGCAGGGCTCCCTGACTGGCGGCCAGGCCCCCCTGCTGACGTGCAGGCTGACCCTGGAGCCTGGGTCAGTCTCAGGCCGGCACGTACCGTCCTCCTCCGCTCACCACAGGGCGGACGCCAGGATGACCCTCTCATCAAGGAGCCAGGAGTTTTGTTGACGCCCATGGGGCCTTGGCTTGAGTTTGCATTTGCCCCAGAGGGTGTTTCGTAGAGGCATGTTGAGCAGTTGATTTGTTTGTTCAATGACGAGTTATTGAGAACCTGCTCTGGCTGGACCCTCTGCCAGGTGGAGGGGGTGGCGTGGCCCAGACTGACCATGGTCCCTGCCCGGTGAGGGGGACAGACAGTGACCTGGGAATATGGGGGCACGAGTAGGCGGGAGGGATGCTGTGAGGAATGCACAGGTGCTGGGGTCTCTAACTGGGGTGGGGAAGCGAGGGCCCGTGTGGCCCAGTGGGCAGGGAGGGTCTCTGGAGAGGGGTGGCATTTCCCGTGCCGTCTGGAGGGTGACCTCAGGCGGTGCTGTGTAGGCTGTCGCAGGGCAGCGCTCAGGGCAAGTACCCAGGCTTGCCGTTGTTTTCGGTGCTTGTCCCCTAACTTCCTCTGTCGGCCGGGGACCCACGTCCGGCTCTGGGCCTAGGAGGGCCTGTGATGGTGGCTCTGCTGCTCACAGCTGCCTGTCCCCTCCCAGTCAAGTCCTCCCTGTAAAATGGGGGTACACGGTGCCCACCTCGGCGCGCCGTCGTGGCCGTGAGGTGATATGATTCCAGTTAAGTGCTGGTCACTGCGCCTGGCACCCGGTGTGCGTCAGCTCCTCTTATGACAGGAAGGGGGCCCAGGGATCCACCGCCTGCCCACCCACCCACCCAAGTCCATCGTCCCTGAGCCTACAGAGAGAGGCTTTGGGAAGGCGGAGAGGGGTGGTGGTCAGCTAGCTACCAGCACCTCGGTGCCCGCAGGGCTCTTCCAGGAGTGCCCCTGCTCCTCGGACACCTGGACGGCTACAGCGGTGCTGAGTCAGACCACGCGCTGACTTGTGTGAGAGGTTTCACCTGTCTGCGTTTTTCCTAAGTCACTACATTCTGGCTTTGTGTCCCTTCCTCCTGCAGGGAGCAAACCTGTGCCCTGAGTCTCCCCTCATGGAGAAATGTGGGAAAGCTTCCCGGAGTTGGTGGCAGGAAAGGGAGAGGAGGAGGGAGGACATCCAGGTGGCCGGAACAGCAGGGCAAAGACCAGGCCTGTGTCAGCTCATGAGTGTGGGAATGGGAGGAAGAACCTAGAAGGGCGGGTCCACGGGCAGAGCCAGGAGGTGGTGCAGGGAAGGTCGCTTCCCTGAGGTTTGTTATGGGGCCTTTTCAAAGGCGTGTATCGTCCACCTGAAACTCCACCAAGTACGTACCTGTCCCAACAGACCACTAAGAGGGAAGCGGGTGTGATGAGGCGGCAGGGGTGTGAGCGGGGGGCTAAGACTGTCGGCTAATCCTTAATCCCTTTTATTCTCGCTCCACCTGGAAGAAAACGGAATGCAATTTTTTTGTAGTAGTGCAAGTAGTTAGTGAATGTTATCTGGTGTCTGTTTCTGCCTAATTCTATCAAGAACATTCCGGTTGCCTGTGTGGATAAATCCCCTTCGGTGACCTGAATTTCCGTGGCCGTCCTGCCCAGAGTTCCCGTCCCCTCAGTGGGGAGAGGAATTCTTGTAGAAAGAAAAGACGGGGCCAAGTCAGGGGGCTCCAGGGGAAATATCTCTTGGGGTCTTTGCCTGCTGGATGCTGGCTGCTATCATGTGGCCCTCCAGTGTCTTCCTCTCTTCCCAGCCCCTGCTGGGAAGTATTGCCATCCCATGTGGTCCCACCTGGCTGTGTTCTGGCCAATTGGTCAGGTCTTCCTGGTTACCTTTAAGGTTACTTGGGGGTGGGGTGCGTGATCCCATTTCCTGCGTTTCCCAAAGCTCCTGTAATGCTGTGCACAGAGGGGGTGTGTTCAACAGGACTCTTGGTTACAAGTCACAGGAATCTGACTCCAACTAGCTTAAGTGAAAAAGTGGAATCATAGGCTCACAGAACCAGAAAGTCCAGGGTGCTGACTTCAGGTGTGGCTGGTGCCAGGCTCAGTCCCTCAGTCTCTGTCTGGTCTCTGCTTCCCCGTGAGTCGGTGTCCTTTTCCTAGAGCCCTCCTGGGTCATGGCTCTGTGAGAAACTGAGGCCAGAGAAGGCTGCTACTGCCAGTGCTTCCCAGCAGAAGTCCAGAACTGAGACCCACCAGCCTGCGAGGGTCACATGCCCACCCAGAGCCCATCATCTTGGCCAGAGGGCCAGAATGCTCTGATTGCCAGGCCAGGCCTCTGTGCCCTCCCCATGCAGACGGAGGCTGAGAGGGAGCCGGTTCTGGCCAGGACCCTACAGAGGGCAGCGTGGAGAGTCAGAAGAGGGCGAGCAGCAACCTCGAGTGTCTCCTGGCGTTGCCAGTGGAGGGCCATCCTCCACTTTGGGAGACCGCCCGGCCCCACTCCCCCAACGGCCTGGGCTCCCAGAGGGGCCAGTTCTGGGCTGTGTGATTTCTGCTGGAAAAGGTGGCAGAGCCATCGCCCTTCTCGTGGGCAAGGCCAAGTCAGTCCCCCTCACTTCTACTTTTTATGGTCTGCGGTCTGGTGAAGCCCCAAACTTGGTTGGCTGGGCCACTTGGCTCTGCGTGGGGCCAAGTCCACGTGTACACAGCTCATGAGTGAGAGAGGCCCCTGGCGTGTGGCCCCTGCCGCCTCGTATCCGTGACCTGTGGCACTCCTCTTCGGGGTGCCTGCGCTGTCTTGTGGTCAGCATGCCCCATGGATTCAGTGGGATGAGGCCGGCAGATGGTGACAGGTCGTGGGGTGAGGTGCGGGGGGAGGTGGACGCCGCCTCAGCAGGGGTGAGTGTTTCCTGGGACGCCGAGGTCTTGTGCCCTGGACACAAACCACAGGACGGCCTGGGCATGTGGACCGAGTGGTCCGGGAGGTGGGGCAGTGACTGAGCGCTTGTCCGGGCCTGGAGTCGGGGCTCCGTGGCCCCGCTCATTTAGCTGGGATTTGAGTCCTTCAGCGCCTTTGGGCGTGCCGCCAAAATCTCAACCCGAAGGTCAGGACCCTCTGAGTTGAATCAGGGAACGGGGGTGTCGCAAGGACTGTCAGATCCTGGCGGCCGCGTTTCACAGATGAGGAAATGGTTTGAGCTGAGTCCAAAGCTTTGAGCGGCAGAGCATTCCCAGGCTGGCGCCTTTTCCAGACAGAGAGGACCCAGCCCTGGCTAGGATCTCCAGGACTGAGGGTGGCAGGACAGGCTTCCCGGGGCTTTTGTTCACGCCTCTAACCCTCGGCCCCGAAGCTCCTGCAGTGAGAGCCGTGGGCCGCGCCCCGATTCCCCGTGCAGGAAGTCGGCTGCCAGTCGCTGTGTTGGTGCCTCTGCCTCCAGGCTTCCGCCCTGGGTGTCGGGCAGGGCTCGCAGGAGAGGGTGAATCACAGATGGGTCTCCTCTCGTCTTCCGAGGAGGAAGTTCCAGACCCTGCTCACAGCTCCTTCTGCAAAACGACAGCTGCTGGGTGGGAAGGCTCTCAGGTGGATCCCTTCAGCAAACACCACGTGGGCACCTACTGTGTCCAGGATGGTCCCCAAAGAGGAGACCCGGGTTAGACTCACAGAGTCTCCAAATTTTCAGGGCGCTCGGAGGTCACCGTGTGCCAGCTGGGATCCCTCTAGGAACAGGAGGCTCACCCCCTTCCTGAGACAGCACATTCCAGGGTGTCTGGTCTCTGCTGAGAGTGGCTGAGGTCAGCGCTGGGCTGAGGTTGTGGTAAGGGGATGATGCTGCCAGCAGGGCGAGTCATCCGGGCAGACGTGGAGGATACTGTCCTTGCTGGTCGGGTTCCTGGGCTGGAGTCTGCTCTACTTGTGAACTTCAGGGGCGGGCGGTGGTGCCAAGTGCACTGAGTGGCCCCAGCTTGGCCCCCATTTGATGGCAAAGACTAGAAAACAGAGGTGAGGGAGAGTTCAGCTGGCTTTGTCTTTGTGAATGGTGAGCCCTGGCCCCAGCGGAGCCCACCCAGCCCAGGACTGTCCACCTGGGGGTCAGTGATGGTGCGCAGAGGGCTGGGGTCTATACCTGCGGGCCGTTCACTCAAGGCCACGTCTCCCTGTATTAGCTCCTGTGGCTGCTGTAACAAGCTACCACAAACTTGGTGGCTGAAAACAACACAGATGTGTTCTCTTACATTCTGGAGGTCAAAAGTCCAAAGGCAGTGTCCAGGGCTAAAGTCAAGGTGTTGGCAGGGCTGGTTCCTTCTAGAGCTCCGGGGGAGAATCTGTTTCCTTGTCTTTTTCAGCTTCTAGATGCCATCTGCATTCCTTGGCTCCTGGCCCCTTCCTGTATCACCCCAGTCTCTGCTCTATCATCGCATCTCTGTCTCCTTCTCTGACCACGTCTGGCATTCTTTGGCTCGTGGCTGTATTACCCCAACTCTGCTTCTGTCATCACATGGCCTTCCCCTATGTCAAATCTCCGTTTGCCTCCCTCTTATGAGGGCCCCTGTGATTACATGAGGCCTACCCGGAGGATCCAGGATCATCTCCCCATCTCAAGACCCTTAGCTTTATCACATCTGCAAAGTCCCTTATAAGGTAGCATACGTGCAGCTTCTGGGTATTAGGACGTGGGCACCTCTGGGGGGCTGTTATCAGCCTGCCACCGCCCTCTTCTCTCACCCCCCCCCCCACCCCGGCCTTCATGCTATAGCCCCGAGCAACCGTTCCCAGGTCCCTCCCTCCCCTTCTCTCTCTGGCCCCCTCTGCTTGGCCTGGAACCTTCCAGCCTGGCCTCCCCTGCTCCGCCCCCACCCTAGCCTCTGACACTGGAGACCATAGTGTCCTGGCCTCGCCCATCTTCCCGAGACAAGCACATTTAATTAGTTTGCCTGACGCTTGGCCTCTTGGTCCCTTCTTCTGTCTGTAGACCTGCTTGGTGGCTCCATGGGACAGACAGCCCGTGTCATGAGGCTCTGAGTCTGCATGCTTTTACTTAAGACGAAGGTTTTTAAGCCACTTGGAGGCCAAATATGGCCAACTTGGAACGATATCAAATCAGCCAATGTTTGTTGAGCATCTAGGAACGGAAGGCGGTTTCCCAGGTTGGGGTGGAGTCTGGCAGAAATGCTTGGGGCCTGTGGCTTCTGCTCTCAAGTTACTTATTATTGAGTTGTGTGTGTGTGTGTATGTGTGACAACGCATAAATGAATGAAAAGGAAAAGTACCCAACGGTTAAATAACTAGCAAGGAAAGAAGCCATGAGGCAGGTTCGTTGGGTGGGTGGCTTCTGCCTGTGGGGGCCGGGAGGACATTGGCAGGGCTCACGGGGGCCGGGGTCTTGAATGATGCCTGTTGTTTTAGGGCGGCGAGGGTTGAGGGCCCTGGAGAGGGGACAGCCAGGCTGAGCTGGGGTCATGGTGGATGGGTCCCCGGCCTGCCTCTCACACTGATTAGCTGAGTGACGTTGGGCAGACCATCGCCCCTCTCGGTGGCCTGGCTTCCCCATGTGCGTGTGAGTGAATGACCAGGTGGGCCAAGCTGCTGGGCGGGCGGCGAGTCAGGAAGGCCCTCCAGAAGCAGAAGTTCATCTTGGAGGTTCGTGAGCCGTTGGACTTGGCTGAAGTAGAGAGTCAGATTAAACAATTAAAGAAACCCGGAATAAGGAGATTCTGTGCTCGTAATTGCACTTGGCCGGCTCGCCTCCCATTCAGCCAGGTGTTACCCCCTATTAGCGCTCCTTAAATGGATTCTAATAGCTTTCTTCTCCTCCATCACTCAAAGAATGGCCTCGGTAGCCAAAAAGGAAATTAGTTGCAGGTGGAAGCCTATTTTTACCATGGTGGAGACCAAACTGTTAATTACCTAGAAACCACATGAGGATTTTGAGGCTGAAAAAGTTTTTTTCTTGGGTTCAACTTTTCGTAGATATTAATTATAGATATCAGCTTCAGCCCACTGAAATAATTCCTCTCCCAAGAGATTAAAGACATTTAAAACACTGTGCCTTGTTAAACATAATGCATGTTCTTTTTCTCTATTTCTGCTCAGTGTTTGGGGTGGAAATATGAGATTGGGGAATTTAAAAATGATTTGATACCTTTTCCTTATTTAACTAAAGGTTGATTCCATACTCTGTGTGTGTTTTCAAATCTCTGAAGCCGGTGGGAATTTGATGCTAAAGGTCAAGAAGGCAGTGCTTTAGTAGTGTGAATATTAATCCTGATAGGAATATCACGGCTCGTCTCTAAGATGGGTCCATCCGCCCTCGTTCATATCCGTGAGACACCGTCCTGGGGCTTCCCGGAGCACCTGGGATAAAACCTAGACTCTTGGGCCTCCTCTCGCCTTGCGCACCACACCGGCACCGTCTCCCCGCCCGCTGCTCTCTGTGACGCCATGTTCTCTCAGCTTCTGGAACATGCCAGGCCCTCCCTACCTTGGAGCCGGAGTCCAGGCGATTCCCTCTGCCTGGAATGCGTGGCCGGCTCCTTCTCACTTTGGGGACGTCCTCAGCAAAGCCTTCCTGGTCATCCTCCTTAAATGTGTCCTTGTCCTATTCTCCACCTGTGCCTCTTGCTTGTTTCCTTAATTATATTACGCACTTTGGTTTATCTGTTTATGTGTGTGCATGCACGCGCGCGTGTGTGTTTCTGTTTCTCTGTCTCTATCAGAAATAGTAGCTTCCTGAAGGCGGGGACAGTGTCAGACTTTGGGGCCAGGTTGAGTTTGACGTGTCACGTGGGACAGCCAAGTGCTAAAGTCCCACAGACCCTGGGTTCTCTCCCTTGCCTTTAGAGTCTCTGCTGCCTGGGCCCCCGTCCCCCCAGGGTGCCTATGTAATTGGTCTGGGCTGAGGCCTGGGCACCCAGATGATTCCGGTGTGCAGCTACGTTGGAGAACGCTGTCATGGGCTGGGCATTGGGAGGGAACGCGGGAGGCCCTGCAGGGACGGATGTGGAGGCGGGAGCAACCCAGCCCCCAGCAGCGGCCCAGCCTGGGCCCTCACGTGCGACCACGCTGCGCTCGCAGTGATGCCTCCGTCTGTGGGAAAATAAAGGGTGTTTGGCTCAGTCGATTCGGGAAGTCAGAGATTCGTGGAATGGATTTCAGTACTAGCTCCGTCAGAAGTGGTCACAGTTTAAAACACCAGCCGCCGCTGGCCCCTGGAGCAGCGGGCTGAGTGTTGCTGGAAGTGGGCTGAGGCTGCGGGTCCTGAGGTCCGGCTTCTGCACGCCCAACTTGGTTGCAGCGCCGACGTGGGGAGGCCGCCCTGTAGTGAAGGAGAGCCAGCTCCGTGCTGGGGGTTCTCCCGGCTCCTGAGGCAGAGACCAAGGCTTGGGGACGATAGGTGACCGGGCCACACTCTCCCGGTGTGTGGCATTGGTTATGGTGCGACCTCCCACCATTGGAGGGTGCGATATTGGGAACAGGGCCTCGTCTGATTCCTCTCTGCACCCTAACACCTAATTTAAGGCTTGGTGCATAGTAGGGCCTCGGGAAACAGTTGAAGAGAAGAAATGAGTGGATGCGGGGGTGGCAGAGGGAAAGGAAGAGGCCTGTTTTCCGAATTCCTAAACCCAAGAGGGGCCATGGGTGTATCCCATGAAGGCCAAGACTTTGGTGTCCCGTCAAACCAATTTTCTGGGAATATCTGTTCAGTGTTCATTCCGCCGGGTGGGATTGATTCAGGCAGGGGTGGGCTGCCGTCTGGCTCAGAGGGAGCGGGGCCAACGCATACGCCCCAGTTCTGGGAAGCCCCTGAGTGGAGTGCTCTGTGGCCCCTGTTCCGTGCTGTTTCTGCTCTCTGTGGAGCGGGCTCCTGGGCTGGGCCCCTGACGCTGCTGTGCTTCCAGGCTCCTTCCCAAGTGTGCTCTCGGGCGCTGTGGGTGGGGAGTGACGTAGGGGCAAGCTGGCGTGAAATTTCCCACAAACTGTTTCAGCAACTGCACGTTCAGTTTCTTTTGTGTTTCCAAGTTGCTATAAATGATTAATTAAGTGGCACCCACACAGTTTTTTTTAAAAAGGAAGGATTTTTCAAAACAAAGTAATGTGCCAATGATTTGTCAGAGAGAAGGAAGAAAGCTTTAATAAGCAGAATGCTGTTTAATAAATCATCATTACTTACGTGGGCTAATGCGTCAGCTCAGTGGAGGCGCCCAATTAAACATCTAATCATGTTGACTTTCTCCTTCATACTTACAGAGCTGGACACGCCCCCCCTGGGGTCACAGATGTCCCCAAGTCCTCGTGGCAAACATTATCACCCCTTTTGTTTTTCGTTTTCCCCTGAGTTGCTGAACTGACGTCCTTGAGGAGTTGTTCCCAGACTTCGGTGTGTGTCACATTCTCCTGGGGGAGCTTGTTCCCACCTCAGCTACCCTGCGTGGGAGTCGGTGCAGAGGGGCCCAGCGTCTGCATTGGGAATGAGCTCTCCAGGGGTCTGATCCATGGGAGAGCCCCCTCTCAGGCAGTGTGACCAGAGGAATCAGAGAATGTGATAGTGTCTCTCCGTGTGTCTGGGTTACCCTCTGTCCTTTCAATTCAAGGTGTGCGAGGGCACGAACTGAATTAGGGGGTAGGTGAGAATCACCCGATTCTCCGAGTGATGTGAGCTGTTGCAAGGTGGGGCAATGTTGGGGGACCAGTGCTTTGGCAGAACTCACTGGGTATCTACTATGCCCCAGGCCTGTGTGGGCACCTGGGGCACAGGGAGAGACACAAGCCCTGCTGTCCAGAAGCGCCCAGTCCACTGAGCAGACGGATAAGTAAATACCTACCAGGCTGTTGGAGCAGAGGAACAGGGAGCTGGGTCTGTATGAGGGTCAGGGCAGGCTTGCTGGAGGAGGAAGCAGGCACTTCACTGAGACTTGGGGAATTAAATCAGTTTACATTGAATTAAGCATACTCGTATTGAGTATCCTCTGAGTGTCTGGCCCTGTGCTACGTGGGGGCGATTCAGTGATGACCGTGTCAGACAGATTCCTGCCTTCATGAAGCTTATATTTTAGCAGGCGAGAGGGATGCAAAACCTAAAAACAATAAAATAAGTTCAGATAGTGGTAAGTACTACGGAGAACATCAAACAAATAATTACCTGCAGGGGACTGAGTGGTCAGGGGTGGCTGAGGAGCCTGCCATGCACGACCAGGGCTGAGCTGGGCATGAGCGTGGCGTGTTTGGGGGACAGAAAGAAGGGCAGTGCCACGTGGCCCGGCAGTCTAATTCCTGGGTTTCTATGTGTACCCAAGAGGAATGAAAACCTAAGTCCAAATAAAAACTGGTACACGAACGTTCATAGCAGCTTTCTCCTAATAGCCAAAAGTGGAAGCAACCCAAATGCCTGTCACCTGATGCGTGGATAAGTGAAATGTGGTCCATCCAGACAATGGAATGTTATTCCGCCATAAAAAGGAGTGAAGCCCTGACACATGCTACAACGTGGACGAACTTCGAAAATGTGATGCTGAGTGAAAGAAGCCAGACACAAAAGACCACATATTGTATGGTTCCATTTATGTGAAATGTCTAGAATGGTCAAATCCACAGAGACAGAAAGCAGATTAGTGATTGCCAGGGGCTGGGGGAGCTGGAGGGATGGGGGGTGATAGGTAGAGGGTATGAGGTGTCTTTTTGAGGTGATGTAATGTTCTAAATGAATGTGGTGATGTTTGCACAACTCTGTGAATGTACTAAAAACCACTGAATTGTGCACTTTAAATAGATGCATTGTATGGTGTGTGGGTTTTATCTCTATAAAGCGGGTAAAAAAAGAAGAGTGGTCTGGCTGGAGCAGAGGGTGGAGTGGGGGAGGAGGCCGTGTGCTGTGGTCAGACGGGCCGAGAAGAGGTGGGTGGAAAGGGCAGGCGAGGCAGTGGCTGGAGAGCTGGAGCATCAGGAAGGTGTCTGGCTCGGGATGCTGGAGGTGGGTGTGGGCAGTGGGGGTCGCGGGTGTGGGTCTGCACAGGCGGGCGGGGCAGACACGGCGGGTGTGGGCCCCCTGAGGGTGGCTCTGGGGCAGGCCCAGGAAGGTTTGCTGCAGAGGAACCAAGTGGAGGTTGGAAACCATCCCGCCTCTCTCACCATTCTGCCTCCACGGGTTCATTCGCTACCCTACAGGGCCTTCTTCCGTCTCTGATTTGGGTAGGCCCTCGGCAGGCAGTGGAGGGAGGGCACCTCTGCTTGGGCACTGCTGCCTAAGGGGACCCCAGCATGCCGAAATCCCAGATCTCCGGAGCCCTCAATTGACCAAGATTTGTACTTTATTAAAAACCAACAGCCAAACAGCAGAAAACCCAGACTCATGTTCCGACCAATGACGTAACTCATGTTATTTTAGACCTCACAAGAAGAAAGATCTAAGAAAAAAGAAACCTAAAATCATTGATAGTCCCGTATCTCAGACATAGCAGCGTCCAACCTTTGGGTCATTCTCTTCCCATTTTCCTTCTGTGCCAAGACTAGAACCCTGCTATACGGTTTGGAATTCTTTGTGCACTCAACCTTCTGTTGTCAGCATTTTCCTACATCGGTGAAAGTCCTTTGAAAACTGCAGGTGGCTGTACTGTCGTTTCTTTATCATTTTCCTGTTGCTGTGTCCTTGGAAGGATGCTCATTTTTTATCATAAATGATTGTGTTGACCCACGTTCACCAAATCAACACCATTGGATGTCTTTATTTATTTATTTATTTTTTGTGAGGAAGATCAGCCCTGAGCTAACATCCATGCCAATCCTCTTCTTTTTTGTTTTTTTCCCTTTTTCTCCCCAAAGCCCCAGTAGATAGTTGTATGTCATAGTTGCACATCCCTCTAGTTGCTGTATGTGGGACGCCACCTCAGCATGGCCGGAGAAGCGGTGCATTGGTGCGCGCCCGGGATCCGAACTCGGGCCGCTACTAGTGGAGCGCGTGCACTTAACAGCTAAGCCACAGGGCTGGCCCCCACCCTTGGATGTCTTTATCCATGTGTCTGATGATTTCCTAGGACAAATTTGCTGCAAGGGAGTCACCAGGTCAAAGGTCACGAACCTCGACCACACTAGCTGCCTGGTTATGCAGATGTTTTCCAGAAAGATCCACTGACGTGTCCCAGCATCACAGCGTGGCTAGTGTGTCGCATGGCCCTTCTGGTTCCTTCCTGGGAAGGCCTGGGCTGGGGAAGGGCTTCTTGGAGGGTGCATGGCCTGGCCTGTGGCCCGTGCTGGAATGTGAGGGGGACCAGCTGTGCAAAGTCTCAATGCCTGGAACGTGGACACTTTATCTGGGGGAGCTGAGAGGTCCCCCAGGGGATGGACAGAACAGGGAACCGGGCCCCTTGCTTCTCCCTGCCCAGCACCCCTGCTCAACCTCCGGCCTCCCATGCGTGGGGCCTGCTGCCCGCGGCCTCTGGCATCTGTGGGCCATGGACCTGCACAGTTGCTTCCGCACGTGGGCGAGGCAGTTCAGCTGTGAACTGCATTTATTAGAGGCTGTTCTTTGGGAAATGAAGCCAGCCCAGAAGTGTTTTCCTGTGATCTCGTAGTGGCTGCGGTTACCTAACCCCCTCACCCCCGCACTGCCAGGGTTTTATTGGAAGATTAAAAAAGAAATCCAGGAATCTTTGCTTAATTAAGGCTTTTGCACAGCTGAGCCTTCACAGTTTTCTTCCCTGTTTTGGAGTTTTCTGAGCGCTGGGCAGCGAGGCGGCCGGGCTCCACTCGGGAGTGACCTGTATTTCAGGAGTCATTCGTTGGTCAGCGCCTTGTCCAGCAGTGTCCTCATCACAGGAGGATGCCCGGTTACTGCCAGGGACCCAGGGACCCCCGGACACACGTGCCCACACGGCCCACCCCGCATGTACAGGGCTGTGGCGTCTCGCCTGCTGGCTCAAGCAGGCAGCGGTCACTCCATTGTCCTGGGAGGACGATGGTTCTGTGGGTCCCGAGGGTTCCCCTGTGGGTTCCTGGTTTCCACGGGTAACTACGCTCCATTTGACGGGCGGTAAGAGGCGGGTGGATTGTCATTGGGCGTGAACACGGGCACCTCTGCCCCAGCGCTCATACCTGCGTGCCTGCTGGGGGGACGGGGGAGTCAGTGGCAGCCTGGTGGGCGGCCTGGGCTTCCGCATGTCTTGTTCCAGGTGTGACCTTGGACAAGACAGGCTCTTTAACTGGCAGGTCCTGCTTGAAACATTTGCTGGAGCAAAGGTTGGGATCCTCTGAGAGGGGGCTTTGCACAGGAGCAGAGAGAGCCTTCCCTTGGCCCACTCTCTGCAGAAGACCCCTTCAGAGGGTGCCTGGAATGTGGGGTGTCCGCAGGTGGGGGCATCTGAGCTGCTGTGCAGGGGCTACAGTGAGGGGCCCAAGGAAGGAGGCAGACCAGGGCTCCCGGGGTGAGGCAGTGCCTGGCAGAGCTGGAGGCTCTTCCCCCACCCCGCATACATTCCCCCGCTGCGTTGTTGCTCCGGGTCTGAGATAGGGCTTTACTTGAAGGAATTCATCCAATCCTCACAACCATCCTACAAGGCGGAGGTTGTTCTCACCGGTTTCCAGACGGAAGAGCCAAGGCACAGAGGAGTTAAGTAACTTGCAGCGGGTCACACGACTCAGTGGCCACCCCTGGAATTTGAACGTGGCCACCCCACTCTGGAGTTCATGTTCTTAACAGCATGTGAGGTGGGTGACTTCTCCGGGCCTCTGTTTTCTTATCTGTTCAGTGGGATTGCTGATACCTCCCAGGCACAGAATAGGAACTCAATGACCGTTTGATCTTATTATTATTAATTTTATTAGCATAGTAATAGAAACGTGCAAAGATGGCATGGCTGCCACAGGAGCCGGGATCCCTGGGTGGGTCGGTAAGGCTGCGGTGCCCTGGCTTGCTGGTCTCCAGGGCCCCCTCAGGCCCAACCAGCAGGAAGCTGATTCAGACCCGCCTGCTGGGAGGATGGAGGCTCCTGGGAAGCTCAGCTCTGGCCAGGTGGCTCAGTAGCCTCGCGGGGCTCAGCCCCGGGGTGCCCTGGGAGCTGGCTGAGCGCGCTGGGAAGGCAGGTCTGACAACGTTTAATTTTCTCCTCTGGATCTGCCTCCTCTAGCCTCGTCCGACTCGATGTAAAGGCAAGTGCACCATTAAGGCACCAAACAGGGAACGTGGAATTACTTTTTAATAGTTTGTGATTAGTGGAACAGGGTGAGCAGGGGGCAGGGCTGTGATCACAGATGGAGGGAAGCTGCCTCAGCAGGCGTGGGGCTGCTGTCTGTTTTGGTCTTACAAACCTTGCCTTTGGGTCTTTTGCTTCGGTCAGCTCCTTCTTCTGCCCACGCCTCGTGATCGTGGTTGTCCGTGGCTGGGGGAGGCGGAAGCGTGCAATCAGGAGGGGCTGGAGGTCATCCGTCCGTCCCTCCCTTTCCTCCCTTCTCCTTCCAGGACAGTCCTGAGGCTGTGATCCTCTCCACCAGCTCGCTGGGGGCGGATGGTTGATGCGAGGACCCTGAGCTTCGTTATGTGTTGTCTTCATCGATTGCGTTTTATCTCGGGCAAGACATTTGACATCTTTGCTTTGGTGTTTCCTCTATATGATGGTAAACAGACCAGTCTTCCCTCCACTTTATGGGGAGTGGTGTATGAATACTGTCTTCCATCGAATGCTTCAAAGAGAGAGAGAGGGAGGAAGGGAGGGAGAGAGAGGGAGAATATGATCTAATTATGCAAAATATGTTGGCAGGCTCCTGTTCATCCTTCAAAACCCTATTGAGGTATTGCCTCCTCTATGAAGCCTTTCCTGATTCCCCTGGACAGAGTTGCTCACCCTGGTTGCTCACACCAGTGCTTTGCTGACACACGTTTTTATGATTGGTGGGCCCTACCCAACCATCATAATTGATCCTTGACATCTGCGTCTACCCCGCTGGACCGGGAACTTTGGATGGCAGGGACCAAGACATCTTTGTCTTTGTGTGCCACACGTGTGGGAGTGGGCCACGACCACTGTTAAACTGAAAGGAATCCTGACAACAGCATTTGGCCACGTACAAAGCGTGGCAGGGAGGTTGCACCATCTCCTTGAACTCCTCCTCTGGCTTCTCCTCTCTCCGTTGTTTGAAGCAGCATGGCCCAGCCAACCCGGGAGTTGTTGGGGTGGGACCGTGCGTGTGCTGGGTCCAGTCCTGGGGAGGGGCAGAGATGGGGCGCCTTGGCACCCCTTGTGGTCTGGGATCAGCCGGGTGGGGCAGCCTTGGCTTCTGCTCCTGCACGTGGTTGCAGCCAGTCGGGCGCTGAGGGCTGAGGGCCCCTGGGGGTGGTGCAGACGCCTCCACGAGCTCGCAGGCTTCTCCGTGCATTCTTCGCCCGTGGACCAGTCTGAGCTTCCTCCCAGCGTGGTGGCCTCAGAGCAGTGGGACTGCTTACATGGCACCCCGGGCTCCAGAGGGGGTTCCTGCAGAGAAGTGGAGGCTCCGTGGCCTCTCAGGACACAGCCTCGAGAGTCACGGAGTGTCACTTCCGCCACGAACCTGTCAGAAGCCTCTCAAGGTTCAAAGGAAGGGAACATAGGCGACGCCTATCAATGGGAGCAAAGTCCGAGAATTGGGGGCTGTGTTTTGAAACCACCCTGGTGAGAAATCGCGGCTGTGGCAGGTCCGATCCCCCAAGGCCATGTCCACAGCCCCGGGGCCTCTGATTCTTCGGTAATGGCTCCATCGTGCTGGGAGGGTCGGAAGCCTCAGTGTCACTGTTCGTGGAGTGTGTCCTGCAGTGGGCACCGTGCATGCGTGACCGTCTCTGCTCCCCGACCCTGGGAGGCCAGCATCACTCACCTTCTCATGGCCGAGGCGTGGGGACGCCACGTGGCCAAAGGGGAAAGGGGTCTGGGGTAGGAGGTGATGGAGCCACGTTGAACACAGCGCATGCCCTGTAGCTCCTGGCCAGTGCCGTCCTGTTTGCTGAAGGGTTAAGGCTGACGTCTGTGATGGGCCCAGGAGGGAAGTGTGTGACGGGATTTGTTCCCAATAGGTGGAGGGTACGACTCTGCAGGCACACGGATGGCCTGCTCCATGCCGTGCCAGCTAAAGAAAAGCCATGGCCCTTCCCCCGGGACCCACTAATGCAGACTGCCATCTGTCCCCACTGTCACAGGCCATCTCCTGCCCGGACTCACCGCTCAGGCTGACAGCGGCTCCGCCGTGGGAGGGGGTCTCGCCGGTCAAGAGTTCACAGCCAGGCCCTGCTCCGTTTCGGGGGGCTGGCACACCTGCTCCACATCTTGGGGGACCCCCAGGAGGTGCCAAGGAGGGGCTTTTTCTGTTCTGTTTTCTAGCTTCTGGGTCTCCTTATTGCCCAGATTGCAAGCATGCTGAATGAATGATGGACTCTTTGCTGGCAAGGTAGTTCACTGACTCATCCTCCTGTACCGGAAAGAGAGCCGGGCATCGACGGCACCACAGAGGACAGTGGCAGCCGGCTGTGGTGAGCGTGCCCTCGCATTTCACACACACAACCCGCTGCCCGTGCACACGCTCACACTCTCCCAGGACACTGGCCAGCAGGTCTCCGTGTCAGCTTGAGCAATCCTGAGATGTGACCAGACGCCAGCTGTGGCTCTCCTGCCTCTCAACCCTAGGTAAGATTGGCTCAAACAGCTGAGTCCGCCGCCGCGCAGTCTGAAGACCTCGCCAGGATCCCCGTGCGTGTCCAGGGCCCTGGCATCTGCTCACCCTGGCCCTGGGTTCCCGCATCCGTGTGCTCTGTCTTTGCCCCCTCTGCATAAACGAGCATGAGGAACTTCACTTGGTTCTCAACTTCTCTAGAAAGCTGCACCCACCAGTGCTTTGAAAGCGAGGTGGACCTTACTGCGGCTTGGTCGGGAGGTGGCAGAGGGCACTTTGCGTGACCCCCGTGTGCACATGCTCAGGTTGGGTGCCCTGTCCCCCTCTCTGTAGCCTGGCCATGGGGGCAGAATTTCTGCCAGCCTTGTCGCCCCAGGGAGCTGGTTCTAGGCTCCAGTGTCCTGTGCTCCCTCCCTTCACCCCCTCTCTCCTCTCCGTCCTGTGTCTTCTCTGCAGTCCTCAATGGCAGTACGACAAACTGTCTCGTGTCCCCAAGCAGAGTGCCTGTTTTGTCACCATGGTGTCTTGCCCCATCTTCCAAAACCTGCTGGTCCAGGTATTTGCCCACACTAATATGGTTCCCTCCCTTGAGGGAGCGACAGGCTCCATGGGGCAGGGTGCATGTTGGGGAGGGTATGAAAGTTTAGATTTCTCCTTCTCTGGGGCCCACAGTCCAGCGAGGAGGCAGAGTGACAGAGGGCGTTGGAGAGGACCAGGAAGTGGGGAGAGGAGGAGTAGAGCCGATAGGTTGATATTGGTCAGTGTATCAGTTTGTGAGAGCCGCCATAACAAAGTACCACAGGCTGGGAGCTTAAACAGCAAAGATGTACTCTCTCCCAGTCCTGGAGGCTGGAAGTCTGAGATCAAGGTGTGGGCAGGGCTGGTTCCTTCTGAAGCCTCTCCCCTCGGGTTGCAGACGGCCGTCTCCTCCCTGTGTCCTCACATGGTCGTCCCTCTGTGCGTGTCTGTGTCCTGATCTCCTCTTCTTACAAGGACACCAGTCAGATTGGTTCAGGGCCCATCCTAATGGCTTCATTTTACCTTCATCACCTCTTTAAAGACCCCATCTTCAAATACAGTCCCTTTCTGAGGAGCTGGGGTTAGGACTTCAACATATGAATTTTGGGGGACCTGGTTCAGCCCATGAGAGTTCCCGACTGTGTGCTGGGTGCTGCAGGGAGACACACAGCTCAGCTAAAAGTGGAATTTCAGGGGGCCGGCCCGGTGGCGTAGTAGTTAAGTTCGCGTGCTCTGCTTCGGCGGCCTGGGGTTCACAGTTCAGATCCTGGGCGTGGACCTACGCACCGCTTGTCAAGCCATGCTGTGGTGGCGTCCCATATAAAGTAGAGGAAGATGGGCATGGATGTTAGCCCAGGGCCAATCTTCCTCAGCAAGAAGAGGAGGGTTGGCATCTGATGTTAGCTCAGGGCTGATCTTCCTCACACACACACACACACAAAAAGTGGAATTTCAACCTCAGTTCACGTTCTCCCTCCACCACGTGGTGGTTCTGTGACTTGGGCAGTGACATGCCTCCTCCGTTCTCTCTCCTGTAAGATGGGGTGACAATCTCTCCTGCACAGAGTCGTAGTGAGAATTCTGTGTGAAAACACCTTTAAGGCATTGACTTGCTTAGCGTCTGTACAGGGAAGGGCTGAGAAGGTGGCCATGGTAACATCTAGAGCTGGGGGAGGGCTGAGAGCTTCTATCCAACTCAGACCTACGCTGCTGTTACTCTGGGGGTCGCAGCTTTGCGCCTGGGACGCTGTGCAGCTGTGCTGTTTTCACTGTGGCTGCAGTCACTGGGCTGGGTGGCTGGGTTCATCTGTGAAGGAGCCTCTGCCACGGTGACCCAGGGCCACGACCAGAACAAGGGGAGGGCCCCATGGTGTCCCTCACACAAACTCTGCAGCCGGCTGGTGCTCCATATGGACCCTGCTGTGCAGGTCAGGGTTGGAACAACCCGTGCCTGCATCCCAGGCTGCCCTGCCCCTCGTCCCCGAGAGGACTCCAGGGTGAGGCCTACCCCACGTTGCTCCCGCTGGTGGAAGGTCCTCAGGCTCCGTGGCTCCTGTGGTTTTGTCCCTCTTGCTGTCTTCTAGGCCCCATGCTGGGTCTGCCTCTGTGATGTCCCCTCTGCTTGCTGGGGCAGGGAGAGGTTCGTCCTGCTCAGAGCCTCTCCTCCCAGGATGGCCCTATTTTCTTCTGTTTACACTGTTTCCTTGCTCCAGGGTGCGCCTGCCCTCCTCTAATTCCCACACAGCAAAATCCTTCCTCTCCTGCAGTGCCATGACACCCAGCTGACAGGGGACCCCTCCATGTCGGAAGATTCCAAGTCCCCATTTATGAGGCCCCCAGCCTCAGAAACAAGACGGCCTTGAGGCATCCCTCCTCTTACCTTGTCCAAGGGGCTCTGGAACCTTTCCAGAAAGCGAGCTGCCTTCCTTCTCAGAGAAAGTCCCTGGTGAAGGCGCCCACCTCCCGGTGTTTATGTCTGAGAGTTCCTCTTCTGAGAGCTTGCCCAGGATCCCTCCCGTCCTGTCCAAACCAGACCTTACTTGGTGCATCCTCAGTGCACAGAGGGCAGTCGAGAGCTGAGAAATGGACTAAGAGCTGCTGCCAAGGCTGTGGCCACTAGGTTTACATGATGTTCTCACGGTCAAGTCTGTGACATCTTAGGGCAGAAACAACGTCAGTATGCTCATGCAGGAAGGAAACAAAGACACCTCATCCATCCACCCACCATCCATCCATCCATCCATCCATCCATCCATCCACCCATCCATCCATCCACCCATCCACCCATCCACCCATCCATCCATCCATTCATCCATCCAGCCATCCACCCACCCATCCATCCAACCGTCTGTCCATCCACCCATCCATCCATCCATCCACCCGTCTACCCATCCACCCATCCATCCACCCACCCACCCATCCATCCATCCATCCACCCACCCATCCATCCATTCATCCATCCAGCCCTCCACCCATCCGTCCATCCACCCATCCGTCCATCCATCCACCCATCCATCCATCCATCCACCCATCCATCCATCCATCCAACATTCATCCATCCATCCACCCATCATCCATCCATCCACCCATCATCCATCCATCCACCCATCCATCCACCCACCCACCCATCCATCCACCCGTCCATCCATCCACCCATCATCCATCCATCCATCCACCCACCCATCCATCCATCCATCCACCCACCCATCCATCTAACATCCACCCATCCATCCATCCATCCATCCAACATTCATCCACCCATCCACCCATCATCCATCCACCCATCCATCCACCCATCCACCCATCCATCTGCCCATCCGTCCATCCATCCATATATCCAACATCCACCCACCCATCCATCCACCCACCCACTCATCCAACATCCATCCATCCAGTCATCCATTCATGCATCCATCTGTTCTCCTGTCCATGCATCCATACATCCATCCACTCCTTTGTTCACTCAGTCAACAAACATTTATGGAACTCCTACACTGTATTGTGCACTGGGGATACCCAGATGACCAGGACAGCCTAATGAAGGAGAAGAACCCAAAGTTCTTCTTTGGACCGTCTTGCAAAAGGGGCCAGGCAGCATCTGGTGGGGACACAGAGGAGGGATAGGGTCATTCCTTCTAGGGGAAGGATCTGGAAACCTTCATAGTGGAGGTGGCCTTTGAGCTTAAAAATGAGCAGGATTCCCATGGTTCGGGTGGTCAGCAGAGAAGGCGTCCAGGCCAAGGGCGCAGAATGGGCAACAATGAGGCGATGCAAGTGTGGTGCGTTGGGGGTGGGGAGAGAGTGGACATGCAGGGCTCTTTGGGGTGGGGGATGAGGCTGGAGAGGGGCTGGGGCTGGATCGTGGAGGGCTGAGGTCTGTGGATCTCTGCAGCTGCTCCTCACGGTGGGGGCGGTCTGTGGACCCACAGCACCAGCATCACCTGGGAGCTGTTGGAGATACAGATGCTCGGCCGGTCCCAGCCCTGCACCTGATGAGGCCCCTGTGTCTGGCAGGCACGGTAAAGTCTGAGAAGCAGTGCTTAGGTGATGGGGGTCACAGACGGCCTTAGAGGAGGGCGGTGGGAGGATTCACCGTCCTGCACGGCCCTGGAGCACAGAACAGAGAGGGATAGGAGGGGCGGAGGCTGCAGGACTTTGGGGGACCTGTGGGGCTGTGGGGATAGCCTGGGGGGCAGGGAGGAGGTCTGGGCTCCAGCAGGACTGGTGAGGAGGGGGAAGGCACCGGTGGGAAGGCCATGCTGGCAGTGGAGGGGAAGGTGGTTATGCTGTGGCCTCTGCCTGGGGAGGCCTGAGCCAGCGCAGTGCCCATTCTCAGGTGAGCTCCTCTCCGGGGGCCGCCCAGACCCTGGGCCCTGGGGCCTGGTGCTTGGACACCGGAGAGTGCTAGTTAGCCAGTGAGGTGTGGCGTGCGGCCTCATTATGTCACTCCCCATGGCAGCCCAGGATGGTGGATTTATTCTTTTCATCATCTTTACAGCCCCCCAGGGTTCTGGTCTCGAGCTCTTAATTTGCTTCCCTGCCAAGCCTCGTGGTCCGTGACCTTTAGACTCCCGCTCTGCTCCGACATTTCAATCTGAGCCCTCGGCAGTGGGGCTTCGCATAATGTGGGGGGCTCCTGCCCGACCAGCTGCTGCCATTTCTGTGGGAGGCGCCGTGCTGTGCAGACACCTGCCCTTCCTCCATCCCACCTGGGGCACTGTGGATCCCTCACCCGTGGGCAGGGACGCCGTGGGTGGGTGAGCCTAAGGTGCTCAGATCAGTTCTACGTAACAGACTGTCAGGCACCAGTTGGGGGCCGGGCACTGGGCGTCAAGGTCAAGGCTGGGCCAGGCTCTGAACGTCCTTCCCCTGGGGAGCGTTGAGTCCCAAGGGGACACTGCTGCATGGCCATGGCGAGACTCGGCGAGGAAGTCAGAGTGATGGGTGCAGCAGTGGCGGTCACTGTCACCAAAGCTGGCCGCTGCTCTGCCAGGTGCCGCTGTGGTGGTCGGTTCATCTTCATGACAGCCCTGCAAGGTCCGCACTGTTGTTATCGTCACCTGTTTACCGGTGGGGAAACTGAGGAGCAGAGAGGGTAGGTCTCCATCTGAGGTTACACATCTGGAGGGCGCCGGGGCAAGCTTTGAACCCAGGAGTCTGACTTCAGAGCCCGCACGCTTAACCACTGCTCCCTGGTGGAGAGGCATAGGCTTATGGCAGGTGTGGGCCCCCCCAGGGGGTGAGAGAGGACTTCCCCAGCAACCGCAAGAGGGGAGGCCCCCAGGCAGTAGGAAGCACGTGGTGAAGGTCCGGGAATGTGCTGGAGCAGGGAGAGGGGAGGCCAGCCTGGAGAGCCACAGGACGGGCCCAGGGCTGGCACGTCTGCCGTGGACTTGGGATGTGGAGGGGACGGGAGCCCTGTGAGCATGTTCGGGGTGACCGTGACAGGGTCTTCTGGCCGTTACTGAGCCCCTGCTGCATGGTGGACAGAGCTGTCCATGCATCACCTGCAACCTCCACGCCAGCCCCACGAGGCTGTCAGGTTACTCACACCACAGGCTGGGCCTCAGGGCGTCCGAAAGGCACAGGCCCCACTGGGCTCTGACTATGAGCACTCCGGCTGCCCTGGGGGTGGGTGCACAGGCTGCGGCCCCGGAGGAAGACTCAATAAGGAGGCTGGTGGTTACTTCTCAGACGGGGCATCATAAAGTCCTCACAGAGTCTTGGCGGGCCCCCTCCCCTTTTTGTACTGTGAGGCAGCCTTCCGGGTGAGTTAGAGCCCAGCTCTGTGGCTGTCCATCTTGCATTTGAGTCCTGTCCCTGGTTTTACCTGCCGGGGCTTCAGGCAAGTCCGTGCCCCTTCGCGCCTCAGTTTTCTGCATCTGTAAAATGGGCGTCATTATCGTGCATATATCAGAGGGTGGTTATGAGGATTCTGAGAGTCACATGTGTAACACACTGTCCCGTCCCCTTCCTAGGCCTCAGTTTGCTCATCTAAAATAGGCTGTTGGACCCGAGGGGCAGGGTGGAGAGAGGCAGGGGAGGGCCACACTGCCCACTCGAGCCTCTGCCATGGTCTGCATGCTTTCAATGGGAGAGCCTGTGCATCTTGCAGTCCTTGGCACAGGGAAGGGAGAGCCGGGATGGTGGATTGGTCCCTCTCGCTGAGCCCCAGCCTTGCAGCTGTGTCTCCCCAGGCACTGGGGTTCTGGGGATGGGGACTTAGATTTCCAGCAAGAAAGATGACCCAGGATTTGGACTGTCACCAAAGTGGCAGGTTCATCTGTCACCCTTAAATGTATTGAGTCCTTTGATGGCTTGACCTGATTCCGAGCTGCCCGGCGAGGGCGACAGCGCTGGCTTCTCTGGTGCAGGGACGCCCTCTTCCCTCCCCTCCAGCTGGGTTGTTTTGCTGCTGCAGAAAGGGAGGCGCTGAGTTCCCGGAGAAGTTGACAGCTGTTGTCAATTTATTGGTCTGTTTTTTAGGAAGAAAGTGTGACTCTGAGTCACGTTCTGTGCTGTTAAGTTCTGTTGATCGGACAACTTCTAGAACTTTCGCCTGGTGACCCTGCCTGGTGGCCTCTTAGGGTGTCCCTGGACAACGATGTGGCTGTGGGGGCTTAGACAGCTTGCCCGCCCCCGGGGCCTCCGGAGCTTGGAGGAGACCCCAGCTCACCCTCCAGCTGTGGGCTCCAGGCCGCCACCCTGGGCTATTGTCCCTCATGATCTGTGCCCTGGGCGCCTCCTGAGCCCCTCCAGGGCAGGGTCCTGGATCTGGTTCTCATGCTCGTTGAACTCGGCTGCACTCGGGTACTATCCATGGAGCTGCGCCCTCTCCAGCTACCTGATACAGGGCGCCCGGGCTCTGGCCCTCGAGGCAGCCTGTCCAGGGCAGCCCCAGGTCAGGGGACGCGCTCAGGGGCAGCAACTGCTCTAGATGGGGGCTGGGGAAGGCCTCGCCAAGGAGACAGGTTTCGGTGGGACCTGGAGGCTCGTGGAGGGGATGGTGGGAGTTTAGCCTGGGCTGGGCAGAGCAGGGTGGCCGAGGGCTGAGAGCGGGCTCCTCAGGCAGAGCCCCGCGTGTGTCCCAGCTCTGCTGCCTCCTGCCTCCCCCCGGTACCTCGTGCTCTGAGCCTCTGTATCTCCCTGTGGGTTAGGCTCAGCGCAGGGTAGGCGGGAGGGAGGCCTCAGTCGTGGGGAACACTCGCCGCCGTGCCAGGGCGCCCCGAGCGTCCCCCCGTCTGGTATCATTCACGCCTCTGCTGCCGCGGCCAGGCCGTGCTGGTGCCGGGGCTGTCCGGTGCATTCTTGGCCACCGGGATGACCCGAGCTGTGCTCCTTGCAGGCTCCCTCTCCCCACGCAGACTCTTGCGTGATCCTCAGAGAGACCTTCAGGGTGGGAACTGTGCGAGGATCTCGCTTTTCAGAATAAGCAACCAGACTCAGAGAGGAGCGGCCACTCGCCTGTGGTCACACAGAGTGTCCAGGCGTGGTCCCCTGGCCTCGAGGCCTGTGCCTTGGCTCTGGACACCAGCCTCTCTGCAGGAGGGTCTCGGGTGCTGTGAACAGACGGTGGGTGGATGGGAGCCCCTCCCCGGGGGCAGTTAGAGGGAAGGGTTTGGGTAGCCGGGCCCCTGGGGACAGCTTCCTGGGGAGGGTGGTTCTGAGCCCCCAGATAAGCCCTCAGTGCTGCTGGGATCCATTCTGGTTACATGAGTGGCCGTTGAGAGGCCAGGCCCTGATTGGGTGTGGGGACTGACTGTGCCCCCTGGGGTCCTCAGGGCCCCGTGGACGAGCACTCGGGGCAGAGACGCTTGGAGGAGCAGGCACAGTTCGCTGCACAGGTGAGACACCTGTCTGGATTCCGAGGGCAGCTTCTCACGGCAGGCCAGCCCCGTGCCATCACGTTGCTAGTGCCGAAATTCAGCCTGCAGACGGCGTGAGCGCCGCGAAGCATCAGTTGTGAGAAAGGGCGTCTCCGGTGCGCAGCACCGTTCTAGGGGCTGACAACGGAGCAGAAACCAAAAAGGATGAACATCCCTTCCCTGCCGGCATCCTAGTGGAGGGGGGCATGCTGCCACACACAGACGGTAAACACACAGCTGTGAACATTCACACACACGGCCATCTATCCGTGTGCGGGTGTGCAGTGTGCGGGGGGGCGGGGCGGAATAGAAGGGAGAGGCAGAGCACGAAGTGTCTGGAAATGGGGGTGACATCTCAGGCAGGGTGGCCAGAGGAGCTTTCTCTGTAAAGGTGACTTTTGAGAAATTCTGGGAGGGAAGTGAGGGAATGAGCCAGGTAGGTGTCTGGGGCCCAAGCATCCCAGGCAGGGAGAAGAGCAGGTGCAAAGGCCCTGAGGCAGGAGCGTGTCACTGTGTGAGGACCAGCAGAGTGCCGGTTGGTGGAAGGGGAGTGATTGAGGGGGCTGAGAGGGGAAGGAGAAGAGGCCAGGAGGAGGTGGGGGGCAGATGGCGTGAGTGAGGGGGTGTCGGAGCCCGTGTTCTCAGCCCTCTCCGTATGTTGCCCAGCAGCTAGTCATTGTGAGCGGTTTGTTAACTGTGGTTTTAACTTTTTAACGCAGTCTCACATTTCACAGGAGTAAGAAGCAGCTGTTAGTTTCTAGGAGACCCCGAGCCTTGGGGGGGTCCGATGGCTCACCTGGGAGTGAGTAAGGGGCCCACACTGTGGTTCCACCGTCCTGACGACACTGGCGTCTGTGGCTGGCCACTTGGTCACAGGCGGCTGTTTTTAGTCACCGGCAGAAACACAGGAGGACTTTGGGGCCTCGAGTGCAGCCGAGAAGGGAAATAGGAATGTGAGTTTCTGACAAGCAGCAGATAACGTGGGCAATTTTCATCTTCTTCTTTAGTAAATCCAACTTTAACGAAATTGATTGCAATAAAAATAGATGGCCTTTTCCAAATGCCCAGTGAGCTCATAATCCAGAGGGATTCCTGCTTAAAACAATTTTTATCTTGTTATTAGAAAAAAAGACCTCATGCTTTTGGTGGCTTTCCAGTCACGTGCACAGAGCTCTTCAGGAGAGACCCCTCTGACTCAGGCGTCCGCGGTGACCCTGGGCCTTCCTCCGAGACGACCCGCCCACATCTGTCTCAGGAGAGCTGCAGCCAGGGAGCAGCTGGAGTGACCCTTGGAGGGCTGGGCCTGAGGTCTGACTCTGGCATTTCATAGTTTTGTGTTTTCACTTATTTCTTCCGCCACTTTACTGAGTACCTACTATGGCCAATCTTGTGCTTGGTGCCACAGATGCCGCTGTGAGGAGAGCAGACATGACTCTGTGTCCCAGCGTGTCCGTCTCATGTCTCAGTCTCTCTGAGCCTCTACTGTCCCATCTGTAAAGTGGGGATAATTGCACCAGCTCAGGGGTGTTGGGAGAGTTCACGTCAGACGCCAGTCCTGCGAGAGAAAGCTCCGTAGGACTGTAGAACGCTGGGCCCGGGAGAGGGGGCCTTGTTCTCTTTTTCCTTCACACGCTCCATCACGGACGTTCTGTAGAGCTGGGTTTCTCTAAGATTTGCACCATGATCACCTGAAATGTGATTTATTTTTGTCTCTTTTGCTTCTAAATTAGAGGACTAGCAATGACACGTTTAGAAGTCTTGAAGATACTGATGGATTGTGGGCCATGTATTGTTGGGTGTCTGTCACCTGAAACACGAGATGCATTTTCTCTGGAAAACAACGCTCTTCCCGATGCATTGGCAACGCAGACAAGATTCTGTTTAACTCGAGGTGGGAATGAAGAGGCTACGTTTGCAGAAGCAAAATGAAATTATTGTAACAGACTGTTCGATGAACCAGAGGTGCTCAAAAGAGTAAACAGGATTCTGTTAATTTCGGATGCTGGTGCTTGAGGAAAAGCAGATTTAGTTAGAAGACGCGGTGGAGGTGGAAGGAGGATTTGTGAGGATCTAGAGGTGGTCCCGGGCACCACAGAAGCTTTAGATGTTGCTGACAAGGTTCTTTGCTGCGTATAAAACCAAATCCAGACCGAGTCGATCTTTTTTTTAAAAAATAGAGGTATAATTGCTGTGCTGCGGTCCGGTTTCTTAGGCCTCGCGTAGGAAGACAGCGGGTCCCAGAGGCGCCACGTCAGACGGTCCTTCTTTTGGCCACTGAGTGGTGCTGTCCGCACAGAACAGCTTGGTTGCTCTCAGGAGTGAGGGGACTGTGTGTGCGTGTGTGTGTGCGTGTGCGTGCACGCCCACATGCATGGGATGGGGGGAGGGGCTGCAGGGAACAGTCTCCGGGGAGGAGCGCGAGTCCTCGTGTTTCTGTGAAGGAGGGGCGTGAACTCTGCTGGCCTGGTGCATCGTCCGCATTTGAATCCAGCTCCTCCCCAGAACCAGCTCGGTGCTTTCCTTCTTCTGCCTCCCGCACCGTCTCTGGAGGATGTGGCTCCCTCTCCCCAGCCCTGGCCTCACACTGCCTCCCTGGGTTGGAGCTGAGCGGGGCGAGCCCTTTGAGATCCGCCCTGGCCGTGTGGCTGTTTCCACCTCCACCTCCGCTGGCCCCGTGCTCTCCCCGCCAGCTCCTCATCCTGGGCCTTCTCGTGGTGGCATCTGCCACAGCAGCACCCACTGCTCGGAGCTTTCAGCCGTATCCCTGTTGGACTCACCAGGAGCAGGACACAGTTCTGTGTCCTTCCTGGGCAGGAGCCTCGTCCTTCTCTCCACGTCGGTGGCCCGTCCCCTTGCTTACCGGAGGGTCTCTCGACGCCACCTCCCTCCCGTCCTCTTCTCCTCTGTCCTCTGCCCCCACTCTGTGCTCAGCCCAGGGTGGTCAGTGTAAGGGCACCCTTCTCTTCCCCACTTGCAGGCACCCGACACGGACACGGTGACAGCTTCTGGGCTTCTGCAGAGGGGACGGAGGCCAGGAACAGGGACTGGGTGGGGCTGTGGCCGTGAGGAGCCCTGGCATCCTTTTGGCAAGGGAAGCCCTCTGCCAAGAGTAGCTCCCTGCTGTCCATCAGGCCTAATTGGAACCCTCAGGGCCCTAGCAAGCCACCCCAGGGACCCTCACAAAACTGGGCTTCTCTTTCTGTCCCTCTCCTGACTGTTTTCCTGGAGGGCTTCAGTTTCCCATTTTGAATCTTCCTGCCCCCCAGGCCTCCCCCAGATGCAAGTTGGCCCCAGGCTGTCCTCCTGCGGGCTGGCCCTTCCTGACTTTCCTGGTTACAGCTTCTGACTGTGCACCTGGGATCTGGAGAAGGGGCTTAAGGAGGACGGATTTGGCCGTAAGAAGGGCCTTCCAGGAGCTGGGGCAGTGCCTGCCTGGTCTCCGGCAGGACCCGAGCTCGGCAGCGGGCTAAGCCCTTTGCGTGCCGTTTCCTTCCAGCAAAGGAGAAAACCGAGGTTCTGGATGAGAAGTCCTGAAAAACCAGCCTTGCCCTTTCGCATGTTAGCAAAGGGAATGAAAGAGGAAAGAAACAACTCTTGGATTTCTTTGTCTTTGAAGATAAAAGCCCAAGAATCTGTCAAAGAGGGTGTTCGGCCCCATGCTGCCTTAATCCGTCTTGTCGAACTGCTTTGGGAAGATGGACACTGTTCCTGGAGAGGTTGGACCCGAGGGTCTCCACGTTGGTTTCCTGGTCTGTGGGCAGGATGGGCAGCTTTGGCGGGGTGGAGAGGAGTCCAGTCTCCACGCTGTGGACATGGGTTCTAGTCTCAGCTCCAGCCCCTCCACCCTCCACAGTGTGGGGACTGGACAAGAGGCCTGACCTCACTGAGCTGCCCTGGGCTGTGACAGTGACCCCAGTGCCATAGGGCTGTCATGAGCACCACCATCCCTGGTGGCATCCGTGCGCATCCTTGCCCCTGGCGGGGAAGGAGCCTCTCGTGTCCTGGGAATGGCCCTGGTGGCCCAGCACTGGGCCTCGTCAGCGGCACTAACATTTCACCTGCTCTGGAGGAAGGAAGGAGGGAGAGGAGAGCACCAGCGGGCTTCCTTCTAATCAGGTTTTCCTTCTGCAAAAGATGTTTCACCAGCAAATTACTGCGAGGAGCCCTTCCTGGGGATTCGTAATTTGTTTGGTACCTAACGCGACGCCATCCAGGGTGACAGTTGGAATGAAAGATAAACTCTAATTTGCTGAGAGCACGGAGGCTGGAGTGATGGTAATTAGAAGTGATTATCTGCTCCCGATTCTGCCGAATCACTGCTCCTTCCCGCCCTCAGGGTCTGAGCGAGTGGAGGTTGGAAGCTCTGGGCCTGCTCGGAGGCTTTGCCACCCACCCACAAGCTCCGCCCTGTTCTCATTTCTGGGGCGGGTCATGCTGGATCATGAAGGCGCCGTCTTTTTAAGTGGTCTTCCCTTCTCAGCCCTGGACCCTGTGAGAGTCCTGAAGCCAATAAACTTCTTCTGGAAGAGGCCGCGAGAATGACCACAGCAGTGGCCACAAGAGCCCTGCGCGTGGGCCGCTGTTCACAAAGGCAGCGTCGGGCACAGGAGCCGTGGGTGTCAGACCCAGCCTGACCCTCAGTTGAGAGGGACAGATAAAACGGGATGCTGAGTTACATCTGAATCCAAATAAACAATGAGTAATTTTTCAGTATGAGTATGTCCGATGTAGTCCTTGGGATGTACTTACACTAAAAAAATTATTTGTTGTGTATTTGAATCTCAAATTCAAATATCGCACAGGACATTCTTATACTAAGAAACATTCTGAGTAGTCTGTTGTTTACGTAAAATCCAAATGTTAACTGTGGGTCCTGTATTTTTATTTGCTAAATCTCAACCCACCCTTAGCAGCCCAGGACCTGGCTCGTTGCATGACTGCCCCGGGCCTCTGCCCCTCCTCCTCGTGGTGGGATGGCAGTCCCGGCTGCATTTACTCCCCGGGGTGGCTGGAAGCAGAGAGGCAATGTGACCCCATCTCTCAATGCCCACCTGCTCCCCCTTGCCCTTCATGAGCCCTCGTCGGCCTCAGAGCTCTTTCCAGAAGCCCCCGTTTCATGCTGCGAGGGAGACAGAGGGGACTTGTGGTGCTTGGCTGCTGGGCCGAGGGCACCCAGTTTTGTAAGGTCCTGGCTTCTGCCCTCTGCCCAGGCCTTGCTGCTCCCCATGTCCCCGTTGGACCCTGGCCAGTGCTGTGGAGAAGGGACCAGACACTGGCCCAGAAGCTGGGCCCTGGTTGCCATCTGGTCTCCCATGAACTCTGCGTGGTCCTGGACAGGACCCACATCTTCGTGCCTACTTTCCTCACCTTAAAATGGGAGTGGGGGGCTGGTTGGGGTTCCTCTCATTCGCTCGGATATCTTGAGCCACTCTTGCATGTGACAGGCAGGCTCTGGGGACACAGTGGTCACCCCCCAGACACCTCCCTCCTTGTCCTGCTGGTGCGAATGGTCTGGTCAGAGGAGGCAATTTGTCACGAGAAACAAAGGATATGCAGGAGGCTCTGAAAGCCTGGTGCTCCGTGCTGTGCCCCGGGCTCCACCCGTCGCCGTGGTTTTTATCCTCTGTTCGTCTTCTGGAGGCAGCTCTCTGACGCTCCCAGTCCCCTCCCGAAAGTGCTGAGGAGCAACTGAAGGGGCGGCGGACTGATGAATGAAATCTTTCTGCGTGTTTGGGCCGTATCGGGTAGTTTGGGCCACTCGTGGCTGTGTGGTTCTTTAGTTGACTTTGCTGAGTGTCTTCTCTGCGCCCGGTGGCGGGGACGCCAACACGGGCAGAGGCTCTCGGGCTGCAACCAAGCGCAGCTTCACCGCGGGGCGAGCTGCCACTGTGGCTGACAAGGCAGTCACCACCCTGATGTCTCTCTGGGCTGTCACATCACCTGGTCGACTCCAGCCTCCCAGACTCCCCCCAGCCGGCGCCATATTGGTTTAGCTGGACTCCCAGAGTCAGGCTTGTCCCTGTGGAGGGGGCTGCATGAGGGGAACCTGGGTGCTCTGCTCTGGAACCTCAGGGCCCTGTTGCTTCTGAGTCGGCCCCTGAACCTTTAGCCCGACCTGCATCGTCCATCCTTCCGGCCCCACCCCCACCTTCCTCTCCACCTTGGCCGGCTGATCGGGCTTCCCACGTCCTTTGTTCTCTCTTTCTCGAATGAATTTCTCCACCTCCATCCTGCTTTCCAAAGCCTCTGCATACTTCAGGACCCAGTGCAAAAGTCAGCTCTTAGTGAAGCTCCCCCGCCTCCCCTGACCCCCCCAAAATGCCTCTCCCCTCTCCCAACTCCACTGCCCAGGATTTCTCCCAGGATTTGACCTGGCGCTTTATTGATCTTGTACCAGACTTAGGTGTGAACGTGTCTGTGTGCCCCGTGCCTTGTCAGCCCCACATCACTTGGCCCAGGACTCGTCTGGAAAATGCTGGCCGAATGGGTTGCTCCCAGGGAGCCTGGCCGTAGGCTGGCTGGTGACGTTGGCCCTGTCCTCTTGGTCATTGTCAGCTGGAGTTCCCTACCACCCCTTTGCAGCTCCGGCCCTGGGCCTATTCCCCGGGGATTTTCTTTCACTGTGAGGGGTCTAGGGTCAGTCTGTCAAGGCCCCACCAGCTCACTTGCCCTCCCGTACAAATTCTGGGGGATTGTGCTCTAGGTCATCGCATGGAATGTTCTGGTCTCAGCAACATTGAGGCTGCTCTCTGAGCTATAGAAGTTAGCAGGGGCTGGATTTTGGATGTAGGTCTTGGATTTGGGGCAAAGTTGGAGCTTGGGGTGAGGAAACCCTAGCCTTCTTCCTTCCTGTTAGGCCTAGCTGGAGAACTGGGGTTCAGAGAAAGGGGTCCCCAAGACCCACCCCCAAGTTGGATGGCTCGCTAGGAGGACTCACGAGACTGGGCACGGAACCCTCCTCAGGGCTGTGACTTACTGCAGCGAAGGAGCCAAGGCAGAGGGAGAAGGTGCGTGGGGGGCGTGGGGGGGAGACCAGACCAGCTCCCGAGGGCCGTCTCCCCTCTCCTCTCCCAGCACTCGCACGGGACACGCTCGCTTCCTCCCGCATCTGATGTGACAGCACGTGTGAAGTGTCATCCAGCAGCAAGCCCCTGAGACACTCAGTGCCCGGAGTGTGTGCTGGGGGCTGGTCACGTGGGCACCCTCTGCCTGACGCTTTCCAAAATTCCGGACTCCCACCAGGAAAGTGGGTGTCAGCATAGTCCACACTGCTTGCACAGACAGCTTAGGCCCCGTGAGCCGCTCTCATCAGTTAGGGTGGTGGGAACCCTCTCCACATCCAAGTTCCCAGACGCCGTCCGGTCCGTGCAGGTGGGCCTCTCTCTCTAAGGGGAGCAGGCGGCTGGCTGTGTTAACACCCCCCGAAGTGGCAGGGCCAGACCTCACACCTGCTCTGCCATCTTCCGTGCATGATGCACTCCCCTTTCCTGGGCATGTGGGAGGCCTGACTGGATGTGGGGTCTGGTGGAGCTGGGGTGGACTGGGGGGGCCAGAAGGAAGGCATTGGCCTTCTGAATGGTCACCTCCCTGCCCTGCTGAGTCACCTCTGCCGCTGCCTCTATTCGTCCCTGACTTGCCCCTGCCTTTCCTGCACGGAGTGGGAAGGAGAGTTCCCGTTTCTGAAGCACTTGGGAAGAGGGTGGCTCTGCTGGGGTGGGGGCACTATCCTCCCTGCCCTCCAGAACCTGCCATCCTCCACCCCCTGCCAACCCTCCGTTCTCAGAGCCGAGAATGCCCCAGCTTGGCTGAAGCCCCGGCCCCACTGTGGAGGCACCTCCACTGGGAAGGAGTTTGGGGGGGGGGTGTTTTTCTGAACTCAGGTGCTAATCCACCTGAGTGGTGATTTATCTCCAAGATTGTTCTCAAGATTCGTGCGTGAAGGATTTAAACAGTGGCCTCATCTTTCCCAGCCGCCGCCAGCCTCCTGGTTTAACACGATGTTGTTCCTCTGGGAGTTGATGACATCCCGTCCTCTGCGTGATGTCGCCGCCGCTGTCCCCCGGCCTGGGCCGCCGGCTGCTGCATGTTAAGTGCCGGGTGCCCGGCAGGCCTGCCAAGGCCGTTTTCAGGCCCGTGCGTTCTCAGGGGTGATGAAAAGCGAGAAGCAGGCAGCGCGGGTGGGGCCTTGGCACCGCACCCCTGGGTCAGAGCGCCCGAGGTCCCGCTGAACCCCCTGGGGAGCCCGCGAGCCTGGCTGATCCGCCTCTGAGCTGCTGCCCCTGCACCCACGCCCACTCCCACCCCGGCCCCCACCCGCCTCCCCAAACTCCTGTTTACACAATTAGGGGAAATCCTTTTCAGGCCATTAGGAAAAGGCAGTTGCAGCCCAAACAGGCTCCTCCAACTGTTTTTGTTCTGCCGAGCGGAAGGTTCCGGAATGTTGGTGAGGGAACTGGTGTGCCTTAATATGCAAGTCAGAGAGTCCGGGATGCTGAGGCCTGCCCGCCTAGCCAGCCCTTGGCCCCTCCTTGGTCAGCTGGGTGTGGGGGGCAGGAAGCAGCCATGGGAACCCAGGGTGGCCGCCCCTGCCCCAGGCCCGGGAGCTTGGGCCCCAGCGGTGTGGATGGGGACGGAGGGCACAGGGCCCCGTGACCTGGAGAACCCAAGGGGTGTGGGCAATGAGAGTACAGAGAGGACGCCCTTTCTTACTCTGCCTCTGGAATTCTGCAGGAGCCGGGAAGCTGGTCCCTTCTGGTCCCAATCGTCACCCCACCCTTACCAGCAGGTGACCTGCACAGACGGGTCTCCTTGACTAGAGGATGGGCAGAGTCACGGTAGTGCCCTCCAGGCGGTGGGGAGAGGGTTTGGCACAGCCAGGCCTCGGGACCAATAACGTCCTTATTCTTGTCGCCGTGGTGTGTTCCTCCAGGCCCCCCGTCAGGACAGGGGTGGGGTTTTGTAGAACAGATCGGTCAGCCCCGCCTGGGCTCATTTCCCTCTGAAATGTCTCAGGCTTCAGACTCAGAAAGACCTGGATCCAGCTCTGGCTGTCACCACATCATGGCCTCGGCTTGTTCCCGGGGCCTCTGTTTCCTTATCTGTAAATTGGGGGCAATGTTAGTGCCGCCGCGCATGCTCGGGGCGAGGATGTCTCACGTGTGCAGGGGCTTGGAGAGCGCCGGCTGCGGTGCAGTGAGAGTCAGCTGCTGTTGTTGTTGGTGTCATCATTTCCACCCACCCCCAGCGCCCCGGAGCAAGGCGTGTGGGGCTGGAGCGCGTGACTGACCCTGTGCTGGGGGGAGACGTACGTCCCAGCCCGGGTTGAGGAGCCTGGGTGCTGTCTCTGGGTGGGGTCTGAAGGGTGGGCAGGACTGCCCTGCTTCACACATGAGGAAACTGAGGTTCAGAGACAGTGAGTAACGCGTCCAGGGTCCCACAGCTGGGCTCCCAGTGCTCAGGATTAAATGGACGATGCATGCAAGGGGGCTGACCGCGTTTGGCACCCAGAGTGTGTGCTCGGTGAATAGTCAATAAATGGATGAGCGAACTGTTATTGCTACCATGGCTGTGTGACAGCTCCCCGATTAAGCCACCATGAATGATGGGTATGAAACAATGTAGTTAAGATCCCCAAAAGCCACTTACTCTGAGACCGGCTCAGACTTTCCTGACTGTAACTGGGCAGAGGGTGGCCCAGAATGGCCTTGTGTTCCCTTTGGAAACCACTTGCAACTCCTGTGAGTTTAACAGAAACCAAAGATCACTTTCTGGCCTGCAGGTGGGTTTGAGCGTTTCCCATGCCCAGGACGGTGGGGACAGTGACGGTCTCACAGGTGGGGGAGGTGCTGAAGCCAGGGCTCTGAGGTTGCCCTGGGGTCCCAGCCCCAGCCTGTGGGGTGGGAAAGGCCTGAGACCGTGTGCAAGGCTGGAAGGGCTGGCTCTGACCCAGGCAGCCGCGTGGGGGCGGAGGAGGCTGGGGAGGCGGCCACAGGTCCAGGCCTCAGTTGGGACTCAGCTCAGAAGCGACCCGTCATTGAGACGCAGGATCCCTTCGGGCCCTCGAGGAGCTCAGAGAGTCTTGGGGTGACCCCACCATCTTCATGTAACCCTGCAGACCCTGTGGCCCCCAGAACCCTCCTTTCTGAGGGTCTCCCCAAATCCCAGAGACTTGGGAGCCCTTGCCATCCGTGATGGCATCTCCCATGGGTGGATATTTTCCTTTCTTTGCACTAGAAGGTTGCCAGGTTTGGCAGCGAAAAATGGATGAGGCGCTGTTGTTTTAAGACTCCAGCTTTCGCTCCTCTGGGGAGCCTGGACCTTGGTGGGCCGAGGGAGTGAGGATGGGGTGGCCGGAGAGGGCGCCGTCTCTGGAGAGGCGTTCAGTTGTCTCCAGAAATACGTGACTTAAGTCAGAAGCAAGGGAAGACTGAGCGTGCCCGCCAGGCTCCCCAGAACAGGGCCCATCAACGCGTGGAAGCCACGACGGGGACCTGGGAGACACCCACAGCGAAGAGAGTCTGCTGTGTTTCTGGGGACGGGACTTGAGACCTCCAGCGAGGTAGCAGGAGGTGGATTACGACACTTTTGTGGCATGAGCCGGTCTGCCTGGTAGAATTTCCCTGGCTCCCGAGTTCCCCAGTGCCCAGCGCCTGACCAGAGTGTGGGAAGACACCAAGTGTGGGCTCCGAGCCCAGCCCTGACCACAGGCCTTGCTGCTCCCTCCCGGGCGTCGAGCCTCCTGGCTGTGGCTGAGAACCAGGACCTCACTGAGAGATTCGCGTGGAGCCGCCGGGGGCTCAGGGAGGATGGGGGGCTTCAAGTCCCTCATCATAAGCAGACTCGTTTTTAAAAAGGACTTTGGAAAATCGACCTGTAAATGTGCTCTGATCCCTAGTTATGTGCTCAGCACAGGCCACTACACATTGACTTAGTGTCTCATTTAGTCCTCGGGGCACTAGGGGCCAAGAGGTGTCCCCCATTTACCGATGAAGAAGCTGAGATTCTGAGAAGCGAAGTGCCAAGTCAGGGTCACACAAGCTGGACCATCCACCTTACATGGATGTCAGGAAGGGCTGGGGCAATCAGGGAGGACTTCCTGGTCACCCCAAGGTGTGCAGCACAGATAAAGACCCTGCTCTCCTGGTGCAGTGTTACCACAAACACCAGACTGTCAGGGGATGCTGCCCTGGTACTTCCTCACGCTGGGTGCGATGCCAGGAGCAGCATGAGCATGAACTCATTTATTTTCACAGTAACCCAGTCTGACAGGAACTATTACTGTTCCCATTTTACAGACGTGGAAACTGAGACCCACTTGCCCAAGCATGCAGATGGTGAGTGGTGGAGCCAGGCTTGAACTCGGGATGTGATCAGGGCGTCTTCCCTGGCTTTGGGAGATGTGTAGAGAATATGAAGGATCCTCCCTATCCTCGGAGCTGTAATTACTGAGTGAAACCACCACCAGCATATGAGGGAAAAGCCCGTGTCCCGAGGCCAGGGCCCTCCTGCCAGCTGCAGTGGACACTGCAGCTGCCCTGTTCCATAGCTTCTGAGGGACTGGGGCCCCCAGCCACAGCACCCAGTGGTCCTCTAAGGAAATGCCAGCGTCCAGCAGAGCTCAGAGTTGAGGGGTTGCCCATGGACCAGGCAGGTAATGTAAAGGAGTGAAGAGTACCAGGGGACGACAATAGAGAGTGGTGGGGAGTGGGGCAAATGAGGGAACATGCCCTGCCTGAAGGTATTCCAACCTAGATTTAAGACAAAGCATTGGCCAAACAAAACCCAACTGGGGCCAGATTTGGCCTGGTTTGTGATGTCTGACTGCTGGGGAGACCTGTGTCCCTGGGAGACCCTCGTCAGGGCTGGGAGTGGGGTGGGGAGAGTCTCTTGAAAGCAGGACACTGAGCCCCAGTTTGGCCACAGTAGTTTCACATCTGAGCTGCCTGCAGTGACCTGAGGACAGTCGGGGTTTTCTGTCCCGTTTTATAGACGAGTAGAACAAACCCTAAAGCAGTTAAGGGACTTATCCAACGGTGCTAGGGAGGCCGGGCCTCGGACGTGGGGGCCTGACCCCCCGTCCTGGGGACCTGTAGCTGCTGTTAGCACCTGGAGTGTTAGCTCAGGCCCGAGACGTTGACCCTGCCCTGGTTCCCTGAACACGGGCTCGGATGCTCCAGCTCCGTGGGTGGAGTGCCGTCCTGGGCTCTCCTGGGCTTGGGCAACAGCGGCCGGTTTGTGTCTGGGCTTCCTCATGGCTCTCCCAGCATGCATTTCTCCTGCTGCCTGGCAACCCCTGGGTACCCGGGGATTCCCTGGAACTCACTTTAAGGGGGCGCTGGGCAGCCCATCAGCGATTCCACACCGTGTAGTCTCAGTCTTGGGCGAGTACTGATGGCAGCCACCGCCATGCAGAAAACGCCAGGATAAAGTGCTGGAAGTTTCCACATGCTGGGTCCTCTGTGCCCCAGCACACACCCGGGGTGCAGGGTACCCGGCCACATCCATTCGGGAAGCCCCCACCCCCTCTTGTCCTGTTTTCCTCAATGGAACCTGCATTCTTGTGTCTAATCTGTAGATTTCAGGGTTTGGAGGTTGAAGGTCGTGTGGCACCACCCCGCCCACCGGCTCTTCCCTGCTTCTCTTTGGCACTCTCACCGAATACTTCTGGGACCCTCCAGGGTATCGGCAGAAAACAAACCCCCAGGCCCCGTCAGTGGCTCTAAGCTTAAGGGTTGGTGCCTGGGCACGGGGTTGTTCACAGGCAGTGAAGGGTGATGGTGGCACTCGGGCAGCGTGAGGGCCGGGGCTGGCTGGAGAGGGAGGGGATCTGTGGCTCTGCTGTTCAAGATCCCCTTAGAGCACCTTGCCCCCGGAGAGAGATGCCCACAGTTCGGGTTACCCCGTGCCCGACATGGGCATGTGGGGTTTGCACGCTGAGCGTCCACGCGGTGACGATGATGAGCATCCAGCTCATCCCCGTGACCCTGCTGTCCCTTCCCGCCAGCAGGGCTGTCTGCCCCCCTCCCTGCCGTCTCCACAGCAGGACCCTCCCGTCCTTCCAGGCTCTGCCTACTTGCTTCCTCCTCCAGGGAGTCCCCTCTGACCTCCCCTCGACTTCTCCCCCTTTGCCTTCCCCGGGGCCATCGCAAGTGCTCAGGAAGTGCATGGCCAAGGAGCAGAGGCGAGAACCCGGCTCCAGCCCAAGAGACGTGGTGCCCGCCCTGCCCCTGACTCAGGGTTTGCACGTCCCCGCCGCCCTCTGGGAGCCCGGTGAGTGTGAAGCCCCGGGTGGCGGGCATGAGCAGAGGCGGGCGGCTCCTGGCCGGGCGTTTTCCCACGGACCCGATGTGGCCGGCGGAGTTCCACGCCGCCGCGCCCGCTCTGTCTCAGTGTCGTCTGCGTTTATGGGAGGCTGTAATGTTTCTGGGTAATGAAACCCATTATCTGCTTTTCAGTGGAATACTTAGAAAGGAAATTATTGGAATGAATAAACAATGCAATGTTTGTACCCAAACATTCCTTTAAAATATAATGGAAACCATTTCTTCAGCACTTGAGCATTTTGGTCGTTTGACCAGCCCTAAACGGCGTCGTAACACAGACGGAGGAGCACGCATGAGGCGGCGTGGGGAGGTTTCCCGCGTATGTCCTTTGGAGGATGAGGGCGTGAACATGGAGAGTGTGGGGAGAGCGGGGGCTGCCCGGGCCGCCCCCTCCTACGGCTGCACAGACTAGGCCCGGGGGCTGGCGGCCGGGCGCGGGGGCTGGCCGGCAGGGAGCCGGGGGCAGCCTGGCCATGCACGGCCGAGGGGTCGTGGCCAGTTTCCTCCCTTGCTGGGCCTCGGGCTCCTCGTCTCAGGATCGGAGACGCCAGTCACGTCAGCTGGGAGCCCACCCTGGGGACTGTTTGGGGTCACATATGATGGTGGGTGCACAGTGCTTTGTAGGCCCTTCTGGAGGCTCTTCTTCTCGTAACTGGAATCCACATCCCAGGAGGGTGTGGCTTCATTTTGTCCCCCAGAACCCCCACCCCATTACCTAGAAAGCCAAACTCCTCAGGCCACCTGCTACATGATGAGGCATCCTAAGGAAGGGGGTCCGGGCGGGTTGTCAGGAGACCGGGGACCTGAGCCCCAGCTCTCACGTAGCTCTGTGCTCAATGCCGGCTCAGCTGGTCCCTGCATGTGGCCGCGGGCCCCTGAGCCTCCCCAAGCCCAGGATGCTCGTCTGTAAATCAGGAGATTGCATGACCACACAGGTTGCTGTAGGACTGGACGGAGAGGTGGTGGGTGGAAGAGGTTTTGCTGGGAGAGTGCTCCACAATGTTAGTCGAGGTTACAGCCAAAACCCTCCTTCTGGGGATGTACAGGGCAGTGTGGGGCAGAGGGATGGATTCAGAATTTATCATGGCAACACCAGGTGTGTGGCCCAGCTATGTGACTTTGGGCAAGTTACTGAACCTCTCTGGGCCTTCATTCTTCATTTGTAAAAAAGACGATGATGACCTTTCCTTGACGGTTTCTCATGAGAATTAAAGACTGCACCCTGAAGTGTCCAGCACGTGGAAAGCATTTTGTAAATGGTGGCAATTATCAATATCACTAGCTCTGTGACCTCGGCCGGGCACCTGGCTTGTCCCAGTCTCAGTTTTCTCTTCTGATAAAGGACAGGATTTGACCAGCTGATTTTTAAAGGTCCTTGTCTTGTATTTAGTTTTATTCCTCTTTCCAGGTGTATAATTCTTCTGTAGTATTAATATTGGAAGGCTTACGATTTAATCAGAGTCTTGTGAAAACCCTTCGTCACCTTAAGAGAGGCGGATGTTGCAGACGTGGGGAATTCCTCTCAGTCTTAGTGGGAAGGCCTGGCCTCTGTGCCGGGCCAGGGCGTGAAGCCAACCCGGGCTCGGATCCCTGCGAGCCTGTGTCTGGGACGGGACGGGTGACGAGGTGATCGGCTGTCAGATTAGGCCAGCAGCGTTTCTGCCATCTCCTTCTGAAACATCTCGCCCCTTAATTTTTATCATAAGTTGGCTTGGCAGTGGTGTGTGGGTGATGAGGTTTTATTAGTCAGGACATCTAGATAACGCTGCAGTAACAAACAGCCCTGATCTCAGTGGCTTAACAGTCATTTATTATTATTGCTCACGGTTATCTGGGTTGTCTGGGCCCACCTGTGCAGTTCTTGCTTGATTGCGGGCAGGTGGGGGTGGGGCTGGGGTCATCTGAAGGCCCGACTGGGCTGGACGTCCACGATGGCTCCCTTCCTCCTGTTTTGGGTGCCTGGGCTGGAACTGCTGGAGCGGTGTGGGGTTGGCTGGTGTCGCTTTCTCCATACGGCCTCTTCATGGGGTCTGGGCTTCCTCGCAGCACGGCGGTCCCCAGAGCAAGTGTCCCAAGACAAAAAGTGGAAGCCAGCGGTCTCCTAAAACCTGAAGCCAGACATGGGCACAGTGTCGCTGCAACTGTGCTCTGTGGTCAGAGAAGTCACAGAGCCGGCCCAGGTTCAAGGGAGGGGACACAGGTCTCACCTCTTGCTGGGAGGAATGTCAGAGAACTCGTGGCCTTCTTGATTCTTCTGCAGCCACTGTTTGTGAGAGTCTGACGTGGTCACATCCTCGTTGGAGGGCTCTCCACGTTGTTTAAGCCTCAGAGCATCCAGGAGGCAGGTGCTACTATGTCCCCATTTCACAGATGAGGAAATAAAGGTGGACGGGAGATACCCTGCTCAGGGCGTCACAGGGATGCGTGGGGAGCCAGATTGAAACCTGGGCTCCCGTCCCGCTGCCGTGCTAATGTGTGTGAGCAACAGCTGAGGAGGTGCTGGGCCCGCAGGTGTCTCTCCTCCAGCAAGAGCTGGATTTGCCAATGACATTTATTCTGCATCTCCCTGAGCTGGGCCCCCGCGCGCAGGCGTCTGCCTTCAGCAGGCTCGGGTGAGAACGAGCCTTATGTGAGAAAGGGGGGGAGGTCGCTTGAACCCAGCAGTTATCCCCTCACTTGGGCCTCCTCGACTCTGAAGGTTTCTTTTCTCGAGGCCGCTCCATCCATAATTTAAAAAACCCCATGGATCCTCTTTAAGGGGAAATGCGCTCGCTCTTCTGGTGGGGTTTAAAGCGGGCTGGCTTATTCCAGGGACATTTCGTTGCGAGTATTAATAAAAACAACATGCATTTTTGTGTGTTTCCATAGAGACTTCCCAAGATTTATGTCTGCGAGATGTATCTTTGGATTCTGGGGAATAATTATCTTCTGAACGTCCCCTGATGTTCTGCAGGTCTCCCTGGCCGAGAGGCAGATGTTGAGGATGTTTGTATGAAATAAAGCCAGGCTGGACGCGGCCGGCCCCAGGTCTTTCATGTTCTCGAGGAGTGCGAGGCGTTGGGTATGAAGAGACAAGGCTCAAAAACATCTGGGCAGGCGGGGCTGTCGCCTCTGCAGCTGGGCTGTTTAAAGTCAGCGTATGTCTGCCAACAACAGCGGGTTTCCGTTTGCTTAGCTGCCTAATAAGAGAAGCTTTCTCTGAAGGCAAAGGGCCTTTTCATATAGACTCATTGCCTGAACCACCACGGCACCAGGCAGGCTGGCCAGTCGGCTGAGAGCCAGTGCCACAGGACATATGGGATACTGGTGGGGACGCTGGAGTGGGGGCCAGGAGCAGAGTTCTTGCCCCTGCTTTGCCACAAAAAGGCTAAGTGACTTGGGGTAAGACAGAGCTCTTTGGACCTCAGTCTCTTCATGCGTAAAATGGGTGCATTAGAATAATATCCTTTCATTTGCAGATGACAGAAGCCACGTTCAAGCTAAGAAAACAAAGAAGAAAAGGAGGAGTATGTGACTTTGCATAATGGAAGATTCTAGGGGTAGAGCTCTAGCTTCAGGCATGGCTCCATCCAGGGGCTCAAACAAGGTCTTCTGAGCGCTGTTCTTTTCTCTTGCTCTGTCTCTGGGCTCTGCTAAGTGAAGGAACAAGTTCTGTGGGAATTTGTTTTGTGAGGAGTCATCATAAAATCTTCCTGGGGAATTGAACAAACAGGAGTTTGTGTGTTTTTAAAGAAATGCACACGCCTCTATTAACAGCGTGGTGGGTGGGCCGAGGGCCAGGACTGCTTCTGCCTTGTCCAGTTGTTAGAGGGTCTCCCCTCATGGCTACAGGGGTGTCGCTAAGTCGTAATGCGCTATTCTCAGGACTGGGGAGCTTGTAACAGGGATGGGGAGGAAAGTTCCAGACCGAGACGCCCAGGGCGCTGAGCTTGGCTCTGGTGTCTTCACATCGTCTCTGACTCCGGGTGGAGACCCCTTCCTGAGCCCCAGTGTCCTTTCCCGTAAATGGGTAGAACAGCATCTCTTGTTGCCTTGATGGGTAGTTGTTGGGTCGTGGGGTGTGGCAAGTGCTCCCAAAATGTTGCCTCTCCCCTGACATCTGTGTCCCTCAGAGCTTTCTTGGTCCCTTTGACATCAGTCTCCAGCTGCCTCTTGGCCACTTGATTGGAATTCGGTTCAGCCCCTTGCTCTGGGGAGCAGTGGGCCACTGGTGGTTTAACTGGTTAGGAGTGTGTTTGTCCCACACTAGAAAATGTCCGGGGTGAGCCAGCTAGTGCTGGGGTGGCAGCTTCTGTCCCAGAGCCTTCCTGCTCTGCTGTCCTCGATATGTGGCTTCGTTCTTAGGTTTACAAGGTGGCTGCAACACCTCCAGGCATTGCATCTGCATTCCAGGCGGGAAGGAGGGGATAGGGAGGAGAGGAGCAAAGGGAAGCCTCTAGAGAGCCTAGCTCTTTTAAAAAGCTATCCCAGAAGTCCCACCCAGTGACTTTTGCGTGTGTCTTATTGGTCAGAACTGGGTCACATGGCCACCCCTAGAGCCGTGATGTCTGGGAAGGCCTGTATTTCAGCAGCACACGGCCTCCCAGGACAGAATTGGGTCAGGCTGGCAAGGAGGAAGTGGAGAGCGGGTACTGGGGAGCCCACTTTCTGGGGGCAGATAATGTGTTTATCAAACATGTCCCACGGGCCAGGCCCTGCGTAAGCATGTTGTGCTCATCATCTCGTCTCTGAGGTCGGAGGAGAGGCAGGGAAGGCCTTAGGTCACCCTTCTCCCTGGCCCCACAACGCCATCCCCCCCAGGACTCAAGCTGCCTTTCAGAGCTGAGACCCCTGCTCCTGTGAAGGGCGTGGGCACTGGGGCCAGGAGCAGGGCCAACTCAGCCAGCATTGGGGGCTGTGAAGCGGTGGTCACTGTACTGGACCCTGTGGTGGTGCGGCCGTGGTGCCCCCTCCCCCAGACCTTCCTCTGCCCCCTGGGGAGAGAAGGCAGGCTCTCTGAGGTCAGGCGGGCCCTGCAGACCTTGAGCTGTGAGTCTGAGCAAGTCTTGTGAGATCTTCGGGCCTCAGTTTCCCCATCTGTGCAATGGCCTTGGGTGTGTGTGCACATTAGCCTGTCCCCAGTTAGCCTGGGCCTTGGGGCCCTGAGGCCACGCTCTGCCCAGGGCTCCGGTCTCGAGCTTCCACAACCCTGTGCATGTCTGTGAGGCCCGTCGCTGGCTGCTCCGCGGCAAGTCGCTGGCGAGGGTGGAACTGGGCTCCCCGAGTGCAGGTTCGTCGTCGTGCGATGGAACCGGACCAGGAGGAAAAGAAGTGACGGGAGCAGGAAAAAGACCCCCCCCAAGTCAGGAGGCTCTTGGGAGATGAAGTGGGCGAGCAGGGGGCTCCTGCCCAAGAGGCTTCCCGGGGAGGGTCCTGTGCAAGACGCCCCGCAGCAAGGACGAAGGCAGGGGGCTGCTGTCCCTGGGGAAGGACCAGTTCCTCTGAGCCGACGGATGGCATACTCAGTATCCGTCACGGGCACACGGGGGCCCTCACGACTGAGGACGTCGTCGCCTGTCACTATTGTCTGTACAAGCAGGCTGGCCAGACGGGTGGCCGGGTGGAAGCACCGCCGGGAAGTGAGGAGGCGTCCATGGGAACCAGGGCAGGCCGCGGGGTGAGCCCTCCCTGTCGGGGCCCCAAATTCCCTTGAGGATCCACTGCGAGCAGCAGCTCCTCCTTGCGGTTCTGCGTACAGTGTGGGGTCCAGGGACGGCAGGGCCCGCTGATGAGCCCGTGCCTCTGGGGCACGCCTGGGTTACGGTTGTCCAGACCTCCCGCCTGCGCTCGGACAGAACTTCTCCAGGTGGTGAAGTTCTTCAACGCAGCACGATTGGGCCAGAGACCAAATGTACGTGTGTGGGAATGCGCCTCTTGTAATTGTTTGTGATGGGGAAAAACTGGAAACGACCCAAATGGTTTCCCAGAGGGGACTGGTTAAAGAACTGATGTCTGTGTGGCCTCTGACACAGCACGGGTGACTTTCTGCCGGGGGCGGGCCTCAGTGTCACTGAGCGTGAAGCTGATGCACGGACGCTGGTTTAGTGTGGTCCTATGTTTGTAAAACTGTGTTGTGCTTGTGTGTGAGTGTGTGTGTATGAGTGTGTGAGTGTGTCTGAGTGTGTGTGTGTGAGTGTGTGAGTGTGTGAGCACGTGACTGTGAGTTTGTGTGTGAGTATGCGCCTTCCAAGTAGCCAGTTCCTTGGACAGGAACCCCACAAGCTGCTCTACATGAAAAGGGGTCCTTGGTCACGCACGTGTGGGGATGGCATCCTGTGGCCCCTTTGGGATGTGTGCTGTCCACTGGCCACTAAAGGCCCTGAGAAGTCCTATGAAGTAACAGCTTACCTCAGCTTAACCCTGAGTCCCCAAGCTCATGTGACAGTGGGACACTTCTCCAGTCCCCCCAGTTCCCTCTCGTGGAACGTACTCCGAGAAGTACTGGCACGGTGTCTGCTCCACCCCACAAGTACTTATGACTCCCAGGCACCGTGCCCGTCATGGGGAGACTGGCGGTGACCAAGACAGACGCAGCCCAGACTGTGCAGAGCCCTGGGGCAGCCGATGAGTAGCCGTCGTGGTCTGGCAGAGAGGGAGGGGTGCGTGGGCCCGAGCCCTGTCGTGACGCCTCCTCTGTTATGGGACAGACGTGCAGAGGGGGTCGAGTAAGCCTTCCAGGTCACTGGTTCTCAAAGTGGGGTTCCTTGGGCCAGCAGCAGCGTGAGCGTCCGTGGGAACTTGCTGGGAATGCAAATTCTCAGACCCTGCCTCAAGCCTGCTAAATCAGAAACTCGAGTAGGGCCCAGTGACGTGTTTCCACTGCCCTCTGGCGAGGCGGAGTGAGGCTCCTGGAGTTTGAGGACCACTGCTCTGGAGGAGGTGGGGGCTGGCCAGGTGAGGCAGGAGAGCAGGGGGGGCAAGGGCCTTCCAGGCGCCCACTGCTGCCAAGCAAAGGCCCTGAGGTAGGAAAGGATTGGAAGCTCAAGGAGCGAGAGAGGGGCGTGGCTGAGAGGTAGGAAGTGATGGGGGAAGCGGTGCAGGAGGGGCCGGGATGGGGCAGGGCGGGGCTCCCGGGGCTGTGGCCCCGACCTGCATGTATCTGTAGTAATATGTCCCACTCAGGGGCGGGGTCAGGAGGGTGTCCCTCACCCCTCCTTTTCTTCAGTGTTCCTGTGTTGGAGGAACTTTGTCATTGCGCTGGGACGATAGGCATGAACAGGGATGCTGCGGGAATGAGTGGTTCTCCCCCAGCTAAACTTCAAATAGATGAGATTTCTAAAAACTATAACAGACAGAAATCTCCAGCTGGCCCAGTTCCTCAAGGTGGCAATCCAAAATAGTTTCTGTCTTTCGTTTGGAAATATTTGAAACAGTGGAATGGAAAATGCCCCCCAGCAGGTCGCTGGGCTGCGTGGCATTATCTCTGCTTCCCAGATGGAGCCCTGGGAGGCCGCCTGGCCAGTCCCAAGGAAGCGCCAGCGTTCTGGATGGAGACCCCGGCCTGGACCCCCTGCACCACCTGGATTCAGCCCCTGCCTCCCCTGGCCGGAGTCAGACCCCCGGGGCTGGGCTTCCCCCAGCCAGGAGCATCTGGGAGACCAAAGACGTTGGGACTACGATTAAGCCTTTAAGTAGCAAAGCCCCTGACTTTCCCAGTGTGAGCTTTCCTGAGCAGCCTATTGGCACCCCCAAGTCCAACTCTCTTGTCCCCAGGAGCCCTCCCACCAAGGTTTGCTGCAGACACTCAGGCCTGGGGAGGAGGAGGGACCCCAGGGCGGCTCTGGGGCGAAGGCCCCAAGGTTCCACCCTGAATCCGTGCTCTGTGTCTCGCCTTCCTCCTGCCCCCTGGCAGTGACCTGTGCAGTGTGCACCGAGCAGTGGCCCCGGCTGTCCTGTCCTCGCCCGGGCTCTGAGCTCATCGTGAGCTGGTGGGATGTTAACAGAGGGGACCGATGTCCTGCGGGGGCCTGGGCCTTGGGGCTCATGAGGGCCACCTTCCACGTGTTCCTTTGTTCCACAGGTGCGTGTTGAACACGCCCCCACTGCATGCCAGAGGCCAAGGAAACCGGGTGGGACACGGGGAGCTCTTGTCCTGGGGCACAGACGACATGTCCCAGACGATATGACGGGTCATAGCGGGGCACAGGGCCATGGGGGACGCTGGGAAGGAGGTGACACTGGAGCTGGGCCGTGGAGGCAGTGCTGTAGGGTGACAGGCGTCCAGCTCCCAAGAGCCCCTGTGAGGGAGTGCTGGCAGGGCCCCCCTCCCTGCAGGAAGGAGCCTGCACACCAAACCGCCTGCCGCACGGTCCCGGGTCCCTGGGATTAGCCCCTTTGCACATCCTGGAGCCGTTTCCCTGTGACCCGGGCCCCAGGCGGCTTTGTTTCCGGGCTCAGCGTTGGGAGGGGCAACGGCCGGGGCCTGGGGAATTCTGGGCACTTGGCTTCAGATGCCCAGAGCCAGCACTGGCCGCACGGGCTTGGAGCAGTGACTGGGCCTCTTGGACCTCAGGCTCTGCAAAGTGGGGACAGCAGTAATAGTAACTTTGCAGTGTTGGCGAGGGCAGCTGTTTGCTTCTCAGATTTCCAGTGCAGGTGAACCCCGGGGCCTTGTTAGAGTGCGGATTCTGACTCGGGGGGCTGGTCCCTGGGGGAGCTGATGCTGCTGGTCTGCAGAATAAGTGTGGGTAACAGGGTGTAGCGTGGGGTGGGGAGACGTCTGCCTGGCACTCGGTGAGCGTGTGTGAGCGTGAGAATGTGCGTGTGAGTGTGAGGGTGAGTGTGCGTGTGAGCGTGAGAATGTGCGTGTGTGTGTGTGTGTGTGAGCACCCTCCGGGCAGGTCATGCTCTCTCTCTGGGCCTCCTGCTGGCCCAGGGTCACAGTCGCCCATCTCAGGGTCTAGGCAGCCGTGGGCGTGTCAGGAGAACGTGGGAGCAAGTGTGGCGCAAACATCACCCAGCTGTGGCCGGATCTGGCCCCTGGGATGGCAGTCTGTAGCCTCGGCCAGAGCTCTTGGCTGTGGGGATATGTCTGTTCATTCATTCATTTACTCATTCGTTCCCTGAACACCCACGAAGCAAAGCTGAATTACAAAGCTGGATCGGAAGTGGATTATGCCCTCCGGCCTGGAGTCCCCTTGTGGGGAGAAGGACAAGGCGTGAACACCCCAAAACCTCTGATGTGGAGAGAACACGGTTATTGCATGAACAGGGAGAAAGAGCTTCGGTGACTCAGAAACGAGGAGACCGGCTCCGCTGGGGGCGGGGGGCCTTCTTTCTACGCTGAATCTTGCAGAAGGGGATGAGAGCTGCCGGGGAGGCGGGAGAGGGCGGAGGCCCAGGAGAAGCAGGAGCTCAGTGGTGGGGAAGCGCGGGGTCTGTTGGGGGAGGGTAGGGAGGTGAATCTAGGCGGGACGGGTGGGTGGGGGCGAGTCCGGGTCACAGTGGGGGTTGGAGTGTATCAGGGGGCTGGGCCGCCACTGGAGGCCACTACGTCCAGAGCTGAAGAGTCTGGACCTTCCCGGGGACTGACTTCTTTCTCCTGCAGCTCCCCTCGGCTGCAGGGACCTGGGCTCGGGGGACGCAGAGTCGTGGATTTGGGGCAGGTGGGCTGTTGCTCGGTGGGGCTGTCATCCTGAGATTCAACTCAAAAACACCCAGACCAGGGAACAAACCTCCTGTACAGCAGAATTCCCAGTAATGTGTGGACCCCGCCCTCCAGGAGGGGAGCCCCCTCCCTACCCCTCAGGGGGGTGCTGTGCGTGGGGACCTCCTCCCAGAGGACGTGTGGGAGGGGGAAGAGAGAGGAACTTTACGGTGGAGACACCTGGCCAGCACGACTTCGGCCAGGGGTCAAGGTCAACATCCGGTGAGAGGTCACGTGGATGGCAGGTGCCCTTGACGTGATGGAGGAGAAGACCTTCACCTTGGGTTTTCCTCCCAAGGACCATAACCTCAGTCCACTCACGAGAACAACATCAGACCCGCCCCAACCGAGGGGCATCCTACAAAATACCTGACCAGGGTTCCTCATAAAATGCCAAGGTCGTGAACAACTAGGAGAGGCTGAGAAACTGTCCCAGCCCCGAGGAGCCCAAGAGACGTGATGACTGAATGTCACGTAGTGTCCTGGACGGGAGCTGGGGACAGAAAAAGGCATTAGGTGGAAACTAAAGAAACCTGAATAAACTGTGGGCTTTAGTTAATAACAGTGGATCAATCTTGCTTCATTGTTGTGACAAATATACTGTAGGAACGTAACATGTTAACAACAGGGGAAACTGGGTGTGAGGTGTATGAGAATTCTCTGCACTGTCTTTGCAAATTTCCTATAAATTCAAAACAACTCTAAGATAAAAAGTTTATTTAAAACAAAGCACCCGATATCAGTCCCTTTCCGTGCTTGGGGCCAGGGCAAAGCAGAGCCCCTTCTGTATCAGAACCCCCTCTGTATCAGAGCCCCCCACAGGCCACTGCAGAACCAGCCCCACAGACGGCCGCAGGATCTGAACTTGGCTTTTGAGAGTGGACATGGGGATCCTGGCACATGTTCTCTCCCTCCCTCTCCCTCCCTCTCCCTCCGCTTCCCTCTCCCCGACAGACACGGACGCACAGCAGTCTCTCCTCTGTCTAGACTGGGGAGGGGTTCTCAGTCAAGGGCATTTGGGTGGTCACTCTGGCAGGGGTGCCTCTGGATCTGGTGGGTAGAGGCCAGGACTCTGCTAACATCCAGCAGTGCACCCCCCACAAAGAGTTACCCAGATCAAAAGTCAGTGCTGCCAAAGCTGAGGACCTTGTTCTAGAAGGATGCCCGCAGGCAGACGTCTGGTCTCTGCTGGGCGGTGCCTCTCTAGGCGCTGACGGTCCATGCCAGGGACTGAGTCTGTCTGGCTGACTTCTGCTTTGCTTGCACTTGTAAGAAGTTTAGGGGAAAAGACAATACAGCTAACACGTGTGTGCTACTGTGTGCCAGGCCTACGGTGAGGACTCACTTCACCCTCACACCACCTCAGTGGGGCAGGTGCCGTGATTATTATGCTCATTGTACACATGGGGAAACTGAGGCACAGAGAGGTGAAGTAAGTTGCCTGAGGTCACACAGCTAGCAGGTGGCTGAGCTGAGCTTTGAACCCAGGCTGTCTGGTTCTAGAGGCCATGGATGTGCCCAGTGTGCCCGTCGGCCTTGCCTGCAGGGACCCCTGAGGTCTCGAGTCGCTGTGGGCAGATGCCACTTCACAGGGCTGCCCACCTGCAGGGCGGAAGAGGGAAGGGCCTCTGCTCTGGGAAGAAGACATGGCGGTGCCCGACTGGGCCCCCGGAGCTGTGCCCTCCCCCGGGAGATCCCCCTCACCCTTGCTCGGTGCTGCCCCCCAGATGTTGCCCGTGTTCCACGCTGTCCCTCCGTGTTCGCTGGCCGAGCATGGGCACCGGGCCTGGCCACTCCTTCCATGGCCCTGTGGACATGGGCATCCCAGGTGCCGTGGAGACAGCCTGGGTCTGTCACCCGTCACACAGGGCGGCGTCATTAATTCAGGGCTCCGGGGCGTTCGCTGGTGGTTTGAGAAGCTCGGGGGAAGTTCTCAGGCCCTGAATAGAGCAGGTTTTGATATTTAGCATCTGGGGCCTTCAGGGCGGGAGAGGGAGCAGGAGAGTGTCAGAATATGCAAACCACTGGCACTCTCCCTCAGCCCGGGGGGCGGGCAGCTGGCCAGAGGACAGAGTGCATTTTCACGCAGAGGAGTGATCTCATTCCCTTACACGTGGCCGTAACCTGACTGGCAGGACGCATCCGGGGATCAGGCCCGCGTCCTGGGCCCGGAACACCCACTGATAAGAACCCGTATCTGGAAGAGAGAGGAGGGGCTGGTTGCTCAGTGCAGTGGGAAGAGCGGCCCTTCGAGTCAGGGAGGCCTGGGCTGGCGTCCTGCTCCTCTGCCAACCCGGAGGGAGTGCCCTTAACCTCCCCGAGCGTCAGGTTTGTCACCTGCAGAAGGAGGTGACAATAAGAGACATTAGAAGGTCCCATGAGGTGCCAGGTGCTCTGCACTGTGTGTGGGTCACTCTCCCCTGCCTGCCCCAAACACACCCGCCCTTCTCCGCCCTGCGCTTGCTCACCGGGGTCCCCTGGGCCCTGGCCCATGGGAGGCACCGAGAGGAGCTGGGAGTGGAGAGAGGGTGGGGTATTGATTCCCGAGACCCCCTCCCTGTGGCTATGGGGCCTGTTCACTCCATCCTCTGTCCACAGCTCCGCCGAGCGGCCCTCTCCCATGGCCACAGCTCTCGGCCATCCAGGGCCACCGCTTGGGCCTCCTGCGCATTCAGTGTTGGGGTAGTGACGGCTGCTGGCTCTGGGGCTCCCATAGCCCTGCTGTTTGCTTGGCCGCCCACAGCTCCGTGAATCCTCCTTGCTCTAAGTCCTCTTCCGTTAACCCTTCAACAGGGCCTGCGATGTCTTGCACAGACTGGGCTGATATAGACGTGGCGTCTCATTTAATCTTCACAACATCCCAGTGCAAAAGCGCTATTGTCACCCATTTTGTAGAAGTGGATACTGAGGTCCAGGGAGTTCAGTTACTTGCACAGGGGATTTGAATAGAGGCTGCGCCACTTGGGATGTCCTCAGAGCCACATCCACGCCCACGGATGGGGTCGTGAGGGTTCAGAGGATTCTAGTCTCAAGGCTCGCAGCGTGGGAGGTGCTCAGGAAGTGGATCACTCATCAACATCACGCCACAAACACCTGTTCAAAACCCTCCGGTGCTGGAGTCCCAGTGGTGAAAACTGGGTGGGCACGGTGTGACATTCTTTCCTCATCTCTCTTCTTCTGCCCTCACAACCACTCCGTGAGCAGGATCTGTGATCTCCTTAACAGGAGGCTCAGAGGTGGGAGTCATCCTCACGGCCCTCAGGGCTGAGGCAGGGTCAGCAAAGGGAGTGGAATGTTTGTTGAGTGACTGCTGGATCAGCCCATCAATCAATCCATTAGTGGGTCGATCAAGGCAATTTATTCCTCAGAGTTCTGGGGAGCGGGGCCTGGAGCCTCAGAGGCACGTGGAGGTGGGAGGGGGGCCGGGGTGGATGGAGGAGCCCCTCTGGCCCTTGTGTGATAGACCCTCACAGCAGCCCTCTTAGGGCAGCCATGGGGAGGTCCTGGGGCATCCAGAGGGGCAGCCTCTCTCCCCCTTCTTGCCCCTTCCCCTCACACTCACAAATCACACCACTGGGAACAGGGGACACCCAGTGTCAGAGCCCCCATGTACGGGGACGGGCTGCTTGTCTGCAGAAACCTAAAGGATGTAGGACTTGCCCCAGAATTCCTGAAGGCTGACATCGGTTCTCCTCTCACGTCTCCACAACTGGGCCGTGGGCTCCTCTCAGGCCAGGATCTCCCGAGTTCCTCACCTCTCCCCTGATGCAGGCCCCAGGAAGCCTTCCTGGATTACACACCTGGGTCAGGCCTAGGCTCTGAGCTCCCACAGTGTCTCTGCCTCCCTGTGCTGGCCCAGCCCTGATCACAGATCTGTGAGCACACTGCCTCTGAGTTTGTCCCGCACCCCTTACCCTGGGAATCCCATGGAGGAGGCCGTGGGGCCGCCCCGTCCAGCCCGGCCTGGGCCCTGGGTGGGCTCCCTTGGTTGGTCCGGAGTGTGGCCTCCCCAGCCGCGGAGCCCTGGGCTGCCTATTCATTTCTGCGCCCATGGGGGGTTTTCCAGGATTGGCAACTGGTGCCCTTCCCACCCTCCCAGAGGCCAGCCCCAGGTGGGATCCCCCGACTCCCGTCAGCCTTGTGATGCCCGGACTTGCCCCAGGGCCCCCGGCTGGCAGGGTCAGGGCGAGACGGAGCTTCCTGGCTTGGCTCAGCCTCGGGTCCTTCCTCCTTGTCCGGCACGTGTGTCCTCGGATTTGGTCAGCACTGACTGCCCTCCCAGTGCTGCCTCCGCTCTGGGCAGAAAGGAGAGACCATCACGTTTGGATAGGGAGATGGGCCTTCAATAGCTCCCAGTTTTTCAGCAGCGTTTCTTGAGCTGAGATTCAGGGAACAGCGGGTCTGGGGTCTCCTAACAGGTGTGGGGGAAGGGGAAGAAGAGGGTCTGAGGGAGTGTCCCGTAACCTCAGCTTGTGCAGCAGTCTTTAAAGGCTCTGACAAGTCCTGTAGTGAAAATATTGATTAACTTTAAGAGTGTTCCCAAACTGACTTGATCATGGAACCCGGGCTTTTTGTTTTTCTCAGGGCTATTAACGTCTGTAGGACACCCCAGTTTGGGAAAAGCTGACTTACAGAATAAAGTCCTAACTTACCTTCCCTGCCCATCTCCCTCCCTGTGTGCCTGGCACTGTGATACGTGCTGGAACCAGCAGGGTTCTCTAGCATGCTGCCTCCGTAAGATCTCACATAATTGGCGAACGTGACCTGCCCTGTCTAATGTCACACTTTTAAGGCAGGCATGTCATCCAGCCCGTGAAGGCTTTGGGGGCTGGTGATTCCCATGTAGGGGATTTCAGGCGGTGGAATTTGGAGGTCCCTCAAAGGGACCAACCTAGCTCCTGGGGTAGCTGAGCCAGGGCCATAGATGAGCCACATCTAGCTTCCGGGCCCAGGCCGACTGTGTTGCTTCCTGAGTAAACGTGCGGCTTGTCTGCCACCGCCTGCGCAGCCACAGCCTGCGAGTATATTCATTGAATGCAAATCACACTGTGGAAATTTATTTCCCTGTCTTGCTGTTACCCCCTCCCTTAGCTACATCCCAGATTTATGAAACATATGGATCTTCTCTTTAAACAATCCCTCAAAAGCTCTGACTTGCAAATTAGTTCCTTGAATGATCAGCTGTATATATTCTGCATTTAATAAATTCTGCATTTAATAAACTCAGTTATTAAGGAAGTGGCAATTGATTATTCAATTACAGCGGATAGGGAATCAGACTCCTCAGCAAACTGCCTGAGACCCTGGGTTGAGAAACAATAAAGGGAAGAGAACACCCACTGACCCGGCCTTTCAGCAGCGTCCCTGGTGGTAACGGAGGGCACAGAGGCTGTGCCCAGGTCAGGATCCCATGGGCGTGGCCCCGGACTTGCCCTGACATTGTAAAGAAATTGGCAGATCAGCCAACCAAGATCCTTTACGTTTGATTTGTGTGAACTGAAGAGAATTTGCAGTATGTATGAAACGCAATTTGCATTCCATTCCAGGAAAAACACCAAGCAATATTGATAAATACATTTTATGTGTGTACAAAATAGATTTGAGCAAGATATAGGGGTCCTGGGAGTGGAGGTGTATGTGAAGAAATTAGCTGTATAAAAATGGAGTTAATGCAGTGGGAAGATGATAGTGAAAACTCCAGAAGGCCCCACAGAAATGCAGGATCTGATTGCACCTTCCCCCCTCCACCCAGGCAATCTGTCTCCAGCATTGAGGGGATATCTCAAAGGCTACCTCCTCCAAGAAGCTATCCTGATTTCCTTCTCTTTCTTTTGAAACTGTACAGTACTCTCGTCTTTACAAAGAGTGGCAGGAGATGTTGATGTTACCTTCCTTCCTGCTAATCATTCACTCATTCTTCCATCCATCCATCTGCTCATCCATCCATCTACTTATCCATCCATCCCTTCACCCACTCATTCATCCATCCGTCCATCCATCCATCCATCCATCCATCCATCCATCCATCCATCCATCCATCCATCCATCCTACCGTCCATTCCATCCACTCATCCACCCATCCATCCACTCATCCATCCACTTATCTATCCATCCACTCATCTATCCATCCATCCATCCATCCATCCATCCATCCATCCATCCACTCATCTATCCATCCATCCACTCATCTATCCATCCATCCATCCATCCACTCATCCACCCATCCATCCACTCATCCAGCCATCCATTCATCCATCCACTCATCTATCCATCCATCCATCCATCCATCCATCCATCCATCCATCCACTCATCTATCCATCCATCCACTCATCTATCCATCCATCCATCCATCCACTCATCCACCCATCCATCCATTCATCCATGCATCCCTCCATCCGTCCATCCATCCATCCATCCTGCCATCCATTCCATCCACTCATCCACCCATCCATCCACTCATCCATCCATCCATCCATCCATCCGTCCATCCATCCATCCACTCATCTATCCATCCATCCACTCATCTATCCATCCATCCATCCATCCATCCATCCACTCATCCACCCATCCATCCATCCATCCATGCATGCATCCATCCATCCATCCATCCATCCATCCATCCATCCATCCATCCATCCATCCTACCATCCATTCCATCCACTCATCTACCCATCCATCCACTCATCCGCATGACTATCCATCCGTGGTACACTGAGGGCCTACTCCTGTGGCCGCTGTCTAAGCACTGGGATAGAGGAGTAACAAGACAGACACAGGTCCCTGTCTTCTCAGAGCTTCCAGTCTGGTATGAAGGACACAAAACAAGAAACAAATCCAACAGATAGGACTCCAGGTCACTGCTGGTAGGGATTGTTTTACTAAGGAAATAAATACAAGGTGACAGGCTGGACGGTGACTGGGGCACTTTGGTGAGGTGGTCATGGAAGGTCTCCGAGGAGGAGGCTGAGCACATGTGGCCATCCTTCTGAGGGTTATCATAGGGGGGACCACTGGGCACATCGTGGCGGTGATCTCCAGGAAGCCCCTCGGTAACTCTGGCCACAGGAGCTGATAGCTGTGACTTATCATGTCCCTCCAGTGGCTGGACTGGCCAAGTGTGAGCCAGCAAAGGGAATCTAGAGAGCAGATGAGAGATGGTCTGGCTGCCTGCACTGTGCCAAATGGCCAAGGCCGGGGGATTAGCAGCTAGGGCAGTGCCGCCCAAGGACTGTAGCAGGCAAGAGGAACCCCCTTTGGACCACTTAGCCAAGAAGAAGGCTCTGGATTGTCCTCAGGCTGGTGGGACGGAATATCTCCTTCTCCCAGTGCTGCCCTTGGAGGCCGTGCTGTGTGGAGGAAGGACGGTCCACCTCCATCCTCTCCATTCCCTGACCAGTGACCTTAGACGTGTTCTGGAACCTTCCTGAACGTCAGCTTCCCTGTCAGTGAGATGGTCCAAGGATTCAGATGGTGGGTCAGGTGTGCATCCTCCCCGTGGGCTCCTCCACCTCTGGCCGTGGTCTCCTGCTGCCCCACACTCAGCTCTCTGGGTCACTTCTCCAGCCGGTCCTGCGCCCTGGCCTTCCTGTGCCGGCTTCCTGGGACAGCCGCCTCTCAGTGAGTGAGTGAGTGATTACCACCCCCCAGCCTGAAATAGGGGGCTGCACGGGGCTCCCCTGCTCCTCCTCCACAGTGGCCAGTCTCTGAGTGTCCTCCTCGTTCCGCTGGAGATGATCCCACCTGCAGCCAGGTGCCTCTCTGTGCCCAGGGGGTTGTCTCCTCAGAGGACGCGTGGCTGGACTGTTGGAGGGTGGTGTTGGCAGACTAGGAGAGAGGCGAGCAGGGGACGCTCGGCAATCAGTGGGATAACTCGCCCCTTCATGGGCTTTGGGGTCTTCATCCTTAAGATGGTGAATGAAGAGCCTCACACACGGGGCCTCTCGAGGGTGTGCTGAGCCCCGATTCCTGTCACTCCTCCACTAGATGGTGAGATGGGCTTGCACAGTACCCCCATTTCACAGGTGGGAAGCCTGAGGCCCAGCTCATGCAGCTTGCAGGCAGGAAAGCTGCATTCAGGACCCGGGCTTCCAGGCTGCAGGCCCTGGGGGCTCCTGGGAGACCCCAAGGCTTAGTGGGTGAGGTTTGCTCTCAGTGCCTCCTAAGGGGCCTGTGTCAGTGCGGACGTGACCTCCACCTGCAGGGACATCTGGGATTGGTGTCTGGAGATGGTTCCTGGGCACCTGGATGAACCAGAGAGGCCTTTTGTCCCAGCCTGCTCCCGTCCTAGGAGAGCCTTGGCCGCCTGGACATCTTCCTCCCACGAGGGCAAAGCCGACTCCCACCTGTGCATTCGGGTCTTGCTGTGCCTTCCAGCCAGGGTTTGGGGGACTACTGTTCCCTGCCCAGGCCGTGTCTTGGAGGTGATGTGAGCCAGGGCATGTCTTAGGGCCTCAGGACACTAGCCGCCCACGTCCCGAGGCTCCTCGACACCCCGTCTTCTGGGAAGTGAGGGGCTGGCTGCGCTGACCCCGTGGCCCCGGCCCTCTCACGCTTGTCCGGGGGTATGGGTGTGTGACTGCGCAGGTGTGGGTGCCTGGCCCCTGGCTGGCCCTGGCCTCCGGTCTCCCCCAGAGCATGAGCCACTGCTGCTGTCCCTGGATCCCTCCGTCTTCGCCTCCGGCCCTTTGCGGCGTCTCCTGCTGACCAGTTGTGCACAGAGCAGGTGGCAGGGGGCCCTTCTCCCTGGGGAGGGGGCACACTGTGCTTACAAATGGCGAGCTGGCGTGATTCTCAGTAAAGTGCCGTGGGACACATTTGATTGCGGGATTAACCTCCTCCTGTGATCAGAAATAGGCTGGTCTCTCGCCAGCCCTGGACATTCATGTGTTGAGAGCAGGCAGGGGGCAACCTCCTCAGCAGGCTGGTGGTCTGCGTCCTGCTGTCTTTTCCTGAGGTGCCCTCAAGGTGCAGACCACCAGGCCCTGCTGCCTGGCTGGGACAGGAGGCCCCCGGCGCACAGGTAGAGCCCAGCCTCCGGCAATGGCTGGTCCTGTTTTTGCTTTGGTCTCGCTAGTCGGAGTCCAGTCTGAATTCACTGCAGTGCCTGCCTTGTGCCGTCGTTTCTGCCTGGTGTGGCTCTCTCCAGCATCTCTGCCCTCAGCTTCCTGCCTGGGCTCCGACACTGCTCTGGCCGCAGCCTTCCCTGGTGACCCAGGTGCAGGGGCCAGGGCCCGCGTGGCTTCCAGTTCTGTTGGGAGGTGTGTCCATTTCCTGGGGTGGCCGTAACAAATTACCACAAACAGGGGCCTTAAATGAAGAGACATTTACTCTCTCATGGCCCTGGAGGCCAGAAGTCTGAAATCAAGGTGTAGGCGGGGCCGTGCTCCCTCTGGAGACTCTAGGGGAGGGTGCTTCCTGCCTCTCCCAGCTCCTGAGGGCCCCAGGTGTTCCTGAGCTGTGACTGCATCACCCCAGTCTCTGCCTCCATCTTCACACAGCTTCTCTTCTGTCTTCTCCTCTCTGTCTCTTATTAGGACACTTGTCCATTGGATGTAGGGTCCACACAGGTGATCCAAGATGATCTCACCTTGAGATTTTTAATCACATCTGCAAAGACTCTTTTTCCAGATAAGGTCCCACCACAGGGTCCAAGTATTAGGACCTGGACATATGTTGTTAGGGCTGCCATCCGCCCACTACAGGGCCTCATTCTGCCCCCCGAGGGCAGGGGCTGGTTCTGCTCTGTCTTTGCCCCCCCAAGTTCAACCCACGACCGGGGCCAAGGCTGCAGGTGAGTGTGGAAAAACAGCCTCCTCCCTTTTCTTCCCCCATCCTCCTCCCCCTCCCTTTCCTCCTCAACCCCCCCCTTCCTCCTTCTCCAGCCCCCACTTCCATGAGGCTGTGGTCTCGGGGGACCCACCCAGCATCTCTCTCCTTTGCTAGAGCCCCGTGCCTTGCTCCCCCGAGGTTCCTGCTATGGGAGAGCTGAGGGGCTTTCCTGCCACCCACGAGTAGGGTCTCGCTCGTCCCCAAGCCTGAGCTCTCCTGGGGTCCCACCGTCAGGGCCACGGGGGAGCTGGGGGCCCGGCCTGGGTGGGCGGCTGGTGGCTCAGGGTCCTCTGTGGAAGCCAGGGAAGACTCTGGACTCCTCGGCTGAAGTGTCCGCGGGTCTCCTGCTCGAGGTCTGGCCTCGATGGTGGGAAGGGCTGTGAGTGAAGCGGGGGCTGGAGCACCCTCCTCCCACCTCTTCCTTCTGTCAAGAAGCCTTTGCTCAGCACCTTCCGTGTGGGACACCCGTGCTCTGAGCTTTCTCAGCACCATTGCAGACCATCTCCGGGGTGTGTCTAAGGTTGACTCAGAAACAGTGATTCCTCCTCACAGCAGCCTTAGGACTCTCTCTCCTCTCTCTCCGCAGCCTGTCGGCTGTGACTCATTAATTCATTCATCAAACAGTCAGTGTGCACCTGTTGTGTGCCAGGCCCCGGCCTGGTTTCCCAGCGTGTGGAGATGCACTGGATCTGCCCCTCAGTGGCTCTCAATCCTGCACGCATGAGGCCAGCTCAGATGCCACCTCCCCTGGGAGGCCTTCTCTGATTGCCCAGGACCTCTGGGAACGCCCCCTCCTGCTCTGCTGGATCTCAATTAAGACGCTGCTCTCGTTCAGACTGAGTGGGTGGAAGATCAGCCTGTCCTGGGCACTGGGGACTGCCAGTCCATCGTCAATAAGGAACAAGAAGAGCTTGTGAAGGTTGTGAAGTTGGCTTTTGTGACAGCTCCACACGTAGGTGACCTTTACGCTCAGGAAAGTTTGCAAACCCCCTGCCTCCGTGAGTCAGAGCCAGCTGCTGCCAGCTGTGGAGAGAGGGGCTTTTCAGGAGGGACCTTGGTTGTCTACACAGCCTGAAGCAGGAACTGAGTAGTGGGCCTGGCCCCCGAACGCTCCCAGAGCCAGCCTCGTGTCCCGCAGGTCTTCTCCCGCTGCAGGGCCCCCGTGGCCGTGGAGGCGCCTCGGTGGGGCTGGATTCCCCACATCTACGGAGGGAGCTCAGCGTCCTTTAGCAACGTCCTGGTGGATCCTTCGCATTGTTTAAAGGATGCTTTCTTTATTTTTTACAACCCCCCACCTCAGTGCGGAGCTCGTGGGGGCGTTATGGAAGGTCATTTCTCAGGAAGGAGACAAGAATTTATTCAAATAGACGGCTCCCGTTCGTGCACGTAACAACCTGTCTCTCACTCTCCCCTTCCCGCCCACCCATCCAGCGACGGTGGCCAAGGAATTGAAGGCGTCGGCGCCGAGGCAGACAGGGTCCCGTGTTATTGTTACTGGCAATAACAGCGATCGCCGAGGGCCTGTGCCAGGCACGTCCTTGATGCTTATTGGTGGGGCTGTGCAGTGAATGAGGCCCAGTGCTGGACTTGGGGGCTCCCCCATGGTTGAGAGGGGACCAGCTGTGAGTAAAGCAAGCTGAGAAGGTGGAGGGAGCACAAAGGAGGTGCCAACCCAGCCTAGGGGGTGGAGAAGGATCAAGGAAGGCTTCCAGGAGGAGGTGATCCTAGAACTGTGTCTTAAAGCATGTGCAGAGGGTAGCAAGCCCATGGGCTTTCCAGGCAGAGAGGTTAGCGTGAGGAAGGGCCTGGAGGAGACCCAGCTTGGGGTGTGGAGGGTAGCAATTGATTGCTGAGTTAGAGACCAGTGCGGGGGAGAAGGGCGGGTGAGGCTGATAATCAGGGCATTGTAGGATCCAGGGGGGTTAGTGAGGCAGAGGGAAGGAGAGAGGGCGCAGGACTGAGGCTAGGACTCCAGGGAGGGTGTGAAGGCAATGACCCTGGGAAAGACGAGGAGGCCTGGCCTGGCAGGGAGACTTCTGGAAGCAAAGGGGTAGGGAGGGATTCAGCATCGACGTTACGGAGCACCGCCTGTGCCAGGCCCTGTGCCGGGATTGGCGAGAGCCCCCAGGGCTGCTGGCCTTGTGGAGCTGAGGTCCAAGTGCTCGGGCCAGGACCAGATGACACCAGGGTGCTGGCAGTGTCCTCAGAGGATGGCTTTGTTATTCTCTGAAACAGTGAAGATCCTGAGGGGGTGAGACAGGCGAGTAACCAGTGACAAAGGGAGATTCGGGGACTGTGCAAGGGGCCTGGACCTGGTGGGGGTGGGGGTGGTTGCAAAGTGCTGCTGGGGGCCCACGGTTGCCACATGGCACACCAGCTTGATGGGGGTGTAGTGGGTGTCCCCCAAAGAGATGTGTCCACATCCTAGCCCCCAGGACCTGTGAATGTGAGCTTGTTTGGAAACAGGGTCTTTGCAGAAGTCATCAAGTTAAGGCTCTCGGGATGAGATCAGCCTGGGTTATCCGAGTAGGCCCTAAACCCACTGACTGGTGTCCTTAGACGAGAAAGGAGAGGGAGACTTGAGACACGCAGAGGGAGAGGCCGTGTGAGGATGGAGGCAGAGACTGGAGTGAGGCAGCTACAAGCCAAGAAACGGCAAAGACTGCTGGGAACCACCAGCAGGAGGAGAGCAGGCTGGAGCACAGTCTCCCTCACAGCCGCCAGGAGGAACCAACCCTGCCCACACCTGGATTTCGGCCCCGCGATGCTGATTTCAGACTGCTGGTCTCCAGAACTGTGAGGAAAATAGATTTTTGTTGTTCTAAGCCACCCAGTTTGTGGTAATTTGGATGACAGCCCTAGGAAACTAATATAGTGTGGATTTTAAATCTCATAATCTCATCCAGAGACATCTGCGACGCTCAGGAATCCTACCTGTGTGTGGCGGCTGCAGAGCAGCCTGCACGGGAGCCGAGCGCGTTTGGGTGGGTGGGTGCACTGTGCAAGCACGCAGCGTTCCAGAAATAATCGCAGCTCCCTCCTGCCGCGTTCACCCTTACAGGGTTAGCTGAGCGGGTTTGGTCTGAACCCCAGCAGGAGGCGTGGCCAGAAGCCACCTGTGCCTGTCCCTCTGTCTGTACCACACGATGCCACATGATTACCATGTGGCCTGGCATCCGGTCCCCTCCAGCGCCGACCCCCGATCCCTCCCCCGACTCTGACCTGGAACTTGTGGTCCTGCCCACTCACTCACAGTTCCCACCCCCACATCTCTTCAAAGTTGGATGATTTTAAAGTCATGTCTAGGGACTAACTGTTGCTAAGAAAATTGTTGCTTAGAACACTTAACCTAAAATTAAAATGTGCCTTTCCGCTAAAAAAAGATCCTTCCTAGATCCAACAGTTCTCCTTCAAGCCACTGTCAAGGGGGTGAGGACCAAAATAGAGATTTAGTTTTCTTTTTGTGAACTGTTTTATATTTACCAAATGTAAAATAAGTAGAAGGAAATTTCAGGACTGGAAGGACGTCAAGGAAAAAAAGACTTTATGTTCTGAATTAGAAGCATACACCCCACCGGGGAATGAAGTTCATGGTTAGAAACCCAGCCCCTCTGCACGAGCCACGCCCCCAGCTCAGCTGGCCTTCCTGTTAACCCTGAGAGAAACCAAAGGGCTGTTTATAACAATTACGTCCTCTCCAGTGTCCACTCATTCCTTCACGAGTTCATTCATTCATTAATGCCTGTGCCTGACACTGTCATATGTGCTGGGCAGACACAGAGAAGACTGAAGCGCAGTTCTTGCCAAGGGAACTGGATGTTTCCGTGACGACAACAGGCCAAACCCCAAGTGATGAGACTTCTGTAGGAAGCGCTATAAGGGGGTAGGTGGTACTGCAACAGCCTCCTGGCTGGTCTCCCTGCTCCTGCCCTGGCCCCTTCGATCTACTCTGCACTCAGCAGCCGAAAGGATCCTGTGACAACATCATCCTGTGCTTGAGGATGTCACTCCTCTGCTGTGAGCCCTCCTTGGACTCCCCAGCCCTCTCAGAGAAAGAGTCACGTGATCCCAGTGGACCACAAGGCCCTATAGCATCCAGTCTCCATTTCTCTCTGATCTCATCTCTTGCTCCTCTCCCTCCCAACCACACTGGCCTCCTTGCTGCTCCTTGAATCGGCCAGACACGATCTGGCCTCAGGCCTTTGCACGTGCTGTTCCCCAAGCCTGGAATGCCCTTCCCCAGATGGCCACACGCCTCCCCTCCCCCACCTCGTTCAGGTCCATCCTCTAAGGTCATCTTCTCAGGGAGGCTGCCCTGGCCACTCTGTCTAAAATTTTAGCACCGTGACGCCTTCTTATGCTTCTGCCCGATAGTTTTCCTCCAGAGCCCTTGTTTTTATCTAACACGGTTTATGTCATCATCCCGTTTATCTCGTGCCTCCCCACCTAGAATGCACACTCCGTGAGGGCAAGACCCTGCTGTTTTGTGTGCTGTGGCCTCCTTGGTGCCTGGGACAGGGCTTGGCATGTAGTAGGTGCTGAATAAATGCTTGCATGACGAGTGCTGAGGTCTTGAAGGGTGCACGTGAGTTTCCCAGCTGGAGAAGAGCAGGAAGAACAGGGAGGGCTGGGCCTGGGGGGCCAGGGCTGCAGAGGCAGGTCAAGGAGGGCGATGGGCCCTGGGTGTTTGCCACAGAGTCTTGACCTTACCCAGAGGCAGCAGGGAGGGCTCCGGGGTAGTCAAGCAGGGAGGCCACAAGATCAGCATGTGGGAAGCGTGTGTGCATGCGCGTACATGTGCACACGTGCATGCATGAGATGATGTGGGCAGGGCTGGGGGAGGGGTGTGCCGTGATGATTTACCAGAGTCCCCTTGGCCTCCTCTTATTAACCACTAAGCCCCATTTCTTATCTCCAGTGCAGTCCATTTTAAAGGCTTCTGTTCTCATTACATGAAATCGTATTAAAAGCCTGTGGTGAGCTGGGAGGCAGGGTGCCAGCAATAAAAGAGGTGCAGTCTTTGCCTCGCTGTATTTACGCCCTTCAGAGACTATAGTTCCTTCAGTCTGGAAACTCTCTTAGAGGCACTCTACTTGCATCATTGTTTTATTCACCACGAGGGAGTGTCATTGATTATAAGGCACATTCCAATTCCAAAGATGTTAAAATGTGAAAAAAAGAAATGCAAGTCTTGGACTCGTGAAATATGGTAATAATGGAACATACAGATATGTGGTATAGCACGCCAGGGTCTTTTCGTAAAAGCATCCAGTCAAATTTATGTTCTGGAGAACCGAGCGAAACAAGCTGGGACGAGCCATAAATCACTGGGCACGTGCACGAGCAGGCTTCCTCGGAGGTGAAACCTTCCGGCACATTCCAGAAAGCTGGCCTGGGACATGTCTCGCAGGGAGAAGTGGGGCACCCCACCGGTGTGGAATGGGCTCAGGGGTTTCCAGGGGATGGGCAATTTAAGAAGGAGCAATTCCATCTGCCACAGCACAGCCCGTGATCATGGCCATCAGATACTGTGCTTTGGGGCGTAAGCCGAGCCCCTGAGGAGGCGGGAAGGAATGTTTGTTCCAATGGAAGCCTGCAAAAGTTTCCAGAGCATTTCCCCTCCAACTTCTCCATTGGCCCAGGCTCACCAAGACCCCCTCTGCCCTGTAATCATTTCTCTTCACCCCTGAGGGCTGGTGTGTCCGGCACAGCGAGCCCTGGACCAGCGTGCCAGAGTGCAGGCGTGGGGGGCACCACATGGCACAGAGTTGTGGAGTGGAGGCTCCGGGGTTCCATCCCGGATATGGGACTAGCTGTGTTCTCGGTGTGGTCTCAACTGGCTTTTAGAACCTGGGCTCTCAGAGGTGGAGAGGAGGTTGTTTAAAATGGCATCTGGCTGGCAGCTTCCGATGTAATCTCCCAACATCCCTGAGGGGTACTTAGGAAGACACAAAACAGATGCAAATGAACAACAATGAAAACAAAGACCAAGCGACAGTACCTACCTGGATCCGGGAGACATGACCTCTCAGTTAGGCCGGGATGTGCGTGGAGGGAAGAATAGTGAGCGCCCTCTGCCTGGTGTGACCACGTCTCCCGCCCTGTCCTCCTCTGCTTCAGGGACCCACATGGAAACCCCACTGAGAGCTGTGTGTCTGTAGTCCCGTCTCTCCGCTGTCTTGGTTTGGTTCCCCCAGAAGCGGACCCTGAGAGGATTGGGGTGCGTGTTGTTTATCTAGGGCGATGGGGAACGAGCTGGGGGCCTGTGCCAGCAGCATGCACTGTTGAGCCGGTTGGCACCTGGGCTCCATCCCTTTGGGGACTCAGGGAGACAGTTCGGGACATGCATCGGACTTCTCAGGTGTGTCCAGCCTGCAGCCTTCAGCGTGTGGGGTGATGCCCAGGGGATGTGAACGGACACCGGTGCACTCTCGTTCCGTCTGTGCATCTGTGAGACACGTGTAGATGCACAAGCTTTGACGGGTGTGAAACGTGGCTTATGAATATCACATTTTGCTAATACTGTCATAACTGTGACTTGAGCAGCTGGGTACCCGCCTGGCCTCCTGGACCCCCCACTTTACCTGTCTGTGAAATGGGGAGATTAAATTCAATATTGACCGTGACTGTGCTCTGTGAAGTGGAGAGGGCTTTGTGCAAATGGCAGGGGCTGTGCACGTGGAAAAGGGGGTTGTTAGCCCCCCGAGGATTCCCCTCTCACCTCCCATTGTATGCCAGGCCATCGGGTGCTGCTGGGCAGAACCAGGGGTGTACGCACAGTTGAGGGGCAAAGTGAGGGGAACTCCGAGCATCTCAGAAGCCACCAAATGAGACACAGGGGGTGGGGTGGCAAAGTTCTCCCACTAAAATGTTCTCTCTGGCATCTAACTGAAAGTCAGGCTGTCCTGGCTCTGACAGGGTTTACTGCATCGGCCAGCAGGGAGCAGGCGGCAGTTTATCAAAAGGTTGAGAATGCAGCTTTGGAACTGGACATCTGGGGGCAAAATCTGGCTCTGTCATTTGAAAGCAGTGTGGCCTTGGGCACAGTCTCAGCCTCTCTGAACCTCAGTGTCCCGTTTGCAAACGGTGCTCGGGCACGGTGCCTCCTTCCCCGGCTGGTCGGGAAGATTGGATGTGTTTAGTGCCCTTGAGTGCTTGGTCACCAGTGAGCTCAAGGCCTGGGGTCGGGGCACAAAGGGACCATGTGGAAGCACCCTGCTCTCCACTGCCCACAAGCCTGTCCTCAGACAGACCCCTCCCAGGCGGAACAGACCCCCACCCCCATGCCTCGGAGGCCGCATTTTAATATCCTGAGCTCCAAGTTTCCAGACAAAAGTGGATCTTTCCCACCCTGCGGCCCGGGTTTTATTAACTCGACAATCTTCCCTCCCGTGACCTTTCGCTCCCTCTCTTGCCTCCCGCTGGCGTCCAGTCGCTGCCCATTCGGCCTGAAAACAGCTTCATTACTCGGTGCCCTTTCCCGGTTGGCGGTGGCTGTGAAATGCTGAACTTCAGGGGCAGTTTTGAATTGTTCGAATGTGGTTCCACTTCACTTACCGATCGTGGGGGAGGGAGGGGCGTTCGTTCATTCCTTCGTTCGTTCCTTCTAAACTGTCGTGTGCAGAGCCTGCTCCGTGTGGCTCTGGTATGACATGTGTCAGTGTCCTCCGGAGTGAGAGGTGTCGCTTGGCCTGGACCCGGGCCCTGCAGCCCCTTCAATGTCATGCTCGCCGCCTCTCAGAGCGCCGCGTCCTCGTCTCTGAAGTGGGTGAGCCACTGTGACTTCTCGGGGTCGGTGGGTGTTGGAATGAGATGACGATGTGCACGTGCCAGACACGAAGGGCGTGCCCAGTGAACGCAGCTGCCTAAGGGGCCCCCTTCAGGGCCCACAGTGTTTCTTTTAATGTTTTTTGATGAGAATCTTTCCCAAACGGCAGGAATTTTCCGGGGGTGATGGGCCGCTTCGCCGATTGCCGGGTGTGTCTGGTTACCCCGCCGTGTCGGATCACGGTTCCTCATCTGCAGAGTGAGGATGAGTCTCTAGTTTGTGGGTTGTTGTGAGCATCCAGTGGGCCATGTGGCCGGGGACCCAGCAGGTGCCCGGGACGCAAATCGCAGCGGGTGATTCTTGTGTTTTGCCGTGGCTCGGGGTCTTTATTCAGAGCACGAGGACCGGGATGTCAGGGTCAGGGACTCTGCGGATGGGCCGGACCTCAGGGCGCTTTCTGACCAAACGTGTCCGAATGAAACCGAGCAGTGAGTCCATCAGCAGTCTGTGTTGAACAACTGTGGTGTGTTAGGCACCGTACTGGACGCTGGAGGTGCCAGCATCACCCGGTCTCTGCTCTCTGATGCTGTCGGGGTGACTGGGCTGCTACAGAGGCTGCTTTTTTGAGGCCACGTGCCCCCAGACTACTAGGCTTTGGGTCCTCGTGGGTGTGGGTTACAGATCGCCTTTGCTTTGCAGGTAAGTGTCAGGCTCTCAGCTGTCACTTCCTGCTGCTGTTTGTGTACCTGCCTCTGGAACTCTTCCCCCTCGCCGTCGTGTGCTTCTGTCTCCTGTGGTCCAGAAACCTGGATTGCTAACCTTACCGGGGTTGTGAGCAAAGAGGAAATAGGCTCCTGGTGAGGAGCTGAGGAAGTTCTCCGGGGATGAAAGTGCATAAGCTTGGCTGTGGAATACTGTGACGTGGACTGTGACGTATATTGGGCTTCCATCCAGGGTCTGACTGCTGCGTCCTGTCTCATTTATTCACTCGTCAAACTTGCGTTGAGCACGCCAACACAAGAATGGAAGATCTAGTTTGTCCAAACAAGCACCCAAACCTGCGGTTTGGAGACTGTGAGGTGCCAGATTGAAAACCCCTGTGGGGGAGGAATAAGTCTGCTCACACCGCGTAACTGAGGGAGTGTCTGCTGATTACTGGAAGTTAACGCCGTCGCTCCATGTGAGCTGAGCAGTGACTGTTCCAAGGTCTCTTCCAGCCACTGGACCCTCTCGTGGCTTCTGTTGCTCTCCAGAGGCGAGTCTCGATTTGCTGGGCTGTGTGGAGAATTTTCTAGAAGGCTGCTGAGGTGTCCTAGGCCACTGGAAAGGCTGCTGCCACCCTCCCCAGCTTCGCGAGACAGCCTGCCTGCGCCAGGTGCGGGAGGTCCTGGAGCTCGAGAGCCGGGGCCCCATGTCTGATGCTGCCCCGGCCGGCGGACGTGGGCGAGGGCGAGTCCTCCCTCCCACTGGAGGGGCTTCGTGTTCTGTTCGTCACAGTTCGCTCCCCAGACTTGTCACTTCTGACTCCCTCCTTTTTCTAAAGCCTTCTTGTCCTCACCAGCCTCCTTTGCCCCGGGGGGGACGAGGCCCCTGCGTACGCGGAGGGGCTCCTGCCCCAGCCTCTTGCTGGTTCCCGGCCTCGCCCCCCACCCCCCGGGGGATTCAGGGGGCCTGGTGCTCGCCCACAGAACTTACTCTGCACCCAGGGAGCTTCCTAAAACCACTTCCCTGCTCGGCCCCCACCGTCCCCTGACTGCAGATGAAGGCCCGGCTCCTGGACGGGCCGAGAAGGCGCGCCAGAGCTGACCTCGTCTCCCCTGCTTCCCCTCCGGAGCTTTCTCTCCAGACCCGCCCGGCGGAGGAGCAGAGCTTCCCTTCACCGTGTGCCAGACGCTGTTCTCAGTGCTGACGTGCGTGGATGTGTTCAGTCCTCGTAGTATCCCCGTGGGGAGACCGAGGCACAGAGGGTCACCCAGCCTGCAGGAGGCGGGGCTGGGGTCGGGAGTGAAGCCGTGCGGCTCTGAGCCCCGGGACCGCTGGGTTGTACTGTCCAGACCGGAATGACCGTGTGCCTGGTCCCTGCTGGGGGCCGTTACACACCTTAGCTGGGTTAACGGCTCCTCCTCCAGAGCCGGCTCAGGTGACGTCTCCTCTGCCCCCCGGGCCTGGCGAGGGCCTCTCCTGGGCCTCCTCGCTGTGTGGAGGGGTGCTGGAGGTGGTTGAGTCGTTGGTGCGTGGGTGGGTGGGTGGGTGGAGACCTTCTGTTGCTTCCAAAAGCTCAGCTTAAACTTGGCTGCCGTGAGGAAGGAGGCGGGGATGGAGGGTTGGAGAAGGAAGTGGAGGCGAAGAGGGATGGGGAGGGGCCTGTTTTCCTGCATCCACGTGTTCTGCTGAGGAGAAGGAGCTTTAGAGCCAGAGGTTTCTGTAGCCCTGGCTGAAAGTGTTGTCATCACCCCCAGCACAAGGCAGCTGATATGTATGTGGGTGTGTGGGTTGGCCCTGCCTGCCGAACAGACAGGTTTTAAAGGAAGAAGGCTGGAAAAACAGCCCCAAAAAGGTAACCAGGAGTCCCAGGGAGGATGTGGAGCTTCGAGGATCTGAAATGCCCCGTGGGTTTTGGAATTCTGGGGTAAGCCAGGGTCTCATCATCTGCCCATGGAAACTTGATTTGCTTGAAGGTCAGAAGGAGAGATCATTAGATTAAATCAGAGGAATGAATCCCTGCCTGTGCTCTGGACGCGGCTCCCTCCAGCTCTCAGTGCTGAGCTTCTGGAAGCAAAACAGTCCCATCCACCCGTCTACCCTCCCCGCCCCCACTCACCCCCGGGGAGCCCCACTGCCCACTGCATGCCGGGAGCAGAAGCCCAGGGCACCAGGCTGCAGGGCTGGGCCTGACTGCACACCGAGTCAGTCCGGGCCTGGAGGACCCTGCAGCCCGGTCTCTTGCCCGCCATGCCTCTCAGGCTTGCTGGCACCAGGAAATAAATCCTGTCCTGGAGTTGAGTTTGTTCTCTGAGATTCCCTTCTTTGTAGAAGATGGCTCGTTGATCTGGAGGCTGGACTGATCTCATGCTGTGAGCAGAACAGTCTCATTAAGAATCCCACTTGCTGTCTGAGTGCTCACTCTGCCTTCAGGTTCTAGTGTTGTCCCATTTTACCACGAGGAGACTGAGACTGGGAATGTTAAACAGCTGTGCCTATGGTCACGTCCGTGTTAAAGGCAGGACGTGACCACAGGCAGCCTGACCCCATGGTGCCCGATGGCTGCTCTCGCAACTTCCCTGAACTCCCGCAGCGCTTTATGAGCCCACCCTCACGTCCTAGGTCATGCTCATTCTCCCTGCAGCCTGGGATAGCCTCACAGCCCCGTTTTACAGGTGACGAGACTGAGGCTCACTAAGCTTGAAGGTGGCAGGTGGCTCTGCCCTGCTCAGGGCCAGCTCTTCCCGCTGTGGCCTCTGAGTCCTCACAGCCTTCTCTGAGCACCAGCACCTGGCGGAGGCGCTGACTGCAGCCCTAAAGCAATCCAGCACCCCCGTGGTGACGCGGATTAGCATCTAGGCTGGGGTTGTGGCCGCCCTGGCTCCCCGGGAGGCGGGCCTGCCACCCTCTGGGCCACGTCTGCAGCCGGATGGCCTGTTCTGGGACGCTCTGAGCCCACTTTGCACCCGCCAGCCCCTCCCGCAGAGTGACGGGTAAGGCGAGTCCTCCGGCCCGCTCTCCTGGTCTGTGCACTGGGGTTCTGGACCCGACAGTGGCTGGGAGCCTCTCTAGTGCTGGCATTCTGCAGCTCTAAGTGTTTCTGGAATGGGGCCGTGAAAGGCAGCCCCCTATCCCCCCACCCCACCGTGCTACTGTGTGCCGGGAGCTTGTTAGCAGCCCGGGGGAACTCATTTACACCTTGCCATCCGGCAGTGGGCCCCATCATTATGCCCATGTGAGAGATGAAGAAACTGAGCCTCCATGAGGTTCCACATCTCACTGAAGGTTGTACAGACGTGGTAGGGCCGGGCCCCCAGGCAGGGGCCCTGGAGTCCGCAGCCCTGGCTGCGGCGCTGTCCTGGCTCTTCTGGGTGAACGTCTCCTTCACCTGCAGTCCCGAGCTGCATCCCGGGCTGGGAGGGAGCCACGGCCTGCCAACGCGAGTGACGCCCCACCTGGAGGCCCGCCACAGCTCCCCTGCCCTGAGCGACCTGGAGTCTAAGTGCTTTGCCAATACTGGTATTTATCTGGCTGGAAATTAATTCCCTGAACACAACGGGGTCTTCATAATCATAAACTTCTCAGGCATCACGCTGGCTTTGCATCTACTTTTAAAGAGAGAGAGAGGCCAGGACTGTTGTGATGCCCCAAGCGAGCTGTTCACGAGGAAGGCAATTTCCAAGTGTCGCCAACCACCTAGGGTCCCCTTAGCCCTCCCTCTCATAGATCTGCCTGTCGGATGATGTTCGAAAGAGGGCAAGGTGTTCCTTTTACGATGGTAGAGGCTCCAGGACACGTCTGTTTCACAGATGTAGGGACATCCTCCCTCCCTTCCTTCAACAGGCGGTATTGCGTGTCTCTGCAGTGCGGGCCGGCATTCGCGTTCCTGGGGCCACTCCCCCACCAGGGACAGGGACGTGAAGAGCACAGGGAGTAGACTTGGCCGTGTGCTCTGCCTTTGCTGCCACCTCTTTTCAAACAAAATGCAATTGCAGAGAAAGGAGACCCCTCCACCTGGCTTACATGAAAGGGCATCTAACGCAGGGATTACCAGCTCTCAGAATCCTTGGAAAGGCTTGAGGAGCAAGCCAAAGATCTGCAAGATCAAGGTTCTAGAAAACCCCACCGCGCTGGCTGTCAGCGAGCCACTGCCTGGGCCGCAGTCAGGAAGCCAGCAGGTGGCAGGTCCCTGTCCATGGGCCACCCTTGCCGGCCACCGTTCACCCCCCTGCAGAGCAGCCGCCTCACACACCACCTTTCTCCCTACTAACTCAGCTCCTGATTTAAGTTTTGCTCAAGTGTGTCAGAGCACTGACATCACAGCTGTAGCCCCCACTGCAAGGGAGTCCTGGAAATGTATTTAAAATATTTTGGTTTCCTAATGCACCCTCTGCCTTTTTTTTTTTTTTTTTGGTTGTTATTCAAGAAGAGGAATTGAGGTGGCTTACAAAAATGTAAAAATAAAATAAGCAAGGAAATAAGGGAAATAAGGGGAAAAATAAGAGGGAGCTAGGGACAGGCTTGGCACATAAAATACTTGCCTTATTGCTACAGGTGGGCCACAGATTTGGCTCTGAGCTTCCTAGCCGCTAGAGTAAAGAGGGGACGATGAACAGATGCAAGTAAGCCGGTTGTTAGGAGAGCTGTCCTGAACTGAGATGATACCAACTGAAGTGACCCCTGTGGCTGTCGGGGTGATTGGCTATCCTTGCAGTAAACGTAGTGGTCAGTTTCATTCAGCTATGACCCATACTGGCTCAAAGTGCAGTTTGGTGGCTAGTCCCCAAACCTGGTTCACTAGGGAGGCTCTGCCCGAAACCAGGAGCACCAGTTCAAGGGCGTTGTTCTCTGCGTCGTCGAGGGGTGATGAGGGTATTCTAGTTCGTCCAGCACGGGAAATGCGCGTTTTAGCTGTCCATCCCCCACGTCACAGGGAGACGCATCTTAGGAGTGTGGAATAGATGCTGAGGGAGCCCATATCTGCGGACACTACAGATCTGCTGCATCTGGAGAGCAGAGGAGGGAGCATTCTGCAGGCTCGAAAACCTGTTGTGGGTAACATTAGTATTTATAGTTAATAGGATGAACTAAAGATAAAAATTAGGTTGCAAAATGTCTAGTTCTGGCTCCCCCCGACCCCCCGCCGTTAGTCCACCGTTTTGCATTCTTGCAAGTCTCAGCTCAAATGTGAATCATCGCCTGGGGGACTGTTGTAGTTACATCCGCAGTCCCCGCGGACCTGAACCTTCAAACCTCAAACCTTCCTCTCTGAAAACTGGCTGGACTCACATCAGATGGCTGTCTGCTGCGGCCTCTGGCACCTTTGGGACGTTTCTGGTCCTACGCAGTTATCGGTCTGGAATTCAGACTCTCACTTCCTTTTTGGGTGGTGTCGCTCATATTCCCCAAGGACAAAGAAGTTGAGACTCAGGCCGAGAGCAGCCGGTGCGCCCGGCTGCACCCCCTGCTGCAGTTTCATCTCAGCGCCCACAGAAAATGGGGACTCCATGTGCACAAGGTCACCCTTTTATTCCGTGTCACTATAGGAAGTGGGCTATGACCCACTGGGGTCTCAGGAGGTGAAAACACGTTTTTAAAAATGACTCTATTCTCAAGAGGTGGAGATCGAAGGACTGGACCAACGTCACCCTTTGGAAAATTCCAGAGCTTGGGAAGTGTGGTTGACATCTCCAGAATTTATATGAAAGAATGTCTTTATTCTTAGTTAAGCTGTGGCAGGATGGCCATTTGGGGACCCCCTCTCTTTTACTTCTCGAAGCAGGATAACACCTTCATCTTCCACTCATTGTCTCTCTTTTGTCCTAAATGGGGGAAATCCTGCTTGTCGTTCTGGGAGGGCCGGTGTTGAGTGTGATATCTGGGTCTGATTCGATGTGGCAGTATGTGTGGGAGCGTACTGGAGTGTATTAGGAGGGCAGGTGCTGGGATCAAGCCCAACTTCATTAGGTTACCTAACCGCTCGGTGCCTCAGTTTCCCCTTTTGTAAAATGCAGGGATGACAGGTACGGACTGTGTACCATCGTGGTGAGGAGTGAATGATTTAACCGGAGTGCAGAGCTTAGCCCAGCGCCTGGTGCCAGGAAGTGCTCACCAAGTGTCATTAGCAGGCACGAGGCGGGCGTGGACGAGAGCTGCAGAGATGAATTAACCTGTGACTAAATGATTGAGGCCCTTCCTCCCACCTCCCGAAGAGCCCGGTGCGAGAGCTTGATTAGTTCAGTGTTAACCTAGACCGGCCGTCCGCGCCAGAATGAAAGTCATCATCGAAATTCGCCTCATCCAGGGTATCCCCGAGTTTCAGAAGCACAGTCCTGTGAGGGAGACACATGACAAAGCGCTGCAGAGAACACCTGGAGTCCGTCAGCATTCTACACGCTGCGCAAAACTATTTTTACTTGTCAGTCTCGCTGGTGGAATCAGAGCGTGGGGGTCACTCTCATGACAGCCAGTACCCTGCTCTTGAGATGCGACTGCTGTTTCGGCGAGAAATCATTATCTTTCGGTGGACTGTGTCGCCTGTCTCTGCTTGTCAGCCTAGCGCTGGCTGACATGTTTGCAAACCTCTCTGATTTCTTTGTAGCCCCCTCCTGTGGGTTTTGGGCGTCATTTAACTCCCGAAGCCCTGAATTTAGCAGCTGCCCACTGGAAGCCTCTGGCCCTCTCTCCTGCGCCTCCCGCCTCCTTCCTCCCAGCCCCGGAGCACAGGGGCTTTCTCTGGAGTCTCTCGGGCCTCCGGCCTCCAGACTGTTTGTGGGTCTGGTCATCTTGTTCTTATGCTAGAGCCAAATAAGAACTTTCCGACCTCCCTTTCTCACAGACCCACTGTTGGGCATGCTTATTTCACGCCAACCATGCAAACCCAGAGAATTTGCCAGCCTCCATTGAGCCATTTGTGTGGGCAGAGTGGCCAGACCGTGGTGATGGCAGCCTGGCGGGTCCCTGGCGGGTTCCTCTGTTGGGAAGAATTGTGTGGGTTCCTCCCTCTGCTCACCTCTTGTCCCCTCCCTTCTGGCATGAGTCCCCGTGTACTAGTCATGGCAGTGGCCTCTGAGGTTTTGGTGCTGTCACTCGGGGGCTGGGGCGTTTGGTTTCTCTCTTTTCCTTTACGTGCCGGAAATTAATGCAGAGGATCCTCATCTTCGAGGACTCGCTGTCACTCGGTGGCCAGTGTCCACTCCAGGCTGCAAGGGCACCTTGCAGGACACACCCCTCCCGACAGTGCCTCCTTCGCTCTGAACAGGGGCGCCACTCTGCCCAGGGGCCCCGTCAGGAAGAGAACCGTGTCCGGCCCCACCCTCACTCTGCGCTCGCTCTCATCACAGGTCTGGTTTCACTTCTCGGTGCTCCCCATGTCACTCAGCCCCGGGCCACCTTCATGGCTCCGTGCCCAGGCCTGGCAATGGTGCAGAGATGGCGGTCGGCGTTGCTGACAGGGAGACGTTATCAGCGCAGACGTTATCTGCATCTGCTCTGGCGGGGAGGGGGCCCTGCCTCCCAGTGCACGTTTAAACACCAACCTGCAGCTATTCAAGCACTTTCTGGAGGGCCTAGAGCTTTGCCAGAACTATGGACAAGTTTATGAAACAGAATCTCCCCCTTTTAAGAAGTAGATCCCCCTGTGGTGTGTGGGGAAGAATCTCAAGGTTTGACTGTAGAAGCCCGTATAATACCTGGTTAATTCTGAATGCAGAGAACCTGGGATCTCAGGGTATAAATTAACTCAGTTCGTGTTATTGGATTGTCTGGTGCCGTATACTGTTTTGACTTAATGAGGCTGGGGCTGTATATCACAGGGATCACCACGGCAGCTGGGATCTGAGAGTCTGTTCTTAGCTCCTCCACTAATTAGGGGTGAGCCTGGGCAAGAGCTGGCGACTGAGGATGGCGGTGCTGGTCTGTGGGCAGTGCCAGTGACATCAGTGACTCAGGCCCCCAGATTGCAGGCGTTTTGGTCCCCGGTACATAGAAGAGGAAGCTGAGGCCAAGAGAGGTGAACTAATCCCACTGCCAGGCTCACCCAGCAGCAGGTGGTGGAGTCGGGTCACACGCGGTTGGGTCTGCCCTAGGGCCTCTGTTCCCAGCCCCTGGCTACACTGGCCGGGCCTTCATCAGCAAACACCACTTACCAAGCGTGCCTGACCCACTACGAGGGCCAGGCAGGGAGGGTTGGAGCATCTCTGGCAGAAAGTGAAGGTAAGAATTCATTCATTGACTCATGCATTCATTCACTCCCTCACTCATTTGTTCACTCATTCATTCATTCACTCATTCATTTACTCACTCATGCATTCATTCACTCACTCATTCACTTATTCATTCACTCCCTCATTCATTCTTTCGTTCACTTATTCATTCAGTAAGTGGAGTATCCACTATGTTCCAGGCACCGTTCTAGGACATGGTGATGAATGAGACAAGGTCCCTCCTCTTTGGGCTTTGTATTCTAGTGGGAGAGATGGAAACTGAACAAGGGCATGTATGATATGATGTAGGGCAGCTGTGGGTTGTAAGGAGTGTGAGTACAAAGGTCCGATGGGAGAGGGTCGGGGAGAAAGTTGAGTGAGGATGTGGGGATGGCAGTGGAGACACTTCTGTTCTCAGTTTTCTATGAAGGGGAGCAGAGAGTGGGTGTTAGCTGAAGGGGGAGGTGGGACAGAATGCCTGGCACTTAGTGGGCCCTCAGTAGATCTCTGTGTATTGAATGAATGAACGGAGGGTATGTTGAGTGAACGAGTGGAGGGCACTGTCTTAGTCTGTTCAGGCTACATAACAAAATACCATGGACTCGGTGGCTTATCAACAATAGAAATTTATTTGCTCACAGTTCTGGAGGCTGGAAGTCTGAGACTGTGGTGCCAGCATGGCCGGGTTCTGGTGAGGATCCTCTTCCAGGTTGCAGACAGCTGACTTCACCTTGTGTCCTCACATGGTGAAAAGGAGCCGAGCTAGCTTTCTGGCCTCTTCTCATAAGGGCACTAATTGCATTCGTGAGGCTCTACCCTCATGACCTGATCGCCTCCCAAAGGCCCCACCTCCTGACACCATCACAGTGGGGATTAGATTTCAGCATATGAACTTGAGGGGGACACAGACATTCAGGCACGATGCATGAATGAATGGAGGGCATGTTGAATAACTGCATGGAGCCCATATTGAAGGACTGCATAGAGGCTGTGTTGAATGAATGAATGGAGGCCATGTTGAATGACTGTATGAAGGTTACGTGGAATGAATGCATGGAGGCCACGTGGAATGACTGCATGGAGGCCATGTGGAATGAATGCCTGGAGGCCATGTGGAATGAATGCCTGGAGGTCACGTGGAATGACTGCATGGAGGACATGTGGAGTGAATGCATGGAGGCCATGTGGAATGAATGCATGGAGGCCATGTGGAATGAATGCATGGCGGCCACGTGGAATGACTGCATGGAGGACATGTGGAGTGAATGAATGGAGGACATGTGGAGTGAATGCATGGAGGACATGTGGAGTGAATGAATGGAGGCCATGTGGAATGAATGCATGGAGGCCATGTGGAATGAATGCATGGAGGCCACGTGGAATGAATGCATGGAGGCCACGTGGAATGAATGCATGGAGGACATGTGGAGTGAATGCACAAGGCCATGTGGAGTGAATACATGGAGGCCACGTGGAATGAATGCATGGAGGCCACGTGGAATGAATGCATGGAGGACATGTGGAGTGAATGAATGGAGGCCATGTAGAATGAATGCATGGAGGCCACGTGGAATGAATGCCTGGAGGACATGTGGAGTGAATGCACAAGGCCATGTGGAATGAATGCATGGAGGACACGTAGAGTGAATGCACAAGGCCATGTGGGGTGAATGGCTGGAGGCCATGTGAAGTGAATGCATGGAGGACATGTGGAGTGAATGCACAAGGCCATGTGGAATGAATGCATGGAGGCCACGTGGAGTGAATGCCTGGAGGCCACGTAGAGTGAATGCACAAGGCCATGTGGGGTGAATGCATGGAGGCCACGTGGGGTGAATGCCTGGAGGCCACATGGAGTGAATGCACAAGGCCATGTGGGGTGAATGCATGGAGGCCACGTGGGGTGAATGCCTGGAGGCCACATGGAGTGAATGCACAAGGCCATGTGGGGTGAATGCATGGAGGCCATGTGGGGTGAATGCCTGGAGGCCATGTGGAATGAATGCATGGAGGCCATGTGGAGTGACTGCATGGAAGCCACGTGGAATGAATGAATGGGGGCACCGTGAAGTTGTGCCACACAGGCTCAGCTGGCAGGTGGAGGGGCTGGAATGATGATCCAAGTTTCCCACTCCTGGAGGGGGGCGTCTCTTGGGCAGTCGCTCCAGGGAAGGCGTCCCTACCTTCGGGTCATTTGTTTGGGCGTTGCCTAGACTTGCAGAGTGGCCTTTTTCCCTCTTCGCCGCGCCCACCCCTATCGGTTGATGTTGGGTAGAAGGCAATGTTTGAAGCCCGGGGCCTCAGGAGGGTGATGTACACCCATCTTTCTCTCCTGGGGTTTCCACCAGGCATAGGTGGGGCACACTGGGAGTTGGGAGGAGGTCAGTCTGGCTGGAGCATCTGGGAGGTGGGAGAGGTGGGCAGGGCGGGAATGTGGGAAGCCTTGAGGCCAGTTTTGGCTTCTCCTGTCAGTACTGGGGAGCCATCGAAGGACTTGGGCCAGGGAAGCGAGGGCCCTTTGCATCATGGAGCACATCCTTCGGCCTCCAGGGATCTGATTTTGTAGGATCCTTCGCCGGCAGCCCTGAGGGGGTCACCAGAGATGAGGGACAGATGGCGCTGCTGAGAGTGTCTGAGCTGGGGAGACCCGAGGGGTGCGATTTTGAGCCACCTCAGGGTCAAGTGGTTGCCTTGCAGAATCCTGCCGGGTGGTCTGTGAACGGTTACAGGAGGGGGCAGGACGGTGGCCTCCTAACTCAGCCTGAGGTCTCTGGCCCCGGCTGTCTTCAACTGGGACAAGGCAGGAGGGGGTTATGACCAAGAATGGAGCTCCAATTTCTCCAGGGGACTGTGGCTTTCGGCAGGTAGTGTGAAGGGGAGGAGCACGGCGTGGGTCAGACAGTCCTGCACTTAGATCCCAGCCCACTGCACACTGGCTGTGTGACCTTGAGCAGCCTCAGCACCCTCTCTGAGTCTCAGTCTCCACACCTGCAGGATGGGCTGGGGTGTTGAGAGGATGAAGGGAGATAAGGTGGGCAGAGCCTTCAGCGCTGTGCCTGCACGCAGTGGGCGCTCGGGAAACGGTTGGGTTCACTCTGTGGAAACTCAGTGCTTCCTCGCTGAGTGGACTCTGGGGACGCTCGGAGTTATCACCTGGCAGGTGGATGATGGTCATTTCGTCTTGTGGCGGGAGGGTAGGGACAGCGTTTGACACAGAAGTTTTCAGAGCTGGAACGACTGAAGGGCCATGTTTTCTGAATGCGGAATCTGGGTCCAGAGAGAGCTGTGCCTTGAGAGATCACACAGCGCGTTTGTGGCAGAGATGGTTCTAGAACCCAGGTCCTCTGGTTCCCGGCTGCATTGGTTTATGAGGCTGCTGTAACAAATTACGACAAACTTAGTGCCTTAAAACAACAAGAATTAATTTTCTCAGCGTTCTGGAGGCCAGAAGTCCCAAGTCAAGGTGTCAGCAGGGCCATGCTCCCTCCGGAGGCTTTAGGGGAGCATCCTTCCTGCCTCTTCCAGCTTCTGGGGGCTCCAGGCGTCCCTTGGCTTGTGGCCACATCACCCAATCTCTCCCTTGTCTTCACACGGCCTTCTCCTCCTCTCTCTACTCCTCTGTGTGTCTCTTATTAGGACACTTGTCACTGGATTCAGGGCCCAGCTGTATAATCTGGGCTGATCTCACCTTGAGATCCTTAACTAAAGTCTTAACATCTGCAAAGACCCTTTGTCCAAATATGGTCACATCACAGGGTGTGGGTATGAGGACGTGGACACAACCTCCAAGAGCTCCTCCAAGAGCCGTGGGAGGTGGTTAGTTTTAGTTTTCTGTCGAGAGCACAGTTCCCAAGGGGTCCTTCCTTCCCAGCGCTTTCTGTGTGTTTTGCAGCCAGCTCTCCAGGCCCATGACAGCGGCCATGTGGGGGGAGGGGGGCGAAGCAGCTGAGACCAGGAGGGGTGATTGGTGATTGGTGGGGGCTGTGCTAGAGTGAGGGGGGCGTTCAGCTGGGGGCTCGTCCTTCCTTCCTCAGGGAGACCAGACCCGCAGCAGAGCCTTCCAGAGCATTCTGAACACGAATCAAACCCCTTGTTCTTTGGGCCTGGCTCAGGCTGCAGAGCCCCAAGGGGGCTGGGAGCACGTGGGCTGCTGGCTATTAGAGCCAAGCTGAGAGCAAATTAAAGATTCTCCCGTGGAGGTGGCGGGTTTCTCAGATATGCAGTGTGGCCCTGGTTTAGGAGGCCGAGTGGCGTGGGTGGGGCTCCCGGGACCCAGACCTGAGTGTCCTGGTGCTGGGACTGGCTCCGCCACTAATTGTCACCAGGAGCAGGCGCCCTTCTTCGTGCCCCCCGGAGAGCCAGCTGCCCTCTCGGAGGTCCTCCTCCTGTCTCCCGTCCGTCCACCCTTGCCACCCACTCCCCTACCTGATGAGCTTGTAATCAGTTTCCTGGAGTGACCAGCTGGGTCATCCAGGCCTGTGTTTGTCCTCGCTGCGTGACTCAGCCCCTCAGTCTCCTGTGTGAAGTGGGGGTGGTGTTGCCCAGCCTCCCCTGGAGGCGTGGGGACGGGAGACGCTGCAGGAGAGGGCAGGCCCAGTGTGAGCACAGAACCAGCCGGTGCCGGGACAGGCAAGGCAGCCCGTCCTCTTGGGCCTGGCCAGGAAGGCGGGCGCTGGGGGAACAGAGGTGGGGGTGCAGGAGAAAGGAGACGTCCTGGAGAGCAGTCTGAGAGGCCTGAAGTTTGAGACGCGCCATCAGCCCAGATGGGTTTCTTTTCTTCTCCCCTGGGGCCGCAGGGCGGCACAGAACAAAGGGCGGCAGGCTGGCCTGGCTTGGAGCTGCAGCTGGTTCCAGGGCCAGAAGGGGGCGTGGCCACCACTGGTCCCAGGCCAACCCCCACATTGTCCTGGTGGAGGACATGGGCCCTGGAGAGGGGCTTGCTCATGCAAAGGTCCCAGACAGAGTTGGGACTCGAACTCCAGTCTCTTGCCTTCTGATCTGGCACGTATTCACGGGCCTCAGTTGACCAGAGCAGAGTGGGCCTGTACAGAGCAGACGATAATTTACGCAGACTGGGAGGGGCCTTGGGTCCCAGACCGCACAGACTGGGCTTTGCTTTTCAGGCATCGGGAGCCATGGAAAGTTGAGAGGGGAGCAAGCTCAGTGAACGTGGCGGCTGGAAATGGGTCTGATCGGGGAGAGACTGCCCAATGGGTGCAGAGAATGGAGTCAGGGGGCTTTCTTGCTTGAGGTGGCTGTGGCCCAGCCTGGAGGCTGCCTCTTCCAGGAAGCCTTCTCTTCCCTCCTCTGGGTCTCTGGCTGCCTGTGATGCTCTGGGTCGCTGCCTTCTGTGTCGACTTTGCGCACTCCCTGAGGCCGGGAACTGGAGTCTCCTTGGGAGTCTCATGCCTTCCCCAGCGGTGGGTGCAAAGTCTCCTTAAGGACTGACCACCTAGAAGAAGGGGAAAGTTCCAGGTGAGAAAGAACAAGGACCTACTGGGGAAGAGGAGCAGGCTCTGGATGCGAGGGACTCGGGCCGACGACCGTCACCCCAGCTAGAGTGGGGTGTCTAAGAAGGTCTGAGGCTCCTGGGCAGCTGAACCCTGACCCTTCCAGATACTTCTCTTGGTGAGCTCCCCAGTGGGTTCTCAGGCTGGCATTCTTGCCCAGAAAGGGAAAAATCAGGAAGAGAAACCGTTTCCCAGGAGCCCCTAATTTACAGGAGAAAGAACGTGCAGGCCCGGGGCCGCGCTGCTTTCTGCCGGCCTGTGGAGAGGGAGTCTAATTCTCTGGGCCTAGAGCTCATCCATAGATTATTGGTCTTTTTTTTCTTTAAAGAAGGTTGCTATAATACTAGTCTTGACTGTATTAATTTGACACTTGATTGAGAGAAAAATAAATAGCTTCTTAGGAATTCAGGAGTATGGATCCCGATCCCATGGTGCAGGCAGAGGTGGGCTCCTGTCTTCGGGCATAAAGAGTGGAGGACGCCGTAGCTTCATTTAAGGCGGTTTCCCTGTGAGGTAAGGCTGCTTCTGCCGCTCTGTTTGAATGTGGTTTCTTGTTTGGAGGGCGGTATTTGAACCGGCCGTGTAAAGCCCGTCACACCCCACCCTGAGCCTCTCTGACGGCTTTGTCAGCGCGCGGAGGCGGGTGGAGGGGGCTGGCTCGCTAATCCTGCTCAGGCAGGCAGGGGGCCTTTATGGAGACCAAGTCATGCCATTCAGCTCCATCCGACGGCTTCAGACAGCGGTCCCGGGAGTTCTGATGCAGCGCTTAAAAATTCAAAAGTGCAGTGTATTAATTAACGAGTTGATCCGCGGAAAAGCTCGATGAATTAGCCAGAATCGTCACTCGTGTTCTCGAGACGAGCACCTGAAGGAAAAGGCCAGCTGGACCGTGAGAACTTGAACCCTCCGCCTTGGGCCGGGGGATGCCACCTCCACCTGCGTGCTGGGGTCTGCGAGCAGGGGGCCTGCGGGGGCCTTGGCCTCATTGGCCCCCCATCGCTTTCGAGACCCCTTTTGTTTTGGAGGTAATTGGAGGCAGAGAGGGGTGAGGGGGTCTGTCTTGGTCAGCTCGGGCAGCTGTGACAGAATACTAGAGACCCGGGGCTTCAACCACAGACGGTTATTGCTCACGTTCTGGGGGCCGGAAGCACAGCATCAAGGGGTCAGCCGATTCTGTTGCTGGTGGGAGCTCTCCTCCTGATTTGCAGAGGGCCGCCTTCTCCCTGTGGGCTCTCATGGCAGAGAGAGCCCTCTCTTATAAGGCCACAGTCCTACTGGGTTAGGGCCCCGCCCTAATGACCTCATTTAACCTTAATTACCTCTTACAATCACACTGGGGGGTTAGGTATTCAACACATGAAATTTGGGGGGACACAGTTCAGTCCATAGCAGAGTTGTTGGCAAGAGCCCTTCTTGCTTGAGGTGGCTGCTGCCTGGCCCAGGTGCCACCTCCTCCAGGAAGCCCTCCCTTCTCTCCTCTGTGTCTCCAGGTGCCCTGTGCTGTCCCGGGTCATGGCCTTCTGTGTTAACTTTATTGGTCACTTGGTCCTTTGCCCTCTGGGGTTGGCACTAAGGTTAGACATTGGGGGGCTAACAATGGGAAAACACCATCCATCCAGTGTGGGTGACACACCAGTGTCTCCATCAAGGGAGCCCAGAGGCAGTTTGGGGAGTATTCCTGGAGATTTGGGGTGCTTTCAGGATTAGCGATTGAACTAATCCGATTCTGTGATTCTCTGGACATGCTTTGAGGTTCCTTCCCTCTGGGCCTTTGTCTCTCTGCCTGGAATGCCCTCCTTCCCCTCTCTGTGGATTGGTGTTTCCTCCCCCGGGAAGCCTTCCGGAGTGCACGGCTCTGGAGCCCACCATGCTGTCTTCAGTGCTTTGCAGACAATGCGTGGCTCTCGTCCCCATTGTTGTTCCCTGCCTACCACCGAGTGGGTGTTCAATAAATATTTGTTGATGGAATGAAGCCCTTCCCCAACCCCCCCACGCCTGGTACAGTGCCTGACACCTAGCGGGCACTCAATAAGTGTTTGATGAATTGAATTCATTGAAGTCAGAACACGGATCAGTGGCAACTGCCGAAAAGCCCGAGCCACAGTTAATAAAGCCCTCCCAGACCTGGGACATTAGTAAAATACCACAATTTATGTAAAGCTTTTCATTATAACTCTGCGGGGATTTCCTCCGGTATTAGCATTTTTCAGACTCTCTTATCAGCGGCACTTCAAGGATAAAAGCCGTGAGCTGCTGAAGGCGGTGTGGGAGAACAAACATGGGCTATTTGCACATCCCAAATAGAGATGGAAGTCAGTCGGGGTGGCCCTCCTCCCGAGATGCTGTGGGGCCTCGCCTGTTGTGCCTGCGGAGGACCCTTAACACATTCCTGGTTGCCATTGTGCCCTGGAGCCACCCTGACTGCCGCTGGGGGAGAAGGACAAGGGTCCCCTTCCATTGGCAGAAAAGCAGCCATCAGAGTTGGCCCCTGACACCCCTGGCAGCCTGGGGAGGGCATGGCACAGGGGTGGGGGTGGGGGCTGCCTTTGTCCCCCGAGGGGCTCTGCACCAGGCCCAGGTGGGGACTACGGGCAGCTGCATGACTTAGGGCTTGGGGGAAGCCAATAGCTGACCCTAGGGGAGGGGGTCAGCTCCATTATGGCCCAGCATTCTGACCCCCGAGATATCTGGGATTTGGTGGGTATTAGTGGGGACTCTGGCAAGGCTTTCCTCCCCAGCTGTCACTGGGAACAAGATCAGCAGGACCACAGACCCACAGCCCAGGGAGCAAGCATGAGGACATAACCCTCTCCCCAGACCCCACCGGCGACAGTCTTTTTAAACGTCTAATATTCTGCTGTCATTATAGTAATCATAGATGCCCACTGTAGAAAAGCAGGAAAGTGCAGACTCTCGTGAAGAACAAGCGATTATCTTCTGGTCCCAATATGCTGAGGCAACCTCTGTTAACATCTTGGCCCTCCCTCCCTTCTAGTGCTTTTCTATGGGCGGGGAGGACGTGTGTCACATTTTGCTGCCAAATGAGTTTTGGCCCCAAACTTGGGCCAGACTTTTAGGTTGTCAAGGACTTCTCACACTGGGGTGGTGGCGAGGGGCCGGGGCCTGTCCCACCTCGCAGGCTGTGCTGGGGTGGAGTGGTTCGCGCATGGAGAGCTCCTGGCAAGGCCTGCCCTGTGGGACCCACTCACCCGCGTCGGCGTGGGGCATGGTGTGAAGCCCCACTGCCATTTCCAACCTTCTTTGAACCTCATCGTTCTTGTGGACCTGGACTTCTACTCCTTAAAATATCTGTGCTTGTTTATTACACTGGGTACCGTCCCTCACCCCACCCAGATGAGGAGGAAAAGGGGCAGAAGAGGGGAGTGTCTGTGCCTGCCATGTGGCCTCCAGGGAGCTGCCTAACCTCCCCGAGCCTCGATTTCTCCATTTATAAGGCGGAGATGAAAGTCTCTGCTTCGTAATGCTGTTGTGAGGATTGAGCACGGCAGTGGCTGTTAAACAGAGGCCTTGGTGCATGGCAGGCCGCAGGAGGGGCCCGCTGAGGGTTAGTCTCTGTCCTCTTGTTTCGTATTAGTCAGGACGACCGGCGCTCGCCGCTGTAACAAACACACCTCAGTGTGTTGACACAGGGACTGTCTGCTGTGCTCTCACGTGAGGTGGGCAGTGCCTGGTGACCTGGACCTCTCCTTAGTGTGGCCCCACCGTCTTGTAGCCTTAATTTCAGCCCCTGGGACAGGAGGGGACATCACTCGGGTGTTCGGGGCTGTGGACTGTCACCCGATCCAAGGGCTGCGTGTGCTGCTTGCCAGGTCACACACTCCCCCTCACCTGCAGGCATAGCTCTGCCCCACGGTTCATCTCTCACTCCTGGGAGAGCTCTCTTCCTCTTCTCCACACTGCCAGCAGCATCTTCCCCTCCTTTCCCCGGATCTGTGCGACCTCTGACCCCACCCTCCCACTCGTTTGTCCCTGGACTTCTCAGCATGAGCAGGGGCCAGAGGAGCAAGGGGCCAGCACCTGGAGAGGGGACACTTGGCTGCAGGCCTCCGCTCAGACCTCAGTTTCCTCGTCTGTAAAATGGGCACCAAGCAGTACTCACCTTGCTGGGTCAGTGGGCTCTCCTCACTAACTTCTCCTTGGCTGCCCTGCTGGGCTGCCTCCCCTTGTGCCTGCTTCCTGGGGGGACTGGGGGCTCTAAGCTCCTGGAGGGCAGGATGCGTCTTCCGTGCCTCTGGAGTCCCCTGTGCCTTCCACGGGCTTTTTAGCATCGTTGATGGAAGCTTACTGCCAGGAGGCCCTTGGGAGTCCCCGGCCCACATACCCATTGGCCAGGTGGGAAACTGAGGCCTGGAAAGGAAAAGGACTTGCTGCGAACCACAGTGCCTCAGTGGGAGGATGGAGACTTGAACCCAGGTCTACGGACTCCCAGGCCAGTGCTTGTCCCATGCTGTCACACATAAGTGTGTGTGTGTGTGTGTGTGTGTGTTGGGAGTGGCTGTATGGGGCGGCATTCATTCCTTCATTTGAATGAATGAATGAAGGTTGAGGGCCTGCTCTGAGCACCATGGTGCTGAGGACACGATGAGGAACGAGGCAGACGTGACCTGCTGGGTAGGGGACACCACATTAAAGATCTAATTTCATGGTTAGTTATTTAATTACACCAACTGTGAGCACTGCTGGAAAGACACACAGGTGCTGGCAGAGCGTTTCGCCTGGGGTTCGGGGAAGGCCTGTCTGAGGTGGTGACATGTTAGCAGAGATCCAAAGGACGGACAGGAGACGGCTGAGTGAATGCGGGACCCAGGGGAGTGTTCCAGGCAGAAGGGACAGCATGTGCAGAAGTCCTGAGGTGGGAATGACCCTGGCTGTTCAAGGCAGAGGCGGCTGGGACACAAATAGAGCAGGGCGAGGGGCTCAGATGGGGAGGGGCTGGGGTGGGGCAGCCACGTGGCCAGGGAGAGGGGTTTTCAGCGAAAGCAGTGGGAAGCCAGGAGAGGATTTCAAGGCAGGACGGGCATATGATCAGGATTGCTTTTCATAAGATCCCTCTGGCTACCGGATGCAGAACGGGTGAAGTGGGACGGAACCCGAGCCCTGGGCGAGAAGTGGCCGCTACTGTCCAGCCGGGGCTGGGGCTTTGGCCATCCTGGAGCTTGGGGTCTGGGGAGAGGGAGCCAGAGGAGTGAATCCACGGGGACTGGCGACGGGCTGGAGGGTGCCATGGGGGAGGGGGCTTCCAGAACGACTCCCAGGTTTCTTGCTGGACGCTGGGGCCATGGTGGTGCCTCTCCTGGGAGAGAAAAGTCAAGTTTGGGGACCTGGGCTTGTGGGGATCCAGGCCAGCGTTTCTTCCACGGCAGCAGAAATGCCCCAGCGTGAGCGTAAGTGGTTGGTGCCCGGAGTCGGGAAGGAGTAAGAGCTGGTATATCTCAGACTCCGCGGATGGGGAACAAAGGAAGGTAATTGAGATGCTGCGGGTCCTGTGTCCCCGTCCCCGTCCCGTGTCTGTGTGTGATTCCCAGCAGGGCCCAGAGAACGCAGTGTTCAATTCCGTCTTTACGGATGAGGAAGCTGACGTGCAAAGAGGGAGGCCACGCCAGTTGTCCAAGGTCACGCACCTCGAGTGGGACACGCCACTCAACCCTAAACATGTCCACACAAAGTTGGGGACGCATCCACACTGGTCTCATGGGGCCGAGGAAAGGGGGCAGGAGACGGCGTGTGGGGAGATGGTGCTCACCACCGTGCAGTGGTCTGGGGAGGACGCCCCTCGGGGCCGAGACTTTCACGGAAAACTGGACCAACCCTGCAGGCTGAGAGAGGCCTGGGACCCAGCCTTCTCAGCGCCAGTGTGTGCTGGGTCCACCGGTCTCCTGCAGAGACAAGTGAGCCGAGTCCCCTCTTTGTGGTAAATGTGCCAAGGTCACCTCCCTCCTCCATCTCCTGTCATCCCAGCCTGAGTGCTGGGAGATAAGAAAACCGCGAGGGCAGGGCCCATATGGGGGCCTGGATTGCAGACAGACTCACCAGGGACCAGGACGGCCTGGGAGGGGGAATCAACGTGTCCTCAGGTTTCGCAGGAGAAAAATGTCGTATGTGTTTGCGGTTCTCCTCATTTATTTTCTCTAACGTTGGATGCAGGTCGTAAAAGGGAGAAGGGAGATGGGCCTCCGATGAAAGGAAATGAACCAGCGAAGGAGGGGTTTGGGGACCTTGGTAGCACCTGTCTACCGCCCACTGGCATGCCGCTGGGCTGGCCGGAGTTGGGAAGGGCTGGGTGGGGATCCCGGGTCTGCAGTCTCCAATTCTCCCTGGAGAAGTTGTCCTGGTGCCGTAAATGAAGATGAAGTTGGTGTAGAGCCCACGCCTGGCCACGACATTTGGTAGCGTGCTGAATTTTTTTTTCCAGAAGACACTTACTAATTAAAAAAGAAACATAGTGCATAATCAGTGGAAAATACAGAAAAGCAGAAAGGAGGAGGGTGCCGTGGTTACTGCATGCAGATGGCCACTGGCGGGTTATCACTGGTGAATTTCCTTTCAATCTTTTTTCTTTTTAGGAGCCTGTGACTTTAAAAACGATGGTTGAGATTTTCCTGACCACACACGTTTGTGTCCTGATTTATTGTTCACCTAGCTTTATATCATACACGTTCCGCCCCCGTCTTCCACGGTCTTTGTAGATATTGTTTTTCATGGAGGCCTAAATTTCCACTGAGTGGTTGTTCCCAAGTTTTTCAACTGTTCTTTTGCTGTTGACTGTTTTCCATCTTCCACGCGTGTGAATAAACCATTTTTGGCGTTGGGGATTCTTTCCTCAGGAGAGGTTCCTAGAGGTGGAACCACTTGTGGAAGGAGGTGACCATCTAGGGATTGGTGTAAAGCCCACCGTTCGCTTCCTTAGGGCGCTGCCCAGGGGACAGCTGTCTCCTGAGGCTGCTGGGGGTGGGCCGCCGTTTGGGATTCCAGCCCCTGCTTACAGGAGCGCCACGGGGAACGGTGCTCACCGAGTGACAGCTGAGACTGAGATGCGTTGCTCTCTGTGGCCGAGAAGGACGAGCAGGGCCCATCTCTCTAGATTGGCTCATTTCACAAGCATCTCGTTAGCGTTTTCTGTGTTAACCTTTTGGTCATGTCTTAGCTGGGCTGAGGCCTCGTCCAGCAGGTCACATTTGGAACGGCCTGGCCACTGGGGTCTTTCCTTCCTTCCAAAGGCAAGTCAGCATAGCCTAACATTGCGGCTCGTTTCCCACTTGATTGTGTTCATGCTTCCGCAGCGCTCCATGGCTGTGGTGCAGAGTTCTGCCTTCCCGTCAGGCTAACTGTCGTCGCATCTGCTCGTTGGTTGAGGAAGGTGGGCTGTGGTTAATTTGAATTCTCGTTAACCAAGAGGTTCTGAGCATTACACACACGTGCACACACGCGTGTGCACACCCACGCACACACATCATTGACATGCGGCGACTAGGGAAGATCCGATGGAGTGGTGTTGGATGTGGGAAGGAGTGATGGCGGGGCAGGAGGACTCGTGTGGGCGGGTGTGGGGGTGTTCCTTACACAGGGAAAATCTGGGGCAAACGCCCGTGGGGGCTGGGAGCCGACACATGTGAGGACCGAGCGTCCTCTGGAGTAACCAGGCCGGGCCGGGAGGGGAAGGGATGGAGGGAAGATGAGGCAGGAGGAGGGTTAGGACCAGACTTGGAGCTCTTGGATGCCAAGGGGAGTGGGCAGATTTTATCCCATAGGGAATGGGGAGCCAATGAAAGTTTCTGGACAGAGATGTCTCTGAATTCGACTGCAAATGTCAAAGAAGCTATCAGGGAGCTGTCGGGTCTGGTTCGATTTCATTTCCCGGAAGTTCATTTAAAAAAGAAAACCCTTACGTACCCTGTTTCTTTGTTAATTATCCTCTAAAACCGGTCTGGTTCTTTGGGCTTCCTGGCCGTCTGGATGCTGGATGAATGGGATTGTCTTGGGTTTTAATCGTGGAGCTGTCCTGGACTGTGTCGTTTGGACATAAACCCCGTGAGGGCCAGAACTAGGTCACCCACTGCCCCCTGCCCCCAGGATGGAGACCCTGGGACAACACCGAGGCCTTCCAATGGGTCACGGGGACCTTCAGATCATCAGCGTGGCCTGTGACAGTGTGCAGGGAGCACCTTTGTCAGGGAGCACCGTCACCCCACCCTCGGCGGTGCGGGGGCGCCGGCTCTGGAACTCTGGAGGGGACAGTCTTTTCTGCCCTCTGGGCTCAGCCAGCACCCACCACCGGGAAAGCTCCTGGCTCGCTCTTCCCTCCTCCTCCCTCTTCCTTCCTTTCCTCCTGCTGCCCCCTCCCCCGTTCCTCTTCCTCCTGTCCTTCATCCCTCTCCCTCTCCCTCCCCCTCCTCCCTCCCTCTCTCCTGCTCCTCTCCTCCTCCCTGCTCCCGTCTCGTCTCGTCTCTCTGTCTCTCCCTCTCTCGGGCTGATTAACCACCAATTTAAAGTTAAGTGCAAATCGGTGAGCTCCCCCTCCTCTCTCCCCCACCTCCCCTCCTCTCTCTCTCTCTCCTCCTTCCCCTAAGAGACACCATTATGGCCGCCCACACAATGAGGTGATTGTGAAGCCAGCCCCACTGAAGCCCAGGAACATGGTGGAGGCCTGATTTCCATGAATAATCAGACTCCCAGCCAGGGCCGCCTTGGGCAGCAGCCTGAGCGGGGCGGCCGGCAGGGTGGTTTGCTCTGGGGCTTTGTCTGAGGAAGAAGAGCCCCTGGCGGGGGGCCACGTTGCCTTGGCAGTGGGGGTGGAGAGGCAGGGAGTGGCGGCGGGGCAGCCTGGGGCCAGATGCCCAGCAGAGGTGCAGCGGCCCGGCCTGGCCGGGCAGGGAGTCGGGAGTGCTGGGAGGCCTCAGTTGGGGATCTTTGGGGGCGAGTATGGATGGGGGCTGGACTGGATGCCCGCGTGTAAGCATCTGCCTGCTCAGGCCCCAGGTGTGGGGCCCCGAGGGCAGCTTGTTATGCATTGTCAGCATGGTGACAGAGTGGACAGGAGGATGCCGTCCTCCTGCCGTGGGGCACACCCACGTTCAAGTGAACACTTCCTGGGACTGACCCTCGGTTTACTCACCTGTCAGATGGGCATCCTAACGCCTCCCCACTGGGCCGTGGTGGGACCGGCCAGGATGATGGATGCGAGGTGCCCAGCGCACAGCGGGTGCTCCATTACGACATTTTAAGGCAAAGAGGACAAGCCTCTGTGGCCAGTGTAGTTCCCAGCTTGCAGGTGGAAAGGCAGGTCCCAGGGCCCCATGGGGCCGGCCCCTCGGGCATCGCACGGGGAATTAGCACCCAGCGCCCAGCCCCGCGGCTGCAGCGACCTTGTTGCTCGGCCTCCTTGGGGGTGCTCCCTCCTGGATGCCCCATCGCCCCAGCCACCCAGGAAACCCCTGCTGAACCCCCACGTTCGTGTTGTTCGTGGGGTTTATGAGCCAAGGTCGGGTTCGCTGGTGGCCTCTTCTCCAAAGGCCCTGAGGTGGGGCTCCTGGGGACGCTAGGGGCACAGCCTGAATCACAGAGAGGGTCCTGGGACCCTGCACAGGCCCCCCTCTTTTGCCCCCTGAGGACACTGCACTGATGGAGGGGTGGTGGTGAGCAGCGTGGACCCTGGACTGGTGACAGAATCTTTCTGAGCCTCAGTTTCCCCACCTGTGAAATGGGAATCAGTATAATGCAGCTCAGGGCTGTGGGGAGGGCGCATGAGTTAATAGTTGCAGACACCAGACTGCGGCCAGGCCGACTCCTGGCAGGTCAGCAGCAGAAAGCTGCAAACTCTCTAGAAAGGAGAGCCCCCTCTGTGTGCAGGTGGTGGCCTTCTTCGTATCACTCGGTAGCCCCTGTCTGTCGGGGACAGGCAGGGCATGGCTGCCCCCACTTCTCGGTCCCCACTGGGTGAAGTCCACGTGCCTGGCCTGGCGTCTGAGGTGCCCGGAACCGGCTTTGTGGCTGGCGCCTCCCCAGACGTCAGCATCTTCAAGGCTCTGCAGGTTCGCACGTGCAGTTCAGCATCTGCGGGGCTCCTGCTCCACCGTCTTCCGTCTTCCAGGCTCAGCTGACCTCTCTCCTCCTCTGGGGCTCTGGGGGGCCATCCCCACCTCCCTGGACGCCCCTGCGCTCCCTCTCTGGGCCTCTGCTCTGCGCTCGGTGGAGAGCGTGGGATCCCTCATACATGCCCCCCTTCCTGGAGAGCAGAGGCCCTGTCTTGGTCACCCTGGCGCCCCCAGTGCCTGTCACGGAGTCCCACGCAGCGCTCAGTGGCTGTGGGAAGAATTGGTGAATGACCCCCAGAGTCCGGCTGGAAGGAGAAGCCAGGCCGCCCTCTGCCTCTCTCCTGTCCTCGGCTGCAGCCCTGTTCCCTGCATGAATGCTGCTTTTGTGTTCCTTCTGCCGTCCCTGCCCCCTCCCGGCCCCGTGGCAGCCCCCTGCCCCCTCCCTGGGACTGTTGCTGGGAGGGAACTCTGGCTTGGGAGCAGGGAGCCTGACTCTGCTCCTGCTGCCCCCATGACCCCAGGGCCCTGGGCCCTGGGCAAGCCACTGTCCCTTGCTGAGTGGTGGGCAGTGGTGTGTGCTAAGGGGCTTAAGGTCCCTTCTGGCTCTCCTTCTTAGGGCCCGTTTCCCCTCGTCCGTGTCTGGGCTTCTGGAGGGTTAGAATCTGTGATTCAAATGCAGCAGCAGATGAGCTTCCATGGAAGGGGAGTTGGACACATTCTGCAAGACTCCAAGAGCAGCGCCGCCCAGACTTGGCAGTCTGAGGATCGCCTTGGGCCCCCAGTGCTCTTGGGGCTCTGCCCTGGCCCATACTCAGAGGGCCCAGCTCTGGCTTTCTGAGGGCCGTGACCCTCTCCGAGGCCCAGAGAGTCTGCAGGACTAAGGAAATGAGCGCCCTGGAGCTGGTGTCCCCCTTCCAGGGCACATTCCAGATACCCGGGACCCTGTAATTCTTTGCCCAAATGGACTGAGCTCGCTTCCAGGGCCTGAGAAACCTCTTCTCCGGGTCTGTCCTCCCAGAGTGGGCTGTGGGGCCAGTGTGTGCAGCCCGAAGCCTGAGGGCTGGCCAAGGGAGGCTACAGAGAGTGGGGGCAGAGGGGACCGGAGCTTGGGTGTGCACGTTGGTGTCCCTAGGCGTGCGCGCAAGGCCTGTGGGGTCCAGGATGGGACTGTGGCAGGAAGAGAAAGGGGCAGTTTGTCGGCATCCATTTGTCCTCGAATCCTGCGCTCTGCCGATGTGAGGGGCAGGGTGAGTTCCGGGCGTGGAGGGGCCCGAGCAGGGATGAATGAGGAAGGATTGCAGTACTGGAGAAGCAGGAGCGGGAGACAAGGGGGTCAGGCTGGCCTCTCCTGCGGTCTTAATCTGGCTTCTTGGTTGAGCTCCGAGGCCAGGACGCTTTGCCTGAAATCGTGGGCAGCAATGTGGACTTCTCCAGGGAGGGTCACAGAGCCTTCTCCAGTTTCCTGAGGGGTCAGCGACTCAGACGAGGGTCAGCACCACTGGCCAGGACGCCCTGGCAGCTGTGGAGCTGGGTTCTTTGTGGACAGCGTGTTTCTTAGAGCGTTGGCAGTTACGGAGGTCACAGGTCCCGAGGTGGAGAGGGCTGGCCCGTCTGATTTCCAGCTTTGGCGTCCGCAGTGATGTCATGGGGAAGGAGGGAGGAGGCCAACCCACTGGAGTGACAGGGAACGGGGCCCATGTCTTCATGAACCAAAGACCAAGTCGGGGCCAGAAGCAAGCATCTGTGACCTGGCGAAGCCTGGGCCCTGGCTCTGTTCCCCATGCCGTATGGACCCTCGCCCTGCCTCCAGCACTTAGGAGACTGGAGGAATCGGGCTGCGGGTATGGCTTCTGAAGCCTGCCACCCTTCACACAGTGTTTGTTCTCCTCTGGGACGGGCCTGGCGGGAGGATAATTAAAAGTGACCTGGCATTGCAGAGTTGTGCAATTGCAGGATTAGTGGGGCATGAACTGGAGGCCCCACAGAAGGACCACCCCGGCCCCTGCACCCCCTCCCGCATCCCCAGCCCCCCAGCTTGGCACATAAAGCCCCGAATGGTGGTGAGAGGGCCGGGCGGGGGAGGGAAGCAGACAAGAGAGCAGGAGGAATTAGCAGTGCGGTGGGGAATTCACTCCCTGGCGGCTTGCAGAGTTGAATAGGGACACTTTGCGAAGTGGGCGGCCTGGCCGAGGGTGGGGGCTGCCTGGCAGCTGGAAGCCAGGCGACGGGGAGGCCGGGCTGTGCGTCTGAGTGGATGGCAGGCTGTGCCCTAATGAGAAATTGGTGTTGCCAATCAGGCCTGGCCCACAAGCGGCGGCCAGGGCCCCGGATCCCAATCAGCTCGCTGCTGCTTTCTTTCCCCGTGGAAATGTTCGCCTCAGATGGCGCTCGCTCTTAGCAATGCTAAGTTCCTTTTGGTGTGGATTGCACGGCCCTGAATAAATCTCTCCGAGACCATCTGGCCTGGAACATCAAAGAACAGCTGGAGATAACTTTTTTCCCTTCCTTTTAAAATAAGGCAACGGCACCCACACGTCTGTCTGTGAAGTGAGAGCGTGTTAGATCCTGGAGAATTTTCTACTCAGTTGATTTTGTTGTGCTTTCTTCTAAAGGCGTATGGGAAAGGCGCTGGGGTCTTAGACAACCCTCATTGTCTAATCTTCTGAAAACAGGGGGATGGGAGGCGTGGTCTGGGGCTTTTGCTCCTGGGCATCCCCTCCCTCCAGCGTCCGGTCTCGTTCTTTGGGGCACGATGGACATGTCCAGCTGCCTGTGGTGCGTTTCTACTGCCTGGGGCTCCAGGCACACCCATACCTGAGCTCTCCGTGTGTCCATCTCACCCCCTAGCCAGGCACACAAGCCGGAGAGTGGGCGTTGACCTTGACTCGTCCTTCTCCCAGAGCCCCCAGACACCCACCCTGCCCTGACCCCCGCCACCCTCTGAGCTGAGGCAGGGGTGTTGGGCTGGGGCAGCAAGGCAGATTCTGGAGACCCCTCTGAGTTGGAAGGGCAGGAGCTGGGGTCTGGTGGTGCTGGCTTTTCTCCTTGGGGCTGATACGACAACAAAAGACTGGCAGAAATAGGACAAGAGAGAATGACGTGCCCTTCGCTGAGCCTGTGGACCGAGAGATGGAAAAGGCATTGTCCGACCCTTTGGAGGCACTGATAAGCAGATTGAGCAGGAGCTGAGCTGGATTCCTGTGGTGAGGGTGCAGCAAGGGCCTAGTCACTGCCGGGAGAGCTTCCTGGAGGAGGGGACCCAGGGGTGGGGAGACTGGAGGGAGGAAAGGGTCCTCTCCAAGGGATGGGGCAGGAAGCATCTGGGCGGCAAGTGGGGGTACCTTTCCTGGGGCAGGCCCTGTCTGGTTCACCTCTGGGTCCCACCCGATAGCCCAGAGCTCCGCATTCGGTGTCCTTCCCCTCACCTCATTCATTCATTCCACAAATATTTGTTTAGCACCTCTTACGAGCCAGGCATGAAGATACAGCAGCTATCAAAACAAACCCCACCCCCATGGACCCTACATTCTGGTGGGGAGTCAGGAAGGAGTGCTAAATGCATCACCCTCAGTACAGGCTCAGAGTGAGGGGGGCCGTGGAGACAGGAGGCCAACATACCTGCGTGAGTGACTGACTGAGTGAGTGAATGGGCCATGGCTCAATACAGCACAAGGTTCTCAGAGCTGATCTCTGTGCACCCGAGGACCGAGTCAGGGGCTTGGGGGCCAGGCTGACCCCTGAGCCGTGGTCTCAGGCCGTGGCAGGGATACACACCCACCTGGCCTGGGGAGCACTGTGGACAGAGAACGCCGGCCCCTCCTCCCCACCGGGCAAAGGCCTGGGCCGGCGTTTGCTGCCCCTGAGACACAGGGGCTGGCCAAGACCCTCCCAGCGCCTCCAGCCCCCCTCTGAGTGTGGTGAATCCTCGGGGCTCCAGAGGAGAGAGCGTTTCCTGAAACCACCAAAATGAGGTGAAAATGAGCAGTTTCCGTTCTTTTTCCGTTAGCTGTGCTGACCTCCCAAATGGTCTGTCACTCTGCGCGTGTTTCTTCTGGATTGCGTTCTCGCTGATCTGGAAGGATGTGGTTAACAGCTAGAATTCTTTTCCCTGCTGATTCTATTGGACGAATCCAGTACACACAGAACTGTGTCTGTGGAACCTCTCCTCTCCTTCCATCGCTGGCCTCTCCCATCTCCTCTGCAGGGGCCTCTGTGGCCCCCTGGGGCCCAGAGGCAGCATGGAAAGCGGGTGGGCAGGCCAACCGTCTACACTTGCGCTGTCTCCACCTGCAGCCGATCTTTCCTGGCTCAGCACTTAATTACATGGCATTTTGTTCTGTTCACCATTTCTTGTCTCTGGTTTCATCTCCGTGGCCCTATTGCAGGCACCATCTTGTATTCTTAGTATTCATGAGGCAGACATTTGCAAAGATACCAGATGCAGACAGGAGGCAGCTGTGGTCCCTGCCCTCAAAGAGCTTGCACGTTGCTGGAGAAAAGACACATAGATGACTAATTGCTATGCAGTGGCTCCCATCTCACTCAGAAAAGTCAGGCTCATTTCTGGGGCCTCTGAGATCTGCACTGCCCCTTCTCCCTGCCTGGTCTCCTATTCCCACTTGCTCTAGCACACAGGCCTCTTCGTTGGGGTGGCCTGCTGAGCAGGCTCCTGCCTCAGGGCCTTTGCACTTGCCATTTCATCCCCCAAACGCCCTTCCTGCAGCCTAACATCTGCCCGGCTCTCTGCACCCCCTTCAGGCACTGCACAGCCCTCACTTCTCGGCAAGGTGTCCCTGACTTCCCTGGTTAAAATCGCAACCTGGGGCCCACCCCTGTGCTCTGCACCCCTCCCAGGTTTTAGTTTTCTTCCCGGCATTTACCACCGTCGGACATAACCATGTCCTGTTTATCTGTTTACTGTCTGTCTTCCCTAGTAAATGTAAGCTCATTTTGTCCATCTTGTTCACTGTAGTGTCCGCAGCTTCTAGAACAGTCTGGCACATAGTAGGTAATCAATAACAACGTGTCGTGTGTGTGTGTGTGTGTGTGTGTGTGTGTGCCTGTATCCTTTTAAACACTACAGTAGGGCTGTTGAATGGCATTTCATGGCGTCGATAAACATGAGAACATCAGCTGATTAGCACTTCAGACTTTGCCTCATCGTGCGTTGATAGTTCAGGTTTGCGTGCCCCCAGCTGCGTGAGGGCCCAGCCAGGCGGTGGTTTCATCCTCAGCCTCTGTGGTCGGGTGTGGCCGTGGGCCTGGGGTGCCACGTTCAAGATGGAATGTTAACGTGGCAGGCGCTCCGGGCCACTCCTCCACGTGCGCAGAACAAGCTCAGATGGGGTAATAAAAAGCGAATCTAATTTGATTTTCCAAAATTAGTGCCCCCGGAGGACCTTTGTAAGAAGGAGCGGGCGTGGGGTCAGGGGGAAGACGGTCACAGCACGGGAAGTGAATTCCCCAGGGAAACGCAATTTCCAGATCAATGAGGCAACCCCAGCTTCATTAAGTAAAAGACAGCAACTTTTTAATTGTGTCGGGAACTCGGGTTTCAGGGAGTTATTAATGGATCTTCTCTGTTGGTGACAATGACATCTTTTATGCTTTCTCTGGTGCTTCCTCTTCTACAGAGAAAGCAATGGCATCACTCTCTGTTGCTTCATAATTCCTCCGCGCCTCCTTCTGGGTCTGGAAATGCACTGGGGGTGAAGTGGCGCCATCCTTGGTGCAGTCAAATTCTCTTGGCCTCTTCTTGTTCTTTCTTCTTTTTATTTGTTTATTTATTTATTTATTTTTAATCTAAGCTGGGGTGATCTCATGCCGCTGCCAAGTTTAATGAGACTTTTTAAAGGGAGAGTTCATTTTGGCGTTTGGGGTGGCCTCAGTACCCCACAAACTTGGGGACTGAGGGTTTAGGCTGCTGTGTCCGAGTAGTTCTCCAGTCACCGAGTTGCCCACCGGCCTGCTCCCTGTGTCTAGGCCTCGAATGGGGCCAGCACACAGTAGGTGCTCAACCATCATTGGCTGAATCATAGATGAAGGAAAACACTGTCTAAAACCAGCTTGAGCGCTGGGCACAGACCCCAGCATGCCCCTGTCCAGCTGCCACAGAGCTTGCTGTCCAGGTGAGTGACGGTGACATTCACTGTGGGACCCGTCATGAGACTCCTGGGAGGAGGAGGCCAGAGGCAGGAGGGTGACGCCGTCACCACGGCTGCGCGCTCTTGGCTCGCCAGGCCCTGCACACACGTGATTTCCTGGCATTCCCTGAAGAACTCTAGGAGGTAAATGCCATTGTCAGCCTTGATTTACAGACGAAAAACCAATGTGCGGTTTCTTCTCTAAGACTTCATATCATTCCTTCATTCACCAGATGCTTATGCAGTGCCTACTATGTGCCAGGCGTGGCCCCAGTGCTGGAGACGGCAGCAAACAGCGAAAGACCAAACCTTGATGTTTTTTTTCTTTTGGGCTTATATTCTCCTCTGGGGTGGGGGACTCAGATGGAAAACCCAGAGGCGATAAGAAATAATCAACAGCTAAGGGTGGATCTGTCAGGCTCAAAACCCTCTTTCTGGTTAGGAATAGGGGCAGCTTCTGGTTGATGCCCTGGGGAGAGAAGTCCTTCCTCCATCCCTCTGTCCTTCCCTCTCTCTCCATCTTCCCTCCCTCTCTTCCTTCACATATTGATTCACAAACATCCATTTGGCATCTCTTCTAGGGCCTGTAGGTGAGGGAATTGATGGAGAAGAGGGAGAATATGGCTGGATGGGCGGCCTTCCTTTCTCCCGTCCATCCAGTGTGTTCGTTGATCAAATGTTTCTTGAGGCAGGGCCATCACACGGGCCTCTCTCCTGTCCTCCAGGATCGTGCGAGCTGTGTGGAATCCGTGACCGCCACGAGTGCTCGATGAGTGCTGCTGCTCTTAGCTTTCTCTTCGTCTCCAAAGACTGGGCGTTGGGCTGGGCAGAGAGAGCAGAGAGCCTGGGAGGAGAGCAGGGCTGGATTCCCGGCCGGGGGCACAGCTGGAGCAGGAGCTCGGAGCAGGCCTGGGCCTGGTGTCTGCAGGGGACAGGGCGGTGCCCGGCCTGCAGCAAAGGCCTCCAGCTGCAAAACGAAGCGTGGCCCATTGCTCCTCGTCTCTTCTTCTTGAGAAGACACACACACAGTGAAGGCAGGTTCAGATGTCCTGGGGCTGGGGTGTCCTGCAGGTCGGAAAGCAGCTGAGGCTTCCCGCTGGAGGTGCCTTGGGTTGCTGCCCCTGGGGGTGCTCCTGGCTGGGATAATGTCACCCTGCTGGGGGCATGGCAGTCGTGCCTTACTCAGGCTGACTCACTGGTCTTTCTCGGTCCCATTTCTACTTTGATCTTTTTTTTTCTCAGCACATTCTTCTGATGGAATACAATCCTGCTAAGGAGGGATCTTGGCCAGTCTGAAAATGGCGGGGCCTGGCCCTCAGCCTTCCCGCCCACACGCGTTCGCTGCCTGGCGCCCGCTTCCTGCTCTCCTGTCTGTTCCCCGCAGTTGCACAGCAGGTGCTGGACGAAGCTGGGGGCTGCGTTCCTGACACTCCCCATCCTCCCAGGGGCTTAGCACGATAGAAGTTTCTTTCTTGCTCATGTAAATGGCCCAGAGTGGATGTTCAGCTGGTGGCTTCCACAGTGGGTCAGGGCCCCAGGCTCCATCTACCCCCCAGGTCCCAGGGTCCTTCTTGATGCCACTTGGTGGGTAGTGGAAGAGAGGTGTGCAGAGCTGTGTGGAGGTGTCCATGGGCTGGGCCTAGACACGCCCCTATGCCACTGCCGGGGCCTCAGTCCCATCCCCTTCCGGTCCCCCAGATGCAGCCCCCAGCAACAACCCTACACCGTGCAAGGGGACCAGGCCTCTGGTGTGTGCTGGCTCCTCTGCACACTGGTCCCGGTTCCCTGGACCCCTCACTGACCTGCATTTCTGATTCAGGATGTGAAAGGACTCGAGGGTCCAAGGACCAGTGGGAAATACAGCTGCTGGAGAATGGTACAGAGGGAGGGGGTGGGGAGCAGGCTTTTATGGTCTGAGTTGTGTCCCCCCAAATTCACATGTTGAAGCCCTAACCTCTGGTATCTCAGGATGACTGTATTTGGAGAGAGGGTCTTTGCAGAGGTGACTAAGGTAAACTGAGGTCGTATGGGTGGGCCCTGATCCAGTCTGACTGGTGTCCTTGTAAGAAGAGATTAGGACACAGACACGAACAGCGGGACGACCACGTGAAGACAGAGAGGGAAATGGCTACAGTCTGCACCAAGGAGAGAGGCCTCAGAAGGAAGTGACCGCCCTGTTGGACTCCTGGTCTCCAGAATTGTGAGAAACAAATTTCTGGGGTTTAAGGCCCTGGTTTGTGGTACTTTGTTATGGCGGCCCAGCACACCAATGCTTGGGTGCTCTGCCTGCGGGTCCGGCCTTCACCCTGGAGTGAGGGAGACCCAGAGTGAATTTAATCAGGGCCGTGTCCTGATCACATTCGTCCTTTGGGAAGGTCCCTCGGGCAGCGGTGGGGAGGGTGGACTCTTCAGTTCGCTGGACATACATTTGTGGGTACAAAGATGGATGGGGTGAGGCTGGAGGCTGCTGTGTGACAAATGATGAGGAGGAAGACCCCGTGCCCCTGCGTGCTCATGCACGCCCCCTGTTGCAGGATGGCAGAGGGGCAGGTGCAGGGCCTCCCGGGGACACTTTGGTCCCTCCTACTGTGGTCACTCCCCACGGTGACTCACATTCCTGGGTTTGCCTTGAACTGGGGAGAGGCTGGTGGCTGGGTCCCTTGGCATGCACTCTAGCCCCGTCACTGTCAAATGGTCCCTGAGTATTAGTGACATTAATCAAGCAGCTGATTGCTCGTGGGGCAGGGAGCAGGAGCCACCAGTGGGGGGAACACAGATGCACTGGCCTGGGCTCTGCCCTCCAGGAACCACAGTCGGCTGGCTGGATCGGGGCTGCGTGCCCAGGGGCTGTGGGCTCTGGTGCAGGGACACCCATCGCTGTCAGCATGGAGGAAAATGCTGGAAGGCTTGTCGATTATCTGGAGGTGGAGAGAGAGGGAGGCGTCCTAATGAAGGCTTCGGTTCTGGCGTCTGGTGTGTGCAGGCTGGTGCTGGGCTGGGCTCTGAGGGAGAGTGCTGGAAGCAGGGGGATGGGGGGGAGAGGAGGAGGGTGGCTTTGGTCCTGCTGAGTCTGAGGGAGCAGGGACATGCCATGACCTCTGTGTTCCATTCTGGAGATGACGTAGTTGGAGCAGAGCTGGTTCAGAGCAAAGGGGCTGGGTGGGGACATTTGACACTCTTGCCTGAGAAACACTCTGAGGACTGTGGCTCCCAGGCCACAGGAGGGGGGCTCCCGGGGTCTGGGGGTACACATGGGAGTCTCCTTCAGTTCCCAAAAGCTCATGCGGGTAAGACGTGTTCTGTGCTGGCCTGGAGCCGGTGAGGGGTCGTTCCTCAGCAACGTGCCGAGCTGCTCGGAGGCCGGGGGGGGCGGGGCTCGTCCCTGGAGGGGTGCAGGCACAGCGGCAAAAACAAGTGGCCGCTTGTTGGGTCAGTGGGACAGAGGGCAAGAGAGCTTGTAGGGGACCCCTAAGATGGGGTGGGGGCTGGGCTGGGGACCTTGCCAACGCCCAGCACCTAGAGGTAGTTTTTTGACAAAGAAGGGGTCTGTCCCACCTACACCCCCGTAGGGGGTCAGCGCCGTTTGGGTGCCTGGGAGAGTCTGCAAGGTCACGCTGTCCCACTCCTGGGTTTCCTGAGACAACCTAGTTCTCCGGGGCCTGCTGTATTTTGGGGAGACAGGCCGGGGAAAGGCTCAGTGCCAGACTGAAGATTCCCAGGAAGGGTGGAGAAGCCAGGCTGACCGAGTCCGAGGCCATGTCAGCGGTGCAGCCCCCTTCTCTCCCCCTCCCCTCCCCAAACCACTTTCAGAGCCAGACAAAGACAGCGCTGTGCCTGGGAAGGACGCTCACAGGCCCTGGGAGGGGATTCCGGAAGATTCCATGCATGACTCTCCTCTCCTTCACTTCCAAGCAACCTGGAAGTTTCTTGCATAACTAATTCATCCAGAAAAGAAGAAAAACAGCCCCTTGGATGTGCCCGACTTCCTGTCCATTCTCTCAGACAGCTCCCATGGTAAAGCCAGGGTGGGAGCAGCCTTCCCTCCTTACAGGAGAGGAGATGGAGGCTCAGAGGGACGTGCCTGCCCCGCCACACGGGGGCTGGGGGCTGGGAGCCCGGCCTCGGCCAACAACCTTTGCCTGATTCCTTCCCTCTGTGCCGAGCTGTTCATTGTTTCTGCACTTTCCAGAGGGAAACGCTGAGGGTGGGTGCTGACAGCAGTTCTGTAAACACCGGGGAGGAGAACAGAGCTTCAGCAGTGGGGCTGCAAGGGCAGGCGAGAACCCGTGCACAGGGTGTGTGCATGTGCGTGTGCATGTGTATGCGTGTGTGTGTGTGCACGTGTACATGTATGTGCGTATGTAGTGGAGGGTCTCTGCCTTTTTTCTTTATTCACACAGCCCTCCTTGTCCACCTCTGGCCCCTCTGTCCATGAGGCTGGTGCAGCTAGGCCATGTGGACCCTACTCCCAGTCAGGGTGCGGGGAGATCTCTCTGGCCCCTCTCACCCACCCAGGGTGCTCACTCCACCCTGGCCCAGCCTGCCTCCCTGCTCAAGACTCCTTACAGGCTCAGAGCTCCACCCCAGGATAGAGGTGAATGCTTGGGACCCCCGTCCTCTCCCCTCCTCTGTGCCGGCCTCGCCTGGTGACTTCAGGCTCTGCCCGAGAAGCTTCCCCTGCAGTCAGCCTCTCCTGGTTACCTTCCTGGGGGTTCCCAGCGGGGAGCTGGGGGCTCTTCTGACCCATATGCTTGGGATTAATGGGGTTGAGCCCTGCTATTTGAGGCCGTGAATCCAAAGCCTGGGGTGGGCCTGGGTTCTGCATTTGGGGTGGGCACCTGCTCTTCTCCTATGCACCAGGCTGGCCCTTGTGAGAACCCCACCCCCTTCTTGGGTTTCTAGAACAACTTCAGACTGGCCTGTTAGGGGGAGCGTTGGTGAGTTGGTGACTGACTGAGGAGGGTGGCACAGTTGGGGTGTACGCTGCAGACCCACCAGCAACCTCAGGGGCTGGCGGCATCTCAGTTCCTAAAGGGGTCCGTTGGCCATCCTGCCTGGGCAGCCCTCGGGTCCTCGCCCCCCTCAGCACGTCTTGTCCTCATGCCCCTGGCCCCTCCCTCCTCTCTCCTCTTCCTTCTGCCTCTCCAGGAGAAACCCAGCCTGGCCTGTGCAGAGCGGCTCTGTCCACATGTGCCTGTGGCCTCCTGTCCCCCCAGACTCCTCCTGAATCCCGGGATCCGCTATTCACTTGACCGTTTTCTCCTCCTCCTCACGCAAGTCTCACTTGGTGGCCTCCTCTGTTATGGAGCTTTTCTGGAGCCCCCTGCGAATCCTCCCTCCCTGTGCCACCCTCCGTCCGTCCCGGCCCTGCACTCTGGCTTGTGGGTGTCTGGGTGCAGTGCCCCACCAGCCAGGAAGCCCTTGGTGGCACGGTCACCGGCACTTGGTGGGATCTAAAGGACTGTGTGCACTTCGGTGCACGGTCGCAGCCTCCTTGGTGGTGGGTGTTTCTCTCCTGTGTGTGAATGTGGAGACAGTCCGGAGAGGTCAAGTGCTCAGCCCAGTTTGCCCAGTGAATTGGAGGCCCACGGGGGTTGGAGTTAGGGCTCTGACTTCTGGGCTCGTCTCCTAGCAGCAGGGACTCAGGGATTCAGAGCGCTTCTTATGCACCTGAGAACCACGCAGGAGCCGCGACCCTTCGGGCAGCCACAGGTGGGGCCTTTCCCTCGCCTGACGTTCTGCTCAGGAGGCAGCTTGGACTTCACAGTGACAACAGGACAGAGACGCGGCTTGTTTTCTGAAGCATTTGGAACGGGAGCGTGCACTAAGCCTTCCACGCGGGCGTGTGGCCTTGGCTTGCTGCTAAAAGTTTGGAGATACTTTCCTCGTGTTTAGTTCTTCTGAAGGGGAGCTGCAGAGCAGTGGGGACTGGATTCAGGTCTGTCCATGGTTATGAGGCCTCTGCTCTTGGCCCTGGGCCGGGAGCCGGGGAGGCAGAGTCGGCCCGGCCTCGTGCGGCTCCCTGTCGAGGGCAGAGGGACGGAGGCCGAGTAACCCCCTGTAACAGGAGATTATCCGGTGAGCACCGCCGGGGTCCGTGGCTTGGTAGGTGCCAGGCAGGTGGTTCCATGTGCCCGCTTATTCCTTCTGCGCAGCTCTGCCCGCCACGGATGTCACTCCCAATGGGCAGAGGAGGGACGGGCTTTAGGGAGGTGGCTGAATTGATGAAGATCGTGGCATTAAGAAATGGTGGGATTCGAACTCAAAATCTATGAATTTTCCACTCTACGAGGTGGGGAAGGCTTTTTAGAGAAGGTTAAAGGATGGGTCAATTTGGGGAACTTAGAGCTGGGGAGAAAGGCGTCAGGGAACAGGGAGCGGCATCAAGGATGGAGGAGGTGGGAGGGCCAGAGGTGTCTCAGCTTGAGGGGCTGATAGGCGTCCGGCCCCACTGCTGGCGGGGCCCCTGCTAAGCCGTGTGCCTGTAGCATCACGTGAGGTCTTTTCAGCATCTCGTGGAGTAGGTACTATTGTCATCCCCATTTTAGAGATGAGGAAACTGAGTCACAGAGAGGGTAAGCCAGTTGTCCGAGGTCACACAGCTACTAAGTGGTGGATGGAGATTTGAACCCTTGCCGCCGGCCCCAGAGCCTGGTGTGTCGGCCTGGCTGGAGGCAGCGGAGCCTGGCTCCCTGTGGGCAGGCAATGTTTTCTGCAGTGAAGCCCCTCTTCCTGTATTGAGGATCAGGCAGTGAGTTTGGGAGCAATGAGGAAGGGCCCGAGGCAGCCTTCTAGGGCCAGGTTACTTCCCGTTCTTGCTGCCAAAACATCGGGCAGGTCCCTAAGGATGGCACGCCTCTCCAGGCCTTCACTGCCCGTTGACTCAACGGGACCTGAGGGTAAAACGTGGGTTTCCAAGGTTTGGGGTTCCTTGGGGGGACTTCTGGGGTGCCTCCGACATTTGATTGGAATTTCAGATTAAAAGTCATTTGACTATTTAAACACTAATGAAGACGTGTGCACACCCAACCTGACCCCGTGGGGCCTGGACACCTTCCCTGGCTGGTGGGCTACCTTGTTTTAATAAGGGCCACACGTGGACGCTCCTCCCACCGCAGGCGTGCGTGTCTGAGCCCCCAGGAGCGTGTCGCTCTGCACACTCACCCATCACACACTTCAAGCTGGTGTGCATCTCTCGGGGAGGGTTCTGCAAGTGTTGCACCTTTCCTCTCTGGATGAGGATTTCCCCGAACACAGAGGCAGCCCTGGACGCGGGGGTGCTGCAGACAGGCCCCTGACGTGTGAGCTCATTAGGCAGCCGCACCATCCACATTGGTTGGCTGTAAAAATGGAAATCATTAAATACATTTGCATACTAATAAAGCACAACTTCTGTCCACTTTACAAGTTGGCTTTTGCAAAAGATTTCATTCTACAAATGGTTTGTGAACCTCTGGGCTAGGAGGCCTGTGAGGTGCCCGCGCCGCGACTTGAGCAGGCTCCAATTCCAGAAACTGGGCCTCCTGCACGCTCACAGGGTCGGGAGTAGGGGACTTCCATGGCCTCCACCTTCGATGTGAGATTGCCCTGCCCTGGTCCCTGAAGATTTTAGGCTGCAAAGATGGATTTTTAACAGGAAACCTTGGCAAATCTACAAAGAGGAGATGTGAATGGAACCACTCCTATAATCAGTCACGCCGCTCAGTGTATCCAGAATAACAGCTCAACGTGAGCTAGAGGGATATGCCAGCCCTAGGCGGGGTTTTAAAAAAGGCTGTATTGAGGTTAATTGATATGCAATAAATTGCACGTATTTGAAGTGTACAATCTGTGTGCACCTGTGAAACATCCCCACAATGGGGAACGTGTGCATCACCCCCAAGTTTCCTCGTGCCCCTACAATCCCTTCCTCCCATTGTCCTTCCGCCTGCCCCCAGATAACCACTGCCCCTGTCACCATGGGTGGTTTGCCTTCCCTCCACTCTTCTGTCAGTAGAATCACACGGTGTAAGCATGCCTGTCTTCCCTCTTCTACTAGGACGGTTATTTTGAGATTCATCTGTGTTGTCACGTGTATCAATGACGGGTCTGTTCTTTCCATCCCACTGTTTGGATAGACCACGATTTGTTGATCCATTTGCCCATTGGTGGACATTTGGTTTGTCTGTAGTTTTTGGCTATTACAAATACAGCTGCTGTGAACATTCCGTACGAATCTTTGTGGGGACATACGCCTTCATTTCTCTTGGGTAAATACGTAGGAGTGGAATGGCTGAATCATGTCCAACTTTTGAAAAAAGCTACTAAACTGTTGTACCATCTTACGCTGCCACCAGCAATGAACGTGAACGAGAGTTCCCCTTCCTCCCCATCCTTGCCAGTGCTTGGTATGGTGCGTCTTTTCAACTTGCGCCATTCTAAGAGGTGTGTGGTGGCACCTCTCTGTGGTTTGGCTTTGCATTTCCCTGATGACTGATGACGTCCCACATCTCTTTTTGTGCCTGCTGGCCATCCCTATGTCTGTCTTTGGGGAAGTGTCTGTTAGAACCCCTTGTCCATTCTTTAAGTTGTGGCTTTTGTCCTTGTTACTGTGTTCTGAGAGTCCTGTACACATGCAGGAGGCAAGGTCTTTATCAGATACATGATTTGCAAATATTTTCTTGCAGTCTGTGTCTTGTCTTTTTAAAAAATTCTCTTTATAGTGTCTTTTGAAGAGCAGAAGTGTTTAGTTTGATGAAGTGCAATTTATCAGTTTTCTCCTTTATGCACCGTGCTTTTGGTGGTGTAGCTAAGAAATCTTAGCGTCCTCACGCTCAGGCCCTGGTCAGTACTCAGCTGGATACTGAGACACGCGCAGTCTGGCCTGTTGATTTTGGCCCCGCACCACACCAGGGCTAGTGCCCACGTGGACTTTCCCTGGGATGGGGAAGAGTGACCCCTCGGACGCCCTCCACCCCCTCTCCCTTGGCCCCTTCTGTGCTCTTTCTCTCCCCGCCCCCTCCTCCTCCCACCTGTGTCTGTCTCAGGTGTTAGCGAGATCTTAGCCCTTGTCCTCGGGTCTCATGGTCCCCAGCATGGGCCACCGTCCCCGGAGCTTGTCCTCTTGCCTGTGCTACAAGAGAGGGTGTTTGTGGAGTCAGGTTACGCAGAGGGGGTCCCCTGCCCCTCGCCGCAGCCTGTGGCTTGGCCGATGGGGTCTTCTCGTTTCTACGCCGCGTCTGTCTTCCATCCTTTGCAGGAAAAACTTGCTGTAACTGAGCTTGTGTGCCTTGGGCGAAGGGGCTCCCAAATTCCCCCCAAAGCCTTGGGCCCACTTGGGAGACTCTGGAACCTTCTTGTCTGCGGGGGCCACAGAAAGGTCGGCCAGAGGCTACAGCTTAGATCTGACGCCGCCTCATGGAGTCGGCCTGGCCATGGCTGTGAGGTGCTACTCCCCCGTGGAAAATGATGGATGTGAGCAGCTTCCTCCTCAGCCAGGAGCCTCCCTGCCAGATGTCCTGGAAAGTTCCAGATGCACGGGGACCCCGGTGGAAATGGTTGCCCCTGAGAGTCGCCAGCTCTCCACGTGAACCTACGTGACCTCCAGAAAGGAGGCCTTTGGAGCTCTCAGCCCTGGGAGGGAACAGATGGAAAGTCTCTGTGGGGAGGCCGTCAAGCATGACTGAAATGAGCTCACCGGCCGTGGGACGCCTCTGTTTTCCACGTGAGCCATCCAGGATGGAGCAGGCGGTGTCCTGGTTTGCTGGGAAGGTCAGGGAAGCGATGTGTGGGGAAGGAAGCACTGTGGGGTTTGGAGTCGGCCTGAACTGGCTTGAACAGTGTCACCCCAAATTCAGATCCACCTGGAACCTGTGAATGTGACCTTATTAGAAACAGAACCTTTGCAGATGGAATCTAGTTAAGAGAATGTCAGGCTGGAGTAGGACGGGCCCTAATCCAAGGACTGGTGTCTTTAAAAAGGAGAGGGAGGTTTGAGACACAGAGAAGCAGGCTGCGTGAAGATGGAGGCAGCGACTGGGGCGAGGAGGCCACGAGCCCAGGGGTGCCTGCAGCCCCCAGAAGCTGGGAGAGGACCCTCCCCTAGAGCCTCAGAGGGAGGCAGCGCTGCCCACACCTTGATTTTGGACTTCTGGCCTCCAGGACTGGGAGAGGATAAATTTTGGCTGTTTTAAGCCCCCTAGTTTGTGGTGTTTTGGTACAACAGCCCCAGGAAACTAAGACGGTGCTTACAGCTAGGCTCACAGCAGCCACATCTTGCCTGTGTGTCCCTGGGCAGGTGGCTTCCTGTTTCTGAGCCTCTGTTTTCTAAAATTTGGATCATGATACCAACCCCGAGCAAAAGTTGAGAGAATCAAACGAGCTAACACAGACAGAGCATACAGTTGGTGCTCAGCCAGCACTGGGCGCCCCTCCTCGGGGACTTCCCTGAGTATGTGGGGGCGAGGACTGTTCACCTGAACAGATGGCTGGGGCACTGGTGTCCTACTCTGCACCACGGACTTTGCTGAGCACCAGGGGCACGATGGGGCAAAGTCACAGCCCCCGCTCCGCTCTTGCGGCCGTCCAGGCGGAAGCCCCAGGCCCCCTGAGCTGGCCGCTCTGCAGATCAGGGCCCTTTCTCTGCAGCGTGAAGCGTGTCCTGCGTAATTGGGCGTCGTGAGACTTCAGTGCCAGCGTAAGGTCACTGTGGATCTCCAGGCCTCGGGCCGAGCCCGAGTCAGCTGAGCAGTAAATATCTGGCACAGCTGGGCCCAGGCTGCCAACCCTCCCCAGGCCTTGTGAACGGACGTGCAGTGGGCGGAGGCCTGCCAGTGCGTGAGGGGCCTCAGGGCGTCCTCCCGGGGTGCTGCGGTGGCCAGGCCACCCTGTATTTGTGGAGCCCTACTGTGTGCAGGGCCTGGACTATGGGAGGACAGGATGGTTAATTTCACTGAAGCAAATGAGCTGCCTTGGTGATGGATTCAATTTCTGATGCATTAATTGAGCACCAACATGTGAAAAACGATGGGATTCTACAGATGATTCAGATAAACACACTGTGTGGCCCAATCCGGGTGGAACGCTCATATGTCATTTGTTCAGTTGTTAGAAAACCATGGAGCCACTATTTTGGGCCGGGCCCTGGGGATACAAAGGCAACAAAGACACATCCCTGCTCCTGCAGGGAGGGGACAGCGGAGAAGAGGGATGTGCTAATGCCAGGCTGCCCGCCTTCCATTGCACAGGAGGGGTGCAGGAGGATGAGGAGCAGAGATCCTGGGGGACCTGGCGTGGAGGTTGGAGAGAGGGTGTCTCAGGTAGGGGACAGCTGGGTTAAGGCGGGGAGGAAGGAGAAGGGAGGTGAGCCTTGCAGACAGACAAAAAAGACCCCTTTGGCCCAAGCCAGGGGTCCTGGAAGGGCAGCAGATGAAACTGGTCTGGACTTGGTCTCGTTCCTAGAGACTCGCATGGTCTTGTCTATTCATTTGCAGCAGCCTCACCCCTGGCCTTGCTGCCTCTAGTCACCCCTGACATTAACACTGCCCCAGAGTGATGTTTCCAAAGATGGATCTGATAGTGTCACTGCTTTGCTCCAAAGCCTTCAGTGGCTCCCCAGTGCTGTAGGATCGAGCCCAAGCCCTGCCCTCCTTTCAGGACGTCTCCCTCTCAGCCTATCCCCATGTGTTTGCCTTTGAGGCACTGTTCCCTGAGCCTGGAAGGCCCTTCTTTTCCTCCTCAGTCCAGCAAACTCCAGCAGGTCTTTCTAGACCTGGCTCCAGCATCACCTCCTCTGTGGGACGTCCTGGGCCCTCCCACACAGCTGGGTCCTCTCCCTGGGTCCCCAGCAATGAGTCCCCACACCTCTCCACACACCCATCACCCGGGCTGGCTGTGGATTTCTGACTTCTCACCTGCCCCACTGACCTGGACCTCTGCTACGGACTCAATGTCTGTGCGCCCCCAGCCCCAGCCAAATTCACGTGTTGAGGAATCTTGATGAATGAAGCCCTAGCCCCCAGTGTGATGGTGTTAGGAGGTGGGGCCTTTAGGAGGTGATTAGGTTATGAGGATGGAGCCTCACGAATGGGATTAGTGCCCTTATAAAAGAGACCCCAGGGAGCTCCCTCACCCCTTCCTCCAGGTGAGGACGCAGTGAGAAGAAGGCTGTCTACGAAGAAGTAGGTCCTCGCTAGACGCTGGATCTGCCGGCACCTTCCAGCCTCCGCAACTGTGAGAAAGAAATGTTGGCTGTGTAAGCCCCCAGTGATGGCAGCTGGAATGGGCTAAGACTCCTCCTTGGAGCAGGGACGGCAGCGTCTTCACCTCCTCCAGACCCCAGAGCCCACCCCACAGTGGGCTGTGGAACAGCAGGGAACACACAAGTGTAGTGCCTGGGATTTTGTCCAGGAAGATTCGAGAAACCCCCGCGGAGGCTGGAGACCTCAGGCCCCCGTCCTCTCCCCATGGAGTGGTCCTTCCAGCAGCACGGCTACCTTCTCTTTTTCGCCTGGACTTGGACTCCTTCATGCAGCCACACTGTGCCGGGATGAGGGGACAGCTGCCGAGCCAGCCGGCCGGGGTGAAAGGAGAGGCGGGCAGGGTGGCCTTGTCCTCTCGCCCACCGCCACGGCGGTACACAGGTGAAGAATGAGCCGCAGAACACGATGCACGGCTCGGTATTTACACGGCCCCTGCCTCCAGCGTTCCTATGAAAATTATGGATTTTCTTGATGCCTCCTGATTAATCATTAAGAAATGTTAAGTGGAGAGTGAGCAGGGCCCTGGAGATTGTAAATTGTAAATTTACTTTGTAAATTGTAATTGTAAATTTTAAATTTGTAAATTGTAAATTGTAAATTTACAATTGTAAATTGACTTTGCGGTGCTGTGCAGGGACTGGTGTGAAGGGCGGGTGCGTAAGCTGGTGTCCTGAGTCCTACTGCTATTCTTATTCCTCTCCTGCCCCCACGGTGGAGGGTCGAGGGCTTCCAGCCTGCTGCCCTGGGCTCAAAGCCTACCTCTGCCAGCCCCTGGCTGTGTGACCCTAGGCAGCTGAGTCTCCCCATTTGTGACCATGGCCAGGTCATTTCGAGGGTTACTGAGATCATTTACGTCAGGCACCTGGCATGTGGTAGGTGCTCAATACATGCATGTTCCTGTTTTCATTTGTGTTGTCACATCCTGGGCTCTGGCCAAATAGACGTGCAGAATGAGCTGAATAAGTCAAAGCAATAAGTACTGACTACCTGTCTGCTCCGGGTCAGGCCAACACTGGTGCTGTGAGAGGAGAGAGGGACATGATGTGCCCTTGACTCACAGGAGCTCAGGGTCTGGGGAGGCAGCCAGATGAAGAGGTTGGTGACTTCAAAATGGCACATCTCTTCTCTCTCACCTTGTGACTCTGCTCACGCCCTCCTTCCTTCCCAGGAGGACCCTTCCCCTAGATCTCCCATGGTAATTTTCATAGGTTCAGCCCAAATGCCACCTCTCCCAGGAAACCTTTCTTTCTCCCTAGTGAGAAGGACTCTCTCTCACCTCTGAAGGCCATTGGTTCCTCGTCTCCCTTAGGTCCCTCAGCTGCTTCTGTCTTTGCTCCAGTTTTCATGTCCATATCCTCTCTACCCAACAACTTGCTGCAGGCTCTGTGTCTCCATATTACTGTCTTCCCCAGCATGAGGAGGGGACTAGGTCGGCAATCCATCCACCCATCCATACATCCATCCACCCGTACATCCATCTAATCATCCATCCATCCCTCCATCCATCCATCCATTCACCTATCCATCCATCCATCCCTCCATCCATCCATCCATTCACCTATCCATCCCTCCATCCCTCCATCCATCCATCCCTCCATCCATCCACCCCCCTATCCATCCATCCATCCATCCATCCATCCGTCCATCCACCCACCTATCCATCCATCCATCCATCCATCCACCTATCCATCCATCCATCCCTCCATCCATCCATCCATCCATCCATCCACCCACCTATCCACCCAGCCATCCATCCATCCATCCATCCTTCCATCCATCCATCCTTCACTTCATCCCTGCATCCCTCTATCCATCCACCCACCTATCCATCCATCCATCCATACATCCGTCCATCCACCCACCTATCCATCCATCCATCCATCCATCCATCCATCCATTCATCCATCCATCCATCCGTCACTTCATCCATTCATCCATCATCCATCATTCACCTATCCATCCATCCATCTCCATCCATCCATCTATTCACCTATCCATCCATCCATCCACCTTTCCATCCATCCATCCATCCACCTTTCCATCCATCCATCCATCCATCCATCCATCCATCCATCCATCCACCCACCCACCCACCCACCTTTCCATCCATCCATCCATCCATCCATCCATCCATCCACCCACCTACCCATCCATCCATCCATCCATCCATCCATCCATCCATCCATCCATCCACCCACCTATCCATCCATCCATCCATCCGTCACTTCATCCATCCATCCATCCATCTATCTATCCTTCCTTCCATCCATCCTTCCATCATCCACCCATACCACCAACCACCCGTCCCCGCATCCACCTATTCATCCATCCATCCATCCACCTATTCATCCATCCATCCATCCATCCATCCTTCTATCCATTCACCTATCCAACCATCCATCCATCCATCTATCCATCCGTCACTTCATCCATTCATCCATGTATCCATCTGTCCGTCCTTCCTTCATCCATCCTTCCATCCATCCTTCCATCTTCCTCCCTTCCTCCTTTCCTCCATTCCTCCATCCACTCAAACAACAAATATTTATTGAGCATCTCCAGTGGTATGTGTCTGGGATACAGGAAAAGATACAGAAAAGACCATTCAGTAAACTTTTGTTGAGCATCTACTACATGCCAGTGTAGCCCCAGCCCCAAGCACAAGTGTCTGGGATAAATATGGGAATATAAACTAAAGGCTTAGGACAGTACCTAGTGGCCTTATTAGTACTTGCAGCACGGCCCTGGGCAAGTTACCCGACCTTCCTGAGCCTTTACATGGATTAAATGAAATAACGAATACCAAGTGCCTAGCTTAGACAATGTTAACTTATTATTAGCTATTAAAGATGACAGGGTGAATTATGGGAGAACGCTGAAATATTCTGTTCGTACCAGAAATAAATGGGACCAAAAGGCAGTGTTCTTGTACAGTTCTCAGCCATTCTGAACATGTTACCGGAAGCCCCAGCCTCCAGCTCCGTGCAGAGGAATCATAGCTGGGTGGGGGAGAATCCACTTCTTGTGGAAGGGAGGCAAGACCTCAGGGCTGGTGACCCCCGCCCCCCCCCCCAGACTCCTGATCCTTTGAATGAGGGAACTGGGGTCTCTTCAGGCTTCCATTTTCATTACTAGAACCGGCCCCCCCGAAGCAGACAGACTTCCACAAGCCCTTCATGCCAACCCCAGGGGTCAGGGGGTTGCATGAAGACCCCTTGGCCCTCTCCCTGAGCAGCCATGGAGTCAGAGACTCTTAGGGGCACCAGAGCAAAGCTTCAGGGGTCCCCAGTGCCCTGGGGACACTGTGTTTACAGATCAACAGCTTGGTTGTTCAACAAATATTAACATACGTACTGTGTGCCTGGTGAAGTGCTGGGGGCTGGGGACCCAGCAGTGACATAGCTGCTGTGGCTACAGTAACAAACAGATTGCCGGATGCAGGGGGCTGGGGGAACCCAGAGGAGGGACCCAGCCTGGGGGCCAGGGGAGGGGCCTCCAAACTGAGATCTGATGAATAGGAGTTGGCACTGGCAGGCAGGAGCGGGAGAGGGTTCCCTTGAGGGTGGGGGTCAGGGAGCAGCATGCGGGGAAGACTGGGTATACTCACATAGGGCATGTCTGCGCATACCCGTGTCTTATTCTGATTCTGGGTGGTGACTGGTATTGGGGACGTGGATGGCAGCATGCTGCGTGGTGTCCGTGTGTCCATTGGGCCTCCTCTGTGCAGGCCCGGGCACCGACCAGCACTATTGCCCCTGGCCTGGTTGCATCGCAGCCCTGCCTCCTGCTCCCTCTGCATCAGCCTTCCTCTTCCTGGGGAGCATGGGATGCCACTTTGGGTCTGTCTGTCTCCCTGACATGCTGTAGGGATTGTGACTTCTTCACTTCTGTTTCCCAGGGCTGAGGGTTAGGACTTTGGGGGCCCAAGACTCCCCTTTGTCTTAAACCAGCTGGGAGGCAGTGAAACGTGGATTTCATCCGTGTGCTTTCTAGGTTCCCAGGTGCACCATTCTGAAGGCAAGAGGGGCTCTCATAGTCATGGGACCATCCACCTGCCCACCCCTCCACAGTTCAGCTCCTTAAGCAGACCTGCAGAAACTCGAGAACCCAGTGGGGGCCTTGGGACCAGCGGGTTAAGTGCTGAGCAAGAGCCCAGGTGTGTGGGATGGTTGGCTCCCCTGGTCCGTATGTTGAAGCCCTGACCTGCAGTGCCTCAGAATGTGACCTTATCTGAAGGTCAGGTCTTCATGGAGGTAATCAAGTTTGATTGAGGTCATTGGGGTGGGCCTGATCCAGTCTGACTGGTGTCTTTATGAGAAGAGGTGATTAGATACAGACACACACAGAGGGACAACCATGTGAGGACACAGGGAAAGGACGGCTGACTACACACCAAGGAGGGAGGCCTCAGGAGGAACCAACTGGCAGACACTTTGAGCTCAGACTTCCAGCCTCCGGGACAGGGAGAGCACACATTTCTGCTGTTGAAGCCCGCCGGTCTATGGTGCTTTGTCACAGCAGCCCTGGCAGGCTAATACAGCAGGCCCCCAAGCCATGCTCTCTGGGGACAGTGGGGCCAGAGCCACAGTTCACCTGGGACTGAAGTGGGACCTGCCAGGAGCAGCTGACGTTTAATGCTCCCTGACTGTGTGCCGGCCTCTATTCTAAGAGCCTCACCATGATTGTCTTCATCTTCCACTGGAGAAACTGAGGCACAGAGAGGTTGAATCGCTTGCCCAAGGCTACCCAGCCAGTGGGCAGGGGAGCCAGGATTGGAGCCCACTGCCGGGGCTCCGCCCTGCCGCCCTCCACCTCACCCACACTCCTGAGTCCAAGACAGCCTGGCCCTCAGGGCAGGCCTGGTGTGATGCCCCCACACCGCTGGGTGGAAGAGACCCTCCCTTGGGTGGGTCCGGGGCCTCCACTCCCCTTCTGTGTGCTGCGATGAAGAGTGAAGTGCTCCCGGGAGTGACCGAGAGCCTCTCACCGTCAGGATGTCAGGACGGTGCTTCCCTGACCTGTGAATGACAGGTGGAGTTCGAGCGTCTCTGCCTCAGCTGGTGTCAGCCAGGCATTGAGCAGAGGAGGAGCCCAGGTACGCGGCAGAGAGGGGGTTCTCTAGCACATGTGGTGTGTGTCCCGCATCCGCCCGCCGGCCTGGATTGAGCCGTCTTGCTGCCGGCAGCAGCCCGGCCGTCATTATTTCCAAGTTTGCACACATGCGAGGCTGCACGGCTCACCTGTCTGGGGTAACGAGGCCGCCGCGGTGTTGTTGCTCAGGATTAAAGGTCATGGCATCTAGCGTGACTCGTGCTGTCTTGTGGCGTCTCTCCTGTCTCAACCGTTATGGGAAATTAACCCTTCTGTCCCCTCCCAAGTCTTCCATGTTTCAGAACCCTGGGCTTCACTTGTTTGGAATTTTTGTGTCTGTGGAAAGTTCAGGAGCCTAGGTTGGCATAAACACCCAGTGAATCCAAATGCAGAAGCTGGGAGAGCAGCCATTCATTCAGCAAGTATGTGTGGAGCGCCTACTGTGTGCCAGGCACTGCTAGGCTCTGGGGACCCAGCAATGAATTAATCAGAAAAGCCCTTGCCCTTCTGGGGCTGATATTCTGGGGTGGGGAGGCAGGCGGTCAACAGATAAGCATCGTAAATATGTAGTCTGTCACATGACAAGTGCCTAGGAGGGGGACTCTGGAAGGAGTGGGGTGGACAGGTGGAGTGGGGCATGAGGACATGTGGAGGGAGGCGGGAGGACAGATGGGTGGTGTGAAGACAGGTTGGGGGGGCATGAGGACAGGTGGGGTGAGGTGTGAGGACAGGTGGGGGCATGAGGACAGGTGGGGTGGGGTGTGACGACAGGTCGGGGCGTGAGGACAGGTGGGGTGGGGTGTGACGACAGGTGGGGGCATGAGGACAGGTTGAGGGGCGTAAGGGCAGGTGGGGTGGGGTGTGAGGGCAGGTGGGGGCGTGAGGACAGGTCAGGGGCGTGAGGACAGGTCGGGGGCGTGAGGACAGGTGGGGGCGTGAGGACAGGTCGGGGGCGTGAGGGCAGGTGGGGTGGGGTGTGAGGGCAGGTGGGGGAGTGAGGACAGATCAGGGCGTGAGGACAGGTCAGGGGACGTGAGGACAGGTTGGGGAGCGTGAGGACAGGTCGGGGGGTGTGAGGACAGGTGGGGTGGGGCGTGAGGACAGGTCGGGGGCGTGAGGACAGGTGGGGGTGTGAGGACAGGTGGGGGGCTGTGAGGACAGGCGGGGTGGGGTATGATGACAGGTCGGGGGCGTGAGGACGGGTGGGGGGGCGTGAGGACAGGTGGGGTGGGGTATGATGACAGGTCGGGGGGCGTGAGGACAGGTCGGGGGTGTGAGGACAGGTGGGGTGGGGCGTGAGGACAGGTGGGGGGGGCGTGAGGACAGGTGGGGGTGTGTGAGGACAGGTGGAGGCTGGGCAGGTGGCCATGAGCCTGGAGGTCAGGAGAGAGTTCAGGTCGTGCTGTGAACCACTGCTTTTCCTGCCTGGCATCTTAGTTCCCGAAGCAGCTCACGCTTTGCACCTGGGAGAGAGCCTCCCAGAGAGGGCTCTGCAGGTGGTGCTGAGTGGGGGTAAGGTCAGGATTCACACCCAGATCTTCTGGGGCCCAGGCCAGCTCCCTTTCTCTTCCACCAGAGCTCCGGGGGGCTGGGGTGGGGGTGTTTCCTTCCAGCATCTTGACAGCTGCAGACAGCGACGGTGACAGACTGGCTCCTGTCTCACTGGCCGGCGACTCTCCAGCCACACGGCCTGCCTCTCACGGCTGCTAGCCCCGGGGGTGGGGAGGGGTTTCATGGTGTGGGCTTTGCTTGGGGTTTAAGATTTCCTGGGGTCCAAGTGTGCGTGCGCAAGGCTGGCGGTCCCCATGAAGACAGCACAGAGCCCTCTGTCACTTTCTGCTCACACAGTCGGCTCGCTGGGTGTGAGGCTACAAGATCCCTTCCCCTGCACGGCCTCCTCACCCCCCCACCCTTCCTTGGCCTTATCTGTGGAGCTGGATTCCAGCCCGGAGAAGGTTTTGTTTGGGCTGGCCTTGAAGTCAGCAGTTGAAGTGGAGAAGACGGTGGGACAGCACATTGAGGGGTAGAAGATTCTGGCACAGGCCCGAGGCAGGAGCAGTGAATACCTGTTCAGAAAAGTGTCCAGACTGTTGGGTGTGAAGGATGCAGGGAGGATGGGGAGGCCGGTGCCGTGCAGGATGTCAGGGCAGCAGCACCGCGCCTCCATTACTGAGCACCTACTGTGTGCCACACAGTGGCTGGTCGTTTTGACTGTAGCTCTTGTCTGATCCTCAGGCGATCCTGTCAGGAGGGACTATCTGCATTTCACAGACCGGGAAGCTGAGGTCACTGAGGGCCATCTGCTAGGAGGTGGCTGAGTTGCTTTCTGGCCTGTGGTCTCCCGCGTCCATGGTGCTGGTGCTCAGACGGGCTGTTGGGTGTGTGGCCCCAATAGGCTCAGGGCGGTGCTGGTGTGGAGACTCGGCGGGAAACCCCGCCTGCCCTCGGCTCGCAGACCTCACGCTGTGAGCTCCAGGGGCCTGATGTTGGGCACCCCGAGCACACGCTGGTCCCTCAGGCGTGCCGGGAACAGCCCCGGCTCTCCCGCTCGCCACTGCGTGAGCTCACACAACCCATCTCGGCTCTTTAGTGCCTGGTTTGGTCTAAACTGTAGATGGATTCTACCCTTTGGGAGGAGGAGGGTTAAATGAGATGAACCGTTAGTTCAGTTACTGGTGCACAACTAGTCCTTGCTCGATGGGTGCAGTTATTAAGGGGTCCCCACAGAGCCTCATCCGTGGCCTGACCATTCTTTTTTATTGAGGTGGAGTTTACATACTATAAGATGGACCCGTCAGGTGTACAATACTATGAATTTGGACAAACGTATATAGTCCTATCAACACCACTGCAGTCAAAATGGGGAACAGTTCTGTTGCTCCCCAGATTCCCTGTGTCCCTTTGTAGTCATTCCCCTTCTTCCTCCAGCCCCTGATGATCGCTGACTTGGTTTTGTAGTTTTGCCTTTTGCAGAATGCAGTAAGTGACTCTGTGATTACACGTGGGATTATAGTATGCAGCCCTTTGAGTCTGGCTTCTTCCCTCAGCATGTGCATTTCTGATGCATTCATGTTGTGGCATGTATCAGTCGTTTCTTCCTTTTTATTGCTGAGCAGTGTTCCTTCGTGTGGACAGACCACAGTTGGTGCTTTCCCCTTCACCATTTGGGTGGTTTCCAATTTTTTATAACGTGTCTTGTAATTTTTGATTGATTGGTAGACATTGTGTGCAGATTAGAGGTAGGTGGTGCTACGCCTGGAAACAAGCCTGCCTCCTCTTTTCTCAGGCTGCTGGTGGGGAGGGGTCTGTCCTCCTAGTTATGCATTGAGCTGGGTTTGGGTTTGGGGTTTGGGTTTGAGCTGGGTTTCCAGATCAAGCGAGCTTTTGCCCTTCTGCTCCACGGGAGGGTTCTCTCCTCCTGAGCTCACCTTAGGACACCTGCATTACTGTTTGGCAGATGTACCGCCCCAGTCAAACTCCCCGTCTGGCACTGTCCCCAGAGCAGACAGTGATGCTTAAGGACCAAACTGGACCCTCTGACTTGTCTTATCTGTACACATGGCATTTTCCAGCATGTAAAGAGCATTAAATTTTTTTTTTTTTAAAGAGCATTAAATTTAATATAAAAATCTGGAATTCTGGCTTCTCTTGAAAAATCAGGGTTTTGGTAAGCCCAGTCCTGCGTTACTGTGTGTCAGCGATCGGCTTGTGTGGAGTAGTGGCTGCCCCACCCTGGGCGGGGCCTGGGCTCTCAGCTCTGCTGCAGGCCCCCCTCTACTGCCTTCCCCCATCCTGCTTCTCCTTATGTGGTCTTCCTGGTTCTCGCAGATGCTGAGTTTGTGGTGTCAGATCCTGAAGGTATTCAGTGCACTCATTTCAAAAAGATAGGGAAATATATGCATCACTTAAAAATAGATTTCCACCCCACTGGTTAGAATTAAAGCAATAATCAGAGAGTTTTATGCTGGAGGTTTTAGAGAACTCAGCTGCAGGCAGCCTTTCTCTCCATACGAGTGGCGGCTCAAGGAAAGGCTCTCCTTTCTCGACTCCCTTCGGGCCAGCTCAGTGCATAGCCTGGGTCATCGTGCACCTCTGTCATCCAGAGCTGTGGTTTTCGGAGTGGAGGCAGGACCCCCACAGAGGAGAGGGCTTTTTATTACTGTCTGGAAACGGTGAGCACAGAAGAGGCCAGGCTTTTCGCCTCTACCTGAGCTGTGTGATCCTACCTGCTGGGGAGTCTCACGTTTGACAGTTTATTTAGAGGACGCAGCTCTCCGAGTCGGCTGCCAGGTGGCTGGAGCGACAGCAGACGTCTGCCAGACGGCTGCTCGGGGGATTTAGAAACACAAACACATCCACACGTTTGCATGAGCCGCTGTTTCCGGACGGGAGGGCAGGCCCCGCGAGGCTTTGATGATGTGGACCAGAGTGACCCTGAACACCACGGCGGGGCCCCTGCGTCACTGTTGCTCGCCGTGGAGGGTGGGGAAGGGTGGGGTGGATCAGCACAGTGATGTTCTGTCTGGCCGTCTGTTCTCTCACTCTCCTCCTCTCAGTCACACCTTCACCTGAGGAAGGTGACTGGTACCTGCTGTTCTTTGAGCAAAACAGAGACCCAACGCCTGTCCTCGGGGGCAGGGCTGGACACGGACGCACAGGCTGGGAGAGGGAGCAGGGGATGAGGAGGATGGAGGGGCCGGTGCGATGGACACGGAGCCGGCGGGCTGGAGGGCAGTGTGCCAAAGGGCAGCCGAGAAAGGGGGAAGCATGGAACCGAGAAGGCGGCAGGCAGTGCAGAGGGGTCTGGGGAGTACCTCTGAGGTGGCCCTGCAAGGTGAACCCACCAAGCCGGGCCTTTTCGTAACTGGCCACGACTGGGAGTAATTCTGACCATGTCACTTATTCGCTTAAAGTGTGGCTCTCCGTCACTACAGAATAAAGCTCCCGTTCCCCGGAGCGGCCCGCCCAGCCCTGTCCCTCTGCCTCCTGCCCTGGCCCTGCGCCACGTCACTCCCTCCTCTGTCCTTGGCCCCAGCACATGCTGTTCCCTCTGGATAAAACAAGTGCCCTTCCTTCCCACTTTCCCCCTGGCTGCACCGGCTCCGCGTGGCCCCGGCTCCTGTCTGCTGCCGGCCCTGCCCCTGCTTCCCGGGTCTCGCAGCGTCGGTGTCTGTGACATGCCCAGCTGCCCTCTGCGTGGTGGGCTTCTCCAGGGAGGCCCATGTCTGCTTCGTCTCAGCTCTGCAGGGCACAGACCTGTGCCCGTGAGGGCTCCCCGGATGAGTGTCGCTGAGTGACTAGCATGGAGAGGAAGTTGGAAATGCAGGGGTGGGGTCGAGATGCCCTGGGAGAGGCGGTGACAGCCCTCTCCCGCGTGTCCCACCCCTCGGCGCCTCCCCGTCTGCACGGCCTCCATTAGGCACCAGCCTGGCAGAGAGTGTTTTCTTGGGAGAGCGTGTGCTTCGGATTCAGATGGGGAAGGACCTGTCCTGACTTTCAGATCAGGTGCTGAAAGGAGCGGCTGGAATTCCAGCGCCCTCTGCGGAGAGCGCCGCAGCCGTCAGCCCCGCCGCCTTGTGCCCGCCTCCCACCCGCACTCCACCCTAGCGGCCGAGGGTGAGGTTGCTCCTGAAATCTGTCATGTCCCTGAGGACTCCTCTCTGTTTATTTTACAATGTTCTGATAGTTCTAGTTCCCATAACTGTGCGTTTGCTGAGTGTTGTAACATGTAGGAAAAGTCTTTATAGATTTTGCATTATTACCCAATTGTCACTTACCAGTGATGTCAAATATTAATTATGTATCATAACTGCCTACTTCCAGAAATGGCGTTAGGTGGTTTACTTAAAATATGTATTTATACGTAATTAAAATAACGAATAGTTGAGGGAATTAGTATGAAGGGCACATAATGGTAAGAAAAGAATAAAAACAAATGTAAGATGAGCATCCTAGCAGCCAAAGCAAAAAGGGAAACTGGATTAATTACAACAGTCCTGAGACCCATAGATAAAGCGAGTTGGCTATTCAGGAGAATCAGAACTTTTTTGGATACTGAGATTGAGTGAAATGTAGCCTGTGGGCCTCCTGAAGGGGGCTTGGTGCAGCAATGCGCTGTTGGCCTCAGGATAGTCCTTGACTTTGAGGAGGCTGGTTCAGACTCCCACACATGGTTCTGGAACTGAAGGCAGGGGAGGAGGGCAGAGTATCAGGGTGGCCAGGAGGATCTGGGGGGCTCCTTTGAGGGGTGGTTGTGCTCAGGCCCATGAAGGAGGAACAGGGTCATTAACAGCTCAGTCCCAGGTTGAACAACTGGATGTATTCCCGCCCGGGAATCCCATCAGTTACAGAAGGTCCACTGTCAGTGGCCGGGAGAGTCAGCCCTATCCTGCCTGGCGTCAGGTCCTGGAATGCTACTTTCAGGTTAATTCTCCCCGCAGAGTCCCAGTCTCCCCACCTGAGAAATGGGAACACAACCCCGTTCTCCCAGGGTGGCCGGGGGAACTGTGGGGCAACGTCCTCAGAGCTCGAGGAGACTGGAAAGCATCGTTCAGCTTAAGTTGTTGTTGTCTGAAGGACCGTACTCTTGACATAGTTGTGCACCACACATCCTGTGGGAGGGAACAGGGACGGATGTTTGCCACGGACCCACGGCGTGCTGCGTGCCTTCCCTATGTCCTGTCATCTGAGGCTCACACCCTGCTTGTACGAGGAATGTCCCACGGGGATCTCTTGGTCTGCAGACGGGGTGCTCCGGGCTCGGAGAGGTGGGTGCCCAGACCCCGCAGCCAGCAGGTGGCGGGGCTGGGATCCACACCCAGGCAGCCTGGCCCCAAAGCCCGTTGCCTCTCCACGAGGCCGGGCTGCCTTGGCTGAGGCCCCGGCGAGAGGGCTTTGGGTCTTGCTCTGCCCCCGTCCCACCGGGTGTCACCGTGATGGCCGGTCACATGGCCGGCAGGGGGTGAGGCAGGGCTGCCGAGCCGGAGGGATTGGATTCGGAAGTACTGCAGCCTCATGGGGGCGAGCAGGGCTCACAAACACTCCCCCGCCCCACTGCATCTAGCGGCGCCCCGGCAGCTCAGACGGGCTGGCGGGCGGGGGGGAGAGGCTGCCTCCCCCTGTCACCACCCCCGCTCAGCTGTCATGAGAGGATGTCAGCTCAGAGCCTCCGGGGGAGCCCGTGACAAGCGGATCTTGATTCACCTCCCCCCCCCCTTCTCGCTCTCTTGGCAAATTATAATTACAGTGGAGAAGGAGAGGAGAGTGACCGCTTGGCCCCTGGCCTTGCCCTCTGGGCCCCTCCAGCCTGGATGCCCAGGACACCAGGCGGGTGACTGGCTCATTTCCAGGAGCTCCCCCTCCCCTAAAAAATAAACCCATCTTGAGTTTCATTTACTTTTAAAGGCAGCCTCAAAGCGAGGGCGTAGGTGGGGTGCCGGGGGTTAAAAAGACACAAAACTTGTCGCATGTGAATGACAGGGGCAAGAGCTGTCACTTTCCTCTGAAACAGAGGGCTGATTTTGTCACTTCCAGGCCTTTGTCCCTGTTTGGTGACAGTGCGGTGTGGTGGCTGAGCCCCGGGGGCTGGCGTCCCTGTCCTGGGTTTGAAGGTGGCCCTGCTGAGTTGCCTGGCCTGGGGGGAGTGGTTGAATCTCTCTGAAGGTGGGAGAGAGGACAGGATGGGCTCTGGCCCCGTCAGAGGAAGTGGTGGGCATGGGTAGAGCGCAGAGCGGCCGGCTTGCAGGTGTGGCCCCGGGGGCGGGGCTCGCTGGCACCATCTCCTTGGACCCTCTCGGTCCTCTGGGTGGGGCGGGTGTTACAGACAAGCAGGCACAGGAGGTGGGGGACCTGGTGGAGGGGCCATCCACCTGGGCCCCCTCCCTGGGATGAAGGCCAGTAGGCAGGTAGAGGATGGGGGGGCGCACGGGGTGAGATTCAGGTGTGGCTCCAACACTCCTAGCCGGGCAGCCCACTTCACCTCCCCTAGCCTCAGTGTCTCCATCTGTAAAGTGGGACTTGTCGCCGTTGTGAAGTTTACAGTTAGATGATGTGGGCGAAAACACCTCTCATGGCACTTAGCCTCCAGGAAATGAACGAACGAATGAATGAAAGTGGGCAGGAAGGAATAGCTGAAGAAAGTCATTTGTTTTCTGCATCTCGGAAAGGGGAAGTCCAGGGGATCCTGTTGGCCTCACGTATCTGCAGGGCTCTCAAGAGGCCTCTGCTGGGCGCCCTGAAAGCCAGAGTGAGGCTGAGGGGGGCAGCTCTGGTGAACAATGATCTCACAGTTGTAACTGTATGGATGTCGACCAGGCTTTCCCAGAGAGAGAGTGAGCTCGCCGTTCCTGGGAGCGTGCAAACCGTTCTGGAAGGCCACTGGGCAGGGCTTGTTCAGGCACATTCCTTCTCAGATTGGGGGATCGAGTGACCTCCAAGTTTCCTCTCAGCCTGAGCTCTGGGGCTCTCCCCTGGGGGTTCCCTGCTCCTCAGGTGCAGAGATGTGGATGGTGCTGCCATGCCACCATTATCATTCTGCAAGCATCTATGAGCCCCTACTATGTGCTAGGTGCTGCCCTCAGGGGGCTCGCCCTGGGGGTGGTGGGTGAGAGTGGGAGCCCCAATGCCCCCGAGTAGAGGGCATGAGAATGTGCATGGAGTGCTTCTCAGAGGAGGCATCTTTGATAGCCAAGTGGATTTCATGGGATAGAGAAGCAGGGAAGGGTGTTGTGGATTGAGGGATCAGCATTTGCAGAGGCTCAGAGGCAGGTGACGACGGGCTGTGTTCTGGAGTTCCTGGAGCAGGTTTGATGGAATCACAAGATAAGTAGTGGGGGCTGGGAGGGTCCAGGAAGGTTAGGGCCAGGCGACTGGGGGCCTAAGACAAGGGGATCTTGTCCTGCAGGCAGGAGTGTCCATCACAGGGGTCTGAGCAGCAGAGTGTTGGATCCGTCTCACAGAGTCCTTCCTGAGCAGAGCCTGGCAAAGACCTCCTTGCCTCAGTTTCCTCACCTGCACATTGGGGACAGCAGGGCCCCATTTTTGTGAGGCTCAGGGAGGCCCAGAGCCGATGGCCATTGATTTCCTTCTGTTCCCCAGGCCTGAGCTCGAAACGTCACTGCTACCGACATAGCTGTGTGGACTGACCCTGGCGGGCCTTTCTTCTCAGGCAGACTTGTCACTTGCGCTGAGCATCAGGGGGTCTCTTTGTCTAGGTCGATTCAGAGCTGCTGTCAGTCACCTGAGCGGCATGAGGCTCAGAGGCCCCGCTGCCACGAGCCAGGTGCAGACGTGACCCCAGCCCGGCCCTGGCTCCCACGGCTCTGAGACGTGATGCGGGTGAGCTGGAGTGGGGCCTTCGGTCTGCCTCTGGTGAGGGAGGAGGAGGGGCTGAATAAGGGGGTGCAGACCCCAGGCTGGGCTATGGGGTTCTCAGAGCTGTTCGGCTCGGCACTCGAGGCTGCAGAGCCGGTGCCCACAGTCACTGCTGGGCCCTGTTGCTCTGGTCACCACAGCCTCCTCCTCGGCGGGGGGAGGCATCAAACCTTTGCTGGACACAGGGACTGGCCCTGGGTCTCGAGCCCATCTGCCCGGGTGGCTGGGATCAGGGCTCTCGTGGTGGACGTGTCTGCCCCACACGCACAACTCACAGTTCTCAGCACCCGGTGCCCGCCTTCCAGACAGTGAAGGTTGGCGACATTGAGCGCGTGAGCCCATGTCTTCTGGAGCTGAAAGCTGCACAGCCACCTCGGGCCACCCTCCAGCCCCCTCCACCTGGGTTTCAGAGATAAAGAAACTGTGGCACAAGGAGAGGAAAGAGCGTCGCCTCCTGTGTGGGGCTCTGGAGGCCCTGGCACGTGTGCTGCCTCTTCTAATCGTAGAAGCCCCAGAGGGAGGAATTATTCTCTGCCTTCCACAGGGGAGGAAACTGAGGTGCAGGGCCCCTCGGCTGTGGGGACCCCCTGCCCTCCACACTCCACCGCCCCGAGGCCTGACCCCGGCTTCATTCATTTATCCCACCAGGTGCTTCTAGACCCTCACAGCTGTGGCACCCAGGCAGGCAGGGAAGCTCGCGGGGCCAGGAGCCCACAGTGATGACAGACCGATGTCCTTGTCACTCTCTTGTCACCCTCCCAGCCTGGGACAGTGGGAGGCTGAGGTGCCATCCCACTGGGCCTGGCCAGAGGCCAGCCGAGCTTCCGTGGGCCCTGTGTGGGGGCAGGAAGCCCGGCCAGCGGAAGGGCAGGGTGCTGGGGGGCAGGGAGCGGCTGGCGCGGGGCCAGCACGCCCTCACTGTGAAGGACCCCATTGACGGGCGGGCGGCGGGCAGTCAGGGTGCAGCGGCCTTCCTGCTGTCCCCCGGTGCCCTGCTTGCAGCTGCTTGGCAAGCGTTCCCGGTGCCGCGTCGTCTCGACGTGGAGCCAGCAATTCCCTGTCCTCCTTCTGATCAGCTTCACTTGAGAGCGGGGGGCCCGCGGAGCTAGTGCTGCACGAGTTTCCTAGAGCTGCGTCCCCAAGTGCCACCCCTGGGGGCCTAAGACGACAGAAGTTCATGCTCTTGTGGTTCCGGAGCCCGGAAATCTGGGGTCCAGGTGCTGGAGGCCTGCACTCCCCCTGAGGCTCTGGGAGAGCATCCTTCTGCCTCTTCCAGCTCCGGTGGTCCTGGCCATCCATGGCACGCCTTGTCCGTAGCTGAGTCGTGGCCTCCTCCCTGTGGTCTGTGTCCACATCTGCTCTCCTTTCTCCTGTAGGACACCACTCATGGGATTCAGGGCCCACCGTCATCCATTGTGGCCTCATCTTACCTTGATTTCATCTGCAAAGACCCCATTTCCAAACAACGTCGTGTTCTGGGTCCCAGGTGGACGTGCGTTCCGGTGCAGGTCCCACCCCTCACTCAGCATCCTGGCCCAGGCCCGGCCGTGTCGCTCCTCCTGCTGCCCCAGAACGCTTCCTGCCCCCGAACCACCCGTGGTCTATCGCCTCCCCCCGCCTTTGCCCGTGCGTTCCTCCCGGAGGCCACCTCTCTCTCAAGCTGGCCCATCGCAACCTTTCCCGCCCTTCAAGGCTCAGTCTCCAGGTAGCTTCTCCCTGAAGCCTCTTTCTTTCCCAGGCACATGAGGGCTCCACCTCGTCTGGGCTTGTCTCCCTCTGGACCATGGCTCCCGAGGTCGGGACTCCGCCATGACGTCTCAGTAACTTCCCTCTCCTCCTTGTCCTCCGAGGTCGAGCACCTACTCTGCCGGGCACCATACGAGGCTTCTGACTTATGGCCATCGTTGAATCCCACGGCCACCCCAGGAGGCAGGTGTATTAGTATTCCCGTTTTACAGAGGAAGAAACTGAGGCTCTGAGAGGTGAAGTCACTTGCTTGAGACTCCAGAGCTGGGATTGAAGCTCAGATCTGTAGGGGTTTGTTCAGTGATGATCCTCACGAGCTGTCCAGGGCCAGCCTTATGCAGAGAGCCTGGAGTTGGTTCATTCTTCAAAAATCTTTTCTTGAGCACCTTCTGTGTGCTCCGTGTTGGGGACCTAGCAGGCAGCAGGCACCCCTACCCTGCCCTCACGGACTCACAGTCTGTGAAGACAGAAGGACAAATGCCTTCTCATCAACTCCACTGTTAAGGGCACTGGTTTTGCCACTGACTTCTTCTGTGACCTTGGCCAAGGGCAGCCCCTTTCAGGACCTCAGTTTCCCCACATGTAGCTAGCTGATTTCTATGGGCCCTTCCAGCCCGAGAATGAGCCTTCTGTGTCCAGCAGCCCAGCTCACTCAGCACGCCCTGTCGGTTAGCTCAGGGAGTCCTGCATCCCGAGAGGCTGGGGTGGACCAAGCTTGGCTGACCGCTGCTCAGGTGGGGTTCATCCTCCCCGAGGCCCAGGAGGACTCAGAAGCCTCATGCACAAAGGCCACATTGGAGCAGAAGTGGCTTTTGGATCTCTCTGGGCCTGTGTGTCGGCTCTGGGAAAGAATCGGGGGCTCCGTCCTACCTGTGACTCAGAGTTCCTGAGCAGGGCACGGGGTTGAGCTCCGCCACTCAACAGGGGCTTTGAGAGGTGGGCAGAGCTGCCCCGAGTTGGGACTGGGTGCTGGAGGGGCAGTCTGCTCAGCTGCCCACACGGGGAAAGCAGAGTTAATGCTTGACTTACCTGGGAAGACCCACTGGGGGCTGGGAGTTGTGGAGCCAGGAGGAGCTTCAGGTGGAGCCAAAGGTCCAAAAGAAAACTCCTCCTCCACCGAGGACAGCCCCCACCAGCCACGCCAAGCCACGGGAGGAAGGGTTAGCACCTGCGTCCCTCGTCATGAGTGCAGCTGAGGGTCTTCTGAATCCCTGGACACAGGACCCCAGCCTGAACACGCAGCAGCCGTCTGGGAGTTCCGCCTGCAGGAGAGGCCCAGTGCACGTTGGGTTTTCTTTGGTGAAAACCTTCAACCCAAATTCTCGTGCCAAACTCATTGCAGGGGAGAAACTTGAAGAAGAGGGTGTGAGTCTCATGTGGCCGCTGTAACAAAGGACCACAGATTTAGCAGCTGGAACAACACAAATCTATTCTCTTATGGTTCTAGAGGCCCGAAGTCTGAGATGAGTTTCATGGGGCTGACATCAAAGTGTTGGCAGGGCTGGTTCCTTCCGGAGGCTCCAGGGGCGATCCCTTCCCTTGCCTTTTCCAGCTTCTAGAGGCCACCCACGTTCCTTGCTCATGACCACCTCCTCATGCCACTCCAACCCACACGTCCTGCTTCCTCCTTGGTGGTCCAATCTCCCTCTGCCTCGCTCTTGTAAGGACTCTTGTGATTGCGTTCAGGGCCCGCCTGGAGAATCCAGGATAATCCCCCATCTCAAGATCCTTAACTGAATCCCATCTGCAAAATCCCTTTTGCCGTGTAAGGTGACATATTCACAGGTGCAGGGGATTAGGACGTGGACGTCTTTGGGGGGCCCTTAGTCAGCTGACCACAGAGATCCTCTTGGCCAGTTCGGGTCAGGGCAGCTGTGTCAGAGGCGTCGCCGTTCTCCCTGGAGGACGGGCCTTGGGTCGAGCTGTGATTCCACCTGTCCACCACCACTCGCACCCCTGGCCACGGGGCTTCCGAGTGGGAGATGTCTGGTCCAACGCCGTCTCACCGGTGGGGAAACAGCAAGTAGTGTCCCAGCCAGGCCTTGTAGCCAGGTCTCCCGGCTCCTTCTACCTGGTGTAGTGCCCAAGAATTTAGAAACGAAATGAGAATTTGGAAATAAAGTTTAGAATTTGGATGTGAAAATAAATGCTGCCCTGGACAGCCCTCTGCACCCTGCACTGCAGTCACGCCCAGGCCGGCCTCAGAACCTTGCCCCTGCCCCGAGAAGCAGGCTGCCTTTGACTCGTGTTATCGGGGAAGTAGACTCAGGGGAAAGGAACGCTCTCGAGACCTCCTGGTAAGCCCACGTGAGCCAGGGTGCTCGCTCACACCCTCTCCAGGGCGTTTCTACCACGCTTCTTCCACAAGCATGGGCTCAGAGGGACGGCAGATGCACAGGCCCAAGGGGGAGTGTGCTTCGTGTGTTCCAGGGACAGAAGGATGCGGGGGGCTAGATGGTGGGGACGGGGTGGAGGAGGGGTGGAGAGGGGCTGGGTCGCACGGTGGGGGCTTCACCCACCCAGAGGAGTCTGGGTTTCATTCTGCTTGGTCTGGAAACCGCAGGGGGTCAGCCTGGGACTCGGGTGACCTGAGCGCTATTATGCTCCCCAGGCCTTGGGCTTGAGAAAGCTCTTTGGGACGTGGGACAGGACTGGGCCAGGGTCCTGCTCTTTGAGCCCCAGCTGCTCAGGGCCCAGGGCTGGCGGGTGATGCTCGAAGCTGGGGCCAGGGGTGCCCGCTGGGTGCCGGGCTGCTTGTTTGAACCCACAGTGTGTGTCTTTGCAGAGCTGGGAGTGACAGGACCCAGGGGTGAGGGAGGTGGGGACTGGGGACCCTGGTAGAGGGTCGCTCCAAGCACAGGTGGAAGGAAAGGCTTTTGGAGCCAGAGCAGGTCAGGATCAGTTTAGAAACCAAGCGGGTACAGGAGGGAGGGGCCCCCATTTCAGATTCTCTAAAGCAGCACTTCCCAGACCTTCATCCGCCCACGCTCCCCTGGGAGCTTGTTAAAAGGCAGGTTCTGAATCAGTGGGTCCAGTGAGGCCGGAGACTCTGCTTCTAACGAGCTCCCTGCTGACTGGTGAAGCTGCTCGGTGGAGCCGTGTAAGAGGCAGAGGGTCAAGTGGCTTAAATCCCTCACGTGGTGTAATCCAGATCCCTGCTGGGCGGACGTCGGGAGCCCCATGTGACAGATGGGGACACTGAGGCTCCAAGAGGGGAAGTGAGTTGCCTGAGATCTCACAGGAAGGGGTGGGGCAGGTGCTTCAATGCCCGGCTCATCACCCACGTCCACCCTCCACCCCCGTCCCGAGGGTGGGTGCCTGCCCAGGTCACCCAGGTCATGGGCCAGGTGGGAAGTCCAGCAAAGGCTCTTCCCTGGGGGGGCGGGGGGCAGCCTCTTGATGAAGGAGCGTCTGCGGTCTTACCATGCGCAGGGGAAGAGGGAGGAGGACCAGCGTTTGACGAGCACCCACTATGTGCAGGCACTGCGTGCGTTCCCTCCATTACCCTCGTTACAGGGATGGCATCTTTTTCTTGGCTCCTTCAGTGCTCGGCACACAGTAGGTGCTCAGGAAGGCCCCGTCTGGCTGACTTGGGGCGTCTCCCCACCAGTCCTCGGACAACCGGAAGTGCCTGCTGAACGTGGTGGCAGCCCTGGGGACTCTGCCAGATGCCTCATGCGCCTCTCGGCTTCCCTGAGGCCGTCTGCTCCCCGTGACACAGCACCGCAGGGGCGCCCGCAGGCTCTGCAGATGGGGGCTGTTTTCCCAATGAAATGCTGGTGTCCACGGGGGAGCGGGGTGGCCGGCCCTCACATGAAACCTGCCTCCACTTGGGCTCACGGGGAGAGCGTAGGAGCCGCCGGGCCCAGGCGCCTGGAAAACACACATCTGTGATGTTGCAGTGACTCTCCAGGCAGCACCCGAGGGCAGATTTCAGCCCCGCAAAGGGTCTAGAAGGACGTGGGGAGAGCCCACTGTGAAGGCGTAAAACTCACCTCACCCACTGGGCTCGACTGGACAGAGGCAGGAGGAGAATTCACACCACGAGTGGGCCTAGACCCTCCGTCAGAGCATGTGGTCGTGAACACAACACGTAGTTGCCACACCCTCCGCTTCCCTGCTGTTTGTGGACATGGAGACCTCTGCCTTTGCCGGAGCACACGGCCCGGGCCCGAGAGCGGAGAGCTTGGGGTGACACAGAGCTCTGGATTCTGATCACCACGTTCAAGTCCCAGCTCTGCCTTTACTGTCCACGCCTTTGGGCCAGACTCGGCTCCCACATCACTGAAACCAGGGGAGGGTCAGACTCAGGTGGCAGTGTGGCACTGAGGGCTGAAGTGGCACAACCCACGGGGCATGCTCCCAGCGCAGAGCAGTGGTCGGGCAGTGGTCGTTACTCACAGTGTGTCATCGGGACCGTGGTCATCCTGCCAGGGCAGGAAGCGGAGGCCATGAGCCTGTCCCGCGGCCTCCCCGCCCCCAGACCCCCACCGGGGGATCCTGTTCCCCACTTGCCTTGGGTTTAGAAGGCGCAGCCAGGCGGGGACCCTGGTGCCCACCTGCCTCTGGATTGGGTGTCGGTTCCCTCTGTCCCCTGGGGTGGGGAGTTAATTTAATATCTGGGTCCCCCACTGCCCTCTGCTTGTTCTGTAATCTGACATGGAAGGAATGACCAGCTTACCGGTGGTGATTACCACTGGTTACCAGTTCAGTTGCTGTGGGTGTTAAGTGAGTTCCTCTGTGTGGTGCCAGATTTCCTGAGTCGCCAGGGCCTCCAAATGCTGGCTGATGCTCCAGCCCAGGGTGGGAGGTCCTCCTCTGTTCTGTCCTGGGGCTGCTGGGACCCACCCCCGGGTCTCTGGGTGGGAGGCACCCCCCGAACTGTCCAGGGCCTGCCACGTGGTAGGGGACCTTCCATGGCACCCTGGGGGCCTGTGTTCCAGGCTCTGAGTTCAAGATGGGGACACTGAAGCCCAGAAAGGGGCCACAATGTGCAGGGCCCCACGTGCCCCCCACCCCTGGGACGGACCAGGGCCCCTGACTCTGTGCCGTCGCTTCCCTGAGATGGGACCCAGCCCCCGCTGCAGCCCAGGTTTCCCCACCAGGGGCTCCGAGACACGTATTTCAAACCAACTGAGAGCAATGAGGATGCAGCTTATGGATGAAATACCTTCGGCAGGAAACTGTGTCCTGTAGTCAGCGTTTCTTCCTGTCAAGACGCATGTCCTCGCTGGGCTTGGCCGGAGGAGGGCCAAGGAAACTGCATTCCTCCAGCCTGACTCTGGCCAGGAGCCCGCGCCACTCCCTGTGAGGCGGGAGCAGCCCAATTGGACAAGGAATTGAATTCCTTGTTCAGTGTCTGTCAAACCCTTGGGACTGTGACCTCTGTGAGGGCCAGGCCTTGGCTGTGGTGTTTATTGCTGTGTCCCCAGGCCTAGCCCATGGCCTGGCACCTAGTAGGTGCTCAAGAAACATGTGTGGATCCATGGTTGGGTGGACGGAAGGATGGGTGGATGGATGGGTGGATGGATGGCTGGATGGATGGCTGGATGGGTGGGTGGATGAAAGGATGGGTGGATGGATGGATGGATGGATGGATGGATGGATGGATGGATGGTTGGATGGGTGGATGGATGGATGAGTGGATGAAAGGATGGATGGGTGGATGAGTGGATAGATGGATGGATGAATGGATGCGTGGGTGGATAGGTGGATGGATGAATGGATTGGTGAGTGGGTGTATGGTGGGTGGGTGGATGGATGGATGAGTGGATGGGTGGGTGGAGGGGTGGATGGGTGAGTAAGTGACAGTGTCACAGGTGAGCATTTATTTGTGGATAATTGGAAGCCTTTTGCAGATGCACATGAGTCCTCAGCTCAGCCAGGTAGGGTGACCTGGACCTTGTGATCCTTGTAGTAGGCCATGTAGCCCAGAGCCACAAACAAGGGATTCAAGCTGAGGAGATGTGCCCGAGGAACTGAGGACGCAGAGTGGAGTTGGACAAGGTGCCTGCCCTCTTGGAGCTCACAGTCCACTGTGGGAGGTGGGGAAGGACAGACCCACAGTGATCTGGTGGTGATGGTGAAGTGCCCTGGGACACAGAGAGGGAGGGACCCATTCTTCTGGCCACCCTAGGGAAGGCTTCATGGAAGAGGTGACATTTGAGTAGGCCTCATAGGATGAGTAGGTGATGGCCAGGGGGGCTGGCAGGGGTGGGAATTCTTGACGGGGGAGCAGCCTGGGTCGGAGCATCTTCTGGGCATAGAGGGAAGTGCTCTATGGCTAGAGGTTAGGAACATGGGGTGGCACGGGAGGGAATGAAGCCCAGGAGGTGAACTGAGATGCAGTCCGCCAGGCCAGGGACTTTGAACTTGATCTTGGTGGCAGTGGGGAGCCGTGGAGGGTTTTACACAGAGGGCACCTTTATCCCTTCGGCTCTGATTCTACAGCACCCAGCCCAGAGCTGGTAAACAGTGGCTAGGGCAGATCCAAGTTCATGCTTGAAATGCCGAAATTCCTGGAACTCCTTGTCTAGGGCACACCTCCTCCCCTCTCCCAGTTCTCATCTCCACCCTCTTTGAGTTTCAACCCCTGGAACCCCAACAACAGGGCAAGAGGTGTCTTGTTTTCAGTGGTCTTTGTACAGGTCTCCACTTAGTCTGGGAAAGGGAAAAAAAGAAGAACCGTGTGTTTGTTCTGCACCCTCCCTTGGGAGGGAAGGGAATTTGAAAGGGAGGGCTGATGCTTTGATAACCCAAACATTCTGCAGAGAACCAAAACACGTGAGAGAAATTCCTCCTCCGAGCTCCACAGACCCCAGCCTGCTGAGAGCTGCCTCCCCGGGGACGTGCTTTCTTCCCCTCGTCGCCTGCCACTCCGCCTCCCTCCTGTTCACGCCTCCTCCGCGTCTTCCTGCACACAGGAGGCTGGCTGTTTCAGGACGGCAAGTGTGTCTTGCCGGAGGCGGCTGAGGTGGAATTTCCGGGACTGTTTATCAGCAACCATCATCCTTAAACGCAGGCAGCAGCCCCTTCTGGCTTTCTGAGCCCGCCTCCTCTAGGGCTTGCTGTTAGCCCATTTCATATACCAGGAGACTGAGGCTCAGAGAGGGAAGATGTGCCTGGGTTCCCAGCCACGTGGCGATGGGCCGAGCAGCTCTTCTGCTGGAAGTTGGGATGCCTGGTGTGGTACGGGGTGCGGGATGAGGCTGGGAGGCCAGGCTGGGGCCTGCGGCCTGCGTGGGGGACCTTAGCTGCTGAGGTTGAGGGGCCTCCCTGGGTCATGTCTCAGCTCTGCCCCCTACTGGTTGGGGTTGGTGAGTGCACTTGGCTCTCATTTGTGACCCAGAGGGATGACAACTGATACGGGCAACTTCTCCACTGGGCTGTGCATGCGGGTCCACGTTTTAACCCAGAGTCTCAAACAGGTGACAATTGCCTGTTCCAGGTTCCGATTTGCACTGTCATCCAAGGGTGCGTTCAGCTGGCCTCTAATGCTAAATGCCCTCGCATGCTGGAGGGGGTGGACTCACCCACCTCCGCACAGAAGGAACTAGAAGAGCTTGAGGCGGCCCCATTTTGTGAATTCCCTTGCTCTGTTGATGGAAGGGAGGTGACAGGGGATCCTGCAGGTGGCTTGGTGACACTAATTGGCACCCACTTGGTGGGGGGCTCCCTGGGGAGATGTGAGCCTGCCTCCCTCTGACGGCTGTGCTCCCATGGGGAGGTCCTAACCACGTGTAGTCCCCCATCAGCACGGGGCGGGGGGTTTGCGAGGCCTTGACCTGGCGTTGACGGGGAGGGACGTGTCCCTGCGGGTCTGGAATGTGCAGTCTGGTGGCAGAGAGACACTAAGCAAATAATTGCACAGGTAACTGGAGACAATAGTGGGCAGTGGTACGAGGAGGCGGAGGAGGGAGAGAGGGGCAGGAGCCGGACAGGGCAGGCTTCCCAGGGAAGGTGACCTCCGGACTGATACTGACAGAAGTCCAGGCAGAGTCGGGAGGGGGCTCGAGGCAGCAGGAAGTGCCAGTGTGGAGGTCCCGCAGGCAGATGCAAAACCCGGCTCCTTGGAGGAACCGGCAGGAGACCAGGGCCTGTAAGGGGGTGGTAGGCAGGCCTGGCGGGGACTTCCAGCCGCGGGAAGGGGCTGGGACTTGGAGGGCAGTGGGGAGCCCCTGTAGGGCTCTACACCTGCAGTGACAGGGCTGGCTCGGCACTCTGGCTGCAACACGGAGAGTGGTTGCCGGAGTCGAAAACCTGACAGAAGATCTGGGACCCAGTGCCCTCAGCCAACGTGGACAGTGAAGTCCACACTGCTTAGCAGGTTTGCGTGGCTGTCCGTGAGCTGGCCCTGCAGCCTTCCCTCTCGTCTTCCCCTCCGGTCACTCTGGGCTCCTTCGAGTTTCTGGAGCAAGTATATTCTCTCTCGTGTCTGCATTTGCACATGCTGTTCTCCTGCTGGAAACACCCTTCCCTGACCTGTGAGCTCAGGGCTCACCTCCCGACCCCTCTGCCTCTCTGTGGGATCAGGTTTGAGGGTCCTTGGAGATGTTCTGTGGCTGCATTTGCACCCTATCACCTTGTAATTGGGCCCTTGCTGGGTTTTGAGCTGGCAAGCTATAGCACAGAACCTGGCACCTGGCAGGTGCACCGTGCATGACGGTTGAATGAACGAATGAATCGATGTCATGCTGGGCTGTCTGCCCATCTGGAACAGAGCTCATGGACTAAGAGGCTGTCTGTTCCAAGTTCCCTGGTGGGGAAACTGAGGCCCAGAGTCACCCAGCAGGGCCGAGGTGGGGCCGGACAAGAGGCTCTGGGACTCCCGGTCCAGTGCTCTTTCTGTAACACTCGCCTGCTCCCCCTCGTGCTGCTGTGCCCATCCCTCAGCTAGTACATAAAATGTTAATGTGTTCATTTATTCTTTAAAAATTAATTTAAAAATATTTTATGCGCCGCCTCAATCACAGTTGGAAACCATTTAATTAATCCCAAATGGCAGGACGGCAGACAGCTGCCGTAATTGGTTACAATTCCTCCAGCCTGCACCGCCTGTTTTGAAGCAACTGTTCCCGGGTGTGGAAGGCTCTGTGAGCGTAACCGGAAGCCGTGGTCCACGGCACCTCCTCCGAAGGTGTGTGGCTGGTGCTGGGCCACAAAGCCGTCATTGCACCAGCAGCTGTTTGTCTCCACAATAAACACATGGAGACCCAGCAAAGCCCCCATATGCTTTCTGCAAGGCAGTCTGCCAGGGGCTCTGGTAACACCCTGGCCCCTTAAGAAGTGAATATTCAGCGGCATTTAGTGCATTTGCAATGTTGTGCAATCACCACCTCTATCTAGTTCCAAAAGATTCTCATCTCCCCAAAAGGAGACCCCATATCTGTTAAGCGGTCACTTCCCATTTACCCCTTGCTATGGACTGAATTGTGTCCCCCCAAAATTCAGATGTTGACGCCCTAACCCACAGTGGGATGGTATTGGGAGGTGGGGCCTTTGAGAGAAAATTAGTTTAGATGAGGTCATGAGGGTGCGGCCCCCAGGATGGGATTAGTGTCCTTATAAGAAGAGGAAGAGACACCAGCGTGCTCTCTCCCTGTCACGTGAGCACACAGGGGCCGGTACTGTGGCCATGTGGAGGAATGGGGCCTGGGGGGAACGGAGGGGCTAGTGGAAACCATGATCAGAACACAAGGCCTCTGCCTGGGCCTCAAAGGTTCTCTCTTTGAACCCCCATCACATCCGCAAGAAGTAGGGGGGAGATTTCCCTGGCTGGGCGGGCAAATGGCCTGTGACGGATCCGGGGCTAGGAGGGCAGAGCTGGGCTCTTGTGGCCCAACAGGGCCGGGGAGAGGGAGAAGGCTATCTCCACGTGGGCGGTCTGAGAAGGCCTCATCTCATCATGGACTCAGTGTCCATCATGGCCCAGGCTGCCCTCGTGCTGGGAACAGAGAGATCACTACCCTCAGGGGGTCCCATGCTCAGGGGGCCCTGCATTTGGTTCATTGCTGCTGTTGCCATCTCTTGACTTTCTTAATCATTTTTAACAAGGGGTTATTTTCATTTTGCACTTGGCCTTGAAAATTACGTGGCCGTCCCTAGGCGGATCCAGTGGGGCAGTGTGACCTCCTCCGTTTCTTTTGCCTTCATTTAGTAAACAAGAGCTGAGTGGCAGTGTGTGGCGGGGATGCATGGAGGGGGCTGTGACAAAGGCCAAGGCGTGTCCCATTGCCTTCTGAGACGGTGGTCGGAAAGGGAGGCACAGGGCACGCCTTGCAGGGGTCCAGGGCCCAGCCCGCCGGGCGTTCCTGAGCTGAGCACCCAGAAGCAGGCCTTATAAGACTCTTCTCATTCTCCCTTTCCCAACTCCCCCCTCCCTTCCAGATTTCCAAAGCCAGGGTAATGAAGCGTCCCCTATAAAGTTTCCTATTAAATGATCTGCCTTAAAGAATGGACCAAGTGGGTAACTGGCCGCTGACGTGGGCAGTAATCCTAACGATTGTTAACCCTGGGAGCTGTGAGAGGGGAGACGGAGCAAATTTGATATCTTCAGCTGTAAATTGCAGTTGCCAGGGCGGAGAGAAGAGGCAGTTACCTTGAAGGTGGCGACGCCTGCCTCCTTGGGCGCCAGCCAAGGTCTTGCCCGGCTGAGGGGCCCGTGGGGGCGCTCGGAACCGAGGGACATGGGGTGGATGCTGTGAACAGGTGTGCGAAAGGGGGTGGTGGGGAAGGGAACAGAATGACGTCTACGAGCCCCGTGTGCACCACCCTCTTCCAGTCACGTGACTGTGCCCTTAGGACAAGTGACACGGAAGCTGAGAAAGCCCAGAGTCTGACCCAGCTCATATGATGCCGCCAGGCGTGAACCGGGTCTGACTGTGCTGCGCGCACACACACCCAGGCGCCCTGGGGAACTGGAGGCCGGTCGATAGCGGCTTCTGGACGGATCCCCGAAGGCCCCAGCAGCTCCCGAGCGGCGGGCAGTGTGACACCTCAGACACCTGGGACTTGGCAACCGGAGGGTCTAGGTTTGGCTCCTGGCGTGTCCACTCGCTCAGCTGGGTGACACCAGGTGAAGCAGGTGACATGTCTGAGCCTCTGCCCCCGCATCTGTCAGGTAGATGTTTCAGTCCCGATACCCGGAACTGGGCAGTGTGACGCGACGTGGCCCGCCCGGCCCTGCGCCTGGCGCGTGAAGGGTGTCGGCGAGCAAGTCTCTCCCCCAGCTCCTCGCTCCTCTGCAGAGACCCGACCTGCATAAGCGGCAGGCGGCAGAGCACGGGGAGCGGCGGCTCCTGCTCCCCTGCAGAGCCCAGCATGGCTCTTTCTGCTTGAGTGACCCTGGGCTCGTCTGGAAAATAGGGCTAATAATAATAATAGAGCCGATAATCATAGGGTTGTTTGCAGGATTCAGCGAGTTAATACACAGCATAGAGTAAGTATCCAAGACGGAGGAGGCTGTGCTCCTCGTACAAAGCCCCCGCCTTGTCATCCTGTGCCCCACGAGGGGGCAGACCTGTCTTGTGAGGGGGAGCCTGAGGTGTCCAGGGTCAGTACTGGTCCCAGGCCTGCAGCTGGGAGGTGGCCCCGCGGAATCCTCCCAGGGGCCATCTGTGATGTACAGGCGTGATGCGTCTTTCCCAGGTGGTCGGGAGGGTTTAGCGAGCCTCCAGGCTGCCACCCACGGGTGTTCATTGCCCTGGGCCTGTGAGTCAAGATGCCATGGAGGGTTGGGCGCAGTGCAGTTTGGATGTGCGGTCCTGACACCCAGTGCCCAGTCCATGCGTGTAAAGACAGCTGCAAGCGTCCACAGTGGTTGGGACTTAATCAACGGTCAGGCAAGTGTGATTGCTCCCACCCTGCCCCCAGCCCAGGGCCCGGGATCTGAGTCTCAGTGAGCTCTGTCTGCTGAGTCCTGAGTCATCAGGCCCTCCAAGCAGACACTGAGCATCCTCCAGGAGACATAGGACAAGGAGGGCCACAGACCCCCGGGAGGCCGGGCCATGCTTGTCCCATGGAACCTTCTATGGAGGAAAACCAGGCGACCTGCCCAGCACCCCCTGCTGGCGGAAAGGGAGAAGGTTAGACAGAGAGTTAGGGTCAGCATGCCCTTCAACAGAAGCAGCAGCTGATCCCTGGTCACCTGGGGGGCAGCACAGCTCTGGTGGATGCACGGGATGGCAGTGCCCCCTAACTTGGGGAGGACCATGGAGACAGGTGCCCCCCAACTTTCCTTGCACCGGGAGAGGGGAGAATGGTTTGGGTGGTCCCTGCCACCCACTGGGCAGAGGGGGAAGTATCAGGAGAGGGGCAGAAACGTGCCCTTGACCAGTGAGCCCTTTCCAGACGGGGCAGGAGGTAAAGAGAAGGCACCGTGCCGGGTGGGAAGCTGGGCAAATGGGCTTGAGTTTACAAATGTGGCTGAAATGCCAAGCTAATAAAACCCCTCACATCCTGAACTCATCGTCTGTCCTCACAAACAGTGATTCAGGAGCTCAGCTGAATCGGAGGTGGGGCCCAGGACGAGGGGGTTGGAAACTTTTGGCTGTGCCTTCCAGCTCTGGGGGCCGCCCAGACCCCCCGACACCCCGACACTGTGTGAGGTGGGCGGCACCGTGGCCTTCCTTCCTTGGGCCCCTCCGAGCTGCTCTTGGCTCTCAGGGGCCTGGGCCCTCAGCCTTTCCTCTTCCTGTGGTTGGCGGGAGAGTGGGCTGGGCGCTGTGGCTTTCCTCCAGGGATCTGGATGGATTCGATGGGGATGGGCTGGGATTTTATCTTGGGATAAAAATGTCACTCAGACCTACTGGGGCCTGATTTTCAGAGGAAAGTGCGGGAGCTGTAGAAGCATGTTCCAGGGAGCAGAGACCATGGTATTTATTTCTGCTTGGCATCTGTTTTGAAACCTTAAAACTTCATAATGTGTGGCACAGGAAGGATTGAGTTGTGCTGTGCTCGTAAGACCAATATAAAGTAAAAAACATAGATTAGATGTGATTTCAGGATGGCAGAACTCTGTTACTCATGCCGTTGTTGCAAGGGGCTGTGGGAGCTTTGCCAACAGTCCCATCGATTGACAACAGCCCCTGTGATGGGCAGTGACTCGGGGTCTCCTGTCTGCCCTTCCAGTGCTCTGTCCAGGATGATTTGATGGAAATAGCTGAACAATGCTCCAGCAATGCCGCTGGCTAGCTGCGTGACCTTAGGCAAGTCCCAAGACCTCTCCAAGCCTCAGTTTCCCCTCTGTGAGATGCAATGACTAAAAACCTCTGACCATGGTGTCTCTTTTCTGCTTAAGACCTTTGGGTGACGGCTTTTTGCTCTTGGAGCGGAGCCTGAGCACTCTGATAAAACCGGTAAGACCTTTGGTGACCAGGGTCCAGCAGCAGACACAGCCTTCTCCGAGACCACAAGCTTCAGTTTCTGGAGTGTCTCCGTGTCCCCCATCCTCTCTTGTCTCCGAGTTTTCACTCTGGTTGGTCCTTCTGCCTGGAACACTTTCTTCCTCCTCTGCCGTTGTTTCTCTGGCCAACTCCTTCTCTTGCTTCACTGTCAGCCTAGCTCAAGGTTTATCCTTTCCGTTGGTTTTCTCAAAGAACTAACTTTTGGTTTCACTGATTTTCTCCATTGTTTTTATGTCATCTATTTCATTTATTTCTGCTCTCTTCTTTATTATTTCCTTCCTTCTACTTATTTTGGGCTTAATTTGGTCTTCTTTTTCTAGCTTCTGGAGGTGGAGCTTAGACGATCGATTTTAGATTTTTCTTCCTTTCTAACATAGGCATTTAAAGCTCTAAATCTCCCCTTTCACGCTGCTTTGGCTGTGTCCCACACATAATGATATGTTGTGTTCCATTTTCATTCAGTCCAAGACCTTTTCTAATTTGCCTTGTGATTTCTTCTTTGATCCATGGGTTATTTGGAAGTGTGTGGTATATTTTTCAAATATTTGAGAGTCTCCCAAGTTTCTTTCTGTTGTGATTTCTAATGTAGTTCCATCGTGGTCAGAGAACATATTTTCTGTGATTTCAACCCTTTTACACTTATTGAGACTTTATTTTACAGCCGAGCATGTGATCTGTCCTAGAGAATGTTCCACGTGCCCTGGAAGCGCATGTGTTTTCTGCTGTTGTTGGATGAAGGGTCCTGTAAATGTTGATTAGATCAAGATGGTGGATAATGTTGCTCAGGTATTCTATATCCTTACTGATCTTCTGTCTAGTTGTTCCAGCCATTATTGAGAGTGGAGTATTGAAACCTCCAGCTGTCATTGTTGCACTGTCTTTTTCTCATTTCAATTCTGTCAGTTTTCCTTTATGTATTTTGGGGCTGTGTTGTTAGGTGCTTATACATTTTTACTTGTTGTATCTTCCTGAAGGATTGACCCTCCTTCTCCTCCTTCAGCCTCACTTAAATGTCCCTTCTCCTGGGAGGTCTTCCCAGATCTCAGAGGCCACTGGTTTCCCTACCATGAGTTTCTATGACTGCTTGTATTTTTTCCATCATAATGTTCATAAAATTTTATTATAATTGCTCGAAATTTCCATTTATGGTGCACTTCCCATGTGCCATGCCTTGTGCCAAGGTGTCAAGGATGTGATGGTGAATAAGAATAAAAAGCACCTACTATGTGCCAGGCATCCTTTATGTGCCAGGGCTTGCTATACACCTGTTTCAGCCTCACGATGATCCAATGAGGTAGAGATTCCCACAGCCCTTTGCAGATGAGCAACTCAAGGTTTAGGGAGGTTCAGCAGTTTGCCCAGGGTCACACAGCACTTTACTGCAGAGCTAAAAAGCTCACCTGAGTGGTTCCAAATTCCACACTCTTTTCCACTCCTCCATTCTCCCCTGAGAGGTGGGGAAGGCCTACTGTGGGTCTGTGTGGACACTTTCCTCCCAGATCAAAGCGCCATGTGTTTAAACCACAGCATCCAAAGTGGAGATGAAAAATTATGTTGGAACTACATTTTAAGGCAAATTAACCTTGATAAGATCTTTAATGTCATGTGTTAGAGTATTTTCCCTTAGTAATGCATTAAAACTGTCAAACCTGATATGATCGCACCATTAATGCGATTACACATGATGTAAATTTCAATTCATTATTACAGTGTCTGTGCTAATAGACTCGCGATTAACACCCGCAAACACGCTGGTTCAAAAGGACAACTTTTCGTGAATCGCATGAAATGAACAGAGGCAACCACAGTTTTGACTAACCGAAGTGAGGCTGATTTCTGCAGTTGTCATGATTTACTAAGATTAGCTGTGAAGATGGAGTTAATTGAGAGAGTCCTTCCTTGTGAGGCCAGGGAGCTTGAGGAGCTGACAGGAGACGAGCCGTCGTGTGGCTGCCTCCTGGGTCACCCTTCTGGAATTCCTGGGGACGTGACTCAGTGTTCACCTCACGTCCTTCAGACACCTCATTCTTGCAACACCGCTGGCTTTCTCGCAAGAATTATGACGTTGGAGTTCGTTCAGAGAAAGCATATTGTGTGAGGAGATTCTTCTGTGAACGTCAGGAATAATAACAATAACTCCTGTTTCCTGAGTTCTACGCTGTGTCGGGCACCGTGGTTAGACACTTGTCATGCGTTCGTTTATTCACCCCTCCCGACAGCCTGGCTCCTGTCGTCAGACCCCTCTTTACAGATGGTGACACTGAGGTCTCCTGATGCTGAGGAACTGGACCAAGACCAGGTGGCTAGTTGGGGTCGGATTCTAGCCCCGTGTCTTCAGGAAAGTGAGCTATGGTTACATGAGAGGGCTCACACTGTTGGAAACACATTTGGGATACGATGCTGGCATGCTCCTTGGTTATAGACAGATAATACAGAGATACACCCCCCCCCACACACATATATAACATTTATCAGCCACGACAAAGGGGGAACCCAATTTTGTGGAACACCTATCTCACGTGCCACTTACTAAGTTAGGTGCTTGAAATACATTGGCGTACCCAACCCTTCCCACAAGCTTTGAAGATACGTGTTGTATATACGAGGGAGCTGAGGCCTGGGGCCAGCACAGCGAGTGGACTGCTGGGATCTGAGCTCTGGTCTCCTTGTGGGTATCTCAGGAGTTCTATTTTAAACGTCTTCAATGGGGACCTTTGCAAACCCAACTGCACGTCTCTGCCTTCGCCATGTGCGTTTTGTAAGCCTTTATCATTTTCTTTGATGCCTTGGCAGCAGCATCTCCCGCATCCTTCCTTCCCTGCCTCCATGAGCATTTCCTGAGCTGCTTGGTCTTTCAGGACCCTGTGGTGATGAGCCATGGACAGAGGTGTGGGGGGCGTGCTAAGAGCCTGGTGGAGGAGTGGATCCTCCTGGGGCCCGGACACCCCTGGGGAGGGGCAGACAAGACTTCATAATTCGGGAAGAGGGGATAACTGAGAGTTTGGCCTCTGGGAGGCTGGTCCCTGAGTGGACAGCAGCGATGGCCGAGTCAGGGTGTAGGGCCTTCTGGAGACTGCAGTGGCCCCGCGGGGCTGGGCGAGGTGAGCTGACATGGGGCTTTGTGTCCACTGACCTGAGTGGGCAGGGCGACGTAGCAAAAGGAGCATTACAGTGAGACTCAGAAGGCAGGCTCCCCGGGCTGCCCCCACCCTGATGAGGGTGTGGACGGGTGGCTAGATCTCAGACCAGATGGACAGGGGATCACTCCTCTGGCAGCTTTGGAAACACACCCATGCCCACGCCTGGCCTTCTGGTCGTGTTCCTCGGTGGTCCTAGCACAGGGGCCAGAACCACTGGACTGGCCGTTCCCGGTTGTTCCGGTGTGAACTGCACTCTGCGGTGAGTGGAAATACAATCCCTGGACGTGCGTTTCCGACCAAGGGACCGAAATGCCTGGGCCCAGCGTTTTGTGCTCCCAGGGGACGCGGGCCTCCTGCTCTCCCATCTTCCCTGTCACGGGATGGCTTCAGTCCCCCCTGCAATGGCTAGGGTTCTCTTTTACATTGGGCCGAAATGGGGTCAAGAAACACCTGGAGAATTTTTTAACAGGGGCTGTGATCACGTGAACAAAAGGTGCTAGTGTGCCGGCAGAAGTTCGGTGAAAAGGGTATTTTCCGGCACTTTTCTGGCAGTGCTATAAGCGGATGCAGCCTTTCTTTTTAAGAGGCATGCTTGCCCTGTGACTGCAGAATCCCACCCTGGGACTTTCTCTAAAGACAACGATCACTCAGAGTCAGGAAGGCACTCTCATGAAGATGTTCACAGCAGTGTTGTTTGCAGCGTGAACAATTAGGAGACAGCTTCGACGCCCCACAGTGCAGCTGTGGTTAAAGTTGATCAGCTGACTTCCCGTTATGATCGATGTTAAAATGCTGAAGACCATGCAATGAAGAAAATCGCTTAATGACACCTGGGCAACTGGGGCAAGCCCTCAGTGGGGTTGGGAGGGCATCGGATGCCGTGCCTGCGGGTTTCGACCTTGATGTTGGGCTGCAGACCCGAGTCCCTGCCAGGCGGTGCGAGCGCCAGGGCGCAGCTGGGCTCCTGAGAGCGTGTGGAGCTGTGGGGAGCCGGCTGAGGCTGTTAGGTGGGGGTGTCTCAGGAGCGTGCTGCCTGCTGGGTGGACCCGGCGGATTCAGTGGGATCCCGAAGGCCAGACACCCAGGAGGCAGGCGGGGTGGGGCCTGGTCCACCGGGAGGGCTGGGCTGCAGAGACTTTCACCAAGGCCACCTGGCACCCCTTCCCTCCTGCCTTACTAATAAAATACCATTGGCCCCAATTGCTTTCTTAATTGGCTCTGAATAATTCACTGCTATTAATTGCCACTGTGATCGCTCATCTCCCTGTTAGAGTCTGGCTCACTCTGAAGTGTACCCAGGGCTCTGCTCCCTCACCTGTGTTTGCTCTTCACAGCTTCTGCTCCTCGCTTTCCTCTGAGCACTGGGGGAGCAGGAAGCGGGTCTGGACTGCTCGACCTGCCCAGGGCCACCTGTGGTCCAAGTGGGGGTGTCCAAGGCTGGTGTTTACAAATTGGGTGCCCATATTGTTTCGCTGTGCTCACCGTTACATGTTGCCCTGCTCTTCGGACCAGGCTGCCAAGAAGGGTGGGTGGGCCCACCCACGCCGATGGCAGGTGCCATCCTGCCCCCATGGCTGGCACCGGCTACCCCCACCCGCCCTCAGCCCCTCACGGCCCCTTGTCCATTGGCTGGGGAGCCACCAGCCCTCTGCTGCTGTGTCACCATCACCCACAGTGTAACTGTGAGCACAGGGCGGCGCATTTGCTGTTTCCTGACAGATATTCATGAAACAGCACAACAGCAGCCTGCTCAGAATGTAACCTGGCAATCAGCCTCGTGTTCTGGGTTACCATTTTGTTAATCACCTCGACTGTGGACTGCTTCCTCCCTCCCCGTCCCCCCAGCACACACAGCTGGCCCTTTCTCTCTCTCTGCTTTCCTTCCATCTCTGTCTGTCTCCCACCCTGTTCTCCAGCTCTGCTTCCCCCTGTCACTTCCTCTCCGTCTCTCTCTTTCCTCTCTCTCTTTCTTCTCTCTCTTATTTCCTACTCTCTTTGGCTTATCTGTCTGTTTTCCTTTATCTCTGTCTGTCTGTCTTGTTAAGTGGGTTCTGGACAACAGTTCTCTGGGCTGGGCCCTTGCTGAGTGAGCTTCTATGTGGCCACAGAGGAAGGGACAGCTCATCTCCTCTGAAAGGTCACAGAGGCCCCTGTCCGCCTTCCGTCCATCTTCTCACCTACCCTCTCTCCCGTCATCCACCCACATGCACCATCCACCCATCCACCCAACATTTGCTGAGCCTGCTGTGTGCTAGGAGCGGGGGATACGGCGATGGACGAGTCAGATGGAGTTAGTTGCTTCTTTTTTGTGGGTCCCTAAATCCTCCCATGTATCTATGTTTCACAATCCTTGTCTCTCTAAGTCATGAACTATTTTTTCAGCTCCCTCACTGCATTGTGAACATTCCAGAGCTTGGGCCAGATCTTACTTATGTCCTCTCCCCCAGCACAAGCACAGAGGTACCTGGCACGTCACAGGCTTTCAGTAAATTCTAGCTTGAATGAATGAGTGAAGCAGTGATCTGGTCCAGCTGCTCGGTTTTACGGATGAGGACACGAGCTCAGGAAGTGGTGGGCCTTAGCCAGGGCCTCATGGCAGGTTTGGGGTGGGGCCAGGGCTCACCCCAGCCCCCTAAATCCCATGCTGGTGCTTTCTCTGCATCCTGCTGTCTCTTCCATTGTGAGCTGGGGTGGGGGAGTTGTTGTTGGGGGGTCTTTGCTTGGGCTTAGTCTCCAGTGGGCTAGCTCCCAGCAGGTGCCTGGCGGGCTCTGGAGGGTGAAGCAGCCCTGGGCTCTTCTGCACTGGTGCCTGGCTCAGCGATGCGTGGGCTTTAGTGAGGCTGGGACAGGTGAGCTCACATGACGTCACGTCCTTGTGGGTCACCTCGAAGACTCACACCCACCCCCGTTTGAGTGTCGAGAAGGGAAGTCTTAGGAATCTGTTGACAGGAGAGGGCCAGGATGAATGTCCTCGAAGGCTCTGTGTGTCTCAAAAATAGAGCTTTGGTGAAGGCAGGGCCTTTGTCAGGGGGTGAGCACAGGCTGGCCACCCTGTAGGTGGCGGACCTGGTGACCCTGGCTCCTTGGAGGCCTCTGGCACCTGGGGCAGGGGTGGGGAAGGAATCGCTGGGCGATGTGCTTTTCCGTATTGGGGAAGAGCCCAGGGAGGTGGGGCCTTCTGCTCCAGCGGTTTGTCTGAAGTTGTGCCACCCCGATTCTGGACTTCAGTACCCAGCACCTGACAGAGGGACTGTCCCTGGAGTCTGGAGTCCCCACGAGAGGTGGGAGCCCAGAGCACGGGACCCAGAGGGTGCCACGGCCAGCAAGGTGGTCATCTGGGTCATCTGAGGGAAGTTCCCGCAGGTGTGCTGAGCAGGGCGCGAGGGGCCCGGGGTGACCCCCAGCTAGGACAGCAAGGTGGGAGTGTCTCATGGCAGGTGCCGGCTGCACAGGTGCTGGAACACAGGGGGCCGGCAGGGCTTTTCGCGGGGCCCACAGGGCATTCCCCCAGCAGCCTGGGCTCCAGCTGGGACCACCAAGTCAGCCATTGGGAGGGCCTGGTGTCCACGCTGGGCCGACCGGCAGCCTGGGGGTGGGGGCTCAGCCTGGTGTGTAGATCCCTGTGCTCGGGGTCTGGGGTCTGTAGGAGCCTGGGAGTGTGGCGTGCAGGGGGGGGTGCCCCGACCATCCACTGCCCAGCAGGAGACCTTGCTCAGTAATTGTTAAGGACTCGGGAGCAGAAGATGGGCAGTGAGGCTGCACCCCAGGTCTCTACCGGGGCTCCCTGCCCTGGGCTGCCCCCGCCCTGAGATTCCTCACTTTACCGCAATGGTACTGGTGGAACGAAGGGCCAGACGGCTTTGGGAGAGCAGCTGTTTCCCCTGTGCGCGTGATTGTTGGGGACCCGAGGGGCTGGCTGGGTGGGACGGGGAGATGAAACCTGGGCAGGGGCTTGGTGCTTCCTCTGCTCTGGGCAGTTTAAGTTATTTTAACAGAACTTTGGGTAATGCATTTTTAATTAGCAGGGAGGCGCAGTGGCTGTGAGGGTCTCCTTGGGAAGGCCTCGTGACTGCATCAGATCAATATTTGAAACCCCGTGAAGCCAATCACAGTGGCCCACGAAGAGCCCCGCTCTCCTGCTGACGCCCCGTGACGTGTGCATGGGTCTCACCCATCCCCTGGCTCTCTCTCTCTCTACCTCTGGAATCTCCAGCTCCAAGTGGCCGCATCTCCACTTTCCAGGTGAAAACACAGCTCTAGGCACCGGCTTTGTGCCGAGTTACTAGTGTGAGTGGAGGCCCCCGGTTCTGTTTTATTCTCCACCCGGCCTGCACTGCGCCATTGCAGTGACCTTCAGAAGAGCTCAGATCCCGGCCCAGCCCGTCCAGATCCAGAGTCCCCCAGGCATCAGAGGGTGAAGGCTGCCTCCCACTCCAGTCCGGGCAGCAGACAGGGGAGAGCCCAGCCGCCTGGGGCCAGGGAGGCGGCCGGAGGACACACGTACCTCTTCATTGGAGGGCAAACCTTGACCATCTCACTCGTGATAAAGCAGGACCTGATTTCTATCCAGGTCACCTTCACAAAGGCATCCAGGGCATTTTTACAAACCAGAACAGGGGGGACACAGGCACACAAAAAAAGAAAGTGTGCCTAACGTGAGTTGAAAAGCAGTGAGAGAGGGAGTGAGTGGATGAAGCTGTGAGACCTGGGGGTTGGGTCCCCACGCACGTGGAAGCCTGAGGTCGATGTGGAAAATCTGAACAGCAAAGTAAGCGAGAGCCAGATTGGACCTCATTAATCAGCCAAGCCATTGGTTTACTCTTTTTACATAGAAGGGAGGTTTATCAAGGATGCTGTTCTGTGCATCTTATAGATCATAAAATACAGTGTGGCTTTTATCAATGTTTTGTTTATCCCAATCTCATCTTTTGTTTCCAAACAATATCAAGTGATAGAAAAACACACACAAACACAGAAAAAAAAAACCCACGTTTTACTGACAACACTCAATCTGTTCTATTTATCGGTCTAGCTAACCACGTTGGTTTGTGTAATTCCGGAATTGTGGAAGGAAAGCTGGGCACCTCTGGAGGACCCTGAGCTGGGGCCCCAGCTCTATGCTCTCCCCTCTCCTCCTCAGCCTGACTTTCCAGTTAACCCCTTCAAGCCCCTGCGGGTTTACGGTGTCCCCAGCCCTCCCCCAGCCTCAAGACACATCCTTCTGACTTAGGACAATCTTAGAACATTTTTGGACAAATAACTCTGATACACAATCTGTATCAGTCAGGGGAGGCTCAGTGCTGTGACAAAAATCTCCCCAAAGTTAGTGGCTTAACACCAGAAGTGTTTATTTGTTTTGGTCTGGGTGGTGCTGGTGGTGTGGGTCTCCTGCAGGCTGTGACACGGGGACCCAGGCGCCTGCACCTTGTGGCTCTGCCACCTCCTCTGGCCTTGGAGCCCTTCCTTTCCCCTGCGTGGGTGGGAACGGGGTGCCCAGGGCTGTGGAGGTTTGTCACAGGGAGTGAAGGATCCAGTGGACGGCAGCTGTGAAACCCGAGGACCGGCCCTCAGGGCGCAGGGAACCTCGGGCTGAATGTCGAAACTATGAACTCCAAAGTGGGTGAAAACCACCTCCCTGTTCTTTCCGCCCTGGGGCTCCACTTGACCTCGAGGGTGCTGGAAGCGTGGTCTCGGGAGGTGGCCTCCGCTGAGCACCTGGCCGTTCTTTGCTCCTGGTCAGTCGTCTTGCCTGCGCGAGATCAAGAAATCAGGGGACTATTGGGCTTCCCGGCTGACGTGCCAGACAGTCTATACCCCTTACCTCATCTGATCTTTCCAACCAACTGAGAAGTGTTCTGAGCCCCGTTGTAGAGATGGGAACCGGGGTGAGGGCTGGAGCTGGCCTGAACCCCAACCCGTCCTCCCTCCGCCCCAGGTCTGGCTGGAGCAGTTGCTGGTCCAGAGGGTGCAGCTGAGCTCCCTCTGTCCGGGACCTGGGGTGTCCTTGTGCCCTCCACCTGGACGCCTCCAGCTGTTTCTCTGCCAGCCCCTGGGACTTGGGAAGGTGCCTGCTCAAATCTGCTGTCAAGGCTCACCTTTGCTCTTTTATTTGAAAAATCTAATTAAAAGATATGAATGATGACCATATTGGCATGGCTATTGGTTCCTAATCCCAGATGTGAAAGTTTGGATTGTACAGTAGCACCCCCTTATCCAGGGAATAGGTTCCAAGACCCCCGGTGATGCCTGAAACCGCAGATAGTACTGAACCCTATCTGTATAGACAATGTTTTCTCCTATTCGTACATACCTAGGATCAAGTTTAATTTATAAATTAGGCACAGGATGAGATGAACAGCAATAACTAATAATGAAATAGAATAATTGTAACAATATACTGTATAAATGTTCCGTGGAGTGGTGTCTCAGATTCTCGTACTGCACTGTCCTCACCCTCTTGTGATGCCGTGAGAGGACACGATGCCCGCGTGAGCAGCTGGAGTGCAGGATGACACGGGCCGTGTGATGTAGCATGGTTTTCAGACCGAGGGTGACCCCGGGTGACTGACGCCGTGATGGGGGGACGAATGTATGTGAAGGGAGAGCAGGTGACAGGCGCGCATGTACTGAAAGCATGTGTGACTTTGGCTGACGGTGACGTTTGCCGAGGGCTCCCTGAGTTCGTCACTGAAAGTCTGGCTCAGGCCAAACTCTGGGGGACAGTTGGTAATGAACTGAGTGTAAGGAGGTGCTGACTTCGCGCTTCAAGTGGTGATAATCGCTAACGTCAGCCGTGCTGAGCGAGGGATAATTTTGTCCCTTCAAGGTGACTTAACCTTTCAGAGACTTGGGTTCTTAGGAAGATGACATGAGATAATACAGGCTCTGCTGCGGGAAAATAGAGAGAAATGAAAATCCTTTTTTGGTTTGGAAGCGGATGTTTAATTTATGTTTCCTTAGCTCCGGGCCTGGCTGGGGAAGGCAGGAGATGCCTGTTGAAATCCCGGGCGGCCCTGGGCGCTCTCCCTTGCCCTGCTCTTCCTTGGGTGTGGGCATGGGCCTTCCATGTACCGTGCTTCTACAAGTATCCGGTTCAGATGAGACTGACAGAGGAATGTGGTTCCTCGGGTTAGGGACCATTTAAAGGAGGGCCCTGGGATTCTGTTTGCCCCCACACGAGCTTCCTACAGAAAATGTTTGTGCACCCCTGTTCCCAAGGAGGAGAGCAGGCAGGTCAGGTTTCCCGAGCAGGTCAGAGAGAATGTTCTACACCAGGTCTCATGGGTGTGGAATCTGTGCTCTCAGGTAGGGTGCCAGAGACGAAGTTTTCTTAACATCAGTGCAATTTCAGATCAGCTGGGAGTGTGTGGCAATAGCATGGGCGAGGGGGCCAGTTGGTGTGACCTGGTTAAGACGAGGGGTCACCAGTAGACATTTAAGGATCGTCTGCTGCATACCAGCCTCAGGGTTTACGTTCTCTCTAATCCTTACAGTAGCCCCCGGGTTATATTAGTATTCCTGTTAGCCCCATTTTACAGATGAGGATGTTGAGGCTCAGAGAGGTTAACTGTCCCGAGGTCACAATCCTGAGAGGCTGGCGTTGCTGTTACGATTATAGTTACTCCCATTGCACAGAAGAGGAGATTGAGACACAGAGAGTGATGGGTTTGCCAGGTCCTCCCCTTGTCAGCTCCCGGGGCTGTGTTCCTTCCTCTTTGTGAGTTGATTCTCGATTTAATTTTAAACGATTTGCTTTTCATTGTTACGCCTTTAAACCAGTATGCACTGACTCCCGCCCTCTAAGAGGCACCTATGTTTGTTAAGTTACAGGTGTAGACCTGAGTCTGAGCATCCGCTGAGTGTCAGGGTGAGCTTGAAGACAGTGAAATTAATTTCTCGTGAGGGAATTTTTGTAATGTATCAAGGTTTTCTTCATGGCCTAATATATGGCCAATTTTTGTGAATATCCCATGGGCAATAGAAAAGATGGTTTAATTTGCCTTAAACTATAAGTTAACATTATGCTTTAAATAATATCGTTTAGGTCTTTTGGGTCCTTACCTGTTTTTTCTTTTCTTCATCTGTCAAGAGCTGAGACCAGGAAGTTAAAAGGTCCCACTGCTAAGGCCTTTCTGTGTCTCCTTGCTTCGTCTCTTGAGATTCCTGCTTCCTGCCTGTTGATGCTGTGTTATTTGGTGACAAAATATTCATAACTGTTGTAACTTCCTTGTGAATCACACTGTTAGCATCTTGCAATGCATTTACCACGTGCCGACCACGTGCCAGGCCCTGGGCTTTGTGCTTATTTTCTGGATATAGGAGCAGTAGGTGTTCCCTGCAGAACATTTGGAAAATGCATAAACATACACAAAATAAAATAAAATAAAATGGACACATTCGTGTCTTGGAACTGTTGTCACAATCCTATAAGACAGGTGGCATCAGATGTAGGTGTCTCCTTTCGTTATAAAGGAGGAGGATGCATCTGAGACCCAGAGGGGAAGTGGCTTTCCCGAGCTCTGGAGCCTGGAAGTGGCAGTGCTGTCACGGCCCAGAGCTTGGGAGGGTCTTTGACTCAGGACCTGGCAGGTTTAAGCGTCAGAGGTCTAGGACTGGTGTGCCAACGTCCGAGCAAGGCCCTGACCAGGGTGGACCTGGCCTTGTTCTCTGAAACTCTCCATCATCCCGATGGAGGGTAACTGCACTGTCATCCAGGATTCCTCACAGCGAGTCAGTGCGGGGCGGAGGCTGCAAAACCGAGGCCCGCAGGCCATGTCGGGACCACAGTGCTGCTGTCTGTCACCCTCTGTGCTTCAAACATTTGAGAATGAGGTACTTTATCAGTTTGCCGGGGCTGCAGTGACAAAGTACTACAGGCTGGGGGCTTAAACACCAGGAATTTATTCTCTCCCGGTTCTGGAGGCTGGAATCCCGAGATCAAGGTGTGGCAGGGCTGGTTTCCTCTGAGGGCTGTGAGGGCAGGATCTTCTCCAGCCTCTCTCCTCGCGTCTTCTCTCTGTGTCTCTGCGTGTTGTCTTCCCTCCGTGCCTGTCTCTTTCTCTTCACGTGGCATACTTTTACATAAGGGCACCAGTCAGGTTGGATTAGGGCCCACCCTACTCCAGGTGACCTCATCCTAACTTATTACATCTGCAACAGCCCTACTTCCAAATAAGGTCACATTCTGGGGGACTGGGGGCTTAGGGCAGCAACATATGAATTTTCACCCCATGATAGTCACCAATCTTTAAAAAGTGGGAGCTGTTGCTTCAGAGTCTGAACTTTAGGATTCTCTTGAAAAACTGGAAGCCACTTTGGGCTTCATCTCAGAGCTGTGACTGGCCCTGAGTCCTGGCCACCTCGCCCTTGGTGTCTTTCTGCCCCTCCATGTATCTCTCTTTGTGATCTTTGGGGACAGGTTGAAGGCACAGGCTCTGGGGTCTGGATTCAAGTCCCAGCTGCCCCACGTCACAGCTGGGTGACCTCAAGCAAGTCACAGACCTCCTGGAGGCTCCTTGCTGCATCGGTCAAGTTCAGATAAACTCCAGTCACAGGGTTGCAGTGGGGACACAGGAGCTCTGCTGGGAGAGCACGGAACACCGTATGCGCTCAGCAGGCCCCCTTGTTATCATTAATAATAATAGTATGTCCCGTCCTGGGGTGCGGAGGGAGAATCAGAGCATCAAGCTCAGACTCAAGACGCCCTGCTGAAGAGTCCTCTTCGCAAATGCACTTGTTGAAGCGTCTCCACTGATATATTTATCCGACGATTGCCGGCACTCACAACGCCAGGCTCGCGATGCCGGGTAATTTGTTTTTAGGAAAGCGGCTCGGGAAGTGTGCTCAGGGAAGCTGGTGTTTGTTTAATTGGCTTTGTGTAAGTCAGGGCCGCGGCAGGATCTAAAAATACCCAGGCTGAGCGCCTCGCCTATGCTCCCGCGTTGAAAGGACCCATCAAGTGTCTGAAGACCTGCGCTGGAGGTCCCGACAGCTGGCGGGAGATGCCTCCGAATTTGGCCTTTACCGCTGCTGTTAGAGCGGCGTTCTGGGAGAGTGGATTTATTTTTCTACTGAATGTATGCCATTCGATGGCTGTAGGCATTAATGTGGCTGGGACTCAGATCAGATTAACAGGATTGAGAATGAATAGCACTTTAACCTGAAGAACACAATTGGGCCACCAAGGGGCCAGCCTTGGCCGAGAGGCTGCTCTTCTGAGGTCAAGATGGTGTCCCCGAGTGACTCCTGCTGCAGGAGGTGACGGAGGGGCAAGCGAGGAGGCCAACCTGGGGGCAGAGGAGGGTCTGCTCTTGTGGCTATCACTGGGAAAGGAGCCAGCAATAATAGTAATTACAACAGAGCAGTAGTTGTAGTAGCTGCCGTTTGGAGACCTTAGCCTGGAACAGCCAGTGCATTAAAACTATTACAGGCATTATTTTAATTAATCCTCACAGTATTTTATTATTGTAACTAATGCCCCATGAGGCACATAATTATCTTTTTAATATTCCTACCATTGATCGAATATTAAACACCATTGATCTGCCTACTGTTTGCCAGACAGAATACAAGGCATTATCTTTCCTGCATTAGCTTATGCAATCTTCATATTATTATACTGTTCCTGTAGTAACATTATTCCCATTTACAGATAAGGGAAGTGAGGCTCAGAGAGGTGAGGTGACATGGCTCAAATTCACAGCAGGACAGTGGCAGGGAAAGGATTCCAGCCCTGCCTGACATTAAGCCCCACCCTGTCTCCTGGGTGGTCCTGTACAGCACCCCCTCCCCTGTGAGCTGCATTCCAGCCTGGGGCAGCTCTCCCTCTGAGTCCCAGCCTGGGTCCCCTGGAGGCCTGCAGAGCCATCTGCATCCTGTGACCCTGGTCACCCCTCCCTGACTCCTTTCATCCTTCCCCTCGTGGTCCTGGCATCCTCCCCTGGACACCCGCGGAGGGCAGCCCAGCCCCGAAGGGCCCCTGGACGTGGTCTGACCGGCCGAGAGGAGGGGGCCATTCCCCTCCTTGTTCCAGCATCACCCCTTCTGGAGCCACAGGGAGTCCATCGGGCTGTCTGGTGACTGACCCATTCTCACGCCCACACCAAGGTCATATAATCCAGCCAGCACTGGGGCCTGGTTGATGTTATCCTCGTGGATCAGCTGTGGCTCCAACTTGCCTGGATGGATGGGGCCCCGGAGGGGGCACGTGGCACGTTTGCTCTTGTCTTCCTCTGATACGATGGGCACGGGCCCTCTGCGTCCTCCCAGGGCCTGACAGATGGTCCCATGGCCCTTGGGAGCAGTGTGGTGTGGTCTTTGCTATGGAGGAGCTGTCCCACATCCTGGAGGGCCTGCATCGCCAGCTGGCACAGGCCACAGTGTAGGAGCAATCAGCAGCTGCCCTTCTGCTTAGGACGTGATCTGCAGCCCTATGGGAGGGGTCTCGCCACTTGGCAATTGGTGGAAGGTATCAGACCACGCAACACTGAAACTTATTGCGTCTGATGTGTCGAGCAAGACTTCAGGCAAAGGCTCTCCAGGCTCGATGTCTTGAGGATGGGGTCAGGCCCCCATCGGTGTCTGTAGACAGGCGGGCGTCAGGAGTGGGAACAGACACTCCCCTCTGAAACTTAACAGTGAGGCTGCATTTTATGAATTGTTTGTAGGTTATAAAAACAGCAAAAGAGGAAAGAGGTTAAAAGTCTTTGAGGGGGCCGGCCCCATGGCTTAGGGGTTAAGTGCTCGTGCTCCGCTACTGGCGGCCCGGGGTTTGGATCCCAGGCGCGCACCAACACACCGCTTCTCCAGCCCTGCTGAGGCTGTGTCCCACATACAGCAACGACAAGGATGTGCAACTATGACATACAACTGTCTACTGGGGCTTTGGGGAAAACAAAAAGGAGGAGAATTGGCAATAGATGTTAAAAAAAAAAGTCTTTGAGGGTCTACAATATGTCAGACTCTGTTCTAGGTGATATTGTTATCTCCATTTTAAGATGACGAATTTGAGGCTCAGAGAAGTTAACAGTTTACCCAAGGTCACCCAGCTAACAAGTGATGAAGGGATGTGGGCCAGTGGATGAGGTTCCAAAGCTGGGATCTGAACTCAGATGTGCTGAACCATGTATGCTGTGTTTATTTTGGTCCTGCCTCTGACTGCCAGGTGGTAGATAGGGGGGTCCTACGGGCTACGTGGACAGGAATCCACGGTGAACACTACACTCGGTCTCGTTAATTTTCTGGTGTACCTTTCTGCTTCTTCGCTCTAAGGCAGCACCTGGTTTAATGGATTTTTCTGGGACTCCCATGCTGTGCAAGGTACCACGTGATAGAAGATGGCGGAGCCGTGGACACAGATCTGTACCTCAGTGGTCACAGCACAGGCCCATGCAGGTTCTGTGGGCATGGTTCTGAGGGCCGTGGCCTCTCTGATGCCATGGATGCTGACGGCCACTCAGCTCGTGGTCCCCTGACTCACTCCTGAGGGCATGATATGGTCTTGGTGAATAGTGTCTACTGACTGTCACTCTCAGAAGCTGTTTTAAACTGATTCCATTATTTTGCTGATGGGATTAATGCTAAACTTGCTGGACTGTTCTTTCTGGATTCAGATGTTTCCTCTTTTTTTTAAAAAAATGGGTTTCACAATAAAGAAAAAAAATCAGAAAAAAAATGGGGACATTTCCCCCTCTCGGGCCTCTAGCAGCTCCCCAATCTCACTGGGAGCATGTGACACAGCCCAAAGAGTCAGCCAGACCTGCGGGAGTCCCAGATCAGCCACCAGTTATCTGGTTTTGGACTGAGATCCCCAAGACAGTTTCCCCGTCTGTGAAATGGGTACAACTGCACCCGTCTCAGTGAGTCTCGAGGGTGAATGTCTGGGGAAGTGGGGCCTCATAAACGCTGGTTCTCCCCCACTGTCTCCCTCTTCCCGCGTGGTTCGTCATGGTTCCCCCATACCATTGTAGCCCGAGGGGTGAGTCCTCCGTCCCTGGAGGCTGACGATCCTCGACAGTCATTGCTTCCCCTTGCTGCTGGGAGAACTTGGTGCCAGCCTGATGGAAGTCAGGGAACTGGGGAGTCATGCTGGCTCCCTAAAGCACCTCTGGGTGTGTTCATCGTGCATCTTTTTACTCTCGGGCGGGGGTGTTAAATGTCCTCTAGTTTGGAGATGAGCACAGATCTTGGCCCCTGGTTTCTGTTTTCCTGTCCCCTTCCCGTGGTCCCAGCCGGGGCTCCATGCCCATCTCTCCTTCCCTTTGCGGCTCTGAGCTCGCCGGATGGCTTCCTCGCAGCCACACGGGCTTTAGGAAACCTCTTCCGTTTCACTCTCCTTAGGGTTTTTATCAAGCTTCGAGGGGGCCCCACCCCTTCCCCTTCTGCCCCACACATTCCCCATCAGTAGCTTCATTATTTCAGTGGACAAAATACGTAATCTGGAGGTAACTTCATTAGGCCCAATTGTACCACATAGATGCCAAGTGGATTTTAAAAATGATGATCGCTTATGAGTTTCCTCATGGAAATATTGTCGACACAAAGGCTTTGGAAATGAGGCTGTGTCTCCGGTGACTGCCTCCCCCAGGAAAGGCCCCCTCAGCCAGAGCAGAGCGGCGAGGCGCTGGGATGGGATTTGCTGTGAGCGCGTTGGGTTGAAGGGGAACGCCTAGAGCTGTTCCCCAAATTAGCCGCGCCTCCTGGGGAGCACGCTGGGCGCCGGGCCGGGCACCGCGGCGGGGGGAGCGAGCATCCGTGCCCCCGACAGTGTGGTAGCGGCAGGGCCTGCCTCTGTTGTTACGGCCCCGGGCGGCAGCCATTGTGAATAACGTGATGACATAGAGGGAAAAAGTCGAGCCTGCGTGCCTGACGCCCAAACAATAGGAGATGTACCCGTGTGGAGAGCGGGGGTGCGGGGGCCCCGCTGCTGGCAGCTGTGAGGCCTTCATCAACCTGCCCTCCACACAACGGCTGAGGAAGAACAGGGGAGCCGACGATGGCCGAGGGTGAATGCTAGTGACCGGAGGCCTTGCTTTAAAGGCCGGGCTGACGGGCTCCAGGGCCCTCCAGGCTCCCGGGGCGCTTCTGCGGCCGGGCCCGCCCCGGGAGGGGCTCGCTCACGTCCTCTCTTGGTGCTGACGTGGTTCATGACACAAGCTGCCCAGTCTCACCTGAGAGGTGGGGGGTGGGGGCGCTAAAAGGGCAGTGAACTTGGAGTCAGGAAGCCTGGGTGGGCGTCCTCACCCCTGGGACCCGCCCGGTGTTCTTGGGTCAGGGAGATGGAGAATGGAAGGGTAGAGGGAACAGCCTGTGCAAAGGCAGGCGACTATGAGAGGACAACATGGCAAGATGTGATATGAGGTGAAACAAAGTCATGTCCCAAATGTCGGTACCTGCCGGCCTGATATCCATGCCCTCTGAATGTCCGTATCAGCCAGGCGGGGTAAGGAGTCCTGGCAGGTTAATAAGGGAGCTCAAGGCGTGCTAAGAAATGGGTGTCCCCATAAGCTAGAGCCCTGACACACTGTACCCCACTTCGCCTCACACCTCTTCCAGGGAGATAATCATACCGGCCGAGTGGAAGATCAGAGACGCTGGCCGCCGGCCCTGGAAAAGCCGCCATCGGTGGTTTTTGCTTTATTTGGCTTTTCACAATGAACCAATTGATAGACTCTCACTGAACTGGTTCCATGTGCTCAACACCCACCCAGCCACTGGGCCGGCTCCCGGGCCTCTGCGGTGAGCTTGTCTGTGCTGGGGGCCGAGACCCAGGGCCCAGGACGAGGGCCCTGCCCGAGGAGCTGTGGCTCCGGGTGGAAGCTAACCATGGAGGCTGACATCACCTGTGGTGGTGGGCAGTGCTGACCGCTGCCCCCTCTGCTGGCACCCCACCGCCCAGCCATGACATCCCATCCCCCTGGCCTGGCCTACAATGCTCTGTTGGCCAATGCTAGCCTCATCTTCTGTCCCTGAAGCCCCCACACTAACCCCCCGCTCAGGGACCTTCCTGAGGTTCTCCTAACATATCAGGACTTTTCATGATGCCTTGTAAATGCCTTCTCCCTCTGCCCCAACTCCTCATCCTGCCTATTCAGCCAGCAGACCCTTGGTGGTCACATGCAGGTGGGCTCTGGCATCAGACAGATCTGAGAACAAGTGCCAACTCTGCTACATAGGGATGTGACCTTGAGAAAGACACCTAGTCCTCTGGGGCTCAGTTTCTCCATCTATGAAATGGGAATAATAACAGTATCCACTGCCTTATAGGGTTGTTGTAAGAAGTAAGTGGGACAAAGTGTTTGCAGCACTTAGTACAATGCAAAAGGCTCAGTAAATGTTAGTGATCTCCACCATCATCACCACCATCATCACCACCACCATTGTCACCATTACCATTGTCATCACTATCACCATCATCACTACCACCCCCATCACCACCACCATCACCACCATCACCCCCACCACCACCACCACCACCACCACCATCACCACCACCATCACCACCATCACCACCACCACCATCACCACCACCACCATCACCATCATCACCACCATCACCACCACCACCACCATCACCACCACCATCACCACCACCATTGTCACCAACACCACCATCATCGTCGTCATCACCCCATCATCGCTACCATCTCTGTCACTTGTAAAGCCTTACGCACAGGCTGGGGATTACAGTCCAGGTCCAGCCCAGGTCTTATTAGCAGCAGGTGCCTCATAAACCCTCACTAGCCTGAGGTGAACAGAGTCCATTTCTGGGCATTTTTCTTTGTGTGGGAATGTTCTGGGCTGTCTTTGGACAGGGAAATGCACCTGTCTTCATGGTGACATTGACATGTTCTTGTTTTTCTCAATGTGATAAAGGCAACATGACTGAAGTTTTCCCTCTGGGCTGGATCCAGAGTCTTTGGAAGTAATGACTTGTCAACAAGCCGTGCTGGGCTGGGGCGTGTCGTCACCACTGTCACCACGTCACCACGGGTGCTCCATCTCCGGGCTGTCTCCTCCTCCCGCTCGGGGCCATGCATGGGGTTAGCAAAGGGTTGAGACAGGGGAAGGATTCTCAGCAATAACATTTTCTCTCCCTTTGAGAGTGGTTTTGTTTAATTCCTTCTACAAAGCAGAACGAAAGTTGGGCATTGCATTACCATTGGCTTGAGCACGGGTGCCAGCCCCCGTCGTGGGGACTGCGGGTACCAGATCCATGAGACCTGCAGTGAGTGCTGAGGCCAGCGTTGTTCTCTCCACCTTACAGAAGAGAGACCGTAGACTCTCAGGGCTCGGGAACCTCATCTGACGTCACACAGTGCGTAGGTGACAGAACCAGGGTTCAGAGGGCACTCGTGCTTCCTGATCTCCTGCTGTATTCAAGCTCCCGTGCAAAAGGAGCATGCAAGAGCCCCGCTCGGGACCCGGCTTGCCTGGTTCAAATCCCAGCTCTGCCACGTCCTGGCTGTGCGCTTCATAATCTTTCTGTGCCTCCGAGGTCTCATCGGGGAGTGGACAAGTCCCGCCCTGCCTCACAGAGTTGCCCTCAGGCTCAAACCAATAACTCAGGAACTCAATCCGGTTGGCTGTGATTGGTGTTGTCACAGCAGAGGTGAGAGAGGTGAGCGGGGACCAGGCAGGCAGGGCTTTGCCAGCTGTGACAGAAGCAGTGAGGGGCCATGGAAGGGGGCCTGATTGGGTGGGCGTTTTGAAAGCATGGCCCTGGCCACAGTGTGGAGGACAAGGAAACAGGGGCCCGGGTGTCCCTGTGAGGCCCAGGAGGGCGGCAGGGGTCCAGGAGAGAGGGCGAGGCCCCCGGCTGGAGGGACATCAGCAGAGCGGGAGGGTAGGGAGGGCGCAGGGGAATCGAGAGTGGCCAGGATTTGGCGGTGACTTGGCGTGGGGCTGGGTGGGGGAGGGCATGTGTTGGAGGACCCCCTAGGCTTTTGTTTGGGGCTCCTGAATGGATGAGGATACAGCCTGAGATGGGGGTCTGGACAGGGGCAGGGTTTGGGATGTCTGGTTCCGTTTTGAACACCGTGGTCAGTGGCTTTCAAATGTTCTTAAGGTCCAGAACCATTTCTTCTCAAGGATCTCAAGCAGAGCCCCGATACATAAAACAGAGACCAGCGAGGTCCCCTCGGTGGGCGTGGAGTGAGAGATGCTGCCCCCCACAGCCCGCCCTGGTGCACTGGTGGGTGTGGAAGCCCAGGCCCCCGGGGTGGGTGTGGACCCCCGTGTGTGGGCAGCTCCGTGCCCGCGGGCCCCCCTGCCCCATGCCTGCAGTTTATCATGACGCTGCAGCTGGGGCTGCACTGATGGTCACAGATGACAAGTGCACGGTTTTGCTGGGACTCCCAGGAGAGAAAACCGGTCACCGTCTTCACAGTGTCAGATCAATTCACAGCCACCCCCTGTCTGCCTTATTTGGCAGCCACCACGGATGCCACCGCCAGGGCTGTCCCCACCCCCGCCCCGCCATCAGACAAAACAGCGCCCAACAAAACAAGCCAGGGCGTCAGCATCTACAGGTACAAGACGCGGGATCTCTGTCCCTCGTTGTTGTTTGTCACCGTGACATCCATCAGCACGGGCACGCAGGTCTGTGCCAGAGACAATTGCAGAGGGTCGGGGCGGGCTCCTCTGAGCATCCTGCACCCTCGTCCTCCTGGGCATCTCCGGTCCTTCTCCAATGCTTCTTTCTCTGCTTCGCTTCCCTCTGCCTCTTCTCTCCCCTGCCCTCCTCTCCCCTCCTCGCCCCCTCTCCTTCCCCTCCTCTCCTTCCCTCTCCTCTTCCCTCCTCCTCCCCCTTTCCCTCCCTCCGTCACTACTCCCCTTCCCTCCCCTTCCCTTCTCCTCCCCTCCCTCTCTACTCCCCCTCCCCTCCCTCCCCTTCCCTTTCCCCCTCTCCTCTTCCCTCTCCTCCCCTTCCCTCCCCTCCCTCTCTACTCCCCTCCCCTCCCCTTCCCTCCCCTTTCCCCTCTCCTCTTCCCTCTCCTCCCCCTTCCCTCCCTCCCTCTCTACTCCCTCCCCTCCCCTTCCCCTCCCCTCCCCTCCCCTTCCCCTCCCTCCCCTTCCCCTCCCCTCCCCCTCCCCTCGCCTCCCCCTCCCTCTCTACTCCCCTCCCCTCCCCTCCCTCCCTCTTCCTCCCTCCTCTTCCCTCCTCCTCCCCTTCCCCTCCCTCCCTCACTACTCCCCCTCCCTCCCTCCTCTCCTCCTCCCCTCCCCTGTCCCCTGCCCTCCTTCTCTTCCCCTCCTCTCTTCTCCTCTCTTCTCCCTCTCCCCTTCCTCCCTGTCTCTGAGAGCCCTTCCCTGCCTCTCACCCTGGCTCCTCCACAGTGTTTGTCCCCATCGATGGGCCGCGTGCTCCCTCGTCTGTGCTTGTTGTGACTCTCCAGACGATCAGCTCCGTGGGGCAGGGAGCTATCTGTCCACTGCTGTGTCCCAGCAGAGAGCTGGGCACAGAGCCAGCCCTCAGGGTATGCTGTTGATGACAGCATCCTTTCCTTCGTTAGTTTGTTCGTTTGTTCTCTTGAGCATGTGCTAAGCCTCTACCCCTGAGAGGCCATGGTTGGTCGAGCCCTCAGATCCCTTTTTATAGTTGAGGAAACTGTGGCCCAGGCCATTGGGAGACAAGGGGAGGACCTGGCTCAAGTCCGTGGACCCGTTAATGCAGATCCTGGCCTGGCTGGAGGGAAGGACTTAAAGTCACAGAAGCAACCTTATAGGGATGGGTATAATTTGCACATCGAGCTCCCATACCAGCTGCCCCAGAAACAAGATGCAATCCCTTTCCTAACAGCAGTAGATGTTAGACGAGCCCCAGGGTCTCCATGGAATACAGTCTCCCCAAAGGGGAGCCATGTGACATGGCTCGGCAATGACACTACCACCTCAGGCTGCATTAATGGAAGTATAGGGTCTACAGCAAAGGAGGTGATAGTCCATTGTACTTTGCAATGACCTGACCAAACCTTGAATACTGTTTGGGTGAGGTTACACTTTAAGAGGGATGGTGACAGTCTTCAGTACGTCCAGAGCACAGTGGCCAGAATGGAGAACTGGAAAATTCACAGTCAAACACATGGTGGTGAAGCGCAGAGTATTGGACGTCAATAGCCCAGGCTTGAGTTTCTGCTTTGCTGCTTACCAGCTGTGTGACCCTGGGCAAGTTCCTTAACCTCTTTGAGCCTCAAGTTCCTCATCCATAAAATGGGAATGATCTTATCTGTGCTGCAGAGTTGTTGGGAGAATTAAACAGCAGCCTCTGTCAAAGTGGCTGACACAGTGACAGTGGCCAGGACACAGTAGAAAACAGTGCTTCCTGGGCATGTCCTCAGAGTGTACCCTGAGCGCCCTTCTTGCTTTGGGGATTGGTTGTTCAGGCCGAGCGTCTGTCTGCGAGCCGCTGATGCCCCGGTGGGGCGCATGCTCGGGAGCCCGAGTTGGCTCTGACACTCGCTAGGAAATTGCTTATTATGGGCTGTGAAACCGTGCATTGAATTCACGCAGTTTATTTTTAAATAAATTTGGGGGAGTGGGAAAACAAAAAGAGACAATTTGAAAAGAACATTCTCCAAGCATAATGAAGGCCTTGGCAGGGGCCCAAAACCTGACCCCAAATCCCCGCTCCAGAGCACCAGCCCGTGACAGCCGCCTCCGCCCCCGTCTTCCCACACCGCCCGGGCTGTGTGTCAGCTGGATTTTCAGCTTTGCCTCTGAATGGCTGAGCGTCCCTTGGCCCTAAATCCTCGGCTCTGGGCTGCAGGAAGGCCTGTGGGATTGGAGAGCAGCTTAAATACTGCAGGATCCTTCTTTCTACAAAGGGCTGCGAGCCCCAGATTGCGTGTTCCCTGTGCACACGGCGCAGAGGGGCATGCATGGGGCCCCTTCTCTCAAGCAGGGGCCGGGCCTCCTGGGGGAGATTCGGACTCACCTTCAGGGCTCCATCCTGCTCCACCCACGGGGGCAGTCCCTAGAAAGGCTGCCCCATTGAGGACCACTCCTTGGTTCTTAGTGACAGGTCAAGTCATGTCCCCTGGGTGGTTTGAAAAATGGCCCCTGGAAGCAACTTTTAAGGATGAAATTGGCCAAGTTCAAGTGAATCTCCCTCTCTGGCCTCAGTTCCCTCATCTATAATATTTGGATAATAATAATTCACGAAGAGCTGGGACAATGTTCAGAAAGCCTCAGCACAACCAGCGTTCGCAGGTCACTGTTCTGCTCAGGTGTGGTGTCTGCTGTGTGCCCGGCCTGTGCTGGTGACCCGGGCGTTCAGGCTGGACCCTCCTTTCAGATCATCCCGTTCAACCCCCAGGAACGGCCTGGGGGAGACTGCCCAGAGAGGGCATACTCCTCCCTTGAGGTCACCAGGTTCTAAGGCCTGAGCTGGCCGCGGAGTCCCTGACCTCCAGCCAGAGCTCTGTTCACCCACCAAAGGGGCCGAGAAACACACGGGATTTCTGCAGAGTTTTTTCTTCTATTTTGATGGATGAGCCTGGGCAGGGGGGCAGGGGGGCAGGAGCCTCGGGCCCCCTAGATACCTGCTCTGAGTGCACAGGTCGGCGCTGAGCAAGGAGGAGGAGGAGGGGGGAAGTTTGTGTTCAGAGGACAGACTGTCCATCTGGGATCTTCATCATTACATGTCTCGATAATTAGTTGTAATGAAGCTGAGAATAGAATTAACTTGAATAAAACTATTTAAAATTAGGATCCTTGGCAGCTTGGCTGACTAATTTGTTATTGAAAAATTAGACATCAACACTATCAGAGCCTTTCCAAGAAGAAATAAGGTCGTCCATCACCATCGCTCGCTGTCGTCCTCTTTGCGTGGCCCCTTCCTGCCCGTGTGTGGAGCAGGCGGTGTGGCGGGGCTGCGGTCAGACGCTGGGGCTGCCTCCTGCCTGTCCGTTTTCACTGTACCTGCCCCGCCCGTGCTGCTCCACGGCCCCAACAACAGTCGTAATGTGCCCTAGCCTCCGTGATATTTCTGCGTGAACCACTGTATTCCATTCGCCCGTCCCTCTGGCTGGACCCTGGGCTTGCTTCCTTTTCTGCTCCGTTTTACACAAGGACAAGTCCCTGCCTTTGGCTTCCTCTGCCCATCATTTCATGCCTTGTTCTTTCTTCCTTGGCCCACCTGCCCGCTGCAGTCCCCACCTGGCCCCTGAGCAGCCGCTACTGCTGCTCCGAGCCTGTCCCGAGGTGTCCCACCTCCTGGAACCTGCCCTGGACCTTGGTCTGACTTGGGCCTCCTCTGGGCCTCGTGGCATAGGGTGCCACCCTCGTCTGTCTGTTTCCCGGCTCAAGGGCTCCTGGAGGGCAGGCCCAAGATTTCTCCAGCGTCAAGTAGGAGCCGGATGTTGTTGAAGGTTTGCAGAGTGCTTCATGCAGAGTCGGGGCCTGGCGTACTGGTCCAGAGGTCCACGGTTCCGCTTTGGACCCTTCCTCGGCATGTCTGCAGAGGTTTGCAGGGGGTTGTGCCCACGTAGGTACCGACTGCACATTTGAGGGCACAAGGCCCCCATCCTGGGTCTGGAGAGGCTGCCCATTCCCACCATGGTGGGTAGACGCTGACCGGATTCTGAGGCCACCAAGGCCCCATCCCGGCGGCTGCCTGTACCCCGTGTGGTGGGCGGATGGCTCACTGTTTCCCACCTGGAGCGCATCTAAAGCGGCTCCTCTCTGCCCTTCTCGAGAACCTCCCGGCACTTTCCTGGTTTCCATGGCGATGTCAGCCTCCCATTCCGCCTGCTCTTCAGAGGGATTATCAATTCGTTATTTCATACTTGGGTCTTGCACTCCGCTTGTTCTGTTTCCAGATTTTGGTGTCTTGGTAGGACTCTATTCATTTATTATCTGATGAAGAAAACATGACCGGAGTTGGAGCCTGGTGATTTCCCTTCCTGGGGCCCAGTGACGGCCGCCTTCACAGAGGGACAGGCACGCCAGCAGACGACCGGGTCGGGGATCTGGAATTCCCCGCGGGGCGCCCTGGGCCGGGAACCGTAGATTCTAATGACTTGTGGATGAACTGAGCTGCCGTGTAGTCGCCTACACACGGACCACGGGGCCACTGGGGGCGGGGTGGGGCCGTCAGCTCGCTGTGGGTCCCAGTCCCACTTGTCTCTTAGAAGCTGCAGGCCCTCAGACAAGCCGTGGCGGTGTCTGAGCCTCAGTTTCCTCCCCTTTACAGTAGAGTCTATGTGGCAGGGCTGTGGAAAGGACTGGAGAAGGTGCGGGCAGAGCCCCAGCACAGGGGGAGGCACGTTACATATGGCAGCTGCCGAGGTGACTTATGGCCTGATTTTCTCTTAAGAAGTCCTCCTGCGTCCTGGCCGGGGATTCTCAGCCTTGGCCCCTATTGACATTTTGGACCAGATCATCTTCTGTTGTTACTGCTGTTGTGGCGGCCGGCCTGTGCATTGTAGGGTGTGTAGCAGCACCCCTGGCCTCTTCCCGTTAGATGCCAGTCATGGCAATCGGAAAACTCCCCAGACATTGCCGAATGCCCCCCGTTTGAGAACCACTGCCCTGGGCTCTGGGAGCCCACCCTGCAGGAACGTCTGTGCGCGATCCGCCCCCAGAGGCCCCTCTGGCTTCTCCTGCTGCCATGCAGGCTTTCCATCCTGCATTCCAGCCACGTGTGCTGCTTGGTGATAATCAATGTGTCTGTCACGTTCCCAGGGAATATGAACATTTGTGCACAGGTCTTTGTGTGGACACCTGCTTACGTTTCTCTTGGATAGACACCCAGGAGTGGGATGGCTGGGTTGCAGGATAAGTGTTTGTTTAACTTTATAAGCAAATTGTTTCCAAAGTGGCTGCACCATTTTGCATTCCCTCCACTGAACTGTGTGAGTGCTGGTTGCTCTTCATGCTTGAGAGCACTTGATATTGTCAACTTTAAGATTTTAGCCATCCTGATAAGCATGTAGTATCTTGTGATTTAATTTGCGTTTCTCTGATAACTAATGCTATTGAGCATCTTTTCATGTGTTTATTTGACATCCGTATCTTTTCTTTGGTAAAGTGAATGTTCAGATTTTTTGGCCATTTTTATTGCATTGTGTGTCTTTGTATTATGGAATTGTTAGAACCCTTTATATGTTCTGGATTGGAATCCTTTGTTGGACGTATTTTGCAAACAGTTTTTCCCAGTCCGTGGCTAATCTTTTCCATTCAAGCAGAAGATGCTAATATTGATGAAGCCCAGTTCATCCATATATATATCATGTTCCACGCTTTACATCTTATCTAAGGTTCTTTGACAACCCAAAGTCACAAGTTCTTCCTTGTTTTCTTCTAGGAGTTTTATAGTTTTAGAGTTTACCTTTAGGTCTAGGATCCATTTTGAGTTGCTTTTTAAAGCACCATATTGATTAATTTTAAAGGAAAAGAAAGAGAGATGGGGGAATTTCTGGGAAGAGGGATGAGTTGGCTCATCAAGGCCTGTGTCATGGAAATAATGTTAACTCAGTGGAGAGAAGGAGAAAGGAAAGCAGCGCAAAGCTGAGTGCTCGCTCACTGGCTCCGTCTGAACACGGCCAGCTGGTTCTAGTCGGATCCTCTCACTGCAATGGGAATGCTTGCCACCTCCCAGAGCCCTGGGCATTGGCTTTCCAGATGAGGCCGCCTGACCTGCCCACTTTCTACCCCTCTATTCACACCATCTGTCCAAATTCACCCCTGACCATGCTCGGCCCAGGGCCTGCTGAGGCCAAGGCGGGCATCTTGGTAGCCGTCAAAGACTGAGGCCCCTAATCGCTGAGAAGCCCACACATTTGCAGGAAGTATTCAGAGGTTGCCCTTGCACTGCTGTGTCAGCTCCTGGACAGGGACACAGTCGCGGGTCCTGTGGTGTCACCCTGACTCTGGAGCTGCCTCGTGCTCCTGCCTGCATGTCTGCCTGGCTGAACACAAAAGGGGAGGACAGGCCTTCAGCTGGGACACCCCAGCCACAGCTCACCTCTACGGAGGGGACTGTGCATTTTGTTGCAGACAAAAGTCCCAAATCTGGATTGGGAATGGAGTGATCCTCAAAAGGAAATGTCTCACCACATCCATCAGTCATTGGGGCTTCCAGCATAGGGATGAGGAAAGCAAATGTTCAGGATAAGTCATGGCGCGTGAGAGGAGGAGGGGCCTGCGAGGCCACCTTGTCCAGCTCTGGCCTGCATGAATCTGCGGCAATGCTCCATCCAGGTTGTCCCCAGGTGTCTGCTTGCTTGCCCCTGGTGACGAGGAGCTCACCACTCTGATCAAGAGAAACTCAGCATCAGTTGGAAGGTCTGTGTCTTTTCCTACCCCCTGAGTCATGTGTGGGGATGCAGAATTATTGAATAACGGTGTTGGGCATTTATGTCAGTGTCTCATTCAGATAATACATGGAAAATTCCAGAAACATCAAGGCCATCTCCGTGGGCCTGTATCTCAGGGCTTGAAAGCTCTCATGTTTTCACCTCCCATGTTGGGTAAGAGACCTGTTTCCCGGGCCTCGCAGCATTGCGGGTCCGTTGGCAGGGCACTGCTGTGGGCTTTCTGAAGCGGGGTCTCGCCAGGGCCAGCGGGTGTCCTGCATGAGTCCAGTTCTCCTGAGCGACAGTGGTGAGTGTGAGTTTGTTTGCACGGAGGAGCGTCTCAGTTCAGGCCAGGCTGCCCAGAGCCAGCCTGGGCGTCCCTGTGGGAGTGGTGACAGCAGCCAGAACAAAGCAACACACAAAGTTGGATATGCTGTACTGCCATAAACATCCGCCCCACAAGAGCCCTTAGAAACAGCTCTGAGGACCAGGGGCTGCCGGAACTGTGAGCGTCCACAGAGGGCTGGACGGGAACAAACGTGTCCGATTTCCTGTCGGGTAGACCTGGCTCCTCCGTCTAGCTCATTCAAGCCCTTTCTCTGTCATCGGCTGCTGATTATCTGTGTGCAAGTGACTTGACTTCTCTGAGCATCTGCTGTCAACGGGGAGACAGGGCTTAATCTTAGGGTTGTTAGGAGGATTAAAGTATGTAAACGCTTATAGCTTAGAAAGTTCCAGATCAGTGCTTGTGATGTAAACACATAAGCTAGGAGGTTGCAAGCATTCCGCATGAGAAGACGTGGAGGCGGGTCTCAGCTCGTAGTAGGACTGCAGTCCACAAGAGCTGACCCTGTATCTCTGGCTACTTTAAAGCCCGTCTGGACAGAGCTGTGTAACCGCGCAGCTGTGACAGACACGACCTCTTCCATCATAGGGTTTCCTCCCGGGTTTTAACTACAAAGTGTGCTTATTATAGAAAAACCTGCCAGTGTGCAAAACAATTCACTACACCCAGAGGTCACCATTTCAACACTGAGACCCATTTCCATCTGGTTCCTTTCCTCCGCACGTGTCTATGTGCCCGTGTCTTTGTGGTTCATAGGTAGGCGTGTTTGTACAAACTTTTTACCAGTTGCAATGAAGAGATCAGGAGCAACATTTCAAGTTAATCTGTATCAGCCGCTCATCCACTGGGCACCGGCCCTGTACCAGGGTGGGGGTGTGAACATGGGTTCGAGTAGTGGTTGTTGCCTTCAAAGAGTTTATAGTCTCCTGGAGGAAACGGACACAGATGTTCAGTGAGCATGTGGAGGTGCAGGGAGGGCCTGCTGTGTATAGAACTTCAAATATCTTTTTGTAATATCACATCGTGAGTATTTTCTCTGATCGTCGTTTGTCTTTTTCCTGTGACTTGTGTTTGCTGATGCTGATGAACGGTTATGCTACAGTTTTTGGAACCATTCACCCAACAGGCGTTGTTTCTGGCTTGTTATTATAAGCAAATGGTGCCGAGATGAGCACCAGATACAGCTTTGAATGTTGACAAGCAGATGCATTAGCCCAGCCCCCGAACTGGGGACAGTGACGAGGTGACAGATGAGACCTTCTGCCAAGGCTGTGATTCTAGTGGGAGGCAGAGTCTCAAAAAGGCACATGGCGTGGTCCCAGCGGGATCTCGACAGACATTTGTCACTTCAGCTTCCCATCTGAAAGCCGGGACCACATCGTGATGCATGTTCAAATAGTTCTGCCAAATTTGCCCCATCATTAACTTTCAATCACTGTTAATTTTAGACAGGGCTGTTAATTCCAGTGTTTTGTCTTTGTCAAGCTGATGGAGATGGGCCTGTTTTTAGCCCTGATGTGATGGCGGCGGGCACTGCTTCACCCAGGACAGAAGAATGCCCCTTGCCACAGCTGGTAATGAGATGCTGAGCTTATGATCTCGCTAAATCGGCTCAGGAAGTTTACACGTGGAGCTGATTTGACAGGTCTGTTTTATAACAAGTCACTCCTGTGAGGGGGGCGTGCTCTCTGATAGACGTAAGGTACGATTCAGCCGTACGTTTGGGTCCCAACGGGAATCGCTCCCATCCCCGTCCTTCAGAGGAAGATGCAGTGACTTCACCCTGGGGAGAGCATGTAAACGAGATTTCAAAAAGGAAGATCTTGGTTTTTGTCCAGGAACCCATCCCTTCCGCCATTTTCTTCCCTCCAAACAAGTTACCAATATACCCCAGTTTTCATGGTGAAGGATATATATTTTTTACCTCTGCTTTGAGCTAGAATTCCTGAGACTAACTTGAAATATTTAGAGAAGCCAGGGTCATGTTTATTTACCACAGGTATATTTATATCAGATACAAATGAGGGAAGATAGTGACTCTTCATGGCCATGAAAATGAAACCAATTTGGTTGATGAAAGTCACCCTGAATGAAACTCACATCTGTTGAGATTTACTTGATGGCTTCTCTCCTGGCTAATGTTCCTGTTGGAGGGGTCCATTCAGATAATTGAAAGCACCTTCATGGCGTGCCTTCCCTTCCTCACGCGAAGAGAGCACCTGTGCCTGGCTTTGCCCATGGACCCCCCAAGTTGCTCCTGGTCCCCACCACTCCCTACAGCCCACTCCCCACTCCCATGGTCACTGGAAGCTGAGAAGTAACCCAGTCTGTCCCACCCGAGCTTGGGCACATTCTGTGACCATCTCAGTTAGAGGAAGGGTCACATTTCTCCTCTTGCCCCATTGTCCTCCATGGATGCAGATTAATTCTTAGCATTTTTCATTGACCCTGGCTGAGATGAGCAGCAAAAGAGAGCGTCTTATCAGATCCCCTCAAGTCTCCAATATCATCCGTAGCCCGTCTTCCTTTGGTCTGGTGTAATCAGTATGTCGATCACACCCATTTGAAACAGAAGTGTATGGCTATCCTGGAATTCTGTTGCTCCCTGGACGCTGTGCCTGGGAGGGTGGCTGAGGATGCCGGGTAGGAGAGAGTCAAATCTGAGAACGGGCCAGCTCTCCATGTGGCTTGCTTTGAAAATACGGATTCTTTCTGAAATCCCCCTCGGCTGTGGTTTGCTCCCCAGTGTATTGGTTTGCAACAGGGTCAGCAGGACTGGGCGACGTGAGCCTCGGTCGGGGAAGAGGGAGGTCAGGATTGCTGCTGGGTGTCTGCAGGGCGGCCGCGGGGAGCAGACACAGCCTGTGTGGTAGAAACTGGTGTGTAGAAACTCAGGGAGACAGGTTCAGCTAAACGTGAGGAGGGGCTTTGTAAGGTGGGGAGGGCCCCATCACATGAGGTATGCGAGCTAAGAGGCCGCGTGGCTGGGGTGCTGCAATTATAGTGACGTGTGAACGAGGCTTCACCATCCACAGATGAGATGTACGTGGTCTTAGTCTCCCCACTAAACGTTCTCCTCACAACAGGCACGTGGACATTCTTGGTGTCCCGTTGTCCAGAGGCGATGCCCCAGGTGTGGAGAGATGGGCAACTTGCCAAAGCCACATAGCTGGAGGGAGGCAGAACCTTCCAGACCCTGATGTTTTCTGGACCCTTTGTCTAAGCAGAGGCAGGGGACTCATAGGAGTAAGTCCCTTTGCTTGTAGGATTTACATTCTAAGACCTCTGTGAAAGGCCTGCGTTCCTTCAGGCTGTGGCCTGCTGAGAAAACATGGGGAAGACAACTGCAGAAATGTGCTTTTTAGAAATCGCCAGATGTTATTTTAAAAACACTTTTCTTAAAATACTTAATCTCCCATGTTCAAAGCACGCCTGTAAAGATTTGCCTCTTCCCAGGCCCGGGACCCTCCCTGGTCTGCCAGCTGCATCCGGCCTTCCAGGCCCAGGGCCCGTCTGGGACAGGATTAGGAGACGTGGGTTACCTGAGTCACAGGCCCCCGAGGACTTCTCAGTCACGGCCACTTCCAGCAAAAGAGTGTGCAGGGAAGAGGCTTTTGAGTTGTCACCAGGAGAATCTCCCTCCCAGGGGCGCCGTCTCCCAGAGGCCGCCGCGGGCATGGCTGCTCGTGTGTCAGGAGGCACAGATAAGGCCAATGGAGGCCACGGTCACTATTCTCAAAGACGTGTGCCACACCAGCCTGGGATTTGGGGCTTACCCTGCGCCTCCACGCAAGCCTGGCTCTGTCTGAGGAGAATCGCTGCCCACGGATGTGAGTCTTGCCTGTGAGCCCCCACAGCTTTTCGGCTCTACAGAACTGGCATTTGTAGGGGGTGGGCTTCTGCTGTCAGCCTGGTTTCGTCTAGAAGATGGAGTTGCTGAGAGGTGTCAACATTCTCACTGTTGTTCCCTGTCGTGTCGTGGTTGCATTTGTGAGGGAGTGAGCTCCCCGTCACTGGATTCTTGGGTTGTTGTTGGGCTGTGGGAGGAAGGTGAGGTGGGGGATTCTGCATTCAGAGAAGCTGAGTGTTTTCCAAAGTGTGGACCTTCTGCTGCAGGAGAGGGGCCAGGACGGGAGCAATGACCCTGGAGGCCTGGAAGTGACGTCACTTTTGTTTCCATCCTCCCCCATGGTGACACTAAGGACAGCAACTTGGCCTGTGGCAAGCACGCCTCTGACAGCTCTCTGGTTCCTTTGAATAAAGCGAGGGTGGCCCCAGGCCCTCAGCTTGTCTCCAGCAAACCCCACGTGGTAGGAGAGAAAGAATTGTCTTCCTTGTGTTCGTTTTGTGGTGACCTTCTGTGTGACTTCTGTGTAAGTGATGTTCGCTTTTCCATTCATGGAAATGATGTGAAAGTTTCCTGTTTAAGTAAAAGAAGTGGGTTGATTAAAAAAAACTTAATACTGTTCCCTCTCGATGGATGATTCTGGTGCAGATGTGAAGGTGTTCCCTGAGGGATCAGACACTGGGCTTCTTGGTTTGTTTGGCTGCCGGACACTGACGACGACAGGATGGCCACTTGACCCGTGAGCCCAGCTGGGGGAGCGTCCTCGCCCAGGACGGGGATTGTTACGTTTCCTCCGGTGGGGACCCCGTGAAGAATCTCAGGAAACCTATAAACATTCAGGCACATCTGTGCCATCTTCCTCCCCATTTCAGGTTTCCAGACCAGCCTGGGACCCGGTACGTCTATGGGGCCAATAAGCCCTTCCATTACCCTGGCAGGGCAGGCAGAAAATCCATTTCAATCTCATCTCGGTGGTCTTGACCAGTCTCGGGCCCCCCAGGAAGGGCCTGGTCTCTGCCTCCCTGGGCCGTTGAATCTGGAGACAGCCTGGAGATGTCTCCCTTTACAGCTGGCACTGCCACGAAAATGCAGACGGGAATGAGGATGCTGCCACTCCCGGGCGCAAACACCATGCATGTCGCCTGCTGCCCAGACCCCTCACGGGTGGTCAAGCCCTGTGGGACCACGACCCCCACTCAGCTCCAGGCGCCACCAGCGTGGCCCTGCTTTGGGGCCTAGCTTGCCCCACTCCTTGCCCTGAAACGCGTCCCCCAACCCCACAGTGGGGCCACCCACCCTTCAGGGTCCTCTGGAGGCCTCGAGCCTCACCTGTCTCAGACTCCCGGTAACTCTGTGACTTTTGACCTGGTCACTTTCTCCCTTGCATCCCAGCCTAGGGTGCATCTGCCTGTTTTCTCCCTGGAGACTCCTCGAGGGTGGGCTTTGTGACCCCTGCGGGGCCTTGGTGCCGGCACAGGTCTGGCGTCGGGAGGGGCTGGTGCAGCAACGGGGGTTTGCTCCTCGTCATCGCTGCTGACTGCGTGGCATCTTGCCTCCTCTGACGGGTCACAGCTGGGGTCTGTCCCCCCCTGTACTGTAGCCTCCTGGGGCACAAGGACCAGGGCTTGCTCATCCTGCCTCCCCAGCGCCCAGCACACAGTAGGTCCTCAGGCTGCATGTGGCTGCTGGCCAGAGTTTGTGCACCGGAGTCGGGCTGTCAGGGCAGAAGGGGGCAGGAATGACCCTGCCCCTCCCGAGGGACATCTGGCCAGGCTTGGCGTTAGAAGTGTCCGCTGCTCTGGGACATTCTTTCAAAGAGAAGGTTTAAATCGTACTTTGAATAAGAAATAGGGGAGCGGCTGGAGGAGCCTTTCCTTCTGCATCCAGACCCCCTCACTCACCACCCTCTGCCAGGGACCCCGGCTGGTGGAGAATCAGCCTTCACCAGGGAGGAGGAGGGGGAGGGCTTTGGGGACGCAGGCTTTTTGCAGAAGGGGATCTTTTAGTGCAGGCCCTTCCCAAGGGGGCCCCGAGACTGGTCAAGACCACTGAGACCTGCCCTGCCAGGGTAATGGAGGGAGCTGATTAGCCCCGTAGATGGATTGGGTCCCAGGCTGGTCTGGAAACCCTGAGATGGGGAAGAAGATGGTGCACAGGGGCCTACATGTTTATAGATGTCCTGAGATTCTTAACAGGGTCCCCACTGGAGGAAACGTAAAAGTCCCTGTCCTGGATGTGGGGAGGGGGCGTCCGTCTGCATTTGAGAACCAGCATGCAAGGGGGCTTGGGGTGTAGGGGCCGGGTGCTTCCCCAGGGTTGAGCGGGGAAGAAGGGCTGGGCTGTGGTGGGCTGGTGGCGGCGGCCGCAGGGCCCGTGACTCCTGCAAACACAGGGCTCCATGCCAGGGTCCACGAGACATTTAGGGATCCACAAAAATGTTTTAATTTCCTTTAAAATCAGAACAAGAAAAATAATTTTTTAGGTCAAGGAAATGTTTTGGTATATAATATGAATATATTCTTTTTTATGCCAATGCAGCTGTAAAATATAATTTTTAATATTTTTTTATGGAGGAAAGGGCCTATGAAGGCCCAAATGCCTCAGGCCCCCAGAAGTCATCTTGCACCCAGATGGCTGAGAAGAGTGGATTCCGGGTACAGGGGCACCATCTCATTGCTGGCCTCTTCTGCCAGCTTTCTCGAGAAGATGAATTAGCCTTTGCAGGGCTCAGATGGCTTCTTCCCGAGTTGGCATCTGAGCCACCAGACCCCCTGCTTTCCTGACATCCTGAGACAGGCCTTCGGGGTATCAGCCTGTCTGGACTCTGTAAGGCCAGGGGGCCCTGTTCAGGGCCTGCTGTGGCCAAAATCGCGGCCCTCCCAGGGGATGCAGCCAAAGGCTTCCCCCTCCTCACCTGCACCTCCTCTGTCCCAGGCACCTCTCTTCCGACATGACAGCATTGTTTCCAAGGAGAAATTCTTGGAGGTAGTGACCATGTGGCTTTCTGGCTGGGGACTGGCGGGAGGAGGGGGAGGGTAGTGGGGCCTGGGGAGGGATTTCTGTTTTAAAAACAGTATCAGCAATTTCCACCCACCTCCAGGAGACACCTGGGCACTGTTTATGTTGACAGAAGTGCAGCAGCAACATCGAGGCTTATCCAATTGCCTCTTATTGCCATAAATAGATCTGAAAAATGCCAAGTCTTCCACATAGAAGCACAAGAGCATCATGAATAGAAACGGTAGAAAAAAAGAATCGTGTAACTTCATTAATAATGTTACTTACAGTGACTATTTAAAAGGAGTGATGGGTGACATTAAAATTCAATCAGGTTATGAGAAATGGAGAGTAAATAATATTTTCAGAGGACGGCTGGGGTGGAAAAGTCTACCAAGACCGACCTATTAAAATACACATTATCCCTTAAACAGATTTGATGTAAAAATGCCATTTTCCACAGATCAGTAGTGTTCCCACATTTATTTTCTGCTGACTGATTTTGATTTATAGGGTCCTTTCGAAGCTTCGTTCTCAACTCTCTCTTTTTTTTTTTTTAAAGATTTTATTTATTTATTTATTTATTTTTCCCCCAAAGCCCCAGTAGATAGTTGTACGTCGTAGTTGCACATCCTTCTAATTGCTGTATGTGGGACGCAGCCTCAGCATGGCCAGAGACGCGGTGCGTTGGTGCATGCCCGGGATCCGGACCCGGGCCGCCAGCAGCAGAGCGTGCTCACTTAACCGCTAAGCCACGGGCCCGCCCTCAACTCTCTCTTTTTAAACATCGGGTTTTGTGCATGTGAAAGGAGCCCGATTGATGGAGGGCCGGTCTCTCCCTGCTCTCTGCTCCCTCACCGTCTGGGGCGGGGACCCAGCATTTCCTGAGGCGGGACTTGGGGACCCAGGGAGTAGAGGAGGCTCCCGACTCCTCTTCCGTCTGGGACAGCTCTCTTGTGATGGGCGCCCGGGGCAGGGGATATCCAGCTGTGGAGTCAAGCAGTCCCTCTGGAGACCCCTGCCCTGCCAGGTCTCAGTTGCGTCACTGCCGACAGGGAGAGCTTCAGTGTCCTCATCTGGAAGATGGGCACGTGCCTGTCTCAGTGTCCTGGGGCGGCCATGACAAATCACTGCAAACAGAGTGGTTACATAACAGAACTTGATTCTCCCCCAGTTCTGGAGCCAGAAGTCCAAGATCGAAGTGTTCCTTCCGAGGCTGTGAGGGAGAATCGGCTCCAGGCCGCTCTCCAGGCTCCTGGTAGCCCCAGGCGCTCCTTGGCTTATAGATGGTGTCTTCTCAGCTGTGTGTGTCTCTGTGTCCAAACTTCCCCTTTCTGTAGGACACCATTCATCCTGGATTAGGCCCCCTAATGACCTCAACTTTAATTTCCCGATTTTTAAACGAGGTCACATTCACAGGTACCAGGGGTTGGGACTTCGGTATCTTTTGGGGGGATATGATTCAACCCATAACAGAAAGGGATCCAGGTGGTCTTTCCTGTGGAAACACAGAGGGGAGGAGAAGGGCTCTGACTGTGAGTTCCGGGGGTGATTTCTGAGGCGATACTGGAAGTGGAGTTGGGGTTTTCCAGGTGGGGCTGGCAGAGTCAGGGCCTTTGGAGGACACTTCATGCAGCAGGAACAGCGTGGGAGTTATTCAGCCCTCCCCAGAGCCACTTCTCTGTCCCTCCTGCGTGGGGCCTGGAGACACAGAGCAGATCCCACGTCCCTGCCTCCAGGAGACTGCAGTCTCTGAGAGGACTAACAAGAAAATGCGGGTCGGCGCCACATTGTGGGAAACCCAGCGCATTCCTTCCCTGGGGCCGCCGTAACGAAACACCACAGACTGTGATTTAAACAACAGGAATTTATCCTCTCCCGGTCTGGAGGCCAGGAGTCTGAGATCAGGGTGTTGGCAGGGCCGGTTCCTCCTGGGGCTGTAACGGAGGATCTGTTCCAGCCTCTCTCCCGGCTTCTGGGGTTTGCTGGCCATCCTGGGCATTCCTTGGCTTGTGGAAGCGTCGCCCGGTCTCTGCCTCTGCCTTCGCGTGATGTCCTCTCCATGTACCGTCTCTCCTTCTTTTCTGTGTCAGGACTCCTGTCGTTGGTTAGGGGCCCACTCACATGCTCCAGGACGATCTCCTCTCAAGAACTCGAATCACATCCGCAGAGGCCCTTTTCCCAGATAAGGTCACGTTCACAGGCTCCAGGTGGACGTATTTGGGGGCTGCATTCATCCCACGACATCCAGGGTCTCTGGGGACCTGAGGGGACACCAGCCTTAACTGGAGGTGGACAGAGGGTTCTGGAAGTCTTCCCAGACGGATGTGCCTGTGGTGAGTCCCTGGGAGGAGTGAGGATGTGCCTTCTGAGGGGCGGACGGGGGAGGCCAAGGATGGTACAGGAGCAGCAAGCTGCAGGCGGAGGGGGGGGTGGTAAAGGCGGAGAACTGCGGGTGCGGAGGGGGCGGGGCCTGTCCAAGGCGAGCAGCTGTCCGTCATGCCTGACTGGAGCATCCTGTCCACGTATGCACCCATTTGTTCATTCGTTCATTCCCCAAGCCCTGCCGAGTGCTGCCGCAAGTGCCCGGACGGAGGCCGCCCGGCTCCGAATGCCCCGGGGGCCAGGGCGCCCCGGCCCAAGCGGGCAGCTCTGCGCTCCTGCCCGGCCGCTCCTCCGAGCCCGCGTTGGTGCGTGGTTTTGAGGCCTCACGGATAAATCATTCTTGGTGTAGCTTTTCGGCTGGACGAGGGCTCTCAGGGGAGTGGTGAAATACGGCCACGCGACAGCTGAAAGTGCCGCTGTAAAGCCTCTGAGCACGGCCGGGTGGAGGGCCTAACGGGGACCCCCGAGGCGCAGCGCGCTCACAGCGAGCTCCGCCAGCAGCGGCGGGAGGGGCGCTGCACCCGCCCCGGCCCGAGCGGGGCCCCAGCCGCAGACTGGCTCCCGGCCCCACCCACCAAGGCCGAGGGAAGCCCGGGGCGCGGAGCGTCCGCGCTGGGCCCGTGACCGAGCCGGCCGCCGGTCGGCGCTGGGTCCGTGAGCCCCAGGTGTCCACTGCGAGGGAGGCTGCCTCCAGCCTGTTCACCGGGCGTCTCCGGGGCCGAAGCTCCGATGGGAGTTTGGTTACAGAGGGAGGCACGCAGCACGCTGTCGTGTGGAACTAGGATGCGCGGGGGCCGGGCGCCTTTCTCCCAGCCAGGCCTCTGGAGGCCGTTCTGCTGATGCCCAGGCAGCCTTCTGGAGTCAGACTGCTGAGCTTCAGGCCCAGCTCGGCCTCTTCTGAGCTGTGTGACCTGGGAACAGTAACTTCCCTCTCTGTGCCTCGACATCCTCATCTCCAAAATGGGGATGAAATGGTTCCCAGTGACCAGGGCTGTTCGGAGAATTAAATGAGATAATGTCCATGAAGTGCTTAGCTGGGGCCAGGACAGAGTAAATTAATATTATTTTAAAGAGATGGTGATGATAAAGAGGAGATTTTTGTGGCTTACGCACGCAGGTGACACATTTCACTCCTGTCCACATTCTATGGATTCTGTGGGCCAGAACTTAGTCTCAAAGCCACTCCTACCTGCCAGGGGAGGCCGGGCCAGCTGTGTGAAGGAAATGGGGTTTTGGTGACACGTGTGCCCCTGCCGACATCTGTACTTCAACTACTGAATAACGAGTGTCCTAACAGGGCAGACACCACAGGGGCCAGGAGAATGGTCCCTCAGGACCCTACTTTGGGGACACTGCACTTTACTGGCCTTTCCCGGGGAGTAAGGGCCATGGCCACTAGTGGGTAGGGTCACGGGTTCAAGGCTGGCGTTCATGTGACTTGTTCCTCTTTCTTGCTTCCCCGTCGTCCTCTTTCGCTTCTTACGTCCCGGCACATTTCTGGTCCCCATGTGCCGGGCACACCTGGGCAGGGCCTTCCCGTTGTGTGGAGGGAGCCCACCATTGCTGCTGTTCTGATGGGTGTTGGTGATGGGCCTTGGTCTCTGTCCATGGGGCTGGCTGGAGAGTGCGCTGGAATGTGGCCACAGGCCCAGCTGTGTCTCCAGGGGCCCCTCTGGGTGGGCCTGTCCCCGGGTCCACGGAGGGTGGGAGGGAGGCAGGGGGAGTCTCAAACCATTGGCATAGTCTCAAACCATTGTTTTTTGCATCTAGTTGATACGTCTCTCAAGTCTTTCTCTGTTTTTTATTATCATTTTTTATTTTAAAATAGTAACAAGTTACAGAGATAGTGGAGAGTTCCGTGTATCCTTCCCCCAGCTTCCTCCAATGACGTTACTTGACGTAACCACAGTATGCTGTCAGAACCAGGAAGCTGACAGCGGCCCCCTTTTGCAGAGAATGCTGCATTTGGGTTAAAGCTGGCTCGCGGATCCGGACTGCCGCCCTGACTTGTTTGGCCCACATCCTTTATCTGCATTTGATGTCATTCCTCCCAGAAGGGGGACGTATGGGTGCCCTCCCACCCCAGACCCTAATCAGAAGCCCTCCCCTCCTCTCCCCGAGCCTCCTGAACACCGTTCTGGGGTTGCTCCATTGTCTGCAAAAGCTTCTGAAAGGAGGAGCCTTCGATGGCCTCAAGGCTTGTGCATTTATGGGAGCAGAGGCGTCTTCCCTTCCCAGGTCCTCCCCGACCCTCCCCTGCTCCTGGCAGCTGCAACCTCTCCCTCCTCTCCTTCTCAAGTGTGGTGGGAGGTGGGGAGGAGATTGCACAGTGGCCACCAGCGAGATGGAGCCAGGTCCAACTCAGGACTCGCTGGGTGGCCCCGACTTCTGTTCCTGCAGCTGGACTGCTGCCAGGCCCCCAGCTGCCAAAACAGAACCGCCAGATGAGGCCACGGCTCTGCGGGAAGGAAGGGTCCTACTTGGGGCCTGGGTGACTCAGGGCGTGGCACGGCATCGCAGAGGGCAGCCATGCCTGTCTCTCTCCAGCCAACAGCGCCAGCCCGCCTCTCGCTCTGGTTATTGAGGAGGGCAGGGACGGTCCTTTGTCAAGCCCTCCTCCGTGTCAGGCAGGGTGCCAGGTCCTCCGCACACATTATACCTCATCCTCCCAGCCACTCGGGGACGTGTGGCCATTATCTGCCAGTGTTGCAGATAAGGAGGTGACGCTAGAGCGAGGAGGGACGCCACACAGCAGTGGGGATTCACACTCGGGCTGGGCTGGCCCCAAGGCTGTGCACCTTCCCCTGCAGTGAGCCTCATCCCGGTGCTGGGCGTCAGGGCAGAGCAGCTGGTGAGGGGCGGGGTCCAGCCTCAAAGACATAAGGCTGGAGCTCATGCCTGCTGCGGGAAAAGAGGGCGTGATCAAAAGCCAGCATCTGGGCTAGAGACATCCTGGAACGCTTCCAGGAAGAGGCATCTTTGCTGGCCCTGTAAGAAGGTCCACCACCCTGGTGGGTGGAGAGGTGCAGGGGTCTGTGCCAGGGAAGAAAGGAGGATGGGCACAGAGTTGGTCAGATGTGCATATGGTGGCGAGTAGGTAGATTGGAAAGTTTGACCATTTATTGGTTTATTCATTTAACACACTTCTCAGAGTATTTCAGCATGCACGATAACATCTCACCTAGACTGCTACGCAATGTGGCTCACATGTGTCACTAACAAGTCCTGCCCAAACCACAAGATGCAGAGCAGAGTTTCAGAGAGGCAGCACAGCCCAACACCAGCCCCAGCCCCAGCCCGAAAACCAGTCCTACTGTACCCCTATTCATACCCAAACCTTAGACCCAACCCTACCTTCACCCTGACAATAACTAGCCCTATGCTCAACCCTAACCCTAACCTCACTCCTAACTCTAATCCCAAGCCCTGACCCGAGCCCTCACCCCAGGCCTCGCCTTGACCCTAGCTCCAACCCTGAGTGGCGTGCTCACTGTGGACACACTGAACTCATTTCATCTTTACTCCAGCCCTGGAGGCCCACATCATCATCCCCATGTCACAGATGGGGAAACTGAGGCTCAGAGAGGTTGAGTCCGGGAGTACACGGCTGGTACGTTGTAGAGCCAGGATTCAGACAGACGGGCTCCAGGAGTGTGGTTGTCCCCACGTGATGTCCTCCAGGCTCTGCAGTCTGGCGGGGTGGGGACCCAGGCTCTCTGCTCTGCAGGAGATTCTGTTGGCAGGAGCTGTCGTGCCAACAGCGGCTTTGACAGGAACTTTCTTGGCCCACTTGGGAGTGAGACCCTCCAGGGAGGCTCCCGAGGTGTGTGGGGATCCCGCTAGCTGGGAAAATCAAGGAGGCTTCACGGAGCAGGGGGAGAGGGTGGGTGAGACTCCTGGGCTGTGCGGCAGGAGCGGGCGAGGGTGGCCAGCGGCCGGAGCTGGCAGCCCTGGTGTCTGCAAGGCGGCGGTGGCGTTGACGGAGGCCTGGTCCATGGAGAACCAGCACCTGCTGTGGCTTTCTGAGCCTGGCAGGATCCCCCACCCTTCCCCTCGGCGGTCTTTAGCAGAAACAGGATTCCTCTCCCTGGTAGATAAATGCAGAATCAATTTCTCTTAAATGGAATCGATTTCTTCATAGAGGATGCATCTGGGGTGAAGGTGCCTGTGCTGAGCCCGGCTGCCGTCCTGGGGAGTGGGGTGTGGGCCGGCTCGTGTGTTGAAGGGGAAGGGGCCAGCATTGTGGGTTGGCAGGAAGCCTCCTCCTCTTGCTCAGGCTGGAGAGAGCTCCGCAGTGTACTGTTCTAGAAAGAGCCACGGTCTTGGCCGCAGGCCGGCCTGTCTGAGTCCAGCTCTGCTGTCTCTCGGGTGCCTTTTGGGGCGGCCCCTGCCCATCTGCGAACCTCAGCTTCTCATCTGGGAGGTGGGCCGAGGCCGGGTCTCTCTTGCTCTCGAAGGAGAAACTGTCAAGTTCACAATTCGCTGTGAATATTTGCGGGATTTTTATTTTCAGTCAACAAAATTGAGCTGATCCCCTCCGGGGTTTCTGATAATCAGGCTCTTCCTCTAGGATAGCCCTTCACAGTTTTTAAAGTCCATTGATACCCATTCTCTGATGACCGTCACCTTTCAGTGAGGTTAGGGTGGATGGAGCTGGGGCTTTGGTGCCCATTTTTTGGATGAGTAAACTGAGACTCAAGGGAACAGAGAATTTGCACCAGTCGCGGGGCATGACCAGCAGTGGGGTGGATGACAACCGCCGAGACTGCCACAACCTGAGGGCCCCTCCTGCTGGGGCCCAGCAAGAGCGCCCTGGCCTCTCTGAGATCTCAGCTTTTTTGGAACAGGATATAAGATGCTGTGGCTGGATCAGGAGGCTCCCCCGGGAGGGTGCTGTACTTGCAGCTCGGTGCAAAGAGCATTCCTCTGTGTGGGTGTACTCCACAGTCTCTCCGTAGTATCGTCTGTAAAGACCCCCAAGTGTGGGTGGCCCCCCTTTTCTATGCATGAACATGTGTTTACAGACAGTGACACACATACCTACACTTGGCAGAGCTCTCCTGAGCATCCTGGAATCGTATGTGCAGAGGGATGTCACCATCAGCGGGCCCTAGGGACTGTGGGTGCCTGTGGGAGCCGGGGCCCTGGCTGCCTCTTCTCTGTGGATCCTCACACCTGTAGTGTTGAGAGATTAGACTGTTTGTTGAATGAATGCTCATAGTCACTATAAAATACCTATCCTCTCCCTCTTTTTTGACCTCTCTTCCTAACACTTGATTCCTGATTTGTTTTACTTGTTCCCATGTCCAAGGGCCACCATGTACAAGCTGTGTGATCTTGGGGCCATTGTTTTCTCTCTCTGTCCCTCAGTTTGCTCATCTGTGTAATGGGGACAGTGCCTGTAAAGTGTGGAGTGGGTGGTGGTTAAGTATTTGCTGTTATCGCTGCCATCACTGAAGGTTTGGGTGAAAGACCCCTGTCCGCCTTCCCACCCTCAGCGTCTCTCCTATGGGGGGCAGTGCGTCGCTGTGCAGAGAACCAGGAGTGGGTTCCTACTAGGTGACATATCTGCCAGGGGACCCTGGGCTGGAGCCTTCCCCTGTCTGGGCCTCAGTCCTCAGGCGGGTTCCTAAACCCGTGAGTTCTGGTGTTCTGAGATGACAAAATGTCGGACACATTCCAGAGTCAACTTCCACACCTGGGCAAGCGGACAGGTGGGGTGGGGTGGGGAAAGGCCACCCCAGGAGTTGATCTTGGCTTTTTGGAGCCAGTTTGCAGCTGATCAATTCTCTCAGCAATTATTTATTGGGATCTCACTGTGTGCTGGCACCTGGTTAGGCTCAGGAGACAGTGGTGACAGAGGTGAACTTGGTTCCTGCCCCCTGGAGCTCACAGCCTGCAATGGCTGGGGAAGGCTTCCAGGAGGAAGTGGCTTTAAGAATACGCAGGAGGGAGGCAGTGTGGAGGGGTAGGAGAGTGCTGTAGGCACAGGCATCAGCATATGCGAAGGCCCTGGGGTGACTGAGAGTTGTGGTGGTGAGTGTGTGCCCAAGGGTGGTGTGTGTTTACTGTTGGGTCAGTGGAGGCCGGGTCAGCGGCATGAGGATGGAGAGGACAGGGCTCTCTTGAGTGATACGAGGAGAGCCAGCTTCTCATGTGAGTGAACAGATGGGGACCCAGGCCTTTCTTTGGGCGAGGACTTGCCAGTGCAGATTCTCAAACGTTAATGTTAAAACACAGATTCTGAGTCAGTAGGTCCGGGGTGGGGCCTCACGGGGTTCTGCATTTCTAGGAGCTCCTGGGAAGCCTGTGTGGCTGGTCCCAGACCCCGCTGTGAGCAGCGAGGCCCAGACTAGACCATGCCTCGGCCAGCCTCTCCTGCTTTTCCTGGAGGACAACAGTGAGGCAGGGCCTGCCGGGCCTCGCAGGCCAGCTCTCAGGTCTCCCTTTTCCCATGGAAGTTGAGCTCAGAGTTCACAAGGCACCCTGAGTGCTTGCTGCCTTTTGTGTGTGTGTGTGCAGCGTGCTTACTGGTTGACGACTGAGTTGGGCCTGAGTATGTGTGGATGTTTTCTGATTATTCTTGAGCCCTTGGAAGGCAAACAGATGCAGGCTACTTCAACATCCTTTCCCGTTGGCTGTTTTGAAGGCTCAGGGCCCCGAGTTGGAGGTGATCTGAACGTTTCTCGTCCTGGGAGGGGCACATTTGAGGAGGCAGTGCTGAGCACGCCTAATGGCAAACTTGGTGAAGACAAGCCTCGGTGAAGCCCACGCGGGTGCTGGGTACACAGGCTCACAGCTCAGTGCTCGGCCCTCCCTCGAGAAGAGCTGGCGCCTCGCGTCATCACCGTGCTGCTGAATCGGACCTGGCCAGGTCCTGACTGAGGGGAGGCTCAGCATTTCTCAGGAAGCCCCTGGAACCTCCGGTCAGTGGTGATGTTCTTAAGAATCCGACCCCAGGGTTAGGGAAACAGTGACCTGTGGGCAGAGCTGGTAGGTTCAGTTTGGAGAAAGGCTCAATCGACTGGTCCATGAAAATGGCATTTTGAAAACACGTGGTGGGGGGGTCATTAGGATATTTAGGATTCAACAGGCCATTTGAGGATCCCAAAGCCATCAGCTTTGATTTTTGGAGGGGAGCAGTTCCTTCATTTTATAGATGGGGAAAGTGAGACCCACAGGGGTCTGGAAATGTGCCCACGGCTGCTCAGAGACTGAGGAGTTTAGCCACAGACAGGACGTCTGTGTCCTGATTTCTGCTATAACCTCGTGTGGGTGGCCATCATCCCGCAGCACCTTTATGAGGTCTTACGTGAGTCAGCTCCATTCCACAGATGAGGAAACTGAGGTTCAGAGGGTTTATCTAACTGGCCCAGCGTCGTCCCACTGCACCACACCCTCCCTGTTTTATTGTAATCCGTCTGAGAGGTGGTGCCCGCGGTGCCGGGACGGCCTGATAAAGACAACGTGCGCAGCACGGCGAATGCTGTCTGCAGGTGGAGACGTGCACTGCGTTGCCCTTGGTCTCCACCAGCACTGGGCACCGGGACTCCCCCTAAACCAGCCTCCCCTTGGAGCGACAGATCTGTTAATGCCACTCAAGAGTCCTCGGCTGGTTAGCGAGGCTTCCTCCAGCTGCAGGGCCCTCACCATAAGCCCCTCTCAGGAGCTTTGAGATCCAGGCCCAGCGCCTTGTTTCCAAGTGCATTTCACAGGCTCATCGGAGAGCAGGGTGAAGAGCGGACTGTGAGTCCCTTGGGGCAGCGATCACCATCTGGGCTTGGAACTGAATTGTGGAGTGGAGGCAGGAGACAGGCTGGTGTGATCAAGGTGGGGGCGGGCTCCACTGCCCCCGAGGGTCTCTCCATGAGCTAAGTGTGGACGTCAAGCCTTCTTTTCCTTCTTAGGGAGAGAGCCCTCGGCCGCCTCCAGTGAGGGAACAGGCTGTGTGGTCCACCCTGGGCCTGTCTCTGGAATGACACCTGGGGCGGTGGGTGCGACGGCTGGGCTCTGGATGGGTATCTCTGGGGACCAGGGTCTGTCCCTGTGGAAGCCCCTTCCTTTCGCTGAACCTCAGTTTCCCCATTTCTAAGGTGAGAGTTGGATGAAGCCGTCCCAGGTCCCCATGGCTCTGTTAAATCTGTTTTCACGTATGCCTCCTTCCAGCCCCTCACCTTGGCCCGCCCTCCTTGCCTCCCTGACCCGGCAGATGGGCCTGGACAGGCTTGGTGGGACCGGGGTCCAACAGACACTCCAGTACATGAGAAGGGCTGGAGGGGCACTGAACTCGGGAACTCAGAGGGCGGGCAGCTGTGTCACGACCAGCTGCATTATTTACAGGGTCTGGTGCGTAACGAAAACTTGTTCAAACCTTTCGAATTGGTGAACAGCAGAGCACTAAAGCAAGTGCAGGCTCTGCTGAGCCTGGGGCCGGGAGGGCTGCTCAGGTCACGTGCCAGCCCGCGGGCCCCGGCTGCTGGGGCACTCCCGTGGGGGAGCCCCTCTGTGGGCTCTCTCTGGGTAAGGGGTGGGGTCTCGTGCCCACCCGGTTCTTGAGCTTCCCCGCCGAGGGTCAGGATGGGCGTCGCTGTGCGTGCCCCGTGGGGCTCAGGAACAGCGGGTTCACCACCCTTGGGTGGCGTTTGCTGGTGTCAGAAAGAGAGGGTGGTCCAGATGGACGGGCTCCGGGAGGAACCCGCAAGTGCCTGGGGGAGCAGGGCTGGCTGTGACAGTGGCCTGAGGGACAGCTTCTCTCTCCTCTCTGGACCAGCTTCTGCCCGGGGGTACTCATTCATTCCCTCACCGACTCATCCACTCATTTCTGCATTTGCTCAATGGATATCGGGGAGCTTTGCTCCGTGCTAAGCCTTGGGGAGTTAGGCTGGAGCCAAGTGGAACATGTCCCCTCCTGCGTGGAGCTTCCAGCCCCGCAGCCTCAGGGACGGGCAGGTGGGGGAAGTCCAGAGAGACTGGCTTCTCCGATGGTGCTACAGGCTGGCCTTTTAGGGTGGAGGGCTCCTGGGCCAGACCTGGGTGATGGCACACCCAGGGGAGACAGGGGTATCTGCGTGTCCCGTGCTTGCAAGGCAGACGTCACAGGGAGGTGGGGGCAGGGAGGACACGTGAACCAATGAAAGCCCTGGATTGGCCACAAGAGGTCCCTGGTTCTGCCACGTGCGATGTCAGGCAGGTCACTTGGCAGCTCTGTGCCTCGGTTTCCTCATCAGTAAAATGGGAACAATAGTGGTCGCCCCTCCCTGTGGGGCTGTGTGGGGACTGATGAGCTGATGCCCATAATGTGCTGAGTTGGCACAGAGTAGGCGCCCGGCACCCCCTCACTGTGAGCCTGCTCACCACCAGGGCCCCCAGGACCAGAAGTGAGAAGATGAGACTGAGTGTGACGTGGGACCCGAGGGGCCATGGTGACAACGACGCTGTCACCCGTCCTCCCTTGGGCAGGGGTAGCTCGCAATCCTTGTGTCCTCGGTTGTTCCTGATCGTCTGGAAGGACTCCTGTGGGCTGTGGGCTCAGGCGGCCTCAGGATGGGAGGAGACCCTTGGCAGTGGCTGGGCTGTAGAAGCACCCACTCACATTCCGGATTTTTTTCCCATCCAGATCTAAGCACCCGGAGCTACGGTAACACAGCAGCCACTGGAAGAACTGTTCCTAGATGTTTCACTTCCAAAGCTGTTAGCTGAGGACCCCAGAAGGGCATAGCATAATTTTCAGTTCTTTGAAACTACTTTTAATAGAAGTTTCTTCTGAAAACACGGACTTTCAGCCTCGAGTTACGAGCCCTGACTCTGATGTCACATCCCAGCTCGATGGCTTACGGGAGGTGTAGTTTGGGCACAGTATTTATGCTCTCTCTTTAGTTTCTTCATCGTCAGAGGGGGATGATAATAGGAGCTGCCTGGTAGGGTGCCGGGACGTATAAAGAGAGCTGATGTGTGTAAACCGCATAGCCCAGTCCTCTGCACGTCGGTCACTGAGCTGACGTCAGGGAGTGTAGCCGTGAGAGCGGGGGTCACTTCTTGGTTCATCCTCCCCTTCGCAGAGGGAGCTGGCTGTTATCTCCTTGTGGTAGATCCGGGAACTGAGGAGCACCGAGCTTGACAGGTCTGAGCCCAAGGCAGAGGGGCCCTCCCGCTGCCAACTGCAGTGTCAGGGGTGTTGGCCGGGGCTCTGCCAGGGCTGACCCCTCGCTCCGGGCAAGCACGACCTTGGGGCCTGGCCGTGGGGCCCAAGCTCTCATTCAGCTTAGTGGGTAAGGCGGCACCCGGAGAGCGACACTATCCACTGCACCAAGAGTGGAGGGTGCGTCCGATGGAAGAGGGCGACTTGTGAACGGATGGCCAGCAGGGGAGGGGCCTGCCCAGGGTGCTCGCCTCTGCCTGGCTTTGTGGCCTTAATCATTGTTCCTTTGGCAACGCCACCCTTATTTCTCAACACGTGGTTGAGTGCTCATTGTATAGCAGGGGCTGTGCCCAGTGCTGGGACATAGAACAGGACACAGTCCCCTCCCTCAGAGGGCTCGTTGTCTAGCGGTAGAAACAGACCCTGTGAGCTGTGTTGAGGGGGCAGGAAGCACAGGATCAGAGGGAGTATGCAGAGGGCATTGAACTCAGGGGAGGAGTCTGGGAGACTTCCTGGAGGTGGTGTCAATTGGACTGAGATCTGAAAGTTGAATTGGAATTAACCAAGGAATTAGGAGTGAGGGGCAGGGAAGAGGGTCCCAAGATGAGGAACAGCTTGTGTGAAGGCCCAGAATGGCTGGAGCTTAAACGAAGGGGGGTGAGTGTGAGTGGAGAGTCTCTGTGGAAGGGAGTGGGCTCAGTCATCGTCCACAGCGGCAGATCTAGTACACGTGGGCAGAAGTTACTAGGGGACAGAGCTCAGCCCACAGAAGGACCCAAGCACCACATTAGGGGATGAGCTCCCCGTCTCTCGAGGTGTGTGAGCAGAGCCCAGATGGCAGGTGCTTGATGAGGATGTGGGGTTGAGGATTCCACACTGGATGGGACCAGATTAAACAGACTCTGAGGTCTCTTCCAGCTGTCACACTCCAGCTCTCGAAATCCCCTGTGGCAACAGCAAGACTATAAAATATAAATCAATAGGTTAAAAATACGCTTGTCTCCCGCGCGTTCAGGCCCTGTCATTCTGCCTGCCTGCCTGCCTTCCTCCGTCATCAGAGGATTCTGGCCTGACTCGGGCGGCCTGAGAGCCTTGCAGGAAAAAATTGCTTTGTTCCCGAGCGAGGCCAGGCCATCCCGCCTGCACTGACGAGGCTTCGATTTTTTTTAATCATCGCTACCTCTAAAATGCACACCGTCTGGGCTCGGTTGACATCCCCCTCATATCTTCCCTGCTTTAATCACCAGGGTAAGAAAGATCAGCCAAACTGTGTCTGCAGCGGTCACGCCCCCAAGGATCGAGAGCGGAGAAAGTTCTGCTGGCGTGAAGGAGCCAAGCTTGGGCATGGCCAGTGTGGTGACCCCAAATTAACCAGGCTAACGGCTCCACTGGGAACCAGGGGGATTCCCTTTTGCCTCCCAGGGTTCCCATGGCAACAGGAGTGTTGGGAGCAGCTAATAGGACCTGGCAGTGAGTGAAATTCAGTTTGACGTGCGGGAAGTGCAGAGGCTAGAGGGGTAACGGGCGGTAAGGCTCTCTTCCCGCCGGGCGGGCCAATCTCCATTTTCTTTTGTTGTTTGTACGTTTGTTTCCAAGAACTCTTGGGTGCTCTTAAACACGTTTATTTTCATTTTTATAAACAGTCGTCTTTTCTGCAAGACAGGCTATGAAAACAGCTTTGTTAAGCACGGCCCAGTGTGTGTGGAAAATTGTTTAACGACAACAAAAAAAAGCGTGCGCGCCGTCGACGATTGATGGACCGCCTCCAGCTGTCCCGGCTGTTCTCGGCCTTCCCAGCCCACTGTCATCGGCTCTGCCCTCAGCCCGCTCCCAGGAAAGTCGCGACAGCGCGACTTCCGGGGCCTGCTCCTGTCTTGGGCGCAGCCCCAGTGGCTGTTTCTGGCTGGGCTTCAGGTCGCTCTTGAAGGTGCCGGTGGAGACAAAGCGCCATCTTCAGAAGCCTTGCTGATGGGTTCTTTACTCTCCCCGGGACCACCGCCTCCCTGTCCCTTTCACCGCAGTTTAGACTGTCCAGGGCTGAGTCTGAATTGTTCCCAGCGAGGGGCAGCTACTGGGTGGACCTCACGGGACTGGGATGTTCCCAAAGTCAGTCTGAAGAGCAGAAGCGAGTTTTCAGAGCAGAAACAAGGCCCGTGTCTGAGCTCTGGTGCCAGGTGGCCGGAGCCCCCGGGGATGCCAACGGGGAAAGGCCCCGGGCAGCTGACACTCGAGAGACCCCAAATCCTGGGGGCTGGGGGTGTCATCATATCTTCTGTGAGAACCTTGAAACACGCTGACTTCTGCCTCTTTCTTTCTGTTGCCATCACAGGTGATCTTGATCCTGACGAAGTATTACCATGCAGACATGGGGAAGGTTCTGGAAAGTTCCCTGTGGCGGTAAGTCAGCCCGAGGGTGGGCTTTTCTCCTCACACCCCAGTGCGTCTCCCGAGGCTGAGGGCTGAGATCCGAATGCCCACTGGAGCGGCCCCTGTGAGTTGGCAGACCTTTCTTTGTCTAGAAAATGCACACAGGAGAAGTTGAAAGCAAATGAAGAGTTTTGTCAGTGGGCACGGGCAGCGCCGGAGAGCTGACACCGATCAGAAAGCGTCTTTGCTTTCTTTCCTTTTCTTTCTGTTTCTCTCTCTCCCTTTTCTGCTCCCCGGAGGGAGGAAGAGGGTTCGCATTGTGAATTCAGGTCAGTGCACAATTTCCCTTCGCTTGTGCTCTGAACTTCAGACGCAGCTCCCGGGGCCACGAAATACACAGAGCCCGCTCATTGTTCAGGCGTTTTTCTTTCTTCCTGGCTCAGCCGAAGAGCTTGGTAAATAAATAACCCGCCGACGACGGGGGATATCTCTTTCTCTGTGTGATGTGACTTCAGTCTAAGGACATTAGGCAGCCCTTTGATGATTTAAGTGAGGTGGGAGAGAAGCAGGTTTTGAGAAACCATTTCGGTTATTATCATTCAATATTTACATCTGCTCCCCCAGGAAGGGGGAAGGAAGGTGCCCAGTGTCATGGGCTGGGTTTCAAAGCTTTTCTCAGGCAAGGATTCTGTTTCCTCTGTGCCCCGCTCACCGCTCCGCGTTCTCGGAGTGTTCAACCATTTTGGTTTCCAAGATGTGTTCCTCAAGTAATAATTCATTTTTCTATTTGAAATCCATAAAAATACTAAAACCTGCTGATCAAGACTCCTGATTTGTGTGCAACCATCTTGAGTTGATTTATTTTCGGCTTTTGGCTTTGCTGTTAGCTAAGGGGCTTGAGGGTTCCTTCTGTTGGTTCCTGTTGAGGGATTTTCGTGATGCTGGGAAAGTTGTGGACGTGGTAACCAGAGTTGGGTCCTTTCTTTGCTATATAAGGAGCAGTGTTGTCTTGGGGCCAGCCGGCTTGGTCACCCGTGGTGCTAGTGAGGCCAAGGTTGGGGACAGAGCCTCCCACGCTGCCCTGAGTTTTTCTTCGCCCTCCAACAAAAGCACCTGTCCCAGCCAGCCCTTCTCAGCTGTGGAATCACCTCCCAGTCTCTTCCCGCCTGCTTCCCAGTTCCTTCCAGCCTCAAGAGAAGGAGTCAGCGACGGGCCACGTTCCTACAAAGAGAACAGATGTCCTCCCGCCAGGACCCCCATGACTTTGTGTGTTGGTAGAGTGTAATTTCGTGCCTTGCAGCAGCTCATCTACCAAGGAGACTTAGGAGGATTGCTCTCAAAAAGACCGCTCCAGGGTTGGATGAGGCCGTTCGTTGTTCGGAGCGAGAGCGGAAAATGGCATGAGCATTACAGTTCAGTGAAATCTCCTGGGCCGCTGTCTGAGGGTTTACGTTCCAGGAGTGGTTTCAGGGCGAGGCTCCTTGGGAAGGGCCGGCCCCTGGAGGGGCTCCCTCTTACTAGGCGGATGGGCCAAGGACAGGTCCCCTCGGCTACAAAGTGGGCAGAGGCACCTGAGTCTCCTCCTCCAGGCAGGAGTCCTCAGCTACCTCGCTTGCCCCAACTCCTGCGTGTCAGTCGAGCACTGAAGGGCCAGCGACCTTCACCAGCACTCGCTGATCCATCCCGAATGCCAGGTTTCCTCCACTCTGGCAGCAAATCAGCGTGGCTGGCCACGAGGAAATGAGAGTCTTTTAAACGTTGTTTGAATAGCGAACGGTCCTTCCTGGTGTCATCTGTGCTCACACCGACAGAGTTGAGGGTGTAGTTAAAATTTGCTGGGGGTCCTTGTGGGGATGGTGGTGGGTGCGACTGACCTGGACCAGCCCCAGGGTGGGGGATCCAGTGCACCTTGTTGACGGGCTCCAGACTCAGAATTCCTCAGAAGCAGGCGGGGAGGCCAAGAGGCCAAACCACCCACCTCAGAGCTGCACCTCGGGGCTTCTCCTCCCGAGAGCCTCAGTCTCCTACCTGTGAAGTGGAGATAAAATACCCTTGAGTGCAAGGGTGTGAGGACCCAATGAGGTAACATATGAACGTCCCTAGAACGGTGCACAGTCTAAATTTAGTTTTCTTCAAAGCAAAGGAACAGATTTTAATGTTCCCTGCTCCTTTCTCATCACTGTCTCTGTACCCAGACGTTTTCACTCTTATCAAAAATACGTGCAAAAGCCTTCGTCATTTCAAGAAAGTTCAGCCCTGCCTCCACCCTGGGGCACAATTACTGTCTCTGTTTATCTTCTCTCCTGTGTGCCGACGTGTTTATGTAGTGAGACGCAGGATCGCGTTGTGCAACCTGCTTTCTTTCACACATCTCGCGTTTCCTGTTCTCCGTGCTGCACCGGGGCCCGCATCGTCATTTTTTTATGGCCGTGTACTGGCCCCTCAAGTTGATTCCTTCTAATACTTAGCTGTGATGCTGTCATAAAAAATTTAGGCCTGCAGTTTTCCTTTTCATTTTGTTCCCTGGGATGAATCTTGGGGAGTTGCGTTCCTGAGCCAGAGAGTGTGAGCAGATTTATGGCTGCAGCACTGAATTCTTTTTCAGGAGGAAAGCAAGCCTCCACGGGGGGCGGGGCCCTGCCTCCTGGCCGGTATTCTTTCTGACGGCTTTTGTACAGCTTCCTAACCTAACAGGCCCAAACAGACCTCAGTGTTGTTGTAATTTGCATCCCTTTGATTCCTAGTGAGAGTGAGCAGTTTAGTGTTTAATTACTAATCACGTTTCCTCTTACGAGCGCGTTATGTCCTCTCTACTCGGGGACTTGTGTGAATATTGTTCAGAAGTGTAAAGATTGCCATTGGTCTTTTGTCGGGATGCCACCCCACCCTTTGTCTGCTGTTTAAGGCCCGTGTAGGCAGGAGTTTGGCAGTGCCCGAGCCTGGAGAACACGGATTAAATGGGGTTGTTAAAGACATACTTATTGAACGTGCGCTGAACCTCCCAAGAATTCACCTGCGTAATCGCAATAAATACATTTTTAATGACAAGTATGGTATTTACTTTCTGGAAGTGGCTCTCCGAAATCTAAGCTGAATGCATTTTTAATTGTCCTGCGTTTCATGGGCCACATGTCAGCAGCGGCTCCCTCCCGGCTTCGATGATCCAACCCTCTGCCCCTTTCTTCTGGGTCAGTGGTGTTCTCCACTCAGCCTCTGGGACCCTTTGATTTAGTGCTAGAAGGGGTGGGGAGGGAGCGAGCCCCTCCCTGCTGGGAAAATCGCTATCTGGCATCAGGGGTTGGAAGGCATAGAGCTGGTCCTCCACCTGCATCGCCCCTCCCAGAGCCGCCCAGGACCAATGGGAACCAGAGGAGCATCTCACTCAGACCAGCCCACCCTGCCCTTGCCCGCACGTCCAGTTTGTGCCAGCGTGTCGGGGCTGCTGGAACGAATGACCACAGGCTGGGGGCTTAAAACAATGGGAATTGACTCTCTCACAGTCCTGGAAGCCTGAAGTCTGAAATCAAGGTGTGGGTGGGGCCACACTCCCTCTGAGGCTCTAGGGCAGGATCCTCCTGCCTCTTCCAGATCCTGGTGCTGGGGGCATTCCATGTGGCCGCATCACTCCAATCTCGGTCTCCGTCTTCCCGTGGCCTTCTCCTGTGTGTCTGACCTCTGTGTGTTCCTTATAATGACATGGATCATTGGATTTAGGGTCCACCTGGCTATGCAAGATGATCTCGTCTCAAGATCTCTAACTTGATTCCATCTGCAAAGACCCCTTTTCCACAGAAGGTCACACTCACAGTCTCCGAGGGTTAGGACATGGATAGATCTTTTTGTCACCACCATTCAGCTCACTGCACAGTCCTTCATCAAACTCTGGTGATACCACCTGGATCCGATTTCCTGAATGGCTCTTGCATCTGTGCCCGTCTCCCCGTCCCCTCAGCCATGCTCTCTCTCCGCCTTTCTACCCTCATGGGGTCCCAGAAGACTTCCCCAGCTCACCCCCAGCACTCCTCGCTCCCCCTCCAGGCCCCACTCCCTACAATGCTCCAGGGACTTGAGAGGCACACGCCCTCGGTGGCTCCTCGTGGCCAGCTGTGATCCCGACCCTCCCTGTCCCAGCCCAGGTCGGGGAATTCGGTGGGCAGAGCCAGGAGCTGCTGTGACCAGTGTAGAAGAACGCAGGCGCTCGTGGCGCCTCTGAGGCATTCACGTGCAATATGTGTCTACTGCATGACAGAGCTGTAGCGATGTTAAAATAAAGAGAAATAGTGTTTGAAATGTGAAAATCAGCAACAAAATGCTCTGTAGATGGCCCCCCACGCTCCACGTCTGTCTTGCGGGAGGATGTCACTAGGTTCTTCCCGTGGTTCGGGGCACGCACTGCCAGGTGCTGGAAAGTTCAGACTGATCGGGTGACCCGCAGGAGCTGAGGGGGCTCCCGGGATGCTGGACGTTCAGTCTGAAAACCAGGAGCAACTGCTTTTCCATTGCCGCCTGAGCCCTCCTGCCTTTCTAGACCCTGTTTTCCTGATAGCGGCTCCGCCCGTAACTGTAGTTCTGTTTAAGTTCCGTGTGTGATTTGTGCTTCATACATAAAGATTAAGATTTTTCACACCCCTCCGGAACCAATTTTGGCCGCCTTGAGGGAGATATGGTCCCCAGTTGAAGATCCACATCCTAGAGAAGGGCTTCTCCCACCTTCGGATGCCTGGGAATCACCGGGGGTCTGGTTACAGCTCAGATTCTGACCCCAGGTCTGGGCGGGCCTGAGCCTCCGCAGTTGTAACAAGTTCCAGACGATGCTGATCTGTTGGTCCATGGAGCCCACTCCGAGTGGCACTTAGCAGTGCCTGGCATCCGTGTCCCACCCCAGAGACGCGCATTGGCTGGTTCTGGGCGACGGCCGGGGCGCAGTTTCAGGAGCTGCAGGGTGCTGCCGGCTAGCCTGAGCTGGGGTCCTGAGAGGCCCATTTGGTGTCTCTGCAGCTGGATCCCGAATGGCCAGTGAGGCTCAGCTGTCTCATAAATGCTCTAAAAAAGGTAAAAGCAAGCCATCGAGGGTTGAGCAGCATCCCATGTGTAGATAGCGGGGTCCTCAGCAGGAGGTAGTAAGAGTCACCTGGAAAGCTCTTAAAAAACACCACTGCCCAGGCCTTGCCTTGGAAGACGTGGCCTCAGTGTGGGATTTCTCAGAAGTCCCCAGGAGGGGCTGAGTTAGAGCACTTCTCAGACTTCCCTGGCACTCCAGTCTCATGGTCTGCATTTCTGACAGGCTCCCGGGGTCCACCCAGGCTACTGGGCCAGGGGCCACACTTAGAGTAGCCAGGAGTTGGGCTGGTTAGGAGTGAGGCTTCCCAATGCACTTGGAATAACATCCAAGCCACACCCCCTGCAAAGACACTGTACCCGCTGGCCTCTACCCCACTCCCATCCCAGCTCCTGCCACTCTCCCCCTTCCTCCTCAGTCTCCAGCACACCAGCCTGCTGGCTCAACCTAGACCATGCCCAGCTCGGTCCACGTAAGGGCCTGTGCCTGTGTGGCTGCCTGCCCGCAGTGCACTTGGCATTGACTGTAGCTACTGGCTCCTCAGGGACATTCAGTCTCAGCATAAACCTCTTTTCCTCAAAGAGGCCACCCCACCACTCAGTGAGAAGTAGCCGCCAGGCATTCTTTATCACATCTCTAGTTGAGTGTGGGAATTCTTGTATATGGTTCCCCCCTCTCCAAGAACACACTCTGATTGAGGATGAGGATCTGTCCTGGATCCACCTGATGATTGCTCGATGCCTACAACCTAGCACACAACTGGCACAGGAGGTGATGCTGGGCATTAGATGGATGGATGGATGGATGGATGGACAGATGGACGTACAGATGGGCAGATGGATGCACAGATGGACAGATGGTGGATGGATGGATGGACGGATGGATGGATGGTGGTGTGGGAAACCTTGCTGAGACCTAGAAGACCCTTTACCTCCGTGGGGCCAGCCGGGGTGGGGCGGGGCGTGGGGGCCAGGAGCACAGAGTTGGCTGCGATGCTGTCAGACAGAGCAAGAGGGTCTGGGAGCATTCTGGGCTGGAGAGAAAGCTGACTTGGTCCCCTTCTCCATGTGCTGACCCTCTCTGTGTCGCAGCCCCTGGGCCTGTCTGCGACCTCACACTGAGCTTGGCTGTCGGGCAGAATGGATTTGAAGTGCCAGCCCCAGTCCCACAACCCAGCTGACACTGTACCTGCACCACCCCTGAACCAGGATGGCATGAAAGCCATGCCAGCCCTACAGTTCTGTCAGCACACATGACCCTGGACAGGACCTTCAGCCGGGGCAACCTCGGAGTACTGGGGGTGGGGTGGGTCTCAGGTTTGCCCTCAGAGTGACTTGGGGGATCCCATCCCCTCTTTTGGGGTGGGCTGGGGTCCTCACTTTAATCACGACATCTTTAACACATGCAGGAAGCACAGAACGTCATAGATGCCCAGGTACCCGTGTGTCAGACACAAGCCAGGGCTCAGCAGGTAATCCAGGAGCTTCCTTCCTTCCCCGCCCCCACTGCGGTCACGTTGGGGTCGTATGATCAGTCTGGGCCGGTGGATGGTGAGCAGGGATAATATGCATTAAGCTACTGGAATTTAGGGCTTCGGCTGTCACCGCAGCAGAGCCCCGTCTAGCCCAACACGGCTCTCTAGCTGTAGTAGATGTTGATTTTTTTCTGTTTGAGATCTCCAGCTCTTAAAGAAATACACTGTTACAGATTCTGGTCAAGCCTAACTCTCTCCCCACTCCCCCCACCCCCGCCATTGCTACCCAGCAGTAGCCACCATCTTGGAATGGGCGTGGGTCATCCCCAAGTATGCCTGATATGTTAGTACCCATGTGTGTCTGTCCACAGTCAGTACGTTCTACTGTTTAGCGTGTTTTAAAGACTGATACAAGTGGCACCATGCTGCCTTTTGGAATTTGATTTCTACTCCCAGTTTTGCTTTGCTCACTTATCCGTGGAGCACACGTAAGCTGGTTGAGTTGCACCTTCTTGTGCTGCGGGCATGCCACGACTTCTGCACCCCAGAGTCTGCTGTTCCCGTCGGGGCTGCAGGAGCGTCCACACGTGTCTCCGGTCCTCTTTCTCTCCCTGTTGCCGCTCTGTCTGCCAGTGACGGCTGCTCCGGACGTTTGGAGTCATCAGACTTGACGCGTCTGCATTCCAGTGGGTGTGAGAGTGTAGCTCACTGCTGTTTTCTCTTGCGTTCTCGTGATTCCTCGTGAGCCTGAACATACTTTCCTCTGTCTGTTGACTATTCAGGTCTCCTCTGCTGGGATTCGCCTGTTCATGTCCTGTGCCCATCTTTTTCTGTTGGGTTGCTGAACTTTTTCTTAAACCCTGCCTCTCCATCACATAGCCTAAGTCCTCTCAAGGACCCTTTGTTTTAAGACCCGTGTCCTCCGAATGTGTCTCGAGCTCGTACCACGTGCCGTTCATTCTTTCCCAACACCTTCTAAGAACGGTTCTTCCTAGGAATGTTTTTTTCTATGCTTCAAAGTGTGATTCTTAGAAGAGTGTTTCTGTGTATTAGTCAGCTATTGTGACAATAAAGCTGTGTGATAGCCACCCCCAAACTCGGCAGCATGCACCAAGCGCTTGTTCTCACAGCCCTGCTGGGCTGTGGTCTGGCGGCCTTGGACTGGGCTTGGCTGGGCAGCTCCGCTTCAGGCTGCAGGTGGCTGGCCTGGGTCTGCTCCATCTGTGTTTGTTCTGGGACCCAAGCCTAGGGGGGCCGGGCCACCAGGACGTGTTCTTCTCATGCATGAACTGGAGCTCAAGGGCCAAGCCCATCCACACGAGCGCATTTAAGGCTTCTGCTCACATCACATCGGCTAGAATTCCATTGGCCAAAGCAAGTCACGCCGTCAAGCCCAGCACCAGCGGGGCGGGGGGGGGGTGCAGTCAGCGGGGGCACGGGGAGTGGAGGGGGGTGAACGTCTGCTGAATGGCAGTTGAAAATATCACAGCTGGTCATAGGTGTTTCCAGAAAATACATGTTTTGTGGTCATATAAGTTTGGTAAACATACTGAGGTTGAAGAAAATCAATCAGGTTTCTTTGCAGCGGGACTCGTTGGAGTCTAACACGTCAGGACAGATCACACGTCTCCAGGAGAAGGTTGTGTGGCATTTCTCCATCTCATCTGACGCCATAATCTTTAATTTTTATTTTATTTAAATTTTGTTTCATTTTAAATTTTAATTTAATTTTTATTTGCTGAATTTTATTTTATTTATTTTTATTTTATTTATAGATTTTAATATTTAAGTGTCATTTTATTTTTGTTCTGCTGAGCATTTCCTGGGACGGGTTTTTCCGTGGAACACACTTTGGGAAGCTCTGTTCTGTAGATGTTGTGTTCCAGCAGGGCTGGCATTTGAGATTTTCACATCACTTCTGTTTACCTAGAATGTGGCTGTGTTGCCGCACCATTCTATTTAAAGTCAGAGTTGGGTCTATGTTCTATGGTGTCTCCCTCTCGCTCCATTTTTTTAACAAATAGGATTTCAGCGTGGTGTGTTGCAAATGTAGAGTCTGAGGAATCTGAGTGGTCAAACCACGGCCATCACGGCCCTCCTGATATTCACTGATATGAAGAAGCATCGAGTCCTTCTCTGCGGAGGGTGACCACCCGGGGGCGGGGCTGTCCACACAGCTCATCCATCCTCAGGGTGAGATGAACAGAGCCTAGCTGTGTGCAGAGCCCATGGGCAGCCCCAGTGGGTGTGTCACAGCGTGTCCCTCAGGGGCCTGAGTGTCAGGGCCAGCAAAGGACTGTTGTGCCAGTAGGGCCTTACAGCGAGATAACGTGGGGGCTCACAGCCACACTTTTCAGGTGGGAAAATGAAACACATGATATGCTTTGCCCTTTGGTGGCCTGACAGGAGCGGGGACTTCAGAGAGGAAGCCCCAGACTGTTGTGAGCTTTACCCATGGGCTAATCGCAGGCTCTGGGATTTCTCTGTGGGCCATGCTGCTGCGTGGTCTGTGCCCCCAGAGGGATCTTGGTTTCAGTTCTGGCTCCGTAACTTCCCTGCTGTGCGACCTCTCCGGGCCTCATCCGTGCCATGAGCCTGAGCGCAGGCCTCGCGGTTACTCGTGAAGATGGCAACAGATAACGCACGGAAAACGCTTGGCACTTAGTAGGTGTCAGAGGTCCACTTCCTTCCTCAGTCCATTACCTTAAAGTGTCTGGTTGGCTTCTCACCAGCTGCATCCTTGCTCCCAAGGCCAACCTTGCTCTGTGTTTGCCTTATCATCACCGTGGAGATCTGAGTTTGATTTAAACAAGACTTGGAGCAGATAGAGATCGAGAGAGGCACTTACTTAAAAGCTTTCAGGGTTTGAGTCTATTCAATAAGTAATTCAATTTGAATCAACAGTTTGATGAGGTCAGGCTCCGAGGTCTTGAGGTGCCTGTAAAATGCCCTGGGACAAGATCTAGGGTGGCTGAGAGGTCACGAGAAGTTTGAGGAAATCCCTCAGCGTCCCTAGCCCCCAAGCCTCTTCTCCCTCCATCTTGACTCCAATTCCTGCCTTTCCTCAGGTCCTGGCTCCCTCTGTCCCACCCTCTGAGGACCCCTTCCTGTCACTGGTGGTGACTATCTTCTCTGCCTACTGAACTTCTCTCCCTTCCTTTTCCCTCTTCCCTTCCTCCCTCTGTCTCTCCCATTCATCCTTTCATCTCCATCTATCCATCTATTCTCCATCTATCCATCCATCCATCCATCCCTTATTCACACATTCATCATCTATCATACATCCATCATCCATCCATCCATCCATCCATCCACCCACCACCTATCTATCCATCCACCTATCTATCCATCCGTCCATCCATTCATCCATCCATCCATCCTCCTATCTGTCCATCCATCCATCCATCCATCCATCCATCCATCCATCCATCCACCTATCCATCCATCCATCCATCCATACACCCACCCACTCGCCTATCTGTCCATCCATCCACCCATCAATCCACCCATCCATCCACCCATCCATCCATCCATCCGTCCATCCTCTATCCACCCATTCATCATCCATCAGGCATCCACCTATCCATCCATCCACCAATGCATCCATCCATCCATCCATCCTCTATCCACCCATTCATCATCCATCAGGCATCCACCTATCCATCCATCCACCAATCCATCCAACCCCCATCCCTCCATCCAGGCTCTGAGTTTGAGTAAGCTCTGGTAAATGACCCCCAAGACTCACAGTTTTGTGGGGAGTACAGATAAGCAAACAACCCATGATGATGGTATGGGACTGAGAGAACCAAGGAAGCACTAGACACCTCCATTCTGGTGAGTAGAGGAAGTGGTAGTCAGGGAAGACTTTCTGGAAGAAGATCCAGCCCCAGTCCTGGGGACCACAGTCTCCCTCTCTTCCAGGGCAGCTCTCCCTACACAGTACGGTTCATGTTGTTATGGCTACAGTGGCTTCTCACATGTGCTCAGCCTCACCATCCGCAGCATCCATCCTGCCAAACTCTGTCAAATCCATGTGCAGCAGATACCAAAAATCCTTCTGTAACCCAAGGCTGCATTCTAGAAGTGCAGCTGCCGGCTTTGGCAGGTGATGGGAACATTCTGGCCGTCTCATCCTAGTCAGGCCCAAGTCCTGGCTTCCCGGGTGGGACCTACCCCTAGGGAGCCACATCCCGCCTCCACTCATGCACATGTCCTGTGCCATCGGTGGTTTCCTCCCTCCCTCTCCTGCATCCTGCTCCTCTGCCTCTGTTGCTGCAGGCCAGAGAGGCCACCCCCAGGCTCTAGAAGAGTTCTCGGGGGAAAAACAGACACGAGCAGAAAGTCCACAGGTTCCTGGGTTCTTCCAAATGGCCCTGGCAGCTTCTGCCCCGAGCGAGTGCTTGTTCTGAATTTAGCTTTCCGACTGTCTGCAGGGAGAGCTGGTTTCTCTTCAGCGATGATGACGGCCCAGCCCATGCAGGCGACCCTGTACATTTGGACAGCACAGCTCCCCAATCCATGTGATCATTTCACATGCTTTTTGAGAAACAGGAGACAGATGCTCACAAGGAGGGGCAGCCTGTGAATTTTGAGGTGATCTGATTCTTAGGCCTGCATTTAGCCAAGAACCATCTTGTTGGTCCTTGGGACACTTGCGGATTCTCCCTCTAGAGTCTTGCCCACACCCTGTCCTTGGCAGGGGATGCCCTTGCAGGCCTCTGCACCCCCAATGGGCCTTGGCAGCAGCCTCCTCAAGGACTCTCCTGCTTCCCCTGTCCCCTGTCCCTGCTGTGCTCAGATGCCCCCGCTCCACCCCCACCCCGGCTGGGCCAGGCGCCTCCTCTGGGCTCCCCCAGACCCTCGCCCACAGCCCCTGCTCATCTCTTCTGGGATCTGGGGTTTCCTCTGTTCTCTGCACCTGGAAACTCTGGAGCAGACATGAGCCCAGGGGTTTGCTGATCTGAGTCGAAATCCACAAAGCACCGCTGGCGAATTCAGTGGTAATCCCTCGCATTTCCTCAAGACAGGACGCTGTATGATGCCATTAGCCCTTTTTAAAAATGTTCTTGATAAGGGTGTTGCTAAATTCATCTCCAGAAAATTCTCCCTAAAAAATACCTTATTTTTAAAAATTATAATACATGATCATCGTAGAAATTTTGGAAACTATAAAATAAATGAGGCATAAAAACAATCCCGTGTTAACCCACTTTATGAGATTACAACTGTTAATATTTGAGATGAATATCCTCACTAGTCTTTTTATGATGCAAATATATACGTTTTATAAATTTTGAATCCCAATTTAATATTATGTATTCAACATTTTCCTACGCTCCTACATATTTTCAAAACCACTATTTTTAGTGGCCGTATAACGCACTCTCAGCTGAAGGAGGTGTTATTTATTTAACCAAATCCTCATTTCAGACATCTGCGTCATTGTCAGTTTTCACTAACGTGAGGACGGACAGAAGGCTGTGCTGAATGGCCTTGTGTGTTTGTTGTTCCCCCATCTCGGATTCTTTTCTTGGGATGAATTCTGAAGCGTGGACCTTCTCTCCTGCATATCGGATTACAGGGTACCGGGATCTCAACGTGTGTTTGAGTGTGTGCAGGGTTTGTCTCCGAGGCTGTGTTGATGGTACTGGGGAGTGGAGAAATTAAAGAGCCGTTTAGACAAGAGGAAAGAAGGGAACTGTGAGGAGACCTGCCTCCTTTCCTGCGAATTACCTCCAGCGGAAGGAGAGCCTTCGGCAGCAGGACAGGGTTGCGGCCACCTGTTCTGGAAATTCTGTGAGTGGGTGGAGGCCTCTGACCTTGGCCACCCCAAGCCCCAGTCGTTTACAGTTGCTTCCCGAGGTCCTGCAATGTGTCAGGCATGCTGCAGGCATTGAAGATTCAGAATGAACAGAACCCCGGGTGTTTGCCATCCAGGACTGCATCAACCTGTGGGAGAGCAGAGAGTCCAAGATGGAGCCCTACAGTATGTGCGCTGTGACGCACAGCTGAGCCTCAGGGCATGGGGTGCCCAGGCCTACCCCAGGGCATGCTGGGGCAGGCTCCCATAAGAGGGACCTTGGAAATGGGTTCTGAAGGATGAATGGAAGTTCACCAGGCGGAGAAGGAGGGAAGGTGAAGCAAGGGAAGGCAATCTAGGCGGTGGGAGCAGTGAGGCAGTGGTGCAGAGGCCGGGAAATGCCCGGGGATGGGAGAATGCCATGGTCAACAGCCAGGCTGGTACACAGGATTTATTCATTTTCTCTTGAAATGAATTACCACAAACTTAGTGGCTTAAAACAACATAAATTTATTAGCATACAGTTCTGGAGGGCCTAAGTCTGATATGGGTCTCACTGGCTAAAATCAAGGTGTTGACAAGGCTGCATTCCTTTCCTGAGACTCTAAGGGAAATTCTTTTCCTGGCCTTTTCCAGCCTCTAGAGGCCTCCTGCTTTCCTTGGCTCGTGGCCCCCTCCTGTGTCTTCAAAGCCAGCAGTGTTGCCTCTCTCTGCCTCTTCTTTTGTTTTCCCCTCTTTCTCTGACCGTAGCTTGGGAAAGGTTCCCCCTTGTAAGGACCCATGTGATTAGATTGAGTTTATTTGGATAATTCAGGACAATCTCCCCATCTCACAGTTCTTAACTTAATCACATCAGCAAAGTCCCTTTTTTCCATAAGGTGACATATGCATAACCTCTAGGCTTTAGGATGTGGATATGTTTGGGGGTCCATTATTCTGTTGACCACACAGGGCATGAAGGCATCCAGAGATGGTGGCCCTTAGGTTGTCTCTGTGTCTTTGGCCAGTTGAAGGCCTGACTGGGGCACCAAGATTGAACACAAGATATTAAGACAGGTTTCCAGATGATCGAATTCTGTAAACATTTCTTGAGCATCCTCTTTGTGCTAGCACTTTGCCAGGTCTTAGGATTGGCCGTGAATGAGACACCAAACTTGTCAGAGAGGAAGAGACTGATGGGGGACCAACATCTAGTGTTGAGGATACCACAGGAGAGGGTAATTGGGCATATCAGAGGAGGCGATGTCTGAACTGGGATTTGAAAGACGAATAGGAGTTTTCCGGGCAGACAGGCAGGGGGAAGACATTCTAGACAGAGGAGATGTTATGTGAAAGAACACAGAGGCATGAAGCACCTGGTGTGAGAGGAATCCTGAGAAGCTTGGAGTGGCTAAAATGTGAGGTGGGCAGAGGATGGTGGGAGGGTGCTGGTGAGTCCCTCGAGGGTTGGACCAAGGAGGCCTCGTGTCAGCCCAAGAGCATCAAACTCTATCCTATAGGTGTGGGGAGCTCTGTGTGGGTTTGTGGATCCAGGCAAGCACACGGCTGCAGCATGTGGAGGGGACAGGGAGGATGCAGTCTCGGGGTCTTGGGAGGTACAACTTAGGCCAACGGGCAAAGCGGAGCACGGAGGCAGGGATGGGGTATTCGACAAGATGCTGGACTGCAGGCCTTGTTCCTCCTTGCCCTCCGGGACCCCATGAGAGCAGAGTCCCATTCCCTGTGGCTCTTGGGAGGGGCTGAGTCTGGGGGGACCCCAAATGTCACATTCTTCCCTCACACACAGCCCGCGCCCCCTCCCTCCTATCCCTGCCATCTGCAGAAGCCCAGAGCCAGGTCCCCTGCCCTTCGCATTCAAGTCTCACTCTGCCCTGGAGATTTACTGCATTTTAATAAAACTCCCTGAGTGGGAAACATATGAGAAAACTGTCTTTGTTTTCTATTATGTAATAAACCTCGCCTGAGTGTGCTTTGAAGGATGGAGCCATAAACCTGTTTACAGGGCGAGTAGCATCCGGGGAATGTGCCCGCGGCGAGTGGCTTCGAGGGTTCCCGCGCAGCTGTTCATTACTGGAGCCGGGGACAGGCGCTCCTCCCCTCTGAGCCCTGGTTCCTTGGCTGCAAAAGGGCGCTGCCTGATTGAGTCCAGCCTCTTGGTGAAGTTTGCTTGGCACAAGGTCCAAGACGCATAGCTGTTATTGTTATGCTATGAATGTTATTTTCTTCTGGGGTAAAGACTAATGTTTGTTATATTAGGGAGAACTATGGGCACCTAATCTGGGTGTCCCAGCTCTGCCATTTATAGGTGACCTTAATGGCCTTATAGTGACCGTAGGCAGGTCACTGGCTGTTTCTGAGCCGATTTGCCCACCTGTAAGTGGGTCTGTGTCCTCCCAGAGCTCTGCTGAAGAGGGGCAGCAGGTCCTGGGGGATGCTTTGCGAGGAGCTGCTCTTCTTGGGTGTGACCCCTGACCTCCATCACCACTCCTGACCTCTGTTCCCCGTGGTCCCTGCCCTCAGGCCACTACCAGTCCTGGAAGATTCAGAGAGGGGGTAGCCCTTTCCAATTCAGTGGGGAGTGAGCGGGAGGAGGGCCCGGAGCCAGCCTTGGGTGGGAGGGCTCAGTGGAGGCTCCAGGGCTCTGGGGAAGGGTTGGGGGGCCCCAAGGGGCTCGGGTGCTCTCAGTGCGTCTGCAGCTGAGAGCACAGGAACATACGTAGGAATAAGCCAGTGGAAAGTTGGAAGGATCCCGGAAGAAGCTGAGCTTCGGAGCAGGTTTCACATAGTCAGACAAGTATGAAGTGCCTACTAGGTGCTCTGCCGTGCCATTAGCGGAAGCCCTCACCCAACTGAAACACCGTCACTCCTCTCTCCTCCTCCCATCACCCTCCTGCCCCCACCCCCTTCCTTCAGCAAGTTTCTCTGAGCACTTAGCCTGTCCCAGGTGCCCTCCTAGACCTGGGAGTCAGAGCTGAAGGAGAGAGACCCGGCCTCTGCTCCCATGGGGCTTACGTTCTAGCCAGGAGGCAGACAGGTGGCCAGGCGATGCCTGCACGGTGACGGAGGAGCTGTCCGTCGTGGGGGAAGTGCACGGGAGAGCACAGAAAGGAACAGAGCTAGACTGGGGATGAGCCTGGCTGCCCTGGGGATACGGACCCTGATGGAGGCCTCAGAGTGCACCCCAGCTAGAGCACAATTAGGGGAGTATTTCGGACAGAACGAGAACCCATGCAAAGTCCAGGAGGAGGGAGAGTGGGACGAGTTTGAGGAACAGGTTGGGTGGGACGCTGAGTGCACAGTGGGGCCTGGAGGGAGGCAGGGGTGTGGAGGCCAGCAGAGGCTGGGATCTGGGACTCCGTCCAGGGACGGCCTTTCTACAGCAGAGGTCCTCATGGGGACTGGGTGGCCATGGACACTGCGGGTAGCAGAGGAGACTGTGTGAGCCTTGTTGGGGAGGAGGGGCAGGGCGACAGGTGCTAGAGAAAGGGTGGCCTCTGAGGTCACACAATGAGCATCCTCGGGGGGTGCGGGGGGAGTCAGGAGTCACGTGGTCCTGGGGCCTCTTCTCAGACCCCGTCTGTCAAACCCCGCCAGTCAAACAGAGCTGCAGTGGGTCCCTGGCCCGCCAGCCAGGGAGGGGCCGGCCCCCGGCAAGTGTTCACCATCACTGCTGTCAGGTTCGCTTTCCCCCTTGGAGAGGGAGCGTCAGGCCGGTTCCAGTTCCCTGGAGCTCGGGGACCCTACCTCTGCTCTGCTCCTTCTCTGGCCCAAACGGTATTTGATTTTAAAATCCAGGCCGGCCCTGTGGCTTGGTGGTTAAGTGCGCGCGCTGCGATGCTGGCGGCCCGGGTTCGGATCCCGGGTGCGCAGCGAGGCACCACTTCTCTGTCCATCCTGAGGCCGAGTCCCACATACAGCAACTAGAAGGGTGTGCAGCTATGGCATACAACTATCTACTGGGGCTTTGGGGGCAAAAAATAAAATAAATAAAATCTTTAAAATCCTGCTGGGTCCCCACGCAGGCTGTTGGCTGAAGGCGCGTGGAGGGCGCTGGGCTCTGTGTTGCGTCAGAGGGAGCAGCCCCCACCCTGCACCACCTCCTCATGCGTTTCCCAAGAGCTTCCCTGTTCTCACAGCTTCTCCATCCCTTCCTCTCTTCTCCTGAAGACTCATGAGAGGGGGCTGAGAGCATGGGCCTTCAGACCTGAGATGAGCTCCAGTCCTGGCTCTGTCTTATTAGCTGTGTGGCCTTGGGAAAGTCACCTCCCCTCTCTGATCCCAGGTTACCCCATCTGTAAAATGGGGGTAATAGTATGGCCTGCGTTGTTGGGTCCAATGCCTGGCTCACAGGAGCATCAGGAGATGTGGGCTGTGACGTCACCGTCATCCTTCTTCAGCAGCATTGTTGCCCTTGGCGACGGCAGAGTAGAGGGGGTGGACCACCGAATCGACCCCGCGTCCTCTGTGCAGCGAATGTGGTCTCCACAGCCACAGGCCCAGCGTCTCTCTCCACAGGGCAGTGGGGACAGCCAAGTTACTATGCCACAGTCCTGGTTCTCGAGGGGTCTGGAGGCTCTGCCACCATCTCCTGTCCCCACCTGGATGACGGTCGGTGCTGCCATCGTCTCTCTCCTGGATGACATGCCAGGCTCCGCTTAGTCAGAGGTCAGCTTAATGCCACCTCCTCAGAGCCCCCACCCCTGACAGCCTGTCTCAAGTAGCCCTCCCATTAGACGCTGTTAGTGCATGCTGTTGCCTCTTTGTTGCGTTGATCATAATCTCTCAGGATTTAAATGCATTATTTGTAATGATGCTATCTTAATGAAATTTTCATTTCTAAGCATTGGTATGATTTATTTATATATTACTTGTCTCTCCACCTCATTAGGCCGCAGGCTTGAAGGAGCCGCAGGCTCGAAGGAGCAGCAACCTTGCCTGTGTGGTCCACTCTTGTGTCCCAGTGCCTAGAACAGCGCCTGGTGCACGGTGGGTCTGCCCATGGAGTTGAAGGCAGAGAGACTGGATGTTTTGTTAGGCTGGTCTGTGAGCCGCTCCGAGTGGGGTGCGGGGGGTGGTGGGTGGATCTGTTTCCTGCCTGGGACCAGCACCCACCCTCACCCAGCGCCGGGCCTGTCTTGAGGCAGAGTCTGCTCAGGGAGACCTGAGCTGCCCGGTGGTCATCTCCGGGGCGTAAGGCTTTCTTCAGCTGCCTGGATTCTGGAGCTTTAGGAGCAGTGGTGTGCTGTATGCTGGTAAATGTTTAACAAGCAGGACGCCAGGAAAAACCCTGATTTGCAGTGCTTGCCAGCATCCATGGTGTAAATTCTCCCCCATGGCTGATTTCAAGCCACTAACGTGAAGTCACTGGACAGAGTGGGGAGGAGGTGTGCACCGTCGGCTCCAGCCAGCTGGTGGGAGGGGTGCAAGGTGCTGCCAGTGCACAATTGTGTAGGAAGATTCCAGAGTCCTCCAGCCTTCTAGGAGCCTGTGGGTCTACGAACAGCTGGCTGGGAGGATGCTGCTGGTCCAGCAGCGCAGATGGCATGTTGCTGGCTTTTCCGGGGACCCTTGGCTGCTGGTAACCCTGGCACCCCCGTTTTTCCTGGTTGTGTGTGAGGAGGAGGTCATGGGAGCTGAGGTGTCAGACTCGGCTTCTGGTTCTTTCTTCTGAACAATGGGGTAAGAAGCACATCTCCCTTCAGAAAACCCTCTAACAGGGGAACGCCAAGGACAGAAAGGATCGGAGAGCTCTCTGTCTTCAGGACATCCTGGACATCCAGGCCAGAGCACCACGTGACCCCAAGATGTCCCTTTGCCTCTCTTGGCCTCTCTGTCTTTGTCCGCCCAGTGTGGACACTGGCCCTGCCTCTTGGCTGCAAAATCCTGGTCTACACAGCCCTTTGACCTAGGTGGGGAAACAGAAGGCCTAGCACTCCCACCTCCTGGAGGTACAGGCGCTGTCTCCTGGGAGAGCTGGCGGGGCGCTGTTTCCCCCATGTTGAGTGTGGGATCAGCAGGCGGGTGGAACAGACCCCCCTCCCCCGACCTTGGCCTCCTTTGTGGGACTGGCTGCTGGGGGCCCCGGGGATGCGTGGGCAGGTGAAGGTGGAATGCACGTGACCCCTCTCCTGCTGTCTTCATTCGTTCACATTCCAGAGTGTCAGATTCTTCTAAACTAAAATCGCCGACAATCCGCACAGCGATGCAAGATCCTTACATTTTCAGTTTTGCCGAATGCCCCCCATCCCTGTCCCTCGATGACTGTGCAGTGACCGTTGGCTGCGGAGTCCCACAGGACTGGCCCGAGTGGCCTCAGCTTCTCTCCATCTCTGTGGAAGGCACCTCTCTCCCTTTCTGCTGTCTGTGGTTTCCTAGGTGTCCCTCCCTGTGGGAAGGTCAGCCTGAGAAACTGGTCTGGGAGTGGGGAAACTTCGCCTGACTTGGCGGCCACTCCCACTGCCCTAAGTAGGTGGCTCCCTGATACGTAATCCCCTCCTGATCAGGGCCTACAGGGATTCCAGTCCCTCCCTGGGCTTGGCGAGGGCTCAGAAAGAAACATTCAAGCCTTCTGAGGCATCAAATAGGTCAGGCCTGATCTCAGGCTGTTTGGATTGGCCAGAAGAGGACTTGAGCATAATGTTACTGAGCTGTCAGCATTCAAGAATTTCGAGCTCTCCAACGAGCAGCCTGGGGTTCTGACCCCTGGAGGAGCTGAAGAAAGGGTGACAGTGGGGCACGTTCTCCCAGGGCCGCCACACTGCCCCCTAGAAAGGGCCTGGGGTCGGCCGTTGTCCACGACCCCTGGACCCTGGGAGTGTATGTGCTATGTTCCCATCTAGTCCAACCTCTTCCCCTTACAGAAGGGAAACAGGCGTGGACGGGAGGTGGTCCAGTCCTGTAGAGTCAGGCCCGGCACCCAGGCCTCCAGAGGGGTACCCCTTGGTCCTTTCCCCGCGGGCCTCAGGAACAGAAAGTGCGGTTTTCAGTCTCCACAGGTTGTTAGTCATCGCGCATTCCCCCGAGGAAGACTCTCCCTTCAGACGCCCCCGGGTGCGGCTGCACTGGCTGCAGACCCGGAGTGGACAGTGGAGGCCAGGGCCCGTGTGTGTCCTGGAGAGAACTCTCTGGGTCGAGGCTGCTGTTCCTGAGACATCTTACCCCACAATTGTGAGTGAATAACTGGGGCTGGCTGGTGGCCCCGAGCCGGTGGAGAGCCCGAAGGCTGCGCTGGCCTCACCAGCCAGGGGTCACGTCCAGCTCTTGAAAGGACCTGCCCTGCACACACCGCTTACCCGAGGGCAGCTCGTGTTTGCAAAGTGTCATAGACGCCGCTTTCTGGAGGGAAACTCAGACATCCTTCATCAGAGAAGGGAAGGTTCCTTCTCTCTCTGTCTCTCCTTCTTTCTCTCTCCCTTCCTCTTTCTGTCTCTCCCTCACTTCCCCTCCGCCCCCTTCCCCGCTACCCCCACCCCCGTGTCTATCAGATTCTCCCAGTCAACTGATAATTTAGATTTGACTTGGCGGGCAGGCGTTTCTGGGACCATCCAGGACAGGCCATCGGTGGTCCCCTGACCAACAGACTCTTTCAGGCCGAGCTGGTGAACTCAGGCCACGTGGGTGGTGGGCCTGGGGCCGGGTTCCCAGTGTTCTCCGAGCTGCAGGAAGCTGCAGTGGGTCAGCTCAGGGAGGAGGTCGGTGTCAACTCAATAACAAGTTTTCAGCGGCTTGGGTGTGCCCAGCCCGGGTGGAGCTCTGACACGGTTCCTTGCTAATCCTCGGACAGATCCCATAGGAGGGGTACCTTTATGATCCACGCTATACTCACAGGGAAACTGAGGCTCCGAGTTGTTCACTAACTCGCCCGAGGTCACACAGCTGTGAGTGGCAAAGCTGGGCTCGAATGTGCCTGCACACTCTCTGCTCTGCTGCATGGCTGCCAGGACTCCCTGTCTGTTCCAGAAGTGTCCCATCGTGCTGAATCGGGCCTGGCCCCCAATGACAGTGGGGACATGGTGAATCTGGGGGGTTTCAGAGCAGTGGGGCAACAAGGGCAGCCTTCCTGGGGGAGGCCATGGGAGCTGGGCCACCCAGATAAGGAAGGTCTCGGTGGTGACCGGAGCGGGGATGTGGGGCCGTTTCTGGGCCCAGCGTGATGGGTATAGTGAGCATCGGACACTGGTGGCCTCTGGCACAGCCTCTTTACACTAGAGCCTGGGTTTGGAGCATTCTAGATGTCCTGAGGAGAATTCTGACACAGTCTGAGTCTCGAGGGTAGTCTTATGGGCGACCATGTCCACGTGGGGTGCATGAGGCTCTACTTAGGGCCTTTTGGTCAGGGAAGAACAGGTCTTTTGTGGGTGCAGCTCAGGCCCCTGCAGACCTCTGAGTGATCAAACGAGGCTGTGTTTCACCCCCTCCCTTGCGTTGGAGCCAGACCCTAAATGCATCTAAGCTTGGGCTGGGGCCCTGAACCCCACGGGAAGGCCCCAGGCATGACACCCTCCCTGTCTGGGCCTCAGAGGTTTGGCACGTCTGTGAGTGTGCTGGGCTGGGCGTCTCTAACGTCCTGTCCTCACCAGGGTTTGATGCCCTGGCAGAGTGAAGCAGAAAGAAGGTGACACAAGGCTGGGTCCTGGCCTCCTGCCCCCCACCTCGAGCTCCTGCGGGGGCCGGATGGGCCACAGCGCCTGAGTGGGGGCGTCAGTGGGGGGAGGAGGGGCCCGGGACCTGGAGTGTGCCCACGATTCAGGGACCGTGCGATGCTGCCTCTGGCAGTTGACCATCATGGGGGGCACAGATGGTGGCTAAGAGGGGCAAGGTGCACTCACCCGGGGGTCTGCCTGGAGGGCTGTGTGGGGAGGAAGCCTGTGCACACCCGGGCCCAGGCCAGCTGTCAGCTGTGGGCCCTCAGGCCGCAGCCCGTCTGGCCGTGGCTTCGCCCAGGCCCTGGAGGGCGCTCTTGCCCTGGAAAGGCAGTTGGAACTGAGCAGAACAGATTCGCTTTCACTCATTGAGGGATGGAGTGGCCATATTTTGTACCCAGGAGGTCCGGCCGTGGCTCCGATTTCTCACAAACATCTGACTGCGTGGCGACATCCAGCCTGGGGCGTCCCTGCCCTCAAAGGGCGGACCAGAGGGAGGTTTAGCCTGAAAATGATGTCACCTGGAGCCAGCTTTCAATCATTCATCTGACAAACACTCGCAGAGCCCTGTCCTAAGCCAGCTCTGTCCCAGGAGGTGGAAACAGAGTGAGGACCTCCGAGGCAACATGGAGTTCATGTGCACCGGTGGGAGACAGGTCACAAACAAGATCATAGGGGACGTCAACAGTGTGTCCCGTAAGCGGCTAAGGGAGAGAGATAAGCTGGGAGCAGGGGTGGAAGTGTTGGGCGGGGACCAGACCTGACCTGACCTCACTGGGAGGGACGTAGGGGCAGAGTTCTGCTGGAGGAGGGAGCCTCCCAGAGGACTGGGCTGCTGCGATGAGGATAGACTGGGGAGGGGATGGAGGAGGCAGGACCCCCCTCTTGAGTCCCAGTGAGCCAAGGGGCTGGTTTATAAGTGCTTCCACTCCAGGAGTTTTCAGAGTTGCTGGGGCCATTTCACAGGCACGGAGACTGAGACTGAGAAGGGAGAATGTAAGGGCTTGCCCGTTTCACCACGCTGGGCTGTGGCAGAGTTGGGATTGGCTCCACCCTGACTTTGGGCTTTGCACAAGACCATCTGTGCAGATGTGAGGGTGTGCACACAGCGACACGCCAGCAGTCCACCGGAGCCTAGAGGTTTGGGGAAGATGGGGAAGTGCCGAGCACCACACTGAGCGAGCGCTTCCCTGGTGCCCTCTGTTCACTGGGGAGACCCTGGCGGACCTCCCTCCCCGCGGGGGTGTTCCAGCGCCCCCAGGTTCTCTCATGGCCTCAGCATCAGCAAACAGCTAATTTTCCCGGCCTCCAGTTTTCTAATCGGAAAGGAATTTGATGAGGGAGATGATAAGAAAACAGCCACCGAGAGTGGTTAAGACGTCCTGGGAAAGTTAAATCGGCCACATCAGACCTGGAAGTCACAGTGTGTCTTAGGAGGAAGATTTGCAAAAAGGAAGCAGTGAAAACGCATTTTAAGAGGCAGGCTGGAAATGCAGAAAGAAAGACAGGTGACTAATGAGAGGAGGAGGTTTTTTTTTCTTTTTTTTTGTTTTTTGTGAAGAAGATTGACCCTGAGCTAACATCTGTTGCAAATCTTCCTCTTTTTACTTGAGGAAGATTGTCCCTGAGCTAATGCCAGTGCCAGTCTTCCTCTATTTTTTTTGTATGTGGCGTGGCTTGATGAGTAGTGTGTAGGTCTGGGCCCGGGATCCGCACCCTCAAACTCCAGGCCGCCAAAGCGGAGTGCACACACTTAACCACTACACTACCAGGCCAGCCCCAAGAGGAGGAGATTTTTAAATCACCCTCCCTGACTGTGCCTGCATCGAGCTGGCCCCTCCCACACATCATCATTAATCCTGCTGGGAGGACCCTGGGAGGTGGGGATCATCCTGTTTAGGAAGGGGGAAACTGAGGCAGAAGCCACGGAATAGTGGAGTCAGGACTTGAACTCCGGCCTCAGGTGCAGCAGGGGTGAGGGTCAGGAGCACAGGCATTGGAGCCTGCTCCTGCCTGGGCTGGACCCCTGGCTCCATCGCTTGTTGGCTGTGTGACCTCGGGCCCGTTACTGAACCTCTCTGTTCTCTGTTTCTGCCTATATGAAATGGAAGGATAATGGTGCCTGCCTCATGGTGGTTGTGGAGGGTGAGGAGTGAAGCCTAGCAGAGCTCCTGGGGCAGTGCCGGGCAGGGGCAGGTAGGAAGCTCTCAGCAGGTGACAGGTGGTCGCTGCCCTTGTTCCTGTGGCAGGCTGCACTCCGGGGTGCTTGGGAAGCTTCTCCAGGCTCCCTCACAGCATAAGGGGTATTATTTGGATTTCCTGCCTGGAGGTAAAAGAGAAAGTCCAGGGAGGAGGAGAGAGTGGGCCGTGTGGGTCTTCCTGGCCTGTCTTCCCTGCGCTCGGGACTCACACGTTTCTACTCCTGGAAGGCGGCTGTCCACCTTGACTGCTATTCCGGATGTTCCAGGACAGCCCGAGTTTGTATAAATTAAGTCTTTGCAAAGGAAGGAGCACCGCTGGGTGCGTCTACATTTGGTTCAAAGTTTCTACCAATATGTCACTTTTCTTCTAAGAAAAGTTTCGACCAAACAAGAAACAGCCAAACCCCTCTCCTCCCTGAACCCGTTGACACCCTCATGCGGATGGGAAAGCACAAGGGGCACCATTTGTAGGTTTTCTGGAGGATCCCAGGCCTCTAACTCATCATGGCATCTGGAGGATGCCCACTACCCGCCTGGCAGAGGATCGAGTCTCCATCCACCTGGGCGGCCCCCGGAGGACGCCGTCTCGCTCGTCATGGCAGAGTGCCTCCGGGAGATCCAGGCGGTGTCCGCGCGGGTTCTCGGGACGGGGAGGGTGATAACATGAGAGAGTGGAGGCATCGCGTGAGGCCCGAGTGCCTGGCAGGGGTGGGGCGGCGTGCACGGAGCTTGCACTCAGGTGCAGCCAGCCCCAGGTTGGAGCTGGAGCTGTGGGGTCACTGCCAGGTGTGCTCCACGGCATACTTGTCATGGATGACCAACACGCACGGGCGTATGGGGTGGGCTTACGTGCAGTCCAGCCATGCAGTGGGTTGGTGGGAGCAGCTGGTTGCCAGGCCTGGAGTAGGGGTGGGCAGAGGGAAGGTACGTGTGGAGACCCCCCCTACTGTAGGCAGCTCTGGGGTGGGGGAAGGTGGGTGAGCTCGGAGGGTCTGGGATAATGTCTCAGCTCTGCATGGCGGGGTCACCTGTGAGGCGTGGCACTCACCCCTCCTGGCCTCTCACGGGCCAGCCATGTGTGTCTAGTGATGTCCCGGAAAGCTGTGGCCTGTCACCACTGTCAGCCAGTGCTCCCCTTAGGCTGGAGGAGGAGCCAAAGCTCCATCCTGTCCCAGAGGGTCGAGCCTTGGTCCCCAGGTGGGGACAGCTGCTGACAGACCTACAGCCTCTAGGGCCTTCCTGGAGGTGGTGGTTCAGGCACAGTCCAGTAATTTGCAAGTCCATCAATCGCAAGGCACCGTGTTTGGAATCTGACATGGAGCTGCCTTCCTGTGGCCATGTCCGGCCAGGGCGGTGGCCGGCATGATCGCCAGCCCCTTGCGTCCTCATCTTGGACAGGGCTGACCAGTGGGCCCAGGCCTGCCCAGTCAACAGGCGGCAGCACTGAGGAGTCCGGAAACTCAGGCCGAGCAGGCCTGTTTTCCTGGGGCGATGGCCGGGGCCCAGGACACTTACCTAAGAGCACAGGTGTGGCTTCTCAGAAAAGACCTCCCACTTGGGCCGCTGCCAGCCCAGGCCTGGGCCCTTGTCTTGTTCCAGAGGAATTCGTCTGAAGGCGACCGCTGGGCCTCACCGGGCAGGGCCTCACGTGTAACACGCATGTGTGCAGCCAACAAATGTTTTAGCACCTACTGTGAGCCGGCCCTGTGCCAGGCGTGAGACACAGCAGGGGTCACGCCCTGTGGCTGTCCCCAAGGGGCTCGTGGTGTACGGGGGAGACCGATGATGACAACAGTAACCACAGCGGGCGCCTAAACCAGGCCGAGAGCCTCCAGGAGGGCTTCCCGCAGGAGGGGACCCCTGGGCGCGGGCAGAGGAGGGCAGGTGCTGGGAATAAACACACAGCAAACCCCATCTGGAGAATCTCGCAGTTTATTCAGTCCTTGCACAGCCAGATTCTTTGGGAGACCCCTGAGATGGGCTTTGCTGGTCTCAGCAGACCGACGGATGCTGGTCTCTGGGGAAGAAGCTCTGGACGTCTCCTTGAATTGTCTCAACATCCCCACAGGCAGGTGTGGTCACCCCTCTTCTACAGATTAGGACAGTGAAGCAGCGACGGGTGCGGGGCCCTGCTCCCCATCGCACGGCGCTGCTGCACAGCCCCCGGCAGCCGATCCAGACCCCTGGGCTGTCCCTGTGGGCTCCTACCCTGCACGCGGTCTCCTCATTTAGAGCAGAGCACAGGCGTTCCTTCTGCCTGTTACCAGGGTGGCCGAGAGTCTGGGGTGCAAGGAGAGGACCCTGCGAGGGGCAGAGGCATTGGAAGAACTGCTGTGAAGCCCCGTCACTCTGGGAAATATTGTCAAAGCCCCAGCCTCCTCCCCAGAAAGGTCCACAGACACACACCTTTGGGGCCTCCGAGGGACCCCAGTTGAGAAGCTCTGGCCTGAGCAAGTGATGGTGGCTGTGGATGAGACCCAGTTTCCCAGCTGTGTGACAAGAAGGATCAGCCCCCCACCTGTGATGGCCCCTCTCAGCGGCCCTCTGCCCCCGCCATTGCTTCCCCCAGCCAGGACCCCAGCCTGGCTCACAGCTGGGGCATTCATCAGCAAGGGGCCACCAGAGGCCACTGCCGGCTCCTCCCGCCACCATCGGCAACATCACAGTGATGGAGACTGAGCGGCAGTCGGCTGGGGCGTGGTGGCACACATCAGTTTGTTCCAGTCCATCAGAGACACTCGAAGAAGTAAAGCCACAGGGTACAGTTGTTAGGACCAGCTCTGCGGGATCAGGATTTCAGCTCGGGTCTTCCCGGCCTCCCTGCCGGGAGCCTCGGTTTCTCATCTGTGAAGTGCGGATGAGGAGAGCACCCACCTCGTAGGGTCCCCATGGGATTCAAGGAGATAAGGGCCTCTTTGGGGGGACAAGGGCAGGCACTGGGGCTCTGGTGGTCAGTCACGCTTGCTCTCCCGCACGGAAGGGCCTCTCTTTCCACACGTGGCGCTGGCAGTGCTCCACGGCACCGCACATCTCGGCTGCCTCAGGGATCTTGCACCAGAAGCTCGGGCCCCTGACGCACTGGTCCGTGCCCAGCAGCGGCGTCCTGGGGGCCTGGCAGGTGCCCATCTTCGTGCACAGGGCCACGGGGTCCATCATCTCCATGAGGCTCTCGACGAGCACGGGCTCGTACTCATTGATGAGGCGTCTGCACTGCATCAGGAAGGACAGTGGCAGGATGCTGCAGCCGCCCCGGAAGGCCGTCAGGATCTTGCGCTTGGTGATCTCACGCTCCAGGTTGCGGGCAGACATGCCGAGCAGCCTCTTGCACCCGTTGCAGATGCTACCCTGGTTCTCCTTGCCCAGCAGGGGGGACGGCATGGTTGCAAGGGCCTCATGGACTGCCCGGGCCCGCCGCCTGCTCCCACACAGCCGGATGGCCTTGCACACCTTTTCTGGGGTGACTCTGGCGACGAGTTGCACCAAGGAGGGGCTGTAGGTGTCCACCAAGGTGACGCACTGCTGGACCAAGGAAGCCGGCATCATTGAACACACGCGCTCCAGGGCGTGGCTGATCATGGTCTCCGTGCTGTTGGATTCCAGCCACTGGTCCAGCTCCTGGACCACTTCCAGACACACCTCACAGGTCAGGCCGGCCTTCATCTGGACCTCGCTCTTCTTCCTCGGGGACACTGGCTCCAGGGAAGGGATGCTGTCCACAGCAGCCACGTGAGCCAGGCGGGCGGGTTCCTTCAGTGCCTCACAGAAGCCCCCCTTCCTGCAGGTCTTCTGTGGCGGGACAAGCCTCAGCGTTTGCTCAGCAGGGGCAAAAATCTGGCGGAGGTAGTTATTGCAGAGGAGAGCCAGGCCCAGCCCCAGGGACTCACACTGCTCCTGCGTGGTCACTTCTGCCAAGCTGGACAAGTTGGATCCCACCGCGTCCTGGAGCTGGCTGACCAGCTGGACACAGTCCTGGCACACAGCACTCTCTGGAATCTGTGGAGAGTAGAAGCTGAGGGGCCCATTGGCCATGACTGGGGCCACCACCTCAGACACGTCCTCCTCAGAGAGAAGCCCCGGGGTGGCCGGGTGCCCCTGTAGCGGCTGGCAGAGGGTGAGCGCAGCACACACCTGAGCCGGGGTGCTGCCCGGCGCCCCGCCAAGCATGCTCAGGACGGCTGAGGGGTGGGTGTCCACCATGCCCTTGCACTTGGCTGAAGACTCCTGGCTGGGGAGCCACTCACAGGTCTTCATCACCAAAGCCAGGATGTCGGTCCCCGTGGTGTCGGGGTTCAGCCCGTTGCTGGCAGCGGCTGCCACGTCCAGGCACACGTCGCAGGGCAGGGTCTTGGCGGTGGGCTTGCTCCAGACGGCACTTTGGCAGTGCCCCACGGCCCCGCACCTTGTTGCTGCCTGAAGGTCCCGACACCACACTGCTGAGCCCTTTGCACACTCCTGGGGGCCAGAGGTGGGGCTGGCCAGGGCGGCGCCCAGGAGGCCGAGCAGGAGAAGCAGGGCCCGGGGCATGCTGCGCGGTGCCTCGGTGGCTCCAATGTGCCCTGCAGCCCGGCGGCTGCTATAAACCCGGCTCTCCCACCTGGCCCTGCGCAGTTGCACCAGGATGCCCCGCCCTCGGCCACCTCCCGCGGCCTGACTCATGACCCGGGCTCCACACACCAGACGAGCCGCGGTTGTAGGCCCTTCTGCTTCTCTGCCTTTGCTCCTGCCGTGCCCTCTGCCTGCGGCACCATTCTTCCCTCCTTCCCCTGGACACACTCTTACTTCTCTTGCAAAACCCAGCTTGTATTTGAAGGAAGTGCAACTCCAAGATCCCCCTCCTACCCCTGCCCCAGCGGCAGCAGCTTCCCGTGGCTCACCGACCAGTCCTGACTTGTTTGCATGGCTGAGTCCCCTCCTGGAATATGAGACCCGGGGGGAATTTCTGCCCCCTTCTGGGAGGTACATAAAGGCATTCTATCCTTTTTTGCCAGAAGATTAAGTGTATTTAATGACTGGCCAACTGCTGAAGCTGCTGTTTTCTACATTTGGCCTTAAAATGGGGTGCCCCGCCGGCTCTGCTCCTGCCTCTGGCCCTCCCAAGCTGTGCCATGTTGGGGAGGCGGCCTTGTGGAGCATCGCGTCTTCATCTGTGATGAGAGCGCCCATCCACCTCCCAGGACAAGCCACTTCCGGGAAAGCCGTTAGTAAAATGGGATCCCCGGCCCAGTTTCTTCCTTCTGGAGACTTGGCCAAGTGTGGGCTGGTCCACAGCCGATGTGAAGATGTTGGTTGAAAGGTCACATACGCAAAAGGGTTTATTTCCTTCCTGTGTCATTTGTTATCTTATATTTTTCTTCCTTAGTTTCTAGAAGAGCTCTCAGGCAGGGGTCAGCTCTGGGCTGCTGCACACAGTTGCCCTGAGGTGGAACCTGTTCGTTAAACAGAGAGTTCTGGAGCCAGCCTGCCTTTGGCCTGATTTCCATGCTGCTCACTGCTCACCACCCTCTGCTGGGCCCTCCCAGGGGTGGGCAGGTCGGGGGCCCCATGGTAGGGGGCTCCTCTGGGGCCGCCTGCACCCCTTGCTGGGTGTGAGCCCCTCGGGTGCCCTCGCTCAGATTTGGGGCTCTGAGCGCTCGCCGGGAGCATTCTGCTCCCCCACCTATGTGGGCCGGGTGTCCTGGCCTGAGCTTGCGGCAGCCTCGGTGGAGGAATGTGGATAGGGCTGTTCCATCTGCCCTCTTTCTGGGGTGCAGGGCTGGGGAGAGCATGTGGAGCACAGGATTTGCTCAGCTCTTACCCCCACTTCCAAGGACGGTGGTTCCTTTGGAGCAGAGGAAGGGACGGCCTTGGGGACGAAGTGAGCCTGGACTGTCAGCTGCAGGGCTGGCAGCTGGCTGGCTCCTGGGCCTCAGTCACGAAGATGGGGCTGGAGACGTGGGGTGCCCTTATCTAGATTCGCTGGGCGCAGGCAGGTGTTGGTTCATTTCAAGACACTTTTTATCTGCCTGCTGTTCATTCCTGATATGTGGAGCACCCAGTCTCATCCTACAGGGACTGTGGGCACAGGGCTGAGCAAGCCGAAGGCCCTGCCCCGTGGTGTGAACGGGCCTGAGCCAGGGCCCCGGCCAGGCAACCCCGGCCCTCCTGCTCGTCCCTCACGATCCAGCCCCATGTCGTTGCCTTGATCTCCTTCCACGGATGCTGCGCTTCCCAGAGGCCTGGAACATTCTCTTCATCTTTACATCCCTTGGCCTATCACAGTGCCCCACTGGTGAAATACTGAATTTCTTTTGTATTCAAAAGAGAATATAGGGGGCTTTTCTTTTGAACTCTCTAATTTTTAACTTTTTATTGAAATATGTCATGTATACAGGAAAAGGCACAAATTATAAGTGTTCAGCTCAGTGAAGATCCGCAACAGAGCCAGCACCCAGATCCAGAGAGAATATCCACGGTTCCCGGCGGTCACCCCCATGCCTGCCCCTGCCTGGGAACCGCGACTCCAGCTGTTCTGTGTCTGCCTCTTTGGCGCCACATTACGTCCATGAGATTCGTCCATGCTGCAGCGTGCGTCCGGCATTCTCATTTCTCTACAGAATTCCACTGGGAACACACATCCCAGTGCATTTATCTGTTCTCCTCTCGATGGGCACTGGAGTCCTTCCACTTTGGGGCCAGCGTGGCCAACGCTGCTCTGAGTGTCTGTGCTCATCTCAGGATGCACATGTGTCCCGGTCCCTGCTGGGTTTCATCAAGGAGCAGAACTCTGGGTGTGGCTTGCGGGTGTCGAGTTGGTACCGACAGGTGGTGCTCCACGTGGTGGTACAGTCTCCACTGCCCTCGGCCGTGTTTGGGGAGTTCTGGCTGCTCCACAGATATTTTGTTTTGGGGGGTTATGTTTTATTTTGATATAATTTCAAGGTTAGAGAACAGTTGTAAAAACAGTGCAAAGAGCTCCTGTCTGACCTTTACTCAGATACATTTGCCCATTTGCTTTGTGATCCGCCCTCCACTTCCTCTCACCTGTCCATCCGTCCACACACACACACATTTGCACACACTTTCTCCCACACCTGTCGAGGGCAGGTTGGAGACGTGGCGTCCCTGTTCAGTGTGTGTTTCGTAAGGACAAGCACACTGTCTCAGATAGTCACGGCCCACTCGCCAACATCAAGAGCTGTAGTGTTGATGTGATACTGTGGTCTAACCCACAGCCGGTGTTCGGACTTCACAGCAGCCCCAGCACTGCCCTGTGTCTGCGTTTCACTTTCCAGGCCAAGTTCCAACCCAGGAGGGCATGCTGTGCTCACTTGCGTGGCCCTGGTCCCCTCTCATCTGTCTCTGTGACACTGAGAGCAGGCCGGTTCTTTTGTGGACTGTCCTCACCCTGGGTCTGTCTGGGGTCTCCTCATGATTGGATGTGGTTTGTACTTTTGGCAGGACCCCCCCCCCCCCGAGGTGCTCTCATGTCCCTCTCAGTGTGCCATGTCGGGAGGGCGGGTACCAGGTCAGCCCAGGGTCCCTTGCTGAAGATCTGCCTGTTTCCTCCTCTGTAAAGTCACTGCTTTCTCTTGTAATTAATAAGTGCTATTTAGAAAGGCACTTGGAGAATAGGTAAATATTCTCTTCTCATCAGATGTTTACCCACTCCTTTTAGCCTCCACTGATCATTTGATAACCCTGTCTTCCTCTGTGTTTGTCAGTTGGCATTCTTCTGTAAAAAAGAGCTTTTTCTTTCCCTCTCTTCCTCCCTCCCTCCTTTCTCCCTTCCTTCCTTTGTATCAATGTGAATTCGTGAACTTTTATTTTATTTAGTAGGTTATAATCCACTGCTATCAATTGTTTTGATGCTTAGATTGTTCCAGATCTGATCAGTGGGAGTCCCTTCCAGCTGACCTTGTGTCTCTTTGACACGTGCCCATCCTTCTTGGAGCATTTCTGAACTTTCCGGCACAAGACTCGCTCCAGGCTCATCTTGTGCTTTCCTTGAACCAGCACTGGCATCAGCCTTCTTGCCGAGGAAAATCGTATTTAGAAACCAAGATCCAGACACTAGCTGTGCCCGTGGTTACTGTGGCGTCATTACTTCTGGGCCATCTGGGTGAACAGAGCGGTGAAACCTTACCTCTTATTGATGGGGTGAAGGAGGAAGGAGGGAGGAAGGATGTATACACATAGAAATAGGGACACAGACATTCATAGAATAGAAACAAATGCGTGTATACACATAGACACATATGTACACGTAACATATCCAACCGTCGTTCTGTCCTCATAAGACTCTGAGTTTGTACTGATAGTTCCAACACCTTAGAGAACATTCTACTTTTCTCTCTTTCCATATTTATAACTCACCTGCCCAAAAGTGAGGAGCCTGGCTCCCATTATTCTTAATATATGTACTCATTTGTGGAACCCTAAAATACAAAAATAGTTTCAGAAATGCTGACTCCTACCACTGTGAAAAGCAAAACCTAGTTACTAGACTTCCGTGTTTGTATACATGTCTCTTTATTGTGTTACAATTTACATAGAGCAAAATGCACACATCTTAACTGTGCAATTCAGCAAATTCAGGCAAACACACGCACTTGTGTAAACCACACCCCATCAGAGGCGGAAGGTTCCCAGAGTCCCTTCCCAGGCGCTCCTCAACCAGAGCAAACACTTTTCTGACTTTCTTTCACCGTAGATTAGTTTGGCCTGTTTTGAACCTGCTATCAGTGGACTCGAGCAGTTTGTTCTCCCTGTGTCAGCTGCTTTCATCGACCGTACGAGATCCATCGATGTTGTCGCCATAGCTGCCTTGTGCCTTCACTGTGGGGTGGTGTTCCATTGTGCGACCATACCACAACCTGTTTATCCACTGTGTATTGGCATGGGACAGTTTCCAGATTGGGGTTATTCGAATATCGCTGCTCTGTCCATTCTGGGTGACGTACGCTGGTCAGAATTTGTGTTCCTGTTGGGTGGGCACCTAGGGGAGAGATTGCTGGGCAGGGGGTCTATGTCTGCTGAGCGGTGCCCCAAAGACTTTTCTAAAGTGGTGGCACCAGGTGCTGTCACCCCAACAGCATTGCTCCACATTGCTCTGATTTCAACCCTACAGAGAATGCTGGAAATGGTATGACAAACATTCACCTACTAGCCACAATTACAAATGGACCATTTGCTATATTTTTTGTATCTTTCATTTGTTTAAGAATTTATCTGGAAGTTATTTACTTTTTCTTCCCAAGTAAAGACAAGCCTGGCGACAGTGGGTTTAAGGGGGCGGGGGGAGGCTGTTTGGAGGGTGGGACCCTTATCTGGAGCCCGGGGTCAGGGAGGGGAAGCATAGGAGATGGGGACAAGCTTGCTCACCGCTCGCTTCAAGGAGGCCCAGCTTTGAGAGGGAATCAGGAAGGTTTTGATGTCCTTTGAGGGAAAGATAGACAACCCTCCCGCCCATCTCTCAGCGCTTTGCCTGCCCTCTTGCCTCCATTTCATCATCAGGCCCCTCGCCGCCCTGCTGTGTGGGCGGGAAGGAGCTGCCCCTGTGTACACAGTGGCACTCGCTCGCTCTCCTTCCCACACAGGGTGACAGAGATGTCCGCCTCCAGCCCAGCCCAGCGGGACTTGCCGGTCTGTGTTCTGAATGTCTGACCACAGAAGCTCTGGCTTCTGGTCCTTCCATCCCTTCCCTGTGGTCATGCCTGACACTCCCCCTGCCCACTTCCAGGGCTGCCTCTCTCTTCCCCTCTGCCTTCCATCGTCACCTGGGTGACACCCCTGTCCCCCGCCCAGGACCCATCTGCACCGGCCAGCCACGTTGGGACCCCAGGGTGGGATTCACGACATCACTCATTTCACACATACTGTTGTGGCCCCTGCTGTGAGCTGGGGCTCGACGGGGAGAAGACAGATGAGGAGTGGGTATTCCGGGCTGGGGACAGAGCATGGACGAGTGAATAGCCAGTGGCCATTCTAATGCCAGGGGACAGGAGCTCGATGGAGTAAAAGAAGGATAGATGAGGGCCAAGACGGGTGGGGAGGCGGGCGCTTTCGCAGCTGGGCGGCCTGTGCAGCCCCTCTGGGAAGATGACGTGAGCACAACACTTGGATGAAGTGGGGCCCCAGGGGAAGCACCCCAGGAGGGAGGCGCAGCGGGGGGCAAAGGCCCTGAGGGGGCGTGCTGCCCTTTGTGCCGTGGCAAGGAGGCCAGGGAGGCCTGAGCACCTACGAACACGAGGCGGGTCGGCCCTCCTGAGCCCCTCGGAGGAGCCACTGGCTGCTGCTGAGAAGGCGGACGGACGTAGGATTTACTGAAGTGCCATCTTTGTGAGGTCTGGGAGAGAGGGCAGCGGCCCTGGAGAGGGGCGCGGAGAGGGGGCGGCCCAGGTGAGGGGGCCAGGTGAGGGGGGGGGCCGGGAGAGGGGGGACCCGGGAGAGGGGTGCGGAGAGGGGGCGGCCCTGGAGCGGGGCGCGGAGAGGGGGGGGCCCAGGAGAGGGGCGAGGAGAGGGGGCGGCCCGGGTGAGGGGCATGGAGAGGCAGCCCGAGGCTGGGGTCAGGGCCTCCTCCAGGAGAGCACCTTGGCCCACCAGAGAGCCCCTAGAAGGCGGAACCCGAGCCCCACAGGCAGGCCTGGGGTCGGCAGTGCAGAGTGTGGCCTGGCAGAGCTGGGCAGCAGATGGAGGCGGCCAGGGCGAGGTGAGGGCTGTCAGGGAGCTGAGTGGGTCGTGATTCACACCAGAGCCAACAGGGGTGGACGCCTGTGTGGCCGGGCAGAGTTAAGGGGCAGGAGCAGGGATGGTGAGATTCCTGAGCAGGGCTGAGATGAGGGGGATGCCGGGAGTGCCCCGTCAGAGCATCTTCCGAGCACGAGGTTGGTGGGGATGGATGTCGCCAAGCCCCAGATAGAAGCCGGACCAGCGAGTGAGCTGAGCCCAGGTCAGCGTAGTCCACCCTCCTCCCACGGAAGGACGGGGTCAGCTCAGCGGTCCCTCCCCTGGCGCGGAGGCACGTGTGCTCCCTGAGGGATGGAGGGGTGGCGTTTGCAGGGAGCTAGAGGCTGCAGAGGGCCCCTCCGTTTCACAGATGAGCACTCTGTGTGATTTGGCTGGGGAACCCCCACCGTCTCCTGCTCCAGCTGAACCTGGCACCCCACCTGGGCCTGGCGGTCTGGGAGCTCAACCGTGAGATCTTGATTTCCACCGACGGCCTCCTTGTTTCACGACGACAGAGGAGAGACACGATGCCCCAGCCGGTGGTGGCGCCTGGCTTTAGCAGGTGCGGCTGGTACTCACTGAGTGACAAATGGGGGTGTATCCATGTCCTGGGGGTGCCGTGACAGATTAGAACACACCGAGGCTTCACACACAGACATTTACTCTCTCCCAGTCTAGAGGCCAGAGTCTGAGATCACGGCGTGGGCAGGGCCGAGCTCCCTCCGGAGGCTCTAGGGGAGGGTCCTGCCTTGTCTCTTCTGCTCCTGGGAGCTCCAGGCATTACTTGGCTTGCGGCCGCATCGCTCCAACCTCTGCCTCTGTGATTACAGGATCTTCTCTCGTGTATCCGTGTCTCCGTGTCTTCTTATAAGGACATTAGTCATTGGATATAGGGCCCACCCTAACGCAGTATGACCTAATCTTAACTAGTTACATCTGCAAAGACCCCTATTTCTAAAACAAGATTGTGTTCACAGGTACCAGGCGTCAGGACTTTGACTTATCTTTTAGGGAGCACAGTCCATTCCACCCACAACCGATGGGGTCTGGGCACTGACCTTGACCTTAAACATGGGCTCTGGTTTGGATCCAGCCTTGCCCTGGGCAGCCTGGAGGCAGAAAGGCCCCCCGCGTGGGCGCATCTGCGGTTTGGGGGCACCTGTGACACGGGACACTGCTTGTAAAGCTCTTGTTAGCACAGGGCAGGTCTCCTAGGATTGGAGCTCAGTTCCAGGACACACAGGCCTGGGAGGTGGGGGCTTTGACAGGCTGACCCTAGTTCCTCAGTCGCCACAACCCGAAAGCCTGGGGCGGCACTGACTCTTCCGCCAGAGGGCCCCCAGCTCCTGGCACTGAGCAGCCCTGTCTTGAGACTGCGAAGGTGCGGAACCCCGGGCTGGGGCACAAAGACTGGGGACTAGAGAAGCTTAGGGGTTGAGACACAGGTCTTTGGGACTCTGGGGCCAGGGCCTTAGACACACACCTCCAGAGCCCGGACACCTTCAAGTCAGGGTCTCAGAACACCGGCATTGCTTGGGTGTCTCCCATGTGCCCAGCAGCTCGGGATGGTCCTGTGCCGCCCTCCTCCTGGGTCCGGGGTTCCTCCCAGCACTGTTGGGCATGCCCGCCTCCCTGGGCCTGGCTGCAGCTCCAGGACCATCTTAAGATAACACGCCCCACCCTGCTGCCCCCCACCCCGGGGGTTCCCTGTGGAAGGCACCTGTGAGAGTTGGCAGGGCCTCACCTGCAGGTAAAGTAGGTTGTCTCATCCCCGTGGGTGAAGGGAGGAGGCTGGTGACACGGTCAGAGTTCTCCTTGCTCTGTAGGAGAGGGAAAATAAGGAGACCTGAGAGCAGGTGGCCCATGCCTTGTTTACTCTGCTTTACCTTCATGCATGTATTCAGCAGTTACTTATTGAGCACCTACTCTGTGCTGAGTGCCGTGCTTGGTTCTGGGGATATTTGAGTTAATGAAACAGACAGAACTCCATGCTCCTGGAACTAGTGGGAGGAAGCAGAGATTAAACAACAAATATAACAAATAAGCAGGTGTTGTAAAATGGAAAAAGGTGATGAGTGAGAGGGAGAGAAATTACACAGGTCAGGGGTCAGCAGTGGGGGTAGTTGCAGAAGACCTCAGTGATTCAGCAATATTTGAGTGAAAACTTGGAGAAGGTATAGATGAGAGCCAGGTCGGTGTCTGGGGGAAGTGTGCTTCCCACTCAGCCTGTGCAAAGGTCCTGAGGCAGCTGGGTGCAGGGAGGGCAAGGAGGCCAGGGTGGGAGCAGAGAGAGCTGGTCAGGAAGAGTTAGAGACCGCTGCAGGGATCCAGGTGAGAGGCAACGGGGGCCTGAGAGGCTGGCCATGGATTCCACATCTGTTTGAAGTTAGAGCCAACAGGATGTGCTGCTGGTTTGAATGTGGAATGTGATAGAGGAGTCAGGGACACACCAAATGTTCGACCCGAGCAACTGGGAAGCCAGTCAGGAGGAGGGAGAGGGGGCAGGCAGACCTGCTGGGCTGTGGTTGTGACATCCAGGTGAAGGCAGGTGTCTGGTCCAGGGCGTGGTGCGGAGGATGGAAGAGGGGCACTGAGGAACAGGGTCATGGCTGGGGGCCATGAGAGAGAGGGAGGGGGCGGGGGACGAGGGGATGAGGGGAAGCCCAGACTTGCATAATAATGGCTGGTCCTCCTCCCAGGAGGAGAGGAGTGGGGTAGGGGAGGGCAAATGGTGACCTCAGGATGGAGGTGACTGGGGTGAGAGCCTGTGGGGCTGGGCGACTTAACAGACATTTATCCTCTCACAGCTCTGGAGGCTGAAGTCTGGGAGCACGGTGTCGGCAGGGCTGGTTCCTTCTGGGGCTGTGCGGGAGAGTCTGTTCCAGCCTCTCCCCTGGCTTCTGGGGCTGCTGGCATCTTTGGAGTTCCTTGGCTTGTAGACGCATCACCCCAGTCTCTGCCTCCAGCTTCATATGGCGTCTCCCTGTGTCTCTGTGTCCAACGTCCCCTTTCTATGAGGACACAGTCACATTGGATTAGGGCCCACCCTGCCCCAGGATGACCTCATCTTACCTAGGTGCATCGGCAACAGCCCTGTTTCTAAGGCCACATCCTGAGGCACTGGGGGCTAGGGCCCCATTCTGTGAGTTTGGGGCACACACTCACCCCATCGCAGTCACCATCGCTGAGCACCTGTGGGTACTGAGGTGCGTGCTGGGGACGCTGTAGGGCTGCTCTGATGCTCTCAGAATGCCGGGGACACTGCTCAGGGCTCACTGGGCCTTCCCTGCACCTGGGAGACCCCGAGTCCCTCCTCTGCCCTGCAGCACGGCACGGAGCATCGTGAGGTGGCGTCTGCCTCCCCCGCCGAGGGCTGGGATCCGGGGTCCTGGGAGGGGCCTGTGAGGAGGGAGCCTGGCTCCTTTGACCCCTGTGCCCGGCACCCAGTGGCTGTGCCCTGGTGTTAGCACCAATTATGACAGGACCATGTGGGCCGTTGCACATGCAGTGTTGTGGGGCAGCCCCAGGACGTGGACATCAGGGCCTGTGTCCTTCCTGGAGAAGCTACCAAGCCACTCTAAATGCCAAGTCGAGAGGATTGGGGAAACTGAGGCACGACCTGAGCTGTGGCAGCTAATTGCAGGCTGAGGTTTCCCTGACCTTCATTCAGCTGGGCTGTCTCCGTGGTCGGGCCGCCTCCTCATGCTGCTGAGCTGAGGTGCTGCCAGGGCTCGCCCTCCTTTGGGAAGGAGCTGGGCGAAGCCATTTGCCTTTACTGACACGCATATTTCTCAGTTGTAATGGAGGGTCCTAGAAGGGCCCCTACCTCACAAGGAGCTTGTGGGATCATCTGCATAACGTTGAACATTGTCCTTATAACTCCCTGTGAGGAGACCACCAGGATTTGTGAGGCTAGACCACCTGACCACCGCAAGCAGATCTTGTCCTGGTGTCCTGAGCTGGGCAAGCTGACCTCTGCCCCCGTTCCTCACCTCATCTAGAAGGGAGGTCCCGCTGGTGCCCACTGAGGACTGAGATAAGGCCCTGGCACGTGGTGAGCCCTCAGTCGGGTGCCCATTGTCCCCACTTTACAGATGGGGACACTGAGGCTTAGGGGAGTTCAGAGTCAGGACTTGAGCTGGCTCAGCTGACCTGGGAACCTGCGCCCTGGTGCCCTCCGCCACGCGGCCGCCTCGTGTTCCCTACGGGCTGGCGTTGCGGACGTCATCTCCCACTCCCTGATGGACACATTGTCTCCACCGAACTGCTGTGTAAACTGTCAAGTGCTAGACAAGTGTCAGCGGGGACTGTGGTTTTTCACAGACCTGGGGGGACTCAGAGACCCAGAACGGGGAGGGCCCCGTCCCAGCACGCAGTCTGCCGCCGTGGGCTGGAATGAGAGTGCCTTTGTTCTAACAAGATCTCTGTGTTACGAACAACTGTGGAAACTCTGGAGAACCAGAGGAACAGGAAACTCAGTCCCGCTGCCCGGAGGGGACACTCTCGCTGCCTTGGAGCTCGTCCTCTGTGTCCTTTACAGCAGTTTCTGTCAGCTGTTCCTGGGTGCTCCCTCCCCCTCCCCCAGCGGCAGGTGCACTGACAATTTGCATTAGCTGCCAGTGGCCTCGTCCTGGGGGCCAGGGCCCGAGCCCCCTGTGGGGCCGCAACGCTCAGTCCGGGGCGCTGGGCCCTTGCCCAGCTTGCCCGTCACGGCACGGTTTGGCAGACCTGGCCGGCCCCTCTCAGAGGAGCGGGCAGCTGCGGCTCCGTGGGGTTTGTCCCCCTTGGGGGTGCGGAGGGACCCAAGGTCTGGCAGCATCTTGATTCTCCTCTGGCCACGACCACAGCGTCGTCCTCAGGACCGAGGCCCCCCGTTTCAGCTCCACCTCTCACCCCACAGCCGGTGCTAACCCACCGTCCTGCCCACAGGCGTGTGGAGGGTCCACCTGTGCCAGGTGCCGTGTGAGACTGCCCAGGTGTGCCCCATGCACTCCTCACCATGGCCCCCGGGGGGCGCTGTGCCTGTCCCAGTTCAATGTGCACCCCGGGTGGTCACAGAGCTGGTGACAGCCGGGGCCGGGGTTTGGACAGTCAGCGCCCTCTGAGTCCCCACGCCCTGTGGCTTTGGTTCCCTGGGGATCATTACCCTCCTCCTGTCTCTCCACACACTGGGTTCGTTGGGTCCCCATGGCAGCCCAGGGGAGCAGGGATCATGGTGTCCTGGTTTTGCCAATGAGGAAACCGAGGCTGAATGCTCCCAGGCATGGGCCCTAACCTTCCCGATCCAGATCATGTTCTCCTTCCTCCATCCAGAAGGACCTGAAGGGCACCGGGGAGCCATGGGCGCTGCTTGAGCACAGGAGCGCCTTGCAGTGGCAGGGCTGGGCAGGCAGGCTTGGGTCGGCTGGGGGATTGAACCTGACTGGGGACACAGTCCTGCTCACCAGTGCACGGCCGGGAGAGCCCTCCTTAGAGGGGAGGCGAGGTACCGTTCCCCTCTGCCTGAAGGGCCGCCAGCCGCTGTCCCTGCCCCTCCCCAGCAGCTCCCGATTGCCCCCAGAATCGGCCTCTCGACATGGCTTTCTCCGTATGCACCCACTCAGGGCACAGCATCCTGGGTTGGGTTCCCCAGGAGACCTCAAGACAAGGCACGGAGAGCAAGTGTTTTGTTTGTGAGGCCAAGGAGACCCTGAGGGGCATGGGAACGCAAGGCCGGGCCGGGGAGGCAGCCAGCACAGGGCCTGTAATGAGGGGTCACTGCCGGGGCCACGCTCAATTCCCTGAGCGTTTGTCCCCCACTCCTGCCCGCCATTGGTAAAGGGACAGGCCACCCCCCCCGACAATATTCTGAGAACCTGGCTGTCAGGACTGGACAGTGACCAGGCTCCCTGCTCCACGGTGCGTGCAGGCAGAGCGACAGACCCTGGCCATTTGTCCTGAAGTCCTGATCTGCGAGCCAGTCCCTCTGTCAGTCCTCGGAGGGGAAGAGACCGCTGGCTCTGAGGAAAAGGACTGCGTCAGAGGGCGGAGTGGGGGAGGGGGCTGGGGATGTGCTCTGGGGCTGGCAGCCTTTGTGTCCTCCAGCGCCGCAGGAGGAGGTTTCCTTTTGTTTTGGGAGACTAGGGTGGGGGTCTCTGAATCAGCTCGGTTGCCTGGACGGAGGTGTCAAGCTGGGGGTTGCTGGGCCGGACAGTGCTTGTTCCTGGGGCCTGATGTTACTGGGGCTCTGGCTCGTGGGACTGACCACATGGTGGGTTGTCCCCCCTTTTATTGGTCACCTACCACAAGCAGGACCCTGTGCTACCTGCTCACCCTTTAAATCCGACCACTCCTTCACCAGGACGACTGTATGAGGCAGAGTTGCAGGATCCATTCTCAGCCATTTCACAGATGGGGAAACTGAGGCTCAGAGAGGTCAAACCACTTCCCTCAAGCTAGGCCAGCGTGTGTACAGCCATCATCTTAGATCCTGTTACTTCTATTTGTTAATCCCAACCTGGAAAATGTGCTGTTTTCCATGGAGAGATAGATCCACAATTCACAAATAAATCAACCCATGTATTGGGAACATGGGCTTCAAAACATGGCGATTAGAGCGAGCATCTGGGGCCCTCCAGGCTCTGCAGCAGGGGTGGGATTGGCTCAGGACAAGGACCCCGGCTCCTGCCGCCTGCCAGGAGGATGCTGCTGCCCGCCAGAGATGAGTCCTAGGGTAAAAAGTTGCAGTTATGAAACAGTTCAAGCTAGGGGAAACAGTGTAACTGACCCCTATACATCTGTGGATATTAGGGGGATGTTAACATTTTGCATGTGTGTTTCAGATTTTTGAAAGAACTGAAACATTACAGATATGGCAGAGGCATTTCCTCCCTCCCCCCTCCTCCCGTGACGTGACCTCCACACACAGTGATGTAGTCCATTCCCATCCATGTTTTCATGGTTTTGCCGCATCTGTCTGTGTCCATAAACAATGGATGTCATTGTGTTGTGTGCCTTACATCTACATGAACGTTTCTGTGCTGGACATCTCTGTTTGCAGCTTGCTCTTCTGCACTCAATGTTGTGTTTGTGAAATGGATCCCTGTGATAGGTGGGATTCCGCTGTATGGATGACCCACAGTTTATCCCGATTCCTTCCGAGGGACACTATGTGTTTTCCTCCCCCATTTTTTTGTTATTATGGCCGGACCCACAGCCAACATCCATGTGCAGAACTCCTGGTGCACGCGCACGAGCCAGAGAGTGTCTCAGGCGCGGCCCTCTGGATGCGGAGCGGCTGTTGGCACACGGAGCATCTCCTGAGTCACTAGGTGTGGCCAAGGTGTGCTCCAGAGCCCTGTGCCAGCCAGGTGGAGAGGAAGACTGGATTTCAAATTCATGTATTGCAGAGGAAGGTTTTAGCCTCCCCCCCTCCCTCCGTCTTTGCTTCCCTCTCTACTTCCTTCTTTTCTTCTTGCCTTCTTCCCTCCCCCCACCTCCTTCCTTCTCTCCTTCCTTCCCTCCCCGCTCCCTGGGCACCTTCGCAGTAGCACACTGTAGAATTCACGCAGACTGACCAGGGTTCAAGTCCTTGCTTTGCCCCCCACTTTGGGTGAACTGGAGCAAGTTACTATGTGGCGTTGTGCCTCTGTCTCCTGCCTATAAGATGGGGTGATAATTCCCACTTGACAGGGCTGCTGTCACCCCGAGTTTTGCTCAGGAGATGCCTGTGGCACAGGGTTCAGTAAATGCTGGGCGCTGTCATTTGTTCGTTCATTGATTCGTTGATTCATCCATCTATTCACTAAGCCTTTAGTAGTCACGGGTATGGGCTGGCTCCCTGCTGGACCCTCTGCAGCCTCGCCCACGTCCTCCTCCTCCCCGTCCCCTTCCTCAGCTGGCCCTGCAGGTCAAGCCTCTCAGAGACGGATTCTGTGTTGTCTTCTGTCTTTGGCCTGGAAGATCACTCCGGTTTTCCAGGAATCCAATGGCCTCCTCCCCGAGGAGCTTCACCAGCCAGACATTCCCCACACCCAGGTTCCCTGTGGGAGCCGGCCATCTGCCTCAGAGGGAAGTTCATGAGAAAGGCACCTGGGGCCAGGCAGGGAAGGGCGGGAACTGAGGAAACATCTGGAAATTCTTGATCCTTGAAATTGTTAAACAAATACCACTTGCTTTTCTCCTTATTCCTCAAACAACCCAAAGAATGGGGCCCACGAGACGCTTGGGGCAGCCACATTTTCCAGTTCACAGTAAGGGCTTCTCCGGTGATGGAGGGTCCTGAGATAGATGTGGGCGGGGCCTGTGGGCCCATGAGATCTGGGCTCTGGCTCCCGTTCTGCAGACTAGGTGTGACCTCAGGCCTGTTTGCCCCTCCTGGGCCTCAGTTTCCCCATCTGTGTCTGGGGGATTTGGTAGGAGGGCCTTCTCTGAGTCATGAGGTCCACCTGGTGATACTGGGCTCCCCAGGGTCATGCTGGTGGGTGCTATCCCCTGGCTGAGGGGAGGAATTAGAGACACCACAGGAACCATCTCCACCGCTGCTGGGGCGGGGGAGCAGCCTCAGCCCCCCGCTCCCTTTCCCAGGACCCTGCGGTTCCCAGCCGTAGTCGGGCTTCGGGAACGAGCCTTTGGCTGAGACCTCGTCCTCTTCATGCTGGCTCAGGAGCAGCCTGGTTAACCAGCCCTGCACACTGAGGTCTCCCACACCAGGTGAGGGTCCCCCCAGCACCCCTCAACCAATTGTGCAATCCAGAGGCCCCTCACCCCACTGCGTAGCACTCCCCACAGCTGTAAGTTCTTTGCTTAACGATCCGTGACATGTGTGTCCCAGGCACCCAGGGCTCTCCTGTCCTGTGTCCATCACCCGGAGGGGGCCCGGCACGTGGGGGGTGTTCATCAGCCGCAGAATGAGTGGGGGAATGAGTGAGTGAATGAATGAAGTGACCTGGGGCCCAGACCCAGCTCTTCGGCAGAAGAGGCAGCTGGGCCTGGCTGCTGGGAGGCCCTGCCATACACCAGCTGATCCAGGCCAGTGCCCGCACTGGCCTCGGTTTCCCCATTGGGGGTAGGGAGCTGGTTTCCAGGTTCCACCCACCCGACCTTTGACAAGTGTCCGCAGGGCGCTCCTGTGTGCCGGCCCAGTGCTGGGCGCGGGGAATCCTCAGCTCCCAGGAGGCTTGTCCAGCTCACTCTTCGTCTGTCTGTCTCTTCCCTCCGCCCTTCCCGTGCTGTGTGGCCTCAGGAGAACACTAACCCCTCTGAGCTTCTGAAAAAATCATGGCTGGGAAAATAAAATAGAACAGACTAGACTTGGTAAGAAGCCCAGCACAGAACCTGGCGAAGACAAGCCGCGGATTCTTCTGTGCGTTCACCGGGGCTGGGGCTCCTGACCTGTGTATCCCCGCAGCAGCCCTATGCTGCAGTAAGACTATTACCCCCTTTCACAGGAGAGGAAACTGAGGCCCAGGGAAGTTAAGTGACTTTCCCAAAGGCCCACAGATAGCTAGGAAGTGGCGGGTCTGGACTTCCTCCTGACCAGGGGTTATCTGCCTCTCGGTAAACAGTGGGGGCTGATGCCCCCAGCTCCTTCCCCCTCTGCTCTGATCAGCCAGATGGCTTTAATGGAGGCCCTTTGTCATGCTGGCCCTCACTCTCCTCTTCCATCAGTGAGGACGATGAGCCCTCTTGCAGGGCGTCTGTGGGAGGCCGAGCCTGGCCTGTCCGGGCACAGCCCACCACGCTACTCCACACATGGGGAGGCTTGGCTCCCACACCTCCTCTCCTGGGGCCAGAGTCAAGTCAGCCGGACCAGCCAGTTTTGATCTTTTGTTTGGCTAAACCAGTTCGTCCTGTGGTCTTAGTCTAGGAACTGGGACATACAGGGCATTTTCCCAGGAGGCTCATCCTCTCGAGAGACAGCAGAAGGAGATGCTCCATCTCCTGGTTGGCACAGAGGCTCACAGTGTCTAAAAGGACCACCCCCCGACAGTTGCTGCCCAGAGCCGTCCTGGGTGGGAGGTTACGGCCCTCCATCCCGCTGACACGTAGGTGGCGTCGGTGGCGTCGGTGGCAGACGGGCCATTGGGTCTGCGTTTCCCCTCCGCCCCACTCCTGCCTCCCTCAGACTGGCATGTGCTGCCTCCTTTTGCTCCCCCGAGGAGCCGGCAGCAGAGAACGAGGACTGAAGGGCAGGAGGTTAACCAGGCTGTGTCACTAGCAGACCCGTTCTCCCCCACAGGGCTGAGAACATTCCAGCCTGTAGGTGGGGGTTGGGGTGGGGCCTCAGGGAGGGGAAAGTCCCAGGTCATAGAGATACCAAAGTAGGGCAGCAGCATGGATGGTGTGGGGGCCTCTGGGGGTCTCTCCTTCCTTTCTTTGGAGAGAAGAGGCTCACCCAGGCAGCAGTGGGAAGGACCTGCCACCAAATGCTGTGTGACCTCCCACAGGAGACTCAGCCTCTCTGGGCCTCCCATCCTGGCCTTGGAGGAGCTGGGTGGAAGGAGCCGCCTGCAGGCCCCCCCAGCTCTGGCAGTCTGCTCAACCCTCAGGAACCTGCCCCTCTCCTCCTCCCCAGCATGGACAGTGATGCCAGCTTAGAGCCCAGGTGCCCCTGCGCAGCCCCTCGCCCTCCTCCCCTCCCCTCCATCATAAAGCCTGTCACTCCTTCCACCCCTTGGTTTCTGAGTTTGGGAATTAAGGTCGACAGCAGGGTTGGTTTCTCCTGAGGCCTCTCTCCTTGGAGTATAGATAGCCATCCTCTCCCTGTGTGCTCACATGGTTGTCCCTCTGTGTCTGTGTCCTAATCTCCTCTTCTTACAAGGACATCAGTCAGGTTGGATCAAAGTCCACCCTACTGACCTCATTTTACCTGCATCACCTCTTCAAAGACCTCGTCTCTATTACAGGTACATTCTGAGGTGCTGGGGTCAGGACGTACATACATGGATTTCGGGGGTGGGGGACACAGTTCAGCCCATGACAGGAGCTCACTGATATTTGTGAGGTGATGAATGAATGGATGAATGAATGAAGTTATGCAAATGAGCCGCACCCTTTCTGCTGGGGAATCGCAGATGCACCCAAGAGGTGGTCTCTGTTTTGTATTCTGGGCAAGTCGCACACCTTCCTTTTTGTGCGTTTTTTTCCATGCCGTTTCCCACCCATAGACTGTGTGTGTGTGTGTGTGTCGGGGGGGGGCTCCATCTGAGGACAGGAGAGAGTGCTCCATGGCAGGGCCAGGAGCTGGGGGAACGGGGAGCGTTTCCCCCCCAAGAATGTGGTTTCTGTGAGCACCAACTCCCTCTCCACCTGGGAGACTAAGGGGAAAACAGGAAGGGGTTCTAGGCGCAAAGGCACGGATTTTCGCTCATGTGACTGGAAGACTTCCAGAACGTGAGTTTGCCGGATGGGAAGCGTTTGCTCAGCGGAAGCCGTGTGCCCTGTGGCACTGCCCCTTTCTGGGCGCCATCTCACCGTGGTGAGTGGTGAGCGCTGGGCTGGGGGTCCGCAGACTTCACTCCCCAGTCCGCCCTGGCGATTGTTAGTCTTGAGCTTGGCAAGCCCCTTGGCTGCTCTGGCTCCATGTTGGCCCCTGGAAGGGGGGCACGCCCCCCGGGTCGTGGGGGGTGAGTAAGAGGAGGTCGGTGTGAAGGGTCGAGCCTGGGGAGTGATGCCCTTCATGCCGTGCGGGCGCCGACCTTTCTGTCCATCCCTGCTCCTCTGTGTCCCCTTCCTCGGGCCTGGTTCACGGTAGGTGCTCGTCAAATGTAACACAGAGTGGGTCCGCAGGGAGATTTTCCCACCCCCCAGCCCCTCCTGGAGGATTTTCTCTTCCCAAGCACCCGTTTGTCCGGCCTGGATTCCAGCCTCACATCTCGGCGCTGTTGGGCTTCGGTCCCGGGCGACTTTATTCCAGACAGGACAGGAGCAGGGCCTGGAGGTGCCGGCCTGGCCACAGGTGGGGAAGGGCGACGGCTTTCAGCCCGGGAGCCGCGTGCCCTGGTGGATGTGGACGCGGCCAGCTGACCGATGTGGGCCTCGGGGGGGCCTGGCTCATGCAGGGACTGCGCCAAATGCGTTTTCCTGCTGTGTCTCCGCCCAACTTGCTCGGCTTTTTTGGCCTCTGGGGAGAGGCCAGGAAGAAAGGGAACCGGACAGTCCTGGTGTGTAGTTTTGAAGTGACACATTTGGGCTGCAGGCCGGGCCTCTGCGGAGGTCAGCTGGGCTGCAGGGGGGCCTGAGCTCAGGGCAGGGCGCCCCCCACCTGCCCCGAGAGGTGGCGGGCAGGGATATCTGCCTGCAGGTGCTGGGGTGTCTTGGTGAGGGGAGCACCCAAACACACCTGCCCATTGACCTGGGAGAGTGAACGCCCTGCTCGCCTTGTGGCTGGACAGTACATCTGAGAAAAATTCAAGGGAGCTTTCAAGGAAGAGAGACTCGAGCCCAGCCTGCGTGAAGGCAGGGGTCCCACAAAAGCATTGCTCGGGGCCAGGTGTGTGAGCTGAGGGCGGCAGGGTTGGAGGGAAGTTTGAGGTCGGAGGTGGGGCCTGTGGACGGCAGGGGAGGACCCTGTACTGTGGGTACTGGGGAGACATTGAAGGCTGCTGGGCAAGGGAGGGCTGCACGGCAGTGGTGCTCGGTGTCGGATGTCGATCCAGTCTTACATGTTAACATTGCAATTTTTCAGCTGTGCTCCCCTGAGCCTTTGGGGGCCCCTAAGATGAGGGAGATGTGGGGAAGCTGGGCTGAATTCCTGGTCCCCCCGGTGTCCCTTTTGTCCCCTTCCCCGGGGCTAAGCAGCTCACTTCCATTTGTTTCATTTCTGAAGCAAGTGCTTCTGGGTAAGACTTTATTTTGGACAAAGGGTCCTGCTGTTTAAAAGTTGTTAGAAACCTTTCATAGCAAAGAACAGACAATGGAGAAAGGACAGTCTCTTCAATAAATGGTGTTGGGAAAACCGACAGGCACCTGCAAGAGAAGGAAACTGGACCCCTATCTTACTCCATACACAAATTTAACTCAAAATGGATTAAAGACATGAATGTAAGACCTGAAACCAGAAAACTGCTTGAAGGGAACATAGGCAGTGAGCTCCTTGGCATTGGTCTTGGCAATGATTTTTTGGATTTGACACCAAAAGCATAGGCAACAAAAGCAAAAATCAGCAAGTGGGGCTACATCAAATTAAAAAGTTTCTGCACTGCAAAGGAAACCATCAACAAAATGAAAAGGCAACATACTGAATGGGAGAAAATGTTTGTAAATCATATATCTGATAAGGGGTTAATATCCAAAATATATAAAGAACTCATACAACTCAATAACAAAAAAACAAATAATCCGATTAAAAAATGAGCAGAGGATTTGAATAGACGTTTTTCCAAAGAAGGTATATAGGTGGCCAACGGGTAAATGAAAAGATGCTCAACATCACTCATCATCAGGGAAATGCAAACCAAAACCACAATGAAATATCACCTCCCACCTGTCAGAATGGCTATTATCGAAAAGACAAGAAATAACAAGTGTTGGTGAGGATGTGGAGAAAAGGAAACCGTCCTTCATGCACTGTTGGTGGGAGTGTAAATTGGTGCAACCGCTATGGAAAACAGTGTGGAGGTTCTTCAGAAAATTAAAAATAGAACTCCTATATGATCCAGCAATTCCACTTCTGCATATTTTTCTGAAGGAAATGAAAACACTAATTCAAAAAGATGTATGCATCCCATGCTCACTGCAGCATTATTACAATAGACAAGACGTGGAAACAACCTAAGTGTCCACTGGTGGATGATGGATAAAGAAGATGTTGTATATCTATACCATGGAATATTACTCAGCCATAAAAAAGAAGCACATCCTGCCGTTTGCAACAGCGTGGGTGGACCTTGAGGGCATTATGCTAAGTGAGGTAGGTCAGACAAAGACAAATACCATGTGACCTTGCTTATATGTGGAATCTAAAATAAAGCACAGAAGACAGAGCTCACAGATACAAAGAACAGACTGGTGGTTCCCAGAGGCGGGGGGTGGAGGGTAGGCAAAATGGGTGAAAGGGGTCATCAAGAGCTATAAACGTCCAGTTGTAAAATACTTAAGTCCTGGGATGTCGTGTACAGCATGGTGACTACAGTTAATACGACTGTATTGTATATCTGAAAGTTGCTAAGAGAGTAGATCTTAAAAGTTCTCATCACAAGAAAAAAATTTTGTAACTATGTGAGGTGACAGATGTTAACTAGACTTATTGTGGTGATCATTTTGCAATATATGCAAATATCAAATCATTATGTTGTATACCTGAAACTAATATAATGTTATGTGTCAAGTATATCTCACCAAAAAAGTAATATTTAACTGTCATTTTTTAAAATGTAACAATGCAGAATTATGTAGGTGTATAAGATGAAATGTCACAGTCTCTCTCACTTACCTCTCTTCCCTGATTTCCACTGCTAATTGCTCAGAACATACCCCTCCATACATTATTCTGCATATATTAACATTGACATACATGTGTGTATATTGTTTTTTTCTAACAGTGAGGTCATATTATCTGATCAGTACAATTGCATACAATTCTATCTCGTTTTATCAAAAAGGCTGCATAGTGTCCCTCCCCTGTCTCCCCCCAAAAAAACCTTTGCATAAGTGAGACTGATGTGGCTTGATTTAATTTTTGTTTATTCATTCATCAAACGTGACCTGAGCATCCTTCCTCCAAGGCCCAGGCTGCATGATGCTGGGGACTCAGATGCCGCAGACAAGGTGCTGGCCTGCGAGGAGCCCACTGTCCTGTGTGGTGGAGTCCAGGGCTCAAGGCTGGGCAGGGGGTGCCCAGGCACCGTGAGGGGAGTAGTGGGCCTTGCCTGGAGTCAGGGGAGGCTTCTTGGTGGAGGTGATGCTTCCTCGAAACCCTAAAGGATGAGCAGGAGTGAGCATTTGGGACCAGGAAGGAGGGGCATAACTGGCTGAGGGACCCGTGTGTGCAAAGACCTGGAGGTTGACAGAACGGCCTGCCAGTGGGAGGACCTGGCTCGGGCCTGGTGGAGTGCAGGGTCCAAGTCGGGGGTTAGTAGGGGTGTACAGTGGGGTCAGCAGAAGTCTGGGAGGTTCTAGGGCACGCGGCAAAGCCCCGGAACCTTTCCTGATGTTGCTCCCACTGTTAGGCAGCACGCTCCTGTTTTGGAAGTGGACACCCTCCAAAGTCACACCTTGAGAGGTGCAGTGCAGGCAATGTGGGTGTTGGACTCGGACACACAGGGTTCAGATCCGGGCCCGCCTAAGCTCCTAGCTCACGATGACCGTGCAGTGGCGCCTGGCCCCTGGGAACAAGGCAGTCACCTCTTTGTGCTCTGAGTTCCCCAGGGCAGCTGTCCTGCCCCATCCTGGAGCGTCCGGCTCGCTGCTCCCTCCAGTCTCAGAATCCCTAGCATAGCCTCAAGTGTCCCACCTCTAGACGAGCCTCCTCAGGGCCAGCTGCTCTCCTGTCGCCCTCTGGGGTAGTAGAGTGGGCAGAGCAGGGCTGGGGTGCTCAGGGAGGTGGCCTGGTTGGGCTTAGGGGGCTTGGGTCTTGTATGATGCCAACCTGGTCACATCAAGGGCACTAGCCAGTGGCTGTCCACTTGGGGAGAAGTACCCGAGCAGGTGGCCTCTGCTCCCAGTTGGTAGAGATGGAGGGGGGCAAGCGAGAGATGGAGTGTTGGCAGAGCAATTGGAGAAGAGGCCACGTCCTCCATCTGTGTCAGTGCCACCACTCGGGGCCTTCCCTGTAGAATCCAGTGGGAGGACCTGGGCCATTGAGAGTGGACATGATGTTGTGGGGTGCCCATGTGGTGCCCGGCGCTCCTCCACCGTGTCGGGTGTGACCTGCCAGCCCTGCGGATCCCCTGCCTGGGTGCTCAGTGAGTTTGGGGGAGGAAGGTCTGAGCAGCTTGGTGGGGTGCGAGTGCCCCACCCGCCAGCGAACAGAATCCTAGGCTGGCCCTGTGGGAGCTGGGCAGTGGCATCTTGGGGTCCCCATGCTGAGGCATGCAGTGCTTTGAGCCTAAGGATTGTCCTGAGCTCTGCAGCTCATGAGGGATGCTGGTTCACAGTCCCTACTGGACCCTCACAAGGCTCAAGAAGGACTGTGTCTTCCCAGGGTCAAGAGAGGCAGGGCCACCGTGAGGGCTGCCCACTCAAGCCATGCTGACTTAGAGCTCCTGCCCCTCCAGGAACATGAGGCCCCCAGGCACCCTGCCAGCAGCAGCGCCCTCCAGGCCAGGCCCCAAGGAATCTTGGTTTCTCCTTGAGTTCCCATACTGCAGCCTACCATCAGAGTGCTGTGGTCACATCCTCAGCAGGGCAGCCCCAGAGGCTCCCTGACAGAGATACTTCTCACCTGGGACCTTCCCATAAGAGTGAGAACGGTTTTTCTGTCCATGGACAGCCATCAGGAGTCCTGGGGCAGTCCCAACGTGCTCCCCGGGGCCTTCCAGCTGCACCACCACTTACCAGAACCAAACCACTCACATCCCGTGAGGCTAAACCACAGTCACCTCTGTGCACGTGCTTTCAGAAAGGTCCAACACATGTACAATTTGTACTTTAGGTTGATTAATAAATCTCATCATTTTATTTGTATTTATACACCAAAAGGAAGACAGCGGCACTGCCTCACAGACATAACAGACACCCAGAGACTCACACAGTCAAGCCGGCAGGCACCACCCTTCGGAACCAGCACACTCTCACCTCACCAGCCCTCATCCCCAGCTCCCGGGGCATCCAGCCTCAGAGAAGCAGGAGAGATTCCCGAGGAAGGATGAAACGGCCCGGAGTCCTGTTGACATTCCCCCGGCTGCTTCCCCTGCCACCTTTCCACATCCATGTTCAGCCACACGGGTAGAGACTCACCTCCCACCACCTGCCCCTTCACTTGGCAAACAGGCACAGGGCAGCTGTCCCAGCAGGACCCTGAGCGGGGAGGGCTGAGGTCTGTGGGCCCAAGACTGGCCTTCCTCCTGCACGTCTCGAGGGCGCTCACCCAGCCTGCACTGCAGGTGGGAGTGGGCCCACGTGCCCAGCTGGGGTCCAGCTCAAGCCTTAGGTTCATAGGAGGCACTCATCAGAAACATTCAGTGCTGTTACCAGTAGGTACACTGGGCCACACTTGTGTGGAACCTTCTGGTTTATAAAGCAGGCTCTCATATCCACTCTCCAGTTGTGGCTTGACTGCCATCTTTGATTGGAAACATACCCTTGGGAGGCCGACCATTTGATTTCAAGGGCTTTTGCACCCCTGACCTAGGTTGTGAGCACAACAGCAGCCACTCTTCATTGGGCCCTCCTGAGTAGGGCTCATTTGTAAGTGAGCCTCTTCTCCAGTCCATCCAAAAGTCATTCATTCATTCAACAAACATCTGCTGTGGGTCTGCTGTGTGCCGGGCCCTGTGCTGGGCACTGGAAACAAGTTAGACACATGGGTATCGTCCCCATTTTACAGAAGGGGAAACTGAGGCTCAGAGACGCTCCTTCACGTGTCCAGGAAGGTGGAAGGAAAGGCCTGCTGGCTCTAGGCTTTGCTCTCTCTGCTATGCAGCTGTGCTGAGCCGCATGAATATCCTCTCTCAGAAAGCCTGCCCTCCCGCCTCCCTTCCACCCATCTTGTGACATGCCCTCCTCCCGAAGCCAGCTGGGCCGGTTGTGACACCACTCTGGACGATACTTGTCTTTGGGGCAGGCCTCCCGCCCAGCCAGGTGGAGCCCTCCCCTACTACCCAGTGAGGTCCGATTGATCTCAGGCCCCTGATGGGGTGAGGCACAGCCTAGGCGTTCCAGGGCACTCAACTCTGCTCTGCCGAGACCCCCCAGGCACTAACCAGCAGACCCGGCCTCTAGCCAGTGCGGCCTGGAGGGTCCCTGTGCACACGTCTGAGGCCCAGACATTCGGGTGCCAGCCCACCATTCCCAGCCGCCTGGGGGTGGAAAAGTGGCCTGAAATTGAGCATTAAGCTTCGCACAAAGGGTCCGATTTCTATTAAATTACACGTGACGTCGAAAGCATTTTTCCCTTCTGGCTTTAACCAGCCCTGTCGTGTGCCCTTATCCAGATCCGCAAAGTGGCTTAAACCACTGGCTGAATTTCCATGTCCGTGGGAACAACCACAGCCTTGTCGGAATTACATGCGGAGAGCTGTGTAATCAAGATTTGGCAAGATGAGTTTCTGTAAGTGGGAATTTGGTGGGAAATGTAAGATGACTTGGCTGGATGATGGGATCTGGGGAGTAACTCAATGCGTTCCCCAATCTTGGTCCAGCCAGATGTTGCATTTTGACATCAGTGGCCGCAACCCTGCTGTGAACTCGCCATTGCCCTCGGGAGGGCTGGGACGGTGTGGGAAGGGGTGTTCAATGTCCATGGCCAAGTTTGTTATTTAAAATTTTCATGGTACCACGTTTGTAAAAAGGCACCACGTTTCGATTAAGGATTCTGTTTCTCTCCCTCCTCCTCCTCGTCTCCCTTCTCGCCACCTCCCTCCCCGGCAGTGTCAGAAACGCCCAGGCTGAAGGCAGATCTGAAGTCTGCCGGAACTTTCCTCAAGATGCCTTGCCAGAGATGTCAAAAGAAATGAGAGAGAAGGTGCTGGCAGGCCTGAGGAAGCAGCAATTTAATCAGCAATGCCGTTTTTTTCCCAAAATTAAATTATTCATCATTTCCAGGCCCTTAATAAAATAATTACTGCCTTTGGTTTTTTTCCCTACTGTAAAGAGACTTGCTCTGATGTCTGAACGTGAGAGAAGCTGTTAAGGCATGCCAGCCCTGCGAGCTAGAGCCCACCCCTCTCCTCCAGCTCTGCCCCCAGCACCCTGACTCTCTCCACCCCGTTCCGACCTCACCCACAGTGGCTGGGCTTCCTTGCAGCCTCGGGGCTGCCGGCCTGGCCTCACCTGTCCTTCTCTGTGCGGGGACCACAGACTCTGATCAGTGGGGAAAGGGTGGAACATCCACTACTGATAGATGCACGCTAATTCATGTGCCCTGTGCTGGGATTTTATGTATGTGATAAAATCGAGGCCGGAATAGAAATTTCCAAAGGTGAGATAAAATGTGAAATGGAGTTCTGCTATTTTCTCACACCCAGAGGATCGTATTGACGACCTCGCTGGTGGGAGAGAAACTCAGCAATCAGATGTGCCTGCTCAGGTCGTTCCACACTGCTGTCGTCCCGGGGGGGCAGAGCCAAAGTGTAGGGCAGCTACCCCAAATGTGGTCTGAGAAGGAGCGGCATCGAGCCCCGCGCCAGACCTGTCCCATAGGATTCTGCGTTTTAACAAGACCCCTGAGTGTCTCTAGGCATCTCACTGTGTAAGAAGCGTCCTGGGGGGCCTCTCAGCACCCCACCCCAGCCTGGCAACCCCACCCCCCTGTCCTGGTCACAAGCCCCCCAGCCCGCCCCTCTCTACATATCCTTCAATCACAGCCAGGCCTCTGCGGAAGCCTCCCTGATGGATGGTCACCCCCATCTCCCCGGGGGGGACCCTTCTGAGAGCCCCCTGCACTTGCTGTGCTGGCCTCGCCTTACATCAGTCTGTCCCCCTACTCCATGGGCTCCGTGACAGCAGGGCCATTATGCTCCAGCCGGGAGCCGACCCGAGTGAACGCTCCGTGATGATAATGACCAACGTTTATGGAGCGTCTTCCTACCTGCTGGGCCCTGGGCTGGCCCCGATGTGCAAGGGCTCATTCGGTCCTCACGACCCCCGCGGGGAGGCCTGCTGTTACTGCCACATGGAGAGGTTGAGGGACACAGTCAAGGGCACTAGGCTGGCAATTGGTGGAGCGGAAACCCACCCCTGGGGACCCCGGCTGGGTCCCAGGCACTTAACTATGGCCCGCTACCCGGCCCACGTGCCGAGGCATCCTGACAATGCACATCTGCTGTCTTCCCGGGTTTGCACATCTGGTTCTCAGAAGCCCAGGTCTGAGCACGGCGAGGTGTTGGGATGCCCAGGCCAGGGCTTCCTTCCTGGGGGAGCCCCCCACTTGTCTGCGGGTGGGGGGCCTCCGACCAACGCGGTTCCTCAGGTCATGAAGGTGAGACGTGGCCTCCGGGACGCGGGAGGTCACACACGCCCTGTGGACAACAAGGCCGATGTTGGCCACTGCTCCCATTCTGCACTTTCTTTTTACTCTTTTGCTGGGAAAGATTCGCCCTGAGCTAACATCTGTTGCCAATCTTTTCCCTCCCCAAAGCCCCAGTACATAGTTGTGTGTATAGTTGTAAGTTCTTCTAGTTCTTCTGTGTGGGCCGCCGCCACAGCGTGGCAACTGACAGACGAGTGGTATGGTTCCGCACCCAGGAACTGAACCTGGGCCACCAAAGCGGAGTGTGCTGACCTTTAACCACTAGGCCCTCAGGGCTGGCCCCTTTTCTTGCCCCTTCCGCTGGACCAGCTGGCCCGTGGGACGCAGGAATCCCGAGCGTTCGTTGGGGTTATAAGGCATCTCCAGGTGCATCTGCTCTGCCCTGCGCTCACCCTCCCTTCCACGGGAGTCAGGGGCAAGTGTCGCTGTGAGTGAGCTGGTGGAGGCCCCATACTGGTTACTGGGGAACCATGGGCTCCAGACTCAGATTCCTGGGTTCAAATCTGGCCTCTGCTCTTCTTAGCCACGGCCTTCCGGCAGGTGGCTGGACCGCAGTTCCTTCCGGGTAAAAGCAGGACGGTAACCGCATCGGACTGTGTGTGTGGCCTGTGGACGAGGTGGAGGGAAGGTGCTGGAGCTCGGCCGCACTTGGTGCGTCTCTCCAGCCCTCGTCTGATGGCCGCCTGTGCTGTGCTGCTTCCCTCCCAGGCCCGTCCTCGCACCAGCTCGGGGTGCGTTTTTAATCACTGTTGTGTAGATGAGGACGCTGAGTGTGAACGCTGTCATCGACCCTTTGAGTCCAGGAGAAAAGACACAACAAGCGATGGAGGAATCCCCCTTTCTCCCCGGTTTTTGAATCGAGCTGCGGGGAGGAAGGAAGGGCAGGCAGCGCAGGGGGCTGGAGCGGCCCTCTGGGACCACGACCACCTGTCCTCTGATTTCCAGAGCCTTCTTTCTGGCTCGCGTTGGTGCCCCGGTTAGGGAGTTTGCCTCCTAGCTCCCTCTGGGTGAGCGAGGGCCACCTGTTTCGGGCCACCCTGTTTAGCTCCTGCCAGAAGCAGACAGTTCAAGGGGCCCTCCTCCCGCTACCCCTCGCCAGGTGGGAGGGGGCTGCTGTGACCACCTCCTGTGCCTGCATAAAACCCCCTCACTATCTCCCCATTAAGTGATGAATCAGCCTAAAAGACGCCAGTGCCCTCGACCTTTTCCTCCTGGGCACTTCACTCCTCGGAGGTGAGTGGCCCCGGCGGGTGGCCTCTTGTTCGGGGGCTCTTCAGCAGGCCCCGTTTCCTTTCCTGGCTGAAGCAGTTTGCGGCTGCACAGATACCGGCGACAAGTCCAGGAGCCTGTGGCTGAGCAGCACACTCCCCTCAATGTTTGTGTTGTGGTAAAATACACATAGCATAAAATTTCTTTTAAACATACGTTTAGGGGCGTTAAGCACATTCACAGTGTTGTGCAGCCATCACCACCATCCATCTCCAGAACTTCTTCATCTTCCCAACTGAAACTCTGTCCTCTTTAAACAACAACTCCCTACCCCTCTCCCCCAGCCCCTGGCACCCCACCATTCCACTTTCTGTCTCTGTGATTTTGACTCCTCTAAGTATCTCATATGAGAGGAATGATATAGGGTTTGTCCTTATGTGACTGAACATAATGTCCTCAAGGTTCATCCCTGTAGTAGGATGTGTCAGAATTTCCTTTCTCTTTAAGGCGGAATAATATTCCATCACATGGATGGACCGCATTTCATTTATCCATTCATCCATCCATGGACAGTGGGGTTGCTCCCTGCCTTAGCTATTGTGAATAATGCTGCTATGACCGTGGCTGTACGTGTATTTCTTTGAGACTCTGCTTTCAATTCTTTGGGGTAAATACCCGGCAGTGGAATAGCTGGATCATGTGATAGTTCTAGCTTTAATTTTCTGAGGAACCTCCAGACTGTTTTCCATAGTGGCTGCACCGTGTTATATTCTCAACAACAGTGCACAAGGGTTCCAGTTTCTCCACATCCTCACCAGCATTGTTGATTTCTGTTTTTTTGATGCACATCCTCCTGGGTGTGAGGTGGTATCATTGTGGTTTTGATTGCATTTCCCTGATTGTTAGTGATGTTGAGCATCTTTCCATGTACCTGTTGGCCATTCTTGTATCTTTTTGGAGAAACGCCTGTTCAAGTCTTTTGCTCATTTTTGAATCGGGTTGTTCTTCTGTTGCTGGAGCACCACACTTCATAGTTTATGAAAGGCCGTCTACATCCTCAACTTATTTGCACGGTAGACAGGGCGGGAGAGCCTGGCTCCATTTCACAGGTGAGGGCACTGAGCCGGGGGCTGAAGCACCTTGCTTGGGGCCACACTCCTAGGCAAGCACCTTCCTCATGTGCGCTGGGCCTGGGCTCACCCTGTCTCAGCTGAGTGAGGGCCAAGAGGCCGTTGGCCTTGTGTCCTCTTTACGAATAAGAGGACCAAGACTTGGCCCCCCAGGCTGAGGGGCCAAGTACTGCTTTGTATAGTCAGTATGTGTTATTAGTTTACCTGATCATTACAGATCGGTCAGATCACCAAACGTGTCTTCAAACAAGTAGGACTGACTAGAACTCTCCTAGACGGATGTCCTAACCCCCCTGTGGTTTTGGTGTAGATCTGCACCCATTATCCCCCTGAATTAGACACTCAGAGGCTGGGCTATGGGAGGGGTGAGGGAAGACCTGTAAAGGGGACCTGGCTGGATGTGAGCTTCATGGTTAGAACCCAAATGCCCTGTGTTCACATCCTGACTGCTGCTTGCTAATGTGGACCCTCTCGAGCCTTAGTTTGCTCATCTGTAAAATGGGGGCTCACAGACTCTCTGTAAGGAGGGTTTACATGAGGAGAGAATGCAGTAATGGATGCAAAGCCGCTTACCCCCAGAGGGAGGGGGACTTTACATGTGGTGGATGTGAGAAAGCTGCTTTCTCTGCATCCTGGTGCTTTGGGACCATCAGGAAACAGGGTAATGTAGTGCAAAGAGGGGGCTTCAGAATGAGAAAACTGTGTGTGCCGGTTAGCTTTTGCTGTGTAACAAACCATCCCCAAATTGAGAAGCTTTACAAGACCATCTCTTTAGCCAGCCTGGGGATCAGCACTTTGGGCTGGGCTCCGCTGGGCGGTTCTTCTGCACATCTCGTCTCGGCTGAGCTCGCTCTCACATCTGCAGTCAGTGACTGGTCAGCTAGGTAGCTCTGCTCCTGGGCCACGGGCCTCTCAACAACCAGAGAGCAGGTGGAGAGATAGTCCAGGCCTTCCCATGGGAGCGGCTGCAGTGTCACACTGCAGAGGCACGGGTACAGGGCGGGGAGAATGTGCGGCCGTTTCACATCCCACCCACTGTGGGCTTGAATCCCGCATCTGCACTTATCGTGTGAATGTGCTATGTTTTTAAAGCATTTGTTTTTGTATCCGTAAAAGGGGGGATAGTAACACCCATCTGGCCAGAGAGTTCTGTGGGTTATGTGCATGGATGGCTGTGAAAGAGCCCAGTGTTGAGTTCGTGCATAGCAGCTGGTCAGTTCTACTCACCGTTACCATGGCCAGGCTCTGGGCCAGGGGCTGGAGGCTGAGAAGGTGCAGGGAGAGTCCATCTCGTGTTTCCTCCTGACAGAAGAGGGTCGGTGAGCATGGAGGAGCTGCTCTGAGAGGTATCCAGCAAAGAGACAGGCATCTGAGTGGGGGCAGTGAGAACATTCTGGAACACTGTCGTGCTCACTCCTCCCCCCCTGGGGGTGGGGGTGGGATCATGAAGGGGGGTTGGATTTTTATGTTGGCCCTTGAGAGGGACAGTGTGGAAATGGGTTTCCTGAGAAGGGCTCGGTGAGGCAGTGACAGAAGGTCCCTCCGGGGTTTCCAGGAGGAAAGGAGCGATGGGTACGCAGCACCCGTGTGTTCTCAGAGGGGTGCATGCGCGAGAAATGTCGCCAGTCAGCACTTCTGTGGGCTTCGCCCCTGCAGCACCTCCCAGCTGGGCTTCTTGCCGGCCACGTCCCGTCTGACTTTCCCCAGCCTCGGTGGCACGAGCCGTGGTCCCATCACCTCAGTGCCCCACTGTGCTGTGGCAAAGGGACACAGCCGGAGTCTGACAGGCACCACGTCAGACTCAGCTGTCTGGGCCCAAAACTCTGAGGAATAAAACCAAACCTTCAAGAAGAGCCGCAGCACGAGCGTCAGGGAGAGGATGCCAGGGCGACACCCGCAGAGCATCTGAACCTGGTCCCCTCTGCCGGCCCCGGGCTCCCGGCTAACCGTGAACCTACCGGAAGGGGAAGGGAGCTGGCGTCTGTTGAGGCTGGACCGGGTGCCAGCTCTCCTGCAAGGCGCTGTATGCCGGTCAGGTGGGTGGGGAAGATCTGGAGGCAGGCGGGGGCTGTGAGCTGGGGGATGTGGACAAATCACTGACATGGGTGAGCCTCAGTTTCTCCATCTGTAGAATGGGGAGAAGTGCAGCACAGCGATCTAGAGACAGGCTTCGGGAGGCAGGGAGTAGGACTGAGAATGCTGGTGTGTTCCAGGCTTCTTACAGGCCGAGCAGTAGCTCAGGGACCCTGGTGTGCAGGAAACCGATGAAAACAGGCAGAGCGCTCAGCACACAGTCGACACTCTGGAAACGTTTGTGTCGATTGGGTGGAAATCCAAGGTCCCCGCCTTCCCGGTGCTCATGGCCTCACTGTGGAGGCCGCACACTTTCTCAGCAGGCGTGTGACTGGGATCTGTTTCTGGAGTGCCCTCTGCTGCCCAGTGGGTGGAGCCTGGTGACCTCAGGACCCAGCTCTGGGTCTGGCACACAGGAGGAGCTACATGAATGTAGGGAAGGCGGCTGGTGCCCAGCACCTACCTTACGTAGCATGTGGAAGATGCCCGGTAAACAGTTGTGGAGTGAAGGAATAATAATTGCATGTACTGAGTGCTCACTATGTGCTGGGCACCCTTCTGAGTGCTCCTCACGAAGTCCTCACGACAGCCCTTCCAGGGAGGTCCCATTGTCATTATCACCTGTATGCCCATTGGACAGGTGAAGAAACTGAGTCCACGACAGCATATCATCCCCGGAGCGAGGGGCAGCGGCAGGGTGCTGGGCGGCGGGTCAGCCCTGAAGCCCAGCTCCGACCACCATGCTGGGGGCCTTTCCAAATGAATGGTTGCAGGAATAAACAGGGGTGCTGATGGATTCAGTCCCACGTTGACAGGATTCGCCGTGTAGGTTGTTAGTTAATACAAAGAGAATGGAGCTCTGATGTCGCAGAGCCCCGTTTGGAATCCCGCGCATGTTCCAGCTGTGTGACTTTGGGGTGGGAGGGGACGATTTCCTGGCTTCCCTGGAGCTTGACTCCCGAATTTTGAAAAGGGGATTTACAAAGGAGACCCTGGCACACAGTAGGTGCGTAATAAATGTTTCCTTCCCAGAGTGGGGGTGTGAGTTTTGTCTGTTGGATCTCCCTGGATGGGGGGCCATGGCTCGAGGGCCTCTGGGGACAAACCCAGATAGGCTCGTAAAAGGCCTTGCTATTCTCCACGTCCCGTTAAAACACCAGACGCTGGAGGCTGGCACAGCAATTTGTTGTTTAACTTTTGGAAAAAATTAGATGAGTGATTTGTGCTTCTTGAATCTGGAAATAGTGGGGAGGAAGGTTGGGCGGATTTGGGAGACGGTGGTGCTGCTCCCGTCACCGCTCCGGAGCTCAGCGCGGTGCGTGCAAATGGCCCTGATTAATTTTTCAGCAGGAGCCCCGCACTGCCTGCATACTGATGCGCACCAGACTGGCATGAAATTGGCTTCCCAGTTGTCACACTGGGAGCCTAGGTATGGTGGTGGAGACCGGGACGTGAGGTGGCTGGTGATTTCAGACTGGCAACCCTGAGCCCCACACTGGTGGGCCGTGGGCCGTGGAATCGAGAAAAGGCAAGAGTGTCTTATTTCTTTATTTGGCTTTTGGAACCAACTGTGAACCACTAATTCAGTCATTTACCCAAGAAGCATGCACTGAGCTACTCTGGGCCAAAAGTGAGCTCAGAGCTGGAGATGCCACGGTGAATGGGACACATGCCTACAATCCAGAACTTTCCAGTCTAGAGAAGCAAAATGGACCCAGACAGCTTCAGTATCATGCTATATCATAGAGGTGGGATCCAACCCACAGAACCTGCCCAACAACCCATTGGTGAGCCGCTAACCAGCTGGGGAAGTCAGGGAAGGCTCCTCGGGGGTGGGACAGGTGGGGTCTTTTGTGATGGACATTGAGGGATGAATAGAAGTTAACTGAGGGAGAAAAAGAGGCCACGACAGGAGAGGGCACAGCCTGAGCTCAGGGTGCCTGGAGGGACTGTGGTCTCTTCAGGGAAGTGGGAGAAGCGTGTGGGTGGAGAGTTGTTTGGATGGGGTGGTGGGAGCAGCTGATGAGAGGCCTTGAATGCCGTGCTGACAACCAGCTCGGCCGAGTCCTGCAGGCAAGGGGCGCCGTGGGAGGGTTTAGACGACGTTAGATCTGTCGTCTCGCAAGGTATGTTGCCTCAAGAATGGATTATGTTAGGGTGTTTGCAGCCATCCATGGTGGTGAGGGGCAGGACTGGGGGCCCTGCACTCCGGGGGACCCCAAGAAACAGTGTGCTGTGATCATTTCCATTGAAATCAATGAAAAACAGAGTGAAAGGCCACCCTGAAGTTACTCAGTAATCCAGACTTTCCAGAATGCCGGCACCATCACACGTGCGTGTGGGAGCTCTGCCCCGGGGTGGGTCCGGGCAGCGAGGGAGGAGGGGCCCGAGAGTGTCAATGGGGAAGGGGGAGCTTCCTTGTCTAAAAGCCCGTGCCTTCCTCTAAGAGCCGCCCAGCTCCGGCCAGGGTCCCTCTGCGCCCCTGGGCCTCCCTGGCTCCTCCTCCTCCGGGCTTTGCCCTAGGCCCTGGGTGTCCCTGTCAAGTTACTTCCCCCTCTGTAGAAGGAGGATGAAAAGTGCCCCCCAGCAGGGCTTTTGTGACGGGGACGTGAGGCTGGTTGTTAGAACGGGAGGTCTGTGGACCGTGAGCAGGCAGCGGGCCGATGGAGGCCCTTCTGCTCAGCAGAAATGTTCTCCTGCGTTTAGCCCTGAAGACTCCCTGGGGCGTAAATGTTTCATCTTAGTGGTTGCGAGTCTCCTTTGCACCACCAATACTCTCTTTTTTGTGTGTGTGTGAGGAGACCAGCCCTGTGCTAACATCTGCCAATCCTCCTCTTTTTGCTGAGGAAGACGGCCCTGGGCTAACATCCATGCCCATCTTCCTCCACTTTATATGGGACGCTGCCACAGCATGGCTTGCCAAGTGGCGCGTCGGTGCGCACCCGGGATCCGAACCGGCGAACGCCGGGCCACCGCAGCAGAGCGCGCGCACTTAACCACTGCGCCACCAGGCCGGCCCCCTTTGTTTCTTTTTAATTTAGCAGAACAGTACGCACCTTGCAGGTTTCTCCACATGTAAGGGTTGTGGTGTTCAGGCCTGTTCCTCGGTGTGTGTGGGACCGGGGTCGGGGGCAGGAAGGGTGGGGAGGGAGGTGAGAGACCTCCCCACACCAGGCACGGGGTCCCGGGGCGGCAGAGGGGGGAGCTGGGCCATGCTGGCGTTTTCTCCTCTCTGCTGATTTTGATGTTTATGGTGTCACGTCTCCCATCCCTGGGGGTTGTGCTACGTACAGATAGGCATTCACTTTTTTTCAAGTTTGTTTTTTTCTCCTTTATAAAAATAGAATCTCGGGGGTTGGCCCGGTGGTGTAGTGGTTAAGTGCGCGTGCTTTCCACTTCAGCGGCCCGGGGTTCACAGGTTTGGATCCCGGGTGCAGACTTATGCAGGGCTTGTCAGGCCACGCTGTGGCGGCGTCCCATATAAAGTGGAGGAAGATGGGCACGGATGGTAGCCCAGGGCCAGTCTTCCTCAGCAAAAAGAGGAGGATTGGCGGCAGATGTTAGCTCAGGGCTAATCTTCCTCACTAAAAAGAAAAATAGAATCTCTGTAGAAAATGTTGAAGAGAAAAAGAATTACACATAATCCCACTCGTCAAGGATAATGGGCTTCACTCCTTCTAATCGTTAGACGTGTTTAAATAGGGCTAATATGTAATCTCTGGGGACGAAAACAGAAAACCAGTCAAGCAGAAAGCGTGGCCTGTTAGTAGCGCCCATGGTGGAGTGCTGGGCTAGACGGTCATGGGGTCGCCTCACAGTAGTCCTGAGGGCTGGGTTCTCTATTACTCCCATTTTGCAGATGAGGGGACTGAGATTCAGAGAGGCCAAGTAGCTTGTGCAAGAGCAGCAGGCCGGTGGCAGAACCAGGGTTGGAACACGGCAGTCAGACTGCAGGGCCCAGGTTGATAGAAATTTTTTAAAAAATGGCCCCAAATCTCACAACCAGAAGACTGCCATATCAACCTGGGGTGCCTTCCTCCAGATATTTTCCAGGCAAAGGGATAGGAAGGCACACATTCTCTTGGGGTGGGTAACTGCTCTAACCAACACGCCCAAACCTGGAGGTGTCTTCCTGGCCTTGTCGAAGTCTGATGTGGACTGTGGGGTGGGTGGGGCATCAGGCTCTACTCCCCGCCATCATTCAGGAGCCCAGGCCCCTTCCCTTTTGTGGCTCTGCCCTCCTCTAGGTCCTCGAGGTCCTGGGGGAGGAGGAGAGGTGGAGTGATTACACGTGGGAGGGTTCTATGGCCAGTCCGGAGTGGCACACATCCCTGCTGCCCACATTCCAGGCCAGGACTCAGTTGTGTGGCTGCACCTCATGCAAAGGAGTCTGGGAAATGTAGTCCTGTAGTGTGCAGGGGCGGGACTGGGGGAACAGCTTAGCGAATAGTTTAGAGAAATTGCATCTTCTCTGACTCACCCACCTACCCACCCACACCCACCACTTCCAGATATCGAATCATGCCTGTAAAAAGCAGCCTCTGGCTGCTGGTGGACAGCAGGCTGGAGGGGTGAGTCTGGAAGCACAGGGTCCTTCCTCAAGAGGCTGTCCCCTTAGATCAGGTTGGGAGCTGGCCAGGCTGAACTGGGGAAGCAGAGAGGACAGGAGGGGGAGACTCATGACCTGTTTAGGAGGCAGAACCAGTGGGCGACCCATTAGTTATGGGGTAAGGGGGAGGGAGACTCCAGGTGGACTCCCAGATTTCCAGCCTGGGCAATTCCCGAGACTTGACCCCGGGAGCTGGCTGTGGGTCTTGGGGGGCAGAGGCCCCTGGGAGGTCACCTGACTTGTTTTTAGCACACCTGGGCACGGCTCTGATGGGGAAGGATCTGAATGATGGGGGGAGCACTCCGCGGCCTTTCTCTTTTGAGGCATGTGGGGCTTGTGTGTGTGGGTGTCGGTGGCTCCCTGCCTCAGAGCGAGCAGTCCACGCAGGGGCAGAGGGACGACGCGGAGGCATGGCTGAGTTTCCCTGCAGCCTCTGGAGTCCCTGCCCCCGCCATCCTGGCCCTGGTCCAGGCGCTTGGTGGCTGCAGCTCTCCTGGCCGCAGCAGGTCACACAGTCCCCAGGCGTCCAGGAGGCAATCTGGGCAATTGATAAGGCCTGCATGCTGCTGTTAGAAGCTGCCAAATGTGGCTGAGGACATGTCACCCTTGGCCCCCCTCACTGCCACCTTTGTCCGCGTGGACCAGGGATGGCGGCAGAGGGCTGGAATTTTCCCTGAGGCCTCCATTCGCATGTGTTGTTCTTTTTCCTCAGGCCCCTAAGATGAGGAGACCACACTACCCGGGCCTTTCCCAGCACCGGGACCCTTCTGCAGGTTCCTGGGGGACTCTCCGCCACTTGGGGATCTGTCCTGCTGAGGGGACCCAGGGGTACTCAAGCCCATGGCCCCCATCACTGGAGATGGAGGATTCGTTAGGAACGGGCTCCCGTCCGAGGGGCTGGCTCTGCCCTCCTGGCTTCAGGCTCAAGGTCTGTGCCCTCTGCCCTCTGCAGCCACCCTCACCCCGCCCTCATCCAGCTCCCACACCTGTGTCCGTCTCAGCTGTCCCTTCCAGGGCCTGGTTCTCTGTCCCCAGATAACCCTGCCACCCTCCTCTGAACATGCCCTGGTTCTGTTTCTCCCCTAATCACTCATCTCAAAGCTCCTGTGTAAATAGCCCAGGTCCAGGTGGGACTCACCACCCTCCTTCCGGCTACAGAGCTGCCTCTGTTAATGTGGCCTCAGGTTGCAACCTCGTTTATGGTGACCAAGTCCTGCAGCTGCGTCGTGCTGACCTTACTGTCCCACAGCCCCTAGAGCCTTTTGCACATGGCAGCCACTAAGCTGCCTCTATCTCCCTCACCCTGCATCTCAGTCATCTCAGTATCCCCAGGACCAGCCCAGGGCCTGGAATACAGAAGGTGCTTGAGAACGATTTTAGAAGCCCACTCTGAAGAAAGATGTTTGTACAAGCATCAAGGGTCGGAGTTACCATCTGCCCACTTGAAGGCCAGAGTGTCCTTGCTGTTCTGGATGCAGAGGGGACACTTGGGAAAGGTTTGTTGGATGCATTAGTGCATGGAGAGAATGAATGAATGAGTGAATGCTCTTGTACTTACACAGTGCAAGAGCAGGAACTTGCATCTCTCACCCACCTTCATCTTTGTCAGTTGAAATGCGCTCCTAGTCCCAGTTGGTTGTTTTGGATTCTAATTGTTTCTTCTACGTTGATAGATTTCTCACTGTCAGCCTTGTGGGATGGATTCGATTATTGAAAGGCACGGCTGTTCCCTGACATTCAGGAGTTTGGGTCATGGCATTTGATCGATCTTCCTCTTCCTATTAAGAGCACCAAATCTGGTGTCAAACAGACCTGCATTTGAATCCCCACCTCACCATCTGGTGGCAGTGTGACCTTGGACAAGTCGTTTAACCTCTCTGAACTGTGTGTTCATTTGGAAAATAGGGAAAATAAACTACAGAATCTTGAAGAGTTGTTCTGAGGGAAGACGTGAGTGGTACCAATAAAGCGATCAGCGCAGAGTCTGAGAATGAATGTTAGACACGGCAATGATGTCAATGGTGATGAGGATGGTGACGAGGATGATGAGGATCATGATGAGAATGATGGTGATAAGGATGGTGATGAGGATGACGGTGATGAAGATGGTGATGAGGATGATGGTGAGGAGGATGATGAGGGTGGTGATGAGGATGACGGTGATGAAGATGGTAATGAGGATGATGGTGATGAGGAGAGTGATGAGGAGGATGGTGATGAGGATGATGGTGGTGAGGATGGTGGTGATGAGGATGGTGGTGGTGATGATGAAGATAATGAAGGTCATAACAAAGGACTAAAAATGGAATGACAGAGACAAGAGATCATGTGATTAATCTCATGGACAAGGATTATTTCTCTAAGAAGTTCAGCACTCTGAGAGCCCACAGTTGGCTTGGTGCACACCCTGATTCAATCTGTGTGGTTCATTTCTCTTCCCTCTGGCTCCCTGGCTGACTGGGAGCAGGAGGTATTGTATCAGAACCTCCAAAGGAGTCCTGTTTATCCAGACAGATCCTGCTCTCAAAATGCCTGTTTAGTCTGTAGCTTTCTTCTTATTGCTGAGTCCTTCCAAGTCTCTAGCCACCTGGTCCCCAGTCCTGGCTGCACATGTCTCTTGGAGGGTTGTAAAAATTGTGAGCCTGGACCCCAGCCCCAGAGATTCTGATTAAATTGGATTGCAGTGGGGCCACTGTGTCTATTTAAAAAGCTCCCCAGGTGATTGCAATCTGCAGCCAAGGCTGAGGAGTTGGGGAGGAATTTCATTCTTTCTCGGTGCAGGGCTGTTTAAAAACAATCTCCCACCTGGCATATGGCGGGAAGGTGAGACGAGTGGCACAGCTAGAGTTTGTCGTCAGAGAGAAGGAGGCAGCAGCTCTCAGACAACGAGTCCTCACGTTCAGCCATATTGAAAAGAAAACGAGAGGAGGTCAGAGTCACAAAGGAGGGGGACAGATGTACTAAAGCCATAGGACCAGGGGGTCCAGTCTTCCCCAGGCAGGTTCATGGCCAAAGGAAACCTTTCCTTCTCCTCCTTGAGCCTTATCACCTCTTTTCCCAAATTGAGTAAATGGGGCTCAGATTGGCTAAGGGAGCTGCTCAAGGTCACATAACAAGTTGTCATATCTATCCATCCACCTACCTACCTACCCATCCATCCATCCATCCACCCATCCATGCATTCAACCACCCATCCATCCATCCACCCATCCATCCATCCTTCATCCATCTACCATCCATCTATCCCCCGTCTATGCATTCATCCATCCATCCCTCCATCCCTCCCTCCCTCCATTCCCCCACCCACCCATCCCCCCATCCATCCATCCATCCATCTACCCATCCATCTATTCATCCATCCATCCATTCACCATCTGTCCAACCATCCACCCGTCCATGCATTCAACCACCCATCCACCCACCCGTCCATCATAATTCATCCATCTATCATCCATCTATCCCCCATCCATGCATTCATCCATCCATCCCCCATCCCTCCCTCCCTCCATTCCCCCACCCACCGATGCCCCCATCCATCCCCCCATCCATCCATCCATCCATCCATCCATCTACTATCCATCCATCCTCTCATCCATCCATCCTCCCATCTATCCACTTTCCCACCCCAGCCTTCTTATTGGAGAAGAATAAAGAAGAGTTCCAGTATGGGTAGGAGGCACCCTGTGTTCCAGCCCCTTAGAGCATCCCTTTCATTGGCATATGCACTCTATCCTGGCCCCTGGACCAGGCAGTGTTGGGATTTAAAAGGAGACTAAGACAGGGTACAGCCATCAAGGAGCTTACAGCTGTGGCTGGGAAATGATAGACACCACCTGAAGGGCGCAGAGTAGGTGCCATGAGTGTTGTCAGAGAGATGCAGAGCAGGAGACATTCAGGCAGGGAGCCAGGGTGGAAAGTGAGGCTGGGAGCAGACAGCCTGTGGGAGAGCAGCTTGCTGCTCAGAGCTGTGGTTCTGGGTACCAGCTCTGACTTCTCTGGGCCTCAGTTTCCTCGACCACATACTGAGGTGCTGCCTCGTACATCTCTGGGGCCATCATGAGGATGCGGGGCCACCCCTGGGGAATTTGGAGAGGGCATGATTATTTTAGGTGCTGACTAAATGGCGGCTGAGTTTTTAAAGTACTTCTGCCTGCATAGATCTCAGAGGTCACCACTGATAGGTTTGCAGGACGGGGATCTGGAAGGGACACATGAGCAAGAAAGGGAAGGTGGGAGTGTTTGGGGCTGTCCTGAGTGCTGAGGGCGGCAGGAGCAGAAGGGCAGGTGGGGTAAGGCTGGACAGGTGCGTCGGTACTCCGTGGGGGCCTTGGCTGCCAGGTGGGAGGTCGGCTCTGCCTGGGGCTGAGGGGAACCACAGGCTGCTTTAGAGGGAGAAGCTGTTGTAATGGTCCAGGGAGAGATGACTGGGGACACACAGGCTGGGGCCCTGAGGCGGGAGGAGAGACTTGTGGAAGGACCGTGAAGACTGAACATTTGAATGAAGAGGCCCAGCCCCATGGAGCTCACATGTCTGTGCGGGAAACAGGCCAATAGAACAAGAAATACTTATTGCTTTACCCAGAAGGCCTCACAGCTTCATCCCCAGAGCCCAGGACAGTGCTCCGCCCTGAGTGGAGTCTCTGTAAGCATTGCGCACGTGAAGATACAAGATGTCAGAGTGATGGGCGTAGGAAGCACGTGGCGGTGGGCAGAGGCAATGACGGGAGGTGCTGCCTCAGACAGGGTGGTCAGGGAGGCCTCGCCTGGGAGGAACCATTCAAGCTGAGCCCCAAATGAGGGAGGAGGCCAGCCACGGAGGGCTCAAAGGGAAGAGATTTCCAGGCAGAGGGAACGGCTGAGGCAAAGGCTGCGAGGCCTTGGGACATCTTTCCGTAGCCCCAGACCTGGGGTCCTGCAGGGACAGATGAGCTTGGAGGGGCCCCTCTGCCCTGTGTCCCATGGAGCATCCTTTCCCGCCAGCCCCCATCTCTTCTGCTCCCCTCACACTCCTGCACCCCCTGACCCATCTTCAGATCCCACAGAATGCACTTCAGATTGCAGAGGGCAATTCTGCACCTTCTCCCTTCACGAGGAGAGAGCCTCGGCTCCCCTGGGGTGATCTTTTCAATCAAACCCTGAATGCTGCCAGGGCTCACAAGATGAACTCACAGGAAAAGCCTGCAGACCCGTGGTTGCTGTCTGGGCCCTGATTTGTTCTAAATGGCACTTGTAAATGAGACGACGTGTCCCTTTGTTCTAGGGGAAGGGAGGCCGTGCTCCCTGGGGAGGCCTACTGGCTGCCCCTGTCCCCCCGCCCCCATCCCACAGCAAGCTGGCCAGGACCCTAAGGGGGGGTCAGAGCATGTTCCATCCACCACGCAGCTCCCGGGAGAAGGCGGTCCCTGGAGCAGGCGTGTGTAGATGAGGGGGGTCCATGGTGCTGCTGGCCCAGGTTGGTGACCCAGCTTCTTCCTCTGGGTCTGGAAACACATCTTGCTTCTCAGGTCAAGTTTGTGAAATGCGCCATTCCACGTGCCCAGGCGGGATGACCCCTAATGGGTGGCCTTTGCACAGGCTTTGCTGACATCGGCTGTGCTGGTCAAGGTCCAGGCAGTCATGGCCCCAGCCCCGAGCCTGGTGGGTAGGAACCCAGTCTTGGAGGAAGGTGGGGCGTCCAGTTCAGGCTTCCTTGTTCGCCAGCTCCCGGACCCTGCTGTCTCTGAGGTTTGCTTTCCTCGTATACAGAGCAGGGATGTGACCCACTCTGGGTTACTATGACACCAGCAGTTCTCCCGGGACACGCGGGGATGCTCCTACCGCCAGCTCTGTCCCCTGGTGCCTTCCTAGGCTGGCTGCTGGAGGCACAGAGAGCCCTCAGACTACAGAGGACAGACAGACCCACAGAAGGTGCCAGGACAGAGGGAAGGGCCTGGGGCTGGCTGCACAGGAGCCCTCCCCAACCTGCTGGGTTGGGGAAGGTTCAGGAAAGGTGTTGGGAGGAGTAGTGGCTGAGTGGGAATTTGCTGGGTGGGGAAGGGTAGAGGAGTGGGGGCTGAACTAGGTGGGTCCCCACCTCAGGGGATTGGGGGGATGTGGAGCCTCCAGAGAGCCCCCCACTGACTAGGGGTCAGGCGCTGGGGTGCAGGTGGCGAGGAGGGAGGCCAGACCATGGAAGACTTCAAACGTTGATGCTAAACCTGTGCTTGGTCGCTGCCTTCCTGGAGGGGCCTGTGAAGGAGGAGAAGGAGTGGGCAGAGACCCTCCGCCCCCGCCCCTCACCCCCAGTCATATTTCTTTCACATACACCACGCTTCTCAGGAGGACATGAGAGGACGGACTCATAAGTTGGGAGCTGTGTGGAGAGACAGCAACAGCGTCCAGCCACGTTTCCCCGCTGATCCCATTAAGGAAGTTTCCCTGAGACTGGTCGATGGGGTGGCCTCATTACGTTTGGAATTAACGTCCCCCTGGGGGGCTCTTCCACGCTTGAACCTGATTCGATTGGGGGGTGGGGCGGATTAACTGCACAAAACTTCACCAGCTCAGTTTGTGAAGAGGAAAGCACACCTGAGTGGGGCCACAGTGTTAATAAGGAAAAATTCTTAATCCTCTAGACCATTGTTGTCAATTATGTATCTTTTTTCATTGATTCCTGTAACAAAAATGCCATGAGCCCCTGGTGTGTGCAGTTTTGTATGCTAGACATGGTAGAATTCTCCAGACTAAATCCTCTAGGCTCATGGTGTCAGCCAACCTTTGTTCTGGACGTTGATTATTTTTCAATATTAAAGCGTCAAAGGGAAGAATGTTATTAGGAATGAGAATGCTGATGAGTAAACATGAAAACTGCTTCCAGAACAAATACCCCATCAATACAACATCAAGAAAATGTGTTTTGTGAGGGATTGGGTCAACAGTCTACAGCCTGGGTGGAGGATCCGCCGTGTGCTGGGGATCAACTTGCATGCCGAGATGCAAGGGCCAGTGTGTGCCCCCAGGAAGCCCAGAGGCCAGGGCGGTGACTCAGATACTGAAAGGGACAGTGATATCCAAACGGGACGGGTGTGCCAAGGAGGAGCATGTTGGGGAGAGCCCACCTGGCCTGGGATGGCTCCAGAAGATGGGGTTCAACGCTTGGGCTCAAGTAAGGCTGGAGTGGTGGGTGCTCCCAACAGAGGCAGTAGCAGGTGCAAAGGTTCAGAAGCAGGATGCCCATGGAACCTTCTAGAGGCTTGGTAAGCAGAAGTCTAAAGATCATAGTATAAGGATCCTGGTGGGATGAACCTGGAAACTCAAGATGAGATCGTGTCACAAAGGGCCCTGAATGTACACATACGTGTATGCACACCTTTGCACCCTCACACACTCACATACACACACACACACACACACTCACCCAGCTCCCGGCTCTGACTGTGGTGCTGCAGTTCGGGGATTGGCCCAGGCCTTCAGAAAACAGCTTGTCCACTCAGAGAGAAGGGCAGACAAGGGTCAGCATCTGAAAACACTCATCAGAAGGATGTGCCAGATCCCTGGGCCTGGGTGCCACCGCCATCTTGGCGTCCTTGCCCCTCCCTCAGGCAGGGCTTGAACAAAGGACCCCACTCTCTGCGGCTCGGGGCAGGGGCTTCTGCGGCTGCCTGGGAGGGCGAATGAGGCAGTGTGGAAGGGCGCCATGGCCAGCGCCAGGAGGAGCAGGCTCAGGGCAGGCTCTGGTGACTGTCCAGTCCGTTGTCCTTCCTGAGAGTCTCCACAGGTTGCAGGTCAGCCAGAGAAATAGACAACAGGAGATAGACAGGTGGGTAGGTAGCTGGATATGGATATAGATATAGATATGGATATAGATATAGATATGGATACGGGTATATATACAGCTGTAGATATAGAGATAGGCACAGGCATAGGCTTAGATTACTAGATTTATTTCAAGGATGTGGCCACGCCATGATGGGGGTTAGCAAGTCAGAAACCTCTGGGGCAGCCTGTAGGCACTCAGGCAGGAGCTGATGCTGCAGTCTTGAGCAGAATTTCTTCTCTGGGAAACTTCAGTGTTTGCTCTTAAGACCTTCAGTGGGTTTGGTGAGGTCCCCCAACATTATCGAGGGTGATCTCCTTCACTTAAAGTCAACTGATCACAGCTGTCAACCACGTCTCCAAAATACCTTCACAGCAATGCCCAGCTGAGCGCATGATTGAGTCACCGGGGACGACGGCCTGGCCCAGTTAACATCTTTGCCTCCCAACCAAGCAGTGGGACAGGGGCCTTTCTGAAAAGCAAAGCGGAAAATATCCCAGAGAAGCCCAAATGCTGGCCGGCAGCACACAAGTCACCGGGTCTGGCCGCTCCTCCGACCCCCAAGTCCCTCCCTCTGCTGCATTTGCTCTCTCAGCAGAACTCCATCGAGCCCTGATCCCGGGCTTCCACTGCACTGCCTTGTCCTGTGACGCTGGGCATGGTTAGCATCCTATTCCCAGGTGTTGGCCTGTCATCTGCTTCCCTTACTGGAAGGGCAGGTCTTTCTCAGATACCCAGCTAAGAAAGTCTGTCTTAGAGCTGGGTCAGGAAAATGCACACCTGCTCCCTTCATCCGAGAAAATTCCCTAAGATGCTATGAACTAATCTAATTTTTTAGGCACCCCCAGAACCCAGGGTCCAGATGGGGACATACCTGGGGCTCTGACATACCCGACCTGAAGCCTTACAGCCATCAGTGACCACGATGGATTGGAAATGGCCCTCAGGGTCCCCTCTGGGCCCTGGGGACAGGCATCAGCTGGCTGCGTCTGAGGCAGGACTGGTATTTGAGTATGAGTCTCTAGATGAGACATGGCCTCCAATATGAGGGGGGTCAGCTGGGCTCCACCCTCAGGCAGGGAAGTTGCTGTCAGGATACTGAAGTCTTTGTGGGAAAATAGAGTGGATGCCCTGGGGGCAGAGACCCAAGGCAAAAAGAGACCCTCCAAAAAAGGAAGGGTCTGCCGGTAAAGACAGAGATGTCAGCAACAGGTGACAGGCATCACGGGGCTGGGCCTGGGTGTCTTGTTGGATTCCTTCTGTTTCTCCTCCCTTGGTCACCAGCTGCTGCTCAGACCTCCTTGCCTGCTAAGAACCCACTTGGCTTGTTGTACTGGAGTGAAAAGTATCCCCCCAAATTCATGTCCACCCCGAACCTCCAAATGTGACCATATTTGGAAATGGAGTCTTTGCAGATGTAGCTAAGATGAGGGCACACTGGAGAGGGCTGGGCCCTAGTCCAATGACTGCTGTCCTTATAAGAAGAGGAGGGCCACAGGGGAGAAGGCCGGGATGATGGAGGCAGATTGGACTGATGTGCCCACAAACCGAGGACACCAGGGAAGCCAGCAGCCACCGGGAGCTGGAGGAGGCAGGAAGGACCCTCCCTGGAGCCTCTGAGGGAGCGCGGCCTTGCGACACCTTCTCTCAGACTTCCGGCCTCCAGACTGGCAGAGGGTGAACCGGTGTTGTTTGAAGCCCGGGTCTGCGGCGCTGGTGGCAGTAGCCCCGGACGCTAACCTGCCGTTGCAGGAGCCAAGCGTCACAGGCACTTTCTCCTGGCGTCTGCGCCTCTGCCGGAAGCTCAGTTTCTTTCCGACGTCCGTCCGTTATTGAACAAGACCGTGCTAGCCGCCCACGGAGCCGAGCCCCTGAGCCGGGTGCGAGGGGAGACAGGGAGGCCAGCCTGGCCTGCTTTTCCTCGGTGGAACCGACTCCCCATCGATACCCCCAAATCCCCTCATCGCTGGAAAGCCATGCTGGAGTCCATCCGCCGAGAATTTGCCAAAGTGGGGCTTGCAAAGCGTATGTTGGTGTGTGCTGGGGAAGGGCTGCTGCGTTCACAGGGTCTGAGTCGCGTGGCCGGGGCTGGTCACAGCGTGTTGGGTCAGTGTGGGTACCAGCCCGCCCGGCAAGCCGAGTCGGCGCCCCACATTTGCGAGAAGGTCTCAGAAACGGGTTGGCTTGGTGGGACCTATTGTTTCATATTCTCGGGGGCTGGGTCTGATTTGCTTCGTGTTGGATGGAGAACATCACTTCACTTCTGCTGCGTAATCGAGTCAGAGAGTGCCTTGGCGGGGTTAGTGGAGGGGCAGGATGGTTCAACCACGACCGGGGTGAAGCGGACGCCAGGGGAGGTGGGCAGGGAGGCAGCCCCCGCAACAGGTGCTCCTCTCTGGCCCCGGCCCTTCCTGGGAAGGGCGTGCTGGACCCAGGCTGTCGCTTCGACCTCATCCTCTCTTCCTCCACTGAGGACTGTCTTGGAATCGTGTGGCTTGGCCGCTGATAGAGTGATTTCTCAGCTAATTCAAAGCCAGCCCTGGGATACAAAATTCACAGTCATCTGCGTGGGCGGGAGCACGTCGCATAATTTAATTTAGTTCAGACAACACTTTTGGAGTGCCTACGACATTCCAGGGCTTATTAGGCCTGGGGAATCCTCACCAGACGAGAGACTTATCCTCTCTCCTCCAGGAACTCACAGTCTCTTGAGGGGACCTCAAGAAATCTTAGGCAACGTCACCTGCTTTATAGTGAGATGCAGAACAGATGAAAGAGCCATAGACATTGGCTGAGATCACATGCTTGGGAGCTTCAGACAGAGCAACAAAGAGGAGGTGACATTCGAGAAGGGTTTTGAAGGATGTGTAGGAGTTTCCTAGGCCAGTATAGATGATATGGCCTTTGAAGACAGAAGATAAAATATGAGCAGGGGCATGGAGGCTAGAAACGAAGGGCCAGTGGGTGGTCAGGCTGTTGGTGTATTGTCTGGGCGTGCTGGTGCTGGGCATGGTGGTGCCGGCCTGTAGGAGCTATGGCCTGGAGGGCAGGTTGGGGTCGTGTTAGGAGAGGCCTGCATTCCAGTCCAGGGAGTTGGAGCTGATCCTGATGTGATGGGAAGGATGCAAACTGGGGAGTGACAGGAGGGGTCAGGTGGGCAGGGCATGAGGGCGGGGTGAGAGGACCTGGGCACCTGGGGCCCAGTGAGCAGGCGGCAGAGGAGGGAGGGTGCGAGAGCTCTCCTCGGTTTGCTGGTCTCGGCCCTGGCGATTGAGGGAGGAGGATCCTCGGGGGCTTGCCAGTCCTGGGCGAGGGGGTGCTGCCAGCCAGTCGCAGGACCCACGGGAGGGACCACACGACGATGGGCTGATAACAACACGGACTTGCCACTCAGCAGGTGTGAAATCAGGTAACCCGGCCAGATGGACGCACAGGATCCCGAGGAGCAGGGCGGGGAGGGAGGCACACCCACCACCCACCCTGAGGTCCTGGCCGAAGCCGGGGGCCGCCTTCTTGATCCCCCTGCCCCGCTCCTGATGCACAGCTCTGTAGCGTTTGGGAGTGGAAAGAGCCAGCTTGAGTCCTGGGGCTACCTCACACCCTCCGTTCCCAGTCAGGTCTCTGCGGGTCGCAACACAGAAGCTGACTTGAGTTGACTTCAGCAGAGTGAGGTTTGTTACGGGAAGTCAGACTTCTCCTGCACCCACCCCGGAGCAGAGAGCCTTGTGGGCAAGCGTCAGGAAGCGCAGAGCTGGACTGTCCATTCTCTCTCCCTCTCTCTCCCCCTCATCAAACGGCTGCTCCTCCCTGCTTCCTTTTGGGGAATTATCTCTTCTCCTGCTGCCCCTGCAGCCCGGCTCGCTGCCTGCTCCATAGAAGCCCCATCAACATGGCGCCCTGGGACCGTGAGTCCGTATCATGGTATAGTCCAGCGACCCGCTCAGCCGGCTTCTGCAGACCTAATTCCCATTCCCAGGAAAGGGAATCTGATGGACGCACCCACGGTCAGTGTCTGCGCCTGGCCCAGCCGGCTGTGGCCAGATGGGCGGGGTCCTGTAGTTTGTGCTCACTCAGCAGGAGCCCTCAGGAGGGGAAAGGGCCAGAGAAAGTCACTTGCATCTCGGCTGTACTTGGGTGTGTTCCTTTAGAGCTCTGAGCCTCAGTTTCTCGTCTGTGAAACACTGGGATAGGTGCTTAGGCCCCCCTCTCGGGTGGTTGACGGCTGAGATGAGATGTTCTGTTAAAGCCCCGACACACTGAGAAGCACTTCCAACGCCTGCAGGTTTGTGCCTGTTTTTCTTACAATGGGCTGTCTCAGTAGGAAATTCAGCCGGGGACTCAAGTGCCCACAGACTTCTCAGGGCCTCCAGTGCCCCTCGGAATTATGTGAGCTGTCCTGCCGCCTCACAGCATCGTTAGAAGAGTCCGTTGAAATAAGGTTGGAAAGTGCCCGGCCGGCATATAGTAGGTCTTTGATATATATATATATATATTTTTTTTTTCTTTTTTAAATAAATGAGCGAATGAGAACTAAGAAATTTTTGATAACGTTTTCAACTAAGGTAAATATGAAAATAACTTTTGAGATCAAGCCTAAGCAGAATTTTTTCACCTGAGTTCTTAGAATTTGGGGACTTTGAGACAATCCATCCCAAATCTTTCGTTTATCGGAGGTGGGCTGACCGGGAAGAGAGCGGGAAAGCCACGTTTATGGAGCACTCACCACGTGCCAGTCCCCGGCCAGCCCCGTCCCACACAGCTTCTCTCTTTGGGGCTGACAGCACCCCTTGGGTGAGCATCACTGGTCCCCAGACTTTCTCTGGAAACTGAAACCAAAAGGGTTGAAGCTGTGCTGACTGAGGCAGTAGAAGATCTAGAATTCAAAACCCAGGCTCCTCTGTATCTCCAAATGTTATTTTCCAACTTATTTTTTCAAGCGTTTAAGTGTTTTTACCTTTCTTTGCTTTCCCTGTGTTTTCTAGAAAACACAGCGCAATAAAACCAACACGCGATGAGAGGCATCTTAAAGTTATTCTCCCCGGAGGCCCGTAATCTACTCTCCACATCCCCGCAGTTGCCGTCTGCACTGGGCGCGCGCCGTCAACGCTGGCGGATTGCCCTGCATCGAAATGCATTTTCCGAGGAGATTGATTTAGTGTGTGGGGAATTACATGCCCGTCTTCCCCGCGGAAGGCCGCTGTGTCTGTCCTCCGGCTCACACGTTTCCATATTTCTCGGGTCAGGGAACCAAAGTGACCCACGCCGTATCGAGTTTATCTTCCTCGTATTTTATGAGTTCTTCTGAAGGAGCCGGTGGAGCAGCTGGGTGGGGAGTAGGTGGTGTTGCCGGGGGAAGCGGTACTGTTAGCGGAAAGCCGTGCTGAGCGAGATTTGTGCAACAGAAAGGAGCGCAGCCGTGAGGGTGTAGATGGCTTTGGCCAGAAAGTGCTGACGAGGACGTGGAAATAACTGGAACCTCGGTCTCCTGCACACATGCATCCCCGCGGGGTGTTCCTCTCCTCTTTCCCTCCTCCACTCTTATCTCGTTTAAGAGGGAAAAACAGAATGATCCTGTCTCTCAGTGAGAGAATTCTGAGCTGGAAGGGACGTTACAGATTAAATGTCACCCCCCGAGAGCCAGCTTCTCAGCACTCAACCCCGTCCCTCTGGCCGTCCCCTCTTCCTTTCTCATCCCTTTGTTTGCACGCGTGTGTGTGTGTGTGTGTGTGTGTGTGTGTGTATGCGTGTGTGTTGCCTGGCGCCTTGCCGGAAGGGGAGCCCCTCCCCAGGTGTCAGGATCTGGCTGGCTCGTTCCCACAGGGACTCAAAGTTGGTGCTCAAGGGGCGTTTGTTGAATGAATGCGTGAGCGATGAAGGACTCTGGTCGCGAGGTCTGACCTTCCTGCTGGTACAGGCTCCTACCAGAAACCTGCGCACGCTCCCACCGTTTTCATTCACAGCGCCTCCCGCCCTCCTGAGGCTGCCTGCAGCCCTCGGTCTCCAGATGAGATTGGCACGCCCCTTTTATCACCGTGGACAGACGTGTCCCGCTGTCCCACGGACTCCAAGTTACCGGGAGCGTGGCTGCTTTGGGCAGGACAGGCTCTAGGCAGAGGACTGGGTCGTCCCAGCCCAGGGCCGCTGGAAGCTGCCGCTCGGCTTCTCCGTCACCCCAGGTCCGGCTTTGGCTCTCCTGAGGTCACTTTGCCCACAGCAGTCTGGCTCTGCGGCCTCCCCTTGCCCAAGGCCTTCTGTCTGCCTCCCGAGCCCCTGGGAAGCCCCCTCCTCCAGCACTCTCTTGTCATTTTTCCTCATGATGGAAAAGCCCAGATGGGAAACGGAGGTCACACGGCCAGTGGTGTGGACCCAGCGGAGGGCAGGAGCTGAGACACAGGTGGGTGCCCGGGGCTGGCTCCCCCTGGAGGGGCAGCTTCCGTGGGGCAGCTCGTGAGACTGAGGGAGATGGGAGAAGCATCTAGAAGGGAGCCTGCCCTGGGCTTAGGGGAAGCCAGAGGAGGTTAGACCAGAGAGGGAAGAAGAGATGCACGGAGGGAGGTGCTGGGTTGAAGGTGGGGAACCTGGAGAGACAGCCATGAGGAGGAGGCTCGGAGCAGGGAGACAGGCCTCTCAGGACTGGCTTCGCAGGGCCTGGGATTGGGGTCATCCCGGAGTTCCTCTTTGCGGCTTGCCCCGGGGGAATTCCTTAAACCAAGCGGGTCTGCGAGGGCCCAGCTGGCCCCCAGCCCTGTCACCACTGCCTACATCACCGTCACCCCCACCAGCGTGGTCCCTGTCCGACAGACAGCCTGTGCTGAGCACCAGGCACCACGACGCCCGTCACATCACCCTCATCACAGCCTGGACCCCATCCCCGGGAGAAACCGCTCTTTATTTCCCACTGAAGTGTTTGGGGCCCCTCATGCCCATAAGAGCAGGAACTCCAGCTTCCCTGAGGCTTTTTCCGAATGTCCTTCCCTGCGGTTGAAGGGAGCCTGCCCCGTCTGAGGGGCCCGGCCCTCTAGTGGCCCTGCTCTCACTGGCCCAGGGCCCGGCCTGCAGGCCGCCCTTCAGTCAGCGGGGCCCGCCTGACTGCTCGTTGTCCACACAGGCCTGCTGGGCAGCTGTTGGCAGAGCCAGCGCAGCTGAGTGCAGAGGGTCTTCCAGCCTCAATCCACACGAGGCTGGACTCGGCCCCCTCCTCCAGGACCTCTGGCCCCAGGCAGGGTCACCAGGCTGGAGTCCCTTTTCCCACTAGGATGTCCCAGTCAGGGCCCTCGATGCCTATGTCTGGCCAGGGGACCTGAGGCAGAACTGTCCCCTCCTGGCCCATCTGAGAACCTCCTGACAACTTTGAGCCCTGTGTCAGTGTCCTGGGGCTGCCGTAACAGGTTACCACAAACTGGGTGCTTAAAACAACAGATTTCTTCTCTGAGTCTGGAGGCCAGAAGTCTGAAATCAGGGTGTGGGCATGGCCATGCTCCCTTTGGAGACTCTAGGGGAGGGTCATTCCTGCCTCTTCCAGCTTCTGGGGGCTCCAGGCGTTGCTGGGCTTGGCTGCACCCCTCCAGTCTCTGCCTCCGTCTTCACGTGGCCCCCTTCCTGTGTGTCTGTGTCTCCTCTTCTGTCTCTTCTAAGGACACTTGTCATTGGATTTAAGGCCCACTGAGATAATTCAGGATGATCTCATCTTGAGATCCTTAACCTGCTTACATCTGCAAAGACCTTTTTCCCAATAAGGTCACATCCGCAGGTTCTGGGGGTTAAGATGTGGACGTATTTCTGGAGGGTCACTATTCAACTCACTACAAACCCAAAGGGCAAAGGCCGAGGTCGCCATCCCTCTCTGTCCAGGATGCTCCCTGGCCCCAGTGCGCCCCTATCTCCTGCCTCCCCGAGGTCCAGCTTGGAGGCACAAAGCCCCATGGCCCCCTGGGGGGGCTGGGGGACTCATCTTCCATATGTGTGCACGGGGCCCCTGCATGACCTCTCCCTGAACCGAGAAGCCCTGACATCGAGAAGCCGCGGGAGCCTTCTCTTGATAAGAGACTGAAGTGCTGCTTTCCCAAGCTCACTCTTCCGCTCCATCGTCAGAAGGACCTTCAGCTGCGGGCAGAGCGACCCCCATCCTACAGGGGAAGAGTGGAGCCTGGAGAGGCTGCGACCTGCCCAGGATTCCCTCTGGGGAGGCGGAGCAGGGTCTTGAACCTGGGACCACTGCCCCTGGGCCAGGCTGCCCTGAGATTCACCTCCAGCATCAAGGCCTGGGTGGCGGCTTGTGGGCTGCAATCTAAATTGTATGGAAAAATGTGAAAATGGAGCTGTTTCAATTCTCTCCCTCGCCTGTGCTGGAGAGAGCGGGCTGCGTTCAGCTGGCCTCTGCGCTGCCCCACGTCGGGGGTTACCAGCCTGCGGGGAGACGGCGTGCTAACATGGGCTTCCACTAGACTCACAGAATGGGGGTGGACCCGCCCAGCTCAGGAGCTCAGAGCCGCCTCCGTGGGCTCAGCTCCCCCCGGCCCCATGCTGCCCGGCATCCACTTCTCTGCATCTCTTTCTCTCAATTAAGCCCCAGCAGCGAGGGGCTCTGGCTGTGTGCTCCCTGCACCTTAATTAGGGGTCACTGTGAATAGTGTTATTTCCCAGCCTTGCCATGGTTCTATTAAAATTTCTCTTTGTAGATGGCAGGCACAGCCCGATTCTACCTGGGGACAAAGGAGAGAGAAATCCGGGGCAGTGGGCTGGCTCATCAGCAAGTTGTGCGCTTTCTTCCTGTCTGCCTCCGGCGGCTGAGACTGGGGAGGGCCAATAGGTGTCGGCATTTACCGTCATTCAGATCTTCTGGTGCTTGGACTCGGAGCTGGGAGAGATTCTGAAACTAAGACGGTCTCAGCAGCAAAGAGTGTGGTGATTAATTAGTAATGTCTGCCGTGGACTCAGGAGAGGACTGTGGGGGTCCGTGTGCCAACCATTCGCCCTGTGTGCAGCCAGGTCTGGCCAGCCTGGTTTGCTGTCACCAGAGGAGTGTTTCCAGCCCAAAGAGCTCGCTGAGACCCACAGGTAGCCACAGCTGGGCAGTCCTTGCGAGGGTCCCACAACTGGCAAAGGAAGGGACTTGAAGTGGATCGCGGGGTCCTGACTGGGGCCTCGTGGGTCAGCTTCAGCCTCCGAGTTTGAGAAGCCAGGCGGGAGGGAGGAGCAATCGTCCTCACGTGTCCCGCTTTGCACCACCCGTCCTCCGTGTGGTGTGGACACCCCACCAGCACAGGCCCCAGCCCCGCTCCAGTGGAGACCCTGCCTCCTGTAGACCCTCCCCCCGATTTTCCCGGAGCCTCCGGCCTTTACACAGCACCTCCAGACTTCCTTGCTCGGGGCCCACAGCCCTGTGACTCACCAGCACAGGACGGCCGCGTCATTTACAGGGGCGGAGACCGAGGCCCAGCGTGGGGGAGGGACCGCAAGGGGCAGAGCTAAGGAAGGACACAGACCTCACCTGGCCGGCGCCCTACCGTGCAGAAGTCTGATCTAGCTGCCGGCTGCCTGGTCCTCCTGTCTTCCGAGCACCTGGAGGACCGGGCGAGAGCCTTCCATCTTAAATTAGCTACGATTCTGACACCAGTTCCGAAGCGTGGGTTCTTTCCCCACAGCAAACAGTTCTCGACGCCAGCTGGGTGTCCTACAACTCAACTCAGTTCTGTCCCTACCTGGAGACAGTGTCAGATCCCACAGGTGAAGAGCTCAGTCCCACAAGACTGCCGCCCCTTCGGAGTCCAGTCACAGGCCCAGGTTGTCACCTGTGCTTCTGACCACCCAGCCGTAGATCAGAGGTTCCCAGGACCCCCTCTGCGGGTTCGATGAAACCGGGAAGCTCTCTAAACTCCCTCCTTTTGGGTTTTTATGGAGGCTTCATTACACAGGCGTGATTGCTTAAATCATTGTCCATGGGCAATTGAACTCCATCTCCAGCCCCTCTCCCCTCCTGGAGGTCAGGGACTGGGGCTGAAAGTTCCAACTCTCCAGCCACGCGGTGGTTCCACTGGCAACCAGTCCCCATCCTCAGGTGGAGTCCAAAAGTCACCTCATTAACATAACCAAAGACACGTTTATCTCTCTCCTTCACTTAGGAAATTCCAAGGGTTTTAGGAGTTCTGTTCCAGGAACAGGGTGAAGACCAAATATATATTTCTTATTATAAATCACAACATCACACTAGTTTATAAAACTGCTTCACAAATGAACACAGAATTTGATGCTTAAAACTTCCTAGGTGGGTAAGCCCATCTTTTGTCATCCGACATGCCTGTACTTGCTTTTACAGTAAATAGCCACTGGCTTCCTTCCTCTATTCATGCGTTTCTCATTCATTCGTTCATTCATTCCATACTGACTAATGAGCGCCTCCCACACAAGCGCCCCGTCTAGGGCGGGGGTACCTTCATGGACTGACCTTCTAGTTGGGGGAATGGATGCTAATCAGAGAATCGCACAGACAGTCAGATAGAGTCTCAAGCCCCCGGGAGACTGGGCCGGAGGGTCCTTCTGGCTCATCTCCTGTGGCTTTCTCTCCAGCAGCCACCCGCAGGGAGCTGGGCGGGGTCCTGGAGTGGCTGCCCCAGGTCAGCCTCCCTGAGTTCCCTTCACCCTTCCGGACGCTGCTGGTTCTCAGCAGCCTTCCTCAGTTGTGGCTGCATGATCGCTGGTGCCTTCTTGAAACAGTTTCCCGCTCCCTGCCCGACGTTTCCCATCATACTACTGTAGACGGGTGTCGCAAACTGTGATCCTTTCTCAACCCTCGCCCTCCCCTCGGTGTGAATGACCCACACGCCCATCGCTGGCCCTCCTGGTCCTCGCCGTGTTGTCCCGTGCTTGGCATTGGGGTTTTAAATCGTCCCGGACAGCGTGCTAGGCCCGCAAGGCGACTGGCAGTCTGATACTTCAGGTCTGAAAATCCCATCTGTACACAAAATCCAGGCGTGGAATTTCTGAATCAAAATAATTGCATGTAATTCAGGTGAAGGCTCTGTTTCTGATGTTCACAGACAGAGTGTGTTTGGAAAACACAAATGCCCCGGCCGACCCCGGTCAAGCCTTCTTCCTCGGGAAACGCTCGTGAGGCGCTCTTCCCCTCTGGGGCCTCGAGCGCCCGGAAGCGCCCGCTGACAGTGAGTGGCCGGAGGGTGACCACTGCAAGGGCTCCTGTCCCTGACGGACGGACGGGGTCTGGAGGGGAGGAGCAGCCGGGTGAAGGGGAGATCCCGGCAGTGAGTGCCGGGCTCCGGGCTCAGCTCACGGCTCAGGGTTTGAAGCAGGAGGGCGACGCCGCATTTCAGGTCTAGGGGAGCCCCCGCACCGGGAAGGGCGAGACGGAGGGGAGCAGGGTCAGAGGCTGGGAAGGCAGAGGGAGGGTACGGGGACAAGGCCCCAAAGGCCCACTGAGGCAGCAGGGGAGGGACAGAGAGGGCGGCGCCCCTGAGCCTGGGAGCATTAGCTCTGGCTGCTGCGCTGCGCTCTGTGGAGGGAAGCGGACGCTGCACACTGGTTCCTCCTTCTCGTAGCTTCGCCTGCCTGCCGGGGCCAGGAGAGCTCCTCCGCTCTCTCCTCCCCACAGGCACAGCCCCGGAAAAGACCATCTCCCTTCCAACTCGGTGTGGGGGACTCCACTCAGCTCAGGGCCAGTGGGAGCCCAAGAACCCGTGCCTCTGCCCACCTGGGCGGTGCCAGGCCAGTTTAGGGGGTGACCCCTTCACAGACAACCCGCCTCAAGGGACAAGCAGAGCCGAGGGGTGCCCTCAGAGGAGGCCGTGGAGCTCCCTCACAGGAATGCCCCTGTCCGCAGATGGCCGTTTAAAGCATCTGTCCGGGCCGGCCCCGTGGCTTAGCGGTTAAGTGCACGTGCTCCGCTACTGGTGACCCGGGTTCGGATCCCGGGCGCGCACCAACACACCCCTTCTCCGGCCATGCTGAGGCCGCGTCCCACATACAACAACTAGAAGGGTGTGCAGCTATGACATACAGCTATCTACTGGGGCTTTGGGGGAAAAAAAGGAGGAGGATTGGGAATAGATGTTAGCTCAGAGCCAGTCTTCCTCAGCAAAAAGAGGAGGATTAGCACGGATGTTAGCTCAGGGCTGATCTTCCTCACAAAAAAAAGAAAAAAGCATCCATCCTTGGGGCCAGGCTGGCACCCCGGGATCATCTTCATCTGGGGGACCAGCCTCAGAGCCCACTGCAGCTGGGGGACCCCAGCTCAGAGACCGCCTTTCCCTGAAGGAGGCAGGGAGACGACCGGCAGGGGTGGGGACTGCAAACATGCAGGAAAAGACAGACAGACAGACTGTTCCACAGGCATCCCTGTGCCTGGAGCTTGCCGTCCTTCCACACCCAGTGGATTTAGGGGGAATCCAGTGAAATGGGGTTGTTCTTACCAGCGTCCCAGCTGCCTTCCTGTCTCCTCCAGTCCATCCTCACAGGGCTGCCTTTCCTGTCAGTGATCCTTCACTTGTTCCCATTGCCCTCCCATGGGAATAAACCAAATCCTTCCCCCAAACTCTCCAGTTGTCTCTCTCCTCTCCACCTCCCTAGCTGAACCTCCTTGACATCCTCTGAGCACACAGAGCTGGCTTTCCCTTCCAGGCCTCAGCACATGCTGTTCCCTGCCCCCTCTTGCCTGAGTAACCCATACTCACCCTCCAGTCCTGAGTAGATATCCCATCCTCCAGGAGGCTGTCTGTGGTGCTGGGTGGCCCCTGAGGCTGTGTTCGGGTGGTGCACCCTCACCTCTGCTCCCACAGCAGCTCTGCACCCCAGTCCAGAGCTTCCTGCACTTGACGGTGAATTATCCCTGCTGCCTCTGTCCCCAGATCCCCATGAGAGCATGTCCTCCCTGAGGGCAGGTGCAGAGCGGCACTTCTCATGTTGGTGTCCCCAGATACCCAGGCACTGGCACGGGGTGTGGCATCCAGCTGGTGCTCATCCCATGCTTGAGTCATCTCGTACTGAGTCAGTGCAGAGGGACCGCTGTGATTAAGATCTGTCTGGATTGGACTTCCTAATACTCACTGTGTGACCTGGGCGCATCACTTAACCTCTCTGAGCTTCCGTGTGCTCCTCTGTAAAAGGAAGCTAGTAACGGCAACAGCTGGTGTTTGTTAAGCGTTTATTAAGTCCACGTGCCGAGCGCTCCTCTGCGCCCTTTCTGCACAGCAGCTCCTCTGCTCTCACAACCCCATGTGAGGCAGCACCATTGCTATTACCCCTGTTTGCCAGGGAAGGGCAGGGAGGCCGCGGAGGCCTGGCTGGCTCAGGGCTCCAGGTCAGGGGCAGTGGAGCGGCCTCAGATGCCAGCAGCCGGCTGTCCAGCTCCCCCAGCTGCAGGAAGGCCGAGCGGAGGGGCCGCCAGGGTCCGACCAAGCGCAGGGCCGGGCTGACAGCGAGGTGTGCTGAGTGCTGGCTGCTCCCGCCTCCGGCCTCGCGTGGAAACAGGGCCTCCCCCCCGGCAGGGCACGGGCCCTCGGAGAAGGAACTAGAAGACAGGCCCTGCTCTCTGAGGCCCTGACGCCAGCCCTCCGTCCAGAGGCAGAGCTGGGGGCCTCTGCCGTCTGTAAATAACGACTCGTGAGGCCTTCCATTCCCTGGGAGGCTGGTCCCTGACAAGTAGACCTGAAGGAAATGGGCTTGAAAATGTAAATGGATGTTTTATTTAATATGGACGCTAAAGAAGCTTTTCTTCATAATATAGCCGGGCTTCCAGGAGGCTGGACACCGGGAGCACGCGAGTGAATCTCCCGATCATGTGCCGAACCCCTGGCTGGGCCCCGTCTACCCCTGGCGCGTATTTCCCACCCTCGCGGTTGGTTATGGGATTAGGAAAGCCATTCTACCTGCTGTAACAAATAAACCGCCCACTGGGTAATGGTTCAAAGGTGGAGGTTCATCCTCGGTCATGGTGCTCCTCACCAGGAGCTGTGCTCCACGGGGTGATTCAGGACCCAGGCTCCCTCTGTCTGTGGCACAGCCGTTCCTGCCTTCTGAGGGGGAGAGAACTGAGAATCTCAGGTGGGAGGATTTGGAGACTCAGCCTGGAAGTGGCACAAACCATTTCTGCTCCTGTGACCCTGGATGGAGCCCAATCACAGGACCTAAGTTCAGTGGCGTCTAGAAAATGCTGTCCAGGTGACCCAGGGAGAGGCGACATGGGCTGGTCAGCAGCCACCCTGTTTCTCCCAGATTTCCACCCGATTCTACAGAGAGGGCAGAGGTGCTGGGGGGCAGGGCAGCTTCCTGAGGCCTGGATTTGATCTGGATCTGCCGGCCCCGGCGGTCTTAGCAGCCTCTCGTGACTGTGGGGACTCTGTGGCCACCTCTGGGTCACAGTCCTGGGTCTGCTGGCGGTCATGGGCCAGCTCCCCAACCCTCATCCTTGGGCCTCCGTTTCCCCCCCGGAAGAGGAAGTGGTTGGACCAGATATGCTCTGATAAGCGGCCTGATGTACCTGTCACTGCGCTCCACCTGGCAGGCCTGTGGGGGGGGGTCTGAGTTGTGCTTGGAGTATGTGTGTGTGTCTCCAGGAGGGAACCTCCCCAGGTGGTGGGACGGGGGACGTGTGGGCAGTGTCTGGGAAGTGGACACAGGACAGTGCAGAAGACATTACTGCCCAGCCCGAGTGAGTCTAGCCACATATCTTCTTTAAAAAAATTCCTTTTTATAATTTTAATAGTAGTACTTGTCCACTGTGTGAAATTTAAATAATACCAGTAACCACTCAAAAAACATCAGTACACATGGGTGTGTCACCACTGGATATAAGCTCTTTCAGTCACCAGCTGGTGTTTACATTGAATACCCTCAAACACACGTGTACCCATGTCTACACGACCAGCCCTAACAAAGCACCACAGCCTGGGGGCTTAGACAGCGATGTTCATTCTCCCAGTTCTGGAGGCTGGACGTCCGAGACCAAGGTGCCAGGTGGGCGTTCTGGGGAGGACCCTCTTCCTGCTTGTAGATGGCCGCCTTCTCGCTGTGCCCGCATGGCAGAGAGGAACGAGGAAGCGAGCTCTCTGAGGTCCCTTCTTATAAGGGCACTAATCCTATCGTGGGGGCCCGCCCTCAAGACCTCATCAAACCCTCCTCACCTGCCCGGGCCCCACCTCCACAAACCGTCCCATGGGGTTCAGGCTCCAGCACGTGAATTTGGGGACACAGACATTCAGTCCGTGGTGGCAAAGGACTCTGACCTCAGCCCTCACCCCTTCTGGACGGTCTTCTTAGACCACATCCTGACAAGTGCAGTTGCTGATTTAGGGGGTGTGACATCCCAGGGGCCGGATTCAGCAGCAAGGAGCAGAGGATTTGGGCTGGAGCTTTGGGGTCCAGCTTGTCCCCTCTCGCTCTGAAGTGGCGCTGGGCTGCCGCGTGCGAGGTCTGGTGATCGCAACCCTCATCCCCGGGTCTGGATTCGCCCAGCTGCGGGCGGAGGAGAGCAGTTATCAACACAGCGTTTTCTCCGGGTCTCTTGGGCTGGGCTGGTTTTGGCGAGGAGGAGGTGAAGGAAGAGACAGAGCCGGCCTGTTAGCCTGGAATGCAAGTGGCTTGGCGACTGTGTGGGATCTTGGGCCGTAACTCCAGCCTCGGCGCCATGCCCTCACTCGCCCTGACGAGATGCCGGGGGAGGCGGAAACGTACTGGGACTGTGTCTCTCCTCGGAGCTGCATCAATTCAGGCCTCAAAGCATCTCGGGATCTGTTGGGAGTAAAGGAGGACTCAGCAGAAAGCAAGGACTTGGGAGTGAGGCAGGGCGGGTTCAAATCCTCATCCTCACTTGCCTCCTTCCAGCTGGGACCCTGCGCAAGTCTCCTTGCTTCTCTGAGACTCAGTTTCATCACCTTTAAAGTGGGGACAGTTTCATCTTGCTCAGAGATGTCTGAGTGCCCAGTGGGAGATGCCCAGCGCTGGTTGGGGCTCGGTAGATGTGACCTCTTATCCTCTTCACACGCAAACACACAGACCCCATACTCGTGTCTTTTAAAGCTCATCTCCCCCCAGCTCAGGGGTGGGGCTGTCAGTCAGCTGAGGTCTGGGGGAGGAGGTTCCAAGTCGGTGTCACCCCCTGTGACCTGCTTCCTAGTTGGGCAGGCGAGGCGGGTCTGGGCCAGGTCTGTGCGCTGTGGCCCCCTCCAGCTTGCTCTGAGGTTGCCCCCTCAGTGACGCTTTCCTCCCCCCAGTGCCCTCCCCTGCCCTGGCTATCCCCAGACACGTGCTCACCGACCCTGGACGGCCAGGCGCAGACCCGAGTCCAAGCCGTGCTGCAGCCCTGAGCAGCTGGGGCCCTGGGCAAGTCCCGCCCCTCGGAGCCGTAGGATCTCCCTCCGTGAAGCAGGGATCATTAGGATGGCCCTGCCTTGCTCACAGGGGAGGTGGTGTGTGTGGACACGTCCTGTGGGCTGGAAAGTGGGGGGTACCTGGTGACGACAATGGTGCACCCACCCCGCAGGGGCCTCCCACTTCTGGGGCTGACAAAGGAAACGCCGGCTTCAGAAGAACGGTGGACGCCATGGGTGATACTGTCACTGGGCCCCTCGTCTGTGCTGAGCACTGTCTGAATGTGATCACGTTTAACCCTGGTGACAGCCCCTTGAGGAGTAGGTGAAGGAAACTCATTTGCTGTGAGCCTAGGCTATGCCAAGCCCTGAAGTGTGTCTCCAAGCAATCTCATGAGACTGCCTGGAGTCCCCGTGGTGCAGCAGGGAACTCGAGGCTCAGAGAGGATGGGTGACTTGCCCGAGGTCACCCAGCTGCCTAGTGGCAGAACTGGGATTCAAACCACAGTCAGCCTGGCCTGGCTCGAGCTTGGTGCTGGTCCCAGGCCCACAGGCCGCCTGCTCAGGTCGGGCTGTTAATCGTGCGAAATGGCCTTCTGCTTCCTTCGAGCACCTCTCAGTGCAATCAACCCGCAAGTGCAGTCACTCAGCTTCCAAAACAAACAGAGAAGAGAGGAGACTGCCTGGCTGTGCTCAGAGTGGAGAGAGCTCAGAGGCCACGCTCCAGGCTCTAGGCAGCCAGCCCTTGGCGGTTTGGGAAAGATGCCTCACATGAATCACACACGATCACACGGGTGAACCCAACAGGCTCGGAACGACAAAGGCAGAAAATGAGAAACACACGCTCGTGTAGCCAGGACGACGCCCAGGCGGGAGCCGTGGGCGGCCGGCGCTGAGCCCCACCGGGCAGCCTTTCAAACACCCTGCTTAGTCCATGTGAGCCGAGGGAGACCTGCGTGCACATCCCTGCCCCGACCAGTGGCCAGTCCTGCAGCAGCTCTCCCATTTTCTCTGAGCCGCAGTTTCCTCGTCCATTAAAAGGGGACAGCAGAGTGTTGTTGTGAGGTGAAGTGTCGTTCCCAGCACAGGCCCAAGAAAGACAATTCCTTCCTCGACCTCCCCACCCACCGAAAGGGTCTGACAGGCCCTGGGTGTCTGCTACCTCGTTGTGCAGATGGGGAAACTGAGGCTCAGGGGTGCAGGGAGAGGCCTCAAACCGCACGGCCTCTTGCAATCATGACGCTTGGGAAACATGAGCCCTTTGCTCTCAGCTTCCTTATATCATCTGAGCTGCAGGACAACCCTGTGAAGGGGTTCCAGACCGAGGGACATTGCCCCATGTACCTGGGGAAGAAACTGGGGCCGAGAGAGCTTGGGTGCTTTACCCGGGTCGCCCGAAAACCAGGGCATCACTAAATTCAGAAGTTTGATGTTTGATTGTGAAACAGCTGGCACATAACAGGTCCTCAGTAGCTGTGGCTCCGTTTACCATCCCCCAACACATCCTACCAGCACCGTCATCACCATCACCATCATCACCGTCATCATCACCACCATCCTCACCATCACTGTCACCATCATCATCACTGTCACCATCATCACCATCACTATTATCCCATCACCACCCCCACCATCATCACCACCACCATCACCATCATCATCATCACCATCACTATCATCACCACTACCACCACCATCATCATCATCATCACTGTCACCATCATCATCACCACCATCATCATCATCACTGTCACCATCATCACCATCACCATCATCATTATCCCATCACCATCACTACCATCATCACCACCACCATCACCATCATCATCATCACCATCATCATCATCACTGTCACCATCATCACCATCACCATCATCATCACTGTCACCATCATCACCACCACCATCACCACCATCATCATCATCACTGTCACTGTCATAATCATCACCATCACTATCATCACCATCAACATCATCATCACCATTATCACCACCACCACCATCATCACCGTCATTACCACCACCATCACCATCACCATCATCACCATCACCACCATCATCACCATCACCACCATCACCACCATCATCACCACCATCACCATCACCACCATCATCACCACCATCCCCACCATCACCATCACCATCATCACCGTCACCACCGTCACCACCATCATCACCATCATCACCACCATCACTATCACCACCACCACCACCACCACCACCATCACCATCATCACCACCACCATCATCATCGTGATCAGCATCATCATGGCAGTCTCCATTTATCGAGCACTAACCCTGTACTAATTCTTTCACGTACATTATTTCTTTTAACACTCACAGAGAAGCCCTGTGAAGCAGATTCTCTTATTATCTTGTATTCTCTCCATTTTACAGATGAGGAAACTGAGGAGCAGAGGGGCTAAGTGACTTGTGAAGCCCACACAGCTGGTTAGAGGTGGGATTGGGGCGCATGTGGAGAGCCTGCAGTCTTGGCCACAGCATGGCATGGCCTCCCGTTTGCACACAGGGCCCAGCCAGCCAGGTCTTTATGGGTATCATGTTCATCTGTTCATTTCTTCATTCATTCATCCACTCATTCATTCATTCATTAGCCTGTTTGATCGTTTGTTCACCAGCCCTCATACCAGCCAGGAGCTGTGCTGATCACTGGCCATAAGCTCTCCAGGAGGACCCAGTAGGAGCCAGTGGTGAGGCATGAGGCTGGGCCTAGTTCTTGAGCGTCTTGGTGCCTGAGTGGGCGGCAGTGGCGGGCAGGAGGGGAGTGTAGGGTGTGTGAGGAAGCCGGGAACAAAGGGCCGACGTTGCAGGGTGCTGTGGACAGTATAATTACTGCTCCGCCAGGAGAAGAGAGAGGCCGGGGCCTAAATCAATGAGGGGTCCATCACCAGGAGAGGGCTCCTGGGGAGGGTGACCTTGAGCTGACCTTGAAAGAGATGGAGATGGGACTTGAGGCAGGAGAGAGGAGCGCCGGCCAGCGCAGGGGCTGGGCCTGTGCCCCCTGTAGCTCACGGCTTTGCGACTTTCTGGGCACCTCGCCACTCCTTGTCACCATCCCCACAGGACTGAGAAGCTCCAGGAAGGCAGGGCCCGTGTCTGTCCCTTTCCTGTGTCCTTGGCACCCGTCCCGGCCTGGCAAGTGTCAGGAAGGGAGAGGGGGTGAGGCCTGGCCGCAGAGGGCGCACGTCCAGACTCAGAGCAACATGGGAGGAGCAGGTCAGCTCCGAAGTCTCGCAGAGAAGAGTGGGTGGGGGAGGGAATTTAGAGCTTTCTGGAGAGTGTGCCGGAAGCTTCTTCTGGTGCCTTAAGAAGTCTGTTGTAGAAGCAATCGGGCCCACTTTGTGCCAGCATGGCTGCCCATCTCTTCATCCTCATGTCACAAAATCCTCCCAGGAAGCCTGCAAAGAGCATCCTCTCCTCTCTGTTGCTCAGATACAGGACCAGCAGCCCAGAGAAGGAGCCACTTGCCCCGCTTCCCAGGGAGCAGGGGGGCAAGGATTCCCACCTGGGTCCGAATCCAAGGCCCAGGCCCTTCCCACCACACCACCCGGCCCCCAGGAATTAGAACTTTCTGGAAAGCTACTGGGTTCCCCCCACCGCCCCTTCCCTGACCCCCACTCAGGGCGGCAAACCAGTGGCACTCTGCATGGAGGCTGTAAAATTAGCACTTAATTTTGGTTGTCAAGAAATCAGTTGAGGGAAAACGGTTTTCAAGGGATTCGTTTTCTTATAAACCAGCGTGATAAAAATAAAGAGGAAGGCCGAGTCTCAGGGAGAAAGGGTGTTCTAAATTTATAGCAGGAATTCATTATTCATGGGCCACATTTGAAAAGGCCAAAGCCGCCAAAAGGAACTAGGCGTGAGTGGAAAGGCGGCGGTTGGAAGGGGGGTCTTCCCGGGGACCCGGCAGAGGGAGACGGCGAAGGGGGAGGACCTGCTGATCGGCAGGGACGGGGCTGTACCGTCCGTCCCGCGGCTGCGAACACAGCTCCGCTCTCTCGGAGGCAGGAGCCACCTCTCCACGCACGGCCGGCCGGGCTCTGTGCCTCGGTAACCAGTGCCACTCAGCCGTTTAGCTTGTACAGTTCCCTGCACACAGTGGGGGGCAAAATAAAACTGAGGTGGGCTCTTACTGTTATACACGTGACCTAAGTCACTCTGAACAGCAATACCAAGAATGGATATTGGCCATTCTGCAGAAGAGGGCACTGAGGGTGAGAGTGGTGAAGAGAGAGAGCAGCGTCACATGGCTGGTTTCAGTGGCTAAGGCCTCAGGCTTGAGGACCCCACATCACCCTGTCTTCCCCACCCTGCCGTGCCCTGACAGTCCCTTGTCCCTTGGTCAGGCTGTTTGGTGCGTTAAGACAAGGAGAGAAAGGAAGACGGTACAAGGTCTACTGTGTGCTCTCCCCAGGCCCAGGCCTCTCGTGAGGAGGGTCTCGGTCAGCCCTCCCCACAGCCCTGTGGGGTTGGTGCTATTGTCTGAGGAGGAGACTGAGGCTCTGAGAGGTCCGGGGACTTGCCTGGGGCTGTGCAGAGCTCCTCCCTCCTCCAGCCCTGGCGCACACCAAGCTGAGGGCAAGGCCATCCTGCTGTCCTTCCAGCCAGGAGCATCCCAGCTCCTCAGCGAAGACTGACCTGTGAGACTCATTGCCAGGCTGGGTCCCAGTCGAGGGTCGTGAAAGTCATGCCGTCACCTCCTAAGAATCCCACAGCTCGGATTCTCCGTTGACTACACTCATTGCCCTGCCGTACGTGCGTCAGCTCTGTGCCGGCCCTTACTGGGGGGTTCTGACACGTTTCATCCCTCACTACCCCAGCGGCAGGTGCTCCCATGATCCTACTGCATGGGTGGGGGAACCAAGAATCAGGGGGTAGGTGACTGCCCCAGGTCACGGCCTGGTGGGAGAGCTGGGTCCAGACCCATGCCATCCTCTTTGCAGAAAGTTCATTGCCATGAAATGCAGAAGCCAGAGGGCTGCCAGAAACTTTGTCAAAAAGGCAGATAACTGCATATAGCAGGAACAGTTTTAAGAAATGATTTTCCGCTATGATTCATCCTCTGCCGTTTGACCCAGCCCCAGTTTTGGGGCCCCTCTGCCCAAGCCTCATCAATGCGCCCCTATTTCACATGGCTGCACTTCCCCGGGGGTGGGACGTGCGTGGAGTCTTAGATGGGACGTCTTAGATGGGGGTCCCTGCCAGCTCTCCCGCACCCGAGCTGACATAGTGACACGGGGGAGACGTGCCACCTCTCTGTGACTCAGTGACCCAGACCCCTGCCTTGACTGATATGTCACATGGGTGTCACGACCCTGTGTCACAGGTGAGGGGGAGGCCCAGGTGCTCTGTCCACTGCTGGGCTCTGTAAATCAGTGCTGAGGACGTGCCATGTTCTACTTCCTAATGACACTGGGAGACAACGTGTGGAGATCCTGCTCCTTTCCAGGTTCCGGAAGGTGCATCCATGGCACGGAGGGGCTCTAGAGAAGAGTCCTCACCTGCTCCTGCAGGGTGGCAGCTGAGACGGGGCCTTGTCTCCGCGGGACTCGGGCCTGAGCAGGCAGGTGGTCGGCCACGAGTGTGGGCTGCCTGCCCGCTGATCCCCAGGGTCGTGGCAGGGAGGAAATGAAGTGGCGTGGACGAGTACGTGCCAGGCACGGCAGGCCTGAGCTTGCACAGTGTCCTCTGCCTCGTTCAACACAGCGCCTACCAGGAGCGGGAATGCAGGTGTGACCAAACCCTGGTCCCTCAGGTAGTGTCCTGGGAATGCAGCGTGTTCCTGTAAAGGGACAAGTGCCCTGTGAGTGGGAAGCAGAGGCCTGTCAGTCCTGAGCAGGGATTGTGTGCAGCCGGGCTTGGAGCGGCTTCCTGGAGGGGGTGGCTCCTTGGCCAGGGTCCCGCAGGCTGCAGAAGGGAGATGAGCTGAGGACAGGGCAGGTGTTCTCAGGAGAGGGATCAGCATGACAAAGGGGAGGGGCGCAGCACAGGGCGGGTGTGCGAGAGTGCACGTGTGAATGTGCACAAATGTGTGAGCATGTATGTGTACATAAGTGTGTGTGGGGGTGGGGTCCAGGAGCCGCCTGTCTGCAGCGTGCACCCATGGGGAGATGGGGGAGAGATTGGGACGCGGCAGGCTGTGGAGGACACGGGCAGCCCACTCAGGGTGGGAGGTTTATCCTGGGGCCACAAGGAGCCATGCAGGGAGCCTGAGCAGGGGAGGACACAGACAGACTGGCTCTTCCCAGGAACTTGCGGGGGGTTGCGCACAGGGGAGGTTCCAGGGCTGCGACTGCAGGGGACACAGCCAGGAGGCAGGCCCGCAAGTGAGTCTGGCCAGGAGTGGTGGCTATAGGGCAGACGGAAGGGGAGAGTTTAAGGGGGATGCGGCAGAATGGGGATTCGGCCCCGCGGGGTTGGGGTACAGGTGAGGGGGACAGGCCGGGGGGCTGGGGGCTGGTCTCCAAGATGGGAACACACATGGGGGGCTTTGTCGCCCACCCTTCTTTCACCCCAGCTAAGAAGCCCCCTGAGAGACCCTCCCCTAAACCATCCTCCTGTCTTCCTTCTTTTACCTCAAACAGTGGGAAGAAAACCCAGCAGGTAATTAAATCTCTGCTCCGCCAGGTTAGGGAGCAGCGAGGCTGACGGCAAACAAACGGGCCCAGCTGCACAGGCGAGCACGCGTGGCTGGGGCAGCGTGCAGGGGCAGGTGCAGGCAGGGGGTGGGAGGGGGTGGCCCAGGGTGTTCTCAGGTAGGGCAGCTGGGGTGGGAGGGGAGCAGCCTCTGGCCTCTGGTGCAATCCTGGTTTTCAGGTCTCGTCACTCAGTTGTTCATTCGTTAGGCAAATAGTCCTGAAAGTCCAGTGTATGCCAAGCACTGCATGGGACACCGGGAGAGACAGGACCCCTGACCTCATGGGGCTTTCATTCCAGCCACTCGTGCTCTCCCCACAGCCCCCCGGCACCCCCTTCCCCCAGAGCGCACCACTCCTCCACCCCCACCTTGGGCTCCTCTGCCTCCTGAGGGCTCTCTGCTCACCCCGCGTGGGGCAGGGGAAGTGCTGGGATAACCCTGGGGAGGCCCTCCACCGGAGTGGACGAGTGGTTGGGAGGTGGGGGCCACACCCGGCCGCCCCGCTCCTGGGCGCATTCTCTCCCGTCTCCCAGAGGACCCGCAGGGTTGAGCCCCTCCTCCGCAGCCGTGACTCTTGCTGACACACCCTCCCGCATCCACCTTCCTGCTCTTCCCAGGATGGCCTCCCACGGAAACTTCCACACTCAAGTCCTTGTCCGCTTCTGGGGGTCCCAGCCTCAGACCTGGGGGACAGACAGTGTCCAAGTAAAGAAATAAGAACAGAAAATACAGACAGTGCTGGGAGGGCACTGGGATGTGACAGAGAGGACCTGACTCTCCCATGGAGTGTCCCCGAGAGCTGAAGAAGGACCTCTGGGCTGAGACAGGGTCCTTGGTGTGTCTCAGCATTGCAGGGAGGACCTGGCGGCTGGAGGGCAGTGGCGGAGGGAGAGGGAGTCCGTGAGGGGGCAGCAGTGGGAGGACCAAGGGCTTCAGTTCAAGGCTCCAAGGAGCCTCCAGCCTCGATGCTGGGAGTCCACCCTGTGGCAGCCTGAGCAGAATGAAACCCCAAACAAAACTTCAGGGTCCCTCAGACCCAGCTCCAGCGCTGAGCAGGGGTCTTTGGTCGTCTGGGGAACTCAGCTTAACCTCCTGCAGACCTGGCCCATGTCTGACTCTTGAGATCCGTGAGGGCACTGAGATTCGTGCCCGTGGGGGCGAACCTTCCCTCCTCACCGCCCTCTGCATCAGGCGTCCGTCTCCGCCGTGTCACCTGTGCCTTATGCGTTTCTCCCTCGGGTCTGCCCCCACTGCCCTGACTGTGCTCGGCCCACAGGTCCCCAGCCCTTCAGCGAGAACCTTGCTCCCTTCTCGTCCTGCTTCCTCAGTTGCAGCTGATCTTCATCTTTGTATTTTTGTTTTTCTTGGAGGGAAAAACAGAAGCAGGGACACATCCATGGGGATGGTGTTGGTCATTCACGAGGATGCATTTCCCTCGTTGGTAGCCCCGTGTGCTGTCGGATGTGGAGCCGAGAGCCGGGCACGCGGGACTAGGGTGCCGTGTGATGATCGGGCTTTCGGGCGAAGGCACCAGGCTGGCACTAGTGGCCAGGACTGAAAATGAGCCTTGTGTCCCGTGGGTTGTGCACTGTCCTCCATGCCCAGCACGCCCACCTGGACCCAGGCAAGGCAGCAGACTCCTCTGCACCTGGTGTCCCCATCCACAAAGGGGACAAAGCCCCTTCCATCACTTTTTGTTGGTCTTATTGCGTTTCTGTGCCTCGAGACTGAAGGAATCTGGGGGTGTGTTTTCCCTTCTCCCTGTCTCTCTTTTTAGAGCACATCTCCACCAGGGAGATCCTCCCCCGCTAGGACACAATTAAGTTTCTCAAATTAATTATGCACCTGACAGCAGGGTTAGTGATTTTCTTAATTTCCACTGTAGTTACACTGAGGAGCAGTCACCCCTGAGCTCCCAGGAAGGAGGCGGGGCTCCAGCGTGAGCACGGGGTCTGAGGAGCCTGAAATCACGCTCCCTGTCTGTTGACGTGAGATGGACACTTGGCCCAGTGCACTTAGTGTGCTTGCTCCGTTCCTCGTGAGGCAGCCTGGAGTGGCTGGAGTTGTCATTGTCCCAGTTCACGGGTAGCGTCAGAAGTGAGGAAATGGCCTCTAGGTTGTCTCTGGCTCTCGAGGTCTACGTGTCCATCAAAACAAGGAATATGTGAGGCGAGAACCAGAGGTGTTTACTGGGGGGAAAGTTCTTGGGGGGCCAGAGCAGGGCCTCATGGGGCTCACTGCTGTCTGAGATTGACTTCTCCTTGGTGGGGAAGAGGATTCTGTGGCCATGGTGGTCCCCATGGGGCTGATGATTCTGAACCCTGAGCTGGTCAACAGTCTCTGTTCTCAAAGGGATAATTTGTGTGAATGCAAAGGAAAGCTGTCAAAATGTGGAGATGGGATGTTCTGGGGTATGATCAGAATGGCTGCCACTGTTTACGAGAAGCAGCTGCAGTGGACTGGATGGGTCTGTCTGTGGTCACCACCCGCAGGCAGCCTTTGTGGCTCCTCGTCTTTTGTCCAGGTCCCCATTACCTCGTCCCTCCCCATGACTCCCACTCTCAGGTCTGTCTCCCCTTCTGGCCCGCGACACCCTGAGGCCAGGGAGCACCCATGAGGTGCAGAGAATGGAAGCGACCCGCCCAAGGCCACACGGCCGCACGTGGTACAGCTAGAATCTGCAGCTAGGTCTCATGACTCCCCGTCTGCTGATATGACCTTTGTGCTCAAAAAACGCTGTGTGGGGAGAAAGGGAAGCCGGCCTTTCACTCTGAGGCACGCCTGTTGATACGCCTCACTGTGAGATTCATCTCTTCAGCCTCAGCCGTCGGGGGAGAAAAGAGTATTATAAAAGCATTAGGACGTCAGTGGCGCGTGCGAAGTGTGACCTATTTAAATGCTATTTCACTTTTTTTAAGAATCTGGTTACTCCTTTATCTCTCGGTGTGTTTAATGGACAAGTTCCACCAGATTTCATGTTTTAAAAACAGCCGAGCAGAGAGATGCTGCCAATAATAGCATCCTGGCACTTAGATCAGAGGCGTACGTATCTCTGTGTATGAGCCCAAACTCATCTGAGGGTTGGGGATTCAAGAAATAATAATAAATTAAAACATATGTATACATATAGATATATAAATATATCTCTGTCCCTATATATAACATATATATGTATCTTTGTCATCTTTTCAGAAGCCTCAAATAGAAAAATTATGACTTCTTACTGCTCTAAGTGGAGGCCAGTGGGAAGGGGAGAAAAGGGGAAAAAAACCGCACATACGTATGTCACCCATATTCGTGTCCTTGGAGTTCCTGGCCTATTGAAAGAAAGTGGTGAGACTACGTGCTTAGAAAGAAGGTAAGAGAGGCCTTTTTTGTACAGATTTTAGTATCCCCCAGAAATACACAGCTGGTAGTGACCTTGACTTGAACCCAGTCCATACGGACTCTTCAGCCCACGCACATGGAGATGAGGTGAAGACAGAGACAGAGAGGGACAAGCAGATGGAACCAGAGCTGGAGAGAGAGGTGGAGATGGAGACACACAGCCGAGGGTGGGAGACAAGTGGAGATCCAGCTACACCTGCCCACGCAGTGCCAGAGGGCGCCGGGTGTCGGTGGAGGTACGGGGAGAGACGCGGACACAGATGGGGACGGAGCTGGGTGCAGGTGCAGACACAGATGGAGACGGAGGGGTTGTGCTGTAGATAGGGACGGAAACACCGTGTGTTCCCCAGTGGCTAACACAGGCCCAGGCCCAGAATGGATGTTCCTACAACGGGCATTGAACTAGGCAGACCGGCCTGGCCCCCTGACTTGCTGCATATCACATTTCAATGTTTCCCATTTTAAACTTCACCGAGAGCCACAGGCTGGAGCCCGGTGTCAGCGGCTTCTCAGTTGGCAGCAGGGGGTAGTTCTGAGGCCCCAAGCTTGTTCTGGGGCCCTGGAAGAGAAAGGCGTCCCTCTGCCAGCCCCTCCCTCTCTGACGGAGAGCTCTTTGGTGCACCCCTGCCCCCCAGGCCAGCGGCAGAGAGGAGGAGCTGGTGCCGTCACAAGCTCCACCGCCGCCTGGAGTCCTCACAGGCCTCAGCCCTGGTCCTGCCTCGCTCGTCTCACTGCTCTCCAAGTGCCAGGCGTGGGGGGGGGGGCACCGCCCAGTGCAGCCTCTGTCGCGGCGCACAGCCCCAGCTCTCTGAAGCTCAGCCGTCAGCAGGGGGCTGGGAGCGACTGTGGGGGCTTCTGGCTCCTGCCTGAGGCTCTTCCTATGACATCTGCAGTCGCCATGGACGTTTGGTACTCAGATCCAAATGCTTTTGCCGAAAGAACCTAGAGTACAGCACTCAGGATATTTTCAAGTGGTTTTGACACTCGGCTCAGAACTTCTCTTGTTCCCGTGACTTTGCTGGGGACAGAGAGTGGAAGATGTGGAGATGTATTAAGCATCGACTGGGTGCTGGGCATTGCTCTAGCTCCTTTGCTATACGGCAATTCATTTCATCTTAGCAATGACCCCTAAGTATTGTTCATTTCATAAACTAGGAAACCAGACTCGGGGAGGGTAAGTAGCTGCTGACGTCGCTCAGTTAATAAGTGGCTGTGCTGGGGTTTGAACCCACCTCCGTCTGACTCCTGGCCCTAGGGCTGGCGACCTGTGCAGTCTCACGGGGCCCCGCACTCATCAGGGCTCCATGCTTGCTAAACGCTCTCCTGTCGCCATCGTGAAATTCCTGGTAAGTTTGAACAAGGGGCCGGCATTTTCGTTTTGCCCTGGGCGCTGTAAATTGTAGCCAGTCCTGCCTGAACCTGTGATGTTTCCGGCACAACTTGCCACCTCTTTGCTCTGGTCAAGCTGGGGCCCGACCGTCAGGGAGACGGGAGACCCACGACGGGAAGGGAAGCTCAGGGCCGCCTGATGGCCACGGGAACCGGTTCCTCCTGCAACCCTGTCGCGCACAGCTCCTTCTAGAAGTGGAAAAATTCCACCCCAGGGCCAATCAAAGGACGGAAACCCTGGCCTCTCACCTAAAGCAAAGTAGACAGGGTTCAAAAAGACGGGACTCGGGAGTGAAAGTGGGACCTAGAATTGTGATTGTGATTCTGATGGCAAAAACCGGGTGAATCAAATGTGCTGAGAAAGACTAATATCGTGGTTCCTTCAAGTGAGAGAGAGACAGTGAGGTTTCCTGTCATTGAGACCTACTTAATTTAGAAAGAAAGCACGAGCATCGGTGGGAAATGCTGCTTCACGTGACAGCAGTGTTGATGTGGTGCGTAGGGATCCAACGTGGCGGCAGGAGGGGCCACAGAGGGAAGGGAGGTGAGAGCTGTCCTTTGTCTCTCACCTGCTGGGCGCCAGGCACTGGGCCGGGACCTATCCACAGCGGGTCTCATTGAATCGTCTCAACAGCCCCAATAAACAGGCCATATCACCCCCATGTGCCCATGCAGAGAGTATGGTCCACCCAACACCAGGAGGGGCCATAGCCACCCTGCCCAACGCTGGTCCCCGGCCTGGCCTCTTCTCTTCAGGGGTCTCAGCCTCCCCTGTCCCTCTGTGGGTCAGACCCTGCAGGCACCACTGTCCTCAGAATCTTCCCTCCCACCCCGTGCTCGTTCCTAAGGGCAGCTCCTGGCCCCAAAGGGCTCCCGGGCCCCTGCTTCTCCTCCCCTGTTCACATGACTGACCCCCAGGGCTGGTGCTGCCCCCCACCTCCCACAGCCGCCACCTGGGTTGTCCCTGACTGGTCTCATGACGCTCGAATTGTCCGTGTAGACCAGCACGCCGTGCTGGGGTTGGTGGGGGAAGAAAAAGCCCCACGTGGAAGCGGTTAGCCCCCAGAGTGTGACCTGGCGAGGACACTCCAATAAACGTCCCCTCTCCCAGCGGCGGGACAACGAGGGGTTAGCGGCGGCTCTGCAGCATGGCTCCTTAAGGTGGGAGCTGCTTCTGCTGGGCCTTCGCGAGTTAATGAGCTTTTAAGAGCCTCGGTTTTCTCAGAGGAATCGTGAGGGTGACTCTTGCCCGTCCTCCTAGAGCCAGAGTGCAGAGTAGGGGGTGGCACACAGACAACACTGGGACCAGAGCCTGCCGTGGGACGTTACCCACCCCTGACTCCTCCGTGCCGCCATTTCCCCATCTGCGGAAGAGGGGTGACAGCGCCCACCTCCCCGCCTTGTAGCGAGGACGCCAGGCAGAGGGAGCGGTCATGCGGCTCCCCAGTCGGGCGCTAGTTTGGGGTGGGGAGGCGGCTGGAAGCCAGCAGGGCGATCGGGGGCGGCCCGGGATCTGCGTCTGCTGACAGCCACGGTGTCTCACTTGCGTGGATCCCAGAAACCAGGTGTGGGAAAAGGACCTTTTTAGTCAGAATAAGGCACCTCCACCACAGCACAGGAGCGGTGGCTCTCAGGGCTTAATGAGGCGTAAGCACGCCAGCGGTGGAGGCTGCTGCCTGGCGTAAACACCTGACATCCGCCTTCGTTTGACAGTTGTATTTGCGTCGTTGGGGGGGGGGGAGTTAACTCCGTTTCCCGCCACAACGTACTCGTATTTCTCCACTTAGAAGTTTCCAGCAGTTGCAGATAGAATTGCTTTATCTGTGTGTCCATCCATCCATGCAGTCATGCACTCGCCAACTGACATTACTGACATCTTACTGTGGTAGGGCAGGAAAAGGAACAGTGGAGAAGGTAAGCCACTCGCTGTGTGGCCTTGGGATAGTCATTTCCCCTCTCTGAGCCTCCATGCTCCTGTCTCTAAAGAGTGAGTCCTTATTTCTGCCCTCATAGGGCTGTTGGGAGGCATGAATTAAACATCTGTAAAGTGCGTGGACTGTGCATTGACTAGGTGCCCAGTAAACATTACCTGAGACTTGGTGTGGTCAGGGAGGACTTCCTGGAGGCAGCAGAGCCTGAAAAGTGTCTCCTAGGCTGAAACAGAGCTTAGGAGATAAATAGACACTTTTCCCCCAACACACGGTTACCAAACAAATGAAACAAAGCAGTATAGGTAAGTGCCATAAGTTTAAAACCTACTTGTATAAATGCTTTAGGAGTATTTCCTCCAAGTTTAGCTGGTTTTTATTGGATCCCTTGAGCCGATAAGTGCACCAGTATCTAATGGGCAAGAGAAACCCCCACGAGGGGCCGGCCCCGTGGCATAGCAGTTAAGTGCGCATGCTCCACTGCTGGTGGCCCGGGTTCGGATCCCGGGCGCGCACCGATGCACTGCTTGTCAGGCCATGCTGTGGCAGCGTCCCATATAAAGTAGAGGCAGATGGGCATGTATGTTAGCCCAGGGCCAGTCTTCCTCAGCAAAAAAAGAGGAGGATTCGCATGGATGTTAGCTCAGGGCTGATCTTCCTCACAAAATAAAATAAAATAAAAAAGAGTGAAGCTATACATCAAAGGCTTATGAAATTCCAAAACATTAAAAAAAAAGGAAAGAAAGAAACCCCTCTGGTAGTTGGGAGGAGGTTGTGACTGTTAAAATTAAATATTAAGTGTGTTTCTGAGCATTTGGGGCTTAATCAAGAATTATGGCATTTTATACCCGACATTTACTTAACCTTAGGTTTAGATTTTTACTGTACACAAATGAAAGTGGATAAAAGTCTCTTAAAGTTTATATAGAAGGATAACTGTTCAAGAACAGTAGGAATTGCTAGAACTAGATCAGAAACCAAAGAAAGGGAACTTGTTTAGAAGTGACTAAAACTTACCCCGAAGTCGCCGTCCTCAAAGCCAAGGGGCAGAAAGAGACAAGTCTGTCGGGGGGCGAGGGAGCTCCACGGAACAGACCCACTGACACTGTGGCACCGGGAGATGCCAGGGTTGATAAGGAGGACGGGGGTGCTTCAAGTCAGTGGGAAAAAGACGTCACTGACCCATTCAGTACCTCCAATGGGGAAAAAGTTAAATTGTGCCGTCTTTGCTGAGGGACTAGGTGGGGACACGGAGTTGGGACTCTGGGTTGAAGCATGTGCCAAAATAAATTTCAGACACATCAAAGAAATAAAAGTAAAAAATATCCGAATATTATCAGAAAAGTTAGGAGAATATATACAATCATTTAAGCAAGATAGGAAACCCAGAATTTATAAGAGAAAATGTGACATTTGATATAGAAAACATAATTGTGTGTAAACGCTGTAAACTAAACTCAGCAGATGAAATGTGTTGATGAGGAATCAACACATCTGCCAAGGACAAGGTTAATATCCAATGGTAACTATCTCTGAGATGTTTCTGGAAAGCTCTTGTAAGTTGACAGCAGAAAGACGGGAAGAGTAGAGTGGAAGCACTGAGGAGGCAGGTGGGTGCTCACAGAATAGCAGATCCCAAAGCCAATTAACTGGTGAAGGATGCCCAGCCCCCACCCAGGAGGCAGGAGGATACAGAGTCAGGTGACGGCTTTGCCACTTTCTACTCACCCATCAAAGATGCACAAATGAGAGAGAGAGAGTGTCTTCTCAGTGAGCTTTGGGAGAGGGTGTGAGCGGGCAGGGGAGCGTCCCCAAGTGTCCCTGGTGTGGAGAGCCAGCTAGCAACATCCACTGAGGGAGAGACACAGACTCTCCAGTCCCCCTCCTGCCGTCTCTCCCTGAGCAGTGAGAGCAGAGTGTGGAAGGTTCTGTTGGCGGGGATGTTCCTTCCATCCAGCACTGCTGCGAGTGACAAAGACGAACACAGACACAGTGGGGAGCAGGGGGACGCCAGTGGACGGGGTCACGGGAAGCGCATCCACGCCTGGGACCCTGGGGCAGCCCTGGGGAGCGCTGTCCATGGACCTGGAGGGGTTTCCACATTGTATTATTAAGTGAGAAAAACAAACAAAGAGCCACGCGGGGGTTTGCATTTGTGTGAGCGTATACATGAGCTGGGAGAAAGATCCAGAGGGGTCCTTGCTGGGGCGTTTGGTTTGCTTATCTGGGAGAGGGCGGATGGAAGCTTTATGGGCGGGGGTGGGGGAATGTGATTTATATAATCAGAAATAAAGCACAAAGCTATTTTCATTGCATGAAAACAATGTCTGTACCACGTGTCAGAGCTCTAAGAGAGGCCCAAAGGAGGGAAATCAAACCCAATATGGATAAAAAGGGACAGAGAATGTTGTAGAAATAAAATAAGATGGACCAGGAAAGACTGGGCTAAAGTCTAGCCAGCGTGACTGGAGGTCTGGACGTGACCCATCAGGAGAACGCGGTCACTCGTAGGAATTGGGTGTCACTCGGAGCAGGGCCGTGTAGGAGCCAGGGCCGCGGCGGACACAGCGAATACATGCAATAACACGGCATCCGTCCCGGTTTATTCCCGTGGAGGCAGCCTCTGTCCGGGCCCAAACAGGAAGTCAGCGCCTGCCTGGAGTTCGTGGAACAGAGAATCCGTGACCGGCGAGGGGTGAGGCGGGAGCCGCCTGGGCAGGGAGGCTGCGGGGGCTCGCTCCAGCCCTGGAGCAGCGCAGGGGCGGGAATCGGGGCGGCCTGTCCGCGGGAGGGAGCCACGAGGAGACACAGCCTCTGCCGGAGACACACGGGGCGCGGAGGGCGGAGGGCGGAGTAGCCGGCTTCCCTTCCTCCCCCAGCCTCCCCCAGCCTCCCAGTGGCTGAGCCCGGCAGGACGGCGCTGGCAGACCCTGCCTGGGAAAGGCGGCCTGTGGAGGTCGGGCTGCCGAGGTGCGGAGCAGGAGTGGGTTTGGGGGAAACAGGAGAACACCGTCAAGTCCGTTGTCTTCGCACATACAGGAGGACTCTGAGGTCGACCCCGAGGGCGCTCTCGTCACTCCGGTCTCCCAGATGGGGACAGTGAGGCTCCTGGGGGCCGATGAGCCTCCAGGCAGAAGGGGCAGGCCGCGTAGGGTGAGAGGAGACAGGGCCATGCGGGGAGGCGGGGGTGCCGCGCTGGCCCTCCTGGCGGTGACCCCCTGGGCTCTGGGGAGAAGGCTCCGCATGGTTCAGCCTCCTGCGTGGACAACAGCTGGGTCCTGGGCCGGGAGCAAACTCTGTCCCGGGAGGCAGCCGACCAGGCGCTCAGCCGGCGCGGGGAGAGGAGGCCCTGGCATGTTCCAGCCTCGCCTCCCAAACCACAAACCCAGCGAAGCCGCCACCACCGCTTCAGGGAGCACGAAATTACACGTCTCTCAAAACGCTCCTTTCTTTTTCTTTTTTCTTTTTAAATTGCCATGACTAGAATAATCCCGGTTTATCTTCTGTTTCACCCTTGACGGTGAATTTAATTTAATGGACTGTAGCTGCAGTGCCTCTAATGTGGAAATGCCGTGTTTATTTGCATTATTAGCGGGGACGCGATGTTGGAAGAGCGTGTGAAGGTGTCTTGCGAAGCGGGTTCCCCCTGGCGGTCTGGTCGGTGTAGGGCGTTGCTGTGTCCACAGTCCCAGATGGGAACTGACATGGATGCAAAGGCCCACTCCCATGGGGGCGCAGGACCCACCAGGTGTGGGAATGACGGGGGAGGTCGAGCAGTGGAAGGGGACCGAGGGTCCCCCTGCTGAATGTTCCGGAGTCCTGTCTAGGAGAGCCCTGCTTGAGGCCCCGAGACAGGAGGCGGGCCCCTGCCCTGCCCAGCTGTCAGCAGCTCCTATGTGTGTACCGTCTCCTGCTGACTTCCCCCCAGAAGGCCCCCTGCCCTGTCACCTACACCTCAGTCACCAAGTTGGCCAGACCCGCTGAGGCTGAAATCTGAAGTGCCCTAGCTTCATGATAGAGGCCAATCCCAGATCCCCGGAATCCAGTGGCCATGAGTGAGGAGACGTACCCTGTTCTATAGGCAACGTGCCCAGAAATGCAGCCTGGGCATGGAGTCTCACCTCAGGGCCTTTGCGTGTGCTATTCTCTTTCCCAGATACCCACATGGACTGACCCCTTGATGCATTCCAGTCTCTGTTCAAATGTCACCTCACTGGAGAGTGTGCTGGGCCACTCTGCCTGAAATAGCTCCTCCACCAACTCTCTGCCCCTTGTTCTTTTATTCGTACGACCTAGCACTACCTGACATCATACATTTCTTCCATTTATTTGTCGTCTGACTGCCCCTCTAGGGCAGTCAAGAGCCTGGCATCTGGTTACCCACCAGGGAGGGGCTGAGCGGGAACTGGGTCTCCTGCTTTCCCTGTGGCCAAGGAGAGATGGCCACACATTGTCCCAGACCTTTCTACCATGGGGTGTCCACTCTTGAGATGATTTTAGGAGAAAGGAAACGGGGAGGGTGGAAGGGGTGAATGAGGAGAGAGTGGCTCACACAGAAAATCAGCGACGTGTGGAGAGAGAGACAGACACACCAGGAGAGACAAGGACAGAGCTGCACCCGTGGAGAGACCCTCAGAGACACAGAGAGACAGAGAAATGAGACACGCAGAGATACCAACAGAGAGAGACAGACAGAATTAGAAGTGCATAAAGAGAGCCAGAGAGGCACGCCCAGAGAGACAGGGGCAGAGATGGACTCTGGGCAAACGTTTCTGCAGAGACTGGTCTGGGCGGGCCCGTTGAAGGCGCCGCTGAGCCTCTGGGGGCTGGGAGGCAGGTGCGACCAGCGGGGGGCGAAGGCTGGAACAGCCTGTTTCTCTGTGTTCCTGAGAAATCGAGCTCCTCTGTTCGCTGTGTCTGGAATTCCAGCATCAGCTGTCTGCTGCTCCCCTAGATGCTCAGACACAGAAAATTCAGACAAGCTTTGGCCTGGCCCGTTTCCAGTCGAGACTCTGTCCTCAGGAAAAAGCGTCCTAATGGGGAGGAAAACAGAGACCTGACACCACCCCGGAAGAAATCACTCACGTTCTTCAGCAGGTCCTTGGGAGGTGGCTCGTTGTTGAAGACGTGTGATCCCACAGTGTGGGCAGCAGATTGGGCACCACGGTTCATTCACGGGCTTCCTGTGAAGGAAGCCACAAATGGCATACTGTGTCTTAAAATAGAAAAGTGGAGTCACATTCTGGAATCAACCCAGTAACGGGTCCTGGGATCTGGGAGACACAACAATGGCATCAGCAAGCATCAGAGATGAGCGACTTTTCAGGCAGTGCAATTATCGGGGGAGCATCTTAAAGGCTCACTCAGCCACTCATCAAACGTCTCCTGTGCTCCTGGAGGGCGGAGCCTCTCAAGGCATCTCTGTGTCCCCCATCTCAAAGCCCACCCAGGGCCAGACATACAGCAGGTACCCAGTAATGTGGGGTGTCTGAGAAGGAAGGAAGAAAGGGAGGGGGGGAGGGAGGAAAGAAAGAAGGAAGGAAGGGAGGGAGGGAGGGGGATGTGGATGGATGGATGGATGGATGGATGGATGGATGGAAGGAAGGATGGGTAGATGGATGGATGGATGGATGGATGGAAGGAAGGAAGGATGGGTAGATGGATGGAAGGAAGGATGGGTAGATGGATGGATGGATGGATGGATGGATGGATGGATAGATGGATGGAAGGAAGGAAGGAAGGATGGGTAGATGGATGGATGGATAGATGGATGGATGGATGGACGGACAGACAGGTGGGTGGTGGATGGAAGAATGGATAGATAAATGGTTGGATGGATGGATGGATAGATGAATGGATGGATGGATCGATGGATGGGTAGATGGATGGATGGATGGATGGATGGATGGATGGATGGATGGATGGATGGAAGGATGGATGGATGGAAGGAAGGATGGGTAGATGGGTGGATGGATGGATGGGTAGATGGATGGATGGATAGATGGATGGATGGACGGACGGACAGGTGGGTGGTGGATGGAAGAATGGATAGATAAATGGTTGGATGGATGGATGGATAGATGAATGGATGGATGGATGGATGGGTAGATGGATGGATGGATGGATGGATGGATGGATGGATGGATGGATGGATGGATGGAAGGATGGATGGATGGAAGGAAGGATGGGTAGATGGGTGGATGGATGGATGGGTAGATGGATGGATGGATAGATGGATGGAAGGATGGACGGGCAGGCGGGTGGTGGATGGAAGAATGGGTAGATAAATGGTTGGATGGATGGATGCGTAGATGGATGGATGGATGGATGGAGGATGGGTGGATGGGTAGATGGATGGATGGATGGATGGGTAGATGGATGGGTAGACGGATGGATGGATGGATGGATGGATGGATGGATGGATGGATGGTTGGATGGATGTGTGGATAGATGGACAGTCACTGAGGGAAGCAGATGGGAAGTGTCCCTAGAAGACTGGGAGTGTCTAACAGAAAACAAACCCAGCATACCACAGGCACGACTCTCTGGTCTCTAGCACAGATCCACAGGATTGGGCCCTCCCAGAACTCAGCCCCCTCAGACTCCATCTTAATACCTGCCCCCTGGCTTTCCGAGGGCAGGCCCTGAGAGAGAGTCTGCTCCCTCCCCTCTCCATCTCCCCTCTCCTCCACGGCCCACTCAAGCCCACCTTCGCCTCGCTCTGCCACGTTCCTGTGGGAGGAGCAGGCCCCTCCTCTGTTGATGGGCGCTCATGCAGGTGTGGCTGTCCTTTTGTGAGCCCCACCAGCAGTGTGGGACCCCACGTCTCTGTAAGACCGGAACCCCAGGAGAGGGGGAGCTTTTCTTCCAGCGTTGGAGCCTGTCCCGTAGGCACGGCCACTCAATGACCATGGGGCCTCGGCCGAGCCACTTTAGGTCCCAGATCCTCTGTTTCTTCCTTTTCATGGCGATTCCCACACCTCCCCAGCTGCAGGGGAGACGAAAGGCTATAGGTGAAGTCCACGCCAAAGTTCCTGGAACGCAGGAGGCGCTCGAAGGACCATCACCGCTGCTTCCTCTGCGGGCAGGAGTGGGAAGTCGCGGGCTGTAGAGTCCGACAGACCTGGGTCCAGCTGCCTCTCTACCTCCTCACCTGGGATTCTGAGCAAGTCACTTAACCTCTCGGAGCCTCTAAAACAGAACCCTACGAGGCCACAATAGGACGTGCACTATGGGTGTGAATGACGTGAATTTTATAAGTGTTTTTGCTGTGGACGATGAGTGGGAGTGCCAGCCACAGTCTCCAGGCCAACAGCTGGCAGAAGCCCCCACAGCCCACCCTGCTGGGATGGCACTGCTGGCAGCTCTTCCAGAAGGGAGAACATGGCTTCAGCTGGGTTCTAGGAGTGGGGTGTGGTTGAAGGGCCTGGGGTTTAGAAAGTCCACTCAGAGCCCGGCCAGGGCACTTGGCTCCTGAGGCTGACCAGAGCCGGGGATGCTGGCCCCATCTGGCTAGTACCCCTGGGCACAGGGAGGCTGGCACGCAGCCGGGGTGCTGGGGAGCCCCAGGGAGACGCAGCGTAGGGGGAGGCAGGTCCTGCTGGTGGGATGAGATCCCCCGGTGACCCCCACGTGCTTCCAAGGAGACGGGTCCTAGCCTGACCCAGCATTCTGCAGTCCTCACTCCCGCCTCCCCTGGCTCCTCAGACCTGTGGTCAGAACAATCAATTCTGCATGCCTGCTAAGTGACGCGCCTGCTCTGGGAACGGCTTAACTCATAATTTTCAAGTGCTTAAAGGCATCTTGTCATTATTTAACTTTCGAATGGGAGTCTTAAGAATTGGAGAAATATGTTCTGCCAACTTCCACCCACTTTGGTTTCCTTGCCTGCAGAGCAAAGTGCATTAAGTTATTACAGGGATGCCCGTGTTGCGAGGGGTAGAGGGATGGGGCCACGCAAAGAGACTGTATTAGGGGCAGGGAATGCGGGCCAGCTCTTTGCCACATTTTTACTGTCATTTATTGCCATTATGGAAATTGTTTGGGCATCATTCATTCATTTCAGCAAACTCGCACCAACTATCTGCTTGGGCTGGGAACAGGGGACACAGAGGTAGGGGCCACGGTCTTGCAGCTTTCACAGTGTCACAGGGGCTGGAGGACAGACCCACAAGCAGCAAGCCTTAGCCGGTGTCTGATGCTGGAGCTGCCAGCTCCGTGGGCCCAGAGTGAGCCCAGACCAGGCCATGCCATGCCCTGACTTACGACCAAGGTTGCTACACAGGGCAGCGAGGGAAGGAGGACGTTCAGTAGTGGGAGCAGGCACAAGTGGGGATCCCTAGGGGGGAACGGAAACCTGACTCTGGCTCACACCTAATACAGAAGCCAGGGAGAGTGCACCATCCTCTAGAGTTTAAGCGATGGGGACTTCAGGGCAGGGAGATGTTCCTACAGCTTCCTGGGGTGGAGAGTAACCAGACACCAGCGCTCTCCTCCCAGGAGCTGACATTCTAGAGGTGGAGACAGACAATAAATCAACAAAATGCAAGTATAACATCAGGGAGCAATATGTACTATGGATAAAAGTCAAGCAGAATTAGAGGCAGAGAGTTATGAGGGAGGGGGCTATTTCAGCCAGAGTGGCCCAGGATGTTCTCCTCAGTGAGGCAACATTTGAACAAAGCCTAGGATGCAATAGGAGTCTATCCATGTGGGTATCTGGGAAGAACAACACGTGCAAAGGCCCTGAGGTGGAACTCCACCCTCAGGTCACATTTCTTGGGCCATATGGACAGTGCTTAATTCTTTAAGCAATGACATGTGACAACACATATGAGGTATTGTCAACCAGAGAAACTCACCTGAGCCTTGGTGTCCAGAGTTTTTATTGGGGGTCAGTCATGTAGCCTTGTGGCTGACCTTAGTCTCCAGCCCCTCCACAGGTAGAGCTGACCAGCAGACCCAAGACCCCCACCATAAATCATATTGTTAGCATAGACTATCCAGCTGGCCCAAGGCCCCAGGAAACAAAGACCCTCTTAACTGGCAGGACCTTCCGAGGACTTAGAGGTGACCTCCCAGGACCAAACCTTTGGTCAAGGACCAAACCTTTCTTTGGAATGTCCAGGGATTGGACAATGCAGACCTGCTGAGTTAGCACTTTCTGCCCAGTGGCCAAACATCTTCTGCTTCTGGGAGGGGTGGGCAGGGAGCAGAGGAGGAGGAAGGCACTGGGTGTATCCCAGGCCGTTCACTGTGCTGGGAGGTCCAACTTTGTCACTTCGTTTTACCCTGATGATGACCCGGGGTGGAAGGCATGTCCCCATTGTATAGAAGGGATGCCTGAAGTCTAGTAAGTTGAGTGACCAGCTCAAGGTCACACAACCTGTGGTGTCAGCCTGTCACCATGCCCCCTCCACGTGAATGTGACGTGGGCCACGCTGCAGACTGCTCTCTTGGAAGAATGCTTTAACCGTGGTGGCGTCTGCAGGAGATCACTTTGGGAGAAGATGTGGCCCTCCCCAGGGCTTACCACCTGCTTGGCCTAGAAGGGGCCTGGAGTGGTCAGAGAGTTCTGCAGGGCCCGCTCTGCTGTGTGGCCTCGGCTGAGCCGCTCACCTTCTCAGAGCCATTGCCTCGGCTCCCAGGACACCCTCTCCCAGAGCGCCTGGTGCAGTGGGTCAGTGGGGTGTGCCAGGTAGACGTGGAGCTGCCTCCTCTGGAGGTTGACAGACGGACGTGGATGCCTGTCTGTCCTGCCGGCTCCCCAGGGGCTGCAGGGACAGATGCTGCTGCTGCAGCCCGCCTGTGCTCTGCAGACATGGGCCTTCATTTACTGTTTGCTTGTGATCTCCAAAAACATTCCCCTGATGCATTTCGAAGAAGCCTGTGGCGCTTGAAGGTGTGAGGGGTTCAGTTCTCGTCTTCTTGACCGTAGGTCATAGTGGGGGGTGATTTGACATCTGCCCTACAGCTGTCTGCCTAAGACAGCCTGGAGTAGCCTGGATAAAGAAACACTGACCTCGGGGCCAGGAGACCTCAGTCAGAGTCACCCCCTCAGCCGCTCAGCTGCTGTGTGACCTCGAGTGAGTGACTGCCCTTCTCTGGGCCTGTGTCCTTTGCATGAGAGGGGTATGGGGGAGGCCCGGAGATCTCGAGGGCCCTCTTGGCTCTCACAGTGGGGCTGGGTACTGAGAGCTCATGTGGGGGCGTCAGCAATAGTGTCTGGGTGAGAATTGTGTCGTTCATTCATTCATTCGTTCATTCATGCACTCATTCAAGCAACAATTACTGGTGCTCAGTTCATGCTTTGGGCCAGAGAGCTGGTCGGACCCAGTCCTGCCCTTCAAGGAGGCTTCAGGTGTATCGAGGGGACAGAAATCCTTTTACGGGAACAGGTGTCACAGGGAGCTGTGGGCGTGCAGAGGAGGAGCGGGGAGGGTCAGGGGCATCTTGTGTCTTGTCTTCTCCTTCTGGAGGCTCTGCCATGAGTCAGGCTCTCCTCTCTGAGCCCCGCTTCCCTCCTATGCAAAATGGGACACTGACAACACCCACTCCCCGTGTGCTTTCCCAGGCCTGCCCGCTGGCCTGCTGTTGTTGGGATGCTGGCTTTGTCCTGACGGTCTAGGGGCGCATTGGAGGTTGTTCAGAGGGTGATTTGCATGGTTTGGGAGAAGAGGAAACTAGCATAGGCTGAAGGAACAGAGAGAACTTGGGGCCTCTGGCTGGCATCTTCTGCAGGTTTTATAAGCTTGGAAAACACAGGCTATCGTGGGCAAGACTGTGGGGAAGTGCTTATTATCCTCCATGGAAGGCTGACAGGGCCCCTGCACGAGTGCTGCGTGTGGGACGAGGGTGCTTCCTGGGAGGGCGCATGCCCCCTGGAAGGAACTGGGCCACATGGTCTGCTGCCCCCAGCCAAACCGTGAAGGGAAAATTCCCGATTCACGCAGAGCCTCAGCCTTCTTCTCTGGGTGGTCCTGGCTCCCTGTTGAATCTCCCGCCTGCTGCCAAATTTGCAGGTTCAGGTTGGAGAAGTCTCTCCTTGCACACTATCCTGTTTGGGAAGTGGCTGCTGGTGCAGAGTGGGGGCTACGGGTGATGGGGGTGAGGCTGGGCTCAACAGGCTGCTGGGGTTCACGCCTAGCTACTCCACTTCCTACTTCACCTCTCTGTGCCCCAGGCTCCCCCTCTAGAAAATGGGATCGTGATACTGCTCCTTACCTTGTAGGGGTGTCAGGAGGATTAAGCGAGCTTATCCATGCAAAGCGCTTGGTTAGCATGGAACTGGACACATGAGGAAATAATGATGGTGAGTTATTAACATTATTATTGTTATTGCCACCTGATACCACAGACAAACAAGTCTCAGAGATAGTGACTGACTTGTCTGAGGTCCAAAATCAGAAGAGGATGGAGGCAGCTGTAAGCCCAGATCCCCAGCTTCAGCCCAGAGTGGGTGTCATGGGGCCTCCTGCTGAGCGGTGAGAGGCCAGGGGCCCGGGTGAAACCTGCAGACGGTGCCAGCCAGAGGCCCAAAGTTCTCTCTGTTCCTTCAGCCTACACGAGTTACCTCTTCTCCCAAACCATCAAATCACCCTCTGAGCAACCTCCAATGCGCCCCTAGACCTTCAGGATAAAGCCAGCGTCCCAACAACAGCAGGCCAGCGGTCAGGCCAGGAGCAGGTGTGGGGGGCGTGTCTTTAAGGACATTGGGAATGGAAATCTGTAGGTCACTGACTTAACTATTCAGTTTTGTCATTGAATCAACCTTTGTTTTGTATTCCATGAACTTTTTGCCATTAAAAAATGTCAACCAGGTAATCCCAACCTCACAATTTAAAGTATTTCTTTGATGTTTACTGAAATGGGGAGCTGTTTGTGTTCATCGTGTCTTATTTCCTACTTAGCTTTTGTACTTTGTGTTGGAATATTCAACATTTTAAAATAGAATTCCCTTCCCCATTGCCCAGATCTCATCTGCTGATGTCTCTCTATATTTTTTCCTCTTGTTTAAAATGTTCAATATATCATTTGGCCTGCCTTTAGCAGAAACTGGATATAGAAAACAGTTACTCAAAAAATCAATTGAGAGTGTCAGATTCTATAATCTGGGAACAGGCATATAAAAATGTTATCATTTTGCGCCAGGACCCCCTAAGAATAAATGAGGATGCTTGTTTTTAAAATATTGAGTTGTAAGAGTTTCTCAGATCTAAGAATACATTTTTTAAAAGTCAGACAGAAGCTTAGAGCTTCAGAGAGGAGCCCGGCTCCTGGGACTTAACCATAGGGAATAATCCAGGATGTGTTAAAGTAACAAAAGTGTTGTTTACGAAGGGCAGGGGGGCCTGTAATAGCAATAGACAGAAAAAAGTGAATTTCCAAAATGCACAGCACATAGTAGGCACTCGCTGTTTGTAGAAAGGCTTAAAAAAAAGTTGAACCTCACAAATGGCCCATCCATAATGCCACAAGCACTGGATGGAATATTACACAGCAAGCAGGAAACGCCAACCATTCAGTGATAAAATCAGAACAAAATTCATGTACGTGTTGTAACTGCAACACTATCAGTATGTTCACATATGAACAGGGCTGGACGGGGACAGAGGAAGAACGGGACCCAGCTGATGGTTGAAGGAGAAGCCTCTTCTTGTCAATGTTGCAGCTGTTAGCGGTTCTTGTTCTAATATTTTTCAATGATTCCAAGGAGAGTTGAGGATATGTTGGCATATCAGGAAGGAAATTTTATTGTATGGGGATTTCTACATTTCAGGAATTTTCCTAAGGATAGATTCCAGGCCTGACCTGGCCCAGCCCCCTAATAGCTTTGAGGCCAGGCCTCGGCTCTGACCTTGTAGGTCACACCCCCCCCACCTCAGGCTTTCTTCCAGTTCCCTTGCCCAGTCCACTCCTGCCGGGAATTCCCAGCCACCCTCTTCCCAGCGAGGCAGCTGCTGGACGGGGCAGCTCTGCAGAGCTGCGTTATCTGGTCGGCAGCGAGTCTATTTGTGTTATTATTTGTCTTATTCTGTTTGGGTACTTCCTATTTGAAATGACACTTCTGGGCTATAGAGGGGCCTGGCATCCTCCCAGATTGGCTGGTTCCCCGGGAGAGCATGTGCATCTCTGTGCTTCACTCTGGGCAGCGGGAGAAGGAAGTTGCACGTGGGCAGGGCCCGTTCCTGGGCAGTGACTGGCCTGTCTCATATGTAGGAGGCGCTTGTGTGTGCTTCCCGACAAAATCCAAAGCGACGTCCGCTGCTTCCCCCGGCACCTCCACACCCCCCCAGGACAGGATCGCCAGAGACTCACCTCCACCTGGGAGTAAACCCAGCCTGGCCCCGGCAGACCCCCATCAGATACAATTTCCCAATTAACCCAAAGCCACAGCTGTGTCCTGGCTGGTCCCTGGGTTCCTTCGCAGCGAGCTACAGCAGGGTGTCAGATGCAGCGGTGGGCTCTGGCCTGCAGCCTGAGGAAGCGCCGGGGTAATTGACACCTCCCCTCCCTGCACCTGCTGGCCGGCGGGCATGGGAGGGGTCAGCTCAGTCACCCACCGTGGCCCGTGGCAGTGTGCCAGCTGAGAGCTTGCAGAGCGACTGACAACCAGGACCTCTGCTGGAGGTTGCTGAGGGCCCGTGTGCCAAGGGGACCAGCAGGCAGCTCTGCCCACGCCAGGTGAGCCCTGCCCCTGCCAGGAGAGTGACCAGGGACACTTCCAGGGACACGGGCCTTATGTAGCCCTGATGGTTATAAGCCAGTTCTAAAGACCCCACCAGCTGGGAAAAGAGCCGTCGCCCAGGTCCCACCTAGCGTCATTTGAAAACCTCCAGAAATAAAACCAGCTGGAACCACAGTGTGCCCTTGCTCTCCATAGAGCTGGAAGCCGGTAGAAGGTCCACAGCTTAGAACCCGTGTCCGATACAGTCTCGCTGCGTCCTTTATGATCCCAGGCAGGTGACTTCACCTGCTTGCACCTCAGTCTCCTCGTTGGCTCAGCGAGAGTCCTTGGCTGGAATGGAGATTAGATAAGGTAACCCACAAAGTGTCCTTACGTTGAGCCTGAAGGAGCCTGGGCACAGGCAGCCCGGTCGTGGCTGAGGCTGCTGTGTGTTATTTGTGTCAGCCCTGGGCCCCTTGTCTATAGCTCTGGGCCTTGGCCACTCTGTCGCCTCTGCCTAGAACTTGGGCCTTTTTCCTTTATTGGTGCTGCAGTGAGCAACCAGCTTCCCAGACAAGATCTCAGGTCGCTTCCGGAACCTCCCTCCACCTTCTGTCCCATGCCCTCTTCCTTCTCCTTTCCCTCTCAGCTTCTGCCAGCTACTCTGAGAGGCTCCCCAGATGCCCCAGGCATGCCAGGGGCTTCTCCTTTGATGCTCAAATATTACCTTCCCCAGGCCCCATGGGAGCTCCTGGAACCTTCCCCAGGCCCCATGAGAGCTCCCAGCACCTTCCCCGAGGCCACATGGGAGCTCCTAGAACCTTCTGCAGACTCCATGGGAGCTCCTAGCTCCTTCCCCAGGCTCTGAGCTCCTAGAACTTTCCACAGGCTCTGAGCTCCTAGCATCCTCCTCAGAGTAAAGGAGATGCAATTGGCCAGGAGCCAGCATGAGCAGGAGCATCCTGTGATCCACCTTGCAGTATGATCTGGTCACAGCTCGTGTACCAATTTCTGTCCCGACGGTGTTGGGAGAGCTGCAGGCGGGGTTACTGGGGCAGTTGCTGGGACCAGCCCTGCCTGGCCCAGCTTCTTCTAGAAAGATCTGCAGTGAGCTTCAGCAGGTAACGCCAGTGGGTGCAAAACATCCACACAGCCACAGCAGGGAGGCTAGAAACCACACATGGAAGGGCTGGGTGAGAGTGAGGCTCCTGGGTTGGACTTGGAGAGGTGGGCACCAGTGCTGTGGTGGCCGTGGGGCCACTGCCCGCTGTGAGTTCATGGGGACACTGCTCACTGTGAGTCCCTCTTGGCTCGCTGGGAACACCACCTGGGCTGATTTAAGATTGGGCTTGGGTTAAGCAGCAGCCCTAAGCCAGCGTGAAAACTCCCAGGTGATAATAACAGGGCTCCCTGAGTTGGGATGGGCTGTGGTCAGTGTCCAGTTGCTGACACGTTAGAGAGTGTTGGTTGCCCTCCAGACTCCGCAGGAGTGAGCGATGGAGTCAGAAAGTCCAGACCCACCTCCCACCTGCCGTGCCACCCACCTCCACAGACATTGATGCACTGCTCGGGGGAAGCCTGCAGTAGAGCAGAAAAGACTGACTTGGAGCCCAACAGCCCGGGCTTAAAACGAGTTTTCTGTAGTTGTGGTGTGATCCTGAGCAAGTCACTTAATACTCCTTGAGCCTCGGTTTCCTCATCTGTCAAATGGGAAGGCAAACTCCTGTTCAAATGTGGTCGTCCTGGCTCAGTAAGTCCATGCTCTCCTCCCTGAGCATGGCGTCCAGAGCGTGGTGGGCACGAGTTTTATTAATCCCCCCCAGGCCTTTCACGTTGGAGGGAGAGTGCTGTCTCAGATCCCATCCCAGTTGCTGCAAGGTATTGGGGTTACTGGCCTGGCATCCTCCACCACTGCCATCGTGTGTGCCCTTGAGGGCAAGGCTGTGATCTCTTGCCTCAGCTCACCCACCTAGCTGGCGCCCAACTCCCCACTTCACACTCAGAATCTCAAGCCGCGTTCCAGAATTTTCTGGAATGACTTGACAGGCCCTAGAAGTGCCCATGCTGCCTTAACTGTCTTTTCCTCGCTGATCCTGAGAGGGTTTATTAGACGGTCCGGGCAGCGGATCAAAGCCTCCTCTTTCCGGGTCCCAGGGAGGTGTCATTTCCTGAGAATCAGAGTGGTCCTCGTGTGATGTGTGCTCAGCATCCATTCCTTCTCATCTCACATCACAGACGTCGTGTGCGGCTGGAATCCCACCAAACCCTCCCATTTCAGCTGGGAAAACACATCTCTAATGCGCGTCACCTTCTCTGGTGGGAGAGCCCAAGGTGGGCGCCTGGAGACTAGAGTTGGAGTCCCGGCTCTGCCATTGGATCCCTGTAGGACTCGGGACAAGTCCCTTTCCTAGCCGGGCCTCGGTTTCCCCATGTGTAAAGTGCAGATGATAATTCTGACCCCCTGGCGTGGCTACGGGGGTCTCAAGATGCTCTGCAAACTGTCAGGTGCAGAACAAGGGCCAGTCCTCAGAATCGTAGTCATTAGGGCGCATAAGGTGTGTCCACACACAACTGCACCTTGGACCAGAGAGAGGTCCACGTGCAAGCAGTGTGACATCAGCTGTGTCCCCTCAGGCAGCACAGCGATGCAGAGATGGTGACGCCTGCCCGGAACCACGGCCCCAGCTCGTGCTTGTTCTCCTCATGGGTATCTGAGGTCTCTGTCATTAGCCCCTGTGACAGATGAAGAAACTGAGTCTCACGGAGGTCCAGGCCTTGCCCAAGGACACGCACTTGCAGGTGGCACCAGCCACGGGTGGGCGCCACCTTCACACCTGTGGGGTTTTTAAGGTAGCCAGTGGGAGATGGGTAGGAGACAGGGCTCCTCCACACAAGGGGAGGGGCCGGGAGCTGAATGTATGTCCCTGCCAATGAAATAATTACATAGAGTATGAAAATGGCTTAATTAAATCATTTTTAAAAAGTGAATAAGTACAAACATTCAGCAATTAAGCAGCCGATCTACAAATAGCAATTTTCCAACTGCACTGCCTTCCACATTTCTATTTGCCCATTTTTAGAGTCTGGCTTTTTGTTTTTAATTTGAATAAATGTAGATTGGAATGATCACTCTCTGAGTTGCTGGATGCAGTTAGAAGCGCTTACAGATGGTGAGGATACTGAGTCTGGGGAAGGGCAGGGGCGGGGTTGGGGTGGGGGAGCCCAGCCCAGAGGAGCTGCTCAGTGAGCACTGCTCTCCTCCTCCGTCCTCCCTCCTCCCTCCTTCCCTTCCTCCCTCCCTTCCATCCTTCCCTCTGGGCACACTGACCTCTCACAGGAATGTTGACCCTGTCCTGAGATGAGGGGGGAGTTTCTCCCCAGCAGGCAGGGTCAGGGGTCGCTTATTGGTGCTGGTGCTTAGACATGACCAAGTCCAATCTTCACATTTTCCACGGGAAACTGTTGCCCAGAGAGGGAAACCTGCTCACCCGAGGTCACTCAGCCTCGGGGTCTGGTACCCGGAGCACCTCCATAGGAGTACAACAAGCATTTATTGAGTGCTGGCTGTGTGCCTGGGCTGTGGATTCTTGGATGCCCTTGGAGACCGCTGTCCTCACTCTGACCAGGTGATCTGTACCGGCTTCAGGAGGGGGCGGCGTTAGACTCAGGGTTGGTACCCTGGGCTGTGGGGAGGTGTAAACAAGAATCAGGAGTGTAAGGCGTCTAATTCAGAGTGAGCCTTGTATAGAACAGGTGCTCAATAAATGCAGTGGCCTGTATAGGGTTGAAGAGGGTCCCCCCCAAATCTGTGTCCACAAGAACCTCAGAATGTGACCTTTTGGATATAGGGTCTTTGCAGATGTAATTAGTTAAGGACTGAGATGAAATCATTCTGGATTTAGGGTGGGCCCTAAATCTGATGATTGGTGTCCTTACAAGAAGACAGACACTCAGACACACAGGGAGGCGGCTACGTGACAACGGAGGCAGAGATTGGGGAGATGCGGCCGTAGCCCAGGGACGCCTGGAGCCACCTGGGGCTGGAAGAGGCAGGAGGGAGCCTCCCCTAGAGCCTCAGAGGGAGCAGGGTCCTGCCGACCCCTTGATTTAGACTCCTGGCCGCCAGGACTGGGAGAGAGTGAATTCCTGTGGTTTGAAGCCCCCAGTTTGCAGCATTTGCTGTGGCTGCCCTGGGAACCTGACTTAGGTCTCCACCCTTGCTCCGTCCAGCCTTGATTTCTCCCCTCCAGGCAGGAGCATCACCTTGTCTGCTGGAGTCCTGTTGCTTGCACAGCACTGAAGGTACACAGGAGATGGTCAACGGGTTTTTCACTGTTGTTTGGAGGAGGGAGATTTGGAGTTTAAAGTAAGGGCAGCTGAGCAGCGCGGCTGCCGTTATTCTTTCCGCAGGAAAGACCTCACTGAACCTCTGTCTCTCTCCTCGAGCGGGTTTTCCGGGGTCCTTCTCACCCCCTCCCACCTCCCTCGGCGTCCGTGCCCACGAGTCCAGGCCGGAGCCGCCCGCTGGAATGGGTTCCGTCCCCTGCCTCCGCTGCCTGCTGGCTCCAGGCGTTCTCAGCGCAGTGCGAGGGCTGACCTCTCACGGAGTCTCAGGCTTGGTGAGTGCACGACAGAGATAACCGTCCTCCCAGGGAAGACAGGACCGTCCGTCACCGGGCACCTCGTGTGTCCCCCGGCACTGCTGGTTTGCAGCAGAAACATCATACATTCTGAAGAGCGGGGTGCCCACCTTGGTCCCTCCCTCAGTCACACAGGGAGGGGAATAAATCTTCATGATACAGACACTGTCACTGCTAGACTTATTCATTTATTTGAATTTATTTGAGAAACAGTGGCTGAGGAAATAATGAGATGAAACATAGACATTTGAGTGGCCCACCTGGAAAACAAGGTCTGGACAAGAAGTTTCCGTGAGAACCGGCCTTAGAGAGCCAGCTCCCGAAGCACGCCTCGCAAAGGATGCTGGGAGGCCAGGTACCAGGCAGAGAAAGTGCAGGTTAAGGGTGCGTGACCAGCCCCATCCATTGATGGGGACCTCAGGGACCCCTGATTCCAACCCTCTCATGCCTCAGAGGGGAAACCGAGGCCCTCACCCTGAGTGTGTGCCCAGGGAGCTCAGCACCTCAGTAGCAGGGCCCCAGGCTCCGAGCAAGCTTGACTCATGGTTGCTCTGGGCCTTGCAGGGTCATGTGGCTCTTCTGACTGCTGCCAGGCGAGCCGTTGACACTGGGGAGACATGCCACTATGAAGGCACCCGTCTGCAAGCCCTGCCTTGTCCCGCAGGCTTAGTGGGTGCTGGACAAGTGCACTTCACTGAGGGGCTGCCCTGCCTCCCAACCCAACCTTCCACCTCCCCAAGCTGTGCCCCCCCGAGTAGCATCACCCTGTCCTCAGTGTCACCTGGTGTCACCCTCCCTCTCCTCCCTTAGCCCAACCCCTCGCCCATCCCCAAGTCTCTCCGATTCCACCTGCCATGCATGTGTTCTGCACCTCCTTCCAGTTCCTCCCCACTGCCACCCCTCTCTGCCTCAGTCACCTGTCCCACCAGCAGTCACAGCAGTTTCCTAAAATAGCAGCAATGACAAGCTCCTACAGCATGTGCTTTGACCCCAGCACCATTAACAGTTCATACATCACTCAGCTGATCCGCTGAGATGGCACTTGCCGGATGGGGACACAGACCTGTCGCCACAGAGCCTGCTTACAGCTTTTAGAGGCTGCCCGTGGCCTCAGCCTGTGTCCAGACCAGCGAGTCCATGAGAAATGGGATATGAGCCACGTGTGGAGTTTCAAATGTACATTAAAAAGTGAAAAGAAACGGTTGGTATGAAAAGACCTGGAGGAAACTTAAACGTATATTACTAAGTGACAGAGGCCAGTCTGAGAAGGCTACATTCTGTACGCTTCCAATACATGGCATTCTGGAAAAGGCCAAAGTATGGAGAGAGTGAAAAGATCAGTGGTTACGGCAGGGGGATGAGGGGAGGGAGGGATGAGTCGGTGGAGCACAGAGGATTTTTAGGGAGTGAAACTAGTCTGTATGACACTGTAACGCTGGATACGTCATTATACATTTGTCTAAACCCACAGAATGTGCGACACCAGGAGTGAACCCTAATGTAAACCATGGACTCTGGGTGGTAATGACGTGTGAATGCAGGTTCATCAGTGGTGACAAATGTACCATCTGGTGGGGGATACAGACAGTGGGGGAGGCTGTGCGTGTGTGGGGGCAGGGGGTCTATGGGAACTCTCTGTACCTTCCTCTCAATTCTTCTGTGAACCTAAAACTGCTCTAAAAAAATAACTATTAATTAAAAAAAGAAACAGGTGAAATTAATCTTAATAATAGATTTTATTTAACTCAGTGTATCCAAAATATTGTGTCAACATGTAACCAATATAAAATTATAATGAAGCACCTTCGTTCTTTTTTATGTGCTAAGTCTTTGAACTCAGCGTAGACTTGACACTTACAGTGCGTCTCAATTCGGATGAATTCGCCACATTCCGAGTGCCCCGCAGCCTCCCGTGGCGAGTGGTGCCGTATCGCAGAGCAGTCAGGATCTCTCTGTGGCTCTGGGGACCGCTCACGCCCCGCCCCTGCCCACCTCTTCCCCTCTGGCCCTGCCGTCTCCCTCACAGCCTCCTGCGGCCCCTCCTGCTCCCCTCTGCTCCAGCCGTGCCTCGGACCTGGCTCAAGTGCCCCTCTGTGGAAGGCAGAAAAACGCCCCCCAGAGGTGTCACATCCTAGTCCCCAGAGCCCGTGAATATGTCACCCTACAAGGCAAAGGGGACTTTGCAGATGTGATTAAGTGAGGGCTCTTGAGATGGGGAGATGATCCTGGATTATCTGTGTGGGCCCCTCGTAATCACAAGGGTCCTTCCAGGAGGGAGCCAGAGGGAGATTTGACCACAGACGAAGGAGATGCGACTATGGAAGCAGAGATTGGAGGGATGCACTTCGAAGATGGAGGAAGGAGCCACGAGCCAAGGAATGCAGGAGGCCGCTAGAAGCTGGAAAAGACCAGGAAATGGATTTTTCCTAGAGCTTCCAGGAGGTGCAGACACCTTGATTTTAGCCCGTAAGACCCATTTCAGCTTTTGACCTCCAGAACCGTATGATAGTAGATTTATCTCATTTTAAGCTACTAAGTTTTCACAGCAGCCACAGGAAATGAAGACACCACTCCTTGACAAAGCCTGCCCAGCCAGCATCAGCCTCCCTCTCCTCTGAGCCTGTAACCTGCTGGGACCCCCATGGACAGTGGGAGATGAAGAGGGCCTGGATGAAGAGGGGATGGAGATGCTGGGATGGAATGTAAATGATTTAGTTGGAAGAGTCAGCAAGAGGGGGTGACGGATTAGGTGGGCAGCAGGGGCAGCTTGGGGGCTGGGGGAGCTGAGGAAATCCCCCTTAGAGTTTCCACAGCTCTCTGGACATGTCCCTTGGTGTCACTGCTTACCTGGAATTATCTGTCTGCTTGGTCTGTCTCACCAGCCAGGCTGTCATCCCCACGGGCAGGACAGTGTCTGTCCTGCTCACCATGGAGTCCCCACCCTCTGCGAAGTGACTGGCTCATAGAAGGTCCTAAGTAAACATACATGGCAGGAAAGAATTAGAACAAAGGAAGAAACTTGAACACCCAGCCCTCAGTGTGGGGCTTAAAGCATAAAAGAGCTGAACAAATATTGAATGAAGGAGTGAATGAGTGAATGCACTGATGTCCCCAGTCTCCGGCAGAAGGCCTGGAACTTGGGGCAAATGGATATTTGAGGGGCTGGATTTGCATTGTTCTGCAGGGTGAGGAATTTCAGACACCTTGATGGCTGGTAAGGCAGTGGCAGGACTTTGGTTTAAACAAACCAAACCCCTCTCCTTTCCTGTCCTGAGAGGAGAAGGGAGGGCCATCCCGTCCTCAGGGCCTTTGCACATGCTGTTCCTTCTAACTAGAAGGCTGTATTAGTTTCCCAGGGCTGCCACAACAAAGGACCACAAACTGGCTGTCTTAAAACAATGGAAATTTATTGTCCACAGTCTGGAGGCTGGAAGTTCAGGGTCAAAGTGTAGGTAGGGTTGGTTCCTCCTAGAGGCTCTGAGGGAGACACTCTTCCGGCCTCTCTCCTAGCGTCTGGTGGGGGCTGGCAATCCTTAGCAGCTCTTGTCTGTCTCCATTATCATATGGCATTTTCCCTGTGTCTGTGTCCAAATTTCCCTCTTCCATGGCACCAGTCAGTGGATTAGGGCCGCCCTACTCCAGTACGACCTCATCTTAATTTAATGACATCTGCAAAAACTATTTGCAAATAAGGTCACATTCTCAGGTTCTGGGTGGACATGAATTTGGGGGGACATTACTCAACCCAGTACAAATGGCTTCCCCAAGCCAGGCACAAAGCGCTCTCCCTTCCTTCCCGTCTCTGCCCAAATGTCCCTGTGTCCCAGGGGCCTTCGCTGCCGCTCTCTCTGAGACAGCAGGTCCCACTGCCACTTCCAGCCTCTGCGCTGTTTCTTCTTCTTCCCTGCCCTGTCGCACCTGATGCCGTTCCATTTTTGCCCACTTGTTTATCCCTCTCCTCCCCTCGCCCCGCTGGAACATGGGCTCCCGGGCAGCAGGGCCTCGGTCGACGTGCTGCCTGCTGCAGGCCCACACCCGTAGGTGCCCTTGAGTGCGCAGGCTCCTCTGGCCAGGGGGGCAGGGAGGAGGCGAGATCCTGGCGAGGCACGCTGGGCGAGGCAGCGGGTGTCTGTAGATGGAGGGGAGGGGTGGATCGCGAGGTGTCTGGGAGGCAGAATCAATCTGCAGGTTTTAGACACACGTGGCTTGTGGGATGGGCAGGAGGTCTTCCACGCGTCAAGCTGGTAAACACAGCCATTTGTTTCTGAGGGGCTCTGGAATTTCCTGGGGCTCCGGATCGATCCTCTGCTAAGGGGCCTCTGGCTCCCTCTTTCCCAAAGAAAATCAATTCTCTGCGGTTTAGAGAGTAAGTGCTTCCCTAATTATACTTCTGGGGGCTTCTTTGTTCTCTCCAGGGGGTCCTCCCCGGGGAGGCCAAGGGCACTCAGAGGCCCAGAGGATCCTCTCCTGCCACCTGGGGAGGGGCTGGCCACTGCTGGACTCCCCTGGGAGCCAGGGGCGGGGGCTGCTCTCTGTCCTGGCCTGGGAGGGACCTTGTGACCCTGAGGCCTCGGAGGGAGCAGACCTCTTCAGACTTGTGGCAACGGAGCCCCAAGGCCATAAACACAGCCCTGGAGCTCAGCGCCCTCCAGGCAGGGCTCAGGCCAAAAGATAGAAAGTGATAAGACTGATGGACAGGCCCCCAGGGGCGCCCCTCCCCGGCACCCCCCCCCCGCACACCTCCCCCCACCCCGGCCCAGCACGGCAGAAGCATGGTAGCCCAGGGCCCACTCCTACCCCTGTCCCTACCTTGGGTCTGCGTTTCTTCGCTGTAGGAAGAGGAGGAAGATGCAGGAGAGCCCCGAACCCGAACATCACTGGAGCTCCGCACTTCAGATTTGGGATGGGAAGTGCTGCCCCGAGGACCTGCCGTCCCTCCAGCTCGCAGCCAGAGCACTCTGCAATCACAGCACACTTTCACGGGGTGATAATAGGGAGCGCTGGTTTCAGGGTCACCGGGACGTTAAGCTTCACATGGAGTTAATTTCACGTCCTGGTGTGCCCGTTGCTTCCAAACAGCAGATGTGGAATGGCCCTGATGACTCCTCTCCTTGCTGCTGGGCTGGGTTAGAGCTCAGAGAGCTCTCAGAGATTCTCGCCTGCACCTCCTTATAGACAAGGAGACGGGCCCCAGGCAGGGAGGGGCCGGCCCGCGGTGGTGCTGAGCGGTGAGCTGGCCTCCCAGTGCCGAGCCCGGGTGATGGCGCTCACTGGCTGGCGCGCTGCTTGTGGTCCGGGTTCCAGGAGCACCCGAGCTCCGGTACCCTCGTGTCCCTGCAGTCCTGTGGGCGCCCGTGGTCAGGGTGGAGGGTGCGGCTCCCTGGAGGAGCTCAGGGTCCAGACAGGGAAACGGACAGGCAGACACGCCACCGTGGGGCCTGGGCACGGTGGGCGGACGTTCTGTAGAGCAAACAGGACGCCAGCTCTGCATGGGACGGGCCGGCATTCACGTCCCGAGTCGGCCACTTGCTGGCTGAGGGATTTCAGGCAGGAAATCCCCTCCGAGCCTCCTCGTCCTCTGGTCATCTGCCAGACGGACGTGGTAACACAGTCCGTCAGGGTTTTGCGAGGAATCAGAGACGGAAGGACCTAGAAGTGCCGGCACGTATGAGGCCCCTCATAAACATGAGACAGAGCTATCATGCAGCTAAAATACACGTACAGACAGGGCGGGATGCTGTGGGACACCGAGGAGGGGACTCGGTGGGGAGACTGGCTGGCATTCACAGTCAGAGGACCTGACTCCACATCCTGGCTCCAGACCTGAGCACGTGCTCGGGTCCCTGAGGGAGCCCCGGTCCCATCCCCTGCCACCTGGGGAGTGCTGCTCCCGGGAGAGGGAGAGGACTACACCCGGGGGTGTCTTGGGGCTGTGCGCCCACACTGGGGTGCGTGGCCTGTGCTGGATACACGTGGGCTCGGTGAACCTGCTCCAGGAGGGGCGTCACTGACAGCTGTCGTCCTGTCTCCCAGGTCGTCGGACTTCGGGACATCCTACACCAAGCTCACCCTCCAGCCTGGAGTCACCACCGTCATCGACAACTTCTACATCTGCCCGACCAACAAGAGAAAGGTACGTGCTGCGCGGGCGCCACCTCTGCACAGCCAGGTTCTGGCTCTGGGACCCTGGCCACCGGGCACGACATGTTCACCCCCAGCTCTCCCGCGTCAACCTTCCCGGTTCCGCCGTTATCCATTTTGATGAATGTGTTTTAAACGACCAGCTGGGCCTTTGGAGAAAGGCTCTGAACGCCTATCCGGTGCATTGTCTTCTTCCTGCCCCGGAGGCAGCATCCATCCTGCAAAGCAGGAGGAATTGGTGGGCACTGTGGAGTGGAGAAAGAATCCCTCTTTTTGGTTTGGAGTCCTCAGAAGGCAGTGATGAGCAGACCCGCTCTTCTGCAGGCTTTTTTGTTTATTTGGTTTTGATTTGCCTTTGATTTTTCATGAGCTTTACTTCGTTTTCACAGTCTGAGCCTGTCTCCTAACTTTGCTCTCTGCCTGGCTGTGGAATAGGGAATTTTGTCATTTCAAGGCTACCACCACCCTCATCAGGTTCCATGGGAAGACCCGTTTGCAAACCTGTAGTTGCCTCCTGGCCACCTCGGGACCCCAGAACGAGGTCAGAAGGGGCGCCCAGGGCAGAGCCATCCTGCATACTTGGCTCCATCCAGGGAAGCAGCTCAGTGTCACAGAAAGGGACTCAGACAGATCAGGTTCCTCATGGGAAATGGCGCGTAGCCGTCTTGCACAGAGGATTGTGACATTGGGGATTAGAACCCAGAGCCTCGTTCTGGCTTGGCACGACGCCGGCCCACAGGCACTGATAGTTGCTGTGCGGACTTTAAAGGAAAGGCTGGAGCAGCGTAGAGCCTGTGAAATCCTCTGTAGACCGGGGGGCATCTTGGAAAGGGAGTTGTCGATGCAGACGGCATGACGGGGAGGGCACTTGAGGGTCTGACGGTTACGCTGACGGCAGAGAACGGGCTCAGGGGAGTCGGTGTGGCATGCAAGACTGCAGGTTCTGCAGGGACCAGCGGCCCGTCGTGGAGAGTAGTGGCCAGGGGACTGAGGCAGGCAGGGCCGCTCTCTGGGCTGTCCCGGAAATCTCAGCGGCACTTGTTAATGGGATGTCATCTTTCTAAAGCGGGTCTTTTTTTCTCCCGTTTCCCTGACTTTTGGACAGAATTGGGGTGCAGAGGTGAGGAGGACTGCTGGCGCATGGAGATGGGGGACCTTCCTCTGGGGACACCGGTGCAGTCTGGAGGGGAAGGACTTGGGAATGCAGGGAGGGAGGGCGGAGGGCTGGTTCTTGCCAGTCCCTGAGGCTTCCTAGACCCCGCCCTGGGGATCCACACGCGTGACCTCACTCCGCCCCACACGGCCAAGGAAGGAGGCGTTATTATCCCGTTTTCCAGGGCAGAAGACTGAGGTAGGGGAGGTGAGACTTCCCCAATCACACAGCTGGTGGTGGGAGGCCTGGATTCGAACCCAGCTCCACGTGGTCCGGAGCTGAGGGTCCTTCCTGTGGAGGAATGAGAGCGAGTGTGAGGGAATGAACCCCCGCCACACACACAGCATCCACACCTCAGCCCCACTGTCCCCAAGCTGTCCCCATCCCGAGTCAGGCTCTGCTCTGCCTCGTCATCACACCAGCCCAGGGTTGGTAAAGAGAAGGAGCTGGAATTGAACCCTCGCTCTGCCGAGAGCTCCGCGCTTTCCGTGAGAGCTGCCCCACCCTCTGAGCCGCAGCGTTCTCTTCTGTGGGGGAGCAAGGAAACGCCCACGTGGCGCCCCCAGCCCAGGGCCTGGGCAGAGCCGCGTGCGCAGAGCGCGGAGGCCCTCATTGTAGGAGACCTGAATGCTGGGAAGGGCAAGGACAGGCATCCTGCCTCCCTGCCCGCTGTCACCGTTCTCCATGGGGTTGCCATGATTCTAGTTCAAGACAAGGGCAGGCCAGTGGGGGCCAGTGCTGACCCAGGTGAGGGGCCCCCCATCAACCCCAGACTCCAGCCAGCAGTGGACAGAGGAGGTCGTGCCATCCCCTGATTTCTGTCTGTCCAGCCAGCCTGGTCCCGGTGGCCTTCCCCAGGCTGCTGTTCACGCACACTGTCCCTGTGAGAGGGGTCCCTACCGTCCATCACCAGCTGGGAGGGTCCACGGGTGCCTGGGATGTGATGGTGGCTCCAGGGCCGGCCCTGCAGGCCGTGTCCACCTTAGGCAATAAGAAGGGCAGAGGCAGCGGTGGCAGTCACAGAATTGGGAATTGCCGAGGCTGCGAGGTCAGGAAGGCTTCACGTGGAGGCCGGGTCGGACAGTGGTGAGGACAGACAGACCCTGTTCCTGCCCGAGCATCCTGGACACTGCCTTGGCCTCCTCCAAGCCTCAGTTTCCTGCCTATAAACGGGGTGGTTGGAAGGGTTAATGAGATGGTGCGGGTAGTGGGCTGGGGCCCCGCAAAGGGGTTTCTACGTGGGGTAGGGGCTTCTGGGCAGAATAAAGGGCACCAGGAGCCTGGCTTCAGTGTGGGCCACCTGGGGGCTGGGGGCAGATGGAGTCCTGGGGGGCTCTGACTGGGGCATTCGGCAGGGACAGGGAAGCAGGCAGAGAGACGCCTGTGTCTTTAAAAACAGACAGGACCACCTGATGGGCGATGCCTGTGAGAGGTTATTGGGTAATCTGGACATTTAGTCTGGAAATATCGCTAGGGTAGAAGGCTGGGTGTGGTGGGGCCTGTGCCCAGCACAGGGGCTCCGGGGTGTTAGAGGAATGGAAGGAGTGAATGAATGAATGAATGAATGAGTGAGTGCCACAACAGCGGTAGGTCCTGCTGAATGAATGCTATTGCTGCGTTGCCCACCTGATCCCCAGACTTCCCGTGCACCTGGGAGAAGAGCTGCAGAGGGCCCGGGGGTGCATGGAGAGCCCCCACCCCACCGGGATGGGGCCCGCGTACCTGGAGCTCAGGATGCTTTCTGGGGTTGCTCAGGGCACCCTGCATTTGCAGGGAAGCCTGGAGGACAGCGCCTGGGCTGGGGAGCCTCGTCCTCGGTCCAGGTCCGCCATGACCCCCGTGAGGGGACATCAGGGAGGTCCCCAGGGGCTCATCTGTAAATGGGGGCAACAACTGAGGGGGCACTTGACAGGGAAGTGCCGACAGCACCTCACTCATAACTGCCACCTACAGTAGAATAAGGGATCCCAGAGGTGTCCCCTTCCCAATCCCTGGGACCTTATGTGGCAAGAGGGACTTTGCAGATGTGATGAAGTTAAGGGTCTTGAGATGGGGAGATGATCCGGGATTCTCCGGGTGGGCCCCACGTGATCACAGCGTCCTTATAAGAGGGAGGCAGGAGAGTCAGAGTCAGAGGAGATGGAGATGTGACAATGGAAGCAGAGGTTGGACTGATACAAGGAAGGGCCACCAGCCGAGAAGCGCGGGCGCCTCTAGAAGCTGGGAAGACGAGGACAGGATTCTCCCTGGCACCTCCAGAAGGAAGCAGCCCTGAGACACCTTGACTTTACACTTCTGGCCTCCACAACTGTGAGAGAATAAGTTTCTGTCGTTTTAAGCCACTAAGTTTGTGGTAACTTGTTACGGCAGCCACAGGAGACTCCCACAGGGTCCGTTTTGAGGGTGGGCTGGAGGGTGGGGGCCGGAGGAAGGGAGGCAGCTCCTCTCTCCCCACTTGCCATGGCATTGCCCTGCCCCCACATCCACCCTGGCTGGAACCAGCCTCCCCATGGGCCCTCCTACTCCTCACGCACTGACCCTGATTCCTGCCGGACCCCAGACAGGGGAGCAAAGTCACAGATGCAGGCAGAGGCCAGGCTTCTGGAATGTTCTGGCCTCTGTCCCTGCTCTGATCTCTCACAGAACCCCCCCTCCCACACCCCCACCTCAAGACTGAACTGACCCTCCCTCTAAAAGGCCACCCTCTGCAACCCCCCAATTGAAGGCGCCAACAGGCCCACCGAGGCATGAACTAGTTGTTTCCAAAGACCCCAAGACTCAAGGCCCAGGGATGCATGGGGGAGAGCAGGGAGCGGGTGAGTGCAGTGCCCTCCACTGTGATGCGTGAGCCAGGGCAGCGGTGGCAGGGCCGAGAGTGCGTCAGACTGGGAAGGCCTGGGACGTGGAAGGATGTCAGGACACGTGCGGGCTGGGCGTGAGGGCAGCCTGGAGGCCGACCCCTTTATTTCTCTTGCTGGATGTCAGGGCTCGGCCTGGGTCTGGCTCCACAGCTCACTAGCTCTGCGACCTGGCACGAGTTCTGAACCAGTGACCAGCGCCAGCCGGGCCCCTGGCCTGCCTCGCGTCTCCGTGTCGAGAGCTCAAGTTCACCATCAGTCACAAGAACAAGGGCGGTTCCTTCTCTAACTAACAGGGCAGGTAACATTTTAGGTCAACACTCCCGGTGACCTGAGCTTCCCCCCTCTCGAGAAACGAGAGGGGGGAAGCTCCTCTGAAACGCCAGCTCCTCTGTCTGAAGACGTAGGACAGGCACTGGGTGGGGCTGGGAACAGATCCTGCTCCCTGGAAGGGCACGACCCACAGGAGGCTCCGGGTGGCCGTGAGTCAGGGAGGCCAAGGCGAGCAGAGGCCCAAGCTCTGGGCTACAGGTTCCACCGCTCACTAGCAGGACCACCGTGGGCAATCTCTGTAGCTCCCCGTGCCTCGGTTTCCTCATCTGTAAAGCAGGGTCCTAAAAGCTGAGTGAGGAGGGTATGACTTGATGCACATGAGCCACTTAGAACAGGGCCTGGGACACGGTGAGGCTGTGTCCCCAGAGCTGTCCCTGTGGTAGAGGCTCACAGTGTGGGGGGGGAGCTTGCTTTGGTTTGGTTTTAAATGCATTTAGAGGCAGAAAAGCCACTGTTACAGAAAACACTGCTGTGAGACCACGTCACGCAAGGAACGGGGAAGCCCTGGGGGCTGGTGAGGGTGAGGGAGGGCTTGGGGCCATGGGCCGGTCTTCAGACTCCTGAAGGGCGGTCCTGGGGAACAGGTCCTGGGGAGCAGGGTACAGCCTGGGCAGACTGCCGGGCGGAGACCGGATTTATTCAGCCGCATCTCCTGAACCGTGCACAGCCCTGGCACTGAGCCGGTACTCAGGAAATATGCCTGCAGTGGGCTGGGGTGGGGTGGGCCTGACAGGGAAAGAGACTTCAGTTTAACGTACAGCAGACTTGTCCTTCCATCACCGCATGGGTCTGTCCCTCGCTCCTAGTCCCTTGATTCCTGCGTCCCCCTCCAGTGACCACTCACAGTGTGCCAGGCCCTGGGCCAGGACGTCAATCATATTCATTTATTTGAGGGGAGGTGGCGTGACTCGGGGGTTTGCATCATCACTTCCATTATCCAGATGAGAAGACAGACGCTCAGGGAAGCTGGGAGATTCGTCCAAGTTCCCCCAGCTGGTAGGTAGTAAACTGTTCACCGATGCAAATAAATACATTGAGTGTCTCTCTACCTGGCACTGGGCAAGGATTCACACCAGGTCTGCTAGACGCCAGAGCACCCTCTGTCACACCCTGAGCTCACCAGGCACCCCACAGCAGAGTTCCAGGGAGCAGATGGGGCTCCCCAGGTCTGTGGGAACACAGCCCAGCCCACTGTGCTGGAGGTTGGCAATTGGCAGCTCTTTAATGTGCCACCACTGCAATGGGCCCAGTCTGACCACGGCTGAGCTGGGCGGGATCTGACCCGGGCAGATCCTATTTCTTCTCTAAGCCTCAGTTTCCCTATCCGTAAGATGAGGAGGTTGAACTGGAGCTTCTCCAAAGCCCCTCCCAGCCCGGACATTCTGGACTCCCCTGGTCCCCTCCCAGCGGAGGAGCAGCGCCTGGAGAACGAGATGCGTGTGAGCAGGAGCCAGACTCCCCCCATCCCTGGTGATGTCTCAGCTTTCTCCCCTGCGAGAGGGAGGGTCCACGAGATCTGCAAGCTCGCTCTCCACGCCGATGCCCATCCACTCTGCAGACGCAGATTGAGGCCCTACTGTGTGTAGACTGTGTGCTTGCTGCTGGGGAGAGTACCCGTCATCCATCTTATAGACAACAGATTGGGATTAAGCACCTACTATGCGCGGGGGTCCGTTGCTGGGCACTGAGGCCTGGAGGTGAACTGGACAAACAACCTCTACCTTCTAGAACCTTTGAGAGTCTGGTGGAGCCCTGAGAAATTGAACCTCTCCTGCTGCATTTTTGTGGGAGGAATAAGAAAAGAGGCCAAAGTCAGATTCCAGGGAGAGGATTTACCCCGGGGTGAGTCTGATCTGGGAAAAGACCGGGCTCTCATTTGCAGGGGTGTCTGCGTGAGCGTGCGCCGGGCGGGTCTACCTCTCCTGTTATTGGTAATGGATAGGTTTTGCAGGAAGATGTGAATACTATTAGGAGTCCATTTAGCAATAATTACAGGCCTAGCAGCACTTTATTGCTTCTTAAGAGACCACTTTGCAACCTGTCTTACAAAATGAATTCCCTTTCATTTTTGTCTCGCCTGCAAGACAAAATCAGAGCTCCTGGCCTGGATGCCCGTGGGCAGGGCATTCTACTATTGTAGAATGTATTGTCATTCTACTATGTCTACTATTGTCCCCGAGACCCCGGGGCCCCGTGACAGTGCCCACACACCCCCGCAGGCCTTCCGTGCTGCCTGAAGTTCCCACACGTGCTTTGGACTAGAGCACATCTCTGACTTGGCCATGAGAACACCATGCACGGGGAGAGGATGTGAAGGCACGGCCCGGGGGAGCTGGCCGGGCGTGGAATTGCTTTCAAGTGTCATGCTTTATATTAAAAATTCATGTGAAATTTTCATTTTACTCTGTGATACATCAGTGTTGGTTTGAATACTAAAATCTCACACACACACACACACACACTCATTCGGGCATGTTTTCAACAAAAAACCTTTGTCAACCTGCTGACCCAGGAGAATGCTCCTGTTTTAAGCCCCAGGAGCCGCTGGCCCTGCCACCACCCTTGGCCCTCCTGGGTAGATGACTCCTAATTGGAGAAGCACAGGGTTAGGACAAGACCTCCATCAATTCACCTGTTCGTTCATTCTGCTCACTCACCCCAGACGTTTTGAGGAACTGCCATGAGCCAAGCACTCAGGATGGCGAAATGAACCCAACCAAAGTCTTGCCTTTAAGAAGCTCAAGTGCTGTAGAGAGCAAACCATCTTCTTGCAAGAGGCAGTTCTGGTTGTGGTAAAGAACAGCCCACATCCCCACGGCCCTTTATGAATCAGGCTCCGTACTAGGAGCTTCACGTGTGTTGTCTCCAATCCTTACAACACCCCTGCAGGTAAAGATATGTGTGCCATCTTACAGGTGAGAAGAATAGAGGCCCAGACACCTCCAGTCGCTTCCCCAGGGCCACACGGCCAGGGGGCAGCCAAGCCAGGATTTGCACCCAGGCCCAAGCATCTGACAGAGAACATGCTATGTGGAAGGGGCCGAGGGACAGTGGGGAGAACCGGGCTTTGAGGGGGTTCGGATCCTGGTGCGCCCCCCACAGCTCTCTGAGGTGTAAAATGGGGGTTAGATGCAACCATGCGTGACGTAGCGCAGGCCCTGGTGGCCAAGATGAAGTGTCGGTGTTATAAGCACCAACGGGGGCGAGTGTCCCCGCCCCACTGGGCCAGGCCCAGTGCATGTGACGTGCAGGACGCACTGCCTGGCACACAGCTGGGACTCTTGAGAGGACCAGACCTGCCCACTGTGTGTCTTTCCCAGGATGTGCTGTTGGATGTGAGTCTGGACCCACGCTCGGGAAAACAAACCCGTCCTCTTCATCACCCCTGGGAGGACACGCTCTCTCTCTGTGGTCAGGAAATGGGTTTAAGATGCACATTAACCTTCAGCAGGTGAGCTGACAGGTGCCCACTCCTGGTCTGGGGCTGCTGCAGAGCTGGCCACACCCGCATCTGTGGCCTTCCGAGGTGCAGGGGTGTGGGCACCCTGGTGTGGCACCCTCACACGTGGTACTGGTGCTTGGGGTGCCTCACCAGACCCCAGGACCTGGGCTGGTATGGGGCCGCCACCTACATGAGAAACCCCTCGGGGCAGGCCGCTGGAGTCACCCTCGTGGCGTGGGCTCCACAGATGTAAGGTGAGGCTGGGCGCTGGCCATGACCTTTCTCTGGGGTGGGAGGTGGACTGGTCTCGTTGATTTTCATTTCTGCTATTGGTTTTTGACAAGCAGGGAGCATTCGTGGTGAAGAACAGCTGCAAATTGAGGTCTTCTCGAATGATACTTTCCAAGCAAGATGCAGGCAGGCCGCCAGCGGGGGGTCCCAGGTCTCTTTGGGAGAGGCAAGCCCTGAGTGGGCTGTTCTCATGGGGGGTGGGCTCGTGGGGTCTCCGGGATGAGATCAGATGTGCTGGGTTGCTTGTCTTTTAAGAAAGTCCTTTTGCTGTGCTGCGGAGTGGACTGAGGGCGAGTCCACTCTCCACCCATCCATTCATTTATTCAACCATATTTATCTGATGGGCATCTGTGCTTCTCCAGCACCTGTGAGGTGACGTCCAGGTGAGAGATGATGAATCTGCACCTGGGTGGGTGGGGACATGGGGAGGGCAGAGACAGAGTTAGGGGACATTTTGTGATCAGATGATGCCCTCGGCCTTCTGGCATGAGCAGTGGGTGAGTGGGGGTGCCGTTCCATGGGAGGGGTCTCTGGAGAGGCAGCAGACCTCGGGGTGAGGGGAGCGTGAAGCACCCAGGAAGGGATACGTGTGTCTACCGGCCTGGGGTAGCCAGGGGCCAAGCCCGGGAGGCCCTCTAAGTGGCCTGGCCGGAGCAGGAGACCACGGTCGGGTCTGCCAGTACAGAAGAGCAGCGTGTGCCTGCGCTGCTCTCATTCCAGGGGGTGGGCTCTCAGAGGGCACTCCCCTCAGCCTGGGACAAGCCCCCCACGCCTCTTTCCTGTTCCAGAGTTCTCTGGTCAGCCATGACACACAAGAGGAGGCAGATGGGGTGGAGTATTGATCCTCCTGCTGGGGGAAGTAGCACCCCCAGCTCTCTGAGAATAAAGCCAGGGCTCCAGGGCCGGCCCCGTGGCTTAGCGGTTAAGTGCGCGTGCTCCGCTGCTGGCGGCCCGGGTTCGGATCCCGGGTGCACACCGACGCACTGCTTCTCTGGCCATGCTGAGGCCGCGTCCCACATACAGCAACTAGAAGGATGCGCAGCTATGACATACAACTATCTACTGGGGCTTTGGGGGAAAAAATAAATAAAATTATTAAAAAAAAAAAAAAAAAAAAGCCAGGGCTCCAGATCCCCCTACAGTCCCCCAGCCTCCCCCACGCCGGCTCAGCAGTCAGGTCTGTTACTTACGAGGAGTGGGAGCCCCTGCCCCTGCCCGGTGGGAAGACAGCTGGAGAGGAGCCTGCGGAGGGCTGGGAAGTAGACCCTGGGCTAAATGGGCCTTCTGTCCAATCAGCAGTGTTCTCCACTCCCCTGGAGGGCCAGGCATCATCTCCTCTCCAGGAGAAAAACAGCTCAATTGGGCCTGTCAGTGTACGGAGCTTTGTCTCAGAAACAGAGTGAATCCCTTGAAACTTCAGCCTAATGCATGGAAAATTATTCCCTCTTAAAGCCAGTAGGTTACTGTAGGAGAGAGGAGAGAAAGGGAACAAGCCTAGCTCCTCAGAAAACAAGTCTCCTGGGCCTCTGCCTCTGGAACTAATAAAACATGGAGGGAAAGAGACTGGATTCACTCTCTCCTGAAGACAGTGCAGAATCTAACACCCCAGAGACCACAATGAGAAAGCAAACACAATGTCAAAAGGCTACCCGGCGTCTCGGGGGCCACCCACCCGTGGGGACTCCTGTCCTGTTCCCGCAGTGCTCCCGGGATGATCTGATGAGGCCTGCTACGTGCCAGACACAGTGCTCGGTGCTCTTCACGTGCACGTGTCCGTCCACTGGGGCTGGAGGGAGTCGGGGGGAGAGAGGCCAGGCTGGACGGGGACCTGAGAGCCACAGGGAGCCGCCCTAGGGCACAAGCAGCACCCGAGGCACTGATGAGGCCGCCTTATTAGAGACCAGAAAACAGAGGCTCACGGAGTGAGGGGCTGGGGTGGCGAGCAGGATCTGCACCCTCGTCTCTGAGGGGCTCACACCTTGCTCCCTACGTCAGCCTGCTCCTCTGTCCTCTGCAGGTCCTGGGAAGCCCCAGTGTTTGCGGGACCTGTCCGCCCTCACTTGATCCATAATTAAGGCCTGGCTGGCTGTCTCCAGGGCAGACCAGGGTGTGCCTCCTCCGTCCAGAACCACCTTTGCCCCATCGCAGCCACCCGGGGAGGTGGGTGGTCACCATCCAGCCGAGCTCAGACACGTTGAGGGGCTTGGTCTTGGTCCCCAGGCTGGCTGATGACAGAGTGGAGGCTCAACCCCGGGCCCACCTCCCTCTCCATTTTGCTTTTTCTCCCCCCACCCCGGCTGCTTGCAGGGGCTTGCTCAGCTGTATTGCCAGCCTGCCCAAAGGGAGGGCCCGGTGCTGAGAGGGATCCTGGGTCTTCACGTCTGGACCACCCACCTCCCGGCCATCATGGCCTCACCTCAATATTGAATATGTCTCCATCTCAGTGACGGAGCCCTGGCTGCTCGATTCCTGGTAAATAATGAATGGCGCTGTGCTTTGAGCGGGAGAGGAGGAGATAGGTTTATTTTTGTGGTGCCAGAGGACAGCTGAGGGGACCCATGTGTGCAAGGTGACCATGTCACATGGCACCGGTCAGTGTGGCACTGTGTCTTGAGCAGCTGCTGATGGAGGGCAAAGGGACCTGGTGGGGTGACGCTGCCTCCTGGGTGGGGACACTGACACAAGCCTCCTGAAGAGTATGGGACCCATTCCTGTCTCCCAGGGCGCTCCTGCTCAGCCTCCCCGTTAAGTAAGAATTGGGATATAAGAAAACTTCTGATAAGCTGTTTGTTGCAGCTTGAACTTTATCCCTCTTCCCTCCAAAGACAAGGACTTAGAAAATAGTGGCAGATGATGCGTTTGTCCCTTGTGCAGTGAGGGCTCCTGTGAAGCTTGAAGGACCACAGCCTGGTAAAAACAGCTTAAATTTGAAAGTGATTTCTGCAGTGGGGGAGCCCGATCGCCGAGGAGGCCCTTGATAGGCCAAGAGGACCCCCGAAGAGCCTCTGCCATCTTTGTTTTCTTTTTTTCTTTTTTGTGCATTGGCATCTGTTTTCTTTCCCATGGCCTCCACCCCAAGGCTACAAAATCCACTCCTGCCCTGTCCGTGTAATCTGGTCTTCTCCAGGCCTTTGTCCGTGGATGGTGCCACATCCCCGTGGGCACACAGGCGGGAACCCAGGCGTGTGTGGGCCTCAGACCACTCTCTTCCTCACCCTCCAGATCCCGTCCATCGTGGACTCCTGCCAGCGCCCTGGGCCTCTCTCCATCTCCTCTGCCACCCACTGCCGAGCTACACTTCCTCTCACCCAGTTCACCCCAGCGGCCTCCTCACCAGCACCCTGGCCCTCCCCGCCTCACCTGCCTCCCCCAGCTTTCCAAGCCGCCCAGCCTGCTACTCTTCTCAGTGTGAAACCCAAGCTGTCTGATGGGGCCCCGCCTCCTGGCCCCGCCTCCTGCCCCCTCCCCAGCCTCGTCTCAGGCCTGCAGGCCGTGCCTGCCGATGACCACGGGCCATCAGAGTCGGTGCTCCCTTCCAGCTCAGGCCATTCCCCACGCCCCTCCCCGAAGGCACTTAGGACAGACGGTGCCTCTCCATCCCCTTGCTAGCTGTGGTTGGCCAAATAATGGCCCCCAAAGATGTCCACACCCTAACCCCCAGAACCTGTGACTATGTCCCCTCACATGGCAAAGGGGACTGTGCAGATGTGGTTAAGTTAAGAATCTTGAGATGGGAGATTATTCTGGTTTATCCAGTGGGCCCAATGTAATCACAATAATCTTTGCTAGAGGGTCAGAGAAGGACATGCGAAAATGGACACAGGAGTGGTTAAAGAGAGAGAGAGAAGGAAGGGAGAGAGGGAGGGAGGGAGACTGGAAGGCGCTACACTGATGGTTTCGAAGACGGAAGGAGCCATGAGCCAAGGAGTGCGGGCACCTTTAGGAGCTGGAAAAGGCGGGGAATGGATTCTGCCTTAGAGCCTCCAGAAGGAACCAGCCCTGTGACACCTTGGCTTCAGCCCAGTGAGACTGACTTGGGCCTTCAGACCTCTAGAGCTGCAAGAGAAGAAGTCTGTGTTGTTTTAAGCCGTGAAGTTTGCAGTAATCTGCCACAACCACCACAGGAAACTCACACACTTCCCGAGGATCGCAGGGTCCCAGAGCTGGCAGGGACCTGAGAATACCACGGTGTCTGCGGCCCTGGAGAGCCAGCCACCGTCAGGTTCCACTGGGGCCCGGGTCGTCCCTCACTTCTTTGGTCCCGTTGCCATCCACAGCCAAGGGCTGGAGAGCTCCTCCTTGGAATGGAAGAATTCTGCAGCGTGAGGGCCTGGACGGGGGACAGCGGGCAGGCATGTGCCAGTGGGTGACAGCCCTCCACTAGAGCAATGAAGGCACAGTAGCGCTGGCTCGGGCAGCGAGCACCTACAGCGGCCCCAGGAGGGGAAGGTGGGGCTTACAGCACGGCCACCTGCTACCGCCTACCGGACGTCTCAGCAGTGGAGACGCGGGTCCTGGAATGAGGCGGAATCACACTCAGGGAACTCTCCTGAGCCCCTCCGAGCCTTGTTGGTAAAGTGGGCGCCCTTGTCACAGGGTTTCTGTGAAGGCTGAATGAGATGTCCCATCCGCAGTGTGGGGCAGGGGGTTGGGTGTCGAGCCGTTGATGAATCCGTGACCAGCTCCATCGTTGCCGATGCTGTTGATCACCATCCCACTGGACCCACAGGGGTCCTCACCCTACCAGTGAGCTGCCTGAGGCTCAGAGGGATGGTCAGGGAGGTGCAGGAGGCACGGCGGAGTGGGGGCCCCACCCTGCACTGTGCCCACCCTGTAGCCCTGGCTCTGGGGGAGGGGTGCAGGGAAAACCTATGGTGAGGCAGAGGGAAGCCCCAGAAAGTGTTTTGTATGTATATTCTTAGCATGTGTTTGTCGCCCAACTTTGGCAGTTTAAAAAGGTGCTGATCATGCCCCCTCCTCCCCCTCAGATACAAATACCCCCATATCCAGGAATTTGGCAAGTCAGACGGCTTATCCCGGAGGTATGGCTGCCCATCCTAGGAGAAATCGCTCGATATTAGGGAGAGCATAAATCAAGGGACTGTACCATCTCGTGTACTTACAGGGATTAGTGGGGAGGCTGGGACAAGCCACTTCACCTCCCTCTGAATTAGAGTTTGGTCAAAACAAGTTTATCTCCATCTACCCACTCCAACCAGTTGGTCGTCACTCCCTGGAGGTCATGGGAAGGACGTGAGGCGGTGTTAGCGCTGTGGAAAGGAGCCGCCTGATTGATCAGTGGTGTCAGCCTTGGGTGCCAGAGGGATAGAGTGGCAGCCCCCATGTCACACGGCTGCTGTCTGTATGTGACTTTGGCAGGGCCTTCCATTTCTAGTGTTCTCTTTTCTAGTTGTCTTCCTTTGACAAACCAGCCACCACATAAATACCTGCTCTCATCCCGCCCCCCATGCTCTATTAGTTGGGACTCATTTGATTGCAAGTAATATGAAACCACTCAAACAAGAGGAGTAATACATTGGCTTAGGTACCTGTGAAGACCAGGGGTAGATCTTTCTTCAGGCACAGCTCGACCCAGCGCCTCCAACAGTGACATCAGGACTCAGTCTCCCTCTCCATCTCTCAGCTCTGCTCTCCTTGGGCTTGGCTTCAGTTTCAGGCTCATTTTTGCTGTTTGGTGGCAAAGATGACCCCTGGCAGCCCCAGACACACGTGACCCTTAGCACCGTGATCTCAGAAGGAGCAGGGTCTTTTTCCCAATAGTTTCAGCACAGGTTTGGGGGAAGACTCGCAGTGGCTAGGCTGGAATCATGTGCCCTGTTCCTGAAGCAGTCAGTGTGGCCAGAGGGAGCTGACGCTCTGATTGGCCAGGCCTGGTCACATGTTCTCTGGGGGCGGGGTCAGCCCCCCACAGTTGAATGGAGTGAGGGGAGGGTGGTTCTCCAAAGCAGACAAACAAGGTTCCACGAGAAGAGCAGGTGGAAGCAGACCAGAGCAGCCCGTGCGCCGCGTCCACCAGGATCTGCAGAGACGCCATCCACTGATGTTACTACTGTTGGGTTTCTTCTAACTCTACTGTTGAAAAATAACAAAAACTTTTCTTATTTTAGGAGTTTTCTTTTTGAATCCCAAAATCCCTCTTTCAACTCAGTAGCAAGTGTCTATTTTTAGCTTGAAAGAAGGACCTCGCAGCCGGCCTGCTTTCCTGTGGAAGTGACCTGCCTTGACAGAGTTCCAGATGTGGGCCCTCAGGAGGGGTGTGGGGAGCTGGGGGGCCGCCATGCCAGGAGGCTCTGAATCCAGGCCAGAACCCGGGGGTTGATAATCTGCCAGTCTTACTGGTCACTTCCCCTCCTCTTACCAGTCATGAGGCAAACTTTGGCGGGCACTGGGCCTCTCTGAAACCCTGTGTCCTCGTGGAGAAACAGATGCTCTCTGCACAGGAAGGAAAAACTACAGTAATGCTTATGAAGGGCCCAGCATCGGCCTGAGTGTGTAGTGGGTGCTCAATTAATGCCTGTCCTTTCTGTGCCCGCCCACAGCCCACCGCACACACACAGCTCTTCTTCAGTGTGATCTCATCGATCCTCTCGCAGTCGAGTGGGGGCTTCTTGAGGGCCAGCACCACATCTTATCCATCTTTGCCCCCCAGGCCCACCCAGGGCGACCACATTACGGGCACATGAACTGGCTAGAATGTAACGCACCAGCTCACAGCAGCAGGGGCATGTGAAAGCAGTCCTGGGTGGAGGGATGGGTTTGCTGGGAGGGAGATGAACTCTTGTATTTGTCCCCAAAGACTGGAATGGATCCGACGTAGCTCAGACATGAGGCCCCCGGTGGAGGATTTGAGCGGAGCCGGGGGAGAGCTGGTGCGGATGGGAGGCAGCAGCTCCTCCCTACGCCTCGGGGAGCCGGCATATTTTTGCTCCTTGTGTGTGTTTGTATTTCAAGCAGCTGAGGCTGAGAACGTTTGATCACCAACCTCGGCGCCTCCCCGGCTGCCGTAGACTGTGCTGTGGGGAGCCGTCTCCCCAGGCCAGGTGCCTGAGGGGAGGTGGGGACCTGAGTTTTGGGCCTCCCCCTGCCCTGTCCTGGCCTGTCCAGCGCCTCTCTGGGTCTCAGCTTCTGCACCCGCACAAGGAAGTGTGGGCCTCTTGCAGCTCCGAGGCCCTCTGGCACCGCTGCTTCTGTGGCTGTGGTCAAAATACAGTGGGTGGCAGCCAGGGGGCTTTGGTGGCATCAAGAAACTAATGCAGGCGAGCAGCAGCAAAGGGGTCTTTACTGGAAAGATGGCGGGTAGAACTGAGAGTGACAAGAAGGTGGCCGGCGGGGCACAGGAAGCAGCCCGGCTGCGGGGCTGCTGCCTGCCCCGCTGGTGTCTCAGCCTTTGTTTCCCCCCGCGGCTGTGAATCAGCGGCTTTGCTTTCACATGGCGTCTCTTCTGTTTAGAGCGTCTTTTTCAAGGTTGCGCTTTGTGGATTGCACTAACAGGTCTAGTGACTGCCCTCTTTCCGCTACTTTGTTCCTGGAAGTTTTGGCTACTGCATTATTGCTTTTAGCTTGCCGTGTAAGATATGCCGGATGGAGCTACAAAAAATGTGATTGAAATTCGTAAGGGAGAATAACTTCGGTGTCGCTGGTCCGAATCTCTCAGCACGTCCTCTTCTCCTGCCCGCCCCGACTGAAAGGATGGCTTTATAAATAGGACTCTCGGGGCAGAGCTCGGTGGGCCTGTCCTCCCAGCTTGGTCCGACAGGTGTGTACTGAGCCCCTACTCTGGCTCAGCATTCACCCCTTGGTGCTACCAATAAAAATAAGGACCCTCGTAGGGTCCTGCCCTTGTGAGTCTCAAAGTCCAGGAGAGAAGACAGACGAGAAAACGGCTGCTCCTAGCATGGGGGGGTCATGCGTGCGGGCCACAGGGCGCCAAGGGCTGTGACATGCAGAGAGGCACCGAGCAGAGGCCACTGCCCACCTGCAGCATAAAGCCCACCCAACTGGGCGCAGCGCTGACGGCAGCTGTGCTGCTGTCTCCTGTCTCACGTCGGTCGGGAGCTGGGTGGGCTTGCCGTCATGAACCTGGCCTCGGATGTGAATTCCCAACCCCCTCACCCCAGACCTTCACCGTCTCTCCAGGTGGCAGCGAACACGAGGCGGCCGGGTAGCCGAGCTTTTCATCAGATGACTTTTCTGTTATTTAAAAAAATTGATCAGCGCCTCCTGGGCCGGGTGCCAGTTTGTGAAAGGAGACTGTGATTAGGTGTATGAATAAATTGTAATAGACAAATAATACCACCGTGTAATTACTCGGGTATAAGAGAATAATTACACGGGTAATTATGCTCTGTAATCGTCTGGGCTGCACGCTCCGTGGATTGTGGCGTTGCAGGCACGGTGACTGCTCCTCGCAGCCCATAAATAGACACCTAAGCACTGGGCCACGGTATGAATCCTAATTGTCATGTAATTAGAGAGCAATTAAAGAGTTATTTGTCCCATATAAATTAGCCGTTATATGTCCTCCAAAGTCCTGCTATACTTTTAACAAAATGTGGCCATCTCCCTCACTGGCGGAGGAATAAATTCCTTTTCTCCCCGAGAGCGAGGCCCATGTGAGATGGGGCAGGAGGCCTTGCTACGGGTCCTCGGCAGCGTGTGTGAAGTCACTGGTTGTTTCCTGGCTGTTGCATGGAAGATAAAGACCCCCAGGAAGGCCTCTTTGCCCCCGCTCCCCGGCCCCCGGTGCTTTCACCCAGGCGAAGCGGGTGATCCTGCGCTGACACCCGGATGGGGACAGGAACGCTGCCGGGCAGGGGCTTCGCTGAGGGACGGCACTGATTTCTCAGACGAAAGTGTCAGGCCCTGCCCCAGGCTCCCTCAGCTTCCCTCCAAGCTGACTGTGAAGGCAGAGCATCGACAGACTGCCGAAACCAACAGAGAACAGGCTAGGAACCGAGCCTGCCATCAGGGAACAGCGCAGCCCTGCCCACCTGAAGGAGCTGGGAAGACCCGATCAGGGCCCAGCTGGGTGGGCGTCTCCGCAAAGGCCACCGCTCCTGGGGCGGCCAGGTTGCTCCTCCTTCCCGCCTCCCCGTCTCCCCGCTCCAACACCCCCAAACCCCCGTATTCGTGCAGTCTGCAGGCAGGAGGGGAGGCGTGGGGACCTCTGTGGGGAGATGATGCCCTGCCGTGTGCGCCCCCTGGAAGCACAGCTGGTGTGGGCGGAAGACGGACGTTTAGGAGAAAGGACGGGATGAAACGCAGCTGCCTGAGAGAAGGTGGAGCTCGGACGGCAGCTGGCGGGGTGGAAGAACACCAGGAGGACGACAGGAACTTCAGTGACACGACGAGAGGCGTTCTGGAGCACGAAAGAACGGAATGAACTCAGCAGGGAAAATGAGTGAGTGACATAGAGGCTGAACTTGGCAAGTTCTCACCCAGGAAGAGGCTCTAGACAAGAGGCTGACGATCAGAGGGAAGGAGAGGAAGAGCCTGCCTGAGGACCACAGGCCTTTCCACAGAAGAATCCGGGGCGGCTGGAAGAAGCAGTAATCAGAGGGGCGGGAGCGAGTTCTTCAGTGAAACAAAAGCCCTTCTTGAGCCTATCCTCACATTCTGAGTTTTTTCCTTTAATTATGAGGAGGTAAAGTAACTTGTAATTTTTCTCAAAAAGAAAAATTATTCATAAAAGAATAAAAATCTCGCCATTACAGACATGTTTTCAGTATTAAATGTCAAAATAATAAAATAGACTTCAGATAAGTGCGGGAAAGATATGATCTCAGGATTTTATAACCAACTCAGCTGTTGTCGTAGGTTTCAGGAACAGAGAGGCACCTTCAGATGGTAGAACATCCTAACTTACACGGCCAGGTACCTGTCTGGAAAGGAAACCGTGTTGAGAAGATGTTCTGGCCGCAGAGAGATGGATGAAGCTGGGTGCTGGGGAAGCAGAGGAGGTCTGTAGAGAAGCAGATGGGAGGACTGAGACCAGGGGAACACCAGATTCAGCTAAAAGACTTGTTGTTGTTGTAAAATGGAAGGAAACCAAATGCACATGTCAAAAATAGATTTGTTTGGAAAGGAAAGCTATCATCCAAAATCTGGTTAATATTGCCACCAAAGACTGTGATGTTGGGAAAGGGGAGGAGGAAGATGAAGGTGGGGGGAGGAGAAGCTTCTGGACTCCTGTCCTGATGTAGAGGGAAGTCAAAAGAAGCCACCTCAGTCCTTGCTTTAGTGATTGGAAAATATAAGTTAAAGAATACTTTTTAGAAACTGTAAATAATCTTCAGTTGGATCCAGTCAGGAGGTTCACGGCCCACATCACTGGAGAAGATAAATGCAAGTAAAACAGTCACGCGGCAAAAGACACGAGCGCGTGAAAGACAGACACACATGAACAGAAGATTAGAGAACAGGTCACAAGCACGAGACACAGATCACTCAGGACCGTGAAATGGTTGTCGACTCCTCACCCTTCATCTCCTAAGGGAGACTCCACACCCTGGGGAGGGAAGGACCAGGGACAAAGAGTGCCAAACGGGGACCCGCGCCTGCTGTAGGGTCCTCCCGGGGTCTCACCCGATGTCTCCGGATGCTGGAGGACGGAATACTGTGACCCCAAAAGTGCTTTGCAGACTGTAAACTATGGAGGTGGTTTATTATCGTGGATGAATACGACCATGCGGCAGTATAGATACGTCGGTGAATGATGTTATGGTATTATCTGAGGGACTATGAGAAGGAACACCCCGACCCTGACCAAGGCAAAGAGGGTGATCCTGCACCGACACCTGGACCGGGACAGGCTGGCCCACCTGGACCCACCCTACTCTCTAGGAACATCTTTCCTAGGAGATGACTCTGGGGCTAGAAATTCCACCATTAAGGTTTTAAGTCCCAAAGCAAATTTAACAAACACCTTTGAAGTGGTTAGAGTAGAATATTTAGAAAATGTATAGGTAGGAAGATGAAAAAGACACCTGTCTTATGCTCAGGGCACGTTTTTATGGGGAAAATTATTAAACTTTACTGAAACACATTTTAAGAAGATGCCTGTAAATGAAGAATATACTGTTAATGGGTCGGGGAAAAAAACAACTTAGCAAAGAAGTCAGTTCTTCTCAAATGTATCTGTAGACAATGCAATTCTGCATTAAACACCAGTAGGTTTTGGGTTGTTTGTTTTGTTTGAACTTGATGAGCTGATATGAAAGTTTATATCAAAGAGCAAAGGACTGGGAATAGCTAAAACACGCCTGGAGATCAAGCTAGCGGCCTTCTTTACCAGAAACACATCAGGAATTATTACAACGATTGGCATACTTTAGAGACAAATTGACCAATGGAACTGAATCATGTGTGCGGAGACAGGCCCAGATACATACAGAAAATTTAGGCACTGCTGGTTGGTGGGAAAGGGAGGAATATTTAAAACAGGGCCAGGGCAATCGGTAACTCACTTGAAAAAAATGAGACTGAACCCCTATCCCTCACTACATAACAATCCATTCCTGACAGATTAAACACTTTTAGGTGCAAGGCAAACCCATAAAACTTTTAGAAGACAAAGCAAGAGAATATTTGTCTGACCCTGTTATAAGGAAAGATTTCTTCAACAAGACAAAGATTGAATTTTGATGAGGAGATGGAACAACTTGAACACTTCTGTATTGCTCGTGGATACCTCAGGGTATGTTCCATAGTGGCAGAGACATAAAGATGCTAAGCGCCAACATTGATGTTTGCAGAGAGAGTTGTGGGAGCCCCAAAGAAGGCAGCTCCCTAAGAGAAACACTGTGTGGGCTGAGCTGGCCACCCAAAGGGAAGCAAGGAGGGCAGGAGTGCTCCAGAAAGGTGTGGTGGAGTAAAACATACTGGTGTGTAGGGACTGTGTGGAGGGACTGGTGTGAAGGGACTAGTGTGAAGGGACTGGTGTGAGGGGCTGGTGTGAAGGGATTGGTGTGAAGGGACTGGTGTGAGGGACTGGTGTGAAGGGACTGGTGTGAGGGACTGGTGTGAAGGGACTGGTGTGAGGGGCTGGTGTGAAGGGTCTGGTGTGAAGGGACTGGTGTGAGGGGCTGGTGTGAAGGGACTGGTGTGAAGGGACTGGTGTGAGGGGCTGGTGTGAAGGGACTGGTGTGAAGGGACTGGTGTGAGGCGCTGGCGTGAAGGGACTGGTGTGAAGGGACTGGTGTGAGGGGCTGGCGTGAAGGGACTGGCGTGAAGGGACTGGTGTGAAGGGACTGGTGTGAGGGGCTGGCGTGAAGGGACTGGTGTGAAGGGACTGGTGTGAGGGGCTGGCGTGAAGGGACTGGTGTGAAGGGACTGGTGTGAGGGGCTGGTGTGAAGGGACTGGTGTGAAGGGACTGGTGTGAGGGGCTGGTGTGAAGGGACTGGTGTGAGGGGCTGGTGTGAAGGGACTGGTGTGAAGGGACTGGTGTGAGGCGCTGGTGTGAAGGGACTGGTGTGAAGGTACTGTTGTGAGGGACTGGTGTGAAGGGGCTGGTGTGAAGGGACTGGTGTGAGGGGCTGGTGTGAAGGGACTGGTGTGAAGGGGCTGGTGTGAGGGGCTGGTGTGAGGGGACTGGTGTGCATGGACATGAACTGAGTTCTCAGGGATGTGAGGCGCTGAGGCTCGGGTGAAAATGCACAGAAGTTGTTGCAGCCGTTGACTGCTCGGCGTCTGCTGCTCAGACTGGCCATCCCCAGCTAAGTGCCGGAGGAGGACGGGAGAAGCATCGTCCAGCTGGGCGTCCTTGTTTAGGCCTCTCCTGACACAAAATACGCAGACGACCTGCAGGGACCCCTTCAAGGTAAACACTGCCTGTGTATGAAAGTGATGGTAATTGCATGAGACGGATCATTCCACAACCTCTGGCTGTGTGAGTGGGTCGCTATTAAACTGTCTTGTTTTAATGGCCACTTTCCCAAGGAGCGGTTAGGTGCAATCTCCTTTAAAATTGTCTGCGAATGACTTAAAGTGGGCAGCATTCTGGTGGCACTTTCTAGCAGGGGCTTTTTCCAAAAACGCCCGCAGCCACAACTGCCTGCCCACCTGTATGAGCCAGCGGGGCCCAGAGGAGAACGCCCCAGGCCCCCAGCAGCCCATGCAGGCAAGTGAGCGGTGAGGATCTGAGATGATTTATTCAGCGGTGCCTCGGCCAATCTCTCCACCCACCGCCAACAACTATTTAATGCTGGAGATGGAGAGGGAAGAAAGCAGACACCATCCTCCCTCTCATTCCCCTGAGGGAAACTGACCTTGAATCAAATAAATACATTGAGTTGTAAACCCTGGTGGGTGGAGGAAATGAACCAGCCCTTAGGAGAACTCTGCTCTGGCAAAGAATCGTGGAGAGTTTCCCTGCAAAAGTGGCGCTTGAGCCTAAATCTGAAGGTGGGAGTTACAAGGGTGAAAAGGAGGGGAGGGAACAGCAGGCACAAAGGTCCTGAGGCTGAGAGACCTGGAGAAAGGCCCGTGTGGTGGCAGGCAGCTGAGGCAGAGCCCTCTGGGGAAACTGGTCAAAGGGAATAGATGAAAAAGGTTCGTAATTAGCACAGCAATTGCCCACTAGTAAAGGGTGTTTCTACAGTGGTGAAGGGGTCCTGGAAACAGTCTGTATGTGACACACTCAAGTAATATCTTAACAATCATTGACTCCTAAGAGAGAGACTCCGAAGAGGAGACCAAGGCCCAGACCTAGGCTGGAGGAAAATCTACACAAAGTCCAGTTTTCACAAGAAGAAGAGTATAGATAAGTTCAAGGATATGTAGTCATGCAACTAGGCTCCAGAATTTGCTGTCCACCTACCCATCCATCCATCCATCCACCCACCCACCCACCCACCCCATCCACCCACACCCATCCATCCACCCACACACCCACCAACCCATCCACCCACGCACCTATCCATCCACCCATCCATCCGCCAACCCATCCACCCATCCACCCATCCATCCACCCACCCACCCACCCACCCCCATTCGTCTATCCATCTATCCACCCACCCATCCATCCACCCACCCACCCAGCCATCCACCCACCCACCCAGCCATCCATCTATCCATCTGTCATCCATCCATCCATCCATGCACCCATCCATCCCCCCTTCACCCACTTCCCCTGTGCCGGGTTCACCATTGAGGCACTCTTTGCTCAGTGGAGAGACAACTATGCAAACATCACATGCGAGGGGGCCAGTTATTGTCCCAGTGCAAGTGCCTCCAGTGGGGACACAGTGGAGGGGGCGGTTTAATCTACCTTGTCCTAGGGGAGAGGGGTTGGGTGAGAGGCTTCCCAGAGACAGGACAACTCATCAGGGCTGTGAAGGATCAATAGGAGACTGAGAAGAAGTGGCACTCAGCATCCCGTGGAGGGAACTGCTTGTGCACAGGCTCCGAGGTGTGAACGCTCAGTGTGGGTCTGGCTGGCCACGGGGCGGGCGTGGTAACAGTGAGTAGATGAGAACAGTCTGTTATTAGCTTATCAATTGTTCATAGGTAAACTGGCCCTGCTAAAGTGCTTGCGGGGACTTGAAACAGTCTGTGTATTAAACTGATCATTTACATCCTTACAGTCAGAGTTCATTCATTAGTTCAATCAATCAATTGGTCATTCTTCCTAGAAAGTGCCTGAGGTCTTTCCGTCTTCCTTCCTCTTACAATGATCTTAGATTCATCACCCAACTGGGGGGGGGGGAATGCAAATTTCTTCTCGTATCTAAGCCTCAATTACTTTGTCTGTAAATTGGGGTTGGGGACACTGTTCTGGCTTCAGCTATTGTGAGACCCAAATGACGCAAAGATAAGAAAAGGCTGTGAGGACTCTCTGTGCTTCACAGACTTGCAATGCGGGAACTCATTCTCTTTATCACCCTTATGATGCAGATGGAGATGAATAACCAAGTGCGGAGACTAAGAATTGGATTAACTGCTCTGGGCTAGATTCTTCTCATAATGATAATCATTTGTTCACCCAGTGAATATTTACCCAGCGCTTTTCCTGTGTCACACCCCTTTAAAAGGGTCGGTCCTCATATGTCTGAGCTATTTGGAGCACCTTGCTTTGCGAACGCCTCTGGGACAAGCACACAGGGTACCCGCGGGTCCTCTGAAGGATGCAGCGGTTGGCGCAGACTCAGCCTTTGCGATGCCACCCCCGTGTGACGCTTCCCGGGGAAGGAATGGATCTGGGAGCACAGAGGCTCGCCTCGAAGAGCAGCTCCTGTCCGCCACGTTCTAAGCGCTGTGCATCCATCAGCACATTTCGTGGTCCAACACCCGTTTTGCAGGCGAGGGAAATGAGGCTCAGAGAGGCGGGGTGACTTTCCTGTAGACACAGAGAAGATAGGCAACGGAGCCGGGTCCAGCCAGATCCACTCCACAGCAGAGCCTCCCAGGTTTCCTGCAACACTGGAGCAGGAGCGGGTGCTGAGGGAGGAGGGGTTGCTGCCCTCCACCTCTGGGGCTGTCTTCATCAGCCCGCCAAGGCGACCAGAAACACTGAAATGGGAGAGGGATGGATAAACGGCTGCATTTGGGAAACGTTTCCTTTAGACTGGCTTTCTCAACCCTGACACTAGTGCCACTGAGGCTGGGAGGTGCTGCGCTGTTGGGCGGGGCCTGTCCTTACATTGTGGGGTGCATGGTGGGGACCAAACCACCCCTGGGTAGAACCTCTGCTTCAGACCGAGGAAGCCGTCCCCGTCCCAGTTGGCAGGGGAAGAACCAGCTCTCGGAGCAGAGCTACAGCGGGGACCCCAGCTGCCTTGGGCTGGGCTGTGGCCTCGGGCGTTTGACGGTGGGACGTGGGTGCGAGCCAACCTGAGCCAACCTGAGCGAGCCAACCTGAGTGTGCAGCCTGCGCCTGCACTCTTCACACGGCCTCCTGGGGCTGCGGGAAGGCTTGGCGCCCTCCCTGGGCGGCCTTGGGACAGGCTGGAACACCCACTCAGGTTCCTGAGGGGAGTGCTCTGGCCCCACGCCTCGTCCGGGGCCTCTGGCTCCCCCCGGAGCCCATCCCCTGAGATCCCCGGGCTACCCCCGGCCCTCCCACAGGGCCAAATCCCGGGGCCCCTTCAGTCCTCCTCCCACCCACCCCGCCCTTGGCCTCTGACCACCGATGTCCCTCCTCCCCGCGTCCCGACCTCGGTTTCCTGGTCGGCACATTTGGAACGGTTTCTCCCTGCGTCTTTTGCTCTTTGGGTAGCACTGTGGGGAAGGGAGTCTCTGGGCCCTCCCTCTCCAGGCAGGGGCTCCTCTACCTCAAGGGCCTCCCCTACTCCCCCGCTGAACGCTGCTCTGTTCTCCAGGCCCACCCCGCGTGCCCCTCCCCCACGAGGGCTTGGGGTCCCTGTGCCCACGCCGTGCCCCCGGCTCCCGAGGCTCTCTGTACTGTAGCCCCTCCTGCAGCCTCCATGAGCTCCGCACAGACCAGCCAGGCCTGGCTTAGCTCTGACCCCATGGGGTGGTCCAGGGCCTGGCCCGGCTCTGCGAAGCTGGGCTGAAGTGGAGTGAAGCTGCAGATGGCCTGGTGGACATCCGAGCCCCTGTAGGGGACCGACAAGGCGGGGGCACCTTGAAGGGGCAGGTGGAGGGCAGGGCATGCCCAGAGGATGCCAGAGTCCTCGCAGCCAAAGAGTCATGCAGGGCTTCACAGAGGCCAGGCCCTGAGTGGTGGTGGGCACTCCGGGATGGACAGGGGCCCCGAGGATGGCATCACCACGTGCACCGGGCATTCCAGCGGCCTGAGCAGCTCCCCTGGCTGGGCTCAAGGGGCCATGGGAGGTGGCCCAGTACAAAGGGCCTGGGTTCGAGCCCAGTGTGTGATCTTGGACATGTTGCCATCCCTCCCTGTGGCTCCGTCCCCTCATCTGTAAAATGGGGTGACAGTAGTTCCCTCCCCCGGGTGGTTGTACAAGATGGATGGGCTGCCCCCATGAGGGCTGAGTGCGGTGGCTGGCACCCAGTGACCACCCACAAGTACCCATCCCTGTTGAGGAGGCGTGACCCACAGCCATACTGAAGCCACGGCCGGAATTCTGGGGACACGTGATGGTCTGACAAACATTCCCACCCTTGCGGCTTAGAAGCACAGGAAAAACGCTGGCCGCCGAGCCCACCGAAATGGCGTGTAATTACCTTTATTGATCTGTTTGTTCTGTTTCACTCATCCCTGTCCGTGGGGGCAGGGCGGGCGGCTTCTCGCAGACCGTCTGGGTTTGCAGTCTGTATTTACTCAACTCGGATAAGGAGCCATGAAGGACACACCATAGTTTGGGAGTGGGGAGACTGATGAATTGGTTTTCACCTGAAAGGTAATTTCTGACAGATTCTTTGGCTGGAGGCAGGGTGGCTGGTGGGAAGAAAGAAGACAGACTCTGCTGTTGGACAGACAGACGGAGGCTGTGCCTCCCCTCTCTGATGGCCTGGCCGGGTGACCCAGGTCTCCCACCTCTAAGGAGATTACAGAGCATATTCCGAGGAGTGAAGGAGAGATGCACGGACGGCATCTGAGACAGTGCCAGGCACACAGTGTGCGCCCAGAAGATCACGGCTCCCCCGCAACCCGGGCACCGCCAAGTTCAAAGGGTGTTAAAGACACAGGGAGGGCTCTGCACACGTGCAGCCTGGCTGCCGAGACCGCTGCCCGAGGAAGCCCTCAGCTGTTATCCTCTTACGGCTCTCCCGCGAGCCTGCTGCAGAGGGGAGAGACATATTTGCGCCATTTTCATCCTTCTTTGGATGTTGGTCCTTTTGAGACTGTACCATGAGGTCCTCATTAGCATGTTGATAATCTCTGCGAGTTAGACACTTCCTTCCCTATCGTCAGAGGCTGGTGCAGATTAAAATGCAGCCTTGGTAGCTAGAGAAATGGAGGTTTGCCAACCAAGAGGGAAGTGGAGCGTTCTAGTTAGTGGCCTGAAGTGAGACGGAGTTAGCTTTGGGGACAGTAGCTAATAAGTGGCGGTGGGGGTGGGGGTACCTAGACTTGAACCCAGGCTCTGCTTCTACATCTAGCCTTCCTCCCAGCCTACCCCATGAGCAACTTGAATGTCACCTCGTCCCCAAAGCCTTCCCAGATTGCCTCAGGCAGTTTGAGCTGCCTCCCCCAGACCTTGCCCAGATCAGGGTGGTTTAAGGGTGTCTCCCAACTAACAGCTGGCGTCCAGTAAACATTTCCTCTGGGCTCCCACAGGGCTTCTCCCCGCTGATGGAGGCCTAGACGGGGCCTGTGCCAGAGTGGGGGCCTCATGCCCCTTTGTTGAAACCCGCCCTGTTTTTATATAGTCACACAGGGCCACTGGGGCCTGGGAACTAGAGCACCACGTGGCTCCGAATCTGAAGTCCAGGTGGGCCTCCAGGCCAGGTGGGAACCGAGTAACAGAACTACACACACAGAGCTCCTGAAGTTAGGTTCCTTCATTCATTCATTCATCCAGCGACTACTCTAAAGGGCTCACTTGATCTGCACCAGGCACCGTGGTGGGTGTTGTGACTTAGCCCCTACCCCATGGAGTTGACAGCCTAGTGTGGGAGCAGGCATCGAGTGAACAATCACAGCTATTGATTTTAACTAGTTAGCACTCACTGTTAATTGTACTTAATGACCCCTGTGATAGTGTTAGGAGAGGAGGTCAGGGTCCTCAGAAAGGGTATAACAAAGCACTTGATCCAGTTTGGCAGCTGTCGGAAAGAGGGGGCTGCTCTGAGAAGGTGGTGTATGAGCTGTGATCAATAGCATGTACAAAGGCCCTGTGGCAAGAGAGACGTATGCAGACAGAGAGGAGGGGATGGCCTGGGATGAGGCTGGGAGGAGCAAGCTCTGAGGCTGTGGTGGTGATAGGGAGTTTGGTTTTACTCAAGAACAGGGGTTCACAAAGTTTTTCTGTAAAGGGCCAGAAAGTAATGGCTTTGTGGGCCACATGCTGTCTCTGCTGTGTATTTTTTTTTGTTTTTGTTTTGTTTAGTATCGTTTTAACATATAACAGATAGCAGCTTCCTGTCACTGCTGCAACAAAGTACCACAAACTAGGTGGCTTAAACAACAGAAATGTATTCTCTCACAGTCTGGAGGCCAGAAGTCTGAAATCAGGGTGTGGGCAGGGCTAGGCTCTCTTGCTCAAGGCTCCAGGGGAGGCTCCTTCCTGCCTCTTCCTGCTTCTGGTGGTGTCGGCAGACCTTGGCTTGTGGCCACATCACTCCAGTCTCTGCCTCTGTCGTCACAGGGCCTTCTCCTCCTCTGTGTCTGTGTCCAAATCTCCCTCTTCTTACAAGGACACAGTCATTGGATTTAGGGCCCACCCTACTCTGGTGTGACCCCATCTTAACTAGTCACTCCTGCAAAGAGCCTGTTTCCAAACAAGGTCGCATTCTGAGGTTACAGAAAGGATGTGAATTTGGGGGACACTATTCGACCCAATACACAACCATTTAAAAATGTAAAAAGAATTCTTAGTTCCTTGGCCATGCAAGACCAGGCCACAGGCAGGAGTCATCCTCCGGATGGCAGTTCGCCCACCTCTGGTCTGGAGTAAAGGGACGCCACGGATGCGAGTCCTCCCTGCTGCCCTGATGGGGGGCTGAGGGTGAGACTGCAGGACCACCCACGCAGGGCGGGCTCGGACATGCAGGCTCCGTCTCGTGCCCTCTGTGCAGGGATTGTGCAGACAGCAGCTGTGCGCCATCGCAGGCCACGGGTTGCCCTCGGGACCCAGAATACAGCAGTCAACGCCATGGACAACACTCCCTCGAGGAGCCTTCATCCTGTGTTTCCATTTTACCAACAGGAAAACTGGGTCTCAGGGGAGTGAGTGACCTGCCCGGGCAAGCCTGCTACGTCAGCTGGTCGGGGGTGGCTGGGACTAAAGTTTGTGCACCTTGGTCCATCCACCCTGCGCCATCTCCCCGTCGGCCAGAATGCTTACTGTTCTCGGGCTGAGCGAAGTGTTCTGGAGGTTATTTCCCCTGCAGCCTGGGCCCTTCCCCTTCTGCTGGGCGGGCATCTCTGCTGACCGAGGGAGGAGCACGCTCCCCGGACTCCAGGCTTTGGAAGGCAGGCTGACCCAGCTCTTTTCCTAAAAGGAGTCTCTTTGACTAGACGCCATCCGCCTCTGCCTACATACCTCCAGTGACGGGGGACTCACTTCCTCTAACGCAAGCTCGGCTGGGGAGCTGGGTACTGAAGGTTCTAGGTTACACAGAGCGAGTTTCTTCCCCTCCCCACATGAGCACAGCTTCAGGCTAGTTTATCTGATGTGCATTTAGTGTTCTTGGATCCAAAACGGTCTCGTCATTTATTTAACTGTTGTCAATACAGAGAGCCTTGTTGCTTTTGACTATCGCTAAGCAACGCAAGTGGGAACAATTTGGCTAAAATGTAAACAACCTAATTCCAGTGAAATGGTACTTGTTAGAAATTACTTTATGAAACATAAAATGTCAGGTTAATTTATTTGATAACATGTTTCTCCTTTGCTTTTCTCCAAGTTGGGCGTTTTTCCATTAGCACAAAAGCCGCCGGCAGAGAAACTGCGCAAGATGTTAGCTTAGCTCCGAGGATGCTTCTCAGTGGGGGATGGAGAGACCGTTGTCTCCCCGCTTTGCTGAGAACTTGGTGACCGGACAGCGTCCTGGCCCGGGGTGGGCTGTGGGGCTGCAGACCCGGCCTCAGGTCTCTCCCTCCTACTGTCCAGCTGGGGCCGGGGGTGCTGGACAAGTCACGCAGTTGAGGCCACTTGCCATCTCTGAAACGGAGGTCATTCTGCTCTCTTCTCTGGGCGGTTCAGGGATGAGAAGAGATGAGTGTATGTAAAACCGCATGGCGTGGCTCCTTAAACAGAGTTGGTGCTTAGCAAGTACTTTCCTTAAAAATTGTTTTTTGTTTTTGTGGATTATTAGCTTTTGAATGGTAGGAACAGTGATTTTTCATTCCTGTGCCTAGGGCACACGGAGCCGTCCTTAGCATGAGGGAGGCACTCAGTAGATACCGCTGAGCGAATGAACGCGTCTGTCACCAGAGCATTGTGGGACATCAGAACGTGGTTCCCGTGTGCAGAGCCCTCGCCTGCTTTCACCAGGCGTTTCCTAAGTGATCAGATCACATCCCCACTGACCCTCATGGCCCCGACATGTGCAGAAGTCCAAGGAGGGGCCCTGCCACATCGGGGTGACAATGGACGGCCATTTCCTCCTTCAGGAAGCCCAGCCCCGGTCACCTCCCTGCCTCTGCACTGACGCCCCATGACAATGAGCCGGGCGCCACCTCTCTGGGGTGCTCCTAGGGAGGGGTGCCCACACTACATGGCCAGGTGCTGTTGGTGGTGCTTTCCCTCATCCCCTCACCTCTCCACAGTTCAGACGAGGAAGCCAGGGCTCAGAGAGGTGAAGTGACTGGCCCAAAGCCACACAGCTGGAAACTGGCGAGCCACAGAGAAGCTCATGGAAGTTTTCTATTTGTGGAAGCCCCATCAAGGGACAGGTTGACCCCTCCACTGCCCCCACTCTGGATGGAACAGAGTCTCCTCCCACCAACACTCCCCGACCCCGTCCACTCAAGAGGACCAGTGGGTCCCTGGTGGAGCTGAAAAAGGCTTGTGTGTCACCAAGAGAAGTAGGGCTCTCCCGACGCGGTGGCTGTGTGAGGGCTCCGGTCATAACAAAGCAGGGGCCGGGTGGTGACACAGCCACATGAGGGTCAGAGAAAGAAACCTCACACAGGAGTGGAGAAAGAAAGCATCGCCAAGCAGAGCCGCCTAGGGGAGTGTGAGAGAGAAGGAAGCAGGCTTCAGACCAGTGAGGGCAGCAGGGAGCAGCCCGGGCCTGGCAGGTGTTCAGGATTTCCTAGAGTGGCTGGGGCTCAGGGCGCACGCTGGGACCGCCAGCTCCTTCTGGCTGCCGCACCCCGCCCGCCAGCTCTGGCCCCAAGCAGGGGTCATACTGAGCCGAGCACCTGGGCCTCGGGCCTCAGACCGCAGGCCTGCTCCCGCTGCCCGACCCCGTGCTGCAGGGCCCTGGGACCCCGATTCCTGGAGCCCGTCACCACCAACCCCGTTTCAAGACAGAATCCCCTCTTCTGTCTCTTTCTTGAGCCCCGGATGGCTGACTCTTCCAGCAAAGCCCCAGTTCCCAGGTCCCACCACGTCTTTCTCATCCTTCTCCCTCTTCAGATCTCGGGGGACGCGCTGTCTGGTGGAGGCAGAGCTGCCCCGTGCCGCCAGCCCCTGCCAGCCGCTGCCTCTCCTGGCTCCCACGTGTCGCTGTAGATGCAGGGACGCTGCCACTCCTTCTGCCCGGAGAATAGCCTCATTAAAGGATGTCACTCACCACCGGACGACGCGAGGGCCCTCCATGGGTCCCTTCGGAGGGGAGAAGGGGCTTCATTCTACAGAATGGCCGTGCGTGGCTGGGGCTGGAGGGGACCAATCGGGGAGACAGTGTCACGGGCCTTCTCTCACCACCCGCCCTTGGGTTTGGAGCTGGTCCTGGGAGTCTTTCCCTGGCTCTCTACCGGTGACCGGAAGATGTCCACGTCTAGCCCCTCAAGTGGCTCCTAAGGCCCCAAGGACTGGCTCCCGGGACTCTCTCCAGCCCCTCGACACCACTCCTTTGGGATCCAGCACCACGAGCATCCTCACGGTTCCAGAACCATCATTCGCTTTCTGCTCCCTCCTTCTCTCAGGCTCTGCCTGTCTCCTGCCCTTGGCCTGGCGGGCTCCTCCATCGCCTCCTCCAGGAAGCCTCTTTCTTGCCAGAACACTCGGGACCCTGAGACCCACGGCCTGTCTGTGGGTTGGCCTCCCTGGACTCGGCTCCCCGAGGAGAGTAAATGCACCAGTAGATGGGGAGCCAAGCATTTACTCTGTCCCTGCATCTGTCATGGTGGCAGAGGTACATCACCCCCGCAGTACTGCCCGGCGCATAGAAATATTCCTGGTAGGGAGGAGAAAAAAAGCAAGGAGGTGGGAGTGGAAGGAGAGAGGGAAGGAGGGGGGAAGGCTGCGGCCGCAGACCTGACCATGGTTTCTGTTAGGACCCTGTGTCGGTGTCCTGGGGCTGCCCCCAAAACCACCACAGACTGGGGGCCTTAAAACAGCAGACGTGTACTCTCTCCCAGTTCTTGAGACCAGAAGTTCAAAATCAAGGTGTGGGCAGGGCCGTGTTCCCTCTGAGGCTCTCGGGGAGGGTCTTTCCTGCCTCTCCCCCTCCTGGGGTTTTGCTGGCCGTCCTTGGCGTTCCCTGACTTGTAGAAGCATCCCCCTGACCTCTGCCTCCATCTTCACGTGGCGTCTCCCTGTGTGCATGTCTGTGTCCAAACTCCCCCTTTTTATAAGGACACCAGTCATGTTGCGTTAAGGCCACCCTGATAACCCCGCTTTGACTTGGTCACCTCTGTAAAGACCCTGTCTCCATAGAAGGTCACATTCTGAGGTACGGGGGCTAGGACTCCCGCGTATGAATTGGGGCCCATCACTCACAGTGTCATTGTCCTGGATAGCAGTGTTCCCACTTCACGTATGAGGAAACCAGACCTCGGGGGGATGAGGAGGCTGCCTGAGCTCACCAGGGGGGAGTGACACTGAGCTGGGGTGTGAACACAGCCCTAGTCTGCCTTAATCCCATGCTCGTTCCTACGGCAGCAGGCTGCACAGAGCTGTTTGTGGAGGAGAAGCCCGGGACCACTGCGACTGTCACAATGAGTATTGCAAACATTGTATTCTGGAAAGAAGAAGCAAATGGTCCCAATAATTAAGAGAAAAATACCCCAACTTCCTGGCAATTGTCTGGCTAACTTCGGTGCCACTTGCCTGAGTTACCAGTGTCAACAGGCTCGCACCCTTAATCACGAGAGCTGACCTTTGGGAGTGGCCGCTTGGCTCCTTCTCACAAGACGCGGTGCCCCTGCAGCCTTTTGAAATTAATTTCCCCTCCTCCGATGCTCCTCCTCATGTGAGTCTCATGCCTTATTTGTTAGCTACCGTGAGCCCAAGCTGCCCAGAGGGAGGGGGAGCAGGGGCCACCTGACATTTCTGGGTGTGTGGGGACTCCACTTGCTCAGACTGCATTTGTTTCCCCGGACTGAGAATCGATGAAACATGATTTTAAAAATAAATAACTAGTCTCTGAGGAAGTGCTATTTTAAAACAGCTTCCTGGACTGCCCCCGAGACAGCAGCTCCCATCTCCTCCCGGACTAAGGGAGAGGTGAGAGGCTTGCTCTGCCCTTGGGATGAAAGACGTGGCCGCCTCTTCATCAGAAGGTGATGATGGTGGTGATGGAGATGACGGCGCTGTAGTGATGGTGGTAGTATTGTGATGATGATGATGAAGATGAGCTGATGATGTGATGATGAAGACAGATGGCCATCAGTTATCACTAGCTGAGCCTCTGCTGCAGGCCACCTGTCAGTCCTATCTTCACCACCACTTTCCTGATGAGGACACTGACCAGCAGAGGCGGCACAGCAGGGTAGGCAGGGTTGGAGCAGTTCACACCAGCTGCTGTGACAGACGAACCCCCAGATCTTATTCATTAAACACAATTCAAGATCGTTGCTCGCTCTGGAAGCCCAGGGTCTGTTGGCGGCTCTCTTCCATCTTGGAGAAGGTGCTCCGTTCTTCGCTCGCTTAGTCAGGAGGTGACACATGCGCTCTCACTCACAGTCAGTTTTCTGGAACCAGTGATGTGGGCCACTGGCCTCCAGGAAACTGGAAATGAAGGGGCACATAAATGTTTGGTGAGCACCGACTTTCTCAGCCGCCAGGTAGGGAGTGCCTGAGGTTAGATGCAGACACAGGACGCAGGACTTCAACACCCATGTTTATTTTTCAAGCGCATTTTTTTTAGAGTTTTAAGTTTGGTAACAGTTTTGGATTTACAGAAGAAGTGTGAAGATAGTACAGGGAGTTCCTCCATGCCCCACACTCAGTTTCCGCTCTTAGTAATATCTTACGTTAGTATGGCACATTTGTCACAGATGAGGAACCAATCCTCATGCATTTGTATTAACTGGACTCCATCTGGTACTCAGATTTCCTTGGTTTTTACCAAATGTCCTTGCTCTGCTCCAGGATCCCCCCAGGACACCACATCACGTTTAGTAGTCATGTCTTCTTAGGCTTCTCTAGCATGTGACAGCTCCTCAGACTTCCCTTGTTTTCGATGACCTTGATATTTCTGAAGAGTGCTGGTCAGGTATTTTTTAGAATGTCCCTCAGTTAGGATTTCTTTGGTCTTTTTCTAGTGTCAGACGTGGGGTTATGGGTTTTGGGAGAAAGACCACAGAGATAAAGTGCCCTTCTCATCCCATCATATCAAGGGTAGGCACTATCGACGTGACCCATCACTGTTAGGGTTGACCTGGATCACCCGCTGAAGTGGTATTTGTCAGGTTTCTCCACTGTAAAGTGACTCCTTTTTTCCCTGCCTTTCCATACTGTCCCCTTTAGAAGGAAGTCAGTGGGACCCATCAGGGCAATCCAGTGTGATTTGGAAGGAGAAAAGAAAGAAGCAGTGCGGGGGGAGCACAGAAGAGGGTGGGTCAAGGAAGGCTTCTTGGAGGAGGCAACAGGGAACAGGAAGAGATGGTCAGAGTGAGTGAGCAGTGGTGGGGGGAGTTTCTGTTCCCAACAGGAGACGTCACGAGGAAAATGGCCCCCAAAACAGGCCGCTTCATAGCCTCAGCCCCAAAGGGTATCACAGCGTTAAATTATGAACATCACTCGGTGTTAATAATGGTGATTATCATCATAATGACAAGGGACAAATATATCCTGTTAACAGGTCCAGCTCGTTGGCTCCCTGGGACCCGCCAACCCCTTTGCAGTGATGGAGCCGACAATTATTGCTCTTCGGAGGGTCCCACAGGTTCTCAGCCTGATTCACGCAACGCCGTGAGGACGCCCTGTGGGCTGAGTACCGTCAGGCGCTGGACGCCACCGGGCCCCAGCAGGCGGGACTCGGCAGTCTGTGTCTTACGTGTGCAAATGCAGATCTGGTTATGTGTCACTCCCGGGCTGGAAACCCTGCAATGGTTCTCCGCTGCTCCCCGCTGCTCCCTACCTCAAGCCCCGCCGTCTCTGAAGCCTCATCCTCCCTCCCCCTCCTCTCTCAGCTCTGGTCTCTGTTCTTCAGTCCAGCCTTGGCCAGGTCAGGCCTGTGCAGGGCCAGGAGCCCTGTGTCCTCCCTTCTGTCAGCTCCCTCTAAACACCTTCAGCTCTCCTTTCCGAACCAACTGCTTCCTCCAGGCAGCCTTCCGGAGCCTGACCAGGCCTGGCCTCCTCTCGGGGCCCTGCGTGCTCCTTCCTGGGCGATCTCGTGTCCTATCTCTTGGTGGGACAACGAGACTCTTTTCTGTACCCTCTCCAGCCTGTTTGCTCCCTGAGAGCAGGGTCTCTGTTGGTCCGGTTCAGTCTGTCCCCAGTCCTTGCTAGTGCCTGGAGCCTATGTGGCTCCGTACGTGTCCATCCGTGACCGCAGGCTGAATGGGTGGATGGCGGAGTGGACAGGGCATCTCCCTCTGGTGCTGGCAGAGTGGAGGGGGTTTATCCTTCCAGAGAGGGAAAGTCCAAGCGGTATCCCCCACACCTGCACAGCCAACTCACTGAAAGGTATTCCATTTTTAATATTTTTAACAAATCACTAAAAAACTTACTGAACCCCTTTGGAAGATTTTTACACAGGCTAGAAATTTTTGTTTCCAAGATTTAAAGGTCTGCACATTTGAGAGATCTCATAGGCAAAATACATCATTTCATAACATTGGAAATCTTGCCAAATGTTCATTTTCAAAGTACTCCCTCCACCGCCAACATCTCTTCGGAAAGGCAAGATTTGCTCACTTGTTATTAAAGCAGCTCTTGATTTGAAGGGACGAGTTGCATGTATTGATTCTTTTTGAAAACATAAGCTGAGTAGCTCACGAGTGATAACAGGCCGCCTTCAGTTCCCATTTGGAATTTGTGTCTTTTGGTAAAAGAAAAAAAATGCATAATTCATCTTCAAGTTCAACAGCTCTTGAAAGCACCTCGTTTATGAGACACTCATCCAACTTGCACAAGTTCACCAGATCTCCGTGGCCAGGCCCCATCTCATCGCAGAAGCCTTCCATGGAAGGCTGTTGTTTTTATAAAGTTAACCACTCCAGGGACACCCCTTGGTGGGTAAATGTCAACAGGTCACAGTGGCAGGACCTTGGTTACCGCATGTGACAAGGCAGGCAGAATGGGGGAGCCAGTGTCAATCCAGTTATTAAGTAAAAGTAAAGCCAATTTCTTCCTTATTTCTCAGATCAAATAGAAGCACAAATAGAGTTCTTCTAGTTTCGTGTTGCACACCCACCCCTGCAGCTTTAAGGAATTAGAGGACAAAGGAAAGTTCGTGCAAAGCATCGGATGGGAAGCTAGATGTCAGAGCTCCTGCTGGGCTGCAAGGTTCTTGGTCTCTTTAGGGTAAAGAGTCGCCTGGTGGCTTCAGGCTTCTGAACCCTGAACCTCCGTGGCTCCCATACGTGTAGGATGAATTTGAAACCGCTGCCCTGGCCCCCAAGGCCGTGCGCCCCCGGCTCACCGTGTCCCACGGCCTCCTGGCTGCTCCTAGAAAGCAGCAGGCTTGCTCCTGCCATCCCACCCCCTCTGCCCGGGGCGCTCTGTCCCAGAGACCCTCCAGGCCCCTCCTTGGCCCTCTTCCTGCCTCTTCCCGCACGTCACCTTCTCAGAGAGCTGTCTAAATGGCACCCCTCCTCTCCCCGAGCTTTCTCCAGCCCTTCTCCGTTGCTTTGTTTTCTTCAGAGCACTGGTCACTTTTGGAAATCAGCTTTTTGTGTGTTGACTTGTTCTCAGCCGGTTTTCCCTCCCACAGGTCTGGCTCTGTCCTGTGTCTGCCCCAGTGACAGGCCTCAGGCTGTGGCTCTTGCTTCCCCATCACAGAGGTGGGCCGAGCAGAGACGGGTCCTCCCAGGAATGACAGCATGAGCTTGCATGTTTGGAGCCAAATACCTGTTTTTCCTTAGAGAGCAGGGGTTGTCTGTCTCCAGGCCTTAAAGAGTGAGATGAAGTTCTGCTCCAGCTCCCCTGGCCCTACTGCAAGTCCTCTGACAGTTCTTGCCATTTCGGACACGTGCAAGTTATGCAGAATGCCAGGGCAGCACGGCAGATGGCACCGTGTCTCATTAAAGGAGGCAGGAGGCAGGGGCGGGGAGAGGGAGAGAGCGGGGGAGGGAAGGGGGCAGGGGGAGGGAAGGAAGGAGGAGGGCGGGAGGGAGACCACTTACTGAGGCAGCAGAGCCATCCTTTTCCCCCGGCAGGACATCTAAAGGTCAGCCACGTCAGCGAGAGAACCTGTAGCTCCTTGACTGAGCTGCGGAGACGGCCGCGTTCTGTGGAGGCTGCAGCGTGCCGTGCTGGTGCGGTGTCCTCAAGGACGCCCTGAGCGAATGATCCCGTCCTAAAAGACTGTCTTGTCTGCTAGCTCCTCTCATCTTCACATCTTCCCCTTCTCTGATGGAGAAACGGCCGTCTCCTGAGTGGGGGCGGTCTTTTCCCGGCCTGGGCTGAGCCGCCGAGCGCATTCCAGATGCTCGTGAGTCCTGCGATCGGACCTTCAAGTGAAGGAGACAGTGAGACAGAGTCAGAAGGTGGCAGGTTCTCGGTTGTGACGTCGCACGGTGAGGGCGCTGGGGCTGCAGGCGGGGGACCCTGGCTCCACTGGAGACCACAGGAGAGGGAGACGGTCCCTCAAGCCGGCCTCGGGCGCTGTCTTGTTAAATGAAGAGTCTCCAAGAAGGCCTCCGTCCATCTTCGCCCATCCCAGTTCTGTGCCAGCTCAGGCCATAGAAATATCCTGCGAGCCACATTGTAATTTCAAAATTTGCAAGAGCTACATTCGAAAAGCAAGGAGAAACAGTGAAGTTGATTTTAGTAGCATATTTTACTTAAGCCCATGTTATCATGTCAAGAAATAATTGATGTAAAAATTCCCAGTGAGATCCTTTATACTCTTTTTTTCATGCTAAGTCTTTGAAATTCAGTTTATATTTTATTTTTACAGCGCATCTCAATTCAGCCACTCAGTTCTCATTGGAAGCCCTTGATCTATATTTAGAGTTCATAAAATTTACAGTTGAAAAAGTGGATTCACATGCCCATGTTGTTCCAAAGATACTTAAGTTTTCTGGTAATCAAATCAAATATCAGTTTTTAAAATTAAATTTAAATTAATTAAAATTAAGTTGAATTAAAATTGTAGATCCTCAGTCACACTGGCACAGTTCAAGTGCTCAGCTAGCAGCCACCGGATTGGACAACGTGGTCCTGGCTCCTTGTTTATCCACGGTCTTAGGATTAACCAGTGTGTCTACACATTTTAATTGGGAAGGTGAACGCACGCTGCCCTGGTGTTCTCTTCCCGAGTGGAATCAAGCGGAAGCCCGTGTCTGACTGGCGAGCTGTTTGTGGTCCAGTGTTGATGGGGGTGAGGGAGGTAAATTATCCAGTGTTTCTGTTTCTGTGCAGTAATTTGACAAATGAGTGATCTGAGTTCATAATTAAGAAATTAGTTTTTTGAAAAGCTCCATTGGCTCGTGAATTGACGAAGTTGAGACGGTCACATTTCCGGGGGGGAGTCCCATCTCAATGAACAAACAAGATTTTAATGGCTGGTGCACAGCTGTGTGTCAGGATGTGGCAAGTGGGGAAGGACAAGGATGAGCTCCAACGTCAGAATATTCTCTCTAGAAAGAGGATTAATCGGCACCGGAGAGCGTTCCACACCAGCAACACTGCCTTTCTGACCAAAGCCACTGCTCAGCTAAAATGCCGTTGCAGCAAAGAGAAACCAGCCGTGTTTCCTGAGCCCACGGGTCACAGGGAGGAATTGGGTGCCTACGTATAGTAATAAGTCAGTAGGGACCTATTAATGAGTAATTTCATTCTAAAACTATGAACTTACTTCCAGTAATCTGTTTTTGAAGACCTTTTTAAAAAATGAGTTGAGGGGGCCGGCCCAGTGGCATAGTGGTTAAGTTCGCACACTCCGCTTCGGCAGCCCAGGGTTCACAGGTTTGGATCCCGGGCGCAGACCTATGCACCGCATGTCAAGCCATGCTGTGGCAGCGTCCCATATAAAGTAGAGGCAGATGAGCACGGATGTTAGCCCAGGGCCAGTCTTCCTCAGTAAAAAGAGGAGGATTGGCAACAGATAGCTCAGTTAGCTAAGGGCTAATCTTCCTCAGAAAAACAAAAACAAAAAGAAACGAGTTGATTCCATCAACTAATACCAGCATCTCCTTGGATTTAGCAAAAGAAAGCAGTTAGAAAGGGCCAGTCAGGTAAGAACAGCCACCGAGTGCCTGCTGGGTGCCAAGCACGATGTAACCAAGCAGGGGTAGGATGCAGCGTTGGGTGTGTCTTACTACAGAGGTGACGTTTGTGCTGGGCGTTGAAGGATGAATAGGAGTTGGCTGCAAAAAGACCTGAAGAGCTTGTGTTCAAAGGCCTGCTTATTTGGGAAATGGCGATAGAGGGGCACATTTGTAAGGTGTGGGCGTGGAGGGGTGGAGAGAGAGAGCAGAATCTCGAAAATGGAGCTCCTGTCAGAGAGGAAGGTCCTGGAACACCAAGGTGAGGGGTTGAGGCTCTGTCATGGAGGCTAGAAGCTGCACCTCAAGTGGCGACAGGGGCCCGGCCGGTCGTGTAAGTAAGTCAGTGGAGCTGGCCGGCCTGGGGCACCGGCTGGGCTCGTGGATTGGAGAGTGGTGCCCCGTGGGGAGGCAGCAGCCGCTGGGCTCTGTTCAGTTTTTACACCTGGGAATGGGGTCTGGTTGCCACAGTCTTCCGAGATTTCAAGAGGAATTAGATCTGTGGTTATTCACGTGAAATTTCACAATTGTCGAAACCCATGGGGGCAGATGGGGTCTTCTGGACGCCCGTTTGCCTGTCTGTCGGAGTCCAGCGAGGAGGGCCCAGGCAGAGCCGGACAGAGTCGGGCTCCTGCTGTAGAGAGATCTCGGCTGCCGCTGTGGGAAGACTCCAGTGGAGGCTGCGAACTGCGGGGGCTCCAGGTAAGAGATGGTGGTGTTCGTCCAGAGCAGAAAGGGGAGAGAGGAGGGGACAGGTGCAAGTGAGGAGGACAGGGTGCTTCAAAGTCAGGGCATCTTACATCTCCTGGCATCTGCGTTCTGGTGGGCACACAGGTGAAGTCAGATGGGCATATAGGTGAGGTCAAGTGGGCAGACAGATGAGGTCAGGTGGGCACACAGGTGAGGTCAGGTGGGCAGACAGGTGAGGTCAAGTAGGCAGACAGGTGAGGTCAGGTGGACAGACAGGTGAAGTCAGGTGGACAGACAGGTGAGGTCAGGTGGGCACACAGGTGAGGTCAGGCGGGCAGACAGGTGAGGTCAGGCGGGCACACAGGTGAGGTCAGGTGGGCACACAGGTGGGGTCAGGTGGGCAGACAGGTGGGGTCAGGTGGGCAGAGAGTTGAGGTCAGGTGGGCACACAGGTGAGGTCAGGTGGGCACACAGGTGAGGTCGGGTGGGCAGACAGGTGGGGTCGGGTAGGCAGACAGGTGGGGTCGGGTGGGCAGACAGGTGGGGTCGGGTGGGCAGACAGGTGAGATCGGGTGGGCACACAGGTGAAGTCGGGTGAGCACACAGGTGAAGTCCGGTAGGCAGACAGGTGAAGTCAGGTGAGCAGACAGGTGGAGGGGCTCTTGACCTCAAGTACTTTGAAAGTTTTTCTAGTAAACTGCCAGCTGCTCGTGTCTGCCCCGGTGAATTACGACCAAATTATCCATCACAATTACTTCCAGTTAATTTTTCCTGTCAAGCTGGAGCCGGCTGATGAGTTTTCTTCATTTCGATCATATGCTCCAGGGAGTGTTTCGTTCCTCTCTGTGGAAGTGTGTCCAGAGGCGAACACAGCTGAGCGAGTACCAGCTGCCTCAGAGCTGGGGGGCCAGCTGGGTTCCAGTTCCAGCCCCGGGACTTACTGATGACCTTGGGCAAGACATGTAACCTGGCTGGGTCTCAGTTTCCCCATCTATAAAGTGGTACCAGTGGAATATTCGGTCTCAAAGTTGCCCCAGTTCTGGAATCCTGCTCAATATCATACTTCCTGCAAAATGTTGGTGATTTAAACCTCGCGTTTCTGATCACTGGATATAGGCCCACCTCACCCCTGGGGTAACTTGTCACTGCTTCTGAAGTCTGGCTGGGGGTGGCTGTCAGGACACTGTGGGACCGACTTCCCGCCATTCCACGCCCACGCAAGTCTCTCTGTCTCCCCTAGGCTGCAATGAATGAATGAATGAATACATGGATGGGTCCGTAGTCGTCATTTGATATTAATATTTATGGAGCCTGAGCCAAGAGTCCTCATGTCCCCTCCGTAGCTACCCCCACTGCAAACCCACCAACCCCTCGGCTCATACCACACGGGGCCCCCACATCCTAGACTATGCCACGTGATTTTGTGTCCCCTCGATGAGGAATTCCTTTGATCCTTCTTTACTTTTCCCATCCATGAATAATGGTGCATGGGTGGTTTTAACATTTACTTGTATTATTCTGATTATTTTGTTTTATGGTAGTGAGAATGTGCTGAGCACCTGCAGAGCATCATGCACGTGGCCAGACCACACCCACACCTGCACCCACACCCACACGCATATATAATATCATTACCTCCTCACAACACCTGGGAGGGGACGTTGTCATCCCTGTGGTCTAGCAGAGCAGACTGAGGCCTGGAGAACTTCTGTTCCCCATGCAACCAATGCGGGAGGAGCCAGAATTAGGACACTGGTCTTGGTTCCTTCAACGTCCTCCCAATGCTCTCCTGGGTCCTGCTCATCTTTTGGGACCTGCCTCAAGTGTTCCCGAGGCCACAGGGCCAGTAGGACATGGACCAGGCTTCTCCTTATGTCTTCTACGCCATGTTGGCCTCAATCGAATGCACTTTTGATGAGCAGCCATCCTGCTCAGGGCCTGTGTGAAGCTCTGAACGTGCAGAGGTGAATGAGGCGTGGCATGTGTTGGGAGCTCAGCTTCTAGTGGGGGAGACAAATGGGTGCATATCTGGGACCCTCAGACGGTGGAGATACAAAGTGTCAGGATTCCTTCCAACTGGAGGGATCCAGGAAGGCTTCCTGGAAGAGGAGGCAACTGCATTCATATTTAGGAGCTGGGTATGATTTGTTCATGCAGGAGCAGAGCCGGGGGAGGGAGTGAGCAGGGGCAGGGAGGTGGGAATGTGCAATTAGGTGTATGTGCTTATGAAGGTATGTAAACGGGTGTTTGGCTAAACCAATCCACCCTATGGGCTGTGTGGCCAAAACCCAGGCTTGATGCAAACACTTCCAATTCATGGCGTGTAGGGCTAGCTGGTCAGTTTCTAAACAAATAGACAAAGTAATACTTTTTTAGCTGATAGAAATGAATTTGCAAAGTTATCTACTTTTTTTTTTCTTGGTCTTTTTAATTTCTCCCACAGAAAGTCTCAGGGAGGACCTGACAGTCTAATATCTACCTGTTTGGGGGCTATTTGGGGCAGCAGCAGACATCCCACACGACAGTGGGGCTGGGGGAGATGTGGGAAGCATGGGGACAGTGTCTGGGGCAGGGAGCCAAGCGAGGTGAGAGTTGAGTCCTGACCTCCTGGGGCAGGGAGAAGTCCCTGCAGCGTGCGGTAGTTAGAGGCCTGCAGGCCGGAGCGTGGACCTGTGTTTTAGGAGGTGCAGAATGGTGGGGGCATAAGATCCCAACAACAGCTCCCTGGGAGAGCACACCCAGATCACATCACAGCTATGTTCTGGGTTCTGTAGTCTTCATTTGATCCTCAAATCCTCACAACAACCTTTCAAGGAAGACATATCACCATCTTACAGACAAGCAAACTGAGGCTCAGAGAAGAGAAGTGATTTGCCCAAGTTTTTCTGGCGAGAGATAGTGGACCTGAGAATTGAACTCAGATCTGTCTAACAGAAAAGCCTTTGGCCTTCCTATGTCCTTATTTTTTTTTAAGTTACAATAAGTATTTTTGAGGAAAAAGAGAAAGACATGTTAAAAAACAATGTACAGTAAGATAAATTCTAATACAGATTCTAATAGACATGAAACGATGTTCAGCCTCTTAATGAAAAGCAAACAAAATAGCTGGATGCCCTTTTTACTTCTTACATTGGCAAAAAACTAAGAGCACCAATAACAGTTTGGGGAGGACACGAGGGGACAGGAACGCTGACAGTACGTGCTTCTATTCACCTACTGCATGGGCTACTGTCGGCGCCCTTTCCATCAAAGACCACAGCAGACCTTGTCCTAGAGGAAAAACAAGGTGTCCATCGTCTCCTTGGCTGCCCTGACATCCAAGGTGGAGCAGCCTCCGCTGTGGGAGTGGGGGGCCTGCCTAATGGTAGCTGGGCCTGGTCGTTTGGGACCCGGCAACCCCCCCAGGCCAGGAGCCCCCACGCGGACAAGGGCATGGGTCTCCCTGGGCGCTCTCCGTGGTGCTGACCCGGTCAAGCCTCTCTGGCCCCTTGGTTGTGCCCCTGGGGACACCACCCAGGCCTTCCTGTGCTCAGTGTGGACTCCTGCTGCCAGAAACCTGCCCCGAGTCTAAGTCCCAGACTCCACCTCTGCAGTAATGTTGCTCGCTGTGGAAGACGCAAACACCGAAAAATACCGTTACTCACCTGTGAGTCCACCACCAGAGGTGATCTCTTGTGGTGTTCTGATGTATTTCCTTCTCATCTTTTCTCTATGAATCTTTATTATATAGTTAAGATGCTTTTATGCTCCAAATTTTCATCATATAACTCTTTCCCCACATTATTAACAGTGCTTTGCAAGCATCATTTTAATGGCTTCAAATAGTCTGTGATTCACATAATGGTGATGTAGGCGTTTTTGCAGTTAGCTACCATGTATGGGAGACATACTATGTTCTTAGCATGATATTAAGGTATTTAAAGACATACATTCTAATATGCAAAAGAACTTTGAAATGAAGGTGGTGTTATCCCCAGTTTTAAAGACGTTGAAACTGATGCTCAGAGAGGGTAAGTAATTTGCCCAAGATCACACAGCCCAGTAAGGGGCAGACATAGTTTTGAATTAGAGGATGTCTGATGACAAATGCCACGATCTCGCCATTGCACCACAGTGCCCCCTGCAGTCTTTAGAGAAAACGGTTAGATAAACTGTGCATGTATCACAATTCACTTACCAGTCACCAGGGAGTTGATGGTTTTGCATTGTCAAATAGAAGGTTGTTAAAGATGAAAGGGTCACAGAAGATTGAGATTGGGAGGCCCCTGGGCCACCATTGATGTCTTCCAACTCCCCCCTCTCTGGGGATGCCACGTCCAGCAGGAGAAAGTGCAGCCTCCAGAATGCCCCCTTCCACTGAAAACCCACCCCCTGGGCCAGTCGGTTCCATTAGCAGCTACAGCCTTGGTTTTAGCCGAGAAGCAGTGCGAGTGGCCCAGCTGACCGCGCCACCCACGCCCAACATCACTGCCCTGCCTGCTGCTGGGCCCCCCTTGGGCCAGGTCACCGCCCACCCTGGGCTCATCGTTGATTGTGGGGCTGTGGCTTCAGGACCTGGTGCACAGTAGGTGCTCCATACACGTTTGTTGATGTGAAGACGATTGGCTCCAGGTTCCTGGGGACTTTGGCAAACTTATCCCAACTCCAGAAAATTCTCCAGAAACAGCTCTGCCCAGATCGGCCTGGGACAGCAGCTGCCTCTGGGGGAAGGTGCGGGGGCTGCAGAGAAGCCCAGCTCACCTGCCCTCGTCGTCCTGCCCCCGCCTCACTGCTTCCTAGTGCTCGAGAGTTTTCCTTTCCTCGTGATCTGAGAGGTGTGCTACAGAGCGTGCCTTTGAGAGAGGGCAGCATCAGGGATGGCTTGCTCTAGATAAGATGGTGAGGGTCGTGTATCCCAACCCCCCCCTCCATTCTCTAGAGGACTTAAACTAAACAGATGAAAACAAGGGACTTAATTTGTGCAAGTCACCCAGCTGCATAATAGCCAAGTAGGGCTACGAGCCGGCCTTCATCCTCAAATCAGGGCTCTCTGCACCCCAGGAGGCTCAAGTGTGGTCCATTTTGTTCTCAGCCCCAGGACAGCACAGAGAACGTGGTTCTGGGGTCAGCAGAACCTCCCCAGTGGAGGTTATGCCTCCACCGTGTTGTGTCTCATGTGCAGCCCTCACTGTCTTCACCTCTTCATCTGTAAAGCAGGATTGGACAGACCCGCTCCAGAGGCTGGACACTCGGGACTTGGACAGTGTCTGGGGACACATCTAACACAAGAATGCATTGTCTTACAGCAGCATCCTCATCTTCTTCATTCACAGCCCATATGCTGCTCCTAACGTAGTATCTGTCATAGAGCAGGTGTTCCAGAAATGCTGGCGGAGTAAACTGTTGTTATTCATCGTGACAAGTGTTGCTGATAAGAAGGATGGGAATTGCTTGTCATCAGTGACAAGAGGATGGGGAGAGAATGGGAGTTCCAGTGGCCTCTGAGTCCGAGCACAGAGAGAGCTTGCAGAGTTAGGAACCCCAGAGGCACCGTCTCCTGAGGGTACAGCTGGGGCTGTGTCCAGCACCAGGATGTGTGTCTGGTCGTGCTTTTGAAACTGAAAGAGGACATTTAAGAAAAAGGTGCTTCCATGCCATAGTGGACTGAAAGAGGGATACTTACTAGACGTTTAGTCCTAGACAGGAATTTAGACACTCTCTAGTGTCACCCCTCCATCTTACAGGAGGCAAAACAGGTCTGGAAAACATAAGGGACTCGCCCAAGGTCGTACAGTAACAGAAGTGGGGGCAATTCAGGTTTTTCTGGGTGACAAGTCAGTCTCTCTGGGAACGAGGCTGCCTCTGCAGTAGATACCTGCCTCCCCCCCAACACAGGGCTGAAAGCAAAGCCAGGCTCAGCTGGAGGGAGTAAACCCAAGCCTGGGTAGGTCTGCAGGCAGAGTTCCAAGAGCGTCCTAATTCTACAGCCCTCGACAGACTGTGTGAGATTTCCACAGTGAAGTAAATGCCGCCGTTACCCAGTTGAACTGAGGATGTCGATGTCATTAGCCTAATTACGTGGGCTCTGTTTATAGACTCCGATGCTAGGCGCCGGGAATGTCAAAATAAGGAGAGCACATTGCAAAACACAAAGGGAGGTGCAACTCGTGTGGTAAATATCTTGTTGTGACTCTTGGTGCCACTTCCTTTCTCAGTGAGCCCACAGTGAGAGGGAGAGAAATGACAGCCTTCTCGTCTGACATGTAATAGGTCCTCAAAATGGCTTTGATGGACGAGAAGAAGAGAGGGAGGGAGGAAAGGAAAGATCTGAGAACATAAAACTCAGAAGAATGTAATGTCCCTTTTTGGGCTGTGTTTTCGTTGGCAGAAAATAGATGTAATGGGCTGTGAAGGCTCTCGCGTGTCTCTGAAGTGCCTCCTGATGTGGGGGAGCGGGTTCTCCCAGGAAGAATGCGAGTTTAGCCGAATTGTCGCCCCTCCTGTGGTCCCCATTCCTGCCCCAGCGCCTCAAAGCCACCGGACTTCAAAGGAGGGTCTGGGGGGGCGCGTGGGAGGGCAGCACCGATCACTAAAGCCGCCGGAGAAAGGAACATCGTCAGGCCTCCTCTCCGGCCCCCGTGGAGACCCAGGGCAGCCCCACTCCTGCACGGGGCAGACCATCCCTCCCGTATTTCTGTGTGCCCCGCGTCCCTGGCACTGCTGACCCCAGCCCGAATAACAGGAGTAGCAGGTTCTGTTTTCTCCACCTCCTCTGGATATTGAAGACACGGTTTGCAGATTACGGTCATTAAATTATTACTTTTTCATTACATTTCTTTGTGCTCAGGAATTAGCTGCAGCCTGTTGGTTGTTCTATAGCTGTATTTGCTACAGTTGTTCAGACAGCCTGCCATGCGGAGGGGCTTTCTACCTGTCGTCTCCCCATCCTTAGTCGTTTGGCTCCGTCCCTCATCGGCTAGAGAACCTCTCCAAGCACTGTATTGAGGGTGAGTGTGGGGGTAGGACAATGACAAGGCACAGTGACAGAAATGGGACAAAGCCTGGTTTTTCTGACTGGGTGGTGGCCTTGCATTCTGGGGTTTCTTCAACGGGCTCTGTCACAGCTGAATGATAACTTGACCAAACACGACATTTGAGTCTCCCCCTTTCTCTCCAGACTCTGCAGGGGGTGCTCTGTTGGCGTCATTTTGGGCATGATGGAGGTGCCTCCGCCAGGCTGGCAGCTCACCTCTTCTGCCCGGTTTTCTTTCCTCCTGGGCACAGCTTCAGCAGGACGGGTCTGACATTCGGCGTCCTTCTGGGAACTTTGTTGGGACGGTGGACCTGCTCCCTCCTGCAGGCGTCACTCTTCGTCTCTGCTGACCACTGGGTCACAGCTGTCCTGGCGGCCTCCTCCTCGGGGACACATACCTCTGAGGATGGTTCCCTGGGATCTGATCTTTAAGGCCATTTTTTTTCTCTGTTACTTGTATTTATTTATCTTCTGCTGCTGCCTCCTGGGAGAGTGCCACAGGCCTGTCTGTCACAGCCCTGATTCCTTCTCTGTGTTTAAATTCTGCCTGTCACTGCCCCTCCCTCCTTGACAGGTTTAATCTCCTCTTACTGTGAGGTTTCCCTTTCAGGCTTCTCTCTCATATCTTCTTACATCCTACGGAGGATGCCAGCCAGAAGTTTCCTTACATTTTATTCGGGTGTGGGAGGTAAGTCCTTTTCAGAGAGAATGTCTTTCTCTGAGTCTTCAGGGTAATGTTCCTTTCAGCCCTGCTGTGGCTTTCTTTCACATGCACCATGCTGGGTTTTTCTTTTCTTTTTCAACGTACCCATCTTTTTGTGTGTGTGTGTGAGGAGGACTAGCCCTGTGCTAACATCCGATGCCAATCCTCCTCTTTTTGCTGAGGAAGACTGGCCCTGAGCTAACATCCATGCCCATCTTCCTCCACTTTATATGGGACGCCGCCACAGCATGGCTTGATAAGTGGTGCGTCGGTGCGCGCCTGGGATCTGAACCTGCGAACCCCGGGCCGCCGCAGCGGACTTAACCGCTTGCGCCACCGGGCCGGCCCCTTGATGTACCCATCTTTGACAAAGGAGAACGTGGCCCACAGCAGAAGGAGGTGTGGTTTCTTGGCCCCACCCGCTGTCCACCTGGGTTCTGAGCCACTGCCCTCCTCCTGGCCTGGCAGGATGGTCTGAGCCTGTGCTGCTCTCCTATGTGGCATCCACAGCTCTGCTGGATGGCTCGGCGTCCTCTCCCTGATGAGTCCCCGGCTCTGGTCTTAGAGAACATGTGAGAAGTTAGCAAACCCAGGTGCTCGGGCCCCCGGCCTGGCTGCAGCGGCCCCTCACCAAGGCGCCCCTCCCTCCTGTCACATGCTCACGGAGAGATTTTGTCACTCAAGAGATTTAGCAAGAGAGAGTCTGATGGGAGTTTCCTGGAACCGTGCTCAGGCCACGTCAGGACAGCCCCCACAGGAGAGCGTGACCACCCCGTTCCTGGGGGCAGGCATCTGAAAATGTCTTAGGGTATTCTGAGGCCTGTCCACACGGGCTCTGAAAGCCGCCCCAGAGCATGGCAGCCAGGCCCTCAGCTGCTGACAATAATGCTGGCATCGCAGGCCCCGTGCGACGTCAAAGTGCTTCACAACGTGAAACGTGTTTTCGTGGCGGTGACAGCCCTTGGGGGTGGGCAGGGCAGGCCGTCTTCTTGTTCCCGTTTCTCCATAAAATGATGGAGACTCAGAGTTAGTCACGTCTGGAAAGGTGGCCAACCACGGGCTGCAAGGTGAGAGTGTCTAAGTCCTAGTGCTTGCTCTTTTCCCTGCAAAAAAGGAAGGAAAAACAAGACCAGCGTCCCCCCCATCCGCCTGGCTCTGCTTGTTGTTCCGTGCTGCTCCACAGATAACTGCAGGCAATTAAAAAGTCCCCGAGCCTTTCCTGTACGCACAGCGTCGCGCTCCCCGTCACAGTGATGACAGGGAAGACTGGAGGGCGGCGCGGCCCACTGACAGCCGGAAAGCTTATCTGGCAGGATTTGAGCCCAAGTGGTGTTCAAAATGCAACAGTCTGCTCATTTTCTGGGGGCTTCTGCTATTGTTCGCCACGCGGCTGTCAGTGATCATGGAGTGGAGGAAGGCTGGCCTCTCAGGAAGCCCTGGGCCCACAGGGTTAAGGCCGTGCAGAGGAGGCTCAAGGACACATCAGTGCAGCCAGACGGCCTCACATGAGTTTGGCTCTGCTGTGTGACCTTGGGCAAGTCACTTCACCACTCTGTGCCTCAGTTTCCTCGTTTCCTCGTCTGTAAAATGAGAATGGTGATAGTTGCTGCCTCCAAGGGTTGTGGTAGGAATTATATTGGGTAATCCCTTAGAACGAAGCTCCAACACCTCCAGTACTCCGTGCATGAAGCCGGCACAGTATTATTAGGAGGAGTCATGGAAATCGCTCCTTGCAACCCAAAGCAAGGGCAGAAATCTCTTCCCCAGTTATGCTGGGCACAGAGTAGGGCCTCCCTTACCCAGCCCCACAACGTGGCCCCACTGTTCTCCCAGCGCAAGAGCCACGACGCACACCCCACCCCCCTTCCTCCGCTGACTGCTCTGCTGATGTCCCCAAAGCCGACCAGAGCATACTCAGAGCTGCAAATAATCGACATGGCCAGTGGACCTCAGCAGGGCCGTTTCAGCCCTTGGAGATGAGCAAGGCAGCTCAGAGATTCAGACCTCACTCTTTCCCCCAGATCTCGGGGGGACAAGGGGTGCAATACAAGGCAGGCAAGTGGTTAGCCTGGAGCCTCAAGTGCGGGTTTCAGGTCCCTATCTCAGAAAGCCCCCTTGACTGTGAAGGGGCCTCAGCTCAGCACGCTCGGCAGATCCGGGTCTGCACTTGCTGCCTCGCCCCGGCTGCTGGTCATACGGCCCCTGCGAGGCTTCCTCACCCTGCGGTGGACATCGGGGGAGGCGGGGAGGCCCAGACACAGGTGAGCTGAGGCCAGAGGTGAGAGACTGACTCCAGGGGCACTTATATCCTCCCCCACCGCCCCGCAGACCTCCCCTCCCACCCACCTTCATCCCCTCTCCCTCCAGCCCCACAGCACCCTCTTCTCAGCACACACCCATCCCTCTCGGCCTCCAACACTGCCCCTGCTGTTCCCTCCCTCCTCTGCAGGCCACCCGGCGGGTGACAAAGTGACCTGTGTCCTGCACAGGCGAAGGGCACTGGCACCAGGCTCTGCCCTGGAGAAGGGTCGTTATCCGGCTCTGCTCACAGAAGCACCTGGAGGATAAACACAGGCTGAGTTAAATAGTTTGTGGTGCGTCCACTTGAGGGCAAAGTATTCAGAGGCTTTAAAAGTGTGTTTTCAAAGCGTATTTAAGGCTACAGGAATACACTTGAGTGAAGAAGCTGCTTACCGAAAGTATGCGTGTCAGTCTCCCAATTCACCAAAAGTGAAATGTATGTGCAGAGAAAAAAGACGGAAGAAAAACGCCTCAATGTATGAATATATCCTTTTGTATTTTCTCCTTTACATGTTTCGTGTATCATCAATAATTAACCTGTGTTTCTTCTGATCAGAAAGAAAGGTCTAGACTTGTATCGATATTCTGTGGCGTTTAGTGTGTTCACAACGATGTGCACTCAGCACCTCCATCTGGTTCCAAACCTTGTCCTCTCCCAAAGAACCCTCTGCGCCCACAGAGCAATCACTCCCATCCCGGGCAACCAGTACTCTGCTGTGTCTCTGTGGATTTGCCTGTTCTGGGCCCGCACAGAAATGGAATCATACCACATGAGGCCTTCTGCATCTGGCTTCTTTCATTTATCATCATGTTTCTGAGGTGCATCCATATTGGAGCACAGGTCACAACTTCACTCCTTTTTATGACTGAATAATATTCCATGTATGGATATACCACATTGTGTTTATCCACTCACCCAGTGATGAACGTTTGGGTTGTTTCCACCTTTTGGCTCTTGCGAACAGTGCTGCTGTGAACGTGCGTGCACATGGATTTGTTTATCTGGGTCAATTCTTTGAGAATATATATCTCAGATATACATTATTCTTAAAAGACTCTGAAGGCCTTTCCTGGAGGAAGGGAAGGAACCTCAGTGTGATGACAGGGGCCTCTGTGATGGATGCCAATACCCAGGCCCAGGTGTAAACACCCGCAGGAGCACGGTCACTCCTCCCCCTCTATTATTATCCCCATCCTGAGTTGAGGAAACGGAGACCCAGAGATGTTAAGTAACTCAGCTCATTCAACAAATAAATGGCAGAGGCGGGATTCAAACCCGGCCTGCGGGCTCCAGGGTCCATGCCCTTCCCTCCGTAGGACACTCTGTTTTGAACTGAATGCAGATGCATGGGAGTGACAGAGAAGCAGACCTCGGCTGAAAATTCAGAACAACCTCTTAGCAGCTGCAGATGTTCAGAGACGGGGGGAGCTGTCCCGGGAGGGAGTGAGAGCTGTGCAGGAAGAGGCCAGACAACCACCTGGAAGAACGTCACTGAAGTGAGTCTGGTCTTGGATGGTGAGCCGGACGTCCTTCAGCTCTCAGGTGTGGGGTTTCTAGATCCTGGTGCTGGTCTGGACTAGAAGAGGAGGAGGGTTGAGGGTTTTTAGGTAACAATTGGGCCACAGCCTCACGGCCACCTGCTCAGCAGCTCTGTGACCTTGGGCTGAGCCTGGGTCTTCTCTTCTGACAAGTGGGGACCATGGCGCCTATGTGGCCAGGTTGGTTCGTTCATTCACCCCACAAAGAAATGTGCTGGCCCCGCCTGGGGCCGCAGGGAGACAAGCCAGCAAGGGCCCCTCTCCCAGGAGTTTACTCTGTTGGCGTATTCTCGTCAGGATTAGGACCCGACTGACAAAGGCCGGCTTGATGAAGCCCAAGACAGTGACCCGCGGGGTTTCCTTGAGACCCACGCTGCCCTGAGTCGCCTCCACCCGCACCACACTCTGGGCTCCTAGGAGGAGAGGAGGTGGGGTGCAGCCGCAGGCGGGGCTCCGGTGTGTCTGCCTGTCTCCCCATCACTTTGAAAATGTCAAGTGGCTAGTCGGCGAGTCTGTCCTGCCAGGAGGGCATTGTGTCGGCTGCCCCGCACTGCCCGGCTGGGGGCTCCTCAGAGCAGAGCGGCTGTGCTGAGAGCGCCGCCCGCCCCCTCTAGAGCGCCGCGTGCTCACGAGCTAGATGACTCTCAGGGAGACGGAGCAGGGATTTTTTTTTAAAGAATCAATTTGTCATCTCAGCAACAACAAAAAAAGACGGATTGCTTTTCTGTAACAACAGACAGCACTTTATTGGGCCTTTAAGACCAATTTCTTTAACTGTAAAAAGTGGCCCCACAGGATTTGTCAGAGCCCCTGGGGACAGAGTTTTCCTGTCTGTCTGACAGCCCACCGTGTCCTTTGTTCTCCATCCTGGGTCCCCAGAGAGAGGAGATCAGCGGGCACGAAAGTAGAACCTCGGCCATCAGCGTCTCTCTGAATAAGAACGCGGCTCGCTGGCGAGACCGTCTTCTGTGGCTGGCAAATCCCTTCTTCTCTTTCAGTGGCCAAACCACTTTGAGATCCCGTTTCTCAAGTGTCACGTTGGACAAAGCCAGCCTCGGGTTCCACAAGGGTGATGGAACATGTGGCCGCTGGTTTGTCTTTTACTGGAAGGATAGGCTGCATTTTAACTTGGGCTCTGAGGAGTGGCCTCTTGTACGTAAAATCTCCACGTGTCTCCTGGCGTCGCTGGGCCGGGGGAGCAGGCCCTGGAGTCCGCCGTGGCCCCTGCACGGTGAGGAGGACCTGAGGAGCTGGCTGTCCGGAGCACGTGGGGCCGATGTGGTGCTGAGGGAGCCACAGCTGGAGCCGGGGGGGCGTCTGCTGACCGGTCCTCCGAGGAGCGAGGCTGCAGCTGTGGGTGAAGGCCCTCTGACTGCGGCTCAGGGGGTTGCAGGGCTCGCCTTGCCCGCAGACACACGGCAGTAATTGGGGCTTAGAAGGTTCTTAAAGGCTTTTGTTTTCCATCTTGGAAAACTGGGGTTGGCCGTGCCTTCCGGGAAAGACTAGTTGGGGCTCCCGCCCTGGAGGAGGCAGGGAGCGTAGAGAAGACTGACCTGTCCATTTGTCCGTCTGCTCATCCATTCACAGTGCCGTGCAGTGGGCGCTCAGTGATGCAGCCAAGACCTTTGTGGTGTGTTGCATTTGTGCTTTAATTTTGTCCTATTCCTTTTCTCTCCGAGCACGGAGGAGCTGGCTACTACCTCAGCCCAGGTTGGGACACTTCACAGAGGACGTGGAAATGGAGTTGGTTCTCTAGGGGTCGCTGGCAATTTAGAGCAAAGTGGATAAGGATCATGGGCCCAGGGAACAGCATGTGCAAAGGCACAGAGGACTGAAACAGTGGTTGGGAAGTGGGGAGCCTCCAGTGAGCCTGGTGGACAGGGGGTGTGGGACGGAGCCGTCGGTAGGGCGGGGTGAGATTGCGAGGGCCCTGAATGCCATGTCAAAGAGTCTGGGCTCCTCCTGGTGGGAGCCCGCAAATTCCATCTGGGAGGCCAGTTAGGAGGCCATTGCAATAGCCCAGCGGTGACATACAACCTTGACAGTGAGGACGGAGAGATTGAGAGACTTAGGGCACCGAACTTGTGGTACTGGTGGCTGTTGTGTTAGTAGCAGCGACAACAGCAGCAATGACGGTAATAAGAGCCAACATTTACGACTGTGCGCCTTTGCCATAAGCACCCTTCTCAGCACCTTGCATGGAGTAATACAGTGACCTATGCAGTGGGACGATAGTGACCTATCGTCCCCATTCTACAGATGAGGAAACCGAGGCTCACAGAGTTTAAGTATCATGGCCAAGGTCACACAGCTGAGAAATGGCAGAGCAGGATTTGAACCCAGACCGTGTGGATTCATCTGACATCTAGACCACCACAAATATGGAGATTTGGCAAATCTGTGCATGAACCAGGGCCGAGTGATGAGGCCGCTGGAGGAGCAGGGAGACATGGAGGAAAAGGGCTGGGGGGCATCTATACAAGGAAGCCGAGAATGGGAAGGGCTGTGTACTGCTGTTTCGAGGGTGCGGCTCTTCAACATGAGCAGACCGAGAGGAAGAAACAGCATGTTACCTCGGCTTGTGTACCCCGCCGGAGTCAGCCTCACTTATTAGGGAAAAAAACATGAAACCGAAAACATGACCTTCTCCAGCGATTTGTCCCAACATTAAATAATGACTAATTTGAATTTAAATATGTGTCGGAAATTTGCGCTGGGATCCCTTCTTCTGGAAAGGGTTCGGGGTGTTTGATTACTGAATGACTCATGCATATTCATAGCCATGCTTTAATCTCGCCAATTGGATTCTCTTTGTCATTTGCTAACTTTCAGAAGGAAAGGGCTGTGACAACTCTGTGAAGGGAGCTGTGGAGAATTAGGTCCTCTCCCAGGGACACATGAAAAGAAATTCCTCCAGGACAAGAAAGAGCACTGGCCGGGAGGGAGTCCAGAGGCCGACTTCTCCCCCGAGCTGGCGGGGGGGACATTGGGCACGTCATGAAGCATTTTCACACGCTTTGTCACATCAGATCCGCACGGAACACTGTGGAGGAGGGAGGTGGATAAATATCCCCATTCTTGAGATGCGGAAACTGAGGCCCAGAGAGAAACTGGCAAGGTCACGCTGCTGATAGGGAAGGGGCTAGGCTCAGCATCGCCTCGTCCCAGGGTCCCTTTCCTGCCCCTGGAGACCTCCGTTCACTGTAAGAGTCATAGATGTCACCAGGCTCCTGCGAGGTCCTGGGCACAGGGACGGTGGTTACCTAACTGCCCAGCACAGCAGGCTCACGGCAAATATTGGTGGAGGTGAGTTGAGTGGATTTTAACTGAGCCCTAAGCCTCAGTTTCCCCACCTACAAGGAGCGGATGGCCCTGATGAGCTGTATCCCGCATCCTCCCCATCCCAGCTATGAGCAGATCACCACCCTGAGCACGAGCGGCAGCCGTTAGGCATTTGGGTTCATATTCGTGTACTGTTTGTAGAGGCCGCTGTGGAAGGCAGGATGATGGCCCCAAAGAAGTCCACGTCCCAGTCCCCAGAACCTGTCATAAGTGACCTGACACAGCAGAAGGATGATCCTGGGGCCCCAGTCCGATCACATGGGTCCTTAAAGCGGGTAACCTTTCTGGGCTTTGGTCAGAGGGCGACATGACTTGGGAAGAATGGCAGGGACGGGCAGCACTGCTGGCTTTGAGACGGAGGAGGGGCTGTGAGCCAAGGAATGCAGGTGGCCTCTAGAAGCTGGAAAAGTCAAGGACACGGATTCTCCCCTCGGGTCTCCAGCAGGAACCAGCCCCCTGCCGACATCTTGATTTTAGCCCAGTGAGACCCGTGTTGGGCTTCTGACGTCCAGAAGTATAAGATAATAAATGTGTCTTGTTTTAAGCCCCTCAGTTTGTGGTAATTTGTTATGGAAGCAATAGAAAATGAATGCGTCACTATATTTATAAACAGTTAGCTTTCTTATCTTTAAAATGTAGAGAATACCTTCTCTGCAGCTTGCTGGCAGATTTAAATCAAGAAGTGGATTTCCAGAAATGGTGTCAGTGTGGCCGTGGTCTCTGACCCCTGGCGTGCTCGGTGATGTACCATGTCCGCATGCCCACTCTCAGCTGGGGAAACCGAGGTTCAGAGAGCCCCCAGGTGTGCGGTGATGAAGCCAGGACTGGACCCGGCCCTCTGGGTCCGTACCACACCTTTACTGTCCTTCCTCCATCCTTCTCCTTCCAAACTACTCTCCCCCCGCCTACCTTGTCTCCCTCCTCTCTCCCTCCTCTCTCCCTCCTCCAAACCCCTCTCCGGTCTCTTCCCTCCCTCCTCCTTCCTGCCTCCCCCTTCCTTCCTAATGCTTGGGCATTTCCACAGCCCAAGGCTTCTCACTAAACCCAACCGCGAGAGCCATCGTCCCACTTACAGCCCAGCCTGTGACGCAGAGGCTCGCGGGGACGTGTGAGCGGCCAGAATCCCTGAGCTGGGATGGGCTGTCTCCCTCCAAGGCCGGCGGCCAGTCCGTTCCATCTGGCGGTCTAGGAGGGAACCTTAGGGGGAGAGTCTGGAAGGTTTGTGGGGGGATTTCAGCATGGCTGGTGGGGCCCAAGTTCAGCCTGCCCCGTTAGATGGGAGACTCAAGCTCCTGGGCCAGGGAGGAGCAGATGCTTGTCCTAACGTGGGGGTGGAGCTGCTGTGGGGCTGACCACCTAGCCGGCAACCCTCGGCCGCACTCTTAGGCTCTTGCCAGCAGCCCTTCAGAAGTCTGGCTCAGGAGGATTATGGATGAATTTGGGGGAGGGGGTTAGCTTTGGAGAAAAACCTCCACCCCGTAGGGCTCTCTGATGCAGCCCTAGGGCACTGATGAATCCCGCAGAGGCCTCCGACCTGGGAGCCCCCGCGGATGGTTGGGTGGGTGTCCCACAGACGCCTGCCGCCCTTCCTGGCTGTGTCTGTGTTTGTCTGGGGCGCCTGTGAGCCGCGATGGTGTTTCTCTGTGCTTCTGTGTTGGCCTCCAAAGGACATTTGAGACCTCCACAGAGGATTATATGAGGCCGTCTCTGCCGACGGACAGAAAACCCCAGCAGGCGGCGGGTGAGAAAAAGATCCCCTTTAAATTGGCAAAGCAACCAGAAAACCGACGTGGCTTTCATGCTAGAGGCTTTTGAGCACCGCAAGCAGCCTTGAGCTTCTCCCCTTTATGGCTGAGAAAGATTGGCCTCGGATTCTGACCTCTCTACAAAGCCGCTCCCTTTCTCCGGGGCTCCGTTGTTCACAGCAGCCACTCCTGCTCGTTAGTTTTGTGTGCTCCACCAACCGCCACTTTCATCCCACAGTTGCTGCTCAAATGATTATTTAAAAAAAAAAAGTGCAGGCTGCACCGGGTACACTGGTGTATTTGGAGCCAAACAGCTCAGTTCTACAGCTGACTTACTGACCCTGCGACCACAGCAGTGCGCTTGGGTCCCCAGCCTGGGCGTCCTCATGCACAACTCGGAGAAGAGGTGGAAAGCATTCCTGGCGCTCAGCCACACCCCTTTCTCCTTTCCTCCGGCTGTGTGGACGACTGCACTCCCAGCCCCTTACAGCAGGTGTGGCCGGGAGGGAGAGGGAGTAAGAGGGTCACGTCTAGGCCACGACCATGAAAAGCCCACCTGCGAATCTGCAGCCTCGCTCCCATCTCAACAACTGTGGAGGCCGCGGGCTCTGGAGCAGAGCCTCTGTCGGCCTGGATCCCCGCGTGTCTGGGTGGAGCGGGGCCTTGGCCAGCCCACTGTGGACAAACAGCATGCGTGAGACATCCACCGTGGATATGTCAGGTTGCTGGGGTTGCAGGGTGAACTTGCAGCAAAACCTAGCCCATCCTTTCTAGAATATAATGCCTATTTCACAATATTGTGAGGATCTGTTGAATGGATGAATGAGTGACATCAACCAAGTGGAATGTCTGGCTCCTGGCAGGTGTACGATACATGCCAGTAATTTCCCCACTCGAAAGGAAAAGTCAGCGAGGGGCTGCTCTGGGTATCCACTGCTGCTTCAGAAAGCACCCCAGAACTTACCGCCTTAAAACACCAATTTATCCTTCTCCCCCGCACTTCTTCAGTTGACCCAGCTCACCTGGGAGGCACCTGCTTGGGTCTCCCACATGGCTGTGGTCAGATGCTGGCTGGGCTGCCGTCATCTGAAGGCTCGACCGGGCTGGTCGTCCACGTCGGTCACTCTGTTGATGCTGGCAGTTGGTTGAGGGCTCAGCTGGGGCTCCCCCGGAGCACCTATCCACCTATAGGTGGCCTCTGTGACTTGGGGTCATAGTGGCTGGGTTCTAGAGGGAGCTCTTCTGAGCATCCCAAGAATTCCAGATAGAAGTGCAAGGCTTCTTATGACTGAGCCTCAGAAGTCCCGGAACGTCTCCTCTGTTGTATTCCCGTGGCAAGGAAGTCACCAAGACCAGCCCAGAATAGGGGAGGGGAAAGAGACTCTACCACTTAGTGGGGAACATTGCAGAAGAGAAAGTCACATTGCAGAAGAGCAAATAAGATGGGAAATATGGCTGCTGTAGTTGCTGGAAAAGGCAGTCTGCCACTGGCGCCTGTAATCAAGGGGCAGAAATACCTGTGAAGTCACAGGAAACAGCCTCTTCACTGGGGGGCCATAAGAGACCCCAGGTATCCTGGTGCCTTTCTGGGGCCCTTCCTTCCCTGGTACCCGCCCTCTCACCTTCCAAATGTCGGCTCTGCCATCTCTGCACCTGGCCAAACCTCAGCGGCCCTCTGAAGACCGGGTCAGTTGCAGGTGACGCGGCTGCTGCTCCGAGCCCTGCAGAGACCTGGCCAAGCCGCCGTGGGCGCCTGCGGGGCGGGGGCGGCCCCGGGCGAGCGGGCGATGAAGAACAAGAGCAGACGCTGCGGTCACAGGCGTGGACACTGTGCGCCAGTTAGTACAGGAGCACTGCAGCTGAGCAGCTGTAACTTATTTTACAGAAATCGCCCAATGTTAAGTGAATAATATCGCCGTTATAGTTAGATGTGTCGACTCCAACGACCCCTCTGCCCCTCTCGGGAGCCTGTGCAGAGGAAGGTGACATCGGAGACTCGCTGCTCATAAACCAAGTGCTCTCGTTATGGGGAACAGAGACCACGTGGGCGTTCATTGGAGTGCGTCCTGACTGTCTCCACTTGGAGGCCGTTCTTAGTTCATTTATTCAGCATCTCTCGAGCATGTGTGTCTGCTGGGAGCTGGAAATACCTGGTGATACCAAAATAAAGGCACCCGGTTTCTGCATTCAAAATGTCCCTGGTCTCCGGGGAAATAAAACAAGGATGGAGAGAGACAGGATTATCAAGAGCAAGGGTGCTGGACCCCATCCCAGCGCTGAGGCTACCAGCTGTGTGCCGTGGGGAGCACGTTAGCTTCTGAGCTTCAGTGTCCGCATCTATAAATAGGGGCGGTTGTCTACCTTGGCGGCCGGGGAAGGGTTCCCTATCACACATGTTCATCGCCTGGCACCGTGTCTGCATGTGCCCTTGAGTGGGAAGTGACCGTGGATGCATTTTCAGAAATTACAGAAGGAATGGGGGCCTGCCCTCCTCTCTTCGTCCATGCGCACTAGCCAACTGGCCGGCCCCAGGAGGGCAGATTTCTTGTTTTCCTTGAATCGCCAAGCTGGGCCTTCTCTCCTCATGCGGCTCTGCCCTGCCTGCTTCCAGAAAGGGCTCTGGGTGGGTCGAGAGATCAGAGATGAGTGGGCTGGGACGTAACTGGCCTCCCTCCAGCAGGAAACAGACCTGCCTGGGAGAGCATCCTGGGTTTACAATTAGAGGCTCTGCGACTTTGGGCAGGTTACCCTCCCTCCTCCCCTCTCTCCTCGTCCCCTGTCTCCTCCTCCCCTCTCCCCTCCTGTCCCCGCTCGCTCCCTCGCTTCACCATCAATGTGCAGAGCGCTTACTGTGCACCAGGCACTGAAGCTGCAGAGGGAAGAGGATAAAGACAGACGACATCTGAGCCCCAGAGCTTTCGTTACACAGAGAGAGATGAATGAGGACCTCAAGAGGGGTTCCCCCGAGACACAGAGGAGGCCCCTGATGTGGGGTGTCGGGGGCTTCCCTCCTCAACGCCGGCCCTGCAGGGGGATTAGGTGTGGAGTTCTGAGTGTCTACGAGTGTGTGCCTGGATCTGACGTTCACTCAGCCGCTTATCACTGGGCAAGGGCTGCAACGTCCCTGTGCCTCCGTTTCCCCATCTGCAAAACAGGACAATAACAGTGCAGCGTCGCTGAGCGGCTGTGAGGGTTAAAGGATTCCCGTGAACTGGACAGATCAACACTTCTGACACCAAATGCTTGCGTCTTCTCCAATACCGCCTCTCAACCCTCCAACACCGGCTGCGCGTCCCACACCTCGGTTCAGTCCTGACACAACCTGCCTGAGTCAGCGGCAGGCCCCACAGGTGAGGGGCTCAGTCCCACAAAACTGCCCCCACTCCAGGCGCCAGTCACAGGGCCCAGGTGGTCACCTGTGCTTCTGACAGATGGGCTATAAATTCAGGGGTTCCCACACCCCTCCCCCAGGCTTGATAATTTGCTAGAATGACTCACAGAACTTGGAAAGCACTTCACTCACTGTTACAGTTTATTATGAGGGTCACAAGTCAGGGAGAGCCAGATGGAAGACACACACAAGGAGGGTATGAGGGGGCATGGGAAGCTTCCTTGCTCTCTCCGGGGGCGCCACCTTCCCTGCCCCTTAATGTCTTCACTAACCAAAAAGCTCTTGAACCCCCTTGTCTAGGGGTTTTTATGGGGTTCCATTACGTAGGCATGATTGATTAAATCACCGGCCATTGGTGATTGAACCCAAGCCCCAGCCCCTCTCCCCTCCTGGAGGTTGGGGGCTGGGGCTGCAAGTTCCAACTCTCTAATCGGGCCTGGTCTTGCTGAGGACAAGCCCCCATCCTGAAGCCGTCTAGGACCCCAGCCACAAGTCATCTCGATAGCATACAAAAGACACTGTTATCTCTCTAGGGACTCCAAGGGTTTTGGAAGCTGTGTGCCAGGAAATGGGGACAGACCAAATATGCATTTCTTATTACGCCCCAGTGCGCGGGTGCCCTTGGCACGCAGCCTGGCGCCTGCTGCTAAGTGTGCAGTCCAGAGTTGCTGGCGTGCCTCTGCTTCTCCCCCATCTCTTCTCTGTCCCATCTGGTGGGCGTGCTTCTGTGCATCTTCGGATTCATGCACTCGCAGGTGTGCGCTGAGCGCTTCCTGGGTGCAGGCACCGTGCCACACCAGGATATTCCACGGGGGACCAGCTCGCCAGTCTCCACCCTCAAGGGGCTCACAGTCTGCGTTCCCCTGGGCCTGTGGGGGACCTGGAAATGCCAGCAGCTGCCCTTCTGTTCTCCCCCATCATGCATTACCACTGCAGAAACTGGCGGTTATTCATTAAGCCTGCACTATTGCAAATGAGGTTTTAATTGGCGCGAGGCAGTGTGCCTCCTCGCAAATTCGACTCAGCGGCACATTGCGTCTTTTGATGGGGTGTCTGCTCCTATCAGAAGATGTAAAACAACTCCACATTGGATTAATCAGAAATAAGAATATTGAAGAATGTGTTTGTGAGCCTCGCACAGACAAATACAATACAGGATGTGCAAATATTCCTTCCAGCCTGGGAAGAGGACGTTGAGGTTCCGGTGAGGAACGTGATGGCCTGCATAGTTGGCAGGGCGGACGGCTGGTTAGCGTCTCCTCTCCGTGAGGAGCTTCATTTTCTGGTTGATGCTCAGCCAGTGTGCCTTCCACTCATGTTGCTTTTTATAGGGACTTGCCAGGCCCGCCTGTCAGATTCTGTCTGCAAAGTGCCCTTCGGTGCTGAGACTCAGTTCTCTGACTCGGGAAAAATGCTGTTTAATTAGCAGGCTCAAAAAGATACCCAATTATGAGTAAATTGGGCTGGAAGAACCTGTTCTTTCAAATTTTCTCTCCTGTGCTGAATCTCATTTCCATCCCCCTTAGACAAGCTTGTTATTTTTTTTAATGTAATTTTAAAAGGATGTTCTAGGAGGAACCCATGTTCTTCTGGAAATCAATTGAAAGACGCACTTGCTTCAGCACCTCGTGGCTCTGTGGGAAGGGAGGTGTCTCCATCGGGGTCTCGGGCTCCGCCAGCATTTGCTGAGACCCCCAGGTCCTGGTGCTGTGCTGGTCTCAGTGTCCACACCCACTCGATCCGGTATTCCTGGAGATGGCGTCGCTCACTGGGAAGGCTGAGGGCCCGGCCTCCACCCGGGTTGGCTAGTGCTGCTGGAGGCATGGCCTCCGGGGCACCGCCCGCCCCCATCGAGCTGTCTTAGGGTTTAGGGAAGGCTGAAGAGGGCCCCTGGGGGCTGGAGCGAGGGAGGTTAAGTCTCAGAAGGTACACGGCTTGGAGAGTACGGCTCTATCCTCACGGAAGGAGCCCCACGTCACTGTCTCCCCTCCCTCAGTCTACCAGGGGCTGCCTGGCGCCATGCACCAGCCCCGGGCGGCTGAGCGGACGGGTGAGGGGGCCCCAGAGGCCAGCCCAGCAGCTGCACATGGCGGGTCTGCGGGGACGCGCCAGCTAAGTGAAGAGACCCATGAGCGGCCGTATCCAGGTAGCGAGGGGCTCACAGGTCACCTGGGGATTCTAGAAGAGTTAGGGGCTCAGCTCTTTGAACCTGGGAAACCCCAGCGGGAAACCCAGAGGAGCCAAGACACGTGTCACACGGCGAGGGGCCCTGCGCCAAGCCTGGGGCTGATTCCTCCGTCACAGAGAAACAAGTCTGGAAGCAGGGAAGAGATCTGAGGACTGTTGCAGTGGGGAGGGGTGTCACATGGGGAGGGGCTGCAGCTCCAGGATCTGGAGCTTCTCCAAGGGCTTACTTTTCTGGGAGGGGTGAACACGTTGGGAAGGCCTGGAGCGGGGAGAGACAAGCAGGCTGTGTCCGATTTGCTCAGCTGGTTCTCCGGAGGGGCCCTGGAGGAGGCATCTGTGTCCCAGGGTTCACTGGCCCCAGGCGAGTCACAGTTCAGCCGTGGTGGGGAGAGAAGGCCGCTGGGTGTCGGTCAGGGGTGTTATCCGCATTTTGTCCAGTTTGGTCACTGGGGTCGCGGTTTAGCTAACCTTTTATGAGCAGAGAACGGGAGCTTGGGGGTCTGTGTCTGGCCTGTTGCAAGTCAACAAGGGGCTTCTCTAAGTCACACGGACAGGGGCTCTTGTAGCGACTCTTTTCTGGGGCACAAAGGCAGGGGCTTAACTGTTGATGTTTCCGGGAGCCCGGGGCTCAGGTAAAGTTCAACACTGTCACCCATGAGGAGGCCGTAGCGACCCGTAGCGACTACTGTCCCCACTCACGGTCAAGCTGGGTCTGTGGGGTCCAGAGGAAGAGCAGGGGTGTTCTCACCTGAGGTTGCCACGGGTACGGGCACTGTCCATCCAGATCCCTCGTAGAATTCTGTGTGTCTGCGAGGAGGGGGCTTCTGAGGGGCTCACTTTGTGGCCAGTCCAGTAAGACCGCAGTAGGGGCCCTGTGTCCGAGCCGTCCTCTGGGTCGGCTCCTCCCTGGATCAATCTGGGAATTGATTAGCTCTCCACGCTCTGTTGTGATCAGTGTCAGGCCGGCTGGAACCAAGCCTGGTCCAAACCCGATGTGCAGGAGATGTGCTGGCTAGGTGGGCCAGGAAAGCACCTACTGTGTGCAGGGCGCAGGCAGGCTGGTGGAGGGGTGGGGAGAAGCGCGGCAGAGGGCGAGAGGCAGACAGAACGCTAAGATCCCCTCATTTCTGTTTTTCCGGCACTGAAAACTTCTTCCTGCCAAGCTCCTTAAGCTTTGTCCATGGAAAGCTTATGCAGTGGTTTCTTCTACTAGACATGATACTCTTGAACTTCTCAGAGGTGAGTGTGAAAGCCACAAGAAGCCACCGCCAGATGGTGACAGCGTTGGGAGGGGTGGGGGACGGGGCTATGTTCTCCCCCAGCCGTGCTAATGTTGAGCTGCACGGTGTCCCACGGTTACAGTGCCATTGCCGTGGCACGTGGAGCCCCTGCAACGTGGGAGGCTGCGGCCCTCTTGTTGGTCTCGATGTTGCACGGCATCGATGCTCTTGCAGGACTGAAGCGAGGGCTCTCGAGAAAGGCAGCCGGGAGAAGTGGGGCAAAGAGAGGCTGCTCGCACAAGCGGGGCCTTGTTGAGACCCGTCCTCCAGGAACAGAGGCTGTGAAGTCAAGAGAGGACGAGACCTGGCAGAGTAATTCTCACGGCCGCCCTGGCAGCCCCAGGCCTGGCTTGCCGCAGGTCCTCACGGCTCTTGAGTGGCTGAGCAGAGTCAGCCTGACTCCAGGACGCACCCCCTTGCCCTTCAGCCGCTGCCTCCCTAGCCGGGGAGGGGAGGGGATTGGTGTGGCCGCCAAGCGGCAGATGTGAGGACCGAAGGACCGCTGTCCATGCCAGGCACCCAGCAAGGCACTTGGCGCGGGTAGCTCCCTGGCGGCCTCTGAAATGGCCCCGGCTTTACCCCAGCCTGCGGCCTCCACTGGGATGTGGATCTTGGACAGGTCTGTATGGAGGAGGTGCTGTCAGGCACTAGGAGGAGACAGATGTACCGCTGGGGCCTTCAACGGCGAATTGGATAAGCCCAGACCCCATGCCAGGCACCACGAAGCTCCCCGGGGCCTGGATTCCTCTGGTGCTCCTACTTCTGCCCCAGGCTGCCCTGTCTCCTACGTGCACGTCTCCAGTTGGCATCCCTCGCGGTGATTCTGGTGCAGCCCAGGGCGGCGAGGAGCATGGCTGGAGCAGAGCATCGATGGGGATGCGAGGGCGGGGCGGGTCCTGGAGGGAGTGGGCTCTCTGCTCTAGCGCTTAGACATCATGCTGAGAACAGCCAGGAGAGCCAGGGCAGGCTTTCTGAATGTTTAAACGTACGAGGGTTTCCGTGTAACCCTCTTTCTTTCCTGTTTCTAATTTGATTGCATGTTGTTCCAGTTGCCAGTTGCTGCTGTGACAAATTGATACAAACCTGGTGGCTTAAAACAGCGGAAATCTATTCTCCTCCAGTTCTGGAGGTACACGTCTGAGATGGGCTTCACCGAGCAGAAACCAAGGTGCCTGCGGGGCCGCGCTCCTGCGCAGGCTCGGGGGAGTCTGTTCCTGGTCTTTCCAGTTTTTAGTCGCAGTCCTTGGCCTGTGGCTCCTTCCTCATCTTCTAAACCGGCAGCAGAGCACCTTCAGTCTGTCCCTCTGACTCGGACCCTCTGCTGCCCGCTCACATCTCCTTTCCTCACGCCGACCCTCCCCCTCCCTCTTATAAGAACCCCTGTGATTACATCAGGCCCACCTGGATAATCCAGGATAATCTCCCCTCGGGATCTTTAATTTAATCACTTCTGCAAAGTCCCTTTGGCCATGTAAAGTAACATATTCACAGGTTCAATCAGTAGGAACTTGCTCTTTGACGTGGTGCATTATCCTGAATGTCCCCTAGTGCCCGAAAAAACTGTGTGTTCTCCAGTTGTTGGTTAGAATAGAATGCCCCAAATATGTCCTTGATCAAGCTTGTTAAAACTGTGGTTCAGCGGCTGGCCTGGTGGCATAGCAGTTATGTTCATGTGCCCCGCTTCGGTGGCCTAGGGTTCGCAGGTTTGGATCCCGAGCACGGACCTACGCACCGCTCATCAAGCCATGCTGTGGCGGCGTCCCACGTAAAGTGGAGGAAGATGGGCACGGATGTTAGCCCAGGGCCAGTCTTCCTCAGCAAAAAGAGGAGGATTGGCATGAGATGTTAGCTCAGGACTAATATTCTTCACCAAAAAAAAAAAACCAACTGTGGTTCAAATTGTCTATATTCTCACTGATTTTTATCTGCTTGACTATTGATTGTTGAGAAAGGTATATTAAAATTTCTATACTGAATGCAGACTTGTGAACTTTTTGCTTGTAGTTCTGTAAACTTTTGGTTTATTTTGAGGCTATATTCTATTACAAGATTATGGTGTTATACGTTATTATATCTTTCTTGTAAATTGAACTTTTATCGTAAAATTAGTAAACTTTCCTCCACTTAGTGATGATTTCGCCTGGTGTGCGTGTGTGCGTGTGCGTGTGTGCGTGTGTGTGTGCGTGTGTGTGTGCGCATGCGTGTGCGTGTGTGTGTGTGCAGGTGTGTGTGTGCGTGCGTGTGTGTTGCATGTGTGTGCGTGTGCGTGTGTGTGTGTGTGCGTGTGTGCGCGCGCGTGTATGTGCGTGTGTGCGTGTGTGTGCGTGTGCGCGTGTGTGCGTGTCTTGTAGCGTGCGTCGCGCGTCGCGTGTCGCGTCGCGTCGCGTCGCGGCGTGTGCGTGTGCGTGTGTGTGTGCGTGTGTGCGTGTGTGTGTGCGTGTGTGCGTGCGTGTGCGTACGTGTGCGTGTGTGTACGTGTGCGTGTGCGCGTGTGTGCGTGTGTGCGTGTGCGTGTGTGTGTGTGCGTGCGCGCGTGTGCGTGTGCGCGCGCGTGCGTGTGTGTGTTCGTGTGTGTGCGTGCGTGTGTGTGCGCGTGTGCGTGTGTGTGCGTGCATGTGTGTGCGCGTGTGTGTGCGTGTGTGCGTGCGTGTGTGCGTGTGTGTGTGCGTGTGTGCGTGCTTGTACGTGTGCGTGTGCGTGCGTGTGTGTGCGTGTGTCTGTGTGTGTGCGTGTGCGTGTGTGTGTGCGTGTGTGTGTGCGTGTGCGTACGTGTGCGTGTGCGCGTGTGCGCGTGTGTGCGTGTGTGCGTGTGTGTGTGTGCGTGCGCGCGTGTGCGTGTGCGCGCGCGTGCGTGTGTGTGTTCGTGTGTGTGCGTGCATGTGTGTGCGTGTGTGCGTGCATGTGTGTGCGTGTGTGTGCGTGTGTGCGTGCGTGTGCGTGTTTGTACGTGTGCGTGTGCGTGCGTGTGTCTGTGTGTGTGCGTGTGCGTGTGTGTGTGCGTATGTGCGTGTGCGTGTGTGTGCGCGCGTGTGTGTGTGCGCGCGTGTGTGTGCGTGTGTGTGTGTGTGTGAGTTTCTCCCCTTCCCAGGGACGAGTTGCAGACGGCATGGTGGCTTTATCTCCCGTCCACGTTTACAGCAGGGGTGGGCCCTCTGGGCCAGCTTCAGGCCGACTCCTCGTTAGGATTCATCGGCTTTGTCTCCTGACTCCTGCCTCTCACGCAGCCATCAAAACAGAGATCCAGGACCTTCCGTTCTATTAGGATTAATTTTAGCCGTGAGTAGCATAAAAACGCAAGCCAGAGTGACTTAATTAAGATAGAAGTTTATTAGTTTATATTTCTCTTATGACGATAAATCTGGGGGTGGTCGGTGCAGGGCTGCCTTGGTGCTCCTCAGCATGAAGGACCCAGGTTTCTTCTTTATGTTTCACTCTGCGTGGCTTCCATCACCAAGGTCCCTCACAGTCCAGAATGGCTGCTGCGATTCCAGCCATTGTGTGCGTATTCCAGTTACTGAGATGGAGAAAAGGGGTGAAGAACAGCATGCTGTCATTTTAAGGACACTTCCCTGGTGCTTCACACAGCACTTCTGCTCACACTCTCGGGCCAAACTTAGTTACGTGGTCACCCTGAGTCTCAGGGAGTCTAGGAAGTGTAGTTTCTATTCTATGTGGTCATATGTCCAGCTGAAAACTGAGGGTTCTACTGTTAGGAAGAAGAGGAGGATGGCTACAGGGGGACAACTTGGGAGCCTGCCACTCCAGGCTGTGGTAGATGCGCTGAGGGGAGGCTGGTCAGAGCTGGCTCACTGCTCTGGACTTCTGTCACACTGGGTTTTGACTCTAAAGATTCCTATTTCCCTGCCAGCTCAACAGTGCATTTTAAAATATTTCAAGATGCTTTATCAAGCTTTGTTGTCGTTTCCATGGAAGGATTTCAATGTTATTTAGTCTGCCTTCTTGCCAGTAAAAGGAAGTCTCCCCAGGTGGATAACTTGCTATTTCACACCTACCCCTACTCTCCGTTCAGTTCCATTCCTCACGAATTTGTCAAACGCATTGGTCCTACTGGCGCCTAAGTCAGGGTGGGGGGCGTGACGGCGGGGCACACAGCTGGATCACACAGACCCCCCCAGGGGGAGCTGTGGCGAGCAGCAACGCTCAGGCCTGGCTGCACGAGTGAGGGGGGGTGCTCTTTAATTCCAAGCTCTTGAACTTGGACCAGCGCATTTGTATTCCCCGAACCATCTCTTCTTGATAATAATTTACTCTTTAAAGCGGAGTTTCAGTGCCTTTACATAAGATGTAAAGATCTTATGACTCTTTAGGTGAGCCGCAGGAGAGTTACTCCAATGAGGAGCTGCTTTAAATCACAGGGCGATTTGCTCTCTATGCCCCGCTGGAGAAGGGAGGCTTGGGTCTTTTTAGCGATGGATAATATCTATTCAAACCCATTTGCCTGTGGATTGCATTTTTTTAATATTTGTTAAGTGATTGTCTCCGTGGCCTTGAGACTCCAGCGACTGTGATTCAGGCGTTGAAAGCATTCCTGGCATTCTGGCGGCTCGTTCTGACTCCTCGCTCGTGGCAGTTTGCTGGGAACGGTAAGATTTGTTTGCCCCTCTTAGTGTTTCCAGCTCCTCTTTCCAGTGGCGGGCTTCTAAGAAGCTTCCGCCCCTTCTCTGAACAGGGAGGGGTGTCCTCTGGCCTCGGGGTCTGTCTGCGTCCTCTGCCTCGGGCTCCGGCTGGACCTGCCCCCGTTTGTGCCCGCACCGTCCTGCCTCTGCGGAGTGGGCAGGGCGCATGGCAATGCCGCTGGGAAGGCGAAGGCAGAGCTGTTGACAGTGACTCCAAGGGTGGCATCCACTGGCACACAGTTGGAGCTGACAGCATCTGCAGTCACTCTCTCAGTCAGAATGTTACGGGGGCCCCAGGGCTGTTGGGGACCCCTTGACTGCGTTCCTGAGCAAACGGGTGGGGCTGGGGCGGCCACGGCCTCTGCTGTTTGGCCCCTTGTGAATCACGTGTTTTGTAGTGAGTTTTCCTTTGAAGCTATTTGACTGTGAGGGTCGAGCTCAGAGCCCAGGAGCCCCAACGCCAGCATCCACCTTCCCCGCCTGTTTACTGATAAAGGTTCCACTGATAGCCTTTGACTTCCGGTGTTTTAATTGACTACAGGACGGCTGCAGACTTACACTCAGGAAGACATGGGTCGCCATCCTCAAACTGATCTCTCCGTGTTTCTGGTGTTGTTACGTCTTTCATTGGCCTTTCAGTAATGAAAAGAAAACTGTGTCCAGCACTTAAACACTTGGATCTGAGGCAGGTACTCTGCACGCGTTTTTGGAGACATGCTCTCATCTGGAGGCGGGGGTCCTCATGGCGAGGTTGGAGGGCACTGGGGAGAATTCTTATTTTACGACCTGTCCCTCCTCCCCATGCAGCCCAGGTCACCCCTCCTCCAGGAGCCCTCCATGAATCACGCCTCCATCCTCCTACCCCTCCTGCTAGGGTGCTGAGCGCATCCTGGATGCCTGGTGTTACAGAGATGACCTCATCTCATCCCTACGACAGCTCTATGTGCCAAGAATTCATATCCCCGCCTCATGGACAAAATTGGGGCTCAGAGAAGGAAGTGACTTTTTCCCAAGGCAACCACATCTGATCGTGGGTGGATCTGAGATTCCGGCAAAGTCTCTTTAGCTTTCTCCTCTGGGCCGCCCTGTGTCACTAGCAGATGGGGTCTCAGGGTGATGTAGGTCCCCAGGCTCGTCTGTTGATTAGGGGGTCAAAGCTGGAGCGTGAGTGGTTTCCACACCCGGCTGCAGACAGGGACGATGAGGCAGGAGCCCTGGCACCCTTGGCCAGCACCTCAGTCTCTAATCCACCCTCTAGGAGTCAGCCCTGCTCCAGGGCCCCATCTGACCACGCTCCCGCCCTGCTGCAAACCCGCCAGCCTGCCCCTCTCGGCCTCCACTCTCCCGGCCCTCCCCAACACACTGCACCCCTGCTTCCCAGACGAGGCCCAGGAGCCTTTGAGGTCCGCCAGTGGCCTCTGCCAGGAAAATCTGTTCTCTCCCTGAGGGTGGGTCCTACCTACTTTGGGGTGCTAAATGTCCTTTCTTCTATGAATGGATGGTTGACGATAGTAGCTTTCTTTTAATAACCTCTCTCGGAAAAATAAAAGGCAGCAGCCCAGTGTGGGCCCCACCTTGATGTTCTTGTAGATGTGATGGTTGGTCCGTGGAGTCTGAAAGCCTAGGAACAGGGCCCCCCTGTCCCGTCCCCCTCCCTACAGACCTGCAGGTGTGCCCACGATGCACTGCGGACATCTTCACACTGCCAGGTCACCAGTCACCCTGGCTGGGCTCTGCCCGCTCTGCCCTCTCCCCTGCTCCCCCTGGTGAGGTCTTAGTCTTCAACATTCCACTTGGCCATCACCACCTCCAGGAAGCCTTCCTGATTTGCCATACAGACTCAGAGACTCTACTATCTGGACTCTGCCCCAGCAGAGTGGCTTCTTCTGTCTCACCCTGTCCTCACTGGGTCATAAAGAGCTTTACCCGTCTCGACCCTGAGCTTCCGAAGGGCAGGGCCCGTGTCCTGCTCTGTGTCCTTGGCTCAGGGCCTGCATATAAATGACCAGAATGGAGGCGTCAGGGCCAGAGTAGAGATGAGGATGACATGGGCTGCAGAGGAGGGGACAGGAGCTTCTCAAGTCACCCCCCTCCCCCATCAGCTCAGGATACGCCTTGGGAGGTGAAATGGGGCCGAGCCGGGGTGAGGGGCTCTGCTGGTCACCCTCGTGGTGACCACGTCTCTGTATATCACTGATCAGGGCCCCCGCCCACCAGCCTGTTTGGGCCGAGTCATCAGACTCTGAACACAAGAGCTGCCCACCTCTCGCTCTGTGTTTCATTTTGGCTAATGCAACCTGGCGTCTTATTTCCCTTCACTATTGGCAATCGTGCTCTAGGCGAACAGGCCCAATCAATTTTTGACCATAATCATCCGCAGGCCCATTCTCAATCATGAGGCTGATGGCTAGCCCACTAATGCCCTCTCCCCGGGCGCCTCCTCGGGGCCCAGACCAATTATTGCGAGACGTGCTAAGTAAAGTTCACAGTGTCGGGGACTTTTTTGGAAATCTTACCAACTCTGAAATTACTGAGTGTCAAATGTGATCGCGAGATGTAATTAGCTGTAGGCGCCTGGGGAATTGCTGGGGAAGGAAACTTTCGGAGAGCGCTCACTCCCCCCCACCCCGCCCCTGGCCCTGCGTGCATCCCCCAGGCACGGGCGGGTGGTACGGAGTCACCCATTATATGAGGATACAAGTGGGGGTGTGGACGTGGGGCTGTGCCCTAAACGCTGGGGGTTTCGTCACCTCTTGGGACCACGGTCCCCCATCGTGGCCCTGCAGGCTGTCCCTGAGTCTGCGCACGCCTCCACCAGAGCTTGAACGGCGCTCAGGATGAGGCTCCCACATGGTTTGTCTCATGACTTATTTGCAGAGTCGAAGCTGACTCTGGTCTGTGCCGGCAGGGGCCTCAAAGACGAGCAGACCTCTTCTTGCCTTTAAAAGCTCCCAGTCCAGAGCTGAGGTCTTTTCTCGTGTGGTTGGGTGAGTGAGGGGGCCCTAGGGTCCTCAAGTGCCTTAAAAATGCGTGCCAAGTGGGGGGGGGGGTGTGTGCGGTGTAATGTGCATGCATGTGTGTGGTGTACTGTTGGGGCACGTGTGTGTGTGGTGTAGTGTGTTGTGTGTGTGAGTGCGTGTGTGCGTCTGTGGGTGTATGTAGGGGCATATTCGATGCTGGCTTTTCCTAGGAAGCCAATCCATTGCTCCCATCAGATTCTTAAAGGGTTTAGAACCAAAAAGATCGGGAATTACTGATCTAAGGAAGGCACCACAAGTGAAGAGAATAAATGTTCCGATGTGGTTGGGGCTGCGATTGGCAGAGCCCTGGGAGGGGCGCACCTGATCCTGGGGAGGGGGGTGAGTGGGTGGAGGAGGCAGGGAGGGGTGTGCGAGCAGTGGACCCCCAGGGTGTGGAGGACTCCATGCTGGGGGCTCTTAGATGCGTTACTTATTCATTCCTTCTGTTGCGGGCTGTGCGTAAGGATTTCTAGTCAACGTGCACCCCTGGCCATCCACCCTCACCCACCCCCACCCCCACGTGCACACACTCATGAGGCACCCCAGCACCTGGAATTCCATAGGACAGCATGCACACGGCGGTCAGCACAGAGCCCGGCACGTAGTAGGCGCCCCCTACTGGCAGCTGCGAGTGCCACGAAAATGCAGACACCGTGGGGCTGAGGGGCAGCTCTTTCCAAAGGACTATGGACATCTCAGGACAGAAGCCATGACCTCCTGGGCACCCCGCATGGATCCTGCCGTGGAGCTGGCACTTCCTGGCCTTTGTGGAGCGTTGAATGAAGCCAGAAGCTTGGACGTCAGCAAAGACCAGGGGAACTTGGGCCTTGGAGCCAGAGCCACCAGGGTCAGGTCTCGGCTGAGGTGGGTGGAGGGTGGTGCATGTGGGTAGTCCCGGGACCCGCCGGCGTGTGGGGGCTCTGCCGCCCTGCCGCGTCCCCTCAGGAAACCCGCTGGGCCGACACCGAGGGAAGCCCAGCTGTGCTGGCCCCGAAGCTCTGGGGGAAGTTCTCTCACTTGCGTCCGTCGTTCGTTATTTCGCTCATTCATGTAAACATTGGATCAGAGACGTACCGCCCCGACCATCACTGTCCCTCCAGAGGGCCAGCCCCATGAAGTCGGGATGGGCACGGTTTTCCTCTAAAGGGCTGGACAAAAATTTAAGTGGTTAAAAAAATGAAAAGAATAATAATCCTTCAGGACACGTGAACTGATGTGAAATTCCGTTTCAGCGTGCGTCTGCGAACCTTTACGGGCACACACCACACCCGTCATCTGCTTCTTGCCCGATGGCAGAGTGGAGTAGTCAGGACGGAGGCCGTGTGGCCTGCAGGCTAAAGGGCTGGCCTCTGGTCCCTGCAGAGCACGCCTGCCGGCCTGGTCCGGGCTCAGTAACCACCCGCGGGAAGAGGGAGGGAAAGGGGGGAGGAGGGGTCCCGTTTGCGCCAGCCCCGGGCCCTGCTGTCAGATCTGCCCTTCATTTGTCACACCAGGAGCACATGCAGAACAGAAGGGGGCACGGGATGGCGACACGTTTAGTTTTGCACATGCCGTTTGGAGGAGCCATGGGACGTGGGGGCGGGGAGGTGCACGGGGCCAGTTGCGCGGGGGGGGGGGGGGGGGGGGGGGGCTGGCAGGCTGCCGTCCAGAGCTCAGGAGAAGGCTGGCTGGAAGCCAGTCTGAGCAGCGGCCGCCAGGGTGTTGGAGTTTTATCATAAAACAGTGAGATCACCCAGACAGGACAGAACAGGAATCCAAGACGGTTTCGTGGAGGTCGTGAGGCGAAGGCAAGGTGCCCCAGGCCTGCGGGGTCATGGAGACAGTGAGCGGGCAGCTCTCCCAGACAGGGGCGGAGATGCCCTTCTCCTGCCCATCCGGAGGGCTCTGGAGCCGTGCCCTCCTGCCGCCCCGCTGCCCCATCCACAGCCAGTGCTGGGAGAGAGCGGAGCGGCGGCGCTGTCTCCATCTCCTAGAGGACAGGCCTCTGCCTGAGTCACCTCGGTGTCCCCAGCAGTGTGGCCCTGCACGGGGCATGCCGGGTGGGGGAGGGGTTGCTGTCTGCAGCCCACCGGAGCTCCCACCCGAATCTCCCGAGAGCCAGGCCTGCCCTGCTGTCCCCATCCCCCCCATGAACCCTGCAGGGGAGCGACTGGGCAGCGGGTTCAGGTCCCCACAGGTGCTCCCCTCCCCGCACCTCAGCTCCCCATCCAGGGCCTGCTCCGCTGGAAGAAAGCCACGTCAGTAATAACCCTTCCCATCGCTACAGCGATTTCTGATTTGCCGTGCACTTTCACATCCATTACGCTGTTTAATCCCACCCCACGGGCAGCTGCCTGGACGAGGGAGATAATACAAGCTAAGCCCTGGTACAGGGCCTGCCCCACAGTAGGCATCTGAAGAAAAGGTAGTTGTGGGAGGGGAGGGGATGGAAGGGAGGGGGTGGAGGGGAGGGGAGAGAGGGGAGGGAAGGAAAAAGGAAAAGAATGGGGGAGGGGAGGAGGGGAGGGAGGAGCCGCTCTTCAAGCTGGGCTAGGACCAAGGCCAGCAGCACTGACTCTCAGGCCAGTGCTCAGTGCACCTGACCTCAGGACCCTCCCTCCCCACCCCTCCCTCCTGGGGAGGAGCCAGAGGCTCTGCCCATGAGGAGTACAGGGTCCCAGGGCCAGCCAGACGTGTAGACACTGGGGCCATCTACAGTGTGAAGGGGAACCTAGCATTCCCGGCAGAGGGAGTGTCTGTTGAACGAATGGACAAGCATCAGGATCCCAGGCTGGGTCAGCTGCCTTAAAAATAGGTCTTATTCCAATCGAGAAATTAAAATATGTTTATTGATTCTCCACCTCTGAACAAAAATATGCGAGGGGATTTCTAAGATGAGCTAAATAACCGATGTATAAGAGAGACAGAAAGAGCGGAAAGGATTGAGGAGGAGAGAGGCAGCACCCAGCCGCCAGAGGGGCTACCTAAGTCCAGTAATCTTCGTGCTGCCCCTCGGAGGCCCTGCAGCCCGATGCCAGGGAGCTGCCCGTGCTGCAGGGACCTGGCTGAGCATGTCGGGTGCAGCAGGGCAAGCCCAGGACACCCCACACAGAGGCAATGTGTCCCCCTCACTGGAGAGTGGGAAGTCACGTCCAGCAACTAAGGGACACTCTGGCCCCAATGTAAGGGTGACTCCGAGGTTAGCCTCACAGAAGGGGCCCGTTTAAAGACCATAGTTTGCCAGGAATGACTCTTGGGAACACTGCTTCTGGAAATATCTCAGGCACTGAAAAGCTAGGAGAGTCTCCAATTCCACACCCTTTCATTGATTTCCTAGTGCAAGCTGCTACTCACTGCCTAGGTGTGAAGCCCTGCCATCCTGAAACTTGCAGTTCATCCGTCTATCCATCCACTTATCCATCCATCCACCCATCCATCCATCTATCATCCACCCATCCACCGATCCATCTACTCACCCTCCCCCACTCAATACTGATTTATCAGCGATTTACGTGGCACTGCTGTAGGTTCTAGGACAAGAAACGGCAAGAGAGCCGTTCTCCATGGCATGTGCCCGGGGGCTGCTTCCACCCTGATGGGGCACCTTTTTAAATGTGCATAAGGTCTTGATCGGGCAGCAGCAGCCCTATTGCATCCTGGGCGGTCCTAGAGGGGGGTGTCATATACCTGCCCCCTCTCAGTCCCATCGCCCCAGCTCCCCACATATCAGTCAAGTGTCCTTGTGCCTGCAATGTTGCTTCTCCAGCGCCTGAAATAACTTCCTCCCAAAATAACTTTCCCCGACTAACTTCTTCATCCTTCAAGTGACACTTCTTCCGGGAAGCTCTCCTTGGCTAACCCAGGGAGGCCAGGTGGCTCCTCTGAGCTCCCACAGATCCAAAGAATTGTCCTCCATCATGGTGGTTGTCACTCATTGCAGGCAGGGAGGAGCCACTGCTAGCCTCAAGCCTGGCCAGAGGTGACCAGCAGGCCTGCATCATTTGTTCCAATGGCTCAAGTCCTTCATAGGGTTGCCAAATTAGGAAAAAAAAAGGACAATCAGTCCTTTTTTATGAAATTTAAATTTCATATAAGCAGCAAATCATTTTCAGTTTATCACAAATATTGCATACTTATACTATAATATGCAATATTTGGGAAATACTTATACTAAGAGGTTATTTGTTTATCAGAAATTCAAATTTAAGTGGGTGTCCTATATTTTCTGGCAACCCTAGCTTCACTTGACCCAGCATCCAGGAACAGGTTTCCAGGATGGGGTCACACCTACTGGATGACCCCAGAACCACTGTGGCTGAGTCACGGCACTTTGCCCCACAGATACACACCCAGCGGAAGAATCGCCTTCATCCGGGGGCTTCCTTGACTCTCCCCTCCAGGCCGGAAGAGATGCCTCCTCTGAGTGCCCCCCATGCACAGCTACATGCATACACACACACATGCACACACATACGCACACATATACACACACGCATGTGCACACATGCACACGCAACATGCACACATACACACACGCAACATGCACACATATACACACATGCGTGCGCACACGTGCACACACATGCACACATATACACACGTGCACACACATGCACACGCACACAGCCCCAGCCCCTGGGCTTCCCCCTATCCTAGCTGAGCTGTCCTGTGTCCTCTACAGTCACCCTCTACACTGTCAACCCCCAGCAAGGCTCCCGCATGCACCAGGTCCTGCGGACGCCCCATCTCTGTGGGTTTGCTAGGTCACACCAGGCCAAAAAGTGAGACCAGTAAAGTGGCCTCAGCCCTGGATAGATTTTTTTTCTGCCTAATTATAAAATCCATTGCAATAGAAATCACAAAACAGAACAACTTGGCTATTATAGGGGCATGCTTTATACTCATAACTTAAAGAGCTTGTTTTAAAAACTGGCTGTAAAACCACTTAATTACTTAGTTTTAAAACCAGCCATGTGGAAATTATGTTCCCTCACTGTACGTTTTGGAGGTGATTTCTGGCAAAGGGAACTCCGCGGTGTGTGTATCGTGCCAGGCTCCCCAGGGCTGCCTTACATGTGTGCGGCCCTCGCCATCTCTGAGCCGCCAACTCTCATGGCCACTCTGAGCCTCACAGAGTCCCAGCGGGTGCACACCTGTCACCCTTCTCCACATTAAAGGTGAGGAGCCCAGGGCCCAGCAATGGGGATTTTGTGGTGCCTGCCAGGCAGCTCATAAGAGGAAGGCCAGGACAAAACTGAATATTTTCACTACAAATCTTGTTGTCTTTCCACCATGCCTACCTGTCATCCATCCATCCATCCATCCAACCACCCACCCATTCAGGTGCCATTTATCTGTATATTTATCTGTCTGTTGATTGTCCCATCCATCCATGCACTTACGCACCCACCCATATATCCATCTATCCACCCATCCATGGCCATTTATCTATATAGTCATCTATCCATTGATTTTCCATCAATATGTACACCCACTCATCCACCCACCTATCCATCCACTCACCAATCCATCTATCCATCCATCCATCCGTCCAGCATCCATCTATCCATCCATCCATCCATCCACCCACCATCCATCTATCCATCCATCCACCATCCATCTATCCATCCATCCATCCACCCACCAACCACTCTCCCATCCATTCGTCTAGCCACTCACCCATGCATTCACCCACCATTAAATCCACCCATTTATGCTCCTGAACACCTATCCACTCATTCACCTACCCACCCATCCATCCCTCCATCTGATCTTCCACTCAACAAGCCTTTATAGAACTCCTCGTATGCTGAATTTCTGGGCAAGCAGGAGGTGGGGTGTGGGAATAGAACCCATTCTCTGACCTCAAGGAGCTCACAGCCCGGTGAGATCATACACCACTATCCTGAGGTGGAGTAAGTTCTCGAGTGGAGGGGGTATAACCTCTGTGGGACTACGATGGGAGATTGGGACCCAGAATGGAGCAAGGAGTGTCTCATAGACGAAGGGCGTTTGAGCTGGCCTTGGAGGGATGGATAGGTGTTGACTATGTGGAAGAGGGAAGGCCATTCTAAGCAATACTTTTGGTTCTGAAGTTCAAGATCAAGAACCTTGAGCTCAAAGTCTGCCTCCACCATCCCTGGCTGTGTTTCTGGGGACAAGTCTCAGCATCTTTTGAGCTCGGGTTCCTCACCTGTAAAAGCGGGACATCTGTGCCTCCCACCAGCTCTGCCTCACCTTCTCAGCTCACGTGTTCTCTCTAGGATTCAGAGTGGTGGCGGTGTGGGGTTCACCCATCCTCCAGTTTTTCCTTGTCTCTTCATGATCCTACCCAATCTCATGGCTTCAGATACCCCAGATGCACCCCCATTAACCCCCCACCCCTGCTGTCTCCCTTAGACTCCATGCTCAGATCTCCTGCCGTCTCCACGACAGCTGATGTCATTACTAACAGGCGTCTCAAGTTCATCATGCTGCAGCCAGCTCTTCCTCTCTGCCTCTCCAGAAGAAGGCACCATCCCCCCGTCAGACCAAGAGCTTAAGGGTCACCCTTGACCCCTCTACCCCACACCCCACATCAAGTGCATCAGCAAGTTCTGTGCTGCTGTGTCCACACCACACCGCATTGTCTACTTCTCAGCCCACAGTTAGCTCCCCGTCCAAGCAGCCCCCCAGCCCCTCCAGGGCCTCCCAGCAGGCACCTCCCTTAAAACAGCCCTTAAAAGAGGAAGGCTTCTGGCCAGCACAACCTCACTCTGACCAGCCACCTCTTCAGTCCCTGCTCAGGGGCAGGAGGGACAGTCTCCGTATGGGGAGGGTCTCCCGTTCTGGCATCAGCATGAGGCAGCCAGGGGTCCCAGCTCGGCCCCTGTGGGTGGTGGACCATGGAGAGGCGGCTCTCCCTCCTTGGACACTGGTGTCCCCAACTGTGAAGCGAGGCATCTGGACTAGATGCTGTGCCCGCCCTGTCCCAAGTCCTCACGAAAACGTCTGCCCGCTCCCCCAAGGGGTCTGGAGGGTCTGCCAAGAGCAAGTGTCCGGCCAGTGCTCACATGTCATAATGCACCTGTGTTAGGGGCTGCTTGAGTGTGTGTGTGTGTGCCTGAGTGTGCATGCATCCGTGTGTACGTGTGTGTGTGATTTAAAGCACAACAGGATGTTGCACCATGAAAAATAAAAACGGACTTGGCACAGATTTTGTTGCCCTCGCCCCACTGTGCCCAGACACTTAGTTTTCTCCCATTCTGGAAACAGAGCTGCGTCTATGTGAGTCCCTCGCCCACTCCTGCCCTCTTCCTCCTCTTTGTGTCTCGGGCTGGGGACCACTGGGCATTTCTCACCCCGGCACCTCTTTTGCTGCTGAAGGTTTTGATCCTGTTGGAGAAGAACGACAGAGGGTCACCTGCTTTCCCAGACCGACACCCTCCCTCAATATCACTATTTATCGTTTTTCTCAGTCTTAAAAGTATGAGACAAACAGCCTGGGCGTTTCCTGAGAGCAGAGTCTGCTTTATTACGCAGCGTGGCCCAGTGTGTTGTTGCTGGTCTCCAGTGTTCTCTCAGCCTTCTATGGACCCAAGTTTTCGCAGTGGGTCCTCGTTCATCCTGCAGCCCACGCTCATGGAGTCCTATCTGCCATGTGCCAGACCTCGGGGACACAGCAGTGACTAAGACAGCCAGAGCTCCTGCTCTCCAGCTGCTTCCCACTATCTCGGGAGACGACCACTCTGGAAAATGAAGCAGCCTTTGGTCAGGTTCCCTGGCAGCAGAGCCTGAGGCAGGGATTTGGTGCTCATGACGTATTGAGGGTGAGCTCTCAGAGGAACCCGAAGGAAAGAGGGGCTGAGGAAGGATGTGCTCTCAGGCAGAGTCTGGCCTAGGCCTGATCCACAGCGAGCTCAGGAGCATAAACCACGGAGCGGCCCCTCCTTGAGGCAAGGGGGCCAGCCTTTTCACCCTCCTATCCATCAGGTACTCTGTGGACCACCAGGAGGAGGGTGTAACTTTGCAGGTGAGGGGCTTTCATTAGCCAAGGGCAGTTTTCTGGGAAGGGGGTCAGCTGTGAGCTGTTTGCAGCCACCCCAACAGCGAGGGGGCTGGGACTCACTGCGGTGTCAGCCACGAGGCAAGTGGTGTCATCAAGGCAGGCGTTGGTGACATGTGCTCGATGCTGTCGACAAGGCTGGGTTGGTCTTGGTTTCACAGGTTGGCCTGGCAGGCTGGCAGGGCAGGTTATTAGCCCTCTTCTTACAGATGAGAAACTGAAGCACAGGGCTGGAGGTTGGTAAGTGGAAGGGCCAGGACCCAGGGTCCCCACGGCAGGGGCCTCCTCCCCAGTGCTCCGTTGTCTCCCGCCTGGGTAGGCGGCAGGTCAGTCTCCCCAGCTCTCCTGCTTTTCAGCCAAGAGGACTGCCCAAGGGTTCCCGACCTCCTGAGTGGTCCACCTCTGGCCGGCCCTGTCCTGACAGACACCCCTATAGTTAACTCACCACCAAGAGACCCCTGGGGAGGCAGTGGCTGGCAGAGGAGGGAGGTCACTGGCTGTGAATAAGACAGGAACAAGGATCTGGGTCCCCTCCAGCTCTGGTGACCGTGAGGAGGGGACTCCCACATCCTCTTTGAACCTCAGGCGCCCTGCCCCCGTCGGGTGGGGTTGGGTCTGCCCTGGGCAGTGCTGCCAGGCCCTGCAGGGGTGTGGGCAGCCTGTCCAGCCCAGAGCTGGCCTGTGGGCAGTGCTCCATAAACAGAAGCAGAGGAATCTTCCCCCTCATCTGCAAAATGCAAGGGTGTGTGTGTATGTGCGTGTGTGTGTGTGTGTGTGTGTATTGGGAATGGTGGTGATAGGACAAAATCAAAGGGGGTGAAATATATTTTTTTAACATCAAAACCCTTTTGCCAAATAAATCTTATGCAGACACCCAATCAATAAATCAGATCAAAGAAATGCCATTCAGCTGGGGGCCCGGAGTTTCCGGGGCCTGTCACCAGCTTGGCCTCGTGAGTTGAGGGACCTCTGGGCACGGTGTTAACCTCTCTAGAAAGTGAGAATAGCCTCTCGGGGAGGAGCCTGTGAGTGAGCACACATAAGGCACTCAGAGCGGCGTCTGCCCTGGGTCAGTGCCCCCTGTGCTGCTGCTGTTCCTGTCACTGCTGTGATCATTGTCATTGCTGTGATCATTGTTATTGCTGCGATTGTTGTTATTGCTATGATTATTGTTATTGCTGCGATTATAGTTATTGCTATGATTATTGCCTGGCTTGGTGAGTTCTGCACATTGTCACATCTGTGCAAAGTCACACACTCCTGTGAGTTATTAATCAGTATAATCAGGGAAGGTGTGGGATTTTAACGACATTCCAGTCTGAGTAGGGCCCAGAAATACCCACATCCTGTGCCAGAGTGCAGCCCTTCGCCCAGGCTGGCTCCCAAGGGAGAGATAGATGCCCACAGAGCAGCCATCAAGGAAAGCTGGGGACCACTGTGCTCCTCGCCAGGCCACTGGGGTCTCCCCTCCCATCACCCACCCCCGCTCACCTCAACCTGAGACTTGAGTAGAAGGAAGAGACCAGAGAGGGGAACAGAAGGGTGAAGGGTGTCCCCTTCCTTCTCAAAGGGTGGGATCAAGCCCCTCGGGGCCACTGACTCACGCTCACAGGGCTGTACACGCATGGCCAGAATTCAGTGTATGTCTGCCAGATTCTGAAGTTCTTTCTTCTGTGCTTCCCAGGGTTGAGCTTGTTATAAAAAAAAAACCTCACGCAGTCAGCAAGGTAGGGAGCCCCTCATCACAGGAGGTATCCAAGCAGAGCAGCAGGAACACTGTGGTGGTGATTCCAGCGTTGGAAAGTGTGCTAGTCCAGCTGGCAACGCAGCCAGCTCTGAGGCTCTGCAACTTGGCCTGCCTTCTGTTTCTGAGTGTCACTGGGTCTTGAGTGACAGGAAGGGGCTGGCCCCACCCCCACCACCCACCCACCACCTACTCTTTGGTCTGTGCCTGTGGGCGGGGATACAGCCGTGCTCCCATCTTGAGTGCTGTGGAGTGGGGTCCCAGGAGCCTCCATGCAGGATACATGTCCGTATTTCTCGATCCAGAAACATCGACATTGATGGTTCTCACCAGAAACCAGAGCATCGGGTCACATGGTCTCCACACGATCTCTGAGAGCCCTCGGGAAATCTCCCACTTCAGAGCTCTTTCCTGAAGAACTTTAATTAAATCATCACTCATTTGTGGTCGGAAGGATGAGAAGAAATTGACAAAACAGACTACTCGCCTCTCCCATTATCGTCCTGCGTTTGTTCAATTAACCCACGGCTTACAAGGCATCTGTTCTGGGATGGGCCCTGGGCCAGACCCTAGGGCCACTCCCTGCCACTAAAGAGTAGAAGCCACAGGACTCACTGGTGATGTGGTTAAGAGGACAGAAAGAAGGGATGGAAGATGGCACCATCTCTCACACCATCCCTCCCCAGGGACACCGGTGCCCCACCATTGACAGTCAATGGAGCCCGGGGACGCCAATGCCTCACCATTGTCAATCAGTGGCACCTAGGGGACACCAATGCCCCACCATTGACAGTCAGTGGCACCTAGGAGACACCAATGCCCCACCATTGACAATCAGTGGCACCTAGGGGACACCAATGCCCCACCATTGACAATCAGTGGCACCTAGGGGACACCAATGCCCCACCATTGACAGTCAATGGCACCTAGGGGACACCAATGCCCCACCATTGACAATCAGTGGCACCTAGGGGACACCAGTGCCCCACCATTGACAATCGATGGCACCTAGGGGACACCAATGCCCCACCATTGACAATCGGTGGCACCTAGGGGACACCAGTGCCCCACCATTGACAATCGATGGCACTTGCTCAATCCTCACCCTGTCTGAGCTCTTTGTGGTGCTGCCCCTGTGCCTGGTCTCTCTGGCCCGTGGCTTCCCTGGCGTTATCCAAGCTGGTCCTCATTCCACTCTCTGCCCCCTCCTGCTCACTCTTCTCCCTGAAAGACTATAAGCGCCACCAGGGAGGCACTGGGTGGATTTGGGTCACTACTTTCCTGCCAACGCCCCAGGCAAGAGCCGGGAGGCTTCCAGACTCCCAGAGGGCGTCCAGTCCTGCCACTTCTACCTTCTTTGCATCTCCTGTGGCACCCCTGCCTCCCCATCCCCTTCCTGCTGGGCCTGGCCCGTCTCACTCTGTCTTGGTTTTGCCAGTGCCCTCCACACACAGCCGCCCCATTGTTAGACAGCGGCGCCCTCCTCAGAGTGCGTAGCTGCCCGTTTCTGTGCTTCTTTGCTCCTCGTCTGTCTTACCACTAGACCGTGTGCTCCGTGAAGCCAAGGACAAGTAGGTGCCCTCACTCCGTCCCCAGCACCAGCTGACATCGGTTCCAGAAACATGCGAGGGAAGAGCGGAGGGAAGAGCAGAGTGCGCCCCTCGCCCGCCTCTACAGTGTGCAAGAAAGATCTCGGACTGCCTTGGCTGCGTCCTCGCTCCGGCTCACCAACGTGTGACTTGGTGGTCACTGCCCTCTCCGGGACCCACTTCCCTCATCCATCAAACAGGGATCGTAATAGTAACCACCTCCTCAGAGGGTTGTCAAAAGTATGTATAAAGCACTTAATATAGGGCGGCGCATACAGTAAGTGCTCAATAAATGCTGTGTATGATTGTTTTGTTACGAGTGCTATTCTCTACTCTGTGTAACGCGGAAGTGTGCCATGCAGGCACTCTATGGTTCAAGTTGCTATCAGCTTCGAGACCTTGGTGGAGGCGTCTCCAGGTGGAGACTCAGTTTTCTCCCCCAAATATAATTGCCTTTCAGTCTTGCCCTTACCTAATTCTATGACCTCAGAACATCTACAGTCCCTACACTGATGGCCATGGCCTTGACCCTTAGGGGCAGACGTGACGAGACTTTAGCCTTCAGACATTCGCCTCAAGGGAAAGCGATGAGTGTGGCTGCTCCTTGAAGCTAAGGCCACGTTTTAACCAACTTGCCCAGGAGTGGCAGCAATACCTTGGTCTCTACTCGCAAATATTTGAGGAGGAAGCCTTCAGAGATTCCAGTTATTTCCAGTAAAGCTGTGTCTTTACCCAGGAGGCGCCCACAGCACTGCTGAGAAGGCACAACACGGAGGCACTGAGATGCATTCCCCTGCCTTCTGCTGTTCAATTAGGGGGCAGATAAATGAACAAATTGTTCACAGACCTAATCGCACATAGTTAATACAACTGCCTGATAAAAGACAATCTTCCAGAACACAGTTACTCCAGAGAATTCGCCGTCCGTGCACTCCGCCCAAGCAAGCAGGCTTTTAGCTTTGTATGCAAAATGTCCTCAGACAGGCAAACAGAACACAATTAACCCACATCCACTTCAAAGCCTCAGCATAAGCCCCTTCAGAGGACTGAGATCATCAATAATTATGGGGGCCTCTCATTTCACAAATGCTACAGACGAGATTATTAATAAACCCAGGCTATGAAATATTGGTGACGAGTTATTTTTCTATGCCCTGAAATATGTTTGCCTTATCTAGTTACTATCGATCAGACACAAAATCTTCCAAGGCAGCCTCTGGCTGAAGGGAAGGGTTTGCCTCTCCATTAAATTTACAAATGTTCTTGGGGACGTTTCCTAGCATTTCAGTGATTGTCAGGCTGGTAATTAAAACTGAACCAGCCCTTTCCTGACAATCAATTCTGTAATTGTGTTTGAGTGGATGTTTTACCAAATTGTGTTGGAGGCTTGTCAGTTCAAGGCCCGACCCAGAGGCAGGACGAGGCTTTCAGTGTCAGACAGAGTTGGGTCTGTGCCGATGCTGGGGCACACGGGTGTGTGGGCCTGAGCAGGTCATTTCACCCCTCTAGGCTTCTGAGTTTTTGTCTGTAAAATAGAAACAAAAACATCTCCCACTTCATCGCCATTGTGAAAATAAAATGAGAACTCCTATGCCAGTTCCTCGCACAGGGCCAGGCACAGTAGGTGCTCAGTAAATGGGATCTCTGTCTCATTGCCGCCCACTACTAGAGGGAGTTCAAGTCTATGCAGAGACAAGACTGGGAGACACAAGCCACTAGTAGCCATGCCAAGGAGGGTGGATTCCGGGGCTGGGTTGCACGGTGATGATTACAGCAGGTGACTAAAGTGTGCAGTGGGCTCAAAGTGTGCAGCGCTCTCCTTCTCGTGAGTTCTTACATTCACTCCCCAAAGCCATTTTCAGTGGATTGGTGGCTAGTGGATGAATGGATGAACAGGGGGAAGGAGGGAGGGAGAGATAGGAGAAGGGAGAGAGAGAAGGCGGGAAGGAAGGAAGGTTGAATGGGTGGATGGGTGGATGAATGGATAGATGGATAGATGGTTGGATGGACGGATGGATGATGGGTGGATGGATGAATGGATGGATGATGGACGGATGGATGATGGACGGATGGATGATGGGTAGATGGATGGGTGAATGGATGAATGGATGGATGATGGATGGATACAGGGAAGGAAATATAGTCGAATTAAAAATATTAATATTTATTCATAGATTACCTAAAAGTAAACCTACATTTTTAAAAAATTTTCTTACTATCTTGTCTACTCAATAGAGAACTGAATATACCTTCTTAGACCTTTGCTCACGGGCAAATTTCTCTTTTCATAAAAATGTTATTTTTTTATGATTACACATTTAACACATATTCATCTTAAAATATCAATTTATAAAAATGTATTTATTCATTTCACAAATATGTATCGAGTCCCTCTCCCATGCTAGGCAACGCCTTACAGACCAAGAGTGGAACCAGAGACACAGTCTAGAGAAAGAGAAAACTTAATACCCAAAGTCTCGTCAGCCAGAAACCAACAGTGTTTTCAATGTCTGGACTGTGTCATTCATTCTCTTTCTTTATATTCACACAGATATACATGTGTCTCTTTATATGTGCATTTGTGGGAGCGTGTGTCATATCCGTGTGTGTCTGTGTACATGGACTCACTCACCTGCAGTTACTATTCTCCCAGCACCCCTGTTTACCGAAGTCACCGGATTCCCGCATCGGTGGTGCTCCTGTCTCTCCCACTCAGATGTCAGGTCCCTGGGAGGGGGTTTTGTCCTCTCCTGTTCACCGTTGTCTCCTCAACACTTACCATCATCCCTGGGGCTCAATAAGTGCATGTTGACTTAATCAGTGAGTGAAGAACAGGGATCTCATGTGGTCCTCCCCCCTCCTCCTCCTTGGTGACAGATACCTTTGGGCATATCTCTCCCGACCTTTCTCCCTCAAGGTTCTTACAGATTCCCTCAGCTGAGTGCAGGACAGAGGGGGCATCCTGCTGAGAATGACAGGCTGTAAATAGCCCTCCTCCGGGATGGATGGGCAAACCACCCACCCCACTCTGATGTTGGTCTGCTCAGTTCGTAATAAATCTCCCAGGAGCGGTCGTGGGTTAGCATGCCATCGGGGGTGGATGGGGGCCTCGTCCTCCTAGTTCAATATATTTTGCAAGTCTCCTTTAGGAACCACGTTTTGAACGAATGTCAAGAGGTCTCTCCGTCTTAGCCCTGCCCCAATTTATACTTCGCCAAGAGATTTTATTAATATTTTAGTTGAAATGTGAAGCGCTGTTTAACTTTTGATGAGCCTCTGTTGCTTGGGGAACTACTGGAGGGGTCTTAGCAAAACTAGAGCTTGAAGGGTAAGCGCTGGGAAGTCTCAACACTTTGGCAGGAGTGAGCCTGAAATGCTTTCTGAAGAGACGGTGGCTGAACGTGAGGTGGGCCATCGGTTGGCATGAGAGCAAGGGAGCTGGGACCGGCTCACTGTGTTTGGTGAAACGGTTCTAGACACACTGCTGGTCAGGGCTTGATGAGAAACCACTGAGGCACCCGGAGGAGGGACGGATTTCTTCCAGAGACCTGGAGGCTGACACAGGCGATGGGAGGGCTGGGGGTAAAGGTCAGAGGGCACTGCTAACATCAGGAACCTCAGGGAACTGCTGCCAAGGATCTCAGCTGCCCGTTGCAGCCACGTGGGTGGTCCGCGGCCGATGCTGGAGACACTGGCAGAGCCCTGCAACGGCCTGCGGAAGCTGCTGGAGAACTGCGGCTTCTCTCTTGTCAGCTCTCATGTGAGGGCCACTCACTGGCAGAATCTAAGGGAGGCCGGGAATGTGGTCTCCATGCATCCAGCTCCTGGGTTCGGGGGGCGCTTAGAAGGGCTGAGATGGTCTGAATATCAACAGGCAGGACCTGGCACAAACAGAACACTCCCCTCCCTTATATGTTAAATGTTTGCCAAGAATGAGACGTAAATATATTCCGTCAAAAGTGTTCAACAGACGTTGACTGCGCACCTACTGTGTACCAGGTGAGGGCTCGGATCCAGCAAAGAACAAGACAAATACATTCCCTGACGGGGCGGTCTTGGGGGAAATCCAGACAGTAAGTTAGTGGACACAGAACGTGAAAGGAGGGCGTGGGGAGTCAGTGTTTCATGGGGACAGAGTTTCAGTTTGGGATGATGGAAAGTTCTGGAGACACGTGGTAGTAAAGATTGCACAACAACGTGAATGTATCTAACACCACTGAACTGTATTCTCAAAAGGGTTAAAATGGTAAATTTTATATTATGTATATTTTGCCACAACACAAAAATAATGTAAACGGATATTTTCAGAGAGTGTTACTAATTGCTTCTAAGACAGTCAAAGAGTAACTCGGGGTCAGGGCCTGTTTAGATCACTTGCTGGGAGAAGGGGGTCTGAGAGCTGCAAGTGAGAAAGAAGCCAGCACGTCGAGGGAGAAGGGCCTGAGGCGGGGGCCAGAGCAATGTGAGCCGGAGGGCTGGTGGTGTGGAACGCAGCCAGAGAGGCCGGCGGGTGGTCACACGGGCCTGAGGGCAGAGGGGAGGTCTTCCTGAGGGCAGAGGGCAGGTCTTCCTGAGGGCAGAGGGCAGGTCTTCCTGAGGGCAGAGGGGAGGTCTTCTGTGCTGCAGGCGCCAGGTGAGGGGTGAGGGAGGGTGGAGGGGTGGTGGAGCAGTGGGCAGGGGCACTCTCTCCTCCATTGCCGTCAGGAGCTCCTCTCACCTCTCCGGCCCCCTCCTCGCTCTCCTCTTTGTGGGCCCCTCTGGAACGGAGATCCCAGGCCAGTTCTTTTCCTCACTTACACAATCCCTGGGTGGGCTCATCCACTCCCAGGACCCCAGCCACATGTCTGTGCATGTAAGTTCCAGGGCAGATTTCTTTGCTGAGCTCACCCCATATATCAAACCCAGGAACCTCTCTCTGCACCTGGGTGGTCCTCAGGAACCTCAGCCCCAACGGGAGGCTCAAACTGAGCTCATCTTCGTCTCCTCTAAGCCAGCTCTTCCTCCTGTGTCCTCATCTCCATCAGTGGTACCACCATCCACCCACTTGCCCAAGCCAGAAACCTAGGTGTGTTCCTGTATTTCTCCATTCGATTTATGCCCCACCAGGTCCACTGAACTCTAACCCTGAAGTGTCATTGACGTCTGCCCTCTCCTCTCCAATTCCGTGACCTTTGCCCTAGTGCTGGTCACCAGGTTGTGTCACCTAGATAACCACCTCAGCCTCCTAGTCAGCCTCTGGTCTGCCTCCTCCAGGGTCCAACCTCTACCGCAGTCAAGAGACGACGGCCAAAGGCGTCCGGGGACAGTAAGAAAGATTCAGAAGCAGAGGGGGTTTAGGAGCAGTCAGGGTGGCTGGAACTCAGGTCGTGTGGTGGCAAGGTCAGCAGAGTAAGGTCACAGGAGCGAGTCATGGATGCCAGACTCAGGAGAGAGACACTGAAGGGTTTCAGGCAGGGACATGATACTGCAGGTTTGCAGTTACATATGCAGATTATCCATGACTTCCCCAGGAATAGATCTTTCTGATTTAAGAAAGCACAAAAATAATGATGAGCCATTATATTTCTACAACAGTGTCAATTCTTGTGCCCAGTTTGGAACCTCAGCACAAAGAGATTATTGTCTCCAATTTAGAGCTGAAGAGAGTGATTTGCCCAAGGTCACTGAACACAGAGATGGCAAAGCCACATCTCAGTCAGCCTCTGTGTCCTGTGACCTCTCTTGTGCTCATGGTCACCCAAACCAAACAAAAGCCAGCATTTGGAGCTATTTTCTCCTAAAACTCTGGAAGTCAGTCTGAGTGTGTGCCGACTGTCCCGGCAAGATGCTCTCATCTCCAGGAGGGAAGCGTTGGGGGAGTTATTTTTGCTCCTCATGACTCACAGGCGTGTGTAAGTTGCTCCGCACAGATTCTAATCTGAGACCTGGGGGTGGACGCCGCGGTATTTGTTTGTCTCCGCTGTCTGCCTCTCCTGGCATCAGAGCCAAGTTTTCTGTGTCCCCAGCTGGGTGCTTCTGTTTGACCAGGAATAGACTGGGTGATTGGTTTAAAATAGGAAGGTAACTCCAGATGACACAGATCCTGGGGGCTGGGGTGGGGACCCTTTTGGGGCTATACTTGGTAAAGGGCAGACAAAAATAAAACATCCTCTCCTTGATAGAGTTCTGAATGGAAACCAGAGATCCTTTGCACATTCCGCCAGAGCTCTAGCAGAGGCGAGAAATCATTTCTGGATGCTGTTTCTTTCCATTTCTGACCAGGAGGTTTGAGAGCTATGACTTGCGTGAGCTTTGCTGCGAGGCAGGCTGGGACGTTGGCACCACCTTTTGGAGGAGATGGGTCAGAACCCTGTGGTAGGAAGCCTCGCCCGGGGAAGGCGGCTTGACGGCCCTGAACAGGGTGGGGTGGATCCTCATGTGGTTCCCACAGGGTGGTTCCGCCAGGCAGGTCCGAGCAGGAGTCCAGTGGGAGGTGATCCGGGCAGGCGGGGAGGTGTAGGCCCGTGTTGAAGGGTCAGAGAAAGGCCTCGAGGACGCCAGGTTCAGGCAGGCCTCCTGACCGGGTGGAGGGGGGCCGGAGTCCCACGTCAGTGACTTACACACTCTTCTGGCCAAGTCTGACCCATTTCCGCAGGGTCAGCTGGTCTGTAGAAACTCCACACAGCCTCTCCTCCCCTCCCATCCAGCCTGGGCGAGGGGCCCTCCCTCCTCGGGTCCCTGTACCAGAGCACCTCTCCCACCATTAAATGACATCCCCTCCTCGGGGGCAGGGGCCCCCGAGATTCCTCTCCCAGCGCCAGGCCTGACACGCAGTGGAATGCGTCAGTCGATGCTCTTAAAGCATCTGACAGTGGACCAAGGGAAGAAGCAAAGGCCGGAGAGGAGCGGGAAGCCGCTCTGCCGCTCCCTGCCCTACGCTGCCTCTTCACACGCCGGGAATCCGCGCCCGGGGCTCCGGACACACCTGCAGAAGCCACTCCTCGTGGTCTTTGGGGGTGGGGAGGACCTCTCTAGACTCTCTCAAGCCTGTTGCACCGGGACACCCCGTGTCTGTTGCTGCTTTCTGGGCAGACGCAGTCACGTCACACTGATCGTGACGTGTATTGGGGGTGGTGCAGTGAGTGACGCAGGGAGAGGAGCTGGGCTGGAACCCTGCTTGCAGGCAGTGTGGTCTCCCACACCTCGGCAATGGGAATTCCCATCTTCATTGTACAGATGAGGAAACTGAGGCTCAGAGATGTCAAGTAACTTGCCCAAGGTTGCACAGCTCACGAAGCTGAATGAGGATGGGAGCCCCGCTCCAGGTGCCTCCAGAGCTGCACTGTCCACGGGTGCTGATGTTGTGGGCTACACGCTTCATGAGCAGCGTGACCTCCCTGGATTCTGGGGCTCATTGGTATTATCTCCATCCTGCAGAGCATCGTCAGAATGGCTAGGGGTGGGGGGGGGCGGGCGCCAGAGCCCCAGGGTTCAGTCCAGGCTCTCCCACTTGATTACCGCCAGCTTGCGACCTCGCCGGCCTCCTGTCTTCAACTGGCAAAGGGAACAGGGGTGCCGACAGTGCCTCCTCCTCTGCGCAGTGAGGAGTAAGGTCTCGGGAGTGGGGCCTCGTGTGGGGTGTGCTCTTGTGCGTGCTCGTTATTCCATTCTTGTCACTCGGGGCAGGGAGCAGAGGCCAGGGTCGGCCAGCGTGCTCAGAGTCGCACGGCCAGCAGGCACAGAGCTGAAAACCAGCGGGAGTTATAGCCTGAAGCAGCCCTCCACCTGGAGGGAGCACAGGACTGGCCAGGGCCTTGAGAAAATGCAGATTCTGATCCAGCAGGTCTGGGTGGGGCCAAGACGCTACATTTCTGACAGGCTCCAGCGATGCTGGTCCCAGAGTTTATTAGTTGAATAGCTTTGGAATGATCAGGGCCCTGCATTTGTGTTTTGTGCTGGGACCCTCAAATTGTGTAGCTGGTCCTGGGACTTAGCTTCAAATGGGCCAGCCATTAATCAGATGGATCTGTCAAATGGGTCACTGTAACGTGCTGCCTCCAGTTTTGAAACACCCAGCCTCACGGGCCCCCGGAACCGAGCGCAGGTACCATATGTTTCCCCCGGAATAGTAAGCAGTAAAAATACACCATTTAAAATAGTCTGGTTCCCAATTTGGGAGAACAATCTGCCAGCCTCCGCTTGGTGCGATGCTAATTGATTTGTTTTCTTTGCTCCAATAATCCTTTCCTTGTCAGCGCTTTTCTGTGCCCCCATCTTTCCTGGCTCACTCATCCCACTCGGAGGCCAAAAATAGCCTATGATCCGGATTGCTGGGCCCCTGGCCAGAATCGCTTCCTCGGGTTCTTTCTCATACCAACTCGGTGCCACCGTCAGCAGGGCCTTGGCCCTAAACGAGCCGAGGGCCGTGATGGAGAAGCAACCCCTGTACCCAATGACCATTTATTGGGAACATGGCACCTACTCGGTGCCAGGCCCTTTGCTCCAGCTAGAGATATGGCAATCACCAAGACATGGGCCCTGCCAGGCTGCCCAGCCCCCTGGCCTGGATAGAAAGGCAGACTCACAAAGAGAATACTAGGGAACGTTGGCCTGGAGCAGATGAACGCACGAGATGCTGGGGAAGGGGCAGAGGAGGTACTAGAGTAACTGTTGGAGGAGGTGTATCATGAAGGGCTTCCTGGAGGAAGTAACCTTTGAAGTGAGCTTTGGTGGATGAATGAGGAGGTGTTTGACAAGAAGATAACACGGGGAAGGGTGTCCCACCATAAAAACAGGATAAACTCGTGCTGGGGGCACCTGCAAAGCAGGGATGCCAAAAATAGATGAGCAACATTCAGCTTGTTGAAATTGTCCAGAAGTTTGGACTCAGAAAACTTGAAAGAAGCTATTTTAATTTTGTTACACATGGATTTTTTTGTCATTCTGAAATTTTAAAATTTGATTCTGAGTTACCAGTGGTGGGGCTGGGGGTCTCTTGGTCCCGCTGTGCATTCCAGCCAGAAGGAACAGTACACGCAAAGGCGGTCAGGATGGGAACGGTCTCTGCGAACTGGAGAAACACACCAGGAGTTCACGTGGCTGACGCCGGGAGCGTGGGGGTGGGAGAGTGAGGCTGGGGTGAGAGCTGGGGCAGGGACCCTCGTCTGTCTGCGTGCCTTTGTCGTGCTGTCCTCTCTGCCTGAAACACCCTCCCCCTGGTCTGCCAATCACATTTCCATCCATTCTTCAAGGCTCCTCTGGGTGTTACCTCTTCCAGGAAGCCCTCCTTCTTGCCCTCAGACCTGCCTGCACCTGGATGCTGTTTTCCCTTTGCTCGGCTCCCACAAAGCCCTGTGCATACCTAAATCCTTGCTTGACCTGTGGTTTTTGCAACTGTGGAAGAGTGAAGAATGAACGAATGAATGAGCTTTCCTTGATTTGTGAAAGTGAGTGGTGAAGAGGAGTAAGGGAATGAGATTTTTTTTTATGACTTCTGCTTTTTAGGCCATTTAAATATCCCCAGGACTGTTTTCCTCCCAAAGGAGAAAAGCAAACAATTCCCTTAGGAGTCATAAACTGAGATGGAATTGCTCGCTCGTTCATGCGTGCACGCATGCACTTGTGTATCCGTCGGGTGTGGATTAAGTGACAGCTCCGTGTCGGGCCTGTGCTAGACGCCGGAGCTACAAAGGAGGGAGGTCATTGTCCTGGCTCAGGGGCACAGTCTAATGAAGAGGCAGATAAGTAAATAGCTGCATTGTAAGAACGCTTTGAGAAATGCGACATGAGAAAAGCTCCTTAATGAGGGAAATTCGGGCTTCTTTGGTGGAATGGCTCCGACGGAGCTAGGTGTGTGGTCTCCGCTCTCAGGATGGGGCACAGAGCCTGGCCCCGCAGTGGTGAGTGGACATTGAGTGAACAGTGCTGTGTCCAGTGAGATGTGGAAGAAATCTTGGTGCCCTGTTGCGTTTTTCCTGATTATCAGAGGAAGCCAGGTGCAGTGTAGAACATTTAGGAGTAGAAGGACGGTGCGCTTATGTCAAGGAGATACAGGAGCCAAAAAGAGCTTTCCATAGTCAGAGCTGGAGCAATTTGGGCACAAAATAGCAAAATGGTATTGAATTACAATTCAAAGCATAAAATGAATATTCATGAGTTCATAGTGCTGTAAATAAATGATTGAACAAGTAAATAACTGAGGAAGAAGAGACAAATCTCCTGTGTGGAAGAATTCCACATAATGTAGGTGGACAGTCCACCCTCCAGGAGGGGAGCAGCCCTCCCTACTCCCCAGAGGTGGGCTGTGCGCTGTGACTTCCTCCCAAAGGGACAGATGGAAGCCAGGAGAAAAGAAGGAACATTACAGTGGAGAATCCTGGGCAGCACGAACCGGCTAGCAAGAGTGGCATCAGCAGTGACAGGTCGTGTCCCCGGGTATGCTGCGATGAGGATGGCACTTCACCACTGTGCTCTGCCTCCCGAAAACCATAACCAGCCCCAGTATCATGTGAGAAAACCATCAGACAAACCGAAATGGAGAGGCAACCTACAAAGTACCTGACTGGTCCTCAAAACTGCCAGGGTCGTGAAAACCAGGGAGAGTCTGAGAAACCGTCCCAGCCCGGAGGAGCCTAAGGACACGTGACAACTGAATGTCACGTGGGGTGCTGGATGGGAACCAGGGACAGAAAAAGGACAGTAGTGGAAAAACTGTGAAATCCGAACAAAGTGTGGAGTTTAGATGATACCAATGAGCCCACGTTGGTTCCTTGGTTGTGACAAATGGACGATGCTCGTGTAAGACGTTAGTCACAGAGGAGACGGTGTATGATGTGTGGCGCTCTCTGCAACCTTTCTGAAAATCTAAAACTATTCTACAATAGAAGGTTTATTTAAAATAAAAAAATGTTTATTCTAACCCCATCACTTAAAACCAACCGCAATTAACGTCCTCCTGGGTTTCCTTCCGTTCTCCTTTTTTATTGAGGTATAATTGACATATAACATTATATTAGTTTCAGTTGCACAACATAATGATTTAATATTTGTGTATATTGTGAAATGATCACCCAATAAGTCTAGTGAACATCTGTCACCACACATAGTTACAAATATTTTGTTCTTGTGATAAGAACTTTTGGAATTTACTCTCTTAGCAAGTTTCACATATACAATACGGTACTATTAACAGTAGTCACCATGCTGTACATGACATCCCAGGACTTATTTATTTTATAACTGGACGTTTGTACTTTTTGACAACCTTCACCCATTTTGCCCACCCTCCACCCCCCACCCAATCTGTTCTCAGTATCTACGAGCTCAGTTTTTTTTTTCCTCTCTTTTAGATTCCACATGTAAGTGAGATCATACAGCATTTGTCTTTCTGTCTGACTTATTTCACTTAGCATAATGCCCATAAGTTCCATCTGTGTTGTTGCAAATGGCAGGATTTCATTCTTTTTTTATGGCTGAATAATAATCCTTCCATTCTTATTTCTACACATTTTCCACTGACAAAATTACACTTACTTACTTTCATACACTTCCCGTTGGCAAAATTATAATAGACTTCCTTTTTATAATATACTCGTCAATGTGAAATGCACAGAAATTATACTTGCATATAATTTTGCATTCTGCCTTATTTCACGAGCACATAAGCTCCCTTGTCATTAAATGTTCTCTATAAACATTTTTAGCCCCTAACCATTCTTCAGTTCCCTCCCATTTTTCCTCATATAAACCACACCATGAGGAACATCTCCGAGCATATCTCTGTCCGCCTTTCAAGGAGCAAAGTCACCGAGGACTCTGGCTGCATGAATGCCATGTTGGTCTCCTTCAGACGCTCGCTTTGCTGGGGAGAGAAGGGTTTTGTGCTAGAGGAGACTAGTTAACACACCCGGGGAGCTCATCAAGGTCTCCGTGGAGAGAAAGAAGCTCCCGGGTTATCGTTTGCCCACGTAAGACAGGAGATTAGTGCAGTTTATTGGTTTATGCTCCTTGTGCTTAACTGTCTTCTAGAGGAATGTCGGGGTTTGGGAGGCCATCGTGGTGGGACGTCCATGCACACGGGGTCTCATGGCCCCACGCCCTCCCCCGAGAAAGCTGGGCTCATCTTCAGCCAAGCCAGTCCCACCCCCGCCACGCCAGCTCCGGGCCCAGCTCCAACGCCCCGTCCTGCGTGGGTCACCCTGGAGTGCATGGCTAAGAGTGGCGCTCTGGAGTCACCCCCGGATCCAGACCCTGGCTCCATCCTGCATGGCATGTGACCTCAGCAGTTTGTCTCCCCTCTCCGTGCCTCAGTTTCCCCACTGTCAAGCAGAGGTAATAATGGCACAAGGAGAACTGCCTCATAGAGTTCTAAGGCGGACAACCTGTTCACACTCATATTACACTTCCATTGCAAGTTCCCTCGGTACCAGGCTCTATGTTATTGTCCCCATTTTACAGACAGGGAAACTGAGGCACAGAATGGTAAGTAGGCTTGTCTGAGCTCACACAGACACGGAATTTGAACTAGGTTATCTGGGAGACCGACTGTGTGCCCCTAGCCCCCTGGTCTACTAGCACATAGTGTCTGTTCATTCATTCATTCCCTCATTCCCTCATTCAACAAATGTGTGGAGCGCCCAGGCCCTGCAGAGATGGAGGTGGCGAGGGGGGACAGCAGCGAACTCCACACACGTGGCCCCTGGCCCAAGAGGGCCACAGTCCCTGGGGAAGAGACCACCTCCATGAAATGTGGTAGGTGTGTGATGGGCAAGTCCGGGTCCCCTGCACAAGGGGTCTCATGGCACAAGACCCCTCGTGCAGCCTTGAAGCAGAGACGACCCCCGGCCCAGGGGTGAGGGAGGCCCACCTGAGGGCATGAGGCTGAGATGGACCGGAGGGCACAGGTGGGGGAGAGGCTGCACGTGGTGTGGACCACACCAGCCGTGGCCGGGGCGCAAGCCGGAGGTAGGGCGGGAGGCCAGCCCAGGAAGGGCCTAGGGACCTGCCACGGAGGTCAGAGTCTCCTTGGGGCTGTGAGGAGCCCTGGAGCTTCCTCCAGGTGTGTGTGTCGGAAAGCCACCCCAGCTCCCTGTGTGGGGAATGGCCCTTCCGATGAGGTTGGAGGTGGGAGTCTGGAGCTCAGCCAGCCGAGGGGCCACCCGCGCTGCCCGGGGGTGAACCACGTGGCTCAGGGTCCATCGCGACCCGGATGCGGATGCTCCCTATCCCTCTCTCATCCATCCAGGCTGGCCTGCCCTCTCTGGCCACAAGGGAAGGGGGAGCCCTTTCGCACGCCCCTTCTCTCCACCTCTGAGGGTCCCTGTCATTCCGCTGTGTGGCAGCAGGGCCGCCCTGCTCTGACCCTGGGCTCGCCTTTCCTGACCTTTCTGTAGGATGGCGAGAAGCCCCAGCCCAGCAGGGCTTGTCCCCGTGTGCGCTCCGCCGTGAACAGGAAACCGGGTGAAGGCAGGTCCAGAAGGAGTGCAGGCCAACTTCCTGAGCATGATGGGGCCACAGTGCTGCCCGGGCCCGCAGGAGCTTCCTGACTCTCCCGGCGGGCCAAGCAGGCCCTGCGCGACTCCCAAGGGGCCTTTTGCGAAACGGATGTGCGTGGCGATGGGGTGGCAGAGCCGTCCCTCGTCTTCTCCGCCGTGCGCGGTCTGCCAATTTCAGAACAGAACGGAGCCCGGGGCCTCTCTTGACTGTCTGCGTCTCCAGGCATCTCTGATGCACTCCGGGGATGTTTGGTGTGTAACGGCGGACAGAGAGTCGAGGATGTCCCAGATCTGACCAAACCACCCAAGCCTCCAGCCAGATGGGCAGCAGCCTCCTGAGTGGCCCCTGCTCCTGCGCAGGCCCCCTAATGGCCAAGAGGATGGGTACTGTGAAAAGATGTCAGCTCACACCCCCTCCTCCAGCATCCCCAAAGGCCACCATGGCCCTCAACAAGAAGGTCCCCATTGTGCAGAGCTCTCGCCAGGTCCGTGTGAGTGTCAAAGGACCACAAACTAGATCACTTAAAACAGCAGAAATTTATTCCCTCACAGTTCTGGAGGCTGCAAGTCCAAAGTCGGGGTGTCGGCAGGGCGGGTGCCCTCTCCCGGCTGCTGGGGGCTCCAGCAATCCTCCACGCTCCTTGCCTTATCGACGTATCACCCCCACGTCTGTCTCTGCATGCTTATCGCCTTCTCTGTGTCTGTGTCTTCCCCTCCTCTGATAAGGACACCAGTCATTGGACGTAGGCCCACCCTAAATCCAGGATGATCACATCCTGAGATCGTGGACTTAATTACGTCTGCAAAGACCCTGTTTCCACGTGAGGTCACGTTCACAGGGACCAGGGATCAGGATGTGGACATATCTTTTGGGGCGACACCATTCAACCCACTACAATGCCCTATAAGGCCTCACAGAACCTGACCCTCTGCTACTTCTCCAGCCCCATCTTCCCCTTGGCTACTCCCTCCGAGTTCCCCACCCCGGGGCAAGATGTCCCCCGTCATACCCCACCCGGCTCAGCGCTCTCCTTCTGAAGGCAGCCCCACCCCACCCACCCCGTAGTCCTGCTTTCCTACCTTGGGGCTCCGGTCATTGTCTCTGAAAGAATGCTGTGGACACAGTTGTTGACTGCTGACTTGTCTCGTGTGCCCTACTGACGTACCCTCATTCACACAGAGACCTTGAACCCCGATTCACTGCTGGAGCCTCAGAGTCACGGGTGCCGGGCACTCGTGGATATCTGTGGAATGAGTGAATGAATGAATGAATGAATGACCCTGCTTGCCGCTGAGCCTTCGGCAGGCATGGGGTGGCCCAGCGGTTCCTGCTGTGCCCTCCCTGGTGTGCAGAGGGGGAGGCCTCATGTGCCCCCGGCTTCTGTGTTTCAGATCATCCTGGTGAGCTCCTCGCTCAGCGACCGGGACCGGAGCCTGTTCCTCAGCACAGACGAGGGCGCCACCTTCCAGAAGCAGCTCATCCCCTTCTCTGTGGAAACACTGACTTTCCACCCTGAGGAGGAGGACAAGGTCCTGGCCTATAGCAAGGAGAGCGAGGTGAGCAGGCCTTGGGCCGCGTCTGCGCCTGCGGGTCTGGGGTCCGGGCCTGCGGGGTCTGGGGTCTGGGTCTGTGGCGTCGGGGACTGTGGGGCTGCAGCCTGGGCCTGTGGAGTCGGGGTCCGGGCCTGTGGGGCTGGGGTCCGGGTCTGTGGGGTCCGGGCCTGTGGGGCTGCAGCCTGGGCCTGTGGAGTTGGGGTCCGGGTCTGTGGGGTCCGGGCCTGTGGGTCTGCAGCTTGGGCCTGTGGGGCCAGGGTCTGGGTCTGTGGGGTCCGGGCCTGTGGGGCTGCAGCTTGGGCCTGTGGGGCCTGGGTCTGGGCCTGTGGTGTCGGGGTCTGTGGGGCCAGGGTCTGGGCCTGTGGGGCTGGGGTCTGGGCCTGTGGGGTCAGGGTCTGTGGGGCTGGGGTTTGGGCCTGTGGGGCTAGGGTCTGGATCTGTTGGGTCAGTCTCTGGATCTGGGGGGCTGGCAGCTGCTCTTTTGAATGACGTCACAAAGAAATGACACCTTCTCAAAGCCCCGGAAGCCCTCAGCTGGCTGGGAGGAACCCCTCTGGGGCTGGGGGCACTGGACACCGCAATTGCCTTCTCCCTGAGGCCTGCATGGTCGAGAGCCAGTCATCGGGAGCACACTGGCTTTGCCACGTTGTGTGAGAACTGAGTGGGACAGAGGTGAGAGGTGCACGTGCACGAACAGGCCCTTGAGACGAGATCAACAGATAGTAGATAACTATTATGATTGTTCCTCTCTGCCTCCCCACTCCAAACACCAGCCACACAAGCCTTCTTCCACTTCTGGAACATTCCACACCCCCTCTCACGCCAGGCCTTACCAGTCCTTTCCCTCAGCCTGGAGTGCTCTTCCCCTTCACCAAGAGGAGTGAATCGTCCTTCAGACCCCAAATCAGGTCCCCTCCTGCAGGGGCTGTGTCCACCAGGGCCCCCACAGGAACCCGAGGGCACCTTCATGGGGGAAGGAGGAGAGTGTAGTAATGGAGGGCTCTGTCCAGGGCCAGCGTGGGGTAGGAGAGACGCCGGGGCTGGCATGGGCAGGGAGCCGGCCCCACCCCAGGTCCTGAGAGCTGAGGAGGGAGAGTGCCCGAGGGGCAGGAAAGGGCCCAGAAGGAGACGCGGCCACAGTAGCTGTGGGAAAGGCCTGTATTTGGTTCCTGCAGCCACTGAAACAAATGACGACAGACCTGATAGCTTAGAACAACAGAAATTTATTCTCTCACGGTTTTGGAGACCAGAAGTCCAAAGTCAGTTTCACTGAGCCAAAATCAAGGAAGTTACCGGGCCGCGCTGCCTCTGGAGGCGCTGGGGAGGTCCGCTCCTCGCCTGTCCCGGCTTCTGGCATTCTGCGGCTGGTGAATGAATCACCCCAGTCTTCAGAGGCAGCGTCTTCAACTGTCTCTGCTCCGTCTTCACACAGTCGTGTGTGTGTGCATGGAGGGGGGCGGGGGGGTATGTGGGGGAGGGTGTGGGTGTGCGTGTGTGGGTGTGGGTCTGAAATCTCCCTCTGCCCCACCCAGATAATCCAGGGTAATTTTCCCATCTAAAGATCTTCAGTGAATCATATCTGCAAAGTCCTTTTTTGCTCCATAAAGTCACATTCACAGGTTCCCAGGATTAGGACGTGGATATATATTGGGGGGCCATTTTTCAGCCCACCACCTTGCCCAGTAGGAGGCATGGCCCCCATAGTCGTAGGAAAGGGCCCAGGAGGAGGCCTGGCCCTGAACGGTGTGACTCAGCCCCTGCCCAGCTGTGGTTAGTCAGTGGGAGAACAGGACTGCCCTCCGGTCTTCTGCTGGTGCCTCCGTGGGCCAAATCCAGTCAGAAGCCAGAGAGAAGGAGCCTGTGGATGCCGTCTACACGGGCCAGCCCCCAGGGCAGAGAAGGGTGGAATAGGGCAGAGCGTGGGTCTAGAGGCAGGTGTAAGCTGACCAGATCAGGAGCCTTCCTCTGCCATCCCTGGCCTGTTTGGGCCCCACTGTTCCACACGCCTCCAGATTCTAGTGCCTTTCTTTTACAAGACTGATCACAATGTGTAATTATATATTTGTGCTATTATTTGATTATTATCTGTACCCTACACACATACTTGTGGTAAGCTCCTTAAGGGCAGGGTCTATGCCTGTATTTTTCACCATTTTATCTCAAGTTCCTGGCTGGAAATATTTGTTGGATGCATGAATTGAGGATGGTTGGATGGATGGATGATGGATGGATAGATGGGTGGATGGATGGATGCATGGATGAATGAATGGATGCATGGGTGGGAGGTGGATGGGTGCTGGAGATGGACTGATGGCAGTTGGGTGAATGAATGAGTGAATGAATGAATAATGAATTTCTACCAATAGGGATCACCCAGATGAGGGAGTTCCAAATGGAGACTCCTGGCTGGCCTGAGCCAGGGGTCTCTATAGCACCTGACCTCCTTGCTGGTCCTCACTTCAGCCTGTCCACTCTGACTGGAATACATCACATCCGCACACACACCACTGGCCAAAGCAAGTCACTGCCAAGGTCTGGTCCGCACTGACTGAGGATGTCCCTGCAATTCCCTGGCCTCATGGGCTGCCTCTCAGCTCCCGGCGCCTTCCTTTGGGACAGCATGTGCTTCTGGGTATTAATAGCACTACTTAGCCTTCCATGTAATTAGACTAAAGCACAATCACAGAGACTTATTTTCCTGCAGAAATTGACTACATTGCAATTGCTCTTTAATTTATGGTGCCCTGAAAAATTAATGGAGCTGAAATCTCAGTTATTTTCCTTGGTTCTCTTCTGTGACTATTGGGAAAGAAAAAGAAGAGAGAAAAGGCTTAGTTGTGGTTGTAACAGGAATGAGGAATTTGAGGAAATTAATAACAATGACGGGAGGCCTTTAGTTTTTTAGGGCTTTATTGTTTTCAAAGCTCTCTAACTGGCGAGGAGCAGGATGAGGTGGTGGAACGACACTGGCTTTTGATTCCAGCAGACCCGGTGTAGTAGGCAGGCGTCTGCTGCTATAGTGCTGAGTAACACACAGCCCCAGCCCTCAGTGGCTCACAGTGACAACATTATTTCTTGTTCCTGGTCTGTGAGTTGGCTGGGGCTCTGCTGAGATTGGCCAGACGTGTCTCCTGGCTCCTGGTAGGGTTCAGGTCTCCACATGTCTCCTATTCTGGAACCATGTGTTACTGGGAACATGCTATTCCCGTGATGGAGGGCGGAGGCTCCGGGGGGCAGAGGAAGCCACACAGGCAGCTGTGGCATGTCCGCTTTGACCTGGAAATATGTTGCATCCCCGCACATGCCATTGGCCACAGCGAGTCACGTGCCAGCCCCAGAGTTGGCGGGGTGGGAGTAAATATTCGCCCCCAGGACTAGCAGATCTGCACAAAACCAATGCCCTCCTCTCTTTTCCTCCCAGATGCCTGCCCCTTCCTCTAGCAAACAAACCACCCCCACAAGACTGCCCTGTCCCTACTCTCAGTCCCCTCCCTTGTGGTGTCATTATAATTCGGGGTGCTCTGAGGACCTTATGTGGATCCTGGACAGCCCTCCTTGGTGCAGGCCTAACGTAGTGGCTTTGTTTCAAGGCTCAGAGAAGCGCAGTGGGCTCCTGGGATCACAGGATGTGAGGGCCGGCAGTACCTTCCCATGCCAGCTTGCTGGGGACCACCAGCACGAAATTGACTGACCTGCCTCCCTGTGCTTGAACCTCGGACCTGCTCACACGCAGAGCCCTGGCACTTCCCTCTAAAACATCGAGACATCCACTGTTATGTTTCGTTCTGCCCCCATCAAGAACCTCCTCTGCTTCCCAGCTCTGTGGGAAATTGATCTGAGCCTGGGACTGCCTACCAGAAATTTAGAAAGGGCAAAAATACACCTTGGGTGGCCAATCAAGAAAGCCTTCCTGGAGGAGGAGGTTTGAACAGGGGCTTAGAAAGGAGCAGGATGTACATTTACTTTTTAATACAACTTCAGAACAACAAAGATGACCGCACAAGAAAAGGAAATGCACCCCTAAAATCCTCCAGCCTAAGTAGAACTGTGATTGCATGTATCCACGCTGAAGGGAAGGAAGAGTGCTGTCTGGGCAGCGGGGGTGGGGGTGGGATGGGCAAGCGTTCTCATAGGAGGGGCGAGCAGAGGTGTGGCCATCATGGTGGGTGCGGTGAGTGTGAGTGGGCAGGTGAGCTGCCCACGGGGCTACAAGCTTCAGCACCCCGTTTTCGCTCTCTGACCTCAGACTTCAGAAGTGGGAGGAAGCTGGGCTTGTCTGAGCAACAGAACAGTTTTGTGAGTGATGAGAATCTTAGACTCCGGTATGAGTTCCTTCTTGCTCTGACCATTTGAGTCTGACAGTCAGGGCAGGAGCAAGACACTACTCTGGATATTTAGAGCAAAAAAGGACTTACCGGGGGTTGGGTGTTCTCTAAACTGCTGGGGGAGCTGGGAGAGGGGGCTTCAGGTCGGGCCCCCAAGGATCCTCCCAGAAGCCTGTGGAGCTGGCCCACCCGGGGAGCTTCTACCTCTGCCCGTGAGGAAGGTGGGGGGCCGGGACCCCCACTGGGCTTACCAAGGTCAAGAACACACGGCTGATGTCAAGGTCCAGGCCTCTGAAATCGCCCCAGTCCACACTGCCCGGTAATGCCCCCAGAGCCGCCACTGGATGCTGGACTGCGGAGTCCAGCTGCTGCCTCCACCACAACCCCTGCTCCACCGTCCAGAGCTAGAGGACAGGTGCTGGAGCAAGTCCCCGTGACCTGCTGGCCAGCAAAGACAGCCCAAGGTGGCAGGGAAATGTCTCCATGTCCCTTTTGCCTTCCCAGCCTTCCATGAGGGCGTCTGTCTGCCCCAGAGCTCTAGCTGCAAGGGAGTCTGAGCAATGTGGAGTTCACTTCCCGCCTCTGCAGTACGACCAGGCTCTGCAGTGAGGGAGGGAAGGGTGCTGAGTGCCAACCACCACACCCGACATGTCCCGGAAACCCCGGGCGGAATTGCAGTGCCTCTAATAACTGTGTAGACCTATGGGCACGTGCTTCCGTGAGTGCCCCTTCCCTCTGCCCTCGTCCTGCTCCTTCGCCTTTCCTTCTCCCTCACTCTGACTCTGATCATTTTCTCCTCGTGTCAGAGCAGCACGTGTGTCCTGGTTCACCGCCTCCACTCCTTTCTCGGACGAGCGAGCCTGAATCAATCACCCTTCCACAGGACACTGCTGTGCAGGTTTCAGCTGCGGGAACTGGGAGGCCCCTGCTGTGTTTGTTCTTGTTTATTTGCTGGTATTTGTCTTTTATCAAGCAGAAATGTTCTATTTCTGCAGCAATCGATGGTGCATTATAAAATCCCCTCCCCTGAGAGCAAATTGGAAAGGCTCCATAAAATCCTGGGGCAGGCGTCATAAATGCCCGTGCATCGGCAGTGATGGCAGTGTTAATGCCATACATCAATGCGGAGGTTTTATTACCTGGCTCCCCGAGACTGACGGCTACAGACTCATTTTTTATTCACTTACTGCCTGAGGATATGAGCAGTGCTCTCCCGATTCACAGATGGGTAAATTGAGGCATGAAGTGGCAGGGGACCTGGCCTGGTCACTCTGATGGCCCAGAGAAAGGACTAGAGGTGACCAGTTATCCTTCCTGGGAGGGATTCCTCAGCCACTGGTACCTTACACTCAGGTCTACGAGATGGGACTTGCTGCTGTAATCGAACACCGTGTGACCTTGAGCAACTTACTTAACCTCTCTGAGCTTCAGGTCTTTCATGTGTAAAGAGGAAATTACCCATCTCATGGGGGGGTGGTGTCAAATGAAGTAGCGTTTGACAAGCTCTTAGCTCAGTGCCTGGCTCCATGGAAGGCCACAGCTGCTGCCGGGCTCTCCCATTGAGGCCCTAACGGAAATTCAGTCGAGCCAGTCGCTCAATCCACACATATCTATGGAGAACCTGCTATGGTCCAGGCACGACTCCACATGCTTATAAGACAGATGAGTTCCTTGCCCTCCTGAAGCGTATGTTCTAGGGGATGAAAACTTTCCCCAAAGCCCTTTTGTAAAAATTAAAGGGGATAATTTCTTATCACATACCCTAGAGCAGGTGTCAACAGACAATGGCCACCACCTGTTTTTTGAATAAAGTTTTATTGGCACACAACCACGCCCATTTGTTTGTGAGTTGTCTCTGGCTACTTTCCTGCTCCGAAGGCAGAGATGAGCAGTTTCAGCAGAGACTGCATGGCCCACAAAGCTGAAAATATTTACTAGCGGGCCTTTTACAAAGTTTGCCAGCCCCTGCCCTCACGTCAAATTTGTTCATTCAGCGTGCCCAGCAGCGACGGGTCCCGGGCCAGGCTTGGTGACAGAGAGGTAAGGAAGGCAGGGTGTGTGCATGAGCAGCACGTGCTTTGCAGGGAAGCGGGAAATAAAACTCCCAAGACATGGAAGCAACAAAGCAAACAGCTAGATGTCTCAGAGTGGCGTGAGCTCGTCTCTTGGCGAGTGCAAGGCTGTGGGTCGGGAAAAGCTCCCAATGAGTTGAGCTCGGCCTGGGCTGGGAGGACATCAGAGGTGCAGGTGGTGGAAGGTGCTTCTGTTATGGGCTGACTTACATCCCCCAAATCCATATGTTGAAGTCCTAACCCCCATACCTCAGAATGGGGCCATATTTGGAGACGGGTCTTTAAAGAGATAGTTTAAGGTAAAATGAGGTCATGTGGTTGGGCCCTGATCCAATCTAACTGGAGTCCTTGTAAGAAGAGGAGATTAAGACACAGACGTGCACAGAGGGACGACCACGTGAGGACATAGACAGAAGATGGAATCAACTTAAAAAGCAAATTTTCCTGTTATTTTATCCTCAAAATGAGTTTGTTCAGGACTAGCCAAAGGAATTGCAATTCAGGATGTGCATGCTGTGGCAAACCATAGGCAAATCCAGAGAACAAAGGACGGGAGCTGCTTTTATAGAGAAAAAGGGGGAGTAGGGAGGGGCTGTTCTAAAGAAAGTCCATTGGGGGAAAGTGACAGTTCAGGGCGGCAACAGCTTCTCATTGGCTGGGCTGCAGTGTTTCTCATTGGCTGAGCTGCGGCATTTCTCATTGACTGAGCTGTAGCATTTCTCATTGGCTGAGCTGCGGCATTTCTCATTGACTGAGCTGTAGCATTTCTCATTGGCTGAGCTGCGGCATTTCTCATTAGCTGAGCTGTAGCATTTCTCATTGGCTGAGCTGCGGCATTTCTCATTGGCTGAGCTGTGGCGTTTCTATTGGCTGGGCTGTTGCCAGGTGGGAGAGAAATCTTCCTTCAGTAGTAAAGTGGTTTGAGACACAAGTGCAGGTCTCTTCCTGGTTGGTGTAGTTGACAGTGTGTGATAGGGCATGAGAGCTCCCCCTACGGGCCTCCCCACTCCAGTTTAGTTAAGGTTTCTTTTATTAATTTCCACAACGGCCATCTGCAGGCAAAGGGGAGAGGCTGCAGAAGGAACCAACCCTGCCCACACCTTGATCTCAGACTTCCAGCCTCCAGGACTCGGAAGAAATAAGTTGCTGTTGTTTAAGCCGCTATCTGAGGAACTTTGTTATGGTGGCCCTGGCCAGCTGCTACACTGTCCCGTCAGAGAGAAGAGCTGGAACAAAAGCCTAGGGTGGGGTGTGATCACTTTTGGGGGTGGGGTGCTTCCTTTCAGTGGAACGTGTGACTTACACTCCACCATAGGGAGGGTCGGTGGGGAGGGGACCCGGGGCAACCACTCGACACCTTGAGTGTCAGGCTGGGAGACTGGACTCACCTGCAGAGATGTAGACTCGGGTAGTGAGGCTGCCCTGAAAGACAGGAGTTGGCCGGGTGGCGGGGGAGAGGAGGAGGGCTGTTCCAGCAGAGGGAACAGCATGTGCAAAGGCCCAGAGGCAAGAGAGAGAAAAAAAGTGGTTTTAGAAAACAGCAAATAGTGGAACGTAGCTGGAGCCTGGGGCATGAGGGAGCTGGAGAAGGGGCACCCATTCTAAGTGGATACGGTTTGGGGAGCCCTGGAGGGGTTCAGCTGGGGCAGGGCCTGGCGCTGGGTGGCAGACGGACTGAATAAGATGCAGACTCTCCACCTCTTAGAACAAGAAAGCCCAGCAGTCGTGGCTGTTTTCTCCACGCAGGTGAGAGCAAGGAGAGTGGCTTAGCAAAGAAAACTCCCGAGTTTAAGAAAATGGGACACTGATTTCACTATCATCACCAGAGTCACAAAGTATCAAGTCAGACAACCATTCAGAATGACTTTCTTTCTAGAGGCTTCCGGTGAGTTTTACGGGTGGGAACAGCCATCCTGAAGTGGGGCATCTTCTCACAAGACACCACGGTCAGGAGAACATGTGTTGGAGGAGGGCTCACTGTGCAGGGGTTATTGTGTCTGCTTCTCTGCAGCTGCAGGAGGAGGGAGGAGACGTCTGACTGAAATTTCCCTCCAAGGCAGTCGGGGGTCTGTAGTTTCCAAGGCTGAGCACTGGGGTGCTGTTTGTTGTTGGCAAGGGGAAAGGAGGCTGTGACCCAGCAGAGTTATCACGTGGGAGGGGGCGGACTGAACAGGGGCGCCAGCCCACGAGGGCGCATCACCCTGCGCATCTGCAGCCCGGTCTTCGCCGTCTCTGAGGCAGCTCTCCGTCTAGGATGACAGCCGGCATGACGCTCGGCCCTGGGGACTTCAGATCTCCCCTTTCAGCACGCTCCCTGCCTGTCTGAACGGGCACGAAAGAGTCCCTAGTGGGTGTGTTGTGTGAGCCTCCTGCTCCGGTAGGGCTCAGCAGGCTTTTCAGTATTTTTGACATCACTACAACATCTGTATGGTGTCTCAGCTCTAAATCCCCGAGGACGGCCCAGCCTGTGTGACAGGATCCAGCAGGCCAGTGCGTGGAATGCTTCATGGGTGCCAAGGATCCCTCAAACCCCCGTGGCCTGCCCTGCTCTCAGGGACGGAGTGCAGAGTGGCCCCATAAACCCACCCACTGAGAGGGGGAGCTGGCAAAAAACCCACAAAGTAACACGAATGAAAGATGAACTGGGACATGGATCATAGGATTTATAGAACTGCCCACCCCCGCCTCTCATGTCCCTGTGTGCTCGTCCCCTGAGAGTCGGGAGTGGAATGTATGGGGTGCAAAGGAGCACACAGCCAACGGACACAACAATGAGAGGGAGGAGCGGAGACGGCCCCATGTTCTAGGACGGGAAGGGAGTGTGCGCTGTGCACGTGCCATGTGTCCGTCGCTCACCTGACCTCTGATGCCGTGATCCCGCTGATCCCCTGACCTTCTGGCGGATGGTCACCCCATTCTACAGCTGAGGAAAACTGAGGCTCGCTGCAAAGAGAGCAGGGGTTTGAACCCAGGTCCGCTGGCCCCGCAGTCGGAAGCCGTGGTCCTGGGTGTCCTAGTATCACTGTTGGGGAATTGCCTGGCCACTCTGGAGAGAGGAGGCCACCAGACTGCCTCCACAGGGCACCACTCCACCGTCCCACTCACCTCCCCGCGAACAGAGCAGATGGGACCACCCGTGAGCGAAGCTGTCACCACCCTGCTTAAAATCTTCCCTGAGCCCCCAGCCCTGAGAGAGGAGGTCACAGGTCTGCCCATCCTCCAGTGTCCCATTCTCCAGTGTCTGGCAGTGACGCTGGCCTTCACGCTGCCTGAGGCCCAGCCCCCGGGGCCGGAACTGCTGTTGGCTGAGCGCCCCCACACCTCCTGCTTTCGGGCCCGTGCTAAGGGGCTCCCTCCCCTGGGACGGCCTGTGCCTTCCTCTGCCTGCAGGCGTCCCTGTGACCCTCAGAGGGTGGTCTGATGCCAGGCAACAGGCGGTGTCCAATGAGGAATCAAGAACTCTCCAGAAATCTCATGAGGGCCTGTAACCGAGGGAATTGCTCACAGTGGCACTGGAAGGCCTGCAGGACCAGGAAGGCAGGTTTACCCAGGAGCAGAGGCTGCAGATGCCACTGCCACCTCCAGGCTGCAGGGAGGGGAGGCACCACTGCGCCCCAGGCTGCAGGGAGGGGAGGCACCACTGCGCCCCAGGCTGCAGGGAGGGGAGGCACCACTGCGCCCCAGGCTGGAGGGAGGGGAGGCACCACTGCGCCCCTAGGCTGGAGGGGAGAGAGGGGTGGCCTCTGAGAGCCCCCATGGCTGAGCTGTGAAGCCACTGCTCTGGAGCTGAATTCCCAGAGCAGGCCCCCAGGGACGCTCCCTTGTTGGCCACTGTGGACATTGCTAGAGAGGCCTCCAAAGGTGGAGCGGGGGGTAAGGGCTTCTTCCCTCCTCTGCTTCCCGGTGTCTGTGTGTGCCCCTCAGGGCAGGACCGCCAGGCGCTGCTGGAGGAGAGGCTGGGAGTGCACCCCACAGCTCCCGCTTACCCTCAGGCCCGCCCAGTAGATTGGAGGGCTTGGGGGAGTGAGTGAGAGTGTGTGTTTGTGCGTATGTGTGGGTGCAGGTGTGTCTGTGTGTGTCTCTGTATGTGATGCCTATGTGTGATTGTGTCTCTGTGTTTGTGTGTGTTCACATGTGCGTGAACTTTTGTCTGTGTAAGCATGTGTGTGTGCACATCTGTGTCTGCTTGTGTTTCTCTGTGTCATCTGTGTGTTTCTCCATGTGTGCATGAGAGTATGTGTGCATACACAGGTATCTGTGTGTGTCTGTATGCACATGTGGGTCTGTGTGTGTCTGTCTCCCTGTGTGCATGGGTGTACACACATGTCTCTGTGTGTGCATGTCTCTGCGCACGTGTATGCGTGGTATGAATGTGCGCACACATGTATCCGTGTGTGCATTGCGTGTGTGTGTGTGTGTGTGTGTGTGAAGCCTCCTCTGGCTCCCGGGGCCCAGGCACCAGCCCTCCCCTGCTCTCAGCGTGTGGTGGATGTCTGTGCTCACGCGCAGTCCTTTGCTCTCAGGTCCACGCTTGCTCCTCTCAGACGTGAGCTTGCGGACAGGAGGCCGGGTCAGGCTCGCCCCCGGGGCTCCCTTCCTGCTGGCAGCTCAGGAAGCATGGCCAGGCCGTGGGAGGCGCAGCCCATCTCTCGTGGCCCTCAGCCTCAGCTTCTCCTGGCCCGGGCGCTCCTGTGTCCAGCGACCTTAGCGTCCAGCCTCCTCTTGGCCTCCAGTGTGTGGCGGCTGCTGAGGAGATGGGTCCTGGACGGCGTCGGGCTGTGATCGGGGAGGCTGCACGCACAGTGCTGCCGCCTCGCGTACTCAGGCCGACTCCCTGAGCCTCGGTTTTCTCGTATGAGAAGCGGAGCTCTTGGGTCCCCAGCACGGCGGGGGCTGGTGCAGCACGGACATGGCTGCCCCTCCCCACCCACCCGTCCTGCGGTCCCCGGAGAGCTGCCTCCCCCCACCAGGACGGATCTCACCTCCCTCTCAGAACTGTCTCATCCGCTGCAGTCTGATCAGGACCCTCCCACGGGCAGCAGAGGGAGAGGAGCAGCTTTGGGTCTGGCCCCGTGGTGCCTGCACCTTCCACTTGGCATTTCTCTGTTTGCTGAAGGCACCATTCCCACCCGGGATCCCCAGGCCAGAGCCTCCCCTGCCCCTCCTCCCAGGGCCTGTCCAGCTCCCTAAATGGGCCTCTCCTGCAGCCCTTTCCTCCTCTCCACGAGCCTGCTGCCCCTGGCTGGACAGCGTCTGGCTGTGATCGGGGAGGCTGCACACACAGCGCTGCCCCGCTGCCTCCACTGCATGGCACTGGCCTCAGCCCTCCCGAGCACCTCATCTTATCCAGCCCTGGCCTGGTGGTCTCAGGCAGGGCCAGCTGTGTCCTTTGCAGGGTCCAGTGCAGAACGAGAAATGTTCAAAAACCAAGACAAGCCCTTTTTCTTTCTTCAGCAGTCTCCGTCTCGACCTGTCATGTGTTTTCTATGAGCCATTTAACGTCACGCTCCCTTGCGTACAGAGACCCTCGTGGGGCGAGTACAGACCCTGCCAGGCCCAGGGGCCCTGCCTCCTGACTCAGTGCGCAGGGCGCCCAACCCTGACCCTCCTGGCCTGGGCTCCGCTGGGGGTGGAGGATGCAGCCGTCGCAGGGTGCAGACAAGGGCACGGGCGGGCAGCCCAGAGTCTGTCCTGGGAGGCGGCAGGAGGCAGGACCACACAGGAACCCAGGCACCAAGCCCCACACAAGCTCATTGTTCCATCAGGCTTCATGTACAAAACTCAGATTCAAAGATAAAGTTATTAGGAAATTCAAGTCAGCTACAGGCCGCAGAGCATTTAAACCCCAAGCTCGGGGCCCTGGTGAGCACAGGCCCCCTGCTACTGCGGTGATCACAGACCCGCAAGGCTGCCTGGTTTTCAGGCCCCAACCAGCCTGCACGGAGGGGACGCTGCTGGTTCCTGCACTGACCCTCTTGCACATTTCCAGCCCTTTGCAGACTCCTCCTCTGGGAAGGCTCCCTGGGTTTCTCCTCGGAGAACCTCATGCCTGGCTCCTACCCCCTGGCCTGGGGTTGGGAATGGCTCTTTATGGAGCCCCAACGCCTGACCTTCAGCCTCTTGGGGGCTGGTCTGTACCCCGTGTGAGCGCAGGGCCTGCCACCAGCAGGTCCTCAGCCAGGGCTGGACGAGACTGCCTTTCCCTGGGCATCCGTCACGGAGGAGCGATCGCCGTCTCTGGGAAAAGGCTCCTTCCTCACGTTGTGACCAGACTTTTGTTTCTCTTCTTTTTGCCCTAAAGCTCTATGTGTCATCTGACCTGGGGAAGAAGTGGACACTTCTGCAGGAGCGAGTGACCAAAGACCACGTGTTCTGGTGAGAGTACACCCCTGGGGACTGAGGGCCCCTCAGCCCCCACCCAGCTCGGGGCTCCCCGCCCTCTCCTGCTCTGACCCTGCCCTCCACCTCCTCATCCCATGGGGACCTCTGAAGGTGCCTCTCTGCTCTGCTGGGGCGAGGGAGGAAACGGTTGAGAGTCCAGGCCACGGGTGCACACAGGAGCCAGCTGTGCAGCTTCACACACTTGACAGCCCCTCTCTGAGCCTGTTTCCTCCCTAGTAGGAAGAGATGCTAATGTACATAAAGCTGGCACAGTGCCCAGCGCATAGTAGGTCCACCGCCCCTCCCTTTTGTCCTCCCCCATGCCCCTCTCTCCTCCTCTACCCCTCCGGCCCCTCCTCCTGCCCCAGGTCGTGACTTGGCCCCTGATAACTGCCCCGTGGTGCAGCCTCCTCTGCCCCACAGCTTCCTAGGCCTCTGCCCACCTCAGCCCTGTCTCCTGCCCCATTCGATGCCTGGGCTCCCCTCCCACAGCCTGCGGGTCATCCTGCTTGGCCCGTTTGGTTCAATGAGTGGAGTAGGTTTGGGAACATGCCCCCGACGTGCCATGCAGGGAAAGGAGGAAATGCCCGGGGGCTCAGGTGCGGGCAGCTGGCAAGCTGGGGACCCGCGTTCAGGCAGCTGGCCCTGGCTCCCCATTTGTGTTCCCTTGGGAGCCACTCGACAACTCCTTGGAGCAGTGTTCTAGTCTCCCTGCACCAACGAGAAAACTCTGGTGCTCAAGAAATGCTTGTGGGATGAGCCAGTGAGACCCACAGAGGATGGGGACTTGGCCGAGGGCCGGGCGGCAGAGGGAGCTGGAGGCCAGGAGCCGGCTCAGAGCTGCATTAGCTCCTACCAGCAGTGCCAGGACCCGTCCTTCTGCTGAAACTGCCTTTGGGGACTCGCACAGCTACACACGTGTTCTTTGTGCCGCATGCTCTTTCTCGTGTGCACGCACGCACGTGCACACACACACACTCGTATCCTTTCCCTTCCTTCTCTCATTTGTGCAACAGGCTATTGCACAGGCCTCCTCGCCCAGCCACAGTCCTGTCTCTCCAGTGGACAAACGTGGTGGGAATGGCGCCCCTGTCCCCTCTTGCTCCACATACGTGTCCATGCTAGTCCTGGCAAGGAGCTGGCTCCCTGACTAATGGCCCCAGGGCTGAAGGGAAGCTTTGTCTCCGCTGGAATATTGGCTCCTGGTCAGCGTCCTTTCGCTGGTGGGAGAGTGATGGCTCTCTCTCCACGTGGCCGCCCAGGGGAGGGCCCAGTTCCTGCCTCGGAAACTGGAGCCCCGCCATCAATCACCGGCCTTGTCACTAATGTCAACTGCTGTCCCCAAGGCCTCACAGGAGGTGGGCGGGGCAAGGAGGCGGGATTTCTGAGCCGCTGCGGTGGCCTAGGGGAGTGGCAGAGCAGCCAAGCTGCCATGGGGTGTCCAGTGACAGGCAAGGCTGCGTCAGCATCTGGGCCTTGGCCGAGCTCCCAGGACACCCTCCAGCTGGAGAGAGAGTCCAGCCCACAGATACTGAAAGTAAACTGGGGTGCTGATTCAAACATGCTGTTATCTTGGGCAAATCATGTTATTTCTTCCCCCAAGTTTCTCAGATTGCTCTGAGTTGTTATGCGTGTGAGAGAGTCACGCCAGATGCCTGGCCGCTGGGGACCAGAATCTCTCCTGGAATGTGGTGGCAGTGACGGTGCGGTGATGGGGGCCCCCCGTAAGCAGTGAATAAGGCTGTTTCGACAGCATTTCCAAGGCGCTCTTTGTCCTTGAACTGACAGCGGGAATTGCCAAAGCCCCGTGTTCTGTCTGAAGCTTGACCACTTATGTTTTGAGAAGCTAAACAACAAGTGGGCTCATTGGGGTGGCCTTGTGGGCACGGCAGGGCGGACAGCGCTGGGGGGACCTGCTGCGTTCCGTCCGGGCCCACCGTGAGCGTGTCACTTCACCCTCCTGTCAGTCTCTCAGTGGCCCCAGGACAAAATCTACCAGCAGCCGCCCAGTGGCTGCCCTGTTGTGATTGCTGACCGTCCCCCAGGCACCAGACTGAGACTGAACGCCTCTTCTTATGGGATCCACACCACAGCCCCTGAGAGTCTTCCCCTCAGGTTGCAGGGGGGAAACTGAGGCTCAGAGAGGCTGAGGCACTTGTCCTAGGGCAGGTTGCCAGGGAGCAGCAGCCCCGGGCTGTGGCTACCTCTGCTCATGGCCTGTGGCCGTGCTGCTGACCGCTCTGCTGGGCAGCCTGGCCGCCTGCACTTCACCAGGCGTGGCCGTGTCTGCTGCTCCGCTCAGCTCTGCGCTCGCCCGGGAAAGCCTTAGCCTCCTCCTCCGTCGGTGCCAGTGCCCGCCCAGCTGTGGGACCGGCCGCAGTGCCTCTGTTCCACCCGCCGCAGGCTTGGTTGCAGTGCCTCTGGGGCTTTATCAGAACCGTCTGCATCAGAGCTTCCTTAGCATCCAGCAGGAGTAAAAATCAACTCCCCGCAGTCCCAGAGCACCTCGCTCTCCAGAGATCGGCTTGCCTGTGGGCCGTGTCATGTGCCTGCTGTTTGACAAGAAGGCACAGGGGTCCACACTTGTGGTTTCCTGCAGGGAGCCAGGCTCCTGTGATGTGCTATAAATGCAGAGTCTCTCGTGATCTTCAAAACCCATGACCAGCGTTTCTGGGGCAGGGACCTCGGGCCCACTGTGCTGTGTGCTTAGTGCAGGGGTGCCACGGCCATGCTGAGAAACGGCAGTGGGAGACACTCTGATGGGGGAGTGGGAGGGTGAAGGATGGGAGCGGCGAGTGGATGAACTTATAGAAAGAGTGAATGAATGAGTGAGTGAGTGAGTGAGTGAAGGAGTGAGTGAATGAATTAGTGAGTGAGTGCATGAGCGGGGAACAGGCGGTGTCATTGGCCCGCTGTACAGATGATGGATTGTCAGACTAAAATTCCCTGTGCCCAGCTGAGGACCCAGCAGTGCTCCTGTAAAGGGAACAATGTCCGTCTTGATTCAGAAAAGAGAGAGAACTGTCAGGCGGGAGAGCTACTTCCACGGAGCTCACAAAAGGTCTATTCACAAAGCCTGACTCAACGCTTCACCTTGACATCGAGACTCCCCACCCGGGGTCAGAGAGATCGATGCTGGTGCCCACGGTCTGAAACATCAGTGCACTGCGGGGGCTCCCAACCCGCTCCTGGCATGGAGCATCTGCGGGGGCCGTGGCGCTCAGACCCACTTACAGATTGCGCCCGTCCACCTGGGGCCAGCTGGGGCACCTGGGCCTGGGAGGCGGTGAAGCAAACCGGGCCCCCTGGGAGGTGGGTTGAGAACTGAACTCACCAACTCCGGGTGGGGCTGTCAGTGATGGGGGAGGGGCTGTGGGAGAGTGGGCGCTCTGCCGGGACGTCTGGAAGGGGCCGTGGGGACAGGCTGTGGGGAGGACAGCATGTCTGTCCCAGGCACAGAGTGACTGCGGGAAGTGACCTCCGCGTCCTGACCCTCAGTTTGCTCTTCGGCAAAGTAAGTGTGCCCCGTTAGGTCAGTGTCCCTGAGTGGGGTGGGTTTGGTGGATGGGTCACAATAGTCCTGTTGGCCTGGAGGCAGATCATCACAATCTAACCGGCTCGTCAGACCCACGACGCCCAGGTGTCCTTGCTTAGGAGAAGGATGAAGGTGGAGGGTTTCAGAGGGAGCCCCTGTGGGTAGATGACAGTCCCCTTGACCCACGGATACGGTAAATCTGGGAGACTCTGCACCAGGTCGTCTCCAAGGTTCCTTCTGTTCGAAAAATCTGCACTTCACATCCTGGGTGCCAGGCCCTGCGCTGGGCGGCACCGGGTCAGCGCTGAAGTGGTTGGACCCCGTCCCTGCCTCCCTGGAGGACACGGAGCTGGACCCTAGGATGCGTCTTCGTCCGCTCAGCCACAGTCCCCTCTGTGCTCCAGGCACTGCCTGAACCCCGAGACCAACACCATCACTCTGCCCCTTCCAGGGAGGGGCCGCGGCTGAGAGCAGCGCCTTCCCAGGGGCGCCCGGTGACTGGTGGCGAGGCCAGGGAGCAGGGGTCAAGGGAGGAGGACCCCGTGTGACCCCCGGCTCTGCCGCTCACAGCTGTGCGCCCTCGGGGGAGTTGCTTTGCTCCTCTGAGCCTCAGTTTCCTAATTTGCAAATTTAGAATGATATTCCCACGCGTGGCCCTGCCTCCTAAGATCGTCTTGATCAACAAAAAAAGAAAAAAAAAAAAACACCACAAAAGGGATGGGAAAGTGTCTTGTAAAGGAGAAAGTCCTCTGCAAGCAGTAGTATGCATAGAAGAACGCCAAGCCCACCCCGGGCCCCGCAAGGCAGACGCAGGGGCTCCAGTGCCTCCCAGGAGCAGGTTGGCCCTCGGGGAGGACTGTGACCTCTGACCCACAGAGCAAGGGTGACCTCAGACCCAGGAGGCCACGTGGCTCTGTGGGGTGGGGGATAGACACTGGCACCGCGAGTGGCCGAGGGACACCCTTCCTGGCGCCAACCTCAGCCCCTCTTTTCCAGGGCTGTGTCCGGGGTGGATGCCGACCCTGACTTAGTCCACATGGAAGCCCAGGACCTTGGAGGAGGTAAGCTGGGAGGGGTGCCTATGCCGGGTGTCCCTGAGCGTCCTCACCTGCGGCCAGCCTCCTGTGCCCGTGTGCACTCGCTCGTCCTCGGTGGCTGGCCCTGCACAGCCAGCCTCGCTGTGTTATGATGTGGCATAATTTTAGATGGGCTTGTTTTCCAGCTGGGGATAAATTGAAGTCAAGGAGCTCTGCTCCAGTGGAAAAGTCTATTAAGAGGGCGATTTGTTCTGGCCCCTGAGCATTGAGTGTTTCCTGCTCACTCAGCCCCCACTCCTGGCCCTGGCTGAGTGCTGGGGGTGGGGGGCCTCTGATGGCTTCCCCTCCAGTGGGGCGGGGGCCTGGCCACCCCAACCCAGCCGGCTTCATGCCAGAGCAAGCCCAGGGGCCTTGCATGCTCTGAGAAAGGTTCTCTGTGCTCCTGAGGGAAGAATATTGGCCGAAGAACCATGGAATGTTCTAGAACCGTGGGATTTTCTAGAACATCAGAGCCAAGAGGACCCATAGATTGTACTTTCATTCAACAAACACTTACTGAGTCCCCTGTGGGCCAGGCCCAGTGCTGACCCTGCTGGGGACACACAGCTGAACAAGACACAGCCCTGCCCCTTGTGTGGTGGGAGACAGCATAGACGCAGTCGACCATTGCATAAGCCGTGGGCCCCGAGTGCAGCAGGGAGGGAGGAGAGCAGGGGGGCACCACCCGGGTGCCGGTCCCTGTCCTGACCACACTTCCCTGCAGATGCTGGGCTCATGGTCTCCTCCTGCTGGTTTCTGTTCAAGGGGAGACCTGGGCAGAGTCACATTTAACATTAGTGGGAGCTGACAGGTGCAGAGCAGTGCACTTCCCTGCGTGGGACATGCTGTGTGGCACATAGGGTCGGTGCCGGGGAACACAGGGTCCTGGCCAAGAACAGGAGCACTGGCATCAGCTCCCAGCCCACCGTGTGCCAGCCGCGTGACCCCGGGCAGGTTACCCTGCCTCCCTGCGCCCGGTCTCCTCATCTGTGAAATGGGTCAGTACACACAGTGCTCAGTGCAGGGATGGCAGGGGTAAGCTCTCGGCGGATGGAAGCTACTGCTGGGTCCCTTTACCGTGTCCAAACCCTCAGCGCTTTCCTGGACCCGCCATCCGGGGAGGTGGAGCAGGTGCTCTTGTCACCTCTGCTCCACTCACTGGGAGAACAAAGCTCAGCGAGGCCCCAGGTTTGCCCACAGTCACAGGGTCCCAGGCCAATTCAGACCCCTGCTCCCGCCATGCTCCACGCACTAATCCAAAACCTCCCAGGCCCTGCAAGGGGCGACACGGGGCCTGACTCTCCAGCTGGGCTCGACAGAGCAGCTGCAGGCGTGCTTGTCTCTCATGACATCCCTGCCTCTGTCTTGGACTTCTTTCTTCTTGTCCTCGGCCCTCCCACCTTGCCCACCACCTCGTTTGGATTCCACAGCACCCAGGTGCCCTGTCACGCTCTGCACACTCCCCGGCCTGGAGCTCCTGGAGGACAGGGCAGGGTCTGACTGATTCACCACTGTGTCCCCAGTAGAGCTGCCGAGTGAATAAGCACATGGTCAGACGCCAGTCACCCTGAGCAGATGCTGGGACACTGTGACTGAGTGAGTGAATGAATGAGTGAGTGAGTGAGTGAGTGAATGAGTGGACAAATGAATGAATGAGTGAACAAATGAGTGAGTGAGTGAATGAGTGAGTGTGGGAGGGAATGAATGAGTGAGTGAGTGAGTGAATGAGTGGATTGTCAACTTTGAGTCTGGCCTGGGCTGGTCTCCCCACCGTGTGTCCCGCCGGGCAGGCCCACGACAGGAAATTCAGTGGGGACCGCAGGGAGTGACCAGGCGGTTTGAAGGGGAATTGGACGTGGTTCAGGAGTGTGGGCAGTGGCCCCGCCGAGGCTGACTGCGCACCTACTGTGTGCTGCTGTCTCACTGGACCCTAACAGCTCTTGGAGGTGGTCAGTAGCGTCCATGTCACAGTGGAGGAACTGAGACGGAGATGACCCTGCCCGTGAATTAGGCGTGGGTCCTCCTGGCCCCAGGCCTGGCCTCTCAGCTCTCTCCACGCTGCCCGGCCACCCGGAGCCGTGGGCAGGATGTGCCCCACGGGCTCTGAGGACTCCGAGCGCCCTTGCTGGGCTCCACCTTGGTCCGGGTGACGGAGTCCCACGCCCGCCCCCTACACTGGAGAGAAGAGCTTCCCAAGGCACGTGGGCTCCAGCCCGTCTGTACAGCTTCGCTGGACCCCAGCCCTGGGAAGACGGATGGACTGGAAATGACAGCAGCAGCTGCCAGGAAAGCGCATTCGATTTTGCTCAACCGCAAATCTTTGAAGAGATGAAAGTGGTCGCCTAAAGTTAGGGGGAAAGAACCCTTGAGGCCCAGCCCTGTTTAGGTAGAGACACCAGGAGGGCAGGAGGGGTCCCGTGCCCTGGTGGGCGCTGTGGTGCCTACGGTGGCCCTGTGCTGTCCCTTCCCGTGGGTGACTGCACGCACCCAGCGAGGGCTGGTTGGGTGGGAGTGTGTGGGGGTCTCCTGCCCGCAGCCTCATTGGGTCAGGTGGAGGTCCCTCTCCCAGAGAGACGGATCCAGGCGGCCATGTGTGTGCAGGTGCGGTCCCCGCCCATCGCCTAAGGCCCGGGTGGGGGCGGCAGGGAGCAGTGGGAGAAGGTGGGTCAGGTCGGGCACTCACGTTCCAACAGTCGCCTGCCCAACTTTAGCTCGGGGTCAGCAAACGTCTTCTGTCGGGGCCGGCCACTGATCTTTCCAGCCTGGCGGCGGTATGGCCTCTGCTGCCGTCGCAGTGTGGAGGCGGCCGTGGCCGGCACGTGAGCGAGCAGGCGCGGCTGTTGCAGGAAGGCTTCATTCGTGAAAAGCTGGCTGGCGCTGTAGACCAGTGACCTCGCCGCTCCCTCAGCCTCAGTTTCCTCGTCTGTAGGGTGGGACCACTGATAGCTTCCTGAGGACTAAAAGCGCTCATCGCAGGGGGGCGCCTGGCCAAAGCCGCCGCCTGCCGCCGCGGCGTGTCACGGGCAAGCCCACGTTCAAGCCCCGCGGCAGCACCTGCAATGCGGGCGGGGCCGGGAGCGGGCCAGTGCTTCGCCGTGCCTGGGCCCGTGACGGGCTCTCCCCAGCCGGGGTCTGAACGTCTGAGATTTCGCGCGCCGCGGGGCCGGCTCTCTCTCCTGCAGGTTTTCGGTACGTGACCTGCCGGACCCACAACTGCTCCGAGAAGACGCTCGCGGCCCCGTTCGCGGGCCCCATCGACCACAGCTCCCTGACCGTGCAGGACGGCTACGTCTTCTTTAAGGTGGGCTCGCTTCTGGGCTTTTGGAAATCGGCGGGAGGTGACGTGGCGTCTAAGCCGCTCTGGGAAGATGGAAGCACCCAGACAGGAGGCGTAAAATGGCTGCTTTACTCTCAAGTGCTGCTTGGTTCACAGCGTCCCCGCACCCGTGGCGGTGGCTGCAGGCGCCTCCAAAGGCCCCACGAGCCAGAACCCTGGCTCGGGGACACCATCCGCCCCTCTTCCCTTCTGCCCACCAGGACCGCCCCCAGCCCCCACAGCTCCGGGTCCCCCAGCTCAAACCCGTTTTGCCCCATTTGGTTTCAGTGACTTTGGAACTGATAAGGGCTGTCTCTGGTCGTTGTTCTTGGCTGCCTGTACACACGAGTACTCAGGTCACAGGTGGGACCACCCTCAGAAACCATTCAGCAACTGCAGTGAAGAATCGGTCATGCCGATTCTTGATTACCTCCATTGACGAGGCAGTCACCCCTTCCACAACAGCCTAGCCCTCTCCCGGCTAGCTCAAATCTTTAGAAAGTTCATCCCAGCACTGAGACGAAGTGTTTCCTCTACTCCCATCCAGTGGCCCCTGTTCTGCCCTCTGGGATCCCATGAGACAAATCCAAAGGATCCTACAGAGAAAGCCCCTTGAGGGCAGCCACTGGGTGTTGTCTCCCCAGAAGGCCCCTCTGTGCTCCCCAACCTGCCCTTTGCCCTGTCTCAGGGACACTTCGTCACCCCAGCTGCCCCTCTCCACGCACGCATGTGCCAGGGGCCCTTGTGGAGTTAGGGGCTGGAACTGGCAGGGGCATCACTGTCTCCCATTACAGCAGGCCAGGCAAGAGGCTCCTGCCATCCCCCGGCCCTAACTTCCAGCCCTGCCGCATTCTCCATCGCCCTCTGCTAACGCCAGCCCCATGGCTTCCGATTCCTTCTCTGTGTTTGCATACACTGTCCCCTGTGCCTGGAACACCCGCACTCCCTTCTCCACCTGGCCAGCTCCTGCTCCTCCTCCAAGACTCGGCCATGCACCGCCTCCTCCAGGAAGCTTTCCCTGACCTCCGCCTCTGCTTCAGGCCCACTGGCTGCCTGCTTGGAGCGCCCCAGCCCTGTGCCTTCCTTGCTCCCGGCCCAGGCCACACTGTCATCCTTTATTGTCACAATCTGAGGCAGGGCTCTCGGTCTGCTCTGTACTCAGCACCGCTGTTTCCCCTGCACCTCGCACTGCGTTTCCACAAATGTCTGCTGAGTATCAGAGCAAAGACGGTGTCAGCTTTTTGACAACCATCTCCCATGTCGAGTGGTTTCTAAACATTCTAATTGTCTGGTCTGCCAGCGCCCCAGCCTGAGACCCGGGGGCACCTGTGGCTGCACAGGTTGGGTTAGTACTCAGAGCAGCGTGGGGCAGCATGGGGGTCTCAGGCAGAGGGGCTGGGGAGGCCTGACTGTAGGGTGGGCCGTGGGAGGTAACGGGAGGATCCGAGGACTGGGTGCCGTCAGGAAGCGGGACACACTATGATTGGGCCTCGCAATAAATCTCGGGAAGGAGGGGGCTCAGCGAGGCCAAGCCGAGCCGGTGGAGACGCGGCCCTCAGCCGTCTCAGCCGGGACGGGCGGGTGGTCATTTTGTGGTTCCGTCTGTCTGTGTTCAGACGTGGTCACCACATGCTCTCGGCTCTGTCCCCATCCCTCACGCTCGCCAAGTGGCCTGGTCTGACATTGGTGTCCGGTGACACTGTTTGTGTTGGACAGGGGAACGCCCAGCCTGGGTGTGAGCACGGTGCCCCCAGCGCCCACTCCGGCGGCCGGGGCCCCTGTGCTAGTGCAGCTCACGGCCTGAGTCGCTCTGGTCTCCGCCCTTCTCAACAGTGGCCCAGAAAAGCTGTTCCTAACCCCCGGCTGGGGCGCCACCCGGAGGCTGCCCTCCTGCGGTGCTGGTTCTCCGGCCCATTGCCCGCAGGGAGCCCATGGGAAACGCTGGGAGGTGGCCCTGCCCCCCTCCTCTCTTTCCTTCCTTCCCGCCTGGTCCTTGGGGGACCCAGGCCCTTCCCGCCATTTCTCTCTGCCCACGGGGTGAGATGAACCTGACAGCCATTGCCAGGGGAATCGCCCTCTGCGGTGGCCGCAGGGCGTAGGTGCCTGTGGGGCCCAGACCTTCTGTCCCCGTCTGGGCTGGACCTCACCTCGCCCATGGGGTAGCGGAGAGGACAGTGGCCTGTGCTTCCCAGACCTGTCCAAACGGCGCTCCCACGGCTGAGATCCGAGACCCGGCTCTGGGGGGCCGCTGCCGTGTCCGGCTCGGAGGGGTGGATGCCCTGCGGTCACCCGCTCCGTCCTCCCTCCTGGCCCACAGTGACAGGGCTGCTCTCTCTCGAGCTCCTCGGGGAGCACAGACGCCCAGAAACCGCTTTGCTCACAGCATTTCCCGTCTTTGCTGTAGCCCCATTTTACTGAAGAGAAAACAGAGGCTCAGGGACACTAGGTGCTCTGCTGAGCGCCACGGCCAGTGGGGCACGGTCCCCGGGGGCACTGCCTGCATCGGCTCCCCTCCTGGGCCGGGTCCTGCTCACTGAGGCCGCGGCGGGCGGCGGGCGGCGGGCCCCGGGGGGTGTAGGGTGGGTGCCTGGCCCCTCCCTCCGCACGTCCTCCCATCTGAGCAGGCAGTGCCCGGTCTCCTGACGGGACAGCGGGTGTCTGGTGTGCCCTTTGCCCCCGGCCACACCTACAGTCTGCTCTGGTGGAAGGAGCACTGGCTGGGGAGTCGGCAGAGAATCCAGACCCTCCACCAACGGGCGGGAGACCCTGGGCAAGCCTGGGCGCCTGCCAGGCTCTCGGCACAGGACGGGCACCATGGCCTCCCTGCGGGCCTGCAGTGTCACCTGCAGTGGTCACCTGAGGGAGAGCTGCAGGAGGCGCCCAGGGAGCGCTGGGCCCCCGGAGGCCACAGAGCGCCTGGGCAGGGCTCGGAGCCGGCACGGAGCGTCCGCAGGTCCTGAGTCAGGCCGCTGAGCGGCGCTGGTTCCTTTGCTGGAGCCACGCTGTGGGGAGGGTAACAGGGCCCTGAAAGAGGCCCTGGGCCTCGGGGGTGTTTCTTCAGACCCGAGTGGGGGGTCTGGACCTGAGGGGCCACTGACTGGCTTGCACAGAGCCATTGTTCCCCCTCTGAGCCTCTGTTTGCTAATCCACGAAATGGGCATGAAGTCCCCGTCCACGGGAGGCCTGGGACAGATGCGGGCAGCATTCACCACTGGGCAAGGCCCCGCTGGAGCTGCCAGATGACCTCGCCCTCGAGAGAAGAAAAGCTCGGTTTAGAGAAGAAACAGCTCTTCCCGGTTGGTGGCTCGCCTGCAGCCCGGCCGGAGGCTCCGGGTTGGCCATTCTGAGAAGGTGATGGCAGTGCGGGCAGATTCGAACGTAAAGGATGCTGCTGTGTTTAGAACCTTCCCGTGGGGGAGGCTGGCCTTGCCTGGCTCCACTCACCAGGGGAAAGTCGCATTTGCATCTCTCCGAGGTGGCGGTGCTGCTTGGCCCACAGCCTCAGAACTCAACCGCAAGCCCCCCGCCACCCCTTAGCCTGTGGATGAGGAGGGGCAGCAGTTCTGAAGGCCTCGATCCTTCTCCACCAGGCCCAGCAGACGGCCCAGCTGTCTTCCCACCAGCTCCTGGCAGGAGTGGGACTGGGCACACCCTCACTCCCTGAGCATCCGCCCATGGCTCCCCAGTGCCCTCCCCGGTGAAAGCAAAGTTCTCCAGGGGTGGAAGGCCCGTGGAGCCTGGTGCTGCCTTCTCTTAGCCCCTTGCTGGAGCTCAGCTGATGGCAGACAGGGCTCTGAGAAGGACACTGACTTCTCTCGGCCACTCCCTCTCCGTCTTCCCCCACCTGCTGAGCAGGTCATCCGTCTCCGTCTCCGGGCTGCGTGGCTCTTCCTTGTGAGAAAGCAGGGCACCACCTCCTCCAGGAAGTCTGCCCGGCCTCGCTCCCCCCAGGGGCCCCTTTCTCTGAGCTCCCAGGACACCTGAGCTTCCCGCATCACAACACTCCCCACTCCAGGGGCCTGAGGGCCGGACCACCACAGACCTCACCGTCCCACCCTCAGGGACAGAATCGTTTGGAGAGGTCGTGTCATCATGTGGTCATGATGCTTTGCACACCGCGGGCGTGTGGTAGGGGTGGCTGTGTACCTGTTGATTTGCAATAACAGGCGTATCCAACCCCTGTGTGATTCCTGCTGGGGCCACACGCTGCCCCAAGCGCTTCACAGCCGCTCATCCCCACAGCTGCCCATCAGGCAGCCTCTGATATCGCCGTCCCCATTTCACAGGGGGGAAACTGAGGCACGGAAAAGTCATGTAGCTCTGCCAAGGCCACGTGGCTCAGAGGTGGAGCTGGAATCAGCCTGGGCAGTGATGCAGGATGCCTGTGACCTTAAGCACGGCGCCGTGTTGCCATATACACATGCACACACACACACGTGCACACACACACACACGCACGCACGTGCACACACACATGCACACACACGTGCGCACACACACACATGGACACACACACGTGCACACACAGGACTCATGCCCACACACTCACACATGGAATGCACACCCACACACACCTGTGCACACACAGAGAACACATGCACACGTGTGTGTGGGATACATGTTCACGCTTTCACATGCATGGGGTGCACACCCACACATGCATGCATAAACGGAAAGCGTGCACATGTGTGCACACGTGTGCGCCTTCACACACATGCACACACAGGGAACACACCCTCACACGTGCACACGCACACACATAGAGGCCTAGAGGTCACAGGACACTGCCTCCCCTTCGCCACCCCCTCGCCCCTCTTCCCGTCCCTCTCTCCTCCTGCCCCGTCCCCAAGGAAGCAGACGCCTCTTTTCCTGGCTCTTCTGTTATCTCCTGTGGGAGACGACAGCTCCGTGTCTCGGTTTTCTCATCTGTAAAATGCAAGTGATCACAGTTCACAGAGTTGTTTGTTATGAGAACAAATGAGCCGCTCTCAGCACAGTGCCAGCCACGTCCACGCCCACAGTCGCAGGAAGCGTTGCCTCTTGTTTTGTCTCTCATGCCTCAGGGTTTGGTGGTCATCTTTTGTGGCTGGAGCTTACCTTTGGCCTGTATCTTCCTCTACCCAGTGGCTCACCGAAGTACTCTCCCTAAGAGAAGTTCTGGGGAACAGGGTTTTCTCCACCTTGTTCCATAACTTGGATGCAGGGAAACAAGGTGCTGAGAGTGCATGGGGAGAGAGGTTAGTTCTAGCTGAGGGACGTGGGGGAAGACTTCCCAGAGGAGGGTTATTTGATATGGGGCTCTGAAGGATGAATAGGAGTCTGTCTACTTCAGGCAGAGCAGGTGTAAGCAACGTAAAATTTCACCAGCTGAAATACAATGTGTAGTATTTCATTCATGAGGCTCTGGCTTGACAGGAAAGCAAGCTCCTTAAAAACTTGTTTCCTCTCTCCTGTTAGGCAACCTCAACAAACCGGACTAAATACTACGTCTCTTATCGTCGCGGTGAATTTGTCCTGATGAAGCTGCCGAAGTACGCACTGCCAAAGGTAGGGGTGGTTTCCCCGGCCCCTGCCACGTGGCCACGGCCTGAGCCGGCACTGACTCTGGGCCACAGGACACGTGCACGGGGCTCCGTGGCCCCAGGTCAGGACAGGGGAGCGAGGGTGGCCATGCCTCCTGCGACTCCTCTACCCTCCCACCCTCCGCTCCAGCCCCACGTGTGCCCGGCTCCGCCCGGTCTTAGGGCTGCTGCCACGCTCTTCCCTCTGCCTGGTCCGTCTTTTCCCAAGACTCCTGCACTTGTGATGTTCCCGAGTCGTGCCTCCGACTAGTGACCCTCCGGGCGGGTCCAGGCCTCGGTTTCCCGTTCGCAGCCACCCTTCTCCTTCCTGACACCCAGGGTGCTGGGGGGCCCCCGCGTTGTCTCCTGCTTTCCACAGCAGTTTCCAGGGCTGGGGGAGGTTTCTGTTTTATTCACTTCTGCATTCCAACCGCCTGGTATGGTGTGCAGTCACAGTCGATGCTCCGTCAAAGCTACTTCCTCCCCTCTGCCAGGGTAGGCGAAGCAAAGGGGGACGTGGGGGCTGCCCAGACCCGGCCCCCAGCCCTGCCTCAGGCCAGAGTCCACAGTCCCCTCCCTGCTGACGTGGTGTTCCCATTTTACAGAGGAGGCGATTGCCATTCAGAGAGGCTGAGTCTCCTGTCTGAGGTCACACAGCTAGTAAGAAACCAAAGCAGGTCTCAAACCCAGGTCCGGGCGAGTCTGAGTCCAGCCTCATGCCACATCCCCCTGCAGAGGACGTGGGATGGCCCGCGTCACAGACCCCCATTCCACGTGCAGAGTTTAGAAGCACAGAGTGCAGCAGCCTTTCCTCCCACGTATTCACCGAGCATCAAGTATAAGCTAGGATCTGTGCTAGGAACTTGTCTGCAGCTGAATCCGACACCCCCGTTTCCTGCTCTTGTGGGGTTTTCAGAGAGGAAATAGGCAGAAAATTGAGTATACAGACAAACATGTAAAATAATTGCAAGTCGTGGTCTGTGCTATGAAGGGAACAAGAGGCAAAGACAGAGTGATGGAGGGTGAGGAAACTTGCCTGAGGAGGATATTTCATCTGAAGCCCAAAGGTTGCAGGAGAGCTGTTCAGGTGGAGGGCAGTGCCTGTGCAAAGGCCCTGGGGCAGGAGCGAGCCTCGCTGAGGGAAGGGGGAAGCGTGGGGTGAGAGCAGATAGGCACTCGGGGCCCTGCAGGCCTGGGGCTGTGGATTGTTGTAAAGTCCTGTACCCCTGAGCTGCTGCGCTGGCACCGTCACACCCCCCTGGGCCAGAAATGGGAAAAGTACATGAGGCTTTTAAAAACATTTTAAATTTTCTCTTTAAAAAAGAAAAGGAAAGGGAAAGAGAAAAAAATGGAAAGGAAAGAAAGAAAAGGAGCAAGCTTAGTAGATTAAGTCCAGGCCTGGCCGAGTAAGTAAATTAGAAGCTAATGGTCTCGTTTAGGGCAAATGCAAGTGGTGTCCCTGGGGGTGAGGGGACTTTTCCTGCACCCTGGGGGCTGCAGCATCAGAAGCGTCCTCTGTCCTGGTGTTGGGGAGGCGGCCACATGGCGAGGAGGAGTTAGGCGGACACCCGGGTCCCTCCCTGCTCCCCTCTGGCATTGGGACCGTGGGTGGCTGCCGCCCCTCTCCGGGACGGGGGTGGCTGGAGCAGCGGCAGGACATTTCTGAGGGCGTTCTCAGGAGCCTACGGCCACGAGTCATGACCTCCGTGACCTCGAGCGCTGGCTGCACCTCCCTGGACCTCGGGGTCCTCGTCTGCAGGGGACATGGCAGTGTGGGTTTCTCAAAGTGGTCGTGGGGTTTGCAGGACGCCCCGGCGCGTGTCCTGCTGCAGGCCCTCAACAGTGTGCATGACATGCTGCTGCCTCCCCCCCCGTTCCTGAGGCTCTGATGGAAGATACAGCCCCCACATCGTAAGTGGGTGATGGAAATGAGACACACGCCCCTCGTGTCCTCCAGTCGCAAAGGAAGACCAGGGACCCACTCAGATTGGCGGCATTTGCATTGGCACCAAGTCTTCATTTGGGGGTCCCTGCCCAGGACACGGTGACGGGCAGTTGAAGATGATGGGCGAGTCAGGTTGCTCTCCAGGAACACGACCCCCCAGGACCGAGTGGTCCTCAAGACCACACGGCGCCTCGCCGAGAGTGGTGCCCGGCCGGGGGGCGGCCTGCTTCCTCTTCTCCAAATTCCGGAGAGCAGCCAGAACCTGGTGTTTCCCACCAACATCTTGTAGAACTGGCTAATTGAATTTCCTAATCAGATTTTGTGTTTTATGGTAAATTTGTAACTCTTGCCTGTTTCTTCCCCCCAAGCCACCCCCATCTGTTTTCCTTTAATTGCCCAGGTGGCATGAAAACAATAGAAGTCAGAGCAGAGGGGACTCGCCCACAGCTTCCCTCCCGGGTCACGGGGCCCCTGGTTGGTTTCCCCGAAGTCCCTGGCCAGATGCCAAAGTGACTGTTGTGTGGCTGAATCTTAGCAGGCGCTCCGGGCTGCAGCTTGCTCTCAGGTGACATTGTGTCGTGAGAATGTTCCAGAATGATACACGATATCCACTTGAAGTGACTGCAGAACTTTCAGTTGAGCAGCACCTCCCTTTAGCCAGGCCGATTCCTGTCCCCTGGACATTTGGGTTGTTTCCAGTTTTCGTAACTATAAACAGGCTACAATGAATATATCTGGGCCCGCAGGTATTTCTTTTTTTTATTTTTCTAAGAACTGCTGGGCAATGGGTACAAATGTTTGCGTAGTTTAGCTGCTTTTTCAAAGGGTCCCACCTTGCCATCAGCTAAGTTGGAACAGACCAGCTTCAACACGGCTTTGCCAAATTTTGTGCTATATCATTTCTTTCTGCTTCAGAGGTATAAATGGCACCAATCTGCTAGTTTAATTAACCTATCTGTGAAAACTAGAAAGGGTGAACAGTTTTTATTATATTTGCCAGCATCCTTGAATTGTTTTCTTTGTAAGGATTTTAAAAAAGAAAAACAAAACTCATGTTCCCTAACAGAAAAAAACAGGCATAGGCTGTAGATCGACAGCCTATGTATCTAAAAGAGGAGAAACAGTCAAATGACTGTCAATTGTATAAAAACATTCGTAAGAGTGAAGTAAAGGTGAACAGCTTGCACACAGCTTGCAGGAGCCAGGGTGGGCAATAAGAACCTTATCCTGCAGATGCTGGGGGTCTGTGCTCTGATTGTTGATTGCTGCTTCTGATCGTGGAGGTGCAGACACCCAGCTGGGCAGCCATCGCTGCAACCCCCACCAGCTGAAGCAGGGTCCACGGGATTTAAAGGGCCAGAGCCTGTTTTCCCCCCTGTATTTTCCTTCTTTTCCCCTTTCGAGAGCCAGACATTTAAGGACTAGGACACTCAAAAGCAGTTACATATATGGAGGAATTTAGAAAGTCACCTGCATGCTGAGGAAAAGTACAGGCTTAGAAAAGACTTAGAAGAACTTAAGTTTACACCCCAGACTGATCCCTGGTGCAGAGACAGCCTACAGCAATCAAAATCAAAAACAAACCAGCAAACACTGGGGAACAGGGAGAATCTGATTTCCAGAGATACCACATTATCAGATTCAAACATCCAGTTTCCAACAACAAAAAAGTCACAAATGGTACAAAGAAAGTATGATCCATTTGGGGAAAAAAACCCAGAAATTGTTCCTGAGAAAATGCAGGTGGCAGACCTACTAGACAAAGACTTTAATACAACTGTCTTAAAGATGCTCAAAGAACTAAAGAAAAATGTGGAGAAAGTCAAGAAAACAATGTTTGAAGAAAATAGAAATACCAAGATGCAGATAGAAAACATAAAAACTCTGGAGCTAAAAAGAACAATAATTGAAATGGAAAATTCACAAGAGGGATTCAAAAGTAGATCTAAACAGACAGAAGAAAGAATCAGAGAATTTGAAGATAGTTCAATGGAAATGATCAAGTCTGAGGATCAGAAAGAAAAAGGAGTGAAGAAAAGTGAACACCATCTGAGATATCTGTGGGACACCATCCAGTGGACCAACATATGCATCATGGGAGTCCAAGAGGAGACCAGAGAGAGAAAGGGGCAGAGAGGTTATTTGAAGAAATAATGGCCAAAAACTTCCCCAAATTGATGAAAGATGTGAATGTAAATATCTAAAAAAGCTTGATGAACTCCAAGTAGTATAAACACAGAGAGACCTGCACCAAGATACATTATAATCAGACTGTTGAAAGACAAAGCAAGAATCTTGAGAGCAGCAAGAGAGAAGCAACTCACCACACACAAGGGCTCCTCAATAAGACTATAAACAGATTTCTCATCAGAAACCTTGGAGGCCAGCAGGCGGTGAGTCGATATATTCAAAGTGCTGACAGAGTCTGATGAAGGTGCTGGTTCATTAGGCCGTTCCACGAGTTTATGTAAAGATCTATGGGGAAATTTACCCTATCATGCTTATTAAAAATGTTTTTAAACTTTCTACAATTACTTCTTTAAAATGTGTTCACTACAACTGATGGAATAATACAAATCTCTGTACCATTTCTACCTGTTTCCTCTTCATTCCTCCCTTCCACGACAATCTCATTTCCTCATTCCTCAGTGTGACTGTTGCAGAAACCCTTGGAGACCTCTCAATATCCATTCTGCCCTTTCATCTTAGTTTAACAAACTGCACATTTTAGCTGGCACATTGCTTTCCAGCTAAAAAACTACATTTCCCAGCTTCCCTTGCAGCTAAATATGGTCATGTTTCTAAAATCTGACCAATGAGATGCAATTGGGATTGTCATGGGAGACTTCTCAGAGCCCTCCTTTAAAGGCAAGCCTTTTGCTCCCTCTTTCCTTCCTCCTTCCTGTTGCCCTGCGTGTCAACATGATGGCTGGAGCCCTAGCAATCATTTTGGACTGTGAGGACAAGGGCTGTATCATGGGACGGTAAAATCATGACCCAGAAGGAGCCTCTGTCCCTGGTGACTTTGTAGAGCTTTCATACTGGACTGTCTACCTCTGGACTTCTTTTACACATGGGAGAAATGAACTTCTATCTTGTTTGTCACTTTTTTCCCCCCAGTTTCTGTTACTCACAATCAAACCTATTTCTACCTGGTAAGAAATATTGGCGACCTTGGTGTTTCCTTCTGCGTATTTATCCAAGGCATACAAATATATACATACAAACACCTACACATATTTGTGATTGTTTTTCATATCCTTTGTTTACAAATAGAGTCAACAAATGTCTCTACCTCGAGCTTTTCTTAAAAACAAGAGTTATAAATACAAATATAAGCAAAAATTGCGTATTACTTATCACTTTCTAATCAGCAAAGATTTTTAAAGGAGCATTCTCAGTATTGGAGTGCATGAGGTGAAATGAGTGTCCTCTACCCTGCCGTTGGGGAAAGACTTAATACAAACTCTGGGGATAGTAACTATGTAACAAGAGCTTTAAAAATGTGCCTGCTCTCAATGCAGCAGTTTCCCTTCTTAGAATTTATGTTAAGGAAATAACCAGCGAGGCAGAGATCTGTCTGGGAATGTTCATGACTGTTTAGCACATAATTTTGGAGACATTAAAGGCTCACCAGTGGGGAAACCATTCAATGAAATATGGTACGTCCACAAAATGGACTATCACACAGTCATTAAAAGTGGTGTTTACACATAATTCTAACAACAGAGGAAAATGCTCCCCATATAATGTGAAAAAGCGAGCTACAAACCACACATGAAAAAATATATGAATCACACTCGGGAAAAGCCCAAAAGTAAACGTTTTAAAATGTTAATATCGGGTCTCTCAAGGGGAGGCATTGTAGGCAACTTTTAGTTGCTTTATACGTTTTTCTTTGTTTCCCAGATTACAGTAAACATTTACCCAATGCATTTACCCAGGTTATGCAAACACTCACCCAGGTGCAGAGGAGACCAAGTCTGAATTAATGCAAGAGCAGTAAACATCGAATGCTCATGGCACGGTTGATGTGGGCACGCCCTGAGCTCGGCACCACCGTGGCACGGCCGATGGCACGCCGCCCCTGCTGAGGCAGCAGAGTGACCAATGCCTGGTGACACACAGTGCAGTTTGGCCTGTGGCCACGCGTGGAGAAATGGGAGGGGAGGCAGGAGAGAAGACCAGCGATGACCCTGCTCTGCGTGTTGGGGTTCACATTGCAACCCTCAGACCCACCTCCAGCCCATTTCACAGATGGGGACCACGAGGCCCTGCATCCCCGACCTCTGTAATCCTTCCAACACTAGCTTCCTTGTTCTAGTCATTTCTGTACGTTAGATTTACGTCCGCAGACAAAGGTCCAGCTCGTGCTGCTGGGGTCCCCCCTGATTGGGAGCCGCACAGTGGGTGCTTCACCACACCGTGTCCCCTCTCTGCAAAGCCCGTTCTTTGGCCGCACAGCACAGGGGCCGGGCGGGAGGGAGGGAGGGGTCCAGGCAGCCACGTCTTTGCTCTCACTGGAAGGCCATGCCGACTGGACAGACTAGGGGCCCAATCTGTTATTAGGGAGAAAAAAATTACCTTCTCTACGCCCTAGCGTCAGAGGAGACAATGTAAAGGGAAGCGTACCCCAAAACTGCACCAGCCCCGCAATGGGGGGATGGAGGGGGCCGCCTCTGCAGGCGGGGCGGCCTGCCCCGCCTCGGCCGGCCGTCTTCAGCTCCCGTGTCTTGGCAGCTCTATTGCCAGAAGGGCAGTAACAGTTTCGGAGTGATAGAAGACAGAGTAATAGATGCTGGGGAAGAAAAGCTCGTTAAGGCTTCAGAACAGGCCTGTGCAGATGCCTTTCCACGAGGCTCCTGGGCCGCATGCGGCTCTGGGTGGGAGAGAAAAGACAGACAAGAAACCAAGGTTAGCCCTGGGTTCTTTTCCCGCCTTTTGGTTTGATGGGGTTTTGTTTCGCTTCTGAATTGTAAAATCTGGAGCTGAAACCTGAGATGACTGCGCTCAGCCCCCTCAGGAGCTGCCTGGGCCTCCTGCTCCCAGTGGGAAACTGAGGCTCGAGCCTTGGTCTTTGCTGGTCACCTCCTCAGGACAGCCCTCCTGCCCCCTGTGCTGGGGAGGGGCCTGCCCTCGGCTCCCACGGTGCCCTGCACTGCCCGTTCCTGCTGCGCACCACCCTGCTGGGGCCTCGGTGGCTGTGAGCCCGGCGGGGGCCTTGGTGGGGGGGAGACCCACGCTGTGGCCCCAGCGCTTGGTGTGGGCTGGCACAGAGGAGCCGTGGGCACAGGGCAGCTCACGCAGCAGCCCGTTGATGACGTCTAGGGACGTGAATTTACCCCTTCCTCCCACCCAGTATACATTCCCAGAGGGCAGGGACCACACGTGGCTCCCCGCTGGACCCCAGTGCCTACAACAGTGCCTGGCACACAGTCGGTGCTTAATGACTACGTGTTGAATGGATGAACCAACAGATGATTCACCTGATCCTCAGGATGGGACAGGGGAGGGGGCCAGGGAAGAGACCCACCCTCACCTCCCAGAGGTGATCCTCTGGGGTGCTTCTGACCATCTGGGTGCATGGAGAACTGCTCCTCCCCACTGCAGGGGCAGACGGGCAGACAGCCTGACGGGGGGCCAGGAGGAGGAGACGTCATTGCCCCCATCCTGTGCCTGGGCCCTCCCTCTCCCAACCCAGTATAGAGGGTCGGAACGTCACCCCCATTTTAGAGGTGGGAAAACGGAGGCCCAGGGAGGTAAAGGGACCTGTCCACGGCCACAGAGCCGAGACAGCAGAGCCAGGATGAAAATCTAGGTCAGCCTGACTCCAAGAGAGCTGTGGCCCCGTCCGGGGCCTGAGACCTGCCCACTCCCCACCCCCATGGCCGGCTTCACGGTCCCACACCGGCCCCAGCCCCCTGACCCTGCGCTCTCCCCCGTCACACCCCCAGGACCTGCAGATCGTCAGCACGGAGGAGAACCAGGTGCTGGTGGCGGTGCAGGAATGGTACCAGACGGACACCTACAACCTGTACCAGTCGGACCCGCGCGGCGTGCACTACTCGCTGCTGCTGGAGGACGTGCGCAGCTCCCGGCAGGCGGAGGAGAGCGTGCTCATCGACGTCCTCGAGGTGGGGTGCCGTGGGAGGGGCTGCGCGGGTGCCGGGGGCCTCAGCTGGGTGTCGGGGCCGGGTCTCCCCTCCCCGTCCCTCCCCCTTATCTCTGATGCTCTAGCTCAGAGGGCTGCAAATACCTCTATAAAGGGCCAGGTATTTTAGGCTTTGTAGGCCGAGAGGATACTCTGTAGGGACTTTTAGAGCAAGAGAGAAAACTTGCTCTTTTTTGACAAAATTCAAAATATAATAGTGGAATACAGCTTTTTGTGATACAGGTCTAATAATGAAAAGACTGGAATTCTTTTGGGGATAACCTTTTGCTGAATTGGGGTTCAGCGTTGGTGGTCCCTGTCATCGACTTGATCCCAAGTGATCATCTGTAAAGCCACTCCTGGGACCCCCGCTCTGTCTCAGGCCCTGGAGTGTGCCTGCCTCTCTCTGCTCCAGGCCTCTCTGCCTCTCCCTTTCTCTCTCCCTCTCCGCCTCTTCCCCGCTCCAGCCGCTGGTCTCCTCCTCCCTCTCCCCTCTAGCTGTGTATCTGATGTCTGTCTGTCTCTCTCTCCTGCCTCTCTTCTCTCCCAAAATGGGGCTGGCGCCTCCCCGCACGTGGTTCTGATACATTGGGAGCCTCTCCTCCCTGCGCCCTCCCTGGGGTCCTGCCCTCGTCTGCCTCCCTCCGAAGCCTCCGCTTGCTCTCCTAACATGACACCGGGGACCAGTGCAGGCTCCAGTCTCCCACGCCGGGCTCTCTCCGCCGTATGAGAGCACCCAGGCCCCAGAGCGTTCTGTACTTGGGTTCCACAAAGGTCCGTCACCCACATACGGTGGGCCCGGCCTGGACCAGGCCCTTCACGGTCACCTCCTCTGTTCTTATCTACACCAGAGCCAGGGAGAGGGTCCCTTAGCCCATTTACAGGGAAGGAACCTGAGGCTCAGAGAGGGCGAGCCGCCTGCCTGGACAGAGCTGGAAGTAAGGGCTGGCCCCATGGCTTAGCGGTTAAGTGCGTGCACTCTGCTACTGGCAGCCTGGGTTCGGATCCCAGGCGCGCACCGACGCACCACTTCTCCGGCCATGCTGAGGCCGCGTCCCACATACAGCAACTAGAAGGATGTGCAACTATGACATACAACTATCTACTGGGGCTTTGGGGGGGCGGGGAAAGGAGGAGGATTGGCAATAGATGTTAGCTCAGAGCCGGTCTTCCTCAGCAAAAAGAGGAGGATTAGCACAGATGTTAGCTCAGGGCTGATCTTCCTCAAAAAAAAAAAAAAAAAAGAGCTGGAAGTAAGCCAGAAGACCAGGACCAGCCCAGTCTGTCTGCCCGAAGCTGGGCCCCATCCTCTTGGCCAGCGCTCCCTCTCTTGGTCCTTCACCCCAAGCTCCGCTCTCGTGCCCTGCCCACAGGGAGCCCCTGGGCCAGTGGGGATACCCGTAAGTGTCCAAATGATGCAGCGTATTTTGATAATCAGCGCCGGACAGTGGGTGTGCTGGGTTCCACGTGGGCACACGGTGGCCTGCCGTCCCTGTGGGGCCAGGAGGGTGTCCCATGGGTGGCCAGTGGAGCCGTGGGGAGACAGTGGGAGTTTGTCAGCGTGGGAGGCAGGCTCCCAGATGGAGCCAAGGCTTCAGCATTTCTCTCTCAGTTGTTGACAGCAGCACGGAACCGTTTTCCCCAAAAGTGATGAACATAATCATTTGTCCACGATGAGAACCCATTCATCAGGGTTTACTGCCCAAGCGGGATGGTGCCGAGGAACAAGCCGCGGCTTACTGCCCTTTGCTGAAAGCTGCACCCTGGCAGCCTCGTCCTGCCCGAGGCAGCCCCACAAAATGCCCTGTCCTGCAGAACCTCCGAGGAGCCAGCTGGGCACATCACAGACCTGGCTCTGAAAGGTCGTCATGGCTGCTGCCTGACACAGCCGTCTGGGAGAAAGGAGACGGGTGATGGTGGCACAGGAAGGGTGCCCAGGACAAGGGCGCTGCAGACGGGGGACGCTCCATTCTGTCCACCGGTATCTGTAATGCTTGTACCGCATGCCCGGCTCTGGGCCCCGCCCTGGGGACACAGGGAGGAGGAGACCAGCCCTCGCGGAGCTCCGGCCTCTGCAGGAAGACCAGCTCCCAACAGTGGCTCTGACTTGGTGTGCCAGCGCCTGGGGGACACGGTGGGGAGCAATTGGCCAGGGAGTGCTTCCTGGAGGAGGGGGTGCAGACTAAGTTGAGGCCAAGCAGAGATTAGCCAGCTGAGGAACCGGGGAACAGCAATCCATGCACAAAGACCACGGAGTGAGAGGACATGGGGAACCCAAGGAGCTTCACGGTGGCCAGGTCCAGAGCTGGGCGCCCTGGCTTCTCTGAAATCCACCTAACAGGGATCAGGGTGGCAGTTACAAGCACAACTCGGGAGCCCGGCTGCCTGGGTTCAAATCCCAGTTCTGGTCCGTATTTGCTGTGTGACCTTAGGCAGCTTCCTTAACCGCTCTGTGCTTGTTTCCCCACTGTGAGAGGAGGATGAGAATAGCACCTTCCTCGTAGGGCTGCCGCGAGCATTGAGGACGTCTTTCCCATTGAACACATGGGGCAGCGTCTGGTGCCCAGTCAGTGCTGGGGGAGCTCTCGTGGTTTTCACTGCAGTGGCCTTTTCTGGGGATTCGCAATAACGCCTGGGAAGGGCCTGGCCTAGAATCGGCTCATGAGGTCACACGCATGCGCTGCTTCCGTTATTGTCACGGTTGTCCTTCGTCCAACGGTGGATCCAGGAAAAATGCTTCGTCCCCGACGTCACAACAAACCCTGCCTCTGAGGGCCCGGGCTTACCCGTGCCGTGAGGGGTCGCCCTGGCGGGGCGTGCCCCGGGTTCCAGGCAAGACAGCATACCTTTTCTGAGGGCCCCTGTGCTGGAGCTTGGGTTAGGAATGGGGTCTCGGGGGGCCCCAGTCTTGTCCCCGCCCCCGAGGAGCCCTGGCCGCGGTGGGGAGACAGCCATGGTTGTGGGCTGAACAGGGACCCCAGAAATAAACGGCCACGCCAAATCCCCAGAGCCTGTGACTGTGACCCTATGTGGAAGAAGGATTTCGGCAGCCGTCATCAAGTGAGGGATCCTGAGATGAGACCACGCTGCACTGTCCGCGTGGGCCCTGAATCCAGTGGCCAGGGTCCTGCGAGGATCAGGAGGAGACATGCAGACACACAGGGAGGAGGCTGCGAAGACACAGGAGAGATTGGGTGACGCGGCCACATCCAGGGACGCCTGGAGGCACCAGGAGCTGCAAGAGACACGGAAGGACCCTCCCCTAGAACCTTCGGAGGGAGCGCAGCCCTGCCCACACCTTGATTTTGGACTTCTGGCGTCCCGAACTGTGAGAGAACAAATGTTTCTTGTTTTAAGCCACGAGGTTTGTGGTCATTTGTTGTGGCAGCCCCAGGAAATGAATACAGCCACGAAGGGGGCAGTTACATAAGCCACATCAGTGCTGGGAGCCGCTGCTCGGCTGATCAGACCCAGCCCAGGGGAGGCGCCGCCCACATCTGCCATGTCTCTGGGACGTGAGGGGTCTATGGCGTTTGTCTCTGAATGTTTGCATAGAGACCAGTTGGGATATAAAATAGACATTACCGAATGAGGCAAGCCACCACTGGGCGAATCCGCGTCCTCTCTGTCCCTGGGGGCCATTGAGGGGGTCATCTCGATCCAGCGCTGAGCAGGCCGGATGCGCCACCCAGGTGATGTCTCAGAGAGCAGGAGACAGAAAGTCGTCACCGTGTGTGAGCGAAGGGGCTGTGGTCCTCCATGCCCTGGGGCCGTCACCCCAGGAGGGAGGGCGGGTCTCCCCCTGCGAAAAGCAGCATTTTACACAGACAATGCACACGGCAAAGCGGAATTGAGGGTGCTTACCAGCAGATGGGGAGATTATCTAGGTGGACGCACTGTAACCAAGGAGTCCTTAAAAGTAGAGGAGGGCAGAAGAGGAGGGTCAGAGAAACACGTGTAATCACAGAGGAAAGGTCAGAGAGATGCTGGGCTTCTGGCTGTGAAGATGGAGGAGGGGCCACGAGCCAAGAAACTCGGGTGCCTCTAGAAGCTGGAAACGGCCGGGACACAGATCTTCCCCTGGAGCCTCCAGAAGCAACCAGCCCTGTGGACACCTTGATTTAGCCCAGTGAGACCCGTATTGGACTTTCAACCCCCAGAACTATAACATAGTCAATGGGTGTGGTTTTAAGGCACTCGGTCTGTGTTCATCTGTTAGAGCAGCCGCAGAAAACTCAGCCACCATTCACTCGGCCACCTTTCTCCAGCGTCATCGATGGGGTACCCACTGTGTGTCAGGCACTTGGCTGACCTGGGCATCGAGGACAGTGAAGCACCAGCCTCCTGGCGTTGTGGGATTTGAATGAGCTGGCACTGTCGCCGACCACATAAAAGGCACTTAGTAACTGTGTTATTTCTATGATCCTTGTAGAAATTAGAAGTTTAATCCTTGGCTATGGAACCTTGGGTACGTTCCACAATTCTCTGAGCCTCAGTTTTCTCAGTTCATTGTGAGAAATAAGGACGCGCTGCACACAGAGGAGCAGGAACAGCCTCGGGCATGCAGGAGGGTCCGAGAAGCGCACGCCACCCTGGGGGGTCTCAGTAACTGGTCTGAGGCCCCTGTGCAGTAAGGAACTTGCAGAAAAAGGACATCTCTGTGGAAACAGGAGCTTGGATTACAGGGCGTTGCTGATATTTGACCACTTCTTGTGAGCCAACTTAGAAACCGACTGTGGGCCGTGTTTGGGTCCCTGCCGTGGGCCCTCAGGAAACCCTGAGAAAGGAGGCAGGGCAACCCTTGAGCCTCTGGCCAGGGCAGGCTGGGGTAAGCACAGACCCCTGTCCTCGCTACCTGGCACCCCTTCGGGTGGGGTTGAGCTGAGGGAGTCCCCCGAGGAAAGCCCAGAGCGGTCCACTGGTCCAGGCCCTGTGGGTCCACTGGGAGGGAGGTGAGGGGAGAGGGCTCTGCATCAGGAGCTCTGGGCTGCAGATGGGGTGACCGTGACGCACGGGCGTGTGGGGACCAGGGCTCTGCTCACTGCCCCACAGCCGGAGTCTGGACCTGGGAGGGCAGCTCAGTGTCGTGAAAAGCACCCGGGCTTTGGGGTCAGACAGAACCGGCTTCCAGTCAAAGCTCAAGCCGGAGTCTCGGGTCCCTTGCCCCCTACGCCCCGCTGGCCTCCAGGGGCACGCGGTCAGCCTCAGCTCCGGGGCCATTGTCGGGTGAAACAGGGCCGTGCGCACAGAGCCCTCAGAAGGGGCGGGCCCACAGTGGACACTCGCCCACTAGAGGCTCCCGGCAGGTTTTTACACTCCGTCTGTATTTCTGTCCCAGGTCCGAGGGGTGAAAGGCGTCTTCTTGGCGAACCAAAAAATCGATGGGAAGGTGGTGACGCTTATAACCTACAACAAGGGACGTGACTGGGATCACCTGAGGCCGCCCAGCACGGACATGAACGGAAAACCTACCAACTGTAAGCCTGTAAGTGCCTCCCCTCACGTCACACACTCCTGTGGGGCAGGCGCAGACATTACTGCAGGAACCGGGAGGTCAGACGTCGGAGCAGGGCCATCTGAGGGACATGAACCTCCGATTTCTCTGGGCACCAGGGAAAGGGTCACGTGAAACCCTTCGCTTTACGCAAGAGTTAACTGGAGTCAGAGAGGGAAGTGTATCGGTCAGCTCTTGCCACAACAGTGCTATGTAACAAATCACCTTGAGGCGCAGTCACTTATGCTCCAGATCTGTGGCTGGGCTCGGCTGGGTGCTCTGCTCATCTTGGCTGGGCTCACTCTCACGTCTGGGAGTTGGCTGATGTCGGAGGGGATCTTCCTCCTGGGGCCAGCCCAGGCACGTTCTCGTGGCGATAACGGAGGTGGAGCAGAGACAGGCAAGCACATTGCAGGCCTGCTCTCCTCCTGGCCAGCATCAAGGGGCGTGCACTCTACCTGTGGATGTGGGGGGGCCAGGCCACAGCCCCAGACCAGTCCTGCTCTGCCAGGGGTGCCTTTCGACGTGACTACAAGCGTGGGCTGCCCCAGTGCCTTGGCTGCCTCGGGGGCAGGGAGGGCTGGATTTCCCTCCGGAAATCTGCGTGGAGATCTGGGTGGCCTGCAGGCCGGAGCTGCTGAGGGTGGAAGGACAGAGGTCTAGGGGCCTGGCTGGAGGTGAGTGCTCAGGGAGCAGCAGCTGTGAGGGAGCAAGAGGCCGCAGTCTCGGTTCTAACGACCCTGCGATCTCGGCTGAGTCAATCAACGCTTCTTTGAAAAAGGAAGGGAGATGATGAAAATCCCCTGAGGCATTGAGGGGGAAATGAAACAGTCCACAGACATGCCCGGCACAGGCCCTGGCACAGAGAAAGCAAGCGACGAAGAGCCTTCCTTTTTGGATTGCCCCCCTTCCCACAATGTCCAGTAGCCTAGAATGCCCTTTCCTTCTTCTTTAGCCAGCAAACTCCTACTGACACCTGGAAACCCAGCCCAGATGTCCCCTCCACTGAGAAGCCTTCATTGGGCTTACTTGCTTCTCTATCTGTTTCCCACTGGCCTCGAATGAAGCCTGTCACAGGCAGGGCCTGCCTCCTGGGGATGCCTGAATCCATCCATCGCCCTGCCTCTCTGTAAATAGAAAGGGTAACAGCGCCTATTTTACAGGGACATTCATTCAACAAACATGTGCGAGCACCTACTATGTGCGAGGCGCTGTTCTGGGTATTCAGAATACACCAGCACACAACACAGAACACAATCCTGCCCCCATGGGGTCCTGCCTGCGTCTCTGTGAGACCTCTGAAAGTGCCAGCCACTGACCCTGAGGGCCAAACCCACTTTGTGCCCTCAAGGCAGCAGCTCAGCCCGGGCAGAGCTGGCCCTTGCTCTGTGAGCCCGCGGCTGAGCTGACCCTCACCACTTGGGCTGCCGCGAGGCTTCTGCAAGCCCCCCTATGGGAGACAAGGGACGATAATAACACCTGTCGACCTCCAGGGAGAGTTAATTACCTGCCACTGGTAAAAACCCTGCTGAAAACAGAATCGCTGTGAAAGAGCTAATTTTTGTATCATCGTCAGCAAAGTTAAGCCATATTAATCTGTCAAAGCAAGTTTTTGCTAAGAATAGATTCTTGTCTGCAATTACACAGCTCAGTGAGGAGATAACCTTTGTGAGATTTATGTCCCGGCCCTAAAAGAACAAAAGTAGGAGCAGAGTGGTGGAGTGGGCGCGGGCGGAGACCCCAGTGAGCACGAAGGAAAGAGAACGAGCCCTCGGGAGACCCGCCCGGGCACGAGGACAGGAAGCGAAAGCCAGGGCTCGTGGCTCAGAGGCCGGTTACCAGGTGTGCACTGAGCAGCATGGAGAGGGGACAGTGGGAGGAGGCGGGGGCCGAGACTGGCCGATGACTGTCTTCTTTGACCGTCCTCCTCTCAACCACGCGTCCTCTCAGTGAACGGGGCAAACCGCCCTGAGGGTTCACTTCTCGTCATAAGAGTGATTCCTGCTTCTTGTAGAACACTTGGAAAATACAGAAATGTACGAACAGGGAAATGCGGTGCCCGTGTAATCACATGACCCCAAAATAACAATAACCAGGTGTTTTTCTTTACAATCTTTTAGCTTCTATGCCCGTTAAAGTCGTAATCGGGATCCTGACACCTGTGTGATTTCTCTGTCTTCCATTTTTCTTGTAACTCTGGGTCTCTGGATAACTCTGGGTAACTCTGGATATTTTCCCGGCCATATGACCGGCTCTCGCCTGCAGAGACCTCCTTCCAGCAATGGGGAAACAGATGAGAGGTGTGACCAGATCTGTTTTAGGATGACAAATCGGACTTGGAAGATGGTTCTGAATCGGTTTACATCTTGATTCAGAAGGAATACCTGTTGGTTTTGCAGCCCACGGTTACTCTTCTCAGATTCGGGCTGAGGCAATAAGTGGGGTGTCCAGGTGGGCGGGTCTCCTCGCTCTGCAGGCCGGCAGCGTGGCCCTCTGACCATCCAACAGTCTTTCATGATTTGGGAGACATTTCTTTAGAGCACCAGCCGGCTCCTGCTTGCAGAGGGGCCAAGAAGAGGGAGCCTTGGGGCAGCGTGGGCCCCCCACTTGGTCCACCTCACCCCCCCAAGCCCTGCAGAGACCCAAGCCCACCTCCTGCAGGACTGGGGCGTTCAGCACCAGCCTGCCCTTGGGGTCTCCCCACCCTGGCCCTGGGTGGCCTCAGAGGACCCCTCCATCTCTGATGGCACACCCCAAGGGCAGCCCTGGCTCGCTGTCCTGTCACATCTGCAGAGAGCCCAGGTGCCCTGGGGTGGGCACCTCCAGGTCTGCCCAGCCTGCCCTGCCCTTTGTCCACTCGGCCCAGACTTGGCTGGGAGGGTGTTTCTAAGGCCTCCTCTCAGCTGTCAGACACCAGCAGTGCACGCCCTGCCCAGCAGCTCCGGGCCTGGCTGGAAGACACTTGTGTGGCTGTCAGCAGGCCCTCCACGGCGCCAAAGGGGGCCGCAGCTCTGCCTGTATCTGCCGGTGACCTGTGGGCCACAACTGACCACAGGGAACCCTGAGGAGTGTTCCACCTCTGGCCCAAACAAGTGCCCACACCCAGGACAGACCACCAGCGGGCTGAGGCGGGGGAGGCCAGGTTCCATGACGCAGTGCTCACCGCACACATAGACACTGACGTTGTGTGCACAGTGCGAGAGAGGACACGGAAAAGGCTGGTTGCAGCCCAAGGAGAACAGCCTGGGAGCTCGGGCTGTTCCAGGCCCCAGCTGGCCCACCAGGAAACCTGGGCTCCAAAGCAGGGCTGTGCCCCCACCCTCTCTGCTCAGGAGCATGCCAGTACGGGACTCGAGTGCCACATTCCTGGGGAGGCTCCTCTTTCCCCTGACTCAGAGGTCCCTTCTGCAGCCGGAAGCCAGCCTTGCCCGCAGAGGGCACGGGCCCCTCCCTCCCCAGGACCCCCTCCCATTAGTGTCTGGTCACCAGGTGGGCATCTCACCAGAGATGTTAACTCACCAACTTGCTTTCAATCATAGGAAATCAGGAGAAATCCCGAACGGGCAATGTCTTATCATCCCACGGGGTTCAGTGGAGGTTCCTGGACGGGGTCTCTCCTCTGGGGTGACTCCCCCCTGGGGGCCCTGTTCTCTTCAGCACAGGGCTCCCAGGTTGCCCCGGGGAGGGTCTCCAGCCTCCGCGTCCACTTCAGAAGTGTGCCTCTGCAGAGGGCGTGGAGCCTACCTGCCGCTGATTTTGCCACCTTTTATTTTTGTTGTTTTTACAGCTTTACTGAGATATAACTCACGTGCCATAGAATTCACCCATTTAAAGTGTACAACTCAGTGTTTTGTAACATATTCACAGAGTTGTGCAAGCATCACTACAGCCCGTTTTAGAGCATTTCATCCCCTCACAAAGAACCCCCGCACCCTTCAGCCCTCACCCCATCTCCCCATCCCGCCCCAGCCCCTGGCAACCACTCATCCCCTTTCCGTCTCTGTAGATTTCCCTGCTCTGGACATTCTGTATGAATGGAATCACACAACATGTGATGCAACTAATACATTTTTAAAACCCTGGTACAGACGAGTAAGTCTCGTCTCCAAGTGGATCAGGCCCTGGGGCTGCCACCTGGTGCCGTCTGACCCAGATCAATACCCAATTTACTAACTTTCAGTTTTAGCTTCAGATAAGCTGTCTAAAATATACTCAGTCCATGGACCAGAAGAAAGGGCTACAAAAACATAAAATGAAGAGAAAAGACATCTCCCAGAAAGGTTTCAGTAGAAGCTATAATATGGTAATGACAATGGGTTCTGGAATGACCCCACTTTTCTCCCCACACTCCTGTGAGGTGTGGGAGATGGGCACCCCATCTCCATTTCACAAATGAGGAAACCGAGGCCCAAAGTTTCCCGTAAAATCAGTGGCACCTCCTAAGTTCGAATTTGGATCTCTGGGTGTTCAGTTCTATGGTATTTCTAAACTGGAGAGTTTTCCAGGAAAAAAAAAAAAAGGCCAAGGAGATTATTACTTTTCTTATAAGTAAGCAATTAGGCAGTACCTTGTTCAGGGGAGGCTGGACCCTGACTTTCTCTCCAGAAGCTTTGCTGTGTTAATCCAGTAATCCTGTGAAGCAGAGGTTATTGGCCCATTTCACAGAGAAAGAAACTGAGACTCAGAGACGCTAAGCAGTTTTCACAGAGTCATACAGCATTAAGAGGGAAGTACAAGAATTCCAAGCCCTGCATTTCCATGATCCCACCCTGCCCACACTCCTGGCTTGTGGAATTCCCCAAACTGGGGACTCCAGAAAGACTGAGCCCAGAGTTGTCACCCCAAAAACCCCTTGACATCCGTTGGTGTCGTGGGATCTCTGGTGGCCCTCCTGCTCTCCTGTCCAGCAGAGGCAGGAAATCCTAGATTGTCAAGGTGGGTCAGCCAGCCAGACCTCAGACCTGCCTCTCTGGCTTCAGGAGGGAGGAGGGAAGAAACAGGGTCTCTGGATCCCGTCCCTCCTGCGGCCAGTGCGGGCAGCCCCTGGCTGATGGCTGACAGGTCACTGCCCAGTGCAGTCTCTGGCGCCCCTGAGGGAGCTGTGCGGGGACCTTGGACCTCATCCAGTGTGCTGTGGTTTTGTATTCTATCACGGGTGTGACAGAGGGAGTGCAGGCAAGATAGTGCCTTTGAGCCCCTGAGGCCTGGGTGAGACTCAGGGAGGCCGCAGTCCACAGGGCACAGCCTTCTCAGCTCGTCTGTCCCCCCCGGACCCCCTAGTCCTACTCAGGGGTAAGCTGGGGTGCAGGCGGCCAGGAGGAGACAGGTGAGGGGGTCTGTTCCTGCCAAGCGGCCAGACAGGAAACTGCTCGTGCTTACTCATCCTGGGAGGCTGCTGGCCCAGTCTGGCCTGGAAGTGTGTCCCCGGCAGGGACAGACACCCTGGGGGCTCAGAGCACAGACATTGGATCAGGGCAGCCTTAGGCGTAGCCTAGCCCCACCACTGCACTTGAGTGCTTAAATACTCTCTGCCTCAGTTTCCCCGTTGGTGAACTGGGGGTGATAGAACGGATGTTGAGAACGCTCAGTGACAATGCACCTTGTAGAGGGCTTCACTCACCGCTGGCACAGGGGCGGCCATGAGTCACCGTGAGCTGCACTGAAACGATTATTGCAACGCGCGTTTCTGCCCCTCTGGCAGGGCAGCAACCCAGGCTGCCGTCAGCGTGCTCACTGACGCTGGCGAGTAAACCGGGCTCCAGTACAGCCGCCTACCCCTCTGCCTCCCGTGGATGGCGCAGGGCTCGCAGGGTGTCCCACGGCTGTTCCCTGAGGCCTGCCCACTGTGGTCCTGTAAGAAGCCCAGTAGAGGTTCTGGATGGATGAATGAATGAAGGAATGGGAGCAGGGGCTGTGCCGGCCCCAGGAATCACGTCCCACGGCCCAGCACTGCACGTGGCAATGCCCGCTGCATGTTGGGGGCCAGCAGCCATGCTGGGAGAACCCTCCCACTGGCTTCATCCGTGCGCACTCATGGCCCAGAGCTGACGGCCTTCACCCCAGGCCAGCCTCACGGCCTCCTTCGCAGCCTCCATCCACTCCTCCGAGGCGCTCCTGGCCCTGCCTTCCCCCTGGAAAAGCCACACGGGTGGATCCACCTCAGTCCGACCTTTCCTAGGGACACGGCTCTTCCCCAGGTGTTGACCATGGCTCCCTTCCTCCCCTTGCAGCCGGACTGCCACCTCCACCTGCACCTGCGCTGGGCAGACAACCCCTACGTGTCGGGCACCGTGCACACCAAGGACACCGCCCCGGGCCTCATCATGGGCGCAGGTAGGAGGCTGCCATCACAGGCAGATGGCAAGAGTCATCACTGCAGGAGAGAAGCTCCGTTCTCAAGGATAAAACTTGATGGCCATGGGCCTGGGGCCATGGTGTGTCCATTTGGGGGCAGTGGCACGGCATCTCCAAGAAGCTCAGCTCTCATGGCAAACTCTGACGGGTGAATGCTTGGCCTAGAGTGGGCACATGATATGTGTTGAATGAAAGGATGGCTGGGTGGATGGGTGGATGGATCGATGGATGGATAATGGACGGGTGGGTAGATAATAAACTAATGAAGGATAGATGGATGGATGGATGGATGGATGGATAATGGATAGACGGGTAGATAGATAAACCAATGAAAGATGGATGAATGGAGGGATGGATAGATAATGAAGGATGGATGGATGGATGGATGGATGGATGGATGGATGGATGGATGGATGGATTGGTGGTTAGTTGGAGGTCAAAAAAAGAAGGCAGGCACACAAACACACTGCTTGGAATTCACTTTGACTCATCCGCTGGAGGACAAGCCATCTCTTTTGGAATTTTCCAATGATGTCTAAACTTGACTCTGGGTAAGATACTCCTGAGACTGCCACATGAACAAGGCCTCAAATGGCAAGTGATACACAGGTCGCCCAGGGCAGAGGCCTCTGGGGCTCCAAGCCAGAGTCAAGAATGGCTTCAGTGTCCTCATCACAGGTCCCCATCATCCTGGGGGCTCAGACCCCTGGTCCCTGCCATGACCATGGGCACAGCAGAAACCTGCCAAATCCAGCTTATGGGAAAATCCCATTGTTCAAGATCCTCCCCAGGAGGCGGTTGGGGCAGGCAGGGCCCAGCTCCGGAGGCCTCTGTGACCTCCTGGAGCTTGTGTCCTTCTGGGTGGCCATGGTTCTTCCTGTAGGAGCCCAGGTGGGCTCGGTTTCCTCATCAGTGAGCTGGAGTTGGCTTGGACGCTGGGTGGGGGCTCTTCCCACTCTGGCCCCACTCCAGGATTGAATCTGAGCCCTGTAGAGTGGCCTTCAGGACTGATGACCCATTAAAGCCCAGTAGGGGCTCAAGTGAACCTTGACCAAGGAGGAACCTCCTGGTTTGGTGCCCGCCTCCCCGTCCTCCACACATCCGCTCAGCAGAGGTTTCGTGAGCACCCGCTCGGTGCTTCCCCTGCCCCTCACCTGGGCCGCCCCCCGCCCTAGACCTGCCTCTGGTCTCCCCTGCATCGGCCCTCAGGGAGCTGTCACCAAATGCAAACCCAGCCCTGTCCTGCCCCCATTTAAAGCCTGTCCGGGGCTGCCACCTGGCCCCCGTCCTCTCTAACCTGTCCCTCACCGCCACTCCGCACTTCTTGTCCTTGACCACACTCCTCACGGGTGAGTCCCCCGAGGCCCCCGAGCTCTGGCTGCACCTGGGCCTCAGCTGGAGCCGCCCGAGGCTGGCTTTCCTTGGACGAGGTTAATCCTTTCCTGCACAGACTGGGACCAGGGCCCAGGCGTGGCGGTTACAGCAGGCCCGTCCTTATAGGAGGAAGGCAGAGAGGGGCAGGCTGCTGTGTGTCTCTGGGAGGGGAGGTGTAGACCCAGGGCACACCCAGCCCTTGCTGGGGTTTGTCTGGGCTCGGACCGGGGGGCCCGAGGCGGGGTGAAGGGGAAAGCTGGCTGATCCTGAGAGCAGCCTGCCCCTCTTCTTCTGCACCAGGTAACCTGGGCTCACAGCTGGTGGAATACAAAGAAGAGATGTACGTCACGTCAGACTGCGGGCACACCTGGCGGCAGGTAAGGGCTCAGGGAGGGGCCCGGCGCCCACCCCACGCCCCTTCCCCCGAGACTCCCGGGAGGTGCGTCTGCTCTGTCGTGCCCTCCCCTCCCAGAGAGTGCTGAGGTGTCTCTTCGTCTTCCCCAGCCTGAGGGGCTGGACGCGCGGCTCCCGTAAGCAGACCTTATACCCGCCATCCATGAACAGCAGGGCCAGGCCGGGCTCGCCGAAACCACCCTGTGTTCTTTCGGTGGCCACTGCTGGAGAAGTACAATCTGACGCATCTTCACACGGTCGGACACTGACACGTCACCGTGAAGGCCAAAGCAAGGGGAATAATTGCCAGGGACGGGGTGGAGGGGCTGTCCCAGCAGGAAGCCCCCCGGGGACTCAGAGGCTGGGGCTGAGCTCGGGAGCCCAGAGGCCAGAAGTGGGGGGCCACGGATGACCCCCATGTCCTGGCAGGGGTGGCTGCTGGCTGGACGGCAGAGACGTGGGAGAGAAAGACAACATGGGGGAGGGGCAGGTGTTGGGGGCCAGGCTGAGTCTGGGTTGGGGCGTCCAGGAGACATCGGAGGGTGATGATCTGATGTTCAGTGTGGTGCGGGGAAAGAAGGAAGGGGAAGAAGCGGAAAAGCAGTTACGCAGGAAATGGTCCCCACGCCGGGCTCTGTGCAGCGCGCCCCTGGAGCGCACGTTCTCAGGCCAGAGGGGTCGTGCTGCTGACCAGCTACCCACACAGGGAATCAGGGCGGGGAGGGAGCGGAGGCTGGCAGGTCCCGTGCTCCCTGTGCCGGCCCAGCTCAGGAGCCCAGCCCAAGCGCTCCACCCGGGAGAGGGCCAGCTCCTTCGACACTCACTGTTTCTTTCCAGAAAAAAGAAAAAAAGAGCCTTGCCTGGTCTGCCAACTTCATGGAGTGACAACTTCTGCTTTAAAGGCTTAAGAAAGTGCGCTACACTCTTGTGTGCATCTCTCCTTCCCATAAGTGTAGGCAGCTCTGTTTTGGGATCATTTTATGCACACCTGAGTACCCCACCTACAGCCCCCTCCCAATTAATGCTCTGGACAAATACGTTAATCCCAAACACGAAGCTCACCGGCAGCCTGGGTCTAAGGCCCTGACATTTTTTAATAATATGCAAGAAGCAAGGAGTTTTGAAAAGGGCAAAAGAGATTTATTGTTATAATATTTCTGTTTCACTAAAACTAGTGAAATATGTCCAAACTTTCTTAAAGGTTACCGTCTGTCCATTTATCAGAGAAACGCCCCCCTTATTAGATTACATAGTCTGAGTTGAACCAGCAGAGGTCTGGTTTTATAGAAACGGATTGTGAGATAGTCACAGAGGGCACTTCTGTCGAGCAGTCTGCTTGGATTTCAGATTGGGAATGTCAGCGTTATGGCAGGATGTGTGCTCAGGTGCGGAGTGGGGCCTGGTCTCGGGGTGCTTGTTCCCTTCCCAAACGGGGTGCAGTGGGGGGGTACAGGTGCCTGGGGGAGGAGATGAGGAGCAGCCGTGTGTGCGCGCATGTGCGTGTCAGGGCAGGGAGAGATGCTCAAGCTGGGTTTTGGAGGTGGGGGAAGAGGAAGAGGAGGAGGAGGAAGCAGAGAGGGTGCCCAGAGGACGGGGTGGGACGGAGGCGCAGAAGGGAAGACGACCTGGGGCGCTCGGGCCAGGTCGTCAAGGATGTGATGAGTCTGAGAGGAGAACTCAGAGTATGAATTACGAGCAACAGCGGGTTTGCTGTTTAACTGACGTGACCTTTTAAAAACATGAGCTCCCTGGGATGATTATAAAAACAGTAGCCAGAAACGTTCAAGGAGCCCCTCCGGCCGGAGCTCAGCGTGTGGGGGGCAGGCAAAGGGAGAAATGAGGACGGAGACCGCCTGCCCCTCGGCCCTGCTGCCTGGGGTGGGGGGGATCAAAGCACAGACAAGCAGAGCAATGGACGTTCAAGGACCCTGCGAGCTCGTTGTGGGGTAGAAAGCCCGGAGCCCCCTCTTCCAGAGTCTGACGCTAAAGAGAGCGTTAGTGTCTGTGGGGTCCCCCCGGATGGCTGGGAGACACCCCCTCTCCCGGTGGGTAATGTGGCGAAGGTCACCCGCTTGTCCTGGAGGGAGGAGCCCGTGTCTGGTTGTGCACGCTCTGAGCACCCCACCTGGCAGCGGCCTGGTCCCCGAGGGGGCGGGGACTGAGGGCCCCCACCGCGCGGCAGAGGCCTCTGCAGGTTCAAAGGCAATGAACCGGCGCCCGCGGTGGAGACAGACACACGTGTTTGCTGCCGTGTGCCCCTCCGACAGCATCGCAGGCCCGAGCGTGGTCTCCGCCACCCCGCCTGGGGCCCGGGGCGAGGGACCCTAGCTTCTCCTTGACTACTCCCCAGGACAGGGAGCTCACTATTTCCCGGAAGAGAAGCCCTTCTGCTTTGGAGTCCATTTGCCTCCACGGGTCTCTGCCCCTCTGGTCTTTCTCCCCTCAGCACCCAACGAAGCTTCTAGAAGGGAAATCTGTCCTCATCACTCCCCGACTAAACCTCGGTGTCCCGCTGTCATCCGCAGGAGGATGTCCCGACCCCTCGGCTGACGCATGTGCCCGTGCCGCCCAGCCCGTCTCCGTCTGCCCCACAGCCCGCGCTCCAGCAAGCGTTTCAGGCCCCCAGGGCACACTGCTCTCTTTAACCTCCGGGCTCTGCACACGCTGTTCCCCCGTCCGTAATGCCCTGGCCCCTCCTGAGATTGGCCCAAGCGCTGATTGCACCGTGACCCCTTCCCTGGGGGCCCACTACCTCAGGTCTGGAGTTTAGTTGGGACTTGACATCATTTGTCCCAAAAACATTGGCTGGGACCCTCGTGCTGTGGCAGAACCTGGGCTGGGCACTGGGCGGAGAGGGCAGAGACAAAGGGGCCTCTCCCTGGTGGTGTCTGAGTGGCTGTGTGAAGGTGGTCGGCCTCCTTGGAGGTCTCTCCCTGGGGTATGGATTCCGGGGGCCGGACTTTCATCTCTACCTCTGGATCCCGGCACCCGAACAGAGGGGGCCTGGAACACTGGGCCTGTTGTGTGGGTGGACAGTACCCTAAAATCTGCGGGCCGTCACCTCCCTTGTCCAGGAAACCCTATCTCTATTAATGTAATCTTGTCCCAAGCATCTTCCTGAGCTAATGGTTGGGACAAAGGCCACCAGGCACACTGACTCCTCTGTGCCCTGCAGACAGGGCCCTGGAGTCCAGTGGGAGCAAGTGCTACAGGGGTATATCTGGGGAGCACCTGAGTTAGTGCTCCAAGCCCCACTCCAGCCTGCCACCTCATCACTCACGAGATGCAGCCCCTCCTCCTGCTGGGCGTGTCCTGCTCATGGGGACCGGAGCCCACGGACCAAGAGTCGTGGTGGAAGGGGCGAGGGGTTGGGTCAGAGACCTGGGGTCTGTACCGGCCCTGCCAGTTACCAGCTGCTTGGCCTCAGGCAAGCCAGTGTCTCTCCGAGCCTCTGGTCTCTCCGTGGGAAATAACCTCCGAGTGTGGCTGACCTTGAACAAGACTGTGTAGGAGCAGCAGAAGCCACGGGGGGCCACTCAGCCCAGCCCTCCTTCTCCCCACCCCCTGCAGACATGTTCAGTGGTTCACAGATACCCACATCCCTTTCCGGTTTCTCCTGGAAAAGCTGCCCCATTTCAGCAGAGCACTTTGAGGCAGCGCCCGCCTGGCGCACCTGGCTCGCGCAAGGCCCCTGCCAGGGTCCTGGAGGCCCCTGATGGGCGGCAGCTGGCACCCAGCAGGGAGGGGCTCAGCCGCAGTCAGTCCATCAGTTCCCCTTCTCTGCGTCATTTTCCCCAACCTGACAGCCTCTGCTCTAAACATCAAGGGAGGGAAGGAGGGAGGGGAAGAGAAGGAGGGAGGGAGGAGGAGGGAAGGGAGGAGGGAGGAAGGAAGGGGGGATGGGCTCTGGGACTCATCTGCTAACTTTCCACCATTTTTCCTCAGGGGCTTCTCTTCTTTATTCAAGGCAGAAGTGTTTCCTAGAGAATTCCTAAGAGTAGTGGGAAATGCCAGCAAGGCTGAGAAGGTGGAAATATCTAGGGAAGAGCTTTGCAGGCAGGGGACAGCATGTGCAAGGGGCCTGAGGCATGTTCCAGGAGAGGAGGCCAGTTGCTGGTGTATGGAGGGTGGGAGACAGGTGAGCAGGGCCCCAAAGGCCACTGAAGGGTTTGGACTTGGACCTGGACGTGGATCTAAGGGCCCCGGGAGGCCACTAGAAGGTCCTGGTGGGGTTGAGGGGTGTGGGGATGATGGAATGTTAGGTCTGAGGGCTTGGCCTAGAGGAACCCTGAAGCTCTGCTGAAGTCTTACATTCCTAAGATGTGGGGCTTTGCTCTGTGTCCTCCCTGGGTGCCTCCTGCTGCCTCCTCCTGGAAAATCCAACATTGAGACAAGGCTCAAGATGGGACAGCAGCGAGAAGACACTGCTGATAGTTTTTTATACGATGTCCTCGTTCCCGTTCTTTGTCCTAGAACAGACCCCAGGAGCCGGGAGCCTTCCGGCTCGTTCTCAGAGCAGGTGCAGGGCAGGTGCAGGTGCAGGTGTGGGGCAGGTGTGGGGCAGGTGCAGGTGCAGGGCAGGTGCAGGGCGGGTGCGGGTGTGGGGCAGGTGCAGGTGCAGGGCAGGTGCAGGGCGGGTGCAGGTGCCGCTTATTTGGGTCAACACCTGCTGGGAGGGAGCCAGCGGCACCCCACTCCCTCCCGCCTGGCTCAGCACTGGCCAGGCCGCGTCCCTGCTGGGTCAGCAGCAGCTGCCCTCCCGGCCCAGGAGAGGCCTCCCGGAGCCGCCGAGAGCCGCGCTGGTAGACACGCCCACAGTCCTCGCCGCCCGCGGGAGGCCCCTGTGCAAAGGTGCTTGAGACTCGGGGCAGGCCGAGGTGCATAAGCGTGCAGGCCCTGACGGGGGGCTGGCGGGCGGGTCCTGGCTCTTTGCCCTTTCCTCCTGGGCTTCCCCGTGCCCCTGCCGCAGAGCCCACGGGCCCTGAGACGGTCAGACAGGGTGGGGAGTGAGTGGGGTGCTGGGCCACTCCCGACTCAGAGCGGTCAGCTGTGGGGAGGCTCTCAGGAGGAGAGGAGCAGGACGGGGGCGAGGTGGTGGAGGACGACGGTGCCCCTCTCTGGGCGGGTAGAGACCATGCTCGCCATCTGGATGTTTGTGTTCCCGAAAGATCTAGTGGAGGCCCCTGTGTCCTGGCATGACTTAGGAGCCACACTTGGCTCACCCCCCCACTCTCTGAGCCTCAACTTCCTTGCCTGTGAAATGGGACCGGGGGCTATTTGCAGACAAGTGAGACCCCAGAGCTATCTCCTCCTGTGTGAGCCCTGTCCAGGCCGCTTGATCTTTTGTCCCCTGGTCATTCATTCATTCACTCACTTAGTCATTCATTCATTCATCCCACACACACTCCCTGAGCACAGGCACCCCAGCTCTGGGCTGAGCAGGGCTGGGCCACAGAGAGGACTCGGATGCAGGCCCAGCCTTTGAGGAGATCCCTGGCTGGAAGACACAACAACGAATTCGTGTAGTAAGTGCTGGGGCAGGGGGCCCAGAGGCGCTCCCCACACAGCCCGGCATCCAGGAGGGCTTCCTGGAGGAGCCGGCACTTGAGCTGTCTTAATGTCAAATAGGGGTTTGCTTTTACTGATGCTGCATATCCTAAATTCCTTTCTTCCTTTCTCATCTTGCATTGTCAGCCTTGCTGGTGTGTGAGTTTTTCCTGTCAAGAGGATTGCCCGCAGCACTTATTTGCAATTTTCTCTCTCAGTGGTCTTGAAATTGCCACCGTCATCCACTCATCCCACGTGCGCTGAGTCTGGGTGCTGGTGGGAGAGCGTGGTGATGGCCTGGGGGCCGCGGAGCCCTCGGACCAGCCCTGCCTCGAGGAGCTGGCCTCTGCTGGCGCCCCCCAGCCTGTGTGTTGACAATCCTGCCCCTGGCGAGTGACCCCGACCCTGAATGACCTCCGGCGCTTCTCAGGGTCCTGCCCTCAGCGCATCCGCCTCTTCCGCAGGTGTTCGAGGAGGAGCACCACATCCTCTACCTGGACCACGGGGGCGTGATCGTGGCCATCAAGGACACCTCCATCCCCTTGAAGATCCTCAAGTAACGTTGGGCCCTGCGCTGGGGTGCAGGGCGGACTGGGCACCTCTTTCTCTCCACCTGAGAGCCCCTCAGGATATTCCCAGAACGGCCTCCCCTTGGGCCCCAGGACAACGGCCCTAAGCCCCACCAACTGGGGGTGGCAGTGAGCCCGGAAAAGCCTCCCCCAGCAGCTGCTCAGGGCCAGGCGTGGGGAGACAAGGGAACAGGGAATGGCAACGCGGCGTGGTCGGGGTGAACTAGAGACTTCAGTCTGGAGGAGCATGGAGGGCTTCCCAGAGGAGGTGGCTTTTCAGCATCAACAGGAATTAGTTCAGTGGAGGACGTGGGGCCAGACAAGGAAGCCAACAGCCTGTGCCCAGGGGAGAGCGGGTTTGGCAGCAGCTTCAGACATCTAAAGGGCCATGGTGGGGAGGTGAGGACAGGTATGTACTCTGGACCCAGAAGGCAGAGCTGGGGGAGCTGCCAGGAAGCCAGTATCACTTTAGTCTGAAAAAGAGCTTTCTGTTCTTCGAGGTGGCAGCACTGCAATACGCTGCAATGGGAGGCTGTGAGCTGCTGTCGCCAGGCCAGCAACGCCCGGGCCGGGCTCAGGCATCGGGTGGGGCTGAACTGGATGTTTCCAAGGCCCAGATAACTGCACTCAGGGGGCACAAAACATCTCTGTGATACCCAGACAGCACACCCAGGACTCCTTGGCTGCGGTGTAGCTAAGCGATGTGGACACCACTTGGTGCTGGTGGGCAGCCAGTGTGGCCTCCCAGGGGAGAGTGAGGTCAGGATCCAGCTGTGGCCCAGATGCTGGGCTGGCCCCAGGGATGGCCACTGCCCACCCCCCGTTCTCCCAGCCGCCTCAGCTGGACAGTGCTGGTCCCTGGGCACGAGCCAGGCTGGATCCAGGGGAGCGGACAGCCCTGGACATGGGGAGTGCCCTCGCCCGCCCTGCGCATGGTGACACCCCTTCTCTGGGCAGGTTCAGCGTGGACGAGGGCCTCACCTGGAGCACACACAACTTCACCAGCACCTCGGTGTTTGTGGACGGGCTGCTGAGTGAGCCGGGGGACGAGACGCTGGTCATGACGTGAGTGCCCGCGGGAGGGGGCGGGCGGGCCGTGGCGGAGGGTCGCCCTGGGCCTTGCTGCCCTGGGCGGGCTCGACGCTGACCCCTACCTCCCTCCGAATCCTCCTCGCTCTCGCCCCCATCTTCACCTGCCTCCTGGTCTCTTATGGTCCACTGTTTCCTCTCACCCCCAGCCACTGGGCGGTGGCCACTCTGTCCCTGTTCAGGGATGCCCGTCACCTGCCCAGATCGCCGGGCTGTGAGGGGTAGAACCGAGAGTCAAGAGTGAGCTCTGGACCGCTGCCCAGTCCCCCTCGCGAGTTGATTGTTACTATTATTGTTGTTGTTGTTGTTTGCTATTGGCACCTGTAAAGGACGCCTAGGCACATTGCACAGTGAGGACTTGAGACCCACACAGGCCAGCGCAGGCGGAGCCAGGCTGTGAGTCCAGCCCTGGGACCCTGGCCCGGGTCAGGCTGGGGTCTGAGGCTGCAGCTCGCGGCCCTGAGTCGCCAACCTTTTTCCAACCCCCAGCCATGCCAAGCCCCACTGTAGACCAGACGCTGCACGAGGCACCGGGACGGGGGCAAGGGGCATCAGGGGCCCCCGTTCAAAGCCGCTGTAGCCCAGGAGCAGGAGGCGGGGGGGGGAGTGGCAGGCAGGGAGGATTGAAAAAGAGCACAAGGGCTTGACCTGCCCCGGCCGTGCCGGGCAGGAAGGCGCTCACAGACCGAGGAAGGCGGGCCCACCCGTGGGAGCTGCTTCTGGGGCCCTCGAATCGCAGGGACTTGTTCCGGCAGAGCTGAGTCACGCCGTGCGTGGGGCCTGGGATGCTGCATGGCCACAGCTCTGCTGATGCCGCACATGCCCGCCACACCTGGTGCGGCCGGGCGGGGGCCCGTGCCCTCTTCTTGCCTTTCATTGATGATGCCTGTTCTGGGGAGAACAGTGTCCCCCAAAATTCACGGCCACCCAGAACCTGTGGATGTGACCTTGTTTGGAAATAGGGTCTTGCAGATGTCATCAAGTTGCTGCGAGGGCATACGGGATCAGTCTGGGCCTAGTCCAATGGCCGCTGTCCTCACGGAAGAGGAGAGGACACGGAGACGCACGGACATGCAGGGAGAGGCCACGTGAAGACACAGAGACTGGGCGATGCAGCCACAGCCCAGGGACACCTGGGGCCCCCAGGAGCTGGGAGAGGTAGGAAGGAGCCTCCCTCAGAGCCTCCGGAGGGAGCCCGGCCCTGTGACACCTTAATCTCAGACTTCTGGCCTCCGGAACCGGGGTCGGGGGGAGTATGCTGCTGTTGGTTGAAGGCCTCAGTTGTGGCATTTTGTGGCGGCAGCCCCAGGCCACGCTACAGCACCCACAGCGCTCCCCTGCGCGCCCGCTCCGCTCGGGGGCAGGGCCCTGGACGCCGGGAGTGGACGCCGGCACTTTGACCCCTGGGTCTCCGCATCGGCCTCCCAAGCTGCTTCCTCTCTTTCTCCCCAGCGAACTTTGAGGAAGCTTCCTGAGGGCGCGGCTGGGGACCGGCGGTCAGGGCGGAAGCGAGACGCGCCTCCTCCCGCTGACCAAGGCCACCCGGCACCACACCACAGCGGAAGGAGGCTGGCCCTCCCTGGTCATTCCTGCATGGGCAGCAACGTGCCGCCCACCGTCCTGGGCACCAAGGACCCCCAGGTGACCCAGAGCCGGCAGTGGAGTGGGCAGACAGATCAAATACCAATTCCTCACTAACGTGACAGATGCTGCTGTGACAGGGTGAGCCAGTGGCGGGGGGTAAAGGCCGCCATCGGGGTCAGGCAGTGATCAAAGGCGCCTTGGAGCAGCTGACCTTTGAACGGGGGCTGGACTGACGGGACACAGGCCCAAGGACGAGCTGTGGTCAAGAAGAAGCCAACACCTTCCCCCGTCAGAGTGTGGACAGTCCGCCTGCTCTGGCTCGGTCCCTCCCGGAGTGGACAACCCTGCTCTGCCTGCTCCCAGCGGAGCGGCCGTGCCGTGCGACCCCTCACCCTGCGCGCTCAGCTGGGAGCGGCCGTGTGCCCCGGGCAGCTGGGATTTCCCATCCAGGAGGGGCTCCCTGGCACGGCTCCGCAGGAAGGGCCTGGTGCACACTCATGTTTGCACTTCTGGCTCACTTGGGGCCTTCACGCCTGAGGCGCTGTCCGGCTCTCCCATCGGCCGGGAGGGCCAGGTGCTCCCACTGCTGAATTCCCCAAGGAGGCCCACGCAGATAAGCCCCCAAGGGCGCCTGGCCCCCAGCCCCGTGATCTGTGTGCCCCATCCCCCTCAGGAGGCCCCGTCCTGGGGCCCTCGCACAGTTGTGCTGCGGGAAGCAGGCCTAAATCGGAAAAAACCGCCTGCACGGACGATACTGCCCGCCCCGCCCCCTGCCTCTGCCCTGGGCGGGGGTTGGGCCCCGAGCCCGGAGCTTCTGCAGGTCCAGGGCGTCCCCTTCATCTGTGGGGGAGGCTGTGTGGATGCGGCCCCTGCTCTCCTCTGGCTGGGAGCCAGAGCACAGCCCTGGAAGGTCCACGCCGCTGACCACTGCCGCTTTTGAGCCCACCACCCAGGCTTCTGGGAGCCACAGACGGAAGGGGGCAGAAGGACATGGAACCAGTGAGCGTGGACCCCTTCGTCAGCGCGTTTGAGACGAGAAGAGTGGGCAGCGGTCTGAATTCCCGCCAGATTTAAATGCAGCTTTAGTGACCCCTCCCCGCGGGGCCCCCCATACCTTTACCAACACGGCCTCTTGCGCCGGGGGCCGTAATGGAGCTTTACTGAGCCCCTACTGCATGTTATGGGTCCGTTTTTCTAGATTATCTCATTTTGTTCTCATAGGAAATAATCTCCACGGAAAAGTTTATTTTCCTGGCTTTTAGAGGTGCTGAAATCTCTCAAACGGTTCTGCACCGAGGAAGTGGTGGGAAGGGGGTCCCTCTGGGATCAGCTCTGCTCGGCTCCCGCAGAGCCAGAGATGGGCGAGGCCCCGTGAGGCTGTCCTATGTCCCCGGTGAGGACCCCGAGCCCTTCTGACTCTCTAAACGTCCTGCTTGCGGCTCTCCCTAGACGCCTCCCTCCTGCTGGCCCTGGCCCGGGGCATGTGCGTCATCCACGACTTTCTGTGTTCACGCTCCTTTCGTGCTGGTGGGGGCTCGGGTCTGGACAGGACGGCAATGGTTCCTCCTGGGGACCACGGCGGGTTGTGCCGGCGAGTCTGGGGAGGGGGGAGAAGGAAGGCTGCAGCTGGGGTCCCAGGCAGGGCTCTCTCTGTTGGGGGTGGGGCAGGCAGGCTCGGCCTGGACCCTCCGCGTGGTGAGCAGTTTTCCAAGGTCAGAGTCCACAGAGGGGAAAGGGAGAGTCAGAAATGCCAGGGGTGGTCTCTGGCCCTTGCTGGCTGCACAGAGGTTGAGCAGGTCAGCTGGGTCTCAAGGCCGCAGCTTCCCCAGCCCAGAAATGGGAGTGCTCTCTACCCCAGGGCATTGAACTAGTTGCTTCAGGACACCAGCCCTTCGTCCCGTGTGTCACCACATCAGGGTGATGTTTGGCCCCAGAAACAGCCCAGTTTTCATCTCCCACGGACAGGCGGGGCATTTTATCCCCGGAACGCTAATGGCAGAGTTCATAGCCAGGGCTATAACCTTTTAAGTTCTTCTAAAAAGCATCCGAACGGTTCCCACAGACCTCCTATTTCACAGTGCCGCTGCTCCAAACACCCTTCAAACTCCCGTTGACACAGAAATAATTCAGACTGTGAAAGAGGGAACATGCCCACATATTAGAACAAAAAGTTCATCTCTCCGGACTGTGGGACTGTTGGAAGTGCTCTCACTCAGACCCAGAGTCTTCTCTGCCTCCCCTCCTTCCCTCCGTTTCTCTCTCTCTCCCCCTCTCCTTCTCTCTCCCTTTTTCTGTCTCTCTCCCTCCCTCTCTCTGTCTCTCTCTCCACTCTCTCCCTGTCTTTCTCCCTCTCCACTCTTTCTCTGTCTCTCTGTCTCTGTCTCTCCGTCTCTCTCTGTGCTCTGTGTGTCCCCTCAGCCCCTCTCCTGTTTCCTGAACAGTTGAGAGCATTTTCCACATCGTTTCTTTATCCAAATCTGCCCCAAGGTCACGCCCAAGCTGACCATAGTCGCCTTTCGGGACGTTTCCCTCAGCACGGCTCACCTTTGCCGGCCCTCCTGTCCCCACCAGGGCGGCCTTAGAGGGGTGAGGGCCCCCGGACCCCCAGCTGGGCAAGGGGAGTGAGCTGTTTAAAGGGCAGTGGATTCCTCACCCAACCTGCACCTCCGGCCCCTTTTCTCCTTATTAACTGTGAAGCAATAAATAGGCTCCCTTTGGCATCTCCTTCCTAAAACTCATAATTACCCAGACAACAGCTGAGGTTCTGGGTTTCATAAAAGGCAGGACTTCAGAGATGTGGAGGGGATTAATTAGATCAGCCAAAGCAGGCTTTCTTGCTCAGGCTGGGACCACGGGGAGCTGAGACTTCCTGGGGGCGGGGGGGCTGCCTTGCTGTCCCGCTCAGGCCGGGGCTGACCGCAGTTCCCGGCGGAGCCTCACAGCCCCGGAGTCACCTGCCCCGGGCCCGGGCCCGGCTCCTCCGGGAAGTGGGCCGTGGCCGTGCCGTTGGTGGGTCCCCGGCCTCGGGTTCCCGTCTGGAAGCTGGGAGTGGTGGCAGCACACCTCGCGGGCCTGGGGAGGAGGGAAGGAGAGATGCGGCAGGCGCGGGGTACGCGACAGCGGCCGTGCCGCTGTTACCGTCACAGCGACGTGGTTTTCAGGAGGCCAGAGCCCGACTCACGCTGTGCCAGGACACGGGCCGGGACCCGAGGTTCTCCCTCAGAGAGTGTCCCTTGGGTGAGATAAGACCCTCGCACTCGAAGTGACCAACCCAGCAGGCTTTGTCTGAAGAAGGGAGACGGTGTGGCAAAGGAAGTCCCCCACGTGTGACACTTTCCAGCCAGAGGGCTGTTGACTTAAGGATGGAATCAGGACAGGTGCAGGCAGCACACCACGGCCGTGTTCGCCACCGTGCAGGCCTCCCATGACCCCTGCGTGGGAAACCGCGGCTCAGGAGCAGCTGGAAGAGGCGGAGCGGAAGCGGGGCCGCGGGCAGGGTTCCGCCCTTGGGGGGCCGCGTCCTCCAGCCGCAGGAGGGTCCCCGGCCAGCACCGCGGCCCCTCCCACCCGCTCCACGCCTCGCACACCCAGAGGAGAGAAGCAGAGCGGGACTGTGGGCGACGGAACACGGGAGGCCACGGCTGGGAGGGGACCGTGTGGTGTCCCCAGCCACTGAGGGCTGTGGGCGGACGGGGAGGAAGGAGGGCGGGGACGTGGAGAGCGATCGGCCGGCTGCGCCCCCTCACAGCCCGGGCGGGGGACAGGGCACCGACCACAGAAGAAGGTCAAGGCGAGACAGAGGGAGGCGAGGACCAGAGGCGGCCCCGGGCAGCCTGCGGAGGCTCGGGATCTTCCCTGTAGGACACAGACAATAGTGTCTACTTTGTGGAACTGTTGTGGGGGGTAGAGATAATGTGTGTGGGCACGCGTGAGCGTGTGTACACACGAGTGTGAGTGTATGTGCACATGTGAGTGTGTGCTTGTGCACCTGTGTGTGAAGCTCCTACTATGTGCCGGCATCCTACGCAAACCATCACTAATCCACCATCGATCCTGAAAGGCCAGTGTTATTGTCCCCATTTTGAAGCCAGGGAAACTGAGGCACAGAGAGGGAATGTACCTGCCCAAGGTCACAGACATAGTAAACGGGTATCGAGTCAGGCCTGCCTGGCTCAGAGGTGCCCTGTGGAGCCAAAACTCCTCTTCAAATATCAGCGTCAGACATTCAGAGCCAGCTATCATGTCCCCAGGAAAACACTCCAAGACCTTTCTCAACTACTATCCTAGAATGGGGTTTGCACCCTTTCAGATCATGACTGGCCTCCTGCAGTATCCAGCCCCTGTCGTTGTGCTTGGAAGAAGACCAAGACCAGAGCAGGGCACATCACCTCCCCTATCCAGATGCTTGACCTCTGGTAATATGGCCTGAGTGCTGTAGGCTAGACTGGAGAAGGGCCAAGGAAGTCCAGGCTGGGTCTCTCTTCTGCGGTGGTGTTTGGAGCCCAAGTGTGAGGTGTGGGGAGGATCAGGTGAAAACCCTTTAAGCAGTAGCCCTCTCAGAGAGGGAGGAATCTGGGCACATGGTAGACACTCAGCAAACAACCACTGATGGAGAAGAAATGGCACAAATAAGCTGTGTGACCTTGGGCAAGTTACTGAACCTCTCTGTGCCTCGGTTTTCCTTTCTATAAAATGGGGGTAGACGCATCTCACGGAGCTGTAATGAGGTTTAGACCAGACAGCACACGCGGAGCTCCCCGCACGTCGTGGGAGGGAGGAGAGGTATTGCCAGGCCCACTGCACAGGTGGGAACTGAGGCAGAGGGGAAGCAGTTGGCACCGCGGGGATGGGGCTCAAATAAAGTGGTTTCCTCCCGTCCCTCCTCTCCCCCAGCATCTTCGGCCACATCAGCTTCCGCTCCGACTGGGAACTGGTCAAGGTGGACTTCCGGCCCTCGTTCTCCAGGCCGTGTGGGGAGGACGACTACAGCTCCTGGGACCTCACCAACCTGCAGGTGGGCGGGTGCACGTGGGCGGGCGCAGGTGGGCGGGCAGGTCCCTGCCTGCCAGAGTCCCCATGCTGCGAGGCTGCGGGCCTCTCCTCCTCCAAGAGGCCTCCCCAGGACCCCGACCGCCGCGAGGTATCTGATCCTTCTGCGGGGTGTTCTGGCCCCTTCCTGGCGCCTGGGGCCGCTCGGGGCTGGGTCTCCGGTCAGGCCCGGGGGGCCGTCCACAGGCCCCACCCATCTGTGGAGTCCTGTGCGCTTGGGGCCCAGGATCTTTCAGATCACAGGAAGGCGGCACGGAGTGTGTGTCGTGTATTACATAACACCCCAGCGGGGTCAGGCAGCCCCCACCCATCATCTCAAACACATATAGCTGCTTCTACAGCTGTGTAATAGTCACACCAAGGGGCACAGACGAGGACTAGATGGCCTCCACCCGAGTTCAGGTCGCTGTGCTGCCGCGGTGTGGTGGGGGAGGTCGGGATTTCAGGAGGTGGGGCTCTGGAACTGCTGGGGGGACCCCGCACCTGTTACTGCCACGGCACCTATTTTGGGGAGCAGCGCCTGTTCTGATCATCCACTGAGGACCTACTGTGTGTCCACATGAGCCCTCGAGGCCGTGGCTCCTGCACAGGGCCTGGCACCCTGGGGCCCGAGGAATCGAAAGGGGGGCTCGTTTGCAGCAGCGCTGTGACCCCCAGGCCCCGAGGGAGCTTGTACACAGCGGGTGCTCAGTGAATGCTTGTGGACAGGGCTGGGAGGGAGGCTGCCCCAGCTTGACCTCAGGCACGCCGCTTCCCCTTCTGGGCCTCGGTTTCCCCATCTGTAAAAGGGGGCAAACCCCTGTCCCCACGGCTGCTGGGGGTTGAGGGCTCAGCCGTCTTTGGGGACCAGCAAGATCAGCGGGACAAGCTGATGTAGAGCGTCAGCCCCTCCGGGCCAGCTCCTCACCCCGACCCTCCCGCTGCAGGGCGACCGCTGCATCATGGGCCAGCAGAGAAGCTTCAGGAAGAGGAAGGCCTCATCCTGGTGCGTCAAGGGGAGGAGCTTCACGTCGGCGCTCACGGCCCGCGTGTGCCAGTGCCGGGACTCGGACTTCCTCTGGTGAGGGCTCTGCCTCGCCCGCCCCCCGGGGCTGCTGGGTGCCCTCAGAGCCTGGCGGGGCTGCCCCGCGCAGTGCACGGGGTGGGGCAGGGGAGGCCGCCACGCCGTCTGTGACCTGGTCTCGGAGCCACACGCCCCACTTCCACCTCCTTCTGTGCATTAGCACCGAGTCACGAAGTCCAGCCCGCCCCGAGGGAGGCATAAAAGAATTCAGGGGCGGGTTGTTAAAACCCCCCCGGGTGGCCTGCTCAGGAGGGAGGAGAAACTAGGAATGGGTGAGGGCATCTCGGGGGCACATGGGTGCCGGCCGGTCCAGGAACTCTGCTGAGAGCCCCCCGACCACTCCCTGCCCTGCTCAGAACTCCCATGGTTCCCACTGCCCACGGAGAATGTTCGGGTTCCAGAACCTGGCCTGCCCGCCTGCCCCATGCATCCTCACCCCTCGCCGTCCTGCCCCTCACATGCCAGCCCCCTCCACCTGTGTCTCCCTGCACCAGCGTTGATGGGGCTGGCCCTGCCTGTAGTGCTCCTCTCCTCTCTTCCTCTGGCTGTCCCCTGCTCATCCTTTGAGATTCAGCTCACCTCCTCCAGGCAGCCCTCCAGGACACCCAGGCTGGGCCTCCTGTGAGTTCCCAGAATCCCCTTTGCATCTCTTCTCACCTGGAACGTAACTGTCGGCTTTCAGGCCTGTCTTGGCTCTGGGACAGGACCGTGTGGATTCTCCAGTGTGTCCCCACAGATGGGTGCATAGTCGGCCCTCAACGTGAGGCCCCACCCCAGGCTGCCTCCATCCCCGCCGTGCCTGGCTCCTCACTGCTCTTCCTCCCCCAGCGACTACGGATTCGAGCGCTCTCCCTCCTCAGAATCTGACGCCAACAAGTGCTTTGCCAACTTCTGGTTTAACCCTCTGGCCCCGCCTGACGACTGTGTCCTGGGCCAGACCTACACCAGCAGTCTCGGGTGAGTGCAGCATGTGGCCGCCCTCATCCAGCTCCAGGGGCAGAGCCGCTGGGCACCCCCAGCCTCCCGCCCGCCTGGCGCCCGCAGGTCCCTATGTGGAGTCAGGGAAAGAGAAGTCAGGGCTGCGGACGTCCTGATTGCCGGGCTCCGAGAGTCACCTCAGGACTGACCCCGCGGGGTTCTCCAGTCTGAGCCCATGTGGGCCAGCGTCAGGGAGAAACGGTGCCTTGAGCTGGCTCTGGGCAAAGGGCCAAGAAGGTCCAAGGTGCCTCAGAGCTCACCCCTGCTGTGCAGGCTGAGCCCATCCGGGGCAGTATTGCCCCCTCTCCTCATCCTCTGAGCCCCTGCAGGGCCAGGACCCTTCCCCATGTACCAATGCTGAGCGAGCCAGCCCTGAGCTGGGCTGGAGGTGCTCACGCTCCCTTTAGGTCTCAGCTTGAATGGCACTTCCTCCAGGAAGCCTTCCCTGACCGCCCACCCTGGGCCCTGAGCTTAATTCTGTCGTACACGCATCTGGGTTATTGTCATCACTCACCGGTTGTCCTCCCTGGTGGACTGTAAGCTCCATGACACGTAGTAGGTGTTCCCTCAGTGTGTGCGGTGATGGGCACCAGCTGTGCATGAGGGTGACGTGCTCAGCAGGCGTGAGCAATTACAATACTTTTTCTCCACCAGAGGCTGAGCACATTGTTTCTAAATGCGTAACTTCATATAAAAATGTTAGGTACACAAAAGCTGTGAACCTGCAGCTTCAGGAGGCCCCAAACGTGCTCTATCTTGAGGTGCCCGTTTCCCTTTGAGGAAGTTTGGAGAGAGAGGAAAAAGCCTGTAGGCTTGTTAGAAAATCCCCATTACTGCTCCTGTGGATGGGGCAGGGCAGAGCTTGAGGAAGCAGGACCAAAAATGCAGGCTTGGGTCTCAGCAGCATAAATCCCACCATCCATCCATCCACCCACCCACCATCCATCCACCCACCATCCATCCACCCATCGTCCATCCATCCAGTCATCCATCTATCCGTCATCCATCCACCCATCCATCCACCCATCCATCCATCCACCCATCCCTCCACCCATCCACCCATCCACCCACCCACCCACCATCCATTCATCCATCATCCATCCTACCACTCATCCATCTATTTGTTTCTCCCTCCATCCACCCATTCATCTGTCCATCCACCCAATCAACCATCTATCCATCACCCATCCATCCCCCCAGCAACCATCCATCTATCCATCATCCACCCATCCATCCATCCAGTCATCCATCTATCCATCATCCATCCATCCATCCATCCTTCTATCCATCATCCATCTATCCATCCATTTATGTCATCCTTCCATCATCCATCCATCCATCATCCATCCATCCATCCATCCATCCACCCATCCATCCATCATCCATCCATCCATCCATCCTTCTATCCATCATCCATCTATCCATCCATTTATGTCATCCTTCCATCATCCATCCATCCATCATCCATCCATCCATCCATCCATCCACCCATCCATCCATCATCCATCCATCCATCCATCCCTCCATCCAGCACCAACAGGAGCCACTCCAGTGCACCCAACAGGGCTTGGCAAGCAGAAATTCTTGTCTAAAGTGTCAGAGCCAGGATCCATATCAAGGGCAAGTTTCGTTTTGTACCATCTGCACACTGTGGGCATCAAGGTGCTGCGGGTGGGTAGCTCTTAGGGAGTGCCTTTTCTTTCCAACTAATCAAATGTGTCTTTGCATGATAAACTGCTGAATGTTCATTCAGTGGCTGAGCTGTGAGGGCAGGAGGGGCACCAGGCTCAGGGTGGTGGGCAGACCCAGGCACTTTGGCAGTGATGCTAGTTTCACAGACCCAGAATCCCAGTGTAGCCTGAGGGAGCCTCACAGGTGGCAAGTGAGATGAGGCCACGTGTGCAGTGGCTTCCCTGTGGTCTCCTAAAAGGATTCCCGGCCCACTGGGTTCTGCCAACCAGCCCTTCTCCAGTCTCATCCCACATCTGCTCCCCACTCTGGCTCGGGCCACCCACCACAGGACCTTTGCACACACTGGTCCTGCTGTCCAGATGCTCTTCTCTTTCCTGCTCACCCCTGATCTCAGCTGAAGGCCCTTTTCTCAGGGACCAGATTCCCAGGTGCTGCCCCTTCCCAGTGCTTGTCACAGTCATGACTGTACCTCGATGTGGGGGACGGTTTGGTGATGTCTGCCTCCCCACTGGACAGTCTGCTCTGCAAGGGCAGGGCTGTGTGTCACTCCACACCCCAGTGCCTGGCGCGTGGTAGATGCTCAGTAGGCACATGCTGCATGAATGAGTCGAGGACTCCGGCGTCATCCGGTCCAGCTCTCTCAAGGTGAGAGTGGACGGAGCCCCGAGAGGGCGCGCTGGCCCATGGCCACAGGGCGCGGCAGCCAAGGCCACGGTTGAACCCGGCCCTCTTGGGCTGTGCTCCCAGGGACCGCAGTTCTTAGCAAGGCCACGAAATTCAGACTGGCTCCCTCATGCTCCCCTCGGCAACAGTAACAGCAGGCACTATCATTATCGCAAGTGAGGCGGCCAGCCCGAGGGACCGTGCGGTGACGGAGGCAGGCCTGTCACTCCTGGTCATTCCCGGCTCTGAGCCTGTGCCCGTCTCTAACGCGGGGCAGTGAGCCGTCAGCGGGGGCCGGGAGGGGTGGGAGTGGAGAACGGAGGTCGCCAGTCCAGGGCCCCCGGGGTGCCGAGCAGCCCCGCGCGGCGTCCGCGCCGCCCCTGACCCGCGCTCTGACCGCAGGTACCGGAAGGTGGCGTCCGACGTGTGCGAGGGCGGCGTGGACCCGCGGCGGAGGCCGGCGCCGCTGCAGTGCCCGCTCGCGCCGCCCCGGGGCCTGCGCGTCAGCCTGCGCGGCGAGGCGGTGGCCGTGCGCCCCGGCGAGGACGTGCTGCTCGCGGTGCGGCAGGAGCGGGTGAGCGGGGGCCCGCGCGGCGGCGGGCGGCGGGCGGGGGGCCGAGTGCGGGGGGCGGCGGCCCGGAGCCGAGGCCTGTGGTCTCCCCAACGGCGGGCGCCGCGGGGCCGGGGCCGGACCGCCCGCACCCCCAGGCCAGGCGCCCTGCGACGTGAGGGAGGAGGACGCCGGGGACAGCAGAGCGGTGCCAGGAGCACGCGGAGCGGCCGGCTCGGCGGAGGGAGTGTGCGCGCGTGCGTGTGCGTGGGTGTGTGTACGTGTGTGCGCGTGCGTGTGCGTGGGTGTGTGTACGTGTGTGCGCGCGCGCGTGTGTGCGTGGATGTGCGGGTGTGTGCGCGTGTGTGTGCGCGCGTGTGTGTATGCGCGCGGGTGTGTTTTCTGGACGGTGACGTCACGTTGACTCACTCCTGGGGGGGAGGTAACATTTTTTAAACTTCCAATTATATTGATTTAGTTAATTTGGAATCTTAAGAAAAGCAGAAAGTTAAAAAAAACCTGTTACAGGAAAAACAAACACCACATGATTTCAGTCATATGTGGACGATAAATGAACATACGGATAAAGAGAACAGGTTGGTGGTTACAAGAGGGGAAGAGGGTGTGGGGAGGGCCAAAGCGGTAAAGGGGGGCACATATGTATGGTGACGGATAAAAACTAGACTATTGGTGGTGAGCACCATGCAGTCTATACAGAAACTGATATATAACAATGTACACCTGAAATTACACAATGTTATAAACCATTATGGCCTCAATAAAATAATTGGGGAAAAAACCCTGTTACTTATAATCTCACAATCAAAGACAAATCCTATAGATAGATAATAGATAGATAGATGGTAGATAGAGATCATACATACATGATATATAGATACAGATATAGGTGGATGGATATAGATAGAGTGTGTGTGTACATATACACACATAAATATATAGAGATATAAATTTCCTCCCAGTCTCCTAGTCTTTCTCTTTTTTCTTTAGTACAAGTGTTAAGTTTTCTTCTGATTTTAAAAATAATATATACTCATTGTAGAGCATTTGAAAAACACATAAAAATATCAAGAATACAAATATCACCAGAGCTCCTGTTCCCCCAAGGTAGCAACTGTTAATTTTTTCTGTGTGACCGCCTGTGCTTTATTTAGAAGATGTCCTTCAAAATATGGCGCCAAGGTGGGGCACAGTGATGACAACCAAGGTCTCTGGTGTTGGAAAGTAGGGACTCTGGTCTGGTGCAAACAGGGAAACTGAGGCCACAGAGGATACAGAGCTGTACGTGTGAGCGCCCGCCTGTCGTGATTCCTTGGTCCCTCCCCCAGCCTCACAGGGTGTCCTCCTGTCACCTCTCCCTACAGCTGGGGAAACCGAGGCTCAGACACATGCAGTCACTCGCCCAAGGCCACACAGTAAGAGGAGACAGAGCTGGCATTGGGTCCCAGGCCTGGGGACTCCACCTGGACAGCGCCTGGTCCACAACCCCCAGACCTGAGCCAGTCCTTGGGCGGGCTCCACGTCCCTCCTGACCCCTTTCTCTGTGCCGACTGAGCCTGGCCTGAGATTCTCACTTCAGCCTGACAGCCCTGGGGTGGGGTGAGGCGCCTCTGTTCACAGCAGTGTCTTGGGTGGCAGGAGGACGAAGCCCCCTGCACCGCCTGGGGCCCCCTGGACCCTCAGAGTGGACCCAGCTGCTGCCCCTGAGTTCCAGGACAGATTTCCAGGAAAAATAGCCATCTGCTGCCCCCTAGAGCCTGGAATCTCAGCCACTCTGTCACATCTGTGGATTCTCCAGCTGGAATGAAGAGGGGACAGGCCTGTCAGCCCCACCACTCCAGGGGGCCAGGACCCTGACTGCGGCAGGCACGGGACTGGGTCGGCCAGAGGTGAGGGACCCATCGGAAGATGCTCTTGGAAGACAGAGGCCTCCCGTGCACACTGCCGTCCAGAAGAGGACTGGTGTCCTCATCAAAGCCTTGGGGGAGAAGCATGGTAGTGCAGGGCGAGGGAGGGTACACACACTGTGCACACTCACACACATCTATACACCGATACACATACAGTCACACCCTCACACATAGGCTAGGCCGGGCGTGGAAATAGCACTGGAGTGAGAGGGGCCCAGGTTCTGTAAATATCTAAGAATTAAAAATAAGATGTGATAGAGAACCCGGAAACAGACCCACATGAACAGGCCCGCTGATTCCGACAGGGGAGCAAAACCATCTCATGGGGGGAGGATGATCTTCAGCCAATGAGCATCCAATGAAAACAAACCTTGACCTGAACTTCACCCCTGATATCAGCTCAGTGTGGACCACAGATTTAAATGGAAAACGGAAAACTAGAAGTCTTTTAGAAAAAAGATAGGAGAAGATATTTGGGATCTGGGGCTGGGCACAGAATTCTTAGGGTTGACACCAAAAGCACCGTCCATAAAGGAAATTTGAGAAACTGGACTTTGTGAAAATTAGACACTCTTGCTGTCTGAAGGACCCTGCTAAGAGGATGAAAAGGCAAACTACGGAGGAAATGTTTACAAACCATATCTCCAACAAGGACTGGTTCCTATAATATGTAAAGAACTCTCAGAACTCAACTGTTAAGTAAACAAACAATCCAATTAGAAAATGGGTGAAAGATGAAGAAACTTTTCATCGAAGAGGATGTTCAAATGGCAGATAAGCAGATGAAACGGTGCTCAACATCATTACCCATTAGGGAAATGCAAATTAAACCCACGATGCATCACTACACACCTGGGAGAATGGCTAAAATGAAAAATAGTGACACCACCAAATGCTGGGAGGATGCAGAAAAACTGGATCCTTTATGTGTGCTGCTGGGAATGGAAAATGGTGCAGCCACCCTGGAAAACAGTTGGGCAGTTGCTTAAAAGACGAAACATGCAGTTACCAGAGAACTCCGCAGTTGCACTCCTGGGCAAATTTATCCCACAGAAATGAGGACTTATGTTCACACAAAAACCTGTACACGAGTGTTCACAGCAGCTTTCTTCGTAATAGCCAGAAACCGGAAACAACCCGGATGTCCTTCGAGGGGGGAGTGGTGAAACAAGCCGTGGTCCATCCATACCGTGGATGCTGCTCTGCAAGGAAGAGGAAGCGATTATTGATGCACACCGTGACCTGCGTGGCTCACTTGAATCACGCTGACTGAAACAAGCCAGTCCCGACGATTCCATGCTGTCTGATCTTGGTGACGGGGCAGTCTCGAGAGGACAGAGTTATGGACATGCAGAACAGTAGTGGCAAGGGAGTCGGGTGTGGTGGGGCGGCGGCTGTGGCTGTTGAAGGGCAGCCCGTGTCACGTGGTGACAGGCTCTTCCTTTCTCCTCTTTGCACTCCCTGTTTTCTCCACGTTGAGAATGTACTACTTTCCTGATTAGCAAGAAGGGGACAAGTTATTTTAACTGAGTACAACGTTTCAATAGTTAAATGTGCATCAGTCTAGCCACTGGTGGGCAGGGACACGGGCCCCAGAAGAAGGGTGTGGCTCCCTGCCCAAGGCAAAGCCACCATCCCAACTGCAGTCGGAGGCGCCTTCCGCTCCCCAGGATGAAGCGCAGAAAACCCCTCCATCCCGGGAGCAAGTCGTCTGGAGACCCCCCTCCCCTGCACCCCATGAGGCCTTTACACCCACAGAGCTTGGACGGTGAGCCGGCCCACCGAGTTCTGGACTCACAGAGCCTCCATCTTCTAACCCATCAAGTGGGGGGCAGCACACCCCCTCACGCGTCAGGTTCCTGAGGCTGTGGGAGCAAGTGCTCACACACGGGGGCTCAAAACAGCCAGATCTCTCCTCTCACGATCGGGAGCCCAGAAGTCTGAAATCCAGGCCTCAGCAGGGCCCAGCTCCCTCCGGGGCTCGAGGGCGGGGTCCTTCCCTGTCTCTTCAGCTTCTGGGGGCCCCGGTGCTCCTGGGCGTGTGGCCGCATTGCCCCAGTCTCTGCCTCCGTCTTCACTCGGCCTCCTCCCCACTGTCTCAAATCTCCCTGTCCTTTCTCAGGATGCCAGTCGTGGGATTAGGGCCCTTCCTGCTCCAGTGCGGCCTCATCTTAACTAATTCCATCTGCAGAGACCCTACTTCCAAATAAGGTCACCTTCTGAGGTTCCAGGTGGACGCGAATTCCAGGGTGGGGACACTGTTGAACCCATGATACCACAATCGTGGAGAAAGTTAAATGAACGTAATTTATGTAAAAGTGTCCTATCAATTTGTGAGGCTTGGCAGGTGTAAAGGAAGAGGATTGTTCAGTGGTTAGTGATGGTCCTGTTCCCTCCTTGATCGCTAGGAAATGGTTTTCTGGGTGTTCCTTTTGGGGATGGGTGGCGGGAAGGGATGACAGGGGAGAGGGAGAGAGGGAGAGAGGAAGGGAGAGACGAGATGAGACTGAATATGAGAACTCTTTCTTGCTATAAAATTGAAAAAGTTATTGTTCCCCCGACTCAATTTCCCACAACTCTGAGGAAAATATGGTTATTTGAAGGTGGATGCCCGCGGCAGGGGTGTCCCCGGGGCCGTAAGCAGCTCGGGCAGCTGATGAAGGGTGGGAAGGGGCAGCGGTTGGAGGGAGCTCCTCTGTGCCCGGGCTCGTGCGTCCCAACCTCGCCCGCGTAGGGCACCGCGTAGAACGAGAGAAAAGTACAGCTCAGGAACCACAGTGTGACAGGGAGAAGCAGTGTTTTGTTTCCTGGGAGATGTTGGAGTCCTCGTGTTCATCGCCTTCCTAGTCCCGTTGCTGAAGCTGTCCAGCACGTGCGAGGCCCCTTCTCACCCTCGGGGCTCCTGGCGTAGGCCTCGGGGGTCTCCCGGGCCCCACCCCCGGCCCCTCCCCCCCCTCCACGGCTGGGTGATGGTTCTAGAATGTCAACCTGGCCCCCCCAACCCTCCTGGGTCTCCACAGCTCTTGGCCACGTCTGCCTTCCTCAGCCCGGCTCTCCAGGCTGGAGCCCCGAGGGCAGAACCCGGTCTGCTGGCCTGGGGTCCCCAGGCCCACGGCTTTTGAGGAAAGGAGTGAGGGCGTGAATGAGGGAGTGAGCCACCGCTGGCCCGCAGCTTCGCACCCCGCTCCTAAGTGGCCTCGTGGTGTTGCCCGCAGGGCGATGTCCTGACCACCAAGTACCAGGTGGACCTCGGGGACGGCTTCAAGGCCGTGTACGTGAACCTCACCTTGACAGGGGAGCCCATCCGGCACCGCTACGAGAGCCCCGGCATCTACCGTGTGTCCGTCCGGGCGGAGAACACGGCGGGGCACGACGAGGCCGTGCTCTTTGTCCAGGTCAACTGTAAGTCCCTGCCCCTGTGAGGCCGAGCTTCACTGCCTGTGACCGAGAGAACCTGGTCCTTGGGGAGGTGCAGGGAGGCCTCGGGCAGCTGCAGGTCCCTGTCCTCAGGATGGCGAGCCCAGGGGCAGGGAGGCGGGCAGGCTGGGCTCAAGTCCACACTGCCGGTGGTCTGCACAGCAGTAGGGTTGGTGGTGGTTGTGGTGGTGATGGTGGTGGTGGTAATAATGGCGGTGATAATGGTAGTGGTGGTGATGGTGGTGGTGATGATGATCGTGGTCGTAGTGATGGTGATGGTGGTGGAGGTGGTGGTGGAGGTCGTGGTGATGGTGTTGGCGGTGGTGATAATGAAGTTGATGGTGACAGTGACCAATAAGCAGCCTCTGAAATGCCCAGTGCCCTGATGCCCTCTGACCCCTGCCCGTGTTCCGGACCCTGCAGCCCCCCTGCAGGCCCTCTACCTCGAAGTGGTTCCTGTCGTTGGCATCAACCAGGAGGTGAACCTCACGGCCGTGCTGCTGCCTTCGAATCCCAACCTCACCGTCTTCTACTGGTGGATCGGCAACAGCCTGCAGGTTCGCTGCCCCGGACGCTCCAGGCCCCTCCTTCCCACCGGCTCCCAGCCGGGGTGGAGAGGGGGATGGGACGCTGGCCTGGGTACTGGGCAGGAGGACACAGTGTGTGCCACACCACCCCTTCCTCCCGCCCTGAGCATCTGCTCGGGGCCAGCCGTGTCCGAGTGTGGTGGACACAGATGAATTGGACCAGACTCTGCCTTTTCCCCTGGGAAAGAGATGTGAACAGAGTAGGTGACCCGAGTTAGGGTGTGACAAGTGTCACAGGAAGGGGGCAGGGGAGGTGTCCAAGGGCTCCAGGAGAGATGAGGCCCTTTTGTAGTCTAGGGAGGGGGTGGCCAGAGAAGGCTTCACAGAGGAGGGGTCACTGGGGCCGGACCAGATCTCAGGAGCCTCACTCAGAGCCTGCAGACAGGATGCCTGGCGGGAGGTCCCAAGGGCCTTTTCAAGGCTGCCCATCCGTGAGCTGGGGTGGCCTCAGGACCCAGAGTGGCAGCCTTCACTTGTTCAGCAGACTGCAGCCCTGCATCCCCAAGCAGGAAGCCCCACAAACAGCAGCTGAGGGCCAGACACAGAGGCCCGGGCGGGGAGGGGCTGTGGGCTCTGGAGGCTTCCCTGGGTAGGGAGGGTTGAGGAAGGGGCTCGGGCGCTGAGTTCGCACGCATCTCAGCTTGGCCACTGCCAGCACTTCGGTGACCACACCTCCCCGAGCCTCTGTCACCCCTCTGCGACGTCTGAGGTAGCATTGTCCCCCAGTCCTGATGAGCGTGCCCCACCCCCAGGGGGCTGCTGAGCTGGGCGCTGGGGTCCGGGGAGGAAGGCGCGGCAGAGCGTGGGGCTGGGCGATGAACTGGGATAGTGCCTGGAGGCCCGGCCGGCTGCCGTGTTAGGCCGTCTGAGGCGTCCACACCGGAGGCAGGGGCTCGGGCCGGCGTCTGCAAGGCCTTGTGTCATGCCATGTGCTGTCTCTGGGGCCCCCCAGTGCTGCCCCCACTTCCTCAAGAGAGCGAGGGGGCGAGAAGTTCCCAGGGTGGCCCTGACCCCTCCTGTGCCCCTGCAGCCCTTGCTCTCCCTGGACAACTCAGTGGCGACGCGGTTCTCGGCCCCGGGGGACGTGCGCGTGACGGTGCAGGCCGCCTGCGGGAACTCCGTGCTGCAGGACTCCAGGGTGGTCCGCGTGCTGGGTGAGTCCCCTGGGGACGGGCCGCACGCCCTCTCCTGCTCACCCTGTCCAGGGGCCGGGCAGCGTGGGGAGCGTAAGCCACGTGTCCTGGTCACCCGAGGAGCCCCCAGGCTGGGGAGGGGAGCCCGCCAACGCAGCGCTCCCCCGACTCACTGGCCTCAGTTTCCCCACCTATAGAATAAACACCAACGACTCCTGGTGTCTCAAGAGCTCACACAGCACAAGTGAGGGTGTGGGTGAGGGACTGACCAGGTCACCCCCCAGTGACGGAGCCGGGACTGGGCACCGGGCCTGCCTGCCTCCCAGGCACCTGTGCCCTCACGCCCTCCGGTCATCCGAGGTTGTCACAGGGTTATATTTTAAAGTAAGAGGACTCGCCTTACAGAGTTTGTCAAGACTCCTGTTGTGAATTGTGTCCCATTTATCTGTGCTCACAGGGGGCTCTGAGCCCCTCATGGGAGACGTTTACAGTAGAAAATTAGTCCTAAGACTAATTAGAAGAGACCCCCCACCCCAGTATGCTGTTGCCCTCGTCGTCACACCAGTAAAAACTCATTTTGCTTTAAGAACAGCCTCTCCTGTGGACAGCAGCCATCAGTTAAATATTTAGTGGGATGGCCCTGGGCCGTTCCTTCATTCACAAATGTGTGCCCCAGGCCCTGATCCCGAGCTCTGAGACAGTCCTCACCACCCCTCTGTAAGGTGTTGAGTTCAGCTCACAGAGCACTCGTCCCTCGAGCGGCTCACCCCTGCAAAGCCTCCTCCCACTTTACAAGAGAGGAAACCAAGGCTCGGAAGGGCAATGGAGAGATTACAGGGAGCTCTGAGGCCCCTGGGGTGGGGCTTCTCAGCATCGCGTTTCATTCCTGTGGCTCTAGAGCAGGCCTCCGAGTCAGGGACCCTGGGAAATGAGAGAAAGATGGCAAGTCTCTGCTCTCAAGGGACTCTTACTCTGGTGGGGGGACCAGCCCAGTCAAAGTCCATGGATCCCTGGGGGATGGAAGGCCAACCTTGTGGGGTGCGTATGTCCTTGTGAGTTAACAGGGCAGGCTCGGCACACGCCAGGCCATCCCTCCAGGTCAGGACGGCTGTCTTCATTACCATCTTTGTCATTATTGTTGTCATTGTTATTAGATGTCAGCCAGTGAAGTGGGCCCTGCCCACGACAGCTATTGGCACACAAGGTGGGATCTTGTTTTCCAAAAGTGGGCCACAGGATCCAACCCAGGGGCAGTCTCAGACCACCCAAGATGCGTGCCCCACCTCCCTGGAGGGAGCACAGCCGGGCTGGCCAGGGCTGATCAGCTCTCCCGTCTGCCTCTGTCCAGATCAATTTCAGGTGGTGCCTCTGCACTTTTCCAAGGACCTGGACGCACACAACCCCAACACCCCTGAGTGGAGAGAGGACGTCGGCCTGGTGGTCACCCGGCTCCTCTCCAAGGTGCCCCCAGCCCACCCATCCCAGAGCCTCCCCAGCACCTGTGGGTGCCCCAGAGAAGCCGGGGCCCCCAGGATGGTTGGGGCTGCCCCACAGTCATGACACTCTGGCCCTCAGGCTGGCTTGCCAAGATGCCTGGAAGCCAGCTAGGGCCTGCTGCCCTGGCTCAGGGGCCGTGCAGCTGGCGTGTCACCCTGCAGGGGAGGGACAGGACTGCATCCTCCATCACAGCTAGTGAGCACTGGCTGTTTCCATAAGACACAGTTGCTGTCCCCCAAAGGCCCAGAATCTCTTTAAAGTGATCTATTTGCTGAGTTCCTCTCCTGGGCCAGACACTGGAGACAGAGAGAAGACTGACCGTGGTCATTACCCTCAGGGAGCTCACAGAGCTCCTGCTCACAGAGCAGATGAAGGCAGTGCATCAGCGGGCAGAGGACACTCAAGGCCCTGGCCCCCCAGTGAGAGAAAGACCAGCCCCCTAGAGTCATCCAGGCTGAGGCCCACTCTAACCATGCCTTCCCTCAGCCCATTAAAAATGCTAGTGATATTGTCCTGGGCGTTGAAGGATGGTTAGGAGTTTGCCAGATGAATGTGGATGCAGTGGGACTTCGGGAGGCAGAGGGGCCCCTGTGAGCTGAGCTCTGTGGGTTGAGGGAGTTGTATGGTCAGGAGCCCTGGCATGTGGGAGGACCTTAGCCAGGGAGGGGCCTGCTCAGTGTGGTCACAGTGTGAGGCATGGGCCAGAGGGGCAGGCCTGGCTGAGGAGGCCGGTGTGGGGTTCGGAGGGCTGAGGGACCAGGAGAGCTGGCTGCAGGCGCCAGAGCATTCGGGGGCCATCCCCATGGTGTACAGGGGTCAGCAATGGCATGCAGGACAGATGGCCAGGACATGGAAGGGCCAAGAGGGGAGAGAGGGTGTTCCTGGGGGCCCCGGGATGTGGCAGGGACAGAGAAGGCATGCGGATCAGAGCGGCTCGTCTGCGTCCCGCAGGAGACCGGCATCCCTGAGGAGCTGCTGGTGACCGTGGTAAAGCCGGGGCTGCCCACCTTGGCCGACCTGCACGTGCTCCTGCCCCCTCCCAGGCCCACGAGGAAGAGGAGCCTCACGAGTGACAAGGTGTGTCCTGTGCTGGCAGACCTGGGTCTGCGCCCTGCGGGAGGTGGCCATTCACAGCAAGCCCCAAATTTCAGTGGCTCCTCATCGCGTGAAGGCTCATTTCTCACCAATCGCGGTCCGACTTGGGCGGCTGGCCCTCCCCTACCTGTGGCCTCATGCTCTGGGACTCCCGTGGCCCCCAAGGTCTCTGTGGGAGGGTAGGGGGACGGCGGCACCGGGGCTGGACCGCCTCCCAGGGGGACACGTGCCACCTCCTCTCCCGTTTCATCGGCTGGAGCTGGTCCCACCGTCCCAACCTCCCTGCTGGGGCGCCGAGCATGCGGGTGAGCAGGGTCCAGGGACACCGGACACGGGCTTCAGGACAGAGTGAAGTCAGCCCCATCCAGTTAGCAAACGTCTTTATCACAGGACAACTTCCAAATATTAGCCCTCATGGAGGGGACAGAAGCCCTGCCACGTGACGGGCATGGGATGGGCACTCAGAGCTGAATCGGGGGCTCTTCCCGCCCTCGAGGGTGGCTGTGACCCTTTAAAGAAACAGACAACGCCTACTGCTGACGAGGGTGTGGAGGAATGGAACCCCGTGCGCTGCCCGGGGGTTGTAAAGTGTGGAGACAGTCCGGCAGTTCCTCAGAAAGTGAAGCACAGAGGTACCACGTGACTCCGCAGCTCCACCCCCAGGGGTGTGCCCAAGAGAACTGAAAACGTACGTCCTACAAAACTGGTACACAAGCGTTCATAGCAGCACCGTTCACAGCAGCCCCAACATGGAGACAGCCCAGATGCGCATCCACAGATGAATGAACAGAATGTGGTCGATCCAGACAGTGGAGTATTATTCAGCCATAAAAAGGAGTGCAGCACTGACACGCTACAACGTGGATGAACCTTGACAGCGTTATCCTAAGTGACAGAAGCCAGCACAGAAGGTCACATAGTGTATGGTTCCATTTATGTGAAATGTCTCGAAGAGGCAAATCCATAAAGACAGAAAGCAGATGAGCGGTTGCCAGGGGCTGGGGGAGGGGCAGTGGGAAGTGACTGCTGACAGGTACGGGGCTTCCTTTTGGGATGATAGAAATGTTCTGGAATTAGATGGTGGTGATGGTTGCACAACTTTGGGGATATACTAAAAACCATTGAATTGTACAATTTAAAAAAGTCAGTATCGAAAGATGAATCAGAACCTCACCTAACGTCTAGACTGGTCATGGAGACAGATGCTCAGCCGGCGGTCTGGAAAGAGTGACCCGCGCTGAGGCAGGGGTACCACACAGGCCCACAGCAGCCCCATGGGGTGGGTGGTGGTACCCCATTTTACAGACGGGGAAGCGAGGCTTGGTGAGGGCCCCCATCAGGGAGGGCGGAGAGGGCGTGGGGCCTCGTCACCCTGGCTGCAGAGCCGCACTCCTAGCCACTCCAGGCTGCCTCCATGTGGACGTGTATCTGACCCGCAGCATCTCCCAAAGGGCGTCCACGTCCACACCTGGGGTCTCCAGACCTGCCCAGCCCCAGCCCCTGCCCGTGCGGAGTCTCCAGGGTGGACAGTGGCGGGCCGAGAGCGATCACGCTCATGTGTCAGACAAGGACCTGAGAGCAGAGGGGCACCACAGCTCGGGGAGGGCCGCGGGAGCCCAGCTGCCTGCCGCCAGGGCGCGGGGGACCTCACCCCCTCGGGGCGCAGAGCACCCACCCGCCCATGGCTCCCGCCGTGGAGAGGAAATGAGCTAATGCAGGTGCAGGCGCTTAAGAGCCGAGTTGGAATGCAAGGAGGCGAGAGACAGAGGGGAACCCCGGAAAATTCCCAGCCCTGGCGACCCAGAAACATGGGGACGCGTGTGGGCGAGAGGCAGCCACGTCTCCAAGTCGGACTCCTGGGGAGACGGCTGAGGGAGTAACTGATGGACGCACAGGACGCCGGGAGGAACGAGAGCCCTACTTCGTGCCGGGCGCCCTGCCAGCACCTCATGTGTTTGTCACTGTCACACGGATCCTGAAGGAATGGAAGTGTGCCCGTGGTCCGTGGGGCTGGCCGCCCTCGGCCCGCCGTCCTCTCCAGCCCAGCCGCCCACCCCCACCCACCCCACCATCCAGCGACATCACCTCCGGGGATTGCCCTCCCCCAGGAGCAGGGTCACCTGTCCTGTCCCCATCTCCTCCTCTTCTTGGTCTTCCACCTCCGAGAAGCCCTCCCTGACCACTGCTGGGATTGGAGCCTCCTGGAGCCCCCCGTGTTTCTCCGACTTCACCACAGTCTGTGGTCTGACTAAAACAGGAGCTCTTCAAGAACAGGCCGGTCTGAGTTTTTGTTGCATTAGAGGTTACTGGTGAAAGCCGGCTGGTATGCCAGTATTCCTGCTTTTTTTTTTTTTTTTTTTACTGAGGAAGATTGGTCCTGAGCTAACATCTGTGCCCATCTTCTTCTACTTTGTATGTGGGATGCTGCCTCAGCATGGCTTCATAAGCGATGCATAGGTCCAAGCCCGGGATCTGAACCTGCGAACCCCGGGGTGCCGAAGCAGAGCACCCGAACTTAACCACCATGCCACCAGGCTGGCCCCTAGTATTCCCATTTTACAGACTTGGAGACTGAAGCTCAGAGAGGCTGAGTGGCCCTCCCACACCCCATGGCGCCGGAGGGTCAGAGCGGCCCTCTGCCCGCTCTCCCGCCCCTCTGGTGGGTACCGGCAGACCCCTCCTCACTGTCCCCCTGTGCTTTCAGAGACTCACGGCCATCCGGCAGGTGCTGAGTGCACAGAAGATCAGCTTCCTCCTGCGGGGCGGGGTCCGCGTCCTGGTGGCCGTGAGGGACACAGACACAGGTGAGAGGCCAGGAGCCTCCTGGGCCTGGCCTGGGCCCCCCTGCGGGGAGCAGTGGGCATGTGTCCAGGCCCCTGAGAACAGGGGGTGGGGGCGAGGGGCCCTGCACCTGCCGCCCACTCCCCCTGACTGAGAGGTCGCCTTGGCCCCTCCGAGTCAAGGGCCTCGCTCTCGTCTCCAGAGATGCCACACGGGGCTCTGACTGTAGTTTACGTGGACATTTGGGGTCTCAGATGACCTCCGCCCCCGGCCCACCGTGGGACTGTCCTCTCTGGGGCAGAATCCGTGCAGAAGCTGAAGACCTTCTCTCATCCCTGTAAAGACACGCCCACGGGGAGACGGGGTTCACCCCAGGGCAGCGTGAACATGGACAGGGGTTCTGTCCACTCTCCGGAAGGAAGGACCTGGGCAGCCTTTACACAGCGGGAGGCCCGGGGCCCAGGGGGCGGGGTCCCTCCGAGGTCCAGAGCGTGAGCTCCTTGTCCTGCCCGCCCCTCTCAGCCGCACCGGAGAGGCTGCCAGGCAGGATGACCCACCTTCCCCTGCAGGGAGGCCAGACGCGCCCAGGCCCCGCTGGGGACAGGCTGGGGACAGGCGTGCCCCACGCTGACCGCTGACGGGCTGCTTTGCTTGCAGATTCTCAGAGGCTGGGAGGAGGCGGCGGCTACTGGGCGGTGGCGGTCCTCTTTGTCATCGGACTCTTTGCGGTGGGAGCCTTCATCCTCTACAAGTTCAAAAGGCAAGGCCGCCTCCCTCCCTCCCTCCGCAGGCAGGCCGGGCTGATGGCGGGGCTGTGGGCTGAGACCTAAGGGCGGGGCCTGGGCAGGTTGTGAGTTTGCGCCTGCGATGGGCTGCAGGGGGAGGGTGCTCGTCTAGACCCACTCCCCGGTTCTGAACCCCCTCGGTCTCGGAGGGAGACAGCTCACAACCCAAGGAGCATCTTCCACCCCATCCTTCTCTCTGCTCACCCACCCTCAGAGGAAGGCCTCTGCCCATTTTACGGAAGAGGATACCAGGCTCAGAGAGGTTAGGTAACGTGCCCAAGGCTGCACAGCTGGGAATCGAGGAGCGGGGAGCTGCCCAGGCCTGTCCCTCTGTCCCATGCTTCCTGCAGCTCTCGTCTGTCCCTTCCCTCGGCAAGTGTGACTGAGAGCCCGGCGTGCGGGGACTCCGCTGGGAGAGGGCTCCAGGGTCCAGAGGAGGAGGGACTGGGCGGGGATATTCGCGGAGGGCGTGGGCAGGGGCCTTCTGCTGAGGCTGGTGGGTCTGGAGTCTGCACCCAGCTGGACTCTGGACCTGGGAACCAGCAAAATCACCAAGAGGTGTCAGCAGACGTGTTTCCTGCAAAACGGAGCTTTGAGATTTGACCCCATGTTTCTCCCCATCTTGCTGGTTCAGCTCCAGTGGCCTCAGGGTCTCCCTGGTCAGAGTCGCCCTTGGGGACAGTCCAAAGATACAGCTCACCCTTTCCTTTGTGCCCGTCTGATGCCAAGGGTCCGTCGTCCAGCCCCACCCTTGCCCAGGCCCTGGACCCACCTGACGCCTCTCCAGACCCCTCCCCACCGTCCTTTACGCACCTTTGGTCTTTAAGTGGTAGTGATGTACACACCCTTCCTCCTCCGTGTGGGACACTGGTCCAGGTGCTGGGGACACAGCGCTGGCCGAGGCAGATGTGGTTCCTGCCCTCAGGGAGCTGTGTTCTGGCTGGGAACATGTCCAGCAGCTTGTCACCTGCCTTGTGATTCTGTTCCAACTGAAGGGCCTGCCTGCAGTGCTCTGAGAGTGTGTAACAGGGACCTGAGCTGGTCTGGAGAGTCTGGGAGGACTTCCCAGAGGAGTTGATTTCTGAGTGGGGATCCTGAAGGATGAGTAGGAGTTTGCTGAGCAGTGAGGCTGGAGCAGGGCCCAGGCTGTGGCCTCTCTTGATTTCAAAACTTGTAGAGGCACTGGCTTCTGGACAGGTCCGCCTGGGTGTCCCACAGGCACCTCAAATTCAAATCAAACTCAGCCTCCTCGCTCCCAAAAGCCCCTCCTGGGTGAAGGACCAGCCCTCTGCCAGGCGTCCAGGCCAAGAATGCCACCTCCTTCCCATCTGCCCTCTCCCCTCAGCCGGGAACATCGCCTGATCCCCACAGCCCCCTGGAAGTGGGATTCGTCACAGCCAGGAAGTGGCATCGGGGCCCAGGATTTCTGGTACTAAAGCCAGGTCCCCTCCCTGCCCTGAACTCAGAGCAGGTTCAAGTCAGTGTGGACAGAACCCCAGGGGCGGTCACCCCGGTGCTTGCTCTGGGCCGGGGATTGACTAGGCCTGGGCAGAGGCGTCCCCCTCGCTGGCCGAGGCCCCCCGGGCCCCCTGAGCAGCCGTGTGCTCAGATGGATGACAGGTGCCTTGACCTTCCGGAGACGGGGTCACGCTCCCTCTGCCCCACGGCATTTCTGGATCGCCTTCCACGGCCGGGCTGGGTTTCTTCTGTCTGCTGGAGGGCTGCTGACGCCCTTATTCTGGGGGGCAGGGTGTCCATTTGAAGAGCCTGTTCTCAGCCCCAAGGCTCTGCCACCTCCTCCCGCCCCTGACGTGCCTGGTGCCAGCCCTGGGGCTGCACAGCCACACGGTGTCCGGCTGACCCCCCACACGGGACAAAGGAGGCGCCAGGAGCGGGGACCGCATTTACCCGGAAACACAGGCCCGCCCCCGCCCCCAGGGAGGGGCTTCCCGGCTCCCCGTCCCCTCGCTCTCTCCTCATGCTGTTCAAAGTGCTGCCTATTCAGTTCCCTCAAAAAAAGCCGTGGAGGTGTGGCCGTGCCAGGTGGAAGCCGACCTCAGGGCCTTGGCTTCCTCCCCTGTGGAATGGGCATGCCGTTCCCCTGGGGGTGCTGGGAGCCAGGGTCCTGTCAGCCCCTCTCTCAGCCGTCAGGTGTCAGGGGAGCCCGGGGTCCCGGGTGTTTGCAGAGATTAAACGAAAAAGGAGAGGCTTCCAGCCGTCTCCACCGCCTCTGCGTCTCTGCCCTCCGCGCCCTTCACCCTGAGCGCACGGCCGTGGCCGAGCTGTGGGAGGCCCAGCACGCGGCAGGGGCCGTCAGCCTCAAAGGCTGGCCGTGGACCTGCCCTGCCCCTGACCAGCTCTGGCTCGGGCCAGTCGCTGCTCCCCCCTGAGACTCAGTTTCCTCATCTGTCAAAAGTGGGGGATGGGCAAAGGGATGAAGAAGGAGGGGGACGAGGGGGAGGAGGGGAGGAGGAAGAAGAATAGGGAGGAAGAAGGATAGGGAGGAAGAGGGAGGAGGGGAGGAAGAGGAAGGGGGGAGGAGGACGAGGAGGGGGAGGAGGAGGAGGACGAGGAGGGGGAGGAGGAAGATTGGGAGGAGGGAGAGGGGGAGGAGGAGGACCGCCCGCTCCTGCAGGCAGTCTCCTTTGCCCCTGTCCCTCGTTACCCCGATGCGTTTACTTGAGACCTTCTGAAAACAGCCCAGCGTGGACCTGGCTCTCACAGGGCACCGGCTGCGAGTGTCTTGAGAGGCAGAACGAGAGAACGGGTTAGACGCCTCTCTGAGTCAGAGCCGTGCTGGAGGCCAGTGGCTGGGCTCTCCTGCCCCTTCCTCTTTCCCCCTGGACCTCGGGTTTGGGCGCAAATGCTCACTGAGGCTTTCTCCAAGCACTGGAGAAACGCGATGGCGGTGGGAATTGCCTGGGGAGCAGAAGGCAGGCTTGGCCGGTTCAGCCTGGGAAAGGATGGAATTTGGGTCTCTTTAAATTACATCCTTCAGCCCCCCTGAGGGACAGATTGCGGTTTCCACAAAGCTCTCCGGATTTACCGCACACGGTGGAAAGGGTCCAGCAGGAGCGTGCCAGCCTGGTACCCAGAGGAGGGGAAGGGAGGAGGAGGAGGGGAGGACCTGGAGTGAGGCCCAGAAGGTGCCCCAAAGAGAGGCGAGGGTGTAGGTGGCCGGCCGGTGCCTGGCACACGAAGGGCTTCTTACTGAATCAATCATGCCTTTGGTGGGGAGGGGTTGCCATGGAAACAGTGGAGCACAGTTACAGGGTCCAGTGTGTTCCCCAGAGTGGGTCCCCCCGGGAGGAGAGCAGACTTGAGCCAGGCAGCAGAGAGATGCTCGTCCACCCATAGCCGTCCAAGGTTAAGCCCGCAGCGGCCTGTGGGAGCCAGGGAGACGGGCTCCATTCCCAGCCGGTGTCTCAGTCAGTGTGGGCTGGGCTCAGCTGCCGTGACAAACAGCCCCAACGTCTCAGGCTCACAGCCACCAAGGTTTATTTCCCTTTGTCTCTACGAGTCCACCCAGGGCTGGCGGGGGGCTGGGCCCTGGTCACTCAGGCCTAGACCGGAGCAGGGCCATCTGTTCTAGAGGGATTCGAGTCAGCGTTCAAGTGTTCCAGCCTGCAAGGGACGCATGCCACCTTGGGTCACCCTCAGTGCACAGAGCTAGTCCCAGCCCACCATCTGAAGGCTCCCGAGAGCTGGCAGGGTGGGCTCGGCAGCACCCGAGGTAGCCTGCCCCCCTGCTGAGTCCCAGTCCCTCAGCTGTGAGATGGGACCGCGGGCGCTTTCGAGATGGAGCCGGCCCGATCCCAGCTGGGGTGGAGGCAGCCGTGCCCGCACTCTCCTCTCCCTCCGCCGCTGGAGGGGATGGGGAAGCCAGGATGGCTCAGCTAGGAGCCGGGGTGGGGCCCAGCAAGCCCGTCTCAGAGCTGGGTTGGGCTGTGTGTGGTGTGGGAATGCATGCCCACCAACCCAGTCAGAGCCCAGGACGCTGCTGTCCCCGAGAAGCTGGGCGACAGGGAAATGAGAGGAAAACACCCTCTCCCTGCAGCGTGTCCTTGATCCGTTACAATCTGCACCCCGCGTGCTGGGGCAGAGGGAAAGTCGGAGCCACGGGGGCTCACCGGAGGGAGGGCTTCCTGGAGGAGGTGGCTTGGAGCAGACATGGGGCAGGAGATGAGACCCAGGAGCGATGAGTGCACCACACGTTGGGGTGGTCTGGGGCCCAGCTGGGGACTTCTAGGGGTGGGCGGCCTGGGCAGCGCCCTGAGCCCCCGCCTCTGCCTGCAGGAAACGCCCCGGCAGGACGGTGTACGCCCAGATGCACAATGAGAAGGAGCAGGAAATGACGAGCCCCGTGAGCCACAGCCAGGGCGTCCAGAGCGCCATCCAGGGTGAGGAGTTTATAGATGATGGTCTGGACGCGCAGACTCTAGGTAACGCCCGCCCCGGAAACCCACCCCCCCGCCCTCCCGTGGGCCCCCACCTGGCCGCCTCTGGCCAGCAAAGCACACAGGACCCAGGGCCGGGCAGGCGTGGAGGTCTGTCCCTCCCTCCGACCTAGGTGATGGCAGGAGCCCCCTGGGCCTGCCTGTGCAGATTAGTCAGGACCTGTGGATGCCCAGGCGTCACGCCCTGCAGCCCCTGAAGGCCCCGTCCGGCCCCCTGGGAGGGCAGGAGAGGACAGAGAGCAGGCTGGTTTCCCCGGGGAAGCTGCCTCTGTTCTTGGGATGTTGGGGGCCGCTCCCCACAGCACCCTCTCAATGCCCAGCCCTCCTGCTCCTTGGAAATGACGATTCCGTGAGCGCCGTGCAAGTGTACGTAACCGCCTGTGCACGGCACTTTACAGTTTACAAAGCGTTCTTTGACGGGAGCTCACTGACTCCCTCCCAAGTGCCCAGCGGGAGAGTCCCAGTCCCCGCGGCTGCGCAGCAAACCCCCACTCAGCGCGTCACATGGCAGTCGATGGCCGTTTTCTCCCGCGGCTCCGGGGCTGACCGGGCCCAGCCCGGCCGTGCTCTCAGGGTCCCTCGGCCGGAGCCGAGTCGTCTCGCAGCCTCCTCACCCGCGGGTCTGGCAGTTCACGCGGGCGGGCAGCCAAGCCCTCCGCTGGGGCTGCCGGCCCGCAGCCCGCCCTCCCGCGCGCCCGCGGCCTCTCTGTGTGGCCTGGGCCTCCTCACCGCCTGGCGGCCGAGTCCCCAGAGCGACCAGGGAGGGGCAGCTGCACCACTTTCCACCACAGTGACGCACGGTCCCTTCGAGTGGTTCCTCGAGGAACCACCGGGTCTGTCCCTCCTCAGCCGCGGGGGCACGGACTCCGCCCCGCGGTGGGGGAGGGCCGGGCCTCACTGGACGAGCAGCACGATAGGACCCAGCACGGTGCACGACGCAGACCCTCCTCTCCGCAAGGGGGGAGACTGAGGCTCCAGGAGCTCTGAGCCCTGCCGAGGGTCGAGGGTCGGGGCCTGTGCTGATGGGCCGCCGTCCTGCTCGGCCGCGTTTGGGGAGCTCCTGCCGGGAGCACGGCTGTGCTGAGCACTCGCGGGTCCTCTCCCTCCCGCAGCCGCGGGAGGCCGGCTGCTCCTCAGAGCTGAGGACGGGGCGCAGAGATGAGCCTCCCTGGGTCACAGCTGACCCACGCCCTCCCCCCCGAGCGGTTCCCATCTGTACTTCGGTTCCTGCTGACCGGCCTGGCCTCTCCAGACGAGCAGCCCTTGCAGAGGGTGGCACGGGGAAGCGCCATGAGCGGGTCATTATCATCTCGGCTGTTGATATCCTTGTTGTGACAGTTCTCTCACACCCGTATCTGATTGTCCTCAGAACTAGGAGAGGTAGAAATCGCTGTCCTCACTTTTTAAGGGACTGAAAGTGAGGCTCAGAGAGGTGAAGTCACTCTCCCGTGCGGCACAGCACAGCCGACCAGTGGCTGACCTTGAATCCAAATCCAGGTGGCTCCTTGTCCCCCTCCCTCCCTCCAGCTCCCCTTGGCAGGAGTCCCTGACTGTTTGCACACTGGGCCCCATCTCTCCCACACCCTCCAGCCAGATGCGTTTGCACGGCCAGATGCGTCTGCAGCCTCCGGGGACATAATAATAACCACTTTAACTTCCTGAGCGCTTGCCCTGTGCCGGGCTCAGTGCTTCCCGGACATAATCTGACTGACTCCCCGTGAGGCAGGCACTGGTGATGTGTCCATTTGACGGATGACAAAGCTGAGGTTCAGAGTGGTCACTCAAGCTCCCCAAGTCACTTAGCTGATAAGAGGTGGACCTGGATTCCAGCCCAACTCTGTGGCTCCAGAGCCTGTGGGCTGGCACCGCTGCAGCCCCCCAGCTTGGGGCGAGCATCCTGTGTACCCCAAAGGCCCCCTCCGCCAGGTCTCTCCCCCACCCAGGGCAGGGCTGGTTAGAGGGCATCAGGACTTGGGGCTCCACACTGCCTCCCATGCAGCCTGGCCCCTACCTCCATGCAGGTGGCATCGCACCTCCAGTGACAGAGGTGGCTGCAGAGGCTCTGAGCAGACCCAGGGCTTCCCAAGCTTGGACGGAGGGCTTGGGTGTCCCGGGGAGACCAGAGCTCGCTCCCCTGCCTCTGGCAGCTCTCTGCTGTCAAGCCCCTGAAGAACAACCACAGCGTAATAATAATAATAATAGCTTCTTTTAGTCGAGCGCTTAGGATGCTCCAGGCTCTGCCTGAATGCTTCAGGTGTTTTTCCTTATGGTCCCCACTACGGTCCTTTCTGGGAGGCACTGTTATCATCCCCATGTTACAGATGACAAAACCGAGGCCACAGGGTGACCAACCTTGATGACGGTCTCACCCAGCAAGTCGGGCTCATGCCCCTGCACCAACTGCAGCCTGGCTGGGGCCTCCGAGCTCCCGGACCTTTCTCCCTGTGCCCGTGAGGTGGGGGTGGGGCTCACAGGAGCAGCTCCAGGTCCGGCCCGCCCCCCCCCCCGGGGTGCGCCTCTGTCCCCCGGCCTCATAACGCAACCCCCCAGGACTGCCGACTGACCCCTGCGTTTCTGACCATCCCTGTGTGCCTTCTCTCTCCTGCCGCCCCGGGGCCTCGCCGCCGCACCCTGCAGTGCCCACTGCCGGGAGGGGGCGGAGCCCCTCCTGCATCCCCCTGCTGCCGATGCCGATGCCGGGGTCGGCCCTGTTGCAGGTCAGTGGGGGCAGCCGGGGACGGCGGGCCTTGGCCTCACCTCCAGAGGCCCTCTGGGGTCCACTGCTCGTGCAGCCACCGGGAACACCCACTCTGTCACCCACCCAGGAAGCGTAGGACCCCACGGCCTCGACACCGCGTTCGGGCACGACCCACACGGCCTCAGGAAGCACGGGTTGCCCACTGCACGTTGGCTCCGTGGTATCAGCTGAGGCCACCGCTGTGTCCCGCACGGCCCTCGTCTCTCTGCCCCGTGCAGCAGCGGGCGTGAGCTCACAGGCGGGCGTCTCTCTGTTCCCAGGGAATCGCTCTGGCGTGGTCCTGAGCATCAACTCCCGGGAGATGCCCAGCTACCTGGTGAGCTGATGCCAACGGAGGCCCGCGCCCAGAACACTCTCCTGTCCGTCGTTTCCCCCCCGCGGAGGGCACAGAACCACAAACGCAGCCGGCACGGTGCTGGGATGGGCATCCCCCTGGGACCTGCGGAAAAGCCGCCTTCTCCAGCCATCCCCACGCAAGGGACAGAGGCCCCTCCCTCTGTTCGGCGCCAGCCCGCCCAGCTCTCAGGACACGCAGGGGCCTGCCGGCTCCCGCCCTCCCTGAACACCAGGTCCACCGCGCCTCCCACCGCCCCCACTGGACTCTGGGCACGTCTCTGCCCCTGGACCCCACACGGCTATGCGGCTGCTCCAACCTGCCCGCCAGCTCGAGGCCTGACTTCTCAAGGCCGAGGCTGGTCGCCCCGGAGCCGGGGAGGTGAGCCTGCCCGGGCTGCCCGAGCTCCCAGCGCTGCAGACACGCTCCTTCACTCTGCGCAGGGACACTGGGGGCCTTCCTGACGTGCTTTCTTCTCCATTCCCCCCACCCGGGAAGGTAGCTCCCGCCTGCATGGCCGTCCCTCTGCGGGGGGTCCACTCCCTCCAGCATCTGGAAAGCCTGCGACCCAGGCCCTGCCCCTGTCCAGGCACTCCGGCACCACCCTCCGTGCCTCCCACCGTCCCTCCTCTTTCTGAAGTGCAGATCATGTAAATACCTCTCTAGGTAGCTGTTTGCATTTGGGGGGTTTTGTTCAACTTTCTATTTTTATGGTCAGGCGTTAGCCATCTGGGTTGCCTTGTCAGAGCCCCATTCTTGGGAACCCGTTTTCCAGAATGTCCAGGCTGCTCCTCTGCCTCTCCTGGCACCGTTCCCTCCCTGGGGCCCAGAGGGGCGAAGGCTCCTCCCGGCTTTCCCCCTGGGGGATCCATGGTGGCCCAGGGGTCCAGTGCCTGCACTTCCACAGCCAGCCAGCAGGGGGCGCCCTCCCGCAGGCTTTCCCAGCACCGTGGTGGGAACGGCCTCGAGATGCACCAAGTGCTCTCGCTTCCTTATAGCTTAAGGGACCCGTGTAGAAACCCAGGAACCAGGAGAGGTTTAGGACGGCCGAGCCAGAAGGGCCATCCAGGAGTGCGCCCCTCATTTTCAAGATGGAGAAACTGAAGCCCAGAGAGGGTGACTTTCCCAAGGTCACACAGCAAGACAGTAGCAGAGCTGTCCCCGTGCAGTGCGATCCACGCAGTCACAGGTGCCCAGAACCAGGGGCGCTAGCCGAAGTCAACACACATGACTATATGGGGGTGTTTCCCGTTTTGCCTTGAAACCCGAAGTCAGTATACCCCCCACTCCCTCTCCTCCTTCCCTTCCTCTTCTCCCTCCTCCTCCTCCCCCCTCCCTTTTCACTCTTTCCCGTCCCCCTCCTCTCAGGCAGGGCTCTCAGGGTCCCAGGGCGTTTCCCTTCGAGGCGAGGAACACAGAGCCCAGGCCAGGACCTGGCTGAGCGGTGATGAGTCCAGGATTAAGCCCAGGAGCATTAGGAAAAGAACCGGGGCCTGTGGGAGGGGGTGGCCCGGGATGGATCCTCACACCCAGAACAGCTCCCAGCACACAGGAGGCCCTCAGTGTTTGTGGAACAGATGAACCCAGCGCCACTGGGGAGTCCCTCGCCCTCGTGTCACAAATGGGGACTCTGAGACCACAGGGAGGAAGAGGTCACCACGGGTCACGTGGCCAGGCGGTGGAGGCGTCCCTCTCCCCACCCAGCCTGCCCATCGGCTAGGGCTCCTGGGCCACCCCCTCAGAGGCCACCCTGCAAGTTGTCCCCAAGACCCTCCTTGGGGAAGGGCTGGACCGGGGACCCAGGACGAGGAGCTGGCGAGGTCGGTGTGGGAAGAGGCTGGGATTCTCGGGACCTTTGTCCCCCCAGCCTGCTTGTAGTCCCAAAGACACCTTAGGGACCCCTCGTCCTGCCATCCCCCCACAGGGTCAACACCATCCAGGTCTAGGGTCGGGTCAGCATGGAGTCCCTGGACACTGCCCCAGCTCACCAGTGCCCGCGGATGTCCATCCTTCCCATCCGCAGCCACTCAACTTCCTCCTCTCCGCTGTTTGGGGAGCGTTTTTTCCCCTTAGTTATTTGTGTTTTTCTTGTATTTTATGTTACTATTTTTATTCAGAGTATTTTGGGTGTGTGGGCCCAAGAACCTGGGAATAAGGCAGCATCTGATATAACCGTATGCTTTCCATCCCCATAACCGTATAGATGGGCACGTGGGTCTGCGGACTGTCTGGTTCTCTGTGTTTGATGGACAGGTACGTACAGGCGCCTGGCCCGAGATGCGGCCTGCTCTGGGCAGCCAGCGTTCCATGCAGCCAGACTGCACCCGTACTTGGTATATGCACTTAACAAGATGCGATAAATTGTTTCTTATTTTTCCTTTTTAAAAATCAATAAATCATTTGTGATGCTTTTAACAAAGATTAAATGAATATGATCAGCTTTTGCCTTATTATGAAGCTGTTTTTCAACATTTACCTAAATAAACACACACACACAGGCCCCGAGAACTGTGGTCCGGAGGCAGCGTGGCCAGGGCCCCTGGGAGGAGCAGGAGCGGTTCCTCACCCGGGGGAGCACGCGTGACCTCAGCCTTCTCCGGCCCTCGGACCCCGCCACCTGCAAGGCTGTAAGGTCACCCCATCTGCTCTCCAAGTCCTCACACAGCCTTTGGCCACTTCCTCCTCTCAAGGCCACAGAAGAGCCCTGAAGCCTCAGCCCAGTTGCCAGATGAGGAGCAGAGGCCGGAGGGCGAAGGCCTGGAAGTGCGCGGCCCGACACAGCACGGCCCCGACGCCGCCTCTTCGTCTCGAAGTGCCATCTGGCGTGGTCTTTGAGTTGACAGCAGGAGGCCGCACGCGTGGTCCCGGTCGACTCTTTGGCCTCAGAACATGCACGTACTCGCTGTGCTGGCCGGCTGTCCTGACCACCTCCCGACCAGTCTCTGAAGTTCCAGCTGTGCCATCGTGTCGAGAAGGCTCTTGTTTGCTCCCACTCTGCTCCTCCTGGTTACGGCCGGAGACAGAAACGTGCGAGCACAGACTCACAGACACGTGGGCGTTTGCCGAGTGGCTCCCAGCCCGCTTCCGGGGTGAAGTGAGGTTGGGACTGCATCTCAGACAGCTCGAGGAGGACAAGGGTGGCGAGGAGCCGACAGCGCCAGCCCTGACGTCGCCCACGGGAAGCTGTCTCCCTTGCACGCAAAAATATTTACAGTGTCTTAATAAAAAAGCGAGGGCATTCTTTTCTTAATAAAAAAGTAAGGAGCGGTGATGGTTCTGTTTCTGGCATCACACGGTCTCAGAAGGACTGTCACACAGCAGTGCAGGGTGGCTCTTGGGGAACCTCCAGGCCTGATGGCTGACCTGCGTCGGCCATCGTCCTTGGGTGGGAATAAAGCAAACATGTCTAGGAGGTGGAGATACAATCAGTGTCCTTGTGCACGGCTACTCACACACACACACTCACACAGACACACCCAGTCACACGCCTCCTCTGCCATCATACATCCATGTGGAGTTCAACCTCGGCGTCCTCAAAAACCTCCCCCCAGACCTCACGCTTTTTGCACTGGTGCCGGGCCCTAGACTTGGCGCTGGGCTGGAGCAGTGAGTGAACGAGACAGAGCCGCTGGACCTTGAAGGAGACCCCAGGCTGGACCACAGGATTCAGCAGGGAGGCGAGGGCGGGGAGCGTCCAGTGGCCCCGACCCGGGCTTTCCTGGAGGCTGGGTTGGAGCTGGGCCGGCAGGATGAGCAGAAGAGGGCTGGGTGTGAAGCAAGACAGGAGTTGGGGCCATCTCGGGCAGGGGGACCATGTGCAGAGGCCAGAGAGGGGCACGAGTGTGTGCCCGTGTGTGCGTGCCTGTGTCTATGTGTGTGTGTGTGCCCGTGTGTGCATGCCTGTGTCTGTGTGCGTGTGTGTGCGTGCCTGTGTCTATGTGTGCGTGTGTGCCCGTGTGTGCGTGCCTGTGTCTGTGTGTGTGCGTGCCTGTGTCTATGTGTGCGTGTGTGCCCGTGTGCGTGCCTGCCCGTGTGTGCGTGCCTCTGTCTATGTGTGCGTGTGTGTGTGCGTGCCTGTGTCTATGTGTGCGTGTGTGCCCGTGTGCGTGCCTGCCCGTGTGTGCGTGCCTCTGTCTATGTGTGCGTGTGTGTGCGCGTGCGTGTCTATGTGTGCGTGTGTGCGTGCGTGCCTGTGTCTATGTGTGCGTGTGTGCGTGCATGCCTATGTGTGCGTGTGTGCGTGTGCCCGTATATGCGTGCCTCTGTCTATGTGTGCGTGTGTGTGCGCGTGCGTGTGTCTATGTGTGCGTGTGTGCGCGCGTGCCTGTGTCTATGTGTGCGTGTGTGCGTGCGTGCCTGTGTCTATGTGTGCGTGTGTGCGTGTGCCCGTATATGCGTGCCTGTGTCTATGTGTGCGTGTGTGTGTAGAGAGAGAGAAAGAGACAGAGACAGAGAGAGGGAGAAAGGGCGAGAGCCGACGCCGACAGCGCGCTGGGAGAGCTTCAGGATCTGACCTGAGAGTTCCGCGTCTGCTCCATCTGATGGTTCTGATCCGCACTTCAGGGCGTCGGGCTCTGTCGGGGGTCTTCTCCCTGGGAAAGGCGGGCTGTGTGATAGGGTGTTCACCGCCCCTGCATCGATCCACCTGGAGGCTCTTCCCCTGCCTATCCCCCAGGGGTGGGCAGGAAGCCAAGCATCGCCAGTGGCACTCGGGGCCCCGTCAGAGCCAGTGAAGGCCTGGCATTGGGGCGACTGGGCTGGAAAGCACGCCCGCGTGATCCGCATCCTCGACCCGCTCCAAACGCAGGCGCCCGTTGTTGCTCCTCAGCTTGGGTGAGTGGGGTGGGTGTGGGCTTCCCCGGGTCACCGATGGGGGACTGAGGCCTCGCCAGGTGGTTGGAAAGGGCGCAATTGTTTTTAGCCCAAATACGAGGCATTGCCTTAAAGCTCCAGCAGAACCCCAAATTCCAGGTAGCTCGTGTTTGGCTCTCACCCAAGACCCCCCAGGCTTGGTGTCCAGTGGATCAGCCAGCAGTGAGTCTGGAAGGAACGGACAGAGACGGGCAACAGGAGTCAGAGGAGCAGAAGTACTCAGCGCAAAGAGCCACCGCCGTCACCCTTCGTCCTGTCATAAAACAGAAACGGCCAGTTCCTGAGGAAACCAAACCGGGCTTCGGTCATCAGTAACTGAGGCCACCCCCGAGGGCCTGGTGGCATCCTCTCTGCAGGTGAGCCGGCCACAGGGCCAGCGGGGAGACTCTCGGGGCCGGAGGAGCACCCTATGCGCATGGCAAGCCCCCAAGAAGAGGCGGTCACCTCCTCTATCAGTCACGTGGCCCGAGCCCTGTCTGTATGGTGCGTCCCAGCACCCCATCAGAAGACGCCCCAGCGGTCCGAGCGCCAGCACCCAGTGACGTGTCCCCTGGAAGGCACTGTGGGGGGCCACACCGCTGAGGCTGGAGTCCAGACTGGCACCCGTTTCAGTGGGGATTCGTGTAAAGTCAGTGTCAAGGGCCTTTCCACGAACTACTCCACGGGGTTGACAAAGAGAGAAGTGGCCCCTGACGTCCAGACCTGACTGGCTGCTCACAGTGGGCTGGGTGTTCCCCTGTCCAACATAAACATGTCACCGGACACCAACGTCAGACCTGGGTGCTCTGGGGCCACGATGGGTCAACACACAGCCGAGAGCATGCCGTGATCACGTCTGAACAGACTAACCAAACCACAAAAATGACCACCCACCAGTCCCGGCTGAGATGGCTGAGGGCCGCGTCTCCACCTGCCTGGCTTGGCCTCACCGAGCCTACTCCTTCCAGAGAAGATTTATTGCGAGGCCCAGTCATAGCGTGTCCCCTGCTTCCTAACGGCACCCGGTCCCCGGATCCTCCATCTCCTCCTGCGGCCCACCCTGCAGTCCGGCCTCCCCAGCCCCCTCTGCCTGAGCCACCCCTCACTGCCCCGCGCTGCCCTGAGTACTAACCCAACCTGCGCAGCCACAGGTGCCCCAGGGTCTCAGGCTGGGGCCCTGGCAGCCCGCTCCGTCCTCAGGTGGGGCAGGGGTGGCCCTGGGGGAGTGACCAGCCCTGCACATGGCAGCCGCTGACTCCTCAGCGGGAGCAGCCGGAGGAGAAACCCATGTCCCCTGGGCTCAGTTCGGGTGAAAGCTGGTGAGACGCGCCCCGCCCTGACTATGCTGGGGCAGGGGTCTCTGGGCTGCACCCCCACCCCTGCACACCCAGATTTCACTGACGGGAAAACGTTGCATGCATGAGCCTGGGGCTGCTGGAACGACGGCCAAGCACTGCCGTCTCCAATGGGACCCGGAGCCAAGGGCTGGGCACGACCGATCCCAGCCTCTCCCGGGCTTGGCACGGTCCATCCCTCTGGAGGCCACGTTTCACCAACCTGCCGCCTGCAAGGCACGGAGGCTTTTTGCAGCCCAGTGAGCTCAGACCTGCCAGTTCCAGGCACCAAGAAGCGCCAGCCCGGCATTTGAGTAACGTGCGCTCATAACCCACCGGCACCTGCAGAACGTTACGATGAGATTGTGCACCACCGGCAGCGCCGGCCCGGCAGACGGCACTCTGGGCTCATTCCAGGACCCGCCTGGCTCGGCGCTGCGACGTCAGGCTCCTTCCCGTCGTCGGCAGCTTGCGCGACTATGGCCCGCGTGTTCAGCTCGGCTGACGATCCAGCGGAGTTCTGGCAGAGGAGGCCGGAGGGGCTGTGCCTGCCAGCACAGCGAGGACGTGGGCATGGCAGTGACGATGACAGCTCCCACTTAGTCTCTGCCACGTGCCAAGTCCATGTGAGCACTTCTCAGGCCGTCCCATAAACCAGGCTGGCAGCACGCCGTGAAGCAGGCACCACCGTCCTCATCCCACAGTCGAGGGCAGCGAGGCTCGAAGAAACGGAGAGTCGGGATTCCAGTGAGCACCTCCGAGGGTCGCCAGGCCCTCCCGGTGATCACAGCACTTCCACCGGCAGGAGAACGCCGGGTCGGGGCAGCGAGGGACGCTGCAAAGCAGAGGGCAGTCAGCTGCTCCAGGGGCTGCTGGGAAGGTGAGGTGATGAGCACAGAGCCTGGGGGTCTGGCCACGTGTGGTCTCCAGGCGAGTGTGGGGGCAGACGCCTACTAGGAGCCAGTCGGGGAAATCACGGAAGGTGAGGCACTAGACAGCCAGTGTTCATAATAATGCTTTCTAGAATTTTCTTGTGGCTCAAGAGTAGAGAACTGGGGCAGTACCGGGCGAACGTGAGGCTGGGGCGGTCTTGTGAAGACAGGAGCGTGTGGATGGGCTCGAGCAATAGAGGTGGAGAGACAGATGGTGCAGCAGGGTGGGGAGGGGACACAAGAGCACGTCCTCAAGGGGAGCAGGACGGAGCCCCAAGTCTGAACAGACGGCTGGGCCACGTGGGAGCAGGGACTGCTCACCCCAGGGAACACAGGGCACAGAAGCACCAACGGCTTTGTGTTCTCCGGGAGTAACAAGTGAGGTCCTTGCTGGAATTGAGGTGTGAGAAGGGCCCAGGGAAACAGGAGAAGGTATGAAATCATTGCCCAGGAGAGTGAGAAGTGGGCCGGCTAAGGAACTTAGGAGAACTGCCAGCAGTGTGGAGGCTTCACTGGAGATTTGGTCACAGAGTTACACGTGACCTTAGGTGTGGCCTTTTTCTCCAAGCCACAGCCCACTGGAGCACATAGGTGTCCTCAGGTCACAAAACGGCTGCAGTAGCTCTAGATTTGGCATCTTCCTCTCATAAAGCCTAGAAGCTCTGATCAGGTCACATGGCCATAACAGAAGGAATCCTGTAGCTCACCGTCTTAGTCTGGAGTCAAATGCTCCCCCACCCTCACCACAAGCTAGAAGTGGGGCCACCACGTGTCCCTGCATTTGGGACAAAGAACAACCACAGAATGCTACAGATGTTGCGGGAGCAAACGCTCTGCCTGCAGTCTTAACATCAGACCACAGGGTCAGCGAGGACCCTGTCTCAATTCCGGAGGCGCACGCCTGGCGACAGCCTGCTAGATGCCCGTGATCTGTCTGGGGGCTGTGCACATCACACTGCCTTCAAGATCAATGTGGAAAAGTAGGATTCCATCAGCTTCTAAGAATGCAGCGAGGGGGAGACGGGACACAGCATCTGGGTGGATGGACGGACCGTGCCAAGGCCCAGGAGAGGCTGGGAGCGGTCGTGCCGAGCCCTCGGCTCCGGGTCCCGTTGGAGACGGCAGCACTTGGTCGTCATTCCAGCATGGAATGCTGGTCGTCATTCCAGCATGGAATGGTCGTCATGAGCCCTAGGCTCATGCGGTGTTTTCCCGTCCAATGAAATCTGGCTGTGCAGGGGCTGGGGTGCAGCCCAGAGACCCCTGTCCCCAGCATAATGGGGGCGGGGCGCGTCTCGCCGGCTTTCACTGGAACCGGGCTCCACTCACAGGGCAGAATGAGACGCTCACCAGGGTCTCCGTGCGCCGGGCACTGGGAGCTGTGCCCATTCCCGTAAAAAGCCCCCCACCTAGAAGAGCCGCTGAGCCGTACCCGCCGCCTCCTAGGCGCGCATTCCATCTGTCCCACACGCGGAAAATAAGGATTGGATGGAGATGTGAGCGGGGCCCCAACCTGCCTCCTTCGGGTCTTGGACGGCGGCACGCTCTCTGCTGTCCCTCCAGTCATGTGAGACTGCTTTCTTTACTATCTTAGTGGGAAGGGGACTTCTCAGAGGCCCTTCCTGCCTCAGGCGTCCATCGGGTCTGGGAATCAGTGAGGGATTCTCCCATCGCTAAGGAGGCGCTCCACCTGCGCACTCAGAACTGAGGAAATGGTCACACCAGACCCACCGTGACACAGACGGGGCAAAGTCCACCAACAACCCGACCACCACACACCCTGCTCTGGCTGGTGGCCTCAGCGGCATTGGGGGTCCCAGGAATGTGCCTCCAGCCCCCCAGCGTGTGAGGACTTCACCTTCCCTGGGTCCCAGTCTCTCCCCTCAGTAGCTCTGGGGGCGGGTAGGAAGAAATTCGCATTTCAGATCCGGGTCAGCATCGAGCCTCAAGGGGTGTAACAGCCCCCTGGAAACAGGGGCTGTGGGTATGCGGCCCGCTCAGGTCTGGGCAGGGGGAGGGATCCCAGTTCCATGGGGACTCGGGTTGGTCTGGAATCACTGGTCTAGAGCACGTTTGCTGTTTGAGTTCTGGGGGTCAGGCTGAGACTTCAGTGGGCTGTCCGTCTATTTCACTCCCAGGGACGCTGTGGTCATCAGTGATGTGAACACCTCTGTGGGCTCAGCCATCGAGATGACTGCAAAGACCTCACTTCCCATCACAACAACCAGGCCCACTCGTCTCTGGAAATTACCAGCTGCCATCATGGCCCCCTCCTCCAGGATCCCATTATCCCATGGAATCCAGCGACCCTAGTTCATGGGTGACAGCCTCTATTCTCACCTCCGACTTGCAAAAGGCAGCCCCCTCAGAGCTTTTCAAGAACACTCTCTGTGCCAATGACCTTCTTCCAACATGTCGGTGAGGGGCGTGTCCCCTGGATCCACTTGGTTCGTGATGACGGAGGGGCCAGGAACTAGCGCATGATGACTCCCCTCCACCCCCATCTCCCTCGCCTGTGGACTTCTCCTCCTGTGCCCTATGGAGGATTGTTCCAGAGTCCCGTCTGTCGTAACCAGAAGCCAAGACTCATTCTTCACGGCTTTTCACAATTAGAATTACGCATCTATTAGCAAGGTCACCTGTCCAACATCCGTGTCCTCCACCAGACACACGCTGCGGTGAGGCAGCTTCTGACGGGTTTACTATTGTGTCTGCAGCACCCCAAACACAGTAGGTATCCCATAAATATTTCCCCAATGAATAAATGAATGAATGATTAGTTGAGGAAAATGGGAATGTTTATCCTGCTGAAAAGATAACTCATAGAGAGAGGGATTTCCGCTCAATTAAAGTCTTACAGGTGTCGCAGGATATTTCACGGCTCAGTGGTCTCCTGTCACTTGACGAGTGTGACTCACACATGACACTCAGCGATTGAGCTGATGTACAACAAGCACGGGACCAGGCCTGAGGCGGACAAGGCGGCGTTGGCGAGTTAGCTGTTCCGTTGTTATTATCATGCTTGGCACGAAGCGCCTGCCCCCAAAGGGCTCCCAGTCTAGCAGGAACATGGAACACGTTCAAAAACAACTATAACACAGTAGAAAGCTACAACTGGATAGGATTTTCCTGATGGATTCATCCGGAGAGGGGATGGAGAGCTGCCTGCTTGTTGTTTGTGGAAGTAGCACCCCTGTGCACCATGGGAGGCGTGAGACACGCACCTGTGCAGCACACCTGTACAGAGAGGGAGATACAGGGACACACCTGTGCAGCACACTTGTACATGGAGGGAGATGTAGGGACATGCACCTGTGAGGCATACCTGTGCATGGAGGGAGATGTAGGGACACGCATCTGTGAGGCACACCTGTATATGGAGGGAGATGTAGAGACATGCACCTGTGCAGCACACCTGCACACAGAGGGAGATGTAGGGACCCGCACCTATGAGGCACACCTGTGCATGGAGGGAGATGCAGGGACACGCCCGTGAGGCACAGCTGTATATGGAGGGAGATGTAGGGATATGCACCTGTGCAGCACACCTGCACAGAGGGAGATGCAGGGACACGCCCCTGTGAGGCACACCTGTGCATGGAGGGAGATGCAGGGACACGCCCCTGTGAGGCACACCTGTGCATGGAGGGAGGCATCAGGACACGCCCCGTGAGGCGCCCATACACAGACAGATCATAGGATTGTCCTGGGAACACCAATTCTTAGTGGGAGGAAAAGGACGGGGGCAAATGTAACAAAAACCCACAGTGACACGTTTCCTCCTGCATTCCTCTCAGCGGTGACACCAGCCAGGAGCCCTTATCCCCATCTTATGGCAGCCTCCAGGGCGCGCCATGACAGCGCAGGGTGGAAGAGGGGCACGGAGCGGGGTCCTTGGTTGGAAAGCAGTCGGTCCCGAGGGAAGGCCGGCGTCAGGGGGGCAGGTAAGGCCTGCTGGTCAGGCTCCTGCACCTACTTCAGCAACGTGACGGTCAGCTGGGCTGGCCCTCCCCAACGTGCCTCTTTACACGGCGGGACGGGAGGCCAAGGTCACAGGGGAGAAGGGGCCTGGTGGGGACAATGAGTCACGTGCCAACACCACAAACGTGAAGGACAATCTCTCGGGAGGTGCACAGCTGGAACGGTCGGTGGGACACTCCCTGAAGCGTCTAGGTCTGCTTGACTAGCGCGGGCGGGTAGAGGAGGGGGAGCTGTGGGAGGTGGAGGAAGAGAGACGGAGGGGCCGTCGAGTGCCGGGCCTCGAAGGGGGCTTTACCCCGAGGGAGTGAGGGGCGTGGAAAGGACGGGCGTGGGGTGGGGAGGAGGGGACAGGACCAGGAGAGAAGCACAAAGTAGGATGGGTAGGACTGGGATGGGGGCGAGGGGCAGGACGGGGAAGGTTTCCTCCCGGCTCCGCGAGCCCGCTCCGCCCTGCACTCTGCTCCGCTGCCGCGAGGCCCCCAGGCCCTCCTGGCTCCTGCTCGCCCCTTCTCTTGGTCTCCCGCTGGGCGGCACCCTGACGGTGGACCACCCAGCTTATGCAGCTAGTGGCCACTTCCCAGCTCACCCACGGGCCAACAGGGGGCTGGGAGCCCTGGGCCAGTCACTGGTGGCCTGGGGGCTGGGGGAGGAGCCGAGTCACATAGTCAGAGGGCTCCAGGCAGGCGGACATGGCGAGGCCCCTGCCTCCCAGCTGTGTACAGACAAGACTGAGGCCCTGAGTGGACGGGGTCCCCCTGCGGCAGAAGCCTGGGCGATGCCATGCCCAAGGGTGTGGGGAGAGGAGGAGCTGCGGGGGGCAGAGGGGGCTTGTGAAGGCTGGACACAGACCTTCGCTGGCCTCCCTCCATCCTCTACCACCTCCTACGGTCAGTTCTCCACGCCGCAGGCAGAGAAGTCACGTCCCTCCCCTGCCCGATACCCTCGGCCCGGGAAGCCACCGGAAAACCACACAACCCCGTCCCAAGCGGCCTCTGTGGGCCGCCCCCGCCGGCACGCTCACAGCCCAGCCCCTGCCTGGCAGGACTCCAGCATCCTCCTCCCCCCTGATCCTGCTCTCCCGGAGAGCCCAGCTCTGCCTGCACAGGGTGGACCCCCGGGGGCGGCAGCCGGTCACGGTGCCCCCATCCCACTGGCCATGACGGCCTCGGCGTGGGATTCTGGCAACGAGAGGCATCAGCCCGGGGGGCTCTGGGAGCGGTCTGGTCACTCCTGGGAGGGACTCACAGCGAGCACCGAGTCTTCTCTTCCCATGGGTGCAGCTGCGCCCGGACACAGGTTTGGGCCAGCTGCCGCCAGCCCAGCACGAGGGCAAAATGGGAAACCCGGGTCCTTGACGGTCCTGGAGCTGCTGACTGCAGGGCTCTGGCTCGTGAGGCAGCGGGTGGGCCGGCTGCGTGCAGATCAGACCCGAGGCGGCATTCCCTTACCCGCAGCTGAAAGCAGCTCCCCACCTTCTCTGTGCCTTAGGGCCTGTGCACCGGGGGTCCCTCCGCCTGCACACAGGGAACTTGATACTGGATATTTCCTGTTTATTCCTGTTTTTGTTATTGTCGCCCCAACCACCCTCAGCAAGGTCAGCTCCGTGGGAGAAGGAGCTGTCACCATCCTGTTTGTGGTGGTTTCCCCAGCACCTAGAACAGCTCTTGGCACAGAGAAGGTGCGCCACGACTGTTTGTTGAGTGAATAACTGTTCTGCCCTCTGGATCGTCACCGCCTGACCATGACCACGGGGCAGGAGCAGGTCTAATTCATCTCTATGCTCCCAGGGCCCAGCACAGCCTGACCCATGGAGGGTGCTCAGTAGAGTTTGTTAAACTAAAAATTACTTTTAGGATCATTTCAGGGCCTAAAACTGTGACACCAAAATAAAGTGTCGCTCGCCCAGCCTGCCTTCTGGGGGTGGTAGGACTCATCGAGGGACAAAGCATGGTGACCCCCACAGGGACCCCCAGAAGTACCCGGACTCCCACTGCTTCCGATGGTCACTTGCTTTCCATGGGAGACACGAGCAGCCACTTCCCGCCCGTCGCCATCAGATGCCACGATCCTTTGCAGCTGTCACTGTGGGCTGGTCCTCACTCACTTCACCCGACCAGGGACGGAGGAGAGAGAGGCAGCCGGCCCCTGCACCGTCTCTGAGGAAGCCACTTCTCGCCGAGCCTCGTCCTCCCCATCTCAAACATGTCGTCTTCCCTGGCACGTGCTTCTCTCCCGCTGTGACAAGATAAACCTTTCCCCAGGATCTGGTCCGAGGACTAGAAGACCAGGCAGCCACGGTGTGGGGACAGCAGGGAGACAGCTGTCAGGGGGCAGCCCCAGGCTCCCCGGGTGGGGTTGACTCTGCCGAGCGCCTTGCACACACCTCATCTAATTCTCACAACAAGCCTTCAAGAGAGGTGTTCTTCTCCCGCCCCATAGGTGAGAGAAATAAGAAAAGGAGCCAGGATTCAAGGCAGAGACCCGCTGACTCAAGGCCCATGCCCTTTCCATGGGACTGGGGAGTTTTAAAATGTAGGTTATGTTGTTGCCCACTATGGGGAGGCCAACAGATGGGAGACAACAGCCACTGAAAAGATGTTTCTTATACTCACAGTTCTCACGAGGAGAGGGCACGCCACACGCGGCCACACCATGCCATGCCACGCCCACGCCATGCCATGCCAGGCCACATGGGGAAGCACCAGAGCTGCCCGGGGGAACTGGGGGCAAGACCCTTTCCTGTGGTTTCTGAGGGAAGGAGCAGGGAGGCAGGGTGAGCAGGCTTAGGATTGGCCAGTCTGAATCATGTCAGCGGCTCTGGAGCAGAGGGACTGTCCCCCGTTGTCTGGGACCTGCCCTCGGGGGTTAGGGCAGGGGACAGTGGCCCGGAGTGGGAGAGCCCTGTGAGAACCCCGCAAAGGGAGGTGGGGTGTGGCTCTAGACTAGTTGGTTTCACATGAAAGGGGTGCTCGCAGGCTGTCCTTCACCAACTCTAGGAATTGGCTCTGAGACCCTCCAGGGTCAGCGAGGTCCCGGGTGTCAAAGCCCCAGAATAAAAAGACGCACTTAGAACCTGGGGCAGCCCTCACGCCAAAGGCCGCCGGAGGAAGGGACAGCTCTCAGCCCTGCGTGGGCCCCGCGCCGGGGAGGGTTCCAGGATAGACCAAGCCTCTCAGCCTCCAGGAGCAGCTTGAACTAGCCCCCAGGTAAGGGGTGAGTACGCCTGACCGTTTCACTGAGTCCTCACCCCGGCCTCGTCTCCTATCCCATTGTCTGACTAATTGGTCCCTTTGGAGGAAAAGATGGCCATTTTTAACAGCATCATAAAACCGATGAAGTTTCCGTCATAAAATTTCTGGATCACAGACATGCGCTGATGTTTTCCCTGCTTCCCATTAAGGAGCTGGGCTCCTGATTTATGCTGGGGGGCTTTGTGTCACCTGCTCCCAAAATTATAACTCACATGATGAATGTCCCCGAGTCATTGCCGTGGTTCTGAGAAGCAAAGCCAGGAGCTGTGGTGTCCCGGGCTAAGTTTTAGAAGAAATTGAAGAGGCACTGCCCCTTCATTCTGCAGCCCACCGGGCCGGGACCCGTGCTCAAGACCCAGGGACGAGCACATTACAAACGGTTTAATAAAGCCTCACCGGGGCCCCGGGGAGACGGTGACCCACACTGAATGGCGCGGTGCACGGGGAAGACCGTGCTCCTGGGACTGTGTGCAGCGGACGCCGCTCTGAGGGCAGGAGGCGCGGAGAGACTCCCCGTCATCTAAGGTCGAGGGGGAGCTCCTCTCATGGGCCCCTTCAGTGCGCTTCCTTCATGCTGGCAATAGAGGGGGCCCTGCATTATCTGTGACAGGACCAGCCGCAACCCCACCCCACACTGCAGGGAGCAGAGAACTGGGGTGAAGGCTCCCCTGGGTCATCTGGCCCCAGACCTTTGAAAGGTAGGTCTGGGTGGGCAATTTGTCCCCAGGATGTCCCTGGGTCCCACAGACACACCCGTGCACCGGGCTCCAGGCCACACCTTCTCCAGTGATCAGACCTGGCCTCTCCTGCTTGCTGAGCAGATGTCCCGGCTTCAAATCCTGCAGGGCCCATCCCCACCTCCGTCTCCACGCGGCCCTCGCCCAGCTGCTGCCCCTCCGGCCTCACGTCCTGCGACGGGTCAGCCCAGCTGTAAGCACTGTGAGCGGGCCAGCTCAGGGGGAGCTCTGGGGGAACGCCAGCCCGTGTGCGGCTTCCTCGTCCGTGGGCACGCGCACCTGTGGCAGCCCCGGCACACGTGCGGGCGGCGTTTCTGCTCCCCCGGCCTGCGACCGAGGGGCCGCACAGGCCTGCCTCGGGCTCCTCGTCACCTGATTCCTTCTCATCCCGGCGGGCAGTGGTCTTTCTAGACAGAAGTCTGGCCATCCCTCCCATGGGAAGCCTTGGACGCACGAGGCCCTCCAGTCTGACTCCAACTGCTGTTCCGGACCCACCTTCCGTCTTCCTCCCCCCGGGCGCCTGTTCCAGCCGCGCTGCTGCCTGCCTTTGCCCGAGCGGCTCACGTTCTCACCACCCACCTCTCTGCTCCTGCTGGTGCCTCCGATAGGACCGTCTTCCCTTGCCGCTCTCTTTGCCGAACTCCTATTTAAGCACCGTGACCTGGCTCAAATACCCACCCTATCCAACTGCCTCACAGGCAGCTGCTATCTCCTGTGATTCCAGAACTCTCTGCGCAGTCCTACACTCAGAGTGCACCGGAGTTACCTGAGTGAGCTCCCTATCATTCCAGAACTCTCTGCATGTCCTGCAGAGTGCACCAGGGTTACCTGTGTCTATGTGTGAGCTCCCTGAGACAACTCACATCTGACACGTTCCTATTCCCGCACCTGGTACACAGCCTGGCACTCAGCATGTGCACAAACGTTCCTTCAATTGAATACTCTGGTCTGTGGACTAAAAGCCACTCAAAAAAAAAGAAAACAAACTATGGTGTGAACTGTGGTTCTTTCATGAAAGAGGCTCCCTGTTAATAGAAACGAAGCCGGTCCGGCACCTCCTCCCTCACCGGTTACTTCTCGCCCACCCTCCCACCTGCCCAGGAACCGGCAGCAGACCGCCTCCATCCCCCGGCAGAGCGGCCCCGAGAAACCGAGGGCCCTATGTCTGCACGGCAACCCCGGCGGGAAGACACGGAGGCTGGGTGGAGAGTACGGTTTTATTAATAATACACAAACGGTCACGCCGAAGGGCGCCAGTCTGCGGGCTACACCGTGTCAAACAGTAGAAAAATCAATTAGTAAAGCTGACGATTCAAGTGAGGCTGCTACAAAATGGGGCAGATGGACTGAAAACTTATATTTCCATTGCAAGTTTCTTTTGGTAAAAGTTTTTACTTTATGAATTAAATACATTGAGAAACACAGTGAAAATATATTTACAGTCATTTAAAATGGGCACTGCCAACATATTTAATTTAAAAAATCTTTCCTGTTTCTTGCCTGCTTCTTTCAAAGAGAATTTTAAATATGACTTTAGTTTTTAAAAAATACAATAAGGAAATAATTACATTCTCAATATGAAAACATTTTACAACTTATAGCCATGGTCAATTAATACTGAATATCTATAATTTAAAAGTTGATGTTAAAATTTAAAGTTAATATTTCCTTTCTCATTACAAAATCAAATACAAAGATTATCTTATTAAAAATACCTCTGGGGGGCCAGCCCGGTGGCACAAGCGGTTAAGTGTGCGCGCTACGCTGCGGCGGCCTGGGGTTTGCTGGTTCGGATCCCAGGCGTGCACCAATGCACCGCTTGTCAAGCCATGCTGTGGTGGCGTCCCATATAAAGTAGAGGAAGATGGGCACGGATGTTAGCCCAGGGCCAGTCTTCCTCAGCAAAAAAGAGGAGGATTGGCAGATGTTAGCACAGGGCTGATCTTCCTCAGCAAAAAAAAAAGGAAAAAACAAACACCTCTGATCCCTAAGAATTATGATCGGATGATCCCATTTCGAAAACATCTTCCATGGCAACAAGGAGAAACACCTGATAATACACACTGAAAAGCTGGGCTTTTCTGGAAGAACATAACTGGAAATATTTCACAAACGATGGGCAAAAGGATGCATCTGAAGCCAACAACTCGGCGTGAAGGTCCCCTCTGGCACAAACGAAGGCTGTCCTGCTTCGGCAGAGAGGGACTCTGCTTTTATTGTGATGCTGTGTGTGTACGGCACCAAATCTTTATTTATTTTTAGTTTACTTCACAGTATCAACCCGGCCCACAGTGGGGATAATAATAAGACAGTAATAATAACAGATACAAAAAATAATAATAATTACCCTCTTTAAAACTATGCCATGATTTGAAATTTTTTTTTCCCATTAAAAAAGGTTATTTTATGGAAAAAAAGAGGAAGGCAATGGTTTCCCATTTAACCGTCGCCGGGCCCCTTCCGTAAACCGAGCAGCACCGAGCCTGCCGACGTGGGAGTGGTGGAGCCCGCCGGGCCCGAGCTCCGGGAGAGGCTGTTTCTCAGGACCAGCGCCGCTGGCCTGCACTCAGCCCTCCAGCTGCGCGAGGCCAGGCTGGGTCGCAGAGGGCGCCAGAGCAGCAGACGCCGTCTCCTCTGGCAGGACAGGCCCGGCTGCCCGCCCTTGGCACCTCCTGTCACACGATGTGGTGAATCACGAGGACACTGCCTGGTGAGCCAGGCCTGGTGAGCCACACCAAAACAGTGCGCTGACAGAGCTAATATTCTCTTCTCGAAAGAAAAGATGTGATCACAAACGAATAGGTCTGCCCACAATCCCCACGCCCACCTGCAGTTTCAGAGCTCTCCCCTTGGAAATCTGTACACCAGTTCTAAACTGTTGCCACGATTAAAACCAATCGGAAACGCCTTCCTGGGGGTGGCCTTCAGGGCCCAGGAAACAAACTTTTGAAGCAGACTTTGCAAAAGGTATCAAATCTCCAACCTATCAGAGTAGTTTGGGGTTTTTAGAAACAGCCAAAAATAACTCCAGGACAAGTGAGATGAACAAGGCAGAAGATCAGGCTTGGCGACGCTAAGGTGTACGAGTGGCAGGGACGAGACTGGTGGCACACGCACGGCAGTCCCCAGAGCAGAGCTCCGGGTGCGGGAGGCAGTGCCCACCTGGACGGGTGAGTCCCGGCATCTGGGACCACTCCCCAGACGGGTTACCCCGCAGTGGACCCATCCCGAGGCCGCGAGGCCACTGCTGCTGGCTTCTCTGACACACACAGACGGGCCCCGCCTACAGACTAGGCGGAGGAGGGTGACCATCCCCACCTGTCCCCAGGCCATGGTGACACGCGAGCACTCTGACCATTGCTTTGTTTCTGTGCAGAAAGTTGGTTAGTGAATTAAAAACATTATAAAAAGATAAAAATGGAGGGGATTTTGAAGGTTGATGACACTTTACCAAAATATAGTCAGAAGCAGAACCCCAAGGCGGACAGCCTGGCCTCAGGGCCTAAGGCAAGGCCCGTGACCCACACCAGCCCCTCCGTGCAGCTACCACACTCCTCTCATGTTTGCTCAGGAGCCTGTTACAGTCTGGCAAGCACTCTGTGAACACGGCCATCTGTTAAAGGAACGGGTGATGTTTCTAAAGGAAGCTGACGTGGCCAGCGCCACGTCCCTGCGCCCAGCAGCGAGGGGCCAGGTCGGGCTCTCACCGCCCAGCCAGCCTCTTCACAAGTCTCTCGGCCGCCATGGGGCCAGGGGGTACGTGCTCCTGGGCACGTTCTGGGAGGGTCATAAAAGGAGATCGCTGTCAGAACTCCCACAAGATGCCTGATGTGTGTCTAATATGTACAGATATAAATTAACAACTATATTTATTGAACATATACAAATAAATAACTTATTTTGAAGCAAATGCTTTAAACTAACTTTCTGATCAAATCTAAAAACATTGAGGGGAACACACGCCAGCACAGGAGCCCAGTGTTGGCGGCCGTGTCTCCCCGGGACCCATTTTTAAATGGCTCCATGGACACAACAGGCTTCGTTTAAGTTCACCATCCTCTTTAAAAGGCTTACGGTTATGAGAGAGAATTAAAAACTGGGGTTTTGGGCCGGCCCTGTGGCTTGGTGGTTAAGTGCACGCGCTGCGATGCTGGTGGCCCGGGTTCGGATCCCGGGTGCGCATCGAGGCACCGCTTCTCCGTTCATCCTGAGGCCGAGTCCCGCATACAGCAACTAGAAGGATGTGCAGCTACGACATACAACTATCCACTGGGGCTTTGGGGGGAAAAAATAAAATAAATAAAAAAAACTGGGGTTTTTTAAACACAAAATATGGATGCCAGGAGTCTGCAGCCCAGGGCCCAAACCCTGCCTCTGGCACCAACCAGCTGTGTCCTCGGGCGCGACCCGTGAAGACGATGGTCAGGTGCCGTCTGAGGTGATGCCCGGCTAATGGTGCGCCCACCAGAGCAGCGGTGCCCACCTCCGCCGGGCTCAGGTCAAGAACGCAGGCTACTCATGCTTTCCTTCTTAATAACAATCGAAACCTGGCAGGTGAGTTGGGCAAAGGTGGCTGACAATGAGAATGGCCCCCGAGCCCTAAGTGGAGAAACTCTGGCTGGAAGGCAGCAAAAATCTACGGTGATAAAACTTTCTTCCCTTTACAGAAATTAGCTTCATATGATGCAAAGTGGTCTAGCTTCCTACAGTGACAGAAGAACACAGGCAGAGGGCCCCTCCCAGGGGAAAGGGCTCACTCCCTCCCTCCCAGCTTCCCACCTGGATCTCCTGGGGTATGAAACCCACGTGCTGTGCTGGGGGGCTGTGCCTCAAGCTGCTCGACTGTGAGGGAGGGAGCTCTCGAGTGGGGTGCCGGGCGACCGCCCGCGAACCAGAAGCGCTCCTGGCAGGTGGCTTTGCAATAAATTCAAGTTTCAGGTGGGCTCCCGTGAAACAGCTTCCAATTCCTGCTGTAAAACTTCCTTGTGCACTGGAGGCTGGTGTCCTGCCCTAGTCAGTAAAATCAAACACAGCCCCCGCAGGGCTCGGGGACCAGGACATCACACGTGAACGCCACCACGAGGGCCTGTGGAAGACGTGGCCACGCAGGATGTGCTGGAAGGGCACCTGGGGGAGGCATGGGGAGGCTGCCTCCTGCCGTCCACGCCTGTATTTGGGAAGAAGGACGCTCCAGGTAGGGACGAAACTGCAGCATCACTGCAGTTCTCAGTTTCGGTAGGAGGGGCCCCTCCACGTGTGTGGCTTGTTCCTGTGAATCGGTCTGCAGAGCGCTCCTGGTGACCAACTTCAGTCCTCATCAGTGGCTGCCCCTTCCCACAACCGAGAACTCCCGAGAGGGTCCCTCTGGAGATAAAGGAGAGTTAGTCCGGTTCCTAGACCCACAGGGGAGAAACTAGCTCCACCTCGGAAGCCCGTCTATCCCCTTCACGCCTAGTGTTTGATGGCTCCAAGAAACGCCACAGAGCAGGCAAACAAGAAGACTGATGAGGAGCCGCCCCCAGCCCACCGTGCAGAGAGCAGCGGGCCTGAGTCCCCGGCCGCCACAGCTTCGATTTGCACCCAGAGGCAGGGGCGGGGCCCTTCCCCTGCTCTGGGGTGTCATGTTCTGCACAGTCTCCAGAACCTGCTTCCTTTTCAAAGGAGTGACAACCCAATCAGTACAGGTCCTGTAAACGTAAGTCTAACCAGGACCCTGTGAGGCCGCCGCGTGAGGGGACAACCTGCTGGCCCTGCAGTGGAAGAAAGGGTCTGGATTTGGAGAAAGGACACACGTCACTGAAGGATCAAAAACACACCGCTGCCTTTCAAAGCAGTTCAGATCGTCCATAAAATAAGATACAGAAACTCTGAGAAACCCTTAGAGCCAAGTGCCACACACAATAAAAAAGAAATTTTTTTAAAGTTTAAAAATATTGGCAGCTTTTCGTGTCCTGGTGACAAAAGCATCTGTCCAGAAAAAAAATTAAAAGGTAACAAATGCTTCACAGCACGATTTTCTCATCCTTTACCTCAGGTGACAACGGGGATGGGCACGTGGGGAAGGGCCACTGAGACGCGAGTTCATGCGTTCACGTGGCAGAGACAAGTCCCGGGCCCTCCTGGCAGATGAGCAATCCCAGTGCCCACTGGTCACGCTCCTCCAGAGAGGCCCCAGCAGGCGCTCGAGTCCACGCTCCTGCTTGCCCATCGGGTCTCATCCAGGGCCCACTGCCCCGTTCATCTTCAGTCCAGGGTTGTGCTGAAACTGGTTACAGCAATCACTCAACTGGGTAAAAGATGTAACTTCTTCATCTGCCACAGGATTCTTTTATAATACCTTTTCATCCCCTTTTGTTTTTTAACAAATAAAGTTGGAAATCCAAGTGTTACAAGTCAAGTTCTGTAAAGGGCACCATTACACGGTAGAAGGGATACGCATGAGCCGGGTCCGGGTGAGGGCGTCACAGCTCACCACGAACCCTGGCGGCCTGCTGCCAAGCCCTCGGGGCAGCTCTTGCGCTCAGGTCAGCATCCGGAGGGGCAGCGCCTGGTCGAGCCGCAGAGTCCTGCAGGTCTCTATGTTCCGTTCTTCAGCTCCCACTCCTAACAAGGTAAGCAGAGAAGTGGTGCACAGATCACAACGGCAAGGTGTCAGGCCACACCCACTAATGCTTGTGACCTAAAAAGTGTGGGCTCTCAGCCGCTGTGCAACACAGCATGGTGGTTTCTCAAATAATCAAAGAGAGTTACCATGTGATCCAGAAATTAGATCAACGTGAGGCCCACCAAGGAATTCAAAGGGCCGCTGGGAATCAAAGGAGAACACGTGTGTAAGTCCCCACCACAGGGCCTGGCACCACGAGGCCTGGTCACCAAGCGGGGACTGTCCCCCTCAGTCCTCAGTGGCACCATGTGTGGCGGTGCTGGTCTGATACAAACGCCTGATGCCCACTGTCTTCCCAGGGGTTTATTAACAGGGCATGAGAACACTGCACACCTTTGCACAGTGTATAAAATTGAAGAACTTCTTATCTTTTCTAGAATCAAAGGTTCAAGCTTAATTAATGGTTAAAAACACAGCATTAGCAAACATGGCAGAAACGAAACCAAGACTGAGCTCCCGTCCACAATAAACCACACGTGAGCACTTCAGGCACCCGATATTTCAATGCCCGGCAAAGGGCTCACATGCGGCGGCTCTGAGACCGCAGGACGGCAGCCATCGTGCCCGGGCTTCTGGAGCTCGCAACACACAGCTTCCCAGGCTGCCGGGGAGAAACACTGGGCCTGGGGCCAGTGCCCTGGCCACTTGTAAACCCTTCTCAGCTAGGAAACCCTATGACAGGTGACTGGAAACCATCTGACTTTCCGGAACTCGCTCTCTCACATCAGAGCATCCTTCATCAGGAATTGGGGATTATTTTAGGAATACTGCCTGGGAAAACACTTCTCATGCCCAGAATGAGTCAGACTCTTCTGGTCCTCAGAAAAAGGTGGGGTGGCAGATGAGACCACGCGTGTGAGGCACCTACACGTAGGCTAATGCTCCTAGAGCCGAAGGGCCAGACCACCCCCCCGCCAGCCGTGGGTCCCGTGTCAGTGTTCTCAGGAATACCAGAAAATCCCTGCTCAATCCTACTCTTTTAGTGAGTCTGTGGACAAGATTCTGGGACACTTCCACAGTGTTACCCAGACCTGTGAGCAGGGACAGCCATTTCCCCCTGAGTGTGGGCCGGTCTCACTGGCCGGCTGTGCATCTGAACGGGCCGTAACCACGGGTTTTACATCTATCATAAGAAGCGGCAAGAACTGAAGAGCCACGTCTCTAGATGGTGCAGCGCCCCCAGGAACCAGAGCCCTTCAGAGGCTGGAGTTGCATAATTGTAAATCTGATTTCTTTGACAGTAAAGAAACTAAATAAATGAAAAGTTTTTACTGCTTTTCTCATCTGCAAATAATTAGGGCGACTTTACTGGACAGCTGAATGCTAAATATCTCTCAGGCAAAACCTATTCCTCTATAAATGAGCATAATAGTTACAAACCAAGAACACTTGATGGATGCCAACAAAAGTAACAGAAACGATGCACGGTAATTCTTCTTCCCTCCGTTTACCCACACACACAGCCCTCAGTCAAAGGCACTGGCTGGGAAGGACAGACATTCTAGGATGCTGTCTACCAGCACGGCCATCAGGGCCCTCCCCGTGAGCACACTGGAGCTCAGCAAGTGGGCAGCACTCATGTTCTTCTCTATCACCAGATCCCCCTCAGAAAATAGTGTATTTCTAGCCAATTGGAACGGGTTCCAATGCTGCCAGAGAACAAAAGTAATGACAGCAATTAGAGGCCCCGGAGAGAGAGGAGTGGACGTCTGGGCTCCACGGTCGGCGGGACAAATTAACTTCACCTCGATGAATCAACGTAATCGTACCAAGTGTGGTTTTTGTACGACATGCTTTCAGCGACTGCAGTCGAGAGCGGTTTGATCTGATAAACTAGAAACTGTTTTTTAAATTTTCTGAGGTTTTTAAGTTGAGCATCAAAAATTGTTAGTGGCTAATCCCATGAGAAGCCTGGAAGATACTGCAGGACGGACGGCAGAGGTTTCCTACTGCAGCCTCAGAGAGCGGATCTGTAAGGCTGAGGGCAGGGAGGGACTGGAGAAGAGCTTAGGCCTGGACTTTGTTTTTAAAGGATCTCAGTGGTCGCTTGGTCCAATCTCTACTCCACCAATAAAAAAACAAGCCAGGAGAAGCCAGGAGGCCTGCCCCTTCTGAGACAGAAGCGGAGCTGCTGGTTCTCCTGGCCTCTAAGGTTCCGGTCTTTCTGGCCTTTGACTCCCCAAAGGAGGCAATTGCTAAAGGAGCGTCTGTCTGTGGGAGAACTTGGTAAATGTTGATGAGGCGGCATCTAACAGAAGGCTGTCCACACAGGAACAGGAGGACAAACTTAGCTCCTCCCACCCTCCCACAAAAGCCTGAAGAGGAAGAGCCTGTGGGACTCCTGAGTCCACGCGAGGAGGGTGGGACTCACCTTGGCCTTCCGAAGCACGTGTCCCCGGCAGGGGGAGCTGCCGGCGGCCGGCGGGGTCTTCTTCAGGACGGCTGCACTGTTCACCGGCACTGGACCCTCCGCGTCACTGGTCTCACAGCTGGACATGGGCGAGTTCTCCAGAGTCCGGTGCCTAGGAACTGGGGACTGTCAGTGGAGAGAGAAGACCTGGGTCAGGTATGACTTCCAGGTCATTGGTATTTTCCAGCAGAAAAATGGTTTATTTTAAAGAAAAAAAATGCGTTTTGGAAATAGAAAAAAGTAATAACCACAATAATAAGGACCACCATGTAGTCAGTGCCCAATTTTGAGAGCACCTTTGAAACGTCCATTTTACAGATACAAAGACTAAGGCTCAGAGTGACGCTCTAACTTGCTGGTCGTGGCTGGGACATGGGGAAGGAGGGATTCCAGTCCACGTCTTGTGCATTCAATGTGAGCTCTTCCCGCCCTGTCGTGCAGCCTCCAAAGTAGAGTTCTTTCTAATTTCAAAGAGCTCTTACATCTGCAGCCGCCCTTGCAACACCCAGGCAGTAGAAATCACTGATGAGCACGATGAGCGGCAGCGTGGAGCGCGAGCTCACGAATCCAGTCATATGGGGTGGGGTCGTGGGGGCGACCCAAGCTGACTAATACTGAGGATTTCCGACTATTTACAGCAGTTATGTATGCCAAAGGAAGACGTTTTCTGGAAGACTTAAAATGGAACAAAATGCATCTTCAGTTGCCCAGAACCCCATCCTTGACTCTTCCCTATGAGATTACGAGCTGCTCTCAAGGAAAAGGGTTGGCAATTAGCTGTGCCTACCCAAGCGAAGTCTCCGAGGAATAAACGCTCCCCGTTACTACTGTGGGATCCGTAACTTAAAACACAGGTTAGGTTACACACGCACCGTTTTAGGAGAACAGTGTTTCGATTGCCATTACAATAGGTCGCTGAGAACCCCCGTTGGGGCTACCGACCACGGACCCCTAGCAGCTGCTGCACTCAGGGTCTGGTTTTATGGGAATGCTTTTAAAAGGCAACGCTGGCCTGAGGGAGCGCGGGACGGAGGGGCTGGTGAGAAGGAGAGGCACGACCGTCGTCTCTGGGAGAGGCCGGGCTGTGCTCTGAGCAGGGCAGCACCGACACTTCTCTGGGACCACCCATCTGACGCCGCTCTGCTGAGGACGTGGTCTGCGCGGGAATAACACAGACGGCTGCCACGCCGGGCAAGGGATGGCAACCCAAGTGCAAGGAGAGGCGCTCGGGAGAGAGGGAGCAGCCAGGCCCTGCGGTCTGAGAGCAGGGAGCCCAAAGAAACCGGCCCTGCACCTTCAGAAGGACGAGCTTGGCTATGTGGGCCAAAAGAAAGAAAAGCTGACCACAGGCGGCCAAGAGGGAGACTCTCGAGAGACAGGGCAAACCCCGGAGGATGTGAGGTCACTACAGACAGAAGGCAGCTGGCTGGGCCTGAGACGTCTGAACCGGAGAGGTGAGGACCGTGGATTTAGACTTCTAGAGGTCACCCTCAGTGGAAGCAGTTTCCAGGACGAGCCAAACCACAGTGAGTCGAGAAGTGAGTGGGCTGAACTGGACATTGTGGGCACTGACAACCGTTTCCAGCAGTTCAGTCTGGAAGGGAAGGTGGGAAACACAGGACAGGAACTGGCGGGGAATGTGGGGCCAAGGTAGAATCCCCTTTTTTAAGATGGAACATAGTAGAGAACCTTAAATGCTCTGAAGGAAGCCAGCAGAGAGCTGGAGATACAGGAGGGAGTCAGGAGAGGGTGGCACCTAGAGCCCAGAACTGGCCCCTCCAGTTGGACCCCAGACAGCGATGCTGGCAGCTCCTCAGACACCCTCCAGGGAGGTCAAGAGGCCCAGGGGTCCACATGGTTTCCTGCCTCCAGACCACCTGTGACGAGCGTCACGAGGGCCCACAAGTCTCATGCAGTGAGGAAAGACCCCTGCCCCACACTGGCCACCTCCTCTCTCCAGCTAGCACTGGCTGCGTCGTGCCCTTGGCCCCAGTTGCTGTCGGATGCTGAAAGGCCTTGGATTCTAATTCCCACTGCACCTGCCCGCCACGCTGCTTCCACAGCCTTATCAACATCTGACATCACTATGGTTTATTGTCTGTCTGCCCTCACGGAATATGAGCTCCACGAAGAGAGGGACTCTCATCTATCACGCTCCCTGCTGTGGGCCTACAAGAGTCTCTGACACATTGAAGGAGCACAGCATACGTATATATATAAAATCTGCTGAACGAATGAATGAATGTGTATGTGAGCTAATGAACACATGAATGAATGAACACACATTTTCTTTGGTTAGCCACTGCGACAAGAGCTTCTACATACATGACACTGTGCAGTAGGCAATATTATCATCCCCGTTTTACAGATGGAAGTATTGAGGCCTAGAGAAGGTAAGTAACCTCACACCCTGGCCTGTTCGAGCACAGAGCCTGCTTTCCCAACACTCTACTCTGCGGTGGCTGAGAAAGTGTGGGCACAGCTAGGGGTGTGGTTTTGGTGACAGGAGCACCTCCCTTGCTGCTTGAATTCGCTCGGCAAGTAGGGGAGGTCTCTTCTGAAAGGGAGGGGGTGGCCCCTGGAGAGGGCCAGGAGACTGGGGCTGGGAGGAGAGGGAGAAGTTCTGAGACAGCCTCTGTGAGACCGGCAGAATGAGGTGACAAAGGCGAGGGGCTGGGCTGCTGGACACGGTGAGGGGGCGCCTGGACATCAGAGGTGCCACGCCTCTGTAAATCCACGCATCCTCCCAGTAAATCCACCCAGCACTGTAGGGAGGGGCCGCGGGGGAGTCACCCAAGCTCAGCGTTTTGGCAAGGGGTTTGGAAAGAAGGACTTGAAACGCCAGTGTTGGGGGTGCTGCAAGGTGGGGTGGGCGGTGGGGCGCACGCCTGGGGCTTCAGTGAGAAGGAAGGGGCTCAGTTCAGGTCTGTCCCGAATCAGCTGCGTGCTCTCGGGCAGTTCACTGTACCTGTCTGGGCCTCAGGTCCCTCATTTGTTAAATGGAAGCAATCGCATCGGACTCACAAGGAAGTAAGGATTTGATGGAACAACCATGTGGAAAAGACAACAGTAAGTTCTCAGATGAGAGTGAATGTAAATCACTGAAGGTGATAATTCATGTCTGAAAAGTGACCTCCATTTGTTCTGCTGGATTCTAAGAGCATACAGACTGTGCTCATTCATTTCCATTTCCCCAGCACCTGGCACGGTTCTCAGGACATGCTAGACATTTTATAAAACTTTGCTGCACTGAATTAAAGTTTCTCTCTAATGAACTGGCATCAAATTACGACATGGTTCCAAAGAGATAAAAAGAACCATACCAATTATAATCAGACTTCACAAAGGGGAAGAAAATAGACTCGGTGTTTCCACCACCTTTTAAAAAGCCCAGAGAACGAGAAAAGCACATTTGACATCAGTGAACTGAACACAGCAGAGAACAGTCCTGGAAGCTGACACGTGACTTATGTATCTCCTGTGCTGATGCCAGGGGACAACGGGCGGCCCCTGGAGAAAACAACATGAGCGTTTTCTCTGGACGCCCACGACCACGCAGCTGCTAGGAGAGCCGGCAGGACGTTACCTGTGGACTCGATGTCCCTGATCTGGGCTCGATGGCCAGCCCCAGAGTAATCCCGCCAGCCAGGGCCTTCTTCAGGCTCTCCTTGACCTCTGTCAGCTCCAGCTCCAAGTTGACGCGCTCCATCTCCTTCTGCTTACACTCCTCCTCCAGCCTCTTCAACTTATCTTCCAGAATCACCTGGGTCTTCCTGCCTGAAAGCCCAGAGAAACGCTGTTGCTCCAGCCACAGGCAAGGATTTCAAAATAACGGAGGACGTTTGGGGCCCCTAAAGGGTGCTCTGTGGAACTTGAAGGTTGAGCTCCCCTGGATCCTTTCTACGGAACTTAAAATTCAGCTGTGCTTTAAAGAAACAAAGTCCTTTTCCAATCACTTCCTTTGCTGCAGCTGGAAGACTGTGGACCAGGAAGCACAAGACCTTGATTCTCACAAATTTGAGGAGTTCTGGGTCTGGGCTTCATCACACTCATTTAAAAATGGGGAACTTAATCTACTTGGCTTCCAAAGGTGCCACTTACTTGACAAGTCTGAATGTTCTTCTGTTCTAATTCTTCTGCCAGTTATTCCTGAGTCATCTTACTGATGTGCAGTCAAACTATAACACAGCCAGCATCTCTACAGAACACGGCATATGTTTTTTAAGGCACACTCACTTATTTGTTTTATTTGCAAGGTGTTACAGTGACATAGGAAGGCAGGTAATGTACCCACTTGACAGATAAGAAAACCGATTCCAAGGGGTTAACTGATGTGAGGACGTGGCCCTGGTCTACTGCTTGGCAGCACGTGAGAGTCTCTTTTTTGAGGCCAAAAGCTCATCTAATCTTTCTGCATCTTCACTATCCTGCAAACTTGAAACAACAGAAGGAAGGAATTCTACTTCTGTCTTGTTGACCTAAAAGCTCCTACCCAATTCTCTGACTAAGCATTTGATTCCTCCCAGGCAGCCTGATGCTACAGGTCACATCTTGCCTCTTCATCTTGGATCTGCTCCGCCTACACCTAGCCTCCCATTCCTTAAACTCCAAAGGCACTTCCTTTCATAAAAACCATTTAGCCACAACGTCAGAAAAGGCTCGAACTGCTGATCAGCTGTTTTGTGTGCTTATACACCAACTCCTCCCCAGCTGGTGAGCCACTTGAAAGCAGGAGTTTCCCTCTGGACCTTCCTGGTTCTCTGCATCGGTGTTCCCCGCCGCCCCCCAAGGCCAGCAAAATCGAAATCTAAAGAGTCGGTCTTGCCCTAGGATAAGAACCAGTCCTGAGCTGAGGCAATTTACATTTGAGCAGTTCCGTCCCCAGAGCCAGGAACCATAGACCCAGCCCCCGACAGCAAGAACAAACAAACCCAGTCCTCAGATACCCTCTGGCTCCCGACTCGGTTCTCCCGACGACTCCTTTACTCCTCGCTCCTCTTTGGAGGTTGCTTCCACTAACCCGGCGTCTTCCCTTGAGCCCTTCCAAGAACTCAGACACTGTCTTGCCCTGACTGGTCCCTTCCCAGGGAATGGAGGGCTCCTTCCACCATGCAGAGACCTGTCACCTGGGCTTGTGGATATCACTTATCCCTACGGACTGTCCACCTGCTGAGAAACCCAACTGCCTCACTGTACACAGTGAGCAGAAACTCCCGAGCCCTGAGGCTATAGTGCTTGTGCTCCAGGCAACCTCTGCTATCAGCACTGGAGGGGAGACAGCTCCCTGGCACGCCTCTCCGCGAGCAGGGCGCTCCGCGAGCAGGGCGAGGGCCAGTCCTGGCCTCCCGCTTGTTCCATTATTCCACCACCGTGCCACCTGCCTGGGCTTCCCGACTCCAAGAAGCACTGCATGGAGCGACCCTGTGGGCAGACTGGATGAAATCTAGGCTCTAACACAAGCGGGCGCCCGGGGCCGGTCAGCCCCACGCCCGTGTACCTGCGTTCACTTCGATGGCAGCCCTCAGGTCCCGCCTCTCCTTCCGGAGCTGGGCCAGCCTGTTCCGCAGGGCTTCCTTCCTCTTCCGCAGCTCCTCCTCTTTGGTCTGCAGTCGCTTGGCATCTGCTTCCACCCGGTTCTTGCCATATTTGTACTGGTCAGCATCTTAAAAAAAAGCAGCAATAGGAAATCAGGTTTAAACAAGCTGATAAGGTAATTCATAAAGGCTGTTTAATCATCCAGCTCAGTGAAATCAACTCAAAGCTAGTTATTTTGCCAACTCAACAAGAAAAAGAACAGATCGGTTTGAACTAAGCAGAAAAGTGACTAGTTCAAATTAACCAATATTCTTTGAATCAAATTAAAAAAGTGAAAGCAGCATATTAGGACAGTTCTTTAATTCATTTCCCTTTGAGGCATGCAACTTACAATCTTCAATACAGCTGAGAGCGAACATTCTATAATCTGAAAATAGAGGAGTCTAGCAACTTCAAAAATAATCTCTGGAATGTGTATAGTTCTCTGTGTCTTTCAAAACACTTCCACAACACCGTCACATCTGGTCCTTACAACTGTGTCATCCCATTGCTCTGCTGACTTGATGGTCGCTATTCCCCTCCACGGAGATCAGGACCTGGCACGGACCGAGCACACAGTAAACGTCGGCTGAGCAAATGAAGGAACAAATGAGAAAATGACGGGGCGACCCAGAGTAGTGCCTGGAGCCCGACGGCCCAGCTGTGAGCCCCAGCTTCCCACCATAGCTGCGCGACCTTGAACTAGGTACTTCCTCCCCGTGCCTCAGTTTCCTCAACTGTGAAATGAGGGTGACAAGAGCAGGGAACGTGTAGGGTTTTACGAGGATTCAATTCATCTTACGAAGCACTCAGAACAAGCACAAAATGAGCACTACATATATGCTCATTAAAGAAAACGAATGAATGAATGAACCAAAAGGAAATTAGTCCTAGGGGAAATTTAGAGACGTGGCCGACGGCACACCACTAGTTAATATCACATTAAAATCCTGACCCTGTGCTCTTTTCCTCTGATTATGGTGGCCTTTTGATAATAATAATGTAGAAAAAAAGCCTCTTTGGAAAAATACATTGACGAGATGAAGAAATGATGAGATGCCAACAAGACTGATCAAAGATCACAGATTTCAAAGCTTCCACCGTCTCCCGATTGCTTCTACCAGCTAATCCCTCACACCTGATCACAGCCCAGCAGCCTCTAGACATCATGCCCTCACAGTACTCCATGATTGTTTATTTGCATATCTGACTCCCTCACTGGACTAGACACACCTCCTGGGTAGAAGACATGGAGGGTGGCATAATGCTGATAACAAAAGCGGTGGACCAGAGCGGTGGCTCTGACTCTGGGAGGCCAGTCCCCTCCCTGAGCCGCAGCTTCATCCTCTATAAGCCCAAGTGACAAGGTGGACCCTGTGGGTTTTTAAAAGAAATCCGAGACATGCACCTAAAACCCATCTAACAAAACCATGTGATGCCTGGGATGTGGGGGACACTCACTAGCAGCTCTAATCACTGTCTGTGACGACAGAGTCCCTAGAGCCCTGTCCACTCAGAGGCAATGGTGAGCCATTTCTAGCACCTGTCCTAAAGGCTGAATTCATTAATTTTTGCAATGCAACCACTGTGATTGCAATGAAAGACTCACTTATCAAGACAGGTACAATGTCATCACTTCCCACTCAATTTCCCCTCACTAAAAAAGAGAAGAAAACACACACAGAGAAAGATATTCAAAGGTTGGCATCATGAGGATAACCAAGTCAACAATCTGAAACAGAAGCACTGCTATTAGTGGCTAGGGTGATGACATGTTTTGCAAACAGGCAGTGTCCACTCTATTCACTCACTTCTAACCTAAGATGTTTCCCAACAAACATATGCAATAACCTATACATTCCCCATCTTTCGGTCCCCATGCAATAAACTCCATCTAGTGTATAATGCAACTGGCTGAATTCAGCAAAAACACAGAATGTAATTATTTTTCTCTTTTGTCACCATTAGATGTCACCAAAGTTAATAAAAATTCCCTACAGAAAGTCTCAGAAAATATAGGAGTAAATCATCTAGGAAATATAGTAAGCATAGGTACTGAGAGAGAATGCTTTAGGAGTAGAGAATTCATGTGACTCAGGTCTCGCATAACAAAGCTTTCAGCACAAGTTAGTCCCTTCCCCGCTGCCCCTCCACAAATGAACCACACTAAAAAAATTTAAGTGAATATAAATATACCCAACAGCACTATGGAAATAAGATTTGCCAGAAAGATAAAGTTGAAACTAAACAAATTACGATGATGAGGATTTGACCCAGCTGGCTCCCATCCACTTGCAATGTCTGCTCGAGGAGAACAGAAGCACAGGGGAGCTCGTGTAAAGAATACAGGTCTCCCTGGGGCAAGAAGCAGCCAGCACTGCTGAGCAATTCCGAGGCTGGTCCACGTATAGGGCCAAGGACACAGCCGGCCTCTCCGCCCCCATGTGTACTCTCTAACTCTGAAGCTACACCCCAGTGCAAAGGAGGAGGGCAGTAACTTCGGTACTGAGAACACCTGGTGTAGAGGTTACTAACTGGCCACCTAGCCTCGGCTTTCTTAACATGGAGACTTGTCTACCAGTTACACTGAGCCAGATTCATAAAGTGTAGACACAGCTTCCCAAGGGTGATCATATTAAACTCACCACTTGAGTCTAACTCTCATTTTCCTCCCTGGAAACCCTTCCTGACACGCCCAGACTGACTTAGGAGCCCTTGAACTTCGTGAAGGCCTGTGCTGCAGCTCGTATGCCTGCAGAGCTGCCTGTGTGAGTCAGCTGGACTGAAGCAACTCGACGGCAACTACTCTGTCTTATCTCTGCAGCCCAACAAGAAGAGCGCCTTGAATGACTAATGCTGCCTGGCTGCTGGATGAACAGGCATCCAGCAGCACCAGGGTTGAAGCAGGTACAGATGCACACAGATAACAGCATCCCCTTAGACTTAGCTCTCTGGAGACACGGAAGGCTACTGAGTGTTCACTGTGTTTTACTGCCTCTCTGCTCAGTCTGCCCCTGCCAGATTTGGAGTCTGAGAACCTGGTTCTCAGTCTGGTTCTGTTATCTGCCAGCTGTGCGACCTTGGGGAAGATACTTAATCTCTCAGAGGTTATTTCCACGTTTGTACGATGGAGTGGATGATAATACCCGCCCTCATAAAATCGGCTATGAGCACTAAACAGGAGAACATAAGTAATAGCTTCCTTATAAATCCTTTTATTTCTCTAGTGCTTTGAGGTACGTATATTACCTCAATTATTTCAATCAAGAAACCACAGTAGCCACTTGTCTACATCTCTAACATAGAGAAGCTGAGTTTAGAGTTTACATGACTTGCCTGAAGTCACTAAGTCACCAGCAGATCAGGGACAGAAACCGAGGTCTCCTGACCCACAGTCCAGGGCCACTTGCCCCTGCAGTTGCCTCACACTTAACTATGCTCAACCAATTAACACTTGACAAACCAGTACTTAAAGATGCTTAACCAATTCTACAGGTAACAAACCAGCTTTGTTTTTCCTTTTATATAGCCAGTCATAAAAGCTGGGTTAAAAATCGTCGCCATTCTTCAGTCCAGCAAATGAGGAAGGATGACGGTGCATAGAGTTCCATCTCTCCAACGGACCCCCAACCCTGGCATTCTCTACCTGGGCAGGTGAGGAGAGAAGATGGCTCAGACAGCCCCAACTCTGCAACATGCACCTAACACTAGGACGCCGGAACCCGAATGACAAACTTACTGGACGGTGTCCGCTTCACACTGGCTGTGGAATCAGCTTTCTTCTGCTGACTGCTCAGAGTCTTCCCTTTTCCTGTAACCCCACTGGGTGCTATTGGGGGCTTTTTACCCTTCAACTGTTGAAATAAACATATAACAAAATTAAAAACAAACAATAAAGAAAACTTGGGTTTTCTTGGGTAAATTGTTTCAGTCTCTGACTCTTTAAGTAAAATCTAGCATAGACAGCAAAAATGAGGGTAGTAGAAAACCAACTTGCTTCCCAAACACTGGACTGCTGTGATTTTCCTGGACCGGCTAAGAAGGTTCAAAGCAAATGAGGAACTCTAGGATGTCTTAGTCAGAAAGCAATAAAAGTGATATATTTCTATCAGGAGATCATAAATGCTAATCAAGAAATGGGCAAAGGCAGTTGAGTATCCAAGAGCATTCAGTTGAGATTACCAAAAGTTTATGTTTCTAAAGACAGACAACTTTTATCTGGGTGGAATGCTCTTTCGGGGAGCAGTGTGACAGTGCAGTTCAATTTCTGCTTCAAGGGCCCTTCCACTGCCTGACGTCCTAACGGGATAAACCACTACCTTCTGATTCACTGACAGGGTCTGAGGAAGGAAGCAAGAGGAGCATCGTATAGAAAGAGTAGGAACTGAACGTTGACTAACCACAGGCTTTTAAAAAGTTTGATATACCCCTACCTCTTTGACTGCTGGAAGCCAACAAACGTCATACTTTGCTGAAGTGATATATGTGTGCCTTAGTTGTGTAATAATCCAGCTTTATTACACTGGACTGTTATCATAGATGGCAAAAGCTAACTCTAGACACCGAGCTCAGCCTTTCCACTATACAACATCTCCTTCTGCTGGGGGCCTGGGCTGTGGGAGCAGACACAGTTAGCTTCAAATTCTGGGCCCATCATTTAGGAGATACTGAGCAAGTCACTAAAACGTTCCGAGCCTCCACGTGCTCATTTAAAAATACAAAGATACTGGCACCTGCCTCCAGGGTTCCTAAAAAGGTTCAAGGACACACTATACGTGTGCACAGCGTATGGCACGTTGTAGCTGTTCAATGAGTGAAAGATCTCTCCGTTGATAGCAGGTCCTTCAAACGACCACATGAGGACAGGAAAACTAACTGCGCTATCATTCAACCTGCAAATGCGCTTCCTACTTAAAATAAAATAAAAACGAGCAAAAACCAAGCACACAGAGACTGTGTATCCAATGGTTCCAAACGGATCTGGGGACAAGCCAACATAGAGAACGGCATATCTTTGTCTTGTGTTTCTTCCCCAAGGAACTCAAACACCAATAAAAAGACAGGTAAATATAAACAGACACACGTTTGCTCAGTAACCCACCAGACATTTGACAGAAAGACTCATACAAAACTAGAGGCCAGCGGCTCCCACGTCTGACTGCAGTGGTCTGCGCCCTCAGACTCGCTGAATCAGAATCCCCAGGAATGCAATCTGAGCAACTGTCCTTAACAACAAAAACAATCAAACAAAAACTTCCCCATGTGATCCTGATGGAGCCGAGCAGCCGGGAGGAGCTGCTGTAAGCCATCACCATCTGAACTTCTATGGTCTTACTTGGCATTCATCATTTGTCTAAGATTATACAAAAAATAGAGGGAAAAGAAAATAATTTAAAACATGCCCATCTGCTTTATGTTTGTAGAGTATTCTTACATACGGTGCTCAGATCTTTATGAAAAGCATAAAAAATTCTTAGGTTGAAAATGCATGAAAACACAAAATTAGTGTTTACCCTGAAATGTTACCATTTGCCACAAATATGAGGTGTGAGACGGACAACAGTTCAATATCGAGGTTATTTATCATTCAATGATAATCCCACATCCCTACTAGCATCTACTCAGGTAAAAAGCAATCAGTACATGGAGTCCACCACTCCTCATATGTAATGGAAACAGAGTAAAGAAACGTGCAGCTCAAGAGTCTTCTGCACAGTTTTATTGTCCCGTCCTTTTTCAATCTTTGCCTTAGTTGACATAATTCATAAAATTCAAAAGAACAGAGAGCCAGACGTAGGCAAAGAAATACAGTGTTTAAACTATGAACCAGTTAGGAATATTTAATCAGTTCCTGGGTAGCCAAATGTTGATTGTATTTGCAAATTATATTCTAGTTGAGAGGGAAAAATCATGCTTTACCCTTGACGAGTCTCATTTACTGCAAGCTGGTGAATATACTACCACTGCAAAACTGTGGGAGGACCGTGACTTAAAGATGAATCTAGAATATAACAGAACGAGATGCTGTACCTGGGAGTTGAGCCCGAGAGACGCCCTCCCCAGAGAAGGGGTGTTAGTGACAGACTGAGTGGAAGGCAGGCTGCAGGAGGTAGGGTGTTTGTAATGGTTACAAGACAGTTTGTCAGAAGACAGTCTAGAAGCCTTTTTGTCAGCAGGCGGGTAGCGTGCAAAGATTTTCGGAGATGGCAAGTTATCGTAGAGGACTGCGTTATCGTAAAGCACCTCTTCTCCCAGGCCTCGGCCACAGGAGGCAGGAAAGCCATCCTCAGGTTCCCACTGCAATACACACAGCTCTGTCGTTAGTGCCTCGGTCACAGAAAGCACAGCAGATATTAGCACACTGAGACGTTATTAGCACCCCACAACACGTCCACACACCCCCAGTTGTTACCAATAACACACACACGTAGATGGACTGATTCAAAAGAACTTTTCCACTTTTGGGGACTTAAGGAAAGGTTTCTTGTTTCCTTAAATCGTTCCAGGGTCATTGGCTTATGAAGCTTTTGTTTTGTTCTGTTTTTGACAGTAGAAAAAAAAAATACTGATTTGACGTTTCTTTCCTTCAAGAAGCAGATTTCAGAAGTCCTCCTAATCCAGAAAGCTGCAGCAATATGATCTAAGGAAAGGGATGCTGGATGGGAGTCCAGACACCTGGAGTGCTGGCTCTCCCCAGAAAGCACGGCACAATCCTAGCAAAGCACGTTATTTTATTTTGCAGTAACTACTATGTTCTAGACATTGTTTTAAGTGCTTGACAAATATTGACTATGGAATTCTCATGGGACTCTTACGACGTGGGAGGAAACTGAGGCAGAGAAACATAGCGGTAAGAGGCAGACGGCTCTAAGAGCCGTGCTCAGAACTGCACACGATGCTGCCTCTAAGCCTCAGGCTCCTGGAGAAAACTTCCCCGGATTCTCCCGAGTCTGCCCTGCAGGCATCAGTGACTCAGGTCGCATGGGTGACTGTCAGCAGTCACCTCTGTTCCATACTTTGTTATGCCTGAAGAATGGGCTGTAAACAAAACAGTCTGTTAAGACAGAAATCAAATCATCATTGAAAATAGGATGTTTCAAAACACAACTGATATAATGGCATTATTTTAGGGGAAAATCTTTTTATAAAGGACTAAAATCGCTACAAACCACTTTAGAACATGGATATTAAAGTATAAATTAAAACCAAAAACTAACAACCATAGCCAGATCCTTTTACGTTTTAAAGGTCTTCATAAATTGCTTTGCATTTACAAAAAAAGAGAAATATTAATTCATATCATGCTCATTTTACTCTATTTTTATATCCTTCTTGCAGAGTTTCCTTCTGCCAGACTGTAATTACAGCCTTTTGTTACAAAAATAGAAAAGGTTTAAAATTTCATAGGAGGAGTGTTTTTATTCCTTTGCAATCACTTCGATGTGTCTATTTTTGTGATGCTTGGGACACATCTATAATTTAAAAATAATGGTAAATGCAGATGAACTGGAATGTGAGCATTTCATAATGACAGCCCAGCATATGTCTGCCCAGGGTTATTAAAATGGTCTAGACTAGACTATCATTTTCCTAAAATACCAAGGAATTAAGCCACATGGAAGACTCAGAAAACAGAAACTCCATAGAAGTTTCTAGATTAAAAGTGTGTGTGTGCATGCACGTGTGCACATCAGAAGATCCTTTTTGAGATTCACTTGCATCTTGCTTTAGGCATCGGGGGAACACTGACTGGGTAAGAATTAACTAAGTTGAAACACTGCTAAAATGTCAGGTATTGGGTTAAAAAGTATGAACTTTATAAAACCGGGCAATGAAGGCTTCCAAAAAAGAGATTACCTGGTAACGGAACCCAGCGTGTAGAAACACAGTTTAAGAAAGGCCTGAGCTTCAAGGAAGCCCCGACAAGCAAAGGAGCCCAAATCCTGCAGAGAGGATGTTAGGTCCTAAATGCTCACACCGCCTGCCCAGCAATGTACACGCAGAAACCATTCCTAGAAGCAGAGCTCTTTAAGAAGGGCAGATTTTTATTTCTAAAATAGATGAAGCTTTGAATGATGTAAAGAGAGCTCCTTCCTGGGGAAGGCCAGAACCTGCATAATAAAAATCGGAACAGAAGGGGACGGGGGGAACCAGATTGGTATTTGTGCAGGTCCGTGGTTTCTCTAAGCCCCTCAGCTCGCCCTGATATTTTCAGGCGGAAGGTGTGCATGTGGGGAAATCCCTTTGAGGAAAAGGTGTATGAAGGGGCCTCAAGGCAGGAAGGTCTAGAGATAGGTTTGTGTGTTAATCTTTCAAAAAAAGTTGGCAGCTGAGATGGAAGGCTGAGAGAAGCAGACCATCGTATGAAGGGGAGTTTGGCAGTGGGGTCTACAATGAGGGATAAGCCTGCTCTGTCAACAGGAGCTAGTGGCTGCACAGAACAAAGGGATGTCAGGGGAGCGGGCCCCCCTCGACAATGGCACAGCGATTACGATGAGGCTGGACTGAGAACCTGCTCTTATATAAGGGTCACCACGGGACTTTTCCCTCAGTGGGTGGGCTTGCACGCACTTCACAGGGGTGGAAGACTATGGTATAGTGGGCACCAGGAGCCCCTCAAACCCTTGACATCCCAGTGGCAAAGGTGGTAGTGGGAACAGAGGGCAAGGAGACTGATTGGACCTAATGTTTTCTTATTGTGGGGCAGGACTCGGCTGCCACCCCACCCCAGACTCAGACAGGACTCTGTCTGATGGAGTTTGCAGCCAGGAAGGATTTCAAAGTGCCTCTGCTCACACCCTAGCACCCACGTCCTAACATGGAGCCTAACGTGCATCTAAATCTGCATTTGAACAAGTCCCTGCCAGGCCCAGGGCCCCAGTCAGCCTTCCTCCCCACCTTCCTTCTTTCAGTCCACTAGACTGGGAGGCCCTTTAAGGACAAAGGCACTATCTTAGCCATTTTGTTTTCAATCCCTAGCACAGAGCATGGACATTAGGAGACACCCAGAAAATAAGGAAGGAGAGGGAGGGAGGGAGGAGTAAGGAGGGAAGGAAGGGGAGAGAGGATGAGAAGAAGAAGTGAGGCGGGAAGGAGGATGGACTACGTGATGAAGTCCCTTTTTAGAATCAAGTGAGGATCCCACGGACAGACTGCCCCTCCCCGCAGGAAACCCAGGGCAGGCCTGACGGGGTGGTGGGGAGTGTCTGACAGCAGGAAGACTCACAGCAAGATAGCCAAGACCCCGGGGACAGATGACATCATAGTTCTTGATTAACTGGCTGGCCACCTCTGACCCAGACCACAATAACCTTATTTTCAGTTTTGCTTATGTTTCTGAGCTCTGGGAGCCATGACCCCCTCACTTCCCTCAAGAAGGCAGTGGTCTCCTGGTTCCCACACTGGGCAGGTGTGGATTTTATGATGATGGATAAAAGGGAGCTTATTGATGACATCCATCAAAATACTGAGAAAAGAATGGGTAAGTAAAACAGCAAGAAAAAAAATCTAAAATACCTTCCAAGGTTGAAAAAATAACAATAAACATACCTATGCCTACTTCTGAAACATATCTTAACTTAGATGCCAATTTTAAATCTACCCAACAGTGGGAGACAAATGGTAGAACGGTTTTTCGAGTGCCTTGCAGGAGTCTGTTGACCCTGAAGGCCTCTCCTCTGCTGGCCCAGAAGAGAGCACAGTGCCTGGCCCAGAGAAGATGCTCCATAAATGTTGTCAGATGAACAATATGGAGACAAAGTACAACAACATTTGTTGATGAGTTCTGCTAATTACACCTAAGACACAAAATACTGAAAACAAATCAAAACACTCCTAAGGCCAAAAAGACCAGGAAGCTAGCTCTAATACACAGCCGTCACTAACCCTCTGCAGGGTTTACACCTGGAGATACGAGCAGCACCAGAGCAGGAATCAGGAGCCCCAGGTACGTGACAGCCACCAGGAGGGCACATGTCTTGAGTCTGCAGCACTGTCGCCCCCCTATGGCAATGTTTCCTCTCTGATGGCGATTTCTCAGCATTTTTATCACACTGGGAAATAACTACTCATTGGTAACTTATACTGTGTTATATTTTGTTTTATCCAAGTTACAGACTTCAATGTGTTATCCTCTAGTCAGTATTTCAGGATGTGCAGAACCATTTAATTAATGACATTGACACTGAATGACAAACTATCTACTGGCGTCAAATCGCCTACTAGTTCAAATGCAGATTAAGATGAACAGCTTGTCAAAAACAAGGAGAGGAGAGATGGGATGGAGTTTTCATCTTGCCTCAGAGCATGAAAAAAGCCTTATCTCGTTTGGACTGAAACCAGGGGTTCTGCATCACAGAAATTCTCGGACCGCCTTGCCCTCTAACACAAACGAGCATCTCCTGTCAGGATGGCACACTCACCGAGCCGTCTATGCACGGGACGTCGTCGTAGTGCAGTGCCGTCCCACTGGGGTGGGCGTAGCCGTTGGAGGTACCCCCTAGATATGGGTTAGTAGATATAACACGCCTGTTCATGAAACTGAAAGAAAGGAAACGAATTAAAATCCTCCAATCAATCAACCAGTGTTAAATGAGTTCTGACTTGAGGCTCAGGGCTCTCTGTCAGACGCTGTGGGGGCAGAGAAGTATTAGACAGGACCTAGGCAGAAATGGGGTCTTCAAGTAGAGTGATTGGGGAAGACTCCTCACCAGAAAATAGGATATCACACGTCCTACGGAACCGTGGCGAGGACTGGTGACAATGCATGCTGGGTACATGAAGCAACGTCTGGCATATAACTGGTATTCCACAAATAACAACAATTTTTATTATCAGCAGTCTATAGCAGGGGCCGCTCCCATCCACTGCCTGTTCTTGTAAATAAAGTTGGACCAAACAGGGCTGTGACCCTGCGTTTACGCGCTCCTGTGGCTGCTCTGAGTTTTTTACGTGCCTCTTTCATGAGCCTGGTAACTCTCAAAGGCAGAGACCATATGCCCCACTAAACTGAAGTATTTACTATCTGATCTGTTTCAGGAAAAGTTTGTGGACCCCTAAGATTTTCAGAACATTACTCAACAAGCATTTCTCAAGCACTCAGTGTTTGTTCAGCGTCACTACCACCTCAACGCAGCTCATCTTCCCTTCTGCCCTCCACCTCCCTGAACTTCTGGAAGTCTCTGACAGTGGCCAGTGCCGTCCTTCAGGAGGCAAGCCAGACCACGTCACTCCTCTGCTCAAAACCTCCGGTGGCTTCTGAAGTGGCTCCGAGAACAATCCGAAGTGCTGCCGTGGCCTGCAAGGCTCTGAGCGCCCGTCTCTGCTACCTCCCTGCTCATCCCTCCCGCTCTCGCTCTCCGCCAGTCAGGCCCCCCGAGGGCCCTCACTCACCCAGGCCTCCCGCCTCAGAGCCCTGCTGTCCCTCTGCTAGCAGCTCTTCTCCCAGAGACCCCTCACTCCCTTCAGTCTCAGCGGGAATGTTACTTTATTAAGAGCCTTCCCTGAGCCTTCCCCAAAACAAACAGCAGCACCTCCCACCTCTGCAGCCCTAGCCTCTCCCCTATCTCTTCTTCTTCCCACGACCCATCACACCACACAGACCACAGACTTATGCGTTTCCTGTCTGTTTTCCCTACTAGGACAGCAGCTTCAGGAGAGCACGGCCTTGGTCAGTTTGTCTAGTCCCGCATCTCTAGCGTCTAGGATGTGCTGGTGCACACGGTGCTGGGCAAACACTGACTGTGTGAGCGCGTGAACTGTGTCCTCCTGGAGCAATGTTGGTTATATGTAAAAAGGTAAAAGCCGAGGGAGAAGCAGCCTAGATAGCGTTTTCTCCTAATTAGGGAAACTAAAATAGCCTGGAGTAAAAAAAATGATTTTTTCAAATTTTGTTCCTTTGCAGGATCTTACATTTCTATGGTAACTAGATGCATGAAGAAGAGAGTGAAAAAAGCGAGGGCGGTACAGGGAAGTGTGAACACTGCCTCTCCGACAAGAGGTCTTGCATCACAGCTAACCCGATTACTGATTCCGGAGCGTGAGAGGAGGTGGCCTGCAAGGATGTCCCAGCCCTAAGTCGGTGGCTTCCATTCCCAGCGCGCTGGGCATTTCAGAGCGCACACACCGCCCTCTGCTGGGAGAAGACGGCTATGCACGTCCAGGTCTACCTTAGACACAACACTCTTTAATTTATAACTTTTCTTGCTTGTTTCTGATAAAAAATGTACATGATTACTCTATACTTAAAATACGTAAAAGTATATGTAGGAAAAGAAAATGTACAGGAAAAGACAAAATACAAGAATGAAAGAGATTTGATTTGCTTTAAACATATATTTAAGGTTTCCTAATTTAAACGTCTCATTTGAGGGTATTTTGGGGGTAGGGCACTATGTACACTTTTTGTCGGTGAGAAACAGTAAAGGGAATGAACGAAAAGCCCTGGCCACATGGACCCTGTGCCAGGCGGCCCTGCAACAATGCTCCACCACTGCACGGTGACAGTGGATACATGTCTGTTACGTGTCCTGGTAGATGGAGCCCCCTGCCAGCAGGGACTATCTCCTGCGTGGTTTGTGTCTCCAGTGCACACAGCACTCACACTGGTGCACAGACGCAGGAAGGAATGGGGGCCACAAGGCGGCAGGACAGAAGCTTACTCGCGTAGAACAGATGCTAGCAGGATGCTTCTGACTCACAGGACGTAAGAACGAGAGGCCACGGGCATACAGCATGTCCTAGCTGAAGAGGCCTTAGCCACCCATCAGTCTGCTTCTCATCTCAGAGAGGCACCTGGACCCAAAACCAGTCTCCAGGCCCTAAAGCGCGAGCAGAGCCAAGACAAAGTGTCAGGCCCTGTCTTCTGCCGTGATGCTCTCCCTACAATAGGGTTTTTAGCTAAACAGAAAAGTGGAGATGAGATAAGAGACCACACGCCATTTGTTAAACCAAAAACATAAGACCTCCTACGAAATACATATATTGTGCTAAAATACGCATAACATTTACCATCTTAACCATTTTTAAGTGCACAGCCCTGGGGCATTAAGTACACTCATGTTGTGCAACCACCACCACCATCCCTCTCTAGAACTTTTCCATCTTCTCCAACAGAAACTCTACCTATTAAACACTGACTCCCCATCCCCCTTCCCCCAGCACCGGGCAACCACTATTCCACTTTCTGTCTCCATGAATTTGATGACTCTGGGGACCTCATATAAGTGGAATCATACAGTATGTGCCCTTTTGTGTCTGGCTTTTTTCACTGAGCATAATGTCCTCAAGGTTCATCCACGTTTTAAGTGAATATATTTTAAAATACTTTCCCAGGGATTCAAATGCGGGGGTGACTCGAGGTAACAGTTTCCCGTCAGTCTGTCTATTCCCCTCTCTGTCCATACTGACCCCTGCATTTACCATCATCATCATTATTATAACTCTCTCAAGGGTCTCCAACTGCCCATGACTTGAAAAGAGTAACAGGAGAAAAATTCAGAACATTTCCCTTGTATCACATAATCTATATACCTCATTTAAAAATAGGCCTCAGGAAAATATGTTTCAACTGTTTACCATTATTAACATCCGTAATATACCACTTTTCCTGGGAGAATTTACATCACTATTGTTTCTTTTACTGTCTTCTTCCCAAAATATATTATCGCCCTTTCTCCCTCAGACATATCCAATGCACAGATAATTTCCCTAATAACCTTGAAAACATTCATTAACTGGCTGCCAATTTGCATAAAGGCAAAAAATTAATTTACTCTTAGAATATTTATCACACTGGCAAGATACCATGTTTTAGATTTTGAACAATGTTTCCTTGTTAAATCTCTGAAATTTTCCAAGAATGTTTGGCTAGAAAATTGAAAAATGAAAATAAACTTTATTGCTAAGTGACATCTATAAATATTTTAATAAGGTAGCAAAGACTCTTGCAGCCATAAACTCATTACACGCATATTTTTAATAAATAATTTTTAAATATTGCAATCTACATTCCTTTCTAAAAACTGTGACCTTCCCACATTTCGTTTAGATTAATATTCCACTCATTTAGAAAGTAGAAGGCAAGTTGTAGTCTACGGGAAATATTGTTATTCAAGGTTTCTCTTAAACGTGGTTATCTGTGTGCTGATTATAGTTGAAGTTACATGTGGATTTAGGAGAGGCATTTGGAAATCTAATAACTTCCAAATAACCAGTTAACAATCATAAACTCTTTTCTTTTACATCACTCTAGATGTATAGATTTTGCAAAACCTGATTTACAGATATTACTTTTTTTGTGTGTGTGTGAGGAAGAGCGGTCCTGAGCTAACATTTGCCAATCCTCCTCTTTTTGTTGAGAAAGACTGGCCGTGGGCTAACATCCATGCCCATCCTCCCTCCCACTTTATATGGGATGCCGCCACAGCGTGGCTTGCCAAGTGGTGCGTCAGTGCGCATCTGGGATCCGAACTGGCAAACCCCGGGCCGCCGCAGCAGAGCACGCACACTTAACCGCTTGCGCCACCGGGCCGGCCCCTACATTTCTTTAAAAAGCCACTTTAAATGTGCTTTATTTACTGCATGGTACTGAATGATTAAGAGATTCATTATAATTTTGCTGATTAGATGGAATGTTATAGGGGAAAATAATATAAACAGGTCAGTATTTGACTATGTCATCCTGATTTTCACACAAAGAACAGTGGTCAGAACAGGTAGTTTATACTTGAGAAAACCTCTAGCATTACCGGAGATTTTCTGGCAAAGTTGTACAAGATGAATTCATTTTGTCAAGGCTATTTACCTTAGTTGGGTGTAACATGGTGGCTTGATTCATAATATGGGCCAAAGTCATCTTTACTTTACTTAGCCCCGGAATTTCCTAGTCAAGCATTAAATAAATGTTCATTCTCAAATGTTCATGTTCCAAGAAGACTGCTCAAATTCCCCAGAAACACCACTTGTGTGGAAAACCTAGATGATGGTGTTCATATTAAATACGTAAATAACGGTGAAAACATCCGAGTTTATCCTCTTCACACTCAAAGGGTTTCACGGTCTTAGCACTGGCAGGTCTGCCAACAGTTGCTGGTATGTTTATTGTCACTTGCCGATTACATAATTCCATCACCAGTTTTGTTTCAATTCACCTCTCTTCAGCCCCACATCCAGACTCTCTAAGGACATGGGAAGTAGAAGCAGGAGTCAAGGGATCAGAGACATTAGAGCAGAGGACGTTTCAGACATCGTCTAGTCTGACTCCTGCATTTTCTACTCCAGGAAGCTGAGACACTGAAAGGTTAAGAATGGCTTGTCCAAAATTCCCCATTTAGTAAACACTACAGCAGAGCCAGACCTGACTTCCCTCCTCCCAGTCCAGCGCTCTTCCCCTTGTACCCCACGGCACAGCGTTAGACAAGGATCTGCACGCTCCCGTCAAGCACGGCCACACCGACTGGTTTCCGGATCATCTGGCTGCTTCTGCAGGGCAGCAGAGTCGAGGAGTCGCAGCAAGAGGAGTTGTTACGATGGAGAACACACGGTCTGCAAAGCTGAGAACAGCCACTATCTTGCCCTTTACAGAAAGAGTTGGCCAACTCCTGCTTTAGACAGCGGAGAGGGTGGAGCATGAACCAGCCATTTCCTACGTTCCCTAATTCAGTCCCATAAATCAGTGATCCTCAAACGTTTGTCTTTACATTCTTAACAATTACTGAAGACCCCCAAAAGCTTTTGTTTATGTGGGTGTGAATTATCAATATTTACTGTATTTGAAATTAAACCTCAGAAATATACTCATTTTTATTCATTTTAGAATAACAGGAAAAAATCCATCATATTAACATATTTTTAAGAAAAATAACCATATTTCCAAAATTAAAAACAAGTAGTGAGAAAAGCATGTTGAACATGTGTGTAAATGTGTTTAACATCTGGCGTAACAGAAGATAGCTGGACTCCCACACTGGCTCTACATTCAAACCACGACCAAACGCTGCCTTGTCGAAGCACCTGAGGAAAATCCAGCCTCACACAGACATGTAGTTGGAAAGCGAGGGGTATTTTAATAGCTTTTTCAGAGAGTTGTAGTTATTACGTCTGTGTTACACCACCAAAACTCGACAAGTGGCCGTTTCTCAATGATTAGTTGCAATGTAGAGTCTGAAATTCTACCAATGAACTTTTTGTCCTCTTTTACATTAGCACTCATTAGTTTATCTTGCACGTGGAATAGACCTTTGACCCACACGTGACTTTTGCATCTCTTTCAAATGTTGACATACTTCCTCACACAATATCAAAAGAATCACACTCAATATCACCACTGATCTTATCAGAAAAGTCTGTAAGTGCTGGGAAGCTGTCAGTTCACAGCTGTCAGTCAGTTCTTTTAAAACAAGATTGGTATGTGTGGAAACATTTTCTTGAACTGGGAGCATCTCCTCACTGTGACGAGGGCAAAGATAATTACAGCGGCCGTTCTTGAGGTGCGGTCCAGAGACCCCTGGGGATGTTCAAGTCCCTTTCAGGCAGTCCAGAGGTCAAAACTATTTTCATAATAATACTAGGAAATCATTTCCCTTCCTCCCTGTTGTGACATTTGCATCAATGGTGCAAAAGCAATGGTGGGTGAATAGGCTGGTGACTTGGCACGATACAAATTTTCCAAAACTCTGATTTCTGAGTGAAAGTTCAACCCGTATCACAGGCAACGATGCTGGCAATTATGTTCCTTGAGATGACAGTCTCACTTAGTTCATGTTCAAAAAATGTCTGCAAATACCGAAGTCTGAATAACCATAGTGTGTCTGTCACTGTTTTTCAAGTAAAAATGGAAAAATGAGGGGAAAAGTGTTCAGTTAGCGACTCACCAGTACAAGTGCTGTTCCTCAAAGCAACACACTAGCTCAGAAAGTGCTTATTGTCCCCCTCATCACATCACGCCAAGACTAAAAGACATACTCAAGAGGCTTAACAAAAATGTTTACTATCTGGCCCTTTCCTGTTGAAAAGGTAATTATTACCGCTTCATCGAGGGCATCTTAAGTGAAGGCAGCAATTTCTTTTACTGCACGTGTGTGGCGGTAACGAACGCCGTGATCACAGCACAGTGTGGTGCGACTACTATTTGTGCCAAGTCGCCAGCCAATTCACCCACCGTTGCTTTTGGACCGTTGATGCAAATGTCACAACAGAGAAGGTGGAAAATAATTTCCTAGTATTATTATGAAAATAGTTTTGACCTCTGGACTGCCTGAAAGGGTCTTGAATACCCCCAGGGGTCTGTGGACCGCACCTCAAGAACGGCCGCTGTAATTATCTTTGCCACCGTTACGGTGAAGAGATGCTCACAGTTCAAGAAAATGTTTCCATACATAACAATCTTTTTTTTAAAAAACTCGCAATTTAAGTTTGAGAAGTACATGACTGATAGCTTTGAAAACTCAGTCCTCACTGCAGCAATATGTAGAGTTCTTTCTGTTTCACAGAACTCTTCCCCTAATACAGGGGTCGGCAAAGTACAGCCCAAGGGCCACAACTGGCCCACTGCCTATTTTTGTAAATAAAGCTCTACTGGAACACAGCCACGCCCATTCATTTACGTCTTGTGTATGAGTGCGATGGCAGAGCTGAGCAGTTATAACAGAGAACATTTGGCCTAAAAAGCCAAAAGTATTTACTCTCGCCTTTTACAGAGAAAGTTTGCCAACCCCTGGTCTAATAGAAAACACAGAGGGTTGAAATGACAAATATTTCAGCAAAGTTTGGATTAATACAATACAAAAGGGAGAGTCTTCAGTTGTTTTCCCCCCCTGAGGCTACATGCTCAAACAAAAAGTAAAAGAATTAGGGAAAAAATACAGCTGTATAACTTTAGTGCCATTTCACACGGAAACGGATCTTACCAGAAGGTTTGCTTGGCTGTCTGAATGACATTTGCGGATGTCTCCACATCTATGTAGTCGTAGTGCAGAGCCCCGGGGTCTGTGGAGGACCCCGTCTCAGCCAGCAAGATTCCAATCCATCTGCCCATGTCTTCAGAAGAAGAGGCCTGTTGAGGTGAAGAGAAAAGAAGTACATTTCCTCTAAGTAATGGTAAAGAGCTTGAACATTTCCCTCTGTCAATAAAGAGAAGACATGAGAGGAAAGGTGGTGAATCGTGAAGTACAGAAGGAGGATAAAGGAGAAAGAAGGCACAGCCACCGCCCGAGTGATGGGATTAACACCACACTCACAGGAGCCTTAATGAGGAGGTTACATAATGACCATACCCAGGGAAATAAAAATCTGAGGGCCTAAAAGGCCTTCCAATTATTTGGGGGAAAGGCACTAGGGCATAAGACATGGAAATAAATGTGATTAGTTAAATCTCAGCTAAAGAAGTTGTTTAGAAAACCTCCTTAATTTGGCAACAAAATTGGCCAGAAAAAGGAGTCCCCCCAACCGTGGCTGGCCTAACCTGGGAAACGCATCAGGCCTGTGCCTCTGTGGGTCTCCAACTTTGGTCACCACTCACCTTTGTTTTGGCCTCCTAAATGGGCCTGAAATGGCAACTTTATCTCCCTTGGTTAGATGGTACAAAAATTAACTTGCTTTTGTACTAGCTGTGTTTATATAGGTGTAATAACGTTTATAATCATTGGGCTGCTTTGTGCACAGTACTCTTTAAGATGTTTGAAATGTTCCTCCACCCCAAATTGACCTGCTTCATTTGCAAATCTGAAATATATCATTAAGATTCTGTTCATTAAATTTTTATGCCATCCTTGTTATGTGATTTAGAAAATCAATTACATTACATTTATAATGGTATTTTAAATGTCGAAATACATTTGATTAATCAATATGCAAATAATTTTAAAGTTTAGGGGAAACTAGGCTATCAAATGTATGAGCTAACTGAATGTCGAAGAGAAAACAAATTTATTTTTTGTAAAAATTACAAATTTTTATATAAAGAAAAATCTGTAAGTTTAGCTTAAAAACATAAAGAAAATTGGGTTTTATCATTACAACCTTGACAAGTTGAACACTGATCAGAATACAGTAAGTGTAAATAGTCCAAGAGCCACAAACAAGGGAGAAGTTGTTTTACATGTGTTGATAAAATTGGCTAGCAATACTGTACAAGTAACAAACCATTCCTAACCCACATGGAATGAGGCCATCAGGACAAAGGGAATGGATTCCAACTATGTGCCTGCCAGAGAGTAATAATGTAACCAGTGTTTGCTACATTAACATGAATGGATTTGAATACTTGGATTAAAAAAAAATCACAAATGTGCTCTCTTCACTGGTCTTTTGTCCTCCCTAAAACAAAATCTATATTAAGAATGTATCTATGACTGAATTGATATTTATGTATCTATAACTATTTTATCTAAGCATGTTTTAAAGTATTTTAACACAATATGTAAGATGTGATTGATAGAATTACACTAGAGTTTATTAATTGTTTTCTTCATAGTTCACTTTAAGAAATTTCCTCATAGTTTTTTTTTAAATAATCCTATGGTGTTGGACTGAAATTAGAGGTATTAGTTATGATCTCGTGGCTTTTAATATAGAAATACAGATGTGGGTGTATACACACATGTATATAAACACTTATAAATACACGTCATGTGTATAACATATAAACACCTGTGAATACGTGTATGTGCATGCACACACACACATCTATGTCCCATGTTTGACTACTGGAAAAGCCCAGAAGCAATAACACCCCAGTGACTATGATCATGCCTTCTGCCTAGATCCTGGTTTCCAAATACCATCATCCAGCAGGAGGAATCCACTAAGAGCTCTTTGGAGAAATGGCTGACTCCAAGAGGCCTGGGACAGGGAAAAGTATAAGATAAGCCTGGAACATCTTATTGTATCACAATATAAGAAAAGTGCTCAAAGAATGATGGGGGCCATGGTCTCTTTATTACAGGAACATAGCAAAGGATACAAGAGCCAGATCCAAGGGCCTTTTGCTGACCAAATCCGATAATTTGACCAAAATATATCATGACAATAAAGGATTATAATCATTGATTAAAATAATAACCTATGAATCCCCGCTGATTCATAAATGAATGAATAATTAATTAAATGGGAGGAAAGGAAAATCTTCCTTATAGTAGACGCTAACTTAAGTGTAGAAGGAATGGTGGAATTAGAATGTCCCCATTCAGCAACTGTCATTATAATGATTGTTCCAGGCAAGAGTCACTAAGGGATGCTGAAATTAGTGGGTGAAATTGTGAGTGATAACAGGATACTTACATAATCTCCAGGTATCTCCCCACATGACGCTTATTAAAGACAAAGGGAAAACACAGTAACTTTGCAGTGGGGAAGCTGTGCAGACACCCTACCCAAGGGATCAGAGTTAACATCACTAGGAGTGGGACAGCCTGACAGGTATGCCTGCTGATGTGAGGCACTGCAAACACACTGCTGCTGCCTCCCTCGGGCTCCTGCCAAGGATGCCCACCCGGATTCTAACTGTAAGGACACAGCAGACATCCCAAACAGAGGGACCTTCTGCACAATAACTGGTCTGTACCCTTCACAAGGATCAATGTCATAAAACCAGACAGAGAAAGCTAAAGAGAACTGCAGCTGAATGCAAAATGTGACCTGGGATTTCCTTCTGCTCACAAGCGACATCATTGGGCAAATCTGATTAAGATCTATGAATCAGATAATAGTATTATATGAATGTTAATTTCCTGATTTTGATAATTATCCTGTGGTTTTGGTAAGGGAACGCTCTTGTGTTTAGCAAATACCCATTGAAGTATTTAGGGAGAAGGGGCAACATGTCTGTAAAAGATTCTGAAAAACTTGATACAGAGAGAGAGAAACAGAGACAGAGAGAGCACACAAGAGATATCGAACACGGTAAAATGTTAATATTTGGGGAATACGAGTGATGGACATATGAGAATTCTTTTTACTATTCTCTCAACTTTTCTATAATTCTGAAATTATCTCAAAACAAAGTTAAAATAAAATGATCTTAGAAAACGTACAGATTACAATGTTATTGGCTGGCTCAGTGCATCTCATTACTGATTAAGGCAGAACTCTGCTTATGTCGAATGCTGTGTGGTCTTTTTTGTTTGTGTGTGTGTTTGTTTGATGTAATGACTGGAATATGGAAGAAGGACTTCAACAAAGCTTGCTTAAGTCACTTTTACACTTACAAAAAACTTGTCTGAACATCGAATGATACTGGTTCAATCTCAAATCCTGCTGTGATTCAGGGAACCGAGCAGAGCTCTAAGCATTGCAGAAGGCAGTGAACCCCACCACTCCCTCAAGGATTGAGGCGGCACCGACAACACTGGGAGCAAAGGCAGGACAGGACACTTCCTCGCCAAGCCCCTCCCTATCTCTGCCCTACGCCAGCCTCGGGGTTCCTCTCAGACTCCAGCCTCAGCCCCTCACTCTCCACTCCTGTGTCCAGCGTGCAAGTTCACGCCTTCTCTCTCGGGCGCGCCCGCTCTCAGATCTGCTGCCAGAGCTCTCTCGTTGTTTTCTATCAGGAGCACAGTTTCTTACCTACACTTTCAGCTTTCCTGCACTGCCATGCCCCCCGAGAGTTTTCAGCCCACAGAAAGGCTTATAAAGCACCCTGGTTCCAGTCCACTGCTCACATTTTACAGATGAATAAAGAAGCCGAGAGAGAAACAAAGGTTTGGTGTGATCAAAGTGTGCGACAGAACTACGACCGGGACCCAGATCTCCTGACTCCAACCTGGCCTGTGTCTTGCTGCGAAGTCACATGCTCCAAAGCCAGCACCTCGGGAGGAGCGGTCAGTCCTGCTGACCGTGATCACAATCTACTCGGGGACGAGCCCTGCGGGAGGAAGAAGCATATTGCCAACCTTTTTTTGCTGGCAACAAAAAAAGGAGTTTCTCTGAAAATAGTCTCTGAAGCAAATTCCTATCGCCTACCATGACCTTCTGGATTGCCTGCCTGGGCCCACTCGATCCTGGTCACAGCCCCATGCTCGTTCCTCCACTGATCAGTATCACTACACCCAGTTAGAATTTGGCTCCACGTCTGATTAATTTAGAACACACATCAGCCACTCCACCAAAGCTAATACATCCTCATTTCTATCAACTATGCAGCATAAATATGCTTACGTGTCCTCTGGAAATTCTACAATCTGATATTTGTGTAGACGTGGATATATGTTTGCATGTGTGTCTCTCTGCATCTTAATCATGACAATGCTAAGTGGAAAAAAAAGACAAAGGAAAAAAGGTCTGAATTAGTATTGAGTAGAAAATAATAATATAACAGATGAAAAATAAACATTAAAACTTTCAAAAATAAAAGTTTTAAGTATGAAGCTAAGAAATTAGTTTTAATCGCCGTTTTCTGCTTTAGTGAATACGAAGTTCTAGTAAAGCAGCCAAACAAATAATAAAATGCACGCAAAGCCAAGGGCTCTTAAAAACCAAAGGTGTTCTTTTGGTTTCCATGTAATCTGGTTCACTGGCCACTGTCTGTAAGGCAACTAGTTGGTCTATAAACACCTGTTCCATAAAGAAGTCAAGAACATTTTGAAGGACGAGTTAAAGGAAACACTGCCACTTCAAAGGTAGACTATATTAGGGAAAAAGGTTTTACTGGAAATTTTAAAATAAGTTATTTTCTGGCCACTCTTAAAAAGCAATCTACTGTATGGAATTATGTATTCAATTTTCACACAAACACGTACAGAGAGGAAATGCAGCAAGGAGGTAATCTGGCAGACAAGCCTGACACGTACAATTTAGTAAAAACGGGCGCTGTGCTGTCTGCACTGTCAGAACCCCGCAGAACGAGGAGGCGCGAGAAGCAAAGCAGAGACTAACACGATGGGCAAAGTGAGGGAAAGCACACCACTCAGAACAGAGGTGTTCTTGGCCAGGTGTGAAGAATTCAGAGCGCGGAGTCAGCAGTGGCTTCCAGAGGGAGAATCACCACCTGAAGCCGTGAGGGGTGGCCTCGGGCGACACCCTACCTCCAGCACAGCAACCTCCTGTCCATTGCGAAGCAGCCGGAACGTCAGGGGGTGTTTGGAATCCAGTCCCGGGATCACCTCACAGCCCCGGAGAGGAATAGAGACGATATGGGTCTTGAGATCGGTCCTGTCCTTGTGGAAAATGAGCTTATTATCCTTCACTCGGCACCAGCGCTCCCGCCAGCGGTTGTTGGAGAGCACATTCAGGTAGCCTACAACGAGACAAAGGCCGATCTGAGAATCTCAAGAAAAGACAAGGTGCTGGTGAAGACGACTGATGGATCCAGGTTTAGAGTCTCATTAGAGGAGCCAGTGAAGGCAGCACGTATGAAACAAATCCCTCAGACACCACATTTTTTAATGCAAATTCATATCAACAAGAAGAGCCACCACTACAATATGGCTAATTTTCAAATAAGCTTTCAGGGTTTTTCATAAGACAGCACAGACCATAGCAGAAGCCCCTAATGTAACACTGAGACGGGGAAAGGCAGAACCGAGAACTGTCTCTGGAGCAGCAGGCAGCGCAGCAGCAGGAGGCAGCTGTCACCCGGCATCCGGGATTAACGTCTCTGGCGACTCACAAGTTCCAGGAACTCCATGCTCCGCGAACATCCCCCTCCCCTTGCCCAAACACCCCCTCCCCTTGCCTAGCCAATCAGCGGTCTGATCATGAGCTTGGCGCCTGGCCTGCAGGAGATGGCGGCCTGGCCTGGAGACTGACCAGTCCCCAGCTGCCAACCCGACTCCCCACTTCAAACTGACCAATCCCCAGCTGCCCACTTCAACCACTATAAATCAGCACCCAGACTGCCACTCGGGGCTGGTCGGTCAGTTTCTACCCAGTCAGCCTGGCCCGATTTCCTTCCTCAGTTTCTTTCTAATCAGCCTGGCTTCTGTCTCTCAATAAACTTGCATAATATCTCCTGATCTGCTCTTGAATTCTTTCCTGCATGAGGTAAAGAACCCACACCAAGGGCCGGGTGTCACCCGGGACCTCAGTCCCACCCAGCCTGGTACCAACGTGATGTGTAATGTGTGCTAAGAACCAGTTACCAGACGTTTCACATTTCTGTGGGAATCTGGAGTTGGCCTGGAGTATGTAAAGGTCACTAAGCCACCGGTGTTTGGATGGCGAGAAGGAAATGAGGACACGAAACCGTCCTCAAATCACACAGAAAAGGATGTAGATTCATTGTGAGAAGCTGTGAATGACACAACTAGGGCAAAAGTTACAGAAAGGCAGATTCTGGCTTCACATGAGGAAAAAACTCTCCCAAAACGAAAGCTTTCCAAGGAATAGGAGGCCTTGGGAGGTGACAAGTATCCCACCACTGAAAGTATTCCCGCAAATGATGGAAGGTCCTTGGTATGAGAGTCCTACCCAGAGGCCAAAGATGCACTCAGTGACCTTCAGCCCACATGAGTTCTAAACTCCTGAGTCTGAATGTGTATGAAATTTCGTCATTCATCTCTCTGATGCTACATGATATCTTCAGTATATTAAAGATATATACATATATTCACATGTGATGGTAATACAGGAAGAATTAACCTCATTTTATTTTTTTATTATTATTATTTTTTTTGTGAGGAAGATCAGCCCTGAGCTAACATCCATGCTAATCCTCCTCTTTTTGCTGAGGAAGACCGGCTCTGAGCTAACATCTATTGCCAATCCTCCTCCTTTTTTTCCCCAAAGCCCCACTAGATAGTTGTATGTCGTAGTTGCACATCCTTCTAGTTGCTGTATGCAGGACGCGGCCGCAGCATGGCCGGAGAAGCGGTGCGTCGGTGCACGCCTGGGATCCGAACCCAGGCCGCCAGTAGCGGAGCGCGCACACTTAACCGCCAAGCCACGGGGCCAGCCCTAACCTCATTTTAAAAAAAGGAAATCTCTTCAAATACAAGAAACTGATGACTTTCATTTGTCATAAACATAAAGCATATTTTTCTAGAAATAACAAGGCATGAGAAATAGATTTCACAGGGTGGCTGTGACTTGTAACCACTCCATAATGCTAGTGAATTACCGCCCCCCTCCTTTAAGATTTAGAAAGTAACTTAACATAAAACGCGGTCAAAAAGGAAGAAATGAAACAAGGACTCCTTAAGTCATTCAGCTGCTCTTTCAATTCGTTTACACGTGAGGCTCAAAAAGAAAACAAAATAAATTCTTTCCAGTCATGATTTTTAAAAATGCCTTTCCAAAAGGGTTTTGACAGAGGTTTTTACTTATTTATGTTAAGTCTTACACACTTTATTAGCGATGGATAAATGCTATAAAGACAACAAAACAAAACAAAACACTCAAATAGGTATGTTACAGGGCCCAGAATGATGCTTTATATATTACATATAAATAGCTGCTCAACGAATTTACTAGGTAAACACTTATAACGTTTAAATTTTCATTTGGCTAAATGTGACATAAGTTCTACCAATATACCCTAAACAAAAGGGTATACACTGGTTCTTCTGGAACTGAAGCTTTCGTTTGGGGCGTGAGTTGCTGTACTTGTGCAATAACAGAGAAGGTGGAGAAACAAGCCCGCCGCCCTGGTGCCTGGGATGGAGTGCCTGGAATTGCACACACTCAGGAGGGACTGGAGGGAGGGAAGAGAAGCGGAGCGGCAGACTAGGGCTCGAGGGTTCATGTGACGAAGGAGGAGGCTTGCTCGTTACAGGAACGTCTCGTTCAACACCACCCGGCAAAGCCTGGCCTGAGGTGCTTTTGAGAGTTAAAGATGGCAGATAAAAAGCTGTTATTCTGAACACAGCTGTGGAGCTCACATTATGATTTTCATTCTGTAAAATACTATTTGGAAATGACATAGTTCTGATACATTTATTCTTGGGGGAAAAAAGAAAGCTCTAGTTAAAAACATATAGTCAACTATAATATCTGAACATCTGAGTAATGGCTATCCGAACTATTTAACAGTTATGACTCTAGTACCATCTATAAGTAATTAATCATGCTGAAAGCCCACTTTTTTGGACTTTTATGGAATGACTGCTGACTGCATCCATCCTAACCAGTCTCCGAGCATGAATCGACACATGTGGCCTAGAGACAACGTGGCGGTGTACCTAAAAAGAACGGAAGACACGGAACTGCTCTTGAGTAACTTGATCTCCGTGGGCACACAGGTCAATACAGAAAACAATCTCCGCAGAGCAGCACTGAGCTCTAGGGTCCCGAGCGGAGCCGGCAGAGGGAAGCCTACGTGTTGTCTGGAGGGGTGCCGTGGGCGAGGCGCTCCTCAGCGGGGCCCTGAGCAGTGGGGGCATTTCCATAGCCTGCAGAAGGAAGGAGATCTCACTGGAGAAGGGCAGCAGAAGGAACGAAGACTGAAACATCCAGTGACCTGATTACAGAAACCTCGGAAACTATCGTGGGGACCTGGCCCTGACGCAGAAGATGACAGGGACCTGTGATGGGGAAGTAAGATGCCACAACATTTCTTGAGGAATTTAAGCAATAAGCAGAAGACCTAACGGCACATCTGCCTCAATAACAGTGACCATATTCCTCTAAACTTCCACACGACTTTCTAGTTTTAGAATCACCACATGGTGTACTCCTCAAGTGCACTGCCGTGCAGCACAGGGGACAGCAGTACCCGAGTCCGCTCCACAACCAAGTGGACGGCACACCTCCTGAAGAGGTGAAGGGACTAGCAGGGTGCTTTCTTCCCTGACCGGATCTGGCCAGGAGTCACCAAGTGCTATGAATTTCCTGACATTTGAGTCATAAAAGGAATGATTATATTGGACAGATTCACATTTTATCTAGAGCATGACTTCATATGAAATTACCAAATTTTAACGGCTTCCTCAGATTTATTTACAGTTCCCAAAAGGGAAAAGCAAGGAGAGAGGCACAGTGGATAACAGCCTGTTTCTACAGCCAACTCGACAGTAACATGTTCACTCCTGGCAGCTTCCGCTCCTGCCAGGCTCACTGCCCTCCACTCTTCTCAAAAGGGGGTGGCCTAAAGTTCCTGTTTTCTGCGTAGAGAACACGGAGATGAGGGAGAGGCCACGCAGGGAAACGGCAGACAACCCATCTAACGAATGTGGAGGCAGAGGGCAGGGCCCGTGTCCCCTAATATTCTCCCAACCCCACACCTCTAGTCCAGCTGGTGGAGTCAGAGCTGACACAGGAGCCCAGTCATCCCCACGACCCCTCCAGCTGGAGCAGACACCCACCACCAGGTGGTGCCGAAGTGCAACCAAGCCTAGCGGGACTGGGATCCCTCCGCAAGAACATGGCTGACCAGGTTCAAGGCTCACCTGGCTCATTTCAATGAATTGCATACCAAGGCAATTCCATGTGTAATTTGCTTTTTTTTTTTTGAATCCTACTTATCACATTATGATGGGATATTACTGTGCCTTAACAATTTGGGCATTCCAGTTTGATGTTTTGAGATTATTTTTACTCTGAATTCTAAAGAAAGAACTCTAAGGTTTCTTACAAAACCAATGCAAGAGTGCACGAGGTTTCATGAGAACTATGAAACTAACTTGATAGCCCTGAGATGAAACAAACAAAACCACAGGAGGAGGGGACAAACAGACGCTTCCACATTCAGCTGTTGGGGTATCCGGCCTCCTTCAGTGCCAGGTGGCTCTCAGACCCAAGCAGCTGCAGAAGAGCAGGCAGGGGCAGCCTGGCATGAGCGGGCCCAAGCGTCCACCAATTTCTTCTCTTTAGGACGAGCAAGAGTGGGGTGTGCCTGAGAGGCTCCTGTGTTTTGGTCGCAGTTTTGAGAGGAGTTTGATCCCAGTGAATGCTCGTTTCATCTTGGAAAGTTTGGTCTGTAATCAGCTGAGAGGAGATGCCTGGGAAAGGGGCATCGAGCAGCGGCAAAGCAGTGTGGTGGGGGAGGGGACACCAAGAGTGGAGACACTGCCAGCAGCTGGTCCCAGGCCTGCTGACGCCAAAACACCTCCCTTCCCACCGTGGGCACGTCTCCTCTGACAGGCACACGCGCCAAGAATCCTGCATGCCGACACCCCTGCATGAAGAACACTTCCTTCCCTCGATTAAATGTCACCTCATCTTGATGGGGCGGATTCTGATAGAGCGAGAGGTACGTAACTGTCCTGTACGTGCACGAGGAAATCCTACTGTTGAAGACTTCACCAAGTCACAGAACACTAGAGCTCGAAGGGACCCCAGAATATCAGGAAGCCCTTCAAACTCACTTAGGCTGTCCTGACTTCACACAGCCCTCCATCCTAGCACCTGGGGACCTCTCCTTTCTCTCAGCTTCTATACTCCTTATCATCTGTGCCACTCACCTTACGTTGCTGTGGACATGTCTGGTTGTTTAGGTGTTTTACAAAGAAAAGCAGGCCAGGAAGACAAATGAATAATGCTAGTGACCATTTACTGAGCAGAAATTACGAGCTACACATTGAGCTTAGGGTTTCATGTATTTTATCTTCAATTTTTAGAAAACAAAGCAATTTAAGTATTGACCCCTTTTCATAGATGAAAAATCTGAGGCTCAGAAAGGGTATGCAATTTGCTTAAGGTAATTCATTCAGTCAACAGGTCTCCATTGAGTTGCTACTATCTGCCAGGCTCTGCTAGGTACTGGGGACACAACTGGCGAGGGAATTAGACCTGAATCTTAATCCAGTAATGTAAGAGAAAAAGTTGGAAAATTAAGTTGAAACAAGATTATTAGAGGCCCTGAATTGAGCAGCAGGAGAGACCTTGTTTAACAGAGGATGATACGATTAGTTTCAAGGTTTCAGAACTTCCATCTGGTGGCCCGGAGGCATACAGACTAAAAGGCAGGCCAGTCAAGAGTCTTGAGTACCAGTCCAAACAACAGATAGAAATGGGGATAAAGAAGAGAGGAAAAAACTGAAATGCATTCCTTGATAACAACAGCTGAATTTATAAAGTGACAATATTTTCAGGACTTGTAAGCACCAGAGAAGGGCAAATAAAGGGTCCTTCTTTGCTTAGAGGTCTGTGTATGTCCCAGACCACCTCCTCCAGTGCCCATCTGCAGAGCAGACCCAGCTGATGCTAACCGTACCACTGCGCAGCCTCAGGAGAGGAAGGACACAGGGCAGTGACGAGTGGTCGCAGGGCTGGCTTCAGCTCCTCCCTCTCCCTCACCTGTGGAGCACCTGTAGAAAGCCACCTTCTACCCATCCCCTGGCATTTTTATTATGCATCCAGAAGCCCAGCCGAGCAGGCTGCATTTCCCAGGAGAGCTGGGATCTGCACTGGCTCTCAGTTGCCCTTGGGAGCTCTTCTGTGGGCTGAGCTGCCCCTTCCGGCCCATCCTGCTCTGCACCTCCCCTCCCCGCAGCGCAAGGGTAGCAGCCGTAGGGACTCCACTTGGCAGGACGGGGGTCTTGGGCCTTTATCCAGCTCCTTTTTCTGTCTGAAACTTTGCAGCTGTACTAAAGTAATCGAAAATAGTCATTTCCCCCCTTTATTTCTCTACAGACTCCTCCCCGTCACCTTGTCCCAGCAAAGAACTAGAGGACAATTTTAAAATGTTACAGACAGAGGATGTTCTCTCAATAGAGGCAAAAGATGCCCGCTAAGCAGTCTGATAGAAATCCACATGTGCATAATTACAGGTAGATACACCACTCCTTGCTCTCTGAATGAGGAACTGTGTTTCCAAGAAAGTGCCCAACAGGATTTACTGCAGTGTCTGATCACAACACAAATAAAGCTGTTTAGTAGGAGTTATGAATGGGGTGAGTCCTTGGGGACATGAAGGGATGTGGAAAAGGCACATGCTACAGGGAGTCCACAGAGTTGGGTCAGCAGACCGGGTCTGCCCTCAGCTGGCTGTGGGCCTCAGAGCAAGACACACACCTTCCTGACTTTCATGTTCTCCTTTGTAAAACGAGGCTTCTAGACCACAGACTTCAAGCTGCCTTCCACATGAAGGTTTAATTGTTTTTCATGAAAGAATCTCTATTTCCTCCACTGACCTAGAGCAGTTTTAAAAACAAAAACAAAGCTAAAAAGTAGTTCACCTTTTGTTGGATGATTCCCTCTTCCCATTTTTAATCCCTAACTCCTATCTCCTCTCCAGGGCGAATGCAAGAGGGCAGACAATCCCACAGCACCAAGTGCTGTTTGTTGCTCCAAGAAAGGCAGAAGCCAAGAGGAAACAGCACCATGGCATCAACAAATTCATCTTTCCCTCTGCCCCTCCAAGCTAAAACTCTGCTTCACCTGGTTTAATTTCTGCCAGGGAGTGGTTCTTTCCTTTTGATTACGAAAGGAAAGTAGGGCAGTGGAAAGAACATCAGTCAGCCCACTTCTGTGCCCCAGCTGCCATCTGACTAGGGACAAGATCAGGGACCTCTGAGTGCACAGGGCCCCTAGGTGCTTGGTCTCCTTTTGGTGTCATCACCTTCCCTCCTAACTCAACCTACAGGCAGCCCCTTCAGTGGGACCTCTCCAAGATGACACCCTCAACCAGGGCCTTCACCGCTGTCTGCCCAGCCGACCTGCATTCCACGTGCACTTCTGCACAACCACCCAGGGTTGCCAAGGGTTGACGGAGGACATCGCTGTGTTTTTTTGTACTTTTGTCCACCAAAAGCTCTATCATGGAACTTCCTAGAATCAGAACTGTGAGAGCTAGAAAGAGGCTAAGAATCCACCTTGCTTTCCCCTCCAGGTGCAGCACAAAGCTGGCTCCTCCCAGCCCGGCCCTTTGCAGTCTACCCCTCCCCCCAGCCACCACAGCTCTGTCTCTTCCTCCTTTCCTTTGAGCACAAGCTCACAGCCTGGGACATGATATCTGCTCAATAAAGTCATCTTCGTGTGTATGGCTCAACTTAGGCACTACTGGGCAGCATCTAAATGAGGTATCTTTTGGTATCCTCCAAATGAAACCCAAGACCTTGGACAGGACGAATACTCATTGAGAGAGAGAAAGACAGAGAGGTAAACTGAGTGATGCTACAAATAAAAGAAATTCTGAGATTTACATCAATGCCAAGCTGAATGTGCAGCTGTAGTATACAAGGAACATTACAGCCCATTTTTAATTTTTAAAAAAAGGTAAATATCCATCTTTCAACTTCTAAAGTTTTTCTCCTTAAAAGAGCTGCATGGTTTTTCCAAAACTGCTTGCATAGGAAACATCATACGTAAAATCTCACTTACCCACAGAGGCTGTCCCTGACAGTTGCTCGGTCTCTCCTAGGTCCCTGTCAGACTCTCTCACCGTAGTGATCAGAGTTAGTTATCACATTTAATCTGTGGCATTCCTTGCTCCAGACCCATCTTTTGCTACGAGACTGGAAGTGCCAGGAGGCAGAGAGCATCCTGGTCACCACCGCATACCACGTGCTAACACAGGCCTGACAAATAGCAGCTGCTCAGAAAACACTCATTGGGTGACAGATTGAGGAGCGGAGACAGTCAATCAGTTATGCTGGATTTGAAACTTAAGTTTGAGAAATGGAGCATTACAAGAGAGTTTAGTTTTATTACTTTAGCCCAAGGGAAAGACTGATCTTAATTCCATAAATGCTCTGCTGTACTTTGTATGCCACCTCCACTTGCCAATGCACATGCATACATTCTGGTTTAAAAATGCTTTAAAGGAATTCAGGAGAACTTCGTGGGATCAAAGACAGAATTTGTTTTTCATCTTGAAAGACCCCAGAGATCATCTCAAACCCCTGCAAAGCCTTTTACTAATAAGCAGTAAACGCGTAAAAATGTAATATATTTCCCACAATTCAAATGATCACAAACCCATTTCAAAAGAGCCCAAATTAATGAGACCGAGATGAACAAGATAAGAGGCCACTCCAGGAGAGAGTAACACCGTGCTTGGTGAGCATCGCTCCTGTCTGGTAAATCCTCGTCTTACCACAAGTGGGAACGTCTTCCTCAGCGGAGGAGGTCTGCTCATCTGTGGATGGCTTTTTCTTTCCCAAACCGATGATCTTGGTGATTTTTTTCCCAGTGACTTTAGATACAGTTCCCTTGGCCTCTGATTTGGAACTTTTTTTCCTCTTAACTGTCAAAAATAATGACAACAACAAAAAAGCATGTTATAATTATGGACTTTAATTGAAAAAAACATCAAAATAAAGCATACGTCACAACCAATTTTCTTTCCCCCAATTTTTACTTATTGATCGCCTGCTGTGTGCCAGCTATTGGTTAGACACTAGAGAACAGACCAGAAAACAGAGATGTTCTTAGGAAGCTTGCATTCTAGACTAGGCTGAGAACACACACGTGCTCACAGGTACACACGCATGCACGCACACCAAGGTCAAATGGGCGGCAAGGCGTCTGCAGAGATGAAAGGCGTGTCAGGTGGTAGAGTGACCGGGTGGTCCGAGAAAGCCTCTTGCAGGGCTCGACTTTAAGTGGAGAGCTAAACACTAAGGAAGCAGCTGTGCAGACACCAGAGGGAAGAGCCGTCCAGGCCAGAAGAGCATCAGCTAATGCAAAGGCTGTGACCCTGGAGAAGCCAGACGAGTCTGAGGAACAGAAGGCAGGCTAGTGGGGCCACGGCCTGGTCGGCTGGGGAGGGGATGAGGTGATTGAAAGAGGGAAGGCGGTCTCCCTCAGTGAGCCCTCCACCAGACCTCTCCCCGGTCCATTAGACACACATGCGATTCTGCCCTATCCAGAGCTATCAGACCAGCAGCCTGCCTTCCAGCCAATTATGTCCTGTTTAGCCTGCGAAGTGTTAAATTATGAATTCATTGTCAATACATAAAATTCATAAAACTTTTGCATAAAAATGATCTGGCTTCCTCTGGAAAACTGGAAGATCTGGTAACTCTGGACCCACATCTGGGCAAGCAACGGCGGGCAGGGTCAGAGAAACAGCATCCATGTGCATGGACCTACATGCCCAGCTTATGACGGTCCTCACCACTGCCTACCACAGCCCCGTGGCAGAGACTGAGCGCCAGCCGCCAGCTGCTCTCCTGTATCTGGCCCAACTCAGCCACCTGCACTCTCTCCAGCCCCTGCAGGCTTTGTCTGCGACCTGCCATGAATTACAGGGGTGGGATCGTGCAAAGAATCAGAATGCACATGTGAGAATAAATACATCCAGGACTAAGGGACAAGACTCTTCCCGGCAGAGCACCTCTCAGAAGACGGGACCTGTCTGCTCATCCAATCAGCTGAGGGCTCTTATGTGCCTGGCGCTCGAGCCAAGGGTAAAAAGTACCTTTCCAGAGCCTCACAGGACACTGAGCCGCCAGGGGGTCAAGTATAGCTTTGTTAGGCGTGGGATGTGCTGGGAGAGCCCCGAGGGACTCCACAGCACCCCCAACAACCCATCCCAGTCATCTCCAGGATGACCCCTCAACTCTCTGTCTATAACCCCTAGGGGTCACAAACCCTTTTGAAAATGTAATGAAGGTCAAGAATTCCTTGCCCTCCTCCTCCCACCACAAACACAAGAACACACACACACAAAACATTACACAGGATCACTTCAGAGAAAGAGGATCAGGGGCGTGAGGTATAAACTATGGGCCTAATCCCTAAACTCTCCCTCTAAAAACGTATACACTCACACATGCATTTCCTCTTCCTTCCCCCACGTCTGCCTCTCTGGGGGGCAGGGAAATGGTCCCCTCCTCTATTTCCACTCTGCCACCACACCACGCCCAGCTGAACAACACCACGTGACATCAGCCGGCACGTCGCCCTGCCTCATCTCTGCTCCCCTGCTCCCCTCACCCAACCCCATGGACTCAGTGACATCAGCCGGCACGTCGCCCTGCCTCATCTCTGCTCCCCTGCTCCCCTCACCCAACCCCATGGACTCAGTGACATCAGCCGGCACGTCGCCCTGCCTCATCTCTGCTCCCCTGCTCCCCTCACCCAACCCCATGGACTCAGTGACATCAGCCGCACGTCGCCCTGCCTCATCTCTGCTCCCTGCTCCCCTCACCCAACCCCATGGACTCAGTGACATCAGCCGGCACGTCGCCCTGCCTCATCTCTGCTCCCCTGCTCCCCTCACCCAACCCCATGGACTCAGTGACATCAGCCGGCACGTCGCCCTGCCTCATCTCTGCTCCCTGCTCCCCTCACCCAACCCCATGGACTCAGTGACATCAGCCGGCACGTCGCCCTGCCTCATCTCTGCTCCCCTGCTCCCCTCACCCAACCCCATGGACTCAGTGACATCAGCCGGCACGTCGCCCTGCCTCATCTCTGCTCCCCGCTCCCCTCACCCAACCCCATGGACTCAGTGACATCAGCCGCACGTCGCCCTGCCTCATCTCTGCTCCCTGCTCCCCTCACCCAACCCCATGGACTCAGTGACATCAGCCGGCACGTCGCCCTGCCTCATCTCTGCTCCCTGCTCCCCTCACCCAACCCCATGGACTCAGTGACATCAGCCGCACGTCGCCCTGCCTCATCTCTGCTCCCCTGCTCCCCTCACCCAACCCCATGGACTCAGTGACATCAGCCGCACGTCGCCCTGCCTCATCTCTGCTCCCTGCTCCCTCACCCAACCCCATGGACTCAGTGACATCAGCCGGCACGCCGCCCTGCCTCATCTCTGCTCCCCTGCTCCCCTCACCCAACCCCATGGACTCAGTGACATCAGCCGGCACGCGTCGCCTGCCTCATCTCTGCTCCCCGCTCCCCTCACCCAACCCCATGGACTCAGTGACATCAGCCGCACGCCGCCCTGCCTCATCTCTGCTCCCTGCTCCCCTCACCCAACCCCATGGACTCAGTGACATCAGCCGGCACGCCGCCCTGCCTCATCTCTGCTCCCCCGCTCCCCTCCCCCCACCCCATGGTCCCAGGGGCATCTGCCGGCACGGCGCCCCGCCTCGTCTCTGCTCCCTGCTCCCTCACCCAACCCCATGGACTCAGTGACATCAGCCGCACGCCGCCCTGCCTCATCTCTGCTCCCTGCTCCTCACCCAACCCCATGGACTCAGTGACATCAGCCGGCACGTCGCCCTGCCTCATCTCTGCTCCCCTGCTCCCCTCACCCAACCCCATGGACTCAGTGACATCAGCCGGCACGTCGCCCTGCCTCATCTCTGCTCCCCTGCTCCCCTCACCCAACCCCATGGACTCAGTGACATCAGCCGGCACGTCGCCCTGCCTCATCTCTGCTCCCCCGCTCCCCTCACCGACCCCCCACAGGCTCAGTGGGATCCCATCAGATCAGTCACTTTGTTTTAACTCTTATTTCTCCTCTAGAAAGAAATGACAGTTAAAGTCCGAGGCAAGAGCTGCCATGTTATAGTTGAAAAAGAAGCCAAATTTCAGGGTAAATGGTGCTACAGACTGAACCTTTGTGCCCCCCAGAATTCACATGTTGAACCACTAATGCCCAGCATGGCTGTACTTGGTCACGGGGCTCCTATGGAAGGAATTACGGTTAAATGAGGTCATAAGGGTGGGGCCCTGATCGACAGGATTAGTGTCCTCCACGAAGAGACTGAGCACAGAGGAAAGGCCACTCAAGGACACATGGGGAGACGGCTGTCTGCAAGCCAGGAAGAGAGTCCTCACCAGCAACCCACGCTGCCGCACCTTGATCCTGGGTGTCTTGTCACCAGAACTGAGAAATAAATGTCTGCTGTTTAAGGCACCCAGTCTGTGGTCTCTTGTTATGGCAGCCTGAGCTGACTAACACAACATAGATCAAGCATTTTTGTGTTATTTTAAACAAATCAGATTAAGGGCTCATGTGATATTAGAAACATGGAACACAGGAATGCCACTCCCACCCCCTCCTCACACTCTCCCAACACGCACACCCTCCTCTGAAACAAAGCACCGAGAATCTATATGATCTCTTAGTCTGAAGGCACGTCCCCTCCGAAGGTACCATCAGGCACCGAGGTCTGCGGTTGGGACAGCTGTATCCTTCTGACTTCAGGTCCACCAAACCAGAAGTGAAAGCAACAGTGGACAGCCCCTCTCAGCTATTTCTAAAGAGCCTGCAGATGCTCTCTGACCACAGTTCCACGGCAGCTAAGCTCTCAACAGAAGAAACTGTCAGCGAGGACAATGGGAGTGCCCAGCAGGCGCCCTTTGGCAAAGCTTGGGGACACGAATTAGTTCTTCCTTGCATCTCAAAGTGAAGGAGTTAGACGGGCTGGGTTGTTAGATTTACTTCTAATTCTACTAGGAAAGTACTTGCTGGACTCTGACTATGAAGAAAAGAAAAAATAAATACTTTTAATTCCTTGAATGCCACTGATTAATTTCTTGCAAAAGCAGAAGTGAGGAAGCCCTTGGAAGAAAAAGCCAAAGTACGTAGGAACATGAGAAAAAACCACCAAGAATATGTTGATGCTATTTATTAAACGAAAGGCAGAATTTAGCACATACAATAGAATTATGAAGAAAAACCTAAAAACTCAGAACTCTCAACTCACTAGAGTTAGAGAGTAGTTAAGCTGCAGAGTCTGAACGGCGCACACCGTCAACGTGGGCGGGGGGAGACCGACAAGGATGCGAAGCTAGTCCTCAGCATTTGTAAAGCCGTGAGGACCATAAACACAGACAGTTCTCTATCGTCCCACATAATGGGAGTCTAGATGGTTTTTATTTAGGCTGGTGGGGAAATGGGAACACGGGGTTAATGTTATCAGACTATTTATTCAATAAGTCTACCAAGAGACCCATTAACACAAGATGAAATCTTAAACGTGTGCAATGCTAGTTGAGGACAATCATAGCTTCCATATAGATTGGTACCAGGACCTCCATTCTCTCTTCACACATCAGCTACAGTATCAACAGGATGTTTACTAAACCACCAAAAATCATACTGTGCTGGTTTCTTCGATACTAGGGATTGTCACTCTGAAAGAAGAAACAGGCGTTTGGGAGTCATTTTGTGACTCCACGTACATGGAGTCTGGATTGCTTCTGTGCTCAGCTGAGAGCTGAGACAAGCTGTAGAGTTCAGGATTTTCTCTCTGCAGCCAGGAGAGAAACCTGTCTGAGTCACAACATGGCTGACAAAGGGCGCTTTACTGAAATCTCAACTGCACTCAGGCCAAGAGCGACAGCGAGAGGAAAGGGTAAGACAAAAGGTCAGAACTATTTAAACTACTGACTTCCTTCGGTAACTGTTCGTTGAGTGTCTGCTGTACACAAGGCACCAAGCCGGGAAAAGAACACGTGAACCAAGGCCACTTGACAAAGTGGGGAAGGCTGCTCTTGTTAAAAGGAAACAGGAGAATTTCAGAGAGAGATGTATTCACTTACATGTACATCCAGTCATCTGTAATTCTGTAGAGCCTAACTTCACACAGAGACACTGGGAGAAGAAATAGTAAACAAGAAAAGAGACCAACCAGGCCAACCTCTGCTGCGCCTCAACATCTCCACAGGAGCCCTGAGATTGTACGTTACTCTATTTCAGGGCAAAACTTAAAGACAGCTTTCCTAGCTTTGATTACACATAATGTGCCCCGTGGAAGACACAGATAATACCTTCCACTGAGTAACTTCCGATGGAGAGAACTAAAATTACACGCAGACACGACTGAGTTAGAAAATGACACAGGCAAAGGCAGGGATCATGACCTTTTGGCGTGACCCTTGTAATATCACAACAGTCCAGATCATTTAGGTTCCAAGATTCTTAACGGCCTGGACTGCTATTTCGTTTAAGGTGGCTTCACTTCAGAACCAGGAGACGCCTGTTCCACAACAGCGATGGAGCGCAGGCCAGCCAGGTGGGCAGACTGCTCACCCGGGAAGCCGAGGTCACAGGTCAACAAGCACACGGGCTGCTGGCTTTGCACAGGGAAAACGTCCCCCCACCCACAAATCCCCCCTCCTCTCAGCCCACACACTGAAGGAAGAGATGTGCAAAACACATCTGGTAAAGGGCTCATATTCAGAATATACAGAACTCTCAGAAGTCAATAATCAGAACAAAAAATCCAATAAAAATATGGGTAAACGATTTGAATAGATGTTTCACCAAAGATGACACGTGGGTGGCAAATTAGCACATTAAAAAATGTTCAAAAGGGGCCGGCCCAGTTGCATAGTGTGGTTAGGTTCGTGTGCTCCACTTTGGCAGCCCAGGGTTCATGGGTTCAGATCCTGGGTACGGACCTACACACCGTTCATCAAGCCACGCTGTGGCGGCATCCCACATACAAAATAGAGGAAGACTGGCACAGATGTTAGCTCAGGGACAATCTTCCTCACCAAAATAAAAAAAGGTTAAGATGGTAAATTTTACGTTACGTATATTTTACCACAATTAAAAAAATTTGTTTTTAAATGAAAGTGAAATAAAGATATTTTCAGAAAAGCTTTTTTAAGACAACCAGAAATCTTCGAGTCTGGCCTCCTCATTTTAAAGCTGAGAAAAGTGAGGCTCAGAGTGAAAACCTGCTCCAGATCTCGTGGCTCAGTAAAGGCAGAGGTGGGCTGGCCAGCTGGTTTCCTGTCTCATCAGTCCAAGCTCTTTCCGCTGAGAATCACGCCTCCCAGCAAACGGCCTGTAGTTCCCCACTGCAAACTCATCTCAGCAATAAATCAGGTTAGGACACAGCCTGCCGTGAGTCACAAATCTAAAATATATGCAGGGCACACATCAAGACAACAGGAAGAAACCTTGGCCAAGGTTCAGTGGGAGGGCAAATGCAGACACGCAGAGCTGGTATTAACCAAATGGGCTTCCCTGCGTCTCTATCAGTGTACTGCAGGATGACGTGGGTTTTGTTCCTTTGTTTTAACTTATATATTTTTGGCACGAGCAGAACACACCTTGTTCTTTTCCGTTACACACAGTAATTCCATTTTCTATAACACCCTCTCCATCTGAGCTGGGTCTCTCTGAAGACAGTTTCTGTAAAAATAAAAAGGATTAAGTTATTCTTACAACGGTCACACTGGCAAAGTGATGTATCATAGATCATTCAAAAGTTATCTCGAAAGTGGAAGAAAATGTGGGCCAAATTCACAACAATCCAGACATAGTCAGGGCTCAACTATAACACAGACTAGCTAGTTGGCTTGCTACAAGAGCTTGAAAAACATCAAAAGAACAAAAGAAAAACTCACTGAGGTTACACTAACACATGTTATAGTACCACACCTATTTCACTCAAATCACTTTTTCTTGTAAATCATTTTGAAAAAGTATTAGGATTACAAAAATATTCCCCTCATCAAGCCATATTATCCTTTCAGAAATAAACACTCCATCCTCCATTTAATTTCCTTCCACCATTCACCAATACTTGGGCGAGTATCGAGTATCTGCTTGTAACAAATACACTCCGAATACACACACAGGGAAGCGCTGGAACCCTTGCAATTATTTCAGTCCTAATATCTGCATTTGAGGGGCATACTTAGGACTCCAAGTTAGTATCTGAATAAGAGATGTTTAGAGCCGGAATCCCTCCATTTCAACCAGAAAACCTGCGGAGTCAGGGAAATTATATCCCAGTGCCACAGAGACTGGCCAGTCGGGAGTCAAAGAAAATATCTGGACGACACCAGGGTACAGGGGACACACGTGTTCATCTCATAAGGAGAGGTCTGCGCAACGTTGGCCCAGGATGCAGACAGGTGTTTGCAATCCTGCAGCAGCACCAGGACGAGCCGCAGTGAAGGAACCATGGCCTTTAGTGGGAACCTGGTATGTGCCAAGTTCCAGTGACAGAATGACTGAAAGCCAGCGCTGCCCCAGCTTGAGGCCAGGAGACACCCTGGAGTCCAGGTGAGGAGCTCCAGCCAGGCACTCACAGCGCAGCCTGAGAAACCACAGACAAGGTAAGGAGGCTTGCCCATTCCCATGGGGGCAGGCGAGGAGGGACTCTGATGCACGCTCTTGGCACATGAAACAGGACCAACCTTTCTGGAAAGCAATTTGCTAAGCAACATGAATCAAAATCTTTAAAAAAAAATTCTATCCTTTGGTAATCAAGAAGAAATCCAGCTCCCAGGAGTCTATTCTCAGGGAATAGTCAGAGAAGCAGCAGAGACTCATGCAAAGATGCCAAGACCCACATTATTTTAAACTGCCTAAAAAAGAAAAAAGAGCCTAACTGGGGTGGGGGAACTGTAATATAAATGACAGTAGGGTCGTATGAATTTGATATTATTCAGCTGATGAAAATGCAAAAATGCTTGTTACTTGTTATGAGTTTTCAAAACCTAGGAAATTGCTGATAATATACAGGTAAGTGAACAAAAGCAGCATAAGACATTTTATGCATAAGATTCATCAAGCTACAAAGAAACACATGAACAGGAAAAAATAGTTAAAAATACGTGGAGCCTTGAGAGGAGCTGCCTCACCTACGCAGTGGACTCCCGAGCGACATTATTCCTCCTACTTCTATTTCTCTGAACTTTCTCAATTTTCTACAGCAAGCAGGTACTAGCTTCGTAATCAGGAAAAAAGAAACAAGCCTGCTATGACACACTATCAGAGTGAGGGTTGTGAGGCCAATTTTATGTGTCATCTTGGAGGGTGTCTGTGGATGAGACTGACATGTAAATTGGTAGACTTTGTTTGGATAAGCAGATTGAACTCCCTACTGTGGGTGGGCCTCACCCAATCAGTGGAAGGTCTGAATAGAACCAAAAGACTGACTGGCCTCTCCAAGCAACAGGGAATTCTCCAGAAGACTGCCTTTAGACTTCACCGGCATCATCGACTCTTCTGGGTCTCCAGCCTGCAGGCCCACACTGCAGATTCAGCACTTTCCAGCCTCCATAATCACATGAGCCAATCCCTTATACTACATCTCTTCATATATATGTGTGTGTGTGTGTGTTTATATTTACATACATACATGATTTTGTAATATGTACATTTTATATTTAAATTTCATATTTTATAATATATATAAAATATGTGTATGCATACATACATATATATTATATACATACATATATACATTACACACACACCCTCCATTGGTCCTGTTTCTTTGGAGAACCCTGACTAAAACAAGAACAGACAAAGAAGGATCAGTTTACTGGTGGGGGTGCTAAGCAGGGAGGACTCAGACAGTTCCTAAGACACAGGCTACCTACAGAACCCTACACGGCGGGAGGCCAGGGATCTCCAAGGAAACAGGATCTTGCAGGTACAGACGCAGTACGGTCAGAGAGAGCTGGGCGTGTGGCATGACAGTGATGCGTTTATGCATGTCTGGCAAGAAGGGCTCACCTCCAGGTCTCCCCTCCCGCCACACACTGCTGCGCTCTCATTGTGCCTTCCAACAAGCAAAATGAGCACAGAGCAGAGGGACCAGTACCCTGGTCTGTTGGGAATAAACCTTTGGGAAGGTACACTTATGCAGTGCCTACTGTATTCCAGAAGTACAAAGACCTGCATGCAGATTTCAACTCTGCCATGTAACAGCTAGGTGACCTTGACCACCTTAAATCCATGAACACCTTTAAACCCACTTCTGCAGCTACAGCTGGGAATAATAAAACTAACACACAGTCTGTAAAATGAGGAACTCAAGCTTTGTACAGAGTAGGCACTTGAAATACACAGGAAGCAGGACTACGTTTTTTCCTTTTTTTTTTTTTCCAACTAGAAGTGCTGAAATTCTCGGAGAATGTTATCAGAACTCTGAGGGAGGCCTGAGGTTACCATTCCTAGAAAGAAACCCGCCCTTACCTTCTCCAGTTCTGCCTTGTGCACCGGGGAGCTGGACGGGGGAGAACATTCCGGATCCGCTGGCCCACTGCAGCCGCTGTAGACTTCTCTGACCACCTGCAACAAGCGCAGACACTTCTAAGGACACCCACAGGCAGAGGCACTCACACAGGGATGGAAGCTTGAGGTATGTGGACAGAGGCACTGGTGTGGCAGGAAATCCGTGGGAGCAGACACATCTGGCTGTAAGTTCCAGGATGCCAGGCCTCATTTGCTCATTCCTTCACTTGTTCACTTATTCACTCACCACATGTCTATTCAGCCCTGGTGCTGACACAGGGTCTGGGATACAGGGGAGGACACACACACAACAGTCCTACTCTCCTGGGGCTTCCACTCCAGCATGCTTTAGACAGCACCGTAGACAATGACTATCTCCAAGAAAGGAAGGTAACATAAGGCAGCAGCAAGCGCTACAGAACAAAAGGTGGTCTTTAACAAAGAGGGGGCGGCTGGTTAGATCAAGAGACGCCTCACTGAGACCACGTTTAAGCTGTGAGCTAAACGGCCAGAAGGACCTGGTCGTGTGAAGAACTGGTGGAAACAGTTCTAGGCAGAGGGAATAACTGGTGTACAGGCCCTGTGGTGGATGTGAGGTGACAAGGACAACCCTCCTGCCGTGTGGCAGGAGACAGGGTGGGAGAGGCCAGCAGGAGCCAGGTCACATAGTGCCTTCAGGCCCAGCAAGGAGGCTGGATTTTACATGAGCGCAATGAGAAGCCCAGGGAGCTTCTCTCGGACAGAAGTGACAGGACTCACTTTCTGGGAAGCAATACAGCACAGAGTATGGGCTCAAGCCCGACTGTCTGGGTTTTCATCGTGGCCTTCACCTTGGGCAAACTAATTAACCACTCTGTGCTGCAGTTTCCCCACCTGAGAGGTGCAGCTGTAAAGGTCCTACCTTCTAAACATTAGATGCCTTAAGACAGCGCCTGTAACACCTTATTACAAGGTTGTAGACAGCACTCTCAACTGTTGTGGGAAGACAGAACGACACAGGCGCAAAAACAAATAAGTATGGGGAATGAGCTGGGGCCATTGCTGCAGCAGTTCAGATGAAAGATGGTGGCAGTGTAGACGGGAGCGGCTGCAGGGAGACGGAGAGAAGCAAATGGATTCAGGACTGACTCTGGAGGAATAATCAACAGCCCTGCTGATGGATTAGATACGGGCTGGAGGGAAAGGGCCAACTCAAGAGGACTCCTGGGTCTCCGCTCTCAGCGACTGGGTGATGCCCTTTACTCAGATGCACAAGACAGAGGCAGACAGGTCGGTGGAAGAGCAGCGAGGTGGGTAAGTTTGGAGGCAAGCGCAAATTTCCAGTCAGAGCTAGAAAAACCTAGGGAGTCCCTGGCAAAAAGCTGATGCTCACAGATGGGTGAGTCAGCGGGGGAGGGTGAGACAGAGCAGACAGAGGCCAGGAGAAAGACCGAGAGCCGGTCAGCACGGGGTAGACTCAGACAAGAGACGCTGGTGAGGGAGTGTGAGCTGGAATGCACAGGGAAGCAGGAAGCACGCCAGGGGACTGCACCTCTAACGAGCAGGGAGCAGGAGGGAGAGAGCAGGGAGAGACAGCTCAACAGATGAGGACTTGGAGAAGTTCCTCCGAAGGGAGGCAGAGAGATATGGGGGGCAGGGGTATGACTGGAAGGGACGCCTAGGGAGGAGATGAGCAAAGGAAGACTTTTCAGAGACGGGTGAGGGGAATGGGATCCAGAGAAGGCAGGGGGAGGACGCAGAAAGGCTAGTAAACCCAGTGGTGGGAGTTTGAGAACGCTCCCATCTGACCACCTCTATTTTCTCAGTCAATTGTGAGCCAAGAACAACAGTTACTAGCTGAAAGTCATAACCTCTCTGAGCCTCAGTTTCCTCACCAGCAAAGGAAGGAATGTCAAGATGACCTGTCTTCTTACTTAACTATGGTTAAGAGAAAATGAGACCTTCTATGCGAAATGCCTAAGCCAGCACCTGGCATATGTACATTCAAAATATGGTGGCTGCTATCATCATCGACACTGCCATTGCTGTGAGCATCCTTATGATTTATGCTGAGAGCTCAGAAAATGATCCTGGTCCAGACTTACAGATGTGGGGATCGCCAGCACGCAGGTAGCAATCCTTGGCACTCCTGCCATTCACAGCCTCCCTTACGGTCACCCACTGTCCCGTCCACCATTACCGAGCTCCTACAGTGAGATGGCTGGGGTATGCAGTAAACAAAACAGACAAGGTTCCCGGGTTGGTGGAACTTACATTCTGCTAATGGAAACGTTAGCAGGCAAATCTTTCAAAATGTCTTCTATTCTGTTTGGAACTAGGCTGCAATCTGAGTTCAACCCAAGTGCCTTCTGGGCAGAAATGAAATGCCCCAGTCCCAGATATCTGTGCAGTAATTTTGCAACACGATCTCAGCCTACATATCCAAATTCACTTGGCTTCCACGGGTACTGGGATTAGAGCCAGAACTGACAGGAGACCAGGATAATGTTTCCAGCCATTTTGCTGCTCAGCTGTTTTATGAAAAAACAATGGAGCAATGTCCACATCTGAGACTAAAACAGGAAAAAAGGAAAAGAAAGAAAAAACCCAGGGAGCCGCTGCCACGTTTTTCTCGTTGTTGATTCTGAGGTGTGAATGCACAACCAGGGTGGCATTAGCCCAGCGATCCCCGCCTTCTAAACGTCCCGAAGAGGACATGTCAGCTTCTCTCTCAGCCTCTCTATTCCATGCTGATGTCACTACTGCTTTTTTTGTAGTAGGTCTTTAGTCCCTCACCTCCCCAATGTGTTTATTAAATCTTTAGTCAGCAATGCAAATTTTTATTTGATTTAAGGACAAGATTTTGTCTTTTCTCTAGGGCACGAGTATAAAACAATGGAAAAGTCCTGGGCTTTCGTGTCAAACAGAAGTGGGGTTTAAACCCCAATTCCACCCTGCAACACACGTGAGGCTGAGCAATCTAGACTTGGAGCCTTACTTCCCTCGTCCAAAACATGCACAAAATGACGCCTCGGGTCACCGTGAAAACTACATGACAAGCAGATGTGCAGTATCCAACCCAGCACCACTCTCAGGAGAGGCGCTCAGCACCCTGGAGCTCTCCTCCGTGATTAGAGCGCTAAATAAACGAGCATATGCTTCAATTATACAGAGCACCTGCAGTTCACAAGCTCCTCGTTTCTCAACAAAAGGCTGAGCCACACAAAACACAACCTGCAGAAACCTCTCTCCGGCTAAAGCTTTATTCAGCAAACAGTTGTCTTTTTTCTTTTTTTTAAAGGGCGAAGGATGTTCAAAGCCCTTTGGCAGTCTTGCTCCCGTCCTTCCTGCAGCCACCGGGGTGTGGTCCCCGGACGGCGTCTGTGGGAGGAGGTGTGCTGCTTCTCTCAGCCCAACAGGACTGTCCTGCAAGATTCCGCCCAGGTCTCACATGACCAGGAGGCCAGCTCTGACCCTCCACGTGGGACACACGGTGTGGCTACGCCTCGACACGTGCTGCAGACAGCCATGCATCCCTCCGTCAGACACCGGTCACGAGCACCATGTTTTCACAGGTCTGTTCCTTCTACTAAGCTGTGCTCATTTTCATAGAAGGGGTCCCGCCTTGCTTCTGTCGGTATTCCCAATGCCTAGCACATAACAGCAACTAAAGAGAGTTTGATTAAAGAAGAGAAAAGGAGGGAGGTAATGAAGAAATAAACTGGACTAGAAATTTTCTATGGAGGAAAAAAAAGAATGAACGAAAAACAGAAGGAAAGAACCCAGGCTGTCACATAAAATAAACAAATCCTCATAAAGTTTCCCCAGTCTTCTGCACAGATTTCTGAAATCCTCAGGGGAAAAAAACTTAAAAAAACAAGGGCATGGAGAAGAAATCCATGCCTAAGCACCAACACCCTGCCCTAGCTGACTCCCTCACACTCTCTCCTGGCCACCAGATCTCCCCTTCACTCTCCCCTAGTCCAAGTCAGGTCCCCTTTTTGCCAGCAAACGAAGGTTCGGGGAACTGAGTAATCACTGAAGTTGCCAGATGAGGTCACCTGCCATCGAAGCTAACTCACATGATCCCCTTTTCTGAGAGGCCTTTCCTAATAAACCCAACTCGTATATCTGTGTGCTTGGAATACTGTACATAGATAAATTGTACCATTTTGTTCTCTATTAATCTTCCCCCTGCTAGAACTTAAATTCCTCGTGGAGAGTACAGTGACCCCCACAGTGCTTAGGAAAGAGATGGGCATTCAGTAGACCAGAGGAGACCCAGACACACCTGGGGCCAGGCTAGGGGTTATTCATGGAATCCTGGCATCACAAGATTATTTATCTTCCCCCAGACTAAACATACTTATGTCCCAGGTACAGAGGAAGGCACTGTTGAAAAGATCAATGAGCATAAACCAGTCTTCACTTCCACGGTTTTTATCAACTAGCCAGTGGGATTATTTCAGGTTATTTTCATGAAACTGCCTTTCTACTCTGATCTCTATTTATTGCCAAATTACCCTTGCAGGGTTAATTCAGAAGTAATAAATAAAGAGTTTATCACCCAAATTCTTTGAACAGCTACAAATGAGGTTTCAGTATTAATATATTTCTTTTTAAGGAGCCATGTTCTATAAGAAGTTCAATATGTATTTCAGAGAATTGGATCCAAATTCAGAATCACAAATCCTTCAAAAAACAAATTGTTACATGTTCTGTGGTATTTTTGTTTGCTTTCAACTTGAGCCCTCATCTCCAGAAACACAATCTCTGCACATTTTTTAAGGAAATCTGACCACTCTGTTTCTGGGAATATTGGCTCGTGTCTTCTGACTGACCCCTACAAAATGGCTCATGTTTTCAGCATCTGTACACACACGCACACACGCACGCACGCACACACACACACACAGAGTCGGTTAATTTTGGCAAGAACTGCTGGTAATGGAACTTGCAGACCAAAAGGAGAGAAACAAATGTGGCAGCGACTCTTGAAGAAGTGTATGTCTAGTCATGTCCTGGCCAGACAGTCCTCACGCTTTTCACACCTGACCAAGGGTGTGTGTGACTTACGTAAAAGGTCTTTAATTGGCACATTAAAGCTGTGTTTCAAAATACTAAAAGTCTGGATAATAAGTTTAGGACCATATGGGATAACAGCAGTTTATATTAATAAAAGACTCGGCATTTGTGTCATAAGACAATTCCGGTGAGAGTTGTGAGAGTCTTCACAGGGAATCCTACGGGGTGACACTAATAAACCACTCACATTTCAACTGTCTCTGACAGATCTAAGGGTGGATCAACATAACTTTTTCATTCTACCTTTTTGATAATTCCAATCAGTATTATTTCCGTTTGATAGATAAATGGGAAGGAGTTTGGTGACCCGAAATATCATAACGAGTCAAAGGCATTCCTGGAACATACTCCAGATTTCCAGACCCTTCATTCACTCTCTCTCACTCTAACATGCTGTTATACAGATAAATAAGGGTTGTTCCTTTTATGATAGTAGTTGTTTAATTTTAAAAAAATCCACTTCTATCATAAAGATGTGGCCTTTACAAGATGAAATTAAAAAAATCATGATGACAGCATTGACTTGATCACATAAAACTATGATTGCAAAGTTTTAAGTCATTTAGAAAAAGTAGAACAAAGTTGGAAGACAGATTCTAGCTAAATTTAAGACTGTAAAGTTGCAACAATTGAAACAATGTGGCATTGATATGAGGGTATACAAACTGGCTAATGAAACTGAACAAGGAACCCAGAAATGAACCTACACATACATGATCAACTGATTTCCAATCAAGGCAATTCAGGTCATTCAATGGTACTGAAAATGAATCTTGACCCCTACATCTCATCCTACATATGAAAACCAGTAAGTATGGATCAGAGACCTGTATGTAAAGACAGAGTCATAAAACTTCTGGAGGAAAACATGGGCACTATCTTGGTGACTCGAAATATGGTAAGACTTTTTGGGCAGAATGCAAAAAGCACTGACTATAGAAGTAAAGATTAATATACTGGATTTCGGATTTAACAATTTCTGCTCATCAAAAGGCATCATTAAGGAGGATAATTTATCTATAGATTTAATCAGTCATTCTTTAAGGCAAGAAACATTGAGAGAAAGAGGGACATTTCATATTCTTGAAAAGGTTTTAACTACCAGTAAGATATGACCATTTAATTGGGGCCGGCCCTGTGGCGTAGTGGTTGGTTTTGGAGTATTCCACTTCGGCAGCCTGGGTTCGTGGGTTTGGATCTCAGGTGCAGATCTACACCACTTTTCAGCCATGCAGTGGCAGTGACTCACATATAAAGTAGAGGAAGACTGGCAGAGATGTTAGCTCAGGGCCAATCTTCCTCAGCAAAAAAAAAAAAAAAAAGGTATGACCATTTAAAATCTGTATGCAACAAATAACATAGCCTCAAAACATATTAAGCAAAAACTGACAGAAATAAAAAAAAATAGAAATCCATAACCACAGTGGTAGATATTCCCCATCTCTCCATTTGAATAATTGATAAAACAAATAAATTAGTGAAGATGTGGAAGATTTGCCCACGACAATTAACGACTGTGATCAAACGAACATCTACGGACCAGCACACCAAGCACCTGCAAAACACACATCCTTCACAAGCAGACATGAAACATTTACCAAAATTGACTCTATGTTGAGCAAGAAACCAAGTCTACAAATTTCTGCGATGTGAAATCATGTAAAGGCCTATGATCACAGTGGAATTAAACTAGAAATTAAAAACAAATAGATAATTTTTTAAAATCACTAAATATTTTGAAAGTAAGCAATATATTCCCAAATAAACCATTAAGGCCAAAAAGGAAATCATAACAGAAATGAGAAAATATTTTGAACTGAATGATAATAAAAAGACAAAAAATAAAACTTACAGGATGCAGCTAAAACTGTGCTTAGAGAGAAATGTTTATTTTTAAATGCATATACAAGAAAAAAGGTTAAAATCAATTATCTAAGTATATACTTCAAGAAGTTGGAATAATTATAGAAATTAAGCCAAAAGCAAATAGAAGTGAAGAAGAAGAGAACTTAAGAAAACAGAAAATAGTAGTACCATAGTGAAAAATCAATAGAGCCAAAATTTGGTTTTTTGAGAGAATAAAATGGATAAGCTTCTGGCAAGACTGATGAAGAAGAAAAGAAGGCACAGGGTATTTTGACTTCTGATTACCATACAGAAAGGCACGCAAGGCTATCACTCTCACCCTGACAAATAAAACAAGGCAGATAAGCTTAAAAAAACATAGCATTTTTTAACTCATCAGAGCATTGTGGATGCAAAGAAACTTAAATGAACTAAATTCTCAAAAGCGAAGAGTCCTTCATAGGAAAGAAGTGCCCACAGCTGCCTCCTAACTGGCAGGATGGTGGGAGGCAGGGGAACCCACAGAGGAGTGGGGGAGAAACCAGCCAAATTTCTGGCAGCCATATATGGGCTGGCACAACAGTTTAAAATTCAAGTGCCAGAATGAGTCCATGCCCATTGCCATCTCTCTGCCCTGTGCCTGTACTGAGTGCATGGGAACAGCCAGCAAGGCTGGAGCCAAGGAAGCTGAGTTCAGGGATGCGCCCCTGAGACGCACTTTGCCCAAGCGCAAGCAGCTGCTTGGCGGAGGACAGCAGCAGAGCGGAGGGGATCCCGTCCTGGAGGCCCGGCCTTCCCCAGAGGATAAGGCAGGCAACCTGCAAAAGCGAGAGACCCATCAGGGCAGCAGGATTTCTCCCAAGGCACAGAAGGCAGAGGCGAGAGTGCAGAGAAAAGAGAATAGCTCAGCAAACCAAAGAGCTGGCCATCCATCAGGCCAAAAAAAATACGCTGGTCCAGAAAGCTGGCCAGTTGTCTGCAGCACACAAAGATCCCCAGATTTCCACCACGGCTCAGATCCCAAGCCGTGTTGATGGCAAACTCCCGATCCAGCCCTCAAACCGTCCGAAGGCAGCAGAGAGGGTAAGCGTGCAGCCGCAGCACAGGCCGGCTCTGCCTCAGCCACGGGAGACAGAGGCAGCCCACCCACGAGCAGCAGGACAGAGGACGGGACACACCCCTTTCTGGAGGAAATACCATCTACTTCAGGCTCTAGCGTTCTTTTCCACAAAATGATGGACTATGACGTAAACTCACGAGACGAATTCAACAGAAGCAGTCCCTGAGATGACCCAAACACTAGAGTTATCAGAGACGTGAAAACAACCACGATGGGAATGCTAAACTAGCTAACGAAAAAGGGGCACGTGTGTGAAGAGATAGGGACCTGCCGAAGAGAGACGAAAACTATGAAAAAAAGAAAAAGAAACATGTGATACCACGAAAGAAGAGTTCATGAGGTGGGCTCAGCGGCACATGGGGCATGGAGGAGAAGAGGACCAGTCAGCGTGAGGATAGGAAGTTAGAAGTATCCACCCAACCTGAACTCACGACAGAATGAAGCAAAACAGAACAAAGTATCCAAAATCTATGGGAATACACGAAATGAGCTAACATATGTCCATATGTAAAAATGGAATTTAAAAAGGAGAGGAGAGAAAAATGAGGCAGAAAAATGTCGGAAGAGATAATGGCCAAAAACATTCCAAAACCGATGAAAGACATCAACTCACAGAACAAAGAAGCTCGGGAAACACAGAAAGATCAAGACCAAGAAAACCACACAGAGACACGTCAGAGTCGACTGCTGAAACCAAAGATAAGAAGCAAATCTTAAAGGGAGCCATGACAAAATGACCCAGTCCATTCACAGGAAGAATCAACACGAGTGATGGCTAACTTCTCATCAAAAGTAAAGCTGAAATAAAGACATTTCCAGACAGTCAAAGCTGAAAGGATTCATTTCCAGAAGATCTGCTCTATAAGAAATAACTTTAAAAATTTTAATCATTTCTTTAGGGGGAGGGAAACGACACCGGATGGAGGCCCCGCCTTCAGGAAGGAACAGGGAGCACCAGGAAGGGCCTGTGCCTGGGAGAATATGAAAGCCCTGTCTTAAAACACACGCAGGACTGGGGGTCCACAGCGATGACAGATGCAATCAACTTGCTGAGACTCTTCCTTGAGAACTCTGGCAAAACCATGACGACACTTTCACAGCACACTGGAGTCACTTTGAAGACTCTTCTCCACTGTATTCACCTAAAGCTGCTTGAAATCATGAGATGCTGTAACTCCCTACAATGTTACCGAGCAGGGAGTGAGAAAGCAGCAGGAAAAAGATGGATGAGGTTTATCAGGGTCAGCACCAGGATTCTCAAGTGTTCTCGTTAGAAAATGAAAGTGGTGTCTTCAAACGCACAGCCAATTACTTTCCTTTAAACATTCTCCATGGCACAAACTCAGATGGTTGTTTTAGGATGTTTACTAATTCATTTTCCAACAGGGGACACGGCATACAACCTGCCACACTCTTCCTTCTCTGTTAGCACACAGGGGCATGTGTCGCAGCCTCCTTGAGGTCTGGACAAAGGCGGTGGGAAGAAGTGATGTGAACACTTGTGGCTCTGGCCCCTAAGAGCATCCTGCTATCATCTTGATCTCCAAACCGTTTTCAGCAGGAGCTTGTAAGTTTACTGAGACATAGAAGCAGCAGTAGTAATAACAAGAACAAAAACAGTAACAATAATAGCAGCTGAGACTTACGCGCCTGCTCACTGGGTGCTATTCTAAACACTTTATAGCTTAACTGAATATTATCTTCACGACAACTCTAGAAAGCAGATACTATTATTCACCCCTCCATTCCACAGATGGGAAAACTGAGGCACAGAGAGGTTTAGTAGCTCACCCAAGACGCACAGCTAGTAACTGGTGGGGCTGAGGTCAGAGCCCAGAGTCTGACTCCCATCTCTGCTCTAGCGACACTCTCTACACAAACCTGGCCCGTGGCCTTCTCCTGGCTCCTTTATATTTATTATACTGAATTTCAGAAGCAATTGTAAAAATCAAGTAAAATTTTACTCAAAATGGCTTGGGAATGCCATTTACCTGCACTGCCTATGTGACCGCAGAATCAGTCAGATCAGGTACCTTAAATCCTGCCTCTTCCAGGAGGCCATCTATCACAAGGACAACGAGAGGCTGAACCAGAGCAGGGCTTTCCAACCCTGGCTCTGCCTCAGCCATCTGGGAGGCTCCCTAAAGACAGGTTCTAAGCAAAGAATATAAGCAAAGGGCAAAGGATATAAACAGACAGTTCACAGAAGCAGTAATACAACTGTAGGCTCTTAAACCTGATAAAAAGATACTCAATGCCATTCATAATAAGAGAAATGCAGATTAAAACTAGACTGAGATACCATTCTTCCCCTATTACACTGGCAAAAATTCAAAGTTTGATGACACACTCTGCTGGCAAGACTACAGGTAAAAAGACACTGATATCTTGCTGGAGGGAGGGTAAATTGGAAAACCTCCTCTGAACAGTGATTTGGCTATATATCAAAATTACAAATGCTTATAACCTTCATGCAAGCAATTACTCTTCCTGGGAATTTAGCCTACAGACTAGCAAAAGTGTGAGATGATGTACGCACAGGGCTAATTATTATAGAATTGTCTGTCACATCAAAAGATTGAAAACAACCCAATATCCACGAATAGGAGACAGGTGTTTTTTTTAAAGTGTGGTCTATTTATACAATGAAATGCTATGTATGGTAAAAAAGAAAAAGGAAACGCTCTATTCTCTAAATTGGAAAAATCTCCAAGATACTTTGTTTAGGCAAAAAAGGCAAGGTGCAGAACACCACACCTCTTCTGAGGGCTGGGGTGGGGAGGGGGGTGTGATTAAAATACACATTTCTATTTGCTTACATATATACAAAGAAACTCTGAAAGGATTCACACAAAATGATCACTCTCATACATTGCTGGTAGAAGTATAATGGTACAAGTGAACTTGGAAACAATTTGTCAAGACCTAGCAATGCTGAAGATGTGCACATTCTAAACCCAGCCATTCCAATGTAAGGTCTCCATCCCAGAGAAACGATGACACCTGAGGCACATGAGTATGCTCACAGAAACACTGCCCACGACTGTGAGAGAGCGTGAACGCTCTAAATGGCCGTCAACAGGAGAACAGACTTAAAAACACTGAGTTGGAAAAGCAGCTGCAGGACACACGCAGTGTGGAGCCATGCACGTGGGAATTTAAAACATGAAAAACGGTGCATCATTTTTCACTTATGAGGACATAACATATGTAAGAAAAAGCATTTTTTTAAAGCATATCTAGATAATAATAAAGACCAAATTCAGGATAAAATTTGCCTTTGAGAAGGAAGAGAGAATTAAATAGGGGAGACAGGTTTTAATTACATCTGTAGCATTTTAGATCTTGAAAAGAATAAAAGATACAAAGTGAAAAAAAAAAAAGATTCTCAGGTCCTCAATGAATCTGAATCATTGGGAATCTATGTTTTTAAATCTCCAGGTGATTCTGATAAGGCAGACGATCTAACGACAGTATCTGGAAGAAGCTAAACTAGACCATCTCAGGTCTCTACTCGTTTTAAAAAATTAAAATTCTATAACTGATTCACTAAAATTAGCTTTGTCATCCGACTTTCATTTCTAGTCAAGAGTTCTTAGGTTCTCGTATTGTAAGGTAGAGAAAGTAAAGCACAAACATTCAATAGAGTAATTAATCAATTTAAACTCTTTGGAAGAAGATAATTTACCATGTATTATTTACTTCCCTTTTAAGGACTATCAGCAAATGCTTAAAAAAAAAAAATCATGCAGTTAAGCTTCCACTGACAAATAGAGTCATCATTCTATAATTAGCTAAGTGCCTCTGATCTGTAAGTTTCTCATATCTGGTGAAAAAGATGTAAGATTATTTCACTCCATCAACATCTGACATCTTGAAAAAATTTTGTCTTTGTCTATTTGTGAGCTGCAGCTCAATGCCATTTCCCAATGAAACAGTAAAGTCCAGTGACACTCTAGATGACTTCATGTTAGACCAATGGTATTAATAAGGGAGCTGTTCTTTAGTATGCATGAAATACTCGATAAACTGTAAGAATAGAGGGAAAAGAGAAGAAAGCTTAGGTTTCAGAGTGGCCTTTCTTGGTTTTCCACTAGGGACAGGTAAACACAAGAATGCAGAAGGATGGGTACAGGTAACCAAGAATGGGGCCAGGAGAAGGAAACAGAACCACGAAGAAAGCTCCTCGCTTATCTCATCATTCTTTCCCTCCTTACTGAACGGATGGTGCTAAGATCATAGAAGTGAGAAATAAAAGAGAAAATGGCAAATTGTCAGATGGCCCAGCAGAATGAAAACGACATGCGAAGCGGGAACATCTGAGGTCGAGTCCTGGCTCTATCACTCACTGATCTCTGCACCACCCGGCCTGCCTGAGCCTCGGTCTCTCACCTGTGAAATGAAACTGCTAATGATAACACCTTTCTCAGGCAGCTGTTTTGAGGATTAAGAGATAAGCATGGTGGAAAAGTACTTTGGTAATAGTGGTGGTTGATATGTAACGTATTCCAGTTTTGTCTGGAAGGCTAAAGCAAACTCAGCAGCAGAAATTCCTGATCGTAGGATTCCTATTAAAGAAAGAAATGCTCTGCTCAATCTCTCAGGTTACAGATATGAGAAAAGCCACACTGAGGCATTCTGACCAGCTGACAGACACATCATGCTTATCATCATAGTCTGCCCTTTATATTTTCCTGGGGAATAAGAGGAAGTGAGGCTCAAGGTTTAATGGACACTTGCACATTGTAAGAACCATTGGTATAAAACATTTCATCAGGTTTTCCCACCTCCTCCCAACCCTCTTTTCAAAGTAGGTACTAGCAAGCAATGATGGACTAGATGGTTTGGATTAATCTGCCTGATAAAGACAATTAGGGAAGTAACATAAAATGTACACATCTTCCCAAGAGCATGGAAGAGCTTATTATCACAGTGAGGAATTACTGGGCCATGATCCAGAGAAGATGGAAATCCAGAGAGGTAGCCTGGCAGCTGGGACTGCCTTTGCCCCCCCAGAGGAGGCAGCTGAGAGGCCAGGCAGCACCTCTGACAGCTCCAGGGGACTAGCCATCAAAAGTTGGAGTCCAGGGCATGCCAAGAATGAGGTCTCTGACAAAACACCCACAATTAGGATTCGAACCCCAAGGAATATATCTTGGAGTAAGAGTGAAATAAACATAAACTTGCCCTCGAATGGACTGCAGGCTGACTTTGAGTTACCTGAGTGGCTCTGAAATCTCAAGCCCTGAAATCAGATTAAACTGATTTTGGAGACCTAATGCCCCCCAAGCACGTGGCAGAGGCAAATGAAAATGCTCTCTGATAGAGGAAAGCGCAGTGCTGAGGACCAAATTACTCCTACAGGGACAACTGGATAGCCACATCAAAAAGAATGAAATTGGACCCTTACCTCACACTACATGCAAAAATTAAATCAAAATGGATCACAGACTAAATTTAAGGGCTAACACTATAAAACTATTAGAAAACATAAGGGTAAGTCTTCAAGACCTTGGATTAAGCAAGGGTTTCTTAGATATGACACAAAAAGCAACAAAAAGTAACGAAGCACTGACACATGCTACAATGTGGATGAACCTGAAAACATTATGCTCAGTGACAGAAGTCAGACCACATAGTATATGACTGCATTTATACGAAACGTTGACAACAGGTAAATCTATAGAGACAGAAAGCAGATGGGTGGTTGTTGGGGGCTAGGAGTGGGGGTAAGGGTGCGGCAGTGACTGTTAGCATAGTGAGCATAGCGTTTCTCTTTGAGGTGATGAAAATTTTCTGAAATTAGTTTGTGGTGATGGTTGTACAACTTTGAATGTACTAAAAACTACTGAATCATACAAGGTGAATTGTATGGTATATCAATTATACCTCAATAAAGCTGTTATAAAAAAATTGTTGAAATAATTTTTTTCCCAATGTAATGAGCAGCATGACCATCAGATAACCTGGCATGCAAGAAGACGAAGTGACACGAACAAGAACAAGCACAACGATAGACGACAGAAGCCGGCCCAGCAAACTCCACCAAAACCAGCATCCAAACAACCACACCTGTTATGTGCTCCTATGGAGATAAAAACCAAACACACATTCCCAAAAGAAACAACTAGAAATTCCAGACCTGAAAACTACCGTCACCAAAATTAAGAACTCAGTGATCAGGAACAAATTAAACAGCAGATTAGACACAGCTACAGATAGAAATAGAGAGCTGGAAAGTAACAAGAAAAAATTAACCAGACTCAAGAAAAAAAAAAGGATAGTAAATACAAACATAAGTAGTAGAATATAGTGAAAACATCTAACATATATTTAAATAAAGATGGGAGGAGGGGAGGAAACAGGGCAAAGTTATATTTTAAGAGAAATGGCTGAAAATTTTTTCCAAAACTTAGAAAGACAACAATCCACAGATTTAAGCAGCCAAGGGAATCCCAAGCAAAAGAAATAAAACAGAATCTACATCTAGACACAATAAAGTGAAACTAGAAAATCAAAGCAAAAGAGAAAGTTCTATAAGCAGCCTGCAAATGGGAGGCAGATTGCCTTTTGAAGGTGAGAGTTAACAGCGATCGATCTTGAAGTAATGAGAGTATTCCGCTATCAAAGACAAAACTATTCAGGTTAATCCATGTTTGCCTATGCTTGAAGAAAATACAAATTAAAACAAAAACAGATCTCAGAAAGAGGCCTGGCAATAAAAAAGGCTCAGAAACAGAACCAACCACTTACCTTCAGCCACTGTTCGGCCTGCTCCTTACTCTGGACTGCAAGAACAAGTGGGTCTGTGCCTTGCTGAGTAATTTTCAACTCGTGTTTCTTCTTTTTGCTGTCTTTTGGGATATATGTAATGTTGCAGCCTTGGAGTGGTAGTTCCATCTGAGGCTGCTGGTCCTTGGAACTTTTATAGCACTGCATTTAACGTGACAAAACAAAGTTGGTTATAAGGAAGTTCAAACAGAAACATCGATAAAACTCCAGAATAATGAAAACAGGAAAGTTGGCAAGGCACCTGGCGGTCTGCTTGAATAGTGAAGATGCTCAGAGATGGGAAAACGGGTCCACAGACACTCAGGTATCATGCACAAAGAGCACCACTCTACATGGACACTCCACCTCCACATACGCGAAAATACCTCTAATCAATTAATCGAGCAAAGTTTACTGAGCATCTGTGACACGACTGAGCAGGAAACAAAAAGCCCTACTCTGATGGAGCTTATGTTCTAGTGGAACGTCTTCATTAAGTTACAGGAATATAATAGACTAGATCTGATGAAACAGCACCACCCTAATGGGCGCAGACAACGATTTGGATACTTTATTCTACAACCTATGTCATTTGGTATCTGCCTATCTCATCTCTACCCTCTTTCTGATAGACAGATGAATGATTTTACTAAGAGTATAAATATCAACACATAATATACAAAAACACCTGCCTGCAAAGGTTCAGTAGAGGATCCAAAACTCATGCTGTTTCATTTGCACAACTGGCATTCACTCTAAAGATTTCAATGCTACGGTTCTTGCTTAATCTAGGTCTGTAAAACCTAGAATCAAATCTTTGTCCAGAGATTTCCCTCACCTCCTTTGGTTTAATTGCATTACTCGGGACCAAAATCACACCTTCTAATGGAAATGCACAGTCTAAGAGTTCAAATAGCTGGGTCCTAGCTCTGTTACTAATTTAATCTGGGTTCCGGGAAGTTTCTTAAGCTTTCTGAGACTGTTTCCTCATTTGTAAAATAGTTATTGCTGTTATTTTATTGAATTACATTGAACTATTAGTAACAATAACATCTGCTAGGAAGTATTGAGTGTCAACATTATATGAGGCATTTCGTACATCTCATTTAATCCTCACAAACGTCTGTTTGGAAGATCAGGAAACTCAGGTTCAGTTGGTGAAGTAATCCGCCCAAAGTCAGACAACCTGAAGAACGGCAGACCCAGGACCCCGCCCAAACTGTACGAGTGTGAAGCCCACACCCCTGACTCCAAACCATCATTTGATGAAGGAATGAATGAACAGATACCTATTTTCAGAAATGATTATTCTAGAGTCCTCTCCTTTTCAGTTCCAAAACCTGGCTCTTGAATGGCACATGTATGGAACATACCCACTTTTTTTTAATTCAACTGATGGTTGCCCTGTCTAAAAAGTAAGAAAAAAATACACCAAAACCAACTAACTTCAGGTTGTTATGAATGTTTACTGTTTACCAGATTTTTCACATTCTCAGTAAGCACCAAAAAAAAAAAAAAAAAACTGACGATACTGTGGAAGGAATAAGAAATTTTACAGCGTATAGTTTTCCTTAAGTTAAATGCCTCCAAATGGATATGTTATCAGTAATATGACAAACTGCAGTCTGGACAGCCTCGCGGGTAGGTTCCCCGGGTTAAGCCAACTCTCAAACAGAGTGGCGTGCAGGATATTCACTAAGGTGTGCCCTTCAGAGCCCACACCTGTAGGAGAGGGGGAGGCAGCCTGACCAGTGGAGGAAGAAGCTAAGCTGCAATGCAGCTCAAATAAAAGGCCTCGGTGGACCCGCTCGGCAGCTGGAACGTGCCATCAGGGTTGTCCCATGAGGCTGGGCCCTCACATCCTGGCAACACATGGGATGCAGACCCCTTGGGAAGGGAGCACAGCCTTGGGTGAGCTGTCTGCCAGCAGCTGTCCCTGCAAGGGAGGGAACAAGCCCTTCAGTCCTGAAGGGGGATCTGGGAGCATCACGGTCCACCACAGAGCTGTGGGCACGGAAAGGAACACGTTCTGGCAGTATACACAGAAGGGCTGGTAATGGTGGTGCCCATGGGAAGACAGGCGGGAAACACTAGGGGAAGAGCCCGGCTGTCTGTGTCCTGTTTACAGTTTCCTGTACTGTTTAAACCTGGAAAGCATTTGCTTTTACCACTGTTAACTTTTCTTCATGTGTTTAATTTTTATTTCTTTTTCCTTCATTTTTTTAAATGTCAACACAAGTCATCTGGGCAGTTGGATCATGTCATTTTTGAACACAGAAAGCTTCAAAAGAACAATAACTAACTTTGATTCTGCGTTTTATTGAAGACAGTGCTCTTGCATGTTTTTCCACTAATTTCTTCATAACTATTTACAACGATTCTAAACGGTAGGTATTATCGTCCTGGTTTTGAAGATGGGAAATTTGGTCAGAGACAGAGGCAAAAGGAGGGAGGGAGAGGTGTGGAGAGAGAAGTCAGCAGGGGGTGAGGAGGGAGTGCTGGGACAGAGGGTGAAGACGCTGGCACCTCTGGGTTGCTGACCCCACATACAACCACAGGCTTCCCTGCGTGCATTTTAAAACTTCTCTTTTAAATGGGAGTCGATCGTATATTTTTAAAACATCTATATAATATATCCACATCTTGCAGCCATTATGTTGGAGTATAAATAAGGACCGTATTAATCTTGTTAACTTTTTTTTCTTTCATTCTTTACTTTAAAATTCCCCCATGGCATCATTTTTGGCATATTCCAAATTTGGGAGAAATTCAGGCCACACAGGTGGAAAAAATATGTACTCTCATTGTTTAAAAATAATTGAACAAACCCATTAATTAAAAAATATACAATGTCCCAGAATCTAGTAAAATAAGATTCCCATAATTCACAGATGACTATAAGAAAAGGGTTCTCTGCTCTGCTCCACTAAAGGGTGATATATAGAATCATAAATTCTCTCTAAAATTCATAATTCCGATAATCAACCATGGTTTCTAAAGCTGGGAAGGAAGGAAGGAGGAGGAGGAGGGAGGGAGGGAGGGAATGTCACACCATTCTCAGAAGGCTCTTGCCTCCTTCATAGAGTCCCTGTTGGACTAACACCTACAGCAAAGAGTCTGTGTGTTCCCGTCCCCTGCTCCTCTGTTACTTACTCCATCTTCCTGTTCCGCCTCTCAGATTTAAGAAAGAAAAAAAGAATCAGCCTGCAGCTTTCCAAAAGAATTTCCTTTCCTGGCCACTCTCCCCTCCAGACCTCACATGGCCTGCCTGTCCCACTTCCATGACCTGGCTTTGAGGAATCCACTGACTCACTACAAATGAGAAAATCCATCTTGCGACTTCTGGCAAGCTGAAGCATTGTGCATTTCCACTGACACAAACCGCAGACACTGGCCGGGACGGGAATGACTTTGCCCGCTGGTTGCTTTAGGGAGCTGGCAACACCAACGGCATTCAAGACACGGCGACCTCAGCCAGTGCTTACTGACGGCCTATTCCGGGCCAGCGCTCGACTGCTGTGAGCTCTCTGTAAGGCGCTGAGGTCTGAGTGCTTCCCTTTCCTCACTGATGTTAACGTTGCCTGGATATGAACTCCATCAAGTTAGATTGCCAACAAAATCTTACCGACTTTACACAAGAGCAACCAATTCACAATGCTTTACCAGTAGTTTGGTGTCTTTGATGACGCAGAGTAACTTGGTCCACTGTCCGAAGCGCTTCTTTCGCAGCAGGAAGGCACAGATCTTGGCGTCCTTCACCAGGTCCATGGAAGCCTCCTCAGAGGGCCACTGGTGTCGTGTTTTCTTCCCCTTTCCATCCTCCTCCTCTTCATCATATGATTCATAAGAGCTACTCATTGCATCTGAGTCATAATCTATCAAAAAGAAAGAAAGAAAGGCAGAGGGCCTGGTTACAAAAATCTTATCTTGACGCCTACCTGTGGGGTCAAGGGTACATTATTACATGATTCAATGAGGAAGGGGTTTCTGCACTCAGTGTGGTAGGGAAACATTAATTAGTAAAAATAGGGAAAAATAACTAAGACTTGGGCAGTGGAAACTCAACAAAATTTTTAAACTGAAGTCACTAGGAATTCTGTATTTATAAACCATTCCTAGACCGTTCAACATGGGCCGGGCACTCTGCAGACCCAACCTTGTTGAATCCTAGCCACGTTCTCGCCGGCAAACAACATCCCCCTTCTGCAGTGCGTCCCACCAGAGAGAACTCCTGCCCAGAGAGGTCCCTTGCTCTCCCACGCCCACACCTTTATGTTAAAGTCTTTCTAGTCAGCGATGTCCTTGTCCCTGCTGGCATCACCACACACACAAGCCCTTCCTAATGTTCAAGAGCCAACCCAAGGCAAGGCCATTTGTCTCCTTCGTGTCATCCTTGGGACTTTCAGAAACATTTACACCTATCTTTCTCATTCTGTGATGCATTAACACCTACATGCCAGATTATTTTTAGTTTCCCTAATATATCACATTCGCCGTTATCTCCAGGTCTTCGCACACGCTGCCCCCTCACGTAGGCCTCCTGCTCATCCCACTCTCTCCTGCCTGTGCCTGGACAAATGCTCTCATCTTTCAGGACTTCACTTATTGGCACCTCCTCCACCAAGCCCTCCTTGAATCACCAAAGCTGCCTGTGATGGACTGAGCTGTGCCCCCCCCAATTCATGTGTGGAAGTTCTACCCCAATGTGACTGTGTTTGGAGATAGGACTGTTAGGAGGTACCTACAGTCAAATGAGGTTATATGGGTGGGGTCTTGATCTGGTAGGATTGGTGGCCTTACAAGCAGAGGAAGAGAGAGAAATCGCACACTCTCTCTGCCATGTGAGGACACAGGGAGAGGGTGGGCGTCTGTAAGCCAGGAAGAGAGCCCTTACCACAACCTGACCATGCTGGCACCCTAATCTTGGATCCAGCCTCCAGAACTGTGAGAAAATAAATGTCTATTGTTTTGCAACCCAGTCTGTGGAATTTTGTTATGGCAGCCTGAGCTGACTAAGACCCTGGGTGAAATGTCCCTCCTCTGTGCTTCCACACTACTCAACGCTAAACGTATCCCATGTACTATCACTGCTGTTTGCCCGTCTGCCTCCCACACCAGACCATAAGCCCCTGAGGGAAGGGAGACCACCTTGTTGGATGTGATTGCCCCAGAACATAACTAAGTACCTGGCACAGGACAAGTGCACAAATATTTACAGAAGGAAGAACTATTAGATAAACTTAAATTATACTTACAAAGGCCTCAGAAAGATGGCTGACATATTAAAAGTGTTTAATAAATACCAGTGACTGTCAGTATTATTATTAATTTCAGCCCTGCTGGATGATAAGCTCCTTGAGGCAGTGTCTGATTCATCTCACATTCCCCTCAACCCCAGGAAACATATGGAATACATTTGCTTTTCAAAACATATTTGAGGAGTAAACACCTAAATGATGAATGAACGATAAGAAGAAACTACGGCTAAAGCAATTGGTTTCACAACTTAGCAGAAGCAGCAGAAATGGCAGACCTTATACAGAACAGAGTTCACATTTTTTTATTCACTGGAAACTGGATTATAATTTGTACTCAGTGGTCACTTTAATTTTCTCTCAGAGTCATTACTGAGGGAGGAATAGAAAGATTGGAAGTTTAAGTTGAATTTTAAACCATAAAAAGTCAAGGAACGATTTTAAGCAAGAGACTAAGGTGACTGAAGAGATAACTTTGGCAACAGCATTGAGAACAGGCTGAAGTTGGGGTGACAGAGAGATGGGGACCAGTTAAGAGGCATCTGCAATGAGGTTGATAAGTACACTGCGACTGTGCCAAGAGGAGCGTGAGGAGGGCTGGCTTGAGCGCTGGTACGGATCTTGGTTACAGATCACTGGGGAGCGCAAATGAGAGACAACAGTCCAGAGTCTCCTCTTGCGCTGCTGCACATTAACCCTTCCACCCTGCAGCCAGGCTGTGCTTGTCATCTCCACAACCTCCCCAACCCCAATGCACACATGCATGCATGCACACACCCCATTTCCAGCATCTACATCCACGCAACACTCTCGTTTAACATGGTAGCCCTGGGTGGGTATTTAATTTCAAATTCTAATTAAACAAAACGAAATATTCAGTTCCTAAGCTGCACTAACCACATTTCAAGTACTCAGTAGTTACTGGTGGCTAAGTGGATGCTGCATTGGAGAACTCAGACAAATGGCATCTCCATCATTGCAGAAGTTCTATTACACAGGGCTGGAGGTGATTAACACATACAATGCAGTGTAAGACATGCTATCAGAGAGACAGGCGGTGGAGAAGAGCATGTGTGGGACGTAGAGAAGACTAAAAAAACTTTTGACCTACATCTTTTATGAGCCATTGTCAACCAGGCAGAAAAGTCTAGAAGAAGGAAGATAATAAGCAAAAGCAATGAAAAATATCAAACATTTAAGAAACAGAGTGGATCCTTTCATTTTTCAATAGTATTTACGTGATTGCCACAGAAGCCAAGTTAGTGGCTACCTTTGAGGAGAGGGAAGTTGTGATGAGGAAGGGGCCTGCAGGGGGCTTCCGTGGCTGACAATGTTCTATTCTTCACACATGTTTCACTTTATGATAAGCCATTAAGTATATATTCATATTGTATGCACCTTTTTTTTTTTGGTGAGGAAGATTAGCCCGGAGCTAATCTGAGCTAACACCTGTTGCCAATCCTCCTTTTTGCTGAGGAAGACTGGCCCTAGCTAATATCCATGCCCATCTTCCTCTACTTTGTATGTGGGACACCTGCCACAGCACGGCTTGATAAGCAGTTCGTAGGTCCACGCCCAGGATCCGAATCCACGACCCCTGGGCTGCCGAAGTGGAGTGCGCAAACTTAACCACTACACCACCAGGTTGGCCCCCCGTATGCATTTTTTGGCAAATATATTTAACAGTAAAAGAGTTTAGCACAGCTAGAGTGTAGGTATGTGGAGGGAAGCCATGGCACATGACACTGAAAGGACAGGTGGTGGCCAGACTGTGAAAGGTCAAGTGCTGCTCTCTGGTCCAAGTAAGCGGAGACTCAAGATGGGCAATGGACAAAAGCGTATTTTTATTTTAGAAAGATTAAGTTCATGATAGCTTGGAGGACCAGGAATCTCTCAGTGCTCAGCTCAGTTTCTAGAAGATCAAGTTCAGCAAATATATAATGAACAAATGAACAAAAGCATTAATGAATAAATTGGTTATAAATGGGAGAACTACCTTTGATTTCATTCATTCATTCAACAAATATTTATTGGGGACTTACTGTGTCAAGCAATATTTTTTATACTTATATGTGTGTGCCAGGATCTGGCAATAAAGCTGTGAAAAGCTGAGGCCTGCTTCAAATTTACAAAGGGCTTTCACATCCATTGTCCTGCTGGTCCTCTCGGCCACCCAGAGATGGGCACAGAGCAGTATCTTTATTTCAGAGGAAAGGAAGAATGCTGCTGAAAGACCAAGTAACTCATCCCCGACCACATCCCTGATGAGTGACGGCCGAAACTTGACTTCAAACTGAAAAAGTATACTATGCCCCCAGCCACCTTCTTCATCCTGGGGAATGGGTTGAGATCCACAGCTGAGAAAGACAGCAAGTTCACATCCCGCCTTCTTCTGAGAGAGCAGAACTGACAGATTCATTTTTGGAAGAACATCAGCCAACTTAGCAGGCGACAGAGCAGTCAAAAGGCACAGTCTGGGCCTACAGGAAATCAGCTCTCTGAGCGGTATCTTCAGGGGTTCCCCAACAGAGAGCAGAATCCCTTATTCCTCTTTCTGTGTACTTCCTGGGGGCTCCAATAGGACTTCAAGGACCTCACTGTCTGGGGGTGGGGTTTTGGATTATGTTAAGAGATAATGAGCGCTCTGTGAAAAATTAAGAAAGACACAGAACGGGGAGGAGGGGAAAGAATCACGAAGGGCCTTCAGACCTGGCAGTAGGTGGTACAGGTGATCTCAGAGAGGGACGGAGGGCAAAGTCAGACAGGGTGTTGATTAAAAACTGGCAGCCCTTGGCACATCCTGGCATCACACACAGACGTCTACACTTCACATAGAATGAGGAGGCAGACCAAAGAGCCAGCAAGAGAACTGTGTGGATCTTTATGTTTAAATGATGTTGCTGGTTAGGAAATGCTCTTCTTCACCAGAAACTAGTCTTATGGGTAGGAATTGCTATCATCGTGCAGTTCTGATGGAACAAAAGAAGGCTCCCATAAACTATTGCAAGTTTCCCTCGCTACCCAAAAGCTCACGCTACACCACTTCACTTTTACAAAAGACCTACAGAAATGTGAAGAGGATGTTCACTTTTTCGAAAATAGCATTCAGCGTTTGTTTTGTAGCAAGCCATTATAGGGATTGTGCAGTCAAGCATACTGTCGTATTGTCGAATTTCAAGCCTTCCACAGCAGCCACAGCAGCCACGCAGATGACGACCCTTGACCTTTGACAAGGGGGCAGGCAGACACGGAAGAAGGTGCAGACATCACGGACCTGCCTGCCTCGATGGACTCAGACGATGATGAGATGTTAACAGGTGACCCTCCTCCTCTCTCCCCTCCACCCCAGTCTCCTGCACCTCCCACCACCCCAACCTGGGATGACTCAGCCTAACACCCCATCACCACCACCACCTCTCAGCCTCCAGTGTGCCTTCCAGTGTGCGTGACACTCCACTGTACATACAGTATTTCTACTTTACACAGGCTGTGTAGTTGTCATATCATTCTTGCTGTTATTCTAGGTTAGTGTGATTTTAGGGTCTATGTGTTATTTGGTATGATTTGGTAGGTTATTTTTGCTAGGAACACTCGAACATTTTTCCCATACGTATAAATTAATGGTAATTGCTTTTTGCTTTACATCATTTTGGCTTATGAAAGGTTTCACAGACACGCTCTACTTTCAGATAGCAGAAGCCTGTATTTGTAACTATAAATCATTAAAATTTATATTTTAGATATATACCATACCCCATGAAATCAGAAATGGCATTTCAACCAATTATCCTTGAGGAGGGAGAGGGAAAAGGACAAGGAGAGAGGGAAACTGGAAAACCGAAGATGAGATGAAATATAAATCTGAACCCCAAAAACCCAACAAGATCTGCACTGACTTTGTGCTGCATCACTTAGCGGAGCTGGAATCACATTCCCCAGAATTCCCTGCCTGTATGGTCTGGATTAGGTCTGGCCACAAGAGAACTTTGTTCCATTACAGCAGCCATTACATTCTGAGGATCGGTGGAGGGCAGCGGCACTGCGGAAGCTCAGGCGTGTCGTCACGGACCTGTTGGCCTGCCCTGTTGGCTGGGGAGCGACTGGACTTGGACCTGCTGCTGGAGCTTCTCCTTTGGTGGCTCAGATCCTGGACAGGTACACACACGAGTCCATAGCCAAGAGCACCAGCATCTTCTGCAAGTCACCAGGTTTGGAGGGAGTCAAGGAGAGACGGGCTGCAGTTTGTCCTTGCAGACTTCAGTGCATCCTTGGTCTCCCCCCCACTTCAAGTCCAGCTTTTCTTCCAGACTGCCCTTCTGACCAGATGCACAGGCAATAGCCTTCCACTGATTTCTTCAACGGCTCCCGTAATTGTATGAGTCTAACCCCTAGAATAAATCTCTTCCACCTCAGAGTGGTTCTGCTTCTCTGATCAAACCCTGTTACAGAAATTGGTAATGGAAGCCTCTGGCAGGCTCTTACAGGCGAAGCTCAGAGCAGACCCTTAGGACTTCAGAGCACAGCTACGCCACCCTCTGACGATAACTATTTTCCTTCTGAGAAATTGCTTGTGGCTCACTGATGCCCTCATGGAGTGTAAGTGCTTGATCATGGGGCGCCAAGTTATGATGCAACCTGAGCTGCCCAACATGGACTCCAGGCTATCTGATCCATCAAGGAGCATTCGGCCATCACATCAAAGCAGAATCCTCTCCACCAGGCCCAGAAGAGGTAAGTAAGGTACATGAGCAAGCAGTTCAGATGCCCATGGCCCTATTCCTGCGGCTCTGCCTCCTCTCAACACTGATTCATGGCCTCATGGTTCGGCTGGACGGTCACACTTGAGAGGAACTGGTAACAAGGTCTGCAGAAGCGGCTGTGAGTAGACCTCCACAAACGGGCTCAGGTTGTGAGCATTTGTGCATCAGGTGAATGCTTAGCAAAGAGCACTCTCAGCAGAAGATCTTCATAAGCAGGCAAACAACATGACCCATTATACAGATGTCGGGCAGCCTCTTTCCCCAGACTTCTTCTCCAAATGGACTCATGTAGAACAGCCATGGTGGCTCAGATGGAGGTTATACGCGGAACTCAGCAATGCAACTTCCACCCACAAAGATTAACCTGACTCCTGGCACTTTGAGTGTTTTACCTGCACACGACGCTGCTCCTTAGGGTATCAGCCAGCCACCTAGTAACAGGTGGTTATCACTGGACCACTTCCATCATGGAAGGGGCAGCACTTTATTCTCACTGGAAGAGATAATTCCCTGCCCACAATGCTGCTGCCAAAAGCAGCATCCGTGGTCTTATAGAACGCCCTATCCACCATCATGGGAGCCCACACAGCACTGCTTCTGACCAAGGAACTCATTTCACAGCAAATGAAGTTTACAGCAATGGGTTTATGCTCATGACATTCCCTGGTCTTGCCATGTCCCCATCACCTTGAAGCAGCTGACCCAACAGGTTGGTGGAATGTCCTTTTGAATGGTCAGTTTCAGGACCAGCTTGACTGGTAACACCTTATGGGGCTGGAGGTGTATCTTCCAAAATATCTTTTAGTAGTATATGCTCTGACCAGTGGGCTGTTTCTCCCACAGCCAGGATTCACAGGTCTGGGAATCCAGGGGTGAATGTGGTAGTGGTTCCCCTCACTATTACCCCTAGTGATCCACTAACAAAATTTTTGCCTCCCTTTCCTGAAGTGTTTGCTCTGCTGGCCCACAGGTCTTAGTTTCTAAGGGCAGAATGTTCCCTCCTAAGGACACAGCAATTGCTCCACTAAACTGGAAGTGGAGACAACAGGCAAAGAAGGGGTTACTGCAGTGAGTGAGATGACTGGTCCTGACCACCAAGAAGTTTTGACCACACACTGGAGAAGGAAGAACATGCCCGGATCCTGGAGATCCCTGGGGGGCCCCTTAGGACTCCCACGCCCTGTGACTAAATTCAGTGGAAAAGTACAACCATCCAGCACAGGCGGTCCTGCTGAAGGACCAGATCTTCAGGAAGGAAAGCTGAGTAATCTTTTTTTTATAATTTTATTTATTTATTTTTTCCCCCAAAGCCGCAGTAGATAGTTGTATGTTATAGCTGCACATCCTTCTAGTTGCTGTATGTGGAACACGGCCTCAGCATGGCCGGAGAAGCGGTGCATCGGTGCGCGCCCGGAATCCGAACCTGGGCCTCCAGCAGCGGAGCGTGCGCACTTAACCACTAAGCCACGGGGCCAGCCCTGAGTAATCTTATTGGACAATCAAGGCAGGTGCTTGCTGCAAAGGGAACATGAAGGAATTTATAAATACCAGCTATGACCATTGACTGGTTGTAGAAATGAGGACTAAACTAGTCATGAGTTTTTCTTCCTTATTTTGATATGGACAGATTTGTGTATGCATAAATGAATTCTTTTGTTTTCTTCCCCTCTCCCATTCCTAAGCATCTAACATAAGAAGTGCTAACATTAGTTAGCCTTGGCTCTCAATATTTGAGTTATAGGCTCTCAAAGGGGAGGGTAATACCCAGCTAGAAGAGAATGGGTGTCACCCCAAACTGGATAAAAGGACTCTGTATCCTCCGGGGGAGTTAGGGAGTTTTCTGCTATATGGGCGATAGTTGAATCATGTTATGCTGAAGCATGATTCTGCTATTGTCTTTATTTGGAAATTCAGTGTGGTTAAAAGAGGTGTGCATGGATGCCAAATTGACACAAGATAAATGGTGGTGGTTTTATACTGTATCAACTTAGCAAGGTTGGAATTACATTTCCCAAAATTCCCTTTCTTGGATGATTCTGGGTTAGGGCTGGCCACAAGAGAAATTTGTGAGCAATTTGGAAGGCAGAAGGGAAGCAGCTGCCAGCACATGCTGAAGGCCAGCGCAGGGTGCCAGGCACTGCTGCAGCTCACACACATTGTCACTGATCTGCCGGCCTCCTTGCTGGCGTGGGGCAGCCGCTGGGCCTGCAGCTCCCGAAGGGTGTCTTCTGAGTCCTGGGCCAGGTGGGCACAGCTCTGTGGAGGCGCACTCCAGCTCCTCTGGCTGGTCGCCTGTGTCACCAGGTTTGGAGGAAGTGAGAGACAGATGCGGGTTCTGCCCTGTCCTTCTCTTCCCCAATCCTTACCTAGCTCATCTTCTGGGTGGCCGGCCCCACACCATAGTCTTCTTTACTGGCTCCCACAATTGCATACGGTCTCATTCCTATAATAATCCCTTTATTCCACAACGCTCATAATGGTTCTGCTTCTTTGATAAACCCATACCTGATACAGGGTTCAACAAAGCTGTCGCCCAGTCCACAAGTAACAGAAGGTGGCATAACCCTGGTCTGATCTGCAAGTCGGCCCACTGCCATTGCTCTTCAGGGGAGGGAGGGGAGGTCCTCGCCGTCAGCTGTTCAACCGCAGACATTCGACTACAGAAGCCACTGCGCGCTAGCACTGCTGACTCGCTGCTCCCGAGCATGAGTCTTTTATTACTCTTTCTTCTGGATGTAGTTCAACGAAAGTTGCCCACCAGTCAGCAACTAAGGAATGGCTTCTCTGAAGAACAGGACATGACACATCCATGCTATGGGGCTTCTCAGACTGAAAACTACCCAAGGCCCCCAAAAGTCAAGCAAAATTACTCTCAGTTTCTAGCCTTGAAAGTATGTTGTGGGGAGGGGGAAGGAAGGTGGGAGAAGGCTAGAACCAAATGTTCCAAATGCTGGGAAATACCCTCATCGAAAAAATTTTTTTGTTTACTCATTCCTATTAGAAAGAAAGGAATCCAATGAAGTTTTTAATTACATCAAACCATTTAATTTTTTGTGTGTTTTCTAACTAATCTACTAATTTTTGAAATAGTGGACACTTAGAAATTACCTGAATGCATTTTTCCTAAACAGTTCTTAAATGAAAGAGAAATTAAAATATTTCACTTACGATCTCAACACGTAATAGTTCCTAACCTCCTTACCAGAACGGTCCCTTTCTCACTCAGAATGCGGCAAATATTTATTGACACTGGGCCCAGTCTGTGTCGGGACTGTTCCAGAAGCTGAGAAAACAGGCACGAGTGAGCTGGAAAAGGCTCCTTACCCTCAAGGGGCTTACAGGCCAGCTTGCCCGGGCTCTGTATCTCCCTCTTCACACTCAGAGAATATACCAGGGTGAATTTCCTGAAACACGCAACGTTGTGTTTCAGGAAATGGTCTCCTTGTTTCTTGCCGGGGGAGACAAAGATCAGAGAACTCAAGTCTCCATGGAGCAGAGATCTCAGGCGACATGAAGACAACACTGGGATGAAGGAGAGCGTTTCCTCAGGAAGACAGCTGAGGTGGGGTGACACGCCACGGATCAATGCACTGGAAGCCCTGAGATCAGAACGAGCAGTCACTCTTTCACGTCCCATTTTGTCTACCTTTTGTAAGAAAAGCAAGGCTCCTTGAGGCAACATACATACTCAGACACCCCGCTTCCACTTCAGGAAGAGACTCTTAGAGCGCACTGCCTGACAGAACAGTGAGAGGAGAAAGAAAGCCAACAATCCAAAACTAAATTCCAGAGACAGTTATAAAGAGGCTTCAATGTCAGCGCACCCTTCCTTTATGTGAATGTGAAAGCTGGGTACTAACAGAGAGGGACTTCTGAGAGTTACCAAGCAGACAGAGTCACATCATGACAACTCTAACTTAGGCAGAAATTTTCCGGTAAGACCTGTATGAATGAAAAAAAAAACCAAAAAGCAAGAAAAGCCTATGATCGAGACACCTATTTGTTCTGTACTCAATTATTTTCAGCCCGGTAGACACTTCTCTCCTCATGGCACAAGGAATGCAGCCTAAGAGGGACACGCCCCAGCCAGAGTTGGGGGGGCCATAAAACACACCCATAAAAACACACCACGAGGGGCCAGCCCAGGGGCGCAAGCGGTTAAGTGTCAGCGCTCCGCTGCGGAGGCCCGGGGTTTGCCGGTTTGGATCCCGGGCGCGCACCGACACACCACTTGGCAAGCCATGCTGTGGTGGCGTCCCATATAAAGTGGAGGAAGATGGGCACGGATGTTAGCCCAGGGCCAGTCTTCCTCAGCAAAAAGAGGAGGATTGGCAAATGTTAGCTCAGGGCCGATCTTCCTCACCAAAAACAAAAAAACAAAAAAACCAAAAAAAACCACGAAAGTCATTTCCCTTTTGACCAAAGGGAACACATTTCATTTGGACACATGTTTCCACAACTGGATTTCACTAATTATGAGTCACAAGGAAGACAACATCTGAATTACACGGTAAGGCACTTGAGACTTTCCCAAGCCCTTTCTGTATCTACCTCTTTGGGTCAAAACTGACTTAACTCCACATTTCCCCAGCGTCTTGTAATGCCCCATTCCCTTCATACCAGCAACAGTCCCACAACTCAGGAGGCCAGCTGTGGCCAGGCAGACCCCGCACTCACTTGAGGTGATGTATTCCGGTGCTTTCCCAGGACTCAAGGGCACAGCTTCCTCATAATAACCTTCTGGGAGAGAGGACGTCGGTAACGGTGGCGGCCCACTGTCAGGTGGCTGAGCAGAGAAAGGAAGAAACAATGCAACGTGACCATCAGAAGGAAATTCTGTATTTTCAACCAACAGGTGTTGACCAGCACTGTCCTCTTTCCTTTGTAAAGTCCCTGGTAAAAAAGAACCCGTCCCACAAAGAGGTTCTGCAGGTCGGTTCCTGACTGGATCTCTACTACTCTCCTGCTCACGGCCACCCCCGCCCGGCCCTGGCCACATGCTCCCCAACCCACAACAACTCGCCAGCAGTCTGCCAGCCCAGCAGCACATCTCCCGCGGGGGCCCCTGTGCACTGCTTCCAGGGCAGAGAGGTCCCCCAGGGCTGAGACGGGCGTCTTCCTTCTCTTCATCCCCACAACTCTCCCCACACTACTGACTCTCCCACATCTCCAAAGCTGACTTTCTTCTCCATGGCCTACTCAACTGCATGGGGAGCCCAGGAGCACAGGAACTGCTCAGATGCACCTGGTGCTCATCACAGAGTGAGCAACAGATAAACAGGGACTGGCTGAATGAATAAGGTGCCCACAATCTCACCACACTCCTGAAAAATGCCAGGAAAACTTTAAATAAAGGAAATCACCTATGAGCCACTCTCTAAAAGAAACTGGAAATTATTCTCTGGAGAAGGCATCTGCTCATTACTAGAACCAATTATACCAGTTTCTTGTCAGACTCTGAGACTGAGGCACTCCGGTTTTGAAGCCGTAACTTTGGAACACAGAAGAGCTGGCAGGCTCGGGACTATTCAAACTCCATCTAGCCTTCAAGACCACTGAAGCCCCCTTCTTCTCTCAAACGTTCCTGCTGACTCTAACGCACACCACCCCCTTCTTCCTATGAACATCTAAAGGTTTGTTGGTGAAATCACTCACCAGTCCTTATGCAACAGAAATGGTGGAAGTAAGGAAAGCCCACATTTGCCAAACACCTGCCATTTACCTGGCACTGTACTTACTAAGTGCTTTTGCGTTGGCCACAGGTTGCATCAGTCAATCCACAGAGGAATCCTTCAAGGTAGATATCACATTACCTTATATTTTACAGACACAGAAAGTGAGGCTCCTCGTCTAAAACAGCCTGCTCAAAATCAGACGCGAGTAACTGACAGAGCTGGGGTTTTCTAACACCAGGCCTGCCTGCTAAAGACCTTTTTTATATTCATATTCTCTCTCTCTCTCTTTTCCTTTTGTAAGAGGAAAACAAACTGTAAATAAACTTAAAAGATGTTATGGAGAACGGAACAGAACAGAGGCCCCAAGCGGAAGATCTACCAAGCTAAATTTCCAAGTAGAACAATGTTCCAAAGAAATCATAGGGGTTTTTTACATAAACTCTCTAGAATTTGAAACTCCACCACTTTCCATGTAAGTCAACTCCGAATCCAAGAAGTCCTCTGTGAATGACTCATCAGCCCACTCCTTCCTCACCAGATGAGGACAGATAGCGCACTCAGGATCACTGGCAGCATTCCTTCACACACTGAAGGCATAGTTATCTCCCCTCCCCCCAGTCCTTGTGCCCTAGACTAAAGAACCCAGATGCCTCTGCACTCAGGGCTGCCTTCCTGGACCGTCATCATGCTGTGGTCTCAGCTGGATGGTATCCAGGTCCTTCTTATCTTCCCGAAGAGGCAGTGCTTAAAACAGAACCTGATACACACAGACTTGGCCCCAGGCACGGTCTGAAAAGGAGTCCACCCTGAGTTAAAATCTCTGCTTGTTGCTTTTGGAAAAGAGCTGTTTGATTCACTGAGTGTCTTTATTCATGAAATGGAGGGTGTTTCAACTTCCTTTTAGTATGTTGAAACAGTCAAATTATTCATGTCTTGGGAAAGCATTACAAATAGCTGAATCAAACAAACGTTTATGAAATGGCACAGACTCCTTTCCTAGAGCTGAAGTCAGGCACAGTGTGTAAGGCGAGGCGCTTACTCTCTTAGCTGATGGGATTTCTCAACAGAGACTTTCTGACCCTACTGGTGGTCATGTATTTGACACAACCGCTGGCAACTCAATGGGCACACCCCTAAATCCAATAATTCCACCTCTAGAAATATATGCCAACAAGGTCAATTGGTCACGTGAGCAAAAATGTATAAGGATGTTCAATACAAGTTTTTTTAGCAAAATCTAAAAACAATCTAAATGTTCACAGAGAAAAGAATGATTAGATATACTGACGCATCCATGAGCAGACATTTAAAAGGAGACTGCATATCTACAGTCATTTACTTGAAAAATCTCTACTAGATACTGTTAAGTGAAAGGAGACAGGTACACTAGGAGCTCTTTATATAAAATTTGCATGTTTATGCTCACATATATACAAAGACAGAAGGTCATTGACCAAAATGTTAACAAATGGTTGCCTCTTTTTTAATTATATCTGTATAGCTTGGATTTTCCTCACAATATTTGCTGTTTTTAAAATTTTTAAAAATTAAACTATTTTCACTTTGAAGTAACATCCCCCAAAACAATACTTCTAGAGGAACACTCCACTTCCACTTCCAAATACCACTTAACCTTGAAACTCTGCCACAGGGGTTTCAGACACTTAGGCAGAGGAATTACTGCTTGTTAAAGGCAAATGGAGGAGAGGCTGACAAGAGGTCCCTGAACTGTTATTTAGCGCTATTGCTTTCGGAGGAAAAACTTTCAGATCCTTTCCCATCGGTAAGAATTCACTGAAATCACAATTAACAGGAATTTTAAATGGTGCAAAACAGGGGAGGTAGATTTCCAAAAGGAATCACGAAAACCAGAGGACCGGCAGGAAACAAGAAGGCAGAGTGAAGACGAGGAACACCCAAATACTCGGCACGCGTTAAGGTCTGGCTTCGTCCTTGGTCCACGCAACGTTCCTGTAACTCTGAGTCCAATCTCCCCACCTGGAAATGAGGGCGCTGGATCATGATCATCTCTCATGTCCCTCCCAGCTCTAAGATTCCAATTCTAGCATTCTTATAAAGTTGCAGGTCAACAGGCCATAAAACCAACTTTACCTATTTCAAATTTTCCTGAGAGTTGCCTTTGGCTCCCCACTAAATGATAAATGACATCAACTCCGGCCAGAGCAGATCTTCAAATGCCCCTTCTAACAGTAACACTACACACCCACGTGGCAGCGCTCTACTGGATCTGACAGCTTCCCGTCGACGTAGAAGAGACCCAGGCTGTGCATGAAGCTCGAACACCGTCTTGCACTTGTCACCAGGGTTCTTCTGGGCTGGCTCTCACACAACACATGCTAATAAAATAAGGGACTGAAGTCTAAACACCACAGCCTCTTCAGATACTTAAAAAGAAATACGAGAAACCATTTTCCTCAAAGAATGCCTGATCTTTGCCTCTGCTGTGCTCTGGACGTAAAAGAAACAGCGCAGAGCCAGTTACCAGATAACTTCTCAACTCACCAGAATATTTCTCCCTCAAATTAATACTTACGTGAAACTTATACTTTAGCTTAGGAAACCTTATCTGCCTTAAGGTACTGTAAATTTCTCCTTTAAGGTCTCTGTGTCGTATTAGAGAAAACCAGTACTTACAATTAGATAAGAATGTGATCTATAGCCCTGCTTGGCTCACCATATTGGTCATAGTTTAACTCCCATCTTTTTTGGAAAGAAAAGCCCACTAGTATTTGCCTTTGCTACTTTAAGGAAAAGCCTTACAGAGAATTCTTTTCCATTAATATTTGTTATTATTAATAATAACAAATATTATGTTTATATAATTGTATGGTATAAATATAATTATTCTCATTATTGTTATTACTATTATTTCAACAATATAACAATAATAAATACTATTTACTGTTTGCCTACTATACGCCAGACATTGTTCTAGGATATTTTATATATATTTTATCCTGTTCAGAACACAACACTGAGATGTTGGTATTTTGATTATGATTTTGCAAATGAGGAAACTGAGGCTCAAGAGATGAAAGATCTTGCCCAGGGTCACACACGCCCAGAGCTAATGAGTGGAGAAGCCAGAGCCACCAGAGCCTGGCATTGATTGCTGAGCCAGAAGCTACGGAACGGCAGCGATGACATTTCTGTGTCATGATCGTATCCCTCGATGCCTGTATCGCAGGTGGTGAGTGGAATGGGAACAGAGAAGGAACTCACCAACCCACCACAGCTATGGGTCCAACCCGACTGCCTCCAGACCCCACAGTACACCCAGATCCGTGACTTCCTAAGGCAGGGGCATTGCACACATCTACGTCATGCCCAACACCTTCAGCACCCTCCCTCTCCCTCATACTGGCACTCCCCACCGCCTTCCCCTCCTCCTACCCCAATCTGTTACGTAGTCCTTTGTACTAGAAACACCAATCAACTATGAGACCTGATTCTAGCAGAGAAAAATATCAGCCTAGAATCTGGAATCACTTCCTGACTTTAATTCTATATATATGGTAGTGTGTCCAGATTCTGTTTTTCGGTTACAGTGATTAAAATCTGCTGAGTAACAGCCAAAAATGATATAATCTGACAGAAGAAAATTAGGGTTCATGTTCTAGTTCTGTCACATATCAGCAAAACCCTTCTCTAATTGACAGGAATATTTTAGCAGCTCTCTATGGAGCACGTATGCCACGATCTAAACTTCCAGGCCGCGGGTCATCCTTTAGGAAGGTATCCACGCGGCTGAGGGAAACTGAGGATCAGAGTAAAGTAATTTTCAATGGATAACAAAAGTTTATGGTCTAAACTGCAAAAACGGTTTCAATCCTAACATCAAGAATTAAGTAGTAGCTTTCTTGGCAAAATAAAAGTTTCTGTCCAGATTACACCCCATTCCATTCTGTTCACCATTTAATCTGCATGTCACACAGCACGTGAGTAAACACTGGAAAATTACTCACATATTTCTTACGTTTTCTCGAGTCTTACTTATGCACAACAAAGGATGAGAGCTGCATGGGGCCAGTCATCCTCCCTTCCTTCTCTACCAGTAGGATGGCTTCCACAGGGAAGGCCAACAGGCCAGCAGGATGGTAACAGGATACCGATCTGGAGTGCAGCACAGAGCAGACTGAAGATAAAGACGCCACAGGAATTACACATGAGGCTAAACTCAGATTCTCGAAAGACAAGGAAAAAAGGCACAAGATGGTTTACGTCCACCAAAGGATCAAATTTGATCTCACCAGGAAATAAATGGTTTTGTTGTTTTAAATCTTGGGCTTTCGTCTCAATTCTGCAACTGGTAAAATACCTAATATTGTCATCTAATCTTGAAGAGCCTCATAATCCCATCTGTCAAACAGAGATTAAATAAAGTTGCTGTGAAAGTACTTTAGGAAGGATAAAATGCAATCCACGGCAAGGCGGTAAGGCTGGTATCAAACTTCACTGTTTCATAGAGACAGGAAGTAGAATGGTGGTTACCAGGGGCCGCGGCACGGGGCAGGGTGGGGATGGGGAGTTGTTGTTTAATGGGGACAGAGGCTCAGTTCGGGAAGATGGCAAGTTCTGGAGATGGATGGTGGTGATGGTTGCATAACAATGTGAATGTGCTTAATGCCACCGAACTAGACACTTAAAATCGGTTAAAATGGTCTAGTTTTTATTACGTATATTTCACCACAATAAAAAACAACTTCCTTGTTATCTGCTAGCATAATAGGGCACCACATTTACATAAGCTCTGGCCCTAAAATATCAAAGAATTAAATTGCTCTCCTGTACCCCATCTAAACACAATGTAACCCTTGCTGTTTAAATCATCGAATAAAAACACTTCTAGAAAACACTTTGATTGGTTATCATACATATCATATAGAGCCCCCAAAGGAGTCTGCCCTGCTCTTTTCTCTCTTGGCCATGAAGATTGGAGATCCCCTGGTCTGTAGGTTCAAGTTATTCTGGAGAAGAGGAGGGAGGAAGTGAAGCACAATCGGTGATTGTCTGGATCCACCTGGTTAGTAGATGGCTGCTTCGGAGCTGGGCGGTGCGTCCTGGCAGCCAATGTCAACACAGATGGGATCCATTTCCGAATGGACTGGGCCTGGCTTTTCAAATGCTCTCTCAGCACTCGCTGCACACTAAGTACAATCAGTTTGATAGCTGCACAACTCTCAGTACACAACGAAAACAAAAATCTGTTGAAAAGCGCAGTTCTTCCCAGAAATGTTTTTATTATACACACACGTTTTGGCCCACTCTGGTCTCCCCTGAAAAGCTAAATGGGATTGCTAAACATGCTGTATAACACACTTGTGATCTCGGACATGTATGAGAAGTTCTGAATTTCCACACAGTGCACACACCCACACTCCTTTGAGTCCTTCGAAAGCACCATCAGCCACGCTGACGGGACCACCAGTTCACACAGGGCACCGTAGGAAGCTGCCACATTCACCCCGAAGACTAAACAGAAACACTCAGATATTCCCTTCACGTACTGAAGCATCACCAACGTTACAATTTCAACTTTTTGACATGCTCCCTGACCTTGAGCCTTCATAGGCACTTCCTACTACGCAACATGAGAAACACAAAGTATAGAAACAAACACCATCTTCCAAAGGTTAAAATTTAGTTCAATTTTTAAAAGCATGTCAAAATGAGATGTTCCTGTTCAATGGGTATAAAGTTTCAGTTATGCAAGATGAGTAAATTTTAGAGATCTGCTGGGAAAAAATGATGTCAAGAGATAGTTAATAACAACTGTATAAAGTACTGTTAGGCACTAAAGGGATAGAAACGTAAAAGATTGCTCATTACATAGAGTTTATAACACAAATAGCTCTGATAAAAGGCAGTATTCATTCAATACATGCCACAAGAGGTAAAAATGCAATAGTGGTTTATATGAATGAGAAATAATACCTGGTTGGAGAATCATAAATTTTACACTAAAAAAAATCCTTCAGTCATTTACAGTTGCTTTGATGATAATTCCAAACTGCTCTGCATGGCCCACAGGCCCGTCACGATGTAACCCCTGTGGAGTGTTCCAGCCTCATCTGCAGATTACCCACCCAAATCGTATTATCCAGCTACACAGACAGGCTCACAACGCTCAAGTCCATGTGGGTCTCTCTCTGGCTTGTGCCTTAATTCGTGACACATCCTCTGCCTGGTGCAGCTTCCTACCCATTTCATCTTTACCCCACGATAAGCTAACTCTCCTGAAAGTCAATGTGCCCAGAGCAAATGACCAACTGGCCAAAAACCAATTCACCAAAGGTAGACAATTTACTGAATGACTGGCTTACTTGCTGAATAACGAATTCACTGAAAAAGTCAGAAAAATAGAGTAGAGCTATCTTAACCAATCTCCACTTCATTGACTTGCTGAGTTGACAGATGTTCTTCATTCCCTCTGTAAAATCCCCTGACGGATGTCCATAAAACATTCATGGTCAACAGGCTCCTCTCCAGAGTGCCGATAAATAGACCTATCAGCTGAGTTGTACATTTACTAAGAATCAGCTTTGTCCTTTAAATTCTTATACTTATTACTATACTTACCATAATTAATTTGATTAACTATTATGTAAATAAACCAATGAAAAAATGAGTGCAAAAGGAGAATTGAGGATTCTCTTAGATTCTTTAGAAGGGTTCAGTCAAGTCAAAATGGAAAAAAAAAGAATTAAAAAAGCTATTCAATTAAGGGTGGACCAGTCAACTATGAAAGAATAGCACAGCACTCATAAAATTCCAGGTACTCTAAACTCAGACTGTTTATTGTTTCACAAGTGTCTAAACTTTACTACACTTTAAGGAAACAAAAACTGGAAATTATTAACGCTCTACCACGGGCACAGATTATGGAGAAGGACAAGCAGAAGCCAATGTGCAGCCCCATACTCAAAGAATGTAGCCCTTGGCCCTACATCAAAATCTCAGTAGTTTTATAGCAGCTAACAGCATGGCTTGGATGTTGAGGGAAAACTCTCTTGACACCCATGGACTAGGCACCAGCAGGGAGAAATGACACCTTGGGAAACTCCTACTCAAAAATTATTTGTCTAAAGTATTTAAAGCATATGTATATCTTTTTTAGAATTTTTCACTTCAACCAACATTTTTGATTAACCAACCACCAGTTCTGATTCCATCAGTAGGAGGGCTTCTCATACCTTAAACCTGAGCAGTTTGCCATGATGCAGCCAAAGGCAGGGGCAGAACGTAAGTCAGGGAGAGTGAGAGACAAAGAGAAAAGAGAGAGACAAAAAGAGGATGCACAGGGCCGGCCCGTGGCTTGGCAGTTAAGTGTGTGCACTCCGCTGCTGGCGGCCCGGGTTCTGATCCCGGGCGCGCACCGACGCACCGCTTCTCCGGCCATGCTGAGGCCACGTCCCACATACAGCAACTAGAAGGACATGCAGCTATGACATACAACTGTCTACTGGGGCTTTGGGGGGAAAAAATAAATAAATAAATAAATAAATAAAAAGAGGATGCATGAGTGAATGAATAACAAATTGCATTTGAGGAAAAATCCATAGAAACGGACTGATTATTCAACAGTCAAAAATGGTAGACAATTTTGACCATTCAATGAGTATTCGTTGTCTGATATTGGCATTGAAATTGATATTCACTCCATCTAGCGTGGCATATCCGGGACATGTAGTTTAGTCCAGACCAGTTGGATGGCACTTCATGGAGCACTAGAGAAGAGTCCATGAAATTCATACAACCATCACCACTCTTCTGGCTGCTTCTAGATGTTTGCATTTCATCTTCAATCTCAAAACACCTTTCCTGATCTGAAATGTGATGATGAAATATAAGACACAGTATATCGAGAGATATGATAGGACAGCCATAGGTTCAGACAAGCTCAGAAAGAAAAAGAAAAAGAAACCAGAAGATAAAAACCAGGAAACTAATGAAGTACTGATTTCTCATCTAGTTCTTTATCTTTTAGATAAACAACATATCAGTAAATAGGATTAATATTGTTCATATATACTTCTGGACTATAATTTTGCATTATATCTAAAAACAGCAAATGAGACAATAAAAAAATAAAAAGCTAATCTAGTCACAGTTTCTGTGACTCAAACAAATGAGTTTAAAAAAAGGAAAACAATAATTAAAAAGAACTTTATAAAGAAGGAACAATACATAATATGTTAAAAAAATAAACAGCATATAAAAATCATATATTCAATATGCTCTCAACTGTGGAAAGATTAAATGTATAAAACAACAGGAAAATAATGCAAGCTACAAATATGAGCCACATATGTAATTTAAATTTTCCTAGTAGCTACAGAAATTGATGAAACTGATTTCATTAATATATCTTCAATTCAGTATATCCAAAATAATATAATTCAACATGTTATCAATGTAAAAATTATTAAGAAGATATTTTACAACCTTTTTCTTATAAGCCTCCAAATCCAGTGTGTATGTGACACTTAGAGCACATCTCAGTTTGAACTAGCCACCCTGCAAGTGCTCAACAGCCATTTGAGGCTAGTAGCCCCTGCACTGGACGTGCAGGTAGAGAAAGACTAGAAGAAAACGGCCTAAATAAGAACAGTGGCTCTCCTGGGAAGAAGGGAATATAGATGACTTTACTTACTTTTAGGGTTTTCTCCCTTATTTTCTACAGTGATCTTGTTAAAAAGGCAGCATCTAAGGCTCCTACAGACCTAGTGGATCAGAACGTTCATCGGAACAAGATCCCCAGGGGATTCATTTGGACATGAAAGTCTGAGAAGTGCTGCTCTATCCAGTAACAGCTAGCTCTTGCATCAGGCTTCATATGTGCAAGGCATATATTCTAAGCACTTGAGATATATCAACTCTTTTCAGCTTCACAATAATCCTATTAAATGGGTACTAGCACCATACTCTTTTACGAAATGAGGCACAGAGAGGTTGAAGTGACAGTCTGCAAGCACAGGTAAGTGGCCGAGCTGGGACTTGGGAGCAGGCAGCCATGCTCCAGAGTCTGCCCTCTGTATCCTGCCGCCTCCCAGATTCCGGCTCAGGAGCAGGCTTACAGTTCCTAACACGATCTTCTCCAGTCTACCAGTCATGCTCGCGTGGGCTTTGCTGCCACAACTCCCAAAACAGTATTGTTGAGAAAAGACCGGATTTGAAATCAAAAGAATACGTTACAATTTTACCTGTCCTACTTATTCTATGATCTTGAGTTAATCACATATATTCACTGAACCTAAATTTACTTTTCTGGAAAATGGGTATACATACTATTCACATATTTAGAGATATTTTAGGGGTTCTTTGAGGTCGATTTGTGAGGAATGAAAGAAATTATGGGTGAAAAAAAAAAGCATGATCTGTGATACATGGTAGGAACCCAGTAAGTGCTCATTTCCTCTGTCCCCTCTAAAATGATGATTATTGAGTATCTACCACACATCAGCCACTATGCTGGGGCCCAGGCAGGACAGAAATTAATGAGACATGCCCTGCCTTTCTGCAGTTCTTACCCTGGTGGAGAGAGAATCAGAGGATTCATACAGAAAGTGAACATTAGAAAGAGAACTGCTAAGTAACTGATTTTGCTCTAATTCTGAATGAAAGTCTAATTTCCCTGAGTAAGCAAATCAGAAAACAGCAAAAGGCAGAAAAAGCTGAACGATAGATGAAAATTGCATATGTGAGTATCTCCAGACTGCAAAAATAGAAAAAGAACTCCAAAATAAATTTTGAATGTATAAAATCAAACAAAATACACATTCCTGGAATATGTACACATTTTTGTTCTGGAATAAAAATTAGTTTGTTATCCCAGAAGAAGCATAACAATGAAGATGAAAGTTTCAGACTAAGGTATTCAAATTCAGAGTTAACCCAGAAAGAGGGTCAAGTCCCCAGGCTCTAAGTCATTGTTTTGCCTGCTAAATCCTCTGATTTTTTAAAAAATCTGACTTAAGAACAGATTTCCATGGACCTGTGGCTCCAGCAATTTTCAAAGAAACACCAGCCTCCTAAGGGAAGACTACATTTACAGCCTCCCACTTAGCTATTACTAGCAGCCCTAAAAAACACACTCAAAAGAGTGCCTTGAGCAAAATGAGGTCTCCTTTCTTCCAGAACTGGGCTTTTAGCACCTGCCCCGGAACCATAAGTAACCCAGGCGCACAGCGATTTGCGATGGTGGAACTTGAACTCACCAGCCACGGCTGCGGGATCTCTGGCAGAGGCATCTGGGGAGGGGCCGGCAGGCTGTTGGGGGTCTCTTGCTTCTGAGCATGATCTTTCACTTCAAAACCTGTAAGTATCAACCAAAACCACAGAACTGGATGAGGAGGAGGAGGAGGATGAAGATGGCACTGTTCACAGCTATCATTTTCTCAGCCCTATACTGAACACTTTGCAAATATTTATTTTCTCTAATCTTTTGCAATAATCTTACAAGGTAGGTATTATCCTTCTCTATTTTACAAGTGAAAAACCTATGGCTAAAAAACAGGTTAAAGAACTAATCAAAACATTAACAGGTAGAAATGACAGAGCTGGCACCAATGCCCACATTCTTCCCACTGCCACACAGCATCTCAAAGGCAAGTTGCTTCATCTGAACGTCTACTCAGGTTAGTACTTACCCATGTACTAAGGGGACAGATGCTTTCCTGGGAATCAGTAAATCTGTATTAAGTACCCTCTTAAAGTCAGATACTGTGAGAGACATACTTTATGGATGACATGACTATTAGAAGCTCATACCCTCAGCGCACTCAACTCGAGAAGACAAGTGGACATACAACTGACCCTTAGAAAACATGGTGAGCACTATACCAGTGAAGGCAGGAAAGAGGAAGAAACTAGTTTCAATTTGGGCACAGTACTATTTATATGCCAAGAGCTCACCTGGAAAGACCTAGAAAAACAATCGCTCAACAGTGATCACTTGTAATGGGTCAAGCATGATGCCACAGGCTAAGAAAAGAGATGTGAACAAAGCCCCTGACCTCGATAAGCTGCAACAGAGATCAGAATTTTGGCGGAGAACTGGAAAAAATAAAAAATGAAAACAAAGAAAGAAAGAAAAAGAACAAATGGAAACTCTACCACTAAAAAAATATCAGTCGATGGGTTTTAAGCAAATTAAAGAGTTGAAGAGAGAATTAGTGAATTGGAAAATATCAGAAGATACATTCAGAACGAAGCATGGGGAGACAAAGGGTTGGAATTCATTGGGCAGAGGAAGAGAGGAAGGGAAATAGGGAAAAGCAAACAGCAACTCCTGAGGCAAGAGGCCCAACAGTGTGGTGTGTTCAGACAGGTGGTCTGGAATGGCTGAGAGAAGGGCACAAGCAGAGGAGATGGGGTTGAAAAGAAATGCTACCTCTACTAATAAAAGCAACAGTAGAACATAATAGTCAGTAGTTACTGGGTGTCTACTGTGTGTCAGGGACTATTCAGAAATATTTTATATTATCTCATTCAATCCTCACAACATCCCTCTGAGGTAAATGCTACTACTGGCCCTTTTCACAGATGAAGAAACGGAAGCATAAAGAGATTAAGTAACATGTGCAAGGTCACATGCTCGGTAATGGGCAGAGCCAGGAACCCAAGCCAGTCTGACTCTGGGGCAGACACGCATGACCACATGTGATCCATGGGCAATGGTAGACTAATGAAAGAGTCCAGGCAGGGAAGCAACAACATCACTTCAAAAGTGAATATTTCATATTTGCCCCCAAAATGCAGACCTCATCCTGTGCTCCTATCTCAGTGACTGGTCCCGGGGCCTCACAGGGCTCATGTTCAATCTGCTACCAAACACTTCAACCCATTGTTCAGACTGACAAGGTGAGCTTTCCAGAATGCAAATCTAACTGTGTCATACCATGGCTTCATACACTAAAAACCAACAAAGTACACAATTCATATGGATGAGGTGCATGGTATGTGAATTATATCTCAATAAAGCTGTTAAAAAAAAATCCCCACATCTCATCCAGCTATCTCCTATGAGCCTTCAAGACTCTAACATTGTATCCTCCCAGAACTGCCCCCAGCCCCTCCCTCAGTCTCTTTCTCTCTAAACTGGTTTGGATTCTTCTCTCATGTGCTCTCCTAATACTCTGATGCTCTCTACAACACTACTTACCAGGCTTACTATTACCTGCTTTTCTGTCTTACCCACTGTGCACAAGAGTTAACACAGCAAGCCTGAGGCTGCTGTCCTTATAAGGGCCTGTTTGCAAGACTGGCCCCTTGGCTGGCATCTGGGAACGTGGACTTCAGAAGTGTTCCCACCATTCCCTAGTTGATAAGATGGATTGACTATGTCTAGACTGTGCAAACAGCATGGTTTAGGCTAAACACCTGATGGATAATTTTACATGTCAACTTGACTGGGCCACATAGCCAGTACCACACTATTTCTGGGTGTACCTGTGAGGCTGTTTCTGGAGGAGACTAGCATTTGAATCAGTGGACTCAGTAAAATACACTGCCCTCCCCAGTGTAGGTGGCCTCATCCAGTCCACTGAGGGCCCAAATAGAACAAAAAAGCAGAGGAAAGGCAAAGTTGCTCTCTCTGCTTGAGCTGAGACATCCATCTTCTCCTGCCCTCAGACATCAAGGCTCCCGGTTCTCGGGCTCTGGGACTCAGACAGAGACTACACCATCAGCCCCCTGATTCTCAGGCCTTCAGGCTTGCAATGAACTAACCACCAGCTTTCCTGGGTCTCCAGTGTGCAGAGGGCAGATGGTGGAACTTCTCAGCCTCCACAACCACAATTCCTATAATAAGTCTCCTCTTCTGTCTGTCTGTCCGTCTGTCTGTCTATCTATCTATCTATCTATCTATCTATCTATCTATCTATGTATCTATCTATCTATCTATCTATGTATCTATCTATCTATCTATCTATCTATCTATGTATCTATCTATCTATGTATCCATCCATCCATCCATCCATCCATCCATCCATCATCCATCCATCCATCCATCCATCCATTCTATTGGTTCTGTTTCTCTGGAGAACCCTGACTAATAAACTTGCTTTTATGGGAGCCTGGAATATTGGTACCTGCCAAGCAGACGGTGCCTATGTGACCAGCCCCCAGTAAAATCCTTGGGCGCTCAGTCTCTAATGAGCTTCCCTGAACAGAAATGTTGCACGCAGGTTGCTGCATTTTCGTTGCTGAGGAAAGAGTGTGCTTATGTGGCCCTCATGGGAGGGAGTGCATAAGGAAGCCTGCAGTCCGATTCCTCCAGGCTCTGCCTGTGTCTTTCTCCCTTACTATCTGGCTGTGTCTCCTCACTACCATTGTAATAAATCCTGGGCAGGAGAAAGTACAACTACATGCTCACTTCTTCTAGTGAATCTCTGAATGCTGGGGTGCTCACGGGGACCCCCAAAACACTCACTCCTCCAGTAGCTCCTTAAAGGCTTTATTTTTTTTATACCTATAGACTAACACAGTGCCTGGCACATACATAGTAAGGCCCTCAATGACAACCTGATGAGTAAACAAATTCACAAATTAATGAACAAATGCATATGTTTTAGAAAGACGGTGACAATCTAACCAATCAATGACGGTTTAGAGGCAAAAAGAGCCTGGAGGAAGAAAGACCAGAAGTTTGAAGGAGACGCACCTTTGGATGACTGTATCCTCAGCAGGATGTCGGTGATGACTGCCTTTTTCTCCCTGACAGTTGATGTTAGATATTCATGGTCCAGGAGTTCAAGAAAGAGACGAAGTTCAACTATTAACTCTTCCATTGCTGAAAACAAGAGAGAGAGGAAGGGTATGTAAAAATCTGAATGATAAGTTTTACTCACAGCATTTCATTTTTAGCTTGATGATTGAATACAGTATTCCAACATGAAAAACAAGTTTGCTGAAACCAGGTCGACTAAAAGGTTCACGCATCATCTTCTAGACAAATGCGCTACTCCTTCACTTTTGCTTTGAGACAACAATATTCAGCGGGGAGAAGCTCCCAAGCCATGCTGCCAACAGATGGAGTCATGACCCAAAAGCCTGACATCATCATTTGGTGTCAGTTGCATGACATTAAATTTCAATGTCAAGGAGGAGATGGGAGTTTAAAATGCCAAATAGTTTTCAAATAACCACTAGGACGTGGTTTCAGAAACTCATCACGCAACTCTCTGCTACTGCTGGGCTGGCTCCATCCCCCGGAAGACTGTGAGAATGTTTTTACAGTTATAACAAAGGATCCTGGATGCTGAGGAGACTCAGGTGCCGACTTCCTATCATGTCTTTTCCTTCTAGGATTACGCAGACTTCTCCTCTGACATCCACAAGACTAGACTACGTGGCTGATGTCCACAGTTTTTAAATCATGCCGTGAACCTCTAAGGACTCCAAAACCCTTTCAGGGAATCCGTGAGATCAAACTATTTTCACAATATTAAGATCTTACTGCCTTTTCCTGCACTAGTGGTACAAATGCGAAGGTGGTTAAACTGCTGGCATCTCATTGCAAATCAAAGCAGTGACACTAAACTATACTAGTGGTCACTGTATTCTTCACCTACACTTGCAGTAAAAAAAAAAAAAAATATATATATACGCTGCTTTCACTTAAAAGTGTCTTTGATGAAGTACTAAACATCATTGCTTTTAATGAATCTCAACCCCAGAGGACACACATTTTTAATACACTACGTGATGAAACGGGAAGTGCATGTGGACACTTCTCCTGCAGACTGAAGCGCATGGCTGTCTCGAGATAAAGCACGTGTGAGGCTGAGTTGCGAGTCACACTAAGCCACCTATTTCATGCAGCACCAAAGAAGACAGATGAACTACAATTATTCAGACCTGAGCATCTGACCAACACTTTCTCAAAAACACAGTGAGCTTAGTACGTCAAGGTCAACAATGACAGCATTTGTTGCCAATGATAACATTTGAGCTTCAAAGTGAAAATAAGAATTTCAAATACTCATATCCACCACTATGAGCATGACAGCTTCTCAGGAGAGACTCTTCTAATGAGATCGGGAATGGCATGACCAACATGATTTCCTGATAGTGCATAATGCAGGATGTCAACATTTGGAAGATCTACACAACTCAGTGAACCATGACATCACAAAATCACACATGGGTGAAAATTCCTCTGACGTGCAAAATAAGCCGAAATATTTGAATGTAACAGAGAATGAAGTATTCTTTGAAACAGCCTCAGATTCCACAATGCAACTGATCTTTAAGAAACTACCATCACTTGTTGAGTTTTGGTGTAGTATCAAAGAAGAGTATTCACAATTTTCTGAAAAGGCATTGAAATATTCTTCTCGTTTCCAACTACGTATCTGGGTGAGGCCAATCTGGTCAATCAGATTCTCTTTCCTACAGAGTTTGCCTGGGGACCAGGAACTCTCTTAGTTGGGATCTCTTGAACTGAAGACACATCCAGTCAGGAGCCGTGGAGTGGCCGTGTTTAAGCATGGACGTGCCAGAGGATGAAGCCATCCACAGAGGACAAGAGAATGAAGTCAGCACGCTCAGGAGCACATGCATACATGCTCCGAGGCCAGAGACCACGGGAGAGACAGGAAGAGCCAGACAGGTAGGCACTTCTCGGACTTTTTAAAATTACCTGTGAAACGGGGCTGCACTTGCATTCCACGAGATATCTGCCTCCCTCTAACAAATTTTCACTTCATTGTTTCGTATTAAGCTACTCTGTGTGGTTTTCTTTTCAGCTGAAATGACAACCAAAAGATCCTCAAAGCAAAGCTCTTTGCACCTCAATGCAAAACACCCCCAAATCAGAGAGTTGTGATTGTTAGAAAAATTCCTCCTTTTTAGGATCCTCACCGACTAAACAAATCATATTTTACCCTTATATATTTACCCTCCAAACACTTAAAACAAACTCACATCCCCTTTCTCCTAGCCTTCTCTAATTAAACACCCCAGTTGGCTTCTCCTCACTCAAGTCCTCCTTAATTACCAAAATTCATTCCTCTCTTAGCAGCTGTACTGATAACCTGGATACTCAGTGACCTTCAGGTTTGTTTTTGTTCTTTTCTCAAAATAGCTAGGCAGCCGGTTGAGAGCAGGTTTTTTGCTTTGCTTATCTCTGAACACCTTATAACAGCCTAGCATACAATCCACTAAGAAAGCACATGAGCATTTTTGGTGAGTGAATGAATGAAGACCTAGCAAGTAAGAGAATTAACATTTTCTGAGAATCTATTATGTGAAAGGTATGGTGCTGGGCATCTACACATGATATTTCATTCAACTCTCACACTAATGCTGCAAAGAGACAATCGTCCCCATAAACTGGGAGAAGAAGAAGCCTCTTACGTAGCAATCCCCAGGATCAGGCACTGTTCTAGCCCCTCTATATGTATGAATTCGCTTGTGTTCCCAACAACCCTGTGAGGTCGATACTACATTCTACCATTCTACAGGTGAGGAAACTGAGGCACAGAGAGGCAGCCTAAGGTTACCAAGCAAATAAGTGGCTAAGCTTCTCCAGTTAATAATTTGCTCACAGCCACAGAGCTAGACCATAACAGTAAGAATCTAGACACAGATCTGACTCCAAAGGCCCTGTTTGGCCATTTCATGATAATCATTCCATAGACTGTCTTCTGAGATAACCCTGGCCTGGTGAGTTGCTGTGGCCATTTTTTTTTAAATGCAATAGCATGGTCAAATAAAATAAGAACACTCGTCCTAGAAAAAGTGAGGAAGATGAAGATCAATTTCACCAGGGTCTACACCCAGTGTCCTACAAAGTATCATAACTACTATGGCACCATCGGCTCCCCACTGGACAGCCAGGCCCTTGTGTGCAGGCACTGCGTCTCGTACTTCGCTGGGCTCCTTTTGGTGCCCAGCAGTGTCCAACATTAACCACTCAGCAGACGCATGTTGAAGGAAGGGGCATGAACTCCCATAGCTACTGGACACGACATACAAAAGGCCCACCGGGACACCAAAGAAAGGAAGGAAGAAGTCTTTGCAACCAATTTTCGGTTTAAAACTCTGAATATGAACATGACATTTCCTTTAAGATCAAAGGGTGGTAACCAACAAGAGCTCTAAAGATTTCCATATAAATGAAGCTCTGATGAGACATGTACACCCAAGCAGGGAGTGGCATCGTACAACTCCAGCCCGCAGGATGTCTAGAAAGCATGAGGAGCCCATGATTTCCCCTGAGCCCCCCCAGAGCTGTCACTTTCTCCCCACTGTCAGCCAGCTCTCTGTGGGCGGGCAAAGTAATCAGGAGTCCAGGGATTCAGCTTAGGGTTCCACAGACGTACTGAGTGGCCTTCTCCATTCGACACCCAGACTTACTGACCCGGGATCCAACTTTTCCACTGCCTGACACACGCTCTCTCCTTCCATCGGGGGGGCTGCTTCTGCAGGGTCAAGTTAGACTCGCATGTACACTTGACCTCCTCCAGCACCTCCAGCCCATGTCTTCCTTCATGACACAGGCTTCCTTATTTTCCCTACAACGTTATCACAGCCTCTGTCACTCCTTACAGAAGTTTAATAGAGAATTACAGCCATCATCTAGTGCTTACCATGTGCTAGGCAATGCGCCAGGTGCTTTATACACATTATGACTGATCTTCACAATAACTCTCAAGGCAGACATTATTATAACCATTTTACAGATGGAGAAATTGAGACTGAGAAGGGTTACGTTCTTGTCTAAGGTCAGATGGTTAAAAAAAAAAAAAGGTCAGACTGTGAATCAACACCAGGTCTGGTTGATTTCAAAGTCTCTACTTTTGTGTGTGTGTGTGAGGAGATCAGGCCTGTGCTAACATCTGCCAATCCTCCTCTTTTTGCTGAGGAAGACTGGCCCTGGGCTAACATCCGTGCCCATCTTCCTCCAGTTTATATGGGACACCTGTCACAGCATGGCCTGACAAGCGGTGCGTCAGTGCGTGCCTGGGATCCGAACCGGCGAACCCCGGGCCGCCGCAGCGGAGCGCGCGCACTTAAGCACTTGCGCCACTGGGCCGGCCCCTAGAAGTCTCTACTTTTTATATCATCTCCTTGACTCTCAAGTTTGCTCATGGTAGGGCTGGCCCCGTGGCTTAGCGGTTAAGTGCACGCGCTCCGCTACTGGCGGCCCGGGTTCGGATCCCGGGCGCGCACCGACGCACCACTTCTCCGGCCATGCTGAGGCCGCGTCCCACATACAGCAACTAGAAGGATGTGCAACTATGACGTACAACTATCTACTGGGGCTTTGGGGGGAAAAAAAAAAAAGGAGGAGGATTGGCAATAGATGTTAGCTCAGAGCCGGTCTTCCTCAGCAAAAAGAGGAGGATTAGCATGGATGTTAGCTCAGGGCTGATCTTCCTCACACACACAAAAAATAAAATAAAATAAATAAAAAAGTTTGCTCATGGTAGACGTTAATTCCTCTTAGGTTACATTCTACTTGTCTCCCGTGACACAGAACAGGCTATCCACATCCTTCAAGGTCACTGCTCAAATTGTGCTTTGCATCATTATTTTATTAATAGTTCTTATAGTAAAAACCAGAATCTTACAACTGGAACAACAGCTGTAGGTAATTCATCCAACTCTCTTGATTTACTGACGGAAAACTGGAGTCTCAGAGAATCAGAGAGACTTATCCCAGGGCACAGACTATCACACCTCTCCCATTTGTATGCCCTGAATGCAGGCCAAAGCGTTTTGCATTCAGAATAACAACTAGTTATGTTCTAGTATATAAAATACTTTTAATGTATTCTATCTCGTTTGACCCTCACAATCACATTATCTTTGAACATCACCAATGGCAGAAACAAGATTAAGAAAGGTGAAGGGACTGGTCCACAGCAGCAAGCTGAGCAGGCTGTAGATGTGTCCCTACACATCTACATGGGAACCAAGGCCCCTCCTCCCTCGTTCAACTTCCCGACCCTGACATCTGTTATCCCACTCCGAACGGAAAGCCAAAGTCGCTGAACACAAACGGGGATCAGGACACAAGAATAAAGCACCAACTTCCAGAAAACTATTTCTTTCCCAAATGCCCACACCACACAAAAGATCTGGACACAGAATTTATTGTTCCCAAGGCAATAGGGAAAGCCTCTGAGGCATTTCTGGACATATTCTATGCATCTGAAAAGCAAAACTCCCTTGTCCCTAGCAAAAGCCTTCTTTGACTCTGTTCTCTCTTACTTGGTTAGTGACTTCCGCAGTCCTAAATAAAAAGGGAAAGAATGAGTAAAGACTAGACAGTAGAGCAGACAACTCAACATAGCAAACACGCCTCCCACACAATCAACCTCTCTACGATTTAAAGTAAATCTCTAGCTCAGGTTTGACAGTGAAACTTATTTCGACAAAATTAAAGAAGTGGATTATGGTTTGTAGATCCCAAAAAACACTTTAAAGGAATTTTATTCACCTTAATGCCTAAATCATAGAATTTGAAAGCCAGAAGGGACCCTGGACTTAGTGCCTTCATTCCACAAGTGAGGAAACTGAGCCCCAGAGAAGGGAAGTGACATGCTGAGTTCACACAGCGTTTGATAAAAAAGCCAGAACCAGGAGCCAGGCGACCTGACTGCCAAGTCAGTGCCCTGTTTCGCACAGAACTGTCATCATCCTCACATACTTCTATAGGAGCAACGACAGAATTCCTAGGATCCACGTGCAGTTTCTCAGGAAACTAAACCACTCTTTATGAACAAATACTACAAACAACAAGAAAAAATGCCTACTGCTACTGGCTCTAGGAAAATCCAGTTAAATACCCCAGAACTTCCTGCTCCCTTTTCAGAAAAGGCAAGGAACAGTTCACATATTTATGTCACTCAATTTGTCATGGGTGACAGACTGTACACATGTTGCCACATCCATGTCCCCTTCAGGCTTCAGCCTTTAATAATGTATACAACACACCCAGTACTGCCTGCATTCTCAGTTACAGCCAAGCGTCTTCACACAGCCAAGGCGGTTGCTGGTGGTCTTCTTATTTATTTTATATTTTTATCTGAGATCCTTCCCACACAGCTCTTCCCTTCAAAATTCCAACCGAGTGCAGAAACTAGATCTGGGTAACAACTTCCATAATCCAGTCTCAATTGAAAAGAAGTGTCTGCTTCTCCTAATTTCCCCAATGCCCCTCGCTCCCCTCTCCTATCCAGACCACCTAGCCCCAGCTGGCACACCAACTCGCCAACCTCCACCTGACCTTCTCATTGTGTGATCCTCTGGTAGCTCCTGTCCACCTTAGCCAGGGTTACCTCCCACTGCCAGGCACCCCTCCAGGACCACCTCCCTGCCTCTCCCCCCACCCAAATGCTGCCTGTTCTCTAGAGTGGAGATCACATCCCACCCCCTTGGTGAAGATGTCCTGATCATTCTATCCACGCTGATCCCTCCTCCCGGACTCTCTTCTGTCTATGCCTCTCCCTTGGCCCTCATCATCTACTGCTTCTTACAAACAGCCCAGCCTTTACAGCCACACAAATCACATTCAAATCCCAGCTCTGAGTCTTCCTAGCTGTGTGACCTTGAGAGAGTGGGTAATTCCCCCAAATTATCTCATCCTTAAAAAGATGATGATTATGTATCTCAATATTGTAGTGAGGATGAAATGAGCTGATACACACACAGAGGCAAGCATTTCACAAATAGTAGCACTTATCATTATTAGCATACGCTCCTCTTATTAAAACTTCTCTTTAAGACCTGGGATCCTTGACTGCAGTAAGTGAACACTGCTCACATATTTCTTCACTTCTAAAACCATAATGTCCTTAAAGACAAATCATGAAAGACTATCCTGTACAACTCTATGCAATATATTCGAAACTGGGTGAAACATAATTTCACATAAAAAAATACAATGTACCAAATTGTTTTAGAAAGCTTACACAGACCAATCTCCATAGAAGAAGCAAAGAAAGTTATCAAAGAATTATCCTCACAAAAAAAGTACTGGACCCAGATGATTTTACAGGGGATTGCTACCAAACTTTAAACACCAAGGCCCCTACATAAATTATTCCAGAGGACAGAAACCGAAAAATTCTCAAATTCTTTATTTTTCAGAAGTAGGTATTAAAATGATGCCTAAACCTGATACAGATATACAAACACACAAAAACGAAGACCAGTCTTACAAACATCAATCTTACTAATATCACTGCAAAAATCCTACATAAAATATCAGCAAACAGAAACCAACACAATACCTCGATAGCACACTAGGACCAAATGGAATTCATTCCAAGAATGCAAGGATGACTCAACATTAGAAAATCTACTAATATAATTCATCATATTAATAGACTAATGAGAAGAGCGTATGATTGTCTCCATAGATCATGAAAAAGTCTTCAACAAAATTCAATACCCATTCCTGATTTTTTTTCAAAAGTCAATAAAATGGGAATTGACACATACTGCCCTAGTTTGATTAAAATACATGTACTAACTGCTATAGGCTAAATGTTTGTCGCCCCCCGAAATTCATATGTTGAAACCTAATGCCAAACGTGACGGTATTAGGAGGTGGGGCATTTGGGAGGTGATTAGGTCATGAGCATGGAGCCCTCATGAATAGGACTAGCACCCTTACAAAAGAGGCCCTGGAGGGCACCCTTGCCCCTTCCACCATGTGAGGATACAGTAGCTCCCCCTTATCCTCAATTTCAATTGTTGACTTTTCAGCTACCCATGGTCAACTGCAGTCCAAAAATATTAAATGGAAAATTCCAGAAATAAACAATTTGTGTTTTAAATTGCACATCATTCTGAGTAGCGTGATGAAATCTCACGCAGTCCTGCTCCATCTTGCCCGGGACATGAATCATTCCTTTGTCCAGCAGATCCATGCTGTACACACTACCTGCCTTTCGGTCACTTAGAAGCCATCTCAGTTACCACATCAACTGTGGTGGTATCACAGTGCTTGTGTTCAAGCCACTCTTATTTTACTTAATAACGCCGCAAAGCACAAGAGTAGTGATACTGGCAGTTCGCATATGCCAAAGAGGAGCTGTAAAATGCTTCCTTTAAGTGAAAAAGTAAAAGTAAGGAAAGAAAGGAAAGGTGAAATAAGGAAAGCAAAAAAAATCATAGGCTGAGGTTGCTAAGATCTACAGTAACTTTTATTACAGCATATTGTTATAATTCTGCTATTTTCTTATTAGTTATTGTCTCTTAACTGTGCCTAATTTATAAATAAACTTTATCATAGGTATGTATGTATAGGAAAAAACATAGTCTATATAGAGTTCAGTACTATCTGCCGTTTCAGGCATCACTGGGGGTCTTGGAACATATCCCCCGCAGATAAGGAGGCACTACTGTACAATGAAAAGTTGGCAGTCCACAACCAAGAAGAGGGCCCTCGTCACTGGAACCCACCATGCTGGCACCCTGATCTTGGACTTCCAGCCTCCAGAACTGTGAGAAATAAACTTCTGTTATTCGTAAGCCACCCAGTCTGTAGTATTCTGTTATAGCAGCCTGGAGAGACCAAGACACTAACATAAAACAAAAACAAAAACGGCGTCTTATCTAACGAGGAAACACTTGAGGCATTCCCAGTAAGGCCGGAAACAAGTCAAGGAGGCCCATTTCCTCCACTACTTATTTTTTTTCTTTTTTTTTTTTTTTTTATTTATTTATTCACTTTTTCCCCCAAAGCCCCAGTAGACAGTTGTGTGTCATAGGTGCACATCCTTCTAGTTTCTGTATGTGGGACGCAGCCTCAGCATGGCCGGAGAAGCGGTGTGTCGGTGCGCACCCGGGATCCGAACCCGGGTCGCCAGCAGTAGAGCGCACGCACTTAACCGCTAAGCCACGGGGCCGACCCCTTATTTTTTTTCTTTATTGTGAACTTTTTGTTGTATATTATTGCTTGTCATTCACCATATAAATGCATCCCTTCACCCCTTGTGCCCACCCCCCACCCCCCTGCCCCTGGTAACCACCAAACAGTTCTCTCTGTCAGTGTGTTTTCCTCCAGTACTTTTAACACTACATTGGAAGTATTAGCCAACGCAATTAGAAAAGAGAAAACAATTAGAAACTTAAGAATGGAAAAGAAAACAGTAAAATTATCTCTATTTGCAGCTGATGTGAAAGTATACCTAGAAAACCCAAGAGAATCACTGATAAAACTACTAAGAATAATAAAAATTTGAATAAAGTACCAAAAAATACATAAAAACTATCAATTGCTTTTTGCATATTAATTGTATACCAAACAGTAAACAGCTAGAAGATATAATGGAAGAGAGGAATCCATTTTAAAAAGCAAGAAAAAAGTAAAATACTTAAAATAATTTAGCAAGAAATAGCAAAAAGTACATAAGGAAAACATAAAACACTCCTGAAAGACAAAGAAGCAGATTTGAACAAATGGAAAAGTGTCCCTTGCCTTTGGATAGGACAACTTAATATCAAAAAGATATCAATTCTCTCCAAGTTAAACAAACTTAACACAAGCCCAATACATATAGCAACGAGCATGCAGGATATCTGAGAACAATGAAGAGGGACTAGCCCCACCCTCTACTAAAACATAACATAAAGGCTCTGTCATTAAAAAGGTGTGATAGTGGCACATAAATTCCCAGTCAGATCAATAAAACAGAACAGAAAGTCCAGAAACAGACCCAAACACACAGAGATATACAGGCACGGCTCCTTTTATTGTACTTCGCAGATACTGAGTTTTTTTTACAAGACCCTCCACCAGCAAAATGATGACGACTCGCTGAAGGCTCAGGCGACGGTTAGCATTTTTTAGTAATAAAGTATTGTTTAATTAAGGTATGTACATTATCTTTTTAGACACAATACTATGGCACACTTAACAGACTACAGTACACGGTAAGCATAACTTTTATATGCACTGGGAAACCAAAAAATTCATGTGATTCACTTTATCGCAATATTCACTTTATTGTAATATTCACTTTATTGCAGTGGTCTGGAACCAAACCTGCAATATCTCTGAAGTACGCCCGTAGAGCATATGATAAAGACAGTGTCTCAAACCAATGGGGAAAAGAGGGACCTCTTAATAGTTGGAGTTAGGACAAGTGGTAACCATTTGGGGGGGCAAAAAAAGATAAAATTGAATACTTACCTCACATCATACACCAGAAAAAACTCCCAAGATACTTGAGAATCAGAATATAAAAAACAAAACCATTCAAGTCCTTGAAGAAATGGTAGGTGAATTCTTCTATAACTTTGGTGTGGGAAAACATTTTCTAGCTATGATTCAAAATCAGATGTGATAAGACAAGACTGGCCAGTGAGACGACATGGAAACAAAAGCAGGAGGTCCTGGGGAGGAAGGACTGAATCGTGGCCTTCAGATCCTCCGGCCTGCCTTGCACAGAACTCACAGACGCAGTGTCTTCCATAACCTCCTGGGGAGCTGCACACGCGCTGCCCGGGCAGCTGCTCCCTATGCGGCCCATCCCAGAGGCTGGGTCACTGAGAGCTGGTTTCACGAAACCCCGTCTCAGCCCACTCACTGTGGACTACCGTGCTAGATTTGAGGCTCCAGTGAAGAAACGGTTTCCAAGCCATGGCTGGCCCAAGACCAACCTGCTCTTCAGAAAGTTGCCCTTGTCCCCTACATGCCTCTTTTCAATGACTTTTCCTGACTTCGTCTCAGAACACGAACCAGCCTCTGCCTGTTGTTCCTCATGTTCACACTGCAGCTCTTTTGATGAGCCCGTTTCCCACAGACACCGGGCTTGCTTTCGCCCGTGGACCCTGGCACACACCGCTGTTCTCTGCAGGCGTGCCTCAACCTTAGGCATCCCTGCCGTGTCCCTAACACACACCACACCTCTCTTACCTGGCTACCTCTTACCTATCGACCCTTCAAGACAGCTCAGCCATCACCACCCCGGCCCACTGTCAGCCCAGTGCTCATGCTGTGCTGCAATTACAGGTGAATTTGTCTGTCTCCTCCACCAGCCGGTACGCAATCTGAAGGCATGAGCACCGTCTGACCTCTCCCTGTACCTCCAGTGCCCGGCACAACCCCCGACGTGGGAGCTAGAACACAACAGACACTCAATATGTGTTTGGTGAATTCATTCACTTGCTTGTTTCTAGATCTCCATAACAGACAAAATTCCTGACATCTGTTTTGAAGAGAAAGTTGCAGGAAAAAGTACCATGGATCGTCCTCTCATAGTTAGTAACTATGTCTCCTGTGATATCCTTAGAACGTACACATCATAAGCGGCAAAAGAATGATTCTGACACGTTCACCTTCTCAAATAGGTGGATGACCACCCACCTGGGCAGGGCCCCTCTCTGCTAAGACTGCAGAGACACTGTATGAGAATATCTAGGAGCGTGCCCAGGGAGACAGAACTTGTGTGGCACTGAAGCAACACAGCTGTGACTCAAGCGAGGCACTTGCATAGTTTCCCTTATAGGGTTACAGTCAAGACTCTTGCCAACATTTCCACAGGCCTCCGCAGATAACCTAAGCGGGCTGCGTAAAGGTTGACCCGAGACAGCACAGGGAAAGCAGCAAGCTTTAGGCGCTGTCTGGCAGGACAGTTTCCCTCAGCTGACCACACTCAACTTCCCTAAAGCTCCAGATGACCGTTATCTGAAGGACAGCATGACGCTGAGTACAAGCCACGAGACTTGTCTGATTGCTAGTGCCCTCGCCTCTAATGTGGGCATAATAACAGTTATCTGCCTAGCAAGACTGCTGCGGAGATCCAAGAAGGCGGCTGTAAAGAAAAGCCTCTGACTACAGGGACACTCGATGCTGCTTTAATTTGAATCTGAAAAGAGAAAGCAAATAAGGTCTCCACTTGCCAATGTCGGTGTCTGAACAGGACCTACAACAGTCACAGCTCTATTTCAGTACGGACCCTGAAAGCTGAATCTTTAAAAGAGTTATCAATATCCCAAGGGAAAGTCCACGTTTCTAAAAGGATATGTGCATATATGTATATTCTGAGTCCTGAGAATCTTCCTATCTGGATTATATAGAGCCAGCAAGGACTTCCCAAAGGAACTGCTGTAAAAAGCCACTGAACACATTCTTTCGGGAAATTATCATAATTCTTAAAGGTCAGATTAATACACAGGTGAGTGATGCAAGCCTCAACAGAAAATCTCCTCCCGCTGTTTTGTAGAAAGCATAAGATGAAACCTAGATCTGGACACGTCTTTTACCAATCATTAATAGTATATGTAACCTGACAACACAAGAACCAGACTCCCTAATTCCGAAGCCTGATGCCTAGGCTGGTAGAAGACTACTGATAAAAACCAAGCGGGCTCCTAACAAATGTTTTATTTTTTTTTTTTAATGTAGGTTATTTATTTATTTTCTTTTTTTTTAATTTTTGTTTGTTTATTGCAGTAACATTGGTTTATAACATTGTATAAATTTCAGGTGTACATCATTATACTTCTATTTCTGCATAGATTACATCATGTTCACCACCCAAATACTAATTACAACCCATCACCACACACATGTGCCAAATTATCCCTTTCACCCTCCTCCCTCCCCCCTTCCAGAACCTCTGGTAACCACCAATCCAATCTCTGTCTCTATGTGTTTGTTGTTGTTATTATCTACTACTTAATGAGGGAGATCATACGGTACTTAACCTTCTCCCTCTGACTTATTTCACTTTGCATAATACCGTCAATGTCCATCCATGTTGTCACAAATGGCTGGATTTCATCGTTTCTTATGGCTGAGTCGTATTCCATTGTGTATATATACCACATCTTCTTTATCCATTCCTCCCTTCATGGGCACTTAGGTTGCTTCCAAGTCTTGGCTATTGTAAGTAACGCTGCAATGAACACAGGGGTGCATGTATCTTTACACATTGGTGTTTTCAAGTTCTTTGGATAAATACCCAGCAGTGGAATAGCTGGATCATATGGTAGTTCTATCCTTAATTTTTTGAGGAACCTCCATACTGTTTTCCATAGTGGCTGCACCATTTTGCACTCCCACCAGCAGTGTATGAGAGTTCCCTTCTCTCCACATCCTCTCCAACACATGTTGTTTCCTGTCTTGTTAATTATAGCCATCCTGACGGGCATGAGGTGATATCTCACTGTAGTTTTGATTTGCATTTCCCTGAGAGTTAATGATGTTGAACACCTTTTCATGTGCCTGTTGGCCATCTGTATATCTTCTCTGGAGAAATGTCTGTTTAGGACTTTTGCCCATTTTTTAATTGGGTTGTTAGTTTTCTTGTTGTTGAGATGCATGAGTTCTTTATATATTTTGGAGATTAAGCCCTTATCAGAAGTATGGTTTACAAATATCTTCTCCCAATTGTTAGGTTGTCTTTTCGTTTTGTTGATGGTTTCCTTTGCTGTGCAGAAGCTTTTTAGTTTGATGTAGTCCCATTTGTTCATTTTTTCTATTGTTTCTCTTGCCCGGTCAGACATGGTGCTTGAAAAGATGTTGCTAAGACCGATGTCGAAGAGCGTACTGCCTACATTTTCTTCTAGAAGTTTCATAGTTTCAGGTCTTACAGTCAAGTCTTTAATCCATTTGGAGTTAATTTTTGTGTATGGTGTAAGGTAAGGGTCTACTTTCATTTTATTGCATGCGGCTATCCAGTTTTCCCACCATTTGTTAAAGAGACTTTCTTTTCTCCATTGTATGGTCTTGGCTCCTTTGTTGAAGATTAGCTGTCCAACATGTGTGGGTTTATTTCTGGGCTTTCGATTCTATTCCATTGATCTGTGTGACTGTTTTTGTGCCAGTACCATGCTGTTTTGGTTACTATAGCTTTGTGGTATATTTTGAAATCAGGGAGTGTGATACCTCCAGCTTTGTTCTTTTTTCTCAGGATTCCTTTAGCTATTCGGGGTCTTTTGTTGTTCCATATAAATTTTAGGATTCTTTGTTCTATTTCTGTGAAAAATGTTGTTGGAACTTTGATAGGGATTGCATTGAATCTATAGATTGCTTTAGGAAGTATGGACATCTTAACTATGTTAATTCTTCCAATCCAAGAGCACAGAATATCTTTCCATTTCTTTGTGACTTCAATTTCTTTCAGCAATGTTTTATAGTTTTCGGTGTACAGATCTTTCACCTCTTTGGTTAAGTTTATTCCTAGATATTTTATTCTTTTTGTTGTGATTGTAAATGGGATTGTTTTCTTAATTTCTCTTTCTGCTACTTTGTTGTTAATGTATAGAAATGCAACTGATTTTTGTATGTTGATTTTGTATCCTGCAATTTTACTGTATTCATTTATTACTTCTAAAAGTTTTTTGGTGGATTCTTTAGAGTTTTCTATATATAAAATCATGTCATCTGCAAATAGTGAGAGTTTCACTTCTTCCTTTCCAATTTGGATCCCTTTTATTTCTTTTTCTTGCCTGATTGCTCTGGCTAGGACTTCCAGTACTATGTTAAATAGGAGTGGTGAGACTGGGCATCCTTCTCTGGTTCCTGTTCTTAGAGGGATAGCTTTCAGTTTTTCACCATTGAGGATGATATTAGCTGTGGGTTTGTCATAGATGGCCTTTATTATGTTGAGGTACTTTCCTTCTATACCCATTTTATTCAGAGTTTTTATCATAAATGGATGTTGTATCTTCTCAAATGCTTTCTCTGCATCTGTTGAGATGATCATGTGATTTTTATTCTTCATTTTATTAATGTGGTGTATTACGTTGATTGATTTGCGAATGTTGAACCATCCCTGCATACCTGGAATAAATCCCACTTGATCATGGTGTATAATATTTTTAATGTACTGTTGTATGGATTTCCTAGTATTTTGTTGAGGATTTTTGTATCAACGTTCATCAGTGATATTGGCCTGTAATTTTCTTTTTTTGTGTTGTCCTTGTCTGGTTTTGGTATCAGGGTAATGTTGGCTTCATAGAATGAGTTAGGGAGCTTCACCCTTCCTCAATTTTTTGGAAGAGTTTGAGAAGGATAGGTATCAAGTCTTCTTTGAATATTTGGTAGAATTCTCCAGGGAAGCCGTCTGGTCCTGGACTTTTATTTTTGGGGAGGTTTGTGATTACTGTTTCGATCTCCTTACTGCTGATTTGTCTATTCAAATTCTCTGTTTCTTCTTGATCCAGTTTTGGAAGGTTGTATGATTCCAAGAATTTATCCATTTCTTCCAGATTGTCGAATTTGTTGGCATATAGCTTTTCGTAGTATTCTCTTATAATCTTTTGTATTTCTAAGGTGTCTGTTGTAATTTCTCCTCTTTCATTTCTGATTTTACTTGTTTGAGCCGTCTCTCTTTTTTTCTTGGTGAGTCTAGCTAAAGGTTTGTCAATTTTGTTTATCTTTTCAAAGAACCACCTCTTGGTTTTATTAATTTTTTCTATTTTTTTTTAGTCTCCATTTCATTTTTTTCTGCTCTGATTTTTATTATTTCCCTTCTTCTACTGATTTGGGGCTTTGTTTCTTCTTCTTTTTCCAGTTCCTTTAGGTGCATTGTTAGACTGTTTATTTGAGATTTTTCTTGTTTGTTGAGATAGGCCTGTATTGCTATAAACTTCCCTCTTAGAACCGCTTTTGCTCTATCCCATAAATTCTGGCATGTTGTATTTTCATTTTCATTTGTCTCCAGGTATTTTTTGATTTCTCCTTTGATTTCTTTGTTGACCCAATTGTTGTTCAGTAGCATTTTGTTTAATCTCCACGTATTTGTGGCTTTTCTGATTTTCTTCCTATAGTTGATTTCTAGTTTCATAGCGTTGTGGTCAGAAAAGATGCTTGGTATTATTTCAATCTTCTTAAATTTATAGAGACTTGTTTTGTGGCCTAATATGTGATCAATCCCAGAGAATGTTCCATGTGCATTTCAAAAGAACGTGTATTCTTCAGTTTTTGGATGGAATGCTCTGTATATATCTACTAGGTCCATCTGTTCTAGTGTGTTATTTAAGGCCAATGTTTCCTTATTGATCTTCTGTTTGGATGATTTATCCGTTGGTGTAAGTGGAGTGTTACAACCACATGCCACCTCCTCTGCAAAGCCTTCCCAAACCAACTCAGTGGAGACTGAACGTCCCCTGTCTATTTTCTGGTCCCTCATCTGTCTACTTACTTACCAATTTCTCTATAAAACTGTAAGCTCCTTACTAGCAAGGAACAATTGAAAAGTGAAAGAAAAAGAAAAGCTAGTACCATTTATAATACATGAAATACTTAAGGATAACTTTAAAAAAATATGTGTAAGGCCTATAAACTGACAACTATGAAATGTTGCTGAGAAAATTTAATGAAGATTTAAATAAAAGGATACCATAGTCATGCATGGAAGATTCCATATTGCTAAGATAGTAATCTCCCCTCAAATTAAGCTACAGACTCAACACAACCCCAATCAAGATCCCAGCAGCTTTTTTTTTCCAAAAAAAAATTGACAAGCTGATTCTAAAACATATGAAAATGAAATGAACTAGAATAGCCAAACACTGGGGAGAAAAATGAACAGTGTTGGAGGACTTAAATTACCTAGTTTCAAGGCTTACCACAGAGCTACAATAACAATCAATCCAGGGTGGTATTGCCATTAGGATAGATTAGTGAAACAGAACACAAAGTCCAGAGATAAACCCGCACATAAATGGCCAATTGATTTTTGACAAAGATGCCAAGGCAATTCAGTGGGGAAAGAAGAGTCTTTGGAACAATTGGTGCTGAACAAGTGGGTATCAATATGGGAAAAACTGAACTCACCCCTCACATCACACCATACCCAAAAATTAACTCAAATGGGTCAAATACCTAAATATAAGAAGTAAAACTATAAAAATGTCTACAAGAAAACAGGAGAAATTATTTATGATTTTGGAGTAGGCCAAGATTTCTTAGCACACCAAAAGTACTAACAGAAAAAAATTAATAAATTGGACTTTTTGAAATAAATCATTAAGAAAATGGGAAGAAAATATTTGCACTACACGTGTCTGACAAAGCACTCATATCAATACACCAAATATTGAGAACATATAAAGACAATCTAACAAAAAACCAGGTAAAGGAGTTACATACATTTCACAAAAAAAGACACAAATGGCCAATAAGCACATAAAAAGATGTTAATATCATTAGTCATCAGGTTGATGGAAACTGAAGTCACAATGAGGTACCCCTATACATCCAGGGGAAGGACCAGAAGTGAAAAGACAGAATATGAAGCCTTGGCAAAACTGCAGAGCAGGCAGAAGCCTCATACTCTCCTGGTGGAAGCTTGCGTGGTACAGCCACCTTAGAGAGCAGTCTGGAAGTTTCCTATAAAGTTAAATGTACACTTACCATGTGACCCAGGGATTCCCTCCCAGGTATTTACCCAAGAGAAATTATTACATACGTCCACACAAAAACATTAGCAACTTTACTCATAACAGCCAAAAACTGCACACAACCTAAACAACCATCAACAAATACAAGGACAAACAAATTACAATGTATTCATACCATCGAATATTTCTTATCAATAAAAAGAAACAAACTATCCATATGCATAACTCAGATGAATCTCCAAAAAAAAAGGTAATTGAAAGAAGTTAGACACACAAAAAGGCATACTGTATGATCCCATTTTTATGAAATTCTAGAACCAGCAAAAGTAATGTGACAGAAAAGCAGTCACGAGCAATGACAGAAAGCAGATCAGGAGTTGCCTTGGTCTGGGTGGGAGATGGACATGTTCTTTTGTCTTCGTGGACTGGGACTCTGTGGGCTGATGATAAGCACATTAGAGGAAGAGAATGAAGAGTCAGAGAATAAACCCTGACTAGTCAAGGTGAAGTAAAATTAAACAGGAGACATTGTATATTTTACCTGATAATGCTAGATAAATGGAATTTTAAGAAAATCTAGGTAAATGGAATTTTAGAAAAATCTAGGTAAATGGAATTTTAAGAAAAGACTTTGCCACACAACAGCAATAAACAGGGAATAAGAGCATCGGAATGGTAGGTTATTAAGACCATGGGAATGGTAGGTTAAGAGCTAATTCTGGGGGGTGTGTGTGTGTGTGTGTGTGTGTGAGTGTGAGTGAGGAAGATTAGCCCTGAGCTAACAGCTGGTGCCAATCTTCCTCTTTGTGCTGAGGAAGACTGGCCCTGGGCTAACATCTGTGTCCATCTTCCTCCACTTGATGTGGGACGCTGCCACAGCGTGGCTTGATGAGCAGTGCGTAGGTCTGCGCCCGGGATCTGAACCTGCAAACCCCAGACCGCCAGAAGTGGAGCTCGCGAACTTAACCACGAGGCCACCAGACGGGCCCACTAATTCTGTTTTTATAAGGAAGAAAGCAGGGTTCCTAACGGCAGGCACAGAGAATCAGAAAGCAATAATGGCCTGCTTTCTCTTCATTACCATAAAGCAGCATTCCATCTTTATTCATGAATGGGTTTTTCTTCTAATCAAAGGAAGGAATAAAAACAAACAAAAGGAAAGGAAAGGAAGATTGAACTTAGAAACGTGGCCTCACTGAAACAACAGGCTTTATTCTCCAGTTACTGGTGAGGCAGATGAAGTTCAGAGGGGCTCACAGCCCACAGGCCTGGAGAGGACAGGAGCAAATTTCAACCAAACCAGTTCTGTCCAAACCAGTTCTGTCCAAACCAGTTCTGTCTTCTTCCAAAGGTGAAAAGATTCTGCTGAAGTTCAAAGCCCCTCCAGTGGGCTAGGTCAGGGGAAGACCTCTGGCTACATGAAAAGCATCACATCGCTAGCTTACAATCCCTCTCCGCAAGCATGGAGAGAGGCTACGTGCAGCCCGTGGTCCCCTAAAGACCTGGTAAGAGGGGAGGGACGACCAGGTGAGGTGCAGAGGGCAGGAGGTGCTTCCCTGGACACCCAGCCCTGTATCTCCTATCATTCATCCCCTGGCAGCGAATTTTACACAAACGCAGTGAGGTGCTCAAGTGCATACCCTCTTTGTTAACACGCAGACTGAATTCTCTCTTCAGGACAAAGGCTTCTAACGTCGAGGAAATCTTAGGAAGTACTGTATCTCACACTCTGGTGTTATAAATGTAGATGCTGAACTCGGGGAGGAACAGGGTCTGTCAGGCCACGAGTCCAGTAAATGGCACAGAAAGGATTCACACCAAGTCTGGTTGTCCAGAAGGTGCTCTTTCTGCAATGCCACCTGCCTCAAAAGCCCTCAGGGATGGTGCTAATTCAAGGAGTGGGGCACAAAGGGGCCCTGGCACCATCTCAAATGGAGAAGCATCACCTAAAAAAACACTGATGGCTCTCAACACAGAATGAAAGATTACCCTGCCAGCCCCGCTGTGGCCCAGCTGCCTAGCTAGAACACCGAAGGCTCTGCAGATGTCCAAAGTGACCATTGGGACAGCAGGCTTTGTGGAGGAGGAAGCAGTAAGAGATTCCAGAGTGAGAAAGCTGTTCACAGACCTCTGCACTCCCCAGGGAGATCTGGGGGAAGTGGGGAGAGGGGAGAGGAAGAGGGAGGCCCAGGATCATTAGGATATGCTGCCAGCTGTAAGATCCCACATTTCCACTAACTGAGACAACAGCTATTTCCTATTAAATACCATCGTTTCATACTTCCAACTAGAGTATATACATCTCTCCAGCCACTATTCTATTTGAATTAAAAAGCCTAACCTAATTAAGTCGTCTGAAACTGTAACTTTGGATCTGGTGGATAAAGCGGAGGCAGAGGCTTCCAGGATGCTGAGAACAGTGACCTCTAAGACTTGAGACTTTCCCCATGAACAAATCTCAGTCATCTGTAACTCCTCAAAACTATTTTATAACGACAAATTTGGAAATGGCATCTCCTCAGCATTCTAGCTTTTCTTTTCAACAATTCTGAAGCTCGACAATTGCAATGCATTTTCGATTGCTCCCCTGACCCTGGCCAGCGGTGCTGAAACTGCAGCCCATCAGTCAAAAGTGGGATGGGGGAGGCGTCACATATGAGAATGGGGAATGACAATATCCTCCTTGAGAGGACATGGGCAGGAGGAGAGGATCAAAGCACATGGCCTGAAAAAGATAAAATAGAATACTTGCAACCAATAAAAACAGATTTACATAGTATCTGTCATAAATATCTCATATCAGATAGGAGAAACTAAGGCACAAAGAGATCAGGGGTTTGCCCAGTCACACTGCAAGAGAGGCAGGAACTTCAGTCTAGTATTTTAACTTGTCTAGAACTTTTTACACCACTCCACGTTAGTGGACAGTAACATGCCCTTTCTGTCAGGAAAATAACATAAAATTATGAGTCTTAGGTCTAAAAAGACGCAAAACTGCCTTCACAGCTCTAAAGTTGCATTGTTATACTTTCAATATTAAAAAGCTGAAGATAAAAGGACTTTTTAAAAATGCTTCCTCTCTGTCCTCCAGACTGGAATACCCTAAATCAGCACTTCTAAACTTTCACCCAGGGGTCTTGTTAAAGGGCAGATTCTGAGTCTGGGGCGGGGCCTGAGGGTCTGCATGTCTAAGGAGCTCCCAGGGGGTGCCAGTGTTGCTGCTCCAGGGTCACACTTAAAGAAGCCAGGCCCTAAACCACACTGAGTTTGATGTACCAAGGAAAGGATATTTCAAATGTAGAAGTGGACTAGCAACAACGCTCTTTAAAGAAAGAATAAAAATGCTGCTCTCATCACTCACCCTTCCACCCACAACCTCAGTAAGCACCAGAGGCCTGCCAGAGTAGCTGAATTCAAACTACCAGCAAAGTGATCAGGAGAGGAGACAGAACGCTCCTAAAGATATGCTTAGCATCCGGCCAATGTTCTCCAAACGGTCAGGTTCAACTAGACCTAAAATGATCTGGTAACAGGGTTCAGTCTGTGCATAAGCTTATCCACACTTTCATCCAGCTAAGTGGGGGGCAAACCACAGCCCATGAGCAAAATCTGGCCCGAAGCCTATTTTTGTAAATACGGTGTTACTGGGACACAGCCATGTCCATTCATTTATTTACTGTGTACGGCTGCTTTCACACCACGAGAGCACAGTAAAGCAGTTGCAACAGAGACCTGCAGCCTAAAATATTTACTATCTGGCCCTTTATAAAAAAAGTGTGTTCACCTCTGTTCTGGGTATTCAGGGAAATAAACTCCAAAAGGGAAAACCTGAAATCCAAGACACAGGATACAATTCTAACACTGCACAAGCAGTCAGGACAGTACTGTAAACTCAGCCGCAGATAAGAACTCTATTTTAAGGCAAGCCTGGTAAAAGCTGAAAAAACAGAGGCCTCAGTCAGAAATGAGAGGCCTAATCCACTGCATAAGTGTCTTCGTTTTCCTGCTAATAATGCTTAATCTGCATCACAGGGAGACAAAATGAATACGATCAGGGTTTGAAGCCACCAGTCTCCATAATTGTTTCCGCTCCGTATGTAAATCCGCTCCATCCTCCTTTTCCGCACTGACCCCTGTGACGTAGCCCACCAACAGAGAAGCCTGAAGCTGGGCTTCTGAGTTAATTTGGTTCCTATCATCTGTCATCGTGACGTGCTGAGGCCCCGGAGCTTCACTTCCATTCGAGTCTCCTGAGACAGCAGAAGAAGAAAACGCTCTGGGGCTCCTGACAGCAGGCACAGAACGAGGCTGGAACCGCGGGGGAAGGAGGGGCCGAGGGGCTCACCTCCAGGGATGGCAGGCCGATCGGCCGCCGTCTGTCTCTCTGCCCCTGCTCCCCAGGCAGAGGGGGCCCACCATCGTGCATGTGTGGATGGGGAGGGCGGTGGACACGAGGTCTGGGTGACATATGTCACTGTGTTAATGGAGGCCATTAAAGGAGACGGCTGGTCTCACAATAGCTTTTCAGGGTCTGGAGCTGCCACGCTCATAGAAGGATCGAGATTCAGGTTCCACTAAAATGTACGTGTCTTGATACAGCACATGGGCACAGACTCTGGTGTTGAACAGACTGGGTTGAAATTCTGCCCCACCACTTTCTACACGTGGCCTTGAGCACGCTGGTGTATTATTATCCCTCTCTCTATACAAGAATGAGCAGGGCCGCGTCAACAGGGTTTTTTTAAGTGTCCTTATGTGACGCATTTAGCATAGAAGAAGTTCTCAATAAATGTTGACTATTACCATCATCATCAGTATAATTATTATCTATAAAAAAATTTTTAAGGATAATCTCCACGTTAAAGAGTGGTTATAAGGATTAAATAAGATAATATGCAACTTGCCTAATACATAGCATCACACATGGTAAGTGCTTGATAAACTATTATTAGTAGTAGCTATTATAGCAGCTATTATTAGCAGCTATTATTAGTAGCTATTATTTCCCAGAGAAACCAAATCTAGTCTCTCTAGTATATTTCATGAGATACCAATAAACCTAATAAGAACTGCTCTTCCAAGCAAGTCATTAAAATTTTTTAAAATAACAATATAATCTGCAGGGTAGATAATATCATTTCATAGATGAGAAAACTAACTCTCAGTAAGGTTAAACAACTTACTCAAAGACACAAAACTCATATAGGACAGACTAGTGTCTTCTCATTAACAACAGCTGCCTCTCAAAAATATTAGCAATTTTAGCAATCACCAGCTCAATAATCTTCGCTCCAAAAAGCAGAAAATTATTCTCTCACTTTACCATTTATATATGAAAGTGTGTGCCCTTCTGAAAAGTATTTCTTTTCAGAGTTAATCCAAAGGGCCCCATTTCTCCAGAGAAAATTTTCTTTGTAATGCCCAAAATACAGTATAACCCACGATTAAAGGAGATTTTCCATACACATTTAGTTCTCCACCTAAAGGATGTTAATCTGCTCCCCAGGATAAGGATCCAGAGATTACAAGATAAACTAAATAATACTTCACACCATCGTGACTAACCATCTAAAATAAACCTTATTTAACCAAACCAACTATCTCCAAAGAGAGGCCTAGACTGTTCCCCACTTCCTTCCTTCTCACTCTCTGTCCCGCTCCATCATCCCTTGACCCCACCATCCTCAGACACAGCTCTTGCAGAGACACCAAGGGCACCTGCTGGAAGCCCAGCCGTCAAGTCTCAGCCCTCGTTCCATCCACCTGGCAGCATCCGACACAGTGCACCTACCACCCACTCCTCTGGAAACAGTTTCTACACTCAGTCTCCAGAACACACTTCCTTTTCTTTGGTCACCGGGTCTCCTCCACTATTTTCTTCTTTATTTCCAACCCCTAAATGTGGAGATGCCCCAGGCTCGGACCACAGGCTTTTTTCCTTTCCAAATTATACTCATTCCCAAGGTGACTTCCTCCAATCCCAAGATTTTAACTACCATCTCTACAGTGAGCAACCCTAATTTCTATCTTCAGTTTAGACCTCTGCCCTCAACTCCAAACTCGTATTTCCAACCGCCTTCGGTGGGGAAACTGAACTTAGTCTAACCTTACTGAGGAATGCTGAAGGAGACGATGGATCACATGTGCCAGACACACTTTGGGGACAAATGATAGGAGGTGGTGATAAAGAATTATGAAAACAAAATGTCAGAGGAATCTGATGACGAATTACAAAAAACAGGAGGTCAGAGTAAGCTCAATGTAAGTGCTAATGCAAACTGAATATGTGCTGTTTACTAATGGTAAGAAAATGTATAGAGACTTCAGGTTTAATTCTATATAAATAAGCTGAAAATACCCTACAGCTTTGTAGCCATTTTGCCTGCACAGTATTTGTTTTGCTTAATGATAAAATCAGCTAATTCTATCTTTATGAATTGCTCATGTTCTTTGGGGTCTTGCTTTCTGCTTTTCCTTCCCAACACTTCTTGGCCTCTGCCCTTGGACCTCAGATTTAGCACGCCCAAAACCAGCCAAAACCCACTCCTCCCAGTCTTCCCCATCTTAATAATGGCATCTCTAGTCTTTCAGTTACTCAGGCCAAAATCCTTGAAGCCATCATTAAAGCTTCTTTTTCTCACTCCTGTCATCCAACCCATCAGCCAATCTTATAGAGTCTCCTTTCAAAATATGTACCAGACCTAAATATGTACCACTTCTCACCTCCCTCGCCGTTTCCAACCAGGCCCCAGCCACCATCATCTCTCACCCAGGTTACTGCCAAAGCCTCCCAGCTCACCTCTTCTCTTCTGCCTCTTCACCCCATCCCTACAACCTAGCCTTTACTCCCAAAGATTTCAGAAAAAAAATTTATATACAGAGAGAGAGGGAGAAAAGTGCAAACGTCGTAAAATGTTTGCGGAATCTGGGTGAAGGGCATACAGGAACTCTTTGTACTATTTTTGCAATTTTTCCATAAGTCTGAATTATTTCAAATGAAAAAGTTGAAAAACAAAAACCAAAGACCACTATCTGTGAGCCTGTCCTGTCTCCCCCCTGCCCAACTTGGGGACTCCCTCCCTTAAGCCCGTCTATTTTTTCAGAAAACACTAAAGAGACCTTGCCTATCTTTTGCCTTACTATGCTTGGAAATAGGAATATCAAAAAAAAACAAACAATGGATACATAACCCACACCCTGTCCTTAGAGAGCTCTCAATTTAATGGGAAGGATAGATACATGAGCAGAGAATTTAAAAATAATGTGATGATCACTTTGACAGAAGGACACAGAGCTAGGAACATGCTGATCAGGCACATAACCTCCTCCATGGGTGATGCACGAGCTGAGGCTGCACCCACGGGCACCTCCATCAGAGCACACACAAAACGCTAACAGTTACACATATCCGTTTCCCCCTAGACCATCAGTTTCACAAGGATGAGTACTAGGGGCCAGCAGAGTACCTGACACAAGAGAAATACATACACTGCTCAATAAACGGTGCCCGAGTGAAGGAGGAGGTTAAGAACAGTTTGTCAGTCAATACTCAATAATACAAAATGCGCTGATTAGCAAATCAAGTTTTTCTCGTTGGAAGCAAGGGTGGGTTCACAAACTATCTTTCCCCAAGAGGTGCAGGAGTTAAAACATTCGATACTCTACTAAGCACATTTTAAGTTCCCTGTATGGAAGAAAATCCCATCATTATCAAACAGCATATACGCCTACTAAGCCTCAGCCTCTGATGACATCTCTCTCATCCCCAGGGCTGGATAAAACGAGGCTGGAAGAACTCCGCAGCCGTGAAGATGGCTCCCAGCCCCAGTACTCTAGAACCCCAGGGAGCTGAGGACGGACTGCAGAAAGCAGGCTAACCGGACAATAGGTGACTGGAGACAACAAATGGAAGGAGCAGTGGGTTTGGGATATGTTTGAACCAGAGATGGCAAAGAGGGATCTGCTTGACAGTGACCACGGAGGGGCTGGGGTCTTAAAAAAAAGTGTGTGTGTGTGTGTATGTGCATGTGTGTGTGCAGGAGGGCTCAAGAGTTCATCAGGCCTGACTGAGAAGTATAACAGTGATTAATAAACTACATGGCCGAAAGCACTGGCCATGCTTCGCTTATCCATCATTTAAATGGATTCAAACTCATACTCCCCTTAAGTCGGAGCCACAGCAAACACCAACAACGCTGCCAGGAGAACCTCTGACTTACATCTGGCTAGGAATAAAGCCGTCACTATCAAATTAACGCTGAATAAATCTTGACTTCTTAGAACCTGCAAGAATGACATTCTCAAAGATTACAATTATCACTCAATCCCCCAAAAATCTGTCACGCTGCAAGGAGGAGCTGTGCAAGAACGCACCACCAACTCAGGACGCTTCCCTCCCGCCTGACAAAGAAGAAAAGAAGTAACACAACTACGTAACGTCTCCATTCAGGGTTACTTACAAACTGCCCTTCGTGTGTCTCTCTGTGCTAAAACAGCCGTTCTTTTTCACAGCCCGAAACTGTATGCTAAAAACACTAAGCAGACCCAGATGAGGCCAGAAATGTGCAGATGCCAGAAACCAACACGAACTGAACAAGCTGGAGAGTGCAGTCATAAGGATGGCGAAGCAAGTCACTTCTCAGGAAACGATGACTTCACCTCTGCCCGTGAGGCAGGCGGCTGTCATGACTGTCACGGTCCCCGACGCCCACCCATTTACTCCAAGTAGGTTCTAACCAGAGCAGCCTTTAAAAGTAAACACATGTAAATATACCACACAGAACCTACTTCTGAAAGGATGTCTTGCAACCAGCAAGAAACTGGAAGCACAACTTTTAAACTGTACAACTGACAACCTCGCAGCGTATCAACATTGCCACACGCCGACTCTGGAGTACGGTTCCATGGCAGTGATGCAATAACTAACTGGAAAGAAGGAACGACGCAGTACATTTATACAGGAGTCAGAGGAAGCACGACTTTCAGTTTAGAGCAATAGATCAAGCAACTGCTTGGTTCAAATGCTACAGTGAAACATCATCAGGGTCTTAGGCAAATTCGCTTCTCTGGTCCTGTGTCTGTGCTCATCGGGGAGGAAAAAAAACAGAAACCAGTTTGGGACTGGGTAGTCTCTGTTACACTGCATCATTCTGTGCTGCAAGCCCAGATTTTAGTATAGATCTCCCACTTGGTACGCAAAGTATTTTCTATGTAGCAAAAGAACATTTCTGTGTTGAATGCAGTCTGAGGCCCACTATACGAGGAAGAGCATAATCATATAACTTTGCACATGATTGCAAGGGAAATTCATTAATAACACGTAAGATGTAGCCATGTGTCTGTGAGTGCCTAGCAGGGAGATGGAGGAAGCACTCATTTAATAAAGCTAGCGTACCTGTTACGCCTTAACGTTCTTTCCATTATCATTCCACATCAAGACCCTGACTTCCTTCTGACGTCAAATGTCAGGAATCACATACTGTTCATGGCTCTCCATCCAAGATTAACACACCCAGAGCATCCTGATGAAGACATCTCTATCGCCATCATTTCCACCTCTTCACAGAACCACCTACTTTCGGTGCTGTACCATGACAGATGCAGCAGCCGGCAGCGTTAGCCTCCACCGGGACAGCAGGCATGCAGCACATCACTCTCGTTCCACAGTCCCCCCAGCCTCAGGAAGGCTGTGGCTGCGCCACCTCTCTGATGAGAGAGCAGAGCAGGAGGGAGAGCAAGGGAGGAGGACAGGAGCACAGCCAGGAAAGGGCCTGTGATGACCAGAGCCATCTAACTCCTCCTTGCAAGCACCTTTGGATTTCACGAAGGTATGAGCAGGAAGCTGGACGAGTTCTACTATGGATTTTCTAAATGTTGATGTAAAATCCGAACTCAGACAAAATAAAAGGAGATCTCTTTAATAAACATACCTCTCTGGTGCTCAGTGTCATGCCTAGATAATCATTTAGAAAATCCAATTTATGTTCTAAAGTTCTCATCTTTGTGTAAACAAAGTCCCAGGGACTTTGCAGTGGAATACACCTCTTATCCACATCAAAAATATACACAATTAACTATTAAAGAAGACTTTAATTTGCTTACATAATTTAAAAAAACACCACCCAGATCTGAACTACAATCGAGAAGACAACCTTTTGATAGCTCTGCGTCAGAATTTTGGGTGGTGTAAACAAACTTCTGATTTCAAAACAATCAGCAATCTATCCCTGACTGCAGCAGGAGCAGTCCTGGGCCCAGTATGAGACAAAAAAGAACCCAGATGGTAAGGGGACAGACAATAATCAGTTCTCCATGGACTCAGCCAGTCTCAAATCCCAATGTAACGCATGGAAGTAAAAAGCTTTCAATGACCAAACATCTAAATACTTACCCCGCCTCGCCATCTGCTTCTCCTGTCATTCAAATTAAAAATTAATAAGACCACTATTAGAGGGTAGAGTTGGTGCTGCATCTGTTGTTCTAAAATTATGGATAATGACTGGCTACATAATGCCTCCTAATCAGATCCGAGCTGGACCTTAGATAGGAGTCTAAAGGGCTTAAATTCTAGACTGAGAATAAAAGATTGTAATTCTCTGGTTTGACTTTTTTCTTCTTTTTCTAAAGTTGCTGTTCCCCAAACTCCTTCTATTATCTTAGTTGTTTTATAAAATTTATGAAAAAATTAAAGGTATTGTGAAAAATCTCCACTTTCTCTAGATACAAGACTTGTGAACATTATTTTAAGCTGCTAGGTTTTTTCTCTGCACCTGTGACACCAGAGTCCATGTTCTCCCTCATTAGCATATATTCAGAGTCCAGGAAGAGGGCTTTAGCAGTGCAGAGGGCAGTGTGGTGAGCAGTTCAAAGGCTCTGGGAAGACAGATGTAGACCTGGTCCCAACTCTATCTAGGTGAACTTGGGCAAATCCCTTTCTTGTGCCTTATTCTCCATGCACAGGGGATTTAAGCCTGTGACTCTAGGCTACAGCAGCTCTTCACATGAGTACATATGGCAACATCACATATCTATGTGAAAAGCCACGAGATTTAGCTAATTTCCTGAAGGAGCCGTCTATATTTCTACTCAAGTACTATACCTTTTTCCAGGGTATGTATTTGGGATGATAAGCCATGCTACAGCAACGATTCCCCATTCTCTGTTCATACAGCTTTTTCCAAAAGCATTTTCATGACGTGGCAGAAGGAAGAAGAATAACGGGTTTTTTTCAGCCCATTCATTCAACAAACATTTATAATCTACATGCCAGGCACTGGTGATATACCAGTGAACACAAGACAGTAATCTCGGCCTTCAGAGAGCCTACATTTTTGCAGCTGGAGACAGACAAATCAAAAAGTATGTTCAAGAGTGATAAATGCTATAGAAAAAAATACAGCAGGAAAAGGGAAGAAAGAGTGTCTCCGTGGACATACGGGGATGCTAACATTATGAAACGTAAACAGGGAATAGGACACTGAAAGTCAGAACATGAAGATTAACTGTGACAAAAGCCTTTGTAAATTGATACTCTCCTCCATCGAATCTTCTCTCCTCATAATGGAAAAAGAAGGGGGGGGGCTAAAAATTACGGCAATGTTTTAAGAAGCTTCAGATTTCAGCTGTCTGATAGTCAAAATCACGCACTTCAAGGACAAGTCTATAAGCCGTATGGCCAATGGCTGAATGTCTTTTTAAGAGATGATTTTAAACACAGGCAAAAGTGTTTGTTTATTTGAATGCTTTGTGCCCACAGACGTGCAAACTATGCTAACAGATTTGTCCATGTTTTGAATTTGCCAGCTTGCCATAAACAGGCTTCTAAGCGTTTTCTAATTATTTATAAATAGCACAAACACCTGCATATATAAATATGCAAATCAAGACAAGCTGTCCCTTCAACTACTGCTGCCGTGATGACAGCAAATGACAACTGGCCAAATCAACACGAGCAGATCGGGGCTGTCAGATGGATTCCAGCACGCCGACGCGTCTTCCTGCGACACTTGAAGGAACAGCGGAGGAACCAGCTCTCCACACAAGACAGGCTGCACTGTGTTCTTTGCATAAACACTGCTGGCTGCATTTTTCTGCTCTCTCGGATTCAAGTAATTTTCACGCTTGTTGCATGTCCTGCAACAACCAAGTGCTACTGCTCCCGCTTTAGTGATGAGAGACGAGGCGCAGAGACTCAAGGAAGCTGCCCAGGATCACACAGCTGATGAGAGAGCCCACTCTCCAGCCGACGTCTCCTGACACCCACAATAATGCTTCTCCCATCACACTATTTACGCGGCATTGAATCCAGGTTCTTTCCAATACAACAACAAGCCCAGTGATATTTATACTACATAAACCATAATTCTTTTTCCTCTAAGCTGTTGAAATAATAACATTTATTAAACACTTACCAGGTACCAGGCTCTAAGTTTTATCTCTTTAGTTCCCATTACAACCCTATAAAATTGGTGCCGTATTAGTCCCCGTTTTATTAATGAGGAAACTGGCATAGTAAGGTTAAGTAACTTGTCCATGGTCATAGGTCATTAGTATGTTTTTTCAAATTTTCAAAAGTAAATATTGCTTTAGTTACAGATGTTATTAAAACTTAAAAGTAATTAGCACTCAGAAAATAATGAAATAGCAAAAATAAAAATTCAGAATTATATGAAACAGTCAAACTCTCCCTGCACTATAATCTCCAATCCCAGCCCTCCTCTAAGGCAACCAATGTTAACAGTATGTTATGCACCCTCTAGAGCTTCTTCCACACGTTTAGAAACAACTGCGCGCACGCACATGAATATTATCTGTCGCTGTTGCATCACCACGCGACTTGAGGCGGCTTTAGCTACTACACCCCATAATCCATGAGACGCCCCCATACTACCTCAAATAAACAGTCAAAGCAAAGACAATCAGCTTGTCACACAAACACAGCTTCCAAACGCACCTCCCAGCCACCAGCCCCCTTCTCCACCCCGTCACTGGACGGCTGCGCTGTTGAGCCGTATTGTCTCCCACCAACTAGCCATAACTGGTAGTCATCTGTGGCAGACACCAATGTGCCTCCCAGATTCCTCTTCCAGCAGGGATGTGCTGCCCAGCTGCTGGAGTGTGGCCCAGCTGGCAGCTCCCTCCGGGTCGGCCTCGCTGCAGAGGGGTAACGCCCTTCCCACAGCAGCCTGTCCCCTGAAAGGGGGTAAAAGGCCTCCACTTCAGTGTGAAAGGGGACGCTCTGACAGGCAGTCCATGTTCCCAAACCCCACATCCGGCATCGCAGTTCACCCCTTCCTCTCCCAAGCCTGCCTCCTCTGCCTTCCCTTCACGGTGCTGATCCTAAGAGACATCTCCCCTCAACATCCGCCTCCACAGAACCCAGCGGCAATGCAGTCTGGACTCCACCCAAAGACGCCTCAGCACCGTCTTCCCTCTTCCCTTTGTGTCCCCACTACCCTCTCCTGAGCTGGTTCTGCACTTATGTGGGGTTAGTCAGCTGATTTACACAGGGATGCCTCGTGCAGATATTTACACTACTACAGCAAGCAGCCAACACACAGAGGGCAGCCTCCTCATTTCCACCCCTCCACAGAAGCAGCCACTGCTCTCAGCGTCTTTCACAGGATTTCACTGGATCCTTCCACGGCTAGCACTAACTCCAGTGCATACATCGGTGCTTTTTTTTTTAAAGGATGCACTTTATGGATGGGCAAAAGACGTCGTGGTTCCATCATAAGCAAAGCCTGCTTCTTAAGCACCGACCATGGACGTAAGGTCTGTTGCGCCTATAGCAGGCACAGTAGAGTGATGATCCAGAGACTTTCCCTCTGGGGTCCCTATCCCAGCCCAGAACAATACTCACAAAATGTCTCCACAAAAGGTGAAAAACTCCCACTACTCTCGGTCCAAAAGATATGAACAGCTAAGTTAGAAAAAAAAAAAATCAATGAACACATGGCAAATCATTCACCCTCACTAATACTCAAAAATGTGAATTAAAATGATACTATCTATTGTTTATCAAATTGACAAATAATTGTTTTAAATAATACTTAGTATCGGTGAGGATTCAGCAAGATGGCTATCTCATGCATTGCTGATGACCAGATCAATGGAAACCTTTCTAAAGAACAACTGACGTGTCTATCAAGACCACACAGGTATCATACCCTTTCATCATCTCACTCCAAGAACAATCTATCTTAAGAAAATATTGGAGATGCACACAAAGTTCTACAAACAAGAATCTCCATTACCCATGGTAGCAATACAAATTGTAAAACTCAAAGATCCAACATTTCATTAACATTTAAGGTATAATTTGAGATAATTTATAAATCATGTTTTGAAAGAATATTTAACGATATGACATCAAATGTTCATTGATGTTTGAATAAAAGATCTGAAAAAGATATAATACCCATTTTATTAAAAATATATACATATTTATTTATGTTTCGAAAAAGAAAAGGAACAGGCCCTTGTCAGGGGTTCCCAAGACCACCCCGAGGTTGGAGGGTTCACTAGGAGGACTTGCAGGGCTCAGGATGTAGGCATCCTCAGAGCTGCAATTTATTACAGCGAGAAGGTACAAAGCAGAATCAGCAAAGGGAAAAGCTCACGGGGTGAAGTCCAGAGGAACAAGGCACGAGCTTCCAGAGTCCTCTCGAGCGAAGTCACACAGGATGTACTTAATTCCTCCAGCATCAAGCTGTGACAACACATGTGCAGTGTTGTCCACCAGGGAAGCTCACTAGAGACCCAGTCAGCGTCAGGGTTTTTATCAGGGTCAGTCACAGAGGCAGCCTCTGCCTGGCATGTACCAAACTGCAGACTGGCATAAACCACACTGCTGGCACAAACAGCTTAGGCACAGGGAGCCACTCTTATCAGCTATGGTGGTGGGAACCCTTCCATCATCCAAGTTCCCAGACGCTAGCCAAGGGCCAACCTCATAAGCAGGCCTCGCAGAGCACGGCAGTCTCAGGCCTGCTGCGTCAACACCTTTCTGCACAAGACCTAAATGTTAACAGTGGTTATATCTGTTGTGGGACTTATTTCTTCTTTATGCTCTTTTATTTCCAAATTTTCTACACTGAACGTGTATTTCCTTTATAATCAGGGAGAAATGTCACACTCTTTAAAAGTTCTGTTTCATTTGTTTTGTCTATATGAGATCAATTTTCAGATTACACAGAGGAAAATATGAACTTCTGTGATATTCAGAGAGAACATAAGAAGACAGACACCAGAGAACTGGCCTTAGCTAAAGGGAGAGGACAGACAGAGAGCTGGTGAGGAAGTGAAAGGGCCACAGAGGGGAGGAAGGTAAAGGGTGAAAGAACAGAGACAAACCCCGATGGGTGTCACTACGGTTTCCAATTCCACCCAATGAACAGGCTGTTCCAAAATCATCTACAGACAGTCAGACTTCACCTGGGAGATGGTTATGAGTCGGGACTGTTTTGTTTTCAATACAAAGAATTCTATTCTGAGGACCCACTGTACACAGTGCAACAATTCTAGTTGTCAACACAACTGATTTTTTTTAATCCCACTGAATTTGAAGATCATAAAACCTTCTTACCTGTGCTTCCTTCTGATGACCCTCACCAAAGTACAGAATTTTAGAAGAATCTGCAAGTTGAAAAAAAAAGACAAAAAAAATGTATAGACTAGGGATACGGAACCCAGAGTTCAATCCATGAATCTGCCAGGTATTCTTCATACAGTTACGTTTCCTTATCTGTAAAAGGGGAAGAAAGCCTACCTACCTCACAGTTGTGAGGGTCACAAAACAGATGAATGAGAATTCTGTTTAATGATAAGATATTAATGTTAGAAAATCCTCACATAATCATTCCACAAATGCCTACTATGTGCTAGGTGTTACGTCAGGCACTGGGAATACAGTGGGAAATAAAACAGACATGGGCCCAAAGAGCCTGAAGGGCTTACTGCTTACTAACGACAAAACCAGCCAATGAGGTGTGGGGGTGACAGGGGCAGCCTCTCAGCAGTGGCCAGAGAAGGACTCTGGGACAGATGCTTGTGCTGCAATCTGAACGACCGCTCAAGAGTGCGGTGACCTTGGGCAAGTTGCTTAACTCCTGTGCCTCAGTTTCCTTATCTGTAAGATAAGGATCAAAACAGTAGGGTTGCAATCCTCATGCAACCTCAATTATATCAATGCAACCTCAATGCAATAACAATTATAACCCCTCATGGGGTTATAATGAGAATTAAATGAGCAAATATCTGTGACATTCTCAGAACCATATCTGCCATAGCAAATACTGAAATTGTGGAGATAATTTTTGTAAAATAAGTATATAAATCTAAGGTGCCATGAGAAGATGTAAATGAGACTCTAATCCATACAAGGTAAAATTAACAAAATTCTCCCTGAACCAAATACTCCCATATCTTTCTGAAAAATCTAGTAATGTTTGTTTCAGTGGTATTCACAAGTAATTAAGGCTTTAAATCCTATATCCTGACAGTATTAAAATAGTGCCAAATGCCCAGTAAAGGACTATGTTAAATATATTTCAAAACAAATTACATGTTTCACAGGCTCAGAGTGAAAGGATGGAAGACAATACTGCAAGCTAATGGCAAACAAAAGGAAGCAGGTGTTGCCATACTCATATCAGACAAAGTAGACTTCAAGATAAAACAGGTAATGAGAGACAAAGAGGGGCAATATATAATGATAAAAGGGACACTCCACCAAGAAGATATATCAATTATAAATACATATGCACCCAACACAGGAGCACCAAAGTACATAAAGCAACTATTAACAAACCTAAAAGGAGATATTAACAACAACACAATAATAGTAGGGGATCTTAATACCCCACTTACAGCAATGGATAGATCACCCAGACAAAAAGTCAACAAGGAAACAGTGGACTTAAATGAAAAACTAGATGAGATGGACTTAATAGACATATACAGAGCACTTCATCCAAAAACAGCTGACTGCACATTCTTCTCAAGCATGCTGGGACACAAGGTAAGCCTCAATAAGTTTAAGAAGATTGAAATCATAACAAGCATCTTTTCAGACCATAAGGCTATGAAACTAGAAATCAACTACAAGAAAATAGCTGGGAAAGTGACAAAGATGTGGAGATTAAACAACATGCTACTGAACAACCAATGGATCATTGATGAAATTAAAGGAGAAATCAAAAAATATCTGGAACCAAATGAAAATGAAAATACGCCATACCAAATCATATGGGATGCAGCAAAAGTGGTCCTGAGAGGGAAACTCATAGCAATACAGGCCCACCTAAACAAACAAGAAAAATCCCAAATAAGCAACCTTAAATGATGCCTAACAGGACTAGAAAAAGAAGAACAAACAAAGCCCAAAGTCAGCAGAAGGAGAGAAATAATAAAAATTAGATCAGAAATAAATGAAATTGAAACCAAAAAAAAAACAGTAGAAAGGATTAATGAAACAAACAGTTGGTTCTTTGAGAAGATAAACAAAACCAACAAGCCCTTAGCCAGACTCACTAAGAAAAAAAGAGAAAAGGCTCAAATAAATAAAATCAGCAATGAAAGAGGAGAAATTACAGTGGATACCACAGAAATACAAAGGATTATAAGAAAATACTATGAAAAACTATATGCCAACAAATTGGACAATCTAGAAGAAATGGATAAATTCTTAGACTCATACAACCTCCCAAAACTGAACCAAGAAGAAATAGAGAATCTGAATAGACCAATCACAAGGAAAGAGATTGAAACATTAATCAAACATTTCCCAAAAAATAAAAGTCCAGGACCAGATGGCTTCTCTGGAGAATTTTACCAAACATTCAAAGAAGATTTAATACCCATCCTTCTCAAACTATTCCAAAAAACAGAGGAAGATGGAACACCTCCTAACACATTCTACAAGGCCAACATCACCCTGATACCAAAGCCAGACAAGGACAACACAAAGAAGGAAAATTACAGGCCAATATCGCTGATGAACATAGATGCAAAAATCCTCAACAAAATTTTGGCAAACCAAATACAGCAATACGTGAAAAAGATCATACATCACGACCAAGTGGGATTTATACCAGGGACACAGGGATGGTTCAACATCCACAAATCAGGGCCGGCCCCGTGGCTTGGTGGTTGAGTGGGCGCGCTCCGCTGCTGGCGACCCGAGTTCGGATCCCGGGCTCCCACCAGCACGCTGCTTCTCCGGCCATGCTGAGGCCGCGTCCCACATACAGCAACTAGAAGGATGTGCAGCTATGACACACAACTATCTACTGGGGCTTTGGGGGGAAAAATAAATAAATAAAATCTTTAAAAAAAAAAAAAAAAAAAAACATCCACAAATCAATCAACGTGATACATCACATCAACAAAACAAAGAATAAAAACCACATGATCATCTCAATAGATGCAAAGAAGGCATTTGAAAAGATCCAACACCCATTTATGATAAAAACTCTCAACAAAATGGGAATAGAAGGAAGGTACCACAATATAATAAAGGCCATTTATGACAAACCCACAGCCAACATCATACTCAACGGAGAAAGACTGAAAGCCATTCCTCTGAAAACAGGAACAAGACAAGGGTGCCCACTCTTGCCACTCTTATTCAACATAGTACTGGAGGTTTTGGCCAGAATAATTAGGCAAGAAAAAGGAATAAAAGGAGTCCAAATAGGCAACAAAGCAGTGAAACTCTTACTTTTTGCAGATGACATGATTTTATATATAGAAAACTCTAAAGAGTCCACTGGAAAACTATTAGAAATAATCAACAACTACAGCAAAGTCACAGGGTACAAAATCAACCTACAAAAATCAGTTGCATTTCTGTATGCTAATAACGAACTAACAGAGAGAGAACTCAAAAAGATAATATCATTTACAATTGCAACAAAAAGAATAAAATATCTAGGGATAAATCTTACTAAGGAGGTGAAAGACCTATACAATGAAAACTATAAGACATTATTGAAAGAAATTGATGATGACATAAAGAAATGGAAAGATATCCCATGCACATGGATTGGAAGAATAAACATAGTTAAAATGTCTATATTACCTAAAGCAATCTACAGATTCAATGCAATCCCAATCAGAATCCCAATGACATTCTTCACAGAAATAGAACAAAGAATACTAAAATTCATACAGGGCAACAAAAGACCCCAAATAGCTAAAGCAATCCTGAGAAAAAAGAACAAAGCTAGAGGCATCACAATCCCTGACTTCAAAACATACTACAAAGCAACAGTAATCAAAACAGCATTGTACTGGTACAAAAACAGACACACAGATCAATGGAACAGAACTGAAAGCCCAGAAATAAAACCACACATCTACGGACAGCTAATTTTCAACAAAGGAGCTAAGAACATACAATGGAGAAAGGAAAGTCTCTTCAATAAATGGTGCTGGGAAAACTGGACAGCCACTTGCAAAAGAATGAAAGTAGACCATCTGCTATCACCATTCACAAAAATTAACTCAAAATGGATCAAAGACCTGAAGGCGAGACCTGAAACTATAAAGCTCCTAGAAGAAAATATAGGCAATACACTATTTGACATTGGTCATAAAGGGATCTTTTTGGATGCCATGTCTACTCGGACAAGGGAAACTAAAGAAAAAATAAGCAAGTGGGACTTCATCAGATGCAAGAGCCTCTATGAGGCAAATGAAACCAGAATCAAAATGAATAGGGAACCCACTAGCTGGGAGAAAATACTTGTAAAACACACATCTGACAAGGGGTTAATCTCCATAATATATAAAGAATTCACACAACTGAACAACAAAAAGCAAACAAGCCGATCAAAAAATGGGCAGAGGACAGAAAGAGAAAGACAAACCCTGTATGATCTCACTCATGTGTGGAACATAAACCAACACATGGACAGAGAAAACTGTATTGTGGTTACCAGGGGCAATGGGGGTAGGGGGTGGGCACAAGCGGTGAAGGGAGACATATATATGGTGATGGACAAACAAAAATGTACAACCCAAAATTTCAGAATGTTATAAACTATTAAAATATCAATAAAAAAAATGGGCAGAGGAAATGAACAGACACTTCTCCAAGGAAGATATACAGATGGCCAATAGGCACATGAAAAGATGTTCAACATCACTAATCATCAGGGAAATGCAAATCAAAACAATACTAAGATATGACCTCACGCCCGTTAGAATGGCTATAATCACCAACACAAAAAACAACAAGTGTTGGAGAGGATGTGGAGAAACAGGAACCCTCATACACAGCTGGTGGGAATGCAAACTGGTGCAGCCTCTATGGAAAACGGTATGGAGATTCCTCAAAAAATTAAAAATAGAAATACCCTATGATCTAGCTATCCCACTACTGGGAATCTATCCAACGAACCTGAAATCAACAATCCAAAGAGGCTTATGCACTCCTATGTTTACTGCAGCATTATTCACTATAGCCAAGAAGTGGAAGCAACCCAAGTGTCCCTTGACTAATGACTGGATGAAGAAGATATGGTACATATATACAATGGAATACTACTCAGCCATAAAAAAAGACAAAATCGTCCCACTGGCAACAACATGGATGGACCTAGAGGGTATTATGTTAAGTGAAGTAAGCCAGAGAGAGAAAGACAAACACTGTATGATCTCACTCATATGTGGAACATAAACCAACACACGGACAGAGAAAACTGTACTGTGGTTACCAGGGGCAAGGGGGGTGGGGGGGTGGGCACAAGGGGTGAAGGGAGGCATGTATATGGTGACTGACAAATAATAATCTACAACAAAAATTTCATAATGTTATAAACTATTATGACACCAATAAAAAAAGGAAAATGTTAATGCTAAGATGAAAAAATAATAATAATAATGTTTCAAAAATACAGATAGGCTTGAAATTTTCCAAAATTTACAAGTACAAAGCACATTCACATATATCACCTCACTGACACTTGCGAAGACCCTTCAAGGAAAGCACAACAGAATAGGAAGGTCGTTCAGTGACCCAGTGTGACTCGTCCAGAGGGAGAGGCGGGCCAGCAGGGAGAAAGCAGAGACACGAGCTGAGCGTTGTGGTTGTTAGCGCCACTATTCCTCCTCCACGCTGGGACGTGCGTGCACGGCTCAGCTCCTAGAAGCTAAGGCAATGCCCGCTTAGACACTTGCAGCAGTTGAGAGCGACCACTACGCAGACACGTCTGCTTTCCAGCTTCCAGTACTGCTTTCCCCTTCAGCTGGGAAGGCAGAAACCAGACTCCGTTCCCTCAGCCGAAAGCAGTGTGTTTGGTTCTTGGCAGGTAATCTTTTGGGTTAAACAAGCAGGAGATCATCCCATAAAATTACTGTTACACTTCTCAAAAAGCAAGTGTGACTTTTATAGAAAAATCTATTCCATTTGGGAGAAAGGTCCAGTAAAGCCACAAAAGGATAATACATTCTTACAACAACAAATTAAATTCATCTGTCACAAAGCAAAACCCCAAAGCCCTCTGGGCACACAGCTGCTTTTCTGAGCTGAAATTAAACTCCAACTGAGAAACAGGTCAACTTTTCCAAAAAGATTTCTTTTGCAAATGTCTTAAGTAAAAATTCCTTTAGCTCACGTCATTTTCTAGATTTAACACCTCTGCTGGCCTTACTTTCATTTAGGCAACAAGCATCGATTGCACGTTTACTAGGGCCCAGCTGGGCACTGTGATGACAACACGGATGAATATGGCAGGACCACACTCTCGAGGAGCTCACACCGGGGAAGGGAAGATCATACAATCGCAATTTTAAGCCATGTGCTGACTGCTATCACCAATTTCAGCTTCGGCCCTAACTAGCGGGAATTTAAAAGAAAAGAGAAGAAAATGAACCCGGCACACGTAGCACATTCCATTTCTACAGCAAGAGTGGCGTCCAGGTCAGCGACATTCCCTGAACAGTGACAGTCCACGTGGGGAGTGTGGAGGCAGGCACGAGGGGGTCTCTTCAGGGGGAGGGCTCTTGCAGAAGGGCTAACACATACAGCGTGGAGGTGGAGAAGGGCCCCAAGCACAAGGGTCAGCCCGGGGCCTCCAGGAATGCCCAGGCTTCCGGGAGGAAATCAAAGGCTCCCAACGGACAGGAACCTCCCAAGAACTCCTCCCCAAATGGGTCAGGGATTTATAAGCCTAAGGCTAACACGTGTCGTTCTGAGCACAGCGCACTGGTGTGACAGCAAGGAAGAAACAGGGTCCCCAGAAACCCGAGAGTCTACTCCCAGCTCTGCTACTAACTCAGCCCACGACCTTGGTTACAGCTCTTCACTATTTTTTTTTAATTGAGGTATAAGTGACCCATAATATTATTAGTTTCAGGCGTACAACATAATGATTTAATAGTTGTATACACTGCAAAATGATCTCCACAGGAAGTCTAGTTAACATCTGTCATCGAACAGAGCTACAAAATGCTTTTTCTTGTGATGAGAACTTTTAAGATCTTCTCTCCTAGTAACTTGCAAATATGCAATACAGTATTATCAACTATAGTCACCACACGGCACATTACACCCCTTTAGTTACGGCTCCTAACTTCTAGGAGCCACAGTAAAATCATCAGAAAAACAAAAGATATGAAAACTGACCTGCCTTTTCCACAGAACTGCTGAGAGGATGAAATGAGATAATGGATTTTAAAATTCTTTGTGAACCATGAAGCAAAATATAAATGTGAGAAATCATTGTGGCCATGAATAACCACCACGTAAAACTGAGTTAAGACCAAAGCGCTTTCCTCCCAGCTTCTCCCAACCGAAAGCAGTCCAGAGGGCAGCCGATGTGTCGGGGCAAGCCCAGTACCCTGGGCTTGGAGGACCTCAAACAGCTCATGACTTGCATTGTCACCCTCCCTCCAAGTGGTCATGGAGTTCTCTGAGGGAGAACCAAACTGACATCCCAGACCACATTTCTCTTTCCCAGACGGGCTTGAAGTCATCCCAACTTACAGCAGAGCTAAGCAGTGAAGTGGTTTTGTACCACCAGACTAAAAGCTGGCCTTTGCACATTCCCATAGCAGGTCAAAGAGCATTCAGATGTCATCTGATGATATTAAATTTCCCATGCTTAAACCAGAGAAATCATACAAAGTTGGAATCCTTGAAAAACGTATTCCCAGAAGAGATGTAGTGAATTCTGCTCCGAATGCATTCAGTGTCACCTGCAGCCCTTAGTTCTCCGCCTCTCTCTAGCTGACCCCACCGACACTCGGACCTTACCAGTGCTTTGACTAAAACCAAGAAAAATTAATACAGCTGTGTACCCCTCACAGCTGAGCACCAGTACTCCTCCCTGAGCTCACTAAAGATGGCCTTCACCCAAAACTAGGCTGCAAATTCTCAGTAAATGTCGGTAAACAAATCTCAAATTGCCGTGTTCTTTCTCCACTCCCGAGAAAGGGGGTTGAAATGATGAGTATCAAAGTTGGAACTAAAAGAAGGCTTAAATATTATATAGCCCAACCCTCCTTCTACAGCTGCAGGACTTAAGGCCCAGATAATGGAAGCAAATAGCTGGTTTAGTGACAGAGCCCAAACCAAAACCTCCTCACCTAAGCGCTGGTCCAGAATGCCTGCAGCAATTCTGCCCCGTATTTTTTTTTTCCTAAGGAAGGAAAGTAAAACGAAGCCAAGGCAAAAGCCATGCAAGCCGTACTGAAGCCATTCGAGTTCATTTAGCATCTATTTAAGATAGGCGCTTCCTATAAAATACACAAGCACGAGTATATAGAGTAATTTCAGTTGTGTTTGACTTGTTGCCTGTGTTCATAAAGCACAGACTCTGCTCTGTGCTCCAAGTGCACGTAGGGCACCACTTTATCTTAATCCTTCCCATATTTATATTACAGCCATGTGTCTGTGTGTCTGTCCACCCCACTAGACTGCATATTCATGAGGGCAGGGATCAGATATTACCATCTTTCTATCCCCAATGCCTAGCCTATAAGACAGTCAATAAATGATGATTGAACTAAGCTACTAAAATATTTTAAACTTAGTAAACTTAAGTTTAAGTTTACTTAAACAACATCGATTTACTAAGTTTTGTCAATGCACATTTCATACCACACAGCTTAAATCTTAACTTGTGCATTTACCCTGTGATCTGCTAGTTATCATGTGCTAAATAGCTAGTGAGCACCCAATATGTGCTGGACATTGCTGAGTGCGGAGGACCAGCAGTGACAAGAATAAGAGTCCTTGAACCAATAGAACTTAGAGTCTAACGGGAAACAGATGAAAAAAATAGATATCAGACTGGCAGGAGAGAGCTAGGAAGAAAAGGCGCAGGCTGCCATGGGAAGCAACCCACTCTGTCCGGATAGTACATAAATGACAGGATTAATCTCCGAGCTTCCTACAGCATAAGATCCTACCCCCTAAGGCTGCGAATGGAGCAGCAATGAAGTGACTCCCTCAGTGCCAGAAGTCCCTGGAGAGCAGTACTCAGGAAAAGAAACCAAGGAAACAAAGAAAGCTCCAGGATTGTTCACTCATACAGATTAAAATCAGCTTTCAGGGGCAATGTGCCAATTACGAAACCCCTTGGCTACACTCATTTGAAATTCAAGGTACTCGAGAGGCCGATATTTGAGTGATGAATTAACCCTACTGGTTAAAACCAAAGCGATCTTTGGTTCAAAGGCTAAGGATGAACTATCTTTGACAAATTTATTAGCTCTGAATACTCACATTAAAAGTTACGATGATGATATAATAATGGCAACTTCACTGAGCACTTACCATGGGCGAGGAAGAGGCGTTAAGCGATGCACTTTATACATGTGTTTGCATTTAAACCTCAGAACAACCCTGTGAGATGATAATGCTCCTGTCATCCCATTTTATAGATGAAGAAAGTAAGGTTTAGACAAGTTAGAAGCTGGCCCAAAATTGCACAGCTAGATAGCAAAACCCAGGCAGCCTGACTCTCCAGCCCTTGCTTAAAGAGGTCACATTTACACGCCATCAGGCACAGTGTTGGTACAAACGAGGGTGCAATAAATGCCCACAGAGCACAGAGCACCCAAGAGCATTCTGTGCCAATCAAACGAGACTTACTGCAGTTCCGCATACCTAACTGTCAAATCACTATTCCATGAAGAAAAAGTAGAATGGGGAGACATCAGAATAAACTGAATAACTGGGAAATACAATCACAGTAGATATCAGTGGGATGTGGCAAGTACGTAATTTCCACATCTATTTTCACAATATTCTTTAATCAAACAAAGCACCCAAAGCCATTCCAAGGTGATGAAAGCAGAAGACACTTTCGTTACCTGGAACTCCCACTCACCTGGACAGTGGTCCTCAACCTTCCCGGTCTATCAGAATCACTGGGGATCTTTTCAAACCCATAGACGCCCAGGCTCCATTCCTGGAGCTTCTGTTTCAGCTGGTGCGGAGTGAGCATGTATGCTTTTCTCAAAGCCCCCGATGCAGCTAGGTTTGCGAACCCCTGTTCCAGATGCTCACACACTTCAGCTCGGTTCACCAAACCCTCACCGGGGTCTAAGCACTAGGAATCAGGCTGACAAGTCAGCCTCCACCCCTAAAAGTGGGTTACAGTTCTCCCTGCTTCTAAGATAAAGAAACGAATGTCAGAGATTTATCCCAGTCCAAACCAAATAAACTCCCAGGTGAAAAAATATTCTTGTCTAAGTGTACACACAAAACAACTTCCTTTATCTTCCCTGTGAGTAGCCCAGGGATAACTCTGAGCCACGAGGACGCTGCAGGAAAGAAAAAGTCGGGTCTTGGCTGCTCGCCATACTTAATGTGCACCCTCCCCCCAAGAGAAGCGCACAGCTCCATTTTAGATGTACTGTTTCACCAAGGATGGAAACAGAAAACTGAGCTCTGCTGAGAGTTGGGGCTGGGGACTCGGGTCCTGCCCACGGCCAATGAGCAGTGTCACCTCAGGTCAGTCTCTTCCCCTCTCTGGTCTTCATTTGCCTAACAGTTCAATGAGAGGGTAGAGTACAAAATACAGGTGTTACTTCAAGCTCCAGGGTCTGACAGCGAGAAAAAGGAATTGCTACCATCAGCTAGTAAAGCAAAGTGCCCTTTTCCCATTCTCAAGAAACCTACAGTGGCAGCAGAGAGCTCGGCAATCACCCTACCGAGTAGACTAGGAGAGTAGAATACACACACTCCAACTCCGTTCACAACAGCTGAGGGACGTAATCAAAACGAGACTGTAAGTGATCATCCACTCATTCATTCGTTCATTCCGCAAACATCTGAAGTGACTTCTATGCTACTCACCCCACCAGTTTCAAGCTTTCGTTTACTGCAAGCCTCCTAAGCTGCCACATCCTATTGGGCTGTCTTATCGAATCGTCAGAGAAACCCTTTGCTGTAGGTCACTATGCTGCAGATGAAAATAACTGCAGCCTCGCGAGGTTAAGAAACGTATCTGAGGGCCCCCACTGCCCGTGCCCCTGCCCGTCTCTCCTTCAGCAATCACTCCCAGACCGGGGTGGACTTTCTTCCTCTCACTTTTTTCAGTCCTTCAGCTGACGCAGCATTCCCCAGAAAGCTAAGGTCTGGCAGCTCTGTCACGGGCTGTTCTGAGGCCACAAAAGCCATAAACGTACTGGATTGATACAGTCCATCTGTCCCTAAGAGACGTTTTACTTGTTATGCTGGTCACTTCTGTGAGCAGATGGGTTAAGAAAGACTTTGGCAAGTCCCCATGAAATGACTCCCCTCGGTGCCTCCCCCAGGAGTGCAGACTGACGAGCTAGCAGTGAGGACGGCTTTCCTCTCCACAACTCGCTGCGCATTCCCGTCCCTAAAGCACTGAGACAATGCCACCAAATATAGGCAGGAAAGAGCCTCCTCCTTTCTAGGCTAAAGTGTGGGGGAGGGTGTCCTCTCGGGCATCTCTAACTCTACAATAAACAGACTGTGAGCTGTACTGGGCCTCCCGCATGTCACAGGATGTACAACACAGGCACTCACTGGTGTCATAAGGAGAACTACAGACATGCTTTAGAGAGCTTCATACAGTTATGCCAGAAATGCTGTTTACACAACATCACTCACTTTACAGATTGCAAAGCATTTCCGCCATGCATCGCATCTACTCCTCCCGGCAACCTTGTGTGATGTGTTGAGTGTGTTTCATTATACTCATTTTTTAGATAATGAAACCAAAACTCACAGAAACTAAGTGACTTTTCCAAGGATATCCAGCTGGTATTAGAACCAAGACCTGAGGCCTCTTGATTCTAGAACCAAAACCATCGCCAACATTCCACATGGTCCCTCCAGGGATTCTTACCTTACCTGAGAAATACAGAAAGAGGGTTTGTCTCCCTAGAGTCCTAGGGTTGCCTATAGACAAGTAATAAAACTTCTAACAAAAAGCATACACTTATCTGGGAAGGTGGTGGAAATGTTCTCCATCTTGACTAGATCAATGTCAATATCCTGGTGTGACACTGAACTCTGGTTGTGTGAGATATTCCCACTGGGAGAGACTGGGTAAGAGCACATGGGATCTCTCTGTATTAGTCCCTCCTGCCGCCCTTCCATAGTCACTCTCACTTCCCTCCTGCCTCCGCCCCACTGCCCACCCCGTGGCAACCACTGCTCTGTTCTCCATGTCTATAATCCCGTCATCCTGAGACTGTCCTATTAACAGGATCAGACAGCCTGGAGTTGTCGGGACTGGCTTGTTTCAGTCAGCGTGATTCAAGTGAGCCACGCAGGTCACGGTGTGCATCAATAATCGCTTCCTCTTCCTTGCAGAGCAGCATCCACGGTATGGATGGACCACGGCTTGTTTCACCACTCCCTCCTCGAAGGACATCCGGGTTGTTTCCGGTTTCTGGCTATTACGAAGAAAGCTGCTGTGAACACTCGTGTACAGGTTTTTGTGTGAACATAAGTCTTCATTTCTCTGGGAGAAATTTGCCAAGAAGTGCAACTGCCAAGTCCTGTGGTAGCTGCACGTTTCGTCTTTTAAGCAACTGCCCAACTGTTTTCCAGGGTGGCTGCACCATTTTCCATTCCCAGCAGCACATACGAAGGATCCAGTTTCTCTCATCCTCTCAGCATTTGGTGGTGTCACTATTTTTCATTTTAGCCATTCTCCTAGGTGTGTAGTGATGCCTCATTGTGGGTTTAATTTGCATTTCTCTAGTGGCTCCGTTTCATCTGCTTATCTGCCATCTGAACATCCTCTTCGATGAAATGCTTCTTCATATCTTTCACCCATTTTCTAATTGGATTGTTTGTTTTCTTACTGTTGAGTTAAATTATCATTTTACTGTGAGGGTTTTTCATATATTCTAGATACTAGTCCTTTATCACATACGTGGTTTGTAAATATTTTCTCCCGGTCTGTGGCTTATCTTTTCATCCTCTTAACAGAGCCTTTAGGAGAGAAAAGTTTTTAATTTCGATGAAGTCCAATTTATCAGTTTTTCCTTTTAAGGACCATGCTTTCAGTGTGGAGTCTAAGTAAGAACTCTTTGCCTACCCCTAAATCTCAAAGATTTTCTATGTTCTTTTCCTCAAAGTTTTATAGTTTTACATTTTACGTTTAAATCTGTGATCTATTTTGAGCTAATTTTTATGTACGGTGTGAGATTTAGGTCCAGGTTCATTGTTTTGCTTATGAATGTCCACCTGTTCCAGGCAACCAGCCCCATTTTTCAATGGAGTGGAAAATATGCCAGTACATCACCCATATTAAAGGCAGGTACTGTTCTGTGAGACTTTAATTCCAGTTATAAACTGGATAATGTAAAATGTCCAGTTTGAAAGTTTGAAAAACCTAGCTTTAAGTATTCTTACTTTAAAATCCTGATTTCTACCTACGATATCAGATACTATTTACATGAGTATCACAATAGAGCCTGAACAACTAAAAATGCATAATAAGAAAAACAATTAGCATGTGTGTCTGTCAAGTAGGGTTTTATTTCCTATTTATTGTGGTAAACAAGGTCATCATTGTAAACCCCTGTGACTGGATAACAGATGTTTGTATCTAAAGCAAACCTAAAGTGTTACTTCTCTTCTTGTAAAATCCAAGGCTGAAATTTAAACTTAAATAGTTCAGATTTACTGAAGGCAGGATAGTTTAGTTCAAATAAATGTCTAGGGTCAATAACAAAGATATGAAAGGCTGGCTATATCCAAGTTTGGCTTTTGACCTCTCAGAGTTAAGAGCCCATTTTGGAACCAGCCCATCGGTCTGACTCAAGACTTATCTGTGTTGGGTTCTCCTCGCCACTTCCCGCTGTGTGACTCTGGGAGGCTCCCTCCACCACTTTGAGCTAACAGCCCTCATCATTAATTGGGGATAAATACCACCTCTCAGCCAGTTAACCGCGAGGACTGAAAGAGAATGTATGCAAAGCCACTTCTCGATGCCCGGCACACAGGAAGCCCCTCAATTAAGAGCAGCTATGAGCATCCTTGAAGGCAAGTAAAAACTTTCTTTTTCACTTTCCCAGGATCACTCTGCATACATTAGCAAAGAACAGCAAATGAAGGAAACCAAAATATTTGCTCAATTTTTAATAAGAAATGTTTAGAAAACAGAAGAGGAGAAGAAGAAAGAGGAGGGAGAGGGGTTTCAGCGCATCACAAATGCCCGGACAGCACTGTGACAAGCCTTCTTCTCCGGGCAGTCATCAGACACCAGCAAACGGGGAGGCGACCTTCCTCACAGCTGGTTCCTCTACTCGAACACCATCTCCCAAGGTGTTCAGAGATCCCTAACACCTTGAAACAGCAGCGGTGTACTTTGGGTAGGAGAGCTACAATTTCCTTAAAGAAACCACAGCACAAAAAGGGACCCACATAGGAGGTACCAACTGCTATAAATACTTGGTGGCAAAAGCTGATGTCACGGCTTCTGTACAGGAGACACCCAAATAACCTTGCCAAAATAGCAGAGAAAGCATATAGCAGAAAGCCAATGCTGTGTGTACAAGTCCGTGGACTGCCGTTCTGCTACAGAAACACTTACAACCCGGGGACAGATGACCTCCAGCACCCAGCCCCGCTGCACTCTGTGCTATTTCTTTCCCCATTTCATAACGTGTTCTGACTGCACTTGCATAACGTGTATCAACCAACAAACTGCTGGGCCCTGCTCTAACCCCACAGCCCCTCAGCAAAATCCAAAGACCAGTGAACATTTTTCTTCCAAGTGGGAAACAGCAGGAAAAGTCTGATCCACCATAACCAGCATCAAATCCACTTACTACGAGATACCCACTTAGCGGCTTGCAGGCAAATCACTCTAGTCCCTGGGTGACTCCCCTCCCGCAGAAGTTGGGAGGTGACAGCACGCCAACTGGAGGGGTACCAGCAAGGCCTTCAAGGCCACGACTCGGGCGGTTTGAAGTAACAGTCACTCAGTCTCAGGTGAGCCACAATAAAAATCAAAACCAAGTATCTCTGAGTAGTGCACGTACAAGCACTGAACCGAGGGCCAGACTGTAGCGAAATGGATGTGGCAAGGACTGTCCAGAGACCTCCTCCCTGTGCCCCCTTCCCCCCCAGGGCCCCTCCCTCCCTGCACAAGCACCACCTCCCCTTTACCCCATCCCAAAGATGCTGTCAGGAAAAGCTTCTGGGGCAGCACCTGACACAGAGAATGCATTCAATAAATATTTCCTGAAATGAGTGAACGTAAATTACCTTAATTTAACAAGAATTTTTTCAAATGTGTTCTCTTTCTTGGAAATAATGCCATGAGCTTGAGCAAGCAGCTATCATTGCAAAATGTTAACAATAATAGCATTCACCCATAGGGTTGTGAAAAATCATAAGACCCAATTTATGTAAGGAGCTTTAGCATACAGAACCTGGCACATGGCAAACGCTCAGTAAATGTCGGTTATCATTATCATCAGTACATACTAGTACCCTGTACTACTGGTACCTAGCAGTCCAAGGGCAAAGGCATCTATTAGATCTAGATGTATCATCATGAAAGGATGTCAGTGTACACTGTTGGGGGGAGGGGGTGGGGGTGCTGTGGAACAGTGTGTACCAATCAGCCAGGACTCGATCAGTAACCAACAGCTTCCGTAATTTCCGCGCCGTCTTCCGACTCAGGACCAACCCAAAAAGGCCAAACCTGCCCCCTCACCAGTCAGCTGGGACACCCCCTCTAGTGAGCCGCCCCATCTCCCCAGGCCCCCAGCCCCGTCAGGGGTCCCCTGAGCCCCCTTTGCTCCTCTGTGAAGCAGGCCCACTCCTCTCCCTGCCTCTGACTCTCTGCCAAACTCAGGGGACGGTGGCCAAGCCCCTGCTACAACACCTCCCAGTGCGCAGCCTCTGCCTTTCCCGTGGGGGGGGTCTTCGTCTATTTCCACAAAGAAAAGTCTTAAACCAGGGGCTTTTCTCCAGATGGTCAGTACGTAATTTAGAAGTCCAGTGTGGCAGATTCCAAGTCTGCAGAGAGCATCATGTCCCCCAGGCCCTCTTCCACAAAACCCCAATTACTTGGGTTCTTAGTCACTCCCCATCGTCCAGGGAAGTATCCAACTATTAAGGAAAGATCAAGGGCTTTGAGGTCAAACCCCAGGGTTCACCACACATTTCATTTTTCCACTTACAATTATGTGAACTTGAGCAACTTTCTTAACATCTCTAAGCCTCTATCTTCATCTTTAGTGACAATAATATTTACCTCCAAGATTGTATTAAGCGGGACACTCTATGTAAAGTAGCTGACAAACATGGGGTGCTCAACAGCTGTGAGTTCCTTCCTCCTGGACCCCCTCCTGCAGAGAGAAACGACCTCGCTGGGAAAAAGGCTGATGACTGGGTACCCTGGCACCTTTGATCCACACGAGATGCCATGGCATCCAGACTGACGGAGCGCTACCCAAAGACAAGATTTGTTTCCATTTTCCAACTTAGGCAGGGGTGGCTTCTAGCTCTCAATTATATGACCTGTAATTAGGAAGTGGCTGTTCTACACTACCCCACACTTCTGTTTTCGGCAGACTTGGATGCACCATATTATCTCACTCTTAAATCCTCTTCACAATCAAAAACAAAACTTTAATCTGTAGCATCGTTATAAGCAGAAGAGGTATCTGAGTCAAACTGAACTTTTGTCCAAAAAAACAAAAGCTGTGTGGGAATATTTGGGCTGGCTGTGACTGCATCACTTGTATTCAGACAGGGATGGACACGTACAGACACTGCACTTACTGGGCCCCCAGGGGGAGAACACCCCTCTTACCATCCACTCTAGGAGAGGGGAAGGGAGAGGGGCAGCCCAGCCCGGCACACTGATGGTTCGGGGTCTCACCCCTCTTACCATCCACTCCAGCAGAGGGGAAGGGAGAGGGGCAGCCCAGCCCGGCACACTGATGGTTCGGGGTCTCACCCCTCTTACCATCCACTCCAGCAGAGGGGAAGGGAGAGGTCTCATTCTGCAGTCAGGGTCACCCATCGTGGGCAAAGCTCCTCCTTCTTCCTTGCCCACCCAGGTGGCCACGGCCACAGGCTGCTCCAGCTCCTCCTCTCTCAGAGGAGTAAGCCCATCGTCTCAGCCTTGTTTCTGACAAAGTTCCTCTCTCCTACTTCCACTTCCAAGTAGCGAGATCAGCCTGAAGAGCCCCTCTCTCCACTCGGTCCTTAAGAGGCCTAGCCAGGGTGTGGAATGAGCCCAAGATTCAGGTTTAGAGAGACCTCATCTATACCACTCTGACAAACATCAAGTGAACTCCTGTTGGAGGCAAGCTTTGCAAGGCAGTCATGAGGTTTCCAGAGGCAATCCAGAATAATCGTTACGAGCTCTGGGACCAGACTGCCTGGGTTCCTACCCTAACACCAACACTTACTGGCTGTGTGATGTTGGACAAGGCCCCCAACCTCTCTGTGCCTCAGTTTCCTCACTGTAAAAAGGTCACAATAATAGAACTGCTCTACAAAGAAAATGAGTTGCCACAGAGGGGGAGTTCAATAAATGTGTTAACTAAACAAATAAATGTTAAATATTATTAAATATATACATACACACAAAAAACATCTGGACTACATGCTTAACTACTAACAGTGGTCTCCTCTAGAGAAGGAGGGATGCGATCTTCAGCTTTTTACTCTGCATGTACATTTCTATAACATCCAAAATATTTAAACAAACATGTGTGTATAAAATTGCTCCAAAACAGGTAGCTGGACAACGTGACCCAAAAATCTTCAAATCATGCAATTGTTCCAGGACGGTAAAGCTGTAGAAATTACAGAAATCAAAAGTCTTCTTCCAGTCCAGATGCTTCAGGATCATTTTAAATGAACTACAGCATAGAAACCAATGCAGACCCTCCAATCCTTTCCTTGCTGTAACAAGAAAGATTTTTGGGTTGCGAGTCCCTTCCTTTACACAGCAGATCACAGTTCAAGTCACAGAGCCAGAATCCGGATTCAGTTCTGCTTCATAGTCCGAGGTTTCTCACCTAACATCAGTGTGTTTCCCACCAGCGGCCTTAGCTAAATGTAAACCGCCACCAACCCCACCCCAACACAGTAACCTGAGCTCTGTTTTATACGATTCTGTGAGGCTTGAGATAAAGCAGGCATCTGGTCATAAATAAACGATCCACATTTCACCTACTTGATCATAACAAATCCCGCTTCTTTCCTCTGCAGAGCGGCTCCTCAGGTCATCTTCTAAGATCTTTCATTAGCTTCTACCACAACTACCCAGGCCGGGTGAAATATTTCACCAGCTTCTCAATGAGTAAAAGCTGTAATCACTATCAGTCATGCCGATCAGGACATTTCATGCAGTGCTCACTGTATACCTCACACATACAAAGCACCTTCTATTGATTATCGTGTTCATGTGTTTACCTTTATGAAACAGGTATAATATTTCCCATTTTATATAAGAAACTCAAAGAAAGTTAAATGACTTGCCCAAGATTCCACACTGCTAAAAAACTGCAGAGCCAGAATACCAATCCAGGTCTGGTGGGCCCTGTGTTTCTCCCATCACACCTGGTTGCTCTCCTGAAGGCTCAATGGACAGCTGACAGATCACTGGTATTTCAGAGGTTTCAGAAACGCTTTCCTGGGCTGGCCCTGTGGCTTGGTGGTTAAGTGCGCGCGCTGCGATGCTGGCGGCCCGGGTTTGGATCCCGGGTGCGCATCGAGGCACCACTTCTCTGTCCAGCCTGAGGCCGAGTCCCACATACAGCAACTAGAATGGTGTGCAGCTGTGACATACAACTATCTACTGGGGCTTTGGGGGCAAAAAATAAATAAAATCTTTAAAAAAAAAAAAAAAAAAAGAAACGCTTTCCACTGTGGTACAAAGGATGGTTCCGTTTTGGGGAGGAGGCAGGGTGGGAATCCGTAAAAACCCTTTTGTTCTGGGAGGTTCTCTCATTCAGGGAACGGACTAAGTATCCTGTGCCTTGTCTTTCCAGGTGCAAAGTCTCCCACTCTGGGCAGCAGCCTCTTCATACTCTCCAAGCAACGTGCGGCTGGAGGCTCTCGGCCACAGGCTAGGACAACACCTCCCTGTGCCGTGCCTGGCTGATGGCCACGCAGGTGGGAGGCACCGGCTCTTCCCTCACAGCCCACGCTGCTCCAATCTGCCAAACACTGACAACTAAGCACACGACTTGTAGAACAGTAACGACAGATAGATGACTCCTTTTTCTGCGATGATAACTTATGGCACTGCACTAAAAAATAAAGAGAATTCAGGAAAAGCCATCCAAGTGAGACTGGCTGGCTGAGATCTTTTGAGAGCAGAGAAAGCCCGGCTGCTCAATGCCACTGTGGAAACCCAACTCCTCCTTCTCAGGTCAAGTCAAAACCACCTTCTCTGTGGTGCCTTCCCCCCACTCCCTTTCAGAAACACACTCTCCCTCTGAAGTCCCCAAGCATTTTCTTCAGACCTTTCTGATAGCATCTGTCAAAGCCTAAACAGTCAACTCAATACACATCTGCCTCTCTCTGTGTGTACCCTATGTGCCACCTGGGCTGGGGACTCCTCGACATGTGCAGACTAGGCACTCAATAACTACTGAATGAATGACTGAACGCATGCAGAAGGGGACAGACACCGAAGCCTGGCCAGTACTACAAGGAGCGCCCTGCAGGTCAACAGCTGCCAATCAGGAGTCGCTGGCTCTGTTCACGGCTGTGCCGTGAAGAGCTCCCTCCTATCAGTTCTTAGGCACACCAGTCAACTCAGCGTCACGACACCAAAAAGCCCTCACAAATAAACAGGCCGAGCAGCATGCTCGTCACAAGCTCAGGCTCTGGGGTCAGAGTTTGAATTCCTCTTACTATGTGACCTTAAGAAGTTAATGTCTCTTCATCTTATTTTTTAAAATTGAGATATAATTGACATATTGTATTAGTTTCTGGTGTACAACAATGATTTGATATATGTATATACTGCGAAATGATCACCACAATAAGCCTAGTTAACATCCACCACCACACATAGTTACATGTGTCTTGTGATGAGAACTTTTAAGATCTACTCTCTTAGCAAGTTTCAAATATACAATACAGTGTTATTAACTATAGTCACCAGGAGTCTTTCATCTCATTCTGTCACCTGCCAAATGAGGACATTACCTATCCCACAGAGTTGATGAGAAGATTAAAAGAGATACAGATGGAAAGCATTTGGCACAGCGCCTGGGACACAGCAAGCACTCGGCCCTCGACAAACAGTGCTGGTGATGACGGTGGCGTGACAGAGACCTCCAAGGCTTTAACTTTAACATTCACATTAGTCTTCTCTTTGAACCACTTAGTCTCTTTTATCATAAAGACACAGCGCATCAGAGCTTCGTAGAGGGCCCTACAGACTGAATGTCTGTGCCCCCTCAAAACATGTATGTTGAAACCTAACCCCATGTGACAGTATTAGGAGGTGGGGTCTTTGGGAGGTGATTAGGTCATGAGGGTGAAATCCCCATGAATGGGAGTGGGGCCCTTATATAATGACCCCCAAGGACTCCCTTGCCCCTTCCACCACGTGAGGACACAGCAAAAAGACAGCCATCTACAAATCAGAAAGAGGGCCCACACCAGACAGAGAACCAGCTAGCGCCTTGATCCTGGACTCCCAGCTTCCAGAACTGCGAGAAATAAACTTCTGTTGTTTACAAGCCACCCAGTCTACGGTATTCTGTTCTAGCAGCCTGAACAAACTAACACAGAGGATCACTCTTCAAGAACAGGAAATTCAAATAATTAACCCATCCGGAGAAAAATCTCAAGTAACTTATGACCTCCCAATACACAAATATGAATTAATTGGGAGGAGGGGATTTAAAGGAAAACATCACGCCAAATGTCCTCCAGACTCACCCTGCTCGTCACTTTCACTGTTTCCACATCTGAGAGCTAAAGTAACCAAGAATCATATGCGGCAAACGTTTGGGAAAACCCTTTACAGGTTTCAAAAGTCATTTAAAATGTAGAACTCCGAAACAATTTTCAGATGTATCCTCCTTTCCTTTTTAGACATCTGTTGCAAATCTCTTCATCAAACACCCACTAGGCACTGTGCCCTGCTCCCAAGAAGCCATATCTTTTTTTTTTTTTTTTTTGGTGAGGAAGATTGGCCCTGAGCTAACGCCCACTGGCAATCTTCCTCTTTTTGCTTGAGGAAAATTGGCCCACATCTGTGCCAATCTTCCTCTACTTTGTACGTGGGACGCCGCCACAGCATGATTTGATGAGTGGTATGTAGGTCTGAACCCAGGATCCGAACCTGTGAACCCCAGGCCGCCAAAGCAGAGCACAAGAACCCAACCACTATACCGCCAGGCCGGCCCCTCAAGAAGCCATTTCTATAAACTACTTCTGACAGAAAGTTCCAGACCAGATAGCCCCCAAACCTAGCTCCACCTACCATGGCTAAACATACCCCTAGTCTGTCACCCATCATCTAATGTCCAGAACAACAATTCATCATCATTACCACTTCTTTTTCCTTTTCTTAATCATTTTTATGATTAAAAAAATGACCCAAAAAAGGAGCTTTCTCAATGCTACCGTCTCCAGCAACACTGCACACCACAATCACCTACAAGCACGCTAGGTGAAGTAAGAATTTCAACTCTGAACTTGCTGATGCAGCACCGCCCAGAACACTGAATGGACAATCTTCAGTATGCAAAGTAGAGGGCAAAATTTAGCTACAATGTGATGATGGAGGGAAAACGGAGGTGTTTCAGGACATACAAAGGCTATCATCTGCTACCTTCAAAGACTGAAAGTTGTCTTTTTTCCATATTGGAGAAGAGATCCTGGATTAAAAGGTAATTTTCCCTTCAAACTATAGTAGTGTCATGAAGCTACTATCAAATACTTCATGCTTTACTAGATAGTCAAGCCAAAAAGCCATTAAAAAATAAACCTTTCCCCCAGGATGTGGAGCACAATAAAACCACATATGACCACATCCTTGAAACAAGAAAGGATGGCATTTTTTAAAAAATATTTTCAGGGGCTATAAAGGAGCTCTCGAAATTTAAAAAAAAATCATAGCAATAAAAAATTCATAGTAGGGTTTAGAGAAAAAGTTGAAGATATCTCCCAAAAAGGAAAACAAAAAGACAAAGAAATGGAACTAGAAGAAAACAGAAGAGGTTCAGGAGAACTCACGTTCACAACAGAGGACAGGAGCTTACAGATGGAACAGGCCCACCAAGTGCCCAACACAATGAACAAAAACAAGACCCACATCACGGCACCACCCTCGTGAAACTTCCAAACACCGAGAAGAACAAGAAGAGCCTAAAAGATGACACAGAGGAAAATGCAGGTCACACACAAGGAATGGCTTTGGACACATCGACCAACCGTCACCTTCAAAGCTGGAAATAATTCAGCAGCGGCTGCAAAATTCTGCAGGAAAATGATTTCTAACCCAGAATTCTATACTCAGCCAAACTACCAATTAAATGAGAGTAAAATATTCAAACATCATACCAGATCTCAAAATAATTATTTCTTAGAAAGCTACTGGTGAACATACTCGACCAAACTAAGAGAGAAAACTTAAAAAGGAGGCATCTTGGAGCCACCCCGGAGGTGTAGTGGTTAAGTTTGGCACGCTCTTCTTCAGCAGCCCAGGGTTTGCAGGTTTGGATCCCGGGCGTGGACCTACACCACCCATCAAGCCATGCTGTGGCGGTGTCCCACATACTAACTAGAGGAAGATGTGCAGAGATGTTAGCTCAGGGCCAATCTTGCTCACCAAAAACAAAAAAGGAAGCATCTTACCCGGAAAGAGGTGAAAGGAATTCTCAGGGTGATAGGGACAATCTAAGAGGACAGGTGTGAGCAGGCCTAGAAAGCAACCAATTTAGAGGAAAGCAGGCAGAATGAGAGGTTTGGGAAGAATTATCCTAAGAAAGGGGTAAAATGGATGATTTCCTGATGCAAGTGAATGTACTGAGAGGAGATTTACATGGCGGGGGGGGGGGGGGGGGAGTGAAGAGATAACAGATAAAAGGAAAACTAAGCAAAACAAAGCAGGGCAATTATCAACTCTAGGAAAAAGAAAAAACTATGAAAGAAAGGAAATATAATCAAAATAGACTAAATATCTTAGCTGTGAATAATATTTCCATAATCATCATAGGTGCTGCTGAATATTTCACCAAAACCTTTAACATCATTATACTGAGAGGACACGGAGAAAGTGGGCAGTGGGGAGGGCACAGGATAAGTGACCTAAACGGTCTTCTTCGCGGAAGGATATCTCTCACACACAAACTCTGGAGGAAATACCTAAAACGTTAAAAGGGGTGGCCTCTGGGGAGCAGGAATCAGGGTGGAGAAGGGCGGAGTAGGTGATTGCTGTTTTTTTTGTTCTAAGCTTTGTGGAACTTTTGACTCTTAAAACTATGCGCCCGTATAACTGTTGAAAATGGGTATTTAATCTTTAAACAAAATCTGATACTTGACTAGCAAGAATATCACATTAAGCACTGTGTTCTTAAACTTTTTGGAATCCAACCCCTTTGAAAATGAATGGAAAGCTATAAATCCTCTCCCCAGTAAACACACGCATAGGCACAGACACACAAAATTTTTGCACAGGATTTCCGGCAGTGCATAAATTCCTGAAGGCCAGGTTAAAAGCCTTAGGATTATAGATTCTGGTTTCTTTCACGAAGTTTATTTAAAATCAGAGCTTGTCATTTATTGTAAAGGAAAAAAATGAGGTCACGCCTGGTCTTAAACACTTGGTAACCATCACCAGTTGTTTCCGTGACCACAAGATGCACCTCATTCCTAACATCAGGGAAGGTACAAACTTTGTTTATTGGGCTTTGCTTCAGCCTTGAAACAGATTCTCTAAAACTCAGGAATGTGAATCCCAATTGGCTTGACTCAGCTGTTTCCATTCTAGAAACGGACATGGAATCATGCACTCTTCACCCCATGAAGAAAGAGTCCTTCATATAAACCTCGAAAAGGCAAGGTCCCAAATTCTCCACATGGGTGTTTCTTCCAATAGCGGAATTACTCTAATGACTTCTTGGCAAAACTTCTGTAATCAGAGAGGACCATTTAAATACTCCAAAACACAAAATTTAGCTCCGCTTCTGACTGACTTGTCTCACTGGTGCAAATCTCACCATCAGCTCAAGAGCGAGCCTGAAGAACAGTTTTGTCATTTAACAGGGATCTTAACGGTCCCTGCCAACCTGTTTAGAATGTTGGTGCCTTAGTTTATTTATTTGTTAACTGAGGGTAACAATAACAACTTCATTGGATGTTGTCATAAACGGATTGGGTAATTGTGAAAGGCGGAATAATGGCTCCCAAAGACGTCCATGCCCTAATCTCTGGAACCTGTGACAATGTCACATCACATGGCAAAAGGGACTCTGCTACTGACCTTAGATAGGGAGACTATCCTGGGTTACCTAGGTGGGTCTAATCACGTGAGCCCTTAATAGCAAGACCCTTCTCCAGGTAGAAGAGAGATGCATGCAGCAGAAGGGGAAGTGAGAGAGCGGGAGCAGAATTCACGGTCCTTGCTGGTTCTGGGATCAGAGGGTTATGGGCAAGGACCAGAAAGAGGCCCCTAGGAGCTGAGGGTGGCCCCCCAGCTGACAGCCAGCAAGGAAACAGGGGCGTCAGTCCTACAGCTGTCAGGAACTATATTTGGCCAACAATCTGAACGAGCTTGCAAGCAATTCTCCCCCATGGTCTCCAGTAAGGAACACAGCCCTGCCGACACTTTGTTTTTGGCCTGGTGAGACCCAAGTCAGACTTCTAACCTACAGAACTGTGAGATAATATATTTCTGTTGTTTCATGCCACTAAGTTTGTGGCAATTTGTTACAGCAGCAATAGGAAACTCACAGAGTGATATATGTGACAAGATCCAGCAGAGTGTCTGTCACATTGTCAATATTCAACAAGAGTCAACTGACTTCCTTAAATCAAAAGACAGGGATGGCCATACGCCATCCAAAACAACAGATTATAGACTTGTTCTGAGAAATACAGATTTGGGGAATTATAAACTTCCCAATTCAGGTACTTCACTGCCCCTCCTTTTACTTATACACCTACCAATACCTGTCTTCTCTGGTAAGCTCTAAGAAGCATGTAGGAGAATAAATCCCAGACCGTGTGCCCCAACCCGGCCCCCAAACTCCCCTATGTGCCTATGGCAGCGCTGACTATACTGCGCTGAAATCATATCCAGGTCTGCTGCCCCTGCCAGACTGTGAGCCCCCAGCTCTTCACCTGTGAGTCACCGCATCCCACCTCTGTATCTCCACAGCTGGCACGGAACTTGGGCACACCACAGGTAAACCATCCATATAAATGCTTGTTGACTGTATGGTATTACTTAACATCTGTGTACAAAATGTAAATTCTCTGAGGACCAGAGCTGTATTTTATTTTATTAGTCTTTGTATTCCTCCCACTGCCGACGCTTGGGAGATCAGAGGCTCTCAGGAGAAACTGGTGCAGGGGAAGAAGAGGCAGGAGAAAGAGAGAAGCAGAGCTGCCTGGTGGATGGGAGACACTCTCCATGAACAGCTTCCCAAGTGGCCTGAGGAGAGGAGGGCCTAGAAAAGCTCCCTGGAGCCGAAGCCAGGTTCCTGCTGATGCCTGCTGCCCACGCCTGCGCATACTCCACCCGCGAACGGGCAAACACTCTGCTGACCCTGACCTCGGACTGCCCACTGCCTTCCCCAATCTCAGGACAGGCCACTCAGGAACGGAAACGTCAAGAAATTATGCTTCATTAAAGGACGGTTCGTGGGAGTGTACATATTTGAAGAGACTATTAAAGGCTAAACTATGCACATTCAATAGTCTCGCTTACAAAGATTAACGGAACTGAAACTTGAATTTGATGTTTCCCCCAAATGCTAAAATATCAAACATTATTTGCCAATTAAAGATAGAAAACAATCCTAAAAGAAGCTGCCTAACATACCTCAAATTAAGGATCATCTGGGGCTGGCCCTGCGGCTTAGCGGAAAAGCGCGCGCTCCGCTACTGGCGGCCCGGTTCGGATCCCGGGCGCGCACCTACGCACCGCTTCTCCCGCCATGCTGAGGCCACGTCCCACATACAGCAACTAGAAGGATGTGCAGCTATGACATACAACTATCTACTGGGGCTTAGGGGGAAAAAAAAAAAGAAAAGGATCATGTGTATCAAACATTTGGAGTTTTAAAGAGAAACGCAGATTCATTAAATTCTCAATGAGGCATTTTTAAAAAATCCTTGGCAACATAATATTTTACAACTTACAAAATTCCATTACATTCATGGTTTCATCTTATCCTCAAAACAATCTCTTGAGCTAGATAGGACAGGTATTACTAACAACTCCACTTTACAGATGAGGGGACTGAAGTTCAGAGAGGAACGCAGACTTACGGAAAGCATTAATAGGGCCAGTTACTAATCAAGTCTCCTGTCCACAAGAACTGGAGTAAGTTACCTTTAACATATTATTTATATTTACGCCCTGTCAACATCCAAAAAGGTTCCGAGGTAGCCTGCAATAACAGACACTCATACAATAAGATCGTTAAAATGGACAAGAAATAAGAAAAAACCATTTGGCACGTGATGGGGAACAGGTGGCAGGGGGTGAGCCAGGGTTAATATCAAAGACTTAGATTTACAGTCTAAGAAAAATTTATCTTGGGCCAGCCCCGTGGCTTAGCGGTTAAGTGCGTGCGCTCCGCTACCGGCGGCCCAGGTTCGGATCCCGGGCGCGCACCGAAGCACCGCTTCTCCGGCCATGCTGAGGCTGCGTCCCACATACAGCAACTAGAAGGATGTGCATCTATGACATACAACTATCTACTGGGGCTTTGGGGAAAAAAAGGAGGAGGATTGGCAATAGATGTTAGCTCAGAGCCGGTCTTCCTCAGCAAAAAGACGAGGATTAGCATGGATGTTAGCTCAGGGCTGATCTTCCTCACAAAAAAAAAAAGAAAAAGAAAAATTTATCTCTGAACTTCCAGTTCCAGGCAAATAATACTCAAAGGAAAAAGGTGATTTATAGAATATCATAATCTTAAAAAAAAGGAAAGCACCAACTGTTCTTTAGAGCATGGGTCTCCTAACAGCCACATCAAATCTCTAGGCCACCACACCAATGACATTAAACCAAGGAGTACTTGGGGGGTGGATTAAGCTCTCTGTTTGGGCCCCCAGGGAAGAGCAAGGTTTACTCTCTTTCTTCAGTGAAGAACTAGAGGACAATTTTGAAACGTAGAATTCCAACTCTATCTTCTCCATCCCCAGGCATTCCCTCCCATGAAAGACCCCTTCTCATTTAATCCATATAAAAATCAGGCCTGCTACAAAACAAATAATACTCTCGCACAACAAGCATTAAGTGGTTAAGTTTCAGTGAAAACATTAATACAATCTAAGAAAACCACAAAGAAAATCCAGCTGAATTTCTGAAGACCCCTCCTAAAATAAGATCCCTAACAAAACAAACCATGTGGAACATGTAATAAAGCACTTTCTTAAAAAAAATTAAGGAAAGACTGCAAACCAAAATAAAGACAAAAATCCTACTGCGTTAAGTAAAAACCGTAGTTTATTAGCATCGGTACTTGACCAAACAGCTATCTTCTATTTTTAATCCCTGTAATCATCCAAATAAGAATCACAGACAAAATTGTGCATCCTTGCTACAGACAGAGACATGCGGCTCTAAGAAAATCGAGCACGCCAAATTCCCATCTCACTAAAAGGATAAATTGGAAGGGATATTACTATTTTAATGGATTAATTACTATATTCCTTAGAATTGGAGCTTCCTTATAGGTCATTTAACATATGATGCAATTTTTTGCAAGTAATCATTTTAAACTACGCTTTAAACCATTATACAAAGCCACATACACCTACTCAAGGCACTCCCAAAATTCCATTTATTTCAGACTCCCCAGAATAAAATCTCTGTTACAGACTGGGACATACAGAAACCCACAGTTGGCCGACTTCATATGACACTCAAAAGATCAGCGAAATGCCCCTGACAAGAGCTCTGCATCCAACAACTTCATTAAAGAAAACATCAAACCAATTTGATATAGCACAGATGTTGCAAGTAAGACATAATTATGAAGACTATGCAAGACCATATCAAAAAGTTGCTTAAGTTTCCATCATAGACTCTGGTCTTTAACTCTGAGACAAAATACACACTTACGCAACTAAACTCTTTGAAAAGAAAAAGAACTTCCACTTTAGAAGCTACATTTTCAAAGATCTTGATTATTTATACCACTGTCACTCAGAGAACTTTCCTCTGCTATATTTGGTTGAAAGAACTGCAAGTTTAGGACTGAGAAGGTTCTTACCTCGTTTAACACCCTCAAGATGAGGAAATCAAAGCCCAGAGGGGTTGGCTCTGCAGGAACAAAATGTAAGTTAATTCTACAGGCAGAATTAGACCCAATAAATCCTAATCAAGTCCTTCAAGCTGTGCAGCAAACACTAGGAAGTAACAGCAAATATTAATCTAGAAACCCTTAGGAGAGTTGAAGCACTGCAGATTAAATCACATGAAACACCTGGACCGGTGGGAGAGAAAAAGGACCTCTCATTTAGACACCTCTCCCTGGCTCTGGGTACAACTGCTCCCACCTCTATCAGAGCACTTATCAGGCTGCACTATGGCTGACCACTCAGTCTTCGAAGACCACGGCTCTCAGAGGACAGGACACAAGGATTTCAGGGAAGGCTCCAGAGAGCAAAGGTCACCTAAGCTGAGACCATAAGAACAGGTAACAGGAGCTAGAATGACCCAGCTGGGCGCAGGGGGGAGAGGGGAAGAGTCCAGAGGGAGAAGGCAAATAAGGAAGGGCCTGCATGTAGTCTGGACTTTCCAACAATGACAGCTGCAGTTATTCCCACATTTTTGCCTTGTATTCCTGTTATTTATATACCATCTTGTGCACAAAAAACTTCAGTCTGGATATTAGAGCCACTTGTGCCTACAGCTCAGTCTTTTGTCTTGGACCAGAACACTCTTAAAAGGGAAGGACTGTCTTGCTCGACTTTGCATCCCTCAGGGAAGAGAATCATCCTGGGACATAATAGGTGTTTTAAAACGCTGTATGAGAGGGTAAATGAATGACTCCACTTTACAGAAGTGGCTGAGAGATCCAGACCCTGCCGAGCAGCATCAGGTCTTGACTTCAGGCTGAAATCTGAGTTTCCCCACCCACAACTTCACCCTTGCTGTCCCTTAGTAAACCTGACCTCTAACTCTAACCGCCTTGGCTCATTCCGTGGGTGTGGATTCTCCTCCTTCAAACGCATTTTCCAGCCCGCCAAATTCTTGGGAGAGTTTCCTCCGCTCTCCAGGCGCCGAGAGCAGCAAAGTTAAATCTGGCTTTCCAGATTTTTTTTTCTTCCCAGCCCTAACGGAAGAAATCAAGAAGCGCCGGGCAGAGGGGCTGGGCTGCCTCCAATCAGCGCCGGCTCCCGCCGGCCGAGCCCAGCGCCGGAGCAGGAAACGCGGCGGCCTGACGCGCGGTCCCCGGGCGCGGTGACAGCCCCGCGCTCCCCGGGGTCGCGGCCGGGGACAGGGGCAGCCCAGCGGCGCGCTCCCCGCTTCTGCTCACTTGGCAAGTAAGGCAATAAATAAAACAGCGGGTCGGCGGTCCCACCAGTCCAACTGCGCCCCCCGCGCAGCCCGCTACGCCTCGACGGACGCCGCGACCCGCACAAGCACCCCTCGACACTAGGAACCCCCCACACACACCCGCACACGAGGGGGCGCGCCAGGGGCGGGATCACACCCCGACAAGCCGCGGGGGGAGGACCGGGGCTCTGGCTGGCCAGGACACCACGCGCGCGGGGCCACGCAGCCACCCTCGGTGACCCACAACACGCAGTGAACCAGTCGTGGGGGGAGTGGCGAGAAAGAGCCCTCATCTCAGGGTGCCCAGGACCCCACGATCGAGGGTCCACGCAGTCACCTCCAGGAGACACAGGGGACCACTCACACCACGGCGCGAGCGGGGACAGAAAGTCTCCCACTCGCAGGGTGGCCGGGATTCCCCACGCGCGGGGCCCACGCAGAGCCACCCCCGGAGACACACGGGGAACCAGCCGCATCACGGGGGAGTGGGGGCCGAGACAGTGCCCCCCTCAGGGTGACCAGGACCCCCGCGCGGATTCACGCAGGCACAGAGCCTCCTCGGTTCCACCCGAGGCCGAGACAATGCCCGGGCGCCCAGGCGCCGACAGACGCTCAGTCCCGGCCCCGGCCCCGGCCCCGGCCCCATCCCGCTGGCGCTCAGGGCGGCCCCATCACCTCGGGCGGCGACCCCGCGGCCCCCTCGGACCTGCCACACCCGGCCCAGGGACCCCTGCCCGGCTCCAGGATCCCCGCCCGGGCCCTGGACCCCCGCCCGGCCCCGAGATCCCCACCCGGCCAGGAACCTCGCCTTGGGTCCCCGCCCGCCCGGCCCGGGACCCCTGCCCACCTGGGGACCCCTGCCCGGTCCCTGGAACTCGTCTGACCCCTTGGCCCCTACCCTGCCCTGAAACCCCCGTCCGGCCCCTGAAACCCCCGTCCGGCCCCTGAAACCCCCGTCCGGCCCCTGGACCTCCGCCCGGCTGGCACCTCGCCCTGGGTCCCCCGCCCGCCAGGCCCGGGACCCCTGCCCACCTGGGGACCCCGCCCGGCCCCGGGACCCCCGCCCGGCCCGGCCCCGCCGCCGCCGCCTCACCTCAGGCCGCCGCTTCCGCAGCGCTCGCTCCTTGCCGGCGGCGCCGGGACCGAGGAGCGGAGCCGAGCAGCCGGCAGAGCCGCGGCCGCCGCAACAATGGAGCCCCGGGGCGGGGCCGCCTCGCCGCCGCCTCAGCCCGTCTCCGTCCGGCTCGGGCTCGGGTCCGCGCGGAGCAGCAGCCGGCGCAGGACTGCGGCCGGGCTGGGGCACCGCGCAGGCGCACTCGCCCCGCCCGCGGCCCCTCAGCCCCGCCCCCGGCGGCGCCCGGCGCTCAGGGCCCGCCCCCCGGCCAATGGGGAGCGAGCTGCGAGGAGGGGGCGGGGCCGGGAGAAACAAAGGGAGGTGGGGCGGGGTGGGGCGGGGCGGGGTGGGGCGGGGGCCCCGCGGGGTGGCAGGACTGACAGCGGCCGCATCCGCGGTCCAGTCGGGCCCAATCCGGGAAGGCCGAGCGTAACGTCCACTCGGAATCCAGCCAGCAGGGCGTGTTCATTCCAAACCCAGAACTTAGGTTTGTAGGGTTGGCCTTCTTTACGGAAAGGGAAACTGAGGCCCAAAGAGCGAGATCACCTGCAGCTCCAAGTCTCATAGTCCCATTCACTTGTTGATCTTTTATTCATTCAACAAACATTTTCGCAGCACGTACGGTGTGCGTTAGGAGTGGAGTAGAAGCAAACTTGGCCCTCAAGGAGCTCGGTCAAACAGGACCAGAGATTTCTCGGGGTCACTAACGCATGATGAAGGAGCCCAGGACCAGGCTGTTTCCCTCTCCTACCTCAAAGCTTTTGTGGCTTCTTTCCGGTTTGCTATTTCCAACCTGAAATGTCCTCCTTTGCCCTCCTGTCACCCCCATATATCCAAGCACCAATCATCTTTAAAACCTCTGTCCTCATCGTATTTCATCTTTTGGCATCATCTGACCCTGCAATCTGGGTTTTTCTCTATCCCACTAGCTACTCCTCTTCAAGTCTCCAGGAGCCACCCCTTCTCTGCCCAACCTCTACGTGCTGGGGTGTTAGGATGGCCCATGGCTCTAGCCAGATGCCCTTCTATTCGCCACGGACCCTCTCTCAGTCATGCTCTCCCAGGCTTTAAACACCATCCACATACTGGAGTGACTGCCAGATCCGTATCCCCAGTTCTGACCTCTCCGGGATCCCCAGCTGGATGCCTAGGAGGCATCTCAAACCTCTCATGGCCCAGACAAAGTGCTTTATTCACTGCCCCCCAAGCTGCTGCAGCACATTCTTCTCTTACTCAATAAATGGCCTCTCCGTCCACACAGCTGCTCAGGTTAAAATCTGAAATCATCCTTGAGTGCTTCCTTTCCCTCACCCCTGCATGCAGTCCTTCTCTGCATTCTCATAGCCTGCACTGCCACCTCCGTTACAACATCAGCTGGAGTTTTCTGTCTGAGTGGTTTTCCCCCACCCCTAGTGAAGTGTGACCCTTCTAGGACAAGGCAGGGGCCTGACTCTGATTCATTTCTGTGCACAGAACAGGGCCTCGCGCCCTGAAGGCACTCAGGGAAAGCTGGTAGATGGATGGGTAAATGGATAAGGTCTTGACTAGGGTAGACCCCCTCCCCATCTCCCTGCACACACACACTCACACATATGCACTAACACACACACGCACACCACTGAAAGCCTGGCTTCCAATCTGATGTGCCAAACAAATTCCTCCTTGAACATAAGAAACTTCCCTACCTCTCTCCAGCCAGGCCCCAGTGTGGTTTGGGGATGTACTCAGATCAGGAAAACAAAATCTTAGGGAGGGAAGTAGTTAGGACAGAGGACACCATTCCAAGCTTCCGGCTTTGGACAGTTGCCCTCTGCCTGATACGCTTTTCTCCCTGTGCCTGGTCAACTCCTACTGACCCCTTAAGTCCCACCCTAAATGTCATTTTCCCCAGGAAGGCTTCAGGGCCACCCCCGCACCAAGTACAACTACGGCAGACACACATCAAGGTGACCCCCAATGAGTCACGCCCTTGTGCGAGCCCCCCCACTGTGAGTGCAGGCACAGCCTGTGACAGCTTCTAGCTGTTAGAAGTGGCAGAGGTGACACGATGTCACTCCCATGGTCACGTCACATTGCTTCAGAATTCGTCCTAACAGACTAGAGAGAGAGGTTCTACTTACAGGCTTTGAAGCAGTCGCCTGCCATGCTGTCAGGGGGCCTTTGGAGAAGCCCACCTGGCGGATGGTCTGTAGGACCTGAGGACAGCCTCCAGTGGACAACCAGCAAAAAGCTGGCCTGCAGTCACGCAGGCCTGTGGAAATGAATTCTGGCATCAACCTGAACGAGCTGGGAAGTGAATTCTTCCCTAGTTGAGCCTCCAGGTGAGGGTGCAGCCAAGCCAAAACACTGAGTGAAGCCTGGTCAGCCCGGAGCAGAGGACCCAGCTGAAATGTGCCAAACTCCAGCTCACAGCAACTGACTTAAGAAATGCGTGCATTGTGTTGAGCTGTTACATTTGTGGTTATTTGTTACGAAAAAATAAAAAGCGAATACTAGGTCCCTCCCCAGTTCACACATTCCTAGCACCCTGTACTTCTTCCTGGCATTCATCGCAGTGACACTTATTTGTTTAGAATCTCTCCCTTGCCGCTAGCATGGAAGCTCCATGAGAAGAGAAATGGAACCTGTCTTGCTCATCGCTGTGCCCAGCACAGTCAGTCCTTCCTAGCCCCCTTTTCCCTGGCCAGGTCCCATTATAGAGCCCAGAATAGTTCCTTCCTGCCTAGCCTCCCATACAGCCCGAGGTGGCCATGTGACACGGTCCTGGCCAGTGAGACATAGGGGAAGGTGGCTGAAAGGTTTCTAGCAGTGTGTCCTGGAGCCAGTTGGGACCAGACCGGGACAGCTGATTGCTCACTGTTCAGAAATTTTACAAGTCCGTTGTTAAACACAGTCATTACTTAAAAATTAAATTATATAACAATTAAAAGCTGTATTAAAAACAAAGATAATAAATACTAAAAATTCATTACTTCCTTTTTTTTTTTTTTTAAAGATTTTATTTATTCAGTTTTTCCCCCCCAAAGCCCCAGTAGATAGTTGTATGTCATAGGTTCACATCCTTCTAGTTGCTGTACGTGGGACTCGGCCTCACGTTGGACGGAGAAGTGGTGCCTCGGGGCGCTCCCGGGATCCGAACCCGGGCCGCCAGCATCAGAGCGCGCACACTTAACCGCTAAGCCACGGAGCCGGCCCAATTCATTACTTCCTAATTATTTTACTACAGTTTACAATCATCTATGCTATTGAGGATGTTACGTCTACTGTAACTGTATGATAGAATACTATCGAATGGGGTGCTACTGACATCTCTTCCCATGTCCAAAGCCAGCCATGTCTTGTTGGTACCTTGAGATCAGATGTGATAAGACAATTTATACCACAGAAATTGGTAACTGCTACACATCAGGACTCTCTTCCCTCCTCCTGTCCGCCAGAACACCAGTAATTGAACATTTACCGGCACATCACTGGCTTCTGGGGAAGACGTTACTTTCTGGGAAAAGAAGCAGACACAGCCGATACTGCTTTTCCTCAGCAGCATGGATTATTACCTTGAACGTGTGCTGTCTGGAGCTGCAGCAGCCAGCACACAACCATGAACAAAGTCAGAATCAGAGAGATTCTGACTCTTCCACACTCAAACCACCGGATCAAGACCAAGAAGCACCTACCTCCAGATTCTCTATTACGTAGGAAAAACAAATCCCTTATTTGCATAAGCCACGGTTAGCCAATTTTTCTGTTACTTACAGAATTCCTAGCTGAAGCATATAAGCATTGCACAAATGTTTGTCAAATTAACAAGCTTAAGGGCCGGCCCCGTGGCTTGGTGGTTAAGTGAGCGCGCTCCACTGCTGGCGACCCGGGTTCGGATCCCGGGCTCACACCGACGCGCTGCTTCTCTGGCCATGCTGAGGCCGCGTCCCACATACAGCAACTAGAAGGATGTGCAGCTATGACACACAACTATCTACTGGGGCTTTGGGGGGAAAAAAATAAATAAATAAAATCTTTAAAAAAAAAAAAAAATTAACAAGCTTATCCTGACTCTCCCTCATCAGTGGTCATCGTATTTGGGCTTACGTCCACTAACAAGAAACTCACCACCCAATGAACATGGTTTCACAGCTCTGATTAGTAGAAAGTTTTTCTCTATATGAAACTGAAACTTTAGGACTTCTTGGAAACTCAGAAAATAGGAGAAATCCCTCTTTGCCACCACAGCCCTTCTCACGTAGAAAGAGTGTTCACTCAATGGGAAAATAAATCAGGGTTTATTGCTCCACGAGTTGGGCCAACACTCCTTGTGGAAGATCCTGACCTAGTCCGACACCGTGAAGGGCCATGTGGTGGGGTTAGCGAACCAAGACCTCCTCCCAGACTCTTCCAGTAACAAGTCTCTTGTGAAAAACATTTAATTACAAGCTATTTGTATGCCAAGCTAAGCTGCATTTCCGTGACACTTTTGACGCAGTCTTCCTAGATTCTGGGGCCTAAAGGGAGCAAAGATCATCTATGGCAACTGTGCACCTGGGGGAATTCCGGGCCCAGCTGCGGCCGTGATGTCAGCGCACCAACGCAATGAGAGCCCTCGGGACCGCTGCATTAGTCATCTGTTGCCGTGTAAAAGGTTACCCCAAACCTAGCAGCCTAAAGCCACTTCCCTTTGTTATCTCAGTTTTTGTGAGTCAGCAATCCAACACAGCTGGACTGGTGCCTCAGCTCAAGTCTCTCACAGGCTGCATCGAACTGCTGTCTGGGGCGGTGGTCTCATGTGAAGACTTGACTGGGGGATGACCTGTTTCCAAGCTCACTCATATGGCTGTTCCCAGGACATGGTTCCTCTCCCGCTCTTGGCCCCCCTCAGGTACTCACCACGTGAACCCTACACTGGGCAACTCACAACACGGCAGCTGACTCTCCTCAGAGCAAGTGAGTGAGAGAGCACTTGAGACGGAAGCCACAGTTGCTTCGTAACCAAATACCAAGAGGGATATTCCATCACCTTTGCTGTCTTCTATTCAAAGCAAGTCAGTAGATCCAGCCCTACTGGGGAGGGGACCACACAGGGGCGAGAATACCAGGAAGCCGGGATCATTGGAAGTTGGCTCAGAGGCTGCCTACCACAGCTGCTGAAAACTAATGATTAAAAAAAAAAAAATCTTAAAAGCAGCCATAGAAGACTAACATCATATTGTGGGGAATAATAATAAGAATTACTGATGACTTCTCATCAGAAAAAAATGGAAGTCAAAAGACAATGGGATAACAGTCTTATGAAGTTGAAAGGAGGAAAAAACCTGTCAATCCATCTCCTGCCAAACCTACAACCACTTCCATGGACTCTCTCTACCATGACGGAGGTGCCCTGTCTTCAGTCTCCTTCATGCACGTGGTACAATATGAAAAGAACCACTGCCCAGCTGGCCCCAAGAGTGTAATTCTCTTGCTCTGCTTGGTGCCTTTGCAAACATGGTGGTGTAGTGTCTCAGAGAAAGTATAACTTTGAGAGTAAAGACAAGCATCTCTTGAAACTCAGCACTAACACCTGTAAGACCTTGGGCAAGTCTCTTAGCTTCTCTGAGCCTCAGTAGCTACAATAGTAAACTATGTATAGTCCCTACCATGCTGGGGTTTTCTGAGAATTAAATGGATAGCATATGTAAATTTCCTAGCACATAGTAAGCACCTAGTAGATATAAGTTCCTTTCCTGCTCAAGCTCCCACCTGGCAAACTCCTATTCATCCTTCAAGCCCCAGCTCAAATGTCACCTCTGTGAGGCTGTCTCAGCTCCCCAAGAAGGCATCTTTGCCTCCTCCATGATCGAACTGCTGCTTGAACAACCCACCGTATATTATTACACTAACCCCCTGTGCTCTCATGGTCTATTTCCAGCTCTATCCCCCCCACGCAACAGCAAGCTCTTCCAGGGCAGGACCTGTTTGATTCACACTTATCTGCCTGGCACCCACAAGTACCTGGCTCCGTAGCATGCGCTGGCTGGGTATTTGTTATTTGACTGGAAACAACTTAGGGTCAAAATGAGTTGTCCAGACCTTGCTCTTATGCTGAGCATATTTCTGCCACAAACTAAGCAGCGTCCCAGCCTTCCTCTCCTCCTTCATTCCCTGTCACCATGAAAGAAGGGACTTCTCATCCCCCAGGATTGACGCAGTCATCACCTTCGCTGACCACTCTGTATAAAACAGCACCCTCTGCTGTCCCTCTCTCCCCTTGTCCTTCTAATGTTTTGCCTTAGCATTTATCCCCCCTCGACACATGTATTGTCTGCCTGTTCCTTTCACCCCAAATTGAAGACAAGTTCCAGATTTTTATTGGTCTTCTTCACTGTTGTATCCCGAGATCCCAAAAGAGTGCACATAGTAAGCACTCAGTAACTGTTGAATTACTCAGTTAATCTCATGGGGTTGTGGGAAGATTTAAATCTTCGACAACAGTGCCTGGCAGGCATTGTGCTTTTAGTCCTTATTGGTTTTTCTTCCTCTTCTCCCTCCCTCCATCCCTCCCTCCTCTGCCTCTTTCCCTTTGGTATTTATATGCTCAGGTCTCTCTCATTAAAAGAATAACACATCCCCTGCACTCAATCACCGGGGCCTGGTGAGTCTCCCTCTGGAATCCCTGTCCTCCCAGCCTCCTGCTGCCACCTCCTCCCAGCCTTTGCATCTCTCCTGGAATTGTGGCAAAGCATCCAGCCAGCCTCCAGGCCTGGTCCCTCCCATCCCTTCTCCACAGGGCAGCGCAAGGCAAAGGAAGAGAGCTGGAGAGAGTGCTTTAAGAGCAAACCTCAAAACTCCTTCCAAGAGAAAAGCACATATATTGGTCTGGGAAGCCACCTTGAAGAGCAGGTTTGTTTATAGAGACCCTCTGGATATAGAAGGAGGGGCTGAGGCAGAGATACCAACGGAGCTGGGCTGCTCTGGACACGAAGGGCTTGGCAGCTACGTGTGGGGGCACCCAGACAGAGAAGAGGGGAGAAGAAGACAGCCGGGGGGAGGAGACACAAGGAGAGAAGAGGAAAAGGACTGCAGGGGAAAACTCTGCTGGGGGTAAATGCCTTGTGACAACTATGGCCTGGGCTGTTTTAAACATGGATGTCTAAAGGGCAGCCTTCTGCCCAGCACCTCCGCTAGCCACCTCCACTGACCCAGGGATGCAAGGGGCGCCTATTCTCTCTGCCTTTATCCCCCGCCCTCAGTAGGCATCTAGCCCTGTGTGAGTAGTATTGGGGTGGCGGAAGGTCTTGGTCCCTAAAAAGGGGCCTGGTCCCTGTTTGGGTTGAGAGAAGGGGCTGGTGCAGAAGGTGAGACACCTGTTAATATACCTCAGTAGTCTCACCAAATTGATGAGAACTTCACACATTTTTGCCCCATAAGTGGATTAAATCAGTTCAACCAAAGCCGCCAAGCTGTATTCACTACTGAAAAATTTTAAAAACCACAGGTTGGCACGTACATGGATTTCTGACCAGCCAGTCCACCAGTGACAAAATATAGGTACAGGTGCCCTTGCCCCACAAACCCTGAAGCTGTGTCCTCATAGAACATCTCACACTAGCCATCTCTGTAGCTCTTCCCTCTGCGGACGACTCACGCATTTACCTTCTCACATGCTGTCTGAACCAGCCCTTGGAAGTGGGCATTAGTTCTCTCCTGCTGTGCGGCTCAAGCTAGTCTCTTCTCTTCCTTTGGCCTCAGTTTTCCCTCCTGCGAATCCATGCATGAGACTGGCTGGTTCCAAAGGTCCCTACACCATCGACGTTACTGATTCTGGACTATGATAAAATGATTGAGCTCCTTTTGCATTCATTTGTGCACGCATTTATTCCTTCTGTGTTTATCTTTTGGCAATGATAAGTAAGTTGTGCATCTTTACACAAAAAAATGATTCATACAAAAACCAGTGCCACTAAGTAGTTTCCCCCGGGACTCTTTATTGAAAAAAATGGCCGCATACTGGGCGCTATGAGTGTTGCTGAATTTGAGCCTTGTGTGTGGGAGATGGAGGAAGGAGAGGGCACCGGGGAATGGAGAAGCCTGGGCTTAGAGCCAGGTGGTCCTAGGCTCGAATCCCAGCACCTCCACTAACCAGCTGTACGACTATAGATAAGTTGCCTAATGTTTCTGAGCCTCAGTTTGCTCTCTGTAAAATGGGATGGTTGTGCTTGTTACGTAGACGATAAGGTCTGTAAAACTCCTGGACCCACGCCTGACATGTAGCCCATCCTCAAACATGGCGATTACAGAGGGTGAAAACGTGCATTTGGATTTGAGTCCCAGCTCTGCCACCTACTAGCCGTATGCTCTAGGCTATCTATTTAGTTTCTCTGAGGCTCAGTTTCCTCATCTGTAAAACGGAGATACTACTACCAAGCTTACAAAGTGGTTCTGAGGATTAAATCGTATAATGTAAAATGCTCAGCCTGGTTTCCAGAGCAGAGCGAGCACTGAGTTAATGGTAATTGCTAACACTACCTGAATATGGTGGTGATGAGGTTGAGGGTGAGGATAACGACAACAACAGCTTCTGAGAAATGAGATGTGGGCAGGTCTTCATTGAAAATGGTGAGGCTTAAGCAGCTCTGAGATGCCTCATCTCAACTGAATCATTTTTTTTTTTTTTGCCTTCTTCCAAGAAAATGATTTTTTAAGACATTTCCACTTCTGGGTCTTTACAGATTCCAATTCTCTGTGTGAATTGTTTTTCTCTAATTACATTTTATGTGACATTCCCACTGATTCCAATGGGACTCCTGTAAGTAGTGGCAAAAAAACATGATATCAGGCTTAAATGCTATCAGGAACAATAAGAAAAAATGGCTCTGTTTTTCTAATTTAAGCACTATGTTTATGTTGAGCTTGTTTCTAAAATTCCACTTCCCATATTTTTTTGCAGAGTTCAGTGATTTCCCAAAAGTGTGTGGATGAGCAAAGGTGGTTCAATGTTAGAAAATCCATTAATACATTAGAAAATCCATTAATATATTAGACTATGTTAATAGATCTAAGAAGGAAAATCACATGATCATATCCGAAAATGCTGAAAAGACATTTGATAAAATTCAAAATCTATTCTTGATTTAAAAAAACACTCAAGAAAATAGAACCAGACGCATCTGAATGTTTCCTTAACTTGATATGATATGCCACTCAAAAGTCAATGTTTTAGAAGGGTTCCTGGTTAAGCCAGGGAGAAGCTACCCACTGTCATCGCTTGTATTTAAAATTGCACTTGAGGGCCGTCCCCGTGGCTTAGCGGTTAAGTGCATGCGCTCCGCTGCTGGCGGCCTGGGTTCGGATCCCAGGCGCGCACCAACGCACCGCTTCTCCGGCCATGCTGAGGCCGCGTCCCACATACAGCAACTAGAAGGATGTGCAGCTATGACATACAACTATCTACTGGGGCTTTGGGGGAAAAAATAAATAAATAAAATTATAAAAAAAAAAAAAAAAAATTGCACTTGAGGCGTGGTGCTGACCTGGAGGTGAATGGAGGGACCGGGTGAGTGGAAGACGGGTCTGAAGAAGACTTTTCAAAGCATATCTTTCATATTAAAAAAATATTGTGAACCTTTGTGGACATTTTACCTAAAAAAATTAATTAAATACATTAAAAAAACATTTTTAAAGGAACATTTCATGGTGAAGACTGGGAAACTGCCACATAGGACCTCACCCCAAGGTGGAAGTCATTGACTTGGGAATGTGCGAACAACGCACAAGATGGAGCCCTTGGGGACATCCAGCCAGTGCCTCCTTGGGCAGTTGGGGAAGCGGAGGTTTGGCAAGGTCACGTGACTTACCTAAGGGCACACACTCAGTGAACATCAGAGGCAGGTCTTCAAACTCTCAGGCCTGGACATTTTACATCAGTCACTCGATCTAGATTGTTCTATGGTGAAAGAGGAAGCCCCTTCCCCCACCGTGTTCTGAAATGATATAAATCCTGCAACTTTTATGAGTGCCTGCTCTGTGCCAGGCACTGAGCAAGATGCTATAGACGGAAATTACTAAGACTCCGGGATTGCTGGTTTACGGCTCCTTAACCTAAGGCCCTGCCACTGTCCTCCACCTCTACTATCTCCTTATCCATCCATTTCAGTTTCAGAGAAAGACTCTGATTGGCCCAGCTAATCACCATTTATCCTGTTGGACAGAACTTCTGTGTCAGACCAGCTCACAGGCTGCTGGCCAGCCTACAGGTTAGCTGCCTTTGGGTCTGGTGCCACCACTGGTCCAATCAGATGTGTCCAGGAGGGCAGAGCCAGTGGCCCAGAAGGTGACTTCTGGACTGTAAGGCAACTAAGGGCTGCTCCTCAGCAGAGCCGGGGTCTGGTGGTGGGGCCACACTGGTCAGCGTTGAAAGAGATGAATAGACAGATGCAATGGCCTTGGCCCAGCCTCACCCCCAGAAGTGACAGGAGAGTCCTCCCCACTCCCCACTGTGTAACTAGCTCTCTTTGGTCTGTGGGAGAATATCTGAGTCCAGAGAATGGCCGCAAACCCCTTTTATCTACTTTTCTAGGGGAAATAATTCTTGGAAACATTTGCAGGACCACAAATTGTTTAGTGTAGAGGGAGGTGACAAATATTTTGGCAGGTGGGAAGGGCTGCTGTGCTGGCAGCTGATGGAGGAGGCAGCCTGGTCTCCAGAGCATCATAGGACTTTTGGGGAGCATCTTCACTGGTGGCAGTCCCCGGGGGCCAGTAAAACATGTTCCTGCAGACCTCGAATGCATGGGGCCTCCAAGTGCTGAGGAAGGAACTGCAGGTTGGCAAACTGACTGGGGTCGTGCATGCTCACTCTTGCTGATGGCCAGGAGTCCCTCAGGAGCCAGCCTGAGATGGTGACCCAGGGCAGCTGGAAGAAGACCACTGCGAGGGAGGACGCGCCAGATGGAGCCAGGACAGGAGGTCAATGGGAGGAGTGATTCCAGACAGGACAGAGGCTGCGCCTGCCCCTCCCCTGGCTCTGGGCCACCCCCTCCCTCCAGAGGACTCAGGAGAGAGCTGCAGGTCCCCACAGCCCAGTGGCTTCCTCTGGGCACTCCGGAAGAATCTGTCATGAGATGCAGAAAGCATTTTCTGTAGGTGAGAGAGAGAAAGAGTTCTGGGTGTTAGCGCTCCTGGGATCAGCAGTGGGGTGCGATCCCCATGGGTAGGGCCCCTGCCTTATTACAGGAGCAGCCGCCGCGATCTCTCACCCCCTATGGCCCTGGATAGTTATGCCAGACGGTTATGTTTACTCCTGGGAAGGCCAGAGCGCTGGGGCGGCTGTAAGAGCAACACCTTTCTAGCCCCAGCCAGGTGAGGCCAAGGAACGGCAAGTGTCCCCGGAAGTAGACCCAGAAACCAGGACTGAGTACAAGTCACTTAAGTGGGGAGAGATCCCAGGAAGCACCAGGGTGGAGAGGGAAGGGTCGAGGAGGGAAAGGAAGGAGCCAAGAGAGGTGTGTCCACGAGCAGGTGGCCGCTGTGGGCAGCGGGCTCAATCCCAGCAGGGACATCTCAGAGCTGTCCCACCGATGGGGGAGGAGCCAGGGAGCCTCATGGTTGAGGGCTGCTCCCGGAGGCGCATTAACTCCTGGCCTCCAGGCCTGCCCCTCACACTGGCTGAGCAGGTCCTACTGCCAGAGACACAGATGTGTGCACACAGGGCTACAGATTATATGGGAATGGTGTGAGCCGAGGGGCTCCGGGCAGGGCACGGCAGGTCTCCCTGGCAGGGCGCGAAGATCACTATGAGCTGATATGGAAAGTGTCCAAACTAAGGTAGAGCTGGGCTCTTGTGGAGCACAAGGAAGGGAATGCCCCATGCCCCGGCCATGCTAGGTGGCTCCCGGGGGCCACAGGCAGCTTCCTGTCCGCAGACCTTTGCCTGTGCTGTGTCCTCGGCCTGCAATGCCCACTCCTCCCTTCCTCCCCTCGGCCTTCACTGGCTGACTCCTGCTCCCCACCCTGGACCCAGTTCCCGTGGAACCTGGTGCAGGAAGCCTTCCTAGACACCCCGCCCCGCTCCTGGACAGGCTCTTCCCAGCACTGCCCTCAGTCCCAGCACTCGCTGCCTGTGCTGCCACTGCCTCTTCCTTGACCAGCTTGTATCAGTCAGCTCAGGCTGCATAACAAAATCCCACAGGCTGGGGGCTTCACCAACAGACATTTATTTCTCATAGTTTGGAAGCTGGGAAGTCTGAGGTCATGATGCTGGCAGATTTGGTTCCTGGTGACAGCCCTCTTCCTGGCCTGTACATGGCTGCCTTCTCACTGTGTGCTCACCTGGCCTTCCCTTGGGGAATGTGAGAGGGAACTTTCTTCCTCTTCTTATAAGGCACCAGCTAGGATCCCACCCTTATGACTTCCTTTAACCTTAACTACCTCCTTAGAGGCACCATCTCCAAATACAGTCACATTGGGGGTTAGAGCTTCAACATATGAATTTGGGGGGGAATACAATTCAGCCCATAGCCCATCTCCTCCGTGGGTTTGTGGTCAGTTCTTGAGGTCTTCTTCGTCTCTGTTTTGTCATGCCCAGCTCAGTAAATATTTGTCGATGAACTGGGTTGTCTGGATGGGGAGCCGGCAGCTGCTGCCTGGTCTGAGGGTGACCTGCACGCAGCTCCCTTGCGGCTTCTCAGGCAGGCTTGCCAGGTGAGCACACGTGAGGTGCTCCCTCTTATCAAATCCAGAGTGTGGGCTTTAGGTCTTCACTCTGACATTCACAGCTGGGTAATCCTGGCAAGTTACTTCACCTCCCCCCCGTGCCTCAGTTTCCTCATGTGTAAAGTGGGATTGCGGAAGGATCTGCCTCGTAGTATTACTCTGAGGACTCCAGGTGCTCAGAACAGGGCGGGGCAGGGAGTAAGAGCTGAGAAATACATGCTACCAGGATTCCCTTCTCGACCTGCCCCGGTGACTGTGCCCGACCGGGTCCCGGGTGTGGGTGCGGGGGTGGGCCTGCAGACCCTTCTCCTCTGTCTTTTCCCTTCTTGTTGCAGCTGGCTGAAGGGTGCTTCTACTTCACACTGCACCCCCCGTTTTCACCTTGCTGGCCCCTGGGTCCGGATTTGGGGTGGGCTGGAGGGGGACCATCCTTGCAGATTTTTCTCACCTAAAACAACTAAGCAACATCTTCCAACTCAGCTGTTCCTGAAGCTCTGCATTTTGGGTTTTGGGGTCCGGTGCGTCAAGGAAACTGATACAGTCCCTGGTTCCTCATCCGTCTCCTGGTGGTTCTCAACTGGCTCAGCACCCGGGGTGTTGTGGGGAGGGTTAGCGACAGCCCCAAACTGTCCACAGGCCCAGTCACTTGGGAGGTCCTGCTTGTGACTTGCTCCTCCAGCCCCGTCTCCCTCCCTGCTTTACCCTCCTCCTCTCCTGACTGACTCCCCTCTCTCCACCCCATGGCCTCTGTGGGCTCACGGCTCTGGCTCAGTGCCCCCTCCTTCTGTCCACCTTCCTGTCACTCCTCATGTGTCTCAAAGTCCAGCCTCCGAGAGTTCTGATTGGGTGGACCATCTCCACACAGAACAGAGTATCTCTAGGGGCAGAGCCGTTGCATGGGGTCACCAGGGAGTCCACTCTGCAGGTGGCTCAGGGGCCATCCTCAGTAGGATCTCCCGTGCTGGTCATGGGCAGACCATGGTGACTTGTGGGTAAAGTGCCTTCAGGAGGGGCGCTGAGCATGGCAAGGCTACTCAGAGGGTGTGGGGGCCCACGCGGTGGGTGGGCAGACAGGCATGATGAGTGCGGGCGGCTCATCTGCAGAGGATGGTGACCAGGACAGCTGGGCCTCCTGACAATTCATAGAAGGAGCCACTGAAGGCACTGGGGGTGGAAGGTGGGGACGGGAAGACCTTGGGGACCCTGGCTGCAGAATCAGGAATGCTCATCAGTAGTGCTGGTCTCCCCTCTCACACACATGGGTGCCCTTGTTTCCCAGACAACTTTGCAGCTGGGGGAGTCATGTGACCAGTTCTGGCTGATGGGCCTGACTGGAGGTGACACGTGTCACTTCTGGGTCTAACCCTAAGATGTGTTGTGTTGTTTGCCATGCTCTCTTTCCCTTGCTGCAGTGAATTCTGAAGCTTTGAGTTGAGATTTAAGCAGCTTAGAATGAACAGCTACCCTGGGGAGAAGGGTCCAGAGAGAAGGCCTGCAGGCTCTGACATCTCCCTGCCCGTCTATCCCAGGCTGGGGCCGATTCGGGAAGATTGTTGCCATTGGCAGACATGAGGCTGGCATGGAGAACTGAGCCGGACTTGGCTTGGGGCCTTGGGGTGGGCAGGTCCTTAGAACCTGGGGCAACGAGGCTCAGGGGCAGACATGCGCTCTGGAGGACAGGGACTCTGTCATGCACACCTCCAGCACCCAGGGCGGTGCAGGCGCAGTGGTGCTCAGCACGTGCTCTCTGAGTCGAACCTACATCCCGGGCACCAAGTGAACACTCATGTCGAGACAGAATGACAGATCCCAGGGCCTCCTATGGGAGTCCACCTCTCAGGTGAGGGCAGAAGTTCCTAATCTTCTAGAGCTGTGCTGTCCAATCTGCAGCACCAGCCACACACGGCTACTGAACTTTAATTAAAAGGTAGCATTTATTTTCCTAGTCACACCAGCCACATTTCAAGCACTGGTGGCTACTGTATTGGACAGCGTGGATATAGACCATTTCCATCATTGCAGAAAGTTCTCTTGGGCTGTGCTGCTCTGGAAGCACTAATGCCTTGAGAAACTTTGGGGTTAGCACAGTACCCGACAGGCTCCAGTCTCATTATCGAATATTCCAGTGACGTTCCCAGGTCCCAGAGCACTACTATAAAACTGCCAGCCCTCTTGGGTTTACAGTCTGGTGGAGGGAAAAAGTGAATAAACAGATAGAGAAGAATGTGGTGACACAGGGGCAGGTATGATGAATGCCAGGCATGGGCGGGGAATTTCCTAGAGTCAGCAGGAGCCTGTCTGAGGTGGGAACTTCTGAGCTGAACTGAGAAGAGAGAGAGGGCTCGCCTTGAGGAGAAGCAAAGGCCGCCCGGAGGGAGGAGGGCACATGCGAGCTTGAGGCCTGTGGCCCAAGGAACTCAAAGAAAGACACCCGTGGCTGCGACCTATGGGACAGACACCAGACCCCATGTGGAGTGGGAGTTGGGGGGGCGTGTAGAAGGTGGCCATTGGGAGCATGGCTTGATCTAATTGATGTTTTCAAAGTGTCACTCTGGCTGTCGGGTGGGAAGTGGCCTGTCCAGAGGTGAGAGTGGGAACAGCTGAGAGTGGCCTGGAGGATGGTCAGGGTGACCACACATCTGGTTCCCCCAGAACAGGCCAGGTGAACACCTGTGTCCCAGGGCCATTGGTGACCGTGCCACCTTCCACTCTCAGAATGTGTTCCAGTCCGGATAATTCCATGACGGTGTCTGCTGAGATGGAGAGATGTGGGGAGACGTTTGCCGGTTTCTGACTTGCATAACTGGGTACACAGTCATGCCATTCACGAAGATGGGACAGATTGTGTACATGTGGACAGGCTTTGGGGGGGGAAAGCCCAACGTCCACGAGAGGCATTAACGTGATTGGAAGAAGATTAGAGATTCTTATGGACTGAGTGTCTGTGTCCCCCATAATTCCTATGTTGAAGCCCTAATCCCCATTGTGATGGGTTTGGAGGTGGGTCCTTTGGGAAGTGGTTAGGTCTGGACAGTGGAGCCCTCATGATGACATTAGTGCCCTCATAAGAAGATGAGCTGGATAAGAAGAGAGCTGATCCCTCTCTCTGCCATGCGAGGACACGCGAGGAGGCGGCCAACTGTGAGCCAGGAAGGGGGCTCTCACCAAAACCGATCCTGCCAGCACCTAGATCTTGGACTTCCAGATTCTAGAACTACGAGAAATAAATGCGCGTTGTTTAAGCCCCACAGGCTGTGGTATTCTGTTACAGCTGCCCGAGCTGACTAAAATAGAGATTATGAAACATTTAATTCCCGGACAGCATTGGCTGATTGTGAGCAGGACAGTCCTGCTGGGCCCTCCCACTTGGGCACCCTGCCTGCATTCTCTTCCTTTCTTCAGCCATGTGCTCTAGCCATAACAACTACGGAAGTTTCCAGAACCTGCAAGGCTGTCTCCAGCCTCAGTGCATCTGCTCCTGCTGTTCCCTCGGCCTGGAACGCCCTTCCCTTCATTGGCCTCCTCATCTGTTAAGACTTAGCTTGGGCAGCACCTTCTCAGAAAGCCTCACCTGACCTCTGGGTGTAGTGGGGGCCTCCTTCCAGCCCTCTGCAGAGGGCAGTGGTCAGTCTTGTTGTCACTGTCTGTTTGCTGGTCCATCTCCCCAACCTGACGCGGCAGGCATCAGCTCTTATGCCCCTCTCTACCATCGGCACCTGGGGCCTGGCTGAGACGTGCTTCTGAGCAAGCAGAGGTCCAAATCCCCTGAGGGGGTGTCCTGGGGCGTTCCGGCGCCCACACTGCAGCCCGCCCCAATGGCATCGCCCCTGCTCTGTGCACACACCCAGTGCCACCACTCAGCAGACACCCTCCCCAAGCACTACCAGCAGAAGGCAGCCCGGGCCATTAGCAATGACGTGCATTTGTAAGAAGTGGCTTCGTACTTGCACAAGTCATAATACATCATCCTTTATTGTTCCAGGCTTCCCTGGGATCCGACATGACATTGCACTAATGAGAAAAACGGGTTTCCAGTTGCTCAGGCTCAGATCGCTAAATGGAAGGAAGCATATTAGGTGCTAAAACTCCCCCGCCCTGGCCAAGCCGGGCTGGTGAGAAGCCGGGTGTGCAAAGGGACTCGGCGTCTTACGGGGCTGGAAGAAAGCTGAGTAACACTGACTCATGGGTGGGAACATCCAGGACACACGAGAAGATGCAGCTCCACAGAAGATGCACAGAAGACTGGGAAACAGGCTGTGGCAACACCTTTTTAGTGTTTCATAAGCCTCTCAATGCACTTCATAAACATTCTGTGACAGGCACCCTACTTGAACCCACAACTCCTTACAGACACGGACGCCTTTCAGCGGGGACCGGGCCAGCCTCCTGCTGCGGGACGCTCGGCTGACTCCGCAGCTGGGCAGGGTGTCCCCTCCCTCCCTCCCCGAGTGTCCAGGTGTCTGTCTCAGGACCACGCACCAGGCATCACTCCCGGGCCGTGTTTGTGTCTTACTGTGGGAAAAGTGGGACACCACTGGCTACGTCACAAAGAGGGCACGCCCACAGCTATGCTGGGGATCAGGCTGGGGACGTGGAAATCCTTCCTTCTGGGGCTTTGGCCATCAGAGGAGGGTGTTTTCTCTCCAAGACATGGAAAATAACAGCAGGGAAACAGTGGTGGCTACACTTCACGCACACGTACAAACAGCGTTATTTAGGGGGTCTGCCTTTAAGGGTACCTGTGTGATGGGTAAGAAAGAAAAAAAGCAAAAAAAAAACCAGACAGGGGGTTCTATGTATCAGGAACACACCAAGAACCGAAACCACACAGATCGGAACGGTGGAGAATAAGGCTGGAGGCGCTCCCCTTCCGTGGGACCGTAAAACTAAACTCTTTACATATGTCGTCTTATGCTGAAGTAGGCTATACTTTTTAATAAAATAAAAACTTTTGTGTTACTTTAAAGATATCATTTAGGCATCTAAGGGATGATTTGGAAGAAAGACGCAGTGCACGGAGGGCCCCGGTGGAAGGCCCCGCCAAGGTGACGTTCGTCCCTAAAAACAGACTTGTCACAAACAGCTGCAGAAACCGCGCCCCCATGCTCTGCGCAGCCCTCTCCCTGCCCTGGCCTGTGGGCACTGCGAGCCAGATGCTGTGTGCCAGGCCAGCTCCTGGGGCTGAGTGGGCGGGCAGGGGCGAGCACACACCGGGAGCCAGGTGCCCACCCACCATGATTGTGTTGGTGCTTGTCCGTGACAAGCCTCCTTGAATCTCAGGTCTCAGTCACCTCTGTGCCCCCACGGCCCAGTGCAGGGGCTGGGGCACCGCACGGAGGCCGGGAAGGTGGGCTGCGGCTGTGTAAACGTCCCTCCATCTCCTGGGCTACTTTGCAGCATCTCCCTGATGCCAAGCAACAGCGGGGAAGGAGCAGTGCAAAGCCAGGTGCCTGGGCCCTAAACTAGGCAGGGGGTCACTGGCAGAAACAGGGGCTGCCCCCGCTGGGGGGCCTCCTCCCGCCCCAGCCCCAGCGCAGCCCCCCAGGTGCCCACCACCACCCGTCGACACAGAGAAGCCAGAGCCAGGTGCAAGAGGAGGGGTTTTTGTGGTTCTCGCCAGGTTTCCCGTGGCTCTGCCACTGGCACGCGTGGTCAGGAGCCTTGGTGGCCGTCAAAACAACAGGGCTTTCTTCTTGAGGTCGTTCCTCTTCCAGAGGGCCAGGCGCTCAAATTCTTCCATGCTCATCCCAAACACTTCCTGGAACTCCTCCGGTGACAAGTGTCTCTTCAAAGAAAAAGGAGAAACCAGAGGGGAGCAGTTAGCAGCTTTGCAAAGCGCCACTGGGCCGCCAGAGGCAGGACTGATGGCACTGGCCCCCCTCAGCGTGCCCGGGGCCCTCCAGTTCCCCTATCCCCTCTGTATCCCCACCATTCCTGCTTTGTAGCAGACAAAACCAAGCCCAGAGGAAGGAGATGCTGTTGGGGTCCCACGGTGACCCGCGGCAGAGCTGGGGCCAGCGCCCTGACTCCTGACTTCTCCAAACGCGTCTCCCATTGCAGACCGAGCTCAGAAACACGCCCAGGACCAGGTCTTCCTCCTGCCTGGAAACGTCTGAGGTTTCGGTCGATTTGCTCACATGGTCACGTCTATTATTTCACCTAATTTTCGTAGCTACAGTTTGAGAGCAGGAGGCGCCTGGCTTATTACAACCCATTTCTCAGACGAGGAGGCTGCGGAGTGGAAAGTGAGCAAAGAAGCCGGCAGGGCCCTGGCCTGGTTCAGATCCTCCGTCCTCCCCAGTGTCGGCTGCGGGATCACGACGAGTTCTTTGGTCTCCCAGTCCTGCTCCTCGTCTGGGGGCACGTGGGGAGGCTGCACAGCGAGGTGGTCAAGGGCAGGAATGCCATGGGTGGGCCTCTGGGACGCCGGGGGAGCAGCCGGCCTCCCGGAACCTCAGTCTCCTCACCTGTGTGATGGGGTCGCCCTAGTCCCCCCTCCTGGAGTCGGGGGATGAATAACAGACAGGGCCAGCGGGTTTATTATGATTGGAGATTGTCAGAGCAACCTCTACGGAGCCTCCCCGAACTACCACGGGATCCGAGCCTCTCCCTGCCCGTGTCTGCTCCCGTCTCCCTCCCGTCTGTCTTCCTCAACAGGCTCTGAGAAACTCCTCCTCGGCCTTCAAGCCCCAGCTCAGTTGGGCGCCGGCACCACTCCCCCCTCCCAGAGAAGCTTCCCAGGGGAGCGAGGCTTCCTGCTACTCAGATTCTCCTCCCGGCTCTGGCTGGGGGCCGAGGGGAAGAAGGGAAGAAGTTTGGGAATGGACTGAGCAGGATGGGTCAGGCGCTGGCCCCAGAGGACCTGGTTCAAATCCCCCTTCTGCCCCCACTTAAAAAGTATGACCTCCACGCAGCCGTGTGGAAAACGGCCTGGCAGTTCCTCTACGAGTCTAACAGAATTACCACACGACCCAGCAATTCCAGCCCCAGGGAGATCCAGAAGAATTGAAGACTGGGACTCAAACAGATCCGTGCATATCCATGCTCATAGCAGCATTATTCACAACAGCCAAAAAGTGGAAACAACCCCACTGTCCACCAAAGGACAAATGGCTAAGCAGGACTCGGCTGATCCGCACACTGGAGCATCACCCGCCGTGAACAGTAGTGAAGTCCTGGCACACGCTACAATGTGGATGAAACCCGGAATGTGATGCTAAGTGGAAGACGCCAGACACAAAAGGCCACATATTGTGTGACTCCATTTACAGGAAACATCCAGAATGGGCAGATCCAGAGGGACAAAAACAGATTAGCGGTTGCCAGGGGCTGGGGGAGGGGGAGGGATGGGGAGCTTAATGGGCACAGGTCTCTTCTCAGGGTAATAAAAATGTTCTGGAACCAGATAGAGGCAGTGGTTGAACAATATTGTGAATATACTAAATACCATTGAATTGTATACTTTAAATGGTTAAAATTGTGAATTTTATTTTATGTGAATTCTACAACTAAAAAAATAATTCTTGCCAAAAAATGAAATGTGGTTTCCTTGACTTTAAAACAGAACTACTAATACAGAAGGTTGCTGTGATGATCAGGAGAGAAAATGGATGTGAAGACATGCGGGAAACTGTGAACAGCGAAACGGCAACCACCACTCCTGATGTCGTTCACAAAAATCACCGAATCTGTCGCAGCAGCCCTGAGATTTAAAGCCTAGCTGCTGGCATGGTCCGCAGGAGGGGACTCAGGAGACCCCTCAGGCTTCTGCTGAGTCACAAAGTCCCTCCTAATTGAGCCTGGGCCTGGAGTCCTCAGCACACACACACAAAGACACACACAGACACACACAGACACACACATAGACACAGCCAGAGACACACAGAGAGAGACACACAGACACACAGACACACACAGAGACACACAGACACACACAGAGACACAGACACACACACAGAGACAGACACAGACACACACACATACCCCATCAAGCTAGCCTATGCCAGGAAGAGGCCGTCAGCGGCCTGCCGCTGTCTGGAACGTGCAGACAAGAAGAGAATCCTGGTGCTTGCCAGAAATGAAGCATTTACACGGGGTTGAACTTGGGGTTTCTTGGTGTGCTGGGGAATCCACAACCCAGGCCACAGAGATTCAGAATCGTCATTTCAGACCGCAGCACCCCACTTCCAGTTACCAAATCACAACCTTTCCAAATGCCGTGGGACAATCAAGATTCGAAAAACCGATGATACAAGAAAAGTCGTTTCTAGTGTTATTCAACAAATATTGATTGGGTGCCTGTGACAGGCAGAGACACAAGGTCCCTGGCAGAGCGGGCCGGGGGCGGGTAACAGATGTGTAGACATGAGCAGATGTGAATAAGGCGGGTTTCTCAGTGCTCAGGCTTTAGTGGGAATGAGCACGGGGAGGTCTAAGGCGACGGGAAGGTGCGCGAAAAGGTGGCGGCGGGCGGTGGGAAGGGATCCCCATGGGGAGGTGGAGCAGGCTCGCGGGGCAGCGCCCAGCACCCCCTGCAACCAGTGGTCACGTGCTCCAGGGCCCTCGCGTTTAGCCAGGGTGGGATCTTCACTGGGCAGCCATACGCAGGAGGGAGGAGAGGGCAGTGATCACTGCGCACTGAGCTGGGGAGGAGAGCAAGGTGGTGGTGGGGGGCGACCGTGCCCAGCGCCTGGGGAGCCTCCCCGAGCCAGTGGAGCAGGAACACGGCAGCTTGGGGGCCTGCCTCCAGGCTCCCCTTTGTGCTGGGAAGGGCCTGCCGGGGAGCCAGGCGGAGCGCGAGGGGCCACAGCTCGTCCGTCACTCTGGGACCAAGATGCTCTGAGAGTTGAGTCCGAAAAGCTGCAGAGGAACCCGGGTTCCACGGCCACAGCCCACCTCAGAGACTTCCACCCCAGGGGCACGTGGGGGATCGGTGGAGAGGCGCACACAGAGACAAGAAGAGGGCCAGCCGGAAGGCCCGCGGGGAGCTGGGCTGGAGCGCAGACAGGCCATCTGTGCCCACAGCCTGAATGCAGGCCGGCAGTGCCCCATCCTGGGGAAGGAGACACGGCCAAGCCTTCAAAGCCATCTGAGGCTGGCTCTCTCCTTTTTGGCTTCTGCTGGGGTCTGCAGAGGCCCACTCAGAGCGGGGTTGGGAGAGCCTGCGACCAGCCCCTGGGGCCCTCTCAGGCCAGCGTTCTTAACCCCGCTGATGCGGGATGCTCCCCACACCTGGTCCCACATTCCTGCTGCACCGGGAGTCCACTCCGTTGCTGGGAAGGCAGGGAGGGATCAGGAGGGAGGGAGGAGAGGTGGCATAGGGTCCCAGCTGACTTCCCAACCCCATAGGCCTGTCACAATGACTTGGGGTGCTTGTCAGATCTGCTCCATCTCCTCCCGGAAACCTACCAAGGCAGGCTTAGTGGCACCGGGCCCAGGAGCCTACATTTGTCACATGCCTCTGGGAGCAGCTGATGGCAGCTGGGTTTGGGAACCCTCACTCAGCTGAGGGAAAGTCCTGGGGGCTAGCACCCCCTCCGCCCAGCCCGACCTCCCCCCGGGGCTCTGGTCCTGTCTCCTCCTCTGCAGAGTGAGGGCTGGGGGAGGGTCAAGCGAGGCTGCCCGGCACAGGGGTCTCTTCACCCTCCTGGCTCCAGCTGGGTGGTCCCAAGCATCGCACCTCACCTGGCTGAATCCCCAACGTCTCCAGGGTAGGAAGGGCTGAGGGGCCCTGCGCGTGGCAGCTGGGAAATGGGCATTCAGATAAACTCGCTCAGGGTCACATGGCAGAGTCAGATGCCACCCCCCATCCAGGTGGCACCCCACGTGCTCACCACAGCCAGCAGGACATGGTGGGGCACTGACCCAGTGGCTGGAGCCAGCATTCTGACCTCGGGCCAATTCCTCTGGCCCCTGGCGGCTCCCGAGGAGGAGGGGCGGCCTTGCTCCCAGGTGTCCACCAAGGCCAGGCACGGCCAGCCCCTTCCTGAGCCGGCAGGAAGGAAGCCCAGGGCACAGTGCCTTAGCGGGGGGGGGGGTGTTGGGGGGGTGGTCAGCCTCCATCCAGGACAGCCCACTCCCGGGGTGCACTGTCTCCCCAGGGAATGCCCCCAGGGAGGAGGCCATTTTTGCAGCATGGCAGGGGCCCCACATGCTTTGCTGGGGGTCTGCCTACATGCGGCCCTCCAGGCCAGTGTCATGCAAAGACCTCCGGCCCAGGAACCAGACACACCGGGATTCCAGGCCTGGCTCCAGCCCTGTCCAGCTGTGCTAAGTGACTGGCCTCAGCTGTGCCGTCTGTAAAACAGGGATAAGCAGGCCTGTGCCTTCATCCATTCTCCCTCTGCCCGCAATGCCAGCTCCTCCTCCTGGCCCACTCCTCAGAGCCGGGCTGGGATCCCAGCTCCTCCAGGAAGCCTCTCCTGACTGCACCCCTCACCCAGGCTCCCAGAGCCCTCAAGTCTCCTTTCCGCAGTGTTAACACTCACACTGCGGCCAGTTTCAAGCTGCCAATGATGGCACTGAATGCAGAGTCGGGAAGAGATGCCCAGGAGCACAGCGCTACAGAACATCTCTCCCACACAGATACAATAGATGGACGTGACCTCGAGACATCGATGGTAGTAACACGTAGTAGAGAAGTTAGGAAGGGATGAGTTTCGAGTATTTATTACTTTTGCTTTAAATATAATTTACTTCATCGTCAAGTTTACATTTGGTTTTCAGTGATGACTGGGTTTAACAACCAGTATGCAAAATTCCTCAAAATTTAACAGTAGGAGCAGCTTCAGCAGCCACTGAACTCTGAGCGAGCTGTATTATGGTTCCCTCGGTAACGAGCACAATGGGCCCAGGAGCCAGCATGGGGTGTGACAGCTGGCAGAACGGGGAGAAGTGAGCGCCAGCCTTGCAGGATTACTGCAGAGAAGGGACGTGAAGCGCTGCACTCTAGCATGATCTGGGCTTTCTCCTTTACTCCCCTGTGGGGTGCAGGTGCTGGGACAGAAATAAACCAGACCAGGCCAGCCCCACCCACAGAGATCTCACACCTGATGGGGAGCAGGTCAGAAAGCAATTAACATGGGCATTTTAACTGTGTCTATTCTTCCAATCCCCAAGCATGGAATGTCTTCCATTTCTTCATGTCTTCTTCAATTTCTTAGTTAAAATGTCCATGTTACCTAAAGCAATCTACAGATTCAGTGCAATCCCAGTCAGAATCCCAAGGACATTCTTCATGGAAACAGAACAAAGAATCCTAAAATTCATATGGAATAACAAAAGATGCTGAATAGCCAAAACAATCCTGAGAAAAAAGAACAAAGCCGGAGGCATCACAATCCCTGACTTCAAAATATACTACAAAGCAACAGTAATCAAAACAGCACGGTAGCGGCACAAAAACAAACACACAGACAAATGGAACCGAATTGAAAGCCCAGGAATAAACCCACACATTTATGGACAACCAATCTTCAACAAGGGAGCTGAAAACATACAATGGAGAAAGGAAAGTCTCTTCAATAAATGGTGCCGGGAAAACTGGACAGCCACATGCAAAAGAATGAAAGTAGACCATTATCTTACACCATACACAAAAATTAATTCAAAACTGAACCATAAAACTCCTAGAAGAAAATACAGGCAATACGTTCTTCGACATTGGTCTTAGCAGTATCTTTTCGAATACTATGTCTACTCAGGCAAGGGAAACAAAAGAAAAAATAAACAAATGAGACTACAACAGACTAAAAATCTTCTGCAAAGCAAAGGAAATCACGAACAAAACAAAAAGACTACCCACCAACTGGGAATATTTGCAAATCATATATCCAACAAGGGGTTAATTTCCAAAATATATGAAGAACTCGTACAACTCAACAACAAAAAAACAAACAACCTGATCGAAAAATGGGCAGAGGATCTGAATAGACATTTTTCCAAAGAAGATATACAGATGGCCAACAGTCACATGAAAAGAAGTTCATTATCACTAGTTATTAGGGAAATGCAAATCAAAACTACAATGAGATATCACCTCACACCCATCAGAATGGCTATAATTAACAAGGCAAGAAATAACAAGTATTGGAGAGGATGTGGAGAGAAGGGAACTCGCATACACTGTCGGTAGGAATGCAACCTGGTGCAGCCACTATGGAAAACAGTATGGAGATTTCTCAAAAAATTAAAAACAGAAATACCATATAATCCAGCTATCCCACTAATGGGTATTTATCCAAAGAACTTGAAATCAACAATTCAAAGAGATTTATGCACCCCTATGCTCATTGCAGCATTATTCACTATAGCCAAGACGTGGAAGCAAACCAAGTGCCCATCAATGGATGATTGGATAAAGAAGATGTGGTATATATACAATGGAATACTACTCAGCCATAAAAAAGACAAAATCATGACGTTTGTGGCAACAAGGATGGACCTTAGGGTATTATGCTGAGAAAAATAAGTCAGACAGAGAAAGACAAATACTGTACGATTTCACTCATATGCAGAAGACAGACACACACATGGATAAGGAGAACAGATTAGTGGTTTCCAGAGGGGAAGGGGAGTGAGGGAGGGTGAAGGGGGTAAAGGGGCACATATGTGTGGTGACGGATAAACACCAGACTGTTGGTGGTGGGCAGGATGCAGTCTATACAGAAACTGATACATAATGACGTACACCGGAAATTACACAATGTTGTAAACCAATACGACCTCAATTAAAGAAAAAAAAAGAAAGTAATTAAGTCCATTTGAGGGTTGTGGGACCCAGGAAGGCTTTGTGGAGGAGACACCCTATGACCCAGAAGACTTGACGCCTTATAAACCGTGAATGGTGTTTCTATCAGCATCTTACGGCCATAAGGCAGTTTCCTTAGAGAGATGAGTCTCTGACTCAACTCTGCAACCTGGATCAACCAGCAAGGGTTTCCTGAGGTCACGACTCAGCAAGCACTCACCTCCAGCTTGATGACCAAAGGGAGCACCCAGTGCTGCGCTGGACAGTGCACGCGCGTCCTCTGTTCCGCTTCACGCCCACAGCAGGGCGGTGGGCGGTGAGTGTGCCCGCAGTTATCTCCTTTCCGCCCGGGCTGCAGACCCAGCTGCAGACAGGGCGTGTCCCCGGTGTCACACAGCCCGCACCTGCACGGGTGACCCTGCTCAGCTGGGTCACGTTCCGAAGCTTCAGCCCCTTTAGCAGGAGGTCCCTGACATCAAGGTCATATTGACATCGTGGTCATAATGACACCATCATCACAATGACATCATGGCCATAATGACATCATCGTCACAATGACATCATCTTCATACCCACAACGGTCACTGCCATTTCTGGAGTTCTCGCCTGTGCCAGGTACGTGCCAGGAGCTCGCCGCCCACAGTCTTGTGACCTCTCCCACAGCCTATGGGGTGCGGAGGGGACGGAGGCCCCGAGAGGTGGAGTGAGGTGGCTGTCAGGTGGTCTTGAGGCCCTGTGTTACAGTCACTGTGTCCTTTCCCACCTCTCCCACCTCTCCCACCATGTTCTCTCAATGGTGGGCATCTACAGGTTCTGGAACATGCCAGGCCCTTTGCCACCCCAGAGCCTGCAAGGCTCTTTCTCCCACTTCACATTTCCTCCTCATCCTACAGGGCCCAGCTCAAATGTCCCCTCTTCCAGGGGGCCCTCCAGGATTGCCCTAGCCAAAGAGGCCCCGGGGGCCATGCTGTGTTCTTCAGAGCTGAGTCACTGCTGACCTTGTCTGGTTCCCAGCTCCGCATGGGCCTGCCTGTTAGCCCCAGTCTCCCACCCTCCCCCAGGGACAATCTGTGTTGTCTATATGCATGCCTTCCCTGTCACTCTGCCTCCCAGTTTCCTCCCTCCTCCACGGGGCCTGAGTGGCAGAAGCTGATCCCACCTGCCTGCCCTCCTCCCACTGCAGCTCCCTCCTCCCTCCCCATCCCTGCCTCTTGGCCTGGAGGCCTGGACTCTGGTGCACACCCATCTCTCAGACACACCCGCGTGGCTGGGAACCTGCACCATCACCCTCAGCCTATCAGGTTCTCATCAGACCTGTCGGATGAGTTTAAACAAAGGAGGTATTCTTTGACTTCAGGGTTCTTATTCTTCAGCCACATTCCAACGGACCTGGGTGCCTCCTGCTTGCGCAAACTCAGGTGTGCATTCAGCTTGAGGGTCTGACTGAGGCGGCTCAAGAAACAAGACTCCCCTGTGAGAAGCCGCTCCCCTTCCCCCCGTCAGCCCTGCCCCAGAGAGGTCTGGAGGGCTGACTCGAGGAGGACCCGCACGGACTCACCGGGACTCTGCCTCCAGGCCCAACGGCAGACAGGAAGCGCCTTTCACACCTGTCCACCGGCTGCCTTTGCTTCCTCTGATGGTCACACTTCACGTGTCGGCCTGGCCAGGCCACGCTGCCTGGCTGTTTGGCCAAACACTAGTCTAGGGGCTGCCGTGAACCGTCAGCTGACTTTACGTAAAGATCACCCTAAATAACGGCGCGGGGAGCGTCCGACCCGTTGGAGGCCTTAAAAGCAAAAACTGAGGCTTCCCGAAGAAATACTTATGTCTCAAAGCATCCACTCCTGCCTGGGTCTCCAGACGGCCGGCCTGCCCTACAGATTGCAGACTTGCCAGCCCCACAGTTATGCGAGCCAGTTCCTTAAACTTCTTCATATATGTCTACGTCTATGCCTGTCTGTACCTGTCTATCTGTCTGCCTATTTATCTCCTATAGGTTCTGCTTCTCTGGGGGACCCCGGCTGCTGCACTTTCCTAAGGATAGAACGTGCCCATGTGCGCTTGGGAAGACGGTCCTGGAAGAGGGTTAGACGCTCATTTCGCAGACTGTCATTCATCCGGGAGACAGCAGCATGCAGCGGCGGCCAGTGATGCCTCAGCCCCAGTCCTGGCTCTGCCTGTAACCACCCGACCCGGGGGCCAGGGAAGTCCTCCCACTTCTGCCTCCTCTGGACCTCCCGCCTCGGGTGTGAAAACCACATGTGCTGACACGTGAAGGGCTGGAACAGCCTGGTGCATAGTCAGGCGGGATAAGTACTTGTTAAAGTAACCAAACCCGATGCTGGGAAAACTGGACAGCCACATGCAAAAGAACGCGAGCAGACCATCTTCTTTTGCCATACACAAAAATTAACTCAAAATGGATCAAAGACCTGAAGGTGAGACCTGAAACTATCAAACTCCTGGAGGAAAATATAGGTAGTACACTACTCATCATCATCCATAAAGGGATCTTTTTGAATTCCATGTCTACTCAGACAAGAGAAACAAAAGAAAAAATAAACAAGTGGGACTTCATCAGATTTAAGAGCTTCTACAAGGCAAATGGAATCAGGATCAAAAGGAATAGGGAACCCACCAGCTGGGAAAAATATTTGCAAACCATATATCTGACAAGGGATTAATCTCCATAATATATAAAGAACTCACACAACTGAACAACAAAAAAAGAAACAACCCAATCAAAAAAATGGGCAGAGGAAATGAACAGACACTTCTCCATAGAAGATATACAGATGGCCAATAGGCACATGAAAAGATGCTCAACATCACTAATCATCAGGGAAATGCAAATCAAAACCACACTAAGATATCATCTTACACCTGTTAGAATGGCTATAATCACCAAGACAAAAAGCAACAAATGCTGGAGAGGCTGTGGAGAAATGGGAACCCTAATCCACTGCTGGTGGGAATGCAAACTGGCACAGCCTCTATGGAAAACAGTATGGAGATTCCTCAAAAAATTAGGGCTGGCCCTGTGGCCTAGCGGTTAAGTGCGTGTGCTCTGCTACTGGCGGCCCAGGTTCAGATCCCAGGCACGCACTGACGTACCTCTTCTCTGGCCATGCTGAGGCAGCGTCCCACATATAGCAACTAGAAGGATGTGCAACTATGACATACAACTATCTACTGGGGCTTTGGGGAGAAAAAAAGGAAGAGGATTGGCAATAGATGTTAGCTCAGAGCCGGTCTTCCTCAGCAAAAAGAGGAGGATTAGCACGGATGTTAGCTCAGGGCTGATCTTCCTCACACAAAAAGAAAAAATTAAAAAAAAATTTAAAAATATTTAAAAATAGAAATACCTTATGATCCAGCTATCCCACTACTGGGTATCTACCCAATGAACCTGAAATCAACAATCCAAAGAGGCTTATGCACCCCTATGTTCATCACAGCATTATTCACTATAGCCAAGACACGGAAGCAACCCAAGCGTCCCTCAGCTGATGACTGGATCAAGAAGATGTGGTATATATATACCATGGACTACTACTCAGCCATGAAAAGCGACAAAATCGTCCCATTTGCAACAACATGGGTGGTCCTGGAGGTTATTATGTTAAGTGAAACAAGCCAGAAAAAGAAAGACAAACACCACATGATTTCACTCATATGTGGAAGATAAACCAACACATGGACAGATAGAACTGTTTGGTGGTAACCAGGGGTTAGGGGGATGGGGGGGTGGGCACAAGGGGTGGAGGGATGCACTTATATGGTGACTGATAAACAATAACGTACAACAAAAATTTCACAATAAAAAAAAAAAAATTAACCAAACCCGAGACATTCTCAACCATCCTACTCAGTCCCAGTGTCAGGCATGGAGAAGGGCTCTCCATCCTCCTCCTGGTGGCCGAGCCTCGTGGTGGACGCTGCCTCCATTCACACACGGCCACCTTGCTTTTCATTCAGTTCTCAGCCGTCATTGTTCAGCCATCCCACAGCCCCCAGCCCCAGGGAAAGCTTCTCTCAATCCACAGTCATCTACTCTGTCCTCTCTCAGGCTGGTCAAGTGGGGGCAACGTGGACAAAAGAACTGAATGGTGCACACACCACACCCAGTGGGGCTTGCTCATGGTAGGTGTGCAGTGACTACTTCTGAACAACTGAATGAACGCTCAAACCACCCAGCAGGACGGGCACGGCAACGTCATCTGACAGGTGAGTCAGGCTCAGAGAGGTTAAGTAACTTGTCTGCAGTCACACAGCTAGATGTGATGGAGACTGGATTCACACCCAGGTCATCCCGACCTAAAGTGCCCTCCCTCCACCAGGACGCCACCCTTGGACGGCGAGAGGCTGAAGCATCAACAAAATGGTGATGTCTCTGGCAAGTGCTGGGCAGAGGTGTGGCCTCAAGAGAGAGGACACTTGAGTCAGCCTGGGGACAGGCAAGGCTCCCCCTCACTCCCATGGCAGTGCAGACCCTCAGAGAGTAACTGCCAAATGCAGGAAGGGTCTGAGATCCTCCCAGGCCCGGGACCCTCGGGTCCCAGGGGCGGGGCGGGGACCCAGAGCCTCCAGGACAGGGAGCGCTGGGTCTGGGAAGGGCATTACACTCCTGGAGGTCGGCAGGCTGACCTTGCTCTGCCGTTGAGATCCCACGCCTCACCTGATCGCCTTCTACGTGTCCCGCACCTCCAGAGCCGCAGAGGCCTGCCCGCCTCTCCTGTCACCAACAAGGACTGAGCCCCCCATGTGCCCCAGACACCCCCGTGTGCCTTTCACTCAGCCAGGCTGAACAGCCCAACTCCCCTCGGCCCTGCCTCGTCGGCGAGAGTGTTAGCCATGGTCAGAGTCTGGGCTTGTCCTGCCCCACCGAGTGACCGCCACTACACCCACCCCCCACCCCGGTGCCCTGAGGCCCGCCAGGCACGTCCCTGCCCCTCACCGCAATGCACCGTCTATCACCAAGTCCTGCCCCCTCGACCTCCCAAATATCCCCTGAATCCACTCGCTTCTCGTCTCAGCACTGCCACCACTCTGTCCACGAGGCCATCAGTTCTTGCCCGGACAACCCACTGCCTCCTAAACAGTCTCTCTGCACCCACATAGCCGCCCAGGCTTCACAATGCAGCCACGGGCGTTGTTTTAAGTGTTTAAGTTCCCACAACATAAAAGCATTGCTCGTAGGCTAAAAATGAAACTGCATAACATGGGCCAGGGCCCCGCAAGGCCTGGCCCCTTCTCAATCACCCTGCTGCAGCACAGCCACCTCTGCCTTCTTACAGGTCCTCCTCAAACAGCCCATGCTTCCTCCTGCCCCAGGGCCTTTGCATGTGCAGTGTGCGCTTCCTAGAATTCTCTTCCCACCTGCCATCCCTCACCTTACACATATACATACACACACACACACATGCAGGCACACTTACTGCACAAAGCTAATTTTTACCCACAGGCCCATGTTCCTCCCCTTTAGAGCCCTTACCTCAGTGTACAATTATACACACTCATCTGGGTTATCAGGTGATTGATGGCTGTCTCCCCTGTCAGACTGAGTCTGTGAGGGCAGAGCGTATGCCGATTTTTGCTCATCACGCAGCCCCAGGCCCCAGCTCTGTGCCTGGCACCTGCTGATCAAATGAATGAAGACTCAGCTAACGCTGTGGCGGTAAGGATCGACAATGCGCCTTGTGCATTCGATGGAGCAGACCTCCTTCCAGGGAATGACCCTGCAGAGACGTGGTGGCACCAGCAGCGTCCACCGAACCCATCTGCTCCTCTCTGGGCACAGGGCCAACCAGCCTGCCTTGCACGTGGCTTTGCCCTGTGACCAGGCTCCAGCCAATGGGGCGTGAGCACAAGCAGTGTCGGCCACTCGACAGCCTGGCCCTGGACTCTCCCCGTGGACCAGGGACCACCAAGCAGCCGTTTAAAAGGATAGGCAGATCCACATTAACTGGCGTGGAAAATGTACACGTGAAATTTAAAAGAAAAAAGCAGATGTCAGATTCCACAAACGGTGCAAGTCTACTTATCCAGAACAGGATTCAGCTATCTCTGGGTTTGTGCAAAAAGAGATTTCCAGAAGCATGTCCACTACAGAGCTCTCAGGAGTCACGACTCGGTGGGGGAATTCCATGTGATGTTTACATCCTTTTTTGTATTTTTCTGGAGTTTTACAAGAGTTATGAATTGCTTTTATATTAAAAATAAAGCTCTCTCCCCTGAAATTACAATCTAAGTGGCTCTCCCTCTCCTGCTGGGACACGGCCCCACCTGAGCCCCTCCTGAGCCCCTCCTGACTCACCTCCCAGCTCCAAGCCCCTAAGGAAGAATGTGGGACTTGCCCCAGTTGTGGTAACACTTCCAGTTTGCCTCCCGGCTTGGCTGAGCTGAGGAGGAGAATGATTACAGAGACGCACCCTTGGGTGTGTTCCTGAAGATCTGAGTGATTAACCCCTTACCCGGCGAGGCATCAGAGTTTTTGTTTTTTGTGTGTGTGTGTGTGAGGAAGATTAGCCCCGAGCTAACATCTGTTACCAATCCTCCTCTTTTTGCTGAGGAAGACTGGCCCTGGGCTAACATCCGTGCCCATCTTCCTCCACTTGATCTGGGACGCCGCCACAGCATGGCCTGACAAGCCGTGCGTCGGTGCGCGCCCAGGATCCGAATCGGCAAGCCCCGGGCCACCGCAGCAGAGCGCACGCACTTCACCACTACGCCACCGGGCCGGCCCCTAGAGTTTTTTTTTTTAAAAGGGAACATGTATATGTATTAACCACTTGATATTTTGCACCTTTCATTCTGCATTGTAGCAAAAAAAAGGGGGTGGGATGGGAGTTGTTTAAAGTGCACCCCAGTCCCAAGAAGGAAGCAGCCAGTTCCACAGGCTCCCGGCCCCGAGGCTGCCGCTGTGCCAGGAGCGCTGGCATCCGCTCTGAGCTCACCTCTTGTGCTGAGAGCGATTAACCCACAGGGCACGCGCCCTTTAAGGAACAAAGACACAACAAATAGGAACACTCCGGGTGGTTCCTGGCTGGGCCAGCCACCCAGCGGGCTGGAAGCACCCACTTTACAGTTGTAGCATTTGTCTTTGGGACACGATCGCACAATTAACAAGGACTCAACTTCAGCAGGAGCCGAAGAGAAAGAGAGGCTGCTCGGGACCCGGTCGTCCAGACCACACGGCGGGCAGCCATCAAGCGTGAGGCTGGATCCCGGGCCTCCTCTGTGCCTTTGTGCTCTCTGAGCGCTCCACGGGCCGGGGGCCGCGCCGGGGGCCGCACCGGGGGCCTCCTGTTCCCCGGGCCTCACACACCAGCTCCCAAGCTGGCCCCCGCCACCCCACCCATGGATGACCCTCGCTTATCCTAACAGGTCAGAACTTTTCAGTGGTCCTTCCTCTTCTGTGGGGTAAGGTCCAGATGTCCTGCTAAAGTGCCTGCCTTCTGAGCGGGCCCCTGTGTCATTGGTCTCTGTGGTCCTTTGCCCGGCCCGATGCCCCACACGTCCTGGGTGACCGTGGGGTTCGGCAGGTTGACTGCACTGGCCGGCCGCAGCATCGGCGGGCTTGCTGGGCCCTGCTGCCCCCTCTTCCCCAGCCTCAGTGCCCCCCTCCCTGCGGCTGGACACTGGCTGTCTGCACGTGGCCCGGCACCCTCCTCCCCATCTTTAGGGACCAGTCCCAGAGCTCTGAGCCACCCTGGGTCCATTCAGCTCCGCTGGCCTCAGCTGTCCTCTAGCTCTAGGTGTGGGCCTGTGCCTGAGCCTGGCCAGCGGGGGCATCACAGCCCCCCGTCAAGCTGGTTGATTCGGGGCTGGTCAGATTACCCACCTAGAGGTGGACATGAGGCGTTGGCTGGGACTGCTGAGAGAGACAAAGATAGAGAGAGTGAGAGAGAGAGACAGAGACAGAGACGGAGAGAGAGAGAGAGCGCAGAAGCTGAGTCTCTTCCCTGCAGACTTTGAGGCTGGGAGAGGGGAGGTGAAAGTCTGTCTATCAGTGAGGCCAACACACACAGAGGAAGCCCAGTCAAGAGACGGAAGGAAAGAAACTGGGTCCTGAGACGTGAACAAGCCACACCTGAAGGAATCTGTCAGTCTTGTGAGCTGGTAACTCCCTTTTTGCTTAAGTCACCCTGGGTCAGGCTTCTATCATTTGCAACAGAAAGGGTCAAAATGGATGTGCCTCCACCCAGCGCTGCAGCCACACCAGCGTGCCCGTTCCCCTCCTGGCCACCGCTCCCGCCATGTCCTGGGCAAGGGGCTCTACGTGATCTCGCATGTGCACAGCGACCCACCCAGTGGAAGTCAGTGTCCTCATCTTAAGGGTGTGGGAATGAGGCTCCAGAGCACAGGACTAGCGAGTGCAGGGAGGCTGGTGCCTGCTCAGCGGCACTGGTGAGGCCTCCCCTCTTGTCCAGGGCACGCCCCACAAGCCCCCCTTGAAGCCTTTACTCACAGGGTCCCTTGGCCTGAAAGACCCTTCATGCTCTCCCTTCTCTGCTGATGTCAGTCCTGTCCCTCCTTCAAGGGCCAGCTGGGTGCTTCCTCCTGAGTGCTGGACGGCCCTCCCACCCCTCCCCGTTGCTCCCCGCCTGGGCCTCTGTCTGCCCCATCTTAAACGGCAATTGTTTACAGATCCGGCTTCCTCCTGGCAGCCCTCTGGAGCCCTCAGCTGTGTCCACGCCTCTACTGCTCCCTTCCCAGCAGCCGCCTGAGCCACTGCCCGGGTGGGCAGTCGGCAGGGTCTGGCACGGACCAGACACACACTAAGCCTCAGATGCTCCCAGCACCTACTGTGCGCCTGGCCCTGGGGCGTGGGTGGGGGATGTTGGCTTCCGGCCTTTAGATCTCCAGACCCCTCACCCCCAGCAAGATAGTCATTAAAAGGCAGCGACACATTCATGACCCGGCTCCGAGGGGACGTCCGTCGGCTGGACGTCGCCCACTCTGCAGGATGACAGTGAGGATTAAGTCAAGTATTTGGACCTCGGCTCACAACAGGTGCTCAGCAAGGTTAGCTCCTGCAGTCAACAAACACTGTCCCAACACTGATGCTGCGCTGGCGTCCTGTTGGGTCTTTCACACATAGACTTGCTCTCCACAGACCAGTTTATGATTCTAGATTTCTGAGAATGCGGTCACATGAGAAGGCACGACCTGTGACACTTTTGTCAGCACCAGTCCTCGGAGAGCAGGAGGATATCACTGAGCGAAGCATGTTACGAAGCCTCTCCCGCCCCAAACTGCAAACAGCTGAGCCTCTCTTTGCAGAGCCACCATGTACTAAAGCCTTTGAAACAACACAGGTCCTTGACCCCGAACCCGTTGCCCTGCCCTGCACCAACCCCCACGGGGACACTCAGGGGACGATGAGTGTTGACGCCGTGGATGAGGCATCTGCAGAGAATCACTCGACCGGAATGAGCCCCCCGCCCCGGGAGCCCCCTCTCACCTCCAGCCTCGTCCGGTCCACATCTTTGGGCAGTTTCACGCGGATCCGGTTTGTCACGATGAGCGCGTCATAAGGATAGACCTGCAGGGAGAACCACAGGCTCAGCCCGGGAAGCAAGCGCACGCTGGGGCCAAGGCGCTGAGCCCGAGGCCAGCGGAGAGGCACATACTTGCGTCCGCAACTGACACACACACTCACAGGGAAAGCACAAGAAAAGGAACTTTTAACCTGGGCAGGTGCGGCGGCACGAGGTCGGCGTGCGAGCGGGCGGCCCTCTTACCTTGTATTCTGTAAGAGAGAGCGGAGACCACAGGGTTGTTTAGAAAGCACAAGAACTCGTCCCAAAGGTGGAAGCAATCCCGTCCTGGGGACACCCCCGCCCCACCCCCTGCAGTCGGCTGGTCTCCCCATCCCCCAGCGGCCTGCACGGGCTCTACTGCTCGGAGCCACAGCGGGAGGGGCTCTGAGGGTCTCCAGAGGAAACCAAGAGCAGGAGGCATGGTCAGGAGGCTGGAGGCCAGACTGGGAGCCGAACGTGGCACTGTGTCCCTGGGCTGTGGTACTGTCTCCTCTGGTGGTCCAGGTCGCCCTAAGGAAGCTGCCTGCCTCAGTTTACCCCCCTGAGGAGTGGGCATTCCGGGGCAACCTCTAGGGCACGTTGTGGAGACTGACAGCCTCAGTAGGGCCTAACCGCAGCCTCTTACCGTCCTCCCTTCTTAACTCTCTAGTTCCTCCTTGTAAATGACTGAGCTCTGCCCGCTAGCTTTTTGAAAGGTTTTCTCCCAGACCAAAAGCATCTTGTGAGAAAATAAAATCGTACAGATGGGAGGGCCTCTGTGAGCCGCAGAACCCACGAAGGCACTGGGCTGCAAGCCTGTCTCAGGAGGGAGACCCTGGCGTGGGGCCCAGGCGATGGGGGCCGGTCCCTGAATGTCCCCACGTGCCACATGGGATCCCCACGAGAGCGAGGCTCCCCCATCATCCTCGGGGTGACAATGGGGTGAGCGAGCATTGCACCAGCACAGGACAGGCTCAGAACTAGCAGAGCGGCCCTCCATCAGGCACCCGCCACTCCAGGGTCCCTCCAGCAACACCGACCTCCCAGCAGGCAGCCCTCTTGGGGAGGCCACACGGCGAGCAAGGGGGAAGGCAGGATTGGATCCAACTTCGTTCAGCTCAGACCCTGGGGCTTCTTGCCCACGACTCTGCTTCCCTTATTGTCACTAAATTTAACAGTGGGTGTTAGGTCGGCCTCTGCCCTGGGACGGTCACTCAAACACAGATCTCTCTCCCCACGTGACCTGGAGTGATGAGTAAGTCAGGCCGGGGGTTGGCTGTCCTCAAGGAGGGGACAGAACGGAGCACCTGAGGTAGGAGGGAAGGGAGCACATCAGGTAGGCGGGGAGAGCGCCTGTGGTAACGTTAGAAGGGAGGTAAACCGATCCTTGAGTGCCCCCCAGACCCCCTCCACTCCGCGGTGCTCAGAGCCTCCTGCCAGCTGGCCCTGGAGGGGAGCGGTTTCAGAATGAGACTTGTGGAAACGTGTTAGTGACCCCTGCCCCAGCCAGAGACCCACGGGGGGTCCCAGCTCTGTACCTCGCGTGCCCCAGCTGGCATCCGGGTCTGCTCCACAAGGGGCCAGATTGGCATTCTGGAAAAGAAAGAGAGAGGACGGCGGGAGGCAGGTTGCGGGGGCAGGCAGGGCGCCTGGGTCCTCGCAGCCGGGCAGGAGGAGGGGTCGGCATCACCGTGCCTCACAATGCCCGCTCAGGAATGGGCATGCTGGACACCCACACCCACCAGGGCGTGCTGGCTTCACACCTGGCAGGTCCGCTCACAGGTCTCCCGACGCCTTCCAGGCCACCGCTGACCCTGCCTGTCCAGGCAACTCTACCCGCTTTTCAAGACGGCTCCCGGGCGCCTGGGCCCTCGGCTCTGCAGCTGCATGGACCCCAGCGGGCGGCCCACTAGGTGGGGCTCCAGCACAGTCCTGAGGCTGTCCACGGTGGGCTCTGCTCCCCTCCAGACCCCGCCATCCCCAGGGGCTCGGGTGGCCCCCGGGACAGAGCCTGGAGTGTCGTGAGCACTCCATACAGAGTGGCTGTGACTGATGGTGACACCCAGGGGGTGACCCTCCGAGGGACGTGGACCTGAGAGCCCCACCACCTATCTCAGTGTCTTCCTCACCTGCCCACAGCATCATCAGCAAACTGGCCATTTTAGTGCATCGCGACCACTAACGTCTGGGATTCTCTTTCCCTCCTGCCCACCTGAAAACAACATCCCACAAACCTCCACGGAGGGTCCCGCCCCGTACGCGTGCGCCAAGGCCCGGTGGGGTCGTTGAGCCCACTATTGTCCACCTCCTGCCCCTGGTGTTGGCACTGAGTCAGGCTCTGTTGTGGCCGTACGTCTGCTGCCCACAGAAGACTGATCTCCTTGAAGAAAAATGTTTTCTTTGTGCTCAGGTCCCCAGCACCTGGTGCCAGGCCCGACACAGGCTCAGCGCTCTTGGCCATCGCCTCTGAAATTGGGCGCAGGGATTAAATTTCAAGGGAGAGTTTCGCAGTTAAAAGGGAGGTGGCATTCTTCACTGCTGGGTTCCGTTACAGAGAGAAGTGCTCTCAGCACTAATTCATCGCAATAGGTGACAAGTGAGGAGCTGGTCCTGGTCCCTGAGAGTGTGGGGGCAGGAAAGACCTCAGAAAGCCCCGAGTGCAAAGTCCTGCCTCCTAAATAGGGGAAACTGAGGCCGTGAGAGAAGCCGGGACTAGGGTGGTGAGTGGGGTGAGCATGGAGGGCTGGCGCCAGCCTTTAAATTTTTGATATGTAGTTCCTCGTCGATTTTTTGCATTCACCTGGATTCTGGAAACACTGCATTCAGACACGGTTTATGTTGATTGCTGAGTCTCTGGGTTAGTGCCTCGCTTGCCTCACCCAGTCCCAGCACTGGGGCCCTGAGCCAGGTGTCTGCGCACCCGCCCAGTGTCCCTCCGGGACCTCCTCCACTTCATGCAGTAATTCTCCTTAGGCGCTGTCAAGAACAACTTTCTGAGACACGTTCTCGGGACACTGACGAGCACCCCAGTGCACCTGTCTGGTCCTGCGTAAAGCAAGCAAACCTGCCACCCGCCTGCCTTCTGCCACCTGGCCTATCTGTGACGTGAAAGAGAAATGCCGCCCTCTGGTGCCTGCCGTTCTGCATCACAGGCTGTCAGAACTCCGGGCCCCGCTGCCATCTTGGGCAGTTGGAAACCTGCTTTCTAGCAGCAAAGCCAGCTACGTCTGGTCCTCTGGGCTCTGAGACAAGCCAGAGGCTCCCAGAAGGGAGGGTGAGGCATCTTCCAGGTGGAGATGGGGAGCACCTGATCTGTCCAGAGCAGGGCAAGAGCAGTCTACTCCTGGTCTTCTAAGTGCCCAGTGGGGCTGGGGTCTTGAAGACCTCTCTGGTGCAAGGGAGCCTTGAGTTCCCGCCTCAATGTGTAGGCTGGCCCGGGAACTAAGTGGCCCGGGGAACCCCCAAAGGCAGTGCCAACAGGCACATCCCTGTCTGATCCCCTTCTAGTTCTCAGCGGAGGCAACAGAGAATTTAAAAGCAACAAGTTGCTTACCTCTCCCATTTGTCTGGTGTTATTACATGCCACCTTCTCTACAGACATGTTCACTAATCTTTGCTGCAACCCCAGGAGGGGGGCATTATCACCATTTATGGATGAGGCTCAGAAAGGTTAAGCAACTTGCCCAAGATCACACAGCTAATACGTGCAACCGTAAAAATTTTAACTCGTCCGTTTTACTTTCCAAAAATTATACTGGGATTGATAATAGTGAGAATAAAATTGTGGCCATTCATCACTGGCCATTGTTCTTTTCTTGCTAAAGCTCTGAAGAGGTAAGGACTTGCTTTTACAACAATTACACATCTGGGAACCATGCTATAGAGCTTATGAGAAGATTGCACAAAATAATGTGCAATAATAATGTGATTTGTCCTCATAGTAACCTTAAGAGGTAAGGATAATTTTTTTAAAGACTAGGAAACAGAGACTCAGAAAATTTAAATAACTTGCCCAAACACACAGCCAGTCAGTGGCAGAGCTGGGATTTGAACTCAGGGCTGTCTGAGGCTAACACACATGTTCTGTCCAGCATTACAGTTGGAAAATATCAGACTTTTTAAATTTGTTAACATTTTCTTTGCAGTCACATAAATGAACATTTTTGTAAATGTTTTACGGACATATGAAAACCTGATTCAAAAGACAGGAATTTTTTTCATATACCCATTAGATTAAGTTTGCTGTTTGCACTATTCAATCGCTCTTTATGCTTTCTATTATTTTTTCTTTATTTACTAGATCCATATGTCTAATTTCAAAAAAGTCACATTCAAATTGCCTACCATACTCGTATTTTATCAAGGTCTCTGGCATTGCCAGGTTGCTTGGTGCACTTAAATTTATGAATGCTATACGTGCTTTATAACGTCATCATGAACTAGTGTTCTCTCTCCATGTCACTAATCCTACTAATTCACTTTAACCTTAACTCCCACCTTATCTGATATTAATATTGCCACTTGTGCTTCCTTTCTATTTGTGATTTGGGTATCTCTTTCCTATCCTTTGACTTCTAATCCTTTAAAAAATAATTTCTGTGTTTATCTTGATGCATGTTTTTCTCCTCTCTTTTTCATAACCTAATCAGACAGTCTCTGTCTTCTAGTAGGAGAATTCAGTCTGTCCATATCTAGCATCAGGGTTTTTCAAAATGGGACTCCTTCCAAGGGGCTACTACAGGATCCGTCAGTGGCCAGTGGTCATTCTCTTAACAGCAGACCAGGTGGTGCATGTTGGGGCCTCTGCTGTCTCATCCACAGGGAAGTCCGCACCAGGCGGCCATCTCCCTATTTGTTCCACAGAGAGGTGTGAGCATCCACCATGTGTCAGGCTCTGTGGCAGGCTGGTTATCAGGACATCTTAACAAGCTTTGGGACATATGGTGCTGGCCCCTTGTGACAAATCCCCCCAGAGCAAGAACCAGGAAAACCTCTGCCTTGCCCAATTCACTGATTCCTTCCTTCCTTCGACAAAGAGAACTACACACTGGCCATGTCTGCCTCCACGCCCTGCCTATCAGGAGGCTCAGAGAAACCTTCGACGGTTGTTCTCATGCAGTGTTCTTTTGCTTGTTTTGGATGTAATTTTCTTCTATGACTTCCTCCTCCCTCCTTGGTGAGTTGTGTTAACGGGTTTTTGGTCTCACCGCATCTGTGCTTTTAGGCCACCAGGAAGCCTTTCTGGAAGTAGAAACAAGCCAAAGAACAACTTAATAGGTGACATGGGAGCACCGCAGGCCACGGACAATAGGGGATGGACACGCGCTCACGGAGGCCTCCAGGGTGAAGGGCGACAGGCCAGGTGCCGAGCACAGGTGCACGGTAAAAGGCTGGTCACTCAAAAGATCAATTGTCTGGCCTTCCCCCTGCGAAATAGGCATAAAATTACTTAAGAGTCTTAGGAAGAGTGAAAAAAGGATAGGAGAGAACGTTAGCAGGGAAAAAAGACTCCGGAGGCAAAGTCACCAGTAATCTTCACCCATCTCCCACATAAGCAAGGTGAAAACCTCAAAATCTTCATGAGCCGATGAATTCCATCTGTCCTGACTCCCCAAGCACATGCAGGACGCACAGGATTCTAACGGTCCGCTTGGCACCCTTCAGGCCAGCAGGAGAGACATTCACAGAGGGTCAGCTCTGAACTCTGTAAAGCCTGATTCTGCTCTCTGTTCTGGGACAGGGAATGAAGCTGGTGTCTCCACCGGAATGTCTGGATCAGCTGTTCCCAAACTCTTTCAGGGGTGGAGCGTCTGGAGGCCGTGGCCTCCTCTGCAGGTGCTGCGAGGCATCCACCCAGGTCATTCCAGTGTGTGAACCAAGGAGGCAATCTCCCCAGAGGATGCACGAGCCAGACACCACTGATGCAAGACCAGAAATGCAGAGAATTCTTCTCTTGTCTTCCACAAATTGAGGAAAAAACCCAGGACTTGGTTTCGGGGTGTAACACCTTAGCATGTTCTGGTCCTGGACTAACACCCTCATGGGCCCTTGAGTCAGAGAACAGCTGTTCCAGGTGAGCAGAGAACATTCTAGACAGTTTCCCTACTGCCCTTAGGACCGCCATCACTGAGCTTAAGGATTTACACTTCCTGGTGCTGTGGGAGTCCTGTGGACATTGGTGGCGCCTTCTCACCCCCCACCCCATCCCCGGCTTTCCATGGAGGACGAGGAGTGGAGAAAGAAGAAAATCCAGAGAGGCATGCTGCATGCGCATTCCCCAACTGGCCCATTCGGAACAAACAGGAGAGCGGTTAGTGGGCGGGGTGGGGGGGCGGCTCACTGGGGTCACACCCTGCAGAGGCGCCTGGGCCCAGGATGGACACAGCAGCAGGTCCCACAGAGCCTGAGGGACGCGGAGAAAACCGAGAATGCCTGTGGCTTCTGGTGAGTGTGCCCTGCTCTTAGGTGGGTCCCCGTGGCCTGGCCCTGCCCTGGGGAAGGCTGTCCCCTGCATTACACACTTATTGCCAAGACAGCCTCAGTGCAACAAACGGGAGACTCCACTCTTGAGGGGTGAACTGCTTCCACTAATGGATAGACTGCCTCAGACTGGGAAGCGCTGCCTGGTGACAGCAGGTCTCCTTGGGCTGTGTGTCTGTGTAGGGGGGGTGGGGGGGAGGAGGTGTCTTTGGTGCCATCACGCCCACCCCACCCGAGGAGTCCTCACTGGAGACCTAGTGAAGCAGAGGGAAGAGGGACAAAAATGGGCCCAGCTCCTCTGCGGGGGACAAATCAGGCACCAAACTATCTGGGCTCACATTCGGATGTCCTGAGATTTGGAAAACTCGGGAGGAGGAGGTCAAACAGCTTTCAGCCAGGAGCAGCCAGAGAAAGCCAACTACTGTGTGTGGGCTCCAGTAATCACCATAGGTGCCAATGATACCATCAGTGGTGATAATGGTGACAGTAATCATCATAGGTGCCAACGACAGCATCAGCGGTGATAATAGTGATGGTAATCATTGTAGGTGTCAAAGACATCATTAGTGGTGATAATGGTGACAGTAATCATCATAGATGCTAATGACACCATCTGTGGTGATAATGGTGACACTAATCATCATCGGTGCTAATGACACCATCGGTGGTGCCAACGACACCATCAGTGGTGATAACGGTGACAGTAATAATAGTGAGGGGCCAATGGCATTCCAGGAAAAGAAGTGGATCCTTGGATCACATTGTTCATGAAATACCGCGATCCTGTAAGGTCCTTATTAGGCTCTAGGACACAGAAGAAGGATGGTCAGGAAGGGCCGTAGAGAGGGTCCGATTAATCTGGGTGGCCCCATCTCCCCATCCCCACACGCTGAGGTCTCCCAGGGGACAAGGGGCCTGGAGCAGAGGGGAGGCAGCGATGCCGCCTGGTTCTGGCCTGGCCCGGGTCTGGAGAAGCGGCAGCACGGCCCCTGGCTGGAGCAGCGGTGGAGCGGCAGGCAGAGGCGGCAGGCGAGTGGGGTCCCCTGGGCCCCTCCTCTTGGCTGTGTGGTCAAGAAGCTGTGGGAACCGCACTTAAGCTCGCGGCGACGGTTAGTACACCACGTGCCGGGGAGGGGTCGAGTACCTACCCGGTGGTCCAAGCCATTCTTTCCATGTCCTGGGAGAGGGTCAGATTTGGAATAGGGGCATCCTGAAACAGACACAGCACAGCTCTGTCACGCGAGCAGGCAGGCTCAGCCAGGGGTGCGAGGGGCTCGGCCCAGGTCAGCGGGGCTGGGCTTGTGACACACGGGAGGGCCCTGAAGACCATGCCCTGACTCAGCGGTGACCTCTCTGCCCAGGGAGCTCAGGAAGAAGCCAGGGAGGGGGTGCCGTCTCTGAGCCCACCCATGACACCAGGAATTCCATGGAGCCCGACCCACGCCCCGGAGGGCACCTGTCTTCTCTGACAGCCCCAAGCCTTGGCATCGTCTGTCACTCAGGCCAGGCTCCTCACTCCACAGACCAGGAGAGCTGGGGACAGAGTCAGGGATGGCCCCCCGGCCCGGGGTAGGACTGCGCCATCTTGTGTCAAAGGCAGCAGATGGAGGCCACCACCAGCCAAAGGTGGCCTGCAGACTACTTCATCTAAAAAAATCTTGAGCTGTTTGCAACTGACAGATTTCACATAAAATCCTAATTTCTACCTTCTCTTGAGATAAAATCGGACTCCGCTGCAGGAATCCCACCGCCTGATCTGCCTCCACCGCTCACAGCCCTGGCCGCCCTGCGTGGGTCCAGGAGGTCGAGGTCTCCCGATCCACCTCTTCAATGCTGTGTTGGGGGAGGCAGGGTGGAGCTCTCTGCAATGCCCCCCTGGCTCAGAGGTGGGTGCGGGATCGTCCTGGGAGGACAAGCGGCAGAGCCTGGCCCCCCAGACGGAGTGAGGGGCCTCCTCCTCCCCAGGGGAGGCACCTTTAGGGGGCCTGTCCCGGCTGCCTCAACTGTCCTTCCATAGTCTGTGGGCTCCTAAAGAGCAGGGGCCACGTGTGCATCTGGGGGTCCCCACCCCCAGCACCGGGAGGGCACCCAGCAGCGCAGGCAACACCACAGAGGGCCCAATGCCAGTGGTCACTCCTGGGCGGTGCCGGGCTGCCTGCGAGGGCTCAGGGGATGGCGGGTCACATCCCTAGGTGTTCATAAGGCCATGTGAGTACATAGGACACAGGACCGAGGACCGTGCCTCCAAAGGTGAGGTGGGAGCCATGCACAGCGCCACCCACCCACCCCCTCCAGGAAGGCCTCGCTTCTGAGCAGAGGATGCTGATCCATGTGCCTTCCGTCTTGGGCTTCCTCACGAACCTCGGTGAGGACAGAGACAGAGAAGAAATTCTCTGCCACATTTGGACAAAGGAAAGCTTGTAGGAGATGCCTCAGCTGGGGACCTGCCTCGGGAACTTACTTGCCCCTGAGTGGCTCATGGGAAGGTTCCAGATGTGGGTCACAAAGACCCTTTTATTTATTTTTTTTGCTGGGAAAGATTCACCCTGAGCTAACATCTGTTGCCCATCTTCCTCTCTCTCTCTTTCTTCTCCTCCCCAAAGCCCCAGCACATAGTTGTATATTCTAGTTGTAGGTCCTTCTAGTTCTTCTACGTGATCCGCCACCACAGCGTGGCTCCTGACAGACGAGTGGTGTGGTTCCACGCCTGGGAACCCAACACGGGCCACTGAGCGGAGCACGTTGAACTTTAACCACTAGGCCATCAGGGCTGGCTCCAGAAAGGGCCTTTTACAACATCAAGATCAGGCTTCCCAAACTTCTTTTAGCAGAAGAACCCTCTCGTCACATGAAATCTTAGGGGAACTGATACACAAAACAGATGAAATGGAGCTGGGGCGATAGAAGCCGGGGGAGAGGCTTGGGGCCAGACCCACTGCACCGTCCCTTGTTCCTCCTGGTCTCCCAAGGCTCCTCCAGGTAAAGGACCTGGCCAATCTTCCCATTTCACAGAAAGGGAATTGAGGTCCAGAGACACAGAGGGACCTGCCCAAGGTCACCCAGCCCCGGATGCAAGACGAAGTCTCCTGACTTACATGCAGTCCTGGGCGCCTCCCAGGACTCATCTCCTTCCTAATTTACACACAGAGCCAGGCACACTCGGCGATGGGAGGCTGTTGGGTTGAGGATCTGAGGGACCCTCCACTGAGACAGAGAAGCCCTTTATCAGCCAAAGGAGCAGTGGTTCTCAAGGTGGGGTCTCTGAGTAGCAGCATTAGCCTCATCTGGGAACTTGCTAGAAAGGCAAATTCTCAGGCCCCACCCCAGACCTCCCATATCAGAATTCTGGGGCTGGGGTCCAGCAAACTGTGTTTTTATAAGTCCTCCAAGGCATTCTGATGCACACTCAGGCTTGGGAACCACTGCCTCAGGGCCTCAAGAACCCCAATGCCCTCACCTCTGTTCCTAACGGCTCTTAAGCCAGCGGGTCTCCACCTGAATGCACCGCAGTCGCCTGGACAGCTTCTGAAATCGCCATGCTCAGGCCACCGGCTCCTGGCCTCCACATCTCTCCACGCCATTGAAGTGGAGAGACCTCACTTCCATTTACGCCACTCTGTCTTCCTGGTTTGGAAACTACAGTTGTCTTAGGTATTTCTTCAGCTTTGAGCACCCATATCAGATGGTGTTACAATTTTTTCATCAACCATCAAATTGATTTAAGAAACTCATGAAAAGAAGGATAGTCTGTATAGCCACCCCTATTTTTACCTACTCTGATGTTCTTCCTTTCTGAAGTTCTGTGCCTTCTTCCCTTGTCTTCCTTCCTGTTTGGAGAACTTCCTTCAGCCAAGTTTGTCTACTAGAGAAAAATTTTCTTAGTTTTCCTTTGTCTAGAATGTCTTCATCTCCCATTCACTCCTGAAGGATATTTTCACCCAATATAGAGTTCACGTCGACAGCAATGGTCTTTCAAGCACAGGAAAAAGGTGCCACTTCCTTCTGGCCTCCGTGGTTTCTGATGATAAATCAGCGGTCACTCACGTTGGTGGTTCCCTATGGGAATTCGTCTTTTCTCTTGGGCTACTTTCAAGATTGTTTTTCTCTGTCTTTAGTTTTTATAAGTTTAATTACGGTGTGTTTTGGAGTAGATTACTTTGGGCTTTTCCTATTTGGGGTTCATTCATTTTCTTGAACCCGTAGGTTTATGTCTTTTGCCAAATTTGGTAAGTTTTCAGCCGTTATTTCTTTGAATACTTGTTCAGAACCACTCTCTTCCCCCTCTCCTTCTGGGACTCCAGTGATACAAACATTGTCTCACAGGCCTCTGAAGCTCTGTTCATTTTTTTCTATTTTCTCTCTGTTGTTCAGATTGGATAATTTCTGTTGTTCTGTCTTCAAGTTCACTGATTCCCTCCTCTGTCATATCCTGCTATTCTGCTATTGAACCCATCCAGTGATTTTTTTTTTTTTTTGGTGAGGAAGATCAGCCCTGAGCTAACATCCATGCTAATCCTCCTCTTTTTGCTGAGGTCCTCCTCCTCTTTTAGGCTCTGAGCTAACATCTATTGCCAATCCTCCTCCTTTTTATCCCCCCAAAGCCCCAGCAGATAGTTGTATGTCATAGTTGCACATCCTTCCAGTTGCTGTATGTGGGACACGGCCTCAGCATGGCCGGACAAGTGGTGCGTCGGCGAACGCCCGGGATCCGAACCTGGGCCGCCAGTAGCAGAGTGCGTGCACTTAACCACTAAGCCACGGGGCCGGCCCTCCAGTGAATTTTAAAATTTTATTTTTCAGTTCTATAATTTCCATTTGACTCTTTTTTATAACTTGTATTTCTTCAGTGAGATTTTCTTTTCCAGTTGTTTCAAGAGTATTTGTAATTGTCTGTTGAAGCATTTTTATGACGGCTGCCTTAAAAATCTTTCTCAGATAATTCCAACATCTTATTCTTTTTGGTGTTAGTATCTGTTGATTGTCTTTTCTCGTTCAAATAGTTACCTTCATGGTTCTTGGTGTGAGGAGTCTCCTGGACATTTTGGATGCTATGTTGGGACACTCGGGATTCTAGTTAAGTCTTCTATTTGAGCAGGCTGCCACCGTTTGGACTTAGCATGGGTTTGGCTCATTATGGGCAGTGGTTCTGATGACAATTTAGTTTTCAGAATGCTTGTCGATGTGCTTCTCTGGTCTGCTGAGTCCATCTGGTGTTGCTGGTTCTGCCAATGGGGGTGAAATGTGCTTCCCTGGCTGCCCTGTGCCCTGAAGTGGGGGTGGGAGACAGTGGCCGACTTTCCAGGCTTCCAGGTGCCAGTGGGCCTCCTGCTTGACACCTGCTGGTGTGGCCAAGGGAGGCAAACATCTCCTGGTCACCTTGTGCCACCGTATGGGGGTTGGGAGACACGAGGTCCTATGGTTTCCTCCAGTCCTGAGATCCCTAGCCAGTGCCCCTTTTTCTCTCCACCTTCAGAGTCCTGTGAGTCTGCTGTATTGTTTGCAGGTGTTTTCAGTTGTACTTAGTGGACAAGAGCAGGGAGAGGAGTCTCTCATCCCCTAGGCTGCTATCTAGACCTGTTAAAATTGGTCTCTCTTGGGGTGGAACCAGCCATCGGTAGATTTTAGAAGTCCCAGTGATCCCATGTGCAGCCGGGGTTGAGAACTACTGGTTTAAAAAGTCCCTTCACACATTCAGAGATTTTACTTGACCCTCACAAGCCTCTGCATTATACCTGAGCCCATTTTACAGATGAGGAAGCTGAGGCCTAATGAGATTAAGTGACCTGTACGAGGTCAAATGGTTACTCATGGAGAGGCTGAGATAACAGCCCAAGAATTCTGGCTTTGGGTACCAGTAACCCTGTCTGCTCTGGCAGCTCTGCCCTGGTGTGGGTTTGCAGGCATGAAGGTCTTCTAGGACCTGCTTGTTAGATGGCATCAGAAGGCCTTAAGAGTGTGTGGCTCTGTGTGCACTGGAAAGAGAGAAGGCAGGTGTGCTGGATAATCACGACCCGGAGTCTCATCAGGCCCTGTAAGTGCTGGACACCCACCCATTCCCCACGTCCCAGCTTAGCCTAACCAAGCTCTCCCACCACCTCCTCCTGGAAGCCCACCTGTGGCAACCTTGCCCTCAGCGTTCTGCTGGGACTGCACCTGGGGCCCTGAGCATGGTCTCCCTGCATCTGTACCTCTTCCTGGCTGGCTCATCAGAGGTTAGAGTAACTGCTGGACATGCCAGGAGAGGCCCCTGGTGGGTGGGGGACTGTTCCAGATGCGGCCAGAGACGTGTGGCTCAGTGTCACGGCATCCAGGGATGCTTTGTGGACAAGCCATCAGTAAGCCATTCCCCTGGACAGCTCTTCGTAGGCTTCACCAGCACCGTGAACAGTTTTGTGTTCACTGATGCATGGATGATGTGTAACTTTGCAGCTGCATGGCCCTGAGCAGGCCTGGGTCCCCTCTTTGAGTCTCAGTGTCCCCATCTGAAGAAGGAGGGGGCTGGAACCCCTGCAGCCCTGAGCAACTGTGAATAGGAGGCCCCTTATATGGCCTGAGCTTCAGGTTTCAGAAGGAATCAACAGGGGGCTGCTGAGGGCTCAGGGCGGCCAGGCTTGTGGACTTGTCCATGCTCTGCAATGACATCCCCCAGGGCTCAGGCCATTGGATGCCAGGGTGCCCACGTTTGAGCCCCAAAGCCCAGATGCTTCCTGCCAGGAGGACTGGATCATCCCCATTTTTACAGATGAGGCAATTTCAGACTCAGAGAAGTTTGCTCTCTTGCCCAAGGTCACACAGCAAGACAAGTTGGGATTCAACCCCGGGGGGACCAGCACCCAGATCTAGCACTCTCTGCCAACCCCTCCGTGACCTTGTGCACACTGTCACTGTCTTGTTTCAGCCACGGCCATCCTCATCTCCCCACATCACCAGGAGCACCGTGGGGTCCCACGAAGGAAGGAAGGCTTCGCTCAGGGAAGACCAGGCCACCCGCCGCCTGGACGAGCACGCACCAAGAAGCTCTACGTGCGAGCAGGGGAGGCAGGGGATCCCCACCGGGCTCTGCTCCCCAGGAGCTCTCAGTCTACAGGTGAGGAGGCACAGGGGGTTGTAGATACAGCGCTCCGGCTGGCGTTGGGGGAGGGAGACAGAGCTTCCAGCTGGGTGGGGTGTCTTAAGGCTCTAAGGCAGAGCTGGAGGGGGACAGAGGAGGCCCTGAGGTGTGCCCTGAGACATCGGCTCCTTACTATGACACCCGAGGGACCCGGGCACTGCCTGTGGCTTGTGCCCCCTGCCCACAAATCAGAGGCCACACCTGTCCAGGGCCTGGGCTTGCGGGCAGGCCTGCCAGGCACGGGGGCACAGGGGTTTTTGCTAAAAGCAAAGAGTCCCCAGCCAGCCCCCAGTGAATGGCAGTAGGCTTTGCCTGAGGAGCCCCCCTTTTGCACCCGGAGGTGGTCTCTACCAGGGAGGGGCCAACAGTGGCTTCTCCTAGGCTCAGGTCTTCTCCCTGCCGTCTGGAACTCCACTGCTCTTGCTGGGGCCGGACATGAGCAGGGGGCAGAGGGCATGCTGTCCATCCAGCTAGAGGCCAAGTCCTTGCAGAGAGACCCACTGGCCATCCCCTCCCCAGCGGTCTCGGCTTCAGGTGACCACCCAGCCACCTGCTAGACGCCAGGGTGGTCAGACCCAGGGCTTCCAGCTCCTCTGGGCCTCTCCCTCCCTGCGCCCTCCTGGCTTCCTTGGCCCACGCTGCTCCCCTTGGCTCTCTCCATCCCCGGCGGCTCCCCTGGGTGTCCTATGTGGTGTCTCCTCCTGCCCTGTCATGGCTCCCTGCCCACTCTTTCTTTCTCCTTTCCTCTGCGTTTTGTGGAGATGGGAGATGGGAGACGGGAGGAAGAGGACAGAGACTGAGCCAGGGGTGGGGGAGGAGAATCACCTTACTTGGCCTCAGACCCTCCAGAGGAAGTAACGCAAGCTCGGGAACACGTGTTTATCAGGTACACGCCTGGGAAAGTCCTGGTCTCGGGTGACCCACTCCCACGACCCCAGGCCCCTCTGGAGCTGAGGACCCTCGGGCTTCCCTGTTGCTTATCTGGACACCCCAATCCCTTTCGCCCTGGCCCGGCAGCCTCCAGCCTCCCCTCTGCGAAGCCGCCTGTCCATGCTTTAAACATGTAAAACGGCCAGCCTTGCCCCGCTGCGCACAGCCCCCGTGCTGACCCGTTCCCCGGCGGACAGAGAAGCAGCTTCCCAGCATCGCGCACAGGCCCTCTCTCGCCACCCCACTGGCCTCCTGTTTCTCAACAGCCGCCCCGCTTCCTGCCTCCGAACTTCTGTACACGCTGTTTGTGCTGCTTAGAGCACCCTCCCCCGGGACACCCCCAAGGACACTCCCAGAAGACACACGCCCCAGCCTATGTTCCCCAGGACACACTCCCCCAGGACAGCCCCCCATGACGCCCTCCCCCGCCCTGGGTGACGGCAGTCCTCCTACCGCCTTCCCTCAAGTCTCCCTCAGAGGTCCTCTTCCTTCCCTGACCGCCCCAGCACCTCCTAGCCCCCCGACCCGCACGGCACCAGCATAACTTACTTTTCAACTGTTTTGTCTGTGTCCCCACTCCCACCGGAACGCCAGCCCCTCAGGGCAGGGATGTTGTCTGTTTGGGCCTCTGCTCTACCCCAGCCCCTGGAACAGTGCCGGAATAGAGAAGGTGCTCACGAAGTGTTTGCCGAAGGTTGGGCAGGGCACGCCCTCTCTCTGGGCTCACCTTGCCCATCGTGAAACCAGCACACAGCACCGACGCTCTGGCAGCGCAATAGCTGCAGACTCCACCCTGGGGTCCGCAGGTCACAATGCCCACCCTGTGTGCTGCCCGCCCTGCCCGACAGTCTCACGAGATCGGCAGACAGCGAATCAGGTGCCTTTTCCAAGCGTGGACTAGGAAAGGTGAGAACGATTTGTTCTCACCTTGAAACTCCAGAGGAATAAATAACAGGGGACAGGAGAAAGGCCACTTCTGACCAAGCCTCAAACCGCTTGCCTCCTGCTGGCCGGGAAAGGAAAATGGAACCCTCACACCCGGGGGGGCCCTGGGAGGGACCCAGGGACGCAACCTCCGATCCCGGCCCCCCACCAGGTCCTGAGCAGGGGTGGGCAACAGGCGAAGACGGGCATGTCCCATCCAACACAGGGCTCCATGGAGAGAGATGCACAGAAGGCGACATACGATGCCAAAGCCACAGGCGGGGCTGGGGACACACTGGGACCACCCATCTGTGCTGCCTCGGTTTCTGATGCAGTGCTTTTCTCACCCTGATCTCCAAACCACTCCCGCACACTCCTCTCACACTCTGGGATTTCAGGAAATGGCCTTATTCCCTTCGGAAGTGTAGGGTCCTTTCTAGGGGTCACTGAGTCCTCTGGGGGGCTCCAGCCGGCCAGGGGGTTTGTCTTATGCTGACATACCTCTGACCACCTGGAAGGGGACATGGGGGACCTCAAAAGAGAGGACAGGACCTAAAGGGTGAGAACGGTGGGACGCAGAACAGCAGCAGGCCTGTCCACAGGGTCCAGGCCAGGGCAGGGGGCCCCACCCCACCTCGTGTTCTTCTGGGGGCAGTGAGCGTCATCCTATAAGACTCAAGACTCTCTTCTCAGGATGAAAAATCAGCACCATCCCTTTCCTGTGCAGAAATCAGGTTCATGGATGATATAACCTACTACACGCATAGTCCGGATAATGCCTTATGTGTAGTATAAAGGGAAGTAACAGTAGTCCATCATACAATATGTATTTCAATACAAGGCCCTCTTTGGAGGGGTTGGCAGTGCTGGCTGAGAACCACTGCCATAGAGGAGAGAGATACCACACCCATTTGTCATTGCTGCTCAGTCGTCTGCCTCCCTGCTGGCGAATGGGGACTGGGCCATATTCACCACCGCCTCTCCGCTGCCTTGCACCATGTCCAGCACATAGTAGGTGCTCAGTAAATGTTTGGTGGAGGGATGGATGGATGACTGAGTGATGAATTCAGTCCCAGGTGAGATGTGCTGATGGTGTCACGAGTGGGATGAGGTTGTGACCAGCCCCCGTGAGCCCTCGGACGACCCCACGCGGCAGCGGCGGGATGTGTGTGCGCTTGCTCCCAACGGCGTCTCTGCCTCTCCCAGTGCCCTGCACGTTTCTCTGGGACACGTTTCTCCTGTCTTCTTGGTTTCCCCCTCGGCGCCCCGCACAGCGTCTGGCACAGAGTGGGTGCTCAATAAAGACCCGTTGAATTTAATGCATCTCAATTCAACAAACATTTATTGAGCGCCCACTGTGTTGAGCATCACAATCCTACCTTCCTTGGGCGCACTACAGATGGAGGTCCCAGGGATGCGGCGGGCGTGCCTTGCTGCGTGCAAACACTCTGTTCAATAACGGTTGTTTGCAAATGGAAGTGGTGTCAAAGGACTCACATTTGGGGGTTACTTGGTGAGATTCAAAGGAACCCCGAAAAAAGAGGGTGGAAACCCTCAGTTTAAGAATGCTGCCCCTCCTGCCCACATTTCTCAGCAGGCTGGCAGACAGCAAGGCACGCCTGATCCAGGCATGACCATCCGCCTGGGTCCTTGCCGCTGTTCATGCACATCAGGAAACAACGCAGTGTCATCAGGACAGAAGTAGGGCACAGGTGCAACAGTCAGGCACAGCGGGTTTCCCGCTCAGAGCAACCAACGTCAGAACACCAGCAGACAGCGAAGGCATGACAGAATCACTGTCACAGTCATTGTAAGCGAGCGTCAATAAAGGGGAAGACCCCCCGCCCCCCCCACATAGTGTTTGTACTCGGGAGGAGTCTCCCAGTTAGACCACGAATTCCCGCACAGGCACTCCGACTCCGCAGGCCAGGTGCGCCCGGGTGGGAAGCGGCTGCGTCCCCATCTGCAGCTGCCTGTGCAGCTTGTGATGGGAACGCGACAGCAAGGGGTGGAGTTGACACACAAGCCCTCGCAGGCGTGCGATTGGTCCATCAAAACAGCAGGCACAGCCTCCGGGCCCTGCAGGGTCTACCACCCGCGCCACACGGGGGACGACCCCAGGGCACCTCATTCTGGCATTTGCAGATGAGGAAGCCGCGCACACAGGTGAGAGAGAGCAGCACAGGTCACACGCAGGTTGGTGGCACCGGGAGGTTCCCGTGGGGTGGCCCACCTCCTGCCCGGGCTTCTGCCCACACGTGCCTCCTCCTCCCTCAGCCCCGAGCCACAGGCTGGCCGTGAACATAAGCAGGAATCCCGGGGCAGCTGCTGGCCTCCCCTGAGCAGAGTCGGGGCAGGTGATGGGCCTGGCAGCAGACTTGCAGAGGAAGGCCCGCCCACCACGCAGCAAGGGAAGGACTGAAAGCTGGAAAAGACCACCCTGAGATCCCCAGACACTATTTCCTGAGAGCTTTTGGGCCTTGGGGCTACTGCCTTGCTGCTCCCAAAGTGTGGGAGGGCTGCTGGGCTGCTCTTGAGCTGTGCGACAGGAGTTCACCGCCTTCCAAACACGACTGCCCATAGGAAAAAGGGACCACAAAGCAGTGAGGCCCATGGTCCAGGCCAACGGCCCCGGGCCCACATGCAAGTCCTTCCTGCGCCGCCGGGGGCAGGGGGTGCCTGGGAGCAGAGAGGGGCTGGAGGACCGGCTGCCGCTGCCTGGTCAGAGTCTGCCCATGGTTCTGTGACCAGTCCTGTACCCTCACCCTGCCTGCGGGGGGACGGGCAGCCTGCCGCATCCCTTCCAGATCGACTCCAGAAGGAGCACGCTGCCATCTTAGACGAGTCCCTCTGGGGGACTTTTTTGGTGTGGCCTTCCCATGGTGACATCAGCACAGAGATCCCAACATTAGAGAGCTGCACCTCGGGGGGGGGCGGGGTACAGACACCTGCTTACAGAGATCACACACAGGACAATACACCTTTGCTTTGTTTAGAGTTCTCCTTTAACAAGTGACAATTTCCAACTTCTTCACTCTTTCCTCGCACAATGGAACACGTTCACCTTCCATCTGTGAGGCAGTTTACAGTTTACAGTCATGAGGATGGTGATGACGATGATAGTCTGTCAGCTGAGCACCTACTATGGGCAGGCAGAGCACTGGCTGCGTACACGTGTCACCTCCTCCGAGTCTCTAACAACCTGGCCAGGCAGACGGGTGGATCCGAGGCCCAGCGACAGGCGGAACTGCCCCCAGCCACTCGGCCGGTGAGTGGTGAGCCCAGATTTGAACTTGGGTCTGTCTCACAGCAAAGCCAGCATCTTTCCCCTGCTTTCTCACGCCCACACCCTTCCCCTCTTGGCCTCTGCTTCCAAGCTTAGCGTCAAGCTTGCCCACAGAAAACTACCCACAGCCTGCCGCGACCCAGCGCCTACGCCCGGGACCTGCTGAGGGCAGCAGACTGCAGCTTGCTGCTCTTTTCTCCTATAATCTACAGCCTCTGGAAAGGAAGAACCTTATCTGGAGTTTTGCCCCACATCTGAGGATCACTCCCAATTCAGGCTCCATGACCCCCCAGAGTCAGGCAGATGTCACTTGTCTCCCAGACTCCCTGAGGATATAGAGTCCCAGCCCCCGGGTTCCTCGCTCAGGACGAGCACGGGAGATGGGACAACGCCGTTATCGACTCCGAGTCTGGACTCCCCCGCCTGGACCATGCTCACGTCTGCTCTGGAGGGAGACGGGCCCTTAACTTCCAGCCTAGCAGCCTGGGAAGCCCTTTTTCCAAGACCTCAGGAGCCAGAATTGGGTTTCTGCCCTCTCGCCAGCTCTGGTGAGTTCTGGAGACACACTGGCGCGGCCCACAGGCAGCACACTAGCTAATGAGCGTCAGTCCAAGGGAAATGAGCAAAAAGGGGCCTCCCTCCTACCTGGTTTGTCTTCTGTTTTGTAGCGAGCAAGCCTAGATCTGGGGGATCAGCTTGCAGTGGTGGGGCCCCTTTGCTTCGAGGCCTTCTGTGCCACGTATACAGCTCCTTGCTCAAAAGAACCACTCACGTGAGTAAAAGCTGTCCCCTTGTGTTGTTTGGAGAGGGTCTCTATCGGGCCCGCTGCTGTGGGACAAGGACTGGCTGTCTAGGTCTGGAGAGTTAGTCCTGGTGTCCGCATCCCCCTTGAGAATCAGCCAGCTGGTCTTCTGCTGAGAGAAAGAAAAAAATGTGAATTTCGAGGTCATCTGCAATGGTGGAAACATCTCACCAGAACCTTCCAGTAGCTTCTTTAATTCTAAGCTACAAGCTGATCCCACCATGAGAAACTTTAATATGAGAAAAATCCAGCTTTCAAGAAAAATCTCACCGTTTAGTGTGAACTGCCCAGATGCTTCACAGGCACCTGAAGCATTTGGGGGAAATGGCATTACCCTATTTTACAGATGAGGAGACTGAGGCTCAGGGAGGTCAGGGGCCCAAATGGCTTCACATGGGGAGAGCCAGGTGAGCCAGCCTTGGGCTCTTTCCACACACACCCACCTTCCTTAAAGATAAGCAAAGGGGTCTTAGCTCTCCAGCCAGGGCGGGCAAACCCAGACTGAAGGCCAAATCCTACCCGCGGCCTGCTTTCACAATTAAAGTGTTGTTGGCACACAGCCACACCCCTTCCTCCGTGCATTGTCTCTGGCTGCTTTCAGAGTGCAGCAGCTGCACCAGAGACGGTATGGCCCCCAAAGCTACAATATTTACTCTCTGGCCCTTTACAGAAAGTGTGTACCAAGCCTGTTCTAGAACACTCGTCCCAGATGCCCCGAGAACACACTTTGATTTACTTTCCTTTCTTTTTAGACACGTCCTCAGTTATAGAACACAGCCAATGACCCAGGCATACCACGAGGACTTCAGTAGTAGGTGTGCTAGTCCTGAATGTGAGGAGAAGGCTGGTGGAACCATCTCATAAACTCAGTTATTGTTCCATGTGGCCTCCCTGGACCCCTAAGGAGCAGAACCTAACAGCAGCAGCCTGAGGTTCAAATCGGGGAAGTCCCCACGAAACCAGATGTCTTTCTGGCCAAGGCTGTTCTAAACCAGATCTGCCCCTGCGTTACCTTCCTGTTATCCTGGTCAAAACTTCCATCCTCGCCATCCGATCGCCTCGCGGCTGGAAGGGAAAAATCAGTTTGTCAAGGCAACACACCATTTATTCTGGGTTTCCATGTCATAGCTCCCACTTTACAGTTATGCTCAAAAATGGAAAAGCATCAAAGACAAGGTCACCAGTAGAGTGCCTTTTAAGGGCTGAGGCACAAGACCAGCCGGAGGAGGCTGCCACAGGAGCACTGCCTGGGGAGTGGCTGTGTACCTTTGCACGTGACAGTGCTTAAAATCAAGAGCAGGGCTGTGAAGGGAGGCCTGATTAAAATTCCGGCCAACCCTCCACCCAGAGAGATCGAGTCATGTGTTCAGACGCAGCCACGGGCATTTTGAAGAACACACTTTCTACCTCCCAAGTTTAGCTTTAAAGGAAGAGAAGGTCTCAGCCATCCAGCCCCTGCTGTGTCAGACTCAGCTGGGTGCTTCACGATATCACTGCTTATCCCCACACAACCCACTTCACAGATCAGGAGACTGAGGCTCAGAGAGAAGACGTGCCTTGCTCAAGATCGTGGATTAGTGGGTGGCAGAGGCTAACATTTGAACCCAGGTGGTCTGGCTCCAAAGTCCTGTCCCCGTCTGCCCGCCTCACTGCTGCCACAGCAAAACACAAAATGATGGGTGAGTTACGCCACTGGAGAAGGTCCACGAAGAGCAGCAAAGAGGGTACAACACACAACCAGTGATGAACTCAGTGCAATAGAGCAAAAGTTCCTTTACCAAGGATACTACCTGGAGCTGAGCAATGAGGTGTCTATATCCTCCATTGGCCTTTTTTGGGGGGCTGTCACCCAGCTGGGCTGACATTATCCCCAAGCAAGTATGATCAAATAAATCACAGAAGGGCACGCTGACAGTTCTCAGCCCCAATTCAATACGTAAACACCCGTCCTGTGCATCCTGTACCAACACACTGACCCCACGCACGGGACAATTAAAGGAAGACCCCCAGTGTCCTTCCCACCGGCCACAGAGACCGAGGTCGTAGGAAGGATATGCTGAGGGTGGGCTCCTTACCTGCAGCCTGCGGAGGGCTCGGACCTTCTAGCCTTTTGGAGTGCCCTGCCTCGTGCACGACCAAGGACAAGACTGACATCAGGCCCGAGAGCTTGGAAATTGGGGACCGGGCTACGGGACCTTGACAAGATAAGGCCACAGTCGAAGACGGTTCTGGGTACACCGACATTTCGCCCCTCCCAATGGCTACCTGCTTCTCCTTCCAGGAGAGGCAGTGATTTTCAACGTGAAAATCAAAGCCATGCTCTCTCCACTGGCAGAGGCAAAGTACGGAGGAGCCTGCGTGAGGAGCGCGGGGATGGAGGGGGCAGAGGGGCAGGGAGCACAGAAGCGGACGCGTGCCCATCAGCGTGGGCTTTCCTGCTGCCCAGACAATGGCTGTCGCGGGCAGCAGAGCCCTGGAGTGTCTGGCCACACGTCAGCTGTGAGTCTTGGTGGCCGCCCAGCAAGCCCGAGGGTCAGTCAGGCCAGCGGCTGCTTGGAGCTCTAAGAGCACCGCCATTGTCCAACCCAGAGCAGGCCTCCAGGGCTGGGCCTGCTGGGGAGAGCAAGGGAGCCGCACCCCCGAACAGCCCTCAGGGGCCCCAGATGGAGCCACACTCGGGGTGCTTTGCAAGAGCAAAAACAATGCAGTGGTTCGAACCAAAGGCTTTTTGGGATGTGAAATCCCAGCCTTTGGAGTTCAGGCCAAGGGGCCCAGAGGCCGCCCCAGGTTCGAGGACTTCACACAGCCATGGATGGCAGGTAGGTCAGATGCATCATGGCTGTAGAGCTAGCTCAGGGCTCAGAAAACAGCCCCACTGTCTGACAATGGGGAGATTCCACCAAGACTGAGCGAGGTTCCTCTGCAAATGCCACCAGCTCCACCAGGCGTGCCTAGCTTTACCGGACTCAAACCAAGGGCTTTTCTGAGCCCAAGTTTGCCAGCCCGTGAAACACAGAGGGGATTCTCTTGAGGAATGGAAGCACAGGTAGGAAAACACAGGACTCTGGCACTGTGTATTATTTGTGGCCTGCTTCCTTAACAGCTCTGAGCCTCAGTTTCCTGATCTGTAAAATGGGCAAATGACGCCCACCCCCCCCCTCCAAGTTATGAGGATCACATGAGACAACACGTGGATGGTGTAACACAATGGGGCGCTCAGCTGATAGGTTTGAAATATTAGCAACAAACATGATGCTAACTTCGAGGCTAATTTGTAACATGCTGTTTCAGAGTGTCAGGAAAAGACTGATCAGTTCATGACAACCAGAGAAACTGAGGTTAGTGTGTCTTTCCTATCACATAGCTGGTCCCCTTTGAGCCCTGGAATGTATTTGCCATGAGGAATCCCCTTGGGAAAGGCCGACGTCCTGCTCCTCTGTCTCTCAGGGAAGCTTTGCTGGAAGCATCTTAATGAGAGTGGGAGATCTCCAATTTTCTTCCTAGATACAGAGCCAGCCTGCCTTCCCTCCTTCCCATACCCCGTCTTATAATCATTCCTATCTGAACATACATGCCTGCATGTGTGCGTCCCTTCACCCACTTATCCACTTCCATCCACTTATTCATCCACCCCTGCAACTACCCATCCATCTGCTCACTCCTTTAACAATCCACCCACCCACCCGTCCCTCTACTCATCCATCCACTTGTCATGCTATTCATCCATCCAGTTATCCACCCATGCACTTACATACCCATCCATTCATCTCTCCCTTTGTCCATTCATGTCCACTCATCCATGCACCTTTATCCATCTATCTCTGCCTCTTCTACTCTCCATTCTCTGCTTAGCCTTTCAACCTTTCCCATCTCCCTTCACTGGGTGCCTAGTGTGCACGGATACTGTACGGGGGGTGCAGAAAAGACCCCAGCACGCCCCTGTCTTTCAGGAGCTCTGGACGGTTCTCACAGGGCGTTGGGGGCTTTCCCTCCTTTACCCTCCAGATTTGCCTACTACTCCTTAGAAGCCCCATTTTTCTTATTCTTCTCAGGAGAAGGCCGGCAATGGACTGAATGTTTTTGTGCCCCCAAATTCAGATGTTGAAACCCCACTCCCCAATGTGAGGGTGTTAGGAGAGGGAGCCTCTGGGAGGTGATGAAGTCACGAAGGTGGGGCCCCGCGATGGGACTCGTGTCCCTATAACAGGGACCTCGGAGAGCTCTCACTCTCTCCACCACGTGAGGACACAGAGAGGACGGCCGTCTGCAACCCCAGGGAGCTCTCACCAGAACCCGCCAGGCTGGCACCCTGATCTCAGACTTCCCGCCTCCAGAACTGGGAGAAATAAATGTCTGTTGTTTATAAGCCACCCAGCCTGTGGTGATCTGTTATAGCTGCCCGAGCGGACTAAGAGACCCATCTCGACAATTCAAATCGTATTGGAATTATATCTGGAGAGACAGAGGCGATGTGAGTGTGTATGTGTGTGTGAGAGTGTGTGAGTTTGAACATAAGTGTGTGTATGAGTGTATGTGTGTGGTGTGTGAATGGCTGTGAGTGTAGAGAGAGTGTGTGAGTATAAAAGAGTGTGAGAGTGTGTAAGAGTGTATGTGAGTGTCAGACTGTGAGTGTGTATGTGCGAGAGTGAATGTAGGTATGTGGGTGAGTGTGTGTGTAACTGTGAGTGGTATTGAGAACACGGGCCCTGGAGGCTGGAAACCCGGTGCCCAGCCTCTCACTAACTATCTGACCACGGTCAAGTCCACTAGCACGTCCCCTCCACGGGGTCAAGGCTGTTTGGGCATCCGTGCATCCTCAGCACTGGGACATAGCGGGTGCCCCAGAAAACAGTCCTGGATGAGCTAACAAAGGCACTGGACCCTCAATACCTGGCTTCCTGACCTAACAAGCCGGGAGAACAACACGGCTCACTTGTTACATCCCGACTGAAAATGACCCCAGAGGAAAGAGCAGGGCCTGGGCTCACAGGCCCTCGGGGACCAAAGAAATAGCAAACACCGAGTGCCACCCGGGGTCACTTCTACCGTCTGGTTGGGGCGGGCGGCTCTGAGGGGGTGGGAGGGCGGGAGTGGGTGGCCCCTCGTCCGGGGGCAGTGGAGGTGCAGGAGGTGACGAGACCGTCCCCTGCTCCTGGGCCCAGTCTTCCCTCACATCGCCAGCTGAGGGCTCACATGTGCTCACTAATGAAATGGAACATTTGGTGAAAAGTGAGCTCTGTCCCTGCATCTGGTCAACTTCTTGGGACATTTCAGGGGTGGCATTATTTTTTTCTCTTGAATTCATTTTAAACAGTCTAAAAACCGGGCCCAGCTTCCCCGCACGGAGAGGATCCACGCCAGACGGCTCCTGCCCGGGCCCAGCATCAGCGAGGCCTCACTTCAACTCCCTCGAACCCCACGCCCCCGAGGAGGACACAGGCCCCGAGAGGGGAAGGGTTTGCCGGCACCGTAGTGGGCGTCGAGCGGCTGCGGTGTGGGTCGTGTCTGCCTCAGAAAGGTAACCGGGTTCGTTTAACTCTGCGAGTGAGTGACGCAGGATGGCTCAGGAAAACTCCAAAAACGTGCCCAGCACCATCTGAACTTGGAGTCCGCGGGCTGCGGAGGCCCCTGTGCCCGCCCCGCCCTCCCAGCCTGTCCTGCAGCTGATCCTGCCCCACGTCTGCGCCTGACTCCGCAGGGGACAGGCTCTTCCTTTTCTACACGTTTCCTCTTGCTTCCTTTCTTCTCTTTCTTATTCTTTTAAAAAAAGCCATTAAATCATACTCAAGTAGAGTTGGAACTAATGTAGTTCTAATGTAAGAAAATACTATTGAGCCCTACACGCTGGAAAACGAAGGCAGTAGGGGCAAGGGTCAGGGGTCAGGCAGACCTGGGTGTGAACGCCAGCTTGGCCATTGACCGGTCACTTTGCAGCCCCAGTCTTAGTTTCCTTGTCTATAATAATGCCAGCCCCAGCGGTGTCGAGGCGGCGAGATGAAAAGGGCCATCATTTACGGAGCAGCCAGCACCCAGCAGCGATGGCTTTGAGGGCAGCTATCTAACGCTAATCACCCTCCTCTCGGCACAGTGTCTCCACCCCGGGTCCTGCGCGCCTGGCCTCCCTCACGCTGGAGGCTCGTTTCCCAAAAACAGGAATGGGACTCAAGCATCAGAAAAGAGGGATGCTAATTAAAAAAAAACAAAAAAAACTTTCAATGAGTTGGTAATAGAGAGCTGAAACGTAAATACATTAATTAAACAGCATAATTTTTTAACTTGTTGAATATATTATCTTAAACTAATTAAGTGGTCCAGTAACGCAACGTCACCACCCAGAGTTTGTTTCAGGAAAGTTTGGAGATTAAACCGATGGCTTCTCAAGTCTGAGCTGTGTTCCTCTCTCCCCAAGAGATGACTGGATGGTCAATTTGCTGACGTGGGGGGTGCTGCATGTGGGCTTTAACACACACACATGCACGCTCACACACGTGCACACATACAAGCATGCTCACACACATGCATGCACACACATGCACGCTCACACACACGCACACACATGCACGCTCACACACGTGCACACACATGCATGCACACATACAAGCATGCTCACACACATGCATGCACACACATGCACGCTCACACACACGCACGCACATGCATGCTCACACACGTGCACACACATGCATGCTCACACAATGCATGCATACACGTGCATGCTCACACAATGCATGCACACACGCATGCTCACACACACACACACAACAGGATATATTCTACGTGGATGGGGGAAATCTTGTAAAAACAAAACATCTCAAACATATTGGAAACCAAATGCACTCTAATACCTCCATTATTTTCTGGGGATCACCTAAGGAAACCTGATTAGGAAGAGTACACATTGGAAGCTAAACCCTCAATTCACGACCCATTTATGTTTACGTAGGGATGGACTTTATTCATGTTTATCCCCACAATGTGGCTGAATGCTTGGCAGAGAGTAGGCACTCTATAAAATTCATTTTATAAAAAAATCAATATGCCAAAATTCTGGGCAGAATTCTGATAAAAGGATTTGGGTCACTGCTCAGGGTTCAGTCAAATACGAATTCACTTGTGTTTGGATATGAGAGGTCTTTATATCCAGATTAAAATGAAAACCATCACAAGACTAACATGGGTAACACTAACACCGAATCTCTCCGCTGGACAGTTCAGTTAAAGGACTTAATGTCGGAAGCTCCTGCTCTTAGGTCTGGCTGGCTCAGAGGCTGGTGAGCAATTTCACCATCTGATTTACGGCCCTCCATAAGAGGCCGACCCCTCCTACGCTGTGTGTGTAAATTATATGTCTGAGGTTAATAAAAGGCCACATTGGTCAACCCCACTCGCAGGATGAGCACAGAACACACGGCCTCTGCATGGGCTTGAACGCGGGTGCCATGATGGAAAGACAACACTTAACGTGACTGCTCCTTCCTTTAGCTGGCCTCAGTTTCCCCACTTGCAACAGGAGGGAGCTGGTCTGGACAATCTCTAAGGGCCTGGAGTCTAACTAGTCCATGCCTCCAGAAGATCTGTGCTCTAAGCTTCTCCGGTTGAGAGGCAATGGTAAAAGTCAGGGCCTTCTGGAAACCCAAGAGTTTTAATTCATTTTTTTTCTTTCTTGAGAAGAGGAAGAAATACACAAAGCACAGGGCTTATTGTAATCAAGGAGAAAATTTTTAAAAACTGTGTTTTTGCGTAACTAGACCACTGATTTGTCAGTAAGCCACAGAAAGCATACTTTTATAGGTTCCACCTAAAGGTGTCCATCCAGCTGTCAACATGGTAGTGCCTGTTTTCTTTGGGTGCATCTGAACAAGAACTTTAAATACGGAAATCCCTCTTCCCATCTCTCTAGTGACTTGATAACAATCCTCACCATGTGCACAGCACTCTACAGTTTAGAATGTGTTTCCACATTCATTATCCCATCCGATCCTCACAACCAGCCCGTGAAAAGGGCAGGGTGGAGGGACTGGTCCTATTTTGCATTTGAGGAAACAGAGGCTCAGGATGGTGAAGCAACATGCCCCAAATCCCCTTAGAAATTCCATGAAGAGACTGAGGGGAGCCCTGGAGCCTTCTGCTTCTGGTTCCATTGCCCCGCCATCTGCTCCCTGTGCACCTGTTCCTCGCAGGCTCAGGTGGAACGGAGGTGGGTGGTCACCTCTGAGAGGGAAACTAGGGGGCCGTGAGACACCCAGGACACTAGACATCACTATTTGCTGATGCAAGAAATCCCTTAAACTGAAGCCTAGGTCATTCATTCTGTCGTCAGAAATTCTCAAAACACAGGATTTAAATTCTCACAGAGGAATAAATGACTGATTCTGGTTTGTTCTGCTTTCCAAAGATCAGTCTGGGTCGGTTGTGGTCCCTCCGTCCCTCAGCATCTTGGCTGAAGTCAGTCTGGCTGCTTCCCTCAAAGCGGCATCATCAAAGCCACGGAGAGCAGCTAGGGGTCATAAACTCCCATCCCAAGCCCGGAGGATCTGTTAGCCTCGGGTGTATAACGCCCAGTGGCGTCCTCACTCATCACTGTGATTCATGAAGAGGCCTCTGGGAACCTGCTGGTGAATTTGCATTTAACCTTCAGGCTGCGGCCTCTGTATCAGAACACAACCAAAGGAAGCACTCAGAAGCAAACGGTATTGACAGGCATGCAGGGAAACGCAGTGGCAGAGGAAATCCGACTGTACCATGCTGTTTGTAGATGGGGGGTTTCCTATAGATGTTATCTTTTACGCCCGTGTCTGGGGAAGAAGAAAGAAACAGGAGAGAAGAGCAGGGTGAACAGCACATTGTGATGGTTTCCACCGTCAGCAGCAGGCACCACCCAGAGAGAGAGTCACCATACAGGCTCTGGCACCCACAGGCCCCACACCTCCCATCAAGCCTCACTCAGCCAGGACAGCACCCCCAGCTTGCAGTGGGCAGAGGGAGAGAGGCGGCCGGAGCGGGGGCCAGAGACAACTGCCCAGACAGCCCCTTCTCTCCAGCCCATTCCCAGGAGGGCAAAACTGGCTCCCTGGTGTTTGTGGGGCTTTGGGAGAAACTCAAACACACACCAATTTGGGGATGTGCAAACCCACTTGCTGATTTTTAAGGAGTCTCAGAATTTGGCAGGGGGGAATGGAGAAGCTTGGGGCTCACACAACAACTCATGTGGGAACAGACGGTCTGCGTGGCGAGCCCGACCGCCTGGCGCGTCCTGGGAGCCTACCTGGGACGTGGAAGTGGCGAGGAGCCTGCTGGTAGGTGGAGGGGGGAGGCTTGCTGTCTGAGAGCACCGAGAGGCTGGGGGTGCTCCGGCCACTTTCGCTGCCTCCAGACGGAAAAGCAAAGACAGCAGGTAGAAGGAGGGAGAGGGAGAAGCAGAGTATTTCAAGCATGAAAGCTAATTCGCAGTAAGCCCCATCTTCCCTGCCTGCGAGCCGCCCAAACCCTCTGCCCGGGGAAGGGAGTGTGGCCTGCACCAACATTTCCAGACCGGGCCCAATGGCTTGTTAATCCAACCTCCAGTCAACCCCTTCTAACGTGGCAAAGGAACGGTGGCACCGAGGGCAAAGACCTTATTGGTTCCTCATTCACAGGAAGGTTGACCTGGCCGTCGGGGCAGAGCCCCACTCTCCTTGGGGCAAATAGCTCGTCTGCTGCTCTGCTGTGGCTGGTGTTTGAATCCAGCAAGTCACAAATTCACCAAAGCTAAGGCCTCCCTTCCTCAGTACCCTTGTATAAAAAGATGCTGCTTTCTTGGAGAATCTACAAATTAGTCATTTAGAATAGGATTAAAGAGCTAGAATTCATTGAAATCTGTCCTTAAAATCCACTGAATAAAATTCTACTAGCTATAGGAGAATAAGAGAAAGCTAGTATTAATCAGCTGTCACATTCCTAAATAAAGCTGTTTTTTCCAGAATTAAATGGAAAGAATCCTCTGATTCTGGCTCCAATTTCTTATCCCATCTGGATTTGTAATTTCTGTTTCATTAATGAGGTTGGATTATCAAGTCACAAATTTAGATAGCTGGAGTTGCCCGGGTGGCCCTCCCGCCCTACACTGACCTCTTTAGGAATGCTGTGATCGACAGAATGCAATGGGCCGTGGACACTTTGGATGATGAGGTAAGACACTCATAAGGCACAACCCATGTCCTCTCCCATCAGCCTCAGGAAACCCTCTGCCGCATTAGAGGACAGCTTGGCAGGGAAAGGGGCACCCCGGACTGGACAATACTGCCTTCAAGTTGCAGCTGTTCAGAGCCGCAGGACCCCGAGGCGACATGGTGATGAAACAGCACTTCCCCAGAGGGCAGCACCGTGCCGGGCCTGGAGGGGGACCGGCCAGGGACTGCGAGGTGGGCTAATGAGGAAGGTGCGGCAGACACAGGCTCAGAGAGAGCTGTTGCCTGGGTGGGGTGCGCTGGGGGACCAGGGGGCATGCGAGGCAGGGTGGGTTCAGCAAGAGCAGACCACAATCAGCAGCCCAAACGGGGCAGAGGCCACAAGGGGAGCTGCTGACCACAGCTTCAAGCATCTTCCTGTGCCTGGGCGCCAGTTGCACCTGGTGGCGCTGACAGAACTTCGGGGAATGACTGTCCCCTCCTCATCACGTGAATCCTGCTTTTCCCGTAACAGCCCCCTCCAGCGCAGCATAGAGCCTTCCGGAGCGCAGCTTCACCCCAGTCCAGACGCCTGTACCTCCCTGGGGAGTAGGGGCCTTGGGCCGTTCCCAAGCCCCGGGGAGACCACACCCCCGTTCCCGTAAAGGAAGCCACGATCCCTTCTACCGACTGTGGCTGGGACTCATCCATCCCCAGAGGCAGCAGCACGTGCTGGAAGCAGGGCCTTTGGAAACTTCCTCTGCATGGACCCCGGGACAGCTGAGGACCGCTCACTTAGGGCCCGACCTGTGGAATCCAGGAGGCCTCAAACGGCTCCTTTTTCTCTGCCTAGAATTCACGGCCCCTCATCCACCCAGCTCCTGCCCAGGGGGCTGCAGACTCGAACATATCACAAGACTCCTCTCCCCGCTGGTCCCCAAGCCTACAGTGCCATGTCCTCCTACACCACAGGCAAGATTCTGTGTGTGCATGTGCGCATTTATCTGAGGGGCTTTCATCAGGTGCTCAGGGGGCCCGAGACCCAGAGGCAGCTGGGGTCACAGATGTGGTGGCCCATCATGCCCACCTCACTCCTGCCATCCAGGGGCCTCCACAGCAGTCACCGAACTCTGCCATCTTGGTCTCACCCCCTCCTCCCGGCCTCCCCTCCTCCTGCCATCCCTGTCTGGAACCCCCTTTCCAATCCTCCCCACTCGTCCAGACCCTCCCCAGGTCAAGGCTCAGGTGCGAAGCCTTCCTGGAGGACACAGCCCACCGCTGACCATTCTCTCCCCTGGACTCACGCCGCACCCGGTCACTGTGTCGCCTCATCACAATACAATGTGCCACTGACATCGACCCCCTGCGAGGCCACGGGGAGCGCTCTGCCCGCACCAGCTCACGGAATGCCCACGACAGCCCTGTGGGGCACGCACCACCGTGGTCCCCATCTGCAGGAGGGACAGGGCTGGGAGGGCTCGGGGCCAGCGTCCTCGTGAGGGCCCCCTCCGGCCGGGTCACTGTGCAACCTTCGAGCTGCTGGTCACTGCTCTAGGGGCCAGCCTCTTCCATGGGCCTTAGTAGTAAAACTCTGACGTCACTGTGGATGTGAGAAAACCAGGGTAGAGCCTGGCTGTGCGGTGACTTTGAAAAGGCAAAGAAGTCCCTTCTGATGAGGCTTGTGGCTTCTCCTGGAGCTGGTTCAGGACCGAGGCGGCTTCTGACCTCTGCTCGGGAGGGGTCTCCAGCATCTTTCAGTGAGAAGGCAAAGACGCCCTGGAGGGTGCCTGTTAGTGGTCGGGAAACCTGCCCTTTGAAAAGCCACCTTCTTCTTTTAGTATAAGTAAATGACTTATTTCAGAGCAGTTTTAGGCAGTACAGAGAGTTGCTGCCTACCCCCACCCGGCCTCCCCTACTGTTACCACGGTGCGTCGCCACGGTAATATTACCCAAACACCACACTTTATTCAGATTTCTTTTTTTTCTTTCTTTTTCTTTGAGGAAGATTGGCCTTGCGCTAACATCTGTTGCCAATCTTCCTCTTTTTTTTTTCCCTTTTTTTCTCCCCAAAGCCCCCGTACACTTGGCATTTTATGAGGAACCCTGGTCGGGTATTTTGTAGGATGCCTCTCAGTTGGGGCGGGTCTGATGTTTTTCTCGTGAGTAGACTGAGGGTATGGTACAGTTGTGTACCATAGTTGTAGCTCTTCTATGGGGGATGCCGCTGCAGCATGGCTTGATGAGTGGTGAGTAGGTCCGTGCCCAGGATCCAAACCAGCGAACCCCAGGCCACCAAAGAGGAACGCTCGAACTTAATTGCTGTTCCACCGGGCCGGCCCCTGTTCAGATTTCTTTAGTCTCTACCTAATGCCTTTTTCTGTCCCCAGCTCCCATCCAGGACACCACGTGACACTCAGTCGTCACGTCTCTTGGGCTCCTCGGGGCTGGGACAGATTCTCAGCCTCTCCTAGTTGTTCATGACTTTGGCATTTTATGAGGAACCCTGGTCGGGTATTTTGTAGGATGCCTCTCAGTTGGGGCGGGTCTGATGTTTTTCTCGTGAGTAGACTGAGGTTATGGTCCTTGGGAGGAAGACCACAGAGGTGAATGTCTTCTCCCCCATCACGTCAAGGGTGCCTGCTGTCCACGTGACCTCTCACTGGACGTTGACCTTGACCCCTGGCCAAGGTCATGCTGGCGGGGTGTCTCCACGGTAAGGTTCCTCTCTCTTCCCCCTCCCACACGTCCTCTGGGTGGAGGTCTGCACGCACAGCCCGCCCCTGAGGAGTGGGGAGGGGGCTCCCTTCCTGGAGGGCGGGGTCCACATACATATTGGGAATTCCTCTGCACCGGAGGTTTGTCTCTTCTCCCCGATTTGTTCATTTGCTCAGTCATTGATTTACTTCAGTGTGGATGTGTGGACATTTGCTTTATACTTTGGCTCACAATCCAACACCACGTTATTCGTTTTGCCGTTCAATTGCTCTGGCTTTGGCCCTCAGGAGCTCTCTGAGCTGGCTCCTGTTGAATCTTCTCAAGGTGACCAGAGGCAAGGCCAGCTCCCAGCCGTGTGCAAGGGCCTGTTAGGACAACGACCAAGACACGTGCAGGTTTTCACGTTGTGCAACTCGCACGCCATCTGAGGCGTGGACCACAACCATCCAGGAAGGCTGACGGCCCCGGGGTTAGCGCCAGATGAAGAGGTGCCTGTGGGGCACGGTGCACGGGTGACGAAGCGGCCGCGACCTGAGGCTCCGCCCCTTGTGCCCACCCCATCCCCCACACCGTGCTGGGGGAGGCTCGCCAGTCAGCAAACTGTGGCTGCCCAGCGCAGTGGCCTCAGCAGCACCGCCTCCCCTCGGCCCCGCACACCAGCCTGTCCTAGCCGCCTGCTCCTTCACAGCTGAGAGGCCAGGCTTACACCTTCCTCTGCCCCAGGAGATACACTGGGGACTGAAAATCATACTAAAGTGCAAATGACTGCCCCTAGACCTAGGCTGCATGCAAGTCTTGGCAGGAGGGTGGCCCTGGACACTGAGAAATGGTGGGAAGGTGTGTGAGAAAGGTGGGAGGAAAGAAGGAAAGTAAGGGACCCCTGTCAGCACCCAGCCAGGTCAGGGCGAGTGCTGGCTGGAGTGAGGACACGCCTCTCCTTGAAGAGCCCTCCACCCACAGCGTCGTTCAAAGGAAAATCTCCACCCAGGGGAGCCAAAGATGCTAAAGGTGCCGTGAGGAGAGAGCAGCAAAGACTTCCTGAGAGTGTGGTGGACGCCAGGCACCGTGACCAGCGGAGAGGAAGGCAGGTGGCCCTTGGCACAGCTGGCCCACCAAAGTGACCACAGGCTGGGATGGACTGGAGCCCATGGAGCTGAAAGAGAGGTGCCGAGGAGGAGAGGATGGGCTCCCTTGGTGTGGCCTCAGTGGACCCAGGACCCGTGGGTGGACGTGACTCGTGGACAAAGGCCGGACTCTGGGCACTGGCCCGCAGAGCCATGGGATCTCCCGTGGGCTCCCTGGGCCCCGGGCTCCTCTGGGGTGAGTTCTGGAAAGATGCTGGGTGCTCCTGAGGTCACGGACAGCCCTGGAAGTTGGCGGGGGGGCAGAGCCTTGGGTGCCGGGCTCCCTGGTATCCTATACCAGAGAAGAAGGCAGGGGCTCTGTCTGATTTCTGAACAAAGGGAACTGGTGGCCAAAGTGGCCTGGAGGGAACCGGGGCAGAGATCAGCATCAAAGGCAGCTGGACCCACCACAGGCCCGGTGCCCGTGCCCACCTGGAGCAGACCACACGGCACCGTGCCCCCTGACTTCGGGGGATGCGTTGACAGGCTCCGACACAGACGGTTTCTAAACCATGTTTTGGTGGGCAGTGGGGTGGGGCCTGTCTGCACTGTCTCCTCCCTACGGGAGGGAAAGAAGGGCCACGCTGCTACCGCCCAAGAATAGTGGAGCTGCCTTCCCCGGCCTCCCCCCGGCCCTCTCTCTTGTGGCTGAGGATGGGGCACCGCAGGCCTGGGGCTGCCTCCCAGGGGTCCTGCCCTTGGCTGAGGTCCCGTCCTGGCCTTTCCTCACCCTGGAGTGGTAAGAACTCGAGGGTAGAGACTCAGAAGTGGCAGAGGAGGAGTGGGTCACAGGGTCTGCTCTGACCCCAGGCCCCAACCTGGACTGGTCTTGGCCAAAGGGGCCCCTAGGCAGTCAGCCCAGCTCACGGAGGGCTGCCTGGGGAGCGAGGCCAGAGGCGCCAAGACAGCGGGTGTCCCACTGCCTGGCGTCGTCTCTGGGCCACACCTCCAGGGGCCCCCCACGTGTACCAGCACCACCCAGAGCAGGGCTGTGTCAGGCGGGAGGAGAGCCATGTGTGCGGGGCCTTCTGATGAGCGAGCAAAGGGAGGAGGCACCTCATGGGGGGACCTGCGTGCCTCATCTAATAGTCCAATTCGCCCCGGTTTATGGGGAGGCTTGTCTGCCTCTAGAGACAGCACACTCCGGCCACACGATGCTCGCAGGCGTCCAGAAGAGACCATGAGCTGTAGGGACACGTCCATGAAGAGGAGTGGCAGGTGGCCCCCGCGACCAGGGCTCTCTTCTCGGTAGACGGATGGGGCTCATGCAAAGCAAGTGATGGTGACAGACACACGAGAACCACATGAGTTCCAAGGAGCCCCGTTTGATGACCATCAAATGGCGGAATAATCCCGCTGAGCTTGCCTCGCCTCCTGGTGCCTCCGGGACAGAAGGTTCCTCCTGAGACATCCTCCACTCAGCAGCTGTAAGGAACGAGGAACTTACCGCATCTCTCAGGGAATCAGCAAGGACACTGCCGCTGCTTCCTGTCACGCCTGAGCATCTTTCTGTGGTGTATTAGGCAGCTGGTGCTGTGTAACAAAGAACTACAGACTGGATGGCTTAAACAACAGACATTTATTTTTCTCAGTTCTGGAGGCTGGAGGTCCATGATCAAGGTCTGGCAGGTTCTGTTTCTAATGAGAGCCCTCTTCCTGGTTCATAGACAGCCGCTCTGTCCTCATGTGGCCTTTCCTCTGAGCGCATGCAGAGAGAGTGAGAGAGATCTTCTGGTGTCTTCTCCTCTTCCTATAAGGCCACCAATCTTGTCAGATTAGGGCTCCACCTTTATGACTTCATGGAACCCTACAAACCTCCTAAAGACCCCTTCTACAAATACAGCCACACTGGGGGACAGGGCTTCAACATATGAATTTGGGGGGACACAATTCAGTCCATAGCATTCAGGAAAACAGGAGCTCGGCCAACTTCCTGGTGCAATTCATGTACAGATGTCCGCGCAGGGATGCGGAGGCGGGCGAGTCTGCACCCTGGGAAGAGGAGGCGTCAGAGCACGCAGGGTGTGCATCCTGGGCCAGCCACCATGACCTCTGAGGCCATGGACAAGTCCTGGCCCTCTCGATGCCTCCGCTTCTCCTCTGACAACTTCAGCAGCAGCCCCTACGCCCCACAGAGCTGACAGGGGGTGACTTAGGCAAAGGCTCGCAGAACAAAGCCTGAGGGCGGTGCTGGGGAATCCTAGTTTCCTCCCCGCACAGCTCTTCACTCCGCTCCTCGCCGCTGCTCCTTGACACAAGTTCCCTACGTCTTCCTCCCGGGAACATTTATACACCGACAGAAACGGAGCTGGACTCACGAGACACACAGCGAGGGGCACGGGCGTGAGACACGGGGCTCAGGCAGCCATGCGGCAGACACAGGACAGCGAGACACAGACACGGGCCGGACACCCTGCGAGCAGCCACAGCCGCAGCTCTGCGCGCCTTACCTCGGAAGTAGGGGATGTAATGATGTCTGAACGCGGAGGTAGGGCTTGGGTGTTGGGACAGGGACAGGCAGCTACTGGTACCGACACTCAGAGTACCAGCTACGGGGCAACAGAGAGCACGTCAGAGTCCTCCCGCGCTCGCCAGCCACAAAGCCACAGAACGTTCCCAGGCCCCGCTGCGCCAGGAACATTTTGGCTTCCTCTCGAAGAACGCACACCTTTTTCAGGCACCCGAAGGGGAGTCACCAGACACACTTTAGGCCAGTCTGCTCTGGGTCCCGAGGGAGGAAGCCCCACCCTCTGGGGGACAGGGTGGCGGGTCCCAAGGCTGCTGGATGGGAGCTGCTGGCCCCCTGAGCCCTGCCCGCCACCCCACCTGGGGGGCTCCTTGGGATCAAGGAGCCAGGTGAGAGCAGCAGGCCGACCAAGGAGTGGCCTGTCACCTGACTGTCGCCAGGCCTCATCCAGCCGAGATGCAGGTCTTGGCTCTCTGGGGCTACCACCCGCCAGGCCCAGTCCACAAGCTCAGGCGACCCAAACTGCAGTGGTCAGGGGTGAGCAGAGGGGCGCTCGGAGAGGCCGACTGCCCTTCACTCCCCGACTCCCCTGCTCGCCTGCTCACTCACTCACTCACTCACTCACTCATTCACTCACTCACTCATTCACCCACTCACTCATTCACCCACTCATTCACTTCCTCACTCATTCATTCATTCACTCGCTCATTCACTCGCTCATTCACTCGCTCATTCACTCACTCACTCACTCATTCACCCACTCACCCACTCATTCACTCACTCACTCATTCACTCACTCACTCACCCACTCACTCACTCATTCACTCACTCACTCATTCACTCACTCACTCATTCACCCACTCACTCACTCACCCACTCACTCATTCACTCACTCACTCACCCACTCACTCATTCACCCACTCATTCACCCACTCATTCACTTCCTCACTCATTCATTCATTCACTCGTTCATTCACTCACTCACGCACTCACTCATTCATTCACTCACACACTCATTCACTCGCTCATTCATTAGCTCACTTGCTTGCTCAGGCATTCATTCATTCACTCACTCGCTCACTCACTCACTCCCTCACTCACTCACTCCTTCACTCACTCACTCACTCATTCATTCACTCACTCACTTATCCACTTTCCAAACATCTGTTGAGCAGGAAGTACTGGGCACATTGCAGGGAGTCAATGAAAATAACTTCGCAAATGAATGAATTTTGATTTTTCCACAAAGGCTGCAAAAATATTAAGTAGTCCATGGATGTGAAATGGAGTCATGCAACAGCTGGCCAAGTAGGAAGCAGCTTGGAAAAATCCCTCAAAAAGGCAGCGTCTGTGTGGAGCCTCCCTGTGGCTTTGACACTCTGAGGGAGACGAGGAGTTTTAAAAGCTCTTGGAGAGCAGTACACAGTGGGCGCCAGGCAGGGAACAAGGTGGGATGGGGTAGAGAGAACCCTCCGTGGGCTTCTCCCTCGGAGAGCCTGGCGGTGGCCTCTCGCCAATTTTCCCATAGGGACAGCTGTCTTTGGGGCCACCAGCCCAGCTACAGATAAAGTGTCATCGGATATTCTGACTTTCTTTTTGGCCATTGATTTTGCCTGCACAGCTCAACCCCTCCCAGAACCACACGAGCTCGGAACAGACTGACTCCTGGTCCCCCACCTTTTATGCTCTTTATCTTCCTGACATCTCTCACTGCTGGAACATGAACTAGCTTCTACGTGCTCAGTGCTGCCTTGTGTGTTCCACAGGATGGCTCCTCTAACCAACAGGTCAACCAGCTGTCTCTGCAGTTAACCTCCCCACCCAGACATGAGAGGGTCTTTTCTTTATGGTGTTAAAGGGACGGCTTCTCCATCACCCACTGGCAATCCCACACCCTGTCCGCCATTTTTCCAGTTGCATAAAGTAAGAGACAGATCCATAAGAGGAAAAGCCACAAGAAGTACAGCTTCAGTGGGGGTGAAAGTAGCCCCAGGGGTGAGTACCTGGACGGCTGTAGTGCTGGGGCGACCGTGAGGTCGGGGTGTAACGCCCAAGGCTGACCGACCCCGTGGAGCTCGGGCTGGAGGTCCGGCACTGCTTGTAGGAGCGGTCGTCCTGATCCCCCTGGGAGGGAAGACAGCCTGGTGAGCACCAGAGCCAAGAGCACTGCCTGCCCCCTCCCGCCCACCCCCTCTCCACTTGGCATTGGCTCCCCCGATCAAGAGGCTGACTTGGCATGGCCCCAACGTGAAATCCCAGGCACCTGCCTGGGCGCATCGCAAGAGCCAGCTGGGGGCCTGGCCTTGGTGCTGACCTTCCCCTTGGCCTGAGCACGGTCCCTGTGCCGCCCAGTAGTGGAGGGCAGGGTCCCGTCCACCCCTGCACCAGCCCCTCCTTACAGCTGGTCCTCCCACAGAGGAGGTGCAGCCTCCTGACTCCACCTGCATCCTTCGGTTCCCCTCCTGCCCAGCCCTCCCCGGCGCCCACTGAGAACCACTGAGATTCTGCATCCCCCCAAGCTCGATGGGGGCTTCCCAGGTGTGGGAGGAAGGAAGGCGCCCTTCCCAGGCCCAGAAGCCCAATTGAGTCGGACAAGCACTGACGGCTCAGACCCCGTTCAAGCAGGACGGGCAGCTGGAGTGGGCATGGCGGGCGCTGGTGGCGTGAGATGGCATGGCACGTGACTCACGGGAAGAACAGGCTGCCGGGCCCACCACGGCTGGGCACGTCAGCTGAGTCATGCCGCGGGGTGGACGCTGCTGCTTTGCCCCTCGAGGCCAGCGTGGGGACGAGCACTGTGAGAGTCTGGGTCTGGCGCTCATGGCTCCCGTGCCTTTCCGAGCCTACCTTCCACCTCCTAGGGCTCACTCTTCAGCCAAACTGGCCAAGCTCCTGCCCCTACCGCTGGCCTGTGCCCCCACCTCCACGCCCTGCCCAGGCCAGCCCTCGTGCTGGCATTGCACCTACAAGGTTCTCACCTCTGCTTCACCCAGAGCCCCTCTGGCCTATCCCACCACAGCGACGGGCATCTTCTCTCCAGGGACAGCTGGAGCCCTGCTGTCTGGTCTCCATCTCTGGGCGCCTCCTGTACAGCCCTGTTGGGCAGTTTGCACCCTACGGGTGTCCTGCCTCCTCGCCCAGCCTGTATGTGGGGCTCCCTGGCCACATGTGGGTTTAGAAGTTCAGTGCTAGTTGGCCACTTGCATGGTTTGGTTGTCACATTCCTGGATGCAGGGGTTTGATGCCCAAGCAGACTGGAGTCTGATCGGCAGCTATCTATGTCACTGATTAATTTTGAGAAACAGGAAAAAAAATTGGCCTGCTAATTATAACTGCTATTTGCTAGAGAAACACTTTCAGAATATTTATCCGAGAGGACCCGGGCACTTCCTGTGTGGACCACTGGAAGCCGCACGAGGTGGGCCCAGGCTAGCCCAGGCTCCCAGGGTTTTCTCTAAAGGAAGCCATGACCCAGACTGCACGAGCCCTGCGCCCCAGGCGCCCGCATTTGCAGGGCGGGCAGACGCACCGGGGAGGCATGCAGATGAGACAGGATTATAAAAATAACCAACCCTGAAGAGGGCACCCCAAGCCACGCAGGGCCACGGCCCTAGACACCACGCCAAGAGCCACAGAGGCCCTCCTGGGGGTGCCGCGGGTGGTCATCTTTATAACCCGGCGGCAGCACCATGAGCAAACTGGGGGTGACGGGGGGGCGGTTACCTCGGTTGGCGTTGGCGAGAGGAACTGAGGGGACTGTGGGCACAACACACAGAGCAGCCCGTTAGTGCCCCGGCACCAGCGGCCACTCGGGGAGAAGAGACAACACAGGACACACATTTGCACGACGGGACCCCTCCTCCAAATGGGAAAGGAGGCCCACCATGGGACTCGACACAGGATCCCAAAACCTTTTAGGACAAATACAGTCAATGGCACCCCGAGAAGGAGGCGCCCAGGACGCTTTTTTGTGCTGATGTGTCTGGAGCTCATCTACATCCTGGCTTGCCTCGACGCCCCACTGCTCTCCCATGAAGACACAGTTTTCCAGAAGGAAGACCGTTGGCTCAGGGCGTGGGGTAGCACATCCTGTGAGCCCATCACCCTCGGTTTTCTCCAGGAAAGGGAAAAAAGGGACCCAGAGAGAGAGGGCAATCCAGAGCCTCGGGGCTTGGGGTGAGGTCCAGTGGTGGCTTTGGAGCCCGGGGGCACGGTGACCTACTCCCCAGCCAGGCGCCCCCCTTGGAGCTGATGGGCACTGTCTACCCCCCACAGATGTGTCGCCAAGACCCAGTGAGGCAGCATGGGACAGAAGCGGCTCCAGAAACTGAGCTCTTAGGCAGAAAGCTCCCTTGTCTAAGGTTTCCCGGCACCCTACAGGGACAGAGACGCTGTGGAGTCTCTGAGGAGGAGCCCCGAGTGGCCAGGGAAGTTCTCTCATACCCTTTTCCCTCCCCTCAGAATGGAAAGCGAAATGTTTCCCAATCTTCCCATTTTACAGAAGGGGAGATGGAGGCTCTGCCAGATCTCTGTGCTTCTAGCCTGCTGCTTTTTTCTCTGCTGGACTCCTGCACTGTGATAAACTGCTGGGAGGCTGCGAGTCTGGAGAAGCATGTCCAGCCCTGAGGCCAGTTTCTGCTCTGCTCGGTCCCCTGACCCACCGTCCTGTGGCTTCCCAGTCTCCAGTCCATCATTTGCCCACAGGAGGGCCCCCGTGGAAATCACCACCAAGCAGGCTCCCAGCCGGGTCATGGAGGACCCAGAGAGAGGAGAGCCCTCGGGGTCCCAGGAAATGGGGAGGGAGGGGCCTCTGGCACCTCTGGGCAATGGCAGAAGCCGGCCTGGAGCTGGCAGTGACAGAGTCGGCCACTTGGGCCCAAGTCCCCGCTCTGCCCCTGTAAGCGCACGCCCCGGGCCCACATTGCTCTCAGCCTCGTCTGCTCCTGGGACAGTCGTTCCCAAAGTGCTGGGCTGCAGGAAGCGGATAAACATATGAGCCCAGCATCAGTGCAGAGGGAGAGTGGGCCTGGGGGTGGGCGGTGACAGTGACAGCGTGACACTGATCAGCCACTGCGGCGTGACCGACGAGTGCACTGAGAATTTCTGTCCCCTGGGCTGTCCTGGCCTGGGCAGGAGAGCTGACCCAGGACCACCTTGGGCGCAGCTGATCACCCTGCAGGCCCCTCAGGGAGGGAGCCCGGCTGAGGATTGGCTGCAGATCTCAAAGAGAAGGCATGAGTTTGCAGCTGAGCCGGGAGGCACACCCAGGTGCCCGAGAGGGTGACTCCCAAGCCACGTGCTCAGCCCTCCCTTCCCACTGCACCTCTCCTGGGGGACAGGAATCATCCACAGTTCACACACAGCGGGCCATGAGGGGTGTGACTTCAGGTGACAGCTCAGACTCTGTGTGCATTTGCTGTGTGACGCTGCACTCCGCTCAGGTGACACCCATGTGACATCCCGACAACACTCCCAGCGGCCCTGCACACGGTGGAGGTCCCCGAGAGCCAGTTTGCACAGGAGTGCGTGGGATCCAATAAGGCGAGTTGGTCTGCGTCCCAGGGCTGGCAGGAGGTGGAAGGGGAACTTGAACCCAGCCCTCTGCGTCTGGGTCCCTGTCTTAGCGGATGCATGAGAGAGAGTTAAGGAAACAGCCAGCGCATGGTCTTTGGGGCAGAAAGGCCTGGTTCTGGTCTCCGTTCCACAGCTCACTGACTGGGGTTCGTGGCCAGCTCACTTGCCCTCTCTGACTCTTTTACAGTGCCTTCCACCCGAGTTAAGACTCAACGCAGCTCAGACCAGACGCTGGAGGGTGAAGTGCCACCCCCGTCGAGACGGGCGACCCCGGAGCCTCAGCCTGGCTTCCCAAGAAGCTCTTCCCTGGAGACTCCAACAGGAGGGTCCAGGGGAGCCGTGTGGAGGGCCTGAGCTCCCCTGCCCCGGGGGAGAGCCTGCCGGGCCATCCACGTGCAGACAGCACACACACTCGACCCACGGCCTGGCAGAACGCTCTTCCCGTCTATCCCAGGCACCCAGAGTCACACTGAAATCTCAAAACCACCAAAAGTAAAGTGAAAACCAACTGCAAACACCACGTTAAATGGGGAAGGGCAGCCGTGAATAGGAAGTCACCAGTAAAGGACATTGCCCACAGGGCCACGGGGGAATAAATCACTTGTGGTTCAACCAGGTGGTCAAACCAGCTCAAGGAACTCATGGGACAGAAGAGCAGGCCACAGCTGGGGAGGGCGCAGCATGGCCAGGAATGTTCTGGATAAAGGAAACAAAACATTAATCCCAAACTTAAGAAAAGGAAGACACTGTCCCTTTGTTCTAGCATTTTCCTAAATGCCCACATGCTTCCTGCTTTCTGCCCCACGTAAGGAGGCTTTTCCAGACCCGCTCCTGCACTGTGCGGCCTGCTGTCTGCGAGGGGAAGTGTGGGGCCAGGGCAGATGGGGAATTCTTTAGAGGATGCACACAAAGTTATCTGGGGGGAGTAGAGAAGGCTGAGCGCCCCCGGAGAGCAGCGAGGACGGAGTAAACGGGCCTCACTGTGGGCGTGCGCGCCCCGACGCCGCGGCAGGGCCGTACCTCGCCGCAGCTCTGCCTGTCTCCTGCCGCGTGGCTGACGTAGGGCGAGTAGGAGATCATGTCGGGGCGGTCGATGTTGTAGATGGCCTTGCTCTTGGGAAGAGCAGCCAAGTCTCTGTAGTCGAGAATCTCATCGCCCAGCTTCGCCTGGGAGAGGAAGGAGAGCAGGGGGAGGGCGGTTAGACCCCCGGAGGGCGGCAGCCCCAAGGCCAGCGGGAGCAGGGGCTCCCCAGATCCCAGTGCAGGCAAAGCGGGGAGAAGACACGGGGGTGCAGAGGCCTCGTGGTCATGCAGGCCTGGGCCCCGAGGCACAGCCACGGAAGGGCCGCTTCCACCGGCCTTGAGGAAGCGTCCTCTCTGTGCCTCCACTTCCTCTCTGCGGAGTGGGGGAGACGGTCCCACAGGGCAGCACTGGGCTCAGAGAGGTCGAATCTGTGACATGCCTGGCAGGGACACGGCAGACAGTGAGACTCAGCCCGCGGCCCAAAAACACAAACACACATCTATGTACACATACATGCAAACAAGACACACACACGTGCGCATATACACATGTATGCACACAAGCGAATAATACATTTGTGCATACACACAAATACATGAATGCACACACATGCGTCATACACACAAATAGACGCATACTCACACACATACATGTGTGCATACATATGACACATAGACACCCATGCGAATACATGCAAGTACACAATACATACAAATATGTGATGCATGCACACACAAACAAAACACACATATACAACACATGTTTGCATCCATAAACACATGTGCATACACAAATACATCTGTGCAGGTACATAAAACACATACACATACACTTATGCATGTATACAAATACACATGTGTGCACACACATATATGCATGCACACTATATATGCTTGCATACACAAAATACACCTACACATGCATACATGTGTACATAAATAAAAATGCACATATAAAAGACACACATGCATGCATTTAAATACATGGTGATGCATACATACATGTGTGCGCACGTGCAAACACAACACACACATGCACGTATGCATACACAAATACATACACATACACATAGAGAATGTGCCGTCTAAGATGTATACATGTGGATGTACACATGCTTACACACACACCTCCACCCACTCAACCCACTCCCACATACTAGCACACACTGGCAAACATACTTGCACAACTTGCATATGCCTATACATTCTTACACACCTACACTTGCAGAAACACCCACTCACACTCCTACAGACACTCTCTCACACACCTACACACTAGCACATATGCTCACACACAGCCACACCCACACCCACACTAGAGCACATTCACACCCACACATGCCCACACTTGCTTATACACACTTACACACATTGACACATACTCATACCCACACCCATACTCACACCCACACACTTGTGCACACACTCCCATGCACTAGCACACACACTCACACCCACCTAACCTAGTATACACTTACATCCATACCCACACTCTTGCACACACACACACTCAGCACTTTTGAGCACTTCCAGCATGGCAGCAGAGTGCCTGACATTTGACAGGCCCGGGGGGATGTGACCTTGGTGGGGTCCAGGACAGCACCTGACCCACAGAGGGCGCTCATGCATGTTGCTACGCGTGGAGCCACTGCACATGCTCAGGTGAGGTCCACCAGGCCACCCGCCTGGTCCCCCGTGACTTGGCCCAGCCTTCCTCTGCATTACCCCACCACTCACAGGCTTGTTGCCCCCGCCAGGCCCCTCCTCCCTGGCTCCAGGACCCCCGGGGGCTGCGTGGGGCACATGGCGGGCTCAGACAGGTCCAAAGATGGGCATCCTCACAGCTGAACCGCAGCCTTGGCAGAACCACACACGCAACCCTGGGCTCTCCCAGCAGCGACGAGGCTGATCCCCCTAACATCTGCCTCTGCCCCCAGGTTTCTACTGCGCTCCTCCAGTGCTGGCCGAACGTCCACGGTCTATGATCTCAACGGACGAGAGAAATCTGCCTGCCCAGCCTCACCGACCACGACTCAGCTCCCCGCCGGGCGGACGCCATGGCTTCCGGCCCTCCTGGAGCTCCCGCACGTGGTCACCTCTTTCCCCTGACGTGTCCCCCTCTGAGGCGGATTAATCTCAGCCTGGCACTGCCAGCCACAGGCAAAGCTGGCCAGTCTGGCTGCCCTCGCTAGCTCGGCCCCATCCCAAGCCCAGCGAGAACCCTCATCCCAACCCAGGCCTCCTGCAGCGTCCCCGCCAGGCCAGTGCGGACCCTGCCCTCCTCTGTGCCATGGGACTTGCTGTGCCCTTCCAGCGCCAGGCGGCTCCTGTCTAGGCCCTCACTGCCCACACCTAGATCTGGCAGCAGCCTCTTGGGGGCTGCCCAGCCAGCACTCACTCCTAACAACCATCACCAACAACAGCCGTGACACCATGAGCTGTACCCAGGGACAGCACTGGGCCAGGCCCTTCATGACTCGCTCACGAAATACTCACAACGAGCCCATGAGGGGAGTGCTCACAGCAACTGCACTTCACAGAGGAAGAAGCCAGAGCCCAGAGAGGTTGGGTAACTCGCCCAGAGTCACACAGCCAGGGAAGCAGGTGTCGGGCGGACGGGATCCAGGCTGTCTCACTCCAGAGCCCTGCTCCCCACCATAGCTCTCTTCTCTGCCAGGGCGATGTCTCCCACGCTCCGGCTGCATCACATTGTCCTCCAGCTCCTTCCAGCAGCCCCCTTCTCGGACGGATGACGCAAACCCTGTGATCCCCAAACTTGGCCTTGATGTTCCCGGGCCGTTCACCCTCATATGTCCTCTCCCGTGCCCCCGTGTGCCAGGCTCAGCCCCCACACTCCAGCTTTCCCACGCCCCCCGGGGTCCAGCAGCCCCAGCCCACCTCCCCCAGGAAGCCCTCCCTGACCACCCAACTCCAAGGTTCTCGTAGTCGCTGGGTACTCACGGGGTGAACTCAGCCATCTGTGACATAGGTTGAGAGAGTGAACGCCTGAGGATTCCCTTTGGCGCCCTGGGCAGCGTTCAGAAGACCTGAGTTCAAATCCCGAGTCTGCCATTTGCAATCATGATGGTGCCCTGATCAGCATTTTTCAGCTGCTCCTCTCTGCCTTCGGGCGAAATCTGAACTGAGGCTGCTGGGGACTTGGCCCTTGTGTATCTGCTTATCCTGCTCCCACTCCCCCGACCCCCACGCCACTGGCCACACTGAACCCCCTACAGTTTCTCAATCATCCAGAGCCTGAGGGCTTGGCACCTGCTGTTCCCTCTCTCAGACAGGCCCTTCCCAGGCCTCTTTGCCCCGCTCATCCTCTGGTCCTTCCAGACTCAGCCCAGGCCTTCCAGCTCCTGGAGACCGTGCCTGCATCACCTCTGCCATCTGGGTTAGGTGTTCTTCTCCTTCAGATAAAGGTGCTGATCTTTGTGTGTTGGTGCCTCTGTCTCCCCCTTCCCCCGGACTGTGGCTCCTGGGGGTCCAGGACTCTGATTCACCATGGAGTCCTCAGGGTGTGCTTGCCAAGTTGAATTAAAATCAATCGGGGATTTGCCAGAGTCAAGTGGATTCTCTGGGCCTTCATCTCCTCCTACACGATGGGAATACCACCTGTGTCTCGCCCATCCACCTGCTGGATTTCGTGAACATCAGACGGGAGGGAGGGCTGGGAGGGGCCCGCACTCTCAGGTCACTGGAGGCCGCACCATCCTCTCTCACCTGTCTCCGCCACCATCACAGCACTCAGCTGCCTGCTGGCTTTCTCGGCCCCATAGAGCTCATGTCAGCGAGGCTGGCCTTGCCCTGGGTTACCCCCGACAGCAGGGGTCAGAGCCACAGCCTCACAATGCCAACTGCCTCCAACAGCGCTCAGAGAGAGGCCCGCTCAATCCCTGACTGGTGGCTTAATGGCCATGCTCCTGGCTCCTCAACACCTGTCTATCCCAGTGGGGCTAACAGATCCATTTCCTCCCCCGCAAGGCCTGGGGTGGTCGCCGTGACAACAGGCTACCCTCTCTGATTGGCGGAGGCCACCAGGGTGTGTGTACAAGTGTTTTCTCTCTGCTTTCTTCTCTCCTAGACTCCATCCAGCACAATAAATAATAACCATAATATGCCCATATGTGATGTTATAATTATGATATAATCCTGTCGATAATAATGTATTATAACCCAACAATGTTGCTTTTATGCTATGCCGCCTCACTGCTTTATTACCATGGTGAAGAAAGGGCACCAAACAAGATACTCAGTGCGACATCATCTTGTTAAAACACACACACACACACACACACACACACACACACACACACACACATAGAAAAGAGACCTAGACCTAAAGGGTGTACTCCAGAATGTGAATAGTGGCGACTCCGGCTGGTAGGATAATAAATGGCATTCATTTTCTTTTTTGCACCGATCACTATTTTTTTTCCTAATAAATGTGAATTACAATTGTTATAAAGAAAAAAGGCAGTAAAAAAGATTATTTAAAAACCCCACGATTAATTGAGCACCTACTGTATATACATTTTATCCCTGACACTAAGATGAACGAGGCATGGCCCCCGATCACCAGTAGCTCACAGCCCGTGGGGGAGACGGCAGCCTCACGATAAATTCGGTTCCGTTCCTGCACACAGGGACATTGCGGGGACCCATCTCCCCCTGACTGGGTGGTGGCTCCATGGCTTAGAGGCTGTGACACAAACAGGTTCCTGCACCTCTCTGAGCTGCGTCTGAGAAGTGGGTGCAGTGATGCTGAGAGGCTGCAGGAGGCAGCAGGGCACACTCCTTGGTACCCTGTGTTCAAGGCACCTCCACCGTGTCAAACTAAGAACTAGCAGTTCAGATGCAGGAGGCCGGATTAAATTAGTTTGCTCGAGGTCTTCTCTTTAAAACTGGAATCCAGCGTTCATGTATCTGCTGAGCAGGAAGTTCACCCACGCTGAGACGGCGCACAAGTTGCAGTCTACCTTAGTGGAAAGCACACCCAGCTCGGGGGAAACTTCTCGGCCCCCAACATCCTGCGCTGTCCTTGCAACCTCGCGTTCAGCTCCGCCCAGAAGCTCCCAAGGGTAGGGAGGCCATCTCACCTGATCAGGAGCTGTGGCACTCGGCTGTGCTCAGAACTGCCTGGCGGAACAGGGGACCCACCATGGCTGCTTTTCAGCCCTGAGCATGGGCGTCCCCGGGAAGAACCCACGCTTTGGGACGACAGAGACCTGGGTTCAAAGCCCAGCTCCACTGCGTCCTGTCGCATGACACTCAAGTAACTGTGACAAGAGAGCCCAGCGTCACTGCTCATGGCATGGTTACACGGTCACTGCAGTGCCTGAGCCCTTTACAAACACCCACTTCCTTAAAAAAACGATAGCTGTATTTAACGAGCAGTTACCGTGTGCCGTGCGGGGATGGCGGCAGCAGCGGCGGCGTCTGCGGAGCACAGACCGAGACAGGCCCTCCGCTGAGTACTTTACAAACACCATCTCATTTAAGTAATGAGTCACAATGATTACTATTCATGACGATGATGGTATTATGGGCTGACTTGTGTCCCCCAAAATCCATATGTTGAAGCCCTAACACCCAGTGGCTGTATTTGGAGATAGGGTCTTCACTGCCCAGAGCTAATGGCTATCAACAGCTAGGTAAAATGCTCCCAATCATTTTTATACTTGTATGTGCACACACCCATACACACCTACACACACATACACACAGCCATACGCACACACACCTCCACATACACACCCATATACACGTGTACACCCACACCAAATGCACATGCACATACACACACCCATATGCACATGCACACACACATGCACACACACACACACACCCATATACACATGTACACACACACCAAATGCACACACCCACATGCACACACCATATGCACACACATATACACACACACACCCCCCACACATGCACACTCATATGCACACGCACACACACACACACACTCTTGAATGGAAATGGGATCACACATGTATTATCCTTAACACACTTCTCCTAGGAACACTTCCCACGGTAACAGGCACAGACCTGCCCCGTTATTCGCAACGCCCACCGGAGCTACGTGTGCTGAGGACTATTTGTTCAGGCAAGCCCGCGGGGCTGGATGTGGCACCATCACCACCACCACCACAAACGCAGCTGTGAGCACCCCTCTCCGTGCACTCGTCCCCACACACCCGGGGGGGCGCTGGGTCACACATGCGTCCCTGGCGAAGCTGAGTCAGCCTCACAAAGCTGGCACCGATCTCCGCCCGCCGCAGCGAGGGGGGAGCGGGCCCCACATCCCCACGAGGACTCCCCGGCCCCCAGGGCCCACTCAGCAACCATCCCAGGCCCTCGGCCCTCCCACCGCCGCCTCCCTGCCTCCAGAGACAGAGTCCAACTTACATAAATTGCGCGGCTCGGAGACCCTGAGGTGCTGGAAGCAGGACCCGAAATGATGCTCTCTGAGGAAGTTCTGGTTTCCTGGAAAAGGAGGAAACAGCAGGAGATGGAAAGCAGAATATGTCAACGCTAAGAACCTTCCAGAGGCAACTATCACAAATTAAACTCCAGCAGAAACGCCAGCTCACGAGGTATTTTTTTATTTGCAGGTTGAAAGAGTTCTTAAAATAAACACGCAGGCTTGAAAGAGCGACTGGGAAGCTGTAACCAGACAGGCGCGGTGGGCACACGGGCCACAGGCGGAGCAGCAGCGGCGCAGCGCTGGCTGGAGACGCTCCAACGACCACTGAGATTTCACGTCACGGAAATGATCTGTTTTTCGGAGGATGAGAGCAAGCGATGCATTTTCAAATGGGTCTGTGAGCTCCAACGGCAAAGGCCATCTCTTTTACCCAGTTTGGCTGCTCAGAGATGTTATTTTCCACCCAGATTACGAGGGACGTGTTACAGCTTATTCTCCCAGCCCAGGCCTCTCTCGTCAGACTCTGGGATGGTCTCAGTGACCCTCAAGACCATTCTCCAGCCTGACCCCACAGCTCTGCCCTTCATGCCCCTCCGACCCCCCAGCCCCAGCCCCAGCAGCACTTGCAATAATCCCACACCCCAGGTAAGTCTTAGAAATGGCCCTTCTGAGGTCACCGCTGACCACTCTCACCATCGCACCTTTGGTCTTGGCCCGGGGGCCTCTTTGCTGCCGTCACATCTGTGACCTGCTCCTCGAATGCCCACTGCTGTTTGGAACGACTCCTGCCCCTCCTCCGTCCCCAACCACATCTGCTGTATCCCCCGAGGGGATGGTTCCCCTGACCGTCTATCTCCTCCACTCCCGGGTGTCAGGCCTGCCCATCCCTGCGTGGACACTCTTTCTCCAGCTCCCACTCCTCGACACACCTGTGTCCATCCCCATCTGCAGGGCGTGACCTGGCGGCTCCACGTCCCTCCCCTGATCCAGCCCCCACCCCTGCCGGGACCACCCACCAGCTTAGCTTTCCCACATCTCCCACTCGCCCCATCTAGGTGGAGCCCTTCTCCACAAAGGCCCTCCCCAGCCACGACCTCAGACCTCTCTCTCTGAACCCCACTCATGCTCCCGCTGCCTCCTCTCCTGTTTTCTAAGCAGGCCCCTTCCCCTAACCCATAATTCTGCCCAGCCCCTCTCAGTGGTCCACACCTGCTGTGGTGGCACCAGCAGCCTAGGAGAGGCCATGTTATAGGCTGAACTGTGTCCCCCACAAAACTCATATGATGAAGTCCTAACCCCCAGTACCCCAGAATGTGATTATATTTTGAGGTTGGGCATTTAAAGACATAATTATTTTAAAATGGAGATTTTAGGGCAGGCCCTGATCCAATCTGACTGGTGTCCTTATAAGAAGAGGGGATTAGGACACAGACACACACAGAGGGATGACCACATGGGGACACAGGGAGAAGACGGCCAACAAGCCAAGGGGAGAGGCCTCAGAAGGAACCAACCCTGCCCACAGCTTGATCTCGGACTTCCAGCCCCCAGAACTGTGAAAGAATAAATTTCTGCTGTTTAAGCCCCAGTCTGTGGCACTAACACCGGCCATGGAGCCCTCCCCCACCCTCCCCAGTAGATGACACCCAGCTCCTCCTACACTCAGCAGGACACCAGTAAGGAGAGGACAACACCAGGACCAGACGTGAGGCCACACGCAGCAGTGGGAGGGACAAACCTGTAAGGCATGGGGAGTGGAGCCCGGGTAACCCTGACTGCAACCCTGGTTCTGCATCTAGAAAGAGAGAGAAGAGGGAGAGGCCGTGACGTTCCGTGGTCATGTCTTCACCAGCTCGCTTGTCAGCGCCGGTCCATCCCCTCTCCGTGCCTCTGATTGTCGCCCTGGCACCCTCCAGGACCAAGCCTGGGGCCTCCTCCTCCTCCTCCTCTTCCTCCTCCTCGAGGTCCGTCCTACCACCCCGGGTACCTCGGCCCCAGCTCTGCACACTGGACAGGGTGTTGACTCAGGGGTCTGCCTGCCCCTCAGACCACAGGCTTCCGGAGGCTGGCCGGGGCTGGGGTCTCCTCGCAGAGCTCAGCCCGACCCCACGGTGCAGTCTGAGTCTTTGGCCACCCCAGGCAAGACAAGGTCACGTGCTGTTTGCAAAGAAGCCGGCTCCACGCCAGGCAGGTAACAAGCGGTCTGTTTTGCTCGCTGTCCCTGAGGTCGGGTCGCCTATCTTAGTGGCCAGAAATGATGTACGTATACATTTTACACATTTGAAAAAACCCTTTGGGTCTCAGCTTCCTTCTCCATAAAATGGAAAAATCTCCCTAAAAGATGCTTTCCGTTTCTGAGGATCCAGCCAGAGACGTGGCCTGGGAGGGGCTGGGCTGGTAAATCATTCTTTTTCTTCTTCAGTTCAAGCTGGGCTTGTGACAGCAGCCCCTTCTCTGCAAAGCAGACCAACACTGGGTGTTTTCAACGACAGGGCCCCCTGAGCTGAGGCAGCATCCCCCAGGCCCCGAGGGATGTGTCCCGGCACAGGAGGGGCGCTGGGGGTTCGTATCAGCACTGCCGTGGCCGAGGGCTGGGGCAGCTACAGCCCCGGGCGCTGGGTTGGTTTGCGCCAGCACCTTGAAGGCGCACCGAACAACAGCTGCCGGCTGCGCTTCCTCTGCCTGGTTCCCAGCCCCGCGGAGAGGGGAGAGCAGCGGAGCGCCGGGTAGGTGAGCCCAGACCGGAGCGAGCTGAGCTGAGCTGTCTCCCCTGAGTCAGGAGCCCAGGGCTTTCTCTCACCTTCCCCTCCCTGACTCCAGTTCGCCCAAAGGAGCCTCACAATTCACCTCAGTACCCAGGTGTGTTCTCCGGCGCCTTGCTCATGCCCGCAGACACGGAAGGGGCCGGCAGCTCATCCAGCCCCATCCCTACCACTCCGCCTGGCCCAGGGCATGCAGTCCTATAACGGCGCCTGGGGCACCGGGTTCTCGTTAAGGTCACACACAAGTCACACTGACGCCGCAGAAGGGGTCTAACACCCATCATCTCCTTGTTAAAGCCGAGGGGTTGCGGCTCAGAGAGGGCTAGTGACTTGCAAGGTCACACAGCTGGGCAGAGGCAGAGCCGGCCTCCAAGCCAAGGCTTGCCCCACCACCCTCCAGAAGGTCCTTGCGTTTGAGCCTCCTGGCAGTCTCAACAAGCCTGTTTTCCCCCTGCTCAGCGGCCCCATGGTAAGCACAGGTGCTCTCGCTTCCTCCCAGGTCCCATCACATGAAGCAGCTCAGACCTCTGTGCCCTGGCGGCGGGGGCCGTTGCCTCCAAAAACTGCAACCATGGAAACCGGCAGCCTGCGGGACCAGCCCCAGCAGTCCAGGCTCCTCCCACCAGGTCCCCCGGCCCCTGGGCAGCACAGGAGCAGGAGCCAGCCTGGCCGTCCCCCTGGCCCCCTCCACCCTGCATGGAGCTCCTTTCCAGCTCCTCAGCAGGCACAGCCCCCCTTCCCACAGCTCTGAAACCCTCCTTCAGTGCTCCTCAGACACGAGGCCAGAGCCAGGACAGGGCTGGGCCCTGTGACCCAACTCCTGTACCACCTGCCACTCTCAGCTCCAGGAAGCCTCCTCTCCCCCATCCCGCCCCCCAGGCCCCACCCAGCAGAGTCCGACCCTGCCCCTGTCACAGGTGGAGCACCCTGCAGCCTGGAGCCTGCCCATCCCACATGTGTCTCCCCCCACAGATGGGGAGCTCCTCTAGGGCAGGGACCCCATGGGTCCTATTCATCTCTGCATTCCCAGCACCCAGCCTGGAAGGCACACAGTAGGTGCTCAGTGGCTGTGTGTTGAATGACTGTATGATCTAATGCCCAAGGATGCACTAGGGGTGGGCAGTTAGGACCACAACCTTCTGATGGGTTTTCCCCCGGGCATCCTCGGCAGACACCCAGGAGCCGTCCTTGTCCTGGGAGGCACCCATCCCCCCTGGGGGGGTAGGCAGTCAGGCGGACCTTCCAGGCAGTGAGGAGAGTGCCCTCCCCTCCCAGCTCTTCTTGGCACGGACCGGGTGCTGGCCTCTTGCTGGACGGCCTGGAGGCAGAGACGGAGCTGGCTCCCTGGGGGTCCTGGAGCCCGCTGGGGGCCTGGCACGGAGGGGCACTTGTTGAATGACTGCTGAGCACACCACCGGGCCGGGTGAGGCAGCTCTCGTGGGGATTACCAGGTACCAGTGGAGCCCTTCACCCGCGGGCCGGTTTTGGGGGAGTTAGTGACGCCCACGCCACCTCTGCCGCCACTCTCAGGGGCTGATGGCCCGCCCGAGCAGACCCCGCCGAGCTGACCCCGCCAAGCTGACCGCGGCTGACCGGGGCTGACCGGTTCATGCTCATTAACTGGCTCCCACGCAACAAACAATACAGAAAGGACAGCTCTCTTCCCACCACCCAGGCCTGGAGTGGCCGGCCTGGCTGGGAGAACTATGTCCCAGGGACCCCAGCGCCCAGGGAAAATCATCTGTGTCTGCCCCATCTACTAGCTGCCCGGCCCACCCGGCTGGGCCCAGGCCCAAGTTTATCCTCATTCTCAGGCGAGACAGAGAGGCTCTGAGGGGCGGGATGGGGCTGGGACGTGGGGAGGGTGAGACCAGGGACAAGCGGGGCCTGACCGGGGCCTGGATCCTGTCCCAGGACAGAGGGGCAGGCCGAGCCGCACCAGCCCCAGGGCGCAGTGCTAAGGGGGCAGCTGTTCTCAGCCTGCCGGACTTGGCCCCAAATGTTCCCAGAGCGTCTGCGGAGACACAGCCCAGGAAGCTGGCGCCTGCTGTACAGCCCCCGGGGCAGCGACCCCTCCTTCCCTGTCCCAGCATCCAACATTCAGAGGCCTCCCTTCCCCCGGGCCAGTTGCCCGAGGTCACCACGGGCTGGCCTTGAGGCTGAGAGCAGAGGCGGCTACTGCTGCCGGGCCTGGCCGGAGCTGGGCTCCCTGCAGGCCCGAGGCCAGCTCCACAGCCGGGTCCAGAGTCCAGGAGCCAGTGCTGGCCATCCTGACCTCTCTCCTTGCGTGGGCCTGCCGTGGTCTGGGTCCCCCTTTCTAACCCCGGCCAGACTCCGGAGACGGGCTGACAGTCACCTGCGCACACGCACATGCCCGCGTGTGGTCTGCAGACCTCTTGGTGTGGGGCTCCCTCCATCAGGTCCCTCTGGCAGGCCTTCGGGTTGGGATGCAGGGGTCCCACAGACAAAGGTCAGGACCCTGTGGTCACCTCAGGGTCATGGATCGTGGCTCTGTGAGGGGAGAGATGCTGCCTGGCTCATCTCTGAGGCCCGGGCGGCACAGGGGCAGCTTGTAGAGTGAATTGTAGGCCGTATCAGCCACGTGAGAGGATGAGGGACAGCTGCAATGTGCTGGCCGCTTCCTGTGACCCTGGTCACGTACGTGACAAACTATGACTGTGTATTCTCTAACTGCGGGAGGCAGAATAATGTCCCCAAGGATGCCCAGCCCACGTCCTAATCCCCAAAACCTGTGAATATGTTACCGTGTGTGGCCAAAGGGACTTTGCAGGTGTGATTAAGGCTCCTGAGACAGAGGTTACCCTAACTTTCCAGGGGGGCCCTGGTAATCACAAGGGTCCTTATGAGAGGGAGGCAGGGGGTCAGAGGAGACGTGGTGATGGACGCAGAAGTCTGAGTGATGTGGGGCCGTAGCAGGAGCATGGGTGTCTCTAGACACCAGAAAGGACGAGGAACAGGTTCTCCCCTGGAGCCTCCGGAAGGAGCACAGCCCTGCAGACCCATCGTAAACTTCTGATCTCTAGAACTGTAAGGTAATACAGTTGTGGTTTTTAAAGCCACTAAATTTGTGGTAATTCGTTACAGCGGCCACAGGAAACGAATAGTCACCAACTTCCTCCCACGACCTCCCCTGCTCTGCGTCCCCGGAGCTCGGAGAACAGCTGTCCTGTGGGTCTGTCCTCTTTGCTCACCTGGCAGGGCCCCCAGGTGGGCCTGGGGACGGGCGCTGTCATGGCGCACACACAGCTGCGAGTGTCCTGGGTCCCCTGGCAGTGGGTGACCACAGGGCCGGGCAAGGGGAGGCAGCAGTGACCCCCAAGATTGAGGAGCCAGTGGGAGGGAGACGGCTGGGGGGCTGCTCTCCTCCCCAAATCCCAGTGTTCTGTAATTCGAGCTACAGTTCTGGGAATTCAGCGAAAATTGTGATGGATGTCACCGTTGGCACGTGGGGAGCAGTGGGCCCAGCCACTGCAGCCCACAGGGTCCCTTCCCAGACCAGGGGACTTCCTCTGTCCCCTGTTTCCTTCTGCGCAGTCATCAGCCCCTCGGCCTTCTCCAAGGCTCTTGGGCTGTCACCCCAGAACGTGCCTTTTGAGTCCGAGAGGACACTCGGGTGACAGAGGAGCAGACAGGGGCGGTGGCCCAGGCAGGCTGCCAATGCTGGGGTCCCAGCGGCCACAGACCTGCCCTGGGGCCCCTCGCCCCTCGCCAGGGGGACAAGCCAGCTCCTGCTCTCCCTTTACCCCAGGGCAAGGACCCCCGGTCCGCCAGCCCCTTGAGGGAGCCCCTCCCTCTCTCCACCCCCCAGGCCTGAGGCTTAACAGCGGCCACACGGACGTCTGTGCCCACCGGTGCCTAAGTCAGGGCTCTCCAGGCTGAGAGGATCTCGTCCCTCCAGGTACTAAAGGTGGTCATGCGAATCCAGAGGAAATCAGACGCCTGTACTGACCCTTGCGGAGGACTCCAAGCAAAGCACCTGGCATCATTTTAACATCTGGAAAGACCAGATCATAAATGAGAGAAGGTGACTGCCCTGAAGACGAGAGCCCAGAGATGCCATGACCACCTTCCAGCCTGGCCCAGGGTCCACGCAAACGGACTGAGCAACTGTGTGGCCAACACACGAGGCTGTCGGGCGGTTGGGGGAGGCTTGGGGGACACAGGGAGGAGGTGCCTCTCCCCCACGGAGCCTGGCTCAGCCCGGGGCCCCCTTTCCCCAGGTCCGTGTGGCATGCTGGGTGTCCCTGTGGCCACCAGACGTGATGTGCACGTGTGTCCACCGTTCCTGCCTCTATCAGGAGCATCTTGGGGCAGGACTGGTGACTCAGCCACCTCTGTGCCCCAGGCCAAGAACAGAGCTTGGCACAACGAGACCCTTGGTGAAGGTTTGCTGAATGAATGAATAACGAATGAATGAATGAGGAAGCACAGTGAGTGAAGGCATGAAAAGCAGGGGGCTTTCAAACCCACTGACGTCAACTTCTAAAGAAAGTGGGAGAATTTCCCTCTGCTCGGTTCTTTCAGAACGGGCTTGGCAAGACTTGGCTGAATGGGGTTGGGTCTCCCACCCCGAGGGGCTGGTATGAGGAGGGTCTCCTACACCAGCCAACTTCCCTGCATATCTTAGTGGCTGAGTCCAGGGGTCTCCATCCAGCCCCATAGAAATTCCCCCACACCCGCAGTGTCTACTAGTCCTGAGGACGGGGTCAGTTGTGTCCCCGCTACAGAGCTAAGGGTGAGGGGACCCTGCGCGCTCTGACCCCCTCGCTCCCCCACGGGAAGTCCTGTTGAAGGACACAGGACCACAGGACCAGCGTCCTCAGGAAAGAGCAGAGTATCCCCCAACGGCAGAGCTCTGCCGTCGGTCCGCTCCCATCTCACGGGGCAGAATTCATCTGGGTACGAGCCCCTTTCCCCAGTGCAGAGCCACCGGACAGTCTCCGGGAACAAGTGAGCCACCGAGCTGCTGCCTCCCACTCTCCAGGCCCCCGTGCTCCATGCTCTTCCTGGGGGCCCCGCCTGATTCTCCAGCCCTCCGTTCAGGCCGACCTGACTGATCCTCTCAGCCACCCTCGGGACTCAGTTCACCTCGACGTCTTAACCAGCCTGGAAATGCCACCAGCGGAGCAATGCTTGAATTCTCGGCTCCCTGCATGAGTCCTGGCACGTGACAGAGACTCCGTGAGTGTTTGTTGAAGCGAGGAAGGAAGGAATCCCGCAGAAGGCATTCTGGGCATCACAGGGACTTGGTTCAGAGAGGCCTGGGTCCGAATTCTGTCAGTAATCCCATCTCACGCTCTGCACACCCCACTTCGTCCCCAGAGCACCACTGCTGTTTCCCCATCCGTCTCTCACAAAGGGACGCAGACCCACAGCTACGAGACATTTAAGTACCCAGGATCCTCAAGGGCCCACTGCAAACCGGCTCCCCGGCAGCCTGCTTGCGGTGGTGTGAAAAGGGTTGGAGAGGCCTGGGACGCCTGCGTAGGGGAGGGGGTGGAAGGCCAGGGGCTGCTGTGGTCCTGGGGCTGACCGGGACATGGCCTGCCCCGCAGGTGTCAGGAGTGTCCTGCAGGTCACAGACTACTCTCTACACGGGGCTCTGCCCCTCTGCACAGTCCTGGCGCCCTTCAGGCCGTGGCTCCCAGTGGGGGTCCTGCTGGGGTGCTCCCTGGCAGAGGTCTGGCACACATAGTGCCTGGTAAAGCAAAGCTGCTGATACGCCTCCCCTCCGAGGGCCTGTGGTCCCCCAGGGCTGCAGTTCACCCCTAGATCCCTTCCTTCCTCCCTTCAACAAACACTCACGGAGTCTCTACCACGTGCCAGGACTCGCGCAGGGAGCCGGGAATTCAGAACAAAGAGAACGGGGCCTTTCCTCCAGGCTCCAAGTGAAGTGGAGCGGAGGGAGCGAGTGTAATCTGACGGGACACAGCGTACAGGTGGTTTATGGACAGAGGAGGGAGCCCCCCGCCCAGCTCGGGGTGGGAGGGTGAGGACGTGTGGCAGTGGGAGGAGTCAGCGAAGTCTTCAGGGGGTGACATTCAAGGTGAATCCTAAAAGACCTAAAGCAGGAGTTCGCCGGGATGCAAGGGCACAAGAGGGCGTTCCCGGCAGAAGGAACATGTTTGCGAAGGTGCAGAGGCCAGAAAGCGCACGGCGCTGGGCAGACGCACCAGCTCGGGTGGAGCGGGGCTGTGGGTGAGGGGGCAGTGGGAACTCCTCCCCTGCTCAGTGCACCACCACCCCAGCCTCCTCTCGGCTCCTGGAGCTGGCCAGCTCATTCCTGCCTCAGGGCCTTTGCACGTGCTGCTCACCCAGCCTGGAACCCTCCTCCTCCTCTCTCATCAGGGCTGACCCTGCCTCATCTGTCAGGCTTAGCTCCAGTCTCATGTCCTCTGGAGGCTTTCCCTGGCCAGCCCACGTACGGTCGGTTCTTCCCCATTGTCCCGCCTCAAGATGCCCCATGGATTTCCTCAGTGCCCCTGCCCCTGCAGCCCTTCTTGCCTGATTTCTTGCATTATTCGGTAGTGTAGGCATTGATTTCTGTCCCTCTCTGGAACGTCAGCCCCAGGAGGGCAGGGTCCACGCGTGCCTCCCCCTCCCTGCTGCCCCTCCTGCCCAGCGCCCAGCGGGCCTCTGAGTGGTGAAGAACTTGCCCTTTGCCCTCCTTGCTGGGCACCCCTGCAGAGGTCTTTGTTCAGGGAGGGGGTTAACCACACCCAGTAGTCTTGGGGTAGGGCGGGCCGTGCCAGAACGACCAACCACGTGATTTAGGGGGGTCTCGGGTCATGCCCCTCAGAGAGCGACATCAACCACACGGCAATCAATCAGGCCATCAGTCAAGCACCTATATAACGGGGCCCCAATAAGACCCCTGGACGCGGAGCTTCCCCGGTTGGCAATACTCCACGCGTCTGTCCCCATGGATGCTGGAAGGTACCGTGTCCCGACTCCACAGGTGGGGACGACGGAGCCCTGTGGGGACCCTCCTGGACCCTGCCCCAGGCGTCTCTGTGGCTGATTTCACTCTGCATCCTCCCCTGTAATAAACTGTAACTGTGGCTACAATAGTTCCCAATGAGTTCTGTGAGTCCTTCTAACTAATTGTTGAACCTGAGGGCAGTGTGGGAGACCCCTCGACACTGCAGTTGGTGTCAGGAGTGCGGACGGTCTCAGGGACTGTTTGGGGACCCACTAACTTTGCAGCTGTCCCCACACTTTTGTGGCCATTGGTGTCTATTGAAGGAATGAAGGGGTCAGCAGGGCCCGGGCGGGGAGGCCCCGGGATGCCCCCTGCTCCCCTCGCGTCGTCCCTCAGCTGATCTACTGTTTACACCTTCATACCCTCCAGGCCTCATGCCACCTGCCCCGCGGCCTGGGGGACTGGCCAGCGAGCTGCAGAGGGTGGTCAGGGTCCTCCTAATCGTATGAAGATCCCACACGAGCGGGGAAGAGCGCACCGGAGAAAAGAGTCAATTCCACCCACCTTGTTCTTGTCTTCAGTTCTGGCCGCCTGTCGACACGCCGGGTGCCAGAGGGAGGAGCCTGCAGACAGATTTCCGAGAGGGCAGTGGTTAGTGTTATTTCCCGTGCTGCAGGGCCCAGGGACGGTCAGGAGGCAGCCGGCGTCCACACATGGACACTCCTTCACCCACTCATTCTCTGTGCCGGAGGGGCGCCGGGCCCGGGGGGTGCAGATCACCTGCCCGGGGGCTCACAGTGCAGGTGGTGGACATGAGATAAACAGGAAAACACATCACTGTGCGCTCCTGCGGGGCCCGCATGGCGTCCCGCAGAACGTGAGAGGGCACCTCGCCTGGCCCGGGCAGCCGGATGAGGCTCCTCAGAGGACGGGTATCTGGGGGGCTTCCAGTTCAGAGGCAGAGGAGAGAGAGGGGGCTGCCGTGTGAGAGGGAGGGGGAGCCTCAGGCGTGGGGTGAAGAACAGGCTGGGGGCCGGGCACAAGGCTGGAACGCTGGGCCCGGCCCGTCACTAATTCACTGGCTCTCTAAACCCTCTCGTGCCTCGGTTTCCTCACCTGCCAGCTCTGCCCGGCCACCCACGTCAACAGCCACACATCAAAGCAACCAAGCGCCCCATGTGTCTGGTGTTCTGCTCTTTCCTAATTCAAACTCCACCTCCCCAAGTCTCAGATTTTTCCCACCTGCAAACAGGGCCAGTAACAATCCTAGCTCATCAGGAGATTTTAATGAATTCAGTAGGGCTAATGACGTATTGGAAAAGCACCTTGTGAATGGTGGTATATACACGTTAGTGTTACATACGCATGTCAGCTCTCCCTGCTCCCCATGCTTTGGGGCTCAGAGCACCTGCTGCCCCCCCGGGGCCTCCTTGAACCTCAGCCTGACCCCACTCCTCGGTGGAGCCGCCCACTGAGCATACGCCTTCTGCCGGCGGCCGCGGCTTGTCTAGGTTCCTGCCCCACCGGCCCCAGCCAGCCCATGCCACATGGAGGTGGGCTGTGTGCATCCCACTCTCGCATCCCCTAAACAAGCCACACAGGCCTGGCACATAGCAGGGGCCTAAAATGTGTGTGTGGAAGGGCGGAACCACGTCCTCTCCTGCTTGCAGAGCCTCCAGGTGAATTAACGCCGGGAAGCGAGCCCCTTACTGCTCCTCTGGCAGATATCTGCATCAGCCCGGAGCTCCTGAGATTTGATTGGGGGTGTGTAAAATGTTCATTTTTTAAAGATTTTATTTATTTTATTTTTTTCCCCCCAAAGCCCCAGCAGATAGTTGTATGTCATAGCTGCACATCCTTCTAGCTGCTGTATGTGGGACCCGGCCCCAGGATGAATGGAGAAGTGGTGCCTCGATGCGCACCCGGGATCCGAACCCAGGCCACCAGCCTTGCAGCGCGCGCACTTAACCACCAAGCCACAGGGCCGGCCCAAAATGTTCATTTTTTAAAAAAAATTGTGGGGCCGGCCCAGTGACGGAGCGGTTAAGTGTTCGCGCTCCACTTCAGCGGCCCAGGGTTCGCAGGTTCAGATCCCGGGCGCGGACCTACGCACCGCTCATCAAGCCACACTGAGGCCGCGTCCCACACGGAGCAACTAGAAGGATGTACAACTATGACATACAACTATTGCTGGGGTTTTGGGGAGAAAAAAGGAGGAAGATTGGCAACAGATGTTAGCTCAGGGCCAATCTTCCTAGGGAAAAAATTGTTCCATTACAAAGGTAATAGATGTCCCTTATTAAAAATTAAAGGAACCTAAAAAAGTATAAATAAGAAAATTAAAATCATCTACAATCTCTTTCCCCCTTCTGGCTGGGCCGCCTCCCAATGGACACGTACACAGTAAATAGAACGCGGATCAGGCCGTCCACACCCGGTGTCTGATCCTGTGATTTCTGCTTAAAAACATCTTGAACATTTCCCATATAATTAAATATCAAAAGCATAACTTTGCACGGAGAAATGAGAATTAATTTATCCGCTCCTGGCCTGAGGGCCCCAATGCTTTACTTCTAAATAACGTTGTGGGGACCCCCCTGTGCACACGTGCTGGCACATCTCTCGTTATTTACTTAAGGACTTCCTAGAAGTGGAGTCTTGGATCAAACGGTGTGGATGTTTTCAAGGCTCTTGATGCATATTGGCCATTTCCCAGTTTTCGCCCCCACCAGCCAGGTGAGAGGCCCTTTTCCTCGAATTCTTACAACATGGGGACATGTCCTTCCTTTTAATCTTTGTCAACCCAATGAGAAAAAATAGCATCTAATCATTTTAACCTGGTCTCCCTGATAATTAGTGAGAGTCAGCAGCCCCTCCCCTACGTTTATTGGAAAGAGTCCACGGCTGGAAAGGTGTGTCCAGTGGGAGGGGGTGGTGGTATGGGGGGGTGGCTGCCTCATCATCTTTGAAGCTGTGGGGCTCGCTGGGACCACTGCTCTAGAGAGCTCTTACTACACAGGATTCACCTGTCCCATAACACCTCCATGGAGCCCCAGCATCCAGACAGACCAGGAGGAGGGTCTTGGGGTGTCCAGGCAGATGGGGCCAGAGCTCCCAAAGACGCCCCGGCCATGGGACTCTGGTGCTCCATGGCACAGAGCTCGAAAACCACTGTCTGATCCGACCCCTCATCATACAGATCAGGAAATGTGAGGCCGGGAGAGGGCATGGGGCTGGCTTCAACATCCAGAAAGTCACAGCAGGTGCTGTTTTAGAAGTGGGGCTCCAGCCTCAGCCCAGAGCCGTGAAGACCATCTTTGTTCCCCGAGACTGGGTCCCCCTTGATGGTGAGCTCATGTTCCCTGCTGCCGTCCCAGAGCCATTGTGCTCCGTATCAGAAGGCCTGAGAGCACTATTTACGGTGGGGGTGGCCACCTCGGGCAGGGGGACCCTCCCCATCCAGACATCGCAGCACTGTATGGGTGCAAAGGACCCCTTTCATGGGCTCTCGAGTGGAGACTCAAGGAACAACAGGGGACCCTGGGGACCAGGCTGTCCTAACTTACATCACCCCACGACTTCGGCCTCAGAAAGGGAGGCCTGTCTAACACACAGCCCCAACATGATGCCATGTGAGATCATTAAACAGCCCATCTGAGGGACAGTGTGTGGTTCTCCCACGTGCCTGCCCTGTCCAGCTTGCCTCCAGGGTCACTGGAGACAGAGACGTCGTTGAAAAGAAACTGTGGCTAAAGAGATGAGGTCTCGACATCACCCATCCTTCCCCGGGCCCCTCTCCCCACATCCAGGCCATTCCCAGGTCCAGTGGGCTCTACCTCCCACACATCACCCACCGCCCACCACTGCCCACTGCCCACCACTGTCCCCCGCCTCACCATGGCTGCTCGGGCCAGCCTGCTGGGGCCCTGCTCCCCCAGCTCCCGCTGCGTGACGGGGCTTCCTAACCAGCGAGATGACCCATGTGACCCCCCAGATCACACCCGACACACGGAATGGGCGCAGAGGTGTCCGTTTCTTGCCCTAGGGGACTGAGCAGTGCATTTCTGCTCTTACCTTGAAGGTACATCTCCTCGCCCTCCGCAAACATCCGGCCGCACCTGACGCATAGTGCACACGAGGGGTGGTAGTGTTTCTCCCCCGCCTGCAGGAGAACAGAGCAGAGGTGTTTCTATGGAGGTGGAGTGGTCACTGAGCCAGCAGCACCGGCTTGTGGAACAGCACGCCCACACGCGGGCACTCAGGGGATGCTGGGAGGCGAGCTGTGCGGCAGAGGGCCCACAACCGTGCGGGACGGACAGGACCAAGGACAGAGCCCGGATCCAGTGGGTGTCCCCAGGCCGTCCAGGTGCCTGTGTGTGCGTGTGTGCGTGTGTGTGTGTGTGTGTGTGTGTGTGTGTGTGTGAGAGAGAAAGCTGGGCCCCAGCCCACTGGGGGCCTCATTGCGGAGCAGAGACCCTGCCAGACGGCCCAACCTCCAGGAGAGCAGGTGTGTCACCAACTCCTCCAGCTCAGGGGTTGATGCGTCTGCCGCCCCCACGAGGCAGAGGGGAGTCAGGTCCCACCCATCTCTGCATGGCGGGGACGGGGGCGAGGAGAAGGAGGAGGAAGAGGGCGGAGGACAAAGCTAACATTATTTCCCCAGGTGGAGGGACTGGAGGGGTGGGGTGGAAAATGATTAATAATTTTCGTTTTGTATCTCTGTATTGCTCAATTCTCTTATTAGCATTTATTATTTTTATAATTCTTAAAAATCCATTAAACTAAAAATATTAACACTGAAATAAGCTAAACAAATTATATTGGCTGGTTTGGGTAGTTCTACGTGGTGCAAAAATAAATCCCCCCAAATCCTGAACCCAGCATTATCTTATAGTGACCACTTCTCAGCCTCAGGGGGGGCACGGCTGCAGCCTGGCGCTAAGTGTGGATGCTGGTCCCACGTTTCACTCTCTCCTAAAATGGGAGGACACTTAATCATCACTCTCTGAATTTGAATTAGTAATAATCACGCTCCTGAATTAGTAAGGAATGGGGCAGAAACTCATTACAGGCGTCTCACTTTTCTTTCCCTTATGCACTGGTGCCTTTGGTGAAAATCAGCCGTCAAGGTGACCCCTGTGTATGGGGAGGAAGAATCCAGAACAGGCTCCTCTCTGCATGGGGCAGGATGTGCTAATCGAGTGGCCTACCAATATCTTCAGCAAAGGGGTTCTTCCTGGGAAGCACGAGGATGCTGAGCCCTCGGTCCTGCCTGCTCTGCAGGCTCCGGGCCTTTGCATAAGCTGTTCCTTCCTCCTGGAGTGCCCTTCCTACTCTCCACCCCAGGCCACTGGAAGGTTCTTTATCTCATCTCAAGTGTCACCTCCTCTTGGAAGCTTCCCCTGGACATTTCTCTACTCTGGACTCCCACAGCCCCATTTTCACAAGGTTTGGCAATTATTTGGGGTAATTCTTCCCCACTAGGCAGTGAGCCTCTGAGGGTGGGGCCTGGCACGGGGCCATCACAGGAACTGCTAGTGCAGGGCTCTGTCTGCGTAGCAGGTTGCTCCACAGCATTTGGCCCCGCAGAACAAGGGTGAAGCTGTCATTTCAGTGATTAAAAGCATTAAAACGCCTAAGTGATCAGAGCCGCCCTCACGCTGAGGTGTAAACAGGGGACTGAATCAGCTCCTATCTTCAGAAGCAGGAACCGCCTGTCATCCACGTCACTGCTCTCAACTGCTGACTCAGGCCTTTTAAACACTGTGACCTCTGACCTGTCCTCACGCCACCTCATCCAGGCGCCCCCTTCACACTGGGGGGGACAACCCCTCTGACTTCAAACAGGAGCTCTGTGACAGCCACTTGAGGGAGAAAGCTCATGCTGGAGGGAAACAGATCCTGGCGTCTACACAGCACATCTACATGCGAGTCAGGAGGAGAGGGAAAACTGTGGGGACAGTTTCTCGGATGACAGGCTTGAAACCCCAACCCAACGATGAGAACTAACGCTGAGTGGAGGAACAGCCCCACAGCCACCGTGAGAGGCCGGCCCTGCATCCACGCTCTTCCCTCCCACCCCAGCACCCGGCAGACTCCCCTACCTCCAAAACTTACAGCCACTCGGCCACCGTTTCTGCGGCTGGAGCTCAGAGCCCTTCACACATCCTAACTTGTCTTCACCCTCGCGATAGCCCTGTGAGGTACGTCCTTATCCTCGGTTCCCGTAAGGAGCACGGAGAGGCGGAGAAACCTGAGCTCTCATGGCAGGGACGTGGTGGAGCCAGCCTTAGAGCCCGGGGGTCTGGCCCCTTGTGGCCTCTCAGCACCCGGCCTGGCGGTCCCCAGCTCTGGGGTGTGCACCCCGTCCTTACAGGCTCCCCACCTCCCAGGCCCTGAGCAATCAACGTGGCCTCTGACGGACCTAAGACTGCGCGAGAGAAGGCAGGCACTGAATAACAGATTCCGTTTTTACCAAGTCCAAAACTAGGCCAATGAATCCACACTGTCAGAGTCAGGGTGGTGGCTGCCCTTGGGGGCCCCAGGGGCCGTCTGGGGGGCTGGGCACGTTCTGTTCTAGATCTGGGTGCTGGCTACATGGGCGTGTCTAGTTTGCAAAAATTTATCAGGCTGCACATGTATGGTTCGCGTGCTCCTCCGTGTGCGTTACAGGCCAGTGAAAGAATTTTCCCACAAGATGGATCAATGGCCTGAATGTAAGAGCTAAAGGTACGAAAGAAACTCTTAGAAGAAAACACACGGCACATCCTGATGAGCCAAATTTGGCAATGGATCCTTGGATTTGACAGCGAAAGCAGGAGCGACAACAACAAAATAGATAAATTAGACTTCACAAAAATTAAAAACCTTTGTGCATCAAAGGACATTATCCAGAAAGTGGAAAGACAACTACAGAATGGGAGAAAATATTTGCAGATCATAGATTTGATAAGGGCTTAGTATCCAGGATATATAAAGAACTCTTACTGCTCAACAATAAAAAGACAGACAGTCCAAGTAAAAGATGGGCAGAGGACTTGAACAGACATTTCTCCAAAGAAGATACACAAATTGCAAAGAAGCACATAAAAGATACTCCACACCATTGTCATTAAGGAAACGCAAATCCAGACCATGAGGCGCAAACGCACACCCACTCCGGTGAACATGATTAAAACAAAACAAAACAAAAAATGTAAAATAACAAGTGTTAGCAAGCATGTGGAGAAATAGGAAGCCCGTACATTGACGGAGGGAATGTAAAATGGTGCAGCGGCCGTGGAAAACACTTGTCAGTGCCTCAAAAATTATAGAATGACCATAGGACCCAGAAATTCCACTCCTTGGTATATAAGAAAAATGAAGAGAACAGAACAAGGGAAATGAAAACATAGGTCTACACGAAAACTGGTACATGAATGCTCACAGCAGCATCATTCTCAACAGCCAAAAGGTGGAAACAACCCAAACGCCCATCAATGGGCGAGTGGATAAACAAATTGTGGTCTATCCATGCAACGGAATATTATTTGGCCACAAAAAGGAATGAAGTGCTGACATGTGGGGCCCCCATGATGTCTTATAAGGACATTAGTGTCCTTACAAGAAGAGACACCAGAGCTCGCTCTCTGCCATGTGAGGACACGGGACAGGCGCCGTCTGCAAGCCAGGAAGTGGTTCCTCGCCGGGAACGGAAGGGGCCGGCACCTTGATCTCAGACGTCCAGCCTCCAGAGCCTCCAGCACTGGGGGAGTACCTGTCTCTTGTTTAAGCCGCACGGTCTATAGTGCCTGTTGTAGCAGCCCAAGCCGGCTAAGATGGGCTTACAGAGTCAAAAGCAGAAGTCTCCTCACTCCGTGTATCAATCTCCTCGTCACTCCCGTCCTCCCTCGGTGGCCACAGTGACGGGCGGCCCACGTCACTGGGGCACTGCTGCACCCCCGCTGTTCCAGGGCCTTTTCCTCCCAATCGCCGCCAAGAAGAGCCTCAAAAATCAGCACCTGGGGGTGGCCTCTGCGCGGCCCCCCAGCCCAGCCCCGCAGATGGCCCAGCGGGGGCTCAAGAGGGCTCAGATTTTACAAGTATATTAAAAGCCCATGAGGTTTTGCAGTGCGTGGTTTTAAAAAGACGCCTTGTGCCTTCTGACAAGTGGCTGTCATCTTTAGTAAGACAGAACAAGCCTCTTCAGACACGCAGGAACGCAGCCTGCAGGAGCCAGCACCGGGGCAGAGTGGAGGGTTCCGAGCACACCCCCTGCGGACGTGCAGGACCGGGCTAGCACCGAGGAGACGTGGCAACGTCTCTGGGCTCCAGAAATGCCCTCCCCTCCCTGCAGAGAGGTGCTAGGAATCCCTTCCTCACAGGGCTGTGGGAAGCACAGGGGGACGGGCCCCCGACTGTGATGGGCCTCTCACACCCCAGGCAGGCGGCCCCTTTTCCTCCCTAACCCATCCACGGCCTCTTCCACACCCTGGAGACCCGGCCAGTCTCCACCTGCTTTCCCGCCCTCCCTTGGATTCCAGGCTGCAGAGGGCTGGGCCTGCACGCCACACAACTCCCCAGCCCGGGATGGCCATTTCCTAGTGGTGGCTCACGGTGCACTCACCAGCCCGATTCGAAGCTTTAGTTTCCTTTTTGAATGACCAGAACTGAAGCCAGATCTTAAAAGACCTAATCATCAGGGTGCGCTGATAAAACGAAATTTACTGAAAAGCTAATCTAGACCTTCAGCAGGAGCAGTGCAGCCGGGGGAGCATCTGGCAGCCGTACACAGTCCCCAGCAGCCTCTGCACCCTAAGACACTCAGGGGCCACTTCGCCCTGAAAAGAAGAGCCCAAGTCCCTGCCAGCCGGCAAAGCCCCGTGTGACCTGCAGCCCCCTCAGAGCCCCTGACCTCCCCCTCTGCCACTCTCCCCACTGTTGACCCCCCTTCTGCCACCCCGGCCTCCTCCCTTTTCTAGGGAGACGCCCACTCTCAGCTTGGGGTCTCTGCGGGAACATGCGTCGCCAGGCCGGCACGGCTCTCACTCTCGTGCTCTCTCTTCCTCTTGCTCACAATCTAGCGCCGTCTAGGACGTGTGCTTCCGGAGGACTGAGCTGTCCCCTTCTTCTCCACTGTGCCCAGACCCCAGAGCAGAGCTGCACATAGAGATGGTGCCCCATAAAGACCCTCTGAAGGCGCAGATGGTGCCCGCCAGTCGTTCATAAGCGGGCCCTGGAGGACAGTGCATTTGGGATCAGGTGGATCACCTGTTCCACCTCCGGGCGCTCACCTGCCCGTCAGCACGTGGGGCTGGAGGAAGCCCCGCAGCAAAGCGCCTGCTCGGCGCCCCGCCCCGGCATCCTCCAACCCGGACGACCAGGGAGCACGGGGACACCATGTCGACCACGCCACAGACCAGTCCTCAAGGTGAGGACTCAAGGTGCCGACTCCTCGGTGGAGGAGCAGGGACGCAACATCAGGCTACAGGCAAGTCAGTGTGTCTGCGTGTGTGCGTGTGTGTGCGTGTATCTGCGTGTGTGTGCATGTATCTGTGTGTATATGTGTACCTCTTGTGTGTATCTGTGTGTATATGTGTATCTGTGTGTGTATCTGTGCGTGTGTATCTGTGTGTATGTGTATCTCTGTGTATCTGTGTGTATATGTGTATCTGTGTGTGTATCTCTGTATATGTGTATCTGTGTGTGTGTATCTTTGTGTATCTGTGTATCTGTGTGTGTATCTGTGTGTGTATCTGAGTGTATCTGTGTATCTGTGTGTATATCTGTGTGTATGTGTATCTGTGTGTTTATCTATGTGCATCTGTGTATACGTGTCTGTGTGTGTATCTGTGTGTATATGTGTATCTGTGTGTGTCTATCTGTGTGTGTATGTGTGTCTGTATCTGTGCGTGTATCTGTGTGTATATCTGTGCATGTGTATCTGTGTGTATATGTGTATCCATGTGTGTTTGTATCCGTGTGTATATCTGTATGTATGTGTATCTGTGTATATCTGTGTGTGCATGTATCTGTGTGCGTATCTGTGGGTATATCTGTGTGTATCTGTGTGTGTGTGTCTGTGTGTATATCTGTGTGTCTATGTGTATCTCTGTGTCTGTATCTGAGTGTATACGTGTATCTGTGTGTATCTGTGTATCTCTGTGTGTGTGTCTGTATGTATATCTGTGTGTATCTGTGTATCTGTGTGTGTATCTGCATGTGTGTGTCTGTGTGTATATCTGTGTGTATCTGTGTATCTCTGTGTGTGTGTCTGTGTGTGTGTGCCTGTATAGGTGTGTGTATGTCTGTGTGTGTGTCTGTATAGGTGTGTGTATGTCTGTGTGTGTCTGTGTGTGTTATGAGTGTACCTGTATCTGTGTGTCTGTATCTGTGTGTGTCTGTGTGTATGTCTATGTGTGTACCTGTGTGTGTCCACGTGTATCTGCATGTGTGTCTGTGTGTCTATGTGTGTATCTACATGTTTCTGCGTGTATATGTGTGTGTCTGTGTGTGCACTATCTACAAAGATGACTTCTAAATGCTAACAGTAGTTAGTCTGTGTGATGGCTTCATTATGGACAATTTTTTGGGTTATTTTATGATAAATAGCTATTCCTTCTAAATGTGTTTTTTAAATAAACACATTCATCAAATTAAAAGAGAGAGACAGAAAGAGAGAAGTTGGGGCCTAGGGAAGATGACCTCACCTCTGTCCCAAGGAAATGCTTTTATTTGTTTGGAACATGTGATTTATTTTCTCCCAATGATAAAAGTCATATCTGCTTATGAGACAAAATGGAAAGGGCCAACAGAAGAAAGGAGGGAAGAAAGAAACCAATGTCCCGGAGTCGCAGGAGATGGTTTATTTGAAATGGAGAATGGTTTAGCTGGCGGCCTGACCCAGGGCGGGAGTGCATCTGGGCGGCCCCTTCCCCCTCCAGGGCTCCTCCAGGGCAGGAGGGGGACCCCTGCCACCGTCACCTCTGTGAACCCAGCCCCAGCCCGGGGTGGGACACCTGAGTGTTCGGGAGGGTCTGTAAGGTGAATGGTAGATTGAGGAAGGAGGACAGGAAGGAAGGGAAGAAGGGAAGGCGGATGAGGGAGGGAGGGAAGGAGGAAGAAATAAAGAAAAGAGAATTAATTAGTGATCCCAGAGGGACCCTGGGCTTCTCGTTACCATGGAGACAGGCAGGCAGCATCAGGCAGGTGGGGCTCTGAGGGGGCACTGTGCCAGGGTTAAGGAGGGTGGGGCTGAGCCAGAAGCACCCCCTCTCCCGCCCCTGCCCCCACTTGTGCAGGGAAGCATTCCAGCTAATACCGGTGAGAACAGGCAGCGTGAGTGACGGCAAGGACTGAGCCACGGACTCCCCCTCACTCAGCACCCCCTTCCCCTATCAAACTCGGATCTAGTCGGTCTGGTGACACTGCTGTCCCCTGGCCATTCATCAGTCACCTTCCAGCTCTCTCCCTGGGGAGACTCCATCCCCAGGAGCCAGCACTGCAGCACGGCTGCTCCAGGCACCCACCCCGGCTCCCACACCCCAGCCCTCCCCACACGGCCAGCCGTCCATGTCGGCCGTGGGGTGGGGGCAGATGTCAGCCCCTCCCAGGTCCCCACCGGACCCAGGAGGCTCCTCCACCCACACCCCAGCATGCAGCAGGTTCAGCAAGACAGACACCGGAGACACAGGGGATAAGGGAAAGCACGCAGTATAGGATGCTACCTATTGAGGAGGAAGGGGGAGGAAAAGCCCCACCGCCACCGAGTGCACATTTCCTGGGCAGGCAGGCAGGCAGGCGCTGCTGGCGCCCAGCGTTAAGATGGCACTCCGCCCGGCCGCACGCAGACGCAGCACAGACTGAGGGCCCCTGCCGGCAAGGAAGGGGGCCCGGGCTGCTCTCCCACTCGGGCCCTGGGGAGAGGAGAGCCCTGGGTGCCGGCAAGCATTTTAGGGCCAAAACGGGGACGACAGGTGCCTCAGGGGGTCTCCCACCTGGCTGACCTGTCCCCGCTCCCTACAAGCCCACCCACCTGCAGCCCCGCACGGCTCCTTCGGCCTCCCCATCAGCCCTCAGAAGCACCTGGCCAGGCTTCCTACCTGCACAGATCCTGGCACCAGAGCCCAGTCCGATCGGCCAGCCCCCACGGCCCCTCTCCAGTGCCTGCTCCCTGGACAGGCTAGCTGGAACAGGCAGTGTGACCGTGAGGATGGACACCTCACCCTTCAGCCAGCCGTCTGGATCCTCTTCGTTCTCTTTCAGATCCTGCCACCTGCCACCTGCTGCCCCCAGGAGCCCACTGCCCGCCCAGCTGGGCACCGGCACGCTCTGGGCCAAGCTCAGGTGGTGCCACGGCGGCGGCTGCTCCCCCTCTGCGGAGCCAGGCTCATCTCTGCCCGCCCGCGGCTGCCGCCTCTCCGAGGAGGATGCTCAGAGCTTTGCAGAGCCCGCCGACTCAGCCACGGAACTTGCCGGCAGAGGCAAATACAAAAGCATTAATCTTCCCTGGGAGGCCCTTTACCCCCCACCGCAGACGAGGAGGAACAACGCAGACCTGTTTCTCTCTGGCTCCTCACAATTAAGACGGTCCCTTCCCAATAAACTGGAGTGCACCCGGGGGGCCCCATTCACAGCACCACCCCCACATTCTGTATCTGGCCCAGCAGCAACTATCAGGGACGCTTCCACTGCAGACGGGGTCACTCCTGCCCTCCCGATCCATCAAGGGGAGGCCCGCTGATTGCCCCATGACAGTGATGAAGCCCCCAGCCCCAGCAGTTACCACGGGCCAGCACTGAGCTGGGGACACTTCACAGACGATGTCTCATTGAACCCCTGAGCAGCTTACTGGAGTGTTCTATTGACAGGTGCAGCGCTTGCTCAGGGCCAGGAGAGGCAGGGCCAGCAGCAGGGTCTGGGTCAGGTCTGTCCCCCACCCTCCCAGGGTGCAGGGCCGTGGTTGTCAGGAAGTGGGCCAGGCTAGATTCACACACCTATAGCAGCAACAGCTCAGCCCACCTGAGCCGAAGACACACCCCACTTTAGCCATCGGGTGTTACAACGTGACACAATGCTAAACCAAAAACACAAACCAACGTCCATGCACTGGGAGAGGCCGAGTGGTGGGGCGGAGAACAGGTGCCAGGAACCTGGGCAGTCTGGGTTCACGTTGGGCTCAGCCACCTCTTGGGGCTGGCTGATGGCCAGCACATGCTCTCCCTATGGGCGGAGTCCAGCTGGATGCCAGGTGCCAGGTGTGTGGCTCCAGGTGGTGCCGCTCACTGAGAGAGGCTGGGGGGCGGGGGGAGGACCATGGTGTGTGTATGGGTGAGGGGGGGTGGGTTGTCCCTGAATTTGGTGATGACCTAGCCGAACTTTAGAGCCACCTGCATTTTAGAGGAGAAATATGGGCAGAGGGACAAAGGTAAGTCAGCTAGGTACCTCGAGAGAGGACAAGCCAGGTGCCGGGAGACCTCAGGGAGGAGAGGCAGGCCCAGCAGTGGGAAGCCCAGAAGCATGGGCAAGGAGGCCCCGAGGGCAGGGAAGGGTGGGGATGGGCCGAAAGGGGTCCCTAGCCACGGGTATGGGGTCTGCAGGAGGCGGGCAGAGCGCAGGACCGAGGGCACTGAGGAGAGGCTGGTGGCTGAGAGGCAGCCAGGCCCCCGCTGGATTGAGCCATTGAGCCATCTGCACTCTCCCGTGCAGAGACCGGGAGACTGAGCAGCAGATGAGGGGACCTTGATGTGAGGTTGATGGGTTTGTTTGGTTTTTAAATGGGTTAAACAGGGGAGACTTGAGCTGTTTAAAAAGCTACTGGGGAGGATGCCCTTTGAGAGGGGAGGTGTATGCCCAGGGAGGAAACGAGATGGCAGGGTAAGAGAAGGCTCCAGAGAAGGTGGGAGGGGTCTGGACCAAGCAGAGGGTCGGGGCTGCGGGTGGCAGGAGGGAGAGCGCCTTTATCAGAAAGGGCAGGAGAGGGCGTAGGGGTGGCAATGGGGAGCATCACAGACAGTGAGCCGACGACGTCCAGAGTGACGTCTGGCCCTCTCTCTCCGGCATGTCAAAGACAAGGTCATTGTGGGGGGAGGGGGAGGAGCCCGGGAGAGAGTGGAAGGTCTGGAATAGTCTTTTTGGGGAACAGAGAGAAACACGGTTTGAATTGCCGGGCTTGGGAAAGGTGGGGCCCTGACCGGTGGCGCCCCCCGAAGCTGTTGCCAGGGCGCAGGGCAGACGCCCACAGAGCTGGGTTTGCGGCAAGGGCTGGGCGAGGAGAGGGGTGAAGGAGGGCAAGGGAAGCACCGGGAGACAGGAGGGCGCCAGGTGAGGCGTCACCCTGGGGAGAGGACGGATCATTCGTCCACGTTCAGAGAATATTAGGCACGACTGCCACCCGGGAAAATACTTACAGGACGATCAGCTGACAAAACGTCAACACTCATCATGTGACCGCTCATGCAAATGGGTCAGAAAACGTGAAGACCCCAGTGGATAAACAGGCAAAGCCTACGAAGGTTACTGAAATGCAAGAACTAGGATTGTCTGAAAGCGACGAGAAGAGCCCCATCGGCAGGGGCGGAGGAGGGGCGCAGTAAAGCAGATCCCGGTTCTCACCGTCACACTGCCCAAGACTTCCTCAAGATCACACCCACGGGGGAGATGGGGAATGGCGTATTCCGGTGACAAGTGTAAATTAGGATAATCCTTCTGGAAGGCAATTTAAGAGTGTTAAGGATCTTTAAAAAGTTCATAGCTGTTGGCTCAGCTTCTACCTTTCTGTGAAGTAATCTTAAGGAAAACTAGAGATGCAATTAAAAAAAAGATGTTCATCTCAGTGTTATTTACTGTAGTAAAAAAACGGAAAGCAGTGCTATTCCTAACAACAGATGACCAGCTTAGTAAATTCTGGGATAGTCCTATGATGAAATATGATGCGATACCAAAACACGCTTATGGAAAGATGAACCTTGAAAACACCCTACAAGACAGAAGCCAGACACGGAGGACCACGTATTGCACGATTCCACTCACATGAAATGCTCAGAACAGGGACCAAAAGTCGATTGGTGGTCGCTGAGGCTCTGTGGGAGTCATAGTAAAGGGTATAGTGTCTTCTCGAGGTGAAGACGACGCTCTAAAACGCACAGTGGGGGGAGTTGCACAGCTCTACAAAGATACTAAAAACTGCTGAATCACATACTTTAAATGGGTGAATAGTGTGGTATGTGAACTATATTCCAATAAATCTGTTATAAAAAAGACCTGTAATACAAAAAACAAAAACATGGGACGCTGTTAAACAGGAAATGTGAGTTGAAAAAATCAGGATATGCTGTTGTACGAACGTTTTGATACCAACTATAATAACATGGAGAGGAAAAGACACTGGAAGGAAACCAGCCAAGAAGTTAAGTGAGCTAGGATCCATTATGAGTGCTTTTTCCCCCTTATTTCTGCTTTGCAAACTCTACAACCAATGGGCGTGTAATCGCACCCACCCTCAGAGGCCACTCAGCAGAGGAGGGCAGAGCTCCACGCAGAGCCTGGGACTATCCCCACTGAGGCGCTGGCCTCCCGGGTTTACCGGCGAATGAGGGGAGATGACCAGGAGGGCAGCCTCGGGCAGCACTGACATCTGGGATGGCGTGACCACCCCTTTCCCCTCCCCACTCCCCGCCAGGCCCATGCTGAGGGGTGAGAGAGGGTTGGAAAGAAGGTGGAATTCTGTTCCTGCTGCTCAAACGTCAAGTGTAATTTCAAGAAAAGCAACTCAACGTTCAACGTGCAATTCCACTAAAGCATCCTGAACCTCCATTACGTGCTGGGCACTAGCTGTGGGCACGGGCAGGGCAGGAGTCCTTGGAGATGTGAGGGGAATGGCCGTCCCACGTCCCACCCTCTCCTGGCTGGCCTCCCAGCCTCTGGCCTCCAGACCAGCTTAGCAGCAGGCTGAGGGAGCTCTTTAAAAAATGCAGATCTGACCCAGGCATTCCTTGGCTCAAAAGTCTTTGTCAGGGACGGTGGCCGGGGCCCCGCAGCCTCATCCGCCAACCTATCCTCCCACCCGCAGAGGCTCCATCTGTGACCGCCTCGGAAAGGGCTCCCCTGCCCTTGGCTGGGTCAGGGCCCCCTCCCCATTCCCTGAGGTCCTCTGGTCACCCGTGTCCTCCCGCATGGACCAGGGACAGGCCCGGAGACAGTCCATCCTCCTGCCCTAGCACGAAGACAAGACGGGGCTGCAGAGCGGGTGGAGGGACGGGCTGGGCCCGGGACTCACGTGGTGGGGTTTGATCCTGGCCGCCCCATGGGATTTATCTTATTGAATAAATGTAGAAAAATGCATCATATCTGTTATTTTCACAAAGGGACACACCCATGTAACTACCGCCCAGATCAAGAAAAACACTGTCAGCACCCCACAAGTACCCCTACCCGTAACTGCTGTTGACCTCGCCTGCCAGGTGACCACTCAGCTCCCGGGGGGACACAGTCCTGCCTCCCGGGCTCACTTTAAGTCCTCCAGGCCTCAGTCTCCCCATTTAGCCTCGAAAGTGCTGGATCCTTGAGACCAAGGATCTCAAATCCTTCTCACCTCCCCGACCCTATCAACTTATAAAGGCACAGGAGAGAGAGCGTCACAGGGAAGCCTTCCTAGAGGAGGAGGCACCTACTGGGAGGCCCTGGAAGGTGTCCTCCGGCAGAGCCGGCAGGAAGGGGGTGGTGAAGGCTTGGGGTATGGATTCTTGCACAAACACACATGAACATCGGACACCCTGAGAGGCCCCTTTTGATCCTCACAGTAAACTCCCAGAGGGCACGTAGACCCCCGCACCCGGAGCAGGCCTTAGCTCAGAGAGGGCGATCGGCCACAGGGCCTGCGGGGGCCAGGGCCCACCTCCGGGCTGCCCTGCTCACCTCCAGCACGTGCCCCGTGATGAACTTGTCACAGCCGTCACAGCGGATGCCAAACTCGGTGTGGTAGTCGGCCTCGCAGTAGGGCAGCCCATCCCTGCAACGAGACTGGCGGTCAGGACGGCGGGGGTTCGCCCCGAGGACCCCAAACCCGACAACCCTCGCCCACGAGAGGGACCGGGTAAAAGGGGGACATGTCCACTTGCTCCCACTGCAAATAGCACTACCACAGACCGCGTTCTCGGGCGCTCATGGGTGCCCACACGGCCTCCTGCGTCATCACCCCAGCCCCAGGAGAAACATCACAAAGATCACCCCATTTCACGGGTGGGACACCGCGGCACAGAGGGGGCCCCGCGGGTGAGTGAGGGGCTGGTGGCCGCCTCCAGAGGCCGAGCTGAGGGAATAAAGCCGCGTCTGGGAAATAAAAGACGTGTCCACAGACGTGGCTCTTCCTTCTGGTTCATTCTGTCCCACATTCAACATCTGGGGTGGGAAATGGCCCAGTGGCCCCTCAGGTGGCTTCCTGCTCCTTCCGAAAAGGGCCTGGGGTGCCTTGGAAATACGTGAACTGAAAGAGGTGTGGGACAAAGGTGCCCACGTCGGAGACCAGGGCTGAGGGACGACAGAGGCCGGGGGTAGATGCGGTGGTTGGGACGAGACCTCACTGTCCCCAGGTGTGGCCAGGAGCTTCCTGCTTGTGGGCACACAGGACGGCAGAGGCGTCCGGCTGGGCAGGAAGGAGCAGGAGGGCCCTGCAGTGAGGCTTCCACTCTGCACACGTGTCTACAGCGGGCCTCCACGTGCCGGGCGCTGTCTGTGACACTGGGGAACCAGTGACGTGTGAGACATGGTCGTGGGTGCTGCTCTCAAACATCTGGGCAGCCGTGGGTGCGCTGCTTACACGCTGAGCCCCACCAAGTGAGCTCTGAGGACAACAGCTGTTTGCAGGGTGGCTGACGGCAGACAACACAGGCACACACCTGGAACAGCCTCTGGCATGTGCCGGGAGCACTTTTAAAAGCAACTATAATTATTATTGTGAGGTCAACACAACAGGACAAGTGGCTGTGTGGAAGGGGCAGGAAGGCTCAGAAGTGGTGGCCATGCTCTGCGTGGGGAGGGGCTGGTGGGCAGTGGCGAAGTGAACAGGCTTGCAATCAAATGTCACGCTCCAGCTGTGTGACCCTGGGCAAGTCACTTAACCTCTCTGGTCCTCAGCTTCTCCATCCATAAAATAGGAGAAATAATAGCAAGCTCTAAATAAGAGAAGGCGTGGCTAGCGCCTGGCATACAGCAGGCATTTGCCAATTGGTGCCTGAGGCCATTGTCATTGCTACCAGGGCTGTCCCCTGGCCCCGCCCAGTAGGGGTTGGGTATGGAGGTGACTGGCACACAGGGGCACCTGCTCTCCAGTGCATCTCCCCTCCCCAGCATTGCTGAACTTGCCGTGTTGTCCCCAGTTTGGTTTTGATTTTTACACAGTGCCAACAGAAGGTAAGATGTCTCGAGCTGTCGGGAGACCGGAGCTAATGTCGCCCTCTTTTCCTCAAAGCTCTGGACCTCGTGTAGGTCACACGATGCCTGCAGGAGGGAAGGGCCCGGTGTGGGGTGACATGTGCCCCTCTGCCCACAGCTCACAGCGGGGAAGAAACCCTTCTTTGTTTGACAGGAGAGGAAGACATAAACTGGGCCCCTGGGATCCACTCAAACGCCGCTGACCCAGGGCCTCTATCACTCCCCACAAATGGGTGTACGTGCAGCAAACCCAGGAGGTTCAAAGATAACGTCTCCATGGCAACACCAACGCACGCTCCTCGCCAATTCTGGGACGTTCTGGAGGGCTGCTGAGCACCACGCTCGCAGCGTGGGTGAGCGCCCACGGCCGTGTGAGCAGGCGGTAGTGCTCTGGGGGCAGAGTGTTCATTTTATTGTGAAGTGCTGTGTCCACCGGGCTCCCGAGTGTGAGTCACTCACCCTTCCCTTTACCGTGACAGACGCGACAGTGCCCGGCCCCCACGGCTGGAAGCTCACCCAGCCTGAGCCAGGCTGGACAGAGGCTCACCTTGGTTTGGGGGCGTTTTATTTTGAGATAATTAATTTGTAGAGTCACATGCAGTTGTAAGAAACTACACAGAGAGACCCAGTCTCCCACAATGGTGACACTTTGCAGAATTTAGAGTACAACGCCACCCAGAAAATTGACCTGATTAGGTCCCCCAGTGTGACACGCTCTCATGCAAGTGCGTGTGTCTACGTGTGCGTGCATATATGTGCGTGCACGTATGTATGTATGTGTGCGTGCCTGTATGTGCGCGTGTGTGTACATGCATGTGTATATGTGCGTGTGTGCATACGCGTGTTTGTCCGTGCACATGCTTCTGTTTCACCCTGTGCAGTTCTACTGCAGGACTTCTTTTAACCCAGTCAGTTCCTGTGATGGCTCTGTTCCCGTCGGGGCATCAAGAACCAGCGCAGCCTTTGATGAAAGTTGCCCCAGGAGCCCCCAGCTGGCAGGCAGGAGTCGGCTCGGCACTCAGAGGAACTGCTCATTCCAGCTCACCCTGACTTCTCTCCCCTGCGCCGTCTGGGACTTACCCGTCTCAGTTCCCTGACCTCTGGGGATTAAAATGCACCCCTCTGGCAGTCAGCTGCTCCTGCCCCGGGCCGTGATCCCTGCCTCTCACTGCCTTCTGATAACACTTGCTCCCCACCTCCACCCAAACCAGCCCTCGCCACATCCGACCGCACGTCTGGGGACACTGTCGGCCAGCGGGAGCTGCCCGATGGCCCAGCGCTGCACAGGTCGGAGCGTGGGGCCGTGTTGTCACATCCGTAACAACTGAGGCTGGTCAGCCCTTCTCCTCCTCTGTTGCTGCAGGAGCTGATGTCCCCTTTGCATTCTGCAGGAGATCCAGGTGCCAGCAATGCAGGAGGGTGACACCCAGGGACAGGAGTGGGCAGGTTCCTTACAAAGTCAAAGATGGGCAAGCTAACATCTCTGTTTCAATCAACAAAAATGGAACTGGAGTCTGCAAACCACGTCTGGGAAGCGAGGCTGGTGGGGAGAAGGCACCCAGCTGTGGGGACAAACACGCCAGGGCCGGGGAGGGTTTCCTTGCCCAACTGTGGCACAGGAGTAGCCGGCAGGAGGCACAGCACAGGGCGGACGCAGGAGGAGCAGGCCGCCAGACACCGGGGCCCCCCGGAGCCCGGCCCACTCACTTGCTGATGTACTCTGCGTTCAGCTGTTTCCCGCAAGTCTTGCACTTAAAACAGCCCAAATGCCAGTGCTTGTCCAAGGCCACCAGGGACTGGCCGTTTTTGATTTCTGTGCCACAGCCCCCGCAACCTGGAAGAAAGAACAGGACACATGTCGTCATCGCGGGCGAGAGGAGCCCACCGCGGGGTCTCCAGACACCACAAGACCCCTCGAGAGGCCCAGGGGAGGGGACAGTCCAGCTGGGTGTGCTGCAGGACCCTGTTATGGGACGGCTGGTGTGAGCATGTAGAAAACAAATCATGAAGTGCATTGCTGCATGCATTAAGCACCGACTGCTTGCAGCCTGGGCTGGGAGCTGGGGACACCGGGATGAACGAGATGAAGGAGACGGAGGCCGCGTCTTCCAGAGGATGGAAGCCCGGGCCTGGGCAACAGGTGTGCACTGGAACAAGAGCACCCCGAGGGCAGGGACTGCCCCGAGGAGGGAGGGCCCAGGCAGCAGGGTCCCGTGATGGCAGCAGGTCTGGGTGGGCCCCCCAGGCCTCCTCTGTCGGAAGGTAGACATTGAACCTAACTGTGACCCAACTGATGTGCCCCCTCAAGGAAATGTGCCACATTAGGGAGCTGTGAGCCCCGCCCACCCTGTCCTCTGAGCTCTGGCCTGCCTGGATGCACATCCCAGGACGCCCCCTGCCCCACCTCTCTGGAGCTCCTTCTGTGGCCGTCTGTGCCACGCCCCAGACACAGGGCACTCTGTCCCCCACCCATGTTCCTGCTCCAAGTCTCAGCCCACGTCGCTGCCAGGCCCCAGGCAGCCAGCCTGGGGGATTCTGCCCTCGGCAACCCAACCAGCCAGTCCCCACCGTCTGTCTTCTCACTGCCCCCAGGGGATCAGTGCTCTCCATCCCGTTGCCCCCAGCCTGGTCTGGGCCCCTGCCCGCTCTGCCCCTTCCAGCCATGCCCATCCCTGCTCAAGCCCCCTCACCCTCTAGAGTCCTGGGTCCTTGCCTTCGCCAACAGGCCCCTGGGTCCTAGCACGGCCCTGCTGACCTGGCCACCTCCCAGTCCCTCCAGCCGTGGGCAGACACACTGGGGGCTCCCCCAGTCAGTGCCACAAGGGACTGGGGTAGGCCAGGGGAACCTCGGGGGCAGGGATTGGCTGCGTGACCCGCCTGGAGTGTGTGCGTGAGTGTGTGCATCTGTGTGTGAGTGTGTGCACTTGTGTTTGAGTACGTATATGTGTATCTTGTGTGAGTGTTGTGTGTATGTGCACCTGTATCTTTGTGTGAATATCGTGTCTGTGTGTGCAAAGGAAGGTGTCTGTGTGTGATTGTGTACATGAGTGTTTGTGCATGTGTCTGTGTGTGTGTTTATGAGTGTGTGTGATATGTCTGTGTGTGTATGCATGCATGTGTCTCTGTGTGAATGCATTCCTGTGTATGTCTGCATGTGAGCATGTCTCTGTGTGTATGTCTGTCTGTCTGTGTGAGTACGTCTGTGTGTCTTGTAGGTCTATATGTGTGTGTGTGTGTCCATGTGTGTTGGGGGGCAAGACAAAGACAGGGCCTTGGGGACCCTCCTCAGAGTCCTGATGAATAGGGACGAAGGGGGCGTCTGGCAAACGGCCCGCAGCAGCCCTGAACAACTCGGCAGCTCCCAGGCTCGGCGGAAGGGCTAGAGGCCAAGCAGGGAACCCGCTTCCCAAGATGAAAGACTGTGGCCCAGCCCGACAGGCCTGGCTACAGATCCTGGCCCCACTGCTCGCCGGTCACCCTGATCGAGCTCTTTCCTCTTGAGCCCCGTCTCCTCCCTGCAGGGCGGGTGATCACATAAATGATAAATGGCACACGAAAGACGGCGTCGGGCCGCACACCTCGGCGCTCGGCCCCCCCAGGATGCAGAGCCCGTGCACGGCCCAGCCGGGGGCAGCAGGCTCCACAGACGCCAGGCCCGCACGGGGCTTTGTTCTTCTGCTTGGCAGAGACCAGCACCATATCGTTTTTAAGAATAAAAAATATTTAATGCCCACAACACTGCTGGGCAAGCTCTGGCTTTCCTAAGTTATCACGCGGTTCAAACCCACATGCAACTTGGGGAACGACCCCAAGAACAGGCTCCCACTCCGAGACCCCGGGCCGCGAGGGGGCTTTGCTTCATCTCAGGACCGAGAAACGCTAGGTGAGTGGATGCAGGAACGGGAACCAAGAGAACGCCCCCTCCTCAAGTCCAGGAGCCATCCAGACCCCTCCCCAACCACCCCTCCGGCCCCAGCAGAACAGACACGGCATGACTTGCCCGTTCTGGGGTCCCCTCTCGGCTCTCTCACCACCGCGTGACCGTGGGCACGTTTGGGAAGCTTGAGATCAGTGCCTCTTGACCGAGGGCGATTTTGTTCCCAGAGGACATTTGGCAATTTCAGGACACTTATGAATTGTCACAAGCTGGGGGGGCATGCTCCAGACAGCCAAGGGGTCGAGGCCACAGACGTTGCTCAACATCCTCCAGCACACAGGACGGCCCTCGCAGCAAAGGATCGTCTGGCCCCAAATGTCACAGTGCCGAAGTCCAGAAACCCTGTTCTGAGCCCAAGTTGGCTTCTCTGTAACGGGCAAAGTGAAGGAGCATGCCACACGGGATTGTGCGGAGGACTGGAGGGGGGGCAGGCTGGAGCAGTGGTTAGAAGCATGGACCTTGGAGCCAGGCTGCCTCCATCAGCTGTGTGACCGTGGGCAAGTCAATTCACCTCTCTGTGTCAGGGACACATGTTATAGGGGTAATCATAGTACCAGCCTTGCAGAGTTGTCATGAGGCTAAGGAGAGCTGACATAGCTGCAGGCCCCTGGGCATGAAGGACATGTCTGATAAATGAGTAAACACGCATGAGGAGGAACGTGCTAATCATTACTGCTGTTGTCACGAGAGGAAGACATGCTCAGAGGCCCGGTTCCCCGTGGGAGCCGTCTGGACGTCTCTGCCTCCTGCTGTATCAGCAGCGTGTCCTCAGGGGAGGGTCCAGAGGCTCAGGCGACTGTGCCATCTGCAGCTGCAGGGCACGTGGCCCACACACTGGCCCCCCCTCGTCTCCGTCAATGCGGGGCAGAGTCTCAGGAACAGTGAGCATGAAGGCGGAGGCAAGAGCACCGTGCACAGAGGACGGTTGTCATGGAAACCGCAATCGTCCTCTTCTAAACACATCTGGAGCTCAGCATAGCTTCGAAAATGACAGTACGGCATCCTGTGGTGAACCCCGCCCGCGGCAGGTGTCAACAAGCGGACGTCCTGGAGGGAGTGCATCCCCACTGCCCAGGGCAGAGGTCGCTGTGAACGGCCAAAGCTGGCCGTCCGCTCGCTGGTGCACCCTGGGCCTGGCTCTGCCATCACAGCAACGGGACGGGCCTGGGCCTCTTCCCTGGCACAACCCTTCTAGAACTTTCCAAACAGTTTCCTTGTTTCCCCCAAAGTGCTCCCTGTTCTAGCAGACACGGTCATTGGGTCAAGGCCTGGCTTTGCCACTGACTCGTGTGGGACACAGGACGTGCTGGCAGTCTCTCTGAGCCCCAGCTGGGAACTCGGGGTGCAGGGTCAGTCTACCCCCGCCCACGGCCCCCCCAGGTCTAAACGGGGTGGGGGAGCAGAGGAGACCTCTGAGTCGAATCTGAGACTGACCTTTGAAAATGAGGAATCAATTGAGTTCTAAAACTTGCAAATGCCTGAAAAGTTATGGGCTTGGCCTGCGATTTCTCTGAGGAGCCAACTGAGCAAGAAGAGCCGTGAGCAGCCACTGGAGAAGACAAACTCACTCAAGCGCATCCCCAGCACGGGGCTCTGCGCTCAACTGCGACAGAACCCCCGACTGCAGAGCTGGGGGTGGGGTGCTGGGCCGGGGAGGCAGCCAGGAGGGGCGTTGGCTCCTGGGCCCTGGCACCCCCCAGGCAGATGCACCTCCAAGGAGGCCTGTGTGCCCGCTGCTCCCCCAGGGCCCGGCCCCTCCTCATCTCTGCACGTCTTCTCCTCATTTAACCTCACAGCCTCGATGCAGAACGGCTCACCCCACTTCCCAGAAGGGGGTCTGGGGCTCCAGGTCCCCGTCACCCGCCCTGAGCACCCAGGAGGTGCAGCCTCACGTGGGCAGAAGACGCAGAGGCTCCAAGGGCCGCAGCCCAGGTGGTGAAGGCTCATCTCGGACGGAAGGCTGAGGGCCCCGCCCCGTCCTCAGGCACAGCCCCTCGTCTGCAGCCCCTCGGAGTGAGGGCCTTCACATCTGACCCTGGTGGGGCCTCCAGGTCCCGGCTCCGAGTGTGACCCCAGGTTCCAGGTGTGACTCCATCCACGGCCCAGCCGGGCTGGGCCCCAGCAGGCGGAGCACAGACCCAGGATGGGGGGGCGTAGCTAAGCCCAAGAACGGCCCAGGGGCTCCTCAGCCTGGACAGAGCTGCTCCCAGTCCAAGCCCCCATGTTCCCACCTCCTGGCTGCCCCTCCAGGCTGCCACCCACACCCACTGCGGACCCCACGCCCAGTGCCAAGCCCAGAGATGGGAGCAGTTTGCCCGGGGCACACAGGTGGCGAGTGGTGGGGTCCACCCTGGGCAGCTGGGCTCAGAGCCCCCTGATTGGTGCAGGTTGGGCCCCTCTGAGGGCTGCCCCCAGTTCAGGGCTGGAGAACTGGGAGCAGCCCGGGGAAGGGGAGCCTGGACGGGAGCACGGGGGCTCTGGGGGAGGAGACCCTCACCCGGGCAGTGGGGGAGGTGACCCAGGGCAGGAACAGCTGCGGAAGGCTCGGGGGCGACGGGAGGCGCTGGCCCCCCAGAAGGAGTGGTGCGTTCCTCCCAGGAGAAGGCGTGGGCACCGGGCTCCAAGCACTTATCCCGTTACTAAGCAACAGGCTCAGGGCCGGAGAGCGGAAGAGGAAGCTCAGGGCCAGAGAGCGGAAGAGGAAGCTCGGGGCCTCAAGCCTGACTCCTGCCGACACAGGCGGCCACTTGCCACGTCCCCAGGGAAGGGCAGCCCACAAAGGCAGCCATCTGCAGCTTTCCACCCCACCGCAGAAGGCTGCATGCCCCTCTCAGCCCCCACAACCCTGCCAGGCAGACCATTCCTGACTGACCTAGTGTTCCCGACCAACCTTGGCACCACCTCCCTCAACAGCCATCTATGGCTCCTCCTTGCCTCCAGGACGCAGCCGGAACTCCTGGGCATGGCTTTGCCTCTGGTTTCAGTGTCTCCCGCTTCATTCCTGTTCCCTGCCCCACACAGCAGCCCCCTTGTCTGCCCCTAGCACAGTCCACACGTGTCCAGCCTTTGCTCCCTGTTCTTGTCTGCGGTGCTGTCCCTCCAATGCCCACCTACTGAAACCTGAGTTGCAAGTTCCAGAACAAAGGCCACCTCCTCCACAAGCCTGTGGTCACAGCAGGGTGAGCGCCCCTGCTTTGGAGTTTACAGGCCTCGGCTCAGGCCTCAGCCGCACCACTCCCTAGCTGGACACTGGGCACCCGGCACATCCCCACTCCCCGCCAGGCTCGGGCACTTCTGCATCTGCACAAGGAGAGAGGGACTCCTGCCCGCCGGGGCTGCTCTGGGGACAAAAGGAGGCATGAGATGGGAAGACTCTGCAGATATCCGCACAGCAGCCGAGAGCTGGTGACGAATGTTCAACACTTGCTAGGCACAAAAAAGGTTCTAAGCTGGGGATTCTCACCATGTACTGGGACAAGGGGTAGGTTATATTATTAGACCATCTGGTGGGTAAGGGGACCATTTGTTCTTTGAAAATGCAAATTTGATATTTTAAAATAAATTTACATTTGGAAAGGGTAGAGCCTTTCTGCCCATGACATTTTTAAAAATCTCAGGGGCAGGCCCCGTGGCTTAGTGGTTGAGTGCACACGCTCCGCTACTGGTGGCCCAGGTTCGGATCCCAGGCGTGCACGAATGCACTGCTTGTCCTGTCATGCTGAGGCCACGTCCCACATACAGCAACTAGAGGGATGTGCAACTGTGACATACAACTATCTACTGGGGCTTTGGGAAGAAAAAGGGAAAAAAAGAAGGAGGATTGGCATGGATGTTAGCTCAGGGCTAATCTTCCTCACAAGAAAAAAAAAAAAGTCTCAATGAGTCTGTGAATGGGCATATTTCCCTTTTTACTCTGGCTGCCAGGGAGCTCTGGACAAGCTGCTCAAATTCATCCCCTCACTTTTTTATTTTGCTGTAGAATTTTTGATTAAGTATTTCAGATTTAATTATAATAGTACTTACTGTTTGTGAAGCAAATTCTCAAAAATTCAATCAATTCAGATCTCAGCAGGAGAGAAATGTTTGAATGAAGGACTCTCCTAGCAAGCCCCAAAGTAAGAGCCTCAGCAACAGCTGCTGCCAGCATGCCTCCCCGAGGGATGAAGACTTCACTTCATTTCACAGAGTAAACTTATTACCAGCCCCCAGGCCAACACTGAACTCCTGGGAGGCTGGAGGTGCGCCCTCCTCTGTAGAGACTTCCAATACAGCAGACAAGTGGGCACGGAGGGTGGGCTCTGAAAACTCCGCTCCTGCAGCGGGATCCTGGCGGCAGCCAGCTCCTGGAGCACCAGGCTCCTCGCCCCAGGCCCTGCTCCCGTCTCCGGCCCTGGAAGAGCCGCCCCCTGGCAAGGCCGGCCCTGCCCGGTCCCGCCTCGCTCCACTCTGCCCTGCACCCACAGGCTGGTGACACTCCAGCTGGCACTTGCTCTTTCACAGTAACGATCTCCCACTTCTTCGTCCACGAAGCATGTACTGAGCACCCACTGCATACACACCTGGCCTAGCTCCTGGGGGTGGAGCAGTTAACCGAGCGGCCCTGACCGCAGGAGCCCAGAGCTCAGTGCTCTCCTGTGGCTCTCCCACAGGGCTGCTGGCTGGTCTGGAATGCACGGGGGAGCTGAGTGTGTGCTGGAGGGAGAGGACCACGAGGCCACCAGGCTTCCTGGAGGCGGTCGGGCAGAGCGGGACCCAAAGCAGGAGCGGGAGTGGGCTGTGAGAGCAAGCGTGGCACCCGGGGGTGGGGGCACAGCCCGTGCAAAGGCTCAGCGGCACGAGCACCCATGACTCCTGGTCCTGCTTCCCTCCGTTATGTTTGTCCAGTTATTTTTTCCGGCCGCTTCTGCGTCAGGTCGGAGTGTGGTCAGGCCCCTCCCCGGGCACTGCGGAACCCCCACCACACCGCTCGGCGCCCACTTACTCCAGAGGCCCTGGGACGGGTGCGCGCTGCTGCTCCCCGACGCGGGCAGGGAGCACTTCTGGCACACGCATTCCTTCCCGTTGAAGGTCACTCGGTCCCCGGGGGGGAAGGGCAACCTGAAACAAGAGAGCACATCACCACCTGCCGGCTCTTCCCTGGGGCGAGGGGGCCCCACCACCATACCACGCCACCGCCTCCCCTGGGGCCTCGTGGAGAGGGCGCCGCAGGCCGAGGATGCAGGGCCTCTCCACCCAGGGCTGCCGTGTCCCTGCTGTGCGACCTGGGGCGGGGCACGACATCTGAGCCTCAGTTTCCTCTTCTGCACCAGCACTGAACCACAGTGTTTAAGGCTGTGGTGAGGAGCAGGGAGGGCCGCCCAGAGCCTGGCACACGGCAATCAACACGCAGTCGTAACCACTGGCCTCCGCCCTTCGACCCTGCCTCCTCTGAGCGCCCAGGATGCTTTGTCCATATCAGGTCAATAACACTGGGAACGGCCACTGTTCGTTGACCACCTACTATGTGCCAGATGCCGGGTACTACGATAGATACCTTATATTTGTACCTCATTTCATAACTTTAGGATGTTAGTCCAAGTTAGTATTCGCTTCATTTTTCTCTATAGATGAGAAAACTGAGGTCCAGAGAGAACACTGAACTTTTCCAAAGACACACAGCCAGTGCCATCAGAACCAGAGTCACACCATGACCTGTCTGGCTCCAAAGCGCAATGATTCACCTCCTTGGGCCTCCAAGAAGGCAGTGCCACTAAAAGCATGCCGTGTAGACACCGAGGTACTGTATGGTGGACCTCGTCTTTATTTAAAAGTTCAGCATTTTGTTTATCATGAAATTTTTTTGCATTAATTTCTTTTTTTAAATATCACATTAAAATACCATTTACCTTGACTGCTGAGTTTTTGGCACCCCTCAAATTCTGCATCCAGAGCGAGTGCCTCCCTCACGGCACCCTCATCCCCAGCTCTGGCGCGGGTAAGGTTATGGCCCTGGGGCCACCGGAGCAAGGCTGGCTGGGGGCGGTGGAGAGGCGGCCCACCCCCGGGCAGCCCCAAAGACTTCTCCTTTGGTGTCTGAAATGTAGGAGGTGGCTGCTGTCTGGCAAGCTAGGGCCAGGTCACCTGTGGACAGGGGCTGGAAGCCTGGCCTGAGGGTCCTGCCCATGTCTGTCCCCACCACCTGCTGCCCCTGAGCTCCTGGCCACCACTGGGCCACTTCCTTCCCCAGCTCAGCCTGGCCAGAGAACCTGTGCTCTGTGGGCAATACCCTGTGGAATGATCTGGACCAGGACACGCCTTTTCCTCTGGCTTAAGCCTTTGTGGTCTCCCCTCTGCCTTCTTCAGGGCTGGACAACACGTGGCCCACCCCAGGCTCCCCATAAGTAATTGCTAAATGCACGAATGAGTGGGAGAGTGAACAAGCGAAGGCCCCCAGGAGGCCTAGCTCACAGCCCTCTCCTGCCTCCTCCCCACGGGCCTGCCCTGGCCACACCCGCTCCAGTCCAGCCCGACTCCGCAGCCAGAGCAGCTCTCCTATCCACACGTCTGCTGTGCCTGCGCCCGGAGAGCCCTGCACTGCCCCCCGCTATGTGGGGCCGGCATTCAGGGCCAAGGTTCATTCATCAGGTGTGTCCTCAGGCCCCCATCCGGCCAGCATCTGCTCTTGGGGACCAAGGACAAATACAGGCTGAGCTGGCCCACCTCCCCGGACTCGCGAGACAGGCCACAGCTGGCTGCCCTGGAGCCTTCGCAGCTGTCTGACACCTTGGCTGTGTCATCTGTTAGTGCTGTGGTCTGCCTCCGTCCATCTTGGTGTCTTGCAGCTGCCCTGGTGGGGGGGGAGCTTCAGACAGAGTGGGAGTCCGTCACCCTCCCTGGATGTGCTCTGAGCAAATCTCTGGCTGTGTTATGCAGAGCAAGTTACTGAACCTCTCTGAGTTCCTGTTTCTCACCTGTAAAACGGGACTGATAACACTTGTGTCACGGGGTTGTTATTCATCCATCCATCCATCCACCTGTCCATCCATCCACCTGTCCATCCATGTACCTGTCCACCCATCCATCTGTCCATCCATCCACCTGTCCACCCATCCATCTGTCCATCCGTCCATCCGTGGGACATACTGCATGGAAGGCTCTAGCATACTGCCTGGGACCCATGAGGGGCTGAACAAATGGTGGCTATTATTCTATGAAATCAACCTCATTGAAGTATATTTTGACAAATGTACACAATCATGTAACCAACACCACAGTCAAGATACGGGACATTCTGTCCACTGCAAAAAGTCCCCTGTGACCGTCTACGATCACCCCCCACACCACCACCCCAGCCCCAGGCAGCCATGATCGCTGTTCTGTCACCGTGGATTAGCTTTGATTTTCTGGAACTGCATATAAGTGGAATCATACGGTACGTGGGCTTTGATGTCCCGTTCAGCACCACGTTTTTGAAGTTCATTCACACTGTTGCACATAGCAATAGTTTGTTTCTTTTATTGCCGAGTAGTGTTCCATCACGGGATGAGCCAACACGTGTTCCATTCACTGCTGAAGGACATTTGGGTTCTTCCCAGTTTGGGACGGTTACAAACACAGCTGCTAAGCACACCTGCTGACGAGTCTCCGTGTGGACATGACCTTTCATTTCTCTTGGGTAAAAACCTAGGAGAGGAATGACTGGGTCATATGCTGATGGGATGTTTATGCCAAACTGGTTTCCGTGGAGGCTGTACCACCTTGCATTTCCACCAGCAACGTGGGAGAGTTCCTTTTGCTTCACGTCCTCACCAGCACTTGACATTATCCATTGTTTCAGTTTTAGGCATTCTAGTGGATGTACTTCACAGAATTTTATCGTAGTTTTACTTTGCATTCCCCTGATGACTTATGATGTTAGGTATTGTCTCCTGTGTTCATTGGTCATTCATATATATGCTTTCGTGGAGTATCTGTTAAACTCTTCTGCCCATTTTTAATAAGGTGTTCTTTTTGTCATTATTATTAAGTTGTAGAAGTTCTTTATATATTTTGGAGACAAGGCCTTCATCAGATATCTATTATCTATCAGCTGACAGCTTGTTTTTGCACTATCTTGATGTCTTTTGACATTGTTTTTCTTCAGCTTGCAAAATTTCTTTTAATTTTATTGTAGTACAGGTCTGCTGGCAACAAATTCTTTTAGCTTTTGTGTGTCTACAGAAGTCTTTATTTTGCCTTTTTTTGTGATGGCTTTATTGACATTATTTTATTCACATACTCTATAACATTCATATGCCATTCAATGTGTACAATTCAATGGTTTTTAGTTTATTCAGTGGTGCAACCATTCTCACAATCAATTTGAGTAAACTTTTCATCACCTCAAAAAGAAATGTCATACTCTTCAGCAGTCTTGCCTTCACTTTTCGAAGGTTTTTTGGTTTTGGCTTGGTATAGAATTGTTTGATAGATTTTTTTTCAGCTCTTTACAAATACCCTTCTATTGTCTTCCGGCATGCATAGTTTCAGACGAGAAGTCTGCAAGCATTCTTTTGTCACATTGAACATAATGTGTGTTTTTCCCTCTTGCTGCTTTTAAGATTTTCTTATTACTGTTTCTCAGAAATGTGATAATGATGGACTTGGTAGGTTTTTGTTGTGTTTATTCTGCTTGGGGTTCATTGAGGTTCCTGAATCCATGGATTTATAGTTTTCATTGAATTTGGACATTTTTCAGCCATTATTTCTTCACGTTTCTTCTGTCTTCTCTCATCCCCTTGGTCTCCCCCTCCCAACCTGGACCAATGGACAGACAGATCTATATCCACAGATCCCTGAGTCTCTTCTCATGTTTTTCAGTCTTTTCCCCTCTCTTTGTTTAGTTTGCATAGTTTCTATTGTTATGTCTTCAAGTTCACCCACCTTTTCCTCTGCAATCTCTAATCCACTGCTAATTCCTTTCAGGGAATTCTTCATTCAGAAACTGTGATTTTCATTTGTAGACATTCCATTTGTTTTCTCTTTATGTCTTCCGTCACGCTCCTACTTACGTTCACATTTCCCTGTAAACAGAGTCACAACAGCTGCTGTAAAGTCATTGTCCGCTAGCTTCACCGTTGCTCTCACTTCTGGGTCTATTGCTATTGGCTGACTTTTCTTCTGGCTTTGGGTCACATTTTCCAGCTTCTTCTTATGATCAGTAACATTCGATGGGACGTTGGTCATTGTCGATTTTAGGTTGCTGAGTGCTGGAGTTTCTTACCTTCCTGTAAAGAGTGCTGGACTTCGCTATGGCAGGCGTGAGCTCATCTGCGGGTCAGCGTGACCTGGTCGAGCCTTGTCCTTGTACTTCCGTAGAGAAGGTTTACAGTAGCCTTCACTCTAGCGCTAGTTTAGTCCCACTAATAAGGCGTGGCCCTCTTGGTGCCCCTGCATGCCTGGGTGTTCAACAAGCACTCTCACTTGGCAGAACTCGAATGTCTCCCAGCCCTGGGAACTGCTTAGCTTACAGCAACCTGGCCATTTCTGTCCCATCTTGTGAAATTTCCTCTATGTCTACATGGCGTCGTGTTTAGTCAAAGACTCTGCACAGCTCTCTGGAGCTCTTGTTCTGCATAGCTCTCTCCCCTCTGGTACGCACTTCTGACTCTCCGATCACATCCCCTAACTCAGCGAGAATGCCATGCTCTGCTGGGTTCCCCTCCTTGGACTGTGGCTCAAGAAGTGCCTCCAGGCAGAAAGCTGGGCAGTGGGAGGGCTCACTTCTTCCTTCTCTCAGTCTTGAGCTGCCTGGGCCCCAATGTCTGAAAACAGGTGTTTCGTCTATTTTGCCAAGTTTTCTGGTTGTTTATAGTGGGTGGATGAGTCCAGTCCCAGTCACTCCAGCACGACAGAGCTGTTTGCATTATTTTTAAAATAGCAGATCATCCAGAGGTAATCTTTCAAACCCACTGTGATTATGTCAACCCTCGTCTCTAAGAGACGTGCACAGAAATCAAACATCCAGATAGTCCTTGGGGGAACCTTGACCCACGCACTCCACAATAACACACGGTGACTCTTTTGTCAGCAATGTTCCTTGTCATTGTTCCTCCCTCTCTCCGCATCCCCCTGACAAGCGCTCCCATTTCCGTCTAGCGCACATGCCACAGCTACAGACAAGACGCTGAGAACAACACTCAAAAAGTTCCCTTTAAACTGGGTGTGGTGAGACAGAACAGAGCAGCAAATAAACTCTGGGGTTTTTATTCTTTGTTTTCTAGAAATGGAACATTCCCCCTGGGAGCGATGTGTCTGGGGCTGTGGAGGGAGGTGGGGAGGATGCCCCCATGGGAAGGCTGCCTGCTGGCCCCCTTGCTAAGCCCCTAGGGGTGCAAGGCAGAGAGGGGAGCTGGGTTTGGCCCTGCTGCAGGGGGCAGGATCTCAGTCTACCTCCAGTGATCATTCGCCGCACACCTGCTCTGGGCAGCCACCGGGGACCAGAGAGGAACCAGACCAGACCCTGGGTGCATGGCGCCACATCAGGCAGCTCCAGGGGTGTGTTGCTGGGGAGGTGTTGTGTGGCCCAGGAGGGCATCAGGACCGGACACACACAGCGGGGCCACGAGGAGGGGGAGGCAGGGAGCTGCTGTGCCGGTGGGAAAGGCACATCTTGTCCTGCAGTGTCTCTAGATGCTGAGACCTGTAGGGTCTAAGCTAAGGCACCTCCAAGTCACCAGTGCCAGCCCGGGGCCTGGCATACATAGGCGCTTAGAAAAGCCTGGTCAAATGGATGAATGAATGAACTGTAACAGACTGTGAAGCTCCTCTCAGCCAGGCTGCAGAGCCTGGACTTTCTCTCGGAGGCCACGAGTGCAGTGTCGGGGAGTGACAGGGAGAGGGGAGGTGGGGACCCCAGTGTGGAGGCCGTGGTGGGACCCCAGGCAGGCGAGTTTTGAGGCCTGAGTGGGGGCAATGGCTGGGCATATTTGGGGAAGGGAGGGACCTTGTAAGACACCTGTGCTTGGGGCTCATGCACCTGGTGGGTTGGGTGGTGGTGCCATCCACAGATCGGGGACACGGGGAGTGAGAGGCAGCGTGTGCAGGTGGGACATGCCCCGACAGCCGACGAGCGGCAGTGGGTAGGCAAGGAGGGGATGAAGCGTGGACACTGAGGGCGGTAATATGAGAGAAGAAACCTGTGGAGGATGCAGGCAAGGAGAGGAGCTGGCCAAGGGGGCGAGGAGGGGACGGGGAGAGAGCTCCTTCCCAGGAGCCAAAGCAGGCCATGTGCCGGCAGCCTCAGGACCTGCTGGCCTCTGTGCCCCCAAGGAAAGAGGGCTCGGCCCTGCGCTGCAGGAGGGGTGGAGGCCGGCAGTTCTGGGGCCGGACAAAGGCGTGCAGCTGCCCAGTGTCCACCTGCCATCCCTTGGCTGGGCCCCGCTTCCCCTCTCTGGCTGTGACCCAGCGGGATGAAGGACGGAAGGAAGGAAGGAAGACAGCAGGAAGGAAGACAGAAGGATGGAAAGAAGGAAAGAGGAAGGAAGGAGGGAGGAAGGAAGGAGGAAGGAAGGAAGGGAGGTAGGAAGGAAGGGAGGGATGGAGGAAGGAAGGAGGAAGGAAAGAGGAAGGAAGGAGGGAGGAAGCAAAGAGGAAGGAAGGAGGGAGGAAGGAAGGAGGAAGGAAGGAAGGGAGGTAGGAAGGAAGGCAGGGATGGAGGAAGGAAGGACAGAAGGACGGACTGCCCAGGGGACGGAGCGGGCGCCCGGCGGCCCCACTCACCGGCAGACGGCACAGACGAAGCAGTCGGGGTGGTAGGTCTTGCCAAGCGCCGACACCACCTCGCCCTCAATGAACTGGTCGCAGCTGAAGCAGCGGGTCCCGTAGAGCCGCTGGTAGTCCCGCGTGCAGATGTACTCGCCCTGCCGCACGAAGAAGCCGCCCTCGGCCAGGTCACAGCCACATGCTGGGGAGATAGCAGTGAGGCCGGCATCAGCGGGGTGGTGACCCTCTCCCGGGTCCCGACGGGCCCCAGGCGGACCCCCACCACATACCGCCCCCACCTGACATGGGCCTCGGGGTGCCTTGCTGAACTCTCGGGGGCCCAGGCTCTAGGCATGGACTCCAGCTCTGGCTCCTCAGCCTGGAGTTGAGTGGACTTTCTTGTGGAAGCTTCCAGAAAGGGGCACTGACGTGGGATGAGAACCAGGCTGTGCTGAGGGGCCAGCCCAGCCCCCCTCCCTCACCTCCCTGACCAGGGATGAAGTGCAGACGCCCCATGAGCCCCTCTACTACTCCAGGTGGGCTGTTCCCGGCATGGAATATAACAGGTCGGGAAGGCAGCTAATACCCGAGCACCTACTATGCTCCAGGCTCTGTTCTGGGTGGGAAGATCCCGTGGGGTGGAGGACAGATGAGTCCCTGCGTTGGCTCCCTACACCACAGTGAGGCTTCCTACCCACCCCTCCTCTCGTCTCCACCTCCTCGATGCCCGTCTCCCACAGTGTGAACCAGGCCAGACCCCCCGCAGGAGGGAGAGAGGCCGGGTCCCTTGACCCCTAAGCCACATCTCCTGCCCCAGGAAGCTGGTGCAGTAGGGCCCCGGAGAGAGGCTGGGGGATCTTTGCCAGGTGGGGGACAGCCGGCCAGTCAGCACCTGGGACACATGCGAGTTCACCCCACACGCTCCCCCTCCAGCCCCAGGGGCACGTGGGAGCCACGCACGGCTTCAGAGGGAGCAGCCTACGCCCACCCTGGCCGGCCCAGCCGCCCCTGCTGGAGGCCTGGAGGAAGGCCCTGCAGCTGCAGCCCCGCTGGCGGGGTCAGTCCAGGCTCCTCGTGGGTCACAGCTCCCAAGCCAGAGTCTTGGAAAACCACATAGCCCTCACATCTTTCTGAATCGACACCTAGAAGTTCCCATCAAAACATTAACTGGGGCCGGCCCTGTGGCTTGGTGGTTAAGTGCGCGCGCTGCGATGCTGGTGGCCCGGGTTCGGATCCCGGGTGTGCATTGAGGCACCGCTTCTCCGTCCATCCTGAGGCCGAGTCCCACATACGGCAACTAGAAGGATGTGCAGCTACGACACACAACTATCCACTGGGGCTTTGGGGGGAAAAAATAAAAATAAATAAAATCTTTAAAAAAAAAAAAACAAATAAAAAACATTAACTGATTGCAAAGGATGTAGTTTCTGGCTAATTCTAAGTACTGGCACCTTTAAATTTGACTGTCACCTCGTCCTTTTGAGCACCTCCACTGGAATGCAGATGCCAAAGCGAGACCAGCAACATCTATTCACAAAACCCACAGCCAGGCTCTTAGTGAAAGTAGAAATTTCACCTCATCGCTTTTTTTCCCAGAAAGCCTCTTTCGATCCCACTTTCCCCCACAGAACTGTATGCAAATATAACGAATTTTAAAGATGGAAAGGGCCTCCTGTGTTCTCTGCAAGAAAAACTCCAGAGTCGGTGTGGAAATCCATTTATCAGGAATTTCGTGTGGTTACAAGGCTCCAAGTATTTACTAAATTATTCTGGATTGGGTAATTATTACAACTACGAGCACAAAGCTATCGACACAACACGTACACCATACATTTTGGTAAACTATCATTAAACGTCTAAGTAAACCTTCCTGCACGCAGCTCCTGGTGATACGGACGGTGGAGACCGAGGGGAGACCCTGGAATCTGACCAGGGGAGCCCGACCTTTGCACTGCGCCTTGCTGGGTGCCCCGGGAGGCTGGGAGGCAAGGGGCCGCCCGGCAGCCTTCCTCCACCACAGGGGCCTCCTCAGGCAGCCAAGTTCCGGAAGGGCGTCTGTGGGAGTCTGCAAACCGAACCTCCAGAGTCTCAGGGTGCCCCCGGGGCCCATCTGCTTGGTCTGGCCAGCAGCTCCCCTCTCAGCTCAGGCACCCGTCAGTGCGTACCACCACCTGCCCACTCGCGACCGGGGGCTTCGGCAGCCCTGCGGGTTGGGCGCCCGCTCAGCTCAGCCTGGGTCTCCCAGTCCCCTCGCCCAGCCACAGGGCTGCGTGTGCTGTTCGCCGGTTACAGCCACCAGAGAGGCTGGACCTCCTTCACTGCACTTCTCCAAGCAGATGTTAGCTCTTGGGACCAGGGGGGACCTAAAGCAGAGCGGCCGAGAGCCCAGGGCCGGAGCTGCCTGGACGGGGATCTCAGCTGCACCTGTGCACTTCGCTGTGTGCCCCTGGGCAAGCTCCTTAACCTCTTTGGGCCTCCACGTCCTCAGCTGGAACACAGGGCCGACTTCAAAGGCGAAAACGGCAGCACAGAGGTGCCTCCTATGAGCGAGCCTGACGTGAGCCCCAAGTCATGTGGGGCCGCCGTCCAGGCCGCTGCTGTGCTGGCACCACTCATCCTGCGAGGCCCGAGGTGGCAGCCGGTTCTGGATCTTTCTCAACACCCAGCCTGAGAGGGAAACCCTTGTTTAGTCGTGCAGCACAGCGCAGGCCAAGCAGATGCCGACTGGGGGGGCAGGCTCTCTGGGGCCGAGGAGGAGGGGTACCGTCTCCCGTACATGCGGCCTGTAAGGACTGCACCCCGAGCGCTCGGGTGCTCTAGGCCCTCCCACTCCAGTGGTCGGTGATGTTCCGAATCTTCCTAAAGACACGACGGCACCGGCTGTTCCCTGAGGGGGGATGTGCAGACAGGCCTGGGGCCCCATCCGGAGGCGTGAGCCTCCCCGGCAGAGGCGCCAGAAGAGTGAAGGCCACAGCTTCCAGCCACGCCTGCCCGAGAGCCAGGGCCGGACAGTGAAACCCTGACCTCTGCTGCTAAAAACAAGTCCAAACTCGTTAATAATTTAAAAACTCCTACTCAAGGGGCTGGCCCGGTAGCATAGTGGTTGAGTTCACGCGCTCTACTTCGGCGGCCTGGGGTTCGCAGGTCCGGATCCCGGGCGTGGACCGACACACGGCTAATCAAGCCATGCTGTGGTGGCGTCCCACATAAAGTGGAGGAAGATGGGCATGGACGTTAGCCCAGGGCCAGTCTTCCTCAGCAAAAAGAGGAGGATTGGCAACAGAGGTTAGCTCAGGGCTGATCTTCCTCACACACACACAAAAAATCCTAATCAGGACAATAGACTGTGTTCGACTCTATTGTGCCTATCGAACTAGCCGAGACCAGTCAAGTGGGGAGCAGCTGTGGGTGCCGAGCGCCGGTCCCTGCACGTTCACCACGGTCATTTATGAGAAACGGACGGGAGGGCTGGGAAGGGCTGGAAAGACACTTTCTGGAAGACCATTTGGCACTGACTCTAAAGAATGTTAAAACTCCTCCTACCCTGTGACCTGGCCATCTCTCTTCTGGGCCTCTCGCCCAAGGAAATGCCCAAGGACAGCCACAAAAGTTAGCTGCGGTGTTGGCTGCAGCATCTCTATAATGTAATAAATAAACCCTGGGCTGTAGAGTCAGGGAGCCTGGGTCTGAATCCTCGCTCCTGTGGCTTCCCAGCTGTGTGACCTTGGGCAAGTTACTTGGCCTCTCTGAACCTCAGCGTCCTCATCTGTGAAACAGGGTTAACAACACCGATCTTGCATGGTTGCACAAGAAATCAACAAGATGAGGTACAGGAAACCAATGAGCCAAGGCTGGGCTGGAATCAGCGAGCGGAGTGACGGCTAATTTTACTGTGGGTCTTGCATTTGAGGGAATTGGGGCAGATGTTGAAATGAATGTTGAAGAACTTATATGACGGGGAAAGGGCACACCCAGGCATTTAAAGTGAATAAATCAGGATACAAAAGTACATATACAACACACTTCACACTAAAAACAGACTCTCACGAAGGACAGGACTGGAGGGACAGAGGGACGTACGCCCGAACACGGGCGGTAATTCCCTCGGAGGACAGAGTGGGGTGCTTCCCCTTCCCTGCCCCTGCCTCTCTGTACCGGCGGGCGGAAGAGGAGACGCGACTAACTTTAAAACACAAAGCAGGGCCGGCCCCGTGGCTTAGCAGTTGGGTGCGCGCGCTCCACTGCTGGCGGCCTGGGTTTGGATCCCGGGCGCGCACCGGCGCACCGCTTCTCCGGCCATGCTGAGGCCGCGTCCCACATGCAGCAGCTGGAGGGATGTGCAACTATGACGTACAACAATCTACTGGGGCTTTGGAGGGAAAAAAATAAATAAATAAAAATCTAAAAAAAATGAAAAATAAAATAAAATAAAATAAAATAAAACACAAAGCACAACAGAGACCTCCAGGCGGGTTCCCGCCGGGACTCTGGCAGGCTGCCTCCGGGCTGCGCGGCCACTCCCGGCCCGCCCGGGTCCTATCCTAACGCTGCCTGGGCCTCCCAGCTGTAATAACAGGCCGTGTCACCAGAGTCCTTCCTGCGGAGACTTCCCACGGTTCTGCCGCAGGATCCCGGTTCCTGGCGCCCTGCACGGTCGGGCTGTAGAACAACGTGCGCCCTGGGCGGGGGACGGGCACACCTGTCTGGAGCTGCCCTTTGGTTCCAGAAGCCCCCGGTGGGTTTCCCAGAAACGCCCCTGGAATGCCCCGAATGCAGATGCGAGAAGGCAGGCATTTTGCGCTGTTCCTTGTCACCCCAGTCGCCCCAGCAGCTCTCGCGTGGCTGTTCATAGTCCCCGGACGGATGGGCGCTTGTGGACACCCCACCCGCCAGTACCAAGTTACCCGCTGAGCCGGCGGGGTCTCCTCCCCATGCCGCCCTCCCTCCTGCGTCCTCAGTCTCCCCACACCGTGGATGCGCTCAGGCCCGCTGCCACCCGCACCAGAAAACGCCTGCTCTCTCGAGGTCACACGCCGTGTGGCCTCACCTGTTCCTCATTCCAGCGTGGGGGCAGAGTTCCCAGGGCGTTCCGAGCAGGGCTACAAAAGATCACAGTCCAAAACAAGCATTCTAGAAGCGCAGAATTCAGCCACACAGGAGAGGTCAGGCTTGTTTTTCCAGGCAAATTTCAGGTCGTTTGTAAAAATGGCGGAGCCTTCGTTTCTCCTGGGGGACGTGCCGTGTGCTGGGTCTTGGACGTGTTGCTATCTCACAGGCATTCCCACTTTGCAGCGTGGAGCCAGAGCCCGCAGGATTTCAAGAGAATCCAGAATCAGGCGTCCTCTCGCGCTCTCGTCCAAGCCGCCATCGTCTCTGGCGGGGCTCCTGCAACAGCCCAGCCCTCCTCCCCACCCACCCCTGCCCCGCTCCCCGCAGCAGCACAGCGCCCAGTGGTCCACGGAGACGAAGACGGGCCAGGCCCCTCCTCTGGCCTTTCTCCCTCGGTGTCACAGCCCAGGTCCTCACAAGGACCCCCACCCAACCCTCCCCCTCGCTCACTCTGCTCCAGCCACACAGGCCTCCTGCTGTTCCCCAACCTGCCAGGCACCCCCCCGCCTGAGTGTCACTGCACTGGCTGCTCCCTCTGGCTGCAACACTCTTCCCTCACCTTCTTCAAGTCGTCACTCAAAGGTCACCTCCTCCATGAGGCCCACTCTGATTACCCAATTGAAAATAGTAACCCCCCAGCACTCCCATCGCCCCCTTTACCTTGCCCCTCTCTCCCCTCTCCTAGACCTCACTGTCAGCACATAAGGAAGTTGACTTACGTCGTCTATCCAGCGTTTACCGTCCATCTCCCTGCACTAGAACACGGTCCCCACCAGAACAAGGGTGGCCTGTTCACGGACGCATACTGAGCACCCCGCACAGGACTGCACACAGCAGGCGCCCAGGGAACAGCTGTGGAATGGCCCCCGAGGCTAAGAAATGTGCCTGAGACCCACAGGAGCTGGGCATGGCAGAGGTGGGATTTAAACCCAGGCCTTCAGGCGTCAGAGCCCAAGCTTGGGGCGCCGTGAAGAAGAGGATAATTACATATTTCTTTCATGGATTTTCCCAGGTAAACCAAGGCACATCAACTAAGTGCCAGGGTGCCAGGAACCCAACACACTGGGGCCTCTTGGATCGGAATCAGACGGTGGCACGATCGTCTTCTGAGTTGACAGACCCCAATTGGTTCAACTGGCAACACGCGCACCCAGGGACGGACACGACTGTCTCAGTCAGTCACCATCCTCCCACCCCTCTCTGCCGGTGGGAGTGGACGTATGACCCAGTTCTGGCCAGTGAATCATATGGGAAGTCTGTGGGGACCTCAGGGAAAGGGTTCTCCTCCCTGACAGAAGGGAGAGTCATGTGAGGAGAGGGCTCCTTTGTCTGTGCACGTCTCCTCCAACACCTTCCCCAGGGTTGAGTGCCACCCTGTGAGGATGTGATGCTTGGAGCTACAGCAGCCATCTTGAGACCATGAGGAAAGGCACTGCTGACATGCACAGGATGAGAGGGGAAGAGGGGACAGTTGGGGGTGGGGAAGTTAAGAAAGAACCTGGGTCTTTGATAATCTTGTTGAGCTGTTAAATTAACCAACTCTGGGGGTGAGAGGGCTGCCTCCGGGCTTCGAGTTAAGATGATAAATACACATGTTCTTTAAGACACTCTGAGTTGAGTGTTCCTTTTTATTCATCCCAAAGCCCCCTCAATGACTCAGACTTTGCATTTTCTTGAGAGCCTGGATAAAAGATCGACCCAAGACTATGTAGTGCTCACGCGTGAACACACACTGCTTTCTTAAAGCTGTCAGGAAGCTTAGCTGCTCCCCGTCATTCTTCAGCAGGTGAGGCAGAGCCGCCCCCACCCAGGGCAGGGTTCCTGCTGCGGGAGACGCTATCACTGGCTGGGCGGGGGGGGGTCTTGGAACTGGGCCTGCACGCCCATAGGCTCTGCCACCGCTGCCACTACCGTAGCAACCCGACGGTGAGTCCCAGGTGCCCGTCGGCGCTGCCCGCGCTGTCCCATTTCACCACTGCAGGCCGGTGGGGAAGGGGCTGCCCTACTCCCACGTCTACACTGGGGGCTGAAGCTCAGAGGACAGGTGGGGAGGGGGCACCTGGGCCGGTTTCCACCTCCTCCCAAACCCGTGGGTCAGACCCGGCGACGGCCTCGACTCCAGGAGCCTGATGCCTTCTTTGCCTTCCTAAGTAAGGACGGCGCTGACCGACAATCCTTTTAAACGCAGTGGGCACGTCCCTTCTGTCTTTTAAACTAAGCTTCTAAAAAGGGCAGGCGAATGGGCTTTGCTTTTCAGAAATGCAGCAAATGCATCTTGATGGAGAGCAGAGAAAATTAACCCAGACAAATCCCACGATGACGCCAGGGAGGCTCTAATGAAAAGGTGGAAAGTTTCAGGTGGTGGGGGACACTGACGGGAGGGTCCACTGATGGGGGGGCACTGACGGGGGGGTCCGCGGACCGGGGGACACTGACGGGGGCAGTGATGGGTGGGGGACACTGATGGGTGGCAGTGACAAGTGGTGGACACTGATGGGGGCAGTGACGGGTGGGGATACTGATGGGTGGCAGTGACGGGGGCAGTGACGGGGGCACCGACAGGGGGCAGTGACGGGTGGGGGCACCGACAGGGGCAGTGACGGGGACTGACGGGGAGGGAGTGACGGGGCAGTCATGGGGGGGCACCGACGGGAGGCACCGACGGGGGGGCACTGCTGGGGGTCAGTGACGGGGGGGCACTGACCCGGTGGGCACTGACCAGTGGGGGGCACTGATGGGGGCGGGGCACTGACGGGGGGTACTTACGGGGAGGACACTGATGTGGGGGGGGCACTGACCTAGGGGACACTGAGCAGGGGGGCCCTGACCGAGGGGACATTGACAGGCGGGGAGCACTGGCGGGGGGGCACTGATGGGGCGGCCATCACCTCCTGCTCAGGAAAGATCTCGCTGGTGCTGGTGCACCCCCCTCATTCTAGAGCCCGGCGGCGGGCGCAGAGTCCCGGGGAAAGGCAGGTGGATGCGCTCTTGTTTATGGAAACGCTGAGGGCTCTCCATTCCCACACCACGACACACGGCTGTTCCGTGCTTTCCCAGAAACCGGACCTTCCCAGGGTGTGCCCCTCGCTTCCTCTCTTCCAAACGGTCCCCAGCCGCCGTCCTGGGGGTGCCCCACGTCCCCCTCACTAGGACTCCGGCAGCCGTCGTCAGGTGGTGGTGCTGAGGGACCTGGGAGACGGAGCTGTGCAATCACGGGGGCCAAGCCAGGCTGTGGACGTGCGGGGGACCCCCAGATCAAGGCGATTCTGGGGGTATCAAGTGACCCTCAGTGACATGCTTGAGAGCCCCCAGGCCTACGTATGGAGCTGCAGCACCTCTGGGGGGCAGGGTCAAGGTCAGCCTCAGACCGAGGGGCCCAGGGCACTCCCACCCCTGCCAGAGATGGTGCAGCCCCCACCGCGGGGTCCCAGGGGGCGGCACTCATCATCTCCCTGAGTCACCGGCCCCTGCTGGGCCCCCTGTGTCTCCCCTGTTGCACTCTGACCTCCTCCAGGGCCAGGAGGCATTGGGGCCATTTCGGGGGGGCTCCTCTTTCGCGGCAGAAGAGTCCTGGCTGGTGGCTCTCACCTTTTCGTTTCAAACAACAGGACTCAACACACAGTCGTCACTCCGAGCCTGAGACCCTGACGTGGCTGCAGCGGAGCCCCTCTGGGGACGGGGGGCTTACCTGCTGCCTCGCTCTCCCCCCTCCCATGTCTCCCTGCCCAGGAGGGGCCTCCACGGAACACTCGGGATAGAAGCCCCTCATTCGGGGGCCACATCAGGCCTGGAATCAAGCCCTGGACGAGCTCCTACATCTCAAGCCTCCGCAGCCCCTCACAGGTGGACAGTCGCACGTCCCTCCCAGGGCTGCTGGCACCTGGAGGAGTCGGCCCCCAGCCTCGCCTCCCGCCCACTGCCTGCACTCGGCAGTCAGGCCACTGAACACCCGACTTGCAGGCTGCTCCCCAATCCTGCGTGCATGCTGCCCCTGCCCCCAGAACGGCCTGGCTCCCCCTCAGACCAGTGGATTCCTCCTATCTCCAAGTTGGAGCCCAAACCCCACCTCCTCTGTGAAGCCGTCTCTGGAAGCCTCCAAATCCTTCCCGGTGCCCCACCCCCACCTCCTAGTTCTTGGTTTTTACTATGAAAAGCGAAATTTCAGGTCAAGTTGTTGCACATCTCAGCTGGTATATTTATCTCCTCACCAGTCCAAGTTAAGCCTTCTTCTTCTTCAGTGCTTTCAAGAGCCCTCTGCCGGGCCTGGCGCACAGGAGGGCCCCTGAGACCCTGTGAGGAGCCTGTGGACACAGCTGCAGTAATTTAACAGGGCCACGCGGTGTCGATAACAACGCCGTCACTTGACTACCTCTGTGCGGCATGTTTCCCACTTCTATCTGCCCCAAAAAAGCAAACCCTCACTGCTCCTTGGGTTCATCAAGGGTCCTTGTGGCTCAGGTCTTGTGCATCTCTGAACGGCCTGGAGAACGTCACGTCAAACCCACAGGAAGGCAGGTAGTGACGACACGGCCCGCTGTGGGGGACGTGGTGGGGCACTGTTTCTAGTACCATTAATATGATTCCTTTAAAACTGCCAACTGTGTCAAACTGGTTTGACTTGCTCATTCCTTCCCCCAAAAGCTATTTTTCATATATTTTAGGAAACTAAATGCAAGTGCATGTAATTCCATTTGTGCGCATGGAACACGCGTTACCTTCAGAATAGAAAGGAGAAGGCGGCTGGAGGATGCTCGCAGCAAAGCCCCTCTCCCATGGGGGGGTTTCACGTGACTTTGTTTTAGTTTCTACTCATCTTTTTGCTATTATTTAAATTTAATATATTATTCATGTTAGTTTTTACAATTAGAGAAAAATTAAAGCATTTGCATCTGGAATGAATGGTAATGTTCTCCATCCATGCTGGGTGGGGCACCCGACGGTTTGTGGCCCAGCTAGGTCCTGTGACCCCGCACTCTTGAGGTCATACCGACAACAATGACAATTTACCTTCTGGCTACAGGGCCCAGGTGGCCCCTTTGCCTTGGCCACTGGATCTGAATCCTTGGACACTGGGTGCAGCTGTACGAGGACGCTCCTGGGACCTGGACCTCAGCCTCTGACCCTCTCCACTCAGGCTGACTCCTCATCACAACCGTAAGGGACACAGGCCACAGTGTTGTACGGAGATTCTGGACCCTGCGGATTTGCCAGCATCCCAGATCTAACGAGATTCCCAGAGACACTCTGGGGCCCGGAGTGGCAGCGAGGAGGCCCGGTCTGGAGGCCACACGGCAGGGCTGTGCCTGTGGCCACACAGCCGGGAGGGAGGGCAGGGATGCTCACCTTTGCAGACGAAGCACTTGATGTGGAAGTACTTGCTCTGGACGCGCAGCACCTCCCCCTTGCACACACTGCCGCAGGTGTGGCACAGGATCGCCGTGGTGGGCGGCTTCTCCAGGGCACTGTGCACGGCCTGCGGCTCCGACACTGTGGGGAGAAGCAGCCGGTTACAGGGTGGGACGTACCAGGCACAGGGGGGAGGCAGCAACAGTGTCAGGACTCGGGGACCCCACACCCCCTCAGCACAAGTCCCAGGGCGTCAGGGGACAGACTCGGATTCTTTTCCTTGGGGACCAGTGGATGATGCAAGAGGCCATCTGGTCACCCCCTCACATCACTCCATTATATCTATGTGGCTTATCTCCCAATCTGTCTACAGCAGCCCCACCCAATGAGTGGTCCCAGGCCCCATCTCTGTGTGCACACTGGCTTTGATGGGGTGATTACTACCCCTTCCCAAAGGGTGGCTGATCCCCCTGCTGCCTTCAGCCGGCATGACCTTGGCCCTCCAGGGCCTCGGGAGCCAGGCACCCCCTGGTGAGCTCACAGCCCCTCTGCAGCCAGGAGACCCAGAGTCATCTCTCCTGCAACCACAGTCCTGCGAGCTTGCTTCAAATTCCCTTTGCATCCTGGGGACACTGACCTGAATATTGTCGCTGTCCCCCTTAAAGCCAGCCTCAGCCTAGGACGTTTAAGGAGGCTCTGGAAACCCATGGAGGGATGGGTCAGGGCGGATGGTTAAGGGACCTGACTGTGGGTTCTTGGGGTCTGGGCAGCATCAGTAGGTCCTCACCCATGTCCCCCAAAGGTGCCTACAGAGGCCAGTGCGCAGGGTGCTGGGGGCCACAGCGGGTCTGCCCCTCGAGAGCTCCAGCCGGGGGTGGAGACAGCCGGGTGAAAAACAGTGACAACTCAGTGGCAGAGCTGCGGTCGGGGGAAGCCCAGGGGCTGGGGACCAGCTCTCTCCCAGCAGAGTCACTTGAAGCGCGAGGAGGAGCTGGAGAGATGGCAGAGCTGCAGGCTGGCGCAGAGGCCCGCGGGCAGGGAGCAGGGCCCACGCAGGGACCCGGGCCCACGCAGGGACCCGAGCCGGCTGTCCACTGCCAACTCAGGACCGAACGGAGAGAGCCAGACCTGCCCCCCACAGCCCCCTGGACACTCCATCCCGGTGAGCCTCCCCCATCCCCAGGCCCCCAGCCCCGTCAGGGCCCCCGAGCCCCCTTTTCTCCTCTGTGAAGTGCCCACTCCTCTGCCTGCCTTACGCAGGGGGCAGTGGCAGAGCCCCTGCTACAGCAGCTCCCAGTGCACAGCCTCTGCTTTTCTCTTGGGGGGGAGGGTCTCTACTTCTTCCCACATCTTCTGATGCCGCCCTCCTGTCTTGGTCTGGGGCCCCCTAACCTGAGGCTGAGACAAGGATGGGGTGCAGGTGGTGTACATGGGGGATCCCAGGTGGCAGGAAGGAGTGAGGGGTGGAGGGGTGGAGGGGGAGGCAGGGAAGGCAGAAGCCAACGGCAGGCGTGTTATGGAGCTGGTCACCGCTGTGGGCAACAGGGTCACCCCCTCGGGGCCCTCCAGGGAATCAGGTAGACCATGTTCCACATTGTCCCCGCCTCCTGACCCCTGGGGGAGGGTTGTCCCAAAGACGGAACCCCCGTCCCCCTTGTCTGGGCTGCCCGGTGTCTGGGCTGCCCGGTGTCTGGGCTGCCCGGTGGCTGGGCTGGGTGGGTTCCGAGATTTGAGCAGAGGCCCAGCACAGACCCAGGGGAGCTGCGGGTGCCTGAGGGGGGATGCCTGCAGGAGCAGGCGAGTTGCCCCCGGCACCTGAGCCACAGTGAGCCCAGGAGATGTGGGGCCAGCCCAGAAACACTTGCCATGCTTCATTGGCGGGTTCAGCGTATTCATACACACATGCACACACACACATTGACACAACTGCTTAACACTAGCATTGACGAAACATCAAGCCTGGAAGTCTCCTCACCCCTGCTGTAAAAATGGAGGAGGTGGATGTCAGACAGAGGATGGCATTTCTCCATCCAGTTTCCCACCTGCCCCCCACCCCCCAACACCCCACCTCCCGTAGCCCCCAATCTGCCAGAGCAGGGCTCCTCACCTCCTCTTAGGCCCCTGCCCGCGGTGGGGGGTTGACAGTGGGCAGCACAGAGGAGGGACTGGGCCTGCTGGGGACAGAAGGCCTTTGAAGAGGAGGGCTCCGAATATCCCAAGGACAGCAGGGTGCCAGCTGTCTGACGACAAGAAGCCACACTGCCCGGAGAAGCAGGAGCAGGAGGGAAGACGAGTGGCACCAAAAATAACCGGGTGTCACCCTGGGCACCCCAAGCCTGGGTCAACGCCTGCCTCTCGTTTCCAGAGGAGTCGGGAGACGAAACAGCAGACTGGACGGTACAGGGACCGGCGACGGCCCCGTGAGCAGGGTCTGTTGTCCTGGGAGCTACGGTGACATTTCCTGCTCTGGGTTAAAGTTCAATAGCAGGCTTGCCCCTCACTCCTTTTTCCTGAGAATAACTGCAGAAACACCTCGTCTATTGTTATTAAAGTTGTTGGGAGGAGGCAGAGAGCGAGGATTTCCTGGGCGTGAATTTAAGACTCCCCAAGCGGAACAAGCCATTGGAATCGAGGTTTGAGACCCTTGCACAGGCCTGGGGCTGCCCGGGGCTCACGTGGGGCTGACAGGTCCGAGGCTAAATGGAGACTGTAGGGGGTGGGGGGACGTGAATCTTCAACACTGATCTTCTCATCTGTTAGGCATACAAAGAACAATACGTTCTCATCCCCAAGGGGAAACAAGGCAAGTTTTATACTACTGGAATCTGGCTCAAATCCAGGGTGAGGGAAACGCCACCCAGCCACACTGGGGATCCGTGTCAGAGGTCTGGGGGCAGCCCGGGCCGCGGGGCAGACGGCTCGTGCAGCTGCAGCCTCACCACCTGTGTGCTGCAACCTCGGGGAGTCCCCGGAACTCCCAGCCTTCCCTCTGTCCGTCGACACTCTGCTCACATCCCCTGCCCCGGGGGATGCTAGGACGGCGGGCAGAAATGTTTGCCTAGCAAGCAGCCCAGGGTCCAGCAACCATAGTGCTCAGTACACAATAGCTATTGTCGGTTTCAAGGACACACAGCTGACATCACCAGTTTCCTGGTTACTGGAGATAGATTTGGTTTGGGGGAAAAGCTACTTTGAGACATCGTTTTGCCGGGGGCACCCAACGCTGCCCACCTGGAGCATCCTCAAAAGCCTATGCGGGGTGGGGGCGGGGGAGTGCCTCTAGGCGGCGGGAGGGTGGTGCTGCCCTCTGGTGGCGGGAGGTAGACACTGCACCGTGACGAAGGACACCTGTCTACTGCACAGGTACCGCCGGGGCAGGGGTTCCCTCCAGCCCGCATCTGCCCGCTTGGCCCTGGGATCACGTCTGAGAATCTTGTGGGTTTGTGGCATGGACCTTTTTACAACCCCCCCCATATGGACTCATTCCTCGCACCTCTCGCGGCTGCCCGATGGAGAGGAGACGCTGTAGGTCCACTACGTGACCGAGCGCTCCCCAAGGGTCCTGCTCCTCACAGCAGCCGGTGAAGTGCTGTCGCGGCTGCTGCTGCTGCTGAGCAAGCAGGCGGGAGGCGGGGACCGGGGCTCAGGGCCGCGCACGGCAACGCCCCGGGTGTTCTCCACGTGGCCCCAAGACAGGGACGGGGCTGTTCCTGCCAGGACTCGTGTCTGGTACTCAGACGTCACATAAAGAAGAGAAGTATCAAGAAATGAGCTCTCAGGCCAGGAAAAGACAGGAAGGAAACTTAGATGCACCGTGCTAGGTGACAGAGCCAGTCTGAAATGTCTACGTGACATTCTGGAAAAGGCAAAACTATGAGACAGTAAAAGGGCTGCTGGTCGCCAGGGGGTGGGAGAGGGGAGGGATGAACAGGTGGAGCACAGGAGACTTTTATGGCAGTGAAGCTACTCTGCACGACACTGTCACACTGGGTACATGTCATTACGCATCTGTCCAAACTTAGGACACCAAGAGTGAGCCCTGGCGTAAACCATGGACTTTAGTTCATAACAACGTATCAAAACTGGTTCCTCAGTGTAACAAATGCTCCCACCAATGCAGGACGTTAACAGGGGAAACTGGGGGTTCGGAGTGGTCATATATGGGAACTCTCTTCTTTCTGTCAATTGTTCTGTAAACTGAAAACTGCTCTAAGAAATAAAGTCTATTCAAACTTTAAAAGAGAGAGAAACAGAGAAAGAGAGAGAAGCACGACACCCCGAGACCTGACCGCAAGTTCAGCAGGTTCGTTTCTCCACAATTTCAGGTTCGGCTGTAACATGTGGTTTAACAAGTCCCTCACTGTGATAATAACAGAAAACACGAACTCAAGTGGTAGGAATCAATCACACAAGGGCTGTGACTATTTAATCCCCCCGTGATAATGAAACCCCAGCACCGCAGAGCCTTGCTGGGGATAAAAAGAATCATGACTGGCAACCTCAACATGTAACACTCACGTTCACAGTGGGGCGGACGCGGCTCGGGTCTGATTGAGGGTCACTGACCCCCCAGGTTTCCTCCCCTACAACCCCTCCAGGCAAAGTCCTGCTCGGTCACCAGGAACGGGCGGAGGATCCGGGACAGCAGCCAGCAAGGCCGGGTTTGCACCCACTGTCCAGGGCAGCTGTGTGACTCTGGAGAGCTGACTGAACTCTGAGAAGCCTCAGTTTGCACATCTATAAATTGGAGCTGGGTCTCATGAGGAACCTTTAGAACGCCTGACAGGTGTGGTGAACAACAGCTTCGTCCTCCTGCAACTCGGGGGTGGGGACGGGGGCAGAGGCTGCGGGGAAGGGCGGCCTGGGTGCCCAGAGGGCCACACCTTTGCTTGCACACCAGCCTCATCAGTGCATTGTCCTAGCTTTGCCTTCACGCTTCAGCCCACCTCCACGGGGTGGCAGGGTGGGCGAGCGGGAAGGGAGATAGCCCTGTGCTGACGTCGGCTACACCCCTCCCTGGCCGTCACCTTCGGCAGGTCACATGGCCTCCTGGGGCCCCAGTTTCCTCCTTATAAAACGGGGACAGGTATTCCCAAACACAGGACCCTTGTGCAGATCAGACGAGAGAGCACGTGTGAAGCGCTGACCCAGCTGGCTGCCTGCTGCACTGTGGGGGCGCAGGAGGCAGGAACTACGATTGGGGTCACAGGTGAAGCAGTAGCTCCCCCCAGAGATGGTCCGATGGCGACCTCTGGGTACGTGGGGGCTCCTAAGCATTGACCTCTGCACCCAGCACCTCGCCCAGCTGTGCCCAGGCCTGATGCTCAGAGTGGGACCAGACCGAGCACCGGGCCTCGCTGGCCCTTGGCTTGGGGAGCAGGCATGGTGGCTGAACCCCACAGACACCACGGCTAATGTCCACGTCAAGCCCTCAGCTCCACTGGCCCTTCTGGCGGGCAGACCTCCAGAACAAGGGTGAGAGCATCATGGGCCTCATGGCTTCCTCACTCTGATAATCTGGGCCTCGAACATCCTCTGCCCATTGGCTGGGGGAGGATGTTTCCGGCCAACCTACCCACCAAACACCCCTCTTCACTGATTGGTGCAGCCCCAACCGGGGGCCATTTTCCACTTTGTTCACAGAAATTCACCGACCTGACATCGTTCAAGACGCCACAACCACATGCTCCATGTTCTTACCGTCATCAAACCCAGAAGCCAGCCGTGAGGCCACTTGGAACATGTGCCCGTGCTGCCTCCTTTCCCTTATACGTGATCCTAATTCATGCAGGAAACACTGTCGCCCTGCCTCCTCCAGCCGCAGAGCGTCTGCCCTGACCCTTCACGGCGCCCTAAGCCGCGGACGCCACTGCAAGTCACGGCAACGTCAGCTTGCCGTCAGGGCTGCAAGGCGCTCAGCCAAGGGCACTCAACTCCAACTACTCAAACAGTAAAGCCATTCTTCTCCTCGTTGTTTGCTGGTTCGTTCATTCATTCACTCACCCAACAAATGTCTGAGGGCCTACTATGTGCCCGTATTCCCAGGACCAACAGATCCAGTCCTGGCCCAGTGCGTTCTCTCACTTGGTCCACACCATGCTCCACTTTACAGATGAGGTCACTGAGGCTCGGAGATGGGCAGGGACTTCCCCAAAGCCACATGGCTAGGGAAGGGACTCACCTGGGGTCCCAGGTCAGGGGTGTCTGATGCCCCGCCCATCCCCTAAGCCACCGGCTGGTCTGCAAGTCCCACATCATGTGCTCACTCGTTCAACAAACAGAGGAATAGAGGCACTTGCGGGCATCGGGGGAGGTGGTTGTGCAAACTGGCCACCACACCAGTGTGGCAGACGGCAGGAGAGGGGACAGGCCGGGTGGAGGGAGCACAGGGAGGGCCGGATGCCTCTCTGGTTCCGGTGACTCACCTCTCACTTCCCAAGATCCTTGGGGACTTTTTCAACTGTTTATCTCCTCCCTTTCCCAGTGGCTCTACCTTTAGTCTGTCTTCTCCACGGGCCCCGTTGACACTGGACCCCTCCGCAGGCTGTCCTGGCTCTGCCAAAGACCCACAGCCTGCGTTTGGTTTGATTTCCAGGGTTTGTTCTGGAGGTAAATCCACCCTGCTGTCAGGACGTGGGAGGCCCCGTGTATGCGGGGTTCTAATTGGAGCCCACACACCAGCCGTGATGGCGTGTAGAGCTCTCCACTCCACTGTGTGTATTGTGCAAGCAACCGGCTTGGGATTTCCAAATTTTACGACTATGTTTGACTATTGACTAAGCTTTATAAGACCCTGTATGCACATCCACTCCTGAGATTCTCATACATCTGGAGCGGGTGCCGGGATGCACAGCTCTCACCCCCACTCTCAGGCCTTTCCTTCTAACTGCTACAACGAGCAGAGACTACGCAGGGAAGCACAGGGCTGTGGGCAGGCACAGCAGGGAGATGAACCTGGGTGCAGTCAGGGAGGGCTTCTGGGAGGAGGTGACACAAGGTGGGCAGCAGCCTTGTGGGACAGAACCAAGCACACGTCACTGTGCTCATCTCCATCACAGCACTGACCATGCCGGGTGGCCTTTGTCCACTGGCCTGTGTGCCTCCCCTGGCCTGGAAGCCCTGCAGGGCCAGGGGCCACGTCTGAGTGTGTCTCCCTAGGGCCAGGTAGTGGGGGAGACCCAGGCCTGGCTGGGAGGCGGCTCTCACGTGCCACGTGGCCATAAGCATCCTTGTGGCTGGCACACCCACCAGCACAGCCGGTTCTTTAGGCTGGTTTTCTAAATACGGAGTTACTGGCACACATGCACGTGCGCTTAGAAGTGTCATACATCCTGCCAGACTGCCCTGTGGATCCCCCGCCCCCATGCCTTACAGGGTCTGTCTCCCCCGCCCTCAGAACATTCTTTTTTTTTTTCCTTTGGTGAGGAAGATGGGCAACAGATGCTAGCTCAGGAGGCAATCCGTTGCCAATCTTCCTCTTTTTGCTGAGGAAGATTGGCCCTGAGCCAACAGCCGGGCCCATCCTCCTCCACTGAACATGTGGGATGCTGCCCCAGCATGGCTTGTTGAGCCATGCGTAGGTCCACGCCCAGGATCTGAACCCACGAACCCCAGGCTGATGAAGTGGAGCGGGCAAACCCAACCACTAAGCCACCGGGCTGGCCCCAGAACACTCTTTATAGGTCATGTCTCGGTTCAGGAATAGGTCCGGCCCCTCCTGCCGCCCTCCCCCAGCATCCCATGCTGGAAAATCACACCACATCACTCGCGAGCACTCCCTCCCTAACCTACTTAAGGACTGGCTGCTAATTATAATCCTGAACTGGAGGCTGCTCTCTGGAGCCTACCCGCTCTCAGCAGGGCTGTCGGCAGCCTGGGCCCAGCAAGTGGTCTCTGCGGGCCTCGGGCTGTCCCCCCATGGCCAGAGAGACGACCCTGTCTGACTCTTCTGTCACTCCTCTGGGCCTCCATCCAGTGAAGACGCAGTGCGGGCCCACTCCCTGCCAAGCTCAGGCTGGCACGGGCCCAGGGCGAGGCAGACAGTCTCTGCCCCCAAGAAGCTGGCACTGCAGGGCACAGAGATGGGGGAAAACACCCCACGCAGGAATCTCACGGCACTGGAAGCCTGGGCTCTGGGCACAGGGACATCCCTCCCGGGACCCCCCACCCCTGTTTTAATAATTCCATGATCAGACTGCAGGGACCCCCTGGGCTGCCCCCTCCATGTGACACTGTTCCCTCGCCACCGGGAAGCGACCTGGCCCTCTTCCGATTCCCCCCACGCACGGCCTCTGGCTTCTCCTATGACCTGACGCACTCCTCTGAGCCCCCGGCCCGCCCCATGGCCGGACTGCTGCTCCCCAACGTCAGAGACCAGCTCTGCTCTCTCTGGGGCCCTAAGAGCGGGACTCTGCGCCTGGGCACAAACATTTGCAGACAGAACTGAGTATGTGAAATGCCTCATATTCCCAACCAGCCAACTTCCACACACACCTCTCAGCGCCCCTGTCAGCCCCCGACCAAGACCGCCTGGGTGCCGACCCACTGGTGTCCTCCGTGCCCCGCCCAGGGCTCGCCCCAGGGGCCAGTAAACGGCTGCCAGGTGAATGAGCAGACCCTCGTCACGTGCTCACCCCCCTGTTCCGAATGTCCTTCTGACATCTGTCCCCCCTGAAGGAGTTGTAGGCCCGCGCCTGGCAGCTCCATGCTGCCCCGGGAGGCCCAGCTCCCGCGCGGCGCCTGGTACCTTCAGGTGCTCAGTGTGTGGGACGAGTCCACTGTATCACACTCAAGTGCAACCTTTTCGTACATGTGTCCATCTCCCCCTTCCCACAGCATGCATCACCCGCATCCATGCATCTCAGCTTCTCAAGATGTGTCCTCCACTCCCTCTGGAAGTCTCTCTCTGCACTCGTTCCTCTGAGCTCCTCACTGGGGCCTCTAAACCACACCTGCGGCAGGCCGTATTTTCAAAGATGGCTACACAACACCCCGCACCCCACATGCTCTTCTCCAACATGGCGTTGACATCTCTCCCACTGGGTGATGGGGTCTGAGACCCCTCCCCTTGAACTTGGGTGGGCCTGTGTGACTGCCTCGGCCAAGAAAATATGAGGGAAATGACACCATGTGACATCCAAGCTAGATGGTCATGCCACAACCTTCTGCCTTCTTTCGTAGGATGCTCATCTTGGCACTCAGCAGCCACGCTCTGAGGAAGCCCAGCCACCGCAGACGGAGGACCACACGCGGAGGGCACGCGGAGTTGTTCTGGCTGACAGCCAGCAGCAACCGCCAGACGTGTGAGCAAAGACACCTCCAGAGATTCCAGTGCCCAGCTCTCAAGTCACCCCAGCCTTCAAGTCTTCCCAGATGAAACCACAGACATCGTGGGATAGGGATAAATATTCCTGCTGTGCCTGTCCTACACTTCTGACCCTCAGAACCTGTCAGTGTGACAGAATGGTTGTCTGATGCCATTAAGGTGTGGCGTGGTGTGCTACGCAGACACAGAAAACCCAAGTGCACCACAACCATGACCCCAAAATCCCCTCCCCACCTCTGCACACGGCCTCCCTCCCACCTCTGCACATGGCCTGCCCGAGGCTCGCTCCAGACCTCTCCAGAGGCAGTAACTTCACCTCCTCCACAGGCAAAGTCCCACAGGGAGGCACTTGCCGTTTTGATCCAGGAAAGGAAATGCCCAAGTCTGGTATGACCTTTCCTGGAATCTTCACAGCCACGCCCACAGAGGGATATTCTTATGCCCATTGGGCAGTCAGCAACCGAGCTCAGAAAGGTAAACTAACCAGCCCAAAGCCACACAGTCAGGAAGGGCAGAGCCAGGACTCAACCCCAGGTCTGTCTCCCTCCTGCTCACCCACCCCGGCTCTCAAGGCAGCCGAAGCCCATTTCTAGCCTCCCGCTTCCACCTGCTGAAGGCCCCGCCCACTGAAGGCCCCGCCCATTGCAGACACTACCCACCACAGCCCCTCCCACCAATGCTCCACCCACAACAGCCCCGCCCACCGCAGCCCCTCCCGCCATAGCTCCACCCACCGCAGCCCCGCCCACTGCAGCCCCTCCCGCCAATGCTCCACCCACCACAGCCCCGCCCACCACAGCCCCGCCCACCACAGCCCCGCCCACCGCAGCCCCTCCCGCCAATGCTCCACCCACCACAGCCCTGCCCACCACAGCCCCGCCCACCACAGCCCCTCCCACCAATGCTCCACCCACCACAGCCCTGCCCACCACAGCCCCTCCCATCAATGCTCCACCCACCACAGCCCCGCCCACCAATACTCTACCCACCACAGCCCCGCCCACAACAGCTCCTCCCGCCAATGCTCCACCCACCACAGCCCCTCTGACCACAGCTCTGCCCACCACAGCCCCACCCACCACAGCCCTCCCGCCAATACTCCACCCACCACAGCCCTGCCCACTACAGCCCCTCCCACCAATGCTCCACCCACCACAGCCCCACCCACAACAGCCCTGCCCACCACAACTCCTCCCGCCAATACTCCACCCACCACAGCCCTGCCCACCACAGCCCCACCTGCCAATGCTCCACCCACCACAGCTCCTCTGACCACAGCCCCTCCCGCCAATGCTCCACCCACCACAGCTCCTCTGACCACAGCCCCGCCCACCACAGCCCCGCCCACCACAGCCCCTCCCGCCAATGCTCCACCCACTACAGCTCCTCTGACCACAGCCATGCCCACCGCAGCCCCACCCACAGCAGCCCCGCCCATTGCAGCTCAGCCCACTACAGCCTCCTATCCCTGGCTCCTCAGGCCCTACCTGGGTTCCACCCCAGCTCTGATCCTCTGAGAAGACCATCCTCCGTGCTGTGGTCACTTTGCTCCCTGCAGACACGACCCAGCAGCTCTGGGCACTCTCTGCACTGGGACGAGTTTATTACCTTCTGCACCTGACTCCAGAAGCTGGTCCTGCCTACTCCGACTTCAACCAAGGTCGTCCTTGCTGATCCCATGTGGGCATCTCTCCCAGATCCCCTGCAGGCCTCCTGGGGCCTAGCTGGTCACCCCAGGAAGAGCTGCCAGGTTAGACCGCACCAGTTGTCCCAGGCCCCAGTGATCAAGGGCACAGCTCAGGCCGAGCCAAAGGGAGTAAAACCCCAGATTCCTGCTTCACGCAGGGACCCCCACAGCCAGACGCAATAACCCAACAGCAACATGAAGAGGAACCAATGTGGTTTTCCCAAGAGGATGGTTAAGGTCCAGCCACTGAGGGAATGGGGTGGCCAGCTCTGCTGGCTCCAGGCAGAGGGCTCTGGACAGGTCATCTGTGCAGGGTGGTCACAGCTGTGCCCCACTGTCAGTGACATCGAGGGGGTCAGAGGAGACAGTGCAGGGGGCTGGACACCGACCTGGGCACACAGCAGGAGCTCGCCACACAGTTCCAGGGGCTCAGGGGGTCCTTGACACTGACCTGATGGCCGGCGGGTCTCAGGAGATGTCGGCACCCAGCTACAGAAAAGCACCCTGACAGCTCCAAGACCCTGAGCAGGAGCTGGCCACTGGGAGACTCGTCCTACCGTCCTGGGGAGGCCCGTCTTGCTGGACAACCTGGGGCAGGCCCCTGGCCCCAGCCCCGTGTCTAACCTGAGTTGGCCTCTAAAGTCCCAGGTGTCTGAGAAGTTCTCTGTTTGACCGAGTGAGAGAGTGTCCCTTTGAGCCCCAGCAAGCTCACAGCAAGGGGACAGTCAGGACGATGGAGCCCCCAGGACAAGCTCTCATGCTGGCCAGGTGGCAGGATTAGGGAGGGTGGCCTCGAGCACAGCACGTGCAGCACCCTCTGCTCAGGTCCCTCCCCTGCTCAGTTACCTTCCATGGCTCCCCACAGCCAATAGAACACAGCTCAGCCCCCAGAGCCACCCCCAAGCCTCCAAGCCTGGTGCCCACCTGGTTCCCTGACTTATCTCGCACTGCCCCATGATCCCGGACTCTTTCCCAAAGTTGTCCTCAATGGTCCCGGCACCAGCCGCGGCTCCCACCGTCCCCTCTCCTGGAATGCTCTTTCTGCCTAGGTCCACCTGTGAAAACCGTACTCGCCCTCCAAGGCCCATGTCAATGCCTCCTCCATACCAACAGTGCATTCACGGAGGACGTCCTGTGTGTTGAGCTCCATGCTGGAGGCTCTGAGCACCAAGCGCCTCCCATCACCACAGCAACACTGTAAGAACACTGTACCTATTTTACAGATGGGAAAACCGAGGCTAAGCAGGTGGGAAGACTTGCTCATGGTCTCCCTGGGCCACTGACTGTGTGACCCTGAACAAGTCAGGGCACCTCCTCAAAACAACCAGTGAACCTCCGGCTTTCAGAGGGTTCTCCAGGCTCCCCAGTTGGAGACCCCACTGGAGGCTCCTGTCGGCTCTCCAGGGCCCCCTAAAGATCAGCGCCAGGCGGGGGGACAAATAACCCAGTTCACCTCAGACTGTCCTGGGTGATGCTCACTGTCCCAGCGTAATTATCCTCTTCAACGTGCCTCAGTTCGGGTACTGAACCCAGGGTCACCTGCCTACAGGGGGCCTCTGCTCCCAGGGGTATTGATGCTTCGGTCCTTTCATGGCAGGGCAGGACCCCAAGGCCTTCCTGTGGTCCATGGTCAAGACCCAGGGAGGCCAACGAGTCAGGGAAAGGATTTCCAGCTGAGTGAGAGGGGTGTGGCCCCTGGATTCCAGCAACCAGCTCAGACCTGGGTGCCCCTTGGGGCGGGTCGAGGCCCTGAAGTCCCGTATTCTTCCTGTCCTGAGGCAGGAGCGCATTCAGACAGAGTCACTCTGCCACAAGACGGGCTCAGTTCACAGAGTGACAGACACATGCATAGGGCCGTGGAGTCACCAGGCAGCCCCATCGAGCCTGGAATGAGCCTCCTCCCGGTGCCGGCCACATTCTCCCTTTCTCTTAGACGTGTGCAGGTGGGAGAGAGGGGGGTCCCAGCAGGCCACAAAAACAACCCGTCTCTGATGGGTTTAAATGTGTCCCCCAAATCCATATGCTGGAGTCCTAGCCCCTAGGAGCTCAGAATGTGACCTGGTTTGGAGAGGGGGGTCTTCACAGAGGATCAAATTAAAGTGAGGCCATCAGGATGGGCCCTGATCCAACAGGACTGTGTCCTTATAAACAGGGGAAATTAGGGCACAGAGATGGATGCACAGAGGGAGGAGGATGTGAAAACACAGGGAGAGGACGGCCATCTGCAAGCCAAGGAGAGATCCATCCCCCACAGCCCTCGGAAGGAAGCCACCCTGGCAACATCTCGAGTTTGGACTTTTGGCCTCCAGAACTGTAAGAGAATAAACCTCTGTTGAAGCCCCCAGTCTGTGGCACTTTGTGACGGCGGCCCCAGGAAACGAATCCACCGTCCCTCCGGGTGGAAAGAGCTGGAGGCCGGGCCTGGGACTTGCCGGCTCGCTGCTTCCTCTTCTGAGCCTGTTTTCCACCTGCAGACGGGATGATGAGGGCTTCTTGAGGACGGTGACGCGGCGGTGACCACACAGGGCTAGCGTGTGGTGGGGGCTCAGCAGGGGTCAGTGTGTGCTTGTGGGGGGCCTTCCAGAGGCGGAAGCTGGGAGAAATGTGGCAGTGAGCAGCCCCCCGGAAGCTCAGGCTGGCCACGGGGGCTCCCAGCAGACTTCAGGTTAAGCTCTTAGCAATTTCTGGGACTCTTCAAGCTTCAAGCAGCTGGTCCAGGCGCCCTCACCACCCACATCCCTGAAGGGTGTTATTTCATCCCCGGAAGAGCAGCCCTTCCTGACCGGAGAGGCATCTGAGGATCGCGTGGGTGGCATTCCGGAAGGTCAGGGCTTAGCGGTCATATGGGCCCATTTACACACATACACACACACACACACACACACACACACACGCACACACGCACACAGGGGGGAAACCACCAATGGCCAGAGAGGGGCGGACCCTACCCAGGTCACACAGAAAGTCTGTGGCAGGGGCAGGACCAGGGCTCGGGTCTCCTGGGCCCCCAGGCCAGTGGTTATTCCCCGACGTCACATTGCTATGTGCCAGGGTGGCCACGACTGGACCAACAAGTGACCTCATTTGGGTCTTCAATGTATGTCCAGGGCCAGCACACAGCAGGTGACCAACAAATGTTCCTTAAATCTAATGGAAAACAGGAAACGCGTCTGGTGACTGGACGCACTGGACAGTGGACAGGCAGGGTGACGATTAATAACCTGAGTGACAGAGTCATCTTTTAGTTCCTGTGCCCGGGCTGAGCTCCGGGCACGGCACTCGGCGATTTCCACCAATGACCCAGGTCACAGAGCTGAAAATGGGCAAACAGCACATCTGGGATTTGAACCCAGGCCCGCAGGATCCCAAACCCCAGCTGTCAACTCCCACAGACAGGGTCTGTGAGGGCGAGGCCAATCCCGACAGGGCCCCTCATTCTCCCCGTCTGCCGTGGGACACCCCCAGCGTGGGGGCCTGGTGGGCTAGGGGACCTGCCAATATGCCCCCCAGTGCACACTGGCACAGAATCCCCAGCTGCCCCTCCTACCCAGGCCTCTGAGGATGGGGCTGCAGCCTTGACCTGGAGACACCACCCCACTGGATGGGGGACCCAGCTGTCCCACAGGCCACCATCAGCAAATCCAAATGGCCCAGAGAAGTCCTTGGCTTTGAATCCAGCAAGGATGGTCACAGGGCTCCGAGAGGTCACAGCCCTCCCCCTGGACCTCTCCTCCCATCCCGTTTCCCGGGAGGACACTGTCCACCGTCTAGATCCTGCTAGGTACCTGTCACTGTTAGTCCAGTTATCCTGTTCATTCTGCACATTTGGGAACTGCCCTCTCTTGACCATTTTAGACTTGGGGACTGTCCCCTCTTGACCATTTCACAGAAGGCCACAGAGGTTCCAAGAAGCGAAGCAGCTTGGCCAGGATAGGAACGCAGGTCTCTCTGGCCCTGCTCCTCCCATGTGCCATGTTGGATGGGCAAGAGGGGCGGGAGAGGGAGGGAGGGTGAGGAGGGAACCAGCCCTGGGGAGGCAAGTCCGTCTGCGACCTGACGCGCTGTGTAGCATCCTGCTGGCCGCACCCCCTCCACTGGAGTCCCTGCTCGGCAAACCCCCTTCCCACCTGCAGCTGTTTATGTTGACCCCGAGCAGCCTGGGCAGCGGGTAGGCTCACGGCGCTCGGCAGTACACCCACCTACCCTGCCCTCAGGGCCCAGCTCTGTCTCCCCATGCGGCTGGAAGGACCCTCCTTTGCCTGAGTCTGGAATTAAGGCCCTCTGCACTCTTGTCAGTCAGCTGGCAGCCCTAACTTGGGGTCTCTAGTCCCTGCCCGACCCTCTCCCAGTGCCTGGCCCCCTCAGACACTTGCAGGGTGCATGGAGACCCTGATCCCCTAAGTCATTAAGCAGCTACTGGTGCTCAAGCCTGCAAAACCCACAGAGAAATGCTGGCTCTACTCCAAAATTCAATTTAAAATTCCCCCACTCTGCTCCCTGGGGCTCACCGCCACGGCTCCCCTGTCCATGGGCGTGCGTCATGATTCCAGAGCTGCTGCCTGGACACAGGGGTGAGTCCATGGAGGGAGTGGGGAACCTGCAGGATGACCAGGGCCCGGCTTCCAGGCCCCATCCCCCTTCCGCTGGGCGGCCCGTGCCTCTCTGAGCCTTCAGTCCTTCCTCAGTGGGCCTGAGAGGCCCGGGGAGGGTAACAGCAGATGCCATAGGTGCGGGGCTGGCCTATGACTTTGGAGGAAGGCCCTGGACAGATGTCTGTCCCCAGTGTCCACCCCGAAACACCCACCCTTCTCTCGTGCCCGCTGCCAGTCTGCTCCCCCTGCTGGCACCTCCTTCTGGTTCTGAAGCCCACGTGTGCCACGTCAGTGAGCAGAAAGCGCTTGAGAATGTCCATGACCAGGACTCCCCAACGCAATGGGACCCCACTTAGCCTGTAACTGTGGGGCTCCCGGCACACATGCAGGCCTTGGGCCACATCTCTGGGGTTTCCATGGGCACTTCCCCCAAAAGGAAACACACGTGAGCTTCCTGTACAAAGATTTCTCCTTCCCCGAGACACAGGTGGTTACGCCCGGCCAGGCGGGTGTTCTGGGAGGTGAGGCTGGCAGTCCCGGGCCGGGGCATTCCCACCAGGCTGAGCGAGAAGCGGGCAATGGCAGCTGCTGGGACAGAGGCTGCACTCTAAAAGCATATGAGCAGACACAGGTTGGTACCAATGTAGGTGGGCTCAGGGTGGATGTGATGACTCCCCCGGTTTTCAAATGCCCTTCATCCCCACGTGGGCAAGTATAGGCAGGTCATCTCCAGTCCTGTCAGCAACTGGCATGAGAGACATTATCACCTCATGCTGCAGGTGAGGAAACCGAGGCTCAGAGACGCTCAGTGACTTGGCAGGATCACACAGCTTGTAGCTGCAGAGTGGGGACTTGAACCCGCGTCTCCATGGGACGGGACTGGCTTCTGTTTCTTCTGGCCTTTCTTCCCTCGGTCACTTTCTGGCTCTTTGCATGTTCCCCTCCGAATCCACTGGTCCGAGGAAGGCCGGTGGTAGGGAAGCATGTCCTGAGTGTCCAGCTAAAACCGGGCGTCGAGATTGCTGGCCTGGCGCCCAGGGCAAGCTGAGCCGTGCAGGAGGACGTGCACGGGCTGCGGCTCCGCGGCATCGGGTCACCACGGGCAGCTCGCACACAGCCCTTCCGGTTAAACGCGGTCTCCGGGGGTATCTGATTTATACCAATGGGGCCCAGCGCACAAACCAGCCTCCACAGGTTGCAGTGGGCGGCTAAACTGAGGCAGGCCGGGGTCACTTACGCCTGGTCACACAGCCCATCTGCCGTGACAGGTCCTGGCTCCACCTGGACAGAGGGTGTGGTCCTCTGACGTCAGACGGCGCCGCGTGGAGCCCAGCCCAGAGCCACTGCCAGCCTCCCAACACAAGGGTTCCTTTGGTTTCAATGACAAAAATAACTTCTTTCTGATTATATTCATAATACTATTCACTGTTAGGAACCCAAACGGTAATAAAAGTTGAAGAAAAATTAAAATCCCTGCTAACCTTCTACTCTGAGATACCCACGCTTAGCCTCTCGGTGGCCATTCTACCATTCACTTGTGTATGCCACAAATACCTTCACACACACGCAGACACACACCTATGACGTAACATAGAATCAACATAACAAGATACCTAATATAATAATGTCATATAACGTAACACACTTCCTCACGGGGCAGAACCGATGCCTGGCCCTTGAGGGTCCTGGACGTGATCTCTTCAAAAACTATACCCTAAGCACCTCCCCAGGACCTACCCAGTCATGCAGAAGCTGCTCAGAGCATACCTTACAAAAAACAGCAGCTTTACTGGGATGAAAGTCACATGCCGTACAATTCACTTATTTAAAACGTACAAGTCAATGGTTTTTGGTATATTCACAGAGTTGTCGATCTTCACAATCAATTTTAGGACATTTTCATCACCCCCAATAGGAAACCCCCTACTCATTACCGTCCCTCCCCATCCCCAGGTAACCGAGAATCTACTTTCTGTCTAGATTTGCCTAGTCTGGCATTTCACACGAATGAATCACACAATATGTAATTCTTTGTGTCTGGCTTCTTTCACTTAGCATAATGCTTTCAAGGTTCATCCGCGTTGTAGCATGTGTCAGAATCTCCTTCCTTTTTAAGGCTGAATACTGTTCCATTATATGAACACACCACATGTATCTGTTCACCAGGTGAAATACTCTGGGGTTGTTTCCACTTTTTGGCTGTCAGGAGTAAGCTGCTCTGACCGTTCATGCACAATCCCTGCCGTGTGGACATGTTTCTGCTTCTCTTGGGTACACACCTAGGAGTGACTTGCCAGGTCGTACGGTAACTCTGTGCTTAGCCGTCTGAAGACCTGCCAGGCTGCTTTCCTAAGCAGCTGCACCATCTGACGTTCCACCAGCAGCACGTCCGAGGGCTCCACGTCCCTGCCAACGCCGGTTCTGGCTTGTCGTTTTGGTTACAGCCGTCCTAGGGGGTGTGAACTGGTACCTCACTGCGGTTTTGATTCGCATTTCCCCGGTGGCTAATGATGTCGAGCATCTCCTCTTGCGCTCATTCACTATTTGTATATCTTCTTTGGTGAAATGTCTATTCAGATCCTTTGTCCATTTAATGTGCTTGTCTTTTTATGATTGAGTTATGAGAGTTGTTTCTTTTTCTTTCTTTTTATTTTTTTGTGAGGAAGATCAGCCCTGAGCTAACATCCACGCTAATCCTCCTCTTTTTGCTGAGGAAGACCAGCCCTGAGCTAATGTCTATTTCCAATCCTCCTCCTTTTTCTTCCCCAAAGCCCCAGTAGATAGTTGTATGTCATAGCTGCACAACTTTCTAGTTGCTGTATGTGGGACGCCGCCTCGGCATGGGCGGACAAGCGGTGCGTCGGTGCGCGCCCAGGATCTGAACCCAGGTCGCCAGTAGCAGAGCGCACGCACTTAACCGCTAAGCCACAGGGCCAGCCCCTATGAGAGTTGTTTCTATGTTCTAGATAGGAGTCCCTTATCAGATACGATTGGCCAATATCGTCTCCCATTCTGCGGGTTGTTTTCTCTTTTTTCATAATGTTATTTGTAGCACAAAAGGTTTTAATTTGATGAAATCCAATTCATTTGTTTTTTGTTGTTGTTGTTGCTGTTTGTGTTCTCAGTGTCATTTCTAAGAAACCAGGGTCTAATCAAGATCACAAAGGTTTATCCCGATGTTTTCTTCTAAGAGTTTTAGAGTTTTTAGTCTTAGCTCTTTCAATAATTTCACATAAAAAGGATCCCACTTCCATGACTGCTATTTTTAACACAAGATGCCATTTCTTCATCTGGGAATTGGGAACAGTAGTGTTTATTTCACTGGGTTTGTGCCATTTTTAATATTACTGTTGTTTGCTCTCTGCCATCAGCAGGATTGCCCATCCTCTGGCGAAAGCACAACAGGGCGTGAAGGACGCCGTGTACTCAGCTGAGCGGGGAGACCCGCCCATCCTCCGGCATGGAAATTCCATTTGAGAAACGGACATCGTCACATGTCTCAGCTCTTAGGATCTGCTGGTATTTTCAGAACAATCCAGTACACCGACCAGGCCAGGGGGACGTTACCTAACGCCAAGCCAACTGGTCCTCTGAGGCCGGGAGTTAGAACAGCACCCAGGGCTGAGTCTGGCCAGCCAGGGGTTGGCGACAGCTGCTCGTTTTGGGGAAACAAACATCGACTGTCTGCTATACTCGTTCCCAACATCCGGGAAGGAAGAACTTTAATCCACCCCATTTTATAGATGGGGCCCTCCAGGCCCCCAGGAGCGGCGAAACACCCTGACCAGGACCCCACGAGGGCAGGCCAGAGTCAGGGCTTGAAGCCCATTTGTCTGACTTCCAGGCCATTGCCGCTGCCCCTGCCTGGGGCTGCTCCCTGCATTAAAAATCCTGGAGTGTGAGGAGCTGACGGAGAGATACGGATGAGGGTCCCGGCCCCACCTCTGGACAGAGCCCAGCAGGCCAGAAAGCAGGACGCCAGCAAGGGGAAGGCTCTGTCCCAGCTGCCCAGAGAGGAGGCACCCACTGGGCACCCAGCCTCATGCCAACGGAGGCCTGAGGACTCGGGAGTGGGAGCATCTCAGGATGGAGGCGAGGAGCATGCAGGAGGCAGGACCCCGGCTGGGGCAGCAGGCCCTGAAGCCCCTGCATGCCTCCGGCTCATGAGGGTCTCCCCTCCACACTGCAGCCTCTCTCTGCTTCTGGGGGTCCAGGCTCCCCCACTGCCGACCCGCTCCATCTCACTCTCCCTTCCCTTTGTCTCCTCTCCTCCAGCCCCCAGGAGCTTCTCTTCCTGTGGTCCTCACCGAAGGCCACCTCGTCAGCAGTGGGGTTGAGTGAACTAGAAGATACTCGTTTCTATCTGAGTAGCTGATGGTCCCGTTCCTCATGTCAGCACCAGGATACCTGAAGGCAGGCATCTCAGCCTCGGCTCAGCTGACACTCTGGAGTGGACAACTCTGCTGCGGGGCCGTCCTGCGCACTCGGGGTGTTGAGCAGCATCCCCGCCTCAACCCCAGGTGCCTGTGGCCCCGCCCCAAGTTGTGACAATCAAAAATGCCTCCAGACATTGCCAAATGTCCCCTGGGGGCCCAAATCGCCCTTGGTTGAGAAGCACTGCCTTAAAGGAAGGGAGGAAGAAAAGGAGGGGTGGAGGGGGGAGGAGGAGCAGAGAGGCTGTGGGTCCGGCGACTCCGGCCCAGACAATGGGGTGAGAGGGCACCGGAGCCCGGTCTTGGCCCTGATGCCACCACTGTGCGATGATGGACCAGAACCTGCCCTTCCCTGAGACTCAGCTTGTTCATCTGTAGAATGGGTCACTCCACAGGGCAGTCATCAAGAGTCCATGAGAGAAAGTCCCCAAAGCCCGGCATGCAGTCGACGCTCATAAGCGCTAGCCCTCACTACCTTCATAAAATGGTAGAGCCAGTTAGACGGCCCACTTTCATGTCAGATCCCCAAAGCTTATTTGTGGGACTAAAGACTTCCAGTTAGAAAAACAAGCCTTCCTCCCCGGCTAGATGGCCTGAGGGCAAGGGCGGCGTGGGGCTGTACCTGTCTCTCCTCCGGGCATCCCCGTGGAGCGTGGCCTCCTCTCGAAGTGCCGGCACCGTGGAGGCTGTGGGCGGCAGCTGGGCCAGTGCGAGAGCCTCTGCGGCCAGCACGTCTCCGGATGGACATGCCAGAGGGTTACGTGGCAGCTGCCACCCTCATGCCCAAGGAGGGGCAGGGCCAACCCCTTCCCGGCACACTGAAATAGACTCCCACCGCACTCCAAAGACGCACCTGTTTCCCAGGCGTCCGGGAAAGGGACTTTGGAAAGGCACTCGGGGTGGGGGTGGGGGGGCCTGGGAGGGGCAGGACCATTTACTGCCCCGCCCTGTGCCAGGTGCAGCATGAGCGAGCCCACACAACCCTCCCAGCAACGCGGTGTAGGGGGCAGTCAGCCTGTACAGTGTCCTGGGGCCGCCTAACAAAGCCCACAAACGGGGCTTCAACAACAGACATTTGCGCTCTCACAGTCTGGAGGAGGGAAGCCCGAAATCAAGGTGTCACAGGGCTGGGCCCCCTCTGGAGGCTCTAACAGAGGGTCCTTCCTGCCTCCTCCAGCTCCTGGGGGCTCCAGGCATTCCTGGGCTTGTGGCCACATCAGCCCAGTCTCTGCCTTCGTCATCACGTGCCCTCTCCGTGTGTGTCTGGTGTCCTTTTCCACCTCTTATAAGGACACCAGTCACGGGATTTAGGGCCCACCTTAATCCAGGATGACCTCACCTCCATCCTTATCGTAATTATATCTGCAAAGACCCTTATTCCAAATAAAGTCACAAGCTAAGAATCTGGGTAGACATAAATTTTGAGGGGACCTACTTAACCCACCACAGAGCCCCAATGGCCAGAGGGGAAACTGATGCTTGGGAAGCTCAGGTGACCGACGGGAGGCCCCTGGGCATGAAAGGCAGCCTTGGGGCCCTGCCCAGGTCTGGCTGACTGCATGGTCCCTGAGGCATCCCCTGTTCCCCTTGGTGCCCCTCTGCTAGTCTCAGCTTTAAGATCTCGAGACCTAGAAATGTTATCTGACCCTCCAGCTGTGTAAGCAGTAAGCACTGCCTCGGACCCAGCACAGGGCCGCAGACCCCACGGGAGTCATCCTGGTTAACCATACTCGCGATGTGTGCAAACCCAGTCATTAGATATGGGGGCCGGGATCCCTTCAGAGCAGCTCTGGGTGGGCCGAATCCCCTTCAACAGCACCTAGCAGAAAACACCTCATCCCATCAGCTCTGAAGAGTTGGGAGTAGGTGTGACAGCAGGCGGGGACTTTCCTGGCCCACCTGCCCACACGCCTAATCTGATCTCCATTAATCAAGAGGGTCTGAAGCCTCTTGCTCATGGCCCAGCGGACGGGGGTGGCGACGGGCCGGTCACTGCAGCAAACTCCCAGGGCTCTCTGGAGCATTACCACGGGGCCCAGGGGACCCACCACGGGGTACAAATTGTGCACCAAGGCAGAGAACTGTACCCCCTTTAGCTTATAAATAAGAAGAGTTTCCCTGCTCACTTATACTGTGCTATCTGTGCCCTGTGCCCCTGCGCCCAGCTCGGGGCAGAAACCCAGATCGAGGGTGACAATGACAGCAGCCCCCCGCTGAGCACTGAGCGAGTCCCACATGCTGCACACCCCCCGAGGCAGGAGCCGTCATATCCCTACTTCCCCGATGAGGAAACCGAGGCAGAGAGACAGGTGGGGTGGGCCAGCACTGGTGAACGAGAGAGGGTGGCAGGCGCTGAGCCAGAGAGTGCAGCAGGACGGGGGCCCAGTGCATGACCGGTGCTGACCGAGGGAAACACAGCAGGCAGTGGGAGCTCCTGGGGGCTCGAGGGGGCACCCTGCAGGACAGAACTCAGGGAGATACAGAGGCCATGGGGCAGCTAGTCACTCAATGTCGGGAAGAGCATGCCAGGCAGAGGGAACAGCGTGTGTGTGGTTGGAGAGGCAACGTGGCAAGTTGACCTTTCTGGGAGGATGGCTATGAGGCTGGGGCATTCGGTGAGGTGGGAGGGCGGGCAGGGGCCAGGGCATCCTACACCCCATCAAGCGTGGGTTTTACCTTGAGGACCAGGGGCAGCGCTGAGGGTTTTGCTCAGGTGTTGGCGAGGGAGCTGCAGAGCGAGGAGCTGTGGGTAACAGTGCCTGCATTTGGCAAGCGTTGCTCCGGCCCTGGACACAGCACAAAGCAGGACAGTTCACTAGGCCCCTTGGAGGGGCGACGGCCCCCTGAGCTCCACACCCTCGAAGGACTCTCCTCCCTCCCCCACGAGGCAGGAACCTAGGCTCCCCAAGGTGGAGAAGCGTGAGCCCAGCCTAAGATACGGCGTGGCAATGAACAGAGAGCCCGCAGGCTCCCTATGGGGACAGCGCCCAGCAGGGGCTAGCTCTCTGCCTCAAGTTGTCCCAGAGCCTCACAGCCTCGGGCCATTCTCCCCAAGGCTGATACCCCCACACAGGGTCCCCCAAGGGCCCAATGCCTCCTGTGCATCTCGGCTGAAGGCCACACACCTGCGTGCGGGGAGAGACTTCTGCCCCAGCACTGCAAGACCAGCCTCCAGGGAGAGGGCGGCATTAAAGGGAGGGCTTCTTGGACCCCGGGACCCACCGGCAGAAATCAGCACAGGGCCTGGCTCTGCGGTGCCTTCCTGGGCTCCATTCCTCTCCAGGTGCCTAGGCCCGGGCTCCCTCACGACCCACATCAACCACCCAGGGAGCCCCAGCCCCACTGCACTGTGGTCCCCCATCTGCAGTGGCTGCAGGCCCCCAGGAGGCCAACCCTGGCTCAGGGGGCAGAGGCGTCCCCTACCCACAGAGGTCCAGGGCTCCAGGAACCCACGGCCTCCTCTTCCATGGCCTCAGGTGTTCCCAGGGCTGAGGGGTGGAGGGGGTACCTGTGCCCTGCCTCTTCCCCATCGGCTCTGGAGGGGGCAGCGTGGCCAGCACCCACAGGGAGGAAAGGCCGTGGCTCCCCAGCCTCGTGGGAGATTCCCGCCCCACAGCCTGGGCTGCGAAGCATCTCCAAGGTCACCAGTGCTGAGGACCGGGACCCCGATGGGCTTAAGCTAATTTACAATTTGCACATCCCACCCTGGGGCCGTGATTGGTGGGGCTTTAGGGGAGCGGTCCTCCCCTGCCCAGACCTTGCAGGATGAACCTCTCTTTTCCTCTGAGGATGTAGGGTGAGGAGGTGAGGCAAGAAACGCTGTGGCACTGTTCCTGCCCCAACCGGAACCTTCCAGGCTGCTGCTCAGGCAGAGTCACAGAGAGGCAGAGCCGGCCCTGAAAACCCGTGAACCTCGAGGTCAAGGGCACCCAGGCCAGGCTCTTTGAGTTGGGTTCTCTGTCACTGGCCAGCGGCTTGCAGACTATCCAGACGTCAGCACAGAGAGAGACGTGCACCGGGCAGTGGCCCACACACAGGTGTGGGTACCCGGGGGTGGACTGAGCTTTGGGCTCTCCCTGCATCCTCAGCCTTGCGAGGGGCTCATCTCGGGCAGAGGGCATCTTCCTATGCTCCTGCGGCTGGTTTTGGCCAACAGCACGTGGCAGAAGTGACAATGCACCAGCTCCGAGTCTAGGCCTCACGTGTTTCTGCTGCTCTAAGTGCTTCCGCCTTTGTATGAGAACATTCCGGGCCAGCCTGCTGGTCCCAGAAGGAAGAGGAGAGATGGGACAGAGCTACCCCACTGAGCCCAGCCCACAGGCCCCGATCGAGGATGACTGATGGTTGATCTCTGCCTCTGAGCGTTGGGGTTGTTTGTTCCGCACTGTATCATTTCCTGTGGCTGCTGTAACAAACTACCACGAACAGCGTGGCTTAAAACAATAGAAATTTATTCTCTCACAGTCTGGAGGTTGGAAGTCCAAAATCAGTATCACCAGGCTGAAGCTAAGCGGTCGGCAGGGCTGCCTCCCTCCAGAGGCTCTGGGGAAGAATCCACTGCTTGTCTCTCCCAGCTGCTGGTGGCTGCTGTCATCCTGGGCTTGTGGCCACATCACCCCCACCTCTGCCTCCGTGGTCACATCATCTTCTCTTCTGTGTGTCTGTCTGCAACTTCCCTCTGTCTCTCTCTTCTAATAATTATGATTGCATTTAGGGCTCACCCAGATAATCCAGGATCATGCCCCCATCTCAGCATCCTTAACTTAATCCCATCTGCAAAAATACCTTTTTCCAAATAAAGCAACACTCACAGCTTCAATGGACAAGGACCTGATATATTTCGGAGGGGTCATTTTTCAGCCTACCATACCCAGCAATAGCGCATATGATATGTAAATACAGAATGATTTTTTTTTCACCAAACTCACCCTTATTACCTGTGATGTGCTCTGTTATTTTTCTCTTCAATTCAACTTATATAACAAATGCTGCTGTGACCCACTAAACTGATTTCGTGCCCACAAATGGGTCACTACCTGCAGTGTAGAAAGTTCTATCCTAACCTCTACTCCCGTACCCCCGCCAGGGTGGGGGACTCGAGCGAAAATGATGATGGCTTAAAGGAAAGAAGGAAATGCGCTCTCTCCGCACACAGAGGGCAGATGGGACTGGCGGGTGCCTGCCAGGACTCCCCCCACTCAAGGACGTGGTCCCGGCCACCTGGCCCCATGGCCGGTCCACCGCCTACCGCCTCCGCAGCAGCCTGCATCCCAGAGCAGTCTGGCTGGGCAGGAGGCTTGGGAAGGGGCTCTGAGCGGAAAGGAAAGGGAGCACGCGGCCCCCGGCGCCCCGGCCGCTCCACTCGCCTCCCGGAGCTCCGCCCGCGAGCAGATCCACTCCTGACTCGGCTTCCCCTGGCACAGCCCTGCTGCACACCCTCACAGGACCCTTCACGCCCTGACAGCCCCACGCGGCTGCCACCCGTCACTGTACGATCTGCACTTGCGCTCACTCACATCTTCATTTCCGAACGCTGCTTAAAAGATGAGAAACCAATGAGATTGAGGCTTGAAAACTTTATGACAGAAGGCAGAGACTTTGAGGTGACTTTAAAGCAAGGAAGAGCAGGGGCATAAAAATTTAGGTCTGGAGGGGTCTGAGGCATCGTTCAATCCCTGGGAAGGATTCCCAAGGCCCAGCCCTGGCCTCTCCTGAGCACTCAACCCCAGCACCAGCGGAGTGCCGGACAACTCTGCCTGGAAGTCCCCCAGGCACCTCACAGTCAAAAAAGAGAATGCCTGGCTCGTCGCATCAGCTCTCACTCACAACTTCCCATCGCCCAACAGTGCCACACGCCAGACACCAACACTCTCACCCAGCTGGCTCCCCTTCTGCAACTCAGGCTGACTGGGGTTTGCAACCAGCTCCATTGCTCAGCAGCTGTGTGACCCTGGCCCAATGACTTTACCTCTCTCGGCCTCAGTTTCCTTGTCTGTAAAATGGGATGCCTACCTCCTGGGTTTCAGGGAGACTAAATGAGATGCTATATGTGAAAGTGCCTGCACTGACCTGGTACACGGTGGGCACCTGGTAATTGGCACCTTTCTCCCCTAATTCCTGACTATATTAGTTCCCCAGGGCTGCCATAACAAGTGACCACAAACTGGGGGGTTTAAACCACAGAAACCTATTCTCTGACAGTTCTGGAGGCCAGACGTCCTAAATCAGTGTCAGCAGGACCGTGCTCCTCTAAAATCTGTAGGGCAGATTCTTCCTTGCTTCCTTCAGCTTCTGGTGGTGGTTGGAGATCCTCTGCTTGTGGCTGCAGCACTCCAATCTCTGTCTCTGTTGTCACATGTCCTCTGCTGTGTCTGTGTCTCTGTTCTTCTTAGAAGGACACCGGGCATATTGGATTAGGACGCACCCTACTCCATATGACCTCATCTTAACCGGTTACACCTGCAATAACCCTATTTCCAAATGAGGCCACATTCACAGGGACCAGGGTTAGGACTTGAACATATCTCTTTCGGGAACACAACTGCACCCAGAACCCTGACTTGCCCATTCCCATCGCGATCACCTCTGGTCTGGGAGCAGCCAGCACCGAACATCAGCATCACATGCTGTGCCTTCTCCCCTGTGCCTCACAGGGCAGCCTGGTCTCTCTGCCCCGTCCTGCTGCCCCTTTCTCTCCTAGTGGAGACCCCGCCCACCCTCACCAGCTCTCCCTTCTTGCCAGACTGGCCTCTGGGTCCCCGGCACTGAGCGCCACCCTTGGGGACTCACCAGGCCTCCCAGATTGAGACCAAACTCCTTGTTCCGGAGCCCCAGACGCCCAGGCCGGCTGGCGCCTCCATCCTTTCAGGCCCACGCTCCTTGCGCTTGTCGCACCCAGTTCTGTCCTCCGCACGTGACGGGGGCTGCCCATCTCCACCTGTGCGCATGAATGCTGAGGCCCACACTGCGGCTCCTCCCTGCAGTGTTTGCAGGACCATCTGCGACATGCGTGCCCCCGAGACAGCGAGTCCAGGGCCCCTACGGTAAAGGAATGCAGGGACCCCCAGGTATCAACCAGGAGCTGGCTCAGGGGAACCACCCAGACGTCCGAGGGTTGGGCTGGTCGGCAGACGACCCATCGCACAACGGAGGAGTGAGTGCCACTGAACACCGGGCATTCCAGTCCAGAGGGGGTCCTGTTGGGCGCTGAGCGCCCAGCCAGGCTAGCGGGCGACAAGCGTAATCGGGGAAACAAATTGACGCGCGGGTCTGACTGGAGCTCAGTGTAATGAGGAGAGAAGCAGCGGCTGCAGTGCGGTGGGGAGAGCAGTCAGAGGGCCTCTCGGGGAGACAACACCGACACTGAATCCAGGGCTGAGCAAAAGCTTCAGAGGGGCGGGATGAGCCCAGCAGAGGGTCAGCAGGTGTGAAGACCCCAAGGGAGGCCAGAAGGAGCCGAGAGCAAGAGGAAGCTGCGGAGAGGCCCCAGGGAGGGTCTTGCTTGTCGAGACAAGGCATTTGGGTTTTGTTCACAGGGTCCCGGGCGGCCCCCTGAGCCTGTGGGCATGGAAAACCAGCCGTGAGAAAGAGCCTGGAGGTGATGGAGTGTCTGTCTCCCCGTTGGGAGACCCCTCCTCTGCCACCGCCTGCCACCCGTGTGCAACGACACAGCTGCACACCGCCCCCCGGGGCCCCGGCCCCCCACTGCCCCCAACACCCCCTCCCAGGCCCCGACGGTGATGCCAGCCCACGCTTAGGTCAAGCGCGACTCGTCTCCCCACCTGACAAAACGCAGTCCACAAGCATCCGCCTCCCAACTCAGTACAGACAGACAAGCAACCCCACAGAAAACAGGGAAGGAGCGAAATTGACAGAAACACAGCCTGGAAACGGAAAATGCTGCCTGGCGCCCAGTCCCCAGAAGGCAGATCAAAGCAGAGAGGTGCCCTTTCCCATTAGTTTGGCAAATATGAAAAGACTGACACTGTCCTATGGTGGGCCAGGAGGGTGGGGGACAAGGGACTCTCACGCCCTTTTGCTAAAGGTACAAACTTGGGGAGAGCAGTCTGGCAGAAGAAACTCCCATTTAACTTCCAGATCTTCCACTCCAGGAATATTCCGTACAGGTCTATCTCCACACGGTGCAAAGACGTACGTGTAAGAATTCTCATCTCCGCTGCGTGTGCACGGCGGGTGCTAAAACTCTGAAAGCACACGGGACCAACAGGCCCTGTGGGCCTCCTGAGGGGGCGCCAGTCACCCGAAATGCTCAGCCCAAATCCTGACACCAAGAAGCAGACCAGTCCAGACTGGGGGACCATCCACAGCACAACAGGTCTGGAAAGAGTCAGTAGCACGAAAGAAAAACAAAGAAAAAAGGTGGGAAGAACATTCTAGAATAAAGGAGACTAAAGACACAGAGATATGCTAATCAAAGGCAGTGCGTGATCCCAGACTGGGTCCTGGAGGAGGAAAGGTAAGCAGACACCTGTGAAGGACACCTGGGGGTGAGGGGAAGTCAGGACCGGGACTTGAGGCTACAGCGTCTACGGGTGAGGTGTCAGGATGCAACTATCTTTCAAATGGTTCAGAAAAGAGAGAGAGAGTAGGCAAAATGTAGCAAAATGTTAGTTACTCATGAAAGTATTACAAAGTGTCTATTGTACCGTTCTTTTCTTCAACTTCTCTATACGCTTGAAATTTTTCAGAATAAAAAGTTGGAGGAAAAACTGAAGAAGAAATCAAGACCCCTGGAAATGGATATAGCATGACTTGCTAACTTTACCTTCAAAGATCCTGGGAAATAAACCACAGTGACAGAGACAGACCCAGGGCTCGGAATACCTGGCTTTGTGACTGAGGAAACCTCTCCTCTCCTGGGCCTCAGTTTCCCCATCTGCAGCAGAGCTGGCAAATGCACGGTTTGCACAGGCCCCCCCTCCACCTCTGGTCCTGTGACAGACATGGACAGTGATCGCCTATTCTTTGCTCCGTACGAGTCCGTCCCCTCATCCTGTGAGCTCTTGAGGTGGGATGGAGCCTGACACACCTCGTCTGGCCCAGCCCAGGGCAGGGCAGATGGTGAACCCACTCAGTGTTTGATGAATGAATGAATGCAAAGAGAATGGACGAATACACAGGCAATCAGAGGCTCTACAAGGAAGGTGATGACGTGGTTCTGAATGTGGAAAACCCTCCACCCAGTGTCCCAGAACTGAGCCCAGAGGCTGGCATCACAGGTAAGTCATTTCGCCTCACTGTCCTCAGTTTCCTCATCTGTACATCGGGGGCTTTCTTTCTTTTAATTTTTAAAACATTTTTATTGGGGCTGGCCCCATGGCTTAGCGGTTAAGTGTGTGCACTCCGCTGCTGGCGGCCGGGGTTTGGATCCCGGGCGTGCACCAACGCACCGCTTCTCCGGCCATGCTGTGGCAGCGTCCCACATAAAGTGGAGGAAGATGGGCACGGATGTTAGCTCAGGGCCAGTCTTCCTCAGCAAAAAGAGGAGGATTGGCATGGATATCAGCTCAGGGCTGATCTTCCTCACAAAAAAAACAAAACATTTTTATTGCCTAAATAAAATTTAAATCTATGTAGCAATAAGGATTATGTTCAGTAAGGAAAAGTATTTTCTTAGAGATAAGAAAGATAACTCCATTGTGAGTTAAGCATTTCCAGTTAGAGAAATCCTCAAAGGGTCCAGTCTGAAGTTTACATCACGGTGAATACAGGAAACCTCACATGGCTCCAGAGAAAATTTCCCAGCATAATATTCAAAATCTGCTCCTAATAACCAAAAATAAAATAATTAGATTTTTTACCCAGGATAGAGAACTCGATTTTTAATCAGGTTGAGGCAAACATTTTCCCCTGGAGCAACTGGAGACACATCGTGCTCATTTTGGAGCAGTTACTCTAGTTCCCTGAGACCTGGGAGGCAGTGGTCCAGCCCACTTCTCAGGCTGAGGGATCAATGTCGCACCACATGTAAACTGCTCTGCATCGGGCCTGGGGCCTGGTCCCTGCCTGTGGCAGGACCCCGGGATGGTGTGAGGTCACCTGCCACAGGGCTGCTGATGGGACGTGGAACATCCAAACTGGGAATCTGCACACCCGTGTTCAAAACAGCAGCATTCACAATAGCCAAAGGTGAGAACAACCCATGTGCCCATCAATGGATGGAGGGATAAACAAAATGTGGTCCACCCGTGCAATGGAATATTACTCAGCCTTGAAAAGGAGGAAAAGTCTGACTCATGCTACAACATGGATGAAGCTTGAGGACATTGTGCTCAGTGAAATAAGCCAGTCACAAAAGGACAAATCCTGTGTGATTCCACTTATTTGAGGTCCCTAGAGTAGTCAAATTCACAGGGACAGACAGTAGAATGGAGGGTGCTGGAGGCTGGGCAAGGGGAATGGGGAGTTAGTGTTTAATGGGGACAGGGTTTCAGTTTGGGAAGATGAAAAAGTTCTAGAGATGGATGGTGATGATGGCTGCACAACACTGTGAATGTACTTAATGCTGCTGAACTGGACACTTAAAAATGGTTAAAATGGTAAATTGTATGTTGTGTTTATTGTACTACAATAAAACAATGAGCCAAGAGATGCTCTCTGTGCCCAGGGCAGCATAATTCCAAAGCAGTTGGGGGAGGGGGGGCCCCTGGCTGACCAGGAGTGGAGGGGCTTTGCCCGCTAACTCCATCTGGTCTGCTTTGTGGGTGAGGGGTCCATCGCCACTGGCATCACTGGGTCACCAGACAATGGGGTGGTCTGAGGGGACTCTACAACAATGGCCACCCTCTGAGTCCTGTTCACAGGGACTAAGGGAAGTGGAGGAAGGAAGGTGCAGGACATTTTCCAATCAGCGTGGCTAAATTTATGCCTTGCTGCCTGGGGGGGAGTGTCCTGCATTGTGGCCTTGGGAACAACTGCAACTTTCCACAGTCGGGCCGTGTTTCTGGCTCAGGCCTCAGGGACGCCAGGCTGTCCTGCTCTCACAGAGCCGCGTCCCGGCCCCTGGGAGCTATGGCCCAGCTCACCAACCCCAACACAGCTCAGCCACTTAGGTCCCAGCACGTGCTCACTGGTTCAGAGAATTCTGAGCGGGGGGACGCAGGGCCCCCTTCAAGTCCCTGGTCGGGGGAGGCAGATGGAAAGAACACAGACCCACTGGGACAAGTGGACAAGCATGTCGTCAGCAGGGGCGAGAGGGTCAGGGAGAGCCAGCAGGATGGCCACCACAAGGCAGACGCTGGCCAGCTGGGGGAATGGTGGGGAAGGAAGGCACCCCAAGAAGGGGAACAGCCTGTGCACAGACACGGGTGTGGGGAGGAGTGTGGTCCAGGTGGGGACCCTCCGAGAGCTCAGCACGGCCAGGGCACAGCGAGCGTGCAGTGAGGAGGGGAAGGGGCTGGATCTCAGCCTCTCAGCCAGGCCGAGGAGTCCAGCCCATGCACAGCAGGCTCAGAGGCCAACCTGACGAGGTCCTGCTCTTCACACGCCGCTTGTTGAATGCAAAGTGGCACAGCCGGCGCAGAGAATGGCATGACGGCTCACCAAGACATGAAACTCAGAATCACCACTTAACCCAGCAATCCACTTCTGCATATGTGCACAAAAGAAACAACAGTAGGGATTCAAACAGTTTATACCCCCATGCTCACACAGCATCATTCTCAATGGCCAAAGGTGGGAGCAACCCAAGTGTCCATCAACAGACACATGGACAAACAAAACATGGTCCATCCATATGATGGAATATTACTCAGCCTTAAAAAGGAAAAAATTCTGACACGTTACAATGTGGATGAACCTTGAGGACATCATGCTCAGTGAAATAAGCCAGTCACAAAAGGACAGATATTGTGATTCCACTTACAGGAGGTCCCTAGAGCAGTCAAATTCATAGAGATAGACAGTAGAATGGTGGGTGTCAGGGGCTGGGGAGCGGGATGGGTAGAGAGTTGTTTAATGAGGACAGAGTTTCAGTTTGGGAAGATGAAAAAGTTCTGGAGACGGATGGTGGTGAAGGTTTCAGATCAATGTGAATGTACTAGATGCCACTGAATTGTACATTTAAAAATGGTTAAAATGCTATGTCTTATGTTATATATATTTTACTACAATAAAAAATTTGTTACAAAGAAGAACACAAAACAGAAACACTCCCCACCTAGTGAAGGAAAGAGAATGTGGTCAAACCAGCCACAGAAACCCCCTCACAGAGTCCCACGCAGCCGCTAGTAAATTAGCTGGTGAAGAATCTGTGACGAGGGGGGAGCTTCACGGGACGCAGGCAGGGAGGGGAGCATGATGCGCTGTGGGGGCCTGGACAGGCAGGCCTGCGGAGAGGGAGAAGCGGGAGGACACACACGGCGCCGGGCCTTGGCCGAGCGCTCCTCTTCCTCATCTGCTCTTCAAAAGTGGACGCGCGTCTCGTTTGCAACGCTGTTCCTCCTCCCGCTGCTCCTGCTGCCGATATAATGATAATAAAACCAACTCCAAAAGTTCAAGTGAAGATGACACCCCTAGAAGAGGCTGGGTCCCTCTCCATAAGGTCCTCAGTGGCCAGAGAGTGGCACCCAGACGTGAGTGGCGGGAGGAAAGAGCTGGGGACAGAGTTCAGAATAGAGACGCACGCACTCCAGCTCGTCACTCTGGGGGTCAGGGCGGCTGAGAGGAGCTTTGAAGGACAAGTAAAGCCTGAATCAATGCAGACGAGGCCTGGGTGTGTGGACAGTGTCTTTTTAAGCCACTCTCTCATTAAAGTCAATGACAGGGCCTGCTGTCCTGTGGACACTTCTCCTCCAAGGCCATTACACCTGTCTCCAGCCCCTCGCCCAACTGCACATGCCCCTTCTCCTGAGACATCTCAGGGTAGTGGGAAGAGCCTGGGATGGGGACAGACAGGCTTGGGCTCAAATCGAAGCTGTGCCTCCCTCTGGCCCTGTAATCTCTGCCGCTCCCGACCCCCAACCCCTAGAGCCCTAAGTATTTCTGAGCATTCTGGAAAAATCCTAACGAGGTCACAAACATCTGAGTGCTCAGAGAAGTAACGGGCCCCGGCAAACCTAAGCTATAATCTTACGGATTATAAGATGTGGAAAGACCCGCGAGTCCGGGCCCCAGACGTGCCCTGCAGTTAATGACCGGCCCCTCTTCCTCCTCGGCAAGACCACAACCACACGGGCCTCTTTCAGAGCTTCCCCCGCCATTCATCTTCCCTCACAGAAGCTCATGGGCACCCAGGGAAATGGCCTTTGCCAAATATTAATGTGATCAGGTCTGCTTGTTTGAGCAGAATCAAGTGATCAATATCTGAATAATTCAATTTACATAATGGGGGGAGGGTGGACTACGCTGTGTTCTGAGCAGATCTGTACGCGGGTCTGCACACAGGAGACCTATTTGTGAGGGTGATTCTGAGCTCTGAGTAAAAGGAGAATTGGAGACAGTGTGCTCACTGCACTGGCTTGCCATGTCGTATCGAGGGTTCAATCTTGAAACTTCTTGTGTCGCCTGCTTGGGGCCAAGCATTCCAAACTTCCAACCGTGCGGCCCGAGCATTGAGTGCCTCTGTCGTCTTGGACAGAGAACCGAGCAGTGCCTGAGCAGGAGCTCCAGCTCTCGGGCTCCCGGCAGGAACTGACGCCAACACCCCTGCCCACTCCAAGGAGCTCCCTGCCCACAGCACGGGAGGGCCCCGACGGGGCTGCAGCGCACAAGAGGGAGTGACTGCTGGCTCAGGGGGACGCACTGCTTGACAACACTGCCCTGATGCTGCCCAGGTGGCCAGTGACTGGCCCACTTACCTCCAGCCACAGGTCCCAGCCTCTCCAAATTGCCACGGCCCCCAGAGTCAAGTGGTGCCTGGGAACTAAAAGGTTCTATTCTTGGCATAACCCTCTTTCCCAGAACTGGGGCAGTGAGGGCCGGGCGCTGCCAGGGTCTCCATACCGGCCTGAGACCACTCTCCGACTCTCTGGGTCTCGCTGGTCTATATGGCACTGAAACCCCTCCACTGTGACTGCTCCCAGGCCCGCCTCCCTGGCTGGATGGCACTTCTGGAGGGCACTGCCCCAACCTTGCCCAGCCCAGGCCGGGCGGAGGGCCCCAGCATCTAGGGTGAGCACCGCAGCCATTCGCAATGGCTCTCCACCTCATCTGCAGAGGGCACACGCCCCCATCACCCAACTTCACAGATCGCGCTCACCATCCCAGAAGCTGATTTAACAAGATGTTGTAAAGCCTCAAAAAAGGCAACTTCTGCCCCCAGGCTGTCTGCTATTCTTCATGAAATGGCACCAAGGGCTGTGTCTGGGCTGCAAGGGCTCGCGGGGTCGGCTGCCGAGCCGAAGGCCATGGGTGTCCCTGCTGCGTGGGCGGGGAGGGGGCACAGGCTTCCAAACCAGGAGCCTCACCTGGACCCCCGGCCCTCTCTCCTGCCTGGAGGAAGGTGCTGCTTCCCTCTCGGGCCCCGAAGACAGTGCCACCTTTCCTGGTCAAGCTGCAAGGGGCCCCAGGACCCTTTGAGAGGAAGTGGGCCCGGCGTGGCCCTCGAGGAGCCTCAGGTTGGATGGAGGGCAAGGGGCCAACGAAGAAAGCTCAGCGGACGGGGAGGGGGACAGGGATGGGGCCTCGGCAGCAGCTCCCCTCCACTGGTCCCGCCCTCCCTCTCTCACCGCTAATGACAGAGGAGGAGGTCCTCCCTGACCCCTGGCCGCACCAGGTCTTGGGCTCTTACTCCCTCCTTTCACGGCTAAACATCTCGAGGGGCTGTGACACCAACAGTCCCAAAGCTGGCTCAGCCTGGAATCACGGAGGGATGCTGAAAGTGCATGTTCCCGGGCCCCACCGGCTCTAGCAGCACGCCCAGGAGTCTGCACTTTGCAGAGCCACGGGTCTCCAGCTCCCTCTGTCTCTTCACCTCTCCTCTCCCGATGCTGTGACTCATCGGCTTCAGTTGCCACGCTCCTCACGTTGTGCGAGGTGCCAGAAGAACACAGTGCACGAGAGTCAGACAGGGCTGTGGGGCCCCTGCCATGTGCCCAGCACCTTGCCCAGGGCCTGGCCTGGGAGAGGGGCACAAATGAAGTTCCTCAAACACTCTCTTCCCTCCCACCTCTGGGGTCTGTGTGTCCTGCCGGATGCCCTTCTCCCACTGCTTTGTCAGGCTAACTCCTACTTGGTGGGATGTCACCTCCTTCAGGATGCCTGCCAGGATTTCTCACGGCAGTTTCCTTAACTGCCTTCTCTCTGTCCCCACAGCCTCCATGAGAAGTGCCTCCTCACGACTCATTTTCATCACGTACTGTCTGCCTTTCTCACTAGGCTGGGAGCTCCTGGAGGGAAGAGCTGTGTCAGGGTCACCTCCAGTGCCCGGCCAGTGGACCGATACACTCAAGTGGAACCACCACCTCTGCCTGTCCCCGCCCCTGTGGATGCTGGGTTGGTCGGCTGCATGTTAGAGGATGCAGCTGTCCATGGGACCCGGGAGGGCCCTGCCTTTGGGGCAGGAACTGGGTCTCCTGTGAAGGAGGTGTCCTTCCTGTTGTCAGTCCTGGTCCCAGGGAGAGGCAGGTCCTCACAGAGCACACAGGAACTGAGAGGGGGGGTCCAGGGAGAAGCCACCCCCGTGTCTGCAGGCTGCATTCCAGGGGTCCCCAGGAGGTGCCATGGCTACGAGGCAGGCTGCGGCCCGGCTGTCCCACCACCACCCCCAAATCCAGAGCAAAGCCCTGCTGAGGTCTCCCCCGGGCTGAAGGGGTGCCCTCGAGTCAGGGCAAGGGAGGCGTCAAGGCTCAGGGCAGGGCAGTAGGGGAGTGGCCCCCATACCCTTGGGGTGGGGGCAGAAATGACCCACAAGACCCCAATTTCCAGCAGGATGTTCTTCCCAAGGTGCCCATTTTGAGGCTGTGGTCATAAGTTAAGTAAGCAAAGGGACAGGTCCTTTAGAAGTCCCTTTCAGAATGCTGCCGCCCCCACGGCTCCCCGTGGTGCCATCGTCCCGTCACAGCCCAGTCCAGCGGAGGAGCAGGAGCCCCGGCCGCTCTGCAAGGTGAGGTGTGGAGGAGAATCGCGATACTCGGACGGCATATGAAGCAGCTCCTACTGGGCCGAGAGAGGCTGCAGGCAGCCTGGGCTGAGGCTGACCCTCGTCTAACGCAGGGGACGAGGGAGGGAAGACGCAGTCTGGCAGGAGTCCGGAGTCTGGCAAGAGGCCGCCTGAGTTCAAATGCCGGTTCCACCATGACCAGCTGGGTGCCGGCAGGTTTCTCGATGACACCTGGCCTCCGTGTCCCCACCTGTAACGTGGGCAGTCACGGTAACCGCCCCGCAGCGTTGAGAGGACTAAATGAGTGACACTCATCCGGTGCTGTCACTATTATTGCTACTGCCATTCTCCGCCACCCTCGAGGCACCTTTATCAGGAAGGGTGAGCTCCTGGGAAGCACAGCGATGCTCCTCACTTAGGAAGAGCCCAGTGAGGAGACACACTCTCGGGGGAGGCGGCCCTGGGGGGTAGACCCGTCTGAACGCCACCTCCCCCCTTTACCAGCCGTGTGACCTTGGGCAACTCACGCCTCCTGTCTTAGTCCAAGTGCCCTTATCTACAAACTAGGAGCAATAATCCCCGCCCCACAGGGATCTGTGGCACTGGCGGCCGCGCCGGTACAAACCTCTTCACCAGGCCCGGCCTTACTAGGCGCTCCGTAATGGCAGACATTGATTTTTATTAGACAAATCGATTGCTCCCCTGAGCTCTGGTCAGCGGCGGCCGGGGGCTGGGGCTCCTGAGGTCGCCAGCACACACCCAGGATATATTTAGCTCTCTGCCGGAGCCCTGCCGGGGGCAGGAATTCCAGCTGAGGACTAGGAATTTCAGACCAGCTCCCAACTCCTCATCAGCGACTGTGGAATTTGCTCCAGAGCAGAACTCCCTCTCATTTGTAAGTGTAGACTAAGTTATCACAAGAGTGCATACACACGCGCACACACGCACACACGTTAAATTCCTGTGCTTGTAACATGTCGATGCCACTCACAGCCCCAGTTCCACCGCGAAAGTGCACCTCCCAAAATAGAGTGTGCAGTCCCAGGAGCAGGGGCCGGCCGGGTGCCAGCGAGTCGGACAGCTGCTCTCTAATCAAGCCTCCTTGAGCAAAACCCAGTGGCTCGCATATCCTTAGAGTGAATCAGCAGGAAAAAATAAAACAGCAAAGCATCAGGAAAAAAGGAGAAGGTGCCCACAACCCTACTGCATTTTGATGTATTTTCCTCTAGGGCGTCTTTTCCGCATATTTTGTAGAGATAAAAACTGGGTATAAAATTCTGTATCCTGTATTCATTTATCGCCTGCCCTGACACTTGTATTTTAATAATCCTTCATAATCATTTTAACGACTGTTTAATACCTCATCCTTTATCAGCAGTTCTCAAAGAGTGGTCTAGGGATCCCAGGGATCCCCAAGACCCTACCAGGGGGTCGGTAGCGTTAAAACCATTTTCATAATAAGATTAAATGTTATTTTCCTTCTTCACTTCCACTCTTTCCCGAGGGTACAACAGAGTTTTCCAGAGGGTACATGACGTGCGACACTGCAGCTGATTGAACACAGGCCGGACGTGAGAATCCAGCTGTTGTCCATTAAGCCAGATATTAATGAGATTTGCAAACCTGTAAAACAATGCCACTGTTCACTAAAAATACTCACGTTAACATACAAAGGGCTGTTATTCTTTTTCAATGAATTAACAAATATTTTGGAATCTTCTCCATTTTAATTTCTAATACAAAATAATAAATATAATCCCCTTAAACAAAAGCTCTTTGCGGTCCCCAGAGTTGAGTTGAAGGGGTCCTAAGCCCTGAAGGTTTGAGAACCGCTGCTGTGGACGGACAGTAACTCACCCAGCACTCCACAGCCGGACACGCACGTTGCAGAGGGTGCAGCCCTGCAATGGACCACTCTATGCGTAAATCCCTACCTGCGTTTCAGAGCCTTTCTTCAGAAAAGATTCCCGGAAGCAGCGTTCCTCTATCAAAGGGCATGAGTGTATTTAAGGCTCAATACATTTTGTTAATTGCTCCCCTAAAGATTGTACAAATTGATACTCCAGTGATACTCCAGTGGGCAGTCTGTGACAGTATCTATCTCCCGGGATTTTTGATGTTTAAACTCAGCTGAGTTGAGTAACATTGTTTACCCTGCGAGAAGTCATTCTCTGAAACCCTCAGCTATTCTAGAGACCACACAGGGAGGGAAAAAGGGGCTGGCCCCAGGAACTGAATGCTCGAGAAGCAGCCTGTGGTATGCTGAATAACTGTCCCACCCCCAAAGATATCCATGTCCTAATCCCTACGACCTATGAGTGTGACCTTATGTGGTTAAAAAAAGTGGGGGGGCGGGTGTCAGTCTTTGCAGATGTGATTAATTTAAGGATCTTGAGATGGGGGATTCTCCTGGATTATCCCAGTGGGCCACAAGCGTCCTCACGGGAGGGAGGCAGAGGGAGATTTGACACACACAGAGGGGAAGGCAAAGTGGAGACGGGATGGAGAGGGATTTGAGGGTGCTGGCCTTGAAGACTGGAGTGATGTGGCCACAAGCCAAGAAACGCCAGCAGCCACGGGAAGATGGAAGAGGCAAGGAGTGGATTCTCCGCAGACCACACCTTGACTTCAGCACAGTGACACTGATTTTGGACTTCTGGCTCCAGAAAGGTGATAGAACAAATTTCTGTTGTTTTTCCCCGAAGTTTGTGGTCCCCTGTTACAGCAGCCACCCTCCCATGGGAGTGCATCACCCTCCAGTGATGGGGGCTGACTCCCTCCTTGCCAACCCCGTCTCCCCTCCGACAGCATCACCTGTTAGAAAACCCTCTTGCACTGGGCTGCAATGTGCCTCCTCAAAGGCGCCCCACTGCCCCCACCCCACCCCACTCAGGGGCTCAGGGTGTGTATACGTTGCCGGGTATATTAATTCCTCTCAGTTCCTCCCGCCGCGCCCTGAGCGAGCTGCTCTCGTGAGACACAGGCAGAGAAGGGATTTGGGGTGGCAGGAGATGGGGGCCGCGGGAGGAAGGGAAGAGGCAGCATTGGTGGCAGAACAAAGCTCTCATGTGGCAGCCCCAGGCCTCGCAGGGCTTCAGAGGGGCCCAGCGGGGCCAGAGGTGAAAGAATTTGCCGGAGGATGAGAGGGCTGGGGGGAAGAGCGATCACAGCTACACCGAGGTCTGGGGGAGACCACTGGCTTCCAGAGGTGGCCTGGGAAGCGCTGGCAGCACCAGCCTCTGGCCCTCAGCACTCAGAGCCACCACCCGCTCACAATTCACCCCCTGTCCATGCTGCACCCCACGCCTGTGCTGCACCCCAAGCCCACAATGCACCCAAGCCACACTGTACCCCACACCTGCCCTGCACTGCACCCCATCCCCACCCCCATTAGAGGCAGCAGGGAGGCCCCTAGCGGGACGCAGGGCTCTTGCACACGTATCACGTTTCCTGATTTCTGCAGCACACCCACCGGGACGTGTGTGAGGGAACTGATGCTTGTAATTCTGCACCCCACAACTCCTCCCTGAGCACTGGGCACACGAGGCCCGGTTTCAGAGCTGGAGATGAACCATTGCATCAGAACCACAAACGAGAAGTCACATCAGAGGGCCTTGAAGGCCATGAGCCAATCTGGCCTTGAACAGAGGAGCATGGGGAACTGTCACAGCGCTGCGGGCGCTGCCACAGCTCTGGGCCCACCATTAGGGTTCACACCCGCTTGCCCAGCCTGACTTTCTCCCCACTGCCCAGCCTGGCTCCTCCTGTGGCTCATCCACTCTGGCCACCCTGGACAGTCTGCTGACCCTTGTATGCCCTCGCTTCCCCACCTCACTGCCTTTGCTTGTGCTGGGCCTTCTGCCTCCCTAGTCACCACTCACGCACCAGTCTCAGGACCCAGCTCCAATGCCGCCTCCTCCAGGGAGCCTTCCCTGATGCCCCATGAAAGCGATTCCTCTTGTCCTGTCCCCATTCTCTCTCCTGCCAGGTTCTGGTGACACATATTGCCTGTCTGCCTGGGTTATGATCTCCCTGGGGAGGTGTCCGTGCCATCCTAGTCTCCTCAGCATCCTCTGCCTGTCCAGCACAGGGCTCCACACCCACAAACATTTCTTACACCGCCATGGGACCAGATGCTGCTTTACTGCAGCAGGTGGGGTGGGAGGGGAGCCAAGGATCCAGAGAGGTGACCACTGCCTGAGAGGCCTCGTGGGAAGAGGCTCGTGGGAAGGGTGTGGTGTGCACCCTGGCTGGGTGTCCTGAGCCCGGGGATAACCCCATACCCTGGACAGTGTGAGGCCGGAGCGAGCTGCCGTATGGAGCGGGGATGTGCTCAGTAACTACCGTCTCCCCTCCGCCCCTGCTCCGTCAGTGGCTCAGCCTCATTCGCTCGTCCTTCACCCACAGGTGCTTGTGAAACACCTCTCCAGGCTGACGCGGCTGCGGGAGCAGGAGGCCCAGGCCACGTGTATGCCCTGACACAGCACCACACCACCCCACTGAGTCATTCCAGAACAGTCTTCAGTTTGTGATGTTCCCCTACCGGTGGGGAAGAGAGGGAAGGAGGAGGGATGGTCATCTGTCTGAGTGTCCTGTGCTGCTGTGACAAATGGCCACAGACTTAGAGGCTGAAAGCAACACAAACACATTCTCTTCCAGGTCTGGAGGCCAGAGTGAAACGGGTCTGCAGGGCTGGCTCCTCCTGGAGGCTCCAGGGGAGGATCTGTTCCCGGCCTTTCCAGATTCCAGAGCCGCCTGCACTCCTTGGCTCCTGGCACCTCCTCCTTCTTCAAGCCGGCAGCCCAGCACCTTCTCTCCTCCGACTCTGCTTCTGTCATCACTTCTCCCCGTCTTCTCCACCCCTCCTGCCTCCTCCTCTGAGGACCTCTGTGACGATGCGGGGCCCACCCAGGTAATCACCCCACTGCAAGATCTTTAACTTAATCACACCTGCAAAGTCCCTTTTGCCATGTAAGGTGACATATCCACAGGTTCTGGGGATTAGGACAGGGACATCTTTGGGAGGCTGTTATTCAGTGCCCTGCACACCATCTGAGATGAGGCATTTCAGAGAGGGGCAGTGCCTAGCCCTGGGTCACACAGCAGCCAGGACCAGACACAAGTCCTCAGCAGGAAACCCTGGCTCTGTCTGCTGCCCACCAGCTCTGAGGAGGGAGGGGTAGGAAGGCCCTAATAGGGTGGAGAAGCGCGTCATAGACATTGGAATTCTGGTGGAAGATTGAGGACGACAAATTCCAGGATCTGGGGCAGGGGGCAAAGGGGAAAAAGCGGCAGGAAACATGCAAGCAAGGTGTTCGGGGTTCAGTAGCAAGGACAGCGCTTTGCACACAGTAGGTGCCTAATAAATAGTCATTGAAAGACTAAATGAGCATTCTGGAATAGCTCTGAGCCTTTGAGAGTGCTGGGAACAGAGGTGGCCCCAACCCAGGCTGAGGCTGGACCACCTGTGGGAGCCACTGTGGGTGCAGCGGCTGCATAGTGATGCCCCCGCAGTGGCCGTGGACAGTCGCACACAGACCCCTGAGGCCTTCTCCAGCCGGTGGAAGCTTGCCCACCCTGCCTAGGGCAGTGCAGGATTTTACACTCCCAGGACCAGCCCTCCGCCCAGCAGCACAAAGACCCCAGTGACCCACCCCTCTGCGGGATGGCTCTGAGGAGCGTTCTGCATGGTCCCCTAGTGAGACTGAGCCCCTGAGGCCCACAGTGGCCGCCCCGCCATCCCAATGCTCCCTGGCTCCCCCTCCCTCCCGCTCTCAGCCTCCTCACTCTCTCTCGTGCTCCCTGGGATCGCCTCCCAGTTAAGCTGCCTGCACCCAAGTCCTGGTCACTTGTCGCTCAGGAACCTAACCTGAGACAGCTGCAGGGCAAAAGGCTGGACCGTCTGCAGCCTCTGACACTCAACCGCCCAGCTGAAGTGGGGCCACGGGACGTCCTTGCAATTCTTCTCTCCTGGAACTTCACACCCAACTGCAGTGCCAACCAGGGCCTTGGAGACGTCGTTTTCCAGTCAGATCCTGGGGCCGCTGAAGTCCGAGGCGAAGCAGAGGGTCAGAGAGAGGCCTGCTGTGACCCCTGGCCCAGAATGGCAGCAAACAGATGAGGAGGCTGAGTGTGAACGGGGACTCGAGCTCCAGCCGTCACCCATCCTTCACTCGACAGACGTTCACAGAACACCCGTCACGAGGCAGCATGTGCGGATGCCCCGAGGGGAGCAAGTCCCAGGCTCAGCCCTGCCCTGATGACAGACGCCGGCGGGGACAGGAGCCACACGCTGCGCACTGCATGACGCTGGCGTGGGTTCTTTGGTCTGCTGGCTGGAATCGTGTTGCCGGATCATCTCTCCAACCCCTCGTTCTGTGCACGAAGAAGCCAAAGTCCCAGAATGTATAGCACGTGCTACACACAGGAGGGGGGTGGACGGCTGCTGGTGCCTGGAGTGAGGACGGCCCAGCAGGACGCGGCCACAGCGACGCTCTGAGCAGGGACCAATAACCCAAAACACCGCGCCTCACGAGGACGGTACCGTGGCTAATCACCCGGGAGCTGGGCGGCTCTCTGGGGATGGGGCTTCTCCTGGCACGGGCACCAGGCAGGAGGTGTAAACAGGACTGGGGCGGGCTGGGCAGGGGAGGGAGCAGAACCAGCGACAGGAAGAGCAGCTGCAAGCCCGGATGGGGTGAGCTGACACCACCGTGGACCATGCAACTTCGGGTTTGCCCCGAGCGCTGGAGGGTGTGTACAGCTGTGATAGAGACCACTCGCCCTGCTTCCTGGTGCCTGCTGTGCCTCAGGGCCTTGACACTACAGCCCATGAGCAATCCCGAAAAGCAGGTGCTATGATCTCCACTTCATAGGTGGGGAAACCGAGGCAAAGAGCAGTTAAGCAACCTGGTTGCAGGGACACAACTAGCAGGTGACAACTGAGACAGAGCCCAGGTGTGCCTGACCCCAAAGCCACTGACTGTACTTTCCAAGGCACCAAGACCGCCTCCCTTCTTGCTTAGAAATCTTCAGCCAATGCAAAATGGCGCATGAAACCCCCAAGCATATCATTTTGCAACTGTTCAGTATACGCCTGCTCACCCCTAGCCTGGAAGCCCACTGAGGCCGGAAAGTGCCCAGGACCAGCCCTTGCGCCCAGCAGGGCTTGCTGTGGGCTGAACCAAAGGGAAAGTAAGCACCCCAGAACTCACAGCACACCTCCCACCCGCCCCCGCCCTTCCCTGGACACAAAGGACTCAGTGGCTCTCCTGCCCAGGGATCAGGCAGACAGCACAGATGTCGTCCCAGGCAGGCTGCCGAGAACCCCTCACGCCAGGGAGTCTGGGCCTAAAGGCCAAAGGGCTGCCCGCCGTGAAAACGTCAGACGAGGTCTTGGTGGCGGAGAAGGGTAACGGGAGACCTCATGGCCAACACAGCGTGTTTCCCTGAAATGATGGCTTAGCTTTGAGCCAGACAATCTCTCTGGGGTCAGCGGAGGGGACAGCATTGTCAGAAGAAAAGTGGTCACACCCCTGAGGACGGTGGCAGCCCCCGTTTTTACAGACAGGTACACTGAGGCCCAGAGAGGGAAGGAGGCTCGCCCAAGGTCCCACTGAGGTCCGGCGGGGGGCTGCGTCCAGGAAGCTCAGGCACTGACGGGGCCGGGTGCTGCCGAGGGGCTGGGCTGGGAGCTGGAGGAGAGGCCCAGGAGGGCCGGGATTGCTGCCTTCCAGCGGGAACAGACGGCTCTGGGCAGCCCCAAGGACCCGGGGAGGTAGGGTGGTCGGGGGGGACCTGGGGCCAGAGGGTCAAGGTTACAGGGAGGCAAATGGACTCCACACGGTGAAACTCTCCCCCACGGTCGGTGGTGGGTCCCTGAGGCCGTGCCGTGACCCCAGGCAGGAGCCCCTATAGGAGGCAGAGGAAAGAGCATGTGCCCCCGAGGCAGACAGAGCTGGGTTTGGGTCTGGCCCTGCTTTCCCAGCTAGGAGCAGGCAGGTGCCTCACTGGGAAAACACGAATAACGCTTCACGGTCCAAGTGAGAAGAGGGGTTGTGTAAACCGCCCCCACACACTACGAGGCATTATCAGGATGCTCCAAATGGGTCAAGCCTTCGCCATCCCAAACACTCTGCCACACATTAAGAGGGGGCAGTAAGGGGCCGGCCCCGTGGCTTAGCGGTTAACTGTGTGCGCTCAACTACTGGCGGCCCGGGTTCGGATCCCTGGCGCACACCGACGCACCGCTTCTCCGGCCATGCTGAGGCCGCGTCCCACATACAGCAACTAGAAGGATGTGCAACTATGACAGACAACTATCTACTGGGGCTTTGGGGAAAAAAAAGGGAGGAGGATTGGCAATAGATGTTAGCTCAGAGCCGGTCTTCCTCAGCAAAAAGAGGAGGATTAGCACGGATGTTAGCTCAGGGTTGACCTTCCTCACACACACACACACACACACACACACACATAATAAATAAATAAATAAAAGAGGGGGCAGTAAGCCACCCACTGCAGCTGGCTGATGTGCATGGGGACGGGGACAGGCACCCCAGCCCCCGTCAGGGAGACGCGTGTCTGGGCACAGTGGGATTCCCTTCCAGCTCTGCCAGCCGCGGATGGCGTGACGCTCCAACTGACGGGCCCCCCCGGGCGCCCGTTTCCCCACCTGTACATGGGGTGCCCCAGCAGTCTTAAGAAGTTCTGTGAGGATCTCAGGGCATCTGGCCCGGGCGCGGGGCCCGAGGGAGCACCCCGTAAGCCGCAGCCGCTGTGACACCAAAGCAGGGTGCTGGCAGACACCCTAGAGAACACGGCAATGGAAACATCCCCGAGTAAACAGACACGCTCCACTCAGGTTGCTCTGCCTGCGTGCTGGCAGCCCCGAGGCCAGTGCTTCGGGGCAGCCCGTGGTGGTTAGCACCCATCTGGCCAGTCCCCTGAGCAGCTCGCAAGATCGTCGCCCAAAGATATGAGCTGCTATTTGAACACCTCCCACGTTCTCCTGTTGCAACTATTTTAACTGCCTTTTCGAGCCTCTTCCACACGCCAGGCACTTGCACCCTCGGTCCCTGTGGAGCCCCAGGGGGAGGTGGCAATGGAAGCCCAGAGAGGTTCGATGATTGATGATGCTAGCAGGTGGCAGAGCTGGGGTTTGAGCCCAAGAGACCCGACTTCAGGAGAGGCCTTCCCACGTCCTTCAGAGGCAGGGGCAGAGCGAGGGTTGCAAGGAAGCCCCCGTGTCTGTGCAGAGGAGGGGCCAGCAGCCCAGAGTTCCAGCAGTTGCTGCTGTTGGCAACTGCAGCCGGCCTGGCCCTGAGGACCAGTGGCAGGACCGACCCCTCCCTGGGCTGGACACCTCCCCACCCTCTGCTTTCATCCCCCAGACTTGCCAATTGCCTGTCGCCAGCTCACAGATCTCCCATGACCCAGACGATGCTCTGGAGGGTCAGGGTGTCAGACAGGCGACTTCTCCATAAGTGAGGACCACACTCCCTATTCTGGGACAGTAAGACTGGACTTTCCAGGAGTTTATCACAGTCAAGTCTTAATTCTAGAAAATACACCGCCTACCCCCAAACTACGTCATCGACAGAAGCCATAAAGAATCGAAGGTCTCTGGTGGCAGGTTAGGAAGTAACCCTGGACATAAGGAAAATCAGTTCAGAGCTCAGCGCTGCCCATGCTGAGCCGGAGAGCGCCAGCTGGTTCTCGGGCAACCATCGTCCTTTTCAGATGCAATTTTGGATGAATTTCTGGGTCAGGATGATTTGTCTTCTGCCACACCTAATTCAGATGGAGTCACGCAGGGAAACCCAGGCCCAGGGCCCCTGCCTGTGCGAAGCTCCTTAATGCTGTCACCTGGGACAGCTCCCTTCCCAGCAAAAGGACCGCGGCCTCTGCGGAACGGAATCATCTGGACTTCTCGCCGAGTCATGGACTTCCAAACCGGAGTGTGCCCTCCTTAGACCTGGAAGCAATGTTTTCTCATTTTCACTTGATTTTTCATTGCAACAGAAAAGCACACAATGAGGAAAACTTGGAAAGATGCAGATGGGGGCAACCCTGGCCCTTTGTCCTACCCCCAACAGACAAGGACCACTGTTGACATCTTGATGTATTTCCTTCTAGTCTTTTCTCTTCCATTGTTCTTGTAGAGTTGAGATCATATATGACACACAATCTTTGCCCTCAGCTGTTTTCCAAATTAAACTTGTTTTCTTAAGCATTTTCTCCTAACATTGAAAACTCTTCCCATGCTGTTAACTAGAATGCTCTCCCCCACCCCCGAATGTAAGGGGTTTCAGGAGAATATGGATTTTTGCTTGTTCTTGTCCATTGCTGATTCCAGGGCCTGGGCAGTGCTTGGCACACAGTAGGCATTTAGTCAATGTTTGTTGACTGAATGACTGACTGCATAGCTGACTGACACCCCAACACTCCCCTCCACATTTAGGTGGTCTCTAACCTTCTGCTGTTCCTAGTGATGCTGAGGTGAACGTCTTTGTGGCTCCATCCCTGCCCACACTTGGGTTTGGTGAAGGCGTGTGTCTCTCTGTTCCCAATACCAGGACCTGCGCTAACCAGAGCAAGGGGCTAGGGCTTAGGTTCTGGCTCTGCCACACACTCTCCTGGACTCTGGACAGTCGGTTTTCCTTCTCCAGGCCTCGGTTTCTCCTCTGTGCGGGTGGGTGGGTTTGGACTGGAGCATCCTCCAGGCCCCTTCCAGTTCTGTGATCCTCACCCAGCGGCCATGGGAACAGAAGGTGGCTGAGCCAGCCCCTCCTGCTCTCTCTCTGGCCCTGCACCCCTGCTGTGGGCTGAATTGTGTCTGTCTCCCCACAACTCACATGTTGAAGTCCTAACCCCTAGTACCTCAGAATGTGAATGTATTTTGAGAGAGGGTTTTTACAGAGGTGATTAAGGTAATCACCAGAGGTCATCCGGTGGGCCCTGATCCCGTATGAGTGGTGTCCTTATAAGAAGAGAAAATTTGGACACAGACATGCACAGAAAGAAAACCCTGTGAGGACACAGGAGAAGATTGCCATTTAGAAGCCAAGGAGAGAGGCCTCAGAAGAAACCAACACTGCCCACACCTTGACCTTAGAATTCCAGCCTCCAGAAGTGTGAGAAGACAAATTTCTGCTGTTTAAGCCCCCGGTCTGTAGAACTTTGCTATGGTGGCCCTGGCAGACTAACACAACTCCCCATGAACCGCTGACCACCTGGGGGATTCCTGCCTGCCAGACCTGTAGCTGCCCAGGGAAGACACCTAGGCTCAGAGAGAGCATGGGTCTTGCTCAAGGACCTGGGGTTCATTGGTGGCAGAGCTGGCACTGGAAGCCCCCTCCCAGCTCAGGTGGAAGCCTCCGCCCCACCTTGGCCAGATGTGACCATGTGGGCTGCAATGTTATAAAGCCACCACCATACTCATCTTCATCTACTGGGCCCCACCCCCCGTGGGCCAGCACTGCACGCAGAGCTAAGGGCATTCCTTCCATACGATGGGGAAATTGAGGCATGAGAACCCACAGCTAGTGAACTGGATGTGGATCCAGGCCTGTCTGACACAGAACGCCATCTCCTACAATTTCCCTGGCCATCTGAGATCAACACACAATAGAACGAGTAGGCAAATGCTTCGGGCCTTGATGCCACCCCAAGCCATCTCAAAGGCGCCCTTGTAATCAGACTGAAGGAAGACCCGCCTGCAGCCCCCCTGGCATAAAGGAGAGGGGAGTCTCCGATCCGAGGAGGCTGGACAGCTTGCCTGAGGCTTTGACCGTCCGGCCCCTCTGGGCAGCTGGAGACCAGACCCAGTGAGGCCCAGCCACACCTGCTGGAGCCAAGCTCCGCAGTGATGCCAGCCTTCCCTAGGGAGGACGGTGAGGACCTGCCCTTGTTGATGACAGAAGCCCCTGACCTGCCAGATGTGCAGGCGGCCAGACAGTAGAGCCAAGCACCAGGCACAAGGGACCGCACTGCTCTCCCCCACTGTGGGGTGGGTGAAAATTAGTGCTGTGCAAATAACAGCCTGATGGGCTGGGGACAGGTCTGGGGCATGAGTGACAGGTGGATGGGAGAGCTCGCCCATGGCCAGGTCCAAAGGGCTGGAGTAACTCAGGAAGACAGGTGACCCTGCTCATCTAGCAAGGACCATCACAAGCTATTGAGGACCCACCATGTGTGGGGTTTCTCACTTGAATCTCATCCTCTCCAGGTAACCAGCACACTGCTTTTACCCATCAGGAAGCCAAGCTCAGGAAGGTGCCACGGTTTGCCCAAGACCACAGTTTGTCCGCCATTAGGTGGACACCATGGTTCAAACACTAGTCCCCTTGCTCTTTCAAACCACGACCTCCCACAGCCCCCCAGTGCCCACATACCCCTTCTCCCAGGACAACCAGAAAAGGGGAGGAGGGGGGAAATGCCAGCGCTCCTTCCAGGGTTCTCCCTGACTACAGGAGGGACTGGAGGTATCAATTATGGTCACAGAAAGCCTAAAATTACCCTGTGTGCATCCTGGCATTATCCCCACCTGCCATTAGATAAATGTGTCTGGAGGTTCTGCCAAGTCTCGGGGTGCCCTGCTCCCCAGCCACCTCCAGATAACAGGTTGGCCATTTCAGAAATCCTCTTCTAGAGAATTCTGCCTCCCACCACGTGCCATTTGCTCTCAGACACTCTCCCAACACCCACTGCCAGTGTGATCCCTCCTTCCTGGGTTGGAAAGGGGAGGGGACTGTTTCCCCTGGGACGGGGGTCCCCTCCATGCTGAGAGCACACAGTAAGCGCTCACTAAATGCACAATCCCTCCCCAGTCCAATTCCCCCCTGAGGAAGCCACTGTCCCCACTGGTTTCTGCACAATGGCCAAAGGCCATACTGCAGTCTGTGGCAAGACAGGCTCAGAGGAAAGAGCACAGGAGTTAGGGAGCACCAGGTTCGAATCCCCGCCCCACTGCCTGAGCTGAGCAAGTGACTCAAGCCTGGTGAGCCTTGGTCGCACCCTGAAAAATGGGGTGACGGCCCCTCCCTGCCTGGGAATGTACAGCAAGCCCTGGCTCAGTGCCGAGCCTCAGGAGACTCTCAAAACGGGGCTCTCAGGCCGCGCTCCAGACTCGCATCCTCCAAGGCCTCCCTGCTCTAGATCTCAGTTTCCCCAAGCGCACTAGGCGCGGCTGGCTGGTGGCGATGTGGGATTTTCCAGCGCCGCACAGAGGCTGTCAGATCCGGTGGGTGCGGCAGGAGAGGCGGCAGTGGGGATGCGCAGGGGTGAAGGGCCTGAGACCAGGCGCGGAGATCCCGGCGGGTCCCACACACCTGCTGGCTCCGCGTCCCCAACTGTCGCGGGCGAGTCCAGGGCGCCGGGGGTCGGCCTGACGCCCCCTACCCAGGCGCTGCGGGAGCCGCGCAAGGGCGGCGCCCCCTGCCGCAAAGCCCCCATGTGATCCCACCTCTCCGTGGCAGGGTCTGGGCGGCTCCGCGCCCGTCGCCCGGACCCTGGCTGTCTCCTGCAGCCTGCGGCGACCCGGACCCCAGTGAGAAGCTAAGGAGTGGCGCCTTCCAGAAAGCCCAGCGCAGCCACCCTCGGCCGGCGAGGTGGGAAGGCGTCCCCAGACCGCGCTGCAGCGCTACGCGCTCGGGGCGCAGGGGCAGGAGGTTGCGCGCCGGACCCTCGGGACTGGAAGACCCTGGAGCAAAAGTTGGGTGGAGCCGCTGCGCGATTTTCCGCTGTGCTGCAGGTGCAGCCCCCAGCTTGTTGAGCCGCGATCCTGCTCGGGGACGCGCCGGTCCCTCCGTCCCCACACTCACCTGCACTCATCTCAGCCGCAGCTCGGAGTCGGGCCTTCCGGTGCTGCTGCAGCCCGACGCTCCTGCCCGCAGGTGCACGCCCGCCCGCACGATCGCCCGCCCGCCCGCCTGCCGGTCAGCAGGTCGGCGCCCGCCCGCAGCGCCGCCGCAGCCCCTCTGCGCCCCGGCCCCGCCCCTCAGGTCCCGCCCCCACCGGCCACGCCCCCGGGGCGGCCCCGCCCCGCCCCGCCCCGGCAGAGCCGCGGCCTGGGCGCACCCTGGGAAGTGTAGGCGCCGCGCCCCCGCCGCTCTGTCTTCGTGCCCCAGCCGCCACACGGACGGACTACAAGTCCCAGTAGTCTGTGTGTCCCACGCATGCGCGGGAGAGCTACATCGCTTCGGGCTCCAGCGGCCGCCGGTGGGCCCCTGCGGAGCCGTCTCCGCGGCCTGTCTGGCGCCCTGGCTGGTGGTGGCTCTCGGAAGCCCGGGAGTGGCGAGCAGAGCGGCCGAGGGAAAATCTAGCTTGGTGCAGCTCTTGTTGAGTCGTGGAGCTGCAGGGGCCTTGAAGACCTTCTGGGCCGATCGTCTGTTTCCCCAGTTTGCAGAGGGAAACTGAGGCCGGGGCGGGGCGCGCAGGATTTGCCCTCTTCCTCCAGTGAGCAGGCTAGGATTCGGGCACGGGGCTCCTCACTCCAGGACTAGGGCCGCACATCCCAGGCCACGGCGCGCCGCCCCGGCTGGCGCCTTGGTCTAGTTCGGCTGGCGCCCGGGGAGGGGGCGCGTCCCACGCCAGGGCAGTCCTGGGCCCAGCCCCCGCAGTGACCGACTGCCCTCTGTGACGTCAGGCGCCCAGCACGGGGCGTGGGTCCGGATACAGGAGAGGGAAGGCCCCGGGATGGAGCAGGCGGACCCCCCTGGGTGCCTGGTACTGACAAAGCGTGAGCCGCAGGAGTGCGGAGGGCCTGGGCTGGAGGAGCGTTCGGGAGGCAGACTTTCCGGGACCTGGCACTGCTTGGGGAGGAGGGGCCGGGGCTGTTTGGTGTTACTGTAAACAAGGGAACGAGGGCTGGCCACAGAAAATGTGGACTCTGCATGGAATACGTAGGCAGGAGCAGATATTCTGCCCTGGCCCCCAGCAGCATCCATCTTCCCCGAAGAGGCGCCAGGAGCGAGGCCTGAGGACAGCGGCTCCTGCGGAGAGCGAAGTCCTGGAGCGCTAGCCATGGGCAAGGCCAGTCGGTCTCAGCCCCACACACCCTGAAAACACAGGAGGCCTGGCTGGGTGGCTGGCCTGCAGCCGCAGGGCTCCAATGCCTGCCCCCTGGGGCCTTGTGCCCAGAAAGCAAGTGTGATGTGCTGGAAGGAGCTCTAGAGGGGGTCAGATGTCCTGTCCCCACCCAGCTCCTGCCCTCAGTGGTGCGACCCTGAGCAAGTCCCTTCGTCCGCGGGCGTCAGGGCCCCGTCTGTGAAGTGGCTGAGTGCAGGATCTACCGCTGGCTGGGAGCATTCACTTTGGGTCCTTAGTCCCAAAAGTGGCAGGGCAGATGCAGGCCAGTGGGGGTGGAGGCCCCAGGGATCTCCCCGCCTGGTGGGGAGCCTGGCTTCCCATCTGCTGGTGCAAGGAACCTAACCCTGTGTCTCCGTGTTCATCAGCAGACGTGATACAGTGCCCACCTTTTAGGATGGTTTGAGGGTTTCGTGAGCTGATGCACGCCATGCCCCAGCGTGAGCTGAGGTCAGTACGTGTCTGTGAAATTATCATGCTCTCATTATGACTCTCAGTGCCTTCCATAGGGCCTGGCGTAGAGTGGACGCTCCACAGATACCTGTTGAATAAAGGGAGAGGATGGAGGGAAGCAGGGGATGCTGAAAAGCTACGTGCCCACCCTCAGCGTCTGGCCCCTCCGGACCATCACCCTGGGAGGCAGGCCGGACATCCACCCAATGTCGGCACACCCCTGGCACCGCTCGTCCTCTTTTGGAAGCTCTCTGTCAGGCTGTCCACGGCGAGGTGTGGACAGGCCACCTGCTCCCGAGTCCCTGTGAGTCAGAGGGTGGACGTGGGTGGCCCAGTTCCTGGCTGGTCCCAGAGCTGAGCCTCCTGTGTGGCCACCCAGGCCTCCTGGTGGAGCCAGTCCTGCCTCTCCAAGCAGCCACCTGCAAACAGGGTGGGGACTGGGGAGTCACAGCAGTTCTCAACCTGGAAGGACTTCAGGTTCATGTGGTTCCGGCACATTCTTTCACTAGGGCAGAACCTAAGGCTCCAGGAGGTGCTGCCCAGAGTCACCTGGCGGGTCAGCGGCAGGGGAGGGACTTGACCTAGGTGTCATGTAGCTGTGCCCCCACCCCCTCTGCCCTCGCTCCGCTGGCTCCTAGCAGGGTGAGCTCCAAGTGGGGCAGGCCTGCTCACTTGTCTTCCTCCACGGCGTCTGCTGAGACAGGTCGATTTGGAGAACTAGACTTTGTTCCCATCCCCGATGCTGCCAACAGGGGTGACCTCGGGCAACTTGCCTGCGCTCTCTGTGCCTGTTGCCTTATCCTTCCACCCACAGTCCCTGCCCCATAGGGTTGTGAGGAAGATCAAATGGGTAACATGAGGAAAACACTTCAGAGCACCTGGCAAGAAGTCAGGGTTCCATAAGTGATAGTTATTGTAATTATGGTTATTGAAACAGACCAGGGAGAAGGACGTGCCGTCACTTCCCCTTACAGACTGCTGCCTTCTCTTGCTGGTCATTCATTCGTCCATCCATCAGCATTCACTGGACGTCTTCAGTGTACTGGGCACTGTTCTTGTGAAGAAAACAGACGAGAGTTTGTTTCCCGAGTCACAGGATTCATTGTAGAAAATGCTGCCCCCTGCTCTTTGAGCAGGCCCTGAGGGAGGGGGTTTCAGAGGGCCTTCAAGGGGCCGCTTGACACAAGGAGGCCCCAGACGGGCTAACAGTCAAACCAAGATCCTTTCAACATTTATTAAGAGTGCACTCAGGAAAGCTGGCAGTGCTGGGCCCAGACGCAGAAGGAGGAGCGTCCCTTGCTGCCTCCCACCGCCTCCTCCCGCCAGGCCACACCTCCTGCAGACGGAGGGCCGCCCTGCGTGACCCAGGCCTCTCCGCAGGCAGTGTAGGGGCCACGCCTGCTCCTCAGAGTGCCCCACACCTCAAGCGCCTATCAAATGGTTCCCCTGGGGCATTCCCCATCTCATTTCATTGGGGGCTCCCTTCGAGCCCCTCACAGGTGGGTCCCCCAGGCAGTGGCCTCAATGGCCCCTCTGCTCAGCTCCGTGCCCACCCTGACTGCACACACTTCTGCCCCATTTCCTGCCTAAGGACTTCCACGTTTCATTTGCTTTAATCCTTCCAACACCCCTTGAAGCAGGGCTGTGGTCTTCTCCCCTACAGGCTTGGAGAGGGGACAAGACCCGGCCAGGCCTCGCTCGGGGAAGCGCAGAAGGGGTTGAGCTTTCCAAGGCAACTGCGGACTAGGCTTTCTGGCTGGAGCCTCCAGCCTGCAGCGCTGGCCGGCCTTCCTCCCTCCCGGCATGGGCCCCGGGCACTCGGCCTGCTGCCTCTGGCGCTCTCACAGCTGCCGTTGGGATTAGGAGGCTCTCAGAGGTGGGTGCATCCACCTTTCCCCTGCTTTGTGGCCGGTGCTGTCCATGTCCAAACTTGGGCTCCAGGAGGATGGTGGTGTAGTGGGGGCCCACATGTCAGACTGCCTGGGTCATAAAGGGCGACACGCGCAGTGCCAGCAGGCAGGTGCTGGGAGCTCAGGAGGCCAGGAGAGGATGGTAAGAGCCCTGGGTAGGACCTCAGGGGAAACTCGGAGGCTCCACCCCAGCCACCTCTTCTCAGTGTCCTAACCACCTATTACGGGATGTGGGTTGTTCTGGTGATGGAGGGAACAGAGTACAGGAAGGCAGTCCAGACTCGTGGCCCGCTTGGTTCCAGGGTCAGGTCCCCCTAAGCCGACTCTGCTCTCCTGTAGGCACCAGGGTGTGCCTTTGGGGTTCCTCTCCTGGTAACCCAGAGGCGATCATAAAACCTGAAAAAGGAAATAAGTGGAAATATGTGCTTTCAGAAACATCTGCTAAATATGTAGAACCACCTGCTCGGTTTGGAAGTGCAGCCATTGATGGTGAGTCTTTGGGGATGTTTTTCCCGTAGGGGCTGCATCGGGTGAGGCTTCCTAAGAAATGAGCCCAGTGACCTGTGGGCAAAGACTCTTCTCGTGATACATGCCTCCGTGACAAGCAGAAGCACCTGTCACTGCTCCACAGGCCTGCAAAGTGCTTCAAAATTAGGGTCACTTGTCCTGAAAACGTTTATTGCCTTTTTGGGGGGCACAAAGGTCTTGGGAAGTGCAGAATGATGAATGATGGGATGGGACTGGGGAGGGCAGGGGCGGACCCCAGTGCCAACCTCGCACACCCTGGCTCGGGGGGGAGTTATGTTGTGTTTCTCGAGGCCGGCGCAGGAAGAGCTGGGAGGGAGAGGGGCCGGCGGCCCATGGGTCAGGGGGCTGCTCGTCTGGGACAGGAAAGCCTGGATGGAAGGGTTTGGTCTAATGCCCAGTGGGGCCAGCCTTGCACTCAGGTGGAGGGAGCTGAGAGTAAGTGTGAAACTGCTCCTGAGGAGGACACCCAGGGCCAAAGCCAGTGAGGTGAGCAGTCACCACCAGGGCTGCCGTGTCCTGGGGCCGCTCTGTGCCATAGAATCCCCCATTATTATTATTATCATCATCATCCCATTTTACAGATGGGATCATCCTCCCATTTTACAGATGGGGATATAGAGGCATTAGCGTACCCAAATGCAAACTATTCCTGAGTGGAAAAGCCGGGTGCGTCCCCAGGCCCTTCTGAAGAGAAAGCCCGGGGGCTTTGGCACAGTGCCCTTCCTGGATCTGTCATCACCTCCAAGGGACAGCGGGGAGGCCAAGTGACGATGCTGAGAGGCTGGGCCGAGGGTGAGGAGCACAGCTGAGAGGAACCTGGCCCACTGGATCCAAACCCTGCCGGGCCCTCTGCCCCCCTCACCTGGATAGCTCAGCCTCACCCTCTGGACTTTGCTGGAGATTCCCTCCTTGGAGAAGCCCCTTGACCCCCCAGCTAAGCCAGGGGCCACCTCTGTTCCCAAGGCCTTGACTGTCACTGCCACACTGCTCTGTCCTCTCGCCATTTGTCTCCTGCCTGGCTCCCTCACCAGACGTCAGGCCTCCCAGGCAAGGCTGGATCCAGCTCATCAAGGGGTCTCCAGCAAATCCCAGGGTCTCCGGTGCACTCTGTGGTGTCCAGCACTTCTCAGGATCTCCAGCACATCCTGGGGTCTCCAAAGCATCTCGGGGTCTCCAGCACATCTCAGAGTCTGTAGTGAATCCCAGGGTCTCCAGCACAGAGGAGAGTAGCCAGTGAACTGTGGGGTCAGCGTGCACCCCGCCAATGTTCCCTTTGACTCTTCTCATTCAGCAAACCAAAAGGAAAAAGGTCAGACCCCTTGAGCCCCTTCCCAGCATTCCCGACCTCACACTTGGGTGTGCTGGGGCGTCCTAAAAATTGCTTCTACTATGAAGAGTGCACGGTGTGGCGGGGCTCACCTGGGACCTGATCTAGAAAGGTGTTGCCCTGAAAACCCAGCTGTGCAGAAACCATGCACTGAGGCACATGGTGGCCAGTGGAGCAGACAGCGTCCAGAGGCCCTGGAGAACCCCAGGGCACCTCCAGGCATCCTCGCCCAAGCTGCAGGTTTCTGTGTCCTTCCTTCACCTCCAGATACAGCCTGGGAATTGATTTACTTCACAGCCAAATGGAGAAACAAATGAAATATGATTTCATTGTGGGATCTTTACAACCACTTAATAATTTAAAACTATGCCATATGAAACCAGGAGTAAAAATAACATGGGACTCACATCTCAGAGCCTTGCTCTCTCAAACACAGGTCCACATACCTGATCATTCGCTAATTCAGGCCCAGCCTCAGCATCCACACCCGCAGATCACCTGAATTCTCCAGGCACGTTGGGAAGGCGAATTGTGCCGGCCGGGGCGGTACATACATGGGTTCTCTGTAACGGCTGAGTCTGTTCCGTAATTTCAACTGCCCGGTTACCTCTGAGTGGTTTGCAGACTTGGCAACATTTTGCCATCACAGAAAAATCAGGAGAGATGGTTCATTCCAGGTGATGGAATGAAGCAGAATACATGGGCCTGATTCTGGAAAGGACTCACGCTGTGTGAGACTTGGATTTTTGGCTCATGATCTAAAAGCCTTTCCTCTGATTAAATTTTGTGCCTGTGCAGCAGAAGCAGACAAGGAGAGTCAGGAGGACGTGAGAGAAATAGAGTGAGAGAGAAGAGCAAGCTCAGAGGTGGCATGATACCTCTATTGAGCATCTGCTGTATACCAGGCCCTGCGGGAAACAAGAGACGAAGAAGAGCTGATCTGGGCCCTCAAGAAGCAACTAGAACGTGCAGGTGGGTTAGTGTCCTGGGGCTGCGTAACAAAGGACTACAAACTGGGGGCTTAAACAACAGAAATTTGTGCTCTCACTGTTTTGGAGGCCAGACATCTGAAATTAAGGTGTTGACAGAGTGGTGCTTCCCGAGAGCTCCAGGGGACGATCCTTCTGCCTCTCTACCAGCTTCTGGGGCTCCCGGCGAGCCTTGGCCTTCCTGGGCTTGCAAGCTGCATCGCTCTGATCCCTGCCTCCGTGGTCCCATGGCCTCTCCCCACCCCCGTCTCTCTCCTCTTCCCATCAGGACACCAGTCCTTGGATTTAGGCCCGCCCTACTCCAGCATGACCTCATCTCAACCAGTTACCTCTAAGAAGACCCCTTTTCCAAATCAGGTCGCCTTCACAGGTCCCGGGGGTTAGGACTTGAGCAAATCTAGGGGTGTAATTCAACCCAGTGTCGCCCCCCACAAGGGCCTATGGGGTAATCTCCCAGTTGGAGAGAAGAAAACTGAGGCCCAAAGAGACAGCGTCATGCAGGGAGCCAGGTCCCAGCTGGTTGGAATCCACTGGACTCTCCCAGACACCTGACCCTGACATCCTGTGTCCCCACTTGTCGATGACAACGTGGGCACCCAGCCCAGCAGCGCACTCGGAGGAAGCCAACCCTGACAGTGAGACCAGCTCTTGTCCTGGGAGGATGGAAGGGTCCTGTCCAAAGCCTCAGACAGCGGTTCCAAGCCTCTGGTCCCTTGTTGCCACCAGACCCCCAGGCCCGTCAAGGCAAGACAGCTCATCACCCCTGAACAGTTTGTGCACTGGCCTTGCGTGTGTGCACAGTCGCGTCTCCTGGGGTGGGAGGAGGTCCACACGAGAACTGCGCTCTCTGAAGCTGCTCCATGGCCGTGATAGAGGGGTGAGCTTTGAGGAAGGTCAGTCTTGAACATCACCTTCATAATTTACTGAGTGCTTTTCCCACAGCACCTTTCGTCCCCGTGTTCCTCCGAGGACCTGCCAGCGAGTCCCACCCAGTTTTACAGATGAGGAACCTTAGGCTGAGCATGGCTAGGCGATGTGCAGAAGTTCCCCGGTGAGGAGAGGCTGGGCTGAGGCTGGACCCGCGTCCCTCTGATGACCACACAGAGCAGTCTCCTCTAGAATTCCTTTTCTCGGGCTATGACAAGCTGCTGGGAGCAGACAGCAGGACTGCGTGGCTCGGTGACAATGCCACATACCCCTAGCTGGGGAAGCTAGAAGATGCATGTTCTAGTATCTCCATGGTAGAAACAAAAAAGAAACAGTGCCCCCCAAGACCAACCTTGCCTGTCACCCCATGATCTTCTCCGTCATGTTTCTTGAAAGAAGCGTCTACACTTGCTGTCTGCACAGCCTTGCCTCTCGTTCCCTCAGAACCCACTCAGTTGTGCCTGCTGTCTCCCGCCCCCGCCCACCGCTCCCAGTCACACACTGGGACCCCCAAGGGACTCCTCCCAGTGGACGAATTTCCGCCTTTAGCTGACTTGCTATCTCTGCAGGTTCCGCTTTCCTCGTGAGCCGCCTGTCCTGAACCTCCTGCTGTGTCCTGCTCTGACCTCTCCCAGTGCCCTGCACTGGCTTCTCCCTCCCTGAGCCCCTGTTGGAGGGTCTCGGGATCCCCTCTCCTCACTCTGCCTCCCTCCCTGGGTAAACCCACACCTCACAGTGAGGAAGCCACTCCTGTGCCGACCTCTTCTGCCGTGGTCAGTTTCACGTGTCAACGCGGCCAGGCTGCAGTCCCCAGTGAATCAACCGAACGCTCATCTAGATGTCACTGTGAAGGTATCTTGTAGATGTGGCTAACATCTATTATCAGTTGACTTCGAGTAGAGCAGGTTACCTTCTAATGTAGGGGGGCCTCATCCAGTCCTTTAAAGGCCTTACGAGCAAAACTGAGATTTCCCAGAGAAGAGGAATTCCGCCTCAAGACGGCAGCATCATGTCCTGCCTGAGTCTCCAGCCTGCCAACCTGCCCTGCAGATGCTAGGCTTCCAGCCCCCACAATCCTATAAGCTAATTCCTTAAAAGAAATCCCTATCTACCTACCTACCCACCCACCCACTCACCTACCTACCTATCCATCCATCCTTCCATTCATTCTTCCTTCCATCCATCTGTCATCCATCCATCACCCACCCATCCACCCACCCATCCACCCATCCATCCATCACCCATCCACCCACCCATCCACCCATCACCCATCCACCCACCCATCCACCCATCCATCCACTCATCCACCCATCCATCCACCCATCCATCCATCACCCATCCACCCACCCATCCACCCACCCATCCACTCATCCACCCACCCATCCACCCATCCACCCACCCATCCACCCATCCATCCACCCATCCACCCACCCATCCACCCATCCATCCACCCATCCACCCATCCATCCACCCATCCATCCATCACCCATCCACCCACCCATCCACCCATCCATCCACTCATCCACCCACCCATCCACCCATCCACCCACCCATCCACCCATCCATCCATCACCCATCCACCCACCCATCCACCCATCCATCCACTCATCCACCCATCCATCCACCCATCCATCCACCCATCCATCCATCACCCATCCACCCACCCATCCACTCATCCATCCATCACCCATCCACCCACCCATCCACTCATCCATCCATCCATCCGCCACCCATCCTATTGGTTCTGTTTCTCTGGAGAACCCAGACTGATACAACTTCCAGATCCATAACTTCCCTAAGCGCCCAGGCACCACGATTGCAGGCCTCTAGCTGAGTTGGTCCTCAGCAGCTCCCATCTCCTCCCAGCTCCAGAAATGGTACCTTCGGCCACCCCATTGTGCTCCCTGACACCCAAGAAGCCCTCTGGAGGCCTCCCTCCCTGCCCCCTCACATCCATCCAACACTAAGTCTTGTCTCCAAATCCTCCAAGGAGTCCCTGGCCTGAGCCCTCTCTCACCTGGACAGTCACAGCCGTCTCCTCCTGGTCTTTCTGCTCCTGGTCCCACCTCTCGATCCCTTCCCCCGCAGCCAGAGGCATCTGCTAAATCCAAGCAAATCAGACCCTATCACTGCCCTGTGTAAACCCTCGTGGGCGGCTTTCTGTTGTTTTTATTGTAGCATTCTCAGTATGCCCTCCGTGGCCCCACAGCCCTACGTGGCTGTCCTGGCACATCCTTGCCTGCTGATCTCCCCTCCAACCGCCTTTACTCTCAGCCTCTCTGACCTCCTTCAGACCCTTGAACTCGGCCAGCTCGCTCCTGCCTTGGCCTCCCCACATGTGTTTCCTGCCTGGAATCTCTGACCCTGTTGTTCACCTGGCGGTCCCTGTGTTCCTTCAGATCTCAGATTCTTGTTGTTTTCCTCAGAAGAACTCTGCAGGACCCCACACTCCCAACTAAATTAGATTCCCCTCATAATCTCTCCTCCCATCCTTTGCCCTTCCTTGAGCCCACTTAGCATGCATTTGTGTGTTTGCACGTGTGTATGTGTGCATGCGTGTGTATATGTTCTGTGTGCACGTATACTTTGTGCACTTGTGCATGTGAGTGCAAGCACGTGTGCATGTGTGCACAAGTGTGTGCGTGTGCACGCACATGTGTGAGACCCCCGCCCCTCCAGCGGACTGCAGGCTCCGTGAGGACAGGGCCTCCATGCATCTTGTTTGCTGGATTCATAGCCCCAAGCGTAGTGTTTGGCATCTAGGAGCTCAACAAATACTTTCGGAGTGAACGAGGAGCCAAGGCAGCAGAGAGGGTACAGGCGGAGGAGTCATGACAGCTCAGGGTGTCACCACGGCAGGCAGGTGACAGAGAAGTGACAGGCGTTTTGTCTGCCTTTGCGGAGGCAGAGAGGGAAAGGGCTGTGCCCTGTTCCTGAGGAGCGGCGTGCCCATCCCCTCCTGGGACGGCCCCTCCCCTTTACCTTGGGCCCCAGTGGGTCTCGGCTCTCCAGCCGAGAGACCAGAAATGCTCCACACCCCGCCTGCCTCACCCGCCAGCTCTGCTCCCATCCCACCGCCTCCTACCTCTGGACCTGGGTCCCTGCTGCTCCACCAAAAGGCCCCCATCCCCTCCTCTGCCTGGTCAACTCCTTTTTGAACGTTAAGAATCAGTTGAGGCATCACCTCCTCCAGGAAGCCCTTTCTGACCCCTGAGCTGGGCTGTGTACTCCTCTGGGTTCCCACGGGTCCTGGGCTGCCCCTGATCACAGGCCCGGTCACACGAGTGTTGTCACTGTGTCCTTGTCCGTCTCCCTCACAAGACGGTGAGATTTGGACACTGTGAGCTCCTCGGGGAAAAGCTGAGATCTGAAGGAACGGGAGGAATGGGCCAGTAAAGGATGGGGCCAGACAGTCCAGGCAGGGGACTGTGTTTGATCTGATGTTTTAACTCCAGTTCCTGGACCATTAAAAACCAAATGGTACACCGTATCCTGTTCTAAAGAATATTTGGGGTGTCTTACAAAGAAAACTCTAGTACAGAAAGATTTTAAAAACAACGAGTAAGGGGTCGGTCCAGTGGCATAGTAGTTAAGTTCGCGCCTTCCACTTCGGCGGCCTGGAGTTCACCGGTACGGATCCTGGACACGGACCTACACGCTACTCATCAAGCCATGCTGAGGTGGCAGCCCCCATAGAAGAACCACAACTCTACGACTATGATACGCAACCATGTACTGGGGCTTTGGGGAGAAAAAAAGAAAAAGAGGAAGATTGGCAACAGGTATTAGCAAAGGGCCAATCTTGCTCAAAAAAAAAAAAAAGATAAGAAAAGAAAAACAGCAAGTGAGAAAGTTGGGGTTAAGGAGAACTTAGCAGAGTAGAGTCGAAGGAAATTAGGGCCGAGGTCGAGCTCCCGTTCCTGCTGTGGTGGGGCCCAGCCGAGGGCAGCCCCTCTGCCCCAGCACGGAGAGGAGCCAGTCAGTTACACGATGCTCTGTGTCCACAGCATTGAGAACAAGTGCCGAGAAGAAGTTGGCTATTCTCGACCCTGAGACTCGGGGAAACTGCTGCTCGGGATCCCGTGGGGAGAGGTGAGCCTGGCTTCACCCACAGCCCACAGCAAATGCAGAGTGTGTCCCTCTCTCTCTGTCCCTTTGTGTGGCTGGACACAGATGCCTGGGCACTGACTATGCATCCAGGGCACAGGGGATCTGGCACGTGGTAGGTGATGAGCAAATGTTTCCTAGAAGGAACTTAGTTGTATTAATGAAGAGACATATTTTTTAACAGAAAGATAACACAAAATTTCATGGGAAAATATGCCATCATCCATGCTTCTCGGGATGCTATGCTCCCAGGAAGCCTTACTGTTTCAACAAGGCCCTTTAGTCTCTTTACTGCACCGCCCCCTGGTGGCAGGGTGCTCTAATTGCAGGCATATGCCAAAGAGCGCTAAATCCTCTGCCGTCCCAGCTTTTACCCCCAGCCCACTATAGGTGGGCAGATGATGCTCTCAGCAAAAATCACCCGAGCACTTGCCTTCAGCCAACACAGAGGGAGAGGAAGGAAGGGACAACTTCCTACAAGGTCTTTAACCACCCCCCACCCTTCCACATATTTGAGGCCTGGGTTCAGAGGCTGTGTGGTTTGTAATCATGATCTAATTAAGCTTGTGAGAGTGCAGAGGGTGGGGCAGCCGGTAGGGAGATCCTTAGTCTCTGCCTCCTGACTGGTGTTTACCTAACTCCCATTTCCCTGCTCCCTGCTTTCTCACAGCGCCCGGGTTTCTGTTCAGAGGCCACCATCCGTCCCCCATGCAGCCCCAGTAAGAAGTCCCTCATGGAGTTCCCAGTAACCTGGCCTCAGCTCTGAAGGTTCTGACGGGTCTAAGGTAATCCTGTCCCCCTGGAGACAAAGATCAGCCACACCAATCAGTACCCAGCACTCCCTGGACACAGGACTTCCTCCAGGAATGGCATACGACCCAATTCAGACCAACGAGATGTGAGTGGTGGCTTGTAAGGAATGCTAGAGAAGATGTTCCTCACCGTCAGGAGAGAAGACCCCCCTCCTGGTCTGGATGTTGTGGTGGGAGATGTACCCCAGCGAAGGTTGGGGCAATTCTATCTCTACAGAGAAGGTCAGCCTGAGAATGAAGCCAACACCCAGAGGAAATTGTGGAGAAGTGAGGCCTGAGCCCCTGGATAGAGCCAACCCCGAGGCCCATCTACCTCTGGACTTCCAGGTCCATGAGCTGAGGAAGACCTCATTTGAGCCACTTGGACTTGAGGTTTTTGTTATTTATGACACCTAAAACCCCCAAGCCATCAGTGTTTGTGATGTCATTGAAAGGAACACTTAAGGGCCCTCGGCAGGGTCTCCCTCCAGACAGCTGGTGTTGGGATTGCTTCTGACTTAAGCGGCAGAACAGTCCTGGAGGCCCTTGTCCCCGACCTGTTCCCTGGTCTGGCGGCCATGCTTGGGGAATTCCGGAGACCCTCTGGCTTACCTGACCCCTCATCAGGGCCGGAAAGAAAGGTGACACCTCCCAGCTCTACTCCAGGCAAGACTCACGGAGAAAAAGATGTTTACTGTACGTCAGGGAAACGCCTTAGAATTCAGTCTGCAGAAAGAGGAAGGAGAAACACACTCAGTGTGGCACACTCCCTGTCTCCCTGGTTCTCCACCCAGCGGGGGCTTGTAAAGCATCGTACAGCCCAGAGTCAGCGTTCTGTTTATGAGCAATAACCGGCAGTGTTGTCTAGCAGGCCCTGAGGAAGAGGCCTCAGACCAAGGGTCCACTTAGCAGCCAGGAAGTGTGACGTTGAAGCCCAGACCATGTTCTCTGCTTGTCCTGCCACAAACCACGTCCCCGAGAAGCTGCCAGCTGACAGAATGGACCGTCCAAGGCTCAGCACAGGGACCGTCCACTGCGGGGTAGGCCATTTTCCAGGATGCAGTGTGTGCACTGACCCAACGGGCGGGGCACTGAGTCCAGAACAAGGGGCAGGAGCGTGGTAGATCCCAGTGGGAGCAAGCCCAGGAGCCTGCACGGGGGCCAACTCGATAATGCCCCCTTATCGCTGCCCTCCCGCCTGTGGCCCTCTCCTTGGGCCTCACTCCTGGCCCTGGGGTCACTTTCACAATAAACTTCCTCCTCAAAGCCCTGTCTCCCTTTCCGGAGTGAGTGGGGCTGGGGAGGGAGACCAGGCTAAGGAGGGAGGGTCAGGCAGCCAGAAGGAGAGGAGGCTGACAAGGCCTGTGGGGCCCCATCTGAGGAGCCTCAAGTGCCGGGCACGGATCCGGCCAGCTGGGCTCCTTGGAACCTTAGGCCACGTCCACGTGGCTGAGCCTTAGGCCTGAGCCACTGGAGGAACTGGATTGTGGACTTGACCTAAGAGAGAGCTGGAGAGACGACAGACGTCACACAGGTACGTGGGGAGAGGGAGGGAGGGAGAGAGAGTCAGAGAGAATCAGGAAGAGAGCAGAGACTTAGAGAGATCACAGAGGAAGAGCTGGGGTGGGGGAGGGAAAACAGAGCTGGAAGGAGGTGCAGGATGAAGCTAGAAGCCTTTCTCAAGCTGAGTTCTGAACCACAGGACCCAGAAAATGATCCAGGGACTGTTTTCTTGGTTCTCTCAGAGCTGCTCAGTGCTGGGACATTCTAGATGCACGCGGCAGGTGTGGGGGAGCAGTAAATTCATTAGAACCACGGATGCCTGAGGAGACTGGGGCTCTGTTTCTCATGGAATCCTTGATGAGAAAGGCTGAAGGGAAGAAAAAACCACGAGATGTTTCATTGACATTAGAATCCTGCACCTTGATTCTTGTGTTATCCTTTCTCCAAGCCCATCCCAGGCTGTTGAGAAGGAGAAATGGGAGGGTTTAGGGGAATTCTTGCTGATAAAGCGTAAGCCGACCTCCTCTCTACACAGCAAACTGTCTGCTTTCCTGCGCTCAGCTAGGGGGAGGGAAGACAGAGGGACAGAGAGACAGAGGGACAGAGGGACAGAGAGACAGAGAGAGACAGAGACACTAGTGGGGCCTCAGTCTTGAACTTCTAATCAAGGTAAATCCCGCACGTGGGCTTTCTGAGCACATCTGCCCCTAACCCGAAAGACCAGCCGCAAAGAACGGACTGGTGAGAGTCCTAGCTTGGCTGTCTCACGCTGCTGTTCCCTCTCTGGCCTCACTCTTCTCATCTTTACGATGGGAATAATCATGTGCACCCCGCAGGCTGGCTGGGACCATCTAACGAGGGGACGCAGGTGCTCCATAGACAGTGTGCCCCTCCCACACGTGAATGGGGGTGAGAGGCCCCATAAGAGCCCTTGGCTCTGTCAGGCTTCAGTTGTGGCCAGCATGGACCTCCCGTCACGGAAGGCCCGACCGTGAGCCGAACCACCACCGCCACCGTTGGGTGAGGTGCCCCTGTGCCTGGGAGCTCAAGGAGGGGGCGGCTCACCCACCCTGTGTGAGCTTCAGGGTCTGACCCTAACGTGGACACTGGGTGGTGCCCGTCATAGAAGACCCAGAGCTGATGGCTGTTAAAGCAGACTGTATTCAGGGCAGTTGCAATAAGGAAAGAGACCTGAGGGCAGAACCAGGCTGGGTTCTGAGTACAGCACGGACAAGCGGGGTTACACTTGTTACAGCCGAGGAGCGGGTGGGCCCAGAGGAAACATTAGGGGGAAGGGGCTCTGACCAAACCAGCTGACAGGATCCTTGCTGAGCTGCAGGGTGGTCAGCTGTCCCCCGGGGTGGGGAGGATGAGAGATTTGATGGGCTACCAAGGTGGGGGTCCTCATTAAACTGACTCAGTGGGTTCTCGCTCTTGAGGACCTGGCCCAAAGTCCGGGCCTGGTGTACAAAGGGCTCAGGGGAGCCCGACCACTGTCTGGTCAAGGAAGGTCTTTGTCGCGTGCCCGCGGGTCAGATCCACATGGTGCTGTGAAGGCTTCGAAAGCTGAGCTGACCACAGACCGCAGTGCACACAGACAGACCAGGACGTGAGGCCTGAGCCTACTGGCCTGACTGCCCCCTGGGAAAGACCTGAGATCACAGTACAGACCTTGTCTGGGGAGGTGATGGGGTTGTTTTATGTTTTTTCAGGGGTAATTCCATGAAGCGACAGGTGTTAAAACTCACACAACTGTGCACCAAAAGGAAGTAAAATTTACTGTATGTAAAATTTTTTAAAATAATGAAAACAACAAGAAGTAAGCGCCCTCCTTGTGCTGGGCAGGCGGCATCCCCCACTTCATTCACGCTCCTTCCCCAACCCTGCCTTAGGATCCCCGGGCCCAGGCGGGGAAACTGAGGCTGATGAAGGGAGGGGCCTCCCCAGGATGGAGACCCAGGTCCACACCATGTCCTGGAGGGCCGGGCAGTGAGTGCACAGGGCCGGTGCAGGGTCTGGGAGGTTGGCCGAGCCCGTCCTGTGTATGGGTTGGTGGGTGAGCGGGAAACACCTGCTTCTGCCTCGTCCCTCCAGAGAGGCCGCTCCCCGTGCTTGTTAACCAGAGTCTCCTGCCCCACAGCTTCCCCACCGTGACTGGAGCCCCCCACGCTACCCCGTGCCACGAAGACCACGCCTGTCCCCGGAGCTGCGGTGGAGAGCAGAGGCGCCAGCCAGCCTGGCGAAGGCGGCCCCAGGGAGGCCTGGCAGACAGAGCAGAGCGGCCAGCACAGCCTGGGGGTCCTCTCTCCTCTGCCTCTCCAGGCTCCTGGGCCCACCTCGCCTGTGGCCCTGTCTTGCTGTGTTTCCTGGGTCGGGGGTGCCAGAGGCCCAGGCTGCAACCTGGTTGGTGGCTGCCCAGCTGTGTGACCTGGGCAAGTCTCCTGATCCCTCAGAGCCTCAGTTTCCTCATCCACAGAATGGGGTGATGACATTGGCCTTACAGGGGGTGGAGGGGGTGAGTGAGAGAGAGGAAGGGAAATCTGTAGGGAGTTGTGCAGTGAAACGGGACCTGGAGGTTTTATGTTGATTGATGATAGATTCAAGAAAGTCTGCGACTCTAAAGAAAAGGCAGACTAGGGAAACTTTTCTAAAGAAAAGGCAGAAAGGCATCCTCGAGCTGCTCTGTTGATCAGGGAAACACGAGGACTCCCAGTGGACCGCCGGGGCAGGCAGAAGGTGGGGAGGGGAGAGCAGGGCAGAGCCACGACACGTCTGCGAGTCATCTGGTCCACGCAGGATCCACCTCACAGCTGGGACACCGAGGCTCAGAGAGGGTGAGCACCACACCTGAGGTCACACAGCCAGCCCTCAGCAGAGCCAGGAACGCCAACAAGATCAAGTGCTTTTTAATCCCGTGTTTTTAGTGAATTGTAGGGACTGAGGGGCCTGCCAGAGCTTTTTGTCAGATCCCTCTCAGCCTCGTCCTTCCAGAAAATCAGGTCCCGTTTGTCATTTGCTCTCCCCAGGTGCAGACAGACCTGTGGCCTTCCGGAGTTTCCTTCTCCAAAGAGCAGCCGACTTTCCAGGGGCAGCTGGGGAAGGGAGTGGATACTAAGGGAGCAACTACCACATGCCAAAGACTCAGCCCCAAGACAACACGTGCCACCGTCCCTGAGGGCATGGTCTGCGCTTCACCAGTGGGAACTCATTCAGTCCTCTCAGCAGCCCAGGAGCCTGCTGGCTCCATTTCACAGATGAGGAAACTGAGGCCCGGGGAGGGGGTGCCCTCCCCAAGGTTGACCCGAAGCCAGCAAATGGCAGAGTAGGGAGATGCACAGACCCACCACCCACAGTCTGCACCGCCTTATCCGTCTTCCCGCATTTCTTCACGGGCAGTCCTTCCAGGTGGGGCAGGGGGAGTCCTGTGGTTTTTAGTGCCTACAGCAACAAACTTCTTATCACACCGTTTCTGTGGCTCCAGGGCTCTGGAGAGGCTGCAGTCAGGGTGTCTGCCAGGGCTGCGGTCTCATCCGAAGGTTCTCTGGGGAATGGTCACTTCTGAGCTTGCTTGTGGGTGAGCCCCACTTTTGAGATGAAAAAACTGAGGCTTGGAGAGGTTAAGTGTCTGACTCAGAGAATACAGCCTGAAGTGTCAGAGCCAGGTGAATTTCTCTCCACCCCACCCCGCCTCCTCTGAAAGGAGCCTGGGCCTGTCCAGCTGGGAACAGCACTTGTAGTTTCCAAGGGAAGGGCACCTCTGTGACGGCAGCTCTGTGACGGCAGCAGCCACTGCTGGGGGCCCACATGTACTCCAGAGATATTGCTGCGCTGAGGCCTGGCATGGCCCGCTCTTTCTGCATCTCTGCCCTGACGTCACCGATGTCACTTAGGCTGGGAGGAGGCATCTGCCCGGGGTCTCTGACTAGGTGTCTGGTGGAGGTGAGACTCAAACCAGGTCTGCCTGCTGGAAGCCCCTGTTCCTCTTGCGCCATCATTCAGCTCCCTGTCTGGGGCAGCAGAGACAGCTGAGGGCTGGCGCAGGGCCGTCACCTGGACGTGGTCAGCCGCTGACCCCGGTCATCTCGAACATCGCACCACAGGCACATGCCACTCTGTGGCTGGTCACAAGTCCTGCCTGTGGGGTAAGAGTCCCTGGTCCTATTGGCACTCACCCACTCACCAGGTGTGTGACCTTGTCTCACTCTGGCCCCTCTGAGCTCCTGGCTCTAAGTGGGCAAAGCAGAAAACCCCACACCTCGAGCTGCTCTGGCGATCAGGCGAGGTGCCCCGTGTGAGGGGTAACTAAGTTAGCACAGGCTGGGGACAATGCCATGTCATTGTAAGCCACCTACACGTGTTATCTGTCATTAAATTATTAATACTATTGTATGGTTAAGAACTGGGGATCTAGCAGGTGGAGCGAGCCAGATGAACCCCAGCTCAGCACTTCCTGGACAAGCCGCGTCCCTCTCATCTGTGGAGGGGGGGACTGTGGGAACACAGCCTGGGGCACTCCAACTGAGGTCGCCCACGGGGGCCTTATCCTGGAGCCTGTCCCAGAGCCAGTGATCTGTGTGGGGCTTTGTGGTCCGCCTTCTGGCTTTCCACTAGAGGGCAGTGGTGGGCAGCAGCCGCCCCTCCAGGTCTGGACTGAGCGTCAGAAGGTGGGGACCAGCAGAGAGCTGCTCTGATGCCTCTCTCTAGAGAGGGGGAAACCGAGGCCCCGAGGGGGAGGGACTTGCTCAAAGCTTCTCAGGGAGAGAATTGACCCCCCAGCTCCCTGGGGCTCATCCGCACCCTCGTTCACAATGGGGGCTTGAGGGAGACACCACAAGCAGGTGACGACACCCTAACGAATCGCAAACTGGGGGTGGGGCGGTCAGGGGGTCCTGAACCTGGCCTGAGGCCCCAGGAGCCCGCATTCCTAGGGCTCATCAACTTGCTCAGAAATGCCTTCGTTTATGAACTTGCATCCAAAAGATGATTTTACGATCCCACTAAGTGCATTTTTTCTGATTACAAAAATAATCATCTTGTGATTATAAAAGTGATACGGAAAACACAGAAAGAGTATAACGATCATTTAATCGCCCGACCTCATCCCTCTGATGACCACAGCGAAGGTTTTCGTGTTCTTTACTCCATTTTTGCCATCTAAAGATCTTTTCAAAAGCAAAAATGGGCTCCAATCATCCAGGATGTTTTGAGATACTTCCCCCACCTTGGAGACTCTGTTGAGAACATTTTCACGTGGTCACTATTTATTCTGCAGTTGTCAGCATGCTCCTCCTGCCCCCAGGCTGGGGTGGACCCCTGACCCTGGAGCCCCGGCCACCTGACAGGGGTGTGGTGAGGTCGGCCCTGTGACCGTGTCAAGAGAACCAAGCTCCGGTTCGCTGGCCTTGGGGCAGCACCCGACCTCCCTTTCAAGCGTGAAGCCGCTGATGCCCTGACCCGGGGGCAGGTCACAGCCTTTCTTTGCCCCTGTTTGTGTCCCGCACTGCTTATCCCAGAAGGACACAGACCAGCACCGCCCATTTAATACGGAGCTTTTGTTTCCCCGGCCACGGCCACGGGGATCACGGCCCATCAACACACATTCATTTTCTAGGATCTTCTCGGGGGTCCTCTTCCCTCAGAAGTGGTCGTGCCCACCCCTCAGGGCCGCCTTTCACCCTGTGCTGACCTCTCACCCCAGGGTCCTTTGCGTTGAGGAAACTTGCCTTGAAAATGGCCCCCCTCAAGTCGGGCTCCCTCTTCGGGCTAATGGGGTGGCCTGGCCAGCCCCTTAGGGTCATGGCTGGTGAAAGGAAGGTGCACTTGACTTTATGATTTTTTAAACTGTCTTTCAAAGGGTAAGACAGTACATTTAGGACTTAGGTGATTTGCTTGTTTTTAAGTGAAAGGCTGTATCCTTGAGAGAATTCTCACATAAAGAGAAAGGACAGGCCTCGCACCAACTCACACTGGCTCCCAAACGCCTTCCAGGCCTCCCAGCCAGGACTGCTGCGTGGGGTGCGGAGGGAGGGGAGCGATGATCCCTGTGGTCGGTCGGGTGGGGAAGGAGCCTGCTCATAGCCGTGACCCACAGAGAGCTCCCAGCCCGGCCACTTCTAGTGTGTAAACGAGGAAACTGAGGCCCAGGAGAGGTGCGTATTGTCTGCAATGGAGCTGGGATTAAAACCCCGGGGCTCCTGACACAGCTCGCCCCGGGAGAGGACCCGCCGGGCTTGGGGAGGGCAGAGGACTGAATCTCCAGCACAAAGGAGCTTCCAGACTCTGAGACTTCTGCAGCGGGAAATCCTGTGGTGGACCCCAGCTTGGGGACCTCCAGGGTAAGATTCTGGAACCGGCAACAGTCAGCCATTGATGACTAAGCAGCTAGTAACTATGGGGGATCAGAATTGGCCACCTCAAAATATGTCTCTGCCTGAAAGACATTTTTCCCCACCCCCACTAACTGACCAAAGGAGTTTGGGATGGGAGGCTTGTCCCCAGAAAAGGCCATCACCACAGACATCTCCAGGCATCTGGGTGGCTCCGTGCTAAGCCCATTCTGAGTTCTGGTTGCCTATGATAAGAGACATTTACATTTGTAAAGAAAATCTCCATTTGTAAAGGTATCTTCTTCCCTGCACCAGGAAGAAGGCGGGGGATGGCCTTACCTAGAAACTTATCAGAAGGGAAGGCGAGGACTTAAATCTGCGTGATAAACTTACCCATTTTAACTGTGCTGTTTGGGCAATATGCTGTCTGACTCCCACTATGTTCCTATAGATAACATCTCCCTGGAGCCTGGGTCACCACGGTAATGGGTGTTTGAGCTATTTTTTTCAGGAACTGAACCCCTTGTCCACTTCAGGCCTGACTGAGACCACCAACCCCTCAACTGGGCCCTTTTGAGGGCAAGAGGTTGGAACTCCACCCTCAGGGCAGGCTAATGCCGCCATTCTGTGAACGTGCCCTATGAAGAGACGTGAAGCCTGACTACGCTTGCACAGATCATCAATCACCTCATCTCCCCTCAGCTCCAGTCATTTCAGACCACCTTGCCCCCTTCCCCATAGATACTCCTGAATCCCTATTTTCAGGGAGGCGGATTCGAGACTTGTTCTCCCGTTTTCCTCTCTTGGCTGCCTTGTGATTGAACCTTTTCTCTCTGCAATCTCGTCATCTCAGTGATTGGCTTTCTGGGCGCCGGGCAAAAATGGACCTGGTGTGGTAACAGTTCTGTCCAAGTTGCTGGGTGGCTCGGGCCTCGGTCTCCGCACCTGGAAACAGGGATAGTGGGCAGACCTGGCTGGGTGGGCACAGGGGAAGGCTGAGCGAGGACCCCGGCCCCCTGCAGGCCCTCAATCTGGGAAAGGACCCTCGAGGAGAGTAGCTGGGAACCTGACAACCTCTAAGGCCCAGGCCTGGCCTCACCTAGTCTAGTGACCAGCACAACCCCCGGACATTGCTGTCAGCCCAGGCCTGAGATGACGCGCCGTCCGAGAGCTTGGGAGGCCTCCAGGAATTCTAGGACCCTGGGCAGGTTCCTGGGGACTGAGCCACCAGCCCCCACTAGGCCCAGGAGCTGAGTCACGGCTCGGTCCCTGCAGGGCGCCAAGCAGCGAGCCAGTGGAGCACCGGGTGTGGCCGTGGGCGTTGGAGAGCTCGCCCCCCAGAGCCAGTGGAGCACCGGGTGTGGCCGTGGGCATTGGAGAGCTCGCCCCCCACGAAGGGGCAGGGGGCCCTCATCTCTCGCCAAGTGGGCAGGGTGGGAACGCTGCCCCGTGTGGCCAGGCTTCCTGGATTTTCCAGAACAGCAGAGGTCTGAGTTTATTGTGAAGTGTCTACCCTTTCAACTGTTGAAAATGAATTCAGAGATCCTTGAGGCCCACACCAACAGAGTGAGGGCAGCTGGTGGCTGGTGACCCTCGCAGGGATGCGGGCTCCAAAGGCCGGCCCGTCCCCTGCAGAACCCTCAGTCCTGGGACAGCGCCAGACACGCGGCAAGCTCGGGAGGTTTGTGGAAAGAAGCCTAGGTCCTGGACCGGAGGGACTGTGTCAGCGACCCCACAGCCAACCGTCACCAGATATCTGCCAGCAGGACAGTGTCGGAGCATATCTGTGCTCTCATAATTCAAAGCGAAGAAAAAGGTCAGACACTTCGTACCTTATTCATTCGTTCATTCATTCACCCTCACAGATAAGGAGAACTGAGCAGGCAGCACCGGCCCAGCCCCGAGGCCCAGCTCAGGCCCCACAGCCCAGTGTTTCCTGCCTCCCCACCAAGCCAGCTCTCCCCTGGGACAGCACAAATCACCTCGGGGGGATGGCTGAGAGTCAGAGCCACCAAGGTATCTGATGAAAATACGCATCTGTGCTTTGCACGCGTGCACGTGTGTAGGGCATTGTTTCGAGCCCTCAGCACTTACCAACTTGTTTATTTCTCACAAACACTGACGGGTAGGCCAAGTACCTAGAGTTCTTCCATTTCAAAGATAAGGAAAAGGAGACACTGAGAGGTTAAGAAACTTGCCTGAAGTCATATGGCCTGTCCTGGAGGCTGTGGCCCCACCCCGGCGGGTCAGGGGTCTGTGGAGGGGGAGGGGAAGCAGTGTCTGTCACAGGCCCCAGCTGACTCTGCCCACCTGTCTGAATATCCGACAGGGGTGCTCAGACTTGCCTGATGACAGGGATTACTTGAGAACTTGTTAAAAATCCGGATTTCTGGACTTTCCCCCGGAGAGCCTGACTTAATGGGCCTGGAGTCGGTATTCTGTAACCTTAAGGACATTCCAGGTGACTCCTCACGAGCAAAGTTGTGAACCAGTCTCTCTGGACAACACACATGAGACCCTGCCCACCTTCGCCGACCCACTGCTGGCCTCACACTGGGCCCAGCACACAGTAGGTGCTCAATAAGTGTTTGCTGCACGCCCCAGCCAGCTGCCCTGGAGGAGGCCCAGCTACAGGAACCAGGCTCCAGCAAGAGTGGTGATCTCTCCTCAGCCCAGCTAAGGGGCGGCCCTAGCAGCTGTCCCAGGGCCCAGCCTCCCTCGTCTCCAAGGCACAGGGACCAGGAGGTGGCACCTGCCCCTCCGCGTCCCCAGGGCCCCTGGCACACCAGGCCGGGTCTGGGAGCCAGGCCCCTGTTTTCCGCCAGCTGCGGCAGCTCACCCCGCCCCGCTTGGGAATGCTGACCGGATTGCTGACACTTCCGAGGGCGATAAGGAGGGGAAGGTCGGCGAGGAGACTCGGCCCCTTCCCGCGGCGGGCGGGGCTGCACGGGCGCAGCCAATGCCCCGGGCCGACTGCTCAGGCCACCTGATTGGATCCTGGAGGGCCTGGCGGGCTGAAAATGTGCGCCTTCCTGCCCAGGCCGGGCGCCGCTGTGGGAACGCTCCCGAGGGGCCGGGGCGGCAACGACGCGGGCAGCAGCGGCAGGTGAGGGGCGGGGGGAGCCTCTCGCCCGCCCTCCCTCCATTCTTTGGCAGCGTCTGACCCCTGGCAGGGTAAGTTCTAGACCACTGGGCCGGGTCTGCCCCAGGAGAAGCCGCCCCTACGCCCCAGCCTCAGCCCCACGCTCTGGGTCACCTGTCACGACAGGTGGGGTCAGGAAAGGGTGTGCTTGGGGGGTTTGCCCCAAAACCAGCTTGGCCAGGGACTGGCAGGGTGAGTGCCACTTCAGGCTGAGATTCGAGTGGCCAAGGAAGAGCCAGGCTAGTGTCCCCACGTCTGAAAGCTGGGCAGTGGAGCTGGACGTTGTCAGGTGGCTGTTGTGAGGCAGGGAGGCGCCTCCCCACGGTCAGGGGCCCTCTCGAGGGCCCAGGAGGCCACGGCCCCCGGGGTTCTGATCCTGGCTGAGAGCCTGTGAGCAAGTGGCTCCGCCCCTCTGAGCCTCAGTTTCCCTGTCCGCAAGGTGAGAGCATTCGTGTTGGGGCCGTGTCCACAGGTGGTCACAGCTGCTGGTACTGATGACCCTGCAGAGGAGCAGAAGCCCTCGGCTGGGGGTCTTTCCTGGCCTCCAATGCTGCCCCGCCCTCCCTGGACGTCAGCATGGAGGCCTCTGCTCCCCCTCCTGCCCCCAGCTCCCCAGGAGCCAAAGTCCCCACAGCCCTGGGGATGACCCCTCCTTCTCTCTAGGGGGCCTGAGGGTGGGATTTGAAGGGGAAAGGGGCAGTGGGGAGAGCGATGAGGGCTGACACAGAGGGGCGAAGGAGGCGCTGCCCCTGTGGTCCGGGGACCCTCCCTGTGGACTTTACACGGGCTGAGCCAGAGGGAAGGGGGTGCTCTGTGGCCCCAGGTGAGCTATTGCACTTCTCTGAGCCTGTTTCTCCACGTGTCAATGAGCCTGGTGACCCTCCCTCCCTCTTCCATGCAAGGCGTGCGTGGCCCCAGGCACAGTTTTATTTATGGGATTCTCAGGTGACCCATGGCAGGCGTCCTCTTCCTCAATTTGCAGAGGGGGGCCCAAGGCTCAAGGGGGCACAACTTGCCTGAGATCACTGGCCGGTAGCAGCTGGACCTGGGGTGCTCAGCCTCGGTTCCCTGGGTGCTTCAGGCACAGCCAGGAAAGCCAGGCTCTGCCCCAGGGGTCCACTTTGCACAGCAAAGGGATGCATGGCACAGAGAGGCCCCGGGCTGCCCAAGACCACACGGCACGGGACCGGGACATCACCCCGCAGCTGGCTCCAGGCCCGGCCTGGATCCCACACAGCACGTGCTGTGCCCTCCATGTCTGCGGGCCTAGTGGTTCTCTCTCCGCACACATCAGAGCGTTCCTCCTTACTGGGACTTTTGCATAGACTTGATTCTTTAGGACAGTTTTATATTTACAAAACAACTGTAAAGATAGTACAGAGAATTCTCATAGCCCCCCCAGTCCCCCCATTACTAACATCTGACGTTCCGATGGTCCACTTGCCACAGCTAGTGGACTAATGTTGATCCATGATTACTAAGTAAAGTCCATCCTTTATTCAGATTTCTTTAGTTTCTACCTAATGCCTTCTTCTGTCTCCGGCTCCCATCCAGGACACCACATGACATTCAGTCGTCACGTCTCTTGGGCTCCTAGGGGCTGGGACAGTTTCTCAGCCTCTCCTAGTTGTTCACGACCTTGGCATTTTATGAGGAACCCTGGTCGAGTATTTTGTAGGATGCCCCTCAGTTGGGGTGGGTCTGATGTCGTTCTTGTGAGTGGATTGAGGTCATGGTCCTTGGGGGGAAATGTCTTCTCCCCCATCACGTCAAGGGCGCCTGCCGTCCACGTGACCTCTCACCGGATGTTGACCTTGACCCTTGGCCAAGGTCATGCTGGCCGGGTGTCTCCACTGTAAAGTTCCTCTCTTCCCCCTCCCACACCTCCTCTGGGAGGAGGTCCCCACACACAGCCCCCCCGGGGAGTGGGGAGGGGGCTCCCCTCCTGGACGGTGGGGTCCACACACATTACTGGGAATTCCTCTGCACGGGAAGTTTGTCTCTTCTCCCCCATTTGTTCATTTGCTCAATCATTTATTTATATCAGATAGACTCACAGATATTTGTTTTACACTTTAGGTCTAATACTAATCTAATAGTAATTAACCTAGTGCTGATTAATTTTGTTGCTAAAATTGTTCCAGCTTTGGCCCTTGGGGGCTCTTTCCCTTGGCTCCTATGTCCCTTTGAGACAATCCATCATTGTGGGATTTCATTCATTCATTCATTCATTCACTTCCTCACCTTTTTAGCACTATAAGCCGGGCTCATCTTACAGATTTCCTGGCTCAGTCCTAGAATCAGCCATTTCTCCAAGAGTCCTGATCCCTTTTGTGGGAGAATGGTCTTGGAAACCAAGACCTGTCTGTGCTCTGGGTGTGCGTGTTGCTGCCGGGATGTCTTCTGTTTTAGGACTTCTCAGTTGAGATATATATGTGTATGTGTGTATACTAACCCGTGTATATACACATATCTATGTGTATACTCATATACATACTTATCCATGTATATACACGTATCTATATGTTAGTATATATGTGTATACTAACCTGTGTATATATACACATATCTATAAGTATACTAATCTATGTATATACACATATCTATAAGTATTCTAACCTGTGTATGTACATTATCTATAAGTATTCATATACACACATATCCATGAATATACACGTATCTCTAAGTTAGTACATGCGTATATACTAACATGTGTATGTACACATATATATAAGTATACTAACCTGTGTGTGTACGTGTATCTATAAGCATTCATATACATGCATATCCATGTATATACACGTATCTATATGTATGTGTATACTCATACACACACATCTCCATGTATGTACATGTATCTATATGTGTATACTAGTATGTGTATACTAACCCACCTGTATACACATATCTATAAGTATACTAACCTGTGTATATACGTGTATCTATAGGCATTTATATACGCATATCCATGTATATACACGTATCTATAGGTTAGTATATGTGTGTATACTAACCGGTGTGTATACACGTATCTATGTGTATACTCATATACACACATAGCCACGAATATACACATATCTACAAGTTGGTACACATGTGTATACTCACTCGTGTACAGACACCTCTCTAACAAGTACTTCCATATGTAATGAGTGTACCTGTATTCGCTGAACCATGAACTCACACTGTCTCCCACTCTGGCCCATCACCACGTGGGTCACTCCTGCCTCCTCCCTTCGGTTTTCTGTAGCTCCAGCTCCAACAGTGAGAAACCTGCCTTTCACCATCGCCCTCCACTTACTTAATTGTTCAGATTCCCACTGTTCAACACACATGTAGGAGTAGAAGTATCAGTGAGCCCTGCCCCTGGGGGGACCACGTGATCAGCTGGAGCCCAGCACATGTGAGTGGTTCCTCCAGACCCCGCTCATCGCCACGGCTGCCGAGGCTGGCCCCTCATCCCTCCTGCTTCAGCGAGGTTGATGCACACGTTTGTAAGGCAATGCACTGTTGGGCACACCTGCGTCTGTCTTGGGATGCCCTATCCCACTAAGTGTTTTTATTTGCACACATTAAGGCTCGAGCTTTGTACTGTCAAGTTCAATGTCTCTGACCAGTGGGTGGTGTCATGTACCCACCGTCACAGTGTCACACGGAAGTTTCCCCAGCCTGAACAATCCCCGGTGCTTCCCCTCCTCGGCCCCCGCTGTGAGTGTATCTTCCCACAGCTTCTTTTTAAGAGTGCAGCAGACATGAGGGCGTCCCATGCCCTGGACGACACGGAAGGTGGCACAGCACGCAGATCCCTCTGCGTCTTGCTGTTTCCCCCTCACTGTGTCTCAGGGATCTCTCCCTGTCGGCACTCAGGGACGTCCTTGCTCTTTGTCACAGCTGCATGCCATTTGGCCCACGCCTGGACTGTGATGGATTTGACACCTGGGTGACTTCCGAGGTGTTGCTGATACAGAGCCTGTCCGCGCCCTTGTGGCCCTGCCGTCTTAGATGGGGGCCATCTCCGCACAGTGAGTTCCCAGGGTGGGGCGCTGGTCAAGGGTGAGCGCCGTGTGCTTTCAGAGGCGTGGCTGGAGCCTGCCCTTGGATTGGCCCCGCCACAGCGCTCTCCGCAGCCGTCAGGGGTGTGCTGACAGATGGCGGGGTGGCCCAGCTGGGAGGTGACGTCTCAAGGGTCTCTTGGGATGTTCTGCACTCTCCTTTGTTAGGAGGGACTGAGCCTCATTTTGTATGTGACAAGGCAACAGACAGACGGAACCTGTCTGCTCCCCGTCCCCACTCTCCTTCTGTAGAGTCTTTTTCCTCCGGCACTCAACGGGGTCAACTTCTCAGGTGCAGTTTAATTAGAAATAGGCTGGGGCAGCCTGCCTCTGTGAAGCAAAATCAGTGGCAAATTTTGTTTGTTGAAAATTAATAGTAAAGGGACTGAGGAAGAACACCAGAGAAACCCCAATGGAAGTACATTCTGCAAAAATACCCAGCCAGTCCTCCTCAACGTGGTCATGAAAAACACAGAAAATGCGAGAAACTGTCACAGCCAAGAGGGGACATGGTGACTAGACATGAGGTGGTGTCCTCAATGGGGTCCAGGGACAGAAAAAGGACGCTAGGGAAAAAATAAGGAAATCGAATAAACTCTGAACTTTGGTTAATAATGAAGTATCAATACTGGCTCATCACCATAGTAACGTGAGAGGTTGGAACTGGGTGTGGGTACGTGGGAACTCTGCACTGTAAATCTAAAACCATTTTAAATAAAAATTTTAGTTTAAAAAAAACGAAAGAAGAGCCACTAAAACAATTCAAAAATAAAGTTTTATTTTATTTTTTAAAAGCCGCTTAAAAAAGAGAAGGGACCAGGGGCTGGCCCGGTGGCATAGCAGTTATGTGCACACGCTCCGCCACGGTGGCCCGGGGTTCGCAGGTTCGGATCCCGGGCGCTCACTGATGCACTGCTTGTCAGGCCATGCTGTGGCGGCGTCCCATATAAAGTGGAGGAAGATGGGCACAGATGTTAGCCCAGGGCCAGGCTTCCTCAGCAAAAAGAGGAGGATTGGCAGATGTTAGCTCAGGGCTGATCTTCCTCACACACACACACAAAGTGAAGGACCAAAGGCTGTGTTCTGCAGCTGCGTGGTGCTCAGACTCTGAACACAGCAGCCCAGCCAGGTCTCTAGGGCAAGTCGTGCTCCCACGTCCCCATTTGACACCTCGGCACCATCCCGTAGGACAGGACTGCTATCCCATTGCGTGGGGAGGGTGAGTAAGGCTGAGAGGTGAAACAAGTCACCCCATTAGCAAGAGGCCAGTCTGGAATTAGGGTAGGTGAACAGGACGTCCGCTGGGTGCCCACCACGTGCCGGGAGCCAGGTCAGAGGCCAGAGCTCCCGTCTTCATCGCTGGCTCTGATGAAGGGGCAGGAAAGACTGGAGGGCTTGTGGTGGAAGCACAAGTGAGGGGTGTGCCGTGAGCGGGTCAGCAGGGCCCGAGTGAGGCCCAGGGCAAAGGAAGGAGCAGTTCCCCCCCCTCCTCCCCCAACCCATCCCAGAAGTGAGAGCGATCCAGGAGGGCTCCCAGAGGAGGTGATGGCAGAGCGGGGTTTGGAAGGATGCACAAGAGTTTGCCAGGTAGCCCAAGGACAAAAGAAGGCATTCCAGGCACAGGGGTGGCCTGAGCAAAGCCCTTCTCATGAGGAACAGCCGGATGTGGTGATGTGTGGACAGCTCCCTGCCCTCCCTGACTGGGCATGTGGGGTGGGCGATGATGGGAGACCCAAAGGCAGAGGCCCAGGCTGGGGAGCTCCTGAGGCCTGCCTTGGCCACCCTGTGTCCCTGCCGTGCCCAGAGGCATTCCCCTGGGCCTCGCCCGCTTGTCCCTGTGGTTCATGACTAGAATCTAACACCCAGAGATGGGCTGGGGCAGGGGTCCACTCTGGCAGAAGCCCAATCAGCCTCCCCAGAGCCCACACCCTCGGCCCGGGTCCTGAGCTCCAGTCACCAGGGCCCCCAGCCTGGAGTACCTCTGTCTTCCTTGGTCACTTTTGGCCAAACATGGTGAGCCCCGGTGAGCTCTGTCACCCCGCCCTGTCGCTCGGCCCCCTGCTAGGGCCACCTTCTTCCCTTTCCTGGTAAAGGAGGGCTGGGGGCCAGGAGATCAGACCCTTCTCACCGTGGCTCTCCACCACGCCCCTCCCTCTGTGCCTCTGTCCATGCTGGGACTTGGGCCTGAACCTCCCTTGCTCCCTCTGACACCTGCTCAAGGCCCTGCTCAAAGGTCATCGCCTCCAGGAAGCCTGCCCTGACTGCCCAGCAGAGTTAATTTCCTCACTCGTCACCCCTGCCGCCCTCCCTCACCCCCGTTACAGTCGATCTGTGTTTGTCTGATGTTTTTCTCATCGTGATACCAGGGTTATGGGTTTGGGGAGGAAGAGCACAGAGGTTAAGCTCGCCTCTCATCACATCATATCAAGCGCACCTGCCATCGACGTTACCTGTCGCAGTGGTGTTGACCTTGGTCACCGACTGAGGTGGTGTTTGTCAGGCTCCCCTGTAAAATTATCCTTCCCCTCTGTTTCCATACAGCGCTCTGAGAAGGTGGGCAAGTGCACAGCCCACACGTGAGGGGCAGGAGGCTCCCCTCCTGGAGCGCGGCACCTCTGTCAATCAGCCAGAATTCTTCTGCGCGGGAGACGTGTCTCTTCTCTGTGTACTTGGTTATTCGATCGTTTATTCATGTCACTATGGGCTTGTGGACGTTGAGCCTACACTTGGGGTTATAATCTATTGCTGCTTTACGTTGTGGCTCAAATGTTCCAGCTTTGGCCATTGGGAGCTCGCTCAGTTGGCCCCTGTGTCCCTTTGACATAGTCTCACTGTGGGGATCTATCTGTCCGTCTGTCTGTCTATCTGTCTGTCTATCTATCTACCTACCTCTGTCCATCCCTCAGTCCCACTTCCTACTTTCTGGCTCTAGGAGATGCTCCAGGCTCTTTGTGAATGTTTCCACCAGCGAATATGTCTCACATGCCGGGGCCTGGCTCAGAGCCCCTCCGCCAGGCAGCCTCCCTGGCCTTGTCCAGGCAGGACCGGGGGCTGTTTGGTGGCTGCATCCTCTCTGCTTGTCCTCCGTCGCAGCTGCTCCGGCTGTGCTGTCTTGTCTCCATCCGTTTCCTTGGCCGTTGCTACCACTGGGCGGAGAGCTGTGGAGGGCAGGGCCATCTGACTCATCCATGTCCCTGGTGCCCAGCGCTGGGCCAGGCACAGGCAGGGCTGGCAAGTTTGGGGCTGGGCAATGCTGCCAGCCCCCGATCCTGTCCCCATTGAATAATAATGATGATAATCACTCTTCACGCCGGGCGGGAGCTGGGCCTGGGCAGACCAGAGACAGGAGCGCCACAATCTGTGCTCTTCATCACCATGTCGCACCTTGGCACGTATGGTACAGGGTCAGTGGGTGAACGGGAGTGGGTGTACGAGGTGCCTGGACGGCAGAGCTGTCCTTTGTGAAGGCAGGAATGCTGTGCCAAGGAGAGGGTGGGGGCATGCCCATCCCGCAGCCGGTGAGGGGAGACCCCAGGGCTCATCCCCGGGAGGGCATCAAAGCAGTGGGTGCTCCGACCACACCCCACGAGACGCAGCCCGTGAGACACGGCAGCTAGGCGGCCAGACGTGTGAAGGGTGCAGGTGTGGGCGTCATCCCGACAAGGGGCTGCTGCTCGGAGCCCTCAGTGCAGCAGGGCGCCGTCAATGAGGCTGTGACCCCGACCCTGTCGCTCCCGCATCCTGATCAGAGGGGCAGAGAGCACTGTGGCCAGGCCCTGCCGGGCACTGTTCACACAGCCCATCAGGTCTCAACAGAAGAGGCCGGGAGAGGTCACTGGAGCCCCCACCCACCTCCAGGCCTGAGTGATTCCCTCCCCGCTGGCTGCCTCCCTGGAGAGCCAGGAAGAGAGTGTGCGCCTGCAAAATGGGCGGGGAAGAGGGTCGGCGCCCTGCACAACATTGCCTAATCTGAGGGCCAGGTTACTCATGTCTGGGAGAGACACATCTTGTGCACTCGGCCTCCTGTTCAGGGTCCCTCGGGGCTAGGACGGCCCACTCCCCCCGTTGCTGGCACCTGTGTGTTAGTCATTCAACAAACGCTTGCAGAGCACCCCTTCAACGCTCTTGAGGAACTCATAGTTGCGGGGTCCTCCCGTGTTAACCAAGCGGCAGCCTACAGGGAGACCCCAGTCACAGCACAGATGTGCTCAGGGTCCTCGGGGGCTGGGGATGGGCTGCCTTGTCCCTGGGAGGAGGCAACGCGTGAGGGAGGCTTGTAGGAGATAGACAGGAGTCGAGGTCAGAGCCCGGGGGAGAAGGTGACCAGGAAGGGTGATGCGCTAATGCCGGGGGCGTGGGGGGCACAGTGTGGTCAGGGAGCCCCAGGGCCCCAACCAGGGGTGGGCGGGGTGGGTGGTTTGGATGGAAACAGGTGGGGGAAGTGAAGGACCAGGCGCCGTTTCCTGAGATTCGGGGAGGGGCGGGGGGGCAGGGGGGCAGGGGGGGCAGTTGTCCAGTCCCACCAGAGAGGAGCGCCCTCGGGTCTGAGACGGCACCCTGGGTTGTCAGCGTGGGCGGATGGCTCTAGAAGTGCCCAACCTGCACGCTCACACCTGAGGGCGAGTGTAGACGGAGAGGGGCTGCGGGGGGTGGGGGTAGGAGGAATACTGGGGGGCAGGCGGAAGGGTTCCGAAGAAGGGGTGGTCAGCTGGGCAGAAGAGTGACCCCTGAGAGGCCAGTGAGGTGAGGACGGGGAAGTGACCATTGGATTCAGCAACATGGAGGGTGCTGGTGGCCTGGAGGGGGCAGTTTCGGGGGTGGGGGCTGAGGCCAGGCTGAGAGGAGGGAATGTAGACCGGGCCGGGTGGACAGCCCCCGAGGTTCTGCCGGGAGGGAAGCAGAGAGACGGGGAGTAGCCAAACCAATAGACCCGGCCTGGGGATTGACAGCATTGTCCACGCGCAAGTCTCAGCACAGCCTGAGGGGACATCGGAGTCCCATGGGAATGTCCACCTGGGCCCCCGGCTTCCAGCCGGCCTGCAGTGACCTGGTTTCTGGGGAGAGGGTCCTGGTTGGGACTTTCACTTCCCTGGGGGGCCTTCGGGCAGCCTGTGCTCGGCTGGGTTAATGTTTGTGTAAGTCAAGTCCAAGATCCACCCGATGGTGACCAGGCTCCGGGGGATGTCCGGAACTCTAGGGGGCCCACACCCTAGTTCAGGACTGTCGGGGTTTGGGGAGTGAGGGCCGACCAGATCGAGGTGTCCCTGGGGTCTCATCTGTCAGCCGGGGTGACTTCCCTGGGCTTCCAGGGAAAACGGGAGCTGTGAAGCACACGCCGTGCGCCCCCGCCTGGGACCTTCCACTCCTGTCTCCTCTGCACCCTGCTCTCGGTCACGCCGCAACTCAAGAGCCAGATGTGGGGATGGGACGTGCCTGTCTTATGGTGGGAGATGTGACAGGAGGCCACACCAGTCCTGGCCTCAGTCCCTGTAGAGGCCATGAAAACAACCTGAATGCCCTTCTGACTGCCTTCCTCTGAGGGCCCAAGTCGCATTATTTGGGGTGTTGAGGGGGCGCCCCTCTTCTGAAATCTCCGTTTGTAGAAACACCTTGCCTTCCTGACCCCCTAGATGAAGGCGCACTGTTGGAGGAGTCCCTGGCACAGATACACCCAGGCACCTGGCCAGCTCACGGGGCCGCCCAGCCAAGGAGGAGCCACGGGGGGCTGCAGAGTCAGCAGTTGCCCTGGCCTGAGGGCGACGCCTGCCCCAACAGAGCCGGACAGATGAAGGCCAAGGCCAGGAGCGGGTGGGCGTTTTCGTCCCAGCCCAGGCATGGGAACTGCTGACACTTCCTGCAGGCCTGCGACCCTGCCCGGGGTGCTGTCAGTCATCTGGAAAGCCTGTTTGGTCCCGATAGCCTTGTTTTGCAAAGAGCAGTTCCTGAAATCTTGGGGCCTAGAGCTCTGTTCGTCTTTGATCAGGGCCAGAAATAACAAACACTGACCAAGCCTTGCTGAGTACAGGCGCTGTTCTAGCTCTTTCCGTGTGTCCAGTGCTGGGCGGGGGCTGGGCTTCCAGCCTAGCGGCTTCTCTCTGTCCCGGGGATGCATCTGTTCTCAGACTTAGGTGTGCAGAGGAGTCAACCGGCAAGGCGTCTCCAGGCAGACTTCTGCCGGCGCCTCCTCCAGTCCCTCAGACCCGGGTGGGGCTCAGGAATGTGGTGCCTTGCAAGGCACGCTGCGGGGTCTCTGTCCCTTGTCTTTCTGGGAAACCGCATTAAGCCGGGTCCCATCTGCGTTTCACAGATGTGGAATCCGAGAAGGAAGGATTAAGGGACACTGCTCAGCGTGGAGCCAGGTCAGCTGTGGGCGTCTTCACCCGCAGGACCTGGGCTGGGGGCCGACCTCTCAGTTACCTTTAATATGAAAGGACCTTGCGACCTTGGGTGAGGGGCTTTCTCTTCCCGCGCCTCGGTTTCCCCATTTGTAAGCCTGAGGGATCTACTTTGCAACCTTACTATCCAATCCCCCGTCTGTATTTGGAGCTCATCTCCCACATTCTTACTACGGGTTTCTGATAACGCTCGACCGTTTAACTGCCTGTGTTTGCAGTCACTGCGTAACCCGCGGAGGAGGGGGCAGCACCGGCATCCCGTCTTACATCCTGGGCCTGCTTCAAGCACTAGACAGTGGTCGTCAGCCCTCTGGTCATTGCTGCCCGTCCCGCGTTCCCCCGCCTCTGCCCACTCCCGCTTAGACAGTCTCGATATTTTGAGCCTTTACGTGTTTCAGTTCCAGTGTGGCCGGGATGCCTCTACGCTGACCCCTGCCCGCATTTGTGGGGTGGTTCTGAGCTGCTTCTCCACTAACACCCCCACCCCATTCCCCAGAGCAGGGCCCCACCCGAGGCCCAGATCCAGCCCCCGTCTGGTGAGTAAGGTTTCACTGGCGTGCACCACGCCACGCATTTGCTGTCACCCACGTCTGCTTTCACACTGTGATGGCGGGGCCAACCTGTCTACCCCCAGGCCCTTCACAAAAAGCGTTTTCTGCCCCCTGCTCTGGAATTGCCTATGTGGCTCTGGCAGGTCTTGTTTCTACTGCACAGGACTGCGGGAAAGCACCAGAAGCCTGGCGGAGAGGGGAGTAGTCATGTATCCCCACCCTCCTTCCCTGTCTGCGTTCCTGAGATTCACCATTTATGGCCTGTTGTAGATTAACCCTCAGGGTGACAGTGTGATCTGGGCCTCTCCTGGACTTTCATTATCCCCAGTCACCCGGAAGTGGCTTTAACAAGCTGCATACCTGGAGCAGGCTTGTCCTGGTGACAGCTGGGCTTAAATGCTCTTCTGAGCTGGCCCTGTCCTCGGGAAGACCTTTATACCCATCTCTGACTAGTCTCTCTTCCCTTCCAAGACAGGAGCCTCCACCTCCAGGAAGCCTTCCTTGATTTCACCCTCCTCCCTTCTCCCTCCCAGGCTTCCCTTTGCCGCTGCATGCGTCTGTGTCATCCCAGTCTGTTTCCAAGTCTGTCTCCCCACTTGTCTGTGAGCTCCTCGTGGGTGGGGACCCCGAAGGTGGATCTGGGCTGGAGGGCCAAGATTGCTGGTGGCAGTGGTAGCTCCGAACCCTAAAGAGCAGAGCTATCTAGAGGTACAGTGTGGGGTCCGCCAAGAGGCCAGACCATGTGCCCAGGAGGCTGTTGGGATTAAAGCGCGGCGTGGGGGAGGGTTGGAAAGGTGACCCAGCCTTTCCGAACCCGGGCCGCCAGTAGCGGAGCGCGGGCACTTAACTGCTAAGCCATGGAGCCAGCCCGACAATACATCATCTTGAAGGAAGGTTTGAGCATCTTTCATCTGAAGGACCCTGGGGAGATGGGGAATGAGTCACAGCGTCTTTAAGGAGACACAGGATGCCCCACGCTGCACAAGCTTCAACACGACAGTCCCCATGACCCCTTGAGGAGGCCATGCTGAGGATCCTTCCCCCTGTCACCTCTCTGAGCCTCTGTTTCCTTGCATGACTCCTCAAGGCCTCATGGAGGACATGGGTCAGGCCAGCCTCCAACCCTGAGTGTGGGCTGTAGGTCCTGGTACCAGGTGCATGCTGGCCTGGCCTTCCTCATGTCGACACAAGCAATCCAGAAATAATCTATAAATCAAAATAGGGGTGAGTTTATTATGAGCCAACCCTGAGGACCGCATAGCCGGGGAGAGTCCTTCCACAAAAGAAGGGAGCACCCCAAAGAAGGGAGGTGCACAGAGTGGTTATATACCATCGAAGAGCATGCGTCGCATATGATTGGAACGTCCCTCTTACAACAGTCACGAGACCGCTCTGTCGGCACAGCAGTTGGTGAACACAGCAGGTCTGTGGTGTCAAGGTGGGTGGTCACAAGGTGAACACAGCAGGTCAGCAATCAACCCTTAATTTAGGGGGAGATGCTTATCCTTAAGGAAATGCTGATGTGGGGGAAGTTACATCCTATCTTAAGGGCATCATTCTTGTCTTTGGGACACAGTAAATGCTTAAAGCAGATGCATAATGCGTGCTCAACGGCCATGTCTGGCCCTTTTGGAAAAACAAGTTCAGGCCGAATTAGTTTTACACCAAACGGCTTCCTTATGTACTCCAATATATCCTATTGCTTGTCGTTTATTTAGCATCCACGTGCTTTCCTGGGAGATGGTGTCTGTGCCTGTGGCTTCTACGTTGGCTAGAAAATGTGTCCCTTGCACCCTGTTTGCCAGGACTCCTGAACAGCCAAAATGCAGGAGGTGAAGCCGTCGCTCGTCCCGAAATGTGTGCACTCCTCCCCCGGGGAAAGCCCCGCCCTGGGTGGGCGAGTTTGCTTTCCCTCCAACTCTCACGCACCTGTTGTGCAGCTTCCCAGCCCGAGCAGCTTAGAAAGCGGAAAGTCTGTGGAAGAGGCAGGCGGCGAGCGGTGAGGAGAGATCTTGTTCTGCACGGGAGTTCTGGCCGTGGGCGGCGGGGCGAGCATCCTGGCGCCCACTGCTCCTTACTGTTGGGTGAGACATCAGCTGGTCCCCGCAATCCGGGAAAGGGCAGAGGCGGGTAGTCACCTGAAAGAATTGAAATTGGGGTTTGGTGCTTACAGGCATGAGGGTTTGGTTCTCCAGAAAACCCCAGACTCGGGCAGGACTCGCTTTCCCGGGGTTCTTGGGAATCGGGGTGCTTTTTCTCTGGCTGCCTGTCTTGCGTCTTAGAGAGCTGGGGCGTCTGCTCTGGCACTGGGCGGCCCTGGGATCCAGGCTGGTGCTGCTGCCCAGGGGCCTGTGTGACCCTGGGCGGGTCCTGTGTCCTCTCAGCCTGTTTGCTACCCAGCCCAGCGGGATCATGATATTATTCACATGGGACAGGCTGTAGCCCATGGATTTAGCATCTTCTTGGCAAGTGACAGTTGGAATGTATTACGACCGTGTCAGGGATCAGAGCACTTAGAGATCTCTAAGCTCAACTCTATTTGAAAGGGGGGAAACCGAGGCCCAGGAAGTGACAGGTTCTCCCAGAAGGACTCCCAGACAGGCCTCTTTAAGGCAGGACTGTGGGTCTGCCCCATGCCGCAGCCTCCAGGAGGGACTCTTTTTGGAAAGCCCCCCTGACCAGGAAGGCATGTGTTCTTCCTCTGGAGGGCTTTTGGGGTGTACTGTGCAGAGCTGGGATGTGCTTGCAGAGCTGGGGTACATTCTGTGGAGTCAGGGTGCAATGTGCAGAGTTGGGGTGCCCTGTGCAGAGTTGAGGAGCACCGGGCACAGTGGGGGAGGCTCTTGGAAACCCCCTCTGGCCTCGGGCCAATAGCACAGCTGCAGAGACAAACAGGATACGAGGTCTCGGCCGCAGCAGGGGACAATGGCCACGAGAGGAAGCATGTCCAGACCCTTTTATGGATGTGGAGCCCATCTGAGGCCCCTTTCAACACAGTTTCCAGAAAAACAGGGAGCAGAAGCCATGCATCTTGTGTCCTGCACAGTGTGTGGTTCTGAGATCGGGCTGGAGAATTGGGGCTTCCCCTCACAGAGGGGAGACGGAGGTCGTGAGGGACCGGGGACATGCCCAGGGCACACAGCGAGGGAAGGAGGGAGGTCTTGGTGCCCAGGCCCAGCTTCTCTCCGCAGCCAGGGCCTCACTGAGCAGTGGGACAGGCCAGCCCTGGGCTGCGTGCAGGCGTGCTGTGCGGTGGACAGCGGGGCCAGGGCACTGGTGGAGGTGCCAACATTCCAAACACTTTCCCCTTCCTTCACTTACCTGGAGCTCTGTCTTCTGCTCTTGGGGGGCCGGGGGCACGGGAGAGGACCGGACACTGGCATTTGTAAGGTGGACAGACATCTAAGTTCGGCTGTGTTAGGCATTCTGTGCTTGGCCTGCTAGAGAATTCTCGAATCTAGTTTAATCCTCAAAGTGACCCAGAGCAAGACCACAGGAAAACCGCCAACCCCACCTGGGACATCCCTGAGGTTGCGTGAGCAGAGCTGGCCTTCAAGGCTGCGTCGGAGAGTTGGCTGGCCCCGCTCCCATCCCAAGTGGCTGCCTGCGCTGGAGAGGATGGGACCCGGAGCTTCACCCTCCGGTGGAGAAGGCCCGGAACAGGAGGTGCAAGGCCTTGCAACAGGGGGTGCAGCGGGGCGGGGAGGGAGCTGGAGAAGAGCCCCCTGCCCGCTGGGCTGGGCAGGAGGGACGCGAACAGGAGCCGACCGGAGGGGAGGGGAGATGGAGAGGCAGGTGTCTGTGAGGAAGAGGGGTGGCTGGGCCTTGTTCAGGACCCACTTCAGGGCTTGGGGGACATGGGCTGGAAAGGACTGCAGGCCGCTGAGGCCGAGGGGAGCTGTGGCGGGAGGGCGCGGTGGTCAGGCAGGCGAGTGTCGGCGTGCACTAGCTCCCGGGCCGGGCCCCTTCACTCTCCATGGTGTCTAGGTGTACTGCCCGGGCAGTGGTCCCACAGGTGTGTCCACCGGAACCTCTGAACGTGGTGACCTTGTTTGGAAAAAGGGTCTTTGCAGGTGTAATTAAGGTGAGGATCTTGGGGTGAGATAGTCCTGGATTATCCACTGGGCCCTAAATACAATGACAAGGGGCCTTGTAAGAGAGAGAAGAGGAGACGCCCAGAGGAGGGGGCCCTGTGACGATGGAGGTGGAGACCGAGGTGAGGCAGCGATGAGCACAGGAACGCTGGTGGCCACCAGACGCTGGAAGAGGGAGGAAGCAGCCTCGCCTCAAGCCCCCAGAGGGAGGGCGGCCCTGCCCACACCCTGATTTCAGACTCCTGGCCTCCAGACTGTGAGAGCACAAATCTCTGTTGTTGTAAGGCTCCCAGTCTGCGGTGCTTTGCCATGGCAGCCCCAGGACACTGACACGGTGACCATGACAGCCGTCCTTCCAGAGAGAGGTCACTGTTCCCACTTCGCAGAGGGGGCAGCCGGGCTGGAAGAGCTGCGCTGGGAGCAGGTGACCCCCGCCCTCTGGCTTCCTGCTCCCCTGGGACCCACGGAGGGGCATGAAATGCACGGCTGACACTTAGCCTGTGGTAATGGGCGACTGTGAAAATGTCCGCCCGGCACCTCTGGCTCCTACATGTGGTCACCGTGCATGTCAGTGGTGTGCAGGTGGGCCTGGCCAGGGTGGGGTGTGGGGACCCCAGGGGCTGGGCCTGGCCTTGGCAGTGAGCTGCTGGGCCCCTGATGGGAGTGGCTTGCCTGCTCCAGGACACAGTGGCCAGCTCTGCCCAGTGAGGGGCTTGGGCGTCACGCAGGCCCTTAGTGAGGGCCCTTCTGGGGCACAGTGTTGACGTGCCCACAGCATCTCCAGCTGCTTCCCCAAACCTGGGCTCTGGGCCGGGGAGTTTGTGACTTTGGGGGTGGCTGTGCAGAATTCCGGGGAGTTGACCAGAGAAAGGACGGACATGTGGGAAGGTGAGGGGCGAGCAGGCCCTGGGCGGGAGTGGTGTCCCCCACGAGTGGCTCGGCCTGGACCAGTGGTTCTCAGCCTGGGTGATGTTGCCCCCAGGGGACAAACGCCTGGAGATGTGTTTGGTTGTCACAGCTGTGGAGGCATCTGGTTGATAGAGGCCAGGGACGCTGCTAAACCCTCAGGGCACACAACAGGCGCTTTCCCAGGACAAAGAGCAATCACCCCCATGTCAGGAGTGCTGGGTTAGAGACCCTGGCCTAGGGTGGGCCTCGGTGTCCATCACACCTGGTTCTGGGCTCATCTTCTAGTTGCCACTGGCCTTGGGCATGTCACATGACCTCCCTGAGCCTCAGTTTCTCTCTCTGTAAAGTGGGCACATCACCACTTAATTTAGAGATGATTCCTGGTGTTGAACCAGGCCACGTGTGAAAGTTGGGCCTACCCCAAGCTTGGATGGAGGAGAAGGTGGCCCTCTCGTCCTGATTCCTGGGGCTGGCTGGAGTCTGCAGCCGGAACCCACGCCCCTTCCTCAGCCAGGTCACGAGAGCAGGCGGGAGAGTGGGGGCCACGGGGCCGACCCCAGCTCAGTTCCCGCTTCTTGTCTGAGCCCACAGGAGACCCAGTCCGGGCTCCCCAGTGAGCAGGGCCGAGATTCCTGCTCTCAAACCCAGGTCAGGCCCGGAGCCAGCGGGAAAGCAGAGAGGGCAGGAAAGCCTGTGGGCTGGTCCCTGTCTGTCCCCCGCGTGTGTCTCAATTGATCGGGCCAATGGGCCAGGACAGTCCCCGGGCAGAGGGAGGGGGCTGAATGGGTGTCTGTGTATGTGAGCGCTCGTGTCCATCTGTGTGTGCACACCCACGTGTGTGTGTGTGTGTGCGCGCACCTGTGTGTGTGTGTGTGCACCTGTGTGTGTGTGTGCACCTGTGTGTGTGTGTGTGTGCACCTGTGTGTGTGCACCTGTGTGTGTGTGTACAGTAAGTGGGAGAGGAACAGAGAGCAGAGCTGAGATTGGCAGGGCGGGCTGGCCGGCAGCTGGTGGACTTCTCCAATCCCGGGGGCTGAGGAGGGAGCTGGGGTGCCCCTGGCCTCCACCTCAGATCCGGGGGGCTGGGCAGCAGGCAGGCCGGCCAGGGGCCGGAGCTGGTCCAGGAAGAAGCTAATAATCAACAGGCCCCAAGTCAGTGCAGCAGCCCTGGGCCTGCCTCTCGCCACCCGGCCAGGCGCAGGGAGGAAGTGGGGCAGGAAGCCGGGGGCGGTGGCAGCCGCCATGCAGTCAGCCGGGCTGTGGGCGGCCGCTGGCTGCCCGGTCAGCAGAGACAGCCTGCGGGGCCAGCCAGCGAGGAGCTGGGAGCAGCCACCAGGTCTCTGTGGCCTGGAGGCCTGGGAGCTGCCTCTGAGGAGCGGGGTGCAGGTACGGGGGCGCTGGGACAGGTGGGGGCACCGGGATAGGCCCGGCAGGCGTAGTCCGCAGAACCAGGTCCTGCCACGGTAGGATCTAAGAGCAGTCTCTTGCCTTTCACTTTCTCAAAGAAGTTTCTGACATTTTCGGATTGTGGGGAGCAGAACTGAAGTCTGGGGAGGCCTGGAAAGCAGTGGGCAGTGGGTGGCGGACCCCGCCCAGAGCCCCAGGAGCGCTACTCGGGCTGAGTGGCGGCGACCGCGTGGTAGTGATGTCAGATTTGATCAAGCACCGCCGCTCCTGTGGTCTTGCTCGACCTTTCCTTCATGGGGCACTCGGAGAGTGCGGCCGAGGGTCTGGACAAGACAGGGATGTGGCCAGCAAGAAGGAAGTCCAGGTCTCGGGGGTCTCAGGTGGGACCCCCACCCCGGGTTGGTGCTACATCGGGCAGACACCACCATTGCCCAGCCCAGGGTGACGCTGCAGCTGTGACCCGGCCACTCTGAGGTCACCACTCCTGGGCCTCTTTTCCATCAACAAAACGGGATGAGAGACTTGACCAGGGGCACCAACTAGACAGTTCCAGGGGATGACGCTGACCCGGCCCTCTAACGCCAGGTCCGGCCCTGGGCACAGGGTCCCGGCACGCCACTGTGACCCTCCAGGAGCCCCGGCCCTGTCTGTGGGGGTTTCCAACCTTTTGCAGTTAGCGAGGTTCATAGATATGATGGACGGCAAAGCGACACAGGGGCGTTAGTGGTGCTGGCCGTGGCTGGAGCAGCCTGCATGAGGGGTGGCCACTTGGGGGATGGCCCCCCAGCGCCCAGGGTGGGAAAGCTGTGGCTGGACTCGCGGTGGGAGGCAGGGTGGGGGCTCGAAGCAGGGAGTGCCCCAGTTAAGGGTGGGTGCTTGAGGGCCGGACTCGAAACCACCTGGGTTCAAATCGCACCTGTGCCCCGCTGCTCGCGGAGCCTCAGATTGCCCACCTGTGAAATGGGCACAGTGACGCTCCCTCCTCCAGGCCGTCGTGAGGATTAAAAGAGAATGCTTAGTTAGCACCTCGGGGGGGTGGCTGCCCTTATGTGATTGTCAACACTGCTGTCGAGAGTGAGGAGGCTTCCTGTCAGGGCATGGCGCCAGCATTTGATAATTCGCACAAAATACCCCGTTCACAGCAGAGGAAATCGAGCACGGGGTTGCGGGCTGGACGAGCGTCCTGGGGCGGCCGTGACAAAACTCCACCCCAGGGCCACAGCAGCAGAGACCACTGCTCTCCCAATTCCAGGGCCCCTAGGGGAGGCTCCGTCCTGCCTCTTCTAGCTCTGGGGGCTCCAGGCGTCCCTGGGTGTGGCTGCAGTGCCCGTCTCTGCTCCGTCGTCACAGGGCCTCCTCCTGTGGGCTGTGAGTCTGCGTCGCTCCTCGTCCTATGAGGACGCCGGTCATTGACTTGGGGCCCCCCTGCTCCAGTGTGACCTCATCTTAGCTTCATCTGCAAGGACCCTATTTCCAAATCAGGTCGCCTCTGAGATTGCAGATGGACGTGAATTTGGGGGGACACTGTTCATCTCAGTGTGAGGGGTGACCAGACAGCCCTCAAGAGGTGCTCCTTGGTGACGTGGACGAGGTCTACGTGGGCCCTCAGAGTATTTGTTGACTATGAGCTCAGAGAAAGCTCCAGCCAGACCTCCCCAAGCCACCTCCTCCTCTCGTCCAACCCACGCTTATTAAATACCGACCGTTCCCTGGAGCACCATCAGTTCAGTCCCTTGACCTCCGACCTCTGTGTGGGGCCGTGTTTCATTCTCATTCTCGGGGGAAGGAAGCTGAGGCGTGAAGAGGTCTCCCAGCCCGCTGACCCCAGGTCTGCAACTTCTGGTCCAAACGCCCGTCCCCCTGGGGTTGGGTGCCGGGCTGGGGTCTGGGGGCTGTTGCTGAGCCACCAGGCAGCCCACCTGGGTTTGTCCGGACAGTGAGCTGAGCAAAGAGGATAAAGGCCGGAAGGAAGAAGAGTTTCCCGGGGCTCCTTGATGGTGGCCGGCAGGTTGCCTCTAGGGAGCACCGGACGCCGCCCAGCCAGGGTCTGGGCAGCCCCTTCTGCAGTCGGGAACCTGGTAGCCCAAGTGAGGTCATTTTAGGACCCAGCGGGGAGCAAACCCTCCCACAGAGATGGAGCCCACTTCCTCATCGCCGGCTGTGACTAGGAATCCCACGCTTACGGTTGTCACCTTGTCACCACAGCCCCTCCTGCTTGGGCACAGCTGGCTGGCTGCATGTGCTGCGAGTCCCTCACAGAGCAGGTGGGAGGTTCCTGAGCGGGGGAGCCGCCCCTCTCCTCGGGAAACCATCCCTGAGCCGGCTTGGGGCAGGCCCGCGGTGGGCCGCTGGGCTGGAGGCAGATGAAGATGGGCTGGTTCTGGCCTGGGGGAGGAAGGCAGGATGAGAGGCAGACCCCCGCATGCGGCAGCTCACCACCTGCTCCACCACAGGGGACAGGGGATGGGAAGGATGAGGTGGCAGAGAGGGGAGGGCCAGGACCCGGGGGAGGGGACGGGGGCAGGAGCTAGAGGCCTCACAAACAGGGTCCCCACAGGTCAGTGGATGAATTCACACGCTCTCAAGGGCCTCCTGTGCCGCGGAAGGAAGCGCAGACGGGAGGGCAGCCCGGTGTGAAAGCCACACGGTTCCTGGTCCCCACACCCTCCTGGGGCCAGGCTGCGGTGCAGGCACTGATGGGGCCGGGATCGCAGTTTCCAAAGTGGGGAGGGGAAAGGAGCAAGCTCCCAGACTGGGCTTGGCGGGCTCTGGGGAGGGGGCCGGGACAGGAGCTGCGTCCTGAGAGGTGGATGCCGGGGCTTCGAGGGTGACGAGGGCGGAGACGGCCCCCGGGGACCAGGGAACAGGGCGTACAGGGCGCCAGACCGTTTCACAAAGGCGTGTCGAGAACTCTACAGCCATGCCCAGTTCCTGGTACCTCGGGCCTGCCCCCTCCTCCCTCGGCTGAGCAGCTTCTCTGTGGGGGGTGCTGCCCAGAAGGGCGCCAGGGCCCCCTGGATGCCCCCTTCCCACCCGCCCACCCCATGCTGTGTCCCTGCCCCTCAGGGGTGGTTGGCGGATGGGAAGCACAGTTGGAGCCGTGGGTGGGGAGGGGCTCCCTGAGGCCACTTCCTAGCACTGGCCTGTCACTTCTGCCTCCTCTAGGGTAAAGGGGTTTGCAGCCTGGGGGGAGTCTGAGACTCAATCATTGCTCTGCGGCTGCCCAGCTGTGTGGCCACTCTGAGGGTCCCATGCTTCACCTGGTCAGTGCTGACCCCTCGGGACAGTCAGAGCTAAAGTGACCACAGAGGTGTCTGGCAGTCTTTCAGCTCTGCCTCGGACCTGTTGTCGCCTCTGTGGATGGCCACCCCTCCACCCCTCCCACTCTCCCCGTGCACGTCCCCCCTTACTCAGGGTTCCCGCCTCCCCCACGGAGCCTTCCTGGCTGCCCACCTCTCTTCTCTCCACCTCTGGGGTTAGGAGAGCCTCTCTTCCCTTCATAGAACTTGCTAGGAAACCATCACCGCCCACTTCATTTCTCGACCTCCAGCCACCGCAGGCCTGAGTTGTCCTCCTTCTGTCCCCGCTGTCCAGCGGGGAGCCAGCCACAGGGTAGGGGTCAGTGGCATTTGTTGAAACAACAAAGACTTCGGAGTGTGGGGTCCAACCTCCCCTACTCTGCAGAATGGGGCGATGATGACGGTGTCCGGGCCCAGCCCACAGCGTCGGGGAGCTCAGGGTCGAGGCCAGTTCTCAGGGACAGCAGCGCCCAACGGGGAGCGGGCTCAGGCTCTGCCCTCCCACCCGCCCCCCACTGCCCCTGCCCCGGGCACTGAATGTCTCTGAGGGGTCGCTGGGAGTTCCGGGGCTCAGTGTCCTATGACAGCCTCTCCCCACGCGGTGGTGGCCGATCCCCCAGCTGAGAATTGTGCCGAGGGTAGGAGGTCTGAGCCGACGGCAGGAGCTGGCAGGTTGGAGGTTGGGTGGTGTTTCTGTGTTTGCCTTTTAAAGATAAGGAACGTGAGCACTGACGTGTGAGTGTGTGTGTGAGTGCCTGTGTGTGAGTGTGAGAGAGTGTGTGTGAGTGTGTGTGTGTGAGTGTGAGAGCATGTGTGTGCATGTGAGTTGCCTACCCCAGATCTCCAGGTTCCCGCCTGTGGAATGGGGAGATGTGCCTTTCCCGTGGGCTGCTATGAACCTGGCTGAGCCACCTGGCACGTGCAGGTGGTGACACAGACTTGTGTCCGAGGCTGTCTGGGAGCCTGCACCTGTGAGAGTCGCCGCTGTCCTGGGACTGACCTGGGTCCGTCTCCAGTCCCTGGGGCCTGGCCAGCTCCTGGGTCGGGAGCCTGGAAAGAGGGCCGGGCAGGGGCTTTGAAGTGGACCGGGTTCTGTGAATACTTCTGAAAGTATCACTTGCTGGGTCTAATAAAGGTCCAGCTGCCCCTTGTTTCTGGTGAAAATCTGAGGCGGGCCATAAAGCCAAGGCCTGTGGCAGCTCCCACCTCCGGTCCCCCCCTTCGATGCTGTCTGCCCAGATACTGGAACGAAATTCCAGAGGTATTGAACCGAACCCCTTACTCTGGGTTTCAAGTGCTTCGCTGGCTCCCCTCTGCTCTCAGGGCGCTCAATGCTGTGGGGGCCCTGCTTCCTCTGTCACAGCCTGTGCCCCGTGTCTGCACCCCAGACCCACGATGTCTCTACAGCTGCCCCCGCCCACCTCCCCGTCTGCCCGTTCCCCGCCATGGCACCAGGGTGGAGCTGGGAGATGGGACTACAGGGGCTCTTGGGGGCTCTTGGGGTCCAGGCCTGGCGGACACCCCTGGGCTCGGAGCCCCCTCCTGGGCCTGGTGTTCTCTGGGTCTGCCGCTGGGCAGCCTGCTTCCCAGCATCTGCCACAAAGTGGGGCCGGCCAGGATGAGGCCAGACTTGCTTTTCCACTGTATTTTTGTCCCCAGAGAGTGGGTCAGAACTGTGATTTGCTGTCTCTGTGCCCTCTGCTCCATGCAGACAGAATTCCCACCGGCCTGTTCTGGGTTGTAAGTTGAAATCTCACAGCTCGTGATCAGAGGGCAGCGAGGCCCGAAGTGAGGGGCTTTCCTGGCTCGTGCGTCCTAGTCAGGCTCTTAACTGACCTTCTGCATGAGTGAGCAGGGCCGTTCCTTGTCCCCTCTGTCCCCAAGGTGGAAACCGAGGGTGGACGTGGCTGATCCTGGTCCCTGTGGCCACAGTGGGGGTCTGCCCTTCGCTCCTGGGCCCTGGCCCAGGACGCCCGCCCCTCCCTCCCAGTCGCCCCGTAGATCCAGGCCTGAAAAGGGACTCTGTGTTGCTCTGCGCCCTCTAATTGGTGACCAAGCCAACCCCAGGAAACAGTGAGACATAATGTCTGGCTCTTGTGGGGAGGCCCGGGGGCACCCCGGGTGGGGAGCAGTCGCTGGTTCCTCCTCAGACACTTCCTCCTCCCCTGCCCTCTGCCACCCACTTCCTTTCTTCCCTCCCAGGGCAGCCTGGGACATGGCCCATTTCCCGACAAATAGGAAGGCATTCCAGGGACCCCGCTAGAGCGCAGGCCTCTTCCGGTGGGAGCATTGGAGCCTGCTGAGCCAGCCCAGGCCACAGGGGTCGTATAAGGGGCCCCTGGGGCTCTGGGGAATCACGGCGCAGCTGAGGCTGGTGTGAAATGCAACAAATGGCAGCTCGGGAGAGGAGGTGTCTCTGGGGCATCTTCGTTCCAGCCCGAGCTGGGTGGACGCGTCAGGGGCTCATCTCAAACCCGTGGGGCCACGTGTCCGACGACACGTCCGCTCTGCTCGGCCCCTGCACCATCCTCATTGCTCTCACGTCGTCTCGGCGATTGCAGTAACGTTCTGGGAATGTCAGGCCCTGAGCTATGGCCTCGGGGTCTGTTGATGAGCAAGAATGGGTACCCCACCTACCTGCATGGATGCCCAACCCGGTGGGCGAGGCATCTTCCTGGTGGGAGAGGAAGAGACCGGCGAGCAGAGCTTGAAAGGATGCGCAGGGGTCCACCAGGCAGAGGGGAGGTGTTCTCTCCTCTTGACCCCAACTCTGATGGCAACTTCGTGTTGACCCCAGCGGCCTGTCTTCCCAGAGAGGCCGTCACTGCTGACCACTACCCTCTGCTCTCTCCACAGGGCCCAGCCGGGCGTGCCCAGTCCTTGGTGCTGAGGACACTGCCAGTCATGGAGGACCCAGCAGAGGTGGCCACAGAGAAGCCAGCCCTGAACGGGAGGGGGCCTGGAGGGCCCTTGGGAGGCAGTGGCAGTGGCGACAAGGTCCGGAGAGTGGCCGTGAGCTCGTCAGTCGGCTGGGAGGAAGCAGGGCCTAAGGAAGCCAAGGCCCTGGTCAGAGGCGGTGAGTGCGGGGTGCACGGTCCACCCCATCGTCCACCCCGCCCACGGGAGGAGCGATGTGTGCACTGCCAGTGTGTGTGTTGAAAGGGAATGACTGCCCAGTGAGTCCTCCACGAGTGAAGAAGGCCCAGCTCGTGCTTGTCCAGGGGTCCGTCTGTGATAAAACTGGTGTGGAGACAGGGGAGGGGCTTGGAAATTCTAGAACGGCTGTGGAAATTCTAGAATGGCTGCGTGGATGCGTTTATAGCTCTTTCACAAACGTTTGCATTCCCACAGTCCTGCTTTGTCCTTGGGACATGAACCCCGGGATTACTCAGGATGGGGCATCCCTCGTTCCCCGGGGGGCAAACTAGGGCCCAGAGAGGGAGAGGACAATTGGGCAGACCAGGACTGGGGCAGGGGAGGAGAAGGCTGAGCAGGTGTGACCGGTGTAGACACTTCCCGCCCAACCAGCCCAGACACCGCACAGGAGGGGCTGTGATGGGGAAGGGAGGCGGGGCTGGCTGTCCGAAGACCTGGTTCTAATCCTGATTGTCGCTGGGCCATTGCTTGACTTGGGCCTCAGTTTCCCCACTTGGAAACCTAAGGGGTGGCATAGGTAATCTCCAGGACCCCTCTTTCTACCTCCTTGGGCCCTGGAGGAGAGGAGGGAAGGACAGGGGGAGACCAAGGTGTGCCCAGAACCCTCCCCGGGCCAGGGACAGCCTGTGGCTCCTGTCCCTCCCCAGGCTTCCCCATCGTCACGTCATCCACCCTCATCCTAGACACTGCCTAGCTGTCCACTGGGGCTCTAGGGCTTGGCACACAGTAGATGCTCAATAAGTATTTGAATGATCAACGAATGATTGAAGCATAGGAGAATGGAGACAGAACCTCACACAGGGCCTGACACAGTCCGTGCTTGGCAATTGGAGGTATTTTTATACCTGTTAGTTTGGTCTTTCCGGTGTGAGTGGAGATGGGAAGGGCCAGGGTGGCCCTCGTGGATGCTGACTCACAATGGGAAGTGGTCCTGCAGTCAGACACCTGCCTGGCCTGGAGGGGTGCTTGGAGGAGCTGTGGGGGCCTGGGCTGGGGAGCCCACCCATGGCATAGAATCTGGTGCCTCCAGAGCATGCCAGGACAGGAAAGAAGGAGCTGGGTCCTACTAGACACCCGTGGGCTGGACCAGCCTCCCACGTGGCAGCCCAGCCCAGGGATGGGCTGAGAATTTTAGAGCGGGGGATCGCCGACTTCTCGTGCTGTGGTCCGGATAGGAAGCATTCTGACCGTGTTGCCAGGTGTTTCCTGCCCTAGCTGCCCCACAGCCCAGACTGGCATGGGGATGAATCTGAGAGCCCAGCCGATGGGAGTTAGCGAACTTCTCCTTTCCTAGGAGGCTGGCCCAGCTGCACTGCACCCACCCGGAGCTCCTTCGTCTTTGAGATTTCCTTTGGCAATTTTGGCCTGACAACAAAAGTTACAAGAAATAATACAAATAATTCCCACTTACTGTCACCCAGGTTCCTCGAATGTTAACGTTTTACTACATTTGCTTTCTCTCTGTATTTATAGATAAATATTTTTCTGATCAATTGCAGACGTGATGCCCATTATCCCCAAATACTTGGGCGTGTGTATTTCCTAAAACCAGGACACGCTCTTACAGAACCACGGTGCAACATGCTGCCAACATTACTTTCCTGGTTTAAATTGTACTGTTTTCTGATCTACAGACCTCATTCAGATCTCACCATCTGTCCCAACAACATCCTCTATAGCAAAAGAAAACCCCAGGGCAGGCCTTGCGTTCTGTCGTCATATCTCTGCAGTGCCTTTAATCTGGAGGCTGATATTTTGAAGAATACAGGCCAGGGCCGGCCCCGTGGCTTGGTGGTTAAGTGAGCGCGCTCCGCTGCTGGCGACCCGAGTTCGGATCCCGGGCTCGCACCGGCACGCTGCTTCTCCGGCCATGCTGAGGCCGCGTCCCACATACAGCAACTAGAAGGATGTGCAGCTATGACACACAGCTATCTACTGGGGCTTTGGGGGAAAAAATAAATAAATAAAATCTTTAAAAAAAAAAAAAAAAAGAATACAGGCCAGTTATTCTGTAGAACATCCCTCGGTGTGGGTTCAGCTGATTTTCTTCACCACTACAGTCAGGAGTTCTGGGCAGGAATGCCTCGGAAGTGGGATGTCCCCTCAGTACAACACGCCAGCAGGCCCGTGACGTCGGTTTGTCTCCATCCTGGTGATGTGCATTTTCATCACAGTTTGGCAGTTTTCTCCCCCGTAAAGTCACTGTTCTTCCCTCTGTCGTTAGTAAGTAGCCTGTGGGAAGGTCCTTTGAGACTGTATGAAGATCCTGTTCCTCTTCAAACTTCTAAGGCCTTAGTTTTATCATCCACGCACGGTTCTTGACTGAAATAGTAGTTATTATGATGGTTGCTAATGGTGACTTTCTAATGCTTCATTCTTTCTGCATTTACTAATTGACTTTCTCCTGTAAGGAAGAGCTGGCCCTCTCCCCAATTATTCATTTATCCATTTTAATGTGGGCTTGTAGACCTGTATTTTATTCTCTGGACTGTATCAGCCGCCACCATTATTTACTTTCTTGTTCACATTGCCCCCAATTTGGTCTTTTGACGTATTTCCGTCATTCTGTGAGCATGTCTGCTTTCTGGGACCACAAGATGCTCAGGTCTCGTCTTGCACTCCCCTGCCCCAGCCCTGGGACTGGCCATTCCTCCAAGGAGCCCTGCTTCCGAATTGGAGGATGGTGCTTAAAGCCAAGATCTGGGTGCCGTTCTTTGGATTTGACAGGCATTTCTGAGCCCCCGCTGTGTGTCCGGCTCTGAGGAGGGCCCTGGGGACACAGAGCAAGTAAGTTCTGGACATGGGCTCTGACCACACGGACAACGACACGGCATGGGGCTGGTATACCATAGGTGGTCAACGGACGCTGGTGGGAAGAGAGCAGAAATGAGCACCACTGTGTTGCACAGACCCAGGCCGATGTGGCAGCACTGTGCCCATGGCTCTGAGCTGGACATCCTGGAGGCGATGAAGACCAGCTGCACTGACGTCCAGCACCCTCTGCCCGAACCACAGGCTTTCCCAAGTCAGATCCACCTTGATCCTAAGGCCCCAGTTGGCTCATCCCGTTTTACAGATGAGGAAACTGAGCAGGGCAGAGACGAGGTGCTCTGGCCAAGATGCCAACTGGGAGCTGGCCTCGAGGATGGGGGCTGGGGGAGGGGGACGACCAGCAGAGGACTGAGCTGCCCCTCGATGACCCTGCACTTCAGGTATCTCATTAACCTCACCCAGCTGTGAGCCACACCCTACCAGCCTCACAAGGCCAAGAGGACACATGTCACCCCCACGAGTGACTTGTGCAGCCAGATCAGGACGCAGCTCTGTCTGCCCCAGAGCCCCGAGTTCCTGCTGGGCTGTCACCTCCCCACTGTGGTCAGCAGAATAATGGATCCCGGAGAGGCCCACGTCTCAATCCCCAGAACCTCTGCGTACGCATGTTACCTCCTACAGCAAAAGAGACTTTGCAGATGGGACCAAGTTAGGCATCCTGAGATGCAGGGGTCATCCTGGGGTCAGAATCAGAGACCGAAGATGCTGTGCTGCTGGCTTTGAAGATGGAGGAAGGGCCACGAGCCAAGGAATGCAGGTGGCTCTAGAAGCTGGAAACAGTGAGGAAATGGATTCTGCCCTGGAGCCTCCAGAAGGAACCAGCCCTGCGGACACCTTGACCTCAGCCAGCGAGCCTTCTCCAACTGCAGAACAGCAAGATGAAACACTTGGGCTGTTTTCAGGAGCCACGAAGCTCGGGGTGATTTGTTACTGCACAACGGGCAGCTCGGACACTTCCCTCCTCAAGGGGCTTCTGTGACGCTGGAGGAAGAGAACGTGTGTGAACGTGGTTGTAGGGGTGTGGACACACCTCTTCTCCTCCAGATGTATCCGGGGTCTGGGGCCTGCGTGGCTGAGAGTTGCTGTTTTTACCTTCATCACACAAACCTGCTCTGTTCCAGATGTGGCTCCTCCCCGTGGTGTCTCTCCGCCGGCAGCCGGGACCCCTCCTGGCCGGATAGGAGCGTACCCCACAGGTAGGCAGCCGCGGACACTACGCCGCCACACAGCAGGGTGAAATCTGTCCTGGGGACGTGAATGTGGGATCCTGGGCACCCTCCTTCCCTCCGGCCCCCACTGTCCCGTGGACTTCAGGTTCAGGAATGCCTAACCGAGGGCTTCTCAGAGTGGGGCCCCCAGACTTCCTGCCTGAAGATCACCGTGGGGGGGAGGGGCTTTTAAATGCAGGTGCCCAGGTCCTGCACCCAGGCTCTGACTCAGCCAGTCTGGGTTGGGGCCCAGGACTTGGGGCTGGAAGGCCAGGGTTCCTGCATTTGCAAAGGGCTCCCCTGGACTCTGTGTTTGCCCAGCCCAAGGAGGGGACGTGGCCCTGGAGGCCACCTGCAGAGGAAGGGAGACCCCACGAGTGACGCTCTGGGAAGGGGTCCCAGGTGGACATGCTAAAACTACACCAAAGAGCCCCCTGTATTGTGGGGGACACAGAGGGAGGGAAAGGGACCCCTGGGGGCATCAGGGATTGGCTTCTGGGGAAGGAGTTCCGAGGACGGGCAGGATTTCCACAGATGGTGGATGCAGCCCTGGGCAGTGGGGCAGCACCCGGGCTCCAGAGGCGGTAAGAAGCCCCTTCCCCTGGAGACCCCCCTCCTGACCCCCAGCGTGGGGGGCATGGAGACCCCAGCGTTGTTGGCAGCCCACCTTTTCCTCGACACCACCTGTCCTCCAACTTTCCTCTTGGTGGTCAGCGCTGCCTGTGGTCACCTGGGATGACCAGGACACGTTGAGCAACGTGGCAGATTATTTTGGGTTTGACAACACAACTCCGCCCTCTTACGGGAGGAGGAGGGTCACATCTCAGAACTAGTTGCGAAATGCTGGCCCAGCTTCCTGCTGGGAGAGTGGGCCTGATTCCAGATATCAGAAGTCTCCTTACTGCTCTGCCACTGGCCCTGTACCAGCAGGAGGGCGTGGGGATGTTTGCTGCAGGGTCCCCTAGCTAGAAAGTTCTAAGACAGGTGCAAGGCTTACTCAAAGGTTGTGGGGAACCTCTCTCCCTCCTCTCCCCCTCTCCTTCTCGTCTCCTCCTCTCCCCTCCCTTCTCTATCCCTCCTCCTCCTTCTCTCCGTCCCCTTCCCTCCTTCTCCCCTCTCCTCTTCCTCCGTCTTCCCCTTATCCACTTTCCCCCACTTTAGAGCAGCCCGTGTTCTGAGGATCCCTGTAGCATGGTCCAGAAGGCCTCTCAGGGGGACATGAGTGGGGGTTGGGGGGCGGCATCTGAGCAGAGGTATGAATCACTGGTCAGCCAGCCAGGCCAGGATCTGGTCTGGGAGAGAGTGCTTCGGGTGGAGGATGTGGTGAGTGCAAAGGCCCTGGGGTGAGGTGGGGAGCCTTGATGTCTTAGGGCAGCAGAACAGACTAGAGGGGAGGGGGAGAAGAGGTCGGGGGAGCAGGGCCAGAGGCTCAAGGCTGTGCCAGTGGAAAGGGGGCAAAAATTTGCATTTTATTCTACCTGAGATGGAAACCCCTGCAGCTGTGCTGTCCAATACAGTAGCCACTAGCCACACATGGCGATTTATGTTTAAATTTAACTTAAATAAAATTGAAAATCCAGTTCCTCGCTTGCACTGACCCCATTTCAAGAGCTCAGTGGCCCCACAAGGCTGGTGGCTGCTGTGTGGGACAGTGCAGAGAGAGACCATGTCCATCACTGCAGAAAGTTCCAGTGGCCAGCGCTGCCCGGGAGGGCTGAGAGGTGGGGCATGCGGGAGGTGAGCTCGTTGTAAGGGGACCAGACGACTGTCTGGAGGGAGGGCCAGGGCACGGAAAACTGCCCAGGTGAACCTATGGGGCCAGGCCCTGTGAGGGGTGAACGGGGGACTTCAGCCTGGTTTTGCAGGTAGAGCCAGGGGGTTGGCTGGTGGTCTCATGTGGTGTGATGGAGGGAGGTGTTGGCAGTCTGAGCAGGTCTGGAGATGGGGGCATTTGGGAGATGAGGAAGAAAGGGAGAGGAGCCGGTTTGGGGGTCAGGACTGAGAGTTCTAGAAGGCCTGTGGGTGTCTTCTGGAGAGTGGATGCCCCCGTCTGAAGCTCAGGGCAGCGGGAGAGGTCAGGGCTGAGGTCACGGTGACTGGGGACCGTTTGCTGACTGCTTGCTTGGTGCTGGCCTGTGCTGGGATGTGACAGGAGTCCACTTCCTCTCCTCGCTCTGTGGGATGGAGGTAGCATGGAACTCACCTACAAAGAAAGAAAGTGGGGCTCAGGGGAGAGCAGCAACCTTGTGCAAAATGACACATGACACATGTGTCAAAGGCACATGACATGGGACCTGAACCCAGGCCCCGCTGAGCCCAGTGCCCCAGGGCTCCGGCATTATGTCTGCAGGTGGGGGCTCGCGGGGGAGGGACGGCACCCCCAGAAGTCCTGGCCTGGGCCCGGCAGACTGCCCGACCTCGATCTGCCCCCTCCAGACCTGACCTTGCAGCTGCTGGCCGTGCGGAGGAAGAGCGGGCTGCCAGACTGCGGCCTGCAGCAGGCCCTGCGGGGCCGGCTCCGCCTGCTGGAGAATGACAGCCGGGAGGTGGCCCACGTCCTCGGGGTGAGTCTGGCTCCTCTGGGGGCCCTGGGGAGGTGGGTGGAACTAGCCTGGATGAGTGAAGGTGCAGGGGCTCTGTGCTTGAGAAGGGGGACAGGGGAGGACAGGGGAGGAGAGGGGGGTGGACCTAGGAGGAGGAGGGTCCCTGATGTGCAGGCCTCTAGGGGCCAAGGCTGTGCCCTGACCTCGCCTCTGGGTGGTGCTGTGACTTGTCCCCGTCTGCTCTCCTGGATGCATGGCTCCAGGGACCGCAGATCACACCCCGCAGCCCCAGCCATGGGAGCCACCATGATCCCAATGTCCCCCCATCCCTTTCTCCATGCACCCTCCATCCTGCTAGGACTTGTAAAGTCTCCTTTACGGGGACTAAAAAGGACTGTGTGAGTTGATCTTGTTCTCTGTTTGATTTTGACGGAGCCACACCCCTGCTGGCCTCTGCACAGACAGAGGGTCTGGCAGGAGGATGGCGGAGGAGGGGGCTGGGCCGTGTGGCTTTCCCATGGCAGAGGTCCTGAGCCTTAGGGGCTGTCATCATCTGACCTTGCAGTCACCCTGGCCTGACCTTGGCCAGTGCCCCTTAGCCTCTGTGAACCCAGCTTTCTCAGCCGCATACCGGGTTATGAATTTACCCCTCGGAGCAGATGTGAGGATGTGAGGATGCTGTGAACAGCAGGCATCGAGCTCACAGCACGGCGCCCTGCCGTGGGGCTGCTTTGTATGATGCCAGGCGGAGCACTGTGGGGAAGGGTGCTGGCTCTGTGGCTGAGTCCCAGCTCTGCTGCTTCCTGAGGGTCAGACCTCAGAGCAGAAATGGGGCCTTATTTATTAATGTGTCAAACGGAGGTGACACCCCTTCCCCAACACACACACACTGCCGGAGTTCCAAGTGCTCCCGTGTCAGCTGGTGTTATTTTTATGCCCCGTCACCACCAGGAGTGTTCATGGGATGGATGTCAGGGGAGAGGGGATGCTCGAGTTAGGAGGGAAACCCAAGTCGATGCTACAGGAGGGCCGGGAGGCAAGGTTGAGGTGCTCAGGCCTAAGAGCGCAGCCTGAGCGGGAAGGGCCTGTTGTGGCTGGTGGGTGGGGACTGAGGCAGACCGAGCCGTTGGAGGAGCCACAGACAGCATGGGGCCAGAGCATGGAGACCATAGGAGCTCTGGGAAGGAGCGGGGCTCGGTCCAGGCACTGGGGAGCCACAGCTGGCTTGAGAGCAGCAGAGGAGCAGCCTTGGCTGTAAAGGAACCGGCTCTGTGCTTGCCGCCCCTACCAGGGTCACTTGTGCGACATGTTTCCGTCGTGTGGCTCTATCCTCCTGAGGGTCAGATGCCCCAAAGCCCTGGGACTGTTTCTAATTTCTGTTTCTTCCCCGTAAGGAGTTATCGGCCAGGCTGCTGTCCATCCACAGTGACCAGGATCGGATTGTGGTGACATTTAAGACTTTTGAAGAAATCTGGAAGTTTTCCACCTACCACGCTCTTGGTAAAGTGGCGACCCTCCCAGAACAAGCTATGGGGACTCCCCTTGGAGGACACTTGTCACACTCCAAGTACTTTATGTTACAGATCGGGGCTTCAGAGTAGGCTAGTCCACGACGGCCTGTCCTGCAAAGCTTGAGAACTAGTGTGCTCCCCTGTCTCGGGGAGAAACGAGGTTGTGCAGGCCGGGCTGCGGACCACACGGTCTGTGCTGTGAGCGTGAACTGGGCTGAGTTTCCAAATTCCTTCCAACGCTGCACTACAGACTCTGCTTGAGGAAAGCTGAGCTCGGACCGGCCGAGCGCAGACCGAGACACTGTTATTGCAACCTCGAGCAGAGTGCTTTCTTCCTGAAATATTCCCCATTCCGTCACGAGGCATTTGCAGGGGCAAACTGCATGTCCTGGGGAGTCTTGCCCCACCACCTCCAGTTTGAAGCCTGAGGAAGTAGAAAATAAGAATCACAGCGACAATTTCTTATGCACCTTGAGCAGGGCCTGTGCCAGGCCCCCAGCGTACGTGATCTCCTTGAACGCTCTTGTCTCATCTCATAGATGAGGAGACAGAGGGTCCTAGAGGAAGTAACTTGTCCTCGCCCAACCTTCCCAAGGCCCAGGGAGGTCAAATAAGTTGTCCTCGGTCATAGCTGGTCTATTCACTGCCCGGATGGTCTGGACACCCGCCTGGGCTGTGGACAGTACCATGAGTCCCTAAGGGCGGGGCAAGGTGTCTTCCTGGGCCCGGTGAGTGTGGGGCTCAGCCCACACCTGGCCGTGAGGGCATCCCAGCCCCGCGTCCAGAGCCCACTGGTGACCAGGGCCTGTCTGGCTCCCCCAGGCTTCACACATCACTGCCTGGAAAACCTGCTGGTGGACCAGGCCTTCTGGCTGCTCTCACCCGACGAGGACGAGGAGACGGCCGTCAGCGTCCACGTGGACGAGGAGGCCTTGACGCGGACGCACAAGAGCCTCCTCCTCCAGGAAGGTGAGCGCTGTGCTGTGGTGTGGCCAGCTCCCGCCATGCGGGGTGCCCCGGCTGCGAGCAGCAGGAGGGCTCGAGGGGCTGGCACACACGTGAGCCCGAAGGGGCTTCGGGCAGGGAGGGGAATGTAGGGTGACGCTGACAGTCAAGGCTGGGCCCTGTCACTTGGTTGTAAAGACCCTGGTCAGCCCCCAAAGAAGTAACAGAAAAGAGGCTTTGCTCGCGCCATCCCCACCCCGTGTTCCCCACTTGGTCGTTGTTCTGAGCGCCGCGGTGGCCTCACGACTGGGCTCCGAGTCTGCAGCAAACAGAATACGAAGCTCCTGTCCTGCCCCGGCCACAGGAAGGAAGAGAGGCGGCCAGCTGTAGTCGGACGGCCGGTGGTGGTCCCAGCAGAAAGGGCATTGGGACCACACGTCTGGCCCCTAAGAGCTCAGACGGGGAAACCAAGGCCACGAGAGTCTGAGGCTGAATGAGGCTCCCAGGGCAAGTCTGGGCAGAGCCGGGACCCCAGCCCAGGTCCAGCCTCCCCGTAGGCCTCCAGTGTCTGGGGGCAGCTGGTGTCTGTGGGTGTAGAGCCTGGGGTGGGGGATGTCTGCAGGTGCCACCGTCACATGAGCATCCCGGGTGGGGGGTGGGTGGGTCCTGCCCGGCAGAGCTACAGCTGCCCTGTGTCCAGCCATGCTCAGTGACCACCCTCTGTCGCTTTGAAGGGCCTTTCTTTGTCCTGTGTCCTGACCACCATGTGAGAGCGACAACTGGCCCCCAGGATGCAGGGAGGGGCCCCCAGCCCCCCAGGCGGGCTTCAGGGGGTCCCCAGGGAGAGGCGGCCCCAGCAGTGGGCTCTACGGCCCTCAGTCCTAGCACATCCTCCGAGGAGGTGGCGGCGATGGTGGCGGCTCCGGAACCTCTGATTCCGTTTCATCAGTAGGTACCGACCTGTTTTGTTTCTCTGCTTCCTGCCAGTCCTGTGCACTGCGGGGCCTCTCAGAGGCTCCCCCAACCCTGGTCCACCCGTAGGCCACGGGGCATGGATGGAGCCCCAGACAGACCTGGCCACAGTCCCGTCTGCGGCCTCCCAGGCTGTGGCCGTGGCGTGTCAGTCCGGCTCTCTGGGTCTCCAGGCTGCCACCTGCATGACAGGACACTGACGTCCCCCTGGCAGGGCTGTCCCGGGATAAGAAGGCACAGGAATGTGCGGCATGGAGCTCTTGCTTTGTATTCTGGCTCATTCTGAAAAGCTTTTGAGGGAGCTACATAATGTGTGCCCATAGTAAGGAGGCAGATGGGAATCTGTGCAAATAATAACCAAGGCAGAGAAAGCCTGGGGAAGGTGAGGACAGGTAACATGTCAGCTCCTGTTTGTGTGCTGAATGTAGGGCATAAACTTGGCTTGGAGCTTCCTGGTAGTCAAAGCAAAGAGAGAAACTCTATCTCCTGATGCTCAGTGTCCATGAAATAACAGGCGGTGGCTCAGCTTCTCTCCCTGGGTACTGGAGGGAGGTGCCAAAGGACGCCAGCCTGAGGAAGGGCAGAAGGCACCAGGGCTGGGGGGCATGGGGCTCCGTGGAGCCAGGGCCACACACCTGAGCTTGAAGACTGCACACCTGGGCAAGCGTGTGTGTGTGTGTGTGTGTGTGTGTGTGTGTGTGTGTAGTGGGGGCAGGTGGTGTAATCTGCGTGGGTCCCTGGGGGCTGCTGACTGGTCCAGTTTACACCGAGTTTCAATCTGCCCCAAATCTGAAATCCTCTCTCATCCCACACCAGGTGGGCTCTTAGGGTCCCCTGGGACCCGGTTGATGACTCCATGGATGGGCCTGTGACACCAGACATCCAGCTGATGGGTAAATGTTTCCACTGGCCTTTCTCCCCTGGGAAAGAGGTGGGGGAGGAGGGGCAGGCACCAACATTCTGGAAGCTTCTACACTCACCTTGATTCCTCCCCAACCAGAAGAGGTAGCTAGAATCATCTCCAGTTCATGAGGTGATAACTGAGGCTCAGCGAGGTCCATTGACTGGTCCAAACTCACACAGCACACAGCCAAGCTGGGCCAGGGTCTCTGGTCACCTTGCCTCCAAGGAGCTCCTGAGTATAGCTTCCACAGACCATTCAACAGGCATTTTCTCAGTCACTACTCTCTTTCTGGCACCACACTAAGCACCTCAGAGGACCCTTGGATGGGACTGGCCAGGCTCCGGCTAAATTTGCCACGTGCACTCATGGAGGACTGGGAGGCGTAGCTCTGCTTTTGCAAAGAGCTTGGGCTCCCAGTCCAGTGCTTTTGGCTCTGCCCCAGGCTGGCTAGTGTTGGAATGACCTTGCACCTGTTAAATGGACATGAGGCCCCATGGGAGGAGGGACGGGTGGGACTTATGCTTACAGTTGCATTCACCCTCGTGGGCCCGGACCTGGCCTCGCCTGCGTGGGATGGAGGAAAGACCCCTGGCCTTGGAGGCCAATGGCCCTGGGCCAAGTTAATTAACGCCTCTGGGACTCAGTTTTTCATCCTCAGCATGGGGATAAATTGCCCCCTCTGAGGACCGTGTAGATGTCCAGCCCCTCGTGTCGGTGGCCAAGCGTCATTGCAACCCCGACAGACACTAGATGAATTCCATAGCAGAACAGCGTGTTCCCTAGCTGGGGACACCAACCAGGCGGCTGAGGGCTGCCCACCTGCCCACCACGGCCCCCATCCCGGCCCCCAACCCCCAGGCCCTGACGTGTGGCCTCCTTCCTGCAGCCGTGGGCCTGGCCTCGGCGGTGGCCGACTGCCAGGGCTCGGGGCCCGAAGAGATGACCTTCCGCAGCGGCGACCTCATCGAGATCCTCGGCGCCCAGGTGCCTGGCCTGCCCTGGTGCGTGGGCCGGCACGCGGCCTCGGGCGAGGTCGGGTTTGTGCGGACGAGTCTCATCAGTGTACAGGGCCAAGTGTCTGAGTGAGTGGCTGAGGCCCCCCTTTCCTGAGCCCGCCCCTCTGTCCCGTGGGAACCCTGCCGCCGTTCACCAGATTCCTAGGGGACAGACCTGGACATTGTCCTGGACGGCTGCCCCTGACCCTCCACCTCGTCATCAGTGAGTCTGCTCCCACCGCCCTCCCCAGGGCTGGGCCTAGCCCAGGCTGCCATCCCCTTGTCCCCAAGGCCAACTTCAGCTTCCCATCTGGACCCTCCCATCCTTCCTCCGAGCGCTGCCAGGGGTTGTTCTCAGAAACACAGAGCTGTCCGTGTGCACCAGAGTCCCGTGTCTGCTATGACAGAGCGCCCCAGACTGGGGCTTCAAACAACAGACATTGATTCTCTCACAGCCTGGAGGCCAGAGTTCAAATCAAGGTGTCAACAGGGCCGAGCTCCCTCCGGGGCTCTCGGGGAGAGTCCTTCCTTCTCTCTTCAGCTTCTGGGGGCTCCAGACGTTGCTGGGTTTGAGGCCGCATCACCCCAGCCTCTGCCTCCGTCTTCACGTGGCCTCCTCCCTGTGTCTGTGTGTCCCTCCTCTTCCTGTGAGGATATCAGTCATTGGGCGTAAGGCCCACTGTACTCCAGTATGACTTCATATTAACTTAACTAACTACGTCTGCAAAGACCCTTTTTCAAATAAGGTTACCTTCTGAGGTTCCAAGTTGTCATGAATTTGGGGGGACACTCTTCAACCCAGTACACCATGCCACTCCCCTTCATAGAGTCCTTCAAATCTTCTGGGCCTGGCCTTCAAGGCCCCCATGGCTCAGGCCCTGGTGACTCCCGATTTTAAGGGCCACCACTCGCCATCAGCTCACCCTGAGTCCAGCTGTGCAAGTTGGCTCACCCCTTCTGGAATGACTCTGGGTTAACGTGCACCCCCTACATAAGATGTCCTTCATCCCTCCCATTTTCCTGGGGGCTCTCACTGGCCCCCAAGTCCCATCTCCAAGGGCTCACCCCCGGGGACGCTCTTCCCGGCCCTGCTCCTTTCCCCGTGTGAGTCCCCACGCCCCGCTGATGATGTGCCTGCCCCATCTCCATCCAGGAATTCTGAGCGAGGGCTGTCTGGTCACTTCCGTGTCCCCACGGCCCAGCCCTGGGCAGCAGCAGGGGGCCTTGGAAGAGAGGGCATCGAGCACAGCTATGTTCTTGACCTTTCATTATTAAGGCCTCAGTCAAGGAGCCCCAGAATGTTGGTGTGTAGAAAAGACCCTTTCCCGGGCCAGCACCAGACCCCAGAACTCACCTCCTGCGAATGTCCACAAATGTCCCTCCAGCCCTGACGCCCGGTCTCATTCTCGTCTGGCACTGCGACAGACCAACGCTTCCCAGACCAAATCTCAGAGGCCGCTTTGGCATCACGACGCGTCCACCGGTCGTTTTGCTCCCTCATTTAGGCGTCTCTCTGCAGTGCCTCTTGCAACTGTTCACCAGAAGCAGGTTGAAGCTGGCTGGGTCCGGATATTAAGAGGGGCAGATAGCGCAGGTTTCCCAAAGTGTGTCCCCTCCCAGCCTCCACCACAAACCATGGTGCTCACGTGGTGGGGAAGTGTGCTCCACGTGCCCCGGCTGGTGGTCTGCAGGGACTCCCAGCACCAGGAAGGCACCCAGAAGTCGGAAACGTTTCTTTTTCATGTTGAAATGTGTTTCCCACACTTACTTGAGCTCCAGAATCCTTTTCTCACAAACCCTATTAGCTGGTGTTCTGTGGAACACTCTTTGGGGATCCTTGGTCTAGACAATTTCCCCCATCTCCAGGGAGATCACAACTTCTCGACAGACGGCCAGGGTGCATGTGAGGTAAACATGTCCTGAACTTACCAAGGGTCTGAGCTGGAATTGCTGTGGGTGAGCTAGTCTGTTCCCCACCCTTAACCCAGAAGGGTGACAGGGCCGGGTACCAGTGGTCCTGATTACAGCTAGAGAAGCCCCAACAACTTCCCTCATTCACTCAACAAATGTTTCCTGAACATCTTTCCTATCTTAGACCTTGGGTTTTGATCTTTTGTTTAATGAACAACCTAGAGCTATTCTTTTTTCTTTTTAACTGTATTTTGACATAATTTCAGACATAGGGAAAAGTTGCAAGACAAGCACAGAGTTCCTGTATACCCTTCACCCAGACTGCCCACGTGTCAACACGTTGTGACATTTGCTTTCTCCTTTTTTCTCTTTTACGTCTATACTTTTTCTAAACCCTTTGAGAGTAAGTTGCAAACACGATGCCCTTTTGCCCCTAAACAACGCACTATGTGTTTCCTCCAACCAGAGCATCCACTTACACAACCCCAGCACATGTGTCAAAATCAGGAAAGTAACGTTAATGCTGTTACCTGCAGACCTTACTCAGATTTTGCCAGTGTCCCAGTAAGCCCTCTACAGCCAAAGAAAAGTCCAGACCACGTTACCAGTTGTCCTGTGTCTTCAGTCTCGTCTCCTTAACCTGAAATAGTTCCTCAGTCTCTGTGTTTTCCGACTCTGACATTTTGAAGAATACAAGCCTGTTGTTCTGTCAAATGTCGAATCCCACCAGCTGCTCTGAGGTTGTCTTTGACTTCTCAAAATAGCTCCCTCTAGGTTCCAAAGACATTTCAAAGTTCTCTATTATGCTGGTCTTAGTCCTGTAAGCAGAAATTGCCTCCCCGCTCCCCCTCTCCTTCCCTCCCTCTGCCCCTTCCTGTTTTCCTCTCCCCGGCTTTACTGAGCACACGGGTGCCCTGTGTTCATGTCGGGCGCTGTGGGAAGCACCGGCAGAGGATGAATGAGGAGCCCCTCACAGTGTGGAGGGATCGATTCTGCCTGCAGCTGTCACCGCCGGCCTCACAGGGAAAGGGACATTTGAGGTGGGGCTTTGGAGCCTGCCCAGGAGCTCATCCTCCCAGGCTGCTGTAACCCGCTGTGCCTGTCGCAGCCTTTCCTGCTCCCAGGCGTCTGCCTCTGGCCAGACAAGGCACCCCTGAGGGCAGGATCTAGTTTGTTTTTATTCGTTATGTCGGTGTTTTCACTGCTGGCACAGAGTAGGTGCGCAGGGACCATCTGTCAAATGAGGGAGTGGAGATGTGTCTGACTGTGAAATGTTTACTTTGGAAACATGCCATCTTAAATAAAGCACTTTCTTTTTCCAGGTTGGAAAATGCGATCTTTCTTAGTGAGGAGGAGAGGTCGTTCTTCAGCAACGAAGACCACTTTTCTGAGGAGGAGGCCAGGCAGCTACTGAGGAGGACGTCCAGCACCGACGTCTGCTCGGTGTACAGCCTGGGTAGGTGTGGGCGGGGCTGTGGGCGGGGCTGCCGGGGGGCCGGAGGACCTGCAGCAGATCGCACCTGCAGCCGGTTATTCAGGCCAGTGTTCTGGGGCAGAGTCCTGGGGGGGGACGAAGGGTGTGAAGCTAGACTGCTTTCCCGTGGGGTTGACCCCGCGGGTATTCCATTGGCCCTGTGAAGCCGCTGCCTCACCCTGCCTCGTCCACGCCGGGTCTGTAAGATTTCGCCGTCTGCTCAGTGGAGCGTGGACTAGTTAAGGCTTCCGTCCACCCTTCACACCAGTGCCCCCTTCCCTTGGGGGATGCTCTGCTTCCTCCGTCAGTAGACAGTAGTGAGTGCCGGCCGCTGGGCAAGTAAAGCTCCTCCCACAGGTGCTGTCGCTGCCTTCGGGCCGGAGGGGCTGCAGACAGGCCAGACACAGGGAGAGGAGCAGGCAAGGGGCCAGGGAGGCGCAGATAAGTGGCGCTGAGGCTCCCTGCTGTCTGAGGATGGGGACTTAGCAAAGGCTTTTCCCCGTGGCCTCCGGGCGCCAGCCTATGACCCTCTGCTCCGCTAGGGCGGGGGAGAGCATGTGGGCCTGGTTCTGTGTCCACCAACACTGGTGGGGCCCTGCTCGGACCTGACCCTCTGCCCGCTGTGACAGCCTGTGTAAGAGTGACCTTTCTCCCCATCAAGGATAAGGAGCCGGGGCCCCCGGGGTCTGCCTGGGTTGCTTGGCCACAGGGGGCCAGGGCTGGACCCCAGGGCTGCCACCTCCTAAAGATAATGCTGTTCCCTTTTCACCTCAACACCCCTGAACTTGGGACAGGATCTCTCTGAGGGCCGCAGTGCAAAGCACTCAGCAGGGAGCGTGTCACTGTTCCCAGAGGGGTGGCAGCAGAAGCTGACCTTCTCGTGGGAGTGGGGAGGGTAGGGGCAGACTCTGGAAGACCCGACTTCCCGGCCCTCCACCGGTGGGCCCGCCGACATGGCGACAGAGGGCGCTGGCTGGAGGGTGATGCTTCTCCTCTCTCCTTTTTCAGACCGATTGGAAGAAGCTGAGTTTGAGCAGCCAGAAGAAGACGGTAAGTTCTTCCCGCACGGCCCGCGGCTCCTCTGGTCACGGGGCTGGGCCTTATGGGAGGACGCTGGGCAGAGGCTTCACTCTTCTGTGGGGAGGGTGGGGAGTAGGGAGTCCGCCCTGGAGGGGAGGTTGGGTGAGGGGAGATGAAGCTCCCCTCCCCTGGGGCCGTGGGTCTCCAGCAAATGTGCCAGCCCTCCTGCACTGTCTCCCTAAGGTAGAGTGTCCCCTCCATTGCCTGAGCCCATGCCTAGCCCTCTTGCACTGTCCCCAGCTGGGGTGGGGCATCCCTTCCATTGCCCGAGCCCATGCCTGGCCCCCTTGCACTGTCCACAGCTAGGGTAGAGCGTCCGCTCAATTGCCTGAGCCCATGCTGGCCCTCCTGCACTGTCCCCAGCTAGGGTAGAGTGTCCCCTCTATTGCCCAAGCCCATGCTGGCCCTCCTGCACTGTCCCCAGCTAGGGTAGAGAGTCCCCTCTATTGCCCGAGCCCATGCTGGCCCTCCTGCACTGTCCCCAGCTAGGGTAGAGTGTCCCCTCTATTGCCCGAGCCCATGCTGGCCCTCCTGCACTGTCCCCGGCTAGGGTAGAGTGTCCCCTCTATTGCCCAAGCCCATGCTGGCCCTCCTGCACTGTCCCCAGCTAGGGTAGAGTGTCCCCTCTATTGCCCGAGCCCATGCTGGCCCTCCTGCCCTGTCCCCAGCTAGGGTAGAGTGTCCCCTCTATTGCCCGAGCCCATGCTGGCCCTCCTGCACTGTCCCCAGCTAGGGTAGAGTGTCCCCTCTATTGCCCGAGCCCATGCTGGCCCTCCTGCACTGTCCCCAGCTAGGGTAGAGTGTCCCCTCTATTGCCCGAGCCCATGCTGGCCCTCCTGCCCTGTCCCCGGCTAGGGTAGAGTGTCCCCTCCATTGCCTGAGCCCATGCTGGCCCTCCTGCACTGTCCCCAGCTAGGGTAGAGTGTCCCCTCTATTGCCCGAGCCCATGCTGGCCCTTCTGCACTGTCCCCAGCTAGGGTAGAGTGTCCCCTCTATTGCCCGAGCCCATGCTGGCCCTCCTGCCCTGTCCCCGGCTAGGGTAGAGCATCCCCTCCATTGCCTGAGCCCATGCTTGGCCCTGGGTTCATTTCACACAACCTAAAGCAGCTGAAATTTCGCCCCATGCTCAGCTTTGGAGAGGTGAGGGTGCTGGGGGGGCTGCTGAATTTGGAGCCTTACGTTGGAGAAGCCCTCAAGGATGTGCTCCTTCCCCTGGGGGGCTGGTTCTGGGAGACCCCCTCCTTCTGCCTTCACTCCTCTTCTGCCTTCCCCCTGCAGAGGATCTGCATCGGGGAGATCCTGGGGACGAGAATGCCCGGGGACCCTTTGGGATTCCCTGGGAATGGGATCTCTAAGCACAAACACGGAGGGGCCACTTTGGGAGGTGGGTGAGGAGGCTGAGAGAGGAAGCCTGGAACCCGCCTCGGGGCCCACAGGGCTGTTCAGGGCCCTTCCTCCTCCCCGACCCTCTGCTAAGTGGGGACGGGGAAGGACGCTGCAGGCTTGCCCCCCGGAGAATTTCACATCCTGCCCAGTTCCTGGAGCACAGGCCCCTCCAGGGTCAGGAGGCCAGTGTAAGAGCTGGAGCCCGGCCTGGAGGAGACGTCTTCTCAGCTGGTCTGACGTAGGTCACGTCGGACCTTCGCTGCTAAACCATGTTTAATTTTTTAATTCCCAGCCTTTACAGACTAATGGAGACAGCTCTGCACATGTTTACATGTGAGCTCGAAACAGGAGAAACTCCAGACTCTGCTTCTTTCCTTCCAAACAAACTCCTTTTAGGCTCATGCTTTTCCAGAAGGAAATGTAGCTTGTTTGCTCCTCGATGCTGGACGTGCCTTTGGGACGGACTCCATCCAAAGCCAACAGTCGGGGAGCAGGCCATCATGGACAGCACGGGTGCCCCCAGACTCTCCAGCACTGTTTTTTTGAGACTTTTGTAACCGCAGGCCTCAGATTCTCAAACCAGCCAAGATGAGGGTGGAGACCGGGGGTCTGGGAGCCATTCCCAGTCTTTCCTGTTGGGAATGGTCCCCAGGCCAGAGCTAGGTGGATGGACACAGCATCACGTTCCTCTGCCGTGGCTGGTTTGATCAATTCTGTGGGGGGCTTTTGAGCTCAGGCTGATCAATAGCTCTGACTGGCTGTTGATGGTGTCGTGGGATTCCCGCACCTGGCTGGAGAGCCCCGGGTGCTGTCCCAGTCAGACGAGGCGGTGGTAGCAGCGAATGTAGACACGTCCCATTAGCAGGCTTTGCTTCTTTCTGAAGGGAAAGGCAGCCCAGAGTGATCACTGAGCTGTGACACGTAAGGTCTCCTGGAACTGTGCCTTCCAAAGGGGAAGAAGAAGAAGAGGGGGGTGTTTGTTTAGCTGGCCAGACTGATCTGTATTCTCCCTGTAACCAGAGTGACCAAGTTCCCACGTGCCAAGCATGGCGCTTGGCATTCCATGTAAACCTCAGATGCTCAGGGCAGCCAGTAGGGGAGGTGACATCTGCACAGTGCTCGGGGAGGGACGTCCCCGCCCCTGGCTGAGCCTGGACTCACGTCAGACTCTAATCCATCTGGGGGTTTTGGTGACTTGCAGAAATGCCTCTGCCTTGCCTGAACCCAGAGCCACGTGAGACCCTGCAGAAGGTGAAGAATGTTTTAGAACAATGCAAGTCCTGCCAGGGCTGCCCCAAGGAGCCAGAGTCCTGGGGTCTCCACACGGCATCCTGTGGTAGGAGCTCGCCGGACACTGAGGAGCCCTCTTTCCACCTGGACGCCGGGGAGGACTGGGCCGACATGGAGGCCCTGGGCTCGCTGCTGCTGTTCCTGGACGCACCTGAGCACAAGGCCTGCTTCCGTGGCCTGTATGACCTCTCCCTGCCGGGGCTGAGCAGCATGTTCTGCGGCTGCACCGACGAGGAGGTGCTGGCTGGGCTCCTGGCGCAGGCCCGGGGGGCAGCCAAGAAGGCTGGCCTCTCCATGGCCCTCGCCAGGCTCTGCTTCCTCCTGGGGCGGCTGTGCGTGCGGAAGGTCAAGCTGTCCCAGGCCCGGGTGTACTTCGAGGAAGCCCTGGGGGCCCTGGGGGGCCGCTTCGGCGACCTCTTCCTGGTGGTGGCCGTGTACGCCAACCTGGCCACCGTCCACCTAAAGCAGAAGAACAGGGAGAAGTGCGCACAGCTGGTGCCCAAAGCTTCGGCCCTGCTCCTGGGGACGCCCAGCCCCGTCTGCAGCACCGAGGCGGAGGCCGAGCTCCTGAGACACGCTCTGCGCAGGGCCATCCGCTGCCAGAGCCCGCAGGCCGAGGCCCGGGCCTGCTTCCTGCTGGCCAGGCATCACGCCCGCCTCAAGCAGCCCGAGGAGGCCCTGCCCTTCCTGGAGAGGCTGCTGCTTTTGCACGAGGCCTTGGGGTCCCCGGACGCCTCGTGGCCCGTGGACTGCTACCTGCTCCTGGCGGACGTCTACAGCCGGAAGTGCCTGCCACGCCTGGCGCTGAGCTGCGTCAAGGTGGCCTCGCTGCGAGCTCGGGGCTCGCTGGGCAGCTGGCTCAGGAGCGTGGACCTGGTCCTGCGGAACACCCCCCAACACCCCCGCCTCCCCTCCCAGATCGCCCACTACCTCCGGCGGGCGCTGGCCTCCCGGGCCTCGGGCCCGGGGCGGGTGCTGCGCGGCCCGCTCTGTGCCAGCCTGGCCCAGCTGCACAGCCACCACGGGCAGCACGTCAGGGCCATCTCCCTCATGACGCAGGCGGCAGAAGCCGACGCTGAGACCGGCGGCTGCCTGGTCGTGGACCGCCTGGTGGCCCTCGCCTGGTTGCACGTGCTTCAGGGGCAGAGCTCGGTGGCCCTGGACATCCTGGAGTCTGTCCTGGACGCGGCAGTGGCCAGCGAGGACCAGCAGGGCGTGATCACCAACATGGCGGCCATCGCCCTAAAGAGGACGGGCAGGACCCGGCAGGCGGCCGAGGGCTACTACCGGGCCCTGCGCGCGGCCCGGGCCCTGGGCCAGCTGCGGAACCAGGCAGTGGTCCTGGCCAACCTCGGGGCTCTGTGCCTGCGCGCTGGCGCCCGGGGGCTGGCCCAGCACTACCTCCTAGAGGCCGTGAAGCTCTTCTCGCAGCTGCCCTGCGGGGAGTGTGGCCGGGACTTCAGCCGGGTGCTCCTGCGGCTCGGCCACCTGTGCACCCTCGGGGCCCTCGCCCGCCAGGGCAAGTGCTACTATGAGTGGGCCTTTCTGGTTGCCATGGAGACGGACCACCTGGAGAGTAAGTGTCACGCCTAGTTCCGGCCCTGCACCTCCCGGCTCTATGCCCGGGCGCACGGGCTTCCTGGAAGGAAACCATGTTTTCTTTCCGTCTTTGCTCAGAGACACCTGGGGTTTGCGATTCAGAGGCGAGCAGTTGTTTTCCACCGTGGAGAATGCTGAGTAATGGAAACCAGCAGATGTTTGCAGGCACCACTGAGGGTGCTCCCACGCGGGGCCAGACGTAACCGGGGCAACCAACTAGTCCCGCTTTGCCTGGGATGTCCTGATCTGTGCACAGAAAGTCTCACAGGCAAACAGGCAGTGGGTCGCCCTGGACGTCGCCCAGGCCAGCTGGGGGCAGCTGAGCCGAGAGGGGCCTCGTGGGCCCTGGCCACTGGTCACTTTAGCTGCCACCTCCGTGGCATCTCCCCACATTCCTGCACACCAGACACTCCAGGCTGCACGGAGGGTGCCGGGGTGGGTGGTTCCCCGGGGCCGCAGAGCAGTGAGCTCCATTCACAGCAGCCTGTTGTGCGGGTACGCCAGGCTCTGGGCGGGGCTCCACCCACAAACGGAACCCAACTGGTCCTCGCTGGGGGCTGGCAGCCAAGGGTGGGAAACAGATGCCCAGGTCACAGGAGCCACAAAAGGAGGTGCTCAGCGTGATGACAGGCGGCTCCTGGCCCCAACTTATGGGTCAGGGAGGTCTGTTTAGTCTGGGACCTGAGGTTTGAGGAGGGTTTAGCTGTGCATGGGGTGAAGGTGCAGCCCGTGCAAAGGCCCTGGGATGAGTGAGCTGGGTCACACACGGAGGTGCTAAGTTTGGAGTAGGTGGGTCAGGTGGTGGGTGGTGAGAATTTCAGCTGTGGGGGTAGGCGAGGGCCAGGGAACCCAGGTTGTGGGTTGCCATTTTTCCGAGGGCGTTGGGGAGCCGTTGAGGGATGGAGAACGCTCACTGAGGCTGGAAGTGGACCCTCTAGACCTCCAGGAAGAGCAAGAGCCAGGTCCCCAGGCCTGCCCTGTGGCCTCAGTGCTCACCAGCGGCACGTGGCCCCCTCTGGGCCTCTCAGACATCTCCTGTGAGGCCCCTCAGGGTGCCGGGGGATTCAGACTTGGGAATGGCAAGCTAGGGGACCCAGGGGGTCACACTGTTCTCCTCTCCCCCATTTGACTGAGGGCTGGGGTGACACTCCACAGTCGCCTGCGCTGCTCTGGGTCATTTTTCAGTCCATCTGGGTAGTTTGTGTCTTTCTAGGATTTGTCCATTTCAGCTAGGTTACCTAATTTATTGGCATATAATCATTCATACCATTCTCCTCTAATCCTTTTATTTCTGTAGGATGGATATTAATGTCTTCTCTTTCACTTATGATTTTAATAATCTGCATCTTTCTTTTTCTCTTGGTCAATTTTGCTAATCTTTTTCAAAGAACCATCATTCGGTTTTATTGATTTTTCTCTATTGTTTTTCTGTTCTCTATTTTATTATTCTATCATTTCTGTTTGAATCCTTATTATTCCTTCCTTTTGCTTGCTTTGGGTCTAGTTAACTCCTCTTTTTTTAGTTTGTTAAGGTGGAAGTTTAAGTTTTTGATTTGAAATTTTTCTTCTTTTTCAATGTAGGCATTTACAGCTCTAAAGTCCCTCTAAGCGCTGCTTTCTCTGCGTCCTGTATGTTTTGGAATGTGTTGCTTTTATTTCCACTCATCTCAAAATATCTTCTAGTTACCTTTGTGATTTCTTCTTTGGCCCACTGGCTAGTTAGAAGTATGTTGCTAATTTCCACGTATTTGTGAATCTCCCAAACTTCCTTCTGTTATTGATTTCTGATTTCGTTCCATGGTAGCTGGAGAACACACTTCGTATGATTTCAATCCTTTTACGTTCATGAGAATTGTTCTGTGATCCACCCTCTGGTCTGTCCTGGAGAATGTTCCATGGGCGCTTGAGAAGAGCGTGTGTTCTGCTGTTGTTGGGCAGCGTCTGTTAGGTCCAGTTCGTTGACGGTGTTGTTCAAACTTCTCTTCCCTTGTTGATCTCCAGATCATTTTTAACAGTGAAAGCTCTCAACCGCTCCCAGCCCCCTGGTTTCAGGAGAGGCAAGTAAGGCTGTGGGTTTGGAGCGGGGCTTCATGAGGGAGCGTTGGCTCTGGAATGCCAGAAACAGATTTGCTGTCTGCTCTGGACTCGGTACTCAGCTTAGGACTCAGTTTGCCTGTCTGCAACATGGGGATGCCAGTGTTCCCTGCCACGTCAGCCCAATGTGAAGGCGGCCCCTGTTGGCTGGGAGGAGCTTTGTGAAACAGAAACAGGCAGCCTGGTGTGATGGGAGAGCTTGGCCAGGACCTCCAGCCCTGGGGGATGTAAAAATGATTGGTGTCATCTCTCAAGCATCTACAACGCGCCCCGCCTGGCCCCATCACAGTGTGCAGGTCGGGCTCAGTTCCCCACCAAGATGACCCAGCTCACAGAGGCGTGGAAGAGGCAGGCACACAGCGGGGGCCTCTGAACCCTGCAAACGTCACTGTGATGTGATGGTGACTTCTTCCTTTTGTCTCCCCCACAAGGCCAGCTGCTTGCCGTCCAGCGGCTGTGTCACTTCTACAGTACAGTCATGCCCAATGAGGCCCAACGTGTCGTCTACCTCGAGTTCCAGCTCTCACTGGCCCGCAGGGCGGCCAACAAGGCACTGGAAGGGCAGCTCCTGGAAACCATCAGCCGGCTCTACCTGACCCTGGGCACCGAGCGGTGAGGGCTGGCTCCGCAGGGCTGGAAGGGGTGGCGAGGGTGCTGGGCCCCTGACCCTGGGCACCGAGCGGTGACGGCCAGTTCCGCAGGGTGCTGGGCCCCTGTCCAGGGGAAGCCCCTCCTCGGAGACCATTTCCTTCCTTAGCACCAGACAGGCTCTGAGCTGACAGGTCTGGGAGTCATCCCAGCCGATGCGCATGACGCGAGTCCCACGGCCCGTGTCCTCCAGTCTCCACTCACACGCCTCCCCGACAGGTGTCTCATCCCCAGGGGAGGCTAAGCGTGCATTTCTGGGCTGTTCTTCCTGCCGTGGTGCCTTTTGTAAGCTGACCTCTGCATGCCCTGCGTCTTTTCCCGCTGGCCCAGCTCTGGGCCAGGGCCATCAGGTCCTCGTCTGTCCCCTCAGATGTGAGGACAGCGGCCACGTGTGCCCCGAGCATCCCTGTCCACAGGACACAGAGCTGGTTGTCCCACCTGCTTCCCCTGGGGCAGGGCTTCAGGGTCCCGTGTTCCCTGTGAAGCCCACACTGAGCATCCCCAGCAGGTAGGGTAACAGATGGCTGGGCCCTGCAGCCCATGGGGCCCAGAAAAATAATAACACCTCCCTGCAATGTAGGGATGCTTTGAGAGAGAGGGAGGAGCCCAATTTCCACAAAGACTTGGGAAATGGCCAGTCTTGGCCTTCACCCCTCACCCTTGGGCCTCGGTTTCTTAGCAGGACAGATGGGCCAGTGCCCTAGATCAATGCTTCTCAAAGTGGGGTCCCCGGACCAGCAGCTTCCACAACACCTGGGAGCGTGTTGGAAATGCACATTCTCAGGCCCCACCCCACACCTGCTGAGTCAGAAACCCTGGGAGCAGGGCCCAGCAATCTGCATCTAGCAGCCCTCTGGGTATTCTGATGCACGCTGGAGACTGAGAACCACTGGCCTAGGTAATCTCTGAATTTCTGCCCAGTGCTGATGTTTCCTCCTGTGTCTAGAGAGGCCGTGTGCCCGTGTGTGGGCAGGCGAGCTGAGGCGGGCAGAGGCGGGATAGTGCGCTCCTCCTGGCCACATGGCCGTTTCCTCCAAGGAGACTCCTGATCTTTGCTGCACAAGCCGTGCTGTGTGTGCCTCCTGCTCTCCCTGCTCGTCAGCCTGGGATGGGCAGGGTCTGCTCCCGCTCCCGGTGTCGCAGGGCCACCGTCACCAGACCCACAGTGGGAGGAGCCGGGTCGGCCCGCACGCGGCGGCCGGCCCGGGAGCGTGGTTCTGACCATCCACACTTATTCCAGGGCCTACAAATCCGCGCTCGACTACACCAAGCGCAGCCTGGGGGTCTTCATCGACCTGCAGAAGAAGGAGGAGGAGGCGCGCGCCTGGTTGCAGGCGGGGAAAATCTACTACATCCTCCAGCAGAACGAGCTGGTGGACCTGTACATCCAGGTGCCAGGACACGGGCGCGCGCACTCGCTCCCTCACCCACCCCGAAACCACGTGGAGCACGGCTGCCTGCTAGGGGCCCGTGTCTCCCTTGCCCTGGACCCCCCGCCAGACAGCGCCTTCCACAACAATCTGAGCTCCCGGGGGCCAGGGGTGTGCCCCTCACAGTGCCCTGCACCACCGTGTTAGTACACAGCAGGTGCTCAATAAATGTGCAACGTTGTGCCCACTCAGCTGACACACAGAAGATCCTGCTTCAGCAGCATATGGCATGTCTCCTTAAAAACACGTTTATCAAAACGCTTTCCCAAACATGATGTGATTTGGAAGAGATTGAGAAGCCCCGTTGCTTTGTGAGTGGAGGGGGCTGGCTGGGAGGTCCCCACCGGTGGGCAGGGCCACCTCGCCCTGCGGGCACTGTGGGTCTCACGAGAGTCTCTGCATCCCCAGGTGGCACAGAACGCAGCCCTGTACACGGGGGACCCCAACCTGGGGCTGGAGCTGTTCGAGGCGGCCGGAGACATCTTCTTCAACGGGAGCTGGGAGCGGGAGAAAGCCGTGTCCTTCTACCGGGTGAGCCGGCCGCCGAGGGTTGAGCCTGGGGGGGCCTGGGGGTGTCCCGAGATGGTGGAGGAGCAGGTATGGTGGGGCAGACGCCTCCCACCCGGGGGCAGGACCGCTCCACACACACACCTAGTTTCCTGGTGGTTTCCCGGGTGGATGATCTTGACTCCCACACCCCCACCTGGAAGAGACAGAGACAGGAAGGACCATCTGAGGCCAGAGGCAGCTTGAGACTTACAGAGGATCAGGATCCGATGATCTCAGACAACCCTGGGATGAGGGTCCTGTCCCCATTTTACAGATGAGCAGACCGAGGCTCAGAGAGGCACAGGGGCGTGTCAGAGGACACACAGCATGTCAGCGGGAGGATGTGCCCCCCAGGGAGGGCGGCTTCTCCCGTCCTCTGTCAGCCCTGGGGCATTTTGGGAGCACTGAGGGGCGCTGACCCTCCTGGTCGGGCCCTCATTGTCCCGGAGGGGAGGGGCTGGTCTGAGGTTATGCAATGTAGAGAGACAGGCTGCAGGTCACACCCCAGCTTGCTCACGACCCAGTGGCCCTGGAAGTGTCACGACCTCTCTGAGCTGACCTTTCTATCGGGGACAGGGCTGAGTAAAGATCCAGTGGGACGGGAGGCAGGAAGCTCCCAACACAGTTCAGGGCTCTGAGGAGGGTACCGGGCCCGGGCTGGCGCCTGCAGCAGCAGGCCTGAGCCGCTGCCTGTGTGGGCAGGACCGGGCACTGCCGCTGGCCGTGACCACAGGGAACCAGGAGGCAGAGCTGCGGCTGTGCAACAAGCTGGTGGCGCTGCTGGCCGAGCTGGAGGAGCCTCGGGAGGGCCTGGAGTTCGCCCACGTGGCCCTGGCGCTCAGCATCTCCCTGGGTGAGCCCCCCGCACCCCTGCCCACCAAGAGATCTGGAGGGCAGGGGCAAAAGGCTAAAGGCAGGCCGGCCCAGGACGGCTGTCGGGTCCCCCGCTCTGCAGGCTGCCCCTCCCGTGCAGGCGGGCTGAGGTCAGCAGCGAGCCCGCCCCGTCCCGGCCCCTGGGGCGGTTGGGGGTCTCTCGGGCAGTGCCATGCTCGCTGCGTGGCTGGACTTTCTTTGCCAGCTCTGTGGCTTCCTCTGCCTCTTTCCCTTGCCGACCACAAGGGCTGGGCAATGCTCCCTGCATCCGGACACTCCAGGCTTCTCGCTGGGCCCTGCATGTGCCAGGCTGGGCCACCGGCCCCTCTGCGGGCCCTCCCTTCCCGTCACCCCCTCCCCACTCCCGGCCTCCCCTGCTGTTCTCTGGCTGGTGAAATCCCAGTCCCCTTTCCAGAAGCCGGTCCCTCAACGCCGGCACCCGTCTGTCCCAGCACCTGACTGTGCTGTTCCAGGCCGTCCGTCTTCCCCCAGAGACAGGGATCCTCTGGGAGGGCCGGGCAGCGCTGCATGCCCAGGACCCTGCACACAGTAGGTGCTCAGCAGGGTTCACGTGCCGATCCCGCATTGCCGCCCTGGTAGGGGTAGGATCCTGGAGACAGCCTAGTCTGGCGACTCGCCGAGTGTAGGGTGGAGGGGCTGCTGAAGGTGCACCAGGGAGGGTCACATGTGGTGTCCACAGCTTGACCTGAGCCCTGGTGCCTGCGAGTGCGCAGACCGCGTGACTTTTGGGGTCTCCTAGCCAAAACCAGGAACCAGAGGTACCCCTCTGGTCCAGGCGGCTATGTGTAGGCACAGAGCTGGGGCATCCAAATCCACGACTTTGCCGTATCCCCCAGGTGGCCGGGGAGCAGCCACTATGAGGTCACTGTACAGATGGGGAAATGAGTCCCAGCCGGGAAGTGAGTGGCTGGAGCCTTGAGACGGTGTCGGTATGGGTGCTCCCGACTGGCTTGTGCCCCGGCCACCCACGCAGCTGTGTCCTCACAATGCCCCCCGCCCCGTGTCCCCAGGGGACCGGCTGAACGAGCGAGTGGCCTACCACCGGCTGGCCACCCTGCACCACCGGCTGGGCCACGGCGAGCTGGCTGAGCACTTCTACCTCAAGGCCCTGTCACTCTGCACCTCGCCGCTGGAGTTCGACGAAGAGACGCTATACTACGTGAAGGTGTACCTGGTGCTTGGAGACATCATCTTCTACGACCTGAAGGTGGGGGACCAGGGCGCTCGGGGTGTGGGGGGCCATTGCCTCACCCTTGGGGTGGGACTGCACCCAGACCCCGGAGCCTGGGTCCACGTGCTCCTCCAGTGTCGGCCCCAGTGATCTCCCCCAGGCTCCAGGCCTGGCTGTGAGGAGCAGGCGAGGTCAGCAGACACTGTCCGAGCTCCCCCGTGGACCAGGCCCTGCCCTCGAGAGCTCACGGTCAGTGAGGGAGGCAGATATGTGAACAGATGATGGCAGTCATTGGGTAAATGACAAACAAAAGGGAGTGTAGTCGGGGGGCCTCCCGGAGGAGGTGACTGCCAAGCTGAGTCTTGACAGTCAAGCAAGACTTAGCCACCAAAAACGTGGGAGGGGGATAAAGACATTCCAAGGGGCAGGGGAGGGGTCACCATTATCCCCAGAGACCCACGTTGCAAAGTGCAGCCCAGATCTGGCACCTCTTCCAGGAAGCCTGCGAATCTGTGCAGAGCTCTTTCTTCCTGGAATCCCGAGACACCTTTAGCCCTCATGTCATCTGGGTGGGGCACGTAGTTATCACCCCACTTCACAGAGAGGGAATGTGGGGCCAAGGATGGCGTGTGACAAGCCCCAGGAACACCACTCCAGGCCACCTAGCAGAGTGGCTGTCCTGCTGCATCTGGAGGGGCAGGAGCTGGGACCTCTTTTCCATCCATCTCCCAGCCCTGCAGGGGACACAGACGTGGACCTGGAGATGTCTCCTCCGTTGCACCCCTGCACAGGCAGATGCCCCCCATCACCCCACCCACGTCTAGCACTGCACCTGCACAGTGTCCCTGCTCGGTGCTGGCTGAGGGGTGAGGGTGCCCCAGCCCAGGGGCTGAGTTCTCCCCTCCTCCTCCCCACTGAATGACATCTGGGAGCTGGGGCAGCCCTGGAAGACCCCACCGGGTCTGTACCCCCCACCCCCCATCTGGGGAGGCATTGGCTGTGCCTGGCCACACCTGGTGGTCAAAAGTGGTCACTGTGGCCACCTACTGTGTCAGAGCCAGACTGTTCTGGGACAGCCATGGGCAGTGGTGACCATGGCAAACGAGCCTCACTGCAGTCCAGGCTCTGCAGGGTCCAGGCTCTGCTCGGTCCAGGCTCTGTGTGGTCCAGGCTCTGCTCGGTCCAGGCTCTGTGTGGTCCAGGCTCTGCAGGGTCCAGGCTCTGTGTGGTCCAGGCTCTGCAGGGTCCAGGCTCTGCAGGGTCCAGGCTCTGCAGGGTCCAGGCTCTACGTAGTCTAGGCTTTGTGTAGTCCAGGCTCTTATAGTCCAGGCTCTGTGTGGTCCAGGCTCTGCGCGGTCCGGGCTCCGTGTGATCCGTGCTCTTGGTGGTCCGGGCTCTGTGTGGTCCAGGCTCTGCGCTGTCCGGGCTCTATGTGGTTGGCTCTCCACATGCTCTGCTGCTCAGGAGGAGCTGGGGCCCCACAGGACAGGGAGGAGCCTGGCGCTAGGCCTGGTCAGCTGATTACAGGAGGCTTCGGAGCAGTGAGGCGGGGCTCCAGTGCCTGGGACCCTGGGACCCCAGGACACTTTGACCCTGGGACCCTGCGTGCTCTGTGTCAGTGCCCGCCCTCCCAGGCCAGGTCTGGGCTGGGCCCTCCCTTGTGTACGGGGCCATGGAGGCTGGTGACAGAGCAGGACTGTGCCGACCTCACCTGAGCTGTGTATGCCCGGGGCCCTCTGCCATCCGTGACATGTGCCCCTGACCCCTGGGGGGTCTGAGGATGGGGCCGCATGGAGCTTGTGCCACCCCAGCTTCCCTGTGATAAATTACCAAGCAGCTCTGCACTAGAAGGGGAAAGAGGCTGGGGAGGTGAACGGACTTGCCCAAGATGGGGGAGCGGGAGAGCCGGGCCAGGGGCAGCTCCAGGCCCCGAGGTGCCTGATTTGATGCCCAGGCTGATGCTTGCTCACTCACCTCTGACCCTGGGATGGGGCCCTCTGGACAGGCCTTATCTCTCTGCAGTCACCGGGGAGGAAGGAAAGGGCGGGGCTGCAGCTGAGGGGCCAAGGTCCCCGGGCCCAGGTGGCTGAGGTCAAGGGGCAGAGAACACCGCCTCCTTCCCAGGCTGTGCTACCGCCCACAGCCGCCATGGCGGCTCTGTCAGCACCAGGCCTGCCTTTACCAGGACGGGGCCGTGGAACTCCCTCAGGGGCCACTGCCAACCTCACACCCTCCTCCACGTGCCCGGGAGGAGAGAGGACCCTTCATGCCCTGAGTGTGAGCCGGGGGCTCCCCTGCTCGGGACCGGGACGGAAAGGAGACAGGGGGGCTGGCCGGGTCCTGCGAGTGCTGCCCTAGGGTGGGGAGTCCATGGGCCTCTTTGTGGATGGTCTCTCTGAAGGGGTCATCTTTAGCCTGTGTGGTGTGTCACGGTCCAAAGAGTGAGACGTGGAATAGCACAGATTTGGGTGTGAATCCTGGGTCTGCCACCCACTAGCTGCTACACGCACACGTTCGACATGCACACACACTCACACCTCCCACCCCCAACCACCCACTTTGGCTGATTCCTTCTGTTTAGTCGCGATGTCCCCTCCTCTAGGAAGCCCTCCCATCCCACCCCAGGCTGAGTGAGGTGCCGCCTGGGGCTCCCACAGGCTGCTGGGCTTCCCTCTGCCACAGCACCTGTTGTCCCTGTGATCAGTGCTGCCCCAGAATCAGCGTGGCTCCCGCCCGCGCTGGGTCAGCGCCTGGTAGGGGCTGGGGGTGTTCGCCGGCTTTTACTTTCTTCGGGGTCATTGCCCCGCCTGGGCGCAGCGAAGAGCCAGGGCTGGTGCACTTGGACTTTGTCCTCTGTGCTGGGGAGCCGTCAGGAGCAGGGGAGGGGCGGGCAGGTTCGGGTTTTCCATCTGTCCCTCGGGTCACCTTGGCGTCAGGGGAGGGGCCTGGGGAGGGGCTGGAGGGGGGCTGGGAGTGGGGAGCATCCCGACCTGGAAGGTTGAATGTGAGGCAGAGGCGTCTGAAATGGGAGCAGATGTCCGGGGAGTGGCGCCTGTCAAAGTTGCAGGGAGGATCCTGAGACGAGACCTGCGAAGAGCTTTGTGCTGGGCCTGGCCCGTGGAGGGGCCCGGACAGGCTGGCTTCAGTGTGGACTCGGGGTGGAGGGAGTCTCGCCCCCGGGCTGGAATGGACCCTGCAGGGGGCTCTCCGAGCAGCCCTGGGGAAAGCTGTTGCTGTCCTCCAGGAGGGCCCCGGGCAGAGCGGGGAGAGGCTTCGGGAGGTGGGGCCGCTGGAGGGGACGAGGGGCCAGGCCCTGCTCCAGAGGGGGGCTGCATCAGGTCCGGAGCACAGGAGGGACCGAGGGGCGCCGAAATGCCAGGCCAGGCCCACGCAGACCTCGGAGTCCGAGGGGAACGGGAGCCGGTGTCGGCTCTCAGGCCACCGGGGTGGGAGAGAGCCGGGAGCCGAGGCCCGGGCAGCTCCGTGGAGGCCTGGACCCCGGGGGAGCGCACCGCCTGCCTGAGGCCCTGGCCCTGGGCGCAGCCGGGCCCACGGGCAGGGGCGGGGTGGGGGGAGCAGCCTGCGGGGAGACGGCTCGGTGAGACCTCGCCTGCCTCCAGGGTCGGGGTAACATCCGGTCCAGTCCCTCACCTGTCTCCCCCCAGGACCCGTTCGACGCGGCCGGGTACTACCAGCTGGCGCTGGCGGCGGCCGTGGACCTGGGCAACAAGAAGGCGCAGATGAAGATCTACTCGCGCCTGGCCACCATCTACCACAACTTCCTCCGCGACCGCGAGAAGTCCCTCTTCTTCTACCAGAAGGCCAGGACCTTCGCCACTGAGCTCAACATCCGCAGGATCAACCTGGCCCCTGAGCGGGGCTGCGGGCGAGCGCCCTGGCTGGCCCCCGGCCACCCGCCCTGAGGGCCCTGTCCAGGGAGTGGGTTCCCGTCTGTCCCGGTGTCTCTAGGTGGCTCACTTTCTGGAAGTGGAGGCACAGAGTAGGGGTCAAATAGCAATAAATGTCTTTGCAGTAACCTGGAGCCTGCAAGGCCCCTTCCCTGGTCTGCCTCCTGGGGAGTGTCCAGGCCCTGTGTCCAGGCCCCGGGGCCCGCCCTGCTGCCACACCCCGTCCTCAGGCATGAGCGGGAAGGCAGTGAGCCCAGCAGACCCAGGCCAGGTCCCCCTGCCGGCCACTCACTGTGTGGCCTCGGGCAAGTCAGTCCCCTCAACGCCCAGTCTCTTGCCTGGCAGCGGGAGTCGGTCGTGCAATTCCCTGGGCATCTGCTCCCGTCCCCGAGCCTATGTGTCCAGCCCTGGGCTCTGCCTTCAACCCTCAAACCGCCCTGCGAGGTTGGGACTGTTTCATCCCTGTTTATGGCTGGAGAAACAGAGACACAGAGAGGCTAGATGCCTTGCCCAGGGTCACACAGCAGGTAGGTGGGGGCAGAGTTCCAAGGCCCAGTGCAGTGACCATCACACCACCCTGCCAGCCTGCCTGGATGGCTGTGTCCCCATTAGCACCCAAGGGTGGGTCCTGGAAGAAGGTGCCAGCCCGTCATTGTCCTGTCCCTCTCCACCCCTTGTCTGTGTCAAGAAAGCGACAGAGACAGGGGAAGGTAGCTCAAGTGTCCCCCCACCTGGGGGTCCTTGGGCCCAGCCTGGCTGGTCCCACCCCCAGCCCCTGGTCAGCCCTCAGGAAGCCCCTTGTGGAGTCCACTGCCGAGTGTGTTTAAAGCTTGTCTGGTCCGCCTGCCCCAGCCCTGCCCCCTCCCTCCCCACCCCGCTCCTGGCAACCAGCTAGGGCCCGAATCCCGGGCCCTCCAAGGTGGGAATCGGTCCTCTCCCCGATTTACAGGTAGAGAAGCCAAGGCGCAGAGAAGCCGTGGGCATCCCGGGTGGTCCTCACCCACACGGCACTAGTCCGAGCTTCTCCTCTTCTTTAATTTATTTTGTTAATGAAGTGAAATTCACATAACATAAAACTAATCATTTAAAGCGCACAGTTCAGTGGCATTTTTGTGCATTCACAACGTTGTGCAACCACCGCCTCCGTCTAGACCCAAAGCATTTCATCTCCCCAAGAAATCCCCTGTCCCCGTGAGGCAGGCACCTCGCATTCCCCCCAAGACCCTCGTTTAACAGAAGGAAGCTGTGGCCTGGAGAGGGACTGGCAGGTGGGGCAGAGCCCTGATTTGGTCCTGGGTTTGCTTCTGCGCCCAGGAGAGGCGGCAGAGCCCGGAAAGGCCGAGGAGGAGGGCGGGGGCCTCCATCCATCCATCTTTCCTCTGGTCCTGGGCTACAGGGAACCTGAGCCCCCACCCTGCTCAGGGGCGGCCTGCAGGACTCCCCAGGCCTCTCCCACCAGGGGGCAGCAGAGAGCTTCCCAGAACTGGAGGCTCCTGGGCGGCAAGGAGCAGGTCCCAGCAGAAGGGCTGACAAGCCTTCTAACCTTGACCCCAAACTGCCTGCTCCGTGGGCTGGGTCTGGAAAGCGGAGGAGGCAGCGCTGTAATTGAAAATACGAAGACAGATGACCCGTGCTGGACGCAGCAGGAGGGGCCGTCACAGTAACCCCGAGGACAGATCTCTGAGGTCATCCACCCGCCCCAGGCCTGGGCCTGCAGCCACCCCACGCGGGGTGGGACCCGCGGGCCGGGTCATTCTCAGTCCACCACCTGCCTGGGAGAACAGGGCCCTGGGAGTCCGTGCCTTCTCCGACCCTCTACTTCCTGTCGTTCCCCTGCCCCTCTCACCTGGGGTTCCCCCCCAGCCCCGGGCCCCACGGGAGGCACTGGCCTCCTGGGACCCCATCACTCAGGCAGCAGACCTGGAGGTCCAGAGGGGAGGCTCAATCACCCAACCCCTGGGTTCAAGTCCCAGCCCCCTACTTACAGGCTCCCAGCGGCCCCGTTACTGCCTGTGGGATTCAGGGTGAGAGTTTATTTCTCCAAGCCCCAGTTTGGTCACAACTAAAATGAGGCTAACAATCCCCATATTGTGGTTGAAGTGAGGATTTGAGAAGCAGGCTCAACTTGGCGCCAGGTCCAGGCTACAAGTTGCCTGTTTCCTATTAACAGTGCTGATTCCTACGGGAAGAGCTCCAACAACCACAGGCTACAAACACTGAACCAAAGGTTGAGTCACTCTGGTCAAGTTGCTTAACCTCTCAGACCCTCAGTCTCTTCTTCGTCTGTAACTAAAGACAAACCCTACCTCAGGGTTCTGAGAATGAAGCAAGAACTGTCCTGGCACAGAGTGGGCAGAACTGAGGCGAGGACCGGGCAGGTGGAGGCCGGGGCTGGCTGGCGTGGGCCCCCGTCTGACAGCTCCAGTCCTGCCTGCCTGTCAGAGGCCAGGGCCCCGGGCAGCAGCCCCTCGAGACCCTTTTTCAGCAGAGCGGGTGTGAGATGGGAGTGTGCCCGGCACACAGTGGGCACTCAGCCCTGTGCACTGAGTGGGTACACGGCCCAGAAGCCCCACGCCCTGGCTTTAGAAGGAGGTGCCGGTGTCTCCACTGGGTCCAATCAGTCCCACGCAGGGTCACTGTGCACCTACTGTGCGCAAGCTCCATGAAGGCCAGTTGTAGGGCTGAGCCGTGCGGGGACCGGGGGGGACAAATGGCCCCTCCTGGAGAAGCTCCTGGGGCTGGAGATGAAATCACACTCCTTGCTGGGGGTCCCTGGAGACTCTCCCACCCACCTCCCCAAGCAGAGAAGGAAAGCAACCTGCCCAGGGTCACACAGCCCCACCTCCTGACTGCTGGGTGCTTGAGCTCCGCCCGACACGGCTGTCTCTGCTCTCCTTCCTCTGCAGCGTAAATGTTGACCCAAGTCCAGGTTGGCCCCAGATTTGAATGAGGAAACCGAGGCTCCGAGAGGGATAGTGACCATCCCAAGAATGCGCAGTGTCTATTGTCATCCTCATCATCGCTGCAGAGCCACTGCAGCCCCATCGCCTCCAAACGACAGGCAGGAGCTACGAGGAGGTGGGTGCGCCTCGGCGTGAAGCTGAACTCTCTCCTGGGCACGGTTCTCTAGAGATGGGAGAGACCGCCTCAGGGAGACGGGAGCTCCTTGCCAGCAGAGGGGTTCAAGCAGGCAGCGGAGGGTCTTATGAAGAGAGCAGTGTGTCTAGGTGTCCCTGAGAGTCTGCTGGGGGCAGTCAGGTGCCCCTTGGACCCCAGTCTGCACCACCCGTGACCCCAGCTGCATTTGGGGGAGCTTGGAGCAGTCAGCTTGCGCTTCCTGGGGCGTCCAGCGCCTGGTCGGGAGGGGGGGCTGTCAGTCACGGAGTGTGGCAGGTGGGGCCTGTCTGCCAGCAGTGGGGTGGGCTCTGTGCAAGGGCAGGGGCAGGAAACAGGTTCACGTCCAGGCTTTGCCTCTCGGACCCTGAGTGACCGAGAGCACCCAGCAGAAGGCGCCCTTCACATGCCCATGTGCCTTGCCCTGTGAGCCTCGGTCTTCCCATCTGTAAAGTGGGTAACGAGACGGTCCCCACCAGGCTGTTAAGAAGATTAGCAGCTGCGTATGAAGCACCCAGCGTTTTCCACAGGGTTATGAAGCTCACAAGGGTTGATGTGAAAATGCGAATGGAAACAGTGGTGACATGCTCTCACCCTGATGAAAGGCAGAATTCTAAAATGGCCCTGTGTAATCCCCTCCCCTTGAGTGAGACTGTGACTACAATAGGATATCACTCTCATAATTAGGTTATGTTATGTGACAAGGGTGGAGAGATTTTGCAGATGTAACTAAGGTCTCTAATCATTTGACTTTGTGTTACTCAAAGGGGAGATTATCCTGGGCGGGCCTGACCTAATCAGGTGAGCCCTTTACAAGAGGGCCCAGCCTTCCCTGCAGGGAGAGATTTGAAGGCGCAGAGATTCTCCCATGGCCTTGAAGAAGCAAACAACCACGGTGTGAACTTCCTGTGGAAAGGGCCACGTGGCAAGGAGCTGAGGGCACCTCTAGGAGCTGAGTGGTCCCCGGCCGGCAACCCTCAAGAACACGGGGACCTCAGTCTTGCAACCTCAAGGAAGTGAGTCCCTGATTCTCAGATGAAATCGCAGCCCCCTGACACTGTGATTAACGTCTGCTGGGACCCTGAGCAGAGAACCTGCCCGTCTGCTGACACACAGAAACCGTAAGACAAAACATGGGTGTTGTTTTCAGCTGCTAAGTTTGTGATAATTTGTCACGAAGCGCAGAGTACAAATACCAGGGCCAAGCCCCAGGGGTCCCTGCAGCCTGGAGCCCCACCTTGAAGGAGCCCTGGTCAGCAGCATGCCTGGTGGCCCCTGCCCCACAGACCTCCACCCCACCTGGCCACGCTCTCCAGGCTCCACAGATCCCCGTGGCGGGGGGAGGTTTGGCTCCCGCAGCAGGAATTAAGGACGGGGGGAAAGGGGAAGGGCTGGGTGTCGGGACCCCAGGCTCTCAGCCACCCTCCAGCACGGCTGCAGGACCCCAGGCAGCCTGGGCTCCGGGGCCCTCCTTCACTGAGCAGAGGGCAGTCGTCCAGGCAGGCCTGGAGCCCTGGGAATGAAGGGCTGTGCGGGGCGTCGCTGTCCCCCAGGGACAGCAGTTTCCAGCCACAAGCGTGGCCCTTATCCGCCTGCCGCTGTGCTCACGAGGCCCACCCTCTCCACCAGAATCAAAAACAGGATTTCACAACCTCTGTGGCTCGGGCTGGGCTTGCACAGCGTCCCAGGAAGGGGAATCTCAGGGTCAGGGGTGTTTCCAGAAAACAGGGGCCTCCCTCCCAGAACACGAAGGGTGGGCTCCCCACGTCTGTGACGGCTCTAGTGCAGGGTGAGGGAACCTCTCCGGGGACCCATCAATTTGGGAAGACTGTGAGGCTGGGGGAGGGCAGGGCTGGGTTTCCAGAAGAGTCGAGGGAGGGAGACGCAGATGTGTCAGGCTCAGGAGCAGGCCCTGCCCCTCTGTGATGGCAGCAGGGGCTGGCAGTCCCCACACCAGGACGGGGACAGGCCCAGGAGTGGACCTCCCTCCTCACCGACCACCCTCACCTGCCCCATGAGGCAGCCCCTGCGCCCAGCCCGCGCTGCGCCGGCCCTGCCCAGGCTGCCAGGCGGCCTCCTCGGGTCCTGCGGGCCACAGGGGGACCCAGCAGAGCGCGGTCACGACTCTGCACACTGCGGCCTCTCTGTCCAGCTCGAGCAGACACGCCTGGTCCCCACTCGGCCTGGATCCCGAGCTGAGGGCGAGGTCGGTGGGCCCTGACCCAGCCCGGCCAGAGGATGTCTGCGTGCCTCGTCTCCCCACCTCTGCCCGGCCCAGGGGACAGCCCTCCCTGGGTGGGAGGAGGCCGGGACCGCTGTGAGGCCAGCTGCTCGCCTCATGACCTCCAGCAGGCCCCTCACACCTCATCCCAACCTCCAGCCAACACCGTGGGGCAGATGCAAGGAACCCCCAGAGCCGTCCGGGTAGACCAGGACGAGTGTCCCACACTCTTTCCCCCACCTGTGAAAATACTCTCAGCAAACGAGGAGCAGACCCGCCTCAACCCGATAAGGGATTTCTGCCACACGCGACAGTGGAACCTAAGAAGTGCTCCCTGCCGGCTCAAGGAGCAGGCCAGGCGTCCACCACCGCTCCCAGTTAGCATCACACAGAAGGTCCCAGAAAACGCAGCAAACCAGGGAGAAAGAGACAGGTTCACGGGATTGTTAAAGGAGAAGCAAATGGACGTCATTCAGAGATGATATGGTTGTTTACTTAGAAAACCCCAAGAGAGTCCTGGGCGGCTCGTAGGGTTAGACAAGCCGAGTTTGCTGGGAAGAGAGGGAGCGAGAGTCAACTCCGTTCCTACAGCCCAGCAGCAGTGGGTCAGGAGATGCGACTGAAAAATCACACAATGTAGAATATCAAGAAAATATGCAGGCTATCTGCGAATAAATCTACCCAAATATTTCTGTGGTCACGGGTAGGAAAACTCGATATGGTGAAGACGTCAGTTTTCTTCAAATTGATACATAGCTTTGTGGCAATTCCAAAAAATCCCAAAGCATTTATGTAAAACTTCACAAACTGATTCTGAAATTTATACGGAAGAAGAAAAGGTCGCAACAGCTACCGCAGTCCCACAGAGGAGAAAAAACTTGTGGAGGGGCCCTTGCCTGGTCAGATGCGATGGCTTATTATAAAATTAGATCATTAATACAGGGTCGTATCTGGACAGGGATAAATAAATAACTTTGAAAAAAAATCGTGGGCCTCGCATTGAATGACCAAACACACAGACACTTGGGGTAGAGTGTGCAGGTCTGCAGTGAGAAGCTGGATTCTCGGGTAACCAGTGTGGGAGCACTTAGCTGCCGCGTGTGAAATGGTGTCCCTACCTCACAGCTGCCTCAGAAACCCGCTCCTGCCAGATTAAAATGAAAGTATGGAAAGCAGAAACGATGTCAACTTCTAAAAAAAGAATATTTTCATGAGCCGGGGTGGAGAAGAATGTCTCCAACTAGACATGCATAGCACAAGAGGAAAGATGGGCAAGTTTGACTACATTAAAATTATAAACCAGTGTGCCTGAAAGACACCACAAAGTGAAAAGCCCAGCCGCAGGCTTGGAGAAGATGTTTGCAACATGTGTCTCCAAAGCAGCGGAGACAGTGTGTGTGCTCCACGCAGTGTGCACAGTATGTAGCAAGCACGTGTATGTAATACATAGTGCTATATATATGTAAAACTCCAAACATCATGTATAACCAAACACACACATAATCAGGTATTTTCTTTTCTTCTTTTTTTTTTTTTTTGTGAGGAAGATCAGCCCTGAGCTAACATCCGTGCTAATCCTCCTCTTTTTGCTGAGAAAGACCGGCTCTGAGCTAACATCTATTGCCAGTCCTCCTTCTTTTTTTCTTTTTTCCCTTTTCTCCCCAAAGCCCCAGTAGATAGTTGTATGTCATAGCTGCACATCCTTCTAGTTGCTGTATGTGGGACGCGGCCTCAGCATGGCCGGAGAAGCGGTGTGTCGGTGTGCGGCCGGGGTCGAACCCGGGCCGCCAGTAGCGGAGCCCACGCACTTAACCGCTAAGCCACAGGGCCAGCCCCTAATCGGGTATTTTCAATAGAGGAACAAAACTAGAAGCAGACAAATTATGGAAGCGGAAGGCAAATCGGCCAATAGCATCTGCAAAGCCGCCCAGCCTCCAGCAGTCAGGACAATGCCAACCCGACCAAGGGGAGGTGTGTCTTGACATGAGTACCGCCATGTTTGGCCGCTCCATTGACCTACAGCCACCAGCACAAAAAAGAAATACAAAGCTGCTTTCTGTGTGGTGGGAACTGGCCTTTTCCCGGGAACTGGCCTTTCTCCCACGGAGAGAGTTGCAAGTTGTAACATTTCAAGGCTCTTGGAGCGTCGTGGCCCGGAATGGACTGGCCATCTGTGCCGGGCTAGGACGATAACCAAAGAGAACAATGCACGTACACAACTACTGGGCTGGGACGTTAGCCAGGGGGCTCAATGCACGTACGCCACTGATAACCATTTTGTGCATGGGAACACTAAATGCTTGCTCTGCAAACTCTGTAATTGCTTACTCTAAAAATCACTGATGGTACAAAAAACTGCTGGAAACTGAGCCCTGGAGAGAGAGTGCCACCTGTGGAAGGGACACCTTGCCCAGGACGTGTGATCCTTGCCCAGCCGCGTCGATTGACAGGGCTCTCCCGGCAGTGGGGCGTGGATGTTGTGAGTAACTGATTTGATGTGAAGTAATTGATTTGATATGAAGTAATTGATTTGATGTGTTCTCTTTTCGGTCAACCTGGTGTTTCTCTTTCCGGTTGATTTGTGTCATTTCTCTTCAGCCGATGTGGGTGTTTTCCCTTTCCAGTCGGGCTGATTTTTTTCCCTCTTAATATTTGACCTATCTAGATCTGTTTGCAGACTATCGCCTTTACTATCCTCTATATAATAAAATATACCTTCAGTCCATTTGTTTGGAGTGGAAAGTGTCTTTTACGTCTCCGATCGAATCCCCGAACCTCTCATAACATAATTGGCGCTGTGAGCAGGATTCGATTAAGGAGATGCCTTTCCTATTCAAACGAAAGGTAACTGAAGTCAAGGTGGAAGAAATTCCAGGATGGGAGGACCCTCCCTTTTGCACTCTGGCTGGGGAGTGGGCTCGCAGGTCAGGGTTATGTGAAGCTTGGGATGCTCGTCTGCGACAATTTGAACCATTGGATGTGACCAAAGCTTTGCAGACGGTGGAAAGGAAAAAGAAAGATGATGTTTCTTTTTTGGCACGGCGAGGTTGGTGTTTGTTGACTGCTTATCACCGGGCTATAGAAGATAGGGATAAGATACAGAAAGAGAAGGCACTCTTGGAAAAAGAAAATTCAGATTTGCAGTCTCGCTTGGCTATGATTCGATGTCAATATCATGCACTGGGAGATCAGGCTCGTAACTACCAAGCTATAGCAGAAAAGGCTGCTGTAAGATTTGCCAAATATAAATATAGAAAGAGGAGAGGAAAGGTAAATGAACGAAAAGTTCATATGGCCATAGCATCGGCCGGTCCTAAGTGGGACCCAGACACATGGGATGGTGATATCTGGGATGATGATTCTGAAACTGATTATGAGGAAGAGGAAAAACTGCCCAAACGCACAGAGGCACGTCCTCTTCGCCGTCGGCGGATGGAAATGGATGGTAATCATTCTGTAAGGAAAGATGTGATTGAGGATTTTAACCAACAAGAAATTTCTGATATTTTAGCCCAGGCTACACAAAAGCCTGGAGAAGCCATTATAACCTGGCTTGTTCGCCTATATGATATGGGCGCTACAGGAATTAATCTGGATGCAGGAGATGCTTTTAAATTTGTAATTTTGTCCAATGATCCAGTAATACGGGGAGCTTTCAGAGACTGGAGCATGAGTGCTCACCCCCCAAATGATCGTGGACAAGACACTGATGGTACGACTTTATTGGCTCTTGCAGTAAAAGGAGCTCAAGATAAATACCCCACGGATGATATGTGGCCAGACACTAATAGACCATGGTATAATTTAAAAGATTGTGTTCAAAAGATGAGAGAAGAAACCATGAAACGGGCTGTGTTTCTGGGGTGTAGTGAAGCTTTAAATGAAATGACTTTAAGTGTCCAGGTGCGAAACAAGTTGATAAAAACTGCACCTCCGGCATACAAACAAATAATTACAACCCTTCTCATGAATGAAACTGAAAACCCTATATCAACACTAGCAGATAAGATTATACAGCTAGCAGACTTGGGAGACTGGCAGACAACTGAAAACTCTCCAAGAAGAGAAAAAAGAGAAACATTCTTTAAAAAAGATAAAATAACTCGAGGTGATATGTTTTTGGCCCTACTCCAGGCAGGAGTACCTAAAGACCAGATTGATGGAGTTGACACTAGAGAATTATGGAAACTATATAAAGAAAAAGGGCTGAATGTAAAACAAGTGAACAGAAGGGACAGTATAGAGAATGCTTCCAACCCAGTGCCTACTGCACCTAGTGCACCACCTCCTCCCTTGGATCCTCTTCTTGCTGACTTATGTGATTGAGGGGAAGGCCAAACCTCTGTATCGATTAGTGCCACTATAAGAAAAGATATTAGACCACATGTACCAATTAAAATATTTTGGAAGAATGGATCTACAACTAGTGTGAAGGCACTTGTAGATACAGGGGCAGAGGCCACCCTTATCTATGGGAATCCAACTAAGTTTCAAGGTACATCAATTCTGATAACTGGATTGGGAGGAAAAGAAATCCAGGCAGTTACCACTAATCTTTCTATGCAAATTGGGCAACTACCCCGGCGCACATATCTAGTTATGATTGTACCAATACCAGAATATATAATTGGGATTGATATTCTAAAAGGATTGACATTAAATTTGGCTGATGGACAATACCAATTTGCTATTAGAGCTTTGTCTTTTCATATTAATGCTGTAATTGTGGTATGTTTGCATCATGAAGTAGAAATTCCACCTGCCACGCAAGTGATCAATCAAAGACAGTATCGCATCCCTGGAGGACAACAAGAAATATCTGAGACCACAGAAGATTATTTGGCTGTAAAAGTCCTTCGCAGAGTAACTACAGCCTGGAATAATCCTATCTGGCCTATTAAAAAAGGTGATGGGACATGGAGAATGACTGTAGATTACAGAGAGCTAAACAAAGTGACTCCGGCTATTCAAGCGGCCGTCCCTGATTTGATTACTCTTATAGAAAAAGTGCAATGTTACCCAGGCACTTGGTATGCAGTCATAGACTTGGCTAATGCCTTTTTCACCATACCTATACCTAAAAATGCCCAAGAACAGTTTGCTTTCACGTGGCTGGGACAACAATATACCTTTACCAGACTTCCTCAGGGATATGTGCATAGTCCCACTATCTGCCATCGACAGGTTGCTGAGACCTTGGCAAAGGTACCTGCTTCTGATGATGTCCAAATAGTACATTATATAGATGATATTATGATCCAAGGAAATGAAGAAGAAAAAGTACAACAACAGTTAGAAAAAGTAATGGACACACTTGAGGAGGATGGATGGAAAACTAATCCAGCTAAAATTCAGGGCCCGAGTTCAAATGTTAAATTTTTGGGAGTACTTTGGAATAATGGAAAACAAGAAATTTTACCTAAAGCTAGACAAAAGATATTAGATTTTGCAGCACCTCGTAACAAAAAGGAAGCACAAAAATTTATTGGATTATTTGGATTTTGGAGGGCACATATTCCACATTTAAGTCGGCTCCTTGCACCTTTATATAAAGTTACCAGGAAAAAATATGAATTTGAATGGGGAATGGAACAAAAAGAAGCTTTTGAAGCAGCCAAGCATGCTATTCAGACTGCTTTAGATCTATGGCCAATTAAACCGGGACCCATTGAGTTACAGGTAGATATCATTGATCACTATGCCAGCTGGAGTTTATGGCAAAAACAAGGTGCCCGACGTTATCCTCTGGGATTTTGGAGTCACAAGCTTCCCTGTTCCAGGGAAAGATATAGTCCTTTTGAAAAACAGTTGTTAGCCTGCTATTGGGCTCTAATAGACTCAGAAAGCCTTACCCTGGGACATGAGGTAATTATGCGACCTCAAATACCCATCATGCAATGGATTCATAGCACGCCTGTTACTCATAAAATTGGACATGCACAAGAATTTAATATCATCAAATGGAAATGGTATATTCAAGACCGGGCCAAACCTGGCCCAAAGGGGTTGTCTCTATTGCATGAACAAGTGTCTCAATATAGCAGTGAGCCAACTGTGTCACCCAAGACTGATATAACAGAATCTCCTGTTAAATGGGGTGTCTCATATGATCAATTGACTGAAGAACAACAAAAACATACCTGGTTTACAGATGGTTCTGCCAAAATGATATCAAGCTCAAGGAAATGGAAAGCAGTTGCCTATAACCCATCCACCCAACAAACAATTGTCACCACCGGAGATAATATGAGTAGCCAATATGCTGAACTCTATGCGGTGTGTCAGGCACTTCAACAAGAACAGGGGCAACAATGTCATATGTATAGTGATTCGTGGGCAGTGGCACAAGGTTTGGCAACGTAGATGCCACAATGGAAAAAACATGATTGGAAAAGTAATGATAAAGAAATACGGGGAAAGAAATTATGGGAAGACATATGGTTATGGTGTCAAAACACGATTGTTACTATATTTCATGTTGATGCTCACAGTTCTTTAATTTCTGCAGAACGAAAGCATAATTCTCATGCTAATCAGCTGGTGCAGATTCGTGCAACGCACAACCCAGGCTTAGCACAATGGGTCCACGAAAAGAGTGGACACTTGGGAGAACAAACGTCATACAGGTGGGCACAACAAAGGGGAATCCTTGTCACCCATGATGATATTGCCACTGCAATACAACAATGTTAGTTATGCCAACAGTTAAATAAACGGGGAGTTCCACACCCCTACCAAGGTCATATCCAAAAGGGATTATTTCCCGCCCATACCTGGCAAATAGATTTTATTGGACCATTGCCAAATTCTTGTGGATATACTTATGCCTGCACTGCTGTTGATACATATTCTGGTTATTTATTGGCTATACCAGCTAAAGTGGCCACCCAACAGAGTGCCATAAAATTATTAGATACAATTAAGTTATATTATGGAACACCAAGGCAAATTCAGAGTGACAACGGTTCCCACTTTACAGGTAAGTTGATTCAAACCTATACCAAGGAAAATTATATAGAATGGATTTATCATATACCTTATTACCCCCAAGCTGCAGGCCTCATAGAACGAATGAATGGATTGCTTAAACAACAATTGAGGAAACTTGGTCATGGCTCATTAAAAGGGTGGCACAACCATCTAAGTACTGCTCTAAATGTGTTAAATAACAGGCCACTAGGCCCTAATGAGACTCCTCTGTCAAGGTTGTTACCAGCAAAGATTACAGAAGTGGCAGCCGCCACCCATGAGCTTATGACCTTAACCTATTGGCCCCTGACTCAGTCTGCTAAACCGCCTTTTCGTGCCACGGCCGAAGCGGCTGGATTGAATTTATCTACTGTTCATTCTATTCAATTGCCCCCTAAGAGGCAGTCTATAGTCCCTACTGGGATAGGGGTACAATTTCCCAAAAATACCTTTGGTTTGTTAAAAGGACGCTCTGGACTGGCAGCAAAAGGTATTGATGTACTAGGAGGAGTTATTGATCCAGATTACCAAGGAGAAATAAAATTTATATTATATAATGGTAGTGACACAGTACTAACTGTAGAGTCTGGGGAACGAGTGGGACAATTATTGGTGCTTCCCCTCCTGACTCCAAATGTGTCACAAGGACAACCTCCAAGTGAATTAACTAAAAGAGGAATGCAAGGATTTGGGTCTACAGATGGATGGAAACCTGGAGCAAAGGTGTGGGTGACACATCCACCCAATGCGGCTCCACGTGCCGCAGAAGTAGTGGCCCAAAGGCCCACTGCAACGCTCATAGTAATGTATCCAGGAAATGAACAATTATATCATGTTCCTAAAAATTCTGTTTCTTTGCGTGAATAGATACTCCTGCTGTGTTCGCTATGCTGTGCTGCACTTCCATGTCTGCTGCAGACCTACATGCCAACTAATGTCTCTGTAGGACAACCTTTGACCCTGCACTGCTGGACCAACTGCTCTACACCAGTGGGACCTATAACCTGGACTATGAATGGCCGAGAAATTTGGTCTCAGAAACATCAAGCAATCTCTCAGTATAAGCCTATATCTGACCAGTCACGGAGAACTGATTATAATTTCTCTATTACCCTGCCTTCTGCTACCCTCTGTGATGGGGGCTGGTCTGGACTTCTGCAAGCTAATTTGTTAAGCTTAAGTGTTATCTTATCTAATGTTATCTTTGATGCTGTACATGATTTGCAAGATCAAGTTAATAACATTTCATATTCTAAGGGGTTGTTTGGTTGGTTACCTTGGGGTTTGGGTCCTTTATTGCGAGATAGTTTTATAATTATTGTAGTCATTGGATTTTGGATTCTTGGATGTGCCTTATGTACTTGCGTACAAAGTTCATTGTCTGTGCGTATGGTGTCTTATGGTTAATGAAGACGGCCAAGGCCGAATATGTCTTGACATGAGTACCGCCATGTTTGGCCGCTCCATTGACCTACAGCCACCAGCACAAAAAAGAAATACAAAGCTGCTTTCTGTGTGGTGGGAACTGGCCTTTTCCCGGGAACTGGCGTTTCTCCCACGGAGAGAGTTACAAGTTGTAACATTTCAAGGCTCTTGGAGCGTCGTGGCCCGGAATGGACTGGCCATCTGTGCCGGGCTAGGACGATAACCAAAGAGAACAATGCACGTACACAACTACTGGGCTGGGACGTTAGCCAGGGGGCTCAATGCACGTACGCCACTGATAACCATTTTGTGCATGGGAACACTAAATGCTTGCTCTGCAAACTCTGTAATTGCTTACTCTGAAAATTACTGATGGTACAAAAAACTGCTGGAAACTGAGCCCTGGTGAGAGTTCCACCTGTGGAAGGGACACCTTGCCCAGGACGTGTGATCCTTGCCCAGCCGCGTCGATTGACAGGGCTCTCCCGGCAGTGGGGCGTGGATGTTGTGAGTAACTGATTTGATGTGAAGTAATTGATTTGATATGAAGTAATTGATTTGATGTGTTCTCTTTTCGGTCAACCTGGTGTTTCTCTTTCCGGTTGATTTGTGTCATTTCTCTTCAGCCGATGTGGGTGTTTTCCCTTTCCAGTCGGGCTGATTTTTTTTCCCTCTTAATATTTGACCTATCTAGATCTGTTTGCAGACTATCGCCTTTACTATCCTCTATATAATAAAATATACCTTCAGTCCATTTGTTTGGAGTGGAAAGTGTCTTTTACGTCTCCGATCGAATCCCCGAACCTCTCATAACAAGGTGCCAGCTCGGCCCCAAGCACGTGGAGCGCTGGTGGGGACACGGACAGCGGGAGCTCCCGTACCCTGCTGCTGTGGGTGAGAACTGGCACGACCACGTCAGAGAGCACTGTGGCAGTAATCTGCAAGACTTAGAAGTGACCTCTCCTGCCGCCGAGCGTGCGCGCCTTGGTACACCGCGAACCTCACGCGTACGCCCCAGGAGACACGGGGGATTGCCCTGAAGCGCCCATTGTGACGGTAAATGTGGTGGAAGGTAAATGGATAGGGCTCTTCCCTCCCCTCACGGAGGGAGTCTCCCTCCCACCTGCTGAATCCCGATCGGCCATGTGAGTGGCTTTGACTGGTGGACATCAGTGCACGTGACACAAGCATGGGGGCTTGGCCACTTTCTGTGCTTGGAACCCTGAGTCCTCTCCCCACTAAGGAAGCTGAGCCTCCTGGAGGACAAGAGGCCAGCAGGAGGAGAACCGAGGTGCCCTCACCGACTGCTGTCCACCTGCGTGAGGCCATCCTAGGTCACGCAGTCACTCAGCCACCAGCCGGGTTCCAGTGCACAAGAGTGCTCAGCTGCCATCAGCCAAGCGGGCCCAGTCACAGCCCCTCAGTGGCCCAAGGACCCATGAGCTACATAAACTGGTTGCTGTTTAGACCCACTAAGTGTTGGGGTGGTTTGTTATGCAGCAAAAGCTGACAGATACTATGAAAAACTGAAATCCTCACCAATGTCCACTGGGAGAAATCAGCGTCTCATGGTCTGCAGAGTGAAATACTTTCCAGAAGTGAAAGCGAATGAACCAGGACCATAAACAGACGAATCTCACAAATATTGGTTAAATAAAGAAAAGCAAATTACACAAGATTACATGGAGTCCAGGACCACTGATACACGACTTGTCATCTTGAAGCAATGATTCCAGTGGTATAATCCCTCCAGCCTGGACAATTTTGGGCTGCCCACATGAGGTCACTGAAGGCAGCCATGGGAGAGGATGCTCGTGTATGGCTGTCCCGAGCCTGCACCAGTCCCCATGGCAACCCCCTCGTCGCTTCTCCTCTGCCCCTGCCCCACTCAGCAGCACTTGAAATTGAGTGGGTTGGATGGTTCAGAATGAAGCCTTGGAGAGCTGAGAACAGTATTACAAACCTTAGATTAACAGGTGGAGAACAGTGCCTCAAAAAGCAGTCTCCTCTTAAAACTGGAAGAGGGCACCACACACCTATTAGAATGTCAAAAATCCAAAACACTGACGACACCAATTGCTGGCGAGGATGTGGAGCACAGGAACTCTCATCATTGCTGGTGGGAATGCAAAGTGGTACAGCCACGTTGGAAGACAGTTTGGCAGTTTGTTACAAAACTGTAAATACTCTTACCCTGTGATCCAGCAATCCCACTCCTTGCTTCTTACCAAAATAAGTTGCAAACTTGTATCCACACAAAAACCTGCAGACAGTTGTTTGTAGCAGGTTTATACATAACCGCCAAAACCTGGAGCCACCAAGATGTCCTTCAGTGGGCAGGTTGATAAGTAAACTGTGGTCCATCTAGACAACGGAATATTGTTCAGCAAGTAAGCTCTCAAGCCATGAAAAGACATGAATACGCTTAAATGGATATTACTAAATGGAAGAAGCCAATCTGACAAGGCTACACACTGTATGATTCCAACTCTATGACATTCTAGAAAAGGCAAAACTGGCGATAGTAAAAAGATCAGTGGTTGCCTGGGGTTAAGAAAGAGGCAGGGAGAAACAAGTGGAGAACAGGGGATTTTTAGAGAGTGAAACTACTCTATATGATACCATAATGATGGACACACGTCATTATACACCTGTCAAAACCCGTAGAATGTATAACACCAAGCATGAACCCCAACGTAAACTATGGACTTTGGTGATGATGACGTGTCCATGTAGGTTCATTGATTGTAACAAAAGTACCATCTGGTGGGGATGTTGGTAGTGGGGGAGGCTGTGTGTGTAGGGGGTCAGAGGTGTGTGGGAAATCTTTGTACCTTCCTCTCAGTTTAGCTATGCACCTAAAACTTCCCTAAAAAACAAAGTCTATTTTTTAAATAATGGATATGTGGTCCACTGAAGGCAGGCATGGGAGAGGATCAGAAGAGGATGACTGAGGTCTGAGAAGGGCCCCCACGCTCTGCCCTCTTGAAATTAAAACCCACTCTGCGGGCAGGGTGTGAGGGGAGGGATTTTGGCTGGAAAGGGACCCTTCTGCTCTGGCACCACCAAACTCACTTAGGGGCATTGGAGCAGGATGGAGAGAAGGTCACCAACATGGCCTCCACTCTGCAGCAGCCATGGCCCAAGGCGGTGGCCACTCCGAGGGTCCAAGCCCCCAGTTTGGGGGACAAAGAAGTGGTGAGGGGGCTCTGGAGGCACAAGACTTGGAGACCCCTGGGGGAGGGTGCAAACGGTGGACCTCATGACGGAAGACCTTGGCGGGACCGTGGCCATCAGCAGTGGGTAACAGCGCTCGGTGACGTCCAGCGCTGGCGGGGGATCTCCTCAGCAGCTGTGGTCCTCCGCTGACGCCAGAGCCCTCTGGTAGCCCCTGGGAACCCAGGAAATGGGGAGGAGAATCTCAAGTTAGCCAGGTTCAGATCCTAAGGTGACCATGTTTATAACCAAAAGTGACAGAGTTACTGTGAACGGAAGAACAAGATTTCTGCCATCACTGGGGCCCGGGTTCCTTGTTAATTGGTCTGAGGTGGGGACCCGGCATCAAAGTTTTTAAAAGCTCCTCAGATGACACTGTGAGCAGCCCGAGTGAGATCCCTGATCTTGGTGGAGCATCTAGGGCAACGCCCCCCACGTAGCAGGGGCTCAGAAATGTGAGACTCCCCCCTTCTCCCGCCCTGGGCCACCTGCACGGCTTTCCAGCACCAATAGGTTCCTTGGGAGGTCTCCAAGGGTTGGTCCAAAGCAAGTCCTCCTCTGCAGGCTTCCAGCACTCTGGCGTCCTTCTGGAAAAGGGGAGGGCAAGAGAAACACTCCAGGAGGGTCTGGACTGGGAATCAGTATTTTTTAAAACGTTCATTCATTTATTCAAGTATAAGAGATGGGGATGCCGGTGCAATTTTAAATAAACCCGTGGCTGTGTGCCCCCTACAAGCACCAGAGGGAAGCGGGTGGGGGCGACGGTCCCCTCCACACTGGCTGCCTGGGAGGGCCGGCTGAGTCCCCCAGAGGGACGGAAACAGGGAGACCTGGATCCTGGGAAGGAGACTCTGGCTTCCTGGGAGCGGCCGGTCCCTGTGGGAGGTGGGAACCGGGGCAGGACCTGGCGGTTCCTTGGGAAAGCCGGGGGCTCAGGACCGCCGCTGCGGTGTGTGAGGCCCTTCTGCCCTGAGGGCTGCTTTCCCTGGGTCTGGGGTCTGGATTCTAAGAGCTGGGTTTCTTTTCCTTTGGGAGGAGTGTGGGTGTGGGAGAGAAAGGTGAAGTGGGGGAAGAGAGAGGGAGAGAGAGGCGCCGGGGGCAGGGAGAGAATGCGGCAGAGCTGGTGGTCCCACCGGGCCTGCCTGGCCCCACTGCCTCCCTTGAGGGCCCTGACTTTAACCTCTAATTCAGAAATTCGCATCCTTGAGAAATGTCACCTGCGAAGGGACAGACAGATGCACAAAAGTGAGCCGTTCAGGGCGTCTGTGGTGGCGGCCCTTCCCCGGAGCCGTCAGAGCACCCCTTACTCACGTCTGGTACTTTGGTAATCCCACCGGGCACAGGAGGGACCAAGGGCCGTGATGGGACACATCCAGGGCCACACAGCTCGGAGGGTCCGGTTCTACTGCTCAGAGCCACATGGCCGCAGGCAAGTCAATGCTCTTGGCGTCTTGGTTTCTTCATCTGTAAAATGGGGATAACGATGCTGATCTCAGGGGTTACCTAAAGGATCATGTGAGGGTGTGTTTGTAAAGTACGGGCCCACAGTAAGCGAGGCTGTTGTTGTCATTGTTATCTTTTTACTGGAAAAGGCCTTGACAGGAACGACTATGTGCACTGGGGAATAATCTACCCATCACACCCCCTTTGCACGTGCCATGCTCCCTCCTCTGCCTGGTGAGCTCCTACTCACTCTTCAGGACCCACTGTGAATTGCCCCTCCTGTAAAGCCTTTCCTGGCCGCATGGCCCCCTCTCTGGGTCCCCACTTCACTCTCTCCACTTCACTGTGCAGCACTCTTCACACCAGATTGTCACTGCCTGTTTACCCGCCAGGCTCCTCCTGCCCGCCGTGAGCCCCTGGAGGCCCGGGGTGGGGCTCCGTCTCCCTCTGTGCCATGCCCAGCACTGGGCCGGCACCCAGGCAGCGCAGCTCCCTGAGGAGTGACCCTCCCATGAAGATGGTCGGCAAGCAGGCAGACATCTTCCCCTGGGGTTGGGGTTTTGGAGAGGGTCCCAGCTTCCCTGGGACATAGGGGCAGGGGTGTCCTGCGAGGTTGGGAAAGGCCTTTGACCCGCATGGAGGAAGACCTGGGGAATTTCTGCACAGAACAGAATGTTCTTCTCTTCCCAGAAATCCCTTAAGCTCCTCTTTCCTGGGCTGTATGTTTTTTGCCACGAGTTACTGTATATTTTTTCCACCGAGGATGGGCCAGGCGACTATCTGTGGGATTTTCCGCCGCAGAGGACTTGGCCAGCTGCTCGTGTTTGCCAATGCACTTTTTCAGCTCTTGCCCTGAACCACCACTCACGTTCTGGGTGGGCAGTGGGGGCCTTGGCATCTTCAGGACGAAGCATGTGCAAAGTCCACGTGACCTCAGCCCCTCCTTGTGGCCGAGGCCCAGAGAGGACAGGTGGTTTGGGGAGTGCAGAACCCAGACCCCACCTGAGGCTCCCAGTGCCCCCCTAGGAGGGCTTTTCCATGGGGCCCGGGGCTGGTCCACAGGTAGGTGGGCGCGGCTCCCCTCTCCAGGAGGCAGGCTGAGGCTGGGCCTAGCCAATGTCCAATGGGGCTGCTCCACGTCACAGACCCTCTCGTCCCTGTGTCTGTGACACTCTGCATGTCTCACCAGTGGTTTCTTTATTTGACTTGCACGAAGGCCCTTGGCCTGTAGCTGGGGGAACAAAAATGACAGTGGGATTTGGGGCCAACAATCAATGGCAATCAGGATTGTCTGCCTGTGGGCCAGGCTGAGAATCTAGCTCTGAACCCAGGAGGCTGGGGGGCCCTAAGGGCAGGCAGTGGGTCAGATAGTGTCCCCCAAAATCCATGTCACCTGGAACCTCGGGGTGTGACCTTATTCGGAAATAGGGTCTTTACAAATGTAATTAGTTAAAGATCTGGAGATGAGACCATCCTGGGTTATCCAGATGGGCCCTAAATCCAATGCCTGGTCCTTTTAAGAGACACAAGGGAAGACAGAGAGGTGAAGACGGAGGAGAGTCTGGGGCGATGCAGCCACAGCCAGGGACGCCTGGAGCCCCTAGGAGCGGGGAGAGGCGGGAAGGAACCCCCAAAGGGGGCCCGGCCCTGTGACCCTTGACTTAGACTCCTGGCCTCCAGACTGTGAGAGAAGAAATTCCTGTCGTTTTAAGCCCCCAGTTTGTGGCCGTTTGTTTCGGCAGCCCTGGGAAACAGTCCAGGACAACCGCTGTGTCCAGTCCCCCTGGACGCCGGGCCCAGGGGAGCCCCGGCGGCTGCAGTGGAGCAGACGCTGAGCGAGCCATCGGCTATGGGGGAGGGAAAGGTGACGGCCCCCCATGCTGCCCTCAGGAATGACGGTGGAGCTGGCCCTGCGGCCTCCCGGTGGTCCTCCCCACTGTGCTTCCCGCGGCTCCTGTCTGTCGGCGCAGGAGGCGTGGGGTTGAAGCGGCCATGGTGGAGGAGGGGGTAGAAGCAGAAATAACCTGGGTGATTTTGCACACTGTTGCCGTCCCGTCTACGAGTGCTCATGGCATTAGAAGTCGGAGCGTAGTACCTGCACCAGGAGGGGCCCGAGGGCCCCTGTGCTGGTCCCACCTGCTCTTGACCTGGGTGACATGGGAGGGTTGTCTGTGACAGTTCACCCAGCCGTACCCCTGTGACAGGCGCCCTTGGCTGCAGCATGCTGCGCGTCAGAGAGAAGATATTTGTAGTAAGAGCCTTTCACGTCCACAGGGCGACGTCCCTGCGTCCCCCATGCTCCTCCTTGTTGAACACGGGCTCAGGTCCCCGACTCCACATCGGCCATGGGTAGGGCCCTTCCCTCCTCGGAGCCTCAGTTTACACATCTGCCAAGTAGGAAGAGAAACAACCCCACCCCAGGGCGTGGAGAAGACCGGGAGTCTGAAATCGAGGTGCACCCAGTCCTGGCTGGAACTCGGGAGTGTGTGTGTCTTTGTTGACTGCCTCTCCTGGGTGCCCCCAAGCTCCGACACCCTCCAGCTCAAAGCGCAGCCTCCCCTCTCCTCTGCGGGTCCTTTTTAGTACGAGGAGCCAGGGACGTTGAGCCCAGTGCCCCCTGCACAGGATCTCAACCTCCTAACCTCCTACAGCCGCGAGACACGGGGCAGGCCCTCTGGTCTAACTCCAGGTTGATGGAGACACTTGCTGGCTTTGGGACGGGGGGACAGGCTTCCCTCTCGGACCCTCGGGTCTCTCACCTATAAAATGATGATGGAGAACGAGATGAACGTGTGTCAGAGCACCAAGAAGGGGATGGGCTCCAAACAGCGCCCTGAGAGGCTGCTCTGTGTCACACGGGTGAGATGGTGGGGGTCCCCACACCCTGGCTCCGGGGGCCCCTGCCAGCCGCTGGGCCGGGGCCGGCTGGGTGCTGCAGAGATGCACCAACAGCACAGGGAACGTGGAGCAGAGTAGACGCCCGCTTCTCTCTCCGTCGTGTGAGGCAGACAGGAGACAGGGGGTGGGCAGAGAAGGGGACAGAAAACCCGCCTGGGGACTGCAAGGCTTCACCAAGGAGGCGAGGGTTCAGTGGGGCCTTGACTGTGCATGACGTGTCGATGTCTCCCGCCTCCCTAAGCTCGCTCAGCTCCCTGAGTATCGTCCATGAGACCTGGACTTGGGGCTCGACCCAGAGGAGGCTCTGGGGACGTGTGTTGATGGACGGGGGAGCCGTGAGGGAGCCAGCAGGTGAGAAGGGAGGAGGGGGAAGTGGACTCAGGCCGAGGTTCTGGAACATGGTAGTTGTAGGCCGTGACAGAGTGTAGGCCACAGGGAGGCCGGTCAAGCAGGCTGCCAGGTGGGAGGGTTTTGAGTGTGAGCAGCTGCTGGCCAGACCCCAGGCGTCATCCCAGAGCACGGGCGACTCGCTGGTCTTCCGTCCTAGACAGCCTCCCCACGGCCTCAGAGGATACACATCCAGCAGGAACCGGGCTGCGGGGAGGTACTGTGTGGCAAATACTCTTTTAAAGACAATACTCGGTGATGGCAAATGTGCACTGAGTTAGGCCCTCCTGCTGGTGGAGGAATAAACCAGTAGAACTTTCTAGAAAGCGGGTTCACTCTCTGTGTCAAGGCTTAAAAGAGCTTATATTCACTGACCCTGCAAGTACTCTTTTTTTTTGTTTGTTTTATTGAGGTATAATGACATACAACATTACATTAGTCTCAGGTGTACGTTATAATGATCTGATATTTGTATACACTGTGAATGATCACAATAAGTCTAGTTAACACCCGTCACCACACATGGTTACAAATTTCTTTTCTTGTGATGAGAACTTATAAGATCTACTCTCCTAGCAACTTTTAAATACACAATATAGTATTATTAGCTATAGTCCCATGCTGTACATGACATCCCAGGACTTATTTATTTTATAACTGGACATTTGTGACTTTCGATGACCCCCTTCACCCATTTCACATCCCGCCCCCCCCCCCAACCCGGTGCCACCAATCTGTCCTCTGTATCTCTGAGCTTGTTTTGGTTTTTTTTGGTGGGGGTTGTTTTTGTTTTTTAGATTCCACATATAAGTGAGATCATATGGTATTTGTCTTTCTCTGTCTAACTTATCTCACTTAGCTTAATGCCCATGTTGTTGCAAATGGCAGGATGTCCTTCCTTTTATCACTGAATAATATTCCATTGTATATGTATATACACACACACCACATCTTCTCTATGCCTTCATCCACTGATAGACACTTAGGTTGCTCCCATGTCTTGACTATTGCAACTACTCTTATCAGACTACATCTCAAAGAAATCATCACAGATGCTCACAAATATTCACACCCAAGAACACCCATCACAGTGTTATTGACACCGGCACCCTATGCAACAATGTGGGATTGATGGAATAGATTATAATACCCACATGGACTAGATGATACGTACCTACTTAAAGCGTGCTTCTGAAAACGATTGACGCAAGGGCAAGTGGTCACTGTGCGACGTACGTAAGTCAATCAGCAGAATGCACCACCGGAACGTGAGCCCCTGCTGCACACTCCTGCTCATGGCCCTGGGTTCTCAACCCCTCCTTTGTCTTCCCACTCTGCTCTGTGTCTCAGAGAAGCCCTCTTCCAGCCATGCTCAGCTGATGGGAGAGCAGCGGGTGGGAGGCGGGGGGATGCCAGTGTCTCTCCACTCAGTGACCCCAGCTCCGGCTAGCAGACCCTAGGGCTCCAGAAATCCCAGCTCCCCTTCTGCCCCCCGGAGTGACTGCGGCTCCCTGCCCTGCTTTTCTGTGCTTCCCTCGCCTCTGTGACCAGGGCCCTCTGTTATTCACCTGTTTGAACTGCTACAGTAGTTTCTGGTTTCTATTTCATTTTTCTTTTTACTTTTTTTTCTGAAATAATTACTGATTTACAAGAAGTTGCAAAGATAGTACAGAGAGGTCCCGTGTTCCCGTCACCAGTTTCCGCAACACTGACTGGCGTCTTCTGTAACGACGGTATGACGTTGAAACAAGGAACATGACGTTCGCACAGCGCGTGCATAGATCCGTGTCATCTATTGTGAGTGCAGATTCCCCCGACCACTGCGATCACCCGTCTCCACCAGCACAGCCGTCTCCTAAGTCACGCCCGCCTCCCCGGCCCTGAACCCCCGCCCGCGAGAATCCGGTGTCCGTCTCTGTGGTTTTGTTGTTCCAGGAGGGTTGTACAAACGGATCATACAACACGTGACGTGGTGGGATTGACCTTTTTTCTCAGCACAGCACCTTGATCCCCACCCAGGACGTTGCCTGTGCCGACGGTCTCTTCCTCTTGTTGTGAGCCGCATCAGCGGTGGGGCTGGGCGGGATGGACACACCGCGGTTGGCATAACCATTCACCGAGGACGTCTGGGTATTCCCAGCTTTGGGCTATTACCAAAAAGAAGCTGCTATGAACGACTTATGTACAATTTTGTGTGGACGTTAAGTCTTCATTACTCTGGATGAGCTCCCAGGAGTGCAACGGCTGGGTCACACGCGCATGTTCAGTTTAGTTCTTTGTTTGTTTTTTTAAGAAACTGCCAAATCGTTTTCCAGAGTGGCTGCACCATTTTACATGTCCTGACAGGATTTTGACCCGTGCACATACCTAGAGGAAAAACACAAAAACGATGGTTCTCTTTGGTTGGCATAGTCAAATACAGTTTTTATTCCTTACGTGTATATTTCTGTCTTCCAAATTCTATGGAGCACACATATATTTTGTAATCAGAAAAAAAGTAAATTATGTAAAAATTATTTGATAGAATGAGAAAATTCTCATGAAATCGTATATTTGAAAATGAAGATACTGCAAGGCCTGTCAGTATGATCTTACCTACATAACACACCACCCATGCACACTCAAGCTCACACACACACACACAGACACACACTCAAGACTCAAGACCAGAGGACAGTAACCCAGACGTCAACAAGGACCCACCCTGACTGTAGGGTAGGGCTTAGAGTTGGTATGCATTTCCTGGGGCTGCCGTATAAACCACCACAAACTCCCTGACTTAAAACAGCAGAAACTTGTTTTCTCCCAGTTCTGGAGGCCAGAAGTCCAAACCCAGGTGTGGGCAGGGCCGGGCTCCCTCCGGAGGCTCTAGGGGAGGCGCCTTCCTGCCTCTCCCAGCTCCCAGGGGCTCCAGAATTTCCTGGCTTGTGGCTGTATCCCTCTAGTCTCTGTTCTGTCTTCCCGTGGACTTCTCCTCCTTCTCCTCTGTGTGTCTCTTACAAGGACACTCGTCACTGGATTTAGGGCCCACCCAGATAATCCAGGATGATTGCACATTGAGATCCTTAACTTAATGACCTCTGCAAAGTCCCTTTTTCCAACTAAGTCCATATTCACAGGTTCTGGGGGTTAGGATGTAGACACACATTCTTGGGGGCCATATTCACCTACTATGAGGGTGCCACTTAAAAAAAATTCTGCATACTCTTTGCTTCTTTCTAAATTATCCACAATGAGAATGGATAAGTTTCATTATTAGATGCAATCAGTAATACATAATACAAATAATAAGTGAGTTGCATTAAAACAACAGTTACTTTTCTCAACTTGAGAGAGAGCCACAAACAGAAAAGGAGAGACAGTTGACAAGGAGGGTGACAGAGTGGGTGAGACCCGTCCTCGGCGTGCAGCAGTGCCCGTGCCTCACCCTCCCTCCCCGCCCGTCACAGAGGGCTGGACGCCGCCTGAGTGAGCGGCTGTGTCAGCATGTCGGGGTGACATCACCACACAGGCATTTCCGGAGCCTGTGGGGACAGGCTGGGGGGTCCAGCGGCCGCAAGAGGATGGGGAGCCGCGGTCAGAAGGCTGTGACAGCTGTTTACTGGGCACTGTCTGGGCAGCACTGTGCAGACCGCATCGCCGGTCACTCATGGCCCCACTGGGTGAGGTCAGCGCCCTCTCCCCCTTTACAGGCCAGGAACCGGCGTCTCAGACGGTTGGATGGTTTGCTCAAGGCTCACAGCTCTGAGCGGCAGAGCTGTGACTTGCACAGGGCACGTGGTCTCAAGGACACTTTCCAACGCAGACTTTGGCTGAGTATAGACTGGAAAGCATGTCCCTTTGCCTGTCCTGGGTGTATACAGTGGTGCTCAAAAAATGTTCCTGGACCCTGTCTCCTCGAAGGCAGGGCTCATGTCTGTGTCTCACCCCGAGGATGAGGGACCCCTTGGGGTGGTGACTGAAGGGGCAGGGGTGGGGGCATGCCCACAGAGGCAGGGTGGGGGGGCGGCGGTGCTCTGAGCTGCAAATTTATGCCCCAACGGTGCCTCCCACTCACTCTGTGATTTGGGCACCTTTCATGCCCTCCCTGGGCCTGTTTCCCCACCTGTGCAATAGAGGCAATGCTCTCTCAGGCCCCCCCAAGCTCTGTTCCTCTGGTCTGTGATGACAAATGGGCTCGTTGGTGGCCCCAGCCTTCTGGAAGCAGAGGTCAGCATGAGCTCTCGGCATCCCAGGCCCCCCCCAGGGCCCAGCTGGAGGCGGTGAGCCTCCCCCCTCACCCCACTTCCCTCCGGAAAGAACCCCAGGACCGCAAGTCTGGGAAGAACTCTTGTCCTGGCCCCGGAGACCCGCCTCGGGGACCAGGACTGTCTGCTGGACGAGACAGTGCCTGGAGTGTAGACGCTGGCACACACCCATCAGAGCATGCACCGCACACGCATACAGGCAATGCACACACGTGCATGCACGCACACATCACACACAATGCACGCACACAATGCACACACATGGACTTGCGCACCCAGACAAAGCAATACACACTTACCACATAAACACGTAGACACACCACACACATGCACACACACACACATTGCTCTAAAATAACTATTAAAAGTTACGCCTTCAATACATATCAGAAGGCAATCTGTAAAAGAACAAGTTGTCCCGAGCCCCACCACCGCAGTGCACACTTTGGAGAATTTCCTCCCAGATTCTGGCAGAGGATGAGTAGGCATCTATGCTTGCTAACTTTTACTAACATGGCATCACACGGTCCCCCAGGCTCGTACCTCTGTTCTCACTCCTGGAGGCAGGGGGACGCCCTTTCACGGCCACCGCGGGGAGACTGCAGGCTGCCCGGCCCGCGGCGCACGGCTCCTCACGCGACCCGCCATGTGGTGCTGAAGTCGCTCCGATTTGTCCGTGTCGTGAAAGTGCTGTGGAGGCACCCACAGCCGAACGTTTGTGCGAGGCCTTAATTATTTCCTCGGGATGAACTCCCGGGCGCCGCGGAGCCCGTCATGGGCTGCGTTTGGCCTGCACGAGAATCTGTCCCCATCTGCCTATCTGTCCGGCTCTCCCCCGCCGTCCCCGAAGCGCCCAGCACAGCTCAGAGCACAGCGGGGCTCCCGGACGGGGTGGGCGGGCAGCACCGGGCCTGAAAGCGCCCTCAGGTTTGCACAAGGGGCCACACGGCTCCTCGCACCGCACGGTGCCGCCACTGACCCACCGCTGCCTGCACCTGAGGCCGGCGCGTCCTGAGCGACCGTCCCCCTGGCCTGTACCAGCGCTGTGAAGGGCCACTCTGCTGGGGACAATCCCCACAGGGCCTTGTCCATGGAAACATCCTTCCAGTGGATTCTGGGGAGAATTCCTCCCCATGGTATGGCCGCAATGCTGCTCACGGAGCCCAGCTCCGGGCTCCTGGCGAGGCCGAGACCACCCGGGCCCGGCTGCGTGCCCAGGAGCAGGGACCCGAGGGAGGGCCCGGGAGGCCAGACGTGGGGCAGAAATGCTGGGATCAGGCCCTACTCTGCGCGCTAACCAGCCTGGGGACCCCAGGACGGACATCCCCCGCCTAGGGTCCCAAAGGGTAACTGTGGCCGAGGACGGACCTGAGCCGAGCCTGCAGGGATGGTGGCGGGGGGAGGGAAGGGACTCCACGCAGAGGGAACAGCCTGGGCAGAGGCCTGGAGGTGGGAAGCGGCCGGCCCAAACCTTGGGGGTGGTGGGGAGGTGACGGGAATGGGATGACAGAGGCTGACTTTGGTCGTAGCATGAGGCCCTTTATTGACAGTAAAGGAGGTTCGATTTTTTTAAATTGTAGTAAAATATATATAACACAAAATTTACCTTTAAATCATTTTTAAGTGCACAGTTCAGTGGTATTAAGTACATTCACATGGTTGTGCAACCCATCCCCACTATCCATCTCCAGAACCTCATCTTCTCAGACTGAAACTCTGTCCTCATTAAACAACAACTCCCATTCCCCGCCTCCCGGCCCCTGGCATCCCGCATTGGACTGTCCGTCCCTATGGATTTGACTCCTCTAGGGCCCTCCTGGAAGTGGAATCATCCAGTGTTTGTCCTGTTGTGACTGGCGCATTTCACTCAGCATGTTGTCCCCAAGGTTCATCCACGTTGCAGCCTGAGTCAGAGTTCCCTGCCTTTCTAGGGCTGAATAATATTGCACTGTGTGGATGGGCCACATTTGCCTTGTTCGTTCGGCTGTCGACGGACACTGGGCTGTTTCCGTGTTTTCGCTTTGTGAATAATGCCGTGTGAACGCGGGTGTGCAAATATCTGTTTGAGGCCCTGCTTTCAGTTCTTCCGGGTCTACGCCCAGAGGAGGCACTCACGGATCACACGGTAATTCCATGTTTGCTATTTTGAGCAATTGCTCGTGCTGTTTTCCGCAGTGGCCGCACCATTTTTACCTTCTCATCAACAGTGCACAAGGGTTCCAATTTCTCCACGTCCTCACCAGCTCTTGTTTTTTCTGTCTTTCGTTTATATAATAACCATCCTCATGGGTGTGAGGCGGTATCTCACTGTGGTTTTGATCTGCATTCCCCGATGTCTAGCGATGTTGAGCACCTTTCCTTGTGCTCACTGGCCATCTGTGCGTCTTCTTTAGAGAAAGTCCATTCAAGTCCTTTGCCCATTTTTAAATTGTATTGTTTTGTTGTTGTTGTTGTGTTATAGGAGTTTTTTCTGCATATTCTGGATGTTAACCTCTTATCAGATACATGATTAGCAAATATTTCCTCCCATTCCACGGGTTGGCTTTTGACTCTGTTGATTTAGTCCTTTGATGCACAAAAGATTTCCATTTCGATGAAGGCCTGTGCTTTTGGCATCATATCCAGGAAATCATTGGCAAACCCAGTGTCTTGAAGATTTCCCCTAAATTTTCTTCTAAGAGTTTTATAGTGTTAGCTCTTACATTTAGGACTTTGATCCACTTTGAGTTAATTTTTACATATGGTGTAAGGTAAGGGCCCAACTTCATTCTGTTGCATGTGGGTATACAAAGTTTTTTAAAGTAATTTTTAAAGTATATGCTGATTAGAAAAGCAGTTAGTAAACATTTCTTGGGGAAATGTGAGGAATATAGAAAACAACCAAAAGAGAAAATTAAAACCACTCACCATCTACTGGGAAATGACAACTTAAACATTTCCTTCAGAAAACACTGCATGTGTGTGTACGTGTGTGTATGTGTGTACGTGTGTACATGTTTGTGTATGTATGTGTGTCTGCGTATGTGTGTACATGTGTATATGCATGTATGTGTGTGCGTGTATGTGTGTATGTGTTTGTGTGTATATGTGTACGCGTGTGTATGTGTGTGTGCGTGTGTATGTGTGTGTATATGTGTGTGTACATGTGTGTATGTATTATGATGCTGGAGTCACACCATACAGACCACGTTCGAGTCTGCCTTTCTCATTCAGCACCCACCGAAGGTTTCCGCCATCTTCCGCGGTCCGTGCCCCTCGCTCTCTCGCCACCCTGAGCCCTTTGCATGGGGCCATCGTCTTGGCTTCTTCCCTGCACCCCTTAGTGGCTCCATTTCCTTCCACTCGTCACCCACGCACCCCTTCCTGGTCTCTTACTATAAGCTGGCATTTTAGGCTGAGATAAGTTGTCAGTTTATTGTTATTTTTTTCTCTGCTCTCCTCTACAGTGAAACTGCAGGAAAGTGAAGTCTCTTGTCTCTGCTCCCTGACGCCCCCTCCCCGTCTCTCTCAGACCCCACAACGAGGCTGCGCCCGGCCACTGCCGGAAGAAGTTCAACCACCACCCGCCTCCCTGCCATGCGGTCAGCAGTCGGTCAGCACCCTTGTGACCGGCCCCCAGCACAGCCGCCCTCCCTCCCGGCCCTCCTGCCTCTCACCTGACCTCTGCCCCCCGCCCTGCTGCTCCCTCTCTGTCCCCTGTGCCGTCCCTCTTTACCTGCTGTCGTAGGCTGAGCTGTGTCCCCCCAAATGTGTATGTGGAAGCCCTAACCCCAGGACCTCAGAATGTGGCTGCATTTGGAGATGGGTCTCTACAGAGGTGATTAAGGTAAAATGAGGTCACTAGGGTGGATTCTGATCCAATCTGTCAGGTGTCCTTGTAAGAAGAGTAGATTAGGACACAGACACATGCAGAGGTACGACCAGGCGAGGACACAGAGAGAGGGGCAGTCATCTACACGCCAAGGAGAGAGGCCTCAGAGGGAACCAACCTGCCGACCCCTTGATCTCGGACTCAGAGACTAGGTCTCTGCCGTTTACGCGCCAGCCTGGGGCCTCCCGTACGGCGGCCAAGCTGACTGAGACTCCTGCCCCATCTCTGTGCGGGGGAGGCCCCGACACCACCCTCGGACTCTTCTCTTCTCCGTCCACACTCACTCCCTGGGTGAGTTCATCCGGTCTCATGGATTCAAACTCCACCTCTGCACCCAGGATGTCCCAGGTGACACGCCCTCTCGGTCACCCTCAACTCGACCCACCACCCCACCCGCGGGACTCAGCACCTCCACCTGGAGGCCAACAGGCTTTTTCGTCTGAGTAATGGCCCCCGATTCTTCCAGACACTCGGGCACAGAATCTCACAGCCTGACTCCTTTCAGTATCTCACATCCCACAGCTTCAGAGGAGACCCAGAACCCCACCATCTGTCACCCCTCTGCCACATCCACCTGGCCCAGGCCCCCATTGCCTCTCCCGGGACACCACAATCGCCTCCTACACAGAAGCCAGAGAGATTCCTCCAACTATAAGGCAGATTGTAAGTCCTCTGCTCAGATCCTTCCAGTGGCCCCAGCTCCCTCGTGTTAAAGTCACAGTGTGTAACGGCCCTCAAGGCCCCGCAACCTGACCATACTCCTTTGCCCATCTCATTCCCACAGCTCTCCCCTCGCTCACTGGGTCTGGAGCACCTCAAACAGGGCCTGCCCCAGGACCTTTGCACATGCCCTCCCCACTGCTTGGAGCCCTCCTCTCCATACACCTGCATAAACCCTCTCCTCACTTCCTTTAAGTCAGGGCTCAGATGAGGCCTTCCTGGCCACCTCAACATAAGAGCAACCCTGGCACACCCCTCTCCACTGAACCAGCTTTACATTCTCCATAGCCCTTATCACCATCGACACACGTTACACTTACCGTCCCTTCTCTGCCTCCCCAGTTGACGTCAGCGCCACAGAGCGGGGACTCAGCTCTGGTCACTGAGATGGCCCCACGGCCACAAATGCCTTCTGCAGGTGGTAAATGCTTTTTTATTTAATGAATGAATGGATTACATATCTTCTCCTTTAAGGATAACGTTTGACACTTGTTATTTTACGACTAAATTTATAATTATTCAGACCTGACTCTGCATTTAACCACCTTCAAAGGTTACTGCCCGTCCTTTATGCCACAGCCTCCCGATTACTAAACGAGTGATTTGAATCGTCTCTCAGGCAACAGGAGTTCGTCTCTAAGTGGTCTTCGTCAGGGAGAGCAGGGGGGCGTATGTTTTCTGAGCCCCCGAAGAGCGAATATGCTTGCACGTTTCCTTGACAAACTGAAGAAACATGACTGGGAATGAAATTCTTGGGGGTGGCGATGCTCCTCCTTCAGAATTCCACACGTTGTCCTGTTGTTTTCTGATATTCTGGACTTCAGAGATATCTAAACGGAAACATGGTTTCAGAGCCCCAGCCAGCATCAGACAGCAGGTCAGAGGAGGCGAGTGCAGAGCGGAGAGAGCCATTTCACAACTACGCGGTCCACGCGTTTGGCTCTCAGCATCCATATACATTTGGACTTCCATCCAACGATAGAACCACCTAACAAGACGAAACAAAGAAGAAAACGTGGAAATAATCAACAAATGAAAAGACAACCTACGGAATGGGAGAAAATATTTGCAAACCACACATCTGATAAGGGGTTAATATCCACCATATATGAGGAACTCATACAGCTCAACAGCAAAAAAACAAATAATCCTGGGGGTGGGCCCCGTGGCGTAGCGGTTAAGTGTGCACACTCTGCTGCTGGAGGCCCGCGTTCGGATCCCGGGCGCACACGGAGGCACCGCTTCTCCGGCCATGCTGAGGCAGTGTCTCATGTAAAGTGGAGGAAGATGGGCACAGATGTTAGCTCAGAGCCGGTCTTCCTCAGCAAAAAGAGGAGGATTAGCATGGATGTTAGCTCAGGGCTGATCTTCCACACACACACACGAAAAAAACCAAACAATCCAATTAAAAAATGGGCAAAGGACTTGAATAGACGTTTTTCCAAAGACGACATACGGATGGCCAACAGCTACGTGAAAAGATGCTCAACATACTAATTATCAAGGAAACGCCAATCAAAACCACAACAAGATATCGCCCCACACCTGTTAGAATGGCTATTATCCAGAAGACAAGAGATAACAAGGGTTGGCGAGGATGTGGAGAAAACGGAACATTCGTGCACTGTTGTGCGAATGTAAATTGGTGCAGCCACTGTGGAAAACAGTATTGAGGTTCCTCAAAAAATAAAAAATAGAACTACCATATGATCCAGCAATCCCATTTCTGGATATTTATCCAAAGGAAATGAGAAGAGGATCTCGAGGAGTCATCTGTACCCCCATGTTTATTGCAGCATTGTTCACAACAGCCAAGACATGGAAACAACCTGAGTGTCTGTCAATGGATGAATGGATAATGAAGATGTGGTACACAGAGGCAATGGAATAGTATTCAGCCATGAGAAAGAACAAAATCCTGCCACATGCAGCAACATGGGTGGACCTCGAGGACATTATGCCAAGTGAGATAGGTCAGACAGAGAAAGACAAATACTCTATGATCTCACTTATGTGTGGAATCTGAAAGAGCCGAGCTTGCAGACACAGAGCAGAGGGTGTTACTGGGGCTGGGGTGGGGGACTGGGGAGACGTTGGTCAGAAAGCACAACGTGGCAGTTAGAATGTGGACAAGTTCTGGGATCTAAGGCACGGCACTGTGATTGAAGATAGCAATAATGTATTATACACGTGAAGGTGCTAAGAGAGCTGACCTTACATGTTCTCACACGCACACAGGAAAGAAAAGGCAGCTACGTGAGTGGCGGAGGCGTCAGCTAACACCCGCTCCCCCGCCGCTGCTCGCCTCGGTAACCGCCGCTCCTCCTTCCCCGCGCCCAGGGGACAACACAGACCCCATAGGCCGGCTTCAGTCTCGGCTCTGTCATGTGGCCTCCAGTGAGACAGGGTGTCCGCTTGTCCCTGAGCCCCAAGACACTTCCCGGAGACTTCTGGAAACACTGGGGCGTGGGGAAGGCGGGTGGGAGGAGGGCTGCACGAGCGGGTGGAGTAAGCGCCAGCAAACTGCGGATTTACTGACAACGCGGCCCATTTTTAGTCCAGGCTGTGGTGGCCCGGGAAAATGCAAGCGACACAGGCCACGTGGGGTGTCCAGGGGACGCCCGGGGGCACTGTGAGTCCAGGGGCGATGGCTGACCCAGTCGGGGGCAGGCGATGCCTAAGCAGAATATGGAAAGATGAGGAAGAATTTTCGATGCCAAGGAGAGTGGACAGGACCTCCCAGGGGGAGAGCAGGGGCCTGGAGGGGGGAAGGCAGAAATGGCACTGCAGGAGCCTGCGAGGCTAGGGAGCCTCAGGAGGAGAGAGGGAGAGGCCTGAGACCCGCCACACACCACGAGGGCCCGGCTGGGGGCCCCGGCACAGGCCTGCAGGGAAGGGGTGCGGGAAGGGGCATGCCTCAGGGCTGAGGTCACCGAGGACGGCTGCAGCCAGAGCAGGAGCAGAAGTGCTGCGTCTGCACAAAGCAGGCGAGGGCCGGGGGACCAGAGCGGGGCCGGGCAGGCCAGGGCGGTGGGGCCTCTCAGGGCAGGGAGCCACGGGGAGAATCAGGGAAACAGGAAAACTGCAGGGGCCCTTGCTGCCCTGGATGGGACCCTTGCTGCCCTGGATGGGACCCGCCGCGGGCTCACGCACTCAGCCACCGCCTCCTGCGTCTTGCCTGGCGGGTTTCAGCAAACACATCTACCCTGAAGTACTAAGGTTAAAGGGGGTGGAATCCGCACCTCAAAGTGCCACAGAAGGGCTGAGCCCGACGCTGGGCACCGTCCTCTCCCAGCTCCAGCCTCCCCTCCACCCGCGCAGTGGCCAACGGCTTCCTTTCAGGACACAGTCAGCCCACTCTCAGCCCCCCAGCAGCCCCGTCACGCTTAGAATCAGAGGCAAGCTCCTCACCAGGCAGCGGCCTCATGGAGCCCACCTCTCCAGCCCCACCTTCCCGGGCAGGCACGCCCCCGCCCACACTCCGTCCGTCACAGAGAGCCACCTTCAGGCTGTTCAAGGCCGGCCCACCCTCCCTCCTGGGGTGTCATGTCCCCTCCTCCAGGGATTGGGACATTCAGGACATGCCCAGTGCTAGCGGGTGGGCGGTTCACGCCCCCATCAGTGCCCTCTGGCTGGGCCTTCAGGGAGAATCCCTCTCCAGGCCTGTGTCTGGTCCAGGGCAGCACCGCTCCAGCCATGGGCACTCTGCTGGGAGCCGCGGGTCCTGGGACGCAGCTGGCCCACCACCAACCGGCTGTGCCTCGAGCAGCAGGCTCCATCTCTCTGCACCTCGGCTCCCTTGCTGGACCACGCTTACAACTAACAGCCATCTGGCAGCCTACGGACAAAGGACCCACCAGGCGGGAATGCAGGTGTGTGTGGGGGGCAGAGCGCTGCTTGTCGGCCCACGGGGTCGGGGGGAAGGACTGTGGACAGCGATACGCGGCCTGCGAGGGAGGCTGCTCTCACAGCCCTGTCCTGGGTCCGGTGGGGGGGGCAGTGCCTCTGGCCCGCCCCCGTAAGCCTTGAATGTGGAGTCGATAAAGAGCCAGCATCCTCGGTGGCGGCTGCGCTCGCAGGAAGGTTGTGGATTTTCCTGGTTTCCCAGCTCCCTCCAGGGCTGGTTCCTGCCCACCCTCGGGCTGTGCCTCCACCTGTCTGACCCCTCACCTCACCCTGCCTCAGGTGGGGTCCCCAGCAGCAGGTGTGAGACTGGCTTTGGTCACTGTGGGGTCAATGTGTGGGGCTGTCCCTGCCCTTAGGACACGCACGCCCAGGACTTCAAGGGTGTAGGGGCAGCACGTCTGCAGCGCACCCTCAGACGGCTCAGAAGGAAACGTGCGGGTGAGAGACAGACACTTGGGGAAGCTGGGGCAGGCGCATGTATTCTTTGGGTTATTCTCGGAGCTTTTCCCTAAGTCTAGAATGATCTCAAAATAACAAGTTCAGAAAATGTGGGAGAAGGTGGCCTCACTGAGGAGGAACGTAGGGGAAGAAGGGCCTGGGAGCCAAGACCGGGACCCCGCCCTCCGGCGCGGGAAGAGCAGACGCGCAGGTGAGCAGGGGGCCCAGGGCATGGAGAGCTCGGGGGGCAGTGCCGGCCTCGAAGCCTGCAGAGCCCCGCCACACTGGCGGGAAGTCGGGGTGAAGAGAGCATCCAAGCTGCACCTCAGTGGGGTGCCAGACAGGTTTGGTCCCCAAGGAGAAAGTTCTGGAGGAACAGGGAGGGTTGAGGGTGCAATGGGGTTGCCTTTGCCATGAGTGCCTGAGAAGGCGAGCGGGAGGATGGAAGGACACGGGGGACAGGTCCCCAAGACAGGGCAGAGAGGGATCGGAACGGCTTCTGCGTTCTGAATGCAGAATGCGGCAAGGTGGCCGCTGAGCGAGGGGGCAGCAGTGGGAGGGGATTGAGCAGGTGGGAGAAGGTCCAGCTCAATGGCCACGATAAAGGCCACACCCACATATGAGTGAAATCCTTCGGTATCTGTCTTTCTCTATCTGACTTATTTCCCTTAGCATAATACCCTCAAGGTCCGTCATTGTTGTCGCAAGTGGCAAGATTTCATTTCAAACGGCTGCTACAGAGATGGGGAGAGACAGGGCAGGGCTGCCTTCCAGGCTGGTGACCGCGGGAGACAATTCCAGTGTGAATCCTGCAACCCACAGTCTCGAGAGAGACAGGAAGAAAGGGGGCGGGTCAGAGTTCCACGGGGTTGAGTTTACAGGATGACCATGACACAGAGAGAGACAGAGACAGAGACAGACAGACAGAGAGGACAGAGTTCGCAAGGACTTGAACACTAAGATCTGAGCTGTCCAGGGGAGAGAGACGGGGAGCTGGATCAGGGCCGACGGCAGAGAAGTGGAGGGTAGGCCTGACTGTCTCCAGGAGGGCAGAGGATCAGAATCATCACAGAGGGCCCGTGAGGACAAAATGTCATAGATTGGAGTTGGGGAGGGGGAAGGCCAAGACCATTCAGTGGGGAGAGAAAAGTCTTCTCAACAAAGCGTGCTGGGACAACCGTGTGTCCACACGCAGAGGAGTGGAGCTGCATCCCTACCTCACACCACACACAAAAATTAACGCAGAATGGATCATGGACCTAAACGTAAGAGCTAAAGCTATAAACCTCATAGAAGAACACGTAGGAGTAAATCTTTGTGACCTTGTGGACTTCTTAGATATGATGCCAACAGCACGAGCAACAAATGAAAAAATAGATAAATGGGACTCCATCAAAATCTAATTTTTGTGCTTTCAAAGGATACTCGAGAAAAGACAACCCACAAAATGGGAGAAAGTATTTGAAAATCACATATTTCTTATGGAGCTTTTATCCAGAACGTATAAATAACTCTTACAACTCAGTAATAAAAAAGACAACCCAATTTAAAAAAGGGCAAAGGATCTGAATAGACTTTCTCCACGGAAGATATTCAAATGGCCAAAAGCACACTCAAAGAGGCTCAGCATCATTAGCCATTAGGGAAATGCAAATCAAACCACAGTGAGATACCACTTCACATATACTAGGATGACTATATTAACAATTGTTTAAAAGACAGAAAATAAGAGTTGGCAAGGGCATGGAGACACTGTAGCTCATACACTGCTGGGGGGACAGTAAAATGGTGCAGTGGTTAAACAGGGTCACCACGTGACCCAGCAGCCCCTCCTAGGTGTGGACTCAAGAGGATGTAAACACACGTCCACACAACACGCGTACATGAACGTTCATAGCACTTTTCACAGTAGCCCCAAATGGAAACAACGCGAATGTCCATCGGTGGATGAGTGGATAAAGAACGTGTGCTATGTCCATGCCATGGAATAGTATTCGGCCATAAAAAGGAGTGAAGCCCTGACACATGACACAACGTGCATGAACCTTGAAAACACGCTGCTGAGTGAAAGAAGCCAGACACAGAAGACCACGTGGCGTATGGTTCCAGGCAGGTGAAAAGTCCAGAGTAAGCGAGTCTATGAAGATAGAAAATAGATGGCCGGTTGCCGTGGCGGGGGACAGGGGAGTGACGGTAATGGGTACAGGGTGGTAAAAACGTTCTGAAATTAATTGCAGTGATGGTTGGACATATCTGTTAATGTACTAAAACCACTCAATTGTACACCTTAAAAGGGTGGATTGTGTGGCGTGTGAATTATATCTCAAGAAAGCTGTTATATTTTCTAAAGCTGAAGGGGGCATTGTTGGAAGTGGAGCAGTTTCTGGTGATGCAAGAGATGGGGTGTGGAGTCCAGACCAAGGAGGGACGGAGGAGGAAGTCCCTGCGGTGAGGAGGCCTGAGGACGGGGAGGCCAGATGTGCAGTCCATGTGGACGTCCAGGACTTGGGAGGGAGAGAGGGGGTGCGCTTGGTCAGGGGAGTGGATGCGAGTCAAAGAGGTGACCACAGGGGTGGGACGCATGCGGTGCACTCAGTCCTGAGGGGCTTAGAGGAGGCGGCCTTCAGGCTGAGAGGTTGCGGCCCCCTGGTTCTTTGCTGCCTGGTCTGCTGGTCCCCTGGCAGCAGCCAAGAGAGACGTAGTGCTCAAAAGGGCAGGCGTCAAGTGTGCCCATTTTAAGGAGGAGGAAACTGAGGGTCAGAGTGGTGAAGGGGCACCAAAACAGTCACACAGCAGGACGCGGCAGAGCCTGAGCAGCTGCATCCCGGAGCCCGCTCATGGTTGTACCCTGTGCTTCCCCACAAAGCTCCAGGCATCCACCAGGCCGAGGCCTCCTGCAGGGACACCCGGGTCAACCAGACGCTCCCCTGACATGTGTAGCCCGGAGAGCGCGAGTGGGCTAGCCAGGCTTCAGGGCAGGGTGGGGTCCACGGGGCAGAGCTTCTCCTTGAAGCCGTGTCAGGCCACAGAGAGTGCCCCACGGCCTCTCCAGTCCCGATGTGCCATGTGGCCTGGGCTCCAGGGCACAGGAGGTGCCCAGGGAGAGGGAACCACCAGGCTCTGGAGGGAGACTGACCGGAGCTCAAGTCCTTGCAGTGTGGCTTTGGGTGAGTCACTTCTCTGCTCTTGGGCTCAAGTCCTCACCTGTAAACTGGGGATCTTGTTGTGTGGGCATAAAGGGGAGAGGGCCCAGCACACAGTAGGCACTCTATAAATGGTAGGTGCATAACCCCCCCGACTTGGCTGAGTTCTTGTGAATCTTGTTTATTGTCAGGATCTGGCTGGGCACGGCCCCTGTACAACAATCTAAGTTTCAAGTAACCACAGGAAACCCCAATCCAGCTGACTTCCACATGATAGAGGATCTACTGGCTCAATCAGCTGATAGTGAGGAACAACAGCTTCAGGCATGGCATGATCCAGGCTCAAGACCAGCTTGCTTTCTCTCCTTCTCTAGTTCCACCCTTCAGGTGCCTCCATTCCAAGGCAGACTGTCCCCTCATGGTCATCAGATGACTGCCGGTCACAGCTTTTCCTGGTTCTCACACGGAGAGAAAGAAAGAGTCTGTCTGGGCAGGAGGACACATTTCTTCCCGAGGTCTCCAGCAAACAGCTCTTCATGGGGAATTGGCTCTCATTACTTAAAGGACGCATGCTGAACCAACTGTGGAAGGGAGCAGGCTCAGCCAATCGGGGCTCACCCTTGGACGGCGCTGGGTCCAGTCCCACCTGAGTTTCAAGATCAGGGGCAGGAAACCGGGCTCCTGTTGACTGGAAAGTGGGGAGTGTTTCTAGAGAGGCACGAGAATCTGCCTCCAGAACTCGTGCTGCCCAGGGTGGCGCTGGGGGGGTCTGCCCTGGGTCCAGGCTGGGAGGCCGAGGCAGTGCGGGTGCCCAGCCTGGCAGGAGAAACACGGGGTGTGAGGTCTGCCCACGGCAGCAGAGATGCTCCAGGAACAAGCGGGCAGTGCCCTGGCGGGTGTGTGTGGGGGGCTCCCATCCCTGAGGGTGCGCCAGCCCATCGGGAGGACGCTTGCTGGGGCCTCTAGCCCCTCGGGAGGCTTCCTTCTGCCGGGAGCATTTCATCTTCATGACTGTGTGACCTCAGCTTCCAACTGGGTGCCTTCAGTATTCCCACCCACCCCACCCTACAACCCACGGCCTGGCTGTGCGGTCCAGTGGTCAGCGCCCAGGTCTGCCACATGGCTGTGTAACCTGGGGAGGGTTGCTTCACCTCTCTAAGACTCAGCGTTCTTCCCTGTGGCAGGGATGGTAGGAGCTCCTCCACAGGGGCGCCGTGGGGATTAACAGGGCATGGTGGGGGCCAGGGAACGGGCAGGTGTTCGGACCCTTGAGCACCTGTGTCCCATAAGCAGCATTAAAGCTTCGAGGGGAGCTCCAGAGGGCCATCAGGTGGCCTCCTTGCCCTTGAGGTCTGACCAGCGTCCTCTCTGGCTCATCTTCAGTCCACCAGGCCCCTGGGGCCCTGTGACACAGCCCAGGGGACCGGCAGAGCAGCACGGCCCCGGGGTGAGGGGAAAGGGGCTCCCAACCCCTGCCCATCGCTCCTGACAAGCTTGGCCATTCCTGACACGCTGGGTGGCCAGAGCGACCGGTCAGCTCCAGCCGAGGATGGAGAAGGGCCTCGGAGGCTGAAAGACCAGCAGCTCCTCCGAGGGCCAGCGTGCAGCCTCCAGGACAGCCACGGTCCTGGAGAGCTGCCTTCCAGACAGGGCGGACAGGACTTACCCTCCCAGGACGGCGGAGGCCGCTCTGGTCCAGGAGGAGGTCCAGGTCCACTCCTCCCGTCAAGGATGGGTGGGGTGGGGTGGTTTCCAAGAAGAGCTGGGGCTGCACGCAGTCAAAGGGAGGGCGGTTGTCTTATGAAAAAGGAAAAAGACCAACCCCCGCTCAGCTGCGGCCCTGATGTCGTCATTTCAGTCAGCCAGGCCCCTCTGCGCTGTGCCCGTTCCTTGCTATCTCGTCCCCTTCTCCTCTTGGAGCCTCGGCGTCAGCTGGTTCCAAACTAGCTTTGTACAAGGGCGCGAGTCCCGCTGCCTGGGCTCCAATCCCGATTCTGTGGCTCGCTCGCTGTGTGAGCTTGGGCAAGTTATTGAACCTCTCTGTGCTTGCTTTCTTCATCCATGGCATGGGCACGTCAATATTAGTACCTCCTCGTGAGGATGGGGTAAGAATTAGACACACACAGTTTGTACCTGATACATAGCAGCGAATCATCAATGTGACCTGTGTTATCAATTAGCCTGGTTATCTCGGCAGCCCGCCTCCCCATCTTGGGCCTCAGTTCTCCCTTTTATAAAATGGACATGGAGCAGGAGTGTGGTGCTGGGGAAAGAGTATGAACTTTGGGGTCAGATCCAACCGTTTTCTAATCCTGGGTCCATCAGCTAACAGCTAAGGGCCTGGGAGAGCCGCTTAAACTCCCAGCTCAGTGCCCCCACCCATGAGATGGGTCTAGCCAGCACCCCGCTCGTGGTGCTGTTCCCAGAACTTAAGGAACCGCCCGAGACAGGGCAGAGCTGGGCCAGCAGGGCAGAGCTCGAGACGGCTCGTCCCGGGGCTGGGACTCCACCTCGAGGTGCAGTGGGGTCCCCCCATCTCCAGGCCTCGCTCCCACCCCCGTCCGACCGCTGTTCCCCTCCACCCCTCCCGGCCTCCCGGACCTTGCTCGCTCAGCCCCGCAGCGCTGGCCACACTCTCGTCAGCCCTCACCTCCTGTGTTTGCTTTCTGTGCTGTGTAACAAATTGCTGCAAACCTAGTGGCTTAAAACAACACCCGTTTGTCGTCTCGCGGTTTCCGTGGATGGAGAGCCTGGCACGCTTTAGCTAGTCCTTACTGGGGTCTCACAGGTGTCGGTGGCTGCAGCCCACTCGGCGAGGGAGGCGTGTTCAGTCCTCAGGTTGTTGGCAGAATCCATCTCTTCGCAGCTGTAGGACTGAGGCCCCGTCTTCTGGCAGGTGTCAGCTGGGGGCCACTCAGCTCCTAGAGGTCGCCCCCAGGTCCTTGCCTCCTTCCTGCCTCTACACCACCTCAGACTTCCAAGCTCTCTACACTTTGAACCTCTGACTTCAGGAAGGGCCAGTCCCTTTTCAGAGCTCACCTGATTGAGTCAGGCCCACCCACACTCAAGGGGAAGGGAACTAGGCAGGGGCACACACCAGGGGGCAGGAATCTTGGGGGACGGCTTAGAACTCTGCCTACCACCTCCTTCAGTCCGTAGGAACCCCAGGAGGAAGTGTCATCCTTCTCATTCTCCAGCTAGGTAGGACCGGGAGGCCCAAGGTCACACCGGGAACACTAGAGAGGACACCACCGGGGACCAGCCTCAGGTGTTCCCAACCTGCTTTGGTAGAATGAGCAGCCGATGTATTCTCAACAGACTTCTGGGGTCCAAGGAGGTCCAAAGGTGGGAGTTACAGGAGCAGAATTTAGCTCAATCGAAGGAGAAACATTCCTGACAGGTGGTGAGCTCCCCAGCACCAGAGGTGTGCAAGCAGAGGCAGGCTGGGCCTGTCAGGGAGCTTGTGAAGGGAACGCCCAGCTCTGCTGGTCTAGTCTCTGTGCGGCTGCTTTCAGCTCAGCCTCTGAGACCCACCTTCCTGCGCGCTGGGACCGTCATCTGGCCAGAAAGTGCTGAGCCCAGCAGGAGGTGATCACAGCTGGACTGGAGGCAGCATCCCGACCGGGTCGGGCACGGGTGGGAGAACCGCCAGGGCCAGTGAGACACATGGAGACTCTTGCTGGGACTGCAGGGGAAACGACCCCCAGAAGATGGCTCTGGTTCTGCTGGCAGCAGTCCTGCAACCACTAGAGCCTGAGAAGGCAACCGGTACCACGGGGAGCACAGCCCAGACGGGCTAGAGGGCACTGGGAGTCCCTGGATCAGGCCGTACCTGATGCCAGATCACTGTGGACCCATCAGGAAGGCGCACCGATAAATCCCCTCTGGTTCTGCTGGCAGCAGTCCTGCAACCACTAGAGCCTGAGAAGGCAACCGGTACCACGGGGAGCACAGCCCAGACGGGCTAGAGGGCACTGGGAGTCCCTGGATCAGGCCGTACCTGATGCCAGATCACTGTGGACCCATCAGGAAGGCGCACCGATAAATCCCCTTTTGCTGAAGCCGGTTTGAGCTGAGCTTTCTGTCACTGACCCCCAGATAACGGGGTGGAGGCATCGCCTTACACCCGGATCCCTGTAGCCTCCTCCCAGGTCTCCCTGCTGCTGCGTACCCCTCTGGCCAGCCCACGCCCTCACGCGGCCAGAGCAAGCTGTCTCAGAACAGCTGACCACGTCGTGCTGCTGCTCTTCTCCTCCAGGGGTCCCCGCTGCCGGGGGGAGAGGGTGTGCCCTCCTCAGCCCGGCCAGGCTCTCCTGCTCCCCTGCACCCTCTCCCCGGGCTCCCCGTCTTCCTGCCCCGCCCGATAAACCTCTTCTCGGCTGTCAGAGCCCCTCTCAAGTGCCACCCACTTGGGGAAGGCCCTCCTCGCCCCTGGGCCCTGGAGAGCCCCCGGCCTGGCCGCCAGGCTTCCCTCTGTCCCAGCGCCCTCTGTGCAGGCCGTCATGGTATGCTTGCCCTGACACAGCCTGGCGGACTGGGCATGCGCTCTGGGGCCGGGCAGCCTGGGTCCTGATCTTGGCTCTGCCTCGGCGGGCTGTGTGACCTTGGGCACATTACTCCACCTCTCTGTGCCCTGGCTGCCTCAAATGCAAAAGGGGGTCATAATAGCGCCTATTTCCCGCGGTCCTCACGAGCGGTAACGAGAGCCAGCTGTTGCTGTTCTTGGTCTCTCCCGGAGGCCGGGGGCCTCGCCCAGCCTGGCAGAGGGCACTGGGGAATGAGGGAGCAAGGAAGGCAGGGCAAGGAGGAAGTCCCCTCTCAGAGTCTGGTGGATGCCAAGGGGCGGGGCTGCAGACAGAGTGCGCCCCACCGCACTGCCCCCCACCCGGCCCTGAGCCGGGGCCCGCCCTCTGAGTCACCCACTGACGTGGGCTGATGAGTCTTATCGCAGGCCGAGGTGTGGCTGAGGACTGTCCTCGAGGTCCCCAAAGTGACATAAGCTCTGACCTCATCTGACGTGAAGCCCGGGCCTGGACAAGGGTCAGGTCATAGGGCAGAGCCTGCCCAGAGTTTGGAGAGCTCGACCCGAGGACCAGGACACGGCCCTGCTGTCCGGCTCTGTGCAGAGGTGGAGGCACCGGCGGGGGTGTCCCGGCCGAGGCAGACCCCGGCCCAGCCCAGGTCCAGCCTGGATAGACTCAACTCCATTCCGATCGTGTATGTAACGTCGGCCAACGCCCAGCAGGCACCAGCCCCGGGGAAATGAGACACTGTCCCTCTCCGCAAGGGGCTGCCATCTGGCGTGGAGTCAGGCACGACCCAGATGGAGATCGTATTATAATTGCAACCTGGAGCGAGGCCACTTTTCATAGCAAGAACCCCTACCTACAGGTGCAGGACCCCGAGCCCCACGCAGAGTACCCCCTTCGCCCAAGAATTTTTCGGTGTTCCCGGGGGGGCGCTTCTCATGAGCTCACAGACAAGGCAGCGTCTGCAGGGGGCTCGGCTGTGTTGGGCCCACTGCTGCTCTGCTGGATGGTCGGGAATGCCCAGTCCTCTGGTGCCAGGCCCTCCGGAGCCCTCAGGATGCCGGGCCGTAAGGAGAACGCCTCGGTCCCCTGGGCCATGTTTTGTTAGAGGATCCTGAAGCACAATGTCTGGGGCCCTTGTTGACACGGTTCTGGTGGCCTTCAGTGCTCACAGCCCTCTCCCCTCTTCTAGAACCTTCTCTCCCTGTTGTGTTTTGTGCCACGTGGACTGACCCCAGTCTATTCACTGAATGAAGGTTCATGGAGCTCCTTACCGTGGTAGTGAGTTAAGTGGGGGAGGACTGACGAGAAAGGCATTCTCACCAGTGAGTGAGTGAGGCCAGTCCTCACCCACTTCAGTATTGCAGGCGCCTGCTCCTGAATTAGCTTCTAGAACTTTCTGCAAAGCTCGGGCACTAGTTGCTCCCCTGATCCCCCAGGAAAATCTGAATCCCACCTGCTGACCAACGGAGCTTCTTGAAGGATCCCTAGGCTGTCTTGCCCCTGGTCCCTACCGAGGAATATTTTATGAGGAGCCACACGATACTTGCTATGGAGGGTGTTGTCAGGACATTCCACAGCATCCTCTTTCTGAGGCTCCCTGGGGAACCCTTCTCTCCTCTCGATAGTGAGAAGAGTTAAGCTGCCTTGGAGCAATGGGCTTGTTTTCATCACATGGGCATCATGTTTCCCTCTTTGCCCTGGCCACGAGGAAGCTCAGAGGCAAATTTATGGGCATGCACTAAAAGAGAGCATCTCATGACAAGAATTTGTATATTAACCTCCCCTCTGGCTTCCCATTATCCTTCTACCACCCTTTTTTGTTTTACTCTATTTCTCTCCCCTCCCTTTTATCCTGTTCTTGTTTGTAAAGAACCTTAAATATTGGGGGCAGGGGGTGGGCTAAGGGGGAGTAAATGTAAACAAATGAATGATAAATTTATTTAAATAAAATAAACCCCCAGCATGTGTGGGAGAATGGGTTGCAATGACGTGAGAGAGAGGGCAGGTGCCTGGACACCCCGGCAGAGCCGGGTCTGGAAGCCTGGACTGACAAGTGTGCCCGTGTTCCCTGTGGGTCCCCACAGCAGGAGGAGCCCCCACCTTCCCTGAACCGCTGCCAGGGCACATCCTAGGCCCTCGAGGAAGGTTCCCCCACACCAGGGGCCGGGCTCTGGGGGAGACTCAGACCCAGGTTCCCGCAGCAGGTGGGGAAGCCCCTCAGGGTGCCCCGCTTTGCTGAGCCAGCGGCGGGAAGGAGAGGGAGCAGCAGGGGGCACTCCTCCCGCCGTCCCCCACAGCGGCCCCATCCTGGAAGCCGACAGAGCACTCCAGGCCTCGGCCAGCAATGCTCACCGCGGCCTCGGTGAGCCCAGCCTGCCCACCTCAGGGAAGAACAGAGCGACCCCAGGGGACTGCACCCCGACTTCCAAGTGGAGGGGGAGCCACTACGTGTCCTTTCACTCTGGGCCTCAGTTTCCCCATCTGTACAAGGAGTAAATATCCCCTTTGCAAGGTGGTTGTAAAGGTCACATCAAGTGACCCTTGGGGGCAGTGTGATCCCAAGGGAAGAGCTTGGACTTAAGTGGCAGAAAGACCCAGATCTGAGTCCCAGCCTGCCACACGCTGTGGCCTCCACCTTCCAGAGCCTCCTTCTAAGGATCGTAACGCCCACCTCCCAGGGCAGCAGCGAATATTGAGTCAAATCACGTATGCAGAGCATCCGAACGGCCTCGGGCCCAAGAAGCAGCAGTTGTCACTTGTAAACTGTAGAGGGCAGTGCAAGCTCTGGTCTGCAGCAGCAGCCAGCCCCAGGAAGCTCCTTGAGACTCAGTTTCCCCATCTGTAGACAAAAGGTTTAGAAGAAATGAGCTCTTGGCCCTGCCCAGGTCTCTGCTTCTCTGTGCACTGGGGACTCCAGGCACGCAGAAGCCTTGCCCTGGGGATGGGCGTCTGTGGCACCGTGTGCCCCCGAAGAGTCTGCTCTGGATCACGAAGCCCCCAGGATGTCCTGGACCTGCAGCCCACTCCCTCTGCCCCTCAGGCCTGAGCTGCCCTGCAGGAGATGGGAGCCAGGAGCCCTGGCCAGAGTCGGGGGAGGCCCAGCCCAGCCCAGCCCTGGGCCCCCAACCCTGGCATTCCAGGTTGTTCAAGGAAAGGCCTGAAATGCCCCACATCTTCAAAGCAAAATGCACTTCCCGTTTTTCAAGGCAGAAACGCACGTCCTATCACTCTCTGTCAAAGGGCCTTTTAGAAGGGGAAGCCCCAGCCCCTTCACCCCCCCATCCCCCCGTTACCCTGCAACCCCACGCTCACGGCCACTGGCCCCCCCCCGGCTCCTGTGGGTGCTCACTGGGCCCCCAGCTCCTCCCTCCTGTGTACTCCCCAGCCCAGGCCACTTCCTCCAACACACACCCCTGCCTGACCCCCCAGCAGTGCCCTGATTGGACCCACCCCATCCCCCCAGCTCCCCCCTCACCCAGCCAGCTTTCCTAACCTAGGTGTCCATAAACTTGGAGGAAAACAGACAACACCTTCACGTCACCCACACCTGCCCTGAAGCCCAGCGTCTCCTTCAGTGGTGAAGCGGGCCCAAGCCCTGCTCCCCGTGACCCGTCCCAAGAGCGAGCACAGGGGTCTCCACAGCGCGCTGAGGATGTGGCGGGCACCTCCGAACCCCCTTCTGCTGGGCGCTGCGCGGAGATCCGGGCGGATGACCCAGCGCCGCGGGGTGGTGGTGCTTTACGTGCCCACAGAGAAGCCGCGCGTGGGTCGTGGATTTGTTTGCTGTCTTATATGTTTTAACAACTGTATTTTAATAGCATTGTTTCCTTTTGTAATGCTTTGCAGGTTGTTTTATGCATTTAAAAATCATTCTGATGTGGTATATACATACAATGGAACGCTACTCAGCCATAAAAAAGACAAAATCCTCCCATCTGCAACAACATGGATGGACCTGGAGGGTATTATGTTAAGCAAAATAAGCCAGACAGAGAAAGACAAACACCGCATGATTTCACTCATATGTGGAAGATAAACTAACACACGGACAGAGAGAACTGTTTAGTGGTTACCAGGGGCAAAGGGCCCAAGAAAGGAAGGGATGCATGTATACGGTGACTGACAAACAATAATGTACAACAAAAATTTCACAATAAAAAAAAAATATCATCATTCTGAGACGGGCTCCCCGGACTCCATCAGGCGACAAAGGGGCTCATGACAAAGAGGGTGAGACCCCAGCTCCAGGCTCGCACAGGACATTTTCACCCAACGGACGAGCCTCTGCTCTGATTTTTTGCTTCTAGAGCCTTTGACCAGGCAGTGACCTGCTCCTGGTTTGTCCTCCGACAGCCCCGTCCCAGTGCTGCATATGCGAACACTCCTCACCCTTGAACTCACCTCCAAAGGGCGCTTCTGCCCTCTCCTCTGACCCCCACAGCCCTCGTCACACCAGCTTGACACCATTGTCACCAGGCTCTGGGCCCCTCAGGGCAGGGCCCGGGTCTGAAGTGGCCCTTCAGAGAATGTGTGTGGAATCAGGAGAGTGAAAGCAGCTTCCAGGTCCTGTAGGCTGACTGCGTGCCAAGCATGAAGTGCTAGGGACATTTCTCCACCTTTACTCCGTGCGGCGCCCCCAACAGTCCTAGGAGGTATCGAAGTGCTACTCACTCCCCTTTCCAGGAGGAGGGAACTGAGGCACAGAGCTGTAAGCCCACCCCCAGGGTCACAGAGCACGAAAGCTGGGCCTGGAACCCCGACAGACTCCGTCCAGAGCCGGGGAGAGCGTGTTTCTAGAAGCCTGAGCTGGTGGATTGAATGAAGAACATGCAGATTACAACCTGATGAATGAGGCGCACAAGCCATCCACACGGGGTCGGCAAGTAGATGAGCTCCCACTTTGGGGAAGTGACACCCATGAGGTCGCTTTGGTTGAAGGTGCAGTTTCAGTACACGCACACAGAGGAAGCAGAGTCACAAGATTTATTACGTACAGATCCCAGAACGGGGGCCAGGAGCGCGGGGGCGGGGGGCAACAAGCAGGTGACGAGCCAGCGGGAGACACAAAGCAGGATAGCAAGCACCTATTACTTACAAGGTGGTTGGGGCGGAGGTCACTAAGTTTTCGTGGGCTTGACTCGAAGTGGTCATTTTAAAAGATGCCCCAGGAAAAGCAAAATGGGAACTGAAGGACCTAAGCTCAGGTCCTTCTGTGAATGTCTGGACTCGTGCGAGCAGGTGGTCATACTCTGAGAGGCCCAGGCAGCAACGCAGAAAAACAGAGCGCATCGTCCAAGCTCTAAAGACTGAGGAGGGAAGTCGGGGCACAAGGCAGTTCCCGAAGGTTTGTCCCCAGTGGAGGTGGGGAGCCAGGAGGAGGTGACATGCATCCATACCCCTGATATGGATGTGCCGGTCCCTATGCTGAGGGCTCCCGCGCTGGAGAGTTGGGGACAGGCTGGGGAGGAGGAGCTGGGGAGATCCGGACTTGTCCATTTCTATGGGGAGAGGGGAGTAGTCAGATCCCTGGAATCCTGGACAGGGACATGGCTGGTGCGGGGACTCCAGGGTCACCCGAGGACTGCGCCCTGGTGGCTCCCTCTCTCCACGGCCCCCAACCCTCAGGGCCCCAGCATATCCATCGCCGGGTCTCCCAGAGGCAGGCGCAGCCCCGCGGCCGGGTGGGTCCAAGCCCAGAAGGCCGGGCGGGGGCCGGTTGGGGCCGGGGCGGGGCTGGCGGAGGGTCCGGGCCGCCCCTTCCAGCGAGGGCGGGCGGGGCCGCGCCTTTAAACGCGGCCGGGCCCGCCGCCCGCAGACCGTCGGCCCGGAGGGAGCGGGCGCCTCTCCCGTCCCCGCGCCCCGGGCATGCCCCTGCGGTCCCGGCGCCCGCCTGCCTGAGCCGCCGGCGCGTGTGGCCGCGCGCCCGCCCCCGTTCCCTCCGTCGGCCCCCGGCGCCCGGCCCCCGCGCCGCCTCGGCGTCCCCGCTGGCCCCGGCCGGTCCCCGCGCTGCCGCCCGCCGCCGGCCCGTCCGCCATGCAGGCGCGGGCGCTGCTCCTGGCCGCGCTGGCCGCGCTGGCGCTGGCCCGGGAGCCCCCGGCGGCGCCGTGCCCCGCGCGCTGCGACGTGTCGCGGTGCCCGAGCCCCCGCTGCCCTGGCGGCTACGTGCCCGACCTCTGCAACTGCTGCCTGGTGTGCGCCGCCAGCGAGGGCGAGCCGTGCGGCCGGCCCCTCGACTCGCCGTGCGGGGAGAGCCTGGAGTGCGTGCGCGGCGTGTGCCGGTGCCGCTGGGCGCACGCCGTGTGCGGCACGGACGGGCACACCTACGCCAACGTGTGCGCGCTGCAGGCGGCCAGCCGCCGCGCGCTGCAGCTCTCGGGGACGGCCGTGCGCCAGCTGCAGAAGGGCGCCTGCCCGTCGGGTAAGCGCTCGGGCCGCGGCATGGGGCGGTGGGGTGGGGGCGGGGAGTGACGCCTTCTCTTCGGGGAAACTGAGGCTCAGAGCTAGGGCGGACCCTCGAGGTCCGCACTCCCTGGGCACAGCTGGAAGACTCTTTAGAAATCATCTAACCAGCCCCCTGGTCTTCCAGCTGGGGAAACTGAGGCCCAGAGAGGTAAACTGCTGTCCCGCAGGCCGCAGAAGTAGTCAAAAGTGAACCCCGGGCTCTGCTGAGAGGGGTTCCTGAGAGAGGCCTGATCCCGCTCTGCGCTTCTCCGTCTTCTGGCCCCAGCAGACCCACCTGTCTTGTGTCTCATTTTCGCTGGTCTGCATATCCCGCAGGGTGCTGGGCGGGAAGCAACCTGGCCTTAAATCTCCAGTCTGGGTACCGTCTTGAGTGACATCCAGTGTTCCCTTTCCTTTTAACTTCACTTAAAAGGCATGTCTCCAGAGGGCTGTTGGGGAATGGCGAGCGAGCTGTGGGGTCCCTGGACTGCTGGGGGCTCCCTGGGGAGAGGCTGTTGGGGTAGCGAATTTCTCAGTCCCTCCAAACCCCAGAACAGCCTCCTCTCACCTGGACTTGGCGCTGGATTGCTTCTTGCCGCACTAACCTTGATGCATAGGTTAACCTTGTGCATCAAAGAAAATGCTAGAAAACCCTGCAGTCCCCTTATTTGTTTGGGGCACCTCTTAGGAAGGCAGGTTCTGGCATTGGTTCAGCAAGTCCTCGTGGACACCCTGTGCTGGGCCCCGAGTCCACCGAGCTGAGTCAGGCCCGGTGTGTGCCCTCAGCCTCCAGCGCCAAGGAGAGATGCTAACCACCAGGGCAGGCTCTACGGCCTGGGGGCGCCACAGTGGGCACGGTGCCTGGGGTGCTGGGAAGCCCTCAGGGACCAGGGGTGTCTAAGCTGACTCTTAAAGGATGGACAATTCTTCCAAGTAGCAGGAAGAATAGGCTTTGTGGGAAGAGGCACTAGCGTGAGCCACCACGTGGAAGCTTTGCTGTGTGTGTGAGGCGTGCTGGGAGGGGCAGAGAGCCCAGAGCAGCTGGTGTGTGTGTGTGAGTGTGTGTGTGTGTGTGTGATACCCAAGGCTGGGCAGGTCGGCAGGCGTGGGATAACAGTGGCCATAAGCATCGTGCCAATGGCTTAGACTTCATCCTATAGGCCAGGGCTTCCCAAATGGTGCCTGGTATTCTGAAATAAGTGTCCTTTGGCCCAAAAAAATTGGGAAAGTGAACACTGTCCCTGCAGTGGGGGATTCATGCTACGCTTGAGGCTGTCAGAGGTCCTGAGAAAACTTGCAGTAAGAAAACACACACGCACACAGTGATAAAACCCAGGGTTTCCTAAGAGAATTTCAACCGGAAGTTCCTCTTTCCTGGCAGAACACACATGACCTGCTCCCAGCACCCTGGGGTTCCGGGGAGCCCAGTTTGGGAAGCATCGCGTGGCACTAGCTGTGATTATGTGGGAGAGCTGTTGAAGGGCTTTAAGGGAGCTGAGGGTGGCGAGGTCAGACTTGTGTGTAGATTGTGCCCAGGAGACGGGGGGCGAGAGCATGGTGCCCCTCGATGTCTCAGGGACGGGCATCATCATTCAGTGAGCACCCTCTGCCCCCTGGGTGGTGGCCCGTCGGGTTTGGGGCTTGGTACTGGCAGGCCCAGCTCAGGCCGTGCTGACGAGTCTGAGAGGTGGAGGGCTCAGGGGGCTTGGCACCTGCCCTCTGAGCTTGCTTGTGTCCATGGGCCTGCCCCAGTCCCGACACCCCCATGTGGTGGACGCTATGTGAATAAGGCGCCAGGGCCCGGGGGCGGGCGGAGAGGTTGGAAGGGGTCCAGGCTTGAAACCTTCGCTCATGACCGATCGAGTCCACATCTGTGAAGCACCTTCTCTGTGTGTCCTTCTGGCCCTGGGCTGGGGATAAGGACGTTGCAACGGGAAGGACCCCGTCTGTGCCCTCGAGAAACCCAGACAGTGGGGGAGACACATGAGGGTGAGAGCTGGGGCACAGCCTGCTGACCACAGGCAGGTGCAGGGGCCGCTCCGCAGGCGGGAAGCAGCTGGGAGCGGGGAGGGCAGGGGCTGGGGGGTCCCAGCGCTTCATAGTGATGGTGTGGCCCTAAACGGGTGCTTACCCCCAGTTTCCTTCTCTGTGGGCTGGGGTGACAGTGGCACCTTCCGGGGAGAATTGTTGCCAGGATGAATGAGCCAGGCATTCGGGCACAGGCCTCCCTGAGCCATCCCTAGACTGTTGATTGTTCCATGTGTTATTGTCACTACCATGGCTGCTGCCACCATTCTGTTGCATCTGCCAAGGTCGGGGCCGCCTCTGTGCTGAGCCTGGGAAGGTGAGTGGGAGCCCTCCGCAAAGGTGGGGAGGATGGAGAGGGCCGGGGTAAAGCAGAGGCAGATGGAACGGCCTCAGGCACAGGATCCCGAAAGCCCTGCCGCTGCTGCTGCCCGAGCCCAAGAGGCAGAGGGCACGTGGGGAGCTGGGCCTGGGGCCGGAGAAGGGGGAGGGGAGGCCTTGGGGCGGGAGGGAGGGCCAGACCGCTCCCGGGTCCTGTGAGCACCGTTCACACTGTGGTCTCATGCGGGTTGTGTGTGTGTCCTTGCTCTTGGGCCTTGTGCCACCATGGTCACCCCGGTGCACAGGGACCTCGGACACTGGCTTTCCACGGGGCCTCACGTGCAGAGCCCAGTCCTCATGGAATGCCCGCCACGTCTCTCACCGGCGCTGTCCCCTGTGCCTCTGTGAATCTGGTCCTCACTCCGGCCCTCAGATGCACTCACTGTGCAGGGGAGGGTCAAGTGATTGGTCTGAGGTCCCGTGGCCGGGAAGTGACCGAGTCAGGCCTGGCCGGGGTCTGGCTGGCTTTGAAGGCCGTGCCCTCGCTGGCCCCAGGCTTCCCTCTGCAGCAGGGGCAGCAGGGTCCCGGAGGATGCGGTCGGTCCCGTCTGGCCCTCCAGCTCCATCGGGCTCTGCCTCCGAGAGCGTCACTGACAGTGTCCCCCTCCCCCCTCCCTGGGCCCGGCCAGAGTCGCTGGGTGATGTCCACACGTAGAGGTGGGTGAGGCGCTACCGCCTCCATGCATTTCCACACAGAAGTCCTGCCAGCTCTGCCCTCACCCATGCCAGCTGTGCTCCCCTCTCCCCCTGGTGGAGGGTCCATATCTTCCCCTCTCCCTCAAGTCCCCCTCCCTCCCCTCCTCCTGCCTTCCACCCTGGAGGGTCTCCGTGGTCCCTTCTCACCCCCAGGTGAGCTGTCTAGTCCCTGCCTCCAGATACACCCCGGGGTCCTGTCTCCAGCCTGTGTCTCTCCCCTGAACTGGAGTCCTGTGTCTCCACTGGCCATGGTGCCCAACAGGAGGACCACCCCCAGGCAAGTCCTTGGCTCAACCTTGAAATGTTTCCCCAGCCAGCCATGGCTCCTACTGGCTCCGGCAACATGGTCTCCACTGACTTCCCCATGTCCCTCATCCTCCCTCCAGTCACCTCTCCATGCAGCAGCCAGGATAACCTTGATAAATCCATCCTGCCTGTCACTGGCAGGACCCCCTTGCAGCTCCCCCACACTTACCGTGACCCACAAGGCCCTGTGCCATCTGGTCCCCTCCCACCCCTGCAAGGCCATCTCATCCTCTGTGCTCCAGCCATGCTGGTCTCCTTCCCACCTCAGGGCCTTTGCACGTCCTGTGCCTGATTCCGGAATTTCTATTTTCTCACCATCACTTGGCCAAGTCCTCATCCTGCCTTGCCTAGATGATCCACCACCCCGAGCTGCCTTCCCTGACCGCCATGCCTACGTCCTCCCCTTCATTAGCCTCATGAGTGTCCTCACCCCGCCTGGTGACTCCATGCCTTGTCTCCATCTTCACCAGGCTCTGAGCCCCACAGGGTGGCGCCCCGGTCCAGGGCCTGGCGCACAGTCGGTGCTGTGGAACGAATGGATGGCCTATGTGATGTGTGAATCTCCTATAACCCTCTCCACCCTCCTCACGTACCCCCAGTGACAGGGGCTCACCGCCTCCCCAGGGAGCCTTGCGAAGTCTCACCTCCACGCTGGGGAGAGCTCCTGCAGTGTGAACACAGACCTGTCGGTGGGATGGGAGAACGGAGGCAGTGTGTTCCGAGGGTCTGCGTGGAGAAGAGCCCTGGAGTCCTCGCAGCCTCTCCGCCTACAGCTGCAGGCAGATGGGCCTTGGAGGGAGCAGCTAGTTCCGAGTTTAGAGCCGGGGCAGTCGAGGCCGGCGTTTAATAGTCAGCTTTTGTTGTGCAAGCCAGGCAGCTTCCAACGAGCCTCTCAGTTTAATTTACTTAAGAGCTTTGGTTGGTTTTTGATTTTTAATCCTCTTAGCAGCTTCCTGGGGCTGCGCACGTCTTGGAATTCAGCATTCGTGACTAGTCAGCAAGATGACCCCTCCCCTGCTTGTCTGCCCCCCGCCCCCAGCGGAGCTGCAGCACCCGGCGGTCCCGAGGACTTGAGCTGCTCAGCGCCAGGGCGGCTGGGAGCCGGCAGTCCAGCCAGAGAGGAGCTTAAGGCCCGGGGCCCCATCAGCTGGCCTTTCCCGCCAGGGCTGGGCGCGGGGAGCACCCTCACCCTCTGCACCCCACCTTCTGTCCTAGGGTTGCAGCTGGGATCCCACAGCTCCCCCTCAGGGTCTGCCAGCCCAGGCTTCTCCCCTTCCCCTGCGCCTCCACACGGAGGCCCGAGGGCGCGTTGTGAGAGACTCAGCCTGCCCTGCTGAAGGCCTGGCCACGGCTTCCGCTGCCTTGATCACACGTAGGCTTCGGATGCGGCCTGCAGGCTCAGTGCCATCCAGCCTCTGCTTCGTGCGCACCCTCACCACCACCAGCAGAGCCCCGTGAAATCCCCGATCCCGTGTTGTAAGGGACGGATGACGATGTGTGGAACCCAGGCAAGGAAGAAACCACTCCAGGTTGGGGAGAGGGATAGATCAGCAAGGGCTTCCTGGAGGAGGTGGTATCTAAACAGCCGTGGAGGGGTGGGCACAAAGGGAGCCCGTGCAGAGGAGGATGGCGGGAAATGCTGAGGATGGGCTGGTGCCAGATGGAGGAGCCGTGAGGGTGACCCATCTTCAGGAGGTGAGGGCCCCTGAAGACGTATGAGTAAGCGGAGTGCAGAGTGGGTGGGGGCCCAGCTAGTGGGAGGCCAGTGCCCCAGGCAGGGAGAGCTCATTAGACCTGAGCTGGGGGGATGGCTGAGGGGGGCAGGCTCCAGAGGCGTTGGGATCTCAGGACTGAGGGGGTGGAGGGTCCTGGGGGGAGTGTCAGGGCGGATGGATGGCGGGACCTCTCCTGGAGGCAGGGCACCCAGAGGAGCAGGTTTGGAGAGGCAGGGTGACAAGTTCAGATTAGGTACCAGCAGGGGATCTGCGGGGACAGTGTGCAGTGGGGGAGCAGGGTTCTATGGTAAGAGCCTGGCTGATGAGTGGCCCCATCCGCGTGTCGGCGTGTCTCTGCGTCATTGGGAGTGCGTGGCCTGGGTCTGGGACAGGGCAGCAGGCACGTCACCTATCCAGCAGGGTCCGTAGAGCCCCAGCCCCGCCCAGCCCAAATCCAGGTCCCGTCCTTGGCCTCACCCCGCCGCGTAGGGGTGAACACAGCTGCCCTGATGTGGTGAGACTGTCTGTGATGAGTGCCTTCGGTGTCTGTGATGAGCCTGGGCCTGAGCGTGCTGGGGTCGGCCCGCTGGCTTCGTCCGCCTGGCCTGACGTGCAGCCCTCAGCCGTCCACCAGCTCACCCGGCGGCCGGGAGCTCTGGGAAAGTGAGGCCGGGCCGGGCCCCGCGTGGCCTCGCTGAGGCCTGGGGTTCAGGCAGACTGGACGAGAGCGGGCGGGCGGCTGGCTGGGAGAGCCAACGTGTCCTGCCAGAGGGTCTGAAGGCCGCCGCCTCCCGAAGCTGCTCCCAGAGAGAGAAGCCACCAGGGTGAGCAGGGTCAAGGCGAGACCTGGGCTTGTGCTCTGGGCTCACGGAACCTTGAACACACACCGTTTTAGTGTTTTTGTCATGGCCCTTTATAAGAAAAGGCTCAGCTAGGGCAGTGAGCTGCCCCAGGTCACTCAGGTGGGGAGGGACAGCACTTCCCTGAGCCGGAGTCCCCCTGATTTTCCCTCTGGTGCTCTGCCTGCTGGACTGGCCTCCAGCGCCTTGAGAAAGCAGCCTCCCTGCTTGGTTTTGTTAAGGATGTTGAACAGGCAGGTAAGAAAGAGAATGAAGTCACAGACCCCTTGTCCTCGGAGCGCAAAGACGTATATGTGAGCGCCCCAAACTAAGCGCCAGGTCTAGTGCAGGGGAGCGGGTGGCCCCTTGAAGTTGTGCGGTGCACACCGTGCCCAACTGTATGTTCTAGCCCCTCTAGTACCTAACAGGCAGAGCCAGGACTGAGACCCAGTTCTGTGCCCCACATCCGGCTGCTCAGGAGTGAGTCCCAGCTCCACCACTTCCCATGGCGAGGCCCTGCATGTCTCCTAAGCTCTCAGCGTGTCAGTTTCCCTGTCTGTGTAATGGGGTTAACTGCGATACCCTCTTCACTGGGTCATCAGACAGTCAACAAGGTAGTGAACTAAAAGTGCTGTGCACAGCGAGGGGGCTAACAAAGCTGAATGTTGACAGGAGGAGTGGGTGAGAGGAAGGAGAGGCAGTCGAGGGGGGAAGGAGCCAGAAGGCAGTGTCTGCAGAGGGGCTGCCACGTGTCCAGGGGAGTTCCACGGGCCTTGTCTAGTCCCCACGCCACAGCAGAGGAGCCTGAGCCCAGAGGAGTCAACTGATGGCCAGTCAAGGCAGCGAGGGCTTCCTGTAGGAGGCAGCCAGGGGCTGACCCATGGCCTCCGTGGCTTGGGCGGCCCGGCCTGCGGCCCGCAGTCCTGCCTCGCTGCAGGACCCCTTTGATAAAGCACAAACAAGCTGGTAGCAGGGCCTCCTGCTCCACGGGGTGGGCTGCAGCCCCAGTGGAGTGTTGCAGCCCGAGGAGCCAGGCTGGCCCCAAGCTGAGGACTGGCCCAGGCTGGGCTCTCCTGGGCGCCGGACAGCCGGTCACACTGGCCGAGGACCAGCACGGACTGGGGTAAGGGCCTGGGGTCGGGGGTCAAGGGCCCTGTCTGGGGGCCTTGGCTGGTCTCGTGACCTCTCTGAGCCTTTTTCCTCGTCTGTGACATGGGCTAAGGGCTCCTGCCTGCAGAGTTGCTGTGAGAGTTCAGCGAAACCACCAGTGCCAGAGCCCAGCCCTGGCAGCTGCTGGAGGGGCCCATGGCGGAGGGGCAGCGCTGTTACTCTCGGCCTGGGCTGCAGCCCTGTCCAGGGTCAGGAGCCTGGGGCCCGAGGGTTGCAGGCAGCAGCACTGCCCCCCTGGGAGCCGCACTGGGGCCTGAAGCCGCTGTCCGTGGCTGGGCAGACAGTTCACTTGAGGACAGGCAGGTTCTCAAGAGGGAGAGAAACACAGGGAGCCATCCTGGGAACTAATTAGACCAGAGCCGCCCCCTGGGGCTTCACAGCCTGCCCCAGAGCCTGCCCCTGGGGAGGGCTGGAGGCCATCCAGGCAGCCCCGGGACTGCTCATCGGTCCCTGTGGGACCTTCACGCGCTTGCTCGCTCATTCACTCATTCTCCCGATGCTCCCCGCTCGCTGCTGTGGGTCAGGGGCACCCAGGCCACCGGGACAGTCCAGAGGGACAGGCCTTGGGGGGTTACGAGGTGCCGTGGGGAGAGGGGAGGTCCAGAGGGGAGAGATCGCTCACCGAGCCTGTTGAGTCCGGGCAGCTCCCCAGAGGAGGTGTGTTGTCTGGGGCCTTGGGGGAGGGAAGGGGCATTCCTGGCAGAGGGACTTGACCATGCAAAGGCAGGTGACACTTAGATGTGTGTGCTTAGGGAAGCGGGCCGGGGGCACCTAGGGGAGAGTGGCCGTAGATGAGGCTGCAGGTGTCAGTGGGACCTGGACGCCCAGGTCCTTGAATCCCCTGCTGAGAAGTCAGGCAGGTTGTACACTGTGCGGCTGTACAGTCTGCAGGCTGCAGTCAGCATTGTGGACAGGTGGGCGCAGCCTGGGACCTCGTGGTCACCCACTGGTGGCCCCTCCATCTCCAGCTCATAGCTGACCTCTGGGTGACAGGGGGTCTTCTGATTGCAGGGGGCAGTAGAAGGGGCAGTGACCTCGGAGTTAGAGGCATAGAACGGGGTCTCAGTCCTGGCCCTGCCCACTGTGTGCTGGAGGGGTAATGCACAGGGCATTTGTACAACTGCAGGGGAAGCCAGCTGCACCATGATCTTTTTTAATGATGGTCCTGGACTTGTGCAGTACACCACCTGTGCAGCAGTACAGAGTGGCTCCGTGGGGTGTCCAGGCCAGTCGCTTTCCCACCCTGGACCTGAGTTTCCCCCTCTGTCCCGTGGCAGTCCTGGCTGTCCAGAGCCGGCACCTAGTCCTCCTGCAGGGCTGCCACTGTCCCTCAGCCGTCTTGGAAGCCCTGCCGGGCCGCAGCATGTGGGCGGTGGGGCCCCGAGCCCACTCCTTCCCTGCTGGCCCTTCTCCAGTCTCCGTCCCGGCTGTGCCCCTTCCTCTCCCCGGAGGCCCCGCCGGACACCTGGCCTCCATTGCTTTGCTCTGTGTCAAGTTCCTCCGACTGTAACTTCCAAGGCCTGTGGATTTCAGTTTATTTTTGAAAAAAACAAAAAAGCTAACAGCTGAATCTGGTCGAGGCTGACCGTTGCCTTCAGAGCTTTGGCTCGAGGACGAGGTGGGGGTGGGGTTGTCAAAACCCCCAAATAAACAGAGTCTGCTTCCCAGCCCGGGCCCGAGGTTTTCATGTGGAGAGAGGCGGTGGGAACCCGTCCTCCCTTCCCACTGATTCAGGGGTGATTCATCCGTGTGGGGAGGAGGACCAGGAAGAGGCTTGCCCCCCGCCTCCCCACCATCCACCATGGCGGCTTAAAGGGACAGGGCCTGCAGGGCCCATGTCACCAGCGGCCCACCCTGGGGGGCCCCAGGCACCAAGGTCAGTGAGGGCCCAGGGTCTGACGTCCATGGGACCTGGGGCCAGTGCCAGGCCTGCTCCCCCCACAGCAGTCTTCACCTCCAGCCTCAGTTTCCGGGGACATAATATGGGCCAGTGTTGCCACTGAGGCCACTCTTGTGAGCCTGCTCCTCATGAGACTTGTTAATAGGCTGAACAGTGTTCTCTGTGGTGGTGTTTGTAGACCTACTGTGTGCTGGGTCAGAGAGGATCCTTGTTCCCTCTCCCTCCCTCCCTTTCCATCCTCTTCCCTCCCTCTGCTTCTCCCTCTCTCCCTCTCCCTGCTCCTCCCTCTGTCCCTCCCTCCCAGAGGCTGCCGTGGGCCTCCCCTGGGCTGTAACTGCCAGCTGTGGGAGGACCCAGGCGTGTCTGTCCCAAAGGAGCTGGTGCCAGGGTGGGAGCTGAGCCCCGCGGGCTCCTCCTTGAAGCTCCTGAGCCACGAGGGCCCTACCCGCCGGCAGGGCAGTGGGCACACACCACAGCCCACCCCACAGCCCCTCCACCAGGAGCCTTCCTTTCTCCCTTCTTTATTTTTGCAGGTATATCTGCATATATTTGCCTATGGTAGAAAATTTGCAAAGTCCATGGAAGACAGAATCACACACAACTCCAGCCCTGCCCTTGAATAACCGCCACGGAATATTCTGGTGGGTTTCCCACCAGTCTTTCCCTTATGGATGTTTTACAGAGGGTTTCTTTGTAATCATCACATATGAGGGTTTTTTTTAATCATCACACATCGATTTTTAAACATCAAGCGTCGCCTATTTTAAGTGATGTCTGGAGAGACCACACTAGAGAGAGGAGCGTTGGCGCAGAGGCCGCCGCGCCGTCCGGGTCTCAGGGCCGCCCAGTCGGAACCTCGGCAGCCGCGTAGCTCGGGGGCTCGAGGAGCTGGGCGTCTGCAGGACCGGGACCAGGTGGACAGACATGCCCGGAGTCTTCCAGCCCCGGAGTTAGACCTCAAGCCTGTTCTGATCAGACATGTCTCCCTCCTGTTGTTCTGTTCCCACGGGGCCCAGTGTGGAGTGTGCCAAGTCCATCTACAGCTGCCTCCACGCTACTGTCTCTGCACACGCGGTTCCAGGCCTGGATCGGGGACCCCTGGCTCCCCTCTGTCCCATCTCTGGTCACACTGTGCTGTGCCTGGCTGGTCACCGGCCTGTCCTCAGCACAGGGTGTGCACACAGAAGGCACTCAGCACGCGTGGCCCAAATACACTCCACCGAGAGCGAGTACTGTGGGCCAGGGAGCCCGGGGAGGGAGAGGCTCGTTCTGACTGGGAGAAGCCTGCCGGGGGACTGCCTGGAGGAGGTGGGATTTGAGCTGTGCCCCGGACAGCTGGAGCGTCTTGTTGGGGAGGGGTGGGGAGAGGTCTGTGGGTGGAGGCAGAGTGGTGGCTGACAAGCAGAGACGACAGGTTTACAGGGGGAGGGGTGACACCAGGCCTCATCCACCCACCCAGGACTGCGCCCCCAGCACCGCACGGTGGGCACTCGGCTGGGGCAGATCCAGGCTTGGTGCCCGTGGGAGAGCTGCAGACCTGCCCAGTCCCCTGCCGTGGAAGGAGAAGGGCCTGGGTTTGGGATCCCCCGGGGTCCAGGCTGTGGGGCTTGCCGGGCGGGCGAGCCTCCGGTCCGGAACCGGAACCTGGGTGGGGCAGCAGTGTGGGTGGTGCTTTCCTTCCCCATGGCCGGGAGGCCCGAGCACGAATGTGAGTCCCTGGGCCTGGGAGCGGGGACAGAGCGGGGCTCAGCCCCCACAGGCAACAGCAGCCTCACTCCAGAGCTCCCAGGAGGATGAGCCACCCCACATGGGAACAACCGTGCAGAGCACCTGCCATGGCTGGGGGTGGAAGCCTGGCCCAGCGTGGGCCTGCCCCTGACTGTGACCTCTGAACCCTAGACCCTGCCCCGCCAGGGGCTCTGCCTCTGGGACGGACCCGGCAGGGTGGGCCTGGCCGCCCGCAGTTTGATCAGCGAGGAGCGGCGCAGGGGCCAGCAGTGGCCGTTCTCCCAGCTGGGCTCTGGCCAGCCCGGACAGGCGGCCTTTGATTCCTGCTGACCACAGCAGGCTGGGCCGTGCGTGGCCGGGCGGGGCTGGCTGAGAGGTGGTCATCACAGGACGGTGGGGTGGGCCCTCCTCGCCACCCTGACCCCCGTGGAGCTGGCGGCAAGCTCGCCTCTGGGCCCGCGTCCCAGCTCAGGCTGCGTGGACGGTCGGGGCCTTGGGGGGCCACAGGGGGAGGTGAGGGCTCCTAAGGAAGCCCTGTGGCCAGCATTCAGAGCCCGTTTCCCCTCAGCTAGCTGTGTGTCTTCAGGCAAGGGAATGCGTCTCACTGAGCCTCAGTTTCCCCACCTTAAAGTGGAGACCGTGACCCTGCCCTGGCTGTGGGCGGGGCTACACGCGCCCGCACGTGTGTGCGGGGCACAGACTCCGGGCCTGTGCCTGCTCCCAGGGCTGCACTCAACGTGGGGCCTCCCCTCCCTTCAGACAATCTGGAAAACCAGATTTTCTCTAATCTTGGTGCTCGGTCACTTCCCAGAGACCATCAAGAGAAGTAGTGGCTGCAATACTGGACTCTCCAGGCCGGGCCCTCTTTGCTCAGCACCATTGGGGTGGCAGGGTGGGTAGTGGGCTCCCCCTGGGCGGGGAGCTTCATAGTGTGCAAGTCACATTCACCCCTAGTTCCCACAGGCTGGGGTGGGGTAGGGGAGGGGGATCTTCAGTCTCATTTTTCCGATGAGAGGCTCAGAGAGGGTAAGTGATTTGCCTGAAGCCACACAGCTGGAGAACAGCAGCCCTGCGTGGGTGACCCTCATTCCAATGCTGAGTCCAGGCCCCAGGAGCCACTTACAAGCAGCGCAGACAGCGTGGGTTCCAGATAGCACCAGTCTCTGGCGGGGACCTGGGGGACCTCAGCACATGCCTGAGCAGGGAGACCAAAGGGCTGTGGGCCTCGTGCCACCCACACGCCTCAAGCCTGTGGTCCCGGCAGGCGGCAGCCCCCGCTGCTGATGGCAGCAGAAATCTGAGGCAGTGAAGGTTCCAGGGAGGTTCACAAACCGCCTGGCAAGTCGGACTGGGGCTTGGCCAAGTTAGACGCAAATAGGGGCCCTGGTAACTCAGACATTGGCAGCCCAGTGAGGCCCAGGATTGGGCCACACTGTGGTCAGGCGGGGCCAGCTCAGAAGGGATGACCTGGGAGCTTCTGCTGTACCCTTGTCCAGTCACTGCACTAGCCCAAGGGCTGGAGGGACGGTCCAGAGTCGGCAAGGCGGGGGGACGGTTTTCTGTGCCAGGGCATTGCTGTTTATGAGACCAAGGGCAAGGGCCCGGGGGCACCAGCTCAGATTCAGCCCGAACATTACGTCACTGCTGTGCAGCCCCAAGGCAAGTGTCCTAACCTCTCTGAGCCTCCTGGCCAGACTGGTGATGTCAGGAAGCTCAGCATTAACTATTCTTGGGGTGAGAGAGCCCCCTTTCCAAATGTCTGGATGTCACTGCACTGCAAGGTGCTGGATGTCCCCAGGGGGCTCTGCACCCTGTGGGGGTCTCCGGTGGAGCTCCCACCTCCCTCACCCCGGGTGGGGCTTCTGGGTGGTGTCTGGGTCTCCCTAATACGCCTGGTTCTTCCTGCCAGCGTAGGTCTCCACCAGCTGACCAGCCCGCGCTACAAGTTCAACTTTATCGCCGACGTGGTGGAGAAGATCGCGCCGGCCGTGGTCCACATAGAGCTCTTCCTGAGGTGCGTGAGGCCCCCCGCCCCTCCGAGGCGTCTCCTCTGTCTGCTGGGGCTTAAACTAGACTCGGTCTGGCACTGGGGAGCAGTCGAAGCCAGAATGGGCTTGGGGTCAGGCGGAGCTCATGCAGAGCCCCGTGCCTTGTGCCCTGGGGAAGGACGCTCCCCTCTGACCTGGATCTCCTCACCTCTGGAGGGGACAGGCGGCCTTGCGCCTCACAGAGCTGTGGGCACTAAGCAGGTGCAAGGCGGTTGGCAGCTGTGGGTGTCCATTCGTTTATTCATTCATTGTTCCTCGAGCACCTGCCATGTGGTTGTGTTCCGGAGGGGCCATGGAGTAAAGCACAGATAACAAGTAACCAAAGTATGAAAGAGGGTGGAAGGTGCTAAGAAAAGCACAGTCGTGCAGCAGGGTGGGGCCATCAGAACGCTGCGGGTGGGGTGCCCTGCGAAACTGGGGTTCAGGGAGGCCTCACTCATCTCAGCTTGGAGCAAACACCGGCGGAGTTAGCCCAGAGGACGTGTTGGGCGCGACGGCCCGGTTCGCACCAAGGTCCCGAAGTGCTTGTTTCAGGAGGGCAATACGGCCAGTGTGGCCAGAGTGGGGGGGGGTGGTGGTGGGGGTGGTGGTGGCTGCCTCTCCAGCCTCAGTGTCCTCATCCGGACCCTTCTGGGCTCTTGTGACACCCCAAGAGGGACTGGCTCGCTGTGGAGGGTCTGTCCCTGCATTTTTCCTTCTGCTCCTGCTGTTCCTATGGCCTGGGCACCCTCTTCCCACCCCCTTGTCCAGACGGGAGCTCCTCAGTTGGACGAGACTTAGGTATCCCAAAGCTCTATCTTCCAGAAAGACGAGGACGCCAGCTCAGAGCGGGGCGGGGATGGCCAGGCTCACATGTTGGTGAGCAGCGGTCGGGACCGCTTCCTGCCGTCAGAGCTCTCCTGCATGTCTCTGATCTCTCTCAGCCTGGCTCATGTGCTCACCGCGTCCCCGGCCCGCCCCTGTTAGCCAGCTGGGACAGATGGCCCCTGATGACACAGGACAAGAACATGAATGAGGAGGTTCTTGGTTTCCCACCAGACAGTGGCCTCTTCCGGCCATAGACTGCGTCCAAATCATCCTGGAATCCCCAGAGCCCAGGATCTGCTCCAGAGTGGTGGCTCAGTGAGTGAGTGGGTGTGAGAATGGATGAGTATGTGAATGAATGAGTGGGTGGGTGTGAGAATGGATGAGTATGTGAATGAATGAGTGGGTGGATGTGAGAATGGATGAGTATATGAATGAATGAGCAAATGAATGCAAGTGTGAAGGAACCCATGAATGAGTGAATTGACAATAAAATGAATGAATGAGTGGGTAAATGAATGAATGAGTGACGGAATGAATCACAAGAGAAGCAGTGTGTAGTGCAAACTGCCTCCTTGTGGAGCCAGGGGCGCAGGCCCCTTCCTCTGTCCCTGGCAGGGTCTGCCCTGGTTCCCCCCACACACTCACATGCACCCCCACGCACACCCACCTCCCCCTCCTCCCCAGTGTCACAGGGCCTGTGAGCTGGTTCTGGAAGCCCTGTCCTCTGAACTCTGCTGCCTTGCAGACTGCTGGCTCACGTGGAATCCTGGGGTCTCTTCCCAAGTTGACTTAGACGCCCTACAGGGAAGACTGACAGCATGGCTTCTCAAGTTTAAGGCATTCCTTCCATCTGTCTCTCCTCCTTTGGGCCCCTGTGTGTGGAGGGGCCAGCAGACGGCCCGGATGGGGCACGCAGTCAGAACCCCATGCCGTCCTGACAGGTCGGGGGAGCCGCCTCGCCTGTGCCCTTCTGCCGGAGTGGACAGTCCCCAGGAGGCCTCGGGCTGCGACTCCGGGGCCTTGGTTGTTCTCGGAGCACCTTCCCTGAGTGGCGGGGGCCAGCCGACCCTGAGGGCCAGAGGAGCAGGCGGCCCATGGGGTGCCCGGGAGCGGGCAGAGCTGGCTGTGCCGATTCCTGGGCCCAGCACAGGGCCGCCTGCTGGCTGGGTGCAGAGCTTGCCCCGTGGGGGCCCTCGTCACTGGGTGTCACTGCCCCATCTCTGGGGGGCAGGCACTGTGCTCACCACCGACGGGGCTCCGTGGGGGCAAGCGGACCAATGGCCTGGGGCCACTGTCAGAGCTCCTGCTGTGTGCCCGGCCCTGTCGGCTGCTTTGCCCGCATCACTCAGAACAGCCCTGGTGTGCCCCCCTCTTAGAGGACCAGGCCCACCCCTCAGTGCATGCGCACACCACACCCCCAGGCCCTTCCCACTCCCTTGCCCACGGCGTCTTCCCATGAACCCCAGAAGGTAGGCTTCATGTTCCCATTTTCCAGATGTGGAAACAGAGGCCTCACAGAGCTGCTGAGTGCCGAGATGGGGTGCCCCCAGGTGTCTCGGACCCCAGAGCTGAGTCCATCCTTCTGCAGCAGCTGACCCCTCACTGGCCTTGCCGTGGGCCCCGACCCTGAGACGTGTCACTGGGGAAGTCACAACTGGGCACACTAAGTGGCACTTCCCTGCCCTTGCAGGTGGCTCAGACGGGGGCAGTGTCTCTCCAGAAGGCCCCGAGTACCAGGCCTCGAGCAAGCTAACTGCTGACTGCAGCCCAGCCTGGGCAGGCGGTAGTGCCGTTTCCACGTCAGTCCCAGAGGCTGTTGTCTGAGTGGGTGGGTGAGTGAGGCCAAGACAGGAGAGATCCCAGACGCAAATGAGACGGTCATTGATCGCGGGCGGCCGGGTGTGACCCCTGACCCAGGTGAGGAGGCCCATGGGCTGCCTGGACGCTTCCACACAGGCGCCAAATCCTACATGTGAGGCGGAGCAGGCAGGTGGGGCTTCCGGAGGTACCCTGTGCAGCTCCTGCTCAGGGCACACACGGAGTTGGGTGGACAGATGCTGTGGTCACCTTGCAAGGGGGCCGAGTGGCTGGGCTGCCTGGTTCAGACCCCTGGTCTGCCCTTTGCCTGCCTGACCCAGGCACGTGGGTCGTGTCTTTGGGCCTCAGTTTTCCCACCTATAAACTGGAGACCTCCCTACCTTGTAGGGTGGCCATGAGTATGACATGACCATCCCTGGGTCAGAGGGAGCACTTGGTGACATTAGCTGTTGTCACCTGTCTTGTCGGCCAAGGCAGGGCATCTGCACTTTCCAGTCACTTCCCTGAGAGATCCCCACCTTCTGTGCTTTCTCTCCTGCGTGGCTACCGGCCCCTTGGGGCCCATTTTTCTTGGAGCAGCCTCGGAGGCTGAGCACCTGCTCCGTCCAGGCCCTGCACCGGGGCCCAGAGGCTCCGCCCCGGACAAGTCCTGAGCTACGTCCATTCTGGGTGCGGGCTGTGGTTCCTCCTCTGAGGGCTCTGGTGAGGGTTGAGCCTTGTCCCCGTCAGGGAATGCTGACCTCGGGCCCCACGCCGGCTGCATCGCCCATTCGATCCCATTTTACAAGGCAGTTGCTGAGGCCGGGTGTCCCCTTGTGTCTGTAAGCACTTGCCCCATCCTGCCACGTCTAGTGCTCCTCGTCCCGTGTCCTCAGAAGGACAGTGGCTGGTGTGGAATTCACCGTGCAGAGCCTGCCCTCAACCCTGCTCGTTACGCCATTTGGGGCTTCCAGGCAGGCAGCCCGAGGGCAGGGGCCGGAGGGTGGTGGGAACATGTCCCCCCAGTCCTTACTCTCTTTCTGCCCAGTCAGAGATCTGGAAAGCAACATTCCCTGGGACCTGCTGTGTGACAGTCCCAGCGGATGCTGCGTGCACGGCAGCCATTTTCCCCGTGCCGGTAACAGCCGTGTTTGTTGAGTGACTGCTTTCCTCAGGCACCTTGGATTCTAGGTATCACTCAGCGGGGTAGGTGCTGTTGTCCCAGTTCCCAGATGAGGAGACCGAGGCTCTGAGGTTAAACGCCCTGCCCACAGTCAGGCAGACGATAAGCAGGGCCCGGACCTGAGATTAGAATCCTGGTCCGTCTGGCTCTGGTGCTGTGCTGTCGCGGTTGGCCGGGGCCTGCTGCCTGGCGTCACCGGTCTAACATTCATGGGTCTTGTGTCTCATCCGGCAAATTGCAAGTCAGAGGTTAAAGCCGCTCCTTATGACTGTGAAATGGGTCTAGACCTAAGTGTCCTGGCCAGGGCCACAGCCGGGAAGTGGCAGAGCCGGGATCCAAACCTGGGCCCAGAGGACCCCAAGCCCGTGTTCATTCACCCCCACCCTGGCTCTGCTCCTCGCTGGCCAGCCCAGGGCTGCTCCCGACCCCCACATCCGAGTCCCCGCCGGCTCTGAACGCCCACCCATGCTGTCTGCCCGCAGACACCCTCTGTTTGGCCGCAACGTGCCCCTCTCTAGCGGCTCGGGCTTCATCATGTCGGAGGCCGGCTTGATCGTCACCAACGCCCACGTGGTGTCCAGCACCAACGCCATCTCAGGCCGGCAGCAGCTCAAGGTGCAGCTGCAGAACGGTGACACCTACGAGGCCACCATCAAAGACATCGACAAGAAGTCGGACATCGCCACCATCAAGATCCACCCCAAAGTGAGTGGGCCGCGGCGGGAGGGGCACCTTCCCAGACTCCAGGGCTCGGAGATGCGCCAGCCCAACCTTCCCATCGGACACTTGGAGGAACCGAGGCGGGGGGGGACCAGCAGCTCGTCCCCAGTTGTGGGTCGAGTCAGCCTAGAAGCCGGGTCTCTGGGTACCGGCCTTGTGCTTCCCTGAGCCGCCAGGTGCAGGCAGAGTGAGGCTGCCGTCCAGGAAATGTGCCGCCCACGTCACCCCACACGGAGGGCCTCCACGGCCCAGGGACACTTCCGTTGTCCCCCCCCGGGCCCACTCCAGGAGATGCAGCTGTCCCCATGGGAGTGACGGAGGCAGGTGGGGAGCACTTGGGATATGTGCCCCAGTCCCTCCGCCTCCACATCCGGTCCCCCCGTAGCTGACCAAGCAGACTTCCCCTGGGGCTGTCATGACCCTCCCGTCATACCCCTGGCCGTTTCCAGGAGGCCTGCTGTGCATACTCTGTCTCACCACAGCCCTTGGCAGACGTGGCGGCAGTGTCCTGCCATTTCAGAGGGGGAGCTGAGGCTGGGAGAGGTCAGGTAGCTGCCCAGCATGACGCTGACCGAGGGCATGGCTGGCCTGCTCGGCTGAGTCCCGGCCTCCCCTGCATGTCTCTTCTTGTCCAGTGTTGTAGTGACAACTGTGAGAGCCCCTGTGGGCATTCCTGCGGTGACCTTCAGTGACCTGCCCGTGCCGAGAGGTCAGGGGGTGGCAGGGCCGTGTGCTGGCGAGTCCAGCTGGGCTGAGCTGGAATCTGGCTTCCGCTCTTTCTGAGTACAAGTTGACAGCATTCTCGAGGATAAGTCTTTTGCGAGGTGGTCTCCTCCTGCCCGATTAAGGGAGAGGAGATTTGGTGGCTCCATGAAATTATTCTATCGCAGACCCTTCCCCACCTTTGAGCCCTTTCACGGTAGTCATTGAGTCTGGGGGTGCCACCTCCATTTTCAAGAGGGGGAAACGAGGCTGGGGCACGAGGGGTGCTCTCAAGGACAGAGGTCGACAGACTTTTCCCGTGAAGCACCAGACAGTCAATAATTTAGGCTTTGTGGGCCTCGTGACTCTGTCGCAGCCTCTCACCCTGCACTGTAGTGAGAGAGCAGCCATAGGTGCTACAATGGGTGTGGCTGTGTGCCAATAAAGCTTTATTTACATTTTGTGACCCCTGCCCGAGAACCCCTGTGGGCTGAGGCTGGGTCTCTCCCCTTCCGAGCACTGACAGAACCCCAGGGGGGCAGAGGGCATGCCCCAGCAGCCACCTGTGCCCAAAGATGCCAGTAGAGTGTCTGGGTGCCCCAGATCCCCCGGAGCCTGTAGGCGTCGTCCACACCTACCACTTCATCCCAACAGTGGGACCCTCTTAGCCCGCGTCCTGGGGGGCCATCAAATCGAGCTTCGGGGAAGGTGACCTGCAGACCGCTCAGGCCCAGTGAGGAGGGGCTGAATCGCAGCCTTCTGGACTCACCTGTCCTGGAGGCCTCAGACATTGTTATCTCTCACTCTCTGGCCACAGAAAGGGTCGTCTCTCCAGGTCCTCGCCCCTAAATGTGTCGGTCCGGTTTCTGCACCCGAGACCCCCTCTGCCTCTTACAGAGGCTTCACCCGCCCCAGCAGCACAGAAAGTAGCGCCACGAGGCCCCACTCCCCCCCCTCGGGGGCAGACACAGCGCAGCGCCTCCTGCAGCCGCCTGGTGGGCCCCGGCTCACTCCCGTTGACAGGCGTTCGCCTTTCTTCTTTTACTGATAGTGTCAGCCTACGAAAACAGAAACCAGTAAGAGGCAAAGTGTTGATTTGGGATCAAAGAATTGCAGCTCGAGGAGCACAAGTTCAGGCAGAAACCCAAATAGTGTCCCGATTAAGGAGAGAGGTTCAGGGTTTTTATGGGAAATGGAGGAGATGAGGTAAGTCGTATTAAAGAAGAGTTCACTGGGGCTGGATGAGGCCGGGCTAGGCTTGTGCTTCATAGACTGGTTAGTGATCTGGTCACCAGCAAAGCCCAGTTCCATCAGTCCTCACAGACAGGATATTCTCATCCTCGCTGACTTCTTGGGATGCTGGCGGTTTGGTCCGGTTTGGAAGAGACAGAAAAAAAGACGGTCACGGCAGTTCTCCTGAGATGGCTGCCCCGGCTCTGTTTTAGTATGGCCCCCCTCGTGTCGCCTTTCGCCATAGCTGCTATGGAAAGTGCCTCCTTAAGAAAAAGTCCTTGTTTGACACGGTGGCACACCGTGAGAGGGACGGCCGCTGAAATGGGAAGGAAGAGCAGTGGCAGGTGGGTCAGGCGGTCCAGAGGCCTGTGGGGTGTGTCCTGCCCCCCAATCTCCAGATCTCCTCTCCAGTGAGGCCCCTGGGCTGGGGACACGGCCGTCTCCAGCACCTTTCTAAAAAGCTTTTTATCTGGAAGTAGTTCCGGACTCACAGGGAGCTGCGGCCGTGTGCCGAGGGGCCCCCGTGCCCTCCTCCCAGGTGACCTCTGACATGGGTGGACACACGCGGGAACTTGACGTGATGCAGGCACCGAGCCTCGGCATCCGCCGGTTTCACGTGCATGGCGTGTGCGCTGCAGCACCTCCTAACACGCGGGGCACCCCCTCTGGGCGAGCTCCCCAGACACGGCCTCTCTCAGAGCCCCAGTCTAGTTACAGTCAGACAGACGGACAGACGGGCTCCAACGGCGCCGTGTGCAAACGAGGGGGTGTGGGTGTCTGGGTGTGCAGGGTGGCGCTGGGGCTGGTTGAGTCGCCTTCTCTCTCTGGGCCTCGGCTTCCCCAGTGTCTTTATGGGGAGATCGGGTTGAGTTGCATCAAAGATTTTTAAACCAGGGTTCCCAGGTCCTCAGGGGCTCAGGACTCCCGCAGCTCTCTGGACTGTATGCGTCAGATCGCATGTGACGCATTTTCCGGGTGTTGGTGTCCATAGCTTCTGCCAATATTCAGAGGGACCTGTGACTGTTGAACCAGTGAGCTCGATGACGTCGGAGGCCGTGCCCAGCTGGACCCTCTGGGCGTCCTCCCCGTGACGGACCCCTGTGGCCTGCCCTGGGCAGACCTGCGGCCCCTCGTGGGGCTGAGCCTCTGCTCCATGAACGCTGGCCCTGGGTCTCTTGCCCACCGTGGGTCAGCCGGAGGCCGCCTGGCCTTGTCTGCATTGTTGACTTGCTGTGGTCCTCACCCCTGACTGTTGTATCCAGCTGCTCCCCGACCACCCCGCCAGGGGCCTGGCTGTGATCTGAATGCTGAGCCTCTCTCCTGTGTTCTCCCCCTCTCCCCCCAGAAAAAGCTCCCCGCACTGCTGCTGGGCCGCTCGGCAGACCTGCGGCCCGGGGAGTTTGTGGTGGCCATCGGCAGCCCCTTCGCCCTGCAGAACACTGTGACCACGGGCGTCGTCAGCTCGGCCCAGCGGGACGGCAGGGAGCTGGGCCTCCGCGACTCGGACATGGACTACATCCAGACGGACGCCATCATCAACGTGAGTCCTCGAGCGGCCTCTGACAGTGCTCGCTGCCTGTCCCCAGAGCCCCTGTCCCCGGAGCCCTGTCCCCAGAGCCCCAGTCCCCAGAGCTCCCTGTCCCCAGAGCGTCTGTCCCCAGAGCCTGCTCCCTGTCCCTAGAACGTCTGTCCCCAGAGCCCCTGTCCCCAGAGCCCTTGTCCCCAGAGCCCCAGTCCCCAGAGCTCCCTGTCCCCAGAGCGTCTGTCCCCAGAGCCCCTGTCCCCAGAGACTGCTCCCTGTCCCCAGAGCCTGCTCCCTGTCCCCAGAGGCCCTGTCCCCAGAGGCCCTGTCCCCAAAGCCCCAGTCTCCAGAGCTCCCTGTCCCCAGAGCGTCTGTGCCCAGAGCCCCTCTCCCCAGAGCCTGCTCCCTGTCCCCAGAGCCCGCTCCCTGTCCCCAGAGCCCCCCCGTCCCCAGAGCCTCACTCCCTGTCCCCAGAGCCCCTGTCCCCAGAGCCTCACTCCCTGTCCCCAGAGCCTGCTCCCTGTCCCCAGAGCCCCTGTCCCCAGAGCCTCACTCCCTGTCCCCAGAGCCCGCTCCCTGTCCCTGGAGCCTACTCCATCGTTCAACATGTCTACTTGCTAGAAGGTCCTTTCTTTACATTAAGTGGGCTCTGATCCCTGTGACTTCTACCCACGGGTGCCAGGGCAGCCTTGGGAGTTAAAGGCTGCTGCCTGACCTGGAACAGCCCTTCAGAGAGGTAGGCCATAGCCAAGGCCCCTGAAATATCTTTGCCCAGGTTGCACACTGCGGCCGACATTTCTTTGTTATTGTATTGTTGTTGCATTGGACGGCACCTTTTGCGTTCACAAAGCACTTTGTGCAGACGCCCCAGTGCCCTCTCCCTGGGCTTGCCCTGGTTCAGGCTCTCTTCTGGAAGTGTCAGTCTGTAGCGTCTGTAGAGACTCCTCGGGGCCACAGGCTGACGGCTGGTGCCCCGTCCTGCGTCTGCCTGCTGCTGCCCAGCCCACGAGCAGTGGAGACAGCGAAGCGGGGCTGGAGGGACCCTGTGAGGCCTGTGCGGATAGCACCGGCCCGGGTCACCCCCGGCCATCAGACGGCCGTCCACCTGGCCTCTGTGGGCCTTGGCTTTCTTGCCTGTGAACGGGGACGGCAGTGAGGCTTGTCGATGCTACTGGGGATGAAATTCGGTTACATGTCTGCTGGTTAGAATGATAACTGGAGGAAGCCTCCTGAACCCTCGGGCGGGGCTCCTGGCACAGCTAACGTTGTGTTTCCTCCCCTTGCAGTACGGGAACTCCGGGGGACCGCTGGTGAACCTGGTAAGTGTCCTCTAGAACAGGGACCTCTAGTTTTCTTGGCTTGTGGTTTTCGTGGGGGACATGGCCTGGAGGAGGGGATGGGAGCCAGGCGCCTTCACACCGGATGGTCAGGAACGCGCTGGGCTGGAGGCCCTGGAGGAGAACATGACCCCAAGGCATGCCACCCTGTGCCCCCAAGGGATGCTGGTGCTGTTAGAGGAATAAGGGATGACTCGAGAACCGCAGCCCAGGCAGGGGCCGTGTGCCCATCGAGGACCCGGGGCAGGGGAGACGCGTTCAGGGGCCAGCCACCCCCCTGGACCTCCCCGTCCTCGTGTTTTCATGAGATGAGATGAGATGGGCATGCCACGCGACTCAGCGTCCAGGCTCCTTGGGGTTGGTCCTTGGGTCTGGGCTGTGTAGGGATAGACCGGGCCACAGGCAGGGACTTCTGGGGACCACGCTGCACAGCCAAGGTCCAGCCCGCTCCAAAACAGAGAGGCCTGTCCCCCTGAGGGCAGATCTCAGGGCAGCTCCTTAGCCTTGCCATCCCAGGTGGGGCCGGGGAGTCCAGTGCAGTCCCACCTCGGGGAGCCCCCGTCCACGGAGGGGGTCAGACACGGACACACCCAAGCGCGATGTGAGGAGCAGTGAGAGCTCCGGAGGGACGCCGGGCAGGGAGGCCTTGCAGCTGATTGGGACCAGGGAGGGCTTCCTGGAGGTGGGAGCATCCAACCTGGGCTGTGAGGATCGAAGGTTTGGGATGGATGGGGACATGCAGGAGAAGGATATTCCAGGGAGAAGGCACAGCACGGGCACGGGGATGGGGGCGCAGTCAGGCGCCGTTGCTGGAGAAGCTGCGGGAGAGGTCAGCCGGGGCTGAGGGGCCCGAGTCCTGACACAGAGGGGGAAACCCTGCAGGCTCAGCAGAGCTGAGGCCTTTGAGCTGGTGTTTCAGAAAGCTCACGGGGATGGACCTTAGGCTGGGGATCAGGAGGCTGCCACCTGTCATGCAGGCCATGGGGACGGACAAACAGGGCCCGTGAGGGACCATCTATCCCCTGGGTCCTCCACTCGGCTGGTCCTCCCACCCCACGAGCCCCCGGGGACCAGGCAGACCACGTGTGCCCTGATCCAAAGCTCAGCCCCAGGCCCCAAAGGGGCCTCCGGTCAGCTGGGCAGGCCATGGCCTGGATGCCACGTGCAAACATCACCCCTGCGATGGCCAGGAACACTGGTCTGGGGGGTGTATGCCAGGCTGTGGGGAGGGGCTCAATCCTAGGCGTGTGTCCAGAGTGAGGTCCCTGGTGGCCGGGGCAGATGCGGGCCAGGCTGCACCAGCCTCGGGGGGTGACGGGTAGGGGCAGGGTGGGAGGCCAGCTCCAAAGGGACAGAGAGAGTGGGGGACGCTGGGGAGCTGCCCTGGCCTCACTCGCCCCCACCCTGCTTCCAGAAGGAAGGGATAGATGGGGCCCTCATCCCTCAGGCCTCGTCACATCCCTCTCTCTCAGCTTCGGCCCCTCCGAATGCTGCCTGGGGTCCTCAGTCAGTGGACACTGCTTCTGAGGGCACGAGCTTCCCCAGCCGACTCTTCCAGGCAATGAAGGGGTCGGGGGTCAGGTTTGGAGGGAAATGGTGGGAGAGGCGGGGGGCCCCGGACCCAGGTGTGGACCCCAGGTGCCTCTCCAGGACAGCTTCGGGGCTGCTCAGGGAGCTGCTCGGATAGGGACACTGACGGCCAGGGTCAGCTCCAGGAACCCAGCTGCGGACGCGGTGCTTTGCAGCTGAGGTCAGCGGCTGCTTGGGCTCCCCGACTGACCGCCCACTCTGATCTCCCGCCCAGGACGGCGAGGTCATCGGCATCAACACGCTCAAGGTCGCAGCTGGCATCTCCTTCGCCATCCCCTCGGACCGCATCACGCTCTTCCTCACTGAGTTCCAGGACAAGCAGGTCAAAGGTAAAGAGCTGCTGAGGGGGGGCTGAGGCGGGGGCACTGTGCCAGGGCGGATGCCCCACAGCTTCCAGCGGGGGCCGGGCCCTCCTTCTGTGCTGTGTGCCCTTGCTCACTCCTGACGGGGCCCTCAACTCCTGGGACCCCATGGTGGCTCAGCCTCAGCCCTCTCAGGGCTTCCTCCCTGCCCTCACTTCATGGCCACTTTCCCCCCCGCCCCTCCAGACTGGCTGGGGGTCTCTGACCTCACCTCCCACCTCCAGCTGCTTGGGCTCTCAGGGCCCCACTTGTCTGGGCTGCTCCTTGGTTGTCAGAACCTGGTGCTTCCTTCCATCCACCCACCCACCCACCCACCTACCCACCAATCCACCCACCCACCCACCAATCCATCCACCCAACCTTCCATCCACCCACCCATCCTTCCATCCATCCATCCACCCATCCATCCACCTTTCCTTCCATTCGTTCTTCCTTTCATCTATCTCTCCTTCCTTCCTTCCTTCTGTTCATCCACCCATCTGCCTGCTCACCCACCCGCTCACCCTTCCTTCCACCCGCCCGCCCGTCCCCGGGTAGTCCGTGTTTCAGCCCTCTGGCCGTGCAGACTGCCTGGTAGGGCAGCCTCTACTCCGGGGAAGTGGAGCCCAAGCCCCTGATCCTTGAAAGTCCCTCTCCCCTCAGCCCCCATCTCCTCAGCCCCCATCTCCTCACCCCCGTCCACACAGGGCTGTGCAGCCCACCCTGCCCACTCCTAGATGAGTGTCCATCGGGAGAGGCGGTGACCGGCGCGGGCAGCTCTCCCTAGTGAGGGCATGCCAGTCACCTTGCTCAAGTCGGTGGTCACAGCTGCTTTCCAGAGGAGGGTCACACTTCTCCTGATCTCAGGACCTTTCCTGGTGGCCTTCACCTCCCCAACTGTTGTTTCAGCCCAAGAGAACTCCCTCCCGCCATTTTATCTCCCGTGCCCACCTCCTGGCTAGTACCAGACCTGACTCAGCCCTGCTACTCACACCCTAAATTGCTTCCCTGTCTCTCCCCGCCCCCTCATCAGCAGTTCATTGAGAGCAGGGGGCTTCTTCATGCCCTCCCTATCCTCCACAACCCTGCCAGTCAAGCACACGGACCCCAGTGCAGCCCAGACTGGTGGCATGAAGACTGGTCACAAGAAGAACTGCTGTTGAGGACTCCATTTGGTTCATCAGTGTCCGTTATGTGAAGATAGCTGGAGCCAGGGCAGAGGCAGTCTTCCCTAAAGAAGCTGAAGGCTTCTGCTAGACGGGGGCATCAGCCAACCTCTTGAGCCCTTTTCCCCTTGGCTGCTAGGAAGCTCAGAACTTGACCCAGGGCTGCACCTTCGTACTGGTCATAGCCTTGGTCCTTTCTCTAATTGCTGAGCTTTTCCAGTGTGGTTATCCTCTGCTCCAGGGGTCCCTTTGAGTTTGGCACCTTCCCGGAAATTGGTGGAGCTGCACTTTGCAGAGATCGAGCTGTGAGGTGACTGTTTTGTTAGAAATGGGGTGATAGCATCCTCTTCCTTCTCGCCTCTCTTCCTTTCTGCTCTCAGACAAGAACCTACCGGGGGCCGGGGTTTGCTCCTTTGTTGTACCTGGACTGTCAGTGCTGACCTCACCCGAGACCCCTGGGAAACGCTCACCCCGTTCCCAGAGCTGTCACCTCCCCCCGGACATGTGGACTAATCAAAGATCCCCATCAGTCTTAGCTGAATGACTGAATCTATAACTTAAAGTCCTTCTGGAGTTGACTGGTGTTCCCTTTTGCTTCCTTTTTTAATAAAAAATCAAATTATCCAAACCCAGTTAATCTAAATTTCTTTAAAACAAACCATTCTTTTATTAAACCAGGGAGACGTTAGTTAAGGTGCACGTCTTGTTCCCGTCTAGGAGCTGGGGTGCAGAGGCCTCTGGGGGCTTTCAGGGTAAGAGAGACTACCATGCTCGTCTGGGGGAGCCTTGGACTGGGGCCCCAGGAGGGTCTGGGGGTTCAGCCAGCCTTAGGACTAAAGTGTACCCCCACGAGGGTATTTGTTTTAAGGGGGCTGGCAGTTATGGGTGTCTGCCCCTCTGTGAACTGCGGGAGATGGCTCCTCAGCGGTCATCTCCAGCCTGGGGAGAGGAAAACCTCACTCCTCTCCTGATCTGGGGGTCTCTGTGGCCTGGGAGCCGAGGAAGGGCTGCAGGGAGGCTCTGGGGGAGGGGGGAGTGGGCACTGAGGAAAAAGGGCCCGAATGCACATTCCCTGGTCTCAGGGTCACAGGCAGACTCGGGGGACCCACGAGCTAGGCTCCTGAATCCTTCCCAAATAAAGGAGGAAGGAGGGCCGCAGGAGCAGAGGCTGGGCCAGGGGGCCCGTGTTATGGAGCGCTGGCCCAGCGCCTTGCTGATGCTCTTCGAGCCTCCCCCGTGTCCCTCCTCGAGGGGCCAGAGGCTTCAGTGCCCCTGATGTGAGTGCCATCTGGGCTGTCCCCCAGCTCTGCGATGGGCCACTTTCCGCCTCAGCCCTCTCATCTGCAGAGTGGGGCCAGGTTCAGCCCAACCGCTGCCCGTGTCTGAGAGCCTGCTGGGCACGTGGGCTCCGGTGGGTCTCTGCCCCCTGAGCTTTCGTGCTAGTGGGGAGGAGGCCACGAGAGCGCCAACATGTAACATGACGTCAGGGTAGTGCCGCGGGGGCCCGCAGGAGAGAGGGGCGTGGGTGAGAGCGTCAGACCGTGGACGCTGGGCTCTATTCTAAGTGGTGGGCTGAGGAAGTGACGATTTAAAGAACCCCACTGGCTGCCGGGCAGGAAGTCCACTGTGGGTGGCAGAGGAGATGCTGGGGTCCACGTAGGGCCCACGGCTGCCTTCCCGGAGGCCTGGCTTGGGGTAGTGGCAGCGAGGGGTCAGGAGTGGTTGGGTCCAGCAGGACTCGCTGGAAGGTGGATGTCGGATGTGAGCAAGGAAAAGAAGCTGAAGTGACAAAGGCCGAGCACTGGGTGCTAAAGGGCCGTTTCCTGGGGTGGGGTCGGGGGCAAGGCAAGGATTAGCCCCGATGCCCCAGAAGCCTCAGGCGTGCGCTTCACTCTTGTGTGGTTTTTTTTTCTTGTTGAGATGACATTCACGTGATACACGGTAACCCCTGTAACATGCACGGTTCAGCCGCGTCAGTGCACTCACGGTACAGCTGTCACCACTCCGGTTCCCAGACTGTCCCAGCTCCCCAGAGAGCACCCTGCGCCCCTTAAGCAACCACCCCCCTCCTTTGCTGCTGTTTTATTCCCGTCGTTGGTGTTCTTGCCTCATATCCGGTCCAGAGTGGTTCCATGACATGTTTAGAAAGAAACAAACAGGACTCTCGACCCCCTGCAGCCTTGTTTCCAGGGCGGCCTGGCCGACACACATCATTTAGGTGACGCTCCAATAAGGGTGGAAGACGAGGGTTGATGGTTATGATTCTGCTGACCCAGAAATTCAGCCAGGCCGCCTGCACCCCATGTTTCTAGAGAACCCGCGTGTGCCCGGGCCTGCTGGCTCTAGGGTCGGGGGAGGTGGGGGTGCTCTGCTGCCCAAGGACTCTAATGGGACGGCCGAGGTGGCCCCGGGCCGCACTTCTGCCCCGCCAGGGCACTGCTCACTCACAGGCACAGGGAGCGCAGCTTTCTTCCTCTTTTCAAGCACGGCCTTGGGGTTATGGGCAGAGCTGACCAGTGGCAGGACCCACCCCAGGGCAGGAGGAAGGGCCGAGGCCTCAGTCCTGGGCCTTTCCCTTTCCTCTGAGAACCTCATCCAGGCTCGTGGATTTAAATGCCATCTAGAGAGTGACTCCCCCAAACTTACGTCTCCAGCCCCCCACTCCCTGGGCGTGCCCGTCGCTGTGCCCCCTCTCAGTTAGGGGCAGCTCCATCCTCTGGCTTCCCCCCCTACGTCCAATCCATCAGCCAGCCCTGTTGGCTGTACTTTGGGGATCTGTCCACCTGGCAGCTGCCCTGTCTCCAGCTCCACCCCCGTGACCGCCACCAGGAGCACTCACCTGGGCTTGTTGCCTCCTCCCTGCTCCTCTGCCACTGCCCTTCCCCCACAGACCCTTCGCACTGCACTGCCGAGTTTCAGAATTTAAGGCAGACCACTCACGTCTCTGCTCGAAACCGTCCACAGCCTCCACCTCTTTTGGGGTAAACACCAGAGCTTTCTATGGCCCACCAGACCCGTGGGGCCAGGCCTCCGGCCTCCCTCTGGCCTCAGCTCCCACTTGGTACCATCCATTACCATCCATCAATCATCTTTGGTGAAATGTCTGCTTAAATATTTTGCCCATTTAAAAAATTTAGGGTGCTTGTGTTCTTATTATTAAGTTTTGAGAGTTCTTTATACATCTGGATCTGAGCCCTTTACCAGATAAGTGGATTGCAAATATTTTTGCTTGTGACTTGTCTTTTCATTCTCTTAACTGTCTTTAAAGAACAGTTTTGTAAATTTTGATGAAGTCGAATTTACCCATTTTTTTTTATGGATTGTGCATCTCGTGTTGTATCTAAGAAATCTTTGCTAACTGAAGTCAGAAAGATTTTCTCCTACATTTTCTTCTGAAAGTTTTACTTTCTGAGCTTTTAGATTTAGGACTATGAAGCATTTTGAACTAACTTTTTAAAAATAGTGCAAAGTATGAATCAAAGTTCTTTTTTCTTGTTTTGGATATTTGATTGTTCCAGAACCATCTGTTGAAAAGACTATCCTTTCTCCACTGAATTGCCTTTGCAACTTTGTGAAAAACAAAATGAGCGAGGCCGGCCCAGTGGCGCAGCAATTAAGTGCACGCGCTCCGCTGCAGCGGCCCGGGGTTCGCAGGTTCGGATCCTGGGTGCACACTGACTCACCGATTGTCAAGCCATGCTATGGCGGCGTCCCAAATAAAGTGGAGGAAGATGGGCACGGATGTTAGCCCAGGGCCAATCTTCCTCAGCAGAAAGAGGAGGATTGGCATCGGATGTTAGCCTAGGGCTAATCTTCCTCCTGAAAAAAAAAAAAATGAGCATATTCTGTCCACTTGTCTATTTGTCTGTGTTACACCATCCTGATTGCTTTGGCTTCATGCTGAGTCTGGAAGTCAGTCCTCCAACCTTGTCCCTCGCTTTCCAAGTTGTTTTGTTCTTCTAGATCCATTGCATTTCAGTCTGAGTTTTAGAATCAGCTTGTCAATTCCTACTCAAAAATCTCCCCCTGGTGTTTTGATTGGGATTGTGTTGAATCTGTAGGTCGATTTGGGGAGAATTGTTATTTTGACAAGATTGAATCTTCTGACCCAGGAACACAGACTATCTCCCCAGTATTTAGGTCTCCCCGGACTTCTGTCAGAGTGTTTTCTAGTTCTCAGGGTACACGTCTTACACGTCTTTCATCAGGTTTATTCCTAAGTATTACATAATTTTGATGCTGTTATAAATGGTATATTCTTTTAAATTTAAATTTCCGATTGTTTGTTATGAGAATATACAAATAAAATTGACTTTTGTAAGTTGATTATGAGAGATCCTGCCACCTTGATAACTTACTCACAAGTTCTAGTAGCTTTTTTGTAGATTCCATCAGATTTTCTACATAGATGATTTTGTAGTTTGTGAATAAAGACAGTTTTACTTTTTTCGATATGGATACATTTTTCTTTCTTGCCTGGCTAGACTCTCCCATAAAATATTGAATAGAAGTGGTGAGAGTGGACATCCATGCCTTGTTCCAGACCCCAGGGAGAAATCTTGAGTCTCTCACCATTAAGTATGATGTTAACTGAGGGTTTTTCATAGAAGACCTTTATCAGGTTGGAAATGTTCCCTTTTATTTCTAGTTTTAATTAGGAATAGATGTTAGATGTTTGTCAGATACTTTATCTGCACTTTTTGACATGATGGTTTTCCTGTTTAGTCTGTTAATGTGGTAAATTGCGTTGGCTGATTTTTGAGTGTTAACCATCCTTGCGTTCCTGGGGTAAACCTCACTTAGTCATGATGTATTATCCTTTTTAGGTATTGTTGGATTTGATTTGCGGGAAACGTGTAAGGATTTTTTGCATCTATCTTCATGAAGAATATTGGTCTAGTTTTCTTTTCTGGTTTTGGTATCAGGATAATGAGCTGAGAAGTTGTTTAAGAAAAACACTCCTCTACTGTGAATTCTCTGCTATAACACTGATTCACTTCTAGCACTTCTGGTCACCAAATGTGTGACCATTTCCCACACCAAGCTGGGTGTCCTACAATTTAACTCAATTCTGACACTGTCTACCTGGAGATAGCATCATACCCCACAGGTTAAGGGCTCAGTCCCAAAGACTGCCCCACCAACCCACCTTCAAATGCTAATCGAAAGTCAAGGTTGTCACCTGTGGCTATAAATCAGTTTCCCGTGAGCCCCTCCTTGGTTCAGTCATTTGCTAGAGCAGCTCACAGAACTCAGGAGGGTAGTTTACTGACTAGATTACCAGTTTATCATAAAAGGATGTGACTCAGGAACAGCCCGATGGAAGAGATGCACAGAGCACGGTATGGGGGAAGGGGTGCAGAGCTTCTATGCTCTCTCTGGGCACATCACTCTCCCAGCACCTCCACATGGTCACCAACCCAGAAGCTCTCCTATCCTATCCTTTTGGGGTTTTATGGAGGCCTCATTATGTAGGCATGATTGATTAAACCATTGGCTGTTGGTGATTCATCCCTAGCCCATCTCCCCCTGCAGAAGAGGGAGGGCTAGGGCTGAAAGTTCCAGTCCTCTAATTACATGCGGTTGGTTCCCCTGGCAACCAGCCCGCATCCTTAGGGGCTTCCCAAAAGCCACTTCATTAGCATAAACTCACAGGTGTTTGAAAGGGACTTGTGAATAACAAAAACCCATTTCACCGTGATAGTTATGCAGCTATTTCAGGAGCTGGGAGCAAAAGATGCCCCTTATAGCTCTTATCACTTAGGAAATCATGAAAGTTTTAGGAACTATGTGCTGGGAACCATAGATGAAGATCAAAATATATATTTCTTATTATAAATTATAATATCACAGAAGTATTCATTCACTTTTAGTTTTCTAGAGGAGTTTGGGTAGAATTGATACTATTTCTTCTTTAAACAGGTGATCAAATTCTCCTGTGAGACCATCTGGGCCTGAAGTTTCTTTGTGGGGAGACTTTTAGCATGATTTCCATTTCTTTATTGAATATAAGGCTGTTCAGGTTATCTATTTCTTCTTGAGTGAACTTCGGTAGTTTGGAAATTTCAGGAAATTTTCTATTTTGTCTAAGTTGTGAAATTTATTGGGATCAAGTTGTTCATGATAGTCTCTTATCCTTTTAATACCTGTAGAATTTGTGGTGATGTCCCCTCTCTCATTTCTAATATCAATAATTATATCTTTTCTCCTTTTTTCCTATTAAGTCTTGCTAAAAGTTTATCAGTTTTATTCATCTCAAAGAATCAGCTTTTGGTTTTTATTTATTTTCTCTATTGTATTTCTGTTTCTTATTTAATTTATTTCTACTCTTTATTATTTCCTTTCTTCCCTTTACATTGGGTTTCATTTGATGTTCTTTTTCTAGTTTTTAAGGAGAAAGCTGAAGTCATTGACTTGAGAACTTTCTTCTTTTCTAACATTTAGTACTATTAATTTCCCTCTAAGTACTGCTTTACCTACATCTCACAAATTTTGGTATATTGTATTTTCATTTTTATTCAGTTTAAAATATCTTCTAATTTCCCTTTTGATTTCTTCTTTGAAGATGGGTTGTTTAGAAGTGTGTTATTTAGTTTTTATGTTATTGGGAATCTTGTTAATACCTTTCTATTATTGATTTCTAGTTTAATTCCAGTGTGGTCAGAGAGCATACTTTCGTGACATGAAGTTTTAGAGGTGTACCGAGACTTGTTCTATGGTTGAGAATATGTGAATGTTATTTCTGGGTCTAGGATGCCAGCTGAGTCATGGGCAGCTGGGGGACAGAGGTGCCACACTAGTGAGCTGTGTACCATGCTCCAACTGGAGGGCCTGGCACACGGGTGGTGCTCACTGGGCATTTAGGGTCAATGTTATCACTTATGGGAAGGCGGGGAAGTGACGAGTCCAGATCTGAGTGAGGCAAGTTTGGGGAGCCTTCAGGTGGAGGCTGGAGAGGGACCCCCCACTGGCCACTGGGGGCCGGGTGTGGGACTCATCGGGAGAGCAGGTGTGAGAGCTGATGGGGTTGGCGGGTGCCTGAGGGTGAAGGTGGCGTGAAGCCACCAGACCAGAGCCAGGACATTTCCCAGCCCCTCAAGAGCAGCCAAGGGGACAGAGGCGGCTCTAGGCTCTAGGTGCCTGACCACACAGGGCTGGGTTGGCCCAAGCAGGATGGCTCCTGCTGCTTTCTGCTCCCGGGGGATCCTTGGCCCTGCCTGGCCCCTCAGGGGGCAGAGGCTTTCACGGCAGCTCTCACCGAGTCCCGTGGTCTTTGTTTCCAGACTGGAAGAAGCGCTTCATCGGCATACGCATGCGGACCATCACACCCAGGTGAGTGTCTGAGGGACGCTGCCCCCTGCTGCCCCTCCATTCTCGCCCCTCCCTTCGGCCCTCCTCCCAGACCATGGCCCAGCTTCGCCCAGCCACCTGCACGGGCTCCAGTGGGCCCGACACACTCAGGCTTCTGAGCCTTTGCTCAGGCCTCTCGCTCTGCCTGACATGCCTTTCCTTCCTTTGCCTGACAAATTCCTTCGGCTCCTTCAGGACTCCATTCAGGTGCCCCCTCCTCCAGGAAGCCTCCTGGATTAGTTTTCTGTGGCTGCCATAATAAACTACAACAAACTTGGTGGCTTAAAACAATAGAAATTCATTCTCTCACAGTTCTGGAGGCCAGAGTCCAAAGTGAAGGTGTCAGCAGGGCTGTGCTCCCTCTGAAGGCTCTAGGGGAGGGTCCTTCCTGCCTCTCCAGCTCCTGGGGGCTGTAGGTGTTTCTTGGGTTGTGGTTGTGTCACTCCAAGCTCTGCCTCTCTCTTCACACGGCCTCCTACCTGAGCGTCTGTGTCCAGATCTCCCTCTCCTTTCTCTTATAAAAGTACCAGTCGTTGGAGGTAGGGCCGCCCTAAGTCAAGATGATCTCCTCTAGAGATCCTTAACCACTTATGTCTGCAAAGACCCTGTCTCCAAACAAGGTCACAATCTGAGGTCCCAGGTGGACGTGAATTTTGGGGGACACTATTCTACCTCCCAGGCCACTCAAGTGGGAGGAAGTGCCTCTGTCCCCAGCATCTCACTGGCCCCATGGTGTTGGAATTGCCTGTTGTTGCCGCCCCACCTTGACTGTGAGCTCCTTGGGAGCGAGGACTGTGTCCTGCTCATCCCTCTGCCCCAGCACCAGCTCTGCAGCAGAGCGGGTGCCTGGAAATACTGAACGAGTGAACTAAAGAAGGGTGGGGAAGAGGAGGGACAGGGAGGAAGGAAAGGAGGCAGGGAGGAAGGAAAATGCAAAGTCGAGTGCAAGGATTGGAAGGAGAAAGAGCTCGCTGCGCTGGGGAGCTCGGGGAAGAACTGTTCAACTGACCGCACGCTGAACCCCACACAGTCCCTAAAATGATCGTTCCTCCTGTTTCAGCAGCTCTCAATCTAGGGATTAAATCAGAAAGTGATTTGTAATCAAGACCAGTATACCAATTTACCTTTTAAATGTGTTCTTTCTTTCTGTCTTTCATCCGTCCAGCCAGCCGTCACACCATCCGTCCCGTCTTCCCTCTATCCGTTCTGTCATTCACCCCTTGTCTGTTCGTCCTCCTCCCATCCGTCCATTTATCCCTCATTCCTTCCTCCTTCCATCCGTCCATCCATCCTTCTTCCTTTCCTTCCTTGCTCGCATCCCTCCCCCCGCCCATCCTCCCATCTGTCCATCGTCCTCCCCTACCCACTCTTCTACCCACCCACCTGCACTAGGGTTTCCCTGGAGGAGCTGTGTCGAGTGGGGGACCCAGACAAGAGCAGTGACACCCCAGAGTGGTCAGTGGCAGGCCAGGGCAGTGTGGGTGGCAGCCCGGAGGAGGCTCCTCGTCTGGCCTGGGTGGTGGAGGGAGGGGCAGCGTTGCACCAGGAGCCAGTTTAGAGACTCCGAGGATGTGCTGACAGTGGAACCGTGCTTTCAGTGTGGTGGAGGAACTAAAGGCCGGCAACCCAGACTTCCCGACCGTCAGCAGTGGGATTTATGTGCAAGAGGTTGTTCCGAATTCACCTTCTCAGAGGTAGGCTCCCAGGAGGAAGTGGGCGGGCCTGACGGGAGGCGCTCAGACATCCCGGCGGTGGGGTAGGTGGGCGTGGGGCCTGGGCTGGGCCTGCTTCACTGACCTCGAGTGATCTTGATCTTCTTGGCAGCATGACGTGACGTGGGTGGGATTGTGGCCTGTCTTCTAAGCCAGGGGCGGCTGGAGAGATGAAGTACACCGTAGAGCTCAGGCCACGCCCTGTCCTGGCCCAGACTGTCCTTTCCTTCAGGTCTGGGGAGACCATGGGGGAGGCCCCGTCTAAGCTGAGAAGCCCGCTCCAGCCTGACTCCCCCAGCCAAGGGGGCCAGCCTGGGTCTCTCTGGGCCTGTTCCCTCGCCTGCAAAATGGACATGATTCAGCCCTCTCTTTCTACCCCAGGGGACTTGGGACTTTGTCAAGATCAAATGAAATAAAGCGTTGCTTTCTTTGAACCGTCAAGAACTAGAGAAAGGTTGAGGTTGCCACCCCGTGAGCCGAGGCAGGCAGAGCAGCGAGGTTTCTACACCTGTGCGTGTTGATCCAGTCCCCGAGATGGGCTCCGAGGAGGTCCCCTCCCCTCCTGTGCCTGGTCTCCAGCAGCACAGTGGGTGGGCTGCACCAGCTCGGTGGTTCTAACCTGTAATTCCGGGAGCTGGAGGTGGTCTGCGCTGGGGTCTGGCTGCTTGGGGAGCCAGGACGGGGTGGGTGGAGACGAGCCAGGCAGGCCGGCCCCAGCCCCCACGGCCCCTTCAACCCAACAGGACACCTTCTTTCTGTTTTCTGAACTTTGCTGCTTCAGGAGGCCGTGCTGGAAGATGTGGGCCCCGCGTGTTCCTCTGTGACGGACACAGATAGCACACGTGCTCAGCCCACTGCCGGCCCGCAGGAAACACTGTTGAAGTGCAGATCCCTGAAGAACCACCACGCTCAGGCCCTTGATTCGGGGCCGCTGCGCACCGCTGCTGTCAGCGGCAGCGGTTACGGGGAGCGGCCGCGTGCAAGACCAGAGAGTGAGGCTGGTGGGGCGGTGGCTGCCGCGGACCACGGCTGCGTCGTGAGCCAGGCGTGCCCCACGCGTCATGGCCTTAATCATCACTGCAGCCAGGGGGGTGGGCCACTGCGCCCAGTCCCTTTCACAGATGGAGACAGGCTTAGAGAAGTCACTCCCCCCGGCTCACACGGCCGGCACGTGTGGATCTTGGCGCCGTCACCCACACGTCTAACCACCATGCCACCCTGCCTTGTTCTGGGTGGAGGAGAGGGTCACGGCGAGTCAGATGCAGGAGGGAGGCCAGCCCAGTGAGCTCTGCCTCTTCTGCGCAAGTCTTAGCAACAGCAGTAACGTTAGAATCAACACCCTGGACCTCGTTGTAATTTGCAAAGCATGCCCCCACGTGGGACTGCGTGTGTGGAAACTGTGGCTCAAGGGGGCCGAGTGCCTGGCCTGAGGCAGCCCAGCTAGGAAGGCTGCAGCCAGAACTTGAACCAGCCCTTCTGAGGTGTAGACAAAGTAGACTGAGAAAGCACTTGCCCGTCCTAGGACGCTGGTGTCCGTCCGGTGTGAGAGCCTTGCAATCAGGACGCTGGTCTCACCTGGTAAACCGGATGGTGCCCCGACCCGGGCCCGGGCCTCGAGGCACTGTGCAGTGACCATATGTCTCTCCTGTTGGCAGAGGGGGCATCCAAGACGGCGACATCATTGTCAAGGTCAACGGGCGCCCTCTGGCCGACTCGAGCGAGCTGCAGGAGGCCGTCCTGAACGAGTCCCCGCTGCTGCTGGAGGTGCGGCGGGGGAACGACGACCTCCTCTTCAGCATTGCGCCCGAGGTGGTCGTGTGAAGGTGGGGCCGACCTTCTTCTGTGGCCGAGCTCCAAAGCCTGCAGCCGAGGACAGGTGCCAGCTGAGTGGTTCCGTCCAGAACCACTGGCTCCCGTGGGATCAGGACGAAGGACCGGGATCGGTCCTCAGCAGAGCCAGCAGCCTCCTCCTGGCCATCCAGGGGCAGAGCCTCAGGCTGGGCCTCGCCAGGGGTCCACATCTCAGCCTTTGGGGAGCGTTGGCTCCCACATCATGGTGCCCATGGGGGCAGCCCAATGTCCCCCTCATACAAATGCTCCTGAGGGCCACCTTCCAAGTTCTCGGGATGTCTAGAAAACTCCTCTGTAGTTCCCCGGAGGTCCCATCCTCTCTGCCACCTTCCTGCCTTTGCACCTGTCGATACCTCTGTCTGAAATGCCCACCCTGCTCCTACCCCACCTTCCCCTCACCGACTCTCACCTGCTCAGGTCTCAGCTTTCCTCCTCCCCCAGGAATGCCTCCCTGGCCCCCCGGAGCCCGAAACCACAGCACCCACCACGTTGAATGCCCAGGGCTGTCTGCCCCGCCAGCCTGGAGTCCCTGGTGGGCAGGCCCCCTCTGACACCCTCGAGGAGGCACCGAGGGGATGTTCCCTGGCTGCCCAGTCCAGCTCTGCGGCTGGCGATGAGGTTCCCCCTTCCCAGACGGGAGCGCAGCTGGAAGCGGGCAGAGTGTGTCTGACACGCTCTGGAAGGCCTGCTTGTCCTCCCGGAGGTGACCATGGGGCAGAGGGCAGAGGAAGCTGGGACCTGTCAGGGGGAAGGGGTTGCAAGGACTGAGCCAGCTTCGCCTCCCCTCGCTGTTCTGGACGGAGTGGCCGACGCACGGACTCGTCCCAGGAGCAGGGCGGGAGGCACCCCCTCAGCTGGGGAGCGTGTTTTGGGGTGTAGTTGTGAGCTTCGCTGTTCGTTGATTCCCGTGTTGCCTGTACTGTAAGTTTCTCTACTGTACGGAAATTAAAGTTTACAAGCGCATGGTGCCTAGCCAGCAGGGTCTTTGGGGTGCCCACCCCCTGCCGGACGCAGCTTTTCCTGGGACCCACAGCCCACACACCAGGAGGCACAAAAACCTGGAAATCGTCTCGAGCCCACAGACAGCACCGCACACCAACCCCCCGGCCACTCTGGTCCCGGCTCCCCCCCTTATTCCAGCCCCGTAGTCTCGGGCAAGACGCTCCCCTGGCCCTGCCTTGGCCTCTCCCCCATCCAGGAGGGACACTGCGACGGCCCACGTCCTGGTAATTCGGGCAGACCAGCTGGAAAGGTGCCTGGCTTACAGCGAGCCCCCGTGGAGCCGGGCTTGTGTGCCAGGGGGGTGACAGAGCTCTCCCTGCATCTGCTCTGTGTCACCCTCACAAAGCCACCCAGCAGTGGGGAGTGCGGCGGAGAGAGACAAGGCAGGTTGCCCAGGGACAACGCCGGGGGGGTGGGGACAGGGCAGCAAGTGGGCACTGCAAGCTTGAACTTGCCCAGGGCGAGCTCCTCGGGCAGACGTGGGGACATCAGGGCGGAGGGGGAGGGCCTGGCCTGTGTTCTGGACCGCCGAGTCCAGAAGGATCGAGGCCCCCGGGCCAGCCCTCGCTGAGGGGCAGGGTCTGGGCAGCTGTGTGACCACGGGCCACCTTCTCTCCCTGGGGGTCGGGGGGTGAACTGCAGACCTTCAAGCCCCTCCAAGCTCTGAGAGCCTGCGATTCGAGGGTCCGGATATAAATGACCCCACCACGGGGCTAATTTTAGGAGATGGCTTCAGATGGCTGTGGCAGCAGCTGGATCCTGTTTGTCACCCAGGAGGGACCCGCAGGACATCCCTGGAGACAGGCACACGGGGCATTGGTGACACCAGGTGTGGCCGGCTGTGTGCACTACAGCCCGCCAGACGGGGGGACATCAGACCAAAGAGCAGCGGCACCCACGCCCAGAAAAGGACCGGACACGGTTGCCAGCAGCTTTTAATGCGGGCGCTGTGATCTGGTTCACCATCCCGTTGTCGCAGTCCGCAGGTTCAGGTTATCTCGTGAGCTGAGCACCCCCTGCACCCCGGTCACACCAGGCCCTGCTGGGGACGCAGGGGCCGGGCACAGAGGTGGCCCCGCCAGACGCGTCCCACCCCCACCCCGCCTCGGTCTCCACCTCTACCCCGTCTGTCCTGATCTAAGATGCTGGCAGTGGGACACTGTACCCCATCCTGCTGCAGGGGTCTTCTGGAAAGTCAGAGCCTGGCCAGGAGCCTGGTTCAGCCCGCACCATGGGGCTGCCCACCTCCCAGCTCGCCCCCACCCCCTACCTCCCACCCAGAGTGGGCCAAACCCAACAGGCTGGGTGCCATCCCAACCTCCCTTTGCCCCTGCCCACCTCCCTATCTAGAAGAGTCCTAATGCCCAAAGTCCGTCCACCTTCCCAGGCCTCTGCTCTAGCTCCCACCGGGCAGGCGGGCCGTCTGCCTTCTGCACACGCTCTGCAGGACGCTGTGAGAGTAAGGAGGCTACAGAGTAAGGTTCCTGAGAGTCAGGAGCCCGGCGCTGGTGTCACGGCAGAAGTCTGGAATGAGACCGCCAGTGTGTGGGCCTGGACTTGGGAAGAGGGCAAGCTGGAAGCAGGGCATTGAGAGCCCGGCCGTGAACTTGCCCAGGGCCAGGCGGCTGAGAGGGATCTGGAAGTCCAAGATCAAGGTGGGGTCCTAGCTGGCTGTAGCTGTGTGCTCACATGGGGCGGGAGGGAGCGGGGGCTCCCATGTCACTTCACGTATGGGCGGCAACCTCGTCAAGAAGACGACACCCTCATCTGCCCTGCTCACCTCCCAAAGACCCCACCTCCACAGCACGTCGCACTGGGGTCAGGGCTTCAGCATACTGGGGGGACACAGTCCAGTCCGTAGCACAGGGACTGAGGCAGGAAGGGAGAGAAGCCAACTGAGGCTTGTGGCACTGAGCTGGTGGCCTCTGGGGCACCTGGGGGTGAACCCCGCTGGAGACCCTCAGAGGAACTGTGCAAGATGAGCTGAGAGGCGTCCCCTGAGGCATGGGGAGACGGCGGTGTTCATCCACAGACCCCTCCCTCCCGCACTCGCGGGGGCTGCCCTGGGGTGTTAGGTCCTGGGCGCCTGGGCTGCCCTGCTGGGGGCTGAGCAGTGTCCACAGTGCTGGAGAGAACCCTCAGGCCAAGGGGCAGAGGGACACAGGCACCGGAGGTGGTGCTGACAGCCAGCCCAGAACTGTCCCTCACGGCTGCAGGTGAGCTCAGAGGTGCGGGGGCGTGGGCACATGCAGCCCTGCCCGGCACCTGCCCGATAGATGTCAGTCGGTTATTCCAGAGCCCAGACAGGCCGCCCGGCTCCTGCCTGTGGGCATCTCACAGAGCTTTCTTTGCCCCGAGGTCTGGAGCAGTGGGGGAGGGGCGGATGCGGTGTGCACGAGGTGAGGGAGTGGCCACTGCCCAGACAGGGAGCAGGGCTGAGACCATCTCCTCGTCTCTAAAGCCGTGACAGTGCCTGTTTGCTGCAGTAAACACTGGACTAAATGTCACATAGGAGCCTCCTGACTTGGGAGCTGCCCCAGATGGTCACTACACATCCTCTCGCTCCCTGTCACCAGCCCCGAGGTGACCACGGCCACCCCCCTCTGGCCTCAGGCTGTCCATATGTGACAGGGGCAGGTGGGATATAGGGATCTCAGAGCTGGGAGTCAGCGGGCCTGGGCTGTGCTCTCTGCCCTTCGCTGGCTGACCTCTGCCAGGGCCTCAGCTCCGAGCTTCTGCATCCAGGGAGGCCTGTGGTTGCCCCCCCGGGAGGAGGGACCCCTCACTCGAGGCTGGGGGCTGCCCGCTCGCCCCCCCTGGCTGGCCCTGCAGCCATGAAAGTGGGCTCTGAGCCTTCAAAGCCTCTGTCCTCCGCCAGCCACCCAGCCCTGACCACCCCCAGCCAGGCAGAGCTGGCCTCCCAGCTGCCCCTCCAGCTGTGCTCAGTGAAAAACAACTTTTTTGGAGCCTGCCAGCTGCCGCCAGAGCCATTCATTGTGCAACCCTCCGGGCTCCTGACGTAACCCCCAGGGCTGGGCTCGCAGCCCACCCTCTCCTCTGTCTGCCTTGGAAGCTGGAAATGGGGTGCTGACCAGGCCAGAACCCACGGGGAGGAGCACCCTGTTCCAGCCTCGGGTCCCTCCGCAAACACTGGAATCCTAGAAGGACGGCCAGAAGGAGCGTCCCTGTGACCAAACGCCCCATTGGACAGAGGGAGAAACCAAGGCCCAGAGAGGAGAAGGAGTTGGGGTCACACATGGGCAGTGGCTGGCCTCCTGGGGACGAGGGCTGAGCTCCTGGCTGCCCCGCAGGCTGGGCTGGAGCAGACAGCAGTGGCCGAAGCAGCTGCAGGATCTGCGTCTGCTGCCCGAGGCCAGGATCTCCAGGATCTCCGGGAGGGAGGCTCCCGCCAGCGGCAGCCCTTCGTCACGGCATCTTCCGTCCGGAGTCCCTCCCTGCTCCCTCTGGGATTAGCGGATCCAGAACACGGTGACCCAAGACGGAAATTCTGGAACGGGTCAGATTCGAGGGAGACAGCAGGAGAGCCTGGCACTGTTACCCTGGCCTTGAGCAGCGCCTGGGGCCACCGGGGCTGGGGGCCCCCTGCCCACACGTGCCCCAGCTCTGAGTCTGTGCACGGCGTCCCGCCTCCCCTCCACCCTGCAGGCAGCGGACACTCATCTCCCCTGCTCGGCTGCCCTGCTCTTGGTCCAAGGTCACCAGGCCTTTGGGGGTCCGCCGCTGCTCTCATCTCCCTCCTCTCCACTCCTCTCCCCGCCCTGGCCTTTGTGCAGGCTGCTCCCTCTCCCGGGACCCTCTCCCGGGCTCCCCCACGCCTGCTTCCTTCCCACTGACCATCCCCTCCGCGGGCTGGGCTGGGCTGGAAAATGGCCCCACCGGTGTCCACATCATAACCCCCCGGAACCCGTAACATCACCTGGTGTGGCCAAAGGGACCTTGCAGCTGTGATCCAGTGAGGGATCCTGAGATGGGAGGTTATCCTGGGTTCTTGGGTGGGCCACAAGGCCCTTACCAGAGGTTGGCAGGAGGGTCAGAGCAGAAGACGGGACAGTAGGGTGCCATGAGGTAGGGGCTGAGGACGCAGGGACTTCTGCAAGCTGAAAAAGCTGTTCTCTTCCTGAAGCTTTGTTATCTCACATTTACATTTAGAGCCACAGTCCAACTGGAATTGACTTTTGTGGATGGTGCAAAGGAGAGGTTTCTCCATCGGAACATATCTAAATGTATCTAAATGTCCCCTAGACCATTTATTTTAAATGCAATTCTTTCCTCCTTTGTCGTAAACCAAGCTCCCATACGTGTGCAGGCCTGCTTCTGGACACCTTTGTCATGTTGATCTTTCTGTCTTGCCCTGATACCCCCCGGTCTTAATTACTTCATCTTTACAATGCACTTTGTTATCTAGCACAGCGAAACCAGCCACCTCGTACTTTCCCTTCAAGGCTGCTTCGCTCTTCTGGACGCTGCTTTTCTTTGTATAGTTTAGAATAAGGCTATCCAGCTCCACCTCTTGTGAATTTCATTAGAATGGCGTTGAATCTCCAGATCAGTTTTGAAAGAGGTGCTGTATTTATGATATTCAGGATTCTAATACATGAACATAAGTATTCCCCCATTTATTTACATTTTCATTAATTTCTCCCAATAAGGTTGTATAGTCTTCTGTGTGGATACCTTATACTTGATATTGTATATAGTATCCTTTACGTTTTTTAATCATCTAATTGTTGCTGACGTATAGACTTGTTTTTATTATTTCTTCTTATTTTTTAATGATTTTTATACTAACCTTTTATCCAGTAACCTTGCCAAAATCACCAGTTAATGCTAACAATGTATCTATAGGTTATTTTGGAATTTCTATATACTCGATCACATCCTCTATAAATAATGTTTTAACTCTTCCTTTCCAGTCCTAGTACCTTTCACTTCTTGCCTTACTGCACTGGCTAAAACCTCTAGTTCAATGTTGCATAGAAGTAACAATAACAGATTTCTTAATCTTGTTCCTGATCCCAAAAGGAAAGCTTTCAACATTATGCCATTGAATACAAGTTTGTTGTAGGTGTCTTGTAGTTACCCTTTATCAGCTTAAGAAAGTTCCCTTTTGCTCCCAGTAAGCTAAGAGTTTTTATTACGCATGAATACTGAATTTTAACAGATGACATTTCTGCTTCTACTAAAATGATTAAATTATTTCCTCCTTCGTTCTATTAATGTAGTGAAATATATTGATACAGAAATATTTTACCAACCTTGCATTGCTGGACAAAACCTAATTTTATTAGGATGTATTATCCTTTTTTAAAAATATTTTTGCTAATATTTTGCTTGAGATTTTTGAGTTCATAAGTGCAATTGCTCTATAATTTCTGTTTTCCTAATATTCACATCGAAGTGTGCTGTCAAGATTATTCTGACCTCATAAACTGCCTTGGGCAGTGTTTACTCTTTTTCTATTCTCTGGGAGAGTCTGTGTAAGATTGGCATTAGTTCCCTCTGAAATGGTGATAGAATTTAAAATAGACATCTATTCTTGGAGTTTTTCTTTGTTTAAGTAGTGGATTCAATGTCTTTAATTTATAGGACTATTCAGATTTTCTATTTCTTCTCGTGTCAGCTTAGGTAAGTTGTATTTCTCTGGGAATGTGTTCATTTCACCTAAATTTTGAAAGTATTGACGTAAAATTCTTTATAGTTTCCTCTTTTTATTTGTTTAGTGTCTTCCGTTTCTCCACTTATGTCTTCACTTTCATTCTTGACATCACTATTTGTGCCTTCTCTCTTTTTTCTTGACTAGTCTTGTCAGGAGGTTATAAATTTTATTACTCTTAAAAAAACCAAGATTTGGCTTTGTTGATCCTTTCCATTGGACATTTGTTCTCTAGTTCATTAATTTCTGCTCTTACCTTAGTTATTTCTTTTCTTCTATTTTCTTCGTTGGGTTTAATTGGCCTCTCTTCTCTTTTAACATATGCACTTAAAGGTATAAACTTCCCTCCTATGCAGCTTTAGCTGCATCACCCAGGTGGTTTTTCTCCGGAACTCTTGTAGGCAGATGTTGCCTTCCTGGGTTGCTCCAGAAGCGATATAGCATTGTGTGTAGAGCACAGAGTCTGGGATCAGACAACCCGCACTTGAATTTCAGCTCTGCAACTTTCCAGCTGGGTGGTCGTGGCCAGGTTACTAAACTTCTCTCTCCTCAGTTTTCTCATCTGTAAAATGGAGGGAATTATAATCCCCACCTAGGGATTAAATAATAAAACACTGACAACACTGCGTGGCATATGATATGCACTCAAAATATGTAATTAGCTATTACCTCTTTATTGCTCCCAGCTTTCCATCTCTTTGTCTTTGGCTATATAAATTCAGGAAGATTTCCTTCTATTTATTCTATTTAGTTTGTCCACAAACTCTCTTGTTCTCAGGCGGCTTCATTTATGTATGGTAACCTCTTTTTGTTCTGTGGATGCCAAATCTCTCTGGACAGTGATCAGCCTGCTGTCAGTCGACTGTCTGGACAGAGTGGACTCTGTTTTCTGTGGAGTCAGCTGTTGGTCCACCTCAGCCTCTCTGCTGGCTGTTTTTCCTTGAGTGTCAGCCGGGCCTTGTTTGTTGCTGAAACATATGACCTAGGGACTTGGCTAATTAACCCAAATATGATCTTAAAATGGTGTGGGTTTTCTCTGACATTTCCAGCCTGTCGTCTGAGAGAGAAGCCACCCTTGATCTGGGGTGCCGGGCCGAGGTGTCTGTTGGCAGGCTGCACTTGGGCGTGCAGGAGGGGGACGGCAGGGAGGCTGCCTTCCTGCCCCGAGGACAAATGAAGAGGGCCTCTGTTGGGTGCCACCCCTCCCTTGGAGACTGGCCTCTATAGAGGCCTAGACAGCCTTTCTCTGCCACCAGGCTCAGCTCGTCTGCTGCGTCTCAGATGCAGCTCCTGTCTTCCCTCCCTCTCCTCACTCCACACTTCACACCTGCAGACCCCAGCTGGCCTTGCAGACGGTTCTCCTGGCATTCAAGTCTTCCTCTGCCTGTGCCATCAGCTGGGGCCCCTCTGCTCCCAGCTGAGATTTGTCCCCCAGAAACTTGCCTGGGTCTTCAGCTGGTTTGGGCCCCTGTTCAGGCCTGAACAGCCTCTTGAATCTTTTCCCTCTGTACATCTCTGCTGGCACTTCAGTGGAACTGGGAGAAGGGAGGGAGGCAAATGCACATGCCTGGTCTGACAGCTTAAGAATGTTTCCAGTTTTATTTCTGGATTTTTCACTGCAGCCCCTCTCCCTAGTCCCCGCCATGAGACCATGGAAGAAGGTGGGGTGCAGAGAAGGAGCATAGACTCCTCTGGTAAGACCTGGGTCCAAATTCCGGTGCTGTCAAGCTTGGTAAACTTGCTGAGCCTCAGTTTCCCCATCTGTCAAATGGAGCTTTTATCTGCATCTCACAGAGCTGAGTACCTGACCATCCCCCTGTAGCCTGAAGTGCATCTTGGTGAAATTAGAAAATGCTTCCCATTCCTCAAAACGCTTTACTGCCATTTCCCAGGAAATTACAGTCCTAGATACACAAATCCACTCTGACCTCGAATGTGAGGGACACTGTCTAGAGCAGGTGTGATGTGATGTGATGTAATGTGTAGGCGGGTCTGAGTGTCCAGCTCAGAGGGACACCCTGGAGCTTCCGTGCCCCCACTCCCAGTATGGAAGATAAACTCTTTCCAAACGGACCCAGCTCCTCGATTCTCCTTGGCTGACAGCCTTCCCAGGGGCTCCTAGCCCTCACGTAGGCACGGGGACACCGTTCCGTCGGGCTTGGTTGTATACCTCTGAGTCTCTGGGCGGCAAAGCGTGGGCACCGCAGATTCCCCAGCACATGCAAACGCGCTCGCACATTTGGGGAATGTGCCCACCTGCGGGGGTGACTGTGCAGACCTCCCGATGAACGGAGACACGTGTGAAGATCGCAGCAAACTATGGGCCGCTCCATCCGGGGGCCGACAAGGGCCTCTGTATGTGTTGTCTTCTCTGAAATAAAGGAGAAAAGACTGCCTTTCAGATAAAGAGAATGTCTGTGGCCCAAGTCACAGTGTTACTGAGGAAGAGTGAGTCTATCCTTGAGCCTGCCTTCCCGCCAGCGCAGACCTGCTCTGCGGCTGGGGACACAGCGCTGAGGAGCATTCCCTCTGTGCTCGCTGCTCGCGACCTTCTGATCCGGCCTTCCTCATGCTGCCTTCAGCCCCACCTGGGGCCCTGAGACCCCCAGTGACCCGGATGCTTGAGACGCACTGTGTAAATCATCCCCCAGTCACCCAGGGGTGTAGCATCCCCGCTGGGCCTGTGCCCTCCTCCTGCCAGGCACCTGCCCCTGCCTCCCACACGACCAGGCTCACCTGCGGCTCCTCGGCCTCTTTGAGGTCCCCTGGGGCTTCCTTGCAACCCTTCTCTACTCCTGAACGGCCCTTGACTTTACCTCTGTGTTCTGTCCCCTCTGTGTTCTGTCCTTTCTGTGTTCTGTCCCAGCTGTCTTCTGTCCCTCCTCTGTGTCCTGTCCCCTCTGCGTTCCATCCCCTCTGTGTTCCGTCCCCTCTGTGTCCTGTCCCCTCTGTGTCCTGTCCCCTCTGTGTCCCGTCCCCTCTGTGTCCTGTCCCTTCTGTGTCCTGTCCCCTCTGTGTTCCATCCCCATCTGTGTTCCATCCCCTCTGTGTTCCGTCCCCCTGTGTTCCGTCTTCTCTGTGTTCCGTCCCCTCTGTGTTCCGTCCCCTCTGTGTTCTGTCCCCCTCTGTGTTCCGTCCTCTCTGTGCTCCGTCCCCTCTGTGTTCCGTCCCCATCTGCGTTCCGTCCCCTCTGTGTTCCGTCCCCCTCTGTGTTCCGTCCCCACTGTGTCCTGTCCCCTCTGTCTTCCGTCCCCTCTGTGTCCCGTCCCGTGTTCCGTCCCCTCTGTGTTCCGTCCCCTCTGTGTTCCATCCCCTCTGTGTCCTGTCCTCTCTGTGTTCTGTCCCCCTCTGTGTCCTGTCCCCTCTGTGTCCTGTCCCCTCTGTGTTCCGTCCCCTCTGTGTCCTGTCCCCTCTCTGTCATGTCCCCTCTGTGTTCCGTCCCTCTGTGTCCCGTCCCCTCTGTGTTCCGTCCCCTCTGTCTCCTGTCCCCTCTGTGTCCTGTCCCTTCTGTGTTCCGTCCCCTCTGTGTTCCGTCCCCTCTGTGTCCTGTCCCCTCTGTGTTTCGTCCCCCTCTGTGTTCCGTCCCCTCTGTGTCCTGTCCCCTCTGTGTTCCATCCCCTCTGTGTTCTGTCCCCTCTGTGTCCTGTCCCGTCTGTGTCCAGTCCCCTCTGTGTTCCATCCCCTCTGTGTCCTGTCCCCTTTGTGTCCTGTCCCCTCTGTGTTCCGTCCCCTCTGTGTTCCATCCCCCTCTGTGTTCCGTCCCCTCTGTGTCCTGTCCCCTCTGTGTCCTGTCGCCTCTGTGTCCTGTCCCCTCTGTGTTCTGCCCCCTCTGTGTTCTGCCCCCACTGTGTTCTGTCCCCCTCTGTGTCCTGTCCCCCTCCATGTCCTGTCCCCCTCTGTGTTCTGTTTCCCCCACGACCCTCTTCTTCTACATATTCTCAACAGGAATGACCGACTTTAAAACCTACGTTTTAAAAACCTTTTCCTTTCCTTATATTTTATATGAAAAATTTTAAACTATGAAATAGTTCAAGCACATTGCACAGAATAGAAAATATTGTTCAACGATGACCCTGTCCCCCAGCCCTGCCACATTATAGCATTTTGATACATTTGTCTCAGAGATTCTTCTTTTAATCACAGGAACTCTCTCCACACTCCACAGGCCGCCACGGCCTGAATTGTGGCCGCACACCGTCAGCTCTGCCCATGGGCTCTGGCGCTGCTGGGGGCACGTGGCTTGTAAGGACAGTGGTTGCTCCTTTGCAGGTGAGGGGTCTTTTCTCTCTGGTGACTTTTAAGATCTTCTCTTTGTCTTTATTGTTTTGGAGAATGAGGAGGAGGACAGAGGAGGAGGAGGAAGGATGAGGAGGACGGAGCAGGAGGAGGAGGAGGGAGGAGGAGGAGGGAGGAGGAGGAGGAGGAGGGAGCAGGAGGAGGAGGAGGAGCCAGAGCAGCAATGCTGACGGAGGCTGCGAGTGGCCTGGACAGCTGGAAGTAGCTCCTGTGTGGCCCTTTATGGGACGGTGCCCGTCCTGCCCTGGGGCTCTCACTCTCCCCCGCACCTTGACAGCATATTCCATCCATACAAGGAGTCAGCCCTTGAAGAGCTCCGACATATACAATTTTCCTGATGTTTCATTTCCAGCAGGTGTCAACGCCTCTCCCGGCCTCTCCAGGGGCCTGTGCCCCCTGCAGCTGTCTAGCTCGCTCACCCTTCTGTCCAGTTCCGTGTGTCCCTCACGTAGACACCTGTGCCTGCTCCATACACGTCCGCGTGCACGTACGTGAGACTGTGTGCACACAGACGCACGCCCGGGACATGCACACAGTTGCCTCGGCTGGGCCTCCACGTGCACAGTACGTGCAGCTCTGAGGGCGCACGTGCCCACAGAGCAGGTGCTCAGTAAGTTTGCTCACTCACTAGAGTCACTCGTCACGACCTTCTCCCGGATTTTCCCCACACTCAGCTGATCCATTCTGTGACAGATGCACAGAATCACACCCTGGAAACAACCCAAGCATCCCTCACTGGGGGAATGGGTAAACAAGAGGTGGTCCATCCGCACCGTGGAATAGTACTCTGCCTTCAACAGGAAGGGAACTCTGACACAGCTGCAACACGGACGACCCCGGAGGACACTGTGCTCAGGGAGATACACCAGGCCCAGACGGCAAATCCTGTGCGAGTCCACTCACACAGCGTGTGAGGGCCCCACAGCAGTCAGGTTCACAGAGACAGAAAGTAGAACGGGGGGCCCGGGGAGGGGGATGGGGAGTTAGTGTTTAACGGGGACAGAGGTTCAGTTTGGGAAGGTGAAAAAGTTCTGGAGACGGATGGTGGTGATGGCTGCACAACAATGTGAATGTGCTTAATGCTGCTGAACTGGACACTTAGAAATACAGTTAAGATGGCAAATTTTGTGTCATGTGTATTTTACCCCAGTTTTAAAAAGTGAAAAAGAAGTAGCTCACTGGGGTCGTTGGTGCAGCCTTTATGTAGATAAAACACGGAGATACGTCAGCTTTTCCCTTACTTGGTGTGGAAATGCGGTCTGTCTTTGTTTTAAATTTTGATTCTTGCTTTTTCTTTTTCTGCATGGAAGGATTCGCCCTGAGGTAACATCTGTTGCCAATCTTCCTCTTTTTTTTTTTTTGTCTTCTTCTCCCCAAAGCCCCAGCACATAGTTGTGTATAATTGTAAGTCCTTCTACTTCTTCTATGTGAGCCACCATCACAGTGTGGCTTCTCACAGGCGAGTGGAGTGGGTCCACATCTGGGAACCGAACCCAGGCCGCTGAAGCAGAGCGCACGGAATTTTAACCACTAGGCCATCAGGGCTGGCTCTGAGGTCTGGGTTTTGATATCAATAAAAAGTCACTTGTGTTGGGGCCGGCCCCATGGCTTGACGGTTAAGTGCGCGTGCTCCGCTGCTGGCGGCCTGGGTTCAGATCCTGGGCCCGCGCCGACGCACCGCTTCTCCAGCCATGCTGAGGCCGCGTCCCACATACAGCAACTAGAAGGATGTGCAGCTATGACATACAACTATCCACTGGGGCTTTGAGGGGAAAAAAGGAGGAGGATTGGCAATAGATGTTAGCTCAGAGCCAGACTTCCTCAGCAAAAAGAGGAGGATTAGCATGGATGTTAGCTCAGGGCTGATCTTCCTAAAAACAAAAATTCACTTGTGGAGCCCTGACCCGGCACCAGCCGTATGCCGAGGGTATGAGCTGCCTGGTCTTTCGTGTGATCTCACGACAACCCTGGGATGGGAGCACCGTGGTCCTCTCCTAACATGCACGAAGAACTCGGGCTCCACATCAGGTGTCTAAAACACGGCAGGTGTGAATTAAATCCAGGTCACTCTGACCCTGGAATCTAAGACCCTGACCTCCACAGTCGCCCGCCCGTTGGCCCTCCCTTGGGCCTTAATGTCCCTCCCTTTTGAAAAGCTTCATTCATTCACTTCCTCCCCGAACCTCTCCTGAGAGAGTTGTCTGGGCTGGGCTCCAGAGTAATAGAGGTGACCGCACACAGTCCTTGGCCTCCAGTGGCTCTCAGTCTGGTGGGGAATGCGTCCCAGTGTGATCACTGCTCTGAGAGAAAAAGCATCCAGCCTGGCCTGGCAAGCAGGGCATGTTTCCTGGAGGAGGTGACATTTGAGCTGGCCTTTGGGGATGAATAAGAGGAGGGAGTACCGCAAGACAGAAACAATGTCGTGGAGAAGTTAAGCCTATGGTCTTTGGGGTTCAACAGACCTAAATTCAAATCCCAAATCTCCTACTTACTAGCTGGTAGGGGCAAATAACTTACTCTCTCTGACCCTCAATTGTTTCATCTGTGAAATGGGACAACAATGTGCCCATCTCGTGGGGTGGTTGTGTAGATGGAGAGAGGGTGTGGATAAAGCATTTACCATAGCACCTGCACGTGGTGAGCATGTGATAAATACCTTGGGGCTGTTATGACTTTTGTATTGCTGAGATGGTCCAAAAGGCCCCAGCTCCCACATCCAGTGGCTTTCTACCTTAGAAAAGTAACGACAACAATGAGAAACCACATCGAGCACACTCCCTTGAGAAGTGGGCCCTGCTAGCTCTCTCCCCGAGGTCTGCTGGCACCGTGGCCTGCCCTGGTAGGAAACGGGCTTTTTATGAGATTAACTGCAACACGCTTCTGCACGCATTTTTATACTGTATTTGGGTAGGAAGCATCGATGTGTCGGGTCCTCCAAGGGCTAAGCCGTGATCTGGCCTCCGTCTGCAGGAAGACGGAGGCTCCGCCAACAGTCCGTGTCATGCACGAGTGGAGCTATTTCTATTTTGGGTTCCAGAGAGGGCCCGCTCACGGATGGGATCCAAGTTGGCCACTGCCTCTACAATGTTCTGCGTTTGGAGCTGAACTGGGTCTAAAAATAACTCTGGGAGAGGAGCTGCCGGGGTGGTGTTCTGCACGGCCAGCGGCAGGCTTGGGGCTCAGGCCGGGGCCTCGGCTGAGGGGAGCACGTACCAGACCCTGCCTGCTGGCCTCCCTGGGCCCGCCGTCTGAGCATGCTTCCGCTCTCCCCAGGCCACATGCTGCCTCCCCTGGGAAGCCTTCGTGACCCCTCAGCTGCTGTGGTCTCCCTGCTCCTCTCCTGCTGTCAGTTTATCTGCTGTCTCCCCCACGAGACTGTGAGCTCCTTGAGGACAGGACCAGGTCTGCTGAGTCATCTTTGCCTTCCTAGCACTTGGCCTAGATGCTCAATGAAAGCTTTGGGTTCAAGCCTAGCTGAGCTTACACCTTGTCTCTGCCATCCTCAGCTGTGTGACCTCAGGCAAGGTGCTCCCCTCTCTGGGCCTCGGTTTTAGCACCTGGGAAGCTGAATAGCAATCCCTGCCAGTCGGGATGGTTGTGAGGCTCAGCATGTCCAGGTGCCCCCTCTCTTGCTGCCCTTAGACTCCTGTGCCCACAGGAGTAGCCCTTCCGCCTGGAGCAGCCTGGGCACGGGACTCACGCTGGGAACAGTGACGGTGTATACGCTAGAGGTTTCATTGATTACATGGGACAATCCAGGCAAGTAAATTCAAACTCTGTCTGGCACTTAATAAATGTCCCCCAAATATTGGCAGCCTTCATCATCATCACCATCCCCATCATGACCATCATCGTCATCGCCACCATCATCATCTTCATCACTTCCATCAACATCATCCCCACCATCATCATCACCACTATATCATCATCATCGTCATCATCACCACCATCACCATCACTATCAACATCATCACCATCAGCATAGTCATTATCATCATCACCATCACCATCATCATCATCACCACCATCATCACCATCATCACCATCATCACCATCCCCATCATCATCATCACCACCATCATCACCATCATCATCATCATTACCATCACCATCATCATTACCATCACCATCATCCCCACCATCATCACCACTATATCATCATCATCATCATCATCACCACCATCACCATCACCATCAACATCATCACCATCATCATAGCCATTATCATCATCACTGTCATCATCATCACCATCGCCATCATCATCATCACCACCATCATCACCATCATCATCATCGCCATCATCATCTTCATCAGTATTTCTCAGGAAGAGTCCAATATATAACTATGTAAGAGAGAGATGTTGAATTGCTGATGATTTCTCGGGGAGCAAGGGAGGGAAGGCACATCGCAGCCTTACAACAAACCTCTTAAAGGTCCTTGCAGTCCCACAGTAGGTTGGGTTCCCTCTGGAACCCCGGCCTTCACTGGAGGGCCACCTGCCCCTTTGAGCCCACTCCACTTGCTCTCCGCACGCTACTCCCTTCCCCTCCCAGGTCTCCCTGAGGAGCAGCAAGTCCCACATCCTTTGCGGAGTCTCCCCCAGTGGCACCAGGCCCAGCAGACACTCTGGACTTGGAGGCCTTTCCTGACTCGAGCATGTTGAGGTGTCTTCCCCACAAAGAATCTTGGGACGGTGGATCATTCCACACATTTGTTCCGGGGTGTTACCTAGGATACGTGTCCAGCCCCATGCTAAGCACTCAGTGCACAGTGTCTCATCCAGTCTCTCCAGAGGAAGCTGGAGTTCAGAGGCGTCAGAGAGCTTGCTCTCATGCCCAGGCTGCAGGTGGTGTTCCCCAGAAGGAGGGAACCCAGTGCTGGCCATGGTGTGGCCCAGCACACGTCGGCTATCACGTCTGCAGTGCTGTCAGTTCACTGGAGCTGACGTGAAGCCTGGAACTGGCTATGTGGCCTCGGGGAAGTGGCCTCCCTCTGAGCCTCAGTCTCCTTACCTGTAAGATGGGGATAGTAATATCTGTCCCTGAGGTTTGGAAGGATGTGTGACAGGCAGGCCGGGGAGGGTGTCCACAAAGCTCCTCGGAAGAAAGTGGTCCCAGCAAGTATTTCCTGCGAAGCTCCAAGGATGGTCACTGCTGGTCTCGACCACACAGTGCAGTGGGCAGGCCCGGAATTGGGGATGGTGAGTGACAACAGCCACCAGGTGCCATTCTTCTGTCACTGGGCAAAGCTTACAGGGAGGCCTGGGCGTGGGGACACAGGCCACTCCCACCCTGCAGGGGGTGACCTTCCGGCAGGCAGTTTGGCTCCGTGTGTCTATTAGAGGTTTAAATGCTTAGCACTCTGACATAGCAGTTCCGCTCCTAGAAACCCACCCCGCAGAAATAGGCACGTGCTCACTGAGCGGTCCTTCAGTCTGCAGCTAACGGCTAACAAGACCCTCTCAGGGCTGAGCTCAGATCCTGTCCTGGGGGAGAGTGACCTTGGGACCACTGTTGTCACCTCCCCACTCCTGCCTCTGGCAGGCCGTACCCCCAGACACTGGCCCTGGAGCCACTTCCCTGGCAGGAAGACTCTTGGGACCCTCGTGGTGTCCACTCTGGAACGCGGGCGCTTTGCCCGCCATATGTACAAGTGTCGGGGCTCCTCTCCCATCTCCCTGCTCACCTTGGGCCTTTGCACTTTTCCAGGGCCGATCTCTTTGTCAACGCGACCATCGCTCTGTGAGCAAGTGGTTCCCTCCAAGCCCCTCCCCCTCCTCCATCCTCTCCTCCCACCCGGGATGAAGATGCACAGCTGCCGGCTGGATCTCCCCTAGATGTCCTCCCTCCAGTGTCCCGACCAGCTTCACCAAAAGTGGGTGATGGCTAAGGCTGGTACGTCCAACAGTCACCACTTCAGAGAGGTTCTGGCTTCTTCCTTAGGAGGGGTGGGCATGTAGCACCCTTTGTTCTCAGATGCAACTTCTGGGCAGGGAGCCCGTTACCATAGCGTTGCTGTGGTGACCATGACCACTCACCACCCGGCAGATATCCCTCAGAGGGCTGTCATCGATCCTCTGATGACCCTGTAACTGAGTTTGTTTCCCACTTTTGAGACGACGACACGTGCTCAGAGAGGTGAAGGGGTGTGCTGGGGCCACACAGCACGAAGGTGGCCGAGCTGCAACGGAAGCCTGGATCTGTCTGTTTCCAGGCAGGCTGTGTGCTCTGCCACGCTGCCCGCAAAGCCACCGCCCGTGCCCGGCCTGAGCCTCTGCTGTTTGACAAGGACCAGGTGTCCTGCTTTTGAGTCAGGGTCTCTGAGCCACACCAGCTTCTGTGACAGGCTCAGGTTCAGGGCCAGGCAGTTTCAGGGCTGACGATAAATATTTGTTGAATGATGAGTACTTTGTCCCCTGTCCAGGACTGGGTCGCAGCTGGCACGGGCCCTCCTGGCTCTGTTTTCTTCATCAGACGTCCCGCGTGCTTGCTCCGGGCCCGAGGAGGGAGGGCTGGGGAAGAGGCAGGCGGCCTCCCTGGGTCCTGGGCACATGCTGCTCATGAAATGCCCCTCCTGTGCAGGCCACGGGGGTGCAGCCTCAGAGGCCCCGGTCGCCTGAGGGCGCGACAGCAGGCACAGTGGTGCCCCGCCCCCACCGGCTGGCCAGCTTACCTGCGGACTGCCCATCACTGCCGCCAGGGGCTGCCTCTGTGTGTCTGCCTGTGGCGAGTTCAGGCCAGAGGACCAGCCTGGGGTGTGCCAGCTGGTGCCCAGGGCAGGTCCCATACGCCAGGGAGGCAACACCCAGGAGCGGCCCTCGGCCAGCGAGGGACGGCCGCTTGTGGACAATACCAGCGTCCTCGTGCCTCAGTGGGGCTACTCAAGGTGAGCTCCACACAGTTTCCCAGGGATCCCCACTGGGACGGAGCCCCAGGCGCCCACAGCTGTGACCCACTCCCTGATGCTCCCTCCCCTCCCCACTCCTCTGCCGGGGCTTCCTAAAGTCAGCCTTCGCGGGGCTCCTCCACGAGGGAGAAGGAGTTTGGGGACCCAGGACAGGAGAGGTCAACTGTGTTAAGATTGCAGGAGAGGGAGTGAGCACTGTGGGCCCAGGAAGTCAGGGGGGCTTCCTAGAGGTGGTGGCACCAGAGCCAGACATTGAAGGCTGAGCAGAGTGTGAGGAGCAAGCCCCTAGCTGCCCTTGGGCCTCCTTGGGGCCTTCCCACTGCAGGCTCAGTGAGCGGGGACTCGACCGTGAGGAACTGCAGTTGGGTTTCTTGACAATATCTGCTCCATCATCTATTTTAAAGGCCTTTTAACAGAAAGGACCCCAGCTGGAGAAATAATCCCCTCTCAGCCCATCCAGACCATAGAAACTGGGCCGCTGCCCAGGCGTTCCCTCCGCAGATGCAAAATGCAGAGAGGCCCGGATTCCAGGCCAGCCTGAGCCAACTCCACTGCCGCCTGTCTCCCCATCAGAGTCCTTGGACAGGAGGGGCTGCTGGGCGCCGGGAAGGAGATGGGTGACAGCTGGCCCCAGTGACGCTCCTGGGCCCCGTCCAGCCGACTCCAAAAAGGCTCTGCTGCTAAACGCACCCACCCGGCCCTCTCTGCTCGCTCGTCTTTCTGTCTTCATTTCTTCTTTAAAAAAAAAAGTTTATTTCCCTTTTCTAATGTTAGAAGTAACACATGCTCATTGCAGAAAAACACAAAGAACAAAATTAAAATCACTCGTCACGTCGGCACGCAGGGACGATACCTGCCAACGTTGGAGGGGGTGTCTTCCAGGCTTTCGTCGACAGCCGCCAGGTCGCTGGCTGGGCTGTTGATTGCAGTTGCTTTGAATCTGTAGATCAAGCAGGGAAACTGACATCTTGACAACACTGAGGCTTCCTGCCCACGAACGTGGAGCATCTCTGCACGTGTTTAGTTCTCTGATGTTTCGGTCTTTTTCTATGTCTGTGTCTCGTGGCAGTGAGGTCACGCTGTTGGTGAATTTCAGTCCTGCTTCCCCACTTCACATCGTGTAACCTTAAGCCTTTCTCCAAGCACGGATGTTCATTCCTGCCTAGTTTTCCAATACGCGGAGACACAATACTGTGCCTAATCGTCTCCCATTATTGCGCCTCTAGGTCATTTCCAGGTTTGTTGTTAAATGTACTAACAATAATAACAGTAAAAATGTTTGTCTTTAGTTCCCTGGAACTTGGAAGCAGTTCAGCAAAAAGCTCAGAAAACAGCTCACGCACACTCGGCTGTCATTATCACCGTGCAAGCTGCACCCACTCCGTGTCATCACTGGGACCTGCTGTGTGCCGGGCCCTGGGAGACTCAGAACACAGGCATCTCCTCAGTTTCCACAACTCCGTCCACCAATGCTTGACCACCAGCCCAAGTGCACGGGGCTAGCTGCCTTCTTGGCGTAGATCTGTATTTTCTCAAAGCAGCCTCAGATTGATTCCTGTGGGGGCTTTTTGAGACTCTATCCCACTGTTGACACCCGCAGATTTCACTGTTGATGAAGACACTGAGAACTTAGGACGTGTCCTTCATCCTATTTTCCTGCTTTTTTTTGAACTTTTTTAATGAACTTTTTAAACAAAATTTTTACTGGCTATAATGCATGTACAGAACAGAGCATCATAAGTACACAGCTTGAGGAATTTTCACAATGTGAACATACCACATACCCACCCCTAGATTTGAAAGAGAAGAGTCCCAGCTCCCCAGGAATGTCCAAGGGTAACCTCCGGTCCAGTGGCTGTCCACTGGGGCAGTGTTGTTCCCAGGGGACATCTGGCGATGTCTGGAGACTTTTTGATTGTCACCAAGGGTGCTGCTGGCATCGAGTGGGCAGAGGCCAGGGATGCTGCTCGGTATCCCACAATGCACAGGACAGCCCCCACCGCAGAGAGTTGTGCAGCCCCACAGGCCCAGGGTGCCGAGGCTGGAGGCCCTGCTCTGGCCTCTCCTGAGTTCTAACCGCACAGACTAGATCTGCCTGTCATTCAATCCAACAACCAAACCTGCGTAAATTTGGTCTTGCCAGTGTTGGTTCCTGATTCCCATGTGTTCCTTTCTGTCCTCCCTGTCACTGAGCCCAGGTCACACCCTGCCTGAGCTGGGTCCAGTCTCCCCAGCGAGCCTGCCCCTCACTCCAGCCCAGTCTCGGGATTGTGCTGACGTAGCAGTCAGGAACAAATGAATGCACCAATGATGCCACCACTGCTTCAAAGCCTGCCACGTCAGGATGACGCTCCCTGGGGGCAGTGGCAGGCCACCAGGGTCGGATCTCTGTACAGGGCCTGGGGTCTCCTGGGAAAAGGGGAAAGTTTTCCGCCCAAAGCTCCAGGAGACCCCAGCATCAGGTTCTTAGAGGAGAAAGAGGACAAAGGTGGCCCAGCCCTCGGGACAGAACAGTGACAACCCCGGGGTGGCCTCTCCACCTGCTCCGTGTGAAAGGCTCCACCAGGCTCTGCACTCAGCCCGAGGCCTGCTGTAGGATTTCAGGAGGTCGTCGGGCTCCCTGTCCTCAGAAAGGCAGCGTGGCCCAGGGGAGGGCTCTGGAGCCAGACGGGCATGGCCTGGCGTCCAACTCCCCACGCACAGCTGTGATACCCTGAATTAGTCAGTCCCCCTCTCGGGCCCCATCTGTCAAATGGGCACAGGGGTCTCCACCTCCCAGAGTTGTTATGAAGAGTCTCTGAGACCACCCACGGTCAAGGGGTCAAGGGCTGTGAACAGTGTCTTCCTCTCAGCAGAAGTGCCTCCCCACTGCCTGACACGAGCAGCAGGGCCGCCATCCTGGGACAAGTCTGAGACGCGGACGGCATGCACTAACCCGGACCCCACAGCCTGTTCAAGGCAAACTCAGGAAGTTCTGTCCCCTCTCCTGGACTGGCCGGCTGGCCATGGCCGTGGTCCCGCAGCTGGCAGACCCGGGCGGGTGAGGTAGTGTCTGTGCCCGGCCTGGTCCAGTGCCCGCGTGATGAGGGCACAGAAGGGAAGCTGAGCGGTCAGAGCACAGGCCTCTGGGGAGACATGGCACAGCGAGCCGGCTTTCCCAGGCAGGAGCCGGGCGGAGGGCACCAGGTGGCCTGCCCAGCCCCTTCCCCACTCCGGACCACAGCCCCCTGTGCAGCGGGCGAGACAGACCTGAGCGAGCATCCTGCCCAGGGTCTGCGGGAAGTGGGTGGGTGGTCCTCAGGTCCCCACGGCGCTCCTGCAGTCCTGCCAGCCGGACAGTTCGGGGAAGCTGTGGAAAGATGAGGTCATGGGGACAGAGGGCGTCACTGTCTACAGTAAAACAGCCACGGCCAGAGCCACTGTGTGGAGGGTCACGTGCGGTCCCATGGTGGGACAGCCCCTGGGCAGAGAGGGCAGCCCCCGGAGGCCCTGGGGCTGGGGCAGGCAGGCCTGGTGGGGAGGTCACGGCAGGGAGACCTCAGCCGTTGGCCAGCATGTCTGCAAAAGGCTCTAGACAGTGAAGATGTGACACAGGTGACACGTGAGCACAGGGCACTGCTGTGGGCTTGAGCCCCGTGGCCCCAAGGGAACTGTGCAGAAGTCGCGGCTGCCGTGCTCCTCAGACGCACAGACGGGGGACCCCGGGGGCCGCAGAGGGAGGTGGGGTGGAGGGGGGCAGAGCTGCGGACCACAGGCCTCGGTCCCCCCATAGGCACCCGGGGGACCAGATCACAGAGGTCAACCCCTTCGTTTTAAATGGAGCCACCAAAGCATGATGAGTGGGAATGAGGGGTGACCAGGAAATTGGCCTGGGGCCTGGGCTCACCTGCGGCCCTGGGAGAGGGACTAGGGGGTGGTCCAGGGGTCATCAGCATGTGTGACACACACACACACCCATTGAACTCACACTCACACTTACACACACACACTCACTCACACACACACACTCTTGCAGTCCAAGTCTCGGGAAGACGTGGGCAGCTGCGCACGGGCGGCTCCCTCTCAGCTCGCGGGAGTCTTCTCCAGCCGCCAACTGACACCGCGCCCCACGCAGACTCTGAGCCTCCGATGGCCCAATGAGGGGAATGACAACTCCAGGTCCATTTCAGCAGGACGTCCGGACCTGTCCTCATGGCCCAGATGACAAAGCCACCTCCGGCCCTTGGTTGTCAGAACCTAGGAGGCAGCCCCCGGAAGACCCCCGAGGCCTAGCTGGGTTGACACAGAGCGATCAGAAGGAAGGGAGCAGGCTGACTGGGCCCCGGAGTAGAGCAACGTCCTGCAGCCCCAAGCACGTGACTCAAGCCCCATGTGTGCACCAGGCCCGACACCGGTTACTGCAAGGGCACAGGGAACAGGAGCTCTCGCTCACCGTCAAGCAGGAGCTCCCAGGGCCGTGGAGGGCTGGATTCATTACTATATATTCCTTGTTATTATCTTCACTTTTTCTTCTGATTTTAGAAGAAATTAAAATCAAACACCTCCAGGGACCGCCAGGAGCCCCGTGGGCCCTCGGGCCTGAGTGTGCCGTGTCCCCCATCAGAGACCCAGGAGCTGAACTCGCCCGGCAGTGCACCTCAAATGCAGGGCGTCGCTGCCGCAGAGGAAAACTGCCCTCCTGGCAAATCGTGCTCGTGAAGGGGGCAGGAGGGCTGCTGGAAACCTGCTCAAAACTTCTGCAAGTACAGGAGAACCTGGTCGGCTTAGACCCGTGGAGCCCCGAGGAGGGAAGTCCTCGAGGATGGAGACCCGAGAGGCCTGATCCTTACCCAGTGACCTCCAGACACCTCCACCCATCAGCCCCCCGCCCCTTCCCAGTCACCCTGAGACCTTTCTGGGCACTGCTGCTCCCCCAGCCCCCCCTCCAGGAAATGCACGCCCTGCGGTGGCCCAGGGCCCTCGGGGTCCAGTGGCCCCTTATCCCAGCACTCCAGTCTCTGCTGGCTCTGCCCGGGGTCCGCCCTCCCCAGCCATGCTCACCTGCCTGCAAGAGAGACTTCCAACGCAATCCTCACCCACGGCTGGAAGGCCCTCAGGCCACCTGCTGCGGGTGGCTGGACAGCACCCGGGGCTCAGCCCGGGCCTGGCTCACGGGCCCAGAGTCCACAGTGTGGCTTCTCCCCCTCCTTTCTGGACAGCACCGGTTCCCTGGCTTGACCCTGGTGAGTTGACAGGACTTGTGGGGCCGTGATGGTCCCAAGGGGACTGTGAAAAGTGACGCTGCCCAACCGGGAGGGGGCCGGGCGGGGGAGGTGGCAAGTCCTAATGAGAACCAGAGGGAGCTGGCAGCCTTTCCTGGCACAGTACCCCGCGTCCCAGAATGCCACAGTTCCCGGGCCTGGGCCAAGGGGGCTGCCGTCTGCATCAGCTCTGGCTCTGTGGGGACAAGCCTGGGCCTCTCCAGGTGGAGCCTCAAGGTGACCTCTGTGTCTCGAGTGTCCGAGCCCAACAAGGGCCCCCGGCTCTTTGGCAGACAGTTCCACAGCAAACGTGAGGACCTATTGTGTGCCACCAAGAACTCATCAAACCACATCTCATATTGCTTTAATGTGCAAAATAGCTCTCTTCTCCCCATGTCACAGACATGGAAACTGAGGCCCAGACCAAGCCCCTAACCATGGTTTACACAGCTGTGAATGTGGCCCTGTGATCTTGACCTTGTGATCCGTGCTCGTAGCCAAGACACTCCCGCTCAACCCAAGGTAGACAGGAGGAGGAGACAGAGTCTACTTCCCTGGGAGGGTCACCCGTAGCATCGGGGGCCTCTGGGGTCTCGTGTGCCCCCCACTCCACCTCGAACTGGGAAGAGATGCACAAGTCAGCTCTCGCCACCTGAAATGGCCACAGAGACCCGGGAGGGGGCTGATGCAGGGGCGGCCAGGGCAGAGTGTGCTGGGAAGAGCCCCCTGCTCCAGGGGGCGGACGGGAGGGCGCAGGTGCCACAGTGCGGGGGACGGTAGTGCTGGAAGCTCCAGCTCCACGGGCCCACTGTGCACCAGGCGCTCTGCCCGGCATTCTGCAGCCAGTCCCCGCAGCACACAGACGGAACAGGCGTTAAGCGTCATGACAGGAAGATTCATCCCCTCACATCTTAGTGCCCCAGCGACGCCACACTAGATGGATCTGAGGGAAAACAAGGCCGTGACTAAGCCCCGAGGGGACTCTGGGACTTCGTAGCCCAGCCTCTACGACCTCAGGTAAGACCAAGACTCGCTTTTTCCTCTTTGGAGGACACAGGTGCGAGGGCCAAAGGAGACCGTTCGACAGTTAATTTATTTTTACTTTAGTTTTTGAGTAGGTAACACAAGAGGAAAAGGTCACATGGAAAGAAGTAGGACCCGGAGTGGCGTTGGGCTTGGCGATGGCTGTACCGGAACCTGGAGATGACAGAGCAATTCCTGCAAAATTGGCCTCTGCTCACCTTTTTATGCAGGAAAATTATTTCCAAGCTAGAACTCTGCACTTAGTGCAATAGACGGAATGTTTGTGCCCCCTAAATTCACGTGTTGAAACCTAAGCCCCAATGTGACAGCATCAGGAGGTGGGCGTTTGGGAGGTAGTTGGTCGTGAGGGTGCAGCCCCCACAATGGGATCAGTGCCCTTATAAAGGGACCCCAGGGGGCTCCCTTGTTCCTTCCACCACGTGAGAAACAGCGAGAAGACAAGACGCCATCTGTGAACGAGCAAGCCAGCCTCACGGGACAGCTAATCTGCCAGCACCCCGACCATGGATTTTTCAGCCTCCAGAACCTTGAGGAGGAGGGGGGCGATGGGAAGGAGGGGTGTGGGTGGGGGCAGGTGAAGAGGAAAGTTAAGGCTGCTCCTCCATAGGGGAAGTCAGGAGATATTGACTAAGCTGGAAAAGCAAGAAACAGCAAAACAGGAATGTTAGTTGGGAATACAACAGAAATACCAAAAGAATTAGTTAAAAAACGAAAAAGGAAGCAGTTGCCTCTGGGGAAGAGTAATTGGAGTGGGTGGGGTGGAGGGCCTGGACTGCTGTTTTTACAAGCCTTAGGACTTATTTAACTCCTTGATGACAGGCACAGACAACTTTGATTTAAAAAGAAACAGTTTTCCTGTGAGTTGTAGGTAAGGGAGAGCTCAGATCGCAGCCCCAAAAGGGCATGGAGACCCTGCCCGGCGTGAGTGGCGGGAGGGAGGGCGAAGGAATGAGATCCAGGGCCCTGGGTGCCCCGGTGGAGAGCAGAGATCTTGGGGACCACCAGGTCATTGGGGGTTCCCCACTCCGTGGGGGGTGTCCACCTTCCCATCACAGCTCGGGAGGAGACACCTGGCTGCGTGCCCTGGGATGGTGGGGAGGCCACAGTGGCAGAGGCCGTGCAGGTGGACCCCGTAAGAGGCATCTTCCACACCTTGGTCTCACCTCCCCTCAGGCCCTTACTGGAGACCCTGGAGGCGGGGCCGTGGACGCAGCTTGGGCGAACCGCTGGTGCTCGGCGCTGCGAGCTGGCCTGGCCAGCCCTCACGCTCTGCTGGGATTCTGTCCTCGGCTTACGCCACCAGATGTAACGCCAACACTTATTTTTTCCCATTTGAAACACGCGGAGCGAGGGCCAGCATTCATCTGTATTCTGAGAAAAATGCAAGGTCTGGTCCCTCTGCCCCAAGTGTGGGAACAAACAAGCCCTCGATATGCGGAGGATGGTGCAGAATCACACTCACAGGCCCCATCTGTCCTCCGGGCTTTGGGCTACTTGCCTCCAAATTACTGGCACATTCTGCAATTCCGACACCAGCTATGGAGGCTGCTTTCTCCCGCCAGCCCCTTGGCCAACGCAAAGGGTGCAGTTGGCGAGTCCCTAAATCCGCCCCAAGCCCTGCGTGTCCCTGAGCCCCAGGCAGTGACAGGGGTGGCGAGGGGCCAGCTCGGGGGCTCAAGGAGCCTGGCCCCCTGCTGGCATTTTATACGCCGGAGACTTCTGCTCAGCGTGGGCAGCGGTCGGGCAGCCTTGGGGTCACTTGGGAGCTCACTGGAAACACCAGCCGCCAGCTGCACCCCCAGAGCCACCGCCTCAGGACCGGCATTCAAGCAGACACCTGAGGAGGTTGAAGTTCAGGCACTCTGGCCTATAGGACTTAATTCTCACCCAGTCACGCAAGGTTGGTGTCACCTTCACGTGAGGGGGCCCAGTGAAGCTAATTGACTGACCCCTTGCCAGCCAGGAGTAAACACTGGCCTTGAACCCGGGGCTCCTGCGTCTCACACACTGTTACGAGCCCCCACTCTGCTGTGGGCCTATGAGGGTCAGACACAGCCCTGCCTGGGGGCAGGCAAGGACACACGGCAGCGCAGATGCGAGGGCCAGGTGTCTGTCTGATACCCAACTCCACCGCCTGCTGGCTGTGTGACACTGGTCAAGCGACCTGCCCTCTCTGTGCTTCCGGTTTGCTCTTCTGTGAATGAGAGAATAACCGGGGATGAAAGGAGTTACCGTCTGCAGGGTGCTTACAACGGAGCCTGGCGCAGAGCAAGCACCCTAGGTATGTGTGTTAACCAGACATTAGAGAAAAGTACCAGCCAAGCTCAGCTCAGAGGGAAGAAGGAGCAAGGGGGGCTCAGGGAAGGCTTCCTAGAGGAGGAGCCTCCCAAGCTGAGACCACCTGGGAAAGGAGGAGCAGGAGTGAGGGCCCAGCAGGGAGAAAGGAGACCAGGGGACCCTCGAGGACATGGCTGGAGCAGGCTGCCGGGGCAGGAGGGGGCCCAGCGCCCACCCGGAGGACCAGATGCCAGGTCCTCAAAGTCGGGAAGGATGCCCAAACCTTAAGTGAGATGTTTCCTTTGTCTTCTAGAAGGAGCCGAACAAAGGACGTTGGTGAGAAGTGAACGTTCTCTTTTGACCGCTGAGGGCTGACCCCGGCTCAGCTGGTGGGAAGGACCCCAGGCCCCTGTGGACACAGCAGGTTCCTCCCAGCCTCCCTCCATGTATGGGGCACCTCTCCTCATGGGCTCCCCTCCTCAAAGACACTCCCTTCTCACGGGGCACCCTCTCCTCATGGGGCAGCCCCTCCTCAGGGCACCCTTTCCTCACGGACCACTCCCTCTTCGCGGGTACCCCCTCCTCAGGCACCCCCCCACAGACGTCTCTTCCTCCACAAGCTGGGGTGAGGGGATGACCCATCCACGTGGAGGTGTCCCCAGGTCCAAGGACACGGGGCTCCAGGCTGGGCAGGGTGCAGAGCTGGGGCCTCTGGCTGGTGAAGCCACTGGGAGTCATGAAGGAGCAAGTGTGGCTGATGGCGCCAGAGCTGGGTGACCCCAAATGTTGCCTGGGAGCTCAGAGAAGCGGGGCCCAGGGACGGGGCCCGGGAGCAGCCTTCACGAGAACAGCAGCAACCATGGATCCCTTGGTGGAAGGCTCCACGTGCAGGGGTGCCTCTCCCAGCCCCGCCCAGGGGGTTGTTTCCGCTGCTCCGTTGGCAGCCCGGAGGCAGGGACGCATCACTTGTCCGGGTCACAAGGCTTACAAACAGCAGAGCCAGCTCAGGCTCAGTCCACCTGAAGCAGGCTCTGCCTGTCGCCTGCCTGTCACCTGAAAGTCAAATCTCCTCTGTGGGGCCTCCATCCCAGAGACCGTCACTGTCCTCCTACCTGCTCTGAGCCTCACCATCTGGTGGGTCCCAGTGGAAGCCTCCAATAGATGGTCCCTCTGCCTCTGCCCTCGCTCCCCCTAAGCCTGGCGCCCCAATCTCTACTTCCCCCACAGCTCTCACCACTGTCTGGCGTCCTGTGTATCTACTTGTTCATTGTTTCTTGTGCTTTACATGGAGAATGATCAGAGAGATGGCCTGAGGGGTGCGCTGATGGAGCGGATGCTACCCAAGGGCTCAGGAGGGCTCCCTGGAGGAGGTGTAGCTCGGTCGGGTCGGCCTGGCTGTGCACATTCAGAGACGGTACAGTGCAATGACCCCCATCAGCGGGGGCTCAGGAAGGATGCCTCATCTCCCTGCTAATCTGACGCCACTTTAAAGGAGCTTCTGCAGAGGGCCGGGATCCTGGTGACCCATCACAGTGCCCCAGGTACTAGCAGGTACCCGATCCATTAAGGCCTTCATCCAACAAGTATTGATGGACAGTTGTCATATGTGGGAGGCTCTAGAGACCCACAGGAGAACCACAGGGCTGTGGCCCAGCCCACACCGGCAAGAGAGCACATCCATGGAAGAGAAACAGGCCCCCTGGGTCACAGAGGTGGGAGGGAGGCACAGAGGGAGGGTTGGTCTGGGAACAGCCCCCAGAAGAGGAGCTGCTAGGCAGACAATGACAGGAACAGTGTTGAAGGCAGAGGGAACAGCCTACGCAAAGGCTCTGAACAGGAGGCCCAACTTCCCCTCCGTCTCAGAGGGGCCTGAAGGGATTGTGAGAGGACAGCGCTTGGGCCTCCACACAGCAAATTCAAGCCAGGGAAGGGCCAGGGCTCTTTTAAGCTGAAATGTTCCAGCCCAGCTGTTCGTGCCGTTCACAAGTCTGACAGCAGCCTGGCAACCGTGCCCCTGAAATCCCACTTCATTGTTTTGGTTTTAGTTTGTGTTTTTCTTTTTAAGGAAAAACAGCTGCAAGGCCAAGAGAGAATGGATGTTTTGGAGAAACTTCTGACACTACAAGCCCGGCTATTACACTCGGGGCCAGGCCCCCACATGACCCCCTCGGGCAGGCCTGGCTGCAGCGGTCCCATGCACAGACTGGGCTGAGCCGCCCGCCCAGGGTCAGAAGCAGGATGACGGCCCCGCCCTTTCGGGCCACAGACTGAGGCCAGCACCAGCTCTACCTCCCTCCCCCCGTGACAAGACCAGGCCCTGCGGGCCCAGGCCTCAGCTGGCTGGCTCAGTGCGTCTCCCACGCCCTCGCAGCCCGCTTGCCAGGCCGGGCTGAGCGTCTGCTGGGCGTGGGGCCCGTCCTCTGTGCTCCCAGATCCCCAGACCATCCTCCTCGCTGTGACCCCTGTACGAGGGTGACAACAGCCGCGGCAGTGGCGGCTCCCATTCACTGAGCATCTGATAGGAGCCGCCCGTCGTCCCCTTGAGTCCTCGCAGGAGCCCTGCCATGTAGCCGATGCTGCCCCATTTCACAGACGAGGAAACTGGGGCACCACAAGTTTGTGTCACTTGCCTGAGCCCCGAGTGGGGGCCAGGAGCTCTGACAGCAACACTGGAGTTCTTTTCTCTCCTGGATTTCTGGGTCTGGCCTGGAAAGGGACAAGAAGCCGTGGGATCTGGGGCAAGGCGCTGGCCTGGAGCCCGAGGGTGGGCACGCAGGCTGGGCTCTGACGTCAGAGCAGCCCGGGGAGGGCTCGGGACAAAGACGCAGCACCCACCCCCCTCACGCCCACCCTGCCCTGCCCCCAGTGCAGGACACGAGGGTGCCCACGTGGCTCTAAGATGAAGCAGAGCGAGAAGGGGCTGCGATGAGAGCCTCGGGGGCAGAGGCAGGGAAGGTTCCAGAGAGGGTCCAATCTGAGGCTGGCCGAGGGCGAGGTGGGTGGCCTGAGGTAGTGAGGTGTCTGGTGCCGGGCAGGGGAGGGGCGGGGGAGAAGGGGGGAGGTCCAGGGAGACCGGAGTGAGCAGGGCCCTGGATGCCAGTCCGAGGAGCTTCCACCTGACCCCCAGAGTGACAGGGAGCACAGAGGCCACCCCTCTGCCGCGGGGGGCGGTGGATGCTGGCTCGGAGGGGCGTGGTGGTGGGCGTGGAGGGGAAGGACTCCAGAAGGAGGGAGCACCCCGGAACCTTGACACTACCAGCTTGCAGGGGGCCGAGGGCGACCCCTGGGGATCTGTTGGGGGATCCCAAGGATGCGCCCTTCCCTGGGGAGGACGGGGAGGGATAAGCTACGGCTCTGCAGGACCCGACTACAGCTACCTGGGCGGGTGAGATGGGAACCCAGGGCTCCTGGAGCCTGCCCAGCGTTCTCCGCGTCCATTCTGCCTCCAGACGCACAGCGGGCAGCCCTTCCCTCTGGGCCTGGCCGTGGGACGGGGATGAGGGTGGGTCACCACGAGGGAGGGAGCCGAGAATAAAACCTGCTTTCAGCCTGGCTCCTCTGAGCTTCACAGCCTGCCGGGAAACACCAGGCAAGGTAAAGCCGCGGGGGCCTCTTTCCACCTACTGAGTTAACGTGTTCTGGAAGAGTAGTGCCCGAGCTGGGCGAGCTGGCAGCGGTGCCCTGTGGCTTGCTGTTGGCTTTATGAACAGGGATATCCAGTTTGAAAAGCAAACACACCAGCCATTAAACAACAAAAATGTTCATGGACCTCAACCCAGAAATTCCGCTTCTGGGAGCGTATCCTAAAGAAATAATCCCAAATACGTGAGGGAGGCACATGTGCTGCTTGCGCACCTGGGCTGTGCCATCTGCCATCAAAAGCAGCCTTCACATCCAGCCACAGGGAAAGGGCCAAGGAACACGTGCTCCAGCTTGTCTGAAGGAACAGTACGCAGCCGTTTAAAAAGACGGGTGTGATACCGTATGGCACCACGGACAATACTTCAAGTCAAATATTAACAGAAGAAACGAGGAAAAATGATATGAGCGCTGGCCGTGTGGTAAGTTCAGAAAAGTCACTCCAGGAAAAGGTCTGGAATTAACACTCCAAATGAAGCGGTTTTTGTTTGGGGTGAGTGGGTGATTCTCTTCCTTGACTTTAGAATTTTACGTAATGTGTTTTTTATTGTTTTTATGATTTTAAAAAGGATTGTTAACTGAGAGAAATGCTCTCAGCTGGAAGGCTTGTGAAGAGCTTTGAGTTCAAACTTACTCTTTTAGTAGATGGGGAAACTGAGGCACGGGGAGGTGGTTGCCCAAGGCTCCGCGCAGGGGGTCTCCTTACTCGTGGTGGTGCCGCCCCCACCACGAGGGGGTCCCCCAGTTTAGCCAGGAGCTGGGGGTCCCGAGGACCCAGCGGCAGGGTCAGGAGAGGAGGGGGCACTGGGAGACAGCCTGGGGCAGGCGGGGTGTGGAGATGGTGCTCAGAGGACCGTGATGCTCTGTGACCGGGAATCGCGTGTTTCCTTCACACCCCACCCCGGATCTTCGGGAGCTGGGCTCCCAGGGACAGGAAAGTCTATGTCTTAAAATCCTAAGTAGACAGCAAATATGGGCTGAGGTCCCCTCTGCAGAGACGCCAGCCTGCGGTAGGGAAACAGCGCCGTGGGCCGTGGAACCAAACTGCTTCGGGTTCAAATAGGAAATGGGGCAGCAGAGCTGAAGAGGCGCCTCGAGAATGAAAATACCAAACGGCCCCGAGCACGCTCCCCTCATCAGCCACCAGGGAACCACAGGTAAAAGCACAGCGAGACACCTTTCCACACCCAGAGCAGAGGACGTGCCAAGACGGGGGACACGGTGCGGGCGAGGACGTGGGAGGGGAAATCCACTCGTTGTCCACAGACACTGCGCCCCACGGCCGCTCCCAGGGGCACCCCTCACAGACGGGAATCCAGGTTCCCCCTCGCCACACGTTCACAGCAGCTCTGCTCCAACAGCCCAGAGTGGACACAGCCTGTGTGCCCATGCACAGGAGCACGGACAAACCACACTACAACCACGGGACGGAAAACTGCACAGCGTGACACTGGACGATCTGCAACCACACACGTCACAGGGGGATTGTCAGATGCAACGCTGAGTGAGACGCCGGACACAGAGGAGACACTGCGTGTCCCGTTTACAGCAGGGTGGAAACAGGCACATCAACCTGAGCAGAGCGGCCGTCCTCGGGTGGAACAGTGACGGGAGGGGCAGAGAGCGGGCCCTGGGTCACACGGTGTGGGGGGCTGTGCAGCGGCTGGAGCTGCCCCATCCATGCCCCGTCCACGTGTGTGTTCTACTTGTAGGCAGGAGGCAGACAGCGAGCTGGGGAGAGGGTCGTCGCAGCTGGGGGCTGTGGGTCCTGGGAGAGACTGAGGCTTTTCCTTCATCCCCTGGGCTCCCCTCCCCCTGAGACGCCTGCTGAAAGGGAGAGGGCCTTCTGTGCTCGGGCTGTGCCTGCTCGGGAGGGTCCCTGCTGCCCTGTCCCAGGCCCGTCCAGGACGGAGCTGGAGGGAGGAGAGTCTGGGGGTCGGTATGGTGGCCAGGAGCAGCCTGCACTCCCATCCAGGCAAGCACCACGGGCTTCCTGCGGTCAAGGGGTCATAACAGACGTAGCTGACTTGACCCATGAGCCAGTGCCCACCTGGCGGGGCCGAGGTCTGGGAGAGACCAGCCCAGCAGCGAGAGGCCGGGGGAGGGGCAGGAGCACAGGGGAGAGGTGGAGAGGTCAGCCACAGTCAGAGCCTCTGGCCTGGGCCGTGCAGCGGCGAGGCCCTACAGGGCTCCCACCGCCCCGGACCCACACACACCCCTGAGAGGTGTCGTGTTCCAACGCTCGCCACAGCCACACGGGGGTCTTCGATGACAGCGGTAGAGTTTGCTGCAGAAGCGGGGGCAGCCCGCAGGGGGAGAAGCTGGTGGGGGTAGAGTAACAGGAGGCTCCCTCCTTCCTCCCCCTGCTCCCTCACCCCCCCCACACTGGCAGCAGCTGAGGAGGCGAGTCAGAGCCAGCTCACACCCCACCTCTCCACTCCTGGCAGCCAGAGCCAGCTCGAGCCCGCCTGGAGCACAGGGGAGGAGACAAAGCTTGAAACAAGCTTGGGATTAAAACAAGACACTGGGGTGACTTTCAACAGCCGAAAGTGACAGTCCTGAGTCCACAGTGATGTTGAAGGTTGGGGATGGGAGGCTCCCCGAGGCCTTGGAAATCAGGGCCCGAGACAATAACCACCGGCTCGGACTGTGCCCGGGAGCTGCTCAGTCCACTGCGTCCACACACACCCGCCCTGAGTGTCAGAGCCAAAAGGGCCTCTGGAAATCTGGCTCTCCCAGATGCTGTGTATGAGAGACTGAGGCCCAGAAAGGGCCAGGGACTTGCCTCCGACCACACAGCAAGGAACTGGGGTTCCATTGACAAGCATTCGAGGCCACATGCCCTGAGCCAAGAACGGGGCGGTCAGGGGTGAGGCAGGAGGAAGGAATGTCACGGCTCAGGCACACTGTCCCTACTGTCCTCCCTAAACAGTTATCACAAAACGTGTCAGCTTGGCAGAAGTGGTCGCCAACGGCGCGTGAGACGTGGGAGGGTTCGCTCGCAGGGTCCTCTGGAGCCGGCTGTCTTCGCGGCCGGGGGTCTGCAGTGTGGGTGCAACAGATGGACCAGCGGTCAAATGGGGGCGTGGGGCAGAGGTCGGCCCTTACAGGGGAGGGACAGCGAGGCTGAGGGAGAAGGGCAAAGAACAAGAGCGTGGGCTGATCCGCCAGCGATGCTGCCAGAACAGAGACCCGCCGGGAATGGCTGAAGCGGGTGGGGTGTATCCCACAGCAAGAAGCCCGGGACTCGGGCGGCCCTGCTGCGCTCGTCCATTTTCTCATCGCTGTCCGGGCTTCCCCACAGTCTCAGAACGGGTGTGGTCTTCCCGGCAGTCAGGGAGGGAGGGCAAAGGGGCTCCCCAGCCGAGGCTATCACTTTCCTAGTGCCTTCCCAGAAGCCCATCCCCAAAACCTCTGCTTACACCTCACTGCCCAGACCCCAAGGCACGGCGCACTAGTTTTCTGGGGCCACCACGACAAAGAGCCATCTGAAATCTACTCTCTCACGGTCCTGGAGGCTGGAAGTCCGGGATCAAGGTGTGGGCAGGGCTGGTTTCTCCTGAGGCCTCTCTCCTTAGCGTGTAGACGGCCGTCTCCTCCCTGTGTCCTCACGTGGTCTCCCCTCCATGTGTGTCTGTGTCCTGATCTCCTCTTCTTACAAGGACACCAGTCAGATTGGATCAGGCCCACCCCAGTGACCTCATTTTACCTTCATCACCTCTTTAAAGACCCATCTCCAAATACACATTCTGAGGTGCTGGGGGTAGGGCTTCAACATATGGATTTGGGGGGACAGAGCTCAGCCATAACACACGGCCATCCCGGCTGGAAGGGAGGCTGGGAAATGGGGCATTCAGCGCCTGCCACACGGTGGAGGAGACAGCTGTAAGCGATGCGCACCAGTCTGCGGACCAGCCCCGGCTGGTGAGACACACGTGCGAAGGGGGAAGGGGCGTGCCCGCCCGGCGTGTCTGTGTGCCCCCACGTTCTCGAGGCTCATTGTGTACTTGTTGAAGCTGAGACTCTGCTACAGTGCAGTTCCAGCTGGGAGATGGTCACCTGCGCTGCCCTGGTGGCAAGTTGACGCAAAGGTAACAAGTTGTGAAATTCCCAGCGGCCTCCCTCACCAGGGCGGGAGCCCGCTGAGCTCCTGAAAGTCCGCCGGTGTTTACAGAGCACCTGCATGTGCCCCGCACGGCGCCAGGAGGGCAGAGGAAGTCTGAGAGAGCTGCTTTCCCCAGGATCCAGGATGATGAGCGGGAGTCCCTGGAGGCCAGCGGGAAGGGCATTTGAGGCAGGGGGAACAGCTGTACGATGGCCTAGTCCACAGAGGGGCCGCGGGCAGCAGTGGGAGGGAGGCTACAGGTTTGGGCTTTCGCCCAAGGGCCGTGGGGCCCTCGGAAGACTCTGCCGGGGAGGTGCGCTCAGGTTTGTGTCAGACAAGAATCCTTGAGCATCTCAGGAGGAGGGATGAGGTCTGAACAGGGCTGTGGGAAGTGGAGTGCGGAGCAGAGAGATGCTCGGCCAGAACATGAGCAGCTGGAGGGAGAGGGAGGCCGGGGGATACGCCCGGACACCTGGCCTGAGTGAACACACAGTTGTTGTTGCTTAATTAAGTTTTTATAAAATTGCTTTGTTACGAGGGCCTAAGTGCTAGCCGGGCTGGGAAATGATGCTCTCCGTAGCTCTCTGTCCTGCCTCGCTCGTGCGGCCATCTGCCTGCCCATCCAGGCTCTCTGGGAGCACTCAGCACTGGGTCCTCACCCCACCCTGTCTCTCTGGTCCCCACTTGACCCTGTTTCTGCCCCTCTGCCCCTGGCTCCTTCCCGGGCAGGCCCCGGGCTTGGGGCTACAGACCTGGCTGGTCTGCCCAGGGGGCGGAGGAGGGGACCTGAGGCAGCGGGTCTGGGCGCTGTTTCCTCTGGGACAGATGGGCCCGGCCTCCTCGTCACATGAGCTGGGGTGAGTCTCGTGACCGTGCTGAGCTATCTCACTGAAATTCGGGGAGTGAGGAGACTCAACGGGTCACTTAGATGAGGGGCCTGGCTCAGTCTCAGTGTGCAGTCGGTGCTCGACGAGTGGCAGACCCGACTCACGCAGCCCAGGTCCAGACGCAGCGCTCCGGTGGCGTCTGGAGTGGTTAACAGGCCACTTGGGGGAGGCAGGGAATCTGCCAAAGGAGTGTGTTTTCTCTCTTACACACTCCCCCTGGGGGCCGGTGTTCCCAGAAGCCGCCCAGCCGACTCTCCTGCGTGCATCTCAGGGCTGGGCCTGACTCACGGTCAGGCTGATAAACGGGACAGCCGTGACCTCACAGGGCGGCTCCCAACCACCCTGGGAGATAAGGGATGGAGAGGCCTGCATCTGGGGTGGATCAGCTGCCGTGGACAGGCCGCAGCCCGCACATCCTGAGGCCACGGGTAGGAGAGCTGGACCGGACAATTGTCACACCCACATTCCCGGAGCCCCGGGACCACCAGGAGGAACATTTAGGAAAGGAGCCTGCTGAGCTCTGGCATGAGAAGTGCTCTCTGTGCCCCTTGAGGTGGTGTGTTTGGGGAGGTCAGAGTCCCAGAGGGGCTGGGGGTCCCTGGGGCAGCAGCAGACCTGGCTTCTCACCCGAGGGCAGCCACTAATTTGTCTTCCTCGCAAGCTGTTACAGACACCCCCTGGGCTGGAGGGCGAGAGCTGCAGAGTGCAGCGGTGCAGGCCGGGCACTGCACAACCCAGGGGAGCTGTGCGCGCAGGAGCAGCCTCTCATGGCTGTCCTGGTTCAGGTGTTGCCTCGGCTCCACGGGAAATGCCGGGCAATCACGGTGGTGACAAGCACATTGCCTACCCTCCACGCACACTGCCTTGGGTTCACGCTTGGCGCCCCAGGCTTCTGTCCCCACAGCACCTGAGCTGGTCAGCGGGAGGTGAGGAGCTGCAGCAGTGAGCACCCCCAGGGGCCAGCCCTCTACTGGGTGGTCTCAAACACAGGACACCATGTTGTACCCTTAAGGACTCACTTGCTCAGAGACCAGCACAGTGCAAATGCTTAGTTGGTATTTGTTGAATTGTGGTTCAACACATTGGTTGTTTGTGCAAGGGGAGGGGCCGGGTGGTGTGGGGGAGGGGCTGGAGGGAGAGGGCAGATAGATGTGGGGGGAGGGGCCGGGTGGTGTGGGGGAGGGCCCGGTGGATGGAGGAGCTGATGGCTGTTGGTCACCGCAGCCCTCTCACGCCTCAGGGAGCTCATCGTCCCGGAGTTTTCAAGGCAGCTTCAGGAAGCACAGTCTCAGGGTATGAGGCCAGGACTTGTTGAAACCACTGTCGTCCTGTGGCGCAGGGGAAGGAAATCGCTCCCTGGCGGCCGATCCGCAGGGGTGTTCCTCCAGCCTGGCTGCGGGAAGATGGCGAGCAAACACAGACCAGACAACTGTCTGATGCCAACAGCTGGGCAGGATGCCCACGCCTGCTTCCCTCCTGTCCCCACAGAGGCTCTTGTGTCCCCCTGGCTGGACCAGTGTCACAGCTGTCTGAGCACAGCGTTGTCTCGGCCACCCGGGCCTCCCGTGGGCCAGCCATGCAGGGGTGGGGTGGCCACCACAGACAAAGCTGTTATCACTGTCATTGTGGCTGCAGATGGGAAACCGAGGAGGAGCGGAGAGCTGAGGGTCCTGCAGAGGGGAGACCCAGGCGCAGGCCTCCTGCCTCCCTGAGCGCCCTCCCTGGGGACCTGTTTGCCCGGCAGAAACCTCATGCGTCCCAGTGCCCGCACACCGGCGAGGACCCCCTGGGGGCCGCTAACCCGATGCCCACGTTTTGTCGAGGGTCCTGGTGAAGGTTACACCCCATGCTACTCAAGCTTCCTATTCCATAACACAGTCATTCTTGTGACTCTAACACCCCGGCCCGCCGCCCCGAACACTGCAGACAGAACCGCCACACTGCCTTCTGAGCCCTGGTGTGCCTGAGTATCTCCATGGACTTCAGCCCGACCTCAGAAAGGAGGCGGGAAGGACCTGAGGAGAGGGTGGAGGGAAGGAACCTTCTAGAAGGAAGAGCTGACTGCAGAACACCCAGACAGAACATACGGCACGAGTCTTCTCTCCCACACCCCATGGGAGCCCCACCGCCAGGGGACTGTGGAAGCACTTGGGGATGCAGGCCGGTTCCTTGAGCTCTCCAAACATCAGCGTCCTCACCTGAAAAATGGGGACAGGCCTCATTTAGGGGGATGAATCTCTTGCATCACACAATAGTCTCAGAGAGCCCCTGAGCTGTTGATCACCTGCAGCCTCTCTGCAGCACAGCCCAGCACGCTCTGGAGCAGGGAACCTGAGCTGCGTCCCAGCCCTGCCTAGGACTGCTGCTGGGCCTCTCAGAGCCCCATCCTCGCTCCGGCCACCGCCCCCATGGATGGTGGGAGAGAAAGGAGACAGCAGAACACCGGCTGTGTCAGGCACAAACTGGACGCTGGTTCTCAGACCAGCCTCTCGCACATGTCTCCTCCCGTCCGCATGGCCTGTGCTTTCCCTGGACACACATCTCCCTCACTCCTTCAGCCTGGTCCCTCTGGACAGCGGAACCAGAAGTCGAAATCAGCACTCGCTGGGTGCAGTGTGCCCCGGTCAGAGGGGCCTGGGACCGGCCCCCACACCGCTCTCTGCCTCAGTTTCCTTATCTGAAATGGTGGAATCATCTGGCCCCTGCTGGGCTCACAGAGATCACACAAGGAATGAATCCCTGTGCATTGGCTTGCTAGGGCTGCCATATCCACAGGCCAGGGGCGTAAGCAACAGACACACTCTCACCGTCCTTGAGGCTGGAAGTCCGAGATCAGGGTGTGGGCAGCGCCGGTTCCTTCTGAGGCCTCTCCCCCTGGCTCGCAGATGGCCATCTCCTCCCTCTGTCCTCACATGGTCCTCCCTTTGTGTGTGACCGTGTCCTAATCCCCTCTTCTACCAGAAAGATAGGGTCAAGACCCACTCATAAGACCTCCTTTTTACCTTAATTGCCTCTTTAAAGAACTCATCTCCAAATACAGTGATTCCGAGCTCCCGGGGTTAGGGCTTCAGCACGAGGATTTTCAGGGGACACAGTCCAGCCATAACACCTGTGCGGTTGTAGCTCATGGATGGACATAACAGCCGAGGGGCAGCAGCATCGTGGCCGCAGAGGAAGACCCAGGACTTCAAAGTCCCTTTGCAGATCTCCCCTTCAGAAGAGGCGACGGCATCCTTCTCTGGGCCGCTCTTCCCGCGCTGGCCTCTCTCCTGAGGGAACCTGGAGGAGCTGCCCGCCTTCCCGTGGGTTTCCTCCTCCGGTCTGAGGCCCCTCCTGCGCCTTTCACATGGAAGCAGCGTCCCCTGCACTGAGCGACAAAAGCTGAGCGACCGCAGCTCCCCGGGCAATCTCGGAGTTTGTGTTCACGAAGTCTTTGTCCAGTATTCTGTCGTTTTATAGACGATCTTCTATATGGGAATGGAAATGCAAGCCTTAAAAATCCTCAGTTACTGTGGCTGGCTGGTGAGTCTCTCTGGAAGCAGCATTTGCTCATTTAGGGGCGGGAGGGCAGCGGCAGCTTTTACTCTTTCTTCCTTGTGATGATTTTTAAAGAATTTCTACCGCAGTGATATTGCAAGATGAAAAATGGATTTTTCACTGGCTAGCAAGCTCTGAAGGCCATATTGTAGTCCAGCATTATCTTTGCAGCCCTCCACACGTCCCGCCTGCTGTAGATGGGGGTCCACCCACCCTGAGGGTGAAGGAAGTGTCCGCCCCTCCGTTCACCCCTCCCTCCACTGAGCACCTCATGGGCGGGTCCCATTGAGGGGCAGAGCAAGAAGACACCTGTCCCTGGTCACAGGGGTGGGGAGGGGAGGCAGCCCCACCCAGGGGAAAGACCACACACAGCTCCTGGCAGCTGCAGTGGAACTGTGCTCACCAGGAGCTGCAGCCAGTGCTGGAGCTGGGAAGGCAGGGGCGGGAGGGGAGCAGTCAGCATGGGGGTGAAAGTAATAAGCCCAGGGTGGTGACAGGAGAGCCTGCCACTCATATGGGAGGGGCGAGCAGTCCCACTTGATGGAGTGATAGGACCACAGCTGTAAATGCCACTAGGCACTGGGGCCAAAATGTCCCCCTTCCCTCTGCAAATCTAGACACATCCAAATCATTCCTTTACTCATTCATTAATTCATTTCTTCATTCATTCACTTTATTCATTTACTCATTCATTGTTTCATTCAACTCATTCATCTATTCATTTGTTCATCCATCCATTCATCTGCCTACCCATCCACTCACCTACGCACTCACCCACCCATCCATCCAACCCATACATCCATCCACCCACCCATCCATCCATCCACCCATCCAATCATCTATTGGGGAAGAGGGAGAATCCTCCCTGCCTTTTCCCTTAAGGGTCTTATGGCTGGCCAAACAATTAAAAAGGTAGGTTAGTAGGAGAAAATAAAACCAAGTTTAATAACATATATACATGGAAGAAACTCAGAAAGAGAACTGAGCAACTCAGCCATTCTGACTTAGCTGCTCACTTAAGTATATGCAGCTAAAGGCAAGGAGGGTGTTGGGGGTAGTGGTTTGGGATTTCAGAGAGGAAGAAGACAATTTACACAAAGATGGAAATGCAAATGTTTGTCAGAGGACTCTTCACTGGACCACCTATAGAGAATGTGGCCCCAGAGACAGAATTTTGATAAGATGGGTTTGTTGGTGCCTTTCTTATCACACCTATTTTACATTATATTACAGCTATCATATGGGAGTGGCTCCTTCCTGGAAGAGGACTTCTATGTTAAATTCTTTTAGGTAGTTTGGGGAAGCTCCAATGTTCTTCCTGAACCTCTGAGCCTTCATTGTCTTCAGGTCAAAATAATTTGCATACCAGAGTGGAGCATCTTGGGGCCGCCTGCTTTGAACTCTATCACATCCATCCACCCATCTGTCCACTCATCCACCCATCTGTCCACTCATCCACCCATCTGTCCACTCATCCACCCATCCATCCATACACCCACCCATCCATCCATCCACTCACCCATCCATCCACTCACCCATCCACCCATCCACCCACCCACCCATCCACCCATCCACCCATCCATCCATCCATCCACTCATCCACCCATCCACCCGTCCACCCACTCATCCACCCACCCACCCATCCATCCACTCATCCATCCACCCATCCACCCAGCCATTCGTCTATCCATCCATCCATCCATCCGTGCATCCACCCATCCGTCCATCCACCCACCCATCCATCCACCCATCCATCCATCCATCCATCCACCCACTCATCCACCCACCCACCCATCCATCAACTCATCCATCCACCCATCCACCCAGCCATCCGTCTATCCATCCATCCATCCATCCATCCATCCATCCATCCATCCATCCATCCACCCATCCACACAGCCATGCGTCTATCCATCCATCCATCCATCCATCCATCCATCCATCCATCCATCCACCCACCCACCCACCCATCCATCCACCCACCCATCCATCCACCCATCCATCCATCCACCCACCCACCCACTCATCCACCCACCCACCCATCCATCCACTCATCCATCCACCCATCCACCCAGCCATCCGTCTATCCATCCATCCATCCATCCATCCATCCATCCATTCATCCATGCATCCACCCATTCATCCATGCATCCACCCATCCATGCATCCACCCATCCATCCATCTACTCATCCATCCATGCATCCACCCTCCCATGCATCCATCCATCCATCCATCCATCCATCCATCCATCCATCCATTCACTCATCCATCCATGCATCCACCCACCCACCCATCCAACCATCCATCCATCCTTCCACCCATCCACCCATCCATCCATCCACTCATCCATCCACCCATCTATCCATCCACCCATCCACCCATCCACCCATCCATCCATTGATCCATCCACCCACCCACCCATCGATCGATCCATCCATCCATTCATCCATCCATCCATCCATCCATGCCTCCCTCCAGTGCTTGCCAAATACTCTCCTGTGTGGCCTTGTGCTGGGAGCTGGAGACACACAGATGATTCAGACTTCGTCCCTGACATCAATGATGTCAGATCAGTGGGAAGACTGACCACAAATCAGTCAGTGCTGTCCAGAGAGTTGGGGCTATTGCAGCCAATGTGGTGAAGGAGGAATGTCGCACAATTCCTTCTGTCAAACGGATGGTAGCTGGGCAAGGCAAGCGATGGGCCACTCTGGCTTGGATGCCAGGTGGGAAGCGAGTCTGCTGCTGACACCACATTCATGTCCACACAGAGGCCATTGGTCAGGGAAGCAAGGAAGCACCAAGGAAGGACACACAGGGAGCCAGGCTCAGGTGCAGTGCCCCAGCAGCCATTCTGGGGTTGGGAAGCCACGTGGGCAGCTGGCAGTGGGCACATCCCAGGATGGAGTGAATTGTCCACGGGGCCCCTGGTACTAGATGGCCAGGTGTTGAGGGGTGCACACACAGGGACAAAGACTGCATGACCAGGGTTCCCTCAGGGAGCAGGCCTTCTGTGTGGATGCAGGATTCGCAGAGAAGGGCTGGCCTGGAGCCACATGAAGCTCCTCCTGGGGCCACTCTGGTCCCTGAAAGGACCCTCTGTCGGGGCAGGAGTGCTGGGGGCCAGGAGCAGAGCTGCCTCTGGGCACATGCAGCAGGTGGTGGGACTGCACATGGTCACTCACCATCTCAGCATTTTCATAAGGGCCACGGAATGGCTCCTCCCATCCCAGGGCCACTGACCACCCCGCGTTCTTGCCAGAATTCAGGCCCACGACAGAGGCAGTGGTCCTCAGACTCTGTAGGCTCAGAGCTGTCCCCGGGCTGGAGGAAGTGCAGGTTCCTGGCCCACTGCCAGGGCCAGATCAGTGGGCTGTGGCCCTTCCACGTGCCTGGAATGCATGATGCAGCATTGCAGTCAGCTCCTCTGACCCTGAAGGCAGGTGTCAGGTCTTTACAAAGGAGGAAACAACCTTGGGAAGGTGAAGAAATGTGCCCAAGGCCTCACAGCCAGTGACCAAGCAGGACTGGAACCCGGGCCCAGCTCAGGAGCCCAGCCTGTGTAGATGGGGCCGCCGACTTCCCCAGGCTGCCAGCAGAGACATCTGGCCAGGGTCTTTAAGGACAATGACGTAGGAAAACGTTCCTAAAAACATATTTTGTTTTCACAAGCTTTGCTCTGGAACAAGGACGAAGAATTTCGAGAGATGTCAGGAGTTTCTGCACACTGAATTCACACACCCAGGGACCACTCTCGGGTTTTGTTTTCACATCTCAGCACTCGGCCTTTCTAAGATGATACGCATGTTTTCTCTCGCAAAGGAAAGAGGTCAGCACTACATGGGCCTCCTTGCTCCAGAGTTTGAATGGGACATGTGAACCCAATACAAGGCCAAGGGAACTCCGCTCCGAGCCCCGTGCGACAGCTGAGGACTGAGCCGCCTGGGAGCGAGCAAAGCTTCTAGTCCCGTGAGCAGGCGTGTAAAGGGGGAACCGTAACCGTGCCTATACACATCCTTTCACATTCTCCCTCGCTGCCCCTCGGGGCTCCCCTGACCACAGTGGGACCAGAACTGCCTTCCTCTGGGCGTCACAAAGCAAGCTGAGCCACCTCCCGGGGCGGCCGCTGGGCAGTCTCAGAGGCAGGACGGAAACCAGCTGAGGTCAGTCCTGGGCTTCAGTGGGAACAGGCGGGGGAGTGTTCCTGGAAGCTGGTGGGAACCCTGGGTTCTCATGGAGCCTCCCTGACCCCCTGGACTCAGGATCAAAGCCCCAAGCCCAAGCGAAACCTCCCGATGGAGGTCCCAGTGACAGCCAGTGGCCAGAGCGCGGAATGCGAAAGCAAACCAGAGGCCGCTGTGGGGTTGCCGGGCAGCACGGGCGGCCAGGAGTTCCCACCCCGGGAGACCGAGATGTCTTCCTGTCCCCGCGGAGCCTGGACCTCCCACGAGTGTAACCCGGGGCCACAGCTGGGCTCCTCTGCAGGCGCCCAGGGGCCGAGTCTGGCGCTGGGCTCCGTGTGTGGGGCCCCTCGGCCCAGCTCACCTGTCTTGAGTGATTAGGAAGCTGGTGGCTCACGCGCCTGGAGGCCATCGCCTGAAGCTGTGCTGCTTCCTGTTGTCTGTGGCGCCCACCATGTCCCCTGCCGTCCCCATGGGTTGGCTTAGCCTCAGGCTCAGGTGGCAACGTGGCTGAAGCAGCACATAGCTCCTCAGAGGCCAGCATAATGTCCAGTGAAACTCAGAGACCACTTCTGTCCCAGCATCCCAAGCTGGTCCTTTACACTCAACCCAGCAGGACCCTTGGGCGGGGCCCTGTCACGGAGCCAGCGACTGGGGCAAAGGGACGAAATGAGCTGAGGTGCTTCAGCCATGATGGGCCCAGCCCTGGGGCAGACCTCGGACAGAACTGGGGTTGTGTTAGGGAGGGCGAAGGGGCTCAGAAGCTGGGCAGGAAACCCACGAGGCCCACCACAAGGGAGCAGGGAACCAAGACCACCCGACCTCCGGGGGGCCCGTGGCTGGGGCCTGGCCCACGCTTTTCTGACAGGGCCCACCGTCTGGCAGGGCACGTTCCACGCGGAGTCTGGGGAATGTCCAGAACAGCTGTGTGGGCCAAGCCACGTGGAAATGAACCTCGTGACAAGGACGTGGGCCTTAGTGCGCCCTTGTCCTCGCACGGTGCGACGGGTGACGGCCAGACAGACGCTGACTGCGTGAAAAATCCCTGCTGGGGGGCAGCCCAAGGGCCAGGACCCCCTTAAATCCCTTGGGGGGGATAAAAAAGAACGGGGAAAAACGATTAGGGTTGGGAGGGGCTGTCAGAAGCACATCAAAAGGGACAGTCCCCAAATGTCTGCCCTGTGTCAACCATACGTGCCATGAGGGAAGTGCCCACACCTCCACTGCCACCAAGAACCTCGGTGGTGACACTGAAGCCCTCAATCCTGAGATGCAGGTGGGCTCTCAAAGACGATGATGGGGTGTGGCTGACTTTTTCTTTATACTCGTGGTTTCCATTCGTGTCCCTCCAACCAGCCCCACGGCCACAGGAGGCTGCTCCTCTTACACCCAGGGGACACGGTTCCCCCTGGGCAGGCAGCGTCCTCGGCGGGTCACAGAGATTTCCAGCCACAGGCATACATTTGTGTCTGCTGCCAGGAGAGACCTCTTGCCTGGTCTTCCGCCTTGAGACTGTCCTTGCCGTCTGTCCTCCACGAGGCCTCATGCTAACGAGAACCACTGAAGGCCTCTCCCGAATGTCAGACCAGGCGGTGGGGCCTGCTGTCACCAGTATGTGGACTGCTCTGGGAGGGCCTGCAGGTGCCATCAGTCAGGAAAGTTAAATGACTGGTAAAAGTTTTGGAAAGATAAAGGCAAAACCATCATTATTTGCCAATGACATCTAAGGAAAACCGGAGAATCAACGAAGGGCTATTATAATTAAATAAGGTTTTAAACAGGTGACCCGTTACAAAATACACAAAAATGAGCTAGCTTTTTATTAAAAACAACTTGAAAAAGTGGTCTTAAGTGGGAAAACTACTTACTGCAAAGATATAAACTCTCCTGATATTAATCTATAAATTAAACAAAATTCCCAAATTCTGAAGAATCTTTCTTTAATCTGGGGATGGGGGAGTGCCCAGACTTGACAAAAATAACACCGAAGTTCACACACCTAAGAAATTTTTTGAAAAGATGAGAGATAAGGCTTTATTTACTTCCTCCAAAAGATATTAAAAAGTATGAAAGCCACAGTAATGGAAACAACAGAAGCTGACGTGAGAAAAGACAGTAAAACAGAGAAGGGCAGAAACAGACTCAGGAACACACACGGTTCTGGCATTTGGTAAGGCGGCATTTCAGGTTGGTGTGCTATTCACTGTGCTAACCATCGTAGCTCCCGACCTCACATCATACCTCGAGGTAAATCCCCAGTCCATTAAACACTGCAGTGGACTCAAAGAAAGACAGATGAAAATGCGACTCATCTCAGTTTGGGAGAGGACCTTCCGAGCATGACCTCAAAGGCTGAAGCATAAGCAATTCTTAGTTTTTTCATTTATACATATATATATAATTTAAAATTTTAAAAGTTACATTAAAGCAAAGAGAAAAAATTAACACAAAAGGCAAATGATAAATGACGAAAAATAATTTTCAATGGATGTCAAAGGTTTATTATTATTAATACATAAAAATATTTTCAAAATCAAAATATTTTAAAAACTAAATGCTCCATTAGGCAAAGAACAAGAAGAGGCAATTATCACAGGAGAACCAATAGAAATAGCCTATAAACATATGAGAAGACATGATCAGTTCCCAGTAGGGAGCACAGAAAAGCAAACGGACCCAAGACATGTGGTTCTATGTAACCTCTCAGATGGTAAGAGAACAGTAAGGAACAGGGGGACACTGCTGGTGGGAGCCTGGGAACAAAGCCTCCCGCCTCCTAGGGGGACACACGCAGCTCCGGGAGGACGACTGATAACAAGGAGGCTTACGGAGCGCCGTCTACACCCAGGCTCTCTGCTGCGTGCTTTTGAGATTAGCGCATTTTAAGGCTTACAGCCGCCCAAGGAGGCAGATTCTTGCCTTCATCCTGTTTCATCAGCGGGGCCGCTGGGACCCACCCAGGCAGTCTGGCCCCGACTCTGTGCTCTCATCCTACGCTCATCCGGCCTGCTCCAGGGCCTGGGACCTCATCACAAGGCCGCCTGCGATGCTCCCAAGTCCCCTTCCAGGAACCGAGGCGCACGAGAGGCATGTGCGTGAATGGCCACCCCAGAGCCGCCATAGAAAGCACAAACCCTAAATCTCTATAACCCTGAAGAGGAGGTCTGTTCATCTTGTAATCCATGCTGCTGGACGGGCGAGATGCCTGTGATGTACCTTTAGGGGGGAAAGGAAGTCCAGCAAGAGCACGACCCCATTTCTGTGAGGAAAATCACACACACAAACACGTATACACAAACACAGGAGAAGGAGGAAGGCATTCGAAATGGGGTGTGCTAGAATGTTATCCGTAGGTGGGATGACATGGTCCACAGGGCCACCAAGGGATGGGGTAGGCACAAGTCACTGTCACCTTCTGGCCTCAGTGTTCATGGGGCAAACCCAGCAGGAACCAGGATTACAGGTGGACCCAGTTCTGTGCCCTATGGCCCAAAAGTAAATAATGTGACCAGTGGTTATTCTCGAGGGTGGGGTTATCAGTGACACTGTCTTCTTTGAACTTTCCTCTACTACTGAAATAGTACCGAACGACCACATGTTGGTTTTATAATCAGAAAAACAGTGGTAGAAAGCAATGAGGTTAAATTTTTAAAATTTATTCCAATTATTCCAGTTTTTACTGCACAATGTTTTCAGATGCTTTATTTTTTAAATGACCTTTAATGACTCTCCACACCTTAACCGACTCCGCTCCTGCCGTCAGGTGCAGCCCTGCGCCCAGGCAGCTGGGGGCCAGGGGCAGAGGAACCAGCGGGCGTTGGTGAGGCTGGGGACGAGGGGTGCAGCACCTAGGCCGAACGCTTCACAGCCTATGCTTCCGGGCCTTCGTGACGAGGACACGTCCTGCCCGCAGAGCGAGCCAGCTCCCATCCTTCGGGAATGGAGACATTCCTAACAGTCAGACGTGAGAATGCAACAGTGCAGGGACACTTGGTCACACATCACAGAGCTTTCCTGAATCAAAGGGCCCGGCACGTCTGACACTTACAGACAAGCCTGTTTATGTTCCTAGAGGCAACACACTCTTGACTTGGGACCACATCTATGACCTGTTGGTAGAACTGGTGGCTCCAGACCCAAGACTAGACAAGAAACCAAGGTCCCATACGACAAAAGGCCAAACACAAAAACCGACATGCCCAGATAAAGGTGTCGCTCCTGAAGTGGGGCCCGAGGCCTGCTCCTGAGGGGGTGTCCTGGGGCGCAGGGCGTGGCTGAGACACAGCAGCGGGAGCGTCAGAGGACCTGAGAGCCAGCTCCTCACTGCTCAGGAAAGCTTCGGGGTCTGGGTAAAGCAGCGTCGTCCACGAACACACAGCCCACAGTGGCCTCCGGGGAACATGGATAGAAATTGGTGTGACCCCAGCCGGCAGGGGCTGGGACCAGGAAGGCTGGCCTGGGGACCCCTGAGGAGACCTGTGGGGAACGAGCCCCTCCTTCTGGCACCAACAGGCTCCTCTGATCTACTATTTGGATTTGTGCTCAGAACCGGCCCATCAAAATTGCTAAGGGTCTGGAATACCTTTGTTGTTCCCATTCTCTCTGAAAGCAGGCAAAGAAGAGTATAATGGAAAAAACAGCCTTAAAAAATGTGAAGGCTTTATTTAAAACCCAAGGAAACCACCCAACCAGACAGATATTAAATCGGGTGGGATTGCTCCCTAGTTGAAACCATAATACTGATCCCAGCGACTACCAACGTGTGCCTGGCCCTGAGGACGTGTTGGACTGAGGCCGTGCAGGGCCTTTGGGTCATACCGGAGAGCCTGGTCCAGCTCTGCCACGTCATGGCTGTCTGGTCCAGGGCAGTAAGCTAGCCCTTTGGGGTCCATTTCCTCATCTGTAAAATGGGCATGACAGTACAGCTCACCTCACACAGTTGTCTGGCGGTCAATGATAGACAGAAAGTTCCAGCATGCAGTATGTGCTCATTAAAAGTCTCCCCTCCTACCCACTCTGATGCTCCTGGCAGCTCTGTGGGGGGTGCACTCATTTTCCAGTCATGAAAACTGAGGCTTGAGAAGTCAAGGAACCACCCATGTAATTTCCAGAGCTAGAAATCCAGCCTTTAAGAACAGATTCTCACCCACGCCCTTCACGGGCTCAGAAGTTCTCTGGGCTATTTTGAAAAATAAGAAATGGTCCTCATTTGCTCAGCTCCACTCTGCACTCTGTGGGCGCCTGGGTCACGTCTGCCTGGTGGGCTGCAAGGCCGCAGAGGTCGGGAGGGCACTGGGGCTGCTGATGACAACAGCCGGGCCCCCAGGACTGACCAGACCATCAGATAACCCGACGGCCGAGGGGATAGAGAGACAGCACTCAGTAAGAGCACCCCACCAGCCCGTCATCCTGACCTTAGAAACTCGAGTGACCGGGGAGGTGCTCATCGACCTCCTCAGTCTGGTCTCCACGGATCGGCCCTGTGCTCACAGACCTGGGCCGCACTGGGGACAGACACACACACACACGCACGTGTGTGTGAGTCTGCTGAGCAAACGCTCCATGGGCCAAGCAGCACTGGGTATTTACCGCCAGAAGAGCAAACTGATTTGAGTAACATGCACACAACTGGGAGGCCCAAGACGTTAAGTTGTCCAGACATTCAAACCGTGACGCATTTTTTTCTTTGGAAACATTTCCTTGATGGAAAATTCTAGTTCCACACGAGAAAGTAATAAAACTGATTCTCTTTCCCTTAATCTTAAACTATGTCACTCAGATGGTCTACAGTGCAAACTAGGAAGGTTATAATGTAATTTAATTACATGGTAAAGTCAAGCTGGCATTCACAAAGAATCATATTGGCATCATTAGGTCCTCAGTGAAGAGGAGCTTTGTCAAAAATCTCAGATGAACGCAAAATACTGTCTGACCAGAAAATCCCTAATTATGCGCAGTCAGCTTTACATGCGGTGCGTGAAACAGAACGTGCAAAGTTCTCATTACCAGAGTCGACAGTCCCTCAGGTGGACGTGATCGTGTAGGTTCTCTCTTCGCACAGCAAGTCACGACAGATCCCAGTGAGCCTGCACTTCAGCTGACACCCCTCCAGGGCGACTCAGGACAGCCCAGCCCAGGATGGCGAGTGCCACCTGTCAGTCAGTTAAGGGACAGTCAACCAGTCAGTTAAGGGCAGAGGTACGTGTTCAGAAAGCGGCAGCAATTTCCAGTAACTTCTGGAACCAGAATTTGAGATCAATGTCCTCATTAGCTTAATTACATTTAGCAGAACGTGTACCTCGTGACTACAGCTTTGATTTCCAACTTCCTATGACAGGCTTGTTGGCAGAAAATTCCGGCCACCACGAGGCCCTCTCCAGCACCTTGCTCTCCTGAAGGACAGCAGTCCAGAGGTTTTTATAGAGCTGCAAAAAACACAGACATATATAAATAATAATAACGATTCCTCAGATGGCTGAGTGTGCAAACGCAAGCCCCCTCATAAGTTTTGTTAAAACAGGAGATTCTCTCGTGTCACTTTTTAGAGAAATTCTAAGATGATTTAAATTTAATTTATATAAATCTTTTTTCAGTAGAACACAGTTACAGTGCTATTATAAAGTGCCATAAAGTACATTTATGATGAAAACATCCCACTCGTCCTTTTCTTTGGAAATTCTTGTCAATGGCGGACGTTCTGCTTCCTAATCAAGTGTGGCCACCATGGGATTCTACGAGTCTACGTGCTTTCTTCTGAAACCTGTCCTCTCGCACCCACGCGGCCGCTGGCTGGCTGGCACGGTGGAGGTGCAGCCCAGCAGCAGAAGGCCTTGCTGTGTGGTCCCCTGGCCCTCTCTCTGCCTGCCCCATCAGACTGCTCCCTCGGGGCCCACTGGCCGTCTCCTCCAGGACTTTCACAGTGAACCTTCCCCCGAGCTGCCTCACTGGGGAAACGGGGAGAGCAGCTGATCTAAGAGGAAGGTGGTGAAAATCCCACGTTGCTGCTGACTCGCCTCACCACTCCCAACACGGTCAGCGCCCAGGCCGTGAGGCTGGGGACAGATGAGCCGCCTAGAGCTCACGGGGACGGGCGAGAGGCCTGGTTCCTATCTGGCAGAGGTTGCCCAATTTCACCTTTAAGCAATCACTCTCCCTGCACCTGCTCAACGCGCGAAGCCCTTCCTCCTCCACACTCTGCAGTTCTTGGCTCCCATAGAGACACAGCCAGGCTTTCTCGACACAGGGCATAAATCTGAGGTTACATTTCACAGTTTGGAGCGTTATACTTCATTTAATGATTGTCTCAAATAATCTCCTACAGCTGTGTTTGTTCAGGTACAATGAACTTCTTACCTAGTAGCACCTGGTTAAGACATCAATCCTTAAACCCGGGAGAAACACGTCTGTGTAAACCATCCCATCAGGCGAGGCCTCCGCGGCTCTGTGAATCCAGAGCCAGGAGGGGCCCCATCACGAGGACGGCCCTCCCTTCCTCCCGGTCACCACAGGCCCTGAGGCAGGCAGGGCTGCCTTCCGCAGAGCAGGCACAGTGCTCAAGCCACTCCGGCTCCCTCTGGCCAGGGCAGACCCCCCGTGTGCTCAGGGTCCTCGTCCGACTCCACTGCCAGGCCCTCTGTGACAGGCACGTTTGTGCTGCTTCCTCCTCAAACGCCCACCTGCCTGTCCTGTCCACCTGGTAAGGCCCCACCGTGGGCGGAGGCCAGTCCCTCCCCCGTGGGCTTAGCACGTTCTCCTCCGTGCTCCCACTGGGGCCCAGGCCACACGAGGGGACCGAGGCTCGCCCTCCTGTCTTCTCTGCAAGTGGCAGCCATCTGCCCAGATCCTCGCTCTGCCGCTCCCTGGCTGGGCAACCGCGGGCAACCCTCCTGGGCTCTCTGGACGCTGGGTTTCTCCCCAGCAGAGTGGGCGTGCACACATACACTGTGTGGGACGCAGTGAGGATGCCCAGTGCCCAGCCATGCAGCCAGAGGACAGCGGGCCCTGCACAGATGTTACTGTCCCCACCCCTGCCCGATTTGATGGGGAACCCTTCCATCCTGCGCCCCCCCCACCAGCGCCTGGGACACCCCAGGTGTGGCGGGGCTATGTGGAGGCCAGGGCACCTGCCCCCTCACTGGATAAGTTCACGATGGTCTCCTGAAGTACCAATTCCAGGGCTCCCCTGAGGACAGATGGAGGGCTCCTGTCCCCTTACGTTCAGTCTCCATTTAAGCAGAGCCTGGGGTGGCAGCAGGTGTCTCGGCAGAAAGAACACGACCTTGGGGGTCAGAGGTTGGGGGGGGTGAGTCCTGTTCATGGCTCACAGCCGTGAGACCTCAGGCATGTGACTGCAGAACTCTGAAATGCCACCTCCCCACGGTAACACAGGGACAACCAGCCTAGGTAGCAAGGTGCTGCGGGGCACCGAGCAGACCAGCACGCATCGTCCAGCACAGCATCTCCACGTGGTGGAGAAAGTCACGTAGGGGGACATGAGGCTCAGTAACCAGTGCTGCAAGATCACGCAGCAGAACAAAGTGGGGGCGCCTGGGGGCACTTCAGTGGAGGCCAGAGAAGACCTCTCTGAAGAGGCAGCAATCTCCTTAGACCCAACAGAACAGGAGTGCTCCAGGCAGCAGGAACAGCAGCTGCAAAGGCCCTGGGGTGGGAATAAGCCCAGCATGACAAAGAACAGAGAGGAGGACAGCGAGGCTGGAGTCCAGAGGGCAGGAGGAACACGCATAAAACGACCCCGGAGAACCAGGCAGAGGTCAGGCGCACACTGGGGCACAGGAGGGGACGTGGGTGTATTTCAGGTGTGGGGGACACTTGGTGGAGCGCTCAATCAGGGGAGCGGCTTCTCAAGGTCTGCTTTTTAAGAAACCATTCTGGAGCACCAGGGGCAACAGAGACTGGGGAGCTGTGTGGGGGCCGCTGGGAAGTGCAGGACAAGGGGCGAGAGGCCCACTGATGGGGTGGAGCTGGCCCTGCACGACGCTCAGAGAGACCCTGACGGGAAAGGGCCCTGGGGAGGGTGAGAAGAGGGAGAAGGCTGCGGGGCCCGCGCGTCCCACAGGCCTGCGCCGACCCTGGATTCACCGCCCTGTGGGGGTGGCACTGGCATCCATTTCTCGGAGGAGGGCAGGCTGGGGGACGGCTGACTCGCCCAAGACCCCCCGACTTCTTCAAGCCGCCCCTCCACTGCCGCCCACAAGGAGGGCGTCTGGAGACTCTGGGGCCGTGTCGACACGGGCTCTGCAGTAACTGCCATCAGCTGCCAGGGCGCCCCGGCTCACGCTCGGGTGCACGCGTCCCCCACCGGGTCACAGAGTGGGGCTGCTCTTTACCTCGCCGTCGGCTCTGCCAATCGGTGAGTCCAGGACAAAGTCAGGAGGGGCGATCACGTCCACCAGGGCAACCGCGTCATCTTTCAGCTGTTGGAAAACAAAGTCCACACGCTTGGCAGCTCCCAAAATCGCCATGGTGACCACCGAGTAACAGAGCCCCAGCCGTCTGTTGCTTCGACCCACTAGCAACAGTAACCCCCGCAGGCGCATGCAGCTCGACTGCTAACTCATTATCTTTTCGTTGGCCTGGATTACAGATTCCCTCAGTGTGAGTTTGAATATTTTCACCATGTTGCTATTCACTCAAGACTTCCAACGTTTTATTTTTTTTCAACAACGTAGGGACTGCTTGTAAAAGTGACGACTCTGCGGCTCATTAACTGGCAACTGTCTTCAGAGATCTGTCTCTGAACGCTGACTTCTCTGGGCAGCTGCTGTTCTAACACAGGAAAATTGGTCCAGAAGAAATGTAATAGAGAAGGCATTTATGAGCACCTGGAAAAGTCCTAATACGCAGGCCCTCTGGTTCTCAGTGGTTTTATTACTCTCTCGTCCCATTATACAAATTATTCTTCAATATGACAACTGGAATTTCTATAAGAAGACTCCCAAGAATTTTCTTGAAATGAAAAAAAGATTTTTTCTACAGTAATGGTAAAACGCCGAGGCTGTGCTGGACAGAACGTTGGAACGGGGCAACTCGAACGATGCGGATGAAGGGCAATCGCTTAGCAGTGACAGGACCACAGCGAACAGGAAATGGGCACGTCTTCCCGGCCCAGGGGCTGCTCCCCAACGCACACATTCACCTGGGCCTAGGCTCGCACACCCTCCGCACTGAGGGTCTCTGATGAACAAGCCCACCCACCTCGGATGGAACCACCAGCAGAGCAGGCCCCGTCTAGACCAGGGGTCAGCAACCTTTAACGTAAAGGGCCCCTGGGAAACAGTCCAGCTTTGTGGGCCACAGGGCCTGTCTCACCGCTCACCTCTGCTGGGGCAGCTCGGACGCACCCAGAGATGATGCACAAGTGCAGGCCTCTGCCGACCAGGGCCTAGGGGACGGAACTAGCGCCCCTCCGCCTGGCTGCCCCAGGCCTCCCCGAGGGAGAGCAGATCCCGGGTCTGCCACATGGCAGATGGAGACAAGCGTGGGCTGCGTTACCGTGCACGCGACCACCGGCTGCCTCAGCCGCAGCTGCCAGCCGCGCAGTCCCGGGGGTGCTGCCTACAGCGTGTTTGAGGGCCAGGGAGACAGCCGTGTGTTTTTATAAACGGCAACGCATTGCTGTGGAGCACACAAAGGAAAGTCCTTCCTGTCACTGGTTCTGCTTTGAGAAAGGCAAACGCGGCCGTCTGTGTGCACTACAGTTAGACACACCCTCATCAGAGCCCTCAGAGACAGAGCGAGGGCGCCTGGGAAGGGGCTCTGGGGCAGCGGCTCAAACCAGTAGAGACCTGACCTGGTGCTCTCTACTCTGGAAGCACGGACGGGGGAAATGAAGTGGCAGGTCCCCAGTCCTCGGGACATCTGATAAGATGCTGGCGGGGCTTTGGGTCACTTCCCACCATCAGGAGTAGAGTAACAACTCAACTAATCGCAGTTGCACTACCCAATGTGGCTCTTTAATTAAAACTAAACATCCTCAGTCACACCAGCCACGTGTCCACGGCCAACAGCCCGCGTGGCTAGTGGTGACTGCAGGGGCAGCACAGCTCTGCGACAGGGCAGCCCTGTAGGAAGTCCTGGACAGAGCGTGGCCGGAACAGAGTGGGGTTGGGCCGTCTGACCTTCCTGGTGACGGAGGCAACAGAAGACAACACACAAGGAAACACCATGAAACGAATTTAAACTGGAGGCTGAGTAACCTGAAATGCTCGAGAGAAGAAGCACCGACGTGGCTGTGCAAGTGGGTGAGAGTGAGCTGAACGTGTACAGATTCTAAGATACTCCCTACAAGCTACTCTTTCCTGACGTTTCTGACAGAAGCATATTTTTCGCTAATTTTCCTGTATTTGCTAAACATTGCCGGCACACGAACACGTGGGCAGCAAAAGTCAGCGAGCGCTGATACCCAGAGGTCACCTGTGATGTGTAAGTCAGAAGAGGACACAAAGCTGACCGCCACTCACCTGGGAACACAGGTCCAAGATGGCGTTCTCCATCATTTTACCTGCCTGCTCGCCAGAGAAGTAGCCACCTGTAAGCACAGCGTCGGTTACCCTGGGGTCAGATAACCCAGGTCCAAAGTCACCCACAAATAGCAATCATCCTGAAACGTGAAAATGTCTCACTGCCGCTGCCCGCGCCCAGCAGCGACCCCTCTGCAGGAACACCTGGCCCAGCCGCGGTTCTCATATCCCTTTTCCCACCGGCTCCCTGAGCGTGAACCAGGAGGTCACAGCCAGGAGCTGATGCAGAAGCAAAGAGCCCAGGCGTGAGGAACGCAAGATCTGAGGGCTCAGCGGGGCGGGTGGGCTGCGTTGGGCCCAGGGTGGAGGGGCTGGGGGCGGAGGGTCGGGGGCGGAGGGGCTCAGGGGGTCATGTGGGCTGCTCGGGGCCCAGGGCAGAGGGGCTGGGGGGGCAGGTGGGCTGCTCGGGGCCCAGGGCAGAGGGGCTCGGGCGGGGGCAGGTGGGCTGCATGGGGCCAAGTGGGCCGCGTGGGGCCGAGTGGAGGGGCTCAGGGGAGGCGGGCGGGGCCAGCGGCACAGCAGGCTGGGCTCCTTCCAAAGGCGAAAACCAGGGTTCTAGGCAGAACAACACACGGATGGTGGCTCAGGACACCCAGAATGACCACAGTGGGAGCCTGGGGCTAGGGGCTGGCAGGGCCACAGACAGAGCTATGGCAGGTGGGTACACAGGGCCACCCCCTCAGGCTCCCCCTCCACATGCCCCGCTGCGGGCTCTGCTGTGCTAACAGGCCCGAGGCACTGGCCCTGCACGTTTGAGAACACGTTTGCTGCACAGCCTGCTTTGTTATCTTTGCTGTAGAAAACTACGTCCGGTCACTCAGAGTTGCCGTTTCTCAGAGAAGGCGCGGTCTCCTGCCTGCAACCCCACCGCCCCCCCTGCCCATACCCCTTTGTGCCCTCCTTTGTTAACTGTGCACTCTCATGGCCTCCTCCGAGCAACACCAGGCCCCAGGGGGAAAACGTGGGTTCTCAGGAGGGGGAGGGGCAACAACCTCACTCTTCATAAAGCCCGGATATACCCAGGATGTAAACAGATACACAGAATATTTGTAGTACTAACACGTCATGGGGTCGATCAGCAAAGAGTGTCTAAAAAGGCTCCTTACGGGGCCAATAATGAAAAAAAGGTTGAGAAACTCAGGCTTAATGCTCTTCCCACCAGTCTTGCAAGAATCAACCCAGGCATCACCTCCTCCAGGAAGCTCTCCTGGGTCCCCAGTCTGGGCATTCCTGGGGGGCCTCCCCACCACCCTGGGCTCATGTCTGTCTGCGAGCTGTGGGCACCCTCGCTGCTCTGGCTCTCGTGCCTTTCCTATCGTGGTGTCTGGGCTCCTTATCTGTCCACAGGCTCACTCAGCATGAGTGCTCAGTAAATCCCAGGGAAGTCAGCAGGAAAGCAGTCTCCCAGATAAAGCAGAGGGCGCCCCGACCCCTGGGCGGGCGTGGGGTGGGGTGGGAAGGGGCGGGCGGGGGAGGCAGGTGCCTGCAGGAGGCCTCACCTCGGTAGAGCAGGGCAGTGTGCCGGCTCAGGGACCACAGGCCGTAGAGCGCGCTGAGCCGCCCGAGCACAGCCCGCAGCGGGGGCGGCACGCCGGGCTGGTGCGTGTACTCGTGGAACCTCCTCAGGACCGTGAGCTCCAGGAACGCCAGGGCCAAGGAGCGGCAGTAATACACCTTCAAACGACACACAGCCACCACCCACCCGTGAGCAGGCAGCTGCGGCCCAGGCACAGCCACCGTTCACGGGGCAGAAATCATCGGGGACAGTGACCAAGGTCCGCATTCCAGGGCACGTCCTAGGAGGACAGAGCACCAAGTGAAGCAGTGAAGACAGGGCGGGGCTCGTGAAAACACAAAAGAAAAGGGTGCACGCAGACAGACCTGGGGTTGGAGCCGGCTCTGGAGCTCGGACACCCGCTGACCGCTCAGTTCCCGTCTGGAACACAGGCTGGCCCCGGCATCCTATGCACAAGGACAGCGGTGCTTGCCCAGCGCCGGCCGGCACTGCAGTGCGGGGCGTCCCCGGCGGGTAGCTCCCCACGGGCACGAGATCTATGCTCTTTTGCCCCTGGGGCCACAGAGAAGGCGCTTGGCAAGCTGCTCACGGGACTCAGCTGGGGGGATTTCGGCTTCTCCAAGGATAGGACCACTCTCCTCTCCTCTCAAGTTTCTTCACAGTTTTTCTGTCCCACTCACATATCATGTCCAGGGAACAGCTGAGTAGAGGCCAAGGCGTGAGCCCACCCGGCTGGGCTGCGCGTACAGAACGAGCTCTGTTGCCAGCTTCACTTGTGAAAGCAGAAAGTCACGCAGGTCTCCTGGTCCCCACTTCGTCTTTTTTAAACAATATCCAAAACATCTGCTGATAATTGTTAGCTTCACTTATTAGCGTGTTTTTTAAATTAATTTAGTCATTTAGTGTTTGTGTGTGTGTGAGGAAGATCAGCCCTGAGCTAACATCCATGCCAATTTTTTTTTTTTTTTGCTGAAGAAGACTGGCTCTGAGCTAACATCTGTGCCCATCCTCCTCCACTTTATGTGGGACACCGCCACAGCATGGCCTCACAAGCAGTGTGTCGGTGCGCGCCCGGGATTGGAACCCGGGCCGTCCGTCAGCAGGGGAGAGCGCGCACTTAACTGCTACACCACGGGGCCAGCCCCTATTAGCGTTTCTTTCCCCGCCTCCGATTTATCATTTTACCAGATTTTTTAATGAGAAAAATAATGCATGTATTGCCTGATTTGTTATGATGAGCATGTGTTAGTTCTGAAATTAAAAAAAATAATCCAGCAAAGTGATAAATGGGGAGAGAGGAGAAAACCTGACCTGGAAGTCCCTGGTCAAGTGCCCGGCACCACACTGCTCAAAACGTTAGCGGAGCTCAACCGGGCGTGGCGCAGAGTACAGGGTGAAACTGATGACCGAGAGGGGCTGGGCTCCGTCTTCCAGACCTGGTCTGCATTCCAGAGCACACGCAGGTCAGCACTTCCTCGGCCATGGTTCTCCCAGGGCCCGCCCAAGACCACAAGCCCTCAAGAGAGAATCCAGGGGGTGGGGGCTTTCTTCCCTCTGTCTCGGGCCAGTCTGGTCCACCCCAAGACCCTGCTGGGCCACTGCCTGCTGAGAGGGCACACATCCCATCCGCTGCTGTCCGCACCTCCTCTGCTCTTGCGCGCACTATGGCGTGTGTGCCCTCGGCTTTGGCAAGTGAGGGCTGGGAGGTGAGGCCTTTGCTGGGTGCAGGGGGTGGGTGGTGCAGGCCCTCAGGCACCCACCCAAAGCCCTTGGGACCTCACGGGGAGGAAGCTCACGAAGCTGAAGACGCAGGCTGGCAGTGAGCGCTCCCCGGGCCAGGCGCTGAGCCCACAGCCCCCAGTACATTGCTGGGATCCCTCTGGACACAGGTAGCACGGGGCAGAGACTCACCTGACCCCAGGCAGCCTGGGCCCAGCGTCCGCCCCTTAACTACTTCACTAGAGCCCGTTAATACATTAAATCCCACCAACACCCCCAAAATGTGCTCACGTGCTGCGGGCTCCTCTCCTTGTGGGTCCCTCGTGAATCTGAGGCCAGGCTGACCCCAGCAGAGAGGCCCGGCTCAGAACTAAACCCGAGCTCTGGGCTCTGTTATACTCTCTTCCTCAGCCACGTGGATTTTCCAGTATTAAAATCACAGTGTTTTAATGTTAATTTCCCATGAAAGCAGCACACTTCAATTTCAGTGAGGGAACAGGCTAGCAACAGGCCTGGAAAGGCAGCCCCACCTGTGACCTTGCCATCATCAAAAACACACCCTGGGGGCCGACCAGTGGTGCAGCGGTTAAGTGCCCGTGCTTTGCTGCAGCAGCCGGCAGTTCGCAGGTTCGGATCCCAGGCGTGCACTAACGCATCGCTTGTTAAGCCATGCTGTGGCAGCGTCCCATATAAAGTAGAGGAAGATGGGCATGGATGTCGGCCCAGGGCCAGCCTTCCTCAGGAAAAAGGAGGATTGGAATTGGATGTTAGCTCAGGGCTAGTCCTCCTCACAAAAAAAAATCAAAAACAAAACAAAACAAACACACCCTGAGTCCCACTGAGTTCCAGTCACTGGCACAGCAGCTCACGGCCTGGCCCTGGGGTCAGGGAGAGCCCGCCTCCGAACCCACGCCGCTTTCTCGAGTGTGCAAGTGTGGGCAAATGGCTTACGTCCTAAGCCTGAGCTTCTGGGTCCGTGAAGAGGGACGGCGACAGCACCAACCTCCCAGTGCACCGGGAGGAGGTTCAGACGGGCTCTCGCGTGGAGGCAACGGCGGCCTCTACTCTCCCGTCATCTCAGTCCCGGGAACCGGACGTGCACGCAGCTGCCAAGTGTTCCTCTGGGAAATGTTCAGATAAGACACCTGTGGGGCCCGGGCTCTGGGGTCAACCCCTGCAACCTGCTGTCCGGGGCGTCTGATGCAGCGGCTGGCTCAGGAGCCCACATCTACACCCGGCCCCGCCGACTGGACGAGAAGGGCTGGGTGGACGGCTCTCCTGGGCAGCTGTCAGGCCACCAAACTGTCGTTTGAGAATCTGAAATAACGGCTAGAGAGACCAGGCTAGGTCTAGGGTGAGGGCAGTTATGTGTTGGGCCTAGATGGTCATGTGGACCCCACGGGTCAGCCACGTTGGGCTGTGGGCAGGCAGGAAGCTTGTCTGAAGAGAGGCGTGGCAGAGCAGAAAAGGCCCCGTGGCCCCTGAGAGTCCATGAGCCACAGAGAGTGGTTCCACTTCCCACCGGCTTCCCAGATCCAGACAAGAGGCCTCCACAGTTGACCCAGGGCTCCTCAACTGGGGGTAAGTCTCCCGGGCACCTGGACCCATTAGGAGACATTCGTGGTTGGCATAACTTGCGGGTGCTGCTGAGCACCCCACAACGTGTAGGACAGGTCCCCAAGATTACCCGGCCCAAGTGTCCACAGGGCCGAGGTGAGGACCTTGCTCTGGTTCCCGCGCCCTCAGCTTCCCTCCTTGAGTTCTGAACAGCCTATACTTGCAGTCAAGAGACGTGACCACGGCATTAACAAACGGGCCGGTGGCCCCAAGGTGTCCTGCATGGTACCCACTCAGGGGCTGTGGGGGGACAGAAACAACCTCAAGTGTGGTCCCCACTCCCTGCAAAAGCTTCTCCAAGTTAAATGTTTCGGCCGACGAAAGCTCCAGCTAAGAACGCTCAGGGCATCTGCAGAGGCGTCTAGAGCCTGATGCTCCTGCCAGGCCCCCGGGCAGGGACCAGATGGAGAGCCCACTGCTCCTGCCAGCCCCCCTCGCAGGGACACGGCGGGGAGCCTACAGCCCTGCCAGCCCCCCTGGCAGGGACGGGGAGGGGAGCCTGCAGCCCTGCCAGCCCCCCTGGCAGGGACGGGGAGGGGAGCCTGCAGCCCTGCCAGCCCCCCTGGCAGGGACGGGGAGGGGAGCCTGCAGCCCTGCCAGCTCCCCGGGCAGGGACCGGGCAGGGAGCCTGTAGCCCTGTGCCCAGTCTCCGGGCAGTCTCAGCTAACCCTCAGAGCCAGGCTGTTTAACTGTCCCTGTCAGCAGTCTGATGAGGCACGTCTTGGACCTGAAGCAGCTAAGGGTCAGCTCCTACCTACAGCAGTAAATCCCGGAACTAACGCTTGAAGGGGGAGCACACTCCTGAGCCAGAGCTGGCTGGCCCCCCACACCCAGCCCGGGCCCCTTTCTCCACACTGGTCCCTTCACTCGCTCATGAACCCCCACCCCCAATAAACCTCCAGCTCCAGAAAAGGAATTCAGATCCAGCTATTAATTTCTGGTGTGCTCTAATTTCAGAGGACATTTGCATTTTAACAACTAATAGATACTGTAAGCAAAAAAAAACTACGAATTGTTCAAGTTCAGACGTCAGCTGTGCGGTACGGGAAAAGGAGCTGGGCCCCAGGGTCAGCCCGTGGGTTCAACGCCGCCCAAGGGGAGCCGGGAGCTGGGGCACTTGTCCTGGCCTCCATTTCCTTGTCCGTCAAGGAAGATGGCATGAGGCGGCACGGGTGAAGAGCCTGGTGCGGCTGGAGGGAGACAAATCATCCTCGCCTCACTTCCGCTGCACGGATATCGCTGTATGGAGTCCCGGGGACTCGGACGGTCAGCTCCGGGGGTGGAAGGTGGGGGGACGACTCCACATCCCACCCTGTCCTATTTTCTCGCTTTGAATGTGTGAGGGTGTTACCCAGCCAAGAAATGCGATAAACGCATCTTGTTTTTTTTAAAGAACCTACTGTGTGCGCCCGGCTAACAGCAGGTAAACAGGAAGTGCAGTTGTTACTGGCGGGAGCGAGCAGGTAACGGTAACGTGCCCCAGAAGGACACGGCAGTTCACTCTCCATCGACGGTGTCTGGAGTGGCTGCTGTCCATCAGATGCCGTCCCTCAACTGCATGTCCCGGGCCCCTGGCTCACGGGCGGGGCCGCTGTGCCGGGTTTCAGGCCAGGCCGACTCTCCGTCGGGAGGAGCTCGTTCCCTGCGGGGATGACCCCGTCGGTGCATGCTACGCGTGCCCCAGGCTGTGCTCCGTCTTCGGACTCTGTCTACAGTGTCTCTCACTGTTCAGAGATGGGGAACGTTCACGCAGTCAGAGCTGACAGTTCTCTCTTCTTCCACAGCTTCTGAGTTTCCTGCGTGATTTAAGAAGGCTCGGCCCACGCCAAGGTTATGTAAACATTCTGTGAAGTCTTCTCACGCTCTACTGCTGCTCTGGGCACCACGGGGAAGGGACCGCATCTTCCTTAGGAGGACCTGAGAGCTCTCGGCTGTCAGGACGACCAAGCACTCACTCTTGAAACGCTCCGTGACCCAGACCAGGTCTGGAAAATGCAGACCCCTCCCGGGGCACTACCTCCCCTCCAGGCCTCACAGCCACCTTCCCGTCCACACGCATGGCCGCTCCGTGTGGCTGCCCCTCAGTGGATACGCGTGGTCAGCTCCGCGGCTCTCCCCAGGGACACTCATCTCAGCCGGACCCAGGACCCAGGCTGGGCCGGCTGCCCCCGTCATTCTCTGCCACGTGACTCTCTGAAATGCTGTCACGAAGTTCTTTAACGAAGGTAGAAAGGTGAAATTTTCCTCAAACGACTGAGTCACCACTCGGGTCCCGTCGTCTGACTGCATGTGCCAGGGGCCAGGCACGGGCTGGCTGGCATGGGGGTGCAGAAGGACAGCTCGGACGAGATCTACAGCGACCTTTGGGGCAGCTCTACAGGATTCAGACTTGGTGGGATTCGGACGTGGTGGGAGTGGGCATCCTCCGTGCCCTCCTCCCCAGGGTCCTGGGTTGTAACTCAGGGGAGCAGCTCCATTTCCATTTCAAGAATGACGACCTGACGAGCAGAGAAGGAGAGACGTGGGACAAGCCAACCCGAGGCCACCAGTGTCTGAGTGGCAGCCTGCTGTGACTCCAGCCCACTCCGGAAGGGCCACTGTCACGCCTCCTACTTCTGGTCACAGTGGCATTGAACTTGGGTCTTACTGGCCTCAGCCATCTGCTGAGTCCTCTGAAGCTCCAGGTTTGGTCTTGGTTGCTCCCCCTCGGCAGGGGCCTCTCCAGTCAAGACCCTTGTTCCCCGTCTCCTGGCCTGGGCAGGTGTGTCCAGCAGGTCCCTCAAGACACTGCTCACTCTGCTTCTGGCCGCATCTGTCTGAGGGTTGAGCTGCCCCTAGCAGCACAGGGGCCGGGGCCGGGGCCCCTGGAGGAGACGGCAGACGTGGATGCCGGGTCTCGGGCGACACAGAGCCTCGGGACACGACACCAAGCAGAAGGATGACACCAGTTTTACACGCTGTGCTTCCTTCCTCCATGGCCTCCCAAAGGACACCGATCACTATAGACATATGGGACATACGGACACAGCAGAGCAGAGGCAGCGGAACAAGGTATCCTAGGGCAGGGTTTGGGCCGTGGGTTCTCGAACACCAGAGACGGCCCTGTCCACGTGTGAGAACCAAAGCCACCCTGGGACCCTTCCCACAAATCTCGGGGACAGCAACAAGGACTCCGAAAACCAAACGCACACTGGCGTGACCTCACATGGGTCACGGGACCGTCATTCGGTTGGTCAGGAGGGACCCCGGGCTGGAGTCCCGGCCCCACGTGGGTCTGAGGCTCCCACAACCCAGCATCCCGACTCCATTAATCACAGCTCTGCTGACAGGCGGGCACGGTGGGCACCAGGAACATGAGGCCCACGACCCCTCCCATGCCCCGCAAGGGAGGCCCCGCTGGCTCTCCAGCAAACCTTGTGACCCCCGAGGTCATGGGGCCACCACCGCCAAGACAGTCAGCTTCCCAGGTACACGACAGCGCAAGAATTAGGAGCAAATAACAAAAAAGCAATTTTTAAGACAAACGTATACCTGACAGTTGTTTCTTGCTTCAAAGTCGCTGCTTCCTGATCTTTTCTCTTGATTTAATTTCCGGTCACTCTCTTGGAGCAGGTAACAAACCAGCCACTCATATGCTGCCAGGGGGACTTCAGGACGAGAGAAAACACAGAACACAAAGTAACAATAGTGCATCTGACAGTCACACTTACCCGGGGACAGATGGCTTCGTGAGCATCTTGCACGTACAAGGAATCTTCACAACGAGCTTGTGAGGCGGGGCCAGTTTACAGACAGGGAAACTGAGGTACAGGGCGGGGGACTGCCCAAGACCGCACGGCAGGCGGCGGCCAGGCTGGGACAGGCACAGGTGAGGGTGCTTCCTGGCTCTGCTGTGATGCCGTGCCGAGTTCCACTCTATTCTAGCAACCATGGAGGCTGTAGGGACACAGAGCCATCTTTCGGGCGAGCCCCTCATTGTGACAGCTGCACGTTCTACTGGTGCTCACGTCTCAGTCTGGATGAAATGGGGGCGCAGCCCCTCAGTCACCGGGGATTTGCATGGACAGCAGGACAACTTTACAGTGGATGGCGGGCAAGTGGTGAGAAGAAGGGGCACCCGTCCACTGGGCCGGCCCACCTTGACCTTCCTGCTGTGGATGGGCTGCTGAGCTGGGAGCTCACACCGGCTCTCTCCAGGGCTCACTACATGCCCGTCCCTCCCAAGGAGATCCGAGGTGATGTGGGGACAAGAAGAAGCTGCAGAGAGGGAAGCGCCACGACAAGGACGTAGACGGGGCAGGCTGGAAGGCAGACCCACTGGGAGAGACTGGAAGGCGCATGGCCCCCTCGTTCCCCTGTCCCTGGCACTGTGCCCACACCTGTGGCTCCTCGTCACATCTCGGCTGGTTCCGAGAACTTGGCAATCCTCAGAAAACTCTGCCAAGCAGGGCTGTTGCCACCCCTTCCCACGAGGACACAGGGCACAAGGAGGCACCTGGGGCACGAGATGAGTGAGCAGGAGGGGTCTGACCTGGCCATGTGGCTCTGAGGCCATGCCTCCACCCCCGCCCAGGCACAGAGGGCCCACATGCTGCAGGGGAGCCCCTCCGCGTGGCAGCTGCTCTTGGCTCAGAGCTCCCGGGAGGGACGGGGGATCTGGCAGCGCTGGCTCTGGACCCGAGACCTGGACAAAGTGGGTCTTGGGATGTCCTTCTGTCACACAGCCCATCCCCTGGGGAAACACATGCAGCACTGGCTGGGGTCCCGCCACAGACACCCGACGGTTTCACAGCTGTTACACCGGTTAATCCTCAGCACGACTGAGACGCCAACAAAGAGCAAACAAACCGTCTCACCAGGCTGAGGAAACCAAGGTTCAGAGACTGCAAGCAGCCTGCCTGAGCTCACACAGCCACCGACAGGGAGAGCTTGGAGGGAGACGCAGCTTTCTCTGCCACCCCGGGCAGCGGAGGCCTGAAGCGCCCTCCACACAGCTGTTCCCAGAGCCCAGTGAGGCAGATGGAGACGGGACTGGAGTGAGGCACCCCGCCCAGCATCCTGCCAGGTGTGGTGCTTGAATGGGGGCCCCAAAAGGACATGGCCCCCTCCTGACCCCTAGAACCTGTGAATGTGTCCTTACTTGGGAAGATGTAATTCATTAAGGATCTCAAGATGAGATCATCCTGGAGTAGGGTGGGCCTGGAATCCAATGAGTCTCCCTATTCGAGGCAGAAGAGAAGACAGAGACACAGGCAGGAGACCATGTGACAGTGAGACAGAGACTGGGGTGATGCACCCATAAGCCCAGACACCTGGAACCACAAGGAGCTGGAAGAGGCAGGAAGGACCCTCCCCTAGAGCCTCAGAGGGAGGCACCTCTGCCCACACCTCGATTTCGGGCTTCTGTCCAGAACTGTGAGCAAGTACGTCTCTGCTGTTCTCGGCACCCAGTGTGTGCCCCAGGACACTGACCTGCCAGGGAGCCCAGGGTGCTCTCCTGAGCCTTAGATGTGGCCCTGCAGACCATCCCTGGAAACCAAGGCTGAGGCCACAGAGCCCGTTCTGAGGACAGCTGCTCTGGGGTCTTTGAGACACTGCCGCTTCCCCAGCTCTTCCCAGCAGGACGGGTTGTCACCAACAGAGGAAGGTGGGCGTTGCAGACTCACACTTTCCATGATCTATTTACACAGCAACAAACCCCAGGAAGCAGCCAGGGCCAGAACCCGCGGGTGCTAATTCCTTACCCACGCCGGAGGCTCCTGCTGTCTGACCACGCGTCACCGCGGCTGCTGTCCCCCGAGGCCCGCCCAGACACTCCCACATGCTGCCCTAGAAGGTGTCCCTCTGCGTGGACACGCCACTGCAGAAGTCACCCAGATTCTCCGAGCAGTTTCCACAGCAGAGGCGACCGCCGTGCTCAACATCAGTGGCCAGTTCAGAGTCTCCTTTATGCTTCAAACGGAAAGCAAGCTTGATGCGTGAGCTGTTTGAACATTTTTAGAAACTCCACTTCTAGCTCTTAATTTTTTACAAAAGAGTACATCACGTTGCTTCAACATGTTCACACAGAAGGGAGAAGAGGCCCCAGTGAGCGTATGAAAGCACACTAATAACGGGAGGGGCGCTGTGTGGACGATTCCTGGAACCCACTGGAAGTGAGACACCGCCAGTGGACAAAGCTGGGTGGGAAGCTGGGTGGGAAGCTGGCGCCGTCCGGCAGTGGCACTCCTGCTCTGGGCAGGGGGGGAGAGGGGGCTGCTACGGGCCCGAGGACAAACACACTGCTCAACAACCTCTGTCCCCGAGACCTTCCTGGGGCCCGGGTCACCTCAGCCTTTGATGTGCCACCCACGGGGACTCCTCGTGCTCCCCCAACTGTCCCCTCTGCACCCTCGACGGCCCCTCAGCCCACAGCTGGCCCTGGGGGCTGCCTGCCCGCCCCACCATGCCGGCACTTCCCCACATGTGGCCTCTTCCCACCCACACACACTCCCCACAGCCGTCACTGTCACTACCCTCCAGTCACTCCCAGGTCTGCGGCTCCTGCCCAGCTCTTCATCCAGGGGCTCTGGTCATGGCCACTGGGCACTCGACTCAACGTGACCCCTGAACTTCCAGCACCACCACACCCCCTAAGTGGGAAGGCAGCCGGGATTCACGCTCACCTGGCCCCCATCCAATGTGCCACCTCTGACTGTCTCCCCTGCCCTCCCACCCTCTCTTCTCTTGCGCGGCCCCCCTCTCCTGGCTGATCTCCCGAGTCCAGTCCGGCTCTGTGTCAGCACCACAGCACGCCTTCTAAAGGGGGCTCTGACCCGGTGCGCCCCGGATAGCAAGGCTTGGACAACTGACCCAGGTCCTGGCTAGCACACAGCTTCAGGTCTGGGCGCCACCCGCTCTCTGTCCCTGCCCACACCCCCTACCACACCCTGGCTCCCGTAGGGCTGATGCTCCCCAAACGCGCTCCTCTGAAACTCCAGGGCCCATCTCATGCGCCAACTTTCTGGGAAACAGCTAAGCTCGCCCTGCAGAGCTCACTCTGCATCTGTTGTGCGAGAGGGAGCGCTCAGAACAGCGCCCCCCCTCCATGGCAGCCAGCCCCCAGCGAGGGCGCACCACGGGCCAGGCTCCTACCAGGCATGGCACGGGGATAAGTGTGTGCCCTCCCCAGTATGTTACAAGGGAAACTGAGGCTCAGAGAGGTTAAGGACCTAGCCCAAGTCACACCACTGGGGGCAGCACTGACTCAGGGCCTGAGCTCCGGGCCCTGGGAGCACTGACCGCACCAAAGGACCCACCAGACACACATGTGATGGGACCCCACCCCTGTATCTACACGGCTGTCAGAGCAGCAAACACGCTGAGCTGTAATTACCTAATGTTCTTGCAAACGAGCCAACGAGAGAAAAGAAATGGGCCTCACGTCGCCAGGTGACAGTGCGGGTCCTCAAGTGCGCAGGGCCGTCTGTTCAACCATCCTCAGTGCCCACGCTGCGCAGGAACCAGGGGACCTGGACAGAGCGCATGCCTGCCCCCTCTCCTGACCTGCCAAATGGGCTACGCTCAGTACTGGAAAGGCCGTGCCCTCAGTCCTACAGAGCCTGCGGCCGTCAGTCATTTACGTAACTTGTACCAAAGATCCGGCGGAGACGAAGGCTGTGGAGCCAGTCCGGGATCTGGGATTCGAGGATCCAGTGCCCTGGAGACAAGGCCTGGCTGTGGCTGCGGGCTCCCTTCTCTGTGAGGAGAATTACATCAGTATCCAAAGCCGAGCCACTTTCACCAAATGAGCTTTAGTTGCATTCTTTCTTCCAGAAAATGCTTTCACTTTATTGGATCTTGCAAAAATTAGGGCACTCATAGGAAAAACACTGCCCGGCGTTTTTCCGATGCCGGTATAGAGAAGGCTTCTGCTTTCTCGGTGTCAGTGAGAGTGCAGAACACAAGAAGCTGGCGCCCCACTTGCAACTTTCTGATTTTACAACAGGCCATGGTTTTAGGGAAAAAATTCTGGTTCGGTTGATGTTCTTAGAATGATTAGGTCATTTTCTAGTGCTTTCTGCAGCAACATTTGGGGAGCTCTCCCACCATCAGACATAGAGCTTCAAGGTGCCCCTGTTTCCCGTCAGCACTTTGAAAAGGCAGGTGGGGAACTGTGAGAAGGGTCGTCATTGCCAGAAAAAGTGTAACAAAGTGCGGTGATCAATGAGAAACAAAGCAATTACTAGCAGAAATGTTTTCTGGCTGATCAAGACGACGATGACGGAGGAAAGGTGGGCTGGGAAGGCAGCCCACCCTGGGTTCCACTCCTGCTCCGGCTGCTGGGGTGGACTGGGGTGGACTGGGTGGGTCCTGCGCGCTCTCTGCCTCAGTCTGCTCTCCGGAAGATGTGAGCAGCAGACGCAGCCCTGCTCAGCACGTGCAGAGCGCCTGCACCTGCTGAGGCCGTGATGCCACGTGTCCTCTGTCCTTTGAGTGAGGGTGGGCGGTGGCTCCTTTACCCAGAGGACCCAGCGGCCCCCAGTCCCCAGGGGAGATTCACACTCGGGTCTCCTCCCCACCGAAGGCTCTCTGCTAACAGGGTCAGTGGAACATCCGGCATCTGACAGTGATTTCTGTGACGGAAACCAGAACCACACGTGGTTGTGTGTTTAAGACAGCCGTCAACAATTACCAGGTGCTTACATGGTGCCCAGCCCGTGCAAGCACATCACATGCACCAGCTCATCCATCCTCATGAGAGCCCAGCGAGGCAGGCATGTCATCACCTCGAGGGGGCAGACGAGGACGCCGAGCAAGAGGTGAGGCACCTGCCCTGAGTCCCAGGGCTGCTGGATGGAGGGGCCAGGAGCAGAGCCGGCAGCCTAGGGGGGCCCAATGCCTCGCTCTTGTGGCAGGTGGGCTGCCTTTCCAGTGTCTTGAGTGTCTGACCAGAAGGGTCAGCCTCTGCTCCGCCTGCCAGGGCGCGAGCTCCATGATTCCAAGGCCCCAGAGTAAGTCCCTGAGACGACTGGAAACAGACGTTTTGGGTGGCAAAGGAAAGCATGCTCAGCACTTACTAACGGATGAGCTGGTAACACTATTAGTGACGTTTCCACTGGGGCTTAAAGCTGACGTGGGATTTGACAAAGAAGAACATGGGACCGTGTGGAGGAAGGCACTTCTTTCAGAAGCCACCAGCACTGGGGGTAGGTGAGGGGCATGGAGTTGAGGGCAGAAGTTCCAACCCTGTTCTTTCTGTGAAGTCTCATCCTGACCACTCATCAGGAAGCTTCTGGGAGCTGTAGTGGAGGATCCCGAGCTTTGGAGTGCAAGAGGCTCGCATCCAAACCTGGGCTCTGTGTGTCCACCTTGGACAACCCACTGGACCTCCCAGAGCCTGGGCCGCCAGAACCCAGGGAGCATTTCGTGTGCCCCCCCGTAAGCACACTCAGGGGGGTGGATGCCCCGGAACACAGCCCCTGGAGATGGGGATGGGGACGCAGACAGGGATGCAGCAGCCACTCCGTCCCTGTCCTGACGGCTCTAATCCATCCCTCTCCATGGCCACCACCACCATCCTGCCCAGGCTCTGATCTATCCCCTCTCCATGGCCACCACTGTCCTGCCCAGGCTCTGATCTGTCCCCTCTCCATGGCCACCACCACCACCCTGCCCAGGCTCTGATCTGTCCCCTCTCCATGGCCACCATTGTCCTGCCCAGGCTCTGATCTGTCCCCTCTCCATGGCCACCACTGTCCTGTCCAAGCTCTGATCTGTCTCCTCTCCATGGCCACCACTGTCCTGCCCAGGCTCTGATCTGTCCCTTCTCCATGGCCACCACCACCATCCTGTCCAGGCTCTGATCTGTCCCTTCTCCATGGCCACCACTGTCCTGCCCAGGCTCTGATCTGTCCCCTCTCCATGGCCACCACCACCATCCTGTCCAGGCTCTGATCTGTCCCTTCTCCATGGCCACCACTGTCCTGCCCAGGCTCTGATCTGTCCCCTCTCTACGGCCACCACTGTCCTGCCCAGGCTCTGATCTGTCCCCTCTCCACGGCCACCACTGTCCTGCCCAGGCTCTGATCTGTCCCTCCTGCACGGCCACCACTGTCCTGCCCAGGCTCTGATCTGTCCCTCCTCCATGGCCACCACTGTCCTGCCCAGGCTCTGATCTGTCCCTTCTCATGGCCACCACCACCATCCTGCCCAGGCTCTGATCTGTCCCCTCTCCATGGCCACCACCACCATCCTGCCCAGGCTCTGATCTGTCCCCTCTCCATGGCCACCACTGTCCTGCCCAGGCCACCATCCTCTCTCGCCTCCATCTGTAGCCTCTTTTTTTCAGAGTAACATTTTAACGTGAATTGTCACAACAAACCACACAAATCCAAACCAGTCAGCTGCTGTCTTGCTCAGAATCATCTTGGCATCTCCCTGGCCCTGGAATGACACTCGTGCTCTAGTGCTCACAGCCTTCCCTCAATGCCCCCATGGCTGGCTCGTTCCTTCCACTGAGACCTCAGCTGCCAGGCCACTTCCTCAGAGGCTGTCTCCACCAGCCAAGCCCCTGGCAGGGGCCACAGAGCTCCTGTTCCTCTGACCAGCCTCCTGACATGCTCGTGGGTGGTCTGTCCCCATCTAGACTACAGAGCCCCGTGAGAGCAGGGAACAGGTCTCAGTCACCTTCACAGCCCCAGCAAGAGCTGCACAGGTAAGTGCTCCACGCACAGCTGCAGAGTTAATGCAGGAACAACGGAGAGCCAGGACTCTCCGTAGGAAGAGTTGAGGGCCAAGACCAAGCACGTTTTGCCGTGAAATATGCTTCTGCTTCCTGGGCCCGGCCCTCGTTCCTATGATCCCGTGGGGGTGAAAGGGGCTTGCAGCTGCTCCCCAGAGAGCACAGCAGACTTCCCAGGGTGAACTCTGTGCTGGGCCAGGAGACAATCACACCAAAGTGAGCTGAGTGGGAGACAAGAATGCCAAGTGCAACTGAGACTGCGACAGGCGCTGAGAGAGGCAGCCAACGAGGTGCCTGGGGGGTGAGGGCTGGAGGGTTACCAGGCTGGGGGAGGCACGGGGAGCTGGAGCAGCTGAAGTTTGAAGAGAGCTGGCAGGGGGCTGCTGGTGGGCAGGGACGAGAGGTGAGGCCATGACCAGAATAAAAAGCCTGGCCCGTGCAAAGGCCCAGAGATGTCTGACAGTATGGACCATGAGCAGGACGGCCCCCAGCTTCCTGTGATGACGGCTGCCATGGGGTGGTGGGCGAGAGCTGAGGCACCCAGCGAGGCAGAGACGGGACCCCAGAGGCCTCGCCCTCCTTATCCTTAGCAGAGGGAGAGCCAGGGCAGGAAGTGGGCTCCCTGAGTCTCATCTTTGGAGTCAGTGCCTAACTCAGCGTCAGGCACAGGGAGATGCTCGACGGATGGCTCAAAAAATGAATGAAGGGACAAACCCACACGCTGCCTCCAGGGGTCTCCAAGGCCACTGTTGCCCCAGCCGTAACCACCAAAGCCCCCCCTCGGCACAGGGCACCTCCCAGGGTCGTGACGGAAGCAGGGACAGGGAGGGAGCATATTCACCTGAGGAGTCCAAGTAGTCCTCAAGGCTGGGGACCTCGAACCTCCGGCCAAGGATGTCGGGGTAGGCTTCCAGAAAGTCCACACTCTTCAGAGGGCTCTCACAGCGAGCACCACCTAGGAGCACACCCAGTGAGCTGGAGGAGCCAGGGGACCCCAACCACAGTGCTGTCCCAGAGGGGCGACCCTCCCCCACCTGACCATTTCCCAAGTTGGTCAATCACCATTTAAGAACACGTTTTTCCTCCTGGAAACACGGGACATTTTGACAGGACAGCTAATGCCACGGGGGCCAGAGAACCGCTCCCCATTTGAGGCCTAGGGGCCACCCGCCGAGCAAGCAGTGGGGCTCACCTTGGGCCCGGCGGGCCAGCAGGCTGAGCAGATAGCTGCTGGTCTGCTGCAGCAGGACGTTGTTGTCACCTTCATACGTGCAGTTCGGATCGTTGTCATTTCGGAGGTCGCCCAGCCGGTTCACTGCAACGAAGGCACGGCGTTCTCATCACTTAGGGTGCTCGTGAGAAACCCTCACCACTATCTGGGACCTCAAGTCTTCGGCCCGCCTGAGCAGACCAGGCACTTCCCACCCTGCTCACGTCCAGCTGCACCTCTTAAGTGGCCACGCGCCCTCGCATCCTCTGTGAAGCCCAGGCTCCACCTTCCCAGATGTACCAGCAACCACCCAAGAAAGCTGTCCGGAAGGTCAGTGGCGGCTCCCAGTGAAACACTCGGGGCAGCGCTGGCAAGCAGTGAGCACTCGAGAAAGAGGCACTGTCACCAGCATCCCCATCGTCATCATCGAGCCCCACAAGGTGCCCTGGCAGAAGCTGCCTGGGGAAAGGTAGGGTGTCACTGAGAGACATGGAATGCTTCGGGGGGCTGACTGCCCAGGGGGCTACCCTGCTTCCCTCTACAACTGAATGAATCCTTCTTTTTACACAAGAAATCTCAAATATCTGGAGACAACTCTCCTTTTCTTTTTGCGGTCTCTCCTGCCAGTTGAAGAACCCAATTCCTCTGCATATTTTATAAGGTATGCCTCCCAGACCCTCATCATCTGGGTCTTCCCCTGTGATGAAGAAGGGTCTCCGAATGTGACGCTGGGATGGGGAAGGGCTGGGACTCTAACTTCTCCAGCTCACATACTGTCAGGAACGGAGCCCGGGAGGGTATGAGATGTTCTGTGGAGGCCTCAAGGCTTGTGGTCACCTATAACACCCTGATCATTTTCCCCTGACTCGCTGCCCATGCCATAGTTAGGCCATTGGACATGAACAGCTGGGAGCGACCTTGGAGAGATAACTTGCAATTGATACTTAAACCTAGATGAAGGCCTTTACGTTTACTCCTGCTGAGTTCGGTCTTGCTGGTTTCAGCCCAGCGTTTTATATGTGATGACTCTTGGTTCAGTCGTTTTTGTTGTCTGCAGAGGCACATGAATCAACTTCCTTATTCTCAACTATTTACAGCGTCGCTATGAGTTCTCACAACAAACAAAAACTACAAAGAGCATTCATTGCATGGAGAACAAAATGTGTAAATGAGCAACTGATGCAGAGCCATGGTTACCCACACGTCAGAGACAGAGGGCGGAGGAGCCAGGGTGGGGGGCCACAGTGCTGGCCGGCTGCCCACACGAGCAGAAATTGGGACAGACGCTCACTGACAGGACACAGTCACCTAAAGCCCATCACTGAGAGCCTCAAACTCGGCAAGAGCCTAAAATGCTTCTGTCGGCATAACCCGTCAGTAAGCCTGCCACCAGTTCTGTTGTCCTGAATGTATTTGTGGCCATCTGTGCGTAACCACCAATCAGTCACACAAGATCACACACAGCAAGCCTGGCAGGTAAGTGACATGCCGGCCCCGTGCTGAGCACTTCATGCGTATTAACTCACCGCCTCACAGCCAGAGCCTGTGTCGTGGTACACTATTGTCACCCCCATTTTATAGAGAAGGAAACTGAGGCAAGTGGGCTGGAGAGTTTGCCCACGGCTACACAGCTAGTGAGGGGCAGAGCCAGGATCTGGCCCGGCTGCGGGGTGCTCATTCCCTTAGCCATACACCAGCTGCCCAAACAACAGCCAATGCCAATAAAAACGGGCTCTCTCTTTCTAAGTTTAGGAATTTTTCATCAGAACAAAACTTGGTGCCAGTTTACTGCCAAGTCACTAATCAGAAATTTACAATTCAAATGAACAAGCTACTTTTCGTTCTGGTTTTCAGCGGGCTCCTTCGCAGTTTCTGCACCCTACAACATCATTCCCAGATTTCGACCGACGAACCAAGGGGCATCAGAAAGCGGAGGGATCTGTCTAAGGCAGGGGCTGGCAAACATGTTCTGGAAAAGGCCAGACAGGAAATATTTTAGGCTCTGTTGCAACTACTCAACTCTGTGACTGCAGCATGAACACGGCCATAGAAAAATGCGTAAATGAATGGATGTGGCCGTGTTCCAATAAAGCTTTATTCACAAAAGCAGCAGGCAGCCATAGTTTGCTGACCCCTGGTCTTGAGTCAAGGGTAGGGGTAAGGACAGGAAACTGTTACGTGCTTCTCCAAAACCTACTGGCCAGATAGCCGTGTCCTCCGCATGCCTCTCTGCATTCCTGAATTCCCTGCTGGGCAGTCCATGAGGCCAGGGGCTTGCCAGCGGATGCCAAGGCGTGGATCTCACGGCCGAGCTCTGCCTTGGGAGAGGGAATCCAACAAGAACAGGTGAAAAGAGGCTGTGACACCAGAGGTCAGGGGTCAGTTCAACCCTAGCGTCAGAGGCCTGTGTCCTCCAATCTAATCCAGGATACCCAACAACTATGGGAAAAGGAAACCCAATTTTAGCTTAAAAAAAGGATTCATCTAAGAATGGATACATTGTGGTACACTCATACAATTTCACAGCAATGAAACAAATGGACCACAGCTTGTACAGCAAATAAAACTCATAGCCATCGGGCTGATGGTAGAAGCAAACCGCAGAAGAATATACAGTATGATTCAGTTTATATGAAGTTCACAAGCGTGAAACCAAGCAATGTGCTAAGGTCCCACTAGTTTGTGGTGAGACTATACGGAGAAGCAAGAGATCACACACAACGTTGAGACACTGCTCCCCTAAGGAGGGATGCAGGGACGGGTCCCAGGAGACTGTGAAGTCGGGGGCCATTCCTAGTCCACTCCCCGAGGGGCTCTCCCTCCAGCGCCCTGGGCCTTACACGTCTTATAAACGTCCTTTTGCTTCTACTTGACATTTAATAAAAACCATTAAGAGAAAGAGATGCACATACACCTGCTAAATAAGATGATCCATTTTACCAGTGTTTTCAACTGCAAATAAGGGCTACTTTTAGGTCCTACTATACCTGGGTTAAACCACTGAGTTTCAGCAAAAATAAAGCATGATTAAACTTTGTAACATTATTAGCAGGAGAACAACTCCAATGTCAGCTGGCAAAAGTTTCAGTGACTCACACGAGGGGGAAAAACACATTTAACCTCTTCGCTCCGGAAGAAGGGTCCCTGGTAGACTGGGGCGACCCGTTTTGCTCAGCAGTTCACCCTGCTGGCCATCCCCATGTTGTCTACCAACACTTGACTCCTGTTTATGCTAAAATAGTCCAAAACGCGCTAATGGGATACAGGCTTTTTAGGGTGTTGTACACAACCCCAATCTGCAACATTTCTCATCTGTTTTCAAATGCATTTCCTGTGACTCACGTTTCGCTCCTGCCCAGGAGGCAGCGCGAGGGGCTATGGAAAATCAATTCGTAAACCATCCACACGGAAATTAGCAAAGGACTTCTTTTTACATAGTGGCTGATCTCAATGGATTTGCACGCTCATTTCTGGCACAAATCCTTAACTGTCAACTCAAATGCAGTCAGCTGGACTCAGACCTTTGTAGGGTTGTTTGTGAAAGGATCAAGCCATGAAATCTACTGTGGGGCCAGTAATGTGGATTTTGCAAAACCATCATGTTCTCAAAAGGAGAACAACAGCTGAACTCACAGCCTGGAATTAGAAGTCCTGTCAGCACACCCTTGAGAAACAGGGATGCAGACACGTGCCACCCTGTTCACATCACAGCCAGGCTTCCGGGAGTCCAAGCGGGTGGACACAGGGAAGGAGTGCGTCAGAGCTGCATCCACACATCAACAGACTCACCTTGTTTTGAAAGAAAGCCTGAATCTCTGCTGTTCAGCCTCAGTACAATTTGAATAATAATATAAACACAGCGGAGAAGAGACAGTGAGCTCTCACCTGCCTGGCACTGGGGTCTTTAACCAGGAGGCCTTGCTGAAGCTCTACCAGGTCCAGGAAGAGCCATGTGGAAAAGTGGTCCAGGGCGTAGGCAGCTGCCAGATACGGAAGGAGGCGCCATTGCTAAGTAAACAAGACACTCGCGTAAACAAATCCCCCGACACCCAGGTGGCCAAGAAGACCAGATGCAGAGCGTGGGCGGCAGGTCAGGAGCCACAGGCCTCCACTGGCCACTTTCCTCACTTAACCAGCCCCCTGGTCCTTCCATGAAACCGTCCCCCCCGATGTTCTTTCCACTCAGCCAGTTCTCCCGCCCGTCATGACAACCGCACTCAAAGGTGTGACTGCTCTCAGTGCATCTCCCTGCACGCCCCTCTCCCCGCTGTCTCATCAAGGCAACACTGCAACCCACTGAGTATCCGCCTACCTGGGAACTACAAAAACCAGCCCACTGTGCCAGAGCAGGGGCTGACCGGCTGACAGCCTGTGCTCTGTAAGCCTCAAGGGACGAAGCCATCACCCAGAGCCAGATGGGGAAACTGAGGCTCGTGGAGAACCAGCAGTTCCTCGGAGGCAGGGAGTGTGTCTCATTCACCTGTGCACATCCGCTGCTGCAGGGATGGAAGGAGGGAGAGGGAGAAGGGACCTGGCAAACAGTCACCACCACCATCTCTCATTACTGCGTGCCGGACACTGCCACCTCCTCCTCATGTGCTAATGTACTTCATCATTACAGCCACCGATGAAGAGCGAGTATCATCAGTTACAACTCACAACGAGAAAGTCAGAGCACAGAGAGGTTTAGTGCCTTGCCAAGAGCACACAGCCAGTAGGGGTGGACCCGGGGCGGGAGAACAAGCACTGTGCGTGAGTGGGCTCTCGTAACTGCTGAGCCACGCTGGACGCCCAGGCAGTCAGATGCACTGACCTCACAAAGGCCACAGGATTAGTGGTGGGGGGAATGTGTGCCACACAGGTGTAACTGGACATTCTGCTCTGCCTTATTTATTTATTATTGAAAAGGGCTCACAGTAAAAGGAATATTAAAGAAATGATTCTGTCACAATTTCCTCCAACTTTCACTCAAATACACCTTTGCTTACACGGAGCGTGGCCCACACCCAGGGCCAGATTCAGCTACTGCACTCTGACAGGTGTCACCCGTTGGATCCTCAGTCCCCCACCCGTAACTGGGAATAATAACCTAACCCGCCCGTGTGGAGACTAGACCTGTGGTGTGGACGGAAAGGCTGGTAACCCGCAAGCACCGTACAGGTGCCCGCTGTGATAAAACACACTCTCATCCTCCCTTCCCAGGTGGTAACGTCGACTCTCCGTGCTGTGGGCCAGGCTGCATCTTGGCCATCAATGGCTGGCCCATCTCTGAGGACCCAGAGGACAAGCGTTCCTTCTGCTAAATGACGTCACAATGCACAGCATGGCACACTCGGCTGCTTCTTAGCAGTTGTTTCCTCGGGCTCATTTCTTAGGGATGGGATGAACGAGTCAAAGGTAGTGGCCCCGGACGTGCAGGACCACCTGCCAGAGCCCGCAGTGACCTCACGCGTGAGCAGCGTGTGCATCCGCGTCCCCAGAGCCTCACCAGAACCACATCCTCCACTTTCCCGTCCAGGCTAGCCGTGCGTGCCCCCTCTCACCCAAGACCATTCGCTAGGAGCCCCTGCCCTCGACGCTGCTCTCCTCCCTGGACTCCGTTAGCAGCTCTGTTAACCACCGTAAGAGCTTTGATCAACTCCCGGAACCGAACTGCGGCTCCCTGAAAGGAGTCCACTTACACGCGTATCAGAAGGAAAACAGAAGTGCACTTGCGAAACCCGTACCTGCACCTGATACTCAAGAACCGGTATCTCCTCCTCGTCCGTCGGTCCAAACTGACGCCGAGTGGCAGAGAAGCGAAGTGCTATGCAGATGGCCAGCTTCAGATTAACGACGGACATGCTCATGATGGACACCCGGCCAGTGGATAAGCTACCCAGGGACGCTGCGAAGCGCTGCCTGTCATCCTACGGAAGCAAGGCGGATGAGGAGTGCAGCCAGGCCTCCTCGGGCTACCCCCAGGGGTGAGGAGGAAGAGGAGGGTGCGCTCACGCTGACAAGGGCCGGTCAGGCCCTGCCCCCAGGGTGCCCAGACACAGACCTCCAGGTGCAGGACAGGGACAGGCCCAGCAGCAGGGGTGCAGGTATCATTACTGAATCCTCCTCCCAGGACGGTGTGGGGAGGCACCAGGGGAAGGTGCTCTGGGCAGAGGGAGAGCACTATGCAGGAGTGCCCCTCTGCGGGGCCACACACTGCCCACCTGGAGGCACCACAGCCCCGCTCTAACCCCCCTGAAAGTCAGACACAGCCTGTGCCCAGAGCGCACGTGGGGAACCTCGGACCCATGTGCCATGGCTGGTGCCAAGGCTTTGTTTACAAAATGAATCCCTTTGATCCACTTTGCCCCAGAAGCCCTCTCTCCCCATCAAAGACAACCTTTCTAAGGAGTGTGATGTCACCTGCTCTCATGTTCTTTTATAACAGGTAATTCTTTTTTTCTTTGTTTGTTCGTGAGGAAGATCAGCCCTGAGCTAACATCCATGCTAATCCTCTTTTTTTTTTTTTTTTTTTTGCTGAGGAAGACAGGCCCTGGGCTAACATCCATGCTGATCTTCCTCCACTTGATGTGGGACGCCACCACAGCATGGCCTGACAAGTGGTGCATGGGTGCGCACCTGGGATCCGAACCCGGGCCGCCAGCAGCGGAGCGCGCACACTTAACCGCTACGCCAGGGGGCCGGCCCCCCTATAATGGGTAACTCTTTCACACACCTACTTTTGATATTCTGTTATAAATCTCAGTGTACGTACCACTGTTGCCAACAGCGCCTGGCTTGTCTTTAAGGACCGCTGGCAGCACAGCGGGCACACCTGACCCACAGCCTCACCGAGTTATCCCATCACCTGACCTCCCTCACCTCCTGCTGCCTCTCCCGGTTCACTTCTTTTTATTATCTGGGCTCTTCTTCCAAAATTATGTCCCTTGTGGTATTTGTGTGGCACCCTTCCAAAACTCTGCACGCTGAAGAAGACCTCTTCTGTCCTCAGGCACGAACGACAGCTTAGCGGGCTCTCACAGCACGCGAGTGAGGTTATCCCCCAACGGTCGTACATGGGACCGTTCCACCGCCTCCCTGCGCTCTGCGCTGCGCTCGAGGAATCTGAAGGTACAGTGGGTGTTATTCCACCTGAGTCAGATCTGCAGCCTCTCTCAGGAAGATTTCAGAATTTCCTCTTTGAAATTCTTAAATTTCTCTCCAGTGTGCCTGGGGGACGTGCTTTGCTGGCTTCTCCTCCTTGGGCTCCACAGGTCCTTCGATCAAGGTTTTCTTCCTTTCTTCAATTTAGGGACGTTTGTTGTCATTATTCCTCCAAACTTCGTTTTCTTCCATCCTTTCCTGTGCCTTCTGGAAGGCTCCTTCGCTATGATTTTCCAACCTCTAATTCATTGTCCCACCATATTTGTCCCATCTATTGTGAGCTTTCTTTCAAATTATTTTGTTGCCACATTAACTTTCAACTAACTTTCTGTATTACTGTTTCCTTCTGAAATTACTTCCAGTTGCGTGGTGCTCACTTCTCTCCTTAGCTCTCAGGGAACTTGTCACCCTCACTTTAAGCCCTGCTCTTTCGGCTCCTGTCAGGTGACGCATGTTGTCCAGACAGAGTCCTTGCAAGTGCGTGTGCTCCTCGGGACACGGTCACCCCGGCTGTGAGCTCAGGACACAGGAGGGCAACCAGCCACTCCGACTCGGGCCATGTCTGCAAAGGGCCCAAGGCCACACCATCATGTCTCTACCACGCAAGAAATAGGGGCGTGGGGAGCCCCAGACACCAGAGAACACTGTTTGTCACCCTCATTTTGGATACTCCACCAAGTGACCCCTCACCTTTTAACCCTTCAGGAAAACCACACTGGCGGGGGCAGCATCCCTCATGTAACCCCAGAGGGCTGGCTGGTGGTGCAGGGGAGTGGACGCCCTCGGGCAGCTGTCAGTCAGCATCTGTCATCATGCCTGGGATCCCGGGGGTGTGGATGACCCAAGGGCCCCCTTCCTTGTTGGTCGTGCCGGAACCGGAACCTAGAGAGGTCTGCCCACCTGCCAACCCGGCTCCACCTGCTGAGCACGGAGGAGTGTTCCATGGTGGAGGGGAGGGCTTTGCCACCCACAGACATCCCTACCTGGTGATGCCTGTACCTTGAAGGGGGTGACATAGGTGCCCTCAGGGGTGACATCTCCAATCCGGTTCAGGAGGTCTTGGCGAGGAATTCTAACCTTGTGGAACATGGCGAATCTGCGGAGATACGGCAGGACTTGTGGTTAAACAGGGGTCTGGCCCAGTGCTTCTCTCTCCTCTCCCCCTGAAACTCAGCCAAGGGAAAGCAAAGGACACCTTAAAAGGTGACATAAGCCCCAAAAGACAAAGAAAACGGGAGAGAAGACACCAGTAGACAGGAAATTTCAACAAATCTTTCTATCCAAAAGAGTAAGTTTAAAAATAAAGCGGTGTCTGTGTGGTGGGGTCCTCTGTGAACAAAACGGGCCACGGAGTGGTAGTTATCGAGGCCCGGGGCCTCACTCCCACCAGGGCTCGTCCCAGGGACGCTGGGAAGAGGAGGCCTTGCTGCAGGGCAAGGATTCGCGAGGATTCGGCCCCTGCATACAACTGAGGAACCGGTTACTCAACAGAAAGGACAGGACGGGAAATGTTATTTTAGAGATTACAATCTCTGGTTCTCACATTTCAGTCTCAGACCAGAAAGCACAGTGTGATGCAGTGAAATCAGCAAACTGAGGTTTTAAAACTCTCAAGTCTTGGGGCCGGCCTGGTGGTGCAAGTGGTTAAGTGTGTGCACTCCGCTGCATCGGCCCGGGGTTCGCTGGTTCGGATCCCGGGTGTCCACCGACGCACTGCTTGTCAAGCCATGCTGTAGCAGCATCCCATATAAAGTGGAGGAAGATGGGCACAGATGTTAGCCCAGGGCCAGTCTTCCTCAGCAAAAAAAATAGGAGGATTGGCAGTTGTTAGCACCGGGCTGATCTCCTCACAGAAAAAACCAAACAACAAACAAAAAAAACCTCTCAAGTCAAACAAAAGAACTGCGTTATTATACCACTGCCCCAAAGGCAGGCGGATGAGTTCCTCTTGAACTGCAGAGAAGAGCAGGGGTACACTCACACCCTTACGGGTCCCTTATGTGTTAGTAACCAAAGATATTTTCTATGGTTGTCAGCTCAGGAAAACCTATTTTGCAATAGTCTAGGGAACAAGGTTTTGCAAAGTAATGGGTGTTACATAAGCTGTGCAAAAAAACCCGAACCATCTTAAAGATATCAATAGTTCCCAAAGCAACCTGTTTGATTCCTAAGAGCACTTTCAATATCATACAGAATATTCTCCCACTAAACCACACAAACAGCTCTTCAAAGAACCACCTCTAGCCCCAGCCTGCCGACGGCACGCCAGCCACACCGTCCCGAGTCACCGCCCTCACCCCACCTCCGCCGCCCACCCCGCCCTGGGCTGTGTTGACCGTCCGCTCCCCTCTATCCCCGTCTTCGCTCAGTGCCCGCCTCTTCTTGTCTGATTTACCGCAACAGTCTCCCCCGTGGCTCTTTCCAGACCCCACCTTGTCAGCCTGTCCTGCACACAGGAGCAGAGGCCTTTCCCAACTTCAGCTCAGAAGGGTCACGCCCTCATGAGATGTCAGGACCGACAGAATCTAACCCCTAGAAACACAGGGCAGGCCCTCAGACGGGACCCCTGCCCACTGCTCCAACAGCACTGCCCTCCTCACAGCCTGCAGGCAGGTTGTATCTGCTAGTGACCTTCAGACTGACCAGGCTCTCTCCTGATCTCTAGGCAGTCGGCCCTCAGAGTGCCACCGCCTCCTCCACGATGCCTGCCACGATTCTCCACCCACCCTGCAGTGAGTACCAGGTAGTCCCACGGCACCACTAGAGGGTGGCCCCATTTTGCGGCGACCAGCCACTGTCCATGCTCCTCACTGAGCCACATGCTGTGTGTTGGCAGTTTCCTAGGGGTCTCGTTCACCCTGCTGTAACGGGGCCACGGTGCCTGGAACCTTCCGGACACTTAGTAAGTGCTGTGGAATGAACCCACAGTGGGTGAGACATCCTGTGGGCACTGGTGCCATTTCCACAAAACCCTGGTCCGGAGACGGCCTTGGGGGAAAGACTCAGCGGCACCGGGAGGAGCAGAGACCTGGGGCGGCACGGAGGTCGGCACGGAGGTCGGAGGAGGTCCCTCCCAAATGCCTCAGGCAGCCTAGGAGACATGCTGAGTTCTCAGCCTGCGGCAGCAGCAGCGTGGGAAACAGAGGTCGTCGCTGCAGACCATTCCCCAGCAGGCCCTGCCGGACCATTCGGGGAGCTGCCCAGGAGGGAGCCGCTGAGCCAGGGCCTTTGTGGATCGCTCTGACTGGCTGCAGTGGTGGCCCCAGAGGCCGGGGAACACCCGCCCAGGCCGCACGTCCAGATGCCCACTTTTCAAGAACACCCAGACTCGGTGCCAGCACCCCCGGTGTGTTCCAGCTTAAGCCAAGGAATGCTTTTTCAAGTACAATTTGGTAAACTCAAAGTGCCCTCTTTAAGGAGTGGAAAATCTTCACCCTTCCGTGCCATACACAGATGGAACAAGCACGAATATATTTCCACTTGTACAAATATTCGCTTGAGTTTAACGGAAAGCAAAATTTCACATATTCTCTTTGAGCACTTCGACACCACAAACGCTGTTCCAGAAACAGTCAGATGGTGGCCAGACCGGTGGGCCAGCCTGCAGGCCAGAACCCCCAGTGTCCCCAGAGGGCACAGGGTATGGGTGGCACTGGGTGTGTCTGACAATGGGGGTGTGCAATGTGGGATGTGACACGGGGTGTATGTGACAGGAGTGTGTGACATGGGATGAATGACATGGGGTGTGTGATATGGATGTGGCACAGAGTGTATGTGACATGGTGTATGTGGCATAAGGAATATGTGAACATGGCAGGGGGCGTGGGGTGTGCTGGGAGCTTGGAGGCCACAGACCCTGCTCCCAGGTACTGCATATACCCTTCTGCCCTCAGCCTCCTGCTCTAAGTTCCAGCAATTTCCTTCCTCCTTGGGGCCTCCCGCAAGGCCACCCTCCAGCCCCACCTAGGACCAAACACATCTAGCACCTTTTGGGACTTCCTCCCGGACACTTTTGTTTTTGTTTTTGTTTTGCTGAGAAAGATTAGCCCAGAGCTAATATCTGTTGCCAATCCTCCTCTTTTTGCTGAGGAAGATTGGCCCTGGGCTAACATCTGTGCCAATTCTCCTCTACTTTATATGGGATGCAGCCAAGCATGGCTTGATAAGTGGTGGTCAGTGTGCACCTGGGATCCTAACGTGCTAACCCCAGGCAGCTGAAGCGGAGCGTGTGATCTTAACCACTACGCCATCAGGCTGGCCCCTCCCGGCCACTTTTGAGATGGATTCCCAAGGCCTAAAGGCCCTGCCTCACCTCAGAGCCTGCAGCCCACCTTAAAGGTTTGGCTGAAAATCTCACTTGAGAGGGTCTTTGTTATTTGGCTTTTAGAGTTATTTGACTATAACTATCCACACAATTCACGTTTGCCTCTGATTTCTAGACAGTCATCCCACATACTTGGGAACTCTTGTGAAGTGACAAAATCTAACCTACAAATTGTTACCTTTTTTTCCAAAATAAGTGATCTTGGAAAAAAATCACTAAATTAGAACACTGATATTAGAATTAGATGGAGAACTCGGCCAGCACCCGAGCAGAGAGACCACCAGGATCTTGGTGTGGCCTTAACAGCCAGCCCAGAGCTTCAGAACCCAGGCGCCCTCTGCTGGCTGTGCGCGCCCCCATGGCCAGGACAGAGAGAGCATCTGGGGAGGAGGCAGGGGGTGGGGCCTGCCCGCACCATGTACCTGGCTCATATCCCAGCACCAGCCCTATGAGCCACGGACCCCGAGCCCCAGCAAGTCACTGAACCTTCAAAGGCTCAGGGACCCACATGGCTGCTTCCAACGTCCCACTGGGCTGCCACTGAGCAGCTCTGCAGGGCACAGTGACACTTGGTGTGGGGGAGCCGCTGTGAAACTGCTTCACAGGGTGGTCATCACACCGCCCATGATAATGCTGGAGGCGACTGGCATCTCTGAATCTTAGAAGAGCCTTTGCTCCAGCGACGCAGCGATGTGACAGGCTGATTCAGGAGAGCCTGTTCTACACCGGCGTGATGCATTCACTGTAAGTGGCTCTGCTTAACACTTCTGGGGGGACTATCGTAACAGGAGACGAGTGCTCAGTCTCTAGGAATCTGAGTTTACTGGGGGGAAACAAGTGCAGGGTTTTTGGTGATGTTCCAGAACAATGTTAAAGGTTCTGATTAGTCAAACCAAATGGACAGTGAGGAGAGACCCGTGACCACACCTGGTGCCGTCCACCGGATGTGACCTGGTAGCATTTATTCGCCGCTAGAGGGTAATCTACCACCACCACACACCTGAGGATACACCTGCCCGGCCTTACATGCACGCACAGACCTTTCCATAGATGGAGTCACGACACACGTATTTTCTGAGCCCCAAACTGGACGCGTGGATCTAATAAAACGACGCTAGGATTCAAAGTCCAGAACAAGACAGTCCCCTCCACCCTGACCTCCTGCACCGCCTTCCTTGATGTCTCCTCACCCGCGGCCAGAGCGACCTTCTCAAACAGACTGGAGCAGGTCACTGCCTTCCCACTGCCCTGAGGACAAGGGCAGGAAGAGGAAGCTCAAGGCGAGCCACATGGCACGTCCGCGCCAGGGCCCCCGCGCTGCACAAAGCAGGGATCTAAAGGAATATACGGCCCCATCAGGGGCACCCTCCTCCCCGCTGGGCTCCAACGTTAGTTAACAGGGTCTTTCACAGATTGGCGAGAGAGGCACTCAGAATCCTGGGAGGCAGGTACTGGCTGGAAGGGTTTTGCGCACGTGTGTTTGGTTTTGCTTTTTAACATCCTTCTATTGTCTCAAACTAACACTGAGTAAAATCAATGGCTGCCCAGCCCGCTTTCGTATAGTCTGGGCCCCCCCTGTTTTGAGGGTCCAGGCAGAGGTTGGAGACAGTCTCTGTACCCCCAGCCCCCCTTATTCTTGGGAGGGACAGACAAAAGGAGGTCTCTCCACGCTCGGGGTCCTTGGAGGCCACCTGGTCCAGCTTCTCTCTCTCGAGCTGACCCACCTCCTGCTTTACACCCAAAATGGCCAGGGTTAGGATAGCCAGTGAGTTCAAACTACCAAGAGGCGGCTTCCTCTGTTCCCTGCCTTGTTACAAAGCAGCAAGTATATAAACATTCTCCAGACATAATGCAAGACACACGACTAAGGAGCAGCCCTGGCTTTGGCTTCCTCCCCAGTTACAAACTGTCTCACAGAAACAGAGGGGCGTAAACCCTCCCAGCCAGGCTTCCCGGAGACAGTGTACGGAGTCTCACGTGCAAGGTGGGGGAAGCACGGACACAGAGCAAATAGGCGGAAGACCTGCCCTTGGCCCACTCAGGAGGCTGTGCGAGGGCCCCACACGGCGACTGCAGTCGTCACGCCCACATTACAGATGAGGAAACAGGCCAAGAGAGCTGCTCCACAGAACCCAGAGTCAGAGGTGGACCAGGACTTGAATCCAAACCCGTCAGGTTTCAAAGCTCCTGCATTACTGGCCCTTGGAACCCCTCAGGGGGACGTCAGGGCCCTTCCTGACGTGGCTCGCCCCACCCGCCCTGCCCCCAGTCCAGTGTACCCTCCCCAGCCCTGCAGCCTCATCTCATGCCACTCTGCTCCCTCTACCTGGAACACTGCTCCACCCCAAAATCAGTGTGGACATGAGCTGGATGCTCGAGCTCCGGGAGGGTTAGGATGCTGAGGACCTCATCCGGGGAAGGCGGGCCGGGCACAGCTCAGCTCCACCCAGGCTGCAGGTTACCTGCCCTGGGCCTGATCTGAGAGTGGGGGTGGCCACCTGCCCGGAGAGAAGTTCCCTCATTCAGTACTCGGGTCTACTGACACCACCTGACACTGGAGTTCATGCAGGAGACAGCCCTTCCCACGTGGCTCTTGGGTGCACACCCACAACAGTCCAGGAGGGTAAGGGGACAGCACTGAGGGACCCAGTGAGATCACAGTTCGAGCAGCCATGCAGCCTTGGACTTGGTAGGAATCCAGGTCCTGAGCAAGCAGCCTTGAGGAACAACCCCGTGGAGGAGGGCACCGGGACCATCAAGTTCGGAGTGTGCACTTACCCATTGTCCAGACCATTCTGCCCAAGCTTCCTCCCTATGTCACCAACCATCACCCCTGGCACAGGGAGAAGGGTCTTCGGGTCCCGAATCTACAAACCACAGAAAGCAACAAACGGCAACTATCAGACCACACGGAAATCAAAGTGAATTCATTCAAAAACCCCAGGGACTGAGCCACGGAATCCCTCTGGGTAGCTGCAGTGAGTTAAACTGTGTCCTCCACAAACGTGACCTGATTTGGAGATGGGGGTCTTTGCACATGTAATTAAGCTGAAGGCCTCAAGATGAGAGCCTCCTGGATTACCCAGGTGGCCCAGGTTCAATGACAAGTGTCCTTGTCAGAAGAGGAGAGAACGTGGAGAAGACGGAGGCAGATGGGAGGGATGCGGCCACAAGCCTGGGGGCTCTGGTGGTCGCCAGACGCTGGAAGAGGCAGGAAGGACCCTCCCCTAGAGCCTCCAGAGGGGACGCGGCCCTGCCTACAGCTTGATTTGGACTACCGGTCTCAAGACTGTGCAAGTAAACGTCTGCTGTTTGAAGCCCCCAGTTTGTGGTGTTTTGTTTTGTTGCGACAGCCTCGGGAAGAGAATGCAGGAGCTGATTAGTACCTGCTGCCTGAGGACTTCAGGATGTCACATCCATGTTCTACATATAGGACTTCCCGCTGGATTTTAACAAACAACAAAATGGCTGTACACATATGTGTTGTGGGAGAGAGAGCCTACGGTTATTTCTGTAAATCTCTGCTCCTCAAAATGAGTTTCCAACAGGTATACTTACCTAAAAAATACAGATATTGCTAGCTGATGTTCCTCACATGTGAGCTCTCCACTAAGGACACGGAGTTTCCTTCTAGAATACCCTTAAGTAGCGATTCCCCCCCAGGCCTGACTCTGCCCCCCTCCCCGCCCCACCAGGGGACACCTGTCAATGTCTGGGACAGTTGTGGTGTCACAACCAGGGGAACCACAGGCATCTAGTAGGTGGAGGCCAGGGGAGCTGCTACACCCCCCCCACCCAGTGCACACGACAGCGCCACACAGAATTATTGCCCCCGAAATGTCAATAGCACCAAGGTCAAGAAACTGCTTTACAGAACTACTGGATTTGTGCTATTTGGAACTGAGCTATTTGTACGAATTGCTAGTTTTTGTTTATTTCAGTGCAACTATCATCTAACTTAACTGAACTTGATGATAATGATATTTAAAATAAAAGGCTGGAGCCCAAAGGTCTTTCCTTTTTTCTAAAATCCTTCAATAAGGCTCAGTAAAGATTCAGACACAAACTTCTAAAAGCCTTTTGAAATAAAAAAGTAATTTAAAAAGTGGAGACGGAGAGAGGAGAAGACAGTCAAAAGGAAGTTGGTGATTTTCAAGTAATCAAGCAGAAAAATAACGTGAATGCAAGTTGTCAGTTCACCTGGAAGTAGACGGTACTGTCGTCATTACAAATAGAATGTATCAACCTCTCCAATCCAGGAAAGACGCTGACCAAAGTTAAAAGCAGAACTAGTTGATGGTACACTTACCTCAAAAATATTTAATTGTGTCAATTTACATACAACATTTCCCACAACATCTGGACACTGCCAACCTGATACAAGAAACCTGCAACAAATTATAACCCTCCACTTTCCCGGCTAATGACGTGCAGCACGTGTCACAAGGGTCTGTGGCTCCTTGTCCCAGTCCCTCTCAGTAGGCGGTGAACCCTCGAGGAAAGGGTACCACGCTGCCCTCGAGCCCACACTTGGTATACACCGGGCACAGGAACCAGCAGCTGGATGGAGGAATGGCAAGATCCTACTGAGGATTTCAAGCTTAACTTTTAGAGTCTAAAACACCGTGGCTCTATAGTCTGAGAACCAGAAACACTGAAAGACGTGGAACTCTAGTCCAGACAATCTCCATCAGAAGTTCACGTCAGGGCCAGCCCCAGTGGCGTAGTGGTTAAGTTTGGCACATTCCGCTTCGGTAGCCCAGGTTCACGGGTTCTCATCCCAGGTGTGGACCTACACCACTCATCAGCCACGCTGTGGCAGTGACCCACATATAAAGTAGAGGAAGACTGGCACAGATGTTAGCTTCACGGCTAATCTTCCTCAGCAAAAAAGAAAGAAAAAAAAGAAGTTCACTTCAGGTACAAATCTACACTCACAGGAACCATGAATGGTGGCCTTGGTATCGAAAAATACCCCCAGTCTGCAGTAGTTCAAATGTAAACTGAAAAATCAGCACATGAGCGACAAAGAAAAATGGATCAACTGGATGTCATCAAAATTAAAAGCTTTGTGCATAAACAACATTATCAAGAAAATGAAAAGACAACGTATAGACTGGGAGAAAATATATGCAAATCATCTATCTGATAGGGGTTTAGTATCCAGAACGTATAAAGAACCCTCATAACTCAACAACAAAAAGACAAACAACCCAATTAAGAAATGGACTGAGGGACTGAATGTACAGACAACGGCCAGATCATGTAACAGTAGAGCTCTGACCCATCACCTGCAGCAGCCAGCCCAGGAGCCAAACAGTAACCCTGCGCCCATCAGCCAGGACTCGATCATAACCACAGCTTCCCTAATTTCTGTCCTGCTTCCGACTCAGGACCAACCCGGGAGAGCCAGACCTTCCCCTCACAGTCACCTGGACGCCCCCTCTAGTGAGCCACCCCCCCCAGGCCCCCAGCCCCGTCAGGGGGCCCCTCAGCCCCCTTTTCTCCTCTGTGAAGCGCCCACTCTGCCTGCCTCTGAGTCTCTGCCAAACTCAGGGGACGGTGGCCAAGCCCCTGCTACAGCAGCTCCCAGTGTGCAGCCTCTGCCTTTCCCGTGGAGGGGGGATCTCTGCTTCAGGGCCAAGGACTTGAACAGACATTTCTCCAAAGAAGATATACAATCGGCCAACTGGCACATGAAAAGATGTTTGACATCACTGGTCACCAAGAAAATGCAAATCAAAACCACAAAAAATACCACTTCACACCCACTAGCGTGATTATTAAAAAAAAAAGAAAAGAACAAATGTTGGTGAGGATGTGAAGAAACTGGAAGGCTCACACATTGCTGGTGGGAATGTACGATGGTGGGAACTGTGGAAAACAACATGATTCCTCAAAAAGTCAAACACAGAATTACCCTACGAGCCAGCAGTCCACTCCTGGATATACGCCCCAAAGAACTGAACACAGGTGTTCAAACAGACACTTGCTCATGAATGCTCACAGTTGCACATTCACAATCACCAAAAGGTGAAAACAGCCCAAGTGTCCATTACAGACAAACGGACACACAAACTGTGGTCTACCCACACACTGGCTAACTCAGCCCCAGAAAGGAGAAGTTCTGGCATGTGCTATAACTTGGACAAACTTCAAACACATGTTAACTGAAAGAAGCCAGGCGTGGAAGGTCACATATGGTACGATCCTCTTATGTGAAATGTCCAGAAGGAGACAAGAGTTGCCTGGGGCGGGGACAGGGGTGCAGGGGGTGATTGCTCAGGGTGTGGGGTGCTCTTCTGGGGACGACACGTTCTGAAACCAGTGGCAGTGGCTGCCCAACACTGAATGCACAAGAGCCACTGAACTGTTCACTCTAAATGGCTAATTGGGGCCGGCCCTGTGGCTTAGCGGTTAAGTGCGTGGGCTCCGCTACTGGCGGCCCGGGTTCAGATCCCGGGCGCACACCGACGCACCGCTTCTCCGGCCATGCTGAGGCCGCGTCCCACATACAGCAACTAGAAGGATGTGCAGCTATGACATACAACTATCTACTGGGGCTTTGGGGGAAAAAATTTAAAAAAATAAAAAAATCTTTAAAAAAAAAAAATGGCTAATTGTATGTCACATGAATTTCCCCTCAATCAAAAAAAAACTATGATGACTTTCTTTTCTCATGAGATCCACCCCCACCGGAAAAGTCTTAAACAACAAAAATGCCAGAATGGGTCAGGGTGGGGTGGGGGCGGGTAAGTGGGACTTCATTCAGTATCCAGCCAGCCCAGAGAGACAGGTTCTGGACAGGCTTCTGGAAGCTCCAGGTCTGGGGACACTGTCTGCCTTGGGCAGTTGGGAAATGGGCCCCACAGGGGAGGCAGGGAGCCCTGGCCCAGCCATCAGTCCCAGATGCCCCCCTTGGGCAAAGCTCCCTGTCTGTGACCCAGGCACGGGCTACATCAAGGCCCCCAGGTCAGACTGCATGCCAGGACTCCTGGAGCCCACCTCAGACCTGCCACGTCAGCAGCCTGGGAGGGTGGGGCCAGGAGATCCAGGTTGTGACAAGTGTCTGAGAGGAAGCCGACGTGGCCACTAGGAGGATGGAGAGATCCTCCACTGAACGATCCTGGGGCGGCAGCACCAACAGTGAGCTGGAGAGTCCTTTCCCAGGGGCGGGTGGGGCTGTCCTGTGCACCACAGGATGCTCAGCGTATCCCTGGTCTCTACTCACTAGATGCCAGAGGCACCCGCCCCCAACTGTGACGAACATGTCTCCAGACACTGCCAGGTGTCGCCTAGGGTAATGCTGGCCCAGCTGGGAACCTCAGCTCTCCAACACGACGGGCAGCCCACCTGCACGATGAAGGAGTGCAGGCCATGACACCCGCCCCCCGGCGTGTGCAGCTGTGCGAACACCACCGCGTGGGTAGCAGTCTTGCCCATGTTGCCGACCCAAAACTTGGCAGCTTCAAAATCGGGGGAATGTATGATGAATTCCTGCACAAGGGAAAAAAAAGTTAAAAGTTAAAATTAGCAACTGAAACACATGCAGACTTTCTTTTCCTTTTTGATACATTTGGTTTTCTCTGCTCAAAACCTTTGAGGCAGGACTAAGAACTTACTGAACATTTGACTGCCCGAACAGCAGCAGTGGGTCTATTTTTAAACAGCATATTCGGGGTCTTATGACTTAAAGAAGCACCTTCCTATAGAACACGATGACTAATATATCAAATAAAACATACACAAAACATTTGGGAAGCTGGCCAACGCCGCAGGGAGCGCTTGTCTTCCCAGGGAGGCTTCCCTGACTGCAGCCTTTAAGTGGACCCCCCATACTCCTATCTTATCCCCCATCGACCTCCAATTAACAACATACATTCCTTTTCCTGCTCGTCTCTCCAACCTGTAAGCTCCTCCGAGAGAGTAAGATCCCACACGCCTGGGAGCACAAGACAGACACTCAAAACGTGGAGTGAATGAACACGGGCATTAATAACCAAGCTGAGAGGCGTGGACAGGTCTCCCGAGGACACAGCTGGGCGCTCAGTGAGGCAGAAAAGCAAGAGGGAACCAGGGGTGGGTGCTGGGGGGGCGGGGCTGCTCCTGGGGAGGGCACCCACCAGGAGGACCTGTAAATGAGGTGGGCGTGGGAAGGATGCGGACTATTCAGAGGCGAGGGCTGCTTGGTAACTGGACAGAGAGCAGCGTCCAGGAGTGAGTCGCTACCACAGGCAAATTCTCAGGTTTCCCTCTTCCTCCAGGGTAGGAAGCGGGAAGGACGCCAGGCAGAATTCCCTCTGTAATCGGGCAGCGTGCACGATTTTATAAACGGTCAGTGTGCTGTGTGGCACCTTGTAGAGTCGAGATCTCACTAAAGGGAAGTGGGAGTGGGTGGGAAAACAGACTGCCAGCCATGCCGCCCCTTCCCCTCTCTGAGGGACCCCCGCCTCTCCGCTGCCCACGCTTCAGCTGCCACTGTTGCTGTTCCCGGCAGGAGGCACCCAGCCAGCCAGCTCCCTCAGGGCCTCGGTGCTCCCTCCACCCAGGTCTTCACACGGCAGTCTCCTTCGAGCCACTCGGTCTCAGCCTGTCACCTCTGTAGAGGCCTTCCCTGCGCCCCATCACACTCTACCTCCACCCTCTCGAGGCTCCATAGCCCCTTGGCACATCCGGGTTCTCCCGGCGTCTGCCTGTGTCTCCCCTCTGGCAGGAGAGTCCCACCAGAGCAGAGGTTTACCTGTTGTGCTCACCACTCTGCGCCCAGTCTCCACAACACTGTCTAGGACATGGTAGGTACTCAACAAATATCGCTGTCTAGAGGAATGCATAACCAGCAGCCTGCGAAAGCCTCTGGGCTCCTGATCTCCACTGACCTGACGTCATGCTCTGACCTTCATTTAAGCACCAAATGCCAAAAGGAAGTGGGTTAGAAAAAGACCACCCCATGGACGTCCAGGCTTCGCACGGGCCCAAGGCCATGTGGGTACCACCTTCCCTCTGCCAGAGTCAGAACTGGCCTCCCCATCTCGCATTGGGAGCCCACGGTCACCTGAGTGCAGTGGAAAGGGAACGGGCCATAGAGCCACAAAGACCTGGGTTCAGATGAAGGCATCTTTGGCTTAACAAACAAAAAGCCAAGAGGGGCTTGGCTGAGCAGCTTGCTCTCAGCCCTACTCTGGAGTGAGGCCCCTTGGCTCTGCTCCCAGACCCCGAGACAGCAGCCCACAGGGCGCTGCACCATGACCACCTCTCCCTCGTCCCCGCTCCACTCCTCTGGGGTTTGTTCCTCCCTGTGCTCCTGGCACGCAGCACCCCAGCCACACAGCCCACATTCAGCCCTCGCTGTTGAATGAATGAACGACAAGCAAATACGCAGACCCAGGGCTTTACTCTCTGCTTCAGACTCTTCCAAACCACACTACAATGGGGGAAAGGCAAAAGCTTCCCAAAACGCCAGCCAGGTGAGCAACGAGTGGTGGAAGGACATGGGCCTCTGGGAGAACGGAGGCGAAGGAGGCCGATGCCAGGACTGGGAGAGGGCAGCAGAACGGGGGAGAGGTACAGGGGTCACGGAGTGAGGAGGCCCCCGTTGGCCTGCACACCCCTTCTTCTCCCTGCCCTCACTTCCCTCCTTAGCACCGACCACCCAATAAATCATGAATCCTTTTGTTCACGGTCCGTGTCCCTCCACCAGTCCGTCCGCTCGCTGAGAGCAACGACACGGCCCGCATACGCACGGCACTGAGAACGGTGCCTGCACAGGGCAGTGCTTGATAGATGCACTGAATGAAAGCATGAGGCAGTGGCCAACAGCGCAAATGCCATGGAGAGGTCCACGGGACGAGGCCTGAACACAGGCCACAGGATGCAGGAAGATGGTGAGGGTCAAGGTGGCTAGACTGCAGTGGGCAGGGACGGAGAAGGCAGGCCACTGGCCAAAAGAGCCTGGCCACAGGCAGGGGAAGCAGACAGACAGCTAGAGAGGGATGAGGGTCAAGGAGAATCCTCTCACACGGCTCGTTTCATAAAGCATGAGCAACCTGACCAGTCAGAGATCCAACCCCAGCAGGCTGCCTGAGAAACAGAAACACATTTTACAGACTGACAGCTTCTTCACGGCATTCAGACGACACCCAAGTCCAAACTGTGATCAAATTCTTGGGGGGAGCAGCTTTGTCTCTCAGACCCCACATCTCCCCAGCCCCCTTGCACAGCCTGCTGGATTCAGCATGCACTTTACAAGCACCCGGGACAAGGCCGGTCCCTCAGTCCGGCGACTCTTTCACAACACCAGCACGTTCCACGTGCTCAAGGCCCAGAGACAGACGGGAAGGTCATGCCTACCTCAGTGGCGGGGTCGTAGTGAGCAGTCGTCCGGATAGCCTTGGTATTAGTCCCGTGACTCAGTTCAGTCAAAGCAAAACATCCAAAAATCTACACGGAAGCACAAAATGATGAGCAAGAAAGGCTCTTTCTGCACGTTCCTGGAGCGACCTGACACCAGCTTCCCTTTAAGGACTAAACCATGGATGGAAGCCCCAAATCTCCATTTACCCATCTACCTGACTAGTGACCTCCCTGAGTCATCCTGCCGAGCAGGATGCCACCCCGCCCAGCCTGTGAGAACAGTGGGTCATGAGCTGCCAGCAGCCCCACGAAGTCAGCACGGCGGCCAGAACTGCTCCCAGGCAGTAGAAGACGACGGAAGGCGGTAGCTTTGATAAGAAAAGGCTCAACTCACACAGTGCCAGGAACTGAGCAAACCCTATTCGGTAAAGAACAGTGCTAGCTATTTGGTGAGAAGCCTAAGAACACCAGGAACTAAGACGAGCATAGGCCCCCTTGGGGACCCTTGTCTGCAACCTGCCCTGGTCACAAATCTCGAAGGAGAACAGGGAAGAGAACAGGAGCTCACCATTCACCACCAACCTCAACTTACCTCCATTCCGAAGATCTTTGGCATATATTTGAAATGTCTTTCAGAGCCAGAGTGGTAAATTGTTGATCCAAAAATCTGAAAATATGACGTCACAGAAACAGGTGGAATTAACGGGTACCACTATTCCAGGACGTCCTACCTGACAGGCACTTGACCACCTACCCCACAGCGGTCCCTCACTGCCACGCCTCTTCAGACGGGAGAAGGAAGCTCCAAGAGGCAGTTGACAGCACCAGCGTCCGGGGCCCAGGGTCCCCTGAGACCCGGCTGCCCTGGCCTTGAGCTCAAGGGAGTGGTGGGACCTGGGTCCCTGTCCCAAGCAGTTTATGTGAGTTAAACAGAATCACTTCGAGCTTATGATGCCTGAAAGAAATCCTGAGGCAGCAGGGAGCCGGGAGAGGGGGGTGGGGAAGGGAAGGAAGGAGGGTGCACGACGGGCAGCGTGAGCCCAACTTTCCATCTGGCAACACACGGACCCACCACGTGCTGAGACAAGGCCGAGCCTCCTTCTCCGAATCCGTCTCCACCCGTGTGCTGGAGAGGAAGGGGACACAGGCCTCTCCTTAGACCTACTTTCCCTTTTCGTTTTGTTTTTTGGTATAAAGCAAAAAATGTCCCAAAGCTCCTCTTCTATGGGGCTTTAATTTTCACAGCACTGGATATTATTCAAGGACTTATGTGTGTAAATTTGCATAGACGGCTGGAAAAATTGGACTTCACAGACAAAATCACAAGATCTGCCCACACATTCTAATTTCTGCTTTCATTTCCTGTACTATTTTTTAGAAATCTCTTTAAACAAACATTTCCCAAACACAAAAAATCCCACAAAACTTTAAAAGCAAGCAAACAGGGGCCGGCCCCGTGGCTTAGCGGTTAAGTGCGCGCGCTCCGCTGCTGGCGGCCCGGGTTCAGATCCCGGGCGCGCACCAATGCACCGCTTCTCTGGCCATGCTGAGGCTGCATCACACATACAGCAACTAGAAGGATGTGCAACTATGACATACCACTATCTACTGGGGCTTTGGGGGGAAAAAAAAAGGAGAAGGATTGGCAATAGATGTCAGCTCAGAGCTGGTCTTCCTCAGCAAAAAGAGGAGGATTAGCATGGATGTTAGCTCAGGGCTGATCTTCCTCACAAAAATAAATAAATAAAAGCAAACACCAACACCCACAAAGGCAATTATCTAAATCTTTTTTTTTTTTGTGAGGAAGATTGTCCCTGAGCTAACATCTGTGCCAATCTTCCTCCATTTTGTATGTGGATGCCGCCACAGCATGGCTGACGAGTGGTGTAGGTCTGTGCCCAGGATCTGAACCCATGAACCCAGGCCGCAGAAGCAGAGCACTTGAACTTAACCACTACACCACGAGGCTGGCCCCAACTGTCCGAATCTTACACTGTGTGTCTTCTAGAGAAACAAGTCCCTGCAGTTTTAGTGTCCTTTCCTCCTGCCTGGCCCTGGGGCAGAGCCATTCTAAGGCTTGACAGTGAACCGCGACAGCCTTGTTTCCCATCCTCTCCTACCTGCCTACTTACCAACACATGGAGCATGAATTTGGATACCAGGGACCAGTCATACGCGCCCAGGCAGTGGATCAGCACCAGGACTTTCAGAGGGCTCCGGAGCATGTCTTCTACTGGGAGGAAGTCATACTCAAAGACCCGCCTGCAGCGCAGGAAGTTCAGTTCCCGGTACTTCTCCATTGACAGATCGCCTCCACGGGGAGGCGCAAAGAGTGGGTCATTCTCCAGAGCTGAGAAGATGGTTTTCTGGAAACACAGGAGACGGGGAATGGCCGATTTGGAGTCAAAGGATGGAATCTTGCTACGCCCTTACTTACGTGGTTTTTCGCAAGGCCACTGGCTACACTGGACACGCAGTCCAACCCAAAAACACAGGGACAGATGACAGTCCTTCCCAGTGGAAAGCAGGGGGACCTGAGGCTTAGAGAGCTTAAACAGCCTGTGTTCTTTCCTGACTCCTCAACAATCCGGGGGCTCCACGGTCCGGGGGTGCAAGAGGAGACTGGCCTGTGCTGGGCCCAGGATTAGCTGCATTTACAGAGGCAGAGACGAGGCCTAGGGAGGCCACGTGGCTTTAAGAACATAAAGCCCCATCTTTGCCAATGAACCGAGATGCCTACCAGCCCACACTGGGGGTCAGCACAGCCAACACCGCATAGCCGCTGGCCTCACCTTAAAGTGCAGCACGTCCTCCCCTTCCAAGAACAGCGCCAGCTCCTTCCAGCTGAAGGAGGCGCGGGCGCGGTACGCGTGCAGGGGCCCTCTGGGGAAATCTGGCAGCAGGGCATCACCACTTCCTTCCGAAGGGGACGCCATGGCTCAAAATCAATCTGCACAAGAGATACAACCTGAGTCCACCTGTTTCAGTCTCTCTATTCACACTGTCCACGAACAACTGTATACGTGCAACGTGTTATAAGTTAGACAACTCTGACTCCGAAAGGATGGCTAAAGAGAATTATTGCACGAAGAGCTAACATCCATTTTCCCAGAACAGAGAGTGAGGTGAGATCTCCTCATTTTCACTCCTGAACAAGGATGACGAGGAGACAGACAAGAGGAAAGGGCAGCCCGGGGCTGGCGCTGTGAAGCCCCAAGATAAATGGGCTGTGGTGAAGCAAGAGGTCCGGGGGGAAAGTCCAGAGGTTCTGTGTGCTACAGCCTGGCCTGAGAACACCTGGCCCTCTTGGGGCACCTGGGCGACCCAGACCCCTCCCCTGAGGCTCAGCTGGACCCTGTGGCCAAAAGCTTCTCTCTGAAGTCCAGCCAATGCTGGCCAGTCCACTCTGGCCACACACGACCGTACCTAAGGTCCCCTTCCAGCTCACTTGGACATGGGATATCTGCCACAGAGCCTCTGAACACAAGCTTCTGTCCCAGACTCTACTTGACAAATGGATATCTGGCTTCCCACTAACAGAGCAAGCCCCCCGCAACCAGCTCTCAACTAAAGAATGGTTCTGGAATTTTCTGAGCAGACTGGCTCCTTTTCCACAGAGCCTTGGCTACTCAAGGCACTGGATGGGAGTGGCCTGTGAACCCTGAGCCAGAGGAACACCAGGAGAACTGAGTGCTGGATTTGGACCCCCAGCTTAGCTCTTTGAGGCCCACAGGAGCCTTTAAGTCCTTTTAGTTGAATGTTGAAATAGTCTAGGATGTTGGACTGAGTATGATTGGTCAATACTGCTGAAAAGCAATGGAAAAGTGATCTCTTTTACTGGTAACAGAACTTCTGTCTTCTAGGGGCGAGGGGAAAGAACGGGAAGGAGCATGTCTGAGCCCCTGCTCGGGTGCCAGGGACCGTGCCCTATACAGACAGTATTTATTTAACCTTCCCCAAAACTGTGGGCCAAGTAATATTGTCCCTATTGAAAGATGGAAAAATTGAAGCTCATAGGGGCTGCCTTTCCAGAGCTCCCACAGCTGAGAAGTGGCACAGAAGGGGTTTGAATCCAGCAATGTCTGACCTCAAGTCATGCTCTTCAAGCCCCATGTAAGAAACTGGAAAAAGAAGCCCAAACTAGATGTAAAGCAAGCAGAAGGCAGAAGAGAGAAGATTAGAGCAAAAACTGATGGAATGGAAAAGAGAAAAAACAATGGAGAAAATCAACAACACCAAAGTTGGTTCTTTGAAAAGACTAATAAAATTAACAAACTTGTAGCTAGACTGACCCAGTAAAGGAGAGAAAACACAAATTACTAAAATCAGGAATCAAAGAAGGGACATTAGTACTGACGTTAAAGAAATAAAAAGGATTCTAAGGGAATATTATGAACCACCATATGCCAATAAATTAGAAAACTTAGATGAAATGGACAAATTCCTAGAAAGACACAATCTACCAAAACTGACTCATGAAGAAATAGAAAATCTGAATAGACGTCTAACAAGGAAAGAGATTGAATGAGGAATCCATCAACTACCCACAAAGAAAAGCCATATGGCTTCAATTGTGAATTCTACCAAACACTTAAAGAAATATACCAAATTATCCACAAACTCTGCCAAGAAATAGAAGAAGGAACACTTCCCAACTCATTCCATAAGGCTGGTGTCACCTCGAAACCAAAGCCAATGCCATCACGAGAAAAGAAAATTACAGACCAACTACTCCCCAACCGATCTACAGATTCAATGTGATCCCAATAAAATCCCACATCCCTTATGAATATAGATGCAAAAGTCCTCAACAAAACCCTGCCAACTGAATCCAGCAACATATAAAAAAGATTATACATCATGACCAAGTGAGATTCATCCCAGGAATGTGGGTTGGTTCAACATTTGAAAAATCGGTTAATATAATACACCACAGAATAAAGGACAAAAATACACGACCGCATCAACTGATGCATAAGAAGCATTTGACAAAATCCAACACCCTTTCGTGACAAAAACTCTCAGCAAACTAGGAAGAGAAGGGAACTTCCTCATCCTGATAAACGGCCTCTACAAAACATCCATAGCGATCATCATAATGAAACATGAAAGATTGAATGCCTCTCCCCTAAGATCTGGAACAAGGAAGGCAAGGATGTCAGCTCTACCTTTATCATTCAACATTGTACTGGAGGGTCTAGCCAGTGCAATTAGGCAAGAAAATGATCCATTTCTATCTGTACTTGCAGATGACATGATTTTCTATATAGAAAATCCTAAGGAATCCACTAAAAAACTATCAGAACTAAAAATTAGTTCAGCCAGTTTGCAGGGTAAAAGATCAATACACAAAACTCAATTGTATTTCTATACACTACCAATGAACAATCCAAAAATGAAGTTACAAAAGCAATTCCATTTACAAGAGCATCAAAATCAATAAAATACGTAGAAATAAACTCAACAAAAGAAGTGCAAAACTTATACTCTGAAAACTACAAAACATTTTTGAAAGAAATCTATGACCTAAATAAATGGAAAGACATCTCATATCCATGGATCAGAAGACTTAATATTGTTAAAATAGCAATACTCCTCAATTGATCTACAGACTTTATGTGATCCCAATCAAAATCTCAGCTGGCTTTCTTTGCAAGAATTAAAAAGCTAATTCCAAAATTCATTTGGAAATTTAAGGAACCCAGAAGAGGCAAAACCACCTTGAAAAAGAACAAAGTTGGAGGATTCACACTTCCTGATCTCAAAACTTAATACAGAGTGACAGCAATGAAGACATTACGGTCCTGGCATAAAGACAGATATACCTAGACGAATGGACTAGAATCGAGAGGCCAGCAATAAACCTTTACATGTAGGGTTAATTACTTTTTGACAAGGGTGCCAAGACAATTCAACGGAGAAGGAACAGTCTTTTCTCAAATGGTGCTGGGCAACCGGGCACATGCAAAGCAATGAAGCTGAACTCTTTCCACAAACACACACAAATTAACTCAGTATGAATCATAGAGCTAAACGCAAGAGCTAAAACTAGAAAACTCTTAGAAGAAAATACAGGAGTAAATCTTTATAATCTCAGGTTAGGCAATGCCTCCTTAGATATGACACCAAAAACACAAGCAATAAAATAAAAAAAAATAGATAAATTAGAATTCATCAAAATTAAAAACTTTGCTGCAAAGAACACCATTAAGAAAGTGAAAAGACAACACAGAGAATGGGAGAACACATTTGCAAATCATATATTGATAAGAGACTTGTACCTAGACTATATGAAGAATCTTAAAACTCAATAATAAAGCCAAATAGGGGCCGGCCCAGTGGCGTAGTAGTTAAGTTCCCATGCTCCGCTTTGGCTGCCCAGGGTTCGAAGGTTCGGATCCTGGGCACAGACCTATGCACTGCTTATCAGGCGATGCTGTGGTGGCATCCCATATAAAGTAGAGGAAGATGGGCACGGATGTAAGCCCGGGGTCAATCTTCCTCAGCAAAAAAGAGGAAGATTGGCAACAGATGTTAGCTCAGGGCTAATCTTCCTCAAAAAACATAATAATAATAATAAAGCCAAATAACCCAATTTAAAGGGTTCAAATAGACATTTCTTTGAAAATATACAAATAGCCAACAAACACATGAAAAGATGCTCAACATCATTAGCCATCAGGGAAATGCAGTTCAAAACCACAAAAAGATACCACTTCACACCCACTCGGATGGCCACGATCAAAAAGATAGATAATAACATGTGTTGATGAGGAGGAATTGGAACCCTTGTACATTGCTGGTGGGAATGTAAAATTGTGCAGTCATTTTGGAAAAGTCTGGCAGTTCTTCAAGAGGTTAAATATACAGTTACCATACGACCCAGCAACTCCACTCCCAGGTATATACCTAAGAGAAACGACAATATACATCCACAGAAAAACTCATATAAGAAAGTTCATAGCAGCATTATTTGTAACAGCCAAAAAGTGGAAACAACACATATGTCCATCAACTGATGAATGGATAAACAAAATATAGTGTATCCATACAATGAGATATTATTAGCCACAAAAAGGAAGGAAGTACTGACACATGCTACAGATGAACCTTGAAAACATTATGCTAAGTGAGGAGTCAGACACGAAAGGTCCCATATCACATGATTCCATTTACACGAAATGTTCAGAATGGGTAAAAATACAGACAGAAAGTAGATGAGCAGCTGCCAGGAGCTGGGGAGGGCGGGGCCCAGGGAGTGACTCCTAACCAGTCCAAGGTTTCTTTCAGGGTAATGAAAATATGTTATGGAATTAAACAGTGGTGATGGTTGCACTACTCTGGAATATATGAAAAACCACTGAACTGTACACTTCAGAAGGGTGAATTGTATGGTATGTGAATTATATCTCAATAACGCAATTTTTTTTCAAAAAGTAAGGCTCAGCTCTTGGCAGAGACTAGGAAGTAAAGTCCAAGGGGAACTCTGCATCCTTCTGGACTTGCCCGCATGCGGCCCCATCCCTGTGCCTCCTCCTGCTCCCTCCCTGCGGGGTCCAGACCACCACTGGCCTCTTCCTTGGCTGCTCCTCTTCCGTCTCCTCGCAGACCTGGCCTTAGCCACTCTTGCATCCATTTAAATTTTCCCTAATGCATGGAGGGCTCCCAATCCAGACCTCTAGACCCATGGCTTGCTTAGCAGTTTCCTGGACACCCCTCCACTCTCATGTTCCCGAGGTCCTCAAACTCTGCATGTTCAAAATGGGCTCACCCTGAGCCCCCAACCCAGCCTGTCCTCCTGCAGGCCCAGGGCCACACCGCCAGCGGCCCAAGGGTTACTGCAGCTATAAACCCAAGTGTCATCCCGGGATTCCCTTCTCCATCATGCCCCATAACCCAATTAGTTACTGAGCCCCTCACGGCACCTCTTTAATGCCTACTCAATCCTTCCATTTCTCCCCTCTCCTATTAAATCTGCCATAATAACCTCCAATGACTGAGCAATCACTGAGTGCCAGTGAATATGTTAAGCAGCTACATAACCTCAACAGTACTGGCAGCTCCAGGTATTATCAGTACTCTCATCTTCCAGGGGAGGAAAACGAGCTTGTTAGAGTGAAGAAAGCTGCCCAAGGTCACACGGCTGTTATCAGGCACATCTCACCCCAAACCCCACGATCCTGTCGAGTAAGTCCCTATCGCCCCATGCCACCTGAGGTCACCAACATTACTGCATGACGGCACAGCTGTTAGGAGCGAGGATTCTGAAGCCAGACTGTGGCATCAGACCCCAATATTAGAGCTGACGAGTGGGGTGAACTGGGCGAGTCACTTCGCCTCTCTGTGCCTCCGTGGTTATGACGACACGGTAATGCTAGTCCGCCTTCTCGGCCGTTGGAACTCGCAGGAGGACCTGAACACCTCCCGGCACGGAGCCGCGGCCTCGACGCCATTATTAGAGCCCTCAGTCCACTTCCCTCTCTGCGGGGCAAGAGGTGGCTCTCAAAGACAGATCTGATCACTCCCCCTTTAGGGGACAGCTGTCCGCTGGCCTCAGGGGGACAATGTCCGAGCTCCTCAAAAAGTCTCACGCGCTAAGCCGGCCGCCAGCCCGCGCCCCCTCTGCTCCGGGCAGTTCCGCGGGGACCCCCAGGGCGCCCCCGGGCCTTTGCACTCCGTCCCCCGGCCCCCTCGCCCCGGTGCTGACGCGGGCTCGACCTTGGAAAGGCGCGCTCCCCCCAATTCGCCGCGTCTCCGCACTGCCGACGCACACAGCACGCACTCAATAGATGTCGGCGTGAGCGCGGCCGACGTCCAGGGCGAGCGGAGTGGGCGCGCAGCCGTACGGGCCGCGGGCCGCCGGCCGCCCCTCTCGGCCTCCGTCCGCCCTTGATGTCATCACGCCGCGCAGGTCGCGCCTGTCGCCCGGGAAACGCGGGAGGCGTCCGGGCGCCCGCGCTGCCGAGCCGTGAGGGTCCCGGATGTTGGTTTAACTTGCAGATTCCTGGGCCGCGCTCCAGAGCCGCGGGCTCCGGGCCCTCGGCCGGGGCTGGGCGTTCTCGGCATAGTAAGCCGCCCCGTCAGTGAGCCGCTCGGTCAAGTTTGAGGCCCGCGGTTCTGTCCCGTTCCTGAGGGTCCAGTGGAATTGAGCCTGGTTGCGCATAGCGGTCCCCAACTCGATGATGCACTAGCGTTTACTAGCGTTTCTTTCTTTTGTCTCGTACTTCCCACTTCCTCCCCCTGCATCTTGGGGTCAGCTCCACGTTTAAACACCGACATGCCAATCCTTGTCTCAGGCTCTGTTTGGGGGGATCCAAACTAAGACATGCACATCAAACGGAATTTACAGAGAGAATCAACTGGGCTTGGCAATTTACCATATAAGGAAGAAGGAAGGAGTCAAAAGGTTTCCGTTTAAAGGGAACTGAAAGATGGACAGGGCAGTCATGAGGAAGGCACAGATGACAAGTTCAGCTCGAGACGTGTCGGGTTTAGAAGTTGGTAGGACGTCTGGGCGGAGATGCTCAGCTGATGTCCGGAAATTCTCTCTCTACTCCTATTCTGCTATGAAATGTCTTCTCCTTCATTCCATGACAACATTTTCCTTCACAGTTGTGACCCTTATTCAAAACAGACGTATAATTAGGGGCGTCAGTGGGACTTTCCTGGTGCAAAAGCAGAAGGAAGAGACTCATCAACAAACTAGGGCCTGTCGATACAAATAATCCATAGTCAATCTATAAATCAAAATGGGGTGAGTTTATTATGAGCCAGGTCTGAGGACTAGCCCAGGGCCTGCCTTCCCCAAGGAAGGACGGGCACCAAAGGAGTGAGGTGTACAGAGTGGTTACATACCATCTTGGAACAAAGAACATACATCACATACAACTGGAGCATCTCTTTTACTACTGTCACAAGCTACTTAGCTGGTGGAGCGGATAGCTGGTCAGCAGGTTGGTGGTCACAAGGCAAGGACAACAGGTTGGTAATTAATCTTAGTTTCCAGGAAGAAATGCTTATCTTTAAAGAAATGGCGATGTGAGGGGAAGCTGCATCCTTATCCTTAAGGACATCATTCTTGTCTTTGGGACATTGTAAATATTTCAAGCAGATGTACAATGCGTGCTCAACAGGCCAGTCAGGGCCTTTTGGAAAAACAAGGTCAGGCCAAATTAGTTTTACACCAAATGGCTTCCTCATATACTCCGATATATCCTATTGCTTGTCATTTATTTATCAGGCCCTGCACGTGCCATGCTAAGCTGTCAGAATTGGTCCTTTATCTAGGCCCATGTTGCCAGCCAGAGGTCTGTGGCATTGTTGCGAGGGGTCCTTGAGTCCATGGGAGCACCCGGAACTGCCTGCACCTCAAATAACATTGGTCTAATAAAAATATGGGCTACTGTTTTTCAAATGTTTGGAGATACTTTTGAGAGTAATAAAATACTCCTTCATGACAGAATTCACACCTCCTTTAGGTCACAGTTTCTGCCAAATTTATAGCTACTAGAAAGCAAGTCAGGTTCACATGTTTTATTGACATTAGAAAAACATACTGCTTGGAAATCATTTGAGTCTCTTGCAGGAGAGGGAGAGAGTACACATTTCTAAGCAGACAGTGGAGGGCAGGCTAAAGGTGAAGATGCGGGAACAACTGGTGAACTACTGCAGGTGAGCGAGAAAGCCTGAGACAGGCCTGCGGCAGTGGAGTTGGAGCAGGGGAGGGAATTGAGTGACTTTTTATTCTTGGTTCTGTAAAAGATAGGGTGTCACCACAGAATGTACATGGAGACCCCATACAGAGCAGATGTTTGCAGCCTTGCAAATGTCATCAGGCCCCCCTCCCTTCTCTGCCTTTCTCTTTCCTCCCTCCTCTTCTCACACGGTCTACCTGCACCTCCCAGCTTGTCGGGGCTGGCTCAGAGCAAGTTTTGGCCTCGTTACTTCACTCTCTCCATTTAGTTTCTTGAACTGGTAACTGGTTTTAAGACTGTTGTTAGCTCCCAGTAAAGCCCACTCTGGCTTTACCTCAGGACCCACCTTCTGGTCTTGCTTGCCAGTCCTCCAGTACCCCCAACTTGGTCTCCTCCCTGGCCTGAGGACGCTGCTTGGCCTGTGTCTGACAAGGAATGTACTTTGGATGTCTCTAGGTAAAATTGGGTGGACATTGACACTTATTGGATGGTGGTGAGATAGGGGGAGAGGAAGAGGTCACACACTACTCTGTGGGTTGTTTTGCTGGGACCTGGGTGGATGGAGATGCCACTGAGACAGGCATGAGGGGAGCAACTTTGGGGAAAAGAAAGGGAGTTTGGTTTTGTACATGTTTTTTTAGCTACTTCTGGTAAAGCTGCCAGGAGCCGCAGCGGCGGTGGTGGGAACAGGATGGGAGGATGAGCACTGTTTTGGTAACTCAGCTGACAATGATCTGGCAGTCCCCTACTGGAGCTCTGCCATCAGTCCCCACCCACCCGCTTTTGTTCATTTTGATGTCTGTCCCACTCCACCCGTTTGGCACACCCATTCCCTGCTCTTTGTTAGTCATTTGCTCTATTGGCTGTCATTGCAATTATTTGAACACATTGTTAGCAGTGAAGTTTCCTCCCAAACTCTGGCCATTTGTCTCTCCTTATCCCCTTCCTCCTTTCTCTCCCACCACCACCATCACCTCCATCACTGGTTCAGAATTCACACAAGAGTGGATGGAAAGGAGTCACAGGTCACTGGTGGGATGCGCCATGATGGTGGGTGCTAAGTATGTTCCTGTCACAGCTCTGCCCTGGCCACCAGCACCCAGCACCAACCTCCTTCCCCCTAGTAAAATTACGTCAAGTAGTAGGCAGATGAGAATGGCACTGGGAAAGAGTTGTGCTATATAAATATAGTTTGTATGAGATGCACATACAAAGAGCTAAAGCTTTGATCTTCATGGCAGCTGTTACTGGCAGGAGTCAATGAAAGAATTTTTTTTAACTATAAACCCAACACATTAAATCCAAAGGGTTTAAATACTGAAGGTGTCTTGGCATCAGGGGAGTGTCTGGCCAAGGGCCTGGAAGGCAATGGGGAGGCCAGGGCTGCTGCTGAAGTGGGCGGAAGCCCATGCAATCAGCGTGATGGGGCTGGCACTTAGGACGCTCAGGCATAGGGGCCTTCCCGCTGAAGCCTCAGCCCTGCTATCCCCAGCTCCACCCAGCTTCCAGCACCTGGGTGACGAGGACCCAGCACGGAGGGGCTTTAGGTGTCCCACTTGGGTCTCTAGAGCCGCACTGTCCAGTACAGTAGCCACTAGCCTCATGTGGCTATTTTAATTTAAATGTGCTTTGTTAAAATTAAATAAATTTAGCATTCGGTTCCCTAGTTGCATTAGCTGCATTTCAAGTGCTTGGTAGCCACATGTGGCTACCGTATTGAACAATGCAGACATAGAATATTTCCATGTTCACAGAACGTTCTATAGGATACCACTATCTAAAGAACTCTCCCAACCCCAGGCAATGGGTTGGAATCTTAACCTAAGCCTGGATCTTGCCAGTTTTCACTCAGCAGCCTCTGGTTGGGGCCCTGCCTCTCCCCAGAGAGACAGTCTGGGCAGCCCTGCCGTCCACGCACTCCTCCTGCCTGCCACACTCTCTCGCTCGCTCGGAGACATTTTCATTCAGCAATTATTCATTGGGCGTCTCCCATGTGCCAAAAACTAAGCCAGGGCTATTGTGACAGACAAGCCAGACAGGGTTCCTGACCTGTGGACACTTGTGTTCTAGAAGGAGGAGACAGCACACAAAGTTTGGGTAATTCTAAGAAAATAAAACAAGGCAATAAGATACGAAGTATCTGGGGGCTGTGTGTCAGAGGCTGCCTGAGGAGAGGACATTTACTCCAATTTCTTTTTCTTTTCTTTTTTTTGGTGAGGAAGATCAGCCCTCTGCTAACATCTGTTGCCTGTCCCTCATTTTGCTGAGGAAGATTGGCCCTGGGCTAACATCCATGCCCATCTTCCTCTACTTTATACGTGGGACGCCGACACAGCACAGCTCGATAAGCGGTGTGTAGGTCCATGCATGGGATCTGAACCTGCAAACCCTGGGCCACCAAAGCGGAGCACACAAACTTAACCACTACACCACCTAGCTGGCCCCTTACTTCAAATTCTTAGTTGGGAGAAAATGGGAAATGAGCATTCCAGGCAGAGGGAACGCCTATAGAAAAGCCCTAGGGTGGGAATGCGGGAATGAGCCTGGCAAGTCCCAAGAAAAAGGAGCTCCCTGGGATAGGAGCTTAGCGGGTGAGAAGGGAAATGAGGTTGGAAAGGGAAGCAGAGACCAGGTGTGGGGCGTTGGGGGCAGGAGCCAAGAGGCAGATTAACTGTACAGTATTCTTGGTTCAATGAGTAGGTTTCCAGCAAGGAACTGACATGACCTTATGCAAGGATACTAGCCCATAGCGAACTGAAATTTTCCACCTCCCCTCCTAAACGTTGGGATTTATGACCTCTCACTCCAGAGTCTTAGGCCTCCAGGCTTCTGCTCAGCAATAGCTCCCTGCTATGCCTGTGTGACATGCAGCAGAGCCACAGGGACTAAATCAGTCAGTGCCAGAACAGGGTAAAGACTCAGAGCCACAAAAGGACCTGGAAGCATAAGAGTACAGAGCTTGAGAGACAAGAGATTTCTGAGGCATTGAGCCCACATTTAAATGAAACAGTACTCTTGCTGTACATGAGAAATCAAAGTGGACACTTTATCTTGCAGCTGTTTTGATTAAGGACATTACACACCAAGCTGAATGAAAACACAAACACTCTGCATCCTGAGATCAACTAAAATAAGCAAGAATGCCCAGTCTAACACCAGCCTCCTACATCAGTGAAGCCTTTCCTATTTGCTGTGTGTTGTTGTGTGTCTTTTTTTGTGTGTGTGAGGAAGATCAGCCCTGAGCTAACATCCATGCCAATCCTCATCTTTTTGCGGAGGAAGACTGGCCCTGGGCTAACATCTGTGCCCATCTTCCTCCACTTTATATGGGACGGTGTATCGGTGCGCGCCAAGGATCCGAACCCCGGGCCACCAGCACCGGAGCGCGCACACTTAACCGCTATGCCACGGGGCCGCCCCTGTGTGTCTTTTTTTTAGGACAAAGACTCTGAAAGAGACTTTGACCTTCCCCCTAACTGCCTAAAAGAATTCAAGATAAAAGGCCTGTCCCCAGGATGGGTCACCATCATAGATAACTCTGGGTGTTGGTAGACTGGGAGGGTCCTTGCTAAGCCCGTTTTTATCCAAGTTCTGTCTCTTGGGTCACAGTGTCTCTAGACGGCCCAGCAAACACTTGTTTATCAAACATTTGCTTCTCCATCTCCATGTAAGTTGCCTTCCTCCCCTTTGAAATCCCAAATCACTACCCCCAACATCCTCTTTTGTCTTTAGCTGAAAATGGTATTTAATGTGGTGGCTTCAGCCATTTTGGTGAGTTACTCAGTTTTCCTGGTTTCTCCCATGTATACGTGTTATTAAACTTTGTTTTATTCTCTTCTGTTATTCTGTCTCATGTCAATTTAATTCTTAGACCAGCCAGAAGGACCTAGAGGGTAGAGGAATTGTCTTCCTCCCCTACAGTTTGGTGGCCAGGATGGGACAAAACTTCACTGGCTAGACACTGCTCGCTCCTGGACTACTGCAGCTGAGAGATCCTGGACCTCTGACAAGAGCCAGCATGAGGTAAGAGTTATTACCACATCCCTCTCCTTAATCTCTGTCTGCAGGGTCCAATGGAAGTGAGAGTAGTGAGTTTTTTTTTCTTTTCTAAATTTAGATTAGCAGGAGAAAATATTGGTGAAGCTAGCTTCTTGGACTCAGTGACTCTGGGAAATTTGGTTAGAATACTCATTGGTTTATCGATCTTTCTCCTCCCAGAGATGGTCACTATTTTTCCTTGTCTCTGTCTTTCGTGTCATAAAAAGGGAAAAACCACAGAGCAAGACTCAGGCATCTCCATAAGCCTGTTGTCTGGGCAGGCCCTCAGTAAACTTTGCTGTAGGTTAAGTATATGCATAAGGTGAAAGCTGTTGCTAAGGGGCCTCTTAGAAGCCACAAAAGGCCACAAATATTGGTGGTCATGGGTTGAGCAGTTAAGAGCCATTAGGGCACTCACCACCTCAAGAAGACTCTCACGATAGGATAAGTTGGTCACAGAACTGGGGTAGATGATGACAGGTCCCCCACCAACCTCAAGAAAATTTCCATGTGACGAGGTACTCTGTAAAGCATACACAATCCTCAACCCTGTGGCATCTCCCTCCTAGGTATAAGTTTGGCTCCAAGAAACCCAAGGCTTAGCTAAAGCTGTTAATGTGCATATGAGGGTTTTTCTTTTGTCTTGTTCTGTGTCTTGAGAGCTTGGCTTTGTGACCTCTTTGGTCTCTGCCATTCAGAGGATGCACATACTGGCATGCATCTTGGCAGCCAGTAGAGTAGGCTGGGATTCCAAGATGTACTTTCTTTGTCTGGCTGTATCAGCTCTCAGGGGAGTTTGTCCTGAGGGGTCCCAATCCACTGGGGGCCTTTGTTGTCTCAACCTTCATGGCTTGTTAGTGCACTACCACCTGTGCTGTGGAGGCCTTTGCTTTCTTGGACTGCTTTTGGGTGTGAACTTTCTGGATCTTGTGAGGGCTGCTTCTTTTGCACTCTCTTTTGGGGATGCCTCTTGTGTCCATAATTAAGCCATAAAAGGCTTACTGGTTTTAGTCACTATTAAGTTCCTGGTCAATGGCCAGAGGATGGATCTTTAAATTGGGAAAAATTCTAAATTGGAAAAAATTTTAGGGCGCTCTTGTAATGACTAGTCTTAAGAACTTAATCACATTTGGAGTCTCAGCTTCCTCTCGTGGTCTCACAGACACTAATGAAAACTCTACCTCCTTCCCCCCGGGGTGAATTGGTCTAGAGTTGAATTGTACACTTGGAGGAAAGGGCTTTTTTTGTGTGTGTGTGAGGAAGATCAGCCCTGTGCTAACAATTGCCAATCCTCCTCTTTTTTTTTTTTTTGCTGAGGAAGACTGGCCCTGGGCTAACATCCATGCCATCTTCCTCCACTTTATATGGGACGCCGCCACAGCTTGCCAAGTGGTGCAACGGTGTGCGCTCGGGATCCTAACCAGCAAACCCCGGGCCACCGCAGCGGAGCACGTGCACTTAACCGCTTGCGCCACTGGCCTGGCCCCGAGAAAAGGCCTTTATTAAACACTGGGTGCAGACTTTTTAAAGGTGTGATACATTGTCCTGAAGTTTTAGAACATAAAAATCTTTCAATTCACCTCTTAAGTTAAAAATCTCCCTGATATAAAGAAGCAATTGGAAAATGTAGCTGAAAGGGTGGGTCAACCTCTTTTGTCATTCAGACTGTAATCCGGTTCTTTGGCGAGCTGGAAACAACCATCTTTGTCTTGCAAATCCCTGTAGGACCAGAGATATGGCTCTAGAAGGCAGTTCAAAGTTCACTTGTACTTTCTCCAATCCCAAAGCCTCCCCTCTTCTTCTCAAAATGCCTGTAGATATTGGGATGTTGGAAAGTGACAAGGCAGGGGCGGCTCAGTGGCATAGTGGTTAAGTTTGTGCACTCCACTTCAGCAGCCTGGGGTTCGCGGGTTCGGATTCTGGGCATGGACCTACACGTTGCTCATCAAGCCATGCTGTGGCAGTGTCCCACGTACAAAATAGAGGAAGATTGGCACAGATGTTAGCTCAGGGACAATCTTCCTCAGGAAGGAAGAAAGAAAGGAAGGAAGGAAGGAGGGAGGGAGGGAGGGAGGGAGGAAAGAAAAGAAAGAAAGAAAGAGGGGGCTAGCCCCGTGCCTTAGCGGTTAAGTGTGCGCGCTCCGCTACTGGTGGCCCGGGTTCGGATCCCAGGCGCGCACCGACGCACCGCTTCTCCGGCCATGCTGAGGCTGCGTCCCACATACAGCAACTAGAAGGATGTGCAGCTATGACATACAACTATCTACTGGGGCTTTGGGGAGAAAAAAAATACAAAACAAAAAAAGGAAGAGGATTGGCAATAGATGTTATCCCAGGGCCGGTCTTCCTCAGCAAAAAGAGGAGGATTGGCATGGATGTTAGCTCAGGGCTGATCTTCCTCACCAAAAAAAAAAAAAAAAAGAAAGAGAGGAAAGGAGGAAGGGAGGAAGGAAGGAAGGAAGAAAGGAAGAAACTGATAAGGCAAATATGCCCCAGACACTCCATCTTGGAGAAAACTTGAATGCTTTCTCTGTGCCTTTGTGATGTAGCTGGACAGGTAGATCAACCAATAATGCTATTTAAGTTACAACCCAATTTATGAGGCATTAAGAGCAACTTTCCTTAAAAAAAAAAAAGTCCTTGCAAGACTGGAAATGCAGCCCTACAGGCAGTTCGGATTCCACCCAGTTCCCTTATCTCACAGAGCTTGCAAACTCTCCAGGAACTATGTAGCCCATCACTAATTCCTAAGACTGAAGGAAAAAAAAGGGAAAAAGGGAAAGAAAAATGGCCACAAAAGCACCCTCACAAAAAATCTAGCGTCTTGAGCATGTTCTCCACAAATACTAGTAAAAAGCTTGAAACAAAATTTGGATTCATCACTAGGGAGCCTTGTATTACTTAACTCATGGAAGTAATTTTAAAACAATAGCTGTGGAGTCTCTGTGTATGTGTGTCTGATATCAAACCTGAAGTGAGTTTGCTCACCCATGACACAGCAAGCCAGTCTTTGCCCCTGGGTGTAGTAGAAGAAAGGAGGGATTCTATTGCCAAGTGCCGAGCAAGGAGAATGGGCAGCTAAAGCTGTAATCCTGAACTCCCTGAAAAGCTACAAGCAAGGGTTTTTATTTGGGGTTTTAGGTAGGGGAGGGGGAGCACGTGGCCTTGCGGGCTGAAGTTCCAAGAGTCCTCTGCACAGGCATGACTGTCTGTTCTATGTGTTGCATGTGGTGGATTTTCAGTCTGTGACATCTAAAGTTTACAATCAGTCATTTTAGCTTCTCAATGCTCCTGCACGATGCTTAGTTAGGCAGGGGGCTGTCAGCGAGTTCCTCTCTTATCAGCGGTCCTCCTGTTCTGCAAGGCAAGCTCAGAAACTTTGATTATTTTGTTTCCCACCTTAACTTTGTGGGTACAAGGCACAGTTTCACCCTAATCTAGGGAAATTTTGACTCCTTGATCCTCAGTTTCATATCTATGTATATAGGTGTGTGTGATATCTTACCTCCAGATGGTATAGTTTCTTTTTTTTTTTTTTGTGAGGAAGATCAGCCCTGAGCTAACATCCATGCCAATCTCCTCTTTTTGCTGAGGAAGACTGGCCCTGGGATAACATCTGTGCCCATCTTCCTCCACTTTATATGGGATGCCGCCACAGCGTGGCCTGACAAGCGGTGCATCGGTGTGCACCCGGGATCCGAACCCAGGCCGCCAGCAGTGGAGCGTGTGCACTTAACCGCTACACCACGGGGCCGGCCCCTAGATGGTATAGTTTCTAAAGAGCTCTACTCAATTGCTTAAAGTAAGCACTTACATAAATTATTTCTAAATGTAATAGAAACTAACCCAAATGTCTTTCAAGTTAACATGATATAAATTAATCTTTGGTAACTGAAAGCTTATTTAAGATTGTTGGTTTGATTAAAATGGACATGTCTTCAGAGTTATCAGCATTGAATATGGTGCAGAAATGCAGCCTTTATTCTACGTTTATTGGTCAAATAAGCTGGTGTTATCTCTATTACAAATCTGGTTAGCAAAAATAGTGACTTAAAATGATAGCTAATTTTGTCGAATGTCTCATGAAGTTTTATAGGCAATCTAAATAATTATTGTAAATGAATTAAACTAAACATATGTGAAAAAGATAAAAATGTTGGGTGAAGTTTTAAACAATAATTATGTGTTATGGCATGTATATTTAAGATAACTTCCAAAATCTCTCTGGTAACTTGAAACTTTGAAGTTTTGCGAGGTCAAATGAAATGATAAAAAAATTCGTTGACTATCTGGGTTATTTTCAAATAAGATAAAATACTGAAACATTATCGCGAAAATGTCTAAATTTATCTACTTTTGGCTTCTTATTACAGAGAAACTAAAATATGTTTGGGTCTATTAGTAAACATATCTTGTATTTTATTAAAAATTGTACTATGAAGTAACATGTTTCTAGGAATTATGAAAAGTGTTCATAAACTTGCCAAGCCACAGAATGCTAATGTACAACACAGTTCATAATAGCTTACTTTTTAGTTTTCACTAAGAATTAAGTTCTGTGAGGGTTAAAAATTCTAATTAATATATGTATTTAAAGCTACTAAAAATTAATAAGGAAAATAGCTTTGTATTCAAGGAAAATAAGATGAATGTTTTCAGTAAAGAAGGTATAAGAATGGAAATATTTTTGTTTGTTTTGTTAAGAAAGATAAATTTGTCCTAAAGTACCAGAAGGGAAGAAAGAAGGTATGGGAAAATTCTGAATGTAAAAAGAAAGTTATAGAAGGTTTGTGGAAGAGGAACCCTAAGCAAAGAATTTTGTGCATGATCAAGTTGGCTAGGATTAAAATGAATTTAACTAAGTAAATGAGTTTTAATATAAAAAGTAACCTGGTGCAAAAATTAGAATTTGGTTTTTTCTCTCTTAAAAGGATAATTATCTTGAACTTTTAGTCTGCTCCTGATAAAGAGATTATAAAAGGTTTTTCTTTACCTTTGAGTAAGTCTACCTAAAAAGCAGAAATTCTATGTTTTGTCGCAGTAATTTCCTATGTTCAAAAAGCTGAGGTCTCTCTATTAAGAGAATGAAGGTTTTAAAAAAATTGTTTAATTCTCTTTGTTTGCCTTAACATCTTCTGTTGTCACTTAGGTTAAACAGGTAACTAATCATCATCTCACAGTGACCTATGATATTATATGGGTAAATGTTATTGATATAAGTGTTTTAAAAATTATATAACATTCTTAAAATTCTGATCTGTCCTGGTTGTCAGCCATAATTAGAGTTACTATCTTGACGTGTTGTATGTCACAGAAATAGCCACATTTCTTTGTCAATTGCCCTTTTGAGTCTTTTGTCATTTGCAAATAGTTGTTTTACTCTGATGTTTTTGCAGATGTATTTCATCCTCAGAGAGATTCATGGAAAGGACTCTCACACTTGCTCTAGAATGCAGGTTTCTGATAAATTTTCATGTTATAAAACTGAACTGGGTAAGAAATTACACAACTCTAATGGAGAGACTGATGGCCTCGTAAAACTGGTAACAGAAGATTAAGATCAAGAATCTATTACACAAGACTGAATGAACTGATGAACATAATTATAATGTTTATGACTTTTCATTTGAGATATTGCTGATTTTTTGGTGTTTTGTTTTTTCCATATATAAGGAAAGCTTTTTCTCTTTTCTTTTAAGCTAACTATAACTTATAGCAGTTTGGTAAATTATACCTTGGTAAGCAGAATTGAAACATTTATCTTTTTCTCCCTACCTGATTCCTCCAGAATTTGGAAATACTTAGTGAGTGAGTATTATTTTCATTGCAATACAGTTATTTGCATAAGTTCAATAAGAATCTGTTCTTCTCATAGCAGGACACAATTGGAAACATTGGTTATATTACCAAGGCTTTGACTGGAATGTCATATTTTAGAGAAACATTCAGACTCAGATATGACAAGACAGCTTTTGAGGAACAAAGGTTGACTTTATGGAATAAAGCCACTTGGAAATATTGGCCTGGTACCTTGCTTACAAGGTTCCCAGCAACCTTACCAGGTGAGTAAAGAAGGTCACTTCCCTGGCAGGTGCAAAGAACCTCAGGATATTTTGGGGACCTTGAAAAGAGAGGAACTCACCCAAATCTAAGGTATTGCAGGCAGAGTCTGATGACAAGTCCTTGGTTTGGTTTCCCTGGCCTCAAGAGTTCAATCTGAGATTCCATATGAAAAGTTCCATTAAAGCAGATTTGAAAGAACCTATATAATCAATTGCTATTCTTGCTGTACATGTGTAAATAATTGGTCCAGTTTATTGAAACTAGACTTATTTTGCAAACCAATGACCTTAATTTGGCTATCTTCAGTAAAAATGAGAGTGATTTTAAATTATGTTTTAATAAAAAATATAGTACACATTCATGGATATTAGATTCTAGTTCTGATGTCTTTTTTTTTTTTTTTTTTTGGTGAGGAAGATTAGCCCTGAGCTAACATCTGTGCCCATCTTCCTCTATTTTGTATATGGGACGCCACCACAGCATGGCTTGATTAAGCGATGTGTAGGTTCACACTCGTGATCCGGACATGCGAACCCTGGGCCACTGAAGCGGGGCGCACGAAGTTAAACACTATGCCACTGGGCCAGCCCCTGATAATTGTCTTTGAGGTTTTTGTTTTATATCTGTAAACTGGACTGGATCCTGAATTCTTCTAGTCTCCTGAAATATCTGGCTACAAATCTCCAAACTAACGTTTTTGATTTTTTTCCACCATTGAGAACTGAACCTGCCCTTTTTCCTGAAGCCCTGAAAACTGCAGCTGGACAACTTGATATAAACTTAAGAGAGCTTCATGCCTGTTGCTGTGTAAGCTACTCAGAAAGACACCTGAACACCCAATGATGTCATCAAAGACATTTCAAACTGCAAAAAATGCTTCAACTCTGACATCTAAAATCTTCTTGACTGGTTGCCCCCTGGGCTCAGAAGCTGGTTTATAATTTGCTCCAACCATTAAACTTGTTTTTCTTTTTATTTCTCTAGAAATGTTTCTTATTAAATACCTGGTTACTTGCTTACACAATGTAGCCACAACTTTGGAAGACCACCTTCATCACTGTCTTACTAAGAGACTGGTTCAATGAGATGGAACAACCTAAGCCCCTTATCAGCAGGAAGAAGCAAGAGCAGTTGTCACCCTATATCCCTCAAGATTGAGGAATGAACAACAAAAAGGAAGGATTTGTAACTGTGGGCCCTCCAGGACCAGTTCAGCCGACCCCATCCTTTATCAACAGTGATGAAGAATTGCCTTTCAGAAAATCTGCAAAGTCACGTATCCAGAGCATGTGAAGAAGAGGAAATCTTGACCTGAAATGAACGCAGAACCAATTCCTCCTTCCCACGGAACCCAAGGACTGGGACATGACTGGAACTGGAAAGTCGGACTCTTATCAGAAGCGAGGGGTCCCTCATTCAGGAAGATCTGGTGTTAAAATTCCCTCCCCACCCCATCAAAAATGTTTAGAGCCCTGTCATAAATGTTTAGAACCTCATCATAAATGTTTAGAACCCTATCATAAATGTTTAAAACCTTACCATAAATGCTTGAAGCCTACCAATCAAAACTTGTCCTGCCAGCATCCATGTGTCAGCCTGTTCTCCCTAACCTCTTAAATTTTGCCCCAAATGCTGAATTGGGAAGACAGATGTGAGGGCACATGCTCCCTGCCTCCATGCAGATTGATCTCACAGAATAAAGCTGATCTCTTTTCCCAAAGGCTGATTAATTGGCTGTTTATGTGCATTTGGCAAGAGAACCCCAATTTTGTGTGGTAACAATGGGAAGATTTGTTTTTCTCCATGGTGAAGAAACTAGTACACCCTTGGGAACTATTCCTTTTGTTCTGTGCCCTTTATTTAGACAGCCAGGACTTCTGAAGTCAGGACTCCCTTGCAGATTTTTTTACAATGTTGGTGCTATTTAACTCAGTTGTCAGAGTCCTCCTTTCAAAACACCTTCCTTCAAGACAGGAGGGACCTTAGAGAGTAAAAAATTTCCCTCTTTCTGCAACCTCTAACCCCTGTATAATCATCGTCTTGTTCTTCTGTCTGCTTCCACTATTGGCCTGAAGGTTTCTCAAGGGCAGGATCTTATTTACCTCTGCACCCTCAGTGCTTAGCTGAGGTCCCCTCACACGTTAGCAACTAGTAAGATTTATAATTATTAGTCTTTTGGCTGCCCCAACCAGGCTAAACATCTTTGGACAGAGTTGGGGATTGAATTACGTCCTCCTCCCCCAAAAGATATGCAAAAGTCCTAACCCACAGTACCCGTGACCTTATTTGGAAATCGAGTCTTTGTAGGAGAAGATACAGAGAAACAAAAGAAGGCAGCCATGTGACCACGGAGGCAGAGATTGGAGTTATGTGGCTTACCAGCCAAGCTAACAATCGCTGGTAACCACCAGAAGCTGAGAGAGGCAGGGAGTAAGAGCCTTCGGAGCTGTAAGAGAACAGATTTCTGATAGTTTAAGCCACTCGGTTTGTGGTAACTCGTTATGGCAGCTCTAGGAAACGAATACGGACAGCGTACACTTCAACGACGTGATCAAAGCCTGAAAGGGCTGGCATAACAGGAGTGGCTACGAGGTCGTGTCACTATTTATCTCTTACTTAATTCCACAGACATTTGGTCCATGCTCTCCTCTCTGATAAATCACATGATTTGAGTTCGTTTTCACTTCTCTCTCATTCTGACAGAGACCCCTTAGGGAATGGCCAAATCCCAAGGGAGGGACTAAGGTACAGCAAGAGTGAAGAAGCCTCGAGGATTTTGGAACATCACTAGATTCTGCAGACTGTGCTGGTGATGCTGGCCTGATGTGGCAGCACCGAACCTTCCCCGTTCCTCCTGGGGACAGGCAGGTGACAGCTGACGTGCACCTGTCACAGAAGCAGCAGGGCTGCGTTCGGCCGCAGGACGCGCCGCCGCACTGTCCCCCCCGGAGAGCGCGTCAGGACGAAAGGGGAGAAGAGCGGGCCTCCCTCAGGCAGTCGTGCTGACCCCAGGGCCGGGGCGCCGCGACTTGCTCAGTCACCGGGACCGGAGGCGACCGGACGTCGGACGCGGCACGAGCTTTCCGATTCCATCAGCACAGCGCCTAGGACTCTCCTCCTTACCCAGCTCGGATCGTGTTTCTATCAGGCACCAGCACGGCTTGGGTGGACCCCCAGAGAAAGAAGCAGAGGTTAACGTCTCAGCCGAGAACGCCACAAGCGAAGCCCGCCGGGGCCATCGCGCCAGGGAAGACGCTCGGGGCATCTTCGCCCCTTCGCTTCCCGCCCCAGCGCCCCGCCTCTATGACGCCACACGCCGCGCCGCCGGGGTGCGTCATCGCGGCGCGCCGCCGCCCGGCTGTCTGCGCTCAGAGGGGCCATGGCGGAGGTGGGCCGGGTGGTGGTGCGCGACCCCGGCGCGCTGCTCCCGGGGGGCTTCTGGGCGGCGGTGGCCGTGTGGCTGGAGAGGCCGCAGGTGGCCAACAAGCGGCTGTGTGGCGCCCGCCTGGAGGCGCGGCGGAGCGCCGTCCTGCCCCGGGCCGAGGACCGCGGCGCCCGGCCGAGCGCAGGCCCCGAGCAGCCCCGGGGCCGCCGCCAGCAGGGCGGGGACCAGACGGAAGCGGCCGCGGCGCCTCCGCCCGCAGGGGCCCCCGGGCGGCCCGGCGCGGCTGGAGTCGGGGAGGGCGGCGTCCCCGCCGCGGCGCTGGACGCCCTCTGGGCCGCCTTCTCCCGGAGCCTCGCCGGCGGCGGTCCGGAGATGCCGGCCTTCCTCGCCGGCTCCCGGCCGGGGGCGCGGCCGGGGCCGCAGCACGAGCTGGACCTGGTGCTCAGAACCGTCATCCCGAAAACGAGCCCGCGCCAGCCGCTTCTGGCTCCGCGGAGAGAAATGGTCGTGCAAGGTAGCAGTGTGTCTGTTAGTGGGAGGTGGCCGGACTCTAGTGAAAGCGGCAGGGATAGATTTTAATTAGTAATACACTGTTGCGGTGGGCAGAGGAGTCCAGTGTCAACTGAACTCCGCTCTGAGTTGTGCAGAGGTGACCGGGCGTTTTCAAGGGAGAGTGAAAGATTAGGGAGTGAGTGGGCTCCATGGAGTCAGGGAAGTGAAAAAATTAACAAAAGGCAGAAAGCGGGGGTTGGTTGGTCCTTGTGACACCCGTCTGGGTTGGCTAACTGGTGCTTATGAAGTAAGGCTCCTCCCTCCCGCAGAGGCCGGGAGACAGGGCCTCATCTTCAGGTGTGGGCTGGGACAGTCAATTCTTTTGTCAGTTGAATTTTCTCAGGCAGGCACTTTAAGGGGACCTAGGGTCATCCTAGGGATGTGGCCGTGTGCTGTTAGGAGCTATGTTAGTATTTGTTCAGGTTTTTATAGGCCAAAGTTGAAGCCTAGTTGAAACAGGGCTCAGAGGAGCATGGCTAGAGTTGGGACAAGAAGAGAATCTGGCAGAGAATGCAGTTAGATTAAAAAGCATTCGTGGAACCTCAGGTCATTGAAAAGGCACTACAGGTACCACTATGTCAGTTCCTTTGTGGTGTCCTAGAGAGGTTGTAGATTTTTGATTGTTTTTTTGAGGGGCATGTGGAAATGTGTGTCCTTAGTACAGAGCATGGGGTCATTGATGGGGGCGGTGTCTGGAAGGCCTGAGGGAGAAGGTGAAGGAATGCTGGGTGTTCAGTGATAAAATACTAGTGTAGCAGGTGAAGAGGTAAGTGGAAAGGCCCGCTCCTGGAGGACCCCGTACAGGCCTCCCTTCAGTGCTTGAACATGGCTCCTTGCATCTCAGAGCCCGCAGCCCTGCCAGTTCTTCTGATGCTTGGAATCTTCCTGACTTCCCTTACGGCTACACCTCTTCTGCCCCCAGCTGGAGAAAGATCTCAGCTTTTCAGGGCTCGTGTGACTAGGTTGAGCCCACCAGCATAATCCAGCATACTCTTCCTCTTCTCCAGTCTGTTCCTTAATCACGTTTGCAAAGTCCCTTTTTGCCACGTAACACAGCACAGTCACAGGTTTTGCATATTAGGGCGTGGGCACCTTGGGGAGGCTGTTCTGTCTACCACAAGCAGCAAAGTGAAATTGCTGGTAGGTGCATACCCTCCCGCTCCCTGCCCCCCGCCCCCCCAATACTGTCTGCCTCTGCCCCTGCAGGACTTCCAAGGTGTCCTTCCTCCAGGATGCTCTCTGACCCTGCTGTGCCCAGACTAGTTTAGGAGCCCTTCCAGCCTTTAGCCGCTATGTCATGACCATGTTTTACGTTTCCCCTCCCCTAGACCCGGAGAATTAGTGGCTCGGTGCCCCTGTGGCCTGCAGGTGTAGACATGGCATTCTCAGATGGCTTCACTGAAGGGGAGGCAGAGCTCAGCCTTCCCTCTCTCAGTGAGCAGCACTCCTCTTAGCAGAGAGTGCTGTTTTTAGGACTGCTTCCTAGTTCAGCTCCTGTTGAGCGTTGCTACTGCGTGCCTGGCATGGAGTAGGCGCGGGGATGCCGCAGTGAGTAGGACAGAAAAACATGTCTGTCCCCTGGGCACTGCTGTCAATAGCTGGGGGAAGCTTTGGGACATGGAAGGCACCAGAACTGGTTCATTACTAGTTTTAAGACTGCTTGTGATAAGACACTGAACTGAGCAGTTTTAATTTATCATCCTTATCTTTTTTTCCCCAGATGTTCTCAATGGAACTGTAACTTTTTTGCCTTTGGAAGAAGATGATGAAGGGAATTTAAAGGTCAAGATGAGCAATGTGTATCAAGTTCAGCTCAGTCGTTGCAAAGGAGAATGGTAAGAAGTAGGAAACTGATTCCTCTTTCAGTGTTTTATGGTTGCAGTTGATTATTTCTTTAGGTAGCTGCAGGATTCTGGGTCACTGAAGAGCTAAAGGGACGCCCTCTCAGGCGGTTAGGGTGTGTGGGAATGTGCTTTCTGTTGGCGTTGCCATGACACGTCTTTGTTCCTCTGGGGCCTGGCCTGCGTCTGGATGGTCGCAGCCTGGCCGGGGTCTGGAGTCTCTGCATTCCATGTGGCCTTCAAGGTTAGTAGCAGCTAGTTTTAGCATCAAATGCAAAAAACATGAAATCTCTTTATTTTTTGTTATTTCTTACAACTTGGTTAAGGGAGTAAGTGATGCTTCTTTTTTTATTTCCTGGAGGCTCATGTGGTTTTAGACATAGTGGGTGTTCAGTGATGCTTATTATAACAGTAGCTGTTTAGTAAGCTCCCTTAGTTCCATATGGTGTTTGGGCCTCAATGGAAAGTGTGGAATTTGGTTTACTTCCATTTGGTATCTTTTAAATAAAAAAGTCAGAGGGAGGGTAAATTCACTCATTACTCTCCTGCTGATGTTTTCCTGAGAGCCACAGTTGGTCTGTAGTTTGTAGAACAACTGTGGGGATCGTGTCTGTTGACGTGGAATGAACTTTGCCTGTGGTTTCGTAGAAAGCAGAGGGCACAGTGGGAAGAGCTTGGTTTTGGAGTCAGCTGGACCTGGGTTTCCTAACCAGCAGTGTGATCTTGGGTACGGTGCCTTCATGACCCTCAGTCTTCTCTCTGTGAAATGGGTTTAATAATTACTGAGCCTCTGAGGAGGGGTCTGGGCTGGGCTTCACAGGGACCCGTTGTAGGATTAGAAGCTTGGTGGGAATACTTGGGGTCTCCCTGGGTGAATTGTCAAGAGGTGCCTTGCCCAAGGCCCTTCCCTCTTGGTGTGCGGGGAGTGAGAGCAGACCCCGTGGGGAGAGCCGTGTTTGCCTGCAGTGGGCACCTCGGTGGGGCTATTCCTGGAGCTGCAGGTGAGCACTGAAGGCCGTGTCTGTCTGCTTAGTATGTTGTGAAGCCACTGGCACGGGGCCTGGCCGTGGCCGGCACTCAGCACATTCCATGTGTTGGAATCACATTCCCTGTTCTGTGACGAGTTACTGAGGACTTGGCTGGCTGCTCCCCATCTTTCCAGGTTGGCGTTTCCTGTCCTTGCCCCTCTGGGCAGCTGTCCCTCACATTCCTTTGGGAAGTGGTCACACCTTGGGGTCAGATGTGTTGTCCTTTAAGCGGAGCATGGGTTAAATGGCTGTTACAGGGCGGCTGTTGTGGAGCGCAGCCCTCCTCTGTGGTTTCAGCAGTGCTTGTTCTGTGCCCACCCGGGCATGCAGTGGTGCCAGTCTCGTGGGGGAGACAGACGCCTATGCGCTCTCATGCCAGCTAGTGCTAAGTGCCCTGAAGAGAAGGGAAAGAGAAAGCGGCTCTCTGTTGCCATGTCTCTCTTCAGCAAAGGCAGTGTTGTGTCCAGTAGGATGGGTGGGGAAGGCCTCTGAGGAGGGGACCTCGAAGAGAGGTCTGAGAAGATGAGGGAGTAGGCCGTGTGACCGCTGGGGGACACCTGCGGAAAGAGCGAGAGGCCCAGGAAGAGCAGGAGAAGGGCCGCCGAGGTGCCTTAGCCCCAGAGGAGAGCTTCCGGGTGAGGGGTGGGGAGAAGTGCCGTGACTTGTGGGAGTGAGTTCTGTCCCCCTGATGCACGTGGTGGCAGAAAGCCTGACGTCATAGCTCTCGCCAGACTGACTGACCAGTTGCCCTGTCCCCGCCTGTCTCCAGCCCTGCCCCTCTCATCCAGCCGCCTGTGCTGCCGCTTGTTCCTGGGGCCCCCGTTGAACGCCACCTCCTTTTTTGTGGCCCGGCAAACTTGATGCTTCTTCCCCTTCGTCGTGCTGCCCGAATTGCAGCCGCGGAGAGTGTGTTGTCATGATCTGGGCCCACGGGTTGTGAGTTTTCATCCACTTACTCACCACGTAGATAGTGAGCGCCTGCCCTGGATCAGGCGCTGTTAGGAGTTGGGGCAGAGCAGTGAACACAACAGACGAGCTGCGGCCTCACTGCCTTCTCATGGCGGAAGACAGGCAGTCGACAGTAGGCAAAATGAACCTGTAAACTGCAGGGACGGCGTGCGTATCCATAGCTCTGTGACTGAGTGCTCAACTTTCTGGCCAGTAAATATTTGGTGAACCAGTATACTCACATTTGAGTTGCACATGTGAAAATATATACAAAATAGAAGTGTTAGGAAAATCCGTAGACATTTTAGAATCTGGCTAATTAGTGCATGAAGCAGAAGGTAAGAGGAATTTATTTGTCCATCCTGATGGGCTTCGTAGGTTGTGTAAATGCATTTTTATAACAATTTTTGCAAGAGAAGAGGAATTCTTTCTGCTTTTTAAATGTGTTTTTCTCTATTAGATGAAAATTCTGTAACTAGTGCCAGATTATTTTGTGTTTTGGGTAAAATATTTTGTAAGTGTAGCTGTCTTGTCTTCTCTCTTTTTCTGGTAAATAAACATATAATTTAAAAATCAGAATTGAAGTCAGCTCTACTTATTCATATTTCTCTTATTTTCAAAGGTTCATATCTATTTTAATTTTCTGTCCAGAAAGATGGCATTCAGATGGAATTGTTTATCCCAAACCCACCTGGCTTGGGGAGGAGTTGCTGGCTAGGTTGGCCAGGTGGTCCGTGGAGAGCAGGAAGAGTGGATTTAAGAGCACGCTGTCCCTCATTTCCGTTCTGAAGTACAGCAGGACCTACCAGGAGCTTAAGGAGAAGTATAAAGACATGGTCAAGGTAATTCTGGGGAAAAACGTGTGTGACTCCCCCTCACTTAAATGAGGTAGTATGACCAGACTACGCCAGGTAAAAATTGTTTTTCCTGTGCACCTGCTAGTTCTATACAGATTGGAGACTTAAGTCTTAATATACCCACGTAAGGTCCCCTGTTGCAGGCTGTACTTTGACATACTTAGGGATGCAAACCACAGAAGCATTGGCAGATGTGTTATGGAAAAGGATTGATACTTTTTTTTTTGCACCTTACTCTTTTTTTTTCCCCAAGAGAACAAAAGGGAAATGTTTAATTTAATTTTAAAATAATTGAACATTTAATTATTAAATTAACATAATTCTTTAGCATAAACTTAAAGATATTTTAAAAAAATATATGCTAAATTAAAGTACAGAAGAATATACTTCCAGAAAGGAGATAAATTTCATAACATGTCCTTAACTTTATATCTAAGATGTAAGAAGAAGGTAACAGACATCTGTGGGTTCACAACTAGCTTAAGAAATAAAACCAGGGGCCGGCCCCATGGCTTAGCGTTTAAGTGCGTGCACTCCGCTGCTGGCAGCCCGGGTTCGGATCCCAGACGCGCACAGACGCACGGCTTCTCCAGCCATGCTGAGGCCGCGTCCCACATACAGCAACTAGAAGGATGTGCAACTACGACATACAACTATGTGCTGGGGCTCTGGGGAGAAAAAGGGAAAAGAAAAAAAAAAGAGGAGGATTGGCAATAGATGTTAACTCAGGGCCCATCTTCCTCAGCAAAAAAAAAGAGAAGGAAGGGCTGATCTTCCTCACAGAAAAAAAAATAAAGAAGTAAAGCCTTACTAGTATAGTGGAACCTGCTTTGTATTCTTCCTAGTTCACGTCTCCCTCCCTCCTCCTAGAAGTAACCACGATTCATCCTTTCCACGTGTTTTTTTGTTAGTTACCTCTTGCTGTATAACAAAGCACCCCAAAGTCACAGGCTTGAAGTAGTAACATTCATCCTTGCTGAAGAGTGTGTAGGTCCTGGGTCAGTTGACCGAGGCTGGCTCCCCTTCTCTCCCAGATCCTGGCCTTATGTTCCTTTGTTATCCTATTAACTGCATAGTACCTTCAGGGAGGGGCTTGTACATTCTCCCAGCTGTTAAAATTGTCCTCAGTCTGAACTGTCTAATCCACCGTAACTGGAAACAGAGATGGAACCTTTGGCCTTGGCCACCAGTTTTTCCTCTCCTGCACGTGACTGATTTTAATAATGAGACCTCACACTTGTGTAGCCAGTGTTGTACAGTTCTCAAAGCACCTTGATGGTCATCCTGCCTGGTGGTTACGGCTTTATCCCTGCTTTGCAAACAGGGAGATGGACACAATAGCTGAGCAACTCTCCTGATGAGTGACAGCTAGTCACTGACAGACTGGAGGCTAGAGTGCTGGCCTCCTGACCCCTGTCCCCCCACCGCGCACGTGTCCTTGTTCATTAGCTTCCTCTAGGTAAACCATGAAGTTAGGAAGAGCTGAAGATAGGAAGACAGAGCTGAGCATTTTCTCTGATGTCTAGTTGCCTCATCTAAATATCTTACGTACCTTGTCTTTATTGCAAAATCTTACTGTGGACTGCGTTGCTGTTGACGCGTCCTGTTACTCATAGATATGGGAAAGGTTTGTGTGTCTTTATGCACATCTTTTATTGTAGGAGACTGGTCATGAATTTCTGCCTTTGGAACAAGCTCATTTTTGTTATTTTATTACATGGTTAGTCCAGATTGACTTACGCCCTATGGGGGTACTTGAAGTGTCGTGAAATGGTGGGGAGATGGAGAGTAATTTACGAATGCTCTTGAAAATGTTTTAGGTGTGGCCTGAAGTAACTGATCCTGAGAAGTTTGTGTATGAAGATGTGGCTATTGCGGCCTACCTGCTGGTGAGAATGTGTATAATCTGAGCTTGTGTGGAGTGGGGGGAGGTTGCTGCCGGCAGATGCTACTGCTAGTGAGCGACATTGACCAAATTCATCACTACGGTCTTGATAGTTCTCTTTGCCAAGGTTGTTACACATGTAATGGTTTTTTAACTTTGCATGGTGCTTTTGCATGAGTGTAGAACGAGTTTGAATTGTGAAATTAACGGCAGGAATTCAACTAAACCAGTTCTTTCATAATTAATGGTCAACATGGAGACACTGGCTGGCAACTGGGAGTGCATCTGATTAGCACATGCCTTCCATTCCTAGCATTTGGTATATCTAGTTTTAGATCTTTCCTTAGCTAGCTTGCTAGCCACCTAAATTTGGACATGCCCTTTAACTCAGTAGTCTTCATTTTTCTTATCTATAAAATGTTTAGACTAGATAATTTCCAATTTCCTTTCAATTGCAATTCTCTTGTCTTTTTAGAAATAGCATATTTTGATTATCAAAGTGTATAAAACTTGAAGAATATAGAGAAAGCAAGAAGAAACTAACAATAACCTGTAAAGCTCTTGCCCAGAGATGACCACTTTAATGTGGACTCTTGATGGAAGAAGACAGCTTTGCTGCTCCGTGCAGCATCAGACAAGAGCAGTGGGCCGAGTCTAACCACCCTCTGCTTACCTATGTGTCATCTGCATGGAAGCCCAGGGCCTCAGATGAGGCCTCTCCACCTGTTTGGGAGTGTGATTTGTAGTCTCGTGTGGGGTTTGTATCTGAATTATTCTGGGATAGAGTGAATTACAAACTGACTTTGTTTTGTTTTTTTCTGTTTACTTAGATTCTATGGGAAGAAGAAAGAGCTGAGCGGGGTGTGACAGCTAAGCAGTCCTTTGTTGACTTAGGATGTGGAAATGGTCTCCTGGTCCATATACTGAGCAGTGAGGGGGTAAAGCATGGTTCATGGCCATTCCTAGTATCTTCTCTAGAGTGTCTTCAAGGCCAGTGCAAGGTTCATTGAGATCTTTTTCTGCTGGTGTGACCTGGGTTCAGGGTCAGCCTGGCTGTTGGAATAGTGACTGATTATAGGCTCTGTTGCTCTGTAGAACGGGCAGCTTGTAAAACAGGAAGGAAAGACAGCGATCTCATTAGACTAGAAGAGGGGTTCTCGGGGACACGTGATGTGTACCTGTAAAACCAGACTTTCAAAAGCACGTGGGTTTTTGCTGTCAAATAATTTTGTTTGGGAAACCCACCATTTCAAGGCACTGCAGGGGGAATAAAGGGCAGGGTGGGTTTGCCCTCAAGAAGCTTAAATTCTAGCTCGGAGGACAGTCCCATACACATATGCCACAGTGTAAAACGGTGATGCTAGTTTTTGCAGCCGTTTTCTGGATCGGTCAAGTAGAGGCAGTAAGAGCTTAAACAGCACCTGGGCCCTCAGGGCAGTACAGTAAATGTAAGCCATGGTGTCCCTGGCGTGCCTGGAGCTTTCCGCCATCGTCTCAGCCTTCCCGGCAAATCCAGTACGTTAGGTGCTGTTACCCCCTCACCGGGCTGAGCAAACTGACTGGAGCTCAGCAACTTCACGCTTGAGGGTGACTGCTGGGATTTGAAGCCCAGTCGTGGTGACCCCAGGCTGATTTTCTTCTGACCATAGCTTTCTCCCTTATGGGATCGACATATTTGTCTTCAGCTGGGAAGTTGGAATGGAGTTGTTGAAATGTACTTGTTGAATTGCTTTATGAAAGAACGAGCCTGTAACTGCAATACCTGTAAACAGGTTGGCTGTGGAGTGTTAGCACATCGGGTGGTGACCTGGAGGCTGGTAGGTAGCCATGGTGGGGCTGGGGAGGGGTGCCTTGTGCAGTCAGTGCGGTTGCCTGTGAAAGCTGACATGCTGTCACGGTGCACTGGGTAAGGCGTGCCCTCACGGGACAAGTCGGGTCTCGCTTGGCAGGCTGGAAGGGCGGACGTGCCCCACACCTGAGCTTGATTGAGCGCCAGGAGGGCCGGCCCCCTTCCCAGGTGTGCTTCCTGGGGCTCCAGCCCCAGGGCTGTTCCCAGCTTGACTCCGCTTCCCCTTCCTGCAGACTCACAGCAACCACTAGTGCAGCACGGGTTCTTATCTGCGCCTTGTAGGAGCGTGAGTGTCTAGATAGCTGAGAAGCTGTGCTGGCACCATCCGTGAATGCTGAGGGTCCTTGCACTTCACACTGCGGGCAATACCTGCAGAGTGTAACTGGTTCTCGCTAATTTGTTATGATGTGCTGAACGTAACCTTTGATTTCTGAAATTTATCATTTTAGCATCCAGGCAGAGGGATTGATGTCCGAAGAAGAAAAATCTGGGATCTGTATGGACCACAGACTCGCTTGGAGGTACTGGCTTGCTTTGTTCGTTTGATCTCAGCGTGGTTTCCCTGGTGGCGGTTGTTTCCGTGGGTATGTTTCTGTGTGTACGCCAATCAGAAATGTTAGCCGTAACAATTCATGTTAGTCTAAGTGCTCTGAGGTGTAAAGACAGGGTGACCCTGTAGGCTTGCCAAAGCCTTCTGGTTCAGTTGAAGGACGGCTGCTGACCTCTGGAGCTGGAGGTGCTGTTTCCTCCCCTGGGTCTGCCGCAGGCGGTTTGCATCTTGTGTGGGTGCTCGGGTGCTGCTTTGGGGGCAGAAGACAGACCCTCAAGCTTCTCTGCATCTTCTCTGATGCCTGTGACAGGCTACTTGTTCAGACATCCACTTAGCAGTGGCTGCCCACCCTGCCATTCCCAGCCAGTGATGGGGGCACTGTGGGTGCCTTTAAGGAGCACACATCATGGGGCCCACACAGATGAGTCGTGAAATAGAGTGCTGTGTTGGGGCTGATACAGAGGAGATTTAGGGGCCAAGGGACTTGGAGGAGGGACTCAGCCCCACCTTGAAACTCCAAGAGTGCTTCCTGGAGAGCCCTCCTGGAGTGTTATCCTCAGGGGTGAGAGGGGCGTAGCTAGGTGCTCAGCACAGAGTTGAGATGCCCACCTGGCCACGTCACCTCCTGACTCTGATATGCAGGAGGTGAGGGGTAGAGTGGACCATGTGGTCCCAGGCGATTTCTCACATATGTATATTTTTTTACCCTTCACATTTCCTTGAAATGGCCCATTCTCATTTTTCTTAATACCCCTACCCAGAGATAATCACTATTTTTTATTTAAGGATATAAATATATACACTTTCAGAAATTACACTTGTGACCATGTTATATATAGAATTTTGACTCTGGGTTTTGTTCATTGGCATCTCATCCTTGGCATTTTCCAAAGCCTTTAACACTTACTTGTAAATGTTGTTAGTGGTTGAATTACGTTCCGTCGAGTTGCACGTGACAGCCGTGCACCGAGTCTGGTAATGATGGTGACCCCCTGAGTGCCGTGTGCTCTTTCCAAGAGCTCTCTCTGTCTGAACTCACTGTCATCCTCACGCAGGCCCAGGCGGTCGGTCCTCCATTTTGCGCCCATTTTACAGATGAGGAACCCATGCTGGGGAGGTTAGCTCACATACACAGCAGGTGACGACAGCGTGGTTATTTCCTCTTCTCATTGTCTGGACCATCTGCTGTCAAATTACAAATTACACTGCATCGATCTTTGTGTATAAATCCTAGTCCCCTTTAAGAAAAATCTTTTTCAAAGGCTGGACTTCAAAAGATTTTTGATAATATTGCCATGATGTTTTTCAGAAAGGTTTACTTCAAATATACTTTCATTTCAGGAAGGATCTTGAATGCTGTGAGAGATGTATCCAAAAAAACAGGAGAAACAATAAAGGGATTCACGTATTTGCCAAATATTTGAGTGCTTGCTACCTGCCAGGCATTCTTTTAGGTGCTGACGATTTAACAGTGACAAAAACTTCCTGCCTTCGTGGGGGTGGGGCCGTGGGACAGACAGCCCACAGACACACGAGTGGGCACGTGGCGTGCCAGGTGGTGGCAAGTGCTAGGGAGAGATGGGGCTGGGGGTGGGGTGCTGCTGCTGCGGGCCGGCAGGTCCTGCTCTGTAGGTAGAGTGGCTGGGGCAGCCCCCCAGCAAGAGGGCGGGGTGGTGAGGAGTCAGGTGAAGGAGAGTGAGGTGGAGCTGGCCTGGCTGCAGGTGTGCACACGCCTCGTGGAGCTGCGGAGAGGGACAGCGTGTTTGCTCTGAGCTGGCTGGCAGCCTGGTCTCAGCCCATGACTGTGGGGCTAGAGGGAACCGGGTCAGTCCAGCCTCGGTCCAGATGCGCTCGCTTGTCCTGCTGCCTGTCAGAGAGGAATGTCCCCTAAGGAAGGGAAGTGATGGGTTCCTCCTCAGCAGCACTCCTACAGCAGGGCCCTTATCACATGTTTTTGAGTGTTGGTCCCTAGTGGAGGTCTCCAAGCAGCCAGGAGCACTCAGCAGTGGGGTCCAGTACTTGGCTCTGGGGCACTGGGCGCGTGGCGACCCTTCCCTCCACGCGGCTTCCGCTGCCCAGTTGTCCGGATCGTCTCAAGACTTTAGGCCTGGAGTTAAAGTGCATGAGTGTGATAGGACATATTCTCATCCACCAGAGGGCAGAATGCTGACTTGAGAAATGAAAAGAGTGTTTATTTTTCATCATGGAGAAGGTCAAGAATATACAGACATAGAGAGAAGAGTGTAACGAACCCCAGAAACTCATCAGCCAGCTTCAGCGATGACTCTTTTGTCTCACAACCCCCTTCCCCCCCAAACATTAGCTCTGCTGGTACTTTGAAACAATTCTCAGGTGTATCATTTCATCTCTAAATAGAAAATAAAATTTTTGAGACTATTTTTATATTTTCTCTCTGCCTCACTTTCTTTTAAAGTTGAGAATGATATTTCAAAAAATAGAAGATTGGAGGAAGGGAAGTTCATTGCAGCTGCCTGACAGCTCTTTATTTGCTTATTTTTTTCATTATATATTTATGCTTTGCTTTATGCTACAAGGATTTGCATTTGCTTATATATTCATACGTTATAGTAAATTAAAACATTTTAGAAAGCTCAAGTTTGAAGAATATGTTGGTAAGCCAGACGATGTACCAGGGAGGCTCTGCAGACATCCATGCAGACCATATATTACTACACAGTTAAAATTGGGCTCTAAATTTAGGTATGAGGTTGATGATTTAAGCAAAAGGAATAACATGTTGATTTCAAAATTTTCTGTGTCCCTGTGTTTTGTGAAAAAGCAAAATAATTTCTTTGGGTAGGAAGTTCAAACAGCAGTTGAATGAACCCTCTGTTTAAGTTGAGACCCTAAGGAAGAGCTGCCTGGCGTGAGGAGCCTCTTAGAGAACAGGTAGAAGGTTCTAGTGCTTTATTTGAGGTTCCCCAGCAACCTGCCATAGACTTTCTGTGGAGTGGGGGAGACCCTACCCAACCCCTCGTCAAGGCCTGCTAGTTAGTAAGAGTTCTGTGTTCTGATGTGTATTTTCTTCTCATTGCACCTGGACCTCAGTCTTAGTGCTAGAATAGTCTTGCTTGTTTGGGTATTAAGTATGAGGGTAGAAGCTGACCACATTTCTGTTAGGCCTTCTGCCCTAGAAGAACATGCCAGAAATGAGCGTGTTTTGTTGGCAAGTGCACGGTGCTTGTGTGTTGCCTAGTAAGTTAGTCATTTCCACGCACAATCTGGACGTTCCAAGGCCGAGTGTGGGATACAGCTTCTTTCCATTCTTTCAAAAACCTCGTTTCCTTATAAGCAAGAGCCTGTTAGGAAAAAAAGTGTGTTTCTAATAACAGCATTGTGATGATCACAAAGTGTCTTAATTTTGTTTGTGAAGCTGTATATGAAATAGGAATATTGCAATTTGCTATATTCAAAATGTCACTTAGAAGTTTTCATAAAACAGGTGGGGTTTTGTTGTCTAGTGTGCTGTTGTTGGCAAGATAACTGTGATTGTTGTTGTGGTAATCACTAAGTGTAAATTATGTTTTTATTAATACAAGCCGTTTAAAGAGGCAAATAGGCAAATTTAAATCTAGAGTGGGTGGGAGTAAAGAATAAATAATATCATAGGTTTGTTTTTCGATTATGCTTATTCAAGGTGAGCAGTGCTATTTCCAGTATTTTAGTGTGTGTGTAGATAGAAGCACATATGCTTATTTAAGACCCAGAAAGATTGTAGAATTTAAATTCTGCTTTTGTATACATTATATCTACAGGACTCTTGTGTTGTGTTTTGTTGTTGTAAGGAACGGCCTTGAAAAGTGAGTGTTGTCATAACGTCTTCCCCGTTTGTTCTGATCAGGGAATAACACTTTAATGCTTACCTCCCTTGGGGATTCATTCTTCAGTTTTAAATTTAAGAGGATTTTGAGTGGTTATATAGTGTCTTTTCTCTTTCCAGTTTTTACTGACAGATTCACAGTTAAGGCTGTTGATTTCAATAATTAATGATGGCCTGCTATTTAGCAGAAAGGATAGGGTTTTTATTTAAATTTCTTAAATCATAAAAGCAAGCTGTTTCTAGCTTAACTACAGAAATTATCATAATGATTAACATGCGGTTTTTACTTGCTGTCTGAGAGTTTACAAAAGATAATGGCATATTATCAAAGAATTAATGCATACTTATATATGTAAATTCTTCCCATCTTTTATCCTTTTGTAGATGCTTCATTACGCGGAATGAAGCGTAGACTCTCCAGGTTGTGTGAGTGCGTTGTGTTATACACTTAAATCAACTTCGGACCCAGCTGCTCTCCACTTACCCACTCTTAAGGCCATTTCTTCCTCCATATTCTGCCAAAGATGAAGCAGTTCCTATGGCCCATCTCTACTGTAGCTCCTTTTTATGTTTTTGTAAAGAAACACATTTTTAATTATCGAAAGGACATCAGCACTCAGAAAAGTGTCATTAGTTTCTCCAGTCTTGACGCCAAGAGTTGCTAGTACTCCGTGTGCTCTGGGCAGATGCAGGGCCAGGGACGTTCCTTTCCTCTCTCCTGGTTTCACCTTTTACACAGGAGGCCCAGAGGGGCTAAGATCAGGCCCACAGCAGCTGTGCTTCCGCAGGGCCTCTACCCTCCCACTGTGTCTTGCTACCTGATGAGTCTGCATTTATTTACTAAACATTTAGCCCTGTTTTGTGTTTTTCTTTTAGGAAGGTGCGATCACACCAAATGATAAGACCCTTTTCCCTGACGTTGATTGGTTAATTGGTAACCATTCCGATGAACTAACACCATGGATACCTGTCATGGCAGCCAGGTGAGTAAGTAGAGATGTGGCGTGGTGAATGGCTGGGAATCTTGTTGCCTAAGTCTCGCTCTCTAGCACAGGAGCCACTAGCTGCGTATGGCTGTTGAGCACTTCAAATGTAGCTGCTTCAAAGTGTTGAAATGATGAAATATTGAGTATGTTGGGTTAAATTTAAAGTAAATTCCACCTGTTTTATTTTACTGTTTAAAATATGGCTACTGGAAAGTATAAAATTACGTTTATGTTTCACATTGTTTCCGTTGGACAGTGCTGATCGAAACTGTGATTACTTCTACGATATTTTTATCCGGTGTTGAAAGATGTGCCATTCTTTGGAAGTTTTTTTCTAGTAACAGGAGGGTTTGTCTTCAAAGGGAAAATCTGTCAATATAAAGACGCTTTACAGCAATATCTGTCTCTTCAAAGTAGGCACTCTGTGCATCTGTCGGAGATGGCTTATGCCTCTGAATCGGAAGGAGACGTCATCAGGATGCCAGTTATCTTGCTGTCGCCACGTCTCCTTCACCCAGGGTTCTTTTGAGCTATTTTAGCTCTCAAGGAATAACACAGGTCAAGGTGCAAATTTTAACTTAATCTTGGTTGTGCCTGCCTCTGAAATTTCTCATTCACAGCTGAAATCTCAAAGCACTTCAGAAAGTGTTAGATTCCAGTTGACAAGAATAACTGCAATGGAAGAATATTTTTTAGAAAAGTCATTAGATCCCTATTTTATTGGAAAGATGTACTGTGCTGAGTTGTGTCTAGAAATTAAATTGGGGAAGGCTGTAATTCCTTTTTTGTGTAAACAACGAAGTTAGCCAGCAGCTAATGTTTGTGTTTCACCCTGGTGCACTATTGCCGTGTGGCTGTCTGCTGAGTTTGCTTTCGTGAGTCTGTTCGGGACTTGCTCTCTGTGCTGGTTATTCTGCAGGTCCTCCTGCAGCTGCTGCTTCTTCGTCCTTCCCTGCTGCTTCTTCGACTTTGTTGGAAAGCACCAGCGGAGGCAGAGTGAGAAGACCCAGTACCGGGCATACCTGGACTTCATTAGAGAGGTGGGCTCGGCCTGCGGATTTCACGTGCAGGAGGACTGCCTGAGAATTCCTTCCACCAAGAGAGTACGTCCTGGCCACCTGGGGTGATCTCGGCGACGTGTTGGCTTTAGATGGAAAGCTTAGGGCCGTGTCACAGAGCCAAAAACAACGGTGTGGTGTTTGAAAGTGTGACTGTTCCAGAAGGTGTCTGTGCCAGTTCCAACGTCTCAGTCGTTGATGGGGTTCAGAGGGCTTGTTCTGTCCATACAGCCCCCTCCTTTGGAGACGTTTTGGCACTTCCTTCTCCAGGCCTGTAGCAGCTCTGCAAGAACCCTCACCAGGTCTTCGTTTTCTTTCCAGAAACCATGAGTGGCCCTAGGGGACCTTCCCAGAGTAGGCGTCAGCTTAACTTGTGTAGACGTTTCTGCCTAGTGTTGTCTGAGCTGCAACGCTCTAAGTTCGACTACTCGGATTCCCAAATAATTGGCTGAAATTAAAAGTTGTTTCAGAAGTTCAAAATGATTTCAGATTTTCTTATTAAAAGGCTAAGTCAGATTTACCTGAAATGCAATTTGTCCAGGCAGAAATTGGTCCTTGCACCGTCTGTGAAAACAGCAGCCCCCTCTCTGTGACCCTGCCGGGTGGTCACTGCTCCAAGGGCTTGACGCTTTGAAAGGAGGCGGTATTGACATCAATTTGTATTAATCTCTGATAACTTTCTTTTACAAGACTATGGCTGTGATTGTGCTTTTTTTGAAAAAACAAAACACAAGAATCCTTCATATCTTCTAGCAGTCACAGAGCTTGATTGCTTCATGTGGTGAAAAGGATCCAAGACAGATTTGGGCTCCACTCTCGGCTCTGCTACCTTCCAGCAGTGCACTCGCGGGCAGATCACAGATGCCCCAGCCCATGTCCCCGTCGGTCAGGTGGGGAGAAGCAGCTCTCCGTGGCTTGCGTTGAGGACCAGACAACACAGTGTCTTTGCCCCAGGCGCTCACGTACTGACAGTGACTGGGCCCCACGGTGGGCTTCAGGGACATCATTGCTGTCAGTACTGACACTGCTCAAAATCATGTTGAAAATGTCCTTTAGGACTCATCTTCAGAGCCTTCATGTCATGCTCTTAAATGCCCTCTATTTTGGCAAGTCATAGTTTTCTGAGGTTGGAATTGATTTTCGGAAACTGCTAGAGTTCAGGTCATGTAGGTGGGCACGTGGGCCCTGCAGTTTTTATTTCTTTGATTTGTCATTCCATCACTAGCTGTTGGAGCCATGGACTATTGCTTAATTTCTCTGAGCCCCAGCTTTCTTATAACTGAGTGGTTTGGGGGTCAGATGCAAAGGGATGTCCACACGTAGTGGATGTTTAATGAGGACTGATCACATGCCAGGCCCTCTTGGTCCCTGTATAGAGAAGTCAAGTCCCCTGCCCAGGGTCACACATTTAGCAGGTGGCAGAGCTGGAGAGTCATAAGGGGTGGCTCTGGTGTAAGTAGATTTGCTTTCTTTCCTCGCCTCTTACCTGGCTCTGTAGTTAATGCCCAAGGAGGAAGTTCTGAGATGCTGTGCTCACAGCAGCATTGGTGGCCTGGGCCTGGCTCTCCCGGGGGCTCTGGAAGGGGGCCTTTGTCTGGGTGTAAGACGAAGGAAGGGGATGGTGTGAACTGAGCATCTGTGCTCTGCCAAGTGCTTTGCTGGTCCGCACATGCCTGCCCGCCCTCTGGCGAGGTTAATGGAAAGACGCCTCATTCTTTTCAAGTCTCATCTCAGAGCTCGTTGGGTTCCCATCAGGGTCTGTGCGTGGGACAGAGGCGGGGTTGCAGGAGGGCTGACACGATTATGGGGCACGCTGGGAGTCCGGTAAAGGTGGCCTCTGATTTGTACGTTTGTTAGAGCTCTGGAAATCTGAGTGGTGGGATTTTTCCCTGGCTTTTGCTGTTAGTTGTTTATTTTTAAGTCATTGATGTCGGTATTAGTTTTTAAAATAAGGATTTTCTTCATAACAAATATCAAAACTTATATGTAATTTGTACTCAAGAACAAGAGAATTCTGTGGAGAACATTGAGATATACTGCAGGAGCCTGCTAAAATACTTCCTCTGCTCTCCGCAAATGCAGGTTTGTCTCATTGGGAAGTCTAGAACATACCCGCCCTCCGGAGAAGTGTCCCTCGATGAGCAGAGAACCCAGTACATCAGCAGCAGGCGGGGCTGCCCCGTGGGCCCACCTGGTGAGGAGCCTGCCCCTGGTCCCCCCAGGGGTGCTGCCGGCGGTGCCCATCACCCTGGTGGTCACAGAGCCTTGGACGCTGAGGCTGGGCACAGGCCCCAGGCCCAGGCCGCAGGACTCTGGCTGCCTGGATTTCACCCCAGAGAAAAAGCTCAACGCGTAAGGAACTGTGCTGCCCTCCCTCGAGACTTTATTGACCAAGTGGTTTTGCAAGTGGCAGATTTGTTATTAGGTGGGAAGCAGTTAACCACAGGAAGTTCTCCAGGTGGCAGTCTGAAGACCTGGAATCGAGGAGGTAACTATCCACCATCCCAGGGGTGCTGAGTACTTGCTGGGTTTCGGGCAGTGACTCAGTTCTCCTTTATGAGCAATTTAAAATGGCGTGGTCGTTGTTAATTAAATATGTTCTAAAGAAACCGTGGTAATAAATGGCTACTTATAAGCTCATTCTTTAAAATTTTCTTTACAGTTCCTATTAACATACTGGACTTTGTTTCCTCAGAGGAGAAAACTGAGGTCAGAGTGGTAACGTTTGGGCCTTTAACTTTTCCAGAAGCAGTCAGGCTTCAGGGTCTAGAGCTACTCATTTCAGTCTATAGAAATTATCTAAACAGAAAGCAGGTTACTGAATGCCAGAAAAGTGCACTGTTGCCTTAAATATATGGTAAGATTTTAGAGATGTCGTGATTTGATAATTTCATTTTCTTCGAAATCTCCAAAATGCAAAAATCAGACAAGATAAAAGGGAGACATTTGTATCTGATTGTTCTCATAGGACGAGTAATGTGTTGAAATTAGTGGCACTCAAGAGAGCTAGGCATCAAAGCATGAGTTTTACTATTTTTATGGGTTATTATGAGTGTGGAAAGCTCCTGGGGCTACTGGATGAAGAACTTGTTTCTTTCCTGCCTCTGCTTCTCGTCAGCGCCCACGTCGGTCAGCGGCCAGAGGGCACTGGGAGCTGTCTGCGTTTGGGCAGAGCCGGGGACTTGCCTCTCTGAGGTTTTGGATCATTGGAGGAAGTTAAGGACCCCTCCCTCGGCCTGTCAGGGACTGTGGCCTGACTGGCCCTGTGGGTGGGAGGGGCCAGGGAGGAGGCAGTGATGGGTCCACCTCTCCGAGCCTGGTCTTCCTCCTCCATGAAGCTGTCATGCTCTAGTTACTGTCGTCATCTTTTTACACCCCTTCCGTCTCTCGTGTGCCTGAGATGTGGCAGCGCCGTTAAGCGTGTCTCCCATCTCCAGGAAAAACCCCAGCCTGTTAGGGTCTGATCTGGAGAGCCTCTCTAGGGACCTGGTGGCAGCCCTGGCCACCATGGCCCTGGTTCAGGTGGCTGACCATCCGTGTAACTGTGGACCATCCCCAAGGCCCAGGGGGTGTGCTGTGGGCTGGCACCCCATTTCCTAGGTGTGCCCTGTTAAGGCAAGGCCAGAGTGGAGAGGAAGGAAAGCTCGGTGGGGGCTCCTAGTGGGTTCTCGAAGGGCACAGAGTCTCAGAGACATTCGGGTGAATCTAAAAATGTGGAGTTTGACTTTTAATTCCCAGGACAGCCCTTTCTGCTACCGGGGCCTTGGGGGATGATTGAGTGCAGGGGTTGCTAGTCTGCCTGGGCTGGAATAACCTGTTAGTGAGCAAAGGCTGGATCTTTTCCTAGGCTCAGAGGGAGATAGTGGGGTGGCTCTGATTATCGGGTCTCAGGCCTGCCCAACCATTGGTGGAGACGTCTGGGAGCCGGGGTGCTGTCCTCTCCAGGTTGGTCTCCCTCCGTCTGGGGCCTGTCTGAGGCTCTCCAGCTGCCCCACTGCGTGTGAGAAGTGTGCTCCAGTGAGGTGGAGGTGTGTTCTTGGCCTCTCAGCCAGAGGTTCCACCCACAGGTGGTCTGCTCCCTCGGTCACTGGAGTTAGTGATTCCCTCCCCAGCCTGCCCCTAGGCACAGGACCCTCCGTGTTTCTGAGCCCTACATGATGCGTGAGTGGGTCTGTCCTCATGACCTGACTAATCTCAGGCCTGGGCGTCTACCCTCTGAGAGGCATGGCTGGGGGACACAAGGTGAGAGGAGGTAGTCCCTCCCTTGCCGTGGGGTCAGGACACTCACATATCAAGGGATGAGCAGCTAAGAGGCGGCGGCCAGGCTGGTGTGTGAGTCAGCGTCAAGGAGTCATGGGGGCCGGAACCTGGGCAGGGACAGGGAAGGCTTTCTGGGCCAATACTTAACTTTTTCCTTAGTCTTCCTGCTTCCTCTCGGAACGAGTTAGAGGCAGCGGAGAGGTGGACCTTGAGGTGGTCTGGGCCTTGGTAGATGGAATTGCAGCATCGCTGCAGGAGCAGCTGCCTGACTGGGTCTCCAGGGCTGGGCACGCTGACTCTGCGTGGCCGGGGGCGTGGTCAGCCTCGCTCACCTGCAGGCTGGCTGGGCGGCGTGAGTGGGACCCGCAGTGCAGGGCCCGGCGGGTGGAGTTGGTGGTGGTGAATCTCAGGTGGTGACAGCTCTGCCTGCGCAGTTCCGGCTTTTGGAGCTGCAGACTGGATTAAATGACATTTACCTTAAATATTCGGGATCTTTCCTGCCGACGCACGTAAGGGATTTGAATTTATAGAACTAGAGTTTAACAGGTTCGTAATAGCCTTTTTGTTGTTTTGGGGGGAAAACCCCATTTTCAACAGAGAGCCTTTCCTTGGCTGAAGTAGCCGGTGAGCTGGACAGGGAGACTCTGCGGAGACTGAAGCGAGAATGTGGAGGCTTGCAGACGTTGCTTAAAAACAACCATCAGGTGTTTGAAGGTAAGGGGGTGAGCCTTGCAGTGTGCGTGTTTCTCACCGCGTGTGATGCCAGCTCTACCTTCCCTGAGTCAGTGAGCATTGTCTTTGCTACACATCTTGGTATCACTCTCCCCCTGCCGCATTTTTTTTTTTTTTTTTTTTTACTAATAAACTCTTTTAGAGTAGTTTTAGACTTAGAGAAGAGTTGGGAAGAGAGACCAGAGTTCCCGTCTGTCCCCCACCCAGTTTGCGCTTGTGAGCCTCTCACCTCAGGATAGGACATTGGGCACACTTGCCCTTTGATTCTCTCCGACATCTCCTCTGGCTCGGTGCCCCCAGGCCTGGTGTCACCCTTCTGTGATGTGCTCGCTCCTCACACAGAAGGAAGAGCGAGTCCGAAAGCTACCGGCTGGGTGCCTCCTGTTGCCTGGAGAGCTTTCCTGGGTGGGGGTTCCTCATTTGCTTTGCTTTGGCTGCCTGCAAACTAGGAGCATCCTGAGCTCGCAGCCAGGCCCTGGGCAGTTTAGAGGAGGGAGCCCCAGATTCCTGCCGGCTCCCCCACCCTGTGTGCCTGCACTGGGCCTCCGTGAGTCTGCACTTAGGCGCACACTGCCCTCCTGCACTGGTGCTCTGATTCCAGGACTGCGGGGGTGGAAGGGCCCAGGCGCCTGCGTGTGCTCTCACTCAGTCTGCAGAGCGAGGCAGCGCTGTCCCTGCCCCCCTGGAGTCTACAGTGACCGGGAGGGGGAAGTGTCACAGAGGTTTATACGGGCACCTGAGGTTTAAAAGAAGTTCCGTTAGTTGACATTTTCAAGCACGCACAAAGGAGCTCCTGTCTACCCGTAGTCCAGATGGTCAATAATTCGTCATATTTGCTTCTTGAAGCTTTTCCACCTTTTTTTATGGAAGTATTTGAAAGCACATCCCAGCTAGCGTGCTGTTTCACCCCTGCGCACTTTGGTGTGCATCTTTAAAACTAGCGGGTGTCTTCCTGCGGCACAATAGCGTCACAGGCACATGTGTCCCTGGAGTCGTGGCGTGCAGGGAGACTAGCCTAGTGCTGGAGAGGACTCAGGAAGGCTTCACTTAGGAAATGGTATTGGGCTTGGGATTTGAAAACAGTAGGAGTTAGCTAGGTGAAGAGGACAAGGAAAAGCATGTCAGGCAGAGAGAACAGGGGGTGTAAAGGGTCTGAGTTGGGAAGGAGCAGGAGTGGAGGCTTGATGAGCAGGAGGTGGAGGTGGGCGCGGCTGTGAGGAGGATTCGGGGCTCTGACCAGCAGGGGAGTGATGACGTCAATGTGACCGTAGGGAGGAGCAAAACTGGCTTCCAGTCTGGCTGCACTGTCACCATCCGTGTGACCTGCTGAACCCGTAAGTCACCAGGCTGCCTGTTCTCTCCCATGTTGGGTCCATGAGGGTCAAGTGCCGTGTTCAAGTCCCCCACAGCACGGCGTCTGGCTCCCGTGGTACTTAAGAAGTGGAAGCAATTTTGATGCTGTTTCTGCTGTGAAATGTCCCGTGAAGGCTGGGTGTGGGCTAGAGCTGTGTACTTCAACCAGCTCTTCTTTCCTGGAGGCAGGGGGCTGGGGGGTGGTGCTGGGAGGGCAGATGGTAGATGAGCAGGATGGTGTGTGACGATGTGCTGAGGACATGGCTCCAGAGAAGACCAGGCTAGCAGGGGCTGCCAGCAGGCCCCGTGGCCCACCCTTGATCCACTGAGACTGTGGGCTTCTGCGAGGGTGGAATGCGTGCTGTCCTGGCTCAGGGGCCCTGCATATGCTACCTGCCTTCCTTCCACCCACCCCAGCCCAGCGCACCCACTTCTGCCAGACTTAACCCCTCAGTTCATCCTGCATGGCCCGCTGGCTTGTGTTCTGTGGGGCCTACACCGTGTCCCCCAAGGCTTCCTGCTTGCTCCTGCCTCCACCTCAGTGCCCTGGTCTCTCTGATGATGTCGCTCAGGGGCTGTCTCCTCCAAGAAACCTTTCCTAAACAGCTTCCCGTCCACTCCCCTCCCCAGTTCTGCCTTCTCTGGGCCCCCAATCTCTGCACATGCGTCTGTCACATGACCTGCACCAGTCACGTCACTGCCCCAACTAGACAGTGAGCTCCTTGGGGTGGGGTCGGGTCTGGCTCTGCAGCCAGAGACCATCCCAGAGCCCACTGCTTTGGTGCTAGCATGTGTCACAGGATGAAGAAATGAGTGGCCCAGTGGGGAGGGCACAGTTACCTGACCCCTCTTCACAGGGGGGAAGACTGTTGGGTCCCAGGGTCCCCGACCCACGAGGTGCCATCTGTGGGCACGGCTCTCCACATGTGTGCTCTCTGCTGGAGGCTGCACATAGATGACGGCCTCTCTCTCCCTGCCTCAGGACCTGGCAGGGGAAATGGGCACACCAAGCCATGAGTCCAGCACAGCAGGACAGGTGCCTTGATGGGGTCTGTGTGGGGCAGGAGGTAACTGGCCCTGCTGGGCTGGGGGCCTTTCTAGTGGTGAGGGAAGCCTTCATGGAAGCACAGAATTGAAGTCCAACCCGAGGATACTGGCACCTGCCAGGCCCCACAGGAGGAATGCACGCACGTGCCAGGCCCAACACAGGGGGGCGTGGGCACACACTGGGCCCGAAGGCCTTGTCTAGGAACATGGGCAGCTATCTGGACCCCAGGATTTGAGCCAGTCCCCCCACCCTCATCAGTGTGCTGCTGCCGAGTAGGGTGGTCAGGCAGTGAGTCAGCAGGGCAGGTGGTAGGGAAGGAGGCTTCCACAGGGCCATGCAGCTGGAGGAGGCACGTCTGTCCACTCCCTCAGCTTGTAAACCTCCTAAGGGTGTTGAGAGCTGCCACCTTCTCTTGCCTGCCTCCACGTATGCGTGCCTGCACTACCTCCCCCACGCGTGCACACGAGGGCCCGGGTGCGCGCCGCCTCCCCCACGCGTGCGCGCCAGGGCTCGGGCGTTCACGCCTGCGGTGCCTCTGGGTGGCCTTGTTGCCCTTGTGTAGCTGCACTTGGCTTTCATTTAAACTTGAGTTCATTTGGGTAAACGCTGCTGTTATGGTGGCAGTAAGCCCGTAAGCAGCGCTGGAGCCTCCGTATTTGGGGGTGGTTGCGGAAGCGGAGGCCCGGGTGAGTGGAGAAGTGGAGGAGGGCGGCCTTCCTGAACTGAAAGGTCCCGCTGCAGCTCGGCTCTGGCGCGGGCTGCCTGCAGTCCCTCTCCGTCTCACGAAGCTTTGTCGGTTACAATCCTGACTGCAGCCCAGGGGCTGCTCTTCTTTCTGTTTTTCCCAGCACGTTTTTTGGTGTGACTTCATGAAATAGTATCTTTTTTCCCGTTATAAATATGCATGTGTGTGATTGCTTTTCTGTCAGAGGGCACATTGATTCTTGGAAACACTTCGGAGTAGGAGGCTTGTGGGTTGAGCTCCAAGTAAACATTCTGCTTCCAGTCATGCAAAAACTATGCACTGAAGCTGGGTCTTTCTTTGTGTGAGGGGTTTTTACACTACCGTAGCCAGTCTCTAGTAATGTTTGCGAGAGTGAGGAAGTAAAGGTGATTTCGGATGCTTGCAGTTCAGCCAGCGCTGAGCGCCTTGTGTGCTGGGCATCGCCGGGGCTGCCACACAGAGGCCGTGAGCACGGCACCCGCTCTCGTGGCCTACCCCGCCCCAGGGTCTGCACGGCCTGGCATGTGCACACGGTCAGGAGGTTTTGGCCAGTGGGGTGCGTGGGTGCCCGCACTGTGCTGAGTGGTCTGTGAGTGTGGTCTCTCTGATGCCTGCATTCATGGCCTTGATGGTTCGGATGCAGCTCAGAGAGGTCGGTGACTTGCCCAAGGTCTCCATCGGGTGGAGGGGCTGGGCTGGCAACCCAGGCTGCATCTGACCAGAACAAGCGCTCCTGGGTGTACAGCACCATTCTGGTAAATTGTCCATAGTGATTTTCTGGAAGAATCTTCAACCAGTTCCTCAGAACACCTTGGTTAAGGTGACATCTGCTGTCAGAAGCAGGAGGAGATGCAACAGGAGGTTTCGTGTGCTGTGTTCATCAGGTCCGAGGGAGCGCTCACGTGCAGGAGGAACCTTGTTCAGAAACGTCGGGTGAGAGGTGAACTTTGGGAGAGCGTATGTTGTTTCTATAATTCTGTTGTAAAATCAGGACATATTTCTACACGAGGAGCGTCTTGCACGCTGGGGCTGGAGTGTGCGCCCCTGGAGGCTGATGCCCTCGTGTGCCTGGCACAGGCCTGCCTAGAATGGGAGCCAGGGGTGTGAGGAGGGGGATGGGAGAGATCTGCCCTGTGTCCTGAGGGGGAGGGGCGCATGTCGGCCGTCCTGGCCAGCCTCAGGGCGCCCCGGCCTCTGCCATATCCAGGGTCGCCCCTCTGTCGTTAGCACCCACTCCCCAGGCCTTAGAGATCCTGGCGGCCCTCCTCAACCTTGTGGTATTGCTGCAGAATGTGGCTAGATGTCATATTTTACAAAACTGCCCTGAAGGGCCTGCTGCAAGCCAGGCTGTCCTGAGGGAGGGGACCTGGCCTGGCCTCTCTGGAGGGCGGGGGTCCATGCCCAGGTTAGGCCCGGCGAGCCCCCTCCCCTGTCCCCGAGATTTCCCTTGAACCGTCCAGGACTTCCTCCGGGCCAGGGCTCCTCACCTTTCTGGGGAGCACACTCCAGGAGTCTGGTGGGAGTCTTGCTCCGAGGCCCCTTCTACACATACCCCCAGTCTAGCTCCCCACCCCACTGGCTGGGCCGTGTCGTCCTGTGCGGCTCCAGGAGGTGCTGCTGTGGGACTATCCTGTGGAACACAGCGAAGTTTCCCTGACCCGGGCTTTCGGGCTAAGAAAGCTGAGTATCATCATGTTTGGGGGGGCAGTGCAGGAGGCTGGCTCCGTGGAAGGGACAGAACCGGGCCTGGCCGTTAGTAGGTGCTTCTCGTCTGCCTCGTGAGGATGAATCCTGCCTTTGTGTCCCTCCGTGCTGTGAGGCGCCTCTGCAGCCCTTTTCTCCAGTTTCAAGGGAAAGTATTTAATGTCGGCCTGCGAAGACAAACAGTCTTGTTAACTGCCATAACACAAGGCAATTTGAAAGCGGAATTCAAGCTTTAATTCACCCTTTCAAGTTCTCCTTAGAAGTCGGAGAGCCAGGTTTATTCAGTAAGCTTCCTGCATGTCTTCTCGAGCCTCTCTGTCTCCAGGTGGTTTCACGGCTTCCCGGGAAAGCCAGGATGGATTTGGTTGCTTTGGCCGCGTTTCACATGGAGTTGGCTCCTTGGGACGGAACGGCCAAGTGGAAGCTCTGGGAGCGGGGGCAGGGGGTCTCAGCTGAGTAGGGGCGACCGGCTCAGGAGGCAGCTGGGTGGGGGGCCCAGTCCGCTGATGGGAACACTGCGCACTCCTCTGCTGCTCTGGGGTCCTCCAGCTACCCAGCTCTGAGGTCACTCCGGCCACCCCTATCCCTCCCACTGCATCTCTCAGCCTCCCTCTGCTCCAGGCGGGTGGCTGTGAATCCTTGAGCCCCCACCCCTGTTTACATTTGGGGGGCCCTGGTTGTGGGGGGTGCCTAAAGCCAGCAGCCCCTCATCTTTTCCTGCCTGGAAATGACCTCTGGTGCCTCGCTCTGTTCTCTCCCTGTGATGCAGAGCACAGGCTCCGACACGTCCCGCATCAGGGACCACGTTTACGTTCTTACGCTCTGGTCTCCAGGACCTCAGCTTTGTTTCCTACAAGCCCGTCCCCCAGGCTGTCCCAGCCACTGTGTCCTATGGCCCCTCCCTGGACCTTGTCATCCCCAGACCCTCGGCCACAGACACTGGGCTCTTCACCCCTCTCCTAGTGTCCAGCCCACTTCTCCTGACGGCTCCCAGCCCAGCTGGTGCTGGCCCCTCCACACTCCCTCACCCCAGGACGCCTGCTCCCCTGCCCGCCCAGCCCTGTGCCTCTGTCACTTCACCCTTTAGGTGGGGACTGCCAGCCTCGGGGCGGGTGGTGGCCACCGGCCACTGCTTGAGGTCTCAGCACCTCATCTCCTTCCCTCTGGGCGCCAGCTTGCCGTGGGGACTCTGGTCTTGTGTCGCTGCATCCCCAGCCCTGGACAGCTGCCTCCCCCAGATCCTGGTGAGTTAATGAACTTGCAGGTTAACTTCTTGGCTGTGTCTTTTCTCTGTTCCAAACCACAGTTCTGGATGGGAGAGTTCACATTCGCGACTGGAGAGAAGAGAGGCTACAGAAGAAAAGGCAACCAGAAGCAAAACGGAGACTGGTTCCTGAAGCTTTCAAAACCCGCATCTGTTGGTTTTTCACTCATCACCCTGATGGTTGTGTTCTGCCTTCACACTGCTGCCCGTTTGCCCACGGGCCTGGGGAGCTGCGGCCGTCCCCGGCTACCAGGAAGAAAGAGCGGGTTTTGTGAGCTGCTCTGTCCTACAAGTGGAGGCCTGCCCTGGTGCAGGGAGGCCACGTCAAGAGAGATGTCCCGGCTCCTTTGAGCCCTGCGGCTGCTGTGCTGGTGGTGGTCACAGTTGGACGGTCCTATAGTCCTCTGATCTCCGTGGTAACGTAGTCACGTGACATGTTCATGGGAAGCTAGAGTCACTCCTTGTCACTCCTAGAAAGTGAGTCTGAAAGTTCTCACAGTGTCTTGGAGTCCAGAACACGTGGGAAGTGCTTGAGCCAGGCCTTTTGGGCACCATCTGGCTTGTCTGACTCGTTGCGTCGGGGTGTGAGAAGAGCAGGGGACCCCGAGTGGTGAGCCGTTCCTGCCAGCAGCTGGCTGAGCGGAGTTCCGCTGCTCTGGGTGCTGACCTCCCTTTCTCCTGCCTTCTCCGGATCTCCCCGCAAGCATTGTTAGTTCTTTTGATTCCAGAAAAAAAAAATCCTAATGTATTTCTATTTAAAATTATTTTTACACTTTTACCCAGAACATTGCCTCGATAGACAGTTTTGCCTGTGGTTTTCCGTGGGCTGCATCCAGGCGACCTTTCCTGTGTAGTATCACATGGTGTGGGGCTTCTTGGTTCACTCATGAGTAGTGAGAACAACCTCATCCCTTGCTCTGGGAGGCGCCTCAGCTCAGTGCAGCCCTCCCGGGGGCCCCAGACCCCAGGCCAGGGATGGGCCAGGAGGCGCCTGGCCAGCGTCTGGGTGGGAGCGCAGGGTCTGTGCCTCCCTCCCAAACCCCCTGTGATAGATGTGTTTCCCACTCGCCCAGCCTCTCCCTTGCATGAGGCCCCTGGGAGGAAGTCCTGGTTGGTCTGGGTGGCCATAGAGATGCCACTCTGGCCACAGTTGGCTTGTGTGCAGATGAAGCTGTTCTGACCAGTGAGGCGCGAGGGGACTGCTGGGGCTCCTGGGGACAATCTCCTTGCTGCGGAGCCTCCCTTCTGCCCTGGCTGCTGCCGTTGCAGGGGATGCCTGGTGTAGGAAGGCATGAGAGTGGCAGAGCAGCAAGATGGAAGGAGCCCAGGTTCCCATGATGTCTCCGAGTCGCTGGGTTAGCCAGCGCTGGAGCTGCGCCTCCCCACCTCTGACCTCTGTCATTCACAGAGAAGTGTCTTCACTGGTGAAGCCAGTGGGCCGAGGTTTCATGTTACTTGGTGCCTAGCACATCTGGGATGATCCTTTCAAGACAAGCCCTCTGGCCTCCCTGCCCTGAGAGCAGCCCTCGAAGCCTCCCTCTCCCTCTTCTTGGAAGGGGAGTGTCTCCTAAGGGGTGAGGTGTGAGCCCCGAGGCTGCCCTGGGCCTGCGCATGTGCAAGGATGTGCAGCCCAGCCAGACCCAGGGTTACTCCAGGCACTTGGCCTGGCCTGAGCCCACTAGCACCTGCTTTCGTTTTCCACTGTGAGGGAGACGGGCTGTGGCAGCCACAGAGGCTTGGGTCTGTGGTCCATGCTCCTGGACTCAGAACCCAGAGCTCCAGAGCTGCCTGTCCTGGGGCATGGGGTGGCCCTTGGGAAATGAGCTGCCCCCTGAGTCTTGGGACGGGCAGTTTGCCATGAAGAGCCCCAAGGATTCGTCCTAGTTGGGGTCAGCAGGGGGTGTTGGATGACCTCAGCTCTCCCAGGTGCCCCTGGGAGACACCTGCCCTAGCCAGTGGCCATGGTCTTTCCCTTCCTGGTGGGGTCCTGCCAGGCTGAGAGCTGTGCTGAGAGGAGACTCGCCTCTACGCCAACCAGTGTTGCAGAGACGACCTCGGTGGGCCGTGTTGCTGGATCCCCCCTCTGGGTTCCAGGCACCGTTTCTCACTGGCCCCCAGCACCACTGTGCCCCCTGCCCAGATGTCAGGGTAACATCAGGCATCACACACCCTGTAGCCTCGTAGCAGCGCACCACGTGTCTGTGGTACACGGCCAGATGATCGCTGACCACGGCAGTGTGGCTCTGGCCTGCCCCGAGGACTCGCCAGGTGACAGCTCTGAGCCTGGGCGTGTTGTGTGGAAAGTGGGACCTCATGGGAACCTCATAGGTGGTTGTGAGGTGAACTAAGCCAGGCACGCAGCAGTCCAGCCCCTGCCTAGCGGGCAGCAGGGCTCACGAAAGACAGCCTTTGTGCCCAGGCAGCCTGGCCTGAAGTTGCATTTCCTCCAAAAACCCAGAGAGCCCTGTGGGCTCGTAGTTGTACCGCCCGGGCAGCCCTTGCCCCTTCCCAGAGCCCAGCTCACCCCGTCTGCCGCAGAGGAGGCGCTCTTCGGGGAGCACGGAGTGGTTACCGTAGTGACCAGACTGACACCAGCTGGGGCTGGTCAGGGTTGGCAAGGTGGGAGGTGATCATGGAGTGTCCTAAGGGCTGTGCAGACGTTTTCCTGGTGGCGGGTGGGAAGCAGCCTGCCAGGTACGTTTAGAGGCCACGTGTGAGTCAGTGTCTGGTGCTAGGAGGGCAGGAGAGACCCAGAGGAGAGGGTCCTGGGGGATGGGGAGGGGAGTGACCTCAAGTCCTGTGGCACATCTTCCATGTGCCCGCCTCTCCACACTGCTCTGTCTCCTGCTGGCAGGGGTCCACTCCCACCTCAGACGTGACCCCCCACTTGCCTCTCCCTGTGAAAGACCTCCCTGTCACCTCAAAGGGGGTGAGGAGCTAAGGCTGTGCTGCGCCTTTCCTCTTGGCCCTGCTCCTGGGGTGGCCGCCCACCGAGGGTCACCATGCAGGGCCGCAGCTGCCACAGACAGAGCAAACAAACCCGGCCCCTGCAGGAAGACCCCGTGTTGGGGAGAGCCAGCACAGAGGCCAAGAGCACTCCTTAACCTTCATCCAGCTCATTTCTGGTTTTTCTTGTGGGTTCTGTCGTTAGGGGGAGAGGCTGCTCACAAGAAAGTGCATTAAGAATGGATGAACAGGGGGTTTCCCAGCTCCTGGCTGCCCTCTTGTCAACATGGGATTTTTTTACCATAGCTCGGTCCCATCAGGGAGACTGAACTTTTGGGAGGCCCTGGACCGGGGGAGGCTGGGTTGGTCTGCAGAGAGATTGCCCCCATCCAGACGGGAGGTGAGTGCCGCCTGTCAGTCCCTCAGGCCTGTTCCGTTTGACAGTGTATATCCGGTGTCATATTTAAATCTCACCACTTTGTGGGGTGTCGGTGATCTGGTGCCACAGAAAGCAAGCCGAGGCTCAGAGAGGTTGAGTGACTTGCCCAAAGTCACACAGTTAGCAACTGCCAGAGTCAGGATTCACACCTGGCACCGCCACCTCCCAGGAGGCTCTTTCCTGGCGAGGCCCTTGACCAGAGGGAACACATGGGGGTTAATTTGGGCGTGTGTTTATTTCTCATCCTGCAGGTGGGCACCTGGTCCTGGCCGCCGATCGTCGGTAGTGAAGTGAAGTGTACTTTCAAAATGAATCCATTTCAATAAAAAAGCAAGTGAATTTAGTACAAAATATTAAATAGATGATGGTTTACTTCTTGACTTGGTGCATGGATGGGGCCAGCATCACAAAGGTGGTCCTCGAATGACCCCAGTTTGGAACTCACTGCCCTCTGACTTCTTTCAGAATGAAGGTCAGGCAGCATCCACCTCTCTCACCATTTTGCACACAGAAACCAGTGATCTTGTTGTCATCCCGCTGTGGGCCGCAGTGGCAGCGCCTTAGCTTCCCCGGTTTGGGTTTTGGGGGCTCAGCTGTGCGGTTGACTGTGCTCTGACTCCAGAGAGGACCTCGGGGCTGCTCCTCCCAGGCAGCTCCTCTGTGAGGAGCAGAGGTGAATCAAAACCACGTACTAATTCCTGCGGCCTCTGTTGCTGCTTGAGGATGTGGCCTCCAGGGCAGCCAGGAGATTTCCACTGCCTGGGTAATTCGGAGTCTAGTGATTTTTAATCCAGAGAGGCCGCAGTGGGCCTTTGCGTGGGGCTCCAGCCCCTTCTCATCAGATGATTTGTCCCAGGGAGGGGCGGCTCAGCGTTTGCTCACTCGGGCTTTTCTGCTCTTTACCCCTCCAAGCCATCTGTACAGCACGGAGAATGGGAGCTTTGCGGCCAGGATGGAGGGCAGGGCTGGGGGTGCTGCTGGAGTGGCCAGGGACTCCTTGGGGGCAGGGAGGAGGAACTGCACCCTCGGTTGGAGCTAAAAGCATTGCCTTGGTTCATGCGTTGAACAAATACTTACTAAGTACCTGGAGTGGGCTGAGCACCGTGTGGCTGGGAACGTGTTTGTGCCCTCCAGAATGCCGAGCGGGCACCGGGCATCACGACAGATGGGCAGTAGTGGTGGCGCATGGCCCAGGGCCTAGCTGTGTCAGGCCAGAGTACAGGGACAGAGGGGTGTCCTGGGTGGCTGGGGCTTTGGAGAGAAAGAAAAGGTGATACGACCAACCCTAAGTTGAGGTATGATCGCTGTCCCTCCTTGTACTTGGGTTTCTGGTGGTTGTGCAGGGTTTCCGAATGCGCCCTTTGTGTATCAGCGTCTACCGTGGATGGATGTTAAGACCGCTTCGCAGAGAACCCGAAAGCAACCTAAGAGCACGTTGTTGCTTTTGCTTGAAACAGTCCGTTCACTTTTAAATGTTAAAAGAAAAAATTTCATATTTACCCACATATTTACCATTTTCTGTATTCTCCGCTGCTTCCTGTGCGTGTGAATTTCCGTCTGGTGTCATTTTGCCTCGGCCTGAAGCTCTTCCTCTGGCATGTCTTGTGGTGTGAGTCTTCTGGCATTATAATCTCCTATCTTCTGTTTGTGTGGAAAATGTCTTTGTTTTGTCTTCATTTTTGAAAGACATTTTAGTTGCTTATAAAATTCTGGCTTGACTGTACTTTTCTTTTAGCTCTTTACAGTTGTTACTCCATTGTCTTCTGAACTCCATTGTTTCTGATAAGAAGTTAATCATGATTTTTGTTGTTATACCCTCTATGCAGTGTATGCTTTTTCTCTGGCTGATTTTGAGAATTTTTTTTCATCTTTAGTTTTCAGCAGTTTTGTATATTATTCATAAGAGGTGATTTTCTTTTTATCTTGCTTGGTTTGCTGAACTTTGTAAATCTCTGGGTTACCGTTTTTGATCAAATTTGGAAAAAAATCAGCCACTATTCCATAAATATTTTTTTTCTGCTCCATTCTCTCCTCTCCTCGTAGGCTTCCAATTATCCATATCCCAGGTCATTTGACCCCATCCCACAGATCACTGGGGCTCCATTTATTTTTCAGTCTTTTTTTTATCTCTGTGCCTCAGTTTGGATGATTTCTGTTTTGACTTGTCTCTAAGTTCATTAGTCTTCTGTTTCATCCAATCTACTGTTAATCCTATTCAATGATATATTTTTTAAAAATTTCAGATATTGTAGTTTTCCTTCCTAGGATTTTCATTTGGTTATTTTTTTACAGGTACTTTCTCCAGAAATTTTCCATCTCTTCAGTCATTATCCCTCAAGTTTCAAGTCCTTTTCTGCCAGCTCCAACGTTTGGGTCACCTGGGGGTCTATTTCTATTGACTGTTTTTGTCTTGACTGTGAGTCACATGTTCCTGTTTCTTCATATGATTAGATTTTGGTGTTGTATTCTGGATATTGTGGCGGATATCCAGATGTTGTAGAGGTTCTAAAATCTGTTATTTTCCCACGAAGATTGCTGAGTTTTGTTTTAATGCTCATTTAATTATCAGCGAATCACTTGGCTTGGCGGAGGCTTGGCATTGGGCTCTGTTGAGGCAGATCTGTCTCTGTTTTGCCTTTATTCCGACTTCTTATTCCGTGTCCCTGCAGTCCTGGACAGGTCCTTACTTCTAAGGTGGGCTCTCTGGGCTTTCATGGGAAGCCAACGTTTTCCCCAGTTTTTCTAACTTTGCAGAACTTGAATTCCAAACTCTGTCCCCCTGTGGCACGCAGCACTGCACGCTGTGCTCAGCTGTCCTTCTGGCTCTTGCCCTAGGCCCTTTGGACTCTCAGCCACTCCTGTGCAATTTAGGAGTCAGCCAAGAATTTCAGGGGGATTTATTTGCGGATTTTGGAGTGCCTCCCTCTTTGTGTCTCCCCCTCCAGGATTTTCCCCTCAATTTCTGGTTGTTTTGGCAGCCCTAGCCCTGAACTCTATCCACTGACTCCTCAGGTGATGAGCCAGCAGCTTTCGGCTTGACCCCCCTTCTCCGTGCGCTGCACAGTCAGCGGTATCCTCCGGGGAGAGCTGTGCATGTGCAGATCACACCTGTGTGCACCCTTCTCTCAGGGAAGACTCCCCTCCAGTTCGTACCAGTGTTTGAGCGTTCTCTAGGGCTTTCAACCTTCTTTTTGTCCAGGTTTGTAGTTGTTATTAACAAAGAGTTTGTCCTATACAAGCTACTCCACGAGCACTGGAAGCCGGAATCCTGTGCTATGAGCTTTGAAGGAAACAATTACCATATCTGTTCTCCCATCTTGGTGGCCAACTTCCACAGCTTAAAACCTGAAAATCTTCCTCAGACCCACTAATGAATCTAAACTCCTTCCCCTGGCTGGCTGGCTGAGCCGCCCCCAAGTCAGGCTATCTCTCAAGCTCATCTCGCCCCACTTGGTCTTACCCCTCAAGACGTCAGCTCAGACCACTGCCTATTCCTGACCTCTCCAGACCTGCGCAGCCCGGTAGAACCTTGTGCAATGATGGAAGTGTTCCAGATCTGCCCTGCCAGCATGACAGCCGCTGGTCACCAGCCACTGAAATGTGGCTGTCGAGACTGAGGAACTGAATTTTAATTTTATGTAAGTCTAATTTAAATGTAGATAGCCACACATGGCTGGTGGCTAAACACATTGGACAGAGAGCTCCAGACCTTTGCTGCTAGAGTGTGGTCTGACAGTGTTAGCCTCGCCTGGGAGTTTGTTAGAAATGCACACTCTTGGCCCCCCCCCCGCCCCCCCAGACCTGCTGATCCGATTCCCTGAGCTGGGCCCAGCCCGCTGCAGCCAGCTGTGTTTCCTTGCTCCCCAGGTGGCATCTGTGGATGCTGAAGTTGGAGAGGTGCTGGTGCACTTCACGCCTCCGAGCCTTTTCATATGCTCTTCCCTCTGTCTGGAAGACGCTTCTTCTTCTCCGTGTGGCGTGTTCCTGTTGTCCCAAATCCGGATGAGGCCAGCTCTCTGGGAGGCCTCTCTCCCTCGGCTCCTTTGCTGAACTGTTAGGATGGCGCCGTTACACCGGGTCGCCATCCCTCATGTAGGGGTCTGTCCCCCTGGGAGTTCCTCGGGGTAGGAGAGACCCTGGTCCTCCCGTTGTCTCTGGGATCTGGCTGGGGTCAGGCTATTTCAGGTGCTCTGACTGTCTGCTGAGTAAAACTCAGGTGCCTGGGCACGTCCGCACTGCTGCCGTCGGATTCTTCTCTGCCCTAGTACTTAGCTTTGTAGTCAGTGTTTTAGTCTCGGGAAATCCTTACAGCCATCAGGAGGGTTTAGTTCTTGAACAAATTTCCTTTCCAGAGCTAATTTTTTTTTTTGCTCATTCTTTAAGAATATAGATTTTTTGTTTAATAGAAATAGTCAAGAAATGCAAGTGTTCCTATGGATGATTCAGAAATCCTGAGGGGTGAACTTGTTGAATTCCTCTTAAAAGTTGGGGCTCTCAGCCAGGACCACTGCTGCTGACACAGGCAGAAGGGGGCGGGGACTTGCCATGTCAGAGCGGTCCCCGCAGGTCCTAAGGCCTGGACTCAGCATTCTTCCCGCCCTGCGGACCCCCTTCCTGGGGGCTGCTAGGCCTGGGCCAGGCCCTGAGTGAGGGGTCAGGGCTGGGAATGTGGCTGCTGGGTAAGAAGAGGGGCCACCTCAGATGCCAGCCTCAGGCAGGTGCTTCCAGCCCACGTGGCCGCCCCGGGCCCTGGCTCCCGTGAGTTCAGTGGGCATTGGTTCTCAGTACTCAGGTCCCAGGGCCCCATCTCCCCTTGCAGGGCCCCTCCCTCGGTCCTGCCACTCAGACTGTGACACTCACCCCCTGGGCCACGCGGGGTGCCAGGAGACAGCTGACTCAGGGTTGGGGGAGCAACAAAACCAGCCCAGACAGACCTGGGTGGGAATGTGGCCTCAGCCTCTTTGGAGCTGTGTGACCTCAGGCAGGTGATGGGAGCCTCAATTTCCCCTCTGTAAAATGAGGATGATAACGCCTGCAACGTGGAGGCGAGAGACTTGCAGGGTCCCCCTGGTGCAGACCCTGGTGTGCGGGAGGGCAGACCCATCTCTATCCGCCTGAGACGCTCAGAGCTCTCCACCCAGGAGGGAAGTCAGCCCACACTCCCTGCCGCCTTTGGGCCAGGCTTGGTGCTGGGGACACGGGGGGCCTCACACCTGGCCTGGACCTTGAGGACCCTGAGCCCAGCAGGACCTCAGCCGTGCCTGTGCACTGCACCGTGAGAGAGGAAGGCACAGATTCTGGGGGTCTCAGAGGAGGCGCTGGGCCTGCTGAGGAGGCAGGGAGATGGGAGGAGGAGACACCTGAGGGGGTCTCAAATGAGGAATCCATGGTGGTGGTGGGGGGCGTGTTCCAGGCAGGGAACAGCCCTAGCAGAGGCACAGAGGCAGGCACAGATCCAGGTGGAGGGTAGGGACGGGCATAGCGGGTCAGGCTGCGGGACCCACAGGTGCTCGCACCTGCCTGCCTGGTGCCTGTTCCTCCCTGGGCTGCCCTTCCCTCCCCCCAGACTATCTGAGCCCTCCCTTCTGGGCCCCGTGGCCGCACCTCCCCGCAGGCCTGGCGCTGAGGGCAGGGCCTCACCTGCTCAGCCTTTGGGTCCACAGCCCCCAGTGCTGCGGTCACTCAGCGAATGTTCACCTCACAGGACCCTCGGAGAGAGACATCTCCCAAAATGCAGGCTCCCTCGCCTGACGCGGGCCCTGGGGAGCGGTGCTGGTGCCTTCTGAAGGCACCACACTGTCTGCTGGGCCACAGAACTTGGTCCCAATGACAAGGTTCCCCGCCTCCTCTTTCTGCACCCTTGGCTGCTCCTGAAGACGTGGCCGGGAGGAGGGGGCTGGGCGACGAGCAACAGGCGAAGGGAGAGGGGTTCGGAAGTTGCCCTCATGCACACGCCTGTCCCAGAGATGTCCGGTGTCCTTGTGCTCTGTGAGGTCACCTCCCGGGCCTGCTCTACCCCCAGCCAGCGCCAGGCCGAGGCTTCCATGGGGTCTATGCTGGAAGCTTCTTCCTACAGAGAAGTCCCCAGCCGTTCTGTCCCTCTGTGACCCATAAGCAAGGATGCGAGTGACAGACGGCCTTCTGTGGCGTGCCTGGGGAACTGGCACTGCCTGTCGGGTCCTCAGGGAACTTTCCACGCTTCCCTTTTTTGCGAGAGCTGCTGGGAAGCTCAGAAGCAAGTTATGTTCAGGTCTGTGGGCGACAGTATTTTGAATTTCTGGTAAGCTTACCTTCCTCCTCTCCGCCTCTGAGCAGTCCAGAGTGGCTCTCTGCTTTTTTATCAGTCCTTTCTCTTCACATTCCACGCTGTCTTCATCCTTTATGGAAACATCAATGGTGTAAAATATTAACGGCTGCCCCACAGCAGGCGAGTGCAGGCCAGTCTTGAGGGCTCCCGAGCCTCAGTTGCATTGTCTGCAGAATGGGTTCAAGAGAAACAAGCTCACAGGGCTTTTGGGGGAATTAAATGAGATATTTTGTGAAAAACACTCTTCCCAGGTGGTTGTCCCGTGAGGCAGGAAGTGTTGATGTCTTTCTGCCTCTCAGCGAGCAGTGGAGTGAGTATGGAGGACCAGCAGGTGGCACTGGATGAGGTATAGAGTTTTTCTTGCCCATGAGGTGAAAGTCCCCCACAGCCCTAGGGCCCTGCCTGGCACCCTGGTCCTGAGCAGCTGGTGACTATTCCACTGTTGAGGGGTCTCACAGCTGGGTCTGCTGTGGTGTTTGTTCAGCTCCAAAAAAAGGGCAGCATAACGCATCTGGGATGTTTTGAAAGTGGAACTGGGCAGCAGACACCCCAGGAAGGCACAGGACCCCAGCTCCAGCTCTGAGAGGCAGGCAGAAGGCGAAGGTGCGGGATCCTGCAGGGCAGGAGGTCTGCCCCACCCCGCCCACGTTTACTGCACACCCAGTGCGCTGGGACGCCCCCACCCCTTTCTGAGCCGCTCCCTCTCCCTAGGTCCCGCCTTGGTCATGGGGTGCAGAGCGGTGACTGCCATTCCCACCAGGCTCAGGGGTGGGCGTCTCAGGGAGGGTGCAGGGAACAGATGGTTCACGGCGGCTCTGTACGTCTGGGGGGTCCTCCGAGGGCCAGGAAGAGGGGGCAACTGTGCCCGGGAGGAATGGCTGGGGCTGGGTGGAGGGGTTCAGCCAGCAGGGAGAAGAGACAATCCCAGGGGCCGCAGGTGGAGAACAGGACAACTTGTTCTGTGCCACCCTCCGTGGTGAGACTACATCCAACATGGGACCAGACGGAGGGCAGGTTTCTGCTCAGCCCAAGAAAGAAAAAACATTTGGATCAGGGGAGCTGACGAGAGGTGGAGCGCACTGCCTGTCATCAAGGGTGTGCAGGTGGAGGCTGCATGACTACCTGGCAGGAATTCTGGGAGATATATTTTCCCTATTGTTATTTTGGGGGGTGGGGCATGAACTCAGTCATTTCCACAGTCCCTCTTAATTGAGACAGTTTGTTTCTGGGGCTGGAGATGTGGCGGAACTGCAGGCACTGTGGAGCCTGACTGGCAGGACCTGGGATCTCCTCCTCGTCATGCTTCCAGTCTGCTGTGTGACCTCAGGCAAGCCCCTCGCCCTTCCTGGGCTCCAGTCACTCCCTCTGTAAAACCAGAAGGCTGCGGGGCCCGCCCGGTGGCGCAAGCGGTTAAGTGTGCGCGCTCTGCTGCGGCGGCCCGGGGTTCGCCGGCCCGGATCCCGGGCCACACCAACACACTGCTTGGCAAGCCATGCTGTGGCGGCGTCCCATATAAAGTGGAGGAAGAGGGGCACGGATGTTAGCCCAGGGCCAGTCTTTCTCGGCAAAAAAAGAGGAGGATTGGCAGATGTTAGCACCGGGCTGATCTCTCACAAAAAAAGAAAAAACCAGAAGGCTGTGGGGGTGGCTCCTGAGCTGCTCTGGGCAGTGACGCCTGCTCAGGTCTGTGTACCGATGGGATTGATGCCACACCGGGACAGCTGGGGTCCTGCCTCTTCCTGGACCCTTGGGGAGGTAACTCCCTACTTCCGGGAGGAAACACGTCACTGGTCCTTGAAGCAGCAGCTGAATTTGATTGTTTTTTTCAAAGAGGATAAAATTGTTTTGATGAGTCATAACGGGGCATTCTCCAAAACGGTCTGTGAACTCCTGGTAATCGGCAGGAGTGGTTAACGGGCGTGTTTTTAGAGCAGTCCACCGGTGATGACTTCAGAAATGGCCCTCCGTGTGTCTGTGGAGTCGTCCTGGTGAGGGGCAGGTGCCCTGAAATGGAAACACTGCCCTGCCTTCTTCCTGTCGCATTGGTTGGCCACATCTGTATGCTTCCACAGAGGTCGTCAGGGCGTGGTGAGGGACCCTCTGTGTATTTGTTATCTGCTGCTGTGTAACAAATTGCAGTGAACGTCACGGCCAGAGCAAGGCTTATGTGTCATCTCCCCGTTGCTGTGGGCCAGGAGTCCGATGAAGCCTAGCTGTGTCCTCTGGTTGTGCCTCAGCAGCTGCAGGCGGTGTCTGCGGGGCTGTGCTCTCTGCTCAGGCCCGACTGGGGAAGGACCTCCTTCTAAGCTCACGGGGTTGTTGGCAGCGTTCAGTTCCCTGCTGGCTGTCGGCCAGAGGCTGCCCTCGGCTCGCTGCCTCGTGACCCTTTCCCGAGGCTGGTTCACCACCTGGCAGCTTCTTCAGAGCTGGCAAGGGAGAGCACCCCTAGCAAGGCCGCTTACATCATCACGCTCTGTTACCACGGAAGTGGCGTCCCGTCACCCTGCAGGATCCTATTGGTTAGAAGCCAGTCGCGGGTCCTGCCCACACTCGGGAGGTTACTGAAGGGCGAACGCAGGAGGTGGGCCATGGGGCCACTCAGAGTCTGTGTGGCTGTCTGGGCTGGCCCGAGCCGTCTTATCCCCCCTTGCAGGCAAGCACACCCAGGGACGCAGGCACGGGCTTGAATACCATTGGGATGAGATGTGGGGGCATCCCCTGAGCCCCTCACTCCTGCACACGGGAGGCGGGAGAGCTGGGTTCGCTTCACCTGCTGTGTGACCCTGGGCAGGCCACCTCTTGCCGGTCACTGCTTCCTCATCTGTAAAGTGAGGAGGTGGGCCTCGATGGGGTCCCAGCCCATTCTCTGCTAAGGACACCTGCCGCCCGGCCCCGGGCTGCAGACCCCTTCTGTAAGCCGACACTTGCGAGTTCACTCTGCCCATCTTCCAGGGTGACCAATGGATGTTTGCTTTCAACACCCCCAAGCAATTAATTCTCCAAGGACACTGGATGTTCCACGAATTTAACCCAATTCTGACACTATCTGCTCAGAGATGGGGTCAGACCCCACAGGTTAAGGGCTCAGTCCCACAAGACTCCCTCCCACTCCGCCCCCCACTTCAGACACCAGTCACAAGTCCAGGTTGTCACCTGTGCTTCTGACCCACTGGCTGTAGGTCAGAGGTTCCCACGACCCCCTCCTCAGGTTTGATCATTTGCTAGAGCGGCTCAGAAACTTAGGAAAACAGTTTACTTACAATATCACACCTGCCACCCACCCACGGCCCCCTGGAAGGGGGCCCTCTATCCCACCAGCCCCCAGCCCCGGCCACAGCTGATGGGACCAGGCCGGAGGATCAGACCCAAAGAACTGCCCAGAGCAGCAGGTGCTCGCTCACGTGGAATCTGAACCAAGAGGTGCGGAGCTGTGGTCAGATGGAGGGGCCCGAGCAGAAAGGCCGTGTGGGGCCCTGTGCCCACTGGCGAGGAGCAGAGCATGCTGGCCCAGAGTGACCTCTGTGGCCGTCTGCTGACCTGGGAACTGCAGATTGTGGGCAAATCTCCCAGGTGGAGGACTGAGTGGGGTAACCAGGCCGCACACCTGGGAGGGCCTGGCACCAAGTCGGTGCCCGATAAGATGCTGGGGCCCTGTGGAAGTTTGCTTCTGCACACAAAAGCTGGCAGGCAGCGGCCACGCTCGGGGTTGTTGTAACTGCTGGAGGGGCCTCACCCTGGGGTGGGGTGGCCGGGCCGAGTTCGTTCTTGCTCTGCTGACCGCAGCCTGAGACCTGGGGTGCCTGCAGCCTCGGCTTCCTGGCCTGTAAGACTCGGGGTGGAGGGGGACCCCTAAGGCTTTCTTTGTGGCCCTGGGGAGGCAGCCGGTGGTGGGCAGGTCGAGGTCACGGTGTCAGACGGAGCCGGTTCACACTCCCTCCAGGGGGTGAGCAGGCATCACCCCTGCTGGGCTGTGTCACCTTTCATCCTCGTATAACCCCCACTGGTGGGTGTCCTCAGCGTCACCCTGTTTATACTGAGGAGAAATCTGACACAGAGAGGCTGGCACACTTGCCCAAGACCTCACAGTAAATGGCAGCCCGGAGCAGGAACCTGGGTCTGTCTGGCTCGAGTGCACAGGGGACACGGAGGGAGAAAGTGCTCTCGCTGCCCTTTCCGGGACTGTACGAGGAGACGAGGCCAGAGCGAAGTTCAGGGGCCTCCCGGAGACCTGGAGCCACAGGGGGTGTCACAGAGCTCCAGATGGGCTGTCCCCTGATGACACTGCCGAGAGCACTCTGAGGGCAGAAATGTTTTCAACGGCAGGGGCTGAGGCAGAAGGAATTTCTCCTAAGCCCTCGGTGCCCCAGAAAACGGCTTGGAGTGGAATTCTGAGTTTCTTAACATCTGTTGAGTCATCAGGCCCTGACTCCACTGAAGGCAGAGCAGCCTCTGGAGCCTGAGGGCCAGGCTGCAGGGTAATGACGGTTCCGCGGAGCCAGCGAGCCTTGGCGCCGCCTTCACCTGGTTTAACCTCTCTTCTGGGGTCCCTGTGTGGCGGGGCAGGTCCCTCCCTTGGCTGGGGTCCCCTCGGGCCGGGAAGCGTGACTCTGCCCCAGGGACGTGGCCAAGTGCTGTGTGTGCACTTCCTCTGATCCTCACCTCCTCGCCGCCCGCCCGTGGAGGCCCCAGCAGGGGCCCGGCTTGGAGCGGGGAGCCTTTTCTTGGCGTGAAGAGAAACCACAACTCGAGCTCCCTCTGGCTCCAAATGAGAAATGCTGCTTGGTCAGCGGGGCGGCCCGCCCTCTGTCCAGGCTCACGGGAGCCCTGCTGCAGCTGGGGGCTGGGGGCTCGTCCGCAGAGCCCCCCGAGCCGGTGCCCGCTGGCCTTTCCGTTAGACTGGCCAACGGAGCTGCCCCGGCAGAGCCCACCTGGAGACCGGGCAAGGGGCCAGCCTGCCCCCTGGCAGGACTGGAAGGCCTGTGACCACACCGGCTCCCCCGCCTGGCCTGGGCCTGCGGGGGGCCCAGATACCCCTCACGACCCACCTCCAGCACTGAACCCCCGATGGAGCCAGCATGGAGCCGTGCTTTCCCAGGCTCGGGGGACCCAGCGGTGGTCTCTCCTTCCACTCCGCCCCTCGCCCGCTGATCACAGCAGAGTGACCGTCTTCTTGCCCTGTGAGCTCCTGACCCAGGCCAGGTCACTCAGTGTCCTCACCGGGAGTTTGAACTAAGAAGGACAAGTCTCTGCTCGTTGCTGGACTGGTCATTCAGAAACCCAGGGTCACGGGGCAGCCGTTTATTCTGCCGCAAAACACTCCATCCAGAAAGAACCAGGCCAAAACCTGAGAGGAGCGCAAGCAGTAAACAGAGCCCCGTAGCTCCTGTAGTGCCTGGTTCTAGAAGGTTCCTGAGCTCCTGAGGCATCCCTGCCTGTGAGTCTGTGCAGTCCCACCCTCCTTCCCTCCCACCTTCCCTCCTTCCCTTCTCTCTCTCAATCTCCCTTTATTTTTTGGCTGAAGCTAGAGTTGGTTTCTGTTACTTGCTTCCAAAAAGAGTTGAATTGGCGGGTGTGTGAGGTCCCCCTGCCCTGGGGTTTTGGGTCCCCCCCGCTGCACTCTGCCCAGAACCTGGGGGCACAGCTATCATCCAGTTTACAGAAGAACCCGGGCTCCGAGGGCCTGGGGTGAGCCTGAGTGTCCACAGCTGCATGGGCTCCTTCACCACAGTGCCCCACTGTCCCCCACTTATGGATCCACAGGAGGCAGAGCCCCAAGCCCCAGAAGTGCCGGGGCCTCGGCACCTCCTGAGCAGTCGGGCCTGTGGACTCGCACCTCTTGGGTCTCCTCGTGGGGCCTGAGGCAGGCCCTGGGCGAGCATTTCGGGCTGTGAGAGGCAGGAGGGCGGCGGTCCAGGCGGGCTCGCCGTTATTAGCAAGTGGCTGGGGCTGTGAGGGTGGGCGGGGGCCGCCGGCCCTGTCCATGGCTGTAGGTTATTGTCGGGCCCCGGAGCCCCTCCCGAGTGACCCCAGCCTCGGAGGTGAAGCCCTTCACGAACCTGAAGGCCGCTCGAGTCACCTTTGCGTGCAGGACAGACACTCAGGAAGCCCTAGTGGGCCTGGACGGAAGGGAAGCCTGTTCCTCAACCCCTCACAGCCGTGGAGTCCAGCCGCCCCCAACTGTGGCTGTGCAGTTGTGGCGACGCGGGTGGCGGCTCTCAAGTGAAGTGCTGTCTGTGGGCCTTGGACCCATGCCCACAACATGACCCCACCTGCCAATAGGGCCTGAGACGTCCATCTGTCGGGTTTGGGGCAGGTGCCTTCCCCTCCCCGAGCCTCAGTTTGCTCACCTGTGAAGTGGGGAGAGGCCCCTCTCCAAGCCAGTGACTTCCCTGTGTGCTTGGGCCACTTTCCCTTCCCAGCCGAGCTGCTGGCCGGCCTGCCTCATGCCCCATGCCTCACTGCCCTGAAGGGCTGGCAGCTGGCAGGACCCCAAGGGATGGCCACCATTCCTCTCTCCGGCAGATGACAGATAACATTTGGGGTTTCCATGGAAACTGGAAAGCGGAACACAGATAAACCCAAGTAAATGGAGTAAACAAGGAAACACAATGAGATTGTAAATCTAACTCTAGCGTTAGGAGTTGGGTTTGCCCACTGTCCTGAGGGCCGGTGCCGCCCCACCCCCACTCCCACCCTGCCCCCCGCCTCCCCCGTGAAAGGGAGCCCGAGGGGGCAGGGCAGGAGGTCTGAGCCTGCCCTCCTCATCCAATGCCCCCAAGCATTTCCCCACAGGGGGAACAACTGGGGGCCACAGCCACTGCCCACTGGGCTGCCCTGGACCTGTGACACAGACACAGTGGACAGACATAGGCTATTTCTATAGTAGCCTGTGTGAGGTGGGCGGTCTAGGTCCCCTAGAAGCAGAGCCTGAGACAGGGATTCTGGTCGTGTGATTCACTGGGGTGCTCTCGGGACGGGGCAGGGGATGGAGATAGGCAGCAAAGTGGTCTCTGCTGGAGTCACGTTGCAGCCTGACCCCCAGGAGCTCTGGAGGGTGCGCTGTACCCCCTGGGGAGGCCAGCCTGGGGCAGGGCCCTTTCCTGCCTCTGAGTGCTCTGGGCTGGGGCGGGGAGCACCCCCAGGGGAGGCTCTGACGGAGGGCGGGTTTCCTCTGCAGGGCACCCGTGAGAGGTCTGGCCAGTAAGAGAGCTCTGGTCAGGAAACTGGGGGTTTCCTCTGCAATGGTGCGCCTGTTCCCGTTTCACAGGTGAGGAAACTGAGGCCCAGAGAGCTGAAGGGCTGGCCCAGGGCCCATTCCATCCCTGAGGAGGCTGAGCCCAGGCCTGCCCTTCCTCACACACTGTCCTCGTGAGGAGGAGGCCGTCCTGTGCTGAGCCCCAGCCACTGCCTCTGAGGCCGGCAGGCCGTCTCCACGCTATGGTGTGAGACAGCAGCCAGGGCCTTGGCCCCACGAGGAAGGTGTCACCGGGGAACCGGAGCAGTGGCATTTGAGACGTGCCCCCGATGTCAGAGCCCACCTGGGGCGGCTGCCGACCCACAGTGGTTTGACCAGGGCCTGCAGGCGGCCCCCCGTCACTGAGTTAGGATGCGAGAGGGGGGCGCAGTGGGGCGGGGTGGGGAACTGAGTGGTGGACGTGCTGAGTTTGAGGTGACCGTGCAGCACAGTGGAGACAGGTCATGTGTCTGGAACTCAGGGCAGGCTCCCGCTGGAGACGGCGTTGGGAGCCGTCCAGGTAGAGACGGCGTCTTGGTTTCTTCCTGCTCTTGTAACAGATTATCACAGATTCAGCGGCTTACACAACCCAAACTTATGATCCGATCTCACTGGGCTAAAATCAGGGCATCGTCAGGGCCACACTCCCTCTGGGGGCTCTAAGGGAGAATCCACTCCTGGCCTGTTCCGGCTTGTAGGGGGGCCTGCGTTCCTCTGCTTGTGGGCCCTTCCTCCATCTGCAGAGCCAGCCCTGTTGCCTCTCTCTGCCCTTCTTCCGCAGTCACGTCTTCCACTGATGACCCCCTCCTCCTGCCTCCGTCTTCCACGCTGAGCGGCCCTTGTGGTACACTGGGCCCCCTGATAATCCAGCATCATCTCCCATCTCAAGGTCGGCTGATTAGCAACTTTCCTGCCATCTACAGCCTCCACTTTCCTTTGCGGTGTAACCTGACCTATTCACAGCCTCCAGAGATTGCCCGGGGATGTCTTGGGGGCCATTAGTCTGCAGACCCAGATGATAATCGGGCTGGTGGGAGCAGATGAAACCAGCCAGGCGTGTGTACAGAGGGAAGGACAGCATGCTGAGGACAGACCACCGGGCAGTCGGTGGAGAAAGGGCCAGGAGGGAGAAAGCATTCGGCTTGGACGTGTCGGATTTGAGGTGCCCGTGGGACAGCGGGAGGGAGAGCGGGGCACCAGAGAGGGAGGATGGGAGGAGGCTCTGGCACGTGGAAGCCGGGAGAGGAGTTGTGGGGCTGGGGGCACAGGTCCCCATGGGTCCTAGGTCTGCTTCAGAGGCCGTGCTGCTCCCCAGCCGCCTCCCTCTGCCTGGCCGCCGCCTCCAGTGCCCGCCAGTTACCCAGAGAGGACAGAGAGAAGCTGGCAGTGGACTGAGACGCCCTGGGGAATGAGTTCGAGCCCAGGATCTCGCTTACAAGGGTGAGCATGGAGATGTAACTGAAAGGATGTGTCCCCACGATTGTATAAATGGCAAAAAATCAGGAACAGCCGGCATGTCCCACCCCGGGAGACTGGTCCCGGCACATTGCTCCATCTGTCCACCACGACCCCAGGCAGCCACGCGGGGTCTGTGCTGAGTGATGGGGCAGAGGCCCCCAATGCATTAGGCTTTGATAATAGTGAGTCACAGAAGAGCACGGGTCCATTCCTGAAAACACACACTCAGAGAAAAGACTGGAAGGATAGGCAGGAAAACGTTAAAAGCAGTTATTTTCTCGGGGAATGATTATGGGACTGCCTATTTTCTCCTTGGTGCTGGTCTATATTTGCAGTTTCATGGACTGTGGTAGTCAGAATAATGCCCCTCAAAGATGTCCCCCATTGTGTGGACCCGGAAGCCAGCGCCCTCTTCTCCTGACAGTCACCGACCTCTGTGGGGGAGACCCCCCGGAGAGCTCGGGTGTGCGGATGAGCCAGGCACGCTGCGCTCTGCTTCTGACCGAGAGACAGACCCAGGTGAGTGAGCACGTGAGTCGGCCCAGGGATCACAGAGGAGAAAGTGGTAAGATGACGGAACCCGGGCGATGGGTGGGGTGCCCCCAAGGAACCTGCCTCCTCCGGGGCCCCTCTGCTGTGCTCCCAGCTGCTGGGGCCTCCATCTGTCCAGAGGCTGTGCGTGTCTCTCCGTCTCCACCCCGGACTGAGCTGTCTCGTGTCCTGACCCCGGCTCCAGCCTCCCATCGGGGAAGGAGCCGCACTGTGGCAGTGGTGGCGGGCAGTCACTGAGGGGTCTGTGCTGGGTGCGTTCCAGGGGCGGACCCTCTGGGGGAGGCTGTCATGTTCTTCCCGTGACAGACGAGGACGCGGAGGCTCAGAGAGCTTGAGAGGCGTCCTAGGTTGGTGCCCTTGGCAAGTGGCAGAGCTGGGTCCAGGCGTCTGGCTCCAGCGTCGTCCTCACTGTCCTCAGCGACATGTCTCCTGTCCTGCCCAGAAGACACCTGTTGGGACCTGGATTCGGGGTGCGGTGGGGGGACAGGCAGCTCACTGTTGGGAGGGCAGACGGGAAGCTAGGCAGAACCACCCAAGATCTCAGCTGGGCCACTTCCTGAGTGTGAGTTTGGGCAACTTACTCAATGGCCCGAGCCTCAGTCTCCTCATCTGTAGAATGGGGCACCAGCCCTTCCCCAGGGGATTTTGGAAGGATGGAGTAAGAGGACAGTGGATCTGGGTGCTGCTTGCTTAATGTGCGTATTCTGGGTACACTTGGGGTGCGTGATTGCCCAACATTTGAGCTCCCAACGGGGAGGAGACAAACTCTTCTTCAGAGACACCAGGGCTTACCAGCCTTCCCTTGGCGTCATCATTTCACTCAAGGATCCGGCCACACTGGAAGGTGTTAGCCTGAGTTTAATGCAGGGAATTGCTCAAATTGGAAGAATAGCCCCATCGACCCTGGTAACCCTGGTAAGCCAGTCTGCACCGAGACGCTGCTGGAAGTCGCTCTCACGGCCCAGATAACACTGTCCCAGATCACCTGTGATGGGTGGTGGAGGAGGAAGCATGGCCACGGTGTCCCCTCCCTGAGGCTGGCCCGGGTGGGGGTGCTGAGCCTCCCTGGAGGGCACCTGGCTCTGTCCAGGGACCCCTTCCTCTCTCGGCTGGGTCGGCTGCAGCCCCAGATACTGGGCGGGTCCGGCAGGCAGGAACCTCAGATGGGGAGAGCTGGCCGGGTTGGTGGAAAGAACTGGGGGGCTTGGAGGTCCAGAGACGAGCCTTCCTGCCTTGGTCTTCCACTGACCGGTAGGGGACCTGCGGAAGTCTTCCCCGCTCTGGAAGTCAGGCCGCTTTTGGTTCAGTGGGGGAGGGAGGCACACACCTTGTGATGAGCTCTGAACTTCTGGAAGGAATGCCATTGCTCTGGGGAACATTTTTTATATTTCCTGCCTACTGTGAGACCCTTACACATTACCTCATCTAGTGGTCACAGTGACCCTCTGATATAAGTGTCAGTGTCTGCATTCTACAGATGAAGGGACTGAGCCCGAGGACGAGCAGTGTCACATTCAGGGCTGTGGAGGAAATTGGCAGCAGAGCCAGGACGAGAACCTGGACCTCTGGCTTCCGAGTCCTTTCAACCGACCAGGAATGTCTGCAGGTCCTGTCCAGGTCTGGGGTGGTCATGGTAGAGGTGGATGTGGGGTATGTCTTGGAGGAAGTCCCCCAGGAGCCTGCAAGGTTTCAGCCTGGAGCCCATGGGTCTCTGGTGTCATTCGTGGATACGGAGACACTGGAGGAGCTCAGGGGCGTGGGGGGAGAATGGAGAGTTCCTCACGGCCAGGTCAAGGTGGGACGCCCCCTGGACCTCGCCGGCAATGCGGGTGAAGAAGCACTATTCATAGACCGGGAGCAGGAGGCAGAGGATGTCACATGGGTGGTTTGAAGATCCCCGTGGACAACCATCAGAACAGGGAGCTGCGCAGGCTGGGCCTGGCGGGGGGAGAGCATCCCTTTGAATGGAGGACCCACAGTGGCTCTCGGAACCCCTTCCTGAGAACTGATGGAGATGGTTATGATGCCATGTGGATTTAGTCTTTCTCAGAAATTCTGTGATCTTCATAATATCCCACGTTCAGGCCTTTCCAGATCCTGGGAACTGGAGGGACCCACAGAGGCTTGTTTCTGTCTGGGATGACTCCATCGTCAAATCTGTTTCCGTGTCAGACCTGCAGTTGTTTTCCATCAATTAGGATGCAGCATTTAACTCTCAGTGGTTGATTTATTTCGTGTAAAGAAGACACACGCAGCATTGTGCTCATTATCCTGCTCTTCTCTTTCAGCTTTCCCACTATATGCCACCTCCATAGCTGGTTGCTTGTTCATCCATCTATCCAACCATCCATCCATCCATTCTTCCTTCTTTCCATCCATCCATCTGTCCATCCATCCACTCATCTGTCCCCCCATCCATCTATTCATCCACCCACTCATCCTTCATCCATCCCTCCCCCATCCCCATCTATCCATCCTCCCATCCCCCCATCCATCCCCCCGCCCACACGCTCATCCATCCTTCCATGTATCCATCCATCCACCGTTTCCTGAATGCCCACTGTGTGTTCCAAGTGTTACATTGTATCCAAGTGAATAAAGGAGATATAAGATGAATATGGCATGGTTCTTTGTCCTCGAGAAGTTCACACGTTCTAGTGGGGACAAAGCAGTAATGAGCATGATGGTAGTTCACTTTACTGAGGACTTATTATGTGCCTGGCACGTGCTAGATCTATCCGACGATTTTCCAGAGGTGCAGCTAACTCTGCTGGAAAGAGACAGTAGCGGAATGCCAAGGTATCCCTGGGGAGGCCACTCTTCCTTTTGACAGAGGCCTGTCAGGCTGAGATTGGCGGGACGTAGAACAGCAACTAGCAGTGACTGTAGCGCGAGCGTTGGGGTGCAGGTCACAGCTCACGCTCATGGCGTGGAGCTCTTGTCTTGGACAGGGGTGAGGAGGACCCAGCTGGGACAGTGGGGATGGACCCCAACCTGCTGCCTTTGCTGAGTGCATGCGCGTGTGAGAGAGTCCTTCCCAGGACGTCTGCCCGCGATGAGCGTGTCCGTGTGGGCCCCTCGCTCTCAGGCTGCCTCCCTCGGCGGGGGAGAGTGCAGGTACAGCAGTGACTGTACCCCAAGAAGCCCTTCTGTGTGCCCCGAGGCATCACGGCGATGACTTGACTGGAGGGAATACGTTGTGGGCAGGAGCCAGATACCAGGGAATGGAGAGGAAATTGGCCCTAGAAGCATCTTTGCATCCGAGAATGCAGGAATGTCTGCCCCGCAGGGCCTTTCAAGAGGGTCTGCCACCAAGGCCCCTCTTGGAATGCAGGGAATGCTGGGAGCTGGGCCCAGAAAGGTGCACGTGTGAACACACGTGTCCAGGCACCTGCCTCCACCCTGAAGACACTGGGCAAGGGTGGTCCTGTCATCCCTGTGAGGGAAACGACTAAGCCATCAACGATTAGACAGAAAAAGAAGCACTCTTAATGGGACAGAAGCTCCAAGGAAACATCACAGCCCGGGGCTCAGGTTGGTGAGAAAGGCAGTTAATGTTGACTCTGTGCGGGCTGGGGGCTGGGGGCCTGCTGGCAGATCTTACTGGAAGGCTGGGATCTGTGCCCAGGTGGGCCCCCTCGAGGGCCCACACTCTGAACGAACCGCCATGCGGTTCTGCTGCCCGGAAGCCCTTCCCTGACATTCAGAGAGAAGGCCATCTTACAGGCAGAGAGGTGAAAGCGAGAAGGGCTCTGGGCTCCTTCAGCTCCAAAGGGGGGGCTTTTAGAGCCTCAGACACCCCCGAGTCCTCTGAGCACAAGCTCCGTCTGTGTGTGCCTGGAGCGAGCAGGGTGGCCGTCTCCGGTGCTCCCAGCTTTGTCCCAGGGCTCAGGGGGGCTTGCAAGGCCAAAATCGGGGCCCGCAGGGGGTCCTAGAGAGATGGCCCGCCTTTCAGCTCCATGTGGCCTCCAGAACGAGAGCACATGGTGCTGGACATGTTGGAATGCTGGCTGCGCCCGCAGGAAGGCAGCAGGGGCTGGGGTTGGCCAGAAGGGTCGCTGAGCCCTGGGGTCCAGGGTGGGGTCTCCAAACTCTCTCTCTTTGCCCCACAGGGATTTTGAGAGAAGTGCCTCCCCTCACACGCCTTAAAGTTGGTCTCTCAAGTTCTTCATCCTAAGTTTAAGTGGTGGTGGAAGGTGATATTTTATTTTAAAATGCTGGCGTTTAAAAAAATGCAGGGAAATGATCCATCCTAAGATGGTAGACATCCGCTCATACGGTGTCTAGATTCCAAGTGCAGAATTGGGAAGTGTGCATCTTTTGTGCTTTACTGTCTTTAAAATCACTCCTGTCCATTACAAACAGAAGAATATAAACTGAAATAGATTAAAAAGAAAATTTCTCTGATCATTATTTACATTCTAAGACTTTAAATTTTCTTCTGGATTTAGTTATTTCTACATTTGTTATTAGAACCCAACTGATCAAAGCAATATAAGTATATTGAAAATTAATTTTGATAATTATTACACAGACACATTTTATTGGAAACAGTTGATGGGTGGCCTTTCTCACTTGTTTTGTATATGGGTGTGTGTGCTATTGCTTGAATTACAGGGGATTGGCATCACCTACTCTTATCTTTTATTTTATAGATAAAGAATTGAAAACACTTATTCAAAGAGTGGCCCCTGGTCAGTTCAGTCAGGGAGGCAGAACCACTGTGTCTCCTAGGCGTTCTGTGGACGTGTGTGTGTGTGTACATATAGATAAATCTATAAATAAGGTTAGAGATTTATGTGAAGGATTATATATTATCATATGCCTTTATCAATAAATAATAAATATATTTTCATTTTTAATACAATTTATATTATAAAGCCTAGTCATAAGGACAAAATTGTAAATTGGATGATAATGAAACTGAGAATGTGAGTCCACCAAAAGCACCATTAAGAGAATGAACCGGCAAGTCGAAGACAGATGTTAGCCCTGCGTATAACTGACAAGGAATCTGAATCTAGAATATATAAAGAACAACTACCAATCACTAAGAAAAAGGCAGATAATATATAAAAGTGAGTAAAAGACCCTTCACTGAAGAGAATATTCAGATGATCGATAACTATGAAGAACGCTCAGTCAGTCCTCAGGGAAGTGCAGACTGAGCCACGATGCGAGTCCATTGAACGTCCGCCAGAACGCCTGTGCTGTGCCATAGTCATCACAGGTGCCGCGGCCAGAGCGCTCGCCCGGCGCTGGCCGGGGTGGACGTTGGTCCAGGCACTTTGACCCACACTGTCGGGCAGCGGCTGCTGTGCTGACTCAGTGGTTCTACGCACACATCCGGGCCCTGGAGTGCAGGCACCAGCCCAGCGGGAAACCGCTCCTGTGCTGCCAACAGCGGGTGGGTGAGTCAAATGTGGTGGCCGCGCTCCAGGGAGTCCCGCAATGAGCCCGGGTACCCTAACGCTGCGCACAGCACGGGGGTGTCCTGCACGTGGGGCTGAGTGGAGGAAGCCAGACGGAAAGACTTCAGCCCGATGTCGCCTTTGTGTGAAGTTCCCACCAGCACCATCGTCTGTGGGGTAGAGGACGATGGCGACTCTCAAGGGGCATGGTGCTGGGAGGGGAGGCAGGCCTCAGAGCAGAGGACAGTCTAAATTTTCTGGTCTACATGGTGCATCCACTTGACGAATGTTCGTCCTGCTGTCTGGTTTTAGTTCTTTCTCTATACTTAACAAATTTACCAAAAATGCCCCCAAATTTGGGCCTGCACAGTAAGGAAATCAGTAAGAATCGCCAGCACGTAGGTTTGTGGGGAGAGCTGAGTGAGATAACAGGTGAGCCCTGAGCGCCATGCTTGTCCACATGTCCTGGGACTCACCGTCAGTTTGTTTAACGAGTACCCGTGGGACACCAGCTTTGGGCTGGGTCCTGTTCTAGCCCCAGAGGAAACGATCATGAAGAATCCAAGCCTCACCTTGCCACGCTGACCACAGGAGCTCCCCGTCAGTGAAGGGTGCCTGGCTACTCACGCCCTGGGTTCTCACTCCGCCCCAGGCCTCTAAACCGACATGTGCACGGCAGCGCCTGCTCTGACCCGGCCCCTGCCCCCAAGCTGCTCCCAGTCCTGTGGGGACACAGAGAGACAATGACACAGGTGTCACCAGGGGCAGAACCAGGGCTGTGGGAGCCCAGAGGAGTGTCTGACCCAGCCTGGGGAGGGCTGAATCAGGGAAGGCTTCCTGGGGAGGTAACCCCCGGGATGAGCCTAAAGAATATGTGGGGGGCTGGGGCTGGCTGGGGGTTGGGGTTGCTCCGGCCCAGGGAGCAGGGTGTCTCTCTGCCTACAGTCTTCTTTTCCCAAACTACTCTCCCGGATCCCTCCCCACTGCCCTCAGCCTCGGCTCAAATACCCCCTCCCCAGTGCAGGCTGATCTGGGGCTGGTTCAGGGCTGTGCCCACTTTTGCTTCTGGAAGCAGGGACTTTTTTTTTTTTTTTAAAAGAAACCTATAGATTTTATTTATTTATTTTTCCCCCAAAGCCCCAGTAGATAGTTGTCTGTCATAGCTGCACATCCTTCTAGTTGCTGTATGTGGGACGCAGCCTCAGCATGGCCAGAGAAGCGGTGCGTTGGTGCGTGCCCGGGATCCGAACCTGGGCCGCCAGCAGCGGAGCGCGCGCACTTAACCGCTAAGCCACAGGGCCGGCCCTGGAAGCAGGGACTTGTGTTCCACCCGGCTGTACCCCAGGAGTCCAGCCCAGGGCCTGGTGCGTCCTGTCCCGGCAGCTCAAGAAATATTTGTCCAGGCGACACTAGATAGCCGGCTGATGCAGCGGCCAGGAACCCCACGCTCTGGGTCAGCTTTACTGTATGCATAAGGTCAGCCTTTTGGCTACAAAAACCTGAGATTTTGTGGTTGGCACTCCTAGGTCTCCGTCTCGGCGTTAACGCTTAAATGCTCTATGACCTTGGTCAAAACACGTCTCTCTGAGCCTCAGTTTCCCTCCTGTCTCAGGGGAGATACCCCTCCTCCCTCCTTTTGATCAGAGCCCAGCACACAGCAGGGGCTCAGGAGGTGCAGCAAGCATTGTTATTTTGTGCACCACGAAGTTATTGAAAGGATGGGGCTGCACTGTGTCTCAGAGACTAATGGGTCAGGGCCACGGTCCCCGCCACGGGGGGACTAGCGCATCTGCGTGGAGACGCTGACCTCACAGCCTGTCGGGCTTTGGTTTGGACCGTCTCTGATCAGGAACACGCCCCAGGCTGTCCGTGCGTCCCCTTGCTCCAGCCGGAGGCCACCAGCTGCACCAATATTTTCTTCCTTCTGTCTGTAAACAAACCATCTGCTTTCCTGCTGCTGAGGCAAGAGACGCTGAGAGAAACTTCACCAGTGGCGCTCAGTCCGCCTTCTCTCGGCAGGTAGGACAGACCCCCTCCTGGCCTCGGCCCTGAAGGCCTGGTCTCCCACGCTCCTCTAACTTCACTGGGGCCTTGTGAGCAGCTAACACGGAGGTTCGCTGGGGGTCCTGAGGCTAAGGGGGCAGCTGTTAAGAGGGACTCTCGAATAAGCTGGGTTAATTCCCAGGAGGTCCCTGAGCCGGGAAGGTTTGGGCTGAGTGAAAGGAACCCGGCCCTGCAGGGAGGAGAGACCCTGAGTCCCCATGTGGCGGATGGGGGGCTGTGATAACTGGACCCTCTGGAAAATCGACACTCTTCCTTTACATTCAGATCGGCACTTCTCAAATGATCTACGGGCAAGGACTGTTTTTTTAAATTTCCAATCTGTCGCAGACCAATAGTTTTGTAAAATATAATAGAAATAAACTGCTAGAAAATGAAATAAAAAGATAGTCATTCAAAAGACAGGGCCATTTAAAAATTATTACAAGATTTAACAACAGACATAAAATTACTCCATCAAATTGCCATAAAAGTTGCCCTTTACTCTCGATTTCTGTGCCTTGTTTCCCTGACCAGTAACAATGGTCTGCAGATGGCTCTGGGCCGTGGCCACTCTTGGGGTCTCACTGGCCTGGCTGGTTCGACCTTGGGAAGATGGTTTGTCCTTGGCTGGGGAAGGTGAGTTGCCAGGAGCTGAGAGGGCGAGAGAGTGCCCTGGGGCTGGGGGTCCTGCTGGATCTGCAGGTCCAGCTCCGGCCACTGAGACAGTGCTTGGGGGGTGGTTAGTGCCAAGGCCAGTGTGACCCCTGAGAGATGGTGGGGGACAAGGGCAGAGGTTTGCAGGTGGACGTGCTGCCTCTGAAGACGAGGAAAATGGTTGGAGTTGGGGGTTCCTGAGAAGGAAAGCCTATCTTTGGGGGAGTTTTCCACTGGGCCGTGTAAAAAGTCAGACTGAGCAGACAGGTTAAAATTCTTTCCCTCCACACTGTCATGTCTTAGTTTCTGAACCTTCTGAGGAAGTTTCATGATTCTTTACAACTTTGGCAGGAGGGGAGAAGGGGGCGTGGGGAGGTGAAGGGGAGTGGGGTTTGCCTCTTGCCCCTCTGATAGCCCAGGGCAGCCTGGCAGCACCAACAGCAAATTGAGAGGGAATTGGGTGGCCACTCGGGGGTCCCTGGCCTTGAACAGAATGTCTGTGAGATGCCTGGGGAGATTCACAGGGTGTGGGGGGCACTGGAGAGAGACACCCTCCAGGAAGGGAGCACAGGATCAAGGGGCAGGATGGATCCTGTGAGTAAATGCCCCCATGTTTGCAATACTCCAGGGGGAAGGAAAAGCTGACATTTGAGGCACATTCATAGTAGCTATCAGTTAGTGGGAGCATCACATTCTCTCATTCAGTGCCCATGACAGCACTTCCATTGTATAGATGAAGAAACTGAGACCAAGAGAGTGAACTGACCTGCCCATGTTCCACAGCAGGTAAGCATCAAATTTAACCTGGTTAAATTTAATCAGGTTAGAGTTCACCTGGTCGGTCAGACTCCAGAGTACAGGCTCCTACTAATGCACCACCCTGCCTTTTATTACAGCTGAGTTCATGGCAGTAATGCTGACATGGCCAACGTTGAACTGCCACTGCTTATGCAAACGGGAAAACCACATTCTGCATTCCTGCTGTGGAAAGGAGCCTGACTTTTTGTTTCTCTCCCAGCTCCAGGCTGTGCACTCCAGGAAGAGAGAGACTGTATCTTTCTTGCTTACCACTGAATCCCCAGTGTCTGGAATGGGTTTGGTGCATAACAAGTACTCAATAAGTGTTTGTGGAATGAATGAATGCCTGCACCTGTGGGGAGATACTATCTGTCCTCCCAGTTACCCATCTCTCCAGCCATCTAGTCATCCATCCATCCGTCATTCATCCACCCACCCATCCATTCTCCCTTCCTTCCTTCCTTTGTTCCTTTGTTCCTTCCTCCCTCCCTTCCAACAAGAGGTTATTGAACCAGAGACATTGTGTGTGCTAGGCACTGTGTTATCCTGGGCGGGGGTCCCTAGGGACATTTGCAACACTGTAACTTTGTAACAATGTCACCTACACTACCCAGTAGACAATGGGTAGACAATTTCTTGAGAAGCCTTGCATCTCTCTGAGCTGATCTTAAACATTGAAGGAGCGTTTGGTGTGCAGATGGAGCTTCTTCTTGATGGCAGCGCTCTATCCCCCACTTCATTACCATCAGGAAGAGAACGAACTTGAAAGGAAAACTGAGTGCAGGAGGTGCGGAGTACTCGGTGGTCACATCACAGGCAGCCTTTGGCTCGGCTCTCACTGGTTCAGGCGGCCCAGTGTGGTGGCAGGCACAGCATTGGTGCCGGACGCCTGTTAGCCAATGAATTATTTACCAGTTTTAGAAAGGGAGACTGCAGGAAGCAATTTGACGGGTGAGACAGAGGACAGAGGCCTCCGGCAGACACAGGCAGTTTTCGAGGTTTCCTGGTGCGATGATTCATCCAGAGATTTGTTTTAAAATTCATTTATATCCAATGGTGATCGTGGCATGTCAGACCAGACCTGGTGAGGTTCCCTCCCCTCCCCCAGCGCCAGGGAGTGTGGGGGACGGGGGAGGGGACAGGAGGAGAGGGCAGGCCGTGTGGAAGGGAAGCGCGGGTCCTGGGTTTACGAGGTGGTGACAGGCTTGTCCCAGCCCTGTCACCAGCCTGCTGTGTGAGGCTGGGCGGCCCCGCCCTCTCTGGGCCTCCCAGTCCTCATCTGAGAACTGCACACGGGCCAGGTGGCTCTAGGGCCCTCTCAGCTCAGGTGCTCCAGTCCCCTGATGTTGACAACCTGCTGGGGTCAGGCCCCCTTCAAGGAGTCTCTTCAGCCCCATGAGGCCACGGCCCGGGAGGGAGAGGCGAGCGAGGAGAGGGCAGGCTCTGGGGTCAGACGCCCCTGGACTCTGAGTACCTGGGACTCTCCCACCCTGACCTGCACAGGGTGGGGCCCCAGGCAGCAGTGCTGGCTCCACAGGGAAGGAGGGAGGGGTGTGGCGGGCTGCTGGGGGAGCCGGGGTGGAGGCCCTAGCGTCTGTGTAACCCTGGGGCCGGATGGCAGCAGGGGGGAGCCCAGCCCCTGCCGAGGGGGTCCTCTCTGCTCCCTCTCCAGCCCCCTTGCTCAGAGAGCCCCTTAAGACATGCCTGCTGGGGGCAAGTCCCTCTGGCCAGCGAGGGGCCTGGACACTGACATAAACGGCTTCTTCCCCACCTGGGCTCCTTCGTCCCTGTGGTGGCCCAGGCTGGAGGCCACGTCAGCAGGCCCACAGCCGGGAGGTGGCCCGAGCCTCTAGGGTTTCCACGAGGCGCAGACTTCTGGCAGGCTCTGGGGAGGGCGGAGGCCTGGGAGCTGCCTTCCTCTCCTCGGGCCGAGAAGGAAAAAGTGACTTCCAAGGACTGGGCCACGTTCAGGAATCTTCGCCTTGAAAGCACCCTTTCTCTAGGCTGGCACTCAAGGGCACCGACTGCCCGCTGCGCTCCAGTTGGGTGTTAGGGCGGGGGGGGGCAGGCAGCCTGTCGGGGTCCTCCTGACCCTGGAGGGTGGACGGTGAAGGTGCTGCATTGGGAGTGAGGGCTCCGGGCAGGACGGCCGGCATGGCGTCTGAAGTGCTTCAGGCCGTTTAACTGCAAAATGAGAAAGGGCCCCTCGCTGTGCAGCCACCTCATGGCCCTGACCCTTGTGGCTGCACCAGCCTGGACAAGGGTTTCTGGGACCCTCGGACTGCCTCCCTGTCCGGTGGGCAGGGGTGGCAGGAGCCTGGGGGCTGCTGTGGGTTTATCTAATATTTTCTCTGGTTCTTTCCAACTCTGACAACCTGAGTGTGAGGTGGGGTCAGGCCCAGGCTCTCGTGTCATTTGCCCGTAAATCCCGTCTTCTGTCCCAGTGTCCCCTAGCCGAGGAGACCGGCAGTCTGGCTGCTCTCGCGGGTCAGCGGCCCCTCACCCTGGGCGACGGGAAGGCGAGTGGGCAGTGTTAGGCACTGAAGCTCTGTTCTAGGAAGATGGAGGGAGCCTTCCTGAGCCCCCGTGCTCAGCACCGCATCTGGCCTGTGTTGGGCTGAGTGAACGTGTGGGGAGTGAATAAGAGAATGCTCATGGCACGTAGGACAACAGCCCCATTGCTGGAGGGCTCGGGGGCCTGCCACGCTTGCTGCGACGTAACCCATTCAGCTGCTTACTGGGGGGTCCTGGATCCTCCAATCAACCTCTCTGAGTGACGTCTTCAGAGAGCCAGATGGAATGTGCCAGCAAGAGCTGTGGCTGGTGTGGCCGCCCTACTGGGCCACCAACTTTGTGAGTGACCCTGAGTGGGCCCCACTTCTCGGGGCCTCAGTTACCCCATCTGGAGAGTGATGAGCAATGAGGACCATCCTCTGAGTCTTGGTGGGGAAGGAGCTCAGGCTTCCTCTGGTGGGAAGGAGATGGGGTACAGAAGTCTGCTGTGGAGTTGTGCTAGCGAGGGGCTGGGCTCGATGAGACCCCGGGAGACAGAGCAAGGGAAAGAGCAGGGCAGTTGGAGCTGCAGGCAGGGGCCAGTGAAGGGAACTGGAAGTACCCGAGTGGGACTGCAGGAATGTTCCCTAAAGGGAGACAGACAGTGGGTGCTCACCCCTTATGACCCCTGCTCTTCCCTTCTTCTTGGCTGGAATAATACAGATGTGTTAGTTGGAGCTCCAGCAGCCAGATTGTGACCTTGAAGATAGGCACCACACACTGAGTATGTTGCAGCAGAAAGAGAGAAGGATCTGGGGGCCCTGCTGACCTCACACCTCCAGACTGTCTGCCTCCTGACGTCTTTTACTTGAGAGAGTAAACCACTGATCTGTTTAAGTGACTTTATTCTTTTTTTTTTTTTAAAGATTTTATTTATTTATTTTCCCCCCCAAAGCCCCAGTAGATAGTTGTGTGTCATAGCTGCACATCCTTCTAGTTGCTGTATGTGGGACGTGGCCTCAGCATGGCCGGAGAAGCGGTGCGTCGGTGCGCGCCCGGGATCCGAACCCGGGTCGCCAGCAGTGGAGCGTGCTCACTTAACCACTAAGCCACGGGGCCGGCCTAAGTGACTTTATTCTGTTTTCTGTTGTATGCAGCCATACCTGATGCTACCTTGCTCTGCCATCCTAGGGGCCCAACTGGATGCAGGACCCGATGGTGCAAGGGCAAAGGAAGGAAGGAAGGAGGAAACGTTAGGGGATGCGAGGAAGAATGTGAAGTCTGATTCCGCGTGTCTGGTGGAAAGGTCCTCCTATTTTGTAGGAGATCCTGCCTGGGCAAAGTCTGCCAATATTACCAACATCAGGGACGAGAGAGATGGCATCACTATGGACTCTACAGATTAAAGGAAGATAGGGAATAGTACGGACAACTTTGTGCCAATAAATTCAACAACTTAGCTATAATGGACCAATTCCTTGAAAGACCCAAAATACCAAAGCTCACTCAGAAGAAAAAGATGACCTGAATAGCCCTGTGTCTAATAGAGAAATTGGATTTGTAATTGAAAACCTCCCCATAAAGAAAATTCAGGCCCAGGTGGTTTCAATGGAAAATTCTACCAAAAATCTAAGGAAGAAATAACACCAATTTTATCCAAATTCCTCTGGAAAATAGAAGAGGAAGGAATATTTCTCAACTCATTCTATGAGGCCAGCAATACCCTGATACCAAAACCAGACAAAGACATTGCGAGAAAAGAAAACTACAAACCAATCTCTCTTATGAACATAAGTGCAAAGATTCTAAACAAAATTTTAGCAAATTGAATCCAACAATGTATAAATAGGATAATATATTATGACTGAGGTAGATTTACCCCAGGAGTGCAAGGTTGGTTTAACATTTAAAAAGCAACCAGTGTGGGGCCGGCCCGGTGGCGCAAATGGTTAAGTGCATGTGCTCCACTGCGGTGGCCCAGGGTTCACCGGTTCAGATCCCAGGCACGCACCAATGATCGCTTGTCAAGACATGCTGTGGTGGCATCCCATATGAAGTGGAGGAAGATGGGCACGGATGTTAGCCCAGGGCCAGTCTTCCTCAGCAAAAAAAAAAAAACAAGAGGAGGATTGGCAGATGTTAGCTCAGGGCTATCTTCCTCACACAAAAAAAATAAAATAAAAAGCAACCAGTGTAACTGACCACATTCACAAGCTAAAAATGAAAAAACACATGATCATCTCAATAGAAGCAAAAAAGGCTTTGACAAAATCCAACGTCTATATTTGGTAAAAACTCTCCGCACACTAGGAATAGAAGGGAACTTCCTCCACCTGATCAAGAACACTGTGAGACGCCCACCGTTCACGTCGTACTTAGTGGAGAAAGACTGAGGCCTCCAGGAACTGGGACAGGACAAGGACCTATGCTTGCCCCACTTCCGTTCAGCATTGTACCAGAGGTTCCGGCCACTGCAATAAGGCAATAAAAAGAGTTAAAAGGGGGGCCGGCCCGGTGGCGTAGTGGTTAAGTTCGAGTGCTCCACTTTGGCGGCCCGGGGTTCATGGGTTCGGATCCCGGTGCAGACCTACACACTGCTTGTCAAGCCATGCTGTGGAGGCGTCCCACATATAAAGTAGAGGAAGATGGGCACAGATGTTAGCCGAGGGTCAATCTTCTTCAGCAAAAAAAAAAGAAAAAAAGGAAAAAAATGAGAGATAAAAGGCACACATGATGGAAATGAAGAAGTAAAACTCTCTTTATTCACATACAACATGGTCATCTATGCAGACAATCTGATGGAATCTACAAAAAAGCTACTGGAACTAATAATCGAGTTTAGCAAGGTTGCAGGATACAAGATCAATATATAAAAATCAATTCTTTTATGTACTAGCAATGAACAATTGGAAATTGAAGTTTAAAATGACCATTTACAACAACATCAAAAAGTATGAAATACTTAGGAATAAATCTGACAAAAAGAGATGCAAGACTGGTGCCCTGAAGCTGCGAAACATTGCTGAAAAAAATAAAGACCTAAAGACGTAAAGAGAGAGAGAGATGCCTCCTCTCCCCAGATTCATCTGTAGAGTCAGCGTGATCCCAGGCACGGTCTCAGCAGGCTCTTTGTAGAAGCTGACAAACCGATTCTGAGGTTTGTAGGAAGTGCAGAGGACCTGAAGTATCCGGAGCAAGTTGAGAAAGGACAAAGTTGCAGTATCCCCGGGACGCAGAAGGAAGGCGCACACATGGCGGGTTATCTCCTGTCATCCTCTCGACGACCCTGCGAGGTGGCTGCAGTTTTACAGGTGAGGAAACTCGCTCAGCTGATACCCCACAGTAGCGAGTGCGGGGCCGGAGGCTCAGGTGGGCAGGACAGTGCCCGCTCTGCTCACTGCTGCAAACTCAGCTTCGAGCGTCGTGCTTGGCACGTCGCAAGGGCTTGATAAATAACAGTGTAAGACTCCTAACGGCTGGTAGTTACTGTGCACTTCCCCACCTGGCACTGTCTAAGCACTTTGTATGTCAGCCCTGTTTGGATGGAATGGGGGTGGTAGAATGCATCTTCCCTTGCCTGGTGTCCTTAAAGAGGGATCTTTCCTAACCCCCTGGGCTCGCGCCCTGCCCCTCGCCCTGCCCCCTGCAGGAGGAGGGCATTGGTTCCCTGCCCGGGAGCGGGCTGTGGGTGCATGTGTATCTTCTCCGCCCTCTGTCCACTCCAAGTGCGAAGTGTGGTCGGCTCCTCCCAGGGGCCAGATTTCTGGGCCACCCCCTGGGGAGGCCTGTGCGGTCAGTGCTGTTTGTGGGGGGGCGGTGGCCTAACCCTGGTGGTCAGCATCAGGAAGCCATTATTGCTGCACATCAGAGCCGTGTTCTTCTGAAGCCAGCCTTGCTTGTTGTTTTAAGTAATAGAGCTGATACTTTGTTTCCATTCCCATCTGCCTGGTCTCTCTGTCTCCCAGTTGGCTCCACTCTTGGGCAGGGCAAAGAAGTACAATTAATGAAGACTTCTTCACCCCCAGAGGTAATCCGCACAACCTCCTGGCGGGGTGGGTGCTGCTATTATCCTCATTCCCCAGGCGAGGCAGTTGAGGCCCAGAGAGATGCATGGATGAACGGATGAATGAATGAATGGATGAAAGGACGATTTCCCTCCAAATCTTTGCTCTTTGCCATGAACTACCTGCCTTAGACATGGAGAGCCGGGTTAGCCCGAAGGGCGGTGGGTGGGGCTGTAGCTGGCTTGGTTCTGGACGTGCTGAGCAGTGAGGACAGACCCTCTGGGGCTGGACAGCGACTGCCCTGTGCCCTGTCACTGTGACTGGCTGGGCGTGGCCCCCAGGGCCTGTCAACTCCTCTCTTGGCAATGGGATCGTGGCCCGGGACTCGGGTGGCACCGCAGCGTGGAGCGCGGGAGCCGGGTCTGCATCGTCTCCCGCCCCCTGCTCCTAGCACAGGGCTGGACACGGACAGGGCCAAGGAAGTCTTGTTGAAAGAAATGTGGGTGTTAAACATTTCAACTTTCCCGATTGACTTTTAGTGCAGGAGAGGAAGTCAAATGCCTGGATCCTCATGCCACCCCTGCTCGGCTGTGTCCCTGGTGGTGTGACGGGCCTCGCGTCCCCAGCAACCTTCACTGGGCAGCCCCACCGTCAGCCGGCCTCAGGACTGCCACGGCGGCTGGAGAGCTTCTCAGCCGGAATGCAACCAAGACGCTCCCGGGGCCATCTGGAGAAGTCCTCTCAGAGCGTGCCAGCGTTTATGCCTCCAGCGGGGGAGGCTGCCAGGGCCGATTTTCCACCGCGGACAGGAATGCTCTGGAAGGGACGGGGTGGCCACGTGGACCAGAGCCCCGCTTCCCAGCCAAGCCCAGGCTGCCCTTCCTTCTAACAATTCTCCTCCCCATCACGATGGCCTCGTCATGTCCTCTCATTGTTCTTGGCTTCGAGGCTACTTTCCATTCAGCAAACACAGGCCCCCTGCGCAGACCCAGTGCCTGCTCCCCAGGGAGCACTCAGTCCACTGGGGAGCAGACGAGGAAAGAGGTGGTGGTAACATCCACGATCAATGTTGTGGCAATCATAATGATTGTTGATGGTGTCCTCTGATATGCCGAGAAGCTTATAAAGATGACCTTATTTAACAATTGCGACAAACTCCGAGGCGTGTATTATTACCCTTGTTTTTTTTTTTTTTTTTTTTATAATTTTATTTATTTATTTTTTTCCCCCCAAAGCCCCAGTAGATAGTTGTGTGTCATAGCTGCACATCCTTCTAGTTGCTGTATGTGGGACGCGGCCTCAGCATGGCCGGAGAAGCAGCACGCCGGTGGGAGCCCGGGATCCGAACTCGGGTCGCCAGCAGTGGAGCGCGCTCACTTAACCACCAAGCCACGGGGCCGGCCCTACCCTTGTTTTATAGACATGAAAACTGAACTAAGAGAAGTCAAGGAACTTGCCCAAGGTCACACAGCTACCAGAGAAGCAGGATTTTGTCGTGGATGACTGACCCGTTTGTCTGATCGTGTTTCTGTGTGTTTTCTGCCAGGATAGGGGAGCAGAGAGGCTGTGGGAGCCCAGAGGAGGCACCAAACCCAGGCCTGGCATCAGAGAAGTCTGCCTGGGAGCAGTGAGCACACAGCTGGGTATTGAGGGTTGAAGAGGAGTTGGCCAGGGGGAGGAGGGGAGGGCAGGCAGGTCCCTGATCAGATAGCTGGCCTTGGCTTCCCTCTGGCATCTGTGTGGAAAGGGCAGGCACGTTCACAAATGGGGCTGGAATACTTGCTCATCTGTATGGACTATGAAAATGCTAGAGCCCCATTTCGCACCACGCACAGAAACAAATTCTGGGTGGACTGAAGACCTGGATGTGAGAGGCAAAAGTCCCTGATGTTGAGAAGAACACACAGGATGACGTCCTTACGATCTCGGGTCAGAGAGCGATGCTTCACCAGGACACGACAGTCCAACCCTAGAGGACAACAGTCATGTGTACCGTGTGACACAGGTGCCCAAGGCAGAGCAGGGGCATGTTTGCGGCGTGGGCCGCGGAGGGCTGGCCTCCGGGACACGGAGCCGCTTCTGGAGACGGTCAGCAGAAGTTCCTTTTCTTAGAGTGACCCCTCCTCCATTTGCTTCTCCTCTTGCTCCTTCTCCCCTCACGTGCACTCGGACACGAGCTGCTTCAATGCTGTGCCCCGCCAGAGGCCCTCTGCCGGGGCGCTGAGACGTGGCGGCCGCGTCGCTCGAAGGCTCATGCGGGATCCTGGACGCACCAGAGCGGAGAGGCCCCCGTCAGTGTGATTCAGCGCAGTCCACACCCCGGGGCTGTCCACGGGTGTTGTTAGGGCGAGTGTGGAGGGACTTCACTGTGATTTGCCTTGCTGCGTCACCGAGCACGTGACCATCAGATGTCATCTTGTGACAAGGTGTGGATACCCCAGTTCACACGGTGAATCCCACGTGGCGCCCACCGCACGCAATCACACATGGCAGGACTACGTTTTGGCCTGGGCTGGATTGGTTCTTCCCCACAGCTGGACCAGATGCTGCCCGGGGTGGGGAGTGGTCCCGAGGGCTTCCTGGGGGAGGTGTTTCCCAAGGTGACCTGAGCTTCAGAATCCATCTCCATGGAGGCCCTGGAGACGGATGGAGGTTGAAAACTCACAGCCTCTCGTTGAGGCCCCTCATTCAGCAGGGAACCCAGCTCAAAAGGATGCAGGCCTCCCTGTGAGCCAGAGAAGTTTCTGGGCTGAGGGAGAGGCCAAGGGCAGCAGAGAAAGCAGGACAGAGGAAGACGCATCTCAAAGGAGGCTCAAGAAGTTGCTACTCAGGACATATTTCTGGAGAAGGTCAATGGGGCACCCTGTGGAATCTCAAACATTCCCAGTTTCAGAGGAAGGATGGTTTGTGTTCCTGGGACGTGAGGGCCGGGGAGGCCTCTGGAGCGCAGCCTGTCCAGGCTCTGATTTCACAGGGAGGCTGCTGGCTCCAGGGGGGGCGAGCTCAGCAACAGATGAGGCGTGCTTGGGCGGAGGCGGGGCAGGGTGCAAATGAGGACGGGGGCTGCGCCAGAATCAGGCGGGAGCTGAGGCTCAAATCGCAAAACACTTGGGGCGGCCTCGCTCTGCCCCCTGACTCACCCCTGCTCGGGCAAAACTGCGTCGTCTGCGTGGTGGCCCCTGGAGGAGGCTTCATTCTTCAGTGAACCCCAGGCCGCGTAGTGGGTGACACCCAGTAGGCGCACTGCTTGCGTCTGCTGCATGAATAAACACCACATCCCGCTGACTCTTACACACCGTCCACTACAAGGTGCGTCCTCGATGACACACCACGAATAGAAAGACCACTGCCAATGAAGCTTCAACATGGCCTCTGTGCCAAATCGTCACCTTTCTGAAGACACGTTAAATGGCACTGAACCCCGACTCACGTGCTCGAGTCTCGTCGGGAATGCGCCTGGCCCAGCGTGAGGGTGGGGGTGTGATCAACCTCAGAGTCGGGGAAGTGGGGAAATGCCATCCCTGGGTGCAGGGATCGTGACGCCTCCTACTTCTGCATCTCTGTGCTCTGTTTCTGGTTTTATGGCTAAGGAAACTGAGGCACGGACAGAGCCTGTGGCTTGTGGGGGTGGAGCCAGGATTTTGTGAACATTTTTCTAATCTCTTTTTTCTCTTCTGTTCATGTCGGGTAATTTCTATCGCCCCATCTTCAAGTTCACCCCCTTGTTCTCCTGTCATTTCTGTTCTGCTCTTGAGCCCACACAGTTTCTTATTTTGATTGCTATATTTTTCTGCTGTAAATTTTTGATTTGGTTCTTCTTTATATCTTGTGTTTCTTTGCTGAGGATTTCTATCTTGCCTTTCATTGCAATAGTGTTCACCCTTTCTTCTTGGATTATTTTTATACTTGCTTTAAAGTTTTCCTCAGATAATTCCGAAGTCTGAGCCATCGTGGCATTGGTGTCCGTTGGTGGTCTTTTCTCATGCAAGTTGAGGTTTTCCTGGTTCTTCGTATGCCAGGTAATTCTGGAATGCATCCTGGACATTTAGAATGTTATGTGTTGAGACTCTGGGTCTTGTTTAAACCCTACGGAGAATGTTGATATTTTTGTTGTAGCAGGAAGAGGATCCAGCTGGGTCCAGCTCACAAGTTTCCCCCAGTCTGCGGTGCGTCCTGGTTTTAGCATCAATTCCATTTTCAAAGTCTTCGCAGTGCCATTTAGATTTGTCCTGTGTGTGCACCACCCAGTGGCCGGTCCGGGACCTGAGAGGTGGCCCACACTTAGCTGACTTCTCAGTGTCTTGGTTCATGATCAGATCCACCCACGTGCAGCCCAGGGTGAGCCTCGGGGTTCAGAAACAATGTAATGGTGGTGGGTTCCAAACTCCTTCCTCCTCGTGATGTCTCTGGGACTTTCTGGTTCTCGGGGGTCCCTTCTCCAGCCTTTTGCTGAAGGCCCAGCGCGTTAGTTGTCCTGATTTGCTGCACATTTGCTGGGACCTCGCCTGAGTCGAGGGCCAAGCAGTGGGAGGACAGGAAACAAGAGACTGGGGTTTGTCCCCTCCGGGACTTGAGCTCCTCTGATTGGAGAGGAAGGTTTGGGCACCTGTGGGCTCCCTCGGCCACGGCCGTTAGTGCTGCCACTGCGGTCTGAGAGAACGCCGGGCACAGCCCACCAGCCAGCGTGGATGGAGGCCGGGCGCTCTGTCCCCAGGCACAGCCCCCACCTTCGTTAGCTGTCCTCGGCCGGGTGCCCACCCGCAGGAGCTGCTCTCTTCCCTGCTGGAAGCTCTCCCCACCCACGGGCTTCGTCTCGTCCACCAGGCGGCCGGCGGATGCTCCTGAGACAGGCCGCGCATCAGCTCCACTGCAGGGCCTTCGCCTGCCGCCTCTGCTCCTCCCCTCCTCCCTGCCTTCCCCTTCCAACCCTTCCCCTCCTTCTCTCCCCCTTCCCTCCCGCCCCCGTGGCCCCCCACGTCCACGCGGCACTCAGTCAGCTGTGACCACACCTCACACACACAGAGCCTGGTTTCTCTTTGTGCTCATTCCCTGTAGAGTCTGCAGTCTTTAAGGGAAGAACCCTGGGAAAACCTAGGCCCAGAGAGACTGAGGAAGTTACCCACGGTTGCACAGCTCATCATGGGCCAAGTTGGGCCTATAAGCCGCATCTGTCAGACTCTGCCTTCCTTGCTCTTTGCACCAGAGACCTCCAGGGAAGTCACTGTCTTCCCTGCATAGCCCCCACTGCCTTCCCCCCTCAGGCCAGGCTGCCGCTTCCTAGATTATAGTTGGGGGTGAAATACAGGAAGATTGCTTCTGCTGATGTGCGGGGTCTAAGATACAGGGCAACTGCTTCCTCCATCCCTCCCTCTGCCCCTCCTTTCCCCTTCCTTCCTTCCTTCCTTCCTTCCTTCCCCCCTTCCTTCCTCCCTTCCTCCCTCCCTCCCTTTCTCCCTCCCTCCCTTCCTCCCTCCCTCCCTTCCTCCCTCCCTCCTTTCCCCCTGCCCTCCCTCCCTTCCTTCCTTCCTCCCTCTCTCCCCCTCCCACCCCCTCCCTTCCTCCCTTCATTCCTTCCTTCCCCCTTCCTCCTTCCCCCTCCCTTCCTCCCTCCCTCCCCTCCCGCCCCCCCTCCTTTCTGGTTTAAGCGTTGTTTGCATTTGGATTTGGTCATCGATGGCTCACCCTGCCCTTGACAGACCAGGGGAGCCAGGAGAAACAGTCATTCATTCATTCGTTCATTCGTTCATTCATGCAGAGACCGAAGTCTGTGGGTTGCAGTCAGACAGACCTGGGTTCCGTTTCTGCTCTGTCCTCGGGGCCCTGGGGCTGGCAGCTCGGCAGTCCCGCCTGTCCCCCCATCTGCTTTGCTTGCTTGTTCTCGGCTCGGCCCTGGCTTCTCCCTGTGGGATGCCCTCCTGGTGGCCCCATGGGCGCCCTCGTCAGGGTCGCAGTTTTCCGTGTGGGCGTGGGGGTGTTTGCTAGAAGCCACCCCACGCCCCCCCCAAGCAGGACTGTAAGCCCCCAACGGTAGGCACTGGATCTGGCTTTACTCCCCATGACCCACCCTGGCACATAGTAGGTACTCAATAAATAATTATTGAATTAAAAATTTATTTTTGGGGGGCTGGCCTGGTGGTGTAGTGGTTAAGATCACATGCTCTGCTTTGGTGGCCTGGGGTTTGCCGGTTCAGATCCTGGGCGTGGACCTGCTCGCTGCTCATCAGGCCATGCTAAGGCGGCGTCCCACGTAGAAGAGCTACAACTCTACAACTATGATATACAACTATGTACTGGGGCTTTTGGGAGAAAAAAGAAAAAAGAGGAAGATTGGCAACAGATGTTAGCGCAGGGCCAATCTTCCTCAAAACAAACAGACAAACAAACACAAAAACCAACCAAACAAAAAAACCAAAACCAATAAAAAAAAATTTATTTTGGGGGTGTGTGAACGGGGGGTCTTTCTTGAACATTCCAGAGGGGAAGGAGATGCAAGGGTGTACCCAGGACACCTGGGCAAAGCACCAGCCCATCCTCCCACGTCCTGCTGTGTCAGGTCACGTTGAGTCCTCATGCTCACCCCCACCCGGAATCCAGCCTCTCCTCCAGGCGTCTGCATCCAACACGACAGAACCCACTCAGGCTGGTCCCCAGCTCCCCCAGCCCCCAGGCTTAGCATCTGACGAGCATCCTAGGGCAGCTGCGACAGAGCCCCACACACGGGGGCCTAAACACAGACACTTCCTCTCACAGTTCTGGAGGCTGGGAGTCTGAAATCAAGGTGTCACAGGACCAGGCTCCCTCTGGAGGCTCCTTCCTGCCTCTCCCAGCTCCCGGGGGCCCCAGGCGTCCCTGGGCTTGTGGCTGCATCACCCCAATCTCTGCCTCCATCGTCGTGTGGCTTCTCCCCTGTGTGTCTGTGTCCCTCCTCTTCTAAGGACACCATTCGTGTCGGATTAGGGCCCACCTAATGACCTCATGCTAACTTCATCAACTGCAAAGACCCTATTTCCAAATAAGGTCACAGGCACAGGTACGGGGATTAGGACTTGAACATATCTTTTCGGGGGACACAATTCCACCCACAACAGTGTCACATGATTCCCCCTTCCATCACAAAGGGAGCCTTCCCCGGAGGATGCTCTGCACGCACTCCGCTCCATCTTCTGACACACAAGTGCCTTTCGTCCAGGTCGGCTTGTGAGAGGAGCCCCAGGAGGCTTGGGTGACCCTGTGGACGCCCAGGGAAGGTGGCCCTTCTAGGTGTCTGCTGGGGTGAGCAGAAAGACAGTGAGCCGCGGACAGCCCCGGTTCTTCCTGGGCACAGGCACAGAGGGATCACATGGGACATTTAATCCGTTTTAATTCCCTCAGCCAACAAGGAGGAAAGGGGGGTTAGAATCATTCTGCCTTTGCAAGAATGCACGTTGAGTCCTTCCTCAGAGAGAAGAGAGGCAGGAAAGGAGAGCTCATGCAGCAGAAAAGCCTCCACTAGGTCATTAGGCCCCTCTCCCAACTGGCCCGGCTCCTGTTCCTCACGTGGCCCTGCAGCCCTCACCTGCCCCGAGCCCTCCCTGCCCTGGGGTCAGGTGTGGGGAGCACGCCGAATCCCAGCGCTGTGCATGCTTCGTGCCGTGAGCATCTCTGGTGGACAAACAGAAGCAACTCCACAGCCACTAAGGCCCACCCGGGCCCGTCGGTGCTGGGCGGTGGCCTGGAGGGTGGGTGTCGTGTCCCTCTTCACATGCGGGAGGACCCCTGCCCCGGCCCCCAGCTGGTATGTGGTGGAGCCCGGGCCCACCATCCCCAAGGCCGAGCTGAATGGGGGAGGGTCCCCATGCGATGGGTCAGTGGCGGGGGGTCTTCTCATCATCTCATCATGTCTCCCGCCTGCCTCCCCGCTCGGGTGCCCGTGGAGACTCTGGGCTAACATTGCACCACCTGCGAGGATGCGCACCTGGAGGGCAGCGGGTCAGGAGCGGCAGTGGTCAGTGCTCATCCTCGTTCCCTCACACGACGAAGGTGGTTGTAGCAGCGCCCGGCTGTGGACAGACTCACCGTCCAGCAGGAGGACAGGGCGTGAGGCGTGGATGCCAGAAGGCTGTCTGATTACAAATCATTCCAAGTTCTAGAAGGAGAAGGGATGGGGCTGAGGGAGGGTCTGGGGAAGGGGGCCCTGAGCCATTGGGAGGGACGTGTTCATCTGTGAGAGCCTTTCGGAGCCCATCCAGGAAGGGGTCAGGGCCCCGTGGGAGGAGGGGCCTGCAGGGAGGGTTGGGGCAGGAGGCCTCCAAGGGAGCTTTCCTCGGGGGTTTCGTGACGAGATCACCATCCGTCAGATTCGTGCTGCTCCTTCCACAGTACCACCTGGCCTGGTGGGGCCGACGACTGATTCTCGCCCTTGAAACAGGAGCAGAAGTGACGGGCGTCACCTCCAGGCCTGCGGGCTGAGAAGAGCTCTGCTTTATCCTCTTTCTCCCCACTTCCACCAGGTGACCTCGGGACATGCCCGTGCCCTCGCCTGATGGGGGGTCTGGAGGCTGGGAACCTCCTAGGCGCTCGCCACCGGCTCCCTCCTGCTAGAAGAGGGCTGTCTGGGGAGCTTGGAGCAACCTGGGCAGGTGGGATGCTGCAGGGGCTCGGTGTGTGGGAGAGAAAATTCTCAGGCGCTGCTCCCTGATCCAGGGGTCACCGAGGAGCAGGCCCAGACCCAACTGCCCAGAGCCATGCCTTGCCGTGGTTCCCAGGTGTCCACACCCTTGGTCATGTCTTCCTGGAGGCTGGGAAGAATTCCCCAGAGACCCCAGAAAAGCCCTCTCGGCAGATTTCAGCCTCTGCATTGTGATGGCCAAGTTCACGCCGCTGACCGGAGGATGTGCGCTAGGCCGTGGTTACATTGTCTTTCCGGGCCGCTCTTTTCTCTTGCCTGGAGTTGATGCTTGCCTTGTGTCTTCATTTGCTTAGTTTTTCATGTGCTTATCCCTAACTTACCCCCAAGCTCTCTCATTGTGGCTGCTGCATCAGTTACCTCTCGGAGCTTTTTCACACTTCTCCCCCGGAGTCTTCCGCCTGCGGCCCCAGCCTGGCCATGTTGTCCCCGGGGCTGCTGCACGGCCGGCTTCCGAGACTCCCCATGCTCCTCCCCGGGGCTGCTGCACGGCCGGCTTCCGAGACTCCCCGTGCTCCTCCCCGGGGCTGGCTCTGCTGCCCCCCATTCCCGAGGCCCTTCCTCTGCGGGAGGCGTCAGGGATGGTGGTTAAGGCGCAGGCTTAGAGCCAGCTGCCTGGCTCCCAGTCCTAGCTCTCCCGCTTTGCTTGGTCGCAGCAGCCTCTTGCTCGCGTCCTGCCCTCCCTGGGCGCTGGCTGAGACAGCCCCGTCTCCAGGGTGGACTGAAGCTGGAAGGTCCAGACAGAGGAGGTGCTGAGGTGAGGTGGGAAAGGTGTGTCTGGCGCAGGGAGCATAGGCGAGTCTGTGCAGCCAGGTGTGAGGAGGCGTCATGGGGCTGAGGCTCGAGCAGACAGGTGGGGCCCGGAGTCCCAGGCTGAGGGGCGAGGTCTGATCCATAGGCAGTGGGGAGCCATTGGAAGTTCTTGAGCAAGGGAGTTTCCTGAAACTGAGATCCAGAGAGGACCTTAGCCCCTTGGGTCCATCAGGGTTCTTCATTTAGAAGTAATGGAACCTGACTCTGGACTACTTAAGCCAAGGAAGAACGTGCTGGAAGCATATGGAGCCCTTCACAGAAGCCAAGGAGAGGCTGAGGGCCCAGACTTTGAGGAGCGGGGGCTGGAGCGGGGCCCAGGGAGGCAGCGGTGATGGAGTGTGACTTCTGGAGGTGTGTTCACAGCGAGTGGACTCTGTGTTCAGTAGACCTGGGATTACCTTCCAGGGGGAGAGTGGCGGGTGGCCCGGCTTGGGTCTTGTGCCCTCTCTGCCAGGCAGGCAGGGAGAGGTCCCTGACTGGTATCTCACCAAGGGGGTGGCCAATGGCGAGGATGAGTGCCCAGGGTGAAGTCTGCGGCCCAGGAAGGTGGGCTGGAGGCTGGGCAGGCTGGCTGGGGGTGTCCAGTGCAGCCCACGTCCCTGCCCAGAGGTGAGTGGTTTGCTCGAGGACGCAGGGTGCCGGTGGCCAGGCGGTGTGGGGACAGCTCCTTAGGTGACTCGGAGCTGCACTCTCCCAGCGGGCTGCTGGGGAATGGAGGACAACATTTGATGCAGACCCAACCGTTGGGAACTGTGTCACGGGGATACTCAGAGCAGGGGGGTCAGACGGGTGGACTGGCTCAGTGGAGTGGCCAGCGCTCCGGCCGTGTAGACGGCTTCCAGTCCCCACACAGCACTGCTAGTGGTGTGGGACCTCGGCCAGTTACGTGGCCTCTTTGATGCTCCCCCGGGAGGCAGAGAGGGAGGAGGAAAGGCCTGAGCTTGCGCGCCAGGCGGCCCTGGGCTGGGATCTGCTCTGCCATCAAGCCCCAGCGGAGTCCCTTCACTCCCGAGAACCTCCCCTGTGAGATGGGCTCTCTGCCCCTCAACTTCCTCACGGGCAGACGGGCGTGTCTGCAGCATCACCATGAGAACGGCCGTCACGCTGATCTCAGACAGCAAGCGGCCCGGGGCCCCCGGGAAACATCGCAAGGTTTATTCACACTTAGCACCGCTGAAGGGGCTGTTGCCTCCCCTGCCTCCCAGAAGGCCAAAGGCTGCACTGCTGACCAGTGGACCAGCTGCAGAGAGAGAACGTGCCAGAAGGTGGGTGGGGCATCCAGCCAGACTCAGCCCAGGAGAGGCAGATGGAGCCCCCCACCACCCATCCTCCCACTCCCACCTCGTCTCCCTGCAGGGCTCCTTCCTCATTGTCACGGAGCCCCCTGCTCTCACCAGGTGGGGCAGGGACCGGAGAGAGGCCAAGCAGGAGGGAATTGCCCGGAAATCCCAGACTGGCTGTTCATGAGACCCACGGTCACCATCAGGTGCAGGGCAGCTACAGACAAGGGCTCACAAAGAGCCACCTGTGCTCCCAGCCTTCTGGGAAGGCAGAGTTTTCTGGTGGTGCGTTCACGACGTGTTTGTACATCAGAGCATGATTCTGCAGAGCCTGCATCTTTATGTCAGGGTGAGGTTGACATGTTTGTTTAAAGAAATTAACTTCCCGATTCTTGGTCCATTCACTGGGGGCGGGTGGGGAGGAGACAACACGCTCTCAGGGCTCAGCCGCCCTCTCTGCCGGCTAGCATGGGGAGAACCCTTCTTCTAGTCTTATTTTTCATGCAAGGGGCAGCGACCCTGCCATGCACAGCATGTGTGTGAATGCACAGAGTACTGGAGATTTCGGTGCTAGGGAAGTCACACGCCTTAGGTTCAGCCATAAACTGAGTGACCCCGCCTGCAAAGTGCAGCCTCCCGTCCTACTGAGTGAGTGAGTGAGAGCGGGAACCGCGGGGCGTTGGGAGAGGGCTTTACTCTTTCACGGCGCGGTTCACATCGTGAGCTGGTCTGGCGGGGACTTTGCGCTGCCCACTCGTTGCCTGCTCCCCTTACCTCTTTCTGGTGGGATCCTGGTTTTACCGCTGTCACCTGGAAAACGGAGAACCCATCCACGTGTTTCAAACAGAGGGGATTTAACAGAAGGCACTGGTCAGGGTGTTGGGAGGGCTGCAGGAGCAAGAGGGAAGCAGGGTGATACCCCGAGATCAGGGGCGGCTCACACCGCTGGGCTGGGCCCCGAGCCCGTGCCTGCCGGTGGAGGTGTTGTTACAGCCAGCTCTGGGTCCACAGAGGAAATGCTGCCATGACCGGTGGGGACCACCACCGAGGCTGTCACTGCTGTCACCTCAGGTGTCTGGAGACACTGCATGAAACCAGAGACAGCAAAGAGTTTGCTGCTCCCCTCCCCCATCCACAGCGCACTGCCATAGCCTGACTGGAGGCCAGCTGGCCTGGGAGCCTGAGAAACGCCCCCATCACACAGAGCAGGAATGAGGTTGGGAGTAAATCAGCAAGTGACCAGCACAGTGATAATGTGCTCATCAAAAGAGTCCATTTCCTAGCTTCCCCTGCAGCCTGGGTGGTAAAGACATGTAATGGAAATCACTAAATATGGCTCCTGGGAATTCTTAAAAGAGGGAAAGGCTATTCGTATATATCTTTTCTCCCTCCCTTCCCCTTCCTTCTGCTTTCTGCCTGGAATTTGGATGTAATGGCTGGAGCTCGAGCAGCTATTTTGGACCAGGAGGTGACCTTGAAAATGTAAGCCACTCTCTAAGGCTAATGGGACAGAAGGATGGATGACCCTGATGACGATGGAGCTGCCTACTGACCCTGGATTTCTTCCCTCTGGACTTTCGTATGGCGGTGGGGGGGACACCTCTATGTTGTTTAGACATTCATTTGGGTTTCTTCTCACATGCAGCTGAGCCAAATCCTGATCATTGTCTTGTTTTTCATTATCAACTAAAAAACTGAGACTCAAGTACCCTATCTACAAAATGGGCGCAGTAAATATCTGTTCAGTCCATTTATTGGGAGGACTGCATTGCTGTTTAGCCCTTGGCTTGTTAATGCCAGTTCCTCTGGGCAGGGGACAGGAGTGCGCAGCCAGGGAAGCTGGCTGTCTTCTGGTTGAGAATAAAGAATGAGACTTTCTGAGTGGCTCTCATGGGGAGAATGTGAATTAATGATGAAGGTTTCAGGGAGGCAGCTCAGGGCCTGGCATGGGGGCCTGGTAGTGACAAGATATGGTCTCTGCACCACAGAGTTAGAGGGGGCTGCCCACATGTGAGCAGGTGACTACATAGCAGTGACATGACGGTGGGGAACATGGGACTGTCGGTGCCCCTGGAAGACATCTCCCCAGGTTGAGGAGGGGCCTAAATTTCCCAGAGGTGAAACGTGGAGGAGGGCCAGAGCCAGTGGGAGCAGTGGAGACGGGTGGAGTGGAAGGGTACTCCAGCCAGCTGGAAGTGCATGTGCAAAGACCTGGGGCTAAGAGGACAAACAACGTCCAAAATATTAGAGTAAGGGGATGAGCTGCCTCACACGTGAGTGAGGTCCCCGTGCCTGGAGGTATCCAAGTGAAGGCTGGTGTCCACGGAGAGAGACAGGACCTGTATCTGGATTGAGGAGCAGGGGGAGGGGGCGGGAGGGGCCACAGTGGCTCCGAGGGTTCGGGGTGGACGGTCAGGAGGATGGCGATGCCTTTGGCAGGGAGAGAGCTCAGGGAGAGGGTGAGGGCTGGGGCGCCCGAAGTGATGGGCGACCGAAAGGAGCAGAGGGAGGAGGGGCTGGGGAGCATTCGGAGGTTGGAGCCGTCAGCCGAGAAGTGCCACCAGTCAGAGTCGGGCCCTGGAGGGTCCACACCAGCAGGAAGAGGTGGACCCCGGGGGTCTCAGCTCCCCAAGGAGGGGGGTCTCCAGGAAACTGCCAGGCGCGCTCTGGGTCTGGCCTGTGGGCGATAAGCTCTGTCAGGCTGAGGAGCCCTTAAATGACGTGGTGAGGGGCGTCCTCCCCCCCACCCGCCCGAGCTTGCAGAGACCCCCATGCGGTCAGTGACCTCTGCAACGGCTTCCCGGCAAAGCTGCAGCTGCTCGAGGGGCTCGCCCGGCCCTCCAGGCTCTCGGAGTCGTGTGAGCGGCGAGCGTCACTGCTGTGAGCAACCGAGGTCATGGACCACGGTGCGTCTGCTTCTGTGCTCCCAGCCCAGCCAGAGCCAGCCCGGAGCCAGTGCCCAGTACACATTTGTTGAATGAATGCAAGAATGACCTAGCTGCTAGTCAGTTATTAGGACCCAGTCCTAATAACTCGTCTGTGGCCTCGGCAGTTTGCTTCGCTAGTGGAGGCCCTGCCTCCTCACATTGGAAAGGGGATGGTACCCCTTCTCTTCTAGGTGGCCGTGAGGACTAAATGAGAAATGCGTGTGAAGCAAACACCCTCGGGGCCCCAGTTTCCCATCTGTAAAACCACTGACTGATCCACCGTCGCTGAGGGCACGCTGTGGCATCCCAGGATTGCAGCGCTGGGGCCTGGCCCAGACCCCGGGCTGCAGGGCCAGGGGTGAGCCCACAGCCCGGAGCCAGGCCAGGCTGCCACCTCGGCGGTCACGCCCAGCGCAGCCGAGCCTCCAGACCAGCTGTTCCCTGCGTTAGCCGCCCCTCCCGGGAGGGCCTCCAGCTCTGGAAGGGTGGGGAAGGAGAGGTCCCGGGAGCTGTCCAGGCAGCCTACGTGGTCTTGGGGCTGCAGGTGGCCAGCCGTGAGGGAACTGGGCCATGTCCTCAACAGCCAGGGCCCGGGGGCCAGGTTCTTTGTGGCTGCACCCCCTTCTGATCCCTCCTGGCCTCCTTGCCCTCAGGGTCTGGCGGGCCTGGTGAGGCCAGCTGGGCATTGGCAGCAGGTGTGTGGGGGCAGGGCAGTGGCCGATGCTCAGGGCCAGGCCTGGCCGGAGATGGGCCCGGAGAGCCCTGGCCAGAAGTCTCCCTCCCTGCTCCTCACGACTGTGTGGCTAACCCCTAGGCAAGTCCTCCGAGGCCGTGCAGAGGCGAGGTCACTGATGCATGCCAAGTGCTCAGGACAGCGCCTGGCGAGGGGTGAGGGCTGCACTAGTGAGCAGTGAGTGTGGACGCAGAGCTCTGAGACGGCCCTGAGATCCCGCCCCCTGGTGTCCACGCCGCATCATCGGCTCCCGTGGAATGTGGGTAGGACCCGTGACTGTGATGGGATTTCCCTTCTGACCTTAAGAGAGGGGGAGTGTCCTGGTGGGCCTGACCTAATCAGAGCTCCTCTTGAAGAGGGGGATTCTCCGTGAGGGACGTTCTCTGTTACTGGCTCTGGAGATGGAGGGCCGAGTGGCCAGGACCTGACAGTGACCTCCAGCTGCTGAGAGCGAGTCCCAGCCAACAACCTCACGAACTCAGAAGGGGACCTCGGGCTCCAGAGAGCATCACAGCCTGGCTGCGTGAGACCCTGAGCCGAGGACCCAGCTACGCCCTGCCTGGACTTCACCTACAGAGCCTGAGATGATGAGATGGATGTTGGTGTACGGGGGTCATTTGTTATGCAGCATAGACGACGAATACACAGCTAAATGGAGGGACATCAAAGGTCGGCTGGTTTTGAGGTTGTTGGACAGCCCCCGAAGCCCCTGGCCCTTGAATGCCACTTGCTTTTGTGCAGGGCACCCCGCCCTTGCTTTCACCCCATGACAGCCCGCTCAGCAGTCCTCAGCGAGGCAGCCCCAGGGCCCTGCTCATCCAGGCCGCCCAGCCCCCCCATGGGGGCTCCCATGGTGCGGGCTGAATTAATAACTTTTTTTTTTTTCTGAGGAAGACCACCTCTGAGCTAACATCTACTGCCAATCTTCCTCCTTTTTTTTTCCCCCCCAAAGCCTCAGTAGTTGTATGTCATAGTTGCACATCCTTCTAGTTGCTGTATGTGGGACACGGCCTCAGCATGGCCGGAGAAGCGGTGCGTCGGTGCATGCCTGGATCCAAACCCGGGCCGCCAGCAGTGGAGCGCGCCCACTTAATCGCTAAGCCACCAGGCCAGCCCTGAATTAATGACTTTTAATGAGCTCATCACAATTGCCGCTGTGCCTGGAGTCCCCGGGTCCCCCGAGGGCAGGCCTGCCCCCCGGAGGGAGGCGGAGGGAGGAGCATCCTCTCGAGGGGAGGCTCCAGCCCCGTCACAGACTGCAGGGGAGCGACCTCGAGCCGCCTGTCAGGCTGAAAACGCCTGGAAGGGCTGATGCACGGTCCACGGCTCCCTGAGGGGCTGCAGAGAGGGCTGGTTTGGAAGCTGCATCTGTTTTTTTTAAATGGGGTGTGCATGTCATAGAGCAGCCAAGACGCATACACACTAGACAGGATCTAAACAACCGGACCAAGTCCTCTCCCAGAGAAACCAGTACTGAGCCTCCGGGAGCATCCTGTCGGAGTTTCCTCCAGGTGCACACAGATTCCCGCCCCATGCACACACACACACACGCACACACGCACCCTCACCTCCACACCCACCTCCACACCCACACGCATGCTCACCTCCACACCCACCTCTACACACACACATGCATGCTCACCTCCACACACACACCTCCACACACACACACACACACTTCCACACCCACCTCCACACACACACACTCACTTCCACACCCACCTCCACACACACATGCACACTCACCTCCACACACACACACGGATGCTCACCTACACACACACACCTCCACACACACACATGCACGCTCACCTACACACCCACCTCCACACACACACGCACGCCACCTACACACTCACCTCCACACACAAACGCTCACCTCCACACCCACCTCCACACACACATGCATGCTCACCTCCACACACCTCCACACACACACACGCACATGCATGCTCACCTCCACACACACTTCCACACACACGCTCTCCTACACAACCACCTCCACACACACTCACCTACACACCCACCTCCACACACACACGCTCACCTACACACCCACCTCCACACACACACATGCATGCTCACCTCCACACCCACCTCCACACACACACACACACACACGCTCACCTCCACACCCACCTCCACACACACACACGCCACCTCCACACACACATGCACGCTCACCTCCACACACACACCTCCACACACACGCACGCTCACCTACACATCCACCTCCACACACACACGCATGCTCACCTACACACCCACCTCCACACACACCTCAACACACACACACACGCACGCTCAACTACACACACCTCCACACACACACGCACGCTCACGTCCACACCCACATGCATGCTCACCTCCACACCCACCTCCACATACGCATGCTCACCTCCACACCCACCTCCACACACACACGCATGCTCACCTCCACACCCATCCCCACACACGCACACGCACGCTCACCTACACACCCACCTCCACACACACACACATGCACGCTCACCTCCAAACACACCTCAACACACACACACGCACGCTCAACTACACACACCTCCACACACACGCACGCTCACCTCCACACCCACACGCACGCTCACCTCCACACCCACCTCCACACACGCATGCTCACCTCCACACCCACCTCCACACACACACACACGCATGCTCACCTCCACACCCACCCCCACACATGCACACGCACGCTCACCTCCACACCCACCTCCACACACACCCGCACACACATGCTCACCTCCACACACACGCATGCCCACCTCCACACACACCTCCACACACATGCATGCTCACCTCCACACACACCCGCACACACGCATGCTCACCTCCACACCCACCTCCACACACACACACGCATGCTCACCTCCACACACACACCCGCATGCTCACCTCCACATACCTCCACACACACACACGTGCAGTCATCTCCACCCTCACCTCCACACACACGCATGCTCACTCCACACACACCTCCACGCACACACACGCATGCTCACCTACACACACACCCCCGCACATGCTCACCTCCACACACACATGCATGCATGCACACAATGCTTGCCTCCACATGCACACATGCACACACCCATGCACACTCACGCCCCCACACACGCACATGCATGCTCACCTCCACACACACACGCTCACCTCCACGCACACACCTCCACACCCACCTCCACGCACACACACATGCAGACACTCACCTCCACACCCACCTCCACACACGCACACACACATGCATGCTCACGTCCACGCTCATCTACACACACACACACACACACACACACACGGGTCACAGTGTGATCCTGTGTTTTCTCTCTCTTGTTAACTCAGTAACAAGCCCAGACAGATTCTCTGCCCATAAATCCAGACCTGAGCTGTGGCCCGCTGGCCCCTAGAACTTCCTGTGTGTGTGTTGGCGGAGGACTGAGTGTCCCCAGGTCCGTGTGACAAGTGACACTGGCACTCTGGTGTCCACACCTTTGCCTCCACGTGATCGACTGCTGGTGTTAAATGCTGAGACGAACAGCTGTCAGACGTTGCGGACCCTGCATAAATATTTGTGGATTTTTAAATTTCTATGCTAAGGGATACGCCTTTTCCAGTATCTACGGCGGGACGTGGCAGTGCGGCCGTTTGCCGACACCTCGGGGAAGCCAGTTTCCCAGCCAACGGTGGAGAGCTCGTCTTCTCTTTTCCCTGCATGACTCTGATCACTAGGAAGTTGGAACACGTTTCATTTCATTTTGTTACTGGCATTTGTCTATTTGTGTCTCTCTCTCTTTCTCTCTCTCTCTCGTGAATTCTGGTTCATTTACAAGTTTTTCTCTTGGGTACTTTTCTTCCTTCAAAAAACTCCTGCGAGTGCCTCCCTGCTGGGCGGGTCCTGAGAGTTGGAAGGGGGCAGCCGTGTGAGCGTTTTGGGCAGGAAGCCGCAGGGCAGAGATAAGGGGCGCTCGGGGGTAGGAGCCCCACCTCGGGAGGTGGCCAGCCCCGGTCCTCTGAGAAAGCAGAAAAGTGGAGTTCAGGAGGGAACTGTTAGTCTACAGAAGGTTCTCGGAGAGCCACCCTTCCTGGCGTATAGATAGAGACATCACTCTCCCCAAAGACAATAGGATCAAAAGGAAACCAAGCCAGGAAGGAGGAAACCTGGCCTCAGGCTTCTCATCTGTGAGATGGGACTCAGGACCTTCCTCTCTGCCGGGTCCCAGGGTCGGCTCTTGTTGTCTTCTCAGTGGGCCAAGTGTAGCTCCTCACCAGCTCGGGTGTCCCCGGTGCCCCTCCAACACACGCTCCACGCAGCAGCAGAGGAGCAAGACCCCCTCACTTTGGGAATCCAGCCCAATTTCTCACAAGCTGTGGTGCCCCTCAGTTTTTTGCATGCATGCTGTTCTGTCTGCCGAGAACACTCTTCCCATCTTCACCTGGCTAACTCACTGACCCACAGGTCTCGGCTTAGGTGTCACTCCCTCTAAGAGCTTGCCCTGATGCCCCTCTCCACCCAGGCTTTGCTGTGCATGGGGTCTGTCCATCTGCCCCTCCCGGAGGCCGGCAGCCACGCCTCCGTGATGCTTTGCTGTAGAGCCCACATCCCGCCTGTAGACTGAGGGTGCCTGGCCCAGAGCAGGCGCTCAGAGGGTATTTGTTAGGGGGGAGTGTGGACAGACAGGAGCTGGGGGTGCAGACCTGCCGGGTCAGCTTGCCTCCACTCCCTCCCGGGATTGGCTCACAGGTTTGGTCCGGAATTTGGCTTAGAGGTGGAAATGACAAACAGTAATTGCCAGAAGCTGCAGTTGGGCTTCATGGAAGGGGCAGCAACAGGGTCAGCAGGCATGAGCCGGACCTTTGCTTCTGGGCAGTTCACAGGCCACTGGTCACCTTCTCTGCCTCAACTTTGCCTCTGAGGAATGGGGTCGAGTTTCCTGTTGTTCCACACGTGTGGGGCAGGAGCCAGGATCCAAGGCGGGGAGACACGGGCTTAGGTTGTTGGAAAGACATGTAGACGGCCGCCATCCTCGCTCCCTGCCCTCCCCAGTCCCCCCCAGCCCTGCTTTGTCCCTGACTCACCTGGGCCTGTCCAGAAGCCTGGCCAGCACGTTGCTGCAGAACCCAATCATTCTGCGTGTAAAATCACGTCCAGCCCTTGCTGGCTGCATTTCAGCCACAGGGCCTGTACCACTCCCGGTCTCCCTGGCAGCGCCAGGCCACAGGGCGGGTATGAGAAGCCCTCAGGTTAGGGTATCATTTTGGCCTGTATTTATTGTTCCAGAGTGGTGCAGTGGCTGCCTTTCGCAGATGGGGACACAGGCTCAGGGTCAGGCTCACAGGTGGAGTTGGGAAGGGATGTGCACAACGCATTCCCACTGGGCCCCGGTCTTCCCCGAGACTCACTGCTGGAGGGGAGTGAGCTCCTCCTGGGAGGGGAGTGGCACCACCTCACGGACCAGCTGGGCAAAGTGGGGAGGGGCGCGCTGTGCCCACGAGTGTGCATCCAGCCCAGGACGCCAGCCTCTGTGGGCCCTCAGGAAATCCTCGTTGAGTGACGAACGATGGAGGCTAACACATTTAACCAAATCTTGCTTTGGCCTGTGAGTCAGTGTGTTTGATGTGAAGGGACCTGCGACCCTGCCCTGTCTGCTGGAATCATCTGAGCACCTCCCTGGCTGCTCCTCTCTGGCAATGCCCTCTTCTCCCCTCAGCCACTGAGCCTTCCTGGGGCAGGCATCACACTCAACCCCTTTCTCACGGGACCTCAGTCATTCTTGCAAGAACCCACCGAGGGAAACAGCCAGATCTCGGCTCCACCAATGGTGGGGCCTCAACGAGTTTTTATCCTATCTGTGCCTCAGTTTCCTCAACTTTAATTAGACATAAGAGCAACATCTACCTCATAGGTGGGGGATTAAGTGTGGTAATATATACAAAGGGCTTAGCTAGTGACTAGCACATGATGACTGCCCATTAAATGTGTCTATCACCACCATTAATGCCATAATCACCCTCATTATCACATCACATCATCACTATCACCATCACCATCACCATCATCTTTACCACCACCACCGTCACCACCACCACTACCACCATCATCCTCACCATCATCATCATCATCACCACCATCACTATCATCATCTTCATCATTACCACCAACATCATCATCACCATCTTCTTCACCACCATCATCATCATCACCATCATCACCATCTTCATCACCACCACCATCAAAATCATCATCACCATCATAATCATCTTCAACATCACCATCACCACCATCATCATCATCATCTTCATCACCAGCACCACCATCTTCATCACGACCATCATCTTCATCATCATCATCACCATCATCATCTTCAACATCACCATCATCACCATCATCATCACCACCATCGTCATGTTCATCACCACCACCACCATCATCATCACCATCACCTTCATCACCATCATCACCATCACCTTCATCATCACCATCATCACCATCTTCATCATCATCATCATCATCACCACCATCATCATCACCATCTTCATCATCACCATCATCACCACCGTCATTACCATCATCATCACCGTCATCACCACCATCATAATCACCATCTTCATCATCACCACCATCATCATCTTCACCATCATCACCATCATCATCACCACCACCATCATCATCACCACCATCATCATCTTCATCATCACCACCATCATTATCATCTTCATCATCACCATCATCATCTTCACCATCACCATCATCATCATCTTAATCATCACTATCATCATCATCACCACCATCATCATCTTCATCATCACCATCATCACCTTCATCATCACCACCACCATCATCATCATCACCATCACCACCTTCATCATAACCACCACCACCACCATCATCATCCTCACCATCATCATCATCATCATTGTCACCACCATCACCATTACTACCACCATCATCACCACCATCACTATCATCATCACCATCATCACTATCATATCACTGTCATTATACATTTAACAAATATGAACTGTTTGGAATATAAGCTCACATTCTCATGACTGTTTTAGACTGACTTCTCCCATCTACTTTACACCTCCTGTGTGCCAGGCATTAAGGTAGGTACTTCACAAGTCCTAATGCACAGGCTTCTGGGTTGCAAGCCTGAGATGTGGCTCTGCCTGACTTAGGTGGGCAAGGAGTTTTCCTGAGGGTTGTCAGTTCCCAGGAGCTCATGAATTCGTGGGAAAGCTGGACAACAGGCAGAACCAAAGGGGATGGGCAGCACTGCTGAAGTGATGACCTGGAGCTGTGCCCTGTGGCCCTGGAGGCTCCTTGAGTAACCTTAGGCCTATGTCAGCCTCCTTTGTCATGGGCATGCTGAGCATTCGCCTCACGCTGAAAACTCATCAGCAGCCCCAGCTCCCCGCGCCCCCCCGCCGCCTTTGGTGGTCTTTGGTCACAAAGGCCAACCTCTGTGCTGAGCCTCAGGTCTCCCTGCAGGACTGATTTTGCCAACTTCTTGAGCTGCCTCCTCTCATTTCCCTCCTGTCCAACCAGCTCCCTGGGTGCCACAGGCCCCTTGCAGCTGCCTGCCCCCCACCTCTGGTTAGGACATTCTGCTCTCCCTTCCAACTAGAAAGTCCTACAGGGCCCATTCTATACTCACCTCCTCCAGGCAGCTGTCGAGGGGCTCCCCAGGGAGTGTGAGCTGCTCCCCCCTGAAACTGAGAACAAAGAGGTTAAAAAATCTTCCCCACCAAAAAACTCTGAGATAAGCTTTGCTCACTGCAGCTGTGAGTATGCAGCATAATCACAGTTGTTCAAAACTAACAGGTCTTCCTGTCCCTCCTAAGGGTCACATGAGTGACCTGTCTTTCCCAGGAAGTCAAGGTCCAAACATCAAGATTCAGCCTCACAAGGCCAAACATAGGCTGATGATGAAAACTAACCAGGGAAGTCCAGACAGTCAAGGGAAAGAAATTCAGTCTTCAAGGCCAAAGGCAAGCTGATGGGAAGGAGCCAACCAGCACAACCATATGCTTCGCGCTCCCCTCCCCCACCTGAAACCCCAGCACGCGCTCCCCTCCCCCACCTGAAACCCCAGCACGCGCTCCCCTCCCCCACCTGAAACCCCAGCACGCGCTCCCCTCCCCCACCTGAAACCGCAGCACGCGCTCCCCCAAACCCCAGCACGCGCTCCTCCCCACCTGAAACCCCAGCACGCGCTCCCTCCCCACCTGAAACCCCAGCACGCGCTCCTCCCCACCTGAAACCCCAGCACGCGCTCCCTTCCCCACCTGAAACCCCAGCACGCGCTCCTCCCCACCTGAAACCCCAGCACGCGCTCCCCCCAAACCCCAGCACGCTCCCTCCCCACCTGAAACCCCAGCACGCGTTCCCTCCCCACCTGAAACCCCAGCACGCGCTCCTCCCCCACCTGAAACCCCAGCACGCGCTCCTCCTCCCCCACCTAAAACCTCAGCACACTCTCCCCCCTCTACCTAAAACCCTGGATTAAAACCCCTACCTTCTTCCCTTGAGGAGGTGGATCTGAGATCTAACTCCCCTCACCTCGTTTGGCTGCCTTTCGATAATAACAAGCCCGCTTTCCTTGCCGCGAGCTTGGCGTACTTCCTTTCTGGCTGTCCTGTGTGTTGGGTGACACATCCTCTTGCTGCTGAAGGTTGGGCCTCCAGTCTTTTTACGCTGCTTCCAGGGCGATCTGCTTGTGCTTCTGTTGGTCTCCCCCCTTCACAGGGCTCCCCTGGTGCAGAGGTGTATCCCCGTGCCCAGGCAGGGCTGGCACAGGTTTGGGCTCGCTCCACACTGGGTAGATGGATGGGTGAGCAGCTGGACGCTCACGCACCGCCGTCCACGGTCTCCTCCATGTCGGGACGCCCTTCCTCCCACTCCCCTCAACAGTGCACATCCATTCTGGAATCTGCTAGTGACACCTCTCCCCACGTTCGCCCTCAGGGCTTGGGAAGGGAGGGGGGCACCTGCTGTATGCCTAGTGTTGGCTGCTTCCAGGCTGTTTTACCCTATTGTTCGCTCCCAACAATCCTAAGAAGATGGCTCTTGCCATCTTGCAGACGAGGAAACTAAGGCTCAGAGAGATACAGTGGCTTGTCCGAGGTCGTGAGGGACCAAGTGTTTGAGACAGGGTCAGGCCCTGCTCTGCCGGACGCCAGCTCCAGATTCCGATGCTCTGGGCCCCCAGGCGGCTCCAGGGCATCAGGCTCCACCCTGCAGGGTGCCATTAGCCTCGACTCATCTGTTGGCTGTGCTTAGGGGCTAATTATCCTCCTCCTCTCACCCCTGCCCTCCTTCTGAGGCCATGCTGATGGGGCTCCTGCCGCGGGGCTGTTCCCAGCATACGTTGGGCAGGGGATTTCAGAAGTGTGGGTGATGCTCAACAGTGGCTGCAACAGAAATATTGAGTGGGTTCCATGATGTACAGGGTGACAGGGAACTTGCGTTCCCTCCAGGAGACGTGGTTTTTACAAGTCAGCAAATAGCATTCCCAGAAGTTGGCCACCAGCCTGCAGGCATGGAGGCGTGAGCAGAGCCCAGTCACACTACCTCCAACCAACCAACTGACCACTTTGCTCTCTCTGGGGGCACAGGGCGGGGTCCTCCAGGCTGTGTGGCCTCAGGCCGGTCCTTCCGTCTCTCTGGGGCCAGATTTCTCCAGTGGCAAAATAAGAGACTAAAACTCCTCAGTTGTTTGCAATCGGCATCAGACAGGGTTAAGTAGGTGAAATGCCCTGTAGACTCAGAGATTTTTAACATTATTTCTGTTGCCCCTTCACCTGGTCACTGTGGGTAAGCTGTGGCTGAATAGGTGTGGCCGGTGGGAACCTGGGCAGGTGGGATCCCCACCTCACTGGATTGCCAGGGAGACAGATAAGGGGATGCATAGGAAGAGCTCCCCATGGGCGCTAGCTGCTGCCCTTGTCATCAGAAGGCTACTGTCAGAGCCGTGAATTACCCGTGGGGCCTGGAAACGTGTTCATCAAGGGCGGGCCCTGCCTGTGCCTGGGGCTGCTCACCATGCTCGGACCGGCTCCCCCTGGGCTCTTCGCAGGGCCTGGGGATGGACCGGACACTGTGGGGGGCCTCCACCGGGGCTGAGTGAACTGTCGAGAGGCGCCATGTTGAGGAAAATGCCCTGAGCCTGGAATCAGGAGACCTGAGTTCTAGTCCAGGTTCTTCCAGGCCAGCCCAAGGCCTCAGAGGAGACGCACACAGTCCACACTGACCAAACACCCAGTTCCCTGCGCTCCGTGGCCCGGGCACAGCACGCGCCAGGCCGAGCACCTGCCTTTAGCAAAGACCCTTGGAGTGTTTGCATCGTGAGGCTTGCTCGGTGCCTGACTTGTGAGCTCCTGGAGGACGGGCCCTGGTTTTATCCCCCCGAGTCCTCAGACCCGCGTCAGATGCTTCCTGAATGAACGAATGAACAAATGGAGTATTTGTTTAAAATTTTATTTCCGTGAAGAGGGATCTCAGGTTGAGGGCCCTCTGGAAGGCTCACGCATCCCTTCCCTCCTCTTCTCCACATCTTCAGTGTTTTCTTTACAATGAGCTTGAGAGGAAATAAAACATGTGTCTCCCCGTGCTGTGATCTGAATGTTTGCGTCCCCCAAATTCATATGTTGAAATCCTAACCCCCAGTGTGATGGTCTTAGGAGGTGGGGCCTTTGGGAGGAGCTGGGGTCATGATGATGGGGCCCCATGACGGGATTAGCGCTCCAACGAGAAACCCACAGGGCTCCCTCACCCCGCCTGCCGGGTGAGGACACAGCTGGAAGTCTGCAGCCAAACCCTGCTGCACCGATCTTCCTGCCTCCAGAGCCATGAGAGACGAGGGTCTGCTGTTCCTAAGCCCCCAGTCTATAGTGTTCTGTTATAGCAGCCCGGACGGCCCGAGACACCCCCAAAGCTAAGGCCCCAACCCAAATGAATGGTGGCTGTTTGCTGAATCATGGAGTGAACTCTGGAGGGATGCGGAGGAGGTGGGGGGATGCCACCCATCTCTGCTCCCCTCCCCATCAGTGCATCTATTCTCATGAAAACAGGAGCAAGGGGTCTGCTTTCTGACACAAGGGGGGCAGGATGCACGGAGCTTGGGAATGTCAGACGTCTGCGGCTGGTCCACCACCTGGCAGTGTGTCCATTTCCCATCTCCATGGTGCATCTGTCGTGTGGCCACGGATCCAGATGTACTAGGAGTGGACAGATGCCCGTGGGCAGGGCGGTCCCATCTTGGGCTGGTGTCTCTCACAGGATGGAACTTGGTGACTCGTCAGACAGACCTTGGGCTCTGGTGGAGAAGGATAGAAAGCAGCGCGTCATCTTAGTACCAGTAATGAGATGTCACCTCTGGACACTGGAGTTTTTGGAGCGTTCCACGAAGTTCCCAGTGCTGTCGCCAGATGCGCCCACGCTCCTCTCCTTCAGAAAAGGGTGTTCTTCTGCATTTATCCTGGTGCCCACAGGGGCTCCCACTTGATCAGTGCTCAAACATGTTCAGTTGAATTAGAAACCACGGTTGGTGGATCCCAAAGGGGACACGTGCTCAGGTGGCCTGAAGGAATTTTCTGGAAAGGGCAATCAATGTCCTCCGGGTGATCTGAGAGCAGTTCCAGAGGAAGAGGAAGAGGAAGAGGAAGCAGCAGCCAACATGGGTGGTGTGGGGTCAGTCCCTCAGCTCCTCTGCCCACTGGGCCCTGAGTCCCTGTGGCAGCTCTCTTTCTCCATCCCTTTGCTGGAGGCTGGGGTCCCCTGCTGACCTCAGTGTTCACCTACACAGCCCCTGTGCTCACCTGCTCACCCACTGGCCCCCGTGCTCACCGCTGGCCCCCTGCTCACCCGCTGGCCCCCCGTGCTCACCCGCTGGCCCCCCTGTTCACCCGCTGGCCCCCCGTGCTCACCCGCTGGCCCCCCTGCTCACCCGCTGGCCCCCTGCTCACCCGCTGGCCCCCCGTGCTCACCCGCTGGACCCCCGTGCTCACCCGCTGGACCCCGTGCTCACCGCTGGACCCCGTGCTCACCGCTGGACCCCTGCGCGCACCCGCTGGCCCCCTGTGCTCACCCGCTGGCCCCCCGGCTCACCCGCTGGCCCCCGTGCTCACCCGCTGGCCCCCCGGCTCACCCGCTGGCCCCCGTGCTCACCCGCTGGCCCCCTGCTCCCATGTCCAGCCCCACGATTCTCTTCCTTGCGCTCAGCACCTGCTGCCCCAGGTGCTGCTCTAACACCGGAAGGCGTGACCATCCGTGGACTGACCATCATGGGCCAGGCCTTGCATGTCGGGGCTTTGCTGAAATCATGTCAGCAGCTCTGCAGGGGTGTTGTTTCTGACCCCTTTAACAGGTGAGGCGACTGAGGCTGGGGGTCAGAGAGTTCACAAAAGTGTGGAGTCAGGATGCTAATCCGGGTCTGTCTGACTCAACGCCGGCATCGTCCCTCAAACCACATTGTGGCCCCAGGTCCTGGTCTGACGCTGCCGACAGGCTGTCCCCTGGGCCTCGCCGGACCTCATGTCCTCACCCCCAAACAGAGGGGTGGACCCTGCGGCTTTTAAGGGCATCCTGATCCTTCCGTAAAGCTTCGGACTTCCTCACCTTCCCTGGAGGGGGACGGTAACTGTTCCTACGGTAACGTCAGAGTGGTCGTGCCTCCCTGCCGGGGTTTACATGTGCGACTTCACGTAACCCCGGAGGGAGACACAGTCGACCCCCCTCACTGAAGATAAGGAGGGAAGGCTCAGAAGACTGGGGGACGTGCCAAGGTCTAGAAAGTGGGCGAGGGAGGATCTGAGCCCCGTCTTTCCAACTTCAAGGCCGTCTCGGAGGCCGTTTTTGACCTCCCGTTGGAGCGGACAGCCTTTCTCCCTAGCCTGCTCCTCGTCACACGCATACTTCTCTCTCCACCTCTGTCCTGGCACCTCGCTCAGCCCTCACACAGCCTTGGTGCTTGACAGGTGAAAACTCTCGCTGAGCGAGCAGATGAATGGATGATCTCCTGGGATGAGGGTAACGATGTTGGTCAGAGCCCACGTGTAAGTGCACAGTTTGTGAGCAGGCGGTACCATCTGGTGCCCTGACCGCGGCTGGGGGTCAGCGGGTTACCCTCCTGACCTCTTCTAATCCTCACGCCAACCCTGTGGGGAAGGGACCACTGTTCTGGTGCGTCCAGGCTGCTGTGATAAAATCCCTCAGACTGTTTATTTCTCACGGTTCTGGAGGCTGGAAGTGTGAGATCTGGGCGCCAGCATGGCAGGGGCAGCACCCTCTTCCACGTGCAGACTTCCCGTGGTGTCCTCACTAGGTGGAGGGGGCAAGGGAGCTCCCTGGGGTCTCTTTACGAGGGCACTACTCCCATTCATGGAGGCCCCACCCCCACGACCTAATCACCTCCCAGAGGCCCCACTTCCTAACCCATCACCAGGGCGGCCAGACTGAAGGATCTAAACACAGCCCCTGCCCGGGCCCTTTGGGACACACCCTGCTCATGGAACCTGAAGTGACATGATTGAGGCTTTCCAGGGCCTGTCCCTGCCTCAGTCCACAACCTCCACTTCCTGCCCACCCCTCCTTGTTACTGAATTATCTCCTACTTGCCCCGTCTTGGTCTGCCTCTTGTTGTCCTTGCTCTGGGAGACCCAGGCTGGCTCAGGAGCTGCTCCCAGGACCCCCAGAGCCCAGGGCTTCCTTCTGCCGCAGCCTCGATCCTGCAGGGGGCACATGTCCAGGTTCCGGCTTGCTCTCTGTCTCCGTCCTGTGAACTCCAAGGGGGAGGGGACAGAGGAGACTCATCCCGGCACATCCCAGACGTGCAGCGTCCTGGGGCCCAGGGTCTCTTCCCTGCCTCACTAAGGAATTGACTGGGACCCGCTGTGGCTGAAGTGAGCGTGAGACTGGGAAGCGCAGACAACACGGCCGACTCGAGCACTTTTCCACCTTCTGCAATTTTAAGGAAATCTGCTCCTTCTCTCTCTCTCTCTGCTCCACTCTACCTCCCCCCTCCCAGGAAGATAATTTCTACCAGGATTTTACAAAACTAAGTGCTCCAAAGCTGGCAAACAAGTCGGTCACAATGGGCAGACCTCGAGGTGTGGAGGGCACAATATTGCTCAGTTTTGACGGAGGACTGGCACTGGGTCTCTCTGAATTATTTCCTGATTTTCAAAGCAGTTCATGCTCTTACAGAAAATGTGGCAGTTACAGGAACAGAAAAAGAATCAGAAAATCCCCGAAACACTCACAGTTTACCACCCCCACGTGCCACCGCTGGGTCGGGCACCTTTCTCTCCAGGCACTGCTCAGAGTTGCAATCACAGTGCATTTTCAGTGGTTTTCACTAAATAATTCGCAATAGGCATTGTCTTCAGTGCACCTGCCTTCTAATGGCTGCGTGGTGCCGTGTTGTGGGGATACAATAACGTATTTGCCATCTTCCTGTTGTTGGGTGTTTAGTTCATTTCCCTTTCTTCTAGCCTTCCCGACTTCCCTTTTCTGCATGTGTGCGGGCAAACACTTTTGCTGACATTTCGGATTGTTCCTTTGGGGTGCCTGCCTGGAATGCAGATCACTGGGCTCTGGGGGGGCATCCTCATAGATCTGGATTCATTCCGTTTGCTGCTCCCCCAGAGACCCCAGCGCCTCCGGTCTCAGATCTCAGCAGCCGGCTGCCCCCCGCCTCCCCGGGCTGTGGGTGGTGGTTTTGAGCCCTGTGGTCAATAGAAAACCATTTAATCTTCTTACCTCAAATCTTATTTCTGATGAAAAATTTAAACCCTCTGTAGGGTGCCATGCAGGGTTTAATCCCTTTATCTTCCAATCTTACAAAAAAAATTGTATTAAAATCTTAAATATTTTCAGCACGACTTTAAAAAAGTGCCCTAAAAAGTACGGGCGTGCCCCTCACTGGGCCATCTTGCTCAGTCTCGCCGAGATACACATCTCAGCGAGAAAGCTCCGCGGAGGCCCCCAAGGCTCCGCCCCTGCTCAGTAATATTGCATGGTGCCACACTGCCTAAGAAATTCCTCAAAGTCCACCAGAATCTGGTCTCAGCCACTCCTGCTGGCTCCTTTTGTCCTGCAATCACACTCACATATACACACACGCACACATGCACACTCACGCACACATGCACACTCACACACTCACACACACACACACACGTTTGGCCACATCTTGGATGACCCACAGGCCCACGCTCCGACTTCACCTCTGTCGTTGCCTCAGCCTGGACTGCCCTCTCTGCGCTTCCCTCCTCAGTCTTCCATGGTCTGTCCAGGAGAGTCCCGCTCCCCGGAGCCCCTGCTGAGACCTCTATTTCTGTCCTGTTGAGGCCTGGGCTTGAATGATAGTGCTTCCGCAACTTCATCAAAGCTAACTGCTCTGAATGGTTTTCTCATATGAACAATTGGAGCAGGAGTCTCCTAGGGCTGTGCTGAGATTTAAATAAAGTAAAATTAAATAAGCTTAATTATAAAATACACTTAACATTAGATAAAATTCAATAAGCTGAGTTAACACTGGTTCTTTCCCCTCTTCAGTCACTTTTTCGTCCCCAGTTGCACATAACAAGCTCTCAGAGCACGCTCGTGGAAATGAATTGGTTCACAAATGGCAGTGCTTCCACTCAGTGTAACTGACCTGGTTCACTTGTCTCGAAAAGCAAGAGCCAATAGTACTTCTCAAAGGCGCTCAGAATGGTTTTGTCCACATCTTCTCTCTGCTCATCACAGTGGGAGAACCCAGCCTTATTTAATCTCCACGGTCTATGTTTTGTCTGCCATGGTCCCTTACACGCAGTGGGCACCCGGAAGATCCTTGCGGGTGAACGGGTGGCTTGCCTTTATGTAGCACTGACTGGCTAAGCTGTCCCTCGCTTGTGTCTCAGCACGATGCTCTAGTCTCCCCTGAGCGATGTCCCTGGAATCCGGCTCCCCCTGGAGCCATGGAGAGGCGACGGGAGCTGCTGTACGTGGTTAGACAGAAGCCTCCCTATGGAGCCACCTGATGCCCCCACTGCAGAGCCTCAGATGGTCCCTGGGGAGCCTTGGAGGGACTTGGGGATCTCCTGCTACCATGCTGTCAAGGCCACCTCCATTGTCCCAGCTATCCCCCTGCACCCCTGCGGGTGCAGGGGGGGATACCAGGGGCTGCAGAGCTGCCTGCTCTTCCTGGAAAGTCAAGAAGGCCTTGACACTTCTGTTCTGGTTTCAGGCAAGGTCCGATCTTGGATGTGAAAGCAGATCAGCAGGAGGGCCGGGGAGAGAGGAAGCTGCTGCATTTGGCGGATGGAGGCTGCGCCTGGGGCCGTGGAGGGATGACGAGGACGTTGGGATGGAGCCGGAAGGACTGAGTTTGATTCCCAGCACGCTGATTTCTAGTTACATGGCCCTGGAAAAGACACTTGCCTCATCTGAGTCTTCCTTTCTTCAACCATAAAGTGGGAATCGCAACTGAGGCCGACATTTCTCTGAGTGCTCACTGTGGTGTGCCTGGCACTGTTCTAAGCCCTTTATGCATATTCGTGAGTTTAATCCTAACAGCAGCCACAGGAGGCAGGTGCTATTGCTGGCTATTAATATCCCCGTCATACAGATGAGCAGAGGAGGCCCAGGAGGTTGAGTGACTTGCCCAAGGCCACGTGGCTGGGGTGAGGTGGCCAGTGCAGGTTGTCCATCCTCATGCTTCCTCCAGCCACCTGCCCTCTCTCCAGTCCTTACAGCACTGGCACCAGGGAGACCCCCACAAGGGTGAGCCCCCTCCCCACCAGCCACACTTTGTTCTTCAGAAAGGGGTAGGCTGTCAGAGTCTCCTAGTGAGGGTGGGTGGGTGGGAGTGGGGAAAGGTGGGGTGAGGGTCTGCCTTCTGGCTCCATTCATGTCTGGTTGCCACTGCAGAGAAGATGCCAGAAAAGCTTCCTGGAGCCAGCAACTTCCAAATGCCTTCCCTGCTCCTTGTCCTGCCAACTGGCCACTGAAGGGATTGGAAGATTCCCACGGGGTGACTAGGTTCAGAAGCCAAGAGGGGTCAGCGGAGGTGGGGAGAGAGACAGACTCCCCTTCCCAAGGGCAGCAAGAGCCACCTGGAAGGGCAGAGCTCAGCTCCAAAGGTGTGTCCACACTGCAGCCCCGCTGGGAGCTGCTTCTCCCACCTTCTCCGGCTCTCCTTCCCTCTCCCTCTGCTTTCCTGTCCGGGCTCCCGCCTTCCGCCCACTTCCTCTGTTCCTCTTTACCTTTCCTTCCTCGTCTCCCTCCTCCCCTCCTTCCTCCTCCAACCCCTTTCCTCTTCTTGCAGCCGTTCTTGGTGCACAAACTTGGATGAGTCCCTGGCCCTGAGCTGGGGATTGGGGAAGGGGAGTGTGACCCAGCCGGCGCGAGCTTTGTCTCTCTAGCTCCCTCCTTGTCGCTCCCTCTGCCACCCCGCACAGCTCCCTGCCCCCTCAGTCTCCCTGCTCTCTGCCCCCCACAAACCGCCGGGTCACTCGGCAGTTTGGTACCAGTGCAGAGGCGCGCTGGGCGTGTGGTGAAGGGTGACGCATCCGAGGAGGAGCGGACCCGGGGGCTAGCATCTCCACTGCGCATGAGTCACCGCTGGAGGCTCCGGCGGAGAAGCTGTGACCATTGTAAGGACCGACCAGGTCCGGAGTAGAAGGTGCGGAGCTCCCTCCCGCAACTCCATGAGGAGGGAAGGAAAGACAAGGCGACAGCAAAGAGACCTCTGTGCCCGCCACACCCCTCGCCCTGACGCCTACCTTTAGCCGCGGGACGGCGTCGCGGGGTAGCAGTGCGCCCAGCGCGGGGACGGCGAGCGCGTTCAGCACCCTGGACAGCGCCGCGGGCGGTGACAAGTGCGGCGGCGTCTGCGATCCGCCCGCCCCGGGCCGCTCCCGGCTCCGCAGCGCAGCGCGCTTGGACAGGGCACCCAGGACCCGGTGCTTGCCGCCGCTTTCCGAGTGCCGTTCCGGACCCTGCCCGCCGCCTCTGGATCTCCGGGACTCCGCGGGCGGGCCGGCTCCCCGCCGCGCTCCCCTCCCGCGCCGGGAGATGAGCCATGAGCGCGGCCCCCGCTGCCGCCGGCCCGCGGGGCGCCTGGCGAGCTGCTAGCGCCCTGGGCCCGGGAGAGGCGCTGCTGGCGGGGCTGCCGGCGCTGGCGCAGGCCGTGTCGCTGCTGTCCAACGCGCTGGTGCTGCTCTGCTGCGCCTATAGCGCTGAGCTGCGCGCGCGCCCCGGGCGTCTTCCTGGTGAACCTGTCGCTGGGCCACCTGCTGCTGGCGGCGCTCGAGATGCCGTTCACGCTACTCAGCGTGCTGCGCAGGCGGCCGCTGTCGGGGCCAGGCGCATGCCAGGTCGTTGGTTTCCTGGACACCTTCCTGGCGTCCAACGCGGTGCGGAGCGTGGCGGCACTGGGCGCGAACCAGTGGCTGGCGGTGGGTTTCCCGCTGCTCCACGCCCGGCGTCTGCGACTGCGCGACGCCCGCCTGCTGCTGGCCTACGCGTGGAGACAGTCGTTGGACTTCGCGTTTGCTGCGTTCGTCTGCTCGAGGCTCGACTACAGCGGCGCCTTGGCGTCCTACTCGCTGCGCCTGCAGTCCTCGCCGCCTTCCCCGCCGCGCTCCACGCCGCGGGCTTCTCGCTGCCGCTCGCCGCGCTCAGCCTCCCCTCCGTCGAGGTGCTGCGGGTGGCGTGCGGCCACTGCCGGCGCATAGACGCATCACCATGCAAGCGCCGGAGCAGATGGTAGACTTGCACCCCAGGTAGCCGGCCCGTGTGCCCCAACCCTGAGGGCCTCACCAGAGCTCCTGCCCCCTGCTCAGCAGTTGGCTCAAGGAGCCTGCGGGCACTGTCACCTGCTGCAGGCATTCACATGCTTGTGGGGCTTCCTGTGCACATGCCAACAGGGTTTCCATATTGGCTTCTTTGCACACTCTGTGTGTCTGCACACCGAAGGGCCAGATGCTTCTCAGCGTCTGTCTCTGCCGTGTAGAATATGTGCCCACAGCACACAGGGAGCTTTTGCAGGGGCTGTGAGGTGTGTGCCACGGCCCTGCTGTGGGGTCAGTCACACTCCCCTCCTGGGGCAGGTGGGTGTGGATCTGAACACTCCTCTCCGTTTCTGCCCCGCCGGCTGGGTGCCCTTGCCTGGCCTGGGGTCTCAGGTCTTGGGAGGGTCTGCCGGGTCCTGTCTGCTCACCACCTGGCCTGCATTTGCCCATTGCATCTTCCGCTGCTATCATCGCTCGCCTTGTCCTTCTCTCCCCTGTGTGCAGAGCTCCCCATACTCTCCTGCCCCAGGACGGCAGGCCCTGGTGGCTTCTCCCTCACTGAGGACCCAGCGTGCTCTCCTTCAGCAGGTCTGACTTAGTTCCCTCTGCACAGAGGGGAAGGAAGAGTGGGGGGGGTGGTTAGAGAGGGAAGGGGAAGAGAGTGGTCCCCTCCTCCCTGCCCTCCATGCCTCTTTTATTTCACCTTTACAGAAGAAATCCACCTCTTCCCCCTGTTCCTTCTCTCTCTTGTCCTGTCCCGCTCTATTCCTTGGGCTCTCCAGCCTGGACGTCCCCTGTGAACCTGCCCTGTCTGGCTCTCGGATCTGGGCTGTGGCTCTGCCCCCGGTCCCCGGGCGCCCTGAGGGCCATCCTCTCCTCTCTCCCTGCAGCGGGTGGCAGCCCTGCCTCCCTGAGCAGAAGCGGTGCCGCCAGCGGGCTGCCAGGAAGATCAGCCTCTTCATTGGGTCCTCCGTCATCTGCTTTGCCCCACGTGTTGTGACCCGCTGGGTCCTGGTTGTCAGGCGCCTGTCCTGGGAGCCGCTGGGGAGTGGGTTTGACCTCAGTCAGGCAGGCCTCTGATGTCTTCCGGCTGGGCACCTGGAGGGAAGTTGACACCCACAGGGCTCCTCCTCTACAGCTGAGGCACCAGGGCATCCCCTCTGCTCTTGTCCAGGGCCCTGGGACAGAGCTATCACAGCCCCACATCCCATGCCATAAATGAGGAGACTGCCCCTGTCCAGGGAGACTGAGGCCAGGGCACAGGTAGGTGTGGGGTCTGTCTGCTTCTTTCCAACCTTGGGAAGCTTTCAAGATCAGTTAGGAGACTGGGACCAACCCAGCCCTCAGACTCAGCATCCCCTGGGCATGGATTCCAGGATCCAGGGTGGAGGCCCAGGCCAGGGCCTCAGGACTGTCACAGCTGAGTGAGTGGTCTCTTTGCTCCTCTTGCCATCCCTCTCCCTGGAGACCCTGGCCTGGAGCTCGCAGGAGACTGAGGAAAACCTTGTGTAAAGGGCCCCTGGGTACCACTGTCACATACTGTGATGAGGGCAGTGTGGTCTGTGTTCCTGCCTGCAGGGTTCCTGGGATTCTCATTCCACAGCCAGGGCCCTGAGTGGTCCCTGCTCCCCCCTGTCTTGAGCTGCAGCAGAAGGACGCCCTGACAGAAGTGGCTCCCAGGAGGAGCTGATGGTCCTCAGCCTCCTGGGGCTGGGTCAACTATGTCCTGGGCCTCCCCACCAAGGGAGAGAGCAGGCAGGGGGCATGGCGCCAGGCTCCTGGGTTTGATCATCCAAAGTTCCCCTGGGGCTCCAGAATGCCCTGCGAGGTCCACTTGTCTGTTCAGGCTGCCTGTCTGCCTCCTCAGGCCATTGGTTTGTTAGGTGTTGTTGGGAGGGGGTTTCTCACAAGCCAGGGGTGGGGGGTCCTGGAGCTTCTGGGCCGAGGGGAGCGGGCTTCTCCTCCCTGTCAGCTCCCCTTACCCTGAGAGCTCTTCGGAGTCAGTGCTCAGGACACGAGTCACGTGGCTCTTGGCCACCTATCCCACTGGGCTCAGGGACACGAGTGGGTTTCTTGTGGGTCACGGGCACCGTGCTTCCTCACTCGAAACTGGCAAAGGCCTCAAGTTCTTAGGAAACTGCATGGGCGCAATTGTGGACAGAGGAAACTGTGGCGTTCTCCTGTGAACCAGACATTTATCTGATCCGGGTGTCAGGTATGTGCACACGTGTGTCTGTGTGAGCACTCGTGTGCATGTGCTTATGTGTACACACATAACTGTGTGAGTGTGCATGTGTACACATGTGAGTGTGTACACGTGACTGTGTGAGTGTGCGTACACGTGTGTGTGTGTGTGTGTGTGGTGGGTGCTGGAGTTCCCAGAGTGCTTGCATGTGGACCCAGCTTGAGCATTTTCTCCTGAGATGATAAATGCATAATGAGGGAGCCTGGCTTACTCAGCCACCATGCTATGTTGGTGGCTGGGTCTTACTTTTATTTTTATGCATGTGTGCAAGGGCCCGAGTGTGTGTGTGAGCGTGCATGTCTGTATGAGTGCACACGTGTGTGCAGGAGGAAGAACCCAGAACAGCCGCGGTGCCTACATGTGCAGCCTCATTTCCACCATGCCAACTCCAAGACCCAGGCAGCTCCCGCTGTCTTCTCTGTGACCTACCGCCCCCAGCCCCGTAGGGAAAATGTGGACAGAATAGAGCTGCTCTGGTTGTCATGAGGCTTGAGAGGTGATGTATCTTTCCCTCACTCACTCACCGCCGGCCAAGCACCTCCTGTGGGCCCAGCTCTGCGCCTGGTCCCCATGAGCACTGCAGGATGGGCTCTTGGTCCTGATGCAGGAGACGCAGATCGATGAGCGCAGGCAAGTGTCTGCAGACAGGGAGGGCATCGAGGGACTGAGTTTGGGAGCAGCATCCTGGCCCTGTGTCCACCTGCACCCCGCCCCCCAGACTGCTGAGTCCTGGAGGAGAGCTCTACGTCCTGGCCCTTCTTGTCCGCCTGCCGCACACCGCTGATTGAATAAATAAAACCCCAGGGTGACAACCAAGAAACAGAGCAGAAAAATCGCGGTGTCCCCAGCCCCTTTACCTTCTTCACCCTCACCACTGGCTCAAGGTGACTATGCCGTTTCTAACCACATTAAATTCATCTTCAAAGTGTCCACAGAAGAACCTAAGAATGATTCCAAGTTCTGAAAACAATTCCCAGGAGAAGATCCCAGCTCTAAACCATTTTCAGCAATGGCGGAATAGCGGGAATAAGTGCACAGCCCCCCAAGGGGTGAGAGACTCCGGACAGGAGTGCACACCGGTGGACGCATGAATTCTTGTGGGTTAGACTGCCAGCCACCTTAGAACCTCATCCACACTCACAGCTCTGAGGTTCTGATTCAGTTCCCACTTATGATGTGGGAGGCGCCCACAGGCAGCTCTCCGAACACAAACCCTCCTGTGCTGCTCTCAGACCTGTCCCTCGGCGCCCCTCCCTGGAGGCACGTGCCTGAGGCTCGGAGCTGGCACAGAGTCCCTCAGCTAGCAAATGTGTGGGCTCCCACTTGTACTCATCTGTGGTTCTAGAACTAGAACCTTCCGAACCTCTAGAGCACAGGTGTGTGTGCCTGAGTGTGGTCACCACTGCTGAGCTGAACTACCTGCTCAACTCCCCACGGGCTGGTGGAGCTCGTGCCCTCTGTCACCATCAATGCTCCCTGGGGCGTCCTGAGCAAGTGCCTGAGCTACAGTGAGGTGGCGGCCAACCCCTTTCTGTACTCTGTGCTCCGCCAGCAGTGTCCCCAGGTCCGGGCCGGCATAGCCAACCGGCTGCCGAGGAGACACCCACACCCAGCATCTGCCCACAGAGCTCACAGACACGGAGAATGACTTCTGCCTGCAGCGGACACACTGAGGGCTGGCCGGGCCTCCTTGGAGCCCAGCGGACCGGGCACTGGTCTTGCCACATAAATGCCCCTTGGGACCCCCAAAATGGCAGCTTGGCTTTGGGCAGAGGTTGTGGGGGCAGCAGTTGTGGGGCAGAGGAGATGGCACAGGCTGTGGGTTGTTTCTTCTCCGGGCTCGGCCACGTGGTTGCTAGGTGTGCTGAGGGCAGTGGCTTTCCCTCTCTGAGCCTCAGTTTCCCCGCCTCTTTTCTGGGAGTGTTGTGATGCTTTACGACGGTGGTGGGAAGGTACCCTGTGCAGTGCCCGGGACACAGCGGGTCTCCTGTGACAGCTGCTGTATGGTAGGGTGACCAGGCTTACTCGGGGTCTGTCGGGATGGCCCAGGTTAACGCCTGTTGCCCCAGCCTAGTGATTAATATCGCCCCCCTTCACTCTCGGCATCGTCCAGGTTTGGAAGGTAAGTTCTATGGAGAGTCTGGTTTGGGGCTCCTGGATCTCAGGTCTGACAACCTGTGGCCAGGGCTGGGCGCCCCAGAGCAGGCCGGCGCCGGCCCCCAGAGAAGTGCCCGTCTCTGAGGAACCTTGCAGTCCGCTCCTTCTGCTCCTCTGCTCGCTGCGATGCGCGTGCGCTGGGCTCACCGGCCGGCCTGCGTCCTGTCTAGTTTACCAGGAGGGACCAGAACTCTGACTGGGGAAGACGTGAAGAATGTCCGTGTGCTCAGAGCCTTTTCTGACAGAGACGTAAAAGCACATGGACCCTGTCCCTTTCTCCCAAGGCCTCCTTTGTCCTCTTGATCACCATCATCATATGGTCAAGACGGTCACAGCAGCAGGCAGAGTCCAGGTGTCCAGGGGACAGTGGTCAGGAGGGTGGGGCTCCCTCCCCAGCTGCAGCCACTCTGCTCAGCCCCGGGGGAGCCGGGGGGGGGGCTTGCCTTGAGTTGCAGCATCGTTTTCATTCTAGTGGTCGAGGGGGCCACTCCTGGGTGTGGCCACCCACTGTCATTGTCACCAAATGGACCCAGGGGACAACGTCTGGGAACTGAGTGCTCGTCTGTCCTCTTTGCAGTCCAGGAAGAGGCTGATGCTCAGCGTGTAAGCAGGCCCTCGGGAGAGGCGTGCTGTGTGAAGGAGCAAGCGAGTGAATGAATGAATGAGTGGACACACTTCTCACTTCAGTGGTTCATTTCTGCTGTCTTCCCTCTCCAGGCCCCAGGCCGTCCCCTGCAGAACCAGGGGTGGGCTGCAGGATCAGGCCCCACCACTGGCAGGACGGACTCTCCGACAGGCCTCGCCCATGGGATCCTGCAGAGCCCGCAGCACTGGCCCCACCCCAGGTCCAGGGCAGGCTGGTCCTGAGTCCTTTCCTTCCGGACACACACAGCAGTCCACTCCTCTTGGCCATCCAGGCTTTAGTGACAGTTAGCCTGGTGGAGCCAGCGTGACAAATTCTTTTCCAAATAACTGAGTGTGGTTTGGCTGCTTTTGGCTGATTCTCTAACATCTCCCCGCAGCGGGATATATGTAAGTGCTTGTAAATTATAAGGTGCAATTCAAAGAAAACAAATTATTTTTAGGAATAATAACTGTAGATATATGGTCAGGAAGCAGTTAAAAAGAACCCCCCTGGGCAGTTCAGTGAAGGCCCTCAGTCCAGCCCTGGGCTGTGGGTGCAGGCGTGAGGGGGGTTTATGGGCGTCATCCCCCTGGTTCACAGGACGCATGTGGACCCAGAGGCCCGGCGGCCCCCTGGGTACTCCAGTGCTTGCAGAGGAGAGCTGGGTCTCTAACTGCAGAGCCTGGCTGGGACCCTGCAGGCTGCACCCTCCCTCCTTCCTGGGAGCCGCTGGGGCTGGGGGCGGCACACCAGCCAGCAGGGCTGGGCCTCAGGTTACCACAGCCTTGCCGTGTTAAAGGACGGTCTTACAGCCTTAAATCCATCCGAGGAAATACGCGTACCCTGTCCTGTGGAAAATGCCACGGTTGGAAAGAGACAACACTTGGTAGCGGTGGTGACAGTTCCTCTCCTATTTTGCCTTCCCCGAAGCCCCCACAGAATTTTCTAGAAGACCAGTGAGACATAGGCGCCTCCCAGGGGAGTGCCATTAGTTGCAGCCATGCCGGGCATTCTAGAACATTCTCTCCATCAGCTGATGTGGCTTACTCACTGTGCTGTTTTTCGTCTTGGGCTTGTGGTCTTTTTTTAATTTGAAAGATACTTTTCATGTGCACTTAAACGTATTGCAAAACGGTGTCATGTCCCAAGAACTTTGTGAACCAAGAAACATTTTACTCAAAGAGTCTCTCGTTTCTCTGCAAAAGGGAAAAATTCAGCCTTTGTATTAGCCGGAAGCTAACTGTCTGATTACCAGGAAAGCGGATCCCCTGCTGGGCTTCCTAGATGACCGGGATTAGACCCTGCACCACGTGTGCCGTGGGCGGGGGGCGGCGCTCAGTTCTCCCGCAAACCTCGTGCTTTCCCAGGGCATGAGCCAGGGGCACCCAGCACCGTGTGTGCTCTTTCGGGAAGGATCCTTAGCTCCCATCTGATTCTCAGAGGGCCCGGAGACCCCACAGGGCAGGAACCACTCGCCGCTGCACAGGGCGTGGCTGCTGGCTTTCTCACTGGCAATTCCAGGCAAGGGCTGTGTGTGCTGAGAATGTCTCTCCAGGGCCCAGCAGGGGCGGCACCGAGCCTGTGGTTGGGGAGCCCTCATGGATGAATTAACTACGGTAAGTTCAATGAGTTCAGCGCTGATCCAGAGGAAGCATGGAGGGGGTCTCCTGATGGTGGGGGCTTGAGGGTGGCTCCCAGAGGCCTTGATGCTTCAGCCAGGCACCGAAGGAGGGGTGCCCAGGAAGTCATCTCCCGGCTGGGGAGTGGACTCCCAACCACCCCACCCCATCATCTCGAACCCCTTGCTGAGGTTAGTCAGTGGCTGAGGGTCCACTGCCTGGAGAAGTGACCCATATGGTATGGCAGAGTCTGTCCTCTTCCCACGACTAGCAGCTTGTCCACAAGCAGCCACCTGGGCTCATGCGCCCGGCCCTGGGCATCCGAGTTCTTGCAGCTTCCGCCTCCAGGTGCATCTGCTGGGTCATCTGGCCCCGTCCTGACAGCGTAGGTCTGGCTGCGTGCTGCCCATCCCCCCTTGACCCATTATCTGGCAGGCTGGCTGGACGGGGCCAGGACTGGGGAGATGGGGGGACTTTCACATCTCCTGGTCCCTGGGAAAGGCTAACCCAGCCCGAGACCTGCCCTGACAAACCACTTGGTGGGTCAGGCTCTCCCGGCTGACGAGCAGTGGGGGAGAGGTTGTCCTTTCCAACTTCGCTGGGGAGGAAAGACGCCGGTCCCAGAGGGGATTAGCACATTCTTCTCACTGGGTCTTTAAAAATAACAGTAGCTAGCATTGACCTTTAAAAAATTTTTTCTTTAATTGAGGAAACATTGGTTTATAACATTATATAAATTTCAGATACACAACATATTTTGGCTTCTGAATAGACTACAGCATGTTCAGCCCCAAAAGTCTAATTACCATCCGTCATTGTGCACTTGTACCCCTTTACCCCTTTTACCCTCCCCCCACCCCCTTCTGCTCTGGTAACCACCAATCTATTCTCCATATCCATGTGTTTGTTTGTTTATCTTCCACATATGAGTGAAATCATACAGTATTTGGCTTTCTCCGTCTGACTTATTTCACTTAGCATAATGCCCTCAAGTTCCATCCATATTGTCACAAATGGCAAGATTTCATCCTTTTTTATGGCTGAGTAGTATTCCATTGTGTATGTCTACCACATCTTCTTTATCCATTCATCTGTCCATGGACACTTAGGTTGTTTCTAAGTCTTGGCTGTTGTGCATAATGCTGCAATGAACATGGAGGTGCATATACCTTTTGAATTAGTAACACTGACCCTTTTGTATCAAATCTAAAATGCCACTGGTTTAAAGCTGTGTCATCATTTTACATACAACTCAGAAAGAAAAACAAAGCTGATAAGAGGGCTGTAATAGGAGACGCCTGTGTAAAGTTGGACACCTGAGGGCTGCAGGCTCAGAGTCCATGGGAACCAAACCTGCCCGCAGGAGGGGACAGCAAGGAGACTCTCCTGTCTCCATCCCAGCACCCAAGGAGGAACGTGCACCCCTAGCTGGTCCTCAGACAGCGTGGGGTCTGCATTTGCTCTCCCAGTGTGGGCCAGAAACCTCAGATGGGAAGTCAGAGGAAAGTGCTCCAGGAGACTGGCCAGAGTAAGCCCAGGGGCTTCTGGAAGGACGAGGCTGCAGCCCAGGTGGACAGTGGGCAGCGTGGAGCATCAGATGCCCTGGCCCCTGGAGGTGCTAAAATGGGCATTGGAGTTGATGAGGTGGAGGGAGCGGCTCCTTCTCTGAGCCAGAGGTGGACGGAAGCCCTTTCCCTCTGTCTACGCCACAGTAGATACTGTCACTGTCACCCCAGCCTCAGGGTTAAGCGGCTTGTCCAAAGTCTTAGGACTGAGTGGCATCTGGCTCCCTGCCACCCAGGACAGTTGGTAAGGAAGCCCATAAGGGCACACGGCTCCTAAAGACCGTCTGGGCCAATGGCCCGGCAGGGGAGGGACCCAGCCCAGGCAACACTGCTGGGCTGTGGACCCCGGTGTCTGGCCCGCACTGTCCCCAGGGCTCAGGGCAGGAGCACAGTGATGTGCACACTGGCTGGACTGCAGCTGGGAGCTTTGAGGAGTGGTTGGCAGGCAGATGTGTGCACATCTGGACAGCAGAGTCTGCACATGTCCAGCTCCATAGAGGGTGCTTCAAAGGCATTAGCTGAACCCCAAAGCAGTCCTGACCCTGGGAGGACAGAGGGGCTCTGGGCAGACAGCGAACTGGGGGCTCCAGGGCCCACTTTTCCCTTCCCTTGCAGCTGAGGGTCCTGGGCCTTCCTCTGTCCAAGTCTCTTGGCTGGATGGCTCCAGGTGAGGCAGGCACGGGCCAGGGGGAAGGGAGGCGAGGGGGGAGGGGCCCTCCCACTCCCCCAGGTGCAGACAGGCCACGGTGGGGACAGGGGTGTCTTCACTGGGTTCTCCTGCCCCTCCACATTGCTTTGCCCCCTCATCTGTGGGGGAGGGGGGACAGAGGGGGAGACTCCCCCAGTGAGCCTTGTGTCACCACCGGGACGTGAACTGTCTATTCAAAGGCCCGCCACATTTCACTGAGACCCCTGGCGCCAGGCTCCCCGCTGGGAGCAAACTAGGAGGGGCTTCTCCCCAGGGTGGAGCGGGAGAGTAGGCTCCAGTCTCCTGAGGACACGAAGGAGCCTCCTGCCCTTCCTGGTACCTGAACATTCCCCACAGAGCCTTCCGGTGCATCCGCACCCGGGCTGGGTGGGCAGGAGGGACGCTCCCTCACTCCCCTCGTGGGACCGAGGCCCAGAGCCGGTGACTTGACCTGGCTCACAGCCAGCTGGGGTCAGCGCAGGGGCCAGGACCCCTCCCCTGTCCAGTCCTGTCTGGGAATCAGGAGTTTTAGGCAAGATCAGCAGGCGATTTGGCGGTCAGCTCCCCAGTCCCCTCAAGCGGGAGTGGGGAAACTGAGCCCTTGGGGACGCTCCCCCTGGGGGGCGGGGCACTCGGCCGGAAGCGTGCTGCGCGCGGATCTGGCCCTCCCCGCCCGCCGCATCCCTGCGCGCAGTTTCTGGGCTGCGCTGTAACCCAACTCCGCGCTCGTGGGGGGCGGGCGCCGAGCAGCTGCGCCCCGGCCCGAGTGCCACATCACTGCGCCCGCCCGCCCGCCGCGCCGGCCGCCCACCATGCCGCCCCCGCCGCCGCCGCTGCTGCTCCTCGCGGTCCTGGCCGCCGCCGCCGCCGGGCCCGGGTGCGAGCCCGCCCGGGACCCCGCCGGTAAGACCGACCGCCCCGTCCTGGGAGAACGCGGCGCCCGGGAACCGGGAAACTTTCCCTCGCGTGACCCAGGGCCCCGGGAGAACGTCCCCAAGTGGGCGCCCTGTGACCTTGGACCTCGTGGTCTGCCCAGGAGGGGGCAGCGGGCTCTCTGCGTGCATCGAGGCTGGGACCCCAGGGCGCAGCGCACGGGCAGCTTGGGGGGAACAGAGGGACATCGTGTCCAGGCCCGGGGGTCCTTCTTGGGTCAGGGCACAGCGGGCGGGGGCACCCTGCAGGTGAGGGCCCCCTGCAGGTGGGGTCCGAGGGAGCAGGTGCCAGGACTTTGTAGGGCAACGGGCAGTGCAAGATCCCCGGTCCTTCCAGGAACGGGGAAGCCTCCGCAAACTCTTGACCCCTCCCTCCCAAGTGGGGCTGTGATGTGGACAACAGTGTCTCCGGAAGTGGGCGCAGAGGGCCTGGGAGGGAGTGCGGCCCCTGGGAGGGGAGGTGCTCCCCTGGTGTGGGAGTGGGTGCTCCTGGAGGGCTCTGGGTCAGGGAGAGGGGCGGGACCCAAGGACCCTCAAAGGGGTGTGCACCTGCCTGTGTGATCTCACCTGAGTGTGGGGTGTCCCGGTGCCAGAGGACCAGGGTCCTGGAGTCCTGGGTACCGGTCCTGGCTGCCCCCCCCCACCCCGGGAGTGGGCCTCAGTTTCCCTTCCTGTTTAAAGGTGGAGGTGTGTCTAGTAGCCTGTCCCCAGGGTCCTCGTCAGCGGCAGACGTCTGTGCCCTGGAGGGCAGGGGTCCCCTAGGCACAGGGGTCGGGGCATGTCAGATTTGAATCTCTCCAGTGCCGGGGTTGGTGGAGACCTGAGAACTTGCGGGCGCCGACCAAGTTGATGTGCCAGGAGCGAAATGCCCCTCTCAAATGTGCTGAAATTGATCTATTCCTTTACTTCTCTCCGCCTGAATTTTCTCTCCACCTCTGGCCCTCCCCCCACCTGGTTCCTCCCCACCTTTCTGCAGAAAGGCCCAGGCCAGGCAGGGCGTGTGTGTGTGTGTGTGTGTGTGTGTGCAGGCGTGCATGCAGGATGTGGATGGAACTTGCACAGTGTCGTGGATGGACTCTCCCTTGGACCCCTGAGACCCCAGGAAATGTCCAGAATTGTAGACTTGTCAGGGACAGTGGCCCCTCCTCTGGGGAGCCTTCGCTGACCTGCCTTCACAGGGAGAAATGCAGCCCCTCCTCCGGACTTGGGCAGTGCTGGCCGCCCCTCCTCACCTGGAGGGACGGGCAGGGTGGATCTCTGTGGCTCTGAGGTGGCACCAGTGACTGTTTCTAGAATAAATCCTTCCTCCAGACCCACCTTCCTTCCTTTCATGTGCGGTCCGTGGAAGCAGAATGCCTTTTCCAGACCGCAGACTGGTGTGGGCGAGGCCGGGCAGTTTGAGTCCAGGCTGCTGTATCCGAGCACTATACCCATGTCCCCATCTTACACGTCCCAGAGACTCAGAGCAAGCCCGGACCCTTCCGTCCCCTCTGCCTCGTCCCTTGCCTGGCGGAGGACTCCCGGTCTTCACGGGGAGCCGGGGTCTGAGGTGACTTTCATGTTCCTAGGGGCCAGGGGGGTCTGGGTTCAAATCCTGAGTCCTCTACTCTGCTGTGTGATGGTGGGCAGATGGCCTGACCTCTCTGACCTCAATCGGGTTTCTCATGTATTAGAGGAGGCCCAGGCCTGCCCCAGCAATTTATCCTGGTCTTTAAGGCGCCGGCCCCAGGCCAATCTCCGTCCCGCAGTTGACGACGTGCTGACACCTTGTGGTCAAGAGGTGTAACGGTCACGAGTGGATGGCTAAAGGGCAGCCTCTGACCAGCGCCGTCCAGCAGAAAGATGCCGACCACATATATTTTACATTTTCTAGTAGCCACACTAAGAGGTAATAAGAAACAGATGAAGTTACCTTTAATAACAAATTTCATTTAACCCAGTATACCCAAATTATTGTTTCAGTATTTGTCATCAATATAAAAATCATGAATGAGCTAGTTTACATTCTTTTTAGTGCTAAGTCTGAAATTTGGCGAGTGTTTTATACCTACAGCACACATCGGTTTGGACTCGCAGCAGTTCAGGCGCTCAGTAGCCACATGTGGCTCGTGGCTACTATACTGGACGGTGTGGCCAGGACAGCTGCTTCCTCTAGTGACCGCACCCCCATCCCTGACCTCCCCGAAGGCGCCCTGGGACTTGCCTGTTGTTGTGGGTTGAATTATGTTCCCCAAAAGATATGTTGATGTCCTAACCCCTGGTACCTGTGACTTCACTGGGAAACAAGATCATTGCAGATATAGTCAGATGAGGTCGTACTGGCTTAGGGTGGACCCTGGACCCAGTGACTGGTGTCCTTAGAAGAAGACAGAAATTTGGACACAGACATGCCAGGAAGGACGTGATGATGGAGGCAGAGACAGGGGCGATATGGCCACAGCCAAGGAATGCTGGGAGCCCAGAGGCTGGGAGAGGCAGGAAGGGCCTTACCCCGGATCCTGAGAGGGGCACGGCCCTGCCAGCTCCTTGATTTCAGGCTTCTGGCCTCCAGAGACGTGAGAGATTCAATGTCTGTTGTACCACTTTGTGGCACTTTGTGACGGGAGCCCCAGGAATCTACCCATCTCTCTGTCTTGCCCCTGGTGGCCACTCTGGAAGCAGTTGGTGACAGGTCAGCAGATGACGCCCCGTCGTCCACCACACCGAGCATCAAGGTCTGGTGGGGGGGGTCACAGTGGCTGTCCCTCCTTCTCCCTGTGTGACCCGGAGCTGCTGTTTGTTGAGCCCTTTCTGAGCCAGGCCCTGCTCAGCATTACCTCACTGGCTCCTCCAACAACAACGGGTACTAGTATTATCATCCCCCTTTATAGATGAGGAAACTGAGGCCCGGTGAGGAGCTGAATCCTCCAGCTTCAGTCTTCTCATCTGTAAATTAGGAGACTTGAAGCCACATGAAACCAGGAGGGCTCTGCTTGTCAGATCCTCTCAAATCCACAGATCCCATCACTCGTGTGGCATCTGGTGGCTTTGAGGGTGCAGATGTGGGGACACCTGCTCTGCTCCTGGTTCCTCACCCCAGGGTCGAGTGGGAGTTCTGCTCATGGAACATCTGCTGAGAGTCTAATGCATCTTCAGAATCCCCCACTCGGCTCCGTGCTCACAGTGGGCGCACACTCAGAGCACGGGGCTGCATGCATACGGAGGGGAGCCGGGTGCGTTTGGTGATACCGTCTGTCTGAGGAGGCCTTGGGCTCCTGAGCTGACCGTCTGAGTCAATGCATCTGCCCCCATCCAAGCTCACACGGGCTGCGACAGTGGGTCGTGAGCCAGCGCCACATGCTCACCATTGGACACGGATGCTGGCACGGGCCCTGCACGGATTCAGTCCTCTTATCCGTTCTCCCCGGCACTAGCTGGCTGTCCTTAACGGCACAGGAGCAGATAACAGTGCAGTGTTTCCATCAGAGTCCTGGGTCCGTCTCTCGCTCTCCCTCCGCAGAGGGCCGGGGATGCAAGTCTGGGAACACTTCCGACCACTGAGGCTTGGGAGTCACTGACGGTGTCGGGTCGTGAGCTGTGTGCTGAGGGGGCAGTGGCTCAGGCTACTTGGGCGGCGACTGGGGTGTCCTCCAGCTCACTCACTGCCAGCCTGTGCCCATTCCCACGCGCTCTGTGGAGCATCGGAGGGCATGGAGGGCCCGCTGCCACCCTCTCTGTTGTGTCAGGGCCGGCTGTCCTGTGCACAGACACTTTAGGGAAATGGTTCTTTTGCCTGTTGCTTTGCCCAAGGGGTGCCCGCCCGTGAGGACGCCTAGACTCCTGGGCACGTTGTCTCAGGGGTGTTAGAAAACAGTGACAGTGAGGACACACACTGTTATTCATGGACCGTCTACCCGAGCCAGGTCCTGTGCTGGGCACAAAACGTGGGTGCATCATAGAACCTGCACTTTATTCCAGTCAAGTGATTATAGCGAGCCCCATAAAGAATGGGGAAACAGAGGCAGAAAAGAGGGACTCCAGGGTCTCCCTGCTGTGACGGGCGGGGTTGGACCAAGGGCTGTCCAGCTCTGGCCCTGGGCGTGCCTGTCCTCCGCTGCGCCCATGGGAACACAGCGCTCTCTACCGTATTATTTGGATGAGGAGGGAGAGCAACCCCAGGGTGGCGGGCGCCTTCTCGCAGATGTGGGCACACCCGGTTGTACCTCATCCAGGCGTTTCTGTGGGTCTTTTTGTCACTGTTGTGAGGGTGCAAACTGTAGTTATCACTTGAGCACTGGTGGCGAGAGGGTGCTTTGAAGGTCTTCATCCCACAAGAGCTTCACGAGCTGGCACGCAGGGCTCAGGGCCTGTGGTCGCCCCGTCCACAGTGCGGAGACTGTGTCCGGAGGTTCCTGAGGGAGGGGGCTGCCTGGCCAGCCCAGCAGGACCAGAGCCCCGTCCTGTGTCTCCTCCAGTGGGGGCTCGCATGTGCTCAGGAAGCTTGCGTGACCCCCAGATCTTACGTTGAATCCCTAGCAATGGCCCCCACCGTCCCGGACTCGCGGTTCAGGCCCGGGTTCTGTGAGGTTGCAGGATCAGAACTCGGGCCTCTTCCCTCCGGTCCTAGCCTTCTTCCTGGCCCCTCCACATCTCTCCCCTTTCTTATTTCCTGCTGTGCGCCCAGCCTGCCCGCCCCTTGTGGGACCCCTGCAGGGCCAGCTGAGCTCTGAGTCAGACGCCCATTCTGTCTCTCAGACTCAGTTCCTCCCCCTTGGCCCTTGCTTCTGGCGGGGACCTGGGCGGGTGGCATGGCTTGAGGTTGGTTTTATTGGCCTTCCCAGGGGTCTCACTGTGGGTCCAGTGCCTGGCCCCTGAGGAGGGCCCTTGAAGCCCACAACTGCAAGGAGAGTTTTGTATGTTGGTCCTCTTCTTGGGGAGTAGGGTCCCCAGCTCAGGAACCGGTGGGGCACCACCCTGCAGAGTGTTCTGGAGGGCAGGGAGCCAGGGCCTGCCTGACTCTTGGGGGACTCGGAATAACGTGAGGTCAGAGGCGGTGGTGGGTGGAGCCCCTGGTACAGGCTCCAAGGTCTGCTTGTTAAATATTGGGGAATTTTGTGAGAACTAGTTGCTCAACTGCTGGAAGCCTGCAGTTGGCCACGGTGGAAGTGTCTACACTACGGCAGTCGGCCAGTGCTCCAGAGCACGGCGTTTGTACCCTGGGAGCAGGCTTGCCCGCACACTGGGGGGCAGTCCCAGCCTTTGGTGCCCGATACATTCCACGGAACCCACCCCGCTCTCTGCCTGTCTTTCCTCAGACCAGTCGTGTGACCTCCCTGAGACTCAGTCTCCTCCCCTGTGAAATGGGAGGTCGCTGGGACGACTGAACGAGACGGAGCTCTGGAGGGCTGGGTGTCCGCGAGCGCTCAGGAAGTGATGCCCCTGGGGGCATAGTTTAGGGGCGACCGCCTGGCAGGGGTCTGCGGCCCTGACAGCGCTGTCCTCTCTCCTCCAGGTGGATGCCGCAGGCCGCCAGCTGCAGACAGTGGTATGGTACACGGACTTCCCTCGTTCTGTTTTGTAGGAGTGACGCAGACCCTCCATGCTATCAGAGCATTTTAGAGAGCCAAACCTATGTTCCGAAGTGGGTAATTAATAATGTGGCCCGTTAACCAAATCCAAACCCCTTCTTAAACAGCTAGAAATTAGACAAGATGAAAAAGATAGCACCATCCGTCTGCTCAGCAAGGGCTCCCAACCCCGGCCCGGCCCCAGGGCTCCTGAGAGGGGTTCCTGCCATTCCTCCCCTCGCGGCCCCATGAGGTGGGCTCCAGACAGGCTGAGTTCTGCCCCTAAAGTGTGCACTGGCCTCACCCGCTGTTTATCCCATGTGGCCCCTGGCTCTCAGCCCCGGTGGCCCCCGCTGAGTCTGGGCTGGGCAGGCCCCTTCCCTCTCTGGGCCCGTTTCCTCCTTCCTAAAACAGGGAAGGGGACGCTGATCTCATGGGACCGTTTTGAAGATGACATGGGATCTGATGTCTAAAGGCTCAGAAGCGGCCGTTCCTTCACATCCCTCCTGCCGGCTCTGGGCATCTGGTATATTCTATGTGGAGGGACTACATTTTTTCTAAAAGCAGGAAAATGTTTTCCCAGTGCAAAAGTCAATGACATATAAAATGCTGTGAGTGGAGAAATGCTGAGCAGAAACAACCCTGTCCTTTCTAAACTTTGACGTGGAAAAGTGGTGAATCTTGTAACTTGTATCACGAGATGCTGCGTGTGGAAGGTCCGGCTGAGGACAGAGGAGGAGGCGGCCTGCGGACCGGAGTGAGCAGGCAGGGGCTGCAGCCATGCAGTTCCACACCAGCGGGGCCTGGAGGGCCGGCCGCTTGGCAGACGAGGGCCTTAGGGGATGGGACGGTGGGAGCCCAGCCACACTGGGCGGGACCTCCACTCGTGGGCTGGAAAAATAGCAATAATGATCAGGCGTAAAAATGCCTGGTGACGGCCAACACCCTGCCTCCCTCTGTCTGTACTTAAAACATCCTTGTGAGATGCAAGACTGAGGCAGGCCCGGCCAAACTGTAGCCATCTTTGCTTAGCCTTCTCCTCAAGGGCCTGAGCCCAAGTTAACCAAACAGGGATCAGCCGCTTTCCCAGAGACACGAGGCCGTCCAAGCTGGGTGCGTCTTTGGGACCTGTTTGCTCTGGGGCTGTGTCTTCGGGAAGGTTCGCACCTGCTTCTGCCAAACCCAGGCTCTGTTGGCCTCTTTCACGTGGCCTCCTGTGGCCAGCCCTCGGCAAGGCTGGCTTTGCTGTGCCCATTTTGCAGACGTGGGAGCTGAGAGCCAGAGCGGCCAGCCCCGGCTTGCTCACTAGTGCGTGGTTGAGCCCAGGCAGTGTTAGGAGCCTCTCTGGTCCTCACAGGCCCTGGCTTCCTCCAAGTAGCCCTTATCCTGGTGCTCTTCCCTGCCAGCCTGTGGGCGCCCCCTCCCTGCGGGCCCTGGCCCGGGTGGGTCTGCTGGGGTGGAGCGGGTCCTTAGGAAGTGTCTGACGGTGCCACGTGGGTCATGGTGGGAGGGAGTGACCTGCTGACCCCCGCCTCCCCCAGCCACGTGCGTGGACCTGCAGCTCGTGACCTGCAGCGATGCCGCCTACAACCAGACCACCTTCCCCACCCTGCTGGAGCACCGCACCCGGGCAGCGGTGGAGGCCAGCTCCGAGTACATCCTGCTGAGCGTCCTGCACCACCTCCTGGAGGGCCAGTGCAACCCCGACCTGCGGCTGCTGGGCTGTGCCGTGCTGGCCCCCCGGTGCGCGGGCGGCCGGGTGCGCAGGCCCTGCCGGCACGTGTGTGAGGGGCTGCGGGAGGCCTGCCAGCCCGCCTTCGACGCCATCGACATGGCCTGGCCCTATTTCCTGGACTGCAGCCGCTACTTCGCGCGCCAGGAGGAGGGCTGCTACGACCCACTGGTGGAGCTTCGAGGTGAGGAGGCCTTCGGGGGCTCCGGGGCCCAGGGGTCGAATAGGACAGCCGAGTCGGAGGGGGACAGGGCCTCAGCCAAGGCCCCCATGAGGAGGCCTCACGTACCGGTGCCTCCTGGGAATGCAGATACGCGTAAGAGCGTGCTGGCCCGGGGGCCTGAGTCCTTGACTGCAGCCCCTCCAGAAACTGCCCTGTACTGGCTGTGCCCAGTCTGGTGTGAGGAGGGCACGTCCCCCACGAGGCCGGCCCAGCGAAGCCTGTGATTGCCTGTGGCTGACCCTCAAGGAGGGCACGTAGGATGCTGGCCTGGAGCCAGACTCCTGAGTGGGGTCTTCGGGGCCCCGTGGGCTCAAAGCAACAAGAGGGGCTGCAGAGAGATGAACTTTGTTTCCTCCTGTGGATAAACCAGCTGAGGTGGAGTGGGCAGCCCTGGGTGGTGATGAGCCACTCATCTTGGGAGGTGTGCAGGGAGGCACTGGAGGGCCGCTTGGCAGTGATGCTGCATGGGAGGAGGTAGTGAAAGCCCTGCATGGGGGCTCGACCCAGTGCCCCTCCCTGCCTTTCCACTCCTGAGTCGACTGTGCTCCACGGGCTGGGCTTCCCAGAGCAGGTAAGCAGAGGATGTCGGGAGCCCAACCCTCCAGGGACACGGTGTCATCCACAGCGGCCTCGGCTGAGAGAACTGTCTGCCACGGTGGAAAGGTTCTGTTCTGTGCTGTCGCAGACAGCGGCCACTAGTCCCACATTGCTACTGAGTGCTACGAATGTGGCTAGTGCGACTGAGGGTCTAAGTTTTGATTTTAATGAATTTAAGCTTGAATGTAGACAGCCACATGTGGCCAGTGTGTGACACTGGACAGTGCAGGACAGCGTCCCCTCCGGCTCCTCGTGTGCTCCACTCATGAAGCTGACGGTGAGGTTCACGGGATCCGGTGCCAGGTGGCACACGTGTACAATCTCATTTAAACCCCACAACAGCCCTGAACCTCAGTTATGACCCCATTTTATAGGTGGCCAAGGGGAGGCTCTGGGAAGGCAAGGGGCAGCAGGGCGTTGGCATCAGCTCTTGCCTGGCAGAGCTGGTGTGAATCGGGCCAAGTACTGATGGATGGATTGGTCTGTCCATGCACCAGGCAGCTATTGAGTGCCTGCTGTGTACATGGCCCCGTGCTGGGCCACCGAGGATGGCAGAGGAGGACACAGAGGTGCATCTGGGCTGGTCTCCAGCGAGCCCTGGGTTCCAGTTCAGTGAGTTCTACTCACTGGCTGTGTGTGAGGCCCAGGGCGAATCCTGGAGCTGAATCTGGGGTGGGGGGATTCCATCTGCCCCACGGGCTTCTGTGTGGATGCAGGGGCGGGGGGCGTGGGCAGCACTTTGCAGGCAGGTAGGAGCTGTCAGCATGTGCAGAGCCAGGGAGCTGGGGCGGTGGGGGCGCTGGGTGAGGGCAGAGGAGCAGAGAAAGGGAACCAGACGGCTCTGTGGGGCCAAGCCCGCCAGCCTGGGAAAGCCCGTCGAGTTGGCTTGGGAGAGATTATTTTGGGCAACTCCGGCACCAAATTGCTGGTTCCATCTGCTTTCTTCCCCTCGAAAACCACTTTGAGCAGAAACAAAACCACAGGGCAAGTGAGACACTTAGGGAAGAGCGTTAACTGTGAACCAGCCTCCCGGGACCCGCATGGGTCAATGCAGAGACCTGGGGGATGGGGCCGGCCGGGAGTGACCAGGGCCGTCCTCCTCCTTGGTGCTTACGCCCCAGTGAGAGGGATGGGAAGGCCAGCTGGCCTGGGGATTGCGTAAAAAACAGCCATTCCCTAGACCTGGAAGCCCAGGAATTTCTCCTAAGGAAACTTTTTAAAGTATGGAGAAAAGCTTCCCTCCCCCTTCCCCTCCCCCGCCCCTCCCCCAGTGCTCTATTGGTAATCACAGCAAACATTTGGAGTCCTTGAGGTGGTGGGGGGTAGACTGTAAGGAGCCTGTCTGAGCTGTTGCCTGACTGAGAGGCTCGGGAGCTGTTTCCACCATGATGCTAAGTAAACAAAGCAGGCTGGGAACTTCAGCACGGTGATTACAGCTCTCCTCGCTGTCAACAAAACACAGAAAGTCAGGGCTGTGCCGCGGCGCTTCTCTGTGGGTTGAGGATTCTGTAGGTACCTCTTCTCCTTCACGGTCTACTGTTCTGTATTCGGTAACGTTTCCAAAGTAACTACATGTTACTTTTATTCATAGTAACATTAGGCACTATGTTGCTGTACACATCTGCTGGGTGCTAGTATTAGCTGTCGATGTTAAGTGTTATAAAGGGAATTTTAGTTAAACACATGAACACAGATTGGCCGGGGAGCCATCCCAGGGGGGTGCTTGGGTCCTGACCCCCAAGTTGCCGCAGTGCCGTGGGGGTGCGGGTGTGAGGTGCTGGGAGCGCTCAGGGTCCTGGGCAGGTAGGGGATCCAGGTGGGGGCAGACAGAGCAGCCATCGGCGGGTGGGCAGCGGGCAGGCCGAGCGCTGACCGGGTGTCCACCTTCTTCCCCTAGGAGGCCTGGACGTCGAGGAGGCACCGCCCTCGGGGCTGCCGCCGACCTTCATCCGCTTCAGCCACCACTCGTACGCCCAGATGGTGCGCGTGCTGAAGCGCACGGCGGCCCGCTGCGCCCACATCGCCAAGACCTACAGCATCGGGCGCAGCTTCGAAGGCAGGGAGCTGCTGGTCATCGAGTTCTCGGGCCACCCTGGCCAGCACGAGCTGAGTAAGCCCCTGTCGCTGTCGGGCGCCCAAGGGAGAGGCCTGGGCGTGGGCCTGCGTCCGGGAAAGGGCTCTGGGCCTGCCTGGCCTTGGAGTGCACAGGATCCTAATCAAGGCCCCCAGTGTTTTGGGGACAGGGCGCAGGCAGTGGTTTTGGGGCTCTGCTTGGTGCAGTGGGGTGCAGGGCCACATCCCACAGGCATGTGGAACCACAGTAGTAGCGATGTCACTGGGAGTCAAGGGGGAGGCCGGAGGGAGGGGCCCGGCCCTGGGACATGGCCACGTGAGTCAGAGAGAAGCGAGGAGGGGTCTGCACTGGCTGCGGGCACGTCGGGCCTCATGCATCTATGGGGAGAAGTAACTGTGCTCTGTGCGTGTTGTTGTTTCTGCAACCTGGCCCTGGCCCCCCGGACCCCAGGCAAGTAGGTGCTCAAGGTTGCGGCCCCTTCACGTTCACTGCTTTAAGCTACGTGGTGAACTCGGGGTCGCAGGGTGATATGAATAAAGCACTTTATCCACTTAAAAAACCCAAGTCCATTTCAACTCATATCAGGCTGAGCGGTCCTGTTTTGAGGTGGAGGAGAGCAGAGTGGAAGATGCTAGATGTTCTTGCCCCTTCAGAGCTGCGTTCTTGCAGCAGAGGAGGGAGGCAGACACACCGCAGTCGTAGTTCACTGCCCATCATATCGACACAGGGCCACCCGGGCCAGGAGTGCAGGGCTGGAAAAGTTATCACGAAACTGAATTTCAGGGGCCAGTGAGGAGAAGGCAGTGGGCCCCGGGGCCGGGCTCGGGGCTCTGGCGCGAGAATCCGGGACGTTGCAGCAAAGGCTCAGCCCCTGGCCGGCAGCCTGTGTCCTGTGGGGTGAGGTGAAGACGACCCTGAACCCCTCCAGGGCACCGGGAACGTCCAGGGGCAGGGGCCCAGTGCCGGCCTCCACTGGGGAGTCGATGAGGAAGGGTCCCAGTCCTTCCCTGACCTCGTCCCTCAGCTCCTCTGTCCCCATGACCACGTGAGTCAGACGAGATCAATCTAGAAGCAGTTCCCACTCGACTCTTGGTCCTTAAAAATTACTGAGAAGTACACCTCGTCTTGTTGAAGCGGCTCTGGCACCTTTGCTAGGCTGGCCACTCTCAGCCCAATTTCCATCTGGTGGCTTGGGGAGCATGGACATCATGAGCCCAACGCCCCGTCTTCTGTCGGAGGTCAGAAGTCATCCAGTCCCACCCCAGCCTGCAAGGCCCACCCTGCCTCCCACCCTCCAGCTTGTGGTGTGCTCTGGGTGGAAGACAGGGGCTCTCCCAATTTTGGATTGGCCTGCAGCTTTGGAATGTGTGGGTGAGGGGTGTCCCCTGTGCAGAGAGACAAGGGAGGTGACTGTTGTAGAAAGCCTCAGGGTCGTTTACACCCTCGGAATGCAGGAGGGACATGAGCATTTGCTCCCACAGCTGCAAGTCCTCTGACCGCACACAGCCAGGGAGGGAGACACCACTTTCCAGATGAGCGATGTGAGGCTCAGAGAGGAGAGGTGACTTGCCCAAGGTCACACAGCTAGTAAGGCTGCCAGGCTCCTGGTCCACTCTTCTTCCCATAGTCCATCCATCTACCCATCCATCCATCCATCCACCTACCCATCTACTATCCATCCACCCATCCACCCATTCATCCATCCATCCATCTACCCACCCATCCATCCACCCACCCATCCATTCACCCGTCCATCCACCCACCCATCCATTCACCCGTCCATCCATCCACCCATCCATTCATCTACTATCCGTCCATCCGTTCACCCATCCATCCATCCATCCATCCATCCATCCACCCACCCATCCATCCACCCATCCGTCCCATCCATCCATCCACTCATCCATCCATCCATCCATCTGCTGTCCATCCACCCAACCACCCATCCACCCATCCATCCATCCATCCATCTACTATCCAGCCACCCAGCCACCCATCCACTCATTCATCCATCCATGCACTCACCCACCCATCCATCCATCCACCCACCCATCCATCCATCTTTTCATTCATTCATTTATTCATTCATTCAAGGACCAGCTGCCTTCCCATCTAAGCACCAGTGTACACCTTAACTTATTACACAAACATTAAAAGTTGCTATTAATGCAATTCACATATACCAGTGATACCATATGTTATTATTAATTAATATCCTTGATTCGTCATGCTAATAATTATGGGTAAAAATGAGAAATGAGCTCAACAAAGTGATGACCTCATTGAGGCCTCCTTAGCCACAAGATGCTTGGGCCAAAACAAGGATGAATAGGTCCCAGGACCTCTGGCCTCTCGCGCAGTGGGGACCCTCAGGGCTCCAGGGATCCGGGGGCTTTGAGATGACTTCCCAGGTCACTGTGTCTCCCCCCAGTGGAGCCTGAGGTGAAGCTCATCGGCAACATCCACGGCAACGAGGTGGCGGGACGGGAGATACTCATCTACCTGGCCCAGTACCTGTGCTCCGAGTACCTGCTGGGTGATCCCCGCATCCAGCGCCTGCTCAACACCACCCGCCTCCACCTGCTGCCCTCCATGAACCCTGATGGCTACGAGGTGGCGGCCGCTGAGGTGAGCCCCCCACGCTGGATCCACGGCCGCTGCCTTCGTCATCCCCCATCCATCCGTTCACTCACTAGCAGTTACTGAGGGTCTGTGTGCGCCAACCATTCTGTTGAGTGACGAGGATTCAGCAGGCATCAGCCTTGGCGAGGTCCTCCTTGGGGGTGGGGGCAGATGCAGATAATTCTAAGGTGTGTTGAAGAGGTGACATGCTCTGTAGAGGAAACGTGATGAGAAAGGGAGTCGAGAGAAAGAGGGAGAGAGAGAGAGAGAGAGAGAGAGCGCGCACATGCGAGTGTGCTCTAGCTGGAGGTCAGCTCAGGGAAGGTCTCTGAGGAGGTGATGTTGAGCAGAGCCCGGCGGGAGGTGAGCGTGAGCAGCGCATGACCCTTGGGGGCACTCAGGCAGGGGCATCAGAGGGTGCAAGGCCCTGAGGCTGGAGGATCGGCAGGGAGGCCGGGCGGGAGGGGCCAGAGAGACGGGAAAGGAGGTCCAGGGCAGCTGTGTCCTCCAAGTTCCTCAGTAAAGCCAGAGAGGACCGCAGCCCCCGCCTCCCACTCTCCGCCTAGCCCCGCGGCCTCCCTCCGGAAGGATCAGGGTGCAGTGTGCTGACCCCTAGTTGGGGGGTGGCCTGTGTTTTCAGGGTGCTGGCTACAACGGGTGGACTAGCGGGAGGCAGAACGCGCAGAACCTGGACCTGAACCGCAATTTCCCCGACCTGACATCTGAGTACTACCGCCTGGCCTCGTCCCGCGGCGCGCGCGGCGACCACCTGGCCATCCCACAGCACTACTGGTGGGGTAAGGTAGGAGCCGTGCTGCCCACGCTGCCCGCGGAGGCGTGGTCCCCCACAGCTATGCGTCTGAGGGTCTCTAGTTATTCCGGACCCTCAGGTCTGGTCCCCCCAGGGCAGGAGAGCCTGGCGGTTAACAGCCTTAGTGCTCCGAGCCTCAGTTTCCTGCCTGTGAAGTGGGGGTGACTCCTCACTGGGTTGTTGGGATTCAGGGAACATAGAAGCACCCAGAGCCTGGCAGGTGCTTAGTGACAGCTACCCAGGAAGGCTGCCTGGAGGGGGTGATGTCCCCACGAGGCAGGAAAGAAAGTTCCAGGCAGGAGGACCAGCATGTGCAAGAGCCTGGTGGTGCCTGAGTGGAAGCCTGAAGGCCGGGCGGGTGTTGGGCCCGGTCCCTGGGACGGAGTGGGCATGGAGGGCCTGGAGAAGTTGTGGAAGCCTGTGGGCGTGGCTGCAGGCGGTCAGCAGGGGCGTGCTGGGTCCTGAGAACGGCCTCCTCCGCCCTGGGCAGGTGGCCCCCGAGACGAAGGCAATAATGAAGTGGATGCGGACCACCCCCTTTGTGCTCTCTGCCAGCCTCCACGGGGGCGACCTCGTGGTGTCCTACCCCTTCGACTTCTCCAAGCACCCCCAGGAGGAGAAGATGTTTTCTCCCACGCCCGATGAGAAGGTGAGAGGGGGGTGCCGTGGTGGGACGGGCGTGCTGTGGGTGCAGGGGAGGCAGCGGTGTGGGTGGTGCCCTCGGGGCTGGCCCAGCGTTGTTCCTGTTCTGAGCTTAGGGAAGCCCACAGAGTCGCTGAAGCATTAGGAGCCTTACAGGCCCAGCTCCGAACCCCTCCTCCAGGAAGCCTTCTGGCCGGCTGGGAGCAGCCCCTCCCCACTCTTCCATCAGTGTCCCCGTCTGGGAGCTCCTGCCGTGGGGACTGTGGCCCCGCCTGGCAGGTTGCCTGGTGTTTTCTGTTCAAGGGGAGGGCAGGTGCCGGGCGGCGCCGGCAGAGGGCAGTGCTGCAGCGCGCGTGGCCCCGGCCGGACTCTGGCCGCCTCCCTCCTCCCTGTGGGCTGGCGAGTTAGGGGTTGGCTCCATGGGACCCGGGGCTGCAGTGGGATTGGAGTAGGGATTCTGGCCCCGGAGTTCATCTGGGCCCTGAGGAGGCCCTTCCCCTCTCCAGGCCTCAGTTTCCCTCACTGGCACAACAGCAGGGGACCAGACACGTGGTGATGGCTGGACCCTCTCCAGCCCTACTTTTCTCCACTCCTGCCCAAAGCTGCCCAGCCCTGACCGTGTCCCTCCCCGGGCCTCATACTGGACCTCCTGCAGGCCAGTCTGGGAAGGGTGTGGGAGTTCACCCCTTCCCATTTCATGGATGAAAAACCTGAGGTGAGGGAGGGGGTGACCTGTGGCGGGCCGCAGGCCACGGCCAAGAGCATTGGAGCTTAATTGCCAAAAACTGCTCCTGGTGACCGCCCCCTCCCAGGCCAGCCCCTGCACTCCCTGTCCCTTCCTGGGACGACAGAGCTGGAAGCCCTTGCCTTGATCGGCCTGGGGGTCTTGGAAAGGTCTGAGCTCTCCGTGTGGTCACTCAGCAGGCCTCCTGGTGGACCAGACCCTGGGTGGAGAGCCAGGCCTGCGCCCTGCCGCCTTCTCGCACTCTCCACCTGGTATTTAGGGGCAGGGCAGGGAGGGAGGGGCTGGTGCTGGTGGACGAGTGCTCGGAGCCCAGCTCGCACATAGCTTGTTCTCCTCGGCCACTCAGAGGTCGGCTCGGCCTCACCCAGCCCCTTCCCCGTGTGCGGCCAGTCCCGGTCCAGTGCAACGAGCAGGACGGGGCCCTGCGCTGAGCGTCCTCGTCTAGGGTGGGAGATGGAGCCAGAAATGGGCAAGGACAAGAGGCGTGGCCAGGGCCAGGGCCGAGGGCTGCCCAGGAGGCCGGGGGCACAAAGGGTGTGTGTGTGTGCGCACATTGTGTGTATGTGTGTGTTGTGTATATGTGTGTATGTGTATAGGTGTATATGGGGTGAACCCCTAACCTGGCCCGGCCTTAAGGAGGGCTTCTCCGAGGTGGTGGCTGCCCCAGTGGAGCCTGAAGGATAAGGTGATTTCCTGCAGACACCCAGAGGGGCCCAGGCATGCAGTGGGAGCCGGGGAGGCCGAGCGGGGACACCTGGCTCAGCGCCCTGCCTCTCAAGAGCTGGGGAGCAGCATCTGTGACAATGGGGCATTTGTTCCCACGCCTGTTCGTTTTTGCACTCATTCACTCACTCACTCAGTCACTCATTCATTCACTCTCTCACTCATTCACTCACTCACTCATTCACTGACTCCTACAACCAGCACATACCTAGAGCCTGCAGGAGTGCCGGGTTCTGTGCTCCGAGCTCAGTAAGTGCCCCCCAAGGGTGGCTGGGTGGTCTCCACCGTGAGCCTGGCCCTGGTCCCCCTGTGCTGTCAGAGGGCAGCGCCACCAGCTGGTCACGGTGGGTGCCGGGCTTTGCATCTCTGAATCTCAGAGGCAGACGCGTGAAGATGTCCCCAGGGGAGAGGTTCACCTCAACAAGTCCCACCAGAGTCAGAGAATTGAGAGTCTTCCCCACCAGTCATCAATCATGGATCGATAATCCTTCAGGCCGTAGCCAGCGGTGGTCTCTGTGGAAGCCAGAGTCCCAGGAAAGGCGCTGGGGGCGGGGGAGCATGCGGAGGGGCTGGCCAGGGTGTCCCGTGTCACCCCCAAACTTCTGTGGTGCCCCGTGGACGAGGGCCAGGGCCTCAGGGCAGCATTCAGGGCCACTGGCCTCATGCCCTCTGTCCCCCCCACCTGCCCCTTTTCCCGAATCCTCCTCCACCCCTTCCCGGCCCTGCCACACTCGCAGTGGGAACGAGCCAGCTTCATGCGGGGTCCCAGGCGGCAGGAGTGGGTGGGCTGGTCCTCGTCCATGGGCGCTGGCCTGTGTTCCTGGCCCTGTGCCAGTCCACGAGTGCCCCTCCTGGCCGCCTGCCGTGCCCTACCTTGCTTCGTCTACGGTTGTCTCTCTGTGTCTTTCCCTCGCCCAGCCTCTGGGCCAGAACTCCTCCCGACGTCCTTGTCTTGCCCCCACCCCCCCAGGTCGGGCCTGTTCCTAGCCAGACCTGCGGCTCATGCGCCCCGGGGTTTTGGGGACTGATGGCGACTTTCTCTGCCCTCTGGGTGGGGCAACAGAGGCACTGACTGATAGGTGATGGGAGGAAGGCCCCAGGGCAGGATGGAGAGAGACGGGGTCTGGAGGGTGGTGGGGAGCAGAGCTGGGAGAGAGTCTGGTCCAACCTCCCCCGCCAGCCCAGGTGCTGCTTTGCACACGGGTGGTGGAGGGCCAGAGAGCTGGGATGCTGGGTGGGGCAGAGTTCTAGAAACAACCCAGTCGGCATCTGCAGGTGGGTAGGCCCCTTTCCTCGGCCGCTGGACTCCTGGCTGAAGACGGTTGATGCCGACCAGCGCCGCCGGGCGGCTGCTGGCAGGATGGCAGTTCCTGGTCCACCCACCTTGGTGACTGCAGGACACGCGTGGGGCTGTAATTTGGGTGTTTCCTTTGTTTCTGTGGGGCTGAGTTGAAGCTGCACCGTCACACCCCTGAGAAACTAGACCCTTCCTTCCCTAAGCCCCAGGTCCTGGGTCTGAGTCACCGTGACCCCCGCCAGGAGAGACCCTCACCCTGGCCTGGATCAGCTCCCCGTTACTGACTCTGCCCCTTTCTTATAGAGGGGGACCCACCCCCGCAAGGCAGACTTCTCCCAGGGCCAGGGGGCCCTCATCCGTCTGACGCCCACTTGGGAGCCTCCCCCGGCGGGGTCAGACCCCGTGTCCGGCCCTGGGACACACAGACGGCTGAGACCCACCTGACAGGAGGTTCTGCGGGCCCTAGGGGGCGTTGGGGGGTGATGGGGGAGCACTGGGCTGGGGAAGGCCAGCAGGGAAGGGGCCTGCACTACCAGGAATCCCAGCCACACCCAGAGGTGCCCCGCCTCCAAGGTGCCACCCAGGGGGTGGCAGCCCCGTGGGCCGTGTCCTGTGTCCCTCTACCAATCACGATGGCAACTGCATGTGGTTATGGCTGTAGGCTGGTGGGCTCCCCCAGGTGCTCTTGGTCCCCGGGGAAAATGAAGTGACTATTATCAGAAAGGTTTGCTGGGGAAATGAAGTCAGTGACAGCAAGGCCCACCTCAGCTCTCCCCGAGGCCTGCTCTCCGCACAGTGGCAGGAAGTGGTTTATAAACTGCAAAGCCACCCTCCATGCGCCCTGCCAATGTCACTGCAGTGTGCCCCCTTCTCGAGAGAAAGCCCACACTCCCCAGCCAGGTGTGTGGGGGCTCCATGGTGCGCCCACATACCCACGACAGGTGCCCTGATCTCTGCCTGCCCCACCTCTGGGCCTTTGCACGTGCTGTGCCGTCTGCGTGGACACCGTTCCCCTCCTGCCAGTGCTGCAGGCCACTCCCTCAGGAGGCCTCGCCTCACCCCATTGCCCAGAGCTCTGAGGCCCCACCTTCTGGTCTTGGTCTCTGGGAAACCTCTCTCTGCCTCCTTTGCAGATGTTCAAGTTGCTGGCCAGAGCCTATGCCAACGTCCACCCCATGATGATGGACAGGTCGGAGAACAGGTGTGGGGGCAACTTCCTGAAGAGGGGCAGCGTCATCAACGGGGCCGACTGGTACAGCTTCACGGGAGGTGCGGCCCTGGGCAGGCTGGAGGTGGGGCCGGGGTTGGGGCAGCGGTCAGGAAGAGGGAGGGAGCTGAGGGAGGGCGGGGGCGGGGCTTGGCGCCTCCTCTAGCGGTCTGGACCATCCGAGAGCAGCAGACACACCTCACAGGCCCCCCACCCTCGGGCGTGGGCTGGCTTTAGGCCCAGGTGCTGTCTTGATGGAGTTCGTGTGTGCCTGTCACGGCAGAGCTGCACCTGGGACCCCCTTGCCCTCTCCGTTGCTTGTTTAGTGAACGCCTGCGTTTCGCAATTCCGCCTGCGGCCAATTCTTTTTGGCCTTTGGGGGTTAAGTAGGGTTGCTGGAATACAGGACCCCCGGTTGAATGTGGATGTCAGAGACATAATGAAGAGTTCTTTAGGGCTGGATAAGTGTGTCCCGGGTATCGCACGAGATATACTAAAACTTTATTCGTTGTATGTCTGAGTTCATCTTGACCGGGCGTCCTGTATTTTGTCAGCTAAAGCTGCGCTGGGTGCAGACACCACACGGAGCAGTGGGGGTGCCCGTGGTACCCTGTGCGTGAGGGGCGCCCGCTGGACCGGGCCCACACGCATCTGCCTGCCCCTCTCCCCACACCGGCACATTTATCATTTGCATCCTTTGGCGGATGAGGCAGTTGGGCTCAGACAAGAGCAGGGCCTGCTCAGGTCCACCACGGGTGGCAGGGCCAGTCTCACTCCAAGCCTGTCCCCACCTCCTCCTGCGTGGGCAGAGAGGGGGCCCCTTTGGCTCCCCTTCGGTTCTGAGTCCAGTCCACACCCCTGCCCTGCACACTTTTCCCACGATCGCACGTGTGGTCCTTTCCCGGGGTCGCTCAGCTTCTGCCTCCCGGAACCCAGGCGCAGGGGTTCCTTGAATCCCAAGGGGGTTGCGCTTCTAGTCTCTCCGTTATGACCCGTTAACGAGGGTCTGCAAAGGACCCTCATGTTGGGGCCGGGCCTGGGAGAGGCCAGCGTCTGGACCCCAGCTGGGCTCCCCTCCCACAGCGACACGGACCCAGGGAAAGCCAGCGGCCAGGCCCAGAGAGGGCCAGATGGATGGGGAATGTGGCAGCACTGGGGACCGTGAATGTTAAATCACTGACAGTGGCTGCTGGGTGCTGGGGTGCCGGGGCTCAGAGGAGGCCCCGACTTCCTAAGGGCAGGGGCCCCCAGCAGCTCCCGACACAGGGCTGCCCCCTCAGTGCCGTAGGCCTGGGCCTTGGAGGATGGTTGTGGCTTCTGCTGGACAAGAAACTCCAAAAGCAGATGGGGCAGAGGGCAGAGAGCAGAGGGCAGAGGTGGGTGGGGCAGCGGTCATCCCAGCTTGCTCCCAAGCCTCTCTCTGCCTCAGATCTTCCTCCCCAGGCTGTTCTGGGGACTGTCCAGGTAGATGGACAGTATTATCACTGGGGGTCCAGGCCAGGGAAGGCCAGCAGCTCGGACACCAGGGGCACCTGTGGCCACCACATGCTGCCAGCTTCTCGACGAAATCAGCTCATTCTTTACCTACCGAGGGGCCGCGTAGGACAGCGGGTGAGCCCGCGGACCCCGTGGGGGCCAAACTGCCTGGGTTCAGAGTGCGGCTTGGCCCCTGCCCCGGGCCTCAGTCTGCTCGTCTGTAAAGTGGGAATCGCGACAACACCCGCCTCCAGGCGCGCGGCTGCTTGGCGGCTGCGGGGTGGGGCTGGCCGTGCCCGGCGCCCGCTCAGCCCCCTGTGCCGCAGGCATGTCCGACTTCAACTACCTGCACAGCAACTGCTTTGAGATCACGGTGGAGCTGGGCTGCGTGAAGTTCCCCCCCGAGGAGGCCCTCTACACCATCTGGCAGCACAACAAGGAGCCGCTCCTGAACTTCGTGGAGATGGTGAGCTCGGGGGCCTCGCTCGGGCTCTGCAGGGCCTGGCGCTGGGGAGGACGGAGGCGGGTCCCCGAGGAGCCCCCAGCCTCGTGGTCCAGCGCGCTGTGTGGCGGGCTCAGCGCCCACGCGTCCACTCGGTTATATTTCACTTCTCATGAGCTAGCCGTCCATTCGTTCATGGCTGAAGCCTCGCTGGCCTCCTCTCCGCCCACAGGCTGGCCCTGGGGGTGCTTCAGACACCAGGGGCCGTACATCGGGGTCCCTGGTATAGCGAGGGTCTCGTGACCTAAAGGGGCATGACTGAACAAAGGGAGTGCAGGGACCAGGGCAGTCTGGGAGGCACCTGACCCAGCCTCGGGGTCTTCCTGGAGGAGGCAGCACTTGGGCTGCGTCTTGAAGAAGGAGTAGGAGAAATCAGGTCGTGGGGCAGAGAGAGCTCGGGCAGAGAAGTGGTGTGAGGGGGTCCTTGTGGCCAGAGTGAGGAGCGCAGCCATAGGACTGGGGTGGGCCCGAGTGGGGTGAGGCCCGGAGGCGACGGCTCTGGACAGCAGGTCTCCGTGTGGTCCAGCAGGGCCTGGGGCACCTCTGCCCCTCGTCTCGGAGGGAGGGCCCAGGCTGGCAGGGAGGCAGCCAGACTCAGGGGAACTGCTGTCAGGGGGCTGAGGTCACCCAGAAGCAGGCTGTGGATGGTGAGTAGGGGCCGTGGAAAATGTGTCTAAAGTAACCCCTCGGTGGACCTGGAGAGTGTTCCAGGGGCTTGGTGACCGATGCCCGACGTCCTGCCACCTCTCCCGGCCCTGCCCCACACCTCAGGCTCCATGCTGTGGGGCTCTGAGTGAGGTACCGCGTGTGAGAGAACGCAGGAGTCAAAATGAGGAGAGAGCAGTGGTTTTGGACAAGCCTCTGCTGTTTTTTTCTGAGCATTTTTAAGAATCTCACACCTTGCATATTGGCACAATATCCCAGGGGGAAGAAGGTCCTAAGAGAGAAACCGGATTGCCCAAAGGAGACAGTGAGGGGGCTGTAAGTGCACAGCACTTTATAGTTGGTACCCCTGCATATGGCACCGAATCCCGACACCACTTGTGGGCGGTAGACAGGGCTGCCCCGTTTTACAGGTGGAGGTACTGGTGCCTGGGAAGGACGGCGATGATCTGGGGTCGCTTAGGTCATGCACAGGCTCCCAGTGGCTGTGAGTCAGGAAGAAGAGGAGACAGAGGGTCAGAGAATGACAGGGCCTGTCCCGTGTCACCCAGCGACTGCCCAGAGCTCGAACTCAGATCTGGCTGCCCCTAGACCTCAGTTCTGCCCATGGGCCCCCTCCTTTCTAGAAAGATCAGGAACCTTCTTCCAGGCGAGAACCAAGCAGAGCCTCCTGGACCTGCAGCCACAGCAGCAATAGGAACAGAGCCAAGCCTCAGATAACAACTTGTTAGCGTCGTGTGAGTTTCTTTTTTACGGCTGTGCCAGCGACCTCGCTGCGGGAGGCAGGTCATCATTCACTAATGGCTCTGGGCCAGGCCTCCTCGCTCATTTCATTTTACGGCTGTCTGGTGAAAATGAGTTTTAAGGAGCCTTAAATGGAGCTGGGATTGCTCCGTGGATATTGTATGTGAAGTCTTGGGATATAAAGATTTAATAGCGAGGGTGATGCTGCAGAAGGCTGGGCAGCATGCAGCCGGGAATGGCCAGTCCCCGAGAATGACCCCCCGGAAAGCCGAGCCCAGCCTTCTGATAAGGATCAGGTCTGTCGTGGCCCATTGAGGCCTTTCCACCGCGATCCTGACCAGGCCTTGGGGGGGTGTCTGCATCTCCCTGGTTGGGAGAGGAGGTGGGTACTGGAGAGCTGCGTGTCCCTGGTTCTGCCTGAAGACGACTCGTCAGCCCCAGAGCAAGGACAGAACAAGTTCTAGCCAATGTAAGCTGAAATTAAATGAAGCCCTACTATGTGTCTGGCCTCTGCTATCAGGTCGGGGGGACATCACAGTGAGGTCAGGGCTGTGGGAAGCCCAGGACTGTGGGACCCTAGGGGAGGCCCCTGATGTGGCCAGTCATCAAGGGGGGCTTCCTGGAGGAAGAGGCGAGTATGCGGTGTGTCTCGAAGCAGGAAAGGAATTGACCAGGTGAGGGAGCTGGCGAGGTTTTCTGAGCACAGGACGGGGCAGGACGGAGTCAGGGGCCTGGGCGACACTGAAGGTGTGGGGGCAGCCTCGGGGGGAGAACAGCCTCACTGCTCTGTTTCCCCTCCCACCCAGTGGTCCCGGCCTTGTTTGATGTGACCTGCGGGTCCAGGTTGTTTCCAGCCCGACAGAGCCAGGGTGCTCTGGCTTGTTCACCGTCGATTGTCCTGGGAGGGGAGATGTGAGCAGGATCAGGCAGTGCCGGGAGACGCTTTCCTTTTGGAAAGTGCAGCTTCCGAGTCTGAACGCTGGGTCTCGGGGTGTCTGCTGGGAAGCGTGGCTGGGCTTAGTAGTGCCAGTTCGTAGTGGGGGTGTGGCAGTCCTTGTGTGTATTAATTCTTATCCCCCAGCAACACCTGCGGGGTCTCTGCTGCCTTGTTTTACAGACGGGGAGACGATGCTGAGGTGGAGGTGGCTTGCCCTGGGTCAGAGAGCTGGTTGGTGGTGTGGCCAGGACGGACACCAGGGACCAGACACTCGGCCCGTGTCCTGCCGGTGCCCCACGCGGCCTTGGGGACCTCGGCTCAGAGAGAGCCCAGCTGGCACGGGCTCTGGTCCTGGAGGCGGGGGGTCAGTGTGTTAGGAGGACGTGGGGGGTCCTGCTCAGCGCTCCTGGCCCAGGAGACGTCAGCCAGACCCTCGAGCCGGACTGTGGGTCATTCACAAGCCCCGATGGGGGCTGATTGCTGGAGGGACCCCAGGGATGACCTCACGGGTCACCCTCATTTCACGATGAGGACACCGAGGCCCAGAGGGGGGCGTGACTTACTCAAGAGGTCAAGGCGCGTGGTGCCGTGTCCCAGAGACCCCGGCTCTGAGGAGAGCTGGACGGGACCTGGCGGGGCGGGCCGTCCCGGCCCTCTGGAGAGCACGCGCCATGTCATGCCCTCGTCCTTGGTCTCTCCAGGTGCACCGGGGCATCAAGGGCGTGGTGATGGACAAGTTTGGCAAGCCCGTCAAGAACGCCCGGATTGTGGTCAAGGGCATCCGCCACGACATCACCACGGGTGAGCACCGCCCGCGGCCCGCGTCACGGTGGCGGCTCCCGCGAGAGCTCCCAGCGGGCCCGGCGCTCCGCGAGGCGGCTCCTCGTCCTCGGCCGCCTGGCTGGTGAGGGAGGGGGGAGCCTGGGGTCTGCTTCCACCCGCCTGGAGCCGTGTCTCTGGCAGCACGGGCCCCGGGGAGAGCGTGCTCGGGCCCCGCTGCCGGTGACAGAGGACGTGTACTCCGCGCTCCTTTAGAAGTCACTGTGCTGGGGACACCGCCTTCTCAAGGACTGCAGCAGGGACCACCCCCAGTCATGAGCCCATTTGTTCATATCCCAGGGCTTAGATCCCACTGACAGGCTGGCGTGTCCAGCCCTGTGGGCTCTGGGTGCCCTCAGGAATGTCAGAGCTGATTAGAAAATTATGATACGTTGTGACGTGAGTTAGCCGGTGGAGACGGGGTCCGGAGGAGCGAGGGATTGCTGTGTGGGTGGGGTGCGGGGGATGGGGATGGTCTGTGACGGCTCCAGCGAGGAGATGGTGCCTAAGCAGGGCTTTGAGAGACGGATAGGAGTCTGACAGCGGGAGGAGGTGGGGAGGACATCACAGGCCAACTCAGAGGCAAGCGTAAATTTGTGGTCTGTCTGCCCCCTAGGCTTGCCCACTCTGACCTCGTTACCCACTGTCTCAGGCTGAGTCTGAGCCTAGGTCTGAGGATCATTTTTATTCTACTTGTCCACAGCCCCAGATGGCGACTATTGGAGACTGCTGCCCCCAGGGTCCCACATCGTCATTGCTCAAGCCCCCGGCTACTCCAAGGTCATCAAGAAAGTCACCATCCCTGCCCGGTTGAAGAGGGCCGGCCGTGTGGACTTCATTCTCCAGCCTTTGGGGACCGGACCCAAGACCTTCCTTCTTGGGCCGCGGAGAAGCGGGCCCGGGCTCCGAGACCCACCGGGAGGTGCCGGCCCACACAGGGAGCCCGAGGAGCCCGGCCAGGAGCCCCTCGGGGCGCGGAGACAGCCCACGGCCAGCGGGAGCAAGCCCTGGTGGTGGTCCTACTTCACGTCGCTGAGCCAGCACAAGCCACGCTGGCTGCTGAAGTACTAGCGCCCCCGCCTGCGCCCGCCCGGACGCGGAGGCCCAGCCCCCGGAAGGGGCTCCGGCTCTTGATCTCGTCTTCCACCGACACCCCACAAAGCCGTTTCTGTTTTATTAAAGTGTTTTTATTCATCTCGGCCGCGATAGGAGGCTCTGTGTGTGAGGCACCTGCCGCGGGGGAAGAAATGGACCCCGGTTGAATGAGGGCCGCGCCCCAGCCTTGTTCACCTCGACGACGCTGGGGGCCAGTGCTCCTACTATCCCACAGGCGGCCCGTAGCGGGGCTGCCATTCACACACGTCTGTGCCTGGTCCTTTCCTGGACCGCGAGGCTTTGAGGCGAGAGGGGCCTCTGCTTTACAGACGGGAAAACTGAGGCCCCGCAGGGCACGTGACACGCCCAAGGTCACACACGGAGAGCCTCTGGGTCCTGTGGCTGAAGATTGTGTCTGGAGTATGTGGAGGAGGAACGTGAAGGAGACAGGTTGGGGGACCCCGGCTGGGAGGAGTGGGGTGTGGGCAGCAGGCGACTCCCCCAGGGTCAAGGCCTCAAGGGCAGGAGGGCTGGCAGGAACCTCGAACCCTGTATTATCACCCAAGGGTCACACTTGGAGGCTCCCGGGCTTCTGTGGGGGCCTGAGTCCAAGAGGAAGGGTCTCCCTGTGCCCCTTCTTCATCCTTAGGATGCCACCAACTCAGGTGCGGGGACACCCGAGTCCTCAGACTCCCCACAGGCCCCCTCCTGTTCCACCTCTCTTAGGGTGGGTTGGCTCTGTCCGTCCTGGTGTCTGTCAGGCAGGGAGTTACGTAGCCTGTCAGAGAATGCTGGCAAAGAAGGTGTCCTGGTCAGCTGGGGGTGTGTCACAGAGTGTCCCAGGCTGGGGTCGTAAGCCACAAGCATTCGCCGTGTCACAGTTCTGGAGGCGCGAGGTGCAAGATCAACCTGTCAGCGGGGTGGGCTCCTCTGGGCTGAGGAGCATCTGCTCCAGGCCTCTCTCCTTGGCTTGTCCCTGCCTCTCTTCACATCCTCTGCCCGCCGTGTGTGTCTGTGTCCAGATCTCCTCTTCTTGCAAGGACACTGGTCAGATTGGATTAGGGCCCATCCTGATGATCTTACTTTAATTTGATCTCCTCTGTAAAGACTGCCTCCAAATACAGTCACAGTCACAGATACTGGGCGTTAGGCCTTCGACGTTTGGCCCACAGCAGAAGGATTGGCTGCGACGTGGCAGGTTCCTGGCTCGCTCCTGACTGTGCCGTCAGGCCCCCCTGCCTTCCAGTGTCCTGGCCTGGGCAGGGGTTACCCCACATGGAAATGGGGAGTGCTGCTTGAGCAGAGCCTGACCCCAGCTGAGGACTGACCTGGCCCCACCAGCAGCATCATCAGACTGTTCCGTTGCTTCTCGCCAGCCTGCGCCATCTCAGGAGGCCTCAGCATTCACGGTCAGAGCTGAGAGGAGCAGGCACGCTCCCGGTGCCCTGTGGTGGTGTTTTCTTAGGGGGAAGGTACAGGAGAGGGCTTGGGTATCCTCGAGTCAGACAGTCTTGCCTCGATACAGCAGTTCACAGTTTGCAGAGCGAGGCACATGTGCATCCAGGAACGATCTGGAACATTTATCAGCCATCTTACAGCTTTCAGAGCCCTTCTACCCTATACTCACCTGTGTGTCCAGGGGTTCTGAAGGTCAGCATTTATTTGGCCCCACTGTGTACCTGGCACTGTGCAGAGGTCCTCTGTGACCCCTGAGAGGCCCGTGGGGCAGGGACTCCTAGTCCTGCTTCACAGATGTGGGTGCAGCCCAGAGAGCTTGTGCGACTCGCCCAGGACCTCAGAGCGTGTTGGTGGCATCTCAGGCCCTCCTGCAGGACGCTAGTGTGAGGCTCACTGCCTCCCCTGCGTCTCTCACCCGCCCCCGCTGCTCGCGGCTGTCTGGAGGAGAAGAGCCTCCCAGAGTCAGTGTGAGAGGCAGAGACAGCTCAGCCGGGCCCAGTTCAGGCCAGGAGCTGAGGGCTGGGCCCCCGGGGTAGGGGGATCAGGAGGAGGAGACTGACAGAGAGGTGTGGGGAGGCTTCGTGGAGTGGGCCATGGCAGTTCAGAGGCACAGAGTGGGGACAGGGTGGGTGTCCTCCCCACACCAGCCCCTCGCTAGGGCTCACGTTGCTTGTTTCTGGCTAGCAGGGCCAGTGCTGTGTCCGGTGGCTCCTCTGTCCTTTCGGTGGATCTGGACAGTCCTCTGCAACGTCCTCGCCATCTGGCGGCTGCCGCGATCCGGGATCCTCTCGCTCCGTTTCATTTCCTGAAGTCTCCTGGTTTCTCTTGTGGAAAACACAACCCATGCACCAGGCTGGGGGTCCCGGGTTGGGGGTCATGGTTTCTAGGCCCTGTCCATGGACAGAGCAAGAAATAGATTTCCTTTTAAAGGGGAAATACAGGTGATTCATCCTGATGGTTCCAATTCCAATTCAGAATTACATACCCCCCTTTCCTGCTCTGAGAACCCCGATTTTCAACAATGATGGGGATGTAGAATTAGCATTTGTTGTAGTTGCTCATTCGCTTTATCCCTGAAACACACACATATAGAATATAGGTATTCAGTGTACAGAACTCACACCTCAGACAATACGGCAGCACCACCTGCAGTGTGATGACTGAAAACGGTTCAAGGTTTTTCTTTTCTGTCTTTTTTTGCAGTTCCTTTTGTCCTGGGATACAACCCATTAAGGATATAAGGTCAAATTATTCGCTTTTGCTAATCCCGGCAGCTGAGGGCACCAAGCTGCCACGTCCTGCAGGTCCCGTGGCCGGGGAGGGCATGTGGGCAGGAGAGAGGACACCCACCTTCTGGGGCCGGGCCCCCACTGGAAACGGCGATGAAAAGACACAGAGATAGACTCGAGGAAGCACGAAAAATTTCTGGAGCTAAAAACATGATTTGTAAACCAAAACCCATTTATTAGCTGAATTACAGGAGAGCCTGCATCTTTGGTGTCTGAATTAGTGTCAGGAAAGACTAAGTGGAGGACTAACTTGAAACGCGGAGCAAAAATACCACCGAGAGGAAATCATGAGGGAAGAGATTTTGAGGACAGAACCAGCAGCCTCATGTGCAAATATTAGGGAAGAAAGAACAAATGATAGAAACAAATTGTGAGCGAATGAGATTGCAAGCCTGCAGATTGAAAGGGCCCATAAGGCTCCAGATGGATGGTGCAGAAAGACCAGCCAGGCTCAGTCTGATAACATTCCTGAGCTCAAAGGAAAAGCAAAACTCTTGCAAGCTGCCATAAGGAAACAGAAACTTAGAAAGGACAAAGCACGGATTGGCACTGGACTTCTCATGTGTTGCTCTGAGTGCTAGAAGATGATGGGCTGGCGTCTACGAAGTGCTCAGAGGAAGGGGTGCTGCCTGGCACCCCTACAGCCCGATGAATAATCATAATAAATGATCATGAAGATAGCTGGTGCCCACGAAACGTTTTCTCTGTCAAGGCGCTACTCTAAGGGCTTCACACGTGTGAGCCCATCTAATTTGTTACCTCTCATTGATGAGAGAGGTATTAGAGTTATCCCCATCTTATAGGCACAGAGGGGTTAAGTAACTTACCACGTTCACACAGCCAGAGTTGGAACCTGGGAATCAGGCTCCAGGATAGGTCTGTGGTCCTCACCACTCTCTGCTGCCTCCTCAGATAGAGTTCATGGGTCCCAGAGAAAGAAGATTTCCAGATTTGCAAGGATCCAGGGAATACGTCATCCGGAAGCTCATCTGAGCAAACAACACTTGACTTAGGGCAGAGCCCCACACAGTGGAGGCTGACAGCAGGTCCGCCTGCCATGCTCACTGTGAGCCAGAGGAGATGTTGGGGCAATGGGGACCGTGGGATTTCAGTGAGAGACCAGAGACTCAGAAAATCATCCCCAGGGCTAGCCTGGTAGCTGCTGGCTGCGGGGGCTGGTTAAGCTCTCCTCCAGTGTGGCCTGGGAGGAGGGGGTGCCAAAGGGAGCATGCAGCACTGGGGGTCCCCCGGGGGTGGGTGTGTTGATTTCGTTCATAATACAGAACCAGGAACTTGATCGGGAGGCAGGAAAAGGCGAGATGATCCCAGGTGGAAGGGGAGAGCCAGGGTCACCCCAAAGCTGACAAGGAGAAAGGGGTGCAGTGAACAGCCCCGAGCCAGCAGCAAGTGAGGAAAAATAATGAGCATCACGGAACACGGAAGGAAGAAAATGCAGACCACCAAAATCGTGCATGGGCTGAATCCTCTGTTAAAACAACAGAGACCACCAATTTGGGTTAACATATAAAAGGCAGTATGTGTTTTAAAGAAAAATGCTTCAAGGCAAATGATAAAGAATGAAAATAAAGGGATGTTGAAGAGAAGCCAAGAAATGCAGACAGAGGAAAGCAAGGGCTTCACCTTAGTACAGAGAACGTGGAACAAACATCACAACATTCAATGGGAAAGAAAGATATTTCCAATAATTAAAAGAACAATTTATGAATAAGATAAAATAATAAATCTGTATCATACACTCATCGACTTAGCAGCTAACTGTATAAAGCCAAGTTATTTAAAAATACAAGGAGAATGTAACAAAAGCCGAATTGCAATAGGAACTACAATGTGTCATTTTCAGAATCAGACCAATCTAGTAGAGGATAAACAGTTAAATCAAGTTTTAGAGAAACGGAATCACATAGCCAGCAAACTCCATTTAATAGACGCGTATAAGACATTCATACTTCAAATGGAGACTATGTGTTCTTTCAAAGACCCATTGAGCATAAAAACTGATGATGTACTCAGTCACAAAGAAAACTTCAAGAAAAATTTAAAATGTCGAGACTTTCTCCAGCCATATTCCAGAAAAATTAGCAATAATAAATAAAAGTTTGATACCCCCCTTCACCACTTGGAAGGTAAGAAACGCACTCTTAAATTGTGCGTTGTGTTAGAGCATAGACTTAGCTGCCTGGCAGAGAAGCAACTGCAGAGTGGGTTAACACGATGGAAGTTTATTTCTAGTGTAAATGGCAGGTCTGGGTGGTGGCCAGGCAGCAGGAAGTCCTGCGAGAACCCAGGCTCCACGGTCCTGCTGCTGCGCCATCCCAGGGGTGCCCTCATCCACATGGTCCCCCATGTGGTCCCCATCACTCTGCTCACATCCCATTGGCCAGAACTCAGTCACATGGTCATACCCAGCTCAAGGAATGCTGAGAGTTGTAGTTTTTAACCTGGGTGGGAATGTGCCAAATAAAAACTGTGGGCTCTTACCATAGAAAAGAGGAGAATGGATTTTGGAAGACAGACTCTCTACATCCTTGGAGTGAAAAGGAAATGGGAACTGAAATTAGAAACTGATCTGAGAGCAGTGAGATGGAAAGCTCCTCCGTGGGGCACAATGGAGGCTGGTACCCCAAATTTAGAGCCCTAGATACATTCATCATTGAAGAGGAAGGACTAAAAATAAAGGAATTAATCTATCACCTTAAGAAAGTACTTTAAAAAAATGGAAGAAGAAAATGATGGAAAAAAAAGATAATAGAGAGCAAAGTACCAAAACAGTAGAAAGTGTTAATAAGCCCCAGAGCTGGTTCTTTAAAAAACCAGTACCACGGAGAAATCTCTCATGAACCTGATGAAGAAATAGAGAAAGTAAAAGACGTGATTGAAAAGGAGAGACGAGACATGATTAAAAAATTTCAAAATATTTAAAAATATTTTTAAATGAAAATTTGATATAACTCCATAACAATAAAATTGAAGACCTAGAGAAAGAGGTGGCTTCCTGGAAAAATATAAATTAAATATATAAAGTATATAAAAATGTAAATTACAAAAGTTAACCCAAGAAGAGGTCGATAACATGAACAGATCATGGAACAGACGGGCATGTGGTTTCCGGGGGCTGGAGGCAGGAGGGGGTGGGGAGTGACCACTAATGGCTATGGGGCTTCTTTTGGTGTGATGAAAATGTTCTGGAATTAGGTAGTGGTGAGGGTTGTATGACTCTGTGAATATACTAAAGCCTGATGCATTGTACACCTTAAAATGGTTAAAATGGTGAATTTTATCCCAATTAAAAAAAGAAAAGAGAAGGCTCATTGGAAGGAGCACCCGGAGATGAAGAAGAGAGTGACAGTGAGTGACACCCAGGCCACAGTACTTGCCGATGGGACGATAAGGACTGAGAGAGTGTACAGACTATGGAGGGGGCCTGGTGCACACCCAGAGCTGCTCACCTGTTCTCTGTCGTGAGATGCTTGTCACACGTCACTGGGCTCATCCCTCCATCGTCTGTGGTCTCTGTTGACTTGTGAGCTCTGTGGGGGAGGGACCATGTCCGTTTGACTCGCCACAGTTTCCCAGGCCTAGTGGAGAGGCTGGCGCATCGCTGATGCTCGTTGAGCAGTGAACGAGGGAATGATAACTGAGCGGCGAATGAACAAGAAGCAGGACGCAAGCCGGAAGCGGGCCCTTGATCTGGGTAGTGTGGAAGTCACGCAGAATCCTCAAGGATGTGCCTGGGGAGTGGCGGGGTGTGGCCGGGCTGAGGGTGCACTGGGGTGCTGGCCACACTCTCCTGGCCCTCACTGGAGGATGCAGTGGGGTCAATGGAGGGTTCTCGTTTTCCGGGAGGGAGAGACGCGGCACGTCTAGACCCAGCGCTCCCTGAGCCGCCCTGCTTGTTGGTTGCCGCACTAGAGCCTGCGATGAGCCGGGAGGGGAGGGGGCCGAGGTATAGGAGCAGGGGGTGGGGGGCTCTTGGCCCCTGCTGGGGCTGTACGGGGGGGCCTGGAGCCTGGGAAGCAGGAGGAGAAGCTGTTTGGTGAGGGTGAGGGGAGGTGGGAGAGTGAGGGTAGGGGAGTCACCCCAGAAATGGGCAGAGAGCTGAACAAGACTGATGATTGGGGGCTACGAGGGGGAGGGGCTTCACCCATACCTGGGTGCTCCCCTGGTCGTGATCCCTTCCAGCCCACCCACAACCCTGCTTTGTGGCATTCTCTGGAATCCTGGACTCTTGATTGGAAATGACCTCGCGGGTCTTCTGGAGACCCTTCTGCCCAAGCAGAATCTCCTCTCCAGCATCTCTGACAGCTGGTCCTACAACATTTGCTTACATGCCTTCAGGAGTGGGAAGACTACCCCCTTACAGGGGAGCCATTGCTGTCTAGATGTTTCTCATCGTGACAAAGCGCTTCCTTCAACAGGACCCGTTTCTTCCGTAAACTGTCCACGGATATTGCCCTCTGAGGCTGCACGGGCCAAATCCTCTCTCTTCCCCATGACAACCCTTCTGCCATCCCAGGCAGCTCCCCTGGACTTACCACTCTCCTCTCTGCTAAATGTCCAATTCCCCTCCTCCCAGGTGGACAGTACCCAGGGCGAGGAGAGAAACAATTTGGGGCCAGTCTCCATGTCCTCCCATGCATTAAACCATAAACCACCGTCAAATGATTTTATGAGAGTCATTTTTTTCTTCCATTTTCGTATACAAATCTAATCTTTTGAGAACCTACTCCCTCTAACTCACATATTATGGGCTTTCATCAATAATAATATATGATCAATTACTCAAATGTAATTGATTAGTCGGGAGAACCATATTTTCCCCTTTTAGTCTGTGTGTGATTGCTCATAAAGCACGGCAATTGCCGTGTGATGGTGGCCTCGCCCTTTGGCTGTGGACTCTCTTTACCTTTTAGCTGAGATTAAATTTATATACAATTTTCTAATGTTAACTTAAGAAAAATCCAAAAGGGCACTTTATATCCCAAGCCTGCGGGTGACACCATCCGAGGGTGCGATAAGGGGCCGGGAGGAGGATGAGCGGCTGAAATTGCCTTTGGAGTTGGCTCTGAGCTTCGTTCATCTTTATTTGGCCACACAGATAAATTTTTGTCATCGGAAAGTTGAGTTCCATAAATCCAATATCGCCCAATTCAATAAAGAGAATCAGAGTCTGTTTCAGCCAGTCTGCGTCTCTCTCAGCTGAGACAAAACCCTGATGTGTTACCAAGGTGGCAGCGGCGTCCAGACGACTCCAGGCAGAGCTGGCTGACTGCCTCCCGGTGTGTGGGGAGAGTCCGGCCACAGCACCAGCCAGCAGAGCGGATCACCGAGAACCGCGATCCCGCTCGGCCACGTGGTGGGCTCGTGGCGAGCGGAACCACGGGCGTGAAGCCTCAGGCTCCACGCTGCTGGTCACCGTGGCCTCTTGTTTCCCGGGGGAGGATGCTGGGAGAAAGATGGAAGGCAGACCACAGGTGCTGGGAGCTCAGGAGATGTGTGTAGGCCGGCCGCGTTTGCCACCAGGTCAGGACTCCTGGAGAGTGTTTAACAGAAATAGGGGGTCCTGTGAAAGACTGGCCCGTCCTTCAAGGCCCAGTGCAGAGTCTGTCTCCTCCACGCAGCCTTCGCCAGCGACCTGGTCAGAGTGAATTTCTCCTTCCCCTCTGAGGCCGTGGCATGGAGCCGACACCCTTAAACATCAGGCGAGAGGGGAAGAGAAGGAGGAGGCGGAAACCTGCACCCACTTCTTTAGGAACGGGTGGGGGCGGTGCTGGGTCTCGTCGCCGCCTCTTCTCTGTCCCCATCAGTCGAGGGCCAGGCGGCTACGGCTTCAGGGAAAACAGACTCCTCACTCTTTGTGCCACTTTCTCGTTTCCCGTTCGTCAGCGCCTGGAACTTCGCCTTGTTACGAGCTGACAAGCTGGCAGAAGACAGGGGACTCCCGGGTGGGAGACGAGGAACCCCAGGACTTCTGGCACGGCAGGCGCCGAGCACCACGCTGGCGTCCGCGCTCAGCCCCGAGTCCTCGAGGTGACTGGGGGTTGACACTACACCCAGAGCGGGTTTGCATCGCTGCCCAGGAACCCCACGCTGGGAACCGACTGCTCCGTGTCCCCCGGGGGAGAGGGCCCCTCATGGCTCAAGGCTGCTTGCTGCAAACATGACCCTCAGAGGTGGCCTGGGTAAAGAGGTGGCCCAGGCAAAGAGGTGGCCTGGGTAAAGAGGTGGCCTGGGTAAAGAGGTGGCCCGGGCAAAGAGGTGGCCTGGGTAAAGAGGTGGCCCGGGCAAAGAGGTGGCCTGGGTAAAGAGGTGGTCCGGGTCTTGCGTTCTAGGCAGACTCAGCGAGAAAGTGCAGGGCCACTCAGGGCCATCACCCCCTCACCCACGGCCATCCGGGCGTGCTGCAGCTTCTCAGCAAGTCATCCACGTCCTTATTGTCGCCAACCCAGGAGAAACTGGTTGGCCCTGCCCTGCGTGTCGACACTGCTGACCCCTCTTCCCTCCTGAACTGGGCTCCCCATGGGCCTTGGGGTCATCGTCGTCCCAACAATCTCGCTGCTGCTTCTCAGTCTCCGTGGCTTTTTCTCCCTCTAGTTGACTCCTGTGTGCTGGGGCCCAGCCTGCTTCTCTCTTCTCTCCCTAGAGAGAACATCGCTTCCAAGGCCATGACCGCTGCATGGAGGCCCCCGCCTCAGGGAAGGCGTCTTCACCCCACCTCATCTGCTGGGGGACCGACAGCCTCCAGGCCCACCACTGCGGGGGTCACCTGTTCCTGGGCTGACCTCATCGTGATGCAGGCTGTGTTGCCCGGTCTGTTACCCACCGGACCAGGAGCTGTCTTACATCCTTTCTGGTTTGAGGAGGGAAAGACCACACACCGTGTGCGCACACCCCGAGCTCCCGGGGAAAGACCGCTTCTGCATCGTCACTGCAGACTCTGCACTGACTGCGGGGCCCTTAGTGGGGCCAATAAACATGTTTCGAATTATTGAATCAACTCTCGAGTCCTTACCCCAACCAGTGGTCGTGAGAAGGCAGTAAGAGGGGCGTGCTTAGCCCAGAGGGATTTCCGGCTCTCAGTGGAGCCCGTGCAGCAGGCAGTGTGCGTGTTTCGAGCACGTTGTGGGACTGGAGAAGCGCGAGTCCTCCTCCACGAGCATTCCTCCCAGCGCCCGGGAAATCCTCTGCGGGAAGCTGAACTCACAGCCTCCCTGGGCATGGAGTGCCAGCAACCTCACTTCCTTTTTCAAAGCCCACTTCTAGATGTTTACTCACAAGACCCCCCTCAGCAGCCCTGTAAAGAGAAAGGGGAGGGATCACGAACTCCTGTTTAGACGATAAAGTGGGCTGATCCCGTCGGATTTCATACTCAGTAGAGGCCGGAGGGTGGGGGGCATCTGGAGGCAGAGGAGGGCCGGCCCCCCGGGGTCCTGGGCCATCGGCTGCGGCAGACCCACCCCCCACTCCTCTGCCTTCCCTGGAACCATGCGGTGACAAAGGGAGGCGAGCCCGAGTGGACGGGTCTTGCGCTGGTGGGCCCTGTGGGTGGTCATTGTGCTGTGGTTTTCTCCATTGACCTCGCCCCGTAAGGTCGGGCAGCCGTGAGGGCCTTTTACGTGCGTTTGCAGGTGCCCATGCTCAAATTGTCGAAGGACCACAGGGGACCCTTAATGGCCACGGTGGGAAACCCAGCCTGGTCGAGTGCTGATCTCAGGAAAGCGGCAGCCCCCTCCACCTGGCTCTACACTGGGTCCTCCATTCAGCTGACCTGACCCCTGGCCACAGCCCCCCAGGATGCCACGTGGCCCGAGACCAGCTTGTGAGGGGGAGCATGGCGGCCCCTGGTTCACCAGACTTTCCTGCAGAAGCCCTCCGCCCTGCTTAGCCGTCTTTCCTCAGGCGGAGGCCTCTGTGGAGTGCGGGGTCCCAGAGGCTCCCTGCAGGGCTGGGAAGAGAGTGGGAGAGGAGGTTGGGGAGGGACGGGAGAGGCTTCAGCCTGCCCTTCACTCTGCCAGTCTCCGAATCGTGAGATTTGGGATGCTGAAAGATGGAAACTGAAGTATCATAGAATTCCAAAGGGACCTTACAAGTCGTGGGATCTGTGTTAGTGTCCTGTGTCTGCTGTGACAAAGCAGCATGCACCGGGGCTTAAACAACAGGGATTTACTCTCTCACGGCTCTGGAGGCCAGAAGTCTGGGATCAAGCTGTGGGCAGGGCCGAGCTCGCTCTGGAGGTTCTAGGGGAGGGTCCTTCCTGCCTCTTCCAGCTCCTGGGGGCTCCTCGTGGCCTTCTCTCCATGTCTGTCTGTGTGTCTCTGTGTCTGTCTTCTTAGGAGGGCACCAGTCATACTGGATTATGGGCCCACCCTGCTGTGGTGTGACCTCATCTTAACATTCTATCTGTGACAACCCTACTTCCACATTCATATTCACAAGTTTGGGGGGTTAGGACTGCAACATATTTTGGGGGGACACAATTCAACCCACAACATGTCACCACCCTCGCAGGGCATTCTCTCTGTGTGGTAGCCCCAGCGGAAGACCCCGCAACGGGCCCCTAACTGACGCCCCTCCCTTCTGCTTCCCCCCTGGGTGTCACCTGGGTTTCCCTCCTCATTCTTCTGGGACGTGGAGTGGGGGCAGACGTGGTTTCTCCCTTATTCCCTGTGGGACTTCTGCACCGAGGAGCAGACCCTCCCTGTCAGCCCTCCATCACCCGAGAAGGAGAGCTCACTGGAGGGCTTCCGGGTGCAGGAGGCCTCCCAGGGAAAGAGCTGGAAGCTACTGTGCAGTGTCGGAGGGGAACGGCCGGCAGGGCTCCCGGGTTCCCGGTGAATGAGAGATTCAGCGCCCGGTGGAAGAGGCCACTGGGCCTCGTGTCTGAGGGGCCCAGTTCAACTCAGATGCCGGGTCTGAGTCCAGCTCCCTGGCCTCCTAGCCGAGGGCCGGGGGCAAATTATGTAAACTCTACCTCCATTTACTCATCCGGAAAATGGGATGGTGATGATATGGTCCTCACAGGCTGTTTTGGGATGAAATGAGATAAAGCATGGACAGCCCCCTGCTGCCTTCAACAATGAACGGGACGATGGCTGTAGGGCCGCTGCCCTCTGCTTGCCCTGGCGTGGGGAGCGCATTCTTCTTGCAGGGACTTAGGGCAGAGCTGGCCACTGTGCAGCCTGACTCATCATCATCAGGACGCCTTCGGACATCCTGACTCTGGAGGGAGGCAGAGTCGAGCTTCCTCCTGGTGCTGGGAGGGAAGGCTGCCCAGGTGGAGATGGCGGGATGCCTTGCGGAGCCTGGTCCCCCTGTCCCTCATGTCATAGGAAGGGAAACTGAGGCCAGGGTTTCAGCCACATAGCCTGTTGTTGGCCAGTAGGGCACTGTGATCAACGCACCTTCTGGGGTCAACCCGTGCTGAAGGCAGGCCCCACGTGTCGGGCTCCTAACTGTGTGCTGTGGGCCGGCTGCTGGGTCTCCCGGCCTTCTCTGCGGCAAGTGGCAGTGGGGACCGACCAGGAACATCTGGCACATGGCGATGGCCGAGGGCACCAAGTTGTAGGCGAAGGTCTTGCTGTGAATCCTGAGTGCCCAGCCTGGCCGTGCTGCTCTGGTGTGTCCCCCTCATCTGCACAAGATGAGGTCTGCACGCCTCCCTCCTGGGGGACCCAGATGAGACAGGGCCTGGGAGCCCTTGGCCTGGGCCAGTGCTCTCTGAGCCTCCACGAAGGGGGTCCACAGTGTTGATAATGATGGTTGGACCGTCCTGTGGGTTGAATTGTGCCCCCAAAAAGCTGTGTTGACATCCTAGCCCCAGGTACCTGCAAATGTGATCTTATCTGGAAATTGGGTCTTTGCAGATGTAGCCACGTAAGTAGGAGGTCGTGCTGGAGTGGGCCCTAATCCAGGGACTGGTGTCTTTATAGGAAGAGGAGAGGACACAGGCACACCCAGAGAGGAAGCCATGTCACGATAGGGGTGGAGAACAGAGCGAAGCAGCCATAAGCCAAGGAAGCCAAGGGTTGCTACCACCACCAGGGGCCGAGGACGCCTGGGAGGATTTCTCCCCGGAGCAATCGGTGGGCGCGGGGCCTGCCGACACCTGGGATTCAGGTTCCTGGCCTCCAGGACTGTGCGAGATGATCTTCAGTGTGCGGTCGTCCATTAGAGCCGCCACGGGAGCCGCCTGTGGGCCCCCGCCAGGTAGCGGCCAGCCTGCGGTAACCTGCTGACATGGCAGCTGGAGGGAGGTGAATGCGGGAGTTACTGCTGGAGCTGGAGCATCACGTTTCTCCCCCCCGGGGCCAGGCATTCTGTGAGAGAAGTGGAGGAAGAAATATCCCTTCCGACGTTCTAAGCCCAGGCCCCGCGTGCCCGGCGCCCAGCAGGCCGTGCCTAATTTGTTTGCTTTGCAATTCTCTCCCCTCAGTGGAGACAAATTGATTTGTACGTGGACATGGGCTGTCACTGGGGGGCGGCCGACTCGTTGCGGGACAGGATTCGGTGGGTTTAGGGAAGGGCTTATTCTGGGGCAGCTGGAGGTGGCTGGAACGAACCCAGGTAAACCCTTTGGGCGGGACCGACCGCGGCTTAGAGTCTCTGCTCCGGAGCTGGGCGTCCCCCGGCCTCCGGGTTCGCGGATTTGGTCAGGCCCTCACTGAGCAAGGGTTTGCTGGGCATCTGCAGGCGAGGGCCCTGGGGAAGCCATGGGAACAAGAAGACGCAAATGCCGGCCTTCCCTGGTTGTGGCCTGAGCCACAGACGCCAAGGGAGGTGTTACAAGGCAGTGTGACGACTGCCTCCGTAGGGGAGGGTCGGGGTGTTGTTAGCAAGTAAAAAATGATTAAAAGAAACCCAAAAAAATAAACTCGGTGTCCCACAAGAGAGGCCAACAGCAACCATGAGCAGCAGCCACGAGCGTCTGTGCCGTGCTCGCCTCTCCCAGGGGGCCGGGCTCCCCCCGGGTCTCACCAACCTCGTCCCCGCACCAGGCCCGGCCACAGGTCCGTTCCTCCGTCACATGTGGTCTCCACGATGCAGTAAGACGCAGCTGCGAGAAGGCACGTGTATGAAGAGCATGGCGCAGTGGGAACATCTTTTGTAGGTTCTGTGGGAAGACAAGGGAGCATGAAGGAGCCACATGAAAAGCACGGAGAGAAGCTGGCAGATCCATGCCCACGTGGCCTGGCACTCATCTCTGGAAGGTCGTCAGATGGGTGACGCTTACTTCCCTCCCTCTCTCTACTTCCAATTTTTCAAATTTTCTATGGTAAACATTTATTCTGGTTCAAATCAGGACAAAGGATGGATTGAGTCAACTCAGAAGGAATGTGGAAAATGTCAGCTTGTGTCTGTCGGGGACCCATGGGAGACCCTCTGGGGGATCTTGAGCCAGTGGCTTTCCTTCCGCCAGCTCAGGTGTCCCACACGTGACGTTGGAGCTGGGTGGGGGGAGCTGTGAACCAAACAACGGGATGGTGTTCTGTCCCCGCATAGCTGGAGACTCACGCCTGGTGTCGGGCGTCCTCGGAGGCTCTATGACACTGAGAGAGTTCAGGCTCGGGCGAGACTTGAGTTCAAATCCCAGCCCCTCCATTTGTCTTTGGAGTGACCTGGAGAAGGTGTTTGAATTCCCTGAATCTCAGGTTCTTCATCCATCCAGTTGGCATCGTATCCCATGAATCAAGTGGCACACAGTAGGTCCTCCAAACTTGGTGACCCCTGTGAGCTGTTACTGTGCTGGACCCCCAGGGCTGTTATCGCCAACGTGGGGCGGGTTCTGCCCCGAGCCTGAGAAAGAGCAACAGGCCGCGCTTCGGTGGCCTGTAGTTACATTTACTTCCCAAGTTCATAATTGAGGTCTAGTTGCCTGTTGAGAATTTATTCACGGGATATTTTTTAAAATATCATATCCCATATCCTAAAATGTCTGAGATAGCTGATAAAGATACTATCATGAAGGAGGAGAAAATTAATAAGTGAGGGAATCTGGGCAAAGGGAAGATCTGACCAGAAAGATAACAGGAAGTCAGAGGGAAGGATAACATACAAACTGCACCAGAACATACAGCCGGGGCCCCTGAGCGTGTGGGAGGTGCTGTGGAAATGCAAGTCGAAACTTCAAACAAAAGACGGGGATAGGATCCTTGACGATTCACAGTGTCCTCGGGATTCAAAACGTCGCTTCTTCAGAGGAGAGACGGTGTCCCCGTGCGGGGGCCTGAGAGGAATGGGTAAAAGGGGGAGTGGGTGATTAATCATTGCATCCAGCAAATGTTCCTTGAGCACCTACTAAGTGCGCCCGGCATTGGGGACGCACATCAGACGTGTCTGTGGGTGGGAGGGGGTCCGTGACCCGTGTCTTGTTCACGTCACATATGCTGTTCTGACCCTCACGACGAGTCCTGCCAGTACAGGTCACCAGTCTTACCTTACAGGTGACCTGCGACCTGCTCTCCGCCACAGGGCAGGTTCCATGCGCTGCGCGAGGCCCCAGCCCTGGAGCTCAGGAGAGAGGTTCTCGCTGCAACACATCCTCCCTCCGTCTTCCTCCATCCTGCCTGATCTGACTGCATCTGACTCAGAGTTTGGAAAAGGGCGGCTCAGATTTGACCAGGACTAAATGCTCAGCTCTGATCTGGCTCAATTCAAGAATAAAATGTGAGGAAGAGCCGACAGGTTTCGGAGCCTGCAGTCCCCCAGCCTCCACCTGCAGAGTTTCCTACAGCTGAGCACCCAGCACAGGCGTGGCCCCGAGTGGACGTCCTGCGGGTACGTGATGAAGGACAGAAGGAAGGAAGGAAGGAACAGCGCTACTGTCACGGCCCATCTGGCTTGGGCGGCGAGGCTGTGCCCAGTGAGTGCGGCAGAGGTGTTTGGACAGAAAGACTGGTGGCTGCCGTCGCCCCAGAACCAGGGGTCAGGCGGTCTCGGGGCCAAGCCCACGTCGCCAGAGTTAATACGTAAGATAAACAGACCCCAGAGGCGCTGGTCCAGTTCTCCAGGCCAGGGTCAGAGGTCTGCTCTTGAGGTGTGAGAGAGGAGGACCAGGGTCAAATGTGTGCAGCCAGACGGGCTGGCCGCCGGCAGGCTACTGGCCTCTCCCAGGCCGGCCGGCTCCCTGGCTGCACGGGGGCAGGCAGAACTGTCGGAGTGGACTCATTACTTGGAAAGGCCGAGCAAGTTGTCTGCAGCTGCTCTTGGCTGCCCGAGCGCATCAGCGTCAGCCCCTCACGGGCCCCGGGGGCCCCGCTGCTCTGCGGCTCCTCGCCTGATCGGCTCCAGCCCCACCGCCTTCCAGGGAGAGGGAGGGCTGACCTCTGGCGGGTGGAGGGCAGGGCGGTGGGGCGGGAGGAGTCCGAGGTGCCGTATCCCTGACAGGTGGCCCCCAGCCCCGCGACGGGCAGCTCACTACTTCACGGGGCATTTTGGAGAACGCTGATTGTCTGTGATAATCATGGGCTTTTACGGACTTTCCCCCTTGAGAAAGCCTTTTCCCACACGTGCTCGGAGCCTGGTGCCTCTGCTGGGACGGGGTGGGGCTGGGCTGGGGGCGTCTCTCCCCATTTCCAGCTGAGGGCCTTGGTCCAGCCACCCAGCCTGGGGTCATGTTTCCCCATCCGCGAATGGGGAGGGAGGATGCAGTCCACGGTTCCCTGGCGGGCAGTGGGAAGGGACCCCCGGCCACTCGGTCAGCAGCTCCTCTGGAATGCAAGGCCTCTCCTCTTAACTCTAAATTTGTATAACAGTTTAAACGGATCAGATTCCTCATCTTTCTATCTCAGCCCTAGGGCTAATTGGTAAAATAATAGCTCTTCATAATAATAGTTGCTGGCGTTGCTATTTTTGCTCAAATAAGCGGAAGTCGCCACCCAAGTCTGCACTTACCGTGAGATACGGACTCGTCTAAAAGAGAAATGAACAAAACAGAGGAGGTGTTTCAAATCATAAATTCATTCCAGTGTTTCACAAAGAAATGTACTCCCAGGTCTCCTGTCAAGTAAAATCTCTGAGCTGGCAAAAGCCTGACCATGGTCCCTCCTGGATGTCCTGTGATGGATCTTGTTTGTTATGTGATTTCTGCCCCTCGAAACACCCGTCTGTCCCGCGCTCCTTTTTCAAGCACTCGCTGTGGTTCCAGGCGCCATGCTGGTGGCTGAGGACACAGGGACCATTAAGATCCTTCCAGACGATAACGGACCTGGCTCTGTCAGCTTGCGGGGCTGGGCTTTAGCCCTTCATTCCCAAAGGTGTGCTGTCACAGATGCCCATGGGACAAAGGGGCCCCTGGGTCCAGTAGGCTTGGGAAGTGCCTTGGAGATTCCCAGCGCACATTATCACGTTAAAGGCCCTGAGAAGTCCCGCAATAAGGAAACCAGCTCACTCTCATCCAGTGGTTCCCCAACTTATTGGAGCACAGAACTCTTTTTTGCACACGACCTAGGGAAACCCTAGGAGGCGGGGTGCATGAGGGCACTGGGGTTTGAAGGGGGTTTGAATACTGGCTTGACGCCCCCAGCTGTCCATCCAGGCACTTGCTCCTCTGACCGACTCTGGGGGAGTCTGAGAGGAGGCGATGTGAAGAGCTCAGAGCCGGGTGCCCTGGACGTGCGGAGACCTGAGTGCGACCCTCGGCCCGGCGCCGTCAGTCTCAGAGAGGCACGCGGTCGGCCTGGGGTGAGATGTGGTGGGCCAGGGAGGAGGACGTTTCGTGGCGGGAATCACCACTCGCAGTTTCCCCCACCCTGACGCACCGTCTCCTCTCCTGCCAGACGCACATCAAGGCCATCCGCATGGCTGAGCGCGGATGCCTCCCCACAGCTGACCAGAACGCTCCTCCGCCCCCAGCCCCGCACCAGCGCTGCCAAAATAGGAAGCAGACTTCCTCCACCCACCCTGAGCCACCGGATGAAAGCCTGAAAGGGCCGTGCTCAGTCAACAGAGACGTAAATAAAACCCAGCCTCCCTGAGAAGGTGGAGGCGGGAGGGGGCCTGAGTTTTTCCAGGGCACCTGGCAGGATGGGTGCTGCTGTGGGTGGAGGCCTGTGGAAGGGGACGCTGCTAAGCAGAGGACGTGGCCCCGAGGCTTCCCCACGGCTCTCGCGGCTGCAGACCCTGGAGCACGGCTTTGCCCAGAGCCATGTGTAGGGTCTCGGCCCCTGTCAGCAGCAGGGCAGCCTTTTCTGGGAGCCGGATCCCCCCTAACCTTCAGGTGGGCAATGTCAGCCCCACCCTACAGATGGGGAAACTGAGGCCAGGGAGATGAGCTCACTTTCCCCAGAGGTCCCTTTCGAGGAGAGAGACAAGATCTGGGCTCTAGACCCCAAAGTGCTCTCCATGGCCCTGGAGCCTTGGCGTCGGGGAGACAGGCCCTACTCAGGGCCAGAGTCCGGGCTCCACTGACTAGGTCCCCGGGAATCCTCGTCCGGACTCCATCTTTGTGGAGAGCACCCAGCCTGCCCTCCTCTCACTTCCACAGTCTCTGAGCCTCCGTGTCCTCACTCTGAAGGGACAGTGGGCCCTCGGACCTCAGCGACGTTAGCTGAGCCCCAGCTGGGGCAGCGCTTGGCCAGGACATGGGATGAGAAGCCGTGGTCTCTGCCGTCTCAAGCATCCTCAGGATGCCCGGAGGAGATGGAGGCTGTGGCTGAGAGCACCGCCCCCCAGCCAGACCGCCTGGCTCAGCTCCAGGTTCCCCCAGGCCTGCAGCTTTGTGGTCACTCAGCCTCTCTGCGCCTCAGTTTCCTCTGCTGTAAGGGGGGCTGGGTGACCACCGTACCCATCTGAGAGAGCTGACCTAGGGACGAGTCATTCCAAACATGAGAAACTGCAGAGGGGTGCCTGGCCACGGAAGCCCCTCGCCAGTTGGAGTGTCTGCACCGGTGTGCTGGTTATGTTAACAGCCGGCTCTCCGGACAGGAGGAAAGACAAGCCCTGACTTGCAGTATTTGTAGATTTTCGTGGTGTAAATGCTCTCACCACGGACACTACAGTAATTTAGCAAGTGGCCCCTGAAACTTCCAGACTGGAACCATGAGCCCCGGGAGCTGCTGTGAGGTGGGACGGCACTAGTGACCGCTACCTGGATGCGTGTCCCTGCTGCTGGAAGCAGGAAATCAGGGCTGGAGTCATGTCCCCGGGCAGCCCCTCGGGCTGGGGCTCTGACTCCTAAGCTCCCAGGAGGATGCGCGGTGACGTCTTGGAAAACAAAACACACAGTTTATGGTTCCCATCCCAGGCAGGCCACCGCTCCGTAAGCCACCCCAAGAAGACGGTGGGGTCTGAGCGTCCTCCTTGCTGCACAGACAGGACCCGACCAAGCCTGGCTGCAGAACAGGCCGTGGAGAACGCGGGTCTATGGCAGGAGGCGTCCAGAATTCACTGCCACACCTCGGGGCTTTGTCCACAGAGACCGGGCCTGCTGGCCGGCAGTGAGCTGTGAGACAGTCGATCTTCAGGGCGAGACACGCCAGCCCCTCCCTGACGTGCACCTGTCGGGGCCCCTCCACCGGGGCCTTGAGGTTTTGCCCTGGTGGAATCATGGAGCTGAAGCGGCTCCAGTGGGCTGATGTGAAAAGGCTATTTTCTTATTGAAATGATGAAAGACATGGCGTCTTGGTCCCTGGAGGGAATGCAAAGCCTTTCTCTTGGACCCAGCCTGCACCGGCCCAGGGCCACTGTCCTCTCCAGCTCTCGTGTCCACACACCCCTGAGCCCACACCGAGCCACCACCTGGAGGATGGGCAAGGTAGGGACAGCGGGGCAGTGGACGATGCCGGTCACGAGGCTGGGGCTTCCATGCCAGCCCCCAGGGGTGGCGAGGAGCACAGGCCGTCTGCAGGTCTCACGGAGACGGCCCCTCTTGGTGGCCAGGGCAGAGGCCCTGGGTGGGGTCCAGAGACCCAGGGTCTGGCCCTGGAGGGGAGGAGATGTCTCACCCCCACAAGTGGATTCTTGGGTCCAACACCCCCTTCTCCCTGCTGACTGGATCGGCGAGGGCCTGGAGCATCCTCTGGGCCATATTTTCACCGTGGATGGGCCTCCTTCATCTCAGGATTCCCCCAGAGCTCCCCAGGCCTAGTCCCCCGCAGAAGCTGGACCTGGGGCCTGATCCCAGCCAGGAAGACCCGACAGCAGCCACTCATTGCCAAGGCATGGGCCGCCCACATCAGTGCCCTCCCCCTTCCTCCCTCCCTCGTCCCTCTCTCTACTCCTTGCCCCCTCCTTCCTTCTGCAAGTACTTACTGAGCGCCCGCTGGGTGCCAGCGCTGTTCCAGAGGCCGGCGCCACAGCAGTGAGCACACGATGTGGAAACAAGTGAAGAGAGACGGCCAGCAGGAAGCCCACCTGTTGGAGAGGGCCGGGCGCACGGCGGTGGGGCTTGTGGAGACAGGAACTTGTACCCGAGTTCCTCTTTGCCGGGTGCTCCTGTTAGGATCGTGTACAGAAAGCCGACCGCAGGCTTTGAGGGAGAGGGGATGGAGGCCCGGAGGGAGGAGAAGCCCGCCCGGCCAGGAAGGGGCTGGAAAGGGTCGACGGCTGCGTGTCGACCACTCTGCGCCTCCCCGTCCTCTTTCTGGTGGCGTTTGGGGCAGGTGGAGAGGCCGGGCCTTCTGGAGAGAGAAAACTGGGCTACAGGCCTGGGGCTGAGTGAGCATTTGGTGGGTGGGTGGAATGCCCGGAAATGAGAGCCACTTCCCCTCACGTCACTGAGCACCGACTATGACCTTTGGTGTTGTGGCTGCAGATGGGAGACAGACCTCGCAAGGTCCCGTCCTTGGGAGGCAGACGCCAGGCAGGCAGAGCCGGCTCAGAGGCTGCTTCACGGGGGCTGACCCTGCCCCTAGCAGGTGACATCTGTTAGCCAGGAAAGGGTGTTCCTGATGGAGGGAAAGGTATGTGGAAAGGCCCGGTGGCCAGAGCTGGTGAGTAGTGCTCGAATCTGTCTACGCCTCTGCAGCACCACTGTCACCCCTCAGGACCAGCTCTGTCGGCTTAACCTTGGGCCGCTGTTTCAGGCTCCAAATAGACTTCTGCTTTCTGTGTGGCTCACGTCCAGTCCACAGCTCACGGTGTCTCCAGAGCCACTTTCTAAAGGCGCTCTGACCTCACTACTCGACCCTGAAACCGCGGGCACCCGTCACTCTGGAGAACACGTGCCCAACTCCAGTGCATTGTGACCAAGCCCTCCCGACCGCCAGCCTTGTCTCCCACCTCCCATCCCCCACCCCTGGAACCCGCGTGGTGGGCTGAGTAATGGCTGTCAAAGGTACTGGGTCCTGATGCCCACACTTGTGTTACCCCGTATGGGAAAAGGGACTTTGCAGACGTGATTAAGGACCTTGAGATGGGAGATGATCCTGTGCTGTCCAGCTGAATGCTAAATGTAATCACGAGGCTCCCTATAAGAAGGAGGCAGAGGGAGAATTGACCACAGAGGTGGGAAACGACGCTAGAAGCAGAGATTGGAGAGATGCAACCACGAGCCGAAGAGGGCCAGCCGCCTCTAGAAGTGGAAGAGACAGGAACGGTTTCTCCCCTGGAGCCTCTAGAAGGAACCAGCCCTGCTGACACTTTGATTTTAGCCCCGTAAGACCCATTTCAGACTTCTAACCTCCAGAACTGTAAGATAATAAATTTGTGTTGTTTTAAGACGTTAAGTTTGTGGTATTTTGTTACAATAGCCAGAGGGAACTAATACAAGATGCAGTGCATTTTCCTGCCGTTCCTCATGTGCTTTCTTGTTCCTGGTACAATCTTCTTCTAATGAACTCCTACGCATCCTTCAAAGCCCCATCTAAAAATCACCAACTCTGGCCAGGCTTTCTGTGTGGAATTGATGGCAGTTTCCTCCTTGTGCATACCACAGATGTAGCGTGTTTTATGGTGCTGTGGCCAGCTTTGTGAGTGTGTAGCATCCCCTCCATATGCACTCACACACAGGAGTAGAAGGCAGAGAAAGTTGTATTCTTGTGACTTCTCACTTCCATGGGACAGGCCTGCTGCCCAGTAAGTGCTGAACGAACTCTGGCTGAAGTCATTGATTGATCAGAAGAAAGGGTCCCTCCATGCAGAGACTCCCCAAGTGGGCCTGTGCTTGGTGATGAGTGTTTACGGAGGAGAGATTTATGGGGCCTTGGGGAAGACTTATTGATGATCCAGCGAGAGGCACAGACTTGAGTCTGCCACGTAAATACATCGCTGGGAAACGCATCGGGTGCTCCGTAGGGGGCATGGGGAGGTCTGACGTGGGAGTCGGTGGGGGCGGGTAGGAGCTGAGGGAGGCAAAGCCGGCGACGTGCAGGGACGTGGGAGGAGTAGCCGGGCAGAGGCTGGTGCAGAGAGCAAGGCCCAACTCCTCGCCTCTCTGCTGGTACCCTGCAGAACCAGACCCGCTTCTTCTCTCTACCTGAGGAGGGGGGTCCAGAGGGGCCTGGGGGCCCCTAGGATGCTGTGATTCTAATGTGATGACAAGTCCCTTCCAAAAGAGGCTGGGAACGCCGGCCCTGGCAGCTGCTGCTGCACTAGGGAACACCCGGGAGTGTGTATGCGCGCGCGCCTGTGCTACCATTGACAGGATTCTGTCTCTGTCCAGCCTTCATGGAGGAAATGTCCCAGAGGCAAGTCCATCCACAGCCTCACACCCAGAGACCACAGGAGGGTCTCAGCGAGAGAAGCTGGCCGGTGGAAATCCACACCAGAGTGAAACCCTCGCCAGCCTGGCCACGCTCAGACTCCTGGGGCAGCCGGGCCGGCTGGAGGGAGCCCTGGGCAGGCGTTGGGGCTGGATGAGCCCAAGATGAGGAAACTGAGGCACAGGGAGATCTGCCCAAGGCCCCCAAGGGTAAGAGGCGGTGCCTAGTCATCTGCCCCGGAAGGATCTCCCCACCTGCTGCCCTGCGGGGCCTCCCCTGTGCTTTTCCTGGCACCTGCCAGAAACAGCTCGCTCTCCGACCACGTGGGGTGGGCGGACTCTTGCCACATTGGGAGGATGAATGCTCTGCACTCTGAATCACCAACCGCGGCCGCGGGTCTTCCTGAGCACTGCTACCCCCACCCGCCATGGAGGACCTGAGACCACCACGGATCTTTCCCTGCGGTTTTCTAAGAAGGAGACCTGGCCTAGAGGGCCCCTGGTGGGGAGCGGGTGAGGGAGGAAGGTTCCATTACAACATTTTACAATAAATAGGGCCAAGGGCCCCCACCTGCCTGCTGTCAGGGATGAGGGTGGGCTGTCAGAATTGCTGCTCCCTGAGGCCACCTGAGCCCAGATGGCACGTGTTCTGGTGGCCTCTTTGCTGGGGGATGGTTTGGAAGGACGTGGAAAGCAGGTTGGTTCCAAGCTCGCGTCTCACAGCGAGGTCAGGAGATAACCCACCTGCCCGGCGTTCCTCTCCAGAATTGTGGCCTCTGCTGCACGTTCCCGAGGGCCACCCCGCACGGCTGTTGGGTGTGGCACTCGCCTTCCTGATGTCCAGCGCGCCCCTTGCTCCCCAGACTGAAGTCTAGCCCGCCTCGGGCATTGCCCCTCTGCAGCCCCACCTCCCAGGGCCGTGCCGTGCCGTGGGGACAGACTTCCTGCCTCTCCCCGGCCTCCCCCGCCCCCACGCTCTCCTCCCTCCTCCACGGGTCTGGGGTCGGGGCTGGGGAGGGCAGGGCGACCGGAGCCCAAAGCCAGCTTCTCCCCTTACCCGCCGCCTGGGCGACCAGGCGCAGACACCACGTGACTCCAGCCCCGCTCGCTCCCTCACTCCCGCACTCATTCACTCAGCGAATACTGCACGCCTGCGTGTGTCAGACGCTGTGCACGGCCGGGCCTGGTGAGCAAGCCTGCCGTGGATCTGCCCGCATGAGCCCCCTCCCGTCCGTTTGCCTAATTCAGCACCAATAGGGCCTTTTTCCAAAAAAGGCAGATATGATTCACAGACCACAAAATTCAGTCACTTAAAGTATGTAATTCAACGGCTTTTAGTAAACTCACAGAGCATCCCAACCATCACCACAATCAATTTTAGGACAATTTAATCATCCCAAATGAAACCCCATACCCATTAGCAGTCAATCCCCACTCCTCCTTCCTGCCCCCACCCTTGGCAACCCTAATCTACTTTCTGTCTCTGTGGATTTGCCTATTCCGGACAGTTCACATAAATGGAATTGCACACTCTGTGGCCTTTTGTGACTGGCTTCTTTCACTTAGCACAGTGTTTTCAAGGTTCACCCAAGTCGTAGCGTGTGTCAATGCTTCATTCTTTTTTATGGCCAAATAATATTCCACTGTGTGGATAGACCGCACTTGGTTTATCCATTCATCTGTTGATGGACATCAGGTTGTGTCCACTTTTCGGCTACTGTGAATAATGTTGCTATGAACATTTCCAGAGAACTTTTTGTACATGGCATATGTTCCCAGTTCTCTGTGGAATGTGTGGAGCAGAATTGCTGGAACCAGGTTTGAATTGCTGTAAAGTTTTCTGACATCTGGTGGCAGGTCCCTCCCTGGTGTGATTCACGAGCATCTTGGCTCTTGGCTGTTTGCTTTTCCATAAACATTTTAGAATCAACTTATCGAGTTACACACACAGAGAAATGTGGTTGGAATTGTGCTGAATCTATAGATCAGTTTGGGGAGAACTGGCGTCTTTAAATTCACGAGTCTTTGTCTCCATGGTATGGTACATTCCTCCATTTGTTAGGTATCTTAACATGTCTGTCAATAATGTCTCATAACTTCCCCACGGTGACCTTTCCTCTCCTTTTTTGCATTTCTTCTTCTTTTTTTTGTGAGGAAGATTGGCCCTGGGCTGACATCTGTGCCCATCGTCCTCTACTTTATGTGGGACACCACCACAGCATGGCCTGACAAGTGGTGCATTGGTTCACGCCCGGGATCCGAACCCACGAACGCCGGGCCGCCTGAAGTGGAGCACGTGAACTTAACCGCTGTGCCGCTGGGCCGGCCCCCTTTTTGGGATTTATGTCGCTAGATGTTTCATATTTGCTGTTGCTGCTGTAAAAATTAGATTCTCTGTTTGTTGCTGGCTTAAAGTAAGGCATTTAAAAATATATTGATCTAGTATTCAGAAATCTTGTTAAACTCATTAATTCTAATAATTTATCTATCGATTATTGGGGGCTTTCTCCACAGAACAATCATGTCAAATGAAAATAATGACAGCTTGGCTTCTCTCCCCGAGTCATTGTGTGGTTCATTTCTTTTTCTTGCCTTCCCAAGCTGGCTGGGACGTCCTTGTCGTGTGGACTCAAGGTCGACACTTGCCTTGCTCCCGATGTTAAAGAGAGTGTTCTTGATGTTTCACCTTCCAGCGCACTGTCTGCATGGATTTGGTAGATGTTCAGCATTACTGAAGGAACCTCTTCCTCTCTCAGTCTGCCAAGTTGTTTTTCAAACGTTGAAGGAGCACCTACAACTCGTTATGCGTAGTAGTTTATGTATTTTTCACAATGACTTATGCAGCGGGTACTATTATCTCCACTTTCCAGATGAGGCACAGAGAGGGGGAGTGACTTGCCCAGGTCACAGAGCCGGAGGTGGCAGGGCTGAATTCCGTCTGGGCTCCAGGAGATGGTGTCACTCCGTCTTTCAACAGCAAGAATAAAACAATTAAAAATCAAAGGTGGTATAAATAGCAACAGAATCCCAAATACGGTTCTTTGAAATATTGAACAAACAAATCTTTACCAAGACTGCTTAAGAGAGAGAGAGAGGGGCAGGGCACAAGGGGCTAATGCGGGAAGAGGAGCACGTAACTACAAACACCAGGCCTTGGAAAAGTCTACGGAACCACTATGAACAACTTCATATGAAGATACTTGAAGAATTAGAAGGAATAGATTTTTTTCCAGAAAAATACGTTATCAAATTTTGTTTCAGGAGAAAGAGAAAACCTACAACCACGAAGACATTGCAGAGCCCAGGCCACTTTAAAGGTAAGTTTTAACACATCTTCAAGTCGTAGAAAGTCTCAGCCTCCTTCAGACTTTCAGGGAAGAGAAAATAGGACCTCTGCCTCGTTTGAGCAGGCTGATCCACCCTGATCAGACCCGCCAACAGTTGGTACAAGAACAGACAAATATGGGCCAAATTTATACACACACACATAAAACCTTAAGTGAAGAATTAGCAAATTAAATCTAGCAAGATTTATCCCAGAAATGTAAAGTTATTCCAGCAAACGTTAGATCCACGTCTTCCACAAAACTTCTGAGTTCATCAGAAGTCTTAACCTGGAAAACACAACTGTTAGAAGAAACGACACGGGCGAGCTCAGAACCGCAGGGCAGGAGAATTCTGAGTCCAGAGACAAAGAGGGTAACTCGTAAGGGAAAGACTGACAGATCTGATTACATCCAAGTTAAATTGACTGTGAGACGAAAGACGCAAAGACGAAGATAAAGATCAAGGCCAGGCAGAAGAAGACGTCTGTAGCTGTAGCGCGTCCATCAGACGGAAGATTAATATCCAGGGTACGTGCCCTGCTACGGCTCAGTGAGGAAAAGGCAGACGATCCGGCCGAAAGCAGACGGAAAATGTAAAGAGAAGGAACCCGAAAAACAATGGACATGTAGACAGACAGACAGAGGTTCAGGCATCTACCAGACGGGCTCGTCCAGTGTCGTGAGAAGGAACCACATCCCCATGCTCCCCGTGTAGCATTCACCCCAGGGGGCACACGTGGGGGCTGGGGGCAGCTTTGCTGATCCTGGCAAAAAATTGGGAACAGCGTATTTGCCCATCACATGGAATGGAGAAATAAATGGAGGTGTATTTATATGATGAAATACTACAGCACAGTGCAAGTAAAATTTTAACATTTTACATACATTTTTAAACACATAATGCAGTACTATAGGTTCATTACAAATGCCTATACACAAAGAATAGCATAGAAAGTTCTCTGAACTGCAGGAGAAACAACATTCAGAATAGAGTGGCCTTGGGGGTTGGAGGGGGCAGAACGGACAGGAGACATTTAACTTTGTCTGTGACTTTTATTTCCTTTGTTTCAATAAATCTAAATAAAAATGATAAAATGTGAACATTTGTGGATTCTGGGAGTTGGGAACATGGGTGGAATTTTTCCTCTGCGCTTTTTGGGGTTTTTAAATTTTTGAGGGAGATAGAAGGGGACGAAGGCCATCAGGAGGAGAGCAGAGGTGGGGAGGAGGGAGGAGTCGAGAGGCGGCCCGCGGTGGGCGGGGGCCTGGGGCCTCCTCACCCTCCTGGAGCCGTGACTCACCCAGGCCGCCGGGCGGTGGCTCTCGGGGTCCCTGGGTATTGATGGGAGATTCACTCCCTGGCCACCAGCGCCCGGGCGGTGTCTGCACGGTAGCCTGGATCGTGAGGATCGCCACGCCTGGTGTGAGCCGGGGGGCGTACAGAGAACACGGTGAAAGAGGGGTGTGCCAGGAGCTGGAGGGCCCACTCTCGGCCCAGCTGCACCTCAGACTAGCTGGGTGGCCCTGGGCGGGTCACTGGCCCTTTCTCACCTACATGCTGACGAGGACGGTCTGGCTGACCGTTAAGGACGATTCTGAGGCCCCCGGGTGTCTACATCACCACATCACCACATGCCTCCTTGGGAAGCTGAGGAAGACCTGCCGAGAAGGGAGCATCTGCTTGGAGTCTTGAGGGATGAGTAGGAGTTTAAAAGATGGAGGAAAGAAGGGTACTCTGGTCTGAGGGAACAGCATAGACAAAGGTGCAGAGGCATGAAAGGGCCTGGCAAGCTCAGGAGGCTGCAAATAAGCTTAGTGGGTTCCAGCCCCCCTCAAAGTGCTCACCAGAGCCCACCTGTGACTCTGGCATTGGTGACCTCCAGAAAGAACACGCTTAAAATTGCCAGGAAACCTCAATCGGGGCTGCACCCCCAGCCGCTGTGTCTAACCACCTCCCCCCCAAAGAGGTGGGGAGGCATTTGGGAGGGTGCGACCCCTTCTGAACCCCACATGGGTTTCACCTTGGGTTCCAACACAGGAAGACAAAAAAGTCGTCCACTTCACAGAGATATACGGCTGCTGCCAATGACAGCAGAGCGAACGCTGCCTTCCTCCTCCATTATCCTGCTGGGCCAAATCAATATCCAAACAGCCAGAGTCTAGACGCATAAATGTCAAACTATTTAACAAGAAGCAGTTAGTGCAGAAAAAAACACTTAAATGGCAATTGAGGGGTCTGATGAGCCTTAAAGTAGCTTAGGAGGATTTATGGGAGATAAAACCAGTTTAACTAAGCCTGGAGCCGAGCCCCCGGCGGCCCAGCACCGAGGCATCGGGCTTTATCTTCTGTCAGCCTGCTGAGCGCGGCTGTCTTGTCCAAGGAGAGGCAGCCCTTCTTCTTCTGGCTCCTTTCCGCCTCGTCCGAGCTGCAGGTTGTATTCGTATTAATAATAATGGAACAAGATGCTCCATAACACCATGTCTGGCTGCAGTAACCCCCGCAGCGGGCCAGCTGCCCCACCTCCTCATCCAGTATCCATTTATATAGAACATCAGCTACAACGAATCGGTGACCGCCGTATTCCAGGCACTGCATTACCTCCTGTGATCTTCCCCACCACCTGCGCGATGGGGATGGTCACCTTTGTGTAGAAGGGGAGGACGCAAAGGCTCCGAGCTTCCCTCAAGGTCACTGCTGGGTTTGCATCCAAATCCCTCTCACCTGGAGGCTGTGCTCCGCCCGCTGGTCATGCTGCCACACCCAGACGAAGTCCAGCGTTGACTTGGGATGGGGCGTCCACAGGGGGAGGGCTGACTGGCCCTGGAGAAGGGAGGAGATGACCTCCCGTGAGGAGTCATCCCCAGTGCCCTTAAACTGCCCACTTGCTGTTTAGTGGAATCAATGGCGGCTTCTTAATTGTTGGTAGTGACTTCAGGCCCATCCAATTATGGCCACACTTAACGAGGGTCTGTAAATCACCTTAAGTACTCAGAGGGCAAGGGAGAGTAAGACGGGAATTTGAAAACGACTCAGATTTCCATGGACTGCACCACCACCTCTCCTTCCCTCAGCTTCCACGGCAGATCAATGCTTTCCTACAGGGAGACCCCGCCGTAAGCAGCAGATGTAGTCCCAGGACGTCGGTAAGTTTCATGGTAATGACCCAGTCTCCTTTCGAAGAGTTGCAGAGGCTGGCCTTTCTCCACGCAGTCCAGCTACGGGCTTCCCGCTGCGGCCAGCTCGCGGAGTCCCCCTGAAGTGCGGCACAACCGTGGTTCACTCTCACTGCCTCTGGGGCCTCGGATGAGAGTGATAGCCGCAGCCTGGAGGACACAGGGCCACCTGTCCTTTCACTGGACTAGGGAGCCCTCCGGGGCAGACACAGCACAGTCATGGTGCCCAGTATACAGTCTGTGCTCAGTGGATGCTTTCTGTTCAATGCACAAGCAGGTTTGTCTTTCTTTAAAATCGTAGGACCCCCTTCTGGCAATGTAGCACTCTAGACATCGGGGAAAGCATCCCAGTTCAGAACAACTTAAGTGCTGGATGAAATAAATACGCGTTGTACACATATTTTATAGGTTTCCTCTTTTAAGATGCATATCTGAGCTAGTGGAAAAAAAAGAGAAACCCTCGATGGATGGATGGAAACGATGAGAAGCTGCACATCCAGGAGAGTGAGCCAGAAGAAAAGGCAGGGTTTGCCTGGGACACCTCTGCCCATCTCAGGCAGCCTGGAGACAAGCTTTGACAGGGCTCAGGTAATTGGAGGACAAGAAACAGTCCCAGGGCCCAAGCAGGGCCAGAGGCTGGGACAGAGACCCCCCCCCCACATAAGCCAGTAGTTTTGAAAGGGGACAATGAGAAAGACCCCACCCCACAGAGGGAGACCACGAGCTCTGAGCAGAGCCGAGAAAGCTTCTATTTGAGACCTCCTCCCCACTCAGGTACCCCACAAGGGCTGAAGTCACACTGCTGGGCGTCCCCTCACTAAAGAAAGTAAAATGGATGTTGGGCTTAAAGTTGTCCTAGGAAGCCATCGACCCCAGGTGTCAGAGAGCGGGAAGCAGATCTGCCCAGGGGACATACTGAACCCCAGACTTCAGAAATTTTCTGCATAGTAAGTTAAAATTAACATAAATTACAATGAAAAATTAATACCTAAGGAACAGTCATGAAATTTCTTCCAAATTAGATCCATGAAGACTGCAACAGTGGAATCATCAGGTAAAGAACAAATACATTTTATATATTTAAAGAATTAAAAGACAGTGTTGAAAGTTTGACCACGAAGAAGAAATAATCAACGTTGACCAATCTAATTTGAAAGACCCAAAATGAAATTCTGGAGATGGAAAATGTAAAAACTGAAATCAGAGAAACAATTAAACACCAGAGTTGATACAGCTAAAGAGATAATTGGTGAAAGGCAACAGGGACATGAAAAAATCACCCAGAATGTAACACAAAGAGATGGTGACATAGAAACTACGAAAAAGAAGTCAAGAAAGACTGGAGATGTGAGAGGGGTTCTGACAGACACTGGAGCCCCAGAGGAGAGAGGAGAAGGAATGAGGAAGAGGAGATCATTGACGTCACGAGGCAAGGTTAATGCCAAATTAAAATGCCAAATTAAAAGATAAAGATGAGGGCCAGCCCCGTGGCTTAGCAGTTAAGTGCGCACGCTCCACTACTGGCGGCCCGGGTTAGGATCCCGGGCACGCACGGACGCACCGCTTTTCCGGCCATGCTGAGGCCGCGTCCCACATGCAGCAACTAGAAGGATGTGCAACTGTGACATACAACTATCTGCTGGGGCTTTGGGGGGGAAAAAAACCAAGGAGGAGGATTAGCAATAGATGTTAGCTCAGAGCCGGTCTTCCTCATAAAAAATAAAAATAAAAAAGATAAAGATGAAATACAATTAAAAAAAACCTGTGTGCTGTTCATGAAAGACACACATATAACAGAAGGACAGGGAAGGACTAAAAGGAATAATTAAAAAAGTCCCCAGGAAGCTATTTGTCAGAAAGCTGATATAGCTATAACAACATCAACTAAACAGATTTAAAGTAAAAACGCTACTGCAGATAGAGTCACTGAATTTAGATAAAAATGTCAATTTCCGTAATTCTAAACTTGTTTATCCCTAATACCAAATTCAAAATATACAAAGCAAACTTTGTCAGACTACAAGGAGAACTACATGGAAAAATGGACAAATCCCATCAGAGAGGAATATTTAAGCACATTTTGTAGTAGCTGACAGAGAAAGGAGACAAAAAAAGTCATAATGGTGTAGCATATCTTAACATCACAATTAATAAGCTTAATCTAATAAACAGATTATATGGATTATATAGAGAGATTATATTAAACGTATGTCGAAAACTGCACCCAACAACTGGAGAATTCACACTCTTTTCAAACACCCATGGAACATCTATTAAAAAAATTAAAAATGAAGCCATAAATAAAGCAAGCCTCAACAAATTTCAAAGAAGAGACCACAATCTCTGACCACAATGCAGTTAACATCAATAAACTATTATACACGTGGAAACTTTAAAATGCACTGACAATTAGCTCTTAAGTCAAACAAGATATCATTAGGAAAATTAGAGAATGCTGGAACAGAATGATAACAGAAATACTATATATCAGAACTGTGGCGAGCAGCTGAAGCGGTATTTAGAAAAAAAGTATAAGCATAAATCTTTCCATTAGAAAAGAATAAAGCTTAAAATTAATTATTTAAGCATGATAGGTAGGATAAGGAATACCAAGTAAACCCGCAGAAAATAAATCGTGAAGATAAGAATATAAATACCAAAAGACTATTATGAGCAACTCGATAGCACTAAATAATAAAATATAGTAGAACTGGCCGTATTTCTAGAAAAATATAAAATGCCAAATGTGACTCAAGAAGCAATAGGAAATTCAAGTGGAATTATCAGCATTAAAATTATGGAATCAATAGTTTGAAAATCTTCCCAGAAACCGCCCCCACAAGTCCCAGATGCTTTATAGGTAAGTACAACCAAACATTCAAGGAACAAATAACCCCAATCTTTCAAAAATTCTTCCAGAGAATAGAAAACTGGGAAGGACATTCTAGCTCATTTTTAGAAAATGGACTTTTTTTTAGATCAGTTTCAGGTGTACAGCAAAATTGAGAGGACGGTGCAGAGATTTCCCGTATACCCCCTGCCCTCACACATGCAGAGCCTCCCCCATTATCAACATGCCCCACAAGATGGTACATTGGTTACAATCTGTTACAATTGACGAACTACCTTTGACACATCATAATCACCCAAAGTCCATAGTTTCTGTTAAGGTTCACCCTTGGTGTTGCAGGTTCTGTGATTCTGACAAATGTGTAACGACACGTATCCACCACTACAGTATCATACAGAGTAGTTTCAAAGCCCTTAAAATCCTCTGTGCTCCACCTACTCATCCCTCCCTCCTTCCTCCCCCACACTCTGCAACCCCTGGCAATCATGGTCTCTTTACTGTCACCATGGTTTTGCCTTTTCCAGAATGTCATCTAGTTGGAATTGTATAGCGTGCAGCCTTGTCGGATTGGCTTCTTTCACTTAGTGATATGCATTTAAGTTTCCTCTGTGTCTTTTCACGACTTGAGAGCTTGTTTCTTTTTAGAACAGAATAACATTCCACCATCTGGATGTACCACAGCTTATTTATCCATCCACCTACTGAAGGATATCTTAGTTGCTTCCACGTTTTGGCAATTGTGAATAAAGCTGCTATAAACATCCGTGTGCAGGTTTTGCGTGGACATGTTTTCAGCTCATTTGGTAAATCCCATGGAGCGGGATTGCTGGATCACATGGTGAGAGTGTGGCTAGTTTTGTAAGAAACCACCAAACTGTCTTCCAGTGTGGCCGTACCATTTTGCACGCCCAGCAGCAGTGATGAGAGTTCCTGTGCTCCATGTCCTTGCCAGCATTTGCTGTTGCCTGTGTTCTGGATTTTGGCCGTTCTGACAGGTGTGTGGTGGTGCCTCACTGTTGTCTTGGTTTGCAGTTCCCAATGACACATGATGTCGAGTAGCTTTTCTAGCTTGTTTTTGATACAAAAATTAGAACAATTAGGGAAACTTCACTCATGAACGCAGATGTAAAAATCCAACAAAAAATACTGAGAAACCAAGTTCTACAAGGCATCAAAGGTAATAGGTCATGATTAATCAGAGTTCATTTCAAGAATGCAATATCGGTACATTAGAAATGTTTTAATGTAGCTTATTACATTAACAGATAAAAGGAGAAAAATTACATGATCTTCTTAGTAGATACTGAAAACATTTTATAACATTGATAATTAAAATTCATTTGTGTTCTTTAAAAAGTTACTATATTAGCAAATAGGGTTGGCATGGACCTTCTGTGAACCAATGAAGAGTATCTACAAAACAAAAACAAAAAGAAAAAAAATACAAAGAAATCTTACTGCAAACAACACACTCGATGACACAATAAAACCCAATTCCTTTAAAATCTGATAAAAAACATCTATCCTGCTTCTATTCACCTTGAACTGGCAACACTAGCTGGTGAAATAGCACAAGAAAAAGAAATAAGCAATATAACAATTACAAGGGAAAAAACACAACTGGCATGATTGTCCTGTGACATGGTTTTCTACACAGAAAACCCAAAATGATCTACACAGAATCTACTAGAATTAATGAAATCATTTAGCAAAGTTCGTAGATAGAGCAGCAATAAATTAAAGTCAATTACATTTATATGACAACGATTAGAAAGTGCAATTAAAATATCATATATGATAGTGACAAAAAGTGAAGCATTAAGAAATACATCTGAGAAAAGATATGTAGGATCATCAGGTAGAAAATTATAAAACATTTACCGGAAGACGGTAGATAAAACCTAATGAGAGTTATACTACATTATGAATATGAAGACTCAATGTCATAAATAGGTCCATTATTTCCTAATTAATATATAGATTCAATACAATTCTAATCAAATACCTAAGAGATTTCTTTTTAATGAAACTTGGCAAGCCAATTCTAAAACGTAAATGGAACAGCCATGATTAGCCAGACACTTATGAATAAGAAGGTGAGTGTGGGAGGAGTTCACCTCATAGATGCCAAGGATTGTCAAAAAGCCGTGGCAACAGTGGTCTGTGATACTGGTGCGTGGATAGACGAGAGATAAGTAAGTGGAATATTTACACAGACCTGCGCATTTGTGGAAACTTGACTTATGATCCTACTGATGGCGTATAGACTGATAGAACTACTTTGTAAACCAATGTCCAGTTGAAGCTGCACAGGCCATACGGCCTAGAAATTCTGCTGTTATATAGACACTTTATCGGAATCAACCAGGAGGAGTTAGAAATGCCAATCCTCAGCCCTGCCCCAGCCCTGCTGTGTCAGAGACAGCTGAGGCGGGGCCCAGCGGCCTGCTTTCACGAGCCCCCCGGGTCGTTCTGTCGCGTGCTCGGGTTTGGCACTGGCCGTAGAGAGACCCGCGCCCCGTTCATCGGAGACGCGTGCGCAGAGCTGCTGGGTGCTGGAGGTGGGCTTCATGCGGGGCGGGAGGAGCACGCTCTCCCTGCTTCCACCCGCCTCCCCGCTGCCTCTTCTCAGACTCCTGTGTCAGCCGCTCCTCCTCTATAGTCTCCCTACGTTGAGGCTCCCCGCATCCGCTACCTTGTAGGTGCTGGGCACGCATCCGTGAAAACAACGCAGACTAAAATCCCTGCCTTCATCAGAGCTTACAGTTCGGTGGGGAGAGCAACTTAAACAGCACATCAGAAGGCTTTAAGAGTTATGGGAGGAGGCTGCAGCAGAGTAAAGAAGCTCAGGGGGGTGGAGGTGGGGGTCACGACTTTAAACCCATGGCCAGGGCGGGCCTCACTGAGAATGGACGTTTGAGCACCGACTTGAGGGAGCGAGCCATGCAGGTAACTGGGGGAGAGTGTTCCCAGTGGAGAGGGCAGGCAGTGCAAAGGCCCTGGGGTGGGCCAGGAACTGCTCCTAGAACAGTGAGGAGGTCAGAGCGGCTGGTTCAGAGTGAGCGACTGCGAGGCGACAGGGAACAGATGGGGAATAATTGTTTAAGGCATTGGGAGGATTTTGACTTTTGCTCTGAGTGAGATGAGGAATCACTGGGGCCTTTGGAGCCAAGAAGAGAAGCCAGGTGTAAAAGAGGACCATGAGGGTTGCTGTTTCAAGAACAGTCTCTAGGGGCAAAGGTAAAGAGGAAGTCCAGCAGAGAGACTGGACTGATGGTGTCTTAGTCAGGGAGAGCAGAGCAGGAGGGGAGAAGTGGTCCAACTCAGGGTGTATCTTTTGTTTTTTGCTGAGGAAGACCGGCCCTGAGCTAACATCTATTGCCAATCCTCTTACTTTTTTTTTTCCCTTTTTCTCCCCAAAGCCCCAGTAGATAGTTGTATGTCATAGTTGCACATCCTTCTAGTTGCTGTATGTGGGACACGGCCTCAGCGATGTGTCGGTGTGTGCCCGGGATCCGAACCTGGGCCGCCAGTAGTGGAGCACGCGCACTTAACCGCTAAGCCACAGGGCCGGCCCCTCTGGGTGTATCTTGAAGGTCGAGCAGCAGGACTTCCTGGCCGCTTGGATGTGGGACGGGAGGACAACACAGACACCGAGGATGACTCTGGGATTTATGTCCCCTGTAACTGTAAGGCTGCAGGAGTGACAGGGCTGGGAGAGTCAGGAGGTCAGCTCTGCACCTGCAGGTTGGTGATGTCTGTGGGCACCCAGGTGGAGAGGACAAGCGGGCAGTTGGCCTCGGGGGCCTGGAGTTCAGGGCCAGGCTGGAGATGTGAACTTGGGGGCCTTTGGTCATAGATGGATGAGACCACCTGGAATGCTCATGGCCGGAGAAGAGGACCGAGGATGGAGCCCTGGGCTCTCCAGGGCTGGGAGGTCGTGGAGAAGAGACTGGGGCAGGAGGGAGACAAGAGCCCTGGACGCCGTGTCAGGGAAGTGTTTCCTGGAGGAGAGACGGCTCGACTGCGTTGGTGCCATGTCACGTGAACACAGAGGTGGCCGCTGGGCTGCAACGCGTAGGCCTTGTGTGGGAGGCAGTGTCGGGGAGGGGCCAGTGGAGCTGCCTGAGGGGTTTAGGATGCCGGACAGAGATGAGAGGCAGCGACTCTCGCCTCTCCCGATGCAGCTGCTGTAAGAGGAGCAGAGGACTGACCGGGGCAGGAGCCGGAGGGCAGGGGTAGGAGGGGGCTGCTGAGGGGTGGGAGAGGCCTGGGGCAACCTGGGGGACTTTCCCCAGGGGTCCTTGGGGCACCCCAATGGCCAGGCACCCTGGCACATCTGTCCTAGCTCACTGGCTGGAGGACTCACCGCTGTGCGACAGGAACAAGTCCCTGAGCTCACAGCCGGCCATGTCAGCCTGCACACCAGACCCAGCTGGAGGCACAACGACAAACGCTCTGTAAAACAGTGCTCAGTGCCCGGTGTCGATGCTGCTTTTTCCTGCCTAGAAGGTCCTGCCTCCTCGTTTCCCATCCTTCCAGGTTCCACTGACCCTGGCTGCTCCACCCCACACACTCCACCCCTCTCCCAGAGCCCCCCACTCACCACTGCAAGGCACAGGACAGTCCTACAGCCTGTGGCCACAGTGACTGTCTCCAGGGGCACATTCCCTCCAGCGCCAGCCCTGTCCCCACCCTGCGGGGTCTGCCCAGTGCTCTGGGGGCAGAGAGCAGTTGCCAAGGGGGGCCTGGGGCTGCACGTCCAGACCCAGCTCCTGCTTTCTGCCCACCAGCCACATGGGCCGTCTTCGATTCCTCCAACTCACCGTGCTCACGCTTGCCTCTCCGCCTTTGCACATACTGTTCCCTCTGCCTGGAGCACCATTCCCTCTGCACGTCACCTGGTTCCTTGCTCCTCCTTCTTCAGATCCCTGCTAGCCGCGCCCCGGGAACTGTGGACTCGCTGTGGCAGTTAAGACTTCCCATTCTGTGATTCTGTGATTCTGTTTCTGTGATGATCTGCAGGCCCCTTGAGGGCGGGACCCCCTCAGTCTTCTTTCCTGCTGATGACCAGAGACTTTCATGGACCCTGACCCACACAGCTCACTATTTGTTGAATGAATTCGTGGATGGATGAATGGATGAACAGATTTTCACTAGGTTGAGTTCCCTAGAAGCAGAGCCTGAGACAAGGATTCTGCGCAGGTAGTTAACTGAGGGTGTGCTGTGGGGAGAAACTGGAGGATGGCCCCACATCATTGTGCTCCTGAGGCTGGGGGCCTGGGCTCTGGTCTCAGCATCAGCCCGGCATGGGCCATGGGCCACCCAGTGAGGGAGGGTGGCTCAGCCTCGGTTTTGCCAGGCCAGGTGGCTCCGGCCGGCTGAGGGCAGTCCTCTAGAGAAGAAGGTGGCTGGGGGCCATTGGCAGCGACACTCCTAGCAGCTCTGGGGTTGGGAGGTGGAGGATGGGGGGGTGCACCACCAGGTGAAGGAGAGTGGGGTGGGCAGATCGGTGGGGCCCCTGGAGCAGCGGCGTCAGGATCCCCTGGCACTTGCTGAAAAGGCGAACTTGGGCCCACCGGACCTGTTGCCTCAGAGGCCCCGGGGCGGGGCGAGGCAGTCTGTTTCAGGAGCGCTCTGGGTGACTCTGATGCTCCTCGCACGAGATCCCGTTACACCTCCGCCTCTGTCTCGTCACAGGTGAGTGACGGAGGCCCAGCGGTCTCCTCTTTGCAGGGCACAGCAAGTGGTCCCCCACCAGAACCTGCAGACATGGCCCACCCCGTCCCAGCGGCTGAGGCTCCCAGGGCCTCTGTAACAAATGGCCACAAGCTGGGGCTTGAGACGGCAGACACCGATTCTCTCACGGTTCCGGGGCCGGAGTCTGAATCTAGGCTTCGGCAGGCCAGTCTCTCTCAAGGGCTCCGGGGGAGGGTCCCTCCTGCCTCTTCCAGCTCCTGGGGGCCCCAGGTGTTCCTGCGCTTGTGGCCACATCCCTCCGGTCTTTGCCTCCATCATCACGTGGCTTCCTCCTCTTCTCTGTGTCCTCTGTCCTCTCCTCTTCCTATAAGGAGGCTTGCCATCGGATTTAGGGCCCACCCTAATCCAGGATGTTCTCATGTTGAGATCTTTACCTTAATTCAATCCAAAAGCCCCTTTCTCTGAATACAGTCACATTCTGAGGTTCCAGGCCGACCTGGATTTTGCGGGACACTGTTCCCCCCACTGCCCCAGCTCTGTTCTTATCGAGACGTGGTCTTGTTGACATTTGTCAGAGTCAGTCTGTCCCTCTGGAGTCAGGGAAAAGCAGGCCTGGGTTGGACCTGCCCTGTCCCCTATGACCTGGGCACATCAGTGACCTCTCTGAGTCTCAGTTTGCTCCTCTGTCGAATGGCCATGACAGCATCTCCTCTGAGGGTTTGTTGTGAATCACCAGGCATGGGTGGCATGCCCCTAACGACAGTTGTCCTTTAAATCCACGCGTTTCTGAACTGACCCCCAGGGAGGTGGGGACTCTTGGGATCCTGGGACCAGAGCAGGAAAGGACCTCAGATGTCATCGAGTCCACGCCCTGATGGACAGACAGGCCACCGGGGTCCCGGAATCCCACGTCTAAAGTCTTCCCACCCGGTCCTGGGGTGGGGAGGCTTCCTGGTGGGGAGGGCAGACCTGCCATCCTCCTGCGGCTGATATCCCCAGAGGACAGGGAGGCGGCGACCTTGTTACAAGAACACCGTTCCAGGAACGACCTGTCAGCGATTGATCGTGAGGGCGACGGACATGCAGGAGTCAGCGGCCCCCCACTCTGCTCCCACCTGAGCTGTTCCCGCCCCGCTCTGAGCTGTCTGGTTACTGGCACTGCCTTTCCCATCAGAGAGAAAAGACATTGGCCTAAATTTAGAAGCTTTTCTGGGAAGAGAAGACACAGTGTGACAGGCAGAGGGTGATGAAGGGAACGCACCCAGACCCATCACCTCATCCACCCGCCACCAACACAGAGACACGGTCAGGGCTGGTGTGGGGGCAAGAAGGCGGGCGCTGCTCACTCGCCAGGCCCCTCCTGTGGTGTGGCCCTGGGTGGGTGAAGCACCGAGCCCACCGGCTCGTGTCCCCCTCACGGTGACGAGGTGATGTGGGTGTGACTGTGCCCATTCTGTAATTGAATAACCCGGATCAGAGAGGTGCCTGGGGTCTCAGAGCTGGTGAGCGGTGGAGATGGGATCCAAATCCTGTCCTCGCTCAAGACTTTTGCAGCCCCTCTTCTCTCCCCAAAACAGAAGGACTATTTCCCCTGGCAACCATCTCAGAGTCAGGGGTCAAGGCCCCTGGTCCACACCTGGCTTCGGGCCTCGGTCTTCCTCTGGAGATGGGTGGCCAGAGGAAGAGAGAGGGTAAACCCCCCATGCCACAACTTGAGGGGGCGCAGCGGTGTTGGCCTGCCAGATGCACCAGTGGAGATTTGCCTGCACAGATGTGATGCAGCTTTCATCAAGTCAGGTCTGAAATCAAGCCTTCTGCCCCGACAGGTGTTCTTCTCATGGTGAAGGAGCCCCTGCCTGGGCTGGGGCCGGTCCTGCCGTTCCATCCTGTTACAGCGTGAGTAAAACGCCCTCGCTGTCCCCTCTCTGCACTGCCCTTCTCAGAGTCATTAACCACCTCCTATTACACTCCCCCCACCCCACCAGCCCAAGGTGTCAGAACCTGCCAGCTGAATCCACATCCTCCGAGGAAGGGGCATGCCACGGTCTGATACGTCCTGGGACCCCGAGTTGACCGGGACACAGGGAGACCCAGGAAGGGCGTTCCCCCTCTGAGCCTCTTCAGGCCCCGTGCGTCCCGGTGGAGGTGGGGCTGAAGGAAGCAGGTCCCTGGCAGCCGGGAAGCAGGGGCGGGGAGCTGTCCCTGGTGCTGACCGCAGGCGAGGACGGCTCCTCAGGTGACCGGCTCCCCCTCTCCAAAGGTTGACCCAATCTCAGTCCTAACCAGTCCTTTGGGCCTTTCCAGGCCTCTTGCCTCATCCACTCCCACTTATAAATGCTTCCTTTGCTCATCCAACACTCACTGTTGCCAGGTACAATGTTGTACAGTGTGGAAAATGACGAAATAGATTAAACTTGTCCCTGACTTCAAGGAGCTCGGGATTGCGTGCGAGAGACAAGCAGGTACGTAAATAGGTGTGCTATAAGGCGAAAGAGTTCAGATCTCTAAGGGGGATACAAAGGAAGTGACATATCCAGTATCCTGGTTCCTGGTCATTCTTTCACTCAAAAGTATTGCCAAGCACCTACCACGCACCAGGCTGATTCCACGCACAGGGGCTCCTGAAGAGCCATGGATTGGTTTTACTAGTTGTCACTTGTATATATATATATATATTTTTTTTTTTGTGAGGAGATCAGCCCTGTGCTAACATCCGCCAATCCTCCTCTTTTTTTGCTGAGGAAGACGGCCCTGGGTTAACATCCGTGCCCATCTTCCTCCACTTTATATGGGACGCCGCCACAGCATGGCTTGCCAAGCAGTGCGTCGGTGCGTGCCCGGGATCCGAACCAGCGAACCCCAGGCCGCCGCAGCGGAGCGTGCGCACCCAACCGCTTGCGCCAGCGGGCCGGCCCCTGTATATTTTTTAAAAATTGAATTTCGATGTCCACTCTTAGGCCAAAGGCTCATTTCCATCACCAACTGTGTTTTTAAAGAGAGAAACTCTTGGGCCTCTGTTTCCTTACCTGTAGAGCAGGGATAAACAGAAGGTGCCCGGGTTGCTTTGGGGGATTGTAGGAAGACCAAATACTATCGTATATCAGAAGTATTTGGTAAATTCTAAAGTCCCATGTGGGCATTAATGTTAGTTTGAGTCAGAACTAAAATCCTATATATCCAATAATTTCAACCAAATACATCGTGCACTTACTATAGCATAATGGTTCTTCTACCCCTCGTCCAGGACCCGGTCCCTCTTGTCCAGTCATGTCCTTCATAGACCTTAGACCCCCATCTGAGAAGCCTCATGGAGGTGCTGTGGGGAATCCATGGGTGCATCTTTCTGAGAGCACCTGCCCTCACCCTGACGCACTGGGATCTGCCTCTTGACTATTGCTGCAGCCTCCTACCTCACCTCCTGGCTTCTGTCCTTTCTTTCCCAGAACCCTTTCTCCAGAGTGGCCAAGGAGTCCTCCTGCAACACACGTCAGATCGTACCCCTGACGTTGAGCAGTCGGTGGCTCCCGTCTTCCCAAGGCCACATGCAAAGTGCTTGCCCTGCTTGCCCCCAGGCCCTGTGCCCAGGCAGCCTCTCCTCTCTGATGGCATCTCCTGTCGCTCTCCTCTTTGCCCATGATACCGTGCCCACACGCTCACATGTCCCTACTTCCAGGAGCTTGCACTTCCTGCAGCCCCGGTCTGGAACCTTCTTCTCTGGGCCATCAGCTGCTTCTCAACCACATGTGGTGTCCTTGTCGAGGACATCTCCCCCCATCTCCCTACATTCCCGCATGGCTCCCCGCCCCCCCGCCCTCGTTCGCCTCATCTCCAGCAGCTTCTCCATCTGAGCTGCTCACCTGGTCATGTCTGTCTCCCCGGGAAGCAAGCTCTCCCTCAAGCTCACCATTGTGGGCACGGAGCCTAAAGGCAGCCCCGCACCGCCCAGCTGCTCAACCAGCATTGGTGGGACAGCTTCATTGTTAGAAGAGTATTTGGCTTGATATAGTAAGTCTGATTATAGTAAAAACTTCTCTTTTTTGGCTTAAAGAAAGATTTTCTCTAGATATCTGACAGTACAGGAAGAAATAGGTGAAAAATAAAATTATAGTATCACATAGCCCCAGAGCACCCAGCCTGTGAGTCCCCTTGGGCTCAGGAGAGCAAGGGTCAGGGGGCAGTGGACCCCTCTGAGATACCACGCACTTGGGGCATAAAATGCTTCAGTGTGTGTAGTGTGACCTCCAAGAGGCTACTGGGAAAACAGGTTCACTCACACTTCACTTCATTCTCCTAAAATCCTCCAGGGAGCCTGAGTGTCAATTCTCTAAATTATAACCTTAGCGGATCAAGTTGTTCACTCACTGGCAAGTAGACCTGCCCACTTAGCCATACAGACTTGGGCTTACCTCCTGTGTGACCTTGGGCAAATTGTTGAACCTCTCTGAGCCCCAATTTCTTCAAAACTTTGAGATACTAATAATAATAGCAGATGTGAAAGGTGGCTATGAGGATTAAATGCAGTAATTTCTGTCAAGTACCTCGCACATAATAGGGGCTCAACAAATGCTAGTTTATTTTTCAATTAAAAAACACATTGAGGGAATGATTCTGAAAAGATGACAATGGTTGTATAGTTTTAGAATCTCCTGAAATTCTCCATAAACCAACATAGCAACACCATACCCCGTGGACAGCATCTACAATGCAATGGGTGACAAGATGCCACCCAGGAGCTCCAGCATGTGGGTGGGTGGGGACAGGCTATAAGACCTGTGTTATGTCGGCATCTGTGCAAGAGGCAGCAGAAGGAACAACAGGCAAACCATCAACAGGGGCCCAGTGAGTGTGCTGGAAGCATTTGAGAACAGCCGCTGGGACTGGTGGGGCTTTGCCGGCTCCGATTCACCGTCTCCAGGAGGGTCTGAAGGGACTGGAGGGACCAGGACCCTGTGAACACGCAGACTCAGCTGACGCTTCTCCCAGGACAGAGGCTCCCACCACGGAGAAACTTCCAGGAGAAGGAGCCCCACTGGTCAGGACAAGAACAGAGGAGGCAGAGGAGAGAGAGGTCCCGACGGTGGGGCAGGGGCCGAGCCAGGACAGCTCAGACAGTGCCAGGCATATTTTACCCACTCACGAAAATAGCAAACCAGGCTGCTTGAGAGCCACCCCCTACTAAAAATTCAGATACACTAATTTCACAGAAAAATGAGCATCCAGAGGATCATAAAATTCCATACAAAGTTATTACAAAAAGGGAGAACAGAGAGCAGAATAATGTCCCTACATACAATGAGAACAAAAAGCCAACAAAAATACAAAGACCTAACATTTCCAGACCAGCTGAAAGAGACCAGGAGGATGGCAAAGGAGATGAAAGGGTAATATACATCAGAATAGAGACACTCAGGGCTGATAGAGCCTGGAGGCACGAGGAATAAAGGCCACACTAAAAGGCACTCAAGAACAAATGAAAACAGAAGATACTGTCGTGAAAAAATAGGAGAGAAAAATTTTAGAAATCAAAGTTATGAAGAAAGAGATAGAAAGGATTCTAGAGAAAGTAGCAGTTACAGAGTATGTGCAGATGGGATCCAACGTGCGTTAAACAGGACTCCCTGAGGAATAAGACCAGAGCCGAGGAGTAGAACAAATACTAAAAATATAATTCAAGAAAGTTTTCCTGAAACTGAAAAAAAAATGACTCGAAATTATATTGAAAGGATATATCACATTCCTTGGAAAGTTTAACCAGAATAACAAACACTGCAACACATTTGTCTATAAATATTGGACTTGAAAGAGAAAAATCTTTGGGGCAGCCAGGTAAAAATAGAAAGTCACTTCTGAGAAGAAAGCAATCATATTGTCTCTGAACTTTTCAATAGTAATGCTTTATGCTGGAAGACAGAGTCACATAATCAAGATTTTCAAGGATGAATGGGATCCAAGGGTTTTGTTTGCAGGCCACTGACCTTTAAGTATAAATGTTGCAGACAAATTATTACAAACCTGCAGGAACTCGGGAAATATTGTTCCAGGCACTCTTTCCAAGAATAAGTAGAGAATTTCAGACCATCAACATGACTAGAGGGATATGAATGTAGGCGCTGGTGGCGAGCATTAAATGGAGGTTTGGCACTAAGACTAAGGGACAACTTTGAATAAGAGGGCAGAGCACACGACGGCCATGTGGTCTGAGAACACAGACACAGCCCAGCCACCAAACATGGGAAGAACGGAGAAAGCCTGTGAAAGTAGACTAGGCTGCTGGTTGCTTTGCAGTTATTAACTGGGAATAAAAGGATATTACTTCAAATCAGCTTCTGGGGGAGATGACCTCTCCCCCTCCCAAGAGAAGGGGGGAGAAGAAGTGCAGGGTAATTTCCATATGGATCTTAATAAGGATCCAACAGTTAATAGCCAAAAATACGGGGGCTAAGTGAATTATATCACAATATTAGAATCATGGAAACCATTAGATCACAACCCAACAACAGCTACAGAAGCTCAGAAACTCCAAAAAACGTAAGAAAAAAGACAGAGCAAATAATATAGACTATGTGGTCAATGACTACTTATATAAAAAAAACTTGTAGTCATATAAATATAATGTTTCCAATGGGACAGAACTGAGGCTGCAAATAGGGGTGATCTTGGCCATATATGATAAGAGAAAAAAAGCAAAATGGGAGAAGTGTGTGTGGTCGGCTACCATTTATGTAAAAGGGGGGTTATGAACACAGAGACACTCCCATGTCCACACTTCACGTGCTTACTGCACACTCAGGTACCCACATCTGCTTATATGCAGGAAAACAAGGACGAGGTAATGCCATCGCATTACAACAAAGTGATTGTCTACAGGCACCGGAGGAAACAGGGCCGAGGGGACAGGGCTGAGTGTAGGTTTACATATTTACACATTAGTTAGTTTTACATACTTATAACAATTATGTTTCAAAAAAGATCCCCCCAAATCAAAAATATAATGAAACAAATGAACCTAAACACGTCTCTGGTTGGTGGTAGGACCACACAGAGAGAAACATTCCAGGTGACTTTAGGACACAATAATTTAACTGTACACCTCTGGTGGATACATTTTCTCCTAGTCCGTCCACAGAACACCACAGACGGGGCGGCTTAGAAACAACAGACATTTTTTCTCACAGCTCTGGAGGCGGGAAGTCCAGGGTCAAGTCTCCAACAGACTTGGTGTCTGGTGTGGGCCCCCTTCCTGGTTCACAGACAGCCGTCTCCTCGCTGTGTCCTCACCTGGTGGAAGGGGTGAGAGAGCCCCCTGGGCCTCTTTGATGAGGGCACTAATCCCATTCCTGGGGGCCCGACCCTCATGACCTAATCACCTCCCAGAGGCCCCACCTTCTAACACCATCACATTGAGGGTTAGGCTTTCAACATATGAATTGGGAGGGCACGAATATTCAGTCTATGGCATACCACAAGCACAAAAACATTGCAAAACACTCTGAAGCTATTTCTAATAATCCTGGTGTTGATAGTGTCAGTTGTTATTCTGAGACTACTATTTGATTTTCTACATCACATTTATTCCCCTTGTTGGTGACAGGATTCTTAGCAAGGGGAGGAGACACAGATACAAGACAGAAAAGATTAAGCAAAAACTCTCTAGTTGTGGCTTCGAAGTCGAAGTGTCAGTGTAATCTCATGAGATATTGTATCTTAAAGAATGAAAATCCTGACCTCTGTCCTCTGAGGAGGCCTAGAAACAATGACCACAGGTAGCAACGAGCTTCTCTATGTCTAGTGTCCTTACTGAGGTCTTGAAACATCATTTCCCATTAAAAGAAAGCAGGACTCCTCAAGAAAACAGCTGATTCCAGGCCTGGGGCATGTGAGCCAGCGTGAGCCTGGACCCTCCTGTCAAACCTGCTGACGAAGAAGGTGTCGAGACCATGACGGTCACATCAGAAAGTCTCAGGACTCGCTTCACACCCATTAGGATGATCATTATCTAAAACCAGAAAATAACAAATGCTGACGAGGCCGTGGAGAAATCGGAACCCTTGTGCACTGCTAGTGGGAATGTAAAATGGTTCAGTCACTGTGGAAAACAGCACGCCAGTTCCTCAGAAAATATTAAACTCGAAATTACCATATAATTCAGAAATTCCATTTCTTTTTTTTTCAGATGCATTATTTATCTATTTTTTATTGTGGTAAAATACACAGAGTGTAAAATTTACCATTTTAACCATTTTTACCTGTACAGTTCAGTGGTATTAAATGTATTCACATTGTCGTGCAACCATTACACCACCCATCTGCATAACTCCTTTCCTCTTGCTAAACTGAAACTTTGTCCCTATTAAACAACACCGCCCGTTCCACCCCTCCCCCAGCCCCTGGCAACCACAATTCTACTTTCCGTCTCTATGATTTTGACTACTCTAAGTACCTCACATAAGTGGAATCATACAGTAAGCAATTCCACTTCTGGGTACAGCAGAAAAGAATTGAAAGCAGGGTCTTGAATAAATACTTGTACCCCCGTGTTCCTAGCAGCAGTATTCACAACGGCCAAAAGGTGGAAACAGCCCAGTGTCCATCAACAGATGAATGGATAAACCAAATGCGGTCCATCCACACAAGGGGATAATATTCAGCCTTAAAAAGGAAGGGAATTCTGACACAGCCACAACATGGATGAACCTTGAGGACATTAAGCTGAGTGAAATAAGCCAGTCACAAAAAGGACAAATCCTGTGTGAGTCCACTTACATGAGGTCCCTAGAGGGGACAAATTCATGGAGACAGACAGTAGAATGGTGGGTGCCAGGGGCTGGGGGAGGGGCAATGGGGAGTTGTTTAATGAGTGCAGAGTTTCTGTTTGGAAAACATGATGGAAAAGTTCTGGTTAAAATGGTAAATCTTATGTTATGTATATTTTACCACACACGCAAAAAAAGACATTGAAAAAAAAAGACTCAGATGCCAAGGAGGCGAGGCCTCCCCAGGCCAAACAGGGAAAATTTGAGCTTCTCAAGGATAATGTAGATATTAACTGCAGCAATCTGAGATGCACTAAATATGTTTAAATACATGGTTCATAATGATTTGAAAAAAACAAAAGCCATTGGGCACCACTGAAGGACACCGCTATGAACATTTGAGTACAGGTCTTGGTGTGGATATATGGTTTTATTTCTCACGTGTAAATAAACAGCTGTGGAATTGCTGGATTATACGGTATATATCTGTTTAACTTCATAAGAAGTTGCCACACTCATTCCAAAGAGGCCACACCACTTGCAATCCTTCCAGCAGGATGAAAGAGTTCCAGATGCTTCACATCCTTGTCAGCACTTGGCATTGTCAGTCTTGTGAATTTTAGCCATTCTGTGGGAGAGTGACGGCATCTCGTTGTGTTTTCGTTTGCGCTCTCTTACGAGTAACGACGGGCAACTTCTCTGCACGTGCTGCTTGGCCGTTAATAGAGCTTCTTTAGTTAAATATCTGTTCAAATCTCTTGCCCATTTTTAAGTTCAGTTATGTTATTGATTTGTCGGAGTTTTGGGTTTTTTTTAACGTATTTTCTGGATACAAGTTCTTTACCAGACATATGTTTTGCAAATCTTTTCTCCCAGCCTGTGGCTCATCGCTTTCATTTTCATTTTCTTGAAAATCTTCTTTTAAAAAGCATACGCTGGGGCCGGCCCCGTGGCTTAGTGGTTCGGTGCGCGTGCTCCGCTGCTGGCGGCCTGGGTTCGGATCCTGGGCACGCACCGACACACTGCTTCTCTGGCCGTGCTGAGGCCGCGTCCCACATACAGCAACTAGAAGGATGTGCAGCTATGACAGACAACTATCTACTGGGGCTTTGGGGGAAAAATAAATAAATAAAATCTTTAAAAAAAAAAAAAGCATACGCTGCAATGAACACAGGGATGCATGTATCTTTATGCATTGGTGTTTTCAATTTCTTTGGATAAATACCCAGCAGTGGAATAGCCAAGACTTGGAAGCAACCTAAGTGCCCATGAAGGGAGGAATGGATAAAGAAGATGTGCTATATATACACAATGCAATACTACTCAGCCATAAGAAACGATGAAATCCAGCCATTTGTGACAACATGGATGGACATTGAGGGTATTATGTAAAGTGAAATAAGCCAGAGGGAGAAGGTCCAATACGGTATGATCTCCCTCATTAAGTAGTAGATAATCACAACAACGGACAAACACATGGAGACAGAGATTGGATTGGTGGTTACCACAGGGGAAGGGGGGAGGGAGGAGGGTGAAAGGGATAATTTGGCACATGTGTGTGGTGATGGGTTGTAATTAGTATTTGGGTGGTGAACATGATATAATCTATGCAGAAATAGAAGTATAATGATGTACACCTGAAATTTCTACAATGTTATAAACCAATGTTACTGCAATAAACAAAAAATAAAAATAAATAAAAAAATAAAAAGCATATGCTTTATAGAGTCCAATGTATCATTTTTTTCTTTTATAGTTTGTGCTTCTGTGTCCTATTCAGAATTTGCCTGTCCTGAGCTTATTTAGAAGTTGTACAGTTTGAGCTCTTACGTTTAGTTCTACGTCCACCATGAGTTAAACGCGTCGGAGGCATGGTGGGGAGGGGATGCTGAGGCCGGGGCGGTTGACGGTGCAGACTGGGAAGGGGCTCTGCGTCTTCTGTGTGCTCACAACGGCACCTGGGGAGACTAGGAGGAGCCGGAACACTGCTGACGATGGTGAGTAATGGCGATGGTACATTTCTCAGGCAGGACTTGACCATCTAGGAATCATTCTCTCATTTGACCTGCACAAAATCCCAGCACAGAAAGAAGGCTGGGCAGCACTTCTCTGTTCTGTTGTGCAGGTAAAGAGGCTGAAGCACAGAGAAGTTCAGACACCTGCCCAACGTCACACAGCAGGCGAGGGCAGAGCCTGGACTCCCAGCCTGGTCCCTGCTTGTCTGCTCCAGGGCAGCTCCGCTCCCCACCACAGCTCCCTCCCCGCTCAGCGCTTACTCTTCACCTTGGTCAACCCGCTGGGCTGTAACCTGGCATGGCTTGGAAGTTGCCCTGTTTGTGTTTTCCTTTACTTGTTCACTGAACAAGCGCCAAGCCCATCAGCTGGCTGTCACGGGGATTAAAGAAGACGATGGGTGCAGAGCACCTGGTGGATCCTGATTCAGGGCAGGTCCTCAGCGAGGCTCGCTGAGTCTGTGTCTAACAGGGGCGCTTGGTCTCCGTCAGGGTAGCAGCTGAGCCAGGACCCCAGTGCTGGTGACTCTGGAGCTTTCTGCTCACCCCGTGAGATGGCATAACCTAGGGACATGTGTGTCACCAAGGGACCAACGCGATCAGACAGCACACTTAAACCAGGATCGCTAGAGGGGGCTTCATTACAAAGGCGCGGGTGTCGAGGACCACAGGGAGGTTTAGTGCCAGGTGCATGGCAGCTGGGGTGTCACCACCTCTGTCCTGACGGACAAGGGGATGGAGCAGTTAGAACAGCAAGGGGGGGGGGAGCGAGCGTGGCCTTCAGTCACAGGACACTGGGGCTCAGGGGACCTCGTAGGCAGGAGCCGGGGCGTCGAGGGCCGTAACCCCACTCTTGCTCCTCTCCTCTCCCCGGGCCTCCTTGTTGGTCAAGTCCAACCGGAATGCACAGGTCATAGATGTCCAGGGGACACGGCCTCTCAGGTCAGCCTCCGGGGCAGGGGGAGGATGAAGGAGAGCAAATGGACACGCTCTGATGTAACAGCCAGAGTGAGAGTCAGAGGAGCTCTCGCTACACTGGGGACCACGTGGCCTGGGCGTCCCTCTGTGATGACCAGGCTCATTAACAGAGGAGCTGCCGAGGGAAATGGAAGGATCCTGCGAGCGGGAAGCAGCCTGTGCCTCAAGGTTGCCCAGAGAAGTTAGGACCACAGCGGGTAGGAGTGGCTGAAAGGCATCAGGCAGTGGACAGAGGCATGGGCATCCCTCCAGAGGGGCCCCTGGGGGTGGGGCGCACTCAGCTGTGGATGCCAAGCTGAGACTCGGCTACTCGGAGCCCCCCACTCCTCCTCTACAGGACAGGGCTGTAACTAAGTTACAACTGAAGTGCTGATGCTGGGAATCGATGACGTCCATCCCTGTGGTCCCCAGACTGAGTCGGGGGTACGGGGCTCTATGAGAGGCGTGCGCCCAGCCTGCCTCGGATTTGAGAAGCAAAACCCCCTGCGACCTCTGTGGGGAAGTGTTCTCCAGCAAACGCGTCTGAGGGTTCAGGGCCCAGACATTTGAAAAACATTTCGAGACATCTGAAGAGCTGCAGAGACACGTGGCTTCGCTTAGGCCCTGACGGAGCTGTCTTTCTTGTGGGATTCGGCCCATTTTCTCTCAGAGCCCAAGGAGCTGGTGGGGGGCGGGGGACGATGAAAAACCGAGTTTTAAAGCATCATCATAACTCTCGCCCTCCTCACTGCCCCGCCTTCCCTTTCAAGTTGACAGAAAAGAGCTTTGCCCCTCCCAGATTTTTTGCAAATGTGAAATGGAGCGTCCTCGCCCTCTCGGGCGCCACATTTGATTCTGATTTGCGCCCGGAGTGTGATGACAGGCGCCCTCGGCCGGTAATGGACGAGGCTGGGCTCCGGAGAGGTGAAGCCCGAGGCGCCGCCATCAGTCTTGCTGCCGGGGCTCTCACTAGGCCGTCAGGGCATCAGGGGGCTTGCTGAGCCCCAGCCTGGCGGGGGGCAGGGAGCAGTAGACCAACGGTGGCAAACCACACTGCTCTGCAGACTCTGGGAGGCCGAGGGAGGAACGAGCAAACGCACAGCAGGGTTGGGGGTCACCATGGGGGTCCATGACCGCGCCAGGCTCGGACATCGTGTGGTTGGACACGATGGGCATTTATGTGGACAGACAAGATGGAGGTGAGGTGGGGGCTGCAGCACCTCTGGCCAAGGCAGGGTGGGCAGTGGTGGGGCCTGGGGTCTGGCGGTGGCTGAGACAGTTGTGTCTGCCCTGAGGACAGAGGCGACTCCAGCAGCCTGCAGACCACAGGCCCCACTCTTCCTCTCCCCAGGCCTTTGCCGTGGAACTCGGCGGCGCTTTCCCCGGTGGCTCTGGTCAGCCCTGTGACTTTCTTTCTCCAGCAGAATGAGGCAGGAGTGGTGTTGTGCCAGGTCCGCGTCTCGGCCTCCAGACGCCTTCCGTGTTTCTACTTCCCTCTGGTTCCTCCGCCTTCGCCCTGAGCCTGTGCCCAGGCTGGCCCGCTGGAGGATGCGAGACACGCAGAGCAGAGCCGGCCCCCGTTATCTCAACCAGGGCCGCCGGGATCAGCAGATCCCGTCTGCCCCCAGTGGACCGCAGACACTCGAGCAATAAGCGGTTGTTGTCATTTGCTGCTGAGTCTGGGGCGGTGGGTTATGCAGCAAGAGCTGATTCAGAGACCAGGCGGGCGTGTGCGCCTGGGTCCTGCCTTCTCCTCTTTATTCCCTTTCACCTGCCCAGGCAGACTGTGGGTTCCCTTTGGGTTCCATTCACCGCAGAGGCCCTTCTCCTCCCAGACTCTCAGCGCCCGACTCTAACCCACCCCGACCACAGGAACACGTGCAGCCAACATCAAGAAGCAGCATCAGATCCCAAAAGGACGCTGGCTTTGGAGGTCCGTGTCCCAGCTCTGCCAGGTACCTGCCATGGGAACTCAGCTTCCTGGTGGGTGAAGTGTGGACGCTAACTGGCCCCTGCTTGCCTAAGGGGCAGTGCAGACCACACCTGCTGAATGCACAGTGCAGGGCATACAGTTGGCACTAAAACAATGGGCTGTCGCAGCAGTGCCCCTGCAGGGGGCAGCGGGACGTCAGTCTGGGGCATCGTTCTAGCCTCTCTGGGCCGGGGCGTCTTCTGGGCTTGGTTGGGTCTTCCTTCCCTCCAGGAGAGTGAGCAGAGAGACACTGCCAAGTGCAAATTTGATAAGCAGACGCCGTGCTGGGGCCCGTGGACGGCCCAGCTTGCTTTCATCCTGGCTGTCTGGGCCGGCACTCTCTGGCCGCCCAGGGTCTGTTTTCCATTTTGAGTTCGGCTGGCCCTCCTTTACGAAAGATCAGTTTTCAGGCCCCGGCAGACGGAGCAACGGGTGGGAAGGAAAGGCGTGCCCCTCCCCTTCTCTGCGCTGGTACCTCCACTTACTCGGCCTCCAGGAGTCAGAGGGGGTCCTGAGGATGCCCCGAATGCTGGAAAATGTGCTCTGGGATGGAAGGGGTTGCCAGGGTGGGTCTACAGGGCCTCAGTGTGGTTACCCTGGCCACCGGCAGCATGACGGAGTGTGGGAGGCCCTGACGCCCAGTCTCCCTCAGCCCTCTGAGACGTTTGGCAGAGCAGCAAATGGAGATTCTGAGGTTGGGCACTAACTTGGTGAGGGAGGGAGAGGGTCTTGACCTTGGTGATTTTCAGGGAATCTTTGTTAAGAAATCTAGGGATGGATGGGTGGATGAATGTTTGGATGTAGGTGGATGGCTGGATGGCTGGATGGCTGGATGGATGGGTGAGGTGGATGGGTGGGTGGATGGATGGGTGGATGATGGATGGGTGAGGTGGATGGGTGGGTGGATGGATGGGTGGATGATGGATAGGTGGGTGAATGGAGGGATGGTCAGTTGGATGGATGGATGAGTGGATGGATGGATGGATGGGTGGATGGATTCCACCCTGTTTTGGCTCCAAGGAAGGGGCTAAGATGCCCTCATCTACATAAAGGGAAGAATAAATCTTGCCCTACCGCCCTCCCAGGGTCAAAGAAGGTAATGACCTGGAGTCATGTGGGATGACAATGTGGTGTCATAAGAGGTAGTAACTTGGAATTAGACTTGGAATCTTGGCCAAACCGCTTCCCCTCTGTAGGAAGTGCCCAGGATGTCAGCTCCGTGGATGAGAGCCCTTGTCTCCTTGCTCACCTCTGTACCCACTGTATTGCTGCTAAGGACTGAATGTTTGTGTTCCGCCAAATTCATATGTTGAAGCCCTAGCCCCCATGAGATGGTGTTAGGAGGCCGGGCCTCTGGAGGTGATTAGGTTTAGATGAGGTCATGAGGGTGGGGCCCCCCAGGATGGGATTAGTGCCCTTATAAGGAGAGGAGGCTGTCTCTCTGCCATGTGGGGCCACAGTGAGAAGGTGGCCGTCTGCAAGCCAGGACGTGGGCTTTCCTCAGGAGCTGGATCCACCAGCACCTTAGTCTTGGACTTCCAGGCTCCAGAACTGGGAGAAATAAATTCCTGCTGTTGAAGCCCCTCAGTTTTGTCAGGGCAGCCCGAGGTGACTAACACCATCACCCACAGTATCTGGCACAACGGCACTCAACACATTCGCTGACCGACACAACCCTCTGAGCCTCGGTTCCTTCAACTGCAGGTGGGGGTAACAGCAGCGCCCCCTCCCCTGGAGAGCTGCTGTGAAGTCAGCCACAACAAACGATGGAGCTTGCTGTAACGGCTGCACTCGACCACACTCTTGAGGCAGGTTATTGCTGTTGTCGTCATTAACTAAAGGGCCTTAAGCAACGTGGGTTCAGGAAGAACACACTCACCTAATGATGTGTAGCAGTGTACAGGACATGTCTTGTTTCCCACACAGAACTTTGGCAGCTGAGCCAGGTGGATGGTCTCAGGGTGGGCTAGTCCACTCTGCTCTGTTGTGGAGATGCAGTCCCTGGGATCTTTCCATTCTGCAATCCAAGTGCATCCATGTCTCTCCTCGTGGTCCCAGAATGGCTGCCCCTGCTCCACCCCTCTCCTCAACACACCACAGCAACCAAACAGGAAGCAAGAGTGATGACTACGGTGGCCAAAGGGATTTTCCCTTTTACTGATCAGGAGGGAAACTGTTCCCAGATGCCCCCATACCTTGTTGTCCAGAACTGAGTCACAAGCCCTGCTGGATGGGATTGGATTGCCACGACCTTAGATCAGGTGTCAGCAAACTCTTTCTATGAAAGGCCTGACAGCAAATATTTTCAGCTTTGGGAACCACATGGTCTCTGACTCACTATGTGGCTGTAGCATGCAAGTAACTCTAGAGATGTGTGAACAGATGGACATGACTGTGTTCCAATAAAACTTTATGAAAACAGGTGACAGGCAGCATTGGGCCCCAAGCTCTAGTTTGCCAACCCCCGCCTTAGAACAAGTGGTGCCCGCCCCTCTGGGATGGCCCAATTGCAACCAATCAGTCTGCTGTGAGCGTTTAAGCCAGGCCTGCAGTCTCCCAGGGGAGAGCCAGTGGCCTGCCCGAAGTCACACGGCCGGCAGGCGCCTCACACCCCGGAGTGGAGGACTTCCCACGTCTCTTCTCTGGGGGTAGTGAGCCACCTCTGGCCAGCAAGGCCTGGGGCGGCCACCGAGGCTGAGCCCATTCTCTCAGTGCTGCGGGATCATGCCACATGCACACACCAGGGACCAAGAGAAGGGCCGCAGGGCGGAGCGAGGGAGACCCAGGGGCTGTGCTGGGCGTGCGTGCATTCTCTCGTGTCTCCACCAGTGACCGTTAGACTCACGGGGACACTTGCTGATGGCATAGCGTCCCTGCCCCTTCTCTGGGGCTGCTGAGCCCCCTGGGGTCCAGGGATCTGGATTCCACATGCTCCCTCAGCGGTTCCTATAGTCAAGCAAGTGTGGAAACCCAGCTATGATCTCCTTTTATCCTCTGAGACAGGTGGTAGTCTCTCTCTTACACCTGGGGAAACTGAGGCTCACGCTGCAGACGGTGCGTCATGTCTGAGAATCCAGAGCCCTTACATGACCTAGAGAGAGCACCACATTGGTGCCCTCAGGCGCCTGCTTCTCAGCCGGGTCCCCACCAGGCTGCCCAACACCAGGACCTTAATCCGTTCCGGCCGTGCTCCGGGGCCTGAGGCAGATGCGGGAGGGCCCAGCCTTCGCAAGGTTCAAAAGCGGTCGTGGGGAGTGCAGAGAAGGGCCCTCAAATGGCTGGGGGTGAGGAGGGTCTTCCTGGGGTCTGCCTGGGGGACAGCCCAGCTGCTGTCTTCCTACACACCCCTTCACTGGGCCCCCTGGGCAGGGTCTCCCGGCTCCTCCGTCCTCCCCCAGGGCAGTGATGACCTCATGCAAAGACGGCTGGCAAGAATGAAGTGGGGCCCGCCCAGGAAGCCCAGGGCTGGCAGGACCCCCCCGCACGCCCGCTGCAGCTGCCCAGCAGCCGTATCGGTGCAGTGGGGACCAACAGCCACAGGGCCCCCGCAGCAGGACACGGCCCGGGGGCTTTGCTGACACCGCGTCTGTACGCTGTAGCTGGTGATAGAGCAGTGTAGCGTCCAGCAGTATTAACTGGAGACCCGTGTCCTCAGCACGGGAGGGCACTGTCCTCTCCTCTGGGTCCTGCCCAGCCACGCCCAGAGTGCTGTGTCAGTTCTGGCTCCTGCACTGTGACCCAGTGTGACAGTCTGCATCAGGTGGGGACAGACCTGGACCCTCATCCACGAGGCAGTGTGGTGCAGTGGTGAGAGCTCACCCTGCCTGAGGCTGACCCGGGAACGAGGTGGGCAACCCTGGATGAGCCACTTCCCCTTTCTAGCCTCAGTTTCCCCATCTGGAAAGTGAGGCTGACAATGCCCCTTGCCTCGTAGGGTTGTTGTGAAGATCAAAGAGAAAATGTCCGTGAGGAGCCCGGCTCTGGGGCACTCGTGGCCGTGAGGGGTGCTGGCTGTTACACACGGATGGGGGGGAGGAGGTTTCCCCAGCCAGCACTCCCTCCTACCGGCAGCACCCCCATCAACACCATGGCCAGCACACGCCAGGCCCCGGCCTCAGTTTGCCAGGTGTCTCTCTGCACTTGGCAGCTACTCACGAAGTGATGTCCGGGTTCCTGGGGCTGCTGTAGCAAAGTACCTTAGCTGGACGCCTTCAAACAGCAGAGACTTACTCTCCTCCTCTGGAGGCCAGAAGTCTGAGGTCAGAGTGCCGGCAGGGCCGCGCTCCCTCCGAAGGCTCTAGGGAGGATCCTGCCTGCCTCTCCAGCTCCCGGGGCTCCAGGCGCTCCTGGGCTGTGGCCACATCGCTCCAACCTCTGTGTCCATCTTCACGTTGCTGTCCTCTGTGTGCGTATGGTCAGATCTCCTGGATTTAGAGCCCACCTGCATGATCCAGGATGAGCTCCCCCTGTGGAGACCCTTAATTTAATTCCATCTGCAGACTCTGTTTCCAAATAAAGTTCCCTTTACAGGTTTTGGGTGTCACAGGCCATAGAAATATGCTGGGGGCATTATTCAGGCCCCTTGAGGAGCCGGCACTCTGGCAGCTGCAGAGGGGAGGTGCTGGGGCCCCGGCTCACGGCTCGCACTGCCCTCCTGCCAGATGGGAGCGAGGCAAAGGCACTGTGCCTGGGCGGGTGGGGGCACCGTGGTTGCCCCTGGTCTCCATGATGCTGGGGAACTTTTAGCCACACTCAGCCTGTCCTGCACTGGGCCTCCAGTGATGAAGACCCTGTTCCTGTCCTCGGTCCTGGAGGGCAGCAGAGAGACACAGCCAGTCAGAGTCACAGCACAGAGCCATGGATGCCAGGAGGACCGGCCGCCAAGCACAGTGGACACAGCCGGGGGCGGAGGCTAGTGACTGATTCTCAGAGAGCAGCAAGCTGAGTGAGGAGCAGAGATGCTGGAGGCTGGGAGAAGGGAGCACGAGGGCGGCATTCAGGGCAGAGACGGTTCCTTCCAGGGGAGAGAGGACTTAGAACTCGGGATGAAGATTGGGGTCTGTGGGGAGGCGGGGCGGGGGGCTGGGGCAGCCAGGGGCCCAGGTGCAAGAAGTCTGTGGACTGGCCCTGCCCACGTAGGTGGAGAGACTGAGAGCTGAGCGGGCATTCGTCCACCCACGTCCACTCCTTCTGCCAGTCACGTCACCATCCTGCCTCAGTTTCCCTGTCTCTCTCAGTGGGATGACAGTTACCCACGAGGTGGCTGCCGTGAGGACTGACAGAGAAGGTGCGTGGGAGGGCCCGGTCGGTCGGGGCCATGTGAGCGGGGATGCTGACGGCCACGGGGACACTCAAGAGGCCCTGGGTGGACGGGGATGCAGCTCTGCACACATTTCTCCATGTGGGGTTCCCTCTGCTCAGGAGCAGCTGGCGTGGCCCCTGCCAGTCTGCTATGCTTCCAGACGGAACCCGAGGCCCCCAGTGCGCTTGGCTCCTGCGGTTCGGTAGATGGTAACTGGCTCCAGATCTGCGGTGCCGGGAGCCACCTGCAGAGTGAAGCCGCAGGGAGCCGAGCGCTTGAAGGGATGCGGCCCTGCTCAGAGGCTCCCTGTGAACGGGCGTGAGTCTTTCCTCCCCCTCGGAGCCTGGGGGCCGCGTTGGGGACCCTCTTTACTGGAGCAGTAAGTTCTACACGACTCATGTGAGAGAGGCTCCTTGTCTGACGGGGCCTTGCTGGTGGCGGGGTGGGCGAGGTGGGCACGGGGCTCAGAGGTGGAGGCCTGGGTCTGGTCCTCGCTGCCTCCTGCCAGCTTGGTGACCCTCAGCACACGGGAGCCCTCTGACGGCGAAGGACAGGCCAGCACAGCTCCACCTGGGTTCATGGGGCTTTGCTCACTAACAATTCCAACTTTAGTGAACTGTTATATTTAGAATTATTAATAACAACAAAGGCATGATTTCACTCATGCACAAAAAGATGAGCTGAGAAAAGAGAAAGTTCCTTTGCTAATATAATTTACGTTGAAGAGCCAGACCGAAAAATGCAAAGTGCCGTCTTTGATGGAACAGTTCATACATTAATGATGCCCCCACACGCACTGATAATAAACAACCACCTCACATGTTTCTGCCAAGGATGTGGCTCTGGATGAGGGCACTCAGCCAGGGTCTGTGGTGAACTTGGTCAAGTGGCAGCCTTAGTCTGCGCGGGTGTCCTCCACTGTAAACGGAAAGTCTGGACTTAACAGGCTTGGATTCTTTGCAGCAGCATCCCCAAGTCTCTCCTCCCACCTCGGCTCCCACCGGAGGCTCCAGGCATAACAATGGGGTGGTGGGGAATTGGGCAATGCCTCTCTGGGCCGATCTTCAGGTGGAGGTGAGTGGGCAGAGGGTGGTGTGGGGTGATGGAGGGGAGCCCCGGAGGAGGAGTGGACTTAGGTGGGCTGGCAGGTGGGCAGGGGACTCGGCTCGGAGGAGAGTGTGTGGAGCACCTGGGCCACGTGCACAGTATACCAGTAGTCAGTGGTGTGTAGGCACCAGGGGCCCTGGAGAGAAGCCTGGATTGGACACATGGGCTTGGAGCCACCAACGTGAGGTGGCGGCTGAGTTATAGGTGATGATGGATCCCCCTGGACAGGGCATAGGGTGAGGAAGTCGGAGAACTGGGAACAGAGCCCTGAGGAGCAGCAACTGCAGTGGGCAGAGGGGGAGGAGCCTGAAGGGGAAACGGAGAAGGGAGATGATGGAGAAGGGAGATGATGGGGGAGGGGAGGTGATGGAATAGGGGAGATGATGGAGAAAGGAAGATGATGGAATAGGGGAGATGATGGAGAAGGAAGATGATGGGGGAGGGAGATGATGGAGAAGGGAGATGATGGAGAAGGGCGGTGACAGAGAAAAGAGATGATGGAATAGGGGAGATGATGGAGAAGGGAGATGATGGAATAGGGGAGATGATGGAGAAGGAAGATGATGGGGAAAGGGAGATGATGGAGAAGGAAGATGATGGGGAGGGGAGGTGATGGAGAAGGGAGATGATGGAGAAGGGGATGATTGGGGAGGGAGATGATGGGGAAGGGGAGATGATGGAGAAGGGAGATGATAGAGAAGGGGAGAGAACTGGATGTCAAGAGACAGAGGAAGGGTGTATTAGGAGTGGGAGCAGTTCCCAGTGACCCGGGCCACAGAAAGGTCTGGTGAAGCATTGACTGGACGTCTTCATGGCCAACCACACTGAGCTTAGAAGTTGGGGGTGGGGGATAGAGCGCCAAGATGGTGTAAGAGCTCGGGCCTGGATGTGAGAAGCCTGCCTGCCCTGCGTTCCTCCTTTCCAGGGCTTCCGCAAAGAGACATACCCCGCAGACCAATGTCAGCTGGAGAAGAACCACCTCATCTCAGCTGGCCTTCTCCAAGCCCCAGCGTGGGCACTGGCAGCCGGGCCAGAGCATGCAGGCTACCCTCGAGTCCTCAGAGGCCCCTCCCTCCTAAGCTCCTACCTGTACAGGTGGCGCAGGGGGCACAGGAGACCAAGGGCCACATGTCAGAGCATGAGAGGGCCCATGATGGCCCAAGACAGCCTGCTGCTCCTGCAGGGAGGGCCCTGGCTGGGCTCCCCAGGTCTTCAACTCGAGTGGACGGGGGTAGGGAGTGAGCGGGACCCCGTCCCCTCTCAAAGGTGGCCCAGGGGTGTCCTCCGCTCAGATTAGCCGGGAGGGGCCAGCAGCTGTTGGGGGGAAGGAGGTCTCCTCGGCGAGGGGCGGGAGAGGGTCCCACACCTGGACCGCAGCCCTGCTTCGTCAGGGGCCTCTGTAGGTGGACCTGGGATCTGGGCGACCCCACCAGCAACCTCATGCGCAGAGCCGGGAGAAGTTTTGTTCAGAGGCTGCTTCATCTGCGTCTCGTGGAAACCCTGCAGGGGGGAGACTTGTGCCCATTCCGCTGAGGAGGAAACTGAGGCCAGAGAGGCGGTGTGGGGAGCGCAGGGCCACACGGCGTGTTCGTGGTGGAGCCGGAGCTTGAACGCAGAGTCTGTTCTCTTCCCATCGTGTGCGTCTTTCCTGGGACGTGTGAGGGCGAAGGAGGACGCTCTCAGGCCTGAGGGAAAGAGGCAGGGCCCGGCAGGGGCGCTGACAGGTCTCTCTCCTCGGACCTCCCCGTCTCCCCGCGTTCTTGGTCCCTTTCCATCTCTGTCTCTGTCTCTGTCTGCGTCTCTGTGGCTTGCCTCATTCTCCGCTGCATCAGCGTGTGTCTCTCTCTACAACACACACACTCAAATACACAGGAAGAGAGAATTAAACAGAAAAAAGTGGCGTTATTCTGCGGGAGATTTTTTCTTTCTATTTTTCTGTATTTTCAAAGTCCTCTGCCCGGACGTGTGTTACTTTGTGTGCATTTTGCTCTTTCCCGCCTCAGGCCTGCATTCCTCCACGTGACCACCACGGGGCGCGCTTTCCGCCCAGCGGCTCACGTCGGTTAACCGTTTCCCCTCCGCAGGCAACGGGAGGTTTTCAAGTTTATCGACAGTCATCTTTCTTTCTTATAACGTCTTCCCAGGCTTTACTTTCAACGTATTCTATAGTTTCTCCAATTAAAACACATTAACAATGGGAAAATCCCTTTGATTAAGAGATTATATTCTTTTTCCCATTCCAATTATTACTGAACATTTCCCTAGGTGCAGACATCACGGAGGGTGCTATGTATTGGGAAGGCGCTGGGCTGGGAGCCGGTCCTGCTGTTTCTGACTGGTCGTGCGGCCCTGGACAAGCCCTTCTCCCCTTCCCAGCTCCTCAAGTGCGTGCTCAGAGGGCTGGGCCGCCTCCGAGGCCCGTCACAGCGCTGCCCCCGGTCCCCCTGAAATGACTCCGGAAATGCACGAAGGAAACTATTATTGGCTGCAGCTTAAGATTTGAGGGGGCGGCCTCCTGTCTCACGCCTAGAACATGACAACCAAACCCACAAACGCAGCTGATTTCACTGAAAAAGAAAATACTCATGCTCTTTAGAAGAAAGTGTTTACAACTGAATGTTAGGCTTATGGTGTATGTGTGCACGTGTGTGTGTGCATGTGTGTGCACGTGTGTGTGTGCATGTGTGTGACGTGTGTGCACGAAGAATGGGATAAGAAGCAGATGGCTGGGTTCACCTAGTGCTTGAGTATTTGAAAGGAACTGAACTTTAGAAAATTCATGCATTTCAAAGGGCCTACTATGAGCCGGGTCAGGAGCTGGAGGTGGGGGAGGTGGCTGAACAGGCCCCACCCTCAAGGAGCAGGCAGTCAAGTGCAGGGGACAGACAGACAGAGGAACCCCATGTTGCATCTCTGCAGGCCAGCCCCGGAGCTGTAGAAGGCACAAGGAGGACATGTGAGGCCCCTGGCCCGTGCTGGGGGTCAGCTTCCTGGACATGTGATCTGGTCTGAAAGGGACGGCTGGGGGTTAAGGACCCCGCAGACAAGGACGGGAGGAAGAACATAGCAGAGGCCGGTGCCCAGAGAGGGGTCCTGGGGCAAGTAAGTGCATTTGGGCAAGGAGGGAGGGAGGGCAAGGCTGTGGACACCCTGTGGGCGCTCGGCTCGTGGGTGCAGCAGAAGAGGATGATTTTGGAGTTAGACATCACTGGGCCCACTTTCCAGCTCCATCTCGGGCCAGCTGTGCAGCCACAGATTTGTCCCTAGTCTCCCCGGGCCTGGGCATCCTCACCTGTAGGATGGGGACAGTAATACCGCCCACAGTGCTGATCTGGAGTGAGTGTAAACCAGGAATGCTGGCCATGGTGTCACGAGCTGCAGCAGAGACCGCGACCTCCTGCCTCCCCAGCCCCAAAGCAGCAGCCATCTGCTCTCACGCCAAGGGGGCGCAGGATGGTCCCACGCCCCCAGCCCACATCTGGTTCACCCAGCAGTTTGTTTTAGGAATGAGTCTGCTCCATGGCCCTGGGGAGAAGGCAGCAGTTACTCGACTGTCCCCTGCCCACCTGTGACCTCCCTGAGCTGCCAGCATGAGCCCCACAGCCATGCAGGATCCTGGGATGCTGGTCTCATTGCCCCCTCTGTCCCTGATTTGGGACACCTGAAGCCCCCACCCCCTGACCTGTCACCCACCCTGAGAACACCACGCTCTCAGTTCCGGGCGGCGGGCTGCACAGGTGGAATAGGGGTGGTACAGGTGAGCCACGAGACAGGACCAATGAGAACGCGAGACGGGACCCCCAAAAACATGAGACGGGACCTCTGAGAACACGAGAAGGGACCCCTGAGAACACACGCTGGGACCTCCGAGAACACGAGACGAGACCCCCGAGAACACGAGACGGGACCCCCGAGAACATGAGCCGGGACCTCTGAGAACACGAAACGGGACCTCTGAGAACACGAGACGGGACCCCTGGGAACACAAGATGGGACCGTTGGGAACATGAGACCGGAGCTCTGAGAACATGAGATGGGACCTCTAAGAACACAAGATGGGACCTGCGGGAACACGACATGGGACCCCCAAGAACACGAGAGGGGACCTCTGAGAACATGAGATGGGAAGCCCGGTAACATGAGACGGGACCTCCGAGAACACGAGACGGGACCCCCGAGAACACAAGATGGTATGTCTGTGAACACAAGACTGGATCCCTGAGAACACGAATCGGGACCCTGGGGAACACATGACAGGATCTCCAAGAACAGGAGACAGGACCCCCGAGAACACGAGACAGGACCCCTAGGAACACAAGACGCTACTCCCGAGAACACAGGACAGGACACCCGAGAAAATGAGATGGGACCTTTGAGAACACACGACGGGAGCTCTGAGAACACGAGATGGGACCACCTAGAACATGAGACGAGACTTTTGAGAGCATGAGACGGGACACCCAGGAACACGAGACGGGACCCCTGAGAACACGAGACAGGACCCCCGAGAAAACAAGACGTGACTCCCGAGAACACAAGACATGACCCCCGAGAACAAGAGACGGGACCCCAGAGAACACGAGATGGAACCCCTAAAAAACGAGACGGGAACTCCGAGAACATGAGACAGGACTTCTGAGAACACAAAACGGGACCTCTGAGAACACAAGACGGGACCGCTGAGACCACGTGACAGGACTGCTGAGAACAGGAGAGTGGACCTCTGAGAAGACGAGATGGGACCCCCGGGAACACGAGACGGGACCACCAAGAACACCAGATGGGACCTCTGAGAACATGAGACAGGACCCCCGAGAACAGGAGACGGGACTCCCGAGAACACGAGACGGGATGCCCAAGAACACGAGACGTGCCCTCTGAGAACACGAGACGGGATCTCTGAGAACACGAGATGGGACCCCCAAGAACACAAGTCAGGACCCCCGAGAACACAAGATGGGACCCCCGAGAACATGAGTCGGGACCCCCGAGAACACGAGTCGGGACCCCCGAGAACACGAGACGGGACCTCTGAGAACATGAGATGGGTCCACCCAGAACACGAGATGAGACCCCCGAGAACACGAGACGGGATCCCCCAGAACACGATACAGGACTTCCGGGAACACAAGACGGGACCCCTGAGAACAGGAGAGGGGACCTCCGAGAACACCTGATGGAACCTCTAAGAACACGAGACGGATCCCCCGAGATCACGAGATGGGTCCACTGAGAACACGAGATGGGTCCACCGAGAACACAGACAAGACCCCCGAGAACACGATTCGGGACCGCCGAGACCACGAGACGGGACCTCTGAGAACATGAGACGGGTCCACTGAGAACACGAGACGAGACCCCCAAGAACACGAGACGGGACTTCCGAGAACACGAGACAGGACCCCAGAGAACATAAAACAGGACCTCTGAGAACACAAGTCAAGACCTCTGAGAACACGACACGGGACCCTGGATAACAGGAGAGGGGACCTCCCAGAACACGAGATGGGACCTCTGAGAGCACGAGACGGGTCCCCCGAGAACAGGAGACGGGACCTCCCAGAACACGAGATGGGACCCCCAAGATCATGAGACGCGACCTCTGAGAACGAGACGGGACCCCCAGGAACACGAGACGGGACCCCCTGGAATACTAGATGGGACCCCCGAGATCACGAGACGGGACCCCAGAGAACACGAGACGCGACCTCTGAGAACATGAGACGGGACCCTCAGGAACACGAGATGGGACCCCCTGAAACACTAGACGGGACCCCCGAGAGCACTGGGCCATCAGGTGCCCTTTTCAGGACGGGCCACAAGTGTCCACATCTGTAAAATGAAGTTGTTGGAGGAGGCCGTCTCTGCAATTCGTACTGTTCTAGACGTCACTCTGTGTCTTTAGGGTGGAGTGACAGACACAGATGGAGAGACCCTGAGAGAGAGAATGAGCCTAGGAGTCGGTGTTCTCATGCCTCTGATTTAAAAAGGGAAAGAGTGACTGAGGACGGGAAGACTCGGGGCAGCCCTCATGGTGAGAGGGATAACCTGGGCGCCTGGGCGTGGAGCTCCCAGCGTTCCCAGCGCTCTCCGTGGTCTCTCCTCAGCCGCCACGAGGACTGAAGGAGCCAGATGTGGAGAACGGTCCAGCTCACAGGCGCCTCAGAGAGCAGGGCCACGGAGGTCCGGCCGTGTGGAGACCCAGGCGCCTGACTAAACTGCAGATGCTGCAGGTGAGGCAGAGAGTGGGGGCTGGTGGAAGGCGAGCAGCCGGGGTCAGGGCCCAAGCTGCAGTGGAGAAGCGGGCGGCCAGGGGCACTGCAGGGTCACGTTGAGCCAAGACTTCAAGTGGCCGAGGGGACACCTGGGCAGAGCTGCAGGCAGGAGCAGCCGCCAGGGCAGGACGGTGACGGCGTGTTCTCGGACGTATGAGGACGGTGTGGCTGCGGTGGGGGAGTGAGGGTAAGGTGGGTAAGGTGGGGTCACAGTGACTCGGGCTGGATCATGCAGGGCCTTGGGGCCAATGTGTGACCTTCAGCTTTGTCTCCGAATGAGGCAGAGATATTGCAGGAGCCTGACCCTGCAGTGGGCGAAGTGGTGATTGGAATTAACGGCCATGTAAGACTGACAGGGAGGACCTGTGATCTCTGTCTGCAGGGCTAGAGCCACGACTCTGCCGTGGAGTCCTGCCCCAGGGTCGTCCTGGTGGGCAGGTGGGGGGTTTAGGGGATGGGGTGGAGGACTGGGTCTAGGACATGACAGACTCTTCTCGAAACTTGTGCTTTTGCTAAAGGGGGAGTCTGGAGGGCTTTAAGCAGGAGAGGGACTGGGTGGGATTGCATTTTAGAACAACCCCTGCGGTGGCCTGGAGAAAGGATCACCAATTTCAGGGAACGCTCCACGTGCACTTGAAAAGAACACAAACTCTATCTTTGTTGGGTACATTGTTGTGCAAATGTCAACTAAGTTGGGTTTATTAAGCAGGTCATTCAGTTCGTCTGTGTCCTGACTGAAGGCAGATCGGGTTTGGACAGAGCTGTGGGCCAGATGCCCGCCATGACTGAAGCTGGTGATAGCGCCTTTCGGCACTGACAGGTTTTGCTCTTTATATTTCCAAGCTATATTATTATGCACACAAATATTCCCGGTGGAGTGGCCTTTTAATCATTATGCATGTATCTTTAGTAACAAATCTTGCCCTAAAGACTGTTCTCTCTGATACTAGTATAGTTACACTGGATTTTGGGGGCTGGTGTATGTGCAGTATATATCTTTCCATGCTTTAAACCTTTCTGTGTCCTTATAGTTCAGATGTGTCTTTTCTACCTAGGATGTATGTTTGAAAATGGTCTGCCAGTCTCTGTCTTTGGCAAATAATGAGTTGATTCACGTTTAGTGTAATTATCGAGGTACTTATATCTCCCATCTTTATATTTGTTTTCTCTTTGTCCCACCTGTCGTATGTTCTTCTTTTGTCTTCTTTTAGCTTAATCAAAACTTTTGGGTCAATTTCCCCCCTCTCTTAGCTTATTAGTTATCTGACTTACTGATTGTCCTAGAGATCGGCGGTGTTCTTGATTTATTCGAGTCAAATTCCAACTAGTACATTTACCTCCTCCTGGGTCATGCTGAGAACACGTTCACTCCATTCATCCTTCTCCTGCCGTGTGTGCTATTGTTGTTACTCATTTTAATTCTGCTTATAGTTTTAAATGACTACTGTGTGTATAATCTATATCCATTTAGATTTCCTCACATATTTGCCCTGTTGTTTTTCCCTCGTTTCTGTGTTTCCACGGCTCTGCTTCCCTCTCCCTCAAGACCTCTCTTTAGCATTTCTCTCAGAGCAGGTCTGCTAATGCCGGATTCTCTCAAACCTGGCTTATTAGGAAATGACGGTATCTCGCCCCACTGGGGAGGGATATTTGCTGAGGATGTCAAGGATATTACAGAATCCTGAGCTTGCAGGGTTTTCCCTTCATCACTTATCGACGATGTTGTCTTTGTTGAGGAGTCGGCTGGCGGTCTCTCCACTTTTCCTCGGAAGGTGCGGTGTGTTCTTTCTCTGGCTGCATATCCTATTTTCTCTCCGTCTTCTGCTATCAGCAGCTCTGCTTGTGTAGGGTTTTCTTTGTGTTTATGCTTCTTAGGGTTCTGAGTGCCTCTTGAATCAGCAGGCGGTGTTTCTCTTCCATTTTGGAGAGTTCCTCGCCGTTATTTCTCCCACTCTTGCTTCTTCCCCCTCTCTTCCTGTCTAGGACTCGAGGACATTTATCTTTGGCCTTTTCATCTACCCACGTGGCTTTTTTTGCTCTTGCTTGTAATTTCCATCCTTTTTGCTCTCCTTGTCTTAGCCTGGATATTCTCTGCTTCCCCAGCTGCCAATTCATTAGCCGTTCCTTCTGCTCTGCCCGCTGTGCTGGTCAGGCCATCAGCTGAGTTCTTAATCTCACTGTTTGGACTTTTCAGTTCTTTGAATTCTGTTGAATACTCCTTATGGATTCCTCTTCCCTGCTAAAATTCCCCTTCATGTCATTGATTTTCCTGAGCCCATCAATCACAGTTATTTTAAGTTGTGAGCCTTCAACTGTAATATTGGGTCATCTGTGAGTCTGTTTTTATTGTCTATTTTCTCTCTTGACCCTGCTTCACATTTTGCTTGGAAACTTTGAATTGAATGTGGTGCGTTGTGGATAGCAAACTGTAGAGGTTCTGGATGTGTTCTGTTCCTCCAGAAGGGCTTTACTTCATCCTCCAATCAGAGCGTGGAGTGGGAGGCAAATAACTTGAACCTGATCAGGGAATGAGCTGACTTGAGGCTGAGGTGTTTTCTGGAACCCCCACTCTTTGGTGGACCTTGAGCATCAAATTTTACCTCTTTAGGACTGTGACACTAAACTCCACTCTGATTTTCTTCTTGCTTTCTTTTCCCTGGAGCAGCTTAAAGATCTGGCAAGTGCCTCAAAGGAGAACTGCCAAGTGTCGGGCTCACCTCTCTGTGCCCCTCACTTATCTAAGATCCTGCTATCTCCAGTCCTAGTGGCCTGGGAGACACTTGATGCCTTCAAACCTATTTTTTAAATTGTTTTTCTAGCTGTTCTCAGTTAGAGACTTGGTCTACTGCAAACTTCACCATCACAGCCAGAAGCCAAAATGCCTGGAGAGTGGATTACCGGGGGCAGATGGAAGCAGGAAGAGCAGGGAGGGGCTGCTGCCGTGGACAGGGGCAGGGGAGACGGGGAGGAAAAGGCGGGACCAAGAGTTATTGAAGAGGGGATGGGGCCACGGGACTTGCTGCTGATTAGATGGAGGTGGCAGGTGTTCAGGGAGGGTGTGGAAGGGGACAAGGTGGGGCTGGTGATGCCATCCAGGAGGCTTGGGGAAGCGGCAGGTCTGCAGGGCTGGGGAGGAGAGGTGGTAAGTTCTGTATTAGACTTGATGAACTTGCAGGCCAATGGGACATGCAGGTGGAAGGGTCCAGGAGACAGCTGGAGCTCACAGAGATGTCTAGAAGGGAGAGGGAGTCTTGAGAGCGGATAAGATGGTCCCAGGCGAGTGGGGAGATGAGAGGAGAGGGACTGGGATGGAGCCCCGAGGAGATGCTATGCATAAGAGGCAGGCGGAGGACCAGGACTGAGTGGCACTTTTGGAAAGGAGGTGAAGAGAGCGTTTCCAAACGGAGGGAGGGTCCACAGAGCGAAGTGCCACAGAGGCTCTCCTAGGACGAGGACAGACGTGTCTCACCAGTGACCCCAGTTCAGACCAGGTGGGGACGGGGCCAGGAGCCAGGCGTGAGGTGGCGGAGGGGGCGTTTAGAGGCGAGCAGTCAGTGGTGGGAAAGCAGACCAGAATTGCCCGTGGTCTGGGCAGAGCCGAGCTTACCTGGACCAGGACCTGAGAACGCTGTGGGCGATGTCACAGAGCCCTTGTAGCCGGCTCTGCTGACCCCGGCCTCGGGGGGCCCCACAGGGTTCACGGGCTCAGGAGCCCCCCTCAGAGGTCCAGGCTGTCTGCTGAAGGCAGGAGCAACCAGACCAGCCCCAGGCCCCTGGAAGGGAGATGCATCGAGAGGTGGGTCAAACCTCGTCAGATTTCAAGAGGCAACTTCAAAGGGGCTGCAGGGCCCGGCAGAGGGCAGCCCAGGAATGCTGTGGGTGGGGGCGGGGAGGGGGGCTCTCACGGGAGCTGCTCTGGCTCTGGTTGTGAGGTGGGCAGGGCCACAGGAACGTTCCCACAGCTGTGAGTGAGGGGTCAGGGGACAGCCCAGGCGTCTGCGGTCTGCTGCCTCCTGGCCCCCCCGCCACCTACCGCTGTGGGCCTCCGGAGGGTGATCTGCCCTCTCTGGGCCCTGGCTTTCTTCTCCATACAGTCGGTGAAGGGAAATAACGGGACCTAGCCTGCCAGGGAGGACGGCTGTGGCCCTCGTGAGACGCCAGATGTGGATGTTCAGCCTCTGCTGAGGGCTGTGGGCCGGGTGGGCCGCTGTTGACGCAGCACATGAGAGTGTGCAAGAGTCTCGGAGAAATCAAGGTGGGGAGAGTCATGTGTTCAGGGGCTCTTTCTCTCTCTCACACACTTGCACACACATGCGCACACGTACGAGCACATGTATACACACGCACACGTGTGTGCACCCTCACACATGTGTGCATGCTCCTGCACAACGTGCACACACTCACAATATACACACTCCATGTGTGAGCACATGTGCACAGTTCACACGTGCACACACACATGCACTATGCACGTGCACATGCTCACACGCCTACATGCATGCACACACCCGCACGCTCACACACAGAGGAATCGCCTGTCCTCAGAGAGACCGTAGCCCCGTGCAAACCCCGTGCACCCTCGTGCCCCCTCCAGTCCTCCACACCGTTAGTGCAAACGCTTTCTAAGTGAAGGAAGGGAAACATTTTTTCTAACCCATTTAAAATCCAATTTAAAAAATCAATGACTAACTTAATCCGCCCCAGCCCTGGGGCGGGGGGGAGGGCAGATGTCCTTCCTGCCCCAGACTTGAGCTGTTTCCTCCCAGGGCAGAGCCCACGCGCTCAGGTCTTATCTCAACGCCTGCCTCGAAGGGGCAGGAAGTGACTACCCACCGACGGCCACTTGAGAGGCGTGGGGGCAAGGGACCTTCCCAGAGTCACACGGCTTCTCCCTGTTTCCTCTTATCAGGGTGGTGACTTGGACTGTCCCCCGATCTGCTTCTCCAGGGCACTCAGGTCAAGCACCTCCTCCACCAGGAAGCCCTTTTGGACTGCTGCAGGCCGAGTCCCTCTCCTGCGCTCCTGGCCAAGTGCTCCTTTCATTCCCGGATGACCACATGTCCCGGTTTTCTCAGCACAGTCCTGGGTGTCCGCAGCCGTCCCAGCCGAGTTGCTGACAGCGTCCCTTTTGTCGTCAGCAGTGTCCTGGTCTGGATGGTGAATTGTAGGGCACCCTGCCATCCCCCGTTTCCATTGCTTGCTTACTTGCCCAGGAGGCGTTGGCCGTCGGCGCTGGACCCAGCTTGGTGCTGGACTCTGGGCTGTGGAGAGGGACAGGAGCACAGTCCTGGGGCGACGCTGAAGCCACAGACGATGGCTCTGGCTGGGCTGAAGTGGGGGCAGGGACCGCTGCAGGAGGAGCCCTCGCCCCCTCACTCCAGGCCCCGCCAGCCTCCCCGGCTCCACACACCCCGGACCCAGGAACTCGCTCCCCAGCCAGCCCCGTGCTCCTCCCATCGGGGAGCCATCCCTGCTCCACCCCCTGCCAGCCGTGTGGCTTGAGAAGGTCATTGTCACTGTCTAGACTCCACTTACTCACCTGGAAAATGGGACTGAAAACAATGTCTTTTTTTAAAAAGTGTACAAATCTGTGATTTGTAGTATATTCACAAATGTGTGCAACCATCAATTTTAGAGCATTCTCATCACCTCACAAAGAGACCCCTTACCCTTTAGCTATCACCTCCCCATCCTCCCGACCCCCAGCCCTGATGACCATTGATGTACTCTCTGTCCCTGCAGGTTTCCCTGCTCTGGACGTCTCATATGCACAAATCGTGTACCATGTGGCCTTTTGTGGCCAGCTGACTTCACTGAGCATAATGTCTTTGAGGTTCATCCACGTCGTAGCAAATATCAGTACCCCATTCCTTTTCATGGCCAAGTAACATTCTCCTGTATGGACATACCACATTCTGGTTATCCACTCATCAGTCGACAGACATTTGGATTATTTCTAGTTTTCGGCTATTGTGAATAAAGCTGTGGTAATCACTCGTGTACAAGTTTCTGTGTGGACGTGTGCCTCATTGCTGGTGAGTGTGCACTAGGAGTGAAATCTGGGTCACTTGGTAACCCCACGTTTGCCAAAGCGGCTGCGCTTGTCCTTTTGTTTAAAAACAAAGTTCTACAGTTAATTACAGAAGCAGTCCCGAGGCTCTCAGCCCTGCCCCTGGCCTGCGGAACGTGCTCACCCCTTGTGGGATGCTTCCTGCTTCTCTCTCTCCGTCCTGCTCCAACGTCCTCAGGGCCTCATCTCCAGGGTCCCAGGATCACCTCGTCCCTGCCTCTGTGGGCGCTGTGTGCCTCACCCCACCTCTGTCCCCGGGCCCACCTGCCTGCACGGCATGTCCGTCCCACAGCACGAGGGAGGAGGCCCGGGGAGGAGAAACGACCCATCCAGCCATGTTAGTGCTGGTGCAGACGTGGAGCCGCATCCCCAGCTTCTCCTGACACGTCCGGACCTTCCGTGCGTCGCCCCATCCCAGTGGCCTCTCCCACGGCAGCCTACAGACCGGTCCCTCCTCTGGGAGCCTCAGCTCCGCGGGGTGGGGACTGTGTTTCTGTTCATCTCCCCTCAGAGCCCAGCACCAAGCCGGCACACAGTGGGTGCTCAGAGCCCAGCACAGAGCCGGCGCACAGTGGGTGCTCAGAGCCCAGCACCGAGCCGGCACACGGTGGGTGCTCAGAGCCCAGCACGGAGCCGGCACAGTGGGTGCTCAGAGCCCAGCACCGAGCCGGCACACGGTGGGTGCTCAGAGCCCAGCACGGAGCCGGCACAGTGGGTGCTCAGAGCCCAGCACCGAGCCGGCGCACGGTGGGTGCTCAGAGCCCAGCACCGAGCCGGCGCACGGTGGGTGCTCAGAGCCCAGCACCGAGCCAGTGCACAGTGGGTGCTCAGAGCCCAGCACCGAGCCAGCGCACAGTGGGTGCTCATCTAGGACCTGCTGACCTTCTGGACGCTGAAAGGTAGCCCCTGTCAAGCACCTCCACAGGCCCCTCCCTGGCACCGGGCTTGGTGGGCCTGGCGCAGAGCAAGGCAGGAGCTCAGGAAAAGCACGTGAAGGGGCGGGGGGTGAAGAAGGTGCTGGGCTGATGGGCATCTCTACCCGGGTGGAAGGAGTGAGAGCTGGAAGAGGGGCCCTGGGGGCAGAAAGGCAGGCCGCTCTGTGCAGGGCCCCCGGGGATCAGCGAGCCCCCTCGGACTCAGTTTCCATATCTCTCAGGGAGGTCGGGATTAGCAGTTCATTCTCCCCCACAACTCTCATATCACCCCTTCTTCTGTCCCCCTGGCCCCCAGGCGGCTCCACTGGGTCCCTGCACTTCTGCTCTCGCTCCTGGCCAGGGTAGGACCCTGGACCTGACTCGCAATTGCACAGACACGGATACCCGAAGGGAGCCGGAGCCGGCGTGTCCCTGTCCCCTGGGGTCTGCTCAGATTCACCTCCACGTATCCCCCTGTGGGGCCGTTGGGGAGTCGGGGGCAGGGCCTGCGTCCTGTCCTGCGGTGGACCTCAGATCCACTTGTGCACGATCTCACAGACACACCTACACACACAGACACACACGGTACGTGAGAACAGGGAAGCGGGGAGCACAACAGTGAGTAGAGCTGTGGAGGTGTTGGGATTTATACAGATGTGCTTTGAAATGACTAGACCATCTCTGGACAGGCACCCGGGGAGAAGGTGAGCCTTGGTCCTGGAGGCTGGCCTTGAGGGAACGGGAACAGGGCAGCTGCAGGTCGGGGAGGAGGGCACACTCGCTCTTCCCGGCTGCCCTTCGGAATTCTGCACTGTGTATCTGTGTCATCTTTGCAAAAAGAAACTCTAATGTAAATGTCAAAGATTGCCCCCCCGACCTCCTTAAGCCCCTTTGGGGTCTCCCGTTGTCCTGAAGACAAAGTCCAGGTGCCCCTGTACCCTAGGAGGCCCTGGTGGCTCTGCTGGCCTTGCCCCCTCATCTACCCCATACGAGTCTGATTCAGTGCCGATCTGAGCTCACCCCAGGGCCTTAGCACAAGCCCCTCCTCTGCTTGGAGCACACCGTCCTTCCTTCTGCTCTGCCATCTCTGCTGGTCCACAGGGCTCTGCTCAAACCCCCTCCCCTTGGAAGCCTTTCATAACCCCACCCCTGGAATGGCCCCTTTTCCCAAGGGTCCTCAGCTGTTGCCTCTTCCCGGTCAGGCCCAGGAAAGCCCCTCCCTGCTGTCCCCCAGTGAGGCTCTTGGGGTGTCTCTCTATCCTCTCTACTGTAAGGTCCATGAGGCCAGGGGCCAGGCCTGTCCTGTCACTCTGATGGCCAGCACAGAGCGGTCACTCAAAATAGTTGTTGAATGAATACAAATAAGAAAGAGAGGGAGGAAAAGATGCAGATGCTCAGAAATTAGGCAGCGCTGCTCCTAGGGGAGGCACGTGGCTGGGGGCGGGGGGACAAAGTTGAAGGAGGCACGGCTCAGCTCTGCCCCGAGGATCCCCCGTCGGCCGATTCCTTGACTCAAGAGGCCCCCACGCAGCCTGGGACAGGGGACCGGCCCTTGAAGGACCAGTAGACGTTTCTCAGGCAGGGCAGGTCTGGAAAGGGTGCTCCAGGCAGCAGGAACAGCGTGGAGAAAGGCCTGGAAGCAGCCGTGTGTGGGACCAGCTCGGAGCAGCCAGCGAGAGCTGCAGGTGACCACCTTTCCCCGAGGACGTCAGCGCAGGGACATCACGTTGGTGGCTTGAAACTGGCCTTGGACGGGTGTTTACACCGCAGACACTGGCAGACGCTGCACATCAGGGTTTGCTTCTGTTTTTGTTCTGAGAGCTGTTGCAGCCACACGCCGCTGCCTGGAGACGGAGGCAGGGGAGCTGACTGCAGGGAAGGGTGGTTGGTGCGATTTAAGGGGTCGACGAACCTGCCCGAAAGGTTTCTGTGCTGGGTGCCTGCTCTCTTCTCACTCGGGATGGGGGCGGTTTATGGCTTTCATCAGACTCTCAAGGGCATCTCGACCTGGAGAAGGTTAAGGCCGCAGCCTGCTGCCCTGGTGGTGCCCGGGGAGCAGCGCGGACCTGCCCAGCAGCCGCCAAGCCCTCTGCACTGCACCAGCCGGGGCGCTGGAGCGCTCAGGCTGCTTCCTGAGCCCCTGACTTTGCTCTGCTGCTCCTCCGGCTGGCGCTCCCCGCGTTGCTGCCCTGAGAACTTTCCAGCTGAACTTTGCAAGGGCTGAACTCAAAGTCACTTCAAGGCAGTTTTGATTATAAAAAGAAAGACAGAAAGGGAAAAACAGTGAACGGGGGAGGGGCAGCCTGAGCAGGCATGTTGCAATTACCCTTTGAAAGGAGAATATTCAAGCAGATGTTTCTATTTCCATCCTGTCCTGCTCTCCTTCCAATCCAGCGAAATTAGTTCCAAAGTCATTATTCACCTAATCACACTAATAGTTTAACATCCGATCTGCCCTCTGTCCAGACGGGCGGGTGAGCGGCCGAAAGCTCTGTTTTAGCCCTTCCTTCCCACTGATCCCTTAATTAAGTGGCATCTGCTCTAATACGAGTTAAATATTGCAGTTGACTTTATTTTCTTTCTCTCGGTCCTCCGGGTCCTGAGATGGGGGAGATAAAGTGAAACACATTTGCTTCCCGCGAAGGAGGAAGGGACAGGGGGCTGCCTTTCTGGAAACGCGGCCCATCAATCATAAACTGATTACAAATTCGTCACCTTGAATCAATTTCTGTTCACAAGTTCAAAAGGCGCTCTGAGCTCCGGGCTATCTGGAATATTCTACATGTGGAGAGGATTAACATTTGATCGAATTCCTCCTTCTGAGGAGGAGACGGTCTTGGCCGCAGTTGTGGGGGGGAGGTGAGTTCGAGACGCGGATGGTGCTAACCTTGAGAAGCCGCTTGTGCTCTCCCAGGGCTCCCCTCTGTGGCGGGGCGTCTGCTGCCGCCGGGAGGGTCCCAAGCCCCTCGGTGTGGACCAGCGTGGGGCCGGGGGAGAGGGAGAGACTAACGTGATCTCATCGATTCAGTCAAATCACATTGCAGCATCACTTCTCATACGCAGAATTGTCCCTAAAATAGTTGTCTTGAAAGAAGCAACGACTAGAGTGTGTGTGTATGTGTGTGTGTGTGTGAGAGAGAGAGAGGGAGAGAGAGGGGGCGGAGAGAGAGAAATGGTTGCCAGGTGGGAAGTTAAGGAAAGGCTCTCTCCCTGAAGACCCCGAAGCTCGCCCCAAAGTCCCTGAGATGCCCTCAAGCTTCCACCACGTGTTCTAGAACCTCAAGAAGAGGGAGTTTTGTCTGGCATGTCCTGAGGTTTGGCCAAAAAAGTCAGCTTATCAACAGGCCAGGCCTCTGAACTGCCATGTCCTACATCAGGGAGAGGAGGTGGGGCTGTTGTAGGGGTGGCGAGGGAGGAAAGGCAGGAAATCCTACCTTAGAGGGTCCCTTACTTGACTCCAGGTCAGACGTGACTTTGGAGAACATTGCCACATTGCCTCTGGAAAAGAAAGAGAAAGAGAGAGAGAGAGAGAGAAGGAAGGAAGGAAGGGAGGGAGCGAGGGAGGGAGGCAGGGAGGAAGGGAGGGACTGGTACTTGTGGCCATTAGGGCCCCTGTACCTCCTCCCTCTCTCTCCACCCTTAGCCAGGTCCTGGGCACAGGAGAGCCCCCATCACCTGCCCTGTCCGCCTCTCCTTCTGGACACGAGGACCTTGCACCGACGATAGCTCCATGCAAGCCCAGGCTACAGCCCCAGGTCCGGGGAAGGGAAAAGTGGGGGAGCCCAGTGCACGTGGGCTTCAGGATGAGGAGGGCTGGGCACAAATCCAGATCCCATTTTCTACAAGTACAGCCCAGAAAGCTTCTTAGATGCGCTCAGAATCTCTTCCCGAAGTTGGAACCCTGTGCACTGTTGGTGGGAATGTAAAATGGTGCAGCTGCTGTGGAAAACAGTATGGAGGTTCCACAAAAAATTAAAAATAGGACTACCACGTGATTTGGCGATCCCATTTCTGGGTATACATCCAAAGAATTGAAAGCAGGGTCTCGAAGAAATAATTGTACAGCCATGTTCATTGCGCCATTATTCACAATAGCCAAGATATGAAAACAACCCAAACGTCTGTCAATGAATGAATAAAGAAACTATGCTATCTATATACCATGGAATATTATTCAGCCTTAAAAAAGAAGGAAATCCTAACACTTTCGACAACATAGATGGACCTGGAGGACATGACGCCAAGTGCAATAAGCCGGTTACAGAAGAGCAAACACAGCATGATTCCGCCTCCATGAGGAACTGAGATAGTCCAACTCAGAGACGTAGACAGCAGAGCCGTGGTTGCCAGGGGCAGGAGGGGGCCTGGAGAGCTCTCGTTAGCTGGGTATAGAGTTTCGGTTCCATATGATGAGAAAGTTCCAGAGACTGCAGTTAGCAACGTGGTATAGTGCGCTTCAACATTTGATAAGAGGGTAGAGCACATGTTAAGTGTTCTTATCACAAAAAAAATCCCAACGACAGCAAAGGGATGCGGGGAAATGTTCGGGGCGGATGGATATATTTATTATCTCTATTGTGGTGATGGTAACACTAATGGATACGTTTGGCCAAACTCACCAAAATGTGCACATTGTGTGCAGTTTTTATATAGTGATTATACCTCAATGAAGCCAAGGAAAAAAGAATAGCTTTCTCGGGAGGAGGCTGAGGGCTTAGGGACAACTAGCAAAAGGCCCCTTGCGTTTTCGCCCCCTGTTTGTTCGTTTGTTTTGTCATCCTCTGGGTGAGCGTGAAGAAAAAGTTCTGGAATCAAACCTTCCCTGATTGGAACGGTGACGTCCTGCAGTTCGTCTATCTCGGGGCAGTAACTCCTGGCTCCACTCAGGGCTGTGCAGGAGGACCCCTGCTCCTGCCCCAGGGCCTCATTTTTCAGATGAGGAAATCAAGGCCCTGGCAGTGCAGGAGGACTTTCAAGGTGGTTTAAGGTCATTCCTCTATGTAGTGAAGGTGATGGCCTGACCCCTGGCCTCTAGCCACGCCCCTCCTGTTTTGCCTCCTTGCCTGTTGCTGCTGAATTTACATTGCTCCTCTTCCCTTCTGTCCCCCCAAAATCGACTCCCAGAATGTGGGAATGTTCAAGGGCACCCTGGGCTTCAGAGATGGATACAGCCAATGTCCCCAGTTAACTCCAAGCAGGACCAAGCATTCGGGAACCAGGACCCAGAGGCGGTGTTAGAGCAGAGGAGAGGGTGGTTGTCAAGGGAGGGAGTGGGGGTAACAGACAGGGAGACCCCAAAAGGTGGGGAGGGTTGGATGCAGAGTGGAGGGGAGGAGTTGGCAGGACAGGAAGGAGGCCTTGCGTCCCCAGAGGGCAGAGGCAAGAGCGGGTGCGGTGCCGAGGGGGGTCAGGGCAGAGCACCGGGTTCCTCGCCAGCCGCACGACTGGTCCTCAGAGCCGCACAGGTGCTCAGGGAGGGTCTGCTGGACCAGCCGTCACAAGCTGGCCGTGCCGGGAAGCACAGTGGTTTGCGGGCAGGTGGTGGTGAGCTCCAAATTGAGGCTGGAAGGCCCCTCCGGGGGAGGGTGGGGACAAGGGAAGGCAGTGGGAATGGCACAGCAGAGGCCTGGCAGAGGAGAGCGCGGCATCTTGCAGGAGCAGAAGGAAGCTTCCCGGCGTGTGCGGTCTGCAGGAGCAGGTTCCTCCTCAAAGACTGTGCTGGGCACCCTTGCACCACCCTGTGTGCAGTGCACCTCACGGGGGCCGGCACTCGCAGGGGCACCAAGCACCAGCCCTTTCCTCCACCGGGAGTACAGCCAAGAACGAGACAGCTGCCTCCCTGGGCAGCTCTCGGTCAGTGGGGGATCCGACTCGAGCACGAGTGACAGTCCGGACTGAAGCCACGTAGCCGAGTTTGGGCGTGGGGGAATTGAGAGCAGGGACTGTGCGTCCTCGGAGGAGACGGGCTCCCTTTAGCTGGGAGGACCCGGGGGTCTCCCTGGAGGAAGGGACATTTGGAGCTGGGCCTCGAGGAAAGCTCAGGCCTGTGGACAGAGTAGCCACTATTGCTCTTGGCAGAGTCTAAGTGGAAAGTTGCTCTGGGTGACCAGCGGGTTCTGGGGATCGCAGAATGGACTCGCCATGAGGCCGAGTGGTGGTGCTCCTCCAAGGGGCTCCTGAGTGGGTGTCAGAGCGGCCATGGGGATCTGGCGATGCTGGTAACCAGGGCGGGCGGGGAAACGTCTGAGCACTCTCTGGACCAGATAGCGTCCATCACCTCTGCAGAGAGCTCTTCCTGCCCCTGGGAACCGGTGGGCGGGGTCGTGTGCTGGCCACAAGGCTGCGGGAGAGGCAGACAGACTCCAGCAAGATCGGGCTCCTAGGTACCTCCCTCCAGCCCCAAGAACCCAGCAGAGTTCCCCTAATTTGCCCCAGACAGGCCCGGCGGAGAGAGATGCAATTAGAAAGTCCAGACTCCTGTGTCTCTTTCTGTCCTCTTTCCTGTCATTTGTTTTATTTTGTCCATAACGCTCAAATTAATTTCTTTGCAAAATGACAATAACAAAATGTCCCATATACTGTCTCTGGAGGCAGCCAGGCCAGGACATTAGCTCCTTCAATTATGAGCTGGGGGGCTGAGGCCTAGTTATTGTACGGCCTCAGTTTCCTCATCTGAATGAGGGGGCTGTGATGGGGCTCCCGTCAAAGGGTGGTCCTGAGAATTGTATGGGGTAAATTCAGGTGCCCCTTGGCTCATCTCAGGGGAACAGGTGCCGGCTGGGAGAAGAGGGAGCCCAGGTCCGTCTGTGGGAGCTTCCCAGGTGAGCGAGGGTTGGGTCCGGCACAGGAGGGGACCCACTGGCCTTCGTCCCTTCCTCCAGCCCTGAGGGGTGACCTCAGCCACACGCCAGCACCTGGCGCCTGTGACATGCCTCTCTCACCCACTTCTCGAATGTGCTTCCTTCTCGGTGAATTATCACGCTCTGTCACCTGGACACTGCTAGCATACCAGGCGACCCTCTGACCACACAAGGCAAAGACGGTGCTGGTCCCGTCGGCTCTCTGCTCCTTTGCAGAGCTGAGCCGGCGACATTCTCTGGATCCAGTGAGTGCTCAGATGTTCCCTGCCCTGGCATGGGGTCCTCCACTCCACAGAGGACTTTTTCCCTGCACCCCCCTCATTTGGGTGTCAGAGTTGGAGAAGGCTGAGCGGTTCCTGCACTTGGCTGTGGGTTTTTTCTTGTGGATTTATTGCCTTGGCTGCCGGGGACCTCAAAGCTGTATTTTCAGTCCCTTCTAGCAGGGATCGGGGGCCAAATGGAACTTAGTCGAAGGTTTGTTTCCTCCTGTCCTGTTTCCTATCGCCCCCATCCCTTCCCCCACTCATTTATCTCATCCTTGTATGCTGTGTGGCTGTGTTTGTTTGCTGGCTTGTTTTTTCCAGAATGAGGCCAAGATAGGTGCTGGTTGACAGATGGATATAGAGACAGACAGGAGCAGGGACAGGTGAACAGACAGACGGACTGCAGAAGTGCCAGCAGCCAGCTCACCACCCTGGTGTGCACAGCCATGAGACCCCACGCCCTCCCCACGTGTGTGGCAAGGGGAGGAGCTCGGGTCTGGAGGCCTCCAGTGCCAGGAGGACCCTCCTCCCCCGTCTTCCCCAAAGACTGAGTGGGACGACATCAGGCTCTGTCTGCGGTCTCCACACAAAGTGAGGTGGGTGCGAATCCACTCCACTGTCGTTTCCTAAAGCATGGACTCCTGACAGCGGCTGGTCTCCCAGGCTGATGCGTGCGCACCCACCAGGAGGGGCAGAGGAAGCGACGTGGGCTCACACGTGAGCACGGTGCTGTGTCGAGACACGTGCCCTGGGAGACAGCCGAGCTAAGGAGTGAGGTCTCCTCCCCCAGCTCACCCCGGCCTGTGCCTCCACCACCCGCCCAGGTTTCACAGGATCACCCCCAGAGGGTGCTGGAAGGGACCCCACAGGATACTTGGCCCACACGACCTGCTCCAGTGCTCTCCCAAGAGCCGACAGGCACCCCGCTTGAGTGTCTCTGGTGACGGGGGGCTCACCAGTCTCCAAGGGACCCCCATCCCTGGACACCTCTGCTTATTAAATCCTCCTGGCTGAGCCGAAAGCCACCTCCCCATGGCTTCCCCTCTTGGGCCATGCAGGCATTCCTCAGCCCCAGAGTCCTACTGCTTCAATGCCCCCACTCCAGCCTCTGTCCTGGTCCTCCCATCCTGCACGGGAAGGGAGCCAGGGCTTTGTATACCAGGGGTGCTGACTTGGCAAACCTCACCTAGCAGAGGCTTCCAGCAACTCCTAAAACAATTTCCCAGGTTCAGGCAGCTTTCTGCCAAATTTGCTTTTGAAAAGAGCTCTGGGCTCAGGGTCAGCTGACCCCTGTTCCTGTCCGGCCCACCACCAGGGACTCACGTGCCCTGGGGTGACCACTTAACCCCTGGCCTGTGACGCTGTCCCTCAAAGGGTCTGATGCCACCCACCTCGCACAAAGCACGAGGAGTGGACCCTGGAGAGGGTGTCCTGATGGGCCAGGCCAGATGTCATCCCCTGTCTCCACTGCGCCCACGGTCCTGCACGTGAGAAAGGATGGACCCTGATGGTGGAAGCCCACCCAGGCTGCTGCAGGGGGCTGCAGGGTGGGGGGGGTGACATACTTCATCCTCTCAGCCGTGCTCACTGTCATCCCCTTTTAGCAAGGAGAGACAGTGGAGGACGTTGAGGCATCTTTCCCAGGAAGTGGGGTTTGAGATCTGCTCACATCCTGACCCTGCTCCCTGTGAGTGTCACCTCACCTGGAAATCAGGTCTTCGCAGCTGTCATCAGGTTAAGATGACGTGACACTGGAGTAGGGTGGGCCCTGATCCAGTGGCAGTGTCCTGATAAGAAAAGGGGGAGTGGGACACAGACACCTGGGGAGGAGGCTGCGTGATGACAGAGGCAGAGACTGGAGAGCCCAGGATTGCAGGCAGCCCCTAGAAGCTGGAAGAAGCAAGGAAGGATTCTACCCAGAGTCTCAGAGGGAGCACGGCCCTGCTGACACTTGATTTCGCACTTCTGGCCTCCAAAACTTCAAGATTAAATTCCTGTTGTTTTCAGCCTCTGGTTTGTGGTGCTTTGTTGTGGCAGCCCCAGGACACTCATACAACATAGTGTCAAATCAAAGCTCTACCACCTAACCAGCTGTGCGACCGTGGGCGACTTGCTTAACCTCTCCCAGCTTCCATCTCCTGGTCAGAAAAATGGAGAAGCAACACTTCTCTCATAGTGAGCCATGGGAGTGAAATGAGATGCCAAATGGGAGAGCGGCAAGTGGGGGGAACGCTTTTGATTATTAGAAAGCCTCTATCCGCCAGGGCAGGGGCCAAGGGGTGCTGCTCTGTCCTGGGGTGGGGGTGAGCCATGCGTGCGAGGAAAGTGGGGTCTTAACAGGCTTCCTCCGGCTCCCTTTGATGTGACGACTGCATCCGAGGTGCCGCGGGGGCACGTGAAACACTTTGAGCTGTGAGTGGGGGCAGGAGAGCGCCTAGAAAGGCCGCCCCTGGCAATTAGCTTCGGATCAGGTTTCTGCTCGGGGCCAGAGAGCCGGCCCAGGGTTGAAAGCCAGGAGAGGGGCCTCAGGTCCTCGGCCAGCATGGCCCCGGTTTCTCATGCCCACCCCTCTCCGTGGGACTCTGCTCAGTAAATATTAATTTACCCTCGATTACTGATGACAGGTCGGGTGAGGCCTTGCCGCCATCCGGGTCTGAGCCGCGGGGCGAGGCTTCAAAGCTAGCACCAAGCAATCAGGCCTAACGGTGCCCGCAGGCGGGAGAGGCCGTCTCCTGGCCCTGGGGGGTCCAGAGAGCCACCTCTCTTCTCCGGAAGGGCAGGCAAGCAGCGTTGCCAAGTGTGGAGTGGGATCCGGTGCCGGGAGGGGCCGGGAGCTGAGAGCCCCAGGGCTGTGACCACTGGCTACTCACAGAGGGGGTCAACCACACAGAGGGAGTCCCGGGTCTGGCCACCGAGGGCTCTGGTCTTGGAACAAAGGAGGAGGTGTGGAAGTCACAGCACGTTGTCAGGGAAGACGCTGGAGCAGGGAACAGGAGAGAGGTCCAGGAGGCGGCCGGGCCTCCCCAGGCCCCGCTGTGACGCACAGTCACTGACCCCGCCGGGCCTCAGTTTCCTCAGCTGTTAAGTGGGCATAAGAACGCCTCCCTTGCTGGGTGGTCATTAGGACTTGATGAGACCGTGGCGTAAAGGTCCCACAGGTGTCCAGCCCTTGATGGAGGGAACTGTTAACCACTCACGCTCCGTGACCCCGCGTGCAAGGAGGCGGCGGCCAGCCCAAGGAGGACGGTCCCTGCCCTGAGAATTCACAGGGCTGTGAAAAGGGACCTGCCTGTCGGCTGTGGAGGTCGCTGGGATCCCGAGTGAAGGGGCGGGAGATGGAGCAGGACGGGATGGATTTAGGTGGCGAATGGAGTGGGGTTTGGACACCCAGCACCGAGTGAAACAGGGGTGTTGGTCACTATGGGTTTTCACCGGCCCCCAGTTCCTGCAAAGGGCTCTCAGACTTTGAGATCTACTCCCTCCTATGGGCTGAACTGTGTCCCCCCATAACTCACATGTGAAGCCCTCACCCCCGACGTGGGCGTATTTGGAGATGGAGCCTTTAGGAGTAATCAAGTTTCAGTGAGGTCGTAAGGGTGGGCCTGACATGATAGGACCCGAGTCCTTGTAGGAAGAGACACCAGAGAGCTCACTCGCTCTCTCCACCACGTGAGGACGCGGTGGGAAGGTGGCCCTCTACCAACCAGGGAGAGGGCCCGACCAGAGCCCGACCGAGCTGGTGCCTTGATCTCGGGCTTCCAGCCTCCACAGCTGAGAAGACACATTTCTGTGGTTTAGGCCCCCAGTCTGTGGCATTTTGTTATAGCAGCCCGAGCAGACTAATATATGGTCCCAGATGAAGAAGGGAGCCCCAGTTAGGAGGGGTGCGGGGCCTCCCTATGCCGGCCCCTGGCCAGGTCCCCTCCCGGCACACCTGTGCAGGTGAGAACGCTGTCCTAAGGCTGTGTCCTCCTCCTCCCACCCCCTCCCTGCAGAACCCTGCACCTCGGCCTGGGCCCCCCTCCCTCTCCTTCCTCAGCTGCAAGAATTGGGGTTGTGCTGAGGGCCAGAGGTCGCCAGGTGAACTTGAAGATACCCTGCTTCCTGCACAGGTCACACCCAGCCCCTGGCAGAAGCGGCATTGTCCCCGTCACCCTAACATCACTGCCTCTGGGTTCTCGCAGTGCCTGCATGATCCAGAACATTCCACATTCCAGGATGTGGCAGAGCCAGGATTGGGTCCCAGGATGGGCGTGGTGTCCGACAGACAGGACCCAGCTTTTCTGGGCTGAAGCAGGCCCTCACCCTCCGAGAAGGTGTAGGGGAGGGTGGGAACACCCACTCGGCCTCGTGAGCGTCAGGAGCGGCAGCGCACGAGTCATGTCCCCAAATTCACGGCTACCTGGCACCTCGGAATGTGTCCGTATTTGGAAATGGGATCTTTGCAGATGTAACGAGGTAAGGATGAAGATGAGGCCAATCAGACTGGAGTGGCCCTGGGTCCAACGACTGGTGTCCTAATAAGAGACAGACACACAGAGAGACGGGGAGGAGGCCACGTGAGGACGGAGGCAGAGACTGGGGAGATGCAGTCACAGGCACAGGAAAACCTGGAGCCCCCAGAAGCTGGGAGAGGAGGGAAGGAGCCTCCCCTAGAGCCTCAGAGAGAGCGCGGCCCTGCCCACACCTCAATTTTGGACTTCTGGCCTCCAGACTGTGAGAGAGTAAATGTCTGTTGTTTGGAGCTCCCGTGTGTGGTTGGTTGTTACGGCAGCCCCAAGAGTCGGAGGCAGGAGATACCAAGACTGGTGCGGTGGCTGGCCCCCACCGGAAGGTCACGCACCAGAGCCAGAAGTCAAGTCCAGAGGTCAAACTCAGACCCTTCCTGCTCCCTGGACTGCGAGCTCCGAGCCCCGGGTCTGGCACATGGACCTCACTCGAGTCATCTCTCTACTGACTCTCACTGAGGGCTCAGGCTAATCAAGGCCTTCACAAGGGTGAATCAAGTTAACCCTCCACCTCTCTCTGGGATTCACTGTCTTATTGTCTCTGTTGTACAGACGAGGAGACGGAGGCACGGGGAGGAGACTTGCCCAGGCCCACACAGCTTCCAGAATCGGCCCCCTGCACCCCTTTCCTAAGCCTCCTCTCAGCTGAGAAGCTCAGTTTGCTCATGGCCATGCGGCACTGGTGAATACTACTCGGAACACTAACTGCCGAGTGTGCGGGCACTTGCCCAGCCCCTCCTGTGAGGGCTCCGGATGCGGCCATGAATCACGCCCCCGCCCTCCCTCGGGGCCCCCTCCAGGCTGGGAGAAAGCTCGGAAGGAGGTGAGGTCTTTCTTAACAAGACAAGGGGCACAGGGAATGAGCCGTGTGGCCCTGAGCTCCCTGCCAGGCTGCGTCTTCTCGAGCTTGTGGGGGAAGCTGCCCGGAGCGACCAGGCGGCAGAGCAGACTCTGGGGGTGGCTTCTACCCCCTCCCCAGCTCCCTCTTGTGAGGCCCTTCCCTCGCCTTTCTGTCCCGGTGGGGCCGGCAACCCCACAGCTTTCCCGCCTGCCCCGCTGCCCTGGGACGGGACTGTGCGTCAGATTCTCGCTCCGGGCTCTTGCGGGGCAGCTGGGAGAGGAGGCGGCTGGAGTGAGTCTGGGTCCCCTTTCCCGGGCCTGGCCGCTCAGCTTTCCCTTCAGTCCAGCAAGTTCTGCCGGGATCTTCCAGTAAACTCCTGTTTGCCTAAGTTACCCAGAGTGGGCTTCCAAGAGGAGGTGGCTTCCTGCGGGAAGTGGGGCCTCAGCCAGGAGCCCCAGGTGGAAGGACGGTGTGAGGACTGGAGGGGTGGGAGGCGGTGTGGGGGAGCTGCACTCCGGGGTGAGGGGGACTTCTGGCTGAAGGGGAGGGCTGTGGGAGTGTGAGGATGCTTGCTCCCCATCTCACCCCTCGTCCCCAGCCCACTGTGCAGCTCAGAGAGTCATCATCACCCTGGGGGCTGCACATTTGAGCCAGGAGCCTGCTCTGAGCCCTCTCTGATCCTTCGCCCCTGAGCCTGGCAAAGAGCAGGTGCTGGGCAAATGCTAATGGGGGAAAGAATCTCAATGTCGCAAATACAGGAATTAGGATTTGAGTTACCACTCTGTGACAACTATCCCACATTAATTTACATGAAAGTATATGGTTTGTGCCAAATTGATTATGGGATGCCAAACCAGTCTTTTCGGCCCCTGAGAGGTCTATGCCCCTCTCCCAGCCCACGGGAGTTCAGGTCCCTACAAGGCGGGATGGAGAGAAAGCAGACAGCTGGAGGCCAAGGGGGCAGACGCCGAGCTCGGCAACCAGCAAGAGATCTCATTAGAAGCTCACAGACCGTCTGTTTCTGGGCACCCTTGCCCCAGGGCTGCGTGGGCACAGTGGGCTGCAGCCATCAGATGGGAACCAAAGCAAGACCCCAATTAATGGCCCCCCAGTGGGTGACTAGGTCTGGGCCAGGGTCCCCAAGAAGAGCAGGCCCTCAGAGCCTGCCCTGCCCACCAGGAGCTGGCAGTGCAGTTGGGAAGCAGGACACAGACACATGCTGTGTTAATAAATGACAGATCCAGGAGGCAGCTCCAGACGACGGAGGAGATGTTTCCAAGGCAGGACGTGATCAATGGCCAGACAAGTGTCACACACACCATGTCTGGCCCTCCTGCCTGTCACCCAGGCCAGGCCACCATCCTACTGCCAGACCCCTCAATCTCCATGGTGTCCTCACTCCATGCTGGGAACATTGTGTCCTAGCCAGCTGACCTCCTGCAATCCATTGTCCTTGCTGCCCCTGGAGCGACGGTTTTCAAATGTTCTTCAGATGGCCAGGTAAAGGGGGTGGAGATGGATAAGACCTTGAGCTTCCCCTTCCCAACCCGTGAGGGCAACGAACAGCAACCACAAAACGTAGAGACTGGTCAACGTTCAGCAGGGGCATCCAGGCAATGACTTTATGGGGTCCTACTGCGTGCCGTGTGTTTTCATGCAAGTAACCAAGGGAGACAGACCGTGGAGCGTCCTGGCATGGCTCCTGACCCTGCTCGGCACAGTATGGGAGAAGGCAGATTGACTGTACCCTGGCACATCCAGTAAAGGCAGGCGATAAAGAGGAGGGGCAGGAAAGTCCAGGAAGACCCCTGGGGAGCAAGGGGCTCAGGTCTCAAGAGAAACAAGGTTTTCCCGGGCTTACCTTTTTCGGTGATTTGTGTGGATTTGGGGAAATAGTCAAAACTAAATAATGGAAAACAAGTGAATCAGAGCAGAAGGGCAGAGATATTGAAACAACCAGAGTGAGGATAATGGAGGGACAAAATGATTCCGCTGAGGAGGAGACCCCAACAACGGAGCAGGAATTAGACATGAGAAATTACGTGGTAAGATAGGACAAGGATTCGTACTGTTTCCTTCCTGAAACGAAGGAAAGATTAGTTTGCAAACTAAACAGCTGATAGTTTTCCAGAGCGAGGTGATGGAGGATGAGCCACACTGACACAAACCCTGGTCAAATTATTGGACTTCAAAAATAAAGAGACATCTCAGGCACGCAGGCAGCCAGGACAAGTGAGGCTGTTATCCAATGACTCTACAGCACCACTCAGGGCCACAAAACAAATTTCTGGAGGAAAGATCGTTGGAGGAAAATATATGATTTAAAAAAAAAAGCAGAGAAGTTCCTCAAGGATAAGACAACTGGCTGACATTCTCAAACATGAAGTAATTCAGGGTGTAGAGCAGCCACAAGTCCATCTTGGAAAACAATACTTCATATCAGGTCCAGGTAAAAAGAGAAGTTGTGATAAAGGCAGCACTGGATGCCAGAAGGGAGCAGAGCAGTGGCTGCAGAGGGCGAAGGGAAAGAAATGTCACCCAGGGATTCTATACCCAGCCAAGATAGCCCTTGAGTATAAAGGTGAACTATAGGCAACGTCACATACACAAATATGCAAGAACTTTCAGCGTCTATGGCATTTTTGACCCTTCTCGTGCTGAAGACAGTTTTTTGAAAAAAAATCTAGCAGAAGATAATTAAAACTTTAAAAACCTCAGGATTAGAAAAGTTGTATTTAAACAAAAGGCTGAGGGTAAGCGTTGAATCAAGTTTTGCACACTCAATAAACATATGCATTAAGATTACAGCAGAGCTCATAAACGTTATAAACTTTGACAAAGTAAAACCAACACTACAACAAACAAAAAAGCTTGGGATTTTGTTTGGGATTGCATTAAATCTATAGATCAAAGGTGGGAAAACTTTCTTAAAGGATCAGAGAGTAAATATTTTAGGCTTTGGGGACTATGCAGTATCATCACAGGTGGTCAACTCTGGCATTGAAGAACAAAGCGTCCGTAGACAATACATAGACTAATGGGTGTGGCTGTGTGCCAATAAAACTTTATTTACCAAAAAAGGCAGCCAGCCTGAGGGCCAGAGTTTGCCAATTCCTGCTATAGGTTAATTGGGGGAAAAGAGACATCTTAACAATATTGAATCTTCCAAACCATAAATATGATATTTCTCTCCATTTATGTAGGTCTTCTTTAATTTCGCTCAAAATGATTTGAGTTTTTATGTAGAGGTCTTACAAAACTTTTACTCAATTTATACCTAACTATTTTTATGTTGCTCAAATGTTATTTACAATTGCTCTGTTTTGATTTTCAATTTTGAAAAAAAATGTCAACTTCTAAGCCATTGCTAGTATGGAGAGATACCATTGATTTTTGTATATTGGCCTGGGATCTTGCAAGCTTGTATAATTTACTCATGAAGTCTACCAGATTTTTGAAGATTTCTTATGATTTTCTATGTAGACAAACATGCTGCTGCAAATAAAGACAGTTTATTTCTTCCTGTCTGAGATGTATGCCTCTTGTTTATTTATTTTTGTTTCTCTTTCTTGACTTTTTGAGTTGGTTAGACCCTCTTGTATGATAATAAATAGAAGTGGTGAGAACAGACATCTTGTTTTGCTCCCAAGCTTGGGGCGGGAGGGCGGTGCACTCAGTCAATCCCCATTAAGTATGATGTTGTCTGTAGGTTTTCATAGGTGCCCTTTCTGAAATTGAGGAAGATCTCTTCTAATCTTAGTTTGCTGCGAGTTCTTATCATGAATGAATTTTGAGGAATGGATATTGCAGAATGACTTTTCTGCCTCTGCTGAAAGGATCCTATGAATTTCTCCTTATTCTGTTAACGTAGCGATTACACTGATTGCTTTTCAAATCTTGAGCCAACCTTGCATTTCTGGAATAAACCCCACTGTCTTCTTACGTATAGTTGAATTCAATTTGCTAATATTTTGTTGAGTATCATGAAAGACATTGTTCCATGCAAGATATGTTCTGGTTCACGTTTGTAAAAGATATTGGTCTGGTTTTCTTTTCTTGGAATTTCTTTGTCTGGTTTTGGTATTAGGGTAATGCTGGCCTCAAAAAATGAGTTTTAAACATTCCTTCTGTCTCCTCTATTTTCTGAAAAAGTTGTGTTGTATTATTTATTTCTTATAAATTTGATAGAATGCACCAGTGAAGCCATCTGGACCTGCAATTTTGCTTGTAGAAAGGTATTTAATAACAAATTGTATTTTTTTGATAGTTGCAGAGCTATTCAGAATTTCTATTTCTTCTTGAGTCAGTTTGATAACTTATAGTTTTCAAGGAATCTGTCCATTTATCCAAGTTATCAAATTTATTGTTCTAACATTGGGGTTTTTTTGCTTTATTTTTAAATTTTTTTTGACAGATAAAAAGCTGTCCATAATTAATTTATACATTGAAGAATTTGGAGATAAGCATACAGCTGTGAAACCATCCCACAATCTATGCCATCACCTCCAAAAATTTCCTCCCATCTTTTTATTTAGTTTGAAATATTTCCTTATTACCTTTTTAGTGACTGTGGGATCTGTAGTGATATTTTATCTTCATTTTTGATGTTAGTAATTATATTTTCTCTTTTCTCCCCTTAGATTAGCCTTTCTAAGAGTTTATTAAATTATTTAATTTTTTAAAGAACAAATTTCTGGCTTTATTAATGTTCTGTTTGGTTTCTATTTCATATTTCTGTTCTTTATTACTTTCCCTCTTTCTACTTACTTTGAGTTTCCTTGTCTCTTCTTTCTTTTACTTCTTAGTGGAAACATAGATCACTTTCCGTCTCTGATGAAGTTATTTAAAGAAACAAATTCCGCTGTAAATATTTTTAGCCATATCTCACAAATTCTGAGATGCTATGTTTCCATGATGATTCATGTTCAGATATTTTCTAATTTTCCTGGTGAATTACTCTTTGACCCGTAAGTTATTCAGAATCCTGTTAATTTTCAAATATTTGGGATTTTCCTAGCTATCTTATTTTTATTGATTTTTCATCGAATTCTGCTGTGGTCAGAGAACATGCTCTGTGAAATTTCAATCTTCTGAAATTTGTGGGGGCTTATTCTTTTTGTCTCAGAAATGGTCTATCTTGGTAAATGTTCCGAGTGCGCTAGAAAAGAAGACCATTCCTCAGTTGTTGGGTGTGGAGTTCTGTAAATGTCAGTGAGCTTACGGTGTTGATAATGTTCAGATCTTCTATGTCTTACCACGTTTTTGTCTACGTGGGTAATCAATTACTGCCAGAGGCAAGTAAGCTGTCCTTTGCTTCCCTCTCTCAGGAGCCACAGACCTGCCCTGCCTGTTGTCCAGTATCCGAGCACAGTGGACAGCTACTGTGGACAGGTCTGTCGCTGTTCACCCTGGGAGGCAGATCCAGCACCAGTTAGTCCATTATGGCCAGAAGCAAAAATCTCAGCTAACCCACTTTTACCTTCCTCTGCCCTATGCTCAAGATTCCTTTCTCCTCTGGAAAAGTTTACATCCTCCTTGGTCCAATCTGGTCCATAGTATGTGGTCAATGAATGAAATAAATATAGATGATAACTAATTAATGATCATCCCCCACATTTTGTAGTATTTAATGTTTTCAAAGAACTTCCACATCCATCATCTCATTGGAACGTCACTGATATTCTTGTAAGTTGTATTGGTCCAGGATTATTTTTTCCCATTCTGAGATGAGGAAACTAAGATTTAAACAGATCAGGTGGTTGATCCGAAGTTGCAGAGCTAGTAAACGCCAGTCTGCTTCCGCCCGGGCACTTTGCCTTCTCCACGTCCCCGCTTCCTCCTGCTCAGCCGCCCTTCTCTGTTCTCCGTGGGAAGAAAGCACCCAGCCTGCGGGACTCTCCCAAGACGGACATGCCAGGCCCATAAATCAGGAACAATTAGTGTCCCCATAAAAGCTGGCAATATGTGAGCTCCAACACTGAGAAACTGTGTCACTAGATGACTTCAAAATTCATTCAAATTGGTCTCTGGGTCAAAACAAATCAGGGAATCAAAACTTAAGCAAAATGCCTGTGAGCAGGAGTTGGGGCAGGGGGCTGGCAGCAGATGTTCCAGTTAGGTCAAGCAGAAAGGCGTAGAAATGCTTTTCCCTCAAACCCAAATACATAGATCCCCCAAATAGTGATGATCCCCTTCCACTCTGAGGAAGGTTATCCGGAGCCTCTTGGATTGAACGCAGTTGGAAATGCCACGGGAATGTCTCGTGCAGTCTCTGCATCCAATTGGACCAAGATATTATTCTGTTTCAGTGGCTCTAGGTTTTTTAAAACCTTCAGGAAAAAAAAACACTTTAAACTATCCAAAGGTGCTCCCATGTCTCTCGGGGTGTTCGAGATGGACAGCAGATGGGCCAGATGTTCCCGACCTGTGCCGAGTGTGCCCTGTCCACGCAAGTCATCTGCTCATTTGTCTTTGTCGCTGGGCGATTTCCAAAAACGACCTTAACCAAGGCTTCCAGCTTGAAATTCAAGCTCAGAGATTGTGTCTAGACACACAGACCTGTTAGGAAATGATAGTGATTTGAAGCAGATCTATTTTTATTAATATCTGTCACTTGACAGATGTGTTTGAACAGAGGAATAAAACCAGGAAGGAATAGGTGAATGCATAATTAACTCAATGGATTCAAAATGATTTAAAAAACAGGTTGATACCTCTCGCATTTTTCAAAAAAACAGCCCTTCCCTTAGATTCCACAGGCTTTCTCCCAGTGTTCTTGACTGCCGCAGCAGAACTCTAGGACTAACAGAGGTCCTGTTGCCTGGTGTAGAGTAGACACTCAATAAATATTAGTTGAATAAATAGATGAATGAATATAGTATCTTCAGAACTGAAGATTCAGCAATGGAGCCTTGAGAAGGGGTTTAGATGCTTCTCTGAAATGGAAATTGAGACTGTGTTGATTGCACCCGACAAATTCTTCCTCCTAAGGAACTAGCCGGGATGGTCCCAGTCTCTGAAGCCAGGGCTGACTCGGTCCCTGCCCCCACCCTGTAATTGGCTGCCTAGGGTCTCCACCACACTTGCACACCAGACTGAAATGACCCTGTTTTCTGGCACCCTGCCACCGGCCATGAAAGCCTGGAGATACGGACCTGCCTCACTCGTAGCTGAGGACTGGTGTTTAACCCTGGTCTGGCCCAAAGTGAGGCTTGGGTCAATAATTATTGAATATATTAAATAATTAAATACAGTTACACTTAGACAGCAAACTTTATTGCATACGTGAGTGGAAATACATTTTGCTTCACAAAATTCAGAGAAATGAGTGAACATTCAAAAAATCCCTTTTTTTACCCAAATCTACCACCATGCAAAATATAATTAAAAAATGGTATTAATGAATACATAAATATATAAAACAAATATGTTAAATAAATTTGTTATACTTAATAGATTTATTATTTGTTTATCACAAATTTGTTTATACACACACACACACACACACACACACACATATATATCTCCCTACCCCCTGGAAAAAAAATCTGATAATTCTACCAGTTTCCACAGGTTTAACTTTACTTACTGGATTATCTCTTATATATAAGTTGAAAATGTGAAACTTAAAAACATTTAACAGAAGACAGATAGTCCTTCTGGATATTACATGAATCGAGGCAAATTCAAAACAGAAAGCTCATACCAAATGGGTATTAGGAGCGGACTGTTTGATTAAATCTTGTCTGGATTATCAGTTACATAATAAGAAGAGTGTCAGCTTTGCCTGCGGAGCTGAGCCGTCACTCCGTGTGGTTAATCTTCATCTAAAAGAGACCAGATACTGCTCGGTGGCAATTGAAAACCAACATTTTTCTTATTTAAGATGATTGGAATGACGGACGCATAAATCATAACATATGAAATTCTCCCATCACTTAGACTCCTTTAACACCGAACATTTGTTCCGATTTCTCAACGACCGCTGTGCGTGTGAGACGCTCCCCGGTGCTGCCGGCGCGAGTGTGGGCGCCTGATCAGCCGGCAGTGCTGCCTTGTGCGCTCAGAGCCAGAGTTGAGGGAGCTAAACGAGAGACTGGAAGCACTGACCTCACCGGTCCGTCATCTGGGTGACTTTTCTTAGTGTTGGTGGTTTTGGATTTCTTTGTTTCCTCCTCATGTTTTCAAGGTCACAGAACTGACCCACATCTCCCCTGCAGGAACCTTGCTTCAGAATAAAATATAAAATATGGAAAACAAGTTACTTCACTAGAATATTCATCGTAATAGTGAAACAATGGGAAATCACTCATTTTCCAGAGCATCCTCCGAAAGACACAGCTCAGCAATTCAAAATTGTGCCTGCGAGTCACTAAGAATAGCAGGAACGATGCGTGAACAGGTGACAGATTGGGCACATTCAGATGTCGTTGTAGAAAATTATGTGTGGAAGAAAGTCTGGAAGGCGATACCAAGATGCGTATTTTGTAGAAACCGACTGGTGGTTACAGCTTTTCTGCGTCCCGCTTACACCATAAATGGACACTGGGTCATAGAAACGGGCCCCGCCCAGTGCCTGACTTCTCTCTCACACCCCGGAGTGTCCCCACACCAGAAAGGGGCGACAGACAGTAAACATGTTGAGCGAACGGTTGTGCCTGCATTTCCTCTGCTGTCACCTCCGGTGACAATTAGCCAGGCTTCACGGAGGAGGGATGTGAGAGAGCATAGGCTGAGCCCACTGCAGACTGAACGGTGTCGAGCTGATTCTGTTTATCACTTGCTAGAAAGAGTCGAGCTGGTTAAGCAGCAGCTTCGGCCCCTCCCCAGCCCCGGTGTGCCAGCAGGTGGCACCTGGCACAGTCTCCTTCTCTGTATTAACTTGCAGGTGTGTGTCTCCCTCGGGCTCAGCCATGCCCGCCCACCAGTCCTCTCTTTGTCAATGGTGGGGCCATGCTTGATTTGAAGTTCGTGCTTTCCCACCAACTGTCCCCAGGAAACTGGGGACCTCCAAAAGCAAGTTCAAAGGCGGACCCCATGGTTAGCCTGCACCCCAGGGAGAAGGACTCAGAAGAGTGGCGGTGTTGAGAGACAGTCACTGTGCTAAGAGGCGCCCCGGTGGGGCCATGTGGGTGGGGACAGACAGATGGGAGCTGGGGCGATCCGGCTGCACCTCTGAGCCAGGGGCCCGTGTGCAGGACCACCACTGCCAGGTCAGCCTTCCAGGCCTCAAGGCCCGCAGATGGACACCGAGCTGGGGCCTGTCCTGAGACCTGGGCGGGTGGGCGTGGAGAGCCCCGGCCCAGCACCCACAAGTGTGAGCTGCAGAGTTCCTCCTGCGTACTCCCCACGTGCTGCGGGTGCCCTGTGACGTGGGTCACGTCTGCTGTGACTCTGCTGGGCGAGCCCTGGGTGGCCTCTCCAGGGCCGCAGCTGGACATGGAGGAGGGAGCACCCCCAGCAGTGCTGAAGCAGATCTGACCCTGTGACATGTGCAGTCACCACCCAAGACCTCGCACAAGTCACATACCAGGATCAAGGCAGAGCATGCCCCCTGAGATGCCTATCTGTGCCTCAGTTTCTCCCTTCAAGGTGGCCCCCCCTGTGAATGCCGTCTCACCTACAGAAGAGGGGGAGGGGTGACACGCAGGGGTGCTCGGGCACTCTCCTGGTCTGCCGATAAGGGCTGCCCAGTCCTCCTCTCGGGGAGCCCTGGGGCATGCCTCTGGGGAGCGGAGCCAGTGAGCCCACCCCCAGGGGCCACCCCAAGCCTCCCTTTTTGTAGGATCAGGTGAAGGAACCCCAGGGGGAGGAGGCTTTAGAGGGAGAATCTGAGGGCAAACCCAAACTGGGACTATGGAGTTGTTCCAGAATGTTCCCAAGAGAGACCCAGAGAGTTGGAGAAGAAGGAGGAGGAGAAGGAGGAGAGACAGAGACCAAGAGAGGGGAACAGACAGGGACGGAGACCTGGGAGAAGGAGAGAGGAGACAGAGCGGGGGAGGCGCCCGGACTCAGGACGGAACTCATCACAGGGGCACAGGCCTTGCTGACGGACGGCAGGCGGGGAGGGGACGGGTTTGGAGGGGGCGAGTTTGAGACGCTTCAGCAGCCCTGTGGGGGCCTGGGCAGGTGACAGGCTCGCGGGTCCTGTGGGAACACAGCTGTAAGCACCATCGGCAGAAAAGAGGCCACGCCTGCGGGCTGAGGCTCCGACATTTGGAGTCAGGAGATAGGAGGGGCCGGCAAAGGGGATGAGATGCAGTGACCACGGAGGGGGAGGAGAAGCAGGAGGGTGTGGGTCCCGGAGCCAAGTGACCGGGGTATCAACGTCCCCACACACTGGGCTCCTCCTCCTTATTCCCCAGATGGACATATACCTGTTCCTTGAACTCAAATCCTCCCGCTAAGGTAATAACAACAATTTACGTCATGTGAGGAGCTTTACAGCCAGCAAATTTCCCCCAAACCGTGATTCTCATTGAAAGCACAAACTATTCCAAGCCCAGAGAGGCTAAGCCACTAGCCCAAGGTCACACAGCAGGTCCAGCTGGGGCTCGAACCCCAGGCAAATCCTGCCCGCCCAACCACCCTGTGGACGCACACCCTAGAGAACATTTGGAAGAGTGTGCTGCAGATAGAAGAACCCAGACGCCAGGTTGCTGGAGTGCCGTGAGTTCGAGGGACAACCCTGCAGCCTCTGGGTACAGCTGGAGCGAAGGGTCGACACCCCTGCAGGGGAGCGGGCAGGAGCGGGAGGAGCTGGAGCAAAAATCCATCTCTGTGCTTTGAGTTCCCCTGTGTCCATCCAAGCTCTGAGGCTCAGAAAGCGGAAGGACCTGCAAGGGCATAATCAGCCGGATCATTCTAGAAGGTAAATGGAGCTCAGAGAGGTAAGTGAACAAAGTCAGGACAAGAGTCGCGCCTCCCGACTCCTAGTCCAGTGCTCCCGGCACGTTTCTGCCTGCGTCCCTACCGAGGTCTGGTGAGGAGACAGAAGTGGGCCCATCTCAGTCCCACGGAACAATCAACAATCCGGAAGCTGGGCCAGGAGGAGGATAAAGCTCAGGGCAGGTTTTAAACACCTCCTCTTCACTCTGTTGAGGGAAGGGTCCTGTGCCTGAGGCGACCGCCCGACGCCAGCCCTGGACGGGTGGGGTGGACAGCGGTTTACGAGTCTCACAGACTCACAGCCCAGGGGAGGACCCTGAGCCCGCACGGGTGCCACACGGGAGCAGAGTGACCCGGCCGGGCTGTGGGAGGAGGCTGTGTCGTCATAAGAGGGTGGTGTGCCCCTGGATCCCCTGGATCCCGAGGGGGGAGGTGACGGGCGGGTCTGAATCATTCGGGGGCTGGCGGGGACTGAAGCCTTCTGATCTGGGAGAACAGGCGGGGCGCCTGGTCCCCGAGAAGAGGAGGGCTGTTCACTGGGGGACTGGATCTGTGGGAGCAGCGAGGAGAGGGGAGCCCGGTGAGGCCACTCGGGCCGTCCCGAGTTCACCAGGCGTCCCAGAGCAGGGAGTGATGACCCGTAATTGAGGCCTCCCAGCACAGGCGGACATCTGCGGGAGGTGACCCGGGAGGGGCCCCCAAGGGTGAGAAGAGAGAAGAGGTCGAGGGAGAGGAGGAGTCTCCCCGGGGAGGGACAGCGCGTGCCAAGGCCCGAAGCAGGGGGTGCTGGCAGGCTGGCACGGGCTGTGCAAGGAGAGACAGCCGAGCCCTGGGTGCCCCGCGGTCCGGGGGCGTGTGTGGGGCGGGACACCCCACTGCGGTGCCCGGCGCTTGGCCGGCTGGTCCTGCCACCAGGTGCGCTGGAAGGTCTGTCTCAGAGGCTCTGTGAGCAAGAGCAGACCCCGCTGCACCAGGAGGCCCGGCTAATGCGAGCCAGGTGGGCCACGCCTCGCCTGTCGGGCGGCACCTCCAGGCTTTGATCAGCGATAGGGCCTAAGTGTTCCCAGGACCCCTGCCCTCCCCCATAGCGCTCCGGCCTGGCTACCACTTCCTTTCCGAGCCACCTCTTGTCACCCGCCCCAGGGCAGACGGGGGGAGTCCAGGGCCCTGGCAGGGACCCGGTTCCCTGTGATCCCTCCCCCAGCAGTGCAGCAAAACATGCACCCAGACACGCAGGCCCACCTGACGCCGTGCACTCGGGATGCAGAGCAGACAGACACCCTGTGAGGTCCCCCACAACCCTGGGCCCTGGCCGCCGACCGGCCTCACCGGACTGCCCACCAACCTTCCAGGACGCAGGCCTCTTCTGGGGGCTGTTGGAGACGCTGGGGGAGGCCTCGGGGCTCAGACAGCACCCCAAAATAGCCCAACATCACTCTCCCCGGGTCAGCTCCCCCTCCCTCCCCTCTTCCCTTCTCTTCTGTTTCATTTTGGTTACTGTTCCTGATTTAAAAAATGGAGCTTAAAAGTCACCGTCCTCTGCCACGAAGCAGGGCGAGGCCGTGGGGAAGACCGCCCGGCCCTGACCTGGGCCGTGACGGTGGGGGGCTGCGCCGCTGCAGGCCAGCCCGGGGCTAACGCGAGGCTCGCAGAGGAAGACCTGGTCTGCTGGACCCCCGGCCAGGTGTGGGGGGGCCCTAGCCGTGCCCCTGGGTTCTGTGTGGCCATCTGCATGTGGCCGTGGCCCCCCAGGACGTGGCGTGGGAGAGGAAGGGGCGTGTGGTGGGCCCAGTGCTGCTGTGAGGGTGGCACACCTGCAGCAATAATGGTGGTCACTGCTGCCGAAGCAGTCAGCATTGTGGTCACCCGCACGGGCGTCAGGGCAGGGCAGCCTGGGTTTGATCCCCAGCTTGTCACCTCTGGCTGTGTGACTTGGGGAGCCACTGACCTCCCTGCGGCCCCACCTGCTCCTCTCTGAACTCCATCGACCTCTTGGTGTCTGGTGTTGGGGAGAGGGTCAGTGTGGAGGAGGGAGAGGAGCAGAGCCCGGGGCCTGATTCCATCGCTGGGGCTGTTGTTATTGTTACTGCTGCCAGCCCAAGAGGGTCAGGGCCCGGGCTGGCTGGGAGCGGGTGGAGTGTGTCGAGTGACTGGAAGCTCTGACATCGGCCCTGGGGAGTCCCGAGGGAATAATGGCCTCCCCGGCCTTCGGGGGTCTGCAGCCAGGGGTCCCCTTCTGTGTGACAGCCCTTCCGTCGGCCCACCCTGCACTCTCCCAGTGGTCCCGCTGTAACACGGTGACTACACACGTGTGCGTGAGGAGCATAGGGAAGTGTGTGTGTATATGTGTGTGCGTGTGTGTGTGTGTGAGAGCTGGAGAGATAAAGCAAAGGTGGCAAGTGTTAACATTTGGGGAGTCTGAGCGTAGCAGGGTCCACGGGAGTTCCTTGTCCTCTTCTTGCAACTGCTCGTGGGTCTGAGGTTTGTCAAAGTGAAGGCTGGAAGGCAGACAGCCCGGGCAGTCCCGGCTGCAGACCACAGGGCCGCCTGCACGGAGGCCCGGAGCCCCCAGACAGCTCCCCGGTCCAGCCCTGAGCTCTGCAGCCCCTGGTTGGGGGGCCCCCACCTCCCTCCCACCCCCTTCCCGGTGAGCCTTCCTGTGCTGCAGACTGGAGACCCCAAAACAGGCGAAACCTGCAGGAGCCCCTTGCCATCAGACCTTGTCGTCAGACCGCTCGCGTGGCACCACCTGAGAGGCGGCACCCACCAGCTGGCATCGTGTGGCGGGCGTGGGCTTCCCGGTGCGCAGTCTCCGTCGACATGGAGCGGTCCTGGAGCCCGCAGTGAGGCAGTGAACCCCGTCCCCTGTCCCCCGTCCCCAGGGCAGAGGTAAGCTCTGCCGGGTCAGCTCAGCGGTGTCCTCTAGGAGTCCTCCCAGGGCCGGCCTAGAGCCTGCTCCTCTAGGCCCCAGAGGTCCCTGCTGCTAACTTGGGGAGCAGGCACCCCCCGGTGGTCCTTTCACCCCATCCTTGCTGCCACGGCTGCGCTCTGTGCTCTCCTGTCGTCGTGTCCAAGGTGAGGCACCGTGCTTACATCCTGCAGCCCTGCAAAGGGCCCCGCCCCGTAATGGGCCGCCCCCACGCCCCCCAGAGCCTAGGCGTCCTCCTCCCCGGGGGATGCCAGGGTGCTTGCTGTCTGGGTCGGGAAGGACTGCTGAACAGGCTGTTGTTTTCATCAAGAAAGAACCGGATGATGTAAACGTCCAGGCTCTTCCAACTAGTGGTCATTCACTGCTGAGTTTCCTACGTCTGGGTTGGAGAGTTGTTCTGAGGTCGACATTTCTGTGTCAACACAATGTTTTTCTTCTTTTGGAGGGTCACTTCCTCCAGGAAGCCTTCCCTAATGTCCTTAGACTCAGGTGCCTTCTCTGGGCTTCCACAGGCCCCTGCGCCTCCCTCTGTCGTGACAATTATTTTACACGCTGGCCCTGACCATTCACGGGCAAGAAGCAGTGTGTGTGTACGTGTGTGTGTGTATGTGTGCGTGTGTATGTACACATGTGTGTGTTCCATCACGATCCCAAAGTTTAGAATAATTTCTGATAAATAATAGGTGTTCAATTACTATTTGTTGAATGAATGAATGCATGAATGATCACAGGTTATTCTTACATTTATTATCTTATTTAATTTTTACAAGAAAGATCCCTGATGCTGGCAGTTCTGACATCACTAACCCTGCGTGTTAGTCTGCTCCGGCTACGGGGGCTCTAAGCAACAGACACTGATTCTCCCACGGTTCTGAGGCCGGGCGTGCGAAGTCAAGGTGTCGGCAGGGTTGGCTCTCTGGGGGCTCTGAGGAGAGTCTGTTCCCTGCCCTCTCTCGGCTTCTGGGGGCTCCAGCAATCCTGGCGTCCCTGGGCCTATAGACACATCATGCTGGTCTCTGCCTGTTTTGTCACATGGCCCCCTGTGTGTCTGTGTGTCCTCTCTTCTTCCTAGAAGGATGTCTGTCATTGGATTCAGGGCCGGCCCTCATCCAGTATGACCGCACCTTAACGCATTCCACTTGCCAAGACCTGTTTCCCATAAGGTCACCCTCCCAGCTGCGGGCTTAGGACTCGGACAGCTCTTTTCAGGACACTATTCAAACCACTCCCCCTTTTCTCTAGCTCTGAGGTGAGACGTGCTTGTGCACGTACGGAGCTGCAGAGCCGGGGCAGGGTGCTCGTTCCCCAGCCTCGACCTTCAGAGACAGGGTTCGAGGGGAGTGCCCCGGCTGAGCCGCTTCCTGGAAGTGATCAGGCCCGAGGCTGTGACTCTTTCTGCCACAGGGGCTGCCTGGCGGACACTGGACACAGGACAGTTACAAATGAGAATTAAAGCAGGCTCCCCTCCCAATGGGGCACAGGATGTCAGCTGCTGCCTTGACCCCACTGACTGCCTCTGGAGCCCGGCCATTGCTAGAGAAGCCAGGCCTGGGTCCCACCGCCCACACAAGCCGACAGATTCCTTTCCCGCCTGTGGCCCGTGGGGTGGGGGCTGCAGGAGCACAGAGGGTGAGGGCTCCTGGTTTAACTCCCACCCTGGAGCTCAGAGGAGGGACCTTGACCAGGACCTGGTGGGGGCAGTAAGCATTGAAGGCTTCCTGGAGGAGGTGGCGGGTACACCGAGCCCCGGGGAGGAGTGGGGGCCGGCCAGATGGACACGGTGGGAGTTGGGGTGTGGGGATGGAGGGAAAGGCTTCCGGCAAAGGCCTGCAGGTGAGAAGGAGGTGCGGATGGCCTGTCCGGGCCCTGGACGGGGTTGGGTCTGCTGATGCTCGGAGCGCGGGCGCAGACTCGGGAGACGGGTCGTGCACAGCATGTAGGCTTCCTGCTCTTGGTGCTGGTGGAGCCCAGAGGCCAGGCCAGTGAGGGAGGGGGCCGAGAAGATGCCCGAGGGGGTCAGCCGGTCACTCGGCAGCAGTCTTTGCAGCACCTGCCTCGTACCAGGGGCTGAGTTCCACGCTCGGGAACTGGCTGTAGGGAGTCGGGTTTTCCCCCAGGTTTCCACTTCCCGTGTGCACTCAGGGACCCTTGGCTGGCCCTGCCGCAGTGGTCCTCGGAGTTAGTTGTGGCTCAGAATTGCCAGGAAGGTCAGGTTACTGGGGGCTGACCTGAGACCCCTGGTCTGTGAGCCAGGGAGGGGCCTGCCACACTCGAGCTCCGGGACGTGCTCCCAGGGTGGAAGTCTGGGGTGCCCCCCCGAACCGCTGCGGGCAGAGCAGGGAGGTGGGCGACTGCAGTGTTTAAACCCATCTCTTCCCCCCAGTGTAGAGGGTTTCACCTCTCTGGGCCTCGGTTTCCCCATCTGTAAAGTGGGGAAGCAGACAGTACCTGCCCAGGAGTATTGGGAGGGTTACACGAGTAAATGCAGCCGAGGCCCCGGCAGAACTGGTGTGCGCGCAATTCCAACAAGACCAGCTGTTACCACGACGACGTGGATGCTCACGGGCCTGCTCAGCTGGCCTGGTGTTCTTGATCCTCGCTAACAGCGTGGAAGGATGGACTTCTCTTTCTTTAGGAAGACACAGATGAACTTATTTATTCCACGGGTTTTTATCAAGCACCACTGGATGGGGGGAGTGGAATGTATCAGCGAGCACATCCCCATCCTTGAACTCCCACCCCAAGGAGTGGGTGGTGGGGGAGACAGATAATAAACACAAAGATAGCAAATGTCAGTTGTCTATTAGAGGGGACGGGTCATAAGGGACAAAACCAGAGCAGGGTGAGGGGACTGAAGGGCTGGAGCAGGACGGGAGGCCGGCTGCAGCTTCAACGTGGCGGTCGGGGGGCCTCCTTGAGAGCATGGTGTTTCAGGAGGACACGACGGAGGTGAGGAGTGAGCCACATAGCATGTTCTGGAAGAGCATTCCAGGAGAGGACCAGCCGGCACAAAGGGCTAAGGGGCTGCAGCAGAGTCGGGGGGTGCTGGGAGACGAGGTCAGGGGACTGGGGGCACAGCTGACTACCACCAAGGACGTGAACTCTGAGTGGAGGGAGGAGCCTGGGCAGGGTTTTGAGCCCAGGAGTCACGTTTTGCTCCCTTAAGAAGAAATGAGACTGCCCTAGAGGGGCTAGGGTGGGAGCGGGGCTTCTTGGGACACGGTGGGGGCCAGAGGAGGGGTGAGAAACAGAGTCTGGATGTGATTTGAAGGTGGAGCCAACGGGATGTGCTGAGGGAGTGGATGTGGGTGTGGGAGAGTCAGTGACGTTGCGGGGGCCGGAGCAAGGAGGGGATGCAAAGGTGCTGGGGGGGATGCCAGTTCAGTGCTGAACACGCTGAGTCTGAGCGGGTGGGTTGAGAGTCTGCGAGACGTCCCAGTGGGAATATGGGGCGGGTGGTTAGATACTGTGCTAGTCAGCTTGGGCTGAGTAACAATGCACCACACACTGAGGGCTTCAACGATGGAGACGCGTTTCCTCCCAGTCCTGGAGGCTGGAAGTCCAAGATCATGGTGTCAGCAGGGCTGGTTTCTCCTCCTTGACTTGTAATGGCCATCACCTCCCTGTGTCCTTACCTGGTCATCCCTCTCTGGGTGTCTGTGTCCTAATCTCTTCTTCTTACAAGGACACCAGTCAGATTGGGTCAGGGCCCCCCCATGACCTCATCTTACCTTAATGACCTCTGTAAAGACCCACCTCCAAATACAGCCACATTCTGAGGTGCTGGGGTTAGGGCTTCCACATATGGATTTCGGGGGACACAGCTCAGCCTGTCACAGACATATAGATACGTGAGCCTGGCTTTGGGAGGGAGGTCTGGCCTGGAGATAGAGGGACGCCACATGGGAGAAGTCCACGCACACGTGATGATATAACGTGATTCTGCCCGTTTCTGAAAGGAAGGCACTGATCAAGGGCCCGCTCCACACTGGCCACGACGCACAGCAGGTTGGGTGAGCAGGGGCAGGAGGGGCCGTGGCAGGTCCTGGAGGTGACAGGCTCAGAGGATGGGCAGTGAAGCCCTGTGATCGGGGAGAGCCATGCCCGACCTGGCGCCTCCTCACCTGCGCCCCTCCCTGGGGTCGGCCCCTAGTCTGGGGACCAAGAAGAGCCGTGTTTCTCCCGAAAAGCCCTTCCCCAAAGGCGCGGGTGTTTGTGTCGTGGATGTAGGAACAGACTTATTCTCCACCCTTTCTCAAGTTGCTAGAAGGGTCGGCACAGATGCGGGGCCTCTTCACGAGAGCGGCACATCAGGGGCCCTTTGTCACACCAGGCCACGCCAGAGCCACGCCGGGTCCCTGGCTGTGTTTGATCTTTGCTGTGACTTCCTGGCTTCATTAAAATCATGTCACTGTTGGATTTTATGATCCACCTACATTGTTAAATTCATCATGTCTATAAACAAGTTGGTTTAATGACCTTTAACAGTGGACAGCGCCCCTAGCCAGCTTTATAAAAATTCTGCCTTAACCTTATGCCCACTATGGGCGGCCAGTTAGTTGCCGGAAATACTCGTCCACCTGGAGCCCAGAGAGAATGTTCTGGAGGGACCCCCACAGCACGTTCAGCCTGTGGGGAGGGAGGGCTCACCTGGGGAGACAGCTGTGCGTGTCGGGGCAACACCCAACCTGGAGGCAGCAAGGCTGAGTGAGACCCCCAGAAACCCTCCAGGGGGAAGGCGTGGGGCAGACTAACAGCCCCAGAGAAGCACACTTCCTAGTCCCCAGGGCCTGTGAGTATCTGAGGCTATGCAGCAAAGGAGAATTAAGGTTGCTAATCAGGGGCCCTAATACAGAGACTACCCTGGACAGTGAGGCAGCCTGGCGTGATCACAGCTCCTTCAGTGAGGAAGAGGGAGGCAGAAGCTGGGGTCAGGGTGCTAGGACCTGAGGAGGACTTGACCCCCTGCTGCTGGCTTTGAAGATGGAGGAGGGGCCACGGGCCAAGGGTGCAGGCGCTTTTAGAAGCTGGGAGAGGCCAGGAAACACGGTCTCCCGGGAGCCTCCAGAAGGAACTCGGCCCTGCCGACACCTTGATTCTAGCCCCGTGAGACCGTGTCGGACTTCTGACCTCCAGAGCCGAAAGATGAGGAATGTGCCTTGTCTGGGTCACGAGGATTGCGGAGACTGGCGTGGCAATAGTTGAGAACTAATACGAAGGGTTGGCGGTGTTGCAAAGAGGCTGGTGGCCGGCGGGCAGCTCTGAAGGAGGTGGGGTACGGCGGACAAGGGAGTAAGAGTGCCTCTCTCCCTCCCGCTGGTCACACTACCGGAGTGGGGGACCCGGGAGCCAGACCAGGTGTGTGAGGTAAAACCCTGGAATCCAGGCAACGAGTGAAGAAGCAGAGGCCATTGGTGCAGCAGTGGGGGCTGGACAGACCTGGGCAGCTTCTCCACCCCTCGGGGGGCTGTCTCGGGGCAGCCCCAGGGAGGCTCTGGTTCACGTTGCAAGTGCTGTCTCAGTGGAGCCGTGCCCAAGGCAGGGAGGACTTGCATGGTAGTGAGCTCCCCGGCCCTGGACGTCTACAAGCAGAGGTTCTTGCCCACCACCAGGCTGGTACTTGACCCTGGAATGCCACCAGTAAGTTTTGCGGAAATGGTGAATTGGAGCCTGTGGGTGATGGGGTAGGTGGCGTGTGTGGAGAGGTGAGCCTGGGGTCCAGAGGAGCCCCTGGAGAGCAGACCTGCCCAGCCAGCTCCTCCTTGCGGGGAGAGGAGACAGCCCCGGGCTTCAGTCCTGCCCTCCCCACCTTAGGCGCCGAGCCTGGTCTCATCTTCCTAATCTGCACAAAGGGAGAGCTGATGCGCGCTTCCCAGGGTGCGGGGCCAGCCAAGGGCCAGAACTTCTCTAAGCACCTTCCCCCATCAGGAGCCCAGGAACGGTGGGAGCCCCCCTAAACCAGAGCCCCCCTCGACTCCCCCCACCTGCCCCCATCTTGAGGCCCGAAAATGCCCAGGAGGGGGCTGCAGGGATCGCGGTTGCCGGGACACCCAGGACCCTGACGGAGGGAGCAGGCTTGGCCTCGAGAGCCGCTGGCAGTCCTGGGCACTCCAGCTGCTGGCCGAGTAGGGACAGCAGTGGGGTCAGACGCTCCTCAGCCACAAAGAGCACGGGGACACTCCTCACTCTGCCTGCGGGGCCCAAGGGGTCTGATCACCTCGGTTTACTCCAGAGGTCACTGTTGGGTCATCTCAGGCTGATCGGGGATCATCAGGTCTCACCCAGGTTCTGTAGGGCCTGGAGTTTATGTAATCTGGGGGGAGGGGCTCTTTAAGAAAAAGAATTCATACTTGTGCACGGTCCCTGTTAAACCCTCCTCAGTCACCCGGTTTGGTGCGCCGTTTGTTTCCTGCAGGACTAGAGCTATCACAGCGACTGGTACCAGAGCAGCCCAGAGGCACTGTTGGGGACAAAGTGGGACCTCGAGGCATGAATAGGGGACACTTGGAGACAGCAGTGAGGCTAAGAACTGGGAATCTCCGGGCTCCCTGAGCACCCTGCAGCGCCCTCGGCCACCGTCTGAGGCCCGGCTTCCCCTGAGTAAATCTCTCCAGGGCCGGACCTGGGCGGTGGCATCTCACCGAAGGCTGATCTTTCTCCAGATCCACCTCCACAATCTCTTCCTGCTTCCAGGCCCATACGGAGAATCCGACATCAACCTGGACCTGGCAAGGAAGCCCCATGCCGGTCCAAGGTGCGCAGGCGGTACCCGGAAAGTGCCGGAGGACCTCGCCCAGAGGCGTCCGGGGGCACGGACGGGAGGAAGGCCTTGCACAAGGAAGGTGACGTATGAGGCTTGATCCCTCCAGCTGCTCCGACATGGGTGTACTCCCTGGGACTCGAGATTTAATGTGTGAGGCCTGAGCCCCTGGGAGTGGAGAAAATTGTCTCTCCTCCTTGCACAAGGAAGGTGACGTATGAGGCTTGATCCCTCCAGCTGCTCCGACATGGGTGTACTCCCTGGGACTCGAGATTTAATGTGTGAGGCCTGAGCCCCTGGGAGTGGAGAAAATTGTCTCTCCTGTTGGAAGGGATGTCCTGGCACATCCTGGACCCCTGGTGCCGAGAAACCTCTTCAATTTGGCAGGACCCTGAAGTTCTGCAGGGCTTTTCTCCGGGTGTCTGCCGGGCGCTTGCCCTCCTGAGGCAACCCAGGGCTCGTGAACGGGGCAGTACTGCTCCCGTCTCTCCGTACAGGAGGCACAAGAAAGCAGTGCTGGGGGAACAGCTGGGCCGGGACGCCGGGAGGGTGGTGCTTCCTCCAGACGGACGCTGCGTCTGGAGTCTCAGCTCTGTCGGCATCCCCGCCTGACGAAGCCCGTGGTCGTCTGCAGTGACGTCCCAGGCCCGGCTGCTTCTGCACTGACCAAGCTGGGGGGACGGAGATCGAAGAGGGTGTGGCTGGGACCCCCGTCCTGCGTCTGCCGTGTCTGTGATTCTGTCTCCCAGCTCTCGTCTCCCCCCCGGATGCGGTGCTTCTCTCGGTTTACTGTCTTCGTGGGGCAAGGGGCCATTACAGAGCTTCCATTTGACCTTTCTTACTGAATCGGCTCTCAGTTCAAAGGTCAGATGACCAATGCGGGCATTCTGACAGTTTTTTTTTCACTTTTTTTTTATTGTGGTAAAATATACATAAAATTTAGCATTTTAATCATTTTTAACTGTACAGTTCAGTGGCATTAAAGTTTATTCACATTGTTGTGCAGCCCTCACCACCATCCATCTCCAGAACATTCTCATCTTCCCAAACTGAAACTCTGCCCCCATTAAACACTAACCCCTACTCCACCCCGTCCCCCCCCCCCCCAGCCCCTGGTAACCTCCATTCTACTTTCTGTCTCGGTGAATCTGACTCCTCTGGGGACCTCATAGAAGTGGATCCTACAGGATTTGTCCCTTGTGTCTGGCTTATTCCACTGAGTACAGCGTCCTCCAGGGTCATCCAGGTTGGATTGTGGGCTTCGGCCAGTTTTATGCCTCTTACCCCTACTGTACATTCTAGGACTGGAGAAATCACCTCAGGATGTGTCCACAGCCCCACTGGACCCTCTGTGAGAGGAACTGAGCAAGACTCCATCCATCCCCTGACCTCCCTATGCCCCTCACCCGACCTGTGGACCATGGTGGCCTTTGGGGCCCCTAGGGATTAACATCAGTTCAAAGCCATTATCTGACAACCCCTAGAAGGCTGGTGTGATGATGAATTTGATGTTTAAACTTGACTGGGCCTTGGGACTCTCAGGCGTTTGGTCAAACACAATTCTGGGTGTGTCTGGGAGGGTGTTTCTGGATGAGATTAACAGTTGAATCAGTAGACTGAGGCAAGCAGATGGCCCTCCCCAGTGTGGGTGGGCCTTATCCAATCAGTTGAAGACCTGACTAGAACACAAAGGCTGAGTAAGAAGGAACTTGGCCTGCCTAACTGTGAACTGAGTCATCAGTCTTCTCCTGCCCCAGGGTTGGAACTCCCACCATAGGCCCTCCTGGGCTGGGACTACACCACTGGCTCTCTAGGGTCTTCAGTTTGCCTACTGAAGGTCTTGGGACTTGTCAGCCTCCATCACTGTGTGAGCCGATTCCTTGTAATAAATCTCTGTGCGGCTGCATCCCGCTGGCTCTGCTCCTCTGGAGAACCCAGACACGTCCAGCTGGGTATTTCCTTCTGCCCCGGGCACACCCTGCTTCTGGGGCCTCAGGTCTCCCTGGGGGAGGGGAGGAGGGCAGTCACGGCAAACGGCCGTGGCAACATGGCAGCATTTGAATTAGGTTTCTGTGCGCCAGACCGAGAACTTTCCCACTTACAGATGGGCTTGTGCTGTATTTGGGGGTGAGCCCAAGAAGTCCGTGGTGGGAGTGGGGCCGTGAGACGGGGAGGGAGGAAGGCCAGGAGAGCTGCATTGATGCGGGAGCTGCAGCGGACGGCTGGGTCCCAGCCCCGCGGGGAGCCTCAAGGAGACTGCACGGAGCACACCCCAGATTGTCCACGTGGGGTGTTTATTCCCCAGTTCCTCTCCATCACCAACTGAGGGTCGCTCCAGGGAAGTGAACTCGCTGGCGTTTCTGGCCTGCCCTGCAAGTGGGCTGAGTTTGTTTCCAAGGCCAGAGAGAGCCCCAGGCAGAAGGTGCATATGCTCGGGGCAGAAAGCTGTAGGCGTGTGTGGGAACTGTGCCCCAAAGGAAGCTGAGGCCCCGGGGGTGGACCGAGGAGATGCAGGGACACACAGACAGCTGGCAAAGTCAGCATTGAAAGGGTGGCCGGTCTCTCGTGCCAGATTTCTGACTTTTGTGATGGGCAGCAGCTCCTCCTGAAGCTCAGAGCGGCTATCCATTAAAAGGGCCACCCCCTCCCATTCCCCATTTAGTATCTGCTGGTTGGCAGGAGAGATGGTGGGTTTTGCGACTTCTGCCCCAAGCACAGCTCCCCAAACAGAGCAACTCCTAGAGAGAGTTCCTCCTCCAATGCAAAACATTATGGCTGTGCAATTCATAACCGGAGTGGTCATCTCTGACCAGTGCGATGGGCTACTTCTAAGAACTTAACCAACAAATTCGTCCAGGGGGAAAACAATGAATGCTTTCCTTAATGAGAGGCTGTCTGAGAGCCAAGGGCTGGTACTGCCTGGGTCATTAAGGACGATTAGACTGTTATTCATTTATGTTCTGCCTCTTAAAGGAAAATCTATATGTGCAGAGACCGTGAGGGAACACCTTGGTGCTCATTTGCTTTCCAAATCTATCTAAATTATTCAAGCCTGCTAATGAATTTGTCTTGTCCTGTGCTCTTTCACATTGTCTAGACACATTTGGGAAAGTTAATAGCAGAGTAAATCCTGCAGCTGGAAATAGCTGCACACAATTATGCACTTTCCTGAAGCGGTGATTTCCTGCCTGGGCCTGGGCTGTGGGCGCAGGATGTACGGACGTTCGCATAATTCTCACCACGAGAAGCACGCAGGGAAACCGCCTGAAGTCACCTGAGTAATTCTAGGAGTGTTAGAGAAAGAGCTTTTGGTGCCTCGTAGGGAAGAAACGTCACCCTGTGGGACCACAGAGGAGCAGGTGGGTCATGAGCCCGACGGTGCCACAACCAACCACAGCAGCTCCCCGCTGAGAGAGGCCCGGCTCCTCCGTGGCTCTGGGAGACCTCCGCTCGTCCTCAGTCTCCTCATCACCCAATCCAACAGGCACTATTGTGCAGGCACTGCGCTGAATCCTGGGGACACAGGGGGCAGCTGAGCAGAGGCGAGCACAGCAGGAGCATAGGAGGCTCGCGGTCCAGTGTTCGCTGGTGGCAGGCAGAGGCCAGCGTCGCTCAGACATCCAGAAGTCTCCTAGAGCAGATCAAGATGCAGGAACCACCACTCAGGACCTCGCTAAGCCTCGGAGAGGCCTCAAGGCCCCTGCTGCGGCCTGGGAGGAGTGCGGGATCGTGGGCATGAAGGCCTGAGTCCAAATCCCACCGCTTGCTAGCTGTAGGGTCCAGTAAGATGGGTGTTATGGGCAGAATTATGTCCCCCCAAATTTATATGTTAAAGTCCTAACCCCCAGCTCCTCAGAATGTGGCTGTATTTGGAGACAGGGTCTTTAAAGATGTGATTAAGTTAAAATGAGATCTTTAGGGTGGGCTTGATCCAATCTGTCTGGTGTCCCTGTAAGAAGAGGGGATTAGGACACAGACACGCACCGAGGGACGACCACGTGAAGACACAGGGAGGAGACGGCCGTCTACACGCCAAGGAGAGAGGCCTCAGGAGGAACCAACCTGCCCACACCTTGATCCCGGACTTCCAGCCTCCAGGACCGAGAGAGAGTAAGTGTCTGTTGTCTAAGACCCCAGGCTGTGGTGCTTTGTTGTGGCGGCTGAGCCAACACAGTGGGCATTTGAAGCCTAGCCCGTGGCGCCCAGAGATGCCTGGGGATCAGCCAAGCAGTGGACACGTGTTGCGAAGTGTCTGTAGGCGGCTCGGCGGTTCTTCCCTTGGATATGGGACGAGTGGTCCACTCCGGATCCTTCCCCTCCCTCCTCCCTCTCAGCCAGAGCCCCTCAGGCCCGTCCGGGCTGCAGTTCATACCCAAGTGCCCCTCCCCTCCACCCGGGTTTATGCCCACCCTGGGGCCCAGACGAACTGGGGGCTCCAGGCTGGCGAGACGGCCCCTCCCTGCACTGCACTGTGATTTCGCTCACCGTTAATCGGAGCACTTGGCTCTTCATTGCTGTTGTGGTGCTCTGGGAGGGCAATCAGGGCTCCGCTAATCGGGTGTGAGCTCGAGAGGTCTTGGCTGGGGGAACCCGCGCAGCGAGCCTGCCACGGATGGAACGTGGGCTCTGCTGCCCAGGCCGCCGAGGAGTGGGACCCGGTGCCTCCATTCCCCAGCTGGGGGGCTGATGGGCCCTGTTCGTTCATTCATTGAGTCAATCAGTCAGTCGACAGACACTGGCTGGGGACTGCTGTGAGCCGTGCGCCGTGCAGAGAACTTTGTGTATGTGGACTCAATCTGTCTGACATCCTGGGGGAATCGCCCCACTTCACAGAAAGGCTGTGTCATTGTCCAAGTTCTCCCACAAGTGGGTGAAGGAGCCGGGACTCAAACCCGGGGGCCTGGCCGGCTCCAGAGACCGGCTCCAGGCTGCTGGGCCACACCGGCTCAAGGGAGGCGGGCAAGGCTGGCAGCAGACCACGGGGCCTCACCTGCCAGCCCAGGCCTGTGTCCCGGTGGGATGGCAGCTCAGGGAGGTATTAAGCAAGATGAAGCCATGCTCGGATGTGATCGGCTGCTCCCCACGCCACTGCCCACCTGCCCACTTCCCCGGCTGTCTCACCTGGGCCCAGAAGCAGCCTGGTGTTCCCAGTGTGTCGGAGGAGGGCAGCTGCGGGAACCTGGGACCTGGAAGCTACATTGGGAGACCTGGGTCCTGAGCCCAGCTGGTCACCGATAGGCCAACCTCAGGGCCTTTGCCCCACCTACCCCACTGGGAGCTCACAGGCCCCCCTCAGAGAAGCCTTGACCACCGTCACAACTCCTGTTCCCTTCCATCGCCAATGCAGCAAGACTGCCTGGTATGTATGTATTTGTCTACTCACTGCTTGTCTTTCTCCCTCTAACAGCAGGAACGCTCCACCAGAGCAGCGTTCCTCATTCTCCACCATGCTCCCGGGGCCCAGCTCGGTGTCCTGCACAGCTCCGTACTGACACCATTCAGTGTGAGTTGCGGGGTGCTTGTCACTGCGGCTTACCCTCCCTGTCCCGGCTGACGGGGGGCTGAGTCCAGGGAGGTTTCTAAGGTGGGAGCTGAAGGCGGCATCAGAGAGGAGAAACTTCGTGGTAAGAAACCAGCAGGGCTGTGGTCCATCAGCCTCTTCCCGCGGAAGCCGGGCCCTGGTCCCGGAGACGACTGAAGCAACAAGGCCCCTGTCACCAGCTTCAGTCCCCAAACACATGGCTTCTAATACAGACCCCCGAGATCCTCACCTTCCCCCACCTCCTTGTTCATCAAAATCGACTTCCCAGCACCGTTACGGTCCTCTTTTGTAGATTCGTGTAAATAATACTTATGTTTTAAAAGGTCCTTGAGCTACTTAGATAGAAGATGCTAGGTAAGTGTGTCCTCCTGTATGTGCTGTTACATCGAAACGGCTGCAATTATGTTTGAGTTTCATCACGTTTGGTGTGTCCAGTGCCAGTTAGTAAGGCACGGCAGCAGACTCACACCCTACCAGCTTCTCCAACAAAATTTCAAAATCGACATGTGGTTGTTTCACCTACTGGTGCTGAATTTAGGAATTTATTTTACCTTTCCTTTTCAAGTTTTCAATTATCCCTCATCACAGTCTCAAGGCTTCCTAAAAAAAATTTAGAACCAATGAAATAGTTTTATAAAAGCAATTTTTAAAAATTCCTAAGCATAAAGGAGGAGGAAGCAAAGAAAGGAGGAAGCACGTGGGAAGATGTCTGTAGAAGGAAGGGGCAGGTGGCAGTGCCTTTGGGCCACCAACACGTAAGGGGCAGGTGGAGGGGGAGGGCCCAGGAGCAGCCAGTGGAGAAGCCCGGGAGCAGAGGGGAAGGGAATCCCAAGTGCGGGCAGAGGCAGGGGCGCCCCGAACCTCACACCCGGGTCTGTTATTAAAGGGACCCCAGGAGCCGAGGCTTGAGCCGAACCTGCTGGGGGAGCAGCAACAGAAGGACAGGCTCCCAGGCCAGACCAGAGTGCCCCCAGCGGGGCTGGCTGTGTCCTCTCACGTGCAGGCCAGGAGGTCAGAGGAGGGGCCGAGGCCGGAGGTGGCGGGGTGGAGTCTGGGTCACCCAGGTCGTGAGAGCAGAGAGCCCCGCACACAGTTAATGCTGAGTTCTAAGGAGGGTTGGCCACCCGTGCAGGCTGAGTGGCAGAAACGGGGACTTTGCTGGTGTCTCCGTCACGTATCCCAGCTGCACTGCACCTTCTTCACCGGTGGAGTCTGGGGCGTCCCCCTCAGTGCCTCGTTCCAGGCTCTGTGCACCAAGGGGAACTGCCGTGAGTTCTCGGTGGCGGGATGCTACTCCATTTCGGCGCCTCCTGGGGCAAAGCAGGCTGATGTTGATCCGGGACCTGCGTGCGGCCCTTGTGCTGGGCACCTTCCCTGCGTTGTCTTGTTTATCCACACAGCCACCCTGCAAGGCAGGTACAGCCAAGCCTGCCTGTTGGGGAAGAGCTGAGGGTCAGAGGGTTGGTTACTGCTGGAGCCACACTGCTCATGAGGAGCAGAGATGGACTCAGACCCAGGTGTGGTGTCTGAAGCCGGGCCCTGCCTCCCAGCATCTCTGCACACTTGGTGCCCAGACAACACTGAGAGAATAAACAGATGAACGGGCAGCATGTTTTCCTGTGTGTGGCTACAAAAAGCAGCTCTTATGTAATTAATGACTGGTTCTGTAATTGCTGTTTCAGTGCGCACTGCGTGCCGCCGTCTGTGACTGGCTTTCTAGACGATTTTGGCGCCAGTGGCCTAATGTGGGAGCACTGTGCCTGTGAGCCCAGGGACCGAGTGCTCCATCCATCAGCCCAGCAGCAGCAGATCAATACCTGCTCCCACACCGCGGCAAATCCCTCAGCCCGGCACTCGGCAGGCGCTGCCCTCCCCTGCCCAACATGCTCTTTGGGCTTCTCTCCAAAGGTGCTGGCGTCTCCTCTGTGCTGGGATCTCAGGATGGGCAGCTTCCTGGGCCTGGCCAGGGCCTGGGCACGTGGCCCTCTTTGATCTGAGCCGCGCCCACTGCCCACCTCCGGGGTCTGACCTCTCCCAGCACCGCTCCCCCTGCCCACACCTTCCCCCTTGTAGAGATGTTCAGGCTCCTGGGGCTGGCCGCTTCACTCCCAGGCTCTGGGGAATTTCCCTTCTTGCTTCTGGACTCGGCTTTCCCTTGCTGGAACTTTAATGTGTCCCCAGAGGGTGTTCACCTGTCCCCGAGAGTAAGCCTCGTCACTCCGTTTACCTGTGACCTGTTTGTGCCTCTGCCTCCCCCCCCAGACACCTAGGTGGCTTCATCCTCTCAGGATCCTGGGTGCACAGGACAGCGGGTGTGAACGGACCGAGCAAGCCAGTGTGGGCTGCACTGGGGGGTCCGAGAGAGACCGCCCTCCGGGAGCTCACAGCTGGGCAGGCAAGGGGAACAGAAAGAGGTAACAGCTGTCCTGCCCCTGTTGTGGGTGGAACTGTGCTCCCCGAAGAGATGTGCTCTCGAACCCTGGTGTCTGTGAGTGTGACCTTTTTTGTCTAAGTCGTTTCAAGTTGGCCCTGTTACTTCTCTGTTAAACAGGATTAATGCACTCATTCATTTAATAAATATCTATTACATGCTTGGTCCTGATTTGGGCCCAGGAGTCAGCAATGAACAAAACCAATAAAAATTCCTGCCCCATGGAACTTTTGTTTACTGGGGGAGGCAGGCACTACACAGAGAAATCGGTAACCTGTGTACTATATCCAGTAGTGACAAGCCATGGGGAAGGATAGGCAGGAGGCAGTGAGAAGTGAGGGGGGAGTGGAAGTGTAAATGGGGTCACGAGGAAGCCCCCCTGAGAAAGTGGACTCTTTGAGAGCAGCCCTGGAGAAGATTAGGGCACAACCATCGTGGATGAGCATTTCCAGTGTTGTCATGAAGATTAAACGATGTAATTTCCATGAAAGATTGGGTAAATCATGTAAATACACAAAACTCCCCCCAAAGTTGATGCAGTTCCCTTGTTTAAACCCATCACAGGTTCTGCATGGGGTGGGGGAGTCTGTGGCAGACCCAGGCACCCTCTGAGGACAATGGTCTACTTACCAGAATGCTGCAGAAGTAGTGAGGAATGTGAGGCAGGGAAGTGGGCAGTTGGTGCGCTAACCACTGAGGGCCACTTTTCTTGGGGGCATTTGCTGATTCTAGGTGGAGGCAAGAAAACGACAGTATGGGCTTGTCCTGGGAAGAAGGCTCTGCTGGGGTGGGGACGCCTAAAGAACCCACTAGAGCTTTTGGTGGCTTGCAGAGGTGGAGGGACAAAATTGGAGGCATTGGCGGCTTCAAAAACATGGACCATTTCCCTGTCAAGACTTTGCCAGATTCTGCAGCTGCCAGGGAGGATGGGTGGAGAGGGCAAAAAGCTAGGCTCAGACCTCTGAAAAGCACAATGGAATTTTCCTTAGTCTTACAGGGCTAAAGAGACAAAGACCCACCAGAACGAGAGAATCAGTGAACACAGCATGCTCTCAATGGAAGGTCTAGAGGGCTGCCCTTGGAGGGAGAAGGAGCCAGAGTTGGCTGAACCTTCCCAGACCTGAAACCCAGACCAGCACAGATAAGCTCCTAAGGTGACCAGCCCCACATTTTGTCTGCCCATCAGAGAATATGAGGAACTCTCATGGGTAGCAAATAAAATCTCCTGGAGATGCTACAATTTTCATATACAAATCTGCCAGTAAATGAAAAATGATTAGGATGCCGAGAGACAGAGTCATACGAACGGAAGCCAAGAGGGATGAAACAGACAAAAGAAACAGACTCAATGTTTATCCAAGCGCTGGAGTTAGCTGGCAAGGACTTTTAAATAATTATAATTAATATATGGTTTAAAAGAGTAAGTTATGGAGCAAATCCACTTTTTTGTAAAGGAGAATTTCAACAGAGAATTGGAATCTATAAAAAAATCAAATGAAAAAATCTAGAAAAAATCTAAAATTAATAACTCAATAGATGGATTTCTCATCAGGGTAGACACAGCAGAAGGTGGGATTCATGAAATGGAAGATAGTCAATAGTGAATATCTAAATTACAGCACACAGAGGGAAAAAAGAATGAAAATGCATAAAAGAGCATAAATAGCACGTGGGACACTGGAAATCTCTAGTGTATTTGTAGTTGGAGCCCCAGAAGGAAAGAGAGAAAATGATGCAGAAGAAAATTTGAATAAATCTTGACCTACAGTTTTCCAAAATTAGTTTTAAGAAATAAATCCACAAATTCAAAAGGCTCTGCAAACCCCAAACAGGAAAGATTAAAAACAACTCCACCTAGGCACGTCTTAGTAAAAATATAGCTGTAAGACAAAGACAAAGAGAAAATCTTAGAAACAACCAGGGGGGGAAACAACACGTCACACACATTACCTTTAGGAAAACAGTTATGAGAAAGCAGAATGACTTCTCAAGGAAACATGGAAGCTAGAAGACAGTGGATGGACTCTTTAAAGCACTGAAAAAAATTATACGCAATATTGAATTCTACACCCAGACAAAATATCCTTTAAAATGAGAGTGAAATACATTTTTAGGCAAACAAAAACTATTGCCTTCTTTGTCACTGGCATACTTGCACTAAAGAAACACTAAAAAGGATACTGTAGGCAAAAGGAGGATAATATGGCTAAAGCACATGAATGCAGGAAGGAATGAAGAGTAAAGAATGGGTAAACATCTTCATAAAGGTAAGTGAATATCGATTGCTCAAAACAATAACAATAATGTATTATGGGGTTTAAATATATGTATACATAAAAGGCAGAAAAATGATAATGTAAAAGATGGGAAGAATAAATAGAATAAAAGTGTTCTAAGGTTCAAATATCATCAGGTAGTTGTGAAAGAAATCTTTTCTATTATATTGTAGTAAGTGAAGAATGCGTATTTTAATCTCTAGGTTACCATAAATGCTAGTAAGTTAATAGAGAGAAATTGATGATAATTTTTTAAGAAGAGGTTAATTCAAAGAAGGCAAGAAAGGAGAGAAAAGAGAGGACAAATAGAAAACAAATAGTAAGATGGTAGTTAGAATCCAACTATATTGGTAATTACATTAAATGTAAATGGACTAAATACTCTAAGTAAAAGTATAAGATTGTCAGACTGCATAAAACTCTTCACAAACCACACATCCTACATAAGATAAAGTTACTCCTCCTTAGCAGAGATCTCAAATTCCTGCCCATTATGGTCCTTATCCATCTCTCAAGTCTTATTTGAAACACTACCCTCCTTGTACATCATGCATTGGAAACACCAAAATGCTCATAGCTGTTCAAAACACCAGGCCTCTGTGCATTTACTCACGCTATTCTCTTTGCCTGGATTATCCCCCTCCCTGACTGTTTCCTCCATCCCAAATACACACACATATGCTGGCACGTTCTTTGTTTGCTTCATGATTTGAGGCCCAGATCAGGTGAGAACACACCTCTGCAAAGCCTTCTAGTGCCCTCCTCTGTGCTCCATACCACTCTTCCCGTGGCCCTTACACTGTCAGCCACTGTCTGTTTACTTTTCTCACTGTGAGGTCCCTCACCCTCAGGGGAGGGACCACAAGTGTCCGTTGATTGCAGTTGGATGCCAGGGCGGGCATTGTGCAAGAACATGGCAGGTGCGCTCCTTGCTAAGAACAGGAATCATGGCGAGGCTAATATTGGTGGGCCCTTGACAGGGGCCAGGCACTGTGCTACAGGCTTCTCACGCGCTGTGTTATCTGATCCTCACAAAAACTCCATGAGGTAGGGGCTATACCACACCACTGGACAGATGAGGAGGTCAGGGCTTGCAGATGTCACCTGCCCCAGGGCCGATGGCTAGGAAGCACCCTGCAGCCGCTTACAGTCTAGTAAGGGAGACATGTATTTAACAAGTGAAGGAGAGGAGGTGTAAGAGAGGTCTGGGCACTGGGGGAGCATGGGACAGGTGCCCTCTGCCTGATCACGAGAATCCTGGAGGGCTTCTCCAGAGGTAGCATTTAAGCTCAGATGCAGAGGATGGGTGAGGAGGAGCTGGAGGGATGAGGGTGGAGAGCATTCCACGCAGTGGGAGTGACTTGTGTGCAGTCCCAGAATCGGGGTACAGTCTACACCACCGATGGAGCCACCCAAAGACTTACGTGGGCCAGTCTCAGAGGAGGAGGAGGTGGTGAGAGGGGAGTCCAGCAAGAAAGGCGTCATCAACGTCCTCGTCACTCCAGTGCCCGGCATGTTGTTGGACCTCAGTGAATTATGTTGGAACCAAATTGAACTCGCCAGGACCGAGCCATTGAAAGATCAACTCTGGTTGGATCTGAGACTTCGGGCTCATTTCTGGGCATGTGGAGTTTTGTGGCGAGGCCTGATCACAAATGGAGGGAGGTGGGAGGGACCAGGTGCCAGGTGTTGAGGAACACCTGCCACCTCCTGCAATTCTCCCTCCACCCTCCGAGGCCGAGTCATGACAGATGAAGGCGCCGCGGCTCGGAGCAGCCCAGCCTTCCCGACACAGCTAGGACATGCCTGCCCAGCCACACGGCTTCCTGGCTGCAGTCCCCACGCCAGCACTAATACATGGTCTGCAGGGACTGGTGCCCTGTGTCCTCTAGGCAGAGATTTGCCACAAGGCCATTTTCTGTTTCTCTAGGCTGTCATCTCCCCCAAGCCATCTCTCCCCTGCCCCCAACTCACAGTATCGATATTCAAACTGAGGTGGCTCCCATCCCCCACCCTCCTCACCAGGTGTGCAGAAATGCAGAGTGAATTCCCCAGCAATTAGTCCCATTAACAAGCAGTGATGCACAGCCTTCAAGCAGGAGGCCGCCCTCGTTATGGAGTGTTAGCCAGGGCACACGCCGAGCTTCCTTAATCCTATGCAAGCCGTGCTGGCTGTGGCCGGGACACCCAGCCAACAGCAGCCTCAAAATGCCCTGGAAATTAACTGCTCCTGCACCCCACCGCAGCACCCCACGTCCACACACAGCCCTGCCGTGTACCCCGGGTGCCGACGTCAGAGCTTGGCACATGACAGGTCTTGGCTGGCAGACGTGCTGTGCCAACCCGTACGTGTGTCCCCTCAACGTTCAGTGGATGTCAAGAGCCCACTGCTGATTTGGGAGCAATTGTTTTCAGCATGCAGTGAGCCAGGAATGGATTCATTAAACTGTTAACTGTGTTTATCGCAAATCACTTTAATGATGTGTTAACATTTAATTAGATCGCTACCGAGTGCTTCAGATTACACGTACAGCCCGTGAACCTGACCATCAGAGCAAAAAGAGTCAGGGGAAATGGGACTCAGGCCCTGGCTCTGGCTGGCTAGAGGTCCTGGGCTCATCCATGTGCTGGGTGAATTTCTCAGCATCCGTTTTCAGTCTCTGGTGAGACCGTCACATTACGGTTAGAGCTGTTGTGAAATCTTGCATCTCCTGGAAAAGAGAGGCTGCTGTCTTTCACCAGGCACGTCTGTATTTTGTGCTGCTGTCTGCAGGGCACAGGGGCTGAAGCCATGAGGAACACAGATGTGGAGAGGATGTAGTCCCCTGCCTTGAGATGGCAGGTGAGCAGAAAGAGGAAAGAAAACTCCTATTCACACGTGCCAGACCCCGTGCTGAGTGTATCATGGCCCTCACCCCTACTGCTGAGAGAGGAAGGCCTTTACAAACAGGGAAATTAAGGCTCAGAGAAGAGGTCCCTTAATCTGCATGAGAGATAGTAGCCATGCACCAGGGCAGGAGGGGAAGGTCACGGTGAAAAGGCGGCTCGGACAGCTGGGGCCAGTGCTTGGAGGGCCTGGACATGGAGCTAAGGAGTGGGGGCTCTGTGTTGCAGGAGCCGCTGACGGGTTTTGGGGGAGGGCACACAGTCCACTCATATCAGAGGATATTAAGCAAGTAAATATTCATTAAGCCTAATAATTTGGAAACAGGAAATCCAGGTGTGTGCCCTGCACACCCAGTGTGTTTGATGCCATGTGGATTGGGCCTGAGTATTGGCCTGAGTGGCAAATGCCTCCTTCTCGCTGATTCACATGTCAGGGTCCTGCTAGGCACAGCGGCACGCCCGTGAGAATCTCTCTGTCTCAAACACACACACACGCACACACAGCTGTGCCCGTACATGTACGCAGGCACACACACGCACACGCAAAAGCACACATCCGTGCACACTCACACACACCCCCCCACACGCACACTCGCACCCCACATGCACACGCATGCACACACACCCATGCACTCCACATGCACACACATGCACACACACGCATGCACACACATGCACACACTCCACATGCACACGCATGCACACACACCCATGCACATACATGCACACACACCCATGCACACACATGCACACACAGTGTCAGCCCTCTTATTGCTCATACCACCACACACAGGCCCCAGCCACTCTCCACATTTCCACCTCTGGACACGGTGAGGCCCGTTTGGCCCTGCAGCCCCTCTCCACGGGCATGACTTGGGCAAATGTCCATTTTCAAAGGACATGCCGACTGCCCCACCGCTCTGCCCCTGTGAGGGCCACGGCCCGGCACCTCTACCGAGATGCCCGGGCAGCAGCTGTGCTGCGAACGCCACCCCGGCTGTGCTCAGAGCCGGCAGGCCGCCTGAGAAACCCTCCATGACGTGACGCGACCAGACAGGCGCAAGGAACAGGCCCCGCAGTCATGTAAAATGCAGGAGAAATTCCCTGGCCTGGACGCTGGCTGGCCAGACAGCACGCGGCAGTGAGCGCGTCTGTCCGCTATCGCCCCGTGTAACAGGAGCCTCATTATCGGGGGAAAGCCAAAGGCTTGGGCAGTTCTGCGAGCGGCACAAACCTCGTAGGGGCTCGGGGATAGTGTGAGATGGTGCCATGTGGCCTCCCCGAGTCAGCCCGGCCCAGTGCCCAGATGGAAGCTTCCAGATGAGTCAGTCTGTGGGAAGAGAACAGGCATTTGCTCGTCGGGCCCCAAAGCCTCGGGCAGCCTGGGGGATGATTGACCCGGAGTGAAATCGTGCATCCTTAAGCTGGCGAGCCCCGGGTTGCCCGACAGATTCCACGTACGGGTCATCTCCCCGAGACAGATTAAGCCCCGTGGTGCCCCTCTGCCCAGCGGGGGTGGGAGAGCACAGCGCTGTCTGGACATGCCCCTACTCCCACGCGGCCAGGGACGAGGGGGGTAGGAAAGGCCAGTGCCTCGAATCTGGCTCCTCCTGGCCCAGGCCCTTTGGGGGACCCCTAAACCTCTTTAGAGCTTGGTTTCCTGGCCCTGGAAATGGGCATAACATGGCATTGCCTCGCAGGCCCTGGCTGGGAGAAGGTGCTCCTGAGGGTCCGGGCTGAGCCCCTGTGCTCTGGGCGGGGCTGCAGCTCCACCCCGGGCACTGCCACCATCGTGTCACGTGCAGGCAGCAAAGAGGCTTGCGTGGCCCTCGGCCAGGCCCATAGCTGCTCAGAAAGGTTCAAGGATTCTGCTCCCTCCAGCTCCTCGACACGCTGCCCTTTTGTTCCAGACTCGGGACAGAAGGCCCTTGCCCCTCTGTGCATAGGGGCGTTGCCTCACGTCTGCCCCAAACCATCTTCGTAGTTGTGGAGCCGGGGCCGTTAGGGGAACCCAGGGCCCCCAACCACAAATGGAAGGTACGTCCAGGGGTTGGCACCAGATGGCCCTGCACAGCGACGGTCTGGTCCTCTTTCTTTTCCTTATTATTCTCGATGCCCCAGCTGTGGTGGGTTTAGCCGAGAAGGACCGGCTGTGGAGCAGTGGGAGCGCTCGCACAGCACCCGTGGGGTGTAAGCTGGTACCACCCTTTGAAAACAATCTAGCGTTCTCTCCCAACACCGACAAGTCTCAGCCCAGCCACTCTGTTCCAGTCGTACAGCCCGAGAGACCTGAGCAGGAGGGCCCCAGGAGCCGAGCACCACGCACGACGAGCCCAGTCTGGGAACAACCCGACTGTCCTTCAGTGGGGATGTGCGCCACCCGCCTGCCTCCGCCGAGATGAGTCTTCGCAGCGCAGGGCTGAGTGAAGACAGCAAGTCGCTGGAGAATGGGACTCCTGGTCCTCTTCTTCCTTCCCTGAGAGGTCACATGTCAGAATCTGGGGACATCACTACTCCCTGCATGTGACTTGTGGGGGGTGCCATCCTGCATGTGGAGGGTCCAGCCTGCCCCCTTGCCTGGTTTGGCCCCCTGATGAGCATTGGCCAGTGGAACGTGAGCAGATGTGACAAATGCCACATCCAGGTGGATGCTTCCAAAAGCGACCGCGTGACTCGCCGTTTCTGAGACGTAAAGCAGCCCATGGAAGGCTGAAGCAAAGCCCAACATCCTGCAGATCCACAGGTTTCCTGGAACCCGCCGGAGGGTGGGAGTTGCAAAGCAGCCCACGGTCCCGGGATCTAAGGGGAAACAGGCACCTGCAGGGAAGGCTAGACGTGAGCTCCTACATCTGCCTAAGACGGGGTGAATCAGAGCAAGAGGGTGTCCCCACTCTCACCCCGCGGCCAGGCCAACAGGCATCAAATAGCAAGCAGTGGGTACTTCTCGGGGCGGGCAAGGGTGTGCCCCTCTGTGAGGACCGAGGGCTGCGGGCAGAGCAGAACTGAAGAGAAAAGTCCTCTGGCCAACCAGCCCAGCCCCCACCTCAAAACAAGACGCCTAGAGGATTTGACCCCTGAAGGCAACCAGAGCAACAAGAATCTCAAGCCCAGCCCCATTCCTACTGATTAACTCAGACTCCGCGCCTGCCCCGTCACAGGCCTATTAGAAGGAAAGATGTGCCCACGTTCAGGCACAAAAACTGTTTTCCTCTCCTATTTGCTTTCAGCAAAAATTATGAGGTGTATAAAAAGGCAAGAAACTCCTGGAGCCCGCGTCTGCCTCAGGGTCCAGAGACAAGGGGCGTCACTCGCATTTCCGAGGAGACAAGTGACCGCAAATTCATGCGAGTTTTCACATCTGTCAAAGAGCTGAGGTCAGAGAACAACCAACTGTCTCAACGTCTAGGGCGAGATTGTGCCTGTAGGGGTAGAGGGGACAGCACACGCTCCCTGGGCACGGTGCAGTGGACGTCGTAAGACGGGGTCGGCAGGAATAGGAGACAGATGGGAAGGTAGGTACAGGTGGCGGCACAGCGTGGAACCCCTGGGGCCTCCAGAATCGGGAGGGGTCCCGATCCTCTACAGGCTTTTTCTTGCAAACCGCACCTGGCACTCAAAGAAAAGTCTGGAAGAAGCCCAAAGATGTGCCCATTGTGGTGGTGTGGGCCTGAGGGAGCGGGGAGCTCCAGGTGAAGGGCAAGCAGCACCGCCAGGTCCTTCTCCCGCGAGTCCACCAACAACAAAAGCCTTCACCTGGGCGGGGCCTGGGCGAACTCTGCTGCTGCAGAAGGGGACTTGCGGGAAGAGGACCCTTCTCCTGCGAGAGGGCAGGATCAAGGGCTGAGTCCTCAACCGAAGTTGGAAGACCTGAGAAAGCACCCCCCAAACCAGGGACACGTACAGACCTAAGACTGAGGCTGAATCAGAACAGCAGCGACCACATGCCGACCCTGTCCCACCACCAAGCAAACAAGTTCTGAAACACGTGACAACAGAACGATGCTGGGAGAGGGACATGACGGGCACAGGCACACAGAGGATCCTTCTGAGGCACAGCACATAAGGAAGTCCTAAAACTCAGAATCACACAGACCTTGCTAAGCACAGGCTCTCTAGGCATGCGAAGCACTTAGGAGTAATCACAGCAACAAGTCTCAAAACAGCCCAGCCCGTCACTGAAGTAACTTAACCCCGCGCTGAAGGTCTAGCAGACAGGTGTGCTACGCGAGATGTTGGCTTTAACAGACGGTTCTGAAGCATGAGAGAAGACAAGGAAAGACACTCACAAGCGATGAAGCAAATGTCAGCGCCACATCAGAGAGGATGCGGGTGTGGGGCTCTCTGAGGGGCTTAAATCCCTCAGTTCATACGTCGGAGGCTCCAATGGAAAGGAGAAAACAAGCATTTTCACAGGATTATTTCAGCAGAGAGACGGAAACTCAAGAGAATCCAATGGAAATGTTCAAAGTGAGAAACACCGAGAGAGAGGAAGGATGTCTCCAGCGGGCTGATCGGCAGGTGCCGTGTAGCTGAGGAAAATCACCAAACTTGAAGACCGGTCCAAAAAAACTGACCAAACTGAAAAAAACAGAGAAAAGAGAATAAAACTAAGAGAACATACAAGAGCTGTAGGATGATATCAAACATTCTGACTTATGCATGATGGGAATCTCAGAAGAAGAGAGAGAGAATGAGCAGAAGAAATAGTTAAAGAAATAATGTCCAAGAATTTATTAAAATGAATGACAGACACCAAAACACAGATCCAAGAAGCTCAGAGGAGGTGGAGGGCAGAGCACAGAGGATTTGGGGGGCAATGGAAGTACTCTCTACGATGTTATAATGATGGATATAAGATATTGCACATTTGTCCAAAACCATAGAGTGTGCAACACAAGAGAGAAGCGCATGTCAACTGTAGACCTCGGGTGGTGGTGAAGTGTCAATGCTTGGTAAAAATGTGCCATTCTGGAGAGCGACGTTGATGATGGGGAGGTTGTGCCTGTGCGTGGGCAGGGGTCATGGGGAATTTCTGACCTCCCTCTCAACTCTGTTGTAAACCTAAAACTGCTCTAAAAAATAAAGTTTAAAGAAAAGAGAAAAATCTCAGAGAATACCAACTAGCATAAATATCCAAACCAAACCAAACAAACAAAAAAACCACGTCTAGGCATATTATACTCAAACTACTGAAAACCAAAGGAAAGAGAAAACACGTAGGCCAGCCAGAGGGAAAAGACGCTTATACACAGAAGACTAGCGATACAACCTACAGCAGAGCTCTTATTGGAAACCATGCAGGACAGAAGACAGCGGTGGGGATCTTTAAAGTATTGAAAGAAAGAAAAAACTGTCCAGCCGGAATTCTAACCCGGGGAAAACGTCTTTGCAAAGGTGAAGGAGAGATGGCGACTTTCTCAAATAAACACAAATTGGGGGAAAGCATTCCAAGCCGAGCGACTGCAGAGGAGGTGCTACGGAAGTTCTGCAGGCAGAGAGACTCTGATATGAGGCGGAAGCTCAGATCTGCACAGAGAACTGAAGAGTGCTGGCAGTGGAACATATGAAGGTGTAGTCAAACTCATTTTTCCTAATTCCTACTTGCTCTAGAAGGTGAGCTGTCTACAGCAAACACCGCAGCAATGCATTTCCAGCACGTGTAAAAGTGCAGGTGTGATAACGACAGCACAAAGGGTGAGGAGGAGGAACTGGAAATACACCGTTCTAAGGTCCTCACGCTCCATGTGAAGGGGCAGAACACCGTCTGGTTTATTAAAAATGTATATTTAAACCAAAGGGCAATAACTGAAAGTTTTTTTGAGAAGCGTAAATAATAAATAGAAATAAGAAATAAAATAGAATAAGAAATAAATAGAATAAGAAATAAAACTCTCTCCATTCACAAGTAACATGATTTCTATGTAGAAAATCACAAAGACTCTACAAAAAACTCTACAACTAATATGAGTACAGCAAAGTCATAAGATTTATGAGCAACAAAGAAAAATCAATGGCATTGCTCTATACTAGCAATGAAGACTTGGAATTTGGAATTAAAAAACAAATATGCAAGCAATAACACCAAAAAGTAAAATGTTTAGGTATGGGGCCGGCCCCATGGCTTAGCGGTTAAGTGTGTGCGCTCTGCTGCTGGTGGCCCTGGTTCAGATCCCGGGCGCGCACTGACTCACCGATTGTCTGGCCATGCTGAGGCCGAGTCCCACATACAGCAACTAGAAGGATGTGCAACTATGACATACAACTATCTACTGGGGCTTTGGGGAGAAAAAGGGGGGAAAAAAGGAGGAAGATTGGCATGGATGTTAGCTCAGGGCTGATCTTCCTCACAAAAAAAGACAAAAAAGTTTAGGTATAAATTTTTTGATTGTGCAAAATCTGCATGTTGAAATCTAAAAACACTGATGAAAAAATCAAACAAGACCCAAATAATAGGAGAAAGATAGGGCTTAGGAGACTGAATATTAAGATGTTAGGGGAAACCGGGTGAAAGATTTGGGCAACTTGCTGTAGTATTCTTGCAACTCTTCCGTAATCTAAAATATCTTCCAGTAAAAAGTTAAAAGGAGGAAGTGACTGAGAAGACAGCAGTTGGAGTACCCATATGACCTAATGTCAGGATTTAACCTAAAGCTACAGCAATCAAATCCGTGTCATACTGGCAAAAGGATAAGCACGTCAATCAATGGAACTGAGTAGAAGGTCCAGAAATAGAGCCATACGCACATGTGGCCAATTGATTTTTAACAAAGAGGCAAAGGTGATTCAATAAGACAAGACTGTCTCCACAACGTGTGGTGCTGGGAAAACTGGACAGCCGTGTGCAACACAACAAGACTCCACCCACCCTCACACCTCATCAAAAATTAACTCCAAACGCATTAAAGGCCTAAATGTAAAATATAAGACTTCTAGAAAAAAGTATTCGTGACCTTGGATTAGTAAAGTTCTCTTAGATACAGCAATAAAAGCATGATCCATAATAAGAAAAAAATGCTAAACTTGATTGCTTCAAAATTTTTTAAAATTTGCTTTGCAAAAGGTATTATTTAGAGAATGAAAAGACAAATCATAGACTGTAAGAAATTACTTGTAAATCCCTTCTCTGGTAAAGGACTTGTATCCAGAATACAGAAAGAACTCTCGAAGTTCGATAATGAGCATATTAACAATTCAACTGAAAAATAGGCAAAGGACTTGAACAGACACTTCGCCAGTGAAGACACGTGGACGGCAAGCAGCACATGGAAAGATGCACAATATTGTGCACGAGGAAAACACTCATTAAAACCACAAGCAGATCCCACTCCACACTGACTAGGAGAGCTAAAACTTTTTCAAAAGCAAAGAAACCTGATAATACTAAGTGCTGACAAGGAGGAAAAGGGGCCAGAATGCTCATACACCGCTGGTGAGAAGGTTTGGAAAACGGTTTGGTGGTTTCTTACAAAGTTTAACACACACTTACCATAGGGCCCAACAACCTCAGTCCTCAGTGCTCAACCAAGTGAAGTCAAACCCATGTTCCCACATGACCTGTATCTGAATGTTTATAGCAGCTTTGTTGATAATTGCCCAAAACTGCGAACAACCCACGTCTCTCAAGTGGACACTGGATGAACAGACTCCAATATATCCATACGACATATGAAATACTGCTGGGCAGAATGGAGGAATGAACTATTAATTCACAAACAGCGTGGCTGAATTGCAGAGGGATTATGCCAGCAAAAGAAGCCAGATCAAAAACAACTTCTGTACGATCCCATTGATGTGACATTCTGGAAAAGGCAACCCTATGGGGACGGGGCACAGACCGTGAATGCCGTGGGCTAAGGGTCAGGAGGCTTTGACTGTACAGGGAGCTCGCGGGGCGCAGGGGTGTATTGGGGGAGGGGTGATGGATCTGTGTTGCACTTTGTGGTGGTGACAGGACTCGAGGTTGTAGAAACTTGTTAAACTGCAGGCAAAAAAAAATATCTAATTTTGCTGCATGCAAATTTTTTAAATTGTATGCAAATTTTTACAAAATTGTCAACATGATCTCACGGTTTGGGTCTGCCTCTTGTTCTTTCTCTCTAACACAAGAACAGCGTGTCCCAAACAGGGGCTGCTGCTCGGGTGGAGCGGGACGGAGAAGACGGTGTGGGACAGCCCCGGGGCCTCTGCAGGACTCAGAGTGGATGTGGAGCTGGGAGCTGCCCTGGGAGGAGGGCCAGTGGCACCCACCCTCACCTCTCTTGCTCTCTCCGCCTGTCCTGACTTTGACCCCCAGTGGCTGAGCCACTCTCAGATGTCCCCCAACCCCACCCTGTAACACGGTTTTGTGTGCTGGCCTGACCCACTGTGGGGGCCTCTGATGTTTGCTCCGCCCAGACCCCTCCCTCCACTTCTCGGTGGTGTATGTGCCCGCTCACCCGTGAGAACTGTTCCTGTCCCTCTCAGAAAGGCTCCGCCAACCACGCGCCCCGCCCCCCAGCCAGGAGGACACGAGACCGGGCTGGGCCAGTGAGAAGCCTGCCCTGGTGTTTTGTATGCAGGCCCTGGAGAGGGAGGAGGCCTCTCCCTTCCACGGATTTCAGCTGTCAGGGTGCGACCAGAGCCGTCAGTGGCCACAGCCTCTGCCACTCGGAAGAGTCCAGGAGCAGAGGGCCCTGAGCCCGTGGGAAGTGGAGAAGGCCCTGGTTTCAGTCCGGCCGGGGCTGGCTCCTTCCTGCTCCCCTGCCGTGAAAGCCAAAAGCGTCCTTTGGGCCTGGAACAAGCCAGAGGCTCCAGCTGGGAATGAACTCAACCTTGCGGTGCCCTGCTGCTGGCTCTGCTCCCGACCGCCTTGATGCTCCCCAGATGCGGCTTCCACTCCTGGCAGCACCCCCAGGCTTGCAGCCTCCTCAGGCCCCTGCCACACTGTCTCCTGAGTGGGCAGGAAGGGGGCAGGTGGATTGAAGGGAGGGAAGCCGCAGCGAGAAGGCGAGAGGCTCCCCGGACCAGGGAGCCCAGGAGCCCTCAGCAGACCTCTGTGCACAGATCCGCCAGGGCCAGCCCGAGGCCAGGGCCAGTGTGCAGAGAGGACCAGACTTGCCCCGCTCTTGGCGAGAGCCGGGCCCCACAGCTCGGACACAGCTGCCGCCTTCCCCAGAGCCCCGTGTGGCCCCCCTTCCCAGCCCCATTAATTGGGCCACACCTGGTGATTGCAGATCGCTTCCCGTTCCCACTCGCTCTAGAGCCCTCCTCTCTGCCTTCCTGGGCTCGAGTCAATCAGGGCTGCACATCTCACAGCCGAAAGGCCCTCTTTCTCACGCTGCGCCAGCCCGAGGCAGCTCGCTAGGCCGGCTCCTGCCAATCTGCTCCCCTGCGGACCAGCCCCTGAGAGCTGGGCGGAGCACACTCGCCAAGGCTGTCCATGCGCCCCAGCTCACCTGTGAGGGCAGCAATCATGTGTGCACCCCACACCCTGCAGAATAGATTCTAGGACCACACTGGGCCAGGAGAGGCCACTCTCCCCACACCTGCTCCACCACCCAGGGTCCCAAGTGTGCACCCCTTCCAGACCACGGGGTAGGGGATCCACCGCGGCTCCCCCGGAAGGCTACAGTCCTGTGGAGGGAAGGACAAGGACACAGATCATGGCAATGCGGGGCATGGCCCAGGGTGCCCCCTGCAGCACATCCTGGACCTGCGAGAAAGTGCAACAAGGAAGCGGCCACATGGTTCCTTCTAGACGGGGAGCTCGGTGGATTGCTCCTCACTGTGGTAAACTGCGAAGAAAGGGTCCTTCCAGGTGTGGAGACAGATGCCTGCCCTGCAAGGCGGCACCTGGATCTCAGAGCCAGGCTCTCAGGGGAAATCAGGGGCCACCCGCCTGGTAGCCTCCACGAAGACTTGCCCCTCTGGGTGGGCCGCTGTGACGGCACGGAGAAGCAGTGGTCGAGCTGTCTGCCCTGGGAGCTGGCCTGGTCCTGGAGCCTCCATCGTTGTCATTGGCCAGGTCGTTGGACAAGCCAGAGGTGTGGGCATGCTGGTGAGAGGCCCCCGAGGGCACAGGATGGAAGATGCGAGTGGGCAGAGAGGGGGGGTCTGGGACCAGAGGAGTGAGCACAGGGTGGGTGAGGGGCCCTGCAGCCGTGGGCAGGAAGGAATCTCCCGGAAGGGGCGCTTGTTGACGCTGAGAGCCCCTGCCCCCGCTCCGCGTCCCTCACCCCCTTACAGTTCTCGTCTCAGCACTGAAAATGACTGAATTATCGCCACAAGAATGTCGTCTTCCAACGACCAGCCCTTTGGGCTGGCAAGGGACCTTAACTTCAACAGTTGAAGTCCGCCTCTCCAGGGATCTCCGCTCTCTCTCTGGGACCTCCAGCGGCAGGGCCTCCCCATGGAGGGGTTCAGAGCGCCCGGGGGTGCTGCATGGCGGGAGGAGCTGGTGCCCTGCGGGGAATGGTCAGGGCCACTCCATGGGGCCCCACCCTGCCCCTGGGACAGGCCAGCCGCGAGCCAGGCTGCCCAGGCACTCACTCAGCAAATATTCACTCTGCACCTCGTGGAAGTCAAATCTACTCCAGGCACTGAGACACAAGACCGCTGAGGACCACACCCTCATACAACATTCTGGAGGAGGATACAGAAAACAAATGGAAAAACAGGCAGTGTGTGAGCAGGGCTTCCCAAGCTGTGGATTGAACACACTGAGCTGTGTGTGTGTTGGGGGTCACCTGTGAAGGATGTCACCTGTGAAGGGGGTCACCTGTGAAGATGGGTGACAAGGGAAGGTGGATCACCTGTGAAGGGAGGCCACCTGTGAAGGATGTCACCTGTGAAGGGAGGCCACCTGTGGGGGGGTCACCTGTGAAGGGGGTCACCTGTGAAAGAAGATCACCTGTTAAGGAGTCACCAGTATAGATGGGGTAAGATATGGGTCTCCCCCACCCTCGGCAGGGGCTGGGGGCCCCGGGAGAGGCAAGGTCCCTGTTCAGAGCCCCCAGCAGCCTGGGCAGGGGCTCTTGGGAAGAGGCCTGAAGGGAGGGGTTCGAGGTTGAGTGCTGTGGTCCCCCTGGGCAGTGGCCACAGTGGCTGACACCAGCACTGGTGCTCAGGGGCCCGTGCCACGAGTGCCGGAGAGGGCTCTGCCTCCCCCACTGACCCCGCAGCCCAGTGCATCCGTCGCCTCCCGGACAAGCGGCCCAGATCCGCTGGAGCAAAGCCTGTTCCGGGGTCAGCGTGGGAGCCCTGAAGAGCGGCTGTCAGGGCTGGGGGGAGACTTTTGGGTTCCTGGGGGCCCTGCTCCAGGCAGTGAGAGTAATTGCTGTCTCTCACACCTGAGGGGCAGCGAAGGAGCCAGCTGCCCATCTGTACTGTGGGGTCTGTGGCTGGGGGCTCCATCATTAGTTCCAAAATCAGCGATGTGAGGAACTTCACAGAGTCTATTTGCAAGATCACAAGGCATTTCCAGATTGCATTTGTCAGTGAAATAAAATAAAAGAAAGATCTGCTCATCTTTAAACCTAGTGCCAAAGGCTGTGAACTTTTAATGGTTGTAAAGCTTGTTTCAAAATGTTTAGCCCCCGTCTGTGTGAACTAAGTTTTTTATCAGTAGTGACCCTCAAAAATTTGAAAATAGGGGCCAGCCTGGTGGCGTAGTGGTTACGTTCACACACTCTGGTTTGGTGGCCTGGGGTCATGGGTTCAAATCCCAGGTGCAGACCTACACACCACTCATCAAGCCATGCTGCGGCGGCCTCCTGCATACGAAATAGAGGAAGATTAGCACAGATGTTAGCTCAGGGCCAATCTTCCTCACGAAAAAAAAAAAGAATTTGAAAATAGAATTATTTAAAAATCCTGATCAGGAATTACTCAGAGTCATCTTATGCATAAAACACAATATAAAAGTGTTCGAGTTTTTTATCCTTAAGTGTTGCAAGCTTTAGTTTCTCATTAACATTTAGGAAACATTATTTGGAAGTTTTATACAAATTCATCACATAAAATTGTCTCTTTTCTTATTATAGTGATATAATACAAAGAAAATAAATGTGTTTTTTTCCTCCAAGCCCCCATATCAACTCTGTCTTACTTGGGGGTCATTCACATAGCACCATTTTCTCATGTGCATGATGTGAAGGGGGTGGGTGGTCAGAGAAACCTGTCTGAGATGTGAATGCTGAGAAGACACTTAAAGTCCTGGACGGAATGTTCCAGGCAGCGGTGGGGAAAGGGCCAATTCCTGGGCAGGAGATGGGGCATGTGGGTGTTGACGGAGCAGCAGGGCGACTGGTGTGGCTGGAGCTCAGTGGATGAGGAGGTGGCGGTGGGAGCCGAGGCCGAGGCCGGGGTCTGATCCTGGGGTCATGAGTGTGGTGGGGGTTCACAGCGAGGCCACAGCTGCTCCACTCACAGACCCCACAGCATCTCTGTGCTGGGACTCCCGCGGGCCTGAGACGGAAGGTGAGAACCTCGGTGTGCAGCTGAGGGCACTTCGGCAAACTTGTTGCTGGTGTGGCAGGGGCCCTTCGGGGCTCTGTGACACTTAGCAGGGAAGCCAGTGTCCTCGGGGAGCAATTGAACACTTCTGAGCACTTTGGAGAGGTGACCCCCTACCCCAGAGACGTGCCCCTTCCCCAGATGAGCTCCCTCCAGAAGGGCTGGAACAGAGGGTTCTGGGCACCCGGGGTCCGCAGCTGGGACGAGGGAAATGAGCCCGAGTACATTAACACAAGGTCGCGTGAAGATAATGTGCTCTCAAGGAAATGAGATTGATCAGCCCTAGCTGGGGAATCGCGCATTTTTAAATCCAAGGCCAAAAAGCTCGGGGCCGTGGGGTCTGTCAGCTGTTTGGACTTGCTGTGACATCGCGCAGACTTCAAATAAGGTGGCACTGACGTCGCAGGTGCCACGGCAGTAGTCTGGGCAGAAGGCCTCCTGTCTTGGGTGGAACACTGTGAAGGTCGGGGCCTCCTCCCCAAGAGCCACCCCACCTTGGACCATCCAACCTCTTTAGAAACGTTCTCCTGTCGTGGCGTTGAATTCTGCCTTCCTACCTCCACCGTCACCCGGCTCTACCTCAGGTCCCCTTCCTCTTCCTCTTCCTCTGCCCCAGCGGCTAGCAGATGAGGGAGTCCCCGCCGCTCGGAATCCTCTCATTTCTGGACCAAATGCCCCATTCCTTCACACATTCCTTAGAGCAGCGGTTCTCATCCAGGGCTGACTTTGCCCCCGGGGTCTGGGGGCAATGCTGGAAACATCTTGGTGGTCACGGCTCGGCTACTACTGGCATTTGATGCGCGGAGGCCGGGGCTGCTGCCCAACATCCTACATTGCACAGGACGGCCCCACAACAAATGAGACTCTGGCCCCGGTGCATCCAGCACCAAGGTGGAGAAAGATGGTTTCCTCGACGTGGTCTCTGCACCCTTCTCTGCAAGCTGTCTATCTGGACTAGCACCTGCTTGTCAATCCCTTTCTTCAATAAGGGCCCCTAGTTGGTCAGAGGGCCAGCACCATGCTGCTGTGTTGTCAACCCCGAATTCTGCCTGCCTTGGACGCAGCCTCCAAGGGCATCAACATCACCCTCGGGGTGAAGTGGGCTGTGCCCTGGACAAGACACAGTTTGCTGTGCATCCCGAGAAGGCAGACTGAGTTGATTTACTGTGGAGGGAATGAAAGGACCGTTCACTCACTGCTGGCCACGTGTCCCTCACTGGATGCAGAGCTTTGCTCTTGGGGTCTCACTCAGCCCATGACCTCCTGTCACCTCCTAGCATCACCTCCTTCTGCTGATGGGGAAGGGAAAGCGACTCGCCCAGGGTGGCACTGGCAAGGTGGAGGCAGGCCGGGCCTGTCTGTCCCCAGAGCCGCGCTCTGATCTGATGGGACGTGCGACTGCCCAGCAGTGCCTGACTGACTGGCCTTGAGAGGCCGCCTGAGCTGTCTCTCCCCAAGTGACAGGAGTCGCTGCACAGAAGTGCTCTGTTGCCCAGGGAGGCAGGTCTCAAGTGAGCGACTGTCCCCCCCTGTGCTGTAATTCTCTGCTGTTTGCCAAAGTGGTCATTAGGAAGGGCGGGCGCAGTGGAACGCCCAGATTACTCTGGAGCAGGAGGCACAGCGGCTATGCACTTGTAGTGGCCCAGCGATGCCAGGAAACAGGACCACCCCGGGCCTTGGGTTGGCGGAGACGTGCTTGGAGACATGAGCAGGACCCACCTGTCCCATTTCTCCATGGCCCCAGGGCTGATCACAGGGGGGTAATTTGTCCAGAGAAAAGAAACAGAGAAGGTTGGCTGCGCCCCGGCACCGGGCCAGGCGGGAACGGTGCTGACTGTCCACATGCTGATTCACTCTTGGCAGTTGTGCAGTGCAGGCCTACCTCTGTCCATTTCATTCATTCACTGATCCACTCAGCACCAACATGGGCCGGGCGCTGGGGATGGGCCCAGCAATGCTCCAGACAGCTGTGGCCCCCACTTGCGTGGGGTTCCTGGCCCGGAGAAGGGCGCGGAAGTTAAGGCACCCACCACAGCGTGGCTGGGGGGAGCAGGGGCCCCAGAGGCCACGGGACTCGCTGTGGACGCACAGCCGAGAGAGGCAGAGTGGGATGTGCAGCCACGTCCACCCGGCTGAAGGCCACACTCAGGTCACAGCTCTGTCTCCCTCTTCACTGCCCACGAGGCCCTGTGTGGTGTCGTCCCCGTCCTGCCCCAGACGTGTGCAGTTGCTCCTCCCCTGTACCCTGCTCCAGCCACTCGGTGAGCCCTGCACGTGCTGCCCCCCTGCCTGCAAGGCTGTCTCTCCTCTGCTTCTCTCCCACCGGCCTTCCCATCTCAGCTAGCACAGCCCCTGCCCGGGAGTCAGCTGCCTCCTGCCCGGGAATCGCCCTCCCTCTCAGCCCAGAGCATCCGTGGGGTCCTTTAGAGCCTGCGGCCAAGGATTTTACTGGTGGGAAAATTTCTTTATCATTTCATTGGAGTTTCTTAAAATATGAAACTTGTTAAAATTAACACTGAAGTCTTATATTCAAAAAGTCAATTTCCCTCAAGCCCTTACGCACAACTTACAAATGTCATTATACTACTTATAAAGCTGGTCGTCGTTGACTAGGAAGAATGTCTTTTGTGTGGTCTTTGATTAGCGTCTGAGTCACTCAGAATGAACCATTGAACCCCCATAAATAATTAGCCACTCCACAAACCTAATTAATTAGAACTTTTAAATCGCACTTATAAGATTAATATTTCTAGGTTGTTTTTTTGTTTTCCAAGAACTTCAAATGCCTGTCAGGGCATCTTACAGACTGAACTCGCAGACATTCCCAAGCACTGAGCCGGCCCCTGGAAAATTGGTACAGTCAGCTATACCAACTGTTGCTAATGCTGGTTACACATTTAGTCAAATTCTCCCATTCCTTCCTATTTAAAATCACTGCTACGCACAATGTTGCCTTTTAAAATGGAGCTGGTCATGCAGTGCTCCAGCTCGCGGCCTCCACAGGCTTCCTCTGCTCTCAGAATAAACCCCAAAGCCCTCACCTGGCCTGGGGGCTCTCAGCCTCACCTCCCCCAACACATCCCCCCTCTCCCCTCCCCCCGACACCTCCCTTCTCCCGGCTTTATTTGCCAGGTCAGGCCCCAGGCCGTGCCTCTGTGAGGGGTTGACTGTCTGTCCCCTCTGTAGAAGGCCAGCTCCCCCAGGGCCGCGCCCCAGTGCTCACTGCCGTGTCGCAGGCCACCAAGGAGAGCATCTGGAACACAGGAGGCATCGGTGAGTGCTGATCGGATGAACGAGTGAGCGAGTGAATCCGTGGATCAATCACTCTCACAGAGTGAGCTCCTCGCAGAGGGTGCCCGTCGCAGAGGGGACTCCTCACAGAGAGGCCCGTCACCGTGGGATCATCTTGATGCGTGTAGTATGTCGTCTCACATCTGCGTCTCTCTGCTCGTTTCTCTCCGTCGCAGGCATAGACTGTCACCTGCCTCACGCGGAGGGCAGGTGGGGCAGGTTTACCGTTTCAGGCGGCCTGGGTCCCTGCGCCCAGTGCAGACAGTGACTCAGGTGTTTGGTGGTCAGAGAGGCAAGACCAGCACCTGGACACCCCCTCCTCTGACTCCTGACCCCAGGCCACCGATGGCTTCACGGAGCCTGTCCAGGGGAATGCGGGCCACCCGTCTGCGCCCCAGCTCCAGCGGGACCGCTCCCCGGGCTCCTACTCCTCTCCTGGGGGTTGTCCCGGCTGCATGGCCAGGTTGTTGAAGGGTGACCCGTGTGCCCCCCTGTTCTGGCCCTGCTCTCGGGTTCGGCTCCACCGCACCTGACAGCGCCACCTCCGCTGGTCCACACTTGCGTGTCTGTCTGTGAAGTCGTGTCTGTCTCCCCCGCTGGGTGGCTGGGAGCCCCTGGTTCCCGTTCCTCCTTCACGTCCGGGTAAAGGGAGGCCCCGCCTGGGAAACGGACGTCAGCCGGGCTCCTGGTGGGACGGAATCGGGGGAAGAGCGAGGAGTCCATGTGCTGCTAGTGCCACAGAGACGGAAACCATCCACGCCCGGTCCTTCTGGACTGCGTGGCGCTGTCCCCTCAGTCATTAGGAGGTGTTATTACACGCACACCTCACTTCATTGCGCGTCGCAGTTCCTGCGTTTTTTACAAGGTCCTCCACCAGTGAAAGGATCACCATTCGTGGAGGGTTCAGATGACAGCATTTTTTAGCTATAAAGTATTTTTTAATTAAGGTATGTACATTGTTTTTTTAGACATAATGCTATTGCACACTTAATAGACTACAATATAGTGTGAACATAAATTTTATGTGCACTGGGAAACCGAAAGATTTGTGTGACTCGCTTTATGGCAATATTCGCTTTATTGCGGTGGTCTGGAACTGAACCCGCAGTGTCTCTGAGTACACCTGTATATTGTATTATGTTACATGTACGGCATACTATACTGTATTACATTAGGAATATGCTATTTTAATTATTAAGAATAGGGGATCTGAGCCTCTCAGGCCCTAAAATGATAAAGCCACAATGGGGAAATTTCAGTCATCTTATCAGGTGCGAACACAGAACGGGGCAGGGGTGGAGTGAGAAGGGTGAGCAGGCTGGTGCTCCCTGGGTGAGGAGGTGGGTGCTGCCTGGGTGAGGAGGTGAGTGCTCCCTGGGTGAGGAGGTGGTGGGTGATCCCTGGATGAGGAAGAGGTGGGCGCTCCGTGGGTGGGCAGGTGAGTGCTCCCTGAGTGAGGAGGTGGGTGCTCCCTGGGTGAGGAGGAGGTAGGTTCTCCCTGGGTGAGGAGGAGGTGAATGTTCCCTGGGTGAGGAGGTGGGTGCTCCCTGGGTGAGGATGCTGGTGCTCCCTGGGTGAGCAGGTGGGTGATCCCTGGGTGAGAAGGTGAGTGCTCCCTGGGTGAGGATGCAGGTGCTCCCTGGGTGAGCAGGTGGGTGATCCCTGGTGAGGAGGCAGGTGCTCCCTCGGTGAGCAGGTGGACCGTCTACAAGCCAAGGAAAGACCTCAGAAGGCAGCAACCCTGCCCACCCCTTGATCTTGGCCCCACAGCCTCCGGGACCAGGAGGAGACCCATCTCTGCTGTGTAAGCCCCGGTCTGCACAGCTGCGTTACAGCAGCCACAGCAACCCCAGGGCCGAATGCCCAGGCACTGCACTCGTCCCTTTGCCCTTATAGACCTGGCCATTCCTTTCCTCTCCGTGGGACCGTCTCCTCCCGGACCCCCGAGGGGCCTGGGTTCTCCTGGGACCTGCCACACCATCCTGCTCCTGCTGTTGGATTGTCCTCCTCCTCCAGCCCCGGCCCCTGGCCCCGGCCGCCATCCTCAGACCTGCCCCTCCCTCGGTGCCGGTTGTTTCTTGCAAAACCTACTAGTTGTCCTCTGCATCCCCCACGTCCACACAGCATTAACAATCTCAGAAGCTCCTTACGTCCTGTAAGCTCCTTTCCAAGGCCTGCGATGTGCTAGGCACACCTCACCTCACTTACACACTGACTTCATTTCTTTATACATTCCCGTGTATTCTCTGCTCTGGTGTCTGCATGGATGCCCTCCGGGTGTGGACTCTGCCCCAGCACTCGGGGTCTGAGCACGTCTAGGGGAGCCGCCCCAGCCTGCATCCCCAGCCCCCACGTCGGCACCCTGACCATTGCTGCTGCCCCCACCCGCAGCCGGCCAGGCCACGCCTTAAGGCAGGGGTGCTGAGAGTGGGCCTTGGAGGTCCAGCAGATGTGAGGCCACTTTGGCCAAAATGTGAGCTGTGTAGAACGGGGCAGAACATGCTGGAAGGTCAATTTCCAATTCCATTTTCTCTCCACGTTTTGGTAGGTTATCAGGCTGCCAGAAATAGGTTTCCTGTTGCTAAGAGAGCAATTTTTCTCAGTTTCTCCCATTTTGTGATGTTTTTCCCCTGCTTTCGTTGTTAGGATACGACCAGACAATTTCATCTTGAAAGTAGGGCTGAGTTCATAAATTAGGGAGGATCCTCAGGCCTCCTGGGATCCTCCAAGCAGAAGGGGTCCAGGAGGAGGGGCACAGAATGCAGAGATCAGGAGCACAGGCTTTGTAGCTGGAGCTCTGGGTTGAAAGCCCAGATGGGTCACAATAGCTGTGTGACTCTGGGCATGTTACTTAACCTCCCTGTGCCTGCATTTCCTCAGTTGCAAAGCAGGGACAATAAACTTCGGGGTTGCTGTGAGATCTGCTGAGCTAAGACACAGAAAGTGCTTAGGCTGGGCCGCACACAGAGGTGGCCCTCAAAAGTGAATGACTTCCTGCCGTTTCCTCCTCTGAGCTCAGTCTGGAGTCCGCGGTGTCTTGAGAACCAGGGGCGTGAGGGGCAGACAGATGCCAATAGAGCGGGCAGGGAGCAGGGAGTGCAAGGGCGTGCACGAGCCCCTCCCAGTGCTCAGATGGGGACAGCGAGGAGGAAGTGCAGAATTGTCTCCCAGGATGGGAGGGTAAGGTTGAGGGGAGAGCATAAACCACCCCCTGGAGTCCCCCTCGGCTCCTGGGCCTCGTCGCCTCACCTGTAAATTGGGGCGATAACACTGAGCGGATGTTTGTGAAGGCGAGCTCTCCGCTTCCTTCAGCAGCAATGTGCTGAGCATCCAGCCTGGGTCTCAGCCTGTGCGGGACGCTGGAGACAGAGGGGAGGAGACCCTGTCCCTGTCCCGTGAGGTCATGGTCTGACAGAGGAGACGGGCAGGGAACAGGCGACAAAGCCCCAGGTGATGGGCTCCAGGACGCAGAGGACGGACAGCCGTGGGCCCCGAGGAGGCACGGACCCAGGCCGGGGGACGGGCCGTGTGGGCTACTGTCACCATCTGGGAGGAGCAGGGCCCGAGTTAGGAACATTCCTACCTTTCAGTCCACAGTGTCTGCTGGGGCGTGGTGGGCGGAGCCGTCAGAGGGGCCACACAACTTCTGGTTTGCGTCCTGGCTCTGCCCCACCTTCCCAGCTCTGAGCCAGCTGCCTTCCTTCCGTGTTCCGTGGTTTCCTGGTCTGTAGAGTGGGGTGACAACCATCGCCCACCTCCTGGCATCGTGGAAAGGTTAAAACGACACAGACAGTAGTGGACGATCCTAGGCAGGGGAGGCGGACTGAACCTGTAGAGGCTTCCAGGAGAAGCTCCTCCTCAGGCGTGTCTGGCACACAGCAGGCCCTGAACAAATGTCTACAAATGTCTATAATTGTGTTTAGTCAGCTGCTGTGGGGGTGTGGGGAGTCGGCGTAAACATAATAGCGGCTCTGACAGGTAGTGAGCTCCTGGTTAGGGGAGGCATGCGAGGGGTGCATGAGTGGTCACCACCCCGCCTGGCCAGAGTGCGGACCAAATGGCCTCCAAGGTCTGCTCGCAGGAGCCCACGAGTCCACGAATCTGAGATCTGGGCATTCTTAGGCACAAGACCGCTGATTCTACCAACATGGATTAAACACCTACTGTGTGCACCCCACCCCAGCCCCGTGGGGAAAAGCAGTGACTAATAGAGCTGCTTCCTCCATCAGCTCCGAGACAGACGAGGGGCAGAGCCGTGGGAGGGAGAGGGCTTACCCGTCCGAGCTTCTGAGTCCTCAACTCCAAGATCCCACAAGGTTGGTGTTCTGCAATAGTTACTCTTTCTTGAGCAACTGCTGTATGCCACCGTGTGTTCCCCGTACTGAGCGCTGCACCTCCTTTATTTTATTTATTCCTCCCACAGCGAGAGGTGCTAGGATGTCCCCACGTGGAGGTGGGGAAACTGAGTCTCGGGGAGGAGAAGCCTCGGGCCCAGGAAGGCTGAGATAGAATGAGGCAGAGCTGGGTTAGAAGCACAGGTCGATCTGGGGGCCAAGACTATTCTTTACAAGAGTCTGAGACCCCTGAGGTCCAAACATCTATTGTTCTGTGATTCAGGCTTCCTTGTGTCTATCATTCTAAACCGCCGTGACTTTAGTTCATTTATCTGGAGAGCCCAGGCCCCTGGGGTTTAGGAGTGTCAGCTTCTGCACTTGGCGTGAGCCAGCTCTCGGAGCCTTGAGCTGCGTGCCCCGGGTCCCACTTCCCTCCCCGGGCCCTCAGGGCCCTCTGGGCGCTCGTGCTCAGCCGCTGGAGTGCACACGGGCCGATTAATTGTTCATAAAGCACTTAGACACTCTCAGGCGACAAGAGCCGTGTCACACCAACATTATTTCATTACCATTCCTTAGAGACGGAGCCATGGTGAGGGTCTGAAACCAGGATGCAGAGCCAGCGCTTGCCGCCCCAGGAGCAGCCCCGGGGACTGTGGGCAAGTCACTTAACTCCTCTCAGAAGCCACAGCACGCCCTAGGCGTTCCTGAGAGCAGAGAGCGCTTGGGCGGGGTGCCGTCCCTGCCCCCTCCGCCTCCGTGTGGGGGTGGGGCACTTAGCTGCCCCCACCTCGTGCATCTTCCAGCACGGGCGACCTGTGTCTGTGTGGGACGCTGAGGCCCTTTGCAGATAAGCGACAGGCTGTCTTTAGTTTCACTTGTGACTGCGCGTGTGTAACGTTGTTCATCCCGTCAGCGAACCCGGGGCACCGTGTCTGTCTGTCTAGACGCGGGTCTGTCACCCCCATTCCTCCGTTCATCCATCTCCTCCCTTCCTGCCTTCCTCCCTTCACCAAGGTCACGGCCCGGTGAGGGGCCAGTCTAGAGGCTAGAGGTAGGCCTTGGGATGCTGAGAGGGAAGAGCGGAGCCTGCCCCCCAGGAGCAGCCGTCTGCTTGGGAGCTGAGCCCACACGGTCCCTGACTGCAGCCCCTCGTGACAGTGACTGCGCTGGGACGGGGCTGTGAAGTCCAGTCCAGAACTGAGAGCATGCCTGCCCTGCAGACGGGGGTGGAGGGAGGGGGCACTCTGCAGGACCAGAGGACAGAGGGAGAGGACGCACTGCAGCCTCCACCACCACCCTGCCCCCTCCCCAGCGTCCTCGGGGAGCAGAGCACTTTATGGCCATCTTTCTAACAGGGCCCCCAGAGGCACCTCTCTTCCTCCATCCTCTGCAGACCCAGAGCGGCAGCACTTCTGTGGGGTCTTTGGGGAGCTCCCCATCCCCTCCCCTCCCTCCACTCCTGAAGGGGCTTCAAAAGCCCTCCCGCCCCCTCAGTGTACAGAATGAGAAGGTGCCGGGAGGCCTGCACTAGCCATGGCCGCCCAGTGGAGGTTACGGCCACACGGCAGCGTCCCCACCTGCACCATGAGGGACCACCAGCGCAGGCTGTTTGGAGCGAGGCAGCTGGGACCGCCACAGCCCCCACCCGCCCCAGGTTCAGAGCCTCTGGGGTGATCCCCCCAGCACTCCCTGCCCCAGCCAGCCAGACTGTCTCACGGGGGTGGCCATGCCCGAGTTGTGGCAACGCCCAGAGCGGGTTCTGGAGCAGACGGCAGGCTCAGCCCCAGCTCCCCGCGTCCCGGCTCTGGGACCTCCGGGCATGGGTCAGGCTTGGTGACCCACAGCCGTCCTTCCCTCTCTTTGCTCATCTGTGAAGTGAGGACAATTGGCCCCTCAGCAAAAGCAGTTGTGGGTCTCAGGGGCTCGTCCAGGAGGGGACCTCATGTTGCGTGAGCCCAACGTAGCTCCTCGTGCTGTAATGGGCAGTGTTAATATAAATAGTGAGATTCGTATAAGGGAAGAGAATATATTTATTACTTCCTCGCACGCATTCCTCCACCCGGCGAGCCTCAGTTTCCCGTTTGAGGGCCCTGCCAGCCCTGCATTCTCTGATTCTGCTGGCCGCAGTGGAGGGCAGGGAGGCTGGGCAGGGCTGGGCTATAGCCGCTGCCTGTGGTGGGCTGTGAGGACAGAGTTCGGGGACCCTCTCAGCCAGCAGAGCCCATCCCCGCACCCACCTTTTGTTCCCTGGCCCATGCGTGCGGGTTCCACCTGTTCACATCTCTGCCTCGCCCGAGCTGGGCCCTGCCTGGTGAAATCGGCCACCCCATCTAGACGCCCCCCCCCCCAGATTGACCCCTCCCTCCTGAGGCTCTCCTCACTGTGTCCCTGGATCCTGGCCCCTATGCCCCCGTCAAGCCCCCACCACACAGTATGGTTTCCCCAGACCAGGGCCGATGACCCAAAGCTTCTCATAGACGATCTCATTCCATCCCCCAGAACCCTGTGGGTGGTCACCCACACAATGGCTCCCGCAGGACCCCCTGAACCCCTGTCCTCCTGCCCCGGAGGCTCTGGGCCCCTGGAGGCTGGGCTGAGCAGCGCCAGGAGGGCTTCCCTCTGGCTGCTGGCTGGGTGCAGCCAGTGAGGTCACCACAGAACGTCAGTGGGCTGGACGAGAGAAGCTGGAGCGTTCACTCCCTGGTGCCCTCCAGGCTGGTCCACTGTGGGCGACAGGTGCCCCTTATTGAGTGCCCGCTGTGAGACGGGCTCGGGTTGGGTCCCAGCCCTGCTGCCCCACAGCTGTGACCTGGGACAGGTCCACTCATCTCTCTGGGATGATGGCAGCCCCTTCTTGATGGAGTTTTCCCGAAGAACAGGCGACCGGAAGCAACAGGGGTGCCGCTGGCCCACGGGAGCGCTCCCCCCGTGTTAGCGGTTACCGCGGTTTTCAAATCAGCATGGGAAGGGGTGGTGTTTGCCCCCCTGCAGAGAACCGCACGCCCACAGTCCCCAGCTAGGAAGGGGCTCTCGCTGCCCCAGCCCTCCCGTCCCGCCGGGGGGCTGCTCCTGCCCCCCGGCGGGGCGGAGGTCAGAGCTCAGCTGAGACGCCTGATTGGCTCCTGGCTGTCCCTGGCTATGAGCGGCAGTCTTTGGGGCCCTGGAAGTGACTGGTCACCTGCTCCTGCTTCGGGGGCCTCAGCATCTCGGGAATGAGACCCTCGGATCAGTGGCCCTTGCAGGGAAGTGGAAGGACTGTGCTTGGCGGAGACCCTGGGGTTTGGGAAAGTCACCCGGCTCCCCAGACCCCCGCCTGTAACACCGGTGTCAGGGGCAGACAGGAGCGGCAGTGAGCCCAGACTGGTCCCTGGCCCCCCTCAGCATGCCCAGCGCCCAGCACAGGGCCTGGCACAGAGTGAGCGTGGCCGAGCTACAGCCCAGCAGGGCGGACAATTAGCACAGGCCGTCTGGGCCCACTGCGGGGTCCTGCCTCACCCCACTGGCTGGCGTCCCTGTCCCCCCAAACCAGGAGCCACTGGTGATGAGCGTGCTGGGCCCGTGGGTGGCTTGTGCCTCTCCCCACCCGTGAGCTGCCGTCCAAGAGGGGCCAGGCCACCTCCTCCCTTCTGAGCAAGCGGGGCAGTCAGCAGCCCCCTGAAGGCCCCCCAAGACCTCACTGAGGGCGCTGCAAGTCCTATCATTGCCCCATTAAGCACCCCCCAGCTCCGGCACCAGTGGAGGTCAATATGAGGCGTTTGGTAAGTGTGATCAGAGGCTGGACCGGTCAGGTGACCCCAGCCTCCTTCCAGGAGACACCGATGAGGTAAGAACCGCCTCATGGCAGTGGACAGGCGGGCCGTGGTTGTGCCCCTACTGGGTGCCGGCACCATGTGGGTCCTGCAGGCTCGCAGTCCTCGAGCCCCACAGTGTGTAAACAGCCTGAGAAAGTCCTAGGCTGTGAGGAAAACTCGGGGGGCGGGGCGGATGGGGCTCCAGATCTAAAGGAGGAGCCCTCCCAACAGACACAGAGAGTGCAAAGGCCCTGAGGCAGCCCGGAGACTTGAGACCCTACTGCGCGCTGGTCTCTATGTACTCTGAGGTGTGTGTCACCCTCCTGGGTTATAGACTGGCTCATCCCAACATTCCTTTGCCCAACATGAGGGAGAAGAGGGATGTTCCTACCCAGGGGTGCTCCTGAGCCGGTTGGGGGTCACCACTGGCCTCACCCAAATATATCAAGCAGGGAGCTCTGTGCCAGGCGTGGAGCCAAGGGCCCTGCTGTCTCCTCATGTTGGCACGTGACAGATGAGGAAACTGAGGCCCAGAGAACCGAAGTAGCCTGCATCTGATGGGGGAGCCAGGACTCAGGCGGAATCCTGGTGGCCACATCCGGCCCCTTCCTGCAATCGTCCGTTGCAGACAGCTCGGCCTGCCGCCCCGTCGGGCCCCGGCTCCAGCAGAATCCCCCCTACTGAACTGTTCTCCCTCTGCTGGGCTGTTCCCCGCCCTCGTCCACGCAAGACACAAAACTCGCCCAGGCTGACGCAGCTGTCTCCTTACCCGGCTCCACCTCCAGTGCCCCGTCTCTGTCCCCAGGAAGCGCCCTGGACTGGCCGGCTCTGCCTGCTGCCCCCTCCGACCCCTCCCCCTGTCGGACCGGGGCCAACCGGGCTTCCACCCCCACTCCGGCGGGTCCTCGCAGTCAGGCGGTACAGGCAGTACAAACTTGCCGCTTCTCCAAGCAAGCCTTCTCCCCTTAACCTTTAAAGCACTGTGGTCCGTGCGCGGAATGTGCTAAGAGTGTTGTCTCATCTCTCGGAGCTCACGCGCGGCCCGCTGGTCCAGCCCGCAGCCAGCCTGGCGCAGCAGTGCCCTCGCGCTCATACTGTCGGCCCGCAGCCGCTGCCAGTCTGGATCCTCTGCACGACGGGCTCAGCCGCCGTCACGGCTCTGACGAGAAGGCGGGAAACAACTAGAACTGATGTCAAGCTGATTATATCCGAGCCAGAGGGGCCTCTGTGCTGGTGCCTACTGGACCAGGGGAGCCCGTGCTGTGGAAGCAGCCCAGACAGTGTGGGGTGGGGGTCTGCACTCCTGGTAGTGGGCCCTGCTCTGTGCCTTTGCCCCCTGTCCCCCGTCTGTAAGATGGAGCCAGTCCTCCTCCTCCCAGAGGCTCTGAGCCTCGCCCTCGTCATCCACCCCACGGGGGACAACGGCTCCCTCTGATCCCACCAAGTGGTCACTGCCCTCCGGGGCACAGTGCGGCATTCGCCTCCCTGACTGGCTTCCTGCCTAGGCCGGGCCAGGGGAGGCCAGGGGGATCTGGGGTGAGGGGGGATGTGGCACAGGCTGTGGCCGGGGCAGTCATGAGGGAAGGACAGAGTGGGGTGGCCAGGGCAGCAGCTGGCCTCACAACCCCAAAACACCTGGGAACAGCTGGGCCTGCCCCTGCGGCAGCTGGACATCCCTCCTGGCAGGTCCTGGGACGATAATTAAGAATCAGGTTTCCATTGAAAAGCTTCAGTGCCGGGAGGGCTGGTAAATCAATAGACAACGTTTTTATCGCAGAATGAAAATTAATTATTCAGTGTCGAACATGTCTGCTCTCACTTCACCCCAGCAAGGGCGGCTGGACTCGGGGTGGCCAGACGGTCCCAGCCAGGGCGGCTGCAGAGATGGCCTCCGAGGGCCCTTGGTGTAGAGGGAGACTGAGGCCCAAGGGGGGACAGGCCAGTGCAGGGACGCAGTGAGGAGGGGCTGTGCTGTGAGTCACGACAGCCCTAAAGCCCCCCACCACGTGCGCTAGGAGCTGGGCCCACCAGCCCCCCCGCCCGACCTGTGACAGACAAGCTCATGGCAGTGCAGCAGCAGCCAAAGGGCGGAGAGGTGGCCGGGCTGGGCCAGGTGGGGTGGACACTGCACCTGCTCCAGGTCACCCCTCGCCCCTTCTCTCCATCGTCCCCATGGTCCTTTGGGCAGGGCTCGGCCCCGAGTCCCACTAGGGGTCCAATCGTGAGGTGGCTGTGAGCGCCTCCTTCTGAAGGTTTGCCTCCGACGTTTCCAAGAAGTGGGAGGAGCACGGGGGGGCAGGGGCTCGGCCTGGGGCAGTGGGAGGGTCGACGTCCATTTGAGGATTTCTGTGCCCCCCTCCCTTAGCCTTCAGGCCCCCCGACCGGGACCTGCCGTCGCCGATCCTCCCACCCTAACTGCCCTGGGTGCGGCACGGCCAAGTGAGCCCCACGAGAAAAGGGAGCCTGCCCGGAGTATTGGTCTCTGAGCCAGGGCCAGGGACACTCTGAGATGTGGGGTTATCCCATCCAGAGATGGGAAGAGAACCAGCGCCTGCCGCTTTGTGCATTCATTCATTCATTCATTCACGCATTTGGTCAAAAGCCACAGAGCAGCCATGCAGCAGAGCGGACTCTGGGCTCACAGCCAGGCAGGTGTGGGCGCGTGAGGAGATGCTGTCCAGGGAGGGCTGCCCGCGGCGGCCGTGACAGGCTCTAGACGAGGGAGGTGAGTGGACTTGGCCTTGAGGAGGGGGTAGGAGCCCAGGGCCCTGCTGGGAGGAGAGAGGACTGGGGCGGGCGTGGGGATGGGAAAGCCCTTGGCTGCAGGGCTGGGGAGTGGACGGTGAGGGCTCCAGGCTTGGGGTGGCTGGGTCTGAGCTGGACGCAGCCCAAGAGCAGCCCAGAATTCCCCCAACCCCCTCAGCCTTGTAGGGGCTCGTGGCTCCCCCAGAGTTCCTGGGTCTTCGGGACGTTCTTCTCCTACTCTGCGGCCCCTCTGCCCCTAATTCCCCCTCTCTCCCTCTCCTGGCTCCTTCCTCTCCTTCCTCTGTCCGTCCCCAGGCTGTCCTGGGCTCTGAGCCTGCACGTGGCCAGGCAGAGACGGGTGTGGACAGGGCGCTTGATCTTCTGGAGAGTGGAGTCCGACGGGAGCCAGGCCGGAGTTATGCCCGAGTGAGGCCAGCTGAGGGCCAGGGACAGGGCGAAGGCACCCCAGGGTGGCCGGGGCAGGGATGAGGGAGGGGCCTGGGGGACGGGAGGGCTGGGCCCTGGGTGGGGGGGATGTGACAGAGACCAGCGTGCCCAAGGGCCCGCTCTTCACAGAGCTGAGTTCCAGCTTGTATGTTATGAGGGGCAGTGACAGCACGGGCACGGGCCAGTCGAGGACCCCCATGTCCCAGGATGTGCCCGTGTGCAGTGTGGCCACAGCGGGTGGGTGGGCACTAGGAGGTGGTGAGAGGTGGGCCACAAGGTGAGCAGGGGTCAGGCCAGCGCCGGCCCACATGCCCAGCAGAGTGGACTTTATCCAGAAGGCAGGCAGGACGAGGTCAGATCTGACCTTCAGGAAGGTCACTCTGGCAGGGGACAGATCATGGAGGGTGGGTCTGGAACAGACAGGAGCAAGAGGAGGGGAGGCCTGGGGTGGGCAGGGGCTGTGGGGCTGAGAAGAGAGCCACAGGGGCTGTGCAGGGCCGGGCAGTCACGAGGGTGCAGCCAGGAGGGCTGCCTGGAGGAACTGCCAGGGCTGCCCCAACTTCCTGGGCCGTGTCTGTCACTACCCCCAGGGTGGTGGGGGGTGAGGGCAGGGGCGACTAGAGGCACACAGAGGCCGTGGCAGGCAGGGAAGGTGGGGCGGGGGAGGTCGGGCCTGTCTCCCTCCCCTGCCAGGGCACTTTAAAGTGCACAAGGCCCAGCACTTCTCCACTTTGAACCTCACAGTGTGGTGGGAGGGGCGGTGGTCTCCCCCAGCTCCCTGCAAAGACAGACCTTGCGGGAAGAGAGAGCCTTGCAGCGTGGTGTTGCTGGCCGTCCACGCTGGAGTGAGCCCCGGGCAGCAGCCAGGCGGGCGGGAATTCACACACCACGACCTTGCCCATGCGGTGGACGTCCCGGGCCTGTTTCCTCATCTCTAAAACAGAGTCACAGCCCCACCTCACGTCCTTCCCTGGGCGGCGGTGCAAACTGAGTGCCTTGAATTGGGAGGGAGGGTCGATGCCCCCTCTGCAGTCCGAGGTCATCTGGAGGCCTGCTGGCCTTTTCTGGTGAATTAAAACTTGGTCCAAAGGAGCAGAGGACGTTCGCAAGGGGAAGTCTGCCGGCCGATCCTGGGTCTGGAGGCCTGGGACGCGCCCCTGTCCGTGTCGCCGAGGCCCCTTTACCATCAGATATTAATATTTCCAACACTGGTGTTTACAAACCTCCCCAGAGGCTGCGCTGATGGAATATTGGTGATCAGGCTTGGCTGAAAAGAGGATATTGATCTGGGGAAAATGAGAGGTCACTCTTTTTGTTAAACCCAAACCTGTAAAATGCTGAAATCCATAAACCCCCAGTTCCCGGGCTGCAGAGTGACACCCAACCCAGGCTGCGGTCTCCGTGGCCTGGTCAATACGGCTCCATTAGGGCCACTCGCCCGCGCCCCCGCCTGCCCAGCCCCGGCCCCCGTGACTGTCCAGATTAATATGTGCCTCGGCGTTTTAATTCTGCGTCCATTAGTATCACATTGCCAGCTGATCGGCTCTGCTATTGATCCCAAGGAAGGCCTGCTCAGGGGGCCTGAGCCCCGACGAGGTCAGTGGGGAACATGGGACAGCTCTGTGAGCCTGAGGACAGAGGCCCGCAGTTTCCCTCCTGCATAGAATCTGGTGCCTCCTGGGCTGGCCACAGGAGCCCAGGAGCCGGTGCGAGCTGGGCCGAGAGCGCCCACGCCCTCCTTCGCCACCTCACTCAGAGAGCTCCTGCGGAGCCTCAGTCCACACCGCCCGGTGCCGGGCCTGCCCCAGGCCGTGCGGGGCCGGGGCCCGAGGAGGTCACGTTTGTCCAGCGTCTTCTCCCACCAAGCACTGCGCAGGCCTCCAAGGCCTCTGTCCCATTTGCAGGTGAGAAGTCGTGGGCTCCGAGACTGAAGGAGACCTTATGCCCCTTGTTAAGGTCAGGCTGCTGGGAAATGAGCAAGACAGGCTTTCACTGACCGCCCCGCCCACGCTCCTTCCCTCACAGCCAACAAACCAACACGGAGGGTGGAGAACAGGCGGGTGTGGTCACAGAGCAGGTGGCAGCATCTCCCCGGCAGGGCACAGCCTCAGGATGGAGGACATTGTCATGAGAGAGAGGCCACTGGCCAGTGCTTGGCCGGCCAACAGGCTCCCTCGGTTTGTGACGACAACGTGAGCCCACGGTGGCCGCCACACCCAGGGGTGCAGGCGAAGGAGCCGACGCCCTCTGGGAGGGAACAACTGTCTCCCTGGGGGCTTCCAGACGGAATGTAGGGCCCTCCGTCACCCAGATGGGAGCAAGGAGACCTGTAGCACCAGCCGGGGTCGTCCAGGCAAGAGATGGCGGAGACTGGACCACTGGTGAGGATGGACAGACAGACGGACAGAAGCAAAATATGCCCCCAAAACAACCAAGCAGGCAGAACTGACGGGGAGCCAGCGAGGGGGTCACAGTTGTGGTCCTGCCCCTTCTGCACTTGACGCTTGACGGCACGGCCCCCAAAATGCAGAATGAAGTCAGAGATCACGAGAGTCGCTCACGAGCAGTCTTAGGGGGCTTCTCTCGTGGGTGCAGGTGGGGAGGGAGGCAGCGTTGAGATGAGGCTCTGCCTCCCACCCGCTGCGGGCGCAGGAGCCTCTCTGAGCCTCAGTTTCCTCATCTGTAAAGCAGAGGGCTGCAGGGAGGCCGACAGACAGCAGGGGCCAGTGAGTTTGCTCGTCCCCCAGGGCCCTCCTCCAGCTCTCCCCGCCAAAGCCTATGCAGGAATTTCCTGAAGGCGAGGACAATATCTGCATTTTTCCCCAAAATGAATTGAGTTCTAGACCCCGTGTCATTGTCCAAACTCTCATATTCCTATCACATCTCCTCATTTGAAAATCATATCGACACCGTGACGTGGGTTTGAGGAGGGAATCAGGATCTACCGTGACCAGCGGGTCGGCATCTCTGTCTTAAACTGCTCCCCAGCTCCAGCCCCCAGCAAAGCCCTGGACCAGCACCTGTCAAGGCTTGTTGAAAGTTCATCAGTGCCGGGAAAGAGCGTTCACGAGCTGGGACAGAAGCCGGGGGCAGGGAAAGCCCCCGCCTGGAGCGTGGATGCTGCCCGCCGCTCGGCCCCAAGAAGGGCATCGCTGGGCGCCGGGAGCCTGTACGTAACCTCCAGGAACACAACTGTCACACGTGCGAGGAAAAGCCCAGCAGTGGTAAACAGTGTCCCCAAACCCACATCCACCCAGAACCTCAGAATGTGGCCTCATTTCACACTGGTCTTTGCAGATGTCATTAATTAAGGATCCTATGCTAGATTGGGGTGGCCCTTCTAAGAAGAGAAGAGACACAGGCACCCAGACACACAGAGGAGGAGGCCACGTGGAGACGGGGTCGGAGGTCGGGGTGACACGTCTACAAGCCCGGGAACACCGAGGATTGTTGAAGCCTCCAGAAGCCGGAGAGAGGCCTGGAGACCCCCCCTCAGAGACCCCAGAAGGAACCTCCCCTGAGGACACACTGATTTCAGACTTCTGGCCTCAGAACTGTGAGAGATGGGTTTCTGTCGTGTGAAGTCTCCCAGTTTGTGGCACTGCATTAGAGCAGCCCCAGGACCCTAAACAGGCCCAGAGCTCAGCTCCTTGTCCCCGCCTGCCCACGCAGCCTGGCGTCTCCAAGAAACCTCACGAGGGGCTGAGCCTGCAGTTCAAAGTCAGGGTCTCACCACATCCCAGGAGAAAACAGAATGAGATGTCGCATTAGGGGCCCAGAGACGAAGACTGTGTGTGAGCGGCTCCTAGTGCCAGCAGAGCCCAGGGGAGCCCAGTAGCCCCCCTTAGGCCTGCACTGGGGGCCGAAGCTCACAGGTTCTCCATGGCTGTCACGGCAATTCCACCGTGGGGTGTCGCCGTTGTAGGGTTCTCACGTCTCCTCTCACATCCCACGTACGTCCCATGGCGGTTAACAAAGTAGAGGCAGCTCGGTGGCTGAGGGGACTGCTTTGGTCAGGCAGGGGAGACAGCAGCCAGGGTCCCACCTCACAAGGCAGAGAATCCCCAGGGGCCAGCCCTGCGGCCCAGTGGGAGAACATCTGGAGACGAACGCCAGATGGAAACATCTTGGGATCTGCAGCGGCCCCTCACTGGGTGCAGGGCCCGCGCTGGAGCAGCCTCCCTTATCCAGAACTCCACTGTAAACTCAGAAGGACTCGACGAGCTTTCCGCGTTGCTGACACACCCGTCCAAGTCCGTGTGCCAACAGCGACTGGTGGCGTTCCCTCAGGCCCTGCCGTCTCTTCACCCGCAGGTACAACGACCGCCTTGTCTGATTCGGGGTGCGGAGCGGTTGAAGACCTCTGGATGTGAGGAGGGAAAGGGTCTTGGTCAGGACAGAGGTGAAGGAGCAGCTGGCAGCCTGACAGCAGAAAGAAGGTCTACAGAGACACAAGCACTGCGGATCTTTGCAGCCTGGGACTCCGGTGCGGGAGCAGAGAGCCCTGCTCTTAGCAGCCCCTGCGTTATCACCCAGAGCGTTCATCGTCCACCAGATATTCACCCAGCAGTGTCCACGCCCGGTCCCTGGGCTGGGGCTGCAGGAACGGAGGCGAATCAGCAACATTCCTCCCCTGAGGAGGCCCCGGCTTATGAAACAAAACCTGACGATGGTGTCACAGTCAGGGTGCAAATTGGGCTGCTGTTTAAGAGGATTTAGATGAATGCAATAGTTTCTGTGTGGCTCCTAACTCTGCAGACGGAACAGCTGGGCTGGCAGGGCGGCCCCCTCCCCGGGTGGTCCTGTTCCTCAGCTCCATCACCCGTCCTGGCGGCTGCCTCCTCTGCACGGTTTCTGAGATGGCCACCTCCACTCTGCACTCGCGGGAGGGGGAGAGGAAGACCCTTCTCTCTCTGGCCCGGCCCAAAGTGGCACCCACCCCTGCCACTGCCATCCCAGTCCCGGGACTTGGTCCCAGGTCACACCCAGCTGCAGCGGGTTGGGGACAGCAGCCTTCATTTGGTGGCCCAGCTACAAGTCACTAAGTTCTACTGCTGTGAAAGAGTGGAGACCCAGGACTGGGGGCGTGGGAGTGGCCGCCGCTGCTGGTCATCAAGATGCTTGAAACCGACCCAGACTGGCCCAGGTTCTCCTCCTGGTTCCTGCCAGGTGTGGGCCAGCCCACAGCCTGGGTGTCCAGGACGGCGTCAGGGTCTGCACCAACAGCAGCCCCAGCCCAGGGACCCCCTAGAGGGTCAGACGGCAGCTCGGACGCCTCCTCCAGCCCGGGGGCTCCAGTCCGCCACCCTTTCCACAGGGAATGAGTGGGCATGGCTGGAGACAGCCAGGCCTGGCGTCGTCCCCTCCCCTCCTGCCTGAGGGCCCTCGGGGTCTGTGAGGTGACGATAGCCGAAGGCAGTGCCGGGCGGTGGTCGGTGGTCGGGGTGAGGTGCGAAGATGCACGCGTGGGTGTGGCCCAGCGAGGGCACTTAGTCAGTGAGCTGTTAACCACGCAAAACCCACGGATCGGAGCGGGGAAAGCGTTTTGGAAACAGACAGCGGTGACGGGTGCACAACACTGTGAGTGTAGTTCATGCCACTAAATCATACACTTAAAAATGGCTAAAAAGGCAAATTTTATATTACAGTCATGCGTCACTGAATGACGGGACACGCTCTGAGAACTGCCTTGTTAGGCGATTTCGTCATTGTGAGAACATCATAGAGTCTATACTTACGCAGACCTGGATGGTGCAGCCTACTGCACACCTGGGCTGCATGGTACTAACCTCATGGGACCACCGTCGTCTAGGCGGTCCGTCATTGACTGAGATGTCGTTATGTGCACATGGCTGTATATGTATTTAACCACACACAACACGCACACACAAAGAGAATTGCCAGACTGGCTGGTCAGCAGAAGGCACCCAGCACCGTGGGAGAGGGCCTGTAGGCAGGGCATGGGGGGTTTTGGATCTGGAGTGGGGCTGGAACCATCTGGGAGGAGGTGAACCATGGCAGTGGAAGGAGGCATGGGGAGGTGGGGCGAGCACAGGGCAGGAGGCTGGATGGATGAGGTGGGGAGGGAAGGAGGCAGGACCCTCTACGCTCACCGTTCGGTTCCCCAGCCTCCCCTCACGCCTCGCTCCAGAGCTGGCACTAGCACCCCATTACACAGGTGAGGAAACCAAGGCTGGTGGACTGCAAGACTCGACTGTTTGTGGCTCCCATGGAGGAGTCCTCACCTTTCTCTCCCTCAGCCCCTCTGTGTCCTAAGCCTGGGAATTCTAGCAGGCGAGGACATCCCCCCAAACCCAGCTCAGTTACCCGGTCTCCCAGGGAAGGCGCCGGGCCGGAGGAGCCTGGCTCTCCGGACCTCACTGCCTGTCCCACTACAGCCTCAGAACCTGTCAGCCGAGCCGGGGGACAGAGAGAAGGGCCTGCAAGCCAAGTGGCTTTGCTCCCAAGCCCTCGAATCCTCAAACAGAGGTGGTGACAGCGGCTGTCTTGGGTTCAGAGTTCCCGTTATCCAGACTTCCTACCCTCACGTGCTGTCATGACTAACCCTCGTTCCCGGAGGAAGGAAGAGCACGCGAGAGACACAGAGAGCTGCCCAGATCCGGCGAGGCTCCCCCAGCGCCTCTTGGGGAGGGGCCGGGGCCACAGGAGGGAAGAGGAGCCCAGGCGCCGCCCGCTCCATCTCCACCTGCCGCCCTGGACCGCCCTCCTGCCCCAGACTTCACGTCTGAGCCACGTCCTCCTCCTCGGAGCACAGACGAGCTAAGCAGCCGGGGCCTTACCAGGACGGAAATCCGGGCTGAGCAACGATTACTGTTTGCACCTAAATCGTTTGATGTCAAACTTCTTTGGCAAACTGAGGTCGAATTGTCAGCACCAGCCTTCCTCTCAGGAGCATGTGTAAGACCGTCTGTGGTTCTGGCCCCCGAACAGGGGCAGGTTACTGTTCCCCCCCCGCCCCAAAGCACAGCAGTTGGGGTCTTCTTCCGACAGACCGCCTGGCAGCTGAGAGCCCCTCACCCCGGACCACCATTTGTCATCGAAGGATCAATAAGTCACCCGAGGCCCCCCAGGGAGGCCCGAGTCCCCGCTGCCCCCTCTCCAGTTGCAGAATTAAAAGGAGAGGTTGTTGTTGGTGTTGTAACGGGCCGTGTTGCCCGGCTCTCGTTACACGGAGCTGACGGCCTGCGCTCGGAGGACAGACAGCCGGCTCCTCCACAGGAGCCTCTCGTGGGCCTTGAGACGAGCCGCAGGACACGGCAGCAGCCTGCCACGGGGGTCCCCTTCCTTCTCCTGGAGCCTGGCGTCTGAACCCAGAGCAGCTGAGCTGCCAGGGCCCAGCCTGGCTTCCGTTTATAGAAGGGAAACCAGCAGCCCAGGGCGAGGGCCAAAGGTTTGCCCAGAGCCACATAGCAGGTAACTGAACTGTTATCATTTGGCCAAATTTTTCCAGAATTCCTAAAGTTCCCAAGCTTAGCATATAAGGCCCTTCATGAGAAAGCCCTGTTTCCCAGCCCTTTGGGAATCACTACACACAAGCACACGTGCACACACATGCACATATACACACACGAACACACACACACAACACACACACACACACACACACACACACGCATGCCCTTCATTCTAACGATTGCCTCCCTTACTGCTGCTCTCGGGGTGCTGGCTGTCTCATGCCGCAGGGCCTTTGCACAAGCTGTTCCCTTTGACTGGTGTGCACTCTCCCCTCCCCTTCTCTGCTCGGCCAATCCCTGTCCTTTGTCAAAGCCCAGCCACCTCCCCCAGGGACAATTTCATCACCTCCCCGGGCTGGGCTGGGGTCTCCTCTGGGCTCCCATGGCCCGTGCCTTCCTCTGCCCCTGCACTTGTCACCCTTGTGGTCCTCCCACCTGCCCCCACCACAAAACTGTGACTGCCCTTCGGGCGGGGCCACATCTCTCTGGTCTCTAGCCTGTCACGTCCCAACTCACAGTAGGTGCTCAATAAACGCTAACTGAGGGCGTGAGTGTCTCCATTTCCTGCCAGTAAAGTAATTCTCCAATCTAGAGACTCTGACCCTTGTCCCTCCACTGGTGTCACTGGAATCACACATGTTCGCTGATGGAGGGCTGGCCTGGAACCCCAAGTCCCAGGCAGATCTGGGCCGGCTTCAAACCTGAAGGCGTCTAAATGCTCTGGGGAAATCCCAGGAGGAAAATGCAGAGTCACCTTCTCCCCACCTAGGGTCACGGCCTGAGGGGGTCTCCCCGCCTGCGGAGACCCGTGTGGGTTCCGGCTGTTGCAGCAAGGACTCAGCCCCTCCCCCTGGGCCACCACATGGGTCTCCTTACAGCCACGGCCTGGCTTCTCCAGGAAGCAGAAGGCAGCCTCTTCCCTCTTCAACAAGGGGGTGCCATCCAGCCCCAGGAGAGCAGACCTCAGCGGCGGCCTTGTCTCAGAAGACTTGCAGGGCTGCGTGTCACAAGTGAAGGAGCCCGTGCTCCAGTAAAGGGCCTCGAGGCCTTGCTCACTGAGCAGAGACATGTGGGCAGTGGTCAGCTGCATGGCTCCCACCCTCAGAGGTGGCTCTGAGCCCGAGGTCCCGTTTGGAATTGTCCACACACCGATGGTCACCGTACCACTGTCCAGGGGCGGCCGCAACACAGGACCACAGACTGGGGGCTTCAAATGACGGACGTTTATTCTCTCCCCATCCTGGAGGCAGACATCTGGGATCAAGGAGTCGCAGGGCTGGTTCTTTCGGAGGCCGTGGGGAGGACCTGCTCCAGCCTCTCTCCTAGCTCCTGGGGGTTACTGGCTTCTTTGACGTTCCCTGGCTTGTAGACACGTCACCCCAACCTCCCCCTCCGTCACCACACTGCCTTTCCTCTGCGTTCACACGGCGTTCTCCCCCGTGCGTGTCTTTGTCTGTGTCCCCTCATCTTACGAGGACCCCAGGCACACTGGGTTAGGGCCCACCCTGCTCCGGGAGGATCTCCCCTTACCTGACATCCTCATGACATCTGCAGAGACCCTGTTTCCAAAGAAGGTCACAGGTACCGGGGTTGGAAGGTAGACACATCCAGGTGAGGCGGTGGGCCGGAAGGGACAGAGACGGCCGCCACCCGGCCCTGCACCGGCGTGGAGCCTGGCGCGGGGAGGTGTGCACAGTCCCTAGTGAGACCGGTTGACTACTTTTGAAATCACCATTTTATAAACTGTGGTTTGTGCCCTGGACGGAGCACCGCACAGCAGTGAGCGGAGCAGACAGCCCTGCGTCGACACGGACGGCTCTCCAGCACGGCACTGAGAAAGAGTGCACTGGGCGAGCCCATGTTTCCAAAGCACAAAACGGGGAAAACCAGGCCACGGGGGTGACCCGTGGGGGAGTGCAGGGGGATGGGGCTGGGGGGCACGAGGCCTCTGGGCTGCTGCCCCCCCCGTCCTTCCTCCATCCTGACCTGGTGCCCTCACTCAGGCGTGCTGTCTGCAGGACCTTCCCCTGCACACAGGGGCGCTGCTCTCCTCTGCAGGGATCTGCTGTGTCCACCAGGCTCCTCTCCGCGAGCATCTGGCACAGCGGGCGCTGGCTACGTCTACACCAGCTGGTTGTCCACGTGGCGAACCTGATTCAATGCCTCCGTGGGTCTGGCCTGTGCTCGATACTGGCGCAGAAAACTCCTGACTGTTGCGTCCTTTAGCCCTCACAGAGGCCCCCGGGGGTAGGTGTTCTTAATCCCAAAGAGGTGAAGCCTGTCCTAAAGTCACCCCCCCGCCGCCTCAGTCGGCCTGACTCACGAGCAGCAGTCTTCCTTCTCTGCAACCGTTTCCTGCCTCAGAGGTAAAGGGGTTCTGATGTCTGCCTTCCTAGGAGCTCCAAACTCACAGCCCAGACCCCAGACCTAAGGGGAGCCCCCTCCCTGTGGGAGGTGCTGCCAGCCAGCATTCAGTCCACAAATACCCGGACAAGAAGGGTCGTCAGCGTGGAATTATCGCCATCAGCGGGCCTGGCAGCCCAGCCGCCCATTACCGCCGAATGAATAACTCCGTTTAGAGAAGTCGTTTGGGGCGCTTCCCCAGACAATGACTCCTGTCAAAAGATTTACCGAAGCTCAGGGGCTATGCGGCGGGAGGCCCCATGGGCCCGGCCTCAGAGTTTATCAGTTCATGCAGAAAACAAAGATTGCAGAGTGGACCATTTTGCCGCTGAAATTCATGCCTTTTGACCCCGAATGGAGAGATAATCCCAGGGCTTGTTTCCACTTGAGCCTGGAGATGTTGTAAACAGCTGCCTCTGAAGTGGAACCTCGCATGGGCCTTGGATGGAAAACAAATCACCAACCACACTGCTAAGAATGTGGTCCATCCCTTCATTACATCACTCCACCTCCCTGAGATGGCATTGCCCAGGAGAACTCTATTTTAACATTGAATGCTTGGTAGAGCTTGCAATACAGGAAGTAATATGCTTCCTCCATTCTCACAGTGAAGACTGTAAGCTTGATCGTGATTTATTTTCTCCTTGGCTGCCAGGAAGCTCAGAGGCCAAGAAAAACTTAAGTATATTAGCAATGTCGGTCCTTTATAATGTAATCTGTGCATTCTCTTTTACGTTAGTAGTGTGGCTTCTATTTGGATTTTATTGTTTGTTTAATGTGCCTCGCGCTGTAAGCCGCTTTAAATCCTTTGTTGAAAGAGTCGAGGTATGAGTCAAATAAAATACCAAAGCAGAGTGGGGAAACAGCGAGAGCACAAGGCTGGGGTCCGGTGACCTGCTTCTGGAGGTGACAGCTGACCGGCCCTGTGACCCTTCACCTGGGTGAACCGCCAGTTGCCCACCTGTGTGTGACTCTGGCTCTAGAGCAGCGTCGGTCGCCCTTATCTTTGCACCTGCGTCAGGCATCCTGGATCCTCGACCAGGACCTTGTCATCAGCTTTGCTGTGGTGATGACCATCCCGGGGTCACGGCTCACGGCGACAAACTGACTTCTCACTGACGGCGTGTGCCGGCGGCTCTCGGCTGGGCCCGAGACCCCCCGCTCCAGGACAGGCCGACGAGCAGGCCCGATTTGGGACGTGCTTTTCTTGCAGCAGAGTGACAAGAGCGGAGGCTGGAGGAGCCCAGAACGGCCCTAACACTGCCGCCCGAGCGCCCCTGCCGGCGCCAGCAGCAGCGGGCGGGAGGCAGACGCCTGCCCGGGAAGCCCCGCGGCCTCACGGAGGTGCAGCAGAGGCTGGGACGGACGGCGGAGACGAGAGCAGAGAGCGATAACGCAATTATGCAAAGACCCCAGAAGGGAAGCCCCGGCGGACAGCGCGCTGGCTGGTCCACTCGCCCCGCAGGAGAAGACCTGCGCGCCGTGGGCAGCGCTGCCTGCCCGCACGAATGCTGGACGCAGAGCTGACCCGCGAGGCACGAGACCGCAGGCTCCGGCGGCGCGCGTGGCCAGCCCCACGTCAGGGCCCTCTCTGCCCAGGGCTCTGCTGGCGCCTTGCTCAGGGTAAGATGGGGACACGGGACCACAGCAGCAACCTCGTGGCCATGGTCTCTTTCCCCCTTGCTGTCTCACGCCCTCAGCTTGGGGCGGCTTGTCCAGCAACAGGACAGGGGCCGGCTGCCCTGACAACTCACAGCCTTCGCTGCGGCCCTGGGTGGTGGGCAGAAGCCAGAGAGGCCTTGAGGACACCGCAGGAGGGCTTGGGAAAGAGTCAGGAAGACAAGACTGGGCACCGGAGGGAAAGGGACCCTTGCTGTGTGGTGGCCCGAAGGAGAGTGACTGTCGCTGGCGATGAGGCGGGAAAAGGAAGTGGACACGGTTAACTCAGTGACCGCCAGCGTTTTCTGTAAAAGGCCAGGTGGTATGCGCCTGTGGTGCCGGGGCCGGGGGTCCCTGGCACAGGCCCCCCGGTAAATCAGGGGCAGCCTGTGCCCCAGCAAAGCTGTGCTCACGGAAACAGGTGGCCGCTGGATGCGGCCTGTGGGCTGCAGCTTGCTGACCCTGATCCTGCCAGGAAGTCCAGGGGGAGTGTTGAAGGTGCCGTCTGTACTCTCCTTGCCACCCCCTAAAATGTGAGAGCAGACAGGAAGCTAAAGAGCAAACTGTTCTTTTTTTTTTTTTTGCTGAGGAAGATTGTCTCTGAGCTAACATCTGTGCCAGTCTTCCTCTATTTTGTGTGTGGGACGCCGCCACAGCACGGCTGATGAGTGGTGCATGTCTGTGCCCGGGACCCGAACCTGTGAACCCAGGCTGCCGAGGCAGAGCGTGCTGGACTTAACCACTGTGCCACAGGTCAGCCCCCAAACTTCAATTTTCATGAAAAATTTACAGAAGATTTAAAGGAGCCAGACTTGCTGGATTTGAAAATAGAAGTGTTTCTCATCCCCAGTCTTCCTGATTGTAACATGCCTCCAAATTTAAAAATGTCTCAAATTTTGAAAGGGCTTCAGGGACAAGATCAAATCCAGAGTGAGGCGGCAAGATCCTTGGTTGAGTGTGCAGAAAGACGGAAGGGCGAACCTCACAGACAGAGCTTAACGTGCGTCTCCTCCACCCTCCCTCCTCAACAACGGGTTCTAAGATTCTCAGGAGCTCTGAGGGCGCCCGAGACAGAGAAGAGCTGCTCCTAAAGAGACGTGTGGCTGTGTCTTTTCTCTAATGGACTGAACCTCGGTAAGACTCACAGAGAACCCACACGTCTTGAGGAGGATTATGCTGGTGGAGACACCGCAGCCTGGATGAAAGGGGACAGAGATGGTAAAAACTACAGAGACGCTCTTGGATGCTAAACTACTCAGGGCAAGAAGCAGGCTGAGGTCACTTAGCTAGAAATACAGGCCTCTTCTTATGGTAAGGAGGGGTCATCCGGAGGGTGGGGCTATCAGCCGCGGGGAACAACCCCCGGGAGGACAACGGGGCCTGTCAAAGCTGGACCCTGGAATTGCCGTGGACCAGCGACTTCCATGGTCTTTCCATATTCCCCCTTATGGATGCCCCACTGCTGTGTGTTGGGTGGGTGTGTGCGGATAACCGTCTCTTTAGTACACAGGTCTTCAGATCAAAAGAGTCTATGCTCAAGGAGCTGGGAGCCACACAAAGCCCCGTCCACACTTGGCCTGATGTAGATGATGAGACCCTGGGCCTCACGTCTGGGCCTGAGACTGTGAGAGGGGAGACCTTCAGGGTCTGCGGAAGGAGGTGAGTGTGCTTTGCATGTGGGAGGGACATAAATAATTTGTGGTCAGAGGGCAGGCCGTGGTTTTAGAACATGTCCACAAATTCTTTGAGGCTTGTCCCGTGGAGAGGCGGAGGTCCACGGCCCTTCTCCTTGGATCTGAGCAGGCTTGGGACTTGCTTAACACCAGCAGAAAGTGCCCAGCACAGGACCAGGTGCACAGAAGGTGTGCAGATTATGAAGACGACAGAATGACAACCCTACAGCGTGGGCCAACTGCCTCTTTACACGAGCAAAGTGCACAGACCCCCAGGGGTGCCCGCCCAGAGTCACTGGCAAGTGCACGCTCGTGGAGGAGTGACCACCAGCTGGCAGTCGCCTCAGCAGGCGTGCAAGGTGGACCTACTGTGCACAACCCTGTACAGGGGCCTGGCTGACCCGCGCCCGGAGCTCCCGCTGAGCACAGGCCCTCGCTGCAGGATTCCCTGGCTTCGGGGGGGTCTCGGGTTACGATGCCTGCCCCCGGCCTGTGCCCAGAGGTGCAGCCCCAGGTCACACAGCAATCTGTCCTCGCCCCTCCCTGAAAGCCCCCAAGGGCAGCACCTTCGAGCTGTCACTCTCTGTAACCTGATCAGCTACATGACAAGAATCTGGGGCACCAAGACAAGAGACATCTTAATTAGTGGCTTTTCCGGAGCAGCCGGGGCCCCAGACATCTCTTAACTTGTCTGAGCCGGAAATCCGGCTTCCCCTGTGGCTGTGGGGCGAGCTGGCGGCCCGCCTGGTGGCCCTGTGTGTGCATGCACGGCATGGACACAGTCTGCGATGCTGAGGGACCCTGACGGCTCACGTCTGAGCCGGGTCTGGTTTAAGAGCATCCCTGTTTCCCCTCCCTGGATGCAGAACTGACTCCCATCCCCAGGGGGTGACGTGGGAGGACGGTCCTCGGCAGGGATGCTCAGGGCAGCCTGCGGCAGCACACAGAGAGTTCCAGCAGAGACGGGTCCCAAACACGCTGAGGGTCAGAATCTCCCGGGAGCTATGGTGGGGCCTGCTGGCTGGGGCTGCCCGGATCTCTGGGGACAGCAGCTGGTCCTCAGCTGCTGACTGACCCAGCGAGGTGACCCATACGGCCCCTCTTAGCCCAGAGCTGAAGTGCCTTAAAGACCAGGGAGGACCCAGGCAGGCGAGCACGGGGGCAGGAACAGCCTGGGCAAAGGCCCAGCCGTGGGAACGCCTGGGCCGTGCTCAGGGACTGGTGAGCCTTGAACAGCAGAGCAGGAAGTGGGGCGACGGGAGCAGCGGGCAGGTCAGGGGGCGCCCGGGCCAGCTCGGCCAGGCCCGGGACCCCTGGGTGGGAGCCGAACCTCAGCACAGGGGCCAGCGGAGCCGTGACGGTGGGTGACCAGAAAGTCGCCCCCCTTCCAGGAGACGCTGCTGTGGCCCTGGGCACAGAGGGCGGCCTCCGCGGCCAGGCGGCCTCGAGGCGTCAGTGAAGAAGTAAGCAGGGCAAGTGCCTGGAGTGTGCACGTCGCCGGTGTGGCGAGTCCTCGAGAAGGGGCGCTCCTGAGGGGTTGTTCTCCGGCTGCTGGTGCCAGCCTGACTTCCCGGGTGGTCCTGGGCAAGCTGCTTCCCCCCTGCGCTTCAGGGGCCTGAGGACATGTCCAGTGACCCAGCCCCGTCCCTGCTGGTGCAGCTCAGTGAGCACTCAGCTAGTGTTGTTATTGGTGACTTAGGGGTGCCGAGGGGAAGGGGGCATGAGGTGCAGACAGGCAGGCGAGGAGACGGGGGGTGGGTGCAGGCACTAGGTCCACGTGTCCAGAGGGGAGACCACAGGCAGATGAGCTGGCTGAGGTTGGGGAGAACATCAAGTGTCCAGAGACAAGTGGCCACGTGGAAGGGTGAGGCCCCATCCTGAGATGGGCCGGGCTCTGCCTCAGGGTTGCCGTGGAAGATTCCCTCCCGGGGACCAAGGGGCAGCGAGGACGGTTGGAGGAGATGAAACTGCTCCCTCGGACCCTGAAACGGGTCCCTGGAGGGCCCTGCCCGGCTCCTGACGAAGCCATCTGTGCTCCCCCTCTCGTCAGCCCGGCAGCGCCCAGGGTCTTGGCAGGACCTCTCGGGAGCGGCTGAGGTCATGCCCCCTGCCCTGTCCAGATGGGCCTGGGCTGACCCCGTCCGCGACAGGCAAGGACAATGGCCCCTGTTGTTGGCCGGCCGCCCTCGGCCACATTCTCCAGGGACCTAGTGACCCTGAACAGGGGCCGTGAAGAGGTCCCTGCTGACTCAGCGAGATGTCCACTCGCTAATGAAGGGCCGTTGGAAAGGGCATTGACCTTGGTCAGCAGGCAGGAGCCCGCCATCCGGGGGGCCACTGCAAGGAGAGAGAGAGAAAGGTGAGGACACTTCCTGGCCCCCCCGGAGGGCTCTCCCAGCAACTTGGGAGACAGCTGCCCAGGGGTGAGCAGACGTGAATGTCAGGCCTGGGGGCAGAGCCAGGATGAGGAGATGGAGTCAGAGATTCAAACCAGGCACTATTCCCGCTGATGTGGGAAATAGCAACAACCACACCATCAGAGCCATCAGAAACAGGACTGAGGGCACTCCCAGGTGCTGTGGGAGGGCAAAGTGGCCCTAACCCAGCCTGGAGACCAAGGAAGTCTGCCTGGAGGAGGTGACCTGGGGCCAGGTCTCCAAGGATGGGTAGCAGTGGCCAGAAATCACAGGAGAAGGGGATTTCAGACCGGAAGCAGCGTGGACAGAGGGCGGTGAGGAGATAAATGGTTTGTCACGTCTGCAGCATCGGCCACTCGGAGAAGCTGGACGTGAGGGAGGCAGGGGGGAGGCACGAGGGGATGAGCCAGGGAGGGGAGGGTCAGAGGTGTTAGAAATGCCCCCTCTGAGTTGGAGCAGGGGAAAGCGGGGGCCAGGAAGTCAGTGAGAGGGCGAAGGACGGTCCGGGAGAGGGACGGTGGGGTGAGGAGGCGGGACAGACACGAGAGCCAAGAAAGAGGCAGAGGCGGGGGCCTGGCGACTGTCCAGACAGACCGGGGTCCAGGCAGACGCAGATCCCTGCTGGGCACCGGAGCAAAAGCAGACGGGCCCTGCAGAAATTCAGGGGAGGCCGTTCCAGCCTAAGCAAAGACCCAGCGTCTGGAGAGCTCGGAACGCTGGGGGGCGATGGCGGCCGCCATTTCCCGGTTACGGGAAACGGGAAGACGGACCTAAGACGGGAAGGTCGATGGGGCCGGCTGAGGGCACTCGGGCTGGACAGGGCTCTGCAGGCCGGGCCCAGCTTCTGTGAAGGAGGGAGGCTGGAGGGGCGTCACCTGGCCTGAGTGGCGGGACGAGGGTCTGGGGTTGTATACCTGGAACAGGCAGCAGGCGAGACATTGCTGTGACTTCCTGCCTGCATCTGGCCCGGGACCGATGCTCAGACTCGGGGAAAGCCCAAACACCGTCCCACGCTGTTCCATGCCATTCCACACTGTTCCTTTCAGCCACTATCGAGGTGGGGAGTCTGACTGGGGCGGTACACCTGTCAAACTGTAACGAAAGTGTCCTAAGGCGAGCTCGGGGAGGACAGAAACCTCCCGTGGAGCAGAAGCACAAAAGCTTGCGTGATCCTGATTTTCAGCATGAATACAGACTGTGAAAGCAGGGCCTCACGATCCTTCTGACCTTTCCGGTTTTAAGCCTATGGCCCCACAGTCACAGGCGGATGGCGTTACATTCCTCCACAGTTATCTGTCACAGAGGAGCTGTGTGACCTCAGGCACATTGCTTTCCCTCTCTGAACTTCAGTCCCCTCTCCTATAGAATGAGTGTTATATAATGTCTGCCCGGCTTCCCTCCTGGAACCATTTGGAACCACACAGAAGGGTATAAAAGTGCCTTTTACTGCCTAGGGATGGAATAGTGAAAAACCGTCTCTGTGATCACCCTTCCTTCTGCAGGAGAGTTAAAACGCTCTTTCCAAATACGCATTTACAAAACTTGACAACCTACAGGTCAAAAAACAAACCTCAACAAATTTCAGAGAATAAGTTTCATATAAAGTATGTTCTCTGCCCACAGTGCAATTAATCGAGAAATTAACAATAAAAAATTGACTTAAATGCTCGTACATATAAATTTGGAAAGGTTAGACACATTCCTAAAAATTCATGGCTTATAGAGGAGATTGCAATGGAAACTACAAATTATTTAGTGCTGAATGGAAGTCAGTTTTATTGGGTGGACCTAAATTGGTTTTTAGAGGTGTATTTGTAAACTATGCATTTATTATAGAACAAGAAAACCTAACAATAAATAAGTGACATTTTAACTAAAGGAAATAATAGGAGAATGACAATAAATCTAAAGAACATAGAAGAAAAGAAGGAAAGATGTGAGAAGAAATTCATCAAATATAAATTGAAGAAAAACAGAAAAGATCACCAAAAGCAAAATACTCTCTGAGAAAACAAAATAGAAAAATTCCTAGCAAGACTAAACAAGGAAAAAATGCTATAAAGGAATAACATTAGGAATGAAGACAGAACGTGGCAGATAGAGTACAGATTTGGAAATGGTTCAAGGATACTACAATTGACTTTGTGACAATAATTCTTCGGTTTTTTTTTTTTGAGGAAGATTGGCCCTGTGTTAACATCTATTGCCAATCTTCCCTTTTTTCTTTTTTTTCCCCGAAGTCCCAGTACATAGTTGTGCATCATAGTCGTAGAGTTGTAGCTCTTCTATGTGGGATGCCGCCTCAGCATGGCTTGATGAGCAGTGAGTGGGTCTGCTCCCAGGGTCCAAACTGGCGAACGCTGGGCGGCCGATGTGGAGCTCTTGAACTTAACTGCTACGCTACTGGGCCGGCCCCCAATAATTTTTAAATGTAAATATAATGGACAGTTTTCTTGAAGAAAAATTAATTACCAAAATTAGTTCAAGACCAAATGGAAGACGTGAACCAACTAATAACCAACACAGAAATCGAATTAATTAGCAAAAATTTATACCTCCGAACAACAAATAAAATCTACCAAGCTCAGATAACATTACAACAAGAATTACCAAACCTTCAAGGAACAGACAGTCCTGTTATATGCACTCTGCTTCACAGAATGGCAGGAAATGGGAGACTAATTTATTTTCTGAGGCTGGTATAACCAGGTGCCTAACGCTAAATGACAGTTCATGGAAAGAAAATGTTACACCAATCTCAATCGCAAACATAGATGCCAAAAGAATAAAATCTTAAGAGGGAGACTGGCAGATGAAATCTAGCAGTGTTAAAATAACTGCAGCTCCTTTTAGTTTATCCCATAAATGCAAGGAGAGTTCTCAACTCAAAAATTTAGGGACAAATGGCAGCACACCAAAAGATGGAATGAAGAGGATGAACAAATCCAACTGATCGCATTAATAGATGCCAAACAAGTGTTCAACAAAATTCAGCGTTCATCGATGATTTCATGTGCAAAATTCTTAATGAACGATGAATAGAATGAAATTTCCTTATTTGAATAAATTTAGATACGGTGCAGGCTAAGCTGCTGAACAAAGAGACCCACATGGCTCGGGACAAGGCGGAGTCTGTCTCTGTGGCATGTAACAACGCCAGGAAAGCAGCAGCCGCGGTCAGGCAGGGGCTCTGAGCTCACCCAGGGACACAGGCTCCTCCTGTCCTGAGGTCCTCACCCACCTGTTCAAAGTGGGTCACCAGCCCCATCGCCACTTCCACAGAAAGAGAAGGAGGCAGAGTGACATAGAATTCACACACGTCGCTTCTCCTTGTCCATTCATGAGAACGTAATCATGTGGCCACACCGAGACAGGGAAATATAGTTTCCATCCATGTGCCCTGCTAAAACCCCAAGGAGTTCTATTTTTTTTTGAGGAAGATCAGCCCTGAGCTAACATCCGTGCTAATCCTCCTCTTTTTGCTGAGGAAGATCAGCCCTGAGCTAACATCTATTGCTAATCCTCCTCCTTTTTTTGTTCCCCAAAGCCCCAGTAGATAGTTGTATGTCATAGCTGCACATCCTTCTAGTTGCCGTATGTGGGACGTGGCCACGCATGCCCGGAGAATCAGTGCGTCAGTGTGCGCCCAGGATCTGAATCCGGGCCTCCAATAGTGGAGCGCGCTTAACTGCTAAGCCACGGGGCCAGCCCAAAAGTTCTATTACTAGTAGGAAAAAATAAGGGAGAATGGGTAACAAGGGACAATTTGCAGGCTGTGCCACACCTGATAAATATTAGCTATCAAAAATATAGAGTAAACATCATACTTAGTCTTACATTTTCCAAGTATTCTCATTAAAGTCGCAATCAAGGCAAGAATTCCTTCATTGTCACTTATGTTCAACATTGTATTGGTGGATCGAGACAATGCAATAGGACAAGAAAAAGAACAGAAGCAAACACTAGAAAATACTATGATAGTCCACATAGAAAATCCAAGATTGCCAATGGGCAAACTGGTATAGGTAGTACAAATAATTATACAGCTATAACTAATAACCAGCAAGTTTGCTGGATACAAAAGCAATAGAATTTATAGATACCACTAATAATCAATAACAAAATAAATAGAGAAAAATCCTAATTTTAAGCAACCAAAAGTATAACCTTTAGAACTGTGCAAGACGTTTACTGGGAAAAATTATGAAATATGTTGTATCCATGAATATGAAGACTCATGTCATAAAGATGTCAATTCTCCCTAAATTAGCCTATAGAGTCAATGAACTTTGAATAAAATATTATAAAAGATTTTTTTCCCATGAGACTTGGAAAACTAGTATAAAAGGATAATGGAAGAGAAATGGACCAAAATAACTTTTACATTTTTAGGAAATAAAAACTTATAAACGATTACTTTAAAATAATAGTAATTAGGAAAGTATGGGAATGGATCAAGATGAGACAGATAGACAGAAAGAACAAACTGGAAAGCTCAGAGATAACACATCTGTGTATGGAAACTTGACTTTTTGTTGTTGTTGTTGAGGAAGACTAGTCTGAGCTAACATCCATTGCCAGTCCTCTTCTTTTTGCTGAGGAAGATTGGCCCTGGGCTAACATCTGTGCCCATCTTCCTCTACTTTATATGTGTGACACCTGCCACAGCATGGCTTGATAAGCCGTGTATAGGTCTGCACCTGGGATCCAAACCCATGAACCCTGGGCCGCCAAAGTGGAGCACGTGAACCTAACCACTACACCACCGCGCCAGCCCCAAAACTTGACTTTTGACAGAGGCAGGAACACATCAGGGGATGGTAGACCATCTGATGGTGGTGCTGACTTGGACCAATGGCTTTCCATATGGAAAATTGAATCCCTACCTCACACCATACACAAAATCCATTCCAGATGGATTAAAGACATTAAAGTGAAAAGAACTATAAAACTTTTAGAAGAAAATATAAAATAAGGTCTTATTTTTTATTTTATTTTTTTTGTGTGTGAGGAAGATCAGCCCTGAGCTAACATCCATGCTAATCCTCCTCTTTTTGCTGAGGAAGACCGGCTCTGAGCTAACATCTATTGCCAATCCTCCTCCTTTATTTTTGCCCCCAAAGCCCCAGTAGATAGTTGTATGTCATAGCTGCACATCCTTCTAGTTGCTGTATGTGGGACGTGGCCACAGCATGGCCGGAGAAGCGGTGGGTCGGTGCGCACCCGGGATCCAAACCCGGGCCACCAGTAGCAGAGCGCGCGCACTTAACCGCTAAGCCACGGGGCAGGCCCTAAAACACTGTCTTTATGACCCCAGAGTATGGAGGAATTTTTAAATATGGTACAAAAAACTACACACCGTAAAGGGAAAAGGTGGTAACTTAGCCTTGATAAAGTTTACACTGCATCTTGAGGCCTCGCTCAAAGCTGGCACACCATCACCTCTGCCATATCCTGTTGGCCCAAGTGAGTCACAGGCCTCCCAATTACAGGGTGGGAAACTCCACTCCACTAGCAAAGAACACTGGTGGGTGTTGGTTTGGAAATCTGAGCTTGGAAGCCAAGGTCAAAAGGAAACGCCAAGGAGCCGCCTTTCATGTTCCGACCAGTCAGTCTTCAGAGATGAGAATCCCTGGATCTCCCTGAGAACTCTGAGGACGGAGCCGTTCATCAATCACTCCCTTTGGCAGCAGCATGGGGCACAGCACACAGCTGGTCCAGGTGCGGATCCGGCCCTCCCTGAAGCAGGGCCCTCCCTGGACTGCTGAGGGAGCCGGAGGTGTGCAACGGCGCCGGGGACCCTGTGTGCAGGGTCTTTGGCTGCAAATGTCTGAAGGGCTTTCCAGCAGCAGCCAAGGGGCTTGTGTGCCTGGGAGAGCATGAGCAATGTGCATTCTCACCTTGAGAAAGCTCTGCCGGCGTCTCTGAGGTCAATGTAGGGGTTGAAGCATTTTTTTTTCTCATATATATATATATTTTAATTTTTTACTGAGATAACATTTGTTTATAGTATTATATAAATTTCAGGTGTACATCATTATAGTTTGACTTCTGTGTAGTCTGCATTGTGTTCACCACCCAAAGTCTAGTTGTCTTCTGTCACTGTACGTATATCCCCCTTTACCCCTTTGACCATTCCCCCCTGCCCCTTCCCCTCTGGTAACCAGTGATCTGTGCTCCATATCTGTGTGTTTGTTTTTCTATCTTCCAGGTATGAGTGAAATCATACAGTATTTGTCTTTCTCCCTCTGACTTATTTCACTTAGCGTAATACCCTCAAGGTCCATCCATGTTGTTGCAAATGGCAACAACGGCTGGGTATATTGCATTGTGTACATACACCACATCTTCTCTATCCATTCATCTGTTGACGGGCACTTGGGTTGCTCCCAGGTCTTGGCTATTGTGAATGATGCTGCAATGAGCATAGGGGTGCACAGATCTTTTCAAATTAGTGCTTTCATGTTCTTTGGATGAATAGCCATAAGTGGAATAGCTGGATCAGATAGTAGCTCTACTTTTAATTTCTTGAGGCGTCTCCATACTGTTTCGATTGGAGCATTTTTGGCAAGCTCGTCCCTGCAGCTTCCATGCTGAGTCCATCTGGCCGCCCAGACCAGGAGCACAGAAGTCACCCTTGCTGCCTGCCCACCAGGCATCGAGGCCTCCAGAGCCCCCTTTCCTGCCCATCCACTCCCCGGTGCCCATGAAGCTGCCTGCCGAGACCACCACCCCAGACGCCCTGGGTGCTGAGGACCTCTTCACTGGGCACCTGTCCCCCCCAGTCTTCCCTTCCCCGCTGCCAGGGAGCTTCCCAACCAGGATCAGATCAGCTCCCTCTCCCGCACAGAACCCTGCAGCATTCTCCGCTGCCTGCTGGCAAAAGTCCCTTTTCTGAACCAGGGATTCAAACCCAGGTAGCCCCCAAACACGCCTCTGACCACACCCCCTGCCCCACGGGTCCCTGAGGGCCGCACCAGCTCGGCATTCCTGCTCCTCTGTTCCCACTGCTCCCAGGACCTTGTCCATCTGGCAAATTCCAATTTATCTTCAGGAATCTCTGCAGTGGCACCACCTCCAGGAAGCCTTCCTGGAGGCACCGAGCAGAGTCGATCTCCCGCCTTTGAGCTGCAACTGGCAACAACTCCCCTCTGGTTGACGACAAATGGCTGGCCCTGGACCACGTGTTCTCTGGGGGCAGGACTGACGTCCAGTTTGTTTCCAGGGCCCGGGTGCCCGAATGTGGAGAAAGAGGTGGCGGTGGGGCTGGGTTAGAGGCCCAGCCTAAGGAGGATCCACCGAAAGCTGGAGAGGTGAAGGGATCGCCCCGGCCTGGCCTGGTTCTGACACCCCGCGCAGAGAGCGGGCACTGCTGCAGCGGTGGCAATGGCTTCCTTCAGGATAGGGAGCGCTTACTGAACAGAGCATACGAGGGTGGCGGCTGCCCTTGCCCCGGGCGCCGCAGGGCCCCACAGCTCCCCGGAGCCGCTCTGCGCCTCCGGGACCCGACACATCTGCTGGAGGATGCTGCGGTCTGGACGGATCACAGCTCCCGGGATGTGGAGATGGGTGGACAAGCTGGCAGGGCCACAGGTGTCCCCTCTGCCAAGTCCCTCCTGTCACAGGTAAGGCCCCGAGCCACATGGCAAGACAGTCCACCCATCATGGCCAGAGCTGGCCTGCTGGCCTCCAGCCAGGTGCTCGTTTCTCTGCCTCTGGTGTAAAATCAGGGTCGTGTGGGAGAGAGCGTCCACCTCCCCTGACCTGCCACCTTAAAATCCCTTTCTAGGCCTGTTTCTGCCCCTCCCTGTGGGCCAAAGACTATAAGAGCTGAGGCCCTGGACGCCCCCCCCAACCTGACCATGGGCCTGACAGGCACATAGAGAGGAGGGGTCTGGCCTCAGGTCTGCTCCAAGAGGGCCGGTGGCCGGGAGGGTGAGGGTCTGGGAGAAGAGAAACGGCACAGGAAGAGAAAACTGGGGAGATGAAGACCCGCTGGCCTGGATTGGAGTCGGGTTGTCATCAAGGAGAAGGGGGGGCTTCCACCAGCTCTGGGCAAACCCTCCCGGTCCCCAGGCCAGCACGGGGCAGGCGGTGGTCATGTTGGAGACCCTTGCCTCCTCCTGTCACCCCAGCCCAGTGGGCAGGGCCAGCACAGCATCGCCCGTCCTGCAGGTGCGGGTCAGGGAAGGCACACAGCACCCCGGGGCTGAGACAGGAGCCTCCTGTTCAGGAAGACCCAGCTCCCTACTGTCTCTGCTCCTCCTCGGTGTCGGGGTCTGTGAAATGGGGACAGACTCCCTCCCTTGTAGGGCGTCTGAGGGACTCCTGAACCAGCGCTGCCAAGGGACTGGGGCACACGTTCACCATGACGGTGCCTCGCAGCCCCACCCCGCCCGCCTCTAATTGAATTCTTCCAGGGGCTGCCTGCATGGTTGCAGGCCCCTCGCCCACTCAGCCCTGCATGACGAGCTGTGAAGTTTCCGCCACAAATCCCTGGCACACTCTGCCTCGCCATTCGCATTCTCCTTTTGGTTCAGTCTTGCCTGGGGCTCCATTAAACCGAGCTTATAATTAAGGAAATGTGATCGGAAAATTAGCCGATGTGCGAGACGGGAGCCTCGGTACAGTTACAAACGACAGCATCTTCTGCACCCTGATTAGCCTGCTCAGCGCAACTTGAGGTTAAGCGGAAGAACGCCGGATTAATCCAGATTGACAATTACGACCGTGTTCTTCTCCAGCGTCGAGCTCCCCCCACCCCATGGCTCCCTGCCAGGAAGGTATTGTGTTCCGAGACGAAAATACTTTTCATTTTTTCTTCAATTTCCGTTTAAAAAGTTCCAAATGTGCAGCCATATGATGTGAAACTTAACTTCAAGAAAATCCTGTGGGGGTTTTGACGGTGGAGAAAACGTGGGGGTCTGATCCGCTGACCCCAAGCTGGCGGAGGATACGGTTTCAAGCCTTTCTTCTCCGCCCTCCCCTCCCCTGCCGCCCTAAGGAGACAGGCGAGCCGGAGATGGATCCTCGAGGAAGATGGGAGAGCCTTCGCAGCGGCGGAATCCACCGAGACTCTCCTGCCTCGGAAACGCGCCCAAACTCGCAGGGCCCTGAAGGCTGGGAGCCGGGAGACCTGGGTTCCAAGCTCTGCTTCTGGCCGCCTGGGTTTCCTTGGCCTAAATTAAACTCAATAAATAATTGTGCCAGGGAATCTTCTAAAAGCACAATTAACTCATTTCATCCTCTCAAAACCCCGTTAGGCAAAGCTCTTATTTCCACTTGACAGATGGGTAACCTGAGGCCCAGGGGGGCTTAGTAACTTGTTCAGGCAGGTGCCACAGCAGGCGGGCAGTGGAGGCCGAATTCAAGCCCAAAAGACGTGACTCTGGTGCTTGGATCGGTGAGGTGCCCACATCAAGGGGCACCCCAGACCCCCTCCAGCCCCTCTAGCAGCTGTCTGTCTACAGGTCAGTGTGTTGGGCTCCTCTGTCTGAATTCTGTAAAGAGGAAAAGGAGAAGATGGGAGCCAGGAGTGCGCGTCTGAGGGTCGGCTCTCCGTCCTCGAGGCCCCACCCCCTGGGCCCTGCAGGACAAGCGTGGGGCACTCACCTCTGCCCATACAGCCCCGGCCCAGCAGTGGGCACGGAGGGGCTCAAGCAACAGCCATCTGCCTGGCGTGGAATCACAGCGATCTGTAAAGATGCTCGCTGTGCATTGTTACAATCTCATTACAAAGTGGGCAGACGGAAGAGCCGGTGTAGTTTGCACCTACCTCTGTAAATGTGCAGATGAAGTGGATGTAAAATGTTTCCACACTGCAGATTATTCAGGAACTAGGCAGAGACCCAGGAAACTCACGGATGGTGAGGCTGTGCCCAGCGTTGATCAATTATATCAATTAGTGTCTATCACTGTGCCTGCCCAGAGGAGGTGCTCGGTGTCTGCTGATCGAAGGAACAAATGAATGAATGAAGGACGCCGTCGTTTGCTCACCACTGAAAACCTCCGAGGTCCGCGGGGGTCAGCTGGGCCATGTCAGCCTGCTCACCTCGGCTCCCCAGGCCTGGCACCCCCATGGTTCACTGGGGTCGCTTGTGCGTCAATTTTTGTGCAGTGCGGGTGGCAGTGTTTGTATGATAATGGGCAACAAGAGGGGGCATGGGAGGTGACAGTACTAGGGGCCCCTTGGCCCGTGTGACCTGAGCCCCAGGGGCACCAAGAGAACCCTGGCTGAGTGTGGCCACGACCATGTCTCCCGGAAGGGGTTGACGTCGAGCCCCTCATCCTGATACTGTCCCCGGGAAGGGGGCGCCACTGGAACATCGCCACTGCACAGTGAAGGCGGGAAGGGGGCGGCTCAGGGAGTTTTCGGGACTGACACACAGGGTGGAGGCAGGACTTGAACTCCCAGCCCGGCCCCAGGAGCTCAGACAGGCCAGGGCCAAAGCCAGGCACAAGGTGTGCAGATGGCACGTGGTGGTTTTCTCACAGCCCCTTCACCCTGAGGACTCTTCCCGTAGGATTTATGCCCTGGGCACCCCCACAGTCATGTGCCACCACTTGGCTAAACTCTCAGGGGCCCCCAGGCTCTTCCCCCATCCCTGCCAGGCAGATTCCCCTCTGCTTTTCACACCAGCCTGAGGCCGGGGCCTCGGCAGGCTATAGCGGTCTCCCTCCATCAAGGCTCCGGCTCACCACTCAGCAGATCATTCAGGCTGAAGCCAGAATCTCCCCCTAAACGTCCCACTAATTCAGACCAGGCCCAAGCTGCTGAGTTCTGTCTGGGGAGCCTCAAGGAATCACGGATGCAATGCATCAAATGAGGAGCACGTTTGTAGTGCATGGCCCCTAACAGACAAATGGAATTCTAGACTCTCTGGGGTGGAAGAATCTTAAAAGGCATCCTATCCAGCCATCCCCGTCTACCGCCACTACCATCGAGGACTCAGAGCTCTCCACACGACCGAGAAAAACTAACACCAACACTCAGCCTCTTACATAGCTCTGGGGACGGAGAGCTCACTACCTCACAGTGCTCCCTGCTGCTCTACCATCAACTCTGTCCTTCCTGAAATGCAGGGAAACAGGTGTGTCCCCTTGCAGTCTTCAGCACTGTCCTCAGGGCCACACAGGATGTGTATGTCCCCTATTCCTTGCCATGGTGCTCCCAGGGTCTAAGGTCCCGTCCCCTAGGTAACAAGGCCGGATTCCTGCCGTGGCCTTGCTCTGCATCCTGAGACACCTCAGGCACTATCTAGTCACCCTCAATCTCTGAGCAACTTCAAGGTTCCCCAAGGAGTCGGTGAGCTGCCCCTCGTGGGGGCCATGAGCCTGAACCAACTCTGAACCTGACCAAGGTATAGGGCACTGCATGTGGGAGCTGCTCTGAGTGACGGCCCCTCTGGGACCAGGCACATTGCCAGCAGGTCTCATTTAAGCCTCACAACCAACCTAAGAGTGAGTACTATTCTTCCCACTACACAGATGAGGAAACCGAGGCTCAGAGAGGTGCAGTGATTTGCCCAAGACCACACAGTTGAGGGTGACGGACCCATGGCTGCCAACTCCTCTGAACCAAAGGCTGGACTGGGCCCTGGTTCCACTCTCAGCAGGCCCAGCGTCCCCACTGTATCAGCTGCCCTGATGCCCCTGACTGCCAACCGCCAGCAGCCATGTCCCTCTGCCTGGGGACTGTCTCTGCTGCCGGGTTTCTCTGCCCACGTGCAGCCAAACGTGCCCGGGAATTCATCTATCCTACCCAGGAGCAGCCCTCAAGCCGCGCTGGCAGGAGCTGGTGACAAGCCCCAGCCCCTGCACCCCTGGGGGATAACTCCAGGCCTGTGTCCTTCACCATCTCCTGCAGCTCCCAGGGCTCAGCCCTGCTGCCCACAGCGGAAGCCTGTCCAATTGCACGCCACTGCCCTTTCCATCACCTCCCTGCGTCCTTCTCCCCTCGACCCGGGTTTCCTGGGACCACCTCCCAGGTAAACTCTTGCCCACCCATCCTTGTCTCGGCATCTGCTTCTGGGGGCCCAAGATAAAAGGTCTGCAATGGAATCCTCTAAGGTGCCCTGAAGGCACCCTCCTGATCTAAACCTGGTGGGGGATTTTTCTTTGTGTTTTGTGTGTCTGTACTCTGATACTTCACGAAGCGGTTTGGGGTCTCACGCGACTTCTGGAATCGATAAGAAACGTGTCAAAACAAGAGTTTGGAGACAGAGGTGCTAATGGAGGTGGTGGGAGGATTTGACTGGATGTCACCGATTCCAGGACGTCTCAAGGTGGCATCAAAAATAATAATGAAGTGACAACAGCGTCAACAATAAATCCTGATGTTAACGTCGATGACTTATCTTGTCCTGCAAAAGTCAAGAACAGGGGCCAGCCCCCTGGCCTAGTGGTTAAGTTCAGTGTGCTCCGCTTCGGAGGCCTGGTTTCGGTTCCCGGCGTGGACCTACACCACTCCTCCGCGGCCACACTGTGGTGCCACAAACAAAATAGAGGAAGATTGGCACAGATGTTAGCTCAGGGCCAATCCTCCTCAGCAAAAAAAATAAAAAGTAAAAAAAGTCAAGAACAGAACGTGCCCCGGTTTTGGGCTGTGGCTCTTCCAGCTCCCCTGGGACTAGATAGAGATGAGCAGGGGCAGTGCCCAGCTTCTAGAACTCCAGGACCCAGCGTTGGAGGACGGGCACAGGAGCCAAGAGCACTGGCAGGGCCAGGCAGAGCCCAGGGGCCACAGTCTTGCCCGTGGGGGTCAAACAGCTTTCGGTTTCTGCTCAGCCAGCCGCAGCTGTGGGACCTCGGCAGGCCACTTCCCGGGTCCCAGCTTCCTCCTAGAGTCGTGATGAGGATTACGAGACAGAGCCACACAGGATCCTCCAGCAGGCGGGTGCTCAATGAATCGTGGTGGCTGCCAGGAGCTGCGCAGAGAAGGTGGACCGGCACTTGGAGCCAAATGAGGAGGGCTTCGGAGAAGACCCCAGAAAGCCCCAGAGAGGACTGGAAGGTTCTGGAGCCCAGGTGGAACGCACCGTCTGCAGAGAAGGGCTGGAACAGACCAGAAAGGTGATTCCACAGAGACCGGCTCTCCGACGGATCTTGTGCCTCGAACAGAGCCGTCGGGCCAAACGACTCCTGATGTCCTCGTCCCTGCACTGGCCCTGCCTCCCCAGGGCCTTCATGAGACCTACTACGCGCCCAGCCCCTGCTCTCAGCTGACACTTCCCTGAGAGCACCTGCCAGAAAGGATTAAGAAGTTGGGTAGGAAGCCCTGGCTTTGTTTGGGAATTTTCCCCCAGCTGAGAAGGAGAGCGAAAGAAGGAAAGAATGACCAATTATTCACTGTGCTGTCTTCAGATGAAAGGCCCTTTTTGTGGTCCTTCCCGGGCTCCTGTTTGGGCTGTCAACAGCAATTTGACGAGGAATGTTGGTCGGCCTGACCTGTTTTTTCAAGACGGTAACCTATATTGTGTATCATCTCGGTCCGGGAGATAATCAGCCAGCATCCTCCACAGCACAAGCCCCTCCAGCTGAACTTCACCTCCAAAACCGGGAAAATTGATTGGAAAAAAATTCAGGGAAATCTCCCACTAATGATATTTTGAGTTCAGGAACCGGGAGGAGGGGGAAATTAAAGTGGCTTAATCTGGTTCTCCCCACATGGATTTCAGTGCTGAATGGTCAATTGTCGCTAAATTCTAATTGGTTCTGGGTCACTCCCTTTGAAATAGTGGCTGCGTTCTGTTCATTTTTTCAATTAAATCTTAACAATTCACATCTGACAAAACTCAAAAATCTTGTCAAAAATTGTTCAGATTTGTGTAGCGAGAATGTGCAAGAAGCAAGATGGGGCTCAGACCAGAGGAAACTTTAATACCGAGGAACAATTGATGAGAACACTGGTTTTATCACTTCCAGCCTCACCTCCCTGTACTGCAGAGAGCGAGTCTTTCTCACCAACTTACGAAAAACACTGGAGGAAACTGTAAAAGAGCACAGACGCCCTTGTCTCAGCGATGATTGCGCTCTGGATGTAGAGATCTGGCCCTTTTCGCATTTCTTCTCTCGCTGTGAGAAAGTTTTATTTTATTCCTGAGGTACCGTAGGAGTTGGCTTGACGCAGACAAACGAGGGCTTTGCAGCAAGGGATCGGGTTCAAAGCTGGCCGCCACCGCTGGAGAGCTGGGTGCTATTTCCTGCAAGGGGCCTCACCTCTCTGAGCCTCAGTTTTCCCATTTATAAAGTGGGAACAATTTTTCTAGCTTTATGGTCGTAATGAACACCGCCTGGCGGGAAGAAGGCGCTCTGTAAGAGAAGCTGTCGTTACTGTCACGCGAATTATAGACTCTTTATGGCTCAGTCCCAGACTCTCGCTTTTCATATCAAGAAACTGCAGACCAGAGAGGGTCAGTGACTTTCCCAAAGTTGGTTGGTTCTGGAGCCAGAAAGAGAAATCAAAGCTTTTCTCAAAGCTGCTTCTAGAAGGTAACATTTCAGAACGTGTGTGTGGCTGCCTGGAGCCCACGACTGAATGCTATGGCCAGGCTGCTCAGTGTGGTCCCTGGACCAGCAACCTGGACATCACCTGGGAGCTTATCAACAATGCAGAGTCTCGGGCCCCACCCCAGACCTGCTGCATCAGATTCTGCGTTTTACCAACCGACCGAGATCCCCACTGGTTCCAGTGCACGGGAGAGTTTGAGAAGTGCTGGTTTGTGGCATATCATCAGACTCTAATGGCTTGGAAATTAGAGCCTCTGCCAATTCCGAGACAGCCCTGTGCCCCCTCTGCCCTCACAGGTGGGCCTACGCCTGTGTAGTCTGGCTGGGCGGCCCTGCAGAGGTTGGCAAGGAAACTCGGACGCTGCAGGAGGCAGCATCTCTGGGACTCAGCCCCGTGGGAATCCTCCTCATTCTTTCTCACCTGTGAGCCCCACTCACCTCCTCCCTGGTTGCTGCTTCTGACCCCCTGCTTAATCCACGCCACCCTCTCACCCCTACCGTGGGCCCTGCCCCATCCCTGGCCTCAGCCCTTCCAGGTTTGTGGCCGAGATCCGCTTATCGGGGCCTACGTCTCTGCCTGAGGGTGCCAGGGAGTCAACACCCCCTCTGGCGGCCCTCAGCCAACAAGTGCAGAGTTGGGGTGCGGACGCCCACCTCCCTCGGCCCTCAGTGGGAGGACTCCACGACGTGGGAGGACCAGGTTGGCAGGACAGCTCATTGCTCAGGGGGTGACTGGCTTCCCTCCTCCCCTGCTAGTGTGCCCTGCACCCCCCAAACCAACTCCTCGCTCTCAGCTCCCGTCTCAAGCTCTGCTTCTGGGGACCCCAGCCTTAGGACCCCCACTGCCCCTCCCAACTGGGGAGGGAGGCAGGGGTGGTCAGGGAGGTCCTGTGGCCCAAGAATAAGGATAGGGGATAGCAGCGGGGCCATGCGGGTGTCAGGCCAGGCAGGTTTAGGTTTGGTGGTCTCTCCAGCTGCTGTGTGGAGGATCAGCGGCGACGGGGCTGGCGGGGAGAGGATGAAGGCAGGGAGACAACATGGTAGCTGGGAAGGGTGTTGGGGCTGGAATTGGAAGGACCTGGGCAGCAGGGGAGGAGACGGGGCAGGAGGACTCCGTTGAGGCAAAGGTTGACTCTGCGTGGTTCGTCCAGCCTCCCATCCTCTGGACCAGTTTCAGTCCTGCTCCAAATCCAAGGCTGGGCCATAGTCTCACCTCCTCCAGACAGCCCTCCCTACTGCTTCACCATGGCCCTGAGAACACACTCACTCCCGCTCGCCCACACGAGAGCACCTGACCTCAGCACAGCCCCAGGGGTTCTTGAGCCGCTCCCCCATTAAGGTACAAACGCTGGTCACCCGGATCCCGAGAGGGGTCACGGTGCTGTGACAGAGAATCAGAGGCCTGGGGGTCTGCCCTGGGCCCGCCTGGGACAAGCCACCCGGCCTCTCTGGCCTCGGTGCCCTCACAGCCCATGTGGGGAGGGGGCTTCTCTCCCAGGGACTCGGGATGTGTGCCCAGAGCGGCACCTGGCCGCCGTGGTGAATGTGGACACGGAGCTAGGCCCCGACCGCTGCTCCTGCAGGGGCTCTGGCAGAGGCTGCTCCAAGGGGAAGATGAGAGGCAGTTGTCGCTCAAAATCCTGGGCGTGGACGACCACGTGCAAAAAAATAAATCAAGACACAGACCTCACACCCTCACAAAAATTAGCTCAAAATGGATCACAGACAAGACTAGAAAACTCCTAGAAGACAAGCCAGGGAAAATGACTTTTGATGCAACACAAAAAACACCATGTAGGAAAGAAAAAATTGGTAAATTGGACTGCATTAAAATTAAAAACTTCTGCTCTGTGAAAGACACTGTCAAGAGAACGAATACAAACAGCTCTTAAAAGTCAGCAATAAGTGGGCAGGCTCGGTGGTGTAGTGGTTAAGTTCGTGCGCTCTGCTTTGGTGGCCCGGGGTTCACAGGTTTGGATCCTGGGCGCAGACGTATGCAGTGCTAGTCAAGCCATGCTGTGGCAGCGTCCCACATATAAAATAGAGGAAGATTGGCACAGATGTTAGCTTGGGGATAATCTTCCTGACCAAAACAGAAGAAAACTCAACAATAAGAAAACAATCAACCCGGTTGAAAAATGGGCCACAGACCTGAAGAGACGCCTCACAATGAAGACACAGATGACAAGTAAGCCTATGAAGAGACGCTCCACATCATATGTCATCAGGAAAACACAAATTAACATAACAATGAGATACCTATCAGAACTACACACTTGTCAGAATGGCTAAAATCCAGAACACAGCCAACACCGCAGGCTGGCGAGGACGTGGAGCACAGAAACTCTCCTCATAGCTGGTGGGAATGCAGAATGGTACAGCCATGTTGGAAGACAGTTTGGTGGTTTCTTAAAAAACTATCCACACTCTTGCCATATGATCCAGCAATCCTGCTCCTTGATATTTACCTGAGTGCGTTGAAAACTTATGTCCACACAAAACCTGCACTCCAATGTTTATAGCAGCTTTATTCATATTCACCAAAAATTGGAAGAGACTAAGATGTCCTTCAGAAGGTGAATTGATAAGCAAACTGTGGACCATCCAGACAATGGACTATTGTTCAGCAACAAAAAAAAATGAGCTATCAAGCCATGAAAAATAGGAGGAACCTTAAATGCGTATTACTAAGGGAAGGAAGCCAATCTGGAAAGATTATACACTGTATGATTCCAACTCGATGACATTCTGGAAAAGGCAAACCATGGAGACAGTAAAAAGATCAGTGGTTGCCAGGGGTTGGGGGGAGGGAGGGATGAGTAGGTGGAGCACAGAGGATTTTTAGGGAGTGAAACTACCCTGTATGATACTGTAATGATGGATACGTGTCACTGTACGTTTGTCCAAACCCATAGAGTCTGCAACACCAAGAGTGAAACTGCCCATAAATTATGGACTTTAGTTCATAAGAAAGTAGCAACGTTGGCTCGTCAACTGTGACAAATGTATCAGCCCCACGCAGGATGGTAACTAACGGGGAGACCACGGGCAGAGGGGGTGGGGAGTCATACGGACATTCTCCGTGCTTTCTGCTCGGTTGTTCTGTAAGCCTAAAACTGCTCTAAAAGTAAATTCTATTAGTTAAATTAAAAAAAGAATTCTCAGCATTGGCTGCCCCAGAGCTGCTGCATGAGGTGTCTGGACCCTGATGAGGCTCATCGAGGCGCACACTAACACCAGCCCCACTCAGCTCTGCTCGGGGCCGGGTTTGCCCTGGGAGCTGACCCAGGGCCCAGGAGACACATGGAGGAGTCCAGCCCTGCCTGGAGGGGTGGCGGAGAGAAGGGACATGAGGTCTGGGCCCTTAGCAGGAGGGGGCAGTCAGTGACAGGGGCCACTGGGCTCTCTGGAATAGGGACAGGGAAGGTGAGGCGATGAGGCCCCAGAGACAAGCAGGGGCAGAGCTGGAAGGCTTCCTGGAGGAGGGGGTCCTGCGGCTGAAACTCAGTGGTCACTGAAGAGGCTCCCTTCCCTCAGGCTGGTCCCAGGGGCTGGCCATCCTGTGCCTCCACCCATCCCTCCCCAATCCCCGGCCAAGCCTAGGACATGCCCTCCCGCCCCGGTCCTCCCCCTCCCTTCCAAGCCCCCCTCAGCTCCCACTAGGACTGTTGTAGGCACAGCCCCTACACCCGTAGCTTCTGTTGTCCTCAGGAGGAAGCCCATGCCTGGCCCGGCTTCCAGCCCCAGAGACCCACCTTGCCTGCACCGCCTGGCCCTCCTGGGACCAGCCAGGGGAACCAGGGCTGGATGAGCACACGGGAATCTCTCCAGGTGGGCTGGGAACTGCAGGGGTCACATCCCGCTGATGGGGCTGAGCCGGCCCAAGCGGCAGGTCCTCCTCCTGCTGGAGGAGATTTTGGGACAAAGACCCCTCTCAGCCCCGGCAGGGGTACTAGGTGGGTAGGTGATGGCCTGTCCACAGAGGAGGGGACGAGGGTCTTGCCTGACCTAGTGCTTCTTGGACGGGGGGCCTAAACCTCCAGAGCTCAGCGCACTTGTGAGAAGGGGGCTTGGCGGGGCAAAGGACTCCCCGAGGGACCTCAGGCCCTTTGTGATCATGATCTTTGCCTGCCCTGGGCTGCAGCCAGGTGGGCCCAGAGCCAGCTTCCTCAGTCCTGGGGAGTAGGCAGGGGTAGGGGAGGGGCGGCACGCAGCTGCAGGGGGCCGGGCGGCCCTGGGGAGAGGAAGCATTTCTGCAGTACTTGGCCTTGACCCCGGGAGGTGAGGGCCACCCTGCAGTGGCCGCAGCACTCTGCTAATCCATTATTGAACACCTCTGCTGGCAACCAGGCAATTAGCACCGGGGCCTCCATCCTGATGGCTAATTGCACTAATTGATAGGGTCGGACACTGTCCTCCCCAGCCCATGCCCTTGTCCAGGATGGCTTCACGCCTGGGAGCCCAGGCCACAGTTGGGGGACCACTCAGCCAGCCCTCAGCCTTGACCAGGACTTGACTCCAGTCACCCCACCCATCCCCTCAACCCTGACACCTGGTCCTCTGTTCACGTCTCTGTAAGATGGGTGGGGGGACTTGGCTAAGAGCAAAGGTCAGAGTTCAACAGGCCAGAGTCAAGATTCTACAGGTGCTGTGAGTGGAGTAAGTGACTGCACCTCTCCCAGCCTCAGGACGCTCACAGGGCAACAGGGGTGATTGAATGAGGTGATAGATGTGTTTCAGGCCTGGCTCCAAGTGAGGAGCTTGGTAGACTGTCCAGGTGCCATGACAATGATGGTGATAGTGATGAAGGTGATGGTGATGATGGTGATGGTGATGATGGTGATGGTGCTGACGACAGTGATGGTGATGGTGATGGTGGTGATGATCATGGTGATGGTGATGGTTGTGATGGTGATGGTGATGGTGGTGATGATCATGGTGATGGTGATGATTGTGATGGGGATGGTGATGGTGGTGATGATGGTGGTGATCATAAGGGTGGTGATGGTGATGGTGGTGCTGACAATGGGATGGTGATGGTTGTGATGGTGATGGTGATAATGATGATGGTGGTCATGACAGTGATGGTGGTGATGATTGTGATGGTGATGAGGTGATAATGGTGAGAATGATAGTGATGGTGATGGTGGTCATAATGGTGATGATGGTGATGGTGAGGATGAGGAGGATGAGGATGACGGTGGTGATGGGGATGGGGATGAATATGACGATGGTGAGGATGATGATGATAGTGAGCGTGATGATGATGATGATCTCTCTCGCCCCCACAGTAGAGGCTGCAGGGCAGAGCTTGCACGATGCAGTGGTTAAAAGTCTGGGCTCTGGACCCAGCCACTGGGTTCGAATTCTGCGTCTGTCATGTACTTGCCACATGACTTTAAACCTCTTCCTTGATCTGTCTTTGCCTCTATTTCCCCAACTATAACCTGAGGACAATGGCAGTCCTGACCTCGTGGGTTGGTGTGAGGCTTAAGTGAGTCAATACATACACTACTATGGCGTGCAGTAGTTGCCATTGTTCTTTATTATCTTAGATATAAGAATCTCCCCAGTGACTTCACCAAAGTTTAAAGCTTTTTGCTTCAAAAGACTCCATCAAGCAAACAAAAAGACAGCACAAGGAATGGGAGAAAATATTTGCAAAGCACATATATGCCAAGAGACCTGTAACCAGAATATATAAGAAATTCCTACAACTCGAGAATAAAAAAGACAAATAATCCAATTAAAACATAGTCAAAAGATACAAACAGACATTTCTCCAAAGAAGATATAGAAATGGTTGACAAACACAGGCAAAGATGCTCAATATCAATAGTCATTAAGGAAATGCAAATCAAAACCACAGCGAGACGCCACTTCACACTGACTAGGAGGGTAGAGTCAAAAAGACAGACAATGACACGTGTTGTTGAGGATGGGGAGGAATCAGAACCCTCCCACCACTGGAAGTAAACATGTGCAGCCATTTTGGAAAACAGTCTGGCAGCTCCTCAAAAACACAGAGTCGCCAGCATATGACACCGCAATCCACCTCCTAGGTGTGTATCCACAAGAACTGAAGACGTGTGTCCACACAAGAGCTTGTACGTGAACGTTCACAGCAGCATGATTCGTAATAGCCCCAAAGCAGAACAAGCCAAATGTCCATAAACTAATGAATGAACAAGCAAAATGGTATATTCATACAACAGAATATTATTTGGCCCTAAAAAGAACTGAAATACTGACACATGCTACAAAGTGGATGAACCTTGAAAACATTATGCGAAGTGATAGAAATCAGGCACAAAAGGCCATGTATTGTATGATTCCATTTATATGAAATGTCCAGAATTAGCAAATCCATAGAGACAGAGATGGACCCGTGGCTGCCAGGAGCTGGGGGGACAGGGGCACGGAGAATGGCTGCTGACGAGTGCCGGGTTTCTTCCAGGGGTAATGAAAGTGTTCTAAATTAGATAGTGGTGATGCTCTCATAAGTCTGAATACACTGAGAACCACTGTATTGTACACTTTAAAATGGGGGAATTTTATGGCATGTGAATTAGATCTCAATAAAGCTGCTATTTAAAAAGAGAATCCTTCAATAAATGTTGCCGGATCAAGTGTAAGGATTTCCCAAGGGACGTGAGGAGTCAACACGATTCCGTGCTACCTTGAACCCAGGCCGGCTGGCTCTGCAGCACTCTCCCCCGGCCTGACGGTCCTGGGCTGGGCATTCGCTGCACAACTTCGTCTCAGGGTTCTGATGCCAGGGACAGAGGCCACAGGGGGCGGAGAGGTGAGTGGAGAGGAACGTCCTTCTGTGGCCAAGACCCCAACCCCACAGTGTCTCCCTCTCATTGGAATCTTAGGGAACATCCCCTAGAGAGCAGCAAATCCTGCTTAGCACAGCTTAGCAAAGAAAAATCGTTCAGAAAGTTCTACCTGTAAGGTTTTTGTCTCCCCAGCGGCCCCCACACCTCTTCCATCGGTCTGCTGGAGGTCCCACGTGTCCAAAATTGAACAGCCTTCCTCTCCCTCTCCCCTCCTCAAACTGTGCCTCTCCCAGTGTCCTCTGCTCCCCGCCACCCTGGTCAAGAGCTTCGCTCACCATCCTCACAGCCCTGCGCCTCTCTGGTAAGAGCCTCCCTCAGAGCCCCTCCCACGCCCCCCAACCACGAGGACCATTCCTCAGCCTGTTGACTTTGCCCACTGTGAGCTCCTTGAGGGCGCACGTGGCATCCTACTCCCTCTGCGTCTTCAGAGCCCAGCCCAAGGCCTAGCGCTCGGCCAGGCTCAGTTTGGGGACAGATGAATGGCTGAGCCTCCCAGTACTATCGTGCAGGTCGTGCACTGCTCAGAAGAGCTTGGCCAGGGGGATGGGTTAAAGCTGAAATCCAGCTCACTCTCTGCTCACTGCTCAAGAAGCTGAACAGCCCAGAACTTACAGCCTTTTTGTAATTCTCACACGGGCGCTGCGCAGGCCGGCTGCCACCCTCGAGGGAGGGAGAGAGGGAAGGAGAAGGGGGGGAGGAGGGAGGGGAACGTGAACCATGTTAATTGCTCAGAATCAGTGTCCACCAACATTTCAAGATGTGCCCACTGGAGCAAACCGTCCCTTTCGAAAGGGATGGACGTGCACTAACGGTAACAGGCCGAGTTCCACAGAAAACGAACGGTCTCAGGTGGGTGACACAGCTGAGGCTTATTGCTTGCTCCCGCCGTACGTCCCACGTGAGACCGCTGCTCCCCACGGTCAGCCGGGACCCAGGCTGACGGGGGCTCCACCAGACTGTGGCTGCACCGTCCGGTACGCGCGGCCTCCTCGGCCGCCAGCGCGGGGAAAGCAGGACCGCAGCACCGCCCAGAGCTCTTCGCTGCGCACTTCTGTTCACTCTGTGTCGGCCAGGACCGTCTCCTGCCGCCCTGGCACGGCTGAGAGTGCCATCTTCTATGTGCCTGTGGAGGAGGAGAACCAGATACTGGGAGCACTGATCACGTCTACACAGGGTGTCAGCTGATCCTGGATGCTCCACGGCCTGTCACAGTGGCTCACAACCGGACTCCGGCTCACAGAAATGGCTCTCAAATGACAGGGGCCTGGGAGTCCGCTGGGAGCTCGTCGACATGCAGGTTCCCACCCCCAGACGGATGCAGTGGGTTCAGGCTGGGGGTCCGGGTTCAGCCAAGTCCCCAGGGGTTCCAAGGCGGGGGTCCTGGGATCTCCCCTGGGCAGCACTGACCCACGCAGGGTGAGGTATACACCGAGGTACCACGCACCCTAAGCAGGCTTCCCGCACTCCCCTGCCCGCACCCTGCAGGGGCACCAGGTCCCGCAGAGAGCTCCCTCTGGGCCTTAACTGCCCCTTTCATGTGTCGGAATCCCTTCCCCATCCCTTACCCTGTTCTGTGTAGGCTCACCCTTCAGACTCGGTCCAGATGTCACCTCCTCCAGGCGGTCTTCCCTGCTCCTCTGATTGGACATAACTGACCCTTCCTCTGAGCTCCAACATATCACTGTTTTAGCTCTTCTCTTTAGCCCATGTTTTAATCAGTGGTCACTTCCAGGTGCCGGCAGTGGGCAGGGGGTCCACTGTGTGCAAAAGCGATGTGGGGACACAGGGATGAATATGACTCAGTTCCTACCTCAAAGTACCAGGCCCAGGGCTCCCAAGGTGCTGACAAAATGAGAATTCCCTGCCTCACCTAGTCACAGTTCACGTGGTCACATCAAAGGCTCTGAGAAGTTTTGCAATAAAAAAAAAAAAAAAACCATTGAGGGGGCCACTGCCATGGCCTCGTGGTTAAGTTTGGTGCACTCCACTTGGGCAGCCCAGGTTCCATTCCCAGGCGTGGACCTGCACCACTTATCAGTGGCCATGCTGTGGCGGCGACCCACATACAAAATAGAGGAAGATTGGCACGTTGTTAGCTCAGTGAGAATCTTCCTCAGAAAAGAAAAGCCACTGGGCTTCACTTGAGCTGAGGCCTCCCAAGAACACCGGCCCACGGCGTCCGTGACACAAGAATCACCTGCTCACATCGTGACGAGGGAGACGGCCTGGGGACGCGGCTCGGGAGCTGCTGTCCCAGCTGTCTCTGATAGCTGTTCTGGAACAGGATGCCCCACCAGATGGGAGCCACCACGCCGTGCACCCCCGGAGGTGCTGGGCCCTGCAGGGCTCGTGCTCGGAGAGCCAGGGCAGGACGGAAGGAGCACTGGCCACAGGCGCTAAATGCAGGGCATTGTGGTTGGTGACGGGGACGCCTGGGCTGCAGATGTGGATACTGATGCTCCCAAGGTGCTGGCAGCACCTGGATTTTAACTCGGGACCGTGGGGCCTGCTCCTCCTCTACCTGCTCCTTTATTACATCCTGTATGCAGTCAGTGCTCCATAAATGCTTTCTGGACACAGGAATAAAGAAACAGGATTCAGAAACAGGAGACAAGAGCGTGGAGACCGGAAGAACCTTCAGGGGAGGTGGGGTGGCTGGAGAGGGGGCCTGCGCTGAGAGAGAGCTGGTGACTTGGGTCTGAGCAGGGATAAGGGGCCCACAACCCGGGCGTTAGGTAACTGGAGTGGGCACAGCCCGACAGCCACCTGGCGGGGAGCAGCAGGGGACCTCCATCCACAAAGAGAAAGTGCCTCCCATCCTGAAGGCAGGGCTCCGTCCACACAAGGGCGCCGAGCCACTCACATGACAGCAGAACAAATTCCTTTCCTCTGAAGGGAACAGTCTGCTGCTGGGTGCATGGGCACCTGGAGGCAGGAGCCACGACCTGGGGAGTCACCGAGGGGGGTGACTGTCTGCTGCCCCACTGTGGGCACTTTAGAGCCTCGGTTTTCCCCCCCATGAAATGGAGACAAGATTGCTGTGATGAAGCCTTCTCGTGAGGTTGTGAAAGCCGGCATGTCTGAGGGCACCACATGGTGGCTGTTGTGGGCTGAAGTGTGTCCCCCAAATCCATATGTTGGCGTCCTAACCCCTAGGACCTCAGAACGTGACCTGATTTGGAGAGGGGGTCTTCACAGATGATCAAGTTAAAGCGAGGCCATCAGGGTGGGCCTTGATCCAACATGACTGTGTCCTTGTAAACAGGGGAAATTAGGGCACAGAGACGCATGCACAGAGGGAAGAGGATGTGAAGACATGGAGAGGATGGCCATGTGACTTGAGCCAAGGATCCGGCACACGCCCGACACTGGCGGAGGCCGGAAGGAGTCTCCCGGAGCCATGTGAGGGAGTTCAGACTTCCGGCCTCCAGGCTGTGAGGGAATAAATCCCAGTTGTTTCAAGCCCCCAGTTTGCAGTACTTTGTTACAGCAGCCCCAGGACGTTCGCACAGCAGCTGTGACCCGTGGTCCACCCAGAGCCCCCACCTCAACTCTCACTGGGCCCATTTCTGCCCCAGCACCCCCATGGTTTCCTCCAGCCCACAGCCTCCTCCCCAGCCCTCCCCCTCCAAGCCCCTGCCCTTGCCAGCTGGGGCAGGAGGAAATGGGGGACGCCTAAAAGGGGCCTGAGGGTGACAGCCCCTTTCCTGGAGGCTGTGTCGGGCGTGGACCAGCTTAGCCATTGTGCGTGGTCTGCAGCTTGTCACTTAAGCCCACCCGCAGCTTCGTGTGTCAGATGGGGGTCCTCAGCCCTTGCTTCCTGCCACGTGAGCCCAACGAGGGGACACACACTGGTGGGTGATAACTCCTGGGGCCCTGGTCTCTCTGGGCCTCCACCGTTCCAGGCCTCCCCCACCCTACCCACATTCCAAAGACGACACCTGGAGGATCCCCTCTGAGGGCCTGGTACCGAATGGGTGGGCAGTGAGAGTTTGTGGAATGACTGAGTGAGTGAAAAGGGGCAGACAGGGTGCTGGCTGGACAAGGGCTGGAAGGCGGCCCACCCAATTCGCAGAGGGGACACGGCCAATCAGAGCACCTGCTGCTGCTGCTGGGAGGCAGTTAGGGGTTCAGAGTGAGCCCCAAGTTCAGCTGAACCCTCAGCCCCAAGCATGGGGCCCCAGGACCTCACATCTGAGCCCACACCTGCTCAGGGGGAGGACAGGGTCTGGTTTCCCTGCCCACGGGGGCCCCCGCTTGACTTGGGGAGTCCTGGTCACCTCCCCGGGGTGCTTAGCTCTGCCCTTTGACACCTCTCCAACCTTGGAAGTATTTCCCCCTCCTGGCCCTCGGTTTCCCCATCCAGCTGGCCCTGCTGAAGGCCATCCCAGCCCCTCTGAGGCCAGAGGGATTGAAACCCAGCCCTGCCCTCCCCTGACAGTGGGCCTCAGAGTGAAGTCCAGACTCCTGGCCAGAGGTCAAGGCCATGTTTTCCCGCAGGCCTGGCGGCTGCTCCCAGCCAGCTCCGTGGACCCCAGGACCCTTGACCTCCGGCAACGACCCAACAGCACCCACGACTCGCCCTCACTCACCTCCACCATGCCCTTTCTCACCTCCGGACCTGGGCTCAAACTGCCTCTCTGTCTGGAACATTCTCCCAGCTACACCCCCCAGCTGGGTGATTCCCACTCACCCTCGGGTTGGTGCCCACCGGCGTCTCAGCGCATCGCACTCATCAGCTGCATTGTGTGATCCGTGCTCCTTCCTTCCTCTGCGTCCTGCTGGACTGGGGCGCCCTGGAGACAGCGACTGTGGTGCAAGATCCCCCCTAGCCCCGTGTCCGCCCCTGTGCTGCGCATGGCGGGTGCCCCGGGAGGGGGGTCGCCCCCAGTGAGGGGGGCTGCAGTCTCAAGGCTCGTCCGCCTCCTCACAGGACTGGGACCCCCAGGACAGGGACCCCTAGAATCATGTCTGGATCCCCAGTGCCCAGCACAGGGCTCGGCCTGGGGCAGGCACTCCGTGGGCCTCTGGAGTCTGCGTTACACTGCCATCTGCAAATGCAGAAACTGAGGCAGGAGCAGCTCGGCCACCCACCCCGGAGACATGGTCAGAGAACAGGGAAGCCAGACCCAGGGGCGTCTGACCTGACTCTCCCCTACAATGTGGGAAGGACAGGCAGGATCCGAAGAGGGTTTGGGTCTGGATGGCAGAACAAAAGACCTGTGAATGGCGGGGCTCCCGTCCTCCTTCCAGGCTCCCTTCCCAGAGCCTGTACTCAGGGACAGCCCAAAGTCACCTCCCCAGGAAGCACGGCGCTCCAGCAACGGGTGCCTGCCAGCACACCTGTGACTGACCTTCCAGCAGCGCCAGGCCCCCCACCACCCCCACAGCAGACGTGCGGGGCCCTCGCCCTGCTCTCGCGTCCCCTAGCCCCAGATCCCGGCTTGGGAGAGACCCAAGGCCCTACAGGATGCAGAGGCGGGGCGTTCTTGGGTGCTTCCCCTCCACCGCTCTTGTGTGTGAAGAGCCCTGGTGGGCGGCTGAGGAGGGAAGTGCCGAGGACACCACGCCCAGGAGGCTTCATTGGTCGTAACCCTTGGGGGCACCTCGTGAGCATCCTACGCAGTCCAGGACCCTCTCTAGAAGGCAGGCACGCACACATGAGTTAGGTACAGTCTAGGGTGCCTCACAGACTTCCCGAAGCCCATCCGTGGATCACTGAGGGCTCCAGGGGCCTCAGGCCAGGACCCTCTGGAAAGGTAAGAGGAGTCCTGGGACCCACGGTCGTCTCAGCTGCTGACTGCTGTGTGTCTTTGGGTGGGTCTCTGGGTCTCTCTGGGCCTCCATTTCTCCCCTCTGAAATAAGGAGGCTGAGCTCCCCTCCCTACATCGGAGGAGCTCTCTGTGTTTCTCGGTGGGGTGGACACCACTGGCGCTCTGGGCCGACAATTCCTCATGTCAGCAGCCTCCCAGGCACTGTGGGGACCACACATTCCTCCACTCACTCCCCCAGGCAGGGCCAGTGGGCTTGATGACAGCGGGAAGGCTCTCGAACCCATGCCCCGAAAAGCTGCACAAACAGGAAACCTGCTCCCCTGACGTCCTCTGAGACAGAGGGGCTCTTTAAATAAAGCTGGCTCTCGGGCGAGGCCCCTCCCCAGGCTCTAGTGGCCGCACAGGCCCGCTGTGGGCGGCTCTCTCTGGGGCCCCAGCTCTCGGACTTGGAGGGGCTGTGGGCGAGGAGAGCAGAACGAGCATTGACCCTAAGTTCGCGGGCAATCTCTCACGTTATTTTGGGTAACAGGCTTGGGGTAAGCCGCCTGAGCGGCCACTGCAATAAAAATAACAGATGGGCTCACGCCGCAGGGCGCGTGTCCAGCAAGCTGGCCTCAGGAGGGGCTCCCGGCAGCACCGCCCGCGCCCTGAGCCACACTCCCCCGCCCCCGCGCACTAGACCCCCGGCCAGGCCTGGGCGGGGGCTGGACACACCCCACGCCCGGCTGAGCTCAGGGGAGGACCAGGAGAGACTGGAGCTAACTGAAGGCCTTTTAACAGTCCTGGTCTTGTTGCTGACTTGGGGCCACAGCTCACGACCCTCTCTGTGCAGGGCCTCCTAGGTGCCTCCAATACCCACTCTCCACTCTGCTTTAGTAGCGAAACTCTCTCTGGAAGGTAGGGGAGGCCAAAGAGACGCAGGCAGAAGTCAGCGAGACGGGCCTCTGAGGCATCTCTAAAAGCTGGGAGGAGGGCCCTTTGCCTCTCGCCTTTCCCCTTCCTCCTGAATGGAACAGGGATATGAGGGCTGGAGCTTCAGCAGCTGTCTCACCATCTGGAAGATGGAACCTGTGTATTAAGATGGCAGCAAAGGAAGGCAGAAGGAGTCCCCATGTCCCTGGTGCCTTCGTGGAGCACCACACAAGCCCTGTGCTGCCCACCTCCGGAGAAGATTCTGGTGGGGGGGGTCTGGAGATGGAGGGAGGCCACTGACTGGCCTGCAGAGCCGCAGAAAGCCTCACAAATCCGCAGCCTCTGAATGTGGGATCCAGGCGGAACAGGAAACAGGAGGATCTTGTCAGAAGCCCCAGCCTGCGCCCCACCTGCCCCAGTCGCCCCTCCTGATGGGGCGGGTCTTTGGGCGTTTACACCTTTCGGAAGAGACCGGCACTCTGGAGGGGAATGTCGGGACAGGTGAACGGCAGGTGCAGAGAAAACCAAGGGGAAAAACTGGTATGAGGGAAAAAACGTGATCCCAGCTCCCACCAGCCGCGAGGACATTTATGGGACAGCCAGCAGCTCTGTGAGCTAGGTCCCCACCTCAGCACAGTCTGCGGAGGACAGGGCCCTGAGGACAGGGGAGGAGAGGCTGGGAGTGTTGGAGTGACAGTGACCTGTGAGAAGCTCACTCCTCATCTTCCAGACAGGCCACGGGCACTGGACGGATTTCTTAAAAAACAAAAGACAGGAGAAAAGAAAAAAAAAAAACAGATAAAACGAGAAAAAGAAATAGCATACGCTGGCGATTTAGAAATAGGGGCAGGTAGGAGCGGAAAGAGCCGGCAGGTTGACAGCCATGTCCTCTGGGGGGAGCTGGGGGGGGAATCTTTTCTGGTGGTTGCTTTTATTCTCTTTGTGGAAATAGAGGACATTTTAAATTATGTGCATGAATAACTTTGGCAAATTTTAATAATAATAAGAAGGCTAGTGTGGGTCTCAGTTTAAATCTCCTAGACGTTTACGTGAAAATCTTTATTTCTTAAAAAAAAAAGGATTCCGATGGTGACTACATGGGGTGTGCACATTGTCCAAACTCATCGAACTGTCCTCTTAAGATTCATGCTTTTCTCTGTAGGTAAGTCTATCTCCATTTTGGGAAGGAGGGGAGGGCCTCCTGCCACGGTGTACCTGGTGATACCTTGGAACGAAGCACCACGTCGTGTTACCTAGTCTTAAAAAATAAATAATTAAAAAAAAACCCAAACTATTGAAAACTCTGGCTACCACCGGGTAGTCGGTTGTGGTGCCTTATTATTATTTTTTTCTTGCCTGTATTTTCTGAATTTTCTGCAACAAATGAACAGGAAACGAACAGCGCTTCCTCGTGACATCAGAGGGGTCCAGCGGGGAGGCGTCGGGGCCGGCAGCGGGGAGCTTCGCCCTGGAAGGCGGGCCGTCGGGCATCCGCCCCCGTCTCGAAGGCCGGGACCCTCCCCGGGAAGGAGGCCGAGGAGGGGGCGTAGGGGCGAAGGGGGTCCGGGCTGCCTCCCCCTCCTCTCGCCCCGAGGCTCCTGGGCCCTGCGCACAGGCCGGGTTCGCTTCGAAGTGAGCGCTGATCCGGGCCGGCCCTGGGCCTCGGCCTCGGCCTCCCCGCGGGCAGAAGGGGCAGCTGAGGCTCCGGGAGAGCTTTCGCGAAGGCGCAGGGCTCTCGCAGCTTCGGGCTCAGCCCACGGTTCTGCCCGGGTCTGAGTCTGGAGGCTCGAGGACCAGACTTGGGGCGTCTCCGGTTGGTTCGGGTCTAAGTTCTCCTTTTAACCCACCAGAGAGCCCCAGGCCCCCGAGGGTCCCAAACCGCCGCACCCCTCCCCGGACCCAGCCCTCACCCCTGTGGCAGGGAGCGCGCTCCTCTAGCGGCGTCTACACGTGCAGAGCGGCGGCCGGCCTGGTTCCAGGAGCCGAGTCTCCACAGACCAGCGGTCCCGAAAGCGCGGGGTTGCGGGCGCGCCGCGGAGGGGCCGGCGTGGCCACGACAAGGGAAGGCGGAGGGGGGGTGAGGACCGAGGGGCGGCTTTTAACGAAAAAGAAGTTGAATCATCAGCTAAACCATTAGGACTAATGCGCTGTACACAACACGCGGGATCAATGCCGGGCCTCGGGGGCCGGGGGGGAGGAGGTGGCGGGGAGGTGGGGGCGACCACCCCCCTGGAGAAGCGAGGCTCAGCTCCCGCCCATTTGGGGGAAATGGATTTTCGTGATTTAAGAAACTCAAGCCAAAGAGCGCGGCCCGGATGTGCTGACGCTGCTGGACCCCAGCGGGCGGCTCCGGGAAGGGGGGAGCGCCACCGCGGCGGGGGCGAGGGGGCGAGACCGAGATCCCAGGAGCGGACAGAGATGCGGAGAAGCAGAGAAAGAGTGAGCGGGGGACAGACCGAGGGCTTTCGGGAAATGGGGTGGCACTCAGTGAACTTGGGCAGAACGAACCGGGCCAGGGTCGGTGGGAGCCCGGGCGCTCCATGGCCCCCAAGGCCGAGGCGCCGCCTCGAACCCCTGTGAGCTTGGGAGGAGGCACCCTCCCACCCAGGGCAGCCCCACGCCCCTCAGCTGCAGGACCAGGAGGCTCCGCAGGGGAACGCACCTCGAGCTCCCCACCTGGGGCCACTGGGTCAAGCCTCCCTCTCAGAGGGTGGGGGAGGACAGTACGTACTCATGCACACTCACACACGCACACTCACACACCAGTCCCCCGGCCGCATTAAGGACGGTGAGCCCCAGGCTCCGATCGGCTAGGGTGCTGGGGTCCAGTGCGCCCTTCTGCCAGGCCCTGGAGACAATCAGACTCTCAGAGGAAAGTCCCTTGGGAAGTCCCCAGGGAGCAAGGTGGGAGATCAGAGAGGGCCCTGAGGAGGGTGGGTGGGCTTCCTCAAGGACTGGGTTTCCACTGGCCTCCCCTTCCCTCCCCTCTGGTTCCTGGGGCACACGGTGTGAAGGTGGGGCCTTCCCTGGCTGGGTGCAGGAGCAGAGGCAAGAGGAGCGAGGTGGCAGCCTTCGGGCTTCTGAGCAGCCCCTCGCTGCCTTTCTTGGGGCCACATTGGGCTTATCTATAAAATGGGCGCAGGAGGTGAGACTGGGGCTGACCAGGGTCCCTTTCAGGGGGCTGGAGGTTTGCTGGGGAGGTGGCTCAGAGGCTGGCCATCCTCCCCCTCCCCATGGCAATGGAATATTGGAATATTTTTAAGGGGCCCCTGCCTACATAAACAATTTGACTCATTGTGAATCAGTGTGTCAGCATCGTTGTGTGGGCCCAGTCTCTCTAATCCGGGAGTTGGCCAGGCTGTCCTCCAGGAATCCGGGCCCACACAGGTCTCTGCTGGCTTGGGGCTTCCCTTTCAGACGCCACTAAGGCCCAAGTGGTCCCAGCCATCCTAGAGGGCCTTAGATAATTCCCAGGAAGGCACTCCACCGTGTGGGGCCCTCTGAGGTGCAGCCTGGGGCACAGAAGTACTGCATCTGAGACCCCCCATGTGGGGCACTTGGGTGGGGAAAGGAAGTCCACTGGAAGAGGGGAGGAGGTTCAAGGAGGGCCAAGGGGGAGGGGCTGGAGGACCCAGACCTGAGCCCACGAGCTGCCCTCACCAACCCAGTCTTCTCCTACCCCAGCCAGGGGGATGGGTCTCAGCGCTGAGCTCTCCACACTGGCTGGCCCAGTGTCATGTCCCCATTGGAAAGGGATCTGGACGCAGCTCTGCCTTCCCCCACACATGGTCTCTAATCTGGAGTTGGACTGGGACCTGCCTCCTCATTTATAAAATGGAGACATCACCCCACCTCCACCCCAGGGATCTTGTGGGGATGTAGTGAGACAATTCCGGTAGAGTGAGTGATCAGCTCCCAGCTCAGAGAAATCCCCAGTGTAATGTGGATGGGGCATAAGGGCATCCACCATGCCAGAGTGGGCAGAACAGCAGAGTAGGGCCCCACGGCCCAAGGTTCTGAGCCAGGGTCTGTGTCTGCCAAGGGAGACTGAATTTCCACGGCTAGCTATGTGGTTGGGACAGAAGAAGCACAATTGCCCGTGGTGGGAGTTGGGGGCACAGGCATGTGGACACGCTGTGTCTCCGTTTGGGACGATGCAAAGGGCGGAGAATTTATGTGCTAGGGACAGTGAGAACTTGACCCTGGCGGGACGGACAGCGATGCTCAGGGTGCCGGCGGGGTTAGGGGCGCAGCTGGGTTCGTGGAGGGCTGTTGCGCATGCGTGAGCCGGCCTGCGGGGACAGGGTGCATGGGCACGCTCAGGTGCGCGCAGCATGGCTGTTCTGGAGCCCCAGTGGGAGCCCGACTGTGCGCGCGAATGGCGGTGGGGGCGACGTGACTCTGTGCGCCGAGGAGCAGGCCCTGACAGGCAGCGGACCCGGGCCAGGGCCTGGGTGTTGAGCGTCTCGGCGGTGCCCCGGGTTGTGGTCGGTAAGAGCGGGCGCACGGAAGCATTGAGCTGGCGACCTTGCCATTAGATCGCGCTACCTCCCCACTCCACAGATGGGCAAGCTGAGCTCAGAAAAGTGAAGCGATTTTCCCAAAGCCACACAGACGGTAAGTGTAAGCAGTACATGGTCCGGCAGTCTTAACTCTGCGCCCCATCCTTCGTGGAGGGAAGAGTGCTAAGGCAGGGGGCCGGACCCGAGGGCCAGCCGGCAGATCGTGGGGTGGAGCTGCCCCACGCCGAGGGCCAAGATGCGAGGCGAACCGCCCCGTCTGTGCCGTAAGCTTCACTCCTCTCCGCCTTCGGGTTTAATACCACCTCCTCCCAGAAGCCTTCCAGGACGCGGGCGGGCTCCGGCACCTCCCTTCTCCCTGACCCCAGCCCCTGCCCTTAGCTCGAGCTCGGCGCCCTTCTCTAGGTGGCGACGCGGACGCTGGACGGATCCGTCGCGCTGAGCCCAAGGGGGAAAGAGACGGGCGAGGGAGAGGGGAGCAGGAAGGGGCCAGGTGAGAGCCGAGGGGCGGGGCCCGAAGGCCGGGCCAGACTCCGAGACGCCAAGGAGACGCCAGGTGAGCCGGGCTGGGAGTGGGGAGGGGGCCCGAGGGCCCGGGCGCCGGCAGGAAGGGTGGGGGCGGGGCCGGAAGGACAGCGGGGAGGGGGGCACCCCGGAGGGCAGCGGGCGGGCGGGATCCAGAGCGGCTTTGGCCTGGCGCTCCCATGCATGCCCAGCGGTCGGGGAAGGGAAAGGGGCCTCTACTCGCTGTGCGTCCGCCGGGTCCCGTGAGCGACGGGGCTGACGCCACTGCCAGTTCCCTCCTTCGAGCTCAGACAGCCCCGGGAAACTCAGGCCCGGAGCGGGGACGAGCCCGGCTCGAGGGCCCCAGCGGGGCAGGCGCGGGGTCCGAACGCGAAGCGGCGACGCCGTCTCCCCCGAGCCCGACCGCCATCCGTGCGCCGCTGCGTCCTGGAGTGCGCGCTTCCAGCTGCCTAAGTCGAGGAGACGTCTCCGCAAAGAAATAAAACCTTTCAAGAAGGCCCTGGCCTCCCCGATCCCCGACCCTGAGCGGGTCCGAAGGAGGGAGGAATCATGTCCCGGAGAGGGGGAAATGGAACGAAGGAAGGGACCGCGGTCAGCGGGCACTGACGCACGGGCAAAATCCTGAGCGCCGAAGGAGGGAAGAGAGCGGAGAAAGAATGGAGAGGAGACGGGGAGACGGAGACTGAGTGAAGCAGAGAATCCGAGCGAGGCGGGAAACGCGGGGCCGGGCTGGCGGAGCCCCGGAGGCACCGCCAAGGTCGTGCGGCACAGCAGCTTCCGCCAGGCCCCCGTCCAGGGGGTTGGCGAGACCCGGGGGAGAGCGGCAATTCGGGGCTGGGGCGCCCCCATCCCAGAGGCCCCTGCGTGCATCTGGCGGGCTCCCGTGCTGGCCTCTCCTGGGGCCTCCTGCCCCCCGGGATCCGAGAGCTCACCCCCTCGCCAGGGGAGGGGGCCCACCCTTCGGACTGGTCTGTCTCGGGATGGAACCCCAAGCACGGAGCCCCTCCCCTATCTGCCCTCCAGGGGTCTCCCCTGGGCTACCCAACTCCGCTTCTGCCGGAGTCTCGGCCGCTGCGGCCCCAAGGATGCCGAGAGCGTCACGGAGGCACCGGGGAACCAAAGACACGAACCCGGGACGAGAGAGGCCGCCGCCGGCTCGGTCTCTTAAACCCGCAGCGGCGTCGGACCCGGCTGCACAGGCAGCTGGAGACCGCGGTCCGCGAGGGCCGGGAGGCGGCGCCAGCGATCCTGCAGCCCTGACCGGTCCACGGCGGGTCTCAGGGGCCTCCCCGCGGACTGACCGCGGGCGCCGGGCTCGGTGTCGGGGGACCCAGAGGGGCACCCGGGCCACTGGCGGAGGGGTGGAGACAGGGTGGGCTTCGTGGAGAAAGAGGAAGCTTTGAGGCAGAAACTCGGCTGCAGAGACAGAATTAACTGCTGTAATGCGCACGTTCTGAGTAAACAGGGAGAAAAGCGAGCACCGTGTGAGCCGGGCCGAGGTTAGACCCGGATCGGATGAAAATACGCCTCCAACAGAAACAGCCCGCGGGCAGAGGGGACGGCGCCGGGAACACGCACCCCTAATGTTTCTCCGAAGTCACTTTTTAAAGCTTTTTTAGTACGGAGGTTTTCAAATATAAAACAAATAGAAGCAGCCCTGAAATGAACCCCCATGTACCAGCCCCATTCAACGATTACCAAATCCTGCCCAATCCGGTTTTATCTGTGCTTCTCTCTTTCATGTTTACTATTTAATTAATTTCTTTGTTTTTGTTCTGATATTTTCAAGCAAATGCAGACATGACGTCATTTCACCCATAAACACATAAGTGCATCTTTAACTGATAAGAACTTTTTAACATTATCGGTGTGGCTATAAACCCCCTCACTGTAAATCCCTGGCCTGTCTAACGCTGAGAAGCAGTTGACTTTTGATGGTGGAAAAGCAGACAACTTACTTCTGTTTCCACTTGATTGCAATTTCCAGAAAGTCGATAATATACACTATTATTTTTATAATTAAAAAAATAAACAAAAACTAAAGCCAACGGCTGCAAAAGCTGGCGGGGGCAGGCACCCGACTCTCCCCGGGGTCTCCAGCGGGGAAGCTGGAGACCGCCTGTGGTTCTTGATTTCCTTTGTGCCTTTGTCCCCCGTGCCTGTTCCAGATTCAGAGCTCAGCGCTGTGAGGACAGGGCCGCCCCCTTTTCAGTCCACCTGTGAGGGGGTGCCCACCTCTCCTTTTCCCAAGAGAGCAGCTGGCTAGTTGTGGGGCGAGCCACCTCGGGGACCTGGTTTGGATCGCAGGGTCCAGGTGATGTTCCTTGCTAACAGACTGTGCAAGGCTGGAACCCTGCATCCCAGCAGGACCCCCCTAAAGGCAGGCAGCTTGGCTGATGCCCCAACTGGCTGCCTGAGGGGCAGGGAGACCAAAGGGAGTTATTCAGTTGATTTGGACTGGCAGGAAGGGAGAGCCGCCCTGGCCTGAGTATGCAGACTTGCAGGGAGGAGCTATCCACGCAGGGTCGGGCCCCAGGGATGGAGCAGCTGACCTCGCTAGGGCCAGGTGGAGAAGAGGGAGTTGACAGGCCTCAGTGGCCAGACGACTTCTCTGAGTCCCTGCCCCTCTCGGAGCCTCAGTTTCCCTTTCTGAGAATTGCCAGTTGGGGCCAGAAGGCCAGGAAGAATGCTTGGGAGAGAGACATCTACAGGCACAGAGAAAAAGAGAAGCATGCCGTGCCCCTCCTGCCTTCCTTTTGGTGCCCAGCTGCCCACCTGACCAGCTCCCAGCCCCTTCGGTCTCAATCCAGGTCGGTCGCTTTCTGGGACGGCTCAGGGCCCAGGCTCCGGGATGCCTTCACCCCAGGCAGCCAAGCCAGGCTTGGGGGGAGGAGGTTGGGGGCCACTGACAGCCCCTAACCTGCACCTGATGAGGAGCCCTGCAGGTCTTGCCTGCATAAGGGTCAGTTGGTGGGAGGCCCTGAGTGGGGAAAGGACGGAGGCCAGGGCTCCCCAGTGCGGAGTGGAGGGGTTGGGGAACTCCAGCTACTAGAGGAGCAGTTCCCAGGCCTCAATAGCTTCTCACCAGGGCTCTGGATGAGGTGGGCAGGAGTGAGCCCTGGGTGCCAGGTGGAGTGGGGTGCGGTGGGGCAGGGCGGGATGGGCAGAACCAGCACCTGGGGGAAATGGGTCCCCCACAAGTCTGGTTCTGTGTGGATTAGGAACGGGGCTGGGAGTCATTGCCAGACTGCAATTCCATGTTTGTCCTTCACCAGAGGAAGTGTCCAAGCCCTCACACCACCTTGGTGGCCCTTCCCGGGCCTGATGTGGATCCCACCTCCAGAGTCCTGGGCTGAGCTTTGGGGGTGGTGGGGCACTGGTGGGATACCATTCTTGTAGTATCCAGGGGACTGAGAGGTCCAGAGGGGGTGGTCACTCCCCCAGTCCCACACCAGTGCGGGCCCTGGAAGCTGGAGAGGGGTTTCCCTAGGGCATTAACCTGTATCTTGTCGGCCTCACTCAGATCAGAGAAGGCTGCGTAGATCCTTCCTCCCTCTGACGCCCGTGGCAGGCCCAGGCCGGTGGTCGGGGTCGCTGCTTCCCGGTGGGCGGAGCAGAGATTCTAGACGTGGCGCCGCGGGCTCCTCACCCTTCGCGCGCCGGTGGCCCCGGTGACTTGCTCCCCGGGCCCCGAGGGCCGCCCGCGCGGAGCTCTGGTTGGCAGGACCGCCCCGCGCGGAGGGCGACCCGCGGGGGACCTCAGCACCACGCTGCGCTCAGCGGCGCGCTGCAGTCGCCACGCCACCTCGAGACCACACCCGCATCGGCCACAGTCGAATAAAACGATTACATCGCTGTGATAACCCGTTTAACCTGGGTTTCAATGATCCCGTTCGCGGAGAGTCCCGCCGTGTACCGCGGGGTCGGTGCTGCGCGGAGGACTGGGACACGCCCGGCCGCCCGCCTGGTGCGGAGGGAAGGAGGCCGAGGGCGGCGGGGGCTGCGGGTGCGACCTGCGCCGGTCTGGAGGCCTCAGCCCGCGGGGCGGTCTAGCCAGGCACGTAGCTTGCATCTTCCAGGACTGGCAGAGATGTGTCCGCTGACTGCATGAGGCCACCACAAAAGCAACAGAAGCTAGAGGGCGCGGGTCCCAGGTGGAGCCTGAGCCCCAGTAAGGAGGCCTCGAGGAGTGGGAAGGAGGAGACAGGGGTCTGCGCTGACCCCCGAGTGGCCTGGAGGGGTCTCTTCGGCATCCCACTTTCCCCTGTGGCTGCTAACCAGGAGCGAAGGCCTTTGAAAATTACTAGTAGTAAACCAGTTTTATTGAAGCAGATCACAAGTCCCTCCTAGACAAGGTAGAGAGAAAGCTGAGAAAAGTGCTGTGTCCGGCAGGCCCCCACACCCACAAGGGAGAGGAGACCCAGCCCTGGAAGGGCTGGAGGGAGGTTGAGGTGGCCACTGTAAATTGCGGGGGGCTGGGTTGGAGGAGAGACTCCAGGTGTCTCTCAAGATGCGCCCTCCTGTCATGCTGTGGGCACTGGGAGCTGGAAGGTGGGGACCTCAGGGCCCAGAAGGATGAGGACCACCTAAGTCGTGGGCTGCTTTCCCCCCCAGGAGGCCCCATGGAGCTTTCCAGGGCCTGGCCTCAGGGCACCAGGAACGACGCGAGGGTCTGGGCAGGGGATGATTCCGGGTCAGGGAGCTGGATGGCAGGGCAGACACACAGATGGACCGCCTGCCCCGGGGAGATCCCTGTGGCGCCTTCTCCAGGGCCGTCTGGCGCCACCACTGAGAACTCCCAGCCTGACAGAGCGTGGCCCAGCTGCTGCGCATCTCTGCCCAGGAGTGTCTGTTCCCTCCTGAAGCCTGAGGACGAGACAGGGTTTCTTTCGAGGAGGCTTGATTCTGTCACAGGAGTGACAGGTTCACTCTCTCCAGGCCGGAGCAGTGTCCCTCTCCCAGGCAGGGGACCCCGTCTTCCACCTGCAATAGGCCTGCTTGGGGCTGATGGAGGCGGGAGCAGCACAGTGCTCCAGACCACTGGAGTAAGCTTTCACTGAGAGCCCATAACCTCGGGCCCACAGCTGGGACTTTGCCCCTGGGTCCAAGTCCCCCAGCTCACCAGAGACTGCGATCACCCAGGGGGTGAGGCTGAGGCCAGAGAGCAACCTTCTCCACCTGACATGGCTGGGAGTGCTAGTGTTTTGTTTTGACCAAAAGAAAAAACCTGTGTGGTCAGAGATGGCCCTAAACTCCCGGGGGAAGGGGCAGTGGACATGGGAGGCCACACAGCTGGCAGCTGGTGGTGCCAAATGAAGAGTGGCTGATGGGTCTGTCTTCACCTGACTCCTGGCTTTTGGTTTTCGTGGAGGTCCCCGAACTGTAAGGACACAGGATACACAGCCCTCTTGCCCACACCCACGTGACTTCCCCTGAGGTCCTGCTGGGCCTCCCTGTCAGGGGAAGAGGGCGTTTGAGCAAGCAGCCCCCAGACCTCAGCTCCTGCTCACCTGCCCACCTGTCCCTGGCTGGCACTGGAAAGTGCTCCAGGAGGGAGGGACAGCGTGGACCACAGCTGGCCACCAGAGGAGGGGCCCGGCCCCAGGGATCACAAAGCAGCAGAAACTGTCCAGAAAACGTCCCTTTTTATTCCATACGCAAATAAGTAGATTCATTAAAAAAAAAAAAAAAAAGTCTTTGCCTGGAGGACGAGGAGAAGCCCAGGAGAGAAGCCAGTCTGGCCCTGCCTTTGAAATGGACGATCTGACGGATGCACCCCCTGGCAGGGCCTTTGCCCCTTCCCCTCCACAGGGCCTCTCTCTCTAGGCGTTCTCTCAGCAGCGGCAACTTCCTGGCCACCAGGCTGATCACAGTCCCCTGGAGATCTGCCCTCTGGTGCCTGCGTAGTCCCAGGAAGGGACTTTCGTGTTGGGGAGCACGGGTGGGGGTGTCACCTCAAAGCACCCTGGACAGCCTGTACGTGGTTTGCCTTTGCTGTGAGCTGGGCCCAGGCTGCTGGCTCCCAAGGGGTGGCTGAATTTGCTTCTAGGCTGAGGTGTGACCCCCTGGGGCTCCGAGTTGCATGGCCGACTGTCTCCCTCTGATGCCCTCTTCCCCGCGGGGATCCAGCCTTGCAGCTGTTTGGAGAGTCACAGTCGCAGGCATTCCTGTTACATTCTGCACGATCTTCGGACAGGGGCTCGGCCGCGGCCGCCGGGGCGCTCTCGAGGCGCAGAGGATCCGTAGGAACGTCCCAGCGCTCCCCGACGGCCCTCCGAGCGCCCGCCGCCCCCGCTGCGCCGACTGCGTGTCCGCAGAGGTCCCCAGCGGCCACGAGGAGTGGGCCCAGCGGGCAGGGGGCTCACACCAGGCCGGGCATCTGTGCCCGCAGAAAGGGCACGGAGGCGGCGGCCGGGAAGGCGGCCAGTGGGTAGGCGAGGGCCCCAGAGAAGCCGAGCAGCGGCGGGGGCGGCGCGGGCGCGGCGGGCGCCAGCGGGAAGGGCAGCGCGGCGGGAGCCCCGGTGGCGGCCGCGGCCGGGGGGCTTTCGTGGTAGAGCACCGGCACGCGCACGAGGCGCTGCGCGCCCGGCGGGGACAGACTGGCCGCCTCCAGCTCGGCCGCCAGCTGCCGCTTCCACTTGTTGCGGCGGTTCTGGAACCAGATCTTGACCTGCGTCTCGGTGAGCTGCAGGGAGGCGGCGAGGCCGGCGCGCTCCGCGCTGCTCAGGTAGCGCTTCAGGTCGAAGGTGGACTCCAGCTGGAATACCTGGCTGCGCGAGAAGACCGTGCGCGTCTTCTTCTTGCGGCCGCCGCCAACGCCAACGCCGCCACGCGCCTCCGCCGCCCCCGCCGGGGTCTCGGCCAGCTCCGCTGCCTCCTCCGCGCCGGCCGCCGGGCCCCGCGCCGCCAGCTCTGCCGCCTCCCGCTGCACCGCTCCCGGCCCGGGGCCCCGCTGCCAGGCGCCCTCAGCACGGCCCATCTCCTCGCTCGTCTCCGGTGAGTCCCGGTCGCTAGCTGCAGGGGAGAGAGGGGCACACGGGTTGGTTCTGGGGGCTGGTCCCCAGACCCAGTGACTGAGGCCAGCTGCTCCCCCCATGAGGTCACCCACAGCCACAAGCAGGGAAATACTCCCCCACAGGGCCAACACCCTGCACCATGGACGGGATGGAGAAACGCAGAGCCACAGAAAGTGAACTTGAGGACCCGAGCGCTACTGCAAACCAACGCCGGGCAACACACTCCACTCAGAACTGCCCATCACACCAGAGGACATCAGAGAAAGGAGGACCAAAAAGAAACAGAAACACAAACAGAAACACAAAATGAAGACTGACTCCTGTAACCACTGGCTTCGCCTTAAAACACACAGAAGCTGCGCAGGCACACTCGCAGGAGGAAAGATGCGCTGCGAGAAACACACACACTGGACAACAGCAGACACCCCAGTCCCCAGCCCCCAGCCCCGCGCCAAGCCCCACAGACACAGACAGAAAGACTTGCAGTGACCCCTCCCCATCCCCCTCAGGAGCAGACGCAAAATTCCCACTTGCACAGAAACGTTCTATAGATGGAGGACAACCACACGCAAACAGTCCCTCAAAGAAAACTGCGGCAGCCAGGACACTGGTACACACTTACCTCCATCCCCTGTACCCCTGACCCAGAGGCCCACAGAGACGTAGCCACGCAACCCACAATCATGCTCGCAGGGAGGGCTTACAAACGCAGCTCCCCAGAAACACGCAGCAGCCGCACCCCCAACACATCAGACTCGGGGTTCATGCTGTGGGCCTGGGGGCACAGGAGCCCACACAGGGTCCCTGAGCCCGTGCTCTAAGTACGGAGCCCCACCTGGCCTCCCAGAGGAGAGGAGACACCCCAGGGCTGGTAAAGGCTGGTGCCGTAGCTGACAGAAGTCTGCCCAGAACCCGGATGCTTGTCCAGGGTCAGGCCCAGCTTGAAGAGAGCAGCGGCCTGACGGCCCGGCTCACGAGGCTAACTCAGGCCACTCTGCCTTTCCGCCTGGGCCTGAACCTCTTGTGCAAAGGCTGACAGGTCGGTGGTCAAGGTGGGGTTTGGCCGGGCAGCCCTCAGAAGGCTGTGGTGTGCCCACAGTGTGAGTGTTTGTGGTGTTGCACACCCAGGGTGTGCAAACATTGGTGGGCTTGTGCGTGTGGCTTGGGCTGTACACCTGGCGCCCATGGCGGTGTGCAGATGCTCACGTGCCCCTGCCCGACCCCCGTGCTGTGAGCCCTCACGGTGCCCGAAGAGGGATCAGATTCCAGGCGGGCGTGTGTGCCACCAGATATGGGAGCCTCTGTCTCCCCACAGCACCCCAAACCCCCAGACTCACAGAGGCCCACGAATTGCCACAATGTGCCTAGCCAGGTTCCCCAGCTCTGGTGCGAAACCAGGACCCCAACCCGCATTGCACGAAGTAAGGAGGAGCCGCCTCTTCCGGAGCTGCCTGAGGGGCTGCAGGTGGGGATGGACCCTGAGGGCAAGAGGAAGACACAGTCACCCCATGAGACCCTTTTCAGAAACACCCCCAGAAGGGCCCTAAATTTGATCACTCGATTTTAGGACAACACTGAGGGCTGCTCAGCTTTACAGGAACAGGGTGTGGGGCCCTAAACTTTCTGGGCATAGGCTCTGAGATGTGGGTCCCTTTGCAAGGGGATCACTCCCACACCAGGAAAGGGGTTATCCAAGAGATGAGAGAGGGTCGAGGCCCACCTACCCCCAGCACACACTAACACGCGCACAGAGCTGGATGGATTTCAGAGGTAGAGCCTGGAAGAGTCCCCCGCTGGCCTCACAGTGTGTGTGTGTGTTGGGGGGGTGGGGGTAGCTGGCAAAGCCTGGGGGCCAGGTTGGAACGGTTTCCTGGGTCTCCCTCCAAAGGGCATGTCCCCAAGAGAGGGAAAGGGAGCAGAACTCAGGGGTGGAATGAGGTGCAAGAGGGGTGAGCAGGCTCTGGGGTTGAGAACTCTGGTCCCCAGCCTGGAGCCCTCAGCAGGGAACAAAGGCAGTGGAGGGGGAGGGGCAGAAAAGGAAGCAGGGGTGCTGGGGGCTTCAGCACAGGCTCCCTTCTGCCCTGCACAGCCCCAGCCGTCAGGCCTGGGAGGACCAAGAGGGAGGCCCAGGCCCCTGCCTCAGGCCGGGCCCTGTCTGCAGCCGGTGGAGGAGAGGGGGCTCTGGGATACTGTGGAAGACCGCCCCCCTCTCCAGCCCCCCAACAATTTGCTCAAGGCCCCCTTGATTTTTCTGCCTCTGACTCCCTACTTTGTCTTCCCTTCGTCTTCCTGTGAGCTCTCTCTTCTTTCTCCATTCACTCCCCGACTTCGTTTGCATCTTCTCTCCTCTCCCGACATCCCTCTCCTCCTCCATCGTTCCCTCTTCTTTTCTCCCACTCTCTCTCTGCTTCGTGTCCTTCCCTGTCCCCTATGTTTTTCCCTGTCCTATTTTACTCTCCTTTTGTTTTTCAGCTCTGTTGTCCCCTTTACTCAGGTCCCTCTCTGCGGGCTCTCCAGCCTCCCTCGGACCCGCAGAGCCTGGCGATGGGTGAAGCACAGGCCCCGAGAAACCTCCCCGCGTGGGGACCCTGTCCCAGAGAGTGGGCCTTCAAACCCGCCCCACCAAGGGCTCTGCTGGGGCCCTACACGACCCAGACCCGTTACACACAAGGAGGAGGGTGGCCCAGAAAGGGCTGCGACGAACCAAAGTCCGCGAGCAAATGCGCCAGGAGGAAGCCGGGCCCCCCCGCCTGGCCCACCCCGCCCGCGCCCTCACTCACTGTCAGGACTGAGGCCGCCTCCGTAGCCGCCGTGCGCCCGCGGGTACCAGCGCGTCCCGCCGCCGCAGCCCAGAGCGTAGGGCGGCCCGGGACCGGGGGTCGGCCGGGGACCGAGGCCCAGCGCGCCGGGCCCGAGCAGCGCCCGCGCCCGCGCCTCCCCGCCCGGCCCGGCGCCCGCGCGCAGCTGTCTCCGCCGCTGCAGCCGCCGCCGCCGCGCCTGCTCCGCGCCCTCGTCCTCCGGGTCGTCGTCGTCGTCCTCCTCGTCCTCGCGGCCGCCGCCCCCCTGGGCCGCGCGCCCGGCGCCCTTGGCCTCGGCCGCCAGCAGGTTCTCGATGAGGAAGGAGGAGGCGCGGGCCGGGGTGGCGCGCCCGGGCTCCGTCAGCTCGTCCGGCATCGCGGCCGCGGGCCCGTCGGGCTCCGCCGGGCTCCTCGGGCTCCCGGGCGCCCGGGGCGCGGCCGGTCCCGGTCCCCGCGGGGGACAGTGGCGCGCGGCTCCCCGGCGCAGGCGCAGGCGCGGGCCGGCCCTGGAGCCGCTGCCCGGAGCGCTGGCGTCGGGCCCCGCGGGGCAGGCGGCGGCCTCCGCGCTGGGCTGGGCCGGGAGCGGGTGCGCGCCGACAGCCGGCCGGGCACCAGCCTCGCTCGCCTTTCACGTCGCCGCTCTGGTCGCCGCCCGGGCCGGCCCGCGGGGCGGGGAGGGCGGGAGGGGCCGGCAGGGGCGGGGCGGCGCGGGCCGCCAGCTCAGCCCAGGGACGCCGCGGCGGACCCCGAGCGCGGCCACGGCCCGAAGACACCGCCGCACCCGGCGCGCAGGCGGTCGCGCGGCCGAGGGCGGGGCCCCGGCGCGGGTGGGGGTCGCGGCCGCGCCGGCCCCGCGCGGTCCATTCCCGGGACCCGCGCCGCCCGCGCCGGGGTGGGGGCGGGGCCTCCGCCGGGCGGCCGCCCATTGGCTGCGGGGCCCGAGGAGAAACAGGCTGGCCAATCACCGCCCGGCAGGAGCCGCGATTGCCTCGCCGCGGGGCGAGTGTTGGACCGACCGTGAGTAACTGTGTGCGCGCGCGGGTGTGCGCGTGTGTGCGCGCGTGTGTGTATGTCTGAGCGAGTGCATAGGGGGCGTGAAGACCCCGGGGCTTCCGAGAAACCGCAAGAAGCTGGGCCATTTTTTTTAAAGATCCCGGGTGTGAGGGCTGTAAAATTGTAGCATATTTTCATATTTACAGCTAAGGAAATAGGCTTTCAATGCCAGATGGAGTGCAGCAGAACTCCGCTTTCCAGGCTCAGTCTCAGAATGCAGGGAAATGCTACCTCCCCACCCCCGTGGCCCTGCCCCCAACGCGCCCGATGTCACTCCCTGTGTCACGCAGAGTGACAGCGGGTCTCCACCGTCCCGCTCCCCCGGAGGCCCGAGCCTTAGTAGGGGGGCGGGAGCCACTGCCCCTGGCCGCGGAGGTGCTGCCGGCAGGCCCCGTCTCTCTTTGAGCCTCCGTGTCTACGACGACTGTAAACCGGTGGGGAGTCCCCTATTTCCGCAGCAGGGAGCGCCGAGACAAAAGTGCACCCCGGCCCACGCTGCCGCCCTCAGAGCTGTGTCCGCTCAGGAGTAACCTTGTGACCCGCCTCCACAGGGAGCGGGTGACAGCAGAGACACCAGGTCACAGCGCAGGAGGAGCTGGCTTCCCGGGACGCGGTTATCAAGGAGAGATACAGGCAGCCTCTCTGTGCCAGCCCGGGGCCGGTGTCCATCGGAGTGTCGCCCATGGGAGTGCCGCCTGGCCTTCTACCTCACTTCAATTTTCCGAACAACCACAGAGGAGGGAGCATCACCCCCATTTCCCAGAGGGTAAAACAGAGGCGAGGCGAGGTGAGGAGAGACTACCCCACATGGTAAGTGGCTCTGGCTGGGCTGGAATTCCTACAATCTAGGCCTAGGGCCCTTCTGGTTCCAATGCCGCGAATCCGATGGGAGAGCCGAGCAGAGCAGCAGGGCCCGTAAACCCAGGTGGGCTGAGGCCTAGGGGGACCCTGCCGGCCTCTGACTGCTGAGACAAAATAGTGTGCATCCCCGGTGCCTCTTCTGGCATGACTGCCCGGAACCAGCCATCCCTTGGCCGCCCCCTCACCAGCCTGCGCCTTCCTCCCCATGGCGGCAGGGAAGGACCTCTGGTGCCCAGTGGCTGCTTGACCTCGACCTCAGGTGGGAGGGGGGCTTTTCTGCAGACTCAAGGACCAGATGCTCGACCCATATCCTCTGGCCCTCACATCCTGCCCCCGGAGGGGCAAAGATGATCAATGACAGAGACTCACCCGGTTGTTTCACTCCAGCCTGGAGGCAGACACAGAGATGGGGGCTCTTCCCACCACTGTATAAATGAGGAAGGGGAGCCAAAGTGGGGTGTGCTGGGGTCTTAGGGAACAGCTGTGGTCTCCCAAGTACTGCTGCCTGGGGTTGCCCAGGGTCAGAGAGACTCCAAGGGGCAGAGGTACCCAGCCAGAGAGGGCCTGGGCCAAGGGAAGAAATGACCATCCGGTGGGTTTGGAAGAGAAGCACTGGCCCCAGGCTAATTACAGCACCTAATCTGAGCGTGCTTCTGATAGAAGGGGAGACAGGCCAGAGGGGAACCCGGATAAAAAAGTAAGGGCTGTGGGGACGGGTGCCTTCGAGATAACCACCTACTTTACACAGGTGGCCCTCATCATGTTTCTTTAATCACAAGCCTGACAGCTTGGTGCCGTCACTCCCATTTTTCCTGAGCATCTTCAGAGTGGGGCATCCTCAGAGTCTGGGTTCTAATTCTCCCTGCTCCGGGGTTGTGTGACCCTGGGCCGGGCGCCTCACCTCTCCCATCCTGTTTCCTCTCCTGTAAACCGTGGGTAGTAAGCGCCCCTGCCCGCGCCAGGATGTTGGGAGTGGAGGCCGGCGCGGCCAGGCCGGCGGCCCGGGCCCGGGGTGCTCGCCGGTGTCTCTCCGCTGCCTCTGGAGGACGCGCGGGGGATGGGGGGCGAGGGGATGGTGTGGTCCCGCGCGGAGAAGAGTGGGCCTTCAGAGGGTTGCGGAGAGCGTGTCCCTCGCCGCCGGGCAGCGGGCAGCGGCCGGCGCGCCCCACGCTGGGCCCGCGCACTGCCGGCCCCGCGATGCTGCCGACTGTGGCGGCGGAGTCCCGGCGCGGCGCGGAGGTTGGTGAGCCGGCACATGGTCGCAGGGTCGGTGAAGAGGTGTGAGTTGGCCGCACTGGGGCTCTCCCAGGCCTCGGCCTCTGCTCCCTGCCGGTCCCGGAGCCCGAGCGCAGCCCCGCGTCGAGGTGAGCCGGGAGGCCGAGCTCGGAGACAAGCTGGTCAGCAGAGGCGCGCGCGGGGTCGCCGCCTCGGAGGCTTTGCGCGTTCAGGCTCGGCCGGCGGCTCCGAGCCGCCGCTGTTCTCAACCCCAGCACAGTCTCAGCGGTCGGAACACTCGTTGAGACCGACCTCACATCGCCGCGGCCCTGAGCGGTTTCTGGCGTTTCCAGGGCCAGAGCCCAGGTTTCTCGTCACCTTTGGGCCCCGGGGAAGAATTCTGAGGCTGAAGGACTCCAGAGGCAGAAAAGTGGAGCTTCCAAGTCACCATCTGGGTCTCCACCTTTATGAAGCCCCCCACGCCCCCCAAGCCACCGATCCTTCCTTCCTCCTTCTCTGTCCAGCGTGCCCCTCCTCATCCTCCCTCTGTTCCATCTCTCCCCTGTGCAGGCCCCCAGCCAACGCTCTTCTCAGCAGTGGGCAGGGACTGCACCTCATCACCTGTGTCCCCAGTGCCTAGCTCAGGGCTGGCAGCCAAAGATGCCCCATAAACCAGAGGGAATGAGTTAGGGGAACAATTCCAGGAGCCCATAGATCAGGAGTCGGCAAACCGCAGCTGGCCTCCACTTGTTTTGTTTTAATAAATTTTCCCTTTTGGAATACTTTTAGAGAATGTCCATTTTTTAAATTTAAGTTCATCTTATTTTTGCTTCCTTCATCCCTCATCCCAACTCCATCTGTTCTTACCTCACCCTCATGCCACCCATGCCCCTGCTCTTGTATATTAATTTACAAAACAGTATTACGTCATGCACCTGCTCTCTCTCTCATCTTCTCATCTTAAAGTATAAATTTGAGATCTCTCCCTGCTGATAAATGTAGCAATGATTTTTTTAACCACTATGTACAAACCCAACATTCACATGCACCACTGTTCCAGTTACTACGGCTGCAGCACACATTTCTCCCAAACTTAGCAGTGTAAAGCAGCCATTTATTAGTTTGCTCATGGGGTCTGAGGATTGGGGAGGGCTTGTCTCCGGTGCATGATGGCTGGGCGGGGGGTGGGGGAGTGGGGGGGCAGGACTCATCTGAAGGTGTAGTTGCTCATCTACCTGGGGGCTGATGCCGGCTGTCAGCTGAGGGACCCCTACCTGGGGCCCCTCCATGTGACCTGGGCTTCCTCACAACGTGGGTTCCCGGAACAAGTGTGGAGGAGTGTGTGTGTGTTTGTGTGTGTGTGTGTGTGTGAGAGAGAGAGAGAGAGAGAGAGAGAGGGAGAGGAGAGAGGGAGGAGGGAGAGGTGGACCTGAGCCTGGGCATTCAGGGCATTATTTCCGCTGTTCTCTGCTGACTGGAGCAGTTGTGGCTCCCATCCGGGCTCAGGGGAGGAGACTTGGACCCAGCTCTCATAAGAGGACGGTCAGATTGTAGGATGAGAAATCCTCTGTTTTATCGGGAAAAGACGTGCCACAAGGAGAGCGGACTCCCCTACCGGGGGCCTGTTAGGTTGCTGCCTGCTCTCCACTATTGCAAATAATTCTTTAAGAGCCTGGAAACCGCCTGGGGGTGTGTGCCGCCTGAACGGGGCTCCTGGGGTGAAGGGTCTCTACAGACCCAGCATCACTAAGCGCTTCAGAAAGATTCTGCATAAGAGTTGTCAGTTCCCATTTCCTTGCATCTTCGCCAGCACTTGGTTTTACCTGACTTTTGTCTGTGACACTGTGACGTGTGTGAGGGGAAGTTGGTTGTTTCGGGTAACGATTCTCTGGTCGCCTGTAGAGTGAGGGAGGTGCGTGACGGAGGTGGGGAGAGGAAGGGGCGAGCGTGTTCAGACGCTGGAGGGTATCACATGTGCGACAGCTGCTGGGAAGGAGAGAACAAGGATGGGTTACGAAGGCCTGTGCACAGCAAACTCAGGAGTACGGTTCTGATCTGCAAAGCAGCAGGGGGCCACTGAAGGCTGTGGAGCTGGGGAGGTGACGGGATTAAAGCTTGTCCTCAGCAGTAGTTACCTGAGAGCGGCAGCTCAATAGCTCCTGCAGGGTGGATGAGAGGTGAGGAAGTGCAAAGGAGGCTCTTGCCGAGGTCCTGGTCCGAGTGATAGCAGTGAAGCCCCAGGGGGCCAGTGCCGTGCCGAGGGGCCACGTCTCAGGCATCCGTGGCAGTCGGTGTGGAGAGGAGCGATGCTGCGGGAGCCCTGAGCTGCGGAAGCTGGCAGTGCCTTCTCGTCTTCTAGCCCCTCCTGGCTCACGCCTGGGGCGGGGCAGGAGAGCCTCGTACATTCTTATTGGCTAGGCAAATGGTCCGCCACCCACAGCACAGCCAGGTGACGGCCTTGCAGCTGTCCAGGGGTGCAGTCGGGCACCCGGTTCCTACTGTCAGCTCAGCCGCTGAGCCCTCACTCCCATGTGGGGCCTCAGTGTCGGCGGCTGTAAAGGGGGAACAGTACATCCCCCGCGCTGGCTGCTGTGGGGCTGAGTGGGGACAATGGGGCAGGCGAGTCTTTGGCATATATAAACTGTTTGCTTTGAAAAAGGCCAAATGCTTGAAAATTATTTTGGCTGCCTTTTGAGGGTCGAGCATCTTCCTTCCTTGTGGAAGTCTCCCTTTAAACACTGGAAAGAGGAGGATTATTTTCATAACGTGTGAGGTGGCCGCTTCCCAGAGTTCCACCCCCCCCCCCAGGGAGGTGAGGAGGGAGGAGGGGGCGGGGGAGGGGACAAGACGAGAGAGGAGAACAGGGGCGGGAGAGAAGGGGAAAGGAAGGGGGCCAGGAGGAAGGAGAGGAGAGGGGGAATACGGAGGAGGGAAAGGAGACGGGAGCAGTGCGATGGCGTCCGCGGCATTCCCGGCACGCTGGAGCAGGAGCGGAGCCGGCTCTGGGTCGCGGTCTCTGCCTCCCGGTCCTCAAGGCTCTGGGCTGAGGCTGCGTGTATGGCGTCACCCCAGCCCCGCTCCCGAGGTGACTCCAGCGGAGAAGCCCCCTACCCCGCGGGAGCGCCTGGAAAGGTCCCAGTACTTCCCACTTATGCCGGGGAGGCTGGGGCAGACGAGAAGATCCCCTCCGCTGGCCTGACAAAGCCGCCGGGAGCTGGAAGCTGTGCCAAGGAGGCTGCTTCGCTCCAATGCAGGGCCGTGGCCAGGAGTGCCTGGAGCTGTTCCCGGCCCTCTGCTCACCCCACCCAGGCTGGGGGCAGGCGCCGCCTCATCCCCGTGCCCCCCAGGGCGGGTGCTCAGCTGACCTTGGCCTCACCAGGGGCTCTCATTGATGGAGGGACCCCGCCCTTCTCTACAGCAGATTCTTCCCTCAACATTTTATCTTGAAAACTTTAAAACACACAAAAATTGAAAGAACCGGCCTAAGCACACACACACCCACCGTCTAGATTCTTCTATTAGCTTCTGTCATGCTGCTTTCCTTGCTCCATCACACCCGCCATCTATCATCCCTCCATCCGTCCGGCTGTCTGTTTCCAGTGCATTTCACAGCAAGTGGCAGGCCTCAGGACCGTCACCATAAAAAGACAGAGATGGGTGAATCTGGGTCCCAGCTCTGCCACGGACCCCAAGCGCCCCCTCCTCCTCTGGGAACGGGCACAATAAGGCTCCTGTGCTGGTGGCTGTGACGGGAGACGCTGCACGAAAAACTCATACTCTGCTGGAAAAAACCGCTCCATGCGTGGACGCTCTCCTGATTGTTTTTAAAGTGTGACGATGCAATCGTGGACTTGATGTCCCCATGGGACGTGTGCTGGCTCTGCACGTAGTCACACCTCACTGATGCCGATGACGCCGTTTTCCTGTCTCGATAAAGATATACGAGCTCCTGGCCACTGGGCTCAGGGGCGAGGGAATGTCTGGTTTTAATATGAAGAGCACCTCGGGGTGGGAGCAGGTTTTGGTTTCCACAATGGAGCCCAGATTTGTGCGCAGTTATCCAAACCATCGGGAACCTTCACACGGCTCGGCTGCCATGACCTTGATTGGAAATGACTTGGGGTTGGAGAAATGAGGCTGGAACAAAGGGCTGGGCGCCCACGGTGCAGGGAACCTCTTCCCAGGAGCCAGAGGGAAATTGCTGGAAACGTCGCCTGGCCGGCGGGAACCCCGCCAGTCTGGCCAGGCTCATCCCTCCTGGTCTTGGGATGGATGCCTGTGGCCTGGGGGGCGTGTTTGTGGGGGCTGCTCAGGGTGCTGGCAGGAATGTTTGGCACGAGAATTACACGGCTGGGTTATCCCTTCCATGGGCAGGGCGCTGTGGGGGCCTGGAGACCAGAGGAAGCCCCCCTCCTCACCCTTTCCCCTCCTCGCCCTTGCCCCTCAGAAGTAGCCCAGTCGGGAGGGAGGCCAGCAGGTTTAGCAAGCACTTCCTGAGCCCACGGCTTCACACCCGTGATCTCATCGATGCTCCCAGAGCCTTTCGAGGACTCGGGAAGATGACGTGAGGTGACTCACTGAACAGGACTTGTGGCTGCAGAAACGGAAACACCCCACGTGCAAACCCCACGTGTAGGGAGTGGGTTATGCAAATAGTGATTCATCTCCACACTGCCACGCTGCACAGCTGGGGAGAGAATGGGATGCTCTTGATATGGGACCCCCCCTGGGTCGATTGAAAGAAGCAAGCAAATGAGGATACAGGATGCACGTAACGGGGGATACACACAGACATTAGCGCCATACATGGTTACATTGGCTTACAGCTGTTTGTGTGTCCATCTGTGATGCGCTTAATTGTGTCCCCCAAAATTCATATGTTGAAGTCCTAACGCCCAGTCCCTCAGAATGTGACCTTATTTGGAAATAGGGTCCTTGTAGATGTAAGTAGTTAAGATGAGGTCATTGGGGGGGCCCTAATCCAATCTGACCAGCATCCTTTTGGACGCCCTGTGCAGAGACAGGCAGCGCAGGGCGGAGGCTGGCAGGGCTGAGGAGGTGCTGCCATGGGACCCGGCGGGAGTGGAGCTGACGACGGGCTGCCAGGAGAGAGGCCTGGAACCCAGCCTCCCCCCGGTCCCCTCAGGGAGCCCGGCCCTGCTCACCTCTTGATCTCGGACTTCTGGCCTCCAGACTCTGAGGGGATCCCTTTCTGCTGCTCCGAGCCCCCGCGAGTGGTGCTTTGGTCCTGGCAGCCTCAGTGGGAGGAGGCGGGGGCAGGGAGGTGCTCTCTCGGGGGCAGAACTGGGCCCCTGAGGCCATGGGGGGGCAGCTTCCTGTCCACACTGTTCCCACTTTTGCGCTGTTTGCGTTTTGCACCAGGTGCAAGCATTACTTAATTTAACTAAATGAAATGGAAAAAGCTAAAAGTCCCCAAAGTGAGACCCTGGGAGGGAGGAATCGTTGAGGGAGCTTGGCAGAGAAGCTCACGGAGGCCGGGGGACGCCGAGGCCACCGTGCTGTGGAATGAGAGCACAGGCTGTGGGGGAGAGGCCGGGGGGTCCTCCCGGGCTCAGAGGAGCAGGTGGGCCAGGCGGAGAGCAGCAAGAGTGGAGGGGCTGGTGGGCTCAGGAGCCATCAGCTGGCCCACAGACGGCCTGACCCACTGAAGTGCGGACCGTGGGGCAGCCCCCAAGGCCAGCAAGAGGTCCTGGTGCTGCCTTCCTCACCAGGGCGGCAGGGAGGGCTGGGCTCTGCAGCAAGCCCACCGGGCGGCCACTTGACCACTCTGAGCTCCAGCTTCCTCATCCCATGGGGGAATAAACGGCCCTCACGCTAGTGAAAGAGACGGGTCATGGGTCACGGCAGCAACGGGTGTCATCCGAGGGCACCCCCTGGCCCAGGGGAGGTGCCCGCCCAGCTCTGCTGGCCCTTTAGCTCTCTGCCTTCACCCCAGCCCTTTATTCCACAATGAAATAGCTTTTTATATTATATAAATAATACATGTTCAACACAAAGAATTTGGAAAATAAATGATGGTATAAAGGAAATAATACAGGCCCTCTGGAAACCCAGCACCCCAAGACCCCACGCTAACATTCTGGGTCAGTCCCTCCCCACATCTCTCTAAGCAGACACAGGCTGGAGCACATGATACCCCACACCCCCACACTCACTCATATGCACAGACCCCCGACCACACTCACCCACACATCCCACAGGCAAACACCCCTCACACACGTTCACACCCCCACACAGACCCACACCCCCATTCCACACACACCTATACACAAACCCACACCCCACATACACATGTGTATATACCCATACACGTTACATTACACACGTGCAACACACACACACCTGCACACATGCACACACACTCACATCTCGTCGCCCCCACACATGGACCCATATCCCCCACAAACACATGCCCACCCGTGTCTATACACACACCCATATACACACCTTCCCCATACACCCCTCACACACATCCATACCCCCACACACACATACACTCATATGAACACACACCCACCCACACAGCCCCCGCACACCCCACACACATGTGCACATGCACAATCACACCCGGTGCCCCCACACTCACATATCGTCCCACGCACAGAGATGGGCGCCCACACGTCCCCTTGCACAACGGCACACCTGTGGATCATTCTTGTCACAGACCCCCCATCAGTATCCACCCACTTCCACCCTGTCCCCCCGAAAAACCCATGTAGCCCACCTAATGTGTATCTTTACATATTTTTCTCCAAACTCATTCACTCTTCCCCGGACCTCGGTAAACACAGACAGACAGCGCTACAATGTCCACTAAACAGGATCCGGAGTCCCTGCTCCATGCAGCGTCCATCCTGCTCCTAGGTGCGTTCCCCTGCCTCCTTTCCCACCCACACAGGCGCACGGGCGCGCTCTCAGTCTCCCTGTCCCGTGGCCACGTCCATTTCCATGGGGGATGTGGCAACGTTTCCACCGTGCCCTATTACTGGCTTTTACTTGGTCTCCAGTTTCTGGTTCCTGCGAATAATGCCGTGTGTGTGTCCCCTCAAAGGGAACCTGTAACTTGCTCCTGAGGAGCTGCTCCTGGTTCTATGGGAGGGGTTCCCGGAGTGAGACTGATGGGCGGAACAGAGTGTGAGCGTGTGTGTGTGTGTGTGTGTGTGTGTGTGTGTGTGTGTGATAGGTTCTTCCAGATTGCCTTTCCAAAAGCCGTAGCCCTTCACACCTGCCCCAGCATTGTCCAAGGACGCCTTTCCCCCACACCTCTGCCAATAGGCAGCATAGCTGCTTTTAATTTTTTTGCCAGACTAATGGGTGTAAAGTGGCATTTACTCTAAGTCAAGGGACGGCCGGGGAGGTTGCAGTGACCGTCCCACTGGCATCCCTCCTTCGGTCGCCCTGCCCCCGCCCCACTGTGGGCAGGTAGACAGCATTGGGGAGGGAGCACTGCACTTGGAGTCCAGGGGGCGTGGCCTGGCGGTGCACTGCTGGGACGCAGGCCTTTGTCTCCCTCCTGCTGTGCTCCTCCAAGCACCAGACCATTGCCTCACCCCAAGCTCAAATCTCCAATGGGATTGTCATCAGCCCAAGGACCGGGCAGGCGTCCACACACCCTACGCAGCCCAGGGCTCAGCACAGAGTGGGGAGGGCGGCCAACACCCGGTGTGCCGATGGCCGATGGCCGTGGAGGCTGTTACCTCCTCGCCGCTCTGCTCGGAGCTGGTCGTCCCAGACCAGTGAGCCTTTCTGCGGGTCCCCGAAGGGAGGAGGTATGTGCCTGGTGGAGGGTGAATTTAAAGAGGCATCATCCCCCATCCCATCTATCACCATCTGCAGGAAATCTTTGCTCCTCCAGAGCCGCTCGGCTAGGCTCGCTGGGAGGCTCAGCCTGGGGAGGCTCTGTAAATCGAAGCGTCTGCGTCCCGGGCACCCCCCGCCACCCCCCGCCGTGCCATGTCTTACTGTAGGGCCTGCAGACAACATCTGTTCTGGCATTTGTGGGATCAGTTTGATAAGTGAAGTGTGAGAAGGATTTTGAAGGGGACGAGGCAGGACACAAGCTCTGCTTTTCTCCCTGCCCTTCCCCTGCCCAAACTCGGCCTCTGTGGTTGTGTGCAGAAGGGGTGGGAGGAGAGCCCTCCCCACACATTCTTGTGGGGCCCCCCAGAACCCAGACAGGGCCCAAGGGGCACGCAGGCCACAGACTCGAAGGCCCTTCTGCTGGGTCCCTCCGCAGCCGCCACTGGGCCATGAGTGTATCTGGGAGGCTGCGTTTGGTCTGTGACACACCAGGGACCCATCTCATCCGTGGACGCAGGCCCTAGCCCACCTGCACTGACAAGTCCCTACACACTGGGGGCTTAAAACAATGGAAAGTTGTTCTCTCAAGGTCTGGAGGCCAGAAGTCCTGACTTAGTACTACTGAGTTGAAATCAAGTGTCCACAGGGCCACACTCCCTGTGGAGACTCCAGGGGAGGGTCCTTCCTGCCTCTTCCAGCAGCTGGGGGGCCCCAGGCGTCCCTTGGCTTGTGGCTGCATCACCCCAGTCTCTGCCTCCATCTTCGCACGGCCTCCTCCTCTGTGTCTGTCAAATCAACTCTATCTCCCACTTATAAGCATATCGGTGATACATTCGGTTACCCAGGATAATCTCAGGATCCTTAACAATCGCATCTACAAAGACCCTTTCCCCATCCAAGGTCACATTTTTAGGTTCCTGGGATTAGGACCTGGTATCTTTGGGGGACATTATTCAGCCCATGACACCAGTAAAGTGCTCATTAGCTCCAGGGCGGTGGCCTGGGCCCAGGGCCCCTCTGTGCTTGTTGGCGGCATCAGTTGTGTACTCTTTTGGCTTGGGGGAGGCAACCTCAGTGACTACAGAAAGTGGGATTTTGAGCCACAACTAAAACCTTAGCTTGCTTGGAAATCAACATGGGAAATTAATTCAAAGGGAGGGTCCCAAACAATGACTCAGTGCAGAAACCTCCTAACAGGGGTCATCTAGCTGCTGCTCGCACACCTCCCCAATGGGGAACTCACCACCGCACGAGGTACTCAGTCCATCTTTTTCTGCTCGCACCACCCCTCCCCTACACCTGTAATGATGTGCATGAAGACTGCGCCCTGCGGAGTGGGCTAGACACTCCACTTGTGGAGGAGGCCAGCTGGTTTGAGAAAATGTTTGGGAAAGCCGGCTCAGCGTGGGGAACAGGCCAGCTCCCGGCTGGGGCCCATGCTGCAGGCTGAGGCAGGCTGGAACCAGGCTGACCGGCAGGGGGCAGGAAGAGGAGAGTGGGGACCTCCCCCGACAGGGCCTGGAGAGAGCCTTGGGAGATGTTCTGATGGGGCTCTGAGCCATGTGCCCAGTGTCACCCCCCTTCCTGTGACAAGACCCCCATCTTCAGTCCATCACAGAAGTCACCATATGGCAGCGTGGCTGGATTCCTCACGCGAGGTCCCGTCTCTCCGCAGCCTGGGGGCCTGGTCTGAGCTCTGTGGAGGTACCTGGCAGGGATCACATCCCCACATCTTGGCTTTCACCACCCACTTCTCCACACGCCCCCTCCTTGGAGTGAGCCCCCCTGGGTCTGGCCTGAGCCTCTTTGGCGGGGGACAGGCAGGGAGAGGGACACCTTAGTGGGCAAGGCAGCCAGATTGCTGAACTCCCAGGCCTGTCAAACCTGGCAGCTCGTCCCTCCGCTCCACACAACACCCTAAACTTGTGCTACTGAAGAGAGTTGGGGGCAGCTTTTCTGAACGGTCCACGCCTGAGAGGGGTGGGGGGTGGGGAACCTCACTGGTGGTTCCAGCCCTGCCTGAAACCCTCGGTTAGATGCCTCTGTCTGTGTAGGTCCCCCTTACACTGACGACAGCCCGGAAACCTGTGCCCCGCCACACTGCCCTCTGCTCCTTTGCCCCTTGGCTGAGCCCCTTAAGGGGGAGGTCCTGCAACAGGCCGGGTCTCTGGCTTCATTCAGGCCCGCATGGCCCACGTGGACCACCACATGGACCTTATGCTTATTAGCGATGGATGAGGTTTCTCTTTGCACTCAGCAGCCTATTCTGAGCACCCCAAAGGACTAATTTGGCCAAGGTCATGGGGTGGGGGCCATGATCTGCTGTCCTGTGTCATAACGAAGGTGAAAAACATTGGAAGCAGTTTGCAAGGTGGGGCCTGGTGCTCAGTCCACAGTGCCCCCGACTCACAGCACGGACACGGCGGTTACAGACACCAGCTTTAAAATAACTCCTGGATAAATGTGTCCAAAAACACTTGGTGTCCAAACCACCCTGCATTACGCTCTTGGGACCAGGGGTGGACGTGCTAAAACAAAGCAGCTTCTCGGACCTGAATCTATAAAGAAACCAGATTTTGCTGGAAGTTTCTTGCTTTAGGTGAGAGCGGCGTGGGAGTGGTCGTCTAAGGCTCATGTATTCTGAGGCTTAAGAAAGCAGAAGCAGTGTGGGCCCGGGTGGCCGGGCTGTCCCAAGAGTGCCACTGTGAGGACACTTCTGGAACTGACTGGAAGTATCAACAACACCCTTCTGGGGCAGAGATATGGAAATGCGCGTTTTCCCCCTTAAAACTCGCCTGCGTCCCCACACCCCACAACATTTCTATGACAAACATGGTGTCTTAAAATGAAGCCTCCGGTGTGGTTTGGGCCTACCATGGGACAGAATGGAAGGGAGGTTTAAGAATGCCTCTTCCCCATCCCCCAAAACGCTTGTTAGACCAGCCTGTCCCCGGAGAGTGGGGTCTGAGACGGACAGTGGTGACTCAGGCAGACCCGCGGCCCGGCCACACTGCCGTCCACGCAGTCCACTCGGCCCTCCCCGGCCGGGGCCTATTTCATCCTCACCCCACGGCCTGTGGACTCGGGCTTGGAGAAATGCAGGCTCTTCGTGTATTCACTCAGCCATTCATTCAACAACCATTGACGCGATGAGCCCACACGGGAAGACAGGACGGACAGGTGTCCACCTTTCGTGGTCTAATTTCACCAGAATGAAGGCTCCCTAGAGAAGCCTGGGGCGAGGGAGGGGACCTGAGCCCCACATCTCCCTCTGCTTTGGGGTCCCACACAGCTGGGGAGGAGGAGGGCTCCCCAGCCCAGAGGAGCTAAAGCAGGCTGTAGAATCCACCAAGGATGGTATTATTGCCAGTCAGGCCTGAGTCAGGTCCAGCAGCCTGGAGAATCCAGCCAAGGCTAGGCTTCACGTGTTCTGTTGTTTCTGGGCCTGTAATTAGTGCAGAATGCCAGCAGGGGCCAGTGCCCAGCCTGGCCTCTCACATGGACATCTAGGTGGAAATTAGCTCAGTTTCCATTTACTCCTCTTAAAGCAAGAAACAAAGGTAGAGGCTAGAGGACTAAAATGTTTTCTCACCAGGGCCTAACTAGCCAGGAGTCATTTCTGGGCTGCTGGAGCACCAGCTTCCTGAACTCCACTCTTTCCCTTTCCCATGTAAGGGGAGCATTACTTAATGAAATGGCAGTCGAGAAGGCAGGGGCTGGAGGAGGCTCAGAATCAGCAAATGTCAGAGGTGTGGGGCCCCTGAGACTTCAGTTCAACAGTGTCCCTTTAAAGGAGGGGAAAATGGATCAGGGAGGGTCAGGGGGTGATCTGCCAGCGCCCTTGGAGGGCAGACTCCCTGCCCTGGCTTTAAAGCACCCACTCACTCCCAGTGGACAGCTGTGGGCGGACACCGGGCAGCTGACGCCTGACTGAATTCAACTTTAAAATATAACTCCCAGACGGGGAGATCAGATCTCAGCGTCGCCTGTGCCTCCTGGTCTCCGCGGAGGGGGCGGGGCTTCCACCTGGGGAGCAGCTCCTTGGGAGAAGTCTGCAGGGACGACCTTTGCTGCTTCTTCATTTAATGCCCCAGGACAGCACCAAGAGCTAGGTGTCCTGAGGGGTGCGTTGAGCTCCAGGGGTCACAGCCCCGCACAGCATCGCGAGGCCAACTCAGTGTCAAAGCAACTCTGCCCGGCCCGCACGTGGGGTCTGTCCTGGTGGGAGACGCTGATGCCATGAGCTGCCAGTCTGTGGCCTCAGGGAACCCCAGGTTGGTAAACTCCACATCCAATTGCCTCTTTAAACCTCAGTTCTCTCAACGGAAAAGTGGACACGACAACAGGAGCGACCTAGCCAGGCTATCCTGAAAGCGACAGTGTCCAGTGCAGGAGGGGACCTGAGCCCTCAGGAGGAGCAAAGACCATGACCATCACCGTCCCCCCACCGCCCCCTCCCCTCGCAGCCGACGGGCGCCAGCCAGACCTGCGCATCTCTGACGCGAACCCCTGCTTCCCACAGCTCACTGTGGACCCCGCCAGGCAGCACTGCGGCGTTCAGGACATCAATTTTATCCCAACAGCTGAAAGGTCGATTCCCAGTGAGAGAAGGCCATCCCTTTCCTACTCCCAGAAGGAGAGAGGGCAGCAGAAACCCCGGGGCCGCTGGGCCTTCGGACGCGGAGATGTGTGTCCCGCCTCGCTCCGTGAAGCCAGCAAGAACCCAATGCGCCAGGGTGCGCGCTGTGCCGCCCCACCTTGCGGGATCTTTCCTGCGCCTTCTCTTGGCCAGGTTGACGCGAAATGATCCAAGCCAATAGCCCTCTCCAGAAAGCAGGTGCAGAGCCGGCACGATCTGGGTGAAGGATGGGTCAGTGAACTCCCATTCACCCAGCACCAGGTCCTCCCCAGCCCCTCAGTCTGAGTCCCTGTGGCAGCCCTACTCCCGTGGCGACGAGGAAAACTGTGCCCCAGAGAGGAGCTGATCACCCCACAGTGGAGGCCAAACCTCACAGCCGCAAACTCGCCTTGAGGGGGCAGCGGCAGGTTCCTGAGGCGAGAGTGGAGTGCGCCCGGGCTGTCCTCGGGGGCTTGCCTTGAGCATATCCAGGGAGAGGCTCTACAGAGCAGGGGTGAACACGTGGAGGAGAGGGGAAATAAACCCGAAACTGAAGCCCAGCAGCTGGCCCCTCACTCCCCGCAGGGGCCGCAGCACCCTCCCCTGGCCCTGAAGGAACCTTTCCCTGGGCCATGCTCCCCTGCACCCCGAGGGAACAGCGGCGTTTTATTAAGTTCCTAGGAACTCTCCCCTGCCTTTCCTCTCAGGGATCCCACAGCCTCCCCCCATTACTTCTCAGACGCATTTCCCAGCTGCTGCTGCTGCTGCCCGGAGGCCAGAGGCCAGCGGGGTTTCCGAGCCCCATTCTGACCCTATTCTGAGCCCTGCCGCACAAAGCTGGTGCAGGGAGTGGGCGGGTGGGTGGCAGCTCCTGCCCAGCGGGGCCTGGAGCCTCCAGCATCCTGGAGAGCACCTGGCTGCTGGGTGTCCCAACTCTGGCTTTCCTAGAAATCTTTGTTGGGTCTAGAGAGTGGTGGGGGCCCTCCCCCAGTCCTCCTGTCTGTCCTCCCTCCCCCCACTTTCTTCCTCCATCCCTTCCTTCCTTCCTCCTCCGCCCCAGGCGGGGGTGGGGGGGGGTGGGGGGTGAGGCGTTGGGCTTTAGAAGCCATGCACTAGGCAGAAGCGTCTGCAGATGGGAAAGGAGAGAGGAAACACGTGCACAGATCACTACCTGTGGCTGACACGGAGTCCCGGGGCCAGGCCCAGCTTTGTCCAGGCTTTGTCAGGAGAAAGCAGAGGTCCCTGCAGGTGGTGACACCCATCCAGAGCCATCAAGTGGAGGTGAGGAGCCGGGATTTACCCCAGGGGACTCTGAGGCCATCCTCCTGACAGCTTCCAGGGCCAGACGGTTCATCCCCCTTAAACTTAACCGCTGAGAGCCACCCCCTCGGGGACAGGAAGCCATGGAGGCCATGGAGGCCAAGAGGACAGGGCCATCCCCAAGCCAGCTGTCCACCAACTCGGGAGGGGCATTGGATGAGCAAACCCCAGGCCCCGCTCCACACCAGCGCTAGCCAGTCAAGCGTCACAACACCCCCGCTTCGTGTGGATGCTGCCCCTGCCCCCCTCCACAGGGGAGGGAGTCCGGGCGAGGGGGCTCCCATAGGCCCAGAGGGGGCGGGGAGCTCGGAGTGGGAGGGCTGTCTGGACTCCACACCCTTGCACTGTCCTCAAGTGAGGGGGTTCAGCTGCTCAGCCCCCACTTCCCGCGCCAGTTCTTTGGCTACCCATCCGGGTCCAGGCAGCTTTCGAGGCGTCCCGAAAGCTCCCTGCCCCCGTGAGACCGGCCAGTTGAGGGCGGGAGTGCTGTTCTCCTGCCCACCCTAGACTCATCCCCCTGGGCTGCATAGAGGTGGGCGATCCCCACACCTCGCCCTTCCCTTTCCCGCCACCACCTGCACTGCAGAGGCGGTCTCCAGCTTGCTCCATCTCCAATTCCCTGTGTCTCTGGGCAAATCCTGCCCGGGTGGGGTTGGGTCTCCCCAACGTCAAGTTGTACCTTGGGTTGGGAGGCGAGTCCCAAATGCTTCAGCCTCTATGGTGGACCCCAAATCGGGTGCACCCCTTCCACTGTGTTTAAGGCTGTTTTGCTGAGGGACTTGAGCCTCAGTTTCCTCATCTGGAGAATGGGTCCAACATTGATCCTGACCTTTCAGGGCTGCTGTGGGACCAAGTTACCCAGCGCCCTGCGCCTGCACTGACCTAGGGGAGGGTGTGTCAACCACAGGGCATGACCCGTGCCCCTCATAGCCACAGTCTTGCTGGCATCTCCCTCTAGGTGTGTTTGGGGTGAGCCATCAGGGCCTCGGCTTTGAGGGAAGGCCTGGCCGGCCGCACCAGCATTCCCCAGTCTGCTCTCAACCTGCTCCTGAAGCCTGGTGCCCACCATGGCCTGTTCCTTCTTCACCACCTGGTCGCAGTGACCCCAAACCCTGCGCCTCCTCTACTCCTGTCCTTCAAACTGGTGGTGTCCCCACCCTCCCCCCAAGCAAGGCAGGGATGGCTCTTCTCACTCAGGCCTCCTCCTCCCAGACATGCTCCCTGACCTCAAAAGGTAGGTAGAGTATGCATTCACTGATGTGCCGACTGCCTCCCCACAAGTCTCTCCACCACCAGGCTTTAGTTCACTGCCCCTCCCCAGGCCTGGAACCCTGTCCAGCACAGAGAAGATGCTCAGAAACTATTTCCTGACTGAAGGAGTGAATCCCATTTGGCAGCTACACGTTTTAAGTCCCCCAAGCGGGCGTCCGTAGGGGGAACAGAGGGGACCTCGAGAACACGGGGGAAGGGGAAATGGCGGGAGGACACTCTCAGCACCACCGACTAACCTTCACAGTGACGTCCTTCACTGGACGTCACCTCCTGGGGCAGCCCTCCCCACTGCGTCCCCGCCCTAGCTCTACCTTCCCAGACCTGCGTTTGCGCCCCACTGGGCTGCGCGCTCCTGCGGCGCCGAGTCGTGTCCCCTAGGAGCTGTTCTCGCGCCTGGCGCGGGGTGCGTGGGGCCCGGCTGTGTGAGCGAAGCCGGGATCTGCAGCCCGCGAAGCTGCGAGTTAGGTGCCTGTTTTGGTCCCAGGCCCCCCGGGGCTGCGGGCGGCTCCGCGGGAAGCCCGGCGAGCCCAGGCACACCGCAGGTCCCCGGGTCACCGCCCAGGCGGCGGCGTTCACCCCATCTCACGGAGGCCCGGCAGGCGGGAGCACGGGCCCGCGGTCACCCCGCAAACACGAGCGCCTGCGGAAGGCGCTGGCCCGTTCACGGCAGCTCCGCCAGTGCGGTGGTCATGCCCTCACCGACCTGGCCGACAACCCGTCCTCCCCCTACACCGCCTCCCTTGCGGAGGAGGAAGGTGGGCGGCGGGAGGCGGTGCGCGCTGCGTGGGAAGCGAGGCTGAGCAGGCACCACGCCGGCCTCCGTCCCACCCGGTCCGGGATTCCCGAGGGTGGCGGGAGGTGCCACCCCGAGGGCACTCAGAGTGGGCGATCCCTGCAGAGGACCCCCGGGGCTTCCCTCGCCTCACCCTCCGCCCCCCTGCCGCAGCCGCAGCGTTGGCGCGTTTCAGGCAGGATGAAGCGCTTCCTTCTCGGCTGGCTGGTTCTTTCTCCGTTTCCCTGGGCTTTGGTTTGATCTCTCTGAGGGGCAGGGAGGCACACCTACGGCTGCGCCCCCAACGCCCCGACGGTGGGGACCGCGGGGACAGCAGGCTGCTTGGGGCTGGCGGGCCAAGAACTGCCCCCACCCGCGCGGGGCCGCGCCTCGCTCCAGGAAAGGCCTCCTCCGCTTCTCTCCGCAGAGAGTTCGCGAGGGGATCCCGGCTATTTCTGACGGGACGCACCCGCGGGGACGCGGGCCAGGACTTGGCACTGCGGGCATGCACCCCGGTGGAAAGTTCCCGTTACCAGCGCCTGTCCCGAGGGAATTAGGGTCCTCGCCCGAAGCCCCCAGGCCCACCCGGCCGTCCAATCATAAAGCCGGGACTGAGTGGTAGACCGGACGCGGCTGGGTTCCCGCGCGCGCGATTAATATTAAGTGTTCAGAAAGAAACCACGCCAACCGGGCGGGCTCCCAGCGCCGGGTTCTCGTCCCCACCGCCGCCCCCTCCCGGCCTCCCTGGGCCCCGGACGCCGCTCTCCAGGGCGGGGCGCAGCTGCGGGCGGAGGCCGCTGGTTTCGAGGTCCCTTCGGCCCCCGCCGGCTCCGCTTCCCTCCCGGCCCTGGCGCCAGCGCTCCGGCGGACCGGGTGCCTCCGAGTGACGCACCGCCGCCCACCGCCTTGGCCCGCAGCCCAGCCCCAGCGGTCCCTACACGCGGCTTTGCGGGCCTTCCAGAGCAGGAATCTGTCCCTTCCTGCCGCAAGACTGGTTCTCCCCTTGCGTCCAGGGCCTTTACTGGGGTGCGGGGCCGAGGCGCTGGCGAAGAGTCGGGCATTACCGATCTCGCCCCTTCCCCGCCGCCCCGCGGCCTCTGCGAGTCCTCCAGCAGCTCTACCAGGAGCCGCCCTGGTCCCTATTTCCCAGAAGGAGAAACTTGAGTCTTAGCAGAGGTGAGGGGAGGCTGTGTGGCGAGGACCGCAGGGCTGCGAGTGCAGGCTGGGGCTCCCCGTCAGCTTCCCCCGTGGAGCTCAGGTAGTTGCACCGTATTTAAAATGGCCCAGGGCGCGTTGCCCGCAGACCGCAGCCTGGGACGCCGGGCAGAACCAGAGCGCGGCGGGCAAGCGCCGCGAAGGAGGCCCCGGAGCCCCGGTCCCCACCGTGCGACCTGGGCGACGGCGACCCTGCTGAGCCTGCGCTACCCCTCAACCAACGAGCGCGCTGCCGGCCGGCGGTGGCAGGCACCGTCCCTGTCGTGGGCCGAATGCGTTACCAGCAGGAACAGTGCGACCTTAACCCCCTACGCCCCGCTTTGACCCTGGGTCGCGGTGATTAACTGGCGCTCAGGGGCTCCCGCAGCTCCGCGCGGTTTGAATCCCGCCAAACGAAGCCACGGCTCCCACCGCGGCGGCGCCTGGGCGGGGAGGCCCGCTGGCCTCCGTCCCCTGCCGTCCTGCCCCGATTCTGCGGCCGCCGCCTGCGCCCGCCCCCGGCCCGGACCGGGTCGTCCTGTTCTTACCGCGGCCTGCCTGGGTCCTGCGCTCCGCCGCTCGGCGCTCCCCGCTCTGCGCTCATCCCGGGCCCCGCGGGGCAGGCGCCGACCCCGGGCCTCGGGCGGCGCTTCCGCTCCTGCGGATTATCTCCCCTCCCCCAGCAGGCCCGGCGGGGGCCACTGACTCGCCCCGAAAGCTGGGAACGCTACCCGCCACCCCTCTCCACCCCCTCCGCCGGCGCGTCTGCTTGTTTAACCTTACCGCCCAGCTGTGACCCCGCACCCCGCCAAGAGCTGCCAGCGGGTCAGGCGGCGGGGGGGGGGTGTGGCAGGCCGGTCCACCGGGCCGTGAGTGACAGAGACCCTCCGCCCATCCATCCTGCCCCGCCTCCGAGGTGCAGGGACGGAGTTGGAGGCCTGGTCCTGTGTACCCGAGGCCCTGAGCAACCTTCAGCTGTGTCAGCCTCTTGCACTTTGACATCTCTCCAGGGACAGACGCTCTCTCCTCTCCAGGCGGCTCTGGCTGCACAATTCTGGGGCCCCGTGCAAAATGGAAACTCGAACCCCTTGTTCAAAAATGAAGATTATGACTTTCAAGGCAGCGACAGCGAAGGGGCCTTCCTGAGCGCAGGGTCCTGTGTGACTGTACAGGTCCCCATAAGCTCATGAAGCCGGCCCTGCCTCTCCCAAGCCTCCCCCCTCCCTGCACCAAGTGCTCAGTCCTGGGGCCCTCTGCAAGGCAGTGGGTGCCAGGGGCCTTCTCGACCTGCCCATAGGCTGTGGGTTGCGGTGAGTCCCTGCAAATCTGGGGTGGTGCTGTCCCCTAATTCAGCTTGTGGGCTGCTGTCGCCGACTGCACTGGGGACTCCAGAGAGACACCTGCTGGGCCGATTCCCATACCCCACCCCCCCAGCCCTGCCATGCCTCTCCACATCCCCTGCTGCTCTGTGCCAACTCTGGAAAACCAAGAGGGCAGGCTCTGCTGCCAGCAGAGGCAGAGAGTGGGTGCCCCAGGGTCTGCCCATGCGTGCCCACCGCTGCTCTCTTCCCAGGATCAGCTCCGATGCTCAGACCATCCTTCTCAATTGTGTAGGAGAGCCAGGGTCAGAGCCAGAAGGATGACCGGGAGGCTGGGCCCCTGCAGAGTGGCACATGCCTGTGTGTGGCCAGTCTCCCGCCTCCTGTCTCTGTTTCCTCACCTTCCCTCGGCTGAGAGACTGAGGCCGCAGAGACCCCTTCAAGCCCACTCAGGCCTCTGGCATGCGGCCACCGCCAAGCCACCGCCAGGTCTCTCCCAACCAGAGCCGAGCCTGGGCCACCCTTGTCAGAGGTGGCAGCGAGGGCTGAGTGCAGGCTGCGGTGTCAGTCTTAACAGAGAACCCACTACGCACAAGACGCGGGGCGCTGGGCAGGGCTGGGGACCCAGAGGCTGCAGGGCATGGCCATGCTAGAGCCCTGGACAGCTCTGGTCCAGCCAGCTTTCGCTGAGCCCAGCAGGACCCCTGCAGAGGGGTGTTTCAGGCGGGGTTTGCTAACCCTAATTCAAAGGCGGATTCGCCGGTGAGCACCGAGGCTTAAGCTGTGAGGGCTGTTCACCTCCAGGGCCCCTTCCAGGGCATATGGCTTGTTAAAAAAAGTGCTATGTTCCTGTATTTTTCAAGTGAGAACCCTACGATTGTATAAACTTTAGGACCAGCAGAGTCCAGCCAGACTTGTGTGTTTCTCCCAAGCTAAGAGTTCACTCTCTGGACGACGGGGACATAATGCCACCTCTAGGTGTGGAGTGGCCGGAGGGGCGGAGATCCTCACCCGTGCTCTGCAGAACTTCACATCGATTTTCGACTTTCCTGTTTTGGCCTCACAGTACTGCTTAAGGCAGTGCTAGTGTCACCCCCATTCGGGAGGCCAGGAGACGAAGGCCCAGGGGAGCGGATAATGTGCCCGAATCACTTGCTGACACTGGGCGGCCCTCGCCACGTGGTCCACACCAGCTCTGGGTTGGGGACCTGGCAGGCTCTGGGCTCAGGGAGCCGGACGGATATAGGGCAGCCTCTGCAGAGACCCACCGCCAGGCCCCTTTACCAACCTGGGCAGAGTGCCCACTCCCCTGTGGAGGCACCCGTTTCATCTCTCCACAGACAAACTTGCCTCCAAGGTGGGAGAAACCGCAGAGGTGGCTGCCCACAGCCTCATGCTCCCCCCAACTCCAGCAGAGACCCTCAGAGTTCGTGCTGCTACTGTGCAAATGCTTTTCCCATCTGAGGATCCTGCCACAGGAGGGACTCCACCTCAGCTCTGCAAGATAGACTCGGGCAAGGCACTGGCTCCCCTGAGCCTCAGTTTCCCTCCCTGTAAGGAGGTGGTTGGGCAGGGCTGTCAACTTTTCTCTAAGTTGGTTGGGCTGGTGCTGGAGCCACAGGATGAAGCAGCCGATAAGAGGAGCTGTGTCCAGAGCCTCCTCCGGGGAAAGGGCATGTGTGTGGGGCGAAACTTCCAGACGCTTCCGCACCCCACACTCCTATGTAGACGCTCCCCCCCACCTCCCCTGATGTAGCCTGGATGCTGGAAAGGCCTCTGGGTTTGAGGGGGTTCCAGGAAGCTCTTAGGGGGCTTTGATGGGTGTGTGTTGGTGCTGGCAGAGCCTGGGCCCTTCCTGGGTCCTGGAGTCCACCGGCCGGCCCGACGCCCCGTCCCAGCTGCCTGGAGCCTCCACAAAAGCTGAGTCGTGCCGGCAGCAGGCCCCCGAGCGGGCCCTCAGCTGGGCGGCGGGAGGTCGGCAGGATAGGAACCCCAGGAGGTGCGTGTGCCTGGGCCAGGATGGCACCTGGGACACAGGGCACTCTGCCCCTTGAACTTGCACCTGGAGTCTGTGACTGATGGAGAGTCCTGGGGCCCTTTGGGGTGAGGCCTCACCCCGGATAAACTCTCTTCTCCCCACTCTGCACGGGGAGGTGGATCAGGGTGGCGGGTGGGAGGGGGGTGCTTCTGTAAACCTGGTGACTGAGTTCTCTCAACAACCTGGGGACGAAGCAGACCACCCTCAGTTCACTGACCAGGAAACAAAGGCACAGAGAGGTTAGGGCACTCCCTAAGGCCACACAGCAGCGGGAAGAAGTGGATTTGAATCCAGGACACCGACTGCCCTCTGCTGCCCGGCCTCTGCACATGCTGGCACACACACGCCCGTACAGTGATAAGAACACCCAGCGAGCTCGAGGAGCTGGGCAGAAAGCCCGCCCCAGAAGATGCGAACACAAGTCCATTTCCTTCAAGCCTGATTGATTTCACTTCAAGAGCTCCTGCATTATGCAGGACTAGGGGCCCTGAAGGGCAGCTGATTTAAATGGAAATAAGTCCGGGAAAAACAAATCAACACGGCCCCAGGTTCAATCCGCTGGAGAAGCGCATCGCAAGCTTTGAGTGAGTCGGGGTGTAAGTAATAGGGCCGACTTAGAGACAACTTCGCAAAGCCTTTAACCCTTCTCCCCGGGTCTCAGCTTCGGAAGGTGTCTCCAGAACCGCTGGGTCCTCCATGAGTTCACTGTTCCTCCTGGATGGAAGCAGATGTTACCAGGGAAACCTGGAGGGTTTTAAAATTTTTCCCCCTAAGGAGTCTGGTTTTCTTCAAATGAGCACTTTTGGGGGCAGTTCACCCAGGAACGTGGCCTGGGGGTCAGAATCTCAGGCAGCAGATTTCCAGACAGCTCCATATTCTCTGCAGAGAGCAACACATGCCCGCCTTTCCTCCCTCCGTCCCTCCCTCCTCCTCCCCCTTCCTTCCTTCCTTCCCTCCAGGAGTCTTTACTGCGTGCCTGGGATGTGCCTATCACAACTCTGGTTTCTGGAAGTAGGGCAGTGAGCAGGCAGCCAGGGCCCGGCCAGGGTGGGGGAACTCGCAGCCTTTAGGTCACTTGCTCACCTCAGTTGGCCTCTGAGGCAACTTGCTGTCTTCATTTTAGAAATGCAGAAGCTGAGCCCAGAAAGGTCGAGTGATTTGCCCAAGGTCGCCCAGCAAATATGTGGGTTCCTTACCCTGGCACCAAGCCCTCCCTGCCAGGCCCTCCCTCCAGCTCCTCTTGCAGCCCCTCCTCTACTGCACTCCATGCTCCCATAGGTCCACAACTGGGTCCAGTGGCCCCACGGCCTGCCCCTGCACGGGGTACCCTCTCCCAGCCACGCCTGTCCAACCTCTCCACCCCAGGAAGGTCACTCGTTGGAAATACCTCCTGACATGGCTGAAAGCCTGCACAGCCTCTGTGTGAGGAGATTCCCCTGCCTCCTCAGGCAAAATCAGCCCGCCCTGCTCTGTCCTGTTATGCTCTTTGTCTGACCTGTGTCCCTCCCTCCCACTCACCTGCCCATGGCCTGAGGGCTGACCCAACTCGGTGCTGGGCCCCAGCCCCGGGAGCACAGCGCAGGGCACTCAGGCGAGTGAGAAGCATTTCAAGTAGAAGGGGATGGTGAGGGACGAGGAGGAAGAGGAGGCGTGCCTGGCGTGTCGAGGGGCCCAGGCCCTGCAGAGCGGAGGCGGAGGCGGCGTTTAGGTCTCAGGAGAACACGATGGGGAGAAGGCAGTCAGGGCCACCTGAGGCAGGCAGGGCGGCCGGCAGAGGAAGGAGGAGGGCAGTAGGGAGCCAGAGTTTAACCGAAGGATGACATTCCCCCCAGTCCACATCATCTCCCACCGGTGGTTTTAATTAGATTCTGGCACTTTCCAGCACCCTTTAGGAGCTAAAAGCACTTTGCTTTGCATCTGCTGATCAAACAGGGGAGGAAACCCAGAAAAAATAACATCCACATTGTTGTCGGAGCACGCTTTTGGCTCTAGATTCGAGATTAGCATAATATTTGTCTAAAGGTAACAACGGTAAATTTTTCCTGTCTGGAGATGTGTTCATGATATTTAGGAGAAACTGTCTTCTGGTGGAGGCAGACCTGGTCCCCTGCATAAAGATTAAGTCTGCTGAGAAGGATTTAGTTCTCACGTGTTCTCTTGGAGGAACCAGAGGGAGGCATCTGGGTACTGTTCATCAGCACTTTTTTTATGTTTTAAAAACATGTGCTCCCCCATCCCCAGAGCCGCTGAGTTACGAGGACCTCAAGGGCTGTGGGCATTTTTCTCATCGTGGGCCCTGAGGCCTGGGCGCCTGATGGCTGCGTTCTTTGTTTTCTGATGGGTGAGGGATCACTGAGCCCATTTTGCAGCTGTGAAGACGGAGCCTGAGGCGAGTGGCCGGTGGACCCAGGATCACGCAGCCCCCGGGGGGACTCAGGAACGGGACCCAGATCCTGCTCTGTCTTGACTTTCCTCTCTCAGCCAGTGCTGAGCGTCTCCTGTCTTCGCTGGAAGGGGGCCCGGCTCTGGGGGGCTGCTTGGCCGTGGTCCAGGGCTGGCTGGACTAACAAAGCCCAGACCTGGAGCTGGAGGTCTGTGTTCGGGGAGACCAGCAGCCAGCAAAGGCGTTGGCGTGGCTGGCTTTTCTGACGTTCGCCGATTGAGAGAGAAGCTGTTGCCTCCTGCCGAAAGCGTTTTCTCCTGGGAATCTCAGCCCGTCCACTCTCCTTCAGAGCAGAGGGGCAGGGGAGGCCAGTCTGACCATCACAGACTTTGTCCTCCCCGTCTGCCTCGGGAGGAGCCCTGGGCTGGAGGTGGGGGCCCCGGGTTCTGTCCTTACCCCGTCCCCCGCTCTCAGGGAGGGGGGCATCTCCCCATGGTGGGCGTCAGCCTGCACAGCTGTCAAACAGAGCCCCAAACGTCCAAGGCACACGACAGACGTCCTCAATGCTGCCCCCACCTGCATCCAGACAGCACGCCCCGGGCGGCCTCACAGCACTGGGGCGCGGCTCTTCACGGGGGCCGGGAACTCAGAGGAGAAGCTCAGAGAAGCTGCTCTTGCTGTGGGTGTTGGGTGCCAGTCAAGCAGCCACCTGCCGGCCTCAGGGCTGAGTGTCCAGAGCCGACCTGCCCGTCGCTCTTCTGCTCCAACCTCTGTGCTGCTGCCTTGACCGCCTGAGTCTCCAACACACAGCCTGTGCACGTCAGGCCTGTAAGGCTCCTCGGGAAAGGGTCCCGTGGCCACTCAGGTCTGGGAGATGCCAGACACCAGATGCACCTCACACCCCCCTCCCCCGGGGCTGGGATTAACCGCCTGAGACCCCTGTGGAGAGCCTGTGTGATGTGGGCGGCCGGGCACTTCCCCGCTCGCCTTGAACAGAGCCCTGTCCTGACCACTTGTCTCTCACCAGGGTCCACTCGGGCAGAAGCCACACCGATTACTTCAACAGAGAGAGTTTCATATAAAGAACTGTTAACCAGAGATCACAGAACTGAAAAGGTGAAAAGAGACTCTAAGATGTCACCGGGGGAACTGGCTGCACCCCCAGGGCTGGGACAACAACAAGGAAAGGAGGGAGCTATTTAACTCAGCAGCCAGACGAGGGGCCGGTGGTGCTGGGACCCAGACCTCGGAGGGGGCGCGGGCCATGGCCGGTGTCTGAGGAGTGACGAGGCCGGCCCCGGGAGAGGTGGGGAAACCAGAAGCTGGACTCAGGGACAGAGACAGGAAGGAAAGCGGGCAGGGTTGAGGAGTGTTGCCATGGCGACAAGCAGGGAGCAGGGAGCAGACAAGAAGGAGCAGGACCCCCCTCCTCCCTTCCAGCCGCTCACCCTGAACGCCCAGCAGAGCTTGATGGGGACCCAGCTATCTAGGGGAAGAGGGTGCAGACTTCAGCATCCAAGAGCCAATCACAGAAGTGGGGCTCAGGGCTGAGGGACAATGAGTCAGCGACTGTCACATCCCCAGGAACCAAGGATCACAGAACTCACCTTGGAGGACTGAGATCTAAATTCCTTAGAGGGGCTGAGAGGATGGAATGTGTGGCCCCCAAAGGTGAGTGTTGGAATCTAACCCCTAATGTGATGGTGTTGGGAAGTGAGGCCTTTAGGAGGTGATCAGGTCACGAGGGTGGGTCTGCATGATGGGATTAGTGTTCTTGTAAGAAGAGACCCCCAGAGGTGAACTCTCTCCACCACGTGGCACAGTGAGAAGGCAAGAAGGTGTCTGCCTGCAACCAGGAGGAGGGCTCTCGCCAGGAACCGAATCGCCGGCCCCCTGATCTCGGGCTTCCAGCCTCCAGACTGTGAGAAATAAATGTCTGCGCTCCAGGCTCCGGTTTATGGTGTTCTGTCACAGCAGCATGAACTGGCTACGACAGGGTGTTTCCGGCCCTCACGGTGTGGCAGGACCAGGCTCTGCAGCGGTCTCCCCAGGCCCCATGTCCCCTGTGGGCAGCACACACCACATCCCGTCGTCTCAGCCTCCTCCTTGGCGTCTGAAGCCTGTGCTTTCCTCCTCTTGGTCCTGTCCTTCCATGGTTTCCCCTGCTGGAGCGCCTCCCCCCCGCCTTGGCCACATGGGGGTTGCTCAGAGCGAGGCCATGCGACCCCGGGTCTGGGCCCCTCAGAAAGGAATGGCCCCAGAGCGCAAGTTCCCGCCGTTGGAGGGCTTTAGGATCGGGGGGAGGGAGAGGTGCCCAGTCCCAGAGCCCCAGGGGCCAGGCTGGGGCAGGGCTGCGGGCTGGCCCCACACCAGCCCGGGGACGCCCCCCAGGCCCCTCACAGCGGGCAGAGCCAGCAGCTGCGGGCGGGTTGGGGGCTCCCAGCCGAGCTTGTGTGCAGCTTTCTTCCCCGAAGGCCTGGGTGGGGGCGGCTGATGGATAGCTGCATAATCTGTCCTGAACGGAGTGGAGGGGAGCCAGCGGCCCGTGAAGAGTCCTTGTCCTCACCCCCTCCTCCCTCCCCACCCTCCGTGGAGTTTGCTTTACAATTAGAGAAGGGCGTTGGGGTCACGTCCCAGAAGCTAGCTAGGGTCAGAGCAACCCGTGGGAGCGGCCGCAGGGCTCCGTTCCTGGTGGGACGGCCGTGGGCCAGCTAGGACCCAATCCTTGAAGAAGAATGAGAAACAGAAGAGGAGAGGCTTATTGCTGTCAGGCATTGGGCGAGGCCGCCCCACGTCTACATCTCACCTAACTTCTCCACCACCCCGAAACCCCAAGAGAGGAGTGTGTGGCTGGGGTGCAGACCCCCCGTGGCGGCGGGGCTTACGCAGCGGCGTGCTAAGCTGGGATCCAGGCAGGCGGGTCTGACCCCAGGGCCCTGGCTCCTCCCTCCCAGTGGTGACTACTTGCACAACAGGAGGGTCCCATGCTAGAACTTTCACGCAGACCCCTGAGCTAGACCCACTGTTTCCTGCCACCCCTGCGCGTGCCTTTGAGTTGTGAGGCTGCCTCTCTCCCACCAGGAGGTGGAGCTCTTTCCTTGAGTCTACCTGGTGACTTCCAGACCACGGAGAAGAGACGTGGGAGTTCTGAGGTCTTGCCCTTCTGATCTGGCCCTCTTGGCCCCTGAGAGGGCCCCTTGAAGGAGCCCAGGTCTGCCCCTTGTGGATGAGACGCCCTGTGGAGACAGGGGCAGCTGCTGTTAGCACCGCTCTCTCACCCTGCACCGAGGCCCCCCTGGGCCATCGGGCTCCTGTCCAGCCACCTGCTGAGCACGCTGCACATGGATCTAGGGAGACCTGCAGAAGACCTGCCCGGGAGCTAGGAGGTGATCGCGGCCTTACGCAGCCTCTCTGTTTCTGGTGGCTTCCCACAGTCGTAAATTGCTGATGGATGTCACCTCTCGGTACTGAGACTGGGAAGTTTCTCCCTGTTCAGAGGGTGGGAAGGGAAGAATGGCAGGCTTTTCAGGCCTGTCCTGGGTCCAGTCAAATCCAGCCACAGGCCAGCCCAGCTTCAGGGGGTGGGGAAACAGACCCACCTCTTGGTGGGAGAAGCTGCAAAATCCTGTGGCCATGTTTCCAACGTGCACAATCCGGTAGCCAGCAAAGCCAGAGAGTGTGGAGAAATAAAGCACTTGAAGGAAAATGACAGCTGAGAAAAACAGCAGCCGAGATAGTGAATAACACCACCACCAGCCCTCCCCCAGGGAGCTTCTAAAGGGTGCTCTCCGGGAAGAAGGAATGCCCCGGGGACGTCTGAGATGTCAGGAGACATGGCGCAATCGCTGTTTTTATTGAGGTGAAATTGAGGTGAAATTCACATAACGTAAAATTAACCATTTTAAGGTGTATAATTCAGCGGCATTTAGGGCATTCACAGTGTTGTGCAGCCACCACCTCTACAGAGCATTTCCATCACTCCAAAAGGAGACCCCGTACCCATTCATGAGCAGTCACTCCCCATTCCCCCCCAGGCCCTGGCAACCACCAATCTACTTTCTGTCTCTCTGGATATGTCTACTCCGGACATTTCGTATAAATGGAGTCATACAACATGTGACCTTTTGTGATTGGCTTCTTTTACTCGGCATAATGTTTTCAAGGTTCGTCCGTATGGCAGCATAAATCAATACTTCATTCCGTTTTATGGTTGAATAATACTCCATATATGTAAATATGGTATATGCATATACCAAATTTTATTTATCCATTCATCTGTTTTCCCTCTGTTTTATTGAGATATAGTTGACAAATAAAATTGTATATATTTAAAGAGTACAACCTGATGATTCGATATTCGAATACATCGTGAAATGATTCCCACCATCAAGCTAATTAACACAACCCATCGCCTCACATATTTACCTTTTTTTTGTGTGTGGTGAGAACACTTAAGATCTACTCTCTTAGCAAAGTTGAAGTATACAATACAGTATTATTAACTATGGTCATCGTGCTGTACCTTAGGTCCCCAGGACTTATCCATCTATAACTGAAACCTTGTACCTTTTGATGGACATCTCCCCATCTCCTCCACCCCCAGCCCCTGGAAACCACCATTCTACTGTCTGCTTTTATGTTTGACTTTTTTTGTTTTTAGAATTCATATATAAGTGATACCATAGAGTATTTGTCTTTGTCTGTCTGGCTTATTTCACTTAGCATAATGCCTCCCAAGTGTATTCATGTCATTGCAAATGGCAAGATTTTCTTCTTTTTTATGGCTGAATAATATTCCTTTATATATATACCACATCTTCTTTATGCATTCGTCCATCGGTGGACACTTAGGTTGTTTCCATGTCTTGGCTGTGCTAATATGCTAATATTGCAATGAACATGGGAGTGCAGACATCTCTGCAAGATACTGATTTCGTTTCCTTCACGTAAATACCCAGAAATGGGATTGCAGGATCATAAGGTATTTCTATTTTTAATTTTTTGAGGAAGCTCCATACTGTTTTCTACAGTGGCTGCACCAATTTACATTGTCAACTCTTGTTTCTTGTCTTTTTGATGATAGCCACTCTGACAGGTGTGAGGGGATGTCTCATTGTAGTTTTGATTTGCATTTCCCTGATGATTAGTGATGTTCAGCATCTTTTCATCTATCTCTTGGCCATTTGTACGTCTTCTTTGGAAAACTGTTTATTCAGTTTCTTTGTTTATTTTTAAATTGGATTATTTGGGTTTTTTGTCATTGAGTTTTATGAGTTCCTTATAAGTCTTTGATATTAACCCCTTGTCAGCTATATGGTTTGGAAATACTGTCTCCCATTCCATGGGTTGCCTTTTCGTTTTGTTGATGGTTCCTTTTCTGTGCAGAAGCTTTTTAGTTTGATGTAGTCCCATTTGTTTATTTTTTACTTTGTTCCTTGTACTTTAGGTGTCAGATCCAAAAAATCATTACCAAGACTGATGTCAAGGAGCTTTTTCCCTCTGTTTTCTTCTAGGAGTTTTACAGTTTCACGTCTTACATTTAAGTCTTTAATTCATTTCAAGTTAATTTTTGCAAGTCGTGTAAAATAGGGGTCCAGTTTCATTCTTCTGCGTGTGGATGTCCAGGTTCCCAGCACCGTTTACTGAAGAGACTGTCATTCCCCATTGTGTGTTCTCGGCACCCTGGTCATAGATTAATTGATCGTATATGTGTGTTTATCTCTGGACTCTTATTCTGTTCCGTTGGTTTATGTTCTTATGCCAGTACCATACTGTGTTGTAATGTATTGTGATGTAATGCAGTGTGTTACTTTACTATAGTTTTGTAGTATTCGTTGAGATCAGGGAGCACGATGCCTCCCATTCTTCTCTCTCAAGACTGCTTTGGTCATTCAGGGTCTTCTGTGGTTCCCTATGAATTTTGGGACGTTTGTGAAAATGCCATTGGACTTTTCATAGGGATTGCATTGAGTCTGTAGATGGCTTTGGGTAGTAGGGACATTTTAACAATATTAATTCTTCCAATCCAAGATCACTTTCCATATCTTTCCATTTATTTGTTTCTTCTTCAATTTTTTCATCAATACCTTGTAGTTTTCAGTGCACAGGTCTTTCACCTCCTTGGCTAAATTTATTCCTAAGTATTTGATTGTTTTTGATGCTATTGTAAATAGGATTGCTTTTTTAATTTCTCTTTCAGATAACTGGTTGTTAGTATATAGAGTTGCAACTGATTTTTGTATGTTGATTTTGTAACCTGCAACTTTACTGAATTTGTTTATTAGTTGTAACAGTTTTTTTGGTAGAGTCTTTAGGATTTTCTATATGTAATATCATGTCATCTGCAAACAGAGACAATTTTACTTCTTCCTTTCCACTTTAGATGCCGTTTATTTCTTTCTCTTGCCTGATTGCTCTCTCTAGAATTTCCAATGCTATGTTGAATAGGAGTGGTGAGAGGGGGCATCCTTGTTGTGTTCCTGATCCTAGGGAACAAGCTTTCAGCTTTTCACCATTGGATATAACGTTAGCTGTGGTCTGGTCATATATGCCTTTATTATGTTGAGGTGTGTTCCTTTTATTCCTAATTTGTTGAGAGGTTTTTTTTTTTTTTTTTTTTTTATCATGAAGGGATGTCGAATTTTGTCAAATGCTTTTTCTGCCTCTGTTGAGATGATCATGTGGTTTCTATCCTCCATTCTGTTAATGTTTGTATCACATTGATTGATTTGCAGATGTTGAACCATATTTGCAGCCCAAGGATAAATCCCATTTGATCATGGTGTATGATCCTTTTAACGTCCTATTGAGTTTGGTTTGCTAGCACTTTGTTGAGGAATTTTGGGTCTGTAATTATCAGGGATATTGGTCTGCAGTTTTCTTTTCTTATAGTGAGCTCGTCTGGCTTTGTTATCAAGGTAATGCTGGCCGTGTAAAATGAGTTTGGAAGTGTTCCCTCCTGTTCAATTTTTTAGAACAGTTTGAGAAGGATTGGCATTAATTCTTCTTTAAATGTTTGGTAGAATTCACCAGTGAAGCCTGGTCACTGATTCTGATCCTGGGCTTTTCTCCTTTGGGAGCCTTTTGATTATTGATTCAACCTCCTTACTAGTCACAGGTCTATTCAGATTTTCTATTTATCCGTGATTCAGTCTCATTAGTTGTACATTTCTAGGAATTTTTCCATTTCTTCTAGGTTACCCAATTTGTTGGTATATGATTGTTCATAGCAGTCTCTTGTGATCTTTTGTATTTCTGCAGTATCTGTTGCAAGATGTCCTCTTTCATTTCTGATTTTATGTATTTGAGTCTAATCTCTTTTTTTCTTAGTTTAGCTAAAGGTTTGTCAATTTTGTTCATCTTTTCAAAAAACCAGCTCTTAGTTCCGTTGATCTTTTCTATTGTTTTTGTAGTCTTTATTTCATTTATTTCTGCTCTGATCTTTGTTATTTCCTTCCTTCTGCTAACTTTGGGCTTAGTTTATTCTTCTTCTAGTTCCTTGGGGTGTACAGCTATGTTATTCATTTGAGATCTTTCCTTCTTTTAAATTTAGGCATTTATGACTATAAACTTTCCTCTTGGAACTGCTTTTGCTGCATCCCATAAGTTTTGGTGTGTTGTGTTTCCATTTTCATTTGTCTCGAGATATTTTTTTTTTCTTTTTTTTGTGAGGAGATCAGCCCTGTGCTAACATCCGCCAATCCTCCTCTTTTTTTTGCTGAGGAAGACGGCCCTGGGCTAACATCTGTGCCCATCTTCCTCCACTTTATATGGGACGCCGCCACAGCATGGCCCGCCAAGCAGTGCGTCGGTGCGCGCCCGGGATCCGAACCAGCGAACCCCGGGCCGCCGCAGCGGAGCGCGCGCACCTAACCGCTTGCGCCACCGGGCCGGCCCCTCAAGATATTTTTTTATTTCCTCTTTGATTTATTCTTTGACCCATTAATTATTCAGGAATGTGCTGTTTAATTTCCACATATTTGTGAATTTTTCAGCTTTCCTCCTATTATTGATTTCTAGTTTCATACCTTTGTGGTTGGAAAAGACACTTGATATGATTTCAATCTTCCTAAATTTGTTAAAACTTGTTTTGTGACCTAACATATGATCTATCCTGGATAAAGTTCCTTGTGTGTTTGAAAAAAAAAAATGTGTATGCTGATGCTGTAGGATGGAATGTTCCGTCTATGTCTGTTAGGTCCCACTGGTCTAAAACATAGTTCAAGTCCAATGTTTCCTTGTTGATTTTCTGTCTGGATGATCTATCCATTGTTGAAAGTGGGGTATTGAAATCCCCTACTGTTATTATGTTGCTGTCTATTTCTGCCTTCAGAATAGAAGACTGTTAATATTTGCTTAATATGTTTCGATGCTCTGTTGCTGGATGCATATATATTTACAATTGTTATATTCTCTTGATGAGTTAATCAGTTTATCATTATGTAATGACCCACTTTGTCTCTGGTTGCAGTTTTTGACTTAAAGTTTATTTTGTTTGACGTAAGTATAGCTACCCCTGCTCTCTTTTGGTTTCCTTTTGCATGGACTATCTTTTTCCAGCCCTTCATTTTCATCCTATGTGTGTCCTTAAAGCTGAAGTGAATCCTTGTAGGCAGTATGTAGTTGGCTCTTGTTTTTTTTTTCTTTTTATTCTACTCAGCCACTTTATGTCGTTTGATAGGAGAATTTAATCCATTTACATTTAAAATAATTATTGATCGATAAGGAGCTACTGTTGCCATCTTGTTCATTGTTTTCTGGCTATGTTGCAGTTCCTTTTAATGATTTTCCTTAGTGGTATGCCTTGGTTCCTTTCTCTTTATCTTTTGTGTATCACGGAGCAAAGATTTACCATCTTACAGTTAGAACAGTCTATTTTAAACTGATAACAACTTTCCCTTGATCACATACAAAAACTCTACCCTTGTACTTCCCCTCACATACGTTTTATTTTTGATGTCACAATTTACATCTTTTTATATTGTGTTCCATTAACAAATTATTGTACCTATCATTATTTTTAATGCTTTTATATTTTAACCTTTGTAGTAAAGTGACTAATATGCCACCATTACAGTATTAGAGGATTCTGAATTTGACTACATACTTACCTTTACCAGTGAGTTTTAAACTCTCATATGTCTTCGTGTTATTGATTAGCATCCTTTTGTTTCAGCTTGAAGAACTCCCTTTAGCATTTCTCGTAAGGTCTAGTGGTGAGGAACTCCCTCAGCTTTTGTGTGTTCTTCATTTCTTTTTTTGTGAGGAAGATCGGCCCTGAGCTAACATCTGCCAATCCTCCTCTTTTTGCTGAGGAAGACTGGCCCTGGGCTAACATCCGTGCCCATCTTCCTCCACTTTATATGGGATGCCGCCACAACATGGCCTGACAAGGGGTACGTCGGTGCGCGCCTGGGATCCGAACTGGTGAACCCCAGGCCACCGCAGCGGAGTGTGTGCACTTAACCACTTGCACCACCGGGCCGGCCCCTATGTGTCCTTCATTTCTGAAGGACAGCTTTGTCGGATAAAGTATTCTTGGCAGTTTTTTCTCTCAGCACTTTGAATATCATCCCACTCTCTCCTGGCCTGCGAGGAATCTGCTGAGAAATCTGCTGGTGGCCTTATGGGCGTTCCCTTGTCTGAGATGAGATTTTTTCCTCTTGCTGCTTTCAGAATTCTCTCTTTGTCTTTGATTTTTGACAATTTTATTATAATGTGTCTTGGTGACGTCTTCTTTGGATTGAATCTGTATGGGGACCTATGAGCTTCATTTACCTGGATGTGCATGTCTCTTCCCAGATATGGGAAGTTTTCAGCCATTATTTCTGTAAATAAACTTTCTGCCCCTTTCTCTCTTTTCCTCCTGGAACTCTCATAGCGCAAATGTTGTTTCTCTTGATGGTATCCTATAATTCATGTAGGCTTCCTTCACGCTTTTTTCTTTTTTCTCCTCTTATTGGATAATTTCAAGATCTGGGGTCAGGGCAGCAGAAACCTGGTGGCACAGTGGGACAGTAGGGCCAGGAGAGGTCATGGACAGGATAGCCCCTGTGCCCGAGGAGGGGTCGAGTGCCCGTCTGTGGAGTTCAGAGCCCATCTCCCCAGATTCCAAGGTTTTCCTGGCTCTCAGACCTTCCCGGATGAAACTGCAGTCCCACCGGGAGACTCTGCACCCCAGCCCTTCCTAGCCTTCCTAGTCCCCACTCCTAGCCTTTCAGGGGCCCTGCTGGGAGGTGGGGGTGGGAGGGGCTGCCCAGCCCTTTTCCTAGAATGAGTCAAAGGCCCGAGGAGAGGAAGGCTTCCTGACAAACTGTCTAGATGGTGATTTTAATTCTCAGTTCAGTTTGGGTGTGGAGACAATCCACAGGTGTCGGGCAATGCTGCTGGAGTTGCCTCAGATGACTGTCTTACAGATGCCAGGGTTGGGGTTGTCCAGGTGTGGGGTGTCCTCGGTGAGGGGCTCACAGGATGGTGTCTCCTCCCCGCGGCCCTGTGAGCGGGGGTGTCTCCCTGTAGAGAGGGGGACCTAGAGGCCCAGGGAAGCCCATGGGCCGACTCTCTGGTTGCCAGTGTGTCTGGAGGAGCAGGGCAGGGAGAGGGTGGGGGGTTCTCCTGAGGGAGGGGGCTGATGACCTTGGAAAGCCACATAAACGTTTTTTAAATTGTGGTAAAATATATATAACTTAATAAAATTTACCGCTTGAACCGTTCTTACAAGTGTACAGTTCAGTGGCATTAAGTGCGTTCACATTGTTGTGCAACATCACCACCATCTGTCTCCAGAACTTTTTCATCTTCCCAAACTGAAACTCTGTCCCCATTAAACACTAATTCCTCATTCCTTCTCCCCCAGCCCCTGACAGCCCCCATCCTACTGTCTGTCTCTATGGATTGACTGCTGTAGGGACATCATATAAATGGACTCATGTAAAATTTGTCTTTTGGCAACTAGCTTGTTCCACTGAGTATAATGCCTTCAAGGTTCATCCATGTTGTAGCATGTGTCAGAGTTTCCTTCCTTTTTAGGCTGAATAATACTCCATGTATGGATGAACCATGTTTTGTTTACCCATCCGTCCGTCAATGGGCACTGGGGTGCCCCCCACCCTTGGCTGTTGGGATGCTGCTGCTGTGGGCTTTGCACGTGTGTGCACGTCTGTGTTGGAATCTCTGCCTCGTTAACTGTTGAGCTTTAGTTTCTGTGCAAGTCAAACAGAAGTGCTGACGCCCCCGGCTGAGGGCAGCCGGGACGTGAAATGCAGAGGGCTTGGCATAGAGGAAGCGATTGGTGAAGTGGCTCTGCACAGCTGGTGGTATTTCTCACTCACATGAACTGGACACAGTGTGTGCTCACTATTCTACGTGGATTTGTCCATTTAATCCTTGTGGCAACCTCACTGGTGTGGGTGCTGTCACGACTCCCATTTTACAGACAAGGAAACTGAGGCTCAGGGAGGGCAAGCAGCTTGCTCGAGGCGGCACAGCAGGAGTGGCCGAGGCAGGATTCAAGGTAGGCAGTGAGATGTGGAGCCCACGCTCGTCACCACCATGCTGTTGTCCGAAATACGCATGGGAGGACGCAGAAATGGAGCTTTGTAAAGTGGCCACTGGACACAGGCGACCGAGACCCGCCTGTGGTGCAGCGTTCGCCCATCTGCATCTCACAGACGCCGGCCAGTTCTCTGCAGACAGGGCGTCGAACGCCTCGGTAGTTATACCTGCTGCTGGCTTTCTCCCCTCACGGCGTCTCCAGGAGAGCCTGCCTTGCCAGGACACGTGGGGCTGGCATATCTGGGACGGGTGCCGGGGGGTTGGCTGTCAGGCCACGGTTCCCAGACCTGGAGCTGCAGTGGCCGAGGAGGCGAGGCTCGGGGCGGGTGGTCCTGGGATCAGGCCCCTCTCAGAGCGGCCCCCCAGCCCTCACCTTTTTGTTCTGGATCCTGCCCTCTTGGATCCCCGCACCTGCTTCCTCCCCGGGCGCCAGGTGGGGTGGTGAGGGGGCCCAGCGGGGCTGGGACGAGAGACTGCCCTGCCCCCGGCCGACACTCCCCGGGCAGGTGGGCCCATCTTGCACCCACATGTGCCTGCCACGCTGCCCCACGTGTTTGAGGCCTCCGTCGTCAGGTGGGGCCACAGCCCAGGCTGGTGCTCTCTGAAGCACGTGAGGGTCTGCAGTGTGTCTCTTGTGGCTGTGTTTGTTCTTTGTCTGATGCCGAAAGGAGCTTGGGGTGAGGATCCCAGGCCGCCTGCCTGGCCCTGGTCACCTAAGACACTGATGGCTAATAATCCCCATGTGGCTCTGTTCCATGTCAGAGACTCTGGACGACCAGCCCACCGTGGTTTGGAAGGAACCTGCTGGAACCGGGCAGGTCTACACCCCCAGTGACCTCTCCCCTAGTCTTGGGACAGATGCCCACAGGGTGCCCGAGGGCCCTCCAGGCCTCGGCTCCAGGCCACACTCATAACCAATCGCTGCAGCCTCTGGGCTGCCGGTCCTTCCTGAGAGCTCCACGCACCTGCTCCCCTCCTTCCGTCCTCCTTCCTTCTTCACTCCCTCCTTGTTCTGGCCTGGCTTTTACTATTCTGTGCTTAGCAAACTATTGCATGCGTGTGGTTTAACATCGGCAGTAAAGTCTCAGAGGGAGAGACAGGACACCGCCTCGCTGCCCCACCGGCCTTCCACACTGTCTTCCGTGGAGCTTCCGTTAGTATTTGGTACTTTCCTCCTCGCGACTCTCCCCTCACCTCCTATCCTACCCACCCTCCCGATCTCTGCTCAGTGGTCACCGCCTCCAGGAAGCCTTCTTGTTCCCTTCTCGTGGGCCCATGAGCACTACTTCCTGCTGTGGTCCACATTCATTTGTGTGGTTACTTGGTGGGCATCTGCCTCCCTCCTGGACTCTGAGCCTCAGGGACATGGAGGGTGCCTGCTTGGCTCCTGTATCCTCGGCACTCAGCCTGGCACGAGGGAGGGGCCAAGGAAACATCTGTGAGTGACGCCCCCAGGGGAAGTCCCCTCGCTGGTCCCCGGTCGCCCCACACGGCCACCGTGCCTTCTGCAGCCAGGGCGAGTTTGCTAAAATCATTCTTACTGGGCGATTTCTCTACATCACACTGCACACGGCCTTGTTCAAACCCTCTGTGCCCCGGGCCAGACTCTCGGGGAGTGCCACGAGTGTCCATTCGTGGGCCAGCTTTTCCCCCTGAGCAGCGAGACATGAGATGCCCCATATCTCTGAGTATTTTTTATAAATTGATGCCAGCAGTGCCCACCATTTCCACTCGCAGCCCCAGGCGGGGCCTGGGCCTTTCCTCAGTGGGGATTTCTGCACCTGACTCTCTGGGGGCTGGGCTCTCGAGGGTCCTCGGTCATGGGGAGATAGCCAGGGCCAGCCCACTGGGTGCTGGGGCTGTGTCCCACCCGGCCCCTGCTGTCCCTCTGTGTCCAGGGCACGGCCAAGTCGAGGGAGGGCGAGGGCATGGGGCGGGGCTCACCGCAGGCACTGGCGAGGAGCCTTCAACGGGGCTCCTGAGAGGCTAAGCAGAGCCCCAGACCCGAGCATCCTCGAGCAATTATGGGCCAAGGGCTGGTGAGCAGCTGTCCCAGCCCCGCCGGTCTGCTGGGGGGCAGCAGCTGGACGCAGCCCAGACTCAGGCCGGCGGTGGGTCTGCGCGGGCCTGCACCGTCTGGCAGAATGGAGGGCCGGGCGCTCCATTATCCGTGTGAGGGGTTTAGGTCTGCAGCCAACCCTGGCCGACCACTCGGCCTGTCTTCTCACTGGAGCTCTGTCTTGCGGGCCGTGCTTTTAGCTTCATTTCACACCAGAGGGCTCGGAGGGTGGAGAGTTTAAGTAACTTGCCTGGGGTCACCCAGCTGGGCAGGAATGGGGCTGGGATTAGAACCCACAGCTGTTTGTTCTCAAGCACGTGTTTCTTCAACCTGCTGAGGGCTTCTCCCCTCCTTAGAGAAATCCAGTTCAGGCTGCAACCCCATCCCCCCAAGTGTTTCTGCCTGGACACGGGGAGGCCCCTGGCCCAGTGGCAGAGGTGCAACCCACCAGCAAGTCCCTCTGCCCAGGGAGGATGGTGCCCGAGCTCCCTGGCAGTCCCTGGGCTCCTGGGGCAGCAGGAGAGGGGGCCAACGGCTTAGAGGATCAAGCCCCCTCCCCTTCCCTGGGGGACCTCGTCACTCTGGATCACACATGGACGGGGCGATGACGGTGACGGTGACGGTGACGCCGAGCCCCCTCAGCTCTCGCCAGGAGCCCTCGTGAGTGAGCATTAGCCCTCTGCCAGTCACAACCTCCCAGGCTCGTGGGGCAGAGTGATGCCGGGCCCAGGCACGTGCAGGGCAGTGTCCGACAGGCCACTGTAGGGGCTGAGGACAGGAGGGGCACTCCTCAGAAAGGACAGCAGGTGGGACGAGGTGCTGGGGGGCGCGCCGGTCACAGAGCCATGAGGACGCGGAGATAGATGCCCAACACCTGGAAGAGACGTGCACACCCACGAAATGCGAAAGCTGGCTCCAAAAAGCTGATGCAGCGCACAGGTGCCGCTCTCACCCTAATTTACAAGGACAGTTTAGAGAGATTCAATAAAACAAGTGAGAAATCGCAGATTCCCGGTTTGGATTGACATCAAACGTGCCTTATTGCCAGCTTTAAACTTATCTCTTCAGAAACTGAGAAAAAAACCAGAAGAAATGGCCGGAATGTGGAATGAAGACCATGAAGGCAGGCGGTGAAGCCTAGAGACGCCGCTCCGACCCTGAGAAGCGGGCACACCACCCCCCTCGGCTCCCGCCTGCGGCGCCCTCCCTGGGAGCGGACACGGCACCGGGACTGTCGAACAATCCAGTTAACGGGGAGGAAACCCCCCACTGCGCTGGAAAACACGCGACAGCATCTCGGGGCAAGACTGGTAGCCAGTTGTGAAGCTAAAAACAACAAAACAAGACAACTTCCCTAAAGCAACAATAATCAAAAACAAATTTAAATTGAACTTGATGTGGGAAGCTCGAGTCATCTTTCTAGTCTTTACACAGAAAATGATGTCATGCTCTTGTTGCGTGAAGACGCGAGAAAGGAGCAGAGGTAAAGAAAGGCAGGAGAAAGGACCGTTAACGCTGTCAGGCAGGTAATAAAAATCATGTCATTTTTCTGGATTTTCTAGTATTCACAGTATTTGTCAATTTAAAAAAAATGGATAACGTTTTGTGATTCTTTCTACTTGTCAGTAAATATTCACCTTTTTCCTAATTTTGTGGTTTTCTCCTTAAAGAGGGCCCCAGATTGCGTCGGGACCAGGCCCACGATGTGTGGTCCCACCTCTGTCCCCACTCGTGTGTGTGGGAAAGCAGGACGCAGGCGTTCACCCTGGGCACTTACTGCCATCAATTATGATTATTCTTTTTTTCGGGCAACTAGATCCGACCTCTGCTCCGTCCCCCTGGGCTGGGGGTCAGGAGAGGCCTGGCCACAGGCACGCGATGGTGTCCTCCCTCGGGAGACTCTGACGTCCTCTGTGCTAGAGGAGCAACAGTCCTCCCTCACATGGCACCAGGGAACCCCAACCTCAGGGACAATGACCAGCCCTCCAGCCGGCCCTGCCCGGGCCTTGTTCTAACCTCACACTGCTTTTCAGAGGCGAGGAGAGAGGCAGAGAGAAGACATGACCTGCAGGCCTCAGCAGAGTGTGAGCTGGGTGGTGGACAGCGGCCCCTGGCTGTAGAGCGGGCAGCACGAGAGCAGTGGCCGTGGGGGCACCAGGGTCCACAGCTCTCCAGCCTGCTGGGCGCCTGGGCCAGCTGTGCCACCCCCAATCACTCATCAATTTGTCCTCCAAGTTATCTAGCACCTTCCGCGTGGCTCACGGGGAGACGGCCCCGCTCCCGGGCTTGCCACCTGAAAAATGTCCCCCCCAAAGACATCCATGTTCTAATTCCTGGCCCCTGCAAATGTGACTTTATTTCAGAATAGGTCTTTGTGGATGAGATTAAGTTAAGGACCTCGAGACGGGGAGATTGTCCTGGATTATTGCCCAGGAGGACCCTACCTGCAGTCAGAGTCTCCTTAGAAGAGAGGCAGAGGGAGGTCGTAGATAGACAGGAGCAGAGACGGCCACATGGAGACAGAGGCAGACATTCAAGTGACACGGCCACAAGCCCAGGGACGCTGCGGCCACCAGAAGTCGGAAGAGTCAGGGAACAGATGCTTCCCTAGAGCCTCCGGAGGGAGTGAGGCCCAGCCGACACCTTGATTCTGGACTTCTGGCCTCCAGAACCGAGGGAACGGATTTCTGTTGCTGTAAGCCTCCCAGTGTGTGGTAACGTGCTACAGCAGCCGCAAAGCTAAGACACCAGCTGAACGTCTGGGCTGGGATACAGGGCGTATTGCCTGGCCTGTCCTCCTACACATGGGGCCCCTCCTGCCTCGGGGCCTTTGCACGGGCTGTGCCCTGTGCCTGAGACTCTTGGCGCAGATCCACGTGGCTCGCTCCCTCATGCCCTAGGTCTTTGTGCAAACGCCCCTCTGCCTTGATCACCTCATTTAAAATGTCAGCGTCCTGATCCCCACACCCCTGTTTTATGTTCCTTTATAGCACTTATCACCTGCCCCCTCACCTCGAAATCTGCTCGTGTGTTGTGATCACTCTCTGTGCTGCCCCACCTCGCCAGCCCCTCCCCAAGGCAGGGTGGTGCCCGGCACGGGGTGGTAAGCAGATGCTCGGTAAACTTCTGTTAGATGAGCTGAACTGGGAGAGTAGATGGTGTCACCACTGGGGAGGCCGTGGGAGGTCCCCGCTGCGTTTCTAGAGCTGCCGTCTCTACACTCAGACCTGCTCCTGGGGGGTTGCTGCCAAAGGGAAGAAAGGGGAAGGGGAGCCGCCGCCAGAGGCCCAGAGACCCCCGAGGGTGTTCGGTTCGTCTGGTCCCCCAGCCGGGTGGGGACCATCCAGAGCTGCACTTCGGCGGCTGCGTCACCAGGAGCGAGGTCAGGCCCTGACCTAGTGTGTCCTCAGGAGGGAAGCCGTGAGCGGCCCGCAGGGGGACTCCACTGGCCTCAGACCCCAGGGATCCTGCCCCGCCTCCCAGCGTCTCCGGGCTGGCCAGTGTCCCGACCTCTCCTCTACAGGGACAGGGCATCTCCCTGCTCAGCTGTGGCAGGGGTCAGAGGGATGAGCGCCAGGGGCCTGGCAGAGCACCCGGCAGCTCATGGAAGTTTCTAGTAATTGGCAGTATTGCCATGCTTAGAAATCCACTTTCACCGGCTGGTCCGGGAAGCCCTCCCAGCCCTGCGGGCAGCCCTCCCCGCTGGGGCCCCTCTGGGAGCATCTGTTCCCCATACACTGGGGGAGCTGACAGGACATGAGGATACAGCCGCATGATCTCACCCCTGGAGGGTGGAGCCCCATCCGCTCCACACCCAGCAGGAGAGGGACGTGGGGAGCCTGCTGGAGCACAATTAGGCCCCGCTGCCGCCCCGCCCCGCAGGCTGAAGCAATCTTCATTCCTGGGATTTTTATAACACCTTGCCTCCATGGACGGACGCGCAGACCAGCCCTGCCTCCTCCTCCTCCTCCTCCTCCTGGGCTCTCTGACAGGGAGACAGGAGGCTGGAGAGTGAGGGCCCGGCTCCCCGACGGGGCTTCGCACCGTGCTCTCTCTCCGGAACCCAGCTTTCTCTCCCATAAAATAGAAGTGCTGCCTGCCAGCCTCAGAAAGGTGCCTGGGAGTCTCCAACAGGAGAATGAACGTAACGATGTGATGGGCAGGGCTCAGCTCCCCCGCAGGGGCTCCGAGCCACATCGTAGCACCCCCTCCTCAGCCTCCTCCCACTTGGCTCTGACTTTACGTGGCCCCCAGTCCAATTTTTTACTCATTGGCGCTTTTCATGGTATTCCCAGCTGATGGCTGATCAGACTCAGCTTGCCTCTGGGGACGGTGAGCTCACTACCTCGTAAGGACTCCCTTTCCGTACTTGGACAGCTTTGACTGTTCTCTGCCTTCCTAGGACATCCACTCACCAGTTCTAGCGTGTCTCCCAGAGAGAGCCGCATATGATGTGCGCGGGCCCCTCCCTGTGGCAGCCCTTCAGATGGGGGAAAGCAGTGACTCCATCCCCCGGACTCTTTCCTTGTCCCTCTGGTGATGGGACACTTTGGCCTCTTCACCATCACCTCCCTCTGGCTGTGCTCTGGTTCCATAAAAGATGTTGCTGGAAAAAGAAGAACAATATAATTGAATATTCCATGGTGAGTTAGTGTGTAGGACAAAGATAGGGCAATGTCCTGGCCCTTCCTGCTGGAGTTGTCCAGAGCGTCAGATCATTCTGGTTCCCAGGAATGAAGGATGTGGGTGTGACCAGCGCAGCCCCCCTAGAGCCTGGATCTGGACCACATACCTTCATTCATTCACCCATTCATTCATTCATGCAACAAATGCTTCCTGGCTCCCTACTAAGTGACGGCAATTACCTGCCGTGAGCAGAACTCTAGACGTGACAAAATGCCGTGGGGAGACCGGGGCAAACTGCATTCTTAGTGGGTATTGTTTTCTTAGCTGAATGGTTAGGTCTGAGCAGTAAATGCCATAAAAAAATCATTTTCCTATTTCTGAGCACACTTGTCAGCTTGATGAGGGTTTCAGCGGTCTGCTGAATCGGCTCCGCACGGAGAGAGCAGAACTTAAAAGCCACATGCTCATTCTGCATCGATTCTCTTTCTCTCTCGTTTTTTCCCCAAAAAGAAATCCATCGTCCACCACACAGAATTTCCCAACCTTTCTTGCCGAGACTTTTGCTCCTAATGCACTCAGGTGCATCTTGGGGCCTCCCTCCCCTGCCTCTGACAGCGGTCGTCGAAGAAAACCCACGTGTTTGCTCGCACAACACCCTCCAGGGGAGGAGCGTTTCCCGACAGGTCAGCTGCGCTTGGACCCGTCCGTGACAGGCTGAACTGTGTCCCCCCAGATTCCTGTGTTGGAGTCCCAACCCCCAGGACCTCAGAACGTGACCTTATGTGGAGAGAGAGTCTTTGCAGATGTAATGGGATGAGATGGGTGGTGCTGGAGCGGGACGGGCCTGAATCCGATACGACCGTGTCCTTGTAAAAGGGGAAATCTGGACGCACGGACACACAGAGGGAGACACGGTGCGAGGACTGGAGTGAGGCTGCTACAGGGCCTGCCCAGCTCTGGGAGGGAGGCCGAGCTTTCCCCGGGGCCGTCGGGCGAGTGCAGCTCTGCCGACATCTTGGTCTCCGACTTCCAGCCTCCAGAACTGGAGATGATACTTTTCTGTTGTTTAAGCCGCACAGTTTGCGGTGTTCTGTCACAGCAGCCCCAGGAGATGCATATGCCATCTCCCAGGAGAGTGTGTTGGTTAACGAGTGTCTGGAAAAGTGGTCAAGTCAGGCAGAGTCACCAACTGAAACCACACCGAGATGCCGCTTCTCACCCTTCGCCTAGAAGTAAAAGCGCCCATGAGGGTGCAGCCGCGGGACCCTCCTCCGGACTGCCCGTGGGCACTCCCTGTCCCACCCCGAGCCGCGTTCTGTCACTAAGTATCGAGCATGGGAATCACTGGACGGGGGGCAGGAGGGACGGGCGAGGACGTTCGCAGCGCTGTTGTTCACCCAGCGGACAGCTGGAACAGCTCCACTGTCTGGGAGGGCAAGTTCAGCTGTCCTGCGCAGCGTCCAGGGGGGATGTTACCGGGGCTTTGACAGCAGTCACGCAAAGCATGTTTGAACGTGCGAAGCGCTCATGCCGTCCCGTCAGGTCGGGAACGCTTCCAAGATCCACGTGCACTGTGGGCACGAGGTCATGAGGAAGATCCCAACCTCAAGAGCAGAACCACGAGACCCCTGGGGAGAAACAGACAGCCCTTTCAGAACAGGGGAACCCACGACGCCGCGCTCTCCCCACCAGTGAGTGGAGCTCTTCCAGACGCGTCTTTCAGAAGAGAGGCGCCCGCTGGGTCAGGCCCCGGACTTGACGGCCTGAGGTTGGGGGTCCTCTTGGTCTCCAGGCCAACTCGAGCCCTCATGCCGGCCCCGGACTTCCCGTCCGCGCAGACCCCCGGCCCCCCGCCCCCCGAGAGGCTCTATCTGTCCTTCTGGGCATCCCAAGTCCTGGGCTTCCTGAGCCTGTCTAGGGGGGCTTGTGCGGTGCCCCCACCCATCCCCTGAGGTTGGCCTCGTCCTGTGCATCTCCATGACTGTGGCCCCAGCGGGGTTGCAGGCCCTCACCCCTGTCCACCATCCCCGATTTTCCTAGGGGGAGCCTCAGGGGCCCTGCCATGCGAGCAGGGTGTGCAGGCCCCTCCCCAGAGCAGCCGTTGTTGGTGACAGAACAGTCTCTATGTTGATGCCTCCAGAACAAACTGTTTCACGTGGAGTTTAATGGAAACCAGGCCTAACCGCATTTGACTTCCATGGGAGAACTGTCCAGGAAAGGGAGCAGACTGGGAGTCCCAGAATATCTGAGAAATGGGAGGCAGGACTGCCCAGTGGTCAACGTCTCACATCCACGACCAGACTAGGGTTCAAATCCCAGCACTGCTGCTTCCTAGCTGTGTGACCTCGGGCAAGCCACCCGGCTCTCTGGGCCTCCGTGTCCTGTGTCGGTAAAATGAGGACAGTAGTGTAGGGCTGGGTGAGACAACTCAAGGGCAGAGCTCAGTGCGGCCTGGCACAGCCAACCCCGGACAGGGGAGCTGTCCTCACCAGCGTCCTCTTGGAGGCGTGCGGGGCAGGAGGGTGGAATGCAGTGGGAACAGCGAAGGTCTTCACCTGATCAAAGGACCGGGCAGGGGTGTGGCTGGGACCACGTCACTGCTGCAGAGGGTCTTCCTTTGTGTCCACCTGCAGACCTCGGAGCCGCTGCTGCAGCCGTGGGGAGACTCGAGCAGCAGCGTGCAGAGACCGACCGGCGAGACCAGAGACAGACAAGGGCAGCCACGCCACGCTCGCTGCTTCCATCTGGTCTGCGATTGTGGGTCGGCGCTGGGGACACTACAGTGGGGACCCTGCAGGAATGACGGGGACGCAGACCCTGGCATAAGCCCAGCCAAGGAAGCTGGGGTTAACCCCCACAGCCCAGGGCTCGCCACACAGGGAGAGGCCAGGGTCCATGAGGAGGGAAGTTGGGGACCAGGCGGGCTTCAGGGCCTCGCCATGAGTAGACTTTAGACATGCAGGACGTGGAGGGGCATTGAAGGAGGGGACAGAGGCGGAGGCGGGCCGGAGTAGGGGGTTGACCCGGGAAACGGTGTGCAGAGCTGTTGGAGGCATAGAACCTTCCCTGTGGGGCTCTGGTTTGGTGCACACCTGGCCACTCTCAGGGTCCCAGCTTGGACACATGCCTGGCGGCTGGACTCTGGAGGCCGCAGCTGCTCAGGTCACACGGCCACATGCCCCGAGACAATCGGCCCACAGACGAGGCCCCAGGCCCCGGGGATGCCTGCGAGCTTCTCAGGACGGGGCCACCCTGCCTGCTCCCAGACGCCTGCCTGAGCACGCTCCGCCCCTCAAGCCCAGACACTGGGCCCTGGACCTGCCGTGGTGCCGCCCTGTGAGCCTCCCCCCAGGCCACAGCGTCTTAGTGCCCAGGCCATGACCCGGCCTCCTGGGCCCAGCCCAGGCGCCTCTGAGGAGTCTCCCCCAAGCTCAGGCTGAGTGCCGGGTTCCCTGAGCCCGGGACCTGGAGAGCTGCGGGCAGGGGCAGGGCAGCAGGTGACCTCTCAGAGGGGGCAGGAGTGCCCGCTGACCCTCGTTTCCATCCACAAAGGAAGCAGGCTACCCAGGGAGGGGTGAGCACCCTGCTCCCTGAAGGCGGGAGCTCCAGCCCTGCAGCCCATGCCCTTCTCAAGCCCGTTCGTGTCCCCCCACCTCCCGTACCAGCCCGACATCCCCCCCGCTCTGGGGACTTCAGGGGAAGAGGAGAAACTCAGGGCACCCTTCCCGGTTTGGGGACGGGCAGCTCAGCCCCTCATGACTCGTGCTGCTCAGAGCCCCCGGTCCCACCCTCCATGAGGGAAATGGGTGGTCAGTGCAGCGACTTGTGCAGGGGCTCTGGCGGGGGCCTCCCTGGACACACGCGGGCGGCAGGCGGGCAGGGAAGTGGCCTCCGGAGGTGCCTGAAGGGTGTCTCAGAGCCAGGCGCACACAGAACCCCCACCCCGGCCACCTGGGCCTGGGCAGAGCTCAGGTCACACGCAGAGAGAAGGTCAAGGGACACACTCCAGGGCTTGCTGGGAAACGCCGCTCGCCTGTCCTGTCCACAGCCCTTCACAGTGTCCTGAGTCTGGGAAACAGGCCCGTCTCCCTGCAGCCAGAGGCGAGTCCTGCGATCATCTGTCCAGGTTGCACGGTCAAGCCAGTCCTTTTCCCCTGACCTCTGGGGTCAAAGCAGGCAGGGACCACACCTGTATTTAGGCATCTCTCTGCTGGTGTGGAGAAGCCCAGACGATTCATTCATTCATTCATTCACTCATTCATTCCCCTCGCTCCCAGCTCAGGGTCCCTGACGCAGCTCCACGGCCTTGTTCTCCCTCCTGTGAAACTAGGGCGCAGGCCCACCTCACGTTTGCCGTGAAGACCGAGAGGGTTAGTGCACCGAGGGGTGAAGACCCAGAGGGTTAATGCACCGAGGGCTTGCAGCGCCCCCGGACAGTGCTCAGGAACACCCATCCTCTTGGGGCCTTCGGTGGAGTCGGGTCCTCCCACCACACCCGGAGCTCCTGCCCTCTCTGGGCCCCGGTGCCTGCCAGGCCCTGGCCCCATCCGACCAGCGAACCTTCCAGGGGCGTTTGCTGTGTGCAGCCTGGGCTCTGGGCTGGGTCTTGCTCACCCCTGCGGAGGCCACAGCAGCCCCCAGGGAACAGGAGGGCCCAGGCCCAGGGAGGCTGTGTGTCTGCCCAGGGGGTGGAGGCTGGAGGGAGGGAGAGACTCACGGACACACAGACACACACATATGCACGCACACACAGACACACGCATGCACACACACAGACACATATACACAGACACACAAGCACAGGCACAGACACACAGACACACATGCACACACACACGCACGCACAGGCACAGACACACACACACACACACACACACACACATACACAGACACACATGCAGGAGCAGAGGGGCAGCTGGCAGGGCAAACAAGGAGAAAGGCCGAGAGACAGAGGCTGTCAGAGAGAAGCGGAGAAGGAGCAGGGGGAGACAGGAGGGAGCTGAATTCTTCTGGGGGGTGAGGAGGCTGGCCCTGCTCTGCCCGAACTCCAGCTGCTCAGCAGCAAGGTCCCCACCCTGACCTGACAGTAGGGGAGAGAAAAGGCCTGTCCCAGGAGGGCTCCACCCGCCCAGGTGAGGTGCCGGGCAGCAGAGAGCCCAGGCAGCCCTGTGGGGGCCCCAGAGCATGCCCCGCTGCCTTCCCAGGTGCCCATGGGGACCCCAGCAGCCAGGGGGTGGGGCTGGAGTCTCCACCAGCTCAGAGAACTGGCATCTGCGGCACGATGGTGCCACCTTGTGGCCACCCCTCAAATGGCAGCCACGTGGCGCCCGCACCACCCCCCATCCCCCGGGACGGTGGGTGCAGCCCGTCTGCATCGGGGACCCCACCCGAGGCGGGATTTCTGGGCTGGGGTGGGGTCTGCACCTGTGACGACCCCCCAGCAGGGCTGACAAAATTAAAACACAGGACGCGTAGCTAAATGAGAATTTCAGACGGATGAGGAATACTTGTCTTAGTATTATGTCCTAAATGTCTCCTGAATATCGCAGGTCATATTTATGATAAAAATCATTCCTCACTTCCTCGAAATTCAGGTTTAACTGGACTCCCTGCAGCTCGTCTGGCGCCCCAGCCCTGAGTGAGTGTGATGGCCAGAAGGTGTCCTACTCCGGGACACGCAGGCGGGGCTCTGGGATAAAGGGTGCTCTGTCGTGTCCTCTGACCACTCATCGGGCTTTAGAGCAGCCCTGGACAATAAGACAGCACGTCTCCGTCACCGAGAGCGTCTGCGGGCCGGGCGCCCGGTAATCTTTCCTTTAGTCCTCATGTGTGGCTCCTCGTGGGGCAGGAACTACTGTTGTCATCACCTCACAGATAGGGAAACTGAGGCTCGGAGAGGCCACGTGACTTGTTTGCAGCTGAACAGTGCTCCTAGGCCCCTGCCCTGAACCACGGCCCCCTCCCGTCACAGGGACCAGTGCAAGGTCACGCGGCAAGCAGTGTCAGAGCCAAGTCCGGGGCCGGACATCGAACGGGCCCTTCCCGAGGTAGGCGGGGCGCGTGCCTGTCTTTCAGATGAGAACAAGTCAGAGAGGTGCGGGACCCTGCTGAGGTCACACAGCTCACAGACAAGTCACCAGGCCGGGATGGGGCCTTGCCGGCTCCCGTGAGCCTCTGACCTTCCACCCACACCATCTCCACCCCCAGGAGGCGCACGGTGGAGCCCCCCACCCGCCCCGGAAAAGTGCTGAGACCAGCAGAGGAGGCTGATCCTGGGGCCCAGGGTGCAGAGAGCCCCAGGCCCGCACAAGGGGCAGGCACAGCCCGGGGCAGGGCCTCAGCGTGGGCCGGGCTCCCAGGACGTGGGGAGAGCCAATCGGGGGCGTCGGCCCCCTTGTTCCCCCTTCCCAGCGGGCATTCGTCCTTTCATGTGTCCAGCAAGGGCTGGTGAGCAGCTACTGTTCTGGGTGCTGGGGGTCAGCCGGGTCCAGGCAGGCGTGAACCGGCCCTGGGTGAGTGGGACGGGCAGTAAATGACTGTGTACCTATCAGGAGCAGGTTCCGGGGCCTCCGAGGAAGGGAAGGGTGCTCGTTCAGTAGGTGGTCAGGGAAGACCAGGGGTGACGTGACTCGTGGAGGAAGGAGTCCATCAGATGCCGGGGAGGAGAGTTCCCAGGCAGTGGGCACAGCAAGTGCAAAGACCCTGGGGTAGAAGAGCTTGAGGTATTTAGGGAACAGAGAGGCAGCCAGGGCAACCAAGTGGGTTTGAGAGGGGACACACTGGGGGAGAGACAGGTCAGAGAGGGGCCCAGATGTCACCATGGAGCCCACCGGGAGCCAGGCAGGGAGCTGTGGCGTGACCCTACTTCTTGATGGGCAGAGACAGGGAGAGCCGTGAGGAAGCTGCTGGAACAGTCCAGGCGCCAGAGATGGGGGTCTGGCCGGCTGGGGGCGGGTGTGGAGAGATGAGCCGGACTGGAGATTTGTCTTGAAGATGGCGCCATCAGGATCTTCTGACGGGTTGGCGTGGGTGCGAGAGAGGGAGTGACCGAGGCTGGCCGGAGGCCTGAAGCCGCCCTCACAGAGGGAAGAGGGGGAGACGCAGAGCCCGCTTTGCCCACTCGGAGTCTGAGAAGCCCTTTAGACGCACCCCAAGTCAGGGCACCAGGTGTCAGCTGGGTACACGCAGCTGGGGCCCAGGGCGGGGGGGTCTGGGCTGGCGGAGCCCACTGGGGAGTCAGCTGACCTACTGGCTGGCATGTTGTCCCTGGGCCTGGGTGACGTCCACCGGGAGGGCCTGATGACTGCAGAGGCCCCGGCCTGGCCCACCGGAGCGCCAGCCCTTGGCGAGGCCAGCCCTGCTGTCGCAAGTGTTTGCCAGGATCACCACCTGCCAAGGCCTGGAGACAGCTGTCATGGCAACCGAGGCAGGACGGTGAGCCGATGACGTCCACCAGCCCTGACAGCATCCTTGCGCTAGCTGGTGACCCGCAGGAGGGGGCGAAGGGAAACCAGCCTTGAAATGGGTACACACCCCTCTTTCTACAGACTGGAAAACTGAGGACCCAGGAGCGGGGAGTTGACAGAGGTACACGGGTGTCCTTTCTGGTTCTCTAGTCAATGTGCTAGTTTCCTGCGGCTGCTCTAACTGGTCACCACAAAGCAACACAAATGTGTCATCTTGCCATTCTGGAGGTCGGGAGTCTGACACGGGTCTCCCCGGCTAAAATCAAGGTGTCGGCAGGGCTGGTTCCTTCCCGAGGCTCGAGGGGAGAATCCACTCCTCGCCTCCTCCAGCTCCTAGAGACGCCTGCGTTTCTTGGCTGGTGGCCTCTTCCTCCATCTCCAAAGCAGCAACGTCTGGTTGGGTCCTTCTCGTGTCACCGCCCCACTCTGGCCTTCTCTCCTGCCTTCTGCTTCCCCTCTTAAGGACTCTGGTGATGACACTGGGCCCACCTGCTAATCCAGGGCCATCTCTGTGTTGAAGGACAGCTGATTAGAACCTTCATTGCCCTTTGCCATGTAACTGAGATACTCACGGGTTCCTGAGTCTCTGGGGACCTTATTCTGCCGCCACAATCACCAAGCTCTGTCCTGCCTCAGGGCCTTTGCACCAGCTGCACCGTTTGCCTGGAAGGCTTTCTCCCCTGAAATTCACCAGGGTTTCTTCTTATCCTGCAGCCTCTCTGCTCACATCACCTTCTCCAGAAGGCCTCTGGCCAGATTGCCTCCACCCCCTTGCCTTCTTACCTGCCTCCCATCCTCCTCGCACCACCGTGACCTGGAATTATAACAGGTTTACGTATTCCATGGGATTTCTTTGCGGCTGGTCTCCCGTCCAGGTAGATGCCAGGTAGATGAGGGTTGTGTTTTGTGCACAGCCGTATACGGGCGTCCCGAATGGAGCCTGGCACACTGCGGGATTCAGTGGGTGAGTGTGTTGATACGAGGAGGAGCGTGGTTCTCACGAACGGGAAGGAGTTCTCCGACTGGGAGGGAGGGTTTGGCCCCCGTCGCTGTCCTACCGCGTGGATAAGGAACGTGTGGCTGAGACTGGGAAGCAGACGCTGATGGAGACTGTCTGGGGGAGGGGTGTGCTCAGACCCACATCCGTGGGGGTGTGGGGAGAAAATGGAGCCCCACGGACCCCACGGGGCCTCCGGAGCTGGCGGCCCTCAGAGTTGAGCAGAGTTGGGCCCAGCCGGGCTGGGCCGGGCCGCCACGCTCCACCTTGACCAGCCACGGGCCGTCCCTGGGGTGATGTGACGGGAGGCGGCTTCCTTCGACCCGCAAAGAGGGCGGACGGCTGACGGCCATTTTCCGGTGGTCCTCTGGCGGCTGGGGGAATAGGTCCCTCATCCCGGGGGGATCTGGGCCGGGCGGCGGGTGCCCCCACAGTGTCCGAGTCCACAGTGGATAGAGGGGCTGGAGGAAGCCCGGAAACGGTTAGGAAGCGTCCTGGGCAGTGGAAGGGGAGCCCCGGGGGCGTGTGTGCAGGGTGGGGGTGCGGGATGCGCCTTCTCCGACTGCCCCCGACACGAGCCTGCCTGGGGGAGGAGGGGGACAGCCCAGCCCCGGCCAGCTCTCCAGGGGACCGACGGCGAGTTGTTGTGTGTCCCCGGGTCTCAGTTTGACTACATCTGTTGTTCCCAAATGGTGTCAAAAAGACCCCAAATATACACCACTCCCACTCATTTGGCACTTGGGTTTGAAATGTTTTTTTCTCTTGCCACACTGCAGTGGCACGATTAACACGCGGTGATATAGCGGGCCTCTGCTGCACGGCGGGCGCTGGGCCCTGGGGAGGAGCCAGCCAGGGTCCCAGCCCTCGAGGAGCTCAGGTGTCCACGGACAGGCAGACACAGCCCAGAAGGAGGCAGGGACGTGCGAGGGGCAAGGCGGGAGGCTTCCTGGAGGAGGAGAGGATGGGATAGCGTGACGCAGCCCCCAGAGCAGTCAGGGCCAGTCCAGGGCCACAGCTCCTCCAGGGCAAAGACCCCTTCCTCGGGGCTTCTGGAGATGCCGGCCCGCTGCGCTCCCCTCCCTCCGGCCTCTGGATTCTGTCTTCGGGCCACACAGACAGAGGGCAGGTCCCAGTCGGGCCCCTGCGGCTTGTCAGCCAACATCACCCCGCTCAGCTGCAGGATGGGGCTGGTGACACCACCTGAGTCCCTGACCCCAGAAAGACCCATCCCCCAAGGTGGGCTCCCCCAGGCAGGGCGGGGCAGCCGCACCCTCCACTCCCTAGGTCCCCTAAACCTGCTGTCCCCAGGTGCCCTCACCAACCGGACTGTCTCCTGCCCCTGGGCTCTGGGGGCCCTGCTGCCTCTTCTACCCCATGGGCCCCAGGTCTCCCGGTCCCCAAAGCCAGGCTGGGAACAGGCCAGAGCAGCTGAACAAAACTTCTCAAGGGCGGAGAAGTAACCCCGAGGGAGGAGAGTGCAGGAGAACCTGGCTGCAGAGCGGACTCCCCTCCACTGGAGCCCTGACCCAGGACACCGCTCCCATCCCCCACCCGAGAAGCAGGTCCCCTCCCCATTCTGGGTGGTTTCCTGGGATCCCCATCCCGGGGCTTCCCAGGGCCTTATCCCTGCCCCCCGCCCCCACCGTCCAGGACAACCCTGGCCTCCGAGGTGATGCAGGTCCCCGAGGCGGCATGTGTCAGCCTCCCCCATCAGGGAGCAGCCCCTGGACTAGTTTCCATGGGCTGACAGCAAATTTCCACAGACTGGGTGGCTTAAAACACAGGTGAGGTGTGGGCAGGGCTGTCCTCCTCTGAGACTCTGGGGAGGGTTCTTCCTGCCCCCTCCAGCTCCGGGGGCTGCAGGTGTCCCGCGGCCGCGGTAGTCCTGTCTCTCCTTCGTGGTCACGTGGCCTCCTCTGGCCTCTGTGGGTCTGGTCTCTCCTCTTCTTGTAGGGTCACCAGCCATGGGATTTAGGGCCACTTGGATAATCCAGAATCGTCTCCTTGTCTCAAGATCCTGAACTCACATCCGCAAAGACCCTTTTCCAAGTACGGCCACAGTCACCGGTTCTGGGGTTGGGACGTGGTCACACCTTTTGGGGCCCCTTCACCCCTCTGTAGCCCCTAACGCACGTGCCTGCTCTCTTTCCCTCTGAGGCCCTCTCCCTCTTCCCAGACACCCTAAGTGTCTAAGTACTCACCGCTGGGGACCCCGATGAACACGACATGCTCATCCATTCGTTCATTCATTTGCTCAACTAAAGCGTATCGTGCGCCTCCTGTGTGCTGAGCCCTCTGCCGGGGGCCTGTCCCGGAAGCAAGAAAATGCCCAGAGCCTCACGTGTTAGCTCCGGTCTCTGGAGCAGACGCCAGGACAGGACGGACGCAATTTCCTGGGGAGCCCGTGGTTAGGAGACGTGGGGAGGGGGCTGCAGGGGCAGGTCTGACCTTCTGTGAGGACACAGGGAGGGAGGGAGGACGGGCAGCAGATGTTCAGACCCAGTGCAGCTTGAAGAAACTTCCGCCAGGCGGATGAGGGGTCCTCGGGCCCAAGTCACAGGCCAGGGGAGCCCCACCCCCAGGGACCCTGCCTCAGGGACCCTGCCCCGGGGACCCCGCGGGCTCAGTCAGGCGCGAGCAGCATGTGGGAGGAGCCGCCGCAGCGTGAACTTGGTGCGGGATTCAGACAACAGCCGTCGGGCAATGAACACTCCAGAAAAGAGCAGGTCTGAGCGGCTCGTGCTCACGCCCAGGTCCGACGGCCGCGGTCTGCCTGGACTCCGGGAACAGCCGCTAACCTGTCCACCACGAGACCTGGCGGCGGGGCGCTGTCTCACCTAGCTTAACGGCTCTGTTGGGGTGTAACGACGCACGGCTGCGCGGGCGGAAGGTCCACGGGGTGGTTCCACGTGTCCACACCCTGGCGATGGAGACAGAGCCGTGGCTGTCACCCCCAGAGCTTCCTCCTGCCCGTCCCCAGGGGCCGTGGGCTCTCTGGGCTCCTAACGCTGCTGGTGGAGCCCGGCCCCTGCCCCTGTGTGGTCTCAGCAGACCGGGCCCTGGGAGGCCTCGGTTTCCCCATCTGTGAGGTGGACTCCTCCCAGTTTCTCTGTCTTTCTCTGACTCTCCTGGAATCCCGGAGGGCGGAGTGAGCCGTGGTCACTTTCTGTCTTCTGCACGATCTGTCTCACTTGTCCTGACGTGTAGTCACAGCAGGCAGAGGAGCTGGCGAGCTTCTGACCGTCGCCGTCCCTCAGCGGCCGTTCTTCTCACCGCCTTCCTCCCCGCGGACGCCAAGGCCAGTTTGTCCAGCGGTAACCCTGGAGCCCGGCCTGCGCATGGGCTCACCTTTCCTCTGACCCAAAGGGGCTTTGGTGCCGTTTCTCGGTCCAATATAAAGCCGGGTGTGAGACACAGAAGGCCTCCAGCGTCTAAGGGACCCGCGGGGGCAGCCGCAGGCCTGGCTGCAGAGCAGGGGCTCGGGGCTGGCAGCGATGCGGTCCCGCCCCCGCCCCTGCACGGCCTCTCCCAGCCTGGGCTTCCACTTCCACGGCAGCCGTCATGACACTCTACGGTTGCTACCATTCCCAGGGGTGCTTCGTCATCCCCACTGTGTAGATAACGGAAATGAGGCCCAGAGAGGCTGAGTAGCCTGCTCAACGTCACACAGCCAGAATCCAAGCCCAGGTCCGTCCAAGTCACGCCTAGCTCTTTGCTTCTAGAATCCCCCTCTCCTCCCCTGCCCTCCCCTCCCCTTCTCCTCTTCTCTCCCCTCTTCACCCCTCCCCTTCCTGCCCTCCAGTTCTTAGGTGACAGCGTGCCCCACCTCTCTGGCAAATGATCGGCAGATGGCAGCAAAGCCCCTCCTTCCCACGCAGGGAGCCAGCGCCGACTTATTAAAGGGTAATAACTAAGGAGAAGGAAGCCAGCCGGGCAGGGTGGCGTGAGTCTGCAGATCCGCAGGAAGACCCGCCTGGAGGCGCCTCAGGGTGGGGCTCCGGGTGGGGTGGAGGAGGTCAGGCTTTCTGTGCCCAGGCCCGGCGGACAGGGGTCTCCTGCAGGCCAGGCGTGCGGTCCACACACCAGGCCCTGGATGGCAGTGGCCCCAGCTCAGTGTCCTGGGTGGACCCTCAGCCCACCTGGGCTTCCCCTCAACACGGCCGCAGTTTCCAGACTGGGAAGGTTCCCGCAGCACCTTATCTTTCTAGACGGCTCGCACAGGCCCCTGCGGCCACAGTGGGGAGACAGAACTTCGGAAGAGCCCTCCCCTCAGGTGGCCCCAGGCAGCCAGCCCTTCCTCCAGACTCTGCCCTCACAGGGGCCCCAGCAGCCTAGGGACTGAGGTCTCTGTGTGGTCTCAGCAGACCGGGGGCCCTTGGACTCCTCGGTTTCCCCACCTGTGAAATGGGACAATGCCTACACACCTGCTCTGCACAGGGCCCTGGGCCGGGGGCTGGGGACGCTGAGATGGTGGCCACAGTCCCTCCCACATATGTACGTGTGTGGCCTGTCCACGTGGCGGGGCTGGGCCTTTCCTGACCGTCCCGGGGCCGCCTCACGGGGGCGCATCTTGGAGGAAGGCGGGAGAGAGGTGAATGAGGAGTGGGCTGGCCTTGAGGAGTGGCCTCCCGGGTCTGGGGCACGGCCTGTGTGGGGGCAGCGCCATGGGCACAGGGACCCAGGTCTGGGGGACCGAGGGTCTCCCCGTGCGTGGGACTCTCTTGATTCCTGAATGAGTCGTTACTGTTAGAAAACAGTGATTGGAGTAGATTTACGACCAACGAAGGAAGGGAGGCCCGCTGAGTGGCCCACCTGGCTCTGCTACCGGAGGCCACGACCCCGGCCCCCGCGCGGGCTCCGCGGGCACTCGTCCCAGCTTCCAGATCACAAGCCCTCGCTCCGGCTGCTACTGAGGCCCGTGGTGAGCTCGAATGGTGTGCCCGACCGGGACCGTCTCCCCGGCCAAACTCCGCCAGGCCCCTCTGCGCCTCTTGTCGCCCAGCCTCCACCCGACAGGGGTCCCCGTCTTCAGCGTCCCCTCTCAGTGCTTCTGTCCCCCGCTTGGCTATAGGCCCCCACCTGACTTGTTGTACTTGGAGTCTCCTCGAGCGGATCTCTGTCCCGTGCCGCCAGGGTCGCCACCCCACGGTAATGTCCAGGACAGTGTCTCCCTTCCCGGCGTAACAAGTGTCAGAATGATGTGTCTTCAAGCCCCGGCCCCTGCTTCCTCCCCATCCCCCCAGGATAGTGTCGTTACTGGGGGCCCCGTCACCTCGGTGGGTACGACTGTGGACATGCTGTGGTTGTGATATTGTAACACATTACGCGTGTTAGACCCCACCGAGCTGAGGTGTGAACCGGGAGATGTTCCGTCCTCACAGGACGGCTCCTCCTCTGACCGTGTTACCTCGTAGCTTTGTCTCCTGGGTCGAGGTGCTGATCTGTGGTTGTGACAAGCATGTCCTATATTCTTGCAGTCAGGACACTGGGCTCCTTCTACGTACCAAGATGTCACTGTTTTCCTTGGTGTCATACCGTTGTTTCAGTATTTTAAAACTTCCGAGGCTTGATTCAGTTACGTAGAGTACAGAAACAGGCAGAACTCACCGGAGCTGTAGGAGGTCGGGGGGGCAATCCTGGGCAGGAGGGGCCCGAGGGCTCCTGGGGTGCTGGTCACCCTCTGGCCTCTGTTCCCTCTGTGAACTGCATTGAGCAGAATGCTCAGGTGAACGGTGTCTGTCTAGTTTTGCAATCTCTCCTGCGAGCCCCTGTTTTCTTCTCCAAATGCTTTAACAGACCTGTCACCCAGCAGCGCTTCTCCCGGGGTCCAGACACGGCCCCAAACCCTGGCCCCTGGCCCTACGCCGCACCCCACTCGGGCTGCACGGGCTCTCCAGGCGGGGAGGCCCTCTAACCCCAACTCGGGGGCCTCCTCTCCGAGCCCTCCCTCGCTGACTGAGGCCCACCCTCGAGCTGTCTCCTAAGAGAAAGAGCCGGGAAGGCAGCTTGTGGGTCCATCATGCTGACGAGGTCTGACTTGGCCCTCACGCTTGATTGACAGTTTGGCTGGGTATCAGATTCTGGCTGAAAATTGTGTCCCTCGGCCCCTCAGAGGCCGTGCTCCTGGATGGCAGCTTCCAGCACTGCTTTCTGGGCGTCCCCAGACCCCGGAGCCCCTCCTCTGCCACCGATCCTGTCCTGTCTCTGTCCCGGAGCACTTGGCTCTTCCTCCGTCACTCCCGTTCTGAAATTTCGTGATGACAGTGCCGGACCTCTGCGGGCCCTTTCAACCCGGAAACATCCGTCCTTCAGTTCTGGGAAATTTTCTGAAAATATCCCTGTAAAACCTTCTCCACTCTGGGTTTCCTTTTCTCTGTCTGGAACTCTCATTAGTTGTATGTTTGATCTCTATCGAGTGTCTCATTATTTAAAATCTTTTCTTTCCTATTTTCTATTGCTTTGTCTTTTTGCCTTATGTTCTAAGAAATCCCCTCATATTTTTCTTCCAATCTTTCTATTAATTTAAATTTTGCTTATCATATATATTTTTAAAACTTTCAACGGCTCATGTGTATTCTCTGTCTGTCTCTCGTGTAGAGCATACTGTTCTTGTCTTATGGAAGCAGCATCCTCTCTCTTTCTGAGGTCATCTTTTCTCCCTGTGTTTATTCGTTCTGGTCTGTCCTCCCTGGTATAGACACTCCTCGAATGTTCAACCGCCCTCCGTGTGGGTGTGAGGCACCCAAGGCCGAGAGGGAGTTGAGTGAAGGAGGGTGTTTGAGCTGGTATGAAGGCTCGAGGAAGTGGGTCATCTGGGAGAGCCAGGAGGCGGGCCCTGCTCCCCACCATTCACAGATGTGCAGACTGAGGCTGAGAGCAGAGGTCCAACTTGCCCAACATCTGCAGCTGTGCCCACTCCACAGGCTGCCCGAGGGCTCTGGGGGCATCAGCTCACACTTAGAGGCCAGTTTTCTTTGCCCTGGAATTCAGGGGGCATTCCTGAGTCCACACGAGGCAGGTGGCTGGTTCAGAGCGGGTGCTGGCGAGTCTCCCTGTCTGTGGCCCTGTCTACGGGCTCTGTGGGTCTCGACGGCAGAGTGTTCTCTCTGTCCTCGGGAAGCCTGGCCACCGGCACAGGAGGCGCTGGTGTGTTTCCATCCATTGTGCTTGCGTTTGCACGACAGAGGGCACCGCAAACAGCGCCCGGACAGAGCCACCAGGGAGAGGGTTCGTCTCGCTCCACGGCGACTCCCACAGGCGCCTCGTGGCCATAATCTCGTTTCACGGCTCTTTCGGTCTGCTCCTGCTCTCCACCCCAGCAAAGTGTAAGGCTGTCCTCGAAGAGCAGCTGGGGCCGATGGGCGCAGGCAGGTGGCCCCACAGCCACTTCTGCTGTGGCCGGACGTGGGCAGAGACTGGCAGGCAAAGAACCCCTCCGCATAGTTCAGCAAACGGGCTGTGTCTTCTGCTGTGCCCAGCCCCGTGCTAAGTGTACCAAATCATTTCTAAAATTAATTCTCATACACCAAGATCTTGATTTCTAATATACCATTCTCCAAGAAAAGGAACCAGGCTCCTTGGAGAAATGGCTGATTCTAGGGCTGGGGCAGGAAAAACATAAGGTGAGCCTGGCACATCTTGCAGCCCCACAAAGTGAGGACGTGCTTGAACAAAACAAAGCAAAACAAAGAGACCCAATCCACCTTGCTGGAGCAAGTCAAAGAGACACAGAAGCAACTGAAAGAGCTCCCATCGGCCAAAGCTGAAACAATTGAGCAACAACATAAACAAGTACTATTGGGTTATAACCGAAATGTATAAGGTTCAGGGTTGGTGCTACTTCCTCCAGGAAGCCCTCCCTGATAGTCCATATCCACCAGTCCACACTAATATAAATAAATAATTGAATGAATAAATAAGTAAGGGAGACGAGACAAACCTCCCGTATAGAATTCCCCGTAATATGTGTGGACCCCACCCTCCAGGATGGGAGCTCCCTCCCCATTCCTCAGGGGCGGGCTGTGCTCGGGGACCTCCTCCCAGAGGACGTGTGGGAGGGGGAAGAGAGAGGAACTTTACGGTGGAGACACCCTGCCAGCACGACCTCGGCCAGGGGTCAAGGTCAACATCCAGTGAGAGGTCATGTGGACCGCAGGCACCCTTGACGTGATGGGGGAGAAGACACTTCATCTCGGGTCTTCCCCCCAAGGACCATGACCTCAGTCCACTCATGAGAACAACATCAGACCCGCCCCAACTGAGGGGCATCCTACAAAATACCCGACCAGGGTTCCTCATAAAATGCCAAGGTCTTGAACAACTAGGAGAGGCTGAAAATCTGTCCCAGCCCCGAGGAGCCCAAGAGACGTGACGACTGAGTGTCACATGGTGTCCTGGACGGGAGCTGGGGACAGAAAAAGGCATTAGGTGGAACTAAAGAAATCTGATTAAAGTGTGGGCTTTAGTTAATAACAGTGTGTCCACGTTGGTTCATGAGTCGTAACAAACGTGCCATCTAACGTAAAACGTTAATAATACCAGGGGAAACTGGGTGGGCAAGGTATATGGGAATTCTGTGCTATGTTCTCAATTTTTCTGTAAATCTAAAACAGTTTTGAAAAATAAATCTATCATTCAAAAAACGTAATTGTCATGACAGCAACAACGGTCAGGCGGTATGTTCCCATTTCACAGGCAAAACCCCCGAGTCTCAGAGAGGCGAATACATTGCTGCTGGTCGCAGGCTAATGAGGGCCGGGGTGGCCTTTGGCCCCAAGTCAGGTCTCCCTCTGAGGCTCACATCCTTTCTGCTCTGGGGCCGGCCCCCTCAGAGGTACCAGATGCGACAGGAATGCCGGAGTTTGGGTCCACGTGTCACCCTCCTATCTCGTGCCGCCTACCTCGTTCCCTGCTCCCTCTCCTCTTCTCGATCCTCTTGTCTCTGCCCGAGCTGTCTTTCCAACTCTCCTACTTGTCCATCTCTCTCCCACCACCCTCGATCTCTTCCCCAGTCCGGTGCCCCCTTGGCCCTCCCCTGGGTCACTGTCTCTGGCCTCCACCCCGCCCCGCCCTGACCGTCCCCGAGGTGAGTCCTGCCCTGGCCAGGTCCTGGGAGAAGTCTGACCACTGAGGGTCCCCTGGCCTTGGCCCTTCCTCTTCGGTGACTTGCTTACAGTGAACACTGGGTGCAGTCTCCATCCCCGGCACAGCACGCATTTACACACGACGCTGACCCGGCCGCCACTAGCATATTTCAATCAAGTGCATTAATTGAGGGGTACCAGGAACAGGGGGCAGGCGGTTGGCTCTGCCCCGGCACCCCCTGCCCCCGGCCCACGAGGCCCAGCTTTCCTGCTTGCGCCCTCAGGACCCCCTCTCCTGATCTGAGAGAGTCCATTAAGGCGCAAATCAGAGTCCCCAGGCTTCCTCAGGGGGTGCGCACCTGGGCTCCACTGACCCCTGCTGTCGGTCTCCAAGGCAACCCGAGTGCCCTGCCTAGGGAACCGCCACTCCAGAGGGCAGCTGCTGGTGACCCGGCTCCTCTCCTGTGGCCCCCCACCCCCACAGGCCAAGTTCTCTGCCTTCCTTTGTAGCAGAGGGCTGGACTGGAGGGGCAGAGAGAGGGGGCAGAGCCAGACCCCCGATCCACCTGCTGACGGGCCCCACAGGCTGCCTGGGGTTCTCACTCCCACAAGACGCCAGTGAGGAGCCCATCCCACCACCGCCACCCTTCGAGGGCACGTGTGGGCCCAGGTGGAGCCTGGGGGGACTTTCCTGTCAACAGCCTGCTCCCCTCGCCCCGGAGCCCATCCTCAGCCCCTGTCCACTGCCAGGGCTCTACCTGCAGTGACAGCGACCTCGCTGGGGTTGAGGCCGAGCTCTCCCACCCCAGCCCTCCCCACAGGGGCCCAGCCCCACCTCCTCTCCTCGGCTGCAGCCCTGGGCTGGCGAGGATGGCGCAGGCCCCGGACACCCCCAGGGCTGGCACCGCGGACGCCTCCCGGTCAGGTGCCTCCCTGTCCCCAGCCCCCGCCCTCCGTCTGTCTGCTCTGTGTCTTTCTCTGTCAGCTTCTCTGTGTCTCTCGTCTGTCTCTCTCTTTATGTCTCTGTCTCTATCTCTTGGTGCATCTCTGTATGTGTCTGTCTTGGTCCCACTAACTGTCACTGTGTTTCCCTGTCTCTCCTGCTGTGTGTCCCTCTCTGCATGTCTCTCTCTGTCTCTGGTTCTCTCTCTGTCTTTGTCTGTCTCCTCTCCCTTCCCTCCCTTGGCTGATCTCTGCTATATTTGGCGGGAAACTGGGTCCATGACGTGCCAGGCCTGGGGGTGCTGAGCTGGCTCACAGGAGAGACCAGGGAGTGTCAGCTGCTGGGCAATGAGGTGTGGGGAGGGCACAAGGACCAGGTGGCCCAGAGACCAGTGTGAGGCCCCTGCTTCTGGTGGGGTCAGGGAAGCCTTCTGAGAGGTGGAGCTGGTGAGTGTGGGCTCAAGCTGGGGCCATGGGGGAGAATTCTTGCAGAGGGACGTCGAGCTTAAAGGCACAGAGGTGGCCAACAGGAGGTATCCAGGGACCCACAAGTGCTTTGGGGGCAGTGGCATTAGATGCAGGTGGGGTACACGGGGACCAGGCCATGTGATACTGATGTTGCTGCAACCCTCACCCTGCGTCAGGCCCCCGCTGGGATGAACTCCATTGACTCTCACCCAGTCTTTCGGGGTTGGGACTATCATTAGTCCTGATTTACAGAAGAAGAAACTGAGGCACGGAGCAGTTGAACAAGTGCCCAGGTCGCGCAACTTGCCAGGAGCAGAACCGTGCTAAGGAGCTGGGAGCTCATCCTGAATAATGAGGAGCCATCGAAGGCTCTGGAGGGGAGGCCTGCCCCGGTGAGATCAGCACTGAGCACAGACCTACCACAGACCGGTGACCAGAGAAGGGAGGATGGCACCCCTCGCTCCACTGGGAGGCTGGCGACCGTGGCGACAGTGCTCCTCTGCAGGCAGCTCGGGGTGGGGGCCTGAGATGACCCCCATGGAGGGCAGTCAGAGAGTGTTCAGCGTCAGGAGGGCAAGGAGGGCCCCTCCCCACCCCCCGCGAGGTGCCCACCCCCCCCAGGGTCCATCTGCCGGCTGCCTCAGAGCACCCCTACTCTCTCCACCCCAAACCCCCTTTTTCCTGCTGCCACCCCACCTCCGGATCTCCAGAAAGCTGGTTTGCTGAGAAGTCCCATGTGCACGCCCTCTATTCTAAGAAGCGAGACTTGGTTCTATTGGAAACTCTCGAGCAGTCAATTTTAATTAAAAAGTTAACGTGGTTAAAATAGGCCAAGAAACTGCTGAAGAAATCTGTGATATTTTCCCTCCATCAATTGCTTTAATGTTTTATGACCTTTGAAAACACTGGTGGTTGTACATCGATGGTTTACTAATCTGGGCCGGTGTCCGGGCCACCTCTGCTCCCGCATTCCCCGAGTTCCGGCAGGCGTCCTGGCTGCTGTGGGGGGTTCCAGGGGAGCTGGGGCTCCGGGAGCCCTGGCGCGGGTCCGCTGCACTGGGGCCCCTCCTCATCTCCTCCCTCTACCTCCTGGAGGGGGGACCCATGAATGACCATGTGGGTCAGAGGGCGAGGACCCCATAGCCCCATCACCAGAGGATCATATGACCTGTGCCTGTCACCTCACTGAATCCTGGGGCACCTCGTGGGGTGGGTGCCAAGGACCCCACAGAGTTCAGAGCCTTTGTGCTCACTGTTCCCTCTGCCTGGAAGGCGGGCTCCTCCCCAGAGGTCCCCGTATCCCGCTCCCTCACTTCTCTGAGCCCCTCATGTGGGGTCCTCTCTCGTCTCCCCTCCTCTCACATCCCCAAGTGGTTATCCCCAATTTTCCCGTGTTCCAGGCCCTTGGCGCCCGCCCTCAGTGGCTCCTCCCCTCCCCACTGCTTTCTTCACCTCCGGAAGAAACTGTCTGCACACAGATCTGCCACTCCGACAAGCCCGGGGGGCCCACACCGAGGACGGAGTTGAGCTGGGCCTTGGGAGGACTGGGCAGTAATGCCATGTGGGCCATTTGGGGAGTGGGCAGCGAGGTGAGAGGGTCTGGACTCCTTGTTCCAGAATAACCTTTGAGACATGGCGTCCCGGGTCCCAGGGCCCAGCCCAGGTCCTGTAGCCAGGGTGAAGTCCGCAGGGCCCTCCGGCCTGTCAGTGCCCAGGAGAGGGGACCAGGGCCCTGACTGAGGGCCACTCCACCTCTGCCCTTCTCTGCTAGGCTCCTGCTTACGGTGAGACAGCAGCAGATCTCTGGAACTCACTCATCTAGCATAACTGAAACTTTTTAAAAAAATAAAAACTTTTTTCCACCTTTCCAGAGGTATAAATGACTGCATATTTTTAAGGCGTACAACTTGACGTTTGATATACATATATGCTGTGAAATAATCACCACGATTGAGTTAATTAACATATCCATCCCCTCACACGGCTACCGTTTTCTTTTCCTTTTCTTTTTTGTGGTGAGAACAGTTCAGATCTTTGTTGTTAGTGCCGTCGAGTGGATTCCAGTTCCCAGCGCTCCTGTGTGCAGCGCAGCGGAACCCTGCCTGGTCTTTTTGCGCCATCCTCTCGCCTTCCGGCGCTCCATCAGACGAGATTCCACTGCTATTCATAGGGTTTTCATGGCCAGTTTTTTCGGAAGTGGGTGGCCAGGTCCTTTTTCTTAGTCTACATAGTCTGGAAGGTCCGCTGAAACCTGTCCACCACGAGTGACCCCGCTGGTATTTAAAATACCGGTGGGGGGACTGCCCCGTGGCTTGGTGGTTAAGTGCGCGGGCTCCGCTACTGGCGGCCTGGGTTCGGATCCCGGGCGCGCACCGACGCACCGCTTCTCCGGCCATGGTGAGGCCACGTCCCACATACAGCAACTAGAAGGATGTGCAACTATGACATACAACTACCTACTGGGGCTTTGGGGGAAAAAAAAAAAAAAGAAGGAGGATTGGCAATAGATGTTAGCTCAGAGCCGGTCTTCCTCAGCAAAAAGAGGAGGATTAGCACGGATGTTAGCTCAGGGCTGATCTTCCTCACACACACACACACACACACACACAAATACCGGCGGCATAGCTTTCAGCATCACAGTAACGTGCAGCCGCCACAGTGTGACAACCGACAGACGGATGGTGTGGTTCCCCGACTGGGAAACGAACCCAAGCCTCGGCGGTGGGAGTGCCAAGTCTTAACCACTAGATCACCAGGTTAAGATCTACTCCAGCAAATTTCAGGTATACACTACAGTGTTGTTAACTATAGCTGCATTGCTCTACAGTAGATCTCCAAAAGTTATTCCTCTGCGTAACTGAAACTTTGTGCCCTTTGACCAACATCTCCCCATGTCCCCCTCCCCCAGCCCCCCACAACCACCATTGTACTTTCTGCTTCTATGAATTTGTTTATTTTAGATTCCACTTAGAAGTGAGATCCCGCAGTATTTGTCTTTCTGTACCTGGCTCATTTCACTTAGCACGATCTTCTCAAGGTCCATCTGTGGTGTTGCAAAGGCAGGATTTCCTTCTTTTTTAAGGCTGAATAATATTCCACTCTATTGTATATACCGCATATTCTTTATCCACTCACCTGTCGATGGACACTTCGGTTTTTTCTATATCTTGACTACTGTGAATAATGCTGCAATGAACACAGGAGTGCAGATATCTCTTGGAGATCCTGATTTCATTTCCCTTGGATGGAAAGTGGAAATGCTGGATCATATGGTAGTTCAATTTTTTACTTTTTGAGAAACCTCCATACTGTTTTCCATAGTGGCTGCACCAATTTACATTCCCACTAACAGTGCACAAGTGTTCCCTTTTCTCCACATCCTCGCCAACACTTGTTATCTCTTGTCTCTCTCTCTTTTTTTAAAGATTTTTCCTTTTTTTAAATTTTATTTTGAGGAAGATTGCCCCTGAGCTAACATCTGTTGCCAATCTTCCTCCTTTTTTCCTTTTTTCTCCCCAAAGCCCCAGCAGATAGTTGTATGTCATAGTTGTACATCCTTCTATTTGCTCTATGTGGGACGCGGCCTCAGCATGGCTTGATGAGCAGTGCATAGGTCTGTGCCCAGGATCTGAACTGGCAAACCCCAGGCCACCGAAGTGGAGCACGTGAACTTAACCACTGCACCACTGGGCCAGCCCCTCTTGTCTCTTTGATAGTAGCCATTCTAACAGGAGTGAGGTGGTATTTCCTTGTGATTTTGATTTTCATTTCCCTAATGATTAGTGATGTCGAGCACCTTTTCATGTGCCTGTTGGCCATCTGTGTGTCTTCTTTGAAAAAATGTCTAAGTCCTTTGCCCATTTTAATCAAGTTATTTGGTTCTTTTGCTATCGAGTTGTATGAGTTCCTTATACATTTTGGATATTAATCCCTTATCAGATACATGGTTTACAAATATTTTCTCCCATTCCACAGACTGTCTTTCCGTTCTGTTGATGGTTTCCTTTGCTGTGCAGAAGCTTTTTTGCTTTTGTTGGCTGTGCTTTAGGTGTCAGATCCAAGAAATCATCACCAAGTCAATTCCTTTCCTTTGTGGGTCTCAGGATCCTTTTTTGTATGTTGAGGGTAACAGTGCCTAATCCGTTAGTTAAAATAGGTTTGGTCGTGGTAACAGAAAGACCCCAAAACACATAATGGCTCCAAAAGGATAGATACACATTTCTGGCTCATGAAGCCTTCCTGGGCAGATGGTCGGTGGGCAGCATTCTCCTGAGCTGATGGTGGACCCTCACTCTGCCCACCTTGTGACCCTACTTTCCCCAGCTCCCCTCATCACTGCGTCCAGCTGGGGGAGGGAGAAGGAGAGTCAGAGCAGATGCACCCGCTTCTTCCAAGTCTTGGCCCAGAAACGGCCACCTCGCTTCCCCCACCTCCCCTGGGTCAGAACAGTCACACAGCTGCAACTAAGAGAGCTGGGAAATGTCATGGAGCTGCGAGCCAGGACGGCGAGCAGAAGGAGGACTTGGACGGGCAGCTCGCCATCTCTGCCACATGCTTAGTGTCGTTGTGAAGATTAAGTAAAATAAAGGAAATAAATTATGCAGACATGTTTTGCAGTGTGATGCAGAAATCAGTACTGCTATCTGGATCTCTAACAAACACTTGTTTAAAAACGAATGCTGAATAAAAGAAGCATTTTTATTGGATGGATGGGTGGATGGATGGATAGATGAGTGGATGGGGGGATGGAGGGTGGAGATGGATGGATGAGTGAGTTGGTAGGTGGATAAACAGAGGGATAAATGGAGGCATGGATTGAAGGATGACCCAGTGTCCAGAGATGGTGGCATGGGTTGGCTCCTGAAGAAGTGGCTGGACCCGGGCAATCAGAGGACAGCAGAGTCCCTGAGAGGGGTGGGGGACACTGTGAGGGGGAAACATCACCTTGGCCTGAGGGGGTCTGGATGGCCCGTAGGTGGAAGTTTCCAGCTCACATTCTTGCTGCCCCCCTGCAGGCTGGGCGGTGGCGAGCCCCTCCTTCATTTGCATTCCACGGCAGTGGGAACCAGACTCCTCAGAGGGGATGTGGGGCCTCTGACTCAGCAGGAGACGGCCTCGGGGCCCACAGCGATGGACGGCGGAGCGCCTCCTTCTCGTCACGCTGAGCAACAGGCGACCTGCAAGTTAAATATGAAAATGTTCAAATGATATTAAGGTCCTGGTACAATCTGACAGGAGCCCAGGAAATTGGAAGTTAAGCATGATTTTATGTTGATAAAGTCTTCCTTTCCCAGCTTTGGAGCCACACGAGGCCCGTCCTTTTTCCAGAGGAGAGGGGCACAGGTTGAAGGTTAGATGTTTTCAAGGCAGAAAGTCCCAGAGGGTATCGCAGGGTCTTGAACACTCTCTATCGCCCAGAGCATCTGGGACAGTAGCTGTCCACAGGGTGGAGCGTGTCCTGAGTACCCGGCACTGGTGCGCATGTCACCCTGCGAGGCTTCCCTGACTCCCCGAGGGACGAGGGCTTTGTCACAACCGCCACATCCACTCCTCCCATCATGGGACCGTGACCGTGTCGCCAACCCATTGTTTATTCATTCACCAGCGTCTGTCGAGCCTGACCCAGCAGCCTCGGGCTGCGTGCTCAGAACACAGACGTGTGCCCAACCGAGCCCAGGCCTCTCTCCTGCCCTGAGGCCAGCCCGGGGCCCCCGAGCACCATCCCGTGTACTGGGTTGAATAGTGACCCCAAATTCATGTCTTTCCCGGAACCTCAGAATGTGACCGTATGTGGAAACAGGGTTCCTGCACATGTAGTAAGCTAAGACGTGGGCGTGCTGGATTAACGCGGGCCCTTCCGAGAAGAGGACACGGAGATACAGAGGCAGACACACAGAGAGGAGAAGGCCGTGGGACAACAGAGGCAGAGACTGGGGTGATGCATCTACAAGAACTGCCGGGGCCGCTGACCCGGAGGAGGCAGAGGCTTGTCCCCTAGCCCCCAGGAGCGTGGCTCCGCCCACACCCTGACTTCGGGCTTCCAGCCTCCAGAGCTGTGAGGGAACACATTTCCGTTGTTCTAAGCACCCAGTGTGGTGCTTTGTTACATAGCCCCAGGACTCTGACACAGCCGGTGTCTGTTGAAGCATATTGATCTGAGCAGACGGAGAGGCCCCAACATCGCTGCCCCGTGCTCTCCCCTGGGCTCCGCCTGCCCCTCTCCTGCGTTTCTCTTTCCTCCTCCTACTCCCGTCTTCACTCTCCTGGCCACGCTGGGCCAGCTCCTCACCTTCCTGCCTCCAAGCTGGCAGTGATGGGGGCGGCTTGGTGGTGAGCCTCCCGTATCGGGGGCTCACGTGAGGCGGGAGCAGGGGCTGACCTGAAGGTCCTCTCGGCCTGCCAGGAAGGCTCTGGGAAGTCAGGCCAGCCCCGGGCACCCCACAGCGCTGCCCACTGTTCTTTGCGCGTCCCCTCTGGAGCCTGTGGCCCCAGGACCCCGGGGCAGAAGCCCGCGGGCACATCTGGCCTCCTCGGCTGGCATACTTACCACCTGCGTCGGGACATTGCAGCCTGGAGGCAGCCTTCTCCCCTCCCCTCCCCTCCCCCCTGCAGTGAGGGAGGGGCTGCACCTCCTCCTCTTCCTCTCGCTCCTCCTGCTCCTCCCCGGTCCGCCCAGGACGTTCCCTCTGGCCCCTGGCCCCGACCAGCCCTCCCTCTGGGTGGTGGCGACACTGAACTGGCTGTGGGTGTCCTGCTGCTTCCTCCCCAGGGACACGCCTGTCACCTGTCCCCACCTGGCCGGCTTGCACCTCCTCCTGTCAGCTCAGGGGCCGTCACGTGAGGCAGCCTTTGGTGCGTCTAAACCAGCCCTACTGGCTGCAGTCACCTGCTGCTTCGGGAACGGCCCCACGCGTGGCGCTGGCAGGCAGTGGGCAGTGAGAGTGGCCGTGGCAGCGCATCAGGCAGGGGGATGGCAGGAGGGCAGGGCTGTCAGTGCCCATCTGGGCCTGTGTCCCTTAGGAGATGGTGCCCAGGCAGGCCACCTCCTCTGGGACATGGTGCTCATTCTGGGTGGCCCAGACTGGACATGAGGACAGAACCATGGATGGGGGATCTGGACGTTCTGCCCGGGGTCCCAGCCACAAGCTTGAGGGTCTGATCCCCAGGGAAAGGGCAGGTGCAGGGTAGAAGCTCCCCTCCCTTTCTCTTCCCTGAAGAGGCCTGGCCTAGGGGAGCTCTGGGGGTGGAGGTTGGGGGGGAGGAGAGGAGGGTAGGGGGTCTTCCAGAGCTGGGGCAGGCTCCCTGGGGAGGGGGCTGTGCAAGCTGAGCCTGCAGGTCATCCGGGCGAGGGGGGCCTCTGGGCCATGGGTGGCGGGAGCTGGAGCCTCGGTGGTCCTCCCCAGCATCCTCGTGGGGACCAGAGGGGCACCATGCTCCTCAGCAGGGGGTCATCTTGGAGGGATCCCTGGGAACAGGGAGGACCCAAGAATGGGAGCCTGGCCTCCTGCTGTGCTGTGGCCAACTGGGCAGGCCAGGACAGGGCATAGGGGAGGCGGGGGCCAGGTCCACCCACAGGGACGGAAGCCAGGGGGCTGGACACTCAGCCGGGACCCCCATCCCTGCTTGAGTGAGGTCAAATGAACCCCAGAACACGGACCCCAGGAAAGGAGACCTGTGCCCAGGTCCCCTGAGACACCTCTTTGGCTTCAGCTGGGGGGTCCCTGGAGACAGTCGTCTGTGAGGCCCAGGTCGCTACCATTCTGCAGATGAGGAAACAAGGCTCTGTAGTTCATTCCCATTTCGGAGACCGGAACACAGAGACGCAGAGAAGTGAGGAGATTTGGGCCCCTGGGAGGGGCTGGGGTGGGGCGTTCCCAGGCCGTGACCAGCTCAGGAGGGAGATGACTGGACTTTCCCACGGCTGCAGCCTGGACCCCTCTAAGGCACAACACTGACTCCTTGAGGCCACTCAGGTTTGAGCCTCTTTCCGGGGGAAGCCGTGGGGACCCCGCGGGCCCGAGCAGCCTGCCCAGGGTCACAGCAAGGAGGTGAGGGAGGGCAGTCCTCCTTCTCAGGCTGGTCCCCAGCCTCTGTCACGTGGGACCTGCACTCCTTTCCTGCGCTGGACCAGAGTCTGGGGGCTCCCTGCCCACCCACTGCAGAGGGGCAGACTCCTGGCTGGCCTCCTCGGGGTGGTGTTCCTTTCACACACAGACGGAGTCTGCACGCGTCCCTGGGCGGCCTGCAGGGCTGACCCTCGGGGGCAGCAGGATACAGTCATTTCTAAGGCCGTGGATTAATCACAGAAACGAGGAATTGATCTCCTGCTCGCTCTGGCCTCATTGCTCATGTTGGACCCCAGCGAGCTGGAGGCTGTCAGCACCACCGGGAGCTGTGGTCACCGGGCCGGGGGAGGGCGCCTGGTCCCGCCTCACCGGTGCTCAGGCAGGCGGGGCGTGCGAGCCCACCACCAGGAAGGCTATGTGTCACGGGCTGAGGGACCCCTGGGGGTCCTGGTGCACGGGGCCTTCAGAGACCTGTGTGGCCAGCTGTGTGGCCTTGTGAAACCTGCTTCACATGACTGTAATGGGGACACACTGATGGTTACTGGGGGCGGACAAGCCTTCCAGGGACCATCTGGGGTGGGTGTTGAAGGATGAATAGCAGTCCCCCAGGTGTGTGGAGAGAAGGCACAGCAGTGTGACTGAGCACAGCCTCAGGGAGCTGTGCGAGGGCCAGGCCGTGACACCCTACAACAACCATGCTTTTCCGCCAGGCCCTCGGTGGGGCCGTGATGTGGATTTGCAGGGCAGTGGTATTGCCAGATGTGTGTTTCCGGAAGACTGATTTGGCTGAAGTGGAAGGGGAGAACAGGGAGATGAGGGAGGCTTGAGACCGGAGACGAGCCACTATACTCATCATGGGAAAGGCCACAGTGGCCCAGCCAGGGTGGTGGCCACAAGGACGGTGGGAAGTGGCTGGGGTGGGGGATAGAGGGAGAGGGGGCAGAATGGTGGGGCGGGAGTGTCCCCTAGGTGGGGAGTCCCCTAGGCAGGGCATCTCTCTCTCCTTGGTCCCCCTCCTCAGCGGCCCCTGGCCGTCCTCCATGGCTGGGGTCCCCGAGGGTTATGGTCACATGAAGAGGGCTTCTGGATCAGGACTTTGGAGAAATTTGAGGTGGAGGTGAAACATTCCACTGTGAATTTAGAAAGCTCCACCTGTCACCACGTCAGGGAGGGCTGTGGACAAGCAGGAGGAGGCCCGGAGGCTGGGCAGAGGCAGTCCTCCCGCCTCCCGCCCATCCCAGCAAGGCTCCTCTGGCCGTGGCTGCTCCGCTGCGCCCTGCCTCCTGCTAATCACGTTAGCTGCCGCTCTTGGGGCGCCAGGAGGCGGGATCATTGAATTACCGGCAGTTTGAAAAGGTCGGCAGGCCTGGCGTGTTCTGTCTTGTTCAGTTCGGGGCAGATCGATGCCACCTCCTCCCCGGGCAGGACGTGACTGCCCTCTGCAGCCCGTGGTCAGATGACTGTCACAGAAGGTGGTGGTGGGAGGGCCAGGCTGCCCCCGCCATGACCCTGGGGAGGTGAGCACAGCCCTGGGAAGCTGTCAGGCTCCTCCGTGGGCACAGCCCTGGCCCTTCAGGATGTGGCCTTCTGGAAGGGCAGTTTGTCACATTATATCCAGAGAGACCCGCGGGCAGAGGGGGGACGGGCTGTTTGGGGCGGCACTGCGGCTCGGGGCAGAGCAGGTGCAGACCAGGCCTCCCCCACTCCTCGACTTCCTGTCCCACCCACACTTCCCGGTCTGCACACCTCCTGCCGCTGCTCCCACCTGCCCCGATAACCACCAACAGAATGCTAGCCACTGCCCAGGCGTCCGCTGGCGGCTAACGGGCTGCCGGGCACACTGCGCGGTGTGGACCCATCCCCTTCAAGATGGCAAGAGAGGGAGGTGTGTGGTGAGTGACAGGTGCTGGTGACCTGTGGGGCGCAATCCCCACAGTGTGCCACCCAGACCCCCTTAGAGTGGGAAGGTGCCGGTCCCTCGGTGCAGCCCAGCTCAGATACTCTGGGGGCCTTCGTGGCTCCAGCCCAGGGTGGGCCAAGTCTGTTGGCTGTGAGGTCTCCCTCCGCAGAATCCTACTTCCTTCCTGGAGTAATGTCCCGGGGCCGTAATCAAATTCCAAAAACTAGGGGCTTCAAATAGCAGACATTCGTCTCTCATGGCTCTGGAGGCTGGCAGTCTGAAGTCAAGGTGTGGTCGGGCCGGGCCCCCTCTGAGGCTCCGGGGGAGGGTCCCTCCTGCCTCTTCCAGCTCCTGGGGGCTGCAGGGTTCCTGGGCCTGTGGCCACATCACCCCAGTCTCTGCCTCCGTCCTCACATGGCCTCTCCTCTGCCTCTTCTCTTCTCTCTCCTATAAGGACACTTGTCACTGGATGTAGGGCCCATCCGGATAACCCAGGGTCACCTCCTCATCCCTGGATCCTTACCTTAACAGAATCTGCAAAGACCCTACTTCCAGACAAGGTCCTGGTCACAGGTTCCCCGTTTAGGGTGTGGACGTACCTTCGTGGGGCCAACACGCCCCTGCACTTCCATTCCTTCTGTGGTCCAGACCCCAGCCCCCACATCCCATCCCAGAGCTGCATTCCAGGGGTCCCGCTGGGGACAATGAGCGATTCCAGATGTCAAGGGGACCCACTTGCCCCAGCGCCCAGACTCCCAGCTGCCGGAGGGAGAGGCCAAAGTGACTCAAATGAGACCTCGACCCTGGGCCATGAGGGCCCCATGGCAGTGGGCGTGGAACTGTGCCTTCCTGGTGGGTAATGTGGGGGGCGGAGGGCAGGGGTGGCAGACCTTAGCTCTTATTTCCACCTTATTCTAAAGTGTTTGGTATTTTGGGCTTCTGCACAATATTTTGTTAAAAGAAAAGTTTCTGTGTTAAAGAAAGAAAAAAAGGTGCAAACACAGGGCTCCGCGCCACGGCCCGGCCCAATGTTGCCAGTGCTGGGGGCAGAGGCAGCGACTGTGGGCTTTCCAGCACCCCCACAGGGGGGACCATGGGCAGCCGGCTGCGAGGCGGGGCCGCGGAGCTCCCTCCCCTGGGGCAGGCCCTGGGCTGCCTGCACCCTTCACCGGGCCTGCCTTGGCCTGGGCCCCTGCTGGGTCAGGCCCGCCCCCACCCCCCACCCCACGGCAGCCTCACCTGTCCTCCTTCCAGCCGGACCCCCGGCCCCGCGCCCAAGGCCTCCGACCCTTTCTCATGGTCCTCCAGGAAAAGTCTCAACTCTGTGGCTCGTCATTCAGAGCCCCTCTCCAAGGCAAGCTCTTCAAGAGGTCTCCCTTCTTTCTCTTTGTCCCTCTGCGTCTCTGTCTCTCTCATTCTCACTCTCTCTCCCCCTCTGTCCCCCAGGGCCCGCAGCTGAGGCATACAAGCAGCCAACCCTTGCAGGTCCCCAGCCATGTCACCACCCTCCCCACCCCTGCATGTGCTTTTCCGTGGGACACTCCCCCCCATCACCTCCCCCTGCTCTAACGCTCCCTCCCTGAGCGCCTCCCCTCCCTTCCACCCACTCCCTGCTTCGCTTATTACAACCTGGCGTCACAGCACATGTTCCTTTAGCAGCCCTCGGTGCCAGTGCAGGCCCTGGCACAGGAACCCTCCGTCCTTGTCACTGTCCCTCCTGAAGCCCCCGCTGCAGCCAGGCCAGGGGAGGAGCAGCATGGGAGGGTGGCATGGCCTCAAAGTCCTCACAAGGCCCCTCCAGGAGCAGGCTTCCCAGCTGACTTTCCACGGAGGATCTTGGGAGCACTTCCTGGGACACGGATGGGGCAGAGAGCACCGGAGATGCAGAAGGAGGCAGGAAAGGAGAGGTCTGTGAAGTAGGTGAGTGACCCAGAGATGGATGACAATGAGATGGATACGTAGATACACAGGGAAATAGATACACGGACACATAGACACGTAGATACACAGATGATAGGCGGGCGCTCTGTAGATACATAGATGCATAGATTACAGACAGATACATGGGTGGTAGGTGGATGATAGATACCTAGATACGCAGGTAATAGATGGGTGCTACATAGATATATAGATTATAGATAGATGCATAGATACATAGATAGACACATAGACACATAGATACACACATAGATACACAGACACATAGATACATAGATTATAGATAGGTAGGTAGATAGACGGATAGATAGATAGATAGATGATAAACAAATAGATATATAGATACACAGACGATAGAAGGATAATAGACAGACAGACAGACAGATAGATGGGTCTCCTGCCACTTCCAAGTTGGGAAGTTCTGGGTTTTATTTTATTTGGAAGGGGACATTTTTGGTGGATTATCATCCTCATTTACAGGTGAGGATCTTGAAGATATCAGAATACTTTTGGCTGCAAATAGCAGAAAACCCATCTCAAAATGATATAAATAATAAGAACTAAGTCTTAACTCTCTGAACAGGAAGTTCTGAGGGGGTCTAGCTCCAGGGCTGGAGAATTCAGAGGCACAGAAAGAGAAGACCCGGGTCCTTCTCATCTCCCTTCTCTGGCCTCAGACACATCCTCTTCTTGGCTATAAGGTGGCTGTCGCTGCTCCAGAGGTCACAGCAGATGTGGCCATGTTTAGTGGAAGGAGAGGTCGTCTTTTCCTGAGCCTTTTTGGGGGGCAAGGAAACATTTCCCTGAAAGCTCCTGGAGCCTCACTCCCATCTCAGTGGCTAGAACTCAGTACCCAGAACAGTGGCCACCACGAGTGTTTCCATTTTGTAGGATTTACCCCTGTAGCTGGGGAGGGGTCACTCTCCCTTCCTGAAGTCATTGGCAGGGGGATGGGGAACTCCCAACAAAATCTGGCCCTGCCAGCAAGCACAAAGTGTGGAGGCCACGGGGACCTGGACTCCCCCCGGGGAGTTCACCTCCTGTGCGCAAACGTCCCAGCGTAGGCGGAGGAGCGGGGATTCAGACCCGGCCCGCGACTCTGCACTGTGGGCCTGGGTGGACTCTGGCACCCGGGCTGCTGAGCGGGGCGAAGTGCAGGGCAGGGGGAGGATGTGCTGGCCCTGGGTGCCAGGGAGGGCTAGTCTCCCGCCTTGGGGTGCTGCGGAGAGCCGTGGTCTGGGCTGCTCCCCGAGGCTGGGCTCATTAAAGGAAATGGTCTCGTCGCGTGTTTCCAGCCCAGATGGTGGCGGTTTTAACATCAGAACCACAGCGCGGTGGAGGGAGAGGCCGCTCCTGCAGGCTGGAGGGGGGCGTGCACACTCCACAACGGGGTGGAAATGAAACACGAGGACGTTTTCCTCTCCCCAACAATGGCTGGGCCGATCAGCCACCAGATCAGGTCAGAGTGACAATGGGGACAGGACGTGGTGGGCGAGGAGGGGGCCCAGGGTGGACGCCTAGACCGCAAACCCAGTCACTCCCTCGAGTGGCAGCTGACTCGGTCTCCCCCTCTGTCAGATGGGAGTGACAAGAGTAAGGGAGGCGATGACGCGCCTGCCTGTTGCTGCCCAGCAGTGTCCAGCTCTGAGCACTCACCTGTGAGGGTGTGAGGGTCGTGGGGTGACCCGTTCCCCAGGCCTGGGCCTTGGGCATGGGCGGGCAGAGGGAGCTTCTGGAAGGTCGCTCGGCCTCTCTCCCATCCTCCCCGTGCGTCCCGCTGGTGGAAGAGGGGTGTAGCTGGGGTGGGTCCCTGTCCTTGATGGGGGGATGTTTGGAGACCAGAGCTTGGTGCCCTGGGCTCTGAGGGGGCTCGGAGGGGAGGATGGCTTCCATCCCCCAGACCCCAGAAGAATCTGTGTTCCTGTGAAATACAAAGGTAGTGGATGGTCTAGAATCCAAGAAGGAAGAGTGTGCAACTGGACGCTGGTTTATTTCGGGGGTGGAGCTGCCGTTAGAGGGACCCTCCGCTCCAGGGGGCCTGGGTTCAAACCTGGCTGGCTCGTCGTCTGCGGGCAGGCGCTCAGCCTGCTCGTGGCTCTGCGTCCCCATCTGTACCTGATCACGCTCCTCTCTCAGACCCTGCGAGGCCTGACCGGGGTCTGATCCAGGGCTCTCCCTGCCCCCATGCGCCTCTCCGAGGAGAAGGGCTGCAGCAGGACTGACCCATGCGGGGCTGGCCCTCCCGGGGGTCATGGGACAGATGCCTCTGCTGGGGCGTCATCTCCCCCTGAGCTCCCTGCCGGCCAGTTGGTCACCAAGCAGGCGCAGAGCCCAGAGAGGCCACTGGCTGGGCTGTGACCACAGAGTGACGCCCGTCTGAGTCATTCTGCCCAGTGGAGCCAAAGTTTCCCCAGACGGAGGAGGGATTAAGGGGCCCTGCCTGCAGACTGGATTGATGAAGTGCCCACGGGGGCCTTTCAGGGAAGCGTCAAAACAGACAGGAGTGGGGTTGCCAGCACCTCTGCATCCCTCCACGGAGTGACGGATCCTGAGGCCCCTCGGCCACGGGGCCGTGCGCTTGGCCAGTGACATCGCCTCTCTGAACCCAGCTCCTCCATAGGAAATGGCAATGACACAGCCTCACTTTCAGGGCTGTCAGAATTGCGTCGGGTTGTAATTAGGTAGCGATTCAATAATTGGGGGAATTAATTCATTAAATCAGCATAACCTCAGTGTAGCAGAAAGAGAAAAGTGTGGAGGCCGAGTGAGGCTGCCTGCAGCTCCGGGACGCTGCAGGGCCCAGACCTGACAGCCCGGTGCCTCCACTCCTGTGCCGGAGCTCGAGTGTGACAGTCACGTTCTCTGGGTTCTGGTGTCTGCGGCAGCCACCTCCATGATTCCCCGGGACCCCAGACCCCCTACCTCACGGCAGTGGTTCCTGCCTCACGCTGGTGTGTGTGCTATTCCCTCTGCTGTTCCAGCCCTTCACCTCCAGCGCAAACAGTGCCACCTCCAGGAAGCCCTCCGGGTTGCTGCTTTCCTCCATCATAGCCTTTCCTGAGTGTGTCTCCTTGTTTGCATGTGCGGCTCCCCCTCCCCTCACGTGCAAGGGCAGGCCCCCTCCCTGGAGGCCAGACCAAGCCTGGGTGAGCAAGGCCTCCAGGGACGTGTGGTGACTGGCCTGGACTTGGTCAGGGCTGGGAAGAGGCTCACTCTACCCCCTCATCCTCCTCACAGCCCTGGGGCTGAGCAGGGCAGGAATGGGCTCCAGACAGGAGCAGGCGGCCTCTCGGTGCCTTGATGAGCACCCCAGCCGGTGGTGGGGAGGGAGAGAAGGATGGAGGGAGACAGAGAGAAAGAGACGCAGAGGAAGAGGAAAGACGAGCAGAGTCAGGAAAGAATTGCGCAGTCACAGGCCTGGGGGGTGGGGGTGGGGGGTGGGGGGGGTCCCTCGGTGCCTCAGTTTCCCCTCTTTGAATCCTCCAAGTCCCTCCTCCCCTGCTCTGGGACGTCCTGCCGGGAGCCCCCCTCCCGGTGTCTCTTCTCCTGCAGCGGCCCCAGGAGGCTCCTGTCAGGGGCAGAAGGGACAAGGGCTGTCGCTTGTCTTGTGAGCTCGCTCGAGGGGGAATTTACACGACAGGAAGACGAAGCCTGTGTGATCCAGTCAACAGAGCCCAGAACTCAGACCAGAGGCCACTGGGGACTCAGGGCGGGGGCGGGGGGAGGGCCTGCCGAGGTGAGAGGGTGGGGACCGAGGCTCTGGGACCGGGAGAGGAGACGGAGGAAGCCTAGAATACCCACAAGGCTGGGTGAGGTGTCTTGGTGGCGTTTTATTATTCTAACCTCAACCCCCGGCCTGGGGTCATCAAGATGATTCACCGTCGGGGCTCAGAGAAGCTAAGTGGCTTGTTCAAGGCCACACCGCCGGGCAGTGGCCGGGTTTGGGTTCAATCCAGCAGGCTGACTCCCACACCTGCTCTTCCCCGGCCCGTCCGCTGTCCAGGGCAGAGTCCGCCAGCTCCCCAGGCCTCAGTTTCCCCATCTGTAACGGGAGGTTGGGCCAGATACTCGGGAGCTCTTCCTCTCTGACAACAAGAGCAGGTAACTGTGCAGCTGGTGGGAAGCAGAAAATAAAAGCTGGTGTTAGTGTCTCCTCCTACCCCGCGCACCTACAATGAACGTGACTAAAATGCAAACCTACAGGGACAGACCTGAGGCCTTGCGAGCCTCCGACATTCTACCACGGGCTTCGTGGCCCCGAGGCAACCCGGTTCTCTCTGATTTCCGACGGTGCACAGGTCTCTATTCTGGTTTGACGCAGCGGTGCGGCTCTGGGAAGCGCTGCGCTGTGTGTCTGGGCGGTCGGCACCGGGCCTCTCTGTTCAGCCGCAGCAAGGCTGACGGCCAGGCCGGAGACCGCTGCACCCCCACGGCCGGGGCGCTGCAGGCGTGCGGGGTGGCCACACACCTGGTGGGTGTGGTTAGACACCAAAATCACGGGGCCAGAAGGAGCTGCTCCGGGAGTGAGGGCCCGTGTCCAGCAGCTGTGGGTCATCATGGTCCCTGGTGGGCCTTCGAGAGGCTGGACGACCCCTCACTCTATAGCCAGGGCCTCTGAGGCTGAAGATGCAGAGACCTGCCCAGGGTCACCCATCGAGGCAGGGGTGGGGCGGGGACCCTCGACATTTGGCCTCTTCCCCAGAGCTCCTCCTCCCCCTAAATTCGCAGAGCTGTGGCCGGCAGCCTGACTCAAGGATAGACTGGCCGTGGGTGCTGACGTCACTGGAGTGTCCCCACCACTGTATGTAACCCCCCTCTCCCTCTACATAACCATGTTTTTGTTTCTGGTTTAGGAAGTAGCACATTCGTTGTAGAGAATACTGGCGACAGGCAAAAATATAAGGAAGAAAATAAAAATCGCCTGTAACTCCACCCCTGGAGATGCCTGCTGTCATCATCTTAACTGTAATTTCCAATCTTTCCACACTCGTGTGTATGAGACAAGACACACGTGCACATACAAGCACGTGAAACTGGCCTGCACGAGGGTATTTCACAACCCTGGGATCCGACACCATCGGCTGTCGAGCGACCTCTAGTGCGACGCTGATCCTGAGCCTGGTCCCTCGCCAGGACCTGACACGGCTGATGAGCCTTCGAGGCTAAGAGAGGACAATGTGAGAACCGCCAGGGCCGCAGTGACCAGGGCAGCCACCCCAGTGACCGTCGATGTCGTGACCATCACTGTCGAACCAAGGTGACCGTCACTGTCGTGACCATTGCTGTCCCACCACAGTGACCATTGCTGTCTTGACCGTCACTGTCATGACCGTCGCTGCTGGGAGGAAGGGCGATGTTCTCACAGAGGAACGAACACTGACCCTCCATCTGTTCACCTGTGTCCGGGAGGCGGTGATAAGACCTCCCTCTGAGGACCATCAGCCACCAAGTGAGGTTGTGCAGAGATAAGCGCTGGCACAGCACACACGGTGCAAGAGGGGGACCAGTGGGCAAGGCTGAGGTGGACGTCCCTGCCTGGGTGGGCTGGCGTGGCTCTCTCGGAAAATTCCACAGCTGAAAGTCTGATGGTGACACTCTGCAATTACTGTGGACTGAGTGTTTGTGTCCCCAAAATTCACATGTGTTGCAGGTATAGGAGGACGGGTCTTGGGGTGGTTAGGGTCAGATGAAGTCATGAGGGTGGGGCCCCGTGATGTGATTAGAGCTCTCTCTGCCGTGTGAGGACGCAGCGAGAAGACCGCTGTCTACAAGCCAGGAAGAGGGTCCTTACCAGGAACCCACGTTGCAGGCACCCTGATCCCAGGCGTCCAGCCTCCAGAATGGGAGACAATAAACGTCTGCAGCTTAAGCCGCCCAGTCTGTGGGATTTTGTTACGGCCACTGAGCTGACTGAGATGGTGATGGTCTAATATTAGTCCAAATTCTAATTTCCCTAATTGTCAAAATTATGTATTTTTATCTGTTTGTTTTTTTTTTTAAATCCAATTAAATGCTGTGTAACAAATAGCCTCCAAACCTCGGTGGCGCAAACACGCGTTAGTCAGCTTGTGAATTGTCAGGTTCAGACTGAGAATCATGCTTCACTTTCAGTTGTCTTTTCTCTGTAGTCTCCTCTAATCTGGAACATTCCTCGCCATTTCCTGGTCGTCCACGATCTGCATGTATCTGAAGTGTCCAGGCCAGTGTGTGCAGTTCTGCTTCTAAAGACTGAGGACAAGGAGCCGGAGGCCGGGCTCCCCTCCTCTCTCCCCAGAGATGCGGAGGACAGGGCGTGTGATGCACCCTCTGTGGGAAAGCGGCACCACGAGTCCAGAGGCCACTGGGGGGCTGCTGAGAAAGGCCCTGGAGAGTGACAGCCAATTAGGGAAAAACATCATCTCTTTTCTCCAAAATGTGCTCAGGGTGATGTTACAGCGGCTCCTCTCCTGCTCCCAGCACCCCAGACGCACAGCCCACGGCGGGAAGAGGCGGAGGAGGGTCCCGGCGTCTGGAACCAGCAGCTCTGCGGCCGTGGCACCTGCGATGAGCTTAATTGCCCGCACAGCTCGTTATGCAAATGAGTCATTGCTGCTTTGATCTCCCGCAGACGCCCAGCGACAGCCTGATGTCACTTGGTGTCCTTTTGTCCTCATCCCTTTCTGAACTGGGGGGAGTTGGTCTGCACCCCCATTCTACAGATAAGGAAACCCGGCCTCAGAGAGGGCAAGTGGCCTGTGCGAGGTTACGGCTGGTGGACGGTAGGTGTGTCCCCGGCCGAGCGCTGGGTTAAGTTGTCAGAAGTGGATGGGGCTGGAGAGAATGGGGACAGGTGGTGAGGCGGACAGACCAGCCAGCAGAGGGGGAGGCCATCCTGGGCATGTCTGGAGCGGAGCCACCCGCACGGGAACAGGAGAGTCCAGCGCTGGCCACGCTTGGTTCTGGTCAGCCTCAGGGCTCCCCAGCTCCCCTCCAAGCTCTCCGACCCTCTGCCTCATCTCCCAGCGGCTCCCTCTGCCCTCCCCTCCTCACTGGGGCTGCTCTCCCTCCGCAGTCCCATTTGCCTCCCCAGTGAGATTGTCCGTCAAGGACCCAGCGACGACATCCCTCGTCCTGTCATCAGCTGTCCCCACTTCACAGCACACACCGTCCCACCAATCAGTAGGTGGGCATTATTTCCCAGGAAGCCGCCTCGCAGCCTTGGGCCTTCGCCTGGAAGTTTCCATCCCCTGCTCTCTGGGCCTCCTCGTGACAGCCGCAGAACCTGCACCTTCCTGACTGCCTCCCTGTCCTGTGCCCTTTAGAGGCCCCCGGTGTTTGGGGTCTGGAGTCATGACCTTTGTGACTTGGAACCCAGTCCCATCTGTGCCGACAGTGTGACCCCATCTCGAGCCTCCCCCAGTCTCCATGTCCTCTTCCGTACAGCAGGACAAATATAGTACCCCCCTCAGGAGGTGGCAGAGACAACTGGCTGAGACAGTGTGTCCAGGGCGTGCCGTGCCAGCCCCACACACGGGGAATTCTGGTGCATACAGCAGGCGCTCAGTGTGGGGCAGTGTCTTAGTTTGGGTGACCATAACAAAATGCCGCAGACAGGGGGCTTAAAGAACAGACATTTATCTCTCCCAGTTTTGAGAGCAGGGTGCCCGCAGCGTCGGGTTCTGGTGAGGGCTCTCTCCCTGATTTGCAGACGGCTGCCTTTTTGCTGTGTCCTCACGTGTCCTTTCCTTGGTCGTGCGTGCAGAAAGAGCAAGTGTTCTAGTCTCTCTTCCTCTTCTTATATGGGCACTAGTCCTATCTTGGGGGCCCCACCCTCAAGACCTCATCTAAACCTAATCACCTCCAAGGCCCCACCTCCAAATACTATCCCATGGGGGGTTAGGGCTTCAACACGTGAACTCTGGGGACACAAACCTTCAGTCCATGACAGACAGCTGATGCAGCAACCCCTCTGTCCCCCATCAGTTGTCCTCCAGGCTATGAGCACCTTGATCTGGTCTCCATTTCTGGTGACAATCGCAGGGCTGGGCCCACAGGAGACGGTTGGTCTCTGCTGGTGAGTGGATGAGAGACTGAACCTTCCAGCCCCCCACCACCACCCCACAAGGGGTGCACAAGGGCCCCAACCCTCTGGAAAGCTCACTCACTCACTTATAAAGCCCTGAATGCCAGCCGGGCCACAGGCGTTGACAAATGGAAGCTTCCAGGAGACTCACTGCATTCTGTGTTTCTGCTCTTATCCTGCAGCCAGAGGCCCTTGCATCCGCTTGAAATATTCTCTTTCGATTCAAAGAACACGCCTTCTGCAGGCCCCTAAGGAGAGCCCCTGGGAGCCGCTCTGGGAATTCTCTAACCAGGTTCAGGACAATCTGATCTACGTTCAGGACCAATACGGGCTCCACTCCTCGCTCCTAAGTTATGCAAACTTTATCACTGCTGCCTCTGTGCCGGCTTCTCCCCCCAAGTGCTGAGAGCACTTTCCTGCACCACGTTTTCTTCCAAGATAACTCATTTGAGGAGCTCTCTGTGCGTCCTATTAGGGCCAAGGGGGCGCTGAAGGATATTGCCTTCCTCAGTCAACTAAGTTACCGACATCCCCGCGGATTCACTCTGCAGACTTCAGATTGATTTAGGAGTTTTGTGGAGCTTGCTGAGCACATTGCCTGCTAACCGGGCCAATTTCTGAGCATCACAGGAGCACCCAGCTCCCCAAGGCAGAAGGCAGAGGAGAGAAGCCAGAAGCCGCCCCCGACAGGGGCACGTGAGACCCAGCGCTTCCTGGGGCTCTTCTGATGGTGGTTTCCTCCGCTCCAAGCTTGGTTGTCCTCGGGACATGAGGGCAGGTCCCCCTCAGGGTCTCTTCCTCCTCCCACGGCCGCCCCAATGGCCGGCAGGTCCGAGCAGCAGGCAGCTGCGTGCGAACAGGCCGAAAGATGAACAGATTCTAGCACATTCCAACCATGGAGGGATTGCAGAGGCTGCATGAGCCGCCACTTACAATGTCCCCAGCCCACTGCCTGGTACATATCTGGACCCCAAATGTTAGTCCCCTGCCTCCTGCTACAGGGACCGGGGGAGGGAAGAGAGTGCGAGGTGGGGTGGGGCGGCCCAGTTCACTTTTGCAGCATCGGTGCCAGTGCGGGGCTGGCACACAGACGGGGCTCGGTTAGTATTTATTCCTGGGTGACCTCAGACAGGGGCTTAGCCTCTCTGAGCCTCGATTTCCTCGGCTGCAGAATGAGGCTGGTGGTCTGCCGGCCAGCGTGTTCCATCTCACCCAGGAGGCACGTGACAATGGCTCATGTCACACAAGGCCTGTTGTGCGCCCAGCACCGTCCTAAATGCTCCAGCTCTATGGCCTTGGTTCACACTCACAATGAATGAGGTGCTGTCATCCTCTCCCAGGTGGCCCAGGGAGGGGATGGGACTTGGCTGATGTGGTACGTGGTGGAGCAGCGTGTGGCGCCAGGCGTCCAGCTCCACGAGGCTGTGTGGTCTCTTTGGGATGAGAATCCCGAGGCCAACGCTGGTGACCTTCGGCTCAGTAAATAGTCACGTGCTGGGCACTGCTATGGGGATATCACCGAGCAGCCAGGGAGCACTGGCCCCTGCAGCTGATTCACGCTCCCTGGGGCTTCTCCCTCCTGGTTCCAGTTTGTTGGCTCGTTTGTCTGCTTGCTTTCCCTGTTCATGCATGCATGCTTTCCTTCACTGGGCATTCACTGGGCAGCTCCTGCACGCAGGGGCCTCAGGCTCAGTCAGGGTTTTCTCTGCTCTCACTTCCCTGCTCAGAGGTGGGTGGGGCGATGACACAGACATGGCAGGGGCAAAACTGGGGCAGATGTGCCGTGATGGAGGGGCTCAGGCAGCAGGAGCCCCTCCCCAGCCGGGCTGCCTGCTCTGGCACTCTCCCATCTGCTGTCACGGTCCTGCATCTGCACGGCCCCCACAGCTGAATGTGGAAACCCAGCTGGGTCAGAGGGCTTCCCAGGTACAGGACTGTCCCCTGCCTCATGCTGGCACCACGTGTCTCTCAGCCTCCAAAATGAAAGGTTGTGAGGGCTGCAGCCAGAGCCCTGGTGGGCCTGCAAGGTCTTGCACGTCCCGAGCACCAGGGAGGAGGCAGGTGGCGCATGGTGAAGGGCAGGGCTCCCAGGCCAGGCTCTGCTCCCAGATTAGCAAAGACATAAACCCACAGATTCAAGACACATGAACCCAAAACAGGATAAGCCCAAATCAATCCGTGCCAACACACATCACAGTCAGACTTCTGAAAATCAAAGATGAAGAAAAGATCTTGAAAGCAGCTAGAGAAAAATGATATCTTACCAAGGGGGAAAAGCGATTTGAATGTCAGCAGATTTCTCATCACAAACCATGCTGAAAAAAAGAATTGTCAACCCGGAATTCTACACTCAGAGAAAATATCCTGCAGGAATTAAGGGGAAATCAAGACCTTCTGAGATGAAGGAAACTATGGATATTTGTCATCTGCAGACCTATCCTACTGGCATGGCTAAAGGAAATTCTCCAAACAGAAGGGAAACAATAAAATAAGAGACCTTGGAACATGGAGAAGAAAGAAAAAACATGATAAGAAAAGCATGTGTAAATACTGCAGGCCTTCCTTCTCCTCTTGAGTTTTCTAAATCACGTTTGACAGTTGAAGCAAAAATTATAACACTGTCTGATGTGATTCTCAATGCATGTGGAGGAGATATTTAAGGCAATTATATTATAAATGAGGGACAGTAAAAGAACCTAAAGGGGTTTTATACTTCATGATCTCAGCAGTGGCCTGTGAGAAGCAATGTGTATAGAATGTGATAACTAGAGCAACCACTTAAAAACCTGTACAAAGAGACACAGTCAGAAACACCGTAGATAAATCAAAATGGAATTCAAAAAATGTTCAAGGAACCCAAAGGAAAGTAGGAAAAAGAAAACAGAGAAAGGAAAAATAGAAAGCAAAAACTAATATGACAGACTTAAGCCCTAACATATTCACACCAACATTAAATGCAAATGGTCTAAATACATCAATTAAATGACAGAGATTGGCAGAGGGGACAAGAAAACATAACCCCAATACATGCTGTGTACAAGAAACACACTTCAAACATAATGAAAGGTATGTTAAAAGTGAAGGGGTGGAAAAGATATATCATGAAAACACCAACTGGAAGAAAGCAGGAGTGACCACGTCAATATCATACGACAGTGTGCACACAACATTGACATCGGATAAAGTCGACTTCAGAACAAATAAAGTACCAGGGACAGGGAGGCACATAATGTAATGATGTGATGATAAAAAGATCACTCCAGGGGCTGGCCCGGTGGCGTAGTGGTTAAGTGCGCGTACTCTGCTGTAGCGGCCTGGGGTTCACAGGTTCGGATCCCGGGTGCGAACCAATGCACTACTTGTCAAGCCATGCTGTGGCGGCATCCCATATAAAGTAGAGGAAGATGGGCACGGATGTTAGCCCAGGGCCAGTCTTCCTCAGCAAAAAGAGGAGGATTGGCAACTGATGTTAGCTTAGGGCTGGTCTCCTCACACATACAAAAAATAAAATTAAAAAAATAAAAAGATCACTCCACCACAAAGACATAGCAATCCTAAATGTGCACGCACCAAACAACAGAGCTGCAGCAATGGAAGGAACTGACAGAAACAACTGTGCTGGCTGGCGGTTTCAAGCTCACTTATGTCTCCAGGGACCCTTTTGACAAGTCCTGATCATAGAGGTAGTTTCGTGTGTATCCTTTCCTTGCAAACTAAGATAATCTATTTTTACAAGACAAATACTATTTGGGGAAAAGTAGCAAAGCATTGCTATAATTCATTTCAGGATGATTCATTATTCCTGAATTTTTTCTACTGACTTCTATTGTCAGTTGTTCCCAAATGATTTTTATTATGATAATCAAATTGACATAATAAATGTATGATATAAAAAAAGAAAAAAAAGATATGAGGACTCTTGTGGAAAACAGTGTTTGCTTCAAAGAGCTGGCCCAAGGCACCAGGGCTACTGCAGCCTCCTGTGGGCACCGGTCTGTCTGCAGACTGTCTGGGGGCTGGCATGCCAACTCCCACAGCTGTGGTGAAGACTGTTGCCAGAGAGAGTCGGAGAGTGGTTAATCTGGCTGGGAAGGTCAGTGGATCCATCAGGGGAGAGAAGGCGAAAACGCCCAGTCTTGTCATTCTCAAGGGCTGCGAGGTCTCGGGGCCCAGGCGAGTCTCCATGGGGTCTTCCTGCAGGAAGATGTATGGCCCCTTCTGCTCCAGCATTAACCTGATCCTCAGGTGTCCTCTCTCAAAGCAGACAGGGCGTCAGGGAGGGACGTCGCCTGCTCGGGGCAGTCCTAAGTAAACCGTCCTGTGTCTGATTTCTGCTCTGGGCAAATACGGCTGCGATGGTTGTGTCCCATGTAACTGTGTCTGAGGTGGCCCAGGGGGATCCCCAGCTCACCACCCCCGCATTCACTCTCCGTGTCTTGGTTTTCTCATCCGGATGCTCTGCCTCCATCTGCGGGATTGCGAGGACTGAGGTGGTGTGTGTCCCTGCCACAGTCCTTGGCACACAGTGGACGCTCTGGAAATGGGGCTTTATTCAATATTGTACGTACTAATTTTTAAAAATTATCTTCATACATTCCTTTCTTCTAGATTAGATTATAATCCTGAAATGAAATAAGGGGTTTAATCTATCACACAAATAAATTTTAAAAGGCAATATAATGCCCTAAGTATAGTACAAAGGGGAGATGAAAAGAAAATGAGTTATAATTTTTTAAAATCTGCGTTTCAGTGTGTAGATGCTGGGGGGGCCGAGGTGCAGACGGCACAGGTGTGGTACGTCTGAGACCCAAGTGCCGGCAGCAGGGTAGCCGTTGGTGACATTTTCAATTCTGGTGAAATGGTCTCAACTCCTTGAAAGTGCCGGAATAATCAAGTTCTGTCTTTCCTCAATTTACATAATAGCTATGTTCCCAGGAAACTCAGCTTATATTAAAGCTCTAAAAAAGTACTCAGTGTTTGTTTGTAAAGTAGAGTTTGTTTCTAGGTTCATCAACAGGATTTTCCCCCACAAGAAATACCTCGTGGCATTTGAGAAGTTTTGTGGAACGAGGGACTCTGCTCCATAATGGGGCCTCGTCCAGCTTCCTGGGACCCCGACCTCTAATGGACAGTTGAATCTCATCATCAGGACAACCAAGAACACCCTGAAATTTCCCCGGGGGCACCTGGCCCTGCTGAGTCTAGGAGAGCACCCCATGCAGCCTGGAACTCCGAGGTGTTCAGGGGAGGTCTGCTCTTCTACCCGGAACCCACACACCTCGTGAACCCTCCCGTGGGCACTCACAGCCTACAAATGTTCTTGGGAAGACGGCTGTTCCAGGTGCGAGCCCTCCTCGCCGTCATGAGCCAGAGAGATCCTGGGGTGAATGATGGAAAACCACAGCTGAACTATCTTCAAAAATAAGGTCATTCATGAGGTCACCCAGCACCAAGTCCCCAGGCAGGGGGAGGCCCCGGGGAGGCCGTTGAGGACCTGGGTCCTTCCTCTCTGCTCCCCATGCTCAGTGGCCACCGAGCGGCCCTCATGGCTGCAAGGAGTGTCACAGGGCAGGGTCAGGTGCACACAGCCACGTTCAGTGGAGGGAGGTCCTTCCTTCTGCGGGAAAGCCCAGAGACCTCTCCTCACAGGCTGGGCGGGGGAAGGGCTCCCGCTGACCGACACTCTCAGGGCCACATCCGGGCTGGCCTCGTGGAGAGAGCCTGTCGGAGGGGCCACACACCTGCTCGGAGCCCTTCCTCTTGCAGCAGGCCCCGTGGCAGGACCAGGAACGGGGCCAGGGGGTGAGTCTGTCCTTAGGTGCAAAATTGAAGGGGGCACCAAAAACCTCAGTGAGCAAGATAAATGATATTTTAGTGCAATATTGTGAAGGACCAAAATTAATGCAAAAATATCTGCAGTGAAGAAAATATCAATATTTTAAATAAAGATCTGACTGCACTTGCCCTAAACCCTGCCTTGTCTTTGTCCGTATTTAAAATCTTGACATTTTGTTCCTCGGGGATTTGTGTGCATTAATTTTGGTTTATATCGCGTTGCATTAACAGATTATTTATTCTGAGGAGTGAGTGTTTGGAGGTCCCCTTACATTTTGCGCCTGGGGGAGTGCCCCCCGCCGCCTGGTCTGGCCTGCCCCCCACTAGCAGGGAGGACGAGCCTCTCGGGTGGTCGCCCTTCTGGCTCAGGGTCTCTCTGCCACCCCGGTTCCCGCACAGCCTCAGCAGCTGCCGGTCCACGTGTCCAGTCGACCCCTCGGGATAACGGCCTCAGCCAGAGATCTTGACTGGACCTCGCCTTCCATCCCAAGCCCTGCAGCCTCCCGGGCACGGCCTGCTCCCCATCCCGTCTCCACACTCTGATCCTCCCGGCCGGACTGTCCCCATGTTCGCAGAGGACGCCCCACAGAGGCTCCCGGTGGAGGTGGGAGACCAGGCTTGCTTTTGTCCCATCTTTTCCCCCATCTTAGCTGCTGCTGCTCCGAGCCTCTGGCTTCCCTTAGTGCCCGGGGTGGGGGGTCATTCCAGCCCCGCCCATTGCTTTCTCAAGGCCCTTAGGAGAGCCGTTACAGGTGGCCCACTCCCACCCCCTTGACATCGCCCTACAGTTCCCCAGGACTGCAGCCTCGGGGGGCATGCACTGTGCACCCCACATTTAAACAGGCGACGGGTTAGTCAGACAGGAAGGCGACTTTTCCTGCCTTCTGCCCATTCTGCATTTGAGAGTTTGTGACTCTCACTCCTGGCTCCCTACTTCTGGTACCAAATTCCATTAATATCCGTAGTTTTCGCCTGAAAGCAATAGAAACCAACTTGGGCCAATTGAACAGAAGAGGAGTTGTTAGGAGGGATGTTGGGCAGTTCAAAGACTCGCAGACAGGCTGGAAAACCAGGTCCAGATCTGGGCATCCGGGAACGACACTCAGCTCCCCCTGGAAGTGTCATGGTGGGTGCTGCATGCTGCAGACGCAGCCTCTGTTCTGGACTCCATCTGGCCGCCATGGCCACCACCACCAGCGCCACTGCCCCCACTGTGCCCAGAATCCAGCGTGTCGTGTAACTGCTCCGCCGTTGGGATTCCAGCTGCTCCTTCCCCTTTATTTGTTGCTCCTGATGGAAGTCTGACGGTGGAGGCTGCCTGGTTGATGTGCAATAATGGAGAAGGCTCTTCCTCCCACAGTGTCCATGGGGGTGGGGACTCTCCGATGTGACAAGCATGTTGAGGTGCTGGCGCCCCTCCAAGGGGAAGGTCAAGTGTCCACACCACTGTCCCAAGATGCACCAGCACCAGCCCCTTCCCGCCGCCTCCTCCCGGCCGCTCTGGAGTTGGAGCCACGGCACCACCAACCTCAAGGTCTTTCCTCGGTTGGCTGCAGGTCCCCTGATGGCTTTCTCCCCTCACGTCACCCCTTCTTTCTTGAGGCTCCTTCTCCTCCTGCCTCTCACACGCAGGCGTCTCTCCAGGGCTCTCACCTTGTCTCACTGGGCATACTCCACCCGGGGGGCTTGCACCACCCAGCCTCCCACCTGCACTGACCTTCATCTCCAGCCTTGACCCTCATGCAAGCCTGAGACACTCAGTGCCCCCACCTGCTGGACCACTCTGCTTGGTGACCCCCGGGTGCCACCTAAACTCGACCCAGAACATCGTTCCTCCCGGGGCAAGGCCTCCTGCCCACCCACGCACAGTGCCACGGCCCTGGGAACCTCCTGGGTCTCTTTTCCTGCTCATGCTTTCTGCCCCTGAGTTGAATCCTCAGGGCTGTACCTTAATTCCCACGAATTCCTTCCTGCTGAGCTGGACGAGTCTCTTGTTATCCTGGGAGCACCCAGACCGCCGGACCGGTCCCCGCTCAGCGCCCGATGTGGAGCTGGCCTCTGAGGTTTGGGATTGCTGTTGTCACGAGTCAAGCTGCTCCCTGGCCTGACAACACGCCTTTTCTTCCTGCTTCCTGTGCAGCCCCGCCTCGAGCTCCACGTGCTCGCAGGGGCACACGTGGCCTTTGGACGGCTCCAGCGAGAGGAGTCCCGCACAGACGGAGCTGGAACGTGTTTCCCAGCGCTCTGCCCCCCCGGCGCTGGACGGCAAGCTCATCCTCTCCCTCAAAGATCCGAGGAGGCAGATGAGGGTGAGGTGGGGGTCCGCCAACCCTGGCGCTGGCCCTGACCCTGCCGTGTACCGGCTGTGAGAACTCCAGGCGAGAATTAAATGCCATGGTACCTAGATGCCCGTAAGGCGACGAGCCTGTGGCCACACCCACAGAAGCGCGGATGCCACCAGGGGCCCCGCCTCCAGCCTCGCTGTCACTCCTGACTCGTTCCCCGCTCCAAACCCCCTTCTGCCTGAACCGTTGCACCCGCAACGAGTGCTCTTCTGCTCCCCCAAACCCAAGAGCCTCTTCCTTTGTGCGATGATATAAATAACAGTGCTCGTCATGTTTATTTAACACGAGGAAGTACAGGGACAAACTGACCATCTCCTGAAAGTCCACCTTCCTGGGTGAGCACCGTCACCGTGTGGTGGCCACGCTTGCGCGTCTCGCTCTGTGCAGATTATAGGATAAAGCTAACCTGCACGCGCTTTGTGAGATCTTGCCGGGCCCCCGGCGCTCTCCAGGTCCGGTGCACCGAGGCCTCCACACGACCCGACAGGGCAGGCCCAGCACGTCCGGGACCCGCGTCTGCTCCCGCTGCTGGGCTCGGCGAGCGCGTGGGGTGGGCCGGGCCGGACGCAGCCACGAGACACCACCCTCACCTCAGTGGTCGTGCCACACGAGCCACTTTCACTGTGGGCTCCTTGTTCCGGGGGCGCTGGATTCTGCTCACTCCCTGTCCCTCCTCCCACCCCACGAGATCACTACTAAAAATCTGATGTGTTCTCTGTACAATCATTAGAAATGACAGGTGTAATTGATTTTTCAGTCTGTTTTTAAAAAGATATTATAACCCTTTTCTACAGCTTGCTTTTCTCACTTTAAAATTACATCATTGGCCAACAAGCGTGATGAGATGCTCTGCGTCACCCGTCATCAGGGAAAAGAAGATCCAACCACAAGGAGACGCCACCTCGTGCCCAGGAGGGTGGCCGCATCAGGAGGACCAGGGGCCGGCCCCGTGGCGCAGCGGCTAAGCTCATGCACTCTGCTTCAGGGCCCGCGCTGCACAGGATCGGATCCCGGGCGCTGACACACACCACTCGTCAGCCGTGCTGCGGCGGTGACCCACAGATAAGGTAGAGGAAGATGGGCACAGACGTTAGCTCAGGGCCAATCTTCCTCAGCAAAAAAAAAAAAAAAGAAAAACTAAACAAAACAAAAATAGAAAATAAAGTGTTGGTGAGGATGTGTAGAAATCAGAACCCTGGGCGCTGTTGGTGGGAATGTAAAATGGTGCAGCCTCTGTGGAAAACAGTACGGATGTTCCTCAAAAAATTAAATATATAGTTACCATATGACCAGCAATTCCGCTTCTGGGTCTATTCCTAAAAGGATGAAAAATAGAGTTTCCAAGAGATATTTGTACACCCGTGTTCATAGCAGCATTGCTCCCAAAAGCCAAGAGGTGGAAGCAACCCAAGTGTCCATCAGCAGATGGATGGATAAACAAAATGTGGTCCATCCACACACTGGAACATTATTCAGCCATAAAAAGGAAGGAAGTTCTTACACATGCCATAACACGCATGAACCTTGAGGACACTCTGCTAAGTGAAGTAAGCCAGTCACAAAAGGACAAATACTGTGGATATGATTTCCCGCACATGAGCTCCCTAGATTCATCAAATTCACAGAGACAGAAAGCAGAATGGCACGTGCCAGGGGCTGTGGAGGGGGGGTGGGAGTTACTGTTTAATGGGGACAGAGTTTCAGTTTGGGAAGATGAAAAGAGTTATGGTGATGGATGGTGGTGATGGCTGCACAACAATGTGAATGTACTTAATGCCACGGACTGGACACTTGACAATAGTTAAGATGGTAAACTTTATTTATGTATATTTTATCAAAATTAAAATAATTTTTAAAGATCTTTTTAAAAAATGCATCTATTTGTTTAGGAAAGGGACTTGAAGATGGCTTCCGAGATATGTTAACGTCCACTGTCTTGACCTGGCGGGTGATACACAGATATGTTCAGTTTATGGACTTTACTTCAATTAAAAGTTTAATAAAATGCATCATGGATGATGGAGAGGAGCCTATATAGTCACGAGACACTTAGGGGACACGTCTCAATTGTAACATATGGGTCTTACTTAAGTCCTGATTTAAACAAACTACAAAAATGAGTCAGTGGTGGGAAAGTCTGAACATCAACTCAACTTTTGACCATTAAGAATTTTTTTTTAAAAAATTAGCTGTTACTCTGGCATTGAATTTATGTTCTGATCTTTTAGTGACATGTACTGAATTATTACAGATGAAACGATGTGATGTTTGGGATTTGCTGCACAATGATCCTACATTTGGAAAAAGTAGATGGGGCTCCATGAGACAAGACCGGGCAGGAGCTGGTCGTTTTCAAGGCTACGTGATGTGTACACGAGGTTTGTGATTTTCAGCTTTTGTGTAACTGGAGTCAGCGCTCGGCAGATCCGAGCTGCTATTCTTAGGGATTATTGCCTCCTTTTTGCCCATGAGGAAACGAGGCTCAGAGAGGTTCAGCTGCCTGCCCAAGGTCACGCAGCCAGGAAGTGGGGAGCCAGCTTTGAACTGGAGGCTGATTCAGGGCTGGCACCCCCACCACCATGGCACTGACGGCAGGCTGAGGAGTGACGCGCAGAGACGCGCAACTGTGACAAGCCACGCAGCAGGTGGGACCCCCTGTTTCCTTCCTCCCAGGCAGCACGGGAGGCCCAGAGCCTGGGGTGTGTTTGGGGGGCAGGTCAGCTCTCTGGGTGTGTTGGGGGACCTGGGTTTGGAGACAGAGCCTTGCTCAGCCATCTGCTGGCCCCTAGGCTCCGGGGAGGCCCCTGCTCCTGCCCCACGGGCGGTCGTGGAGCCCACACACAAGCCAGCAGAGGAGCCGGGGGCAGTGTGGTGCAGGAGCCGCGCGGGGCCGGTCCCTGCTGGTGCGGCTCCGGGCGGCCGGGGTCCGGGGTCCGGGGTCCCCTGGCCTTCCAGGGTCTCGTTTGGCCCACGAGGCTGCTCCCCTGGTTGTCCTCTGTGATTTTTAAACTCTCCTCCTGTTCTCCTCCTGTCACGCAAAGTGCCATCGGCGGTGCTTGTTGTGGGCTCGTCTCCGTTCCCGAAGGTTCTTAATTTTATTTCCACTTCTCTCACCTCGTCCCTGACTTCAGCCCTTCTCTGAGTTCCATCACGTCCGAGCTGAGCGTGTTTCAGTGCGTCTGAAGTCGAGGGTCCGGGGTTCGAGCTGCTCTGAGGGCCTGTCCTCCGGGGGGCCCGTTCCCCTGCGGCTGTGGCGCCGACTCTGCCCGGGCCGGGGCCTGGCTCTCCTCTGTGCCCGTGCTGATGTGGACAGTTTCTTGAGCTCTGTGGACACTGGGGCCTGGCTCCGGCCTCCTCCCCTCTCAGGCTGGAGCCTCCTTCCCTGGTCTCTGCTGCCCGGCCGGCTCAGTCGTGAGGCAGCTTCCAGCAGCTTCCTCCATGTGGGCCCTGCCCTGCCCTGGAGCCCTGGGACCAGCCCCTTCTGTCCCCTCATGGACCCTTGTCCTCACCCACTGCTGGGGGACAGACCTGCCCACGGCAGCCGCTGTCCCCCAGGGCCACTGCGGGTCCTGAGTGCCTGCAAGGCTCCTGGCTCTCTGTCCACCCACTGTCCATCCGTCTGTCTGTCCAAGGCCTCTCTCAGTCCCCTTGTTTCTCCTGCAGACACCTGTCCTCACCCACTTGTGTAGCGGGCTTCATGTGCGTCCCGTGTCCCTAGTTCAGGGGTAAATTTCTCTGGCTTTTGAGTTTCCCTAACGATGTGCCCTGCGTTTATGTGGGGACCGGGGAGACTGAAATGCCTGTCACCACCGCCATCTTCCTCGTATGTCACCATCTGGGTACAAACGAACCCAGGGCGTCTATTCCCGGGGACACGAGGCAACACAGATGCCGCTAGTGGGAAAGGCCATGGGTGGGCGCAGGGCTCTGGGGGTCTGGTGGTCTGGGCACGGCTGTCACCACCCTCCCTCTGCCCCCACCCCTCTCACTCACTCTCAGCTCTCTCGTCTCCCCTCCTCTCTCTCGGGGAGCTGGCCTCTCTCGTCACGCCTCACGCAGACAGTCTCTCTCCACGTGGCGGGCAGCCCCGGATCCGCGTCCTCAATCCACAGGGAGCAAGAGCACCCTTCCCTCCACGATACGGACGCTTCTGAGGAGGGACCCAACTCGGTGCACTTGGGTCGTCGCCGGCTATGTCCACCGCATGTGGCCCCACAGATGCCCGGTCACATGCTCATCCAGTGCCATCCAGTGGGGGCGTTGAGATTGACGGCCACAATGAAGCCACACAGGGGACAGGACTGTTTAAAGAGAGGGTGCATGTACCAGCCCAAGGGGAGGGCAGAGGACCAGGAGGACAGGGGAGAGACTCCTAGTCCCCGGGACAGCCTACCCTTCAGGACACTTCTTTGCTCCGTGGGGTGGGGGACAGCATGAGGGTGCCCGTACGTTCACGGCTGGAGGGGGAGGGCTCAGGCTGGGTCTGGCACCTGACGGCGTCCACAGCCGCGGCGCTGATAATCCAGGAGCAGCCGACTGCCCAGCAGCTCCCCGGCTTCGGCTCAGCACACGCGGCTGAGCAGTTTCTGGGTCCGGAGCGCCTGGTCCCAAGACTGAGGAGCCACAAGTCCAGCCTCTGTCAGCCCCGTCCGGGAGCTGGGTGCCTCACAGGAGCAGCGGGAGCCAGCGAAGAACGTTGAGCAGGGCGGTCGCCTGGGTGGGTGCATTTTGGAAGGGGCTCTTTGGCGGCTGGCTGGAGAAGGATGTCGGGGTGGCACAGGAGAGCCTCGAAGAGCAGTGGCTGGCGTGGTGGCGGAGGCGAGGGCCGAGGCGTCTGGGGCTCAGCAGGACTGGAGGCTGCTGTGACGGTGGGCGGTGCGAGGGCAGGAGCTAAACGGGAGCTGAGAGGGCGGCTGAGGAAGTGACTTTGTTAATAGATCAGGGAGGAGAGATGCTGGAATGAGTAACTCAGAGAGGCGGTGGGCAGGAGAGGGTGCACCTGGAAAATTCCCAGATGCTAATCTGGCCAGAGAAGGACCCAGAAGCATGCATGGAAGGCCGTTCCTCCGCAGGGCACTTGTACCAAATTTCACTGGTCCCTGGAGCTTCTGTCCATCCACCAGGAGGACATGCTCAGGCCACCCGGGGCCTCTCCGGTGCTCACTGACTGGCTCTAACACTTGAGCCCTGTGCCAATGCCGGCCAGCAGGTCAGGTCACCTCCCGGAGCCCTTCTCTCATCTGCAGAGTGTGCACAATCCACACCTCACAGGTGGCTGTAAATATTCTCCAGCATCGTGTCCAGGCTCCCTAAGCACCCACCTCTACAGACCCAGGCCGCCCTGGGGAGATGCAGGGCCCATCAGACCCAGCCCACCCTCAGGACCACATGGCCCAGGATGACGCAGACGATAGAGATGGAGAGGACCAGAGGAGGGGGTCTGGGAAGGCTTCCTGGAGGAGGTGGTTGCACGGAGTTGAAGAGGAGCAAAACGCCTGCCTGCTTCAGTGTAATCATTGCATATGGGGGTGTGTGCGCGTGCGTGCACGCACACACCCACACCCACACACATGATGCAGCTGCCCCCTCCTCTGCAGAAGCTGGGATCTGCCCCCACCCCGGACAGTCCAGTTCTCCCCACTGGCCCCACTGAGCACTGAAGAACCCAGGGGTCTTCTGGCCCCTGCCGGCATCGACGTGAGGAGAGGGCTCAGCCAGCCAAGAGGACGTGCCCCGGGAGGCGCCACCTCTTCTGTCCCCTTCAGGTCCAGGACGCAGCTCGGTGACAAGCCCTTCATCACCACTGACCGTCCAGTCCTTCAAGTCCGAGGAGAAAGCCTCCTCCTTCCCGAGCCGTCTCCTTATCTGGCGTGACGCAGTCTCTGCTTCCAGCAACAGGCTAACATCGGAACGGCTCCTTCCGGAGCAAGGCAGCCTCCACTCGGCCTCCCTGAGCCCTGGGCAGGCGGCATTCCAGGGCTGGTGGGGTCAGGGCCTGGGCCCAGCCGCTGGGTCCTCCGCTTTTGTGGTTAACCTGCCCCCCTGCTGGGTCTGTCTCAGCCTCTCCCCACGCCCACCCATCTCTCACCCCCTGGACAGACCAGTGCGAATCCGGGCTCCCTGCTGGCCAGCTGTGTGACCTCGGGCGTGTTACCTGACCTCTCTGTGCCCCAGGTTCCTCATTCCCGAGGATGGAGGGAACCAGCCCCCTCTCAGTGAGTAAACACATGGACACCCGGGGACACACAGCACAATCGTGGCTCAAAAGGCGCACGGCGAGTATTGGCTACCATTCATCCCGACTCTCCCTAATCGCAGGCAACCTTTCTTTAGTGAACACTTTGTGCCAGGCCCTGTCCCAGCTCTTCCCACCTGGACATCCCCGTGTTCTTGCAGCCGAGGAAACTGAGGCACAGGAAGCCCATCAGCTGGATGATCAGCGTCAGGCTTTGAGCCGGGACCCTGACGCTGGGCAGCGCTGGGCTGTCCCCCGGCCTCGGCGGCCTCTGAGGACCCAGAGGAGGGCGAGTGGGTCCCTGCCCGAGCCCAGTGCGGGAAGGGGGCACCCACATGTGTTGCACACACTCATGTACACACATGTACATGGGCAAGTGCGATTACAACACACTGCTGTAAGGGGCAGGAGAAGGTTTCTCAGCAAAGATGGTGCTGAGATAACGGCAGAGATAATGATTTTGAAGTTGGAGCAAACACTTCTGAAGCCGGGAGGTAGGAAAGGGGTCCCAGGCAGAGGGCACAGGCTGTGCAAAGGCCCAGTGGTGGGGAAGTGCCCAAGCCTCAGGCACAGCTGGTGGGGGGAGCCTGGAAAGGTGGGTTGGAGCCTGGTGGGAGAGGCGCTTGACCCTCAGATCCAGGACTTCAGATGACACATGAGCAGTTCAAGGAGCTGTGACACGGGACAGCCCCTCCCTTCAACCTGCTTCTCAGAACTGTGGCCGAATGGGCTGAGGGCGTCCGAGCCAGAGGACTGTGGGCCAGCCCGCCTCTCTGGGAGGTGGGGGTGGTGCTGAGACCTGCCTTCTGCCACCCTCCACCATTGTGACAGGTCCCCTGGGCCCACCCCTGCTGCCCACTCATCCTGCTGCAGGTGCCGGGCCTCCCCAGGGCTCCCCAGGGCCCTCACACTGGCGGGATGGAAGTGCGGGGCAGCGATGAGGGCGGGAGTTGGAGGAAAGCCCGGCGTCCATCCACGCGCGTGCTCTCCCGGCTCAGGGGCCCCAGTAGGATCGCACTCCAGTCACAGACAGTGGTCCCCGCTCACTTCACACGCCTGCAGTGGCCTGTGCCCCTTCTCGCCTCACTCCCCGCTCCCCTGCCCATGCCTCCTGGAATCGCCCCTCGACAAGCTGCTTGCACTAGAACCTTGTCTCAGCGTCTGCTTCTGGGGATCCTGGCCTAAGAGCCCCTTCCAGCAGGTGACAGGTGCCCGGGTGCTGGGGAAGGGGCACTGGCACAGAAGCTGGGAGGCTTGGAGACCTAGGGAGGCCCTCTGTCCTCAGGGCCTGGCCCAGCTCCCAAAGGGCCTCTGGTCCCACTGCCAGGTGGGCTTCTCCTGGGGGCTGCACCTTCTATCACACCAGGGCTTGGGTGCTGCCTCCTCCCAGAAGCCCACCCGGATTGCACTGTCTTGGCCTTGAGTCTCCCAGCAGGTGGCCTGTGTTTCAGTCCCTCCTTCTCTGGGCTGAGGTTTATGTGTCCACCTTTGAGCTTCCCTAGCAGTCTCCCTGCCTCGTGCCTCCAACTGGACTATCCTTTGCTTCCCTTCCCTTCTCCACTTCCTGGAGAACACCTGCTCATCTGTCGAACCCACTGGGATCTCATCTGTTATTGGGAATCCAGCAGAAGCGCCCCTGTCCTCCCCTGGGCTCCCGTGGGCAACAGTGTCTCCAGCCAGTGCAAGGACACGTCCTCGCTTCCCACTGGCCTGTCTCTTGGTCTCCTGAGGGCAGGCCGGCTCAGACGTCTCCCGATAGCCGCGGGGCCAGGCACAGCCGGAGGGACACTTGGGGTGCTTGTGGACAGGAGGCAGCCACTCGTCCACCCCCAGTGGGCGAGCGTCCCGAGGAGGCAGGTGGGGCCAGTGGGCAGTGGCTCTGCTGACCTGTGGACACACACTGCCCTTCCTCCCCCAGCTGGCAGGCTGCCAGGCGGCCTGTCGTGTCTCTGAGAGGATTAGCACAGGACGGCCGGCCCCGTCTCCGGGAGGAGAGGAGGCTGCGCTGGGAGCAGGGCCGGAGGGGAGAAGGCACAGGGGGACGAGATGCCACTGACCGGGCGCAGCAAAAACCTCGTTAGTCACCGTCTCTCCTCGCTCCGCCCGAGGGACTGGGGACAAAGGGGGCCGATGAGGTGGAGAGGAGGAAGAAGGGCGCCAGGTGCAGCTGGTGGCTGGAGGCGGCCGTGTCCCACCTCAGGAGCCCTCCTGGCCGTCAACCCACCCTGGGCTTCTGGAACACGGTTGCCCGTCCTCACTTGCACCCTGCTCCTCCCACACCGGGGCTTGACTCACCAGGTCTCCGTCCCGCCTCGGGCCTCACCTGTGCCAGTTTGGGGGCAGGTGCCTCGGGCCCCCAGCTTCACGTCCTGCCCCTCCCAGCCTCGGGCTCACCCCTCCGTCACCCACCCGCCTCACTGCTCACCTGGGCTGCCCCCAGCACCAATGCAGGTGGCCCCCGCCTGCTCACATGTCTGATTCCCTCACCGACGGCGAGCTCGGCGCAGGTGGAGGCTGTGCCCGCTGGTCTCCGTGGGGCCCCTCCCAGTGCCCAGTGCGGGGCCTGCCCCTGAGCTGGGAGGAATCGGCTGGGCTCAGGGAATCGCTGTGTCCTTGTGGGCACTGCCCAGTTGTTAAAGGAGGATGTGATGGAGAGTCCTGTATTAGTGCAAAGTGGGGTGGGTGGTAGATAGGACATGCTGTGTGTGTGTGTGTTGCATGTCTTGTGGGTGTGCAAATGCCTGTGGGTGTGTGTGCACAGCGTGTGTATGTGCACACCGTGTGTGCCTGTGCATGTGCCCTGGTGTGTGGGTATGCATGTGTGTATGTGTGTGTCAGTGCTGTGGATGTGCATGCACGCTGCGTGTGCACGTGTGCATGTCCTGTGCGTGAGGATGCACACCACACGTGTATGTGTGCACGTGGGTTTCACAGTGGCACAAGTGGGGTCACAGCTCTGCCTCCAGACTTCCCTCACTGCGCCGAGGGTTGGAGTCGAGGTCAACACTCTCCCCTGGAAGGTTCTGGAGTCCCAGATGCTAAGCTACTGTGTGACCCGGCCCTGACCTCCCCCATGAAGTGAACACATTGTGTCTGTACAGGCTCCTCAGAGTGTGGTCCTCCCAGAACCTGCATCAAATACCCCAGACCTGGTTAAATGCAGATTCCTGGGCCCCCCAGAGTCTCCTGGGCCAGAGCTTATGGGAACGGGGCCCTGGAATCTGCATTTCAGCCAGTGTTCCAGGGGACTCAGCTCCACAGGGTCTGCTTCAAGTCACTCCTGCTGTGCCCTGTCGACTGTATCAGATGGGAGCGACACGTTGCCTCTGGGACCCCACGTTTGACCGGTTGGTCCCTCGATGTCCCCAGAGCACGTGAGACTTCTCAGCAGGGGCAGGACTCTGTCACCCCCCGGTACAGATGAGGAAACTGAGTCCAGGAGAGTGGAGTGCAGGCTGGGAAGGAGTGGTCCACGCTCCCAGCGCGGCCCCCACACGTGCCAAGGAGATGGCCTTTCATACCACCTAGGAAACACCCCCACGCCACTGGAGCCGCTGACCCGGCCACCCTGTGTGGCAGGGAGCTCCCTGTTGCGGGAAGTGTGCAGGAGGGCCTGGACGGCCACCTATCTGAGCACTTTCAGCACCAGATGTGAAGCCCCTCCAGAGCCAGGCTCCTGGGCCCTGAATGGACGCCCTGTGGCTGGATTACTGAGCACGAACACTTCCTCCGAGACGGGGAGAATTAGGACCTCGGAGCGCTGTGCTGGCCCAGCCCTGCGCTGGAAGCTGCACGGCAGCCCCCGGCATCTCATTAACCTGCAGCGTCCCGTTCAGGGGGTCTAGGGGGCCCGGGAGTCTGTATTTCTGGCACACACCTGGGGGACACCAGTGCAGCGAGGCCATGGAGCACACAGAGGCTGGAAGCAGGGAGCAGGGCCTGGGAGGCGGTCCCCAGGCAGCAGCTAGCCCTCTCTGGGGCTTCCAGGTGTGTTCTTGTTACTCCCACCATCCCCTCTAACACCCTCTCCCACATCACACAGAAGGCAGATCTCCATTTCAGGGGTGCAGCTGCTCCAAGGCCTTGGGGACCCCCTAGGGGGGAGGCTTTCCAGGTTCCCAGCCCCCGGGACAATGCCCAGTCCTCCTGCATAAAACCCAAGCCTGTTTGCTGCAAGACCAGCAGGTCTGCTCTCTGAAATCCAGGCACCTGGCGCGGGGCCTGACCGCCTTCCAGAACAGCCTTTTGGGGTCAGTGGAGCAGCATCCCCATGGAGCAAGGATTGGGCCTGCAGCCAGTTTCCCAAGCAGTTCTGCACTCAGCGTCCCTTCCTGGTGGCACACTGCCCGGCAGCTCAGTGTACTACGATCTTTCTAGAGCTAAAGAATGGAGAATGGGCAGGTGCCAGCCAGGTGCCCGGCTGCCCAGGGCTCAGGCATCTGAACGTTAGCCCTGCAGGGAGCCGGGCTCCAGGCGGCCTCGGCCAGCCCCGCTCTGGGCCCTTGGCTGCCAAGGGACCAGTCCAGCTGGTCCTGGACAAGCACTGCTGAGCCCGTGCCAGAGGCTCCCGGGTCACAGTGGAACATTTCCTTGAGTGCCGCCAGGCCCAGAGCAGGGATGACGTGCGGCAGAGGCCAGCGGCGTGGCACCGCGTGCTGCAGACCACACGAGGTGGAGCTGCCCTGACCTGGCTTCCCTGGAGCCCTCAGGGAGGCAGTCCACCACACCGGGTGGGTTGGTCACCCCGTGGGAAGGCGCCCTCCTAGCCCAGACTTGTGCCGCCAACAGACCCCGACACGCACCTGTCGACTCTCCCGCTAGACCACGGAGGCAGATGGGAAGGGCTGGGAGGAGACTGCAGGCAATGCCTTTGAGAACATGTGCACCAGGACAGGGGGCCACACTACCTTCCCTGGACAAGGAGGGATTGGGGGTTACAGGAGAGTGTACTGGGGGAACAGTGTGCCCCCAAGCTCATGTCCACCTGGAACCTCAGAATGTAGCCTCATCTGGAAATAGGGTCTTTGGGGGTGGAGTCAGTTAGGACGAGGTCAGCCTGGATTTGGGGCGGCCCCTAATCCCATATGACTGATGTCCTTACAGGAGGAGAGACACACAGAGGAGAGGTCCCAGGGGGACGGAGGCTGAGACAGGGTGATATGCAGCCGCAAGCCCAGGACCCTTGGAGCCGCAGGGAGCTGGAAGAGGCAGGAAGGACTCTTCCTTGGGCCCCGCTGACACCTCGATTTTGGACTTCTGGCCTCTAGAACTGTGAGAGAATAAATTTCTGCTGTTTTAAGCCCCCAGTTTTTGGTACTTTGTCACAACAACCACGGGAAACCAGTGCAGAGGGAGGTGATTTATCCAAGACACCGCATCAGGAGTCCCGGGCCTTTATGTTGCATCAAACCAAATCCCTCGCAACGTGCTCGGGTTTTCCCAAGACCCGCTGGCCAGCAGGGAGGACGGAGCAACGTGGTCTCCACCTGCAGCATCAGGTGTGCTGCAGATTGTGTGGCTGCAGATTGCGCCCGCGGGGGCCAGGGCGGGGCAGGGTGGAGGTGAGCCTGGGTCTCTCCACTGGGATGGAGTGGCTGGGCCTCTCCAGGCCGGGGAGGGCCCCGGGGCTCGGCCTCTCTGGGTCTCGGCTCCTCATCTGGGACATGTGAGAGATGCTAACAGCCGCTCCTCAAGTGCTCAGCACAAGGCCGGGCCCGCGGCCACCTCTCCATAGGTGTTTGTCACTCTTCTGCCATCCTCAAACGAGGGAGCGCCTGTGCAGCACTTAACCCGGTGTCTGGCCAGCAGTCACCTCGTGTTGAGTGGCGGCTGACATTATCACGCCTGCTGTCGGCGTTGGCGCCCTAATGGGATGTTCAACGCCGCGTCCCCCGTTCTCTCGCCGTGTCAGTCAAGGACCTCAAGGCTGAGAACAGAACCCCAGGGGCCGAGTCGGTGCCCGCCGAGGCAGGTCTGGGCGGACCGCCTGTGCAGGTCTGGCAGGGCGTGGCCTGAGCTGGTCCCGCAGCGTCGGCCCCTCGCCTGCGTCCCAGTCTCCCGTCGCTGAGGTATAGACCACCAGAGGTTCCGTCAGGCAAAACAAGAGCCGCATTGTTCCAGCTCGTGGATCCCTGGGCCGGGAATTCAGACGGGCTCTGCGGGCGGCTCTTCCGCTCCCCGTGGCCCCAACTTAGGTCACCTGGTGGTGCTCAGTAGGTGGTGGTTAGGGCAGGAGTGTCCAAGACGGCAGCCCTTGGCAGCCCAGTCTGGCTCCTTGGCGGGAGGACTGGAGGGCTGGGCTCAGCTGGGACTGTGGGACTGTGCATGGCCTGGCCAGTGTCGTAGACTCAGGGAGTCGGACTTCTGCTGGGAGGGCTAGGCTGCATTCATTAGTTCATTTGCTCATTCCTTCATTCCCTGGATCTTTCCTCTGTGCCGGGCCCTGTTCTGGGGTGGATACGTCAGCGACCAATTAAAATTCCTCTCTGCTTCGCACTCTCATTCTCTGGGTGAAAGAGATAAAAACAAGGTTAAAGAAATCGATCATGAATTAGATAGTGATAAGCACTGGAGATTAAAAGCAGGAATGAGAAGATAGAATGGAGGGGGCTGTCAAAATGTCAGATTCCATGCCTCAGGTGGCGTTTGGGTAAAACCTGGAGTAATAAGGGAGCTGGGCAGGCTGACATCCAGGGAGGAGCAGTGAAAGCAGAGGGCACAGCAGGTGCAAAGGCCCTGAGGTAGGTGGGCCTGGCATGTGGAGGGAGAGCTGATGTGGCAGGAGCGGCAGGAGAAGGAAGAGGCTGCAAGGAGTGATGAGCTCAGAGAGGTCTCGGGGTTGGATCTCGTTGGGCCCTGGAGGCCACAGGAAGGATTACTGAGTGGGTGGGAGTGCTGGAGGGCTTTGGTCAGAGATGTGACAACTTAGAATTTACCAGAGTCCCTCTGGAGGCTCTGTCTAATGGACTTCAGGGCCAAGCTGGCAGCGGCGGGAGCCACAGAAGAGCACCACGGCCATGGAGCGAGACCATGGCAGCTCTAGCAGGATGGGACCACTGTGAGGAGGCAGTTCAGCCAGCTGGACGGTCCAGCAGGCTTTGCTGTGTCCAGACATGGGGTGGGAGAGGAAGAAAGAGCCAGCAACCACCAAGGCTGGGCCGAGTAGAACAGAGCCTCCACCTGTGATGGGAAAGACAGTGGGGAGCAGGTGGGGAGGGAGGGTGGGGATCCAGTGGGGTCACATGGAGTTCGAGAAGCCTGAGCATCGGACCCCTGGTAGAGAGGTCACGGAGGCTGTCGGGTATATGCTTTGGGGACCCAGGAGCGAGATCCGGGCTGGAGACGGGCGTTCGACACGGGTTCAAGACGGACCGCAAAGCCTCGACCCTGAGGGAGGTCCCCACGGGAGGGAGCACACCAAGGCGAGACCGCCGGGCGCCCCGACGGCGACATCGAGAGCGCGGGGAGAGGATGGGCAAGCATCCGGGCGGGGGGGACAGAGTCAGCGAGGAGTAGGGGCAGGGCGGCGCCCGGGAGCCAGGGGAAGGCGTTCTAAGGAGGAAGGAGCAATGGGCCCCGAGGAGGCTCAGGGAGCCAGTGAGGTGAGCCAGGGTGCAGGGCTTCTGGGGGCCACGCGGGGATGCCGTAGAAGGGACCAGACGGGGGTGCCATTGAAAGGGTCCCCTCTGAGGAGGTCACCTGGAAGGGCAAGGCAAAGACGGCCAGGGGTGGACCACCAGAAACGGGGTGCTGAGGGGAGCCGAGGGACCCACACGCGTTGGTGAGAGGCCAGCTCTGGCTGTCCACCCCCCGGAGCCCACTGCCCAGCCCGACGGCCCCTCCTGCCCCTGCACCCAGCTCCCGGCTGGGGCTTGGAGGGTCCTCAGACACCTCCAGGTGGAGCGAGGAGAGGAGCCGACGTGGCCCCACCCCACGCATCTCGGGGACCGGCCTGGGGAGAGGGAGAGGCTACAAGAAGGGCCACAGTCTCCAGATCTGACCTCAGACCTGACCGGACTGGTTCCCCGAGCTGCAGGAGGAGCCGGCCTCACCTGAGCGAGACCCAGGGAGTCCATCAGCTCGGGAAGACTGGGCTCCAGGGGGTAGGTGTGTGCACACGTGTGTGTGCACAGGTGCGGTGCATGAGTGCATATGTGTGTGTAAGCCTGTGCCTGCATGCGTGGGCACGTGTGTGCACATGCGTATGCACGTGTGCTTGTGGTATGAGTGTGCGCTTGTTGGGGGTGATGAGAAAGAATAAAGTGCTTCCCACCTGCCTCCTACCTGTCCGGTTTTTCCATGAGCAGTGACATCCTCAGAGGAGGCAAAGCTTGATTCTGACCACAGGGAGTGGGAAGGGGGGGCGGCAAGGAGGGGCCTCTTGGCAAACGCGCGTTAGAGGACAATGGCCGGGATTCACAGAGGCTGAGATGGGGAGGGCCATCCAGCAGACAGTGAGCGAGAGCACGGAGCTGAGAGGGCCCAGGGCAAGGGTGGGAGTGTGGGCACAGAGGCTGAGAAGGCAGGTGGGAGTCAGGTCTTGGGTCCTGGTGCCAGTGGGGGGTCTCTTGGAGTCTCTCTTGGGGTGATGGGGAGTGAGGAGGGCTGTCAAGCAGGGTGAGAGCTGCCTTCCCTGGTTCTGAGGCTTCAGAGGGCATCACCGTGCCCAGCACGAGGGCCTGCTCCTCTGCCCTGCAGAGCTGCGGGGTGAGGCGGCTGGGCACCTGCTGGAACCTGCTCCCTGGGGGGGAGTAATTACCGGGGCTGTCAGGCAGCTTCCTCACCAGCCTTCCAGTCACTTAAAAATAACTTGCATGGAATGAGTCACCTGATCTGCCTGTCGCTGAGCAGCAGGCCTGTCTAACCACATTCCTGAGAGGCCGAATGTGCGCTCGCCGAATCCAGCCTCTATCTCTGCGCAGCAGACCACCACGGGGTGTCCCCGTCTCCTGCCCCTTTCCCGTGGCCTGATAGACAACCCCCTGGGGCTGGCACCAGGGACCCTGCTTCTGTCCACGCCCTGCCTCTCGCCCAGTATGGGAGGGGGATGCGAGCACACCCCCAGCCCACGTGTGCCAGGACCCTGCCCGTGGGCCGGCCGCATCTCTGAGATGATCAGCAGCATCTCTGAGCTTTGTCGTCCAGCCGGGTGGGCGTGATTGTCTCCATTCTGCGGATGAGGCTAACGTGTGATTCAGAATGGGGGCGGGAGGGCTCAAGTCCGATTCCAAAGCAGGACACTTGGTGACGAGGTCAGCAGGGTCGGTTGGGCAGAGTAGTCCACAGGACGGGACAAAGTGCCCCTTTCCACCACACTGTGCTCCAAATGCAACCACACAGAACTCGCTGCTGCGGTCTGAATATGGCCCCACAGTGATGCTGTTAGGAGGCTGGGACTCTGGGAGGTGACGAGGAGGGTGGGCTCAGGAGGGTGGGGCCCCATGATGGAATTACTGCCCTTATAAAGAGATCCTGAGAGCCCCCTCCCTTCCGCCTCGTGAGGTCACAGCGAGGTCTGCAGTCTGCCACCAGGAGGAGGGCTGTCACCAGAACCGTCCTGTTGGCACCCTGATCTCGGATGTCCAGCCCCCAGAACTGGGAGGAGCGAATGTCTGTGGTTTATCAGCCACCCGTCTGTGGTGTTCTGTGACAGCCGCCGGACGGCCCGACACCTGATGACCCCAACAGCAGTGACAGAGAAGGCAGTGTAAGCCCCAGCCTTTGAGGAAAGGAATTGGCAAAATGTATTTTAAACCCCCGGAATTTTCTATTCCTTTTCACCCAGAAATCCCACCCACGGGGTTTCACCCGGGGACACCACCCTGGATGGGAGTTGCAGTGGCTGTGGGGCCTCGCCTGTTCACTATCGCGTCCTGGGCGGGAGCGACTGGTGGCAACGGCATGGATGTCCCACGAGACGGGCTCAGCTAAAGGGCTTACGGGATCTGTGGTGGAACGAAGAACAGCCCCCAGAGATGTCCACGTCCCAGCCCCTGGACTCTGCGTGTGTGTACTTTACAGGGTGAAAGGGACTTTGCAGATGGATGAAGTAAGGACACCGATGCGGGGAGGAGATGATCTTGGATTATGCAGACAGGCCCTAAATGTAGTCACAGAGTCCTTACAGAGGGAGGGAGGAAGGTATGTGACGACAGAAGCAGAGAGAAAGAGCTGGGAAGACGCTACCCTGCTGGCTCTGAAGATGGAGGAGAGGCCACGAGGCAAGGAAGGTGGGCGCCTCTAGGAACTGGAAAAGGCTGGGAAGCGGATTCTAACCCAGAGAAGAGAGAGGAGGAGCCTCCAGAAGGAGCCCGTCCTGCTGAGCCCAGGTGCTGGGACCCCTGGCCTCCGGGCGGTAAGATCACGCCCTGTGGCTTCAGGCACCGAGGTTGCGGGGATTGGGTACAGCAGCCGCGGGCAGCTTGTGCCTGCTCGTGCGTGGTGGACGCAGGCCCACCCGGAGGACAACGCAGACCGTCCAGGGCACTGTCGCTCGGTGCCTGCGGAGCCCTGCTCCCTGAGGGGCCCGAGGTGGGGGAGCGGAGGCCAGGAGGGACGCCGGCCGAGGCCTTGAGCTCGGGTGGGCAGGGTGCTGGCGGGAGGGAGGAGCGGGTGCAGGCAGCAGGAGCAGTGGGGGCCGGGCGAGGCGGGAGAGGTGCAGCAGCCTCCGCGGGGCCCGAGAGGAGTGTGGCCTCAGCCCCAGCACTGAGGGGACACAGGGGTTTAGGCCCTGAGTGGCCATGGCCAGCTGAGGGCAGCTGGCTTCGGGGCCATCGCATTTGTATTTTTACTGAACTGCTTCCCTCCTGTCGGTCAGGAGCTCCCCATGCGGGCCCCCGCCCCCCAGCGCCAGGACCCCAGGCTCCATCCCCAGGAACGGCGGGAGTTCAGAAGGTCTTTCTCTCCCCTGCGGTGCCGCTGGGGTGAGCCCAGCCCGAGGGCAGGAGGGTCGGGGTCCTAAAGGCCCTCCGTTCCCCACGGGGCCACAGTGCCCTGCAGTGTGACAACCCCATTGCTCTTTAAATAGCAGAAGGAGGACCAGATGTGCCTGCAAGGTCCCCAGGAGGAGACATCGGCAGTGACATCGACAAGGGAGGTGACAGGTGTTGAGCTGGGTGTCTTCTGCGCGGGGCAGGCTATCTTCCCTCTCCTGCCACCGTCAATTCCTCTGTTCACTAACATGTGCTGCTGAGGCGCCCACTGTGCACCAGGCCGAGGGCAAGACGCTCTGCCGGGCGCCTGGCCTCCCTGGGCCTCAGTTTCCCTGCCTGTGATGGTAGTGGGCTAGATTGCATGCTCCTGAGGGGTCTCCCAGCCACACTCTCCCAGAGGGTCAGGACACAAGCGTAATAAAATGGGGTTTCAGGCCTGCCCCCAGCATTCAGGCACCTTCTCTCTGTAGCTGCCTCCACCAACCTGGAGAGAAGCTGCTAGAACATCTGGTAGACATTCCTGTGCTGGCAACGTCTAGTCCCCCCCAACGTCGTGGGCACTCGGGAGGATGTTCCAGAAGCCGCTGTGGTCAGGCGGGCCGTGCGACCAGCTCCGTCCAATGGGCTGTGAGCAGAAGTGACAAGCGAGGCAGTTAAGAATCCATGTGGGTTCTCTGTGTCCTCCTTTGTCCCCGACATGGTGACCCCTGGAGCTGGCGGCCCTGGGGCTCATTGATGCCAGGACACCCATCCCAGAGTCCCTCACTGCTCCTGGGAACGTTGGCTCAGTGGTCCTCAGCGAGCCTGCACCCGGCCCAGAGGTGGGCTTGTCCCCCAGGATGGCACCTGCCTGCAGGACAGGGGCCACACTCTCCAGGCTGGCCCATCGAGGTCCCTTTTCTGCAGCACTTGCCACGACATCAGGACCAGGTCGGGGGTTTCTCCAGGCAGGGCCTGGGCTTCCCCGGCCCACCTCCCAGCTCTGAGCACCAGCGGAAAGTGCTCCCCGGAAGCTCCCCCGGAAGATAACAGTGTCCAGGGGCCAGGGCTGCTGTGAGCGTGAAGTGCTGGGACCTAAAAGGTAACAGCAGGGGTCCCGGGCCTGCCGCCGGGTGGAAGATGGTCCACGTGGCAGACAGAGACGATGGTCATCAGAGCCGTCCCTTCCTCCCTTCGCTTGCCGCCACGTGCTGTCGTGGCTCGTCTGTGAACAGCCCCGCAGAGCGCCTTGCTCTCGGAGCTCGCCCTGTGGGGGAGAAACAAATAAGAACAGCCCAGGGGGAGACGGCGTTAACAGCAACGCAGGCGAGAGAGGCAAGCGAGGTGGAGTGTGGGGCTCAGGGCCGCTGGACATCTGAGCAAAGGGACGGGGTGGAGGGAACCAGCCCTTGGTCATTGGGAGAATGTCCGGCAGAGGGTGGGGCCCAGGCGGGGCGAGGACCAGGAGCAGGTCAGCGTCTGGGGAAAGGAAGGGGCAGGAGGTGAGGCAGAGGGGCCAGGCCACCGGAGGGCGGTCGCTCTTAGCAAGATGGGCTGTTGCAGCTCCGGGGAGGGGAGACACCAGGGCCTGGACTCTGGCCACAGGGGGAGGGATGCCGAAGGCCGGGGGGAGGCGGGGGGCAGCACTGCCCTGCAGAGACGGTGGCTCGCCCAGGTGGAGAGTGGAGCCGGCGGGAGCAGTGGGACTCTGGTCGGCTCTTGCGGGGGGAGCCGATGGGATTCGCCGGGGATGGGACGCAGGGGTGCGGGTGTCAGAGAGTGAGGGGTCCAGGGTGACCCTGGAATACAGATTCTTTCCAAATGCTGTCTTGGCCCAGTTTGAAGCCCAGCCAGAGGCGGGTCAGTTCCCCTTCTAGAGCAGCTGACCACGCCCACACCCAACCACCCTCTCGTCAGGCTCTCACCCTGCGGGGCCACCAGGCACCCCCCAGTCACCCCGGGGCCAGGCACACGGCTGGGGACAGCCCCCATGCCTGGAGCCGCTGAAATTACTCCTGCGAGCCAGTCCACAGGCATCGCGGGGGTCCCGGCTAACCCCGCCCCTCTCGGCGTACACCCACTTCTGCTGACCAGCAGCGCCTGGCGGCCGTCACCCTGACCCTGTGCAGCCCTGCCTGGCAGCCTCCCCGTTCGGAGCTGCAGGTGACAGAGTCCTGCCCTCCATGTCTCAGAGGGCCAGGGTGTTGGATCCCACCACCAAAGAAGCTTCAGATCTTGTAAGACAGACCTCCCGTGGCCTGAGCACGTCCAAGGACGGCCGTCAGCCAAGCGGACAATGAGGAGCCTGCAGGCTGGGGTCTGAGATGCCTCCAGGCGCCAAGTGGAGGTGGCCAGGCGGCAGTGGGCGCGGGTCCGGAGCTGGGGCAGCGCCCCGCGTGGACATGTGCACTTGGGGTTTCTCAGCGTACAGGTGGTGTTTAAACCCTGAGTCCGGGAGAGTGTAGACGGCTCCACGGATGGGGTTGTAATCGAGGTGGGGGACAAGGGGAGGGAGCAGCGGGGAGACATTTGAGGAGCAGCCAGAGAGGTGGGGGGAGCCAGCGGGTTGGGGGTCCTGGGAGCCAAGAGGAAAAAGTGTTTCGGGGGTGGTGAGCCGCGTCTGAGGATGCTGACAGGTCAGGGGCTCGGTGGACGGAGAGCTGACCGCTGGATTGAGCAGAGCTCCGGCTGTGTTGGAGGAGTATGGAGTTGGCGGGGACCCCGGGCGACACCTGCACTCCCGAGTCTCGGCATGGTTGGCGCTCCGTCTATCTTCCCAACAAGCACGTCCTTGCAGCCTCGGCATCCGTCGCATTCTAATACTAATAATTACCAGAGCAGTGATGGGCAGTCACTGGGCACCCCGTGAGGATCCGATCTCTCCGTGGGCTGACTATCTTTTTGACGAGTGTGGTGGATCTCCCCGAGGTGTGTGTGAGCTGCAGCACTGCCCGGGGGTCCGCGCAGGGCCACTGGCTATGTGTGGCCGTGGCCAAGGGGGCGGGGGGAGGTGCACGGCGGTGGGGGGGGGGCGGGTTTCAGCCCCACACCCCGCGCAGGCCAGGCCCGGCCCCACCGACTGAACCATCATGACACTTGATTGTATCCCCGGAGGCAGAGCTGGCCACAGAGCTGGGTTTCCATTTCTAATCCCTTTGGTCGCTTTAAGGAAATTGCCCATTAAAATTCCAGTGGAAGCATCGGTGCCCAGGAGCAGAGGCAAAGCTGAATGAACAACCCGCCTCATGCAGGTTTCCAGACAGGGTGGACCGTCACCCCCGCCCCAAGCTCCGCCCGGCCGCTTCTCCGTTCCTCTATAAACCAGCTTCCTATGGCCGCTCCAACAAATTGCCTCAATGTAGCGGCTTAAAACAATACGAATGTGGTCTCTAAGTACTGGGGTCAGAAGTCTGAAATGCAGGTGTCCGTGGGGCTGGTTCCTTCTGGAGGCTCCAGGGAGGGACCTACCTCCCGGCCTCTTCCAGCCCCTGGAGGCCGCCTGCGTCTCTGGGCGGCGGCCCCTCTGTGCATCACCCGACCTCCTGCTTCCACTGTCACGTCTCCATCTCCCTCCGACTCGGGCCTCCCGCCTCCCTCTCATAAGGACCCTGTGGTTACATGGGGCCACCGGGGAATCCAGGATAACCTCCCTATGTCAAGGTCCTTAGTCACATCTGCAGAGTGTCTTTTGCCACATAAGGCGACAGTCACAGGTTTTAGGGATCAGGGGGTGGGCATCTGTGGGACCCGTTATTCAGTCCACCACAGTTCTCATCCAGGAGCCACGAGTCTGACAGCACGCTGTCCCTGCTACTCACACACAAGTTCTGGGTCTGCTGCCTCCCCTCAGCTCTCCTGTTCTTCATACGGGACTGTCCAAAAGCGTGTCTCAGGGTTACCGCAGGGGTCCGAGGAGGCACAGCACTGAGAACGGGTAACGCAGGTCCCACCTACAGATGCCAGCTGCTGAGGGCGACGATGTCGGGGTCTGCGCAGGCGTCCCCGGGGGCGTGGAACTCAGGCACCGGCAAAGGGCAGCCGCTGAACCCCAGCGAGTGGATGCCGGCCGGGCGGATCCTCAGGAGGCAGGAGCCCCGCAGGCGGGCCCGTGGTTCATCACCGATGCCGATGCCGCTCGCTGGGGGAGACGTCCGATCTGAGGCTGGTTCCTAAATGTCGCTCAGCTGGATCAGAGAGCGCGTAGCCACGCCGAGCCAGCTGTGCGCCAGAGAAGGGCATCGAACGGCAATCCTGAGCCTCACTCGCCCCACGTCCAAGGGCTCCTGCCTTTGAGGGGTGTCTTGTAGGGAGACCAGTGCCCTGTGGGACCCAGGCTCAGCCATGGACCAGGCGACATTGGGGCACAGCCCATCCAACCCAGTGCTTTTACCAGTGACGGTTTGAGCTCAAACTCAGATAAATTAAACAGATCTTTATTCCAGAACAAATCAGGTAGTGCTACTTCTCTGTTTAAAAACCTCCAAATGCTTCTTGTCACTCTCAGAAAAGAATTCCCCAACGCTTTGGCGGGGACCCAGTGGTCCACCACCCCACATCCTGCCTCTGCCCCTCAGCGCCCAGATGGTCATGATTGCTGGGCCGCCAGCCTCTGGAAATGCTTTCGCTTTGGCCTGGAGTGACCAGCCCTGGCCCCCGCTGGCCACCCCGTACGCATCCTCCGGTGGCCATCTCCGGCATGTAAACCCTGTGAGAGGCCCCCTCGGGGCTCCCCCAGCCCATGAGCACCTCAGGGGAGGCTGTCCCGTGACAGAATCGGAGTACCCACCTGTCCGTCTTCCCAAATGGCAGTGAGCCTGACCGTGGGCCCTGGATGCGACGTCCACCCCGGGCTGGCACAGGGCTGGCGTCCAGGGGATGCATCTGAGCCACCAGCTGCAATAGCCCGGTCGAGCCTGCCTGTGCACCCGCCCGGTGCTCAGCATGGTGTAGACGTTGCTTGCTTTATCCTCTCCACAGCTGCACGGGGTGGGTTTAACCAGCCCCCATTTCACAGATGGAGAAGCAGTGGCTCAGAGGGACTGGGGACTTGCCTGGGCCGCAGCAGCAAAACCTCGGAGCCAGGCTCTGAACCCACATCTCCGGGACAGGGCATGCGCCTCTCACCTCAGGTCTGACAGTTTTCACAGCCGGAGCTAGTCTTGTGCCGGGTCGACTGGCCTCACGGGCCATTGATCGTGCTGAGCCTGCTCTGCAGATGGGGGCGGAGAAGGGAGTGAGCTCGGGGGCTGCTCCGTCACTGGGTGGGACCTCTCTGCAGGGAGGCAGGGAGGACCACACAGGCTGGGGGCTGTACTCCCAGCTCAGTGACATCCCTGAGCCAGCTCTGTTCGCTCATCAATCGTCCCTCGAGTGAGCACCTCCCAGGTACCTGGCCCTCTTAGGGGTGCTAGGGACACAGAGCGGGCAGATGAGCCCCTCCCAGCAGGGTCCAAAGAGAACAGGACCAGCCAGGGCCAATCAGGGCAATCAGGGAGGCCTGCTGGAGGAGGCACTGTGGACGGATGGGAGGGAGAGGCGGGCAGGGAGGAGGGAGCAGCACACCAGGTGGAACAAGCAGTGAGCACGGGCTCGGGGCGTGCTCGGGACGGAAAGCACTGCACACCCTGTCACTGGTCTCATGCTCACGTGCGTTCATTCGATCCTCACAATAACCCCGTGGGGTACAGGCCACCGTGACCCCCGTCTTCCAGCCAAAGCAATGGGGCACAGGGTCGTCTCCAGGTCCCACAGACAGGAGGGCAGAGCCAAGACTCCAACAACGAAGAAATGGGCAGGGTGGGCGGGTCAGTGCCAGCAGGAGAGAACCACGCCCACTAGGCGCCAGGCTCGACGGCAGGCTTGCCGCACCGACAACTACCTGGAAGGTCACCCCCCACCCCCACGTACAGGTGAGGACGGGAGACTTGCCAAGGGCCACTGCGCCAGCTCGAGCCATCAGCCCCTGGACCCTCGTTCGCACCAGGACCCGTGCTACCTCCCGGGGCGTCAGAGACGGAGCAGGTGGCCTTCCCAGACGCAGCGGGAACGTCATGGGCCCCGACGGACCAGCCCTGTCCCCCAGCCTCAACTTCCTCTTCTGTAACAGGGAGTCAGCGAGCCCACGGACAGAACGATATGCGAAGGCGTCTGTCCATAACTCGCACCAGGCTGGGCACACAGTAGGTGCTAAGGGCTGGGGGCTGCTATCCTCACAGGCCCTGGTCTTCCATCCTGGGAGATTCCACCTGAGTTTATATTCTGCTGCCATATTTGCTCGCTGTGTGACTTTGGGAATGTTATTTAACCTCTCTGAGCCTCTATTCCAAAATCTGTTCAGATTCTTTCCATGTCCCATGTCTGCTTCATGACCCTCAACATGAGGGTCACATGAGACGCTGACGTCCCCGAGTCTCTTGTAAATGTTCATGAGAGAACCACGTGAGCGATGATGGCTAAGACTGGGACAAGGGTGGGCAGGACCGAGGCTCGAGGGCCATCAGAACAATGAACCCATTACCCTGACTCAGTCGGCAGCGTGCACTGGGCTCTTGGTGCATGCCAGGTTTGAAGAGTGACATCCTGCTGGCCTTGTCATTCCCCCACTGGACACTCTCCGTGGCTCTTGGTTGCCTAAGCCCCAGAGACACGGCCTGGCAGCCTGCTCAGCCCCCGACCAGGCCTGCTGGCCACCAGCTCCCCTCTGACCTCTGCCCTCGGCCCCTCTGCTCCGTCTCCCCTGCCCCGGGCATGCTCTGACCCCGGGGTGACTGGTGCCTCCAACTAGACCCCCTTCCCCTCCCTCCTGGCTGCCTGCGAGACCCCTGCCCACCTGTGGGGAGGTCCCGCCCACGAGCTGGGAGAGCTAAAACGTGAGCCGGTGATGACAAACAGCGCTCCCTGTGTGCAGTCACCATGTCCCCTCACCCTCCTGCACATGAGGCACGTGCTGCCCTGCTTTGTCCGCTTTTGAGATGGGGAAGGAGAGGCAGAGAGAGGGTAGGCCGCCAGCCCCCTCCCCAGGTACGAAGTGGGGGAGCTGACGCAAACCCAGTGCTGAGCTCTGAGCACCTTCACCCCGAGCTGGAGCATCCACGTGCCCGTCCCACACTGTGCCCCACGCTCCAGCAGCCTCGTCCAGCTCGTGGGTCTGTGCCTCCGTCCACCCTGATGACGCCTGAACTTGTCCCTCCAGCCTGGACCTTGCCCGGAAATGCCGGGCCTGTATCTGGCATCTCCCCTCGGTGGTCTAAATAGTCACATCTTGTCATTCGAGACTCAGAACCTTCCTGTCTCCCACTCTGGGCCGTCCTCGCTCCTCTCTCTCAGCCCACCTCCAAATAGCTGGTGCGCCCACCGGCTCTGCCTCCCTGCCTTCTAGGGCCACCGCCTCCGCTCCCCACCGTTGGCTCCCGCCTCCTGGCCTCTGCCGGTCAGCGGCCCTCCACGCAGCCCGGAGGGAGACAGACACTCGTCACTGCTCCGCTAGAATGTCCCTGTGAGACAAGGAGAAAGGAATACGTATGATTCCACTTATATGAGGAATCTAGAGAAACAAAACAAACGAACAAAACAGAAACCGGCTTGCAGACACAGAGAAGAAACTGGTGATCCCCCAGGGGGCGGGGGGAGTGGCCGGTGAAATAAGCGAACGGGACCAGGAGGCACGAACTCCCGTCGTGATGAGTAAGTCCTGGGATGGAACGAGCAGCGTGGGGAATGTAGTCAACAATAGTGTCATAACTTCATGGTGACAGATGGTGACTAGTCTTACCAAGTGATCATTTTGGGATGTAAATAAACATTGAATCCCTATGTTGCCCACCTGAAACTAACACAATGTTTATGTCAACTATACTCCAATTTAAAAAAAAGAATGTCCCACTCAGCTCCCCCCTCACTTGGTCACATCCAGAGTCCCTACCACGGCTCCAAGGTCCCACCAGAGCTGAGCTTCTGCTCATTCCTCTCCTCCCCTCTCACACCTCCATGCTATTCCTTGGCTGTCCCGGTGTGCTTCTGCCAAAGGGCCTTTGCACGTGCTACTCCCTCCGTGGAGGGAGTGTGGAACTCTCCTGTGATGTCATCATAGCTCACACCATCACTTCCTCTAGTTCTCTGCTCTGTGACCCTTCATGGGGAAGGGACCTTCCCTGACCCCACATAGAAAATAATACCCCCCTCCCCGCCACATACTTTCTCCCCCATCCTTGCCCTGCGTTAGCTTCCCCTTAGCACTTAGCACCTCCTGCACCCACGTTTGTGGGTTGGCTGTCAGTTTCTCCTGCTGGAATGGAATCTTGGGGTGCGGGAATTCGGCCCTTTGGTTCTGTGCTGTACAGGACACACCGTACACAGCACATGCTCTAGAAATAGCGGGGAACAAATCCCTCTCTCTATTGCTCCCCAAGGGGCTCCTCCGTGCCTGACGCCTCGGCGAGTGCTAGGGACTAACCTGAGCGACATTTCATTTCACATTTGAAATCTGCATCAAGGATAAATCTCCAGGGTTACAAAAAGATCAGCAAAATTCATTTTCAAGGACCCAGATTAAATTTAAATAGAAAAGCACTATTTATCCAACCCAAGAAAACATTTATATAAACGTGCTTATATAATGCACTAAAACCGCAAGAAAAGCTCCTCGTGCAGTCACATTCGTATTTCTCACGGGGACCGCGGTGTGTGCTAAATCCACTCAAATCCGCTCAGAGCCCCGGGCTCCTAAACTCTGAGATTAAAGCCGCGTGCTTCTCCTTAAAAACATGTCCTTCCTTTATTTCACTAAGTGGCTGGAGGTTTTGCAATTCCAGAATGAAACGGAGCCATCGCAGGCGGTGGGAGCCCAGATCTTTATGACAAACATCCCCCTCTCATTTTTCCCAAACTCGCGAAGACTTGTTGGTCTCCGGGGAGACGCAGATCGGAGGGTCAATCCGATTAGCGGTAATCTCCCCGCGCCTGGAGCCGCGTGCGGCCTCGTGCCCTTGCCGGCCAGGCTGTTTCCAGGGGGAGGCCTCGTCCCTTCCTCAACATCCTCGTAGAAGCTTTTGTTCTCCAAACAGCATGTGAGCGACAATTTATTCCTCCAGGGTGAAAAACAGTTAAACGCCCGAGACATTCTCAGAAAACCCGCATTTGAATTGGTGCCCCGTGATGCAAACCCAGCAGAGAATGTATTTTGAATTCTCAAATGATGAAATATGTATTTTCTTCCTTTTTCTCTGGTATTTTTAAGGTAGGTGACAGAAAATCAGTGAATTTTTTTAAAACCTGAAATTGTTTTTAAAAAACTATATCACATACGTGTAACGAATTGCATCATCCCCGGTCGCGGCGGGTTTTACTTGGGGGTGCTTTTCAGAAGCATGAATCCCTCTTTCTCCTACTCCCTCATTCTCGTGCCTCCCTGCTGCAGAGGGAGACGCTCCGCCCTGGATCGTCCAGCGACCCGCTGACCGCGGGCTCCGGGAATTCCTTGTGGTTGACCTGTGTATGTGAGGGATCAGCGGGTCTCCTGGTGTTTCCGGGAAGAGTCTGGAAACTGCCGTGGAGTCTGCTCTGTTAAAAAGGATTCAGAGAGTGTAAATGACACAAGCTTCATTTAAGCAGGCGATGAGGTGATGTTAATTAAAAGAAAATTTACTCTTCGACTACATTAACAGGAGCAGAGTGTCTGGAATAAGGGAGGTGATGGTTCTGCAGCACCCTGGGTTGAGTGTACCAGTCTTTGCAGTGTTGTGGTTGCTGTGGGTCCCTTCAGATGACCTGGACCTTGGCAGATTAGAGTGGGTTTCTTGGCAACGATCTGGTTGGCACGAGGACCTGAGGCTGGATCCTTGGAGGAGCGCGTGAGGAATCAGGGCTGTTTCCCCCGGAGAAGGGGCTCTGTGGACACAGCCATGCCTGCAGACTTCTGAAAGGCTGTCATGGGCACAGGGCGTGGGTTTTGTGCGGCCCCCAGGGCAGAGCCAGGACCACTTGGGGGTATTCCGTGTATCTACTGCTGTATGACAACCACCCCAAGACTGCGCGGCTTACAGCGGCAGCTCGTCACTGTCTCGTGGTTCTGTGGGTCGACCGGGCTTGGCTGGGAGGCCCTCACGGGGGTCTAGCATGTGGCTGCACTTGGATCTCAGCTGGGCTGCGTCGTCTGAAGGCTTGACTGGGCTGGACGTCCAGGTTGGTCACTCACGTGGCTGGCAGCCAATGGGGCCGCGAGCTCGGCTGGGGCCCTTGACCGCAGAGCGTACACGTGGCCTCTCACTGTGGCTTCGGCTTTTCTCAGATGGTGCCGGTGTTCCAAGGGTGAGGGCTCCAAGAGGCCGCAGAGAAGCCACACGGCTTCTCATGACCCAGCTGGGGAGCCCCGGAGAGCCACTGCCGCCACACTCACCTGGCCGTGCGGGTCACAGGGCAGCCCAGACCCAAGGCAGGGGGAAGTCCTGAGGGAGAATGGCTGGCACGTGCCAATGTCAGCCTCCGCCGTGACGGTGCCCAAGGGGGAGTGCCAGGAGGAGCCTTCACCCTGGCCGGGGGCGGACGGGCCAGCCGCCCAATGGCACTGGTCAGCTCGGCCACCCGGCAAACTGCAGGCCAGGGGCTTTGACGGCAGAAACTTATTCTCACGATTCCGGAGACTGGAAGTCCAAGATCAAGGCGTGGGCAGGGCTGGCTTCTCCTGAGGCCTCTCGCCGCAGCGTGTAGACAGCGTCTCCTCCCTGTGTCCTCCCTGGTCATCCCTGTGTGTCTGTGTCCTGCTGTCCTCACACCAGTCAGAGTGGATCAGGGCCGCCCCAGTGGCCTCATTTTACCCCAATCAGGACTTTAAGACCCGTCTCCAAAAACCCATTCTGACGTGCTGGGGATAGGAGCTCAACATGTGGGTTTTGGGGGCATGGCTCAGCCCACGCGCCAGGGAGCACCTATCAAGAGGGAGGAGAGGAGGCCGCGCCACGGAGGCAGGAGAACATCCACCTGGAAGGTGTGAGGTGGAGGCCAGACCAGAAGAGGTTCCAGAAGGCTCCCGGAGGAGGCGTGGTCCACATGGAGACAGCAGAGCGCTGGCCTCAGGCGGGGGCGGTAACTAGGGAGGCGGTGGCGGGCCGCAGGTGAGGGCCTCGGGGACACGCCAGGGGGCGAGCAGGCTGAGGAGGGGGGTGGGAGGCTGACCCGGGGGGGCTCCTTCCAGCACGACTCCCAGGAAACTGGGAGGGCCTGGCAGGCGGGCGGGACGGCCCCCGGCGAGGACACGGCCACAGGACCCCGCGGAGCAGGCCCTGCGCACAGGGCTCAACAGGCAGGCAGATGCCTGCCTCCGTCCTCCGCGCCCGCCCGTGACCTGTCGCGACCTCTGGTGCTTGCTCTTCAGTGCGTCCTGTCCGGCGCGGGGCTGCCGTGTGAGCGCAGACCCCCGGCCCTCCCGGCACCTGCACCCGGCCCCCTGGGGTAAGGGCGGAGGGGTCACCGGGCGGGGGCCGAGGGGCCGGCCTATGAGCCGGGAGGGGACGGGAGGGGATGGGGGACAGGACTGAGGCACAGAGGCCGGACCCAGCGCGTGCTCCTCTGTCCCCTCGGACTTCACTCACAAAGCACAAAGTCAAAGACAAAATTGTTAGGAATTTCAAGACGGTGACGGCAGAGCCCCAAGTGCAGGGCCTGTCTGAGCTTGGGGACCACACAGCCCGCGGAGCTCCTGCCTCAGGGGCCCCGAGGGCTGAGGAGCTGGACGATTGGTCTGCACAGGTCAGCGCTAGATACCGGCCGCCTGGGTGGGCTGGCCGGAGGAGCCTCCACGGCCTCCCACAACCTTCCTGCTCTCTGTCTGCGCAGGCAAAGCAGGCTTCAGCAGCTGGAGGGCTGCTCTCGGACAAGGGGACGCACGGGCTGGCTGCTGAGAGTGACAACAGGCCTGGACCTGAGTGCACAAAATGGTTAAGGATCCGGGGGTGGGGAGCCCCAAGCATCTGCCCCGGGGGCCCATGGGAAGCTCTGGCGCCTGGGAGACCCTCAGTCAGGAGGCCACCTTCTCCTTGTCGTTTTTATCATAAGCATGGTCATTGCCATCCTGGAAGGAACCCTGACCGACCTAGACCTGACCCAGATCTTCCTGCCCTGCTGCACCACCCAATCTTGGGGGGCCCCGGGAGGAGACCCCTACCCTGCCCCAGGAATCAGCCCTGCCCCCTCTGCTGACCAGGCCTGTGCCCCCGCAGACCAGGCACTCCCGGCCCCACTGTGTCCCCAGCATCGCCCAGCTGGAGGGTCTCTGGGAGCCAAAGCTGGCAGAGTTTTGGAGGGATGCTGTTCGCCTGGGCTCAGCCTCCTCAGTCAGAGTGCAGGGACGAGGTGACAAGTCCAGGAGCCCTCACAGGGGGCCCTGGGAGCCGGGTGGGCCTCGGCATCCAGTCTTGACAAAGGCCCGTGGTGCACAGCGGGATATTTCATAGCACAACCGGGCCTTGGGCCCTCACCATCGAGTGCGTCACGGGCCCGCAGCAGAACACGAAGAGGCATGTTCAGTGGAAGGAAAACAGCGACAGACCGTTGTTCATCAGCTTGGGACAGGGGTTGCCGCCAAATGAATCATTAAGAAAGCAAGGAAAAGGGGGAGTGGGTTGTCAGCTTTGGAGCAAGGCTCCTGATGCCACCTGCGGAGTCCTTACGGGGCTCCAGGGCCCCCGGCTCCTGGGGTTGTGAGCACGGTAGGTGCTTGGGACACAACACGTTCTTTCTTCCCAAAAAGACGGGGTAAGTCAAGGGGAGACGGAACACGATTTGCAGAATGGCTGCAAGCTGCCGCTCTCTAGCAGAGGCGCTGGCCACCCTCCCTCGGGGACCCCCTGCCCCGAGGACCCCGAGTCAGCGGCCCCCCCGGTGCTGTGTCGGTGCAGCGGGGAGACGCGAGGGGCCGCTGTCATTTCATTCCTGCCCGTGGGCGTCTGGTGCGTGGACTGAGAGCTGGGAAGCATCGCCTGCGGCTGCTGGCCACCTGCTTCTCTGGCTGCAGAGGTCGGAGGTCGTGACCCGCCGGGGAGCCGTGCTTTGCGTGGGGACAAAGCAGACGCAGGTGTGCCCCCCAGGAGCTCCGTGGGCTCCTCATACCCACTGGCTGCTGGCAGTGCACTGGCGGGGATGGGAGTGTCCCCAGGGCTCAGGACTCCAGGAACCTCGGCTCCGGGGACGTGTGACAAGCCCAGGCCCCCGGCCAGAGCTGCTCATCCGAGGCCTCCACTCTGGGCCGCACGCGGTGCCCCTTCCTGCCGTGGGACATGGTGGGCGCGCCATCCCGCCTCTGCGCTTTGGTGTCCTGTCCATAAAACAGGAGGAGGAGATAAAGTGACAGCAAAAACCTTCCTGGATGGGTTGTCCTGGGTTGAGAGAGATGACATGGAAATGACAGACCAGTGGCTCGCGCTCCAGGAGGAGTGGCTCTATCTCCGTCATCGTCCTGTGGACGGGGCGGCCAAACAGCGAGGGCCGGCCAGCGCGAGGGACACAGAGCCACAGGGACGAGGCCCGCTCACCTGCAGCCCTCCAGCCCCCCAAGAGTTTCAAGCCGCCCGAGAAAGGGGTCTTCCCAGATGGCTCCTCTGTGTCACTCCTGCCAGGGTCACCAGGTAAAATAAAGACGCCTGGTTAAGTGTTAACTTTAGACAAACAATGAATGCTTCTAGTATAAGTATTTCCTAATATTCGTGGGATATACTTAAGACGTGGTCGTCGTTTACCTGAAATTGGATTTGAATAGGCGTCCTGTATTTTTATCTGCTAAATCTGGCCCACTCCTTGTGCAGTCCAGAACTCGGGGCCCGGTGGGCTGGGCCTCTGGCTCCCAGGGCCTGGTGCTGAGCAGGGTTCCCACCCAGGCAGGCAGCAAGGAGGCAGCGTTGTCCCAGACACCCACCCACTCTTGTCTGAGCTAAACTGTAATTCAAAGACTGAGCGCAGGGTTTGGGGTGAGACAGTCGCTGGGTTGAACCCTGGGTCGGCCATTGCTGTTGTGGGTCTTTGGGCAGGTGACTCAACCTCTCTGGGCCCCAGTTTCCTCATCTCTAAAAGGAGTGTTGTTGGGATGAGCAGGGACTGTCCGTGGACCCAGCACTTGGCACGTGGACCCTCTGAGGGCCCCTCAGGTGGACCCCAGGCCCGTCCTACTCTGGCCTCGACTTTTCCTTGTCCCTCTGAAAAGTCGACATGGTGATGTAAGCTACCTCTGGGATCCTTCTAAGGATTGAACAGTCACTCGGGGGAATTACTAAACCACAGTTCCGAGTTGTCACCTCCAGAGAAAGAATGACATTTGTTGTTCATCATTCATGCACCCGGATTCGGGCAGCAAGCGTCTTCAATTCCTGGTCGTTTGTTTTTAATCGGCTCGTCTCCCTGCGATTAATTCTCGCAGCCCCAGTGGCCTGATGCAGCCCCGTGAAGAATAGATATCCTGGCTGACAGTGTGGGAGCCTGGGCCAGGCGGCCTTTCCATTCCAGGGAGACCGTCCCTCTTCCCCTGCGTCCTGCCTCTCGCCTCTCCGCCCTGACAGGGTCCCTGCGGGGCTGGCTTCCCCCCAGCACAGTGAGCACACCGTGTGCGGCCCACAGGAGTCCACGGGCCCGTGAGAGTGTTTCCATTTCTTAAAAGTCAGAGAATGAAATCGACTTCCAGTTTTAGCATATTATATTTTATGTTAATATTGTATTTATTATAACATATAGTAAATTAAATATAAATGTATAATAAGTCACAAGGCAGGGCAGGGCTGACCCGGCTCTGCGCAAAGGCTGGCCCGTGGGTGCCCCGGGTCCTCTGGCATCCACGCTGTCTCCAGCCGCCCGCCCACACCTGCCCCCAGCTGGCTGCCTCCATCCTGCCGCTGTCCCCCCACCTTCACCCCACGTCACCCTGCAGAGAGACCCGCCCACATCCTCCCAAACATGCCTCCCCTGGCATAACTGAAGCCTGCCCCCGCCCAGTCCCCAGTGGGGCGGGGGTTTCCTGCCTGGGCAGTTCTCCCCGAGGACCCACCCCCCGCCCTGAGCCTGCAGCTCACCTCAGGCAACTGGCCGGGAGGCTTCGCCTCCCTGCCCTGGAAGCGCTTCCTCCCGCTGCGGCTGCTGTGTCCCCTCGTTGGTGGGAGGAGACAGAGGCACCAGGAAGAGGCAAGAAAGAAGTCACTCATGGTCTCACCACCCCACCTCGGCTTTTTAAAACATCCCTTTCCGATCTTTGCTTTTCGAGTGTGCATTTCTACAAGTTGCTCCTCGCATCCACTCATGCTGCTTGTCTGGATTAGCATCATCTTGGGAGCCTCTCTGTGGCTGCGGTTACGGACCACGCTGAGCCTCTGCGTGGCCGCCCCTCACCTCCCGCGCTGCTCCGCTGGAGCAGAGGGGCCGGGAGCTGCTGCGGGCGAGGGCCTGGACTGGCTCCCCCGCGGAGGGCCAGGCTCCGCGCTAGCAGAGGCATCATTGAACGAATGAATCACTCAATCAATGATCTAAAGCCATTCTCTCCATAGACCCCATTCTCGCTGACACAAAAGGCGGGGAGACTACTGTCGGCGCCTTGCGAAGTGGCTGTCCCTGCGGACCCCGCACCTCATCTGAACCCCTCACCCCGCAGCTGAACCGGAGCCTGGCCCTAACCGGGCCTGTTTTCTGGTGGTCCCTGAGGTGCTTCCCTAGCACACTGCGAGACCCCTGAGAACTGGCTGGCGGCGTCCTGGCCTCCCGGCTCCCACCCAGCACTGGGCGAGCGGTAGGTGCTGAGCAGACGGCGGCCTCGCTGGGGACACACAAAGGCACGTGCCTTGGTGTTGCTGGCCTGCCAGGGTTCCCACGTCCTCTCACAGAGGCTGGCTGCTGCCCTGAGCGAGCCCTGGGAGGGGCACTCTGAAGCCCGGTGTGCAGAGAAGCCTGAAGTCAGGGAGGTGAAGTGACAGCTCCCCTCACAAAGTAAAGCCATCATATTAATATCATCCTTTCACTTTTGCATAACGCCGGATCACACACAATGACCCTGCACTGCGCATGTGTGTGTAATGCCTGCGTCTGAGTGTGTTTGGGGGGTGACCCCCACCACCTGTGCAGGTGTTAGGGTCTGGTCCCCCCCGTGAGCCTGTCCCCTGAGCCATGTCGCTGTCCACTCAATGTTTGCACCTGGAAGGCGGGGCCACAGTGACTGGCAGTTGGTTCCTGTGTACAAAGGCGCCCAGTGGACGGGGCACGGGCTGGCCCAGCGGGAGCAGAGCTCGAGGGTCTGGGAGGTCCCCAGAGCAGGGAGCTCATCCTGCTGTTACTCACGGCCTTGGCCAAATCTCCTCCCTCCTGGACCTCAGTCTCTTCCCTTTCCAAATGGAGTAATGGTACCTACCTTGCTGGAAGCTTCTCACGGAAGCTGGAGAGCGCGTGGTGAGGCCCGGCACTTCAGGCAGGTGGTGGAGTCTCGTTCTTTCTCTTCTCTCTCTTTTCCCTGTGCATTCAACCCATGGTCTCTCTGGACACACCCTCTCTGCCTCTCTCAGCTCAGGGAGGGTTTGCAGAGAGATAGGAGGTCTCTGTTCGGGAGGAGGGTCCCAACAACCCTTGGGAGACTCTCACACTTGGGAAGAAAAAGGCATCCCTGGGCAGCCTGTGTCTGAGTCAGTTTGTGGCCCCGATGGTGACAGGTCAGAGAAGAGAGATAAATCCCTGAGGGCCTCCTGAAGGACGTGGCTTCTCAGCTTGGAGTGAAAGAGAAGAGAGAAGACACACAATAACAGTCACAGGGTCTCACGTGGAGTTCAAATGGTCTCCAAACTCCGGCTGGCACGTTTAAGCATCTTCGCCAAGACTAACTGCCCAGGGACTGTTACGTGTTTCCGTGAAGACAAATGTTCATGGGTAATTCATGAAACCATCACCATTCCTCCCAAGGTCTCACCTAGTAGCTCAGTCCCCGGAGGTCCAGCCCCACGAGTCCCACAGACCTACGTGCACAACCCAAGCCGAGTGATCGTATCAGGGAACGTTCTCCGATGACCGCCAGGCGTGGGCCAGCCTAGAGCCCAGGGGATCCCGTAGCAAAATGGATTTGTCTGGAGACGACGGACCTTGGACAGCTGGAGCCCCTGGCATCCATCTGGCCTGAGCGGGGATGCAACGGACGCATCATTTATAATCTGCCCTGAACGGAGGCAGCTGCCCGAGCCCCCCCGCACACAGGCAGGATGAGAGTCAGGAATCAGGGAGCATCTCCAAGCCAGGAGCCCGAAATCCAATTTCCACCCTGTCCTGGGGACTAAAAGCTTTCTGTAAACAGCCGCACCAAACTCGCAGATCCAATTAGCCACTTGCCAAGAGCAAGGGAAAAAACCGGCTTTCTGAGCGCCCGGTGGGCTCAGGTTCTGGGCAGCAGAAGTCGGACCAGCACCCAGAGGTGGAGCCGGGCCTGCGCCTGTCCCCTGCAGCCACCACCCTGGTGAGCATCTGGCAGGTCCAAGCCCTCGGCCCCTCCCGTCCTGTCTCCCAGACGCGCCCCCGGTGCCCAAAGTGCCCCCGTCAGTCTGGCTCTCCTGGCTGCCTCGGCTCCAGCCTCCTTCCTGACACGCAAAAGGCTCGGGTCTCCCAACACCCGCCCCTTGGGCCCCGCTCCCTGCTGCCCTCGCAAGCCACCGCCTCTTCTCCCTCTGTCCCCAGGGAATTTCCCGGAAGAGCGGTCCACATTCGTCTCTTCCTCCACCATTCTGCCCCTGCGTTTAGACACTGAACCCGCCCCACTCCCACGCCCCAGGGCTCTCCTCGTCCCTCTGGGCTCAGAAGCCCAGTCCCTCGCCACCTGGCTTCCAGGTCCACTCCCCCCCTCCTCCCTCTGTTATTCCATCCCTCTGTCCCTCCGTCCAGGCTGCTGGACCTCTCCTCCGAGGTTGCTCACAGCCCCTGCCCGGCCCTGAACGTCGGGCGGGAGGGAGGGACTCAGTTGGGCTCCCACGGCCTTCTGTTCCTGTGCAGTTTCTCCCCCTTCAAAGTCCATCCACCGCAGAGCTGCAACTGCTGTTGTACAGACCCTTCCAAGCTCCTCCAACGGCCGGCTCCTGCCCAGATGTTCCTGTCACCCTGAGTCCCCTGAGCCAACTAAAGGCCCCTCCGCGAGGTATCGCTAGAAAGCCCGCCTTTTCCAAACCCGTCTCACAGAACACAGTCTGTGGCGAAGTTAATCACCGCAACACGTATATGTGCACACACGTACATACACACCCATGCACACACAGCACACACACACATGCACACACACGCACACACGCATGTCCATGATCCACATTCGTGGAAATAGTCTCTTGGAAATTCAAGGGAGCATTAGCATATTAAAGGCTCTGAGAAGCGTGGCAGTTAAAAAGAACTGTCTAATTTGGTTTAACCCAGAATCTTCTAAATTATCGTATGCAGATACACCTATTAGCATCCTAACGAAGCATCCTAAGGGACTCCAGTTTGGAAAATTATTTTGCAGATGGGTATCTGGATCGGGGTGACCCACATTGTGGCTGAGATCTTGATAGACAGGAAACAGCAAGTTTTTGCGCACAGTGTTTACGTCACGCTTGGCCCATCCTAGGTGCTGTAGGTACAAGGAGTCCCTGGGGTGGGTATGTCATTATCCCCACTTCACTATTGAGAAAGTGGGGCCCAGACTGCTTGTGAACTATGAAGCCACTGTCTCAGTCAGCTTAGGCCAAGTCACGCCGCTGTAACAAACAATCCCCCCCACCCCCAGTGGCCTGTAGAAGTTTCTCTCTTGCTCAAGCTGCCTGCCTGTGCTCGTCCTTGCAGCCCCCAGGCTGAGGGGCAGCCACCGTCTGGGACGTTGCTGAGAGAGAGAGCCACACGGAGGACCTGAGCCTCTGCTCCCAGTGGGACACACAGGTCCACCCACCTTTCAGCGGCCAAAGGGAGTCCTGTCTCTGCTCCCAAGTCAGCAGGGTGGGGAAGAAGGACGGGCAGTGAGTATCTGAACAATAATACAAACAGCTGCGCAGGATTTGATCACAGGCCGTGCGGCTCCACCATGCTTCCCTGACTCTTGGGTGAAGGACACTGCTCTTCCTCACAGGTGGACAACCGCAGTGAGTAACACTCTGTCCCCTCGTCTCCAGAATGGGGTCAGCTGAGGCCACACTTTTCCCTCCATGAGGCTCTGTCACATGTTCCATTTACACACGTCCCTCCTCTTACAACGTCTTTCCCACATGGATCCCTCCCACCTGCGGAAACCACGAGCACCCTTCCAGGCAGTGTAAACACGGCACCTTCTCTGCAGTGCCACCCAGTTCTCCCAGTGGAAGAAATTTCCCACCTTGAACCTCTGCATCCACCACTCCGCCTGGAATTTCACTTGCACTCCGGCCGTCACTGGTCCGCAATCAGCCCCTGCCCCCACCCTGCCTTTGCCGTCCCTGCCCAGAGGACTTCCACACTGCAGCCAGGAATCCTCGTGGGTCTCGAAGCCCAGGAACATGACGATGGCCTCACAAAGCCAGAGGTGGTCTGCCCACCGGTCCAGTGTGCCCTATGGATCCCACAATTAATGATTACTGGGCACCTGTCTGCAGAGTTCCCTTTAAGGAACTTACAACCTAGTTGAAGAAGTGAATCTAAAATATCCAGAAATGATCTATTTAATAGACAAGCTTGGAGTGAGGTGCTGTTCATCTGAGCCAAGTCAGGGGGTCTCAGGAGCCGAGGAAGGTTGCCCGGCCTGGAGCAGGAGCCGGGATCAGGGTGCAGCTGCAGATGGCAGGTGGGAGGAGAGAGGACTCCAGGGGTAGCCAGCCTATCTGGTTTCAACAACAACAGCGATGACAACAGTAGCAGTAGCAATAACAACAGCAGTTTTGTTACAAATTGACCGCAGTGAGAGAGCTTATCTTTGCCCTATTCCTGCTCCCGGGGGAAAAGCACTGTCTCTCACCAGTGATATGATGCTAGCATAGGCTTTTCACAAAGACCTTTCACGGGGCTGGGAAAATCCCCCAATTCCTAATTTACTAACAGTTTTTATCAGGAATGATGTTGGATTTTGTCAAATGCCTCTTCTGCATCTATTGAGATGATCACGTGGTTTTTCTCTCATCATCTCTTAATATAGTGAGTCACATTGATTGATTTTTGAATGTTAAACCAACCTTGCATTCCTGGGATAAAACCTACTTGATCATGATGTGTTATCCTATTTATCTATTATTGGATTCAATTTGCTAAAATTTTGTTAGAAATTTTTTACATCTGTGTTAAACAGAGTTCTGGATCTGTGGTTACCTTTTCTTTTAACATCTTTGTCTGATTTTGGTATCTGGGTAATATCGGCTTTATAGGACTGATCAAGAAGTGTTCTCTCCTCTTTTATTTCCTAGAAGAGTTTGTGAAGAATTGGTATTATTTTTTATTGAAATGTTTGGTACAATGCAAACATTGGTGAAGCCTGCGCCTGCAGTTTTCTTTGTGGGAAGCTGTTTAACTATAAATCCAATTTCTTTAATAGAAATAGGGCTTTTCAGGTTCTCTATTTCTTCATGAGCGACTTTAGAGTAGTTTGTAACGTTTAAGGAGTTTTTCCACTTCATCTAAGAGTCAAATGCATTGTAAAGTTGTTCATAGGATTCCCTTCTTGTCCTTTCAGTATCTGAAGATCCAAACAGATTCACCCGTCTCCTGCCTGATATTGGCAACTTGGGTCTTCTCTCCTCCTCCTGATCAGTCTGCTAGAGGCTTATCACCTTTATCGATCTTCCCAAGGAACCCGTTTTGATTTCATTTATTTTTTCTATTGGTCGTTTTTGTTTTTATTTTATTGATTTCTTCCCTGCTCTGCATTATTTATTTTCTCCTGGCAAGTTTGGGTTTAATTTGCTCTTCTTTTCCTAGTTTCCTAAGGCGAGGTCTGAAATCCTTCACTAGAGACGTTCCTTCTTTTCTTCTCTGGGTGTGTAGTGTATAAATTTCCCTCTAAACACTGCTTTAGCAACATTCCACAAATTTCAATATGGTGTGTTTTTATTTTCATTCAGTTAAAAATACCTTCTAATTTCCATTTCTTATTTTTTTCTTTAACCCATGGGTTATTTAGAAATGTGTTATTTGATTTCTGAACATTTGGGGATTTTTCAGATGTTTTTCTGTTATTGATTTCTTATTTAACTCCACTGTGGTCAGAGAACATGCTTTGTATCATTTTAAAGTTCTGATATTTGTTTAATTATCCAGAATATGGTCTATCGTGGCCATTGTTCCGTGACACTTGAAGAGAATGTGTCTTCTGCTGCTGTGTGGAGTGTCCATACATGTCTATTAGGTCGGTTGGTTGATGACGTAGTTCAAGTCTTTCATATCCTTGCTTATTCTCTGTGTACTCGTTCTATCAATTATTGAGAAAGGGGTGTTGAAATCTCAGACCATTATTGTGGATTTTCTGTTTCTCCATTTAGTTCTATCAGTTTTTGCTTTGTTTATTATCAAGCTTTGTTATTAGGCACCTACACATTTTGGACTGTTATGTCTTCTTGTTGAATTGACCCCTAAGTCATTGTAAAATGATTCATAAAGATGATTCCTCTTTTCATATCTGATAACACTCTTTCCCCTGAAATCTACTTTGTCTGACATTATCGTAAAATGGTTAAAGATAACCCAGCAATTTTTGATAACTTGGTTCAGCATTCCTGGGCACACTCATGGTGAATGGCCAGCCAGGGAGTAACAAGCCCATTTCTCCTCATCTGGGCACCCCCGAGAGAACTACCAGGGGTTGCCTTAGATGCCCCTTCACTCTACTTGGAGGAGAGGGGGTCAGGTGAAGGGGGCCACTGTGCTCCCCAGGTGGCTAACAGCTGTCCCTGCTGGAGCCTCCCTCTGCTCCTCTCAGCTGCTCAGGGTGGTCGTGGCGCGGATGCACATACCAGATTGGTTCCTTTCTGGCGAGTGTTGCAGAGACGCTTCCCTGGAGTTGGGAATGTTCGGAGTGCTATGTGTAAACTTGGAGACAGTGCCCGGGAAGGGGGTGCAGCTCAGCTTTGCCACACGGAGCAGGGCACAGTGGGGTCCAGGACATGCTGACAACCCTGGAAAGGCTGATTTGGGATGAAAGGAACTTATATGGACCTGGAGCATGAGCCAAGCTTTCCTCTGTCCCTTTGAAGCCAAAGGTCTATGTGGCCTGGCAAGGCTGGTGCCAGGCCCTTCTCCCATTTCCAGGCCAACTCCAGTCCCGAACATCTTCCCCTTGCTTGTGGGGGCAGGAGGGTCTGAGAGAACACATTGCTCAGTTCTATTCATCCCACAAACTTTGAGCCCCTGGTTGTGCCTGGCTCCTCAGAGAGCACTGGGCACTGAGACATAGCAACAGGGCCCCTGGCCAGTAGGCTGTGAGGCAGGCACAGTGGAGACGCTGCCGTGGGAGTCCAGGGGGCTGGCATCTGCCTGGGACAGGGTGGTTGAGGTGGTAGCACATGGGAGGACCCACTTGAGCTGGACGCTGAAGGACGAGTGGACGGCACTCCAGGTGGAGGGAGCAGCCAGTGGAAAGGCACTGAGGCACGGGGTGCAGGGCGGGTTCGGGTAACAGTGACGACTGGGATGTCACCAGTAACTAGGGCAGCCCTTGCCCCTCAAGGCCACGCCCACCATGCCCAGCTTGGCCTCCCTCGACACACAGCACTCACGCTCCCACTCCCTCCCCTGCCCTTGGCAGGCATCACTAGTCGATTGTGACCATCTTTCCACAGACCCCAGAGGCAGCCTCAGATGCCTTGGTGTGCGATGGGAAACCCACTGACACTCCTGGCCTAAATCCTCTCCCATCATGGCAGCTCGTGAGGTTAATTTTAACCTGATTTTACTGCTCTGAAAAGTTAGGGACAAAGGGAACGGTTTTCTCTGAGTCTTTCCATCGCCCAGGGGTGGCTCCAGGCTCAGCCCTCACGGGCCCAGCTGATCTCAGGAGAGAGGCTGATCTGACGCTGCTTATCCGTAAACCAAAAAACAAACAATTCATCACTATGCAGGGCTGAGGAGGGGGGCCTAGACTGGAGAGCCCCCAGTGCCTGCGCACACCGGAGGCCCGACACGCAGGAAGCCAGGAGAGCCCGCGTCCCCGGTCCAGGGGAAATTCGTTTTGTCGTGCTGGGAAATTAATGAGATTCCGCTGCTCCCGGCCCTGTTCTGCTGACGCAAGCACTCTACAGTTGCGGAGAGAAGTGTGTGTTTGTTTTGGTCTTTTAGAGAAACGAGAAACCTAAAATGTTGCCTGCTTCTTGCCTCTGGATATGTAACCTGAGGAAATGCTTCATTTATGTGTCTACATCAAAAAAGGGTATACCTGCACCCACACGCACGCCCCGGGGCACGCTGACACATACGCGTGACAGGCCCACACGTGTGCACACGGACTCACAGCTCACGCTCCCCGCATGGACATGCATGTACATTCATCTGATCTGGTACCCACACCTGCCAACCAGTGTCTCCTGTAACAGTCTCATTTCCTGTTGGAATCAGAGAGGTGAGACGTCCAAGAAGGAGCCGCCCCCCCAACCACCAGCCTAGACTAACCCCAGCTTGAGGCCGGCGGGAGCAGGGCCACGAAGGACTCGCTGCTTGTCAGAAAGGCTTGTTCTGAGACCTTGAGGTCAGAAAGAGCCAGTGGCTCGGCTGCAGTGGACGGCGCCCACTGGCCATTCTGCCACATCACCCCCATTTTTCTTAGGGAGGGGGCCGCTGACAGGGTTGGGGGCTTCTCCTTTTATCCTATTTAGTTGGCTAATATGTTTGAGGTCCACTCTGTGCACAGGCAGCTTCTGTAAAGGGTAGTGGGCAGTCCCGGGCTCTGGGACCGCCCCTTGGTGACAATGAGCAGGCACATCCCATCTCCCAGCCTCAGTGTCCATTCTGGTCAACAGGGCCAACCTCTCAGCTCGTGTCGTCACCCGTCTTACAGTGATAATATGGGACCCGCCGTGTCTCCATTTGGCTGAGCACCCAAGACGGAGCACCTGCCCAGGAGCCCTGCTTTGGGGGGAACTTGACTAAGGCAGTGCTGATGGGGGCCATCTGCCTACCCTCCACTCTCCCCCTGCCTGGACTTCCAAAGACCCCCTTTCCAGCTAGGGAACTGGCGTGCTGTAGTGCGTCCATGGAAACCGGCCAGCAGTGGGCCTGAAATGGCACAGTGGCCCATCTGCCCCAAGCCCCTACTGGCTGGGAGTCCTGGCTCCCGCCAGGCCCATCCGGGTGGAGCCATGCCGGGCTGTCCAGGCAGCGTGGAGCAGTGGGCAACTTGCTCCTGGCCCTCCGTGCCGCAAGCCCCCGAGCCTCCTGCCCTGCCCCCTCCGTGGGTCTGGGCTGCTGGCCTGGGTCTGAGGGCCCCTGCTTCTCCCCTGGGGAGGGAGCCAGATGGCCCCTGCACCACCGTCAGATCTACGCCTCTGTGGATGGCGCCCCGACCTGCAGGAGACCCCACATCTCCCCATGCGTGGGCCGCCATCTCTGTACTCAGGGTCCCCAAACTCCGTCTGGGCTTGCCTTCCCCCTGAGCTTCACACCCGTCCCTTGGGGTCTCCTGGCCCTCCTTGCAGGCCTGGCCATTAGCCCAGGATAGGGGTCATCTCTGTCTCTCTCCTCTCCCTCTCCTGATCCTCCACTAGTCCTATCCACCTTTTCTCTGCAGGGTTTCTCTAACCTGTCCCCTCCTGCAGCTCTGTGGCCACCTCCTCCCGTAGGACCCCCACTCTCTCCTCTTCCTGGTCTCGACCCTCAGCCTCCCACAACCACGAGCAAGGCCCCACCCAGGTCCCTCCCAGGTCCCTCCCAAGCCCCAGGAGTCGAGGCCCCGTCGTCCCCAAGCACAGGCTACCGGCAGCCCTCCCCGTCAGTCACTCTGGCTGCTGGAGCCTCAGGTATCCGGAGCAGGTCTGTCACCCCTCAGTGTCCTCTGAGCTGTCTCTGTGCTGTTCCCTCTGCCATGCCCTTCACTTTCTGTATGTTCCAGAGACAGTTCACGCATTTTCCAAAGCTCAGGCCAAGAGCTGTCTTTTCTAGGAGCGTCGGCAGACCCCCCAAGTAGAACCAACCCCAGCGACCCAGAACCCCATGGTGGGCATGCCCTCTAGAGACGGGCCAGCAGGCCTTCACGTGTGCATGGTTGTCCCACTGCGTTGTTTCACCCCCTGGCTGGTCGGCCCCCAAAGGGCCCTGCTTTCCTCACCACCAGCTCTGTGCATCAGTTATGTGTCTGCCTCCCCAGGACACTGTGGGCTCCCACAGAGGGACCATGGCTGGCCCCGGCCACCGCTCCCCAGGCCCTAGCATGCCTGGATCATCGTGGGGCATCAACCAATAACTGTACTGGGTGCCCTGGCACCAGTCAGTGCCACACGGGCCCACAGTGACCCACGATCCAGCAGGGGCAGCCCGAGGCAGGAAGCGGGGACAGCGTCCAGGTGGGCGAGGCAGAGTGGACCGGGAGTCAGGCCTAAGCCCCTGCCCTTCTCTGGGCCTTGGTTTCCCCACCTGTAAAGCTGTGATGCTCATCTGTCGCTGCATCACAGTGGGGAGGGGGGAGCCGGGGCACAACTAGAGCGTTGAAGCAATAAGGCAGCTCACAGAGAGAGCCGGCTCTGGCTACACGCCTTCTGGAACACGCGTAGCGAGGCCTGCCCCTCGGAGGCGTGTGGGTCTGGTCTCATCTTGTGTCTGCAGGACCCCAGAGCTGGGGCCTATTCGGGGGCACTTCCCAGGGCCTCAGACTTGGCCCCTCGCTCTGAACCAGAGCCCAAACCAAACTTCCGCTTTGAAGGTTTGCTAGAAATCTCAAAGGTCAGCTGTTCTCGTGTTTTCAGAATTTATTGATTTTGTCTGCGCTAGAAAGGCAGCAAAAAGGCTTTGATTGCTTGTTTCTGCGCTGCACCAGGGGAGCTGGGAGCATGGCGCTGCCACCCTGGACGCCCCCCCCCCCGGAGGCCCCGTGGCCATACTCCGGCCAGCACCGCCAGAGGGGTCCATGGCACCCGCCTGCCCCAGACTCTACTCCCCTCATCTCAACACACCCGTCCCATGCACGGCGTGTCCTCACGCTCCTGCTCCTGTGAGTGAACGAGGCAGGCTCCCCCAGACTTTACAGAGTGGGGGCTGCAGGTCTCTGCCGGGCTCCCTCGTTGAGCCGCCGCCAGGGTGGGCACACGGCGAGTCCAGACAGAATGGGGGCTCGAACCCCGGTCTCCTGTCTCCCCCATCAAACTTCTCGGCACCCCCGGGAGTCCCTCGTTTCCCTGACCCCCAGACCCAGTGAGAAGGGGAGGGCCCACGACTGGTGAGAGAGGTGGAGATGAGGACAGGACGAGGCTGGGCAGGGAGCTCGGACGGGAGGGTGGCGCACCAGTAACGATGCACCCTGAGGTATCACTCACTCACTCATTCACTCACTCATACACTCACTCATTCGTTCACTCATTTTTCATTCCCTGGTCGATCCACCCCCCACTGCACTCCCCGTCCTCAGCCCAGCCCCGAGCTGGTGCCGCTCATCTGAGAACCCGACCAGCACAGCCCTCCACGAGCCTCTGGTCCGCCAGGAGGTCAGTTCCTCAGCCGCGTCCTTCCAGGGGACGGGCAGGGCTGCACTGGAGCCATATTCCACGTGTGTTTGCTTCATGAGGCATTTTCTCACTAAACCCGAAGCTGGGTGTCCTGGAGGGGCCCCACCCTCGCCCGCCCAGGGCCGTGCACGCTCCCACACGGCTGATTCTCACCGCCTGCCGGGTCGACCCTGCGCTCGATGGTGCCCTGGACGTGCCTGAAGTTTGCGCGGGCTGGCGGAGGTTGCAGCTCCCGTGTCCCTGTCCCGGCTGGAGCAGGGCCCCGAGCCCCCCAAGCCCCATCCTTCTTCTGTGAAGTGGGGCTCTGGGCCAGCTCCAGCTCTCGCTGCGAGTTGCCCTGGGTCACTCGGGGTCCCTGAGACGCTGATTCCCATGAGCCGCCACATAGGAAGCACTCACCATGAGCCGGGTGTCACGCTGGCGGTATCAGAGCCTGGCCCCTGTGGGCAGTCTTCACTCGAGCCCCCATCACTGCAGACTCGCAGGGCTGCGCTGCACTGAGGCTCCGCCCCCGGCTCTCCTTCCGCTCTCCTCTTGTAGGGGTCAGGCCTGCATCCCTGTCTGAAGGTGCGCCCTGCCCAGACCTGGTGATCCCCCCATGCAACCCCCACATCTAACTCCCCCTTACCTGTGCTCCTCAGAGGACCTGCAGTGACCCAGCGCTCAGGCCAGCACAGAACAGAATCCACAAGTGGGCCGTGGGTGGTGCCCACAATGAGCCAGTCACAGCCCAGCGGCGATGCCCCCGAGTGGGGGGCTGCCCGCTCGCTGCAGCAGGCACAGACCCCTCCAGCTGGCACTGAAGGTCTGCCCCCCGCAAGGGCAGCCCTGCCTTGAGCTCATGTCTCCTGCCCTAGTGCGGGGCCTGGCGAGTCAGGTGAACGCTTGTGGGATCAGTGAAGGGAAGGGAGGGGAGCCCGCTGACATGACCCTCCAGGTCTTCCTCTCCTTCGGAGTCTCAGTCATGGGCCACACCAGGAGGGAGTAAGCGCCCTGTCATCAGAGGTGTGCAAGAGGGCCTGGGAACCTTCTGGTGGGGACACTGCAGGAACAGCTGTGACATAAGGATCAGCAGAAATTTTTTTGTCTTAAAACTCTCCTCCTTGGCTCAAAACAACAGCAACAAAAAAGCCCTATGCTTACTTGGATTAGTCAAAATCGTAGACAGAAATTGTCATGGTGGGTGCCAGGGGCTGGGGGAGGGGATAACAGGAAGTTAGTGTTTAATGGGGACAGAGTTTCTGGTTTACAGGAGGAAAAGAGATCTGGGGGTGGATAGCGATGATGGCTACACAACAGTGTGAATGTACTTAATACCACTGAACTGGACACGTAACATAGTTAAGACTGTAAATTTTATGTTATGTGTATTTTCCCACAATTTAAAAAAAAGTTAAAAAAAATTCCCATCCTGGTCACCCCTAGTTCCACGGGAACACGGAAAGACCAACATGTGATTCCACAGTCAACAAACCATCTGTCTCCGCGCATCTTCCTACTGGAGTTTAAACAAAAGCTGTTTGTTAAGGCGACAGGTTTGCCGTCTGCAGCAGAACTGTTTGGGGATTTTCCCCCTGAGAAGGGGAACCATGCATCTAGGGGCAAGAGCACTGGGGAGGCTGTTGCAGCATCCTTGCTGTGGAGCGCTTTATCCGGCTCTCCTCCGTCAGAAGCAGGGGTGGGGGAGCGTCCTGCTGTAGTTCTACGGCACCCCAGGACGCTGGGTCTGAGACTGCGCCCACTGCTCAGAGCTGAGTTCTGTCCCTGGGAGCTGGGTGTTAGCAGCCCAGCCAGGGGCTCATGTTAGGGTGGTCCGGAGGTTCCCGGCCTGGGGACAGCATGGGCCTCCGACAGGTCGCGTGGCCAGGAGCCCAGCCCCCAGCAGCTTCAGCCCTGTCCCAGGGCCAGGCAAACCTCGGCAAAGTGGAGAGAGATCAGAGTGGGGAGCCAAGGGGAGGGGCCCGCTCTGTGGAGGGGTTGCTCCAGGAGGGGCCTCAGGGGTGGCCTGGGAGAGGACAACTCTGCCACGGGGGACCTACCAGTGTGGTCTAAGGAAGAACTTTCTCCAGACGGAGCAGGTGCAAACACGGAGCAGAGACAGGCCATGCCTTTCACCACACGGGAAAGAGCTTGACTCTCCCAGGGGTGCAGCCCCCTGCCCTCGAGGGTGCGTGGCCTGGGGGAGCAGGCAGGGAGCTCTCAGCAGGCCACCGGCCTCTGGAGGCGAGCAGCGGAGCGGGCCCAGTGAGTGGCCAGCTTCCAGCTGCCTGGAGGCCTCAGGCGGAGGTAGGCAAGTCGGGGCCCCCAGGAGCTGCCTTACATCTGCACGCTGTCCATTGCTCTCCTGGCCAGAACACTCGACTTTTCTGGGGAATCGTCCCCATTCCCACCCTCAGTCCACGTGGTCAAGAGGGGCTCACTCCTTTCTGGCTTCTGGGCTACACGTGGGACCTGACCTGGGACCCCCTCCTCCTGGGGCTGCTGAGCTGGAGGACATCCTGCCACCTTAGGGGACTGTCAGGAGAAGGTCAGCAGGCAGAGAGGGCCAGACCTAGTCTCTTTCCATCCCCCTCTCTGCTCACAGAGATCCTGGTGCCCCGTCACAGGATCAGGGGCCCTGGGGTCGGGGTTCAAACCCCAGCTTCAGAGTCGACCTGCCCTGGGGGGCCCCCATGTGCTCAGGTCTCGGCCTCCCTGGTACCTGGGCAGTTTTGGGGACGGATCGTGGGGAGGCACACACAGATCTCTGTGCCACCGGCATGTGGTGGGTGCTACAGAAACACAGCTGTCTCAGAGATTGGTTCAGAGAGGTGAAGGAAGGTGCTGAGGTCACACAGCAGGGAGGCGACGGCCAGGACTTGAGCCCCGTCCCCAGGGGCTCCGCATGACAGGCCCTCCCATGCTCGTCTTCCAGGTTCCCGGCCTCTGCCCAGGGCTGCGATGGGTGGGGACCTAGCAGGGGTTCAGCCCGTATGGCTGGTGGCAGCCGCAGGGGACATGTGTAGCAACGAGGCCCCCGGTTCTCCAGGAGCAGAAACGGCCCGATCTCCCCACCGGCTCTCAGGGCCTGGCCCGGCCGCAGAGGCTCTGCATGCCAATGGGAGATAAGAGTGTCCAGCTCTCGCTGGAGCCTCGAGGACAGGCTGGTAGTTTTCCATCATGACAGCAACTGACGAACCGTGCGAGATGCCGAGTCAGGCTGGAGGATCCCTCCTCCTCAGCTCTGATCTACCTGGCCAGAGGCACCCTTCCAGAACCCTCGGGAGCCAGCCTCACCCACCATCTGCAAGCCCTGGGGGCCGGCCGGCCAGCGAGCAACCTCCGCTGTGTTTATTGAGCTCTGAGAATCACCCTTGCCCTGAGGTCCATCCGGCACCTTACAGTTTACAAAGCACTCCCACACCCACTGCCTGGTGGAATCCCCCACTCTCCCTGATGGTCCCCTCCATATCCCCATTTACAGACAGAGACCTGACACTCGGAGAAGTGAGCTGATGCCCAGGGGGCACGTGGGAACTCGCCGTACTGTCTGCTCAACTGTGCCGTGAACCTGAAACTGCTCTAAAATATAAAGTCTATTAAAAAAATGTCGTGTGAGTGGAACCATAGAGGATGTGGCCTTTTGAGTCTGGCTTCTTCACTTACGTAATGCTCTCAAGACCCCGGTGTTCCGCGTGCATCATGGCTGGTTCCTTTGTCCTGCTGAATAGCTTCCCGCTGTTTGGATGCACCACAGTTTATTTATCCACTTACCAGGTCATGGGCTTTGGGTTGTTCCCAGTTTTGTGGCTACTATGAATAAAGCTGTTATAAACATTTTTTTAAAACGTCCAGTGGTCGCAGAGAGAGCCAGGCTCCACACTGAACAAGCTTCTCTGGCTTGGCGGTGAGCACCGCCCCCCTCAAGTTGGCCTCTGCTGTGAGGCCCAGGGAGGCCCGGCCCTGTGGGAGGAGCGGGGAGATGGATCAGCCCTGCAGCCGGGGCCTGTGGCCCGGTCCTGTGCACCGGGGAAGAGGGAACCCATGGAGCGCCCCCACCCCCAGGGCCACCAACGGTTTCTGCCACCCTGCCTGCTTCCTGTCAGCCCAGGACCAGGACGTGAGTGTGGGGCTGTCAACCCGGGCTTGGTCCGGCAGCGAGTCCCCAGGGCTTGCTTGACCCTCCAGTTCCCGCCACCCCACCCCCCGCCCCGGCAGGCTTGGTATTTGGACTGAGAGCCCATGTAGCTCAACCTCCCCTGAGGGCTGAACGTGCGCCAAGCACTCTTCCAGCACCTTCTGTGACCCCATGAGACAGGTGCTAAACGGTCCTCGGGATGCAACTGGGGAAACCGAGGCAGGAGAAGAAGGGAACTTGCCCACATCACATAACCACGTGTGGGGCCGGAAACGGACTGAGGGTGTGTTATGGGCTGGACTGTGTCCCCAGAAATTCACACGTTGAAGTCCTAACTGCAGCACCTCAGAATGCGACTGTATTTGGAGATGGGCCTTTACAGAGGTGATTAAGGTAAAATGAGGTCATGCGGGTGGGCCTGATCCAGTATGAGCGGTGTCCTAATAAGAGGGCATTAGGACACAGACACGCACAGAGGGACGACAGGTGAGGACACAGGGAGGAGACGGCCCTCTGCAAGCCAAGGAGAGAGGCCTCAGGAGGAACCAGCCTGCCCACACCTTGATGCCGGACCTCCAGCCTCCAAGACCAGGTGGAAATACCTCTCTGCTGTTTAGGCCCCAGTCCGCGCCGCTGTGTTAACACAGGGCTAACTCCAGAGCACACGCTCCCAGCCGCTCCACCTACAGATGAGCCTGTGTCCCATCTGCTGTGCCAGGAGGAGGCCGCTCACCCTCGCCTGGCCTCCCCGGCCCCACTTACCCCAGGGCCAGGTCACCCGCACACTGCACACCACAGTTCATAAGGTTATCTTTGCTTGTGTGGTTTTGCCGTCCCCCCACAAGACTGCAAACTCCACGGGGGTAGGGCTGTGTCTCTGTTCTGCTCACCCAGTGCGAGGTAGGCTATGGGCTCTCAACAGATGTTTTTTAAAGAAAAGATTATCAGTGTGCATTATTTCTGTCATAATGATACTGGGAACTACAGGAGGGAATTACATTCTCGTAGGATCTCGGAGTTCTGTGCCTCCCCCAGCAGGGCCACGTGCAGCTGGGGTGGAAGAAATGGACTGCTGGACAAACCGATGAATGAATGAATGAATGAATGAATGAAGCCCCACTCAGCGAGCTTAGCCAGAGAGCCCGAAGCAGAAGTGACAGATCTGGGCCGTCTGAGACCAAATCTTGTTGGAATTAGCGTCAGGTCTGGATTTTCCGCCGCCCCGAGAGAAAGCCCTGTTAATGCTCTGGCGTGTGCCCAGTGCCGCCCTGGGGCCCAGAGCTCAGGGGCTCTGAGGGGCTGCCTTGGGGTTCAGCTCTCTGTGGTTTCCATCTTGAATTTCCTAACAGTCGTCTCTGATGCTGTGGTGTGAGTGAAGTCCACTGGGACCGTGGAGGCTCCGGGAATGTGGCCTCCCCCCACCTCATCACCCCATGACGGTTCAAGGCTGCCCGCTCCCCCCCCCCACCACCCTCCACCCCAGGAGGGCCTGGGCATGGACACCGGGAGGGTCGAGGCCTGGTGCATCCTGCATCTTCTCAGGGAAGGTGGGGCAGAGGTCACCCCTGCCCCCAGCTGGCAATAGGCAACTAGTTGGGTGCCCTGTGCGCACCCATCCAGGTACCAAGCACATCAGGCATTGAGATCACAATTCCTTGGGAGGTGGCTTGGTGACCCTGGGTGTGAGCGGCGGGCCCGTGGGGAGGACAGGTGGACCTACATGGGCGTTTTGTGCCAAGCCCACTAATCACACAACACGCCCTGCCTCCCGGCTCCTGTGACCAGCCCCCTCTGGTCCCAGAGCACAACCGTGTCGCAGGCCCTGCTTTCTGCTCAGGGCCGATGCCACCGCTCCTGTTTTACAGAGGACACCAAGGCTCCAAGAAGGCGGGAACGTCACCCAGCTGGCTAGTGGCGGAGGCCAATTGCAGCCTTCTTTCCTCCCCCGTGTCTTCCTTGAACCCGGCAAGAGGTCGGCCTTATGGCATGCAGGGGCTGCCAGCGAGCAGCCCCGCCCTGGAGGCTACTGCTGGCTCCATCACCGAGACCCAGGGCCCCCGCTCTGACACCCGGGTGACCCCAGCTCTGATGCCCAGTTGACCGCAGCTCAGGGCTTTCTCAGGCCGCCCAGCCACCCAGCTCACCGCCCTCTCCTGCTGGTCAGCTGCCTGGGGTCTGAGACCCACCAACAGCCAGGCCGGTTCCTCCCTGGGGTCGTGACTCCTCCTGGTCTCCCGGCAGGCCGCGTGCTCCCTGGCGGCTTTATGGCAGATAGGCCCGTGGGCTCCGTTCCCACCCCCCAGACCAGCGCGGCCACAACATGGGCACAAACACAGATTTAAAGAAAGCAAGTGAGAATGGAGGGGAAGGACCTTATGCAAATTTGGCTGACTTTCTGCTAGCCCCAAAAACGTCCTTGGCAGTTTTCCTAACATCCAGCGTTGAAAGTTCAGGGAGGCAGATTCCTCTTCATAAAATGGAAAACTCCCAGAAGTCAGGGCAGTGCTGATAAGGATGGGATTGTCTCAGGGAAGTAGTGAGCCCTCCATCACCAGGGGTATGTAAGAGGGAGGGGTGAGCAACCCCAGGGTTGGGAGACTGTCCAGGGGCTGGGAGCTGGGATGGGGCCCATGGGTTTCTTCCAGCCTGAAGCCTGTGCAGCTCTACTTGGAACAAGCCCTTCGTCTTCCTGCTGTGGCCTCATGTCCCCAAATGCAGAGGTCACAGGGTGAGGTCAGGCAGGCTGCCCTCAACCTCCCACTATACTCCCCTTTGTAGCTTTTCTGATTATTTGGGGAGCCAGCAAGGGAACTGGGAGGAAGACGATCGCGTAGCCTTGACTCTGCCCCTGATTGGATGAGTGGCTTTAGACAAGTATTTGATCCTCTCCAAGCCTCAATTTCCCCATCAGTAATATAGGTCCAGGCAGTGTCCGGATGCTTTGAGCTCCAATCCTCCATAGTCGTCCTCCTCCCAGAGGAGGCCAGTGGCCTGGCCTGAACACCCCTCCAGTCCTGGGACAGAGCCTGAACCCCTGGCCTTACACAGCTGTCCAGGGGCCCCTCCCATCCACCAAGGGGCCCATCCCACCACTGGGGAGGAGGGCCTGCAAACCTGCCACCCCCAACCCTATGCCCCAGGGCTCTAGAAGCCCCTCACCTCCCCTGATGGCCACTGCCCCTAGAGCCCAGTGGCTGTCCTCCAGAAGAGCTTGTGGCCTAATGCTGGGACCAGGCCTGCCCGTGGAAAAATGCCCAGCGGAGCACAGGCTCTCTGCCTCCTGCCTTTTACAGTGGTTCCGAGGGCCTCCAGGGTCTACACGGCTCTCCACAGAAGCTATGGGAGGTGGGAGGGGCGGGAACTGCTGCTCATGCCCACTTTCCAGAGAAGGAAACTGAGGCTAAGCAGATTACACGCCTCAGCCCAGTTCCAGGCCCAGCTGGGGCCTTGGGAAGCCTGACACCACACTGCGTGCCCTGCCTTAGCAACTTGGAGTAACCTACCTTGTGCCAGGCGACAAAGGGGTCCCCAGGGCGCCTGTCCTCCCACCGTCACACAGGGGTCCCCACAGAGGCATCATGTGCCCAGACACTGAAACTACAGCCCTGAGCACCCGGGCCGAGCTGACCCAGTGTCACCTCCTGCCCTCTCCAGGCACACTAGAGACTCAGCATTTGCAAGTCACGCCGGCTGGGATCTGCAAATCCCACCCGTGGAGGCGAGGACCTGGTGGCGCACTGGACGCTGGGCCCGTCGATTCCGAGCGCCGTGGACAGCGAGAGAAGCTCTCTACTGTTTGCCTCCTACCTGAACCCTCGGAAGGAACAACAATCCGACTCTGAAGAACAGCTTCATTTGAACCAATTAAAAGAGGACTGATTTTGCTTTAAATTCGATTTGGGATGACAGCACACTAGGAAACGGGTAGCTGAGTTATTTTTCACCACAAGCATTTGGGCATTTTATATCCCGGGACGGGGTGGGGAGGCTGCATTATTCGGAATCGTTTCTGAGACGACAGACTCACCACAGAGCTGGCCCCTTATTCATGCGGCCGAGGGACAGGGCCATGGTCGTCTTTATGTAACCGCTGAGGTCTCGGGGTGCGGATTACGTCACCAATAATGAAGTGACGTGAGACAGTGAGTCCTGGGCCCTGTCTGAGCCTGTTGGGTTAACGTTCAATCTCAGGTTGTTCACAATGGGAAAGGAAGAGAGACGGGCACCGAGGAGGCGGCTGATTCTGTCCACAGAACACGTAGACTCTAGAGGAGTCTGTTTTCTCCTCCGTGAAATGAGGCTAGTTAGCATCGACGTGGAGGGCTTGCTGGGGACTCAGGGTGGAGTAACTCGAATAGCCCAGTGGCCGGCTTCGAGGTGGAGCCTCTTCTGTCGCTCCCTCTATGGAGCTCAGTTTTCCCATCTGTAAAAGGGACCATCCATCAGCCCTGGCGGAATCCTGAGAAGCAAACGCCTAGAGCGCCTAGCCAGAGCTGGCATGCAGGGGACACACGAACACTGGCTGCTGGGCTCCCAGTCCCATCCGTCCGGTTGTTATCACCCCTAAGAACTCCCCTCTCGGGCCTCTGTGAGCTCGGAGGAAGCTGCCGAGCTGGACCACCCCCTGGGTGTCCTCCCCCCGGAGCTCTGCGGGGAGTCTAACCCCACTTCCGAAGGCCGCACGGAGAGTCTTCCCTCTTTGCAGATGCTGCAGTCAGTTAAGAGCTAATTAAATGGGGGGAAAACCTGCACACTGAGACTTGAACACACAGCTTTGGCAGCCGGGCCTGCACCTGCAGTGGAAGGTCCCCGCAGCCCTGAGCCCAGCCCCCCAGCCCGGGAACCGTGGCCTTGGACCCGCCGCCAGCGCTGCTGCCTCTGCTGCACGATTTCTCCCCACTGGCCTGTGAGCCGGGCAGTGGGGTGTCCACTTCAGCGCCCCCTGCATGGCCTGGGGGACGGTGTCCTGGCACGGTGGGAATGACCTGGGTGGCTCTCAAGTTTGGAGTCCAGGGACGATCTTGTGAGGTTTCTTCGTGGAAAGGAAGGACAGCCCTGTATGCCTGAGGGAGGCCCGCTCTGCCCGGCCACCTGGCCAGGATGACTCGTGTCCCCAAGTTCAGAGTCTCCCTGCCCCCAGCACAGGGCTCCCTGCACCAGGAGGAGGGGCCCTGCCCAGCCCAGCCCTGGGGACCTGTGGTGGGAGACCAGGCTGGAGGCTCCAAGGGGCTTTCTGGAGACAAGCCTGGTCTGAGCCTAGGAGAGGTGCTCAGGTAAAGAGGAGAAAGGTAGTCCTGGCTGAGGGCAAAGCGTGAACTGACAAAGGCACGGGAGCGTGGACCAGGACGAGCCAACAGCAGCGAGGGCTTGGGGGGCCGACGGGGAGCCAGGAGCATCTGCAGGGGCTGCACCAGGTTGGCTTCGCAGCCCCAAAGCCTCATTCTGGCCCTGGGGTGTGGACGCCACAGGCAGCATGGCGTGGCCACAGTCTCAGACCCTGGGCGGCCCCTCCCCATGACTGTCAGGCTCCACAGCCCTCCCAGCTCCACGCCCGGGCCGGGCCCAGGGAGGGGCAGGCTCAGGGTGTTGGTGGAATGAAGAAGAAATGGCCGTTCCGGTGCAGCTGGTGATGGATCTGGACCCGGGGGCTGGGGTTCAGCTATCTCCCCACCCAAGCAGGGACTGTGGTGTGAGTGCCCCTCTGGGGTTCTCTGTGGTCCCCAAAGCCCCCTCTTACAGGCAGACTCCCTAAGTCGTGGAGCACGTGGGAGGGCAACTGGCATGGGCAGGGTGGTCCTCCGGGTGGGTGAGGAGCTGACTGGCCCGCCTCCGGCTTTTCCTGTCAGCCTGGCAGCAGAGAGCAGGTGCCCATCCTGTTTCCTTTTTCTCCACGGCTTCCAGGCAGCTCGGGGCACATTTTGTGCTCAGCCACGAGGGCCTACGCCCTTAGACTGGGCTTTCTGGGCCAGCGCCGCTCCACCCAGCATGGCGATCCCTTATCTTATCCGTAATAATCCCATTGTACCCGAGGCTTTCACTGGAAGCAGCCGCAAATCCTTCTGGCAGGAAAGAAACACATTTTTGTTCCCCAGGGCTCTCTTTGGCCCAGGATTGGCAGCTGACTCTGCTTCCCAGGCAGACTTCAGAGGCCCAGCACAGAACCCACCCGGAGGTCACGCCCTTTCACAGCCCGGCCCCGGGCCGAGCCAGGAAAGGGGATGTAGCCTGTTTACACAGTGGGAGACGGGCTCGGGGTCAGCAGGGAATGGACCCAGGATGCCTGCCGGGTCCCTCTCAGGCCAACAGGACACTCTACCACCCAAACCCCTCACCCTCCGTCTCCACCCACCCCCCCCACTGCTGTATTTGGTGTTCTCAACAGTCCAGCTGGCCAAATGGGAGGCTGACACTCAAGAGTGTGTGAGTGGCAGGGGCAGGAGGGACGACCTGAGGTCTCCTGGCCCCTCGTGACAGACTCAGAGCAGGGACACAGGGTCCTCAGGGCAGGAGACCCTCACCTGGGTCTCCTTCTCCCGTACTCCTCAGCTCCGAGGGTCTGGGCTTCTACTACTATGGAACTCCCACCATCTTGTCCCTGTGAGTCACCACCCACGTCCACGTGATGCCCCTCAAATGCCCCTTGGCAAGCAGGGGAGGCCACCCATCCCTGCCCTGGGCCACCCGGGGAGATGCCAGGCTGACGCGTGGCCGGGTGCCCGTGGTGCTCCACACGGGGCCGCGGAGCCCGAGGGGACTCTGCAGGACACAGGGCGCCTCCAGCCTGGCTGCCTGTTGCCTCCCCCTTGTGTGCGGGGGGCTGTGGAGTGCTGACGGTGACAGGAGGCCAGGGTTCGGCTCGGCAAAGGCCCACACCGGACTCAAGACGGGCCTACAGGCGCCGTGTGTGTGGATCCGAGGCTACAGGGGAATATTTGAGCCCTGCCGACGGATGTGATATAAAAATACAGCCGGCTGCCAGCACAGCCAGGGGGACCGCTTCCTCGCCAGCAAGCGCGGAGGAACCGTGTTTCCTCCCAGCCCAGCCCCCGCCCCCAGAGCCGGGGGCCGCACTCAAAGACGGAGCTGCCTTTCTCAAGAATTAGCAATGCTGCTGCTCCGAGTAATTTTTTTTGTTCTACACTGAGCTGTAACAGAATATTTGCATTATTCTTTTTCCCCCCTTTTCTACAAGCTCAGCAATTGAATTAAAAGGCAGGAGTTAATTTAAACAAATGTCTGTCTGGTACATCTTGTAAGAGCTGCCTCTGCGGTGGGCTGGGCCGCACAGCGCTCAAGCTGAGCCCCACTCAGGACCAGCGCCTTGATCTTGCTGTGGATTTTTTTATTTTGCCTGAAATCTCCCAAGAGCCCAAGGGGAAGCCTTGGGCAGGAAGGCAGCCGTGTAGGATGCTGCTCCAGCGGGGAGGCTCAAAGAGCACCTCTGTTCTCAGGACACCCGAGCTGGGGTGCTTGGGGCATGAGCTCCTCAGAGCTGGGCGTTTCTGGGTTCACGGGGTGCTCTGCCCTCAACACTTGTGTGTCCTGGACCAGACGGTCAACTCTGGGCCTCAGCTTCCTCAGCCACAGACGGGGAGTGACAATGGGAGCCTGGCACCATGGAGTAGAGGTGAAGATGCCGGTACGAGAGGACAGCCACTGGGTGAATGAGTGGGCCGCGGTGGACAGACCTCCTGGACAAGCAGTGGACGGGTGGACAGAGGTCTGAGCCCCTACTCTGTACACCAGAGCAATCTCCCGGAAAGATGGTTCCTGAACCACGTCGGGAGCAGTGGGTGCTCATGGACCCTCGGGGGACGTCAGCACCCCCACTTCAGCAGTGAAGACAGCGAGATTCGGGGCAAGGTGACGGCCGTCCCCCTGCGGCAGGGCTGGGTGAGAAGCCAGGCTCTGTCTGTTCCTCCAGCTGAGAGGGGCTCTCCAGGCAGCAGCTACTACCCGAGGTGAACATCTGTTGGCTGGATGGGGTGTTGAGCACGGGTGCCGGCAGGCCCAGCGGCAGCCCTGGAGGGTGCAGTTGGTGGGATCAGGGGGAAAGGAAGAGGATGTTCGTGCCGACATTCTTCCCTGGGCCGTGGGCCGGGCTACGTGCTCCGGCGGCACACTCAGAGTTCATCCCCCAAGAGCCCTGGGGGTCACCCCACTGCCCCGAGGAGGCCCTGAGCTCAGAGGCAGCACCAGTGTCGGCCACGCCACCTCCGATGGAAGGTCACCCTCTTGGGCCCCCCGTTTGGCTGGCAGGTTGTACCGTAGGTTGTCAGGCCCAGCAGGGCCTGAGCTTCCAGCAGCCCCCCACTTCACAGGAGGGGTGCTGAGGTCAGAGAGGGCAGGCGACGCCTGAGCAAGCTCAGCAACCCCGCAGCAGGGCCGGGCCTCCGGCACGGACGCCCCGCCTAGGCCCCTGCCCGGTGGTGGGAGGTCAGACATGCTCTGGTCGGCCCTGGCCAGCCACTGCCACCACGCCTCTCCCCACCATCCCTGGGTCTCGAGTGCCCCACCCGCCCGAGCCTGAACACAGCAGGCGTGAGAGTGTGGACACGGTCTGGGAGAGCTCCTCCCAGCTGGGGTAACTTGGGGTGATGGGGCTGCGCAGCCGCAGTGGGTGGGGTTCTTCTCCGAGACAGCCCTGGCAAGTCAGACCAGGGAAGGGGCCTATCTGGCTCCTGATCTGTGGGGCAGGGGCTTGGGGATGAAAGGCAGGACCCAGGGCTGACCCCTCCCTGGGACAGACAAGGACAGACGGGTGGTGATCCAGGAGAGAGCTGGGCTGGCAGGCAGGGGCTGGGAGGGGGAGCGCACATATGGAAAGGCCAAGGGGCCCCCGGAGAGGGACAGGAGGACTGGATGGCGACAGCAGAGATCCCCAGCACAAGCCCCTCCAGCCCACCAAGCTCTTGTGTGTGTGTGTCTGTGTGCGTGTCTGTGTTTCAGGGGAGGGACCTCTGCTCCCCCTCGCAGTGCCCCCAGCTATCTAGGGTTTCCAGGCTCTGCCGTGGGGGCTGGAAGAGCCTGGGGAGGCCATTCTAATACTTAACGCTCCCCTCTCCTGGCCACCCTCCTCAAGCCTCAGTGTGGGGCGAGCATGGACACTGCAGGGGGAGCTGGGACAGGGGGCAAGGCTGGGCGGACCGGGGGGGGGGGGGGGGGCCCGGACTCAGATGCAGGGTTGGAATGAGGGCGGAGGGGGGACAGGCAGGCTCCAGCCCCCTCCCCAGCCACTGCAGGCTTTTCCCACCCCCACTGCTTTTGAGAGTCATGTTCAAAAACAGTGAGAATCTGGTGAAAGCCTCTGGTCTGGATTAAGGGTCTGGGGGCGTGCCTTGGCCTCAACCCCGCCCAACCTGTGGGTGGGACCTACTTCTGAGCAGGTCTCCCCCACCCTATCTCCTCCGAAGAGAGGAGCCCACCAAGTGCTCAGAGGCAGGGGACTGGCCCAGAGTGACTGGAGGACAGAACCGTGGATAGTGAGAGCCCCGCCTCCCTCCACCCGCGGAGGCGGCTCCCAGGCCGGGGCAGGCAAGGATGGGGAGGGGGCAGGGATTGGGAAAAGGGGGAACAGTCCTCCAGGATCTAAATTTGGGGGCTCTTGATTTCTTCTGCCTCAGTTACAGCACAAGAATTTTGAGTCTATATTTTGCAGGTACATAAAACATTTAGCTTTAAAAAAAGACCCCTTCTCTCATGCAGAAGGGGAGGCTGGAATCTGGGGACCTGGGAGGAAGTGAGGCAGGGTGAGGGTCTGGAAGGTGCCCCCACCCCGGCCGCTGAAGGACTGACTGAGGCACCCACCACTTAGATTACAAAGGTTTATTTAGAAAATAGTTTGGCTGTTTTGGCTGTCATTTTTGGCAAACATTTAATGCTTTCAGTAACCAAAGATTGTCAGTGCTCTCTCCTCCCCCCCAGACAGCCGCCCCCACTAGTCCTGGGGAAGTCAGCCCTTGCTCAGATGCGGATCCGGGGTGGTGGTGTTTGGGAGGTCTCTTTTCTCATCCATGTGGGGAGTTGCATACGCCACTGCTTTCTATGACCCTGACCTCACAGCCACACCTTGGCAGGGGCCCCCGGAGCTGGATCCAGGCCTGGAGCCCCAGAAGCAGCCCCTTGCTGAGATGGGAAGGCAGAGGGGTCTCCCCTCTCTCCTGCCCCCTCCCTGGAGGCCCTGCGATCCCTCAGCCCAGGCTCCTGCCCTGCCATCCACCCTCCCCTGCGCCCTGGAAGCCAATCCATCCCTGGGTTTCTGAGGAAGCTGCTCCCGCTTTCTTCCGGGGTGGGGGTGGGGCACGCCAGCCCGCCCCTCCGCCCGGAGCTGTCCAGGGTCTCCGCGCGAGCGGGGCGCGCGGGTCACTGCCTGAAGCCCCGTCTCCTCCGTCGGAAGAGAATGTGCTTGAAGGAGCGCCGGAAGTCCTGGTTGAAGACGGTGTAGATGACCGGGTTGAGCGAGCTGTTGCAGTAGCCGATCCAGAAAAAGAACTTGAAGAGCGGGCCGGGCACCTGGCAGGCCTCGCGGCAGATGCCGTACAGGCTGTAGCTGAAGAAGAAAGGGAACCAGCAGAGCACGAACACGCCCATGACCACCGCCAGCACGAAGGTGAAGCGCTTCTCGCGCGCCTGGGCCACCTTGCGGCGGCACACACTGCTGCGCGCCCGGCGGCGGCGCGACAGGAAGAACTCGACGGACCGCGAGCTGGCGCGCGACAGGCGCCCGCCGGGGCCCGGGGACCTCGCGGCGGTCAGCGCGCCCGGCTCAGCCGCGCCCGGCGCCGGCTCCTCCGCGCCGCCCGCGTCCCCCTCGCCGCCCGCGTCCCCTCGCCGCCCGCGCGCCGCCGCCCGCCCGCCGCAGCGCGCCCCGGCGCCGCCGCCTCTCGGCCGACGCGCTGCTGTCCTCGGGCTCCAGGTCTGGGCGCGGGGGCCGCGGGGGCGCGCAGTGCCCGTTCTCGCCCGCGCCCGCCGCCGCGCCCAGCCCGTTCTCCGTGGTCGGGGACGCGCCGTCGGGGCCCGCGGGCGCGCGCTTCTCGCTGAGCGTGCGCGTGCGCAGCTTGGCCACGCGGTAGATGCGCGCGTAGACCAGGCCCATGATGAGGCAGGGCGCGAAGAAGGAGCCGATGCAGGAGGACAGGATGTACCAGGTCTCGTCGTTGAGGCCGCACTGCGGGTAGGCGGCGCCGTCGGGCTGGCGGTAGAGCGAAACGAGCGGCGGGAAGGAGATGACGGCCGAGATGAGCCACACGGCCACGATGGTGGCCTTGACGCGGCGCGGCGTGCGCTTCAGGTTGTACTCGACGGCCTGGGTCACGGACCAGTAGCGGTCCAGGCTGATGGCGCACAAGTGCACGATGGACGAGGTGCAGAAGAGCACGTCGAGCGCCAAGTACACGCCGCACCACACCTGCCCGAAGTACCAGTAGGCCATAAGCTCGTTGGCCAGCGAGAAAGGCATGACCAGCGTGGCCACCAGGATGTCGGCTGAGGCCAGCGACACCAGGAAGAGGTTCTGCGGCGCACGCAGGGCTCGACTGGTCAGCACCGCGATCACCACCAGCACGTTGCCCACCACGGTGAAGACGATGAGGAAGCCCACCAGGGCCGCCAGCCCCGCCACGGCGCCCGCCGAGTACTGGCCGGGGGGCGGCCCCGAGGCGTTGGCCCCGCCGCTGCCCCCCTCGCCGGCGCCGCTCGCGTTGGGGCCCGCCGCCGTCGCCGCTGCCGCCAGCGCCGCCGCCAGCGCCGGGGACGCCATGGTCCTCCCGTCAGCTACGCGGTCCCGCCTGGAGCTGGGGCGCAGCCGTGGCAGCTCGGGCGCCCCGCAGCCCGGGTCGGCGCCCGCATCGCCGCCTGCTCCTTGGGCGCGCCCGCCAGGGACCGCGGCGCCTCGCAGCCGGCCCTCGGCCGTGGTGGCTCGGCGGGCGAGCGGCGCGCCGGAGAGCGTGGCTGCCGGGCTCCCCGCAGCTGCCGCGCGCGTAAGTGCAGAGCAGGAGGCGCCCGGAGCCAGCGGCGACGCGGCGGTGGGGGGGAGGGGGGCAGGTCCCGGGGTCCTCGCGCGGCCCCGCCCTCAGCCCCGTTCACGGGGTGCGCCCGGGCCGCGAGCCCACGGCGACGCGGCGCCCGAGCGGGCGTGCCCGAGCGGCCCCGCGGCCCCGGCGCCCGGCAGGGGCGCAGGCTCCAGGCGGCGGCGGCGGCCCGGGCGCTCCGCCTCCCATCCGGCCGGCTAGGGCTCGGCGCGCTGGGGCGCGGGCTGCCGCTCCTTCGGACCCCCGCGCCCGCGCGCAGCCTCCCGCTCCAACTTTACTTTCCCGGGCAGGGCGCCGGCGCCGCCGCGCGTCCTCCTCCTGCTCCTCCTCCTGCTGCTCCCGGCGCGGGCGCCCCCCGCGGTCCGCGCTCGGCCGTGCGGGCGCCGCCTCGCGTGCCCCGCCTGCCTGGCTCGCCCGATCCGCGGCGCCGCCGCCGCCGCCGCCGCCGCCGCCGTGCGCTCCGCGCGAGCGCAGCCGCCCGGGCTTGGCTCCAACTTGGGTAGAGTTGCGCAGCGGGGCGGGCGCGCGGGGCGGGCGCGGGCGGGCGGGGGCGGCCTGGCGGGCAGGCCAGCGCCGCCGGCCCGGGGGAAGCGGGCCCGGGAGCCCGCGGCCGCCTCGGCGAACCTGCCGGCGCGGCGCCGGGGAGGAGTCCGGGGCGGTGGCGTAGGGCGCGCGCGCTTGGTGAGGGCGCCCCCTCCAGGGCCGCCTGCAGCCTGCGGGACCGGGCTGAGTGCCGGCTGGCCTGGGCGGTGAGTTCCAGAAGCCTGCTCTTTCTAAGACGGAAGCCTCCTCGCCTCCCCCGGGCACACGCACACGCGGGCGCGCACACTCGCGCGCAGCACTGGTCGGCTTGGGGTCCGCGGCCTGATTGGAGAGCCAGCCTCTCGCAGCCTGTCGGAGGACGCGACGCTGCTGGGTGCGCAGCGGTGCTCCCGAGTGCCGGTCCGGCTCCGATCTCTGTTGGGTGCTCCAAGGCAGAGCCGCCTCCCCACCGGCGTCCTCGGTTCCCTCCTCTGCCCGCTTCCAAGCGCTGCCGGAGCATGAATCATGACGGCGGTGCCTGTGGAAGCCCTGGGCAGGCTCCCAAGCTCTGCACCCATGTTGGCATTATTGAAGTTTAATTTTTATGCTCCGTGGCCCTGCTTTTAAAGGGGGGGGGGTGATGTTCAAAACCATTGCCTCTGACAAACACCCAAAACTGAATTGCCCGGATGACGCGCGGTTTTGCGTGGGTGCCTCATTCCTGCAGGCTCAGGGGTGAGCTGCTGGGGTAAGCCCGCTTACCCCTGTCCCACGCGCCTGTGCGTTCATTCCGCAGACGTGCACTGTCGCTCCGCGGCCTGTGTCGGGTGCTGGTCCCTGCCTCCAGGCAGCCTGAGGTCTGTGGATGACAGAACCAGGGGAGGAGGTTGGAGTTCCCAGGCCTGGCATTTCTCTCTAGGACGAGCGAGAGGACCTTTCCTCCCAGCAGTTCGGAAACACACCCAGGCTGGCCAGGCGGCTCCCCCACTGCATCCTCAGATGGGAAGGGGGAGGGAGTGTGCTGCCCCTGGGTACTAGGAGAGTGTCCCAGGGAGGGATCGAGCACCCCCCATCCAAGTGATGCCTAGGAATGTGCGTGGCTTGGGGGCTGCTTCTCTCTTCTCCAAGCTTCAGAAAGGTTCAGTGGTCCTTAGAGGAGAGCACTGCTGTCTCAGCAGAGGTGCCCACATGGAGCTCTGGCACCCTTGTTAACCAGTTCCACCGAGGAGAGGGAGGGGGTGGGGGAGGGGGGGAGGAGGAGGAGAGGGTCAAGCCAGGGCCAGGCCAGAAGTCAAACATTCCAGATGGTGAGCCTGTCTAGGAAGGGCTGAACCGCCTATGCCCATCCTGGGCATTTATAGACTTGTGGGGAGCAAAGCTATGACTGCATGTGAGAGGGGTGTGACCCAGGGAAGGTAGAGAGCCACCATCCTCGTTCGAGGTCCTCCTGGTCCTCGAGGCCTGGAAGGTGTCACTGATCCAGGGCACCCGGGGTGCATTCTGCAGGGAAGACCCCCCACACTTGCCTCCTCCATCGTCGGCTGGCACGGGCCCTTCTCTGTGTCAGTCTTCCTCCTGGGGTGTTAGCTGTCTGCGCTGACACGGCCACACACTGAGATGGGTGCAGTGAATGCCACCAGTGCCCTGGGGCTCCTCCCCCACCCGGGGGTTGTCAAGGTAGGCTTTCTGGAGGAGATGACTTCTGAGATGTGTTTGGGCCTGGCTGGCCGAGTGACTCAGGTCCCTGGGGACGCCTGGTCCCCCTTTTGACCTCAGGCTGCAGACATCACCCAGCAGTGACCACCTCCCTGGTGTAACCGGGAAGGAGGCAGGAGGAAGCGCCTCTCCTCCGGGTCCAGGGCCCGGAGCCAAGGGGCAGAGGAGAGCTGGGTCCCTCGAGGAATCCTTGGAGTAGAGAAGCCGTCTGCTGGGCTTCGGGGCTGCAGCAAATGCAGGCCTGCCTGCGTGCATGGGGCGCCGGGGACTGCAGCTGTTTGAAAAGGAGGCGGAGAGGGCTCTTTGCCCAGACAGTGAACATCAGGCTTGATAACTGCTCCCGAGTATCCTGTAACAAGCAAGACAGCATGCACTCCGAAAGGCTGCCTGTCCCGATGAGCTGTTGACGGCCAGGCCCGGGCTTGGCAGGACCAGGAGGGGTGACAAGGAGGGTGCTGTGTAGTCAGGCTGCCCTGGTGGGGATGGGGAGGTGGGGGTGTTGGGGACAGGGTGTGGGACATCTCAGAAGGAAAACCACATAGAAGCAGAGCATCCTGGGGCTGCCAAGGCATCCTTGCCCTTCATCCCATCTGTGACGAGTGGCCCACAAGGGAAGGATTGGTCCAGCCAGGGCCACACAACCATGGGACATTGGGCCCTGCACCTAGCTGCCGTGAGAAGGAATTTGGGCGGCTGCCTGCTGGGTGTACACCCCGTGGCATGCAGTGCTCTGTGCTCCACGAGTGGCCTTAGGTGGAGGGGAGCTTGTCTCCTGGAACTGTGTCCCTGCACATACAGGTATGCATGCACACCCACTCACACATACCTGTGTGCACATGCATACACACCCGTGTGCACACATATCCATGCACACCCGTGCTTGCATACTCACATACATGTGCACATACACCTCCACATGCATACTGCTTGTGTGCACATGTACATACACACACCGTGTACGTGATACAGTACATTCACACAAGTATTCATGTGCCTATATAATGCACACATATATGTGTGTGCCTCCACAGCAGGCATGCATGCACACACACCCACATGTGCATGCACATGCATCCACACACTGTGCACCTGCATGTGCACATCATGTATTCATGCCCACACATATACTGTGTGCACACATGTCCACACACATGCAATCATGTACACGTGCAGTATGCACACGTGCACAAATCCGTGCATGCACACCTCACTTGTGCATGTACATGTATCCATACACATGTGTGTACATGTGCACACACATTGCTGCAAGTCACTCATGCACCCACACACGTGCATTCACATGTATCACATGTACACGAACACGTGCTCACCCACACATGTGCATGCACACATGCATCCACACTGGCGCAGGTGCCTGGGGCCTCGCTCACCCCCTGGGCTGCAGGGAGGATGTATTTTTGTCACCCCGTTGCGGGCAGCTCGCACCAGGTTTCAGGCTGGGTTCTGCCTCACCTCCTCGGCCTGCTCACCTCCACCCAGCTTGTTCAGATGGTTCTTCAGCTGGCTCGCTCCAGGCTGGGAGCCCGTTTGTCACTGCCAGCAGTGGACTCCGGGCCCTGACACATGCTGTTCTCCAGGCCGGCAGCCCTGGGCCTCGTCTATCTCTGGGCTCTCCTTTTCCTTCAGAATGTGTTGCATGAGATTCCTCCCTCAGGGGCCCCCCTGATCTCCCAGGCTGAGGCCCCTTTGCTGGCCTCCTGTGTGCCCCTCAGGGGCGGGCCATCATCAGTGACCATGTCTCTCTTGGCTGTGGGCTCTTGAGAGCAGGCCACATCCCTGTCCCATTGTCCGGGGCGGAGCCTGGCTCACGGCACATGGTAGGGGCTCATCGAAGCGTGGTAGAGGAATGGGGGGGACAAAGGGTGAGGTCAGGAACGCTGCAAAGGGCTCGGGGTCTTCCATCCTCCTCAGCGTCACTGGATGCCCGTGGTGTGCTGGGTGCAGGTGGTGCCTGGCAGAGCACAGAGATGCCTCACATGGCAGTTGCCTATGCTGGACCGCCGTGTCCCCCGCCCAGCAGGCCCTCTCTGCCTCGGTCTGTGGGGTCGGAGCTGTTGCATGTGGACTCAGCCCCCCTCTCATTCCCTTACTTGCCGACTGGCTGCTCTAGAGCCTCCTGCCTCCCTGGGCCTCAGTTTCCCCATCTGTAAGATGGGGTATTGGACTGGATGGTTCTAAGGTCCACGCTAGCTCTGCCTTCACGTGGCTCCGAGCTCCTGGAGGTGGGTGTTGTGTCTGGTCTGCCGTATTCGCCCCTGGCTGGTGCCTGCAGGGGAGGGGAGGGGTGGGCGCCGTCCACCTCGCCAACTGGTGCGGGCACAGAGGGAAGTGGCCTGGCTGTCCAGTCTGCAGACCAGGAGGACTTGTTTTCTCCTTCGAGCTGAGCTGTGGGTTTTTTCCCCATGTTTATTTGAAATTTCATTTTTAAAGATGAGGCAGGGAAAAACGCAGCTTGCTTCTCTCCCTGCCCCTCCCTGCAGAATCCCAGACCCGCTTTGTCTTGTCAGAAGGCGGCCAGATCCACTGGCCTGGGGCCGTGCTCTGGTGCACTAACCCGCAGACCGAATCTGTTGCGATATTGATTACATTGATGGATTTGGCTCAGCTGAGTCCTTACTGAGCTGGCGGAAGTCCCTGTGGAGCGGGAACTGCTCCGGGGACCGTCTTTGATTTGCGATGATAGATTAGAGCAGTGGGTCAGCGCGTCTTATCGAGCGAGCACCAGCCGTGCGCCTCGCTCAGCCCAGGGCCCCTGAGGTTCAAGCTCGAACCCACCTCCCCTGTCTGGGCTGCCGCACAGCCTTCTGGTGGCTCACCTGCCTCCAGTGGCCCCCCTGCCAGCAGCCCCACACTTGGCTGGGTCCTCCCTTCAGGGCTCTGCTGCTGCCCAGAGGTCTGAGCCTGGCATTCAGGGCCCTCCTAGACCTGGCCTCCACCCCGGATGTGGGGGTCGGGCTGACCAGGTGTCCCCACACGACCTCGGGAAGCCGCCTTCCCTTTCCGAGCCTCCTTGGCCTGTAAATGGCCATAACGGAGTCCCTCCCCCTGTGGCCGATATGCAGGCTCTCCAGAATGATGTCTGTGCAGCAGTGACCCACGGGACATGCAGGAGATGGAGGAAGCACGTGGTGACGCCTGAGGGGTCTTCTGACCTGCCTGGGGGCTCAGGGAGGACTTTCTGGAAGAAGCAAGGGCTAAGCTCAGATGGGAGGATGAGGAGACAGGGCCTGTGGGAGGGGCAGGCTGGGGAGGGTGTGTTCTGGCCAGTCACTTGGGTACCAGCAGCCAGCACCCACTTCCTCCTTGCTCCCTGAGGCGGGAGGACTCTCAGATGACCCGCAGTGACCCCAGCCCTTGATTAATTCCTTCCTCTTGAGTGTGAATGTGATGGTTAGGGCCCTAATCAGTTGACTTTGAGTTAATCAAGGAGATTATCCTGGGTAGGCCCAACCTGATCAGTGCGCCCTTTAAAAGGTGGTGAGGTGTCAGAGATGCCTTCCTGCTGGCCTTAGAGATGAAGGAACATCATGCGGGCCCAGGGCGGGGACCTGAGGATGGCCTCGAGGCACCGAGGGCGGCCCCAGCAAGCAGCCAGCAAGGAAACGGAGACCTCAGCCGCACCACCTCCAGGAACCGAATTCCACGGACAACTGCGTGGGCTTGGAGGGGCCCCGGGCCTCCGAGGAGAGCACAGCCTCAGCCGACACCTTAATTCAGCCTCCAGACCCCGAGCAGAGGACCCAGCTAACCTGTTCCTGGACTCCTGGCCCACAGAGACTCTGAGATAATAAACGTGTGCTATTTTAAGCTGGTGAATTTGTGGTAATTTGTTACTCAGCCTTGAGAACTAATACACCCACATACCTGGCTTGTTCTGGTGGAGGAGCAGTGATGTGCCCAGGAAGGGGGAACCCCTTCCTAGCCCCAGGGGGAAAATGATGACACCACTAAGTATCTCATGATGGATCCATTTCACTTCCCCGTGGCTGGAGGAGAGCGGCCATGTGACCTGTTCCCAGCCAACAAGATCTCCCTGGTGACAAGGGAGAAATGTGCAAGAAGACCCACTGCCTTGCTACCTGTTAGGTCATGCATGTGTGAGGACATGATGGCCGGAGCTGCAGTAGCTCTCTTGGGACCAGGAAGAGCTGACAATGAGGATGACAGCCACAGGAGGAAAGAGCCTGTGTCCTTAACGCTGTTGCTCTTCAACCTCCACACCATCTCACCTGGAGCCACCCTTTGGCCAGATTTCCTGCCGAGGGAGACGCTAAATGGCCTTATTGTTTAAGGCCTTATGGAAGGAAGGTTCCGTAACCTGCAACTGAATGCATGCTGGTCGATTTGCCGTCCACAGGCATATTCTGCCTCCTTTTTAGAATCACACACAAAGATGTCTGTGTCCTAATCTCCAGAACCTCTGACTGTGTGACCTTACGTGGCAAAAGGGACTTTGCTGATGGGATTAAGTTAAAGATCTTGAGACGGGAGATTATCCTGGATTATCTGAACAGACCCTAAATGTAATCGCAAGGTCCTAAGTAAAAGGAGGAGAAGAGATGTGACAACGGGAGCAGAGGGAGGGGTGAGGCGGGGAAGGGCCTCCAGGCCAGGCGCTCCTGGAAGCTGGAAAGACGAGGACACGGATTCTCCCTGGAGCCTCCAGAAGGAACCAGCCCTGCCAACCCATTTTAAACTTCTGGCCTCCAGGCCTGTAAGATAATCAATTTGTGCTCTTATAAGCTATTAGGGGTTTGTGATCATTTGTTATAGCAGTGAGAGGAAAGGAACACAGAGCTCATGGGTGTCTGGGGGATGGATGAATGAACGAATGAATGAATGCAGTAGATATGACAGAACTTCCTGAATGGTCTGATTGTAGACACGAGGGATTGCCATCCACACAGTCCTCTCTCAGCCACCGAGTCATCGTGTGATGGACGTCACCTGCCCTCTCTGAGCCTCAGTTTCCCTCCTGTGACCTGGGGAGCAAGACTCAGTGGTCTTCCTGGATATGTGTCTCCTGCAGGCTGGCAGGTGCCACCAGGAGAAGAGAGCCGAGCTGAGCCGGGCTGCTGGACTCCAAGGAGAGCTTGGAGACACACCTTCACCCTGCTCGGCCTGCAGCCTCTGAGCCGCGGGGACCTCATCGCACCTGCAGGAGAGCTGGGATTATGTGTGTTGGTGCCTAGGAGGATCCCACTGTCTCCTGGCAGCCCTGGGTGCCTGGCTGTGGGAGGGGGGCCTTGGAGGAGGGCTGATGGTAGGTTTTTCTTTATATATCTCCGTATTGTTTAACTTGCTCCGAGAGCTTGACTTACCTTGGCAGATTAAAAAATTCTAATAAAAGAGAACTGAGAGCTTACACTGCTGGTGCTCAGCAAGCTCTGGGTGAGTCACCGTTGACATTGTCGTCGTCATGACCACTGTTATCTTGTATCCCAGCTGATTGAGTCCACTTTGCAAAGTGCCATCGGGCCAGGCCCCAGCCTCTGCTTGCACACCCTGGGCGACAGGGAGCTCCCTCTTTCTGAGCAGCCCACTTCACCTAGGATAGCTCTGATCGTTTTCCACGTTGAGCACAAGGTTCTGGTGCCCCTCTGCTGGCCTTGGGGACACAGAATCAGTCTCATGCCTTCCTAGAGAGACATGCACAGCCACAAGAGGGGCCCGAGCTGGCTGGGGGCGGTCAGAGGGGCTTCCTGGAGAGGGGGCTTCTGCGCCTGGCCTTCATGGTGGAGGGGAGACTTCCTCTGCCAAGCAAGTTGCTTCTGGGCAGCTTCCCCCACTGCCCCCTCCCCACCTCAGCCAGGCTGCTCCCGGCCCCTGGAGCGGAATGACCCTGGTGTTGGCACACTGCCTGTGTGGACCTGCCTGCCTCCTGCAGGGGCCAGGCCCCCAGGCCCCCAGTGCCCCCCATCCAGGGCTCTCTCCTCTGGACATCTCCAGGGAGTTGTCAGGATGTTCAGCGGGTTTTGAAAGCCTCTAGTTTTATTTCACTCTCTCGGGACCCCGAGAGTTGGGTGATATTAACATCCCCCCTTTGCAGAGAGATGAGAGAAGGGAGGCTTTCCGGTGCAGACGTGGCTGCCCAGGTTCCCAAGGAGCGTTCCGGGGGGTGAGACTCAGGCTCAGCTCCCTACCCATCCAGCCTCACTGCCCACAGTGGACGCCTCATGGTGACCACCCACCCCAACAGAGACCACTCCTGGGACCCTGACTTGAAGCTGGGGGCTTCTCTCCCCAAAGTGGTCTCCCTGAGAACTCCCAGTTAACCCCTGTTGTCCCACTGCTGGGGGCTGCTGTCTGCCCTGTAGCCTATTCCAGCCGGGCCCCCAGTGCTAAAGAGCCCTTCATCCCAGCGCCCAGCCTGGTGAATGAACGAATGAAGCTGACTTCCTTAGAGCCCCTCCATGAGGAAGGCGTTTTTTATTCCTGCTTTACATTAAGACAGTCAAGGCCCAGGGAGTGCCCCAGCCTGACCTCTCCCCACGCCACGTTCTCTCCGCTCTGCCTCGCTGCCTCTCATTCGCTGAGCACGGGCTATGTGCAGGGCTTGGCAGGGGAGGGAGAGGCAGATCCCGTCCTAACTGTAACAAGGTTAGGGACCCCGGGACGCTGCCTGCTCTCACACTCGAGGGGAAAGCGCAGGCTGAGCCGCAGGGAGGGGGGCGGGGCCCACATGCCTGCAGATAAGGGGTGCGGCATCCATGTGTTCACTGAGAGGCTGTCATCTCATCCCGAGGCCTGACGCCTCGGTCGCGTTGCCCCCACATAGGGTCTGGGGAACATGCCTGGCGGGAACGGTTAATTAAATGAAAGCAATTTCACAGCCACAATTTCTGAATCTGACCGTAGCAGACGAGTGCTTCAGAGGCAGGGGGGTTCAGATATTTTCCGTTGTGTTTGGCTTGGGTTTTTTCAGAGAGGAAAATGCACACGAGCCCTTGCCATGTTTAGGGGAAATAAGCTAAGAATGTTCACCTTCGCCCTGACCCTGTGAAGCGTCTCCAGCTTCTTATGTGGATCCTCACCCCCAAGTATTTCTGGGAGGCAGGGAGGCAGACCCGCAGTCCTCGCCACAGTCCAGAGCACTGGAATGTTTGTGTTGGAACCCGGACCTCGTGGGCTCCAAAGCAGCCAGATCTGTGATGTTTTCTTCTTCAGTCTTCCCTTCCCAGAAGGGCTCTGATTTCAATCAGAAATGCATCATGGGAGGGAACGGGGCTGGCCTTTAGGACTGTGGGTAAGTCAGGGTACAGGCGATGCTGCTGTAACAAGGTGACCCCGAAACAGGGGGGCTTGGACAGACAGTTGATTTCTCTCCCACTGGTCTGGACCCAGTGGGCGTGGCGGCCTGACAGGGTTGAGGATCCTGGCACCTGTGACCATTCCTTGGCTGTCCCCAGCAGGGAGCTCCCACCTGGAGGTCTCAGTTGGCTGGTCCAGCTCTAGCCCTTGTCATCACGCCCATGGTCACAAAGGGGGGGTGGGAGGACACGGTCCTCCAATCACAGGGCATCTTCACACAGCCTTTATGCTGACATCCTATTGGTCAGAATGTGGTCACATGGCCATACCCACTGCAAGGAATACTGGGAAATGTAGTCTTTAACAGGGCAGCCATATGCCTCAGATGTATTGAGGGTTTCCAGACCTGGGAACTATTGACATTTGGAGCTGGGTACCTCTTTGCTGTGGGTGCCATCCTGTGAAGTGCAGGAGGTTTAGCAGCATCCCTGGCTTCTTCCCACTAATGCCAGGAGCACCCCCCAGTTGTAACAACCAAAAATGTCCTTGGACATTGCCAGATGTCCCCTGGGAGCATAATCAGTCCTTGTTGAGACCCACTGGGCCATAACAAGTGTCCAAACCCCAGTGTCCAGGGGACCCAGGCTGCGCTGGGGTGAGCCCATGGAGCATGCCCCCTCAGGAGGTAGCCCAGCTACCTCTGGGCTCCACCCTGCCAGTTCTCATGATGGAAGAGGACAGAGATCTGGATTTTCATGTGAAATATCCTAATTGGTTACTGATGGACCTAATTTAAAAAGAAAGAAAGCTGTGTGGTTGTTATGGGTTGAATTGTGTCCCCCCAAAAAAGATATGTCCATGTCCAGAACGCGTGAGGGTGACCTTGTTTGGAAATAGGGTCTTGGTGGATGTAATCAAGTTCAGTGAGGTCACCCAGAGTGGGTGGTATCCTTCTAAGAAGAGACACACGGAGAAGAGGCAGAAGGCCACGTGAAGACAGGCGGAGATGGAGGAGATGTGACCACAGCCCAGGGACGCCTGGAGCCACCAGAACTGGAAGAGGCAGGAAGGATCCCCCCAGAGCCTCAGCGGGAGGCAGCTTGCCGACACCTTGCCTTCAGACGTTCATCCTGCAGAGCTGGGCGAGAATAAATTCCTATTTAAGCTGCCCAGCGTGTGGAACTTTGTTGTGGCAGCTCCGGGGAAATAGCAGTGTCCAGGGCTTGTCTGTGCCCCTGGGCTGGAGGCTGCCTGGAGCACCCGCGCCCAGCTCGATGGGCTGGTCAGGGGGTCCGGCTTCAGCGTGCCCTGAGCCCAGCTGCACAAAGTGGATGCAAAGCTGTCAGACCCGTACGTCTGGGGGTCCCTGGGACAGCAAGACAGGCCAGACAGACGAGTCTAGTCACACGCCACCACAGTCTGGGCCTGTAGCCCCCCCACAGAACCTGGCCCGGAGCACGACTGGCGTTGGGCAGCGTGCAGAAGGGGGGCCCTGCTGCCCTGCCACAGCCTAGCTGTGGTGCTGCCGGGTCCTCTCAGACCTTCAGTTTCCTCATCAAGCAAATGGGGAGAATCAAATTTGCCTGGGACCAGACAAGGCCTCCCTACCTGAGTGCTGTGAGCCAGTGTGCACACGGACGGCCATGGGTGTGCAGGCTTGTTCACTCAGGGAATCCGGGGGATGTCTGTGAAGGGCCCGCTCCGTGGCAGCACTGTCTGGGCCCTGGGGATATACGGTGGACAATACGGAGCTTGAGAATGAAGGACGCGAGAGCAGCCGGTGCCTGGCTCCTCAAGTGTGGTGTGCTTTGCCCAGGCTTGAGGGTGGTTGGGAGGGGTTGGGATTGCGGTTGGGATTAGGGTTGGGGTTGGCGTTTAGTTAGGGTCAAGGGTTGGTATGGAGTTAGAGATTAGACTGGAGCTTAGTTGGGATTTGGGGTTGGGGTTAAGTTTATAAACAGAATTTGTGTGGGAGTGGGTTATGGTTAATTTTGCAGCGAGAGCCAGTATTTGAGATGTGGTTTAGATCAAGATTAGGTTCAGTGTAAATTTATGTTAGGATTAGGGTCAGGTGGTTGTCAGGGTGGGGGTGGGGTTAGGTCAGGGTCAGGTGGGGGTCCCTCCTAGGTCTTACCTTAATCGAATGCTCTGTAACCTTTGGCGCCTTGCCACGTCCTGGCCACGGTTTACCCCTCTGAATGAGTAGCTTGGCTCTGAGTTTCTCAAGGCCCTCCCAGCTCTAAAAATTCTAATGAGGTGGGATCTTCCTCAGGCGAGCCCGCATTAGCAGCTATTGTTCTGCAGGAACTCGGGAGTACAGAGATGCTGTCAGAAAGGGAGCAGAACAAAAGAGGAAGCAGATACATGGGGCTCTGGTGTTCTGCTTAGAGAAACTATTTTAACACCGCACATCTCACTGCAGTGTTCATGGGAATCACCCTGGGAAACGAGTCTGACTTCCACACAGGTTTGTATCGGCAGGACGTGTTATCATTCGGTTTCTAGGAAAGAGGAATCATTAGGTGCCTCATTCCAGAGATTGTTTCAATTACAGCAGACAAACACCACACGAGTCCCGCGAGGAAGCACATACCTCCTTGTCATGACCCAGAAGGCGCACGTCCCCCCTTCAGAGTCGCCGCAGTAACAGGAAGCCCCTGCGGCCCTGCCCTCTGCTCTGGGAGGAGAGGAGGGCCGGGCTCCTGCAGGGGAATCCGGGCGTGGGGACAGCGACCCCTTCACTTGGTGTGGTTGCAAGGTGAGACGGAGTCCAGGAGGGGGCGACATTCCAAGGCCCCCCCATCCTCCCGCACCCCACCCCCACTCCCAGCCAACAGACCCAGAGCTTCAAGTCTTTGGGGGACGAGGAGAATTACTGGGTCCCAAGCCGTAGACTGGGCATCATCCTCATCCCCAGGGGCGGCCTGGCCCTCCTCACCCCCACCCTCCATCCGCTGTCCAGGGGAGCTGCCCTGAGCCCAGATGGGCTGGGGCCTGGCCTCAATCTCCCCGCTGCCCCAGAGGGATCTTTCCAGATGGAACTCTGAGCCCACCCTCCCTGTGCCGTCACCAGCAGGAGGAAGTCCAAGCCGGTCCCTAGAACTCACCCAGCCGTGAGGTTTGGCCGTTGCGCCTCTCCCATCCCTCCTGGCTGTGCATGATCCGTTCCAGGAATGCCGACCGCTCTGCTCTTCCCTAGTGCCCCCCCACACACACACACCTTCATGTGTGGGGCCCCTCTGCACAGAGCACCCTTCCCACCATCACCTTCACAGCTCACTCTTCCTCATCCGTCAAGATCAGCTCAGCCACCCCCTCCAGGGAGCCCTCCTGGAGCTCCTCATGCACCTGAGGGCTGCCAAGGCCCCATCATGGGGGCTCATTAACTTCCTCTCCTGGTGCCTTTCCCTGTGCCTGGGGCTCCAGGCCAGAGCCCAGACACTTCACCTGCAACCTCCCAGGCCCAGCAGAGAGTTCATCCTTCAGGAGGGCCAATGCCTAGATATGCGAGCGAGCGGATGAGGAACACAGAGGAAAAGCCTGCCCCACCAGATGAGTTTCCAGGCCCAGGCTGGTGCTGGCCCCACCATCGCCAACCCTCCCTGTGGATCCCTTCTCCCTCCCTCTGCACAATCTCCCGCTCCCCTGTGGCCCCTCGGATGCACTGCCCCCTGACTCCACATGAGCCTAGGCCAGGAAAGCCTGTTTAGCTAAATCCGCCCCAAACAGGTACGCTGTGGCCGCTAAGGGCCCCTCCAGGCTTTGCGGAGGCACAGGGGTGGCTTTCACTCCGCCGCACACCTGACTGCACGCCCTGGGGCTGAGGGCCTGCTGCCAATGCCTGTCTCCTATGCCTCTGCAGGGTGAGCGTTGGATGAGACAGAGGAGGTGACCCCAGCCCCCAGGTCCCCTCCTCAGATGCCGGGACTGCTCCAGCCGCTCTCCTTTGCCACTTTAATTTAATTGGAAGTTCTCGGCGGAACATTCCCTGGGAGGACTCTTTCCCAATGACCAGCCTGCTCCCTGGTCGTTCGCAGTCCTGGCTCGAGCCCATGCTGTTTAAGTGAAAACAGTAACTTCACTTGAATCCGTAGGAGGAAGGCCACACTCCCGGGGGCTGGCCTGTCAGGAGAGATGGAGGATTAGGTGCTGTCTCCCCACATCTGTGCTCGACACAGTGGAGCATTTCGATTTACAGCCCAGCCCTCAGTGCCTGCCCGAAGGCCTCACCCTCAGCCGTGCCGAGCTCCCGGCAAGTGCACCCCTGCCTGCTCTGGAGGTTCCGAGACCGGGAGACGGCCACACCGGCAGGAGCCTCGTGTTCCCCCTCTCATTTCCCCAGGGGCAAACCGAGGCCCGTGCATCTCCAGGTCCAGTGTGTGGACTTGGGTCAAGGGCCAAGGCCTATGGGCACCTCAGCACACCTCTCTCTTCTCCACTACCCCCCCCACTGGCTCCCCGGGCGCACCCCAGTCCCAGCCTGGCTCTGGGCGGACCCTCCCGAGGGCAGGTACTCAGGTGAGGGTTGGAGGGTGGAGGGGCGTGGCCTGTGCCTGCTCCCTGGGCAGAGGTGGGAGACTCGCAGACTGGTTTGGACCGGAGGTCTCCCCGGATCCACCTTCCTGGTGATGCCGCCTCCAGCACCCGCGCCCGCCTGCAGCCTCCAGACCCTGACTGCGACCGCTCAGGCAACTTCCTGAACATCAGATGCCTGCGGCATGTTCTGGTGTCAGCTGGGGGCTGGGCAGAGAATCTGAGACGGGCTAGGATGAGAAGCCAGGGCCGGTCAAGGAGAAAGGTCAGAGCAGGAATGGGCAGCGTGTTGCAATGACCCCTTAGAGGGTGCCCAGGGGACAGGGTGGGGCAGGTGCTCCCCAGACACCCAAACACCATGGCTCTGGGGGCAGCCGGACGGTGGCAGCAGGGTCCCTGGGTTCTGGGCCCTACATCCGCCGAGTGTGACATGCTGGGCGCACGGGGAAACCAACCCCAGGGGGAGGGAGGCAGGACAACGGCGTCCAGGCGCCTGCAGGTGCCAGGTCCACTGGACTCAGTGTGCTGGGGCTGGTTCCACGCAAACATCGCCAGAGCAGCACACCGTGGGAACCGATTTCTATTCGTTTAACGTCCACTCAGGGACTCGAGGGGCCCCGCTCTGATCTTTCCAGGGAGAGGTCAGCAGGGCCCAGCCCCACGGGACCCAGAGGCTCACATCAGCCTGGTGTTCCTGCTGGCCTTGGAAAACCCGTGCCCTTGTCTAATTAAGCCATTAGGAGCCTGTCTCCATGGAAACACTGTACTTGGGGACTCAACACAGATGAATATTTATTCAATTAACAGGGAAACCTTGGCTCCCTGCCGTGAGGGAGGGGGTGCTGCCAGGGGACTGAGTCACCTTTCGGAGGACCTACTGAGGCCTTTCACCTACATGATCTAATTTTCACAGCCACCCTACGAGATAGTCACTGTCACCCCTGTTGTAGGGAAGATACGAAGGCTCAGAGCAGCGCGGCCTCCCCCATGAGAGCCAGAGGCAGAATGTGAACCCCAGAGGGTCTGGTGGGACCTGCTGGCTCTTTCCACAACCCAAGCCACGGGGGAGGCAGGGGAACACCCTTCCACATCCCGGACCCCCAGGCGGTTAAGTCCACAGGCTGTGCAGCCGACGGCTCTGGACCCTGCTGCCTCCGCACGATAGCCATGTGACCCTCATTGGTCACATGAACTGCCCGTGCCTTTGTGGGTCGTCTGTGCCTGGGCCTAATCCTGGTATCTGTCTCCGTCCATCTGCGCTGCTATAACAGAACACCACGGCCGGGGCGGCTTATGAACAGCAGACACTTACTGTTTGCAGTTCTGGAGGCTGGCTGTCCGAGATCAAGGTGTCAGCAGGGTCAGGTCACGTCCTGGTGGGGACCTGCTTCCTGGTTCATAGATGGCCGTCTCCTCACTGTGTTCTCACATGGAAGAAGGGTGAGAGGGCTCTGTGGGGTCTCTTTTGTAAGGACACTAATCTCATTCATGGAGACTCCTCCCTCATATCACCTAATCACCTCCAAACACCCTGACACTGGGGGTTAGGGTTTCAACATGGGAATTTTGCGGGGGGCACAAGCATTCAGACCATGGCAGGACCTCCTCAGGCTGTGGGGAGAACTGAGCACGTCCGGTGCCCCGCACAGCGCCCAGCATGCAGAAGGAGGCCCGCCCGCACTGGGTGGAAAGGCCGAGGAGAGCCAGCCCCGGGCCTGCCCTGAGCCCCGGGGAAGTTCCTAGTGGCTCCTCCCAGGGCACGTGGAGGCAAGAGCGCAGGTCACATCTGAGAGCGGCAAAGGGGATTTGAGGAAAGACAAACCACGTGTAAAAGGGCAGGATCGGGGTGACCCCAAACGGAAAGCAGAGCCATCAAGAAGCCCCGACGTTCCTCAGAGGGGCACGGCGCCTGCTTGCCTCCCACCCCGGGGAAGGAGCCGTCTGGGCACCTCACCCAAACTCCCACCCAGCTGTGAACGTCCACCCGGTGGGGTCCAGCCTGTGTGCCTGCCTTCAGTGTTGGGGACACCAAGGGGACACTCGAGACGTGTCTGTCGAGTTGAAGAAAACTGGACTGAGTTGGGCTGCGATGGAAGGAAATCCCGTCCATGGTGGATGGCCGGGAGGAGGAGGGGGCAGGTCACTGGGCCCTGAGCCAGCCCCCGAGGCTCTGCGGACTGGACCCGCGTATGTGGCTCAGATGGAGCCCCGTCATTCCGAGAGACAGTGAGACTCGGGGGCCTGACAGGCACGGGTCCAAGCCCTGACTCCTCCTGGAGTAACTGCGGCTCCCTGCTCCTGGGCTTCCTCATCTGCAAAGTGGGAGTAAAAATACCAACATGGTCGGACTGCTGTGTGGACATCTGCTTTGTTTCGTTTTATTGAGAAGCCCAGGGCTGGGGCAGGACGGCGCACACACAGGGGTTTCTACTCCGACTCCCTCTCTTTGGCGTCAGGGACTTCCGTTTCAAGATGCAGCCTGACCACACCCTCCACAGCCTCCCTTGCGCCAAATCCTACAACTGATAGCAAAGCCGTATTAACCAAGTGACTGTGCCCGTGCTCACCAGCAAGACGGACAGACGCTGCGAGGTGGAAGGAGGCAGGACGGATGAGGAGGGAGCCGGCACACACCAGTTCGCGGGATGTTGCCACAAAGAGCAAAGGAGTCCTTGCCCCGCCAGGGAGCTGGGAGCCAGGAGCCGGGAGCTGGGCCACTCACACGCCGCCTGGTTGGGCGTTTCAGGAACACCAGGCACCTCGACCAACCGTCCACGTTCCCCGTCCTCCCCCTGGGGCTGTGCCATGGTGAGGCCAGCGCCTGGCTTCCAGCGGGGTGAAGCGAATGCGGGAGCCTGAGGCAGAGAGAGACGCTCAGGAGAAATGGGAACCACTCACGCCCAGAAGACCAGCTGCCTGTGGGCCCCCGACGGTGGGATGGCCAGGCTGTCCCTCACTGTCGCCGAGAACCCCAGGAGGTGCAGCCCTGGCTCCAGCGCTCAGCCCTTCACTGAGTGGGCAGTGAGGACGGAGCCAGTACATCATCAGTCAGAACCACAAAGTCAAGGCAGGGCCTGGCCAAGAACACAAGCCTCCTGAGGAAAGTCAGTGCTGTGAGCTACAACTCACAAACCCCCGAAGGAAGAACTGGTACCTGAGGAGACAGAGTCACAGAACAAGCAGAATGGTACCCGCAGGTGAAGCAGAGCCTCTCAGAGGGACGAGAGAGGGCATCCACCCACGCAACAAAAACAGGCTGTTATAGAACAGGAACAGGCGTCACGCAACAGCCGGTGAGGAGAGCTTCGGGAGGAGACGACGGTGCTGAAGTGAACCTCAGCAGCTGTGCTGAACGGAAGATCGGACGCGCAGGAAGAGCGGGCTGAGGAAGCCGGGAAGGAAGCAGCGCTGGACGCGCCTGCCGGTGTGGTCTGTCCTTGGCGTGAGGAGGACTCAGGAGAGTTTAGAACCGAGGAGGAATGGTCTCTCCGGAAAGGCCAGGCCCACTCTCACTAATGAGTCACTTGGTGAATCTTGTCGTTCCCTCTGTCCTTGCTGCCGGAGCCCACAGACCCGGGCAGTCGCCCGTCTGTCGATTCTCTCCTCACCTCCTCCACAGGCACACAGGCCCTTCGTGATCAGACCCTCCCACCCCACCACCACGGACTCTGGCCTCCGTCACTCCCAGCCACGACATCTACTTGGCTTTCTCGAGCCCCATCGTTTGTGTGGGCGATGGGCCCCTCGCCTATAACCATGTGCGTTTGCTGGGGCCACCATAACAAATGCCATAGCCTGGGAAGATGGAAAGTTCTGGGGATGGATGGTGGTGATGGTTGCATATCAATGTGAATGTACTTAAAACCACTGAACTGGACATTTAACAATGGCTAAAACGGTAAATTTTATGTTATGTGTATTTCACCACAATTAAAAATAAAAAAGGAACAAAAGGGAAGGGCCCTCTGCGTCTCTGGTGAGAACCGGGAACTGGCTGGAGAACACCCTGAGCCAGGCCCCGTGCTCTTCTGACAGCCAGCCCCCCAAGGGATGCGGGGTCCTGGGCTCTGTGGGCGGGGGCCCGCAGCTGGGCCCTGCTGAGCGGGCAGGCAGAGGTGAGGGGCCGCAGCTGGTGGACTCCACTTTCTCAGGGGAGAAATCGGGTGATAGTGGATGCGAGCAGCGCCCGGCCTGTCACAGGAGTGGAGTGCGGGCTGTGCGGCCCTGCTCCCTGGGCTGTGCTCCTTGAGCTGTGCTCCGCGGGCCCTGCTCCTGGGCTGTGCTCGGAGCTCCAGCCCAGGCATCTGGGGGACTGGCCAGGCTCCTGTGGGGGGAAGCAGGGACACCTCTGTCTCCACCTGCCCTTCCCACTGCTCCGCTCTGAACCGGTGCGTCCTGGGAAGCCTGCGAACGTGGAGATTCCCGGCCCCCCACCCTGAAATCGGGGGAGGGCGCCCAGGAATCTGCATTTCACGAGCTCCCTGGCTGATTCTGATCCAAGAGGACTGAGAGACCAGAGTTTGAGAAACTGCTTTAGAATTCCCACAGCTTGTAACGGTCTGATTCCACTTTATCCTTACCACAGTCCAAATCACTTCGTTTGGAAATAATTTCAAACTGCAGAAAAGTTACAAGAATAAAAATAGTACAAAGAACACCATAAGCCTTTTACCTGGATTCAATTATTGCTACATTTTACCCCATTTATTTTATCGTTTGTTCTCTCCCTCCCTGCCTCCTCCTCCTCCTCCTCCTGTCTCTCTCTCTCTCTCCACTTGTGTATGTGACTTTTTCTGAACCGTTTAAGATCAAGCTGCATGCATCATAGGCCTTCACCCTTAAAGAGCAGAGAGACTCTCTTACAGAACCAGTGACATTCTCACTCTGCCACCACACCTCCCTCTCATCTACCCCTCACATTCCCATTTTGCCAGTTGACCCGATAATGTCCTTTACAGCATTTTTCTCTCTGGCAGGGGACCACTCTAGGATCAGGGATTGCATTTATTTGTCTTGTCTCTTTCCTTTCATCAGGAACATTTCCATAGTCTTTCTTTTCTATGTCACTGACTTTTTTGAAGAATACAGTGCTTTTTTTCATGGAACAGTCCTCATTTGGGGTTTGTCTGCTGTCTCCTCATGATTAGATTCAGGGTGCATTCTCAGCTGCAATACCACACGGATGATGGTCTTTCTCCAGCTCCCGTCTAGAGCACACGATGTCCACCTGCCTCTCAAGGGAGTGTTCTTTTTGATGAGCTGGTGGAGGAGGAGTTGTCTGATTTATCTGCTGTATAATTATTCTTTATCTCCTTGCAACTAATAAACAGTCTGAGGGAGGACACTTTAAAACCATGGAGGTAGTCTGCTCCTCCTCAAAATTTTTCCCTAGATTTAGCATCCATTAATGACTCTTGCTGATCCAATCTTTAGTTGTAAATGTTGATTTTCAAACCCAGCACTTCCCCCACGTTCGGTCAGCATCCAGCATCCTACTGAAGCGACATCTCTTCTGTCTCATCTATCTCTCATCCGTCTATCCATCCATACCTCCCTCCCTCCCTCCCTCCATCCATCCATTCATCTATCTATCTATCTATCTATCCATCTATCCATCCCTCCTTCCCTCCCTCCCTCCCTCCATCCATCTATCATCTATCTATCTATCCGCCTATCCCTCCATCCGTCCATCATCTATCTTTCCATCCATCCATCCATCCTTCCCTCCCCCATCTATCTATCTATCTATCATCTATCTATCATCTATCTATCTATCCACCTATCCATCGATCCATCCATCTACCTACCTACTTATCATCTATTCTCGGTATGAACACATGTAATTCATTGGTATACTTCATTATTCTGATGTTCAGATCGCTCCAAACTTTGGCCAGCAGGAGCCCCGTCAAGCTGGCTCCCGAGTCTTTGTGACATGCCACTCTTTTTGGCACCTCCTGACTTGCTGGCATCACAGGATGTTCCAGGCTCACGTCATGCTTTCCCTGCCCCAGCCCTGAAACCAGCCGTCTCTCCGAGAAGCCCTGGTTCCTTTTGGTGGGAAACGCATTGGAAACCAAGGTCTGGTTCAGGTGTCACCGACACAGAGTCCTCAGGCCTTTCAGCAAACAGACCTAGGAACTGTGTGCACATGCACACACGCGTACACATGCATACGTACAAATAGACATATACACGCGTGCAAACACACGACACAGGCATGTCTCAGAAATCCTGAGTTCATACCCATGAGTGAGTCAGTCCCTCCACACAGGGTTCTTCCTCGTCCCCCCATTCCGTGGTTGCATCTCTCCTCTCCCAATAGCAGTGACCCTGTTCCCCGTCCCCGAAACCCTGTAACAGACCCGCAGGACCTGCCAACTGTCCTGTCCACCTCACTGCAAGAGAACAAAATACCACTGATGGTGTTCCGATGTGTTTCCACCTCCCTACACCCCGCCCCTCAGACCTGCCCAGCACCAAGTGTGTCTAGACAAAAACTGGTTCAAGAGTAACTTGGATTCGATCTTAATTTCCTGTTTCTTTTCAGCATGGCCGTGTTCTTTATGTAAAATACAATTGAGTTCATTTTTTTCCAGTTTGCTCTCAATGTTATTTTCTCCTTTCTCATCCTTGTGAATTGAATTGGACAGAGTTGGAAGCAGGATGTGGAATATTAACAGGCTTCCCAAAGTCGAACCTGCATCGAGGGGGGACCAGAGAAGCTTCCCCTTCCCACCCCGTGGGGCACGAGTCCACTGCCTCCTCGTGTGCTCTTCCCGTGTTTCTTCCTTTAAGACGGGCTCCCGTATGTGCGTTTTCTCATCTCCCTCTTTGTCACACACAGGGCAGCACACTGTGCTGCTTTGCGCTTGGACTTTCTCACGTGGTGGTGTGTCCCAGGACCCCCTCCACGCCATGTCACAGGACGGCCCGCTCACCTTCACAGCGCGCCGTCCGCCGTGGGCGTGCGCACGTTTCCGTGCCCTCTGCTGTGCTCGCACACGACGACCTTCTCCGCGTTTTGCAGTTACAGGTGGTGCCGTAAGGAGCGGCCTCGGGGCTCTGCAGTTCTGTGTGGTTGGAGGTGCGTCTTCGGGGTAAATTCCTAGAGGTGGGACGGCGGGTGAAGGGTGGACACCCGTGGAGCGTTGCTGGGTGTCCTGCCTCCCCGGGGGCCCGCGGCTGCGCACGCCGGGCAGCGTCTGGGACCGCCTGTCCTCGCAGTCCCGCCGCGGGGCCTGGGGTCAGCCGTGTGAATTTTTGCCAGTCTGGTGGACAAGGACTGCACCTCGGCGTGGCTTCAGCTTACGTTTCGTTACGTGCGTGAGTTGGCCACCTCTTCCCAGGGCCCAGGGCCATTTCCACAGCCCTTTTCGGGAACTGTTTTTGTGTAGTTGGCTCTTTCTTCTATATGATTTTTGTTTTTGTTCCTCAAGTTTTAAAAGTTCTTTGTTAGAGAAATTAACCTTTTACCTATAAAGTAAATTCTAAATATTCTCTCCTACTTTGTCTTTTAATTTTGCTTATTTTTTCCATGCAAAAGCTCATTTCTTGCAGACAAATTCATCAGTATTTTCTTTCGTTGTATCTGGGTTTTTACTTACGGCCAGAAAGCCTTTCCCGACACTCGACTTGTAGAAGGATTCACCTGTGTTTGCGCCTGGAATTTGGGTATTAAAGCTTTGTACTTAGGTCTCTCACCTTGTGAGTTTATTCTTGCTCGTGGTGTGAGAAATGGATCTAATTTTATCTTTTTCCAAATGATTATCTACTTGTCTGAGCCCCATTTTATGTGAGAGATGCTGATCGCTGGGGGAACAGAGACGCCTCCATCCCTGCACACCGGATCCGTCCGTGCAGCCGCTCTGCTCTGGATCCCCTCCCTCAGCACGGCTCTGTGTCCGCGGGCGCCCCGTGTCACTCAGGCGCACTCTTCACCGCAAGGCTGGGCCGGGCGTTCCCTCGCTTGGGGGGGCCCGTCCCCACCCCACCCGCTCTCCCTCTCCCAGCTGTAGTCTCCCAGCTAATCTGGCATGTTTGTTTTTCCATATGAACTTTAGTATCAACTCCAGCTCCGTGAAAACTGGGCATTGGAATTTTTATTAGGATCACGTTAAATTTATACCCCAAATTAGGGAGAACTGACATCTTTATGAAGTTGGAACGTCCTGACCTTTCTATTTTGGGTCTTTTTTGTGTCTCTCAGGAGTGTTTTATGGCTTCTTTCACATGGGCTGTGAACATTTCTTGCTAAATTTACTGCTGCGGGGGGGGCGGGGTTCTGCCTGTTCTCTGTCTGCCCCTCCAGTGCCCCCTCCCCACCCCCTGCCCTCTGACCTGTGTGGCCGCTTCAAGGGGCTCCTTGCCCTCCAGCTTCTCGCTGTTTGGTCGGTAGGAAGCCCCGGAGAGAATAAGACAGCTGAGAGAGAGGAGGGCTCTGCTCCTCGGCTCGCTGCCTGCCAGGCCCGGGCCGGCTGCCTCTCTGCCACGGCTGCAGCTCCTATGGGGCCGCCCTGTCCCTTGAGCACAAGCACGGCTTCTCTCTGGGGCGGGCCTCGCTCCCTCCTTGATCCCCCCAGGCCTGGGCCGTGCTGGCTCCCCTGAAGCCAGCCCCGGCACTTCATTGTCCGTGTTAGGTCCCCTTTGACTCATCGAGACGGCCCTTCCTGGTCCCTCTCGATCAGCCCGCTGGGGTGGGCCCTCTGCCACCGGCCAGGCCTCCGACCGAAGCGCTCCCCTGGCACCCTCACCTTTCTGCTCAGAGCACCTTGGTTGTTCTGGGTGCTCCTTCTGCTCTCTGATTGTCTTCTGTTGGGCAGACCCCACTCCCGGTTCCGAGGGTGGCCCCAGGCCACCACTCGGAGCATGCTGTCCCGTAGCAGGAGGGAGCTTCAGGGATGGCAAAGGCAGGACACGGGCTTCATTTGGGGCTTTTTCTAGAGCTTTTGGAAAGGAGCATTCTCTCTTCACCCAAGAGGGAAAGCACCACGGGCTGTTCTTGCTACCAGGAAGCACAAACCTCCCTCGGACTAAAGCAGAGCCAGGAGATGGGGAGACTGTGTCCTGGTGACAAGGTTGCACCCCTGGATCCAGCCGTACCTGATGCCTTGGATTTGCCTCTGGTCTTTTCCATTACATGAGCCAATAAAGTCACCTTTTGCTTAAGCCAGTTTGGTTTTATTTCTGTCACTTGCAACCAGAGTCCCCTGACTCACTCATGAGCTATGGGAGGAGTTTTGTACTCCATGAAGGGAGGATAATGCCAGAGAGGCCCAAACACTGCGAGCTACACGGGCCCAGAGAAAGGCGCTGCATCGCGGTTCCGTTCAGAGAGCACTCTCTCCCGGCACAGCCCATCAGGACTGGTGTGAGCACCGTGCCGTCTCGGTGTTGCAAGCCCTGCACCTGCAGCTGCTCCAGACAAGATTCTGTGGGCCCAGAGGGGCTGACCAGGCGAGTGGCCCCGCCAATCTGCCAGGACAAGGCTCTGCCTGTCGGGACGTCCCACACTTACACGTCCACACCCCGCCTGCGCTGAAGCCTCACAGGACCCGGGTGGCATGTCGTGCCGACGTCCCTATCCACAGTTGATGGCACAGCTGGCTGGGGGGAAGGGAGGGAGGCCCCTTTGCTTGATGGAGCAGCAGGGGGTGGCCTGGGACGTGACAAGCTGTCCCCCCACGGGGCCATGAGACAGGGAGGGAGGGAGGAAAGGGTGGGTGTGGGGTGGAGCCAGGCTTCAATGACCTCAAATGCCAGGCAGCCGAAGACTAATTTTATCACTGCCGTGGTTTGTAAGGATCTTCGAGAAACAATTGCCTCCTTTGCTATGGGGCGGGGCTAGCCTGGGGCTTGAGGAGTATAGCAGATTACAAACATGGCCACAGTCCTTCCCTCTAAATAACTCAATTCATGGTTATTGTGGTAAATGACCACGTTTGGGGCTGTTTGTCACGCAGCAGCAGCCTACTGATGCAGGGTGACCAGAGAGGAAGAAGGAAGGACAGGCAGCCACAGGGTTCACACGCTGTGCATCTGGCAGGTGCTCACCAAGGTGGAGTCAGTAGCATTGTGTGCGATACCCTGGGGGTGCCCTTCCAAATGGTGCCCCACAACCTGCTGACTCCTGGCTGAGGCACCGCCAGTAGTCGAGCCCTTCCAAGCTCCTCTGATGCCTGATGCAACAGAGTCCCACTGAGGCTCATTTCCCATTCCTGATGCCCTGGAGGGAATGAGGGATATGAGGGCAGTTTAGACGCCAGAGAGAGGATGACAACCTGGGGTCAGGAGGTGGGGAGGATAGAGAGAGAGGGCCAGGGCGGTAAATTTCTACAAGGGTGAATGTGGAAAGCCCCCCAGTTTGTCCACACCCTAATCCCCATGAATACGTTAAATTACATGGCAAAGAGGATGTGACAGATGTGACTGAGGTCACTACTCAGTGACCGTAAGATAGGGGTGTTATCCTGAGTTGTCTGGGGGCCTGGTCCAAGCACAGAAGGCCTGAGAAGCAGGGAACGTTCTCTGCCTGGAGTCGGCAATGCAGGAGGAGAAGTCAGACTCCAAGTGTGACAAGGACTTGACCTGCCACTGCTGGAGGGGACATGAGGGGAATTCAGGTGGCCTTAAGGAGCTGAGAGAGGCCCTGGCAAGGAACAGGGACCTCAGCCCTACAACCGTGCATTGGTCAGGGCTCTCCAGAGAAACAGGACAACAGGATGTGCACACGGGGAGAGGGAGGGAGTTATGTTAAGGCACTGGCTCATGCGATTGTGGGGGATGGCACGTCTGAAATCTGTAGGGTCAACCAGCAGGCTGGAGACCACGGACGAGCTGATGTTGCAGCTCGAGTCCAAAGGCTGTCTGGAGGCAGAGAATTCTGGAGGCAGAATTCTCTCTCCCTCAGGGGAAGTCAGTCTTTTTCTTAAGGCCTTCAACTGGCTGGATGAGGCCCACCACATTGAGGAGGGTGATCTGCTTTACTCAAGGTCTACGGATTTAAATGTTAATCTCATCTGAAATACCTTCAGTGCAACATTTAGAATAAGGTTTGGCTAAATATCTGGGCATTGTGGCCTAATCAAGTTGACACATAAAATTAACCATCACAAACCCAAGAAACTGAATTCTGCCACAACCTGAATGAGCTGGAAGCAGATCCTCCCACACGGCTCCAGACAACAGCCCAGGCCGGCACTTCCCTCTTGGTTTTGGCCTCATGAGGTCTGGAGCAGGGGAGCCAGCCGAGCCCACAGGACTTCTGACCTTCAGGACCGTGAGATGACAAATGCGTGTGGTTGAAGCCTGTTTTTGTGGTAATTCGCTTCAGCAGCCACAGGAAACGAATGCAGGTAAGCCCCGAGGACAGCCAGGCTGGCCAGTGGTGGTGTCACTGGGTGCTGGGACATTGCATGACTGAGGCTAAGCTCTGTGGGTCCTGGGTCTGGTCCCACATGGGTCGGGAGTGGATCTGCACCCACGGGGCAGGGAGACCGCGGGCACGTTTCTGCAGAAGGAGAGCTGCGGGGCTCAGGCCGGGGCGACGTGCTCCTGAAGGCCTCAGGGTTTGCCCAGGTGCGGGCCCAGGTGTGCGGAGCTCCTGGAACCACATCGCCACCTGCAAAGGATTTTATTTGAAAAACAGCTTCTGTGCTGAAACAGGTTTGAAAACCACGGAAGTTATCCATCTTCTCGATGACCTGGGAGAGGAGACAATGCCCTGGGAGGCGAGTGACCGCCCTGGGCACACAGCCCCGGGCAGGGACTCGAATGCATGACACCCAAGCCGCGCTCTCCCTGGGCCCCGGTGGGCTGGTGCCCATGACGGCATTATCCTGTGTGTTGGCAGCAAGTTGATTACTGCCGGGGTCAGAGTTCATATGTGGCAGGTCATGAAATTGCAGGCAGAGGGGTCAGTTACCAGTGGACCTGGTGTCTGTCCCCGTAACTAGTGGCAGAACCCTGCAAGTGGCCAATTATTCTCTTCGATAACCAGTTACAGCTGCCACTCGTTTTACGTCTGATTCCTATATCTCTTGGGAAAATGGAGAGACCCTCTTAGAGGGCAGGCAGGCAGCCTGGATCCCAGGTAATAAAACACTACCTGGGGGCGATGTCCCAACAACGAAAATAACCTGTCAGTGGACACCTGTGGTCCCCAAAAAACCTTCCACACTCCAGCTCTTGGGAACACCAGTCCTGAGCGATGGCTTCTTGCCACTCCCCTAAAGCTAAGCCTCCAGGTGACATGCCTCATCCTGCCCCAGAGGAAAAACAGCTCCTGAGACAGGAGGAGAGGAAACTCACACCAGCCCCTCAGGTGCTCACACGTGGACAGGAAGACCTTGCCAAGATGCCCAGGCAGGTGAACCAACAGCTGGAAAGGGAACAAGTGACCTGAGAGGAAACGGGGAGTCTTGTAGGAACCGTAAACGTCTTCAGAAACGCAAGAGCACGGACGGTTACTTTCCATGCATCTAGCGTGAGGAAGCTACATGAGGATGTACGCCAGCAAGAGCAGGAAGGAACACCAAGACAGAGGGAGACGTGGAAGGCAAGAATCAGAGCTGGACTGTATGCAGAGGGGAGGGGAGGCCCAGGACAGCACAAGGAGCAGGCCTGCCGAGCCACCCATCCACACTGGGGCAGGCAACAGGGCCACAGAGAGAAAAGTCTCCAGAAAAGGCAACTTGCAGAATGGATGTTACAAAGCAGGAGCAACCATTTCGGGGGAGGCAATGATGCTATGATAAAGGCATGAATCTAAAAATGAACGTCATTGAAAGCTCCAGGAAAACAAGAAAATTGTACGAGAGGCTTGGGAAGCCATTGGTAAGTGGTACGATCTTGAACAATTAATGGAGGATGAGTAAGAAGAAACCACTTGCCTGGGGTCACCGGAAGTCTCCTTGGAGGCCCAGGGGCCGTTGCAAAGGACCTGTGGAAAGATGCCTTCTCAGCTCTGCACAGTCCCGACATCCTCGTGACAATCTGCCTTCTCCACTGATTCCACATTCCCAAGCCCACCCGAGGTGGGGCGTAGCAGAGCCAGGATGCGGTCACAGGCTTGGCTGTGGATGTTAACAGCTTTGACAACATAGAAATAAACAGTGCTGGGGCCGGCCCAGTGGCATAGCAGTTAAGTTCGTGTGCTCTGCTTCAGTGGCCCCGGTGCTCAGGTTTCGATCCCGGGCACGGACGTATACTACTCGTCAGCCATGCTGTGGCAGCATCCCACATACAAAATAGAGGAAGAGGGCACAGATGTTAGCCCAGGGCCAATCTTCCTCATAAAAAAAAATAATAATAATAATAAACAGTGCTGCTGGCAGAAGGCGGGACGCAGAACCGGGGCTGCGGGAATGGGCTCACCCATTTATAAGGATTCTGTTCGTCTTGTTGACCTGTTTCTCTGGCTTCCTTCCGTCTGCTCCTGCACTGGAATCCCAGCTTCATGGAGCTCGGGCCCAACGCCGGCTAGTTCCCTCTTGCCCGGCCCTGAGCACAGAGCCTGGGGCCAGGGCAGTGCTTGATCAATATTTATGGATGATGATGGCCACCAGGCCTCCTGGGAGGAGCGGGTCACGGCCACATCCCCGAGTCAAACCCAGTGCCAAGCCCACGGCTGGGCCCCGGCGGTCGGGTGCACCCTGGCGTCTCCTCACGTGAGCCTTGCCCCGCCCGCGCCCTGAATCCCGGGCCTGTCCTGATCCCCCTCTCCCAACGACCCGGTCTCTGCCCTGTCTGCCCCACAGCTGGGCCCTCTCCTGTGGGGCCTGGGGACTCCCCAAGAGCACTGGCCCCCACTCGTGGCTTCTGTGAGCTCTGGGGCGTCAGGGCCATGTCTGGCAAACAGGTGGTCCTCAAAGACCCCTTGCCGACTCTTCCCTTTCCAGTAACTTGGGTTGGCTCCACTACGCACCTGGTGAAATCATCTTTCCAAGTTGCAGTCTTTGCTTCAGTCGGGGTGGGGGGGGGATTTGGGGCCCAGCTGCTGAGCCAAGTTTCATGAAAACGACTGGGAGAAACCCCCAGGCCTCTGATCAGCAACCCCCTAAACGTGTACAACATCCCCACACCTGACATGGCTCAGCCCCCACGACCGAGTGTGGCCCCACGTGCCCTCTCGGGGAAGCCTTGACGGGAGGTCTTCTCTGTGGCCTTTTCTCTCTGTTCTGGGAACAGACCTCTGCTCTCCTTCCATTCCGGGTGGCTGACCTCCAAGTCCCCACGGTCCCTGGGTCACACCTGGCCCAGGCTTTCCCAGCCCCCACAGTGATCGGCCCAAGTGGAGCCGATCAGAATCTTCCCCGAGACGTCTTTCCAGAGCCACGGGGCTGCAGAGCTGGGGTGACGTGGTGACCATCACACGTGCCCTACCATGGACAGCCGCCTGCACTGGACAGAGAGGCTGGCCCCTGCGGACTCTGAGCCCCGGCGTCCAGCTGTGCCCGGGTCAGTCCTGTCCCCGGACCCTCAGTGACACGAGCCTATAAAATCTCAGCCTGTTTGGTCTCGGCGCCTGTGGCTGAGAGGTCCTGGTGGGCACATCCTCCTCGGGGGATGACCCCTCCCTGTGGCTGATCGCACTCTCCCCCACTGTTCAGGGAGCCCCTGGCATTCTGGCTGTGATGACCAGACCTTCGGGTCCCTGCCTCCCGTGGCACCAAGCAGAGCCTCGCACATGATGGAGAAGTGACAGGCCTGGTCTCCAGCCCAGCTGTGAGTCTGAGCCGTGAGCACGCGAGTGTGCCGACAGGAGACCCCGGTGTGGATGTGAACGAGGATCACGGTCACCTCGGGGATGCCTGCTCTTGGCCGGCGCTTTGGGTTCCTCGTCTCATTTCGTTCTTAAAGGCCTTCTGATGCGCACGGTGTCCCCCGCTCTGTCTCATCCCGCAGGAGGTGAGGGACTCGCCTCAGACAGCAGGGCCGGGATTTGAACCCAGATCGCTTCCTCTGGGCCGCATCTCCACTGGTGGGTTTGTCTCCAGAACTCCAGCCTGCGCGGCTGACAATGGGGCCGATCTTCACCTGGATACTGGGCGGCAAGACTTGTCAGGCACCTTTAAACCCCTCTGGCTTTGCTGTGCCCGGGATCCATGGCTTTAGAATCGTGCCTGTGGCTTGCAGCCCCCTACGGGCAGGTCAGGGACCCTGGCCGCCTCCCCGCCGCACCCCCCTCCCTCCCCCCGGGAGTGGGGGTTGGCTCCACCACCTGCGCGGCGCCCCACCTCTGCTCCAGGCTCCTAACTGCGTTGCATTATTGGAGAGATCTCTCCAGAGGCCAACAAAATGCTTGAGCTGCCAAATATCTTCCCAAAAATTATACTTTAGGAGCTTTTAGAGAAAGCAAACATCTTACTTTAAAAAATGTCATTGTCTCTACCTTCTTTAGCAAAGGAATTGAGGACGCAGAGGCGGCTGCAGAGAGAAATGCGGCAGCCCTTCTCACGGGCTGGGGGCTCCCCAGCAGTGAGGCGCTCCGAGGTCCCAGACACCTGTCATTGTTGGATCTGAAGCTCCACGGGGGCTGGGGGAGGAGGCGGCGGGGGGGGTGCAGGCAGCTCCTAGCTCTGCCTCCACCGCTGATTCTGGGGCAAGCCTCTGCCCAGCTCTGGGTTGCCGAAGCGTCTCCGTGGTCCCTTCTTGTGCCAAGCCGGTCCTGAGCACTCTGCGCTGGCACCTGGAGCTCTGTCACCCAGCAGTGGGTGGGGCCGCAGGAGTGAGGCTGCTCCGACCCCGGCCCAGCCTTGCATTCCCAGGACAGTGCTCACCGGCCACCTTGCTCAGGAGGCCCTCATCGACGTGGGGCCCAGCTCCCTCGAGCTCCGTTGCAGACCACTCAGGGTCCCCACCCTGCCATCCCCAGTCTAAGCATCTTCTCTGCCCAGAGGCCCTGTTGAGAGACTTTCCCAGGAGGGCAGGTGTCCCCAGAAGGGCAGGTGTCCCCAGGAGGGCACGTGACCCCAGGAGGGCAGGTGTCCTCGGGAGGGCAGGTGTGCCCAGGAGGGCAGGTGTACCCCCAGGAGGGCACGTAACCCCAGGAGGACAGCTGTCCCCAGGAGGGCAGGTGTCCCCAGGAGGGCACGTGACCCCAGGAGGGCAGGTGACCCGAGGAGGGCAGGTGTGCCCAGGAGGGCAGGTGTCCTCGGGAGGGCAGGTGTCCCGCCCTCACTGAGCACTTCCTGAGCACCTACTGTCCATGGAGCACCAGTAAGTTCTCTGTAGGCCTCCCGATGTTTGGCCCCTCCCACAGGTGGTGAAGGTCTCATTCAGCTCTCAGCTAATATTTATTGAGAGTTTATTCTAATCCACGGCTGCTGTGTGCGTCCATGAACTCATCTGGCCTTCAATCCAACCCTCCAAGGTAGACACTAAGATCATCCTGACTTCACAGATGAGGGGCAGAGGCCCAGAGAGGTTTAGAAACTTGCCCAAAGACGCACAGGGAGGAAGCGTCAGAGCCAGACTTCATGTGGGCGTCTCCCTCCTGGGTCATGCTCTCCACCCTGCTGTGTAAACTGGGAACTGCAAATTCTGCCCCGGTCCCGGCTGCCCCTTTGGAGGGCACCCCAGTTCCCGCACTCACGTGCACTCACGGCCAGCGCGGTGAGGTGGTCCCCATAGTCTCAGGTGGCCCCCTCTAACAAGCCCCAGTCAGACTGAAGGTGAGCAGTCTGGCCTCCAGGAACACGCTCTTCTCTGTGTCCTGTCCTGACACCCCTCTGTCCTCAGTCAGCCCAGGGAGGAGCTGTGTCCCCTCCTGCTTTGGGGGCACAGGGAGAGCAGCCCGTTGATGTTGGGAGAAGAGCAGGCGAGGTCTCCTTGGAAACGACAGCTGCTCTCTGGCCCGGGAGGCACACAGCTTCCATCAGCTCCCGGTCCCCATGCACACGCGACTCCGTCCGTCGACGCCCTGCCAGGCTGGCCGCTGAGCTAATCCGCAGGCCAGGGCTGTGCACTGGCCAGTGCTCTGTTTAAGCCCCTGTCTGAGGCTGCCTCGCGCGGCTCTGCAAGGACCAGGGCCCGGCCTCCTCACTGCTCAGTGCCGTGTGATGGAGCCGTCCCTTCTTCTGTGCAGGCGGACGGAGCCCGTCCCTCCCTCAGGGGCTTACAGTCCAGCAGAGAACCCCGGGAGGGAGACGTGGGAATCGAATCCCAGACCACCAGACAGACAGATAGACGCTGAGTGTCAGACTGTGCTGTGGGACCAGAGTCGGAGCTCCAAGGCTGAAGCCCACCATCTGGGCCCCCGGAGAGGAGCTGCCCTGATCACAGCAGGGCTGCCCTGAGGGGAGGGGCTCCGTTAGGCCCACCTCCTCTGAACCAAGGACTCACTACCATTGGGCTTGTTTGTTGACCCTGGTTCTCCGCAGAGCCCACTGGGTCCCTGCCCAGGCTGGGCGGCAGGCGGTCACAGGGGCGAGCCCAGGGCCCCCAGCTGAGGTCGCTGAGGTCGAGGCAGTGGGAACCCAGAGACTGCAGGGCTGTGACCCTTGGTACGTACACATTCTTCTCTAGAGCAGCCAGGCTCCCGGCAAAACAAGCAAGCAGAAAGTGCAGAGATTCCCTTACACCCCCAGCCTCCCCACCGTTGACAGCCACACAAGGCAGCCTAGTTTTAAGTGCCCTAGCATGTCCACATCCCCAGGGTCAGCACTGGTGGAAATGTGAAAATGACCAACTGCACCCTGAACCTCAGGAAGCCGAGATAGAGGACGCCCTCATGGGGCAGGGGGGCGTCTTGGGTTCGCTGCGGTGCAGTCAGGCCCCAGCCCCAGAGGACGGTGTGGGCTGTGGATGCAGGAGGGTGGGGCAGCGTGCCCTGGGGCCCCGCCCTGGGGAATGCGGGAGAGCAGGACCACCCAGAGTCAGGGAGCAGAGGGCGGGCAGGGTTGAGAGCCCACAGAACTAGGACCACCTGATCTCCCCCATTTGTTTCCTGTGCACTGGTCTGCAGGGACCACAGCAACGCGGGGGTGGTGTCAGAGTGCCTGACTTAGAGCAGGGGACGGAACCCCAACATTCAGCAGATGGGGTGGTTTGGAAGGAAGTGGAGTCCCTGGGGCGGGAGCAGGAGGGAGAGCGTGTGGCCTGAGAGCCAAGACGAGGCCCTGGCTGCCCTCCACAGCCCTTCCCCACCCTGCAGGCTTCCTGGGGACCAGGCCCCGAGGAGCCCAGCTTTGGAGCATCAGTGACGGAGCTTTCTGCTTTACGAGGAGGAACACAGCAAGAAACGTGACAGCTTAAACATGCTGGAAATGAAAGACCGTGTGCGCAAGGGAATCCCAAAGCTTCAAATATTCATTTGCCTGCCTAGTTTTCCCCGACATCCGGTCTTGCGGCGGCTGTAGCCACCGTTAGCCTGGGATGGACTCTCAACCTTCATCAGTGCAAGGACGGAAATTCTGTCCAAACAGCCATTAGCATCTCCACCCCTGAGATCTTGCAGAGATTGGATGATCAACTTTTCAGTGACTTTCATGGAATATTATTTTCTTCTGCTTTGAAACCAATTTCACCAAGGATAAGCTTTCGATCAGGTTAAATAGCTGCTGTAATGCAAGGGATGGAGTCAACCGACAAACAACAGGAGTTCTCCAGAATTGACTCTGGCACAAGACCAGTGGCCAGTAAAGGCTAGTGAGTGACTGTGAGTGCAAATGGGTAAATGAATGAATGAATGGATGGATGGATGAATGGATGGATGGATGGATGGATGGATCAATAAATGAATGGTTGAATGGATGGATGGATGGATAGATGGATCAATAAATGAATGGATGAATGAATGAATGAATGGATAGACGGATGGATGGATGGATGGATGGATGCACGAACAGAGGATGAATGCGTGGGGTGAGTATGCAGTAAGTGAGCCTGTTGACCTCCAAATCAGGAGTCGTAGTGCTCACCATACTTGCCCCAAAGGCATAAACTGAGGACCCAGAGACGCCGAAGCTTCCCCAGGTGGGCCTCCTTGACCGTCTGGATCACCTCTGGGGGGTTCCAGACCTGTGGGGGTGAAGCATGCTGTGGTTCTGACGCCCACCCGGGCCAGGGACCCCGGGGAACAACAGGCGAATGGCTGAAAGGATGGTCAGGAACGCACCGGGCTCCGTCTACACGGTCCCGCCCTTGATTTGCACAAAAGCCCCACGTGAGTCCCAGCCTGTAGTGGACCCCTGGCAGAGAAGCAGGCAAAGTCCTCTGAGCAGCTGAGAGGGGAACAGCTTCTGCCGGGTAGGGTTTCTCTTTGGCGAGTCAGGAAACTTACCATGTGTCCACGAGTTCCCACCCTGGCCGAGGGGGCAGGGAGACCCGGGGAGGCCCTAACCGGTTGCCTGAGCAGGTTGCCTGCGGGGGTCAGAGGCTGGAGATGAGGGGCAGCTATTTCTTTCTTTCTTTTTTTTTTTTTTTTTTGGTGAGGAAGATCAGCCCTGAGCTAACATCTGCCAATCCTCCTCTTTTTGCCGAGGAAGACTGGCCCTGAGCTAACACCAGTGCCCATCTTCCTCCACTTTATGTGGGACGCCGACACAGCATGGCCTGACAAGCGGTGCGTCAGTGCGCGCCCGGGATTCGAACCTGGGTCACCAGCAGCGGAGCGCGCGCACTTAACCGCTGTGCCACTGGGCCGGCCCCTGGGGCAGCCATTTCTAAGGGTGTGGACACCTGGGGCCTTGAAGTCTTCTGACCCCTGTAAGGCCCTCTGAGCTTCAAGGCCCTCCTCTGGGGGCGAGGAGACCCCTGCGAGGGTCTGACATCACGCCTGGGGTGATCCAGACGCAGGTCCACTCCGAGGGGCAGGCGGGGGCCCGGGAGGAAGCGAGGCCGTGGGAGGGGCCCTGCCGTGTGTCCCGGGCTCCCAGGCCCAGCGCAGCCAGCGGCACCACGGAGGAGGCAGTGTTTGCGGAGGGCCTGGGAGGAAGAGGAGGCTGTGCCACAAAGTCGTCAGAGGGAAGGGGCTGCGACTTCCCCTCCCCCGGCGGCCGAGAGGTAGAGAGGCAGCTGCCACTGGGCCCCACGTTGGCTGAGTTGCAGGTGTCCCCCCCCACCCCTGGAGGGCTCTCTATGCAGCTGGCGGAGGAGGCCGTGGGGCTGGCTCTCCCCGACTTGGTGACCAGCCCCAGGCCGGGGAGCTAGAGCCGGGACAGGAGTGGTGGCCCCCACGGGCTGGAGGAGAGGGGAGGCCGCCACGCCTGAGCCGGGGTTCCCCCAACACAGGGGGCTGGACCAGGAGACCGCCGACCAGTGAGCAGAGCCCCGGGTCACTGGTCAACACGCTCGGAGACATGGGCTCTCCCCCAGGGCTCCAGGGAAACACATCGTCGTCACCCTCCACGGGACTGACCTGCAGGCAGACCACCTCATCTTGCTTTTTTCTTTTCTGATTGTAAAAATAAGCCATTCCCACTGTAGAAATGTGAGGAAACGTAAGGCAAAGAACATAAAAACCAACAGCGCCCCACCCACGCTGAGAAGCTGTGGGGACCCCATGGACACAGCAGAGGTGGGGTCTCTCCCTGCTGTGCCCCACATCGGAGGGGAGGAGGCTCACGCGACTGGTGTCGGGGCGTGGTGGCCTCTGTCAGTGATGCTCAGGCAGTAAGTGAACTGGAAAGAGCCGCAGGCTCTAGAAGAGCATCTGGCAGCTGTATACGTGGGGCAAGTGGCAATGCAGGCAGTGTGGGCCCTGAAGCCAGCTCAGAGGCTCCCGCCTAACTCCAAGGTCTCCGATGGCTTGTCCCCAGCCATCTCGAGGACAATGGGACAACCTTGGCTGCTCCACCCTGTGGGGCCGGAGGTGCACAGGACCAGCACGTAGGCCAGCGGCTGACCCTGCTGCTAGGGTCCCAGGGTTCCTCGATGGGTGAGTCTGGAGAGCGAGCAGAGGTGGCACCCAGCTGGCGGTAACCCATGAGCATCGTGGCCCAAGGCTCCCCTGCCGTTGGCTGAGGTCCCAGCAGATCAGAGCACGGTCCACCCCCGAGACCCACCTTCTCGGTCGACAGGGAGAAGATGGGGGCTGACGCCCCAGGAGGGATGGTCTTGCCTGAGGTCACATGCTGGCTGGCGATGGCACGAAGACCCGCTCTGAGCAGATTCCCAAACCCTGTGTGTGGGGCTCGTGTGGATGAAGAGAAACCCAGCCAGCTCACGTGGCCTTGGGGAATGATGGCTTCTTGTGTCACTATGACTTTTTTATTCCCGCTCTGAGCAGATTCCCAAACCCTGTGTGTGGGGCTCGTGTGGATGAAGAGAAACCCAGCCAGCTCACGTGGCCTTGGGGAATGATGGCTTCTTGTGTCACTATGACTTTTTTATTCCCTGGAAAAAAGGAGACGAAAGGCACACCAGCTGGGTTTAGGGCTGAGGCGGTGAATATGTTTTGATTTAAACTGCACCATAAATTGGAGAGAAGTTTGTACCGGTCAACACAACCTGCCCAGAGGCCTGCTTTATGTCGGCTGGACTGGACTCTGCCCTCCGAGGAAGGGTCGAGAATGTGAGCCCATGATAAATGACGCGAGGCCTCGAGCCCAGACTAACTCCACGCGCTCCCGTCTTCACTGTGTCTCGAGGTCAAGGAGCTAAGGAGAGGCATGTTTCCTCTCTCAGGACCCCTGAGGGGCGGGCCTCGGGGAGGGGCTGCCGCAGGCCTGTGGCCCTGAAACCCACTGTCCCCCACAACCTCCTGGACAGACGCAGTAGCGGCTGGGTCAGCCAGCCACGTCCACCTCGAGGGAGAGTTCTCGGCCTGGGGCCAGGGGCGGGAGTGGAGAGGGCCAGCTGACCCAGCTGGTGAGTGGGGTTGTTTGTGTGTGGAGGGGGTTCTGCCCGCCCCACTCCCCGGGGGGGACACGTCAACACTGCTCTGTTCGGGAGGGCACGTGTGGGCGTGTGGTCGTGGGCCCCGGAAAATGCCTGGTCGGAGCCGGATGTCCACTTCCACCTCTGCTGCTGCACGGCCTCGGGCCAATGCACTGAGCTCTCTGTGCCTCAGGTTCCCCCCTGCAAACGGACTCGAGTGCAGGAGAGTGGGTGGCATCCCTCGAGTCACGGACCGCATCCCCTTCCCTCAGACCCCCGAGTGCTGCTCACACAGCCCCCTTCAGACAGCTGGACCCCGAGTGGTCATTTCTCTTCAAAATGCCTGTTCCAGCAAAAGGCAATGCTGCAGATGCCAGCATGCGCTGGCACGTGCGACTCTGACATATTTTAAATAACTTTCACTAATTGTGCTCATTGTTCATCTTTTCTCAGCATTTTCATAAATTGCACTTAATTGTTTTCAGGTCGATTTCTTAAGGATAAATTGTTACCTAGAATCCTTGCTGAAGCATCTGCCCACACCGGCTCCGGGAGGCCTGTGGGGCAGGCGGGTGGAGGGGGGCAGAGCTCAGCTTTTGCCTTGTGTGCCTGGTTTGGGGAGCTTTGATAGCATCTTGGTGGATGCCGGAAGTTTCTCCAGAAGTTGGAAGCTGGTCTTCCCAACAATATGCCCCGGAATCGGAGGATGAACTACTCCAGGGCCAGAAAGATGAAGCGAGCAACCTGGGGCATCAGCGGAAGGAGTTCCGTGCCCGTCCCTGTGTCAGGCATCTCCTGTGCATTCTCTTATGTAATCCTTGCAAGAACCAAGTAAGGAAGGTTCTTTCCCCATTTAATCAATAAGGAAATGGAGGCTCAGAAGGGTGCCTGTCAGGAAGGTAATCACTGTGTCCTCCCCCCCCCTTGGCCTCACCCCCCACCGGCTCTGCACCCCTTGGCCATCCAATCCCTGCCAGGAGGTACCCAGCTTCCTCAGAGTGCAAAAGAGGCCGTTTCCTTGGCAACGGGGTCCTTCAGCCTCCCTGGGCCAGGCTGCCTTCCTTGCCAGAAGCCCCTCCTGGGAGGCTGTCCTGGGGCACAGCCAGGCCAAGTGTCCACTCCAGAGAGCTGGGGTGCGGGCCTCTGGCTCCACTCAGGGCCCCCACCCTTAGGGGCCGTGGGCGGAATTTTAAGCTCAAGAAGTATTCTTAAAAAGCACCCAAGTGGCTTAGTTAAACCTCCTAAAATAATTGCAGTCAAGCAATTACTCCTTTTAAGGCGTCTGGAGGTGTCGAGCTCCAGGCTCACGTTTCTCATGATAAAAGCAAGCTCCTTTGTGCCGCGGAGGGAGCTGGGATGGCTCGGAGGCTGCTCGTTCAACAGGTGCTCCAACACCGTGGGTGCTCCTGTGTGCGGCCCCCATGCCTGGCAGGCAGAGGCAGGGAGCCTGAGGACAGGAGCAGGAGAGCAAAGGGAGGGAGCCAGTCGGCACTTTCAGAGTCCCTGCAGAGGAAAGAGGAAGTTTGCAAAGCAAGCTCTTTTCGACCTGCCCGCTCCCCAAAGCCAGGCCTGGCTCCATCCCGATCCCCACTGCCCTCTGGAGAAGGTCCAGCCGCCCTCTGCAGTCGGGGCAGGGCAGCCTCGGAAGAGCCAAGAGCCCAGGACCACAGGCACTGACCTTGGCCATGAAGCACTTCTGAAATGCATCCCCACCCCATCCTCTCCCTCCCTCCCTCTCTCATTCATCTGTCCCAAATCACCTCCTCTGTGCTGATGGTGAGGGACGCAATGAAGCAAGGCAGCCCCTGCCCCCAGGGACCCCAGTCTGCAGACAGCCAGCCCTGGCCACACGCTATGTGGGGTTGTGACAGGGTGGGGCCAGGATTCAGAGGGCCGTGCCTGTCGCTGTCCTGGGGGTCCCGGGAACCTTCAGAGAAGAGCAGGTGGAACATCGGGTTCCTGGGCCAGACAGTGATGCTGGCCTGGCCGCCTGACTTGCTTTGGCCAACGGAATGGAAGTGGAAACGAGGGTGTGTGCATCCGCAGTCCAGGCTTGAGAGACAGCACCTGCTTCTGCTCCTGCGTCTGGGAGCTTCCCATCTCCACCGCGAGGAGGGCACACCTGGGCGTCCACTGCTCCTGGAAGGAAGGACGCAGGGAGCAGAGCTGAAGTGCACCCACGGCCTGCAGCGAGGCCCAGCTGTGCTCAGGGGCCGGGGTCAGTCTCAGGGTCGGCCAAGCCAGGGTGGGAGATGCCCCAAGACTAGGGAGAGTCCTTCCACCAGCCCACCCCCACCCGCTCAGCTCTGCCGAGCCGCCTCCCTCAGAGCCGGGCTCTACCTCCAGACTCTTTTTTAGGGTGCTCCGTAATCTTCCTGAGAAGAGTGTGGGCTATAGCCCAAACCACTGCCCTTCATTCTCCACCCACGCCCACCTAACTCCCTGCCTGAGACCCCCACCCCGCCTGACCCCCCACCCTGCCTGACCCCACACCCACCCCGCCTGTCTCCCCACCTGGCCCCTCTACCTCTGGGCCTTTGCCTCTGCTGTTCCTGCACCTGGAGGACAGTCCTCTCCACGCGCCCCCCCCGACCTTCCACAGCCCCTTCTGCTTGTGGCTCCCCATCCTCCAGAACCGAATTCACATGCTACCCCCTATGGGATGGGCCTCTGACTGGCAGCAGTGGCCTCAGCCCTCTGAGCAGCGCTCCATCTCTGTCCTGTGCACTTGCTGCCTCACAACAAAACCAGTGATTGGCCCGTGAGAGCGACACTACAGCACGGGGGTCCGAGGACCCAGTGTGCAGCTGGACCACCAGGCCTTGCAGTAGGATGCGGGTCCCCAAGCCACACCCCAGAGACCCGGCTTCCCTTGGTCCAAAGGTGGAGCCCTGGGACCTGTCTTCCTTCCACTGCACGCTGAGGAGCAGCACAACCGGTGGCCAGAAGGGCCTGTGTCTGACTCGCCCCCACACCCCTTCCCATGCCCAGCGGGGGCACGGGGCAGGCTGTTTGTCCGATGACGCTGGCCTCCTCCACCATCAGAGCTCTGTGCCCGGAGGACGTTCCAAGCTGTCAGCCTTGGAGATGAAGAAAAATGGGCTGTTTCGGCTTTAGAAGAAACACTCCGTTTTGGCTCCATCACTAACTGGCTCCACCGTGTCCCGGACCCCTGCCTGGGACCCAGCGGGATGGGGGGGGGGGCCACAGACCACATGGATACAGGCTCGAAGGCCCCCCTTGTGGGATCCGGGCAGACCCCTGTCCCCCCATAATCTGTCGGACCCACCCCAGCCCCCGTCCTGGGGACCTTGGCTTCATCCCAGGAGGCAGGTCCTGATGGACCAGGCTGCCCCAGGAAGCTGATGGATGATTCTCAAGGGCCTAAGGGCCCCTCCACTCGGCCAGCCCAGGAGACCCCTCCCAGTTCCCAGACCCTGCAGGTCTCAACCCCCCGGGGCGGGGGCGCCGCTGACAGCAGCCGGGCTTCCTCCTCCTGGCCCTCCTTCATCCTGCAAGAGGCTACAGGCCAAATGCACTCCTGACACTCTCACTCCTCAAACCACAGACTCTTCATCTGATCACATAGGTGCCCTGCGGACCTTGGGCCTGGGTGCCCTTGGGTGATCGGTAATGTTAGCTCCCTTCTCTCCCACCCCCGCCCCAACCTGAGCCTAGGAGCCAGCAGGCCCCTGCGGTGCCCCCACCAAGAGCAGAACGCAGGGCCCACCCTTCGCTGCACTGGCCAGGAGGCCGCTGCCCCGTGAGCTGGGGTTCCAAGTTTTCCTCCTCGGCTCTTAACCTCACAGAGGAGATGCATGTCGTTAAACCCCAAGAACAAATTGATACTTCAAAATCGACTCCAATTCTAACAGCATCTGCTTCAACCGTCCTGGGCCCTCAGCACTGCGAGGGGAGATCTTCTGCCTTGTAAGCGAGTCGTTTCGCTCCCGGGGCTCCAGCAGAAAAGCCTGAATCATTCCAGAACAAATTAACTCCCAATTACCCAGCGTATCTCAAACGGGGAGGAAAAAAGAAAGTAAACACTAAATTGATTTCTTCCACGTATTTAAACACTACTCTGAACAATGGAGCAAGTATTTATACACACACACGCATTCAAGTCCCAAGGTCTGAACAGTAGTCCTGCCTTCAGAGGCAACAGTTTACTGACTTGTTAGGGAAAGCACCAATTTCTCAGATAAATAAACCATTCTCAACTTGGCTGTAAACTGATTTTTTACTTTTACTTAAACTGAACCTTGACTATTCCAGTACATTCTTACTTTCTCTCTCACAGAAAAAAGACACAAAAACTCTAGCTCACAAATCTGCTGTCCTGGCTCCTGCCTTAAAGCTTACCCTGTCGTGGCTCACTTGTTCTCAAGTCTCTCTCACGTGTCTGCTCCTGCCCAGGCACTGTGCTGGGCCTGGGGACAGCGTTGGCGAGTAAAGCACCCAGATCTGTCTATGTTTATTGTCTTGTTTCAACCCCATAGAAGAGACCAGAGAAGTATAGAATATGCTGAAGTTTGTAACCGTGCTGGAGAGGGTGCATGAGTGCCCTCCAAGGACCCGAAATCACGCCGTGCAAGCAGGACCATACTGCTCCCCTCCAGTGGAATCCTTCCCGAATTTTGGGACTGGAAAGCAATTGTGTAAACTGTTTTAAAAATGGATTTTTCGGAGATGCCTCCTGGTCCCTGCCACGAGGAGGGAGAAACGCTGACTCAGGGGTCCTCAGAGGCCCATCTACTGGTCAGAGAGCAGAGGCAGCTTCCTACGCGGGATGCAGAAAGAAGAAAGAGCTCTTCCAAACGCCTTCAGCCAGTGTCCACTCAGCGTGTCCCCTGTGCTCACCCGCTGTCTGAGCTCCTGCGAAGGCCCAGGCTGGGCCGCCACAGCATGTGTCAGTCGCCTCTGCTCTGCTCCCCGGCCCTGAGCGTGGGGAGCACCTCCGTTCACAGCCAAACAATCTGATACCCAAAGTTCAGCCAAACTCACCAGCTGGCCATGGGAATCCGAGGGCCCCAGCCCGGCCAGCAGCACCCCTTCCCAGCGGAGGGGCTCCTCTTGGGGTAGCAGAGCAGGCGGTCCTGCTGTCACAGGACCTCCCAAGGGCCCCAGAGATCCCCAGCCTGAGTCAGGAGTCACCACGGACACCTGACAACGGGGCGTCCTGAGAATGCCCAGTATCCCTGGACGTGAGCCTAGGGTCGGAGACAGGGAGGGACACGTGGGGTCTCTGGGAGTGCGGCCAGCACCTGGCCGGGCCCCTCCATGCCACGGGCTGCATCACCACGTCTTCCGAGAAGGTGCCCACCAGGAGAGGGCGGGGCCCACAAAGGCCGGGGAGGTGACCCCAGTCTGAGAAGGTTCCGGGTGGTTGGGCAAGTCCCCAGGGTGGAGGGTAGGTCTGCCAGAACCCTGTCCACCCCAGCGCCGGAGCTCCGGGGGGACTCTGCCCTGAGTGGCAGAGGCTGGACCTGAGCCCATGTCCTCCCAGAGCATCAGCCTTCACCGAGGACAGGACTATGAGACTTAATCCACATCTAGTCAGGCCGGGGGGTCCTCTCTGGGCACTCAGTGTCACTCCACCAGCCTTGGGGCTGCTGCTCGTGACACAGAGGGAGAGAGGCACCTCGCCCACGCACGGCGCCCTCCACAGGCCTCCGCCCTCGGTGGTCAGAGCCCTGCTTGGTGAGCAGTGGACTGGGGAGGTCAGTGAGCGGTGGGCACCGCTGGGGCAGCTCATGTGAGCCCGGGTGAGAACGCTGACCGCCTGTACCATTCCAGTTATAGTGTTAACCTCAGTGAGAACCTGCAAAGTTTACTAAAATGCAGATTCCCAGGCCCCCGCTCCAGCAATGCTGATCCAGAGCCTGGCATGGGCCCAGGGCTCTGCATTTCATTATATCTGTTCTCAGTATTACTGTGGATGGAGGAAATCTTAGCTGTTGTTCATGCTGTTCCCGCCTGTAACACCCTTCCCCCCCCCCAGGTGTCAATTTCAACTTCGCTGTCAAGACTGAGTTTCAGTATCGCCTTGGAGACACCCTTTCGGACCTCTGGGCTGGACCAGGTGCCTCTGCTTGTCCCCTGGCCTCGGTGACCCCACGGTGTGGTTACTCCCGGCAGGCTCCTGCACACAGTAGGCGCTCAGCAAGGGTACTCGCTGAACAACACCTGGTTTTGGGCATGTTCTAGAAACAACAGCAGCAACAGCCACACAACCACCCCGGGGGCAAGGCCCCAAGCCCCAGAGTGGAGGCCTGGCAGCGCTCCCTGAGGTGGGGCACACCCCGGGAATGTCCCCTCCCTGGGACGCCCTGTCCAGCTCTGCAGCTCCGTGCCTGCCCCAGCAGAGGCAGCCCAGCTCGGCCAGAACGGGAGCTCGGAGGGCCAGGTCCACCCCTAGACGGCCCTGGAGGCCCCACCCCCCGCTGCCTACCCGTGTCGAGACCCACTGGAACGGGTGCCCAGGAGGGTCCCTCATCTGTAGGTCTTGCCTCCCCCAGGCCCTGTCAGGAGAGAGGAAGGACAGACAGACATGCCTCATGCAGCCCTGAGGAGGCCCGAATTTGCAGCCACGCTAGACATTCCCTCCGTGCTGGGAGCCCAACTGTCTGGGCCGATCCCAGAGCCACGGACGCCACCCACTTCACTGGGCCACAGAGACACTTCTCTCCGAGGCCGGAGAGAAGTCGAGACAGTGCCCAGTGAAGGAAGCGTAGGACGGGTCCCGCTGCTCCGCGCCATTGTGTATGTGGGGAAACTGAGGCAGGCAGAGTGACACGGTGGTGGCAGTGACCCTAACAGCAGCTCTGTGTGTCCTTCACTCTGTGCCCACCCTGTGTTCATGTGCCGAACCCTCACAAGGACCCCACGAGGAGGTCACCCCCACCCATGTAGTACGGAGGGCTCCAGGCTACACCAGATCCTCCCCTCTGCAGCCTTCCCAAGCGGGGCGCCTGCCCACTCACGGGCTGGCACACCCCAGTAATAGGCGTTGACTCGCTCCTGGACCTGCTGGCTCCCAGCCCACTGTGCCCTCCCTGAAGGTTCAGGCTGGACAAGGGCTCTCTGGCAGGCTGGCTCTTGGGCCACGACCATGTGGACATGTTCTCAGGCCTGGAGGTGGGGCGACGGTGAGCTGAGCTGGTGTCCCAGGCTCTCATCCTGGGCTCTGGCCTTCTGGAAGTTGACTCAGCGACATACAGGCCGGTGGCTGAAGATTCGGGAGGGATCCGAGGAGGCAGACCGAGCCGTCTGCCAAGGGAATACGGTAACAATGCGCTAACCTCGCAGACGGGCGCCCACAAGGCCTGTCAGCTTAGCCATGGGCTGCCTCTCCCTCCACTGCACCCGCATCTTCCTTCTGGAGAACCGCAGGCCAGGGTCGGGGCCTGAAGGTCATGCCCTCGGTGGCCCAGCCACAAGGTGCCGAACAGCAGAGAGCAGAAGCCCCTTCGTGCGGCAGTCCCCCAGGTCCCCCCACTGGGGCTACGAGGGGTGAGACCCTGGGTGCAGGGCCTCAGATCTGTCACCAGAGGCCTGCGATGTGTTTTGGTCCCTGTAATTTCCTGATTTTTAACCCATTGATTTGGTTGACACTGTGACTGTAAGTCTGAGGCTAGGCTAGCCTGCAGGGCCCCAGTGTGCGGCCTCTGGGTCAGAGGGTCTGTTTTCATTCATTCATTCATTCAACCACACCCATCCACCTGGCCTGCTCAGCTCCGGGGAAACAAAGATCAAAGACACAGTCCTGTGTGGGGTGGCGTGCAAGTCAGAGCCACACGCGTGTCACCTGTAGTGGCTGTAAAGTGTGTGCTTTAGTGGGATGGTGGCAGAGGGAGAGAGGGAGCCCTTCGTCCGCCCAGGGTCAGGGGAGGCTTGTGAGGGGTGGGGCTTGGGCGGGGCTGGAAAACCTGTCGGTTCTGCAGCCCTGAGGGAGGAACGACTCCTGGAGGGCCCTCTGGCCCCCCCTCGTCTGTGGATCCTGCCTGGCAGGGGTGTCTCCCCGCCTCTTTTCCCCGCGCCCCACTCAGTGCCCGTGGCGGGGGTGGCAGGAGGGTCTGTGAGGGGAGGTGAGCACAGGGACGCTCGGGCTGACGTGGTGTGGGCGGTGGAGGCAGCCCATCGCCCGAGCGCTGCCTTTCCGTGTCCTCATCCTCATGCTTGTGCCTCAAGCCGGGGTCAGCTTACCAAGAGTGAAGAGCCTCTGGTGGGGCGGAGCCCGTCTCGGGAAAAGCCGACTAGCGGCAAGGTTAGCTGACCTCTGGGGAGCTCCGGGACAGCTGGGCCCGGAGGCTGAGCAGAAATTAGCCCCTATGGGACATCCCCGTCCCCTGGGCCCTTGGCCACTCGGCTCCACCTCTGTTCCTGCCACTGCTTGGCCTTGTGGCCTGTGGCCGTGTGGCCTGGGACTGACCTGTCTCACACCCTGGAATCGCCAATCCCTCCACCACTTTGTGACGCGGGTGAAGGGCTGGACCACAGTGCGCAGGTGGAGTCTCCCAAGCACCTGCCAAAGCGGCCGGTGATGCAACCTGAGGTTGACTCCCCGTGGAGCGACCTTTGATGCGGTGACAGGAGATGAGAGGGAGCCAGCAGACAAACGCCTTCCCCTCCTCCTTCTGAGGAACTCTGCCAAGGCCCGGCTCATCCGGATGACCTGTCTGGAGACGTCCCTGGGGGCTCTGGCATCTCCTCACAGCAATGGCTGCCATGGTGCTCCCCATCCGTCCCCTCTTCCTCCCTGCTGCTGCCTTGAGATTGCGCCGCCCAGATAAACCGTGGGCCTTTCATCTTTGCCTCACGCTCTGCTTTCTAGAGAGCTCGACTAGAACCAGGGGGAGGGCAGGGAGGGAGCCCCAGTCAGAGGGATCAGGCTGGACGAAGACTCCGTGCGGAGGGGGCACGCACAGCAGGGGGCTTGAAGGACGTCCCCTGGGCCTGAGCAATGCTGAGAGAGCTGGGCGGGGCCTGGTGGGATACGGGAAGGGGCCCAGGCATTGGGGCGGCCATCTCGTCAAATCCCAGCTCTGCCGTTTCCCAGCTCACGGCGGTCACCACGCGTGCAGGAGGGCCAGTGACAGCCCTTCTCAGGCTGCTGGGCGGTTGGAGGGGTGGAGTCTGTGAGCAGCGCGGCACATAGGAGGGCTGGCTTCTTGGCCCTCCAGTTTCTCCCCACGTCCCCGGACCCAGGAGCCACCGCAGAGAGATGACCCCACTGACCCCATGGAAGGGCCACCCCAACGGCCAGCAGGCACGTGCACGGCACGCACCCCACCTCTCCCCGAGTTATTTCCAACTTTATGTCATGCCGTGTGTAATTCGAGAGACACGCGGGCCATGCGGTTCTGACTCGCCAGCAGCTGTGCTCCAGCCAGGGCCGCCCTGAGCCTGTTCTCAGTCCTTTCAGGTTTGTTTGTCGGCTTGTTTTTGTTCAAAGTCAAGACATTTCTTAAACCAAGGCTAGTGAACCGGAAAATGGGGAGTTCGAGTTTGGGTCAAAATAACCAACTGTGAATTCAAGGCGGGCTTACGGCTCCAAAGGAGTTGTTCCATCCCTGCCCCGATCACACACGCGTGCACACACTCACATGCACACACGTTCACACTCACAGATGTACACACGTTCATTCACACACTCCATGCACACACACTTACACTTACATGCATACACACTCACTCTCACATGTGCACACTCGCACACACAGAGGCGTGTGTGAGTGGAGATCTGCAGACCCTCCCTCCCACAGCGCACAGGAAGGGACAGAGGCGGAGCAGAGGCCCCGGTGGGAGAATGACCGCACCGTGACCCCGTGGGGCTGGTCCACACCTGTGGGTTGCTGCGACTCTGGACGGCTCCCCCCTCCTGTGCACCTCTGTCTCCCCATCTGTGAGATGGGATCCTCCCTGCCTCCCCGGTTGCCGGGAAGGGCTGTTGAGAAGATGTAAGAGAGTGCTCTGCCGGCTGCTAAGTGCGATGCCATGGGGGTAAGAACAGTGTCTCCTATGATGACAGTGCGGCCACCCGCTGCTGGGGACCCAGGCACCAGGGGACAGTCTGTGGACTGGTGACACTCCTAATCCAGCTCACGGGATGGTCAGGTGCCTGCAGGAGACCAGTGCTGTCTAGACCTGCTGTGTGATCTTAGGGGAGCGCCTGCCCTCTCTGGGCCTTGGCATCTTTTCACCATCAGAGCAGCTGCTGCTGTTTGCTGAGAGCCCAAGGGTGTCGGGGCCTGGGCTGGAGCCACACAGCACTCCCTGTCTGTGCAACGAGGGACACTGAGACTCAGAGAGGAGAGGAACTGGGGCAAGACTAGAGAGTGAGGCCCGCAGGCGTGGCGGTGCCTCTCGATCCGTGTTTGTGAGTGTGATGTGAATTTTATGTCAACCTGACTGGGCCATGGGCGCCCAGACATTTGGTCAAACGTGATGCTGGGTGTGTCTGTGAGGGTGTTTCTGGGTGAGATTAACAGTTGAATCAGTAGACTGAGTAAAGCGGATGGGCCTCCCCAATGTGGGTGGGCCTCATCTGATCAGTTGAAGGCCTGAATAGAACAAAACGATCTCCTGCTGCCTGACTGCCTTTGAACTGGATCATTGTTTTTTTCCCTACCTTTGGACTCAGACTGAAACATCAGCTCCTCCTGGGTCTCGAGCCTGCTGGATTTGGACTGGAACCACACCCTTGGCCCTCCTGGTTCTCGGGCCTTTGGCCCTGGGCTGGGGCCACGCTGCTGGCTCTCCTGGGTCTCAGCTTGCTGCCTGCAGATCTTGGGACTTGTCAGCCTCCATCGTTGTGTGAGCCGATTCCTTATAATAAATCTCTTTGTATGCACGTGCACACCTCCTGTTGGATCTGCTCCTTGGAGAAGCGCGGTGGGCAAAGGGCACCCACTGTGTGAACCCAGCCCCGTGGACTTCTCACCTCGGTGATGACCGCGGCTCTGGCTGTCCTGGGGAGGGCACCGCACGCCCGCTGCTGGTCCGAGCTCTATGCTCACATCGACCCATTTAACCCCCGAGGAGAACACACCAGCAGTCTATGGACTGGGAAACTGAGGCCCAGGGAGGTGAAGTAATGTGCTCAGAGACACACAGCTAGTAAGTGATGGAGCTGGGGTTGGACCCTGGCCACAGGCTGGCTCCAGGGCCTGCACTCTCCACCCCTGCCCCTCATTGCCACTCAGAGCCACGTGACCCCTCCGACAAGGGCACCCAGGGATGCTGGGCCTGCCCCATTCTACCTGCTCAGTGTGAGGGGGCTGGACAAACAGCAGCTGTGCCGGGAGCCCCCCGGAGCATCCAGGCCTGCACCCTCCCTGTGCGGGCAGGGCCTGACCCAAGTAAGTGATGACGTCGGGGGGCCTGGCAGCACAGGAAACAAGAAAAGGGGGCTCAGAGGCAAGAGATATCAGTGTGGTCCAGGCAATACTGGAGGTCTGCCTGGAGGAGGGGGCATTGGGCTAAGTCAGAAGAAGGGGGACACTGGACAGGAGGATGAGGTGGACGCAGCCTTCACTGTGCGAGCAAAACCACAAAGGTGCGAATGTGCTGGCAGGGGCTCAGGCCAGCGAGGAGACACCTGCGGGAGGAAGAGGCAGTGGGCAGGGCCAGAGGGGCTGCGACCACCGAGAGGTCACGGCTGGTGGATCAGTCGGGGTTCTTCAGAGAAACAGAATCGACAGGATGGATGAACACGTTAAGATATTTATTTTAAGGAACTGGCTCATGCGGTTGTGGGGCTGGCGAGTCCGTAGGGCAGGAGGAGACGCAGGCAGGAGCCAGCACTGCCGTCTTGGGGCAGAGCTCCTTCCTCCCCTGGGAGACCTCAGTGTCTGCTTGTAAGGCCTTCGCCTGATTGGAGAGGCCCACCATATTCAGGGTGATCTGCTCCACTTACAGTCGACCGCCTCTGCAGAACCCTCACAGCAACATCCAGACGAGTGCTTGATTGAGTCCCTGGGGCCTGCAGTCTGGCCAAGGCTACACGTGGAACTGACCACCACAGTCGGTCAGAGGCCACAGCAGGCCTGAATCAGGAGCCCTGAAGTCCAGGACCAGCTGCCAGGGTTTGTGCAACTTGGAGACTGTTGCTCCAGGTGTGGCCTCAGTTTCTCCATCAGTAAGACGGAGAGTCTGTCCCTGAGGGTCTGCCCTGTGGGGACGGCAGGGGAGAAAACACCCAGTCCCCACTCTGGGCCAGGGAAGACCTTCTGGGTTTTGACGACTGTATAGGAGTCTGCTGGGCAGCCCAGGTGGAGTGTGTGTCAGGTGGCCGGGCTGCGGGGAGGAGCGCAGGATGCTGGGGGAGGGGGGGCTGCTGTGCTGCCAGGTAGAGAGAACGGTCCCTCGCATCAGCCTTCCGTCCCAGCTGGAGGGAGCAGGCTGAAGGGGGCGGGCTGGCTCTGTCCCCTCTCCCTGGCACCCGCCCAGTTTGGGAGTGGGAAGCGAAGGGCTTTTCTCAACCACAAATCTGACCATATAATTTCCCATTCAAGCCTCTCAGGGGCTTCCCAAAGTCCACAGCGTGACTTCCAGGGCTGCGCTGTGAAGACACAGCCTGAGGCTCGCTGTGACCCAGGAGCCCACGTGGGTCAGGGAGAAGACATGCAAATGAGCCACTAGCCGAAGGCCTGCGCTCGGCAGCCCTGCCCACGTGGTGACCCCAGGATGACCACGGTGAGATGGACAAGTTGTGGGGTGTCCCCTAAAGCAGCAGCTTCGCTGTTTGCAGTCGTTGCTCAGACAAGGTTTGGGGCAGCACGTGCTACCTCTCATCGTATACACTCCCAGCCTCAACCTCCTCCACCAGGCAGTGGAGGACCAAATAACGGCACCAGCTCCAACCTCTGGGCAAGGTTCTGAGAAGGAATGGTCCGGAAGCACCAGCGTCAGGGCCTGGCACTTTGGGAGTGTGCAAGATATCCAGCCATCCACCAATCTATCCACTCACCTATCCACCCCTACACACACACATCCATCCTTCCATCCATCATTTCATCCGTCCATCCATCCATCATCCATCCACCACACACCCATCCATCCATCCACCCACCCACTCACTCGTCCATCATTTCATCTGTCAACCCCTCCATCCACCCACCATCCCATCCATCCATCCACCAGCTCACCCATCCATCTATCCATTTATCCGTCTACCCACCCATCCACCCATCCAACCATCATCCATCCAGTTATCTCTCTATCCACATCCATTGAACAAATAGATCTTGAGCTTCTACTGTGGGCCCGGCCCTGTCTGGGTTCTGGGGAAACAGGAACAAGTCAGGCTGACAGGTCCCTGCCCCGTGGAGCTGACCTTGGGGGTAGGCTGAGCAGACGATGATCTGATGAACAGATTCCTTACCAAGGAGAAGAGCAGGCGCCGAGGACGGCTGTTCTCCTCTCCTGGCTGGTTCCCCGTTCTGTCCTCTTTCTCACCAGGATGAGCAGCACCCAGACCTGACGGTCTCGTGCCTGTGCCCGACTGCAGGGGGGCCTGGCTCTCCGCAGGGGCCCCAGAGCCTGCACAGAGAAGCGGCACCCCGTGGGCCAATTACACTCTGCAGGCGCCGCACGGCCACCCTTGCAGGAAGACAGGGAAGATTCCACAGCCAGGTGCTTCTCCAACACCCATTTCCTTAATTCTTTTATCAAAATGTCAAATTGCTCTGAGGAAGCTCCTGATGGGGCAGGGGACCGGCTGTTGGAGGAGGGCTTGGGGAGGTGCTAACAAGCTGGAGAGTTTGCCTGAGAGAGGAGCCACCTCCCCCGAGGACACCGACGAGACCCCTGGGGGATGTGGAAGAACGCCACAAGGACTGGGGTTCTGGGGAAGATCTGGAGGCTTCCCCGGCCACCCTGCGGTGGTGGGCACTCCTGCCGAGGACCGATACGGGGGACCCGGTCAGCGATACAGAGCAGGAGCAGGGGCAGTCCAGGCCCTGCCGTGTGACCCTGCACACACCCCTCGCCAGGCTTCAGGCCCCCAGGTGTAAAACTGGGGGTGGGGCAGCCACCATCGTCCTCATGGGGAATCAGCTAGCAGGGCCTCTTCGCCCTGATGTCTCAACTGCCCCCTCCGTGCCTGCAGCCCCACCCACTAGGGAGACCAGCTCCCCCTGCCTCCCAGGGGGACAGTTTGCCAGTGAGAACTTGGCTGGCAGGGGAGCCCACACAAACGGGCCCTCGTCTCCGTGCCTCAGCGGCAGAACCGAGCCCTTCCACCCCAGCCCACGGTTGCTGGATAAGGGATAAGCAAATCCAGGAGAAGCGAGCTTGGTGACCATGGAAACCCAGCCTCTGTGAGCTCAGATTCCCCAGGGACGGTGCAGGAGCTGAGGCGAGGCAAGGGGCCAGGCTGAGTGTCGGCGGGGCAGGGCGGGCTTGTCAGAGGAGGGTCGGGATGACAGAAGCCCCCTGAGGGCACAGAAGGTTCCAGAGTCTGGGCAGGCTGCCTCCTTGGGCTGTGCTTCCCGGTGTTAGGGCGCTGGTCCCTGAACTGGTTCTCTGTTCCCTGGGTGCCTGCTCTGCACTGGGTCTGGATCTGATACCCGTGGGTGCCCCTAGGGCCGGGCACAGGGTTGGTCCACATTTACGGGCAGTGGTGGAGGAGGGGGACACTCGGTCTACCTCAAGAGACCGCCTGCACCGAGAGCCTCCTGCCGTGGCACCTGCAGGAATCGCCTCCGCTTCTGAGCCGAGCCACACGCCTCCTGGCGGCCCGGCAGTGATCGAGCATGGCAGGGCACAGGGCTCACCAGCTCCGGCCAACACCAGCTCCTCTGGGGCAGCCTTTGCCCTGGAGCAGCCGTGGGCCGACCGGAACTTCCCCAGAGCTGCACCACGTCTGAGGCCCCTCCGACTGCTTCCCCAGCCGTTCCTCCCTTTCACAGGCGCCTGACTCCCATCACCATCCAAAAGCTCCCCCTGACCACACCTGCCCCCCGCTGCTTTGTCTCTCACAAGCATAACCCCAATAAACCTCCGGCTCTTCTAATTCCATCAGGGCGTCTCCTTCCCAGAACACCCAAACGGTCACAGTCAGCTGAAGAAATGAATGAATAGCCACACAGGGCCTCGATCAGTGCGGGCTGACTCAGAGACAGGACTGCGTTGGGGCCTGCACTTCTGCCGTCTTCAGATTCAAGGGGCAAATTTTGGTGGAAGGAAGACGAGGCTTGTGATGAGTGAGGAAACACGCAGGGGGACGATCGACATGAGAATGCAGAGCCTGAAGCAAGGGTTAAGTTGCTGCCACTTCATGTGAGAGGAGCAAGGCCAGGACAGCGAGTAAGGGGAAAGGAAAGCGAGACAAGGAGAGATGCTCGTGACCGATGTGTCCCTGCGCAGGCCGCACTTGACAATGAGCAGGAAGAGACAGGCAGACATGCTCACCGAGCACATTGGGGCTTCTCAGGAGGGGCTGCAGGAGGATCACACTAGGGGTAGTCCATGGAGCGAAGTTATTTCCTACCCTCCTCTGTCTCCTAACTGTGCCCTCCTCTCACAGTATCACTCGGCCACTTGCTGGCCACTTGGGAAGCCAGTCCCCAGGATCAAGTCGGGGTGTGGCATTCCCATCAGATAGTGGGGGCCGCCTGGCACAGGTCGAGTACCAACCAAGAGCCAGGTGGAGGCACTCGAGTGGCTGAGGAGGCACACAAGACTGTGTCTCCACACACTGCCCAAACCCAGGCCTCGAGGAGTCCTGGGGCGAGGGAGAGGCCCAGCGCATTGGAGTCCGGCGTCCTGGGGCAGGTCACAGGGCCTCTCTGAGCCTCGTCTGTGAAGTGGGCACAGTAGAGCCTTCTTCTGGGGCTGGGTTAGGGCCCTGCAGCTGCTGTGACAAATTACCACAAATTGGATGGCTTATAACAACAGAAATTTATTTTCTCACGTTTCTGGAACCACGAGTCCAAAATCAAGGTGTCAGCAGGGCTGGGCTCCTTCCAGAAGATCTAGGGAAGATCCTCCCTGCCTCTCCCAGGTCCTGGGGGCTCCGGGTGTTCCTCAGCTTGGCCGCATCACCCCGGTCTCTGCCCCGCCTTCACAGGCCTCCTCCTCTGCTCTCTGTGTCTCTTATAAGGACACTTGTCACTGGATTTAGGGCCCACCCAGGTGATCCAGGATGCTCTCATCTGGAGATCCTTAATTACAGCAGCAAGGATCCTTTCTCCACATGATAGCACGTTCTGAGGTTCGAGGGGTCAGGACGTGCACCCATCTTTGGGGGCCCCATTCAACCCACTCCATGAGGGGAGAGAGATGGCAGACATGAGTGACCGGGTAGCCCAGAAGGGAGCACGAGAGTCCCCCTGGTGTGAGGACGAGATGGCCTCTCTGGATAAAAGGCCAGGCGGTGCAGGAAGCCCGTCTCCCCTGTGACGTGGGCTCAGCCCCGCATCACCTGGGCTGTGTGCAGATCAGCAGGGACGGGGCCGCGAGGACACCCAGGACCGCCGCACGCAGTCAGAGCCCCAGTGAGGAGCCCGAGGGGTTCACGGCGCCGAGCAGGAGAGGCCGCGGACAGGAGGCCCATCACCTAGGCGGGCAGTCTGGTTGCCGTTTTAGCAGCAGCGTGGCTCGTGGCTCGTGGCTCGTCCTGCTCAGTCCCTGCTCGCGGGGCCCCGTCCTTCCCCTTAACCTGGGGTGGAGGAGAGCCGGGCGAGCAGGGACCTCCTCCTCCCCACTCGCTCCAGGCCTGGCTCACAGTGGATGGACACATAGGAGAGGCGGCGGGAGGCACCCACAGGGCCCGAGAGCGCAGCTCGGTCCTCCCGGCCTGGGGTGACCACAGGGCTGGCGTCCTCTCCGTGACTCTGGGCGCCTTGCTCTCTCCACGCTCCATTTCCTCTTCTGTAAAGTGGGGATCATCATGGTCCCAGTGGTGCGGCTCTTCTGAGGATAGAGTGAGCTAATATCCACAGAAGCTTCCGGAATGGTGTCTGGCACGTGGTGGGCCCTAGGGGAGAGTTAGCTGTTGTCGTTGTCATGAGGGTTTGGAATCCTTCTCAGTGCCATGACAATGAGCGTGTCCCATGTGGACCCTGGGGGCTGAATGGGGGACCCGCCCAGAGTCTGTGGGGCACACAGACCAGTGCAGGGCAACCTCGTGTGGCCCATTCTGTGTCAGAGGCACGTCCGAGGGGGCAGCCTTCTCCTGGGCACGGCTTTGCCTCTCTGAAGAGGCCTCGAGGGTCCGGCAGACCTTCACACGGAAGAAGTGAGGAGAAGCTCGTGGCTGACGGGTCAGCTGGACACCTGCGGGGGAGGGGAAGGCCCAGGGCACCCCTCCTCCATGAACCAGGGATGCTGCTGGGGCACTAAACACATGCCCTTCATCCGTCCTACTACACCCTAGGCGGTGGGGGCCATTATTATCCCCATTTTAAAGTCCATGAAACAAGGATCAGAGAGGTTAAGGCACATGCCCAAGGTCACACAGCTTGGAAGCAGCAGAGTAGAGATTTAAGACTGATCAGTCTGACTTCCAAGCAATACCCTTGGTTTCCCGGCCGGCTCTTTCTCCAGCATTCACAGGAAGGAGGGGCTGCAGACAGCCCTGCAGTATCCTGGGAATTAGCACAAAGTTAATTAGCATGGAGGTTAGGAAATAATAGCTATGCAAAGCCTGGGGTGGGGGACTCGGTTGAACAGAAATTCAGGTCAGGAGGGCTGGGGATGCATCTGGGTCTCTTCCCCTTGGAGGAGCACACCAGCACCACGGGAGCGAGGCTTGCATCCTCCAGTATTTGGAACATGATTCTGGCCGCTCCTGGGTGTCTAGGCGTCCTGACCGTGACCTGCAGATAGCCCGTCTCCGTTCTCCTCCACCTGCCAGGAGGCTCGATCCCCTACCCCAGGTCCTGGGGGGAGCACATGAGGCCCCTTTGTCCACCACACCAGCTCCCTCACTCACTCCATGCCACGGCCAGCAGCTCTTGGCTGCCCTTCCCTTCCAGAGAGGCCTCATTAACATGAGCCCCTCTCACCTCCTGCTCCCCCAAAAGTGCATCCAAACCTGGGAGACAGTGGGAGAGGACCCTCCTTTCCACACTCCTCCAGGTCCCTGTTAGCACAAAGCAGCCTTGTTGCGGTGCAGCCTGGCTTCCTGGACTGTGGCGCCCCTCCCACCATAAGCCCCACGATGGCCGTGGCCGTGACCATATTGTTCCTACTGTATCATCACCCAGCCCAGTGCCAGACACAGACGGGGCCTCAACACTCTTGCTGAGTAAATATTATAGAAGTAAACCCTAAGACATGAGCCGCTTATATGTGCCAAAAGAGTCCACTTTGGGCTCCGGCCATGAGAAATTCCATTTGCACTCTAGAATCCAGTGACGGCCATGACAAACCCCCCACTGCTGATTCCCACCGTGAGCCCTGGATCCTGTGCTCCACTGGGACCCCACTTCACACACACAGAGGGGGCCACTCTGTCGGGCTATCGATCTGGATCCTCAAAGCCCCTGACCTAACCAGCAGCTCTGATGTTTTGATCTTTGATTTCACTCTTGAACATGTGAATTATATAAGTGTGGGCAGCCTGAAAACATGTCTGAGCACCCAGGACCCACACAGGTCTGGGATGGAGCAGGTGGGTATTCAACGAGTCCTCTGTGGATGAATGTGTGGGTGGATGGAAGGGTAGATGAGCGAGCAGATGGGTAGATAGGTGAGTGGATGAGTAGATGGGTGAGTGGGTGTGTAGCTTTGTGAATATATTTGTGGAAGGCTGGGAGAGTGGATTGTGGTTAAGTAATTGGATAGGTAGATGCGTGTACCAACAAATGGATGGATGCATTATAGATGGGTGGATGGATGGATGGATGGACGGATGGATGGATGAATAGATAGATGGTAGGGTGGATGGATGGGTGCATGTATGAGTGGATGGGTGGACAGGTGGATGGTGTGGTGGATGGTGGAGGGGTTGGGTGGGTGGAAGGAGGCATGGATGGGCAGATGGGTGGGTAATTGGATAGAGTGGTACATGGGTTGTGGATGGTGGATGGATGTGGGAAGGGCATTAACTTACACAAGATTTTCTTATTCTTCAAAAAACCACGCAAAAGCCTGAGGGAAGAGATTGTAGCATCAAAAATGGAGGGATGCTTGAGGAGTTGGGGCACCACGAACAAATGAGAAGGGAGTAAGGAGATACGGCCTTACAGCCGTCTGAGACACAGGCCCAAGAAGGGGCTGGGGGGCCCTCAGGCCAGCCGGAGAGCCACCCCCGCCCTGGCTGAGGTTCTTGGCCTGGTACAGTCCCTCCACCAGGGCCAAAGCCAGCAGTATAGACAGGCAGGTGTCCTTATTCCCACTGTAAAGGAGAGAGAGCCGCGTCCCAGGGAGGGGAAAGACTTACCCAAGAGCCCATCCAGACCCGGCAGAGGCCTCCGCACCCGGCCTTCTTGCCCATCTCTCGGCTCTTTCCTCGGCAGTGGCCTTGGGAGGAAAGGAGTGTCTGGGCCGAGGCCACCAGGTGGCACCTCGGCTTGGCTCTACTCCATCGCCAGCCCCCCGCCCCCTGGTGCCGGGCTCTATTTCGAGAGAGAGAGAGAGAGAGAGAGAGAGAGAGAGAGAGAGAGAGGGTGGGGAGAGGCAGGAGAGCCGCAGGCTCCCCAAGGGGCTGCTGCCTCGCAGGAATCGCTTGAAACATTCCTGCCCCGCAGCCCAGAGCAGATGGAGCGGAAGCACAGCCACCAGAGCCCCTAGTGCAGGTGCGCGGCAGAGGGGGCGTGCTCGGGGGTGGCGGCCTGGTGGAGAGAGCCCCGACTGGGAGCCAGGGGCCTGTGCAAGGTGCCCAGCTTTGGCGTGCGATAAGAAAATAATCATAATCATAACAATAATAGCGCCTCTGTCATAAGTGCCTCCTGTGTGGCTCCCTCTTCTCGGCTCATGAAATCTCAGCTCGTGCAGTGCTGGTCACAGCTTGGGAGGGGAAACCCACCGCATGCCAGGCCCTCGGCTGCACACCACCCTCTGCACACAGGAACTACCCCCGGACGGAAGCGGAGCCGGGTCCACCTGATCATCTCGTCTCCACACTACAGGCTTCGCTCCCGGCCTCAGCTCCCTAACAGCCTCAGCGCCCCCGCCCAGAACAACCCGCCAACAGCCCCTCCATGCTTCCCTCCTCCTCGGCCCTGGCCTCTGCCCCGACCCCACCCGTCCTCTCCCGTCCTCTTCCGGAAACCATGCCATAGACAGTTCCAGAATTTGGGTCCCAGAGCCTTCGGACACCTTCCCCTCCCGCCAGGGAGTGACCAGTGAGGAGGAGGACGGGAGGTGCAGGGACTCGGCTGAGCCTCCAGGGAAGGTCTGGGAGGCGGGCGGACACCTGGGTCTGAGGCCCAGGCTGTGGTCAGTGCAGGGGACAGAGAGGCAGGTTCTCAGCATGCCCGAGGGAGAGGGGGACAGGAGGCCAGAGCCCTGAGGACACACGGTTGACAGCCCTGAATAAGGGGTGGACAGAGGGGGAGCAGCCGGAGGGGGATGGAGAGGCAGGGACTGGAGACCCCACATCAAGGAGGAGGCGTCCGCGCCCTCACGGGCTCAGCAAGGGCTTCAACACCTAGACGAGCCACGTTCAGGAGAAGAACGGGACGCTCCAGAAATACAGGCACAGGGATGAGCACGAGGTCACCAGGAACTCCGGGAGCACCGCTGTCTGGGGCGGTGCGCAGAGGCAGGCTCACCACCACCGGCCGGAAGCAGATGCACCCCCACCCGGCCCGTGGTGACTGCTGCCACGGACGCCCTGGGTCCGCGCACCCTGGTCACCCCTGCCCAAGGCTGGCAGGGAGCCTCTATTGGCCACGTGAGGAAACGGAGGCCCAGGGCAGCCTGGGGTTGGCCCCACTACACAGCAGCCCCCACTGCAGAGGCAGAGGGACCTCGGGGTGCGTGTGGGTGCTGTTTGAGGATGAAACCTCGGTCCCTCAGATGCAGAAAGGAATGGGGGACTTCTCGGGATGGGGCACATGTCTGCTCCGCACCCTGTGGCTGGCGCCCGCCGTCTTCCCAGGCGGCCTTCCTCAGGACAGCTCTGACTGTGACCCACTTTCTCCCCACACAGGCTGGAGTCTGCCCCCAGGTACTTTCTGTCCCCTGGCTCAGACCTCTTGCTGATGCTGGTGCCTCAATTTAAGCCTCCTGCTGGGTCAGCAGATTTGCAAACCACGGGTTTCTTCAATTTCTTTGGGGAAAAAAAGAGGGAAAGAAAATTATTTTCCAAAGTATTATCTTTCTTCCCAATCAATCACGGCCACCGGGCCTGGCTACAGCCCAGGTCCTGTCTGATGGCAGGTCCCGGTGACTCAGTCCCTGGACCGGTCAGGGGTTCAGGTGTCCAGCAGGGGAGCAGCCCCTGCCGGGTCTCCTGCTGACCCTCCCTGCTAGGACCGGCAGCCTGGAGGGGTCTGGCCTAGCCGGGTGGGCCAGGGAGTGAATCTTCATCCCCTACCCCCACACACAGCCCCGTGCCCCTGGCCAGCAGAGTCCCCGTGTCCACGGAGCAGGAGGGGACACTGAATCAAGGGTGAGGTTGGGAGTCCGGAGGCCTCTCCTCACCAGCTAAGGTCCCATCATCAAGCTCCTTCCTCTTTCCCACAGGCCTGTTAGAAGAGGCCCCTCTTCCCCTCTTCTCCACAGCCTGTTAGGAAACGAGGCCCCGGCGACCTGCCATCCCGACCCCTCTAACGGCCGCAGCTCCTGCCTTTCCCTCCCGCTGCGTGGCCTCCACCGGCCCCCGGGTTCCTCCACCCATCCGTGACAGGGGGGAAGTCAGACTTGGTGGCTCTGGAGTGAAGGGAGAGACGCACGAGAAGCCCTGAAGTCCCGCTGGGCTCGAGGACAGGGCCATGAGACTCCCCAGTGGTGCTCAGGGGACACACGCTGGGCTCTGGGAGGTGTTTGGTGAAGACTGGATGGTGTCGGTGAAGAAACGCCAGCCTGACAGCAGGTCCCCTCCAGGAGGATATATCTGTTTCTATCCATATCTAGATCAATGTCCATATCCAAGTCCATATCTATATCCATCCATCTGGAGAGAGAGAGGGAGGGAGAAGGAGGGGGTGCAGGGGTAGCGGTCTGAATGATGGCACCGGGCTGCTGTGTCCACATCCTGATCCCTGACACCCATGAACGTCACTGTGGTGGCGGAAGCTGTGGTGGCGTCCGAGGTCTCGAGAGGACTTCACCCTGGGTCACCTGGGTCACCTGGGTCAGGGGCTGCTCTGGGGGCGGGGCTGCAGCCGCCACAGCACAGGTGGAAACTGCTGTCCTGGGGGCTTCCATTCCAGTGGGGAAGGGCAGAGAGAGGACCGCGGAACAAAGAGGGGCCAGGGCCAGGCAGGCTCTCCTCCTGTGGGGAGAAGTGCTGGGGTGGGCCGCACTTCCAGAAGGTGCTCCAGAAGAGGTGGCGTTTGGGGGAGGGTCCGTAGGACATGGGGAGAAGCTACACATGTCTGGGGGAGGCTTTCCCAGTGGGGGAGGGGGAAGCAAGGGGGAGGGAGTGGAGCCTCTGACAGCAGGGCGCCTGCAGGCGGGAAGGGGGTAAGGGCAGGTCAGGTGGGAATTGCTTCCAGACCATTCCACCCTCAGGGCTGGCTGTGGTGGGGCTGCCATCCTGGGAGGTGATGCGTGATGCGGGGACACGGGGGAGGGAGAGTATGTGTGGGAGGGCGTCAGGAGCACCGTTTCGGACGTGCTACATTTCAGGGGCCTGCTCCATGTGCAATAAAACTGCCAGGCAGGCAGACAGATTCAGAAGTGGGGGGCTCAGAGCTATAAACTGGAGGCTATAGAAAAGAGCTGTTATTTACCAAGAGACTGGGACGCGATAGCCAAGTGGGGGGGGGGGCGGGCACGAAGGCAGAGAAAGAGCCAGGGGCCGAGGATGGCACCCAGGGTCCCTGCAGTGTGCAATGTTGGGGGTCTGGGAGAGGAGGAGGAGCCGCCAAGGTCACCAGAAGGAGCAGCCGAGGACGAGAGGAGGATGGAGAGAGTGAGGTGAAGCAAGTGGGGGCCGGGGAGGGAACCACCACGTGTGATGCCACTGATGGGTCAGGCCTGATGGGGACGAGACTTGACTGTTGGGCGGAGCCATGGGGGTCCCTGGGGACGTGGCCAGGGTTCTTGGGTAGCAGCAGAGGGAGGAGACCCTGCCGGGAGTGGGCTGGGGGGGGAGCCGAGGAACTGGATCGTGAAAACAGAGCCTCTGGGGAGTTGCGCTCGGGGCACAGGAAACGGATGGGACCTTAGCCAAGGGGGCAGCGGGAGGGCTTTGCTTACTTTTTCATTGAGGTGGACAATGCCGTGGCATTTAGTGCATCCACAATGTTGTGCAACCACCACCTCTGGTTCCAAAACATTTTCCTCACCCCTAAGGAGCCCCCGTACCCATTGAGCAGTGACACTCCATTGCCCCTCCCTCGGCCCCGGCGGCCACCAATCTGCTTCCATGTCTGTGGATTTGCCTGTTCTGGGCCTTTCATATAAACGGGATCATGCTGTACGTGGTCTTTGTTCTGGCTTGTTTCACGTAGCACCGTGTTTTTGAGGTCCATCCTCGTGGTGACGTGTATCGGGGCTTCGTTCCTCTTGAAGGCTGAAATATTTCACTGTGTGGACGGACCATATCTGTTTATCCACTCGCCCGCTGGCGCACCTGCGAGTTGTCTCCGCTCTTCGGTTCCTGTGAATAACACCGCTGTGAACACGGGTGTATGGGTCTCTGACTGAGTCCCTGTTGTGCTAGTTTGCTCAGCACCATAACAAAATACCAAAACCAGGGGACCTAACAGACATTTATCCTCTCATGGTGCTGGAGGCTGGAAGTCTGAGATCAGGGTGTCAGCAGGGTTGGTGTCTCCTGAGGCCTCTCCCCTTGGTGTATAGATGCCGTCTCCTCACGTGGTTGTCCCCATGTGGGTGTCTGTGTCCTAATCCCCTCTTCTTATAAGGACACCAGACAGATTGGATCAGGGCCCACCCTAACGGCCTCGTTTTAATTTAATGACCTCTATAAAGGCCCCATCTCCAAATACAGCCGCATTCTGAGGTCCTGGGGTTAAGATTTGAACATAAGAATTTAGAGGGACACAATTCAGCCATAACACCCCTCTGCAGTTCTTCCGGCTACATATCTAGGAGTGGAACTGCTGGGAATAAGAGGGTTTTAAAGATAAAACTACTGCCAGCCTGTTGAGTGGGATGTGATGATCCAGGAGGGAGGAAAGACCTGAGGGTCGGGATGGGGGGAGCTGGCCGGGCGTGTGTGGGGTGAAAGGGGCCAGCTTGGCCTGGAGGGCGGAGGCACAGGCGCAGGGTGGGGGCGGGCTCTGCCCCCCAGCGTCCCAGGCTTCAGTGGGTGGGAAGTGCGCCAGCTCTCAGTGTGGGCGCAGCTGTGTTCTGTAAGCTCACCACACACCTGAGCTGGGAACCACTGCCCCCCAGGGAAGCCAGGCCAGGTTCCGGCCAGCCTCTGCTCACGACTCTGCGGTCAACAGATCAACATGCGGCCTTGCTTTCCGTGCTGCTGTGTAAGGCAGCTTGCTTAACATACAACGCTGATGCACTGACACTGAGCTCAGGCCAGCAGCACCGACCTCAGCCTGAAGGAGGCTCACCCCACACGTGGTTTCCCCGGAGGGCACGTCTGGGCCTCCTGTGCTCAGAACACCAGACACTTCAGCACGAGGCGTGGGGGCCGTTTTAAACAGCGAGACCACCAACCAAAAGCGCAGAAATGCGAAAAACATGGCAGTAAGGAGACTGCGAGGACGCTTGTTCACAGGGAGAGCCGAAACAAGGGGCAGCTGTCCCCACGTCCACCCCGGCCGGAGAGTGCACATCGGGCAGCTCAAAGTTTTCACCACTCTGCTCCTGTCTGCCAGTGGCCGCTGAAGTGCGGAGTGTTGATTTAGGCTTACAAATACACTGTAGCGAGTAGGTGAATTCACAATTATGGAATCCGCAAACAGTGAGGAGGAGGGAGTGAGGGAGTGAGGGATGGGTTGAATACCTCCCAGCCGGCCTCCCCATCCTGCCCCCTGACCTAGGAGGCTCCCTGTTCTCAGGCCTCAGGCTGGACTTGGCTAAAGGGAGAAGCTGGCAGACTGGGGGGGGTGGCCTTCAGCTGCTGCACCCCTCCAGCTCCCTTCCTCTCCTGCTCTCCCCTTCCTGCCTCCCTCCACCCCCTCCAGGTGGGGCTGCAACACCATCCCTGGGGTCTCCCTGCTCTGCCCACCCTTTTAGATTCTCTGGCGAGCCCCCTTTATGATTCTCTCTCACCTTCAAATTGCCCTCCTGCGTGCTCCTGCCAGCCCCCTGCCTGGGGCAGAGGAGGAGCTGGAGGCTGGGGAGGAGGGGACAGGCACGGAGGGTGTTCCTGCAGAGCGGGGGCACATGGACGGAAATGAGGCAGGACGGGCGCTGGCAGCGTTGGGGACCCTTGGGGTCTGCGGCTCTGCATTTGAGGGGACAAGGGAGAGGGACAGCGTGGAGGGGGGTTTAGCCGGGTTTGGGGTTTGGCTGGTTCAGCCCAGTGAGCAGGGGAGGGAGCTGGGGGTGAGAGATGACATCAGGACGTGGACTCTGAGCTGGGGAGCGGTGGGGGGGAGGGACACTGCAGAAGAAAGGTCCACGGTGACTTCACAGTCACCCACCCCTGAGACAGCACGGTGATGGTCAGCCTGGAGTAAAATGTCTTTGAGAAATGGGGGACCCAAGAGTTGGTGGGACACTGCAGCCCCGGACGGTGGGTGAGGGAGGAGGAAGGGATGGATGGGAAGAGGAACGAGGAGCAGGCAGGAGGCCGCCTCACCTCCAGGCCGGGCGAAGTCTGCAGGGGCATCAGGAGAGGGCCACCCCCACTGCCCAGAGGGGACCCGGTGTCGGGAGGATGAGGGACCGCTCAGAAAACAGGCTTGCTGCAGATGGACAGTGAGATCCAGAGAGGCCATGGATGGCTGGGGAATGGGGACAGAACAGGGCACGTGTGGGGGGAAGGCACAAGAGGGGCCCTTTGGGGGGCTGCCATGAGGTGGAACTGGCCCAGGTGATCTCGAGGCCCCAGTGGGGGCTGCCTCGGGGTAAGAGCTTCCTCTGGGCTCTCCGTCCCTGCCCCGTGTCCCCTCACAGCATTCCTGTGCCTCCTCCCCCGTTGACACGGCCGTGTCTCAGCCCCGCTGGACAGAGCTCCATGGGGGGCACCACCCGGGTCCTTGCCCCCAGTCACGTCCCCAGGGCCGGCCCGGGGCTGGGCACGTGGATGCTGGGTGAATAGCTGTCCAAGAAACAGTGGCAGAACCGCTGTTGTCCCAGCGCAGGGCTCCGGGCCGGGCCCTGGTGACACTGGGGCCGGTCATTCTCTGTGGGGGGCGTCCTGTGCATTGTGGGGTGTTTGGCAGCATTCCCGGTCCCACCTGCTGGATACCACTGGCCCTCACCTCCTGCCTCCCAAATTGTGACAACCAGACTGTCACCAGACATGGCCAAGTGTCCCGGGGGACGGGGAGGGAAACCCGCGCAGGTGAGAAGCCATCAACCGTACAAACTCTCACGAGACGCTGAGGAGGAGGAGCGGCCGGGGCTCCCACAGGCCACGCAGGGCAGGCAGGGGTCAGCCCTCTCCCAGGGCTCTGTCCGGGAGCAGGTCTCAGGTGCCCCACCAACACAGAATCTGCTCAGGAAAAAGGGAAAATAATATTTTCCCCAAAGCAAGTACCTCGTCTAAGAGATGATGACACGTGGACAGCTTAGCTGCTACCCAGCACGGTGACTCCACCGTGCCCGCGCTGGCGTCTGTTCTGTAATCGGCTCTGTTAGGAGACGTTTCTAAGAGCTTGACTGTGGGATTGCGCTGGGTCTTTGCTTTGCCAAAAATGACAACCCAGGACAACTCAACATAGTCACCGTCCGCAGGAGGGCGGGCGGCCTCGCGTGTCCAGCCATGGGCACGGACCGGTTGGGCCTTTCTGGCAAGTTCCTTCATCTCTCTGAGCATCAGGATGCTCGTCTTTCTCAGCAGCTGTGGGAATTCACTGACATTTAGGGTGCCCAGCCGATAAGATCACTGGGTATTTGTGGGTCATTTGATAGAACAAGCCCTGGATCTAAGCACCTCACGTTTATTTGTTAATGCGGTCCTTGCAATGACCCACAGGTAGATTTCATTACGATTCCCATTTTACAGTTGGGGAAACGGAGGCAGAGAGCGTAACTCACTTGCTGTCCGGGCAGCCTGACTGCATGGCCGTCAGTTGTATGTTCGGGTCTGGAGCTCGCGGTGGGTGGTCACAGCAGGCACCTGGGGAGCAGGGTCCAGACTGGCTTCCCAGGGAGGAGGCTGAGCAGAGGCCCAAGGCCAAGGTATAGGGAGGGGGAAAGGGCATGCATGGAGTGGGCATGGGGGCGGTGTCCCAGGAGGAGGCGGACCCCCTGGCGTGAGGTCCCTGCCGGCTGGCCCCGGAAGCTCGGCGACCTACAGGAGCTTGTGCAAAGGGCAACCGACGGCCCCCATTCACGTGAGACTGGGGGCTCCAGGGACACGGGACTTTCCGTGCTAAAACCTGGACAGTCCCAGGCCAAACAGGACACCGGTCACCCTGCGGGCTTTCCACGAGCCAGCGACGGTGCGAGGAAGCCGGTGTGAGAAAGCTGGAAGGAGCCGCTCCCGCTCCGCCGGCCTCCCACAGCCCCTAAACGGTGTCTTCTTCTGGGAGGCTGTCTCCTCGCGGAGGTTTACTTTCACGCACCGAGGGGATAATTACAGGGAAAAACATGAAGTGGAAAGAGCTGTGGATCAGAGGAAAACGTAGCCCACTTCCTCCGAGCTCCTCAGGGCATTAGAGAAGCCCGGAATCGTTGGTGACTTTCCAGCTCTCCATGACGGGGCATGCCGCTGCTCCGGGCAGGTGACTATTTTCCCCCACCCGGTCCCAAGGAGGCAGGAGACTTCCAGGTGCTTCCGATGGTTGGAGGTACCCTGCGTGGTCCTGCCTGCCAGCCCCAAGGCACCCAGCCTGTAGACCCCAGGGCAGCCCGGGTCCCCAGGCCCGGGACCCACGCGGCCCATCTTCCATGGGGGCCGGCATGGTGGACTTCCTCCGCAGGTTGGGTTGATGGTGTGGAACCGGCTGGCGTGGTGAGAACCCGCTGGGTCCCCCCATCCCCCACAGTGGAGGGGGAGGTTCCCCCCAGAGCCCCAGGCCTGGCCTCACCCCTCACTGGCTGCAGAGGCCCCCCCACCCCCGTGAGCCGAACCCTCAACTTCCCCTTCCCATCCTCCTCTCTTTGAACTGGTGGGGCTGGAAGGGGCGGGCCTCTGGAGGCCTGTGGGGTCTGAGCTCTGGCCAGAATATTCTGACAGGCAGCTGCTCCCATCTTGCCACCCCGCTGCAGTGCTGGGGCAGCCTTGTGCTGCTCTCAGATGACCCGGGCACAGGCTGCACGGGGCCTTGGGGGTGGCGGCAGGTTCCAGGGTCAGCCGCCTCCCTGCAGAAGCCCTCCCTCCCTTGCTCGGGTCCTGCTCCCCCACCCCCATTTTTTTTTGATGAATGGACTGCATAGTTTGGAGCAGTTTTTAGTTTGCAGAAGATGGCAGACCGTCCAGCGTTCCCATGTTGTTGCCATCTGGCATTGGCAGGCGTGGAGTGTGTGTCACCACTGGTGAGCCAATATGGGCCCCTTCATATTAGCCAGAGCCTGTGGTCTACCGTGGGCTTCCCTCTCCATGGTTCACACCCCGTGGTTTGGACAAATGTCCCATATCCTCCGTCACAGCCTCGGGCAGAATGGCTTCCCTGCCCTGAATGTCCTCCGTGCCTGCCTATTCATCCCTCCTCTGTATTTCTCGAGCCCTCGCCACCAGGCACAGGCTGAGTGGGGCTGGACCCAGGACTCAGACAGGGAAGAGGGGAGGGATGGATCGGAGAGGCAGGGACAGGGGGACCGGCCGCTGGTAGAGGAGCCTGGGGCTCCCGACAGTGCCTTGCAGGTCACACCGCCAGGCTGTGCACACCTTGGCCTCGCCGTGTCCCTTACACCCACACAAGTGACTCCTGACCCCGAGGGCTGCAGGAGGCTGGTCCCTGCACCCCAGATCCTCCCGACTCGCTGAAGAACCCCCTTGGCCACCCCTTACATGGAGAGAGGATGGCACCGTGGGACCCAACTCCCCTCCTTGTTCCAGCCCTGCTCCTGGGTCCCCACTCACCTGTCCCCACTGGCCTCAGCCTGTCCCTCTGTCTCAAAGCCCTCTGTCCTGTTCTGCCTGGTGAATGCTGACTCCTAGCTTAGGGACCTCAGTCCCAATGTCCCCTCCTTGGGCTTCCTCCCTGGGCTGCTCCCAAAGCCCTCATCCCTGGGCATGGGGAAGACTGGTGGCTGTCCCCTTTGGAGGCACACACCAGCCCCTTGGGGGGCAGCTGGGCCTCCTGACCTCAGTGAGAGCTCAGGGCTGCTCCCCTGAGCTTGGGCAGGGCCTACACTTGCCTCCCAGGGCCGCTCTGCTCTGGGGCTCTGCAGCACGTAGGGGCAGGCCCCCCAGGCCCGTGGAGCCCTGCCTCTGCACTGCCCAGCCCCACCCCGTGCAGCTGGCCCCTCCTGGAGAGAGAGCTGGGCTTCCTCTTGAAGGCTTGACCAAGGATGCTGTCGGCCTTGGAAAGGGGAGCCCAGGAGACACTGGGAGCAGACCCTCTCCTGAGCACCGTTGATGCTGGATGCAGAGAGGAAGAGTGGGGGGTGCTTGGGTGGGGTGAGGGGATGGCGTCCCGGGAGTCAGGCAGGAGCAGAGCACCATGCCTGGTTAGGGACCCGCGCATCCTCACGGAGCTGCCCCATCACACGGGTAGCCTCGCTCTCATTTTGCAAATGGGGAGACCGAGGCCCGGACTGGAGGAGGCTCACCCAGAGTCACACTGCCAGGGCAGTGGAGCAGTCCTGCTGGCAGAGACATCTCCCCCACCCCAAGCACCAAGCATCCCAGAACTTTGTGCAGTAGGGAGCCCCCAACCCCTGGGTGACCTTGGGGGACTCAGGCCTGTAGGGTCAGCTGTGGAACCAGACACCACTGTGACCCTTGAAGCTCACGGGAGCTGTGTGGCCTTGAGCTGGTTGCTTTCCCTCTCTGAGCCTACTTCTTCATCTGTAGTGGGCTTCCTGGCAGTGCTAGGTGCTCATCAGTGGTGGGGGTTGAAAGGAGGTAGGAGTGCCCAGCATGGCCTGTGCTCCCTCCCCCAAGGGACGGCCACTTAGAGGAGGAGCCTAGATTGCCAAGGCTGCAACTGCAGAGGCTTTCCTGTCTCTATGGCAACCTGGAGCTGCACTCAGTACAGGTTCTGTAGAGATCTGTGGGGCTGCGGGCAGACCTGGCGGTGGGGCTGGGCTGAGGGAGGGGACAGGGCTGGACCCGGCACAGCTGAACCCTGAGCCACCTGTGCCTGGGGTCCCTGAAGGTCCAGCCCCGATCAGAGCCGCTGACTCTGTCTGGAGACAGGGCCTCCTTTGCTGTCCAAGGGAGGGGCCAGGGCTGTGGTCTCACCGGCCGGGAAGGGGTCACCCCCAGCGACATCAGGCCTCACCCCGGGCTCACCTGGCCTGCTCAGCCTGCCTGATCTGCTCCCTCCTCCCGAGCCCCCTGGGAGGTGAGCATTATTATCCCCCACCCCCATTTTTTAAGGAGGAAATGGGCTGGACGAGAAGCAAGGTGAGGGGACGCAGCCTCCCAGACCCAGGTGGGGCAGGCAGCCAGGACCACTGCCCTCAGAGGCTGCCCGGGCCGAGAGCACTGGCTGGAGAGAACTGGCAGAGCTGGCGTCTCCTGAGCCCCACTGTGCACCCACGGGGAAGAGCCCCATTGCAAGCAGGGGTGGAGCAAGAGCGAGCGAATTCTGTGGGAGCCGAGAGGCTGAACTGGAACCAGTGCGGGGTTGACAGGGAAGCTCTGAGAAGCAGTGAGGTCCCCATCCATGAAGGGATCCTGAGGCTGACTGTGGGGAGGTTCCCACAGCACACAGTGGTTGGACTCAGTCGGACCCCTTCAGGGGTTCCTCTAGGGAGGATCAGGAGCCCTGATGATCCTTCTAGGATCAACCCTTTGAGAGGGTTTGCTGAAGGAGCCCAGGCCCCGGGCAAACAGGGGATCGCAGACAGTCCGGAGGGAGAGAAACGGAGAGTTGCCTCCAAAATGCAGAGGAAAGGGTTTTCCAGCCCCTGCTTGCCTGCAGATGGGTGCAAGTGCACGCACCCCTTCCCCCGTATGCACACACCCGCATGATCACACACACCCGACGTGTACACACGTCACACACACCTTCACACACACCTCCAGGCAGTGACATGGGCGGGGTCGTTGACCCCCAAGGCACCCTGGGGATCAGGTGGCAGAGGGTGCTGGGGGCTGGGGGCAGAGGAGAGGCCGAGAGCAGACGTCAACCACTCTACAACTGCCCCCAGGGCCACCGCATCAGCACGAGCAGAGCCCCATGCCGCTTGGGGACACTCAAGACTAGAAGGTTTTTAGACTCCAAATTCAAATCTGAGGCTCTCATCTCAGCAAATTCCACCCAACCCAACTTAGGCCTACTCAACCCAAATTTAATTTAGTGCAGTTCATTTCATTTCAATTCAGTCCAAATCCAACTCAATAGAAATCCAAATTTATTTCAATTCATTTTTACTCAACCCAATCAAAATTCAGCTCACCCCTAACCAATCTGCTCAGTCTTCAGGAGCAGCACCTCCGGTGAGGGGCCTTCAGCCCCCCTGGAAACCTAGTGCAGACCGCCTGCCTGCCCGCCCACCTGGGCAGTGCACACACTCTGGGTCCCCCGGGCCGTCTCCCCCACAGACTCCCCCAGGAAGGCAAGGGGGGTTCCCGCTCATTTCTGCCTCCTCCTCCCCCCTTCCCCCTCCCCGCCTCCTCATCATCATCGTCATCTTCGTCTCCTTTTTATTCATCTCCTCCTCCCCCTCCTTTTTCATCATCACTGTCATCTTCGTCATCATGGTCATCGTCTTTGTCACCCTCACCTTCCTCTTTGTCGAGCCCTTACACTTGAGCAGGGCTGCTGAGTACTTTCCAAACACAGCCCTTTCATCCTCACCATAGGGATGGGCACCATCATCCCTGTTTCACAGAAGGGAAGACTGAGGCGCTGGGAGGACATGCCGGTTGCCAGAGACATGCGCTAGCTATTGGCTGTCACACCAGGGCACAAGACCCAGGCGCCAACTCCAGTACCAGACCCTAACCACCGGCACCCTGCCCGCTCGGGGAGTGAGCGCCTGCTGTGCGAGGGAGTGCTGCTGTCTGAAGCCTCCTGTTGGGTGGGAGCCCACCAGACTCAAACCCAGTGCCCACTCAGCGGCCCCCAGCCCTCTCTCCTGTCTCCCTGGGTGCCTCTGGTACCCCGAGCACTCTCTCACCGTCCACATGTCCCAGCTGTGGCCTTGCTGCCCTCCCACGGCCCTGCCCGAACCCCCCGCAGGCAGGAGAGCCCCCACACTGTGTTTACTGCATTTGCAGCTCCCTGCTGGGCCTCAGTCCCCTCCCTGATTCACGAGCCCCAGGCCCCAGGCCCACTCATCATACTCCTGGCAGGTTGACGGCCTCTGGATTGGTTTTTATCAAAATCATTAATAATTTCAAAGATTCTAAAGCAGGCTCTGTTTTCTCCAGCCTCCCACGGCATCATTTAAATCCACCGTGACTCACTAAGATTTGGCAGAGACCTGGGTTGTCGTTACCCGGTGCAGCTCGGTCCTCTGCTGGGGCCATGCTTCCTGGGGCAGGGACCCCAGGCAGCATTCTGGCAGGGCTCAGGAAAGGCCCATTTGCTGGGTGAGTATATGAACAGATGGGTGGAGGGGTGGTTTGATTTTTTAAAATAAGATTATTTTATGATTATACAAATAATTTATGTCCAATGTGGGAATTTCGGAAAATACAGCAAAGTAAAAAGAAGAAGGCAGCAAGCCCCCGAACTCCCCAGGGGAAGCTGCCATGAACAGTTTGGGGTCATCTCTCCCCTACAGGCTTTTATTGTAGATATAGTTTGTAGATTATCTTTTGCACTTAACATTTTCCAGTTTATTAAATATTCATTGAAAGTATGATTTTTAAAAAACCTTCTTATTAAGGAATTTTTCAAACATATACAAAAAGGAAGAGAATTGTGTAATGAACCCCAGGCAGCCACCCCCAGCTTCAACAATTATTTTGACAATCGTATTTCATCTATTTCCACCACCCTCATATTTTATTTTCATTTTTGTGGATGCTGATGTGGGTCAAGTTGTATCCCCCAAAAGAGATGTACCCAAGTCGTAACCCCTGGGACCTGGGAAGGTGACCTTATGTGGAGATAGGGTCATTGCAGCTGTAATTAGTTCAGATGAGATGAGGTCAGGCTGGAGTAGAGCAGGCCCTAATTCAAGGTGACCAGTGGCCTCATAAGAAGAGGAGATCAGGACACAGACACAGACACACAGAGAGCAGGAGGCCATGTGAAGACCAAGGCAAAGACTGGAGTGAGGCAGCTGCAGGCCCAGGAGCACCAAGTGTCACCAACAGCCACCAGAAGTTAGAGAGAGGCAAGGAAAGAGTCTACCCGAGTCTCAGCGGGAGCACGGCCTTGCTGACACCTTGATTTCAGACTTCTGGCCTTCAGAACTGCAAGAGACGAAATTTCTGTTGTTTTAGCCACCCGGTTTGTGGTACTTTGTTATGGCAGCCACAAGAAACAGGTAAGAATATTTTAAAGCAAATCTTAAACATCCAAAAGCGGGAGTTTTAGTGACTGCGTAATATTTCATCAGACGTCTATGCCATGCTAAGAACATAAGAGCGGGGGGATGTTGTAAAATGATGTACAAAGTACTAGTTTAACCATATGTTTATTATGAAAATAGACATAAAAAGAAGACAGAAAAGAAAGATATCAAAAAAATGTTTTAATTATTGTTAATGGGAGATTCAAATTTGTTGGGTCCTCACTCTGTGCCAGGCACCACACAAGGTATTTTACCTCATTTAATGTGGCCAACAGCCCTGTGAGGTGGGTATCATTATCCCAACTTACAGAAGAAGAAGCTGAAACTCAGATGGATTAAGTGACTTGCCCAACATCACCCGCTGGTAAGTGGCCAAGTTAAGATCTAAACCACACCAGACCCAGCACTTTCTACTTCCTACAGGGAGCTGGCCTGTGTGTCTCTGTGGACGGTGCCCAGAGCATAGACGGCAGCCCAGGCTCGGCCGGACTCTTGTCTCCTCGACCTCCTCTTCTCCTGAGATGGCCGTCCACCCCTCCAGCACCTCCTCCATGGACATATCCTAGACTTTGCATTACCATTAAATTCACACCCTCCAGTCTCGCATTCAAGCATCCCCCTGTAGTCACAGCCTCGTGTCTTTCCATTTCAGGCAGGCTAGTAGCCCCACCCTAAGACTGTGACCACCCTGGGACCCACAATCCATCCTCCTCACCCCCCTTCCTTGGCTCACCCCCTTCATGCCCTCACTTCCCTCATTTTTCAGCTTAGTTTCCATGGTGTATCACCGTAATCTCTCCTTTGTGCACACACACACAAACAACTTCGACCCTCAGCTATGAGCTATGAGCTACTCAGCTATGAAACCCCTGGTCAAATCCAGCTCTCCATCTCATCTGCACTTGCACTTGATCAAGAAAAAAAAAGAAGACACAAATTACCAATTTTATGAATGAAAGAGGAGACAATACTACAGACCCTATAAACTTAAGCATATAATATGGGAACAGTATGAACAACTTTATGTCAATGAATTCAGCAGCTTTGATGGAAAGGACAGAAATTGAAAGACATAAATTATAAAAACTAACTGAAGCATGTTTACTGGAATTGAACAATTAAGTAAAGGGATGGTGGATGGTGGAAATCAGGGTTCTCTCTGTTGGCATGGGAAGTTACAGATAAGCGAGGAGAGGAGGCTAGAATGACCCATGTGTTAATGGATTGGAGTTACAGACATCAGTATGAACTAATATTCAGCTTAATATAAATACAGATGGTTACATATAGAAATATTTATAGACAAGTGTATATACACGGGTTAAAATAAACACATATACTTCCTTGCTCTGTCATCGGAAGGGGCCTAGAAGCAATGACTCCCCAATAGACACACGCACACCTAGTGCCCTGTTCTTGGTTTCTAATACTGAGCTCCAAGAAAAGGAGCCAGAGCTCCTCAGAGAAATGGCTGATTCTAGGACTGGGGCAGGAAATATACAGGATGATCTGGGAGTAGCTTGTAGTGCCAGAGAGAAAGAAAGTGCTCCCAAAAGACTACACACAAGGAAGGGGTGAGTCAAAGGGACATAGGAGCCAACCAAATGAGTTCCCAACACCAAAACTGGACAAATTTGAGCAACAAAATAAAGTACTACCATGTTATAATCCAATATCCACGAGTCCCTACTGATACGAATAACAATTCGCAACTTATTACGTGATATCTGGGACCAAAATCAGGCACAGACATTACAAGAAAAGAAAACTACAGACTAGTATCCCTCATAAACATAGACACAACAATTCTTAACAGACTGTTGGCAAATGGAATCCAGTATAAATGACGATGTCTATGTGGTAGAACTTCATGACTAACTGGGTTTATTCCAAGAATGCAAGGTTAGTTCAACATTTGAATATCATTCAATGTAATTCACCACATCAACAGACTAAAAAAGAAAAATGATTAGATCATCTCAATAGTTGCAGAAAAACAAATGCATATGACAAAATTCAACATCTATCATTATAAACACTTTTATCAAACTAGGAGTAGATGGGAACTTCCTCAACCTAACAAGAGGCATCTATGAAAAATACACAGATTATGTCATGGTTCATGGTGAAAGACTGAATGCTTTGTCCTGAGGTTGGGGGCAAAGCAAGGATGTCACATTCACCACTGGAGGTCCCAGCTAGTGCGATAAAGCAAATAAATAAATCAACTCATATAGATTGGAAAGATGAATAAAGCTGTCTTCATTCATAGACAACATGACTGTCTACAGAGAAAACCCTAAGGAATCTATACCAAAAAAAGCATCTAGAACTAACAAATGTGTGTAGTACAGTCTAAGGATAGAAGGCTACAGGATAAAAAATCCATTATAGTTCTATCACTAGCAATTTAAAAATTGGAAATTGAATTTTAAAAATATTTTTCACAACAGTATTTAAAAAGTGAAATACTCAAGAATAAATCTAACAAAATATGTGCAAGATTTGTATGTTGAAAACACAAAACATTGCCGAGAGAAATTAAAGAAGACCTAAATACATGGAAAGATAGATCAGAAGACTCAGCATTATTAACATATTAATTATTTCCTCAAATTAATCTACAGTTTTAATGCAATCCTAGGCTTTCTTTTTTGTAAAGAAATTGACTATAAAATTGCGTTGAAATGCAAAGGACCTACAATGGTACAACCATGTTGACAAAAAATAACAAATTTGAAAGGCTCACTCTGCCTGATTTCAAAACGTTACAAAGCTACCGTAATCAAGACAGTACGGTTTTGTTGTGATGATAGACACATAGGTCAATGGAACAGAAGAAAGACTCCAGAAATAAATCCACATATACATGTGCAATTGACTTTCAAGAAAAGTACCAAGGTAATTCACTGGAGGAAAAGATAGCCTTTAAAAAAAAGGGCTGAATCAATTGGATATCTATATGGAAAAGAGAAGAATGAATCTCAACTTTTATCTTACATCACATACAAAATTAACATGAAGTAGATCATAGACCTAAATGTGAGAGCTAAACCTATAAAATTTCTAGAAGATCCCATAGGAGAAAATCTTTATAACATTTTGGTTAAGCAAAGATTTATTCGATAGAACACATGAAACACAAATCATGGAAGGTAAAATTAAATTGGGCTTAACCAAAATAATAAAACTTCTGATCTTTGAAAAATACCATTAGGAAAATGAAAAGACAAGCCACTGACCATGAAATAATATGTGCAATCTGTGTATCTGACAACGGATTTGCATTCAGACTATACAAAGAAATTCAACCCAATAACAAATACAACACAATAATAGGAAAAACAAAAATATTAAAGACAAGCAAGAGATTTGAACAGAAACTTCACAAAAAAATACATGAATGGCTAATGAGCGTTTGAAATGATGTTCTACAACATTATTAGTCAAGGAAATAGGAACTACGACCACAATAAGCCAGTATTACACATCTGCCAGAACGGCTAAAACTAACACTGACAACGCCAAGTTGTCAGGAGGTGAAGCAGCTGGAACTCTTGAACATTAATTGTAGGAACATGAAATAGTGCAGTGTCTTTGGAAAACAGTCTCACAATCTGTTATAAAGTTTAATATAAAGTTACCACATAATCCAGCATATGTCTATCCAAAGACTTGTACACAAATGTTTTTTATTCATAATAGTCAAAAACTAGACACAACCCAAATGTCTACCAACAGGTGAATAAGTCACCGGGGGGAGGTGCACCCCTGCAGTGGAGTCCACGCGGCAAGGAAAAGAATGAGCCACTTCTGCACAGACCAGGAGGAATCCTAACAGCGCGCTCAGCCCAAGAGCCGGGCACAGAGGAGCACGCCGTGCACATTCCATTCAGATGCAACTCCAGAAAGACAGCTCCAAGCTCAAGTGACGCGGAGTCTGTGCTTGGGGTGACGGCTGACTGGAAGGGGCACTGAGAAGTTTCCCGGGGGGACGGAAATGCTGGCATCTCAGTTGTGGGGCTGGTTACACAGGCCGTGTACTCTTACCCAGAGTCCTCAAACTGTGGACGTAAAGGGGTGCATTTTACTGCATGTAACTTATACCTCGACCAAGTTGATAAAATATAAAACACACGAAAACATTGCAACCTTCCCCACGCCCACTCACCTCTGCGTTTTCTGTAGAATGCCATGCTCTCTAACATACTATGTTATTTACTTGTTTATTATGAATATTTGGGCCTGTCTTCCTCAACCAGAGCAGGGATTTTGTTCGTTTTATTCACTGATGGATCCCCCAGAGCCCAGGGCCAGGTCAGGAGCTTAATAGGGTCTCCATAAATATTTGCTAAATTAACCAGTTAATGAAAGAAAAACGACTTAGAAGGATTAGCCTCGCCAGATCACAAGTCTTTATATAACCTTGTAGTGTTTTAAAGGAAGGTGGTTTCCATCAGGGACTCGCAAAACAGCCAGTGGAGAAATTCCGAGCACCCAGAAGGGACCCGGCCACACGCTGAAATGTCCGTGGCAGCGGTGGGTCGCCAGGCTCTGGGGGGAGGGGGCACGCCCTCCAGAAATGGTGCTAGGAAATGGCCACATGTGTGGAAAAGAACGAATCGGTCCCTTTCTTCACAACAGACACAAAAAACCCTCAAATCTAGGCAGTTTAAAGAGTTAAACATGAAAGGCAAAACTTTAAACCTAAAGAGAACAAAGGAAAACAATTTCATAACCTCAGAGTGAGTATAAAGATTTCATCATAAGCCACAGAGACCACTAACCATAGCAAAATGATTAATCAATTTAGCTCCATTAAGGTAATAAATTCTGTTTATTAAAATTCAGGATATATTCTCCTTATTTTAAAAAGTTCATACTGGAATATTTACAAGTAAATGAAGGGGAATTGACATTTGATGCAAAAAGGATTCAAGTGACTGTGGTGAAAACAAACGAGACGCCAAAGAGAAGGTGAGAAGGTGAGCCGCTCTGCTGCAGCACACAGGCCTCGGCAGAGGGGGAACATCCGCAATATATAAAGAACCCTCAGAAATCAACAAGAAAATAAAGCGACACAATAGAAAAGTGGATAAAGACCGAAACGGGGATTACACAGAAGAGGAGACACAAATGGCAAATAAACACTCACCCCTTACAGCTCACCCCCTGTGCAAACTAGGAAATGCAGAGCAGCACGGTGAGGAACCGTCTGCATCTGGGACCCGCCAGGTAGCAAAGGGTGAGGCATCAACAATAGGGAGGGCTGAAGCGCGGCCCCAGGGGCTCAGACTGCTGGAGGGAGTGTGAACGACACACCAGTAGCCCCAGTGGAGGAACATTTCCACGCCCGTCACCCAGAGCCCCACACCCTGAGCGGGTGTGTCTGATCTTCCCAACAGCCTTTGGGAACAGTCGTCTGTGCCGGATGCTTTCACACAGCTTCCCACTTAACCGTCACAGGGTTTATGAGGTGGGATCGCCAGGCACCAGGGCCACGCAGAAGCAAAATGGCCAGGCCCCGCTCACCCGGCGAGAGAGCCAGCGCGCTGCCGGCAAACCCCGGCCCAGGGGCTGAGGAGCCTCCTGGCCTGTGAGAGGGGAGACGCCGACAGGGCCGGGCTCCGGGCCTAGAGACGGAGGCAGGCGGGCGGCTCACGCCGCGGGCAGCGCACACGTACTCGCATCACTCAGATGTTCACATTATTTTTCAAGTGGGTTGGAAACACCTGTTCCTTTGTGACGGCGAGGGGCCATCAGCCTAAGCGCAGGCCTGTGTGCCGACTCCGGAAAGAAGTGCGGCGCCTCCGTCTGTTGGCAGCCGGTGAACCGCCTTGCCGCTGGGAGCTCTCTGCTCCCCACGGTGAGGTCGGAAAAGCCCCTTGTCAGTATTTCATGGACTCCTGCCTGAGCACGGGACCAGAAGGAGAACGACCACTCCACCAAGGCCCCGGGAGCCTGGCGGGGGCAGGGTGGGCCTGGAGCTCCCCGGCCGTCCTATTCTGCCTCGGTTTCCTGGTCTGCAACACGGGGGTGAGGACAGTACCTTCCCGGTGGGCTGTTCCGGCACGCGCAGCTAACACACGTCACACCCTTAGAGAAGGGCGGGGCGCGTGGCGGGCACTGCACGGCGTCAGCCGGGGTGACTGCTACGGCTTTAAAAGCGTCTACACGCTGGTGACCCTTGGCCTGGACCTCCCCCCAAACCCCGACTCTGATGCCAACTGTGCACGTGCTGTCAGCAGGGCCCCAGATCTCGTCACCCCAACCTGCTCCACCCACACCACCCGCCTGTGTCAGTCGCCGGTGACCTCATCCTGCCACTGTCAGACCAGACCCCGGAGCCTGTGTCTGTCAGGCCAGGCCGAGAGAGACGGACTAACCACCCGCATCCCAGCGGCTCCAACAAGAAGGGGTGGCTGGACTTCCTGTCTGCCCTTGGCAGCGCTTGGCGAACCAGGCTGACGAGGCTTCCCCCTGCGCTGGCTCTTAAAGCTGCTGCCCGGAGGGACATGCGTGTCCCTCCCTGTCCGTGTCATTGCCCCACAGGCCCCGTGGCCGTGTCCCTCACTGTCCGTGTCATTGCCCCACAGGTCCCGTGGCTGGTCTGACTTCCGCAGCAGGAAGTGTAATCCTCCCACAGGGGTACTTAGCACCTGTGGCCATCAGTACTGCCCACCACCGTTGTCCACACTCTGCTTTTTTCTCACACCCAGCTCTAATCCTCCAGCAAATCCCAGTGGCTCTGCTTCAGAGCACGATTGGAACCCCATCCCTTCCCCTCCCTGCTGCCCTGACCGGCGTCCCGGTTACAGCTGCTCTTGCCAGAGGCTGCAGTTGCCGCCTACCCGGTCCACCTGCCTCCCTTCTCCCCGCAGTCTGGTTCTGCTCAGCAGCCGGGGGCATCTTTCAAAAGCAAATCAGGGCAGGTCACCCCTTGCTTAAAGTCCCCCAAACATTCCCCTTCATAACCAGTAAAGCCTCCCCATGGCTCACAGCTGGGGTCCTGCCTGGAGCCCCCTTCCTTCCCCGGCCGTGCTGTTCCCAGAGCGTCCAGCACACTTTCCCTCTGCCCAGAGCGCTCACGTCCAGGCATCCTCGCAGCCCCTCCCCACCTCCCGGCCACTGTCACCTTCTCAGTGAGGCAGGCGTCCCGGCCTCTCCGTGGCCACCTCGCTCCCTCTGGTGTCCCGACTGCCCCTCAACACCATATTTCTCTCCACAGAGCCCATCTCTCGGTGACACACTCAAGTGTCTGCCCTGTCCCCACCACTTTACAGTGAGGGCAGAGGTCACTGTCCATTTAGATCACTCCACATCAGAGAGACTGGCCTGCGGTAGACCGCCATAGACACTGTTGAAGAAATAAGAGTAACGAGTAACCAGGGAATGAATACTGTGCCTGCCTGTGGTAGGCTGAGTAACGGCCCCCTAAAGACGTCCTCCCCTCCCCCACAGGGAGAGCATGCAGTGGGACTTTTTCCAAACTCATGTGCCCCAGGATTTTAATGGTGGAAGGGATCTTAAGCTCATCTGGTGCAGCCCTCTCCCATGGAACGGATGTGGAGACTGAGGCCCGGAGAAGGGCAGGGGCATGCCCAGGTCACCAGCTGGTTAGGCACATGAACACCCATGGACCCAGGTCTTCGAGCCCTGCCCCTGACTTGGCCCTGTGTGAAGACCTCTGCCTTCCTGAAGGGCAGCGTGCCCTCCCATTATTTAGTTTCTCAACTAAACCCCAGCTTGTTCCTCAAAGCTGTTGAGGTGGTTTTACAGAAACAACAGAATGAAAACTAGACGCCTGAGGGTAACGCCAAGCGCTGGTCCTGGGGGTCGGCTGGGTGGGGAGACGAGAGCTCGCCCTGCGGGGTGCTGCCGGGGTGCACCCTGGGGCCGCCTCCTGCAGGGCACCTGGCCGTGTGCCTCTGGCTTGAAAAGTCCACCTCCAGGAACTGACCCTAAGGAAATCATTAGGACGCAGGAAAAGGTGTAGCCATAGGAATGGGCATCGCAGCGCTGAGAGGTTAGTGACAATGGGGCCGGCGAGTCGTTGAGGGCAGATCCGTGCGGTGGAGCCCTGTGCGGTAACTGATCTTATAACCATGCCATCTAATTACATCACGAGGAGTGGGAAATAGGTTAAAGAGCAGAACGTCCTCCAGCACTCGGGCAGTCACATCTCTGTGTACGACTGTATGTAAGTCCTAGAAGGAAATGCAAGATGTTAGGAAGGGCGGTGCTGGGAGCGGGCCGTGGATGCAGCATGTCCAGATGGGCTGTCCCCCCACACGGCCAGGACGTTCCTCAACCCGGAGCCCCACCAGACAGCTCACATCTTTGGAATGCTCGGCCTTCCGCGAGCTGTGGTTTTCTCACCTCTGTGAAGAGGTTTCCCCACTCTCCCCTGCTCCATCACCAGTCTCGTGCCCCCTCCTCCAGGCAGCACCTGCCCTCACCTCCACTCCAGCCCGTGCTCCTGTCTGCACCTCCAAGGTGGGCCGGGCTGAGAGTCACAGGAGAGGGGAGCTTGATTGTCTCGGGGATCCCAGGATCCCTTCAAGTTACTGACAAAACCTATGGCTCCTTCCCCAAAACCACACAGCCCACAGACACCTACGTGACACCAGCATTTTATGCGAATTCACAGGCCCCCAGGACCCTCCGCCACACAGCGGCAGGCCTCCGGGGTTCTGGCCCAGGATACAGACCCAGGTGTGGGGCTCCCACCCATTCCCCACGTCTCTGTCCACCCAGCCGGGCTGCGCCCCTCTGGTGGGTCAGCCTGGCTCCCCTGCGGCCCACAGCCGGGCAGCGTCCCCGGGTGGGGTAAGGACCTCCACTGTGAACCCAGATCCGAATCCAAATCCGGGCCTTTCCCTAGAGCCAGGAAAACAGGGGCGGGCAGCTTCTTCCCCGTCTTTCCTGAGAAGGGCAGAGCCGTCCTCCCTCCCCATGAACAAGGCACTTCCTGCCCCCTCGCCTCCACAGGTGACAGAAGACAAGAGGGGTTTTAGGGAATAAAGACAGTGATGCCGCCTGGTCCCTGGTGACCTTGCTGCGGATCTCGCCAAACGGCCCAGAAGCAGGGCAGGTGTTCACATCACATCTTGGAGGTTTGTCAAGTTTGGGGGTTTAAAATAATTTCCTCAAATGAGTCATTTTGGGGATTAGACAAGCACAGAAGGTAAACAGAGTACCTGAGAGCATTTTCCCTGCAGCGTAAATGTCTTCAGAAGCATGCGTTTGAATCACTCTGCAGAATTCCATGCTAGGGATGGTGATGGATTTTTTTTAATTATTTCCCAATGTTAGATATGTAGGCTGTTTCTCATTTTTTTTCTACCAATAATAAAGCTCTGATGGTCATATCTGTTGTGCAATATTTTTAATAATCAGGACCACAGAATATCAGGATCATATTTTCACAATATTAAATATTCCTTTAAATGGTGCTTGTAATCTATGGTGACATAGATTCCTATTCTGTGGGTGCCACTTATGTGCGTAGCTGATTCCCCGTTGTGGGGAGTTTGGGCCGTTTGTGAAGGACCCCTGGTCCCACAGCAGAAGGAGGCAGCGTGGGGCTGTCGTCTCAGGGTGGCTCTGTGCACCCGCAGGCCCCTCATCTCCCAGCCCCTTCCACCAGTGTAGATGTCAGAACATTTCCATCATCCGAGACATACGGAACAGAAAAATCAGCGAGCACTTTGGTGCTGTCCAGTGACCAAAACCCGTCAGTCCCGTGACCAAGCAGAGAGAGAGGAACTTACCACAGCCAAGCAGGGGGCCCCCGCCCACCCTCAGCTTCAGCCCGAGGTTTTTTTTTGACTGACGTAGGGTGTTTGTTTATTTTAAATTTGACTTAGTAATCAATATTTTAAACGAGGACATTTTACCAACCATTCAAATTCCTGGCTTCTCAAAGGATCTGGGCTCAGCCCGCCCCGGGCCTGCGCTCCACCCAACATGGATGGCTGGAGAACAGCATCAGCCCCCACCCCCTGGTGTGCTGTGGTTTCTAGTCACCGCAGCCCCACCTGTACCCCAGCTTCTGCCCTGACCCCCTCCCCCACCCCGCCTCCACCCCAGAGGTGCTGGGCGCTCCGGTGAGCGCTCCGGTCTCTCCACGTCCCGGGTCTGCGGGCATTGAGTCCTCAGCAGCTCGGCCAGGCGAGCTGCCGCAGAACAAACCAGGACGTGGAGCCCAAACACCATCAGAACAGCTGCTATGCCGGGCTGCACACCCGGCCTGGCCTCCCGGGAAGACGGCGCCTCTGCGTGGAGTCAGCGCCCCTGCGACCACTCCGCCGGGCCCAGGGTGCTCATCACAGCCCCCTGTTGGTGCTTGTAGAGCATTCCTCCGTGCTTGACTGTTCCTCTTGTACGTGAAGCTTCAGTCTTCGTGTCTTTTGAGCTGGCTGCTGTTGATACCTAGGACACTGTCGCTCTCCGGCCTCTATGGAGATTGCGTCCTGCCCTTTGTGGGTCTCATAACTTCTAGAATGTTCAATTGTTGATCCTTTCGGCTTTCTTGGGCATCGCCTCATCAAGTCTGAGCAATGACAGTATTTCTAGTTCCAACGCCCACTCCTTGCACATGGATTTCATGTCACATTCCCTCGACCAGCAGCCTCCAAACAGTGTAAAGATCACCAAGATGGTAGCTCTAGCCAGTCATTGGTTTAGTGGACATGTCTGTGATGCTTCGGGGCCACGTGTGATTTGGGTGCTGTTTTAGACGTATGTTCTTTAGTACGTTAAGGAGAAATCTTTCTCTCTCCAGCTTGCTAAGATTTTTGTTGGGCTGAATTAATGAGCGTATTTACCCCCCAGTTGGATCCCAGCAGCTAACAGTCTCTGTATCTACCAGTGTTTGGAGGCTATTGGGAAAGAACGCATGAGTGCATGAATGCACGAATGCCACAAGACTGCCCTTTGTTTTCCTTTTCCGCTCATTTACATGACTCATTGTTTTTCTGCATGTACAACCTTTGCATTTCTAGGATAAGCTCTCCTTGGTTACAGGAGATTAATCTTTCCCTGTAAAATAACGCTGAACGGTATTTGCTAGCATTTTGATTAGGATTTCACATCTAAATTCATGAGGGTGCTGGTTCTGCCGTGTGCGTGTGTGTATGCCACATTTTACAGATTTTGGTATGAACCAGCTTCATAAAAATTAATTGGGTAGTTTTTCATCTTTTAATCTGCTCTGGAAAAATTTATAGAGCCTTGTTATTATCAGTTCCTTGAAAGTTTAAAGAACTCACTGGAAAAACCACTGGACCCTGAACATGTGGGAAGAGGCAATGCTGATCATTTTTCCGTATCTTCCTTATATACTTAGATTTTCTTCTTCTTGGGGGTAATTCTGATAATCCATATTTTCCAAGCAAATATCCATGTTATCAGAATTTTTAGATTATTTGCTTATAACCTCTTTGTGTCTATTTTTGTGTTCTCTTTCTCTTTGCTAAGTTAGATTCATTTTTTTCTTGTTTTGAATTGGTTGAAGTCTTGTCTATTTTAGAGTGTGTGTGTATATGCATGCATGAGTGTGTGCGTGTGTGTGCTTGTGTGAATGTATTGTGTGCATGAATGTGTGTGTGTGTGTTATAAGGTAGAGCTCATACATCTATGTATCAATTCTGCTTTAACTGCATCTGCTGATTCCATTGGTTTTTGCTCTGACCTTTATTATTTACCTACTCTGGCTCTCAGTGCATTCACAGCCATTCATGGCTGAGGACAGACTTCAAATGTGCTTCTGCAGTGTGCAAAGTTACAAAAGCAGCTTTGTCACAGTGTCCCCAAGTCTCTCATCTGAGCTTAAGGCACAAGCTGTCCTCTGAGGAGGGGAGGATGGCCTGAGATCCAGCTCTGTGTGAATTCTTGGACGAGGTGAGTGAGAGGATGTCTGCTCAAGAACTTGCAGAGGGCCCTTAGGAGACTGGAGGCAGGAGAAGCCTGGGGAAGAGGTGGGGCTGGGCCCCGGGGGTGGCACCAGCGTGCAGGTATTCATGCTCCATGAGAATGCCCACAGAGGCACCAGTGGCACAGGAGGCTCTCGGTGACCAGCTGGGCAAGATGCCCCTCGTGTGGCTATCAGCCAGCCTCTGGCCCCAGCCCCCCTGGTGCATGCTCAGTGAGCGCGTAGGCAGGGGGCAGGCTGTGCATGGGCCCAACACCCTGGGCTCTCCTCGCCAAAGCCAGTCTGGCCACTAGCTCTGCTGCACATCCAACCTGTCAGAGGCCGAGGCTGACCCTTCCATGGAGCGCCATCCCTGAGGTCCCGCGTTGGTAGGGTGATTCCATCAGACCTTCCCAAAGTGGAGGGGTCAGCGGGAAGATTGTGACGAAGGGCGCCTGTTAACTGCGCATCCTGCACAGATAGATGTGAGGTCCTGTCCTCAGCCGCGAATGCCCTCGTGGGAAGGGATATACATGCAGGATATGGATTGCCTTCCCAAATCCAGTGCTTTGGCCACCACTGCCCTCTGTGGTCCTGCAGGAAGCCTCATCCACTGCCGTGGTGTCCCATTCGACATGATTTCTGACCCAGGAGCTCAATTTACTCTGAAAGAAGAGTAGCTACGGGCTACTGCCCACGGACTTCACTGGTCTAACCACACACCCCATGACCTGGACCCAGCTGGCTAGACCGAAGGCAGAAAGGTCCCTGCAGACCCAGCTCTGGAGCCATTAGGATGTTGCTCTAGGATGTGGTGTATGTCCTAACCCAATGGCCAGTATATGGCGCCTCTCCCCCATTTCTGCAGCACACGGGTTGGAAACCAAGGGTTGGAGAGGAGAACAGCCGTCTGGCTGTTACTCCAAACAACCCACTTCAAGAGGACTTGCTGTCTGTCCCCAGGGCTCTGGGCTGGTGGAGTTCAAGGCTCCCGTGTCTACGGGAGGATCACGTCCTGCAGGGAACACGGCGCAGTTCCCTAGGACTGGGAGCTGGGAGCTGCGTCTGCCCTTAGTGCTGAAACTCTGAGCTGGCAGACAGGGGAGGCGGTCCTCTGCTGCCGGGGTGCTGACCATGGGAATCAAAGAGACACAGGGACCCAGAGGCCATGCTCAGGAGGACTTGGGCTGGGACCCAAGGGATTCCCAGGGGTGCCTCTCTGTGCTCCCCCACGCTCAGTAATAAAGGACAAAAGAAAACTGCAGCACCCAACGCAGACGGCCCACCAGGCCTCCGAGCAGAGGGAGGGAAGCGCTGGTGACCCCGCCCGGCCAGCCGTGGTGTGGGCAGGGGTGAGCGAGCGTGGGACATGTGGGGGAAGAAGGCCGTTGGCGTCACCGCCTGGGGCTCATGGCCCGCTTCAGAGGGGAGGACTGGAGCAGCCAGGTGTGTCGTGTCTTATGATTATTCCCCTTCCCCCACCACCTGTAAGGCAGGTGCTAGCACAGCAAACGCCACAATTCAGGTTCCAGGTAGGAATGTGACTGAAGTGACGATGGTGCTGATGGGAGTCTGTGCACCCTTTCAGAGATGAGGTGTTCTCCTCCTGGATGAAAGGCAAGGGTAGACCTTGGGGTAGATGAGGTGGGCTGTGTTGATGACTCTTCTCTGCCTTGCTCTGCACCCAAGAATTCCACCTCACAGAGTGCAAGTGTCTACAAAACTCGGAAAGGAGGAAAGAGTGGCCCAGGAATTGCTTCAAAGAGAGGCAACAGGTAGACAGTCTCACACGTGGAAGAACGCATGGATTGAACACCCACAAGCTCTTCTGGTGGTAAAAAAATATTCAAATAATTTCACAAAATCTAGCCAATCAAAAGACTACTCAAAGAAAAATCTGGAATGGAAGTGGTGAGCATTAAATTTTTAAAAACATAGAGCCAAAAAACTGGGGCCTTATGGTTACAGAACAGAATAATCTTCATAACGTAAAAAAAAGTTATATAACTGACAAACATCAGGATATGGTGGATGGGAAAGCGGAAGCAAATGTAACGATGCAAACATCCTCATCTCTTGTAAGAAGGAGTTGATCTGTACTGTCTGAAATTAAAATATATAGTTACGATGAAATGGTTTCAACCTTTTTATGTTTTTGCTGAACTTTGTTTTTTCAACGTTTCCTATTGTGGTAAAATACGCAGGACGTGACATTTACCATCTTCACCGTTTTTAAGCGTACAGTTCACTGTACAGTTTAAGTGTACAGTACAGTTCAACATTAATTACATTCATGATGTCGTGCAGCCATCACCACCATCCATCCTCGTAACACTTTTCATCTTGTAAAACCTACACTCTATAGTATTAAACACTAGCTCCCCATTCCTCCCTCGCCCCAGCCCCTGGCACCCACCATTCTACTGTCTGTCTCTATGGATTTGACTACTGTTAAGTACCTTCTATAAGTGGAATCATACAGTATTTGTCTTCTTGTGACTGGCTTATTTCACTGAGCATAATGTCCTCAAGTTTCACCCATGTTGTAGCGTGTGACAGAATTTCCCTCCTTTTTAAGACTGAATAATATTCTGTTGTGTGGATGGACCACATTTTGCTTATCCTTTCATCTGTTGATGGACACGGGTTGCTTCCACATTTCAGCTATTATGAATAACACTGCTGCTATGAACATGGGTGTACAAATATCTCTTCAAGACCCTGCTTTCAATTCTTTGGAGTATATACGCAGAAGTGGAATTGCTGGGTCGTATGGTAATTCTATTTCTCATTTTTTGAGGAACCTCCATACTGTTTTCCACAGAAGTTGCACCATTTTACATTCTCATTGACAGTGCACAAGAGTTCCAATTTCTCCACATCCTCACCAACATTTGTTATTTTCTGTTTTTTGGCTGGTAGCCATCCTCATGGGTATGAGGATTACATTGTAGTATTGATATGCACTTCCCTAATGATTAGGGATGTTGAGCATCTTTTCATGTGCTTTTTGCCCATTTATACATCTGCTTTGGAGAAATGTCTATTCAAGTCCTTTCTCCTTTTTTGAATCGGGTTGTTTGTTTTTTGTTTTGTTGAGTTTTACGAGTTCTCTATAAATTCTGGTTATTAATCCCTTATGAGGTTATGATTTGCAAATATTTTCTCCCATTCTGTGGGCTGCCTTTTTACTGTGTTTATAGTGTATTTTGATGCACAAAGTTTTTAATTTTCATGCTGTCCAATTTGTCTATTTTTTCTTTTGTTACTTGTGCTTTTGGTGTCATATCCAAGAAATCATCGCCAAATCCAGTGTCACTAAGCTTTGGTCCTGTGTTTTCTTCTAAGAGTTTTATTGTTTTAGGTCTTACATTTAGGTCCTTAATGCATTTTGAGTTAATTTTTGTGTATGGTGTTAGAGTAGGGTCCAACTTTATTCCTTTGCATGTGGATATCCAGTTTTCCCAGCACCATTGGTTGAAAAAACTGTCCTGTCCTCATCGAATGGTCTTAGCACCCTTGTCAAAATCCTTTGACTACATATTTGAGGGTTTATTTCTGGGCTCTCTGTTCTATTGGACTGTGTGTCTGCCTTTATGTCAGTGCCACACTGTTTTGTGTAGCCAGGTTTGAAATCAGGAAGTCTGAGTCCCCCAGTTTTGTTCTTTCAAGAATGTTTTGGCTATTCAGGATCCCTTGAGATTTTATATGAATTTTAGGATGAGTTTTTCTATTTCTGCAAAAAAAAAAACATCATTGGGATTTTAATAGAGATTACATAAAATCTGATCACTTTGGATAATATTGACATCTTAACAACATTGTCTTCCAATCCACAAATATGGGATGTCCTTCCATTCATTTGTGTCTTTAATTTCTTTCAGTGGTGTTTCATAGTTTTCATTGTACAAGTCTTCCACCTCCTGGTTAAGTTAATTCTTAAGTTAACTCAAGTTAATTAATTCTTAAATTAATTCTTAAGTATTTTATTCTTTTTGGTGCTATTGTAAATGGAATTGTTTTTGTGACTTCCTTTTCAGATTGTTCATTGTTAGTGTATAGAAATGCAACTGATTTTTGATTTTGTATCCTGCTGCTTTGCTGAATTCATTTATTACCTCCAACCACTTTTTTGTGGAGTCTTTAGGATTTTCTACATATAAGATCATATCATCTGCAAACACAAATAATTTTACTTCTTCCTTTCCAATTTGGATACCTTTTGTTTCTTTTTCTTGCCTAATTGCTCTGGCTAGAATTTACGTTACTATGTTGCATAGAAGTAAAAGCAGGCATCCTTGCCTTGTTCCTGAGCTTAGAGCAAAAGCTTTCAGTCTTTCACCATCAAGTACGCACTTCACTGTGGGTTTTTAATATATGGTTTTTATTGTTGATGTAGTTTCCTTCTATTCCTAGTGTGTTGATTGTTTTCATCATGAAGGGGTGTTGCATTTTGTCAAATGCTTTTTCTTCATCAGTTGAAATGATCATGTGTTTTTTTTCTCTTCATTCTGTTCATATGATCTATGACACTGATCAATATTCACATGTTGAACTGAACCATCCTTGATTCCAGGAATAAATCCCACTTAGTCTTGGTGTATAATCCTTTGAATATGCTGCTGAATTCTGTTTGCTGAGGATTTTTGCATCAATGTTCATAAGGAATATTAGTCTGTAGTTTTCTTTTCTTTCAGTATCTTTGTCTGTGGTATCAGTCATGCTGGCCTCATAGAATGAGTTAGGAAGTGTTGCCTCCTCTTCGATTTTTTGGAAAAGTATGAGAAGGACTGGTATTAATTCTTCTTTAACTATTTGGTAGAATTCACCAGTGAAGCCATCAGGTCCAGGGCTTTTCTTTGTTGGGAGATATTTGATCACTGATTCAATCTCCTTTCTAGTTATAGGACTATTCAGATTGCCTGTTTCTCCATGATTTAGTCTTGTAGGTTTTGTGTTTCTAGGAATTTGTCCATTTCATCTAGGTTATCCAATTTTTGGCATACAATTTTTCGCCGTACTCTCTTATAATTTCCATGACCTAGTCACCTCACCCAGTTTCTGTCCAGTAGAGCGTCTGACTCCAGAGTCCACTTTCTGAACCTCTCATGCCACGTGGGGATGAGGTTTCAGCATCAAAGTCATGTCCAGGTCCCCATCCTTGGGGATCCCACCCATCTCGTTCTGTAGTCTCCACCTGGGTATGCTGTGAGGGCTGTAAAATCAAGGTTAACCCCATGAACCGGGAAAACCTCAGCATCTTCACTGGCAAACAGCTTGTTTTGGAGCCTTCACTATTGTTTTTCAGTTTTGATATTTTTTTCAGTTCTGCTTGCATTGTCAGTCTAAGATTGGTTTTGATGTTCTGGAAATTTATGTCAAAACACAAAGGCGTGCCTGAGGGTGTCCAGGTGGAATTGCTGTGATCCAATGGCCTGTTTCTTCACAAGCCTGTCTAACCAGAGGCTGCCGTTGCTACTGTGGCTTCAGGTGGGGGGAAGGGCTCAGCAGGCAGAGAGCCTTGGGGCTGCCCGGCTCCCAGGAGGAGGGGTCCCCATTCCTCCGGGTCAAGATGACTAGAGTAGTGTCCTGGGGCTGCCATAACAAATTACCACAAACTGAGGGCCTCAAAACACCAGACATTTATCTTCTTACAATTCTGGAGGCCAGAGTCCAAAATGAAGGTGAGGGCTGTGCTCCCTCCAAAGGCTCAAGTGGAGGGTCCTTCCTGCCTCTTCCAGCTTCCGGTGGCCCCAGGCGTTCCTTGGCTTGTGGCCGCATCGCCCAACATCTGCCTTCGTGGTCGGTTTACCTTCTCCTCCTCCCTGGGCTTCACCTTGTCTGTCAATTTCTCTCAGACTTTCTCCTAGAATAAAATTTCCCCTGAGCTGTCATTGGATTTAGGGCCCACTTGGACAATCCAGGATCGTCTTCTCATCTCAAGATCCTTAATTACATCTGCAAAGACCCTTTTTCCAAATAAGGCCACATTCACAAATGCCGCGGATTGGGACGTGGATATCCTTGGGTGGCCATCATTCAACCCCCACCGACAAATGCTGGCCACGCACAGCACGGATGGAGCTCCCGACCCCAGGTGGGAGCCCGAACCAGTCACGTGCAAAAGACCTGTGAGGCCAAGGTTGAGGTGAACGTGAGTCCACCCCGCAGAGAGGGGTGTATGTATGGGGAGGGGGGGATCCTGGGGAAATTACAATAGCAAACAGAGAAGGAGTCAGCGCTCGTGACACTACAGCAGGAGTGCATGAAACAGTGTCTTCAGACATAAAAGCAAATAGTTGTAACTCCTGTAAATCGGAAGTGTGGGTTTTAAACCAAACAGTTCCATAGATGGGCTATATAGGCTTGTCACCACTGAAAAGTAGACGCGGGGATGTATGGAACAAAATAGAAGACATTTCCAGGAGCACAGAGAGGAAGTCAGAGAGACGGGAAACGAGAGATGTTAAGCCACACGAAGGCTAGTTTCAGGTTAAGCTCCAGTAAGTAACCAGAAGCACTGCAGGGTGAGAAAAGGGGACAAGCTGGGGCAGAGTTTTCCAGAAGGGTGGAAAGACAGGAGTCCTCAGATTAATTAAAACAGAAGGCTGAGCAGGTAAAACCTCAAAGACAGGACATCTTAAAAGTCCACAATGGATATGCTGACAGAGGAAGAACCTGAGGCTGCCTTCTCATCAGCAATAATCAGAGGCCAGAAAACAAGGGGGAAGTGGTCCCCGTGCAGAGGAGGGCGAGCCCCCCGACACTGGGGCATGGACAGTCGTGGTAAGCGCAAACAGGGCCGTGTGCTGCTCAGTCACCACCCACACGCACTTGTGGAGAAACCACCGCCTGGGACCAGAAGACCCCGGTCCCCTCCACCCGGCCCCCGACGGGAACAGTCGCTCCCTCCACCTCAGTCCCGCAATCCCCCTGCACCCTGGCGTCTCCGGAGTTTCCCAGGAAGCACGGGCACGGTTAGCCCACGTCTCAGAGAGGAGGGCCTGGCCAGCCCTCACACCCCAGAACCAGTGCTTCTGCTGCAGGACGGTCACAAGCCCCAAACCGCGAGCCAATTACACATATATCTACTGAGCAAACAGCCCAGCCGGAACCATGCTCAGATCCCTATTTATCAGGAGAAGTGCCAAGAACCACTTTAGTTTTCATCGGGTCGAGGCTGAGCTGCTCTGGCTCCGCGCTGGCACGAGGGCATCCATCTTCGGCTCATACATTATGCATCTTCCCTGAGTCAGACGACTGTGGCAGCCTCCTGTTCTCTGATTTTGATAAAAAGCGCTCAGGGCAGCCATTGTGACAAGGATGAGTGTTTGTCTAAATTATTTAGGGGAAGGGATGTGGCTCGGGGGCAAGAGGTGATGACGTCTCATTTCCATTCAGAGCTGCTGCTTCAGATAAGAGCGGCCTTGCCCGGGCCTGAGGCGCCATGCCTCCGCGTGGACAGCGCGGCCCTGCTCCCAAGCCCACCCCATCCTGCCCAGGGAGACCAGGGCCCGGGAGTGGACCCTGTGCCCTCCAGTGGGAAAAGGGGCAGAGCTGGTGGCCCGGGAGAGCCCGGGCTGGGGTCAGGGCCGTGTCCAGCCTGAGTCCGGCCTCACCCATCCAGTGAACTGAGAAGAGGATGTGCCCAAGAACTCCAGCCCAAAGCTCTCCCTGTTAAACTGGAGTTGTTGGTGTTGTTTTTGTCAAAATACTCTTGGAGCGCTAACACAGGAAACGATGACACGGGGGGTGCTGGGGTGGGGAATGTTCCCGAGACCCCTGGCTTCTGGCCTCCCTCGGCCCACCCTCAGCCCACCCCGAGATCCCTTAGGGCCCCGAACACAGGCTCGATGCTCAGCACAGTCCTTCAAGGATGGGGGCGCTGAGGCCCAGGGGGTGGCAGGCTGGAGCCGGAGAGAAACCCTCCACCCTCTTCTGGGTTCAGGCACCCATTTGGGGGGGCTCAGCCCCAGCCTAAGGTCTCCCTGCTGCCTCCTCACCCACCCAGTGCCCTCTCTGCTCCTCCCTCACCGCCTCCCAGGACCCCCGAGACCTCCTGACGCCCAAAGCTGACCCCAGGCCAGGCCTGGCGAGAGGAGGCCAGGCAGCCCGTGAGGGACGTGTCTGGGCAACACGGGGCCCCCACCTTGGGAGGGACTTCCAGGTCCCAGTGTGTGACCCACAGCCGAGGTGAGGGGCCAGGATTTGGAGGCTCTAAGGGCCCAGACCTTGTCGTTCTACCTGTTTTCAGACTCATGCCAGAGGCCTGCAGGGACAGGGGCGAGGCGGTCAAGGCCTGCATGGGCCTTGGAGAGACCCATGAGAGCCATATATGGAAGGAGCTAATGGGGCCTGGCTGGAGAGAATCCTCCATCCTCACCTCCTTACTTCCCCCACCTCCTTACTTCCCCCACCTCCTCACTCCTCAACTCCTCACTCCTCACTCCTCACCTCCTCACTCCTCACCTCCTCACCTCCTCACTCCTCACTCCTCACCTCCTCACTCCTCACTCCTCACCTCCTAACTCCTCACATCCTCACCTCGTCACCTCCTCACTCCTCACTCCTCACCTCCTAACTCCTCACCTCCTCACCTCGTCACCTCCTCACCTCACTCCTCACCTCCTCACTCCTCATCTCCCCCTCCTCTCCCCCACCTCCTCACTCCTCACCTCCTCACTCCTCACCTCCTCCTCCTCACCTCCTCACCACTCACCTCCTCACTCCTCACCACCTCAGCTCCTCACCTCCTCACTCCTCACCACCTCACCTCCTCACTCCTCACATCCTCACCTCCTCACTCCTCACCTCCTCACTCCTTACTCCTCACCTCCTCCTCCTCACTCCTCACTCCTCACCTCCCTCACTTCCTCACTCCTCATCTCCTCCTCCCCCCTCACCTTCTCGCTCCTTACTCCTCACCTCCTCACTCCTCACCTCCTCATTCCTCACCACTCACCTCCTCACTCCTCACCTCCTCACTCCTCATCTCCCCTCCTCTCCCCCACCTCTTCACTCCTCACCTCCTCCTCCTCACTCCTCACCCCTTACCTCCTCACCACTCACCTCCTCACTCCTCACCTCCTCACTCCTCACCTCCTCACCTCCTCACTCCTCATCTCCCCCTCCTCTCCCCCACCTCCTCACTCCTCACCTCCTCACTCCTCACTCCTCACCTCCTCACTCCTCATCTCCCCCTCCTCTCCCCCACCTCTTCACTCCTCACCTCCTCACTCCTCACCTCCTCACCTCCTCGACCTCCTCACCTCCTCACCCTTCATCCCCTCCACCTCCTCACCCCTCCACCTCCTCACCCCCTCCACCTCCTCACCTCCTCCACCTCCTCACCTCCTCACCTCCTCACTTCTCATCTCCTCACTCCTCACCATCTCACTCCTCACCTGCTCACCTCCTCACCTGCTCCACCTCCTCACTCCTCACATCCTCATTCCTCACTCTTCACTTCCTCACCTCATCCACCTTCTCACTCCTCATCTCCTCACTCCTCACCTCCTCACTCCTCGTCTCCTCACTCCTCATTCTTCACATTCTCACCTCCTCACCCTCCACACCCTTCAACTCCTGCTTCCTGAGGAGTCTAGGCTTCACTTCTGGGACGTGACTTGTCTCCTCCTCAGCCAAACAGGATATCCCAGGCCAGCTGGGGTGTCCTCATGGGAGTGGTGAGGACCAGCCAAGAGGGGAACACAGAGCCTCCACCCCAGGCCTGCTGTCACTGGGAGAGAAGCAGATAGCCACAGAGGCCTCATCATCACCAGCGTACAGATAAGACACAGAGTCTCCGACAATGTACTCAGGTCCCAGGGCCACAGAGAGCGAGCGAGCACAAGTACAGCTAAGGAGGAGCACTGTTGCCTCTTGGTGGTGCATCTCGGATGAATAATTTTATGTCTGTTTCCTCCTGGTGTCCTAGCCCCCACACCCCACCCTCCACCTTCCTGCCTCCATCTGCTCCCTCCCCAGCCTGCCTCCCCAGGCTGGAGGCGGATCTTGCTGTCCAGACCTTCCTCAGGACAGGACCTTCCTCAGGAACACCCCTGCTGCGCTCCAGTGGAAAGTTCCTGCAGGGTCATGTGTGGGTGCATTCATCTGTAAGAGAAGCCAGCACGTGCAAACCTAAGCCACGTGCGAGCGGGTCACCACTCCAGAGCCCGGGTATCCACAGCTCACAGCCTCCACGTGGCCGGTCTGGGCTCCGTCATTCCCCTGCGTTATTGCACTGGAGGACAGAGTCACTTACAGGCCGACACAATCAACCAGGAAATGCAAGGAGCCACGGAAGGAGCTGGGAGAAAAGGGGCCTTGACTCCTGAAGGCTCCAACTCAGCCAGCCCAGGCTCCCTGGGCTGCAAGGCCCCTCAGGGGACGAGGACGTGGACGCCTGGCCTGGCGCTGCAGGTGCTCACGGAGAGGTGCCGCCCATTCCCCAGCCGGTCCTGGGGAGCCAAGTCACCTGCTGGCAGGAACATAGCAAGTCAGGGCAAAGTCCATACAGGAGCCCTCTGCTTACTCAGTGCCCCCTCCAAGGAACCCCCGTGCTCTGCTACCCAGGCTCCTGGCGGTGGCCATGTTTCCCTTCAGATACGAGTTTGGGGCCTCTTAGACCTGGCGCCTCTCTGCACTCCCAGTTGTATGCTGACGTAGGCACATTCTGCAAACTCCACCAGCCTCAGTTTCCTCACCTGTAAAACGGGGTTGACTAGGATTCATGGGGACACCCAGGGCACACCTGACCCCCAGTAGGTGCCCAGTAAATATTAGCTTAAAATAGAGCCATAAAAAGTAAAAAACAGAGCCAGCACCCAGAGCAGGGTCTGCACATGTTCGGCATTTGTCAAGTGGCTCCCAGTGAAGCGTATCACCATGGCAATGCAGAGGGGGTGCCTTGCTCCCAGGGAGATGGAGACGAGTTTAGTTACTTCTCAGAATGATTGCAGACCCCTCTCCCCGTTCATCCCCAGAATTCCTCAGGTCTGGAGCTCACTTCTCAAATCAGGGTCGCTGCCCCTGGGCCTCTGTCACGGCCCAGCCCTCCCCAGACTCCTCAGCCCACACTTCTGCCTGAGTCTCCATCCAGAAAATGTGAACAGACACGCAGCACCTTTCCTGACCTCACCTGCGGCCCAGATGCAGTATTAACCCATTTTACAGGTGGGGAGATAGAGGCCCAGAGAGGTTAAGAGCAGCTCCGGGGAGGCGGAGCCCTGGTCTCCACCCAGGACTGTCTGACCCCACAGCCTGGGCTCTGTGCTCGGCCCTAGGCTGCCTCCCCAGGGAGAGGGGACCCAGGTGGGCAGCTGCACAGGGAGCTCTGAGAGGCTGGCCCTGGTAGAAATTCTGGACTAGCTCCCCAGCACCGAAGGGTAAAGTGGTTGGCAGGCGGGGGGAGCGGGCCCAGTACAAAGAAGACACTGAGAAGATGCCCCAGATGATTAGGGACATAAAAATTTAATCACCTGCTCATTTTGTACCCAGAGTAAAATTCTGGTATAAGCACAAGGCCCCAGAATCTCGGCTCTGGAGGGAGCTTGAAGGAACGCGGACCCGCCCCGTCCAAGACTTCTTTCCCACCACGCAGCTTCTCAGACCCACAATCTTCCCCGGGGCCGAGAAGCTCAGGGAAGCTCAGGGCATCTCGGGCAGCTTTCTCCCAAGTGGAGCCGGGACCGTCCTCAGGGCGGTGGGACCTGGTGGCTCCCCATCCTAGGGGGCTGGCTGGGCAGGGGCTGGAGATGGGGTCCAGGTCCTCGGTCCCTCTGCTCTCCTCTGAGGAACGTGCACCAGCGGTGAAGAAATAACACGCTCACAAGAAAACAACAGCAGCAGCCCCGGACCGCTGAGCCGCCCCCTATGTCTGCACTTGACGCACAGCGCCCTGTCTGACCCTGACAGCAGCCTCGCACCATCACCACCATCATCCCCACTTTACAGAAGAGGAGCACACTCAGGGCTGCTCAGGGACCTGGGCTGTGTCTCTCCACGGGGGGCCAGCCCTGGGTGGCCCAACACCAGAGCTCACGACCTTTCTCCCACCCTCCAGTCCTCTCCCACATAGCGAGTGTGCATACATGTGCACACACACACACAAGCGCTCCAGGATACGTGCCTGTCAGGGCAAACTCAAGACTCCCACTGCCCGCCTTCTCCAGGGAGGCTGCCTGGAGCTCCCCGGCTGTTCCCTCCCTCCTGCTGGTGGGAAGAGGTTCCCTCTCATCCGTCATGCCCCCAGGGCTGTCTCGGACGTCTGCTTTGTCTGAACCCAGAGGACTGTGGACGGGCCTCAGGTGTGAGCCTGAACAGGCTAGACCCAGATTCTGCCGGGCAGACAAGATCCTGGAGGGACCTGGGTCCTTGAACGACCATGACCCTGGACCTAGGATGCTCAGCTCAGAGCTATTATGTGGGACAGGCAAATGTCTAGATCCTTTGAGTGACTGTAGTGAGGGTGTTGTTACAGCAGCTTACGTTTACCCAACTGCGAACCTGTGGTGCTAAAGGATGTCGTGAGATACGGTCAATTTTTACCAATTTTAATAAATAAGAGAAACTTAATATACATGGGTAAGTTGTTTATGTTATTGTTTGTATCTGTTTATAGTATGGATCTGTCTAAGAAGAGAGGGTGTTTACGGGAAACTGAGTCAGCGGGCCCATCCTCAGAAAGCAGAGATTCCCCAGGAGCAGGGAGGGGGGCCGGCTCCGGGTTTGCCCCTGCGTCCCGAGCCCGTGGAGGCTCAGCCTGTGTCCCGCAAGGCTGCATCCTTCAGCTCCATGGCCAGTCCCGGTGCAACAGCAGGACAGCGGGACAGGAGCCCTGGGGAAGCAAAAGCAAAAGACACCATCGCAGGGGAGAGCGCGGGGGGCGGAGGAGAGACAGTTGTGCGTTCCCGTGGCCGTGGACTGTGACCGAGAAGAGGGCTCGGCCTGCACCCGAGGGCCGCCGGTCTAGGGGACGCACCGGGTCCGTGTTACAGTGCCACACGTCCAGTCCTCACAGCCACCCTGTATGGCCTGAGGGAGGTGTCTGGCAAAGCAAGTGCCACTGTCACTCCAGGATGTGACCCCAGGATGGTGGCTCCAGGAAGGCAGGAGGACAGGGAGGTGGGGGGCCAGGGAGGGAGAGGGGCAAAGAGGGACAAAGAAACAGGTATGAACACGTTACCTGCAGCTGGACTTGATGCTTGAAGAGCTGAGCTGCGTGCTCTGCCTGCTTTCTGCAGTATGTAAAGCAATAAGGAGACGGATAGATTAATTCTGAGATTTTAATTCAATGTTTAGAAGAGTTGAATTAGACACATTTGCGATCAGTGGTTAGGTATCTGGGGAAACCTAATCTGTGGCATTCGTGTTCTGATTTCTCAGGGGTGTGAACCGTGTGTAAATATTTAGAGGAATGTTGGCTGTTTGGTGTCTTCACAGAGTATTTGTCATTGACAGACTCAGGAGAGAAGTGAGGTGGGTGCAAACCCTCCTCACCACGGTCCCATTCCCTGGGACCCTAAGACTGTTGATACCCCACACGGCAAGCCTCGTCCTGCTGTTCTCTCGCCTGGCCTGTCTCCTGGGACCTCTTCCCCGTGTCTGGCTCCTACTCAGCCTCCAGGACCAGCTCCAGACACCCCCCAACGGGCCCCTCAAGGGCAGGGATGGCCCTGCGCACAGAGAGGGAGCACAGCCGAAAACCAGGGGCGAGTGGCTAAATGAGGGACTGAATGACCCCACGGGAGAAGCACGGGGAGCAGAGAAGCGGCCTGGCATCGAGCGCACCCTAAACCCAACACAATCCCTGTGGGATCCCACTGAATTCGTAGAAATGAATCAACTGATTCCAAAGTTCATAGGGAATCGCAAGGGGTCCAGAATAGCCAGGGCACTCTAGAGAAAGAGGAATAGAGTCAGAGGCCTTCCTACAAAGCAGCGGAAACGAAGGCAGTGGGGCCCGCCACAGGCAGAGGCGTCAGACCCCTGGAATCTATTTGCGAGTCCAGAAATAAGCCCGGAATCCCTGGTCAGCTGATTTTCCTCCAGGTTGTGAGACCATCCAATGTGGAAAGAATCATCTCCTCATAGAGGATCCTGGCCCAGGATGTGAGCGTTGGGGGCTCATGAGACGTCCGGTAAAGGTAAACCAAGGCCCGTCCTACAGCCTCCCACCAGGCCCCTGCCCTGCGCCGGGCAGTGGGGTACAGGCCGGAATCGGACTGGTCCTACCCCCAGGAGGCCCCGGTCTAGCACAGGGAGCAGAGCTGGGACAGAGGAAGCCACCCAGGCTGGTGTGGACGACAACGAGAGCACATTCAAGATGGAAGGAGGCGGGGTGGGAGGGGAGGCAGGGACATTCTGTGTGGGGAGTTAGAGGAGAGATGGTCATGTCCAGGTACGCGGGTCACCGGAGGGGACTTCCAGGGCACACACAAGGTGAAGGCAGGACCACCAGGCGTGGGACTCCCCGTGTGGATGGGAAGGTGCTAGAGAGATGGGCTGGCCTGTCCCGGCATGCTCTGGACACCTTGCTAGGGAGCTGGACTTCAACTGGGTAGCGGGGGTCTTTGGAGGGTCAGTTTGGGGGTTAGGAGGAAGGTCAGGTTCATGTTTCAAAGGTGGCCTGAGGGGCTGGCCCCGTAGCATAGCGGTTAAGGGCACACACTCCGCTGCTGGCGGCCCGGGTTCGGATCCTGGGCGTGCAGTGATGCACCGCATGTCAGGCCATGCTGCGGTGGCGTCCCATATAAAGTGGAGGAAGATGGGGATGGATGTTAGCCCAGGGCCAGTCTTCCTCAGCAAAAAGAAGAGGATTGGCATGGATGTTAGCTCAGGGCTGATCTTTCTAACAAAAAAACAAAGGTGGCCTGAGACAGGATGATGGAGGAGGATGAAGGAGGAGAGTGCCTTCCCTCCAAAGAACAGCCGCCCTGCTGGTGAGCTGGTGAGACTTCCTCATCCCAATCTTCTCTTTCCTGCCCCCACCTCCGGCGAGCATATCTGGGGTCCCTGGCCTCCCCCTGGGCTTCACTGAGGCTCCCCGGCCGTGTGGATGCAGACACAGGCTCTGACGGAGGCTGCCCAGGGGTGCAGCCTGGTGGGGTCACTTACTCTGTGAGTGAGGGGGCTGGCCCTCACCCCTCTCTGCCTCAGCGCCCTCCTCCGTCCAGCGGGGTCACAGTAGCCCCTGTCTGAAAGCCCACTGGTGCCTGGTGAGTATTAACACTCAGGCAACGTCCGCCGTTTTCATCACATGAAATCTGTGCTTTGATGCGGCTGCTGTGTGGTTTGAAGGACTGTTTTCCTGCTTCAGCTAAATTTTAATAATTTAGATGGAAAACCAGGCTTTTTCTTCTTATTGGGGAAGAGATTTAATTCTCAGTCTTTTGGAAATGCTCAAGAAAGCAGAGAACGTCTCTTTTTTAAGAGCATATTGTGCCCTGAATCAGACGGGGCGTCAAATTATCTTAATGGTTGTTACATAAAGTGCACGCTTCGTCATTTTCTTTTTCTTAAACTACTTATCTGAAATAGGGAGCTTCTCTAACTCACATGAGAGACTGAAATGAACTAAAATGCATTTTCACTCCAAGAAAAATCAACGGTAAGTGTCCAGCAGCTGGGAGTCCTAAAGTCCCAGTGATCATGGGGACAATATTAATCACGGCGCCCAGGGTCGTTCAAGTGCTATCCCCACTCAACTCTGTCACACTCAGGGTGTGACCATCAAAGCAGGCAGGTGAGCTGTGTAGGGAAAACACGGCACGGCTTAATGCTCACCAGGTACTACCCGCGCAGCTCAGAGCCCTGATCAGAGAGAATCTTCCGGAACCAGAACCGCCAGGGCACAGGGCTGTCCCCTTGACTGCCAGCGACTTCACTTTGAAGATGGAAAATTTCACAATGGGCCACGGCTTCGCCTGTTTTGCTGTTGAATTCAGTCCACAGAGACAGGCTCGGGGGTGCAAAGACAGAGCCGCGTCTAGATGAGGCCGTGTTTCGTGTGTCATGCCCACTGCCACTGGCGTGGCTTCACTGTATTTTGGCCAGCAGAATGAATAGCCAATCTGGTCCCCCCACAGCTGCAGCAGCTGCCAGAAAGTTGGACAATAACGTGGCACCCCTTTGAAATGGACTGAGCGCAGACAGCTGCAGAGTCAGCGTGGACCCCCAGAGCAGCGCTGGAGGTCAAGTACAGGAGCTCCTATCTCAGAGCATCGGGGCTTCCGAGCCCTGGAAGGGTGGCCTCTCCCCGCCTTTTCTTCCTTCATCCCACAGATGTCGATTAAGCGCTCTCCATGTGCCAGCCACTGGGGGACAAAAGAGGCCCAGGGGATGAGTCAGCAGCTCGGTCAAGCAGGGTCCCATCCAGGCCTGGCCTCCTGCTGCTAACCCCCCACAAGCCTCCGTCCCTGCGGACATGAGGTGGCGGTGGTGTCTGCGCGTGGGGCTGCTGCAAGGATGGAGCCAGGGGACCCACAGGGGCTCTGCGCCGTGGAACGGGCCCACAGGAGGTGCTCAGCAAACGGGATGCACTGCCCCCGCCAGGCCCAGCCCAGGGGCTCACAGGCTGGCAAGAGAGTCAGACTAGAGACGCCCTTCCCTCACAGCCTCATTGTGATCTTAGCTCTGGACTCAAAAAAGTACAAATTTGGTGTGTTTGTGTTTTTTAAACTGAGTACGTGTGATCAACAGAGATCACCAGATTTCAGGGAAATAGGTCAAGATCTTGTGTCAACAGGGCCCCCACTTCCTCGCCTCCCCCACCCTCCCTCCCCCCAGGATCCTCCTCCATCGTCAGACCTCCGGCTGCCCCCAGCTCCGGACTCTGCCTTCCTCCTTCTTTCCTCTCTTTGTTGCTGGTGGCAGTGCCCTTACAGGTCCCTTTCTCCGGCCGACAGCTACTGCGGCGTGACGAACACCCGCAGCTCCAGACAACCCCGCGCATCAGCTTGTGGTCCGAGGCTCTGCGCCTTAGGCAGGTGGGGAAGGGGGAGTCTGCTGATCTTGGTTGCGCGTTCTCCCATTGCGGGGCTCAGCCGTGTCCCGCGTTCCCCATCCTTCAGAGGGCCAGCCCAGGTCCGTCCACGTGGCAGAGGCAGGGTCCCGAGACAGACAAGCAGCACATGGCCCCCAGAGGCCCGGGCTTGGAACTGGCACGCGTCACTTCCACCCGTCCTGCTGGCCCAGGTCAGCCACAGGCCAGCCGGGTCCCTGGGGAATGGACTCCGGCCTTGGTGGGCAGGGCTATGACATCACAGGCCAGCGGTGAGAAGCAGGAGGGGTGAGGCGGGGGACGTGGTCACCCTCCACTCGCTGGACCGGCACTCAGGCCTGCCTGACTTCTCCATCCAGTGTATTGACAGCTGCTGACCTCGTGGGCTGGGGGCCCCAGGCAGGCCCCTCCTCTCCAGGCCCTCTGGTGCAGGAGTCCCTCTGCAGCATCTGTGCACTCACCAGCCCTCCCTGGACAACAGACTCCCTCAGCCCCCCTGAGCGCCCCCACCCCTTCTCAGCACCCCAGCCCCTCCAGCCCTCCTGAGCGCCCCCACCCCTTCTCAGCACCCCCAGTCCCACCAGCAGCCCCTCAGCAGTCAGCACCCCAGCCCCCCAGCCTCCCCAGCCCTCCCGGCTTGCAGTGTGCTCACTCCACTTGCTCCTCCTCTGCGTCTTTTTAGAAATGTCACGCCACACAGCAATGTTTTATTTCCAGCTCAGAACAGGTAGCTGAACCGGAAGAAGTAAGGGTGCTCTGATCCAGGATCCAGAAGGCCGGAGGCCCAGACGCGGTCCTTCCACACCAGGAGAGCGAGGCCCGCCTGTCAGCCTCCCGCAGAGCTGGCACTCTCTACCACACTCAGGCTTCCACTCAGGACACTGCCAGCTGCCCAGGTCCCCCAGCCCTCAGTTCCCCTCCCGTCCCCCGCCGTGCCCACAGCTGTGCCCGCCTCCCCCACAGGAGGCGCTCTTACCTCTCAGACGTGAAACCTATAAACAGGTGGGTGCTGCCTGTGTGAGGAGACACCCATGGCTGCAGGAGGACCTGCCCCCGGCCAGCCCCCTGCAGTGGCCGCTAGCGCCCCTTCCAGGCTGTCAGCCGCGGTCACCTGTGGGTAGACCAGGGGGATTTCCGTTTCTATCCAACAAGCTGAGGGCGCACACATTAACCCCCAACCTGCCTTTGTCTTCACACCCCTCCTGAACTTCCCTCCTACTGGCCCCTCTTCCACAGACCACCCCTCCCCACGGAGCCCCCAGTGTCCCCTTCTGGGGCACAGACAACGTTTCCGGAAACAGCCTCTCGCGTGCGTCCTGTACGTCCAGAGCTTGCTGTTTTGTTGTGTCTCTTCCCGGTGGGGTGAATCTGAAATCGGGACTATTCAGCCCAATGTGTTTTCTTTTATTCCATCTCAGAGTCAGGCAAACGATGGCAAGAGTGCCAAACCCGGCCGACACCTGTTTCTCTGCGCTCACCCACATGCTGTCCGTGGCTGCTTTCCCACAGAGGCGTGGATGAGAAAAACAAATGTTGCCTCTCTGGCTCCGTACAGGAAAGGTTGGTGACCTCTGTACTGTATTAGCACGTCTCCAGTGTGGACGTTCTAAACCTTCCTCTGATTGCTCTGCGTTTAAATCTTCAGAGCTTCCCCAGCCCAATGGGACAGGATCCCAGCACCCCTCTCCCGGCAGGAAGTGGCTCTGCTAGCCTGCTCTCCTGCCTCTTCCCGCTGTGGAATGCAGGGTGCTTGGGCTCCCTGTGCTCAGCACCTGGGTGGGGTGCCTCCTCTGTGTGCCCCAGCTCCAGGGCCGCCCTGTCCTATCAGACAGCCTGTCTCTCCCACAAGGCAGCAAGCTTCTGGGATTGGTCCCATCTCTGTGTGCCAAGCACCCAGCACAGGCTGTGCATTCAGAGGGCACATGTGGTCCACGGATGGATGGACGGATGGATGGGTGAGTGGGTGGGTGGGTGGGTGGACGGATGGATGGATGGATGGATGGATGGATAGATGTGTGGATGGTTGGTTGGATGGATGGATGGATGGATGGGTAGGTGGATGGATGGATGGATGGATGGATGGTTGGATAGATGAGTGGGTGTGTGGGTGGGTGGGTGGATATGTGGATAGATGGGTAGATATGTATGGGGTGGGGTGGATGGATGGGTAGATATGTATGGGGTGGGGGTGGATGGGTGGGTAGATATGTATGTGGTGGGGGTGGATGGATGTGTAGATATGTATGGGGTGGGGGTGGATGGGTAGATATGTATGGGGTGGGGGTGGATGGATGGGTAGATATGTATGGGGTGGGGGTGGATGGATGGGTAGATATGTATGGGGTGGGGGTGGATGGATGGGTAGATATGTATGGGCTGGGGGTGGATGGGTAGATATGTATGGGGTGGGGGGTGGATGGGTGGATAGATATGTATGGGGTGGGGGTGGATGGATGTGTAGATATGTATGTGGTGGGGGTGGATGGATGTGTAGATATGTATGGGGTGGGGGTGGATGGGTAGATATGTATGGGGTGGGGGTGGATGGGTAGATATGTATGGGGTGGGGGGTGGATGGATGGGTAGATATGTATGGGGTGGGGGGGTGGATGGATGGGTAGATATGTATGTGGTGGGGGTGGATTGTAGGTAGATATGTATGAGGTGGGAGGTGGATGGACAGATGGATACATATGGGGGGGATGGATGGGTGGACATGTTGGGGGGAGGGGAGATGAATGAGCAAACAACATGGGCGCCTGGTTGTCTTGTGACCTGATTGTTTCACCCTATGACCTCCTCCACTGAGCCAGCTCTGCCCCTAACAGCAATGCCATTGACTTTAATCATGAATTTTCTCTTCTTTTTTTCTAAATGTGCTGGAGTAGCCCACGGCCCTGGGGCTTGCAGAAAGGGTTTTATCTGCCCTCAGAGCCAGTCCGCGTGGTTGTCTATCACCCTCCATCCTCGAGCAGACTATTTGGCAGACAGCGGATTGTTGTCATTCTCCTTCACTTGGGCTTTGATTCCCGGGTAGTAACTACTGTTTACAGGAAAGCTGACTTCTCAGTAACGATACTGAAATCAGATCCCCGGGCGCTGGGCGAGCAGCAAGCAGTGAGGGCCCTGGCGCGCCCATGAGACGCGACTGCCTGGCAGCTCCGAGGGCAGTCTGTCTGGAAAGGGACTGACTCCTGGAAAGGGTCCTCGTGGGCAGGACCTGGAGGTCCCCAGGGTCTGGGCCAGGGCCTCAGCCCCTCCCAGTCTGCCTCCCCCATGCCAAGCTGACCAAGGGGAAGCCCCAGCGGACATCTCCCACTCCAGGACCTTGGGCCCCTGTGTCCTCACCCACACCCTACCTGGCCCCTCGTTCCACACAGAGGAGGTGTCTCTGAGCACCCCCTCCACGTCAGCTGCAAGAGTGACCAAGAGCAGTGGGACCAGCTTCTGCCCCAGGACCTGCTGGTCCATCGGGCAGACTCGCCGGGACAGAAGGGAGGTAAACACCCGCCCAGTGACAGCCAGCCCCCTCCAGGATGACTGCTCCTAGGGACGCCCATGCCCAGGGACAACCACAATGTGGACAGGAACCCCACCCCTGGCCCGGGGGTCAGGTCCCAGCCACTCTGCACCCCATTTCAGACAAGTCCTGGGCCCACACTCTTCTGTGAATGTGGAAGAACCAAGCAGTGCATGTGGGGCCCAGCGAAAATCGAAAACGCAGGGTCCTTGACACAAATTGCTAACAATTTCAAGTTGGTAACAGCAGAGCATTAAACCAAGCAAGGGCCCTCCTGAGCTGGGACCCTTCTGAGCATGGCTCCTCCTGAATGGACGCCCCTGAGCATGTCCCCTCGAACATGTCCCCCCGAGCATGCCCCCCTGAGCACGGACCCCCGAGCATGTCCCCTGAGCGTGGACCCCCGAGCATGTCCCCCTGAGCGTGGACCCCCGAGCATGGACCCCGGAGCATGGAGCCCCTCCTGAGCAGGACCCTCCTGAGCAGGGCCCTGTTGACTGCAGGGCCGCACCCTGTGACGTTGGCCGGGACCCATCATTTGGCCCTCACCTTCCCTAGGTTCTGCTCCCTGCATTCCAGGGTTGAGGGGCATCCTTCGGGGCCCAGCTACAGGGCCAGCTCCAGCCTGCCAGTTAGGTGCCACTAAGGGCAGTCTTGAGGGTGGCCTGTGCTGTGGGGTGGCAGGGACCTTCCTTGTCCCCACCCCGGCTCCTGGTCACCTTCACCCCATCTTCTCAGGGTGGGGCCGGCCTCAGGGGGTGTGCTGGCAAAGGTTCCCACGTTTTCTACAGCCTGGAGCCGTTGATCGGACTGGGGCTGCCTGTTGGTGGTGTTGTGTTTTAGTTTTAGTTTTAGTTTTAGTTTTAAATTTCAGGTGTGTATCATTACATTTTGATTTCTGTGTAGACCACATCATGTTCGCCACCCGAAGACTAATTACCATCCGTGACTGTACACACGTGCCCTTATGTTTGAAAAACTCCCTAGTGAAGCGTGGGGACACAGCACTGTGCCCGGAAGGGCGTGTCCCTCGTGGTTCCCTGGCCTGTCCTCTTCTCTTTGGGTTGATCTGCTCGTCTACGTTCTCCACTCAGACCTTGTGTCTCTTCCTTGGGCCTCTGCACAGCTGGGCTGCAGCCACTCCACAGTGTCCAGCAGAAGGAAGGAAGAGGATGGGATGAGCCAAAGGGAGGGGCCTTGGCTGTGGAGAGGCTCTCCCTGGGGTGCCCGAGCCCCTCACGTCCCCTACCCGCCATCTCCGTTTGTTCCTGCCCACTAGCTCTTCTTGATCGTGTTTTCGAGAGGCTTGCTCATTTTACAAAATGTTTTCAAAGAACCAGCTCGGGGTTTGATTATCACTTCCTCAAAGCTTTTACTTTTGAACTTGTTTACTTCAGTTTTATCAAAATTGTTTCCTTCCTCTTCCCCTGGAGTGGGTGGCGGTTGGGTCTCCCTGCGCTCCCTGGGAGCTGGGGGCTTCCCGGGTCCCCGCCACTGTGCCCACAGAGGATGTCAGCAGGTGCCATACCCCGTGTCACCTGATCCACGTTCTGCTTGGCGGGTTCCATCTCAGATCTTAGACCCCACGTCAATTAAGATCATCATCAGTTTTTCAATCACACGTCTTTTTTCCAACGACTACTCTTTTGCCTTAATCCCGCTTCAACCCTCACTGGTCCTTGGTCTCACGGGTTGACCTGGTCTGGTGCGGTTTTGCCCACAGCCTCGCTCATCCTTCTGTCTGACCTGGGGCCCATCAGGAAACGTGTTGAGGTGTGTGTTCTGGGTGCTTTTACACCTGAGACAGTGTCCCCGTGGCCCTTGCAGCCACTTGTCAAACCAGCTGGGGATGACGTGGTGGGGACAGCCCTGTCCCCAGGACACAAGGGTGGGGCTGCGTCCACGTCGCCTGGCCCGTGTGTGAGTAACCGTCACCCTTCCTGAAACCGGCCGCGCGCGCTGGGCTCCACAGAGCCCTCCCCTGCAGCCGGGGTCCTCGGGCTCCTGGGGCTGCTCCTGTGGTTCCTGATTGCCGCTTGTGTTCGATTTCTCCTGGTCTGTCCCTCAGAGACACCCCGTCTCTGGCTGGGTCTGGCCTCTAGTCGCTTCCCTCTGCCTTGGTGTTTTCTAGTGTGCGCTCTGCTCTCTACCCGCCTGGGACACGCAGGCTGTACCTCGAAGGGATGCTTTTGTCCTCCTCTGACCTCCCGTCAGGAGCCGTCTGTCACTTCTGCTACGCCGGCTACTCCCCTCCTTCCTCATCTGTCCTGCTGCTGGCTCTGCCTCTCCTGCTTTGTGCAGGCCGTGTGTGTTAGTCGCGGCTCATTGATGCTGAATAGTGGAGGCCAGCTCAAACTAGCCTGAGCAGCACAGGACCCCTGACACACACACACACTTGCACGTGCGCACACACGCATATGCATGAGCACACACGTGCACACACACACGCTCATAAACATGCACTTGTATGCAGAACACATTCTCACATGCACGCACCCGCGCATACACGCATTCGCTCACACATGCACATGTATGCACACGCACACACGTGCGTGCATACACACTCACACACATGCCCGCACACACAATGAAGCTCCATCTCTCCTGCTGCCGTGGGAGGGCAGGCCTCAGCACCAGGCCAACTGGAGAAGAAAGATTCGCTCTCGGGTGGTGAGTTCCGAGGGCCCAAGCACGGGGCCCTGGAAGGCGATGTGCAGGGTACTCATGGGCAGTTCCATCTCGACGTGACTCACCTGGGCTCCCCAGCTTCAGAGCCTGCTGCGTCCGCAGGGTGTGCCTCCAAGATATTTGGAGATGCGGCAATGGAGGCCTTGGAGCAGATAAAACTGGCTTTCTGCCCTTGTTGCCTAGAAATGGAACAGGGATTTTTTTTACTCCAGCTGGGCTGCCCCAAAGCCCGACCCTCTGACGACCCCCACCCCCATCAGCCCCGAATGACTGCTGAGAGATGCCTCCACGTCAGAGAGCCCGGAATTCAGGGACCGCAGCTCAGTAGGTTGTGACAAATGCACTCCATTGGGACTTTATCCTCCAAGTGAAACTAAAGCTACAGAAACAACCTTATTGTCTCCTATATTTCACGAGCTCAAGGTTACAATGGCAATTAAGTGCTACTTCTTAAAATGGACAAAAGGAGGCTTGAGTGTTTGTTTGGGGAGCGTAAGTTTGCAGGTTATAAGCTGCAGGACAGCGAGATGTGACAGATCTCCCTGTTCTTGGACCTGACCTACTGCACGATGGTCCGAGTGCCCTCTGTAACTCTGGGGGGGTCCTGTCTGCTGCCTGGCTCTGCATGTGGCCCTGGGGCAGGCCTCCCCAGGTATCACGTACCCCGTCCATGCAAAGGGGCAACTGGACGGATCCCCGGTGTTCCGAGGCCGGCTCTGGACTTTGGCGCCCGTCCGCAGCCTGCCCTCCTCTCCCCTCTACGTCAGCCACGTGGATTTCTTCTTGCCTTTGCTTGGCCCTCAGCGATGCGGCTCCCGGCTGGCCTCCAGCCTGCTGACTACCGCCCCGCCTGCTGGGGGGCCTGGGCCGAGGGAACAGCACTGTCGAGACGCCACCAAGGGTATTGTTGTTCTGTGGCTGCTCTGATGTGTCTCGGAAAGTTCTTTCTCTCCAACTCCTCCTTCCCCAGAAAGTGTTTGCAGTCCCCCTGACTCTATGATCCCTTTCTTTGGCCCTGGGCTCCCCAATGTCTCAGGGCGCCCCTGCCTCCCTGCTGTCCCTGCAGGAAGTGGCTGGGGCCCAGGCGGAGGCCAAGTCCCCTGCAGAGGTCCCCAGCCCAGCACAGGGCCACAGCAGAGGTCATCCTGGCTGGGCTCCTGCCTGCGGGGGACTCCTCAAGGGACCCCAAGGCCTTGCTGGAGCACAGGGCAGTCTTCAGTTTCCACTGGAACAGAGCAAATAATGGTCCCCTTCCCTGCTGGCCCTTACGTGGCCAGCCCTTAGTGATGGCAGTTGTAGGGGAATGAGAGGCAGCATGCACTCGAGTGGAGAAAATGGGAGTCGAATGAGGAGAGGGCACATCCTTTCTGCCAGAAAATAGGGTCACTTTGTTAGTGACGGGGAAAATGACTTCCTGCTCACCCCGCCCACCCCGCCCCTGCCCCTGCGTGTGTGCATATGTGCACATGTGCGTGTGCACGTGCACACAGAAGGGCCTCCCGTAGCCACTGGGCTCCCCCTGTGTCCTCCCAGGGCAGTGAGGCAGGACCCCCTTCTGCCCCTCATCATCTCCTTTTTCTGCTTCCTGGGACCCCTGCCTGTCTCTGTCGGACCACCAACTCCCAGACTCTGTGCAGAGCCTGTCCTGGACCCAGAGCCAGGCCCACACGTGTCCCCGGTCTCCAGGAGCTCCTGGACCAATGGAGGAGGCCACCCAGACACAGATGATGGACACCCAGTGATGCCAGGCTGGGAGCGTGGGAGGCTCCTCACCCAGCCAGGGAGACCAGGGCAGACCTCTCAGAGGTGGTGGCACCGTGGTACGGGCCCTGAGAGGTAACATGGCCTGTGGGAAGGATGGCCTCCCCCTGATGTCCCAGTAGATTCCCACCCTCGGCTCCCCCACCCTCCATGCTGTGTCCAGGGGGTCTCCAACCCCACAAATGGACACTCCAAAAACTACTCCAAACACATATGCCATCCGCCTGCCTGAAGACTTCAGAGGCCACCCATGGGCACACGTGCTTCCCAGAGCCATTGGTGCAGGGCTCCACCCACCGGCCTGATCCCACTGCCTCAGAGCCTACCCCCGGCCTCCTTGCTCAGCCGTGTGGGCCGGCAGCACCTCGAGGTGCAACCCACAGCCCCACCCACCTGGGCAGGTGTCTCACGTCAGGGCCTGGCTCCCTCCAGGAGGCGGAGGACAGAGCTGGGACATGGGCTGGCAGTGGGGGTCCTGCTCACCCCTCACCACGTGCTGTGTGACCTTGAACCACCAGTATGCTGTTCTGGGACATGGGTCAGTGGCAAACACCCACGGAGCTCTGGGGGGTCTGCTGGGGACACAGGCAGTCAGGGCTTTGGGGGGATGACGACAGCTCTAACACGTGGAGCACAACCCAGAGACTGGGAGTCAGCACCCCAGAACTCACCCCAAAGACAGACACACCACCACACGCTTCCGTACATGTGCGGGCACACGCGCGTGCGCACACACACACACAAGCAGACCCACACACACTCTTCGCTCTCCCTCCTAACCCTGAGACCCTCTGGGCTCAAGCAGCTGCCCTCTGAACCCCCTTGGGCCATGGGGCCCTGGGGGTGAGTCTGCATCTGGCCCCCTGGAGCCATGGCCCAGCCAGCACCCTAGTGTGAACCCTGTCCCAAAGCCCCACCAGCTCCCCATCTGCTCAGGATTGAGGGACGGAGTGGGGGCAAACTAGCTAATGCAGAGGGTGACCTTGGCCCCAGGAGCCAGAGACGTTTCCACGGTGGGGGTGTCCTCTCTGTACCCCACCCTTCCTGAGATGCACTAAATATCTTTGGCTGACTTTACAGCAAACAGCCTGCACATCGTAGGGGCTGGTGTTGGGCTGAGTATGCCCCCAAAGATGTCACATCCTGATCTCAGGACCCATGAATGTCACCTCATGGCCAAAGGGACCTTGCAGATGTGATCGAGTGAAGGATCCTGGATGGAGGTTACCCTGGGTTCTCCAGGTGGGCCCCAAGTAACGACAGGGTCCTTATCAGAAGGAAGTAGGAGGGTCAGAGTGAGAGCGGGGCACGCGATGACAGAAGCAGAGATTAGAGCCACCAGCTGTGAAGATGGAGGAAGGGGCCATGAGCCAAGGACTGCAGGCAACCCCTAGAAGCCACAAAAGGCGAGGAAACAGATTATCCCCTGGGGCCTCCAGAAGAAACCAGCCCTGCCCACACCTGGACTTCAGCCCAGTGAGACTGACTTTGGACTTCTGACCCCCCGAACTGTAAAAGAACACAGTTGTGCTGTTTCAAGCCACTAAGTTTGTGTTAACTTGTTTCAGCAACAGTTGGAAACGAACAAAGGACTCCATGAAAGGGAAGGAGGGAGGGGGGGAAGATGGGAAAGGAGGGGGAAGGCGAGAGGGGGGATACAGGGAGGAAGGGCAGGGCCAGAGGGACAGGGGGAGCTAATGCACACGGGCCACCCACAGCCAGGGCAGCCTGTCCCCGAGATGCTCCAGGAGGGCAGGCTATTCGTTTGTCTCCCCCACTGGATTCCCAGGACCCGGAACAGAGCCAGCGCACAGCAGGCCCTCAGCCCAAGGGACTGAATTCACACACGAGAGCCGGTGACAGCCACCAGTCTCACAGGGACCCCTGGCTGGTCAGCACTGTCCAGGTGTCTGAGCAGCCACACCAGGACCATGGGCCTGGCTCTGCCCTCGCTGGGCTGGGGCTGGAGACACAGGGTCCAGCCTGGGGTGGTGGGGTCTCGGGAGGAGCCGTCAGTCGGGGTGCTGTAAACACTGGTGGCAGGCGGGCTGGGCTTGGGCGCAGGCCCAGTGGGGGCGAGCAGGGAGCCAAGAGCTGTGAGGGGGGACGGGGCTGAGGGGAGGAGCCCACCCCTACACCCTGTGAGAGAATGGGGGCCGGGTGCTCTCTCCAGGGACCCCCAAACACTTAGAGCAGACCCCCACTGTGCACCTGCTTCAGACCCCCCCAAGCCTCCCCCGCAGAGCAAGGAAAACCAAGTTAATGGATCCCTGGGGGTGGGGAGCCTTTCTAAGCTTAAAAGGAATGAAATGAGGCACAAATGAAAAGATTGATGGATTTGACTACATAAAATTAAACCTTTTGTGTGCCAAAAAATAACTGAATTTAAAAGGCAGAGAGAGAGGAAGGGAGGAGGAGGGCGGAGGGAGAGGGATGGGAAGAGTTGGAGTTCTTTGAGCAAAGGAGCAGGCCAAGGATGCCGTGTCCCCAGGGCCCAGAGACCCCCTATGGGCGGATTCTCTGCTCCCTACAGCCCTGGGCCAGGGACTCCCACAGCCTGCTGTAAAGAGCAGGAGGCTGAGACTAAGGAGGGAAGGGACTCGTCTGCAGTGGCACAGGGACTGAGTGTGGGGCTCTCTCTGAACCTCCTTCCTGCTCTCCTGCTCGGACATAAGTCACCAGAGCCTGGAGAGCACCCCAAGATGCCCATGACCCCGGGGAGAGGACCGTGGTGGCCACGCCCAGCACCCCGGGAAACGGGCCATACCCAGCCTTGTCTTCTCCTCCAGAATGCTCTGGTTTTAGCTGGCCACACTCAGGACGGCAAGGACGAGGTGCAGAGGGCATTTCCTCTACGGCTGGTGGAGGAGAACCACCTGGCAGATCTTCTAAGAAACAACTCGATCTTATGCACCAGGACCCATCCGTCTACAGCCAGGCATCTGGACCAAAGGAAATAATTCCAAATAGGGAAGAAGCTGTGCATGCCCGTGATGCCCAGGGGCTCCTCCTGAAGGCCGCCAGCGTCTCCGGCCCCCTCAGCCCTCCTCCCTCTGGCGGCTTCTCCCCGCAAGGTCTTGAATGTGCTGCCTGTGGTCGGCTCCCTCTCCATGGCAGGGCAGCAGCACCCACCTTGCAGGAGCTGAGCGACCCCAGACGTGCCGGGTCCCCGGGCCCCAGGAGCTGTGCGCCCCGGGCAGGCAGGCCCACCATGCAAGCTCCCCCGACACCGGCCTCCTGGAGTGTCCTCCAGGACTGGGCTCAGGGAGCGTCCTGAGCCTCTCAGGATGGCCTCGGGGACTGACCCGGCCAAGGGATAGGGCAGGCACATCACCCTGCAGGGGGGTGCTTTCCACCTCACCGGCTGCAGCCCTCTTAGGCAGTCCTTCTAGAAAGGCCGTGCGCCATGTTGCAGCCCTTGGCCCCGACACGTGAAAATCCAGCCACAGAGGAAAGACTGGAAGGACGGTGCTGACACTCCGTAGGGCTCCTGGTGGTTTCTCTTTCTGTTTGTGCTCGTTTGTTCTATTTATTTAACAAACATGTAGAGTGCTCGCTAAGTGCCGGGTCCTGTTCGAAACGCTTGGCAAATATTACTGCGTGTGAGTCAGGCAGGTGCTCTGAGCACCCCGTTTCAGACAAGGGGGGCTCCGTGCTTTGCTGCATGTCTGGCGGTGCAGCAGAGTGTCTGCTCTGAGCTTGTGCGGCCTGAGTGTGACGGCTTCCCAGGGCCGAGTCGCAGTCCGCCGAGGCTACCATAACAAGATAACAGACTGAGTAGCTTAAACAACAGACACTTATTTCTCACGGTTCTGGAGCCTGGACGTCCAAGATCAAGGTTCTGGCAGGGTTTGGTTCCTGTGAGGCCCTCATCCCGGCTTTCAGATGCCGCCTTCCTGCTGTGTGCTCACAAGGCAGAGAGAGAGAGAGAGAGAGAGAGATGAGAGGGAGGGAGATCTTTCTCTCTCTTCTTCCTGTAAGGCCTCAGGCCTATGGGATCAGGGCTGCACCCTTATGACCTCATTTAACTTTAATTTCCTCCTAAAGGCAATATCTCCAAATACACTCAAGTTGGGGGTTAGGGCTTCACACATGCATTTGGAGGGGAGTGGACACAATTCAGTCCATAGCAGGTTGCCATAACAAATTACCACAACTAGGGCATTAAAACAACAAAAGCCGGTTCTCTCACAGTTCTGGAGGCCAGAAGTCCAGGCTCAAGGTGTCCGCAGGGGCGTCCAGGTGACTGTGGGAGGCAGGTCTGGCTCTCTCGGGTCAGTCCTCAGACAGAAAATTAGGGAAGCTGTCAGTTACTGATGGGGTCCTAGCCAATGGGCGCAGGGTTACTGTTGGGCTCCTGGGCTATCGCTGGAGACAGCGGTCTGACCTCCTGCAGCTCTGCCTCACACCCGCTGCGTCCCCGGCCGGCTGCTGCAGGCCATGGGTCAGAGCTCTGTCTCTCATGTGGGGCCCTGGTCTGTTGGCACCTTCAGTCTCTCTGAGCCTCGTTTTCCCCTTCTGGATTGGCATCATGATCTTGCCTCCCAGGAAGAGTCTGGGGGTTAAATTGGATGAGAAGGCAGACACAGCTCCTGAGAGGAGCTGGGCCCGCAGGACGGATCACCGTTACCCGATTCCCATGAACTTGGACTCCACAGCACAGGCGGATCACACTCAGCATTCCCCCTGTGACTGTAGCCACTATCCCCGGGCCCCGGAAAAGCCCAGGCCCCCAGCCCAGGTTGGCCAGAAGCTGTTCCACAGCTTTCCTCCCAGACTGGGTCTGCTCATCCTCCGGGGCTGCCGTGGATTGTAGTGCAGAAAGGCAAAATCCCCAACAACTGGATTTGGGGAGCCTAAAAGAAATCAGAGGTGGAAGGAGGGCAGAAAACCAAAGAAAAACATGCAGGATAAAGGGGATAAAATGGCAAGAGCATTACTTAACCATCAGAAACATCCAAAACCTGAACTGCCCACAGTGACAAGAATGGGCCTTAATCACATGTCAACGCCTGGCTATGGTGTTGTCAGGAGAGGCCAGGGCTGAGCTGCAGGTAAGAAGGGGCTGGATGGTCCTCCCTGGAGAAGTTCCTCCACGCATGCAACTGTGTGTGTGCACATTTGTGTGTGGATGTACATGTGCACACACCCCGGCCATATACATGTTTGTGCCTTTGTGTGCATGGACATAGGTGTGTGTGTGCAGCATTTACATGCACGTAAGTATGCATGGACACACACAGCAAGGCTGGACCCCCAATCTGCTACCTTCCCAGCACTAACAAATGCAAAGGGAAGGGGGACTGGTCACGTGGCTCCAGGGCCTGGACCAGGCTGGAGAGGGAGGGGTCAGCTGACAGGGAAGGACAGGCTTGAGGGGCAGAGGGCCAAGGACTGGGAGGACGGTCGTGTCCCGAGACAGGGCGCAGGGATGTGGGTGCTGGAGGGGCTTCCCCGTCAAAGGGTCATGGATAGCAGGCGGAAAGAGCAGGAGGGTCACGGGTCAGCCAGGCTGGGACTGGGGGGGGGGGACGGGTGCAGGCCCCTGGTGACATGAGGCCCAGGGTGGCATAGCTGATGGCAGGGCCCAGGGGATCGAGGTGGACACCCTGACCCTGGGGTGGGGCTGGGCAGCACCCACTGGAAAGGGGTGCTGGGGTGGAGGGAAGGGGGTACAGGGGTGGTTAGGGAGGAAAAGCTGCACTTAGAGGGTGGGGGCGTAGAGGCATGGGCCGCCCAGGACCCCTCGGCCAGGCCCAGCTGCAGGACAGAAGCTGGGCCAGGAGGAGCCCAAGTTACGGCTCTGCTGCTCTGAGCCAGCTCCTCAGAGCGGGATGAACACGCGGCTCAGAGCTCGGTGCCATACGCCGGGGGTGTGTGAGGACCGGGGAGATGGGGTCCGTGAGTGTGCCTGTGTGTGTGTGCCTGTGTGTGTGTGCATGCACATGTGTGTGCATGAGTGTATGCGCGTGCATGCAAGTGCGGGGTTAGTGGGGAAAGCACTCCAGCGACATGGGGGGCTATCACCGCCTGTCAGCAGCGGCTGGCAGCCCTCGTGCAGGGCCTGACTCAGGCCTATTCTGAGCTCCGGCACCTCATCACCATTTGGGAATTCATGACGCACGCCCCTCCTAAGAGCTCCAGGGTGAGCATACTTGGTAGTGAAATTGAATCCAGAATATGTTATTTTTAACAATTTTGGAAAAACACTTGCAGAAGCCCGGGACACATCACCAACCAGTGTCAGAGATCTCCGGCTTGGGGGCGGTTCCCTCCCCCTCTCAGGGCCTCAGTTTCCACATCGGCAAGATGGGGGTAGGTGACTCGGACTCAGGATTTTGTTCTTGGTGTCTCCTCTCAGGAAGAAAAGCGAACTTATTCTCACTAAAGTGTCACGGGATTCATGTGTCACCCACTAACCTGTGTTGTGTTTTAAAGACGCCAGAGAAAGTGATCAAGGGTGAGCCACAGAGCAGAGCTGAAGGGTGGACCATCAGGGGGAGACGCCCTCCCCCCCACCTGCTACCTCTGGAGCCAGAGGAGGGGGGCCCTTCCTGCTTGGATCCCGCTGCCCAGTGGGGAGGTGGCTTGCTGCTCCCCGGATGCAGCTGTTCCCCATTGGGACCTCGCTTTGCTGATCTGTGAGATGGGGCAGTAACAGCACCATCCCCATGGGGTTGTTGGGATCAGTGGAGGTAACATGAGAGGGCCTGCGGGGAGGCGCCCGCCCGGGAGCATCAGGCATCACTGGGAGGAGGAGGGGGAGGGAGCAGCCACTGCTCACCCAGACCTGACGTCTTTATTGTGGGGAAGAAAAGCACCCTGGCTTTGGGGTGTATAAATCTCTCCTCTTCACGTACACACAACCAATTTATTTTTAGAAAAGAGCACAGGGCATAGAATACTCTAGAACAGTTGGGCCACACTCAGTGCTCAGTTGCCCTCAGCGCCTGCAGCTCTCACTGCCTTTTGTTTGTTTCTTCTTCCCTCTGGGCAGTGAGGGGAGTAGATTGACGGCTCCCTGGATTTGTATTTTTCGCTTTTTTTTTGCAATAAATGATGAGGAAACAGGTCATTAGACACGAAGGTGTGTGGCTCGCCCGCCCTGCCCATCTGAAGTCTGGAATCATCATTCTGGGGGCCAACCAGGGCTCAGGCCTGGGCCAGGAGCTGTGGCCAGTGACGCCAGGGCATCCTCCCTGCAGGGGCCCCCCAGGAGCTCACAGTGCAGTGGGGAGCAGAGGCCTGAGCACATTCCCTCACTCGGCCACCACGAGAGGGGCTCCTATCGCGTCTGGGTGCCGGGCAGCAGAGAGAACTCGGGACAGGCCTGTACGGACTGCCCTATCGGCCTCTCAGGGGTCACACAGATGAAACTAGTTCCATGAGGGCTAGGACGATGCCTCGTTCAGGGTCGTCACAACCCCAGAGCCTAGAGCAGGAGACAGCACACATGCCTCATTGATACCATGGACATGGCATGTGCACACCCTGTCAATATCGCGCTGTGAGTCAATAGACAACGGAAAGCGTGACTGGGTGAGTCTTGAAGAGCAAGGACATGTAGGGCTGTGACCTGCCCTGGGCCTCCTGTCCCAGCAGAGACGCGGTTGCCATAGTGCCTCCATCAGAATGTTCTGGTGAGAAGTGTCCATAATAAGAACCATAAAATGCCCTGCACGTGGACAGGAACATGGCCACTTGGTAAAATTTCATCAAGTCAAAGAAACAGGCACTCCACAATAAACACGGCGAGAACTACCACTGTTCCCGAGCCACACGTGGGCCCGAGACAAACAAGCGCTCAGCTCCCATTCTCTCCCCCCACGGGTGGTCGTCCCCACTGACAGAAGAGGGGGACCCTGAAGATTTCAGAGTGGAGGGGCAGGGGAGTCCCGGCCTCCTGGGAGGGAGGAGACCCTGACTCTTTCCTACCAGATTCAGAGTCACTGCTTCCGAGGGTGGAGCGAGCATCCGAGGCGGTCCAGGGAGGGTCAGGGAGGGCCCGCGATGTGAATACCAGGAGCGGCACACCTGGTCGTCAGCATGTCAGAGGCGGCACTCGAAATCCACTCTGTCTTCAAATACCACAGTGAGATGCCACCTAGAAAAGAAAACGACAGCATTGTCAACCAACCCTAACCCCAAACCCTGTCCAATAACACATGCCTGCTGGACCCAAACTGGACCTGGGGACCCCAGTGGGGAGCGGGGCCACTTGGGAATGAGTGAGAATCAGAGAGGCACTGACGTGGGGGCGACACATGGACACTGAGGCGGAGACAGGGGGCAGAGCCAGGGCCAAAGGCAGGAGAAGAGACCACGTCACGGGAGGAACTCGGAAGACACGGGAAACCGTCAGGCACCCAGCTCTCCTCACCTCGAAGAAAGCGTCGACGACGTGGTCTCTCCTAGAGCAGGCATTTGTGGGGAGGACAGGAGAGACTGTGAGCCAGCAGGAGAGGAGTGAGCAGGAAGGAATTTGGGAGAGAAGGAAAGAAAACTGAAAGTGTTTCAAAACTGAAATCCACACTGGAAGCTGCAAACCTGGAAAAAACAAAGAGGAAAACATCGGCGAGCCCTGGTAGACGGCCAAGGCCGCCACGGGAGGCCACGTGCACACACCCTCACGGAGCCGCGGCCAGCCGGCAGCCGCGGGAAACCCAGCGCGCAGGTGCGCGATCGGGGCCTTGAGGAAGGAGCGGAAACCGAGGAGCAGAAACCCGCTCCCAGATGTAATGGGAGAAAACATATCTGAATTGAGACTTGAAATTATAGAATGCATGACATATTGCTGGGAAGTTATTGACCTCAGATGGCAAATGTGGCCGTTCCCGCATGGTAAGATTTGGGTGATTTTATTTCTTTTTGCAATTTTTCTAATTGCTTGAGTTTTTACAATGAACAGATTCTGTTTTTACAAAATAAAAAGTAAAGGGACAGAGCCAGTGGGTGCCGCCCTGGTCGGCGTGTTTCCAGGTCCGTGAGCAGGAGGACCCAGGAGCAGCCTCACCAGACGCCCTGGTGGTCATCGTGGAGGTGGCACACTGACCATGTGATGGGATCTCGGGCCGGTCTTGGTAGGAGCCCTGAGTCGTGCCCACTCAGCCCGGCTGAGCTCTGCACCCACCAGGTGCCCAGAGAGGCCAGTGTGACCTGCAGCCAGGTAGGCATCTCCTCGCTTGCCGAGGCTCAGGCCTCAGAGAGACCAGACTCTCGCAATGGCTCTGGGGCAGAACAGTGTCATGGTGGCTAAGGCCCTGCTGCACCAAGGGGCCGGGGCACACACGACTCGCGCCGAGAGGGTCCTGCAAAGAGTGTGGAGGAGCCTGGACCCCTACTCATTTCATCCCGTGGTGCTAGGGGCTAACACTTAGGGACTCTTCTAAGGAGTCACTATTTGCCCTTCACTATGGTCTAAATGTGTGTGTCCCCCCAAAACTCATATATTGAAATCCTAACCCCCAAAGATTACGGCATTAGAAGGCGGGGCCTTTGAGGGGTGCTCAGGTCAGGAGGGTGGAGCCACAGCAAACGGGATTAGTGTCTTCATCACAGAGGCTCCAGAGAGATCCCTGGCCCCTTCCACCTTGTGAGGACACAATGAGAAGGCACCGGCTGTGAACTAGGAAGCAGGTCCTCACCAGAAGGCAACCATGCTGGCGCCTTGATCTCGGACTTTCCAGAACTGTGAGCAATAACTTTCTGCTGTTTATAAGCCACCCAGTCAGTGGTATTTTGTTACGGCAGCCCAGACGAAGTAGGACACCCTTTAACTGTGATAGGCTCTGTCGTGCACTGTGTCCGGCCCACCACCTGTTTTTAAATAAAATTTTATTGAAACGCAGCCACGACCTTTCATGTGTGTGCCGTCCACGACTATGTCGCATCACAACAGAGCTGAGTAGTTACAGAGACCAGCTGGTCCATAAAGCCTAAAATCTTTGCTATCTGGCCCTTTACAGAAAAGGTTTGCAGACCCCGGGCCTGGAGACATCAACGTGCCCTCCACACAGGTGACAGGAAGCAGGTGGTGCAACTGAGGTCCTCGCAAGCGATGCCTGAGACAAGGGAGTCTGAGATCCCGCATTAGAGACACTTCTCTGGGTGAGCACAGTCTTGCCTACAGCTCTTTTAAAGCTTCCAGCCCCACCCTGGGGGGGAGCGTTGCATGTCAGACCCCAACGCCGTGCATATTGTTGGCAGCAAAAGGGGAGAGAGGGCTGACCCGCCCTGAGGCCCAGAGCCCAGCCCCGCCTGCCATAGGGAGTGATGAACGGGGATGGCAGTCAGATCATTTACCTCTCTGCCTCAGTTTCTCCTTCTTTAGAGCCTGGACTACACTCACAACTGTTACCATTCCTTGCAGATATCTTAGGATCCCATGGTGAAACACGTGCAAACAGAAGGGACACATTTGGTCCTCGGATGGCTGACCAGAGATGAAGATCATCAGGCACATGGGTCACATCAGCCACATCTCTGCTGTAACCCACTCCCCCCCCCCCCCGGAGACCTTTGTCTCACTCAGAGCCAAGCCTGCGGCCTTTTTGGCAACCAGGCCTCAGTGGACCCCCCATCCCCTTGCCCCTCCACCCCTACTCCCTCACTTCCATCCCACCCCAATCCCCATCCCGCTGACCCTGCCCCTAGCACTCTCCCTGCTCTCCTGCTCCAGCCACCAACCTCCCTGCTGTCCTCAAACACTACACGGAGGCACCCACCTCCCCAGGCCTCCCACCACCCTGAATGCTCCTGCCTCCCTGAATCTCCTCAGTCATCAGTGTCTCAGGGCAGCGTTCTTTGGCCACCTGTTTAAAATCTCAGCTGCCCTTCTGGCTGTCACTGTGGCTGCTCCTGGTTTTATAGCACCTATCGAGATTTAACGCAGTAATGCCAGTCTTGTGGACTGCCCATCTCCCCACTGAGGGAGGGGCTTGGACCAGTTTTCCTCCTTGCGGTACCCACAGTTCCTAAAACAGTGCCTGGTGTGTACCGGGGGCACATAGAATAGTGATTGATTGATTGATTGACTGATTGAGGACCATCCCCCCTGGCCCCACATTGGATTGGTCCCAGCACTGTCCTCTGCTCTCGTCCACTTCTTTGGCCACCTGTTTAAAATCTCAGCTGCCCTTCTGGCTGTCACTGTGGCTGCTCCTGGTTTTATACTGAGCATCCCTGGGCTTTGGGGTTGCTGACATCCTGCTGCTTCAGTTAAGCTGGCACTTGGCTCCCTGGATCTGCTCTCTACTGATGAGAACCTAGAAGAGAGAAGAGAGAATAGGGGAGATGATGGATGAAAGGACGAACATATGGATGAGTGGATGGATGAACAGAGGGACAGATGGATGGATGAGGGATGGATGGATAATGGGTGGATGGATGAATGGGTGGATGGATGGATGAGTGAGATGGATGAATGGATGGATGGGTGGGTGGATGGATAGATGGATGGACGGAAGGAATGGATGGATGGATGGGTGGATGGGAAGAACAGCTGGATCCTGGAGGTGACGGAGGGAGGGCCCATGTCGGGCCCATGAGTTGCTCTCCAGGTCAACAGCAGGTGGCATTGGAGGAGCACGCCAGTGAGGTGGGACCAGGCTTGCCCTAAAGGCCTTGATCTCCCAGGGATGGAGACCCCCACCCCGGGCATGGTGATCACAGACACCAGGCTGTCAGGCACCGGGCTCCCAGACAGAGCTGACCAGAACTGAGTCTCCCAGGGCTGCATATGCTGGAAGAAGAAGGGAGTTGCACTGTCCTCCGGTGCTCAGCTGTCTGGGCCAAGGCCATCCATTCACCCTGAGTGTGGACAAAACCGGCCTGGGTTGATTCCTTCTCACCCAAGGACAAGGAAGAGAGAAAACATCAGCACAGGCCTTTGAAAAACACCGCAGGACAAGTCAGACAGAACTCCATCTTCAGGCCTCGGAGGGAGAGATGCCCTCCAGAAGCGGCTTACACAGGGACCAGGAGAATATTTCTGGAGACAGTCGGAGTGCCGCAGGCAGGGCCAGGTGAAGAGAAGACAGCAGAGAGCAGGTGACATAAGGACGGGGGTGAGGAAGTAGACGGGGCGTGGAACAACTCTGCCCTAGAACAGAAGAATGCAGCACTGAGGCAGAAGAAAACAAACCAGGGACTTGCAGGAGGGCGGGGGAGGGAGATGCAAAGACCTGCCCAGAGGGTGGCTGAGCTGCCCAGGTAAGGGGGCGTGACCTCGGGGAGAAGTCAGAGCAGTGGGGGCAACAGCGAGGAGCAGAGAACCTCCCACGATCCAGGCCAGGGGGAGGGCAGGGGTTGTGACAAACTGGAAAAGTTCCCAGTAACTGAAACAAACCGGTTGAAAAGGAGCCCAGCCCCACACAGTTTCTGGCAAACTCTATGAGCGACAATAAAGCCCCCTGGCCACGGAGCAGGAGGAGAGACAGATGCCATCCATGAGGAGTTGGGAAAATTCCCTGTTCCCAGCCGGCATGCCCTTCTGTATCCTTCCCAGATAAACGGGTAGCACGTTCTGTTTCTGTCATAACAGCTTCCGTGAAAAACTCACTTGAAGACGAGCCCCAACATACGGGGTGACTCAAGGCTGCGAATTCAAGGCTGGGGACGTCACGGGGACCCCAGACTCGGGAATCCGGTCGGTGGCACATCCTGGGTGAAGCGGGTGGCATTCTGCCCTCCCCCGGGCTCGGCTCGTCTCCGTTCTACCAAATGTGCTTCTGACCAATTGGTGAAACCACGTTAAATTGTCCTCTTTTAGGTCAAAATTCTGCACGGTTAAGCTGGCACCTGGCCTGGCCCTTCACAGAGAGGCTGTCTTGTCTGGTGATCCCTCATTCCCATTCCTGGGAGCGGGTTCCTCCAATCTCTAAGCGGTTGGCAGAGGGGCCACCACGCCAGGAGCAATTACTGAACAAAACATTTTGTTTTTCCCCTTTGAAAAGAAAAAGTGTTACCCAGAGCTGCATAATGGGCATCGTTATTGCCAAGGCACCTGAGTGAGGAGTTTCTGCACGGGCCAGTCATAACTTACACTTAATGACATGAGTCACGGGCTTGTTTTTGCATCGAAGGCCAGTGAGCCTCCAGTGACAGACCGCATCTACCATCACCGTTTATCAAACTCTGCTCCGTGTCACCTTCTCATCGTCTTCTCAATTATGCCATATGCAGAGTGTCCTCAGTGGTAGATCGCTGGGTATAAAATATATGAAAAGAACAAAAAGTTGTCCTAAAATTTATACCAAAATCAATAGTGAATACTCCTACATGGAGAAATTCTGCACCATTTGAATTTCTTTCTTTCTTATAACTTACTGTACATTCCAAATTTTCGATAGTGCGTGTGTATTTTTACAATGGAGAAAGTATTTTTTATACTTGAGTTCTAAGCTGTGTGCAGCGTGGAGCAGGCACAGGGGTGCACTGCCCGCTTCCTTAGCTGCTGCACCACCACCTGCTCCTGGGGGTGTTGGCTCCGTTCTCCAGGGCATCTCCTTTCACCACAAGCAGACTGCCGCACTAGGAGGCCATCCTCCGGCCAAGAGCAGGCCTCGCCGATGACTGACCCACCGAGGTACGAGAGGCCCCTGCCCCAGGCTGGCCTCCCCGGGGGGCACAGCGCACCCTCCAGAGCTCCCGGGGGTCAGGCTGCAGCGTGACTCCGGCTGAGACCACTTTGCTGCCTATCTCCCTCCCCTGCCCCGTCCTGGGAGCACCCCCAATGAATCATACGACATGAGGACGGTGTCGCTGCCCCGGGACCGCCGGGAGAATTGTGCAATGAAGAGGGCCGGGTCTGGCACACCATGGAGTTGGGCGTCACGAGGCTCCAGGCCAGGTGGAGTCCACCGCACAAGCGCGGCCGAGCAGCAGCATCGGGATCAGGTATGTTCCAGAAGGGCTGCTACAAATGGGGCGTCCTCGGAGGCTCCTGACCCCAGGCCCTGCCGGCCCAGGGCAGAGGGAGAATAAGCGCCCGGCTCCCTCCCGCAGCCCCGTGCTCCAGGGGCAACAGGAACCCTTGCTCTTCTGGCCCGACGCAGACGCGAGGGAGAGTGTGGTGGGGGTCAGACGCTGCCCTGGGCTGTGCACAGGCTCCTCTACTGTGTCATCCACTGCAGCCGATGACTGCGACCCGAGGCCCATCGCAGAGAGTGAGGGACGTGTTCCTAAGTGCATCAAGGCTGTCCTCTAGAAAGACCCGTCCTCGTGTTAACAGAGAAGGAGTCGGGGCGTGACGTGGGTTTGTAAGGTCTCTGCAGGGAAACACAGCCCCTCTGGTTGAGACAGGAGCCTCAGCTCTCGGCTTCCTGGACGGCCCGTTCCCCAAGGACGCAGGCAGGCGTGGGGCATGTGGCCACCTGGGGGTCGTTAGGGTTCCACCACTGCCGCTCGCGCCCAACAGTTCATCTGAGTTTAGTTTTGAGTTTTACATTCTTAAGTCCATCATTTTCAACGAATGTAAAATTCGTATGAGAGCTGAAAGCTCTAGCAGAAAAAGGCCCAAAATTACTCCAAGAACGAAAGGACACAGTTTTAAAAATAGAAACTGGTGAGAAAAATGACAAATGTTGTGCATTTGATGGGGTGAATCATTTGACAGCAGCGGTTCCCCAGGACGAGCGTGAGTCAGGCCACGAGGGAGGGGGCGGCGCCTTCCTCACCGGAGACCACCGGGAGGGGAGAACAGGCTGCGAGGGAGGCGGGCTGGGGAAATCAGAGGGAAACAGGTTTTGTGGGAGCTCAGAGATGGGGCAGAGCCCAGGTGCTGCCTCGGAAACTTCAGGAGCTTTCACGGACCCCAGGCCAACCAGATTTACACACCCAGATGTGAGGCCACAGGAGTGCAGATGGCGACAGAGGTGGGGTGGGTGGGGTGGGCGGGGCAGGCCGCCTTCAACCCAGCCCCAGTGCTCACCAACATTCATGCATTCATTCTTTCATTCATTCATTCATTCACCTTGTGCACCAGGCACTGTTCTGGGCTCTGGGCCCACAGAGAGTGGCATCCTCAGAGAAGGTAGGTCTTGAGTTCCGGGAGCCACTCTCACTCCTTTTGGGGAGAAATGCTCCAGGCTCACACCCCAAGGACCTAACCAACCTCCTGCTCTGAGGAGGCTCCCTCAGAAGCTTCTGGATGATTCCAGCCCTAATTAGCTGCCTTTTCCGCCTGTCTGAGAGCTTCTGGAAACGTTGATGTCCAGCGACTTCACCTCAGAAGGAGGCATCCCCCTCACCACCAAGGGGAAGGTTCTGACATGGGGGAGCCCAAGCCCTCCCCGACCCCCAGGGAGACACACAACATCCCCTGCTCCCAACCTGGACGAGGAACCTCTTGAGGGTGAGGGGGGGTAGGGGGACAAACTCAGGAAGAACAGTCCAGCGGTCTGTCGATCCCACAGGACACGGGTGACCCACCAGCTCTGCCCAGACCCCAGCACTGCACACCCCACACACCGCTGGACAGAACCTGGGTGCTGCCTGGGCCGTCCCTGGACGAGTGTCCTGGGGCTGCTGCAACCAAGTCCCACACACTGGGGACGTTTGCACATTTCCTCCCTCACAGTCTGGAGGCTGAAAGTCTGAAGTCAGGGCGTCACAGGGCCGTGCTCCCCCTGAGGGTCTAAGGGAGGGTCCTTCCTGCTTCTTCCAGCTCCTGGGGGCCCCGGCGTCCCTGGGCTTGTGGCTGCATCACCCCAATCTCTGCCTGTGTGCTCACACGGCCTTCTCCCTGTGTGTCTGTGCCTCCTTTTCTGTTTTATAAGGACACTTGTCATTGGATGTAGGGCCCATCCAGGGCGATCTCCTCTCGAGATCCTTGATCACGTCTGCAAAGACCCTTTTCCCAAATAAGGGCACAGTCAGAGGTTCCAGGGGTTGGGATGAGAACTTACCTTTTGGGGGCCACCATTCAACCCCTTGCCAGCCCCCAGGCCATCTCAGGCAGCCAAGCTCCCCCAACACCCACTGCCGGAGTGTCCTCCCAGGAGAGTCCGTCAGAGTGTCTCTGGAAGGGCACTCCCCTGTCCCACCTCCTGCAGGACGTGGCCTCCCCCCCCCCCGCCCCGCCTCCAGCCCAAGGTTTACCAGGGCCTGTGCATCACCCCATCACAAACGGCCCATAAGGAGATATTGAGGGTGGTGCAGAGGGGTGGGCCCTGGTGCAGCCCAGCTGCACTACTTCCCTGCTGTGCAACATTAAGCAAGTGCCTTCACCTCTCTGAGCCTAGGTCTGCTCCTCTGTCAAATGGCACAACCACAGCAACCCGCCGACCTCCAAGAGTAGGCGTGAGGGTTGAACCAGGTCAGATGGAACATGCCTGGCAGCTGCTGAGCACTCTGAGGGCTTTAGCTGTATGACTGACCTGCGCTGGACCCAGGGGACAGGGGAGACTGACGCGGGTCCCAGAATTGTCAGGAGACCCCTACCACACCGATAATCACCTGAAGACAGGTAGAAACCCAGCCCTACCGTGCAGGATCCTGGGTGTTCGTCATCTGGAGAAGTGGAGCCCGAAATGCTCGACTCCAGGCTGCCAGCACAGAAGACGGGAGGCACACACTGCCTGGGGCCCCTCGCCCCGCCCCGGCACTCTCTCCGCCCCATACCCTCAGGCTGGAGAACGGGTGGCTGGAGGAGGTACTTGCCCCGGAGAACAGACACCCGGATGCTGACCTACCCAGCTGCCTGCCTCTCAGTCCCGACACGGACGTCATCCCACTGAAACAGCCCTGGAGGCCCGCGGAGGGTCCAGCCGTCTTCCTAACACCTGGCAGCCTGAGACGACCTGACACTGAGAACAACCCCCGAGCCGAGGGACAGAGAGAGAGGAAGCCGGCAAAGGAAGACGGAAGAGAGGTGCTGGGCCTGCAGGGAGGGCGGCCGGCGATCAGGACAACGTTCTCCAAGACACGTGGGGCTGCAGCTGCACAGCACCACCAGGACGTCCGAGAAAGAGCAAGTCAGAGCCCGAGGGTCCTCAGCCATCAGCCGGGCTGCACCAGAGCCCACTCCCCTCCCACACGCAGAACTTATCTGCTGGGCATTTTGAAATGTTTAGAAGCTCAAGCAAAGCCTGGATGTTCAAGCTCACAAGACACCCCAGAAGGTGGAACGAGGAGAGAATGAGACGCAAAATAGACACAAGATGAGAAAACCTGAGCACCCGCCTGTGAGGCCCGGCAGCCGGCTGGAAGGAGTTGCAGAAAGTTCCAGAGAGTCAGAAAAAATGAAGGCAGGCGATGCTCAGGCAGGATTTACGAGAGTATTTCCCAGAGCCCTGGGCCAGTGTTTCCGTCTGATACTCTGAGCCCCTCTCCCGAGGAGTGGACCCACATTCTGCTTGTCACCGTGTCGTTTGAGCCAACCCAGGATAGACGCTTCCAGACAGGAAAAGCCCTAGCAGTCCCTGCAGTGTGTGAGGGAGTGTGGGGACATCGGTCAGGAGCGAGAGGAAGAGCACAAGACAGCACAGCCTGCAAACTGTCGAAAAATGGTTCTCAGATTTCCCAGCCTGCCAAAGCGTCCCTCAGTGTGACGGCCGGGCTCAGACCCATCATGCTGTGCCTGGAGCAGCCCCAGGTGTGCAGGCGGGAGGCGGGGAGCAGGGGAGAGGCAGAGGCAGGCTCAGGATGAGACTTGGCCAGCCACCAGTCCAGGCTGGAGCGGGAAGACGGGCAGGGAGGACTGCCCTGAGCACCGAGAGACCAGGGCCCGGGCATTGGGGACATCCTATTGAAAGGTGTTTGCTACATCCGCTGGGGTTTTTTGAAGGAAAAAAGCTTGGTAGGTCCTGTGCTGGTCAGTTCTATATGTCAACTCGGCCAAGCTAGTCCCCAGGGAGCGTTCAAACACTCGTCTAGATGTTGCTGTGCCGGTAGTCTGCCTATGTGGTCCACTTTACGGAAAGCAGATTACCCTCAATAATATGATGGGCCTCGTCCAATCAGTTGAAGGCCTTATGAGCAAAAACTGAGGCTTCCTGGAGGAAGAAGGAATTCTGCCTCAGGATGGCAGCATCAGCTCCTGCTGAGTCCCCCTCTGCAGGCCTGCCCTACTGATTTCAGATTTACCCAGGTAGATCCCACCATCTCATGAGCCAATTCTTCAAAATAGATCTCTTTATACATATTAATGTACATTAATCTCGTGTATATATATACACACACAAACGTACAAACACACACATATATATCTGCTTCTCTTCATTGGAGAACCCTGGCTGATATACAGACACGGAAAATCAGCAAACGAAAAGTGGGTGATTAGCTCCAAGAGCGAAACTCCCGCGTGAGTGGAACTGATCACCTCACAGTAAATGCTGACCCTTCCCGAAGCCTCCGCACCAGGCAGCGTGCGTATCGATGGTTATTCCTCACAGTAACCCACCACGGTCAGCACAGTCACCACTTTACACGCTTTACAGGTGGAGGAACAGAGGCACCGAGAGGCCTACACAGCTGCCAGGGGTGGAGGCAGGGTTCAAACCCGGGCAGGCTGGTCCCAGAGCCCCGACCTTGGCCACAGTCAGATGTGACCCCAAATCGTGCCATGTCACTTTAGAAGGATGGGGAGGAAAGGGGTGTTTAGGAATGCTGAGTCCTCAGCCACCATAACAGGCTGTCAAGGATGATGTCTACACTAGCCCACAAGTGACCGAACAGGCCCTGTAGATAAACACTCAGGGAAGCTAATAAAGAGCAATGGAGGTGGCCATTGTGGCCATGGGAGACCCACGGGGGTGGGAAGGGGGCCGGCCCCTCAACGTTCTTGACCTTTTTGGCTATGTGCAAGCTTTTCTTTGACAAAAGTGGAATTATCTGTAACAGGGCCACTGCCTATATTGTCCCCAGGAGGCCCGGGACCTCAATGGGGCCCGTGCTGCTGGAGGGGGACTCCGGGAAAGTCTGTGGCCGGCCCCCTGGAGGGGGATGACTGTGTCCCTGGAAAAGTCACGAGTGGGTGACTCGGCGAGAGCAGGCTGAGTCATGGTCCCCAGGGCCGTCCCCAAGCAGCCTGCTACCCCCTCGGGCCTGTCCCCTCCACTCTCACAGGCTCTCCTCTCTCCTCTCCTTCCCACTGTGCTCTCACTGCCTGCTGCACTGGGGTCACCTGGCAGCCTCAGAACCTGTCCCAAGGCCGATTGGTTTGGCCGGTGTGTTTCTGAGACCCCCGACCCCTCTCCCCCATCCTGCTCCTCTGTCTCCTGTGCCTTGTCCTGGTGTCCGCTCTCCGGCTCTGGATGAGCAGGTGGCTTCCCCCACCCCCAGCTCTCTGCTCACAAAGTTCAACCTCCCTCCACTCCCCCAGACCCACGCCCTCCAGGACCTCCTGCCTGACTGGCCTCCTGTCCCCCACACTCTGAGCCCGGCCCCTCCTGCCCCACACCATCAGCCACAGCCCCAGGTGACTGACCCATCATTTTCCCCACTTTTCCCAGCACTTGCCTGGGCCCTGCAATACGTCCGTGGCCCCCAGCGTCCCCGCCTGACCTCCTGGGGCTTCATCCTCACCCCCATCACACATCTGCTCTAGGACCTCAGGGGGATCCCCACGACCTGCCAAACACAGGCCAGGGCCTGGCCCTGCAGTCAAGGCCCCCACGATTAAGCCACACGTGCCACCAAAGCCTTCGCCCCCCTGCCCCAGCCAAGCTGTATACTCACGGCGCCCTGAAAACACCCCGATATTCCTACCTCTGACCTGCTTCCCTCACCTTCCCTGACGGGGGAGTGCCGTCAATCGTAGACCAATGCTGGGCCTGCTGCCAGCTTCCCCGGGAGCCCTAGACCCCTCCGCTAACCCCACAGCCCTCCCTATCAGGGAACTGTGGCAGGCTCAGACAGACCTGGTTGGAATCACTGACTCTCCTGTTTTTTGGCTGAGTGTCGGTGTCCAAGTCACCGCACCTCTCTGAACCTTAGTTTCTTCATCTTAAAAATCAGGAAAATAATTCATAGCACCACGGGGTGGTTGTGCAAGTTCAATAAAATACTGTGAAATACTGTGCACTCCATCCACCTGGAGGAGGCTGGTGCCAATGGGATAGAAGCTCCGCCCACCCTCACAGTCTGGCACCCAGCGGGGACTTCCCAGGGCATCGGGCTCTGCGTGGGCATCCCCACTTCCCAAGTCGGTTACAGACACTTGAGAGGAGAGCGTGTCTTCCTCAGGTCCCTCCATCCCTCGGGGCTCCACCCAACGCGGCGCAGAGCAGAGCCACGGGAGACCTGGTACACGCACCGGTGGGCAGTTTCGCCCCCTCACTTTCTGGAAGAGTCTGTGCAGAATTGGCGTGCTTTCTTCCTGAAGTGTTTGGTGGAATTTCCCGGGGAAGCCCTCTGGGCCTGGAGTTTGCTGTCTGGAAAGATTTTTAACTACACATTCAATTTCTTTAGCACAGACACGGCTGCTCAGCTTCTCGCTTTCCTCTCGAGTGAGCGTCGGTGGTTTGCGTCGCTCAAGGAATTTGTCCATTTCATCTCAGTTTGTCCAATTTACTGGCCGAGAGCTGTTCATAATATTCCCTTGTTATCATGTAAATCTCTGTGTAGCGTGTAATGATATCACCTCTCTCATTCCTGATTTTGGTAATTTGCATCTTCTTTCTGTTTTTCCTGATCACTCCAGCTGGAGGTTTATCAATTTTATTGATCTTCCAAAGACAATCCTTTGGTTTCTTCACTTTCTCTATTGTTTTTCTGTTTTCTACCCCACTGATATCTGCTATTCTCTTTATTTTTTCCTCTCTTCTGATTACACTGGGCTCAATTTGCTCTTCTCCTGCTGGTTCCTTAAGGTGGAAGTTGAGTTCATTGATTTGAGACTGTCTTCTTTCCTAACACAAGCATTTTAACCCTGTAGAATTTTCTCTAAATACTGCTTAAGTTGCATCCCATAAATTCTGATATGTTGTTCAGTTCAAAATACATTCTAATTTTCGTTTTGATTTCTTCTTTGACTCAAGGGTTATGTGGAAGTGTGTTGGTTGGTTTCCAAACACTTGAGGTTTCCCAGATATCGTTCTGCTGCTGCTATTGATTTCTAATGTAATTCCACTGTGGCCAGAGAACATACTTCAAAGCTTTTGAATCCTTTCAAATCAAATGATGCGAAGATGGTCTATCTTGGTAAACGCTCCGTTGCCAGGTGGTATCTGCACATGTCAGGTTAAGCTGGGTGATAGTGTTGTTCCATCTCCTACAAGCTTGCTGATTTTCTGTCTACTTGTATCAGTTTTTGAGACAGGACCTTTGAAATCTCCAATTATAATTGCGGATTTATCTACTTCATCTGGTACTTTTTCTAGTTTTTCCTTCGTGTATTTTGAAGTTCTGTTATGAAGTGCATAAATTTTCAGGATTGCAATGCCCCCTTGAAGAACTGACCCCATATCATTACGAAATGGCCCTATTTAATCCTACCCAATACTCTTTGCCCTGAAATCTGCTTTCTCTAAGGTTAATACCAGACACTCAGGTTTCTTTTGCTCAGTGTGTGCATGTATATTTTTTCCATCCTTTTACTTTAGTCCTATTTGTGTCTGTAGATTTAAAGTTCCTTATAAGCAGCATATTATTGGGTCTTACTCTTTCTTTATCCAACTGACAACCTCTGCCTTTACGCGGGAGTGTCTGGAACTTTCATATTTAATGTAATTATTAATGATTGGATTTAATTCTTGCTATTTCTTTTCTCTTTGTTCCTTTTTCTCTTTTTCTGCCTTCTTTTGGATTTGTTGGGAATTTGTTACGATTTGGTCTTATCTCCTTTGCTGGTTGATGAACTATAACTTCCTGTGTGGAAGTCTCAGACTTCTCTCCAGCTGGCCAGCCGCGGGCTCACCTCACTGGCTCCCTGTCTCTTGTAATCAGTCTCCTTGGTTGAACACTATTCAACGTGCTGCACACCATTGTCCCATGTATTTTGTCTGGATTTTCCATTGTTTTTCGTTGTTCCCACTATACCATTTAGGCTGGAGGTGAAAATCCCTACTAATCCCAAAGGCCCCCACTTGGACCCTCCCCTCCCCCCACTGCCCGGCCAGCTCTGCCCATCCTTCCCCCAGGTCTCTGCTCCACATCAGCTCCTCCCAGGGCCCTCCCGCCCCCACGTCTGTCTTAGATGCCCTTTCCTGTTGTCTCCGGCCCCTCACCTTTCCCCCATCACAGCCCACTCCCACCGCCACCATCTGTCCTGCCCGCCTCCCCCACCAGAACTACGGCTTCTGTGAGAGTGGGGCCTGTCGCCATCGCCTGGCACTGTGCCTGGCACATAGTGAGCACTCGGTGGATGCGGGCTTGTCTTACTGGTCAGTGGATTGTACCTTCTCCCATCCGTGCGAGTCCAGGCCTTTCCTGCCGGGAAAGAACAAAGCATGTTGGGAAAAGCTTGTCCTAGTAGTTGAATCTTGGCTGGCCCAGTTACCAGCTAGGGAGTGGGAGCACAAATGGTTGGTGCCCAACACTGGAGTCCTTGTACCTGGGTTCCAGGCCTGAACTGACACGTCTCAGCCAGATGGTCTCGGACAAGTCCCCACGTCTCTCGTCTTGCTGTCCTCCCAGGACTGTAACATGCTGCCTCCCTGGGGCCTTCTGCAGACCGCATGAGCTGGGCCGGGAAGGGTGGGCAGCTGCGGAGTGGCCCAGAACTGTGACATTTACTCCCTCACGACCTGAGCTCATTCACAAACATCGCTGAGCCTCTGCTCCGCGCTGGGCACTCTTCCAGGCTCATCAAGGACTGAAACAGACGAAAGTCTCTGCCCCCAGGAGACAGTGGATACACAGCACCCTAGCAGGCGGGGAATGCTCCGGGAAACAGCAGCGCAGCTGGATGAGGGGGCCCAGAGCTCGGGGAAGGGGCACAGTTGGTGTGACTTCAAACGCGGTGTTTGGGGGCCACCCTGGGAAGGGACCCTGAGCACAGACTCGAAGGGTGACCACACGATCTGGCTTGGTTTCAGACCGGCTGCCCCGGCTGCCTGGGGAAGAAGGGGGTGGTGGGAGACGCTCCTGGCTGAGATGCAGATCGGGGACGGTGTAGCCCGTGTGTGCTGACCACGCTGCCAGGACAGAGGCGTCCACCCTGAGGACCTACGTTACATCACTGCCCCCCACCCCCATCCCTGCTGCTCTGCCTCCTCCTAGGCTGTGATTTTAAGACTCTGGGCCTGGAGTTTATTTTGCTTAAGCTCGAGGTAAATATGTCTGTTTAAATTTATGGAGAAACATTTGCACAGTGGAGTTTTATGGCTTGTTCTTGAAATGATCACTCTATTTAAATAAAAAATGAGGTCACATATTTAGGCCCAAAGAAGTAGAGAGCCTGTACTTTTCCAGGCACGCCTTGCTTCTACCCCCAAGCCTTTGCTCACGCTGCACCCTCTCCAGCATGAATCCCTCCCCCTACCAGGATAACTCTCACTCACCTTTAAGTGACCCCCTCCCTGCAGGGCAGCCGCACGGGGCCCTGGGAAGTCTTCAGGAAGCACTTAGGGGTGGGCACCCAGGATCCCGGGACCCTGAGGTCCCAGGAGCTGGGAAGAGGTGAGTTTAAGCTCAAATCAGTTGTGCATTCATCTACGCCTGAGCACCTACTGTGTGTTGGCTCAGGGGCAGTGGGGACCAGACGGACCCAGTCCTATGAGGGGTCCTAGTCCTGATGGGTGTCTTAATCCTATGGGGGGTCCTAGTCCAGTGAGGGGTCCTCAGGCAGCAGGCACTCACCCGACTCAGGGTTCAGGAGGGTTTGGAGGTGACGTCTGCGGGAGACAAAGGGGGACGCAGGTGGCTTGGGCAGGAATCGCTTTGGACCGCCTGCAGATCTGACTACATCTCCCCCAGAGCAGGGCTGCCTGCAGCAGGAGCCTCGGGTTGGGCAGAAATGTCTGGGCCCCAGCACCCCACGGGCTCAGTCACTGGGAAGACGGGGCTGTGCTGAGCTGTGTGGCTGGAGGAGGTCAGCCCCCTGTCCTCCTTCCACGTCACGTCAAGCCTGTTCCTGAGAGGAGAGCCCAGAGACGCCTCCAGGCCACCACCTCCTGTGACCGGAGCTATGTCCACTGCGTCCTCCGGAGGGTCCCAGGCTGGCAGCACCAGGGAGACCACCAAGCTGGGCTGCCATTCTTCTGACTTCAAAATGTTGGAGACTGTAACAGGCGCGTCTTCCGTGAAGAGCGCACAAGAAGGACCAAGCAGACCAGAGTGAGAGCTTCCGGCACCTATAACAAGCTGACCATCACGACCAAGCCCATGCCCTGCAGGGCTAGGAGCCTGACCCAGGGTCTCGTGGTCGTGGACCTGAGTACCTTCCCGTCCCCGTTACCCGATGCCTCGGAGGGGCCTGTGAACTCCGGGACGCAGCCCCTGGACCCAGGGAGACGACACCATTTGCTACCTACACTCAAGGCGCCCTGGAAACCCACAGTGCAGAGCTCCAGCCCCCATGTGGAAAGTGGACATGTGCTGGGGGGCTCCAGGGCCAATCTGGGGGAAGCCCCCACCACATGGTCCCATTGTCCTGGAGAGGCCACGTGTGGGCACACTGGTGTAGCCCGGCTGCGCTCCCGCCCCCTGAGTGAGTCTGCGTATCCCTCGTCTTCCCGTAAGGACACCAGTCACTGGGTTTAGGGCCCACGCTACTCCAGTATCTTATCTTAACTAACCACATCTGCAAAGACCCTGTTTCCAAATAGGGTCACATCCTGAGGCAATAGGTGGGCGTGAACTGGGAGGGAGCACTACTGACCACACAGCAGCTCTGGAGCCGGAGGCCGCAGGAGCTGCGCCCCCTGAGTGCCCCGTGCACACTGAGAGCGCCCCCTGAGTGCCCCGTGCACACTGAGAGCGCCCCCTGAGTGCCCCGTGCACACTGAGAGCGCCCCCTGAGTGCCCCGTGCACACTGAGAGCGCCCCCTGAGTGCCCCGTGCACACTGAGAGCGCCCCCTGAGTGCCCCGTGCACACTGAGAGCGCCCCCTGAGTGCCCCGTGCACACTGAGAGCGCCCCCTGAGTGCCCCGTGCACACTGAGAGCGCCCCCTGAGTGCCCCGTGCACACTGAGAGCGCCCCTGAGTGCCCCTGCACACTGAGAGCGCCTGAGTGCCCCGTGCACACTGAGAGCGCCTGAGTGCCCGTGCACACTGAGAGCGCCCCTGAGTGCCCGTGCACACTGAGAGCGCCCCTGAGTGCCCGTGCACACTGAGAGCGCCCTGAGTGCCCCGTGCACACTGAGAGCGCCCTGAGTGCCCGTGCACACTGAGAGCGCCTGAGTGCCCCGTGCACACTGAGAGCGCCCCTGAGTGCCCCGTGCACACTGAGAGCGCCCCTGAGTGCCCTGTGCACACTGAGAGCGCCCCTGAGTGCCCTGCACACTGAGAGCGCCCCTGAGTGCCCCGTGCACACTGAGAGCGCCCCTGAGTGCCCGTGCACACTGAGAGCGCCTGAGTGCCCGTGCACACTGAGAGCGCCCTGAGTGCCCTGCGGCACACTGAGAGCGCCCCTGAGTGCCCGTGCACACTGAGAGCGCCCTGAGTGCCCGTGCACACTGAGAGCGCCCCTGAGTGCCCGTGCACACTGAGAGCGCCCCTGAGTGCCCGTGCACACTGAGAGCGCCCCTGAGTGCCCGTGCACACTGAGAGCGCCTGAGTGCCCCGTGCACACTGAGAGCGCCCCCTGAGTGCCCGTGCACACTGAGAGCGCCCCCTGAGTGCCCCGTGCACACTGAGAGCGCCCCCTGAGTGCCCCGTGCACACTGAGAGCGCCCCCTGAGTGCCCCGTGCACACTGAGAGCGCCCCCTGAGGGCCCCGTGCACACTGAGAGCGCCCCCTGAGTGCCCCGTGCACACTGAGAGCGCCCCCTGAGTGCCCCGTGCACACTGAGAGCGCCCCCTGAGTGCCCCGTGCACACTGAGAGCGCCCCCTGAGTGCCCCGTGCACACTGAGAGCGCCCCCTGAGTGCCCCGTGCACACTGAGAGCGCCCCCTGAGTGCCCCGTGCACACTGAGAGCGCCCCCTGAGTGCCCCGTGCACACTGAGAGCGCCCCCTGAGTGCCCCGTGCACACTGAGAGCGCCCCCTGAGTGCCCCGTGCACACTGAGAGCGCCCCCTGAGTGCCCCGTGCACACTGAGAGCGCCCCCTGAGTGCCCCGTGCACACTGAGAGCGCCTCCTGAGTGCCCCGTGCACACTGAGAGCGCCTCCTGAGTGCCCCGTGCACACTGAGAGCGCCTCCTGAGTGCCCCGTGCACACTGAGAGCCACAGGGAACCTTCGACGCTGCCCAGCCAGGCCTGAGACCGCCCAGCAGGGGCCCGGGAAGAGGCCTGTGGTGGGAGGGGCAATGGGCAGGGAAGCTGGGGGCCAGGGCTGCTGCTTCTCCCTCCCTCCCCTCCCCCTCTTCCCTCCCCCCTTCCTCCCCCTCCTCCCTCTTTCTCTGTCCTCCTCCCTCCCCTCCTCCTCCCCCTCCCCTCTGTCTTCATCCTCCTCTCTCTTCATCCCCCTCCCTCTTCATCCCCCTCCCTCCCTCCTCCTCCTCCCTCTCCCCTCCTCCAGTGGAAAGCTCTGGGGGAAGAACCACTTTTCAGGTGAATGTGGGCTCCAGCAGGGGAATTGCTCTGGAGAGTAGGTGGGAGAGGGAGGAGAGCCGGCTGGAGGATGAGCGGGAGTGGAATGTCTGGGAGGAGGAGGGCTCTCTCCAAGAAGAAAATGTCTCCAAACCCCCCAGGGCCCTCCAAGGACCACACTGTCCTAGAGAGTGTTTTCTCAGGTTCCACCCTCAGCTCAGAGCAGCTCTTCTGGGCCTCGTGGCCTTGAAGGCGTGGACAGCGGGGCCCCAGTAACACTGCCCCCTCCACAGCTGAGTGAAGCGGGGCTGAGTTCCGCCCGCTGCGGGCCAGTGGGCAGGAGGACGCTGAGACCCGCCGGCCAGCGGCCAGGAGGCTCTGACCCCGGCAGCCTCTTTCCCTTCCGCGGACCTCGGTTCCCCCGTGTCCAAACACCAACCTCACACCAGTCCTTCATCTTGCCGGGCTCGGTCCTGGATAAACGGTGACCATCACCAGCATGGGTCAAAGTCAGGCCGTGAACCAAGTGTGTGTGGCTTCAGGACCGAGGTTCCCGTCAATGCCCCCACAGTGGACCCTCCTCCCACGTGGTCACCACCCTGCCTCCGGCCTCTGATCACTCCCAGACCATCACAGCAGCTCCGCACATGGCCCCCCAGCTGTCGCCGCCTCCCCTGTGGTCTGCAGCACCCCATGACAGGCCAGCCTGTGGACAGAGCGGGGACACCAGCATCTGGCTGAGGACCCGGGCCCTGCTCCTCTGGCCTCTCCTGTGGACCCTAAGTTGCCCTCCCCCCATCATCCAGGAGCCTCCATGCTCTGGGGGGAATGGAGGCCCTCCCAGGAGGCCCGGGCATCTCCATGAGGGGAAAACGTGCTTCCCTGAGTGTTCTGGAGGGTGGAGGAAGGGGAGGGTCTACCCTGGAAAGTAAAGCCAAGAGAGGCTGGCTCACCCCACCTCCCGGCTCAGGGTGGCCTCAGGCCTGCTGCCCCCGGCCTGCCCGGAGGGCAATGGAGTCGAGTCTGATCCATCAGGTGGTCAAGGCCTGCAGCCGGCCCCTGCCTCCCGTTCCGTCTGCCCACAGGGCTCTGCGTCCTGTCTGTCCCGGTGAGTCTTTTGCAGTCCACCGGACGCTGCGGCCCAGGCCCCCCGGGCAGGCATCTCTGGAGTCTGTGGAGCATCACCATCCTTTTCGTGCCTGAGAAGCCCCCCTCTGACCCTACCCTCCTCCCACAACCACGACCTGTCCCGAGCCCACACCCACCTGGCCCTGCAGCCCCAGGATCCATGAGACCCCACCCGCCAGCCTCAGGAAATAGGACCACAGGCTGCTGTTTATTGAGCGTCTATGACATGGGTTTGTCTCTAAACTCTAGAACTGCCCATGCTGGAAAAACTGTCACCATCGCATTGACTACACAAGCGCTGCAGAGCAGGGCAGCCCGGATGACGGTGCTCGAGGGGAAGACCTGGAACCCAGCTCCTCAGAGCCCTCTGGGAGTCAGGCACTGGGCTGACACCTCCTCCGAGGCATCTCAACGGTCCTCAGAGGTCTGTTTCTCAGACGGGCCATCTCAGGTCTGGGAAAATCAAGCCTTCAGGAGGGAGTTGAGACACTTGGGGAAGGCCTTGGAGGATGTGTAGGAGTTCTCCTTACGCCAACTTCCAGGCCATCTGCGGTCAGGTGGGGTCCCTGTCCTGCCCTACCTCCCACCGTGACCATTATGCTCTCCCTTTCATGATCCTCAAGGGCTCTGACCACTAGTGGTCATTTCCAGCCTCCTGGGCCTTGACCCACGCAGTTCTCGAACCTGGGATGTCCTTCCTTCTCTTCTGATCAGCTTGAACAGGACAAATGTCCCCTCCTCTGTGGCGTGCTCCCTGTCTCTCCCCTTCCTTCCCTCCCTTCCCCTCCCCCAACAGCCTCGTGGGGGTCCCTCTGTCACAGCTCTGACCTCTCCAATTGCTACTGCCTGCGTCTGGGTCTCTGTCTCTCACCAGAAAGGGGGCTCCTTGGGGTGGGACCTCCCAGGGGAGGGCCTGGCCCAGGGAGGGGCTCTGGGGAGGGTGGCCCCCACATCGGACTGCCAGACTGTGAGGGCAAAGCCTCCGAAAGGCCTGTTCTGGAGGTCCGAGTCCAGGGCTGCCTCTCCACTGAATCAGTGTCTCTCTCTGTGGCTGGAGGCTCCTGCATTTTAAAACTTTCTCCTGGGGAATAATTCTCTCTTTGCTGTGACCCAGTTATCTTTCCAGGTTCTGGGCAGGATTGCTGAGTGGTGGCTGGGTGGGCAGGGTGGCACCATGGCCAGAAGGAGGGGACTCTGGCCCACACGCTGTCCAGAGGGCACTTTCTCCCCACTCACCTCCTTGATTCCCCTCCTTGATTCCCCTCCTCTGCACCCCACCCCTGGGCTGTGGGGGCTGTGGGACAGAGCAGGCAGGACAAGCAACAACAACAAAGCCAGACAGCCCTGCCCCCCTGGTGCCACCTCTGCAGCCTGAGGGACGTGGCCTACCTCCCCAAGCCTCAGTCTCCCCAGCTGTGAGGGGCGCTGGGGACAACGGCACCCTCCTGCGGCAGTTCCAAGGATCCCTCGAGACAACGTATGCAGGTAGCACGGCGCTGGGCACCACGAAGAGCCCAGTGGTCTCTTCCCCTCGCTGAGCCTCAGTTACCCCAGCTGTGAAACAAGGTTACGGGTCCCTCACTTGCAGGGTCGCTGGGAGGATGGAGTGAGAGAACAGTCTGGGACAACCTCACAAAGTCATCGTGCTCGTCACTTGAGAGTCACGCTCAAGCACAGAGGCCGCTGCAAGACAAGGATCTGCTCACTCGGCAGACACTCCAGGCTCCTCGAGGTGCCCACAGTCTGACGGGGAGGCACACGCAGGACACACAGACACGCACGTGCACACACACTACACACAGACCGTGCACACACACGTGCAAACATGCACATATACATATGTACATGCATGTACAGGCATGCGTGTGTGCACACACACAGGACAGACAGACATGCACATGCACACACACTACACACAGATCGTGCACACACACGGGCAAACGCACATATACATGCACATGTGCACATACAGACATGCCTGTGTGCACACACATACACACACAGGACAGACAGATATGCACATGCACACACACTACACACAGATCGTGCACACACACGGGCAAACGCACATATACATGCACATGTGCACATACAGACATGCCTGTATGCACACACGTACACACACAGGACAGACAGACACGCACATGCACATACTACACACAGGCCGTGCACACACACATGCAAACACGCACATATACATACGTACATGCATATATAGGCAGGCGTGTGTGCACACACACACGCACACACACACACACACACAGGGCTCTCTAGGCAGAGGAACCCACAGTCAGGGAAGATGGGGGGACATGGGTGGTGAGGCAGAGGGGCATTTGGAAGGAACTGAATGTGCAAAGATGTCTGAGAGCAAGTGAGGTGTGAGAGCCACTGAGGCTCAGGGTGAAGGAGGGAGGGGAGGGGAGGGATGGAGGAGGAATGAGAGGGGAGGGGAGGCTTGCTGGGAGTGGGGCCTGGGGAAAGTCATAGGCGCCCTCCCTCTGCTCTCCCCCTGCAGCTGCAGCCCTGCTCTGCCCTCAGCAGCCCAAGCTGGGCTGGGGAGAGGCAGTTGGCAGCACCCCGCGATTTGAGGGCCCAACAGAGGGGAGAGGGCACCACAGCTTCCCTGCAGGGCCTGCACCTCTCCTCAAACTCAGGCCTTCCCCTGCCCAGCTCGTCTCCCCGGGGCACCTCTCGAGATTAAAACAAGCTCGGGACCCTGGGGTTACATAACGCTGCCCACGGACACTTGCTCTCCTGGGGCCCAGAGGGCAATGCCCAGGCCTTTGGGAGGGGGTGGGCTGTCCTCGGCCAGGACCCTGCTGAAACCCAGGGATCTATCCAAGGCAGACTCTGAGGCCAGGCCTGTGGGTGCCCCCCCAGCAGGGGTCAGACAAACTCCACAGGGCCAGGGCGTGGGTGGACCGCCCCGAGTGGAGACTGGGACCTCCTGGGCTCTAGTCCTGCCACCTGCCCACAGGGTCCTGGGAACCACACAGCCTCCCTGGGCCTCGGGCACCGACCACCTCTGTCCTATCCAACTCCGGGCTTTGTGAATTGTGAAGTCCTCGTGTGACAGGAGGAGCCCAGGCCAAAGTCTTGTCAGGGCCTCACATGCTCCGCCAAGCAGGTCACCCAGCCTGAAGGAAAAGCTGCAGCTCTCGAGGCATGCCTCCAAGATCAGGGCGAAGGGGGTCTGACATCTGGTCAGTTGTAAATAACAGAAGCCTCCTCAAACCAGTTCAAGCAAACTAAAAAGATAAAAGTTAAAAATATGTATTCACTTTTAATTGATTATTCATTAAGTTTTGAATTTAAAAGTTTAATTAATCTCCTGGCTCTTCTAACTAGGGAGTTGTGCACCTTCAGGCGTGGCTGGATCCAGGGGCTCAGTGGCATCACCTCTTGCTGTCTCTCACTGCTTTCTTCCACATTGGACTCATCCTCAGGCAACTTCGCCCCAAATGGTGACCAGATGGCCCCTGCAGCATAGCAAGACCAGTGTCGGCAACCAAAATCCCACAATCAATACTGCTTGGTCCAGTGTGGGACCATCATCAGGGCTAGAAGGTCATAGGGCCCCTCCTATTGGTCATTCCTGGGTCCTGTGCCCCTGTTGGAGTAGGGAGGGGGCTGTTGAAACAACCCAGACCACATGGACTGAGAGTCAGGAGCAGGGGATGGCTAAGCTGAGGGATGAAGGAGAAGGAGACATTTTTCAGGCCAAGAAACAGCATGTGCAAAGGCCCAGAGGCCCAAGGTGTTGGAGTCTGCACACAGCATCAAAGAACCGCACTTCTACATGGTGGAGCCGAGTGGCACGGAGGAGAAGGCGGGAGACGAGGAACGCACCATGCAAGCGAGAGGAGCAGCGCGGCCGTATCCTGCCGGCAGTCGGGACAAGTTGAAGAGTTGAAGCGTTGGCCTGGAGGGTGGCCCATTGGTGGCTGGAGGGCAATGATGATCCACGACTGCCCACGAATGGGGGGCGCCTGGTCTCCGGATCGGGGGCCAGATACTGTCTTGGCGGTGGTAGAACTCGCAGTGAGACCTCGAACCAGGTCCCTCCCTCCGGTAAGCAGGTGGGCTGTCCCAGGGGCCCGCCAGCTCTCTACATGTCCTGGGGTCTACAAGGTGAGGGCCGCCCTTCGAACAGCCAGGAGGAGGCACCAGAAGGAGCCAGTCCTGAGCCCCTGGGGCCCGACAGCCTCCTGGGCGCAGGAGTACCTCAGCCCGCGCGTCTGCCACCAACAGCCCGCGGCGTGGCGGGAGGCAGGGCTGAGCTGTGCTGCCGCCTGCCCCAGGTGAGCGGGCGGACAGCACAGGTGTACGTGGGGCGGGGGGTGGGGGGCACGGCGGCCGCATCCCTGAGACCCAGCGAGGGAGCCGCGGAGCCTTCCAACAGAGCGAGTCTGGGGGTTCCAGGCCCCGATATGGCCGTGCTATGAAGTCGCTCCGTTTTCACCGCTGGACTCTCCTGGCAGCGATGGATCTGACTCCCTGACCTTTAACCAGGAGCCAGAGGGCAGGTGATGGCGGGCCTTTTCCTCCTGGTCAGCATCCCCCACCAGGCCCCTAGGGCAGCCCCAGCCTCGAGGGTCTCCCAGCGGCCTCTGGTCTGGAACGGCTGCCCTCACCCCCTGCGACCCCTGAAACTCCTAGAGCAGGGGCTGCCACCCCACAGCCAAGGTTCTGGCCAGGAAGAACTCCACTAGAGGCCTGTGTTGAATGGGATTTCCTGAGAAGAGTGAGGACTGGAGAACAGACCCTCAGAGCCTCGGGTGTCCTGGAGACCAGGCCAGCCTCACCTGTGTGCTGTCGGGAAAGGAGACTGGGGGACAGGATGCCCCAGCACCGGCAGAACCCAATCCTGTGAGCCCTGAGGTACAAGGCAGGCGACAGGGTGAACTGGTGTGGACCCGTCCCATGCTCAGTCCAGCCGGCAAGCCACACCCCGACTCATCCAGCCATGAGTCCCTTCGCCCACCCCAACACCCACCAGCCCAGCTCCTTGACCACTCGCCCGCACACCCAGCCAAAACTCACCTTCCTCCAGCTCCTCGCACCACTCTCCCTTCCACAGCCCAGCCTAACACATGCCTTCTACCCGCCCAGCCCTTCCCTGGCATCCTTTCACCAACCACCCACCCCCATTCACCTGCCTGCACACCCGCTCACCAACCACGCACCCCCATTCACCTGCCTGCACACCCGCTCACCAACCACGCACCCCCATTCACCTGCCTGCACACCCGCTCACCAACCACGCACCCCCATTCACCTGCCTGCACACCCGCTCACCAACCACGCACCCCCATTCACCTGCCTGCACACCCGCTCACCAACCACGCACCCCCATTCACCTGCCTGCACACCCGCTCACCAACCACGCACCCCCATTCACCTGCCTGCACACCCGCTCACCAACCACGCACCCCCATTCACCTGCCTGCACACCCGCTCACCAACCACGCACCCCCATTCACCTGCCTGCACACCCGCTCACCAACCACGCACCCCCATTCACCTGCCTGCACACCCGCTCACCAACCACCCACCCCCATTCACCTCCCTGCACACCCGCTCACCAACCACGCACCCCCATTCACCTGCCTGCACACCTGCTCACCAACCACGCACCCCCATTCACCTGCCTGCACACCTGCTCACCAACCATGCATCCAGCCAGCCACTGACCCACGCCCCACCCATAACCACTGGTCTACCCAACATGTATTTAGTAACTAATTACCCAGTCACTCACACATAACCAACCAACTAGCAACCAGTACATCCACCCAATCATCTAGTCAACTGTCAAACAATCCACTGATCTGTCCATCCATTCAACCAGGCGTCCACCCACCGTAACCCAGTTCTAACCACACATAGACCACCTCTTCAATAGTCCAGTCACGTGTCAATTAATCCACATCCCCTCTAGCAGTCCAGCCACTATCCCACCTTCCCCTCCACATATCCATCCAACCAACCAGCTATCCCCCATTCATTTAACCAACGCCCTCCCATCCATCTGTCAGGCTATCATCCAACCACCTGCCAAACCATCAGTCCATTCACTCCACTTATCTACCCATGAGTCTAACAACCGGGGCAAGCCGACATAATGACCCACTCTTCCATATTCATCCATCATCCACCCCACTCTCCTAACCATCCATTCATCCTCCAAACCCTCCTTCCAGCCACCCATCCACCTGTCCACCCACAAACTCGTCTGTTCGTTCATTCATCCATTAACAAATACTTATCAAGCACCCACCAGTACCAGGCACTGTTCTGCACAGGGAGCAGATGAGGCAGAGCCCTTGCCCTCATGGGGCGCACTCTCGTGGGGTGAGACAGACAGCAGAGGCATGATGGGTCACGTGAGGAGGGGTGCTAAGGTAAGGAGGGCAGCCCAAGGTCCCGGAGTGTGATGCGTCCACCTCAGATGCCATCACACTCAGATGCCAGACAGGAACACCTCTCTGAGAGGTGACCTCCGAGGAACGTGTGACGGAGTTTGGGAGGAGACGTGAATCGTGGATGAGCGTCCAGGCAGAGGGGACAGCGCGTGTGAAGTTCTGGGGCTGGAGCGCCGGGTGTTCGAGGGGACGGAGGGCCTTTCTCACAGCAAGTCGTGGCAGCCACGAGGGCGTCAGGCAATGAGTGACATGATCTGATTTTCCTTTTAACGACTCGCCCTGGCTTCTGCGTGGAGACTAGATTTCGGGGCTGCGGGGGTGAAAAGGACAATGACAGGCAGAATGGCCGGCCTGGCAAGAGACGATAGCAGCTCCGACCAGGAGGTGGAAGTGGAAGGTGCCAGAAACGGTCCACTTGTGGCTGTGGGATTTGTGAGTGGTTGTGGGCCTGGGTGTGGGGGGAGAGGAGTGGAGGCGGCCAGGGTCTTGGTCACATGCGCCCGTGGAACAGAGTTCCACCTACTGACACGGGGACGACCGGAGGCGCAGGTTTGGCAGATGTGGGATGGAGAGTCGGGGGATGGAGAGCTTGATCTTAGGCACCTTAGATGTGAGATGCCAAGTCCCCCACCTGGGGATGCCAGGGACAGAGTGGGCCGGGGGGCTGGATTCGAGGCACAGGTCTCGGCTGGAGGCACGTGGTCCTCATCTCCCACGTGGTCCCGTCCACTGTAGGTGCAGAGCGCTGAGAGCCACAGGGAGCTTGGCGGTCCCACTCCCTGTGGCTGGAAGGTTCACTCCTTGCAGCCCAGGAGCCAGTGAATCCACTCTGGCCTGAGCCGGTGCAAAATGAGCGTCTCCAGCTTATGATAAAGCAGTAACACGAGGATAGAGTGGGGGCAGTGCAAACGGTCCAGACCCAAGACCTCGGGAAACAGGAGCTGTCAGCCCGTCCGTGGAGGAATAAGTGACAGGGCCTAAGATGGCCACCCATTAGTGTCAGGAGACTTCTAGAAACAGGCTCTTCCCCACTGGAGGGGTGTCTAGGCTTTGGAAAAGATGTGGGTGGCCAGGAGAGAGGCTGGGAGGCCGAGCAGGCAGGCCCAGGGCAGTGGGCACGAGAGGAGGGGACCGCAGAGGAACTGGGCCGCCGACACAGGACCTCTCCCTCCAGGCCTGTCCTCGTCCCCGGCCCCCCAGCTGTCTCCCGGTGGCCTAGGCGCCGGCTTTGGTTGGGAGCTCTCTTCTGTGCAGGACGCGGGGTCTGCTTTTCCTGCTGGTGAGAGCCAGCCTTTCCCCTCAGAGGCGCCAGGATGCCCCCTTCCCACCCCATGCTTGTTGTCCCCTCACTCTCAGTCCCTTTCAAAGCTCAGCTGTCACTGATGGCTGGCTCCTTGTCGAGGACTCGGATTACGAAAGCACACACAGGCCCGGAAACTGTGAGGAAGGCCTTGACGCCACGCTTCTGGGCGTCAGGGCCGGGCCCTGCCCCTGCTCATTCCCCGGGAGCCCCACAGGCGGTGGGAGGCAAGTGGGGGAAGGGCCAGGGCCCCCAGCCCCAGCACGCCCTGTGTGGGTGGCCTCTGATGAGTCATTCTGCACCGCAGTGCCACTGTCCCTAAAATGGGATGATAACGGGGACCTCGAGGGGCAGGGGTGACAGCCCCAGTCCTCCCTGTGGACCTACCCCTCGCCCCTGCAGTAATCCTCCCTAGGAAGGCCCTCCTCGCTGAGGCTGGCTTGTCCTCGTTTGACTGGTTTCCAGTGGTTCTGGCGATGTGGACGATGGTCACATTTCTCCCCACCGCACCTGCCCAGGGGAATGCTCTGGGGTCCCGAGCCTCATGGCCGGGGTTGCAGCACTCGGGAGCCCTCGCCTCGGCGGCTGACGCAGTCGGGAGGGACCCCGCTGGACCCCACACAGGCGCACATGCAGATGGGCCCTGCTCCCCAAATGGCACTGGCCCACCCGAGCCTGCGCATGTGACCGGCTGTGGGGTGGGCTGGGGGCGGACCCCAGCTCCAGGTCCCCCAGCCAGTGTGGGTGCCCGGGCCACTGTCCGGGGGGCAGGACGAGAGGCGGACTCTCCAGGGTGAGAAAAGTCCCTGCTCCGTCCAGGACCCTCAGGCCGAGCGAGACCCAGCCTCCCAGAGACACCCAGCTCCCAGAGACACCCGGCCCAGGTGGGGCTTGCCGGGCCTTCGGGTGACCCTCCCAGAGAGAATGGCACATGCACTCTTGCTGGCCTGAGACATAGGCTGTGGCCCCACATCCCAGGTGAGAACCAGCTCAGAGGGTTGAGGGACCCTCTGGAGGCCACACGGGGAGAGCAGCCGGGCCAGGTAGGTCCACACCAGCAGCCGGGCACATGCGGCGGTGGCCATGCCCAGCGTGACTGTGACAGTGTGATACCGCTGGCCCCCCGGCCCTCCCCTGGGGACGCCACACGGCCACCCTGAGCAGCATCCTCCCTCAGTACTGCCCTCCCTGCGTTCCTTTTGTCTTCTCGCCTCGTATTTCTCCTACATCTTCTCACAAAACCCATGCAGCTGTGAGCGCAGAGCTGTCGGCGAGCTGGCTGTCTCCTCCAACAACCCCGCCCTGGTCATCCCTGCAGCCGCCAGAGGCCTGCCCAGACACCCTGTCTCCTCACACGGGGCACACGGCGGGCACATGGCGGGCACATGGCGGGCACGGGCGGGCACAAGGCGGGCGCAGGCGGGGCTTCATAGGCACCCGCTGCCACTACCGAGCCTCTGCAGGAAGGCTCCGGAGGCCGAGGGACAGGGCTGCCGCACTCCTCCGGGGACAACCAAGCTTCCCAGGGCCGGTCACCCAGCCCCCAGGAACCCTCAGGAAGGGGCAGCCAAGGCCAGCTGCCCTGGGCCTGGTCCCCAAGCCGTAGAATCCCTGAGAGGAGCCTCATTACCCCGTAGGCTGGGAGCACACGTGACCATCCTCCAAGAGTCCCAGTGAGGCTAGGGAGAAAAGACAAGGGCACAGAGAGTGACAAGGACAGAGGGTAGTCCGAATGCCACATGAGTGGCCGTGTGAGCAGATGGTCCATGCCCAGGAGCCTTTCCTAACGCCCCGCTCCTATACACTGGATCAGGTACCCCTGGCCCACAGGGCAGTCGGGGAAGGCTTCCTGGAGGAGGCAGCATCTTTGAAGGGCAGTCAGGTAGAGTGAGGACCAGGCATGCTATGGCAGAGAAGGCCCTGGGCAAAGGCCTGGAGCTACTGGTCCTGTCCACATACCCACTTCATGGACTGAATTTTGTGTCCCCCAAAAACCTGTGTTGAAGCCCTATCCCACAGTGTGGCCACATTTAGAGATGGATCTCTAAGGAAGAAATTAGATTAAACTGGTCGTAAGGGTGGGGCCCTGATCCAACGGGATTAGTGCTCCTCTAAGAAGAGACACAGGGGTGGGGGACGAACAGGTGGAGCACAGGGGACGTTTAGGGAGTGAAACTACTCTGCGTGACACTGTGACGGCAGACTTGTGTCATTGTACGTTTGTCAAAACCCAGAGAATGTACAACACCAGGCGTGAACCCACGTGTAGACTGCGGACTTTGGGGGGTGATGGCGGGTCCCCTTAGGTTCATCGACTGTAACAAATGTTCATCTGGTGGAGGTGTTGACAGTGGGGGAGGCTGCGTGTGGGAGTGCACAGGGGCATATGGGAACTCTCTACCTTCCACTCAATGATGCTGCGAACCTAAAACTGTAGTAGAAATAAAGTCGTCTAAAAAAGAAGAAACAGCAAGTGCTCACTCGCTCTCTCCGTGTTTGTGCAAAGACGCGGTGAGAGGGCAGCCTCTGCGACCCCAGGGAGAGTCCCCACCAGACGCCGACCCCGCGGGCACCCGGTCCTGGACTTGCAGCCTGCAGAAGCGCGAGAGAGCAGACCTCTGTTGTTTACTGAGCCCGTGCTGTGGCCTTTTGCTGTGGCAGCTGTGCAGATGGAGACGCCCACCTACAACCTACACCCTCTCAGGCCTCTTCCCTGAGACCGTTCACCCCCACTTCCTCCTGCTGCCTTCCCCCCGTTCACCAGCCAGGCCTCACCGTGGGCCCTGCATCAGCTCCCACCTGGCCCCCGAGGCCAGAGGAAACCCGGGCCCCCACCCACCCTCAGCAGCGGGCCAGAGGGAGCTTCTTACCCACGGAGCGTGAGGAGCATCCCGGCCGATGCCCCTTCTGAGCCGGCAGGACACACAGAGCGAGAGAGTTGTGAGATCTTCCCAGGCTGCCTTCCTGGGGACCCTGGACCGGAGGGTCGGGTGGGGGTAGGTCACTGTTCCCCCGAATCCACGAGGGACAGGAGGGGCCTGTGGAGGAGCCGTGGGGACTAAGCACCAGAACCAACGATGGTGGTCCCTGGACCAGGGGTAGCCCCTCAAATGGCACCCTGCGCCCCCTCCCTGGCCTTGTCTCACGTGATGCTCACGGGGCCCCGAGCAGTGTCAGGAGTACTAGTGCACACACAGGGTGCCTCTCTGGGCCGGGCCCTGGGCCCTTGTAAACCTAAGGGAGAAAATCCTACAGAGAAGCCAGTTCCCCAGAGTGTTCCAGGTCCCGTGATGGATGGCTGTGTGGGTGTGAGGGTGGCACAGGGAAGGGAGAGGGGGCTGGTCTCCCCTGGAAGCAGGCATCCCATCATTCTATTGGGGGGAGGGACGGAGGCGAGGGTGTCCATCCAGAGACTGGGGGACAATTCTAATGAAAGCCTGAGGCGATCTACGGCCCGTGACCTGGAGAGCCAGCCTCACGACCCCTACTCTGGAAGGAGGACGGGTTCAGCGCAGAGGACTGACTGTAACCCACATAACTCCAGGGCTCCCACAGCCCATCGACGCATAGAATTCCCCTCAGAGAAACTCAGATCTGCCCCAGGGCCTGGAAGAACTCTAGCTGCCCGTCGTCTGTCTCCCTGATGGGCCTCCCTCGGGGTTTACTTGGAGCAGCACGAAGAAATCCAACCTCCCCTGAGCCCCAGGCCCGCCTCTCCTCCCTGTCCGGCCGCCTCCCTGCCCCCTTCTCCACCACCCCGTCCTGCCTCCTGGTCCCTGGGCAGACGGACTGCACCCCACTGGCCACAGGAAGACCTGGAGCTGACCCGGGGCCACTGGGATGTGACACCCTCCTCTCTCGTGTGAGGGGTTTCACGGAACATCCCTGCTGACACGTGCTGGCAATGTCACCACGGCACAGGGAGTGGCTGGGGGACCTGGGACGGGAAGTGACGGGCCAGCAAGGGAGGAGGGCAGCCTGAGCCAGAGCTGCAGGCTGGGGAGACGTGCCAGGCTGAGGAGGTGCCGAGGGCGTCGGAGGGCAGAGGCAGGAGGGGCTCCCCGTGGAATCCCCACGGGCTGCAGGTAGACAGCCGTCCCCCGGACCCTGAGCTGAAGGGGCCGCCTCTGCCCAGATCTGCTCCTGCAGGAGAAACGCCTGAGGACTCCCCCCTGACTTTGCCTCCAGTTTCTGGTTTCCAAAGAAATCTGAGCCCCAGGAAGGGCTTATGGAGGCCTCGGAGTGACCTGCTCCTGGCCGGCTCCACGCCGACCGGTTGTCCAGCTTTGCTCTGGGTCTACCCCTTGGACCATCCTGGGGGATTTGACGGGACACAGGTCCCAAAGGAGGAATCAGCCCGTCATGGGCAGGGACCTGCCCTAAGCACGCAGCGGCCTCCTGCTCTGCCGTTCTGGGTGGGGGTGTGGCCCACCTCACCGGGGCAGAAGAGGAAATGGACCACCGTGTCAGAAGATGTCGTCTTCATGGGAGGGTGAGTGAAGTTCAGAAAGAACGCAAGCACCCAGCTTATTAACAAATCAGCAAGGCAAGCAGAGGACCGAGGATGAAGGGCTTAGAGGAAATCCTCCCTCTCAAACAGATTTGCTCCATGAAAAGAAAAAGGATTTTAAAAGATTCGCTGTGTTATCAATAAGCTACAAGGGAGGAAGCCTCTATAAGTCAAAATCAGCTTAGAGATCAATGGCTAAAACGTGGAAGCAGCCCGTGTCCATCGACAGATGGATGGATAAACAAGACGTGGTGGTCCATCCATACGATGAAGTATTATTCAGCCTTAATAAGGAAGGAAAGTCTGACACAGCCGCAACGTGGATGAACCTTGAGGACATTATGCTCAGTGAAATAAGCCAGTCACAAAAGGACAAACACTGTATGATTCCACTTATCTGAGGAGTCAAACCCATAGAGACAGAAAGTAGAATGGGGGTACCAGGGGCTGGGGGAGGGGGAGTTGTTGTTTAAGGGGGACTGAGGGCCGGCCCTGTGGCTTGGTGGTTAAGTGCGCGCACTGCGATGCTGGTGGCCCGGGTTCGGATCCCGGGTGCGCATTGAGGCACCACTTCTCCGTTCATCCTGAGGCCGAGTCCCGCATACAGCAACTAGAAGGATGTGCAGCTACGACATACAACTATCCACTGGGGCTTTGGGGGGAAAAAATAAAATAAATAAAATCTTTAAAAAAAAAAAAAAATAAGGGGGACAGAGTCTCAGTTTGGGAAGATGAAAGACTTATGGGAATGATGGTGGCTCAATATGAATGTATTGACTATCACTGAACTGGACACTTTAAATGGTTAAGACGGCGATTTTCATATTATGTATATTTTACCACCATAAAAAAAACTGGGGAAAAAAATCAAGCTTAGAGAGACCAGAGGGCTATGATCAACATGCGGAAGATTCTAGAAAGCAACATCTACTGAGTGACGGCGAGCCAGGCAGTGGTGCAGCACTCTCACAGATGGGCTCAGCCCTTCCCAGCCAAGTGCCAGTGCTGCCGGTGAGGCACGGGTGCGTCAAGACAGGTGTCTGGCCTGGTGGCCGCCAGCAACCCCACCTGTGTACCAGGGGCTGCACAGAGGTTGTCATCACCTTGTACACCCTGGGAGCACCAGGCTGGGAAGTGCTGTGTGAGCGTATTTGGTCCACACAGTAACCTCGAGAGGCGTGTACAATTATCTGCGTTTCAAGGAAATGGAGGCTCGAATTACGGCCCTCTCCCCAGGTCACACATTCGAGTGGAGGAGCCGAGACCTGAGGCCGGGTGGTCTAGCTCGAGTCCACGCCTGTCACAAACTGAACAATGAGATAGTAACATCTGTGAAGCGCTTCCTGTGTCTGTGCACAACACCCATATCACCCCATCAATTCTCACAATGAATCCGCAAGATGGGAATTTATTTCTCCGTGTTGAAGAGGCAGAAATGAGACCAACAGGCTAAGTCACACAGCGAGTGCAGCGCGTGGTAGATTCTATCAAAATGGTCCAAGCCTTTAATCCAAAAACAAAGGAAACGTTGATGCCAGACCACCAATCCAGCAAGGAGAACCGAGCCAGCAGAGCGCTCTTCAAAACAGCGACAAATCGTGGAGACAGGTGGCACTGGCATAAGGACAGACACACTGACAGATGGGACATAACAGAGTCCAGAAACCCCCCACAGCTGTGCAGTCGCCTGATATACAACGCATGTAAGTAATGCTGCAGTGCGTGTGGGCCAGGGGAAACCTCTTTCAATAAATCGTGCTGAGTCATTGGCTGTCCAAATAGAAAAAAAGATCTCATACCCTTCCTCACACCGTACACAAAAATAAATTCCAGATGGACTGGAGATCAACATGCAAAATGTAAAACAATAAAGATTTTGGAGGAAAACACAGGTAAACATCTTCATGACTTTGGCATAAGCAAAGATTTCTTAAACAAAAAACACAAAAAATGTTAAGTCCAAAAAACTTGATAACTTGGACTACATTAAACAACTTCTTGTCATCAAAAGACACCGTTGTGAATACTGCAAGTCATATATCCGACAGGGACTCTCAACCAAGATATATAAAGTTCTTGTATAAATCATTAATAAAAGGCTGACAACACTGTAGAAAAAAGGACAAAACACTTGAACGGGTGCTTCACAAAAGAGAAAATTCAAATGTCCAATGACTATACGTAAAGCACGCTCAACATCTTCACTCATCCGGAAAATGCAAATTGAGACCGTTAACGCAACACACTTGCAAACCCACCAGTAGGACTGAAACAAAAAGAGAGAAAACTCCAAGTGTTGGCAAGGACGTGGGCCAACTGGAACCTCAGAGCCGCCGGTGGGGGCGCGTGGGGCAGTCGCCTGGACACTGTTTGGCAGAATCTACTAGAGGGGAACACACACACACCCCGTGACGCACCATCCCCGTCCCCGACACACCCGCAGAAGAAACGCACACACGTGTTCACCGCAAGTCTTGTGCTGGAATGTTCAGAGCAGCTCTTGCTGTCGTAGCCCCTAATTAGGAACTGCCCCCGTGCCCGCAGGAGGATGCACAAACAGACCGTGCGATGAGAATGAACAAGCACAGTGAGGCGGCAACGACCTCAGACGCGCGCGGAGCGGAGGGGCAGGCGTGCATCTCTCCACCCCTGCCTCCTAGTGAGGGGCTGCGGTGACAGAGGCGTGCGCTGGGTGCTGGTTACGTTCCGTCTCTTGATCTGGACCCCACACCAGTCACACAGTTGTGTCCAGTTAATAAGTGTCCACCTGCGGTGTGAATTGTGTGTGTGTGTGTGAGTGCAACTGTGTGTGTGTGTGTGTGTGTGTGTGTGTGTGTATCGGTTTGCCAGGGCTGCACTATCAAAGGACCACAGACTGGGGGCTTAAACAACAGAAACCTATTCTCTCCCAGTCCTGGAGGCCAGAAGTCTGAGATCAGGGTGTGGGCCAGGCTGGTTCCTTCTGAGGCTGTGGGGGAGAATCTGTTCCAGCCTCTCTCCCAGCTTCTGGTGGTTTCTGGCCTCTCTGGCGTTCCTTGACTTGTAGATGCATCACGTCACCTCTGCCTCCATCTTCACACGGTGTCTCCCTGTGTGCAGGTCTGTCCAAATGTCCTCTTTTTATAAGGACACCAGTCACATTGGATTAGAGCCCACCCTGACGACTTCACCTTAACTAATTACATTGTAGTGACCTTATTTCCAAATAAGGCCACATTCTGGGGTACTGGGGTTGGGACTTCAACACGTGAATTTTGGGGGGACACAACTCAATCCATAAGGATGCATGTGTGTCTATAATACGTCTTACACTTCAACAAAAGCTTTTTGAATTAATGACGAGAAAAGCTGGGGTATATTACACGTTTCTGATGAGCTGGTCCTGCTCTCTGCACTTTACATGCACTACCTCACTGGAGAACAATTGCTCCAGATCCTTCAAAAAGAGGCTTAGAATTGGGGCGCAATGGACACAAAGGGACCTGCAGCCCACCCGAGGCAGCTGTCCTCCCAGCCTGGGCGCTTGCCCTCCGGAGGATGTGCCAGGCTCCTGTATACCGTCCAAAGGCCGGGCAGCATCTTAGGGAGCAACCCAGACAGAAGACTGGGCCAGCCCGGCCTGGAGCGCAGGTGCCCGAGGTCGGCTCCTCTCTGCTCCTCTCCCCTGCAGAGCATCTTTCTCAGCAGCTCCGGAGATCTGCTGAGAAACGTGGAAGAGCCATGGGCCCAGCTGTCTTGTCTTCAGAGGTAAGAAGCTGAGATGGACCAGGCCTGAAACAGCCCGGAGGGGCTGAGCGTGGCTGATCGTCACAGCCCGGTACTCGTGCTTTCCTCGTCGTCACACTTTCAGGGCTAAAACCTCTCGTAGGCTTTTCTCCTCTCGCAGCTCAAGGCAAGATAATCCCAAACATAATTCTAGATAATCTCCTCTGTGGACACAAAGAAACAAAACAGCCATAATAAAATATTCAAGGGAAGAAGAAAATGGCAGGCTTGAAGCTGGAGAAAAGCTCGACAGTGGTACAAAGGGGAAAATTAGAGAAACATGTCCAAAAGGCAATGACCTGAAACGTGGAGGTGGGAAGTCAGGAGCGGAGCAGGCAGCGAGGACGCGCCGTCTGGTGTTGCCAGAATGCAAATAACAGATGCTCCCGGAGGAGAGAGGGAAGCAAGAGGCAGAAGCCATAACCAAAATATGATAGAAGGAAACTTCCCAGCTCCAGAAATGCAGCTTGCAGGGAAAAGTAACAATGTGGAGAGAGCAATACCAAAGGGTGTAGTGGTAAAATGTTTCGATTTCAGGAAAATGGAGGCATTTGAAAAGCTCCCAAGAGAAAAAATAAACAGATGATCTCGAAACAAGTTACAAATAAGTTGTGCTCATATTCCCCACGGAAATGAAAATGCCAGAAGACCACAGAATACCCAACATTGGAATAATTAACACTGAAATAACCAACATCAGAATAACTAACATTGTAATAACCAGCATCGGAATAACCAGCATTGGAATAACTAACATTGGAACAACTAACATTGGAATAACCAACGTCAGAATAACGAACACTGGCATATCTAACACCGGCATGTCTGCATTGGAAACATCAGGACCTAAGAACGCTCGGCCCATTTGTGAAACCACCAGAAAAATGCCCCTGACCTCCTTCTGTTGACCTCTTGACCAGGATTCTCCAAAGACCCAAGGCATCCTTTTTAAGTAATACAACAACAGGGTGCCGTGATAGAAAACGTGCGGCTGGGAGATGGGAGCCAGGTAAGAACAAGAGCATGAAAGCCTTGAGCATCATGGGGGAAGGTTACTGCTGACACAAATGTAAATGAGACGACGATGGTGCCAACTGCCAGAATGGGTTTGAAAACCTCGAGGGATTTAACCGTGAAAGGGAGGGGGAGGAGGAGGGGGAGGAGGAGGGGGAGGAGGAGGGGGAGGGAGAGGACAGAGCGTACCCAGAGGAGGGGCAAGAAGGGCAGAGGGCAGAGCCTTCCTCTGTCCTCCACAGACAGGGTCCGAAGTCAGTGCTTAGAGTATCATTATCAGATAAACGTAAGTTTAAGACTGTTTGTCTAAAAAGGAAAGTTAAGTGGTAGAATCAAAAACATGTTGTCTGCCTTCTAAATCATTACAGAAGATGAGAAAAGCAAAAAAATATGTGAACAGAAAAAGACAAAATAGAAGCAATAACCCAGCAAGGAAAGACGGAGGGAGGGAGAAATACCGACAAAACTTGCTCCAAACCTATCAGATTATATAAACACAAAGGATTTTTGATTATCAAAACAAAAAATATTCATATCTTTCTACTTATAAGAGATATCATAAAACAGAATAATACAGAAGAGTATAAAGTAGCTAACAGCAAAGATGAAGAAAGGCACAGACTGCAGGGAAAATACAGAAAGCTGCAGGAGCATCAACACTGCAAAACCGAACTTCCGGCAAGAAAGACTTGGTGTCAACACTGGGGCCGCGTTATACTGTTCAAACACGCAAATAAGGGTGGAGCCTGGCAGCAAATATCTGTGAGCTGACCAAGATGGCAACAAAACACCAAAAAAGAGAAAATTATTGTCAATACAGTGAGGAGGGATTGGGTCTGCTCTAAGGGCCGAAGCAAATGAGGCTGGCAAGGAGGGGATGAGTGAGCAGGTGGCTAAGAAACGCCCGCACTGCAGGAGACAGCTGGGGAGGGCGCTGTGGAAGATACGCATGTATTCATTTAGACACTAAGTAAATCTCAATAAATATTTAAAATGCAAAATTTATGCAGCGCTTGTTTTCTTATCATAATGCGATGAAACTGCAAATAATAAAAGTTCAAGCAAAGAAGCCAGCCACTTAGAATTGTACAAGTTTTGGAGCAAGAAGGACATCAAATCATGTATTGTTTGTAATGAAATAAATATAAGGGTACTAAATAGCAAAACATACGAGAGAGAGCCAAAACTGTAATCAGGCATAAATCCATAGCTTCAACAGCTAATGCAATTTTAAAAAGGAAGATTAGAGGAATATGCTTGGCATTCAACTCTGGAGTTTGGAAAAATACTTGTGGTTTAAAAGGGTGTTTGGCAAGGGGCCCTTGACACAGACCCAGCGACTTCCCACCAGAGAGCCCGCGACCCACAGAGAAAGACGGCGCTCACTCACTGCCAGCTCCTGCCGGCGGACGAGCGACCCACGCTGGGGAAATTGAACTGAGAAGCGCCGCCCAGCAGCCCCTCAGGTGAGCCTGCCCCTCTGACAGAGGACCCTGTGCGTGGGCTCCGGGCTGGACGCCAGCGTCCCTCTACCATGCAGCACCGCCTTTTGGGGTGACGGTCACACTACCCTTTCTATGCCAGCTCACCCCATCTCCATCTTTTACTGTAATCCAAGAACCTTGTACCCAGCTATAATCAGCTGAATTGTGTCTCCCCAAAACCTGTATGTTGAAGTCCTCACTCCCAGCCCCTTACAATGTGGCTTTATTTGGAGATGGGTCTTTAAAGAGGTGACTGAGGTAAAACGAGGTCACTAGGGTGGGCCCTGATCCAATCTGACGGGTGTCTTTAAAAGAAGAGGAGATTAGGACACAGACACACACAGAGGGAAGACCCTGTGAAGACACAGCGAGAAGACAGCCATCTACAGGCCAAGGAGAGAGGCCTCAGAAGGTACCAGCCCTCTGATACCTTGATCTCAGACTTCTGGCGTCCAGACTGTGAAAGAATAAACGTCTGCTTGAGCCCCTAAGTCTGTGTCTAGTCTACTACTAGCCCAAGCTGACTAGTGCACCGAGAAAGCTACAGCAAGACACTCCCACACAGACAAAGGGCAATAGGGGCGGCCTCCCGCAAACCCATCTTGAAAACATTGCTTGAAGCTGAATCTAGCCCACTAAGACACAAATCAAAATGAATGCAGGGAGATGGTGGCATAAGAAGAAAAGAGAGTGGGGCCAGCCTGGACCCAATAAACATTGTAAATATGATTATACGATCCATATGAAGATAGACCTAGCAAAAATACTTCTTGAAAGAGATGACATGAGCTAAAACTGAAAGCACCAACCAGATAATCAAAATAATACATGTGGCAAAGACTGCTAAGAAGCTCTGGGCCTGTCCCCTCACCAGGAGCCCCTGGGTCTGTTCGACAAGCAGATGCCCTCCACGCAACCCAGAAGGTCCCACTGGGAAAGCCCCAGGTGTGCAGGAGCACGCCAGCATCATCCTCAAGCCAGACCTGACCCAGGTGAGCGCCAGGTGTGCAGGACACCAGCATCATCCTCAGGCCAGACCTGACCCAGGTGAGCACCAGGTGTGCAACATGCCAGCATCATCCTCAGGCCACACCTGACCCAGGTGAGCTCCAGGTGTGCAGGAGCACACCAGCATCATCCTCAGGCCAGACCTGACCCAGGTGAGTTTTAGGTGTGCAGCACGCCAGCGTCATCCTCAGGCCACACCTGACCCAGGTGAGCTCCAGGTGTGCAGGAGGACACCAGCATCATCCTCAGGCCAGACCTGACCCAGGTGAGTTCCAGGTGTGCAGCATGCCAGCATCATCCTCAGGCCAGACCTGACCCAGGTGAGTTTTAGGTGTGCAGCACGCCAGCGTCATCCTCAGGCCACACCTGACCCAGGTGAGCTCCAGGTGTGCAGGAGGACGCCAGCATCATCCTCAGGCCAGACCTGACCCAGGTGAGTTCCAGGTGTGCAGCACGCCAGCGTCATCCTCAGGCCACACCTGACCCAGGTGAGTTCCAGGTGTGCAGCAGGACACCAGCATCATCCTCAGGCCAGACCTGACCCAGGTGAGCTCCAGGTGTGCAGGAGGATGCCAGCGTCATCCTCAGGCCAGACCTCACCCAGGTGAGCTCCTGCCTCGGCAGCTTGTCAGGACTTGGCCAGCCTTTGGACCTGACAAGGTGGGAGGAGACAGCCCTGGGTGCGAGGCTCCTGCTCTCTGGGGGCTGACCGCCCTCAAGCGGAGCAGCCTCAGCTCTCCTCCACATCCGGCCCAATTACAGAAAAGCCAAGAGAAGTGACGACTGAGACAGACCCTGGAACACAAGGTGGTGTTGGTGCTGGAGTACAAGGCGAATGCAGGAGGAGATTTGCCTGTCGTCTGGCACTGTGGTTCTGCCACACAGACAGACCCCACCTTCAGACCCACCCTCCCTTCCTCAGCACCCTCTCGGCTCACCCAGAGCTCACCCAGCCATTAGGCACCACCGTTACAGGTGCTCCCCCCCCACCTCCCCAGCGGGATCCCAGTCCTGACCCAGGGGAGGTGAGGATGAGAGAGAGACAGCAAGGAACAACTTCGCTCACAAACGCATCCTCTCTTCAACTGTCACCGGGCACTCTTGAATGAAACAGACATGACCCCCTGCCTTCATGAAACTCAATTTCTGTGGGGCGATAGAAAACAATGCACACAGTAAATACACTGTATTGTTAGCGGGTTGTGGGTGCCACAGGAAACCCAGCGCAAATGCCACACCAGAGGGACAGAGGAGCATCCAGGAAGGCTTCCTGGAAAAGGCAGTGCTGGAGCTGAGTCTTGAAGGGCCAGGGATGGGGCAGTTGCAATCGTGCCAGGGGAGGTCAGGGTGGAGCTCCTTGAGAAGGTGAAATTGAAGCGAGGACTCGAGCAGGTGAAAGTCCGGGCAGTGTGGATGTCTCAGAAGGTGGCGTCACCCCAGAAAGAGGAGCTGGTGCGGGTCACCCACAGCAGGCGGAGAGCGAATCCCTCCCCAGCAGCCCCACCCACACTCCTCTCTCGCCATCTGCCCACCCCTGCCGGCCTCCGGGGACTCGCCCGTCGTCACCGAGGCCGATGCATCAGGGGCCGCAGTTCTCCCCTCCTGCACCCACCCTGCCCCCTGCGGCTTGCAGGCCCTCCCACTAAAGAGGGGGGGTCCACCCATCTTGGCTGACCTCCTCCTGGTCTTCCGGCGGCCTTGTGATGACAAATGTGGTTTTCTTTCTTGCTGGTAGCTCCCTCCGCGTCTCGAATCTGGTGGATTCGTGCATTCCGTTGGTTTCAACACTTCGTGGCTTTGTCCTCGCTTCCCTCTCCGCTGGGGTCCGATCACGCACGTGTTAGACCTTCTCGCCGTAAGTGTCGTTTGCTGGTCTCTGCGTCTTCCGTCCCTGCCGTCCTCTGCGCTCGGAGCCCTGGCGGCCTCTGCGGTCCCTCGGTGCCTTCTAACAGACGGTGTTTTGTTTTGCTGTGGCCTTCACCTGGCTTTGCTCGTTCTCAGCAGGAGGCAGAGATCCAAGAACACCTTTACTCAAGGCCCCAAACCTGGGACCAGCCGAAAATAAGAAGAGCAGAACAGCGGAGAAGTGAGCCCAGTGGCACAGTCCAAGCCCACAGAGGCCTGTGGGCACCAGGGCACGCTGGCCCCCACGCCTGCTTGCTTCACTCTCACGAGCGCCTGGAAACTGGACGCACCCCTGTTTGCCAAGTTCAGCTGTCTGGCCCCAGAGCCCACCCTGCCCTCGGAGCAAGCCGCTTCCAGGAGGGTGAACAGTCAGAGAGGCCGGGGGCCGTGAGGTGGGTCCTGCAGGGGACTGAAGGACTGGGGACTTGTGCTGAACAGGGGACTTGGGGTGAACAGGCCCAGGAGGGGGTGGGAGGAGAGTGCCCGCGGTGCAGAGCCAGGCGCCACGCGGCCAGGTGTCAGCTGGGACCCTCCCCCCGACCAGGCGGGGAGGGGCAGCGCACAGACTCTGAGCCCAGGGTCCTGGAGGAGCAAGCAAGGCGGCGGGCGGAGCGGGGTTCTCCGGGTACCCGGGCGCTCTGTGTCGCGGCCTCGGCATCAGCTTGAGACTCCTGGAAAAACACTTGCTTTCTCTCATCTCTCACCCCAATCAGTCTCTCGTCTCTCACCCAAACCAGCCACCGTGCCATCAGTCTTACTTAAAACGAGAACCACACGTCAGCACCTTCAGACGCTTTTTCCCCAACGCTTTAGTTGCCTCGGCTTCAGCGTTAAGTCCCCCAAAGGGAGCATATCTCATTTCAGCCCAGCCCCCGCTGAGCTCCTGACTGTGCCCACCCCCGGGGTGGGGTTGGGGACTCAGAGATTAGTGTCCCCAAAGCCGAGGGAAGGAGATTCATAGACACTGGCAGTAACAACCTGGCGGGAATGCCACATCAGAGGGAAGTGTTAGAGATGCAGGAGGACAGAGGGCATCCAGGGAGACATCCTAGAGGAGGCAGTGTTTGAGCTGAGTCTTGAAGGCTGAGGAGGAAGGAGTGAGCTGGATGAGAAAGAAGGAAAGGGAATTTTGGTGGAAGGACCGGCATGAGCAAAGGCCCCAGGGCAGGAACACAGGGGCCACCTCTGGGTCTGGTGTGGTGGGGACACAGGTGCAGCAGGAGATGGGGCTGTGGGGGGCCGACTCAGCAAAGGCCTGGAAAGTGAACTCGACTTCACTCTGTGGCCAGCGGGAGCCTCTGAAGGATGTTTGGAGATGACATGACACATGCAGATCTGAAGGTTTGAAAGGCCGCACTGGCTGTTTGCACTGGGGCAGCCTGGAGGCAGGGAGGCCGGGAGGTGGTGCAGGGACAAGGGGAGGCAGCCAGCCTGGGCCGGGGCAGAGAGTGGCCAAGGAGAGCAGGGGACAGCCCTGGGTGTAGCCTGGAAGCTGGAGAGCTGGAGTGTGGGGTGGACGAGAAGAGGGAGGAGAAAGAGAAGAGCTGGCTCCTTCCCTGGGGGCAGGCAGGGCCAGCCTCTCTGCCCCAGTGTGCCCTCCAGGACTCACGCCAAGCCCTGCCCTGCTCTGCGAGGACCCCTGGGCTCCTGGCACCAGGATGCCCTGCAGAAGGAGGGCACGCGAGGACCACGCTGGGCTGTGGAGAACGCGAGCCGCCTCCAGACACCCGGCCCCACAGGGGCTGAGCGCGGGCTCTCGGTGCTCTGGGGAAACGGTGTTGGCGGCATCATCCAGGGCCTGTGGCCTCCAGGCCAGCGGGCTGACCCTGGGAATTGGCAGGAAACCTGCTGCCCGCTCACCCATGTGGGGCTTTCAAACAAGCGAAGGCACCCGAGCTGCCACCTCCAAGAGTCTGCAAATCCTCAACAATCACCAAGAACCACGTCTTGTCACCTGAGGCCACTGAGGATCCACATCCACATCCCATGGAGCCTTCAGGCCCCTCCCGCCCAGGCAAGCCAGGGGACTCTCAGGGTGCATGGTCCTGTGCTGAAGACACTGCCTCTTCCTGTGGCTGCCTCACCTGTCCATCCTCTCCAGGAAGGGATCAGAGGGGGCTCCCAGGGAAAGGGGGAGGGACTCCCAGGGAAGGAGAGGGGCTCCCAGGGAAGGGGGAGGGCTCCCGGGGAAGGGGGAGGGGGTCCCCACGGAAGGAGAGGGGCTCCCAGGGAAGGGGAGGGGGCTCCCAGGGAAAGGGGGAGGGGGCTCCCAGGGAAAGGGGGAAGCCTTCGTCCCCTCCCGGCTGGGCTGGGCAGGAAGTCCTGAGGGCTGGAACACCTCGGGGCACGAGTTCACACAGCAGCCCCACCCAACCCCCAACACACCCCCACACCTACAAGGGTCTCGTGGTAAGAAGTTCTTGGTGAGACCAGCTGCATCCTTTTCTAACTCTGCCCCTTCCAGCTGTGTGACCTTGGGCCGGCGGGTCACTCCATGTCCCTGTGCCTCACCTTCCTCCCCTGTGCCGCAGCGGGGTAACCGCCCCCGCCCCAGCAGGGATGTCGGTGGGACTAAAGGAGCTGATGCGGAGAAAAGCTTCGCAGAGGCTGCTTCTCGGTCCGAGTCCCCTCGGAGCTCACAGCCGTCCCATGCAGGTCCCAGGACAGACCTGCCCCTGCACAGATGAGCACACTGAGCCCCAGGGATGGGGAGAGAGCCACCCCACCCCCACTGCCCCACCCCACCCCCTCCCCCCGCTGTCATGGGGCAAAGTCCAGACACGAACCTGGCTTGCCCACAATTCCCGGCCCGGTGTGCGCTGGAGCCCACAGCTGCTGCTTCGAGTGAAACCCAGACCGAGGCCCTCCCCTGTCCCCAAAGAACCTAAAAGGACCCCAAGAATGAAGCATGGTTTGTCTGTGTTTGCTCCAGTGGAGGAGGCTTTCTCTGCACACTCATGATCATGGGCACTGGGGGATTTGCAGTTTGGGGTCCTCATCATCAGAAAGAGCCGCAGCACCAGGGCTTGAGGCGGAGGGAAGCCACCTGGCTTCCTGATTCAAAAACAGCTGGTCGTTGCAGTTCAGTACAGAAAACCCTGTCTCAGAGGAAGCTTCATGAGCAGCATGGCTTTGGTTACGCCCATCTCTCTGCAGGGACTGAAAACATCGCTTCCTTTTCTCTGGTTCACACGGGCATTCCCGATTCCAGATGAGAAACGCGGGACCAGGGTGTGAAGCCAGCGCCCTCCGCCCTGGGAGCTCTGCGGGGAGCCACCACGTCCCCCTCGGGGACCGGTTCCTGGCAGAGGAAGCAGACAGCGGCAGAGCCCCTGGGAATTCCTTATGAGTTCGCACAGCCCCTGAGGAGCCCAGAGCCCAGGGGGCAGTCTGCCTTCTCGAGGGGCTTGTTCCGCTTCCCTCCTGACTCATTGCAGGAAGTCCCTCAGACTGGTCAGGTGAAAGGAGACCACTCTTCAAAGGACGAGAGCCCAGCCCCCGCTTCCCCCTCCACACGGCACCTGCCTGAGCCCCTAATCGTGGGAGCAAAGGGAAGGTTCGTTTCAAATATTCTAGACAGTTCTGACCACTTATACGGGGGTCACACTCTGGGCTTCCCGGAGGGGTGGTGAGATGTGGAGAAGGAGGCATTCACTGAACATTTCTGGACACGTGGTGGCCGTGGGCACATGGGCATGCCCTGAGGTGTGGGCTGAGGTCATGCAGGACCCGTGTCAGTCAGCTGTTGCCGCATAACAAATGTCCCTGGATCTCCACGGCATACAAACGCAGCCTTTGTGACGGCTGATCAAGGCGGCTCAGCTGGGAGGCTGGCTCCAAGCTGCCTCTCGGGCCTGGGTCTGTGCCACCTGTTTCTCACGCTTCGTGGGCCAGCGGCCAGGCTGGGACGTGTTTCTCATCACGTGATGGCAGAGGCACAGGAGGGAGAGCAGAAAACCCTGCCGCCTCTTCCTGCCGAGGCCCAGCACTCCATGCTCTCCTTTCCAGCCGTGGCTGACGCCGGTTGTGTGGCTGAGCCCCAGCCGGGGTCCCAGACGCTCAGTCCTCCTTCAGTAGGAAAAACAGTCTCAGGGCAAAGGGCTTGGATGCAGGCGAGAGTGGAGAATGCGGCCTAGGAGACCTGGACTCTATCCTGGGGCGAAAGGAGCTATCAGCAAGTGACAAAGCAAGGGCTGCAGGGGGAGGCAACGGTGGGGGACGGGGTGTGGGGGGCTGCTGCAGTCCATCGCCCAAGGTATAGATGACGGTGGCCTGGCTCCAAGCTGGGCCGGAGGGAGGGCCAGAGATGACAGAGAGGAGGTTAGAAGGCAAACCTTCCGGCCCTGGAGACCGCCGGGTGCCAGGACTGAGGCCATTTGGTGGTTACGGTTGAGACCTGGCTTCTGGCTGTGGAACTGCTGGTGCGAGGACCTGGGGGCACGGAAGGCAGAGCCGCCCCGGGGGGGAGACGAGGAGTCCCCGCTATTCCAACCTGACTTGGAGGAGCTGGGTCTGTGGTTGAGACTGGGTGCGTGTGTGTGTGTGTGTGTGCACGTGTGGGGTGTGCGTGTGGTATGTGTTGTGTGTTGTGTGTGTGTGTGGTTCTCCACCAGAGCCACCCCACCCTGAGGGGACCAGGGCGGTTACATCTCTTCCATGGACCCCACCTTGCCATCCCCCCAAATCCCACACACCCCGGACTGGGCTGGCTGTGGGGGAGCCTTCCTGTCGCTCCCCGTCCTGGGCTCAGGCACCCAGCCCCCCAGGGGACAAGCATGTCCATGAGCCTGGAGCCTGTCCCCCGGCTGGAGGCTGGGACCAAGTCTGGGGGCCTCGAGGGTCTGAAAGGACGGCTCAGCCCCTGTTCATCTCCCAGCGGGGGGAAAGAAACAGCTGGTTGCCGTGGGGCTCCCCCACCCCACGGCCCCTGAGGCCTGGCTCTGACCCTGGCCCACAGAGCCCGGGCGGCTGCCAGGTCCCGGGTCTGGGCCTGCTGCCTGCGAGTTCCCCGGGGAGACGGGGCAGGACCAACGTCCTCCGGACGTCTAGACACCTGTGGCTCTCCAGCGCCCCCTGTGCACACCTGCTTCTCTGCGGAGCCCCGAGGGGTCTCTGAACGCAAGAATTGGGGGGAGGGAAAGCAGGGAGCCTGTGTCGGGACCGGGGCTGCTCCGCTGCCCTGCCCACCCTGGGGTTGCCCAAGCAGGATCCCCTAGGACCCCCACCCCCAGGTCTTATCCTCCAAAACTGCTCCCAGGGCATTTGCCTCCCCCAGCCCCCGCCCTGTAAACAGACTCAAACAAGGCAGCGCGTGGCAGGGCGGGCGGGCGGGCCAGCCTCCCCCAGGGCCTGCCTGCTGGGAGCCGGCAAGTGGGGAGCACGTGGTGGTCCTGTGGCTGCGTCTGTACCACTGTGGTCCCCTTGTCCCTGACACAGCCCACGAGGGCTCCTCTGCCCGCTCCCCCAGAGCCCAGGGTGCGCCAGGGAAGGCCGGGTCCCTCCTGTGAGCCCCCCATCCTTCCCAGATGGCCCAGGCCCTGGGCCTTGTGGGGGGAGGGTGCTCTATGAGACCCTCCCTGCCCAGCCTTGGTGTCTCCACACCCACCTTTCCAGCCCCTCGGCCTCCTGCCCCAGCCCCCTTCCTGGGGAACCCCCCAACACAAAGGAAGATTCTCCCCACTCCCGTCTTCACAACCTGAGCGCTTTAGGCTTCAGCTGTGCCGCTGCCCTGGGGTGCACCCTGCCTGCCCAGGGCACCCCGGTCCCGCAGCAGAGGGCAAACGGGGGTCCACGTGGCAGCACCAGGCCGGCCTCTGCACTAAAGGGGGGGCCGGTGAGTGAGAGCGGCCCCTCCCTGCTCCTGCCCAGCTTGGCAATGCCCCTGGGGGGCAAGATCAGGGGGTGCCTGGCTGCCCCCTAGACTGGCCTGCTCAGGGGCCCTCACTGCGTGAGGCCACAGGACAAGGCCCGTGCTCCTGCGCAGAGTGGGGGCAGGAGGAGGCCAGGCAGAGGCAGCCAGCCACCGTTGTCCAGGGGCTCTTCAGACACGGAGCCCCCCAGATCTGCCCCCGACAGCCCAGGAGGAGAAGGGAGTGAGCGTGAGAGGAGGGAGGTGGAGGTGCGAAGATGGTTACATCCACCCCTGGACAGCGAGCTCACTACCTGCCTGATCTAGGGGGACAGCCCTGACACCGGCGGCTCTCCCTCTTCCTGCTCCTCCCTCCTGCCCCCCAGGGCCCCAGTCTGTCTCTCTCTCTCTCTCTCTCTCTCTCTCTCACACACACACACACACACACACACACACACACCAGGCAGGGCGTAGGGGGGGAATGCTGCATAGAGCTCTCGGCCCCTCTGCCCAGGCTGCCCCCTAGAGATGGGGAGACAGTGCCCACATCCCTGGGTGGGGAGGGAGGGGGAGGGAGCCATGGGCAGACGGTGGCCTGGGCGGGGACCGGCCCCAGCGTCTGCACAGACCGTCCAGCGGGCTCAGGTGGCCTCTGCCGCAGCCTCCCCTCGCGGAGAGCGTCTCGCCACCTGTTCACACACTTGGCTGCCAGCTCTGCCGCCTTGGCCTGCGCTGGCTCTGCCCAGTCCCACCCCTCCAGCGCTCCCTCCCCCAGCAGCCGCCCTCTCCAGTGAGGGTTTGACCCCACCGCAGCAGTCTACAGCAGTCTACAGCCCTCCGAGGCTCCCCACTGCCCTCGGGACCAAGCCCAGACACCCGACACTGCTGCCTGGAAAGTCTCTTCTGCTGGGCCTGGCCTGGGTCTGCCCTCCTGTCCCAGACCCGGCCTGAGCCTAGCGGCCCAGGCTGTGGGGACGCCCAGAGGGGCCTCCTTGTCCCTGGACATGCCACCGTGCTGCCTCAGGCCTCCCGTCTAGGAATCGGCCTGGGTGACGGGAAACCGGGGTTTGCGGCTCAGCTCAGCCCCCACCACGTCACCCCACCTCGGTTCACTCGATCGGTTATGCTTCCTTCATTCCAGACACTTCTCAAGGGCTGCCATGGTGGAAACCACCGCAGGAGCGGGGCTGAAGCACTACAGCAGCCTGCATCCGGGGCAGGCAAGAGAGAAAATGAGAGAAGCAGGTGGCGTGCCACACGGATCAGATCATGGAGAAAACAAGAAGGACGAAGCAAGAGGGAGGAGGAGGTCCTGGGGGGAGGGGGCACCTGCTCCAGTGCTGGAGCCAGGGGAGACCTCGGCCTGGGGATGAGGGAGTGAGCCGTGGGGACAGGGGGAACTGTGCCCCCGTGGGAAGTGCAAAGGCCCTGAGGCAGGAGCGCCCTGGCAGGTGCAAGAGTGACAGATGGGCAGGATAGCTGAGGGAGTGAGGGAGTGGTTGGGAGGTGATGGGCCGGATTGAGAGGATTCAGTAGGGTAAGCTGCAGGAAGCAGCCAGCAGAGTGCCTGGTGTAGAGTGACAATAATTAATACCTAGGTGGGCTTTCCTGGGTACCGGGCACTGTCCTGTGCACACGTTTATACACACACAGTAATTTAAACCTCACCACCATTCCCTCATTATGCCCGTTTTGCAGATAAATTAGCAGACACAGAGAGGGGAAATAACCTGCCCAGGGCCACACAGCAGGTAAAGAGCAGGGCTGGGATCCAAGTCCTGACGTGGGCTCTGGATCCACACGTGTGCCCCACCCACAGGCCTGTTTCCCGGTGAACAGTGACTCCTTGACCCCGCAGAGGCCAGGGGTACAGCGTGACTGCACAGCTCCCTGCAGCCTCCAAGGACCCTCCCAGGAACCAGCTGAACTGGGGGCTGCATGTGCCCCGTTCACATAGAAGAGAGAAAGAAACCCCTTTCTGTCACAAAGAAACCCGTTCTTAGGTTTCTTCTATTCACCCATTCACTCATCCATTCACTCACTCATTCACTCACCCACTCATTCATTCATTCACTAGCTCACTCACTCATTGATTCACTCACCCATTCATTCACTCACCCATTTATAAACAAATCCAGCCAAGCCCCACTCACTCCCCAGGCCCAAGCTGAGGACATTGAGATGTATGAGGCCTGTCCCCACTCTGGAGACACCCTAGGCTGGAGGGGACCCATTACACAGACAAGGACAACAGGAGGAAGGGTGAGAATGGCCGCCCGACATGACCGCTCTCTTGGGCAGGGTCAAAGGGCACGTCCACCCTTGGGGGGGTGGGCCCCCTCTCCAGCCTTTTAGGGTCTGACTGCCCATTCCTGTCCAGGCATCTCAGGGACACTAGGACCCTGAGGTCTCCTGCCAGACCTCCCATCCCCAGCCCCAGTCTGTGTCCCGGGCTGGGAAGAGAGGGTGTTACCTGCCAGTGACCTAAGGAGATGGCACACATCCTGCCTACCATCCCAGCTGGCACCAGACACTCTGCTGACCACTGAGTTTCGAGAGGCCGGCAGACGGGCACGGAGCAGGGGACCAGTTGAGTCTGCCAGCCCCCCAGGCAGACGGAGGCGGGCAGTTAGCCAGGCCAGACCTCAGGCCGGGGGCTTGGGGTCCGGGGTCTCGAGAGCCAAGGCAGGTTGGGGCACGCACCGAGGGCAGGGTCTTGGCCCAGCTGCGTGGACAAGGGCAGCTGAGAGGGGCTGGAGGTGTGCTCACGGGGCAGCTCCCAGACACCGACATCACACGAGCTCAAGGCAGAGGGAGCCCCGCCCCTGCAGAGGGGCTGCTATGTGCTGAATTATGTCCTCCAAAATCCATATGCTGAAGTCCTAACCCCAGTACTCCAGAATGTGGCTGGGTTTGGAGATGGGGTCTTTACAGAGGTGATTAGGGGGCCCTGATCCAATCTGACTGGTGTACTTATAAGAGGAGGAGATCAGGACACAGACACGCACCGAGGGATGACCACGTGAGGACACAGGGAGGAGACCGCCGTCTACACACCAGGGAGAGAGGCCTCAGAGGGAACCAGCCCTGCCCACACCTTGATCCCGGGCTTCTAGCCTCCTGGACTGGGAGAGAGGAATCTCTGCTGTGAAGCCCCTCTGTCTGTGGAACTTCGTGATGGTGGTCCGGCCAGACTAAGATGGGCAGCCCAAGGAGGGCGACAGAGGTCAGAGTGTGGTCCTGCCTGGCCCCGTTGCTTCCTGGCTGTGTGGGCTCAGCGTGGTGGTGACGGAGCCTGTTACTGGACAGCCCGGGGTCCACCTCCCCCACCGTGCAGCCTCCAGTGGGTTACCTAACTGCTCTGTGCCTCAGTTTCCTCATTAGTGAAAGGGAACTTCTAGCCTTAGAGGAGTCAGTATCTGCAAAGTGCTTAGGACAGGGCCTGACCGGTAATAGAAGGGAGATCCGCCCAGCCAGGCCATGTCGGGACCCCTCCTCAGAGCGTGGGGCACGTCTCCCCCCGTCCTCGGCTTTGGGGCTCAGGACGGGTGCCCCCCATTACTGATGTGCCGTCTCTCACGGCCCCCAGAGCAGGAGCCCCCGCGCACAGGGGTCGACGGGGCACACAGGCGTGTAGGCCGTGCCCCACGGCTCTGACACCCGCTCCTCTTGCCCAGGCAGCGCTCGCGCCCTGGCTGCAGGCGCCGGTCCACACTCTGCCTGGAGCCCGGGACGGCAGCCACGGCGGCTGGAGGCAGGAAAGCCAGCAGCCTTTCTCAGCAGCTTTCCAGCCTCTCCCTTCCCCGTGACCTCGGACGGCTGCTCAGGTCCTCCACCAGTGCCTTGGCGAGGTTCCTTCTCCCCTCAAGGTCGGGGCCTCCTGGCCCACCCACCTCCTGACCTGGGGTCGCCACACCCCTGAGCAGAGACGTCAGACGTGAAAAGTGGCAGAAGGCAGAAGGAGCTACTCAGAGTAGAGATCCTGTTCTTCTGCTGTGTGCCTTCCAGAAAGTAACTCAACCTCTCTGAGCAGCAGTTTCCCACTTCTAGAACCCCGCTTATTTCCCAGGGTTGCTTGAGAGTCATATGAGATAATCTGACCAAATGGGGACTCACAACCAACCCCCAGGCACTGTCAGGACTCGGTGTGTCCCGTCCCTCTCCCCAGTTGGAAGCTCCCCACGGCCCTGCGGACCAGCACCACCCTGTGGCCACATCCTGCCAGCCTGCTCCACGCTCCACATACTCCAGGCCTGAAGTCTAAGATTCGCCTGGGGCCTCCCCTGTGCTCGTTTTTGTAGATGAGCAGACTGGGCCCAGCGAGGTGAGTGGCCTGCCTGCTCCTAAGGGATAGAGTGGAATTTCAACCCAAGGTCCCAGTTTGTGAGCATCACTCTTACCCACTGGGCCAGCCCGGGTCCCCCCTACACCGCACTGGCTCCTTCTCCAAGGAAGCCCTTCAAAGTTCAGTGCAAACAGGTCACCTCCTCCAGGAAGCCTTCCCTGACTTCCCATTCCCCACCAGCCCGCTTGTGTAGTCGCCCCTCCCTGGCAGAAGGTCCTCCAGGGACAGTCTCATTGGACACATTCTGCACAGAACCGCGTGCCTCCTGGGTCTTCTCTCTGTCCCCTGGCGCACAGCAGCTGGCGCTTTGCTGCCGGCCCTGCTTGATTCACCCCGGCCTGAACAATTTCCACCCTCGGGGGGCCGTGAGTAAGCCTTCGGTACCTTCAGCCAAGATCTTTCATTAGCTCTGTGGTTGTTTGGGCTGTTTTGCCCTTTTTAAGTAAAAATAGTTTATTTTTAACAGACGGATGCTGTTGTTTTCTTTTTGAGAAGGTGCAAAAATAAAAAGCCCGGGCCTGTTTCTTTTCTGGGCCCACGTGTCTGTGAGCAGTCCTCTTCATCAGATGCCCCCCGGGCTCCGTCTGGGCCCCCCCGCACCTGCCGCTCCCACTGGGCGCTCAGGATGGGGGAGGCCCTGCAGCTGGAAGGGCAGGAAGCTGGCGACTCGCCTCCGGGGGACAAACCAAAGTGCAGAGGGGGCCCTGGAGGACCCCACCCCCAGGAACAGAGGCGTCCTCGGGCTTCAGCGAGGCCAGCACGGACCCAGAGCCCGGAAGCCCACTGGGCATCCCTCCCACAGGCGCCCCTGGGCGGCTCCTCCTTGCCCGCTGGCTGGGTGCTGGAGCCCGGGAGGCAGCCCCGTCCCTGCCCTCGGGGAGCTCACGAGGAGACAGGGAGACCCAGGGGCCGAGGGCTGGGGCCACAGAGAGGGGTCCGGAAGACCTCCTGGAGGAGGTGGCTCCTGAGCTGAGCTCGGAAGGGAGAGCAGGAGTTCAGCAGAGTGACAGGGACAGGAAGGAAGCCGCAGGAGAGCACCGGGCCCTGGAGGCACCCAAGACGGTCGTGGTCACTAGCGTCCGACCAGGCAGGACTGCCGAAAGGACTCACCGGGTTTGTCCCCCCGTTTACCCATTTCTCTGCAAAGCAGTCACGGCCCACCTTCCCTGTGCCAGGCCTGCCACGCAGAAGAGGGTCCCATGAGGCCCTAGAAGGTTCTGGTTGCTCTCAGGCCAGGAGGGGAAACAGACGAGGAAAGAGATGACGGCCCCTGCGGCTCAGGCAGGGGCTCGGGAGAGGGAGATTGGAGTCCTTCCCGGGGCGTTAGCGTCCACACTGCCACTTGACCGGGGACAAGGAGGAGGGGCTGGCTCCGGCAGGCCGACGGGGGATCCGTCTGACACGGGCAAGTCCCCAGGCAGGGCCCTCCGCAGCGGAAGGCCGGAGTCAGAGCCAGAGACCCACCCTCGCAAATTCACCACAAGGACGGCCATGACCTGGCACAGCCACCGCCAGCCCACAGTCTCCGTGACCCCCGGGGGCGCCTGCTGAGGCCTGGGGTGGAGACAGCTGTGGCACGCGGAGGGCCAGGCCCCGGAGCTCCTGTCGGCCTCCCCCCCTCTTCTCCCCCTCTTTCTTCCTGGCGGGCCGGAGCGAAGCAGGATGCAGTCCCTGGAGGGCAGGGGGAAGGGAGAGGGCGGGAGGAGAGAAGCACAGTGCAGGCGGCCCCTCGGCCAGGGGTCAGGCCCAGAAGCTGTTTGCAGGAGACCCAGCCGTTCATGGCCGCGCTGAGTGTGCAGAATTTGTGACAAACGCCTGGAGGCGAGAGGGCTGTCTCTATCTAGCCCTTCTGTTTTTCATTTTTATTTTGATTGAGGTCACATTGGTTTATAACATTATGTAAATTTCAGGTGTACATCATGATATTTCGGCTTCTGTGTAGACTGTATCGTGTTCACCACCAATAGTCTAGTTTCCATCCGTCAACATACATGTGTGCCCCTTTACCCCTCGCCCTCCCCCCACTCCCTTCCCCTGTGGCAACCACCAAGCTGTTCTCTGTATCTATGTGTTTGTTTTTCTATCTTCCACGTATGAGTGAAATCATACAGTATTTGTCTTTCTTTGTCTGATTTATTTCACTTAGCATAATACCCTCAAGGTCCATCCATGTTGTCGCAAATGGCACAATTTTTCCTTTTTTACGGCTGGGTAGTATTCCATCGTGTATATATACCACATCTTCTTTATCCATTCATCCATTGATGGGTGACTTAAGTTGTTTCCAAGTCTTGGCTATTGTGAATAATGCTGCAATGAACACAGGGGTGCATATATCTTTTCAAATTAATGTTTTCATGTTCTTTGGATAAATAACCAAAAGTGGAATAGCTGGATTATATGAAGAAACCATCAACAAAACGAAAAGACAACCTACCAATTGGGAGAAGATATTTGCAAGTCATATATTCAATATGGAGTTAATAAAAAACTCATACAACTCAACAACAAAAAAACAAACAACTCGATCAAAAAATGGGCAGAGCATCTTGAGAAGAGATGCTCACATATTGAGGTATATGGGTAACTATTCGGGTTCAAAACTGATTCGGCTTGAACTAAAAAACCTGACTTAGGGCCTATCAAACATACACTGTACATCTGCTTAACCATTAAAGTAAAGAATACACCCTCTTGGGGCCGGCCCCATGGTGTAGCAGTTAAGTGCGCGTGCTCTGCTGCTGGCGGCCCGGGTTTGGATCCCGGGCGCGCACTGACGCACTGCTTGTCGACCCATGCTGTGGCGGCATCCCACATAAAGCGGAGGAAGATGGGCACAGATGTTAGCCCAGGGCCAGTCTTCCTCAGCAAAAAGAGGAGAATTGGCATCGGATGTCAGCTCAGGGCTGATCTTCACAAAAAAAAAAAAGGAATGCACTCTCTTAAGATAAGAATGCATACTGCCCCTCCTATGCCCTATTGGTAACGCCCAGATTAGTCTCTTCTTGACATCGTGGTCATGTTGACCTGCTGATTTGCAACTAAATACCTTTGAAATTTTGATGAAAATGTATCCTGGGTGTGTTTAATGTATGTTCTTTGTTCTAAAAATATATAAGACTGTACTGAAAACCATGCTTCTCCAGAACGCTTTCTAAGGCCTTGCCAGGTTATAATCCTCACTCTGGCTCAAGTAAACTCACTTTATTTCTTTTATCTATAGAATGGTTATTGGTTATTTTGTGTCGACGATCTGAACAGACGTTTTTCCAAAGAAGATATACAGATGGCCAACAGGCACATGAAACTATGTTCAACATCACTAATCACTAGGGAAATGCAAACCAAAACTACAATGAGATACCGCCTCACGCCCGTCAGAATGGCTATAATTAACATGACAAGAAACAACATGTGCTGGAGAGGATGTGCAGACAAGGGAACCTTCATTCACTGCTGGTGGGAGTGTAGACTGGTGCAGCCTCTGTGGAAAACAGTACAGAGATTGCTCAAAAAATTAAAAATAGACCTCCTGGCCCTTCTATTCAGCATGTTGCACAATAGTATTACTGACCACAGCACTCCACAGCTTACACACCCCCTTCAGGCTCTTTGCTGCTCAGAACCGTCCACCTGGCTCCAGCCCCGCCCGCCGCCCAGCAGCCCCTTCCCCAACGCCATCGGGGGTCTTTCTAATGCGCACGTCACCCCCAAGCTCAGAACCCCACAGCCCGCTGCCTTCAGAGCACGTCTGTGGTCCACGGCCCGGGAGGCAGCCAGACGCGGGCCTGGGGCAGGCTCTGAATCCCCACCCCTGCACCACACGGGCCAGGGCCAGGCCCAGGACCTCGCTGCAACCAGAGGGGCCACGGCGTCTGGGACACAGACGAAGACTGTGCGGCCCGAGCATCTGTGCTCAGGCGTGCGCTCCCTCAGCCCGTGCTGGGGAGCCGGGGCGGTGGGGTGACGGCACAGCACCCACCCTCACTCCTGAGGGACAGGCCCCCTTAAGAAAGCAGGGCACAGCTCCCTCAAAAGGGCAGTGCGTTATCGCAGGTGGAGCAATGTCCACTCTGTCAATAAAAAGAGAGGCCCTCCAGGACCTGAGGCCGGGCCGGGCGTCCCTCCGCACCTGAAGAGCCTCGTAGGGGCAGCGTTTATGGACCCTCTACTGCATTCCCGGCCCCGGGCTAAAAGACAGTGGGGAGTGTGAGGTGTGAAACGCAGTCTCTAGGAGGCCCTGCTGCTGGTGGCGACAGGAGCTGGACACCGAGTGGACGCTGAGACGTCCAGGGCCAAAGCCCCCTGGGGCAGCTGTCACTGCTGCCAGTGGCCTCTGCCTCCGGGAAGGTCCTGTCCTCTGGCCACTACAGCTCTTCACGGCTTTAACTCCCCTCCCACCTCCAGTCATGGTGGGCGGCCCCAACCTGCCCAGAGGGAGAGAGCCTCGGGGGTCTCCTGCCCGGATCCCCCATCAACGCGCGTGGCTGGGAGAGCTGTGCCCACACGCACACACACACACACACGAGCGTGCACACACATGCTGTGTTCGTTCATGCACGCACGTATACACCTGTGCACACATACTCACATGCACGCGCCTACATGTGCACACGTGCTGTGTTCCTGCACACACACTCCATGGCTCCCCGGCGTCCACACCGCAGTCTCGCGGAAAGTGACAAGAGTCAGTGTCACCATTGCGTCTCTGCAGGTTTCCTTGGCAACCTCTCCCTCATGCACAGTCACACTCGGTCTTGGGTCCCAAAGGCCCCTGGAGGAGCACGGCTCTTCCGACCTTCCGTGACCTTTAAAAAGAAGATCTTTCGGGGTTGCTGGACAGATCTTCCAGCACAGCACCTGGTCGTCGGGTTCTGGCCTCGGACGGGAGCGGGCAGCAAACGACCTGGACTCAACCTACTCTGACCCTAACACGCTGCTCGACCGTCTGGAAGCCACAACCTGGCTGAACCTCAGCTTCTCCAGGTCAGTGGAGCGAGGCCGCCGTTTGAGGCGCTGGGCGTGCCGAGGCCGGGCCGGGCACACGTGGTTGGTCCGTGGTAGCCGGTCCCAGGGCTCAGTTGTGACGTCGGGGGTCTGGGCTGGGGGCCCTGGAAGACAGGCAGCTCCATATGTCAACCTGGCAGGGGAGCCACAGGGAGCAGACAGAGGGCCTGTCCTGCAGCCCTGCAGCCCTCTCGGGAAGGGAAGAGGCACAGACGTGGCCCTGCCCCGTCAGAGCTCCGTGGCCCCACGGGGTGGAAAGGATCCCAGGCAGCACTGGCCGCCTGAGGCCCCGGAGGCGACAGCTCTGTGAACCGCAGTCACTTTCTCAGCCAAGGGTGGCAGGCCGTCCTGGGCCCACCCTCCAGCTGGATCCATGGGGCTGTTCTCCACTCAGCAGCAGGTGACCTTTCTGTGACCTGAGCCAGGGTGCGTCCCTTGCTCAGCCTCTGCATGAGTGCCTTGCCCTCGAGTCCATCCCCGCCAGCCCAGCTCTTCCCTGAACTCCAGCTCCTACTTCAGGGCCCCACCTCAGGGCCTTTGCACATGCCCTTCCTGATGCCCTTCTCTTCTCCCAGCAGATGTGCATGTCACCCGCTCCCTGGCTCTCTGCTCAATGGTGTGCTCATCACAGAGACCCACAGGAACAGCCACATCACCCCAGCCCCCAGCTCGCATGCCCCTCACCCCGCGCCCCTCACCCCACTGCTTGTCCCCCTGACATGTCTGTTCATTCATTCACTCAGTCATGATCTCGTCCTCGCATCTCTCTGGTCATCAGCGGCCTTCCCCTGCTAGAATATCAGCTTCTGGGACGCAGAAGACTGTCGTCCCCACTGCTCAGAGCCAAGATCCACGTCTGTCACCACAGAGCTGGTGACATGGCTCATTGAACGATCAGACCCAGCAAACACCGGGTGAGGGCCCGGCCACTGTCCCCGGGTCAGGACTGGCTCTGCCTGCCCACCAGCCCAGCCTCCCCTCACCTCCTGGGAGAGGGTGCTCGGCAATTCTACCTGTTTTAGTTTTCCATCTTGATAGAAAATTGTCCCCTGCTGCGGGGCCCACAGGCTGACGGGGAGCCGTTCCCCTGTGCGCAGAGTAACGTGCAGGGACTCGCCGCTGCTCCGTCGCTGACCATTCCCCGACCCTGCACTGTCCCTTCTCCACGCTCCTCTCACGGGTCCACCTGTGCCACACCCCCGGGCACTCCCCAGCCACGGCATCGGCCACCAGCCACAGTGTCCCGAGGTGGCCTGTGCTCCACACGCCCACGCCGACTGCCAACCACCCCCAATCCGGGGCCCGCATGACTGCCACTTTCCAGCTCCGAGGAGCTGTCTCAGCAGGCTCCACGTGTGGCCACCCACAGCCCCCGCAGGCGAGGGGCTATCCTGGCGTCTGGCTTCCACAAGCTTCCCAGCTGGCAGTAGCTCACAGATGGGCAGACAGACAGACAGACCCGGCTCAAATCCTGCCCAGTGGTGATCTTCTCAGAGCCTCAATGTCACATGTATAAACGGGCTAATGAGAGCACACGCACCCACAGAGCAAGCTTGAGGGGTGGACGGAATGAAGCTGGAATGGCAGGTGCCTGGCCACACCTTTGCCCTCAGGAAGCTCTAAGGATGCACGTCCAGGCACTGGTGGACCACATGGGAGACAGCCCACCTGTGTCACTGCCCTGGGGTCTCCTCCTCACAGTGGTTTCATAACGTGTCACAGTAGCCTCTGCCCCTGGGGCGGTCCAGCCCCTTCGCTCAGCCAGAATTGTCCCAGAGTTCCAAGGGAAAAGGCTAAGTGTCCGGATGCACATGAATGTGAGACACTCCTCTCAGCAGAGGCAAACGGGCCTGCCTAGCCTCGGCTCCCCGCCACGCACACGAACCAGACAGCGAGGAGCCGTGGGCACGGGCTCACCTGTGCCACCCTCAGGGAGCTGTTTTCCCTCTCTGGGCCACTGAGTCTTCATCAGGGAAGCAAAGTGTCAAGTGGGCTGAGGCTGGGCAAGACAGAAGCCCTAGGTTCTAGTCCCAGCCATTCCATGTGTGAGCTGGGTGTCTTGGACATTAAATCTCTGACCCTCTGTCTCCTCTTCTGTAAAATGGGACAGTAAGCGGGAATGGGACTCCCACTTCCTGGGGCTGAGGAACAGATAAAACCGGAGGGTGTGTGAGGCCCCAGAACAGGGCTGGGACCCTAGGCAGTACCCAGGAAGGCCACTCTGGCCAGCACCCACTCCCTGCCTGCAGGTGGCTCCCTGCTTAGCCAGGCACTTCGGGGGTATTTGTGGCAGTAACAGCAATGAGTTTCCACCTCCTCCCAGACCCCTAGCTGGACCGCATACCCAGACCCCCTTGTAGCTAAGTGTGGACACGTGACTGAGCTCAACCAGTGGGTGTGAGAGAGAGCATGTGGGCTGTTACGAGCCGAACTCTGTCCCTGAAAAATTTATAGGTTGAAGCCCTAACCCCCAGTCTCTCAGAATGCGGCCTTATTTGGAGATGGGGCTGTTGCAGAAGTAATCAGTTAAAATGAGATCATCAGGGTGGGCCCTAATCCAACGTGACTGGTGTCCTTAGCAAAAGGGGACATTTTTTTTTTAATTTTTATTTATTTATTTTCCCCCCAAAGCCCCAGTAGATAGTTGTATGTCACAGCTGCACATCCTTCTAGTTGCTGTATGTGGGACGCGGCCTCAGCATGGCCGGAGAAGTGGTGCGTTGGTGTGCGCCTGGGATCCGAACCCGGGCCGCCAGCAGCGGAGCGCGCGCACTTAACCGCTAAGCCACGGGGCCGGCCCGCAAAAGGGGACATTTGGAGTCACGGACACACACACAGAGAAGGCCCCGTGAGGATGGAGGGAGAGATTGGGGTGATATGTCTACAAACTGGGGGATGACAAGGATTGCCAGCAAACCCGCCTCCAGGCCTGAGGGCCAGTACCTGCTGTGTAAGCCTCCAGCCTGTGGTTCTTCGTCGCGGCAGCCCGAGCCGCCGGGGCCCCCTCGGCACTTTGTTTGGAAGACGGCTGGGCCACCATCAGCCTGCCCTCCTGCCACCTCTGTTACGCTGGCGATCAACCACCACGTGGGATCCCTGAATGTCACTCAGTGGGACGCCAGGCGTTAGGTTCCCTCATAGGTGCTGCTCCCGCTCTCCGGAGGGTCCTGCGAGAGGCGCGGCCCCGGGAGAGGCGCGGCCCTTGGAGAGGCGCGGCCCTTGGAGAGGCGAGGCCCGTGGAGAGGCGAGGCCCCGGGAGAGGCGAGGCCCCGGGAGAGGCGAGGCCCGTGGAGAGGTGCGGCCCTTGGAGAGGCGCGGCCCTTGGAGAGGCGAGGCCCCGGGAGAGGCGCGGCCCGTGGAGAGGCGCGGCCCGTGGAGAGGCGAGGCCCCGGGAGAGGCGAGGCCCGTGGAGAGGCGAGGCCCCGGGAGAGGCGAGGCCCGTGGAGAGGCGCGGCCCTTGGAGAGGCGCGGCCCTTGGAGAGGCGCGGCCCGTGGAGAGGCGCGGCCCCGGGAGAGGCGTGGCCCGTGGAGAGGCGTGGCCCGTGGAGAGGCGCGGCCCCGGGAGAGGCGTGGCCCGTGGAGAGGCGCGGTCCCGGGAGAGGCGAGGCCCGTGGAGAGGCGCGGCCCCGGGAGAGGCGCGGCCCCTGGAGAGGCGCGGCCCCGGGAGAGGCGCGGCCCGTGGAGAGGCGCGGCCCCGGGAGAGGCGAGGCCCCTGGAGAGGCGCGGCCCCGGGAGAGGCGAGGCCCCTGGAGAGGCGTGGCCCCGGGAGAGGCGAGGCCCCTGGAGAGGCGTGGCCCCGGGAGAGGCGAGGCCCCTGGAGAGGCGAGGCCCCGGGAGAGGCGAGGCCCGTGGAGAGGCGAGGCCCCGGGAGAGGCGAGGCCCGTGGAGAGGCGCGGCCCGTGGAGAGGCGCGGCCCGTGGAGAGGCGTGGCCCGTGGAGAGGCGCGGCCCGTGGAGAGGCGCGGCCCCGGGAGAGGCGTGGCCCGTGGAGAGGCGCGGTCCCGGGAGAGGCGAGGCCCGTGGAGAGGCGCGGCCCCGGGAGAGGCGCGGCCCGTGGAGAGGCGCGGCCCCTGGAGAGGCGCGGCCCCGGGAGAGGCGCGGCCCGTGGAGAGGCGCGGCCCCGGGAGAGGCGAGGCCCCTGGAGAGGCGTGGCCCCGGGAGAGGCGAGGCCCCGGGAGAGGCGAGGCCCCGGGAGAGGCGCGGCCCTTGGAGAGGCGCGGCCCTGGGGAGCTCCGGGCTGTTGTGAGAAAGGGTTGTGGCAGCAAGCAGAGACACCCCCACGGCAAAGGCAGAGGCTGTGCACCGAGAGCTGCTGTAGCAGGGCCTCGGCCACCGTCCCCTGAGTTTGGCAGAGATTCAGAGGCAGGCAGAGGAGTGGGTGTGCTTCACAGAGGAGAAAAGGGGGCTCAGGGGTGCCCTGAGGGGAGGGGGGGTGGCTCACTAGGAGGGGGCGTCCAGGGCACTGTGGGGGGCAGGTCTGGCTCTCCCGGGTTGGTCCTGAGTTGGAAGCGGGACAGAATTTAGGGAAGCTGTCAGTTACTGACAGAGTCTTGGCGGATGGGTGCAGGGTTACTGTTTGGCTCCTGGCTTGTTGCTGAAGACAGCTCTCACTGACACCCGCTGTGTCCTGGGCTGGCTGCTGCAGGCCGTGGGTCAGAGCACTGTCCTCTCATGGTCTGGCCACATGGTCTGGCCACGGTCTGCTTGTATATTTAGCCTCTCACGGAGGACACTGAGATTTTAGATAACCTGCTGGCCAATGGACATCTATCTGAGTGGGGGCAGGAATGTCCAGGTGTGTTGGGCCTGGACCCATGTGTCACTGGGAACAAAGGACCCAGGAAACCTCCCAAGTGAAGGTCGGAAACTCATCCACTCCCTGCCTCGGGAAACCCCCGGGGAGCACCCACTTTAGGCCAGAGATCCTGGCATCCCGGGTTGCCGCGATGATTAGTTATGGCCTATCATCCCCCATCCTGTGGGCTTTGTGGACAGTGCAGGGGACATGGCAGGAAAGGCTGCTGGGAGGAGAGATGCCTTCCAGCTCATCCTGCCTCAGCGTGAGGAGAAGAAACTGGCTGAAGAAGGCAGCAGGAAGGGTAATCCAGGTGGAGGGCACAGCATGTGCAAAGGTCCAGAGGCTCGATGCTAGAGGCTGCTGAGGGCGGTTAACCGTTGCTGGAGTGAGGGAGTAGAGAAGGGCAGGAAGTAAGAGGTGAGGCCAGCAGGGTGAGATCACAGGGCCCGTCCTGGCTGTCCCCTGAGGCTCACCCCGCTGACACAGCCACAGTGAAAGAGGCTGAACATCTCCATGTTCAGACGCGTGGCAGTTACCAGAAAAAAACAGGAGAATCACCAAACAACAGTCAGAAAACAGTAAGAGAATTCAGTGAAGGAGGAGGGAAAATTAAGCTACAAAAACAGCCCTCAGGTGTCTCCTGACCAGGGGGGTGGGGGAGGAGCCTCGTCTGCGACTGCGAGGAGAAAGGTGTAGTACCCTGGAATGAACCGGATGAGCACCCGCTGGGCCTTTACGGGGAGGTTTCCAAACACTCCCAAGCAAAGGCTGAAGCAATGGAAACGACAGCCTCGATTCTGGTGTAAAAAGACTCACTGTGACAAAAGCCTAAATTCTGCAAAAGTCAGGATGTACATTTAGCATCATCCCCAAGAAAATATCAGCAGTTTTTTCCTAGACAAGTTGATTCCAAAGTTCACATGGCAAAGTGCAGAAGAAGCGCCAGGAAACCCTGGTGAAGAAGGGCAGGTGGGGGAGGTGGTGCTGGCGTTTAGACGTGCGTAGGGCCGTGTTAACACGGCATGGCTGGCGGATTGGGGGCGGGAGAGAAACAGCCCCAGCTGGACATTGCCCTACGACGAAGGGCGTCTCAGGCTGCTGGGGTGTGAAGGGCCTTCTACCACATGGTCTTGGAACTGTCAAAAAAACCAAATCCACGCCTGGTAAGAAGAGACTTAATCCGAAAGGATTAGTGGTGGGGCAATGACTATTGGGGGGAGGGGCTCTGACCACGAGGTCTGCAAGCCTCTCAAGAAGTAGGCGACAAGAGTTTGGGGGGGGCGGGGTTGGTGTTTTTTGTAATTTTTTTACGGAGAGAAGTAAAGAAACCCAGAAAGAACTGAGAGGTGGGAAACCGGGTGAAAGGGTGGGTGTGGGACAGGGGCCAGAGACTGTCCCCCTAGGCCGGCGGTCCCAGGAAGCCGTCTATGCCAGCCTGTGGGCCAAGTTCCGGGGCCTGGAGGGAGGAGAAAGGCGTAGCCCAAGTTTGGTTAACGCGCATTTTGTCCCCGTGGATCAGGGGGGCACGCAGTTCTGCTAATCGTTTATGAGGCAAAGAAAGGGGTTTGGAGGGTCTGTCCTTGTCACAGAGAAGCAGTGGCACCATGAGTGTCATCTAAGCCACACAGGACAGGGCTTCTCTGCGGTGAGCTGTTTTCCAGAACAAAAGCTGAGGGTTCTTAGCTGTATCCAGGAGCCCGGGGCTCAGGTACAGTCAACGCTGTCTGAACCAGCGGATCAACGTTGGGAAAAGAGAAAATGGGGTCTGGATTCTACAGCACCCCAGAACAAACTCCCAGTGAATCAGAGACTGAAATGTAAGTCGTGAAACTACACGATTGCCTGAGGAATCTGAGAGTGGGAAAGCCTTCTAACTGTTACTCAAAGGCAGACACAATAAAGGAAGACGCCGGCGACACCGATAGATGAATTGTGCGTGTACATGTGAAACAGAGAGCGCGGGAGAAAGCGGAACACTCGTGGAGTCACAACACACGGAGTGGAAGTCAGCGTGGAGAAAATCTCTACACTTCACATCACAGTCAGGGGCTGACCTCCCTAACAGATACAGAGCTCTGGATAGAACAGGGGAGAAAAGACCAAAAGCTGATGGAAACAACAGGAGGGTGGACAAAAGACAGGGACAGAGAGATCACAGAGAGAAAGGCCAACTTATGGAAGCAGGCTGCCCCTCGCCCACAACAAGAGAAATGCAAATGGAAGTCCCCGAGATCCCCCTTCCCCATCAGAGCGTCGCTGTCCCAAAGCTGGACAAGGCGCTCCCTCGGCAGGTGGGCGGAGACAGGCACCCTTGCCACTCCTGCGGGGACAGAAGGACAAAGCCGGAGGGAAATCTGTGACATGTGACAGAAGTGCAGGTGCAGGTACCTGTAGACCCAGCAATCCCAAAGCCACCTGAAGAGACACCCCACAAAGGAGAAATAGCATATGCACAAGGATGTCGTCACGGCAGTATCAGTAATGTCAGAACAGGGGCATCTCAGCCGTCCTTCCACAAGGGTCTGGCTGGGTAAACCAAGGCACAGCTCCAGCCAAGACCAACTCTTAGGGGACCAGGAGCTGAGGGGAGAGTCTGGAGGCGGCACAGTGCTGGGAATCATGCGTGTCCCAGTCGGCCAGGCTGGGAGACCTTGCCGATCACCCTGGGCTTCATTCAGCCAGAAGGACCAGGCGTTAAGAGTAGACGTCCCAGCCCTAGACTCAGGTCTACACCAGATCCACCCTAACAAAGCTTAAAAGCAAGCCTCAGAAGGACCATGCTGACCCTCCAGTAAGAGAACTGATGGCCAGGACACAATTCAACAGTCCAGACTCAACCGAGCGGGATCCACCATGTCCAGGCCACGTAAAAAGGCGAGATGTGAAGAATCAGGACAACAGGACACACAACCAGGGGAGAAATACAACAGTCAACAGAAACATATCCAGAGACGCTGGAATCAGCAGACAAGCACTGTGAAGCAGCTGTTAGAAATGTGTCCAAGAACACAGAAGAACAAACGGCCGCAATGAGAGAACAGAGGAGAATCGCAGCGGAGAAATGGAGTGTCCTAAAAAGAACAAAGTGGAAATTCTGACACTGAAAAGTACAATATCTGGAGTGAAGGTGTCGTTGGGTGAGCTTTACAACAGTGGAGACTGTGGAAGAAAGAGTTAGTGGACTTAAAGGCAGATAATAGAGATTATCCAATTATGTACTGAATCCATCATTGGAGTCCCACAAAGGGGGGAGAGAAAGATTGTAGCAGGAAAAAGATATGAATTTGAAGAAATGATGGCCAAAATTTTCCCAAATTTGATGAAAAATATCCCACAAATCCAAGACTTTCAACAAACCCTTGGCAGAACACATACATACACACCACCAAGGCACTTTATAATAAAATGCTGAAAACTGAACATAAAAATAAAACCTTAGGGGCCAGCCCGGTGGCGTAGTGGTTAAGTTCACACACCTCACTTTGGCAGCCCAGGGTTTCCGGGTTCAGATCTTGGGTGTGGACCTACACACCGCTCATCAAGCCATGCTGTGGTGGCATCCCACATACAAAATAGAGGAAGATGGGCGCAGATGTTAGCTCAGGGCCAATCTTCCTCACCAAAAAAATAAAAATAAAATAAATAAATAGATAAAACCTTAAAAGCAGCTAGAAGAAAATAAAAACATTACATATAGGAGAAAACATAAGAAATACTTCTAGCTTCTCATTAGAAATGATGTGCTGTGACTTGAATGTTTGTGTCCCTCCAGAATTCATACGTCGAACCAAACCTCCAAAGATCGTGGTATTAGGAGGTGACTAGGGGATGAGGGTGGAGCCCCTTGATGGGCTCTGTGTCCTTATAAAAGAGACCCCGGAAAGATCCCTTGCCCCTTCCACCAGGTGAGGACACAGCAGGAAGAGGGCCCTCGACCACCCGTGCTGGCACCCTGACCTTGGACCGTAGGAAAACCTCTAAAAAGCTTTTTAAGGAGGTATAAATGAGTCAATAGAGGAGACGTAACGGAATAGTAAAAAATGCTCTATCAAATTAGAGAAGGCAGGAAAAGAGGGGGAAAGAGACAAAACACAAATGTAATAAACAACCTCATGCTGTGTGCCTCCGGGAGCACAGCAGTGTAGAGAATATAGCTTCACTTACGGAAAATAAAAGCAAATCCTTCCCTTGTGAACTGAACTTTCAATTTACAGAAAAGACAGAGACATAGGACCAAGCTAAACAACATGAGGCGGAAACCCACTGATGCAGGACGAGGACTTTATCCAGACAGCTGGCCCAGCCCTTCGCAAGTCAACGTCATGAAAAAAAGTGTGGAACAACTACATTTTTAATCTAAAACCTTAAGTCTAGAAGGAACTCTTCTAGATTAAAAGATGCTAAAGAGACAAAGAAGAGATGCACTGCATGAAACTTGGTTCAAACCAACAGCCACAAAAGAGATTTGGGGACATTTTGGACACTTTCAACCTAGACAGGGTGTTAGATGATATCTGAGAATTGGTTGCTAATTTCTTAGGTGTCATAATGGTATTGTGGTTTTGTGTGTAAAAAATGTCCTTTTTTTTTTTTTGCTGAAATATTTGCCCTGAACTAACATCCATTGCCAATCTTCCTCTTTTTCTTTTTGCTGAGGAAGATTAGCCCTGAGCTAACATCTGTGCCAATCTTCCTCTGCTTTACATATGGGACGCCTCCACAGCATGGCTGGTGAGTGCAGTATGTCCACGCCCAGACCGGAACCCACAAACCCGGGCCAGCAAAGCGGAGTGTGCAGAACTCTAACCATTCAGCCACGGGGCCATGCCCAGAAATGTCCTTATTTTTAACAGACACAAATTGAAAGATTAGGGGTCAAGCGTCACGATGTCTGCCATGAATATTGAAACGTTCAGCAAAAAATTCGAGGAGGGAAGGAGAGAAAGAACGTGCATGGCAATCTGTTTATAATTGTTGAACCGAGGCGGGCAGACACAGGTGTTCATTGTGTGATTCGTCCATATTATTCTTCCATTATGAAAATTTTCATAATTAAGAAAAAATCCTGCAGTTACTCACAGATCAGATTTCCAGGAGGCTCAACCATCTGGTGCACAGGCACTCGCCCAGAAGTTAGCAAGATGGGCCGCTCACGGCCAACATGGCAGCCGCCAAGCTCTCCAGGCCAGGACTACCTGGGGGGCAATTATTGACCAAGCCCGGGATGCTCCCTCCCGCCCATCTGCTCTGAGTTCTGACTGGGGATCCATGTGGTTTGCAAGAAGCTGACTCCACCCCAATCTGGACATTCTATCCTCTGACCACAGAGACTGGGTCAAGGACCCATGTGACTGTCAGCCCAGTCATTTCAGAGTGGACGTGAATGAAGACACCATAGCCTCAGGAGATGTGGCAAATAGCATTGAGAACACAAGGGAGCTAGCACAAGCCAACCCTGCAGAAAGAGCATGCAGAGGTTAAGGACTGGGTCCTGGTGACGTCCTGGAACCACTGGAGCATGCTTCACCTGAAGCTGCCACTACTGCCCGGTTGGTCTGTTGTAGAAGCCAATAGATTCACTTTGGCTGCATTTCTGTTGCTTGCAACCTAAAGCTTCCTTTAATGCTATACAGTTGGATAGGGGAATCCTTCAGGCCCTCATTACAGCCTTACATCAGTAAACAAGATTCGCATACAATTCTGAAACATATATCTTGTTTCCAGAACTCAGGACTGTAGACCCTAAAAATCAGGAGAGGAAAGGGCAGCTGCAGGCGGGCACACCAACCGCATGGGACAGCGAGGGCTGACGGCACACACGCAGAGGGGCTCTACACAAAACAGGAGGCCCAGGCGCTTGCCCTCCTGCAGAACTAGGGAAATGCAAACTAAAACCACAACAAGAGGGCTCGCCCAGTGGCGTAGTGGTTAAGTTCATGTGCTCCACTTCGGCGGCCCAGGGATTGCAGGTTTGGATCCTGGGTGCAGACCTACACACTGCTCATCAAGCCATGCTGTGGCAACGTCCCATATAAAATAGAAGAAGGTGGGCAAAGATGTTAGCCCAGGGCCAGTCTTCCTCAGCAAAAAGAGGAGGACTGGCGTGGCTGTTAGCTCAGGGCTAGTCTTCCTGACCAAAAAAACACAACAAGATACTGTCTCATACCTCCAGGCTGGCAAAAGTTCCAGTGCTGGTGAGGGTGTGTAATGCCTGGAATCCTATGCACTACTGGGAGGAGGGTCAACTTGTGGAAGGCACTTTAGATAGCAATTTGGCTCATATATACACACATATGTATGCGTGTGTGTGTACATTGTATTATATGTATGTGTATATGTGTATTTACATGTACACGTATATATATATATATATATATATATATATATGGCAAAATATTAACAATTGGTGAGTCTAATTAGAGGGCGTGCAAGTGGTCATTGTCTTATTCTTGGACCCCAGAGGGAGGGTGAGGATAAGGTTGAGCAAATCTGAAAAGACAGCGGCTGAGCACAGGGATGTCTGATCAAGTCATGGCAAATCCAAAAGAATCAACAAATAAAGTGTTTTAGAATTAAGAAATAAGTTGAGGGCCGGCTCCGTGGCTTAGCGGTTAAGTGCGCGCGCTCTGATGCTGGCGGCCCGGGTTCGGATCCCGGGCACGCCCCAAGGCACCACTTCTCCGTCCAACCCGAGGCCGAGTCCCATGTACAGCAACTAGAAGGATGTGAACCTATGACATACAACTATCTACTGGGGCTTTGGGGGGAAAAAAATGAATAAATAAAATCTTTAAAAAAATAAAAAAAAATAAAAAAAAGAAGTAAGTTGAGCAGGTTTGCTGGATACAAATCAAGATACAAACATCTACTCTGTTGCTATATACCAGCAACAAACAACTAGGAAATGGAATTTTAAAAAGATGCTATATTAGTCAGAGTTCTCCAGAGAAACAGAACCAACAGGTGTATGTAGAGAGAGAGATTTATTTTAAGGAATTGGCTCACGCGATAGTGGAGATTTGGTGAATCTCAAATCTGCAGGGTGGGAAGCAGGCAGGCAACTCAGGGAAGAGTTGAAGTTTGAGCCCAAAGGAAGTCTCAGAATTCCCTCTTCCTTAGGAGAGGTCAATCTTTGCTTTATTAAGTCCTTCAACTGATTGGATGAGGCCCACCCACATTATGCAGGGTAATCCTCTTTACTCAAAACCCATCAATTTAGACGTTAATCTCACCAAAAAAAACACCATCACAGAAACTTCCAGACCAAATATCTGAGCTCCATGGCCAGCCAAGTTGAAACATTAAGTTAACCATCACAGATACCATTTATAATAATGGTAACGAAATATGTGGAAGTTATAGAGAAGAAAATGAAACTTTATTGCATGTCATTAAAGGAGATCTAGATAAATGGAGAGCGACACAGGTATGTTTAAAAAACAAACATATGGGGCCAGCTCCATGGCTTGGCGGTTGGGTGCGCAGGCTCCACTGCTGGCGGCCCGGGTTGGGATCCCAGGTGCGCAGCGGCGCACCGCTTCTCTGGCCCACCGCTTCTCTGGCCGTGCTGGGGCCGTGTCCCACATGCGGCGGCTGGAAGGATGTGCAACTGTGACATACAACTACCTACTGGGGCTTTGGGGGGAAAATAAATAATTAAATAAAAATCTTTAAAAAAAAAAAGTATGTGGATTGGAAGACCCAAAAATATTATAAAGATATCATTTTCCCCCAAAATGATTTGTAGAGTCAATGCAAAGCCAATCACAATCCCGTGTGTGTGTGCACATATAGAATTTGATGATCTGATTCTGAAATTTCCGTGGCATTACCAAACGCCAAGAACAGCCAAGATCGTCTTGAAGGATAACAAGGTAGGAGGCCCTCCCTGCCCTGCCAGATCCCAGAGTTCCTCTGAGGCTCTGGGGACGCCAACCGCGAGGTGTCGGAGTCTTGGTGACGTGTCCACAATGGAGCACGGCCTGGCCTCTCCGCTGGGGTAGACGAGAGATCAAGGGAAACAGGACGGTTTGGAGACCTGATTATAGAGGAAAAAAGATTAATTAGACTCCTGCTTCATACTGTCCACAAAAATCAAAGCCAGGAAAAAATAATTAATAAATTAAAAATCAATACCAGGTGGATTAAAGACTGAAATATGAACAATAAATCCACAGATCTTTTGGAAAGGCACACAGGAGAAAATCTTCGGGATAGGGAGAAATTTCTTAAGCAAGACGCAAAGGGCACAAATCGTAAAGAGAAAGAGGCAGTAATTGTACTACATTAAAATGTAGTCCTTTGTTTTATTAATCTTATAACTGGAAGTTTGTACCTTTTGACCCCCTTCATCCATTTCACCCAGCCCCCTCCCCCCACCTCTGCCCACCACCAATCCGATCTCTGGATCTGTGAGCTCGAGGGGATTTTTTTTAGATTCCACATATAAGTGAGAGCATACAGTATTTGTCTTTCGCTGCCTGACGTATTTCACTTAACATGAAGGTCCGTCCATGTTGTTGCAAATGGTAAGATTTTCTCTTTTTTTATGTTCCATTGTGTATATATACTGAACGGCTGACTGATATTCCATCGTGTGTCTACACCAATCTTCTTTATCCATTCATCCATCGATGGACACTTAGGTTGCCTCAGTGTCTTGTCTACTGTAAGTAATGATGCAACGAACATAAGGATGTAGATACGTGTCCGAGATAATGATTTTGTTTCCTTCAGATAATACCCAAAAGTGGAATTGCTGGATCATATGGTAGTTTTATTTTTTATTCCTTGAGGAACCTCCATACTGTTTTCCACAGTGGCTGCACCAGTTTACATTCCCACCAACAGTGCACAGGGTTCCCTTTCCTCCACGTCCTCAGAACGCTTGATATTTCTTATCTTTTTGATGATGGCCATCCTAACAGGTGGGGGATGATATCTCGTTGTGGGTTTGATTTGCATTTCCCTGGTGATTGGTGATGTTGAGCACCTCTTCCTGTAGCTGTTGGCCATCTGTATTTCTTCTTTGGAAAAATGTCTGTTCAGATCCTCTGTCCATTTTTTAAGCGAATTGTTTGTTTTTTTGCTATTGAGTTGTATGAGTTCTTTATATATTTTGGGTATTAACTCTCATCAGATATATGATTTGCAAATATTTTCTCACTTTCCATAGGTTGCCTTTTCATTTTGTGGTTGGTTTCCCTTGCTGTGCAGACGCTCTTTAGTCTGATGTAGTCCCACTTGTTTATTTTTGCTTCTGTTGCCTGTACTTTTGGTGTCAAATCCAAAACACTCATTGCCAAGACTGATGTTGAGGAGCTCACCGCCTATGCTTTCTTCTAGGAGTTCTATGGTTTCGGGTCTTATGTTTGAGTCTTTAATCCATCTTGAGTTGATGTTTGTGTGTGATGCAAGATGGGGGTCCCGTCTCAATCTGTTGCCTGTGGCTGTAAAATTCAGTACTTCCTTCTGTTCAGCAGACCCCACACGGAAAACGAAACAAGAAGCTACAGTTGGGAGAAGATGTTTGCAGCACCGATGACTGGCAAAGCCTCGTTCAGGAAATAGATAAAGAACTCTGAACTATTTACGAGGGAAAAGACCAAAAAAATCATTTAAAGAATGGACAAAAGAGCAGGTAGTTCACAAAAAAGGAAATTCAAATGGCAAGTGAACACAAGCAAAGAGGCAGGACCTCATGGGTCCTTACGGAAATGCAAATTAAACCACAATGAATACTATTTCACACTCTCTGCGTTGTCCAAAACGTTAGAATCTGACAGAACCAAGTGTTGGAGGGGTGTGGAGCAACAGTCCGTTGCACAAGCTGCTGCCAGGTGGCAAACTGGTACCCCCCCTCTAGGAATCAGCCAGCGGCCTCCAGGAAAGCTGAAGTCGTGCAAACCACTGACAAAGCCACTCTACTTCTGGGTGTTTTCAGTACATAGTGCTCACCATGCAGGCCCCAGGTGATGTTTGCAGTGTCCGCAGCAGCGCTGTTTTCAAGTGTGGTGCAGGCATACGGTGGATACCACACGGAACCGGAGTGGATGGACTGCGGCTGCACACGTCACCTGGCCACAGAAGCAAGTCACAAAAGGGTTCCTGTAACGTGACACAGTTATGTCAAATTCAAAAACAGACGAGAGTAAACAGCACACGTTTGGGGATGCACACATGGGTGGAGAGGCTGTGACTAAAGGCCAGGAAATGACTATCACCAAAGTCAGGTTAGTGGTTCCAAAGGGAGGGAGCAGAGAGGCTCCTGGGCAGCAGCCAAGTGGGTGGCAGTGGTGCCACCGGGGCCCACGTTACTGTCCTCGTGTGTCCACGATGCACTTCACATGATCCCGTGGAATGCTGGCAGCAGCCGCGAGATGGCCAGACCATCGTCATCTCCTGTGAGCAGCAAAGAGGCTCATCCAGGTCACACCAAGGTCAGCCAGGTCCGAGCCAGGACTCAAGCCCAGAAATGCCTGCCTTTTCGTCCCACGGGGCTCTGCCACCCCAGCGTCCCACCTCCCTTACGCCGCAGGTGTGGGCATACACAGGCACACACTCACACCCACGGTCGCATGCTCATACATAGACTCACACTCACACACACACACCCCTACTGATACATGCACAGATGCTCACACACTTACACACAGCCACACTGACCCACAATGGGACTTACTCCTTTCCGAGGCCGATTGGGTCAGGACCCAAGATCAGCCAGTCACAGTCCTTGGCCAGGCAGGTTAGACCCCCACCTGAGAACAGGAGCCCAGCTTCTGGACTGTCCGATATGAAAGCCCAGGAGCCTTGGGGACCCAGGGACACCCACCAGCCAGAGAGAAGCCTCCTCCCTCCCTCTCTCTCCACCCCCCATTCACCTCCCAAAGTTGACATCGTGCTCCAGCCTAACATCATGTAGCCTCATCCTGCCAGTGATGACCTGGGTCTCCCCAAGAGCAGAGCCAGAAATCACCACGTGCGTTGAACATGTGGATTCCTCACCTGGACATCCCATAACCAAGACTATGATCAATTTCCCCAAGTGAAAAACAAGACATGAGATGGAGGGTCTAGAAAACTCTGCTGAATGAATGAATGAATGAGTGATTAGCCTCCCGTCCCTTTGTCCTGCCCTCTCCTGGCTCCTGCCCATCAGCATTTAACATGGTCTCTTCCGTCCTTCTCAAAAAGGAGAAAGAGCCACCAAACCCACCCATCTCATCTCCCCTTTGAAGCCAAACGTTGAGTCCAGGGATCCTTGCTGCCTCGGGCTCATGCTGCCCCTCCCTCCCAGGAACCCCTCCCCAGGCACTGACAGCACTCTGCTGGAGTCGCCAGGGACCCGGGGCTGCACGATTTTCCAATTTTCCATCCTTACGTCCCTTCTTATCCTTGCTTCATTCAGCCCCTGATCTCCCTCTCCCCATCTCCCTCTCCCTCTTCCTCTCTCTCTCCCCCTCCCTGTGTCTCTGTCTCTGTCTCTCCCTCCCTGCCCCTCCCTCCCTCCCTTTCTCTCTCTCTCTCTGAAAACTCACCTCCCGTGGACCCCGCCCCCACACGAGCTGGAGCCTGCACACAATAGGAGCTCAAGCGGCATCTTCTCCCTCCAGCCAGTGCGTTTGCTCTGCACACACCCACCAAGCTCCCACCACGTCAGGCTCCAAGGACCCAGGGGTCATCCCCAGCAGGCGGGCCCAGAAGGTGGACAGAGGGGCTGGGTGCCTCCGGACACGGGACCGGCTGCGAGCCCAGGAGATTGTGGTAGGTGGGGATAGCTGGAGCCCCTGACACTGCAGCGTCTGGGGGCCCTCAGGAGGGGCCGGCCGGGCAGCAGATTTCAAGAGAACATGGGACAGACAGCGTTTAATGTGGTGCCAGGGCTCACAGGGCCCTGGGAACCCAGGCAGCCAGGCAGACACATGGGGAAGACAGCTGATTCCCTAGGACGGGGCACGAGCTTCGCTGCATCACCAGACAGAGCAAACAGACCCACGTCCCCTGACATGGGGGCGGCTCTGCTGCTTCTCCACGGTCCTCTGCGTGGCGTGCTCCAGGGGAGGCTGCGGGGACCTTGCTGTCTCGCATGAGTTCCCAGGCCAGCCCCTTGTTTGTGGGAGGGCCCTGCAGCCCAAACCTGGCTCCTGCGGGCCCCAGGGGTGCAGTGCAGGGCCTGCTGTGCAGGGGCCTTGAGGAGGGTCCCAAGCGCAGCTGTATTCCCTTTGATGCCCCTGTGGAAAGCTGTCTCCTTTCCTTCATTTCATGGTCACCACGGTCACGCCCTCTTAGCTACCATGACAGCTGAATTTTACGTTTGTTTCTGTCCGTCACCCCACAGACCACCAAGTCCATAAATGCCACACGTGTCAGGGCAGGTGGTATCCAGCAGGGCATCTGGCTACAGTCCCAACAGGGGCAACATCGACCGGGGGCTGGCCATGAGCCCCACAGGCATGAACCCATGAACCCTCACCATGAACCTGCAACACCCATGTTACCCTAAGTCAACTCCATTGACCAACGTCACACAGGGTGAGGAGCTGGGATTTGAATGGGACCATAGACCCCAGGCCCACACATTTACCACTGCACTTGTGATCCTAGATTGTTGTGGGGGCAAGATGGCAAAGTGAAGTTCCCTTTGCAGAGGGGAGGGAATGACCCCTGCCTTCCAATGCTGAGCTGCCATGAAAGATCTGTGGGTCCAGAAGCAGCTCCCTTTTAGTTGTATGTATTTTTTCTAGTGTCTGCTATCTACTAGGTCCTTCAGTAAATATTTATTAGATGGATGGTGAATGAATGGATGGATGGATGGGTGGGTGTATGGACAGACGGACCAGTAGGTGAGGGGGTAAGTGGGTGGCTAGGTAGCTGGCTGACTGGATGGATGGATAGTTGAATAGGTGAACGAGTGGGTGAGAGGGTTGGAGAATAGTTGGACAGGAGGAGAGCTAGAGGGGAGGATGAAGGGTGACTGAGTGGATGGATGGATGGATGGGTGGGTGGATGGATGGGTAAGTGAGTGGATGGATGGATGGAAGGCTGAGTGGATATGTGGTGTTAAGGTGAGATTGTTTTTTATGGCCTCGAGCTGGCTCTTTATGCATAGGAATGATTATTCAGAAATTAGTTTTTCAAAAATTAAATTTTTACTTATTAATGTTAGAAACTTAGGTTTTTTCCCTTAAACTATTAATTCAATCTACTAATCGTATCGTTATACTTATAAGTCTAACAAATTTCAAAATTCTTTTTAAAGGTTTCTTTGATTAACTTTAGGTCCCACTTTCAAACTAACTTAATAAAACACCTTCAAAACTTTAATTACACTAACAAACTTAATGTATTTTGTTCTATCTGATAAATTTTCCCAAATTGTTAAGTGATTCTTATGAATCTAAAAAGATAACCTTCTAATATGATGAATCTTAGATTCCTTTAAATGTCTCAACACTGTATATAAACTTTATGGGATTTCAACCGAAAATCATAAGTCTAAATCAAGAAATTAAGTATATATTTTAAATTTGAATTAAAAGGTTCACTTGTTATTCTGATAGCCCAAATTCTCTAAAACATCACAAATGCTGACAACATCAATGATGCCCAGGTTCCCTCACACAAAAATATCAATACTATGGAGTTGATACCATAAAACATTTCTTTACTTAATTCTAAATACACCTTTGGGTTCAAATGTGCTTATTCACTAAGAAAACAACCAAGAGATTTGGGGGGCATTATCTTGGTTATCTGAGGTTGCAAAATACTAGCATCCCAAATCTCTTGGTTTTTCAGTGCACTGAAGTTATTTTCATCCACCACACAGATGAGATTCACAGAGACCTATTTATGTTTTATTACAGGGAATTCTGAACTTAGAGTTTGGTCTTCAACCCTTGACCCCATACAGAACACCATCCCGGTCCTCTCACACACATCTGCAAACCCCATCTGGAGAGTCTATTGGGTTTTGCATTTATCAGACCATCTATGATGGGCATAGTCTTCCAGGTAAGACCACACATTCTAGGAATTAAAATGACACTATTGGATGCTGCAAATATCAAAACTGAGTTGGAATTTGTGGACCAGACTTCTAAGATCATACCACTGATATGCAGTGTTTGGATAAATGGATGGGTGGGTGGATGAGCGGGTAGACCATGATCTAGTGGATGGGTTGGCGGGCAGATGTACAAGTAAGTATATAAATAGGTGGATGGAAATTTTATGAGTGTGTTGGTAAGTGGGTAGTAGGGCAGGCGGATAGGTGAGTGAACTGGTCAATGAGTAGGTGGGTGTATGTGTGGGAGGATAATGCATGGGTGAGTGGATGGGTGATGGGTAGATGGGATATAGATGGAGGAGAGGCAGGTGGGTATGTGGATGGATAAGTAGTTGGTTGAGGAGATGGATGTGTGGGTGTGCTAAGGGGTGGGTGGGTAAATTGAGAGATGGGTGGGGCAATGAGGCAATGGATAGGTGGATAGACTGGTGGGTAGATGAATTTTGGGATATACGGGAGGAAACATGCTAAGTTAGGTTTGTGAGTGGATGAGTGAGTAGGTAGATTCAGGGATAGATGCTGGATGGGTGGGTGGGTGGGTGGAGAGATGGATGGGTGGATAGATAGAGGAATGGTTGGACGGGTGGGTAGGTGAGTAGATGGATGGAGGGGTAGGTGGGTGGATGGTAAAGTAGTCAATAAATAAGGTTCTAGTTTAGCAGACTCTCATCCCCCTGAGAATTCTCTCAGAGGTCCTGGGTCCTGGTCCCGGCTCTTTCACAAACTTGCTTTCTGACTCAGAGTGAGCGTCTGCCCTCTCTTGGCTGTTTTCCCATCTGCTCCGTGACCATCATAGAATAGAGAGACTTGATTGGCTGTGCCCACTCCAGGCCTCCAGCCCAAGGCCGGGTGCCTGGGAGTCACACCCCAGACACCGTCCTTGCCAATTGGGGTCAGGGTCAACGGCCTCTGGCCAGACCCATCCTCTTGGGACGAGCTCAGACAGGGAAAGAACACTGTGCCCCGCTGGTGGTTGCCATGGAAAACTCTTCACTGCTTGTTTTTCTCCTCAGCTGATTAAGGAAAGAGACTCATACAGTGACAGAGCATCACTGGGTCTCGCCTCCGGCCAGCTCTGACTTATCCCCTGACATTTCCCAAGAGCCAGCTAACCTTTTCTGCCACAAATAGACTGATGCGGGTCCCTCGAGGCCATCTGGCCTGCACAGGGTCCTGTCTTAGGGGAGTTGGGGACCCAGAGGACACGAAAGGGAGCCAGACAATGATAATAATCGGACAAGAGGACAGACTGTTCTGTGGGACCAGCGAGCACAGGGCCGCTGGGAGAGCCGCAGGAAAACAGACGCCCTTCAGAGAGGTTGGCCACTGAGACTCACTGCCCCATGAGGTGGTGAGCTCCCCATCCCTGGAAGTGTAAAAGTTGAGGCCACTCGTGGGGCCGGCTCCGTGGCTTAGCGGTTAAGTGCGCGCGCTCTGATGCTGGCGGCCCGGGTTCGGATCCCGGGCGCACCCCGAGGCACCACTTCTCCGTCCAGCGCGGGGCCGAGTCCCACGTACAGCAACTAGAAGGATGTGAACCTATGACATACAACTATCTGCTGGGGCTTTGGGGGGAAAAAAATGAATAAATAAAATCTTTAAAAAAAAAAAAAAAAAAAAAGTTGAGGCCACTCGATCACCTGGCAGGCAGGTTGGAGAGTCCAGCGGACAACCAAGCCTGTAAGTTCCCACCAGCTCTGAGTCTCTGTGAATCTGACACTCTCACAGGATTCCAGGATTCTGGATCTTTCTGATGGGGAATTGGAAAGTTAGGCAGCCACTGTCTTGTCAAGGGGTAAGGCCACTTTAGCTACAGTGGTCAGGGAGGACAGAGTGGAGGAGGTGCCAGTCAAGCAAAGAGCTGGGGGAAAGTGCCGCAGGCAGAGGAAACAGCATTTGCAATGGCCTCAGGGCAGAAGAGCTGGTAATTTTTTTTTAATTTTCTTTTTTCTTTTTTTTTTTTTGAGGAAGATTGGCCCTGAGCTAACATCTGTTGCCAATCTTCCTCCTTTTTTCCATTTTTCTCCCCAAAGCCCCAGTAGATAATTGTATGTCATAGTTGTACATCCTTCTAGTTGCTCTATGTGGGACGTCGCCTCAGCATGGCTTGATGAGTGGTGCATAGGTCTGCACCCAGGATCTGAACCCGTGAACCGCAGGCCGCGGAAGCAGAGCGCGTGAACTTAACCGCTATGCCATCGGCCCGGCCCCAGAGCTGTAAATTTGAGGAAGGGTTTCTGGGGCCCAGCTAGCAAAGCCACAGAGTTGCCTGACCCAGGCTTGAGTTCATAGGTCGCATTCTGAGCACAGAGGGTCCCTGGTGGGCCTCAGGGTGACTACTGGGAGAGGATGGACCATGCGGACACAGCAACTCCTTCTGGCTTCCTGATGTCCCTGCTGCCAGCCCTGAGCTGGGGGGGCTTCCTCCCCCAAGGCCTCTGCCTCTTACTCTCTGTCTTTCTGACCAAGAGTTTGGGTGGCGGCAGCTGAGTGCCTAGAAGTCCCTGCCACACACACGGCTGAGTGGGGACTCAGTGCCGGTGACTAGGTGTGTGAGCAGAACGCGGGGGTGATGTGGGAGGGGCCTCTCGTCAAAGCCAAGTCCTCCAGCCCAGCTCTTCTCAGCCGTGATCTCCCTCTGCCCGTCTCCTGTGACTACATCTCAATGAGGGAACAGAGGGGTGTCCCTTGTAGGTATCCGTAAGACCCCAATGGGTTGTGTGTGCAGGCCTGAAGCAGAGCATCCTGGAGGTGAGGAGCCCCAGGGCCTCCAGGGGCGCTCTGGGGTCCACAGTCCAGCAGCCACGCAGCCCTAACAGCCAAGCCCGCTCCGGGCTCACCAGGGGGCTAGGTGGGCCCCATTACAGGAGACGCGTGGCTCTGCCTGTCCAACCCGCACCCGGGACCCAACGAGGGCTTTCGGTGAGAGCGCCAGGTCAAGAGCAGGCCACTGTCGGGAGACCACAGGGCGGGGCTCCATCCAACCTCTGGGCCTAGGGACCAGGGAAGGGGCAGTTACTGGACACTGTGCACACAGGTCCACCCCTAGGCGCCCAGAGCAGGGCGGAGCGGACAGTGTCCCACACTTCTGTCTCTAGACACCACCAGCCCGGGGCCTCTGCTTCTCACTGGGCAGGAAAAGGCCTGGAGGTGTTTCCCAGTCACCGTGCTGGGGACCCCCACACCCACCCCAGGCGTCAGGATTCTCATCTGTCAGCCAGGGAGTCCCTGGGGCAGTGTTCCGGGGGCCAAGGGGTGTGGGTGACAAGCATCCCTCCGCTATCTGGGGCGCCAGCTCAGCCATGGGACAGGGGCTTGCTGAGCCTGCAGCCCCCATCCGAGGGCTGTTCTCAAAGTGACTGGTCCGCCCTTGCTGGAGGGACCGGGGCCCCGTGAGGTGGCCCAAGAAGGCCCATTGACACACTTTGGCGCCTCCATCTGCCCTTTCGGCTGTAAATCAAGAATTATTCACGGGAGCTGCTGCCAAGATGCAGAAGTCAACATGGGCCCAAACCTTCCTCCCAGCCCCCGTCTGGGCCTCGGGGACGAGAGGCCTTTAATCGGGCAGGCCCGGCATGAGGTCAGGCCAGCCGGCACGTGGGAGTCAGAAAGGCTCCATCCAGCCCTCGTGGGGTAGGGGGAGAGGCTTGGGTTACAGACGAGGAAACCGAGTCACCGCAGCTCACCCAGGGTCCCACAGCCAGAACAGAGCCGAGCTGAGACGGGAAGTCAGTCCGCACCTAGTCATTGCCGTGCAGCCACACCTGTGTCCTGTCCGCGGCTGTCCCCCGACTAGATGTGCAGCGAAGCTTGCTCTCCCGCCGAGGTGCCCCAAGGCCAGCAGAGGCTGTCACCAAGGGGTCTGGGAAAAGGTTATTGAGTGAATGAGTGAATGAGTGAATGAACGGAGGTGTGAACAGAGGGAGCAACACGGGAGGGCAAGGCCGTGGACGCCGTCTCGGGCAGCCCAGCCCAGCCCAGCCCAGCGGCTCTTTGCTGAGCCCAATCCATGCTTGCTTCCTCCAAGCACAGGCACAGCCTGAAAACATAGCTGTCAGACCTGGAGGGGGTCTCGGCCACCTGACCCAGTCCCTCGTTGTACTGATGGGGAAACGGAATCCCAGAGTCACACAACTCCCTCTTGGTGTCCCCAGCGCGGGCTGCCTCCAGCAACCCCACATACCCTCCCAAGAACCCTCCCTCTGGGGCCTCACCCTCCTTCCAAGCATCCCTCCCCCATCTGGGGCCCCAGCCCCCCACCTGGCAGTCAATCCAATAAACCCCTCCAGCACCGGCCTCCATGCTCACGTGGGGCCACTTGTCTTCAAACGAAGATTCTGGAGAAGAGAGCATTGAACTCAGAGATGTGTCTCGTGGTGCGAGGTCGGGCACTGCCTGGGAGGCTGCTTAGGAGCAAGTGTGACACCACAGGCCAGGCTGCCCCTGCCTGGGGCTCACTCAATGCGAGCGGGAGAAAGCCCTGGATGGCCCCTTCCAAGGCCTCATCTCCTCTCCCTGGACCCCGCTGAGAAATAAGAAGACGGGGCCCGAGGGCCTCTGGGGGCCTCACATCTCAGCCTCCCGCCTCCTCTGCTCCTCCACACACTTGGCAGGGCCTACCAAGGCCCCTCAAGACGGGGGGTCTCCCGGCTCCTGGAGATCTCGTGCAAGCACCCACTGTCCTTCCTGGCGGCCTTCCTCACCAGCACTGTCCGTGCTTCCTCCTGCCACAGAGACCTTCCTCCATTGTTGAGCCACCTCCGAGTCCGCCCTCTCCACAGGGACAACCTCCACACGGCGCCCTCCTCCATGCCCCACCCACTGTCCACTGGGGCTCGGCCGTCCTTGCCAAGTTCCCCACTTGTCCCCCTTTGGGTGGAGAAGAACAGCTCCTGTCCAGGGGCCAGTTAGCAAGGCAAGGAGTGACTGTCCCCAGAGAGAAGCCCCCCAGGGTGGGTGCTCCCGTGCCCCAGGCGTTCAGGGATCCGGCACACAGCCGTCACCCACCTGGCTCCGGTGGGCCGATCACGGCCCAGACTGTGAAGAGGGCATCCACGGGGTCAGAGTTGTGAAGCCATGGCCCCTGGGGACAGCTCAAGCGGTCCCTCCTCCTCGCTTCCCCCTTCCCTCCAGCAGCACTCTCCGCAGAGACTGCCAGGCAGCAGGGACTGCAGGGTGTGAGGGGAGGGCCATCGCCGTGGTCGGAGGACAATCCAGCCACACGAGGCTCCCGGCAGGGGCAGCAGGCGACAGTGGAGGCCAGTACAGCATTTGGACTCAGGAGTGCAGGCCAGGCCCTGCTTGGCCACACCTCTGAGTCGCGGGTCCCTCCCCCGAAATTGACACCAGTGTCTCTTCCTCCAGGGAACGTTGGGCTAGTCAGTCAGGCGGTGGACATGCAAGGGCTTTGTGAGTTGTAGAGTCCCATCACCTGTGAGGCAGGGCCCTTCATCCTGGGGCCTGGCTCCCCTGGGATGGAGCACACATGCCATTCAAACAGGCTGAGAGGTGGATCCCAGAGTGCAGCTTCACAGGCTGCGAATACTAGTAGAATGATAGGTTTCATGCTAGTAAGCCCTACGGTCCCGTGATTTTCATGGTAAAATTAGAGATGTCGTTTCACAGAAGTGTACAAAAGACCTGAAGGACTGGTGTTGCCGATGCATGGCAGGCACGGCCCCGGGGGGGAGCTGTGGTAGACCAGCTGGCTGCCCCCGCCAGGAGTGGACAGGGGCTCAGGGACCCGGGCTCCAGTCCTGGGTCCCCACTCGCCACTCTTCCAACAAGTTTGTGAACATCTCATTCACCGCATTGAATCCATCTCTGCTGGAGAGACCCAGAGTGGTTACTGTGTCCTCCCTGAGCCCTGACTAATAGCACAGCTGCCTGGAGATCGGAAGCTTCTGCACCATCTCCCACCACCTGCCCAGCTCTCCCAAGCTGAGAGGCGATGATTCTCTACAATTCTGGCATTCCTGCACATCTGCCCACACAGGACACTGCAAGAACGTTTGCATAAGAGATAGCCTTGCAAGCTAGAGATGGTATCTCCCGAAAACCAGAGACCCGTGGAGATATTCCGTGAATGCAATGTCTCCCTCCTCCCCCTGGAGGAGATATGCTTACCTTCTGGGGTAAAAAGATAACATCTTCCTTGCAGACCAGGGTTGGGCAGGATTGCCGGCAGCTCCCTTACGTGATCAAAGGTATCCTTAACTCGGGGCTCCTCACCTATGACCCAGACCTGCCCCGTTTGGCCCTGTGGGACATGGGGGTAAGGGGACTGATGAGAGCATTTTGTGCCATGAGTAATAAATTGTCAAGATCCACTAGGGCCCCTTGTTTCCTTACTGGTAGAATTTATGGAAGTGTGGCAAGCAAATGTGACCACGGCTTGACCACTTGACACCCCAGCACCTCTTGGGGCCCCAGCATTTCCCCTGACCAGGCCCGCACCTTACCATGGCCTCAAGTCCTGCCTCCTTGACCTTCTCCCACATCACACTCACCCTCGGCCTTACAGTCCAACCACTCTGTTCCCTGAACAGCCAAGCAAGTTCCTGCCTCAGGGCCTCTGTACATGCTTATCCCTCTGCCTAGAACACCCTTCCCCAGGTCATCGCGTGACTAGCTCATTCCCACCATTCGAGGAGTCTCAGATTAAATGTACCCTCCCCAGAGAGGCCTGCCCTGGCCACTTTCCCAAAAATAGTCATTCTCTCTCCTTGCCCCAGTCACTCCCTATTCATTCATTCATTCATTCATTCATTCCTCAGATTTTCATAGGGCCCCACTGTGTGTAGGCTCTGTCTGGGCACTCAGGGTACAGCTGAGAACAGGACACGAAGCCCCTGCAGTCCTAGAGTTTAAATTCTAATGGGGGGAAGAAAAGGAAATTAAACCCATGAGCATACGTTGGGATCTCAGGAGCTGGGGACTGCGTGCTGGGAGGAGGGGCATCAGGGGAGTAGAGCGGGGAGGGTGCAGAGCCCTGCTCTGTTATCCAATGGTCTTCCTCGTTCATATGTTGCATCAGTCCAGGTCCTCTGAGAAGCACATGCCAAAACGAGATCAAAGTCCAGGGAAATGTCCATGAGAGACAGTGGGGACGGGGGAGCATTAGCTGTGACACGAGTGTGGTCTCGCTCCAGCTGGGAGATTGGGTGGAAGTATCCCAGGCCCCGTGGGGTCTAGGAAGCGTCAGAAGGCTGTCGGGGAGTCCTCGGGTCAAAGCTGGCTGTCAGAAGGGTCCTGGGCACCCCAGGGACAGGCCTGCCTCGGGTCCCTGCCACGTTGGGAGCAGCCGTGGGAAAAGTGCAGATGGGTTTCAGCTGGACCCTGGGCAGTTACGCACCCTCCACCAGGCACATCCTAGGACCTGCCTTGTATCTGTGTAGATTGTCTTCCTCTAAAGTGAAGCCTTCAGAGAGCAGGCACCCCAGCTGCACCCCGAGCCCAGCGCCAAGCTGGCACACAGAAACTGGAGTTTCTGGTAAGCAGCAAACACGGCCCCCAGCCCTCCCACCCTGTGTGCACCCCCTCTGAGACTCAGTGGCTCCTCGTCAGGAAATGGAGTCTCTTTCTCCACCCCCGATGGAAGCTCAGCCACGTGGCCCCTTTAGCCAACGGGTGCCAGCAAACGGGATGCCAGCAAAGACTTGAAAAGGGCTGGTGCCTGGGGCTTGTTCTCCCTCCCCTCGGGACGCCTGCCGTCTCCACGTGGGCTCACTTGGGCTGGCCTGCTGGGTGGTGAGCACACCGCCATGTCGTCCCCATCCCCTGAGCTGACATGCACCCCAGCACCAGACGTGGGAGGGAGGCCATCTAGCCAACCCAGCTCCAGCCGAGCCACCAGATGACCACAACGACCAGCCAAGCCGGCTCTGACCAGAGAAGCCGCCCACTCAGTCCAAAGACCAGGAGCTGGATAAGAGAGTCGGTGTTTTAAGCCCCTAAGTTTTAAGGGTTTTTACACAGCCAAAGCCAACCGGCACGGTCTTCTCTTCCTCGGGGTTTTGGTCTGCACTGGAGGCGGAGTTTGAACGCAAGACCTTGGTCCATGGGAGATGTGGGCGCCACCCCCTGCACGCCTGCGGGGCAGAGCGCCGGGCTTCCAGCTCCATCAAGGGCATAAATTCGGTGGGTTGGGTTTGCTTGGGAATTCCACGTGGTAACGGTAAACACGCCACCATTTGTCACCTGGCTTTCTGAACTGGAAAACAGATGGCGCTGTGATGTTTCATTTCCCCTTTCTCAACGAAGGTGCCGCTGTGGGAATGCGGGTGGAGAGGGGACGGCACCAACATTTCTTAGCTGGCGTCATTCTATAAAGAAGTCCTCCCTTCTTTTTAGTATCTCACGCATAGTTTTCATTCGACGATCATCATATTTCCCAAATTTGGCCTTTGGGAGCCCCGAACCTGGCCCCTGTGTCCCTCGACGTGTCCCCTTCAGTCTCTGAGGGCTTCTGCACTTTCTGGCTCATGTGCTGCTCCAGGGGCATGCCAGCCCAGAGCTGGAGTCATCCTTTCTCCAGGAGCCCTAGCCCTGCCCATAGGGCGGGGCTTCAGAAACCGCCGGTGCACTCCGTGCTGGGGGGTATCGTTGCTTTTAGCTCCTCTCAGTGCTCGGAGATAGGAAAGGGACTGTTCATTTTTGGTCATGAGTTCTGCCGCTGCTTCTGATTCAAAAGCAAGCCCCCAGGGTCCTTCCCCACCTCCTCCAGCTCTGCACTCTGCGTCCGTATCTCCCGCCACCCACAGAGGTCCCAAGAATATACTTCACTTTCTCGTGAATGCATGAGAATTCAGAATTATCACACCAGTGCCGATGCTTCCAACAACAATGAACCTACAAAGGGAAGCTCAAGATTTCTTCGCAGTTAGAACACCATGTTCAAAAAACCTACTTGGATTCTTTCTTCTGTCTAATTACTTTATCAGTTTATTTAGGTTCATAAGTTTCTGTTTGAATCCAATTTTAGAGTTTTTTATTCTGTTGATTTAATGTATTTTATGAATATGAAAAACATTTACAAGATTCAAAAGTCAAAACAGTATTAAAAAGACACTTAGAGAATTCTCATTTCACCCTAATGGAACCACATGCACTGCGTCTGGGGTTTCCCTCCTTTCTTTTTGCAAAATCAATCTTGATAGATGATAGACAGTTAGAGAGAGAGATTGCGTGTGTGTACACTCCTATCACCCCCTGCTTTCTTCCCAAATCGTAGCACACCATAGACACTCTTTCGTGCTTTGCCCACCTCACTGCCCAGCACAGCCCAGTATCACACGACTGCAGCTCCCTGAGATCTTCCTTGAGGCTTTGTACATCGCATGACGCTCTGCGGTGTGGCTGTGCCAGTTTGCACGACTGCTCTCTAAGACTGGACGGTACAGGCTGTGACAAACAAGGCTACAATGTATCATGTGCGCAGACATTGGTCCCTAGGTGTAGATGTGTAGCCTCCTCTGGAAATTCCTAGAAATGGAGTCGCTGGGTCAAAGGGCAAATGCCTATGCAATTTTGTTAGATATCCTCATGTTCCACTCCCTAGGGGATGTACACTGCTCCCTGCCACCTGTGCCTGTCTCCCAAGGCTTCTCAACCCTGTGTTGTCACACTTGAATCTCTGCCAATCTGATACGAGAGAAATTCCATCTGAATGTAGTTTTTATTGGCATTTCTTTATTATGAGCATCTTTCCATATGTTTAAGAGCCATTTGTCTATCTTTTTCAACCAACTGAGTCTCCATGTCTTTTATCCACTTTTCCATGGAATTTTTGGTTTGTATTCAGTTGGTTTTAATTGGTCACGCACACCAGGAACTGGAGGTGAAGAGGGTGATCAGAAATGCCCACAGAAGACCAAGAAGAGTGACACCCTCCACAGACGGACAGGGAAACCCACCCAGAGAGGAGGACAGTGGGCACACCAGCTCGGCTCTGGACGGAGCAAGGGGAGAATTCCAGCCACAGCTCAGGCCAGAGTTCCCACTTGCTAGGGGACCCGAGAAACCCCAAGCCAAACATTTAGTTTGAAGCAGTCTTGGCAACACAAGCTCTGGCAGAAACAAAGGCAACTCCTCTCCAGAGAAAAACATTCTCAACCCAGGCCTCAAAGAATTCCCACTGATGGAGCGCCAAGGATCGGGGGCTTATCATGAAAAGCAACCCAACACACCAGACAAAAGCTACGCTGAGTGAGTCAGCAAAGATAGACTGCAGAATCCAACCCACAAAGATGGAAGATACTGGAATTATCCAACAAAGAATATACAGAATAAAAAATGTCTGTTTAATGTGTTTAAAGAAATAAAAAAGAGGATTAAACGCGTGATGAAAGTACAGAGATTATCACAACTGATGAGGCAGATTTAAAAAGAAAGTAGAAGGCAAAGTAGATCTAAATTGGAAACTCAAATAGGTTAAATAGATGAAACCCAGTTGAAGAGAGAATTCGAGAACTGGAAGACAGATCTGAAGAAGTTGCCCGGAATGCAGCACAGAGAGGCACCGAGAGGGAAACCACGAGAAGCTGAGGGGCCTAGAGCGAGCACATGCAACAGGACTGGAACTGAAGTTCCAGAAGGAGCAGGTCCTAAGCCAGGTCCCCAGCAGCACAAGCTGCGATGAGCAGCGATCAGTTAGACACGTGCTCCCAGGGGACCCTGGTGAGGTGCACGGGGAGCAGGACAGGAAACAGGCCAAGCAAAGGCAGGATTCGGGCAGTGCCAGCCTCAGCCGGATCCCACAGGGAGAGGGGTCTGGAGCATAGACTCCACCTCAGAGTTGGTCCTGCCTCCAGATGAGGGAGCCGGCTGTCGCCCCAGCCAGCCATTGGTCAAGGGTGCCCCGGGGGACAGACGCCCAGCCGGAGCAGCCCCACTCACTGGGAGAAGTCCTCCACCAGAGTCCCAGGTGCACCACAGCTGGCAGGAGTTGTGAAGGAGATTCGGAGGATCTGGACCAGGTACCCACAGTCGGAGGGAGGGAGGCACAGGTAACAATCAAAGAGATTATTATAGCCGAGATTTCCCCAGGAAATCCTGAGGAAGGAAGATCAACGAGGATAAATAAAAATAAATCCACGTCTAGATACATCAGAGGGAGACGGCAGACTATCAAAGACAAAAAGAAGATTTTTAAAAAGCCAGAAAACAGAAGTCAGATTGCCTACCAGCACCGACAGACTTATCGCTGACTTCTTAGCAGCCGACGGACGCCAGAGATGTTGGAATCACACCTCCAAGTGCTGGGGGAAATGAATGTCAGCCGGGAACTCTAGACCCAGGGAAGCAACCTTTCGTTCCAAACAAACCCCAGAACTGAGAGAGCTGAGCACTTGCAGACCGTCGTGGAAAGCACGGGAAAGGTTGTACTTCAAGGAGAAGGAGAACACCACCTGCCGGCAGAGCTACAACTAGGAGTGGGCACTCGCGTGTCCCAGCCAGAGGCCCTGGCAGCACCCCACCTGCCCTGGCTCCCTCAAGGCTCAGTGAGCCAGGGTCAGAGCCAGCACAGTCCTGTGGTCAGATGGTCTATCACATCCCACCCAGGAGGTCGGGGCTGGCAGGGGGGCGGGGAGGAGGGATGGGGAATAGGGGCAGAGGTGGACCTGCCCAGTCCCCATGGGGAGGGGGACAGGGTGGCTTCATAGATGCACAGGCTATGGGAGCAGAGGAGGGGCAGTTTGGGAGTGATGGGGTCATGCAGGGAGATGCAGCGGTCCCCACTTCGCTTCTGCCCCGCCCCAGGCCCCTCTCCCCACCAGCAGCAGAAAGAACTGGGAGCTGCAAAATCACATGAAAACCACATGCAAATCACATGCAAACTGCATGCAAAAGAGGAGCACAGCCTGGGGTCCTCAGGAATGGCCTGAGTGCTGCTACCCGGAGCCACGAGCCCCCGGGACACAAGCCCACAGGGCCACTGACGCCCTCTGAACCGCAGCCCAAGGGTCTTGTCAAAGGGAAAACAAGCCAACCCGCACAGCCAGGAGGAGCGGAGAAGAGAAGGAATGCACGCATCCTGGGGGTCCTGGGCAGAAAAGGATAGGACGGGGAAACAAAGGCAGTCTGGACAAAGCGTGGGCTCCCGTCAATGACATCCACATTGGGCGTGTCACATGTGGTGCCTCCGCGTGGTGCATCCATGTCGGCTCACTAATGGTGACGAGTGTGCCACACTAACCTAAGACCTCAGCAACAGGGGAAACTGGCGCCGGGTATTCAGCCGCTCTCGGCACCACCTTCCCAAATGTCGTGTAAATCTAAAACTGTTCTAAAGGGCCGGCCCTGTGGCTTAGCGGTTAAGTGAGCGTGTTCCACTGCTGGCGGCCCTGGTTCAGATCCCGGGCGCGCACCGACGCACCGCTTCTCCAGCCATGCTGAGGCCGCGTCCCACATACAGCAACTAGAAGGAAGTGCAGCTATGATATACAACTATCTACTGGGGCTTTGGGGGAAAAAAATAAATAAATAAAGTTAAAAAAAAAAACTGTTCTAAAAGATAGTGTATTCTTTCAGTGTAAAATAAAATAATTCTTTTTGAAAGTAAACAATTCTGTAAGCAGTGTCCCGCTGGAAATCCCCATGGGGCCCCATCACGGGGAACAAAACCCACACCCTGACCAGCCCCCGCTGGCCGCTTCAGCCACAGAACTGGCTCTGCTCCTGCAAATGTGGACGCGCCACGCCAGGAAGACCCCCGAGGATCTGCGCTGGACGCCGACGTCACCGTTGGAGACACCCACCTCTGCACCAAGGCCCACCAGCAGACGACTGGCAGGGAGAGGCCCGCCTCACCTTCCACTCCAAAACCCCAGGTTCAGCTGCACCCCAGCTGCAAGGGCGTCTGGGAAAGGCCGCTGGGAGAAGGGCGCCTGGGTGCAGAGCAGCTGGCCCCCCACCCACGCTACCCTGCGCCTTTAGGAGAGAAGCTCACGTCCCAAGAATTCCCGCAGCAGTGGCCGGAGTGGCCGGCTCCCCACGCGCCGAGAACCCCTCTGACTGGGACGGGGGAAAAGAAATCGGACAAGCTATTTTGGGGAGTTCACTTGAAAGTTTTAGACCTTGGCTTTTCCATGAGGAGAGCAAGAAAAGGCGTTTCATTTTACCTTCTTTGAACTGTAATCTGTGAGGGGATTTCATCTACGAACTTTTCTCTCCAGAAAAGTGGTCGTGGAAGATTCATGCTCACATTCAGGCTGTGTGATTCTGGAAAGTCTTCACGTTGCCGTCACAGAACCTCTTCCACGCCACGTGGACAGCGGGGCGGACACCGCAGGGCACGCAAATAGAGGGTGAATCGTCAGCTTTGGTACCAAGGGGAGTTGGGGTCGGCTTCACTCAAACTGGGGGTGAACCCAGGCTGACCCCCGACACTGGGAGCGGCCTCAAGAGGAGAGACAGGGCTGTCCTCCCTCGGGGGCAGCTCCCCCTCCCTGCTGACCAGGGCTTAACGTGTAGTCCTTGGTAGGGAGACAGAACGTGGATAAGTCGCCCCCCCCACCCCCCCCACTCCTGAGGCTCTGCCCACAGGGAGAAAACCTGTCACTCTGACTCCCGTGTCTCTCCAAAGGGTGGGGGCCAGTAAATTGCGGCAGGTCCCCCCGGGTGTGCTCAGTCCACCCACCCCACCTCACTCAGGTTCACACAGGAGACCCCCTGGCCTCCACGCTAAGGAGTGTCCTCTGACCCGCCTCTATTGGGAATAAAGGGCAGACCCACACGGTACCTCTGTGGGACCCTTACTCTGCACACAAATATTAGAAATTACATTTTACAACTGTATTGGTATGAAGATGAATATAATCCAGAGAGGATTGTGTTTTCTTCTGATTTTAAAAGGATTTCAAACATTGTCACGGCCCCTAAAAGCCTCAAGGGCCCCGGCACGGAGTGTGCTGTGCCAAGGCGAGAAGGGGCCCTGTAAATGCGGTTTTTCAGGGTTCCAGCTCCTGCCTTCTTGCCTTACTTTTCGATGGGTTCAGGACTCAGAGTGGAAGAGACGGCTATTTACTGGGCCCTTCAGAGACCCTGGCAACTCTCTACTCCATCTCACTGTTTTACTTTCTTTACAGCACCATCTGAAACCATCCCGTTAATCGTCTGCCTCCCCCACTAGGAAGCCCAGTCCAGAGAGCAGGGCCCACGACTGTCCCGAGTAACCGCTGGCCCCCCCTGCACCTTGGCCTAGCAGGTGTTCTGTAAATAGCTGTTGGATGGATGGATGATGAATGGATGGGTGAGTGGATGGGTGGGTGGGTAGATGGATGGATGTGGGATAGGGGTGGATGGAAGAAAGAAGAGAGGAAGGAAGGAAGGAGGGAAGGAGGGAGGGAGGGAGGGAGGAAGATAGATGGGTAGGTGGATGGGTGAGTGGTTGGATGGATAGATGGATGGATGGGTGGATGGGTGGATGGGTGGGTGAGTGGATGGGTGGAGAGGTGGATAGATGGGTGAGTGGATGAGTGGCTGAGTGGATGGACAGATCACAGAGTGAAGCACCAGCACCAAAGCAGCCACAATGCCAGGCTTTGCACAAAGCTCTGTCAGTCTATGCGTCACCAGCACTGGGCCGGGCACAGTGGGAGTGGGCTGAGTGGTGCTGGGGAGCCAGTCCAGGTGTCAGAGGGATTGAGATGACCCCCAGGCCTACCCCCCAGACCAGGCCCCTCCACAAGCCCACTCCCTCCACCTCCAGCCAATCTGACAGCTACCACCCTGCCTGGGCCTTGGGGCAGCCTCACGGCTTTCCCTGAGCAGTCTTCACAGGGCTCTCTCTCCTGTGTGTTGTCATTCCCTCCCATGAGCAGAAATGCAGGGCTGACTGTGACACAGACAGAGCCACAATTCTGTGAGCCATTTACAGAGCTGACTGTGTGCACTTCGGGTGTTCCCCCGGGAAGCTGGAGGGGGTCTCGTGACCCCTCAAGGAGAGTTCCTCTCCACGTGCTCCTAGCCCCTCCCCCATGTCCCTCTCAGCCATCCAGCCCCAGCTACCCACCCACTCAGCCTCCTGGGCACCCAGCCCCAGGCCTGGTGCAAAGCAAGCCCTCATCTCACGTGGACGAATGAACTGTCCAAGAAACCTGGAGACTTTACACAGTGACGAAAATGCTCCTGGAGAGCTGCCCTGGTTCAGGACTAGGAAGAGAGGGGGCTCTCCAAGTAGGACCTGGAACCCACAGACGAGCCAGGTGTGTGCACAAGCACGGGCAGGTGGGACTTCTTTGTGTGCAGAATGACCATGTAAATAGAGTGACGGAGACATAGCAGGTGCCACTAAACAGGCACTTCTTCTCTCTCCCGTTGAGGCCAGAAAGTGACACTACAATTGTTTTGCCACAAGGAACAGCCCCTTGACTCCAGCAGCCCTCCCTCCATGCAACATTCCAGAAATAGCTAAGCAGCCGCCCGAGCTGCAGGAATCCACAGGGCGAGTCACCCGGCCTCTGTGCCCACGCCTGTCACCCGGATGAGGCTTTGCCGGGAGGAGGTTATTTGCACCACAGGCTGCCGGGACCAGAGCCACGTCACTTTGATACCAGGGAAGGCAGACGCTGGCACAGAGGGCACATGCAGAGTCTGCACCCCCCTGCCTTCTGAGAAGGTGCCATGGAGAGCACCCTTTCTGCATTCGGGGCGAAGGTGGACTCTCTGAAAGGCAGAGCAGCCTTCTCTCCCTCTGGTGGGGCCCTTGAGGCTCAGGGGCCTTCAGAAACCAGGACGCGGTCACTGCTGTTGGGGAGCAGCCTGCTCTCCCCCCACATCCCTGCCTGGGAGACAAGGTGGGCACTCCACCCTCTCTGAAGCACCAGGAGGTGGCCTGGGGGCCCCTCGCTGCCCGAGGAAGGAGAGCTGACCCGTCGCACCTGCTCAGCCCTCAGGCACTCCCTGCAGACCCCCTGTCCTGGGCTGCCCCCTGGGGGGCAGGGAAGCTCAAGGAAGCCCCCGGCTGCCCATAGGTCCAGCACCCCCCCCCAGAGGAAAGGTTCTTGTCATCACTGAGCCAATCCATAGCAGGGGTCATGTCCCATGCTGAATCCACCCTCATCAGTATAAAATTACTGTGTCCTCCGTCTGTCTGTGCCCTGAGTCTCAGTTCTCAATCCGTCCAAACACGGCAAGGAGAGGGAAGTGATAAATAAATGACAAGCAATAGGGTATTGGAGTATATGAGGAAGCCATTTGGTGTAAAACTAATTCGGCCTGAACTTGTTTTTCCAAAAGGCCCTGACTGGCCTGTTGAGCACACATTGTGCTTTAAGCGTTTACTGCGCCCCAAAGACAAGAATAATGCCCTTAAAGTTAGGGATGCAGCTTCCCCCCATATCAGCATTTCTTTAAGGATAAGCATCTCTCCCTAAACTAAGGATTAATTACCAACCTGTTGTCCTCACCTTGTGACCACCGACCTGCGCTGTTCACTGATCTACTCGCCAGCAAAGCATCTCGTGGCTGTTGTAAAAGGGACATTACTGTCATATGTGATGTATGCTGTTGTTCCCAGGCTCCTCCTCCCGTCAGCCTTTTCGGGCCTCAAAGTGGGTGAGCTCAGAGTCGGAGCACCAGGCTGCCATCTTTCTCGTTCGTTCTGCACCGTGCTGTCTCACGATCACCCTGGTACCTGAGGGGTGTCCCACGGGCGTCTCATTGTCAACTGAGAGAAAGAGCCCCCTTCTCCTACAGCTGCCTTTTTACTTAGTTATTCAGAGACACCTGAAATTTCTAGTGAAAAATCCACTTTTTCCAACATTTATCGCGAAAACTTTCCAGCATACAGAAGAGCAGAAAGGTTCACTCAGTGAAAGCCCATGTGCCCTCCACCCAGACCATCGCCGCTTTTTAAACGTGCTCTGTCCCACCTCTGTCCACTTATCTGTCCCTCTATCCACCAGAAATCCACCTCACTTCCTGTCGCATTTCCAAGTCACCTCTAAACAATTCAGCACACACATCACTAACTAGAGTTCCACGTTTATCTACAGTTTTAACCAGAATTTACAAGCAGTGACTATATTAGTGTCCTGGGGCTGTGGTTACAAAGCCCCACAGACTGGGGGGTGGGGGAGCGTTGCTTAAACAACAGTCTCGGAGGCTGGAAGTCCAAGATCTTGGTATCTGCAGGGCTCGTTCCTGCAGGGCTTGGTATCTGCAGGGCTGGTTCCTTCTGAGGCTGTGAGGGAGAATCTGTTCCAGGCCTCTCCCCCGGCTTCTGGGGGTTTGCTGGCCGTCCCTGGTATTCGTTGGCTTGTAGATGAATCATCTTGAATCTATGCCTTCATCCTCACATAGCATCTCCCTGTATTCGTGTCGTGTCCAAATGTCCCCTTTTTATAAGGACACCAGTCATATTGGATTCAGGCCCACCCTGCTCCCGTGTGACCTCATCTTAACTAATAACATCTGCAATGACTCTATTTCCAAATAAGGTCACATTCTGAGGTGCTGGGAGTTAGGACTTCAGCATATGAATTTGGGGGACACAATTCAACCTGTACCAGTGAGATCAAGTGCACATTCACACAGTTTTGACAAATGCAAACCACATCAAGATACAAAACGGGACCATCACCCTAGATGCTTCCCTTGGGCCTCCTTGTCAGTCCCGCTGCCATGATCTCCAGAGGTAAGCACTGTCTGACTCTCTCACCAGAGGTCACGTAGCCTGCTGTAGAACTTCACACAAATAGAGTCACGCTGAACTGTCTTGTAGGGCCTCACAGGGGCCAGCTGTCGGTTGTGTACCAGCACACCACCAACCACAACCCAGGATTCCGGACCTCAGGGAGGAGCCTGTTCAGCTGCCAGAAAGTAGTCGACGTAAAATGACCAACAACCATTCTACAGATGAGAGAGAGATAAGGTGACCTTCACCTGAGCCGGGGTGAGGACTGTAACCCGGGAAGGCAGTCTCCACAAAGGAAGAAAGCATTCTGGAGAAGCATGCTTTTCGGTACAGTTTTATACTTTTCTAGAACAAAGAACACTCATTAAACATACCCAGGATACATATTCATCAAAGTTTCAAAGAGCTGTTCGGTTGCAAATCAGCAGGTCAACATGACCCTGATGTCCAGAAAGGGGACTTATCTTCAGGAGTACTTATGTGGCATTAGGGATACCGGTGGGCATAGGAGGGGAAGTGTGCATTCTTTTTTTTTTTTTTTTTTTTTGTGAGGAAGATCAGCCCCGAGCTAACATCCATGCTAATCCTCCTCTTTTTGCTGAGGAAGACCGGCCCTGAGCCAACATCTATTGCCAATCCTCCTCCCTTTTTTTTTTTTCCCCAAAGCCCCAGTAGATAGCTGCATGTCATAGTTGCACATCCTTCTAGTTGCTGTATGTGGGACGCAGCCTCAGCATGGCCAGAGAAGCGGTGCGTCGGTGTGCGCCCGGGATCCGAACCAGGGCCGCCAGCAGCGGAGCACACGCACTTAACCACTAAGTCACGGGCCGGCCCGAAGCGTGCATTCCTATCCTAAAAGAATGCATTCTTGAGCCAGCTCTGATGCCTAGTGGTTCAAGTTCAGCGTGCTCTGCTTCAGCGGCCTGGGTTCAGTGCTTGGATGTGGAACCACACCATTCCTCTTTCAGTATTCATGCTGTGGGGGCTCACAAAGAAGAATTAGAAGGACATACAACTAGGATACACAGCTATGTACTGGGGCTTTGGGGGGAAAAAGAAAAGAGAGAGAGGGGAAGACTGGCAACAGATGTTAGCTCAGGGTAAATCTTTCAAAAAAAATAATGAGAGTGCATTCTTTCACCTTGAGATAATGTTTAATGCATTCTTTACTTTGAAGGTGTAGGGGAGGAAGACTATCCTCTACCCACTCTGGGTCCTTTCTGGCTGGGCTACAGATTAAATTGACATAAGACAGAATAATAGGAGAAAATCAAACAAAGCTTTATAACGAGTATACATGGGAGAGACCCAGGAAAAACTGGGTAACTCAACAAAATGGTGGAGGTTCTCATCTTAAATACTATCTTCAGCTAAAGACAAAGGAAGATGTGGGGGGTCAGCTATGGGAGATTACCAGAAAAGCACAGAAAACAAGAGTAAGGTTAATATGCAGATTTAAGTCCTTGCCTGGTGCACTGATAAGTTTCTAGAGATGAGGTCACCCCCCCTTCTTCCTGGTACAGAGAGGGAGATGCCTTTACAGATGTAGATTTCCCTTACGAATGTACATGTCTCTTACAAAGGGTAACTTCTACTTTCACTTGGTTTTCAGAGCTTTGATAAGAATGGGCTTAGCAGCAACTGAGCAGAGGGACTTTGGGGGTGACCTGAAGTTGCCTCTGCTTCTTTACCACGCACAAGTCTCCCCCACTGTGTACCTTGCTAGGCACATTTGGTGTGGTGCACAAAGGGTTCAGATGTTTCCCTGATCCCTGATGATGCCACAACCCTCTTGCCCCGTAAAAGTTCCCCATTTCCCTGTCTTCGGGGAGAAGGTGTGTTTTTGTTTTTTTTGTTTGTTTGTTTTTTGTGAGGAAGATCAGCCCTGAGCTAACATCCATGCTAATCCTCCTCTTTTTGCTGAGGATGACCGGTTCTGAGCTAACATCTATTGCCAATCCTCCTCCTTTTTTTCCCCAAAGCCCCAGTAGATAGCTGTATGTCATAGTTGCACATCCTTCTAGTTGCTGTATGTGGGACGCGGCCTCAGCATGGCGGGAGAAACAGTGCATTGGTGCGCGCCCAGGATCCAAACCCAGGCCGCCAGCAGCGGAGCATGAGCACTTAACCGCTAAGCCACGGGGCCGGCCCCGAGAAGGTGTTTTTAAGCACAAGCTCTCCCTCCTCCATTCCTCGATCGACGAGTAATGTTTCTGCTCTGCTATTCCAAGCCCGGTCTCATTCTATTGGTGCCAGTGACCGCAGGTAAGAGGACCCACTTGCAGGTCACCGGTCCCTTAGTGCTCGGTGACAAAACCACTTCAGACAGGAAGTGACAAAGTGAAAAGTAAGATGAGGGGACAGATGCCATGGAAATCACAGAAGGGACAGTAAAAAAAAAGAAAAAATTAACAAATGAAAAGAAATAGGAAAGGGCCAGCCCCATGGCTTAGCGGTTAGGTGCGTGTACTCTGCTACTGGCGGCCCAGGTTCAAATCCCAGGCGCGCACCGATGCACCGCTTCCCCGGCCATGCTGAGGCCACGTCTCACATACAGCAACTAGAAGGATGTGCAACTGTGACATACAACTACCTACTGGGGCTTTGGGGGAAAAAAAAGGAGGAGGATTGGCAATAGATGTTAGCTCAGAGCCGGTCTTCCTCAGCAAAAAGAGGAGGATTAGCATGGATATTAGCTCATGGCTGATCTTCCTCACAAAAAAAAAAAAAAGAAAGAAAAGAAATAGCAAAGAGATTAAAAGGGATTAGAGAGAAACGATAGCTATAACAGCAGTAAAGTGTTCCAACATACATATAATTGGCATCTTCTTGGGTCCACGGGCCTAGAACGGTCAGCAGCAGGACAGAGCCAGGTAAAATTACTGGACTTTAAAGGTAGAGAAATCATCCTCTAGAAAGATAGACAGAAAGACCAAGTATCTTACAAAGGAAAGAAAACCAGCTGAAGTCAGACTTCCCAACAGTCATGTCAAATGCCAGAAGAGACAAGAGCAATACCTAGAAGATACTTGAATTGTGTCCCCCAAAATATATGTTGAAGTCGCAACCCCAGTACTTGTATTTGGACATAGGGTCTCTGTAAATACAATCAAGTTAAGATGAGGTCACACTCAGTTAGGGTGGCCCTGATCCAATATGACTGGTGTCCTGAGAAGAAGGAAAAACAAGACACAGACACAGGGAGAAGGCCATGTGATGACAGATGCAGAGGTTGGCGTGCTGCAGCCACAAGCCAAGAAACACCAAGGATGCCAGCCACCCCAGCAGCTAAGAGAGGCATGACACAGACCCTCCCCCCAGAGCTCCAGCAAGAGAGCTGGCCCTGCCGACACCCTGATTTCAGACTTCTGGCTCCAGAACTGGGGGAGAGTGAACTTCTGTGGTTTGAAGCGCCCCCGTTGGCGGTGCTCTGCCATGGTGGCACTGGGACGCTGGTCCAGTACCCAAAGAAAGGAAGTCCGAGCCGAGGGTTTCACACCCAGGTTGGCGGTCTCCGGAGCAATGGCTACAAGGCAGTTTTGAACATGCCAGGACTCGGGAAGTCGGCGCACGGGAGTGTTTCCTGGAGTAACTACTGAGGATGAATTCTCCCCACCAAAGCACGACACAGAGAATTTTGGCAAAGGATTGGCAGAGAGCGTCAAATGGAATTAACTGCAGACATTAAAAAAATCATCAAAAGTGGGAATGAGAACAGCATAAGAGAAATTCACCAATAATTCACCAGCACCTATGGAAGGAGCGGGGGATGAGAGGAAACACAGGTGGGTCCCACCGTCTCCTTTGTAAGAGCTGGAAGTCAAAGGGCCACGGAAAGGACAAATGGCGGCATGTTCAGCAGCACAAAGGGGTGGTGGATGGGAGGATGCAGGGGATCAAGGAGATGCCAGCCGGACCCCCCCATACGCACACAGACAACAGCCCCACGTGCAGACAGGTGAGCTGGAGGCCTCTCCCGAGAATTCCCCTGTGAGACGAGACGGCCCTACAGAGAACCAGCAGGGCCAGCAGGTTGCTGGCGTAGATCCTGCAACGGCAAGTTCAGATCTCACGGGAACCCCACTTCCAGCCCGCAGACGTCCCCCGCCACATTTAATCCCGGGCTCTGCCCCAATCCCTCTCCTGCATAAGCAATACCCAGACACACGGTCTTGGGGGACCTGTGGGAACTGAAGGGTCAGGGGAACCCCAAACCCTCCCACACTCCCAAGACCCCCAGTATGGAAGGCCCCCACTGAGCTCAGGGCCCTCTGCCCCAAACCTAGTCAGGGCCGAGGATTACCACTGCCCACAGTCTGGCTTTCACAGGCAAGGGCTTGATAACCCCGTGTAGCCACTTTCCCCTGTGGATTTGACTTTGAGCAGGGACAGGACCCTGGGGCTCCAGTAGCAATGGTGGGTTTCAGGCTCTGAGGCTGCAGTGGGGGCCACGCGGGAGGACGTGTACTTACCAGGCTGGTAAGGAGGAGATGCTAGGCCAGGGAGGGCGGGCCCAGCCTGCGGGATCCTCCAAGGACAACCACGGTTCCCGGGCTGGTTGCCATAGCTGCCACTCAGGAAACCTTGGCAATGAGGGTCTGGGTCTTCCAAGGCCCCAGGGGAGGGAGTGTGAGCAGAGGGTGCCCAGAGGGGAGTCCGGATCAAGGTTTCCCTTCTGTCCTGAAAATGTCTTTCTCCACTTGGCCTTTGCTGCGCTTTTCCCCGTGTGTGAAGAGGATGCTCGGTGGACCGGGGAGGCAGCCCGGAAAGGAGGAGGCTCCCCCCAGCTGGGAAGGCAGTAAGGCGAGAGGTGGGGTGCTGCTGGGACCCAGTGCCCAGCATGAGTGCTGCTGAGTGCTCACCGGCCAGCTACTCTCCGGAAAAGTCCTGATCTGCAGTGTCTGTCGCTTGCCACCGGGTAAAGACACTCACCGTGGCTCATCTCAAGCTACCCCCGTGACACCGCACACTGTCGGCTCTCACCGGTGAATTCGGCTTTGAATTTCAGTCTCAAGACTTTCATGGTAAAAAGTTGGAAGGAAAAAACCACCCTCTACAGCAATAATGGTGTATCATTACTTCATCACCCATGTGTGACCACCTTCCCCGGCCCCCCGCACCACACTCCAGAACCAGCCACCCGCCCCCTCACTGCACGGGAGGAAGGAACGTCTCCCGGGCCCCCAGGAAGAGAACACGGCCAGAGAGCAGGGACCAAGTGTTCCAGATGACTCCCTGGGGCCAGCACGGCTGTCCCCTCAGCAGAGAGGCCTGCCCCAACCACTGCCCTCCAGCAGAGTCCATAGACCTGCCTTCCCCCCAGGCCGGTTCTGACTCTCAGGTCACTGGAAGGGCATAGCCCACGGGAGGCCGGATCCCCACCCACCTCAAGAAGGGTCCCTCTCCCTCGGTATTGCCCTGGGGCCTCCACCCTGCCCTGGGGCTGCGCATTCCTGTCTCCAGTCCATCCATGACCCACATGGCTCCAACCAGACCCACCCCCCTCAGGATTCCTGACGCACCATTTACACTTGAGCACTTAAACCACATGCAAGCAAGGATTTTGAATAGATCCCAGCCCCCTTCACAGATGAGCAAACTGAGCCTCAGAGAGGTTAAATCACAGCTCAGATTGCACAGCCAGGATGCAGAGCAGTGGGGAACTGTGCCCACGACCCTGCCCCCTTCTCACTAATGCCCAGCCCCGCACCCAAGGAGCACGCAGTCCAGGAGGACAGGCTGAGGCAAACCCCAACGGGGTGGCCAGGCATTGAGGGGCAGCCTGGCCAGGGGACAGAGCAGTGGTTTAGGGCCTCTGGGGGAGTTTATATCTCAGCTCTGCCTCTGGCCGGCCATGGTGTCCAGGGAGGACCATGGGCACCTTCCTGAGCCATGGCTCCTTTACCCACACAAGCGAGATGGTGGTGCTGGCTTCGGGTGTGCTGTGAGCCGGAGCGGGTGCAGTAGGTACTGGGTCACTCCTGCTGCACCCCGAATCCTCCTCCCCCCAGGCAACAACAGCAGCTCACGGCCTCCCCGGCAGCCTGGGCGGTCCACTCAATTACATCACCCCTCTGAAAAAGTAAAGAGGCCCCCGAGGCCACATTAGAGTAATTTTCTTTCCAATTAGCCAAGAGGAAGATTCTTGGAGAGGCCGAGCAGCTCCACCCTTGTCAGCGGCAAGAGTTGGAATCTTGCTGGGCAGGCTCGGCAGGTCTCCAGGACCTGGAATTAGGGTCCCAGATAAGCCCAGGCGAGCCTGGGGTCGGGGCACAAATGGTGGTCCAGGGTCCGGGTTCTGGGGAGGCAGGTGCTCTCCTGAGAACAGGAAAGTGCCGGGCCTGTGGGCAGATTCTGGGCTTGGATCCTGCCAGGGGCCCATTCTCTTTATCCGTAAACTGGGGGAAGTGCCTTTCCTTCTTGACTCTGAAGCGCTATGATCTGGGAAGGAAGGCAGAATCTCTGCACACATGAGGTGTTCTCTGGCCAAGTGACCGGGATTCAAACCCTGAGCTGTGGTGCTGGCCCAGCCACCGAGGTGGACACAGCCTTCCCAGGACTCAGTCCATCGATCTGTGAAATGGGAACAAGAGCCCTGCCCTGCCACTGCACTGTCACCCACACGGAGTCTAAACTGCTTCCCCAACCGCCAGCCTGTGTGGGTGGCCGTGGCTCCTCCAGGTGTCCCCAGCCCAGTTGAAGCCAGTGGCTCTGCTCTGCACCGGGGTTTCCACTCCGGCACTGTTGATGTTTGCGGCTGCAGAGGTCTTGGTGGGGGGCCTGTCCTGGGCGCTACAGGAGGCCTAGCAGCATCCCTGGCCTCCACCCCCCAGAAGTTGGTAGGCTGCCCCCCACCCGACTGCACCAACCAACTTACCTCCAGGCGTGGCCAGCTGTCCCCTGGGGGCAAAACAGAACCAATGCTCGGGAGCCCAGACTGTCCTTTTCCCCATCTCTCACTCCCTCCCCGACAGGGTGTCTCAGGCACAGCATTCGTCCAGCTCAGCTCTGCATGTCCCCCGCATCCAGCACGGGCCTGACACCTGGTGAGGGCTCAGCAAACGTTTCCTGAATGAATGAATGAGTGAATGAATACATGGGTCATTGGGTGGGAGCACCAGCAACCCACTTCACGGTGACAGGGTTGGGAGTTCTCGGTTGCTGAAGGCTCACCATGTGCCAGGTGCTACGCTAACCACCAAAGGGCCACCTTCAGGCAAGGTTCTAGGGGATTCTGTCAGCCACCTGGCAGTGTGCCAGTCCCCGTCCCAGGATGACCCCAAGGCCTCAACAGTGACAGTCACTTCCCGGGTCTCCTCCACCTCGACAGCGCCACACCACCTAGTCCCAGCGGGCGGGGGCAGCACAGGGCCGTGGGCAAGGTGGATCCGGGTTATGTGGGGCCTGAGCTTCTATGGTTGTCAGCTCTCTACAAAGAGAAGAAAACAAACTTACAGAAACAAAATTAGGTGTGAAAGTGAACGTTTATTCAAAGTGAGAAAGAAATTAAAACAAATTACAAATTTTAAAAATCTGACGAATACCACAAACATACAAAATGTGGAAAACAACATAACATTCTCATTGATTAGCTGCCTGATGCCCCTCCGTAATCCTGTTTTCCTGCATTTTTTGGCCACACGCTTTCTAGCCATCTCAGTGTATGACCATTTCATGTCGTGTTCGATAGAAGGGATAGAAACGCAGCTGTCTTTCTCCCAGCACGGTTGATTGAAATGGGTTTTTCTCCTTTATCGTTAGAATGCGTAGAATGCGGCTCCTCACCCAATGCATGTACTGTTTGCAGCGTGGCTAAAGTTTCTTGCGCCTAAACTGCAGGAGTCCTGATCAATTCTATTTCATAAGATTCCCATTCTTAAAAAAAGGAACAACGCTTGGTGCACATTTATAGCTGTGTACAACACATCATCAACAGCGTTTCCTCCCTGACTGGGTGTTGACAAGTGTTGAAAGCTCTGCTCACAGGTGCACACATCTGAGGGCTCTGGCATAGTCCACAGACAGGCTCCAGCTCCAACAGTTCACGTCCTCTCCCCCCACCACCCGCCACCGCGAACTTGTAGCACTGGGCACCGCAGGACGCACTCACGGCCCCCATACGCTCTTGCCCCGCACCTTCAGGTCAGGATGCCAAAGGGACGTTTTGTGCCCATGTCTTGATTTATAAAGGTGACTCAGTGATGACACGGAGCGGTCAATGCCATTGAAGGAAAAGTTTAATGTTAATCACAGACCTCCAGAAATGAGAGGCCCCTGCAGGGCCGTGGGGAAGCCCCAGAGTTGATCAGGAGGCAGAGAGGAGCGAGGGGAAGGCCTTCGCCACAGCCTTTTTGGGAGGGGGGTTCACAAAAAAAAATGCAGGGTGGGGGTGCTGCTTAGGATTGGCCAGTGTGAGTAACTCCAGCAGGCTCTGGGGCAGAGGGGCCATCTCTGGCTGTCTGGGACCCGGCCCTGGGGTGATATTGGCTTGGGAAATGTCGGCTTGGTGTGAGAGCTACATAAGAAGGTGGTTCAGAGTGTGGGCTCTGGATCGCAGGGGAGATGTAAACAACTTTGGCTGTTAGTCTGGCCTTATGGCTAGTGGATGCCAAGGAAACTAATACAGAATCTGAGAAAACCCAGAGCCAGGAGGAGCCGGCAGGAGAACGGAGAGCAGAAGGAGGTGAGTGTGGGGTATTCGCTCCTCTGTCTCCTTCCCTTCCAGGAGTGAAGTGTGCTCCTCTCCCCCAAACCACAAGCACTCTCGGGCATGCGGTGAAAGCTCACACATTAACTTGTCAAAAGATCCCACTCATGTGACCATCTCAAAAAATGCAGAAGAAGCATTCGATAAAATTCTATTTCTGTTCTCAAGACAATGCGTGGCTATTTAGGAAGAGAAGGGAACACTGTAAATCTGATAAGGGCTATCTACAACAACCTCCAGCAGTAATCCAAGCTAATGGAGAAAAGTTGAAAGCGTCCCCTTGAGACTGGCAAGAAGACACATGCTCGTTGGCCCTGCTATTCAATGTCAATCTGGATGGGGCAGACGGCGCTGTGAGTCAGCCAAAGTTTTAAAGAAAGAAACAAAGCTGACTTTATTCACAGGTGATGTGGCTGTGCGTGCAAGAGAGTGTAAGAATCTACAGAGAAATTATGATAATTAATAGAGAGTTCAGCAAAGTCGTTGGATTCAAAATCTATGTGCAAGATCAACTTTATTTCTGCATATTAGCAACAATGTTGGAAAAATAAAATGTCATAAATAGACATTATTTATATCAACATCAAAAATATTAAAAATCTAGGAATAATGTACAAGATTGCTGTAAGGAAAATTATAAAATATTATGAGAGACATTAAAGAGAGTCTAAACAAATGGAGACACCATGTTCATGGACTAGAAGACTCCACATAGATTCTCCCCAGATTTATTAGTTCTTTCCAAAGTGATTTATGTGACCAAAGAAATTTCTATCCAAATCCCAATCAAGTTTTTGTGGAACTTAAAATACTGATTCTAAGATTTATATGGAAATACAAATTCACTTCAACAAACATTTACTACCCCGGGTACTCGAGTGCATCAGAGAATAAAATTAACAAAAGATCCCACCTTGGGCAGCGTTCGTTCTGGCAGGGGAGACACATGACGAACACCAAACATGAGAAGCAAATTTCCCAGGGTGGGGAAGGGAATAAATGCTGTTGGGAGACGAAGAGCAGAGCAGGGTGGGGGCACCAGGGCTGCAGGGGGCCTGCGGGGGGGCAGTTTGCACAACTAGCAGAGGGCCTGGGTGGGCCTCACTGAGGGTGACATTTGCAAGACACCAGAAGAGCTAAAACACGGAGTGATGAAGGGTGGGAGGACATGCTCCATCAGCTATCAGGGCGTATGATGAACCTTCATAAGACAGGGTGGGAGCAGCTCAGGGAAGACTCATAAACGTGTGGAACAGAATAAAAACCCCAGGAACAGACCCTTGTCTACACAGACACTTGACCTGGGACAAAGGTGGCGTGGTGCAGCAGTGGGGAGAGAACGGACTTTTCACTAGATGGTGCTGGGACAACAGGCTATTTATGAGGGCAAAAGTGAAATTGTGCTCCTACCTAAAACCATCCTCAAAAATCAATTCCAGGTGGATTAAAGACTCAATCGTGAAAGGCAAAGCTGTAAAGCATTTGGAAGATAACATAGAATATTTTCATGGTCTTGAAGTAGGAAAGGATTTCTTAAGAAACACACAAAAAGCAGTAACAATCAAAGGAAAATACTGATAATTTCAAGTATGTTAAACTGTCTGTACATCAAAAGACACTGTTAAAAGAGTAAAGCTGAGCCACAGGACAAGAGAAGATATTTGCAACACATAAAGCTAAAGAATCACTAGTGTCTAGAATATATAAAAAGCTTCAATAAATCAATGAGAAAAGGTAAAAACATGAATAGAAAAGTGGGTGAAAGACCTTGAGCAGGAACTTCACAAAAGAGGAAATCTGAATGGCTGATATAGAGGAACAGTGCTGAATCGCATTAATAGTCAGGCACACACAGTCTAACCTGCAGCGAGATGCTCTACAGAACCCCGGGCGGGGCTGGCCCGAGGATGTCAAGGGTTGGCCATAACTTGGACCCTCAGTTGCACCACTCTCTGCCCACGGGCATATGGAAAACAGTGCGGACTCACCTATTAGAAATGCAGCCATATGACCCAGCAATTCCACTCCTGGGCAAATACTCCAAAGAAATGCAAGCTTGTGCGCACCTGTTCTTAGCAGCATTGTCGACAACTGCCAGGTGGCCATCTTCAGTAGACCGGATAAAGGAGGGGCAGTGTATCCTCACAATGGAATACTATACTGCCCTGAGAATACAGAAGCCCGAGCTACTCAGAACACGGGTGAGTCTCGTCAACGTGACATTGATGGAGGAGAAAAAGGGCACAAAGAATACACGCAGTATGATTCCATTTATACAAACTGCAAACCAAACCATATTGTTTAGGAGTGCAATCATTATTGTAAGACTATAAAGAAATGCAAAGGAGTGATAATGACAAAAAATAGACTAGTGATTCCTGATTACCGCTAAAGGGAAGGGAGGGGCTTGGGGTCGGGAGGGGGTTCCTGGGGGGCCAATGGCGCACTAGAGTTAGAGTTACATCTGCACTGGAAGGACTGCTCCAAAGGCAGTTCATGATCACTGTTAATAAACGGCATTGACCTGCGCCCCTTGTAGGGTCCTCAGCAGTCCTGGGAGGCAGGCGGCTCCGTTTAGAGACGAAGACTCAAGTCGCAAGCGGAAAACACTCTCTTCTAATACCTGGTCCAGGACCCACGCTTAGGGAGGCCAAGTCTCTCAGCCCTGAGACAACACAACTGTCAACACCGACTGGTGACCGCTTAGCAGAATAATTTGCGTTTTTCCAGTGCACTTGCCCTGGACCAGGAGCCCCCAGGACGGAGACTCTGGTTGTCTTGTTCATTGCTGTGTCCCCAGCCCCTGAAGCAGCGTCGGACACATGTGAGTGCTCAGCAGTATTTGTTTAGTGAATGATGAACCACTGTCTTTATGGCAAATACCATAGAAACCAACCTGAGAATTGGGGTTGGGAGGGGCAGGACTAGACGAAGGAGAAGCACCACTGTCGTGCAGCCTCACGTCCTGGGTAAGATCATCCGACATGGGTTCGAATCCTGGCTCTGCCGCTGTCTCGTTGTTTGACCTTGGACGAATGACCTCACTTCTAAATCTTCATTTCCTCCTCTGTAAATGGGGGCTAGTCCCTCCCGACAGGACCCTTCCTCGCAGAACGCCAGACACCCACCCAACCCAGGTTCTCCCTCCCTCCTTGTGAGCAGGACAGCTGTGCTGTCCCCCTTCAGGCGATGGCTGTTCAGTCCCGGGAAGTGGTGTGAACTTCCTGGAGTCATCCACGTGTCTCTCTTGTCATCAGAAAAGAGGCCTCTCGTGACAATCAGGGAGAAAAAGTCCTTTTCCCCAAGTTCCGCAGCTCATTGAGACAGGGCCTTGGGAACTGGGCTGCTTAAAAAAACGTTAGGCTCCCCGGGGGGCAGCGCTAGCGGGCACTAAGCACAGGTTCACACCAGAGACCTGGTGGCAAGGTGGGTCTGGCTGCTGCCTACGCCCCAGCAAGGGCACTGGGCCCAGAGCCAGTTTAACTGCACCTTTGTGTCACAGAGTTAGAGTCACACAAAACTACCTAAGTGCATGTCGCTTTGGGGGAGGCTGGAGTGTGGAGGAGGATGAACTCTTACAAAAACGTCAACTTTTTAAAAATGTGTTTTCAGTAATTGCCGTTCTGTGCCAAGTTTCAGCCTGGTGGGAGTTTCATGTCGGAATCATTAAGTAGGAGTTTATAACGGACAACTTAATCGTCCTTGTGTAGGGGTGAGGTGCTGAGCGAAGGTCCAGGTGCCCCGGTGAGGTGCTCCCTTGGTCTGCCAGCGCAGGAGGCCCCAGAGAGGATGAAGGGCACCGGAGCAGGGGACCAGGGGAAGGCAGGAGAGAGGTCCCCATGTCCCCACCACAGCTACACACCTGGGGGAGGAGTCTCCAGGCCAGCCCCCATCCCCTTGGGACCACAGCACCTGAGCCTCAAAAACATTGCTGGGGGTGGGGGGCGACTGTCTGGAGCCTGGAAAAGTGGTTAGAGCTGCCTTCTCTCCCCCAACCCCCAGCCCCAGTCCCCTTCATCAGCCAACAGATCCCCCCTGAGTCTCTCTGTGGCCTGGTTCTGGATCTGAAGTGGGTATGAAACATGCACCATCTATTCCTTTGCTCCATCATCACCAGGGACTCTGTGGCACCTTGTTTTTGAGAAAAAGCAGCATATTCTAGGACTGGGCTGGGAACAAGGGAGGAATTCATCACGCATCCCTCCGTCTATCCACCATCATCCATTCATCCATCCATCTACCTATCCATCCATCCATCCATCCCTCCTGCCTTCCATCCATTCATCCACCATCCATTCATCCATTCATCCATTCCACAAACCTTTACTGACCACCAACACTAAGCTTAGCCCCACACTGGGCAACAGGAGACAGAGATGCAGGAAACACATCCCTGCTCTCAGAGAACATACGGTCCACAGGAAAGAAGACATGGACAGAAGCACAAGACAAAGATGCAAATAACGGCCAATCTGTGGTCCACATGCTGGGGGGACAACCGAGGGCATTTGTCTCAGGAAGAGAAGACTTGGGGGAATAGGCAGCTGTTGCCAACAATGTTGGGTGCCTGCCATAACAGCTGGCAGGGGAGAGCGAGGACAAGAGGGGCTGATGAACAGTAAAATGTGGTAGGGTCAGCTGATGGCCAATCCCAGCAGTTGAAGAATCGTTGAGGGAGGACACCAGAGGAAGTCAACTGGAAAGATAGGAGGTGGTGACTGCTGAGTGGGTGCTGGGAACTGTGTTCAGGGTGCGGGTAGAACTCTCGGTCATGGGTCACACAGTCTAGCGTGTGGCCATGGGAGTGGGTGGCTGGGGTAGATTGGAGGTCAAGATCATCAGAGGAGAGCAGGCCAGGGTTTTGGAGGGATCACCCACCTGGAAATGGAAATCACCGAGGATTGTAAGGGGAGGAGTGTTAGAGAGAGTGATGCTGACTGTGAAGGACAAGGGAGAGCCCATTTTCAGAACAAGGTCAAGGGAATGTTCAGACGAAAGGTTTAGGATCTGGGAGATGGGGGGAGAGGAGGAGGTACAAAATGGCCCCTGCCTCGGGTGGGGTGAACCGCGAGGTTCTGGTCATGCTCCAGAGCTCCCCGTGGGTCAGGCTGAAGCCACTCTGGCCGAGACCCTACTCTGGCTTAGTTTTCTTCACCTGCTCTCTCCTCCCCCTCACACCGCGTCTCCTGGAACGCTCCCTCCACGAATCACCTCCATAAAGACCTATCTCGGGCTCCGCCTCCAGGGGACCAGACCCAAGACAGAGAGATTGGCTGTCGGACCGGCAGAGGAGCAGAGTCCGCCTGGGCTTTGGTTTTGCTCGTCCTGCGCGTGGCTCCGTGTCCTCACCTGATCTTGCTGTGGCATCCACAGTGCTCTCCTCTACAAGTTTCTCATCCCTTGAGCCTGCAGCACAATTCCTTGCTGATTTTCTTCCTATTTCTCTGGCTTCTACTTCAGTGTCCTTTGAAAGCTCCTTCTCTCTTGCCTGCCCATTTTTTTGTTTTGTTTTGTGTGTGTGTGTGTGTGTGTGTGTGTGTGTGTGTGAGGAAGATCAGCCCTGAGCTAACATCCATGCTAATCCTCCTCTTTTTGCTGAGGAAGACCAGCTCTGAGCTAACATCTATTGCCAATCCTCCTCCTTTTTTTTTCCCCCAAAGCCCCAGTAGATAGTTGTATGTCATAGTTGCACATCCTTCTAGTTGCTGTATGTGGGACGCCACCTCAGCATGGCCAGAGAAGCGGTGCGTCGGTGCGCGCCCGGGATCCGAACCCGGGCCGCCAGTAGCGGAGCGTGCGCACTTAACCGCTAAGCCACGGGGCGGGCCCTCGCCTGCCCTTTAATGTCAGAGACTTCCACCTGTTCTTCTTTCTCTGCCCACTTTCCCCGGGTGACCTCAGGAACGTGCCCGGCTCCCATCTCTCTGTCTCCTCTCTCCTCAACCCCTCTTCTGAGCACCGGATCTGGTTAGCTAAACGCCCCCTGCAGAGCTCTCCTGGACGTACATCCTGCAGAGACCTCACAGTTGAGGTGTTTAAAACTGGATGCGCCATCTGCCCCCGAACTTGCTCTTCCTTCCGGGTTCTCTGGTTCTGGAAAGGGCCCCTCTCTCCATCAGGTCCCCCCAGGTAGAAACCTGGGCATCGCTCTAGACTTCAGTCACCAAACTCTGTCCCTTCTGCCTTCATACGACCCCTTCATCTCCAGCTGAAGTCAGCCAATCCCTAAATACTCTCACTCCTGAAAGGTGGCCCATCCCAAACGCCATGCCCCCAGAGGAGCGCCCTGCTTTGCCCTGAGAGACAGCCTGTGAGCACGGCAGCCCTCCGCCTCAGCAGGCAGTAAATTCAGCCTGGATGTGGCCTCTTCCTGCAGCACTGGAAAGCCTCGCTCTCCACGCTCACGATGGTCGAGGGTGGAGCTCCCTGCACCGTGTTCGTCTGTTTACAGACCTGCACCCTCACCCCAGACAGGAAGGGGCTTCTACCCAGCAAGGAATCCTCAGCGCCCAGTGGGGGCCAGGCACGCTGAGTGCTGATGGGGCTTTGTTGGATGGAATTGAGGAAGAAGTTGGCAGTTGCTAAAAACAGTGTCGAGCCCTGGAGGATAAGCCCAGGAGAGGAGAACCCCGGTGGCCCTCACCAGAGCCCCTGCTCTGTGCCAGGCCCCCACGGAGGGCGTTCCCTCATTAAAATGAAGATTTCTTATTTTGAAATATCTAATGCACACAGAGGAGTGTATAAAATGTGTATGCCCAATTAGAGGAATAATGTTTACACACCTGTGCACCCACCACCCGGGTTGAGAAGTACAACGTGGACAGCACGTTAGAAGCTTCTCTGCATCCACCTCTACCACGTCCTCCCCCTCCCCCAGCCCAGAGACCACTGTTCCAAATTTTAACCATCCCCTTGCCTTTCCTTAGTCTCACCAACTATGTACGTATCTGTCTATCAGGCATAGCTTCGTTCTAGAACACTGAGCAGCACAGGCAAATGTGACTGTGTAAGAAAGGGTGGTGTTGCCACTGCAAGATGAAGGTTCCCAGGGAAGGCTTTGGTTTCGGTCCGGCCTCCGTTTCCCTGTGAGTTTTAAGAGCCCTTTCCGGAGACACCAGCAGGGAAGGGAAAAACAGCATTCACAGAACTGGGGCACTTGCAGGCCCCCTCCAGACCAGGAATCTGCTCTTGGGGATCGCCCATCTGGACAGTCTCCCTCTAAGCCCACCAAGACCTCCCTGTAGCTCCGGGAGCAAGGCAGAGGGACACACACATGGGTGAACTGGTCTCAGGACACAGAGAGAAGAGCAGGAACTGGGGGACATACGGTAAAGACAAGTACCCATGAGAACCTGGGCCTTCTGTCTGTAGGTTTAGAAACATGAAACAATGGTACTGATAGCATTTGACCAATTATCTCCTGAGTCATATTGCTCCAGTGGAGACTCTTCTCCCTCTGCAGCTGGCCATCCTCCCTTTACAATGCTCTTGGGGGGGCCAGCCCGGTGGTGCAGCAGTTAAGTGCGCTCACTCCTCTTTGGCAGCCCAGGGTTGGCAGGTTTGGATCCTGGGCACAGACCAATGCACCGCTTGTCAAACCATGCTGTGGCAGCGTCCCATATAAAGTAGAGGAAGATGGGCATGGATGTTAGCCCCGGGCCAGTCTTCCTCAGCAAAAAAGAGGAGGATTGGCAACAGATGTTAGCTCAGGGTTGATCTTCCTCACACACAAAAAAAGAATCTTCTCAGGGGAATTCCCTTTACCTCCCTCCCTCCCTCCCACATGCACCCCATATTGCATCTTGTATCCTTGTCTTCCTCTTTCGTGATTAATTTTCTTATTTTGGTGGAGCATTTGCATGGCTGAAATGTCTTTACTAAGAGACTCTCATTAAGTACTTGCATACTTTCTCGATAGTTTGGCTGGGTATAGAATTCCAGGTTGGAGGTCATTTCCTTCAGAGCTTTGAAGTTACCGCCCCACGACCTTCTGACTTTAAGTGTTGTTATTGAGAAGTCTGAAGACATTTTATACCCTTTCCATTTATTCATTTTTCTCCTTAAAAGCTTGTAAATCTTACTTTTGCCTCCTGTGTTCTGCTATTTCTGAAATTTCACATTAATGTGCCTTAGTGTGGGTCTATTTTCATTCATTGTGAGAGTCACTAGTGGGTCCTTTCAACCTGTAACTTACGCCCTCTGGGTCTGAAAATTTGTCTTGAGTTATTCCTTTGAGAGTTCTACCACTCCTCATTTTCTCTGTCCTTTCTTTCAGAAACTCCTGCTAAACAAATATTAGGTCTCCTAAACTGGAAATCTATTTTTTTCTTATCTATGCTTTCCTGTTCGTCATCTCTGCTTTCTCAGAGATTTCTTCCGTGTTAGCTAACATCTTCCTGTCCTTCTCTTTGGTTTTCCTTTCTGCTATCATGTTTTCAGTTTCCAATTGCTCCTTTGTTCTCTGAATTGCATATATTTTCCTTCTATAATATTATATAGAATTCTCTAATCGTGTGCATGCATGTGTGTGTTCCATGGATCTTCTCCTGTCTCTGTGAAGATAGTGTTGTCATTTTCCCCTTTTCTTTCCCTGCATGGCTTTTGTTTCCTCCAGTTGCTTTTCAGTGATTGTTTTCTATTTGTTTTAGTCTCTCTCTCTTCCACATTAGGAGCTCTCCTTAGAGTTTTAGGTATCTGTAGCTGACTGCTCATGATAAGCAGTGGGGGATGTAAGAGCTGGTTGGAAATTCTGCACACTTGAGTGGTGTTTGATGACTTGCTCTAGGGTGACCCTGGCGGGCCCCGGGTTGGGTTACCTCTGCTGTCCATATCTTTGATTCTTTCCTACTGAGATAGTCCAATTCAACAGAAACATTTCTTCTAGTCTCCTGTGTGCAGGCAGGCTGAGGACCCAGCTGTCAATGTTCTGAGAGCTGAGCAGGGGTTCAGACTGAGAGTCTCTGCAGTTAACGTTCAGGGTGACTCAATCCCCCGTGTGTGTGTGTCTGTGTGTGTGTGTGTGTGTGTGTGTGTGTGTGTGTGGTCTTAAGATAAACTTTACAGGTAAAGTTCACAGATCTTAAACATATAATTGATTTTTCACAAATGTATACACCCCACTAACCAACATCCCAATCAAGATATCGAACATTTCCATCACTCCAGAAAGTTCTCTTGTGCTTCCTTCCGGTTAATGACCAATCCCCCCAGTTCTCACTCATGGCCAAAGACAACCAATGTTCTGATTTATAATATCATAGATTATTTTTGCCTGATCTTGAACTTTAAAAAATGCAATCATAAACTGCGTTCTCTTTTGTTTCTGGTTTATTTCACTCCTCATAATGATAAGATTTGTCCACATTGCTGCATGCAGTGGTAGTTCATGTTTTGTTTTTTTCTTTTTATTGAGTAGTATTCCATTACATGTGTATATTATAATTTATCAGTTTTCCTGTTGATGGGCATTTGAGTTGTTTCCAATCTTTGTCTATCATAAATAAAGCTGCCCAAACCATTCTTGTACAAGTCTCTTCATAGATATATGTCTTCAATTCTCTTGGACAACCTAGGAATTGAATTGCTGGGTCATAGAATAAGCATTTGTTAAATTGTTTAAGAAACTGACAAACAGTTTAACAAAGTGGTTGACCATTTTACATGCCACCAGCAATGTATGAGAGTTTCAGTTGCTTCATATTCTTTCCAACATTTGATGTTGTGGATCTATTTAACTTTGGCTGTTCTAGTGGGTGTGAAGTAGTGCGTTGAATATTAGTAATGAAAGTGAACATCCTTGCATTCTTTCTCATTTTAGGGTGAAAGTACTGAACATTTCACACTAAGTGTGATGTGAGTTGCACATCTTGTGTACGTGCCTCTTATCAAAGGAGTCCCCTTCTACTGCGGGTTTGCTGAGTGATTTTATCACAAACAAGTGTTGAATTGGTCAAGTCCTTCCACTACACCTATTAAGAATCTTATTGCTATTTTTTCCTCCTTTATTCCATTAATGAGAAGAATTACATTGAATACTTTTCAAATATAAAGACAAACTTATTTATATAATGCTGGATTTGATTTGCTAAGATTTTGCTAAGGATTTTTGTGTCTGTATTCATGAAGAACATTGGTGTGCAATTTTCTTGATCTGACTTAAAAGGCTAATTCTGTTCGCTGTTTTGAGAATAGACTCCTAAGGAAACAAGTTTAAAAGCATAGAGGCCAAAATGGAGACACTGAAGTTATCCAGACAAGAATGCTAATTAAGTAATTATGTGACTTTGGGTAAGTCAAACCGCATCTCGTGGCCTCTATTTATCATTTACGTGTCTGTGAAATGGAAGATGTACAACTAGATGATCATTATGGATGCTTACAGCTCTGATGCATTCTTCATCTGTGAATTTTTGCCCTTCATGATTCCAGGACCTGAAAGGTCACTGGCCTTGAGATCTGCAGATCACGATCTCCACCAAAACCCCAAGGGGAAGGAGTACCAGGATCACCCTGGACTAGCTCTTCAGTCAGGCAGTCTAAGAAAAACACTGGCTAGCTGTCCACAGCCCTCATTGTCCCTTCCACCTGGATACACAGCTACACAGCATTTCACAGCTTCCCTGCAGTCAGGTGTGGCCACATGTTTGCTTCTAGGCAATAGAACGTGAGCAGAAGTGGTAAGGCCTGGCCTATCACCCACTTTCCCTGTGAGATCCTCAGTGCTCTGTCCCCTTCTGCAGTGGGAAGCAATCCTGGAAGTCCTGTGTTGAAGACGGTCAGCCTGGATCCCCGAATCACCACCTGGAGGACAACTGCCTGCTGATCACAAGCATCTGCCTTTCAGATTTGAAGAGGAGTAAGAATAAACATCTATCCTCTTGGGGCCTTCATGCATTTTGGAGTTTGTTATAGGAGTCTAACCTAACTAATAAACAGGATAAGTGCATTAAATATTAACAGCAAAGTAGCTGGGAAATTGTGTTTCTCACAGAGATGGAGTAATAGGGACTGAATTTACCCATTTGTCTGAAACAACAAAACAACTGGACAAAATATATGAAACAATGGCTCTCAAGTTACTGGACATCAGGCAGGAAGGACGGCAAATCATTCCTTGATTCCAGGCACCTTAAACCCTTTCTGGAATGACACAGGGTACAATTTAAAAGTCACTAAATATTGATTCCTCTCAAGATCCCTAGGTTTTCTCCATCCCCTTCCTTTGTCCTCATTGTCCCTCCACCTGGAATGCCCTCCCTCCCAGGCACAGTCCACCACCCTGGGAGGCCCTTCCCATCATCCTTACCAGACAGGCTCACCCTGTCCCACTCTAAGCCCTGACAAGAGATTTTCACATATTGAGGTATATGGGGTAACTATTTGGGTTGAAAACTGATTCCGCTTGAACTAAAAAGCCTAACTTATGACCTATCAAACATACACTGTACATCTGCTTAACCATTAAAGAATACACTCTCTTAAGATAAGAATGCATACTTCCCCTCCTATGCCCTATTGGTAATGCCCTATTGGTAATGCCAGGATTAGTCCCTTTCCTGACGTCATGGTCACAGTTACCTGCTAATTTGCAATTGAGCACCTCTGAAATTTTGATAAAAATGTACCCTGGGTATGTCTAACGTATGTTCTTTGTTCTAAAAACATATAAGACTGTACTGAAAACTATGCTTCTCCGGAACGCTTTCTAAGGCCTTCCCAGGTTATAATCCTCACTCTGGCTCAAGTAAACTCGCCTTATTTCTCTTATCTATAGAATGGTTATCAGTTATTTTGTATCAACAGCCCCAAAGCACCTAGCTGATGTCTCTACTAGACCCTCTGTCGCAAGCTACTTGAGGACAGCCATCCCTATCTCACTCTCTCCCTTTCTTTCCCACTCTGCCTCCAGGGTACACACCAACTCACTGGCCCAGCCCAGAACTCGTTATGTTGAATTTTGCTGATCTACTAAAATGTAGCAGCTGGGAACAAATGAGACAGGCGCACAAATCTCTCTAATAGGTCCCGAAAAAGTGCACGGAGGGTCAGTGTTTGGGATGCAGGTCAAAGACAGTGCTGGGGTGCAGGCGCTCCCTGGGTCATGGGGTACGGGAAGTAGAAGGCCCAGGGCACCTGGGACTCCCTGGACCTCTGTTTTCTTCCTCTGCTAAGTGAAGGAGTGGGCTAGGTGGTTCTAAGGTTCCTGACAGCAGCGACACTTACGCCTGAGTGCCGAGCAGGACCACCTTCTGGAAGCCCGTAATGACAAAGAAGATTCCCTATCAATGCAGATGACACAGGAACAGTCTAAGCAACAGCCAGACACGGTCCCGATTTCTGAACTGTTTACTCTTTCTACGGAGTGGAAGGGAAGGGGTGTCCTGTCATTCTGGGGTCCGGGATCCGGGCGACCCCGTCCTTTCCCAACCGCGCAAGCCCACCTGGGGCAGTCCTGGCCGCATTCGGCTGCCCGGGCTGGGGGGCGCCGGGCGTCACGAGGCCGCGGCGTCGTTGCCTAGGAAAGGCTCACGTGCCTCCGCAGGGCTTCCCGGGCCTTGTAGTCCGCCAGCGGCCTCGCCAGGGCCTGCCGCGCCGGGAGGGACTACAACTCCCAGGAGGCTGGGCGGCGGGGCGGGGGCGGGCCCGGGGCGGGGCCTCTTGCGTCCGGCCGCGCGGGGTCTCGGCCACGGGAGGAGGAAGATGGCGTTGCGGGGGTTCCGAGCTGGGCCGTGCGGGCTCCTGCCGCTGCTGTCTGTGTTGCTGCTGCTGCTGCTGCTCGGGCCCTGGCCGGCGGCGGGCCACGGCGGCAAGTACTCGCGGGAGAAGAACGAGCCCGAGCCGCCCCCGAAGCGCGAGCCCGGGGGGGAGTTCCGCATGGAGAAGCTGAACCAGCTGTGGGAGAAGGCCCGGCGGGTGAGCGGGCGGGGGCTCCTCTACCTGGGGGGGTCCGCGGGGCCGGGGTCATCTCTATCGGGGGGTCTGCGCGGCCGAGGTCGCCTCTAATCCTCTCTCCTGGGCGGGGCCTTCTTTATCTGAGGGGTCTGCGGGACCGGGGTCACCTCTGTCAGGGGTCCGCGGGGTGGGCTCACCTCTATCTCAGGGGTCTGCAGGGCCAGGGTCACCTCCATCTGGGAGGTCCGCGGTGCCGGGTTCACCTCTATCTGGTGGTCCCTAGGGCCAGGGTCACCTCTATTGGGGGGTCCGCGAGGCGAGGGTCACCTCTATCTCTGGGTTCCGTGGGGCCAGTGTCACCTCTATCTAGGGGTCCACGGGGCCAGGGCCTCCACTACCTCGGGGGTCCGCGGGGCCAGGGTCTCCTCTGATCTCAGGGGTTCTAGGGCCAGTCCTCCTCTAATCTCGGATTCGAGGGCCTGGGCAACGCACCCGTTGACAAATGGTGTGTGCAGTCCTTAGACCCGCCCCCAGGTGTAGGTAGGGTCATCCCTTACCCCTCTGCAATGGAAAGGGAGACCTAGACCCGTGATTTCAGGCTGAGACTGGGGAGGCCTGGGTGCTGGGGCAGAAGGGGCTGCCCTTCTAGTTAGTACTGCCCCTCTGCAGCTGAGACTGAGACCCGTCCCTGTAGGCAGGCCCACTGTTTGCTGCTGGACGGAGCAACTTCTCCAAAGTTAGTGGTGGAGCCAGGCTGGACTCAGGCCTCCTGCCTAGCAGCTCTTTGCCTCCTCTCTTAGGTTACACCTCCCTCTGGAGAAACAAGAAAAACAGGCGTGTCCTGGGATGGCAGCAGCCCCAGCAGCAGGCCTGTCTGTTAGTTTGGGAGGAGGGACGAGGTGAGGGGAGAGGAGAAGGGATCAGTTGAGAACACAGAGAGCACAAGACCTGAGGAATGATCTCACCTGACCCGCATTTAAGAGATGAAGATAAGGAGGCCCAGAGGGTCAAGGGTGTCCCCAAGGTCACTCAGCCTGTGAGGGCAGAATTGGACTGCAACTTCCTAATTGGGGTGTGACCCTGGACCAGTGTTCATAACGCTCACTCCTTTGTTAGGCAGGGTGTGTTTAGTGGAAAGAGAATTTGTGAACTACGCCCCCTGCCCCTCTGGGCCTCAGTATCTAAAATGAAGGGGGTCAGATTAGATCCGGTCTTCCCAGTGTTATGCATTCCTGTGTCTTTGAGAAGGAGAGTAAAATGTTTGCAAAATAAAGACTAAGTTTTGGAAGAGAAAGAGGAGAGACTTGGGCAGGGGAGAACGAGGTAAGAGAGGGGCAGTGAGGGTGGAGTTGATGTCACGTGCAGGGCTCCACAGGCCCCTAATGAGCCGCTCCTGGGCCCAGCACTGTTCCCAGACCAGTGTCCTTGAGGATTTCCCTGGGGGGCTCTCCAGGCCAGGCTGTCCAGGCCCCGGGGTGTGTTGAGCCTGCAGAGGTGCTCTCTCTCAGAGAGAGAGCACCCGGGGCTGGAGAGGCAGGTAGGCTTCTTGAAGCGAGGGGTTGGGAGCACCTGGATTTGGGTGTGGCGGTAGGGAACAGGAGTGATCTGGGGGCACAGGGACCCATCCTCAGAGCCCACTGTGGTGGGTGCACTGCACAGCTTGCTGACTGGTGGTTTCCCAGCAGGCTGAGCATCTGGGAACCGGGAGGGACTGGCTCACTGAATTGGACGTTGTGTCCGGAAATGCACTCTTGTGCCCAGGAGCCCAGCCCCAGCCCTCCACCTGCCTGCAGGGCCGTCCTGTCCACCCCACCTTGCACCTGTCAGCCGAGCCGCTTCCTCACACCTGTCAGCCGCTCACCTGCCCTCACTGCACCTGGACGTCCCCCGCATCTCACGTGCTCGGTTCAAAGCTGACCTGTGTCAGTCTCAGGTCACGTCTGTGTGCAGGGGACTGACCCCCGCTCTCTCTTCTCCGGGAACCCCAGCCCTGTCCCGGCCGTGGACAGACGGTCATTGGACTACACATACTGTCCAGTCTGCTTCGTCCTAAAATTCAGCGGTCACATGTGCAGGTCTGTTCTGCTGAACAAAATGTGCAGGTCCTCCGGGTGGGGTTTATGCCCGGTGGCATTTTCCGTGTCCCTCCCCACTTCAGAGAGCCTCGCACTTGTAGGCAGGCTCTTGGTCCTTCTCGAAATGGAAGCTCTAAGGGCGGTGGTGGGAGCTGGTCCTGGGTGTCGAGCTGGCTGTAGGCCTCAGACAGTGCCCAGCCCGGAATCAGCACTCCTGCTGCTCAGAGCCACGTGTCTGGTGGCACACCTTGCACACCAGTGTTCTCAGCCTTTTGATTTTGTCCTTTCGATAATTTGTTGCGTGAAAACATCCAGTGTGTCTTTGTTTTCTAGATGTAAAATGATACCGTAGTATATATAGTGTATCATAGAAAGAGGGTAAAAGAGTCTGAGGAAGTGACTTGCCTCGTTCTCTCTCTGCAATCTATGTTTTATGGGCTGGGGTGGGCTGGGGCTGCCTTGGTACGCAGATGCCGTATCGGGGACCTCTGAGAAGACACTGAAACTCACTTCTCGTCCTCTCAGACCGGACCAGGGAACTGCTTCTGTTGCTTCATCCCATCCCAGCATCTTAAATCTTGACTTGCTGTGAAATTATCCAGTTCCTGTTTAATAGAAGTGCTTAGAAGAGCTGTGGGCCAGGCGGTAGGAACCAGCGTTACTTCTGCCCAGCCTCGTGGGTCTTGTGACATCTTCCGGGCTGTTGCAAGACTCCTGAGCAGTGGGCACCGGGGGCTGTCCTTGGAGCTTTGGAGGCTGGGTGAAACCGTGAGAAGTCTTCTCGAGGGGGCCTCTGGGCGCAGGATCGTCTGGATGCCACGTGTTCTGGTGTTGGGGGGACATCCTGAGCAGGCCCTCGGGGTGCCATCGCAGAGCGCTCAGACGCGGTACTGTGAGCTCCAGGTTCCCATCGGGTTTAATCATCCTGACCCTGGTGATTAAAACGTGTAGCAGCGCCTTTTGTCCTCCAAGGTGGGAGGGCGGGTAGGGGGATTTGTGTCTGAACACCTCGCTGTCCCCATGTGTGGCCTGTTTCCTTTCCCTTGTTCTCTGTACACGGGCAGTACATCCCCCTGCCCCAGGGAAGACTCAGGAAGGGCAGGCCAGAGACCGGGCGTCACCTGCACATGTCCCCACAGCAGCTCAGAGGCAGGCGGGCCGGGTTCTGTCCTTGGAGCTTGTTCACTGCGCACCACGCGAGTAAGACTGCTGGAAGGCGGTGCCTCGAGGTGGACATGGACGCTCAGGTCCCCACTAGGCACAGGCGCCGTGTTGATGCCTGCACGGCACCCAGCCTCCTTGGATTGTGCTCTGCCCACCATCGCTCAGCCAGAGCACAGAGCCGTGGCTAGAGGCCTGGGTGGGCACCAGTGCCCAGTGACCTTGTTTTACCACTTGATTGAGATGTGATTGACATAGGAAAAGCTGTACGTGTTCACCGTATACATCTCGATGAATAGCAGTGTTTTAGCTAGAGGCCCTGTGCTGGACAGGAGGTCTCAAGGACCTAGTCGTCTTGTGTAACTGAAGCTTTGTGCCCTTTGACCAACACCTCCCCTATTCCCTTCCCCCAACCCCTGGCCACCAGCCGTTGACTCTCTGCTTCTCTGAGTTTGACTATTTTAGATTCCTCACGTAAGTGGGATCATGTAGCATTTGTTCTTCCGTGTCTGGCTCGTTTCCCTTAGCATCATGTCCCCCAGTTTCATCCATGATGTCACAAATGGCATGATTTCCTTTTTTGAGGCTGAGCGATATTCCATTGTATGTATATACCACATTTTCTTTATCCATTTATCTGTTGATGGGCATTTAGGTTGTCTCTCCATCTGGGCTGTTGTGAACAATGCAGCAGTGAACATGGGGATGCAGATACCTCCTCGAGATTCTGATTTCCATTCCTTTGGACGTATACCCGCAAGTGGGATTGCTGGATCATAGGGTAGGTCTGTGTTGCATTTTTGAGGAACCTCCATACAGCTTCCGTTGTGGCTGCACCAATTTACATTCCCACCAGCAGTGCACCAGGGTTCCAGTTTCTCCACATCCTCACCAGCAGCTGTTGTTTCCTGTTTTGTTTTTTTTTTATAATCATCCTAACAGGTGTGAGGTGTGATATCTCAGTGTGGTTTTGATTTGCATTTCCCTGATGGTTAGTGATATCGAGCACCTTTTCATGTGCCTTTTGGCCATTTGTACGTTGTCTGTGGAGAAATATGTATTCAAGTTCTTTGCCCATTTTTTTTTAATCACTTCTATTCAACATGGCACTTGAAGTCCTAGCCAGAGCCATTAGGCAAGAAAAAGAAATAAAAGGCATCCAAATTGGAAAGGAAGAAGTAAAATTATTTCTGTTCACAGATGATATGATCTTATATGATATGTAGAAAACCCTAAAGACTCCATTAAAAAATTGTTAGAGGGAGCCAGCCCCGTGGCGTAGTGGTTAAGTTCGTGCACTTTGCTTCGGCCGCCCCAGAGTTTGCTGGTTCGGATCCCAGGCGCAAACCTATCCACTGCTTGTCAAGCCATGTTGTGGCGGCATCCCATATACAAAAAAGAGGAAGATGGGCACAGATGTTAGCTCAGGGCCACTCTCCTCACCAAAAAAAAAAAAAAAAAAAAAAAACCTGTTAAGAGCTAATGAACTCACTAAGGGTACAGGATACAAAATCACCATAAAAGAGCCAGTATGTTTCTGTCACCAACGTCAAACTCTGAGAAGGAATTAAGAAAGCAGTCCCGTTCACAATGGCATCAAAAAGAAGAAAATACCCAGTGACTTAGTTACGTGTTCTGAGCCAGCTTCTTAACCTCCCTGGGCCTCGGTTTAACCAGGCTACCCCAGAGTTCTGAAAGTTCCAGAGCCCGCACCTGGCACGTGGAAGTGCTTGGCAGAAGAGGGTGCGAGGGGTCATGAGCAGTGCTGGGGCCCCTGGTCCGCGAGCAGTCGGCGGGAGGATGGGTCAGCTGGCCCGAGCAGCTCCTTGGAGGGTGTTGGTGCCCCCTGAGCTTGTGTCTGAGAGCCGCCTCCTTCCCCACGCGTTTGCCCGTCTTATCCTTCTTGAGGGTTTACTTCACTGTTAATGTTGGACAGGTTCTGTTTCGTTGGGTTTTTATTAACTAGTTCTTTTTGCGTGATGTGTTAACATTTAACTTTGAGTTGAAGAGATTGAAAGAATGCAGAGAGTGGGCGCCAGATGTTTGCATGTGACCTGTTCCTTTTCTTCCTTTTCTCCCTGGACTTGATGGCTGCTGTTTCTGGGGCACTTCTGCCCGTGGGCATTTCCAGCACTGAACTCATGGGCCCCTACATTTCAGGGGAGGGTCAGCACCAGACCACAGCTGATTTTTGTGAGATGCTGCATGTAGTTTAAATCCCCAGGGGCCTCAGACCTGAGAGGGGGGCGTGACAGTAACAGACCCAGGTGGGCACCAGTCTACAGTTCATGGGGCGGCTGCCCTGGACATTGGCACGTTGACTCCACCAGGGCTCTGGGGAGGCAGGCAGGAAGGTAAATGGTGAGTAGGGACCACAGGCCTACGGTTTGTCTACCAGCCTGAGGTCGTCAAATCTGCCCCCCTGTGATGCAGCTAGCTGGCAGTCAGGACACCCAGGTCCCTCTCCTGCAACCCCAGAGAGGGGCACCCAGGACGGTTGTGCTGTCGCAGTAACCGTAGAGAGCAGAGCCGGGAGCCTGCCCCGCGGCCCTCACTGTCCCCAGCTGCCGCTCCTGCTGCAAGCAGGCCCCTGGTGGTGGCGGCAGAGCAAGCCCTGCTCTTGCAGAGAGATGCTCTGGGGCCTGGGCCTCAGTGCCCCATGTCCTCGGCATGCTGGAGGGGCTGGAGGCCTCCTTCCGAGCGGCACAGCACAGCAAACGAGACGCCGCTGAATAAGAGCCGAGTAACAGAGCAGCCAGGGGTCCGTGTGCAGGGAACCAGAAATGGAAGCAGCCTCTTACTCCAGGGCCGTCACTAAGTGCGGAAATGTGGGCTTCAAGTCATCACAGCGTGAGCCCGTTCTTCCTGCAGGAGGGGCCTCCCTTCCTCCTGCCTGCCCACTCCCCACCTCCTGGCGCCCAGTTTGCCCCTCCTGGGAACTCAGCACGCTCAGAACCATCGTGCGGTTCCTCTGCCCCGGGGATCGCACAGGTCAGACGAGGCTGCGGTTCCTGCTGGTCTCCTGAGAGCGCCAGCAGACGGGCGTCCAGGTGACAGTGGGGCCTGAAGGGGCCTGGGACAGAGCTCAGGGAGGCGGGCTGGGGAGGTGGGGCCAGGTAAGCCCACCGTGGGTGCTGTTTAGGGAGCCCTGGGCATCCAGGGGGAGGCTTCAAATGGAAGGGCCTCAGGCTCGGGAGGTGGTGGGAATGGGGAGACTGCGAGAGAGCCCAGGCCTCCTGAAGAGGCTGGACAAAGGCCTGCCCTTAGGAGAGCCAGCAGAGGAGATGGAGAACCCACAGAGCGGGACGAGGAAACTTCCAGAGAGTTAGAAAGTCTTCTTGCCCTGGGCCCTGGTGCTGTCTTTTTACTGTTGAGTAGCTTCCCTGGCTAGATTTCAAACCCATGGAGGACGGGCCGGGTGTCCTCAGCATCTCCCAAGGGGCCTAGCAGAAACTGGATAGCTGATCCCAGTAGCTGCCAGGTATTCATGAGGGCAGCATGCTGGCCGTTCTCCTTGTCCCACCTGGGTAAGCCTTTGCAGAGGTTCTCAGCCGTTCATCCGGGCCGTCCCCGAAGGGATCATCGTGATGACCGTTTTAACCTCAAAGGCGTGGTGGTCCTGTCCCCATACCATGTGGGTGATGGCAGGCTGCGCTGTCCCGTGCAGTGTGCAGACTGACCTCCGCCGCCAGGAGTGCCGACTGCCCCGCAGGAGCACCTGCAGGCCCGGCCTCCTTACTGTGGGGTGGGTGTGTCTGAGCTGAGGCCTTGTCCCTGGTAGGTGCAGCCCTATGAAGATCCGCAGTGGAATGTTCCGGCAGAGGGCCCAGCTTGAAGCATGCTTGTTCCCGTTGGTCTGGCTGCGCTGACAGGAGTCAGCAGGAAGGGCCAGAGCAGCAGTCCAGGTCTCCTGTCGGCCTCCCTGGGCTCTGTGCTCTGTGGGGTGGGCACGGTGACCCAGAGCCTGGGGCCACAGAACACAGGGTCAGTTCTCATTCCCGGCCTGAAGCCGAGGCCCCTGCCTGCCTCACTGCGGCTTCGGGGTAGGGGCCCGTGGTGACACCGCGGGCACTTGGAGCCTCCCTTCCCAGCAGCATCACTTGGAGTGGCCCCTCACGCGGTGTGTGCATCCTGCTAGCCTTCTCTGTTCTCTGCCCCAGTGGAGGGCGGTGGCCCACTGCAGCCACTGAAGCGGCCGGTGGGCAGCAGCTCACTCGGCTAGCTGTGCAGCTGTGGCTAGCTGTGCCGCCCACCAACCCCCACCCCGTCAGGTGTGGCAGGGAGGTCAGGTGACGCTGTGGCTGTGAGGGCTGAGGAGTGCTTGGAGAAGAGAGGAGGGGAGGGGAGGGCAGGCCACAGAGCCAGCCATGTCACCTGGGTTCTGGCACCACCCAGTTGTAGGTGATAGTTCTCTGGCCCTGGGGGTCAGGGCCTGTGTTAGGGGCCTCCTGTGCCCAGGCCTGGCACTGACTGAGAACCCAGGAGGCCCCTAGGGATGAGCTGCTCAGCGATGCACCTGGGCCCCCGACGGGAAGAGTGGAGCAAGGCAGTTCCAGACATGGGTGGTTTGGCGTAATTAGTCAGTGCGCCTGGAGTGGGGCTGCAAGGAGTGAGTGCTGGTGGGTCCCTGCTGGAGCCACAGAGGGGTCCTGGTGGGGACCAGCTCCAGGACAAGCTCAGACTCAGGCCATTGGGTATCCTTAGCCACCATCCACTCAGGGACTTGTTCCCAAGAATGTGGGTACTCAGGGAAGGTAACTGGTCTGAGATTAAATAGGTTTGGGAAACTGGGCCCAACAGAGCTGATAGTTCCTTTGCTGCAGGACTGCTCAGAGCCTTTAATATGCTGATGTCACAGTGTGGGTGTGGTGTGCAGCCTTCCCCACTTTGCTGCCCACAGAACCTGTTTCCGTGGACCCTGGTGTGAGTGTCCGAGGCACACCCTGGGTCACGCAGATCTCAGCAAACCTACTTTACAGAGAGGAACCCGAGCTCCGTGGAGGATACAGCTTGTCCCAGAGCAGTGAGCCGGGGATGGGTCAGAGCCAGGAGCTGAGCTCACAAGGAATTGGCCTTCTCACCAGCTGTTCCAGCGTGGGACTGGTGTGGCTTTAGGAATCCACCATTAAACTTTAAGAGTCTCAAAGCAGTTTGGGGGGTTTTTTTTTTGGTTTTTGTGTGGGGGTTTTTTTTTGACATTTAGAATGCTTTAATCTTTCCAGTTAACACTATTTGTATCCATAACTGCAACGTTGTAACTTTTAGCATTTCACATAACTAGTCAGTAAGGACTTTTTTTTAAGGGTGGGAGTAAGAACAGAAGGGCAGAGGATACACGAGTGTCAGGTTTCACACGCTGCCAGTGAAAAACTCAGAAATTAAAACTATTTCCTTCTCTGCACGGAAGCTGCCACAAACTTGCAGGTTGTCGTAGCCTTCATCCGGGACTCCTGGACTGGGAGTCTGTGAAGGAGAAAACCGTGTCGGGTCCCGAGTCCTCTGGCCGTGCTGCTTCTCGGATCAGCTGACGCAGACACACTTGCTGTTGGACCAGCACTGAAGCGGGGGAGCTGGCGTGGGGTCGGGGATGGCATGAAGTGTCTTTCCAGGACCCAGTGACCTGCCTGCCGAGGGGTTGGGGGGCTAGGGGAGCCCCTGCAGGGTCCACTCGCAGCAGATGAGTGGGGACCGATCCTTCCTGTTGCAGAGGCCCAGGGTCCCTTTAAGAATACTCATGTGGACAGACCTCCCCCCTGAGTAAGGGTCCATGAGAGGTGAAGACGGGGCCTCTGAAGTTATAGCAGTCGTGGATGAAGGACTTGTAGGAGTCTATAGTCTTTATTTTCTACACACACACACACACACACGGGAACAGATCCTTCCCGCAGACAGCCAGGCTGCCCGGGGACGAGTCCCAGCGCCCTCGCCGGTGTCTCAGTGGACCCTGACAGGGGAGCACCGGCCATCGAGGGAGCTGAGGCACAGAAGTGCTGCCCAGGGGACCCATACCTGCAGCCCTGGGTCCTGTCACTGTGTCATTAGCGAGTCCCTCGGGGTGGGGGGGAGCGTCTAGTCAGGCATGTTAACCAATTCGTTTTTAAAGCTGCATGTTTAATGGAACTGACTAGAACCTTCACGTGTCATTTCAGCCAGCAGAGGTGGTACTGGCCTGACGCTTGGCGGCCGAGCAGGGAGCAGGACCCGTCAGGACCAGAGGTTCCCCCGGAGGCCTCAGCCCGCGCTGGGGGCCCCCGCGGCCCTCAGTCTGCCAGCTCCTGACCCGCCGCCTCTCGGAGGGAGAAGGGAGACGCTGGCCAGGGCTTCCCCGCGACTTCCCGGGGCAGCCACGGTTGTGTGTCTTTTTTTTTTAATTTCATTTGGAAGTTTACCATAAATCCAATCTCCTGTTCTCTCTAGTAGATGTAGTTTATTTCTTTTCTAGTTATGTAACACAAGGAAAAGATGGTGGTTTTTTCACCAAGCCCCGCGTTCCTGCCTCTGCATCCTCCCACCCTGCCCCACTGACCCAGGTCCCCACGAATGTCCCCAGGGTCCAGGCCAGGAAGGTGGGACATGCTGTGACAGGTGGCGTCATCGAGAGGAAGGGGCACCCAGCCTCCCTCCTGCACCCGTGTGCTCAGGCTGCGGATAGTGGTGGCTCACGCCGTGCCGTAGAGGCTCCATGTATAAAGGCCAGTGGTCTTCGTGCTGCAGGCAGAGGTCCCTTTGAAGTTCTCACGGGAACACGTGTGGGATTTTGACCGTCCCAGACCCTGACTCCATCTCCTGCTCGTCCCCACGTCTCCTGGTCGCCTTTCTCCAGGGCCAGCGTCTCTGGGCTGTACCGTTGGTTCCTCACGCAGCGGGAGGTCAGATGTCCTCTGTTCTCCCTCTGCAGCTGCAGCTTCCTCCTGTGAAACTCTCCGAGCTCCATGCTGACCTGAAGATACAAGAAAGGGATGAGTTCAACTGGAAGAAATTGAAGGTTGAAGGCTTAGATGAAGACGGAGAGAAAGAAGCAAAACTCAGACGCAATCTCAATGGTATCCTTCTTTCCTCTTTCCTGTGAGGGGACGAGGTCACCCAGGCTCCATGGCCCTGGCTTCTCATTCTGACTCATTGGTTTGTGGGCAAGACAGGAGTGGGACCGTCCTGGTGCAGCCTGCCTGGTGGCTCACCTCCCAGGACAGAGCGACTCTCAGCCATGGGCATGGCTGCTGGGCTGTTTTGTGAGGGCTCTGGCAAACCGGAGGGAGCACCAGGCTGGGGACGTTTGGGGTGTTAACACACAAGCAGCTGAAGGCCCTGGAGCTGCTTGGCCCAAGAAAGAGGCTGGGGGCGGCTGCTGCCCACGGTCACCTGGAAGAGGAAGCAGGGGTGTTCCCAGAGTCTGGAAGGTACAGGCGAGCAGGTTTCAGATCTGTTAGGAAAATAGCTTTCTAACAGATTGGAGTATGTTGAGATGGGTGTAGTGAGCTGCTTGTTACGGTTGGTATTCACGAAGACACAGAACAGTTATCTGCCCAGGCGGCCCAGTGTGCAAAAGCCACGTGTTCTCAGGGACCAGAGGTCTTTCAGACCCCCTTCTCTGCCCTCCTCTCACCGTCCAGACGCACTGCCCATGCCTTCTGCTCAGCCGCGTTTCAGGGTGACGCTTGCTAGCTGAGTGGTCTTGCTATCGTCCATGTGGTGAAGAGCAGAGAGTAGAAGGAAGGCAAGACCCCCTCTTGCCTGCTTGCTCCCCCCGCCTGGAGACCCACTGCGCCCTGGCCTGCCACCCGCCATGGCAGGGCATGTGGCGTGGGCCTGCCCTCACCGGTCTGAGCCTGGGCAGCTCCCTGCAGGGCCCAGCCATCGCGGCGATGGGGTGGTCGTGGCTGTGGTTGCTGCACTTAGAGTCTGCCCTGTAGCCGTCCCACCATCTCACGCGCTCGCTGTGCTTTCCGGGTGGCCCGGGGCTGAGAGATGGAGGAGCAGGAGGGGGCACAGAGGTCACCCAGCAGTCATCTCCCAGCCTTCACCCTGAGCTCCCACTGCCAGGCTGTGTCCTCTTGGGAGTGGCTTCCAGCCCGGACAGTGTCTGGGTCCATGTCCCAGGTGGGGCCATCCCTGTTTTCTGCTTGGGTGGCGTTTCTTTGTGGGTGCCAAGGTGACCTGGCAGAAGACTTGGCTGGACCGGGAAGAGCTGAGTGCTGAAGCAGACCATCCTGAGCATTCGATCAGGGAGACCCGCGTTCACCGATTGGCTAGCCATCTTCTGGATGTGGCCTGTGGGCGCCCCCATCCCGTCAGTTCCCCCGCGGGCCGTTACCCAGGCTGGTGCCACAGCTAGGGGTTCCCATAGTGCCGTGACCAGGCCAGAGCTTGGGACATGAAACGGAGGACCCAAGTGTAACCAGGTCTGTCACGGGTACACCAGACGTGCCCCGGCACCTTAGAGAGCAACCCACATCGGATCTGCCTTGTCTAGGCTGACATTGTTAGTGGCGAGCCCACCACACCCAGTTGAGTCCTGAGCAGGTGGATCCTGCTGTCTCTGCTTGCTGCATCACCCCCGGGGTTGCCTCACGCCCCAGGCTGGGCTGCCCTGACCCCTTCCAGCACGGCGCCCTCGCCATTGCACTCCCAGGGAGCGCCAGGGCCCCAGTGTCCTGGCCCACATGCAGAAGGGGCTACGCTTGGTGCTCCGTGGGCCCTCTTCCATTCCAGCTTTAGTATTTGTGACTCCAGTTCATGGCAAACCTAGCACTCCTGGAATCCAGAACCTTCCAGAGTCCAGGCTGCTGAGGCCACCCCACGTCTTGTGTGACTTGCTTTTTGACGGGGTCTAGTGCAGCCTTCTTTGACCTCTGGCTCGGGGCTCTCGGTTTGGACTTGGAAGACCTGGTCTCTGAGAGCCAGGTGACACAGTGGGGCCCGCTCCCCATCGCTCCTCCCCAGGGTCGGGGTCCGTTGGGGCTGTTCCGGGTGTGTCAGCAGTGCAAAGCCTGGGGGTGTGCCAGACCTCTGAGGGGCTGGCCGGGACAGCTGCCGAGTGGGCCTCGGAGGCAAGGCCAGGCACCGGCCTGCTGGGCAGGAGGCACCCGGCAGCCTTTCCTTCTAAACGGTTTTTAAGGTATAAATTAGGTGTGATGAAACACAGATCTCAGTACACGGTTTCATGAGTCTTAACGGGGGTGTGGCCCACCTGGCCAGTGTCCCATCGCCCGGAGCAGCCCTCCATGGGTCAGTAGACGGGCCTTCTGCAGCTCAGGGAGGAGACCCCAGACCGATCTTTAACGTTTAGGAGCACCATGAGCTCTCACAGGCTGGGGCACTGGGAACGCACACTTCACAGGTCCTTCTCGAGACCTCCAATGGTCTAGGCTTCCAGGCAGAGTGAGTTCTCAGCCGCGGGTGGTGTAGGCTGAGACAAGGGAAGTGAAGCCTCCAGGAGCAGCTGAGCACGGGCCCTGGTGCCCCCAGCCGCAGGACCACTCCGCGGGGCTGACATGACCAAGGGCGGACCCCTGGGGCGACGAGTGGGGCGTGGAGGTGGGTGCACGTTGGCTGCAATGCCCCCACTAGGAATGGTTGTGCCCAGCGTGTGTTGGGGTTGAGGTCCAAAGGAAGGGGTGGGGGTCAGGGGTCAGGTGGGCCACTGGGTTGGATGATGAGGACCTCAGGGATGGCAGGGATGGAGTGCAGGGGAAATGGGAGCCCCACGCACAATTTCTAGGGAAGATGGGATTGGGAACTTGCGAGAGGCCTGGAGTGAGGCCCTGGAGGGGTCAGTGGGGCCAGATTCTGCAGTCGGTGAGGACCCTGTCCCTGCAGAGCAGGAGGAAGGGGCAAGCCCACTTCCAACTAAGGAGGTGTGTGGGAGTGGGAGGAAATGCAGGGAGGGCGGGGGCATCCCGGGTGGGCCCCGAGTTCCAGGGTGGACCCAGCAGAGGGCTTGGCCCAAAGAGCCACAGCTGAGAGTGGACTCCTGCCCCGTGCCCAAGAGCGGCTTCCCGGGCCCACCCCAGGTCGTGTTGGTAATGACAGGGTGCTGGGAGACCGGCCGCAGACCCCATGCTGGTGAGGGGGGCTGTGGGGCAGGGCCGTGTCCTGGCTTTACTGAGAAGTAACTCCCAATCACCATCCCCGTGCTGACCGGCCAATAGCAGGCTGGTGGCCTGTTTTTCACTGTTAACTTTTTATTGGAAGCTGCTGATACTGAAGTTTCTCCTTTAGAAAATCATTTCCTCCAAATAAAAATGGGATTTGGGGGGCCGGCCCAGTGGCATAGTGGTTAAGTGCACTCACTCCGCTTCAGCGGCCTGGGGTCTCAGGTTCGGATCCTAGGGGAGGACCGACATACTGCTTATCAAGCCATGCTGTGGCGGCGTCCCATATAAAGTAGAGGAAGATGGGCACGGATGTTAGCCCAGGGCCAGTCTTCCTCAGCAAAAAGAGGAGGATTGGCAACAGATATTAGCTCAAGGCTAATCTTCCTCATGCATACACAAAAAAAATGGGATTTGGGTTGTGGAAAAGCTCCCCCTGGGCCTCCACCCCATCCATTCCACGAACTGCTGTCCTCTCTGTGCTCACTGGAGTTCGCCCCACGACAGAAACCGGGCTGCAGATTTTGGTTTTGGAAATGTATGAAACCAGTCTGTAAAAATGACCCCATTGGTAGAGACTCCTGTCCCAGCCAGACCTGCCCGCATGCCACTGGGCACAGTGTGACCCCCGTGTGACATAGGCCTCAGGCCAGAAGCGTACGTGGTAGGAAAGCACAAAGCAGTGGCGTTTGTTGTGGGGGGAGGGGTGCCCAAGCCACTGGACGCATTGGTGAGAGCAGGAGCCCGGGTCTGTTCACGTCCTGTTCCTGCCAGGTCCTCAGTGGTTGCCAGAAAACCAGAGGGGGCAGAAGGACACTTGTGGGAAGTAAAGCAGTCCTGTGGCCAGCTCAGGGGGCCCGGCCTGTCCCTCAGACAGAGGACCGTCTTGAGTAACCCCTGCTTCTCTCCTAGTCATCCTGGCCAAGTATGGTCTGGACGGGAGGAAGGACACCCGTGCGGTGACCAGCAACTTCCTCAGCGACGGCGCCGAGGACGACAGCCTGGGCGACCCCAGGCTGGAGAAGCTGTGGCACAAGGTACCCGTGGGCACGTGCGCAAACCCCGGAGCTCATGTCCTCGCGTCGGGAGTCAAGGGGGCTGTGATGGGAGCCTCTGCTCTGCGCGGGGGTCTCCCCGAGGCAGCAGTTTCTTCGTGAACCTGGGCGCTGTCTCCCTGTAGCCGTCATCTCTTTCCTGTTGAGCGCACGCACTCTCAGTGAAGGAGTTGTATTTGGTGTATGAGCCCTTAGAGCTTCGACTATCAAGAATGTGTCAACACCCCGTAGGCGTGTGGTGTCACATGGGCCGCGTTGCTCACTTTGTGTCTGTTTAGTTTTGGGGTTGATCCTGTAGACGGTTTCTGTGGTTGGGAAGGTGTGCTCACGATGGGGGGGGGGGGGGCGGTGTCTGGGAAGGGTGGGTGGCGCTGGGGCACCCCCGGGCAGCCGTCTGGGCCAGCCGCAGCGAGGCGCCCCCGCCTGCACTCCCCTCCACCCACCGGCTCCTGTCCAGCACGTTCTGCCTGGACCACACTGAGTGGGTCAAGAACTGGAATTCTGGCACCAGCCCGTGTCCTTGGTCCCAAGGGTGGAGCTGGAGCAGGAGGGAGGGGGCAGAGTCTGCTGTGGAGCTGTCGTCCCTAGACCTGCCTTGTCGCATGTCACTGCACAGCTCCAGGGGACAGGTGGGGTGACAGTGAGGCGACTGGCCCCAGGCGCCTCCTGGGAGGGATCGCCGCTCCCCACCCCCAGCTGGCTTTGTGGCCATGTCCCCATCAGCCTCGGAGATGTTCAGGCAGGAGCGGTGACGGTGCTGATTTTCCTGCCACCCCCTGGTAAAGGGTCCTCAAGGCGAGAACAGGGCCCGAGCACTTCACACGGGAGCAAGGGCCTGCCTGACCCGAGGGGATGGCCACCCATGTGACCCCGGGTGGACACAGCCCGCAGGGGGCACCCAGAGTGTGGACAGGTGGACACGGCCCACGCTGTGGTTGCCCCGAGGTGTGGACAGGGGGACACGGCCCATGGTGGGGTTGTCCTGAGGTGTGGACGGGTGGACACGGCCCGTGGCAGAAGTTCACTCAAGGTCATCTTCCTCTTAGGCAAAGACCTCTGGGAAATTCTCCAGCGAAGAACTGGACAAGCTGTGGCGAGAGTTTCAGCACCACAAAGAGAAAGTTCATGAGTACAACGTCCTGCTGGAGACCCTGAGCAGAACTGACGGTGCTCCCTGCCCCCGTGCCCTCCCTGTGCAGCCCTGGCTCCAGAATGCTCCAGGATGTTCTAGAATGGAGCTGCCGGGGGAAGAGAGAGGGAATGGGTGTGAGGGATCCAATGCTTTTTTCTCAAGACTGCCCAGTTTTCCAAGTGGGAATCTCACTGTAGGAACCCATCAGGGTGCTTTTGTCAGTTGCACGAGCGTGTTTGGTCAGAGGAAACATTTCTTTAGTAACGTGGGTCATCTCTGTGGTCACCACTGGCCATCTCTGTCCTCACACAAACGGGTAGTCACTCCCTTTTGACGCCTTCTGACTGGCATGATCTTCTCTGTGATGGCGCCATTGTTTTGGACTCAGGACCCCCCCCCCCCCAAATCCGTGGTTTTCCCACCCTCAGAAAGTCAGCAAACTGTAGGAGGTCGTGGAATCCAGAGTCGTCGTCGGGGTTGCTAGGGGAGCTCAGGGTCGTCCTTGCGAGGGGCGGTCCTGAAGCGCATGTGCTGACGTCCACGCCTATAAAAGGACGCGGCGGTGACAGTCCGCGTGGGAACCACAGAGGCTGCTGGGGGGCGATGCTTCCAGCAGGAGCGAGGGAGGTCTTGCCCTCCCGGTGGTGCGGGTTCAGGCAGACTCCGCGGGGGTGCGGCGTAGGGCCATCTCAGGTCCTGGTGTCCTGGGCCAGCCCTCAAGGCAGAGATCCTCACCAGGTGCTTTGCTTCTGTTCCCGCAGAGACTCAGGAGAACGTCATCGGTCCCGCCGACGTCAAGGAGGAGGTGCTGCACAGCAAGCACGCGGAGCTGAAGGACCGGCTGCGGGGCATCAACCAGGGCTTTGACCGCCTGCGCAAAGTCAGCCACCAGGGCTACGGCGCCGAGGCCGGTACGCTCGTGGGCCTGTCCCCACGGGGGTGATTGTCCATCCATCTGTCCCAGTCGCCTCTGTGCCCCAGAACTGTCACGGGGGACAGAAGGGGGGAGCCCCGGGCCAGGCACCCTCCCATCCGTCTCCCCATTCTCAGCAGGCACACCTGGGTTTCTCTCCCTGGTGGTCACACTCAGCTGTACTTGACTCTCATGCCACCCCTGTGACATCCGTCAGTTCTCCCTGGGCCCTGCATCAGTCGGGACAGCTGGTTATGTTGCAGTAACAAACAGCGTCACCCTTTGCTGGCCTATACCAAACTTCCTCTGGCTCGCGCTGCAGGTCCATAGCGGGTGGGCCGGTGTCTCTGCTCTACTCCTCGCTCCAGGCTCCAGCTGTTGGTGCCCTGTGGGGTTTTCAGGAAGTCAGTCAGGTTGTCATTTTACCCAGCTTCTAGCCATCCCGTTCATTCGTCCTCCACCGCGTGGTTACGGAGCACTGACCACGTGGCGGGTGCTACTCTGGCCCCGGGGATGCAGTGGGGACGCGAGGCAGAACGCCTGCCCCTCTCCAGGCCCAGGCAGAGGTTCCCTCGGGGCCCTGGGCAGGAGGTGGGGCAGCTGGTGCAGTGACCACTGGGCAGGCAGCTGTGGCCAGCTTGTTCCCGGTCTCCTCCAGGGATGGAAGGGAGGCGGGTGACCAAGCTCGGCACCCCTTGCTACGTGCACTCGTGAGCACTGGCTGAGGTCAAGGGGTCCCTTCTGTTTGCTTTGCTTGGCCTTGAGCTAGAAGGACGAGCAGTGGCCTGAGCCTCAGCCCAGGACTGGGGGTGGGGGTGGATGGACAAAGCCCTGCCCTGGATGCCCCAAGGTACCCGCAGTCTCCCGATGCCCGCCACCCCTCACCACCACACACACTCTGCTTGTGCTCTCGTCCTCCCCTGCTGCTTCCAGAGGAGAGGGGCACGCTGCGTTAGCTCTGTGCCGTGTGAAAAGCTCGTGCTCACCGAGGAGGGTGAGGGCATCGCCGAGGCCACGTTCCAGCGGGTCCTGTGAACTCTAGAGCGACCGCGAGTGGAAGGATGCTGGGCGTGCTTCCTGAGGACACTGAACACACACGTGCACACACTTCTATCACATACACGCGCTCAGACGCACACGTGCGCACTATGTCCCTGGGGCCAGGTGGGACATGTAGGCCCCGGGGTGTCACAGGGGTGCCGCCACGTGGTCCCTGAGATGGCTTTTGCCCTCCTACCAGAGTTCGAGGAGCCCCGAGTGATCGACTTGTGGGACCTGGCCAGGTCGGCCAACTTTACGGAGAAGGAGCTGGAATCGTTTCGGGTGAGCAAGCGTGACACCATCCTGCCTCAGCAGCATCAGGGGGCAGCATTTCTGATAACGTGGGGAAGGCTCTCGTGCTTCTTGCTTTAGTCGCAGCAGATTAGCGTTCTCACGGGGGCTTTTCCTTGTTGCCCTCTGTCTCGCCGTTGTCTGGTCACGGCCCGTGTGGGACAGAGCTGGCCTCCAGTGAGTGGAGTCTGAAGCTGTGAAGACCCTATGTGGCACCCTGGCAGTGGGCCTGGCGGGCAGGGTCTTTGGTTGTCTGAGCGTCACCTCAGTGTGGGTCCTGTTGTGCCAAAGCCACCACAGGCCAGTGGGTCAGGGATCAGTGAAGGACACGGGCTGTGGGCATGAAGCTGCCGTTTCCTAAGATGGGAGCCCAGCGAGAGGAGAGTCTGCTAGGGGGACCGGGAAGCTCGAGGTGGGGCCTGGAGGCTGAGGGGTGGCAGGGAGGACGGAAGAGGCAACAGCCATGAGTGGCGGAGGGAGCAGGGAGGCCCCTGAGCATTAGTCATCAGCTTGGATGAGAACCAAGACATGGTGTCAGGACACGCAGGGAAGTCAGAGCTTGTCCAGCAAAGGTCCCCGTGCTGGGCCTCTGTCCTGAGCAGGGTGGACAGGCAGCCCCTCTCGGAGCTTAGACCAGTTCAGAGGGACGCATGTCCTGAGCTGTTGTGGACCCTGGCCAGGGCAGTTGGCGCCTCCCTGGAGGCCCCAAGGAGGTGACCGCTGATGGGGACCAGGACTGTGGTGGAATTGGCGGTGGGACGCCTGACCAGGGTGCGTCAGGCGGGCAGGGGCTGACAGAGTGGGGGCGGAGAAGGGAGGACAGTGCGAGGGTGGCCAGAGTCACCCTGTCACCCAGCAGGACCCCATCCCTGCCCCAGACGTGCGGCCTGCCCGTGGTGTTCTCCTGAAGCAGGCGTCACGTTTGACCAGGAACACCAGACGGGCGTTAAGGGCATGTTGGGGAAAATTCAGTTGTTTAAACATTATTCTAGGAGGAGCTGAAGCACTTTGAAGCCAAAATTGAGAAGCATAACCACTACCAGAAGCAGCTGGAGATTTCTCACGAGAAGCTGAAGCACGTGGAGAGCTTTGGCGACCGAGAGCACGTCAGCCGGAACAAGGAGAAGTGCGCCCTGCTGGAGGAGAAGACCAAAGAGCTGGGCTACAAGGTGGGTGTCTGCAGCACCGTGTGCTCGGCACGCCGGCCCGTCTCCACAGGGGAAGCGGGTGACGGCTACATCGGCGCCTGGAGTGCAGCCTCCGGCCTCTGGAAGGGGCCTGCCTCCCCGCCGCCGCGTGTGTGCCCCGCCTCCGCTCCCTGAGCCTCGGTGTCCTCCTCTGCGGCGGGAGGCGGTCGTCCGTGCCCCGTGGAGCTTGGTGGGGGCATCAGACCCACAGCTACCCGCCTGGTCCTGCGGGAGGCCGTGCGGCCCTGAAGGGGGGCTGGCTGGGCCATCCCCTCTGGTGTGGGGCAGGGGCTTCCCAGCTCTTCCTGCCCCCCCCCTCCCCTGGGCCTGTTCAGGGCCAGGACACCGCGCCGCTGCTCACGCTCTTACTGCGTGACTCCCGGGGGTTATGTGTGCGCACAGGTGAGGCCGGTGGGTGGGGCTGAAGCCCGGGCTCCTCCAGCTGCACCACTGGCGTCTTGGCCCCAAGAACGTATGGCCGGTCACTGGGTCTGCCCATCCCTCGCTCTGTACGCGTAGCCTGAGACGGCTTTGGAGTGTCCCGAGTGCACGTATGGGCAGCAGTCTCCCAAGACGTTTGCCTGGTGGGCGTGGAGACCGCATTCATCCCACAGGACGTGGGGACCAGCTCAAGGCAGCAGCGGGTGGCCGAGCGGGTCACCCCGTGTGTGCAGCTCAGCGGGCTCCCGTCTAACCTGGATGGGGATCAGTCCATTATGGGGTGACGTTTGAACCCCAGGTGATACATAGACGTAGGACAGCTGAGACTGAAACGGGTCCCCGCTGAGGGACGCTCCGCATCCGTGGAGTCTGTCTCAGACCCTCGAGGCTGAACACCCGACCCTGCAGGGCCACCAAAGGTGGCGCAGGCCCCAGGCTAGCGACTGCTTCCTGCTCTGTAACGGCCAAGGTGGGGGTGACCGGTGCCCTGTCTCGGCGCTGGGTAGGTCATTTGTGGTGAGCTCACAAATTGGGGCACCTGTGCGGCATCAGAATGTGAAGGGCCCTCTATCCAGAAGAGCTGCGGATGTACAGAAGACTCTGGAAACAGATGGGCCAGGTTGCCTCTGGAGGGAGCGGGGTGGGAGGGAGCCTGTTGCGTGCCTTTTGAATTTGAACTACAGGGGTGATACGTTACCTATTCAAAAGGAAGTAAAACTTAAAAAGTAAGAGGAGGGAAGAGTACCGAGAAGGAGGGGTGTGTATGGATGTGTACCTGCATCTGGCAGGCGTAGCGGGGAGGAGCCAAGTGCCCGTCGCAAGGGAGGGCAAGTCTAAAGTTAGCATCGTGCTGCGAGAAGTCGCAGAGAGGACCTCCTCTGCGACAGATGAAGGTAAAAAGTGAGCAAGTGGTCCTGGCTTCACCTGACCGTGGAGAAAAGATGCCCTGTCAGTGGGAAATGTGTGAGGATTGGGGCGAGGGCAGAGGAATGCCCAGTTGGTTGGAGGGGAGCCCCTGAGAGGAGGCGCTGGAACCGTCCGCATGTTCCTCCCCTGGCAGCAGCCTGCAGGGCTCCATGGGGATCAGGAAAAGCCGCAGGAAGAGGGAGGCCGGGCTGTAGGATGCTGACGAGGCTCCTGCCATCGTCTTGCCGCGAGCGGAAGCCTCGAGGAGCCAGGGAGGCGTCAGCGTCCGAGTCCGAGTCCGCGTCCGCTCACGGCTGTGGAAACGGCAGGGAGATGACAGAGAGACACCCTCTTTGTCAGCGTGATCTGCTCCTGGTTAATTGTTTTTAGTCTTCTGTAGCAGGGGCTTCTGGCTCACGTTGAGCTGCTTTCACGATTTGTTCATGGCAGGTTCTGGACGGGTGGATAATGGAAAGTAAGACAGCAGGGCTCAGAGTTCTCCTTTCCAGATGGCGTATCTCACACCGGGGCAGGTCTCCTCACTGAGTCTGTCCTCTGCTCTGCCCTGCAGGTGAAGAAGCACTTACAGGACCTGTCCGGCCGCATCTCGAGAGCTCGCCACAATGAACTCTGACGGACCGGGGAGCCCGGCGGCGCAGGAAGGGAGGCACCGAGGGCCTGGGTTTTCCTGAAGACGGGCGAGCTGCTTTGGGATGGCTTTCACGTGAACAGAACCTCAGGAGGGCGCGATGGGGACTGGCCATGTGGGCCCTAGCAGGGAAGGGTTGCTTCGGGTGCCACTGTTGGCCTGGCAGAGGATCTGCGCCATCGCACCCCCGCAGCCCTGACTGGCAGGCACCTTGCCCTCGAGCAAAGCCAGTGGTGGCCTCCGGTAAGAACGCTGGTTTCCAGCTGCCCACCGAGTGGCGGTCCTCTATGCTGCAAGGTCACAGTTTGCATCAAAATCTTGCAAATCTGCCACCAGAAATACCGTGTACAGAAGTCTTTAATATATCACAGCGTGTCAGTCGGGAGATCATTGAGCCTCAGTCGTCTCTGTCTCATGTCTGCTCGGCCATGGCGCCTTCAGTCACAGGTGTGGTGAGCACTCTCGTCACTGCCGGCTTGGAGGTCCCTCTTCTGCCCCCATGCATCCCCGTTCTTCTCTGCCGGTGGCCTTTGCGGTCACCTCTCCCCCGGTTTGGAGTTGAAATAATGGGGTTGAAAAGCCAGGGCAGAGAGGGACGGCACTGTGACCTCTGGCCTGAGGCCTGCTGCCAGATCAGTTGGCACATTTCTCCTCCCACCCCTGCATGTTGGGGCGGGAAGAGCCTGACAACCCTGCAGCACCTCCATGCCAGCAGAAGTGCCCAGTTCTCTCACTGAGGGAGAGCACTGGGGGCCCTTTTCTGACTTCACAGCCAAAGTCTCAGTCAGCCATCTCGCGAGAGTCCCAGGTTTGAGCCTGGAAGAGACTCGACCCAGGCACTGCGTTCCGGTGTCGGCCGCGTCTGGATCTCGGCTCCATGCTGGAGCTGCCAATCACAGATATTCTGTTAGCTGTTGTTATAAGAAAACTCCAGACCCAGGGCCACATGCCAGGACTTTAGGTGTCAGGGCGCCATGGGCCGGGGCAGGCAGCCCGTGTGCAGCCCTGTTTATTCAGGGGTCACTGGGCAAGCGGTGGGCCTTCTGCGGGGCCCTGCACTGCCGTGGGTCCCCGCCACAGGAACCTCACTCTGGGCCTCCTTGTCGTGTCTGCCACTGACCAGCCCGGCTGTTGTGTCGCTCCCGGCCATGGCCAGGCCTCGGGCAGGGCTGGGGTGACTGCAGTCAGGCGCAGTGTCCGGGCCTCGGAGAAGTCTCAGTGACAGGCTCCCAGGGTGCGGTCTGTAGGGCTCAGAGCTCCAGGCCACACGCTCAGTGCTGAGTGCCTCTGTGTGCGGGCACAGCCGGGCCCTCATGGGGTTCACAGTCTGGGGGTGCGAGGCCCAGGATGAGGCTGGGCCCAGCACATGGAGGTGAGCAGAAGAGGACACTTGACTCAGTTTACCACCTGAGGAGCCGACAGCCTGGAGGGAACTCCTGGCCTTGAGACACATCTTTGCTGTGGTTTCTTGTTGCCCCTGGCCCTGGAGGAAGTCGTAAGGAGGAAGCCCCCCAAGCCAGTGGGCCAGTGGCTGCATTGTTTGTTTTTAGCTTCTAAACGATCACTTGGAAGTAAGAGGTGCATTCGTGAAAGTGCACAAAACACGTGTCTGTGGCTCCGTGGGGTACCCCGGGTGAGCACCGTGGACCCACCCCCAGGGCAGAAAGTAGAGGTTCCCAGGATCCTAGGCCCCCCCAGTACTCCTCTTCTATAGCTAACCACTCGCTTGTGTCCCCCCAACATTTGTGTGTTGAAACCTGATCCCCAGTGTGATGGTATTTAAAGGTGATTAGGTCACGAAGGTGGAGCCCTCACAAATAGGATTAGTGCCCTTATAAAAGAGACCCCAGGGAGCTCCCTTGCGCCACATGAGGGCACAGTGAGAAGACGGCCATCTGTGAACCAGGAAGCGGGTCCTCACCAGACACCGAGTCTGCTCACACTTTGGTCGTGGTCGTGGACTTCCAGCCTCCAAAACTATGAGAAATAAATGTCTGTTGTTGATACGCCGCCCAGTCTGTGGTATTTTGTTATAGCGGCCTGAACAGACTAAGAAACACTCTCGACTTTTAATAAGGTTGGGTTTCCCTGTCTGAACCTCAGAGACATGAAATTATAGCATAGTGTAGTGTGTCTGTGGGTGCGCGCACACGCGCGTTGTCTGGCTTCTTTTCTTTTAATGGATATGTTGCTGAGATTCAACCACGTCTGGAGAAGAAATTTGTTCCTTTTTATCGCTATATGGTATTCCATTATATGAATATACCACACTGTTTTAATCCATTCTGCTGCTGATGCATATCTGAGTTGTTTCCAGTTTTGGATAATAACACCAGTTGGAAAGGGCTATGGTGAACAGAACATTCTTGTGTGCGCACGTTTTCTGGCTCCGAGGAGGAATATCGATGGGTCCTGCCATGCACGTTCACTCACACGCAGTCGATGACTCCTGGTGGCTTCCCACAGGCGGTGCCCCCAATCACACTTCCACCAGCAGGACGGTGTGACTGCCAAGACTTGGTATTATCTTTGTCGACATTCTGGCTGGTATTAGTGGGATCTGACTGTGGAGTCGTTTCTGCTGTATTTGAGGTTATTTTCTGTGTGAGAGAGAGAATAGGAGGGAGGGAGTACACACCAAAAGCACGGTCCTCGGTGTGGGTTTGATGAGCTGATGTTTGTAATTCCCTGTGTAGCCACTGCCCCAAACAAGACAGAGCGTTTCCTTCCCTCCAGAAAGCTGTCCTTACCAGGGCCGACCTCTCTGTGGCTTTCCGCACCAGAGCCCACTCTGTCTGTTCTTGTGTTTCACGTAAATGGAGTTAGGCTGTTTTCCTGTGTCTGGTTTCCCTCACCCGGCATCTGCGTTTCGTCCAGCGGGTGGGTGCAGCAGTAGCGGAGCCCTTTTATTGCTGACGAGTGTCCGGTGCACGGATGTCACTTGTTGATGAACGTTTGGATTTCCAGTTCTGGTTGGAGTCAAATTCATTTCTTCCCTATGTCCCAGCACTGTTCGTTATATAGCCTTTTTTCCCTTTGTCAATTGATTTGGCTGGTGCCTTTGTCAAAACTCAAGTGAACACGCGGTGTGGGTCTGTTTCTAGACTCTGTTCTCTTCACTGGTCCGTTTGTCTGTCCTTATGGCAGACAATGGATTATGGCAGCTTTATAGTGATTTGGAAATCAGGTAGTGTGCATTTTCTTCTTCTTTTTAAAGATTCATTCAAGGTCTTTTGCATTTTCATGTATACTTTAGAATCAGCTTCTCAGTTTTTACAGAAAAGCCTACTGGAATTTTGAGAGGAATCCCCTTGAATACATAGGCCACTTTGGGGAGAATCGACATCTTGACAGTGTTGAGTCTTCACACCTCGAATGGTGTCCGTAACTCCGTTTAGGGAGCTCATCCTTCATTTCTCTCAGCAATGGGCTATTTTCTGTGCCCAGGCCTTCCAGGTTCTCTTTAGATTTATTCCTGGGTACTGGATATTTCATGCTATTTTGAATAGTATGTTTGTACTTCGTTTTTCAATTGTTTGTTTCATGTAACGATCTCATGTCCTGTACCCTACATCCGCGTATTAGCTCTGCATACTTGCTTGTGTCATCTGTCGATACGAGTGTTGCCTCTGCTTTCCCATCGCTGTGCCTTCTCTTTCTGCGCTGGCCGGGCCAGCCAGTCCAGTGCTGAGGAGCAGTGGCAGAAGTGGACATCCTTATCTTATTCTTAGTGGAGTCGTGGTCGTTCTTTCACAGTGGAGTGAATGTTAGCTGCAGGGCTGTTAGGGACGCTCCTACAGATGGAGATTCTATCCTGGTTTGCTGAGAGTTGTTCATTAATGAGTGTTGAGTGTTGTCAACTGCTTTTCGTGTATCTGTGGAGGTGATCAGAGGGGTGTGCTTCTTTACTGCGTTGCTGTGGTGAGCACACCAACTGCGTTTCATGTGCTAAAATAGCCTTGCACTCCTGGCTACATCCCACTGGGTCCTGATGACTGTCCCTTCTCTGTGTGACCAGACTAGATTTGCCAGTACTGGGTTAGGGACTTGTATCCCCGTGTGGTGTTCGTCTTCTGTTACAGAAAGTCTCTGTCATCTTTTGGTATCAGCAGTACATTGGCCTCCTAAAACAAGTTGGGACATGTTCCCGTCTCCATTTTCTGCCATGGTTTGTATAGTATTGGCATTGTTTCTTTCTTAAATGTGCAGTAGAATTTATGGGTGAAGCCGTTATAGGCCTGGAATTTTCCTTGTGCTAAGATTTTTGATTGAGAACTCAATTTTTTAAAATAGATAGGAGGCTGCTTAGATTTTCTAATTCTTCTTGTGTCTTTTTTTAAAGATATGTTTGCCCAGGAATGTCATCTGAGTTGTCAGAATAATTGGCAAAAGGTTGTTGGTGACAGCCCCTTGGCTCCGTGATGTCTGTTGGATTTGTGGTGACTTTCCCCTCTGTCAGCCCTGTGCTGGAATTTATGTTTTCTCTTCTCTGATCAGTCCAGCTAAGGGTCCTTGATGTTATAGGTAATTTTCCCTCAGAGTCAGTTTCAGGTCATTGACTTTCCTCTGTCGTCTGTCTGCTTCCTCTTCATTGACTCTGCTCGTCCTCTTTACCGTCCCTTCTATTTATCTGTGTTCAATTTGCTGTCCTTGCTCCAGCTTCTTATGATGGGAGCTTAGATCATTGATTAAACATATAGGGGCCGGCCCGGCGGTGTAGCAGTTAAGTTCACGCACTCCGCTTCGGGGGCCTGGGGTGTGCAGGTTCAGATCCCGGGCGCGGACCTACACACCACTCAGCAGCCGTGCTGTGGCGGCATCCCTCATGCAAAATAGAGGAAGATGGGCACAGATGTTAGCTCAGGGCTAATCTTCCTCCCGCACTAAAAAAAATAGAAGAATGGACAGTACAATTAACAAGCTTGATCTACTGCACCCATTTAGAGAAAACATTCTTAAATATACATGGAACATTTTAAAAATTGGCTCTGGGGCCAGCCCCGTGGCTTAGCGGTTGGGTGCGTGCGCTCCGCTGCCGGCGGCCCGGGTTCGGATCCCGGGCGCGCACCGAGGCACCGCTTCTCCGGCCATGCTGAGGCCGCGTCCCACATACAGCAACTAGAGGGATGTGCAGCTATGACAGACGGCTATGTACTGGGGCTTTGGGGGAAAAATAAATAAATAAAATCTTTAAAAAAAAAAAAAAATTGGCTCTGTACCAGGACACAAAGCAAATGCCAATAATTTTCACAAAGTAGGTTAGAATGACACAGATGACATTCTTGACCTCAGTGCAATTAAGGAAGAAGTCAGTAACAAAAGAATGGAAATAAGTACAGTTAGAAACTTTAGAAATGCACAGGGATCAAAGAATAAACCGTGTCAGAAATTAGAAAACATTTTCAATTGAATGGTAGTGAAAATACTACCCACCAGAACTTTGGGGATGTGGCTGGAGTGATGCTTAGAGGGAAACTTATAACCATAAATGCTTGTTTTGAAAAAGAACAAGAGAGTTCCACTTCCAGTAACAACAGGCTGGCTTATCTGGACCCTCACACTGAAAATAAATGTGTTGTATTAAATAATACACAGATTTCCTCAAAAGCAGTGGACTCGGACCACCTGTGAAGGTCCGCCTGGGGCAGAATTGAGGGAGCCAGAAGGCAGTGCTGCACTGGAGCACTGAGCGCCTCGCCCCAGGGCTCGGCCATCCAGGCGCACTGGGTTCCAGCCCTGTGCCTCCCTCGGGGAGAGGACAGTTTTTTAATGGATGAAAGAATTAGGCCCCTTACTGGAGAAGACGTCCACGAGGCCACTGAAAAGGTGCCCAACGTCATTAGTCATCAGAGAAAGGCAAGCTGATGAGCACCCATTAGGAGGGCTGAAACCAGGACAGCCCTGGGCCGAGGCTTGGTGACAGTGAGTAGCTACCGGAACTCTCCTGCTGCTGCTGGAGCATACAGAATGCCAAACCACCCTGGGAAACTTGGCAGTTTCTTTTAAAACTTAAACGTTTGCTTATCCTGTGTCCTGGCGATTCCACTACTGCTCCTATCCAAGAGAAATAAATGTGTCTGTCCACAGGAGACCTAAACAAGAATGTCATAGCAACTGTATTTCGTTTAAAACCAGAAACAACCTAAATGACGCTCAGTGGGAGAATAGGTAATAAATTCTGGTATGTTTGTATGATGGAATATGGGAACAGTTGAAAAAGAATGAACTGCTGCTACAACATAGAGGAATCTAAAAACATTATGCTGAGCAAAAGAAGCTAAAGCTAAGAGACCAAATTGGTCCATAGGGATGGAAGTCAAATTCATGGTCAGCTGGCGGGGTGGGCGTTGCCTGGAAAGGGGCAGGAGGGAGCTGTGATGGCAAGTGCCCTCTGTCTCATGTGGGTGGTGGGTACACGGGTCACGCGTGTCAAAGTCTGTCAAGTGTACACTTAGGATTGTGTGGTTTTCTGTTTGTAAAATATAAGAAAGTCCTCAGAGATAAAAGTGCACATATGAAACAAGCACAGGATGCCATAGGATATAGTGAGAACAAAAGGGCTCTTGGGAATTAAACATTTGGTGGCAGAAATAAAACACCCTGAAGACTGAGAAATAAGAGTGGAGGAAATCACACTGAAGTACCACAAAAAAAAGGAAAATAAAAGAGAAAAAGTACAAAAACTTAAAGAGTGACCTCGGTGGTCCAGCAATCTGAATAATAGGACCCAGGAGAGATCAGAGGACGTGGAGAAACCAAGTAATTCTACAACAGTTCCCGCAGCTGCAGAGCAGGTTTCCACAGTGAAAGGCCCCGTAGAGGAGGTGGAAATCATAATTGTGCAACTAAAAGCGGAGGCAATGAGAAGATTGCAACTGTTACAGAAGAGGGGAGAACGGAACTCAGGACAGTCGGAAGGGCCCACGTGCCAGCACAAGCTGCGGGGCTGCAGAGCAGAGCCTTCGAGGTTGTGGAGGAAAAGCCTTTCCAACCGAGGAGTCTGTACCAACCCAGCCGGCAGTAGGTGTGAAAGGGAGTACAGACGTTTTCTAAGCGTGTGGGCGCTCAGATGCCCCCCGTGCCCTCTCTTAGGTTGCTACTGGAGGAAGCACTCCTTAAAACAACAGAGGGAAACCAAGAAAGCAGACGTGAGACCCACGAGGCAGGGTCGACCCAGGAGGGGCTGTGGGGTGAGAGCTGTACAGTGGGCTCCTGAACGGAGCAGGCCAGGAGGCTCCAGAAGAGACTTACTCAAGAAAATGAAATTGATTGACAGCCTAATAAGTTGGACTCTTTTGAGAGGAGATTCGTACAACTAAGGGCGAGTTGACCGTATATTAATGATGAGTGCGCACAGTGAGGGGGTGGGGGTGCTGGGTCTTTGGTAACAAACCTGGTGCACCAATTTGATTCTAAATCATGTGGAATATATCTGATTAAAAATATTAACAAAAACATTACAGATCATTGTTATTGTCTCTTGATAAACACTCCGATAGTAAAGATCAACAGAGAGAAGCAGGCAGTTGGAGGAGAGACTCACGTCCGGTGGACGTAGTTTCCTGTGGAACTACGTGCAGCCTCACTAATAGTCGGAGGTGAAGCCACTGGGCCGGCCCAGTCTTGGAGCCTCCTGCTCCCAGCTGTCTGTCTTTACAGCCGGTTGGGAAGACAACGTGACAAAGCCTGGAGAGTCAGGGTGTGCAGCCTGAGCGGGCCCGGGCCTGCGCAGCGCCCACTCAGCATGGTGCCACGTCCTCGAGGCTGCACAGTCCCGGTGCCCATATGGACCCGTGACAACAGGCCGGCCCCGCCGTGTTGGGACTGCAGAGGTGGGGTGAACCGAGCGCCTCTCCCGCTGAGCAGAAGGCAGGCCACGGGCATGCCAGCAGTAGGTGCCATCCGCACAAACTAAGCAAGCCAAGCAATGTGGGAGTGCAGAGGCCAGACCCCGTGTGTGGTTACCTCTGGGCTGCGAGGCCGAGAATCCAGGCCTCAGCTCTTCTTAGGCTGGGTCGTGGGTACCCGAGGGTCCCTTGTCTGTGTGTCCAAAGTGTCCAGTGACACCTCCCTGTCTCCTTGCAGTCTCTCTCCCCAGAGACAGGGTCCTGGGTCCCTTCCCGAGACTGCACGTGTGCACACACGTGTGAACACAGAAGGTGGCTCATGCTGCCCCACTGCCTGCCTGCTTTCCCCTGGGTGTCCCGAGGGCTTCCTCTCTGGGCGCGAGCTGCCTTTTGTTTTCACAGCCACGCAGCGTTGCAGGATGGACGTGCCCGGCCGCAGGCACCAGTCCCTGTTGACGGGCAGTCAAGTGTCCCGTCCCAACGCTCATATTCCCGGGTTGAGACGCTAAACCCAACCCAGTATGGGTGACCCTGCAGCTCCTCACCAACCTCCAGCTGGGGGCACCCGGGGATGAGGCGACGCCCTGTGGGTCTGTGTACAACCTGCACAGTCTCCCTTACGCCAGCAGGAGGGCCCCAGCCTGGGCCCCCAGAGGCCAGAGGGGACCTGCGGGCAGAGGGCATGAGAGGACACGCAGGGAGCCAGGAGGGCAGTGGCCTGGGGTGTCGCTACAGGGTGCCGGGTGCCCCTGCCCTCAGCAAAGGTGGGGAGCCCTTCCTGGGCTCAAGCTGGGGCACCCCCGTCCACTGCTGTACTACGGCCTGTGGGCCTCACCTCGCAGCTGCAGCAGCTTTGCAGGGGTGACCCCGATGTCAGGTTCCGGCTGCCCTTCACAGCTCCAGAGGAGGGACAGGCGTGTGTCCGGCCCCGCCTCGGCCCTGTGTGGCCGCCCTGGCTGGCTTAGCCCCAGCACTCCTGAAGCCTCCCTGGGCTGGAGGGCAGCCGCCATGCCTCGGGGCAAACCCCTGCCCGTGGCCTTGGCTGGCGTCCTCACTCCCGTGGCCCCTCCACTCTGTGGGCCCCATGGGCACCTCAGTGAGCGCGGACGCTTGTCTCCCTGCACAGCACCCGCTCCCCAACCCACCATCCCTCACATGGTGCCCTTGGCCGAGCCTGGCTGACCCCGCAGGGAACTCCGCTCTCTCCCCGCAGCCACAGGTCTCCAGGTGGATGTTTGCCAGCAGACCCCTTTGCCACCATGGGGCAGAGGACGAGGGGCAAACAGACTCAGGGGCGGGAACGGAAGGGGGCCCAAGTCCTGCTGGGCGTTGGGGTCTGAGCCCGGCCCTTCAGGATGTTTTACGTGGATGCCCACAACCCCATGTTAGCATCACCAAACAGCGGCTTATCCAACTCTGAAAACAGGAGACCCAGACGCAGCCACTCAAGGTCACTGGTAAGGCCCAGGACTCCAAGTTACCTGTTCCAGAGCTGGTGCGTGCTGCTTGCCTGGGGCATGGACATCCAAGCCCCCTCCCGTCCAAGTGGACCCTGACACCGCTGGAGCCCTGGACTGGGGTGCACTGGCCATGCTTTACCCCCCACTTGCAGCTTAAAAGGAAAGTTCTGCTACCCTAGAATGTCCAGAGTGTGCTACTGGGGTCCTTCCAGACGGAGAGCCTGACTTGTTTGCTGGATCAGCCCCAGGGCCTTTGCATCCCACCTGGGACATTCACCCCCATGGGCTCAGGGCTGAGCCTGCTTCCCACCACCTAGGCTTATGGGCTTCCCCAGCAGTCAGAGGTCAGCTCAGAAGATGGGGCAGGGCGAGGGGGGCTGTGTTCTGGGACCCACCAGCCCGAGGGACCCCAGCTGAGGAGGAGAGCGAGAGGAGTGTCAGCTGCTCGTGCTCCCGGGGCAGCTCACCAGATTCCCTGGGTCCCTGGTGGGCTGCGGGAGTGGGGGGAGAGTTGTGGGTGGGCCGTGGTTGGAGCCCCTGGCCCCATCTGGTCTCGGAGACCAGGGTAGGAGGCCCAGCCTGGTGCTTCCCTCTCATGCCCAGGGCCTCGGGAGGAACAGCAGGAAGCCCACCACCAGCTCTGGCAACTTCCCAGTGTCCAGACCCCCATCAGCCAGTGGAGCCGGGACCATCACTCCCCCGATCACTGAGTCACGGAAAGGCCACGTGCCTCCGGCAAGGCCACAGGCAGGGTCAGGAGGAAGCACACCCGGACCCGCCAAGGGGGGGCTAACCGGGCCCTGAGCCCCTCCCCCGTGTCACGACGGCAGAACCGTGTCCAGGGCTGCAGCCCACTGCAAACAGCGTGAGACAGAGGAAGCACCTCATCCTTCAGGAAAATAATGTCGTTGTTAAAAATAGGACAGTAACCATTTTGAACTATTTACACGACTAACAGTGTTGGGTCCCCAGAAGCGACTCGGTCAGGTCAACGCGTGTGGGGCCACGTGGGCGCCTGACAGGTCGGAACGTGGAGCGATCCTCCCGCGCCCAGGGCTCGGGCAGCAGTGGAGGCTCCTGCAAAGGGGGGCAGCCGGGGGCTGGAGGTCCCTGAGCCGACGGCTGCAGGACGCTCAGTGTGGGTGGGGACGTGTGTTTTGCTGAGACATGTCTGTATGGCTGTCATCAGTCGGGTGGCGACCACCTCCAGGCAGGGAGGGCGGTCTGCATCCCAGGGTCCATGAAACAGCTCCCAATCCCCCGGCCGCCTGTGGCTGAGACGCTGCCTCGGGTAACCATCCAGAAGCTCCCTGACACCGGGCACGTGGCCCTCCCGCCTGCTGAGATCCAGAGTGATTAGTTCAGGCCAGAAGAAGGGTCAGCTCTAGGCACCCATGACCAGCGAGGCGAGGAGGGCCGGAACCTTCCACCCACCCGCACCAGGGCACAGGGACCAGCCATGCCCACCGTGCGGCTAGGAAGCCACGAATCACGGAGCCTGGACCACCGGGGATGCAGCAAAGATGACCGCAGAGAGGCCGGGCCCCTCGTGCCCCGGGCCGTTGCCAGCAGAAGGGGGCCGCCTGCTTGGCCGCTCTGGATTGTCCAGTCGTGGCGGGGGTGTCCGGCCGCCTCACTGTGGGGCCCCCATTCTCCTCTGCTCCAGCTCGGGCAGCCGCTCCTCCCGGCTCTGTGCATGCCGGGCCCCCACCCGGTGGGCCACCTCGGTGGCTGTGATGTCGATCTGTGCGTAGCGGGAAGCGCCGGCCCCTGAAAACAGCCCAGGTGAGCCGGCCCCACTGTCCCCTCAGCTTCGCACGAGCCCCACATGGCGTCCCACGGAGGCCTCAGCCTGGACAGGGTGATGGGGGCTGGGGCTGGGAGCTCCACCCACACCATGCACCCAGCCAGGACCTGAGCGGGGAGGTCCCCACGTGAGGACGCAGGCAGGGTGACACCTTCGGGGACACAGCTCAGCAGGAGGAAGAGGACCTTGCTGAGGGCTGAGGTGCCAGGCATGGAGGTTAAGGGCTCCAGGGCCCCCAGGGCTGCAGGCCCAGCACCTGTCGGGCCCCAGGCGGGGACGCACCTCGGATCCCCGCGCCCGCCTCCGGGAGCTCCAGGCCCATGTAGTGCAGCTGCGTCGTGGAGGAGGGGCTGGCGGGGAGGTTCACGTAGGTGGGCGCCTCGCGGCGCGGGCTCTCGGGCCCCAGGGCTCCTGTGGAGAGGGGGCTGTGAGTCCAAGGGCTGAGCTGACCAAGACTGTTCAGCAGAGAGCTCCCCACCCACCCCACCCCTCACATCTCCCACCCTCCACCTCTCCAGGGCCTAGGGGGCCTCCCCCACTCCCTGATTTCCCTGGACCATCGTTGCCCATCCTGAGACCCCCCTACGTCCCTCCTTGATCCAGGCGCCCGCCTTTCTCTTCCCTTCACCACTGAGCTTCTGGAAAGGGTGTGCCCCCATCCCGTACACGCTCTGCCTGCTGCAGTGGGTGGGCCGCCACTGAGCTGCCCCCCACACAGGCCCCCATGGCCCGCCAGAGTCAAGCGACCACACTCTTCCATCCTCCCTGCCGCGCACCCTCAGCCCCTCATTCCTATGACTGTCCCTCCCGGCCATTTTGTCCTTGGCTCCCCAGCGCCCTGCCCCTCCCAGGCAGGACACCCCTGCCCTGTCCACGCCCCAGCCCTTGCCCTCAGAGGTCCTCCTCGGTCACTCCGCCTGCTCCAGTCTTCAGGAACCCGCTCTGGACTGGTGACCCCCAGGGGACCTTCCCTGAGCACAGGCCCACACTTCCATCCACAGTGACACCTCCTCCGGGATGGCCCCAGGCACTTCAAGGCCCCTCCCCCGATCCAAGAAACTGCTCCCCTGCCCTGTCCCATGTCCCAGCAGCTGATGGTGCGGGCCACTCAGTGCTGGAATGAGGAGGTCCTGGGCAAACCAGGACCATTGGTCACCCCTGCTGGAGACCCGCTGCCCTCCAGGGAGCACGGACAGCACGAGCTTCCTTCGGGCCCTCGGTTGCCGGGGCCCACATGGGGCACGGCGAGGTCATGTAGCTGGCCTCGATCTGGCAGCTCGCAGTGTCCTGCGCCCTCATCAAACAGGACGGGCTGAGTGTTTCCAATCCCCAGAAAATCTCCGCTCCGAGGAGAGGATTTCCGTAAATCCGCTGCGTTTATAGCTCACGGAATCCACCACGAGAAAAGATGACCTCCGCCCACGCAGCCAGCAGCCAGGCACAGGGAGCGCCTTGGTGGGCGTGCAGGGCCAGGGCCCTCTGCCCCCCAGGCGGCAAGGAGGGGCCTGCGACACCATGTCCAGGGGAATCCAAGGACCCATTCGTACTCCCAACAAACAGTGAGGACCCTCCCCGGCCAGGCCAGGTGGGCCCTGGCACACAGAGGGGCAGACGCAGCCCCTCCCCCATGTCATCCACCACAACAGGCAGAGGCGCCCAGGGGAGGCACCTAGACCAGCGGGGCCAGGGGAAATCAGGGCAGGCTGCCTGGAGAAGGGGGCATGAGCCAAGAGGGGTGGAGACAAGCAGGGATGGCAGGTGAAGCAGGCGGGGGCAAAGGCCTGGCTGGAGCTGGGAGACCCGGCAGGGGGGCTGAGACAGGGTCTGAGGGGAGTCTAGGAAGGAGGCCCAGCCTCCACACAGGGGTCTCTCAAAGGCAAAAGGGCCTCTGGGGCTTGACCCAAGGTCATGGCCTCTAAGGAGTGTTTGTGTGAGCCAGGGGGTACTGCGTCTCATACCTGCCCCAAACTGTGCCTCCCCCGGAGGAAAGCCCCCACCCCTGCTCTCCTTCCACGGCCCCCTCTGGTCCCCGCCCCACCCCTAGCTCACCGCCCATCTCCCTCGGCCGGTTCAGTCTGTTTGGGCTTCTTGTGAGCATCTTATAAGCTGCCTCACATGCTTCCCGGAACAAAGCCAAGAACAGGTGAGTGCTGCCCGGCCTCTCCCCAGACCATGCAGGCCTGGTCCCACCGCCCTACCGCCACCGCCCATCCCCGTGGCTCTGGCCACACTTCCTCGGGTCCCATTCATCTCTGTCCCCCGCCAGACCCAGGGCGCCACCCTCCCCAGCCCCTGGCCTCAGTGGAAAGGATCCGTGTCCCCCAGCAGATCCTGACGCCTGTCCTCCCCGCCCCATCAGCGCCGGTCCCGTCCCGGTTCCCGGGGCGCGCACGCCTTTTCTGAGTAACAGACACCCCCCCAGGCATGGGTGGCTCTGGGGAGAGGCATCCAGGATCGCCTGGGAGGCCACCTGCAGCCTCTTGTTGTCAGGGGATGGTCCTCAGGGCCCCATCCCAACCCGGGGACCCCCAAGGCCGGTGGGCATGGGGCCTTCCTGTGGGCCCATCTGACCCTGCTTGCCCGGGTCCCTGCCAGTCCCCTCCTGCCCCCGGAGGGATGTCCACTCCGGGTGGGCCTGGGCCCTGCTCGGCCTGCAGGGTCTGACCCCAAACGGATGCCACGCGCCTCTGAGGAAGGGATAGTCTAAGCTTGTTCGGGACCCGCCCCCCGCCGGAGGCTCCACCGAGAAAATGAGGCCCAGAGCTGACCCCTGACCTCCAGCCACCCCGCCCCACCCGCTCGAGGCCAACCTCCCCCGACCTTCAGCCTCTCTCCCAACTTGCTGGCCTCCCCCGCGAGAGCCAGCGTCCGCCGACCTTCACCTTCTAACCCGGCTTCTCCAGGACCCTGGGGTGGCCCCGCGTCTCTCCCTCGCTCGCTGCCCGGACCTCCCCCACCACAGTCACCATCACCCCGACCATCAAGGGTCTCCCGGACCATCGCTCACCTCTGTTCTCTGTCGCCTTGAGGACACGGCGCCCTCCTAGAGGCTGGGGCTCCAGGCCAGCCCTGACCCTGTCCCCTCTGTCCATGCACCCCTCCCGGGCAGGCTGGCCACACTCAGCCACCTGTCCTCCGCTCGCTGCCCTGCCTTGCCCCACCCTGGCCAGGGCTGGCCTGGCTGCACACTGCCACCCTTCTGACCTGTCACCCCTCTGGCCCCTGTGACCCCTCGGTCCACTGTCACCCACTGTCCACAATCACCCTCTGTCCACTGTCACCCTCTGTCCACTGTCACCCACAGTTCACTGTCACCCTCTGTCCACTGTCCCCCTCTGTCCACTGTCACCCACTGTCCAGTCACCCTCTGTCCACTGTCCCCCACTGTCCACTGTCCCCCTGTGTCCACTGTCGCCCACTGTCCACTGTCACCCTCTGTCCACTGTCCCCCACTGTCCACTGTCACCCTCTGTCCACTGTCCCCCTCTGTCCACTGTCACGCACTGTCTAGTCACCCTCTGTCCACTGTCCCCCACTGTCCACTGTCCCGCTCTGTCCACTGTCGCCAACTGTCCACTGTCACCCTGACCACTGTCACCCTCTGTCCACTGTCACCCACTGTCCACTGTCCCCCTCTGTCCACTGTGACCCACTGTCCACTGTCACCCTCTGTCCACTGTCCGCCACTGTCCACTGTCCCCCTCTGTCCACTGTCGCCCACTGTCCACTGTCACCCTCTGTCCACTGTCCCCCACTGTCCACTGTCACCCTCTGTCCACTGTCCCCCTCTGTCCACTGTCACGCACTGTCTAGTCACCCTCTGTTCACTGTCCCCCACTGTCCACTGTCCCCCTCTGTCCACTGTCGCCAACTGTCCACTGTCACCCTGACCACTGTCACCCTCTGTCCACTGTCACCCACTGTCCACTGTCCCCCTCTGTCCACTGTGACCCACTGTCCACTGTCACCCTCTGTCCACTGTCCGCCACTGTCCACTGTCCCCCACTGTCCACTGTCCCCCACTGTCCACTGTCACCCTCTGTCCACTGTCCCCCTCTGTCCACTGTCACGCACTGTCTAGTCACCCTCTGTCCACTGTCGCCCACTGTCCACTGTCACCCTCTGTCCACTGTCCCCCACTGTCCACTGTCACCCTCTGTCCACTGTCCCCCTCTGTCCACTGTCACGCACTGTCTAGTCACCCTCTGTCCACTGTCCCCCACTGTCCACTGTCCCCCTCTGTCCACTGTCGCCAACTGTCCACTGTCACCCTGACCACTGTCACCCTCTGTCCACTGTCACCCACTGTCCACTGTCCCCCTCTGTCCACTGTGACCCACTGTCCACTGTCACCCTCTGTCCACTGTCCGCCACTGTCCACTGTCCCCCACTGTCCACTGTCCCCCACTGTCCACTGTCACCCTCTGTCCACTGTCCCCCTCTGTCCACTGTCACGCACTGTCTAGTCACCCTCTGTCCACTGTCACCCACTGTCCACTGTCACCCTCTGTCCACTGTCACCCACTGTCCACTGTCACCCTCTGTCCACTGTGACCCACTGTCTACTGTCACCCTCTGTCCACTGTCCCCCTCTGTCCACTGTCCCCCACTGTCTAGTCACCCTCTGTCCACTGTCCCCCACTGTCCACTGTCCCCCTCTGTCCACTGTCGCCCACTGTCCACTGTCACCCACTGTCCACTGTCACCCTCTGTCCACTGTCCCCCACTGTCCACTGTCACCCTCTGTCCACTGTGACCCACTGTCCACTGTCACCCTCTGTCCACTGTCCCCCACTGTCCACTGTCACCCTCTGTCCACTGTCCCCCTCTGTCCACTGTCCCCCCCCTGTCCACTGCCCCCCACTGTCCCCTGTCCCCACTGTCCACTGTCACCCTCTGTCCACTGTCCCCCACTGTCCACAGTCACTGCTCTGTCCACTGTCCCCCACTGTCCACTGTCACCCTCTGTCCACTGTCCCCCACTGTCCACAGTCACTGCTCTGTCCACTGTCCCCCACTGTCCACTGTCACCCTCTGTCCACTGTCCCCCACTGTCCACAGTCACTGCTCTGTCCACTGTCACCCCTCTGTCCACTCTCCCCCTCTGTCCACTGTCACTCCGCTGCCCTATCTGGTACAGACTTTCTGGCTGGGCTGTAACTGCGGCCACCTCCACCGCCACATCCCTTGTCCCACGGCTGTATGGGAGCTGGTCCCAAAGCCGGGCCTACCTGCGCGCGCCGTCAGGATCCCAGGTGGGGAGGCAGCCGCTCCCTAGACCAAAGAGAACAGGCATCAGTCTGTCCACTTGCTCCCACTCATCCTGCCCCGTCCTGAGAACCAGATGCTAACCCCAGGGGGGACACAGGTCACTGGGGGCTAGACCACCCACAGGGGAGAGCAGCCTGAGGCTCGACTCCTCCTCTCCAGGGGCCCCTCACCACATGCCCTAGGACTCCGGCCGACCCGCGAGCCCTGATGCCCACATGACCCCGTCTGGGGAAAGGGTGGGAACTTCGGGCCCCCCGGCCAAACCCAGCCCTGCCTGTCCTTGTAAACACGTCTCGTTGGCTCACAGCCCCACCGTCCACCATGTGCGGCCCGCTGCGCAGCGGGATTTGTAGCCAGATGCACAGGGCTGTGACATGCGTGCCCTGGCCCTGGGCCCTGCCGGCCACTGTAAGCAGCACCTGCGAGGGGGTCCACCCAGGACCCCGTGAGAGGAGCCAAGTCCCCCAGACCGCAGCATCTCCTCGCGGTGCCCCATTGGAGGTTCGGACAGACTCGGGGGAAGAGGCGGTGTTGGGCTGTGGTGGTCTAGAGCCGGGGGGAAGGGTCAGCCAGAAGATCAGGAGGGAGGGACGGTGACCCACGGCTGGCACGTTCATTGCTGCTGGGCTGCCATCTCCCAAAGCCCTCAGGACAGGCCACACCAGGGCCAAGGCATGTAACCGGAAAGGGTCGGGCATCCGCAGTGCTTCTGGGGAGCGTGCCGGGCAGTGGGCCCTCGTGGGGGGCAGGGTCTGGAATGGGGGTGCAGAAGCCCGACCCACTCTCTGGGAGGGCAGAGGTGGGTGCCATGGACCCAGGACACAGCACCCTGACCCTGGTCCTGAGCCAGGCTGGAGGGACGCCCTGAGCACGCTGGGCTGGTCTAACCTGTCACATATATCAAGACATCCGCGTGCAGCCCTGGCGACTTGGGCGGGGTGTGTCTGAGCTCCGACACCTGGGACGAGAGGCCTCCCCCCACCCCCCGGAAGGCCGTCACACACACACGGGCCTCTGGACCTGAGTCCTCGCCCACCTCCGCAGGCCTGTGACACAGGAGGTCAGCCACCTGCCTCAGGAGCCCCACGCGCGGCTGCTCAGAGCCCCACCTGAGATGGCACCCGCCTGGGGCCAGTCCTGCAGCTGCAGCGCCAGACCCAAACGCTGCCTGTGGGCGGGATGCAGCAAGACGCCATGGAAAACGAGCGGACGCAGACCCACCTTGTCCCCCCAGGGTGCCAGGACCAAGGTGGGGCAAGTGGGCTGCGCAGCCCCGGGGAGGTGAGGAGGACTTGTGCTGAGGGCCTGCTCCCCAAGTTGTCCCAGCCCTGACATCCGATAGAAAGCCCCAGGGCACCTGAGAAGAACCCCCACACTGCCCGCCCCACCCTGGGGAGGAAGAGAGGAGCTGGTGACCCTGCGGCGCCGGAGCCCCTCACGGCTCCCAAGCAGGAGCAAGAGGCCCACCACGTGAGCACGTTGGGGAGAACAGAGGAAGGCGAATGCCTCCTGCGACACCCCCACCGTGAAAGGCTGTTCTGGTGCCCCGCCCAGCCCCACGGGGCAAGAAGCCACCGTGCCCACCACCTCATCCCCTGGGGCCGCCAGGGATCTGGGGAAAGACTGAGGCACGCTCACTCTGGGGGGCCAGGCCCTCCTCCTCCTGAGCCACCCCATCGCACTAGATGTCATGGGCTCCAACAGTCCCCAGAGGGTCACAGTGGTCAGCGGGCACTCCCACGAAGGGCCCCTCCCTCTTCTGGTGAGGACCTCATGCCATCGGCCCAGGCCCCACCCGCCCAGGTCCTCGGCCACGCCTCCTCCAGCCAAGGGCCCCCAGCAAGACCGAGTCCCCACCTGGCGGGCCACAGTCCACTCCTCCAGCCTCACCCCCAGATGGCCGTTCCCTGGAGTCCCAGCCATCAACCTCAGTCAAGGAGACCCGAGTCCACAGCCAGGATACCCACACGGGAGGGGCACGCAGACGCCCAGCTCCAGCCCGCCCTCGCTTCACATGGCGAGGGCCAGTCACTCAGCCACTGGGGCCTGTCTCTTCTGGTCAGAGGAATGCCTGCCCCACCCCGGCTGCACCCACACAGGAGACCCGCGGGAGAACAGTGGGACCAAGCCCAGGTGACGAGGGGCTCTGGCCAGAGCAGACAGCCCAGCCCCCCAGGGCTACCCCAGCCAGCTCCCCGGCAGCAGCCGCTCACAGCCTGATTTCTTTTGCAACAAGATTGGCAGGGCCTCTGGGGAGGTGAGAGCACCGTGTGTGTGATGACGACTCTTGTCACCAGGCCTCCACCCAGCACTCACGTGCATCCTCTCATCGATCCACTCGGTGTGCCCAGGGAGGTGGGGACTGGTGTCCCCCCTATGAAGAGGAAACTGAGGCTCAGACAGGTGTGGTGACTTGCCTGGGGCCACCAAGCTGGCCTTTCCCAGCGCTGCAGTGCGGCGGGAGCCCCCCGGCTCCCCTGGCAGAGTGGGCCCCCACTGGTTGGTGAGCAAGGGTGAAAATGGGCGTGGCAGGGCAGGGTCCCCAGGATGTGCAGGGGGTCTGAGCTGGGATCCCCGGAGCTCTGCCCGCATGAGGGAGACAGGGAGGGGCTGTGCCAGGCTCAGAGCCAAGGCCCTCACTGGCCCAGAAAGCGGCGTGTCCCCCCTCACCTGCCTGAGCCCAAGGGACCACCAAGGACCTCACTGTGGCCTGCAGTGAACACACAGGAACACACCACCTATGTGCGCACACATCCCACAGACCACACACACACGTGTGCACACACCACGCATGCAACTCACATGTGCGTGAGCACATGCACACGTGTGCACACCAAACATATGTGCATGCAACTCACATGTGCACACAGGCACACACCACACACAAATGCCTGTACATGCACACACATCATGCACATGCAAACATCACACACGTTTACACGTGTGCACCATGTTACACATGTGCACACGTTACACGTGCACACACCACATACATGCATGTGAATGCATGCGCGCGCACACACACACAGGCCCCGTGAGCGTCTGGAGCCGCCTCTCCTTCTTCACGCCTCGAGCGCATTCAGGCTGAAGGCTGACTAGGCTGCGAGGTCTCACGCTGCTCTCCTGAGCTCAGGCCAAGGGGGCTGGGCCCTGGATTCCAGAGAAGGCCAGAGGCCCCCTGGGAGGGCCAGGGTGGGAGGTGGAGGGGGCTGGCCAAATGGAAAAGGACAAGACGCTAAGAAAAGAACATTTTATTTCCAGTCTAAGAATGTATTACAAACAGTGTCAGATTTTAAAAATGTAAAAGAGCAACAAACGTCCTCAGCCAGCAGCGCAGGTACAAAGCGGCAGATTTACAGGAAGCCGTGTGCCCCTGGATGGGGGCTGATTCCAGACCGTAGGAACGAAGCCAACAGAGAGTCCACAATCGGACGGCCACGGGCCACGCATCTCGCGGGAGCATCTGAAATGGCAGAACGCACACAGCAGGCCACGAGGCTGCACTCCATGCAGGTGAGCAGACGGACCCCGGAGGGCGCAGAAGGGGCACAGTGCCAGGGGGTGACCCACCGGCAGAGTCTGGCCTCTGAGTGCAAACGGACGGGCCCTCCGAGCCCTGGCAGCCTCTGGTCCTGACCCCCGCCTGCCGGCTCCCAGCCAGGAGTGCGGAGGGGAGTGCAGGGCCCCAGCACTGTCACAGCTGGGCCTCCTGGCAAGCTGACCCTGCTGAGCCGGCCCGACAGAAGGAGACCACTGCCCGGCCCTGCCCACTCCTCGCCCGAGAGCCGTCAGGTTCAGGGAAAGGCTGGTGTGGGGCGAGCCACGGGGGTCTTGAGTCCCAGACCCCACAAGTCCCTGGGCCTCCTGAGCCTCAGTTTCCTCTTCTGTGGGATGGGCGACCTGTGGATGCTGCTTTAGGGGCAGGCAAGGGGCAAACGGGTAAAGCTCGTCACACACACCACGGGACGCACAGGGAGGTTAGCCTTGGGCTTGCATTCACAGGACTGGGGTGTCTGGGTGCTGTGGAGGGATTTGATTTTTAGCGGGCAGCGTGACTGTGCACCATGGAGGGGACCCGGGCTGAAATGTAAGGCCGTCCACGAGGTAGGTCGGGGAGGAGGCCTCCTGGCCTGAGCACCCCAAGCGCACAGCGCCAGCCGGCAGGGACGCGGGGCCTGCCTGCGCCCCCAGCACCTGATCCTTGGGCTTTGGCCTCTGCAGACCCCGGCCTGCCCCACGCAGTCTCCCACTTTCCAGAACGCACTTCTGCTGCATCCAAGTCGGACCTCCCCCGCCTCGTGGCCCCTCCCAGAGGCCCCGCTCCCCCACCCACCGGGCCCTCCCCACTGAGCCGCACAGTCCAGGCTTCACCAATGGCACGCAGGGCAGCCCCTGGGCGAGGGGGCAAGTGCCCCCTCCTCTCCTGTGGGGGCGTGGGCGGGCCAAAGCCAGCCTCTGGCGAGGCCTGGGCTGCGCTCTTAGGGCGGGGGGTTTACCTTGAGGCCTCCACAGACGGGACACGCGGAAAAGAAAGCGGTTGGGGGCCCGGCGGGGGGCACGGCCGCCTCCCAGGACTCGCCGGGGGCCGGGCTGGGCAGTGCGGGCTCGCCGCCGGGGGCCTCCGTCGCCTGTCCCCGCCGTCTCGCACCCAGCCAGCCGGAGGGACAGGCCGCGGACGTCTGGCCGCCCGAGTCCCCGGGCCCCGCGCTGTCGGGGCCGCCGTGCGCCGCGGGCGGGTCGCGGGGGCCGAGGCGCAGGCTGCGCGGCGTGTCGTAGTGGGGCCTCAGCGCAGCGGGCACCTGGTACTCGGCCGCGCCCGGCGGGCAGGCGCACAGGCTGGGCTCGGGCGCCCCCGCCGGCGGCAGGCTGAGCAGCGAGCCGAAGTCGTCGCCAGCGCGCCACACGTCCAGGCTGCTGCCGGCGCAGGACGAGAAGCTGCCCGAGTAGGAGGAGTGGCTGCCCGTGGCGATGCCGCTGTCCGACGAGCTCTGGCGGCCAACCTCCTGCAGCTGCCGCGGCCGCAGCGGCTTCGGGGGCGGCCTCGAGGCGCCCAGCGCGGCCTCCCCAGGGGCCTGGGCCGCCGCCAGCCCGGGCCCCTCTTGCAACGTGCCGGCCGAGGACGAGGACTGCTCTGGCCACGCTGTGAGCCGGCTGCTGGCGCTGACGTCCGAGTGGCTGGCCTCCGACGACGAGCTGGACAGGCTGCGGTCATCCCCTGAGACGGAGAGCGGCGGCTGAGGCTGCTGCAGGGGCTGGGGGAGGTCAGCGGGGGCTGGGGGGCTGGGTTAGAGCTGACGTCCAGAACCCACCCGACTCCCCACCCCATCAAGGCCGGCACTCTCGTCTCGAGCCCCGCCCCGCCCCAGGCGCCCCCTGGAGGCTGGAGCACACCGCCCACCAGAGCCCCTCTCCCCACACCGACCTCCCCTCCACTCCGGCCCTCTCTAGAACCCGCGCCCCTCCCCTCTGTCCCCCTCAGCCACCGCCCTCTGGAAACCCGACGTGACCCCCTCCCCCAGGAAGGTAAAAGCTCAAACTTGAGACGCACTGCTCCCGGGGCGGGCCTGGACAGGAGGGGAGGAGGCCACTGTCCCCACTGTGCACCATCCCCACTGTGCAGCAATCAGAGGGCAGACAGGGCCCGCAGACCCCCCCTGCTCTGGCCGGGAGACCCCAGTGCAGCCCCCCGGGCTGGCCGCCCTCACGAGAGCTGCAGCGGCCCCCGAGGGGCTTCCCATGAACTGCAGCAACCGAGAGGCGGGGGCCGCTGAGGAGGGGCTCTGCTCCCTGCAGCCGGCACCCCTGAGCCTCCCTGGGCACCAGTGGTGAAACTGGAGTGCGAGAGGCCGTGGCCTCGCCCAGGCCACACGGCTGTGAGCAGGGAATTCAAACCCCACCCGCCAGCCAGCTCTTGTGGCAGCACCACACTGCCCGTCAGCGCTTAGTGTTTGTGAAATGGAAGGGAACAAACGAATGATCAGGAGGAGAGGAACAAACGAACGAACCCTAAGGAGATGAATGAAGAGGAGCAAAAAGAATGAAGAAATGAATGATCAGGAGGGAGCTGAATGCATGAATGAGCCTGAGGGAAAGGAATGAATGAATGAACTTGAGGGAGATGAATGAATGATGAGGGGGAGTAATGAATGAATGATCAGGAGGGAGCAAAATGAATGAATGAGTGATCAGGACCTTGGAGGTCGGCTTAGAGGGACAGCCCGGCCCCCACTGCTGCCCCTCCCCACAGCCCAGGCCGAGGCCACAGCCCACCCTACCTCCGCTGCCTGGCCGGCAGGAATGGGAGAGGAGGCTGAGCCGCTTCTCCAACTGCAGGGCCTCCAGGGCCTCCTGGGCCACGCGCTCCTCCACCGTGGCGGGACCCCCAGGGCTCAGGTCTGCGGCGGAGAAGAGACTCAACAGAGGAGGAAACCCCAGCCCTCTCCCCGCAAGACCCTCAGCTACAACCCACATGCTGCCCAGGACGTCACGGTGAGCCCAGCACTGCCAGGGCCACGCACACCCGGGTCCAGCCCCAACACCTGTGCCCCGGCCAGGACATCAACTTTGGGGCACCCAAACCACCCGCATCCAGATCTTCCGGCCACCAGCCTGTGTCCTGTGCCTGTGGACAGCCCCCCGGCCACCCTATGTCTGTGGACAGCTCCAGACTATCAGCCTGTGTCTTGTACCATGGACAGCCCCCCACTGACCACCAGCCTCTGTCCTGTGCCCCAAAGCTGACAGGCCTTGTGGTGGGGACCGACCTCGTGACACCCAGGGTCACGACGCCAGGCACGCCCTCCTGACCATTTCCCATCTGGCAGATGGTGGGGTAGCAAGATGCTGGCGAGTACAGACTCACAGCTCAACCACCGGCCCTCCCTGAGCCCCACATCCACGTCTGCAAACTGCGGATGCAGAGACAGGGCGCCCCAGCCAGGGCGGCGCCAAGACGGGAATGCACAGGACGTGCTCAGGGCAGGGTGGACCCCGGACTCTAATCTCTCCCTTCCCCTTGCCGACTGTCTACAGGAGGCGGGTTCTGCCTCTGGGCCTCGGAGTCCACGTGGGTCTGACCGAGCAAGGGTCAGCACTAGAGGACACCTGAAAGTCGGGAGTGTGAGGCTTCTGCCCTCGTGCAGGCCACATCTCAGGAGTCCCCGACAATCACAGGGCTTCGAAGAGATGCTGGCCAGGCACAGAGGGCGGAGCCCCACCAGCCCTGTCCACATCCCTGCCGTCTACACCCCCACCATCCACACCCCCACTGTCCACACCAACCCCCTTGGGCTCCCTGCCGCCCACACCCCATCTGCAGCGCAAGGCAGGAGAAGGCCAGCAGAGGGCGATGCTGCACCGTCCAGCGGAGCCTGGACGGTCCAGGCTCTGGACGGTCCAGAGCAGCCAGCTCTGGACCCAGGGGCTGCCTCCTTCCTCCCTAGTCCATCTCCCACCCTGCGGCCCGTGTAGGGGGTCAGGAGGTTGAGGGGCCGCACTGGGAGAAGGGGGACCTGGCACGTCACCTGCCTCTGTCCTCCCAGGCGGCCCCATCTGCCCTCGCCCTGGCTGTGGTGCCACACAAGGAGACTGGAGGTGTGAGCTCATTGACCCTGCCACATGGCCGCAGGCCCTGGTCTCCTCCTGGACAACAGGACAAGCACTGCCTCACTGAGCAATCCTGGGTACCACCCACCCTGTGGGCCTCTGTCAAGGGAAGCCATAGTGACCAGGACAACCCCTTGTCCCTCCAACGGCAGCTGGGCTCCGGCCTCTCCAGCCAGAGGGCAGACCTCACCCCGGGGGTCCAGCACCGTCCCTGGCCCAGGACTCTGGACGAATGGTGCCAGGGAGGAGGGTGGGGACAGGATGAGGGAGGCTCAGTGCACCCTTGCGGCCCCCAGTGCACTGAGACCCCACACACCAGGCAACCCCACAAGTCGGCTGCCGGCCCGAATGCTGGGTGGCCGGAGCCAGGCCTGACCCCAGCCCCCAGTCCAGCGACCTCCAGCAGGGCCCCGCCCGGCTCTGGGGGACGGGGCGGGCTCCGAAGGTGTCCTGGAGCCCCGCTCCAGGCTTCTCAGCTGCGCGTGGGCAGGAGGGCGGAGGCGGAGGGAAGGCAGCCCACCGCGCCCGGCTGACAGAGCCAGCCCACCCTCCCGCCAGGCCCCGACCCGCACGCACCTGGGAGGACCGGCCGCAGCCCAAAGGGGCCCCTGGTCGGGGAGATGCCGCGGACGATGCAGTCGAACAGGAAGCTGATCCGCTCTCCCTCGGCCGAGGACAGGAAGAAGACTCCGGCCCCTGCAGGGGGAGGACAGGCCCCGCGTCAGCCGGGCGGGCACGGGTGGGGTGGGACCCTGCGGGGCGGGCTGGGGGAAACCTGAGCAAACCCACGAGACCATCCCGCCGGGAGCAGTGTCCCCAGAGCACCCTGTGTGAGTCTCTTCCTGGTAAGCCCGCCACGTCCTTCACACACACACACACACACACACACACACACACACACACACGAGTCGTCCAGGCGGCTGGGGCCACACACCTGGCTCTCCCGGGCCCGTGCACACCAGCCCTGCCTGGGCAACCTCGCTGCGAGGCAGGAAGGCGGTGGGAGAGGGAGTCCTGACCTGCTGGTCCCGGGTCTTCCGGGTCAGCCATCTCCGGCTGCTTCTGGAGGATGGTGCCCACGGGAGGAGGCCGATGAGGGCGTCCTGGCTGCACGGGAGAGCCCGGCTGCCCCTCCCTCGTGTCCCCATGCTCATTTGAGGGATGGGGCCTGCCTAGATTGGGGTTCACATCCCTGCAAGGGCTGCAAGACCTCGGTCACGTGGGGTGAACTCCCCCTGGTTTCCTTCCCCGGGGCTGTCGTGAGGGCTAAATACGGGGTTGGTAAAATGCGTGTGGTGGTGCCTGCCCCACAAATGAGGCGTCCACCACTGCTGGGGCCACCGAGGCCCCCTCCCCTCTTCCTGGGTGCGTTTTCGGGCGAGAAACCGGAGCCCACGGCATAAAGGTACTGAGGCCGTGCCTGCGGGGCTCCCACCAGCTGAGGGAAGGCCCCAGCATGGGGCCCCAGCCCAGGCAGGGGGTGCTCAGATGGAGGGGGCACCTGGAGCCTGCGGCGCCCACGGGGCCAGCACAGAGAGCAGGCCGGTGAGTCAGCTCGGCCCTGTGCCCCAGGCCCGCACGCCCTCCCGCTGGGCCCCGAGCCCCAGCCAGAGTGAATGAAATCCCTCGCCAACTGCCTGCGAGTGAATGGGGACGCGGGGCCACGTGGGGCTGGCTGCTGGTGTGGCGTCACCGCGCAAGAATCCCTCAGCACTCGCCCTCTGCCCGTTGCCCAAAGAAAGGCACGCTCCCTCTGGAAGGGAAGGTTCTGGGGATGCTGACGGGGAGGGAGGAGAAAGCTCTGCACTAAAACCTCTGCCGCGGTCACGGTCATGCCCCGCCTTCCCCGAACTCCAGGGCCCCGCCAGCCCCACACGTGGCAGCGCCCCCGGGGCCTGCGGCAGCACCTCCGGCGTTGGAGCTCCGTCGCGCAGCGCCCGGGAACCGGGGCTGGGCTCGTCCTGGCCCACGGGGCTCCTGAGCAGGAGAAAGCAGAGGCGAGGCGTGCGGTGGGGGCCGAGGCCCGCCTGGGCCCCTCAGAAAGGCCCTGGTGGATGGGCCTCCAGCCGGGGGACGCGGCGAGAACCTGTGCCCAGGACCTTGGCTGGAGGGCAGGCGAGGGGAAGGCCCTCACACGGGCCACCAGCCCACTCACAGCGTCCCTGTCCCATCACCGCCCCGCCAGGCCCTCACGAAGGGCCGGGCCTCTAATCCCGAGCTCACGGTCAGCTGGCAGAGGCAGAGGCACAGCCAGTGCCCCGACTATAAAAAACCACATTACGAAGGGAGCCGGGCCGGCGGCATTCCACTGGGGCGGCCGCCGAGCGCCACATGCCCTGAAGACACCGCCGTGCCACCACCCCGGCTGGCCTGCAGGGGCTCCCTGGGGGGAAGCTCGTCCCCGAGGGCCTGACTGCCTGGGCTCGCTGCCCTCTCGGGGGCCCTCCAAGACTCCCCTCCCCCACCCCCGGCTCTGGGGACCCCCAGAGCTCCGTAAGTATGCCCAGCCCACCCAACATGCCCCTCGGCCACCTGTGGTGCCCTTCACCTGTCGAGACTCCGCTCACCTAACGTGGCTTTCCTGATGTCTTTCCTGACCCCTGACCCCTGACCATTCACTGGATGATGCTTTCAGGGAACGCCTCCTCTGGGGCAGACCCTGTGGCCCTTGACTTCATGCATCCCCTCATCTCTCTGGATGCTGTCCTGGTGCCAGGCCCAGCGCCTCCCAGGCAGGGACCACTCCTGAGTCGTCTGTGGCCCCCATGTCTAACCCAGGGCCCCAGGAGCCCCCCAGGGATGGAAAGAGGGAGCAGAGGCAGGCAGCCCCCTGGTCCCCGCCCAGGGAAGCGATCTTTGCATTCCTTGTTTGTTTGTGTGTGGGGAAGCCTGGCCCAGTTTTGCTGCATCGTATGGGCGTGGTCACTGCAGAGATGGCCCCCACGCCTCCTCCCAACAGCGTCCATGAAGCCCCTCACCCCAAGGGGGGTCCATTCCCCTCCCCTGGGGTCTGGGCCAGCCTGTGGCTTGCTCTGGCCCACAGGAAGTGGCAGAGGGACGCTCTTCAGGGTTTTGGGCCAAGGCCTCAGGGGCTGGCGACTTCCACTTTCTCTCTTGGAACCGGCCACCATGTGGGCAGCCGGCTACCCTGCCCGAGAGGGCAGCCCCCAGAGGAGAGCGGAGGCGGCCCAGCCAACAGCCAGCCAGGCCCCCAGCCAAATGCCACTGCCCAAGGACCCCAGTCGACCTCGTGGAGCAGAGACAAGCCGTCTCCACTGAGCCCTGCCCAGATCCCCCAGATTCACAAGCACTGAAACAGCCATGAGGTTTGGGGTGTTTGTTACGCAGTGATGAATGACGTGGGGAAGTAAAGACAAAGAGAGGGCTCTGCTGGGCAGAGAGCCAGCCACCTGCCGGGCTCACAGCCACCTTGTGCTCTGGACACGCTATGGGTTCTCAGGGGTGCTGGCAAACCTCAGCCGCGTCATATATGCAACTACTCCCCAGGACAAATATCTCCAGTGGAAACACTGTCACATTCAACTCAAAGATTCACCAGCCCTGAGAAAGAAAATACTCTCCATTCAAACTGTCGACGAGCCAGTCAGGTCTGGCTGATTCCCAGAGTTTGGGGTTAGTGTTTAAATAATCTCCAGTGGCCTGATCCTTGCCACTCCGTCTTATTAGTGCTCAGCATCCCAGCTCCTCAGGGAACAGGTATTAATGTGCCACCTTTGTTGACAAAGACCACATGGTGGGAGTCCTGTCGGGGACTGAAAGCTCTGGAGGACTTCCATGCTGAGAAGGTTCTAGAAAGCTCTGTGCAGACAGCACTGACTTGCCTTGCGTTAGACTTTGAATCAGAAAGTTGGCATGGCTAACCAAGCCCCTTGGGATAGTATTTCATACAGGGTTTCCTAAGAGAGAAAAACATCTACTAATGAGAATTTCATTTTTCTCTGCCCTTTCATTTTGGGAGAAAGAAGCAAAGTTCAATGAAACAAGTTCATCTGAAATTAAAGTTTTAAATTTCACCCAATCATTTCACATCCACCAGGAGGACTATTATTAAAAAAACACAAACAAAACAGAAAACAACAAGTGTTGGTGAGGACGTGGAGAAACTGGAACTCTCTTGCACGGTTAGTGGGAAAGTAAAATGGTGCAGCCTCTGTGGAAAACAGTGTGGAGGTTCCTCAAAAACGTAAACAGAAGTATCATGTGACCCAGCAATTCCACTTCTGAGTATACACCCAAAAGAGCTGAAATCAGAATCTCAGAGATATTTGTACACCCATGTTTACAGCAGCCTTATTCACAATACCTAAACCGTGGAAGCAACCCAAGTGTCCATCAATGAATGAATAACCAAAATGTGGTCCATCCATACAATGGAATATTATTCAGCCTTAAAAAGGAAGGGAATTCTGACACAGCTATGACATGGATGAACCTTGAGGACATTGTGCTGAGTGAAATAAGCCAGTCACAACAGGACAAATACTGAATGATTACACTTATATGAGGTCCCTAGAGCAGCCCAATCCATAGAGACAGACAGTGGAATGGGGGTGCCAGGGGCCGGGGGAGGAGGAATGCGGAATTAGTGTTTAATGGGGACAGAGTTTCAGTTTGGGAAGATGAACACATTCTGGAGACGGATGGTGGTGATGGCTGCACAACAATGTGAATGCACTTAATGCTGGACACTAACGGTTAAGATGGTAAATGTTATGTTGTGCGTATTTTGCTCAGGTAAAACAAAAACAACAAAACACAACAAAAAGCCCAATCAACCCTCCAGGAAGCAGGCTCGGTCCCACCCTGCCCCGCCGGTGCCTCTCACGCCCTGTCACTGTCTGGGCAGGATGGACCCCACACCGCAGGGCGTGTAACCTCCTCACAGCGGCTCCCCTCCAAATGCCAGGTGCGTGGCCCAACTGCCGTGACAACGACCCCTACGTGCACACACACACACACACACAAGTGCCCCAGGGGCACAAGAGCCAGGAGGGCACCCAACACTGCCTGAGCTGAGTGGAGGAGGGGCAGTTGCGGCACCGGGCTCCATTCCTGAGCAAGGGCTGGTCTCAACCTCCCCATCACCATCGACACTCTGCTCCCTGCGACGTCCAGCCCAGGTCACTCCTTGGTGACCCACCTTCCTCCCCTGCCACCGTGTTGAACCCCTCCGGCGGCACTGGGCCCCCCAGGCACAGCCTGCTCAGGTGGGAGGCCCCTCAGGGCTGGCCTGGGGTCTTTTCTCTGCACCTCCCCGGATGCCGGCTGTGGGTCCTGTCCATCAGCCCGTTCTCTGACGTGGTGTCCTGCACGACCCAGCCACGGAGGGGCCAAGGGCATGGGGCTGCGGCAGGCCACGGCAGCAGGTGTCCTCCCATCCCCGCCTTGGGACGTGGAGCTGAGGTGTAGGGCCGGGGAACCCAGGCCCTGCTCTTTCCGCGGAGCCCACTGCCTCCCAGGGCCCTGCCAAGGTGAGGCTCAAAGGCTCGGGTGGGAAGGGCATTGCTCATATTGAATGTCCACCACTGGGACAATTCCGCAAACCTTGGCCTACTCGCCCAGAGCCATCACAGAAGGCGGGGCTGGTTCCACCGGCCCGGTCCGTGGGGGGCCGACCTGGCCCAGCACAGGGGTCTCTCTCTGGGAGGGCGGGTCCCAGGATCTCCTCTAGGGGACGCTGCCCCCCACTGCCCAGGCGCCTGGCTACATCATCACCTGGCACCAGACCCTCCTTAGCCAGAGACCTGCTGGTGGGGTCACTCTGGAGCCACAAGACGCTGCACAGGGGCTGGAGGCGGGAGCAGCCTGAGGGCCCCTTCCCAGGGGAAGGGACTGAGCACCGAGGAGACCAGGATCCAGGCCGGCCCTTCCCCTATACGGCATCTCGTGTTAGGGGCACAGTGAGCCCCCGGTGCAGAGAAGGAAACTGAGGCTCAGAGAGATCGAGACGAGGCTGAGGTCTCAGGAACTGGCAGAGAGGTTCTACATTGTCACTGAAATCCTGGCGAATGGACTTCACGCCCAAGGACCGAAGTTTTCCCATCTGGAGATGTGGGTGAGTCTCCATGCCCTCAGGTCCAGATGGTCCCACTCGAGGCCACAGTGCACCATGGCTCCGAGGGCAGGGGGACACCGTGCCCGCCCCTCGGGCTGCTTTTCTGCCCCTGGGGGGAAACAGACTGGAGCAAAACGCCCCGAGGAGGAAGCGCGGAGGCTGCTGAGCGCTGCAAAGTGCCGGAATTACCAAAGCTGGTCCTGCCCCACTTAACCCCGTGCCGGGCAGGCGCTGGGCTGGCTGATGGCGCAGCAGGGCATGGAGTGTGTGGCCAGGCCACTTGGGGTCAGCTCCGGGCTCAGACGGACAGACTCAGGCAAGTCAGGGACTGCTCTGTGCCTCAGTTTCCCCATCTGTAAAATGGGTATGGTGCACATATCTTGTAGGATTGGTGTGAGGACCAACTCACTAATACAAGTGACAGCCATTAATGTGGGACCCCTGCAGGGTGGCTCCTGGGGTGGCTATCACCACCAGGCCCGTCTCGCCCCACCCAGGTGGCCCAGCCTGACCTCCCACCCTGTGCGACTCGGTCTCCCAGGCACCTCCCTGGACACTCGACGCACCCAGAATCACCCTGGTGTGCAAATGCCATGTGGGCTACGAAAGGACAACGGATTCCAGGCCCTGCTGCCACCCCAGAGTGGAAACCTCAGAGCAAGGGGTGAAGTTGACCACAGGCTAGTCAGAAACATGACAGGTGGTCCCAGACCCAGAGGGGTACCCGGTCTCCTTGATAAACCTGAAACGCTCCGTATCGAGTGACCGCACTTCAAAAACGTCTCTCGGGCCCGGCCCGGTGGTGCAAATGGGTAGGTGCGCGCGCTCCGCTGCGGCAGCCCGGGGTTTGCCGGTTCGGATCCTGGGCGCGCACCAAAGCACCGCTTGGCAAGCCATGCTGTGGCGGCATCCCATATAAAGTGGAGGAAGATAGGCACGCATGTTAGCCCAGGGCCAGTCTTCCTCAGCAAAAAGAGGAGGATTGGCAGATGTTAGCTCAGGGCCAATCTCCTCACAAAAAAAAAAGAAAAGAAAAAAAATCTCTCAATTTGTGACCGAGTAGAAGGGAGACAGGGCCTTTGCAAGGGCTGCTCCTCTGCCTGGGGCGCCCCCCCACCCCACGGGCAAAGCACTAGAACGCCCGGCACGGGGCAGGGGCCCATCACCCTCGGCCCAGGCCTGCCCTCCAGGGACCCTCACCCCAGCAAGAGCCCTCTCTCCCCGCCCACCCCAGGCTGGCCCTTCCTCTCTCCCCCTTTCAGTCACCACTTGTTAGCAGTCCTGGAATCCCAGGGCCCCGCCCACCTGCACAGCTGCTGCTCACCCTCCCTCAGCTGGACCACATCCGGAACCTTCCCACGGCCCCCTGCCTCACTGCCATCTGCACCCTGGGGCCAGAGTTATCGCCCTAAACACAGACCTGCTGGCGGCACTCTCCTGCTCAAGCACCTTCACTGGCTCCCTGCTACTCTGGGAATGCAGTGCAAACTCTGGGCCGGCTGACCGGGCTCTCCATAACCTGGCACCACTTCCTCCTTTTCCAGCCTTCCCTCTGCCACCCACCCTGACGGCCCCTGCCCGTGCCGTTCGTGCCACCCACCCAGACCTGACACACATCTGGAGAGCCCTTTTCTCTTCTCCCCCCTCTCCCTACCCTTCGATGGCTGGGCTAACTCCTATTCACCCTGCAGAGGCCCCTCTCAGAGTCACCTCCAGAGAGCCTCCCCGACGCCCCTGGGCTGGGGTCTGTGCCCCCCTCCCGCCCGTCCCCGGTGCCCCTCATGCCCTCTGAGGACTGGAAATGTCTCGCGTCCGTCTCACACAGGCTCTGAGGCTGCCCAGCCTGCCGTGTGCCCCCCCAGCTCCAACCCCTGCACCAGTGCCTGGCACGGAGAAACCACTGACATAGTCCCTCCTCCGCCCACATTCCTGGGGTCAGAGACCAGAGCCTCAGCCACAGCACTGGGTGTCGAGACCACCCAGCATTTGGACCACAAAGTCCAAAAGAGGCACCAGAGGGCGTGTCAGAGCTGGAGAAATGCAGTGTTTCAAATATACAGCAAGGAAGTCTCTCCTAGTTTGGGGCTTCATCCTTTACTCACTAAGAAAAATCATTTAAAGATGCTCACTGTGCCCCAAGAGGCTGAAGGAAGGACTAGAGGAACAGACTGGACCCAGAGGAGATGGGGGACCAGGAGGGAGGAGTAGCCAGCAGACGGCTGGACTCAGAGCACACAGATGGAGTGTTTCTGAGGGCCACCGTCCACCACGCGCCTCTGCCACAGACTCAGGGACCAACCCTGGACCAGACTCTCTGCCACCTGCTGAACTCGCCAGCATGCAAGGACCCTGATCCTCTGTGAACACAGCCGGCTCCCATGGACGTGGAAATGCCCTTGAAATGCCCTTACCAGGAGGACCTGCCCATGTCAGGGACGGAGACTTCTTCTGGGCCCCCTCCTCCTAGAAAATCCTATTCGTCCTTGGGCCCAGCTCAAATGCCCCCCGCTCCTACCCAAAGCCTTCCTTTCCTGGCCTCTGGGCTCCGAGTGGGCCCCCTCTGGGGACGGCACCCCGAATCTCTGGGCCACCCCCACCGTCTGTCCCTGTACACAGGACTAGGTCTTGTGCATATGCCCTGCAGCCCTAAACACACAGCAGGCCACTACCAACCCAGAGAGAGAGAATCAGGCCACGCTGGGGGACCTCGGGCTTTCGGCCACCAAGCTCACCCCGTCTGAATCTGAACAGGCTGCTGTCCTTGTGGAGACAGAGAGAAAATGTCCACTCATGAGGCACCAGGGCCACGCGGAGCCCCCCACACACGTGGCCAGGTCCTAAAAGGTCCCAGCCACACAGCCCTGGTCATACCTTCCCTGACCTGACCCTCCCCCACACCCGCCAGGGCACATTCCTGACACCCAGTCACACCGGACGTCTCAGGGTGGCCAAGGAGACCAGGGTCACCCTTCGCTGCTCTCTGGAGAGTTGTCTGGGACTGAGGGCCCAGGGGGTGTGGTTCTGGGGGCCCCAGGGCCAGGCTGTACCTGTATCAGGGGAGGGAGAGGATGTTAACTCCTTACGCCCAAGACTTCCAGGGCCTTCTGATGACTCCACCCAGCTCTCTGTCCTCCAAATTAAACGTGCGTGGGGCCCACAGACTCAGCACGATTCAAATTCTAGAACCTTCACAGTCCGGGTGACCCCTGTCGTGGGCTGAATGGTGGCCCCCAGAAGATATATTCACATCCTGGAACCTGACTGTGACCTCATTTGGAAAAAGGGTCTTTGCAGAGGTAAACGAGCGAAGGATTTCGAGGTGAGATCATCCTGGATTATGAGGCGGCCCTAAATCCAATGACTGCTGTCCTCTAGAGACAGAGAAGACAGAAGGAGAATGTCACATGAAGACCGACGAGAGACTGAAGCGATGCGGCCACAATCCCAGGGACTCCTGGAGTCCCCAGGAGCTGGAAGCGGCAGGAAGGACCCTCCCCTAGAGCTCCCCGGGGGAGCCAGCCTGCCCGCATGGGGACTGTGGACAGAACTGTGAAGGAATACGCTTCTGTTGCTCTAAGGTCCCCGGTTTGCGGTGATCTGCTACAGCAGCCCCAGGACCCTAACTCACGCCCTCCCGGACCTAAATTACCGGCCCTCCTCCCAGGACGGCCCCCGAGCAGCCTGGTAGTCTAACCCCACGTGCAGGGGTGCCCCGTCCCTCCGTCCCTCCGCCACCCAGCCCTGCAGGAGGACGTCCTCACTCGGCTGAGGCATTTCCTGTGACAGTCTAAACACCAGCTTAAATTGGCGGAGCAGCGGCAAGCTTGTCCCTGGAGGAGAACAGAGCCCAGTGGGACCTGCTGAGGGCTGAGGGCAGAGGGCAGAGGGCCGGGCCGGGCTGGCCCAGCCACCCGCTCACCCTCCACGGTGTTCTCTCACCGTTGCTGACTGGGCAGGTTTGGCCCGTGGCCTCGGGACAGCTTGGAGCAGGAGGGAAGACTGAGAATACCCAAGAGCATCTGCGCTCTCGGGTCAGTGTCCACAGTGGCACCGAGGTCTGGCCTCGGGCGCTGCAGGTCCGCTGGGCCGGCCTGAGTCTGCAGACTGAACTCATTTGAGGCCTCGCACAGAAGCCCCAGGATGGCCCTGCAACAGCTCGCTCTGGTTTCTGGCAACCCAGGAAAACACAACAGCTTGAGGTCCAGCCTCCGCCCTCACAGGAGTCACTGCTGGATGCCCGGGCTGTTTAAAAGCAGAAGAGGAGTCCACCCACACCGAGAGTCAAGAGTCAGAAGCTTAAACTCAGAGGCCACAGAGGAAAGATTCCAGCAGGCCTATTACATTAGGTCAGGGCAAATAACACGAGTCTCCAAGGAAACGGTCCTCCTGCCCTGCCCCCACCCCCCGCCCCCACCGCAGGGCGCACACCAGCGCCACCCCCGGTATGCACCCCAGTCCTTAAAGCAGCCACAAATGATCCTGTCTGAGCGTCAGAGCCAGGAGGGCCTGGCCCGGGAACTCCACCATCCCAGGCATGAGCAGAGTGAAGTGAGTACGCAGGTCTCCCTCCGCCAGGGACCCCACATGGAGGGAACCTCGGAGGGGAGGGTTGCCGCCTGCCGAGCGCACTGCGGCCTATGGCCCTGACCACCCATGCGAGGGAGCAGAACAAAGCTGGGCAAGGGTCCCCTGCACCCTCCATTGCTCTGGACCCCTGAGTGCCACGACCTCTAATGTGCCAAAGACGAGCTGGCCCGAGGGCTCATCCAGCAGGGGACTCAACTGATGACCCATCTGGCCCTCCACGCAGCCCAGAGCAGGTGGCCAACAGCTGTGCTCACCTCCCGCTCAAATTCCCCGGGGGTGGAATGCACACGCCTGCTGCAGTCAAGGCCCTTCAGACTCTGGCTGTGGCCACCCCACGGGCTCCAGGGACCACTGCCCCAAACTGCCCTGCCCCACAAACCCACCTGCACCTCTGCTACATCACCCCTTCTGCCTCCCTTTGCATCTCCAAACTCGTAACTTCCCCCAAGCCCACAACGCAGCGAGCACAGTGACGTGCAGCTGGCTACAGATGTCCGGCTGCCTCGAGCGGGAGCTTGACCCTCCCCTGCTTGTTCATCTCTGCAATTTATGTCTTGTCTGCTCACAGGCAGGGCCCCGCGGGCTGCCCCCACAGGGCTGGCTCCTGCTGCGAGACCCACCGGGTTTGTTCCCAGCACCCGGCACGGCCAATGGAACACGGGCCCAAATCAGCCTGTTCCACCCACCTGCCCTTTGCAGAACGAGGGGGCCCAGGTGGCCAGCATCCAGCACGACCATGTCCTCAAGTGCATTCCCTCTGCCCAGAGAATCCAGGCATGACCAAGGCCTGGGAGGCCGGCACACCCCCATCCAACCTGGCCGGACGAGAGCCTGTGCCAGACCCTGAGCCATGAGCCTGTGGGTCGGGGGGATTAATGCCCTTTTACGCGGGGGTGGAGGGGGAAAGGTGGAGTGAGGTTGCCAGCAGCTCGGAGCCTCCATCCCCACCTCTGCATGAGGGAGAGGGTGATGATACTCCTCTGGCAGGGGTCCCGGGCTGAACGAGGGTGGGGATGCGCAGCGCTAGGCCCAGTGCACGGCTCCCACCCAGGGCCCACCCTCCGACCCAGCACACTGACCGTGCGTATTGCAGCTGCATGCCAAGTCACCAGGAGGCCACTCAGCCCACTGCGAGCGCTGGGCAGCCAGCGCAGACAGGCACGTGCTCCACTGGAGAGAGGACAGAAGGGGCTGCGCGTCCCTCCCCACGGTGACTGCAGGTCCGTACGGAGGCCCAGACGCATACACACCCCATACTCGGAGAACTGTGGGCAGGGGGCACTGGAACAACCCCCAGCCCCAGAGCAGCCCCAAACTCTCTGTGGGAGGGACCAGGGTGCGCTGCTCTAAGCCCTGCTCCTGAGCCTGGAGGTCAGCTCACTGGCATGCTCACTCCTGTTTCTGCACTCACCTCGCCTGGGACGTCACTGTGGCCCTTGGGCACTTTGCCCTCAGAGCTCAGGAGGGGCCCTCATCTGTGACATTGGGCAGCTCTTCCTGCCCTGCCCTGCCCCTGGGTGTAGGGGGCTCACGGGCCATGGGAGCTGGTGTGTCCACGAGGAATCCTTGGTCCACAAATGTGTTTCTCAGTACGTCCTTGATAAATTTATTCTTTTTTTTTCATTAAATCCAAACACGAGCATCTCTGATGCTCTGTGACCTCAGACTCAGAGCCATGAATTGTGACATGAAGGCCACACTCCAGAGATGCTGAGTACCTCCTATGTGGGTTTTGTGCCCAGAGGGTCCCTCCTCTCATCCTCCAAGTGGCCTCGAGCCCCTCCCTCCAACGGGGAAGAGCAGAGGCAGCTGAGGGTCTGGACTCAGGGCTAAGCACCATGTTTTTGGGAGACACAACCCTCGCTGTGTTTCTGAGACGCCAGGACGGCAAGCATGCGAGTGGGGTGGGCCGGCTCCAAGCCAGGGTTTTCAGGGACAGCCGAGAGCTCCGGAGCTGCCTGGGGCCCAGCGTCCCCTCGGCTGCATACTTACAGTACCCACACCTGGTCCCGCCTTCAAAGATGAATCCGTTGGGCACGGCCCCGTAGCGCCGGAGGTCAGACAGCTTCCACTGCCCCGTGACGGCCGGAGGGACGTCCCTGGCCACGACGAGGATGTCGTTGCAGAGGTGGAGGGTGGCCGGGCCGCTCTCCAGCTTGGTGCCTGGAGCCACTGTTACGTGGAACCTATGCACTGAGGGCAGGACAGGGGCAAGAGGGCATCACCAGGGGCAGAGGAGGCAGGGGAGCAGAGGGCGGAGTAGCTCCCTGGGTGTCAGCTCCATTGGGCAGGCTGCCCTGCATCGCAGTCCCACTCTCGGCAGCTGCTCCCAGAGCAGCATCCAGCCCTGGGGTGGCTGCGCTCACTGCCCCCATCCTTCAGGACCCACCTTGTTTGGGGGGCGGGGAAGTCCTCAGAGGGGCTGCCCTGACCACCCTCCCCATCCTGACACGGCCGGACTCGGCCTCAGCAAGCTCCTCACACAAGATGGCCGATAGATACCCTGCGTCGGGAGTCCTGTTCACAGAGCACCTCCCCTCAGGAAACATCCCACCACAGGCAGCTGGCATGGTCCCATTTCACAGATGGAGAAACTGAGGCTCAGGGAGGCCCAGCCTCCAGTCAGTTCATGCAAAGTCTAGGGTCTGCCTCACAGCCAAACCTGGCCACAGGGACACTCAGGAAACCGTGGACCCTCCCCTCTCCAGTTAGGGGTTCTCCCTGGTGCTGAGCACGATGCACTTGCTCCCCACGATCTCGTCCTCTACCTCCACTCAGCCCTTTGCCCCTGAAGCCCCTCAGAGGAGGACAGAGGAGCTCTGCTCTCCCCAGATCGCCCCACCCCGGAAGGGGGTGCATGCCTGGGGTACCTGCCCAAGAGCGGACGGCAGCCTGCCTGCCTCAGCCACCGCCTCATCTCCAGCCCTGAGCCAGCGGGGCCAGTTCCCACCTGTCCCCTCCTCCTCCTCCGAGCCCCACCCGAGGCCCTGCAGTGGGGTGTCAAGGGGCTCCTGGGTGGGGAAGGCGGGCTGACGTCCTGTCATGCCTGGCCTGAGGTGGCTGGGCGTCAGTGACCCCATCGTGTTGTCCTCATCGTGATTTCTATAAAGGCGCCAGGACAGTGCGCCAGCTGCCTCTGTGCGGACCCTGCCCCAGCCCACAGGGGAAGGACAGCCGTGCCACTGAGCCAGGCTGAACGGCGGGAACCCCCAACTGGGGAACTTTCTAGAAAGGCGTGGTTCTTCCTTCCTGCCTCTGCGCCCTCTCACTGAGCCATCCACCCACCCGCTGCACTAAGCGCTGGTCTGGGGGCTCCTGCAGGAGGGGGGCTGCTGCTCCGGGCCTGGCTGGGTAAGGTGAGCGAGGCCCTCACCTCGGGCGCAGAACCCTCCAAGACCAAGATCAGTGATATTTTAATGATTATTTAAACAAATAAACATTAACGCAACAAGTCCAAGATAAACGAAATCTCAGATGTCTAAAATGAAGGCGAGGCCCGCCAGGGTCCTTGGCTTGGGTCCTTGGCAAGTGCAGGCTCAGAGTCGGCCTTTATTTTAAATTGATTTTGAGGGTTTTAAATACTACGTTAAATTATCCTTGATCTTGACAGCTGCATTTTTTGGGTCCGAGGCGAGTCCGGGCCTGCGACTCCTCTTCCGTGCGCAGGGTCGGCCCCCACCCGGCTGGCTGCTGAGGGCTCACCCCGTCCCAGCTGGACTGGGGCTGCCCCCTCTGCGCGCACCACCCGGGGTGGGCAGCTGCCGCCCTGTCTGCCCGCCGGCCGCCCCGCAGAGCTGTGGGGCGGGCCGTGCCCCCGCGTCTGCCTGCCTCGCCTCCCTGGCCTTCCCTCCCCAGCTCCGGCGGTGGACCGGCTGCACCCCAGTGGGAGACGCGGTGGGACGGTGACTCCGTGACAGCCCCTTCTCGCACCCTAAGCACAGAGCCCGGCGGAGGAGGGACTCAAATACTTCTGCCCGGTGCCCTGGAGTCGTGTCCCGGCCTCTGCAGCGCACGGGTGAGGGCCCCCAGGACACTTAAGGATGCGGCTGCCCCCCACCCCGGACCCCGTGCCCTGGCGTCACTCACCCTCGCCAAGTGCGTAGCGGATCCGGGCGTCCCAGGCGCACATGGCTTCTCGGCTGTCGAAGCCCAGCATGACGGCCTGCGACAGGCAAACGATGGCGAGCGTGTGGGCCAGGCCCTCGTAGGGCAGGCCGGGCTGCAGGCCGCAGATGTCCTCCAGCGTCAGGCTGCTGCGCTCCCGCAGGCCCCTGGCCCGCTCCGCCTTGTCCCTGTAGGCCAGCATCAGCAGGCAGTCTGCAGAGGTCACGGGACAGCACAGGTAAGGGCCATCAGGGGCGCCAGGCCAGCACAGCTGCCACCCGAGCCCCGCCCCCCCCACAGAGAGTCCTGGGTTCAAGGCGTGACCCCAAGCAAGCCCCCCAGCCGCTCTGAGCCTCCGCTTCCTGGTGTACAAAACTGCGCCCCAACACCACGGCGCACCGGCCACACCGCAGAAGTGGGCCTGGAGCTCTTCGTGGCTGGGCCGCCCGCCTGAATCGGACCCCCACGGCCGGGTCCTGGCCCCACCACTGCATCCGCCTGCCCCAGGTGCGAGGGCTCACGCGGCCGCTCTCAGGGGCTGTAGGGGCTCTGGTGGGTGGCTCCGGGGACAGGTAGAGCCTGCCGGGGGCTCGGGCCTTCTGCTTCAGCCCTGCGTGTGCCCCTTCCGGCCACACCAGACCCTCTTCTCCCGGACTCCAGCCCTGAGGGGGGAGGAGGGGCACTGGGCCTCGGGTCCCACTGCCAGATCCCACACGAGCCCACCCCCGAGACCCCGTGCCTCGGGCCCCAGTCTCTTCCCCGGCTGCAGGGGACGCGCCTGAGTCTGGGCGACTCGGGCCTCTGTCCTCAAGGTCCCCTTTTCCCTCCACATCGTAATTGCCCTCCCTGTTACCCCAACGGCAAAGCGGGCCCCAGGCCGCGGGTGCAGCTGCACTTAGCGCGGGGGTGCGCCTCCAAGTGCAGCCCGCGCCCCCACCCGTGTGGCCCTGGGCCCTCGCAGGGGACCTGCTGCCGCCTGTCCTCCCAGAGGCGCCCCCGCCGGCCCGGGGTCCATAGCTTCTGGGCCCCGAGGCCCGGTCTCCGAGGAGGGCACAGGGTGTGGGGCCTGAGTGGACACCAAGTGTGGGACACCCGGCATCCTGCGGGAAAGGGAGAAATCAGGTGCCTCGTCCCCGTCCCTGCGCGGAGAGGACGGGGAGAACGCGGGAGGCCGCCCCGGGAAAGGGGCGCAGCGACATGGCCACTTGAATCCTCCGGACAGCAGGCCCTGCCAAGCCAAGTGAGAACTTGCTCACAGGAGGTCTGCGCAGGGATGGAGCACGCCGAGGGGTCGTTCCGCCCCGCCCCTCCTGGCCAGTCAGGCACAGCCAGGCCCGGGGCGAGAGGAGGACGGGGACACGGAGGCCGCGGTCCGCAGACCTTCCCCGTGGGGGCCAGAGGGCGGACAGCCGTCCCGGCCAGGCCCCTGCCCTTGTGGGGTGAAAGGGCCGCAGGCCGTATGTAAACTAACACGGGGGCTGGGGGCCCCCAAACCTGCAGTTACAAAATGGGGAGACCCTCACCCCCTGTGTGAGGTCCTGTCCGCAGTAGCCAAAATGCTTACATCAGAACAAAGCTAAGATGTTTCCATTTTGAGGGAAGGAAACTCCCAGAACCCACAGAGCCCCGTCCGCCCAGCCAGGGCGCCGGCCCGTTCTCTCCCGCGCGGCCCCGGAAGAGGCTGCAGCTCAGACAGCTCCTTGGGAAACTCGTGGCCTGGCCAGAGGGAAAGAAGTCACACAGGTGGCATAAAGGCCACGTGTCTTATGGAAATGTCCCCCCAATGTGTCACCAGAGTCTCCAGGGGTGAGAACTTGAGGGAGGTCCCAAGCATAGAAAGATTCGCAGTCAAGATCCTCGTGGGACCAGAGGGAAGCCACTGAGCGCAGCGGGGCAGCTACAGAAGGGAGCGCAGCATGAGGACAGCCCGCCACCCACACCCCCAGACACACCGACCACCTCCTGCCGCTCCTCTCCCCACAGCAGGCTCCGGCGTCCCTCACGGTGGTTTTCCTACCTAGCTGTCTGTCCCTTGTCTATTTGCTGTCTCTCCCCCCAACCCCCAAAGGTGAGCTCTTCAAGGCAGGCCCACCTCTGCTTGTGCACAGTGACAGCCCCATCACCTGGCACAGAGGAGGGTGGGGATGTTCTGTCAAATGAAAGACCATCGCTTTAGGTGTGGTCCGACCCGAACAGCAGAACGAGACTGTCACCTCCTCTGTTCTAGGAGTTATGCTCCCAGGAATACAGCCAAGAGCAGGGTCAACAAATCTTTCTGTAAAGAGCCAGACGGTAACTATTTTTGGCTTTGTGGACCACACAGTCTCTGTCACAACTACTTAACAACACGTAAGTGAATGGTTGTGTTCCAATAAAACTTTATTAGAGAAATAAGCAGTGGGCCGGATTTGACTTGGGGCCGTGGTGTGCCGACTCCTGGTCTAGAGTCGAGTTGGCTACAACAGCCGGTGCATCACCCCACGGGTCCTCACCCTTCCTGATGCCTCCTGCCACAGAGCAGGTCTCCCTATCCTGGGGTGTGCGTTTGCACGACTGGTTTTGGGGGCCTGCGTGCAAGAGCCAACACTTGTCCCTGAGACTCTCCCCCCGGGGGTGTCCAGTCTTTTTGGATTCTGGCTGTGTCTGAAATGCAGCCCACACCCTACTCCTGAAGGAGATCTGGGATTCATGAGCACCCTCAGCCATCTGTAGTGGGCTGAATGGGGCCCCCAAAAGGTATGTACTCGTCTGACCCCCGGAACCTGCAAATACAACCTTATTTGGTAAAAGGTCTTTGTAGATATGATCAAGTTAAGGATCTCAAGATGAGATCATCCTGGATTAGGGTGGCCCTAAATTCAATGACGAGTGTCCTAAGAAGAGACAGAAGAAGAGACAGACACACAGGTGAGGAGGCTGCGTGAAGACGAGTCATGGCTGATGCAGCCCCCGGGGAACGCCTGGAGCCACCAGGAGCTGGAAGAGGCGGGAAGGACCCTCCCCCAGAGCCTCCAGAGGGAGCGCAGCCCTGCCCACACCCTGACTTTGGATGTGTGGCCTCCAGGACTGAGAGAGAATCCCGTTGTTTTAAGCTCCCGGTTCATGGAGATCTGTTATGGCCGCCCCAGGAAACTAAGACACCATCCAAGTCACTGATTTTGTTTTTAAATACGAGCAAAGCAGTGAGGGCCACACTGTGTGCCGTGCGCTGTGGGAGCAGCTGACCCACCCCACACTCGGGGCCCCCACGCCCCCCAGCAGTGCGGCCCCCCGGGAGTGTGGGGCCCAGGGGGCCCTGTGCTTGCAGCTGCCCCAACCCCCCACCTCTCGCCATCACCTCGGCCCACAGATCGACCCTATTTTGAAAACCCATCCTCAGGGAGCGCTGTTCAGTGCAGAGCTGCGGCAGCGACAGGCACCGAGAACGGCAATTCTCCGTCCCGGGCCTGGGACAAAGCAGGGGCGGGTGGGAGGGACAGCGGCCCAGCGCCCGGGAGCAGCGACACGGCCCGCCCTTCCCGGGCTGCAGCTCGCCTCCAGACACGCTGGACAGAGGGATGCCAGAGCCTGCACGCCGGCCGCTGGAAGCCCAGCAAGACTGGTCGCTTGGCGGGGTCCCCTGGTCAGGGCTGAGGAAGCCCCGCCGGCCTTCCCGCCCAGCACGCCGGGCCACCCCCTCAAACGGCATGGTCGAGCTCCCCTCCATGCTGGGCCGTGCCACCCGACCTGGAACAAGCTGGCCCCGCTCATGGCGGCCGCCCACGTCTGAAGCCTGGGGCTGCAGGGGCGCGGCCAGGCTGGCCCAGGGGAGGAGCCGGAGAGTCCACAGGGCCGAGGGGGCCCTCTGGGCCAGGACAGCTCGCGGCCGGGGTCGGGGGTGGAGGGACACGGTGGAAGGAGGTGGAGGGAGGCACAGACACAGCAATGACACAGGTGCCAAAGACAGTGAGGACCAACGGGGTGCACGCACGCTCACTCACACCCACAAGCTCATGCATGCTCACACGCTGGCATCACTCACACAGATACACACTCAAACACCCACATGCTCACTTGCGCACGTGCAGGCTCACGCAAGTATGCACACGTATGCATTCCCCACACTTGCTCTTACACGCGCACACACTCCGCATCACTCCCACGGCCACTGAGCACCCCGTGTGCACAGGTGCCACCGGCTGACCTGGTTCAAACCCCACGTCCATGAGTGGGGGCCGTCCCGCAGCTCCGGGGCCTCTGCTCTCCGTCTGAGGAACAGGCAGCACCCGCCTTGCGGAGCCGAGGCGCGAGCAGGGCCCGCCCGGCGAGGCTCTGGGTAAGCGCCACACCGCCAGTGAGCCCGGAGCAGACCAGCAGGGGACCTCGCCAGGGCCTGGGACAGTCCATGTCATCATCAAATGCTGTAGATTACCTGCCCCTGGGGTCAGCCACCCCCGCCGTCCAGCAACTCCCACCTGCAGCGAGCAGGGCCAGTGTAGGGGGGAGCCAAGTGCCCGGTGGGCACCTACCCACCCTGCAGAAGGGACCTGACGCTGACAGACCCCCGCTGGGGGCCGAGGAGCCCACCACACCTCCCGCTCTGCCCACAGCCGGCCACCTCCCCGCAGCCATCAGCCCAGCTCACTCTGCTTGTGAGCAGCTGGGGGCCCAGGGGACAGAGCCAGGCCCCGACACAGGGGACACCCAAGACCAGGGACGGTCAGACACCAAAGCTGGCTGGCAGATCAAGGAGAAAACTGTGAGGAAGTGCTGCTCAGGGGACGGGAACAGGCACTCGATGACAGGGGCTGTCGGGGTCAAAGACTCTCCCAGAGGGGACAACGAAACCACCCCCCAGTGATGTAGGACCCAGCCCAGCAGCCCCACAAGGAACAGCACAGTGCTAGAGGGAACAGCCAGTGCAAAGGCACAGAGGCAGGGACCCAATGGGTGGGCCGGCACGGGGAGGGAGGGGAAGAGTAGTCCCAGGGATAGGCGGGGTCCAGTCAGGTGGGCCTGGTGAGCACACTTGATCCTCCTCCCAGCCCACCAGGGAGCCCTGAGGGATCTAAGCAAAGAGGGCCCTGCCTGGCTGCACGTGGAGAATGGACATGGGGTAACAGCAGAGGCCTCCAGGCTCCTGCAGCTGTTCTGGTGGAAGGTGCTGCTGGCCTAGGCCAGGAGGAAAGGGGGCCGAGGCTCTGCAGGAACATGGTGACAGCTTGGTGACAGCCCGGAGGGGGCCGTCCCTCTGCCTGAGGCAGCACTGACTCCCAGGCCCTCTCGCGGGGCGGGATGCGGGGGTGAGGGAGAGGTGGGGGTGAGGGCGAGGCTGGGTTCCGGTGGGGGAAAGGACGCCTGGGGAGGTGGCTGCGGGGCGGGGGTTGGGTGGGGGCTCTGTCCGGCACACGTGAGACTGAGAGGCCCATCAGACACTGGGCAACGTGCACGCAGGCAGCTGGACACGCGCGTCTGGAGTAAAAATAACCGTGGAGTCATGAGCACTCAGAGGCGATTACGGCCGGGTGGAGCTGCGGGGAGGGCGGGCCGGGAAGAGGCAGACCTCCGGCCTCCGCAGGCGGAGACGCAGCCGAGAGGATGGAGGGCCAGGGAGACGGAGGGCGACACCCACGGACACAGCCCGAGGCCTGGCACGGAGGACCAGTGGGGGCCGGATTTGGCCCTCGGGAAGAGGCAGACCTCCGGCCTCCGCAGGCGGAGACGCAGCCGAGAGGATGGAGGGCCAGGGAGACGGAGGGCGACACCCACGGACACAGCCCGAGGCCTGGCACGGAGGACCAGTGGGGGCCGGATTTGGCCCTCAGAGGTCACGGTGACCTTGAGCCAGCGCCTTCAGCAGAGCAGCATGGCAGGAGCCCGAAGGGACTCAGCAGGGGCAGCAGCCTGGGGAGGGGGCTGCTAACCAAGCCAAAGCCAGGAGGGGCCCCTTCTGCCCCTGGGCCAGGCCCAGTTCACGATCCTTCACAGCGTGGGCCTGGGGCGCGCGGAGGGCTGTGCCGGCTCACACAGGCGGCACCCCCAGAGCACGGTCATCGCGGGAGCAGACAGGCCCCACAGGTCCAGGGGCAGACCCAGGGTCAGCCCCTCCCACCCACCGCCCGTCTGCCCTCCGCGGGGACCCTCCCTGGGACCATCACTAGAGCCCGACTAGGACTCGGGTCACAGTGCGTGGGAGCGGAGCCAAGGTCTGAGCCCAGTGCTCTGACTCAGTCCTGACCAGGGGCTGCAGGAGGCCCTGGCCCTCTTGTGCGAGGTCTCCACGGGGACAGGAGGGCTGGCCGCCACCCACACTGTGTCCTCGGGCTGCCTGCTCAGCCAGGGACTGAGACATCACGCCCATTCCCAGGGACACAGATAATCCAGAGCCAGGAGGTGTGAGCCGGAAGGGACCCATCACCACCACCCGGGACCTCATCCTCTTGGAATAGGCCCACCTTAGCAGAGCTGCCAACTGCACAGGCTGAGGGGCCGGCCCAGGCCGGTGGGGCAGCTCGCAGCATCCAGGGCTGTGCCCTGAGGCCCCATTCGTGGGCTCACAGCACCTGCCAGGCTGCCTGTGAGGGATGAGGCCAGTCAGGGGACCCTACCTTCCAGGAACTCAGCGCCAGGACCGAGGGCAGGGACCCCGGGGGAGACTGAATGCACACCCCACCGTCAGTGGCAAGAGCAGCTCTCAAGGGCACCTGGCCCAGAGAAGGGACCCAGACACAAATCCTCTGGTCCAGCCAGAGGTCGAGACCCCGAGGGACACAATCCCACTGAAGCATTACTGCCTTCGTGAAGATCTCTCACTTCGTTTAATATAAGAGGTTTTCCTCTCTTGCACTCACTAAACTTGACTGTAAGAAGTGCTCCTGGTTAAGAGAAGCACACACAGGAGAAAGGGCATTGGGCGGAGGGTGCCCTCCGGCCCCACAACGGCCTCTGGTGCCCCTGGGCTGGCGAGCCCTCTCAACCGCCCCTCATGGGCCCTCCCTGGAGAAAAGCACCATTTTTAAAGATACGAGTCCTGGATTTTTATGACGAGAAGGCAGGGCGGCCTGGACTCTCTCCTGCACAGGCCCCCCCTTTGCTGCACGCAGGATCTGGGAGGTCTCAGCTGTGGGGTCCTCCAGGATGCCGACCTACCCCTCACACCTGAGTCCCCCCGGGAGCTGGTGTTTAGGATAAGGTTGGGTGAGGCGGGGGGCCGAGGCAAAGACCCCATCACAGCCAGGCCCACCCCAACGCCCTGGGAGAGGGGGCCTCGAATCAGCTCAGGGCTGGGGAGGTCAGGGGCTCTGACCCGAGGGGATGGGAGCACAGCCTCAGCACTGAGCGCCAAGCAAGGGCCGCCGAACGCAGGGCCATGTGGCCACAGGGCTCAGCTTTGGGACGCGGCCTCGGCCTGCATCCGTAAGAGGATGACGGCCGTCCTCATGCCATGTGAGGATGAAGGGGGTGCTGCTACAGTGACCAGCACCAACAGTGGGTGTTCTGAGACGCTGGGTCCGGGACATGAGATGGTGGGTGCGGGCTCAGAGTGGACGTCAACCCAGAGGGGCGTGCCCTCCATCCCTTCCCGCCCTATCCCTGGCCTCTGCATCCTTCCCTCTCTTCTCCACCAGCTTCCCTCCAATCCAGCCCCAGCGTCCTTGGTGTGGGGAGGCTCTACCTTCCCCAGATTCCATGGCGCTCTACCACGGGGGCTGCTTTCTCTACTGCTCCTGGGCATGCAGTAAAACCCAGGAAGGGCTCAATGACCACCAAGTCCACTTGCAGACTCAAGTGGTGTTGGGGACCCACTGTCAACTCCCCTGCAGCGCAGAAGGGCCCTCCCTCCACCGGCGTCCTCCAGGGCCGGGGCTGGGAGCACCCCTCTCAGGGATCTGATACTGAGATAAAACCCACATAGGGGGCTGCAAATTGCCGCTCCACCCCTCACCCCTATCCAGAGACAAAGACCAACCCCAGGGCTGCTCTTCGGGAGGGCCACCCTCCCAGGAGACTCTCTGGAGGTTGCCCAGGCCCGGGCTCACCACTGTCCCACCAAGCAACACCCACCCGACAGCCAGCCCCACCTCCAGCCACAGCTGGCCAAAGCCTCTTCCACGTCCCGTGGGCCCTTGCCCCGCTGCCCCTGCCCTCCGCCTGGCGAGTGCCCCCCATTCCCTGCCCACTAGGGGACCCTCTGTCTCCTCCATCAGGCCCCCTGGAGTTCCCCAGGACAAGGCCCCGCACAGCATCAGGCAGGGGTCTGGGCACCAACCACTGGCTGGATGAACGACCCGGGCATGGAGCCCAGCCCCCTGGAGGGGGAGCTGAGGCCCAGCAGGAAGTGAGCATGTACCCCGCCAAAAACAGGGGGTGCCCAGAGCAGGCTCAGCAGAAGAGACGAAGGAGAGGACCCAGGAGCAGAACAGGGAGGGCACCCCCACCTTCCCTGGGAAATGACAGACACGCCAGGCGCCCCGGAAGACGCCCTGGCAGCCCCACACGTGTGAGGCAGCGAGCACCCACGCCCCCAGCATCCCACACAGACCCCTGGGGCCTGGGCCGGCTCCAGGGCACCTGTCTCAGCAAACAGCTGCAGCCGAACAGCTCTGCGCTCCGCTGCGCCTGAATCCCGCGCTGAAGCTGAAGATGCCCAGCTTCGGGCTCCCTGCGCCTCCTCCCAGGCTTGGGGCGCCGGATGGGCGGGGAGAGCCTGGGTGGTCCACTCTCTCCTCCGGGTTCTGTTCGCCCACACCACGTGGACTTCACCTTTCTCAGACACAAAAGCAGCATTCTGCTCCTACCTGGCAGCCCAGCCTCTGCTCCACCTGGGGAAGGTGGAAGGGCGCCTGGGGTCAACACCGCCTGGAACCCCCATGCGGATTCGAATTCAATGACGCTACTCACGCACCAGGCGCACAGGAGCCTAACTTCCCGCGGTGCCCCCCTGGTGCGCGACGGGGGAGGGGAAGCGAACAGGCTCCTGACTGCGGCCCCTCCAGCCACCACTGCCCCCCGCAGGCCCCTCCGGGCCTCAATCTGCCCTTCTGGAAAGGGAGTCCCCGCGGGCCCGGGGTCTGCGCCGGCGGGAGGGTCCCGGCCCCGGCGTCCGCGGCAGGAGCAGGCCGAGGCCGGAGCGCTCTCCGGTTACAGCCCTCGCCCGGCGCCGCCGGCTATTTCGGGCGAGCTGGCCGCGCTCCGGGCCGCCGCGCCGGAGGCCGCCGGGCCCGCTCCTCCGCGCCCCGCGCCCGCGCCCGCGCCCGCTCACCTGCCACCGGCGACGGCTTGCGCAGCACCAGCCACCTGCTCTTCCACTGCAGGGACAGGGGGAGCGTGAGCGGCCGCCCGCGCCCGCCCCGCCCCGCGCCCGCCGCGCGCCCCCACCTTCTTGCCGTCCCGCAGCTTGACCTGGCCCTCCACCAGCGCCGCCTCGGTCATCTTCTGTCATGGTTCCCGCGGCGCCCGCCGCGCCCCGCCCGCCGCCCCGCGGCCGCCCCAGCCCAGGGTCACTTTCAAAATAGCTCCGGGAGGGCCCTGGGCTGGGCCGGCGAGGGCGGGCCGGCGGGCGGGGCGGCGGGCGGGGCGCGGGGCTCCCCGCCGCCGGGTGGGGCGTCCCTGCCGAGGTGCGCGCCCCTGCGCGGCCGGGGCAACGGGCGCAGCGGGCGCCTGAGGCCACCGGAGCCCCCTTCCAGAACCAGGTTCCGTCTGGGGCTCCGACACTGCTCAGCGTGGGGAGGGAGGTGCTTCTCTTCCAAAAGCAAACAACCCAACAGAAAGGGGACACTCCTGTGTCCTTGCTTCCCAATTTTAAAGTTTGTCTTCAACCAACCTGCCTTCACCCTCTGGCACCTGCCCCTCCCACCACCTCAGGGCTATCACCAGACACCCTGGCAACAGACTGACCCTGGGACCACCCTGGCCAGGACACTGCCTAGCCCCCAGCCCTCCAGCCCCCTGCCCCCTTCGCCCAGGCCGCCCCCACCCCCCAGGCAGGGTGATGGAGGGGGGTCCTTTTGTGTCCCCAGGCAGCAAGGACCCAGTGCGGGTTGCTGCCTGGTGGTGGGTGGGCTGGGGACCCACTGTGCACCACAGTGCCCCAGGTCCCCATGTCTGGTCTCCCCACCCCTGCCTGAGAGCTGTCCCACTAAAGGTGATCTTACAACCCCCTCCCGTAAGGGGAGATGGCCCTGAGGAGCTGTGCTGTTCTGTAAGGGCCCACTGGGAGTCCCCTTCGAGGGGGCCCTCCCAGCTTCTGGATTTCCCCTCCTCCACCCTGTCATTCTGGTCCAGATGCCCCTGATTCCTTCCGAGCCCAGGTGGTTCGGGAGACCTGGCAGGTCTACACCCTGGACGTCAGCCCCCATCTCTAAGACGATCTCCCACACCCACGAGTTCAGGAGCATCCAACAGATAAGGGGATGCTGGCAGAGGTAGGGGCAGCACCCTAGAGAAGCGATGTGCCCTACTCAAGGTCCCATCCTCAGGGGCTTGCCTTCCAGGGGGGTAAGAGGGAAGAGAGAAACAAGTATGCTGTTATCTGCATGGGCAAGACGAGCTGACTCCCACGGGGCATCTGTGTGCGTCGTTGTCCCCGTCCAGGCCCCCAGGGCTGGGTCCTGTCACTCACAGAGGATGGAGCTGACGCTTAGAGCCATGAGGTCTCCCCAACCAAGACTGACCCGTGTCGGCTGAGCCCAGAGTGGGAGCCTTGGGGGCAGGCAGAGCCCTGTGCTGGAGTCCCAGCTCAGCAGCCACCATGCTGAGTGCAGAGGACAGGTCCACGCCCTCCGGGCACCCCCTTCCCACTGTCCCTGGGGATCTGAGAGTGCAGGCCCCTAGTGGGCCACAAGCTTGATTCTGATCCCCCGCGGATGTCTTGCTGGGGCCTAATGCAGAGCAGGGCCACACCAGGCCCAGGAAGCAGCTCTGTGTCTCCCCTTGTCTCGTCCCCTCCACCCACCCCCCATGTCACGTGTGGGCCACCAGCTGCCTTCCACAGAGCAGTTGCCCAGCCATAGAGCTCCATTCATGCTCCCCATACATCTCAGGCCCCCAGGGGCTGGCCCAGGGACAGCTGGTGTGGAGCCGGATGGCGGAAAGGGACTGTGGCCACTGACACATCCGCCGCCCCGGGCGCCTGGCACATGGTCGTCCCTGCAGGGAGGGGCAGTGCCCTGCTGCATTCCTGAGCGCTGGCCCCAGCCCAGGCTCCTGCCACGCCTGCAGCTGCACCTGCTCCCGCACTGGCCCCAGGAAATGTGGGCTGCGGCAGGGACAGACAGCTCCCCTCCCACTCTGTGCCGCGCCAGGGCTGCAGACAGGCGGGCGAGCTTCCTGCCCGGCTCTGCTCCCAGACCCTGGGTCGGCTCCCGGCCTGTCTGCTCCCCAGTGCCTGCTGTAGACTGAATGTTCGTGTCCCCCCAAATTCGGGTGTTGAAGCCCAAGCCCCAAAGGGATGGTGTTAGGAGGTGGGTCCTGGGAGGGGGTCAGGTCATGGGGGTGGAGCCCCCACGATGGGATTAGTGTCCTTGTAAGAAGAGACACGAGAGAGATGGTCCATCTCCAACACTGCAGGAAGGTGGCTGTCTGCACACCTGGAAGGTGTTTGGCACACCGGAACCCAACCGTGCTGGCCCCTGGTCTCTGACTTCCGATGTCCAGGACGGTGAGAAACAGCCGTCTGTTGTTTCAGCCACCCAGTCTATGGTATTTTTGTTACAGCAGCCTGAGCCGACTAAGAGTTTCCCCAGCTGTTACAGCCAGAGTTGCTGTTTGCGAGTGGCAGAAACTGGCCCCTAAAGCAGGAAGGAATTTGCTGGAAGAATGTCAGGCCTCTGGTAAACCCAGGGGAGGCTGGAGAGCCGTGGAAGCCTCAGGAGTCAGGGCAGCAGGGAAGCACAGCCACTTTCCTGAGACAGGATGGCACCCCAGCCCTGCACCACACACAGCTGGACTCCACAGCCGTGGGGCATGGCTGTCACCTTCCAAGAATCCGTGGGTCACAGCTGTACCACTGACTTACCACACAGCCACGGGTGCCACCTCATGGCCGGGGACACTGCCACCATTATGAGACTGTGGCCATAGGGAGCTGTTGCCCCATCAGTGGCTCTGCAGCCACGGGACCTGCAGCCAGAGACTGGACTATACCTGCCGCTCACAACCCAAGTTGAACTTTAACCATCACACCGTCCTTCTGGCCTCAGTGTCCTCTTCTACCCCGACATTATTACAATGAGCCCCTGATGAGATTATGCGTATGAGGGTCTTTCAAAATGATCATGTGTTTTACAAACACAAGGGGGTGATGGGGACGAGGGACGGGCTGCCTCGTCTTGTATCTCCAGGTACTCGGTGTGGCTGGAGAAAACCACACACGGCCCGACCATGGCAAGCCCTTGCCTGCGTCCCCCCACCCATTCACTCGTTTCCAGTTCCCAGCTCTCCCAGTGAGGTGGGGCCGTTTGAAGGGGTTCTGGCCAGTGGAGTGTGGGTGGAGGTGATGACCACCGCTTCCAGGCCCAGCCATAGGATGCCCTGTGCCATCTTCCACACGCTTGTCATTCATCGTGTGCTGAGATGGACTGTTATGGACTGAACTGTGTCCCCGAAATTCACATGTGAAGCCCTAACCTGCAATGTGACTGTATATGGAGACAGGGTCTTTAAGGAGGTGATTAATGTGAAATGAGGTCGTGAGGGTGGGGCCTTGATCCCATACAACTATGGCCTTATAGGTAGAGGGAGAGACACCAGAGATCTCTCTCTCAGCGCACACAGAGAGAGGCCAGGTGAGGACACAGCAGGAAGACAGCCATCTGCAAGCCAGGAGAAGAGGTCTCACCAGAAACCAACCTCGCTGGATCTTCAGCCTCCAGAACTATGAGAAAATCCATGTCTGTTGTTTAAACCCCCCAGTCTGTGGTATTCTGTGATGGCAGCCAAGCAGACTAGCGCAGAGAGTGTGGCAGATTGTTTGAAAAACTGGCTGTAAATAGTCCCCTCCCTGCACCACACCCCTTGAAATGTGACCACGTACCTCCTCCCACTAAGAGATGGAGTCTGTCTACGCCTGGAATCTGGCTTGCTTTGACAAACGAAACACGATGGAAATGCTCAGGTCCACTCTTTCTTTGGAGCCCAGCCTCCATTGCACGAGCAAGCCCAGGCTAGGCTGCTGGATGATGGCAGACATGTGGCCGAGTCACCCCATGGCCCCAGCCAACAGCCAGTCAGCTCCCAGGAGCACAGTGGCCTGAGACCCACTGATGCCTCCAGATATGTGGAGGAGCGGCCCGGCCCAGAAGAACCCCCAGGCCGAGCCCAGCTCGAGTTACCAGCCCCCAGAGCTGTGGTCTCAGTGCACAGCTGTTGTTTTATGTCACGGAGCTGTGAGGTCATTTGTGACATGGAATAAGGCGTTCTGATATAGGAAGGGTCAGTAGTGGACTCCAGGCATCACGGGACATTGGAAGCTCTAGACAGAAGGAGCCTGGGTCCCTGAGTCGCCCTGGGAAGGCTACCAGCAGACATCCAAGCTGAGCATGAAGTCCCACCCCCGCGAGCCGGACAGAAGAGGAGAAGTCCACGCCTGCACCTGTCGTGGTGACACCACAGCCCGTCAAACAAAGACCACAAAAGCCACCGAGGAAAAAGTTATTCACAAAAGAACAACAATTGGCCCGAAAGCCGATTTCTCAACAGTAGCAGTGGAAGCCAGGGACAGTGGCACACCTTCCAGGGCTGACAGAAAACGACCACATCGGAGATTAAGTGATGAGAACACCATGAACTGCTTTCTGGCAATAAATGTGAAAGTTTAGACAGATAGGTTCATAAAAGCATAACTTCCTGGAACTGGCTCAGGAAGAAACAGAATTCTCAACGAGTCCCGTGACTGTTAAGATATTGAGTCAGTAGTGAAATATCGTCCTGTGAAGAGAACGCTGGGCACGGGCATTTCTAGGGAATGCGACCAAACTTGCAAAGAACAGATCGTTCCCGCTTTAGCCGGGGTCTTCCAGTGAATGATAAAAGAAGGGATACTCTCGAACTCACTCTCCGAGGCTGGTGTCGCCTTGACGACAGTCGTTCCAAGAGTATAAGAAAGGAAAATTATGGGCCGATCTCAGTCAGAAACATAAATGTAAAATCCTAAACAAAATAGTAAATCCAAAAAAGCTTGTAAGTAATGCAGCACGCATCAGCCAGAGCCCCAGCAGGCTGGCATGATATGAGGACAATGTGAGGCGGGCTACTTACAAACGTGTGGTCGTGGAGGGGTCACCAGTAGCCCTGGGCGAGTTAGAGGAGGTGTGGGCGCCACCTCCAGACCCCAGGGAGTGGTCGCCAAGCCACGAAGGAGGGACCCCTTATGTCTCGGGAGGAGCGCTGACCTTCAGTCAAGGGATCTGAGTGTGCTGGTTTGCTAGGGGCACGGTAACAAGACAGCACAGGCTGGGGCTTGAACAACAGAAACCGACGTCTCACCATTCTGGAGGCCAGACGGCCGAGCTGGCGAGGGCACAGGGCTGTTCCTTCGGGGCGTGAGGGAGCACCTGCCCCAGGCCTCTGTCCCTGGCTTGCAGACGGCCACCATCCCCCACCCACCCCGTGGCACTTCACATCATCTTCCTTCTCTGTGTGTCTCTGTCCAAACGTCCCCTTCTTATAAGGACATAGTCATGCTGGTTCAGGGCCCACAGTAGTGACCTCACCTTAGCTTGACCCCCTCTGTAGAGACCTTCTCTCCAAATAAGGTCACATTCTGAGGTCCTGAGGGTTAGGGCTCCAACATACGAATTTTAGGAGGACACAATTCAACCTCTAACACTGAGATGACCCCAAAAGGAGGGAGCCAGGGAAGTCAACATCCCAATCTCACTCTCCTCCCTCTTCTGACCTCCTGCTGGGGCTCCCCCGTGGCCCAACAGAAACCCAAAGGGCACAGGAGGCCACTGGTGCAGTTGATCAGAATCAGCCTCCTGGGGCAGGGTGCAGGTGGAGAAGGCGGGAAGAAACCCGGAGGGGCAAATGGGAGACACGCGGCTCACACTGTGCCTCAGCACAGCCCACTCCAGGAATGCAAGGTCGGCTTGACACTAGACAATCTGTGAATGCAAGTTCCTCTTTCACAGAGCCACCCTCAGCACTCACAGGGAGCAGGGCCAGGGAGAGCTCACATTACTCGAGGGTTGTGGGGGACTGAGCGATACGGCTCCCGGAGGCCCAGAACGGGCTGTCAAGGCCCCACATTCATGAGTAGGAGCTACTCCACTCTCCGTGCTCCCGTGGCAAGGGCACAAGCCTCCATCCCCCAGTTGCTGCCCCAGCTGTGGTCAACACAGTGGGAGGCTTTAGCAGCGAGTTTCAGCCAGCTTGTGGGCTCTGGGGCATTGGGCAATGGGGAAAGGGGCCTGGGCACACCCCGCTGGATGCCCTGCCAGTACCGGCCTCTCTTCCCCTGCTGTCAGAACCCTGGCTTTGTTTGGGACAGTGCACGCCCCTCATGACTGTCTGATCCAGTCACAACAATCCTGTTCCCTGCCCTCCCAGCCTCCTTTGCAGCTAGGTGTGGCCAGAGCTCCAAAGTATGAGTGAAGGGAGGAGGGGCAGTTTGGGAGAGAACATTCTAGGCGGCAGGGAGAACAGCATGCGCAAGGGCCCCTGGTCAGTTTCATGAACAGAAGGGAGGCCAGAGTGGCCAGAGCACAGACTGGGGGGCAGGGTGGGGCAGAAGAGGGGCTGGAGGGAGGAGATCAGACCTCAGAGATTAGGGGAGGCTCCACGGCAGGTGTGGGGGGCAGTGACATGGAGAAAGCCCTGGCCTGTCACCTGGACAGAGGGAGCAAGACCTGGTCCAGGGTGGGGGCCGTGGAGATGACAGGAGAGGAGGTGGCTTCAGGGGTCAAGGGGCAGGAGAGGCAGGTGGGGTCTGTGTGGAGGAGGACCCCTGCCCTTCTGGGCTGCTCTGGGTGGAGGGTCCCATTCCCAGAGGAGTGTGGGTGGGTCTGGACGCACTGAACATGGGGCTGCCTTCCTGCCCCCCCGAGACCCGGGGCTCCCAGCTCCCCAAGGCACCCAGTGCTGGGCACCAGCCACACTGCCCCCGACTCTCCACAGCATCTCTCTGTCCCGCCCCCACACACCCAGTGTCATCACATCCCCACCCTGCTGAAACCCCACCAGGGACCCTTGGGACACACCAGCTCCTCACTGCAGCCCACGGGCGCGGGTGGGCTGCCCCTCATAGCCCCCACAACCCCACCCTCTCTGGCCTCCAGCCACGCTTCCCTATTTTGACTCAAATAAGCCACTCTGTTGTGGCCGCAGGACATTTGCATGTGTTGCTCCCTCTGCCTGGAATTCTCCTCCCTTCTGGGATCTAAGATTCCTTCCCCACCGGATCCTGCATGGTTGGGCAGAGGGATGGCTCCAAGAAGTCCAGTTACCAGGAGCCACCCACTACCCTTGACCCAGCCTGGCATCTGTTGGCCGGGTTTCTTTCAGAGGAAGTCTCCAGCTTTCCCCTCCTGGACAACATGGCGAGGGAGCGCTACAGTCAGGCTGCCCTCCTGAAGCACAAGGATGGCCAGTGGGTGTTCCCGGCTGCCCTGTCTGAAGTTTTAACACCCCATGCACTACTCGGCTTGGGCCCTGCCCTGGCCTTGTGGCCTGGACTCGGCTTCCGTGGCCTGCTCTGGGACAACCTGGCGTGCCTGGACCTGAGCCCCACTTGCCTAGGGGCAGGCCTGAGGGGCGTGGGCCTGAGAGGGGCTGGGACTGGACCCCCTGCCCTGACTCCCTGGGCCACAGGGCCAGACCCTCCCTGTGAGGTCGCAGGCTCCCCTCTCCACTGAGGCAGGCAGCTGGGGTGCTGCTCCAGGTCCCCAGCCGGAGGCCACGGCATCCAGGAGTGTGGCCTGGGCGGTGGCCTGGGAGGGAGGGCTGAGCTGGGGCAGCAGGACAGGCAGCAAGGGCCAGGTTCCTGGAAACGTCTTTATTGCCAGCGAGGCGGGGAACGGTGCGGAGGCAGGATGCCCCCCGGGGGTCTCAGGAGCGATCCTCAGGCCGCTTAGGGGGCCGAATCCGGTCGTTGATCCAGTCCACGTAATTGGCCACGCGGGTGTAGACACCAGGCTTATTGAGGCGCCCGCAGCCGTCGCCCCAGCTGATGATGCCGTACAGGTGGGCCACACCGTTCTTCTCACAGGCCAGGGGCCCGCCAGAGTCCCCCTGCCGCGGAGCAGCCAGTCAGGGCCAGGGCCGGCTGGGGAGACCCGTGGTCCGTGCCTCTGCACCCCAGAACAGCCCCACCGCCTCCTGTCTCGGCCTCCCTCACCCCATCCCCGAAAATGTCCTCAGAGGAGCTAAAGCCCAGAAGAGTCCCAGCCGCTCCCCTGGGACGCAGGACCCCCAGGAGCTCTCAGGGTGGGCTCCTCACAGCGTGGGGGACGGATGGCGAAGGTATTTCCCAGTGGGGAGCTGTCCCTCTTTCCCCGAAGCTCGTAGACAGGCGGCCATCTCATTCCTGGCCGCTGTGTCAGCGTCTGGCCAGTCACTCCCGTTCCTAAAGCCCCGCCGTGGCTCCCTCTCACCTCCGTGCCCAGCGAGGCGCTCCTCAGTCTGGCCCCCCAGCCCCCAGCACCCCATGTGGACCAGGGGGCCCCCTGTGTTCCGGCACATACTCTCTCCCCTGCTTGAAATGCCCTCCTCACCACCTGGCAAACTCCTATTCACCCCTCAGGACAGGTGCAAACGCCCTCCTCCATGAAGCCATCCTTGACTGCCCCCAGGGCGCTCGCTGTACCACGTGGTCCAGTGTCAAGCTCCCCCCTCCTTGCCAATTCTGAGTTGTGTGACCTTGGAAGAGTGATTGGACTTCTCTTGGCCTCAGTTTCCCCACCTATAAGATGGGAGTAGAGCAGCTCCTCCGTCTCAGGGTTGATGTGCAGCCTAAACGAGACCTCGCCCATGGAGCCCCCAATAAGTGTTAATTATTGGGACTGGCTGATCGATTGAGCCCACATGGGAGAACTCTGGATGAAGAGGGGTTGGGCCTTTGGTGTCCTGAGGACAGCCCTGCCTTTGGCTGGACAGCTGGGCCATGTCCGGCTTTGTGACGCCAGCCCCTCCCTGGGACTCCAGTCCACAAGAGGAGGGGTCTCCCTCCCCCGCTCAGAGGGCCTCCAGAAGGAGCAGCTGACCAGCGGGCATGCTCTCTGCCTTGGCTCCTGGCTAGCCCTGCGGCTTGGGTCCCTTTCAGCTCTGAGCTCCCGGGGGCGGCCGTAGGTCCAGGCTCACCTGGCAAGCGTCTGACTTGCAGTCGAAGTAGCCGGCGCACAGCATGTTGGGGCTGATGTCGGCCCCGTAGACCTCCGGGCTGCTGCACTTGTGGTCGGCGACCAGGGGCACCAGCGCCTCCCGCAGGGAGCTGGAGTAGCCGCTCACGTCTGCAGACGCAGTGCTCTCAGGGTGCGGAGGCCCACCGTGCCAGCCACCACCCCCCAGGCGCCACGTGGGCAGGCTGCTCCCACCCTTACTCACTCTCGTTCTGGTGGCCCCAGCCCGAAATCTGGCACTTGTGTCCAGCAGGGAATGGGCTGCTGGGCTCAGGCAGGCAGATGGGCTGGACAAACTGGGAGCGGACGGCACAGCGGTCCCCCTTCTTCTTCAGCCGGATCAGGACTGGGCGGGAGAGAGGACAGAGGTCAGCCTGGGGTGTGGAGGTCATGATGGTTGGAGGGTGGCCACTGAGTCACACGGTGGTGCAGCCCCTACTGGGCAGAGGGGCTGTGGCCCAGGAGACCCAGGAGGCTGCAGAGGGCTGGCCCAGGGCTTCCTCCCGCCAGGCCGAGGCCACTCTGCCACACGGCACCCTTGTGGCCCTGGACCCCCTCCCCCCCCTCCTCTTTCCCTTCTCTTCTCCCTCTGCCCTCCCCTCGTTTCCCTCCCCTCCCTCTCCCCCTCCTCCCTTTCCTCCCCCTCCTTCCCACCGTGTCTGAGGCCTTCCTGGTGCCCACCCCTGCCTCTCTCCCGGCTCTGGCCCGGGTGTGCCGAGCACACATCCCCAGCCCTGCTGTACCCCACCATGTCCCAAGCCTCACCGAGGTCGTGGTCACTGGGATTGAACACCGAGTACAGGGGGTACAGGATGTACTTCTCGATGCCAAACGTCTGTGTAACGTCCGTTGTACGGTTGAAGAAGTGCTGACCCAGGACCACCGAGACACTGTCCCTGGGGGGGCTGTGCAGGGGAAGCTGGAGGCAGCGTGACCCTGGCCTTCTCCTCGGGCCCCTGAGGTTGGCTCTCCCCCCACCCATGGTGCCCATGCATGCCAGACACAGCCCCAGGAGGGCGAGGCAGAGCAGGCCCCCGCAGCCCTGGGGAAAGGCTAAGCAGGGGTGGGCGGGTGGGCAGTAGTGACAGCAGGGAGCGGTGGGCTGCAGCCACACCCGTAGTCCTGGGCGGCACCATCTCTAACTCCACCCCTTTAGTCACCCCGGGTGGGCCTCATGCCGGGTGAGGTGGGGGGGGGGGCGGAAGGTGTGGCACTGAGATTGGGCCCCAGTGGGTAGATACCCAGCCCTGCCTGCAGCCCCTGGTCCGTGTGGTGCCCCGGATACAGGCCCTTACTCCCGCTGGGCACAGATCCTGGGCCTCCTTAGTCAGCCCCTCTGCTGACCCCGAGGCACAATCTGGGCCTCCGTTTTCCCATCTGCTGTGTATGGTGTCACTCCCACCCCGGCTCAGCCCTCCTGCCTCGGACTCCACCTCCAGGCCACTGCGGGACCTTGGCCACTCAGCCCTCCCAGGCCTCAGGCCCTTCTGGAAAATGGGCTCCCACACTGAGGGCAGCCGGACGCCCAGCACACAGTGGGGCTCGGTGCCCTGGCCCCCAGGCAGGGCCAGCAGCCCAAGTCCAGGGCCAGAGCCGGGGCTCCTGGGCCTCACTCAAGCGGCCTCTTAGGGTGGATGGACAGTGAGCTCGGGGCTTGAAACCCCCAGGCCTCCGAAGGGCCCGAGGGGGATGGGGTGTTGCAGGCTGAAAGAGCTGTGTGGAACTGGGGGCTGCGGTGGTGGGGGTGGGCATTGGTGCCCTCTGCATCAGCTCTGGGCAGCAGGTTCTGCCTTTTGCCCCCACTAAAGGAACACGCCCCTCCTGTGAGGCCACCTTGGTGTCCAGGAGCCTGAGCCAGCCCCCTGCCCTCAACCCCGCCTGTCCACACCTGTCCTGTTCTGCCTACCTCCACCAGCCCTGCTTAGCCAGACCTGGGATCAGCATGCTGGGGTCCCGCCCACAGGGGATGGGTACACACTCCACTCCCCCCCACCCCCGCTTGGCCGCTCCCCAACCCCTCCCTGGATGTGGGGAGTGGATGCCTGCTGCGCTCCCCCAGCCTTTTAACCCCCTCCCATCCCATTCCATGTGAGGAGGCCTCAGGGGGCCAATTTCACAGGCCCAGCAGGGAGCCTGCTGCAGGCCACACCACCGTCAGCACAGGGCAGGACTTGCGCCCACTGCCCACCCACGCTGTAGTCCCCGGGGTGACTGAGGGGGGCTCACTGCCCGACCCTCACGCTGCCAAACTCCCAGCCCTCTCCTAGCCCCTGATCCCTGGAATGCCACTGTCAGGCCCATCCCCTCCCATCGGACCCCCAGGGGGAGCCGCCCAGGCAGAGCCTCGCCCCCATCACCCCGGTGGGAGTGGGACAGGGGCTGGACTTTCCTGCTCCCAGCTCGCTGACCCCCTGGGTGTGTGGTCGAACTCGAACTCTGAGGCCCCGCCTGGCTGCCAGCCCCGGGCCGCCCTCCCCCGGGGACCCGCTGAGTGGGCGGGGCCTCCGATTTCCTGCCCCCACTCCCCGTGCCTCCTGCACAGCCAGGGGGCGGGGCCTGGAGGGCGGGGTCTGCGCGGGGACCAGGGACGGCTCCGCCCACCGCCCTGCTGCGCACGCGCGCTCCCCGCTCCTCCTAGAGCCGCCCCGCCCCGCCCCGCCCCGCCCTGAGCGCGATTGCCGAGAGCTCTCAGGGCAAGGACTGGACAGCCACCCGGGGCGGGGACGGGGCGGGTCTCTGCAGCCGCCACGCCCAGCACCGGGCTGAGCACTGAGTCCCACATGGTCAGAGGGGCGACGGAGGACGGAGGGGCCGAAGGATGGGGGTTACATGGGTAGGTGGGGACACATGGGGACACGTGGGTGATGGTTAGGAAGAAGTGTGTGAGGACAGGCAGATGAGGGATGGGGAGGGAGAGTGAAGGATGGGTGAGTGGGTGGGTGGGGCTGGATGGGTGGGGAATGGGGGATGGATGGGCGGGTGGGGGATGGAGGGTAGGTGATGGGTGGATGGACAGAGGGAGGGATGGCAGTAGATGGATGGATAGGTGGATGGGGATGGGTGAATGGGTGGGTGAGAGATAGATGGGGATGGAGGGTAGGTGGGTAGATAGGTGGCTGAGGGAGTGGAAAGATGTGGAATGGATGTGGGTATATGGCTGGCTGGGTGGGTGGACGTGAAGGTGATGCGGGGTGGACGAGTGATGGTTTGAAGGATGGCGTAGGGGTTGTGGACACTGGGGCCAGAGCCGCTCACCTGTTGGAAAAGCAGTGGGCCGCAGACACCACCCAGCAGGTGTGGACAAGGCTCCCAGCGCAGAAGTTGTTCCCAATGTAGATGGCGGCCAGCCAGGGGTGGGAGCCGGGCAGGGAGGAGGAGCCACCGATGATGCGTGGCCGTAGGAAGCTCCTCTTCTTGTGCCGCTTACCGCAGGTCTGGCGTCCAGCTGGGGCGGGCTCAGGCAGGGTCAGCAGGACCTCGGGGGGCAGGGGCTGAATTCTGGCAAGGGATCCTGGGAGCACAGGTCACCAGGTCACACGCCAGGGCTCCTTCCACTCACCCCAGGCCAGAGAGGGTCCTGGCTGGACTCACTGTCCACCATCCTCAGGACCCCTGGTGGTTCACCCGCCTCCTGCCCCACCCCAGGCAGCTCATCTGGAAGAGAGTCCAGGGCTCGGGTCCAGCTCTGCCCTTGTGGGCACATGATTACTCCCTGAGCCTCAGTTTCCTCATCTGTAGGATGAGGAGAACAATGTCCAGTCACAAAGCCTTGTGGGAACCAGAGTGGCCTGGCACACCTGGCAGGTGTTCACGTCCCTCCCAGCAGCCTGGACCCCAGAGCCAACCCCAGGATGGTTCGAGAGCCCTGGGGCTCAGGGGTCAGAGAACGGACTGGCTTCATGGAGCTGCCCACCCCTGGGTCTGACTCCAGGGGTGCCTGCTGGACCTCCCACCCATGGTTTTGTGGGGGTTTTTTTTGTTTTTTTTTTTTGCGTGAGGAAGATTAGCCCTGAGCTAACATCCGTTGCCGGTCCTCCTCTTTTTGCTGAGGAAGACTGGCCTTGGGCTAACATCTGTGCCCATCTTCCTCTACTTTATATGGGACGCCGCCACAGCATGGCTTGATGAGCAGTGCGTAGGTCCATGCCTGGGATCTGAACCCACGAACCCCGCGCTGCCAAAGCAGAGCGTGCAAGCTCAACCACTACACCACCGGGCCAGCCCCCTCCCACCATGTTTTTTGGGGGCCGTCCCGGCATGGTTCAGGCTGGGCGGGAGCCACCTGGAGGACCTGGTGACCGGCATGCCCGCTCTGACCCTGGTGCCAACCTCCTGCGTGGCCTTGGACCAGCCCTACTCCACTGAGCCTCAGTTTCCCCGTCTCAGGTGGGGAGCAGTGGTTGCCCAGAGAAGAGGCCAGGCGTGGGGGAGGGGTGGGGAGGGCGACAGGGCCTCCGCTGTGAGCTGGGTGGGGGTGGGGCCCGCTGCGCACCGCAGGCCGCCAGGCGGCAGTACTCCCAGGAGAGCGCGCTGTCCTTCACCACATAGCACCAGGGCCGCTCGTCCTTGTCTGGGTTCCTGGAGAGCACGAGAGGCGGGTTGGGGGAGCCACATTGCCCCTCAGAGAGGGCAAGCGGGAGAGAGAAATGGGGACGCCTAGCAGGGTGCGGCTTGGGACACCCCCAACAGCGTTTTGCTCGTTCTGCAGATGGACACAGTGGCCTGGGCCCCGTGGGCCTGATCCCGGCCGCAGGCTCTCCTCACGGGGACCACCTCCCAGGCCGAGCGGCCAGAAGCCCCCGGGGGCAGGCCAGGGCAGGAGGGCTCCCCCAGGACAGACCCCACCCGCCCGGGATTAGGCGGCCTGGGGCAGGCCAGGCCGGTGCTGACCTGCAGTAGGCGTGGGGGCCCAGGCCGAGCAGGGCCGCGGCGCCCACGGAGTCCACGTGCAGCTCCTGGTAGAGCAGGTCTGAGTTCCAGGCCAGGCAGCTGAGGCCCGAGGCAGCAGTGCTGGCCACGCCTCGGTACTCCGTGCCGTCCCCCTTGAAGCAGCGATGGGCGGGCACTGTGGGCGGCGTGGGCTGGGTGAGCCTGGGCCCGAGGCTGCGTCCACCCTGACTCCCGGTCCCCAGGGTGCAGGGCCAGGAGACCGACCCACGTGGCTGGAAGGCCAAGCGACTCGACTCACCGATGTTGCAGAGCCGCCCGACATAGCCTGGGGGGCAGGCGCATACGGAGGTCCCGGTGGGCACGAGCAGGTGGCAGGTGCCCCCGTTCAAGCAGGGGCTGCTCAGGCAAGCTGGGGGGAGGGCTCAGAAGCTAGGCCTCAGGCCTCGAGGGGCCGGCCTCGTGGGGGTGGGGTCAGGGCCTGGATCCGACCCCTGGAGCTCATCGCTGGGTGCCCCTGGGCGAGTTCCTTCCCCTCGAGTGGGGCGGGGACACGGGTCTGGAAGGCTCTGTGACCCCTCCCCCGGCCATAGGTACCTGTGTGGCGGGTGCCCTCGCACTGGACCCGGCCCCCCGCGCACTCGCACCGCTCCACCCGGCCCTGGTGCACGCGGGCCCAGCGGTCGCCCTCCTCCAGGTACTCGTAGCGCGTCTCGTCAAAGCATTTCTCTGCAGGTCGCAGAGTGAGTCCCCTGCCCCCTGCACACCACTGCCCCACGCTGGCCCCTCCCCCTGCACTCAGCGGCCACCCTCCCACCCCGTCCTCCCAGGATCTGCCCTGGCCCCCGCGGCCCGCTCACCGGTGCCACAGTCCTTGCCCGTGAAGGCCACGGGGCAGGTGCAATGGTAGGACTCGGGGGCCTGGGTGTTGGAGCACGAGCCCCCGTTGCGGCAGGGGCTGGAGGAGCAGGGATCCGGGGCAGCTGGGACACGCAGGAGGGGAGGGAGCGTCTGAGAGCCGGGCCAGTCTGTGTGTCCCCCAGCCAGGACCCTCCTGCTTGCTGAGGGATGGCAGTGCCTCCATCGGGCCTGCTGCCTTAAAGCGGCCCCTCTGGGTCCCTTGGGGTGCAGGGGCCTGGGGTGGGGGGGGCACGGGCTTCCCCAGACGCCCCACCTGGCAGTTAGACCCTGGGTAGGGGCCCCTGGCTCTACACTCGGCACTCTGGAAGCCCAACCCCCCCCCGTCAGGCAGCATAGTCCCCTCCCATGTGCCCTGGGACCCTCATAAGCAAGCTGCCAACACTGCACCCTGCAGACCCCGCAGGTCCTCCCCCCTGTCCAGGGCTCTGCCTTTGTGGCCGCAGGGCCCGGCCAGACCACCAGAGGGCACCTTGGGCCCAGCAATGACTAAGGCAGCTGCAGCCTGGAGAGGACAGGGTCCTGCCGGGGTGGGGGGGGGCTTCCCCCTCCACACTCCTGCAGTCTCCTGGGCTGGTGGCTTCTCTGTCGCCGCCCGGCCCACCAGGCCTGCAGTGGGATCAATCCTGGAGCCCTCTCCTGCCCTCCAGACAGCTCTGTGCTCTTGACCCCCACCTCCGTCAGCACATTGACCCTGGCACCTCCCAAGCTCACCCCCAGCCCCAGCCCCTCTAGCCAGATTCAGGCCTTCCGGACCCCCGGGCACCCACCTGGGTCCTCCCGGGGCGCGGAGGACTGCACACAGTAGCCCCAGGCCCTGTCCCGGTCATAGTTGTGAGTCGTGGCACACCTGGGGGCAATGTGTGCAGTGATGTGGGGGTCCCAGCCCCAACCCATGCAGGGCACCCCTCTGACCACTCTGGAGCTCTCTGCCATTCACTCGCTCACTCATTCATTCAGTCATTCAAGACACCTGCCGTGTGACAGGCTCAGTCTGGAGCAGGGGTGGGGGCGGAGGGTGGGCAGGTCTCCAGGGTGGACAAGGCCGTGGGGACTGGGAGGAGGGGGGCTGCTGGTCTGTGCTTGCAAGCCTTGCTGCAGCCCGGGACCCACCATTTCCTGTGGGCGCTTCCCTCCGAAGTGCAGGAGTGGAGCATGCGGCCGCCATAGCGGAAGGGGAAGCTGCACGGCCGCCCGTCCTCGGTGAGCACTGCCGGGGGAGGTGCAAGGGTCAAGGGGCTCCCATGCTGGGCACCTCCTGACTCCTCATCGCACACCTCACTCCCCAGCGCTGCCCGTGTTCCTCCCAACCCACCCGTCCAGGTGCAGCCCGCCACCTCCTCCAGAAAGCCCTCCTGACTCACCTGGGCCCCCAGGGCTGCTGCCAGGCAGAGGAGTGAGTTCCTCACCACCAGGTCCCTCTGCCTCTGAAGCGTTCGTGTTGGGAGTCACCGACGTCACGGGGATCATGGGGATTCCAGGGATCACTGTGGCATTAGGTTTTGGGGTTTCCGTATGGCTCTAGGAGGAGCCAAGAGGGCTGTGACCAGCGTCATTGTGGGCCGGCCCCGCCTCGGTCAGGACCCACTGGGTAGGCTTCTCGCAGCCCCAGGCCTGTTTCCATATTGGGGCCATCAGGTCTCGGAGCAGGGACCAGGGGGACACTGAACATTGAGGCCTCAGTGGGGCCCATCCTCTCCCCCTCCCACTGAGCCCAATGGGTTAGACGGGGCTGGCTCAGGGTCTGCCTAGGCCGGGGTAGCACTGCCCTCCAGGCCTGAATCCTGGGGAACGTTCTGGGGCAGGGACAGGAGCAGCTGTGAGGCCGTTGGAGCCCCCACCTCCAGCCTCAGACACTTGGACCCCCAGGGCCCGGGGCAGGGCCCGTCCCCCAGGCCAGCCCAGCAAGCCCACCTCACCCCTGAAGGCCAACTTTCACCATGTGGGGCCCCCACTCCTCCATATCCCTGCCCTGGCCTCTGCCCCAAGACCCAGAGTGGGCACGGGAGCCCACGGTCCCAGTGCGATGGGTCAGTGCTCACCCTGCCGGCCTGGGGCCGGGCCTCCTGAGGTGCCAGCAGCAGCAGCAGCAGCAGCAGGGACAGCCTGGGCAGAGGGCAGGGGCTGGGGACCCAGGCCCAGCGCCCCATGGCTCCTCCTGAGCTGGCGTGAGGGGCAGCAGGAGGCAGGAGCAGAGCGGCCAGGGCCGGTGGGGGTCAAGGCCACCTGGAAATGATTAACCCCGGCTGTCTCCTGTGCTTGGCCCACAAGTCCTCCGTATCTGCTGCCAGGCTCACCTCGCCCAGGACAGAGGGCCCACCTGTTCCCTCTGGCCTCAGCCATGCTGGTCCTGGACCTGACAACGTCCTCAGGTCTCGGCTTAGAGGCCTCCTCCAGGAAGTCTTCCAGACATGGCAGGCCCCCTAGACTACAGGTCCCAGCTTCCAGTCCCCGCCTGGCCAAGGGGCTGGCCACTGTCTGTTTGTGAACTGTTCATAACCAGAGCAGCTACCAGTGCTGAGCCCTTTCAAGGGCCCGGGATGGAGGGTGGGGTGCTGGCCCCAGGGCAACAGGCCAGGCACAGAGAGGAGGGTGTGTGCACCGGCCTGTGTTACAAACAGTGACCCCAGGATGCGGACCTCTGCTGCCCCCAGCACTTAAGCCTGGCCCCTCCCGGGATGCGCCTGGGATAGGGACCCTCATGGGAGTAGAGCTGGGGGAGGTGGGCAGTACCAGAGCTGCCTGTGTGCCTGCCCTAACTTTTGGGGGTGCCCAGGAGTGTTCCCTCCCCCACCTCTCCTGGACCCGCTTGGGCACCTCCTCCAGGAAGCCTTCCCAGCCCTGGACTCCCTTGGCCCTGGGCTTCCGCCATCACAGCCTGGATGACCTCACTGTCCCCATCTCTGTCCAGGTCTGGCCCCCACCCCATCCTTAGCCCTGGCTGGGTCGGGCTGTCTCTGGGTATCTCTAGTCCCCCGCAGAGCCCTAGCCAGACACCTAGGAGCCATCAAGGGCCACAGAGACCTGGCTTGGGGTCCTGCCTAGGTCTGCGTGCACATTGCCCTTCCTACCTGTGAACCGGGGTGGGAACACTACCCTCCGGACGCAGCTGCAGTAGTCCCCCCACCCAGCCCCAGAATGCGTGACTGGGGGCTGCGGCAGAGCTGCCATGGGAACCTCTTCTGCAATTTCTGTATGGCTGTGGAGACAGGGGCCCCGCCGGTTCCCCATGAGTCAGCTCTGCTGCCCGCATGGGGCGGAGGGGAGGGCTGGCGGCTGGCTCTCCACTTTGGTCTGGGGATTCGCCTGGCACCACAGCTGTCTCGCTGTGCGCCCCAAACCGCATGCTCTCTGAGCCCCCCTCTGTGCAGAGGGAGGGAGAGCAGAAGCTGAGTGGGTACCTAGCTTGGCACACAGTGGGTGCTTGGGGCACGGTGGGTGCTGGGGGCACAGTGGCACTGGGGGCAAAGTGGGCACTGGGCAGTGGTGTTGGGGGCACAGTGGGTGCCGGGGGCAGAGGGCACTGGGGGCACAGTGGGCGCTGGGGACACAGTGGTGCTGGGGCACAGTGGGCGCTGGGGGCACAGTGGTGCTGGGGCACAGTGGGCGCTGGGGGCACAGTGGTGCTGGGGCACAGTCGGTGCTGGGGGCAGAGTGGGCGCTGGGGGCAGAGGGCACTGGGGGCACAGTGGGCACTGGGGACACAGTGGTGCTGGGGCACAGTGGGCACTGGGGGCACAGTGGTGCTGGGGCACAGTTGGTGCTGGGGGCACAGTGGTGCTGGGCCCCTCTCCCATTCAGACACCTCCCCCGGGCCCCTGCTCAGAGCACCGCTCATTGGGGGCCACTCCCTGGAAGCATCCAGAACAACCCCAGCGGCCTTGCTGTGCGCTCTCAGGCCTAGGGCCCTCTCTGACAAACCTGACATGACAAGACACCCTCCCCCTGCCAACGCCAAGAAGGGAGGAGTGTGGGGGGCCCCTCAGCACTCCGCTGCTCAACGTTGGGGTTCCACCGAGGCAACCTGGGCTGATGGCTCCGTCTCTATTTGCTTCGGCCCAACACCACATGGTGGCCCTGCCCACTGGCCTGGCCTGCCACCCTGTCCCCTCCTGACTAAAGCTCAAGCCGTTCTGTAATCAGACTCACTCCAGCCTCAGGGCCTTTGCACGGCCTGACCCTCTTTTCCAGGCCTTCTCAGCAGCCAGGCTTCTGCTCAGATGATCCCTCCACAGACAGGCCCTGCCAGACCACCCTCTAAATGAGGCCGAGGACAGGGGGACAGGGCACGGCGGCCTGAAGGGTCCCACTGTGCCCCCGGGAGCCTCAGAGCACAGACCAGGGGCCTGGACAGAAGACCTGGCTCAGAGCCGTAGACCACAGTGACCTGCAGAGCTGGCGGGTCTCCCGGGCCGAGCCTGGCCCCCAGTGGAGGCCACCTAGAGAGGACACCCTGTGTTGGCCTGTAGGGGTGGCACGAAGCGGTGGAGACGGGCCTCTGACCCGGCAGGCTTGCTTCCTCGCTCCCTGCAGTTCTCTGGCTTGGTCCTGCCCACCTTTCACCTCACCGGAGAGCCCTCCTCTCCTCGGCCCCTCCCCCGATGCGTTCACAGAGCCCCACAGGAACAACGGCTCCCTGAGGGCAGGTCTGGGACCCCAGCACCCAGCACGAGGCCGACACTCGGGGGGTCCTCAAGGTCGCTTTATTGGGGGAAGGCTGGACGCTGAGGGGCATCGGGGCACAGGGTCCAAGGAGCCCTCTGAGCCAGCTGTGGCGAGTGTCCGGGGCCAGGCCCCCTGCCCTCTCCTGGTTTGGCTCCAAGGCCCTCAAGATGGGCTGAGGCTGCCCCTTGAGATCGTGGCCTCCACATGCATGTCCAGGTGGGGCAGCTCAGACGAGGGTGGGGAGCGACAGCCGGCGGGCGGGGAGGACTGCGGGCAGCCTCAGACGAACGTCGCGTGGTGCGGGCTGGCCTTGGGCTTGGCGGGCCCACCTGGGATGGGGCTCAGGCCAGGGAGGTCTGATGTTAGGGGTCCGCAGGCCTGTGACCTCCGGGGGCCCGTCTGCACCCCCAAAATGCTGCCGCCCAGTCCGGATGCCAAGCCAACGACACGGTCCACATCGATGATTGTGTTGACTGGGAGGCCTTGGCTGCCTCGGGGCCCACCTCCTGTCACAGGGATAAGAGAGAGGCTGTCACCTGTCTGTCTGCCCTGGGCTCTGGAGCCCTGCAGGCACCCAGGACAGGAGACCCCACCCCACCACACCCTCCTTGCACAGACCCTGGCCTCAGGACGGGTTCCGGAAACACTGAATGCATCCCAGAGGCAGCTGACCTCCAACTTCGGGCCCCTCAGCCTGGGGCAGGAGCACTGGGAAGATCTGCAGAGCGCCAACCTCGTGGGCCCACCAGCCCTCGTGGGCCCACTGCACGCCCGGCACGGCGGAGAGGCCCCGGCAGACACGCCACACACATCATGGGGAGATTCCCTCGGCCAAGGGGGCCAGGGCCGTGAATCAAGAGGTTGGTGCAGGAAGCAGGCAGTGGGGAGAGCAGAGGCCGGGGCTGGGTGCTGGGTGCTGAGGTCTGGGGGTGCAGGGCCCAGGTTCTGGGCAGTGGGACCCGGGGGAACCTCTCACCTATCACATGGACACCCAAGGCTCTCTGTACCCTGCCCTCATCCAGTCTGTGCCAGGCCAACTGGGGTGTCTCACCCACTCGGGGCTGTCCCCCTGAGCTGGTTCCTGCTCCTTGGGAAGAGCTCAAGAGCTGTTCAGCGCCTGAGCCCCTCACAGCTCCCCACTGGCCAAAGCCCCCAGCCTTTCCCGGCCACTTCCTCCTCATTCTTCCCGGTGGCGGTACATGCCCCTCCCCAGCCCTGATGATGCCAGCTGTCCCCTCGCCAGGGCTGTAAGTGGGGAGGGTGGGTGTGCCCGGTGTGTGGGTTTGTGTTTTGGGAATGAGGACGCATGCTGTGCTCATCTGGTGGAGCTGGGATGGCAGAGGAAATGGGTAGGGGGAGGGGAGGGGAGGTGGGGTCCAGAGCCCCACGAGGGCTCCAGGAGGATGCTCAGGGGATCCAATCCACCTCCCAGGGTGGGGTGCAGACAGCGGAGAACATGTGGGGAAGCTGTCTCCACCCACCCCACCCCTACTGTGGCTCAGGAACAGAGAGCCACCTGCTGAGGCCCACAGCACTATCTTGCCCTACCCGCCCACCCCACCCTGGGCTAGTATGGCCCCTAATTCCTCCTGGGGGGCTGTCTGCAGGGCTCACCCTTAGGCTGCGGGGGCTTCGGGGAGCTGGTAAGTGGGGCCAGGCCCTCGGCCATGCCAGGGGTGCCGGGGGGAGGCACCCCTGCCTGTGCTGGGCAAGAGGACCAAGCACAGTGTGGGGGTTGTTCCAGACGGGGCTGGACCCTCAGGGCAAGGCCCCCCACCAGGCACCCTGGGCCTCCACCCATGGACCTCACTGCTGGTCGTCTCTCAGGGCTGCAGCTCACAGGCCAGGGTAGGGCAGGGAGGGGCCTGAGCCTGGCTTCCAGCCCCCTGCCAGTGCCCCCTCAATGCAGCCACCCGGTTGTCCATCTGCCTGTGGCCTCGGGCCCACGTGTTCCCCCTTACAAACTGTCCTTTCCAGCCCCTGCTCCAGGTGCTGAGTGCCCCTCTGTGCTCTCCCACCCCATCCCCAACACCTGGGGTCGTGTCCCCCCTCCTCCACATCAGCCCCTCTTCCAGGCTGCTCAGTGGTCAGCCAGGCCTCTGGCTCCAAGCCCCCACCTCACCCCCAGGAGTTGCCAGGCTGCCTGAAACTGCCTTGGAAGCTTCTAGACCCTGGGCGGGGGCAGCCCCACCTGCCTGCCAACCCCCAGCCCCCCGGGAGAGGCCCGCCCGCCCAGAGTTGTCACTGCTCTGTCACGTCCGGCTGGTCCCTGGCGGGGCCCCTGGAGGACAGAGACCTGTCTTCCCAGGTGCAGTCCCCAGGGACCAGTGTGGGTGGGCACAGTGGGCCCTCGGAGCTTCCTCCACTGAGCTCCCCTGGCTGACCCCCAGGATGGGGGCCGGGCAGTGCTGCCCGGGTTTGGGCCCAGGCAGGACTTCAGGGCCCTGGTCTGGCCAGGGGTAGGCAGGAGCCCTGGCGTATCTGCAGGGCTCGGTGAGGGGATGTCCTCGGTGAGCCTGGGCCGAGGAGGCTCCTAGCCCTGGCCTGTGGCCCACATCAGACAGACAGGCTGGAGGAGGAGTCCAGTCCCCAGGGACAAGGGGTCTTGCTACCATGACTGCTCCTCCCTGGGCCTCAGTTTCCCCAGCCTTGCTGGTGGAGGTGAGGACTCTTCTTCCCTCGTGGGTCCAAGGCCTATAAGCGAGATTGGGGATGGCCGTGGGGGTCAGGAACCTGTGCTTCCCCAGCTGCTCCGTGGCCCCCAGAGTCCCCTCACCCCACTGCACCCCACGCCTCCAGAAGTGCCTCATGCAGGCTCTCAGACAAGTCACAGCCTGCGGGCAGGGGCGCGGCGTCCTCTCTAATCACAAGTCAAGGTGGCAGATGAAGAGCCTTTCACCCCAGCCTCCACAACATATCGGCATCAGGGCACCTGGCCCGCACGTGCCATCCGCCCCCCGGCCTCACAGGGGGGCTGCTCAGGCCAGGCTGTGTGTAACCTATTCAGGTAGGTCTGGCAACGGCAGAGCAATGGGAGAGATTTTCAGGAAAAGCTGGCCCTCCTGAGGTCCAAGGGTCCACATGGAGCAGCCGTGACTAGAAGCTTCTCCCAGACAGTCCTTTAGTCATTCAACAAATGTTCCACTAGGGCCACTGGAGCCACCCTATCCCCTGCTTGTCACTGTCCCCATGGCTCCAAGTGCCAGGCTGCAGGGCCGGGAGATGAGGGGATGGGGCTGGCTTCGCCTTGGATTCAGGATCACGGAAAGACGCAGGGGTTTGCCCCCTCAATCATTTGTCCCCATTTGGGGCATTTGTCTAGAGTGTTAAAGGGCCACACAGGTTCAGGGGCCCGGCCCTCTCCTGTCCAGCCCCATATGACCCCGGGGAAGACGGAGGCCTGCAGGGGGATGGGCCTTGGCCACAGGCCCCTCTGACCGCTGGGTAGCTCAGTGGGCTCAGGACAGGGAGGAATCCCTGTTTCTGGGGACGGGCAGTTTGTCCATGGACCAAGGACAAGTGTGTCACAGGCAGGGTGGCCGAGGTCCAGGCCCTTCCTGCCTGCCCAGCCCAGACTTGCTCTCCTGAGTAAGTGGCAGCCCCAGGCCCGTGACTCAGTGGCAGGGGCCCAGCCCCAGGCAGCAGGCAGGCGTCATGGCCTCCGTGCCAGGGCCTGCCCAGAGCAGCTGCCTGCTCGGCCTCCTGAGGCTCCCCAAGCACTCCTCTGGTAGGGACAGCAGCACACAGGACCCGCAGGGCTCCAGGGGCCGCCATTTCCAAAGGGAGCTTGGTTGTGCTCTGTGCACGAGGTTTGCTCCCTGCGCGGCCTCATTCTGATGCCCTGTCTCACATCCCTCAAACACCCAGACGTGAGGCTGGACCCAGACCTCGTCTCCCACCCCTCAGGCTGGCCCTCTGCTGACCGAAGTCTGCAGTTCCGACCCTGCAGTCAGGCTGTCCCTGAGGGGACCCTGCTGGAGCCTCCACGGTAATCTGGAACCTCGAGAGCCCCTCCTGGGAGCCTAGAGACCTTCCCTTTACGTATGGGTCAGCCCTTCGCCAGCTGTCTGTCATCTGTCCCTCAGGCCACCCCTTCATTTGTCCATTAGCATTCTCTGTGCTGGCTGCCAAGTCTTTGGTCCTTAAGGCTCCATGTTGGGAGAAGGTGGTGGCGAGTCAGGACCCTCCTCTTGGGGTCAGCGGGGCACAGGGTTGTATGGTAGGCCAGGGCGGTGGGCATGGCCAGACCCTTCGGCCACCTTCAGGCTCTCCCTCAGGACCCAGCCCCAGCTGCCTGTCCCACGGTCCTTCCTGCCTCCAGAGGGACCTTCCCCATCCACTAGACACTTTGCTGTGACTTCTGCCCCCCATGCTCTGAATCATCTGCGAGGCCGGGTCCTGCCTGTCCTTTGAGGACACCCCGCCACCTCCTCCATGAAGCCTCCCGGGCTGTCCCTTGGAAGCTCCCAGAGCACAAGGAGACATGGATGCAGCTGAACTGGAAAACTCAAGGGAGGGAAGTGGCTGGAGCAGGGACCCCATGGTCTGCCCTGACCCGCCTCTGGCCTCTGCTGGCCCTGGGCACCCCATTTCGTTCTGCGTGCTTCCACAGAGGCTGACTGGGTCCCCATGGGAAAGAGTGGGGACAGCCCCGACTGAAGCCCTGGTTCTGGCTCGTGACACACCCAAGGTCATCCTCCACGCAGTCCCTGGAAGCCAGCACCATGACTGTGTCTGTAACGGGGAAGGGGAGCCTGGATTAAATTCCTCATTCAACAGATCTGCACTGTGCACCTACTGGGCGCAGGGACAGCAGCCACAGCAGCACATGGCGAGGGGAGGGGGCATCTGCAGGGAGAACGGGGACAGGCAGTGGCGGGGCCACATCAAGTGCATGCATGCAGGCCGGCACACCCCGGGGAGAGGATGCAGGTGGGAGCTCCCTCAGTGCCAGCCCCAGGTGGGAGCGGGTGGCCAAGGCCCAGGACCCCATGCTGTGCTGGAAGGGATGGTGGGAGTGGGGGTAGGTCACGCTGTGGGCCACTGGTGGCCCATGGCTTCCACTCTGAGATCAGGTGGAGCAGACCAACTGCAGGGCACAGTGAGGAGGACACAGGGAGAGGGTGGGGCAAGCGGTGGGAGACAAGGGCCGTTGGCCCGAACAGCCAGGACGACAGAGTTGTCACAACCCATGCCGGGGGTCCGGGGAGGAGAGGCTGGGCCAGCTTGGTCAGCCCTGGGAAGTCCATGGAGGCCGACAGAGTGGGCCAGGCCAGTGCAGGAGCCCCCAGGCATCTAGCAGGAGATGGTCCACTCAGGGCCATCTGGCCAGGGCAAGGCCGGAGCAGCAGAACATGCTCCGCTGGAAAGAGGGTTCTGGAGAGGCCAGAACCTCCCTAGCAGAAGGCTGCCCTCCTGGTGACTTACAGCCCTGAGACTGGTGGCGGGGCCCCTAGTACCAAGGTGCCTCCGAGAAAGCCAGGCAGCCACCCCATCCACATCATGGTTTGTGCTGGCGAGGGCGGGGCTGTCTGCCCCTGGAAGGCAGGTGTTCATGGTGGGGAGGTGTCCCTCGGTCACCCCAAACCTCTGGTGGAGAGAGAGGATGTCAGAATGGACGAGCACAGACTTGGAGGGACGTGGAAACAGGAGGCCAGGCCCTGGGCTGGGGAGAGTTGCACATCTGTCCTGGGAGGCCCTGACGCCCCTGGGGACAGGCAGCTGGACCAGAGCTGCAGAGGAGGCCTCCCCATGGCTGTTGTCCTGGACGCAGCTGGAGTAAGGTAGGGTTTCCTCCAGGGTCCCCAGCCCAGGGCTTCCACCTCACCTGGGACTGGGCAGGTATGAGACTGTGGCTGGCAGTCCAGCCTAGGGGTCGTGGAGGAGGGGGTGTGGCTGACCACTGAGCAGCCAGGTGCAGATGGGCTCCTGGGACTCATGGCCACACCAAGGGCATGTGATTGGCTACCTTTACTGCCAAGGTGAAGGGCATTGCCCCTCAAGTAAGCACATGGCCTCTAGTTAACCGTCTAGCTCCGTTTCCATGGAAACTTTGTTACCAGGCCACAGAACCCGCTGGCTGGTGGTCTGCGTGTGAGTGAACAGGGAGAGCTACACATATCTGCTAGGAAGTGAGCTGGGGGCTCCCTGAGAGCCGCCACTCTGGTAACTGGACATACCTTTGGGGACCCTGGACGTTATGACAGTGGGGCACGAGGCCTCAAAGTTGGGGTGACTTCTGCCCCACCCAGTGAGCAGCACCTCCTTGTGCCTGAGCCCCCGCTTCTCCTGGGACCCCAGGCCAGGGTGGCTGTGCGAGGACTCCTCCCCTCATGAGAGGAGAGGTGTGTGGCCCTGCTGGCAGCTGGGCTCCTGCGTGATCACTGAGGGGCTGCACGGCTGCAGAGAGCAGCTGCAGAGCTGGCTGAGGAGGGGAGCAGGGAGCCAGCATGGCCTGTGGGGCCCCGGGGAGCCTGGCCTCTGGAAAGGGCTGGGAGGGGCTCAGCCAGGACCAGACCCAGGCCTCCAAGGCCAGCATAGCCAGGTGGCAGTGAGGGGGAAAGCCAGGCTCTGCCTTGTGGGCCTGGATGAGGGAGCCTGGGGGGCGGTGCTGGAAGGGCGAGGGGAGGGTGTGGGGGGTGTGGAGGGCCCTTCCTGACCCTCTGGCCCATCTGTTAGACAGAGGGAGGGCAGTTCAGGAGAGACTTCTCTGAGCCTAGGCCCCCGGGAAGGGCTCCAGACGGGCCCTTGCAAAGACCTCCCCCAAATCCCACAAGGTCGAGACCTGCACCCTGGTCACGGCCCGCGGACCCTTCACTCATGCATCGTGTTGATGCTGAGCACTGAGTGTAGGCTCAACGCTCAGCCCTGGGAGCCGAGGCCAGGACCTGGCCTCGGTCCAACACTGTCTGAGTGTGGGGGGGCCTGGGGCCTCCGGTCAACGCTGAGGGCGGCAACTTGGCTGGCTCTGGACACCCCTCCCCAAATTCAGTTCAACGGATGTGTTTTTCTCACTAGGAAGAAGGTACCCTTTATCCGCACACCCTCTCTGAGTATGTGGACACAGGAGTCTTCTCCCAGAGAGTAAGCAGACCTGTGCCACAGCACCACCCTCTGCATGGGCCGTGTGGGACCAGCACTCGGAACCTGACTCTCGCTCTGCCGGACCTGAGGACACACACCGCCCGCCCCTCTGGGCCTCCCAACCCGGGACGGAAATGCCAGAAGACGCCCACCAGCTCCCAGGGTTTTTGCTGGAAACAAATAGGTCCCAGTTAGGAAGGCAGCTGGGAATTAGGATGAAAACAAGCACAGGATAGGTTTTCAGGTTGTGCCTTTGGAAGGAGCACTTCACACCAGAGGCCCAGTTCTCGGTCCACACGTCCTTCTGAATATCTCTATCCTCTGGCCACACAGGGCGTTGACAGGCCTCTGCGTACGTGAGCGCTGGGGATCAAGGGCCAAGGTGGGCAAGCAGCGTGGCTCTCAGAGGCAGACCCTTCCTACTTGGGGGCACATTGCTGGCATCACCCCAACCAGCTGCACAGTCCAGACATGGCTGTAGGTTGGAGGATCCAAGGAGCATCCCCACATTGTGTTTCTCACCCTGGACAGAGAATCCACAGTGGCCTCCACGCTGCTAAGAATACTCCACAGCAATTGTTAGGGTCTATGAGAGTAAGTCTGGAGGAAACCCGCCTTCCCAACCTGGGAGAGACAACGTGGTGCTCAGTCCACACGCGCCCTGGCCCAAGGGTCTAAGAGACCTCGTCAATAGGATGGAGGAGTCTCAGGTGTGGGTTTCCCTGCATCGCAACGTGGAGGCAACCAACACAAGGCTTCCGTGGACAAGTGACTCTCCGCCAGAGAATTTGTAGGCGAGGGCTCACTCCGAGGCCTCCTCACTGCTGCCCGGTCAGGCTGGCTCTAGACTGTGCTGCACAGAAGCAGCTCAGTCCCGAGGCCCCTCCCAGCAGACAGGCTCGTCAGCTCTGAAGACACTGGATGGATCACAGACCCTTCACAGCTCCTCATGGCCCAGCTCACTGGCCTGTGGCCAAGACCCTCCCACCCTCTCTCCTGCTCAGGACAGCCTGAGAGCCAAGGGTTCAGGGTCCCCACAACCCAGGGGGCTGGGGGGCTAGCAGTGGCCATGGAACTGGTCCTGGCCAGTGGTGGTCAGGAAGAGCCTGCCAGAGCGCTGGGAAGACCTGCCTTCCCACATGGCTGGTGCCAGCCCCCTCTGCCCTGAACATGTCAGGGACAACTAGTGCACAGAGGGCGCTGATATCCCCGAGGGACGAGCCTGGGGAATGGGAAGCGCCTGGCCTGGGTGCTGATGGTTGTTAGGTTGTTAGGCTCAGAAGACTGAGCCCCGAGTGGGGAAACCGTGTGGGCCCGACGCCACAGGAGCTGAGAACAGGGCAACCACGGGCCGGCCAGCCAAGCTCGGCCTCAGGCTGATGAGGAGCAAGCCGGAAGGACTGGGCCTTACTGCTCACTGACCACCGCCTGACGGCCAGTCTTCTCTCCTGGAGGCGACAGCACACGGGGGAGGCCATACCACCAAGCCTGCCCTGTGTTCTCAGGCAGGAGGCCCCTGGCACACTAGGCCACAGCCCCGTGTGTTCAACTCCCCGTTCCTGCCCTCGTGGTGGCCCGGGGTCGGCGGCCCCCACTGTCAAACCTGCCCTCCTCGTCACTGCGGCCGCGGCACAGTGGTGTTTGTGGGTGTATATGAAGCGCTCAAGAATATCTGTCAAGTGAATGGTAGGTTTTTAAAAGGCAGTATATTAAGGTAAACCCAATGAATTCCATTAAAATATGTAACATTTTCCCTGGATTAAAATACATCTACAGTTTTTTAAAGTGGAAACAAATTTTCAAATGAGAAAAGAGTTTTAAACCAGTCCAATGATGAGATCAGAGTTTATTACTCTTGGGAGAACACAGACTCAAAGCACAGGTGAAAACTCCACACGGGTATCTACAGCAAAGCGCAGAGGGAAAGTCAGGCGCGGCGCAGGTGTGCAGATGGGCTACACGCAGGGGAACGCCGTGCTTCTCCTGGTTCTGTGTCCACGCGCTGTCTCGGTGGGAAGGCGCCAGGGGAGCCTGTCCCACACGGCTCCTGTCCTCCAAAGTGCCCGGATGTGTACACATGTACAGAACACAGTGACAAATGTCCCCTGGCTCCCCATCGAGACGTGGGCTGCAGGTCCGACAAGACCTGATCCTGGGGCAGGGCTCAGACTGCCGTCCGCATCCTGGACCAGGGGCCCGAGCAAACGGGGGCATCCATGTCGCCCCCAACAGCAGATCACCAAAAGTGTCCATGCATCATGGAGCACATAGAGGAGAAAGGGCAGCCGCCAGGGGCTCTGAAAGCGTACACTGAAAAGGCTCCTGGCCTGCATCGTGGGGACCCTGGGACACAGGCACACAGGCCGTGGCCCGAGGGCGGGGCAGGGCGTGGAGCTGCTCCTGGAGGCTGCTTTCCCAGGAGGCTGGGAGCCTTGCTTCATCTTCCAACATTTGTGGTTCTCGGGGATAGTTCCTGCCACCAGCCATTCCGTTCACCTTCACACACTAAATTCATGCTTCCATTCAGAGAAACGCCTGGACTATTTGAGGTCAGGGACCCCCCACAGAAATTGCTCTGATGCCCTGGGCGCTGAGCCACTGCCTGGCGATGTGGGCCCACACGCCTGCTGTGTGACCGAGTGGGTGGAGTGTGAACACCCCCGCAGGTGGACCACGGTGTCCGCGAGCGCCGTCCTATTCTAAATCACGGGCAGCTTGACTTATGTGCTCACAACGAATACTATTGTTTTTTTCAGTCTTGAGACTAAAACACTAAAAATATTAGCTATCCAAATTTTAAAAGTAACACATAAATTTCCAGGGCCTTGCTCGGTGGCTAACGGACCCGGGACTGAGGAGGAGGCGAGGGGAGCGCCGGTGTCTGTCCGGGTGCGGGAGCCGCTCACAAGCCGCGCCCTATCCAGAGCATCACACCACACCTGAACGATCCCTCCGGGCCCTCCACGACCCTCCTGACCGCACTCTGACCTCAGCTGCCTCCCGATGCCCTCCTTCTAGAAAAGGCAGAGGCAGCCACAATAAATACAACCGAGGAGGAGGAGGGCACGCTGCAGTGCCTTGCCAGATAGACCTCCAGGGCACATGGCTCACTTACCAGAGCTGCTTCTTTTTATTAGAAACTGGGCAGACAACAGCGGGTGGACAGTGGAGGAGCAAAGAGTCAAAGGTGAGCTGGGGAGTCAAGCCTGGAGGTACCTGGTCTCGGAGGTCCGGCGGGGTCCTGCGGGGTGGGGTCCTGTGGGGCGGGGGGTGGCGGCAGTAAAGTGCTGTTGGGGCTGCTGATGTCGCCCTCCCCCGTGAGCGTCAGGTCGGCCACGTGCTCGCCCTCCATGGTCTGGACGCTCCCGGCCTCCGCTTCCTGCGTGCGGGACGTGGGGGTCAGGGGGGCGCAGAAGGGCGGGCTGTCGGCTGAGCCGGGGCTGGTCGCCGGGCTTGCGCGGCAGTCTCGGGCGGGCCCCTGGGGCTCTCGGGGCCGGGGAGCCTTCTCCCTGCCATTGCTTGTCGCCGTCCTCTTGCCGAAGCCCTTGGCGGGGGCCGAGGAGGAGAGGGCGAGCTCGGTGGGGCCGGGAGGCAAACGCAGAAACTCGGGCAGCACCAGGTCTTCCTTCCTCAGCAACCCGCGCTGGTCGTCTGCTCTGTTGCTCTGAGCTTTGGAAATGAGCTCAAAAAACTCTATTGGAAGAAAACCCACATTGAGCAAGTTTTAGAGAGTTTCACACTCAGGCGTGACACAGCACAAAACGCTCGTCTAGAAAGCTCTCCTTACGGCGTCCCGTCCTGAACTAAGGGCTGCAGGCCGGGCGTCTGCATTCTCCACCATCTGCCCCCACGGAACTGCGGAGGCAGCCCCGGGCCTCTAGCACAGCCTGTGTTCAGGAGTCCAACAGCACTGCACCTCCCTGAGGATTCAGCTGTGTGAAATCCAGACTCGGAAAAACCAAAACCCTTGACTGAACGTGGTCGTGCGCGGCCAGTGCTTTAACGGCACGGCATCTGCTCTGGCTGAGGTTTGATCCCACTGGAGGCCCTTGACCCCTGAGTCCTGGCTCCCTTCTGAGGAGCAGGGAAGGGACTGGCCAGACCCTAAGGCCCGACAGAGCCAGGAGTCCCAGGCACTCCCGCGTTGGGAGCTGGCGAACCTGCCCAGACAAGGAGGAGGACCCCGAGAGGGCAGTGAGTGAAGCCAGGCCTCTGGGGTCAGCGCCTCTTGGCAGAGGGTGGTCCCGACAGGGCTCGGGAGCAGCGCCTGGCCCTCGAATCCCTCTCCCGCCCGGAGCTCCACAGCCCCTCTGGGCCTCCCACCTTCCCAGGTGTCCTCAGACACCTGCTGCATACTTCCAGCTCCCTGGCTCGCTCCTCCAGAGCTCTTCTTTTTCTTACCTGGGCAGCTTTTTAATTGTGATTTGAGCTCACCATTCAAAGCAGAAGGTGTCTAAACCGAGCTCTCTCTAGCCTTTACATTACACTTTTAGTTTTTAAACAAAGGCGAGGAGTTTAAAATCCCAAACCTGAACAGTTCTCAGAAACGCACAAACTTCAGAGCGAGCGTGAGTTACCTCTGCCTCGCTGTGGCCAACAGAGGCTGAAGGAGCGGGTTTTATGGTTTTAAGGTTGGACTTCACAGGGAGCTGGGACAAGCCCAGCTGACTAGGAAGTACTCCCTGGATTAAAATTCAAGTCACAGTAACAGCTGTTAGTTTTGAGTTGCTTTTAATACTTCTCTTTGTTATAAGCTTTTGGAAGAAAAAGAAATTTCCATCATCTCTCCCTCTCTCTCTTACATACATCCCTCCCGCTCCTGCAGGCCGGGGGAAGGGCAGCCCTCCTCAGGGCCTCTGACCAGCAGGGGTCAGCGAACCCGGGGCCTGGTGGGCCCGCCTCCTCCTAGCCTGGCACCCACCCCGCTGGTGAGGACCCTTGGTGACGTGGACCCTGTAACACTGAGCTTGCATCTGAGTTGGAGTCCTGGCCTGAGGAGGAGACAGAGAGAGAGGGAGCAGGCGGAACCTGTCAGGACCACTGTGCTGCTGTCCCAGGCGGGTGCTCCCCAGCTCCTAGGGGGCCCGGCTCTCAGTATGAAAACTGGGGTTTTAGTAAAGTTACAGCGACAGCCAGAGACTGACGGGGGGAGCACATTCTCAGTGTGACAGAGATCTCAGTCACCTGATGCCAGTAGCCCAGAGAAAGTTCTAATGATTGTACTGGAAAACGGACATTGCATTCACTAAGAAGTGTGGAAGTTTTAAAAAGTACACATACCCTCTGCTTCGTCCAAATTAATTTTCTGATATTTTTTTTTCCCAATCTTTGCAATAGATTCTTCTCTCTTTGAAAGCCGGGGATCCCTAGCATTTTTTCCATTTTCTCCTCTTATTTTAATAGAATTAGACTTGCCTAGTGTTCTTTCCTCTCCCTGCATTAGAAGGAAAGTCAAAGTTCCACTTACATTTCAGACACATGACAACACACAATCCATCAGTTACAGACAAAAGGGTCTTTGAAATATAGATTGCATTGACAGAGACTACATACCCATCACAATGACACAGATTACAAAACCAAGAGCATGGCAGCACAACCACTCCCAGACCGGGAGAAGGTCAGTGACTCACAGGTCCGTGGGCGTGGGCACCAGAAAGGACCATGAAGAGAACTCCCCATGGGTTCAGGGCCAACCCCGAGTGGAGAGCCCACAGACAGGCTCACCAGTGGGTGCACGGAGCCTGGTCCGCCCTGCGCTGCCCATGAGGAGCCAGGAAACCGTGTGGACAAGGGCAGAGGGGAATTACCGTAGCCGAGTGGTTTCTGGAACTGGCATTTACAGCTATATTCTGTTTGACTGGTGCACTTTTCTGTTTATCTGTGGATACTGAACATAATGAGATAAGCTTTATAATTACAGTGAATCGCAAATCCCTCTGAACATTTAACTACAATCCTGTTCATATTGACTTTGAGAGCAAAGCTGGGGAGAGGCCAACGGCATTCGATATCCCGTATCTAATGTGTATGAACAGGCCAAAATGCCCCAAGCAGGACAAAACAAAGCAGCATCCTCTTCTACCTACAGCGTCTGGGGCAAGAGACGCTGGGTGAGGGTGGTGTGGAGGAGGCACAGAGGTCTCACCCTACAGTTACTAGGACTTTTTGGAGGCATGTGAATGAAAAGCTCACTTCATGTACTATGTGGCACGAATATTCTTTAGAAAGTAGAAGAGTCTCACATTTATTCATATTTTCACACACGGCTGTCGCCCCCAGTCAGGGCCGCAGCTGGCCTCCACTGGCACTCACAGCCCGAAGCCCCTGCTCTGGCCCAGAACCGACGAGAGGAGTAGCCGCACTCTTGCCCACAAGCAGCTCTGCAAACACACTGCGTGTGCCAGCCTAAACTCCACCACAGACTCACCTGTGCACGAACAGGCCAGAAAGTCCAACCTTGTCAGACCCTGGGGGGGGGCTCTGAGAACCCGCGCCCTGCTGCACCACTCACCCCCCCAGCCTGGTTACCAGGCCCAAGAAGATTGCACGGCTTTCTCTACACCCAAGGACAGGCTCAGGAAAGTCTCTCCTCTGCAGCGAGGTGGAGAAGGAGCAGGCACTGGAGCCCCGGGGGCAGAGGGACCACCATGCCCCGGTCACCCCGAGGGGACAGACAAGTGACCCACGCTACATTTCAGAGCTGAGCCAGCCCTCAGAAATCATCTGGTCCACAGCCCTCGCTGGGCCAAAGCCAGGAAAGGGAAGGGGCAGCCCCAAGTTGCCTTAGGTAGCCCCTTACAAAGCCATCTCCTCACCCAGATAATCAGTAGGTGGTTCCAGAAAGCCCTCGCCACGAGATGCGCTTCCTGCTGCCCTCTGCCTGGAAGAGGGCCGAGTGCTCCTGAGGAGGAGCACAGGTCCCCGAGGCATCAGGGCGAGGCGTGGGGGACCTGACTGAGCCCCAGCCGTCATGCTGTGGGCCCTGAGGCCAGGCACCAGGCTGTGGGGACCCCAGCATCCCAGGGCAGGACTGTCGTGGCCGAGGCAGCACGCAGGAAAGGGTTCTGTAAACTACCTGATTCCCCGCATACAAGGAACAGTGGGACCACCAACACCACCCAATCCTCCATTTCAGCTACTGCTGGGCCTGGGCCAGGCAGCGATGCCCCCAGCGTCCCGCGTCCCTTGTGCAGAGGGACTGTGAGGCCTCCCAGGAATAGAGCACTCTGGTTAAAGCTCTCGACACACGGGCATGTTGGAACCTCAGAGCAATCCTGGGGTGGAGGGGTTTGGTAGGGCTTGTCACCCCTTCCTACAGCTGAGAAGACAGCTCAGGGAAGTCCTGCTCATCAGGAGGCACATGGCTCCCAGAGTGAGGTCCTCATGCTCCTGGGCCCAGAGCCTCCAGCCCACAGTCGGGGCTGGACTCGCCTAGGCCCCCTCAGATGCCCAGTTGGGGCTGAACTCTGCTATGGCAGGGGGTCACCAGGCCCCATGAGACCCTAAACCCAAGTGAGGCCATCTGTGGTGTCACTATGAGACCAGTGGGCAGCAGGGCTGGGGGCTCTCAAGAGGTAGAGTCAAGGGGACCCGAGCAGGCCGAGAGGATGGGGATGCATCAGGGCCTTGCTCACCTTTCCCTCTGTTGGGGTCCTTCTCCTCCAAGATGACACGCTGTCCATCCAGACTCGATATGGGGGCACCGAGGTCCAGTGGCTCTTTCTCTCCACTCTAGAGACAGAGACGGTGCACTGAGTAACTCACCTAGACCAGAACTTTCCAGGACAGCTGCGTGTGGTCCAGCTGCTGAGAGCAAGACAGTCCCAGGCTTCATGGAGTCTCATGCCAGGTGACCCCAGGTCCTGTCACCTCAGCAGGGCTGCCTCAGAGGGCACTCCAGAGGTGCCCAGCCAACGTGCATGGGCCCAACAGGAAGGGCTTGGGGCTGGCCAGACTCCTGACATGGAATACTGAGAATTCCAAGCACTGGCCGGGCTGCCCAGAAGGCTGGCGCCCTGAGGAATCCTCGTGGGCGGGGCTGCTTCTGTCACTCAAGCGGCAGCTGCTGGCCTGCATTTCGCCAAATCAAAGATCCAGGGGTGAAAGAACAACACTTGGCGAATGCTCAAACGTCTTGGTCCACAAACTTCATGTTTTTAAATATTTAGTCAAGTTGGCATAAGTCTCAACATTGCTCATAACCAGGATGAGACGACCCCAAAAACCCACCTCACAGATCCTCAAACAACGTTAGGAGGTGAATGCTGAAAGCAAAACGCCTCCTTTACAGACAAGGAAGCAGAGGTGCACAATTCTGGGAGTGGGTCCGAGGCCCGAGGGCAGCGCCCTCGGCTGTGCAACTCGGAGCCCTGCCCTCTTCTTGGGGAGACTATCTTGCTGTTCAGAGCCCATAACCACTGTTTAAAAAAGAAATCTGAACTTGTAGTTTGGCTTCTTAAATTCTCTGTCAGTCAGGAGAACAATAAAAGTGACAAATGCCAAGAGGGAGCGTGAGCGCCAGCCCCCTGAAGGAGGCCCCGTGGCCCCGCAGCTCCCGCTGCGTGAGGGAATGGACCGATGGTGGCAGGGTCCTGCCTCGCTCATGACATTCCTGGCTTAGGTGGGCGCACACAGTCACTGAAGAGGGTCAGCAAGCGTGTCCAAGGAAAAGCCACACCCGTCACAGCCCATCCCACGAGAATTCTCCCCTGCTCCCAACTCTCCCTGGCCGAGAACCCTGAGGCAGCTGACTGACTGCTCTCCCCGTGAGGGCCTTGGCAGCCGGAACCGCAGGGAAATGAGCCCTGACCACCCGCAGCCCTTTGGGACTGGAAGTCCCACGACGACCTCACAAGCACACAACCATGACTAACCCCATTTTACAGTTAGGGAAACTGAGGCACCAGGAGTTAAGTGACTGCTTAGGATCTCAACAGAGTAAGAGCAGGGAGGCCGACATGGAACCCAGGCCACATCCGTCTCCACCCGGCATATTCTGGACTCCAGGACAGAGGCTCTCCCTGCTGAGCTGGGGGACGGGGCTTCACGTTACTGTCAGGATGTCTGTAAACAATTTAACATGGTCCTCCCGTTCACTTCAAAGCTCTTAAACAATTTTGGGGCCCATTTCAGAGAAAATTAAAATCCTAAAAATTCTTGAAATCATAGCTCCGATAAAGTTTATTTTCTAAAGAAGGAGAACGTGAGGCAAACATTGTATCATAAATCACCACATTTCGAAGCAAACGCGTGGAGCATGCTGGAACACAGCAGTGACCTTAGCATCAACGAGGCCTCAGTGGTCCGAGCTTGCTGGCCCAAGACATCTCCCCAAAAACGCCCTCTGGTTTCTGGGACAGGGACTCTGCTCTCGCCCAACGCCTGCTCTCCTTCGGTCCCAGAGGGTTTTCTTCCTTAACCCGTTCACATAATAACCCAGCGGCCCTGCTTGGAAATGCCAGAGAGATTTTTCAAAGCTACACAGTGTCGATGGGAATTAGAAGATTTACGTGAGAGTGCATCTAAGGCAGTCGGCAAAATGCCAGCCAGCTGCCTCGGGTTTGAGAGGTCTTAGGTGCCAACAGCACTCTGTATCTGATCAGATTTGTAAACGGCGGGGATATTTCAGGGGGTTTTATTTGTTTTTAAAGATTTTATTTATTTTTATTTTTTCCCCCCAAAGCCCCAGTGGGTAGTTGTACGTCGTAGCTGCACATCCTTCTAGTTGCTGTATGTGGGACTCGGCCTCAGGATGAACGGAGAAGTGGTGCCTCGATGCGCACCCAGGATCCGAACCCGGGCCACCAGCATCGCAGCGCGCGCACTTAACCACCAAGCCACAGGGCCGGCCCAGGGGGTTTTATTTGTTTGTTTCTCATTTTGGTTTCCCTGCACCAAAACCACATCTCAAATATCAACCCAAATCCCTTTGGGAATGACCAGGGTATAAATAAACTTGCTAAGCATTTCCACTCAGTAGGATGAGAAAGGGGGAGAGCAGAGGGACATTCTCCCATGCAGGGCCTGCCGTGGGGAGAAACTGAAGACCAGCATGTGTCCCTGCTTACGCCACAGCTCCGCTTTGTGGAGAATCAGAGGGCAACTGCATCACGGCAGGCAGGTGCGGAGCGTGCGGGCTCCGGGAACACAGCCATGGCCCCATTCACTCACCAGTCTGGCCACCAGCTCACTCAAGTGCAGGCCGTATTTGGCCACCACGGGTCGCAGCACTTCCGTAACGGGCTTGGTGGGCTTGGCCTTGAGTCCCACCGACCGATTAATTGGAACCAGATCCAGCCTGGTTGGAGGGGGAGAAACAAGAATATATTTGCTACAAATAAATGTCAATTGTCACTTAGATATCTGTCTCAAGAGAAGAGCAATGCGGCACCGCTGGATGGCCCTTAGCGCCTCGGGTTCACCCAACTCAGCCCAGGTGGGACCATGGAACACCTTCTTCAGCACAAGAAGAAGGCCTGCAGGGGGCTTCTCTAAGGTTTCGTGTGGGGCTGAGCCAGGGCTATCACACCGGGCGAAGAACAGACCCCTCTCCACAGGATGGCCAGCTCTGCCATCCAGCTGACCACCCCTGGGGTGCAGCCCTACTGTGGTTGTGCGGCAGGAAGGGAGAGTGACCCTCTGGCCCCTTGGGTTCCTGGGGTCTGCATGCAGCTGCCGCCCCACCAGCTCAGGATAGGGGTGTCGGCAACCCTTTCCCAGCCCACCACGTAGCAGCTGCCTATCTACTTGGCAAGCAGAGGCTAGCAAGGGAAGTCGTCTGGAAACCTCACGGACATGGCAATTGCATTGTTCTTACCGAAACAAAGTTCGCTTTTCTAGGCGCAGGTCCCTAGACTCCAAGATACTACTGTCTTGATGCAGCACCAGAGGCTTTGGAACAAAGGAAAGGAACAAAGAGACCAAAATCAGAGTGGGAGCAAGCGAGCGCCCCCGGAATGCTCCACAGCATGCAGCGGGACACACAGCTGTGTGGAACAAAAGAGCAGCTTCAAAAATAGCCCACCCGGGGAAGGCTGTGCTCTAAACAAACCACCATTAGCATGCAAAGGGTTCTGCGCAGCCTGACTCAACTCTCAGGATCAGCCTCCATCAGACACGGTTTAGACAAGGAGCACAGAGCAGAATTGGCCGCGAGGGCCTAACACAGGCCAGGGCAGCAGGTGACCGGGCAGGTTACCCCACGGGAAGGGCCCCGAGCGTCCGGGCAGCGCCATACCTTGTCCCCGCCCACCAGGAAGAGGTCCACGGCGGCCCCGTTGATGCCGTGTCGCTCGCAGAGCCCGGACAGGACCTCTTTGATGGACAGCCCCGCCTTGACGAGCACCACACAGGACGTCCCGTCAGGCAACTGGATGCAGCAGTGCTTGGCGGCCTTGTCCCTCTCGGGCGCAGGGGTCCTGGCCTCTGACTGGGAGCAAGGAGACAGGCCGCAGCACAGGCGTTACAGGGAAGTGTGCGGGCGCCCAGAGAAGGGCCATCACGAGCTTGCCCACACTTAGGGAGGCCCGACAGTGTGTCTCATACTCCCATATCCAGCTCCGTAAACGCAAAAACGTTACGATAAATCTACACAGCGTACTGTGCCCAAAAGCCAAGTTGGTGGGGCTTCTGAGATAACACGGGAGAGGCAGTTCTCTCTCTCTCACCTACGGGCACTGCACAGTCATGCGCCACATGACATCTGGTACCATAAAGCCTAGGTGTGCAGGAGGCTCTACCTTCTAGGTTTGCGTAAGGACACTCTGTGATGTTCTCACAACGACCAAATCGCCTAATGACACGCTTCTCAGAACGCATCCCCGTGGTTAAGCGACGCATGACTGTAATCACAATCTTACCCTCCAATCTCTTATTCTAAACATTTACAAGGCCATACGTAACTAGCTTTCCTACTCAGAATAGGATAGGCCCTTCATGTTGTGGTTTTCAGGGGTCTTGTCTTGGCCTCCCTGACCCAGAAGCAGACAGAGTCATTCTGTGGAGCCCACTGAAGCCACTCTGTGACCATGGCCTGCCTTTGCCCACCCCTCTATCTGCAGGACTGGGGACCCACTGGGCAGGCTGATGGCACGCTGAGGGGCCCAAGGTCCAGCCCGGTCCGGGAGGCCTGTCTGCTGCTTCTCTCGCTGCTTCTCGTCATCTTTCTGCCTTTTCCCACCCCACCTCCCAGGACCAGAGGCCTCTCTGAGAGGACTGGACTGATGGATAGGAAGTCGGCCTGCACAGCAGCAGGAACACGCACCCTGAGGGGGCTACCAGGAGGTCATGAGAAGCTGGGAGGGGCAGGCGGGGCTGTGAGGGGCACAGTGGAAGCTTCAGCTCCCTCCCTCTTTGGCCCTCTGCTGGCAGAGGGCCTACCATTTCTGCCCAGAGTGTGCTAAGGGCCTCTCCTGGGCAAGGACGTGGCCCAACTCACCTGCCTACCCCTCTCAAGGACTCTCAGCTGCAAGGCACTCACTAGGGCTGCCCTGGTGAGTGAGACACACCCGTAGGGTTGGGGGGCAGTTGGGAGGTTGGGGGGTGGAGGGGGGGTGGTCTGGAGTACGGGGACTGAGCCTTTTCAGATGAGCAGCGTCTGTGATTCGACAGCCTGCATTTCTCATGAACTAAGTCAGGAGCTTGGGAAATGGCTCTTTAGCACATCACCCAGCACCAGGACCCAGGCTCAGAGACAGGGGCTCCTAAGTGGGCGGCGTGTGGGCCCAGCCTGTGGCAGTGCACCCTGCAGCCAACCTCTGGGTGTCTCCTGGACACCTCCTCTGGGTCTCGGAGTCACAACGTCACTTCCTCGCTTGACACAGCCCCTGCATATGTCTTTCTAACAGACAACTTGCCTTGTTATCACTTCATCCTCACTATCTCCTCCTGACAGTCTGAAAATGTTTTTCACCCAAACATTATTTCAGAAAACCAGTTTGCAGGTGGGAGACTGATTACAAAACGGCCTCAACTATCCCCTGCCCACAGACACAGTGCAAGAATAAATGTTCTTTGTTTTAAGCCACTGGGTTTGGGGTTTGTTAGGCAGCAGTAGCTAACTGATACATGGTAACCCTTACAGCTTTAACTGAAGAAGAAATAAATTCTACATTCATTGTTGCTTGACAATTTCAAGTGACTAGTCTGCTGGCAACAGTAAGGTTTTCCAAAATTGGTATCAGACAAGAGCTAGCAAGCTAGCAGGTCCTCCCCAGTGCCTTCTCACCTCCCCTCACCTAATTGGAAATTGGGGCCAGAACAAGCAACCAGACAACCAGATTAGCAGGGTGTAAGAAGAGAGCACAGCGCAAGGCAAGATGCAGGCGCCCCCACCCACTGGGGCTGGGGTCTGGGTGGGAGGAGCCCCCCTCAGTCCAGCACCCCCTGCAGGAGCAGGCATGATGGAGTGTCTGAGTTATCAGGATATTCAGACGCTGAGACAAAGACAAAGCACCTGCTTCACAGCATTTCGTTTGCTCTTAGTGAGAGTGCAAAACAATGGTAAATGAATGAGAAAAAACGATGTCAAAAATAAACCCAGAAACGCTTTTAGTGTTCAAGGAGCCCCTCCCCCATCTCTCAAAGGGCTCCTCGACCGTCTGCTCAGGAACCCTGGGCTGGGGAGGGCCCGGCCGAGCCCCGTGCCCCACGGGACTAGACATGGAGACAGGCTTCGTGAGTCAGCTGTGGCCTTTGGGACAAGGGGCAGGCAGTGACTTACCAGGTCCAGGCTCCCTGCGGAGGACACGGAGCCCTGTGACTCCCTGCGGCCCACGCCTCCGTTGGCATGCAGGGGGTCTTTGGGGGGAAACACAGTGACTCAGAAAACCAAACACCGCCAGCTTCCCTTTCCCTCACTTAATACAGAAACCCCACTTATTTGTTCTCATCTTCCAATCTCTACCCCTTTAGGATGAACAGAAATATGGGAAGGACAGAAGGCAGACATGGAAAAGGTCTTCCAAGGCACTGCCTCACCTCACCGAGACAGTCAGACGTGGCTGCTCAGCACGCAGCTGGAGCCCAGGCCACAGAGACGCTGCTCTTGCTCTGTCCTGGGCCGCGGCCGGCCCCCAGACGCCTGCTGCCTTATAGCAGGCCAAAAATGCAAGTGAGTGCTCCTGGGGTAGGCCCTCCCTTCCCTTCATTTAATCTGGAATTTTTATCTCAACATGTGGCTTCTGGGCCTCACTGGAAACTGTCCCGTGTGGACAGCAGTGAACATCCAGTGGTGACTGCGTCTTACCAGTGGCTGTTTCACGTCTTCCTGCAGAGTCCCAAAGTGCACCGAGAACCCCACCACCCGCTGTCACTGACTGAACTAACCGCAATCCTAGGCTACTCTAAAGCTCACGAGAACTCTGATGAAGAAAGGTCCGTTTACAACACGGTCTACTTCCCGGTCAGGCTGCTGCGCAGGGGCCTGGGCTGCAGAGGGGCATGAGGACACAGCGACTCCCAGGTCCCACTGACCTTCGGAACCACAACTACCTTCCAAAAGCAACAGATTCCCAGGAGACCAAGTCAGAGTTCCTGGGGAATGCCCTGGAGCCAGAATCTAAAGCCCTCTCCAGATGGCTCTCTAAAGATCTGCCAGGTATGGGGACCCAGCCTCCTGGGGTCTTGCTCAGGGACAGACTGCATTAGGCGATCACTCTCCCACTCCCCGGGTACCCTAGCTAACAACATTGCTTCCGTCCCTGCAATGTCCGGCTCTTAGTGGCCTCTCACTAAGTGAATTCTACAACTCTGCCTTTTCTTTTGAAAGAACACATGCATCAATTACCCACAGCACAACCCAGGAGCGTGGGGTCACCAATACCAGGCCCACAGCTTTCCTAAGCCGCCGTCTGTAAAACGGGCAAGATAAGACCTACTTTGCAGGCTGCTCTGAAGAGGAGACAGAATATACACTGTATAAGCCACATGGCACAGCACAGGCCACGTCCAGGGAGCCGCTCCCGCCCCCTCCTTCCTCCCTCAGGTGCTCCCTGCCCATGCCCTCTCCATAAGGGTCACTGCCTGATTTAAACTTGGGGTCCACAGGCCTGGAGCTTTCAGGTTATTTCGTGGAAAATAATCCCTTTCTTGAAAATCTCCAGAGAAGAAAATCCTTCCAAACCCTTCCCCCTTACGCTTTTCAGTGCCTGGTATATGCGCTTCCATCTTTCTCTGCCTGATCTGAAGGCCGTTCTGTTCCCTCTGAGCCGCCTCCCGGCAGCCAGCACCCATCTGAGCTGCTGCCAGCAGCTGGCACAGGAGCCCTGAGGCCCTTAATCCGGGCTCCAGGGACAGGCCCGTCCCTCTCACACTATCTTCTCACTTACATACAAGAAAGAAACCAAGAGAAAAAATATCTAGAATGGGTGACTTTAAGATTTACAATAATAAAAAATTATAATTTTGAAAATACTTGATGCCCAAACTATGGTGTTACATTTTCAAAAAAAATTACAAAGGCTCGTGTATTCCTAACATAACTAGAGAAAAGCCTAGGCAGAAAAACAAGAGGCTGTCTGGGTAGACAGATGGGGGGACATTTGTATTTTCTTCTTTTTACTTGGTTGTATTTTCCAAATTTTCTCCCAAGAGTACCTATTACTGCTCTAGCAAGAAGCGCAGAGGAGAGGAGCAGATGCTAGGTCCCCCTTGGGGGCGCCGTGGCCTGAGGCGGGAGCGGGTGGCAATGCACCCTGCCCCCTTTTTCAGCAGACCCTAAAGCCACCCTGCTCTGCTCTGGCTGCCCTGCCCCCATAGGCCACGCTCACAAACACAGCGCCCATTTCCCAGCTGGCTCCCCGGCGCGTCCTCAAGCCACCCCGCCCTGGAGGACAGCAGCCTCGGCTCAGCTCCTGGCCCTCCCTGTCTGCATACCACACACCGTTTGAATGGTCACCGTGATCCTTCTTCTTCTGGGACCGCCCAGTGCTCCTGGTCCTTGACCAAGAGAAGAACGCTCCTTTCCGTTTCTTCTCACTGTCCTCGTCTCCCAGTTCTTCGTTCAGGGATCTCCCTGATTTCGATTTTCCACTCAACTGTCATCAAATAGAAAATGTTATTAAAATAATGTGAAATTGTTTTAATATTACATGAAATGCAAAGGAAGCTGAGGTGAGCTGTAAAGGTAAGTACTCTATGGGATGGCACAGAGCCCACAAGGCCGGAAGGTGAAGCCCTGACAGCAGCGGGAATCCCCAACTCAGAGCCTCAGTATAAGACACATCCTAGAAGGTCCAAGTCCTAACAGCGTCTTTCATCCACTGCAAGGAAAGAATAAGCTGACTCGGGCGTTTGTTTGCTTTCCCGTGGAACGGCTTTCATGGGAGAAGACGGGCATGGCGGGGAGCTGAGGCACCTTTTTTGGTGTGGACACGTTGGAGTGGTCTGAGCTGATGCTGTGCTTGGAGGCCGGGCTGCTGGGGACCTGCTGCGAGTCAGGGAGAGAGCGGCCTTCCACCTCTGCTAGGATGCATTCTTGGTACAGCTGGGACTTCAGAAAGCGGGTGTAGCTATCAAACTTCATCAGATTGAAAATCTGAAGAGCAAATGCAACACCGTTTAGTTACAGAAGTAGCTAGAATACTCAGCCCTGAAGGTGCAAGGTCGCATGGGGGACCTGCAGACACCAAGCGGCCCTATTCTGAAAGGATGTCATTTCAGACCCCCACCCCCACCCCAGAGTGCTCAGAGTCATTTCCCAGTGTTCCTTTACATCCAATTGCTCTTTCTCCTAACACACCAGCTTTTCAATGATCACACTCAGAATCAGCAAATTCCAACAACTTCTATAAAGCCAGCACCACGAGTAGACTCAGGACAGCCAACGTACAATCTTGGAGAATCTTTACTTTGCTAAATAAGAATGAAACCAAAAGCAACTGGAAATCTAAAGGAAGTGAGAACTGCCTTGAAAATACCTTCTTCCGCTTTGTTTTTTTTACATTATTCTCATGACTTTGCAGCAGAAATAATCTCTGATGAGGCCAGTGGGACATGTGTCTAAATAACATCAGGTCCAACGCACACTTTTTATCACAGTGATGTCCCAAAATTGGAAAAGATCCAAACATACATCTATATCACCACTGGTGAGTCTGAGATTTCACACAGGTGTGTATGTACAAGTGTGAACAGACAGGTAATTTGTAGACAGGTATACACGGTCAGGTCCTATTATTTCACAGCCAGACTGAAATCCTCAGGCCCCATCTGCCTCGCTCTGAGACCGAAGCCCAGCAGGTAAGACAGGGTGCCTTCTACCCACATCTATGCTGATCAGCAACTCTCCTCCAGATCTGGTGGCCTGCTTGGGAGCATTCTTGCTCAGATGTGAGTCCCCCACCCACCCCATGCCCTGGCTAGGAGTCCCTGGGGGAAACCAAGGCACAGACAGTCACCTGGAGCTGCTGCTCCTTGAACATGTCGGGGTGAGGGGCGCTAAGAATGTCGTCTGCCAGCTGGGCCTGGCTGTCAATGTTGACTGGAGTGGTGGCTTTGCTGCACAGGAACTTACTGAAAATCTCACGGGCCCTGTAGGAAAGCTGACAGAACACGCAAATGAGCGGGACACGCAGACCACGGGCTCCTGCCATGTGCATGTTTTCTGCTTGTTTCACTGCTGCCTTCCAAATGCCTAACAGGGTTCCAGGCACTGGCAATATATTTTCTTGGGGCCCAATAAATATTTACTGCTTAAATAAATAAATAAAAGTATGAGCCAGTATGAAACTTCACTGAATCAGCTCCTCTCTAACTTTTTTCAATGGGCAATTGAAGTGTTCCAAAGGCTTTGGGCAGTGCTGCCGCCACAGGGGCCTCTGTGTGCGTAGTCCGTGTGTGGCGCTTCACACAGCAACGTCTTGGTAAGGTGGGAACTCAGGCCGTGCCGCGCAGAGTGTAATAGGCTGATGAGAGGCCTCGTCCGTGATGGGAGGAGGGCCACAGGCTGCCTCAGAGCAGATCATGGACCGGGACCGCGAGGGGGACTTATTTGCCCCTCATGTGCAGCACGTGCGGTGGAGCGGTACAAATGGATATTAGGATACTCTTCTGCCCAGGATTTTCTTTTAAATTACTCTTTCCACACACTGAGTGGCAGCACGTCTGCTGATGAAAGTTTTATGGCAAAAAGCATTTATGCAAATGATGTTTAGGCAAAATAAAATATCATATATATTAAGAAACTTATTCTGAAACAGAAATGTCTTTTTTAAATCATGTGAAAACACTTTCACGTGGACATTTCAAACTGCACCAGGCGCTAACCCACAGTGAAAGCATCCTGCTCTTTAACCATCCCACTTCCCAGGCAGGAAGATGCTTACCTCTTTTTTGTCGTGTGCAGGCACATGATTAAAATATTCACAGGCCTGCCAGAATAAAATGTTTTCTTCACTGAATTCCTTCCTTAGAAAATCCTAAGAAAAACACGGTCAATTAACCTTCACACAATGGTCAAAGAAAGATACATTGGTAGTTACTGTAGGCCCTACCCTCCTCCTGAGCTCAGACTGTTTCTTCATGCCTATTTTTTCCTTATTTTTACATTTCACAGAAACCAGGGGGTTATAAGCACCTCTCCAGAATTTACTGGAAGGCAGTGCAAGATAAACTTAAAAGCTGCCCACACTTTAAGGACCGCCTTGGCCTTCACAGCTGTTTTCTCAAGAGCGGAACATCCCTTTCTAATAGCTGGACCTGCCAACAGGGAGCTGGCTTCCAAGCATTTACAAGAAGCTCTGATGCTTCTTGCTGCAGAGAGCTTTCCGGCAGAGAGTTAAGCCTGGACTGAGGTGGAGCTCCCCCGATCCCCTGAGCCTCGAGTGCGAGAAGCAGGTGCAGGGGGAGGGGACACCTGCGGTGGGGCTGCTCAGGGCCTGCATGGTGACCCACCACCCCACTGTCCTTGCCGTCTGAGCCAACGCGCTGAGGCCTGGGCAACGAAGCCTGCTCAAGGAGCCCCAGCAGACAGTGCAGACAGCCCTCAGGCCCCGCCACCCCTCCCTACTCACAGAGAAGTATCGAACACCAAGAGGATCCTGCAGAAGACGCTCGAACGACACTGCCCAGCTGGCAACCCTCCTCTCGCGCAGGCGCCTGCAGCTCTGCACACTGGGGAGGCTGGCATTGCTGCTCAGACTGTGGTTGCTCACGCAGTCCTTCAGATCGGCACCGTTCAGCTCTGCAGGGACCAGCACAGACCACACCTGCACATGTGTCCTCCACTCCTGCCCAGCAGTGCTCAGCCCAGCCTTGCAGGGGAGGACTGGGGCTCTTACCAAGGTGTCTTCTCTAAAACACACATTCCGTCAACAAAATACACTAAGTGCCTGCAATGTGCCCAGTGTTGTTCTAGGTACAGGGGACAGAGCCTGGACCAAGACTAAACCCCATCCTCATGAGGCCACATGCACACACACACAGAGCAGTAAGAATGAGGGACCACAACCACACATGACAAGGATGCTTGTCACAAATCCACTGCTGAGCAAAAGCCAAGGATGCAACTGAGAGCTCCCAAGTGATGCCATCTGTGAGATTCGGGGGGGTGCTGGAAGTCAGGGCCGGGGCACCAGTGGGGTGAGCAGAGCGGGGTTTCCAGGACCTGGGCACGCTGCTCTCCATCTTGACAGGAACATCCACCATGTGAATCTCGCACTTGTGCACTTTTCTGCGTGTGGGATCCTCTCGGTACAAAATATTTAGGCATCGTGTCCAAATGGAAGTATTTAAGCACACGTGTTAGTGTGACAACTCGAGTCCAGGCCAACCCAATGTGGACAACGTTACATGTACCCCAGGAGGTTTGCTCCTGAGCCACCCACAAAATGGCACTAAACAGCCTTGTTTCCATTATCTTTTAAGTAAGATCTGCAATAATCTGTTCCCCTTCACAAAGGCAAGGGGAGGTGCTGGGGAAAGCCCACGTCAGCCTCGCCCGCCTCGCGTGAGCAGTGCCATGGATCTCCCGGTCCCCACATGGGCAGGCCGGGCCAGTGAAACCTGAGAGGACAGGACACAGGCCCACCAAGGGCAGCAATGGTCACATGTTCTGCCATGAACATGTCTCCCTTCTGTAAGAGCCCCACACGGGGCTGTTCTCTCCCCTGGTCCTAAAATGAACAGGACCTCGGGCCAAGCCACAGCCTGCCAAGCACAGACGACACGGGACAGGGGACTCTCCAAACCTTCGTAGGCAGGAAGCTTCAGGTCTGGCCTGTTACCATGGCTTTGGGGAGCAAAGGTGACTAAGGAAATATTATTAGTCATAAATGCTCCCGTGTCGCTCTTTCACCTGTCCCACGGCCTGATGTGCCCGGTCACTCGTGCTCCATAAGCCATCTGGGCTGGCTGTGGTAAGGAGTCAAGTGGACGAGTCAACTGGCTTCAGCTCTAGGCTGATCATTTAAAATGCATCTTGTTAGTGACGAGGGACCAGAGGTGGGAGAAGACTAGTGAGGGAGGTCAGCGAAGCAGCGTAAATCCCCGATGGGGCAGATGCGGTGTTAACCTTGAGACTAAACCTCGTCCACAGATGCACTGAGAATGGTGGGCAGAGGCCCGGCCTGCGGCTGCCACTCCTACAACCCAGGACAAGTGTGACCAGAGCCCAGAGGGCTGAGAAGGAGGCCACAGCGCAGACCCCATGAATCTAGAGAAAAGGGAGACTTTAGGGGCCAAGAAAGCAAAAATTTGATCAAATCGGATCGGTATGGTAACTAGAAGCCACTTTGGGCAGAAATCATTCAAAGCTCAAAAAGCATTTAGGTTAGGAAAGAAAAGAAAAATAGAAAGTCAAAGAGTAATCAAATAACTTAAACTGCTACAGAAAAAAATTAAAATAAAATTCAGAAGTTATATAAGATCAGAGAATGGCAATTTTAATTTTTCTTTAAGGCTCATTAGAACACACCATGCTGTACCTGTTATTTTTGAGCTAAAACTCCCATGACAGATCTGCCCCAGTGCTCACTGAAGCCTGAAGGAAGGTTCTGACTCCGAGCTCGTCGGGAAGACACAAAGCTCGCCACATATAAACACACTAAACCTTTACAGCAGCAAGGCCAGTCGGTGAGTGGCGGGATGAGGGTCCACACACGGCTTCCAGAGAACTCAGCAGCTCTGCATCACGCAGACAGAACCATCTGGAAAGGACTTGCTTAAGAATCCTGACATACTGAACTCCCTTTTACATGTATGTGATGTAGGAAACACAGTCATCCGGGCACCCACACATGCACACACTCTCTCTCTGGGGCTGAGAGCCTCACTCTTTATGTTTGATTCATGTCCAGTAACCAGAGCATTGAGGGCTAGATTCCCTAATTAACTTATAATCCCACAGACGCCCCAACAGACGTGTTATTAGAACTAGACAAGCTGAGTATAAAAGTTCTTGTTGAAAACTAAACATGGAATGCTGGAAAAACAAAATAAAACAGAGGAAGGAGGCGGGGCCCGCCCTACCTAACATTACACCACATCCCAAACGCACGTCCTGGATGGCTGGGGCGACGGTGCTGGTGCAGAAGTGGTCACCCTCCTGGGACAGAACACAAATGGGTGACTCAATGAAGGGTAGAGGGACAACTGGACAACCATCTGAAAAACAATCAAATCGGAGCCCTTCCAACACACACTAAAATAAATCTCACATGAACCAAAGATTTAAATGTAAAAAATGAAATTTAGAGAAATACCAGAAGAAAGTATGGGATAATTTTTTGAAATATCTGAGTGAGAAGAGCCAGAACACGCAAATCCAGAGCCATAAAAGACAATATTGATATAATGGACAACACATTTAAAGTCTCTGTATTTAAAATCTCAGATTTTTTTTAAAGATTTTATTTATTTATGTCCCCCCCCGCCCCAAAGCCCCAGTAGATAGTTGTATGTCATAGCTGCACATCCTTCTAGTTGCTGTATGTGGGACGCGGTCTCAGCATGGCCGGAGAAGCGGTGTGTCGGTGCACGCCCGGGATCCGAACCCCGGGCGGCCAGCAGCGGAGCGCACGCACTTAACCGCTACGCCACGGGGCCGGCCTAAAATCTCAGATTTAAAAATCTCTGCAAAAGGGCTGGCCCCGTGGCGTAGCGGTTAAGTGCGCGCTCCCCTGCTGGCGGTCCGGGTTCGGATCCCAGGCGCGCACCAATGCACTGCTTCTCCGGCCATGCTGAGGCCGCGTCCCACATACAGCAACTAGAAGGATGTGCAGCTATGACATACAACTATCTACTGGGGTTTTGGGAGGAAAAAGGAGGAGGAGTGGCAGTAGATGCAAGCTCAGAGCCAGACTTCCTCAGCAAAAAGAGGAGGATTAGCATGGATGTTAGCTCAGGGCTGATCTTCCTCACAAGAAAAAAAAAAACAAAAATCTCTGCATGTGAGAACAGATTGTGGCGGCCAGAGGTGGAGGTGAGCAGTGGGTGAAAGAGGCGAGGCGGTCAAAAGGTACAAATGTCCAGTTATAAAATATATAAGTCATGAGGATGTAATATACAGCTTGGTGACTATAGTTAACAACACTGTATTGTATTTTTGAAAGTTGCTAAGAGAGATCTTAAAAGTTCTCATGTCAAGAAAAAAATTCTGTAACTATGGTGACAGACGTTAACTAGACTTATCGTGGTGATCAGTTCACAGTGTATACAAATATTGAATCATTATTCTGTATACCTGAAGCTAATATAATGTTGTATGTCAATTATACCTCAACAAAATAAAATAAAAAATAAATAAAATAAAATCTGTTTATGTAAAAAACACTAAAAGCTAAGTCAAAAGACAAGAAACTGTGGGAAAATACATGTAACACATTACACAAAGAACTAGTTTTCGTTATTAAGAGCACCTACACATCCATAAGAAAGAGATCAATAAAGCGAAGACTACGGACAGTCACTGAGAGGGGCTTGAGACGGCTCCTAGCCACGTGGAGATGTGTTCAGCTTCATCCAGAATAAGCTCAAGGTGAATGGAAACCATGAGCCATTTTCCACCTGCCTAATTAGCCAACATCACAATCAGCAGGGCCTGAGCAAAAGGGTGCTCTCCTGCTACATTTTACGTTGATAAACGAGGTGATCCTCACAAAGATGAAATAATCTATTTTTTAAACACTGTATAAAGTATGAGCAGCAAAACATTCGTCCTCCAGCTTTTTTTCCTTGAGGCAATAAAGGCTGAACTGAGGGATGAACAGAAGTTAACTGCACTCAAGGAAGCAAGAAAAGCCTTTCACGACTGGACAAGCACATGCAAAGGCCCTGTGCCAGAAGAAACATGGCTCATGGCGGGTGTGGCTGGGCCTCGGGGGCCACGTGCTGAGGAGCAGGAGTGATAAACAAGGGAATGTTAACAACAGACTTGTGTGCTTCACAGGCCCCTGTGGCTGCATGTGGAGGGCGGCCCTGAGCTCTGCCCAGGTGGAGGCCCAGCTGAGGGTGCTGGTGGCCGGGACCGTGAGGGCAGGGGAGGCAAAGAGGCAGACTGGGCACAAACTGCAGCAGAGCAGCTGAACCCCATCAAGGGTGTTGAAGCTTTTACTTCTCACATAAGAGGTGTTTGGATTCCAACAACGCAACAAGCAGAGTGATTTAGAATCTCTGCCTCCCTTGACCACACGGAGAAGAGAACATCCGCTCTGCTGTGAAACTGCAACCCACCCCCTCCCACCCGCACGGGCCTGCCCTCTCCCCAGCCAGCTGCTCCTCAGCACTCACCACTCCAACGGACCTCTTCAGCTGCCGTGGTGCCTCAGCGCGTGGTCCTTGGCTATGCCCCCATTACAGGGCGGGAGGGGGTGCTATGTATTTCCGGAATAAATGAATGAATGAATGAACGCTGACTGAATATAAATTTTAAGTGAACGATGACCCATATATTGACTAAACTCATAAGACTTGACAAGTACTAATTATTTTTTAAGACTCACAAATCAACAATTGACACTTTAAAAGTCTACTTGAGAAAGAAACTTTAAAATTAAAGAAAAGGGAACTACTGACCCCCACGGTGTGTTATGCTCCGTTGTGTCAGGGGACTGTCAGCACATTCTGAGGTCTGTATGTACTGCTTCATTGGCGCACGCCAGTGCTTGCCTTGGACTCTTGGGGCACTGACATCGTGCACAAAAAGATACACACCGGGCCTAAGAAGGCACAGGCTCGAGGGGCAGGGGGACAGCGGGACGGCAGGGAGCAGAACTAGGGGAGGGGCTGGGCTGGCGGCTGCGTGCACACAGACCCTCTCCCGGGCCAGCGGGGCTCCGGGAAGACACTCAGGAAACAAAGGGAAGAGTCACTTGAGCTGAAAACCCTAGTCTCACTGAGGGCCGCAGGCCCTGGGATCCTGGCTCTCATCTGATCCCACGACACCGGAGAGAACTAGCTTGCCTCTGGCTCCTTGCACCGCGGGAGGTAAAAGCAGCGGCTCCTTCCCACAGTCTCCCTTTGTTTCCTTCCGGAAAGGCACCCACGCTGTTTTGTTTCCCACTGAACCGGCCCCTCCCAGTGCCAGCTCCCCGGGCCTCAGCTCCAGCACCAGGGAGCTCCAAAAGTGAACAGCAGAGATGAGGACCCTGAAGGAGCCGCTCTGGGCCTTGGCGCGGGGGCTTCCTATCCGAGTCCGCAGACCGGGGCCACTGCACTCCACCACAGCCAGACCTCTAGGAACACGCACATTCTTCCAAGTGGGAAAAAGAGAGACAACCACTGGCTACCTAAAGCCTGTCAATACAGGGTTCTTCTAATCACAAGACCTCCCAGTGAATTTTTATGATGGCACGTTTTTGCAGAAGACTGCAGAGTGGCAGCGGTGGGTGCAGAGCCCCCTTGCAGAGAGGTTTAAGCGGAAGCTGCTCACGTGGATTACAGAATCCTAGCCCTCTCTCTGTGTCCTCAACACACACGGAAAGTCGCCTCATCTTTGATATCCATTTTCAGTTCTGAATTTCATAATTCACACCACCTTTAAACCCCCCTCTCTAACTGTTCTCGACACACAGAAAATAGAGCACGTTTATGGAAGGATTGACTTCAACTCTGAAATGAAATTCCTTCAAATGCCAGGATTGCTACATCAACTCAAGGCCAGAACAGAGCTGGCACATCCCAATAGGTCTCATTCACTGCTGGCTTTTCTCTCGGGTGTAAGGTGTTTGGGTAAAAGCACATGCTGGTACTCGAACCAAAGAAAAACCGGCCGTGGAAGACACCCACACGTCCCGCGTTGTAGCATCACTTTAGAGAACATTTCCGGGGTTTTGTTGTCACTGTGGTGGGTTTTTTTTCTTTCAGTTGACCATTTTGAGTCAAAAAAATGCTTTCCTGGTGACAAAGTTTTTAAAGTCTACTTCAGATTTGCTGAAAATTGGAAAAGCCGCCACCTTTATTTTGGTTGGACAAACATGTAGGTCACATGTTACAAACAACTTTAATAACGCCTTAGTATTAAAGCTTTATAGATAATTCTGCAGCACGAGGCTTTAGCCCATTACCATCTCACCAAAACATCTCATCCACACCAGAATCTCACGCACTCTCAGTATTTAAATCCCACTTCGAGGTTGTGTTATGGGGCTGACTGCGCGGCTGACTCAGCCCCCTTGGCGAACGTACCTGAGGACCGCACAAGTCAGCCTGCCCCGCCAACCATGACATGGCGCACAGAGACGAGGGACTTTACCTGGGTGGAGCTGATAAGAGCCACTGTGATGCCATCTAACCAAATACTTCCAACCATTCACTGCAAACCACCCCTCTGAATCCATACCAGGGTCAGCCGGTACAGCCCCCGGGGCCCTGGGCAAAGGCGCGGGCCACACACAGAGACATCCTTCCTTAGCTCGCGCTCCCCAAGGAGGCCAATTAGTGCACTTTCTCCAGCAGTCCCAGTCGGCAGGCTGACAAAGGCGATTCTCTCCCTTCGTGCTCAGGAGAGGAAAGCAATAGTATACTTAACGCAAAGCAGTACAGAAGAAGCATGCATAATTCATGGGGAGACCTTTAGCCTGCTGTTGCTAAGGGCCCTTGAATTATTTAGTCAGGCAGCACACAGCCACAGAAACTGCACGCTGGAGGTACAAATGCAGAGGAAGAAACCCTGAGCAGGGCCTTCCAACATGCTGCTCTCTTTCAGTCATTTGCTTTTTGTTAAACTAGCAGCAGTAAAGGAAGAAAATAAATACCTGTAGCTTTTTATAATAATTACGAGGTTTTAAAACTCTTATTTCCCTGTGTATCTTAAATTTTTTTTTTTGGTGAGGAAGATTGGCCCTGAGCTAATATCCATGCCCATCTTCCTCTACTTTATATGTGGACGCCTGCCACAGCACGGCTTGATAAGCAGTGCGTAGGTCTGTGCCCAGGATCCGAACCTGTGAACCCTGGGCTGCCAAATTGGAGCACGTGAACTTAACCACTACGCCACTGGGCCGGCCCCAAATTAAAAATTTTTTAATCCTATAAACATAAAACCTATCTTTTTTTTTTTTTTATTGTGAAATTTTTGTTGTACTTTATTGTTTGTCAGTCACCATATAAGTGCATCCCTCCACCCCTTGTGGCCACTCCCCACCCCCCTAGCCCTTGGTCACCACCAAACAGTTCTATCTGTCCGTGTGTTGGTTTATCTTCCACATATGAGTGAAATCATGCACTGTTTGTCTTTCTCTTTCTGGCTTATTTCACTTAACATAATACCCTCCGGGTCCATCCATGTTGTTGCAAATGGGACGATTTTGTCTTTTCATAAAACCTATCTTTTTAATGAGATGGTGATCAACAAAAACTGCATGGTACCAGGACTAAGTATTAGTTAGGTAACAAGCAGCTACACGAAACAGAACCACTTATAACTGTAAGCAGCATTTTTAGGTCAAAGCAAAGCGTGCACATGACTGTGTTCCACGAAAGCCTTATTTCCAAAAGCTGGCGGGGGAGGATCAGCTCCAGGCTGACTCCGGCTCTAGACTCCTGGATGGCCACTGCTACACGAACAACTGCAACTGATGACTGTTCTATTAAAAGATGTTAAGTCAATCTCAACATTTTCCAAGGAACCAATTCTGGAAAAGGGTGTAAAGGTGAAGCTTAGCCTCAGTTGGTCCTACCTTCCTATCAATGTCCTTTTTGACCTCAGGTTTCAAATTTCCAAAGCACATGAAGACACGCCCACAACCATTCACCAGCGAGGCAGCAGAGCACAGGAGGGGCAGCAGCGAGCCAGGCCGTTTCTGGCCCTGTGACCTAGGGTAGGCCCCAGTCCCTCTGTGCCTCCGTCCCCTCGTCTGCACAGGGCTCCTCGGGTTGCCGTGAGGACAGCACTAGTGAGATGCGAAGGTCCCTGGAGCCATACCTGGCACGGCAGGTGCTCAGAAGGGCAGAGTGATGAGTACAGCTCAACAAAGCTGGGGTGAGAGGACACTGGACACGAGACGCCGTGGGCAACACCTGCACTCGCACTACAGCTGCCGCTGCCATGGGCCATACGTGCCACCCTTTTGGGGCAACTTTTTATTTTGATATAATTTCAAACTTGCAGAAAGGTTATAAGAATAGTAAAAGGAACTCCCATACACCCTTCACCCAGATTCACCAAACGTCTACATTGTGTTCTGTTTGCTATAGCATTCTCTCTGTCTCTCCCCCTCTCATTCCCTTTTTCCCATTCTCCTTTACACACACACACACATAAGTTCTTCTGATCTATTTGAGATTAAGTTGGAGACAGCATACCTCTTTGCCCCTAAATACTTCAGTGTGTATTTCCAAAGAATAAGGACATTCTCTTTCATAACCACAGTAGAGCCTTCAAAATTGGGAAAAGTAGCACAGTCCATATTCCAATTTCATCAATAATGTCCTTTCTAGCTACTTCCTCCCAGGTCCAGGATCGAATTCAGGATCACCTAGTTGTCATGTCTCTTTTAAAGCTCCTAGCCTTTCCTTGTGTTTCTAGACCTAGACACAGGCCAGTTCTTTGGGAGGCTGTCCCCCAGTTTGGGTTGTCTGCTGTTTCCTTGTGGGTTGGCAGGAATACTCCAGAGGTGACGTACGTCCTTCTTGGTACCGCTCATTAGGAGACACATGATGTCAGTTTATTGCCACATTGGTGATGCCCGGTTAGGGTGCAGGTTTCTCCACTGGAGAGTTACTATCTTCCCCTGTGAGATGATGTATATATCTTGTTCCTCATCAAGCTTGTCTCCACCTCTCTGGCATCCAGTGATGCTTTCCTTAGGCCATCATTCCTCCTCCATTTTCAGTTGGCATCTACTGTAAGAAAGAGCTTTCCCTTCTTCTCCATTTGTTATAAATTCATTTATCTATATCAGTATGTACTCAATGAATTTTTGTTTTATTCAATGGCTTATAATCCATAAACATCTGTTTTTTTTTTGTTTGCTTTATGCTCTGCCTCCCTTCAAGTTAGTACCTGGGTCCTTCTGGTAAGTTTTCATCATGCATTGAGCACTTCCTTATTTTCTGGTGTACAAAAAACTGTGCCAGCTCATTTTGTACTTTCCCTGCCCCAGCCCAGGAATCAGTCTTTGCTCCAAGGAGCCTGGTTCCTTTCACTGAAGAATGGTATTTAGACACTAACATCTAGACACAAGGGGTGTTCATCGCTACTGAGGGGTTTCATTGCTTCCAGGCCCTTCCAATGGACAGAGCTAGGAAATATTGATACATACCCCCCCAAACACACACATGAATACACAGATGTGCATGTATCTCTACGTTTATTTCTACATCTATACATCCACCTGTTACAACTATGAGTTCACACGGACACCTCCAACTCCACCCCAGCCCCAAGCGCATCCCCTTTTCCATATGTGTAACTAACTCCCTCCCCGATGGTGGAGAACTGGGCTCCCATTATCCTTGATGTATTTACTCATTTGCTCAAGCATAGAATACACTTGAACTATCTACAAGTTAGTTTAAGAACTGCTAACCCATACCTGCAAAAAACAACCTACTAACTAGAGTTTAATCTTTGTTTATAGTTCTTTTTTACATAAAACATGTATACAGTGAAATGCACGGTCTTAGGTGCAGGACTCAATGAGTTTTAAAATGATGTCGTCTACTTTTTAAAGCCTGCGCCTGCTCACCAAGTGAACTTGTCCACCCTTCAAACTGACCAGGCCTTGAGATACCTGAGATAGCCCTGGAGAGCAGGTAAAACACCTTACAATTCATATGGAACCCTCAATGTATACTGTACTTCCGTATACTTCCAAGAAGTATGTGGGCCAGAAGAAATGTGGGCCTGAACAGGAGAAATCTAAATTCTGAGTCTTCCCTGGAGTCAGTACTAGAAAAGTCTGATTTATAACTGTTCTGGCAGAGCAGAGTAAAACAAACTTTCCACATCTGAAATGACACAGTCCTTCTGGAGAGTGAAATGCCAAGCAGATGGGGGTGAAATGCTGCAAGAGCTCACAAGGCCACGTGAGTAGGCAGAAGAGGCACCAAAAAGGGTCGGTGTGGGAAGTGTGAGGCGACAAGTGGAGACGAGTGAATTTTGTCACTTGTTACACTGAATTTTCAGGATTCTAGGCTCAGAGCTATCAACTATGACCACAAGCGGCTGGCAGACTAAAGGTGGTATCTGACCACAGGGAGCCTCCGTGACTCACCAAAAGGGGACACAGGACATTTTTCAAAGATTAGCCTTAATCAAATTCATTTATGCTGACTTGAACAAAAAATTTACATTATTCACTTACTAATTAATTCCTTTGTGAAATTCATGTATTTCATTTCAATGAATGAAATACACATATTTTATGAAGACGCTCTTTTATTCCCATGCCAAGGGCCACAACATGAAGTGTAGACCCTCCAACTGTGGCCTGTCCCTGTCTAGAGGACACTGCCCAATGGAGAAGCCCAAGCACCCCAAATGCGGGGCTCCAGGAAGAAGACTCAAAACTGGTGCTAAACTCTCCCCACAGCCAAGGTACGGCCACCCACACAGGAAACTCAAGGCAAGGCTCGAGCCCCTGCCTGCAGTGAGAAGAGGCAATGTCACCTTCCCGGACAGGGTGGGGCTGTAAGGCCGGCCATCAGGGAAGGAAAAGGATCAAGTGTATAAAATTACAAAGGATGCACGGGAAAGGCGCCCTCTCCATCAGGGATGGCACTTAGAGCTACTCCTGTAAGTGGAAAAGAGGTAATACTGAGACAAAGGAGAAGACCCACTTTATGTCAGGGGTAAACTGTGCAGTTTTTCAGCAATGGCAACCATGAGCCTGGGTTTTCTGGGACAGTTATGATTTCTCATAATTTTAATAATGACGATAATATGTTAGATGTAAAACTAAACACAATGTAATATTTGTACCTTTTATACAACTTCCAAATAAAATAATCAAATTTAAAAAGTCATTTGTCCAAAATTGGGTTCCAAAATTCTGGTCACCATGCTGGTTCCTGTACCCTGGGGGCCCTCAGCAACCCCACCCGCCCCCACAGGCAGCTCACCTGCTCTTCGTCCTGCAGAGGGGGCCACTGACAGGCAGGCTTCTAGAGCCCGCTGTCACTGGTTTATATTTCTCTAGGGGGTGGGGCCTGCCGCCATTGGCCAGCACATCTCCAGTGGGTGGAGCTCAAGGCTGGGTGCCCACCTCCCAGGCTTGCCCTCTTTCCCTCCCGCTTGCCTTGGGGATCTGTCCAGCCTGACTCTTCTATGGAATAAGCAGATGATCAGGGCTCCACTACATGGGAGAGCCAACCATTCTCTATGTTTTCTTCCTAAAACTGGGTGGGGACATTTAAGATAAGCAAGAGGTAAATGGGCCACTCTGACTCTCATTTAATCAACAGCTATTTGTTGAAGGTCTACTCTGTGGCAAGCTCTGTCCTAGGAGCCGGAGTCTCCAGCCCAGCTCCACCTGGCACAGGTGTGGTGCTTCACAGTGTGGGTTCCAGTCTCACTGCCTGGTTGAATCAGAGCCCCATTTTTCTGGCTGGGCATGGTACTCACCCTGTGTAACACTGCAGTAAGAACTACGGACCAGGGACCCAAGTCACAGGGAAACCGTGAGAACACCACTCCTTACCAAGTCACTATGAGTCACTTCACCTTTCTATAAATCTGTGGTAGTAAGTCTATACTGGTGTCATAGGAACACTGTGACAAACAGTACCAGACACGTAGTAGGCATTCAAAAATATTGACTGAATAAGTGGATCATGTGTCACAAATACAAGCTAATGAGCTGGTACAGGCTGAAAGGCATGTAACTTCAAATTACATATATCTTGCAGTTTTAATGCACAATTCATGAAATATTTTCTGCTTTATAAAATTTAAACATAAATCTAAAATCCCTATTGATCATTACCTAAAATCTGGGTCCTATCTCCCCTCCCCAGAGAAAATCCATCTTATTAATTTGGTGTTGATCCTTCCAAATATTTTTTAATGCTTTTACCAACATATATATGTTTCCATAGAAACAATGTGTATTGTTTAGGTATGTCACTAATTTTTATCTTTCTGAACTCCATTAGTTCTAAAAGGCCAGGCCATGTGATTGATATGCTTTGGGTTCTCCATTTAGATGATAATATCATTCAAGAAAAACAATTATTTGGTTTCTTCCTTTACAAATTTTTATTTATTTATTTATTTTTCCCCCCAAAGCCCCAGTAGATAGTTGTATGTCATAGCTGCACATCCTTCTAGTTGCTGTATGTGGGACGCAGCCTCAGCATGGCCGGAGAAGTGGTGCGTTGGTGTGCGCCTGGGATCCGAACCCGGGCCGCCAGCAGCAGAGCACACGCACTTAACCACTAAGCCACGGGGCCGGCCCACAAATTTTTCAATGTATTTCTTTTTCTTGCCTTAGAGTGTTGGTCAGAATCTCCAATACAATGTTAAATAGTTGCTGAGATAGGGAACATCCTTGTCTTATTCCTGGCTCTAATGGAGATGCTTCTAATGTTTGACTATTAAGGCTACCTTTTAAAGAACAGAGTGGGTACTTAGTTTATCAGAGGCTCCTTCAGCCTCTATTGTGATAATTATATGGTTTTACTCCTTTAACTTATTAATATAACACAATCTGTTTATGTGCCCATGATATTCCACTGCCAAAATGTAAGCCCCATGAAGTCAGGGACTTCGTTTTGTTCATCAATGTATCCCCGGTGCCCAGAACAGTTTTTAAAAGAAAGTAGGAGCTCAAAAAATAATTGTTAAATAAATGAATGGTGACTCAAATGGAAAATGTTGAACTATCTTTGCATTCCTCAAGGAAAATTCACTTCATAAGGATGCATTAAAAAAAAAAAAACACTGCTGGATTCAATTTACTAATACTTTATTTAGGAAGTTTCCATATTACTTCCTAAGTGAAATTGGCCACTAATTTAATTTTGTGCCATCCTTGTTCAGTTTTGGTATCAAGGTTACGCTAGCCTTGCAAAGTGAGTTCAGTAGCTTCCCATCTTCTATACCCTGTGTGGTGGACCATATTAAGTTCAAAATATTTGCTGCCCCTCCCTGTGGGAGGATTACCCATGCCCTCAGCATTGACGACAGGCTTGGCCCTGTGATGTGCTTTGGCCAACGAATGTGAGGGAGTATTAACATGCGCCACTTCGGGGGGGAGCTTTAGGAGCTAATGCCTGGTTCTGCCATGTCTTTTCCCTCTGCCACAAGACCCACAGTGTCCCACAGACCCACGGTGTCCCATAGAGGCATTTTTCCGACAGCCTGGCTCCTGGAGTGAAAACACTAAGAACAAAAACAAAGCCAAATTGCAGTAGGCATACATTGTAAGTAAGAAAGAAATTTTTGATTTTTAAAGCCACTAAGATTTTGGAGTTATTTGTTATTGCAACATTATTTATCCTAAGCTGATTAACATACTCACCTATAAATTGGTTTGGGCACAGTGCCTTTTGGGGGGTAAATCCTTGACTTCCAAATCATTTTTGCCTATGTTGATTTACGTAACCAAAGTTTCTTTTTCTTCCTAGGCCAACTTTGATCATTTATATTTTCTTAAAAGTTGTCCAATTGTTCTGGTAATCAAATGTATTAGTATAAATTTATTCACAGAATTTTCTTATAACTTTACTTCTTCTGTAACTGTAGCTAGGACCCCTTTTTCATTATTGATGTTATCTTTATCTTTTCTCTCTTTTTCCGGATCATATTTGCCAAAGACTTACCTTTTGGTTTTATTAATCAGCTATATTAAACAAACTGTTTGTTTTGTTTTATATTTTTTTAGTTTCTGCTTTATCTTTATTATTTCCTTAATCTTAATTTGCATTTATACTGTTCTGTTTTTTCACTACTTTCTTATGCGGGAAGCTTATTTCCTATATTTTCCAACTTTTCTTTTTTATAATACATGCATTTAATGCTACAAATTTTTCTCTGAAAGTCACTTTGGCTATATCTCACTGATGTTATTGTGAGATAACTGTAATAATTGTTAAACAGTTCTAAATTGTATTATAATTTCAATTTTAATTTTTTCCTTAACCTATGGATTACTTTGAAGTATAGTTTTAAACTTTCAAATGTATGGATTATTTTTTTGTTGTCTTTTTGTCTTGACATATTTAATTACATTGCTGTCATTAGATGTGATCTGTATGCTATAAATATTTTTTAAATTTGTAGCAACTGCATTTCTGGCATAGGATATAGTGAACTTTGGTGAATATTCTACACACCTTTGGGAAAAAAGTGTATTCCCTATTGGTGCAAAGTTCTGTATGTATAGCTGTTAGATTTAATTTGTCCGTTTTATCATTCAAGTACTCTGTGACCTTATTATTCTTTATCAGCTTGATCTCTCAGTTTCTGAAAAAGGTATACTACAGTCCCCCCGAGGAGTCCTTCTCCACTTTTATTGTAGTTCCATCTAATTTTGCTTCATAAATGCAACGCTCTGTTTTTGGTGCACACTGCCCTCTTTGTTCTTTTTTACTGTGTTTTCACTTTGAATTACTTTGCCTGATATTAATATTGTCATGCCAGTTTTCTTTTTTCTTAGTATCTGCTTGGTATATCTTCTTTCATTTAATGATTTTCAATCTACCTGTGTTGTCTTGTTTTAAAATTGGATTTGTAACGATCTCAATGGAGAGTGTCTCTCCTTTGAGCCCTTTCTCTTCCACTGATGGTGTAATCTTCAGGACCTGCCTAGGCTCCTTCTCCATCCAGTCCCTCCAGGCAATTTTATCCACTTCCAGGGTTAAATTATATTGGAAATGCAATTGAAACAACAATAGTAACACCAATAATGGCAGCTATCACTTGTAGAGCTCTTTATTATGTGCCAGGTACTGTTCTAAGTGCATCACATATATGAATTCATTTAATTCTCACAATAACTCTGTGAGCTGGTCCTAGTATCCCCATTTTAAAGATGAGAGAACTGAGGCACACAGCTAGCAGCAGTGTCGGGATTTAAACCTAGACAGTGTGGCCCCCAAGTTCATGCTCTTACTTACGCGTCCTATTGCCTCTCAGATCTCCACCCCCAGCTGTCTTCCAACTTTCTACTTATGTCATAGGTCTGAGACTCCCCTTTTCTGCATGATCTCTAATTATTCAAGTTTACCAAGGCATTAAATTCCACTGATAGACTGATGACTCCCAAATTTATGCTTCCAGGCCCACCCACTTTTCTGCATTCCACATTCATTTATCCAACTGTCTACACAACATCTCCACTTGGAAATTGAACGCGCGTCTCAAAAGTCTCAGGTCCAAAGCAGAACTTTTGTTAGTGCCCCCTGAGCCACTTCTCCCCACCACCCCTGCAAATGCCATGATCATCCCCCAGTCGCCCAAGCAAAAAGCCTGAGATCGGTTTTGGGTCCACTGTCAGCTCACTCCACACTCTCCCCATGGACACACAGCCATTCTCCCTCAGGTTTCCTGCTACCCCCAGCTGCTCCTTCTTGGCTTTTTCTTGGTTCCTCCTATCTCCCCAAACTCGTATTAGGGTTCACCTCAACTCATCTTTCAGGTCTCAGCTTTGCCCAGCCATGCTGACCTCTGGCTGAATTAGGCCCTGCTGCACCCTCGCATGGCTCCTCATCTCTTCCTTCACACCAGCATCACATCCCACTATAATCTGTCAGTGACCCAGAGGCATGCATGACCTTTCCACTGGCTTCTCTCTGATCTGATGGGTCACCTCATACACAAGTCCTCACAAAGTCTAGTATATTACTTCTCCCTCACCTTCTTTTGAACAATGAAGTCTATTTGAAGGTGACACATTAGCCTGAAATAATCTCAATTAATGCTGGTTTTAGATATTTATAGAGATCAGTCATCTAAAAGAAATGTTTTTTAAAAGACAAACAAACCAAGCCAGAGTTAGTATTTATTCTTAGGGGAACGACCTCAAGCTTTTTAGAGAGCAAGACATTAAGTGGCTACATAACGAAGATCACAAATGTAGTTACAAAACAATTTTTTTTTCTTTTCTTTTTTTGTGAGGAAGATTAGCCCTGAGCTAACATCCACTGCCAATCCTGCTCTTTTTGCTGAGGAAGACCGGCCCTGGGCTGACATCCGTGCCCAGCACCCTCCACCTTATATGGGACGCCAGCACAGCATGGCGTGACAAGCAGCGCATCAGTCTGTGCCCGGGATCCGAACCCGCGAACCCCGGGCTGCCGAAGCGGAGCACACGAACTTAACCACTACGTCTCCAGGCAGGATCCTACAAAACAATTTTTAAAATTCCATTTCCTAATGTCCATGGCTGTTTGTGGCTTATGATAACATTTCCAGTGAAAGCATCATACACAGATTCCAAAAGTGCTGTATCTCAACCAGTTCAGACAGAAGCCAAGATGACTCTGGGAAACTGTCAGCAACTTACAAACTGGCTCTAAAATGTATAAGGAAATACAAAGGGCCTGGAATAACCAAAGCAATCCTCAAGACACACAGAACTGAGACTGTACTACCAGATCTCAAAACGCACTACAGAGTGACAGTCATTACGACACGAGGTGCTGATCCAATGACAGACAAAGAGACCAATGGAACAGAAGACAGAGGCCAGAAACAGACCTGCAAATATATGATTCCCTGATAAAGGCGCTGCTTCAATTCAGTGGGGAAAGGATCCTCTTTCCAATAAACGGAGCTGGGTCAACTAGATCTTGTGTGGGAAGAAATGAATCTTGTCTCTAACTCACATCATACACAGAAAATCAGTTACAGATGATCAGAGATTTCAACGTGAAAGATAAAACAGTAATGGCTCTACTTTCATGGTCTGGGGAAGGGCAATGCCTGCTTTAAAAGGACATGAAAAGCATTACCAGGAAGGAAAAAATGATAAATTGGATGATATTAAGATCAAGAACTTTTGGTCATCAGAATACAGCACTAAGAGAATGAACAGGTAAGCTGCAGAGGGCTTACCTGCATGCATAAATCCAACACAGGAATCACTTCCAGAATATATTTCTAAAACTTGCTACAAATCAATAAGGAAAGGTAGATGATCTAATAGAAAAATGGGCATAAGTCTTGCATAGGCACTTCCCAAACAAGAATATTCAAACAGCTAAAAACATATGAGAAGGTGCTCAATTCATTAGCCATCAGGGAACTGCAAACTAAAACCACAGTCCAATGCCCCACATACCTATTCAATGACTAAAATGAAAACAGACAATATAGAGCACTGAGAGGATGTGGAATACCCAGAATTCTCCTACACTGCTGGTCGGTGTATACATTCTAAAATTATTTTGGAAAACTGGCAGTTTTTACCACAGCTCTCAATATACACAAACTCTATGACCAGCACATCACAACAGAAATGTGTGCAGATATCCACCAGAAGCCCTGCACAAGCATGTTACAGCAGCGCCACCTGTAACAGCCAAAAGTCAAAACCGACTCAACGCCACCAACAGCAGAATGGACAAGCGAACAGTGAGGTGTTTACACAGTGGAATAGCACAAGGAACAGTTGTTGATACACACAACATGTACAATGCTCACAAACCTAAGGTTCAATGAAAGCCAGACACTGAAGAGTGTACATTACAGGAATTCTTTTTTTTTTTAAATTCAAACACTGGCAAAAGTAACTGATGGTGTCGTGTCAGCAGTTAGGCTAGTGGTCAGCTTTGGGGGGTAGCGACTGAAAGGGGAGATGAGGAGGCTTCTGGGGTGCTGGTAATATATGTGTGTTCACTTTGTGAAAATTCCTCAAGCCAATTGTTAATTGTGTGTGTGCACTTTTGCTGTGTAAGTTATTCTTCAAGAAAAAAATTTTTTTTTTTTTGTGAGGAGATCAGCCCTGTGCTAACATCTGCCAATCTTCCTCTTTTATTTGCTGAGGAAGACTGGCCCTGGGCTAACTTCCATGCCCATCTTCCTCCACTCTACATGGGACGCCGCCACAGTACGGCTTGCCAAGCGGTGCGTCGGTGCGTGCCCAGGATCCGAACCGGCGAACCCTGGGCCGCTGCAGCGGAGCGCGCGCACTTAACCGCTTGCGCCACCGGGCCGGCCCCAAGAAAAAATTTTTATTACATGAAGAACAACTGTAATAAAAATGCATGTGAAGTTGTAGGTCTGTTTCTGGCCTGAATAAAATAGTATCATGAAACGTGAGAACAGAAGAAAAGAGCAGCATTTCTAAATTAGTATCATTCAATGTAAAATGTAACTTTGTATAATGAAATTAATTATGTACTCTAATTAGACATCTGTTATCCACATTCCTTTCTACATGTGTTACCTACATTTTATATATTCAAATTGGCCAACATTGAGTTTTGGGGACTTGTCATTAGAAAAAAATGAGGGAGTGTCCTAAGTGAACACCCCTGCTGGGTGTTCAAGCCACCGTGTTGGTGGGGTCCGTGAGCCGTGCACCCGTGCTTTCGCATTTCCCCCAGCACCTGGGAAAGTGGCCGGCACACACAGATCTGCGGAGGAGTGAAGGATGACACGCCCTGAAAGAGCAGCGGTCTGAGAATGAGAGACCAAGTCTGGAGCAAAGCTGGCAGAAGGGGTTCAGGGCGTACCGGGCACCATGTAGAGGCCCCGGTCCCGGCCTCCTCCTTCCAGCCACCAGCAGGACACAGGTGGGGAGCCAGGCCAGACCCAGCCTCCCCAAATTCCGGCCATTTCTCCACGGTGAGTGCTTAAAGATAAACCACTGCTGGCGTCAGTGAAATGGAGCTCGATTAATGTGAACTAACTCAAAGGGATGCCTTTTCACAGCTGGGAAAACAGCAGGGTTGTCATATCTGGCTACTCTTAAAACATTCACATGGAAGCTTTTCACCACCACAGAAGCAGGACAAGTGACATCACACAGATTTGCTTTAGTGGTGGGAACACACTGAGTGCTGACATGCCTAAGCTGAAGCTACACGACAACCAGCTCGGGCCTCAGCCAACTCCAAGCTCCCATCTGCGTCCCTGGCCTGCAGGAACCACACCCAAAGACATCTTCTTTGAGGAAACACGGTGATAACAACACACCATGCCGTGGGCAAGCACATGGGCTGCTGCCAGGCCACGAGGGTCAGATTCCCTACCCCTCTGACCAACCGCGAGGCCTCAGCGCCTTGGCTGTCCACCTCAGACCGGGAGCCACCTGCTCGCGTGGCTATAGTGAGGACTGCATGCATTAAAGTGTGTGAAGCGCCAAGGAGAGCACCTGATCCTGGCCTGTGCTCAGCCAGTACCGCCACCAACACCAGCATCACCCAAAGCCTCTCCTATCCTGAGGAAATTCACTAATGACATCCAATTACGTCTCTGGTGTTTCTCTGTATGACGCTGGTCAAGCCAAGAATCCCTCCCAAGAAGGTAAGCTCCCCAAATTCCCTCCAAGACTGCTCCCATGTGCCCAATACTGAGCTGGGTATGGATACACCAGGGACAGGGCTGGGGGGTGAGAACCGACTCTGGGTTGTGAGGGCAGTTTTTACCCTACAGGTAATGGGAAATCACTGAAGTTCTTTGTGTAAGGAAGTGTCATAACTCGAGTTTTGTTGTGAATTTTACAGATTATATCCCATAATTATAGTAAAAAATGCATCACAAGAAGTCTGTGTCTGGTCACTATGGAGTAACTGGGACCAGACTTCCCCTCCTGCTATATATTACTAGAAAACTTGGCAAAATAGATGAAGCAACAGTTCTCAGAAATTGGACCACAGTCACTACAAGACTGATTCCTGATGGAAAGAAATCAATGAGGTAAGCCCTGAGATCAGCCGGCCACCTGCCAGGAGGCCCTTTACAAACTGCAGCACAGGGAGGGGGAGCCCAAGTCAATTCTGGCTCTTTAACTGAGCTGAAGAGACAGAGACTAGAACTGGGGAAGGCCAGGGTGGTTGGAATTTGCAGGTGCCAGAAGAACAGCGCTAGTTGAGGAAGAGCTCCAGAGATCTCCAAGGAGACCCCTTGAGTCTGCTGCTGAATGCTAAGTTGTGCATGCACAGAGTGAAACCCCACGAGGCCAGACAAAGAACAGCGGGAAGCTGCAGGCTGAAGAGTGTCCAGAACTCATACAGGGTTGGGAGATTTTCAAGTCCCAACTGGCTCTTGTTGAATACCTGGCCTTCAAAGGAGACCCTATATATGTTAGGCTTAAGTAGTGAGACTAAACTAGCCTACAGTAAAAACTACTTTACTTACTACTTTCCCCTAAAAACAAGCCTCAAAGGAATCAAGCCAATCCATAAGCACCTTAACTATTGAAAACAAACCTCTATACTCTTCAAAGGAAGACAACAAAATCTAGCACCCAGTCGAAAATCACTAGACATGTGAAGTTGTAGAAAAATGTGACCCTACCCAGGAGAAAAATCAGTCAGTAGAAAGGACCCAGGAATAACAGTTGATGATGAGTCAGCAAACAAGTCTGAAGACACTCAGGGATGCTGTAAACACGCTCAAGGGTTTAAAGGGAAGCATGAACACAATGAGGAGAGAAGTGAAGGATTATAAAAGAGCTAGAAATACAAAATACAATCTCTGAAATGAATAGTGCACAGGATGGAATTAATCATATTAGACACTGCAGAAGAACAGATCAGTGAACTTAAAGACAGAGCAAAAGAAACTGAAACAGGAAACATATGGAGGAAAAAAAAGAATGAAAATGAACAAGTCTCAATGGCCTGTAGGAAAAGCTCAAGTGGCCTAATGTAGGTACTTGTAATTCAAGTCTCCAAAGCAGGGGAGGATGAAAAATATCTGACTTGCAACAAACCTCAAACAGCATATTCACAAACAAAACCAACCCAAGACTCATCACAATTAAACTGCTGGAAAACAGTGATAAAGAGAAAATCTTAAAAGCTTTCTTCTAAGTCATCTGCCCAGAGGCATACACTTTATCTTCTTACAGTTTATCTAGCTTGAGGGTCAGGGCTTTTTTTCCTAATCTGCACAAAAGCTACTCAGGTAGAGCCCTTGAGAAAAGCCACTGAGCCTTCCTCAATCTCAGGGTCTGCTTTTAGACCTTTCCTCTAAATTATTTTGGCCAATAAGATTTTCAACCCAATCTAATTAATACTTTCTCTCAGCAACTTTATACATATTCTCCTGAGAGTGAATCTGTTAAAATTTCCAGACCATTTTGAAAGTCCTTAGGTAAAAGGCTTCAAATATTTAAAACAATGTTAATTACGTTAGTAAGCTCTTTATTAAAGTATAACACATACAGAAAAGTGCATAAATAAGTGTATAACTCCCTGGGTTTTCACAAGTGAACACACCCACGTAACCAGCTCCCAGACCAAGAGGCAGGACGTGAGCGGCCCCGGGAGCTGCACAGGGTGACTGCTTCCCTGATGGGGACACACGGCTCACTAAAACAGTCCTTACACTGTTTTTCACGGTACAGTTTCATAAGAGAGGCTTGTTCCCCCAAGAATCAAACTAACCAATTCCCTTGGAGTGGGAAGGATACACTCTTGCTTCCAGGTAGGGCCTCTGGGGGGAGGATGAGGAATGGACACAGGAGGGGTACAAAGGGGACCTCCACTGAGATTTTAATGCTTTAGAAAAAAAGTTGAGGGCCGGCCCCGTGGCTCAGCGGTTAAGTGCGCGTGCTCCGCCACTGGTGGCCCGGGTTCGGATCCTGGGTGCGCACCGATGCACCGCATTTCCGGCCATGCTGAGGCCGCGTCCCACATACAGCAAATAGAAGGATGTGCAACTATGACATACAACTATCTCCTGGAGCTTTGGGGGAAAAAAAGGAGGAGGATTGACAATAGATGTTAGCTCAGAGCCGGTCTTCCTCAGCAAAAAGAGGAGGATTGGCATGGATATTAGCTCAGGGCTGATCTTCCTCACAAAAAAAAAAAAAAAAAAGGGAAAAAAGGTCAGAAGCAAATATGCCCAAATGTTAACACGTGTCACTTTTGGGAGGTAGGTATGTGGTCATTGGTTTTATTACTTTTGAACTTCTGTTTGCTTAAAAAAATTTTCACAATATAAATAATTACTAATAAAAACTCTCTCCTAATATCTTGCAGAACTGGAAAGAAATAAGTACGTTGGAAGGCATCTTGGCAGAAATCAAGTCTCCCTGCTTCCCAAAACTCAAATCCACAGTCTAACTAGTGTTTACAAACACGTAGAACTGCGTACCCTATAAATACACTATGTTATTCTGGGCATAATTTTTAAGTTCAAAAGCAAACCATAAAGAATGTGATACATTAAACCAAAATAAAGAGTGCTGGTTAAAACAACTCCTCTCACACAGCATATTACATTTTAACATTCCATCACTACTATTGAGCAAACATTTTTGAAAAATGTGCAATTAGGCTACACTGTTTTTCTGATGAGGAAAATATGAATTCACCAACACTCACGGCACTGCTCTGAAACCTTTACATTTCTCATTCTCTTTCATAATTTTATAGAATGAAAACTCATTTGTCAAAAATATTAAAGACTATAATGCCTTACATGTTAAATATGGGTGCAGTTGGACCCTCTCCAATTACTCTAACAGCAGTGGGAACCCTCCCATCAGGCAGTCGTCATGACAGCTCACCAAGCAGCCTGACATCAGGGCCCTGATCCTGCACACGATCCTACCACGCGGGCAGAGAAGATGCCACTAGGCCAGAGGAAAGACCAAGACGCAGACAGAGAGAGAATGACATGCCCCACGAGGTCAGCCTGTGAGCTGTGCGGCTGTGGGCAGAACCCAACTTTCCCTTCATGGCCAGTGTCCCCATCCATGCGGTGTGAGCCCAGGGAAAGCCAGTCGAGGAATCCGGATGCGTGTGCAGTTGCACAGAAGGAGCCGGATACTTCCAGCAAGTAACCAAAAGCAACAGGGAGTTCTTCTGTGAGCTGCATTTACTCTCTCATGCAGGACGGTGTTCAAGGAGAGGCCCTTCAAACCCCAACCACCAGAAATAATAAGTCACTTCTAGAAAGTCACTTTACTATGAATCTGAAGCACGAGGCAAAGAGAGCCAGAGGCAGACCTAGACGGAGAGTGGGGCCAGATTTAGGCCAGAGGAAGGAGAGACCCTAAGCCTGGAGGTGAGAAATGGGGATCGTCCACTGGATCTGATCTAGACAGTGCCCACCGTCACTCGCTGGCTGTCCAGCAGGGTTACGGAGCGGGCAGAACCCGGAAAGACATGGCCCAGCAGCCATGTCCAGTGAGCTGTGCTAAGCCCTGGAGACCGAGCGGCTGGACCCGAGGCTCATCATGCGGTGCCCGGAGGAGCAGGTGAGAAGGAGGATTGGAAGGCTCGTGTCTGTGACGACCTGCTTTCCTTTCATCTCCTACTGAAAGCTCTATTTAAAAACAAAGCAACACAAACCAGCAAACGACAGCTCCCCAGGTAACTATGGGTAAGTGAAGATCACAGTCTCTCCTTTCCCCCCACCCACTGCAGGTGGGGGCAGAGGGTGTGTGTGTAAAAATCAGCCACAAACTTAACAAAAGCAACCAAAGAAGTGGGCACAGTGTCATGCCATAAGCTTCAAACAAGAAAAAGAAAAAAGGGAGGGAGAAAAAGCCAAGGAAAGACAAAAATAAAACGGTTTTGACACCTTCTATGTCTGACCCACCCCTGAGTTCCCAGCAGCTGTCCTGGGGAAGGAAGGTGAGTCAACAAAACCCTGACCATTCTCGTTACAGCAGGATAACGGGGAAGCTGGGGGGGTCAAGGATAAACCCTGGTGGGTAGAGCCCCAACTGGCACTGAGGATCGCGGCTCAGGCAGGAAGGACACAGAGGACTCAGTGCTGCGGCCTCTCTGGGCTCGAGAAGGTCAGCACCGGAAAGCCCAGAGATCAGGGCCCCGGGACTGCTGACATCCGTAGGCGGGAGGATGAACTGACAGTGGGTGAATGTAAGCGGGGTGGCTGGGTGGGTGGATGGATGGATACAAGAAGGTATATAACACGAAAAGGCAAACACAAAGTCTGGTGTGGAAGAAAACACAGCCTAAAGAACTTGAAAATTCTTCATGTTCTATGAGAGAAAGGGGAGAATGCAGAGCTGACAAAATAAACTGAGGACAAAATCAATACTATTACAGAACCAATAAAAAGTAAAAAAGAGGCGAGATACGTCTGAAAATCAAGTTGATGACACAGTAAAAAGACGTACAACCAAATTGCCTTGAGTACAATGAGAACTGACTGGCTCTCTCAAAGAAGCAGAAACAGGAGAATCAGAACAACCTGTGGGCTCTTAGAAACCTCCCTGGGGAGTCCAAGGAAAGACCCTGAGAAGGGAGAGTCGGTAAAAGCACTGAGGGTGAGCCTTCCGTCCTCCATTTAATGCAGATCTGCGGCTCACATGGGGTGGGGCGACGTTCTGGTTAGGAAGCCACAGTTACACCTCTGCCAGCGAAATGCAACCTGTGACGACTGGACGACGGACCTGGGAGGGATGGGAACAGAGCGGGGAGAAAGTGTGGAGGAGCTGCTGTCCACGCTTCCCACGGGGATCGGAGCTGTACTCTCCAGAGACGGAAGCACCTGAGAAGCGCAGGAGCAGCAGGGAAGCCGAGCAGCCAGAGTCCGGGAGAGGCCGGCCAGGCACGGGGTCTGGGTTCTGTCTGCCAGACGGGACACCGTGTGAGAGACCTGACCCGCACTGACGACATGATGCGTCTGCTGGCGCGGCTCCGACCTGCTGTCTAAACCGCTCTCTGTATGAACATCTGGGGAGATGTTCACCTATTTCTGGGATGTTGGATTTGAGTTGATTTTTTTTTAACCATTTCTGTTTTACTTTTCTTATTACTTAAATTATTTATAATGCATATGTATAATCTTACCAAGAAAGGTCATTTTCCTCAATTATTAAATAACTAAAATAAAGTGGCTATTAAAGGTTCAGTGACTTGGAGGAAAGATCTGGCTTCAGAGCAGGCACATCTGCTCCGGCCATGCCCCTGCTGCCACGCTCTGCACGACCCTACCTCTCAGAGCCTCGGCTCCCTCCCCATCCCTGCCTCGGGCATGAACAGAATCAACAGTCTGTCTCTCTGAGGTCTGGCTTCTCTCGCCGAGCACAGTCCCTGAGGCGCATCCGTGCTAAAGCGTGCAGTTGTGGCAGGTACAGCCTCATCGCCCTAGTGTTCTATTGTGTGCGTATCCCAGACTTATCAGCTATTTTCCTGCTGATGGACCTCTGGACCTGCCTACCAGGGTGGTCATTAAGATGGAAATGAAACAGAGCATGTCATGACAGGCACAGGGGCTGGCACACAGCATATGCTCTCTGAGGGGCTGTGGCCTCCATGGTCCTCACCGTCAACGGCTCCAGCTGGGCCTCCTCACTAGGCTCTTCTAGCCCCTGAGCCTCACTCAGAAAATGCCAGGGGATGAAGGTCTGAATTGCTTTGTAGTGGTCAGAAATCCTTCTGCAGAAGTTGTGCAAATCTACCGGATAAAGAATTAATATCCAAAATATACAAAGAACTCATACAACTCAATAACAAAAAACCAAATAACCAAATTAAAAATGAGCAAAGGGCTTGAATGGATATTTTTCCAAAGAAGACATATGAACGGCCAACAGGTACATGAAAAGATGCTCAACATCACTAAACTTCAGGGAAATGCAAATCAAAACCACAATGAGCTATCACCTCACACCTGTTAGAATGGCTATTATCAAAGAGACAAGAGATAACAAGTGTTGGCAAGGATTTGGAGAAAAGGGAACCCTTGTGCACTGTTGGTGGGAATGTAAATTGGTGTAGCCACTGTGGAAAACAGTATAGAGGTTCCCCAAAAAATTAAAAATAGGGGGCCAGCCTGGTGGCACAGTGGTTAAGTTCACACGCTCTGCTTCGGTGGCCTGGGGTTTGCAGGTTCGGATCCCAGATGCAGACCTGTGCACCGCTTATCAAGCCATGCTGTGGCAGGTGTCCCACATACAAAATAAAGGAAGATGGGCACAGATGTTAGCTCAGGGCCAATCTTCCTCAGCAAAAAGAGGAGGATTGGCAATGGATGTTAGCTCAGGGCTGATCTTCCTCACACATGCACAAAAAAAATTACAAATAGAACTACCATATGATCCAGCAATTCCACTTCTGGGTACTTATCCCAAGGAATTGAAATCATGATCTCAAAAGAAATCTGTACTCCCGTGTTCACTGCAGCATTATTCACAATAGCCAAGATATGGAAACAACTTAACTGTCTACCGACAGATGAATGGACAAAGAAATTATAGTATATACATATAATGGAATATTATTTGGTCTTAAAAAGGAAGGAAATCCTGCCTTTGAGACACTGTGGATAAACCTGGAGGACATTATGCTAGGTGAAATCAGCCAGGTACAGAAAGCTAAATACTGCATGATCTCACTTCTATGTGGAATCTAAAATAGACAAACTCATAGAAGCAGAGAGTAGAATGGTGGTTACCAGGGGCTGGGGGGAGGAGGACATGGGGAGATGTTGGTCAAGGTATACAAAGTTTCAGCTACAGATGAATAAGTTCTGGGGATCTAAGGTACAGCATGGTGACCATAGCTAATAATACTCTATTATATACTTGAACTTTGCTAAGAGAGTCGATTTTAAGCGTTTTCACCACACACAAAAAAGGTAACTCTGTGAGGTGATGGGATGTGTCAAGTAGCTTGATCGCAGTGATCAATTCACAATGTATACATATATCAAATCATCACATCACATACTTTAGATACATACAATTTTTATTTGTCAATTATGCCTCAATAAAGCTAGAAAAAAATAAAATAAAGTAATTTAAAAAGGAAAAAAGAAAGAAAAGAAGTCCTCACGCAGGAAATAGTTACTGGTAAGAGAAGTGAGTCAGAAGAACACACAGGCCAGGTACTGAGCACCATCAAGAACGTGTGGCCTGGGCCGGCCCCGTGGCTTAGCGGTTAAGTGCGTGCGCTCCGCTGCCGGCGGCCCGGGTTCGGATCCCGGGTGCGCACCGAGGCACCACTCCTCCAGCCATGCTGAGGCCGCGTCCCACGTACAGCAACTAGAAGGATGTGCAGCTATGACAGACAACTATGTACTGGGGCTTTGGGGGAAAAATAAAATAAATAAAATCTTAAAAACAAAAACAAACAAAAAAAAAAACGTGTGGCCTGAGCCACAGCTCCCATCTTTTTGACGGTGTCTTTCACAAGGCCCAAGTTTTGCCGGCCCTGTGGCTCAGCAGTTAAGTGCATGCGCTCCGCTGGCAGCAGCCCGGGTTCGGATCCCGGGTGCGCACCAACGCACCGCTTCTCCGGCCATGCTGAGGCCACGTCCCACATACGGCAACTAGAAGGATGTGCAACTGTGACATACAACTATCTACTGGGGCTTTGGGGATAAAAAGGAGGAGGATTGGCGATAGACGTTAGCTCAGAGCCAGTCTTCCTCAGCAAAAAAAAAGAGGAGGATTAGCATGGATGTTAGCTCAGGGCTGATCTTCCTCACAAAAAAAAAAAAAAAAAACAAGGCCCAAGTTTTATGATATAATCTTAGTGATTTAAGAATAATTGGCATAAAAAGACATATTTGGTTGCATTCCACTTTGATTACAATTCTTCAATGATCCTAACCTGCTAGCACAACGTCTTAGCTACCAGTTACAAAGGAATTAACTAGCAGGTGGCCAGTCTCCATCGGACGGACCCGCATCTCCCCGCCACTGAGGTCTTAGGACTGAGCTGGGTCGGGCAAGGCCCCAGAGTTTACAAAGCCAAGGTCGGTGTTCCTGGGACAGCTCCACAGGCTCTGGCTGGTCAGGGCTCTTCCGCTGCCAGGTGACAAGGAGCTCCATGCACGGCCTTCCCTGTCACTTCCCAGCCTGCCAGCCCCTGGGCACACACCCACCAGCCACCTTCCTGACACCGTATCACTTGACTAAGTTGCCCTCCATTGGAAAGGGCAGACACAGAAAAGCAGGGTGGAGACTAGATTTAAAATCAAAGGCCAGGGCCGGCCCCGTGGCTTAGCGGTTAAGTGTGCGCGCTCCGCTACTGGCAGGCCGGGTTCAGATCCCGGGCGTGCACCGACGCACTGCTTCTCTGGCCATGCTGAGGCCGCGTCCCACATACAGCAACTAGAAGGATGTGCAACTATGACATACAACTATCCACTGGAGCTTTGTGGGAAAAAAAACAAAAGGAGGAGGATTGGCAATAGATGTTAGCTCAGAGCTGGTCTTCCTCAGCAAAAAGAGGAGGATTAGCATGGATGTTAGCTCAGGGCTGATCTTCCTCACACACACACACACAAAAAAAATCAAAGGCCATCTCCATTCAGAAAACAAACAAGAATTAAAGAATGCACATCGTTTATCTCAGATATTATTTCTGATTTCAAAAAGGTCCCAGTTTCTATGTTAAAACAATAATCATAAATATAAGAAATTACTGCTTATTAGTTTATCGCATGTAGTTTACAATCTACTTCAAAAATATTTGTCCTTGTTAATCAGAGGTAGTCAACGGCAGCTTCTGGAGAAAGACAAAAGCAGCTGCCCACGTTTGCCCGGGGGAAGCCGGCTGCCGCCGGAAGAAGAGGCCAAGCCACGCTCAGGTCCTCAGGCCTCGGGGGCAGAAGCAGCACCAGACGGGCTGGCCACAGCCCCCACAATTCAACCAGACATTTCTGCTTTTATATTTTATTGAATGGGAAATGACTAAGCTTGTTTGCTTGCTTTTTGAGAGGGTTTTAATACAAAAGAAAAACGTTGAAAGCCACTATCCTAACCCAAGTCTTATTCCCATGCTCTGGCTGATGTCTGCACATACTGTAAATGCCTTAATTCAATCATTCACTCAAGAAATCCTTCTTGTGCCATCCAGAGCATGCCAGTGCTCTGCAGGGCGCTGAGGACAACACTGAAGCCACCGCATGGTGGCCACTTTCTAGTGGATGCTGGGAGCAGACAAAACCAGTGACAGATAAATAATTAAAACGCGGGACCTTGTGGGGCCGGCCTGGTGGCGCAAGCGGTTAAGTGCGCGTGCTCCGCTGCGGCGGCCTGGGGTTCGCTGGTTCGGATCCCGGGCGCGCGCCGACGCACTGCTTGGCAAGCCATGCTGTGGCGGCGTCCCATATAAAGTGGAGGAAGATGGGCACAGATGTTAGCCCAGGGCCGCCTTCCTCAGCAAAAAAAGAGGAGGATTGGCGGATGTTAGCACAGGGCTGATCTCCTCACAAAAAAAAAAACGCGGGACCTTGTACGCGGGACCTTGTGAGGAGCGTTGGAAGGAAATGAAGCAGGGCTGATACTCAGAATAAGGGGCGGGGTCAGCATAGGCTTCTCTGAGGGGCTGCCACAACGGGGAGAGCATGCCGGCAGCAGGACGGCACTGTGTGAGACCACCGGAGACCCTGTGTGCCTGAGAGGTCACAGGAGACCAGGGTGGGAGGGAGTGCTGGGGTGCTAACACACCCCACGGACAGCTGTGAGCAGGCAGCAGGCGGGGCCCAGGTTAGGGGTTAGGTGAGGAGCAAACCACAAAGGGGCAGGAGTTTAGGCGAAGAGAGCAGGGGAGAGGCTGCAGCCTCGTGGGCCCAGGAGGCAGAGACTGAGGAAAGGAAGGTCACAGACATGGACACAGACGTGATCCTATAGGACGGGAAACTCTGGGACCAGCACGCTTGGAGGGGTAAGCCGAGAGCAAGGTGGGACAAGTTAAGTTGGAGTGTTGAAGAAGCAGCCAAAGAGGAGGTGTTGCATGGACGTGTCACAGACCCAGAAGCAAGAGCCAAGTTCCTTCGCTGACTTTCTCCACGGTCACAGCCTGACATGTGCCTGTGGATGTGGGCGTTTACGTGAATGCTCCCTGACACTCCTGACTTCTCAACTTCAAAAGACGCATCCAGCAATGGCAGAAAACATCCTGGCCTTTCAAGGATGTCTGAGTTGGGTGGGAGCGGGAATCCTGGCAAAGCTGCTTAGCACAGAGTTAAAAAAAAAAAAAAAGGAAGAAAATATGAGAATAAACTTTTATTAAATAAAGCTGCATTGTGCAAAACTCCAGAAGCAGAGAATTGGAAGGCCCTCTCTGCCATCAACATTGGAAGGTCTTATTTCCTACCAGTCTCCTGCCACAACCTCCTCACACTTGTGTTTGAATGCTGTGGGTACTCGGTATGAATAACTGTTTGAATAATTCCCCACAAGGCAGATTAGTACATTTTTAAGCCTCTCTATACTGCTAGAATGTTCTTTCTTCTCTTGAGGCAGAATTTGCACCCTGGACCTCCCCGCCCGGGTCCTGGTTTGCCCCCCCAGAGACTGACCTCTGCTCCTTCCTTCACAGGGTGCTCTCCGGCTACGGGGAGCAGTCAGTATGGGCCCCTCTCCTTCTGAGAAAGTGAAAAAACACACTTCAAGTTGACAAAGATTGCAAAAATAGCATTGTCCAACTTCCTTAAAATAAAGCCACAAAACTTTATGGTGAGAACATACATAATAAAAGTATAATATTTGAAATGGAATACCACAGTTAAATGAGTCCAAATTATCTGACTAGGTTAACTGAGCACAAAATATTTCTGAGTGAGTGATTTATTAATCACCAGAGCCAGGCTGGATGACTAGGTGGGGATCAGCCCAATTTGTGGACAGGGTACTTTCCAAAGCTGGCTCCTGAGTCACTGCCCGGAGCTTGGGACGCCTTTTTCCCAAAGAAACCGTGTGCTGCTGGAGTGCCAGGCCCCCTTGGAGCCTGAACCTCCTGTACTACAGGAATATAAAATCATCTGTGTGGAAACACATTCTGAGTTTCCGCCTGGATCCTCTGAAGAAGCTCCTATCACAGCTGGGAAGGGCAGGCAGAAATGGGGTCTCCTCTTTCTGCATGAGGCATTCAGGAAGCAGGGGTCAGGAACTGGAGGGTCCAGGGCTAGAGCTGGGGCTATCGGGTAAGATGGGGTAGGAAGCGAGCACCGTGAGCCTCAGCAGCCAGGGGGCTTCCCTCCACGGGCTCTGGCGTCAGGCAGACCTCCAAGTCTGAATCCAGCCTCCTAGCTTGGTGCCCATGCGACCCTGGTCAATTCACTCTCTTTCTGCCTCAGTGTCTTTATCTGTAAAGATGGCGGAATATAATATATACCTCCTAGAACTAACATGCAAATTAAATAACTTTTCTTCTTATGATCAGAAAAGAAACTGAAGGTGGAAAAACAATAAAAGCATGAAAAGAATTAAATAAAACACATATGTGCCGTCTGGTGCAGCTCCTGGAATCCAGGGCGTGCTCATGAAATAGCGACTTCCTCCCTCCCCCGTGCCACCAAGGGACTCTCAGGGCGAAGGGCCCGTCCCCAGTGGCACCAGGGTCTGCAGAAGAGAAGAGAAGGAGGGACCAGCAGGGCGGAAAGCCCCCGCAGGGGAAGGGGAACCCCCGCCACCAGCCAGGACACCACTTCCTTAGACACACAGGGCTGTGAGTCAGGGGCTTCCCACACCTGGGAAGTTCAGTTTTTTTAAAAATTATAAAATAGACCATGTGATAAAACTCCCTGGAGTTCCTGCATTTATTGGTGACAGAAGAAAATTTCATAGATGAATAAAGCTTAATATTTATGATTAAATTGAACATATTAAATAAACTGAAATTTATAAATTTCCTGCAGAAATTAATGTCTTCTATTAGAAAAGATAAATTAGAACACAGTTGAAAGGGTAAACATGAATAGAATATTATAAAAACCCACTCACTTTTATCCTGGGTTTGGTTACAAGTCCTATTTCTTTTCATTAAGTAAGTTTTTCCCACTTCCAGCTTAAGAATGATTAAATGACATGATTTTCATTATATATAAAACAGGTAACATAATTCCTTTCATTAAAAAAAACAAATCCCCAAACATAAACTTTAGGATCTCTCAGGTCTCAGCATGTTTGTAACTCAAGACTCACTCCCTCCACACTTCCCACAGACGGACGGACGGACGGACTGCCGCGGGAGGGCTCCAGCTCTGCAGCCTCATTTACAAGAACCCTCTCTACGGCTCTGGGCTGAAGTCGGAGTGTGGGACAACAGAAAGGGTGGAGAAAACCACACTTGGTTTCTCTGTAACTCACACTAAGAGGGTGGCCTCGAGCCCCGTCCCCCTTCCAGCTCCAGCGGGTCTGCTGTCCTCTGTACCTCAGACCCACAGCCAGCACATAAAAGAAAATAAAGTGCTGATACTTTTGAATAAATTATAAAATTCAACTCTCAAAAAACCACAAAAACAGATTAATTAGAAACATGTAAAACAAAACAAAACAAAATGTGTGAGCATAAGGACTTTTATGAGTATTATAAGAAACAAGGAACATTTGGAAGAAACTTTCCAAATCATTTTGGAGAGTTTTTAAAAAATTATTGAACTAAAATGATAAGAGTTACATCAGAGAAACCTTAAGTGAAATAAGACACCTCTGGCCATTTCCTTTTTGGATCGGTTCCTTTAAAAGAATTCCCATGCACAAAATTATTTAAAGATGAAAGAAAGTTTTTGATTCCTCTTCATTCCACAACTCTCAATTCACCTACACATTTCCTAATAAAGGGAAATTTAGAACTGAGAGTCTCACTTGAATTTCCAGAATTGCTCACATTCAGCAAGAGCAAGAAATCTTCACTTGCTGGTCTAAAAGCTGGTTACACCATGAGGGACAGCATGTTCTAACCTGTCCGGTGCAGATATGCAATAGGGTGTGCTGCAGCCCAACGCCCCGGAGACTACAGGCGCTCGCTCCATCCCACCAAAGCCCAGATTCATAACATCTCTGCAACACACAGCTTCCAGAACACATGTCTCGGCCACCTGGGAGCGACTGAAAGCTCCCCCCACAAATTAGCCCTGACTAAAACCCTCCCCCACGGGGATGGGGAAAGGCAAAGAAAATATCTTTTTTGAGTGAGTCAATGGCAAATACACTTTCACAGTTTGAACACTTCATCAAAAAAATAAAAATATACATTAGAAATTGTGACTTACCACCGTCGGATACAGTTGCAGACTGAAAGAAAAGAGAGAGAGACATGAGTTAATTAAGCCTCATGACAAAAGTCAAGAAACAGAACGTCCATCTGAGGAACAAAACTGGGAGATTCTTTGGAAAGTTCTTGGTTCTCAGTGCCAGGTGTCTGAGGAAAACCAGATACCTCAGTGAGTCAAGAGTTACTCTCCCACTTCCTGAGTGGACTCCGCCCAAGCCGGGCAAACAGGGTGACATCAGGACAATGCGGAAGTCATCACCATTTTCATTTGAAAAGAACAAATCCCAGTACGTTTGACATCACAGTCTTAGTAACAGCCTCAGTGAAAACAGCTTTACAAATTTCGGTTGGATCAGCCAAAGGTTTGCTGTATCAAGGCGGCAGGTGATCCATCAACGCCGCTTGCTTGCAAGTTGGCCATGCCCAGTGCTGGGCACTGCCCTGGGCAGGTCACACCCCCCAGGCACCAGGCTACTAGGATCCCCTCCACTCTACAGGGCAGGGCCCAGGCCCAGAGAGGTGAAACAGCCCCGGGGAGATGGTAGAGCAGGGGTCAGCCCACAGCCGGGGCCTGGACCACCAGGCCCAGCCGTCCGCCAAGTGCTGGAGGAGCAGCCGTGAGCAGGTAGGTTGGGGGAGGTTTCCAAGGAGGGAGTAGGGAAGAGGGTGAGAGACCGGAGGAGAGGAGGTGGCTGGCTCAAAGGCACGCGGGACAAGAACAAACAAGTCTTTCCAGAGAGAGACGCAGGCAGTACTGGAAGGAGAAGGCTGTAGGGGAGGTCCTGGAAGGACAGACATACAGAATAACAAAAAGCTACAAGATGGTCTTTGATGGGAACATCTGGGAAAGTCAATTTGGGGATGCACTTGCAGGTCAGATAGCTCCACAGGGAAGGTTACTTCCCCCAGAGATGTGGAGGGAGAAGAATCCAGAGAAGCCAAGAAAGGGGAAGGAACCGGGGCTGAGGAAGGGGAGGATCTTGGGTGGCACAGACACCAGGAAGCGGTAGAGGAGCCAGTGCGGGAAGGACTGGGGAGCTGCAGGTTGGGCCGGTTCAGGGCAGAGGCAACTTGCGGCCTTGTTGAGATGTCCTGGTCACAGCACAGGCCACAGCTCCACAGAGCAGCACACAGGCAAAGGCCCCAGAGGCAGCGATCAGGCGCCCAGGTGCATCTACAGCTTCGCTGCGCAGGACCAGGTGTAAGGAAACCTCCAGCTCCGCAACAGGAATGAACCCACGTGCTTCTCAGTGGCCACAGAAGGATGCCTTCCTGGGGCTCAGTCCTTGTGCAGAATCCCCACGATTCCAGCTTAGAAACGGACTCGCACCACGTCCTCTCTCTGCAGAGAGGGGTGAGACCGGAGTGCAGGATGTGTGGAAGGCTTTGCCAAAAGCATGGCTGACAGCAGGACGTGAACGAGGAGAGGGCCTAGACCATCTGGCTTACCAAACAGAGCCTGCGCCTCCTCAGTGTGAGGCCACGCACGACACCCCTTTCCAAATCCCGGACCTTCCCCAACGAGCAGAGGTCATGTTTTAAGACCCCTAAGGGCAGAATTCAAACAAGTGAGGCCTAGAGGTACCCCTGGGTTAGCCAGGCTTCCAGTTAAAGCCCCCTTTGCCTACGACAGAGGCACCATTCGTCCTCCACCTCGCGAGAGTGAAAGCATATATGTGTCGTTTGAGTTGAAAAAGAGCTATCCATGTCAACTGGCTTCTGTACTTATGTTTGATCATCTCATCCCCAGCACCAGGGCCCCCAACCCTTGCCTCCCAGTCTGCATGGAAGATGGGGGACCCTCTCCCATTCCGAGTAGACTTGGTCTCAGCCCCTCACCTTGTGGGAATTACACCTGCAAGACTAGAGAGCCCGGCTAAGTGACCCACCCTCCTCCCCCAAACAAAGGGTCTGTCCTCTGACAGACAGAGGAAGCCACTGCTGACTGTTTAGAATAGCCTGCCACTGTTTCAAACCATCGTTGAGTCCCAGTCAGAAATACTCTGAAACTGTATCCTGGCACCTTATCAATATGTTTTTTAATAGTAAAAACATACACTGTTGTGTGTCCAGTTTTTAAACTTTCATTTTGCCAGACAGGCAGGCAAAAGAATGAACCCCAGCAAGCCAACACTTGGCCATCAGCCCTCACCCTCCAAGGGTCTGATTTCCATTACAGAAGCGTGTGGTGGGTCTCCTTCCCAGGGCTGACAAATGCACAGTGCAAAGCTGTTCTTCTTCCCATGCTCACCATAAATCACCTACAATCATGTTATAAATTAAATAATATCAAAGGCAAATTATTCCCTCAAGATAATGAGAAGCAAATCTGCAAGACCCTAGACAAAATCAGAAATACTGTCAATAACATCTGAAAATAAATCATAAAATATAAACCTCATAAATATGAAGGAAGCGGTTCACTTCACGTTACGACCATGATTGAAACTAAATTCTCAGGCTTTAGCAGACTGAACAAAATGTACTAAAAAAATCTCTACACACATCCCAAAAATGAACTGAAACTAAAGATCCAGGAAAGAGGGGTGTCCCTGAAGCCAAAAGGAGACTGAAGAAGGTGGCGAATGAGAGTGGGATGCCCACAGAGAGAGAAACAGGGGGTGACTTTTCCTGAGCAGGTTACTTAATTTGCAAATAAATGATGCATAATTATCATTAACCTAACGCTTCTGTTCCCTAATATTTATCCTATTTATAAGCACACACCTGGGGTGGTAGGATCATGCCATTATATTAACCAATGCCAGTCGCCTGCACATGAAGGGCCCACTGCATGCTCTGCCAGCGCCTGACTCTGTGGCCCTTGTGTGAAGGATATGGAAGCAGGCTAAGGAGCACATCGTCAAGGACTTCATCCTAAGAGGCGGCAAGGTATAAGGAGGTGAGGCAGCCAGCCCCGATGCAGGTGACAGGTGCTCTGGGGGGAGCTCAGAGTGCGGCGTGCTTTACTTGGCATGGGGGGATCAGGAGGTGCAGGCAGGCAACCTGCTGACAATGGGGGGGAGGGTGGAAAAGGCAAGTAACCCCCAAATCATTTCTATTTGCCTCAGGATTAATGACATGTCCGATCTGACCAAAATTACCCTTTTTAAAGCCTTGTTTGCATTTTTGGAGGCACTTCCTGGCTGACAGGGGGAAGCAGCCCAAAATGGCAAAGATTCAGAAACTCCCATAGATAATTCCCCAAAAGCATCCCCACAAAGCGTGAGGAGGCCCAGCTGTGGCTCAGCCTGGCTCTGACAGGTAGGCATTCCCAAGTGTTGTGGCATGCTTAGACGACCAGATCCCTAGAAACAGTTTATGAACTCAAACTTAACACTCCTAGTGTTTATTCTGATAGCCAGCACAATCTGTATTAATAACTTGCTCTCATTAGCCTGTACTTCTTGGGTACTTCCCAAATTCCCATACCTACATGTTAGACTTACAAGAAAAGTACAGCCACAAAAACAAGCTGCCAGGGAAACAAGGTCCCAGTCGGTTAGCATTTTTCTGTGCTTACAATTTAAACACACCCCATCAGTACACAGCCCTAAAAAGGTCTATAATACTCCTCCAAGTCTGGAATTTACACTAACATAAATACATTTGTTTTAAGGAAACTTACAAAGTATTTTAGAGATGGAATTCAAGTTCAAACAATCTCCATTCCTCGGGTCAGCCTCTTAAACCTGACAGTTCAGGGGAAATCGATTTGAATTTATTTCTAGCAGGAAATTCATCGAGACCACACGTGTTCTGTGGATATTTTATTTTGAATTAATGTTTTGAAAGTTTTAGATGATTTATATGAAGAGCGCTATATGATGAATCTAGCCTTTATCAAGGTTGACTCTGTCAGTAACATTAGACAAAAACAATCACTAGAACACATCATTTCCAAATTACTTTGGTATAAGTAATATACAGTAATATAATTTTCAGTTTTGAGCCACTGACAAAATTTCCTACCTTAGACATAAAAAACATTAAATAACCATATATGATTCCTAAATAAGAGACTAAAGGCCTGCAAGTTGCCCAAATGTATCAAATGTTTTGAATACAAAGAGAAGAAATATACATAATCCAAATGATAAAAAACCTTAAGAAATTAACAATCCAATTTGCATCTAATATATATTTATTTGACCTTTTAAAAGTTGATCATTGAGGGGCCAGCAGTGGCACAAGCGGCTAAGTGCACGCGCTCTGCTGCAGCGGCCCGGGGGTTCGTCAGTTCGGATCCCGGGCGCGCACCGATGCACCGCTTGTCAGGCTGTGCTGTGGCGGCGTCCCATATAAAGTGGAGGAAGATGGGCACGGATGTCAGCCGAGGGCCAGTCTTCCTCGGCAAAAAAAGAGGAGGATTGGCAGATGTTAGCACAGGGCTGATCTCCTCACACACACACACAAAAAAGTCGATCATTGAAGTTTTAAGGTGACTCCTCGCTGGAGCAAGCCCAGAAGAGAGCCAGTCCATGTGGGGAAAACCCCAAGAGGCAGGGCAGGGGGTGAGGTGGAGCGCACACAGGACGCTGCCCAGGTCTGAGCCTGCTGGTGGGGTTATGCCGGCCTCGGCAGGCTCAGCCTGCCCAGGCCTGCTCACAGGCTGCCACACGCCAGCCTGCTCGCTGCTCTGCAAGCTCAGGGGTCTTCACACCTTTGACCCTCTAAGGAGTTGTCAAATCAATTCTGTGGGCCGCGAGCAGCGTTGGTTAAAAAATGAAATAAGCGATAGAACAAGGTGAAAGGAAAATACCAAGTACAGCCACGCGTCACGACGACAGGGACACGTTCTGAGAACTGCGTTGTTAGGCGACTGCCTCGTTGTGCGAACACCATAGCGAGTCCTTACACATGCCTACGACACACCGAGGCTACACGGTACTAATCTTACAGGACCACCTTCGTAGATGCGGTCCAGCACTGCCCGAAGCATCCTTATGCACAGATGGCTGTACGTCTCAGGGCCCATGCTGTGCTTGAGCCCGGCTTCAGAGCTGCACATCTGTGTGCTCGTGCATGCACATCCCGTGTGTGTGAGGTCCTGACATGACACTCCTATCCTACTGTGGGTTGTAGTCCCAGGACCCAACCCCTCCACCCCTCAGTCTGGAGCACCCCTCGCTGCTCCTCAACTCTAGCCTGCAGCCTCACCTGGTGAACCCGCCTACCTGGGCCGCAGCTTCACCAACAACTTCTCAGGGAAGCCCTCCTTGCCAGGCTCCCTGGGGTAAGCCCACCATAGCCATGATGACTGTCCTCAGGAGACAGCTCCTGGGCCCCTCGGTTATGGGGTACAGGAGAGCCCTCCCACAGACCTCGTAGGGGTCTGAGCAAAAGCGGCTGTGCTCTGCGGCCCCTCCCCACACTGGGACTGCACAGCGTCTTATCCCACCTCCAGCTCTCTCCACGTTCACACGCGAGAGTGCGCAGCACATACACACACATGCGCACACACCACACACACACCTTGCACTACTTCTTTCCAGCAGGTTCAACCAAAGAAACAACTGGACGTAAGGCTCAGGAGGCAAGGAAGAGGCTCGTATTTCTAGGTTCAAACTACTACATTCACAATAAAGAATCTCCGTGATGCAAGAGAGAGTGACAACAACAGGACGAAGACTCTATGGGTGTGTTCAGTGCTACACAGTGACAAACAGGACAGCTGGACACGGGCGTGGGATGTGGATAAGGAGGGTGGAGCCATCACAGAGCAGCACACAACAGTCTGTGCAGCCTGAGAGGGAGAGGGGACGGGCCCTTGAGGGCCTTCAACCGGATGAGGGCAGGGCGCCCAGAGTGCAGGGGTGAACCTGTGTGTCTCTTTTAGAGTGTGCATGCGCACACGTGTACTTGCATGTGTGTGCATGTGCATGTGTGCGTGTGTGTGTGTCCCAGAGAGCTCCTCAATCTTCAATAAAATCAGAAGAAACCCAATCAGGCAAAACCCACAATGATGGCACTTTCCCACGAATGTAACAGCTAATATTCCCACCATGCCCTTGGTGAAGCCTAAGATAATTCATTATAAAAACATTTAAAAGTACAAGGTAACACCCTGATGAAGTGGCACCCAGGCTCCACATTAACACTAGGTATTTGATGTCTACTTCTGACTTTACACAAGAATTCTCTGACCTTGCTGTGAAATAGACTGTAAAATCCCTTTTCCTCACTGGCTGGCCCAATTTCAGAAAAACAAGAGTCCCCAACGCAGAGACAGGGTGGGAAGTTGCAGAGGGGTCTGGTCTGACATTCATGACTTAGCATCCCAACAGGACAAACTCTTCCAAGTTAAGTTAAGGTAAACACTGGCCTTCCGGGAATGTTCTGGGCAGGAAGTGGCACTAAGTATAGTTCTCAGATAGACACTCTCACTGGGGAGCTCCTACTGGATAAACAGCACATTCGTTTATGTGCTGGAAACTAGAATACGAGGCCCCCACTCGCATCTGAGAATGAAGCCCAACTCCAGGGAAACGTTTTCTCATAAAGGCTGAGGTGTGTCATCTGTTTCAAAACCTCTGCCTAGCAGAGTCCACCTCGAGGTGGAGCCCTCCGTCCTCCCCAGGCTGGCTCTGTCCGTTCCCAGCAGCCCTGCTGGCCGGGGCCTGGCAGAGCCTGGGCTCAGGTGGCTGTGGGTGCAGGTTATGGGATTGCGGCCTCTCAAAAAAATGTTCAAGGAGCACCTGCTTGGGGCCAGGCCTCCTCCAGATGCAGGATGCACCCAACAAACCCGCAAACCCGGAACAGGCAGCCCTGACCCCATGGTCTTTATGCTGGGGGCTGGAGATAAATCCAGAAATGTCAGGTCCCCGCCATCTGGGCGAGGCAGGTGCCACCAGAAAGCGTGGTGCAGAGGAGGGCGGACATGCGTGTCCCCTTGGGCTGTCGCCGGAGATGGGAGTGCGGGAGGAGGGCTGATGCAGGGCAGAGTTAGCAGCCCTCAGGGCTCCAGGCAAAAGAGCAAGGTAGGCGAGGAGTGTCACGTAGGGACAGGTTTGGAGGGCCGGCCCACGGGCTGCCGACTAGATGCTCCAGGGTTGGCATGCGCGAAGGGCAGGGGGACAGAGGGACGAGTCAAAGTTGGCCTTTGGCACTTAAGCCCACTGGGCCTTCTGCCCGTCCAGGGGGAGAGAGGAGGAGACATGGACGTGCTGCCAGATCTGGAGGGGTCCCTGCTACAGAGGCAGGTTGGGGAGGGCAGCCTCCAAGTGGCGGCTTGGAAGGACCAGCTGCAGGAGAGAAGCAGGCGGGGCGGGCAGGTGAGAGGGCAAGCTGGTCAAGTGCCGGGACGCACAGATAAATCCTGCTGTTTTAGGAGACCTGGCGTTTTGAGAGTAGGATGACAAGCACTCACAGGGACCCCGTGCTCCCAGAGTCATTTTGGGATTGAGGGAGAGAAGGTGCAGAGCGCTGGACGGTGCTCACCAATGTGAGCTTGCCCCTCGGGACCCGGGAGAAAGGAGCCCGTGCCGGCGACACTGCAGGAGCCAGAGGAAGAGAAGCCAGCACCCATCTTCCAGCAAATGACACGGAGAGAAAGCCGCCAGTTGAAGGCAACCAACTTCTTAAAGAAAAAGAAAGGAAGATGTGAAAATAGAAACTTGATGGTATTTTCCCTCAGCTATACTAGGTCTTCTTATATAGATACAGGAATCAGAGTGTTCGTTAGAAGTGAGAAAAGAATTCATGCAACCAACAGATTAAGGGAGATAAACGCAGATCATCCCTAACAGACCCCAGGCCTCTCCTCCACCCAGTTTTAGGGTCGAAAGAGGTCTGGGGCAAAATATGTGCTAACTGACCAATGGACGGGCAGAGCACAGGGGGGCTGTGCCAGCCCAACAGAGAGGACAGACACCAGACACGGAGCCGGAGAGGCCAATACAGGGGAGGAGGTCGGTAGGCAGGCAATGAACAGAAGTCAGCTAATCTGAGCTAAAAAAAGAGAAACTCAGTGAAATGCAGAAGTCTGTGACAGCCCATCAAGCTGACCCTGAGAGGCTCAGAGACAACCAGGCGGAGGTGTCCTCAAACACATCAGCCCCCAGAAGGCCACGCCTGATGCGCTCCCTCACATCCCACGGCCAGCCCGGCAGCCTGGCCCACACTCCACTGTCACCACAACCGTGGCTCTCCTCGCCGCACCACCTCCCGGGTGCCTGCCTCCACTCCGACAGCCCCCTCCTTCCCTGGAACCAGAGTCTGTGCTGGAGACTCTCCAGAGGGGGACACCAAACTCCTCCTCTCAGATCTCTCCTCCTGCCCATGCCCCAGCCCTCGGTGGACCGAGAGAGGAGTCGGGCTGAGAGTTCCGGTCAAAAAAATGCCACGGAAGGAACATCTGGCCACTGGAGCCAGACAGTACCGACTCCTCATGACCACTCCTCCACCTTCCTCATCATGCCTCCACTTTCCCAGACGCAGACATGGGGCCCTGCCCTCTTCAACGCCAAGGCTCTGTCTTCCCCAAGCCTCTCCAGGGCTTCTCTGTGGGACCTGTGGCATCTGTCTTCCACACTCGCACAGCCACCCCTGGGACCCAGCACCATCCCTCCCGCCAGGAGCCATGCCTCACCTCCACAGCTCACCCCACCCCTCTGAGTGCGCAGTGGGGCTCCACTGCCTGGACAAGAAGACGCAACTTCTTTTTTATGGTGCAACCCTTTTTTATTTTCAAGTCTTACATGGAGCCCCAGTGAATGAAGAGGTAAAAGCCTCTTGGTCTCTGGAAGTTCTTTCTCTCCTGCTCTAGCAGCCCGAAGGCCCCTGCCTGGGCAGAAAGAAGTCAGAACAAATCGGTTATAACCGACGTGCTTTCAAATCCCTGAGAGACGGCCTTGAGAGACACACTTGCCAAGTGTGCAACATGGCAGAATGTGTATTCTACGACCAGGAAGGGAGGGACAAACCACAGGAGTGACTGACCTTCCTCCGCAGCCCTGGTCGCCTGAAGTGGGCACTGAAGGAGGCCCCACATCTCGGGCCCAGGGCGCTGAGCATGAGGGTCTAATGCCAAGTGAGAGCAGAGCAGGGACACCACAGGAGGGGCTCAGGGACAAGGCATCAGGTTAGACGAGCCTTAGTGCCCAAGGCAGGTCCCTGGGCTGTGGACCTAGCTGAGGTGGGGGCTGGCTCCTGCAGCTCAGAGGAGGCTGGAAAGGAAGGCCTGTCTGTGACACTGTGACAGCCATGGATTCACTAAACTGCTGCTGCCCTGCTTTCAGGCTGGCTTAGGAAGCCCTCCAGCTCAGGCCCGGCGGGAACTGCCACGCTGGAGCAGCACGCGGGGAGTTTTGTCACAGCCCTCCTGGACAGCTGCCCTGGCCACAGCACTGAGACAGGAGGCCCGTCCCCACTAGGGCCTGTGGCAGCACCCCACCCAGAGTGAGGCTCGGTCAGACACAGCAGGGGAGCTCTGGGTGCTAGTCCGAGGTCGGGGAGGGGGGTGTCACACAGGAAGCATGTTAAAGCTTTCTTCTTGTGACAATTCGTATTTCTTTTAGGCTGTGGGTTTTCATGTCTCCTCAATGAGTATCTTACTAGCATCTAAGACAGTAACACCCCATCGTGATGTGGGTTAAATATGACGGATTGCTTTGTCTTGGCAAAGGAGCATATCCATTTTCCAAGTCTACTCATGCTGGATCTCACTTTCAAAAAGATGGGGAAACGGTGCTCAGTTCACTTGGCCAGTGAAAGCCTCACGCCTTTCTAGGTCAGCATCCCACCAGCTCTCCTTTGTGCTTGTTAAATGATTATGGGAAATAGCTCCTCTCAAGGCTTAAGAGTTCTCTACTTCAAGATGAAAGAAGCTTACAAGAAGCACAGAGCCTTTTTAAAAACCGTCTCACAAAGCGCAGCTTTTACTGAGCACGTATATCCTATGGATGGAGCCCCAGCATTCTTGTGACACCCCCATTTTAAAGATGAACAATCTGAGGCTCAGAGGGAGAAGCAATTGACTTATGATCACAGAGCTGGCAAGGGGAGGAGCCAGCCTTCTGGCACCGGTCCCTCCAACTTTATCCCCTGCGCCGTGTGACTTCTCAAACACTGCAGGGTCAGCCCCTCGCAGGGACTGCCCAGGAAAGCAGGCCCCTTCTGCCCTCTCTTCCCCTGGCCCGCGTGGAGCCGGGCAGAGCTGCAGCATCTGACGCTCGCCCCACGACCTTCCACCATGCCTCTCGGCATGAGAGGAGGGGGCTGCTCAGTTTCCATTGCTTGAAATACCATACCAACCAGATTTTGTTAACACGCTCATGGGAACAATTTATTTGCCAGTTTGAGCATCTGCAAAAATTTCTAAGGAATCTAAATCATTTATATGCAAGTACAAAGGCAGATTTTTAGTGACCTTTTTGTTTACTCAGAATAAAATACAAAGTTTCTAAAACTTGCCTTTATATACTATTGAAATGAAAATGCAACCTACATATATGCACAAATAACTAACTGCTTAATTGGTCCTTTAAGGACATAATATATCCAAAACTCACTCTTCCACCCAGGATGTGAAGTGGAACGCACAGGAACACATCACTCCTCTGCCCGAGACAGCAGGGGAGCCAGGCAGGAAGACGCCTGTAAACATCAAAGCTACTCCTCCCCCTACAAAGTCAGCTTTATTAGTACAAGGGGTTTCCAAAATACATACTAAATATTTTAAAAATGCATTAAAATCTGCACTTATTTCCTAAGCACAATTCTTGACCTATCCAGCTGACCTATTTCTGTTTGCTATTGAAAAGGAAGGACGCAGTTCATTTTCTTATACCCAACATCCCAACCAGTTGCTTCTGAACGAGTAGTTTCCCCTGCAGTTCTCTACAGAGGTTCTAATTAGATATTAGGAAAAAATATTAAGATGAAACAACCTTCAGAAAAGAATGAATTTAAAATTGGTACCCAGTAAGTAGTGACCATCTTCTGTAAATAATTTATTTTTACCTTTATATCAACATAGCACAGCCACGAGAGGAAATAAAAATTATTTTTTACTTACTCTGAAAGCTTTTAAAAAAGTTTTACAGTAGGTTCAACTTTATAAGCTCAGATAAGCATTAAATATGACTGCCAATAGTTCTCTATGTATGTATATGAAACAATCAACTCATTACATCTAAAGTGTAAGATAAAAATAGTAATTTAAAGAGTATCAGATTTTAATACATTTATCTAGTTGAATTTCAATATTTTAACAAAGTTAATTCACTCATCTTTAAAATCTACTAGAATTACTATGGTAAGAACAAGAAAAACATTGATGCTTTCTGTAAGGCTGCCTTAGAACCAGGCAGCTTGGACCTCTGCATGGTTGGGCTGGATCCGGCATGACCAACTGCCACCCAGCTGAGATCTGGGTATTAGTCTGTGGTCCCAGAGACGGGCATTTACCTCCACAGGACTCACAACAAGCTCCATGATGCAGACACAAGAAAAGCATTTTCAAAGTTTATACTTAAAAGCTACCATTCACTAAACAGGCTGAAAATAAGGCAGTAACTAAGATGCCAACTTTTCTTAAACAATTCTGTTTAAACGACAAGAAACAGCTGGAATAACTTACCTGCTGATCATTTAAAATGTGCGTTTCCTTTGACAACCCTCTTCCCAAATTCATCTTAAGACAAGAAATCTTCCAACCCACACCAGGCAAGCAGATCTAAAATATACCATTTAACACCGCAGCATGCCTGTGCCTGTCAGGAAAGTTTAAAGACATTTCAGATGAAGTTCCATTTCACTCCCTTCGTAACCCATGGCAACAGGACACTGCAGGAAGCTGTGGTTTGCCAGGGATTCAGTCTCTCTCAATTGTCTCATACAAAGAAAAAAAAAGCCGTTTACATAAATCGCGCTGTGAGATCATTTTTAAAGTATTTCCTCTACCAAATCAGAAGAATAAAACTTCAGCTGATAGGGGTAATTTCTCAGTCAGTACAACAGCTGCAGAGAATTTGTTTCTTCAGCAGGGTGGTGCAGTTCGCAACCTTAATTACAGTGGCTGACAATTCTATTATAAGCCTCCATATGCACAAGTTTATGCGGTGCCAGCCCGCGAATCTGCTGTATTCCTAAAAGCTGTCTCATCTCGGTGCTGGATCTCTATTCCATGATCTGCTTTGTCTGCCTTCCAACATCTGACACAACCCGAAAGTAAGGGAACCATGACAGATCCGGATTTAAAAAGAAAACTGTTTCCAGAACCCAGGTATCACGGCAACACTACTTGTTAACTTCCTGGAGATTCAGGGGTCAACTGTGCACCTTACGGTCAAGATCTTACGGCAGTGGATATCCGGGATCTCATCTGAACGGGCCCCAGAATTCACCCCACTCCTGGAAGGTTAGATGGGAGCAGACCTCAGGGAGCATCTTGTCCTAGGCTGCACACCCAGTGCCCACAGGGCCAAGGGGCTGGGGTGATGCCCCTGGGGTTGGGGGTTAGGCCACCAGCCAGGACACTCTGAGCCTGCCCTTATTTTACATGAACATTCCCAACACGAGTATTCAGTGAACAGAATCTGCAACACGGGCACACAGTTCTGTGTTACTGCAGAAACGTACATGCCTGCCCGAAAGGTGAAAATCTCACAGATGAAAACGGGCATCAGCTCAAGCCCCTCAGACAGCTTTTCTCAAGAGATCCGTGCACAATAAACGTATGAAATGACACCAAAACAAGAGCAGGGAAGGAGCAGAGCCCCCCATCGCCATCCTCACCAGCACCACCAAGCGCAGGAACTGCCTGTCCAGCCTGGTGCATAGGAGACACTGGGGGCTGTGCAAGGGCTGGGCGAGTGAGGAGGAGGAGGAGACCGTGGCCCAGGGAGGGGAACAGCAAGGACAGGCTGCGTGGAAGAACTGGGACTTGAGGGTGAGAGGCATGGATGGGAGCAGCGAATGGCCCCAGGCAGCCCCACCTCCCCTCTGCATAGTTGTTCCTCCCTGGAAGTGGGTGGCACTGATGAAACAAGCCACAGAGAAGAGAAGCCTCGCTCCTTCCAGCTCGGCTTCCTTCATCGTCGTCAGCCCTGGGCTTCACGGGATCCCATGGGTGGCCTGCCGGGCCTGGAAGGGCCTTAGAGCCCCTGTCCTTGGCAGGGCCTCACCTTTATGTACCAGGGCCCGCCCACTTCACCTGTTCTCCAGGTCAGAAGACTAGGACTCACTTGTCTAAATCAAACGGGACAGTCAGGCAGTGTGAAGGAAGTGGGGGCTGCCACTTACCACCTCTGGGCACACGAACAATGTCACCTTTTCTGGGACTAAACCGCGTCTGCCAGACAAAGCCAGCAAGTCCGCCTCCCTTCCGGAGGGAGAGAAGCTGCGCCCAGAGTGCTGTGTGGTATAAACTGTAGATGTGCAAGGCTGAGACACGGGCCTGGCGGGAGGACACAGCACGCTCCCTTCCACTGCCATGACCCTCACGCTCCGCCTGCCCAACTTCACCCTCCAACACGCACTCACACACCCATACATGTGGACGCATGCACACACACACACACACACACTTTCAGAGAGAACACATCTGAGGGCTCTGGAAAGATAACCATGGGATTTTCACAGGTGGTCAGTCGAGCTCATCATTCTGCGACCCTGGTTATTTTCCTCACTGATTTCCCAGGGGCCTGTACTAATTTACGAATTTTGGAGGAGATGGTGGCCTCCAGGCCAGAGCGAAAGACAGCAGCATCCTGGCCCTAAAAGCCCACCAGACCTTGGTGACAGAGAACTAGAACGGACATGGACTGTGGGACAGGCCACGCCCACAAGGCACAGTGAACCTTACCCTGGGACCATGGGAAAACGCAGCACCTAGGCACTGAGCTTCCAGATTACCACTTAGGTGCCAAACATGTTCTTATTTTAATCATTTTAGACAGAAATATCTGCATCCCTGCAGAAGCAGCACAATTTCATCTTGTCTATGTGGTTTATCAAGTTTAGCCCAAAAAGCAGCCTGGGCCTATCAGGGTCCACGTGCTGCTGTCCCCTCTGTTCTTCTGTCTCTTTGGGGCTTTCTCAGTTTCCTCTTTCGCTGTCAACCTGCCCTGTCCTCCCCCTCCCCCACCCCTCTCTTTCCCTGCTCCCCTCCCCCTCCGCCCTCCACCCCTGGGGAAGTCTGCACAAGTTCTGAGGACGGAAACGCGTGGCCTCGGCGCCCCCTGCTGTCCAGGCCCAACACTGCCAGTCCCTGCCAGCAACACCTGGGCACCACCCCCACCCAGACAGTGATGCAGAAGAAGGACCAAGCCAGAGTAGGAGCGGGGGCTGCTGTGAGAGAGGAAGGAGCGTCAGGTGCTACGAGATAAGGAGTGGGGAGCTTCAAATGCGATGGGCCTAGGACGCTGGCTACAGCCAGGGAGGGAGTCCAGGAGCAAAAGCCCTCAAGAGAGGCCCTGTCTGGAAATGGGTGTGTCTCAGGCCATGGGAAGGGGCTGAAGGACCCCACCCACAGTCTAGAGAACAGTCCAGAGCAACTGGGGAGGCGGGGCTGGGTCCTCTCTGCCTCCTGGGCCCTGCCTCCCACCAGGCCCTGGTGCTGGGAGCGGGCTGGAGCACTGTGGCTTTAGCCATGGTGTAGCAAGCTTGCTCTGAGAAGGGCCAGGAGTAAACTTTTCCAGTTTTGCAGGTGATACACTGTCTCTACCACTCAACTCTGCCCTTGTCGTGTGAAAACAGCACAGATGTGCCAGTGGCCTGACTGTGGGCCAATAAAACTTTATTCACCCAACGAGCCGCGGGCAGATCTGGCCCTAACCATGCCCCTCTGCCCAGTTCCTGATCTCCACGGCTCTCCTGGGCTCGAGCTCCCTGGGCTCCTGCCCCCTGGGCTCCTGCCAGCTCTCCCAGCCCCTCACCCCCACCCCCCCGCCACCCCCATGTTCTCTAGTCCTGATGGGGGTGGTCCCTCCTGGTTATTTGGAAACTTGAGAGCTTCCTCTGAGCCTCCTCATGCCCCAGGAGCTCCTGGAGGCAGGGACTGCATTTTAAGGCCTCGGACAGCGGCTGCCTGGCCTCCAGCTGCCTTGTGCAAGGTTCTGGCCTTCTCCCTCCTGCACTACCCTCCTGATGAGTCTTGCTGCCCCTGCCCAGCCTCCACGTGCTCCCAGAGGAGCCCTCCAAACACAGCTACACAACCCTCCTGCAGGAGGAGCTGCCCCCCAGCTCTCCAGGCAGGGCCATCGGAGCCAGGGGATGATAAGCAAACAGCCCCGAGTCCCGTGATGAACGTGGGGAAAGTCGCTCTCTCCCTCACCTCCCAGCTGTGAACTTACCACAGGCTTCTATCACACACAGAAGAAAACCCAAGGTCTCTGCCTGGCCCTCCCTCCCTTCTGTCCCTGGACACACTGGCTGTCCCCTGTCAAGACCTTTGCATGGCTGGCCCCCTCCTAGTATCGAGGGCTCTGCGTGAACATTCCTTCCTCAGAAGGACTGTCCAACCACAGCATGCAAGGGAGCCCCATCTCTCCCCCGCACACCTGGCCTTGCTTCCCCATCACCATCACCCTGCCTAACATCTTCACGTTGATGCATCTGTCTCTGCATCTCTCACCTGCAGGGCGAGCTCCCTGAGAGCAGGACCGCTGCTGTACCCACAGCTCCAGGAAGAGTGGGCACAGAGAGAAGGCTGGAAGGACAGATGCACAGACATGTGGGCTGCCCCAGGTGCTCAGAAATCCTGGGAGAGGCAGCGTGTGTGAGTCTAGTGTGCACCCAGGAATGTGGCCCTGAAGCCAGCCTGCCCGGAGATGCCCAGCTGCAGCCCCTTCATGCTTCATGGACTTGGACAAATTGCTTCACCCCCAGCACCCTGCCTCAATTTCCTGCTCTATAAAGCAGAAATAATGACAGTTCCTATGGCATAGGGTTCATTGTTGTATCTGCAACAACAGGGCAGGTTGTAGACTCAGACGTCATTAGCCACGGCCGCCTCGTGTGGCGTCTGTCGGTGCAGGTTGGGTGATCCCCCCACTGCACGGGGCCCTGACGGGTCGAGGAGCTGCCCTCAGGGAGTGGGGGACATCATCTTCAAACATTACACGGAAATCACGAGCCAAGGAGACCCCAAGGGGGCAGGCGATGCTGCAGGTGCCAGGGTCTGATGGGTGACGTCTGAGCTAGGCCTCAAAGGATGACCAGGACTTTCCCAGTGCTTAGCACACACAGCACTTCCGATAAGCAGTTACAATGTTTAAACTGAGTATGATGAATACTGCTTATTCCCCAAGTAAATGCACAAAACTACCATTATCAATAAAATACGATTCTTGTCCAGCTCAAGGCCGCTTAGCAGACTGAGAATGTGACATTTTAAGTCACAGACGTGTAAGCAAGTGCAGTCTGGGACCCCAGGGCATGCATGCCCCGTCTCTCCAGCAGGTGTGGGCTCTGCAAGCCTGCACACCTGGGTCCCTCATTCCCGCTGTTTCCTGGCTGCACAGCCCTTCTCCGAGCTTCCAGGGCAACCCACCCTGCCCCTCACCCACTCCTTGGTCCACTTCCCCAAGCACACTCCCACAAATTTGCCCACAGCCCACCAGGTCATCCTCAGGTTTCAGGTGCCAGGACTTCTCCAAAGACACCTCCAGTACCAGAGGCCTCCCTCCCAGAACCCCGAGCCCACCTCCTTTCACCCTAGTGACCCTCGACCCCCTCCCTGGGCCCTGGCAGAGTACCCAGCACCCACCAGCTCAGTACAGGAGGCTTCCTGCCACTCCTGTACCAAACCAGAGGGAACTGAAGGTCCCAGAGCTGCCCATACCATTTCACGTGTACGCTGGGGGTTCCCATCCATGATGGTCGTCACTGCTGTACTCAACGGGCACCCTCCCAAGCCTCTCCCCCAACCTTACACTCACACACACAGTCGCACACTCACTCACTCTCACACACACAACCTAGCACATTCTTCATAATGTGAAGCTTCCTAATGCACTGGTGAGGACAGTTAAGCAGATGCCCCACTGACCTGACACTACCAGGAGCTCCTGCACAGCCACTCCTGCTCATCTCGGTTGGGGCACTGCAAGCCCATCGCAACACATCTCCTCCCCTCAGGCACCAGCACCCCACCTCCCACTCACTGCAGCTGCCCTTTGAATGAGGGAGCACATGTAGAGAAACTTCCGTGAACAGAATCACAAGTGCATCAGCCCAGCTCCATATACAAATATGGGTGAAGAGCCTGGGGCAGGTAACAATGAAGACAGAACTCCTAGAAGCTGGCTCTTGTCTCCCACGCTGGACTCAGGGTGTCCAGCAAGAACACACAAAGTGCAGTTTTACCGGGAACCTGGCTTGCAAGCAGCCTCTGTGCAAGTTCAGCTCAGGACCCCTGCACCTGGGCTCCCCCTCTTCTAGGCCCTCTGCACCTTGAAGATTTCTCACAAATGCTAAAACCATTGGCTCACACCCTCTTTCTGTACCTGACTTTAAACATCTGGAGGGCGGAACCGTGTCTGACATCCCGTGTGGGGCCTATAGTGCTGATCCTCGACAGGCATCTCGGGCCGCTGTCTCCTTGGTGACCACCTGCCATGGGCATAACCAAAACTGGCACCCTCTTAAAACAAAAACTCACCTCTGACATTTCCATAGCAACTCTCGTTCTCTGACCTCCACCTCCTGTCTCAAGAGCCCCTCCAACAAGGACCCCACCCCACAAGGATCTTCCCTCTTTCCCACGATCTGTCACCAGCTCATCTCCTCAATTTCCCTCTTACGCAGCTCAGAGACCAGCCTCTCCCTTCATCACTCCCTCCATTCACCCTCAGTTCCTCAGTCCCATCCCCCAATCTAGGCTCATTTGCAAAACCCTAACCCTAGTTGTCAACACTGCCTACTCCAGCTGTCCTAGCAGCTTGACAGGGCTGGAAGAGACGCACACAACCATGCTGATCATTTTTACTGCAAGCTATAACACAAATTTGGGAAATAACACAAAACGGAAATACATGGTTCAATGATTTATCACAATGTGAAACCCATGTAGCCCCCACCCAGGTCATAACAAAAAGCATAACGATGTTCTAGCTTTTCTTTATGGTTCTACGCTGTGAAAATTAATACAGGGAAATCTCATTTAAACTGGAGTCAGGAGGTCAGAAGAAGGAAGCTCCCATGCAGTACCACTGGAGATCAATTACAGAAAAGACAGTCAATTACAGACCACAGCAGAAAGAAGTCATCAATAGGAAAGAACTGTCAATTACAGGAAGAAATGTACATTGCATCCTAAACAGAAATCGATGACCCCAACAACTCAGCCAATGAGAAGCCATCACCACCCTGAACTCTTGCTTTTTTCCAATGGACTTTCCTGCAAAACAACCCCTCCCAATTTCCTCCTTTTTCTCTATAACGTTCCTCTCCCTTGTTTGTTGGATTTGACTATGGTCTGCCATAGCACGCATATCCCGAATTGCAATTCTTTTGCTATTCCCAAATAAACTCCTTTTGCTGGTAAAGTAACTGGCTATTTAATTTAATTTTTTTGGTGAGGAAGATTGGCCCTGAGCTAACATCTGTTGCCAATCTTCCTCTTTTTTGCTGAGGAAGATTGGCCCTGAGCTAACGTCTGTGCCCGTCTTCCTCTATTTTGTATGTGGGATGCCACCACAGCATGGCTTGATGAGCATTGAGTAGGTCTGCATGCTGAACCTGCAAACTCCAGGCCGCCAAAGCAGAGCGCGCGAACTTAACCACTACACCACCACGCCGGCCCTCGGCTGTTTTATTTTTAAGGTTGACAACACTGAACACACAACCAAAAGCCATGGCTTAATCTGACCTGTTTTCAGAGTCACATAAATGGAATTGTACATATGCATTCTTTTGTGTCCACCTTCTTTCTGTGATATTTATCCATGTTAGTGAGGCAGCCATAGAGCATTCCATTGCATGAATCACAATTTATCTATTCTTTCCACTGTGGGTGGACAATTAAGTTGCTTTGGTTTAGGAATCTTATGACTACTGCTGTTTTGAATTCTTGTACATGCCTTTTGGAACACATTATGTGTATTGCAGATGGAGTGGAACTGCCGAATCATAGGGCATATGTATATTCAAATATAGTTGGTAATGGCAAACCACCCCCCTCCGGGAAGTTTATAAGAGATATGATCTCTTTCCACTTCAGCCATTCTGGCGTGTGGACTTCACTGTGGCTGTAATTTGCACCTCCCTGATGACTAATGGGCTTGGAAACCTCTTCCAGTGTGGATTTGCCATTGGGATATCCTCTTTCCTAAAGTGCCCATTGGAATCGCTTGCTTACTTGCGTCCGTAGGCGTTCCCAGGATACACGGCCCTTGAGGCATACCCGTGTTGCTGACATTTTCTCCCCTTTCACTCTAGCAATGGTGTGTTTGGATGAGTGTAGGTTCCTAAAGTTCGCTGAGTCAGTCATCAATCTTTGTCTTTATGGTTAGTGCTTTGTGTGTCCAGTTTAAAAAGTCCTTCCCTCCCCAACGCCATGGAGATGTGTGCTTACATTACCTACCCCCCCCCCCAGCCCGGGTCATTCTCATTTGCCCTCATGATTAGAGCTGCAACACAGCTGGGACTAATTGTGTTTGTATGGCGTGGGGAGAAGCGAGTTTGTTCTTCCATGCAGATCTCTACTTATTCCAGCACCACTGAAGAGACCACACTCATCCTGCTCTGCCCACACAGCCAACTGCCCGCAGACACTGCTCTGTTTCTGTGCTTTCTTCTACTCCACTGTCTGTCGGTCCGTGTGCCAACATTTACACAGTCTCAAACTGCTCTAACTTTATACAGTAAGTTTGGATAACTGATAGAGGAAGTCCTCCTGCCTTATCCTTCTTCAAGAATATCTTGGCTACTTTTGGCCCTTTGCATGCCCATGAAAATTTGAGAATCTTCTTCTTAAGTTCCACAAAACACCTGTTGGGATTTTGATTAAAATTGCATTGAATCTACAGGTCATTTTCTAACTGTATGCACAACCGATTTTTGTATATTGACCATATAGCCAGCAACCTTGCTAAACTCATGCATTAATTTTAATAATTATTCTATAGATTCTTTTGGATTTTCTATGTTACAATCATATCATGTGAGAAGAATAACATTTTCATTTTTTCTTTGCAAGCTTTTAAACTTCTATTGTTTTTACTTTTCTAGTACACTGACTAGGACTTGCAATAAAAATTTAAGTAGACATGGTAACAGCAGACATCTTTCTCTTGCTTCTTGATCTCAGAGGGAGAGCTTAGGTTTGATGCATGCTATAGAGGTTTTTTCATATCCTTATCAGATTAAGGAAGTTCTCTTTAATTCCCATTTTGTTAAGCTTTTTTTTTTTTTTAAAACCATGAATGGATACTGAATTTTACCAAATGCCTTTCGTACTTCTGTTAAGGTGGTATATGATTTTTCTACTTTACTCCGTTAATGTGGTAACTTACATTGATTGATTTTCAAATGTTAAAAACATGCTGGGTCCTTGGACTAAACGTGAACTGCTGGATTCAACTTATATAACAATGTTTAGGACCTTCACACCTGTGCTTACCAGTGAGCTGCCCCGTAACTCTCCTTTCCTCTAAGGTCTTTGTCAAGTTTTGGTGCCAAGGTTTTGGCACCAAATAAATGAGTTGGGAAGTAATCCCTCTTTATTTATTCTTTTGCTAGTTTAGTTTGTTAGTTCTCTGTTTCATTAATTTCTGCTTTTCCCTTCATTATTTCCCAGCTTATACTTCCTTTGTGTCGGTTTTATAGCTCTTTTCCTAACCTCTTGAGACGACTTTCCATTGTCCTTCATTTCTAGTATATGCATCGTAAAGCTGTAAAGGTTCCTCTAAGCACAGTTTTAGCTGTATCCCACAGGTTTAGATGTGTGTATTTTCATTATCATTCAAAATATGTTCTAATTTCCATAGTGATTCTTCTTGGAACTACAAGTCACTTAGCAGTGTACCGCTTACTCACAGACGTGCGTGTGCCATCTCTCTGTCGCTGGTTTCTACTATCCCTCCCTGTGGCACAGAACAGACTCTGCATGAAGAGTCTTTCATATTTGTTGAGATTTGCTTTACGGTCCAGCACAGTCAACTTTCGTAAATGTTCCAAGAGGGAGTAAAAGAACACTTTTATTGGGTGCAGCGCTATGCCTAAGTCCAGGTGGCCAAGTTGGGAGTCATGCCGTTCAGATCCACTCTCTCTCTTACGGACTTTTTGCTGCTCAATCTGCCAGTTATGGAGCAGGGAGTGTTAAAAATCTCCTGCTGTGAGTATAGATTAGTACATTTCTCTTCCCACTTCTGTCAATTTTTGCTTTAGATATGTTGAAGCCATGTTATTGAATGTATACAAAATTTAGAATTATAACTTCCTGCTGCCTTTTATCATTATGAAGTCTCCTCTTTTATCTTTAGGAATGCCTCTGCCTTAAAATCTACTTTGATATTAATATGGCTATGTTACCATCTCTGATGAGTACTGCACGGTGTGTCCTTTTGCATTCTTCTATTTGCATTGTTATATCTTTAAGTTTTAGATGTGTCTATAGTAAACAGCATAATAGATTTTTAATGAAGTCTGACAATCTTTTCTTTTTAATTGGAATATTTAATTCATTTATAATTAATGTAATTACTGACATATTTGGACTTGACCATTTTACTAAATGCTACCTAGCTGTCTTTCCTGTTCTTTGCCCTTTGTCTCTCCTTTCCTCCTTTCTCACCTTCTTTCAAATCCAGTATTTTTTATTATTCCATTTTTCTCCTTCTATTAATTTGAAATTTATTCACTATTTTATCGTCTTAGGTTACCCTGGAGATTGCAACATGCGTCCTCACCTTATAAAAATCAAATATTAATTGGCACCTTTACCCTCTTCCTAGCCAATGTAAGCACCCTGAAACCCTCCAACTTCATTTACCTCCTCCCAGCGCTCATACCATTGCTGTGGTGTAATTTCATTTTATATATTTTTATACCAAACAAGACATAGTTATCGTTTTATACAGTCACCACTCATTGAACTGACCCACACGTTTTCCATCTTATCACCCCACCTCTGTCTTTAGCTTTCCTTTATGTGGGTCCTTACTGGGTCCTCCTCCTCATCCTAGTGTTGAAATGACCCTCCATCTGAGTCTGCCTTCATGGGACCCAGTCTAAGACACTGGTGCCCAGAGGGGCCTCAGGAAGTGGACTCAAAATTGGACTTGTGCAGAGGAGCCAGTGTCAGTGGTGGTCAAGGGAACGCAGAGGCCCTTGGCAGGCTGTAGTGCAGAGAGAGCTGCTAACAGGCCCAGGATAATTAAGCAACAATTAAAGGCAGGATATGAAAGCTGGTGCCTCTGGGGAGGGGACTCTACAAGGGTGTGAAGACCAGGAGCGTGGGGACAGTCTCAGAGGCTGCCTAGCACACCTGCTGAAGAGTAACAAAGGGAGTACAGACAGCAAAGTGTTCAACAGACTTTCTTTAGAAACAGCCTCACCAATGACAAGTGTTAAAGAATGTTATTTGTAGTGTCTATATTTTGAAATTTTCAGGCAAAAAATTAACAAGGATTCAATCCCATTTCTCTAATGTACTATTTTGACAAAAGTCAGAGGCTGAGTACGTAGGGGAAAGATCACATGCTTTGCAGCCCAGCGTGGCCTAAAGAATGCTGTTGAACCTCTCTGCTTCTCAGTTTTTTCATCTGTAAAATGGAGATAATGACAGTCTACTTGCTGGGCTGTTTAAAGATCTTAAAGGACACGAGATATCCAGCTGCCATGGACTAAAAATGCAGAAAACAGCAAACGCTGGTTGTTTGTAGTGCAAGTGCTCCCACTCCCTCCAGAGTGAAGAGGAGTAAGCAATAACCTCAGCTGACTGCAGTGCTTGTCCCAGAGCCACATGGCAGAGACATGGAAATCAGACCACAGCCGTCACCACGAAGCCTGCAAACGCTGGTTCTTTGCCTCTTGGAGGCTCAGGGCCCTTCTTCAGAGACCCTTCTCCCAGGAAAACGCAGAGACACAACACTTGGCGAAAATCCTAAACTGAGAATGCAGGCTTGGTTGAGACCCACCTTCCCCTCAGGACCAGCACAGCCCCGAGGGACCCCAGCAGACAGGCCCACTGAGCACACTGGGCACAGGTGAGAGTGCAGCACGCAAACCTCTGTTCTGTCCACAACAGTGTGGGTGCACACTGGAGCCTATTCTGACCACAGCCCCAACAAATACAGGCGTGCTGGCCTGAAGTGCCCTCGAGTTACCTCGAGACTACGCAGGTGGCGTGTCCAACAGCCGGTTCCTGTCTCCAGCCACCGAGTACTACGCCCTCCCCTCTGCCCTGCAACCCGCTCTCTGACCCTGAAAACCTCCCGAACCCAGCCTGCCTCTCACTTCCCTCATCTGGAAAATGAGGTGATTTCAAAGGCCCCTTCCGGCCCTAATGTTCTATGATTCCTGTTTCACATTAGAATACAAATTAACTCACAGTTTTAAGCAGAAAACAACCAAACTCAATTTATTCCATTTTATTATTATTGAGTTTCTAAGGAATTATCTAATTTAGAGTTAATTTTTAAAATATAACTAAACTCAAACAAATATTTGTACACCCATGTTCACAGAAGCATTATCCACAATGGCCAAAAGGTGGGACCAATCCAAGTGTCCCAGGGATGGATGGATAAACAAAATGTGGAGTACCCATACAATGAAATATGATCCAGCCTTGAAAAGGAAGGGAATTCTGACACAGGGTACAACATGGATGAACCTTGAAGATATTATGCTAAGTGAAAAAAGCCAGACACAAAAGGACACATATCGTAGGATTCCACTTATATGAGGTCCTCAGAGTAGTCAAATCCATAGAGACAGAAAGGAGAATGGAGGTTACCAGGAGCTGGTGGGTAGGGGGATGGGGTGTAGTTGTTTAATGGGGACCAAGTTTCAGTTGAAGAAGATGAAAAAGTTCTGGAGATGGACAATGGTGATGTTGCACAACAATGTGAATGTGCTTATTACCACTGACCTGTACACTTAAAAATGGTAAAATTTATGTTATAATATTTTACCATAACTTAAACATATTTTTATATTTAACTAAAGACACCCTAAATAAAGGCAAAAATAAGTCACAAAGAAATTTTCAAAATGTTTATCTGACAAAGGGCCCGTATCCACAATACAAAAAGAATTACTACAAAAATCTGTAAAAAGAAACCCCAACTCAATAGAAAAAAGATACAAATAAGCTATTCATTCAAAAAAGAGAAAACAAATAGCCAAAACACCCACGGTGGAATGCTCCATCTCACTCATAATTAGTGAAATGCAAATTACAACAAGACGCCATTTCATTGAAACAGGGAACAATTCAAGTCTGACAGCACCAAGTGTTGGCGAGGAGGGACTAACAGGGACCCCCACCCTGCTGGTAACCAGAGCCTGAGTGGGAACAGCCACTGCAAGTGGAGTTTGGCCACGCCTGTCACCCAGCAGCCTTCCTAACAGGAATATTCTTTCTTTCTCCACGTGTGCCCAAGGACACTTGACAAGAATGTCCACCGAAGCTCCATGGGCAACTTTTTTCCAACTTTCCACCAAGTGCCCGCAATAGCACAATGGATAAAAGACTGTGGCGTATTCAAAATGGAATGCCACATAACAAGTAAAATAACTGAACTAAAACCACAAGGGTCATAATGTAGTTTCAATATTGCATTGAAAACATAATGCAATGTTTTAAAAATGGCAGAATAATACATATAGTACAACTGCAGCTGTGTAAAACTTTAAAACACACAAAATGAACCAGTGAAAAGATCAGTGGTTGCCCAGGGTTCAGGGGGAAGCAGGGAGGATGACTAGGCAGAGCACAGGGATTTTAAGGCAGGGAAACCATTTGAGTGATACTGTCAGGGCGGCAGCACAACAGTCTGCATTTGTCCAGACCTGAAGAAGGAACAGCAGAAGGAGTGCCATCTCGTAATCATAATGTACCCGCACTGGCTCATCAACTGTAACAGAAGTACCGCTCCAACAACCGGGGAAACTGTGTGGGAACTCTCTGTACTTTCTGCTTCGCTTTTCTGTAAACCTAAAATGCTCTCAAAGTAAAGTCTATGAATTTTTTTTTGAGGAATACAGATAAAAGCACCACATAAAAGATACTCTATCTGTATCTGTGGATCAATATCATATCTTTATTAAGGGGGTAAGATGGGCCCTACCTCACAGAGCTCTCGTGAGGGTTAAACAAGTTCATATCCATCAAGTGTCCACGACAGCGTCAGGCACAGAGGAGAGAACACCAAACACGCTACGATGCTCCAGGGACACGTGCAGGGGTAGAAGAGGACCCGGAGGTGCATTAGAAGCCCACATGAAGACAGTGGTTACCACAGGAGAGGGGAAAAGGGAGTAGGATCAGGGTGCATTCAAGGAGAGTCAGATGTATCTGTAAGACTGATTTTCACTCTTAAAAACTTGAAGAATAAAAGAAGAAAAACTAAAATTATTACCTCAAGATCATCAAGGGAGCGAGTGATACTAAATCTCTTGGATCTTCCAAAAGATCTCCGAGTAGAGGTGCGTTGAGAAGTCTGAGCAAGTCCAATTCCCCGCCCAAATTTTGAGCCCTAAACACAAAGAAAAAATATATCAAGTTATGTTCTTGGGAAGAGATGCTTAGGTTTGCCTGATGCACCACCTCGGAGAGAATAGCGGGGTACTGTGGAACAGAGAAAATACCAGACTTCAGTCATCTCAGAGGAAATTTCATGTTATGTATGTGTTACTACAATTTAAAAAAATGCAAAATTAAAAAAAAAAAGAATCATCCCAGGATCTCCAAGTATTTGCTCTGCCACTTACAACTGTGTGCCCCCCAGTCTCAATCTCCATAATCACGAAACAGGATCACACCAGCTGGCACCCAAAGGTTGTTACCACAAGCAAATGAAATGGCACATATGAATGTTCGGGAAAGCACAAAGTGTGGGATAAGGGTAATAATTATCAATATAAAGGCTAGTTTTCAGCAAGGTTGTGTGTTTATATAATTTTATAAGCATTTTGGGAAACTGAATCCCTAGATATTCAGCTGGTGTCTGAAGACCAAACCAACTCAGGTGCATGAAATAACTGGCCATTAAAACATCTTGTTCTTTCTCTGGGAAATGACCAGAATTAATTCACTGTTATTATGCTAGACAATTCTCCAAATGTGATCTTAGTTCCAGCAAATAAGTTATCATATCTTTAAAATAAAAAGCATCACAGCTGAAAATCTCTGATTTCCTGGGCACTTGAAATCCTAAGTGACCAATTTCAGCCATAAAGAAAGTTAACGTGTTTTCTAAAGCTGTGGGGCTCTCAGACTCTCTGCTCTCCACGTGCATAAGAATCCTGAGCATCTTACAGCAAGAGAAAACCCTGCAGCCCTTCCCTGTAAAGCTCTATGTGCTAAGTCCCTCTCCCTCTCCTCCGGGGAACTCACCTGGTAAAATCCAACTCTCTTCCGACCAACCCACCGACTGACGACCCACCAACGACTGGCGCACCTGCACCCAGGCCACTGGCTGCCTGGCGGAAGAACACACCCCCGGGGCTGCTCTCACCTGACATTCCTGACACCCACTCGAGTGGCCCTCAGCAATGTGACTGCCTTCCTTTCACTCATTCCCCTCTGCTAGACTGTCTCACCTCCTTCTCCCTCCTGCCCTCTTCCCAGGCTCTCCCAGTCTGGCCCTCCACTGAAGCTGCTCTCTCACCAGTGGCCTCCCAGGGAGCAGTCATCCCGACTTGCTGAGCCTGTCCTCTTCGTCCTTCTCCTCCCTGGCCTCTCCCTGGCTCCCCTGGCACCCACTGGCTGCTCCCCTCACTCACACTCAGAACCCCAAACTTCTTACCTCTGTGCCAAAACCACTCTGACCTGAACCAGGGCAACAAGAACAGTACTTTCAAGCCTTCAAATTTTATTAAGAAGCAGTGTAGGTGGCAGCGGTGACCACCGTCACTCTGTATGCTCCATGATGTCCCAGGGCTCTCACCAAGTGTTCCCTGAGCGACAACTATGTGCACGGTACCACAGGGCACCTGACAGAAACACAAGGCAGGTTTTCCGACTCCAAGGAACTCACCATCATCCAGTCCTCCTGAGAGGCTCCCTAAAGATGGCAAGAGAAGGCTGTGAGCTATTTGAACACTTGCATACTAGAAGAAATGAGAGCGGCCCTGGAGGCTGTGCTGTAGACTACAAACACAGTGGGGTGCGTGGCAGGTCTGGGAGGGCAACTCAGGACCCTGAGCTGCTGAGAAGCAGCCCGGCTCCTGGGGAGACGAGGAGACCAAGCTGACAGGAACAGAGGTCAGGCTGCAGAGCAGCAACGGGACAGTCAGAGCAAGGCCATGCTGCAGACATTACTGGTAGTGATATTTTAGGAAAGTCACCCGAAATATAGCGTGCAAGCTGGAGAGGATGGGGCAACCTGTTAGAAGTTGTGAGCAGAAACATCCTGAACTAAGGAGCAACAGCAGAAACAGCAAAAAGAGAAAAGAAAGGGAGGGAGGGAGGGAGGGAAAGAGGGACGGAGAGAAAGAAAGAGGCGCGTTCAGGGAGAGAAGAAATGGTGGGCCTGGCAAAGAAAGTAGCAGAGATGAATGCAGAGTTTCTCGTCTGAGATAGTGTCATCACCAACAACAAGGGGTCCTTGGGAATAGTAATAAAAATCCCATGTGTGCTCACCAAACCCAAATATCCCAAGAAGGGTTCAAAAGAGAAGCTGTTCATACACTATCATAGCAAACGCATTTCTCCGTCTTCATGTTCACAACCAGCCAGAGCTGTGCCACAAAGCCTACCTGCCAGCGGTCCCCAGGCCGGTGGGGGAAGAAGACAGTAGCTAACCCACAAGAAGGGTGACACAAAGTGTGCCGGGAGCACAGACAGGGTGACACTGGTGTGGCAGTGGGGGAAACCCACCACAGACACCCCCCAGAAGGCTGTGTATAAACTGGGCCTAAGGGCAGGCAGAGTGGGGCACATGAGGAAAGGTGACAGGCCGGCTCCAAGGACGTGGTAAGGACGACTTACCTGGGCCAGAGCCAGAGCAAGGAGGCTTGAAGGCCATCACCCTGAAAGTGACAACGGACCACGGAGGGCTGCCAGCAAGACAGCCGCATGGAGGCGAAGCCACAGCGGGCGCACCGGAGCCTCTCAGATGCGCCCAGGCTCGTGCCCAGCTGGGAATTCCCTCTAAGCAATCAAGCTGCACAGGAAGAACTGCTTGTTCCCCAACAGGGATGGGCGACCTGTGCATGCTGCCTCTCCGAGGTTGAGAAAACACCTGATTACAACTCCCGCCTGTCGCTTGGAGCCTGACTGCTGGTCTCAGGGGACACTGGTTCCTACCTTCCGCTAATCAGCCTCTGAGACACTCCGAGGGGGTTTCAATTCAGACACAGATGTGTCCCAAACCAGTGTTTCTGCTCCTGGTGACGGGCACCTCAGGCTCTGCCACAGGGGGCTTCTCTATGACCGCTGACAAATTGGTAGAAATGGATGTTTCTATGACCTTGTCTGTGCCGTTCTGCCGGGGCGAGAGTCTCTGTCCAGACCCTCACCTTCACCCTCTCTGAAGCAGCAGACTCTGCTCACTGTATTGTCTCCTTGCTAGCAAGTTACTAAATTTGACATATTCTCGAGAAAAATTTGTCTAAGAAATTTCTTTTTCAAAAAATCTTCCCAAAGCTGATTCTATCTATAAAATGTATCTGGAACCTAGGAATCCCTTTCCAGGCCCACTGCTCCCCCACCCCACCAGGCCCGGCCCCAGAACCCAGCACGTGGTGGGTCTTCCTACTCCCCCTGTACAGTCTGTTCCCCACACACCTGCCACAGCTCCACACTGGTCTTCCTGCTCCCCCTGTACCGTCTGTTCCCCACACACCTGCCGGGTAGGCCCCTGCTCCAAGCCCTTCAGGGGCTTCTGCTGCCACGCTCTGTGCCATGGGCGAGGCCCCACAGGGTCTGGTCCTTGTCACCCAGACTCTTCTGGGGCCCCAGCCTCACTGCCTTGGGGCCTGCTCTGCCCTCAACCCAGTGTCACCTCTTTTAAGAGACCTCCTTGAACTCCCCTGTCTAAACAGACTCCCCCTGGGTCCTCTCTCCTAGGTTCTGTGCTTTTCCTTCACACTTCTTAGCACAAACTGAAATTACACATTGCTAGCTGCTGTGGCATCTCCCCCAGGAGTCTGTAAATCACAGCAGGGGCCTGGTTCTGTTTGTTCCCTCTGAATACCTGCTGCCCGGTGCAGGGCTCAGCCCAGCAGACGTAGCCCTTGCTGAGAGAACAAATGAGAGCAAAGCCATACGGGAACCAAGCACCCCACAACAGGGAGCCCATCACTAATGGACAGGGATCCATGCAGACACTCAGATGCCTCTGCTACAGCGTGAAGTAACAATATGGAAAATGTTCTTTATTACTAAGCCAAAGAAGCCTCCAAATAGGCACAAAATTAACCCTTTGTACAGATCATGTATTTGCTATTCTGTATTTTTACTATTTTGGGGGCCGGGGGAGGTAATGACCACACAGCTTTGTGATAAGAACAGTTTAATTTTTAAAACCCAGGTGCCTACAGAGGAGATTCTTGCTGAGACAGACTGCTCCTGCACAGTTAGCTCTGGAACTTGTGCCCCATTACAGGCAAAAGAAATGAAGACATTTAACATCTAGTTATACACGGATATGTTGTGGGATTTGGAAATTTGAAGGAGAAGGAAAAATGTAACAAGCAAGCACACAGAAAAAAATTCCTACAAAGAAGTGAATCAACTCAAGGGTGACACTTCACCAACATGGAGAATCTTGAGCATTGATTCGTTTGTTTCCCAAATCGAGAGTCCACTGCCCCCAGGGTCTGAGGGGAAATAAGTTCTGTACTTGAATGAGCTGTTAGAAAGTCACCATTGATCTAGCACCCTTGCAGGCAACACATAATTCACTCTCCCCAAACAGTACTAGACAGTGATGATTACTGTAAAAATGGCCTAAAAATCAACTCTCTTCTTCAAAATCAACTCCACTTTTTCAATTGCAAACAAACAACTCATCACAACTGCTTGAGAAGGCGAGTGGGCGACACCAGGCCACACCATAATGTCTGCATAGCCCAGCCCGTGGCTGCAGCACCCCAACACCCAGTGGGTGCTGGTGGAGAAACTCCACCTCACTGTCCCCAAGAGTCACACACAAGGCCCTGCCCCCAGGCATTGAGAACACAGCCTGGCTGCGGCATTGCCTGAGCCAGCATGTGGCCAGCATGCTTCCAGAAGAACCAAAGGGCCCTTCCCTACTCTGGGCCCCTGCTTAGGACTTGGAGAAATAATCCACCTGGTTCTTGTCGCCTCCAATGTGAGGGGCGAAAGGGCCCCTAAGGGATGCCTTCTTCTATCACAGACAAGGCCCAGCAAGGTGTTGGGCTCTCTCTAGGATGAAACAGCTGGTAAACAGGTTGAGGGTAGAACCCGGGCTGGCTGACCCACCCACCACCCATGGTGCCAAACTGCCTCCACCACACTCAATGCTGACACCAAACCATCCCATGGAGCCGCTGCTTTAGGGAGAGGACTGCTGTTAGCACAGCCAGCACCCCCACCTCAGTCTACAGATGAGAACCCGGAAGCCACTGAAGGATTGCTCAGGGTCACAGCCAGAGGAGGCCTGGGCAAACCCAGATGTTGTTCTACCACACTGTGATTTTTTAGTTACAATTAGAACTAGAAATTCCTAACCTAAAGTGTCTAAACACTAGACCAGAAGCCCCAGTGGGGCAAGGACTGTGCCTGTCCTGGTCACCATTCTATCCCACCCCTCCCACAGTGCCCGGTACATAGAAGGTTCTCAGTAAGCACTGACTGAACCAAGAAACTCTAACCAAGGAGACTATTTAGCTTAAAATAAAGGCTAGATCATCTGAAAGTTTTTCCAAAAAGAGGTAACATAGAGAATTTGAGGAGTAAGATTTCCAGCTGACACACTTACCTCTCCCGGTGTATCAGTCAGGGTCTAGTCAGAAAGCAAAACCACACCAGTTATTTCAACAGAGAGAGTTTCATATAAAGAACTGTTAACCAGAGATCACAGAACTGAAAAGGTGAAAAGAGACTCTAAGATGTCACCGGGGGAACTGGCTGCACCCCCAGGGCTGGGACAACAACAAGGAAAGGAGGGAGCTATTTAACTCAGCAGCCAGACGAGGGGCCGGTGGTGCTGGGACCCAGACCTCGGAGGGGGCGCGGGCCATGGCCGGTGTCTGAGGAGTGACGAGGCCGGCCCCGGGAGAGGTGGGGAAACCAGAAGCTGGACTCAGGGACAGAGACAGGAAGGAAAGCGGGCAGGGTTGAGGAGTGTTGCCATGGCGACAAGCAGGGAGCAGGGAGCAGACAAGAAGGAGCAGGACCCCCCTCCTCCCTTCCAGCCGCTCAGCCTGAACGCCCAGCAGAGCTTGATGGGGACCCAGCTATCTAGGGGAAGAGGGTGCAGACTTCAGCATCCAAGAGCCGATCACAGAAGTGGGGCTCAGGGCTGAGGGACAACAGCTGAATAACTGGCTCAGCTTGTTAAATGCTGTTGCTACAAAGCTCTACATAGCAGGAAGAATTCTAAGCCCAAAATCAAAACAACTTTAGAATACACAAAATTCCGTTTCAAACATAAAACTGGACAAACACATAGAGGTAACTATGGAGTAACATGTAAGGAGCTGAAGAAGTGTTTCCTGGTCATAGTGAATCGCCTTCTTGAGAAAGGAAGGAGAAAAATGTATACAGAGACTGGGGATCCTATTCAAGAAAGAAAAGGAAGAATATATAGGAAAGGACGTTTAAATGGAGACAGAAAACTAAGGAAAACATTTGTTTATTCAACAAATATCTAAAAGCCTACTATGTGCCAGGCAACCAGCTAGGATGGAAACCTTTAGAAGACAGAAACAAAGGATATAATTTCCAAACCAATAAAGGAGGGGCAATGAAGTAAGCACACTGACCACAAACAGCCTTGAAAACAAAACAAACAAACAAAGGCTTTGGGAAAACAGGGAGGAAAAAGCCTGGAAAAAAAATAGATTTACAGAAAGTATACAGTAATATCATGGAACCAAGACTGATATACCAGAAATCCCAATAAATATAAATGGACTAAATTTGCCAATTTATCAGAATGTTAAATTGGATTACAAAAAAAAAGCCAACTATCTACCACTTATAATAACAATCCTAGAACATGCAGAAATGGAAAAGCTTAAATAAAAGGACAGAAAATGCTGACTCAGAGAAAGCTTATATAGCTATATTAATAACAGATGAAACAGACTTCGTCCCTAATAGGACTTTTCAAATAAAAGATTCAGTACACCAAAAGGAGAAGAAGGGGAGGAAGAGGGGCAGAAAAATGCCACCATTGGTTTTATGACTTTATGAGCCTAGAATAACCTTCATTCCAAAACCAGACAAAGACAATGAGAGAAGGGAAAATTAAACAATAGTCTCACTCATAAACACAGATTCAAAAATTCTACAAAAATATTAGCAAACCAAATCCCTCGGTGTATAAAAAGATAATCATAAGTTAGGTTTACCTCAGGAATGCAAGTGTGGCTTAACATTCAAAAATCTATCGGTGTAGGGCCGGCCCCGTGGCTTAGTGGTTAAGTGCACGCACTCCGCTACTGGCAGCCGGGGTTCGGATCCCGGGCGCGCACTGACGCACCGCTTCTCTGGCCATGCTGAGGCCGTGTCCCACATACAGCAACTAGAAGGATGTGCAACTATGACACACAACAACTACTGGGGCTTCGGGGGGGGGGGGGTGAAAAAAGGAGGAGGACTGGCAATAGATGTTAGGTCAGAGCCCGTCTTCCTCAGCAAAAAGAGGAGGATTAGCACAGATGTTAGCTCAGGGCTGATCTTCCTCACAAAAAAAAAAAAAAAAATCTATCGGTGTAATTTGCCACATTAGTAATTGTAAAGGAGGAAGCCCATTTGATCATCTCAATGAATGCAAAATAACCAAAAAAGAAAAGCTAAAATTCAACACCCATTCATGATGACCAGTATGAATAAATATGAATAGAAGTAACCTTAGCAAGGCAGCTGGATATAAAAAGCAGCAAATCAAGCCAGCCCTGATGGCCTAGTGGTTAAAGTTCGGCGCTCTCATCACGTCAGCAGCCCAGGTTCATTTCCTAGTCATGGAACCACACCTCCTGTCTGTCAGTTGCCATGCTGTGGCAGCGGCTCACATACAAGAACTAGAAGGACTTAGAACTAGGATACACAACTGTGCACTGGAGACTTTGGGGAGAAAAAAAAATCAGCAAATCTATTGTATTTTTATATATCACAAAGTTAGCACCACAATTTTTAAATAGGTACTATTTATAAGAGTAACAAAATATATAAGGTACCTAGGAACAAATCTAACTAAAGAATCTAAGAATAAATCTAATTAAAGATTTTTATGAAGGTAGTTATAAAATTTTACTGTAAGAAAATAAAGAAAACCTAAATAAATGGAGAGAGATACCATTTTCTTGGATGGGAGGGCTCAATATCCTAAAGATGCCAATTCTTCCAAATTGGTCTACAGATTAAAATACAATTGCAGTAAAACTGCCAATAGCATTTTTGGAGAATTTATAAATTGATTGTAAAATTTATATAAAAGAGCAAGGCTCAAGCATAGTCAAGATAAGGTAAAAAGATTTGGCATTACTAGATAGAAAGACTTATTATAAAGCTACAATTTTAAAGATTTTTTAAAGATTTTATTTATTTATTTTTCCCCCCAAAGCCCCAGTAGATAGTTGTATGTCATAGCTGCACATCCTTCTAGTTGCTGTATGTGGGACTCGGCCTCAGGATGGACGGAGAAGTGGTGCCTTGGTGCGCGCCCGGGATCCGAACCCGGGCCACCAGCATCAGAGCGCGAGCACTTAACCACCAAGCCACGGGGCCGGCCCTAAAGCTACAATTTTAAAAAGTAAAGTATTGTTGAGGGTCTTGACAACGGAGAAGAACAGAATTGAGAAACAGACCCACACATATGTGAACACACAACACGTGGAGAGGGCACACCGCCGAGCCACAGGAGAGGGTGAACTCAGTGCTCCAACAACTGGTCATCCATATAGAGAAAAAAAACTTATCTTGCCACTCACCTTATTCCATTCATAAAAATCAACTCCAAAACATTTTTAGGATAAAAAAAGGAGAATCTTTCTGACCTCAGGGTAGTAATGAATGTGTTACAACAAAACTGCAAACCATGAGAGAAAAGATTGACAATTTGGACGACATTAAAGCCAAGAACTTCTGTTCATCAAGACACCATACAGTGAGTGAAAAAAACAAACCACAAGCTGGGAAGATATATGCGCAATACATATAATCAGCAAAGGATTATGAGCCAGTATCTATAATCCCTACAAATCAAAAGGAAAAAGACAACCCAATAGAAAAATAGGCGAAAGGTTTGAGCTGGCCTTGAACAAAGAGGAAATCTGAATATTTATGATCAAGGGAATGCAAACTAAAGCCACAGTGAGACACCATTTTACAATTACTAGATTGGCAAAAATTAAGAAGTCTGACGATGGTGAGTTTTGACGAGGATATGAAGCAATCTGAGCTCTTACACTACCAGCTAGTGTGGGACTGTCAGGAAAATTGCATATGTTTCTGCACAGTTAGGGCATTCTGAGCAAATTTTACTGAGACTGGGACCTGGACTAAAAGTCTCCAAGTCTTGGGACTTGGCAGCTGAATTATGAGAGAACAAACAGTGCAGAGTCAGGGAGAGATTGGTCTCCCCAGGGCCTGATTTCACATTTCAGACAGGTGAGACTGGGAGCATCTCCTAGGACCTAGTCTCATATTCCTCCTGGACACATTTACCTACACTGCCAAGGGCAAGAGGAAAAACCCAGCATTCCCCCCACTGTCTCGAAGGAGAATTTGCTTAAAGAGAAAAGATTTTTCGCCCCCTCTCAGGAGAGGAAGGGGACAGCTTGTGTATAAGCTCCGAGATTCCAGTGTTCGGGGTTCCTTGCCCACAGTACAACCCCAGTTGGTGTAGGTTGACACCTAATATGGCTCTCATTGCACCCGGGGTAAGGACAGGGCGCAGGGGAACCAATGCAGTTATCATAAGTTAGTAATTAAATCTGGCGTTGCTGCAGAGACCTGGTGTCTACTGTCAATATGAACAAATGTAGATACTAAAAACCCAGCACCTAGCCATTACCTCCAAAGATGAATACTGCTACAGACTAGCCATTCCCCTCTTTGGATAGACCCCAAGAAACTGCTTCATATACACACCTGGAGACGTGTGCAAGAATGTTCACAACAGCATCATCAGTCATTTCTTTAATGGCTCTGTGTGTGGGTGTGTGTGTAGTGGTATATTCACACAATGGAATGTTATACAGTTAAAATGAATGAACTACATACAGCTACAGATAATACCACGGATAAATCTTTGAAATGATAATGAAGGATTAAATAACAAGTTGCTAAGACTGTCATAAGGCTATTTTTATAAAGCCAAAGAAGCAGCAAAACTAATACATTGTTATGAGATTCCAACACTTCTGATTCTAGCAGGAACGTGGTGGCCTCAGCTCTGAAGATTCTCACGTTTCCTGGAAACCACATAAAACCAAAGAACAATAAGTGGTGGCACGCTTTGTGACTCTGCCCTTTTGCTCCTGTTCCCTCATCCTCAGTCTCCCCCTCTCCATCTTACGGACCCCATCCAGCTTCTCCAGGAAGCCCTGCCCTGTCTAGTCAGGGTGGGCCAAGTGTGTCTCCCCTCTGCTCCCCAGCACCTCAACTAGCCTGGACTGCAGCATTCCCACGCGGCAGCGAGCCCCCAGAGCGCCCAGTGCACGCTGTTGAAAGGAACTCCTTGGCGGAGCAAGTGCCGCAGGGACGGAGCAGCCGTGAGCGGCGGCAGAAAGCACCAGGCCCCCAGCGCCAGCGTAGACCTGCGGTGTTCCTCTCACCGGCGGTGTCTGTCTCCACAGACCAGCTGACCTTCCACTGCTGCTGTCGCTCCCCCTCCCTTGGCTTTGGGGCAGAGAGCCATGCAGCGTTGCCCATGGGCACTGTTTACACAAGGGAATGATCAAAGCTGCTCTTTTCAGAGCAATTTCAATCATGAGGCCTTCGCTGTGGCCTTTTTAGTATTCTCCAGATTTTTTTTACAATCTATTTTAAAACTTCCTCTCATTGTACTAGGAAAACTGCACAAAATCTGTTTGCTGAATCCAATACTGTCCTGGCCTGACGGTTGATGAGCTATCATTAGCTATGCCACAGAAACACAGCTTATGGCTTCCAATGCCATGCCTCACTTTGTTCTTATTAAAAGAATTAAGAAAAATAATTTGTATTTTTTTCTTCAAAGGAATTATTTTTAGTAAGTAAAATATGTTCATATTCTTATAATAAAAAAATCAAAACAACACAAGATGAAATTAAAATGTCCTGGACCTTTCCCAATTTTCCCTTACTATCCCTGAGGTAACTACTACTATTTCTTTTGAAGTTTTTCTATATATAAACATGTTTATTTGAAATGTATCAGTTTATTTGAAGGGTGTTGAAATTTTTCACACAAAAATGGGATAATATTAAATATGTGCATTGGGCCGGCCCTGTGGCTTGGTGGTTAAGTGCGCGCGCTGCAATGCTGGTGGCCGGGGTTCGGATCCCGGGTACGCATTGAGGCACCACTTCTCCGTCCATCCTGAGGCCGAGTCCCACATACAGCAACTAGAAGGATGTGCAGCTATGACATACAACTATCTACTGGGGCTTTGGGGGGAAAAAATAAAATAAATAAAATCTTTAAAAAAAAAATATGTGCATTTTTGTGACCTGTACGTTCCTTGGGGAGCTTTCCATATCGGTAACACACCGACCCACTGCCCGCCTATGGCACAGATCGCATACCACTCTCGCCTTCTGACGTAGTGATGGAAATCCAAGCTGGATGCACGCTGTGTAGCTAAAGACTTCATGCCCCAGCCTCCCTTGCAGCAGGCTGCAGCCATGTGACTAGGTCTGACCAATGAGGCATGGCAGAAACCATGTGCACAACTTCTGCTGTGACTCCACCACTCCTTTCTGTCTTCTTGCTGGAGTGGACATGAAGCTATCTTGTATCTGGAGAGTGGCCATCTTCAAGTTCAGGTGGAGGCCACACGTGGAGGATGGCAACAATGCAGCAGAAGGAACCTGGCTCCCGAGGAAGGGAGGCCTCCACGCTAGCCCCAGACGGCCTACCCAAGCTTTCACATGAGGGAGAGCATTCCTGTGTTAGAGCAAGCCACTAGTCAAGTCTGCCTGTTACATACAGCACTGAAACTCATATTACTTTTTTTATTTTATTTTTTTGCTGAGGAAGATGTTAGCCCTGAGCTAACATCTGTTGCCAATCTTCCTCTTTTTGCTTGATGAAGACTGTCGCTGAGCTAACATCTGTGCCAATCCTCCTCTATTTTGTATGTGAGCTGCCGCCACAGCATGGCCACTGAGGAGGGGGTGTAGGTCCGCGCCCAGGAACCAAACCTGGGCCACGGAAGCAGAGCACGCTGAACTTAACCATGGGGCCACCAGGCCTGGACTTCACATTACTTTTGAATGAGTGCATGTAGTCTACAGTATGGAAACACCACATTTTTCTTTACTCCATTGTCAATAAGTATTTTTTATTCAACCAAGGAGATACTGATTAAGTGCCTACTAGTACTGCCAGTTTGGAAGTGACTCCTCCTGAATATCTACCCCTCTGCACACAGGTGAGCGTCTCCCCAGGGCAGAGATCCTCAAAGACTGTGGATGCCTGTGTACTCTTAAAAATTACTGAGGATCCAAAGAGCTTTTGTTTTTGTGGGTTTCATCTATCGATATTTTCCATATTAAAAATTAAACTGAAAAAAATTTAAATATTTGTTAATTCATTTCAAAATAACAATAATAAACCCTTAACATGTTATTATAAATAACATATTTTCATTTTAAAAATTTCCAAAATCCATTACATTTAAAGTTTAAGAATGTGGATTTTGGGCCGGCCCCGTGGCTTAGCAGTTAAGTGCACGCGCTCCGCTGCTGGCGACCCGGGTTCGGATCCTGGGCGCGCACCGACACGCCGCTTCTCCAGCCATGCTGAGGCCGCGTCCCACATACAGCAACTAGCAGGATGTGCAACTACGACATACAACTATCTACTGGGGCTTTGGGGGAAAAAAAAAGGAGGAGGATTGGCAATAGATGTTAGCTCAGAGCTGGTCTTCCTCAGCAAAAAGAGGAGGATTAGCATGGATGTTAGCTCAGGGCTGACCTTCCTCACAAAAAAAAAAAAAAAAAAAAAAAAAAGAATGTGGATTTTGCTACTTAACCAGATATTTTAATTAATATTATTCTTAGAGTATCAATTTTCAAAGAAGCAGAATTAAACATCCTTAATTCAAATTAAACATAACAATCATTTTTTATGATATAGACGGCATTTCAAGATCTTGAATTTCACATCAATCCCTTTTGTTAGTCATAGACTTTAAATTTTATCTCCATTAGTACCAACTTCTACTTCGACTGGCTACAGACATTAAGCAGAAAGAAAAGCAAAGTAAACAAAAGAGAAGATGATCCATTTATAAACATTATTTAACTCTCTTCAACAATTTCATACACTCAGTTGAGTCTACAAGTGCCCAGCTCCCAACTCCCAGCCCCAATCCTCCCTCCTCCCCAAACGAGGAACATGTTGCTAAGGGGTCAGCTTCCGGAGCATTACCTGGGTGGGGGATTGGGGTAGAGCTCTGGACGTTACCAGGAAGAGGTCCAAATGCCACTTGGAGGTACACTTCTGTGCACCTCCCACTTGACCAGCATAATAAGAGCCTGGGCAGAGACATGCCCCCCTGAAGGGGCAGAGTAGGAAAAGCGGACCTCCTCTTTAGCGTGTGTCCCTTGGGGCTTCCACAGCAGCAAGGGGTGACAGACAGCCGAGACCTGGATTGAGCTCGGGAATAAAGGACCAAGAAGGCAGTGACAAAAGCAGTGGTAAAGCAGAGTAACTAAAAGATGAATCCGGTGACCATCTGGACACAGAACTGATAGGACTTAGAGACCAACTCGTGACTCAGTACAGTGACATACTTCAACTAATAGCTGGGTTTCTTTTGTGTACACAGAATTAAGAAAGGCTGTGTGCCAGTAATTTAAAAGGGAATATTTACTATAGAGTTATCAAGTATAACATGGAAGCAATCAGAAACGTGTAAAGTGACCACTAGAGACCATCCTTGGGCTGAGAAAGGGTGCCTAAGGAAAGAACAGCCCCGGCAGGGGCCCCTCCCCAGGCCTGGGCTCAGCTGCGCTTGCAGCCCATTGGAGGGAGGAGCTCACAAGGTCGTCCAGGCCAGAGCTGCCTGGACGAGGCACGAGGAAATACCCCTCGTGGGCACAGGTGGCCAAGGCTGGCTTAAGGAAAAGCTGGGGAATGAGATGTCCATAGGGATTTGAAAAGCTCCACCATATTACCAGGGCTGTGCACGCTCAAGAAAGCCCTAAGAAGACCCTACATCTCATCTCTGGCTGACCCTGAGGCTCTGCACAAGCAGGACGTGAAGGCCACAGCAGAGTTGTCAAGTGCCTGGCTGAGCACCGAAGGTGTGCCCCAACACGCACACAGAGCCCCTCAGCAAAGACTGGGAGACCGACTGGTTCCAGGCATCTACGGAAATCTCTGTCCAGTCATTAGCTGACCACTAAGCTAACCAAGCAGAGACTGTGTGGCCACACACAGCCAAGAATTAACTCTACAGAGTTAGTTCAGAAAAGCCACCACCACCACCACAAGTAGCGACAGCGACTGGGACTGTGTTGGCGAGGAGTCTTCACTTCGACAGAGAGCAGCTGCATTCTGCTGGGGCTTCCACCTGGCTCCTTTTGTCGTGCGGAAGATTGGATGTGTGTAGAACGGGCATACGGATGCTGGGCAGCCAAACGGCTGTGCTGTGCCAGTCATCAGTGTATCGCCTCAGCGCCAAACCCACCCTTCTCCGCCCAGCTTCAGACACCGGCGCTGGGCCTTGCAGACTGCATTTCTCCCCTGCCCGCTGGCTTGACGGCAGGATCTGCCAGCAGAAGGTGCTGGACGGAAGCGTCAAGTCTGAATAAGAGTTCAATAGGAGTTCATTTCTTGTTTTGGCTGTCTCCCAGGTGGTGTGGAGTGGACTGGTGTCACACCTCTCCTCCGAGGTCTCATTCGCAGCCTTACGGGGCCTCTTCCTCTGAGTCGTAAGTCTCTTCCTTGTTATTTTTCCCTCCACCTCTTTCTGCAGTTACTGCCTTAGGTTCCCTTAGAGCTCTCTCAGCAGTTAACCACCTTTTGCCGAGTTAACAATTCTCCACACTGAATTTTCCCTGTTCAAATCACTGCCGTGTGTTCCGTCTCCTGGCTGGATCCTGACCGATACAGCCTGATTTTGTGCTAAGAAGCCACTGTTACCACGGAGAAGAACCCAGAGTAACTTAGGACACCCAACCACTCGACATTCCGCAACCTCGAGCATCTCTCTCCTTCCCTTTCCTATTGCCTCTTCCTCTTCTTCTCATTGCTGGGCACTTCCTTCATCCTTTCCTGGCCTGTCCTCTGCTCATGCTGACAAGCCTCCAGCCAGCTCAGGCCAGGCCAGGCCGGACACCGGGAGACCCACCTCACGACCTCTGGAAGCTTCTGCCACTCCAACAGGGGAGGAGGCTGTGGGATTAGACTGAGCTCATAACACAGGGGCACCCATATAGCAAAGTAAAAAGCAACTGATAAATTTCAAGAGGTTATAGCAGGAACCCAATGAAACACAATTCATTACTACTTATTTTCAGATAAATTGTATGTCCCATCACATTACAAAAGGAACTACAGGTCATACAAACTAGTCTCTAATGTAGGAGGCGACACGGAGCCCTAGGTTTGTCCTAGTCTCAGCACTTATTTGCCACTTGACTGTGGGCAAGTCGTTTAATATGTATAAACCTTACTTTCCTTGTCAGTAAAATGAAAATAAAGATGCCTGGCCTGATGAGCTCACAAATAAGGAAATAAGGCTCACAGTGAACTGGTGAGTGCTCCACTGCAGGATCCCAACGCCAGAGACGTGCCAACTCCACCACAAGGACATCACCCTTGTGCTGCAGGGTAAGGAATAGCAGGCAATACCGACATTTTCACTACATTTTTGTTCAAGATGAAAGAACATTAAAAAGAAGACTGAGACCCTCATAAATACAGTCAACTGATCTTTGACAAAGAAGCAAAGACAATACAATGGAGCAAAGATAGTCTTTCTTTTCTATAAATGGTGCTGGAACATCTACGTGCAAAAAAATGAATCTAGACCCTTCACAAAAATTAACTCAAAATGGATCATAGACCTAAATATAAAATAAAAAATCTATAAAACTCCTAGAAGACAACACAGGAAAAAACCTAGATGACCTTGGGTTTGGTGATTCCTTTTTAGATACAACCCCAAAGGCACAATCCATGAAAGAAAGAATTGATAAGCTAGACTTCATTAAAAGTAAAAGCTTCTGCTCTGCAAAAGACAATACCAAAAGAATGAGAAGACAAGCCACAGACTGGGAGAAAAGGTCTGCAAAAGACACATCTGATAAAGGACTGTTACCTAAAATGTATAAAGAACTCTTAAAACTGAACAATAAGAAAACAATCTGATTAAAAAATAGGCCAAAGATCATAACAGACATCTCACCAAAAAAGACATACAGATGACAAGGAAGCACATGGAAAAATGTTCAACATCATTTATCATCAGGGAAATGAAATTAAAACAACAGGGAGATACCACTACACACCTGTTAGAATGGCAAAAACCCACAACACTGACAATTGCTGTGGGAATGCAAAATGGCACGGCTACATTGGAAGACAGTTTGACAGTTTCTTATAAAACTAAACATACTCTTACCATGATCCAGCAATCCCGCTCCTTGGTATTTATTTATCCAAATGAGCTGAAAACTTATGTCCACACAAAAACCTGCACACAGATGTTTATAGCAGCTTTATTCATAAATGCCAAAACTTGGAAGCAACCAAGATATCCTGCAGTAGATGAATGGATAAATAAACTGTAATATATCCAGACAATTGACTATTATTCAGTGCTAAAAAGAAATGCGCTATCAAGCCATGAAAAGACATGGAGGAAACTTAAATGCATATTACTACGGGAAAGAAGCCAATCTGACAAGCTACATACTATATGATTCCACCTATATGACATTATGGAAAAGGCAAAACTATAGTAAAAAGATAACTATGTATATAACTATGTATATGTAAAAAGGCAGTAAAAAGATCAGTGGTCCAGGTTGGGGCAGGTGGGAGGAGAGATGAACAGGTGGAGAACAGAGGATTTTTAGGGCAGTGAAACTACTCTGTATGATACCACAACGACGGACACATGTCATTATAAATTTGTCCAAACCCACAGAATGTACAGCACCAAGAATGAACCCTAATGGAAACTATGGACTTTGGGTGATTAGGATGTGTCAGTGGAGGTTCATCGATTGTAACAAATGTACCACTCTGGTGGGGGATGTTGATAGTTGGGGAGGCTGTTTTGAGGGCAGAGGGTATGTGGAAAATACCTGTTCCTTCCTCTCTATTTTATTGTAAACCTAAAACTGCTCTAAAAAAAATTAATTCTTTCAAAAAAAAAGAAGCCCAAGGTTTGAATCATGACCCTGCTTAATCCCGACTGTTGAATCTTTTTTTTTTTTTTTTTTTTTGTGAGGAGATCAGCCCTGTGCTAACATTTGCCAATCCTCTTCTTTTTTTGCTGAGGAAGACTGGCCGTGGGCTAACATCCGTGCCCATCTTCCTCCACTTTATATGGGATGCTGCCACAGCATGGCTTGCCAAGCAGTGCATCGGTGGGCACCCAGGATCCAAACTGGCGAACCCCGGGCCGCCGCAGCGGAGCGCACGCACTTAACCACTTGTGCCAACGGGCCAGCCTCCCGACTGTTGAATCTTAAGACAAGTCACTTAACCTCTCCAGGACTGGTCACTTCACACTTGTAGACTGGGGGGACGACAGCATCACTGTCTCTCAGGTTTCCTGAGGTCAGAACCCCACTGTGAGTAATCTAAGACAGCACAGTGCTCTACAGTGTATAGATAGGGTACTTCCAACTCAATGAGAATGGACGTGCAGTTGCACTGTAGTCCACAAAGAACCATACAAATACCATTTATTTCTATCAATGTCATTATTCACTTACACAATAGCAATGGAGAAAACCCATTTGTAGGATATGATTCAAAGAGATGGTAAATTTTCCAATTTCAAAGAACATTTTAGACACCTTCCTGGGCCTTCCCTCCCCAGCTCCAGCCCCACCCAACAGGGAAGCCCAGGCTGAAGCTCCTCGTCCACACCACAGGTGGGCTGTGTGTGGGCCCGGTGGGGAGAGGCAGGGGCAGCACTGCCCCGAGAATCCAGCCTGGAGCATTTGAGATGGCAGGACAACAAAAGGAGGGGAAGGCCACACAACTGCAGAACTCCTACTAGCACAGCCAGCTGAGGAACTGAGTCGAAAATCCATATGATTACAACTATGTTTATAAAAACAAAAATCTTTACTTATAGACATCAAAATGTTACCCATGGTCACTTTGGGGAGGTAAAACTACAGGGGATCTGTCCTTTCCTCCAACTTTAAATTTTCTTTAATGTGTTTTATAATGAAAAATAATAAGACTTGGGAAGGGGATGGGTCTTGAACACAACATTCACCAAACACTACTGCCCCACAGTTTTCAGGCCCTAACCAGCAAGTGGTCTTTGAAGGGTTTTCTCGTGAGATTTTCAGCTATTGAGAACAAAAATGTGAACACAGAAAAGGTATTTTAACATCATAAAAATCCTCTGAGGAAAGTTCCTTTTTTTTTTTTTTTTGAAACCAACTGAGCTAAGCGCCATCCTCCTCTCACCCAGCCGCAGATCCATCCTGCTTCCAAACCGAGCATCAGACCACGTCGCAGCATCAGACCACCAGCAGCACCATGGCCCAGCCCTTCTGCTAAGCAAAGTCCTTTACAGTGATTCCTTCCCTCATGCTCCACAGTGAGCTCCTATGTGGGCAGACAAAGGCCCCAAAGGGGCACTGATGGATCTGGGATCTTTGGGGCAGTGCTACGCCAAGCATGGTCCCCCAACTGTTTGATGTCCATCTGCAACGAGCAAGGAGCTCCAGCCACTAGCCACTGTTGAGTTCGGCTGGCATTTTTTTCGTAGCAGGATTTTCTTGATGAAGGAAACAGTACAAGGATCAACACCACAGTGACACTCCCTGTCCTGAAGTGAACGGTCTGTGTGTGAGAATTTTCTCACCTCGGACCCCGGGGTGAAGACTCTGGGCCAGAGATGAAATGGGCTTTGAAGAAGCTGCAGGGACAGGACCCTCCCAGGCACGGGTAGTCAGAAAGGGCAGGAAGGAGGGAGGAGGGCCTCACCCCAGGCTGTGAGAAGTCAACGGCCCTTCCACCACCATCGGTTCCGCCCAGACGTCCTGCCCAGGACCCACTGAGAGAGCAGGCAGAACCAGGGCCAGTAGCGTGGACGAGAGCCCAGAGAGCTCCCGGGCAAGACACAGACTGCAGCAGGAGCAAAGCAGACATCCTGTGACAGCCAACAGAGGCCACAAGGGCAGCCAGAGGAGGCTGGGACAGGGAACTTGGCATTAATGTACTGCCATTTCATCAGTAATTGCCTACACTATAAAACCAAGCTCAGTTTTACTGAACCACTCCTAACAGGCTTACCTTTTTGTCTTCCTTAGTCTTTCTAACATTTCGATGGGGACCAAAAATGTTTTGCATCCCAAAAGCCTTCCTGGACCAGTCCCTTTTCTGGACGCTGAGCAGGGGCTGTGCCAAGCTGCCCTCCATCCTGTAGCGGTCCGCGGGAATCTTGCTCATGGGAGGGGGCAGTGTGCCGCAGTTGACACTGGACCACCCGTCGGTGGAGTCCGTGTAAGACTCCTGGTCGCTGGCATGTCCGCACTGCCACTCTTGCAGGACGTGGACTGGGAGCCACCGCTGGCCAAAACCACCGCCAGCGCCCATGGCGCCCCTCTTGGAAGGAGGAACTGAACTCCTCAAGGAGGCCGGGGGGACCTCCACATGAGAAGCGGGCCCTAAATGCTTACCGAAGTCCCGAAACCTGTCAGCCTGTGGAGTGGCCTCAAACGTGGGTCCCCCCTCAGGGTCGTGGGAGAAGGGCGCGTTCCAGGGGGCGCCCCAGGGCTGGGAGCCCCTGCCACCTGCACCCTCCCAGGTGCTGCTGCTGGCGCCATGCCTGCCCGAGCTGGCGCCCAGGTCAACCACAAGCACCCGGCTGCTCCTTTCTTCCTGGTTGAAATTCCCAATGCCGCTGTCACTGTTGCTGCTGGTGCTGGTGTTCTGGTGGGCATCCGCGTCCCCATCCGCAAAGGCCCGGGCCCGCACTCCCTCAATCAGCTCGCCCATGTCTCTGTACAGCACAGAGATGAACTGGAGGACAGGGAGAGAGGATGCTGGGAATTCAAGGCAGCCGTTGGTGTCGGGGTCGGCTGTGCACTCAAACCCAAACCGCCGAGCGATACCTTGATGGATCTTGTGATTGAACAAATCTGGATCCACCATAAACACGTGGCAGGAAGTCCGCAAGACGCCTTCATCCTCCTGTGCCAGGCTCCCATCATCACTCGTCTGCATGGTCACAAGCCCGAAAAACCTCCTGTCGTCCGGGCACACAGCACTGAACGCCAGCTTCTCGGCTGGGTACTCGGCCAGGACAGCAGCCTTGTCGGTGCAGAGCTGCACGCAGTCATGCATGATCTTCATGGTTACTAGAGAATGGATTTTCTGCTCTGCCCGCAGGCGCCGCAGGCAGCCACGGATGGCCTGCAAACTGTCGGACTCCAAGTTGCAACTTGTGGAAGGAAGTTCAATAGAACCTAAGTAGCCTACAACCATGGCAACATTTAAAATACTTGCATCCAATCCAAAATCTTCATGATTCTCTAGTCCAATACTGAAAACCGAATCATCGTTAATAACTTTTGATATTTCCTCTTTAGAAAGCAGGCTGGGATTCCGATTATTTACATTTTCATGCCCAAGGTCAAATCGTGCAGTAGCCGACTCTGAAAGGGATCTTTGTTTCAATTTCAAGGGCTCTGAACTGCTTGCCCGAAGACTAGGATTTTCAAAGATCATATTGAAAATTCCACCAGACTGCATTTCTTCAACGACTCTCTCTGCTCTATTTATACCTAACGCTTTAGAATCAAGTTTGGGCCTCAGCCAGCCTTTTCCTTCATAAAATCCAACTTCTTCATCACTGGAACAGGACTCTAAGTGGCCGATACCTTCACCAATCACCATGTGTAGGACACCAGAACATTTCCCAATCAATTTCACTACGTCTTCATGGGATGCTTTCTTCACGTTGATTTCGTTGACAGCAAATATCTGGTCACCAGCACGGAGGCCCACAAAATCCGCAGGGCTCCCTCTCATGACACAGCTGAGCACGCAAGGCGCCTGACCAGAGAGGGTGAATCCGTACCCTGCTCTCCCTCGGGCCACCTCCACACTCCTCATGCGAGGGGGCGCCGTCCCATGCAGCGGGCGCTCTGCTGTGTCCCCTGCTCTATACATCTTGATGTGCTTCTACGACCAGGAGCATAGTTCATTATTCCAAGGGATCCATAGTTCAGGGAATGCTTGATGCTACCATATTTTTTCTTGAAATAATGCCCTAAGGAAGAAAAATTAATAGCACATTATTTAAAAGCCCATATTTCTTTCGCTTACTGGTATTACCTAAACATAAAAAGATAATTCATAACAAAAACCATCATAGCAAGAGTCTCTAGTTACTACATAAATGTTAAAGTGAAAGAGAAGCAGTAAATCTTAAAGTCAGGCTAAGAATTTCCTTCCAAAGTAGAAAACATTTCCCAGGACAGGTTTTCTTCACAACATTGATCTCTCTGAGGCTGATCCCGCCTTGGGTTTGAGGAATACAGGACTCCAACAGAATGTGCCTCCTGGCACTCTTCTCCTCCCTGTCTGGATGGAAAGAGACCTCGAGATCCTTACTACTCAAAGTGTGGTCCAAAAACCAGCAGCCCGGCCTCCTGGGGGCTCTCGGGCTCTTCCCCAGATCCAGTGCGTCCAAGTCTGCATTTAACAGGAGGGGCAGAGTCAGAGTGAAAAAGCAGCGCTGGCTACAGACGTGGGGTAGAAAGGCACTGGATGACCCCTGGTCCAGCCCCGTCTCAGATCACAAACCCCTGCCATGAGAAGTTTTTCCTCAGGAAAGTGAGTGAGCTTATATTCTCTCAAATTCCATGCCCCTCACTAATTTATTTTGAACATGGTACCATGTGGGGAAAACATTAGCCTGACACGGCCTCAGTCAGTACTACAGAGATCACATAACAGAATAGATAAAACCACCAGAAAGAGCAACCGAATTTAATACTAACTTAATTATTCCAGGGGATGACTTGCTAATTAAAAGTATTGGTTATCATCGAAAACAAATCTGTGTCAGGTCCCCAAGACCTCCCCCAGGTTCAATGACTCACTAAGAGGACACACAGGACCCAGCATATAGTCATGCTCACGGCTCAGATTTATCACAGTGAAAAGATACAAAATGAAGTTAGCAAAGGGATAAAGCAAGTTAGGTGAAGTCCAGTGGAAACAGGTGCCAGCTTCCAGGATCTTCTCCTGTGGCATCACAGGGGTTGTGCTCAATTCCCCCTGCAGCACGTTGTGACAACACGTGTGGCGTGCTGTCCACCAGGGAAGCCCGTCAGAGGCTCAGAGCCAGGGCTTTCTTTGGGGGCTGGTCCCGTGGGTCCCTGTGCCTCGCACGTGCCCAGCTCTGGACCCCCAGGAGGAAAGGGGCGTCAGCACAGACCGCACTGTTTGTTAGGGTGCTGGGAACCCTCCCGACATGCAGGCTCCCGGACGCCAGCCAAGGGCCAGGCCCGCACAGGCCTCTCAGGGCCCGGTAGTCAGGCTGCAGTGAGACGTCTTTTCTACACAAAACCCTTTCAAGATCACTTTAAAAAGCAATACAGCAAGTGTTTATGTTGTAAAGATCCAAAATATAATGGAGAATATGTTCTTTAAAGAGTGTATGTTTTTGAAATAATTGTTTTAAAGTTGTTAGAAGAAATTCTTGTGTCTCGGGATAAAGTTTCCAGTAACAGAAGCATAATTCAAAGTAATTTACACACACACAAAAAGAGAAAGAACTAGACGAAATGGAAAGTATATTATTAGATGACTCCAAGAGTAGCTTCAAAGATGATGATATGTAGGATGCATGTTTGAATAAAATTATTTTATGATACATAAGAGTGAAAAAATAACAATTTAATTCTAAATTACCATATTATTTAACATCTAAGCGGTGCTAAATTAATCATTTAAATATTATGACTAGACATAACTATTTAATATTCATCACTAAAAACGTATATATTAAAGTTGGCCAAGAATTTTATTTTAGGGTCCTCTCACTGGATCTTCTTAAAGGGTATGGTGGGCTGAATAATGCCCCCCACCAAATATGCCTAATCTCAGGACCCCATGAATGTCACCTCACGACCAAAGGGACCTTGCAGATGTGATCGAGTGAAGGATCCTGGATGGGAGGTTATCCTGGGTTCTCCAGGTGGGCCCCAAGTAACGACAGGGTCCTTATCAGAAGGAAGTAGGAGGGTCAGAGTGAGAGCGGGGCATGTGATGACAGAAGCAGAGATTAGAGCCACTGGCTGTGAAGATGGAGGAAGGGGCCATGAGCCAAGGGCTGCAGGCAACCCCTAGAAGCCACAAAAGGCGAGGAAACAGATTCTCCCCTGGGGCCTCCAGAAAGAATCAGCTCTGCCTACACCTGGACTTCAGCCCAGTGAGACTGACTTTGGACTTCTGATCCCCTGAACTGTAAGAGAACACAGTTGTGCTGTTTTAAGCCACTAAATTTGTGGTAACTTATTTCAGCAGCCACAGGAAACATGTACAAGGGGAATCACCCTATTGGTGGGGGAGGGGGATAGAGGATATGCATGAAATAACCTGTCTAAAAAATGCTCAGACAGGATCTGGCTCCTGGCAGACGCGACACATCAAAGCGGCTGCTGTTCCCGATGTTACTGCAAGTGTCCGTTGTCACTGTGGACTCTCCAGGACAGAGCTCAGCGAGACCCTGCTGGTTTCCTCCAGTCACAGGAGACCTCCTGGCTTTCTCTTCCAAATAATAGATGCTGCCCCTATGAAGGAAATGATTTCCCAATTTTACATGCAGAGTTATCTTGTGATTCATCTGACCGCCACGGAGTCATAACACTGTACGACATACTATCGAATAATAGTCTTGTACATGGTTTACCCAAACGTTTCTCTTAGACTCTTACTGCCATGTCCCTCTAGTGATTAAAAATAAATTGTTTCTAATTCTTATAAGTAATATCTTAATATCTATAATCACATTTTATAAGTTCAGCCTATGGTCTAATTTTTCCTTAAACTGTATCAACTAACAGTAAAACTAGTGGGACAGACAGTGAAATTCAAAAGAAACCACAGGGCACTAGTTTCCAACTTCAGCTGGTATTTCCGCCACCTGGGCTACTGACATGCCAGTTCCTGGGTCCCTCTCCTCCACCCGGAGGCTCTGGTTGGTAGGTCTGGGGAGGGGCCAGGAGCCACCTGCTTTAACAGAGCCCACCGCACACACCTTCCCGGTGACTCTGATGTAGGTGGCAACACTTGGAGCACCCTGACCTGAGACCATCTGCTATGGGCTGAATGTGTGTGTCCCCCCAAATTCACACGTTGAAATGCTAACCCCCAACGTGATGGTATTTGGGAGTGATCAGGTTTAGATGAGGTCATGAGGGTGGAGCCCTCATGATGGGATTAATGTCCTTGTGAAAGAAGAGGAGACACAGGGTCTCTCCCCTGCTCTCTGCTCTCCTCCCTGTGAGGATACAAGGAGAAGACAGCCATCCATGAACCAGGAAGGGGGTCCTCACCAGACACGGGATTGGCCAGCATGGACTTCCAGCCCCAGAACTGTGAGGAGTAAACGTCTGTCATTTAAGCCCCTCAGGCTATGGTATTCTGCAATAGCAGCCCAAACCAATGAAGACATCATCTAATCCAGCCTCCTCATTTTGCAGAAAAGGTAACTGCAGAAGGAAGTGCTTCACCCAAGTGACGGCTTCCCAATGGCACAGTTACAACCCAGGGTCTCCACTCTCCCCCAACCCACAACAAAGATCAGTTGATTCCTGCCATACTGTCATTCCTTCTCTCACTTGTTCAGACTATCAGGAGCTAGGAATACATGCCAGGTGCCATGACGGTCCCTACTCCTTTCCAAGGTCTAAGGCTGGTAGACAGAGTCCCGTTCTGAAGAATTTCTCCACTCACAGCCACTGAGTGAGTACCTACCCCCTTCCAGGCAGCATCCCAGCCCTGAGCAGCCAGCAGCCCCAGAGAGGGAGGAGCTAGATAAGGCAAAAGGCCTCACTCCCGAGCAGAACAGAGCGCAAGCCAGCCCCAGCTGTCCACTCAGCCCCCTGCACGGGGAGCAGAAGTCTGCTGGCAGATGAGACGGGAAAGCCATGCCAGGGAGAGGTGATGAGCACGGCATGGGTCCACACAGCTCAGACCGATCTCTGCCCATGCAGAGTGGACGTTTTGTGAGGATGATACTCCAGCTCTCCATGATTGTGCCACCAAAGGTTACAGAAATTCACAGTGCAACAGGCCGTGAACTGAGCATGGGGGCCAAAAGACCAAAGCAATAAAGAACAGCGACAGTGCATGGAAACGTGACAGGAGGGAGAGAAACGGAGTACTTCCTATGAGGCAGAAAGCATCTAACACACTGAGGAGAAGGGGAGAATTCAGGAATAAGAAGACAAGAGTAATACTTGCGACAGGGAACCTTACACGGTACTTGGCACGGGCTGGGGCTGTTCTTGGGACTTGGCATATATTAGTTTGTGAGTCCATAAGCAACGTCACTACGAGGTAGGTACGATTATTATTCCCATTTTTGTGAGATGAGGAAACAGAGGCACAGAGAAGTTAAGTAACTTGTCTACGGGCTGCACAGCTAACTGGTGTCAGAGGTGGAGTTGGACCCTGGCTGTTCTCAACTTTCTCTATCCCCATGCAGAGGGATCCTTGGGAGAAGCAGAGGTAGCCTTGGGCCAGAGAGAGCAGGCGCTGTCCACTTTCACAGTCCCTCCAATACTGGGATGCCCCGGCAGCCTGGCCCCAGTCAGTGCAGGAGGCTGGTGGCACCATGCCACCTTCTCTGACTGGGACCCGCCCACCAGTAGACCCCTGCCCCTAGTACCCACCCCACTCCCTATCACTGTGTCACAGCAGCTATCTCCAACCACCGCCCTGGCACTGCCCATGGCGCTGAACACCCACCAGGCACCACCTCCCCCCAACACCTCCCTTGGGGACATACACGGAAGACCCAATACATCCCCCATGCAGACACAGACACCAGGACGCCCCCTAACCGTCCCTGCTTCCCAGCTGCCTCACCCTCCACCCATTCTAGCAGCCGGCCACCTGACCCCTGAAAAGCTCTCTCCGAGTCCGCAGCCACTCTTCCTGCTTCCCCCTGACCTAGACTGACCTGGGCCCTCCCCTCCCCAACACAGGAGGCCCCCATGACGCCACAGAGGATGAGCTGGCAGATTCTTGGCTCACCAAGGCCATTTCCGGGCCATCTACTGCCACAAGGACCAACGGCCTCACCATGCTATCATCCTTAAAGGGCCCCTTTAGCCCTGCTCATCACTTGACTCACCCTCAGTGCAGACTCTGCACCCCCGGCCAACGGTGCCACCGAGCACCAACTCTGTGCGGGACTGGGCCAGGCACAGGGCTGCCACGTGAGAGAACAACAGTCCCTTCCTTCGAAGACCTCTCAGCTCGGGGACAAGGGAACCAGGAGGCTGCTGACAGCAGCAGCTTCCTGAGGGGTGTGCAGTGTGACCTGCTCCCAAGGGACCCCAGGGGCACAGCACACCGAGCAGGGACCCTCCGGTGGTAGGCAGCCCCGCCCACTGAGCTCCACAGAGCAGGCCCCCTCGCCCAGGCGAGGACGCCTTCTCTGTGGCCCTGGCCCTGTCCCTCGAGGCCCCTTTCCTCTCTGAACTTCAATGCCCTCCCCAGGGGTGCCCCCACGGCCTAGCAACCAGCTGAGCACTCTCTCCTGAGCGACCTAACTCCGCACGTCTATACCCAAACACACCTGCTGGAAGCATCCCCTCCTCCTCTTCCTGGGGCCCTAACTTCCACCTAAGCTCACCCCATCCTTCTGGGCACCCAGGCAGCACTTCAGTTATCCCCAACTCGGCCTCATCACCCACGGCACACCTTCCCCCCACCCTGCCTTACCGTCCTCCTCTCCCCCACATGCTCCATCCATCTGGACATCCCACCCCCAGCCTTCTCCGTCCCTCCACCTCCCCACCCCAAAGGCCTCCTCCTCCTCACTGCGGCTAGCCCCCTCGTGGCCACAGCCTGGCGACCACCCTCGGGCCCGCCCCACTGGCCCTGCTGCTTCTCCCGCCCCACAGCCCCTCCCTCCAGCCTGTCCTCCTCACTCAGCCTGCAGTCCACAGGAACGTTCCTGTCCAGCACCATGTCCTCTGCCCCCACCTGGGGCACCCCACCACGTAGGAACTGACCGTGCTTTCTCCATAGCACATGCCACAGGGCTGGCACACCACAGGGCACCTGGGTCCCTCTCCAAATTCATGCTTCTCAGCCCCCAAGGGGCTCTCAGCATTCCCGTCGACTCTACGACACTCCTCTGGCTGACTCAGATGCCACAAACCCACCCCACCTTCTAGACCCTGTGCAGGCTCCCCCTCCCGTTCTCCTTCATAGAGACGACACATGCCATCCCACAGGCCTCCGTCGCCTTCCTCGGGCCAGACGTCCAGTGCTCACACCCTCTTCCTACTTCAGGCCAGTTTCTCTCTCCCTCTCAAGGGGACCATCCACTGGCTTTTTAAGTACCCAAGCCTCTCTAAATTTAAAAGGAGAAAAGACCCCCACTTGACTCCTCATCTGCAGGAGCTACTTGGCTTCTCCCCTTAGCAGCTTCTCAAAGGTTCAGCCACACTGGGGTCTCTGTGCCTCACCTCCCACCCGCTCCCTCCCTCTCCAAACTGGCCTCTAGCCTCCATGCCTCCACACGCTCTCACTCTGGCTACCAAGGACACATGGAGCTGCGCCCGACAGACACTTTTCAGTCTCCCCCCCAACCTCTCTGTAAACTCAACATGATGTGCCTCCCCCTCCCGCAGCCTCCATGGGGCAGCAGCCTCTCCACTCCCCTCTAAGTGTGGGGTCCCCAAGCCCTCTCCCCTCTCCCAGGGCAATCAGACCCACCCCAAGGCCGGGGTCTCCCATGTGCTCATCTCCTGCCCACATCTCTCCTTCAAGCTCAGGGGGACCTCAAACTCAACAATCAAAACAAACTCTCTTCCCCAAAGCTGCCCCTCTCTCAGTGACAGGCTGCCATCTCCTCAGAAGCACAGGCAGGGGCAGACACAAGACGGGGCTCCCAGAGAGATTCTCAAAATCCTAATCACAACATACGGAGATTCAAAAAGATAAGGCCTCAAGAAAAGGCTATCACAAACAAGGAACAACCATGCGAAAAGAAAGTCGACAAAAACCCACAAACAACACAGGGCTGGAGGATAAATCCAGGGCTGCTTCCCCAGCAGAGAGAGGGACCAGGAGACGGGCACCCCACAGAAGAGCTAGGAGACCACGAGGGGCAACTAGGAGATCCTGAGGGGAGAAGTGTGGAACAGAGGGGAAGAAAACACAGGGGTAAATTCAGTGAAAAGTCTGTTCATCCGCACTGCATCACCACAGAGGGCAGCCAGGAAGGGTTTCCCCCAATTTGTAGGGTGTATGTGGGGTTGTATGACTTAAATTGTAGATTATGTGGAAAACACAAAATTTTCTTTGGAGAACCTTGGAGGCAACTGAAACTGAAGCCAGATTTTAGCATTTGGTGGGATGTTTGGCCTCAAGGACTTAAAAAAAAAAAAGTGGGAAAGGAGGACTGAAAGAAACTGGAAGAAACAGCAGAAGGATCCTGCAGCCACCAAAACAAAGGGAAGACTCCCCAGCCCCACCACCACAACTCAGAGGACACAGGCCACTGTGCTCAGGCCCCAGGACAGAGAAAAGCACAGCGGCTCATCACAAGTCCCAAGCCACCAGTTATGCCAAATCTCAGGGACTGGTTTGTAACCAGGCTGCTTCTGCACAAGCAACTGGTTATCACAGCCTCAGGGGACAATGGGTGGATGGGGGAGGGGATGGGGGGATGGGGAGATGGATGGATGGGGGGATGGATGGATGGGGGGATGGATGGATGGGGGGATGGACTGACTGAATTCATTAGTCATGGTCAATGTTTGCCCAATAATACCTGGTTAGCTAATTGGTCCAAAGATTAATGGATCATTTCCCAGAGCTGCAGAAAGACGGGAACTTTTAAATTCAAAGGGCCCACCAAGTGCTAAGCAGAGTAAATGAAAAAAACCCCCTTCAAATTTTCAGAGAGAAGGACCAGAATCTGCCAGCAGACATCTGAGGACAGCAGAGCCCAGCCCTCGAGGTTCCATGGCTTCTCAGGTGCTTGCTGAAGAACAAACACAGCAGCGGTGAGAAGGCAGCAGGCAGGTGAAGGCCAGCCATCCCGCTGGATGACACAGTCCGTGCCCACAGTGTGCCTGCAGACTGGCCACGCTGCCCAGGTGCAGCCAGCACCCCAAGTACCTGTGTGAGTGAGCCATGTTGTTAATCCCATCCCCGGGACTTCAAACCTGTGACGGCTCTAGAATGTGAGCGTGGCCAGAAAAAGCAGCATGTGCAGTGTCTCCATTTCAGTCTGATGGTCCACCTAGAGGAGGGGAGGTGCTGCAATGGCGCGCTTTGTGTCTGCATCTGTCCCACTGCAACTCCTGTCAGGATGAACTGGACATCCCTTATCTGGGAGCGCAGTCTCCTATCAATACCATTTGTTTGACTTCTCGGGCTGTGTTTCTTTTTATTCACCCACCACACAAGCTCTAGCCCAGTGCAGGGCTGCCTTGGGAGGAGCTCCGCCCCTTCCCTCATGTGAAGTCAGCAGAGGCACCTAAATCGTCAACCAACTAGACAGACAGGTACAATGCGGGCAATGTTCCCAGAACAAGCCTCCAATATCTGATCACACGTCCTGAACTCGAAGAACCCGATAAACACCAATAATGTGTAAACAAGCCCCCGTGCATTTCCTCTGCCCAGGCCCCCAGACATCCTAGCAGGGTGGGCTGGAGCCCAAATACACCAGGCAAGAAAAATGTCCCATGCTCTCCCTAAAAGATTTCTTGGACTTTGGGAACGAAGAACGAAGTGCCCTTTTAAAAGGACCGCTGGACAGGCAGTACCTTCTGAGTGCAGAATTTAACACCCCTCCCCTATATACCAGAGGCACTAAAATAGCTCTGCTAATACAAAGGAGCAAGCTGCTGGTTTGTCCATGTCCATTCTACAAATACTTAGGAGTGCCTTCTCTATGCAGGCACCATTCCAGGGAGAGGGAACAACAGAGACAACGGGGCCTACCCAAGGGGAACCTATCCTGGGGGAGCCTAATCTGGGGGAGCCCGTCCTGGAGAGCCTGTCCTCGGGAGCCCACCCTGGGGGCGCCTGCCTGGGGGGGGGCCTGTCCTGGAGAGCCCACTTTCAGGCGGGCCCATCCTGGACAGCCCATCCTGGACGTGCACCCCCGGGGGAGCCCAGCCTGGGGGAGCATGCCTGGTGGAGGCTGTCCTGGGGAGCCCATCCTGGGGGAGCCTATCTTTTGGCTGTGCAACAACAGCTCAGACAGAGTCCAGCAGACTGTTCCAGGCAAGGCCCTTGGACTAAGGAGCTGGATCCCAGAGGCCCAGCCCTGCACTCTTGTGACCTTGGTCAAGTGACGACCTTGGTCCCGTGTACAGCAGAGAGCACAGAGCCCCTTTACTGACACTGTGAGAATGAGATAAGATCGCACACAAGCCTGGCAGAGGCTCACCTTCCACTTCAGCTGTTGCTGTCACCCTTGCTGGTACTCCTCCATCCCTCTGAGGGACCAGCGTCCTGCAGTGTGCACCCCCTGCTGCTGGGGGTCTGTCCCCACCACGCCCAGCTCCCATCCAGGAGACCCTGCCTGAGCTATGACAGGGATCGGCAAGGGTGTGATGCATCAGCAAACTCCAGCCCTAGGAGCAGAACAGCAAGTCACACATCACGGCTGCGGTGGAAGGCGAGGCATGTCGTCACAGAGCACAACCATCATCTCACACACTTGAGCTAGATGGGTAGGCATGAACATAGGGGCTCGCCCCACCGCCCATGTCAATCAACAACAATTTGGATCAGTACCAACACAGAATAGAGAGTGAAGGGAGGAAAGGAAACCAAACATCAGAAAACTGAGAAAATCCACTCTGGCACATTTCTGAGTTCCCTAAAGTGAAGCTAGAATCCCACTCTCATTCCCTGTTCCCAAATTCCATCACCCCTTAAACCCTTATCCCCCCTTAACCCAACCCAGCTCTTCCAAGGCAAGCTGTCAGCCTAACTGCCCAGATAATCAGGCAAGAGATGCAGAACTTTCATCCACCAAAGTCCCTGGAAACATCACAACCCAAACAGAAGCAGAGTGCCCTGGTGGGCTGGGCACATGGATAGGACCATGTGATGCTCCCGGCTCAGGTCATCTTCCAGGTGTGTGACAGGTACCCTGAGGGGTGGTCCTGAGGTTCCATTGCCAGAGCAGACTGATACCTATTTATATTTAAGGAAGGAAACAATCACCAAGAGTTTTCAGACAAGGCTAGTAACTGATTGATGAGCATATGGAAAGCCCAAAAATGAAAATCCAATTATACTAAACTAATCCTAATGACATAGGAGAGGGGAGGCACTGACAGCCCATGAGCACAGCCTCCAGGTACCCCTCTTCACCCCACCTGCTTTCCTCCTGCACGCTGAGCTGTTCTCCCTGGGAGAGCTCGCCTGCATCTGTCTCCTCCTCTCCACAGCTCCTCTAAACTCCTGTCATCATCGTCTCGCCTCCTGCCACCTGACTCTCCTCCGAGGACTCCACCACCCACACGGACCCTAAATGTTCCCAAAAGCCAACTCCTCACCTTACCTTCCATTTCTGTGCAAGGCAAAGTCCTAGTGCATGTGAAATCAAGTGAAAACTGCTGTGTGTGAGTAAAGGTATAAAAGAGATAGACAGTGCCCCTTAAAGAGATTAAGGGTGTGCCTCACAGACCCTCTCATTGAACAACTGAGCCTCTAGAAGCTCACAGGCACTGTCCCTCACCCTTCAGGAGCCCAAGGTAGAGAAGGGCTTATCTCAAAGAGATTTGAGGGATGGTTCTTGTCTGGTGGAGTGAACACCAATGAGATTCACAGGAGGCCCACAAAGTTTTCCAGAAAACTGTATCAGTAAAAACACTGCCAGCCTGGACTGAAAGGGTCAGAGGTGGTAAAAACTGAAACCTGAGCACGGGATCCCAAAAATTCTACTGGAGGAAGCAGGCTGAGAAAATGACTCAATTGCAAACACATGCTATCTTTCATGGAAAGGAAAAGATGACAGAGAGAGAGGAATCAGGAGCCCAGAAGGCAGAGTGAGAGACACTGCCCCAAATCTCAAGACCTAATCAAGGAACTTCCAACATTTGCCAGGCTAGATTTCAGAATTGCTATGCACTTGTGACTCCTTTACACCTCCCATTTTCCCTTATTTTGGGCAGGAGTGTCTACAGTGGATATCCTATGTCTGTCCCAACATTGCATTTTTGGTGTGGGTGGAGGGGCTAACAGCTGGTCACTTTAGTTCAGGTCTATGTATGGAGAAGTGCACTCTAGGAGCTGTACTCAAGAAACCTTCAACAGGGAGCCTCATCCATGCCTGGAGCTGATTTAGGTGATTCTAGATTTTGAGGTGATGCTGTCATGGCAGGAACTTGGGGGGAGTGTGTTTCGTATGCGGGAGGGACATGAATCACTGGGGCCAGGGTCCCAACAATTTTGCCTCCTAGTAGGCCGCCTGTGGCAGTCCCCTCCCCTTGAGTGTGGGCTGGACCTAGCGCCTTACTTCTAACAAACAGAACACGGCAAAAGTGGTGAGATGTCACTTCCAAGACAGGTTATAAAAACACTGTGGCTTTTGTCTTGCTCACCCTGTGCCTCACTCACTCTGAGGGAGTCAGCTGCCAGGCTGTGAGCTGCCCTATGCAGCAGCCCACATGGCAAGGAACCATGTCTCTGGCCAACAGCCGGCAAGGTCAGGAGGCTTGCCAACAGCCACATTAGAGACCTTGGAAGTGGATCTTCTGAGGCCACCAACTACCATGTAAGGAAGTGGATCCTCACCCACCACAGCCCCGGCTGATATCCTGATCACAACCTCGTGTGAGACTCGGAACAGAGGACCAGCTAAGCCTCACCCCACTTCCCGACCACAGAAACTGTGAGATGACACCACTCGTAGTCATGGACTGCTGCATTTGGGGAGCGATCTGTTACACAGCAGTAGATAACTAATGCACCACATAATGCAAATATCAATGTTATCATTTGATGTGTTACCACTCCTGCTATAAATACATACAAAATAGCACTACATTTATTTCTAGGCAGCAATGCATGATTAAATATTTTTTTAAAGTGTTTCCTCAATTTAATCTGTGATGAGGTGATTAAAGAAATCATGCTGTATACACCAGAGATGACTACAGAATGGAAATAAATGGCTAATAAAAACAACTTACCAACTGAAGGCCATCCCTCTGAGAACAGGAACAAGACAAGGAAAAAAAAACACTACAACTGGACGACGACCTAATCACTCATAACTCACGAGCTAAACACAGCCCCACTTCACAAACGAAGAAACCAAGGCTCAACACCGTGCCTACAGTCACGACTGAAGACGGGGTTAGGATTCAAACCCAGGGCTGCCGTACTTCAGTCTGGGCTCTTCGCCGCAGCGGCTGCTCCCTTTCACCAGCAGCATGAGAGCAAATGTCTATGCAGAAACTGACCTCCTCTGGAGTACTTCTGCTAACGAAAATTTGCCAGGTTTTCAAAGAGTCTCTCAATTCCTTGGCAGCTTTATCTCCCAAATGTGAACATTAATCTTAAATTGAGGAAGCAGAACAGCAGCTACCAAAATTATTAGTACGCACGGTTGTTGAATAATTTATAACAGGCTGAAGAGAAGAGTACAATGTATAAAATGTTCCAGGTCAGCATTTTGTTATTAAGCAGAGTTTTTGCGTGAGTTTTTTTTAAATGTCAACTCTTGAGGTTTTAACACCTCAAGCCCAAAGAAACCAAGAGGCCAAGCTGCAGGGACACGTATCTGATGCCTGGGTTCTGGTCCCCAGGAGGACGCTCTCTTCTGCCTTCCCAGTCAGTCTCCGTTAGGAAGAGTCAGTTCATTGCTGAGCCGCCACACAGCAATTAGGGATGGAGACAAGAATTTACTCAAACAGTAAAGCAGCTCTTGGAATTAGGAAATACAACAAATATAAATAATCAGGAAAGAGGAGAAAGAAATAAGAAAGGGAGAGAAGAAATTAAAGACTGGCAACTTTAAGAACATTTCATTTCTGTGAAAACATCAGAAGAATGTACACACAATTATTACTCACAGTCTAATAATGTTAAAAGGAAATGGAATTCCAAAAATAATATAAAGTTGAAGAAATACATTTACACTAATGTCACACTTACCACATAAATAAAGTTTAAAACCCTAGCTTTAAATTCATCTGGCTCCTTCTTCCTTCAAGAGAACACATTACATGTGCATTTTTACAGCAGCGAGCCATCATACACGGGGTGGGGAGGAACCCAGGCCCAGGAGGACAAACGCAGCTTAGCTCCCCTCACCTCTCCGGCCCCCCAGGACAGCTCAGGCTACAGAAGAAGGAGGGACTGCCCCCAAAGGAAGGGAGACCCATGGACCCCGCAAGCGCCCAAAGCCTCAGAACAGAAGAGCCTGTGGGAACAGGATACCTACACCACTGCCTGAATATTTCATCGCTGGTTCCCAGAGTCCCCGCACAGGAGAAGGCCTGACACCAAGCAGCATCGCTAACCTAGCGCTTTCCCTTTTTTTAATGCAGAAGAAAGTCTAGATTTAGCAGAAAAGATATTATTTTAAATTACAAAGGTCCATTTTTCTGGTTCAAAAGTATTAATATATTGTATCTTTCTGAGTGATTCTCCTCCTTTGTAATGTAAAGTTTACATCAAGCAAAATCCATAGGATAACCAATGAAGAGAAACAAATGTTCACAAGCTCTCTCATCTAAAAGAAAGAAAGAAAAATCTAAGACCTCCAACGATTGGCTGGGTTCACACAATGCCCTGAGGATGACACAGACCACCTGCAGTCTCAAGGGACTCAAAAGACTCATACATTGCGAATCAGGCACCCAGGTCCAGAAGAACCATCTCCCAATCACACACGGGGCCCCAGTCACTGGCCTGACCCAGGGACTCTTTCCTGTCACTTTGCATTACAGACAGCCCCCCCTTATCCGCAGTTTAGCTTTCTGCTGTTTCAGTTACCCTCGATCAACTCTGGTCCAAAAATACTAAATGAAAAATTCCAGAAATAAAAAATTCATAAGTTTTAAACTGCGTACCATTCTGAGTAGTGTGATGAAATCTCACGCCATCGCCTCCAGGACATGAACCATCCCTTTGTCCAGAGGATCCACGATGTACACGCCACCTGCCTGTTAGTCACTTAGTAGCCATTTTGGTTATCAGAGCGACTGTCACGGTATCACAGTGCTTGTGTTCACATCACCCTTATTTTACTTAATAATGACCCTACAGCGCAAGAGTAGTGACGCTGGCAATTCGGATATGCTGAAGAGAAGCGCAAAGTGCTTCTTTTAAGTGAAAAGGTGAAAGTTCTCAACTTAATAAGGAAAGAAAAAAAATCAAATGCTGAGGCTGTTAAGATCAATGGTAACTTTTACTACAGTATACTGTTATAATTGTTGTTTTATTCTTAGTTATTGTTGTCTCTCACTGTGCCTAATTTATAAATTAAACTTTATCATAGGTACATACGCATACGAAAACACATAGTATATACAGGGTTCGGTACCATCTGTGGTTTCAGGCATCACTGGGGGTCTTGGAACGTACCCCCCATGAATAAGGGGGGACTAGTGTACTCTCCAATGTGTTGTGCTTAACAAAGATACCGAGGTAGGTGCATTTTGAAGTAACTTTTTGTTCACATTAAGAACTTTCTACCCACGAAGGAATTTAAGAAAGGTCTCAATTAAGGAAAGCAGCAGCTCAGCAGAAGGAAGGCGGCCAGATACCCAGGTGGGAGATGGCGGTGATCGCAGCGAAGATAGGGAGCAGGAGACAGGGCGAGGAGGAGAGGCTGGCTGGGGGGCCTGCCAGCACCCTGCTGTCCCTGCCACCAGGCAGGCCAGAGGTCCAGCGCTCAGCTCGCTCCCTCTCCTGCTCGCACCACGCCTCCTGCTGCACTCCTAATGCCAACTCGCTTTCCCAGCACGTCACCCTGCTCGACCGCGTGATGCTCCCCTGCTCTCACAGGATCCAGCCTTAACCCCCCAGCCTGCCTTCCAAGGCCTCCCTCACTGGGTCCCAGCCCAAAACTCAACGTCCACCTCAGGCAGATCCATCCTCATTGCCCCACGATTTTCCTGCTCACTCATTCATTTGCTCACTCATTCATTCACTCAATAACTGTCAAGTGGCTTCCACAGCAGCACCGGGTAGACAATTACAAACAAGAGACCAGTGATGGCCCTGTCCTCCCAGGGCTAGCTGCCCCTGGGAGAAAAGACAACTCAACAGGCCAATGCCACCACACACGGAAGGTCCGGGAGACACACAGGAGGGCATCCACAGTCCTGACTCCATGTGAGAAATTACTCTCCCATGAACATACCCTCTCTCCCTCCCTCCACTGCTCCTTGGCTCAGCTCAGACCCCACCTCCTCCTTGAGAACCCCTCCAACTTCTCCAATCCTCACCAACCCCCCAACCAGACCAGTAGGCCCCACTCTCCGGCTGTGTCTGCCATTCATTCATCAGCCCCTCGCTTCTCACCACACAGCCTTCCTTGTCTAAGGTAGTGCTGTGGGCACACACACAGGCATTGGTACACACACAGGCTCTGGGTACACATGTGGGCTCTGTGTTCACACACTCTGAGTACATATGCGGCCTGTGGGTTCACACATTTTGAGTATACATGAGGGCTGTGGGTACGTACACTCTGAGCGTACAGGCAGGCTTTGGGTACACACACTCTGAGTACACATGCAGGCTGTGGGTTCACACACTCTGAGTGTACAGGCGGGCTGTGGGTTCACACACTCTGAGTACACATGCAGGCTATGGGTACACACCCTCTTGAGTATACAGGCAGGCTGTGGGTACACACACTCTGAGTACACACGCAGGCTGTGGGTACACACGCTCTCAGTACACATGCAGGCATCAGGACAAGAGACAGGTTTGAGGGGAAGCACTGTGAGGGGCAGGAGGACCCCAATCTGTGAGCAGAGAAGTAGAGCCTGGCAGCATAAGAAGCTGGAAGGAACTATCAGCTCAGGGTCCACCTGCCACAGAGGTAAGATACACACAGGTTGTGAACTCCAGAAATCCTAACTGTGCGGAAGCACGGCACCAACCAGAAGCTCAGACAAAGGCCAGGAGCCAAGCCCCACCTTGCTCCCACCCAGCCCCACACTGCCAGGACTGAGCCCAAGGGGGCTCAAAGAGTCAGTCAGCGGGCAGCCCCGCCCGAGAGCTCCCGGCTTGCTCCGGGCACCAGCCTGGTGATTACCAAACTTCGGGAAAAGGAAGGAGGACAAGCTGCAGATACCCCCTGCCAGGATCTATAGCTGACTGAACCGCGGGGCGTTTTCTGATTCCAGAAACAAATTCTAGCTCAATAATCTTGAAATACTGAACGTTAAACCATCCCAATTTTCCATTCCCATTATTATTTGACTTTCCCTTTTTATCTCAACTTAATATTTATTTCTGTTTGTGGTTTTTAAACCTGGGCAAAGTGGGACTGTAAATAGAATTGCTGGATTCAGCAAGTAAAAATACAGTTAAATTTGAATTTCAGATAAAAGATGAATAACGGTTAGCATAAATATTGCACAGCATACTTTATCCAGCAAATCTACGAAGGGACCGATGAGGCTGCGTTTCCTGCAGGGCTGTGCTGCAGCACTCACGGCCCGATTCAGTCTCCCTGAGCTCCTCCTTGCCGGAGCCCGGCTGTCTCCCATTACCCCCATCACCCCTCCCGAAAGGGGCAGACCAAGGACAGGAGGGGGCAGACCAAGGACAGGAGGGGGCAGGCCAAGCCCTGGGTCCCCTGCCCTGCCTGACCCCGGCCTCACTCCATCCCCTGCCCTCACCTGCCTCCTCACCGCACCCCCAAACGCGCAGGAAAGACTGAGGACAATTTTCCTCATCAACAAATGGGTCTTATTTCAGGCCTCCATGAGATCCCCTACCCACACAGGAATTTGGTCACTCCCTATGGGATTCGGAGGAAACAGCAATGGAGCAGAGCGCTGTATTGTCCTTTGTCTAGTCTTTCACTAAGGCTGAAGGCACTCTTTCTGCTCTCTGTGTCTTTCCAGTTACTCTGGGGAAGACAAGAGAATCTGCAAATGCACGAAGTCCTGGGTGTCCCCTTTAGCATGGAGCGTGTGAGGAGAAGGTGCGAGCCTCAGTCCTGCCCACAGGGCGGCCGGGGACAGACCCCATTCAGAAGCAACAGAGGCAGGGTGGCCAGAGGAGGTCATGTGAGCAGGAGGCCCCATCCCGCCTCACGACCCCACATGGCTCCTCACCCCAGGTCCCGGCAGGGTGTCTTAGGCTGAACAGTGGCCCCAAAGAGGTCAGGGCCTAATCCCCAACACCTGGAAATGTGACCTTATTTTAGAAAGGATCTTGGCAGATAGGATTAAGTTAAGGATTTTGAGATGGGGTGATGATCCTGGATTATTCAGGTGGGCCCGAAATGCAATCACAAGTATCCTTATAAGAGGGAGTGCAGGGGGAAGCTCAGACACCAGGGAGAAGGCCACCTGAAGACAGAGGCAGAGATTGGAGCCATTCGGCCACAAGCCCATGACTGCTGGCAGCCCCAGAAGCTGGAAGAGGCAGGAAGGAGCCTCCCCTAGAGCCTCAGAGGGAGCACGGCCATGCCCACACCTTGATTTAGACTTCTGGCCTCCAGAACTGGGAGAGAACACATTTCTGCTGTTTTAAGCCACCCAGTTTGTGGTGCTTTGTTACAACAGCCATAGCAAACTAAACAGGGGTGGGCCCAGGGAACCCTCCTCCTGCTGGGGCCCAACTGCCCCACCCTCACAGTGAGGAAGCTGACTGGCTGCTAACTGCTTAACTCCACAGAACCGTGCATCTGTTTGGACTCCAGGCAACTAGGGATGCAGGGCTCTGGCAAGCAGGGCAGTCTGGGCACCCCAATTTGCCCAAATGCCTCCCTGGGAAAATGTGTCCCAGACTTGGCTCTGCTGGACTATGCTCAGGAGGAGCCACGGAGCCCACAGCCTGGCCCGTAGTATGGTCTTGAGATAGATGTGCTAAATGAAGGTCTAAGCTGCCCACCCAGGTACTTCCAAAGGCACATACCCACTCACGGCAACAACACTGCAGGCCTGGACGAGACATCCTGAGCACCATCGCTAATGCTACCGAGAACATCCTGTGTCAGACACAGTTCCCACCATTTTAGACATACCATCCTAGTTAATCCTCACAACAGCCTCATTACCCCTATTTTACAGATAGAAACTGCGGCACAGAAAAGTAGTTTGCCCAAGGTCAAACTAGATAATGGAGGTGGGGTGAAGAATATAGCACCAAAAGGCAGTGATGTGCATCTTTGTCTCTCACCCCACAGGAGGAGCCCTACGCCTAGCAAACTCGCACCAGGCCCAGGGATCACCCACCTCTGGGGGGGTCAAAGAAAAACAACCCTCGGGCCTGATCCCTAAGTGGCTCCCATCAGAGGAAGATGACGTAGAATGCAAAGCCTCTACTGCCACCATGCTCTTCAAATTCCTATACGTATCTAAAAAAGGCACGTGTCTGGGCTAACACTTAGAAGAGCCAGCCCTGGGCTTTATTTTTTCCATGATTTGTCAAGGAAAAGCTTTCTTGCAGGCTACAGTGGCTTACTCCCTGATTACTTGATTCTCTAGATGAAAAACAAGTAAACCCCAAGATCAATGCCTGGCTACTAATCAAAGTGCCAGGAAGTCTACTAGTGAAGTGAAAAAGCTCACGCATTCTCCCATGCTGCTAAATCAAGTTCCAACCAGGCACAAAATATAAAAACCAATTATTTGAAGGTACTGGAGAGCTATGAAAAGCAAGCAGGAAACAGAGGGGAGTTATCCCCTAAGAGAAGAGGGCTGCACTGGGTAAGACATGCATCTATACAAATGAGTGGAGCTCAGCTGGAAAGTCGCAGTCCTCTCAGCTTCGAGTCAGAGAGTGGAGTCTGGGCGTGGCAGGGTGACTAGGAAGTGAGGGGGACATCTCAATATCTCAGAAAGGAGGCTGGGGAGAGAGGAAGCCCTGAAATCTGTTCATACACTGCCCAGGCCCTTGGACAGGCCCTGAACTGTCCAGGCACAGGCAGACTCCAAAGAGCAGGAGGAGGCAGTGGCAGGCTGAGCACGCCACACAGAGGTCACAGTAGAGACTTCAGTTTGAGCCTAGAAAAATTAACCTCCAGAACAAAAATCAACACTCTTCAGAAAAAACAATACTGCAAGGGATCAGCCACAATGTCCAGTACACAATCAAACATTACTAGATGTTCAAAGAATCAGGAAGACATGCCCCACAGTCAAGAGAAAAAGAAGTCAACAGAAACCGATCCTGAGATAACCCAGGCGCTGAAATCCGCAGAGAAGAACTTTAAGGCAGCTAATATAGTATGTTCAAGGATTTAATGGAAAATATGGTCACAATAAGCAGATGGCATATCTCAGTAGAGAAATGGAAACTATAAAAAAGCAACTGGATATTCTAGAAATAAAAACTACAGTAACTGAAATTTGAAAACTCACCAAATAAACTTAAGAGTACACTGGAGACAGAAGAAAGGATGAGGTAACTTGAAGACAGATCAATAGAAATGATCCAATACAAAAAACAGACAAAAACTATTTCTAAAATGGACAGGGCCTGAATGCCCTGTAGGACAATATCAAAGATCAACCATAAATGTAATAGCAGTACCAAAATAAGAAGAGAACAAATGGGGCAGAAAAAATATTTGAAGAAACAATGACCAAATTTTTCGCAAACTTGGTGAAAAATTATAAACATATCCAAGAAGCTCAACAAACCCTGAGCAGGATACATACAAAGAAAGCCCTCCTAGGCACATCACGGTCCAACTACTGAAAGCCAAAGGCAAAGAGAAGAGCCAGAGAGCAGTGTCACCACACAGCACACAGTGACAGTGCGGCTACAACAAGAGCTAACTTCTCATTACTAACAACGGCAGCCAGAAGACACTGTAAAGACAGAGTCAGAGGGCTGCGAAAAAAACTGGCAACACAGAAATCTATATCTAGTGAAAAGATACTTTAAAATTGAAAGAAAATAAAGACAGATCAGACAAATGAAAACTGGGAGAATTTGTCATTAACAGGCAAGAAACGTTAAAGGAAGCATTTCAAGCTGAAGAGAAATGATACCAGATGGAAACTCAAATCTATAAGAAGGAATGAAGCACACCAGAAATGGTGAATATGTGGGTAAGTATTATTCAATATTGTTTTTCTTCTCTTAATTCTTTAAAATACCTATGACATTTTAAAGCAAAAATTCTAACACTGTGTTGTGTGGTTTATAACATATGTAGATATAGTACGAATGACAATAGCTCAAAGTGGAGGAGGCAAATGGAACTTTTATTATTATTACAAAATTCACAAATTTTATGTAAAGCATTACAAAATTAACTCTGAACAGACTGCAGTAAGTTAAGATACACATTTTAGACTACAAAAAATAATGCAAAGAGGTATAGCTGAAAAGTCAACAGAGGAATTTAAATGGAATACTAAAAAATATATGTGCATATATATATGATATTTATGTAGGTATTATTATATATGTATGTACACACACACATGTATATATTCAGTTAACCCAAACCAGACAGAAAAGGTAAAAATGAAGAGCAGCAACAACAACAAAAAATAGAACAAGTAGAAAACAGAGCAGCAGACACAAATCAGCCACGCTAATATCCACGTGAACCAGAAGAAAAACTCTGCAATGAGACGAGGGAGGAATGAGTGGAGCAGATGACACAAGAGCGACAGCACGTGGACACTGCTACGGCCGAGTGACAGGTACGTGGGAGCTGATCACACTCTTATGTTCACTCTGTATCTATTCCAACATTTTCCATAACGAACACTTTTCAAAAATTAGATTTAAGAATATTCCAAATATTATTTATGGCCCACTCCTCCAAGCTGCTTTGGAAAAATCTGTGTTTATTGTTCATTTATTAGCTAATAAAAAAGTCTTCAATTTGGGGGATATTTAAACACTAAAAAATGTAAATGGACAAAACACTCACATTCAAAACCAGAAACTATCTGACTGGCTTTATAAGATGACTTTAAATATAAGGACGCTGGGGCCGGCCCCATGGCTTAGCGGTTAAGTGCGCACGTTCCGCTACTGGCGGCACGGGTTCGGATCCCGGGCGTGCACCGACGCACCGCTTCTCCAGCCATGCTGAGGCCGCATCCCACATACAGCAACTAGAAGGATGTGCAACTATGACATGCAACTATCTACTGGGGTTTTGGGGCAAAAAAAAAAAAAAGAGGAGGATTGGCAATAGATGTTAGCTCAGGGTCAGTCTTCCTCAGCAAAAAGAGGAGGATTAGCATGGATGTTAGCTCTGGGCTGATCTTCCTCACAAATAAATAAATAAATAAATAAATAAATAAATAGGACGCAAATAAGCTGAGAGTAAAAGAATGGAAAAGCTTTACCATGCAAACAATAAACGTGAGAAAGCTGGAGGAGCTGTCTTCACACCAGACAAAAGAGACTTCTAGACAAAAGCTCCATTCACCAGGAAGACAGAATCATCATAAACACGTACGAGCCTAATAACAGGGCTTCAAATACACAAACCAAACCTGAAAGAACTAAAGGCAGAAACAGACAAATCCACAGTCAATGTTGGAGATTTTAACATCTTTCTTAGCAAATGTTAGAACAACCAGAACACGCCCCCAACAAAATCAGTAATAATATAGGAGACATGAACACTATATAGTGTTCCCTTTATGTGCCAGGCACAACTTTAGGTGTTTAAATTCAGCCATGAATAATACTGAGAAAAAAAATCTCTGATCTCAAGGAGGATACAGCCTAGAGAAAAACTGAAAAAAAAGAAAAAAAAAAGAGAAGAAAACAATAAAAACTCAATTATCTTCTAAATGACAAGATCTTGCATCTCTAAATGAATAACAAGCTGTTATTTTTAAAAACAGAACAGGGGGCCAGCCCGGTGGCATACTGGTTGAGTTCCCACACTCCACTGTGGCGGCCTGGGGTGCGCAGGTTCGCATTCTGGGCGCGGACCTACACACCACTCATCAAGCCGTGCTGTGGCAGCATCCCACATACAAAGTAGAGGAAGATGGGCACAGATGTTAGCTTAGGGCTAATCCTCCTCAGCAAAAAGAGGAAAATTGGCAATGGATGTTAGCTCAGAGCCAATCTTCCTCACCAAAAAAAAAAAAAAAAAAAACCAGAAAAGAGAAATCAGAATAAGAAAGAACTTTTGAAAAATAAAAAGGATAACAGAAATAAAACAACTAACGGGAGGGCTGGAAGACAATGCAAAGCAATCTCCCAAGAGCAGAACATCAAAGAGATCGACAAGAGGAGAGAAAAGATAGGGAATCAGACGGTCAGCGCAGGAGGTCCAACCTCCAAATTAAACCAGTTCCGGAAAGAGAGGACACAAAAGTGAAAGACAGAAAGTTATCTGATTAACAACACAAAACATCAGTCCTCAGACTGCAGGGGCCCAGTTCAGATGAGAGATGAGAACACGGGGGAACAAGAGCAGCTCCTAGGAGCTCCCTGGGGCCAGCTCATGTATGGAGAACTGAGTCAGGACAGCAGCAGACTTCCCACCAGTGCTGGAAACTAAATACAGAGAAGCAATATCTTCAAATCCTGAGAAAACACTTTTCAGTAGAATTCTATACCCAGCTAAACTGAAAGTTAACTGAAGAGTAAAGGAAAGATATTTTCAAAATCACAGACAAAAGAAAAATTAATGTAACATTTCTTAGTCATCAATAGTATGGACTTCAACAAAATAAGGAGTGAGCCCAGATAGAGAACAGAGGGGTCAGAGAGCAGGGCCCACACAGGGGAGAAGGGCCCGGGAAAATCCTGGGTCTTGTGGGGACCAGAACAGACTGGGGCGGGAAGCAGGGCTCTGGGAGAGGTCTCCCAACAACCACCACCACTGCAACAGGGGTTCGGGGGACATGGGCTGGATATAAGGAAAAAGAGGTTTTTGCTAGGGCTGGACGAGAAAGGAGCTGCGCTCGATTGCACCACGTGGTTCAGTAAGGAACAATTCTGAGCATCATAAAAAGGTAAGCAATGACCACTGGCTTAACCAACAGAAGATGATATGATTAAGTTGGGAAATGGAGGGAAAGGAAGCAGTGGCGGGGTAGAGAGGAGGGCTAAAGCGTCCTCCGCACCTTTGAGAAAAGTCAAAAGATGATGTCTAAAATACATACATTTTAAAACAGCAGCTTAAACAGCAATAAACCCCTGAGAAAACAGAACACTTAGGATGACTGCCTCTGGGAGACGGGTAGAAACAGGACAGGAGAATGCCCACTCTCTGACTTTTTAATCAGTACAGTTAGCTCTTCATCTCGTGTCCTGGAAGGATGACCAAGACCACTGCTAAGGGACAAAAATAAAATATAGAAAAAGATATATAAGTAGTATGGTGTGTAAGTGTGTCTGTGTATGTATCTGTGTCTGTATGTTTGTGTCTCAATAAATGACTGTGTGAACAAGGAAAAAGATGAGGAAGAACACACATCAGAATATCATCTGATTACAGGGTTGGGGACAGCAAGGCCATTGGAAAGGAGAGAGGGAAGAAAAACAGGACAAACTACATGTTTTCTTTGGGAAAGCTCTAACACAAGAGTTCTCTGCCTGGAGCATACTCTATCCTTCCTGGATGCATCTGGTGAACTTCTGGAATAGTGAACCCCCTGAAAAATCACAGGCAACCTTGTGTCTGTATTAAAATTGCATGTGTAGAATACACTTTGGAAGAGAGACTATAGTTTTTATCAGGTTGCCAAGGAGCTGGTGACCATTCCCCGCAAAAGTAAAGGACAAGTGATCTACCGGACTAGAACTCCTGCAAGGCTTATCTTCTTTCCCGGGACGCCTTTCTCCAGGATGGCTCCAGCCTCTCCTCCAGGGCAGGGAATCCACGAGGCCTTTCCAGACACAGGAGCAGCAGCAGCCCCTGGGACAGATCTGCCCCACCCAGGGAAGGTGAGTGAGCCGGCTCCGCCTCAGCACAGAAGGAAAAACCAGTCCTTCCAAACATAAAGTCAGGAGCACTGTGGGAGGCTGCAGGGGGGGGCCCAAAGACATCAGGTCCTAGCCCCTGGAACTGTGAACGTCACCTCATAAGCAACAGGGACTTTGCAAGTGTGATCACATTAAGGGTCCTGAGATGGGAGACGATCCTGGTGGGCCCTGAATGCAATCAGGGTCCTCACGTGAGGGAGGCAGGGGAGACTGGAGGTCAGGAGAGGAAGAGAGGAAGCGAGGACGGAAGCACGGGGAGCCAGGGCAACGTGATGCTTCACATGCTTCGTCTCGGTCCAGCCCCGTGAGACCCATTGTGGACTTCTAGCCTCCAGACCCGGGGGGATAAATTTCTGTTGTTTAAGCCACTAAATTGGTGGTAATCTGATACCGCAGCCACAGAAAACTCATACAAGCGCTAATTAGAAAGTAAAATGTTCACAGGAATTCCACCAAATTCAAAGAAAATGTAAAATGCTCTGTCCGCACCCCAGAACTCCGGGGCCGCTCTGTGTGCACCCCACAACTCCGGGGCCGCTCTGTGTGCACCCCACAACTCTGGGGCCGCTCTGTCTACACCCACCACCCCCGAACTGAGGAGTCTGGAACGGGAAACCGGTGTGGCGGCTGCACGGACGTTGCTGCAGTTAATGTCCAGAGTTGGGGTCTCTGGGGACAGCCTCTGCCACATGATGCGGCCGCCCGGCGGGACGGACGGACAGGAAAGTCAGGACCCCGTCTCGACGCGGCCCAAGGCCCCGGGCTCCGGCCGAGGTCCGAGCGAACGCGGGGCACAGCAGGCCCGCCGCGCGGCCCCGGCCCCGGCCCCTCCTGCCCGCCGACGGCCGCGCCAGCCCCGCAGCGCCCCACACGCGGCCCGGGCGGGGTCCGGAGCCGGGCCCGCGAACAAAAGGAGCGTGGCCGGCGGCGCGGGGCTCCGGGGCCCGAAGAGCTGACCCGGCCGGCCGCCCCACACCCTCGGCCGCGCTGGCGGGGCCGGACCGCGGGGGCGAGCGCGCGCCTAGAGAAGAAAGAAAGCGGAGGCGAGGTGGCCCCGCGCCCGCCCGAACCTACCGGCCGCTAGCTCGCCGGCCGCGATCCGCTCCGCCCTCGCGCCCAACGGTCGCCGCCGCGCCGCCGCCCGGGGAGGGGCGGGGCCCGGGGGGGGGGGCCAGGGGAGGGCGGGGGTCAGGGACGGGAGCGGGGCCGGGGGGAGGGGCCAGGGGAGGGCGGGGTCAGGGACGGGGGCGGGACCGGGGGAGGGGCCAGTGGAGGGCGGGGTCAGGGACGGGGGCGGGGCTGGCCCTGGGGAGGGGCGGGGGAGGGGCGGGGCCTAGGTGAGGGGCCGGATGGGACCGGGGGCGGGGCCGAGGGGCGGGGCCGAAGGAGGGTCGGGAGGGCGTGGCCATGGGCGGGGCCGAGGCGGGGCGGATCCGGGGGCGGGGCCCTAGGGCGGTCGCAGCCCTGGGGAAGGGGCCCGGGGAGGGGCGGGACCTCCAGGGGCGAGGCGGCCGGGGCGTGGTCTCCAGGGGCGGAGACGGGTCTCAGGACCGGGCCGGAGTGCGCGCCTATGGGGCGGGGCCTCCGGGTGAATGGGAGCGCCCAGGGGACGGAGCGGCGCTTCGAGGCGGGACCTCCAGGGGCGGGAAACTGGGCGCGCCGCGGGGGCCTCTAGGGGGCGGGGTGTCCGGCGGACAGGATGGGGGCGGGGCTTCCAGGTGACGAGGGTAAGGAGAAACTAGGGGCCGGGCCTTGATAGGAGGCGGGGAGCCTGCGGGTCCGATCTGGAGGGCGGGGGCGGAACTTCCGCTGTCCGCGCTGAGGCGGCGGCTTCAGCTCCGGCTGTGGACACCCTGCGCCCGGCCCTGATCCCCGCCAGCACCCCCAGGCTGGATCCCCTCCCACACACCCCCCGGCCGGATCCCCTCCCGCGCCGCCTGCTAGGTTCCTTCCCAGCCCGAATCCCCTCACGGCTCTGGTCCCCTCCTACCCCAGATTCCTTCCTGCGGCCCCCGCCGGGTCCCCTCCCGGCCCAAGTCCCCTCCCGTCCCCCCCACACCGGGTCCCCGAAGGTGGGCGACGCATCCTCGGCGCCCCCGCCGCGGCCGCCCAGCCTCGGGGACCCCGTCCCCTCCTCCCGACTGCCTTCGGCTGACCTTGATGCTCACCCAGACTGCATGCCACCGGGAAATCTTTTCTTTTATGGGAGGGGAGCGGATGGGAAGTGTGGGGTCCCCCGCCTGGCATAGTCACTCCTAGTCCTCCAACAGCCGGGAGAGGCCAGGCAGGCGGCACCCAGCACGACCCCGGCTGCGGTGGAGGCCCTGAGGGGACCTGTGCCCCTCCGCCTGTCCAGACACCCACCTCTGTCCCCCCAGGAGGTTAACTTTCCACTTGCCTCCAGTTGTCTTCTTCCTCAGCAATCACTATTGCTTTGGAAATTCGGTTTCCCTTAGTCACAGTGACCGGCCAGAGCATTTTCAAGAAAGAGTCCAGTGGGCATTTACTGTACCATCTAAGTGTAGGGAAAAATCAAGCCCAGGACTCCTGACCAGTTGGGCCCTGAGTTTCAGCTAGGCAGCCAGCAGCCAAACCTGGCTGGAGCCTCCTGGGGTGTGTATTAAATCATTGTGACAAATCCTCCAGCCATCACACTTCCAGCCCCTCCACTGACTGGACAATCAGAGAATCTAGCTTATGCTCCATATTCCCTCCAATGCTCCCAAAATGACAGCAAGGGCAGTTTTCTCATTACCTGGCATGCTGTCAGTAAGCATCTTCCCCTTATATTTGCAAATAAAATACCTCAACAGCGTTTTGGAATGTGGAACTGGCAGTGGCAGAGTGTGCTGTCATTGGGGTGAGCTGCTCTGCTGAGCAGAGGGCAGGACATGGTGAGCTCTGAGGCACAGGGGCCAATTGTCTCTACAAGAGCACTGCTGCGGACTGAATGTTTGTGTCCCCCCAAAATTCATATGTTGAAACCTATTCCAGGGCCGGCCCTGTGGCATAGCGATTAAGTGCGTGCGCTCCGCTGCTGGTGGCCCGGGTTCGCATCCTGGGCGTGCACTGATGCACCGCTTATCAGACCATGCTGTGACGGTGTCCCATGTAAAGTGGGGGAAGATGGGCACAGATGTTAGCCCAGGGCCAGTCTTCCTCAGCAAAGAGAGGAGGATTGGCATGGATGTTAGCTCAGGGCTGATCTTCCTCACCAAAAAATAAAAATAAAAAAATAAAAGAAACATATTCCCCAGTGTGATGGTGTCTGGAGGTGGGCCTTCTGGGAGGTGCTTAGGTCATGATGGTGGGGCTGCATGATGGGATTAGTGCCCAGTTGTCTTCACTCCCCAGCCCAGGCTGACCGTCAGCCTCTGGAGCAGTGAGAGCCATGCGCTTGCTCCTATGGCACCTGCCCAGCGGCGACACAGCATTCCCACCCACGTTTCATCTGCTGCAGTGGGTCACAGCATCACTGCTGAGTTGGGAAGGTGGGACCCTTCCATGGGACTCCTGGACTTGCTCAACCTCACCTGTGCTCTGAGCCCTCAGCTGCTTGCCCAGCGGAGAGTGCTGGATGCTGCTTATCTGTGTCAGCTCGGCTGCTATAACAGAGCCACAGGCTGGGGGCTTATTCGTCACAGTTCTGAGGGCTGGAAGCCCGAGATAAGGTGCCAGCAGATCTAGTATCCAGTGAGGGCCTTCTTCCTGGTTTGCAGATGGCCGTCTTCTCTGGGTCTCCTCACATGGCAGAGAGCAGAGAGGGGACGCAAGCTCACTTGTGCCTCTTCTTATAGGGCACTAGTCCCATCATGGGGTCCCCACCCTCATGACCTCGTCTAAAGGTCCTCTCAAAGGCCCCACTTCCTAACACCACCACCTCGCGGGTTAGGGCTTCGACACATGAACTGTGTGGGGGACAAAGTCAGTCCACACAGCGCTGCTGCAGCGTCGACTAGCTCCGTTGGTCCTGCCGGCCTCGCAGAGGGACGTCTGGCACATGTGAGCCACAGCAGCTCTGCCACACAAGCCCAGCCTAACCAGACCCCACGTCCAGACCTAGAGGAAGCACTTGCCGTGAGGTGTGGGTCCTGGCTCCCTTCCAGTCCCCGCCCAGGGCCAATGAGAGACACAAGACAGAAGGGTCCTGCAGTTCCACTCCTCACCCTTTCTCTCCCGTGTCAGGCTGCCCCAAGTAGGGTTGTTCCTCACAGTAGTCCAGAGACGTCCTACACTGCTGAGCCGAAGGCCAAGGAGCTGTGGCCGGCTCTAGGGACAGCCTTCCACTGCATTCCTCTTCCCTGCCTGGGGCAGCTCTGCCCTCCTCTTGAACCTCTCAAGCTTGGCCTCAGGCTCTGTTTTCTGGGGAACCCTGGCCAAGGTTGTTGGAACAAAGCACAACCCTTCTGGAAGGTAGATTGTCAGGAAGGGACGTCAGAACTGGATTCCTAACCCATGTGAAGACACCGTGGACCCCATGCTGGTGGTGGGTGGCATGACTGGCATGAAGCAACTCCACGGTCACCACTGAGGCTTTCATTCGTGGTCACCAGGACAAGGTGCAGGGCTGGGAGGTAAGTGGCTGCTGCAGCGGAGCAGGTGGGGCTCCTGGAAGCCGGGCGTGCTGGAACTGCCCTGACACAGTGCTGCAGAAGGAGGTGGAAAAGTCCAAGTGTTTGCCACGTGGGACCTGCGAACCCACAGCTGATGTTCCTAGGGAGGTCTCAGAAGACACTCCTTCCCCGAGACACTCAGTAGGGTACCATATGAGTCAGGGTGCTCTAGAGAAACGGAACCAATAGGATATATATGTAGGAAAAGATTTATTGCCAGGAACTGGCTCACACAAGTATGCAGGCTGAGAAGTTCCACCATCTTCTAGCTGGAGACACAGGAAAGCTGGTGGTGTCATTCCAGTCCGAGTCCAAAGGCCTGAGAACCAAGAGCACAAGGGCAGAAGATCTGTGTCCCAGCTCAAGTGATCAGGCAGGAAGGGTGAGTTCCTCCTTCCTCCACTTTCTGTTCTGTTCAGGCCCTAATAGATGGGATGGTGCCCACCCACCCTGGGGAGGGCAAACTGCTTTACTCAGTCCACAGAGTCAAAGGCTAATTCTTCTGGAAACACCCTCACAGACGCACCTCGTGATCCAGTCAAGCTGACATGTAGAATTCACCATCACAGGTACGGAGTCTACTCTGCCTGGTACAGGCCCCGTCCACGCTGCTGGCTTCATGCTTTGTCTTTATCATTAATAGCTCCCCCTTTCTCTCCAGAAGGAGTCCCATTTGGGACAATAAAGCGTATCATCACCTAGCCTAAGAAATGTTCTCTGAGGAGAGCACCAGCGTATCTGGGGACATGGTGGTGGCTGTCCTCCGCAGGCTAAGGCTGAGAGTGGAAGTGCTGCCACGGCTGATCCCTCACGTCAGCAGGGAGAGACGGTGGAGCTGCCTGAGTGAGCAGCCAGGCGGGCCCGACCCTCGGGGCCCTGTGGTGATGATGTGCCGAGGGCCGAGGGCCGAGAAGGATGGGCGGTGTACTAGGTGCTGGTCATTTTCCATACTTAAAGCAAAGGAGAGCTGGTGAGCAGAAGGCTGCGGTCAGCTGCCTGGGGGGAAAGCCACAACCTCTCCTCCATTTCCAGACCTCAGTTCAAAGGCCCAGAGCCTGACTGAGGGAGGGGGGACCCCTTTGCAGAATGCCCTGGAATGCCACTGTGAGTCTATATAGTAGGCATGCCCCTAGCCTCCCCTTCAGGGACCAGGGGCAGTTTGCCAGGGTAATTTGGTCCCTGGAAGGGGGAATGCCCAGATTTTTTGAGAAGTGTTCCTTTTAGGGTTTGAGCTTACACTGGTTCCAGGATAACCAAGCCCCATCCTGTCCTCTGCTTAGAGTCAGGGCTCACACGGAGCTTGACCAAGTCCATCTCACGGGGCATCAGTGGGTCTGCAGACCCCCGTGGGTGTTTCCCTGGCCCCCAAATGTGAAATTGGACAGATACACTACCCGACAGCTGGCCGGACCCTCCCGGCGATCCCTTGTCCTGTGGAGTCAGGGATCCTATGGGAGGAAGTCCCTGACCTGCTCCCATCCTGGCAAAACCATCCTTCAGAAGCCAGCCCACGTCCCAGATGGAACAGTTCAACAAGGACAGCCGTGCAGTCCGTGCTCCTCCCGTGTCCCAGTTGGTATACATGTCACATGCCATGTTTGGCTCCCTGCTCTGTCCAGAAATTCCCCAATTTACCTAACACTTTGTAATTAAAAAAAGGTTTTTTTCCTGCAAAAAGTAACTTCTCTGCAACTAAGAACGCTGACCTAGAAAAGAAGTCACAGAAGCCTCTTCTGGAGCTGGATCGATCCAAGGCTCCCTTTCCTCCCACAGTCAGATATCTGTGGGGGAGGAGGCTCAAAGGCCCTGGGCCGCCCTCGGGAGCCATCAGTACTGGGGGCTGGGTTACCCATGCTCCTTGAACTCACCTGCCAGTGACTGCAGGTGACCAGCCCCACAAGACACCCAGGAAGTGGCTCTCCAGCACTGAGTGCTGACTCCCCTGTCCCCACGTTGGTCACCCGCCCATCTGACATTGCCCTCTACCTGCATCTCACCAGTGGGGAATGACCACCTCGGTCTGCGAGTCCAGGCACTGGGAGCTTCCCAAAGCCCGTGCTAGGCTGCACCCCCTAGAGGACCCGTGTGGCGCCTCGAGGCCCGGATTCCCCGGCCGAGGTCTGAGTCGAAGACCTGGTTTGGCTCCTGGCTCCGAATCGTGGCTTAGCCCTGGGCAAGGCACGTGATCACGCTGCGCCTGTTTCCTCGTCTCTACAGTGGGGTAATCATAGGGCCCCTGTTGGGGGCTGTTATGAAGACTGGCTTAGCTAGATGGCGTAAACCGTGTAGAAATGCCCCTGGCACATCCTGGACAAGGTGCTAGACAAGCAGGAGCCATTGCGAGCATTTGCTCCCAGCCCAGCAAGGGCCCTCACCAGGTCACATGGCCAGTGGGCCCAGCCCAGGCCCATCCAGCACCAAAGGCAGCACTGTGGCCCCTTGCTCATCTTCCACATTGTCCCCTGGGATGCAGGCGGCAGTGCTGGTTCAAGCCGAGAGAAGAGGCCCTGGCTCCCTGGTGTGCCCTGACTCGAGGCAGGCTGAGCCCCACTTGAGTAGTGGTACGTCTACCGCACCTGCTCCATGAGCAGGAGAGAGTTCACTTAGAACTCCACGCTGCCTCCCCACTTCTCCCTCACTGCCTTCCCTTCCCCCTCACTGCCCCCCACTGCCCCCCTCACTGCCCCCTTCCCTTCACTGCCCCTCACTTCCCCCTCACTGCCCCCTTCCCCTCACTTCCCCCTCACTGCCCCCACTGCCCCCGCTGCCCCCTCACTGCCCCCTCACTGCCTTCCCTTCCCCTCACTGCCCCCCCACTGCCCCCTCACTGCCCCCGCTGCCCCCTCACTGCCCCCTCACTGCCCCCTCACACCCTCCTAACCTCCCCACACCCCCCTCACCGCCCCCTCACTGCCTGCCCCTGCCCAGCCTCTGTCTTTGATAGGCCCGAAGCCTTCCCCTTGGCTTCGCTGCAGGGCACGTACAGCACGCTCTAACATGGATCACATCGACAGGACGTCCTGAGAGCTCATCCCGCGCCGTCTCTGTCTGGCCAGTGTGGCCACTCTGCTGATCCCCCCAGCACTCTGTCCAGGCCGAGCTGCCCTCCAGCCCCCAGATGGGGACGTTCTGTCCTTGACCCAGAAAGGCCCTGGCTGAGTGATCTTCTCACTCGATCACACACACACAGACACACTCACACGCTTCTCTGGAGTCCATTCCTTCTGCCACGTGGATGTCACCAGGTCAGCTTCCCCAGCTCCTGCCCGCCTGCAGGACATCCGTGACGGGAGGTCCCACTCCGCCTCCACCTTGGCTGTCGCCTGCTCTCCCCACTCCCCGCAACTCCCACCTCTAGCCATCCTCCCAGCAACCCCGCTTCAGCCTGAGGCCCCCAGCACCTTCTTGCCCACCCGAGTCAGCCACCAGCCTGCAGTCACCACCTCCCTGGCCACCATGGAGCCAAGGCCCGTGTGCCAAGCTGCGCCAAGAGCATCACCCACGCTGGATGTGCCTGTTCCCCCCGGAGGCTGCCGTGTTAGCAGCAGCTCATTTTACAGATGGAGACTGAGGCTTGAGCAGGGGCCTGCAGGTCAGCACTAAGTGGCGGAGCTGGGATTTGACGCAGAGCCTGACGCAGCTCCACACGGCCCTTCCCCGTGCCCTGGGCCATCACCCAGAAGGCCAGCGGGCACAGACCACCAGTCCCCTCTCGGGCCTGCCTTCCCAACTTCAGTATTCAATGCCCATCTTGTTGCTAATGTGCAAGAGAGGTGCCCACTTCTCTGTTCAGTATGGCCCAACATGGCTATAAACAGAAGAGTAGTAGGCATGCTCTATACTGCAGAGTGCTGCACAGCTGCCACGTGAAACCGCAGTGAATGCGCCGCTAATTTCTGATAACTTCTGAAAACAATCATAAATAAAAATATGAGGAAAAGCAAGACAAATGGACATCAGCACTATCGGGAAACAGTATTTTATTATGCGAAAACTATGGCATTCACTCCCGAGAGGAAGGATTTAACAAACTCGTTGATTTGTCTTTTACCTTGGCCTGAGCACTTTCAATGTGGAGCATAATGAAGGAAAGAAAACAAGACTTCTTCCTCCACATAGGGGGTAGCAGGATGCAAGACATTCACTCCCATGGTAACAATGAGAAAAACCAAAGAAAAAAAATAATTATACTTTTCTATGGGGTTAGTAAACCAATAGATGCAAAGGAACTTTTATGAACTGAATTCCCGAGAAAGATGAGCTCTTCATCGAGAAGAGAGTGTGGCAGCAACATCCATGTCTGGAACAGGAGTCTGGTCCATGTATTAGCAGATTGAGGAGGAGGGATGAAGAGACACTAGCCCAGTCTTCAATGACAAGTCACTCAGCCCCAACCAGTCTACTCTCTCCCATTCAGATTAAAATTTTGCAGAGAAAGTGCGAGGAGAGGCTGGAAAGCAGAGCGAAATCACTTAGTCCTCCACGTTCTCACAGTGCTGGGAGTCCAACGCTCCGCCAGAGTTAAATCTGAGCTGAACCCAATATATCTGAGACTATAGTTGGCATCTGAGCTCAGACACTGACAGGATCAAACAGGCTGCCGCGGAATGGGAGGTGGAGGGTTGTGCTGAACACAGGTGGACTCAACATAATTAAAGCTGTGGCCCAATCCACAGTCAACTTGACTCTTGGAGGAATCTGAATGGTAAGCCCCTCAGCCAAACTGAGGAAACAGTTTACATTCTGTGGGAAATCAGCAGAACAAAATCAAAACGAAACATTACATGTCAGTCTCCACTGTTCATTTACACACAATGTCTGGGATGAAATAAAAAATTACAAGACACGTGAAGAAGCAGACAAATTTGACTTATAATCAAGAGAAAACACAATCAAAAGATGTGCACCCCAGATGATCCAGTAATTGAAATTAGCAGACATATAATGTAACAAAATACTGTGAATATGTAGAATAATTTGCAGATAAAGAGAGAGATAATAGATAAAGAGATGGGGTATTTTGGAAGAGAAATGAAAACTCTAAAATCTCAAAGGAAATTCAAGAACTGAAAATTACAATATCATAATATCTGAAATAAAAATGAGTTGGCTAAGCTTCTGGACACTCTGAAAGAAAATTTCAGTGAACATGAAGATGGATCAATATGAATAATCCAAACTAAATCACAGAGAGGAAAAAAAGATTGAATAAAATGAAAAGAGTGCTTGTGACCTTTGGGATAATGTCAAGCGATGTGACGTATGTGTAACTGGAATCCCAGAAAGATAAAATGGGGGAAATACATTTGAAGAAATAGTGGTCAAAATTTTCTCAAATTTGATTTAAAAAAAATCAATCCAGGGGCCGGCCCGGTGGCGCAAGTGGTTAAGTGCGCGTGCTCTGCTGCGGCGGTCCAGGGTTTGCCGGGTCGGATCCCAGGCGCACACTGATGCACTGCTTGTCAGGCCATGCTGTGGCAGCATCCCATATAAAGAGGAGGAAGATGGGCATGGATGTTAGCCCAGGGCCAGTCTTCCTCAGCAAAGAAAGAGGAGGATTGGCAGATGTTAGCTCAGGGCTGATCTCCTCACACACACACAAAAAATCAATCCATAGATCCCAAAACTCAACAAACCCCAAGCGGGATAAATACAAAGAAAACACACCTAGACACAAATTGTTGAAAACAAACACTAAAATCTTAGAAGCATCCAGAAAAAAAAAGATACATTATATACATTAGTACAATAATAAAAACAGCAGAGTTCTCATCAGAAACAATGGAAGCCCCCAAAACAAAAGAGCAACATCTTTAAAGGACAGGGAGGAAAAACTGTCAGCTGAGAATTCTATATTCAGTGAAAACACCCTTGAAAAATGAAGGCAGAATAAAGGCATTTTCAGATAAATGAAAGCTGAGTGAATCCATTGCCAGCATACTCACGCTGCAAGAAATGCTAAAAGAAGTTCTTTAGTCTGAAGAAACTTGGACCTACACAAAGGAACAAAGAGCACTAGAAATAGTAAATATGTGGGTAAATATGAAAGATTACATTTCCCTTTTCTTCATTACTTTAAAGAACAATTGAACATTTAAAGTAAATATAATAACAATGTACCATGAGGTTTATAACAGAAGTACATATAAATTATATGCAACAGTAGCACAAAAGACGGGAAGGAAATGGAATTATATGTTGAAAGGTCTTTACATTAGACATGAAGTAATATAATATGATTTCAAAGGAGACTGAGGTAAGTTAAGGATACATATTGGAATCCTTAGAACAACCTATAAAAATAATACAAAGAATATTGTAGTTAAAAACCCAAAGAAGGAGGGGCCAACCTGGTGGTATAGCGCACTCCGCTGCAGCGGCCCAGGGTTCAGATCCTGGGCGTGCACCGATGCACTGCTTGTCGAGCCATACTGTGGCGGCATCCCATATAAAGTGGAGGAAGATGGGCACAGATGTCAGCCCAGGGCCAGTCTTCCTCAGCAAAAAGAGGAGGACTGGCGACAGATGTTAGCTCATGGCTAATCTTCCTCACCAAAAAAAAAAAAAAAAAAAAAAAACGAAGGAGATAAAATTTAAAAATTTTAGATCAGTTAATCCAAATGAAGGCAAGAAAAGAGGAACAAAAGAGCAAATAGCAAATAGGACAAATAGAAAACAATTAGCAAGATAATAGGTAAACTTGAACCTAACTATATCAATAATTACATTAAATAGAAATGGGCTAAACACTCCAATTAAAAGGCAGAGCATGTCAGACTGGGCTTAAAATAAAACAAAACCTGCTATAGTCTGTTTAACAGAGACACACTTTAAATATAAAAACACATTTACATTGAAAGTGAAAGGACAGAAAAAGAAATAACATGGAAAAATGAGAAAGCTGGAGTGGCTATATCTTCAAATATTTGAAGCAAAAATTGTGAGACCTAGAAGAAGACAAATAATAATAGACAAAACCACAATTATAGTTGAATATTTTAACATTTTTCTATCATAAATTGATGAGAAAACCAGACAAATAATCAGTAAAGATATAAAAGATTAAGATTTGAACACCATCAAACAATCTAACCTAATTAACATGTATAGAGAACTACACCCATTAGCTACAGAATACAGATTCTTTTTAAGTGCACATGGAACATTTACCAGGAGAGAACATATGCTGGGCCATGAAATAAATCTTATTGATTTTAAAAGATTGAAGTCATACAGTGTAAGTTCTCTGACAACAGCAGAAATCAATAACAATATCTAGAAAAGCCCTCAACCTTTGACAATTAACTAGTACACTTCTAAATAATCCACAGGTCAAATCACAAGGGAAATTAGAAAAATATTTTTAACTGAATAGTAATGAAAACACAATATATCAAAAATTGTGGTATACAGCTTAAGTTCTTATAGAGATAAATTTATAATTTAAAATGCTTATACTAGAAAAGATGGCTTGAAATGAATGATCTAAGCCTCCATATTAAGAAGCTAGAAAATAGAGAAAATTAAACCTAAAGTAAATAGAAGGAAGGAAATAATAAAAATAAGAGTGGAAATTAATGAAATAGAGAACAGCCAAACACAGAAAAAAAAACAAGAGAGCCAAAAGTTGGTTTTTCAAAAAGATTAATAAATTTATCAACCCTTAGTAAGACTAATGAAAAGTAGAGGGAAAACACAAACTACTAATATCATGAATATTATTACAGAGCCCACAGATATTTAGAGGATATTAAGAGAATAGTATGAACAACTTGATCACAACAAATTTGATAATTTATATAAAATGGAAAAAGTCCTTTAAAAACACAGCAAAAATTACACAAGAGGAAACAGAAAGTCTAAATAGCCCTATATTGGTTAAAGAAATTGAATTAATAATTAATAACCTTTAAGGAGGAGTGTGCTGATGTCTACAACTTACTTGGGAATGCATCAGAAACAAAGATGGAGTGATGGATAGATAGACGGATATCTGATAAGGAAAGTATAATAAAACATTAATCTAAGAAATGGACATGATTGTCATACAATTCTCTCCATTTTTTTGAGTAGTTGAAATTTCACAATAAAATTTTAGGTAAAAAGCCAGCATTTTCCATAAAATTATTCACAAATAAAACCCCAGGACCATACAGTGTTGGAGAGAATCAAACATACAAGAAAGAAATAATACCATTCTTACACAAACTTTTTCAGAAAATAGAGAAAGATGGAATACTCTTGAACTAATTTTATGAGGCCCACACAACTCTGATACCAAAACCTAACAAGGACATCATGAGAAAAGAAAATTACAGACCCATGTCTTCATGAATGTAGGTGCAAAAATTCTTAGCAAAATATTACTCAATTGAATAACACACCATGAACAAGTATGGCTTATCCCAGGAATGCAAGGTTGGTTTAACATTTGAAAAGCAATCCTTGTAATTCACCACATTAACAAAATAAAGGAGAAAAATCTTGCAAGTATCTCAACAAATGCACAAAAAGCATTTGTCAAAATTCAATACCCGTTTATAATTAAAAACTCTAAACCAACTAAAAATAGAAGGGAACATCCTCGATTTGATAAAAGGCATCTATTAAACATCTATAGCTAACATCATACTCGTTGGTGAAAGACTATCTTCCCCTAAGATCAGGAATAGGGAAACGATGCTGCTCTCACAGCGTCTTTTCAACATTGTACTGGAGGTTCTAGCCAGAGGAATAAACAAGAAAAAGAAATAAAAGGCATACAAATTAGAGAGCAGGAAGTAAACTGCCTTTATTCACGGAAAAGACGATTGTTAGTACAGCTAGTTCTAAGGAATTTGTTTACAAAGCTATTAGACTAATAAGCAAGTTTAGCAGGGTTGCAGGCTACAGATACAAACGTCGATTATGTTTCTATATACTACCAACAAACGATTGGAAAAGTAAGATACTGAGGCTTAAATTTAATAAAGGATGCACTAGACCTCTCTAAAGGGAGAGATATACCATGTTCATAAATGCGAGATTCAATATTGACTGAGAACATGTCAGTTCTCTTCAAGTTGATCTATAGATCAACGCCATCTCAATCAAAATTTCAGCAGGCTTTTTTGGGTACAAATTGACAAGCTGATTTAAAATTTTTATGGAAATGCAAAAGATCTGGAATAAACAAAGCAATTTTAGAAAAGAACAAGGTTAGAAGATTTACACTATCTGACCTCAAGACTTTCTATGAAGCTGCAGTAATCTAGAGAATGTAAACATATCGACTAATGGAACTGAATGGAGTCTAGAAATAGACCCAGTCTTGTTTGGTGAGTTGATTTTTGACAAAGGCACCAGAAAAATTCAGTGGTGGAAGGGAAAGACTTTGAACTAGTGGTGCTGGGATAACTGGATGATCACAACCTTGAGGTCTAACTCCCGTCACACACAACGAGTCTGAGGTGGATCGAAGGCCCAGCACAATCACAGCTGCTAGAATAGGATATGGGAGAATGTCTTCCTGACCTTGGGGAGATTTCTTAGGACACGATAAGCTCCAGCCCTAAAAGAAAAGTAAGCCAGACCATTTTGATTTTATCAGAGGCAAGATCCCTGCCCACCACAGACACCACCAATTCCTCTTCCTGCTGTTGTGTCACCCCAGTTCTGGACACACTCATCACTGCCCCCCTCAAACAGCTGAAAACAAGAGCAAACTTGTGAAACGCCTGTTTTTGGGCACTGAACTGGAACTCTGAGATGAGAGCCTCCAGAGGCCCTGGTTCCCTGCCGGGGGCCGGCCCGGCCTCGGTTACACTGGGAACCCCTTGGACTGCAGACCCGCCCAGAGGAAGCCTCTTGTGGGCCCAGAATGTGGGAGGCTGGGGTGGGTGGGCTCCGTGAGCCGGGCTAGGCTGCCTTTTTCAGGGGGGAAATACGCTGAACTTGGGGTCCAAAGCCTGGGATGTAGGTCTGCCTCCACCTGATGGGGTGAGTTCCATCGCTTCCATATCTCCCTTTCCCACCTTTCGGGGTAGCCACAGAGTGTTGGGCTCAGCCTGCTCCCACGGGCGCCCCCAGGTGTCGCTTCTCCCTCGGGCCGGCTCCTACACTGAGGCCGGTATTGCTTGGGGCTCTGGGCTCCGGGCCTCAGTGGAGTATTACTATTCTTGGCTGTACCCTAAGCAGCTGCCCATTAAAATTCCATTAGTTTCTAAGGCTTGAGCTGCAGTTGATATTTCTAATTATTGTGAAATTAAAATTGTCCCTGTAATTTAAGGATAATTGCAGGAGATGCCAGCGGGCCCCCCAGGGAGCCGAACTGTTCCGGAGCAGAACTTGGAAAGTCTCTTGTGAGTTCTCTGAACAGGAAAAGACAAAGGCATTTTGGAAAATGAGGGGGGTGGGGGGTCAGGTACAGAGTTGGAATCTAAATTTCCATGTTAATGGGCTCTGGTGAACTCGGCTTGGGAGCAGCTGGGCCTCCCAGGGGAGGGGCCCGGCTCCCACACCTCAGCCAGCCTGGGCTGTGGGACCTGAGAGGAGGAGGGTAACAGCGGATTAATAAGGAGTCAAACGCTGTGGGGGATAGGAACACAAACAGGTATAAGAAGGCGGGAAAGCTCTAGAGCTGGCAGAAACCTTTGTGGAGCAAGGTGTGCGTGGAGGGAATTTTGTGGAAGTGAAATGAGGGGGGTCCATGTGCGCCCAGGTCCCCCCCTCACACATGTACACCCCCTGCACAGGTGAGGACCAGCCCGCCTCCGCCCTCCCCGTGGGAGCGAGGCCTCGCCTTGGGAGGTGCTCGCAGCTGACCGTGGCCCTGAGCCCAGCTCCCAGCTCCAGCTGGACGGAGCCCAAGAGGAGCAGGGCCGGCTGCGGACCCCACCGCAGGAGGTGCAGAGCTAGCGTGAAGCCTCAGGTCCCCCGGCTCCCCCAGGGCTCCCCCACACCCAGCGGCCCTCCTGGCCTCCCTTGCTCCAACATGGTGCGTGGGGGGCATTGGCCATGGGACCCTGGTCACCCCTGGGCTCCCCTTCCCCTGTTGGGTCCTAACCTCTCTCCACCACCCTGCTGCCTGGGGTCAGAGCCAGGACAGAGGTAAGGGGAAGATGTGCGCCCCACCTAGCCGCCAGCCTGTCCCCTCACAAGACGGGGCCATGATGCTGCTCCTGCCACCCTCACGCCCCTACCTCACTGCTGCCCCGCAGGCTGACGCCGCGTGTGGTCTGTCCAGCCTGCCCCTGCTGGTTGCTCCTCGAGGGCAGGACTGCATCAGATTTGACTCTGTCCCCAGAGGTCAGCACATGACCCCAGCAGGGGCCCCACAGCTGGTGCCCAGTGGAACTCTAGGAAATAAGGTGGCGTGTACCCGAGGACTGGACATCCCTGAAATCACTGCAGTGTGGGGACAGCCCTGCAGAGCTACCCTGAGGAGGCCTGAGTCAGCCCACATGGCAGGCCGCAGGCGGAGCCGGTCCGCTAGAAAGCAGCGTCTCCGACCAGCTTTGCTGCAGGCCCGTAGCTCTACTTGGAGCTTATCTTCCTCCTGTAGACTTTGCTCCATGTGTCAAGAGGGGCCAACACTCACTGGAGTCCGGAACGTTCTCCTTGCCCTCTCCCCTAGTGCTCCATCTTGGTCTGTGGGGGTTCTGCCTGCCAAGGTGGACAGGGTGGCAGTTTGACCACACGATTCCCACCACACGGCATGGGTCACCAGCCTTCCGGCCTGCAGTGGGTCGTCCTCACGGTCCCCCCCACCCCCATTCAACTGCTCCACTTAACCAAGCACTGTTCTAGGAGCTGCCATGCCAGCACCCCCTCCCCTTTCTGGGACTAAATTTGATACCAGCCCTGATATCAGTTCCCCTACATTAATCCCCCCATATATGGGGTAAAAAACAAAAGCGCCCTCCCCTTTCCCTGCTCACTCCTAGGCTTCCTGGCACCAGACTCCACCCTCCACCACGGAGGCAGACAGCCAGGGACGCCCACCTACGAGTCCCTTGTCTCGCCATCCTCCTCCCTGCCAGCAGCCTCACGAGGCCAAACACAGGCTGGCGGAAAAGCACCAGCCAGCAAGGCCACAGGCTCCCCCTCCCTACAAGCAGCCACACTCCTCGCAACATTTAAAACCCCTTGCCTCCCATTTTTCGGGGAGACGAGAGGAATTTGAGGGCTCACTCTTGTCTCCTGGCTGATGTCACCTGAAATAAAAATGCTTTCCTTGCCATAAGCCTGGCGTCCAGTTTTATTTGGCCCCTCTTATGTGGCGGGTAAGGAAACTGTGTTAGTGTCCAGTAACAAATTCTCTGTTAAAAACTTGAGTCTGGCTGCAGACAACAGAGGCTGGAAATAGCTGGCATGGGATGGAATTCTATTTCTCTCTCACATTAGAGAAGCCAGGCCCATGCAGCAGCTCCATGGTGCAGTCAGACCCCAGGGGCTGCTGTCTTTCTGCTTTGGCGGGCTTGCGGCTTTCATCCTCAAGAGCGCCTCATACTCCTGGAAGGCTGCTGGAGAGCCAGACATCTCCTCCATCTCCTCTGTTGCTGGGCAGAAAGCCAGAGAAAGTGTGAAAGTGGCAAGAAAACCCACGTACCTGCTTGTCCCTTTCTTAAGGAGGTTTCCCAGAATTTGCACCCAAATGCCTCAGATTTCTCACAGTGTCTTGTTATGTTAATGAGGTGACTTTTGGAAAGCAGCTAATGATGGAGATGACCAGTGGAGCCAAGCATGCGAGTAGAGGGTTGGAACTTTTGGTCCCACCTGCCTCCCCCACCTCCCGGGAGGGGAGAGCGGCTGCAGATTGCGTCCAGTCACCAACGGCCAATGATTTAATCAATCGTGCCTGTATAATGAAGCCTCCAAAAAAGCCTAAAAGGAGGAGGTTCCAGAGCTACCGGGTCGGGGAACACGTGGAGGTGCAGGGGGAGTGGCGCGCCAGAGAGGGCGTGGGAGCTCCCCACCTTTCCCCACACGCTGCCTCACTCATCTCTTCCATCCGGCCGTTCCTGAGTTATACTGTGGGAGATCAAGATTTGGCCACCCTAAAATCTGTCTCTTTACCTTGGTTGTTTTCTCTGAGGACATTTGACCTCCCCCACTAACTGCCTAAAGAATTTGACATGGTAGCTCCTTCCTGGAACAGATCTATCATGATGGCTGTAAAGATAACCTAGGGTAAATGTTACAATAGGAAAGGCACCAACAAGCCCCTCTTATCAGAAGTTCTGTCTCTCTGGCCACGTTCTCTGGATGACCCTGCGAAGAGTTGCCAGACAATCATTTACATTTATAAGAGAAATCTCCATTTGTAAAGGTATCTCCCTCTCTGTTTGGAGAAGAGAGGGGGATGAGCTCATTTCTAGTGACTTATCAATGTGGAAGGTGAGGCCTTGAGCTACATAATAAACCTTACTCTTGTTTACTGTGCTTTAGTGGTAATCTCCTGTAACTTACTCCCCCCACCCCCAAAATCCTCCTTTGTCATTGGCTGAAAATGATATTTAAGACGAGAATTTCTGCTATTGTGTTGAGAAACGCAGTGTCCCTGCTTTCTCCCATGTATACATGTTATTAAACTTGGTATTATTTTCTCCTGCTAACCTGTCTTGTTGATTATTTGGCCAGCCAGAAGAATCTTAAGGGAAAGGGCAGAGGGAGATTCTCCCTCTCCCCCGACAATACCCTTTTATAATACAGCGGTAAGTGAGTAAATAAAATGTTTGAGTTCTGTGAGCTGCTCTAGCAAATTAATCGGACCCAAAGAGGGGGTCGTGGGAATCTTAGATCTGTAGCCAGTTGGTCAGAAGCACAGGGGCAACCTGGACCCGCGATTGGTATCTGAAGTGGAGGATGGCAGTCTTGCAGGCCTGAGCCCTTCACCTGTGGGATCTGACACCGTCTCCAGGCAGGCAGTGTCCGAATTGAGTTATATTTGTGAGACGCCCAGCTGGGGTTGGAGAACTGGTTGGTGGTGTGTGTGGGGAAACCCACACATCAGAATTGGGTGCAGAATCGTACCATCGACATCCCTAACCACCCACAGCCCCTCACCTTCCGCGGCCTTCAGAGCATCCCGGCCTGTCCTTCACCTGCACCTCCCCAGTCTCACACAACCTCACCCTCGACCCTGTCTACCCCGGAACCGTACAGGGTGAAGGACCCTGGTAAACGTGGTTCCCAGCACACTGAGTATCAGTACAGCACTCCGGAACACACAGCAGCAGAAACCTACCTCGAGCCCTTTGAGGCAGCGCCTGCTGGAGAGGGGAGAGTGGAAGCTCCTGGAAGGAGAGGCCAGGCAATGAAGGCTTAGGAAGGGTGTGCCCTGGAAGACAGGGTGCTACATGGCTCTTTGGGTGGGGATGGGGAAGGAGGTGGCCCTGGGGGACGTGGAGGGCCTGGGCCACCCCTGCCTGGGGTGGGCGTTAGAAACCACAGCAGGGCTCCGCAAGGAGGCAGGAGCTCAGACCCCGGCGGCCCTCTGCTCCTGTGCCCTCCCATCCTCCTCACCTGGCTGGGGCCACCACCCCAGCTGCTTTAGGACTCCGGCTGACAAAGAGGGTACTCGTGGCCATCCCACGTGTCGCCCGTATGTTTCGCCTTCTATTGCATGTCTCCATTTTTTAAAGCTCTTTCGCCACACAACATTTTTGAAATTTTATTAATCAAATTAGACCATTTGTCCCTGTATGAGTTGTCTCCCTCAACAGGTCTCAGACCTTTATATATATTTATATATAGTCTTCCAAAATTTCTTCTGGAAGGTTTCCATCTTTAACATTTGGATCTTGAATCGTCTGAAATCAGCCTTGTAGAGGGCTGTAAGAGCTCCCTCCTCGCCTTCTCACCAGTTACGCCAGCACAGCTACTCATTGCCGAACGCGGGGTCACCGCTGCCATGTCTGTCAAATGCTACGTCCCCTGTATCTTTCCTCCACCAACCATTCGTCCTGTGGAAACTCCACGTAGCCCTGAGTGCGTGGTGCCATCCAAAGTGGCACCACCCAGCGAGCCAGCCCGTGGGCTCGGGCCTCTCTCCCTGTATCTTCTTCCCCACGAGCTGACCCCCTTCTCTTCCACGCTTTAAACGCACTGAGCTCCATGTGGAATGGCATGCATTTCTCTGCTGAGGCAGGGGGCTGGGTGTTTCCTTCACGCCCCTTCACCCCGAATGTGACACCTCAACTTCTGTCCATGCTTACTTTCCTGTTCTTTACTGTGATTGTATTAGTGTCTTCTTTCCAGTCGCATTTATTCATAAGCACTATACGATTATAGATTTGTTCTTATGATAGACGTGATTTTTCCCATTTCTAACTGGATATTAATGATATGTATAGAAAAAAGGAATTTTATATATTTATTCTATATTTTTCTCTTATTAATCTAGTAGGGTTTTTTTCCAATTATTTTATTAAGGTCATAATGGTTTATAACATTGTGTAATTTCAGGTGTTTATTATTATATATCAGTTTCTTTATAGACTACATTGTGCTCACCACCAATAGTCTAATTTTTATCCATCACTACACGTATGTGCCCCTTTACCCTTTTGCTCATTCCCCAACCCCCTTCCCCTCTGGTTACCACTCATCCGTTCTCCTTATCCATGTGCTGATCTTCCATACATGAGTGAAATCATGTGGTGTGTGTCTTTGTCTGGCTTATTTCACTTAACATAATACTTTCAAGGTCCACCCATGTTGTTGCAAATGGGCCGATTTTGTCTTTTTTATGGCTGAGTAGCATTCCATTGTATATATATACCACATCTTCTCTATCCATTCATCAGTCGACGGGCACTTGGGTTGCTCCCAGGTCTTGGCTATTGTAAATAATGCTGCAGTGAACATAGGGGTGCATAAGTCTCTTTCAATTGTTGATTTCAAGTTCCATGGATAAATACCCAGTAGAGGGACAGCTGGGTCATATGGTATTTCTATTTTTAATTTTTTGAGAAATCTCCATACTTTTTCCATAGTGGCTGCACCAGTTTGCATTCCCACCAGCAGTGTATGACGGTTCCCTTCTCTCCACATCCTCTCCAACATTTGTTATTTTTTGTCTTGTTAATTATAGCCATTCTCATGGGTGTAAGGTGATCTCTCATTGTAGTTTTGATTTGCATTTCTATAATAATTAGTGATTTTGAACATCTTTTCATATGCCTATTGTCCATCTGTTTATCTTCTTTGGAAAAGTGTCCATACCCTCTGCCCATTTTTTGATCAAGTTGTTTGTTTTGTTGTTGTTGAGTTGTATGAGTTCTTTATATATTTTGGGAATAAATCCCTTGTCGGATAAATGAATTGCAAATATTTTCTCCCAGTTGGTGTGTTGTCTGTTCATTTTCTTCTTGGTTTCCTTTGCCTTGTAGAAGCTTTTTAGTCTGATGTAGTCCCACTTGTTTATTTTTTTCTTTTGTTTCCCTTGCCTGAGTAGATATGGTATTTGAAAAGATGCTGCTAAGACTGATGTCAAAGAGTGTATTGCCTATATCTTCTTCTAGGAGTTTTATGGTTTCAGGTCTTACATTCAAGTCTTTAATGCATTTTGAGTCAATTTTTGTGTATGGTACAAGATAATGGTCTACTTTCATTCATTTGCATGTGGCTGTCCAGTTTTCCCAACAACATTTATTGAAGAGACTTTGCTTTCTCCACTGTATGTTCTTGGCTCCTTTGTTGAAGATTAGCTGTCCGTAGATGTGTGGCTTTATTTCTGGGCTTTCAATTCTGTTCCATTGATCTGTGTGTCTGTTTTTGTGCCAGTACCATGCTGTTTTGATTATAGCTTTGTAGTGTATTTTGAAGTCAAGGATTGTGATACCTCCAGCTTTGTTCTTTTTTCTCAGGATTCCTTTTGCTATTCAGGGTCTTTTTTTGTTCCATATAAATTTTAGGATTCTTTGTTCTATTTCCATGAAGAATGTCATTGGGATTCTGATTGGGATTGCATTGAATCTGTAGATTGCTTTAGGTAATACGGACATTTTAACTATGTTTATTCTTCCAATCCATGAGCATGGAATACCTTTCCATTTCTTTATATCATGTTTGGTTTCTTTCAATAATGTCTTCTAGTTTTCAGTGGATAGGTCTTTCACCTCCTTGGTTAATTTATTCCTAGATATTTTATTCTTTTTGTTGCAATTGTAAATGGGATTGTCTTCTTGAGTTCTCTTTCTGCTGGTTTGTTATTAGTGTATAGAAATGCAACTGATTCTTGTAAGCTGATTTTGTACCCTGCAACTCTGCTGTAGTTATTGATTATTTCTAATAGTTTTCTTGTGGATTCTCTAGGGTTTTCTATATATAGGATCATGTCATCCACAAACAGTCAGAGTTTCACTTCTTCCTTTCCAATTTGGATACCTTTTATTTCTTTCTCTTGCCTAATTGCTCTGGCCAAAACCTCCGGTACTATGTTGAATAGGAATGGCAAGTGTGGGCACAATTGTCTTGTTCTTGTTCCCAGAGGGATGGCTTTCAGTTTTTCACCATTGAGTATGATGCTGTCTGTGGTTTTATCATATATGACCATTACTATATTGAGGTACTTTCCTTATATACCCATTTTATTGAGAGATTTTATCATAAATGGATGTTGGATCTTGTCAAATGTTTTCTCTGCATCTATTGAGATGATCATGTGATTTTTATTACTCATCCTCTTAATGTGGTGTATCACATTGATTGATTTGCAGATGTTGAATCATCCCTGTGTCCCTGGTATAAATCCCACTTGATCATGGCGTATGATCCTTTTAATGTATTGCTGTATTCGGTTTGCCAATATTTTGTTGAGGATTTTTGCATCTATGTTCATCAGCAATATTGGCCTGTAATTTTCCTTCTTTGTGTTGTCCTTGTCTGGTTTTGGGATCAGGGTGATGTTGGCCTCATAGAATGAGTTAGGAAGTGTTCCATCTTCTTCAATTTTTTGGAATAGTTTGAGAAGGACGGGTATTAAATCTTCTTTGAATGTTGGGTAAAATTCTTCAGAGAAGCCATCTGGTCCTGGACTTTTGTTTTTTTGGAGGTTTTTGATTGCTGTTTCTATCTCTTTAGTTGTGATTGGTCTATTCAGATTCTCTATTTCTTCTTGATTGAGTTCTGGGATGTTGTATGGTCTAAGAATATATCCATTTCTTCTAGGTTGTTCAATTTGTTGGCATATAGTTTTTCATAGTATTCCCTTATAATCTTTTGTATTTCTGTGGTATCCATTGTAATTTCTCCTGTTTCATTTTTAATTTTATTTATTTGAGCCTTCTTTCTTTTTTTCTCAGTGAGTCTGGCTAAGGCTTTGTTTATCTTCTCAGAGAACCAGCTCTTAGTTTCATTGATCCTTTCTACTGTTTTTTTTTTTTTGGTCTCTATTTCATTTATTTCTGTTCTAACTTTTATTATTTCCCTCCTTATGCTGATGTTGGGCTTTGTTTATTCTTCTTTTTCTAGTTCTGTTAGGTGTAGTTTAAGATTACTTACTTGAGATTTTTCTTGTTTGTTGGGCCTGTATTACTATTCATTTCCCTCTTAGAACAATTTTTGCTGCATCCCATAAGAGTTGGTATGATGGATTTTCATTTTCATTTGTCTCTAGGTATTTTTTTATTTCTCTTTTGATTTCTTCAATGATCCATTGGTTGTGCAGTAGCATGTTGTTTAGTGTCCCCCTATTTGTGACTTTCCCAACTTTTTTCTTGTAGTTGATTTCTAGTTTCATAGCATTGTGGTTGGAAAAGATGCTTGATTTGATTTCAATCTTCTTAAATTTATTGAAGCTTGCTTTGTTTCCCAACATATGGTCTATCCTTGAGAACGTTCCATGTGCACTTGAGAAGAATGTGTATTCTGCTGTTTTTGGATGGAGTGTTCTATATAAATCTATTAAGTCCCTCTGATCTAGTTTTTCATTTTAGTCCACTATTTCCTTGTTGACTTTCTGTCTGGATGATCTATCCACTGATGTAAGTGGGGTGTCGAGGTTCTGTACTATTATTGTGTTGCTGTCAATTTCTCCCTTTAGGGCTGTTAATAGTTGCTTTATGTACTTTGGTGCTCCTGTGTTAGGTGCATATATAGTCATAAGTGTTATATCCTCTTCGTGGAACATCCCTTTTGTCATTATATACTGCCTCTCTTTGTCTCTCATTGTCTTTTTTATCTTGAAGTCTGCTTTGTCTGATATAAGTATGGCAACACCTGCTTTCTTTTGTTTGCCATTTGCTTGGAGTATCATCTTCCATCCCTTCACTCTAAGCCTGTTTGTCTTTAGAGCTGAGATGTGTTTCCTGGAGGCAGCATATTGTTGGGTTTTGTTTTTTAATCCATCCAGCCACTCTGTGTTTTTTGATTGGAGAAATTCAATCCATTTACATTTAGAGTGATTATTGCTATATGAGGGCTTAATATTGCCATGTTATCTCTTGTTTTCCAGTTGTTCTATATTTCCCTTGTTTCTCTTCCCATGTATTTCTTTTTTTTTTTAGTTTTAATTAATTAATTAAATTTTTTTTTTTCGATGAGGAAGATCAGCCCTGAGCTAACATCCATGCTAATCCTCCTCTTTTTGCTGAGGAAGTCCAGCTCTGAGCTAATATCTATTGCCAATCTTCCTCTTTTTTTTATTCCCCAAGGCCTCAGTAGATAGTTGTATGTCATAGCTGCACATCCTTATAGTTGCTGTATGTGGGACGCGGCCTCAGCATGGCCAGACAAGCGGTGCGTCGGTGCGCGCCTGGGATCCGAACCCGGGCCACCAGTAGCGGAGCGCGCGCACTTAACCGCTAAGCCAGGGGGCCGGCCCTAATTAATTAATTTTTTTATTGCAGTAACATTGGTTTGTAACATTGTATAAATTTCAGGCATACATCATTATACTTCTATTTCTGCATTGATTACATCATGTTCACCACCCAAATACTAATTACAACCCATCACCACACACATGTGCCTAATCACCCCTTTCACCCTCCTTGCTCCCCTCCTCCCCTCTGGTAACCACCAATCCAATCTCTGTCTCTATGTGTTTGTTTGTCATTGTTGTTATCTTCTACTTATGAGTGAGATCATATGGTATTTGACCTTCTCCCTCTGACTTATTTCACTTAGCATAATACCCTCAATGCCCATCCATGTTGTCACAAATCATTTCTTATGGCTGAGTAGTATTCCATTGTGTATACATACCACATCTTCTTCATCCATTCTTCCCTCTTCCCGTGTATTTCTGACTGCCATTTCAATTTGGTGGTTTTCTGTGATGGTTTTCTGTTTTATCTTTATTTATGATTTGTGTCTCTGCTCTGATTGTTTGTTTAGTGGTTACCATGAGGTTTGTATAAGAGATCTCGTAGATGAGATAGTTCATTTTCTGATGGCCTCTTATCTCCATTAGCCTGTGCAGGTTCCATCCCTTTTCTCTTCCCCTTCTGAGTTATTGTTGTCACAAATGATTCCATTTTGTGTTGTGAGTTTGTGATTAAAATGAAGTGTTTATCGTTATTTTTGATGCTTTCCTTCTCTTTATTTTTTATGTTATACTTAAGTGTTTGCTAACCAGTTCTGATAAAGAACTGCAATTTTCTGATTTTGTCTTTTTATGTCCTTGCTCAAGGCTTTGTAAACCTTTGCCTTTTTGTTTCAGGTATGAGGGCATACATTTCGTGCATGGGAGGTCTAGTGGCAATGAACTCCCTCAGCTTTTGTTTATCTGGGAAAGCTTTTATTTCTCCATCTTATCTGAAGGATAGTTTTGCTGGATAGAGTACTCTTGGCTGAAAGTTTTTGTCTTTCAGTATTTTGAATATATCATTCCAATCTCCTAGCCTGTAAAGTTTCTGCTGAGAAAGTCACTGAAGGCCTGATAGGGATTCCTTTGTAGATTATTTTCTTCTGCCTTGCTGCCCTTAATATTTTTTCTTTGTCATTGACTTTTGCCAGTTTTACTACTATTTGCCTTGGAGAAGGTCTTTTGGCATTGATGTAATTAGGAATTCTATTGGCTTCATATGCTTGTAAGTCCAGTTCCTTCCCCAGGTTTGGGAAGTTCTCAGCTATTATTTCTTTGAACAAGCTGTCTGCTCCTTTCTCCCTCTGGAATACTTATAATCCTTATGTTGTATTTCCTAATTGAGTCAGATATAACTCAAACAATTTCTTCATTTTTTTAGTCTTTGTTCTCTCTCCTCCACCTGAAGCATTTCTATATTTTTGTCCTCTCAATTACTAATTCTGTCCTCCATAACATCAGCTCTGTTTTTTAATGTTTCTAGATTTTTTTATCTCATTCATTGTGTTCTTAATCTTCAGAATTTCTGTGTTGTTTTTTTTTAGAGTTTCGGTCTCTTTTGTGAAGTATTCCTTCTGCTCATCAATTTTATTCCTGAGTTCATTAAAATGTCTTTCTGAGTTTCCTTGTAACTTGTTGAGTTTCTTTATGACAACTATTTTGAATTCTCTATCATTTAGATTGTAAATGTCTGTGACTTCAGGATTGGTTTCTGCAGACTTGTCATTTTCCTTCTGATCTGGAGTGTTAATGTAGTTCTTCTTGGTGTTTGATGAAGTGATCCTTTGACGGTGCTTAGTGGTAGTATCAGGTGGCAGATTCCACCTGCAACCACTGGGTGGGGGCAGGAGCTGTGTTTTCTGAGCCTGTCGCATCTGCTAGAAGTTGTGCCACTAGGGCTCATCTGCATTTGCCCACCAGCTGCAGCTGCTTGGCAGATCACACATGCATGTGTGGGCACACTGGTGTGGAACTGCTGCCTTGGTGGGGGACCAGCTGTGTTGGTGTGCTAGGTGGGGGGGAGGGGCTCTCTGCTTGGTGGGGGTGCTCATGCAGTGGCTGAGCTATGCCACTTGGTGTGGAGCATTCCTGCGGGCCAAGCTGCAACTCCAAAAGCAAAAGCATTCACGCACAGGCCTGTCTGCTCCCCCTCCTCCTCTTACAGTTGCACATTGGCTGCTGGGTGAGGACCTGCGACCTAGATCACTGCCACTGGGGAGAGGGAGGGGATACACACACTTCCTTCCACTGCTTCCTGGGGATCCAGTCCCCCCACCTTTAGATGTATGGCTGCATGGATCTCTCAGATGTCCTATTGTGCTTAGAGGGAATCCTCTGTTGGTTAATGAATATCCATTTGGTTGTAACTTAGGGGGGAGAGACTAAAGGAACAGGTCAATCTGCCATGATGCTCATGTCACTCTATTAGGTTTTTTTTTAAACTTTTAGATTTTCTGGTTTTATAATCATGTCATTGGCAAATAGAGATAATTGTTGCATCTCCTTCTCCAATGTTTACATGCATTACTTTGTCCTAGGCCAAGCCAAGCACAAAAATGCTGACCAACAGTGACAGCAGGTGTCCCACCACATCCCAGTTTTACTGCTTGGCTGTCACATTTCACTGTTGAGAATGACGTTTGCTGGTTGGGGTGGGTAAATAATCTTTGTCCCCCTCTCTGCAATTCCTACTATACCAGGAGCTTTTAAGGGGAATAGTTGTGTAACTCAACCAGATGACCCTTCTGCAGACATAACCTGATGGTCCCCCTTCTGACTTGGTGAATTACGCTAGTAGTTCTCTGACAGTGAGTGCCCTCACTTTCTGTAAGAAGCCCTACTTGGTCATGGTGTCTTATGTTTGCTAATATTTTATTTAGAATTTTCACTTTATTTTTGTTTGTCCTTAAAAAGCATCAGATTGGTATTAAGGCTTTGATTGGTTCATACTTGACCTGGGGCATTGTCATCTTTTTTTAGGATCTGAGATAGTTTAAATAGCATCTTAGGAAGACATTTTGACAATACCTATCCTTTCGATCCTGCAATTCTGCATGTAGGTATTTATCATATAAAAATACTTGCTAGTGATTCCTCAAAAAATTACACATAGAATTACCACATGATCGAGCAATTCCACTTCTAGGTATACACCCAAAAGAACTAAAGGCAGGGACTCAAACAGATGTTTGTACACCAATGTTCATAGCAGCATTATTCACAATAACCAAAAGGTAGGAGCAACCCAAGTGTCCAGCAATGGATGGATAAGCAAAATGTGATATATACATGCAATGGAATATTATTCAGCCATAAAAAGGAAGGAAATTCTGACACATGCTAATAAGGTGGATGAACCTTGAGGATATTATGCTCAGTGAAATAAGGCAGCCACAAAAAGACAAATATTGTATGATTCCACTTATATGAGGTTCCTAGAGTAGTCAAATCTGTAGAGACGGAAAGTAGAATGGAGGTCGCCAGGGGCTGGGGGTAAGGGGGGGCGGATAGGGACTAGTTGTTTAATGTGCACCAAGTTTCAGTTTGGAAAGATGACAACGTTCTGGAGATGGATGGTGGTGATGGTTACACAACAATGTGAATATACACAATGCCACTGAACTGTACACTTAAAAATGGTAAATTTATGCTATGTGTATTTTATCACAATAAAAAAATATGTAGAAACACCAAGGATTTAGAATACTGAAAACCATTTATAAAAAGAATAACACAGTTGAAAGGTTTATCATCCCAAATTTTGAGACTCACAGTAACCAAGATGGTACAGTGTTGACATAAGGATAGACATCATCAACGGACAAAATACAGACTCTAGATATAGATGGGCACATTTTGGGGCAATTGATTTTCAAGAAAGATTCAAAACCATTCATCAGTGAAAGGAGAGCCTTTTCTATAAACGGTGCTGTGACAACAGATCTGTGTGGAAAAACATCAATCGGGACCCCTCCCTCACCTGTGAGCTATGGAGCATAATGTGATGCCCTTTCCTCTCCTCTACAATGTTTTCTTTCCACTAGGGTTAATAACTATTTTGTCTGTTTAAAAAAAATACTGGCTAGTGTGCACAAGTGCACACAGGGCTATCACTGCACCATTGTTTAGAGAAAGCCTGGAACAATCTATCCATCGGTAGGGTACCTGTGACACTGTGTTGCTGCTGCCACACACAGAACGTGATTCTGCCAGTAAAAAGGAGGGGGCGTTCCATCTGTATTAACAAGGAGCAAACTCAGAGGTATATCATGAAAACTAAACAACAGGTTCAGTGCTGCACGTACACATGTCAGAAGGGTTGCGGGGGAGAGGCACACCTGTGCTGGCCGTTCTTCCCTGCAGACCACGTAACGCACGCACGCTGGGTTAAACAGGAAGGAGCCGTTGGAGAACAGCAGTAGCTCCCAGGGTCTCCCTGAGGGTCAGAGACTCAGGCTCAGAGGTACACTCGCCAGAAACTCTTTTCCAAAGGAGATAGTAACCTGCCAAAGATGGCGTGGCCCAGTTCCCAAACTGCAGGGCCTCCTCTGTGATCTCCCAGTACGGGCCCATCAAAGACCCGAGACATCACGTTCCGCCAGCCCGGCCAGCACCATGAGTGCCCGGACTCGCCAGGGCCAAGCAGCTGGGCAGCTCCGTCTCCTCGTGCCCCGCCCACTCTCAGCTGTGGCCCGGAAAACATCCCGACAAGGTCTAACAAGGTGTGTGTCGCTGCCCGAGTCCACGGCTCAGCACGCCCTGCGCCCTGGTCCTAGGGAGTGGCCTTCACTGTAGGGGGCCCCCCTGACACGGCCCAGGCCATTGAAGCCCCGCAAGAGCCCCGGGGCGGCAGGCCCCTCGTTCTCACGGGTTCTCTCCTCCCTCCTCTCCTGAGGTGCAGGTGGGTTTCACCATAGGGCCCAGTGGACCTGCTCCCTCCTGTTCACCTGGTCTGACCGCATGATGGCGTCACTGTGTCGATAAACGTGGCTCTCAAGGATGATGAGACGATGGAGGTCCCTGACGACAAACGGTGGTGCAGAGCGGGCTGCTGAAGAGCCTCGAAGGAAAGCAGTGAAGCTGAGCTAGTGCCCTGCAGGGCAAAACCAAGGGTTAGCCGGCGCTCTCTGCTGCGGGACAGGGGGAAGCGCCGGGTTGATGGTCACAGGGGTGTTGATTTGCTCCAGTAATTAAACCTCACCTGGGAGAGTGGCTGCAAATGGCGTCCCCACTTGGCTGAGCTGATGGGGATCACTATTGGTTTCAAAGACCCGTCTGTCTTGCACAAGCCAAACTGAGATGTGCCGAGAATCCCCACCCCTGCAGGTTTCAAAGCTTTTATTTTGGAAGGTAGGGCAGTTCCAAGGGCCAATTGGGGGATCGGGCCAGTTCTTTGGCCTAATGATAGCTTCAGGAACTGGGTAGGAACCTCAGGCCGGGTGCAGTGGGCCCACGTGAGATGGACTTGGGCTGGGACTGCGTGTGGCCCCTTCCCCCATCAGCCCCACTCTGCGTGTCTCTCTGTGGTGTTGAGTCCTGGAGATGGTTGCTAACTCAGAGCAAGCACCCGGTGGTCTGGGTGTTTCTCCAGCCCCGCCAACGCCAGGGCCTGTGCCCATCAGCGTGGGGATTCCAGGCTGTCACCTGGGACTGCACCCTCCCAGTGGAAACCAGGGAGGTCATGTCAATCCTGCTTCCCTGGTCAGGGAAGACGCTGGCTCCCACCACAACAAATTCCCACCCCAGATTTGCTCAAATGACATTTTCGCGAGGCCTCTGCTCTCAGCACATTCTAAAATACAAGCCCAGGCTCCAGATCCCCATCCTGCTTTTTTCTCCCTAAAGCACTCATCTTCTAACTACTGCATCATTGACTGACTTTGTTTATTATCTGTCTGCCACCACCCCTATCCCCCACTGTAAACCCTATGAGGACACAGATTTTCATCTGATTTACACCCAACTATACCCCTGTGCCTAAAACATAGTAGGTGGTCAATAAAATAGTTGTCAGATGAAGGGAAAAAGGGGGCCATCTTCTGGGCCCTCCTGGGGGACACAGCTCACAGGGGGTGTCTGTGATAAGAATGCGCCACCACACGGCAGTGATCCACCACACGACATGGCTCAACCTACTTACCCGATCCCCTGGGGCTGGCCGTCTGGTGGTTTCCAGGATGTGCCAATTACCGAGAGGCTGTGGTGGACATCCTTGTTCATGTCGCCTTGCACACATGTCGCATTTCTCTATGGTGGCCGTTCTCAGGCTGGGATCTGTGGGCCCCTGAGGGTCCCTGAAGCCAAAACCACTTCGTATTATTACGAGAGAAGAATATCATTTGTCATCTTCAGTGTGCTGACATTTGCACTGACGGCTGGGGAGCAGCGGGAGGTCGAACTGCTGGGTCCTTAATGCGATGCAAAGCAGGCCACGCGTGGTTGGTGCCCTGGGTTATTCACATCACAGACTTGCCGTGAAAATGCCAGCTTCACTTGAGTGTCCCTGATGAAGCAGTGCCAATGGTTAATTTTATTAAATCTTGACCTCTGAGCACATCTTTTAATATTCTGTGACAAAACGGAAAGTCACATAAACCACTTCTGTTCCATCCCTAAGTGTGACAGTTGTCTGAGGAGAAGCGTGTGTGCAGCTGTTTGAGCTGCCAGCTGAAATATATATAAAACATTTTTTTTTAATGGAACACAATTTTTACTTGAAAGGACTTACTGGGCCAGCCCCGTGGCTTAGCGGTTAAGTGTGCGCGCTCTGCTACTGGCGGCCCGGGTTTGGATCCCGGGCGTGCACCGACACACTGCTTGTCCGGTCATGCTGAGGCCACGTCCCACATACAGCCACTAGAAGGATGTGCAGCTATGACATACAACTATCTACTGGGGCTTTGGGGAGAAAAAGGAGGAGGATTGGCAGTAGATGTTAGCTCAGGGCCAGTCTTCCTCACAAAAAAAAAAAAAACAAAGGAAAGAAAGAAAGAAGGACTTACAGAAACTCTGGTTGTTCAGACTTGGGTGACTGGCAGACATTTTCTTGAAAATGAACAAAGTGAGCCTGTCCCTTCAAGGGAGACAACCGACAGTATTTGTGACCAATGATAAAATTCAAGCTTTTGTGCAAAAATTGGAATTTTGAAAAGCTGGCATCCACCACCATGAGCTTGACAACTTCTCAAAGCAAAGATGCTCCTGCTGAGATCGACTGCGATACGAACAACAGTGGTTTTTTGATACCGTCTAATGAACGGTGCCAACATTTGGAAGACCTGCATAATTTGGTGAACGAGATTTCCCACAGGCCCAACGTGTGCTGTTGCAAAAGCATGCGTGGATAAACGTGCACTAAAGCGCAGGACGGAGCATCGGATGCTGAGGAGACACAGAAGCGCAAGTTCACTGGGTGCTTTCAGCTGGCACGTTGCGACTAACCTTTAAGGAACCACTACTTGTCGAGCTGTGGTGTAGTATCGAGGAAGAACGTCCACAACGATCCGCAGATGTTAATAAAATATTCCCTTCTTTTCCAAATACCCGTGGGAGGCTGGATTTCCGAAGATGCCTGTGTTTTACAACCAAACAATGTCGCACAGCAGACTGAGTACAGGAGCCGGTGATGAGAGCCCAGCTGACTTGTCTAGCCAGAGAGTTGAGGAAACGTGACACAATGCCAATATTTTCACCAAAACTTTTTGTTTTGGAAAATGTACTTTTCATGTAATTGTTATTTATGTTAACATGAAATGGGTTTATTATTTTGACATGAGTAAATTTTTTTTAATCTTGGGTTTAAGTTATAATAAGGTAATCTAATAGGTACTAATATTGGTAGTTAGAACCCACATAGGGCCAGCCCTGGTGGCCTAGTGGTTTAAGTTCGGCATGCTCTGCTTTGCTGGCCTGGGTTCAGGGTGAATCTTCCTCAGCAAAAAAAAAAAAAAAAAAAAAAAAAGGGCTGGCCCCGTGGCTTGGTGGTTAAGTGCGCGCGCTCCGATGCTGGTGGCCCGGGGTTCGGATCCCGAGCGCGCACTGAGGCACCACTTCTCCGTCCATCCTGAGGCCGAGTCCCACATACAGCAACTAGAAGGATGTGCAGCTATGACATACAACTATCTACTGGGGCTTTGGGGGGAAAAAATAAATAAATAAAATCTTTAAAAAAAAAAAAAAAAAAAAAAGAAAAGAAAAAGAACCCACCCAAACAAAAGCTCTTTGGCAACTTCAACAATTTTAGGAGTATAACACGGTCCTGAGACCAATTTTGAGATCTGCGGCCCTGGGGCGGCACGTGTAGAAATGGGAGGCTGAGCTGGAGCGTGCATTTCTTCAGATTTATGAGATAATGCCAAATTGCCCCTTGAAATGGATGTTTACGTTCCCAACAGCAGTGTCTGTGTTTCCGTTTCCTGATAGTCTTCCCAATTTCAATACGGACAGATGGCACGCCGATCTCACGAGGATGAAATGGCAGGTCTGTGTTTTATTCTGCAGCCCCCAGGCTTCCGGAGACTGAGGTGTCTTTCTGCGTTCATTGGCCTCGGACCTTTTGCCCCATTGCTTTTCATATGAATTTAAAAATAATTTCAACCATTTGAAAACAAACAACACAATGCTACAGAGAGTATAGTTGGAATTACATTAATAAAATGATGACATTCTATTTTATTTTGGTGCATTAAGGAGTATGCTAAGTTTTGCCACATGCTCAGGTGTCATTTTAGATTTTTCACTAAAACTGAATAGTTTTCTTCATATAGATCCTATACTGTTCTGGTTAAAGTCACTCCTGGATATTCTACAGTTTTTAATCATAACTGTGAATGCAATATTTTTCCATTCTCATATTTAACAGGTTTAAGGTGGTTTAAAGAACTCTTGTTCTTTTGTATATTTGGTTTTCTCGGTATACAAAAATATTATCCGAAAATAAAGGTAATTTTCATTCCATCTCTTATTCAGCGTGTTTCATTTGTCTTAATGAGTTAGCTACAAATGTCAAAACAATGTGAAATAGTAACGGTGACAGTAAGCACATTTGTCTGGCTCCTGATTTTAGCTTTCAGTATCAGCATGTTGTTTTGCTGAATCTTATCAAATATTTTAATGTTTACTGATAGTCACTTTTTCCTCCTTAATCGACCAATAACTACAGAAGAAACAGAAAGTTGTTAAAGACACACTGTTTATGAAGGGCGCCATCCAGGTGGTTCTACGCTGAGTTCTGCCTGATGGGCAAAGAGTCTGTCCAGCCCAAGGAAGGGCACGGGCTCCAAGTCACGCGAGGACGCAGAGATAGCGTTGATCCCAAACTCTGGCAAAGAGAGCAAGGGGAAGAAAATTGACCAAATGACCTCCAATACAAATGCAGACATGCTAGAGAACATATCGTGACTGACACCGCACAGCTCCTGAAACACTAATACGTTATCACTGTGATTCTAGGAATGCAAAGACGTTTGAGGTGAAAACCCTGCTCTACAGTCTCATTTTGTCGCCTCCTGGGGGAGCTTCAGGGTGTGGCCGCCCTGACAAGTCACACGCACGGCATCTCGTCTAAGAGGCAGATGAGTGCCTGAGCTAGAAATGACCCAGGGCAAGCCCCCAGGCCCAGGTCTTCCACATGAGGCATCTCCAAGTCCCCACCTTTGCAGCGGGTTCTGGGGCTGGCTGTGGGCATCTCTTCCCAACTACGGGTTCAGTGACGTCATGTTGATGGTGATGGCTGAAACTGGCTTTGATGAGAATACTCACACAAGGAAACGGGCAAGTTCACACATCAGGGCTCTATCCCACCACTGCAGAGTCGGTTAAACATTCACCAGACACACCACTGCCTTCAGTCCCAAAGCAAAATGATTCGAGTCCACAGCACGTGTATCCCGGGGAGGTCTCCCATGTGGCTGAGGAGGGGAGTCCTGCCTGCCCTCTGGCTCACAGAACACCCGGCCTCTCCCTCCCTGCAGGCGGGCCTGGGGCTGGCCTCCTCACCACCTGGGTGACCACCTGAGCAACCATGGGTGGTCAGCATACCTGGAGGAGCCCTGGTTACTGCCTGGCTGACCTCAAGGGCCACTGGAGGGTCAGACAAGCTGGCAGCTCTCACATCAGGATGACCGAACCGTGGCAGCCTCCTGGCGGGACCCCTGCTTCCACTCCCCACCATCAGTCTCCTCAGCAGTAGCCAGAGGGAGCTTCTCTAGACCATGAGTCGAACCATGTCACCTGCTGCTAACCCACCCGTCACATCTCCTCAGAACCTTGCTGTGTGAGCAGCAACTTGATAGTCCCAGGGGAGAATCGGGCACTCCTGTGCCCAGCCTCCTTTGCAGCCAGTGACCAAGAGCCCAAGAAGCCATGAGACTCGGGAGGAATTCAGTGGAGCTTCTGGAAAGGTTTTCCTGCTGGCGCCGGGGCAGTGAGGTGAGCTTTCTCTTGCAGCCCTGGCCCTGCCACCTCCAGCCCCTCCCGCCCAATGCATCCAGATCCAGATCCAGTGTGCGGCAGCCAACAGCTTCCTGGCTGAAGCACTCCCACAGGCCTGGGGAGCCAGCCCTCCACGGCCTGGCCGGGTGCCGCACTGTTCCCGGGGCTTCTGCTGGCTGCACTGCACGGCCCAGCCTCCCCGGCAGTGTCTGGCCCCTCTTCGTCCTCCAGGCCAGCCTGGCCCTTCCCTTCCAGAACCCATCACAACCTGCTGTGATTTTCTGTCTCTATTCACTCATTTGTCTCCCTCGCTGGGGTGTAAGCCCCACGAGGCCAGGCCTTTGTCCCATCAGCACGATATCCTGGCCCGGGAAGTCAACCAGGGCGGGCACATGAGCAGGGTTGCGTTGAGGAGGCAGTCGGAACACCCGATGCTCCAGGGACGTGAATAGATGGCCGCTGGAAGGCAGGGGCTCTCTGGGGATGCTTGGGGTCGGAGGTTACCTCAGGGCGGACGTGGCAGACCCTGGAGAGGGAGAAAACGTCTGTCTCCCCTTTAGGAGACACTTTGTCATAGGCACAAACCTGCTACTAAACTATTTCCATCCGTTTTTGTTTCTGGAATAGCCCAACCTGGTGCATCCCCTCCTAGCCAGTGAAAGTGAACTCCGCTTCCAGGAAGTAATGAAAAATTACACATTTAATATCAAAAGCCGTTTCAAGTGTCATCGATAGTGACTATACTGGAGAGCAGACTCGAGGACGTTCCCACTGGGGCATCACCCGCAGTGACCCCGGAGTCCCCGGCCCTGTGTCCGAGGAAGGCTTTAATGCCGGAGACTGGGGCCTCCTGGGCTCCCAGGGCCTGAGGTCCTCAGAAAGCCCCGTGGAAGGGAGTCCTGATGCAGGAGCAGCCCCCCAGGGGCCAGGAAGGAGGCCGCCCTTCCTCCGGAACCCGGCCAGGCCTGGGCTGGGCCAGCACGCTGAGCGGGGCCCGGGCAGGCCTGCGTCACGTCGCCGGTCAGCCCGGGCCCTGGCGGCCCGCCCGGCGGCCTAGACGTTGGACTTGGCGATGATCTTCTCGAGCAGGCTCATCATGCGCTCCTGCAGCTGCAGGCTCTGCACCTGCAGGATGTGCTGCTGGTCCAGCACGCGGCGCACCTCGCGGCACGTCTCCTCCACGGCGCGGCTCAGCTTGCGCTGCTCCTCCAGCATGGCCTCCAGCAGCCGCAGCTTCCTCTTCTGGAAGTGGCAGCTCTGCACCTTGCGCTTCTTCACGGGCTGCTTGTCCGACCTGCAAGCACAGGGCCGGCGTGTGCGCGGCTGGCCACAGGGCCTGGCCAGGGCCCCACCCGACCCTCGACCACCCTGTGGGACAAGTGGGAAACTGAGGCCCAGGGGAGCGAGGCCACTTGCTCGGGGCCTTGTCGTCCACGCATGCGTGTCCCCTGACAGTGAGAGGACAATGGGGCCGCAGGCACTGCTGTCTTTTGGGACGCAGGTGACCCGCTGACCTGGGTCACAGGACAATCCAAACCTCTGTGGTCTGGAGGGGCGGGGTTCACCCTACTGTGAGAGCGCCCCCAAACCCACAGAGCTGGGCAGGCAGGGGGGCACAGGCCCAGGGGGTGATCAGTAGTGGGGAGGCCCCCCCAGGGAGAGATGAGGAAGGCTGGGTGGGAGGGGTGCTGGGCAGTGCAGCTCCTCCCGGGAAACCAGAGACCACCAGTCCCGGCCAGCCTGAGTGGATGGGGAAACTGAGGCCTAGGAGAGAGGGCCTGGGGCCTGGGCCCCCTTCAGCTTGGCAGCCTGGAATGGGGCCAGCACACTGGGGGGTGGGGAGGCAGGAGCACAGGCGCCTAGAGCAGGGACGGCCCGTAGAGGCCTGGGCCGCCTCCCCAGGACTGGAACCTCTGGCGGACAGGGAGGTGAAGGCAGTGCCGGCCCAGGGCTGTCCCATGGCTCCCTACTGTGGGGTGCTGGGCACTCCTGGTCTAACCGGCCCCCTCTGGTGTGCGGGGAGCTGCCAAATCCCACCAGACCCCAAGGCCCTGTCCATCCCCCAGCCAACCTCAGGGCAGAAGAGCAGTCCCCACATCCCGGCCCCAGTGCAATTCCCAGGGGCAGCTGTGAGTCTGGGAACTGGGCTCAACCCCCGGAAACAATTGGCCATAAATCTCAGGCTTCCCAGCTAATTCCGTCTGGCCGGCAGCAAAGGCATTTTTGTCTGGCGTCTTCGTTGAGAAATCCCACAGGGAAGGGGCGCTGGACAAACCGAGCAGCAGACCCCGACATCGGGGGTGTCAGAATTGGAGCGACCCCGCCTCACCCCACCCCTGTATGACAGACTTGAAGACCGGGGCTCAGGGGAAAGGCAGGGCCATGACTCAAATCCCCTTTTCCTATTCTCCTCCCCAGCTGGCCAACTCCTCTTCACTCTTGAAAGCCCAACCCAAATGTCCTCTCCTCTAGCTCCCATGAGCCCCACACCAGAGGGGTCTGTCTCCTGTGCGCCTGTCTGTGGGCATCTTGAGGGCAGGGTCATGTGGCCAGAGCAGGCCTGGCAGGAAGCGTGTGAGGGACAGAAGAGGGGATGGGCATGCCCACTGCAACCAGGTTATGAGGACACTCTGGAGGTTTACCCCAACACCTCCTCCCTATGCTGAGAGGACCAGCCAGCCTGGCAAGGGCAGGGGGAAGGGGAATCCCATGGCAGGGTCTGCTTGGGGGTGAAGGGCAGCCCAGATGCCAGAAGCCAGGGGGCAGGCTGGGAGGGCACACGGTGGGGCGCTCGGTCTCCCTCCACATGCTGGCCCTGCGCCGAGGCTGCTCTCTCCTGACACTCCCAGCCATCCTTGGGGAAGGTGCCGATTGATCCCCATGTTACAGAGGGAGACTGAGGCCCAGAGAGGTCAAGGAGTTTCCACACAGCCAAAAAGTGATGGAGCCAGGAGCCAGACCCAGTCTGTGCACATGACAGCCCACAGTCGATAACCACCTGCCTTCCCGTATGATGCCTCTCTGTGTGAGGCTGGCCTGATCTGAGGCCTCTCCGTCCGAGGCCTCCCCATCTGAGGTCCCCCCGGTCTGATGCCCCCTGGTCTGAGGCCTTCCTGGTCTGAGGCCCCCCAGTCTGAGGCCTCCCCATCTGAGGTCCCCCTGGTCTGATGTCCCCCTGGTCTGAGGTCTCCCTAGTCGGAGGCCCCCCCAGGTCTGAGACCCCCTGATCTGAAGCCCCCCTAGTCTGAGGCCTCCCTGCTCTGAGGCCTCCATGGTCTGAGGTCTCCCCTTCTGAGGCCACCCAGGTCTGAGGCCTCCCCGTCTGAGGCCCCCCTGCTCCAAGGCCTCCCCATCTGAGGCCCCCCTGGTCTGAGGCCTCCCTGTCTGAGGCCTCCCCATCTGAGGCCCCCTGGTCTGGAAGCCTCCCCGGTCTGAGGCCCCCTGATCTGAGGTCCCCTCAGTCTGAGGCCTCCCCGGTCTGAGGCCTCCCTGTCTGAGGTCTCCCCGGTCTGAGGCCCCCTCGGTCTGAGGCCTCCCGGTCTGAGGCCCCCCCGGTCTGAGGCCTCCCCTGGTCTGAGGCCCCCCCCGGTCCGAGGCCCCCCTGGTCTTAGGCCTCCCTGTACCTGAAGATGCTCCTACACTGCCTCACCCTTTGCAGCCAGCCAGGGATGGCAGAGAATGCCACCGCCATGAGAGCACTGCCCCTTAGCCACTCACGGCCCCCTCTCTGGATGCAGGGCTCCTGGCCCCGCTGGCGGTGGGGCAGGAGAAGGAAGAGGGCACACTACCTGAACTTAAGGGACAGTAAGCTGGAGGAGCTGTCGGAGCGATCGTCCTGGAGGCGGCCTTCGTAGGAGCACTGGTTATACGGTAAGTACAGAGGGGTGGACTTAGCAGACGGCGACAGGGACGCCTCGGTCTGGGACGTGGAGGGCCCCGGCTGCTGGCCGTCCGGCAGTTTGCCATCACAGGACTCGGGGACCTTGGCCAGAATCCTATCAATGGCTAGGTAATAGGGCCAGTCGGGCGGGACGGACTCGCTATCTGTCATGCATTTTAATTTCCTGAAACGAGAGACACAAGAGCCAAGGGTGAGAAACGGAGCTGCCCGGCCCCTGTCCCGCCCGGCCCTCGGCGAGGGGCACTCGGGACTCCAGGACGCAGGGGAGCCATGTGGCATGGGCGGGAGCCCCTCTCGGCCGGACAGGCCTCCCCAGAAAAACCGGCCAGGCTCCAGGGCCAAGGTGACAATGGGCTTAGAAAGAAGTCAGGCTCGGGACCTACTCGGCCTTGGATGTTGAAAAGGAAGCACATGCGCCAAATGTAAGCAAGGTCATCTGTAAGTGCCGGGACCTTGGGCTGATTCGTACTGTTTCTCTCCTTGCTTTTCTGTAGTATCTAAACTCCCCGCAATGAACAAACACTGCTTTTAAATACACTACCCAGCAATAATAAAATATTGAAACATAGTCAAATATATAATACAATACAACATAGGAACACAATACTGCACCATAATAAAATAAATAATGTAATGCGAACATAGAATACTGTAACATAATAAACTTATTTTTCTAAAGTGGATGCCTTGGGAGCGAGAACCGCATGGGCTTCAGTGTCTGACAGACCTGAGTCTGCAACTCACTCCACCACTTTGCTGTGTGACCTTGCACAGGTTCATCATTAACCTCTCTGAGCCTCCATTTTCACATCAGTAAAATGGGGATGATGGAAGCAAGCTCCTCACACAGCCGTAGGGAGGATTTCATAAGACAATGCCGGGTGCCTGCAAACAGCAAGCTGTCTGGATATCATTGTTGGCTGAACGTACCAGGAAGCAGCAGGGCTGGGCCTAACAGGGCCCCTCCCACGCTGCCTGGCATCCCCCATCCCCACTCAGACCCCGGGCCAAGGGTCTGCACAGTGCAGCTCTGCCCACCGTGGGCCTGAGCCCCTCCCAGGCCCAGCGTCTGGCCTCCTCCACAGACAGGCCCGGCAGGTCCCTGGGCCTAGACTGTCTTCTGGAGGTGAAGGACGGGAAGATGGGACCGCAGGAGAGCTGGGCAGCCAGGAAAGAGGCCACAAGGGGGGATGGGTGAGGCTCTCTGCCCATCAGACCCAGTGCCTCCTGAGGCCCAAGGCTCCCCCAGGCCCCCAGCCTCAGCCTGTGGCCCCCCACCTTCCTGCCCTATGCTCCTCCCGATGTGGGGAGGCCTTCAAGCTACAGAGTGCCCTGCGGCCAGATGGCTCCTGTCTCCCAACATGGGGTTCTCTGCTAGGGCATGGACACTGGGCACTCTGGTCACTGGAAACAACGAGCTGGCCATCTGAACGAGTTGCCCCCAGCAAACAGGCACAGCTGGACAGTGAGGGGGGCTGAGACTCAGGGCAGCAAGCAGAGGCCAGCCATGGCAGGAGGTGGCCTTGAGAGCAGCATCCACCAAGTGGAGGGTCCTCAGCATAAAGCCAGGGACAGGTCACACCCAGAAGAGCATGACTGCTTGTCTTCCCAGCCCCAGGACCACTGTCCAACATCCTGGAGGGGTGCGCAGATGCTGGGGGCAGGGGGTGAAAGACTGCACCGGGGGCCCCACACCAGCCCCTCTGGAGGCCCCCAGCTCTCGTTCTGCCCCATTTAAGCCAGCCCACTCCTCAGAGAAAGGAGGAAATGCCTGTCCCCAGTGTGGGAGGCCCCTGAATGCTATTCCAACAAACCACACTCCACAGAACCCAGCCACTCCCTTAGGCTTCCTTAGCCTGACAATCTTAATATACAAAGAGCTATCATGAAAAAATAAGAAAAGCCTCTGCTGTGGGGAGGCTGTCTGGGGGGCACAGATAAAGAATTAGTCAACCAGTCAAAGTGTCACACGGCCTTGTGCAAGTCTCTCTCCTGCTCTGGGCCTCAGTTTACCCCCCGGGACATGGGAGTGGTGAGGTGCTACAGTAGGTGAGTGCTTCATGAACTCTGAGGTGCTGTACACCCATGCAGACTGCAGTGGAGGGAGCGGAGGCCTCCCTGGAGGGTCTAGGCCCTTGCTCTGCCGCACCCTCATCTCCTGTGGCCTCCTTGCCCACATCCCCCACCTCCAGGAATGGAAAAGAATCCCTCCCCTGGGAGACTCTGAAGAAGGCTTTCAGGATAAATAATGAATAACCAGGCCATACAGCAGTCAGAGCCCATGAATTACTGAGTCAGACGGGAGGCTGGTAAAACAGCCAGCATCGCCCCTGCAGCCCCTCCTCACCAGACTGTGAGGGACGTGCTGCGTGAATGGGGGCTGGAGGGTCACGTACGCAGCTGCAGACAACTCAGCCCTGGCATCGTGAGCTGACGGCTTGAATTTAACATCATTTACACTAAGTGACTCTGATGCCTTTGGACCTGGAGCAGCTGCCTCGTTTCCGGCCCCCAGACCTGGCCGGGGGCCAGGGCTGTGGGTCAGAAATGGGCCTTTGGACAGGGCCGGACTCTGGACCAGCTCCTTCAGAGCCAAAAAAAGTTAAGTCGATGCAACTGAAGACAGCCTTTTGGTTGTCAAGGACCCTGCAGAGCCTTGGCCATCTCCAGGATCCAGGCAGGCTGGGAACCGCAGGCCAGGAGGGGTGGGGGGTCATCTCCTTGCCTACTGGTCTGTGGGGGGGTCCTCTTGCCCATGGAGTGTGGCTCAAGGTGCCCAAGGCAAACCGGCAGCGCCCGGTCTATACCCAGCCCTGGCCGCACCTCTGCCCCCTGCCCACAGTGGCCACCAGGAGGTGGCCAGGGCTGGGACCAGCTGGGAGCCAGCACATCCTCCGGGACAGCCCCCCACTTCTGGGAAGACTGAGGCTCTTGGGGGTAGCCCCAGGCCCAGCCCCGCCCGGCCGCCCACAGGGCTCTGTGTTCTTGGCACTGCTTTCCCCCGCAGCTCCTAGCTCCTCTTGACCTTCACCCCAGCAAAGACCCTGGCCCGCCCATGACCTTAACCCTGCCTGTGACCCTCTGCAGATAGGCCTGGGCCCCACGCATCCTGAGGTGCTGGGCATGTGGGGCCATACCTGCCTCCTTCCCTGGATGCCAGAGCTGCCCCCACACAGGGGCCCCATCTTTGGCCCTGACCCTGCAGCTCCCCTCAGTGGCCGGGACAGGGGGTCCACCGTGGGATGGGGTGGAGGCAGAGGTGGACCAGGCCTGGGTCCCCCCACTTGCTTCCACAGACAAGTTCCCTTCCATAAGCAGGACCCCCTGGGCACTCAGGCTCCACGTCAGCCCTGCATGCTCCTCTCCCCAGCCCTGAGGCCAGCGCTGTGCTGCCCTCATGGCCGAGCTCAGCAGATGTGAGAATGACAGCACATCAGGACCCGGCAGGACTTGCAGGCCTGGGAGCTGGGCTCCTTCTCGCCTCTGGCCTCAGTTTCCTTGCCTGCACAGCAGCACCCCGCCACCCTGCTGAGCAGAGCCGAGCCCAGTCTGACGGCCTCAGTCTCTCGGCTGGGGTTGGGGGTGTGTAGGCCAAGTGGGAGCCACCTGTGGGGTTCGGGGGGGCAATGCCAAAGGTGTCCTTGGGGCGGCCCTGGCCGAAGCCCAGGAAAGCAGGATTAGTCCCAGCCCTGCCCTTGCTGGGCCTCAGTTTCCCCACCTCCCCAGTGGGAGGCTGCACCAATGGCTTCTGTAGGCTCCGTCTCACCCAGGAGGGCTCTGCCCATACGAAGCCAGAGGGGACCCACAGGTGGGCCAGCCTGGCGGGGACCCCACACCCTTCCTGACTCAGCTCTGAGGACGCCAGCAGTAGCCCCCAGCAGCCTGGGCTCAGCTGTGTGCACGGGCCGGCCCGGCGGTCCTGGGGCGGGGTGCTGAGGGCCCGAGGCCTCACGGTGAGCTGCACGCCGCGGCCCGCGGCGGCCTACCTGTACTGGAAGGTCATGTTGGTGATCTTGATCTTGATCTCCTCGCCCAGCCGGCGCTCGCCGGTCATCTCCAGCAGCTTGCTGGCCATTTTCTCATATACCTTGGCGTTGCGCTTGGTCTGCTTCAGCTCGTCGAAGAACTCCTCCCAGACGAGCATGAGGCCGCGCATCTCGGCGTCGGTCCAGTTGCGGGCCCGCCGGTGCTTCTCCGTCTGAGGGGACACAAGGTAGCCGGGCACCTCGGCGGCCGCCATGCCAGAGGCACCTGCGGGGTTAAAGAGGCGCGCTCAGGCGAGGCCGCCTGTGCGCCTGGGCCGGAGGGAGCCCTGCTCCAGGAAGGCAGCTCCGCGCTCAAAATGGGGCCTACATCTGACAGGCAGGAATTTAGTTAAGAGCTTTTAAACGGGAAACGTCATTTTGATGTCACGTTTCCATAGCAACAGAGCAACTGCATAAGCTACCACAACAGAAACCTTTTAACTGAAAGCGCAGGAATCAGGGCCGTCCCGACGGCCCATCAATATTACAGCAAGCGAGCCAGGCCCAAGCAGGCGGCCTAGGCTCCCGGTCCTGCCTCCCACCTCAGCCCCGCGGCTCGGCCGCACCGGTCCAGGCCACGCAGAGCGAGGCGCCTACCCTGGGCTGACCAGCTCTAGAAGGGTGGGATCCAGGCCACAGCTCCCTTGTCAGCTCCACCCTGGTTCACACAGGCTGGGGCCCAGGGAGAGCCCAAGACAGGGAGCCCAAGGCAGAAGGGGACGGAGAGACTGAGAGAGGAGGAGAGATGGACAGACAGCAGAGAGAGGGGCAGAGACGACACAGAGAGGGGAGGCAGACACAGGAAGATACCCACAGTGACATATGCAGGCCAACACACCACTGGTGGTGCCCCCTGCACAGCGTCCCCTGGCCAACACGCTCACATTTTATGACAGGACACCTAAGTGTATAAACCCCCATGGGTGAGAGTGGAGCTCCAGCCCCCTGAGCAGACCCCTGGCTCTGCCACCGTCCACCAGCTCCTCTCCTTGCAGTGGGACTGGTTGCCAGCAGGGTGGGCTGAGGTGTGAGGACAGTTCTTAAGGCCAGAGAGCAGCTGGGAGCAGTGTGTGTGTGTCCCTCCCGCCCTGGGCAGCCCCACCACAGCCCTGACCGCCCTACATCAGCACCGTCTGTCCTCAGACCTGCTTCCTCCACCTGGCAGGGCAGGGAGCTCCTTGTATTCCCAGTGCCCCACAAGAAAGGGTTTGGTAAAGGCTTGCTGAGAAAGAAAGAAGTGCCCAGAAAGAAAGAAATGAAAAGAAGTGAAGGGACCAATCTTAAGGAACCCCCCTCCCTTCCCAGTAGATCACTAGACTTTGCCTTTGGATTTACTGGCAAACTCCTATTCATTCTTCAAAACACTATTCTGGTATCATCTCCTCTCTGAAGTCTTCCTACTCCACTTTACTCCACTTTGGTCCTTGCTTCCTTTTTCCCTCCGGCCAATTGGACCTGCCTTGAGCCAGCTTGTTTTATTTTCCATCTTCCAGCTGTGCGACCCTGGGTTAGGAACACTTTCAAAACGGATAGTAATAAGAATTTGAGCACTCTCTGAATGCTGGGCGCTGTTTTAAGCACCGTAGACATGTGACTTCTACTTCCATCCTCATGGCACTCTTGTGAGGGAGGCTGGCACTGCTGTTATTCCCATTTCACAGATGAAAAGCCTGAGGTGAGGTCACCCTGTGGGCAAGGGGCCAGGCTAGACTTTGAACCCAGGCAGGCTGGCCCGGAGCTGGGTATGACCACACACTGTGCCGCCTCGAGAAAGAGCACCTGGTGGCAGGCTCCCTGTGAAGGACACCTGTCACTCTCCTCTGCCCACAGTCCTGGGTGGGGCACACATGGGCCAATGCAAACTGCCACGTGCCTTGGTGAAGGCTCCTACCGCCAACCCTGGACAAGCTAGCTGCTGGCACCGGCTGGGGTCTTGGGCTGTGGGACCTTCACCCTCCCTCAGTGGGCCTCTGCCAGGCCTTACTGAGGCTCATCCCGATTTCGAGGGCCGGGGCCAGTGGACATGGACGCTGTCCTCTGGCAGTGGCTGGGTGGGGGGGCACCGAAAGACAAAGGTGAGCTCTGCACCGAGACAGACAGGAGGAACCGGCCCGGCTCACCAGAGAAGGCAGAAAGGCGCTGCGGGAAGGACCAGCCAGCAGAGGCAGCGAGACAGGACGGCCCAGAGCACGTGAGAGGTGGTGCGACTGTGATGGGTGTCGGGGGAGTGTGTGGCAACAAAGGTGGGCCCACCAGGGCTGGCCAGTGGACTTCAGCATGAGTGTTAGCGGGGGCAAGAGACCACAGTGGTGGAGCCCGTGGGGACTGCAGAGAGAAAGCGCCACCTAAAGGCATCAACTCAGACAGGTGGTTTATCAGCAGGAGCCCATGGCACCTGCTGGACAGGCTGTGATGCCGTGTTGAGCCCCACCCCGCTCCCCGGGCACACAGGCCCAGCCTACCCCATCAGTGATCCTGCCTGGCACCTATGGGATTCTGGTGGTGGCTGAACTCAGGGGAAGGACTTATGAAGTCCAGGCTGAAAATCACCATGGTCAGTAGAGGGACCGGACCACGGATAGAAGTCTTGGTCTGAGCTGCTCCAGGACAGGGGAGCTGACCTTGTGTCCTGAGCGAGTCCTCTGAGACCCTGTGGGTGGGGCCGAGGCCCTCAGGTGATAGGAGGAGAGGCGCCCAGGACGGGGCAGGCCGGCTGGGGCCCTCTCCTCTCTGCAGTCAGAGCTGGAAGTGCAGTGGGAGAGGGCAGCAGGGGCACGTGTAGGCACTCAGAGGGGCCTCTGCATGCCCTGCAGCAGGTTCCTGAAGGCCTGGCCCCGCTGTCAGCTTTCCATGGGAGCCCCTTCCTCCTTGGGCCTCAGAGGTCACCTGGGGACACGGGGACACCACCGCCCCAGGAAGGCTCATGACTGCTGCACTCCTCTGGCCCTGGGTTCCTGGCACAGAGCAGTCAAGTGTTTGCAGAGTAAATGAGTGACTAGGAGGACCACCTCCTCCAGGAAGCCCCCACTCCTCAGGCAAAGGATTTGACGTTCCTGATTGGCCCTAGCGCTGGGTCTCTGCCCCACCAGAGGACCTTCCACTAACCACGGCTCCAAGGGCCGAGCGGGGCTGTCTTATTGCGCCTCCCAGTACATGGGGCAGGGGTCCAAGGGAGAGGCAGCAGGAGCAGAGAGAAGCTCCTGGAGCTTCTGGAGAGGGCAGAGGCTGGCATGCTGGCCTGGCTGGGGCTGGTGAATAACCATCAGGAAAAGTGGCTGCCCCGGGGTCCCCAGCCTGGCTAACACCAGCACAGCTGGTCCCAGTGCCTCCCAGGGGCAGCTGCTGACCCGCAGTGTCACTGCCCATGCTCAGGGCCCTGGCAACCAGGCGGTTCCAGAGGAGGCGTCTACATCTCCTGCTTGCCCTCTAGCCAGCATGTCCAGGGGAGTCAGGGTAGAAAGCTGGCCTCCAACCGTCTCTTCTTAGGTTTCAGTGGGCACTGGAAGTCCCTGGAGAGGGAAGCCCTGTGGGTGCTTCCTGAAGCAGGGCCCCCACAATGAGGCCCCAATGACAGGAACGAGCTAGTCGGGGTGGGGGGGCAGGGCCCTGCACCCACTGCCCCCCGCCGGGAGGGCCCTGTGTCCTCTGTTGGGGAGGGGGCTCCATACCTTGGCACAGCTGCATGGCCTCAGTCTCTGCGGGAGGGGGAGGCAGAGTGCCAGGGGCTGGGCATCCGGCAGGACCTGCAGGGAGAAGGGGCAGTCAGGCCTCAGCAAGAGGGGGCCCAGGGGACGCCTGTGCTTAGGTGAGGCCCCGCCCTCTAGGCCTCTGACTCCCTCTGAACCAGCACTCAGTCCATGCGATACTTCTGAGCACCTGCCCTGCCCAGCCTGGCAGGCTGACACGGGAGCCCAGGGCAGAAGTGGGCATCCCCCATAGGGGCCTCCAGCACCCTCCAGGAGCATGCCGTCGTGAGCTGAGCCTATCACAGTGGGATGGAAGTTGGCAGTGGAAGAACTTGGCCTGGGCAAAGGCAGGGAAGCACACGGGGTGGGAGAGGCATGAGTCCAGGCTGGGAGGGGGCAGGGCAGGGCAGAGCCGTCGGGGGCAGGGTTGGGAGGATGGACATCTTGGCCAGAGGGGGCGATGATCCGTCTCAGGTCAGCCCAGTCCACAGCAGAAGCTCGCACAAGTCCTCGGCCAGCTGCCTAGCCCAGTGTTGAGGGCAGGGGGCCACAGGCCCAGCCTGTAGGCCCAGTGCACCGCACTAGCACCACCTGCATACATGGGGAGCCCACACCCTTAACTTTCTGCCCTCTGCCTCGGTGGGCAGGCCCCAACCCTGACCTGATGGCTCCATTGGACCCACCTACACCTCTAGTGCCCCTGGGGCCTGGGAACCCTAGGGCCCCTAGGGTACATGGCCGGGACAGGGAGGAGGCCATCTGGGGGGCCCCAGGTTTCCTGCTTGGGAGGCCAGGGGGTAAGAGCCATCCAACCAAGTGGGGTTGCTGAGGCCTGAAAGCCCATGGAAACTGCAGGAGGAGACGCTCATGGTTTCCCAAAAGAAGTCTCAGTGACTCCACAGAGCAGGTCCACCTCTGTGCCCACAAGCCCCTGGGCCCTGGCAGAACCCCTCATCCAGGGGCACTTGGGCCCACCGCCAGGCTGCCCTGAGGGCAAGATGGGGCCGGGCCCAAGACACGCACGCCCCACACCCCCAGGAGGGCTCTCAGGTCTCAGGTCAGGCACTTCCTCTGAAGAAATGGAGGTACATGCTGCAGACAAACCCACTCACACCAAGGGCTTGGCTGCTTCTTTCCAGGGGATCTGGGGTCCTTTTCTTTCTGGAAATAACAGGTAGGCCAGGTGTGCTCAGGTGCACCAGCCAGGGTCTGGCCGTCCTCGCTTGGACAGGGGCAAGGATGTAGGGCTCAGGTAGCTCTGAAGGGTGAGGCCATCGAGTTGTGTCACAGAGGAAGAGACAAATTGGGGAAGAAGTGACCCCCATCAAGTGTTTGCAGCAACTGAGGTCAGAACAGAACCCGACGTGGCCTGTCCACCAAACGCCTTCGGAGCACTTTCCCGCCGTCTGCACCTTCAGCACCTGGACCAAGTCAGGAGCCCGTGTCTGCAGGCCAAGACCACTCTGTCACCGTCCCTGTGCAGCCAAAGGGGGTCCTGTGGCAAGAGGGTAGGGGGCCCACAGCTGCCACAGACATTGGGGAAGCCCGCGTGCACAGTCACAGCGCTGCACCCCGAGGGCAAGGGCCAGGCTGCCGCGTGCTCGCCCATCTCTCTGGGCACTCACCGTGATGCCGGCTCCGGGGTTGCCCTGCTGAGGGCTGGCGAGATCACTCTCGCCCACTGATCAGAAATGATGGGACTTCAGCAAATATTTACTAAGTACTCACCCCGAGCAGCCGAAAGCCCAGGGATTTTGTCTGTAGATTGGTGGATAAAATCTCTGCATCCCAAGATTGCTACAACACTGACCGCCATGGCTCCCGAGGAGGGGCTCCCCAGAGCTAAGCAGAACGGCGCCCTGATTAGCTCAGTTGAGAAGACTTCTGGGAGGAGCTGCTATTTTGAGCGGGAAGAACTTACCAGCTCCAACAGACAGGGCAGCACCACCATACGCTGCAGCCCAGAAGCACGGGTGCCAACGGCCAATGAGGCGAAGGGGCCAGCTGGGCAATGAGGGGGGGCTCAAAAGCCAGGTTGTGGCCCCACGTGAACACTCCAGTCCCTGTTCCAGCCCTTACCACCCCTCCAGGGCCCGGGGCCAAACACAGCAGCAGAAACTCAGTGCTGAAATACACGCGGCCCTCATGTGACAAGATCACAAAGTCACTTAAGCAACATAGTTTTGCAGCCCATACCTGCTGGGCAGAAAAGACCACCGCACTATGGTCTGTGGGGTCCTCACAGGAAGCACCCAGCCAGGCCCTGGCCCCCTCCCTCACCCTCGCCACACACAGCTGGCTGGGGGCCCTCTGAGGGGTTGGGCGTTTGCTGGCGTGGCAGCCAGCTTCTGCCTCCCACTCAGGAGGGTCTAGGTTCTCCATAAGCACAGCAGGCCTCAAACAGCAGTTTATGGTTTAATTTTTTCCTTTAATTCAGATGTACAATGTTCGCAGCAGTTTAAAAAATTTAAATATACATCTCACGTCAGACCTCCTCCCTCCTCTTGGAAGTGGACAGTCAGGTCTGGGCCAGGCTCCGGGACGCCCCCATCACAGCCTTGCTGGCTCCCGGCACCATGGGGACAGCCAGTGGTGGTGAAGCGTGACCTCAAACCCCTGCTGACAGCCACTCTGCCACAGCAGGAAGCAGCAAGTAAGGACAGGGGACCCCACTTAGATCAAAGCCGAACCACCTGTGGCAGGTCCATGCAGCCACGATCTTCCAGCGCCGGTGGTCACCCCCAGTTTGCAATGAGGAAACTCTGCAGTGACTGTCCAGGGCCAGATGCTCCCAGAAGCACTCTGGAGGAGGGAGTTCCTTCAAGTGCATTAAAAAGTGACAGGTGCATTTGGGAGAGTGGCTCCTGAACCAGTTGTCACCGCCACCTGAGTGGGCCCCTCCCTACCGAGGACGTGCCCAGGCCAGCAGCACAGGGCACAGCGCAGGGCAGGCCTCTTCTTACATAAGCCATCCCAAGCTCCCCAGCGAGCCCTGGCGGCTCCAGGTTGCTTTCCCGTTCCGCCCAGCGCCCCACCAGAAGGAACGACTCCGAGTCTCACCCTGGCCAGTAGCTTCAGTGTGGGGCCCCCACTGCAGAGGGAGGGACAAGAGCCAAAGTGAGGACGTATGCTAGGAAGGACGCTTATGGTGTCAAGAGGAAACTCATTCCACTCCCACCAAATCACACAGAACCAAGTCCACTGTGGCCTCTACAAGAGAAGGAAGTGTCGCCTGTGAGCTGGCTGAGCTCAGTGACTGCTGTTTAGAGTCCATCCCAGCTGAGCCAGCAGCAGGGCTCACTTCAGCTCCGCAGAAGCTGCCCCGGGGCTCCGGAGATGACCCCAGGGAAGGGGGCGGGGTCTGTGTGCAGTCAGGGCTTTGTCTGATGCTACATGCTGGGTGTCTGGAGGTGTTCCAGTGTCAATCTTTCCTCCTGAAAGGACATATTTGCTAGCAGAGAGAAAACATAGTGAAGGACAGTTGGCAGCTGGAAAAGTCACCTGCACACCCAGTGGGGCCAGCTGGAGGGAGACCCGTTTCTGGAAAAGATGCACTTCAGTGCATCGCCACACAACTCCACCCTGGTTCATTCAAGTCCCTCCTGATATCATCCGCAGGAAAATAAAACCACCTCCGCTCACGCTCCCAAATTTGACAATCAAATTAACATTTCCAACAACATTTGGATTGATATATGATTGGTGCTTGCTGTAAACTTTTAAGAACTTGATAAAGTCTTAATCCCTTCTGCAGAGTTGATAGGGTGGACTATTTTCTCAGTGGGATTTTAATGAGCAAATGACCCCCACTCTTAGATGTCTCAGTCACACAGCCGACTCCATGTGGCAGGTCTAAGACAAGTCAGCTTCTCCCAAGAACTAACACGGCCATTCTTAGAGGCCTTGCATATTTGTGTTCTAACATATATATATAATTATAGATATGTACATATGCACATACACATACCTTCGTCCGTAGGTAAAGTCACTCATAACCTCATACCCATCTCTGGGGCGCACAGGCAAGTCTTTGGGGTGGCACTGTGGCCAAAGCGGGGCTCCAAGCACCCTCGTTAACAACTGACTGTTTTAGGTCATGTCATAAACAAGGGAAGGCCAGCTAAACTCTCAGTTGAGCCCAGTGACAGGAATCCTAAAGAGAACGGGTTCCCAATTTTACATTCACAGTGTTATTTCTCACAAGTGTAAACATCTAACCAGGAACAACATCCGGCCTGTGATGGATCTATCTCAGAGCCGCTGAAATAACCCAGGGGGCGGGGGCAGAAAGTCCTGAAAGCTTTCCCATGTTCACGAACATTCTAGTAGGCTATGGGAAAAGCCAGGAGGAGAAATGGGAGCCCGAAGTGAATGAGGGAGAATGGTGACTTTCCTGCTTCCTACTAAAATTCAGTAGCATCCCTCCCTTAAGGTCCTGCTCAGACATCTGACCCATTTCTACCTTTCACACCCTGCCTTGGTGACGCCTCTGCTGGGGGCCGGCGGGGAAAGCCAAAGGCTGCTCTGAGGAGGGGCCGCCACAGCTCCCTTGTGTGCATGGGCAGTGGGCAGGGCCTGCCCCAGCTGGCCTCAAAGTGCCTCAGCAAGAAAGGGCCGAAGGGAAGCAGCAGCTCTGGGGCAAGTGGGGGGCAGCTTGGGGGTCTCTAGGCAGCTGGCCGTGTGCATTGCGGGGAGACATCAGGCCCCCCAGACAGATGTGATGGTAACTAACCATGTGCCAAAAGGCCCCTTCTCCTTTGTAGACTCTGGAAAATAGCTTCAAAATGATGTCCGTTCACCATACGAAATACCTAAAACCCTGACTGCACTTGAGCTTATGACAAACTGACCAGCGTGCTGGTGACCAAGTGACTGGCTGCCTCTGGGGACCAAGGAGGCAGAGTGCTGGCCGGGTCCCACGGTCAGACAGCAAGCAGAGCCTCACCCATAAGTGCCCCACACACTCCTAAGCAAGGTCAACTGATGGTCTAAGCCTCGTTTGCATTCGATGGTTTGGCTACCGTGGGCCTGGAAACAGACAGCTGCTCCAGGGCCTGGGCCTGGGGAATAAGCAGTGGCTCTGAGGGGACCGTGGGCTGTCCAGTCATTGCCCTGGCCCATCTCATTCCTGCCTCTTCAGGTTGAGCCCCATCACTGGTCCAGTGGGCACAGATCTGTGCTCTCCTTGGCTGTAAGGAGGCCAAAGAGGTGCTGGGGTCTTTCTCTAGCGGTTCCCAGGACACCAAGCTTTGCTCTTGAGCAAAAGGGGCGCAAATCAGCTCATTACACCCTTGGGGCTGCTGGGCCAGGCACGCATCTGGCCCCAACATGCAGGAGGGCCACGTGGGAAGTGGACCCCAGCACCAGCCAGCTAGCTTGGGACGAGAGCAGAGGATGTCCGAGCCAGCGTCTCTGGACTCGACAGAGGCTGCTCATGGCCAGGCAGGCTTGCCTGCCCAGCTAAGGGCCAGGGAAGCCATCCTTCACTGGTGGTGGCAGAGCCTAAGGAGCTACAACGGGCATGGAGAGGCATCTCCTACACACGGGACAGCTGAGTGGGCACTTTTTCAATCCTTAGACTGGGGCTGGATAGAGAGTTCCTGATACAGACATCTGAACATTAACACTCCTCTAAATTTTGATTAAATGTGAACGCATGAAAAGGGTGCAGTGAGCCACAGAAATGTGGTCGGCGTGTTAAGGAGGACTTAGGTGTTGGGTGCGGGGAGTCACTGTGGGAGAGGGACCAGCTCCTGTCCACTTCCACGGAGGCTGGGCATGCAGCACAGACTTTGCAATGCACATACTTTACACGGGCATAGAAAGTTACCTTAAAATTAATCTCTTTACTGATAGAATTAAATTTTAAATCCTGAGAAGAAACAGAGAAAGGGAAGCATGGTGCTGGGTGTCGTGCTCCCAGCCACCCCACCCAGTGCAAACCACACGCTCAGTCCAGACACTGGGTACCACAGGCACAGCCTGCTAGGAGTGGGACCACCACCTCAGGGCTTCCTGAGCCTCGCTGTGGAGACTCGGGGAAGTGCTCTCAACAGCCTGATGGCGTCACCTTCTGCCTAGGGGACAGCAAAAGGGGCTAGTGGCCAACCTGCAAGAGCGGAGGACTTACTTCTGTCCCAGATGCAAGAGCAGCTGTAACCTGGTGACAGCGTTAGGAGGAAGATAAACACCTGGTTAACCAGCCTTTAATACTAGCTACAGCATGAAGGGTTAGCAATGCAGCTGCTCTTGCTTCCTGTGAGGACTCAGGCTCAACCCCGAATAGTACTGCATATATTCCCTGCACACAGCCTCCCTGCAAAACAGCGTGTCTGCCACACGGCCAGGATGGACACTGCCAGACTCCCCCACTGGGTGTCGTGAGGGGGGAGCCTGTGGTGCCTAGCACCACCGGTGCAGGCAGGGCCCTGGGTCCAGTGCTGCCTTGCTGCCGCCCCGTGTGGGTGCTCAGCACGTGGCGACCTTGTGGACATTCCGCAAACATGTCAACAGTTGGTGGTACGGGTTTCCTGGTGCTGCAACCACCTCGAACACAGACTGAAAGGCCCTGCGGTCCAGCTCCTCCTCTATCTGGTGTCTGTAAAAGTCCGTGGCCACCAGGCAGAAGAGGTTAACGTCCACTTGTTCCAGCTTGCCCATCCTGCTGATGACGTGTGGAAGGCTGGTGGGGGAGTTAAGGAGCAAGGCTGCAAGTGAGGGGAGAGCATCTCCTCATCCCCACCTGGGAATGCTCTCCTTGACACAGGTTGAGATACAGGCCCAGGAAGGCCTGAGACTAACCCAAGCAGCGGACAGAGCACACCTGGGCCTTGACAGCAGCAGCAGCTGCCTCCCGCCTTGGCTCTTGCCAGCGAGTCTATGATGGCTCCCAGGATGCCGCCCCTCTGCAGCAGGAAGCCCGGCTCTGCCCAATGGAGCAGGAGTGGGCCGGGCAGAGCTGTGAGGAGGCCGGAGCCCTGCATGGAGGGTGTTCCTCTCAGGAGCACTTACCTGGCCTGGCTCCCCACACAGCACTGGCAACTGGTGCTCCTGCTAGCCCTGCTCCCCCAGAGTGAGGGCAGAACCATGGCCGCCCTGCCCAGGCCCTCCCAGGCACGCCGGGCAAGGCCTGCTGTCAGCACCAGGACAGCCCTCTGCTCAGAGGCTCTGTGGTCTGTCTTGGGGGAAGGCTGCCAAAAGGGGAACTTGTTACGTAAAAGGAACTTCCCCTTTTGGCAGCCAGCATTTTTGGAGTGGGAATTGGATCTTTACTTAAGCCTTTTACTCAAGAGGATGATACAAGGCACAATGACAAAGGACAATAAGCAGCAGCAGCAGTGACATACCTAGCTGCACAGAACCCTCGAGTGGATAGGGAGGAGGTCCACAGGGACCTCTGTGTCCCCCCTGCCCTCCACTCCTCAGAGCCACACCCCGGGCCTGGCCTCCCGGGCAGTCCTAGTCGGTGCAGTGAACATGCTGTTTTCTGTTTCCTTGTCAATGTTTTACTCTCTCAGGGCTTAAGGTAAATGTCATCTTGACACCAGGGTTTTTGCAGACAGTGACAGAAGAGTTTGCAAGGACAGTGCCAAGAGGGAGCTGCTATGTTCCCCAGCCCGGCACCAGCACACAGGGAAGGATACATCGCTGAAACCCACGGGCTGGTGGAAGCGCTGACGAAGAAGCAGGAGAGACTCCACACGGCCATTGCAACCGGGGTCCTCTGCGTAAAGTTGGAGAGGGACAGCATGACCCAGTCCCGGACCATGGATGACTGCCCCGTGCTGTGCAAAGTCTGGAAAACCTGGGAAGGAGAAGAGGCCGGATCATCAGGGCCAAGGGGAGAGGCCCGAAGGAGAGGGAAACACAATTCCAACACCCGATGTTGGGTAAAGAGCTGTTGCTGGTTTTCAAAGGGGAGGAATTGGGCTTCCTGGCAAATCCACTAGGTTAACACATTCAGGCGGTAAAAGGCATCCAGTCTGGAAGGTCTGGAGTCAGCCCACCTCAGGGGCTTCCCTTGCCCCCTGTCCCCTCACCTTGTACACTACAGTAGCCATGAACTGCGGGTACGGCTGCTGGTTGGACAGAAACTCTCCGATGACTTTGTTCATGACGTCCTGGGGCGGGAAGAAGTCATCTAAAAACTGAGGAAGGATCCGCGCCACCACTCTGGCTTCACAGGGAAACCCTTTCCTGATCCTAAAAGGAGGGGACATGGATCAGAGCCTCGCCCCGCCTCCCCGCAGCTCCCTGCCCCTGCCCCCAGAAAGCCTGCTGTCTGAAACTGGGCTGATGACTCGGGGCAGCCTGATGTGGATCCAGGGCTGGGAGGTGCCGTGGACCTTCAGGGGCTTTCCAAGCGGGTCCTGGGCTGGGTTCCTAGAACATTCACTGTGAGAGCAAATAGGCGAACCCCCCGCCCCCGCAAATTTGTTGATGGCACTAATGACCTGCAGATGAAGCGTGTGGGGTCTAACAATCCAAAAATGGGTCTTAAAGTTGTGTAAAGTAATAAGCAGAAATAGTTTGGAGCTGTGACATTACAGAAGAGATTTAAAAACTCATAACAAGGACACTGTCCTCGTCACGTCTCATTTTCGTCCATGTCCAAACATCCATGAAGAACTTTTAGTGTCCCGCGTTCTGACGTTGTAGCACTACGGTCAGCTAGGACGTTTCTTTTCTAACCCAGACCCCATATGCTCCCCTGTTGATTCCTCCCTCAGCAGATCCTATAATGTGCACCAAGCAGTGTCCTTCTAGATGATAGAAGAGAGCCATCATGCATGCTACTTCCTATCAGCACACATAGCAAAGACGTATATAACTAAAAAGCACCGGAAGTGACCCAGAAACTGGTCCCAAGCCTCCTTCCAGGTGTGCCCGGACCCACCAGCTTACAGATGCCAGCTGTTGCCCAGTGTGGGTAAGGCTGCTACTCTAGACGACATCCGCAGCCGAGTTATCCTCTGTCAGCCCAGTGTCCCCCTCGTATTTGCAGAGTGGTCAAGCTGAATGCTTGCATGGCATCGCTGACATGTTTGTTTTGTCAGCACTGGCATGTGAGCTCTTGAGGACAGGGACCTGAGCGTGGGCCCGTGCCCACCACCTGGCTATGGTGCGGCTAGATGAATGTGCGAGAAATGGAAGCAACGTGGGAAACAGACCACATATGCTCGGCTTTCCAGAACACCTCATCTGGCCAGAGCGGACACAGGGAAAGTCCTGCCCAGTGTGCTCTTGTGAAAATCCCAATGGCTTCCCGTTGACTGGAGATGATAGGCCAGGCGGTGCAGATCCGGCCTCCCCAGACCACAGACACATCATGTCACCTGGACTGAGAGGCCTGGGGCAAAACTTAGCACCCTGCCCTGGAGAAAAAGCCCAACACAGCGCCTAACCCATTTTGCAGAACTGGCAAGCAGAGCCAATTCTAGACACAAGTGAACAGAGTGTGGGGAGGCAGGGGTTAATCATGGTCTCTCAGAGATGCTTCTGTTTGCTGTTTAAACACCTTCACCAAGGTCTCCCGAAGACTCTTCTTAAAGCCGTTTCTAATGCTGCTCAAAGGCTGTGCTGCTCCCATGGCCCTGGAGGGTACACATGTGAGCCTGCTTTGACTGGGGAGGAGGGGGTCCCCTCTCCCACAAAGGCAGCAGTGTCTGATGAACGTTTCTGCCACTGGTAAGGGCTCCATGCCCAGCCCTCCAGCCGTCTCCTTAATGAACCCCTCCCAAACCACCACGCTGCTGGGTACTGCCCCGCCTTCAGGAGAGAGGGGCAAGCACTGCAATGGCCTTGCAGCTGGTCAACTGCACTCTCCTCGGTGCTGGGGCCCGAGGCCCGCCCTCTCACACAGAGCCCTGAGGACGCGCGTGCATGGTCAGGGCACAAGCGGGAAGCACTGGCAGGACCACAGTGGCGGCACCGAGAGGCAGACAGATACACTCTCGTGAAGGCAGCCGCTCCCGGCGCAAGTTCCAGGGCAGTTCAAGGCAAAGGCAGCCTTCATTTCTTACCTATCAAAAAGAACAGACACACGCTCCATAGCCACGATCACTGACTCGCTGTCTGGGGTGGCAGGGCTGGGGTCTGAGGTTCTGCCCGGACTGATTTTCTCCTTCCCTGAAACAAAATTGTTTAGTAGTTACTTAATTTGGAAAACTGGACAGGCTTTATAGATAGTGCTTTGAACTCACACAGGAGTTCAATGACTTCCTAGAGATGATGTGAAACCAGGTGACATGAGCCCCTAGAGCCCCTAGCAGCCCTGGGCCCAGCCCAGGTCAGCTGCACGGGATGCAGCGGTCAGTCCACAGACCTGCTCCCCAGGCTTGGTTCTGACACCTGCACAGCGATGTGACCTTGAGCCAGTCACCCTCTGCTCTAAGCTCTGGAATCTCCCTTGAGAACTGGAGGGGGGGCCTGTGGTCTGTCTCCCACGAACAAGTGTACTTTCTCACTTGGACAGGAGACCCGTACAGTCTGGAGCTCAGTCACGTTGACTTGCCCGGCACAGGTGGGCCTGGGTCAGTCCACGGGCCCCACTCTCACCTGTGTACATGCAAGTGAGCATCAGGCCCAGGGCCGCCATGGCCCGGTGCGGGCTGTGCACGTTCACTCTGTCCACACTCAGCTTGACCAGGGATTCTGTGTCCAACCGGGAGAGCTGCTCGGAGAGCAGGAGGCGCTCCAGGCCCCTCAGGACGCAGTGGTAAATGATGGATGGAGTGGACTCCTCACTTCCAGACAGCATCACTCCACACATCTGAACAAGAAGGAAGACTTCCGAGTCAAAGAACCATTTCAGGCCTCCCATCGCTTGTGCTTCTTCACCCAAATCACAACGGACCCAATGATACCATCTCACGGGTGAAAAGGCATGGACGCCCAGTCTCGTTTCTAGAGGAAGACACCCAGCGGCCGCTCACCTGTATTACTGATGCAGAGAATTCTGGCCCTACATCCAGAGGATAGTTCTCAATCAGGTAGAAGGCAGTGGCACACATCACCAGCACGTGCTGTTGGCTGTGAATGTTCACGCAGCTGAAAACATGAGACGACAGCCAAGCTTAGCCACACAGAGCAGGCCACTCCAACCAGACAGCGTGTAGTGTCCTGGTGTCACAGTGACCTTAGTCACCATCTCCATGAGAAGGGTACCTGCCTGGGTTCCCGCTGACCCCTGCCCACAATCTGGCCAGGGTCTGACATACACTTTGAAATGTAACGTCACTCTTCTCACAGCCCATTCCAAGCCCCCCCACCCTTGGCCAGACAAAAGCCCTGGAGGAAGACAGAAGTGGGAGGCCCCGGCCAGCTCCACTCACTGGGCTACTCCTTTGAGGTTGGAGAGGAGATAGTCGCTGATGACTGGGATGAGCTGCTTTGCGGTGTCGTCCAGGAGGTCACACTCCAGCACGTAGAGAACGCCGTGCAGGGCCCCAATCTTGCTGGGCAGATGGCTGCTCCTGAGCGTGCTCTCCAGCAGCCGGCTGACTGGTTCTGCCACGGCCTTGTCCTAGAGCACAGGTATGGAAGCAGAGACTAGCTCCACGATGGAAAGGGAGAGGCCAAGAAGGGGCTGACCTCACATTACGGCAGACGCAGCATGTGGAAGAGCTCTGACCGCAGCCTGACGGCCGGGCCCTGAGAGGCCTGTACGGGCCTGGCCCTTGGCTGGCGTCCGGGAGCCTGCATGTCGGGAGGGTTCCCAGCACCCTAACAAACAGTGCGGTCTGTGCTGACGCCCCTTTCCTCCTGGGGGTCCAGAGCTGGGTACGTGCCAGGCACAGGGACCCACGGGACCAGCCCCCAAAGAAAGCCCTGGTTCTGAGCCTCTGACGGGCTTCCCTGGTGGACAGCACGCCACACGCGTTGTCACAACGTGCTGCAGGGGGAACTGAGCACAACCCCTGTGATGCCACAGGAGAAGATCCTGGAAGCTGGCACCTGTTTCCACTGGACTTCACCTAACTTGCTTTATCCCTTTGCTAACTTCATTTTGTATCTTTTCACTGTGATAAATCATAGCCATGAGTATATGTGAGCCCCTTGAGTCCTCCTAGCAAAAACTCGGGGGTGGTCTTGGGGACCCCCAACACTAGTCTATACTAACTTGGACCAGAATGTTATCAATTTCATTTAGCATCCTAAACATGATGGAGTTAAGTAGAAATCTAACACTCAGCACCACGTTCTTCACCTAAGATTCACTCTGTCAGGGAAGAGACCTTCGCAGGGCAGAGGCGGCAGCAACTGCTGCATTTTATAGGCCATCCCACCCAGGGAGGGGCGACCCTGCCAGTGGACGGCTTGTGCTGCTCCTTGCCGTCTAGCCATGAGACCCGCCACAGGGACTCTGTCCCTGCAGTCTGGCTGAGGGGTGACACTCTGCTGAGGACTTTCTCCTCCTCCTGCCCCATACCACAGAGCTGTGTGGCACCTTCTTAAGGACTGCTCCCACCCATGCTCCAGTTCCCCACCTCTGAAAACACACCACAGGATCTGCTGTGAGGGAGGCAGATTTCACAACATTGGGTAAATATCTCCGAAGGAAAAGGCAAGCTTCGGAATGCTACTGCCTGCACTACTATTTGCATGCATGCCACGACCTTCACAAAAGACGATGCCCTGCAGGAAAAGCGCCCTTCACAAAAGACTCCTCAGGACTGGGGAGTCTGTGTTCATGCGTCATCTTGCCTTAGGATCTTCTTAAAAAATGATTATTACTTATTTGATTTACTGACAACACAACATTTGCCTAGGGGAATCTGGGCCTGAGCACAAAAACACAATTACAATGAAAATGAACACAGTAGCCGAAAATTCCCACAAAAACAAAAGGACCCCTCCAAGTCTAGCTGTCTTTGCATGTCTCTCAACACCCAGAGGGTGTACACTTTGAAGAGATGTGCTCACAGAAGGAAAGCCAACGGACTCACTGTTTCTGCTCCCTAGATGGTAGCACCAGGGCTGCAGGCCACCCAGGATGGATGATACCTGCTCTGGAGCCTTGGTTCGGAAGGACAAATTCTATAGATGAGCACAGTTGGGAAAGGGGTGAGTCAGGACTCTGGGTCACAGACAAGGACTCACACCCCAGCTCTGCCATGTCCTGTGTGACCTGGAGCAAGTTGGCCAATCCCCTGGCCTCAGCCTCCTCGGTTGTAAAACGGATAAGAATGGGCCTTGCCTTCGTCAGACTGTGAAGAGGGCCGTGTACAAGTGCAGGAGGAAGGGCTCTGCAAACGCTAGTGGCTGCTGCAGTGGCGCACAGTATTATTGTCACTGTTAGGACAGCCAAAACTGAGTATGGGACGTGGGAGAGGTGGGCCAGGGCAGGCCCCACCACATCACTCACCAATGGTCCCAAATGCCCAGCACATGGCAGCCACTCAGCGTTTGTTGCATGAATGAGTCTCTATTGTCATCACAAAGATGGATTCAGGAGACGCTTGAGTAAAAAACACCACGACTACTGGCTGACACTACATGGCAAAGAGCAAACAGGTACCAGTTCTGCACACTGTGGAGTCGAGTTATTTTTCTCTAACAGCAGAGCTGACATCCTTTAATGTGCTCGACAAATGGCCGGGCCCACATATAAGTACTTTCACGTGTCAACGTAATGTCTGCTGAGGAAATGCTGTGTGGTGGTGTTCGCATAGAGAACGGGTGTGGCGCTGCACTGCTCAGTCCCGATCAACTGAGGCAGAAGAAGGAAGCACTCAGAAGCAGCAGCCGTCTGCCCTCAAGCTAAGAACAGACTACAGTATCCAGACTTTGGGGGCAGAAATGCAGGGTTACTGTGACAAACTGTCCCCAGGAAGCACAGAGGTCTGCAGTACATCAGAGAAGAGAGTGGGGGGCTGCTGTGGAGGAGGAGTCAGTCACGCTTCCACCACCCACAAACCCAAGCTCCTGTGGGGACGGGCCACCATGACAACGTGAAGGAAAAAGGGGTACAGGAGCCCCAAACCGAGGCTTGCCCACCACAACACGCTCCATGGTGACCTGTGGAAAAGCACCGACATTAACCGAATCCTCCCAACTTATGTTGGCTGTGGAAGTTCAGGATGGACCTTCCAAGGCTGAGGCTTCACCCACAACACGTGGCCAACACAAGGCTGCCTCCGCACCACCTCTCACTTACCATTCCGAGGACGGCGGCCGCCTTACAGGTGGCAGGCACCAGGTACTGAACGAGAATCTCGTCTTCTGAAGGGTGCACCCTCCGCAGCTCTGTCAGCGTCAGATACATCATCTCAAACTGGTTGCGTTCAGTGAACAAGTCTGAGACCACTAGAAGCTAGAGACACAGAACATTTGGACAGGAGGCGAGGAGTTACACCATCAGGAAAGCAAGCAACCTAGTCCAAAACACACGTTCTAACATCCGAGAGACAATAAAGTGTAGGAATCAACAGGAGCCCTGACTGGGAAAAGAAATCAAGAAACACCTGGAAACCTAAAATACAGTGTAAACATGTAACATGAAGACAAACTGGTCACTGGACGTCTTCTTAAAAATGCCTCTGCAAAGCCACACTGCAAGAGGTGGCACCTGATCTCAGTCCCGACCTGTGTGGGAACAAGCCTCCGTGGCAGGCGCCACTGAAAAGCTCTACGTGGGCTTTTTCAAATACCAGGCCCTCCCCACAGCGCAAGGGGACAGGCTCTCAAAAGCCCTGGATAGAGGAACGGGCAATCGTTTCACAAATAAACGCTTTGGCAATAATTCTTTTTGTCTCCCAAAGATGTTTAGTTCCCTACTGTTCAGTTCTTCACATTACACCTAAAAATGAATGTCAACTAGGCGTGAAGGCCCCTGTTCGTTAGCAGCATGTGGGAAGGTTGTGGTTGGCCTTCCTCAGAGGCCACAGGTGAGTGTGACCGACTCAGCCAGGAGGAGTCGGCAAATTGTCTACATCAGCAGCTCTTAAGGCGGACATGTGGGGTACCTGGGAGCCTTTCAGGGCTTCACGAGGTCAAAACTATTTCCACAAGAACACTAAGACCTTATTTGCCCTTTCACTCCTGTTCTCCTCCAACTGTGTGGTGGTGTTTTCTAGAAGTTACCTGATATTAACAGACTGAATGCAGAGCAGATATGAGAATGTGTCTGTCTTCCAATAAGCCAGACATTAAAGAGATTTGCCAAAATGTGAAATAAGGCTCTTCTCACTAATTAAAAAAAATTTGCTATTTTAAAATAAAAATTATCATTACTGTTATTTTAAATAGATTAATAAGTAACTTCTTTTTTAAATTTAAGACCTTTATTAATGGTGCTTATAATTTGTTGACTTTTTTGAAAAAGATCAAGTTGTAAACTTTATTACAAATTAAAAATGAAGTTCTTAAAAATTTCAACTTGACCAGATATGAAACAATTTAAAAACTTTTAAGGGTATTGAGAAAAACCAGGCTTTTTAGGAAAAAAAATACGTTTGTCATTATCAAAAAGAGACGTCTTTAGGTAAAAATAATAAAAGTCCCATGCTGCATAGATAATGCAGAAGCTTCTATTTATCTGGTCAAAGAGCAGAAAGCAAGCACTTAAGGTCTTCAGCTCCAACTTTTTGTTCATTTTTTCTTCTTCTTTTTTTTTTTTGGTGAGGAAGATTGGCCATGAGCTAACATCTGTTGCCAATCTTCTTTTTTTTGTTTGAGGAAGACTGTCCCTGAGCTAACATCTGTGCCAGTCTCCTCTATTTTGTATGTGGGACACCGCCACAGCATGGCTTGATGAGTGGTATGTAGGCCTGCGCCTGGGATCCAAACCTGCAAACCTCGGGCCGCCAAAGTGGAACTTAACCACTACGCCACCAGGCTGGCCCCTGTTCATTTCTTCTTGCTGGAATTTCATCCTCATTTCTTCTTGCTGGATAACTAACTAAGATGAGGCAGAAATGATAAGCTAGCATTTAATAAGTAACTATTTTTAAAACTACTCAGATTTAATTTCCAATAGTGTAAATACCAATAGATACAACCCACATAACAAACACTCTTTGGGGTCCCCATTAATTTGAAGAACGTAAACAAATCCTGAGACCAATACTTTGAGAAGGAGCTCTAAATCGGTGCTTCTCAAAGCGGGGTCCATGATCCTGGGACCGTCTGTCGCAGGCCCTGGAGGAGATACGTATGGAAAAGGAAGGGGAGCCTTTAGAACTCTGATAGCAACATGACATTTCCATGACACTTTTACTGTTCTTAAGAGATCATTCCCCCATGGATTGGAAATGTGAAAAACGGTTTCTTCACTGGTTCGAGAAATACTGCTTTATCATCCTGGATCTGTGAATCTCTACGAGGTCCTTCATAGGTTCCTATGGGGGGTGGGGGAGCATGTGCATGTGTGTGTGCACGTGTATGTGTACCTGTATGAGTACTGTGCACACACAAGGGGAAAGGGGAGGGCAAACTTACAGATCGAACCACTTCACTGATCAGGATAATGGGGGTCCTTCTGGCTGAACTGGACGGCAGGATCCAGCGACTGTACAATTCAAGCAAAAACTGCGAACAGGAGTGGATATCAACCCCAGCCCGGTGTTTCCTGCAGAGTATGCAAGATGGATAATTTTTCCCGTGCACAAGATGAGAAGTTCATTTCAAGAGGCACCCCAAAGAAATCAAATGACTAGTAAAAAATCGTAAATTGCTTTAAAACAAAGGCAGACGGGAGACCTGGAGTTGACTGGAGATGTGGGTGCCGACGAAGGTGCAGGGACATCAGCCTCCTCCTCCTCCTCCTCGTCCCACTCCTCCTCTCTCAGGGGTGTGATGTTGTTCCCCAGCCACACAGAGTGGATGGACACCTTCAACAAACACAAGGCACTTGGTTCAATGCTCGGGCCAGGCAACAGGCTCCTGGAGGTAAGGGTACAGAGCTGCAGCTGTGGCCCAGGTCCTCTGAAGTGAGCAGACTCCTGTCACTTAGCAGGGCTCATTCAGACCCACCAGCTTATGGGCAGAGGGAGAGAGGACCCACAGAGTTGGGGGCGGGGGCTAGAGCATGGCCGGAAAGCTCTGCCTTCAGGATTAACGAACTGGTATGAGGGGTGGTCAACCCCAGGCTGAGGAGGGATGAAGGAAAAAGTCTCTAAGAAAGGACACCTTAGCTCCTAAGGGACATGTGAATGAAGTCCTGGCAAAAAATGGAACCAGAACATGGGATTTCTTTTCAAAACTGGTCCTCCCTCTCTGGTAGTCATTTGTGGTAAACCCCATTTTTCTGAATTACTTAAAAAAAGCCCCCTACAAATGCAAAAGGGATGATGTGCTTATTCTGGAGATGGCAGGGTAGGCGGAATTTGGGAAGCCTGCAGGGAGAATCCACCAGGGGGGGCGGAGCGGTGCTGGGAACAGGAGTTAATCCCTCTGCCACTCTCCTGCCCACGCCCAGCCCAAACGACCACGCTCCCTCGCAACGACCACTCGGCTTCCCACGTGCCTGTTCCCGTGGAATTCCTCGAGCACTCAGCACGGAGCCTCGCACTGCCAAGTGAGGAAACAAGTGGCCGTGGGCTGCATTCCCACATAAAGCTGTTTTCCATCGTCGGTGATGCTAGTCCCAACTCCTGCTCTGCACAAACAGCCATTTCTCTCTCACATCCCACCACCCTCAGTGGAACTGGCAGCAGGCAGGCAGGCTGGAGGCAGCTGCCAGAAGGCCTGCCACAGACAGAAGATAAACTGTGAATCCCTAAAAGCAATCTTCAGACTGGAAAAGAGTAGTCCCTCTGCTCCCCTCACTCCCCACCCCGACCCCCTCTCCCCACCACCAGTGGTGGCTCAGCACAGAGGGATTTGGGAGCCGGCAGACATCCCAGATGGGGCAGGGGTGCAGTCACATCTTAGCCCCACTGTAACCTCGCTACATTCGGTTCTCAGTGGTGAGGTGTGGACGCCGACACTGAAGGAAGGATGCAGTTGGGCAAATGCCAGTGACCCCAGAACAAAGCCAAGTGCCGCCCAGCAAGCCCCAGGCTTCTCACTCACAGCCTGCCCTCAGAAACACTTCCACAGAAATGACATCGAATTCTAATGACCATTTTGACTTATCTCAGGGGTGGAAACTCCTCTGCAAAGGACAAAGAATGAGAGAGCCTGTCTGTGGCTTCTAACTCACAGAAGAATGCTGTGCGAGAGAGAGCGGGACAGAGCGGGGGACACCATTGTGGTCCTGGGGGCTCTGCTGCAAAGGCTGCCGCCTGGAGCTTATGAGGAAGCCTCAGAACTAACAATTACCCCAAATGCTCTTCTGACCAATTTCTTATGAAACAAAAGCTAAAAAGAAAATTGTTTTTCATAATTGCTTTCTAAGTAAACCAGCGACATGTTCAGAGGAAAAACTCAGCAGTGAAGAGAGCAGTCTTCAAGGTTGCCAACACTGAGTCCCCTCCTCCCAGCACTCATGTGTCATTCCCCCTCCCCCACCACTCCTGCGCCACCATCCTCACACCCCGCCTCACGGCTCCACGGCCTGCGCCACCATCCTCAAACCCCACCCTCAGAGCCCTCAACCTGTACTATCATATGCATGACTGTCCACATTTTTCTGATGAAGAAGCACAGTTCAATGTGACCTACCCAGTAAGCGGTTGACCTGGCACCCAGAGCCGGTCCATCCGCCACACTGGGCTGTGTGACCGGGCTTCCTTCTGAGCTGGAAGCTGGGACACTTGTGGCCAAATCTGTGGCCCATCAGAGCAAGAGCCATTCTCTGCATTCACTCACCCAAGCCACTCTCCTCTAACTCCGTTTGATGTGCTGGACACTTGTCCTTCTCTGTCTCATCTTTCTCATCTGAGTCTAACTCATATTATCTGGCTATATTCATACACATTGATATCATTACATACATAAAACATCTTACATCCTTCTTGGAATAAAGAACATAACTAAAAGCAACTAAAAGCAGACCTTTCTTTTATTTAAAAAAAGCTTTTAACTTTTCTTTCAGACGTTGACTGGCCAAAATCTGAAGACAGACAACAGAGACCAAGGAAAACCGAAGGAAGTTGCCCTGAACGTGAGGAGCAGGCGTGACTGACCTGACCGAGCTTATAGCTCATGTTCCCCAGCTCCCGCTCGGGGTTGATCTGCAGCAGAAGCTTGTCGTGGCTGATGAGGGCACCTGTGAAGCAACATCACCATGAGCGCCACCCTGTGCAGAGCCTGCACAGCAGCCGCCTACCCCGAGCCACTCCACCCATGCCACTGGCGGGACAGCACAGCACTGCAGAGCCCTGAGGGTCTCTGGGGTTTTCTCTGTCACTTTATAACCTCTTAAGCTGGCAGGGCCTGTGGGGCAAAGCTGGACTATCACTTTTTCTCCATAATAAAACAGTAACTCCTGAGACACTGCCTTGGTACCTGAGCCGTGCTGCTGAGCCCACCAAGAGCAGGGTGTACGGGGACGCCCCCACTCAAGCCATCTTCCTCAGAAACCCCTCACCACCTTTCATACTCTCCATGCTCCAGACCAATGACCCCCCTCCCTTCCTTCCACTGGGCATCCCCCCCACCTCCAGCTCCCCAGCTGAAAGGCCCCTAGTTAATCCTTTGCCAGATCTAGCATCAACATGCCCTCTTCCATGAGGCTTCCCCAACTGGCCCCCCAGAAGCATCTGCTCTCCTCGGAGCTTCTGGAGCCGTCTGCCTCCACCTGTCCCGGCACCTACTCTCTTCTGCCTTCCACGCTAGTTAGAGATGCCACGTCCTTCTCCTCTCTCCTATTGGCCATAAGCTCTTCCAAGGATCCATGGCCATTCAAGTTCACAGTCCTCAGTTTACTTTAATGCCCTAGTAAATGTTCGGGGGTGTATAACACACTGCACTTCCATATGGAATCTTTTCCAGGTAAAGCTTTCAAGATGATTAAACTTACAGGATCTAACAACTCCTAAAAAATCCTAGAGAATCACAAACACTCTAGGCTAAAATATTGTTTGTTCAACAAAAAAAATGTGTATTTAAAAAAACCCAAACAAACCACAAAATTCCCTTCTTTTAACCCAGGATGACAAACTCCAGTGTTCATCATAGGGCAGGCACACAACCTGCAGGCCCAGATGGAACAGGTGCACCTGACCGCCCAGGGTTCAAGGCCAGGGGAGAGGGTGGGCTTGGCACACCCAGCCTCCAGGGGCTGTCAGAGAATGCTGGCGTGGTCTTGCCACATTGGATTTCTCACAAGAAGCCAGAGATTCACCTGGTTTAGATGAACTCTGTTGATTTCTAACATCAGTGACTAACTCAGCTTTTACAATCCTGTGCAGGCTGCCAGTCTATCAGCCTCTGAGAACTCTTTCCCTTCCCACAACTTGACTGGCGAGAGACAGTGTTCCAGGTCATTGCCAGACTCTGTTTCCTCAAGACTGTTAAAATGTCCCCACTCCTCAGTGAGATTTGTACTTATGAGTTAGGGCAGCACATTTAGTACCACAGCTTCCAAATTAAACCACAATTCGGGTCTTTCTGCCCAACTGGTGTTGTGAGTTCTTGTTTGGGCCCAAGTACAAGTGGCCCCTCGCCCCACAGGTACCTGTAGTAGCCGGAGACAGGGAAGGGACAGGGTCCCATGCTTGGTATAAATGATGGGTGGCAATATTCTCTCTCTTTGAAACCATAGCTTGAATTTCCTGCTCTACAACTCCTCTGATAATGCTCAACTTCCTCCCAAACCTAAAATTCAGAACAAAAGGTTAAAGAATATTTGGTTCCTTCAAAATCTTAAAAGCGAAAAACACCAGGACCACCCCCAGCTTTGCCTAAAGGAAACACAGGCACCTACAATACCCAACAGCCCTTTGTAGGTGATTCCTGTCCACACACCCTCACGCAGGCGTGCTACTGGCTTGCTAATTCTCGCTCTGCTAAGAGTCTGCCATTAAACTCAGATGAGTCTGTGTCACTTCACGTCTCATTTTCATTGCCACTGCTCACCACGTCACTTTTGGACGTGTACCTCTCGCAAGGCAACATGCACAATTTTTGTTTTTAATTTTGGCAGCAAAGGAAAGGGCCCAGGTGAAGCTGCTGGTCCCCTTGGGTGGCGAGGAGGGGCACCTCACTGTTCCCACCACAGCCGTGCCCTGGAGACACTGGGCAACTTGGGCAAACCTGGTGTCGAGAGCCTTCAGGGGCTTGTTCCGGGGCTGCTGCTCCAAGCAGCTCACGGCTGGGTTGCCAGCCACGGGCACAGTCATCGCACTCAGCACCAGGGAGGTGATGGCCTGCACAGCCAGGACATTGATCTGTGTCCTCTCCGTGTCTTCCTGGAAGGAGAGCCCACAAGTTATCACGTCACGGGCAGCCAGACACCCATGTCCCCACTTGCACACAGAACCCAAAGGCTGTGATTCTCAGGCCACACAGCATTGCAGGAAGGAGCCCCGAGTGCCATAGAGGGACATGCCTTCCCGGCCAGGGTCCCATGTGCCTAAGTTCACCATAGCCTATACACATCTGTGACTTGAAATAAATTTCACGGGAAAATGTCTACTTTCCAAAGCAAGGTCTCCTATAGGCACAAACCTCCAAATATGAATTACTTTTTAAGAAACTGCCTTTAAATTTCCTCACTAATTATAGGAACTTTGCACAGACAACTCGTTAGCTTCTACACATGAATTTAAAGACAATCTTGATGATTTTTGACATATGTCTACTCTGTGAACTTTCAATTCTGCAAGTTCATCCCACATCTATTAGAATTAAGGACTTGTATCCCATGACTTTTAATATCTCAGGCTTTGCCTTATCAGAACATGGTTTTTACTTATTATATTAATATAATATGCATTAACACTCCAAGAAGCCTGATAAATCTTTGCAAAACAGTCAAGAGAAATGAACACAGGTACATACGCCTGGCCTTTATAATGTGCCCTTTCATTTTGATTCAACCTACACACTGCACCTGAACACTGATAAACAGAACTCAGAAATAGTTTAAGAAAGAGTATAATCTTACTGACCCTTACCATGTAATAATGCACTACGATAAAATGCACTCCAGCCACTGGCAATCTAGGACAATCAAATCTTGGAGAAATTGTTCCTGCTCAGGAACATCAGTCTAGACAAGATCTGGCTACTCTTTTAAAAATATGGTAAGAAAAAATGAGCCTACTGCCCGCCTTTTTGCCCACCACTAACGATTCAAACGCTGCCAGAACTGCCCGTGTGTCAGCCAGTGAACGGACAGCTGCACACGGCCTTACTTCTGGTGGGCTCTCCTCCTGCTCCATCACGAGTGGCTGAGTCACCAGGACACCAAGGAGGGTGGCCCATGTTTCCTCAAACTGGGTACGGCTGGTCCACCCTAGGAATGCAAATGTTACAAGAGACAGAGCGTCACTCACTCTCAAACTTTTCAACGTGATGTGGCAGTTGGGCCATACAGCTCTAACTGGAACAGGCACTGCCCCAGGGTGTCACATACAGTAGCTCCCTTAACCCTCACAACATTTCTGTGAGGTGGCAAAACGGCCAGTGCCAGTCCATCAGCGAGGACACTGAAGCACCACATGTCTGAGGCCACATGACCAATAAGTGGCACAGGCCGAGTTCAGCCCAGGCACCCTGGTGGAGAGGCGCCCTCTCGACTCCTGCTGTGTAGATGCAGTGAAGTAAAGGGACGTCCAAACAGGCTACACTTGAATGGGGTCAGAGCCACTTCTGCCCTGCTCACCAGAGGGTTCAAAAGTCTTCTAGGAGGTCAAATCATGGGACTGAGTTGCTGGATGCACAACTCTGTGCATACACGACAGACCACTGAACTGCACACTTTGAGTGGGTGAAGTGTGTGCTATGTCAATTCTATCTCAATAAAGCTGTTAAAAATACAAAAGTCAAATCAACAGTTTCTCTGACCCTGTCTAGAAGAAAAGATCAGAAAAGAATGTCATCTAGCTAGGGGCATTCAAGTGTTCAGGGAAGGCACATCTGATGGGCCATCCTCAAGTGTCATCATCAGCTGCACTCGAGGCAGTACGCGATAAATGGTTGTTTCCAAGGGTTCGCTTAATGTTCCTACTCAACGACCTGGGAGGTGGAGGAAGGAGGGTGTTGAGGAGAAAACCAATACCGAACTTCAGGATCTCCTTGGTAAACTGGACATAGAAAGAGAGTGACTGACTTAGATATGGATTAGATATAGACAGAGAGACAGATATAGATACAGACACACGTATACGACAATCTCCACAGGAAGAATAAAAGAACAAACAAAAAGTGGGCAAGAGCAAAGGCAAAGACCAGGAGAGATTGGAGACCCGCCTTGGGTCCCGCAGGTCTGACTGACTCAGACAAGTAAGAACGAGTAAGAACTGGTGTGAGGCGGGGGGAAGCCAGGAGACTGCCTACCACCATCTTTAAGGAGAGGAAAGAAGAGAAGCTCCCTAAGGCAACCGGCTTAGATTGCTGCTCAGATTTCATTTTGGACGGGGTAATGAAGCATCTGCTTGACTGAAGGGAAAAGTAGAGGCAATAAGGTATCTGCTGCCTGAACCTTCCGGGACCCAAGTAAGCACAAAATCTGAGAAGCTCGAGACAGGAGGGCACCACGGCGGGGAAGGAGGGCCGGCACGGAGTGAGGGTGCCCATGCCAGACTCACAAGACAAACGATCCAGGAAACACCCTGGCAGGCCACAGCCACTCTGGACCCACCAATTACAGGCCCCCACCAGATCACACCTCCAGCCATAAAATGGGGACAAAAGGAGGCAACTCACACTGTGCTGCAGATAGCAGAAGAGAATCCTGACAGGAAAACTACTAACACTACTATTTATTGAGATACTGTGCGCCAGGTGCATCTTTTTTAATTTCCAAATTTGTAGCAAGTCCATGAAATAGGCACGATCTCCATTTCACGGACAACAAAACTGGGGGTCCCAGAGGTGAAAATGACTCGCCCCACACAGCACAGGGCCCAGCACTGTGTTATCTAAAGTCTACTTTCTCCCACTCTACCACGCGGGCGCTGTCTCCCCAGAGCTGCTCGTTGTACATACAAGGAAGGAGGCATCAGTGATCACACAAGAAAACATCAGAGAAACTCACTACCACCACCAGCAGAGGTGCATAAGATGGAGACAACCTGCTTCACATTTTCAGTCATAAAATACCTACCCTGACTCCAAACAAGCCTGATATGTGAAAACTTGGGATTAAACTCACAAATACACGTGAACCTGGATCGAATTTTTAGTTTTGTAAATACACTACAAAATGTATTCACATGATTCTATCATGCCCTAAATCTTTTACGGAATAAAATGAGAAGACCCCACTATGGTAGCATTGGGTTTCCCCAGACAGACACGTTTATGATGTCTAGCAATTCCGAAGGAGAGCTCCAGACTACCTAGCACATTGATGCGGTAGATGAACTCTTTGAAGACTTCCTTTTCCTGGAGGAACTCCACGGGGATCTCGGGGAACGCTGTGCCAAAATCTCCTCCTGGTTTGGGTGCCCATCCAAGTTTCCACACCTGAGAGGATGAAAAAGAAATCAAGTCACCCAGTGAAGTCAGGACAGCTGTATTGCGAGGAAACCAAGAAACACCGCTCCTCTAAGCACGGCCTCCCTTCTGACCACTCACACAGACATTCTCGAAAGCAGGCGCACCATCTTCCAGGGAAAACAGCGCCAACTCCTTCGCCTGAGGATCTCCTTCCCCATCGGTGTGCCTCCCACTCCCTCGGCCGCTCCTGATACTGCCGACCCCCCCTCATGCTGGCTGCTCGTGAGGCGGGTTCTTTGGGGTCGATGTCGGCAGCCTCCAATCATCAGAGGCAGGCAGGAGTCAGGGATAGCACCTGGGCCCACAGACAGCAGCTGGCATGTCAGATGAAGGCAGGCAGCAAATGGAGTTCAACCGCACACAGAAGTATTTATTGGCAAGCAGGCACAAAAAGAGCCATGCTATTGGTGTCTGTGAACTCTGTGAAGTCCGGCTTTGTCCGTCATGCGCTCCCACAAGCACCGTGAACAGAAGGCTAACCTGAGGCAGACCCAGTGCTGCTCCAGCAGCAGGGGGAGCCCAAGCTTCCAGCCAGCCAAGCTGACACACTCGGATGAAGTGGCAGAGGATGTGGGACGCCCAGGCTGGGAGCTTGGCTCCACATTCCCGAAGCCTGCCTATGTGGGCCTCTGAGATGCAGCCAGCCAATCTCAACAGCTTCAGCACCTCTCACTTCACCTCAGGAAGACACCTTCTAAGACTCACATTACTCACCAAACCCTCCATGCGTGTCCAGAGGGAGGGTTTGTGGCGCCTGTCAGAGCCACCTCCAGAGTGCGCCTTCCTCATCAGGGCACTTCAGTGCGCTACCCTTGCTTGAGGGTCTAATCTATCAGTATATGGTCTGGGCTGGCACAATCCCGAATCTGCTCCAGACACTGTGACCTCTAGACTGTGCCTTCCGGCATCATCTCCGGGCTCCACTCCAAAGGTGCAGCTGTCTCAAGACCTACAGTGACTCCTCGTGAGCGGAGCACAGGGCTGAGCTGCCTCTGCAGCTGAGACCCAGCCCTGCACGGTGATGACAGCCTGTGTCTCCAGCGTGGCTCCTCCCGCTCTCTTCCCATTGGGCACCAGGCTTCAGAAACGCCCCAACTCCCTGTTCTATGAGGACTTCCAATACATAACCCACCAGGCTTTTCTCAGAACAAGCCCTCCATGTGGAATACCTTCACCAACGACGGCAAAACCCTCTTCTCCCCTGAGGTCTAATGACTACTGCTTCTTTGGTGCAAGCCTCTGCAGAATCTCTCGCACGCACTCATGCACACATGCACAGCACAGGGGCTGTGTTTCATTGGCAGGCACATGCCCTTTCAGGTAGAAACCAGAGCCTTTCCTCTTGGTCCTGGCTAACCTTTACCTACTGATTCCAGCCCATCATCCCATTTCATATCTCAGCAGGCTGTGGAGGAGGTGATGCAATTTCCCTGAGGAGAGGTCAGTCCGGCCTCCATCAACCCTCACCCTTGCTCACCTGAGCTCTTTGTGTTATCTGAAACAAGTGTCCTGAATAATGATGCCTACTTGAAACTGATTCTGAAGGCAATTTGAAAAGAGGACTTGTAAAAGCGGTTGTGCCAAAATGTATGGATAATTTCCAAAGGTGACCTCTTTCAAACGAAAATACTTACTTGAGGGGATATAATTTATGGTCTACCATTAAACAAATTAGTCTACTTACTGTAGAATCACATCCAACATTAAGTATCTATTAGTGGGAGATGAAATTTTATTCCTTGATGTAATGCCTCACCCCATTTTAGCAAATACAGTATTTCTACTAACAGCCACTATTATATGACATGCCTGAGGAACCAGACAAGGTGGCACGACTACATGCAACAAAAGGCTCTGGCCACCCAAGGAAGCAATGAGCAGTCAAGATATCGTCTCGTCCTCTGGGAGTCCCCAGCCCAGGGACTCGCCTTGGCATCTCGGTTATTTTGGTCTTCTGCAAAGGAATGACAAGACTCACCAGGGGAGGGACGCGCGTGTAGCTGTTGACGAGGGGTAAGCGGGCCAGGCTGATGATGATGTTCTTAAGCACCGACGTGAGAAAGGCTGGAGTGCTGCTATTCCTTTTATGACCCAAGGCCAACACCGACGGCAAAGACTCCACCATTTCTGCCACCATCCCACAGGCTGCAGTAATATACTCAGGGTCTAAACAAACACCGTGGTTAAGAGAGGAGTGTTTCCTGAAACACACCCCAAAGCCGCCACCTCTCCTGCTGATCTTCCCACCCTCCCAGTGCGGCAGGCACAGCCCTACAACAGTCACTCAAGCCAGAAACATGGGGGTCCCCTAGATTTCTAGTTGGTCACTGAAGATTTACCTCCTTCATCTCTGTCTAAACCGGCAATCCTCTCCATGTCTGCCAGGATTATCACAATCGTCTTGAAACTGGTCTCCTGCCTCCAGTCCCAGCCCTCCCGCCCACCCTGCACAATGCAGCTGGCACTGCCTAGCTCACATCTAGGAGCAATCGTGCAGCCCCTCAGCTTCAAGAATCCCTCAGGAAGCCACCCTGCATTCTGGCTTTCTCTGGTTTTCCCAGGACCTTGTGCTTGTCCCTCAGCTGGCGTGTAAAGAACCATGCTGGAATCCCTGGTTCATTGTTTCCCCAAGATCAGGGGTTCCCACGGGTGGCGGTGGGCTTCTGACAGGATGCCATGTCCCACCTGAGAACTCCTGAGGCAGAATGCTGAGGAAAACCTCATGCTCTTAAGTGAGACCCACAGCATCTCGAGTTTGGCAGAGAGTATGTGCCAAAGAGTTATTTGTTGAGTTGATAAACATTTAGGGCTGTGGATGGATATTACTCATGGTCCATGAGATTCACAGTCTAGGCAACTTCATCTAGAGAAGGAATTATTATTATTTTTTTTTAATTTTATTTATTCATTTTTTTCCCCCTAAAGCCCCAGTAGATAGTTGTATGTTATAGCTGCACATCCTTCCAGTTGCTGCATGTGGGACGTGGCCTCAGCATGGCCGGAGAAGCGGTGCGTCGGTGTGTGCCCGGGGTCGAACCCGGGCCGCCAGCAGCGGAGTGCGCACACTTAACCGCTAAGCCACGGGGCCAGCCCCTAGAGAAGGAATTCTTATTGGACATAAGGAATCAAGCCCCAAGCTAAGAAAAATGAGGCTGACTTGAATCCTATTTATTGGACAATCTTTAAGAGGTATCATCCTATTGAGGTGATAAAAAAAAGCAAGCTTCTTCCTCTGGCCAGAATGAAATTAACCGGCCTCAAAAGGGCCATGAAGAATGAGCACAATTAACCTAAACTAAATACACTCCAGCCAGTGGGCCTGCCTGCTCTGACTCAACTCCTTGAAACGCCTAAACTCTCTTCAGAGGAATGGAAATTCAAATTATAACTAAAATTATGATAACATTTGCTGAGTACTTATAACAAGCCTGGCAGCTGTTCTGGGTGCTTTACATGGATTAATTTACTTAATCCTTATACCAACCTTATAAGGTGAGTACTGTTCTTAGCCTCATTGCAGAAGCACAGGATAAAAAACTTGCTAAGGCCACTCAGCTAGAGAGTGGCCAAGCAGGGAAGTGAGTGAGTGCATATCCCTCAGGCAACAGCAAGAAATCATGAAATCACAAACTAAGGGCTGACAGAACCATAGAGTTTCGAGATAAACACTCAAAGAAGAGCTTGGCTATGTAATGAAACACCACTGCTTGTAAATGGTTATGCAATTATAAAACCTTGAGCAGGTAACTAGAAGAAAAATTACTATGCTATTTAACACTAACCACAGGAAAACTATCATTAACTGGGATTTCACAAAAGCTGGCAAAAAAAGACACAAATCATTTATACCTGCTATGAAAAAGGCATGTTTCCAACCCAACAGGGCATGGATAAGACTCTGGTATTCCAAGTAAGAGTGTTCCATAAAACAGACAGCCAAGAACTGCCAGGTGGGGCATTTGCTTCCCATCTTTGTGGGACAGGCTACAGGTTGGCATTCCAGCCAGACCCTATGGATAAAGGGCTAGGATGGCCCCAGGAGCCTGGAGGGCCCTGGTGACAACAAGGAGTCACTTGGCCAAGAAGCTTTCCTCCTAATCTGCCTCATCACCACTTTCAGAGTAAAATACCTGAATTGGGACAAAGTACATGAAAAACCACGGTGCATGCCGAAGTCTAGAATACGTTTAAATGAATGGGATGTGGATTTTTTTCTTTTTTTAAGGAAAAGCAGGAATTTTCATTTAAAAATCCACCAAAACACACGGCTGAAAAAGACACTCAGGTTACCTAATATTCATGTGGGTATTTCTACTACCTTCAAGTTCCTCAATATTTCTATTTATTCATTCATTACTCAACAAACATTGTTGATCACTTATAACAGTGAGAACACAGAGAAGGAAAACATGCTCCTTGCCCTCGAGGAGCTCAGAGCCTGAGGTGGAAGACACAGAAAGCAGTAAGTGCCGTGGAGGTCCTAAGTGCTGGATGGAAGGAGAGGAGTGCCTTCCCAGAGGAGTGGGGCAAACTCAGTGTTCCAGAAGGATAGGAGATCAGAGGGCTTCTCCAGGAGCGTGACAGCCCAGCTGAGTTAAGAACGTCAAAGAGAGTCAGACGAACAGGGGCAGGGTGTACAAGCAAAGCAAAGAGCATGGGCAAGGCTCAAATCGCCCTGAAATTTAGGGATAAGCAACAGAACGCAGCTAAATTAAAGTAAGCTTTGAAGTGTCCACACTTACCATTTTAAAAGTCTCTTTTGTGAATGAATTTCAAGCCCCCCACAGAAACCAGGTAAGAAAAAAACAGGTCTTGAGACTTACTTTGTGTGTGTGAATCTACTTCGTCCTCTCTGGCAGCCTCTGGGGTGTTCGTCCTTCTTTCTGGACTAAGAAGCTGGTCCCCAGGCTGCACCACAACTAAAATCACAACAGAACAAACACAAGAAGTTCCAAACACTTTTACCACTCCTTTTTATTCAGGTTTTCACATTCATGCAGCCTCATAATGTTTCGAAGTGACATGACAGACTATGTCAAATGAGGTCTAGATTTCCTAGAATCAATTTTAGACAATACTAGACTCAGGTATCAATCTCTGGGTTAATCTGAAATGCACAAGGATTGGGACTTGGACATTCAGATTTCTAAGACCCTCCACTGCCTGCTGGTTGCCACCTCTAACCCTGAAGGTTTTTATCAGACCGTTCATGATTCATGAAGCTAAAAGCATCACTACAACCCCCAAGGAGTCTGGCTTTGAAAAATTACTCCCCGGATCTTCATTTCCAAGTTGACTACAAATGCACAGATGAAACCAATTTAAACAATCAGACTGCAAAACACCACTCTATAATGTTTAATTTAAAAACACAAAACTTCAAAACACTCTCTAATATGCAGACTATAATGTCCAATTTTTTAAAAATTTTGCCTAATGACCCTTGTTGAGGACACTGTCCCTTGTAAAGAATAAGTCACTTTTATTTTAATATATTACTATTACAATGCAGTATAGAAACAAGCATTTCAACTATCACAGAAAACAAGTAATCTTTTGAATGTAATATTACCTTATGATCATTTAGGACTAAAAGCATGAAATAGTCAACTAAGATCAGAGATCAAAAGAACATAAAATTAGAAGTATTTTTTATGAAAGCTGGAACTCCAAAACCTAAAAAAATGACTACAAAAGGAAATTCAAGTTAAATTCTAGTGTAGACTCCAAAATACTGGAGATTAAGGCAAAGCCCATATTTTATCCACCTCTTCACTCCCAATTCCTAACTTAGCACCTGGCAAACAGGTAGTACAAAATAAACGTCTGTGACTAGATTTGCAGAGCTGATTACTGGTTCAAATGACAAAGGATAGAAACCCGTCATGGTCGTAGACTCACTGGCTTCCAGGAGGAACCGGATGCAGTGAATGAGGGAGCAGGCATGGGTCACCATCTCTGGAGAGGAGAGCACGCTCCAAAGGGCAGGCAGCTGCAGAGCCAGGCAGCAGCAGTCCAGGCCCGCCTGGAGATCCAGACTCAGCGGGATCTGCTCGTGGATCAAATGCCATGACAGGGCCTGAAGGGGAAGGTCTGTGTTAAACAAGGCTCAGACCCATGTTTTCTTCCTATCGTGGGGGCTGTCAGGGAGGCAGACAACTCCTGGCTGTCGAGAAACTGTCCAAAGCTCGAGAGGCTGGCAGGTCCCAATGACCCTGCCCTTCCAGAGGTCTCCAGTCTCTTACCTTCAAGCACCCGCTCCCCAAAGCACCCAGGGCTCCCCTCTCTGCCAGAATGCCCACCCTGATCTTGCTGCCCCTTTATCCTTCAGCTCTGTGGGCTCCTCTAGAAATCCTTCCTGGCCACAAGCCTCCAGGCCAGGCTTTTCCTCGGGGCTCCATAGCCCAGGCCTTCCCACTGCCATAGTCACAGAGGCTGAATTGGAGAGTGTGGATTGTGGAGACAGCCAGACTTGGGTTCAAATGCCAATTGGCTACTTCCTAGTGGGTGAATCTGGTCAAGTCACCGAACCTCTCTAAGCTCTGCTTTCCTCAACCGTAAAATGGGAATAACAGAGCCCTCCAGGGTTGCAGCGAGACCTGAATAAGATGATGCATGTGAAGTAGTTCATCCTGCATACAGCAGGCCCACGAGAGCTGGGAGCGATCACTGTACTCTAACCATATGTTCTCTTGCCAGCCTCCCCACTACACTGAGACCTGCAGGACAGGGGTCACAGCGATCTGACTTGGCCTGGCTCCAAGCAAGTGCTTGTTCATCCTTTCATGAATGACTGCATGAACGTCCTCCCAACATCTCTCTCTCTCTGCTGTGAAGTGGAGATGGAGTTGGTGCTGGATTAGCTGTGTCCTCGCTTAGGCTGGTCAACGTAGCTCTGACCCTCTGGCTTTTTAAGGATGCAAACCAGACTCTATTTTCTAGAAGTTGTATGGAAATGCAATGCACCCACAGTATGTACACCTTAAAAAAATTTTAATGGATGATCTGTCCTAAAATCAAAAGCATCTGAGAATCAAGGAAATAGATGAACATATAAGCTCATGATGGCTCCCCACGTTGTATTCGGGAGATCTCCAAAAGGTTTGTATTTGTCTCTCCAATCACCCTTGCTTCTCTCTGCCTGACGTTTCTCCCTGTCTAGCCCTCCTCTATGACGAACGCCCTCTCCCCTAAGCCTACTCCCCAGACACAGCAGGGCCTGGCTCTTCACAGCCTTCCTGCCTCAGCTGTGCAGCAGGGACAGGAAGTGCTGTGCTGCCAGTCTCACGAGGCAACTGTGAGGAACTGGTGTGGCAAGGGGTTCACTCAGGAGAGAAAGGGATGGACATGACACCTGACAACAAGCAGTCACTGTAGAAAGGAGGTGAAGAGCACCAGATTGGGCACAGCTCTTGGTTGACAGTGCAGTCACACTTCCCTCCGCACAGAAACACTGAGTTCCTGAGCTGCCTCTTACCTCAAGGGTCATGACCACAAACTTCACGGCGTCCCTTTCCTTCTCAGGAGGAAGAAGCAAGTGGCCAGGCAGTTTGGAGAACACCAGCAGGTACTGGGCCAGTGCCCGGGCCAGAGTGGTCAAAGCCCGATACAACACGGCATCCCCTGAAACAGAAGATCTTCGTGGGTGGACGCGACTCTAGCAGAGGCTCGTGACCTTAGAAAGGCAGTCAGGCAATTCTCTGAGAATCTGATGGAAGCGAAAGACATCGCTCCTCAGAAGCACATCTGCACACACACCCAACTGCCGTGGGCGACTCCAGGCCTCACATTCCCCTGAGGTCTATCCTAGCATTCCCCGAGGGCTCGGAGCCCGGACTATGTCAACAAATGGCAAAGCAGCAAACATAGCAAGAGACATGCATAGCCAGGGACCCCAGCGTTGTTTCTCAATTACCTCTGTAAATGCTTTCCATTTATTAGATCAACAGCATTTACTGTATCTTTACTCGGTGCAAAGCACTGTACTGGCTCTGCAGCATTTTTAAAAAACTAAAAGAAGTTTTTATTTTAATTACCAAATAGATCATTCAACTTGCTCCAGTAGGCGCTGGGCTCCACGGCCAGGAATGGTTGGAACACTTGATGGACGACAGGGAGCTGCTGAACCATGCTGGTCACACGGTCCAGGGTCACCACTCGAGCAGCTTCAAACAGGGGACTCTTCTGGCCTCCAGAAATTTCACGTGTGCCCAGGCCCAAGCATGGGGCTAACAGGCTTAAATTGAACTCCTGGGCATGAAAGGTTCAACAATGACAATTACAAGCTTTCAATTAGGAGGCAAAACACAACAGAAGAATAGACACAAATGTTTCTGAGATAACAAGATTAATTTACCATAAAAAATATTTTAAAGAATATTCTACTTCTGATATAAATAAATAAACAACTCCATTTATCATATGCTCAGTGAAATATATTTCTGGTCTCTTCTGGGTACTTTAATTTTATTTATTGTTTTTATTTATTTTTTTTGTGAGGAAGATTAGCCCTGAGCTAACATCAGATGCCAATCTTCCTCTTTTTGCTGAGGAAGACTGGCCCTGGGCTAACATCCGGGCCCATCTTCCTCTACTTTATATGGGACGCCGCCACAGCATGGCTTGACAAGCAGCGTGTTGGTGCGCACCCGGGATCCAAACCCACGCACCCCCGGCTGCCAAAGTGGAGTGCACGCACTTAACCACTACACCAACAGGCCGGCCCCGGCTACTTTCAATTTTAAAGAAATATTTTTATTTTTTATGCCTTCAGATTGGTTTGAAATCAAAAATTTAATATGACAAAATTTTAGTTGACAAAAATACAAAATCGGGCTGATGTGCCATCCAAGAAATCAGTGAAACACCAAACATTCCCAAAGTTTGAAAAAGATAAGTTATGTTCAAAAGCAGCTGAAATAAATCAAAGCAGCCAAATAAATGCCACAATTTTGGTTGGAAAAAAGGTGTTTCAATTTGTATTGTGCTTTGCCAACTTTTTAAAACCATTTAAGGATTTTTTTGGCCAATTTCAGGGGGAATATCAATCTTAATTTAGTTAATATTCAGAAAAGCATACGTCATCATCAGTGACCAAAATTGAACCGTTCTGTTACAGCCAGAACTTTAAGGCTGTTAAAAGTCCAATTAGTGAATTCGGAAAATTCAATAAATTGGTCATTAAGCAAATTGATCATTCGGCAAATCAGCTTTCACTGAATGGGTCTCAAAATGATTTTAGCAAACTGATTTTGGGCCAATTCTCCTGTTTTTTTCAATGTAGCTCTTACATTCAAACTGATGAAGAATCAGTACTTCTGTGTTGCCTCCACCTGGAGTCTCTTTTCATCCACTCCTGGCCCATTCTTTGTTGTCCCCCTCAATTCACCTTGCCATCCCCCCAGGTCTCTGCTGCTTCTTCATTCCCACTTGGCACATATCAAGGCAGTGCTAAAATGCCTCAAGGTTTAGTTGACTGCTCATCCCAGCAGGTCTGAAAACGAACCCACTATGGCTGTGGTTGGACAGTACCGAAAAGGGGGGCTCCACTCCTCACAGGGCCTGCCCAAGAGCTGAGGACAAAGACAAGGAAGCTTTGCAAAGGCCTCCTGGGCCAGCTCTGCATGGCTTACCTGCACAACACTGAGGGTGGGGATGTGGGACCTCATGACATCTAGTGAGGGGGTGAGGGACCTCACTACATGTGTTGGGGGGAGAGGAACCTCACTACTTGTGATGAGGGGAGAGGGACCTCACTACTTGTGATGGGGGAGGGTGACGTCACTACTTGTGATGGGGGAGGGGAACCTCACTACATGTGATGGGGGGAGGGGAACCTCACTACTTGTGATGAGGAGAGGGTGACCTCACTACATGTGATGGGGGAGGGGGACCTCACTACATGTAGGGAGGAGGGGGACCTCACTACAGGTGATGGGGGAGGGGGAACCTCAATACATGTGTTGGGGGAGGGGAGCCTCACTACATGTAATGCGGGAGGGGGAACCTCACTACATGTGGTGGGGAGGGGAGCCTCACTACATGTGGTGGCGGAGGGGAGCCTCACAACATGTGATGGGGAGGGGAACCTCACTACATGTGGTGGGGAGAGGGGGACTTCACTACTTGTGATGAGGGGAGGGGGAATCGCACTACTTGTGATGGGGGAGGGGGACCTTACTACATGTAGGGAGGGGGAACCTCACTACATGTGATGGGGGAGGGGGAACCTTACTACAGGTGGTGGGGGGAGGGGGACCTCACTACTTGTGGCTGGGGGAGGGGGACCTCACTACATCTAGAAAGGGGGCTTACTAAAGATCAATTTCCAGAACACCAGGAGAGAGTCAGTTAAATCATGCACGATGACACCATGCCAATACGTTTCCTCATGACCATGAGAACTAGCAATTAGAATTGATTATAATCTAAGAGAACCTATTTTCTTTAAATGCATGAAATGTTGACTTAAACACAACACGCCTCCTCTTGGATACTAATGTGGTAGAAATAATGTCTTGTCCAGTCTGCATCAGTCTTCTCTCGTCCTGTCCTGTCTGGATTAGAGTTTCTGCCACTAAGGCAGAAAGGTGAGCGGTACACATCATAAGTAGGTCGCATGACAATGAAACAAATCAAACATGAGAGCAACAGAAGAAAGACAGGGTTTTCCTGGCCTCCCGCTCTCCCCACCATACCGAGTTCATCATGAATGCACTCATGTCCCCAGGAGGAAGCCGATTCACCAGCTCTGCTCCTTCCAGCAGTGCAGCATCTGACCTAGTCCAGCACTGGGATTTGACTAGACGTATGTACCAGTCCTGGGAAGAAGAAAAAGGCAGATAATGGAATGCAACTGGGCAGGGCTTTCAAGGGGCTTCGACACTATTGGAAATGCGTTGTTTCTTTGCTCACTGCCCCTCATGTCCTGTGGCCCCAGACCAAAGGACAAGTGGCCTCCCCTGGACTTTGACTGTAGCTTTGGCAAAACTGAACTCTGGCTGGCATGGGGGTTGCTCATCAAACCACAGGAAGTGCTGCGAAGGCTGTGTCTTTGGATTTGCTGTTACCGTCTGGACACCTTCTCCTTTCCTCCTCACCTGGTGAATGTCCAACTGTCCTTCAAACTCCGCTTACGCACTGAGGGTAGCAGGCCCTTCTCTCTGTGCCCTCATCCTCGCCTGGCATTGCACCTATCATCTTCTATTGGGGTTCCTTCTATTGGGGTTTGCTCCTCTCTCCCCAGAGCCAGCACAGCAGAGGCATTGAGCAAATCAAGCCTGAGAATAGAGGCCTCAACTTTGCTATTCTATGCCTGGGCTGCTGGTTTCTGAACTCCAAGTTCATCTTTAAATTGAACTCTCTCCAGGAAAGTAGAGTATCAAGGCTCTACCAAGGCCCCAAACGGCTCCCAGCTCTGAGGTGTGAGTGGTGAGGGTGATAATAGCCAGGGCCCTTGGGGTGGTGGGGTCAATATGCAGGAGGTCAGCAGGCATAAGGAGAGGGAGACAGGCCAAAGGAGCATGCCCTTGAAGGGCTGTGCAATCATGAGTACAGGCCACGGCCCCCCATCTCCTGATTCTCCCATTAACTACCCACCACAAGTGTCCTAAAGTCAACATTTCCTCTCTCAACCCATGCCCCTGCTGGACCTCAGGCATCCTGTCAGTGAGGCGACCCTGCCCATCGCTGGCAAGCAGCAGGGCAGGCCAAGAGCCCCCGGGAGCCACGCAGAGTGCCAGGATGTCTTGCCTCCTTAGCTACCCTGTTGCACACTCTGGATCTGCTGCAGGTGGACAGAGGTACTGAGTGCCCTGAGTGGCCCTGTGCGTCTCATGCAGGCATGCTGGACACTTACTTTGTCTGGATTAACTGTCTCCAGAGCCAGGGGCCCAACCCCATCCAGCGGGTGGGATGTGACCGGAGGAGAGGGGCCACATGACCCTGGTGCAGTGGCGAGACGCAGCCTGTCCAGCAGGGAGTAGAGTCTTTGGTGTCTGGAATCCAATCACATGTGGGTTAGAGCTTCACAGGGAAGAAATACAGCTGCTGCTTACAATGAGAGGCAACATGTCTGAAACTATCTCTTCAGAGCTGCTTCTTATCACACTCAAACAAGTCCTGATGCAAACTCAGGCCCTAGTTTACTCTTAATAACCACAGTTTATGCCTCATAAGCACTTTCCAGAAATTTCAGTTATACTCAAACACTGCATCAGGTAATACACAGTATAATAGCTAATAAAAATATTCTCTATAAATGCAAACTGATCATTTATTCTAAGATCCAAGTGCAGGAAATCTCCCACTTAATCTCCCAGGAAGATACAATTTATACCAATTTATGTTAATTTCATAAAAGAATCACCTCATCTGGTACAAGATATTTATAATCTTCCTCATCTGGGCTGAATACTAAGTCTAGAGTCAAAAAATAAAAGTAGTTTGACTTCCCACCATCTGCTATGAGAATGACAACTTCATAATGCAAATTACAACACAACTCAGCCCAGCATACTGAAAAATCATCCAAAACTGTGTGCTGCCCACCAAATTATGCCCCTTCTCAATCAGACACCATCAACAAGCTACTCTTAAGATTGAAGTCACAGCTAAAGTGTGCAGCCCAGCCCTTCCCATACCAGCTCTGGAGCCCATCAAAGAGATTGCCCTGCACCGTAGTGGGACAGAAGGGGCCAGAGCTCTTCTGGGCAAATGTTATACACTTCAGTCTTTCCTATTTATACCCAATGTCCAACATATACATTTTTAAAATATGAGACAATCAGGAAAATGTGACCCACGATTAAAAAAAAAAAAGTGGTGTTATTAGTACCTCTATGTGACAAAGACTCTCTCTCCGTTGACCACACTGCAGTCAGGCTCCTCTGAGAACTCTTTGAGTAGGCCTCACCCTCGGGTTCTGTCCTTGGCCCATTTAGTCATTTTAGCAAGAGTCCTTATGAATTGTTCCACCCTTAATATCTGATCAAATTCCTCATCCCCCACCCTCTAGATCTTATCACCCTGGCCTGCCTCTGGCAACATCCTGTCTAGTTGGTTTAGCCAGAATATTCCCTTACCCCTGAAGTTTCCTCATGGTAATTTTCCATCCACTGACCCCCAGCCTGTTCCTCAGCTATAAATCTCCACTTGTCCATGCTGTATTCAGAGCTGAGCTCACTCTCTCTCCTCTACTACAAAACCCCATTGTAGGGCCAGCCCCAGTGCCCTAGTGGTGAAGCTTGGCGCGCTCCGCTTTGGCGGCCCGGGTTCAGTTCCTGGGTGCGGACCTACACCACTTGTCAGTGGCCATGCTGTGGCAGCAGCTTACATACAAAAAGAGGAAGATTGGCAATAGACGTTAGCTCAAGGTGAATCTTACTCAGCAAAAAGAGGAAAATTGGCAACAGATATTAGCTCAGGGTGAATCTTCCTCAGCAAAAAAACAAAACAAAACAAAAACAAAAACAAACCCATTGTAGTAGTTGCCCTGAATAGTCTGCCTTACCATCTTAAAAAACAAAACAAAACACTGAAGTCACAGCATAATAAATACATTTTCACACACATTTTCCCACCTGTGGAGGAAAAAAGGTAAAAGCTGCTCTTAATTTTTGCAATCATGGAAATATACTCATATAATAGATGTCATGATTTCTAATAAAGCCTTCTTTTTTTTTTTATTTTTTTTTATTTTTTGTGAGGAAGATTGGCCCTGAACTAACGTCTGCCAATCCTCCTCTCTTTGCTGAGGAAGACTGGCCCTGGGCTAACATCCGTGCCCATCTTCCTCCACTTTATATGGGACGCCACCACAGCATGGCTTGACAAGCCGTGCATCGGTGCACGCCCAAGATCCGAACCGACAAATCCTGTGTCACCGAAGCAGAGCGCACACACTTAACCGCTTGAGCCACTGGGCCGGCCCCCTAATAAAGCCTTCTAAAAGACTTTGCAAACAAAATTAGGTGATAAATAGCTACAAAAAGATAAAATTTTAAGAAGCAGAAGATATAATTCTTGCATGCCACGAACTAGGAAGCATCTTTCAGATCTGCCAACTCTTATTTAACAATTAGATTATATGCCTTGATTTTGCTAAGATACAGCTGATAACCTGTATTCCCATTCATCATCGGGCAGTGAACAGAGGCACTATGAACACTGCTACCTCTCAGCAGCCCACAAGAGCACAGGTGTCCCTCTGTAAATGTGATAGAGGTCAGACTGCCAGTGGTCCTTTCTCCTTATAAACTCATCTATAAAGCACGTCAATCTCTCATCCTGTGAGTTTATTCCGTTACAAATCTAAGTCTTTATATCCAAAAGCAAGGAACACCTGGTTCCAGCATTACCTCTGAGCTAACCCACTGCTCTGAAGGTATTCCTGGATTCTGTTGAGTTCTTCCACTGGCAGCTGGGCCATGTTGCTCTAAAGTAGACAAGAACACATCAGTGGATTTATAGCACATAAGGGATCAAAATAACCTCATGCTCATTTACAAAGGATAAACTGACATGGACGGCTTATCGTAGCAAAGGCAGGCTAAAAGAAAGCACAAGAAGCACTTGTATCAGACATACAAGGAATGACCAGTTTATACAAGTTATACATGTTTCTCTCAGTGGCCACATGAAGAATGTGCCTATAGAGGAAGAAAATAGCCAATTGTTTTGCTTGCCTTGCTTAGTTTTCAATAAAAATTAATTCAAGTGTTTTTTTCAGTACCTGTAAATTTGCAGCCAAAAGCATTTCTACCCGGCGACAAGCAAGGGTGTCAACCATGCGAGCCAGCACACGGAGCGGAGTACACAAAAGCTTGTCCACATACAGCATCAGCACGGCACCCGACTGGCTGAGGTGGATCCCTTCTAAGCACTGAAGAGTTTTCTTCAGAGTGGTGGGCTGACATTTGAGAGAAGGAAAGAAACAAGAGCAGAGTATTTTGCCAATTAGAAATCAGCAGTTTTAAAATTCCAATACTCCATTTCTCAGGCAAGAGAAAACTGTGACTGGCAACAATTGGCACTCAGAAGACTTACAGTTGAAAGATTTTCACAACGAGACTGAATTGCCTGGATGAAAAGGCCACTGGCAGCAGAATTCCGATGGACCGCACTAATAAAATCCTGCACAGGAGGCTCATGGGATAGACTGATCAGATCTTGAATATGATTCACGATGAGCCACGTTAAGTGCTCTGAATCATGTAGGTTCTGACACTGAGGAAAAAGACAATGAAAGACACATTTTCAAGTAGACAAGGAGAAAACAGACATTAATGCCAGAGAAAGGGCCAATAGGGTAGGAAGGGGAAGACAGATTCCAAATTATAATCCTCAGTGAAAACATCTAGTGTTTGACCAATAAAGGAGGAATAAAACTCACTTTACAAAGCCTGTCACCTCCAACCACGCACTGTGGCTGAGGCTGTTGGAAGTCACACCACACTGGGGAAATGCAACCCAGCAGTCCGGCTCCAAAGGGCACCAGCCAATGGTCAAAGGATAGAGGAGGAGAGGCGCGCAGCCCAGGACTGTGGGAGAGTCACTAGGCACCTGCCACGGGCCTGTCTGCCTGGTGCGACCTAAGGGCAGCAGGAAGGCAGGAGTAGCACGGCGCTGCCCTCATAGGTGACCGTCCCGAAGCCGGAATGCATGAGAACAAGCGACACTCCAAGCATCACTCTGGCCTACTGAGCAGTGTTCTCCAGTTACTCCTTTCCCGATTTTGTGACAGGTCAGTGAAAAAAAAAACTCACTAAACTGTCAGTTTTGACAGAATTCCTGAGTCCAAAATATGAATGGATCCCACATATTAAACGGACCTTAAGTGAAGAAATTTCACTTAACGTTTATAAGGAAATAAGAAATACCCATTTTTAAACACACATGTTGCCTTTGCATCTTAATTCATAATCCTTCAAGACAGAAATTATAAAATGTGATCAATTCTTTCACATCTGGTTAATGAGTAATATTTTCCACATGGGGTAATCTGACAATATTAACATAAAATTAATATCTTTCTTACATTTCTGTGAAAATCAGCATTATATAATTATATTAAATTATTTCTCAAAAATGAAACAAGATTGAAAAACTATTTCAACATCAAGAACGTAAAGCAAAAAATGAATATGAATAAAGTGCTATCACAACAAAAAATGATAACATCTGGTTCCGTTGAAGAAGTCTGCTTCCTTTTCCAATTCAGAATGTTTAACAAATCATTATGTTGTACACCTTAAACTTACACAATGTTATATGTCAACTGTATCTCAATAAAACTGAAAAAACAAATGAAAGTAAAAAAACCACCAAAATGTTTAACAATGTTTTGCCAGGTGATAGCAGTATGTATATGATACCATGTTTGTACCAGAGAAATGCATATATTTTTATATCAGTATAGAAAAAGTACTAAATACTGGATAAAATGGAACAACATGTTTCTTTGAGTAATACAATTACAGGAGATTTTATTTTCTTCTGTTTACTTACTTGGTTTTTGTCAATTTTCTGTTAAACATGTGATGCTAGTTTTATGGTCAAAAACTTCACAAAAGCTATTTTCTTAAAAAGAATGGCATTCAAACAGGCATCTATTTTAAAATGTAGCAATGAACACCTAATACCTTTCCAGAGATTAATTTTAAAACATTTAAAATCAGAACCTCACTCCAATCGACACTCTTCGCTTGCTTTTATTATTATTATTCCACTGCTTCTCTCGATATAACAATGCCAGCACTATGAACAGCCCAGAGCAGTCACTCGACTCATGCTGAACAAGCTGAAGGAAATCTTCTACAAACTTAAAAATCTAGTAATCAGTTGGCCAAGTCTGGTTTCTAATCATATAAACATATGTCAGAGCAGGATTAAACATTAGTTTTGGTTTTCCCATTTTCACAGAGTGGCAGGAAGGTGGGAAGTCAATCTGGCTTTCAGACGGTCTATAGAAGCATCCCCTACACGAGGTGTTTCCAGTCCCCCCACCCGCTCCATCACTCGCTTTTACAAACTTACAACATAATCGCAGAAGAGAATGAGAGCTCCTCTTCGTACTATTTCTCTATTGCACATTCCAAGTTTGGCAGCCAAATCGGAATCCTCCTCCACTCCAGACATCTGGGGACAGAGGGACTTTGTGCTGGACAGACTGCGTCGTCTAGAAGGAGCAACACATGCACTGGCGTTTCTGACGGCAGCAAACTTATTTTCAAAATATTATAGATGACTATGTTTAGTTCTAGTCCTAAAACAGTCAGTTTATATATTGCCACATCAGAACGATATGTGTCTAATGTATACGCTTAGTTATCTATTCCTGAGCTACGAGAATGAACATACGGAAAACTAAAGAAAAGAGGATTTAGCAGACAGAAAATTAAAATGCTTGAATGAAAAGCAAAATTCACCATGAAGCTAGCGGCACATTCATTGAGCACTCTTTTTTTTTTTAATTTTTTTTTTTTTTTTTTTTTTTGGTGAGGAAGATCAGCCCTGAGCTAAGATCCATGCTAATCCTCCTCTTTTTGCTGAGGAAGACTGGCTCTGAGCTAACATCCACTGCCAATCCTCCTCCTTTTTTTCCCCAAAGCCCCAGTAGATAGTTGTATGTCATAGTTGCAGACCCTTCTAGTTGCTGTATGTGGGACGCGGCCTCACCATGGCCGGAGAAGCGGTGCGTCGGTGCACGCCCGGGATCCAAACCCCGGGCGGCCAGCAGCGGAGCGCGCGCACTTAACCGCTAAGCCACGGGCCGGCCCTCATTGAGCACTCTTATTTCAGAACTCTTACTGGTGATGTTTGATAAGGTACCAATTGCTTTTGGGATTCCCAGTTTTAGTCTGCCATGAAAGCTGCCAATTGCCAGGAAGAAAGTCTCTACACTTTCATATTTTACTATTCAATCACCAACAAAACGTTACAACTCTACATGTGGCCACAGTGTATACGCTATTATGGAAACCTTGTTTAAAAGCATTTCTGCAAAATTAATTCCCCACTAGTGAAGTGAATATTTCACTTCATATTTACTTCTTCTGACTTTGACTTTTTTCTTTCTCAGTAAATGGGAATTATAAACCTGAGACTCTTGATTCTACCCACAACACTTAAAACACAACTGTTGCCACACTCGCAAACTGTCCCTCTGACTCCAAGGTCTGACCTAGGACAATACCCTCCCCTTGACAGCAAAGAGCTTGTGCATATCTGCTCAGGCTTAGTGGAGACAGAGGTCACGTCAGGGCAAGAACATTCTGAAATGTGTCAACTTTTCCTGTAACTCCTCAAGATTTAGAAGAGAACTGGTATAAAAAATTCTACAGCTTAAAAAAAATTTTTTAACTATCATTTCTCTGTTTCAACTGGTGAATGGATAAGCCAACTGTGGTACATCCATATAATGGAATACTACTCAGCAATCACAGGAACAAACTACTAATACAACATCCTGAAGGAAATTTAAATATACTGTGCTAAGTGAAAGAAGCCAGGCTCAAAGGCTACATACTGTATGATTCCATTTATATGGCATCCTGCAATAGGCTAAATACTAGGGACAGAACATGGATCCGTGGTTCCTGGGGTGTGGGAAACAGTGAGGAGTGACTGCAAAGGGACACCACGAGGGAACTCTTTTGAAGTGATGGTACTGTTGTACATCGCAATTGTGGTGGTGGTGGTGGTGGTGGTGGTTACGACTATATTTGGTACAAGAAGAGTGCATTTTACTGTACTGTAAATTATACGTCAACTAAAAAACTAACAGAAAACCTTCCCTTTCTCAGTCAGCCCTCCTGCCAGCCCCAATGTGACTGACATTCAAGCTGTAATTTTGCGTTTGCAATAGTATGGCTGTAGAGGCAAGAGCCTCTGAGAGAGAAGGGGCAGAGTTTCCAATTCAGATATTAGCAGTAGACATAAAGAAGGTCCAATGTCAACCCAAACTGAGTCCCAACTGTTGCAGCAGGGCAAGCCCCCAAAACCTCAGGACAGGAGCTGCCAGATACTCATGGAGAACAAACGTCCCAAATCCAGGATGACTGCCCATGCAGGCCTCAGAACAGATGCAGGGGAAGTGATCGCCACACCACACCCCCAATGCCATAGCACGTGCAGGACCCTAACAGTCCACCAAAAGGTGGGACAGATCAAAAGCAAATCATAAGCCTATGATGACAAAGTCTGGAAAATAAAAAGCAGACAAGAGCAGACCCCACTGTGGTGGCCATGGCGCTTCCTGGAGCAGTGTAGCCAGGAGCTGGGCTCCTCTGAGAGCCAGCCCGCACTGAGCCCAGTAGGGATCTTCTGTAACAATTTGATAGAGCAGTTCTCTATCGGCTGAGTCTACAAATAAAAAATAACAGCTTGTAGTTTGTATTTCACACTTCTGATAATTCATTTTTATTATCTTTTGGAAATAAAAAGACACTCACCGTCCACAACACAGCTGGACAAACACCTTCCTAGAACAGGGGTTTTTAAGCAGGAACAGCTTTGCCCCCATGGGTGTTTTGGACATTTATGGGGGTGTTTTTCCTTCTAACATAGGGAGATTTTAAGCACTTGGGCACTAAAATACTTTATTACACACTGTCTTCCTTTAATTTTTACCTTTATATTACCATTAAGACATTATATTTTTATGAAATTTAAGTATAGATAGGTTATAGAATCCATTAATTTTATTTCAGGATAACAGAGAGGGACAATACAAAATGTTATAAAAAGGGGAATGGAGTCAGACAGTCCTAAGAAAAACTGTCATAGAGTCAACCATCTGCATTTATGAAAACCTGTACCTTGCCCTCACACAGCTCAATGGGAACACCTGCCAAATTCCAGACTATATTTGCTGCTGGTTCATTTCTTTTAAACACTGACCGTCTAGTCAAGCTAGACGGTCTGTTTCTGTTATTTCCAATTCCAGGGATACAATTCCCAGATCCAGAGGTTTCTGATATAACATCAGAGTAAACAAAGGCACACATATCAGAAAAGGAGTGGGCAGTCTGAACAGGGGCGTCCCAGAACTGATTGAGAGTAACTTGGTAGGTTCAACTCCTACCAACACAAAAAGAACTAAAACACATACAGAAAGGCATAGATGGAGCACAGTGGATCAGAAGAACAGGGACTCTTCCCACACACCCGGCTGGCAGGAAGCTACCCTGGCCACGGGAGACGCTCCACTTACAACGTTCCTGGAGCAAAAGGGGCAACTCTGACACTAATCAGCTTTCAAAGTTGTTTGGATTTTTCAAGCATTTAAGTCTAATGACTAAATCTCTTTTATCTTCTCTGATTTAAAAAGTTAAGTGAAATGTTTGCAATTCATAACACCACTGCAGTTTCTGTGTCTTAAATGCTATCAAGTGGTAAAGTCCATCTTTTCCCCCCGCTACTAAACACCAAATAGGAAAGTTACCCTAGGTAAAACATTCCAAGAGCAATTAAGGAAGAGACATATGTGGACCCCAAGAGAAACACAGACAGAAGGCCAGCACTGTACTGGAGGGCCTGGTCAGTGGCAGAAACAGAAACAAGGGGCATATGGATGGAAAGAAAGAAGTAAAAGTTCTTTATCCATAGATGACATGCTCACATACATAGAAAACCCTAAGGAACTCACAAAAAGGCTACTGGAACTACTAAGTGAGTTTAGCAAGGTCTTATAATATGAGGTCAATATACAAAATCCGAGTGCATTTCTATATATTTAGCAACACACCATGGGAAAATGAAATACTTTTAAAAGTACCATTTAAAATAGCATTCCAGGGCCAGCGCAGTGACACAGCGGTTAAGTCACGTGCTCTGCTTTGGCGGCCCAGGGTACATGGGTTTGGATCCCGGACCCGAACTGATGCACCGCTTGTCAAGCCATGCTGTGGCCGAGTCCCATATAAAGTAGAGGAAGATGGGCATGGATGTTAGCCCAGGGCCAATCTTACTCAGCAAACAGAGGAGGATTGGCATCAGATGCTAGCTCAGGACTAATCTTCCTCACCCACACACACAAAAAAATAGCATTCCAATATATGAAATACTTAGGGACAAATTTACAAAATATGTGTAATACTTGCACACTAAAAACTACAAGATTTTATTGTGGCAAATTAAAGAAGACCTAAATAAATGGGGAGAGAGATCATGTCAAAGACAGGAAAACTCAGTATCAGTAAGACCGCAAATCTTGCCAAATTAATCTACAGATTCACTGCAATCCCAATCATAATCCCAGCAGGCTTTTTTGTAGACATTTACAACCTGATTCTAAAATATACAGATATAAGGGCCGGCCCCGTGGCTTAGCGGTTAAGTGCGCGCGCTCCGCTGCTGGTGGCCCGGGGTTCGGATCCCAGGCGCGCACCAATGCACTGCTTCTCCGGCCATGCTGAGGCCGAGTCCCACATACAGCAACTGGAAGGATGTGCAACTATGACATACAACTATCTACTGGGGCTTTGGGGGGAAAAATAAATAAAGTTAAAAAAATATATATATATAGATATGGACATGCAAAGAACGTAAAAGAGCCAAAACTATTTTGAAAATAAAGAACAAAGTCAGGAAACTTACATTGCCTGAGATTTGCTATGCAGCTAAAGTAATTAAGCATTAATGGTATTGGGGCTGGCCCCGTGGCTTAGCGGTTAAGTGCGCGCGCTCCGCTGCTGGCGGCCCGGGTTCGGATCCTGGGCGCGCACCAACACACCGCTTCTCTGGCCATGCTGAGGCCGCGTCCCACATACAGCAACTAGAAGGATGTGCAGCTATGACATACAACTATCTACTGGGGCTTTGGGGGGAAAATAAATAAATAAATAAATCTTTAAGCTTTAGTGGTATTGACACGATGATAGATAGATATACAGGTCGATGGAAATGAACAGTGAGTCCAGAAATAGGCTCACATATATATTCAATTGATTTTTGAGAAAAGTGCCAAGGTAACTCAATAGAGAAAGGACAGCCTTTTTAACAAATAATGCTGAAAGAACTATCATTGGGGGGGAAATGACTCTTTATCCTTGTGTTTTGTCATACACAAAAATTAACACAAAATGGTAAAAAGTAAAGCTATGCAAGTTCCAGAAGAAACCACAGGAGAAAATCGTCATGATCTTAGGGTAGCCAAAGATTTCTTAGATTGGACAGAAAAAGAATGAAATAGAAGAGAAAATATTGACAAACTGGATTTCACAAAAATTTAAAACTTCTGCTCTTTGAAAGAAACCATTAAGAAAATAAAAAGGCAAGCCAAAGAATGAGAGAAAACATTTACACCATATCTGACAAAGGACTTACATCCAGAACATATAAAGAATTTATAACTCAATAACAAGACAATGAATGGCCAAATTTTAAAAAATGGTAAAAATATTTGAATATCTACTTCACAATAGAAGATAGGCAAATGGCCAATAAGCACGTGAAAACATGGTCAACATTATTAGTATGAGAGAAATGCAAATTAAAACCACAACAAAGCACCACTATACTCCCACCAGATGGCTAAAACTAAAAGCACTCGTAATACCAAGTGCTGGTGAGGATCTGGAGCAACTAGACCTCTCACACACTATCTTTTTTGTAGGACCTCTCTGGAAAACAGTTCAGCAGTTTCTTTTAGAGTTAAACATATCCTTACCATATAACTCCACACTTCCATTCCTAAGTATTAACCAAGGGAAATCACAGACTTCATTATGTCTTAATTCTGGTATATTCATTTGTCAAAAGTCATCTAACTGGACAGTTAAATCAAGTGCAGTTTATTGTATATAAATTTTACTGTATAAAAGATTTAATTAGTATTAAAACACTAATAAGAATTTTAAAATAAACTAGAAAATAAAAAAGTAGAAAAAAATATTAACAATTATGTGATACTTCACTATACATATCAGACTATTAAAATGATGGAAATTACTAGTTCATTAAGAGCTGGGCAATGGGGAAACTGAGTAGTCACAAAATAGATCTTATCCTTGAATCTAATAATATCTTTTGTGGAAATATATTCCAAAAATATACCAGAAAAGAGCAAGAACAAAGATTTGTGTGTGAGTGAGTGAGAGAGAGAGAGAGAGAGAGAGAGGGGTACTCCATATATAGCTGTAAAAACGTTTAGAAACAGCCTACTTGCCCAATCAAGGGAGAAAGCGAGTCTGGTAAAATTGTGCTAAAGCAACAAAATGCAGTTATCGTTAGGAAGGACGCTGTGAGCTGTAACATGTTAAAAGAGTTGAGTCGGGGGATCGCGTGCGCACGCAGATGTGTTATTAACTTGTGATGCTGGGCAAGTTATTGATCTTCTCTTGGAAAGGAAGTTTCCTCATCTATGGTGTGTGTGTATTACTGGAGGTTTTAATAACTTATTATGATAAAAAGCCCTCAGAACAATATCTGGCACTTAGTGTTATATAAGTGGTAGCAATCTACATGTAAAATATAGATTATTATTATTGTTTCCATTATTATGAGGGTAATTAAATCACTAACTCATGTTAGTGCTGGGAATACAACCGGGGCTCTCATGGGGCTTATGGTCTAGAAGGAAAGACAGACGTTAATCAAATGACCACACAAATAAATGGCAGATTACAGCCTTGACACTTGCCACAAAGGAGAGACAAAGACTCAGGTAGAGCAGATAGTGAGACTTAACAGAACCAAGAGAAGTCAGGAAGGCTTCCCTGAGGAGGTGATGACTGAGTGAAGAATGGAGAAGCAATGGATTTCCCATCTCTACTAATACATGGAGGGAAATCAAGAAACTGTATGTTCTACTCCAAAAAGCTAGCAAAAACTAAATCAATATAATAAAGCCAAAGTCTGTGCCCTAGATCCCATCCACTCTTGCCAACTCCAGGATAACCCTCTCTTCTATAAGGGATCACTGTGATGAGAAAACAACCAACCTGCGTTGCTGCCTGGGCGTCTCAGAGTATGACAACCTGCTCGCACCAAGTCCAGACATTCACAGAAGGACCTGGGCTTAGGTCCTCCAGTTCCCATTTTGCTTTTCCTGGGGCATCTTTTAAAATGACCACTTAGACCACGAAAACTTAGTGACCTCCGCCCCAACCACCTTGTAAGTAATAGGTGCTTGCTATCCTGCTTTGTGTCTCCCGCTGGCTCGTCACCTGCTTGTTGCACCCCCCTCCCCGGCCCCCTTCTGGGATCTGTAAGTAATAAATCTTGTGACTCTGCTTCCTCTGTGTGTGTGTACTGAAACTGCACCTTCAACCAAACGACATCATGGGTGTCATTTCCCCAAAGTGGGAGCTCATCTACCTGCCAACCCCGTGTGGATGGCTTGTGTGCCTCATTCATCAGGTTGTAATGTGCATGTTCTTCATTCAATCCACCAGCTCAGGCTTCTCAACACCATCACCTATGCCGTGATTCTTCTCATCCAGAAACTCGCATGATCCCATTTCCCACGTCTCTATTTCTCCCTAGAGCAAAACTCCTCCTAAGAATTGTCTAGAGCTGCTGTCTAAAATGTCTTTTTCCGTGATCTTTTTTCCTTCATTTTGAAAACTTTCAAACCAATAGAAAAGCTGAAAGAATAATTCAGTGCCAGCCATACAGTCTCCACCTAGATTCAACTAATATGTTGCCACCTTTGTGCTCATGCACGCACTCTATACATACACACTCTACATACTCTACACATGCACTCTACACATGTACTCTACCCAAACGCACACTCTACATACATGCATGCACACACTCTACACATATGTACACAAAGACTCTACATACACACACTTTTTTCTGGCTGCACCCTTGAGAGTAATCTGCAGGTCAAGACACTCCACCCATAAATACCTCAGCAGGTGTCCCCTAAGTACTACTCATAACCACAATACAACAGGTTACATAGAGCTCACAGTCAAATCTCTCCCATTATCCCAATAATACGCTTTCTAGCTCTTTTATCCCCCGGAGCAGGAACACAATCAAGGATCATAAAATTGCATTTGTCTGTCATGTCTCTTTTGTTTTTTTCATCTAAGTCAACAGTTCTTTGTCTTTCATGACACTGCCTGACATTTCTGGAGAGTCCAGGTGAGTTCATCCATGGAAGGCCCCTCCATTTGGGTGAGACTGACTGCTTCCTCATCACACTGGGGTCGACCCCCTCACTTCCTCTTGAACCTGCTCTAGGTCAGCTTCTGCCCTCACCATTCACCATCCATCAAAAGGAGGAAGAGGAGGAGAGAAGAGGGGAGAGGAGGAAGGGAGAAGAGGAGGAGAAAAGAGGAACAAGGGAGGAAGACGAGGAGAGAACAGGGAAGGGGGAAGGGGAGGAGAAGAGGGAAGAGGAGTGGAGGAGGAAGAGGTGAGGGAGGAGAAAAAGGAAGGAGGAGGAGGAAGAGGAGGGGGAGGAGAGGGAGGAGTAAAGAGGAGGGGGAGGAGGAGGTGAGATTCACTGGTGCAGGTGCCTGTTTGGGTGGGATGCCTTCTCACCTCTGTCTGCCCACCCAACATCTGCTAGCACTCACAGCTAACTCAAGTCCCACCCCACCAAGCCTTGCCCAGTATGACTCAACCCTGGGTATCCATGGAGTCTCCCGGGGTGCCTGTGAAAACACAAGAGCCCAAGAAACCAATTCCTAAAATGCCCAGCCATCAGGTCTGGCAGTGGGCTGGAACAGTTTTGGTCCTTGGAACAAGCCCCATGGTGGCTCTGGGGCACACTCCTCAAGAACTCAGGGTCTTGTTGCTCAGAGCATGCTCCATGGACAAGGGTGTTGGCAGCACCTGGGAGCCTGGCAGAAATGCAGGGTCTCAGGCCTCACTAGGGATTTCCTGAATCAGAATCTGATTTTAATAAGCTCCCAGCTGATTTAAAGGCACACTGAAGAATCACTGAAGTAGAGACATTGATTTTCTGTTCCTGACTCTTACAGTACTTAGTATGATAGGCTGCCAGTGTTCTCTAAGTATTTCAAACGTTTTCACTGGTCTGTTTTCCCCAACTCAACTGTAAACACTGTGAGGGCAGGAAACAGTTATTATTTTTCCTTTGCATATCCCACAACAGAAAGCACAGGGCAGATAACACCTGATAACGTTGGATTTTCCAGCTGAAAGCAACAGCCTGGCCCAAATGGGACCCACGGCCTCACACAGCTCAGTCTTTCCACACCGAGCAGAGAGGAGCTGACCTCAACCCTTGCCGTCTCTTCTTTCCAGAGCTCTCTCTCCTCGCCAAGGGGCCTTGAGCCTTCCAGAAACTCAGGACTCAGCTGGGGGGAGGCGGGTATCAAAGCTTTTATTTCCACACATGTACAAATGTCTGAACTAGTGAGTGCCTAGAAATTGAGGCTGAAACCTAAAAACTTTTTGCAAAAAGAGGGCCACCCACAATCAGATACTTAGTATTTTTGAATGATAAAAAATAAGGTATTTCCAAGCAGTTTTGAAATGTTGCTAAATAATTACTTCATTATCTAAGAATGACCAGAACCACGTTTAACTTATAACAAGTTAAGACATTGCAACATGTCTGGCTCTGGAACCAATTTAAGGACGAGAACCTAGCAGGAGGGACACCGCACGACCAGAATGACCCACAAGATGGAAGAGTATCAAAGAACTTGTCAAAGCACGTTTGAAAAGCAGCGGCTATTCTGGATGCCTTTAGTCAGCCCACATTTTTTCCCTATAGTATAGTGTCCATGAAAGAAAGATTAATACGCAGAATCTTTAGAAAGCTCATGAAAATGGGGCGAAGCCTCAAGCTGCTGAGTGTCTCAGCACACAGCCCCAGGCTGGCCTCCTGGGCCACCCAGAGAGCACGGGGACGTACTTGGGGGTCTGCTGCACTTCTGCCCACCAGCGGTAGTCGGTGTGGCTGACGAGCAGCAGGATCTGACACCAGAGCAGCACCAGGGCCGGGTGTGTGGGGACCATGGAGCGCACCCACGCGTTCAAGCTCTCCAGGCCATAGAAACTGCTGTCAGTGCTGTCAGCAGTGAAGAGTCTAGAGGCAGCTGCTGTGATTCTCCGGAACATTCCTAGAAACAAACAGAGTAAAACTGATTAAGGGGAAATCTCTTTGCTGCTCATGCTCCAACATTTTGTGGCTATGAGAAGATTTTACATAAAAAAGATACATGCACGGCTCTTTCCTACACTTACATATTCAAAGCCTGTGGCACTTGGAAAATTCTGACTTTTCTAGGCAAAGTAACAGATATTCTGCTTATTTAATGGAGCAGCCAAGGAAGCTAATGTTCTCACTCACCCACGTCTTTCCCCCACTGAGGTTACCAGATTCTCCAGGAGCTCGGAGTCAAGGGCCTCCCTTGTGCTGTGACAGTGGACAAAGCTACACTGAGAAGTAAACGGCCAACATTCGTCACCGCGGGTCACTGCACCCAGGACAGCAGGGCCTCCACAGGACAGAGCCATAGCCACGCGAGTGGGAAGAGCAGGGCCCTTACCACACCCTACTCCTCCCTTACTAAACAGCTCCTTAGCTTGTTAAGAACTCAGAGGCAGAAACTACTAGAGGTCATGCGGACCACGAAGAAGTGCCCAGAGAAAGAAGGCAGTCAGTCCCCAGTTCATGCTCTGCAAGCTACTGAGAGCCAAGGGCCAGGCAGCCTTAGCGCCCCCACGAGGCATTCTGGAGCGGGACAGCCATGCCGTCAGCCACCCACACTCAGCACAGGCACACTATCGGCAGACCCAGATGGACTCTGCCCTCAAGTCTCTCCACAGCATCCTTTTCAGGGCCTAGAAAAATCCCCTCTGGGAATTAATGATACCATTCTATCCCCTTCTTTGAGCAGGCACAAAGCTCAACATGCTTCTCTCTTCACCCTGCGATGGCTTCACATGGGCTGGCCCTCACCCCAAGGACACACAGACACACACACTGCAAAACACAGCAGGGGAGGCAGCAAGACACGGCATGGATGGGAGCTGGCCAAGGGCTCCCTGTCCCGCATATCCTGGCCTCCTGGCATCACTCACTGCTGGACAGTCAAAATCTTATTTCTGTTTCTTATTTAAGTTTCAACATATCCCAAATGTAAAAGGGTCCTAACACAGGCAAAACCAGACTACAGAATTCTTCCTCACTGCTTCATGACTGGTTACACCTATGACCTGAGACAAAGGACGAGACCTAACAAAAACAGGCCTTCAGGAAAAAAATCCCAATGAGAAGATTTCAAATGCTCGTCCTGTCTCTGGCTGCTGCACGGTGAGCACCCCCCACCTCCAGTCCACCCAGCCCTGGCCTGGTCATTCTCTGTGCCCCTCCATTACTGCATGGGCTCCTTGTGGGGTCAATGGACAGAGAGGTACTACCCGGCAGGAATACTGGAGCCAGGGCAGGAGCATGGGGAATGAGAGACCATGAATGTGGGGTTTTACTGAACAGGCAGCAGGAAACCACAGTCAGAGCTGGTTCCAGGTGACTGAGCATCAGCGCAGGCTCTGAAATCAGACCGTGGCTCTACCATTTACTACTTGGTGACTCTGGCCATACATTACTTGGGGTCTCAGTTTCCTCCTCTGTAAAATGGAATTAAGAGCAGTAGCTGCTCACAGGGCTGCAACAAGGATGGAATCGTAAAACCCAAGGGAGAGGCTCAGCAGGGTGCCAGGCAGAGCAAAGACCACTACCTGGGGCTGCTGTTGGTGTTGGAAGGCTGTTAGGAAAGTTCACATGGCCTTTGGCGGTGTCGCAATAAACAGAGAGGAAGAACTCAACGGGAGAGTCTAGGAAGTTAGATGGCTCACTGGGGTGGGGGAAGAAGTTGACAGCGACGCTGGGGTTTGAACACGTCTGATGATAAATGCTGATCAAATGAGCAAGAAGAGGCAACTGGAGAAAAACAGCTATGCCAGGTGATGAGTTCAATTTTGAGCATAAATTTGAGGTGTTTGCAAGACACCAAGTCACATGTCTGGGAGGACGGGAATGAGAGACTGAGGCTGACAAGACAGTAGAGTGACAGGACTACAAAGATAGTTACGAGAGTTATCTCTGCAGCAAAAACTGAGGTATGTCACAAAGGGGACAATCCTACTGAGAGAGAGAGGAGAGCGAGACAGAGAGACACAGAGGGAGAGAGAGACACATAGACAGAGGGAGACAGAGGGGGAGAGAGGAGAGCAGAGAAGAGGTCAAGGATAAAAACCAGGGCCAAGGGGCTGGCCTGGTGGCGTAGTGGTTAAGTTTGCATGCTCCGCTTCGGCAGTTCAGGGTTCATGGGTTTGGATCCCAGGTGCGGACCTACACAGCACTCATCAAGCCATGCCGTAGCAGTGCCCCACATACAAAATGGAGGAGGACTGGCACAGATGTTAGCTCAGAGCCAATCTTCCTCATCAAAAAAAACCCACCAGGGCCAAGAAGACTCAATGGAGAAAAGACAGTCTCTTCAATAAACAGTGCTGGGAAAACTGGATATTCACACACAGAAGAATGAAACCAGACACCTATCTAGAGCCTCTTTTTGTGAGACGCCACTCACAAAAACTAACTTGAAATGGATTAAAGATTTAAGCATAAGACCTGAAACCATAAATCTCCTAGAAGAAAACAGAGGGGAAAAGTTCCTTGACATGGGTCTTGACAATGATTTTTTTTGGATCTGACACTAACAACACAGGCAACAAAATAAAAAATCAACAAGTGGGACTATATCAAACTAAAAAGCTTCTGCACAGCAAAAAAAAAAACCATGAAGAAAATGAAAAGGCAACCTACCGAATGGGAAAAAATATTAGCAAGTCATATATCTGATAAGGTGTTAATATCTCAAATATATAAATAATTCATACAACTCAATAGCAAAAAAACAATCTGATTAAAAAATGGGCAGAGGATCTGAATAGATATTTTTCCAAAGAAGAAATACAGATGGCCAACAGGTACATGAAAAGGTGCTCAACATCACTAATCATCACAGAAATGCAAATCAAAACCACAATGAGCTATCACCTCACACCTGTCAGAATGGCTTTATCAAAAAGACAAGAAATAACAAGTGTTAGCAAGGTTGTGGAGAAAAGGGAACCCCGGTGCACTGTTGGTGGGAATGTAAATTGGTGCAGCCACTGATGGAGTTTCCTCAAAAAATTAAAAATATAACTGCCATATGATCCAGCAATTCAACTTCTGAGTATTTATCCAAAGAAAACGAAAACACCAACTCGAAAAGTTATCTGCACCTGTATGTTCATAGCAGAATTATTTATAGTACCCAAGACATGGAAATAATCTAGGCGGTTATTTATCTATCAATGGATAAATGGATAAAGAAAATGGTGTGTGTACACACACACAATAGAATATTATTTGGTCATAAAAAAGAAGGAAATCCTGCCATTTGAGACAACATGGATGGACCTTGAAGGCATCAGGCTAAGTGAAATAAGTCAGAGAAAAACAAATACTGTATGATCTCACTTATATGTGGAATCTAAAAAGCCAAACTCATGGATACAGAAAGTAGAATGGTGGTTGCCAGAGGTGAGTGGGGAGGTGGAGAGGTGGGGGAATTGGGTGAAAGTGATCAAAAGGAGGTTGAACTTCCAGTTATAAGATAAAGTCCCGGGAATGTAATGTACAGCACACTGACTATAGTTAACACTGCTGTGTTCTATATTTAAAAGCTGCTAAGAGAAAAGATCTTAAAAGTTCTCATCACAAGGAAAAATAAAATCTGTAATTACATGAGGAGATGGATGTTAACTGAACTTAGTGTGGTGATCATTTCACAACATATACATATATCAAAACAATATGTTGTACACCTTAACTTATACAATGTTATGTGTCAATTGTATGTCAATAAAACTAGGCGGAACAGGATAGAAACTAGGAACACATACAATTAAGAGCCTGAAAAGAGAAGACCATAAAAGTGAAGTCAAGCAATGACGGGGTTTCATAAAGAAGAGGGTTGTTCCACAGACTCAGGCAGGGGATCCGGGAAGATGAAGACTCAGGAAAGAACACAGGTGGCCTTTGAGGAGGCATTTCTGGTAACAAGATCAAGAGGCAAACTGCTGTGGACGGAGAAAAGAGAGGGAAAGCAAAGCGCTAGAAGAACAAGAATAAACTCCTGAAACACTGATTTTGAAAAGCTGGGTGGTAAACAAGAGAGGGAGGACAATTAAGGAAGCAGCAGAGCAAAGAAAGGGTTTACTTGTTTTTAATTGTAGGCTGGGTTATCAGCGCCGCTGTAGGTGAGAAGGAAAGACAAATACACATCTTGCTACATGCAGTGTGCAACAGATACTGGACGAGTGGATGAGGGAAAATTTCAAGACACAAACTAGAAGGATGTGATTATGGGAAGAGCAGACGCAAGAGCGGATGGGAAAAAGGACCAATGGTTCTATGTCTCTGTCAGAGGATGAGACGTTAGAAGGATGCCAACCCTGAGGTGGCAGGAAGAAAAACTGGACAAACATAGTGGGAGGCCCCGTTTTCTCTCTGCAGAGCTGGGGTTAGATCCTGCAGGAGAAGTGGCATTGGAGATGATGGAGGATGTATAAAGGCTGGTAAAGGCTCTAAAAAACCCCTCCACCCAGCCAGTGTCCCCTTGGCAGATGGCTCATTCTGCAGCTGTGTCACCTGCCTTGTCCTCCTCTGACTTCCATCACCCTAGAACCTCCTGGTTTTCATCCCTGTGGCTCTATCAGAGGTAGCAAACTGCCCACCAAAAGCTGTGCACCCCCCACCCCCACCCCACCCCCATACAGAGTTGCTGCTGGGAAGCAGTTATTTCTGCTGACCATTTCCCAGCCCACTGTATGGGGTGGGGGCTGCGACGAGTCCTCACCAGAGAAAGTCAAGCAAAAGGGATGTACGTCACTTTCAGTCCAAGGCAATAAAGCCTTGTCTACCTTCCCTCTCCTGTTCCCCAACTGGACAGGCCAAGGGTGCTGACGCTCGGGGACAGCAGAACCCCAGGAAGGAGACCCACCGGGAACCAGGAACACCCTCCTGCAGCGTCAGAGAAACAACAACAAACTTCTACTGTGTTAAGCCACTGAAATGCTGATTTTGTTACAGTAGCTACTGTGACCGTAACTAACACAAGGGAGGAGTGAGCACTTGACTGCGATTAGAAGATGCTGTTAGTGAGGCCCCCTTCCCAGTCTCACGAGCACCAGTCTCACGAGCAGTGATGATCAGCTGAGACAGAGAGAAAGAAGGCAGAGCCCATGGCACTGAGAGTGTCCGGATGTGACTGGGAGGCAAAGGAGGCCAGAAGAGTCTAATGACCTGGGAGAAGAGAAAGGGGCCAGGGGTCCAGACACAGTGACGAAGTGCAGAACAGCATGCCAAGGCAGGAAGACAGACAGAAGGTTGTGCACAAAGACTCTCCTAGCCCTGTCCTTTTGGAGCTAAAAAAGAAGTACTGAAAGGAATAAGGGAAGCAGGAGTCGAAGACAGAGAGTACCATCTTCAAGCAGGCAGGATGAAGTGGGCAGAGCTCAGGCTCTGGGGACCGCGGCCAGGATTTTCACCCCAACCCCACCACCAAGGAGCTCATGCATTACTGATCTCTCTGTGTCTCCATTTCTTCAGCTAGAATATGGGTATAATCGGACTTCACACAGTGCCTGGGCCCACAGGAAGTGCTCTGCAAATGTGAGCTGCTACATTACCATCATCCACTGACCATCCAAGAAGCAGCATGGTATAATGGGCAAGAAAAAATACTCGGGTTTTCATTCTTTGTTTTACTCTATGACTTTTGAGAACCTAAAGTGTCTCACCAGTAAAAAGGGGGAAATATTTCATAGAGTTGTTCTAAGGATTAATGGGGATGATACACATAAAAGGTACCACCTACCCATAAGAGAATACCATTATTTCCAGCATTATAACCATTAGCAGCTCTGATCCTTGCCCAAGCATGAATCTGAACCAATGTCAATTCTATTACTGTAGAAAGAACCATTCTCTCTTTCTTCCAGCATTCCTACTTTGGCCCATATATAAAGTGGGAACACTGACCCTTTTGCAAGTATTGGGAAGAGAGCTCTGCCCAACCTTCCAGCTCTGCCTATAAGAAAGGAAATGAGCATGCAGTGGCACCATTCTGCCTGCTCCCGCTTCCAGGAGGGTCAGGAATGGCGCTATCACCCACTGCCGGCCTCCATCAGGTGTCTGGATGGCAGCGGGGAAGGGCCCACGATGTGGACTTGGAAAACAGGGAACAGTTAGGAAGCCTTATCGCGGCCACAGGCCAGGGAGCTTCAATCCAGCCATGCCTGCAACAAAGCAACAAATACTCTCAGCCCACACCTCAGGCTCCACCATCTGCGTGGAGAGGAAAGGGTATTGGTCACCTAGATCTTGTAAAACGGAGGAGAGGTATCTTTCTTGGCGATTCTGTTTATGTTGGATTAAAACTGAAATAGGCAAACGACTTTGGGAATCATACCCCCTCCCCCAACAAGAGGGGTAACAGAAAACTAGAGGTGAAGGCCATTATTCTGACTAGTCCTCATTTTGAGAAATGGAAAAATTCAAAGTTCTCAATTTTCTGTGGAGTGAAATTCATTGCCTTTGTTTAAGCAACGCATAAATAAAAATTACCAACTTTATATACTAAATGCACCTTATTTATACAAAAGTACAAGATGATTTACTCCAACTCTATCTCAAAACCAACCAAACACAGTAATTCTGCCCCCTAGTGTCTTTAAAAGAAACATAGTCAGAATAAACGAGAAAGAGATAGAAATAGACATTTAAGCACATGCGTACCATACACACCTCTTATTTACAAATATTGAACCAATTGAACAATGTCCAAAGACACTAGCAGCAAAACCCATGTGCCCCAATACCTAGCCCTGGGCTCTTCAGTAGAGCGTGTTGCCTCACAACATACCTGTCCTGTCTAATACAGTAGCCACACCATGTATGGCTGTTCAAATTTAAGTTAACTAAAATTAAATCAAATAAAAAGTAGCTCCTCAATCACACTACCACATTTCAAGTGCCCAACAGCCACATGTAGCTAGAGGCAACTGAATTGGTGCAGACACACAACATTCCCACATCACATTGCAGGAAGCTCTACTGGACAGTGCTGCAACAGACTATAAAAATATTTCCCTTGATTTTTGAGAAAAGGAAGAACAAGAAGTTAGAGCAATGGGTTAGTGAACACCTTGAACGGCACAGAAACTGACGTGCATAAAGATACACAACATATCACTCTTATCCAAAGAAGGTAGAAAGCAGTCCTTAGAGAGGAACAGGTGGCCTTCTAGTGTCAGATCCAAACCAATCAATGGCCAAATATTAAAATGATCAACATACTAAAAATGACCTATTATTCATAAGGCATAATTACTTTCTCAACTTTAAACTTATTATAGGGGGTCAGTGAGGCATAAACAAAAGATCCTCAAAAAGAAAATTCTTTCAATGTTAGTAAATATGGCAGCTTGAAACTACAGTCCATTACCAAAATTAAATTCTGGCCATGCCCGTGCCAAGGCATTAGCAATTACATGAAGTAGCCATGAAGACATGTCTTTCTCCATGACTCCTGGGCCATGTGAGACTACGTCCCTGCTTGCCTCCCAGTCCCCCTCCTACCCCTCACCCCTCATATTCTCCGCTGTTCTCTTGGCCAGAACACTTCTCTCTGAAAGGCTAGCTCCTCACCGTTTAGGTCTTAGCTTAACAGTAGCCCCTCAGAAACCTGCCTCTACCTACCTACCCTGTTTTGTCTGTCACTGCACTATTTGTTTCCTTCTTAGGAGATATCAAGACTTGTGATTACATGTCTGTGTACTGTCTTAGCGCTAGACAGTGAGCTCCACAAAGGCAAGGAAAACATCAGCTTTACTGACCACTGCATACCCAGAGCCCAGCAGGGTGGTGGGCTGACTTGGTAACATCTTTGTCGAATGAATACAGGCTCAAAATGCTAACTCTCTTTTGCTCTAAGGGCACGTACTTTGTGTATGTGTGTTTTAATTTGTATTAAAGTAATATATAGACATGATTTAAAAACCCAGTAGTAGGGGCCAGCCCCGTGGCGTAGTGGTTAAGTTCGCGCACTCCACTTCAGTGGCCTGGGGTTCGCAGGTTTGGATCCCAGGCGCGGACCTATGCACCACTTATCAAGCCATGCTGTGGCTGTGTCCCGTATAAAATAGAGGAAGATGGGCACGGATATTAGCCCAGGGCCAATCTTCCTCAGCAAAAAGAAGAGGATTGGCAACAGATGTTAGCTCAAGGCTAACCTTCCCCCCCACACACAAAAAACAATAACAGAGAGAGGCGTCTGAATTTAAAAGTGCCCTGCCCCACCCCTCTTAAGGTAACTACTTGTTATCATTCTGTTTTTAGTTCTGGTAGTTATCTCTAAAATTCTCCTTGATATGCTTTTATCACTTGTAGCAGACCATCAATTATTTTGTCTGCTCCTCTTTCTTTACTGCTGGGAAGTAACTCTCCCTCTCAAAGGAATGCTATCCAATCTCCCACCTGGCCTAGCTTGGCCACAGCACACAGGGGCTCATGGGCCACTCACAGGACTCATGCAGGGGCTGAGACCACTGGCGGCCAGAGGCCATCCTTTCTGCCATGGTGAAGGAGACCACAAGAGAACGAAGCCAACACAGGATCAGAGCTGAGACATGGAAATACACGATGCAGCAATGGAATTAAACCATCGGAGGCAGTCATACCTAAAGAGAGCAACCACCCCCACACTCCAGCAGCTCAAATCAGTTTCTTTTCTTCCACTAGTTTAGGACAGAGTCCTATCCCTGTAAGTGAAACTGCTGAACACAACAATCACGTCATGACTTACAGGCTCTACCCTATTAGAGAAGAGACTTAGCTCACCTGTGCTAACAATTTAAGTTACATCTTTAGTTCTATTTGGTTACCTTTGCGGCATCCATTTTTTGTCCTGTCAACTTTAGATATTACTGCATCACCTCAACAATGCAAGATGAGAGTATTAGTGCCCCTTCCACCCCTCCACCTCCTTCTCTACCTTCCACGTTCCAAATTAAGTTGGTTTTCCTTTTATATTTGTCAGAACTGAAAACATTTCCATTCTGTTCTGAAACCATAATTAAGTAAATAAGTCTTCAATGTTTTATTCATACACTGATTCTAAAAATGAAAAATCAAACAGCATTTACATTATGACTATATGAATATAGTTCCTAACAAAGCCAAGAAGCCTAGAAAGATGACAGCTCTTTCTATGGGTCCTTGGTCATTACCCTTGAGCCACTTACAGGAGAATGGGTTTCCATCAGATCAACTGTTGAAAATCATGCCATGTTTTGGTTTGCTTCATATTTAGACCATGACTTTCTAGCTGCTTGTTTTTCCTAGAGATTAGAACTGCCTTTCATTTTGTTTGCTGAGAGAAGAAAGATATGCCTGTACCCTATAACTGAAGTCTTCCAGCTTCTCACTTTATCTAAAGCAAGGCATTCTTCTTGAAACACTCATTCCTCTTGGAAAACACTAACTGTCCTAATATGGACTGGTTGCTTCCTATTCTTGCTGCACGGCTTTCATCTGGTGACTTCTCTCTTGGGTTTATTGTCTTTTAATCCACAATCATATTTAGAGGTAACCAAAACATCTTGGCCTTCCAAATCTTTAAAACGGGAGGAAGCCCTCAGGTTTACTCTTTTCACCAACAAAACATTTTCAAATGCACACCGAGTAGAGCAGACCTTGCACTGGACAGCACAGTTCCTACACTCTGAGTGTACAGTGCAGGACAGGGAATATACAGATACTCTATGAAGACTAGTCTGATGCACCTACCAGACTTGAAGATGTGGATCAGACACATCAGCAGCGTGCCTAGTTCTTGGCAATAGAAAGTATGTTGCTGTTCACTCATTTCCACTTTTAGCTGTTTTGTAACAATGTCCTCTAAAAGAATGCCAACTAGTTGTAGCAGGAACCTTCAAAGAAAGGGAAAAGGGTGATGGTGAATTAGGTGACTATTACAAAAAAGTTTTGTGAGGTATATATGTAAAAATATATACAGTAGATATAGGTAGAGTAAAAATGTAAGTAAAGGGCCGGTCCCGTGGCTCAGCGGTTAAGTGCGCGTGCTTCGCTACTGGCGGCCCAGGTTCACATCCCGGGCACGCACCGAGGCACCACTTCTCCGGCCATGCTGAGGCTGCGTCCCACATACAACAACTAGAAGGATGTGCAACTATGACATACAACTATCTACTGGGGCTTTGGGGAAAAAAAAAGGAGGAGGATTGGCAACAGATGTTAGCTCAGAGCCAGTCTTCCTCAGCAAAAAGAGGAGGATTAGCATGGATGTTAGCTCAGGGCTGATATTCCTCACAAAAAATAAAAAATAAAAATAAGTAAAGTAAAATAAACAAAGTGAAATGTTTAATACCATCTCTTTGGATTAAGTCCTTTACCTCTCTGCATGTTACTTTCTTCACTTATGAGATGGCAATAATCACACCACCTTCAAAGGACTGTTAGGAGGATAAAGCAAATGTAGTGTTTCTTTAAAGCTTTGTAAACCATAAAGCGTGCTGATTTCATGGAAATCAGGAATTTCATGTATTGTCCATTTTAGCCACCTGCTTAAATGTAACAGAGGGAGCCAACATGTCGAACCTGCAAACAAAAGTGAGCCATGCAGGTTTACTGGATTTATCTCCACAAACATGCAGGCATCTCCACTGATGACCAGCGAAGGGAGCGCTAAACTGATGTTAACGGTGGATCTGGCTGGAAGGAGCACATGTGCAGAAACTGCACTTACAGGACATCCTCTAAGCAGCTCTAACTTAGTGAGCACCCTGAATCCAGCAAAGATGGATACACACTTGTCTAGGCAGCAAGCATTTACAGTGCCTGAATCGGGACTGTTGCCCTCAAGAAGATTCCAAACAGTTCACGAGAAGAGTCATGATTTGATACATGTTTACCGGGGAACACAGTGGGAGCGGTCCACCCTGGCAGGGAGAAGCATTTTGTTACTGTCTGTTTAGAATGGCCAGCACACGGTGAGAATAAAAATAAGACTGACCTTTAGTAGGTTTTCTCAGGTTTTTAAATTTCTCTGTAGGCAACACACACCCTTACTGCCTGTACTCAGGGCAGGTCGCCCCACCCCCACCACCCTGGTCACCGCTGCGTGGCTTTAACGAGGATACAAGAAAAGATGTGACAGAGCCATAAGAGAGGCATGACCCAGGGGCCACAGGTGAGGCAGAATGGGTAAAGAAAACACACCAACACAGACTTCTTCACCTAACTCACAGAGGTGAGCAAGAGAAGGAGTTACTCCAGACTTACCGATGACCAAACACCACACGACTTCCAGAAGGATAGGGACCAGCCAAAGGCTCAGACATAGAGCATACCTTGAAAATGTTTCTTCTGGCAAATTCCTCATTTGTCTTCCTTCACTGTGTTCTTCCGGTGTTGAGTTACTGTCTCCATCTCTTAACCTATTAATTATTGGACAGGAGATTAAATACGGGGAGAAGGAGAGCTCCTGAATACGAGAGAGAACAATGTCTTCAGTTGACTGGGAAATCAGGACTCTCAAAATGGCTAGGATTCCCGATATCCACAGTTGAACAGTGCTCACAGATGCCTAAAAGAAAGAAAATAAATGAGTTACAGCTAAAGAAAAAAGAGGATTAAATTTTTCCTGATTGCCAGTTTCATGAATGAAAATTATCCCTATTATACCATTCTGCCAATAAATCTCTCTATTAATGGTTCTCAAAGTGTGGTCCCAGACCAGGAGCATCAATAGCATCTGGGGACCTATGTAAAATGCAAATTCTCAGGCTCCACCCTGGCCCAGCAGAGCCCCCAGGTGACTTGGACAAACCCTGCTCTGCAGGGTTGTGGCTCCAAGACACCATCATGAGGCGAGATACTCACCATTGTATCTGGAGTGACAAACATACTTCGTAAAAGCATGTCCACAGGGCGGAGGGAGGAAGGGGCCAAGATCTCAAATAAAGTGTTCAACACTCCAAGGGCCTCATGAGAATCAATGTACATCTGTTGCAATTAAACATCACAAATGTTTTGCCGTAAGCCAATAAAAATGCCAACAGTTATATTTCAATCTAGTATCTCAAGGTCAAATGACCCTGACCATCCCATCATTACCACCTCGCATTTAAATGCGTTTTAACTTTAGTAAGTGAACCAAGCAAATATTTTTTAGAACAACACTGTAACAGCTATGTTTTTTCCACAAGGGAAATCCCTTCATTTAGATTTTTATTATATAAACAATATGCTTTCTGTACAAAATTCAAATATATAAAAGTATGGAAAAAATCAAATGGAATTGCACCACCCTGATACAATCACCATCAACATTTTGGGAACCAGCCTCTCATGCATCTCTGTATACATGTATGTTTTACCCAAATGGGGTATCAGACACACTATGCCTTTTTTTCTTTGCTTTACCTGCACCCCATCCCTACTCCACCAATTAGTAACAAATGTTAACAAACTGGTATATTTCTTTCTTAACTTTCTCCACATTCCTACAACCATACATCCACACACATGTAGAGGATATACGTATTTTAAGTTGTTTTGAAAAATCATATTATAAATGTTTCTGCGTTTTTTCCTTAAAAATACAATGGAGAACTCCCAAGGCAACAGGTTTTAAAATCTAACATTATTTTTAATGGATGCAAAATATTTCAAATTAAGTCTCCACCACAATGTATTCAACCCCTCCCCAATCGATGGGCACTGTTTCCAACTTTTGTCACTACTAACGACTGTGTCTATACATAGTAAAAATCTCTGCAAACAGATGTGATTTTCAAGGTGCAGATCTCAACACCATACAGCGCTCAGCCATACCCTAACAGTAACAATCTGCACCCACCAACTCTGCTTCTCTCCAAGTTCTCTGGGGAACCCACCATGCCCACAGCCGGGACCCACCGGTTATGCAGCCAACCCCACCCTGTGTCTGGTGTCTGCTCAGGGACATCACGACTGCAATTTCTGTCCTGCACCAGCCACTTCTCCTCTTCTTTTGCCCTTGGTGTATACACAGGCCCTCCCCTCTCCCAACTCAACCCTCTACCGACCCCTCTTTCCTCCTCCAGCTGCCGCCCCACATCTATTCCCTCTTATTTATTTATTTTTTTGAGGAAGATTAGCCCTGAGCTGACATCTGTTGCCAATCCTCCTCTTTTTGCTGAGGAAGACTGGCCCTGGGCTAACATCCGTGCCCATCTTCCTCCACTTTATATGGGACGCCACCACAGCATGGCTTGATAAGCGGTGCGTAGGTCTGCCGAAGCGGAGGACGTGAACTTAACTGCTACACCACTGGGACGGCCCCTATTCCCTCTGAGAGTAAGTCTCCTTCGATTCCTCTCACTAACACACTTCAGCCTGGCTTCTGCTCCCTCGGCTCCACCAAACTGCTCCCAGTGACATCCGTGCTGCCAAAGGCAGGTTAGCTCCCAGGGCTCATTTACTTGGCCCATCAGCAGCTCACAGCTGATCCCTCCCTCTTCCACGAAACGCCTTTTTTGCTTGGCTTGAAGAACACCACACCTGCCTGTTCTTCCTTCTCCCGCACTGGCTGTTCCTTCCCCATCTCCTCCGTGGGCTCCCCTGCACCCCTCTAGCCTCTAAGCTGGGGCTGCCCTGGGCTCAGAGCTCAGCCTTCTCCTCCTCCCCAGCTACATGGGGTCTCACGGTGACCTTGTCCGGTCTCAGATGTTTACCTCCTGCCCAACTCTCTCTGGACAACCCCAGACTCATATATCTAAAGGCCTGCTTCAGCCTCCCCATGGTGCCTACTGGGTATCCCAATGGAACAAGCCCAGACCAGGCTCTGATCTCCTCTGGAAACCCGCTCCTCCCACAGTGTCCCCCACCTTGAAGAGAGCACAACCTCACCTTACCCTGAAATCACCTGCAGGCCTCTCCTCTCACATCCCACATCTAAGCCATCAGCAAAGCTTACTAGTTCTACTTTTAAATTCTATCCAGCAGATGACCACTTCTCATCACTTCACTCCACCCCCCCGGTCCACACCACCCCCGTGCCTCCCTGCTCTGCCCTCATCGGCCCCCCAAATCTAGTCTCAACTCTCAAATCACACCATGCCACTCCTTTGTACCAAACCCTCTGAAGGCTTCCCAAAGTCCTCCACACTGGCCAGAAAGATCCTATATGACCCCTCTCTTACCCAGGCCCCTTCCCCTCTCCCCATTGATGCTCCCTCCACCCACATCAGCCTCTTGCTGTTCCTCAATCCTAACAGTGATGTTCCCACCTCAGAATCTGCACTGCTGTTTTCTGTCTGGAAAGCTCTTTTCCCGGGTATCTACTAGGCTCATCCTTTACTTCCTTCAAGTTCACTCACACATCAATAAACTTACCAATGCAATCCCACCGTGACACACCCAGCTCTCTTCTCTCCTTCATTTTCTAAACAGTACTTATCATCTGACATTTTATACACTTTACTAGTTTATTTTTCCGTTGTCTGTCTCCTCCACCCTCCATCCCAACAAAACTTTCACTCCAAGAGGGCAGGGTTTTTTATTGGCTCTGTTCACTGGTGTATCTCTGCTAGTACCTGGAATAGTGGCTGGCACTATTTCTGAATGTAACATGTACCTGTGCTTAGCTACCTGGCAGGTTTTCACACAATTTCACAGTGGCAGAAATTAAGTTGAGCATTTAGCATGCATTCGGCCTCTAACCTCCACCTTCCTCAGATTGCATCCATGATAAGCAAGAAAATGAAATAAAGCTTATAGAGTAGTACTCTGAAACTATTTATCTACAGGCATGGAATCCATGACTACATTAAAACACCAAATCCACCAATTTATTAAAACTGCCATCTGTCAATCTCACCAGAAGCCAAGACTCCTCTCCCTCTGTCTAAGTGGCCCCAGGATAACAAGCCCGTTACAAAATCAGGATGAGGCTGAAGTTATGAAGACAGTAACTACAATGCAGTGTGCCTACAGCTTTCCACCGAATGCCAAGAACCACGAACACTGTGTATTATCCAGAGTACTTGCTTCCCTAGCCAGGATGATCAAGATGAACAAACAGGTATCTGCTGACTGCATCCAAAGCGCTTAAGACCCAGAGTTTTGCCAGCAGCTGGTGAGGTTTCCTGGAGGGGCCACCTTCAGCATGCCCCTGCTGCCCTATGAAGCCCCCACCCAGGTTACAAAGGTGTTGCTGCAGCAGGTACAGAGCATCCTGTCCTCTGACACCTGGGTGGCAGACACGGTTCAGAAACGAGGTGATTATTGGGCTCCACCCTAAATGGCATAGCCAGACCATTTCCTTTCACTGAATCTCTGGAAACAACCAATCGCATCATTTGATTACAGAAATTCTGATTAAACGATGGATAACTGCTAAATTACTTTATAAATAATAAGGAAAAACAAACACCCACAGATCAAACAAAAACGTCTGATTGACCAGAATGAGGGAAGCAGTGTTGTAAAACAGGAGAGAATACGAGCTCTGGAGCCAGACTGGCCTAATCCTAGTCCCAGTACTTTCCAGCTGTGCACCTTTGGGTAACACAGACAACATCTCTGAGCCCCGCGTTCCGCACTTGTAAAGCAAGAGACAATAGCAACCTGAGAGGGTCACTGAGAGAATAAATGAAAAATCCCTTGGCCCATGACCGGCACTGATAACTATCATAAAATGAATCTATTATGATTTAATGAAAAGCCAATCAACCAGTGCCCACCTCCTACAAGGATCTTCACCCACTTACAAATGTGTTGCAATGGCTCCACAACAACAACAACACAAGGCAGGGTGACAAACCTGTTGCTTGGCTAACATCGGGAGGATGATGTCGGCTATCTGTCGAGACAGCCGTTTCCATTTGTCTTCGTTCTCCTTGTGGCACTGCTGCAGGACTAGAATAAACATCTCCAATACCTGCAAGGAGTGTACGGGCACAGTCATTAAGGCTCCCGGCCGAGTCTCCTGTCCATCACCACACACTCCATCTCACACTGATCCCAGCTCAGCTGAAAGACTCCAGGATCCAAACCAACAGGGTCTCCAGTGAGGGCCTGACGAACTGGGTGCAACCCTGGCCCTGGGACATGTGAGATGTGGGGAAACCAGAAGAAGATGCAAGGGGCACGGAAGCAAACTCCTCAAGGGTACGGTCAAGCTGCACACTACTCAGGATGACTCGCTATCATTATTATTTCTATGGAAATTACAAGACTTCACAATCAGAGAAAAGGCACAAAAAGAAAATCACACTCATATTAACCTTTGGCTAAACACAAACACAGCCTGGACTAAACTATTCTGCAGATGCCTCACGACTTTTGTATACATTAATTTCAGGTCTGCGTTCTTTGCAAAGATAATCCCCCACTGAGCAGTACTTACTGTCAGAAGAGTCATATGTGGTTGAGCACGAGTTCATTAGTGCTCATTTCTAAACAGAGATATATCTAAAGGCCTGTGCTTGTAAATCAAGTTTTATTGGCACACCGTCATACCCTTTGGTGAACATACTGACTAGGACTGCTTTTGTCCACAACAGCAGACGTGAGAAGTTGCAGACACCACATCGCCTGCAAGGCTTTAAAATATTTACCTTCTCGTTTAGAGAAAAAGTTGCCGACCTGGTCTATAAAATATAACTACTATAAAGAAAGAGACATACCAATTTAAGCCCACTCTCTCTACAGCCTGCCCAACTGTCCCTCCCCACAGCTACCTTCTTGGGCAGAGCTTCTACTACACGAGGGAAATCTGCACTTAATTCCGACTCCCCTTAACTAAGACAAGCCAACCCTCTCTGTTCTCTCCTAAACCAGGCCGAGAACTCTTGGAAAGCCACTCTCTAGGCCTCCCATCAACACAGCATGTGTGCCAAGAGTCAGCTGCTAGTTTTCAAACCTCTTTACGGTAGCTGTACTTTTTATTGTAATTATGAGATTTAATTAAACATTAAGCACTTAATTAAATATTATCCAGATTAACCAAAATGAGAATGCACAAAGAAAGTGTTTCTATGAGAAAAGCTTGTGATTTTATAAAGATTCAAAGACAAATAGCTAAAAAGAATCATCAAAATAAGTGCAGGCTGGGCAACTGCACCAGCAAAAAGAGAGGAGTCATTGAAAAGCCACGTTTCTGCACTCAGGCTGCCTCAAACTATCTGAAATTCTCGCTCCACCTTCAGGAAAACAAAGCCAGAAATCAGCTCAAAGAAAAAGACCTGGGCCCTACATCAAAATAGTGGTAAATAAATGTATAAATAACAGCTTTAAGTTATTTCAAATTTGAGCTCTTTTAAATTATTTTTTAGAATTCTACCATTTTGATCAATGTTGTCAATTAATTGATTTTTGGTCCTCATTTTGGAAAAGAGGGCCTCCACCATATTTACTCCCTTGAAAGATCTTGTGACTGTCAGCTGGGTGTAGCTGTACTGCTTTACAGACAGACCCCACCTAACCTTCCATCTCCCAGGCGTCTCCCCAGCCTGAGAGCCCAGGGCTGGCACAAAGCAACACTCATGATGAACCAACAGCAGGGCCTCGTGACACTTCCTTCTGTCCTCGCAGGGACAATGAAGTATCAGTGACCATTCCACGTCTCCTCTCACCTGATGGTACTGGATGAGCCTCAGTAACATCGACACCACCACCTCTTTTTGGGTTTCAAGCTCTTTTCCTGCATCAGCTTTATTGGTTCCTCTTAATACAAAGAGGTCGTGGACAATGGGCTGCAGAGCTGGTATGGCTGTGGGTGCAAAAGGGCATGCTAAGAAGGTAGTATGTAACACTTGCATCTGGAAGACAGAGCTTAACATCTCCAAAATATTTTCAAGAAATAAAGAAAACCCTAATCCATACTAGGTTTATGATAAGGGATAAATTAAGGTTATCAATGGCTGTGGAATTATCAGTATACCTTCATGGAAGGCCACGGTCTTCCTCTGATACTTACTGATAATTTTGTGAAATCTTACAAAACAAAATAAAATCAGGGTTTCTGTAATGTGACATCACTTCTGACAAAAAGAGACACAAATTCAAAGTCAAATTCAAAATAATAAAACCTTCCAACTAAGTAAAATAGCAACATTCTATTCTCATACATAACGGACTTACAGATTTACCTGAACAGATGACAAATGCTTCTTCAACAGAAAACATTTAGTCAAAGTATTATCAGATTTCTACGCTGTTTTAAGTAATAAGGTAAAGGGTTTTCCCCACAAGTCTTGTCTTTATCCAAAACAGCAAAGTACAGTCATGCGTCACTTAATGATGGGCATATGTTCTGAGAACTGCATCATTAGGCAATTTTGTCGTTGTGCAAACATCATAGAGTGTACTTACACAAACCTAGATGGTACAGCCTACTACACACCTAGGCTTCACGGTACTAATCTCATGGGACCACCATCATATATGCAGTCCATCATTGACTAAAATGTTATGTGGTACATGACTGTAAATTCTGTGGTCTAATACCACCACATGAATAAACTAAGAAATGCCTTTCATTGGGAAGGGTTCAGCCCAATCATGTCCCCAAGATTAATGACTGGCACGCTGTCTCACCCTAGTGACACGCACCACAGGAATAATCACCCTCAGTGACATGCATCATGGGCACACTCGTCCTCAGTGACAGGCACACAGGCACATACCCTCAGTGACATGCACCATGGGCACACTCGCCCTCAGTGACATGCACCAAGAGTACACTCTCACCCCGGTGACATGTACACACAGCACACTTGCTGACTTTTCCACAGATGACCTAGCTTTCTACCAGAAAGTAGGGCTTGGCTGCCCATCAATTTTCTATCCAAAGATCCTCTAATCCATGAAACCTTATTCATCCCTCTGTTTGACATTTTCACTTTCAACCACATCCAGTGACCCTAAAGTCCATTTATGTAGAAACATGTACTTTCACTGAGGCATGAACTTCAGCCCTTGTGAGGCCGTGGCAAAGGTGACTCTAGCTGGTGTGGAAGTTGAGACGGCACCAAGCCCCAATCTTTCAACACAGCTCGGTTATCTGCTCTATTGCAAGTACCCTGAAAGGAGAACCCTATGTGCGGCAGCACTGTTCTCACATCTGGGGTTTGCAAAGGTCTTAGGAGGCATCCCTGAAAAAAAAAAACGCCTACAGATTCCTGACAATGGAGCCAGAGAGGAGTCAAGAGGAAAATGCTGGAAGATCAGTTTAAAAAGTTCAAAGAAAGATTTACAGCTCATTCTTAAAACCACACGAAGTCATTCCACAGGTTGGAAGGAGGCTGCCTGAACAGCTGACCATTTTCTGTGGTCCTCATTTAAGCTCCTATAAAATAACCAGGCAAAACTGAAGGTCCTGAATCAAGGCCAAACTATAACTTCTAATACCACTGGATAATAAATCAAGTATCCTTACATAAGTTGGATTTTTAAATTTTCGTGTTTTGTATGGATAGACAAGAGTATTTATGTCAGACTCTATCTGTAACTTAGATCATCTTATTGTTCCTTATATTTTTACCTAAGTAGATTATAAACTCCTGAGAGTAAAGAATGTGCTCTCTTCTTTTTTTAACCTCTCTAACCAATGTATGCACACACACACATGCACACGCACAGATCCCACAGAACACAGAGCAGTTGTGCACACGGTGGGAAGCTGATGTACTAAGACTAACACTGTCAAGCACATCATGATTACTGAGGACCACAGTGAAAGACAGGTCCCGTTACCATGTGTCACAGCCTTCCTCCCACTGGCCATGATGCCATCACAGAGCTGAATGATTTTAGGAATTCCAATGATCTGTTTTGAATGATAGCGTTCATAAGATAGTAATACCAGGAAGAAAAAGATGTTCGGAATAATTGCCTCTGATTCCCTAGAAACAAAAACATCCATTTAGATACTTTCTTTTAAAATTAAGATACATAACCAATATAAACAACATGAAATTACTCATGATTCAAAGTTGAGAGAGATCAAGTGAGAGAAAGGGAGAGAGTGAGGCGGGGAGAGAGTGCACATTAAGCTAAAGGAGCCTTAGTGATCTAATTTAGTCCCAACATCATCACGCTTTCCGGTCTATCAAGGACGTCCACCCCGCCCACTTGGAGAGGTTGGGCAGTTGGCAGGGCTAAGGCAGAGCTCGAGAAAGCACCCAACAGCACTGGATACCCAGAGGTACAATCTTAGTTCTCCTTCTGCCCCTTCACTCCACAGTTGAAGAAATTGAGACTAAAAGGGGAAAAAGTAACTTGCCTCCAGTCACAGTCAACATGTGGCTTAACTAGAATAAGGAACGGTCTGCAGACCCAAAGGGCGCTCAGAACACTTTCCTTCTGCACAACATTTCCCTAACTATTCATTCAGTAGTTGAGAAACTAAAGAATTTTAATTTTCAATCATTATATACCTATAGCTGGCATAGGAGGAAATATTAAAACCTTACTTTCTAGCAAGGAAACACTGCAATTAATACAAGTGAAGTGCATAATAATTATTTACTAAGATAACCATATCTAAAAAATGTTTTCTCTAAGATTTACAAAAATTAGTGTTCCATCAGATGAGATTTCTTTTAGCAATTATCATAATTAAATGCTTTGAAACACGAAATGAAAACTGACAACATATGTGATTATCAGATGCAAAACTACTTCTAAGCAAGTCTTCAGATACTTATTAACTTTTAAAAGAAACAAAAATGCACAGCATGTTAATCAGGTTTCCATTAAAAAAAATACCTAGCAAAAACGCCTAACAATCCTTTAAAGTAAATGTTCATTTAAATAATCTAAAACTACACGTAAGTACGTGACAAAGACAAGAAATTTAAAATAATGAAATGCTATTACCTGAACTGGCCCACTTCAATGTATTCAAACTGCTTCAGCACAAATCCAATAAACACCTATAGGCAGGAAAATAAAACCTTCACATCAATAATTAAAATGTGCAAACTAGTTTACTTTTCTTTCCAGTTATTTCTGTAAATTTTTAACAAGTTTCCTGACAGTAGATAAATTTGTTTGTATACAAGAACTCAAATGTATTCTGTCAGACTAGATAATTTCAGGACGCTTCCAGAAATCCCTTTAAACACACTCACTGAACCCTGAGGTGAGACCTCTTTGGAAAAACAAATAATAAATTCCAGGAGACATCAGGCAGTACCCTCTAGACACATCTGGGGGACTCGTTTGTTCCAGTGCATGGCAAACCAAGCAGCACAGATTTCCTGAAACTGGTTTAGTACTAAAATGCCCAAATTAGTCAATCTTCTCCCTCCCACACCCTGACATTCAAAGGAGCCCGATACTGAGGGGGTGCTGAGTGGTGAGAGACGGCCTTGACGAGCACAGGCAGTATGTTAGGACAGGATAGAGCCAGTTTTACATCAAACTCTGTTCCAAGCATTCATCTGCTTTCTCCAACCTGAAGCATGGAACTTTCATCTCCACTCCACTGTTTTCTTTTAGCCCCTGGGCATGATACAGACACACAGCAGGTACTCAATAAATCACACCTGAATTGAGTTCAACAGTCTACCTGTTCTAGTTTTCCATCCTTGTTCATAAAAACTGTCACTATACTGAATCCTAAGAACTGGGGAGAAACGGCATGAGTGATAAAAGCAAATTAGAACAAAGGTGAGGCGAGAGCATCCACAGCAAGAAAAACCTAATGTTGCCAATAGGAGGTTGCTGGGAATTGCTTTGTTGGAATGAGGTGGAAAGTGCTGGGACCCAGAAGAAGCACAAGCTACAGATGAATTCAACCATCTGCAGAGACAAGCATGCGGGGAGAACGCTGAGGCTATCTTCTCTCAACGTTTAAGTACGGAGTGGAGAGTTTAGAAAGACAGAAGAAAGCAACAAAAATTATTCCATTTTTGAGAAAAGGCTCTATGTAGAATGACTAAAGAAAGAATTTGATAAAAGTCAAGTCTATCTGACGATTCTATGCTAGAGTGGGGAGTTGTTTGTTTTCTTTGTCTACTAAAGATAGCCCCAAAAGAGACCTGTCTACAACTATCAAATGAGAAAACCAGTTACTACCTATGATGAGTCAGAACTGGGGAAATGTGAGGAAAACGTGGACTGCAGTCTTTGATGTGTTCTCGAATCAATGGCTCTGGTTTCCCCTTGGAGCTGAGGCTTCTTCCCAGGAAGCCCCGGAAGCCCCCTCATTCCATACGCTCCTGTCACGCACCCCATGCGCCTGCCTCCTTCTCCAGCCCACCGCTTCGGGCAAGGGCTTCTCCTCACCCAGCCTTCTGCCTTGTGTCAGAGGAAAGAAAATAACATCCCCCAGTGAGTGTCTTCCCCAAAGGAGGAAAAGGACCTTTCGGACAATTTTCTTCTGATAACTGGAGCAAAAGAAATATGAGTGAAAATGTCCAGCCAAGGCAAAGCGCCCCCTTCAAGCCCTCTTTCATCAGAAGTTAAACCCCCTCAATACCACTTGTGGGGAAATCAGCATCTTAAACGTGTTTCCTTCTTTCTCCTGGGGAAACAGATCCTTTAAGGTGAGTGACGGTGCTGACAGTATCTATAGACACATTTATGTCTAGAAGGAAATGGAAAATTGTAGTATTTCCTAACTCAAAAAATTTCTTACCTCACATAGGAAAGTAGCCCAAGATCACAGTCCAAAAATGACAGTCACATTTTGATGACTTAAAGGCAACTTTATCTGTAGTGAATTTACCTGCCTTTAAGAGAATATGCATCACAAAGCTGTACAACTCCCCAGAGCGGCAACCCCATGAGGAGGGTGGGCAGCTGAGAGTCCCACCTGATGAAAGTGAGTGCAAATACTTGTGCCAGGGTCAGACAGCCACCCACGAGGGACTCCAGGAGCACAGGTACCAGTTACTGTCTCGTTAGATCACATTCCTTTTTAAAGAGGTGAGCTAACCTTAGATTGCTTGAAAGTGAAAATCATAACTGATAATCTGTTTAAAATAGGTCTCTGGATTTTGCAAAAATGTCCTCCAAAACAATAAATCTTAATTACATCTCACAATTTAAATTGAAATTACCATGGAGCAGGGGAAGGTGAGGGAATGGGAAAAACCTTTGGCAAATTTGTAAAGGCTAACCCTAACACAGCCTAATACAGACTGAGGAGGGCTCGGGTGAGGATGCCAACGCTTGCTGAGGCCTGTATGTGCCAGGCATTCTGCATCAACTAGTGCATGAAACAGATTAGACGCAGCAACGGTGGGGAAAAAACAAACTGTACATTTCTTTAAGGTAGATTTCAGTGTCTTTTTAAGATAATTTTTATTAAATTAAGAACAGGTAAGGTAGATGAAAGATAAAAGTGACAAACCTGATCTGAATCCAGAAGACAGTAATTAACTCGTAACTGAACCAGCTGTGCCAATAAATCCAAAACCTGCTTCTGTAACTGCACAGACGTTGTTGTTGTGTACTGTTTTAAAGCTTTTATAACAAGAGGTTCAAATAAACGAATGTGATTATGAATAGCATTCTACAAGAAAAAAAGAAAGAAAGAATCCATGAGTGAGTCTTCAACTAAAAGCTTCAAGCAACCAACCTGAAAAGTCTCAAGCTCGATTTTCCTTCAAGTATTAAAGCAGCCACGCGTTCACCTGCTGGCTTCCGTTTACCTTGTCTGCACGGTTCTTTGTGACACTTGTGAGGTTTGTCTTCAGTTGGGTAGACACTTTCTGGAGTACATCAAACCACCTGCCGGATAGAAAAAAAAGGCGAGCAAAGAATACCCTTAAATACTCTCCTGTGTACTCAACTATACCCCAGGTCAAACTAATGCATCTTCACAGAATCAGAACACTTCAAAGTCAGAAAGAACTTTCATGGCCACTCAATGTAGCGGCATCATGCTCTTCTTTTAATGAAGAGAATTACAGTAAACTGAGAGTTTACAGTTGACTGACAGCCGTCAAGTCTTGTCACCTGGAGCAGGCTACTCAACACAGAGCTTTCCTCTGCTACAGGAAACTCACCACTCAGCCCAGTCTGTAGTGGGGCTAGAAAGGTGACAGTCATTGGACAGATTCAGTGATTTAGAAAATATCACTTGATTTTCTTAGAAAAAAGTGTCTTTAAATATTTACATCAATTACACACTTCTCTTTTTAAGAAATACATACAAAATTAAATGACAGTAATACACACATTCACACTTGCTTGTTTTTTTTTTTTATACCCCTATGAGTGAACAAAGCATTTAAAGAGCCTTGTTCCTGAGACCTGGATATTCAGTAAGCGCGTCATCAACATAAAGCCCAGAATATGGGCATTTTCCTTGGTTCCTGATTCCACCATTTTAACTGCACCTGTTTTATCACTATATCTATCAAAGGAAAAACAAGGAATTCTATTGTTACCATACCGAGCAATACTTCAAACATCTGCTAATAATTAAGGTAATTTAAGAAACAACTACTGTATTCCAGGCATCAAACACATAACCATAAATTTACATGAAGAGACTTTTAGCCATAAAGTTACAAAATACAAAGTAATATTATCCAAGACTCTTCTATGCCCCCCAAATACCTTTACATACCAGCACCACTGTGCCATGTGGAAGCTGGTCTTTCCCCTTAGTTATAGACCCAAAAAGTGCCACCTACACAAACCACCTCACTATAAAGGAAAAAGTCGTTTATGAGCACGGGGAAATAATAACGTGCTTCAAATACATGAGGACATTACATATGGCCGTTCTGGCTTGTTGAGACCATTTGGCAGTGAGAGCTGGCTGCTTCACAGGGAGCCCACTTGGTATTCCTCTTCCTCCAGCTCAGCCACTCTGAGATGGTATAATCTCCCAGATCCCATCTCACTCACTGGACCACACACTTCTTTGAAAGCAGGGCCATGCCTTCAGCATCTTTGCAGCAACCAAATTTTCTAGAATTCTTTGAACACAGTAGACGACTATTAGAAGATGTTGGCTAATTTATTTTTATGTTTTATAAATTATTCACTGCTTGCTCCTTCGTGTTTCTACCAAAGATGGGTTCCGGACACTACTGCCACAGCCAGGACAGGCGCACTGTTACCCTGAGGTGTCGTGGTCCTGCTCTGCCTGCACCATGTTCCTCAGGCTGGCGTCAGCTAAGGCCTGGGTGAAGTGGGTGTACGGAGCCATGAAGCAGTAGTGGTACAAGCCTGGCCTCACGCTGGAAGAGCCAAGGCGCTGTGCTCGGCCTTGGGACTTGCTGGGGTTAGAAGATAAGCCATCAAACTGGGAGGCCAAGTTTGTCCCAAAGAGAGTCTTCAACAACTAGAGGGAAAGAAGTGAAGCCATCAACATTTGACTTAATGTAGCATGAGCAACACTTTAAGAATCTCCCACACAAATATCAAATCCATCTATAAATAACTAGATATGTTAGCAAAAATTCATTGTGAAATTCTTGTTGAGAAGCACTATTAATCTTATGAGACTGCTGTTGTGAAGTGCTGTTTATACCTTAAACAAGAACCCTTGTAGTTTTAAGTCTCTCTGTGATTTTAAATGAGACTGAGTATTCTTCACAAAAACCTGGAGGGATACTAAGACAACAGTTAAGTAATGAGAGTTCAGCAGAACTTCTAATATCCTCTGCCCTCCACGGTGAGGAGGCCTCCTCCTCCAGAAGAGTGAGGGAAAAGAATCCCTTTGGCCCAATAAGGAGTGAGCAAAGGACTGACAGATGGGGCTGCTGGACACACCACCAGCACCACCTTCTAAATGACAAGTAGCACTATATCATCCTGTCTGAAGTAAAGGGCTTAAAAGAAAAGCACAGGAAACTACTTTGTTACCTGTTGAACACACACAGTCGCCATCATTGGTTCTCGACTGAAGCATGATTTCAGGTATCCCAAAATCTCTTCAACACACTGGGAAAGAGTACGTAGTAAGACATTAAAGTAACTGACTCACAGAAGACTTACTATTGTTGTGAATCCTAGACAGAAATCACAGACAAAAGACAGCTTCCATTTAAATTGTGTATATTAGTAAACATCAGAGGAAAATGAGAGGAAGGTTTTCAATTTATCATTGTGAACAGAGAAAGTCAATAAAAAGTATTGAAACCTAAGTAGCTATATTTCAACCATTCTTCCATGCATTTATATATTCATTCATTCCTTGTCTCAAGCTTCAGCAATCATTCATCACGTGTCTACCATCCACTCAGCATCCAGCCCTGTTCTCAGTGCAGGAATTCAGAGGGTACAAAGGAGTCGAAAGTCCTGCATCTTGGAGCCCCTGCAGATGTTCAGCTGAATGTAATACATAATACATTATGTGTGATTTACTACAAAAAGTCCTAGAAGTGTCTTACAGCAATCTGCAAAAATGACCAAAATGACTGCCTTCACTTGACTATTCTCACAAATTACTTCTACCATCCTCAAAAATGAGATCTAAGGGGTCTGATATCCTCTTTAAGAATCAAGAAGGACGAAGACACGAACTCTCAGGACACCACCAGTCCAGGCATTCCATATCAACACACACCTCCTCACTACCTCCCTAGTCACCAGCCACTGCTCTCATCAGCTTGGCTGAAAATCACACCAACTAGACTTAAGCTGTCTCTCACTTCATTTGTTTGATATAATTTCCCGTACTAAAAAGCAATAAACTTTCGATGGTTTCAAATACTCAAGGATCATATATTTTTAAAATACTGATTTACTCTAAAATTAGAGTCTAAACGTTCAAGGTGGTACTTTGCAGGGTTGAATTTGTCATGTCACTTTTTGTTTTCACTAGCTCATAGCAGATATCTAATATATGCTAACTGAAAGAATTACAACTAGAGCCTCTCAAATCACAAATTTGTCTAACAAAGGACGCTCTCTCTTAACAAACATGTATGGATGGTTGGTACGCACCAGAAACTGCAACAGGCACTGAAAATAGCTGAGAGAAGAATGCTGTTAGTGGCCTTCTGAGAGTATACAGGGTAACAGAGAAACATGTCCCTGGCACAAATGTTAACATATATTATGGAGAGACTTCCACTCCTGGCCAAAACGAGGTAAGAGGGACCAGATTTACCCTCCACCCAATCTACAAAAAGAACCCAGATACAATATATGAAACCACGGTTCCAAGACACTGAACATCAGGGACTGAAGAAGAGTGACCCCATGAGATGTGAAACAAATGAGGTGAGCCCTACGACTGCCCCAGCTCACTGCCCTAAGACTTTCCAGGTCATGGCACAAGGAAGATGGACAGAGCAGAGCCCAGGGGACACCACAAGTTGAGGTGGAGCTGAGAGCCCAGGGAAACTGAGACAGTGAGGGTTCACAGGACAGAGAAACAGAGAGGAGAGACCTGCGCAGAGAAAACCCTGGAGATCTGGGGAAGGACCCCTGAGTATTCAGCAGGGAACTGATCAATAAGCGTGTGTGAGGAAACTACCCACAGGCAGGGAAAAATCATCAGAAAGGGTTAGAAGGAGCAATGCTTGTGCTCACACAGGGCTGGTAAAGGTTACTGTTCTCAACAGCCAGACTGGGTAGAGTACCCAGGAAGTTCTTGCCTCAGTGGTGGGAATAATTAGCCCTAAACTAGGCACTGCTCCAACCATCTAACATCATAAAAAAAAGACTCAAGAGTAAACTATTTCCATATAACTTAACTGTATCTCAGAATAAAGCTCAAGAAAATTTACAGGGGGGCACAGTGGTTAAGTTTGGCGCTCCGCTTCGGTAGCCTGGGGTTCACAGGTTCAGATCCCAAGTGCGGACCTCCACACTGCTCATCAAGCCATGCTGTGGCGGCATCCCATATGCAAAATGGAGGAAGATGGGCACGGATGTTAGCTCAGGGACAGTCTTCCTCAAGCAAAAAGAGGAAGATTGGCAACAGATGTTAGATAAGGGCCAATCTTCCTCACACACAAAAAAGATTTACAGGAATACAAAAACGCCTAGCACCCAACAAAGTAAAATTCACAAGGTCTAACATCTGATCAAAGATTATAAGGCATACAAATAGGCAGGAATACATGATGCATAATAAGGAGTATAATCAATCAATCAAAAACCACTCAGAACGACAGGATTTTAAAATTAGCAGAAAGGACATTAAAAGTTATTACAACTGTATTCTATGTGCTCAAAAAGTTAATTAGAGATATAGGAGATAAAAAGATTCAAATCAGACTTTTAAAGATAAAAAGTACAATGTTGGTGATGAAATATACACTGGATAGGATTAATATCAGATTAGACACTGCAGAAGAAAAGATTAGAGAACTTGAAGACATAGCAATGCAGACCATACAAAATGAAATACAGAGATAAAACAATCAAAAAATTGAAGAGCACATCAGTGAGCTATGGGACAACTTTAAGCAACCAAATATGCAGGTAATTAGAGTCCCCTTAGGAGAGAAGAAAAAGGAGTGGGCAGGGGCAAAAAAAATATTTGAAGAAATAATGGCCAAAAATTTCCCAAACTTCAAAAAAACTATAAAACCACAGATCTAAGAAGTTCAACAAACCCAGGTACAAGAAACATAAGGAAAGATACATCAAAATCAAATCATTCAAAACCAGTAAAATCTTCAAAGAAGCCAGAGGAAACATATGATATGGGAGTGATAAGGAGTTACTCGCAAAAATGTATACGAAATAATGCCCCCAAAATACTTCCACACAATAAATTTCAATTATGTAAAAATTGAGTATGGAATAAACAAGGTCTAAAAGAGCAGAAAAATAAGACAAGTATCTGTCAAGAATGTGAAATTATGATTATGTTTCATTTCTAATGTTGGTATTTAGAAAAACAAACAAAACTATTCTACTTTTTATTCCAAAATCTGTCTTTGCCTTTATCTGTAATACCCAGTTAGGCTCACAGAAATCTGAGGAAAACTTGCTCCCACATTTTGCCAGGCCGCACTCACCTCTTCCAAGCTCTAAGTGTGGCTCAGACCCTTGGTGCTGATGCCAGCACATGTCCAGAATTATGCACAGTGGCAAAGCTGCTTCTTGAGGAACACGGAGGCTCCCACTGCCTCAATCATAACAAAATCACAAATAGCAGGGTGTGGATCTAAAACCTGATCTGGCCACCTGAGCATCTGGACATCTTTCCACCCGGCCCAGCAATGCCATGCAGCAGGAAGGGATCTCAAACCTTGCCGTGCACTGTGATCAGCTAAGGAGACTCCTCACAAACAGCAAGTGGCCAAGTACAAAGAAGGACCGTGAGAGATTCTACCCCATGTACCTTCATCCAAAACACTAGGAATGAAGATTCAGCAGTTAAGCAGGAGAGGCTTCTGAAGTACGAACAAAGGGATCTAAGGAAAGCCAAAATTGGAGCTAAAATGGGCCTTTGCCACAAAACAGCAAAACAGATGAACTCAGAAAAATAGGAAATGAGAAGTGAGCAAAACCACCTTTATCTACAAAGACCCAGGTAACAGGATAAGATGCGGCATAATCTAGTTACTTTTGTCCCAGATATAAAGATTTTCAGAGATGAAGTTACTATACATACCTTTTAAAAAAAGAAACATAACCACACCCCCAATTTCAGGAATATGAAGACCACCTAACGTCAATCTTCCTTAGATTGTGAACTGTTAGTTTTTTACTTTCATATATTTGAATAAATGTAGCTTTTGATAAATTTACTGAATGCAACTAAAAAACAACTACTTCTACGTATGTGTGATAGTCACAATAAAAAGGTAAAAAAAAAGAAACCGCATACAAAAAAATCAAAACATATAAAAACAAGTTACAAGGTCATCTGAAGTACAAGAAAAAAGAAAATTTTACTATTTTAAAAATCCCATTTAGATGTTTTTTATTTCAGTATACCTAACATCCGAATTTAAAACATGTTATACTATTTTGCTAAAATGAGTTATACATAGAGGCCACAGGCCACTGAAGACCTCTTAGTAAGAGCAGTGATTTTTTTTTTTTCTTTTTTGATGAGCAAGATCAGCCCTGAACTAACATCTATTGCCAATCTTCCTCTTTTTCCTTGAGGAAGATTGTCGCTGAGCTAATATCTGTGCCCATCTTCCTCTATTTTGTATGTGGGACGCCGCCACAGCATGGCTTGAGGAACGGTGTGTAGGTCCACGCCCGGGATCCAAACCTGAGAACCCCAGGCCGCCGAAGCAGAGCGTGCAAACTTAACCACTATGCCACCGGGCAGGCCCCAAGAGCAGTGATTTAGAGGCAAAATTGGTAGATCTGAAAGGCTGTGGGATTTAAATCCCAGCTCTGCCACTAACTTATCTGGCCCTGAGAAAGTCACATCTTTCAGCTTCAATTCATGGAGTAAAATAGGCTAATGGCAGCTCCCTTATAGCATGGCTGCAGGATAAATGAGACACTATATATGAGAAGTGCCTCAGAAACTGACTTTTAACAAGAACACCTACTGTTCATTCAACAAATGTGCAGCGAATGCCTACTATCTCCCAGCCACTACTATGGGCAAGAAAAGTCAAAGAAGTAAAATGAGGAAAGAGTATGTTGGATGACGCTATGGTCAGAGAGAGAAATGAACAGGGGAAGAGAATGTGGTGTATGGAGAGACGCAATCTTAGATAGAATGGCCAGGCAGGTCTCACCGAGAAGGTGATGTTACTAAAAGCTTGGACAAGTTTCACTTTGAGGGGACAATAATTGAGTATTAGTGGAGTAGAACACCAGATAGCCTTGAAAACAACAAGTGCATGCAGTAAACTGACACATGGAATAAGCACAAGCAATAACTGAGAGAAGAAATATAAAATAATGTGTATAATGACTAAAACTAGATAAGTTTCTGTGCATATCAAGATAAGAAAAAGATTTAAAGAAATGAAAACAAATGAACTTCATCAGACAATGTATTTCACTCAAGAGAGACACATGTTTAAAGGCAGGGCTATCTGTAACTCACTTTGAAATTCATTAGAAAACAAGATATCCCAGTAGCTGGATATACACACAATAAAGCAAATCCAGTGAAACCTTAACTGTGGAACCTGGGTCGTGAACACACGATAAGGCGTTTACCACACAATTCTTTTAACTCTCCTCTATGTTTGAACATTTCCTTATAAAATGGGGGTGGTGGAGGGAGATTACTGGACTTGGAACCAAAGAACGTGAGTGCCAACCCCAGCTTTGCTGCTTCCTAAGGCACCAAAGCAGCAAGTCATACACCCTCACTAAGTCTGTTTTTGCTCTTTCCACTTGCAAAGGTCAAATAAGAAAAAAAAGGACTCAGTGTAGTTTTAAATCCACCAATTTTCTAGAATAAACTGGGTCTAAGCTAATGTACATTTAAAAAACTGAAAAGAGAATACAAACAGAACTCCCCCCAACTTGAGGCTAAGACAAGAATCAGATTCAGGTGCTATGACATAAGCAGTGGGGGGTCATGAAAGCTTCTCCCCAAGCTGTTCCCTGGGCAGCGGAGTTCCATCCCCAGAGGCACTCCACTCAATGAGAAGAGATGAAACACAAACCTTCCCGATGTCCTGCAGTGTTGCCAACTCTAGGATCTGAGAGAGAACGTCCAAGGCAGAGCGCAGAAACCCCCCAAACTTTTCAGTGCTGTTCTGAAGATCCAAGGTGACCTTGGGAAGGCGGAGGGAGAGAACACGATTACTGGCACCGTCAAACACTGGTTATTTAAAACAAAGACACTTTGTCTGCTGCGGTGAGATGTGTTCCGCTATGCAGCCCCACACGCTCACCATCTGGGGTGTTTCTGTTTGTTTGTTTGTTTTCTTTTAGCACTAGGAAAATGCCTTGGAAAGGAAATTACTCTTCCAGATAGCTATATAAAAGCTGTTAGCTTTCAAAGGCACCTTCCAACTTATACTGACACTACTGAAAGAAATAATTCATAACCTTCTATCATAATGAAAACAAAAATTTAAATGTCCATCATAACTGGTATCTGATAAGCAGCATATCAAAAAATACAAAATACACGTCCTATTCCATATACATTAGGATCCCTGAGGAAAATCATTATCAAATGCAGACACAGTCTTTCAGTCTGGCTACAACAAAATATTAAATTAGTCTTAAGAAGTATTAAATTAAGAATCTAAAGGATTCAGCTTAATTAAGTTATGCAGCAATTCCTCAATTAAAAGACTGAGAGAATAGGTCAGGTCCAAAGATATAATACATAAGAACAAGGGTGAGGAGGAGAGATTGACTAGGAAAATATAAACTGACAAAAAACCTGTAAAAACACTACAATACACAGAAAGACATTTGCTCAGTGAAATAAAATCCAACCACCCACCATGAAAGAGAAAACAGTTTTTGGCCAAAGGCAGAGGAAAGCAGGCAAGAGACAGACACAGAAAATGAAAACGTAAGTGACCTAATAAATACCGTGACCACTCTATGTCAACCTGTGACCACTCTTATGTCAAGCTGAGGGTGTTTTCAATAGGCCAAAAAGGAAGGAAAAAAAAAATCCAGGAGTGAGATCACTGCAGACCCAAGGATGGGTGGTTCCATGATACCACGACCCAAGGGAAACAGGAGGGAGGGGGTTCAACTCAAGCAGGCACTGCCATCCTCTTCGTCCTCCACCACAGGAACGGAGCGTGGGGGGAGGTGGTCAAGGGAGAGTGTGGACAGGGAAGGCCTTTCTTGAACAACCAACAGAGTTCGTGAGGTGAATTAAGATCAAAGGGCTCTAAGGAGAGCAAAGCAGGATTTGGAGACCAAAGAAATAAACCAGGGAGAGCAAGGGCTGACAGGGGAGCCTGAGGGCCAAGTAAACAATCGGGAGTGGCAAGCTTAGTGGCTCAGCAAAGGGAACAAAGGAGAGGGAGAGGTCACTCCAAACACACATAAACCAAGCTAACCAGGGGGTACAATGGGGCTCAGGAGGCAAGAATCTGAGATACTAGGGAGGCCAAAATCAAAGGGGTACATCTGAGAGTTCAGGACATTCAAGAAGGAAAATGATAAAGAAGGAGCAAATGCTGGGAGCACTGGGAGGGGTCCCAGATTGGGGACGAGATGGGCGAAAAGAGGTGGAAAAGAAAGACCTTCTCTGTGCAGGATTTGAAACGTACCCTCCTCTACTTTGGGGCTGACATGAGAAACATTCAGCTAAACAGAGCCTCCAAATCTTCTGTAAAATGTGGTTGAAGATTTTTATCTTTCAAAATTGTTAATATCCTTCAGAAAAGAAGCCAGATAAAGTTTATAAATCGTTTTCCAAAAAATTGAGAAGTATCTATTAGTAACAAAAAAAGATGACTGTCTGGGCACACATTTATCAAGAAATGTGCAAGATCTATGTGAAATAATCTTTAAAAATTCTTTTTAAATTCTTTGAATTTCAGGTGCATCTGAGGTACATAGTTTTCAATAAACAAAAAAGCATCCCACACTCTGGACAAACGGACTTAACACCTAAGATAGCAATTCTCTCTAAACTAATCTACAAATTTAACATAATCCCAGTGGAAATACTCTCAGGACTCTTTGGAATTAGATTATCTTATTCTAGTGTTCACACGAAAAAATAAACAAAAAAGAATATCCGGAAAATTCTAAAGAAGAATGGGGGAATTGATCTCCTCAAAAACATGTTATGAAGCTACAATAACCAGGAAGTATGCTTCTAATAGATGAACAGATCGATGTAACAAAATAGTAAATGAAACTACAGAACCATGAGAATTTAGTATTTGATAAAGGTAGTATTTCAAACCAATTAGTGCAGAAAAAACGGATTATTCAGGAAATAGTGTCAGGGACAACTGGTTAGGCAGCTGGAAAAAATTAAGTTAGATCCATACTTCATATCTAACAAATAGCAGATAGAAAATTTTAAATTTTATTTATTTATTTATTTTCCCCAAAGCCCCAGTAGATAGTTGTATGTCATAGCTGCACATGCTTCTAGTTGCTGTATGTGGGACGCGGCCTCAGCATGGCCGGAGAAGCGGTGCGTCGGCGCGCGCCCGGGATCCCCGGCCCGCTAGCAGCGGAGCGCGTGCACTTAACCGCTAAGCCACGGGGCTGGTCCGAAAATTTTAAACTTAAAAAAATGAAAGAAAAAAAATGAAAAGCCCTAAAAGAAACCATGGAAAATTTTTCCTTTATAATCTCAGAATGAGAAAGTCCTAAGTATGAAACATACCTGTGCAAAGAAGAGTCAACATAGCAGACTGCTCTCCTTCCAGAAACCTGCTTGCAAGGCTGGCCCTGGGGGTGTCTGGGAATCTGGCGTAAACCGTTCTCTATACTGATATCACACTTCCCTAACTGAAGAGGGTGGCTCGCTGTGCCTGGATTACTTGAATAACAACATGTCTTATGCTGAACACCTGCTTTCCTCTTCGAGTCTGCAGTTTGGTCTGTGTTAGGCAAGGGAGCCTCCGCGGTCAGCATGCTGCTGCACTTTCACTGCTGGGGGACGAGGGTGCTCTGTGTGGCCCTCATGGAGGGAAAGCGCATAGGAAGCCTGCACATGGATCCCTCTGACTCCGCCTGTGTCACTGTCCCTTATGGTCTGGCTGTGTGTTCTTACGACACTGCTGTAAAAAAAACTCTAGCTGTGGGTACACTACATGTGAGTCCCATGAGTCTTTCCAGCGAATCTCTGAACGTGGGGGTGGTCTTGGGAAACCCAGACGCAGCACGAATAACCCATAAAGCGATCATTTCTCCAATGAAAATTCTAAATTTTTGTGTGATAGAAGCTACCATAAACAAAGCTGAAAGACAAACATGAAAAAACTAACTCGAACCCACATCCCAAAGGCCTAAATGACTTATTTATATGTATGGATATGCATGTATACAAGCTACAGATCTTACATCAACAATCCACTAGAAATTTGTGTATGTGTGTATTTTTACAAAAGAAGCAGTACCTTGTAGTTAGCGTGAGTAGCTTTCAGGACATCGTGCAATTTGAGGTATGAAGGAAGATGATAGAAACTTCCCAGTGATGAGGATTTATTTGCTGGAACAGGCCCTGAGGTATCTGATTGTCGAGAGGCTTTAAAAACACACACACACAAAATAAACTTTTAGATCAAAAGAAAACATGTGCCAAGTTTAAGAGATTACTAGCAATGATGAGTTTAAAGTATTCTAGTAGAATAAAATCCAAATATTTCCTCTTTTTGATTAGTTAGAAGCAACAAAGCAATTGACTAACAAACATAAGTAGAATCTGAATACCTCCCCAAAAATAATAAAATAAAAGAAGAAGAAAAGCAGTATGATGCTATTATGTGTTTTGGTCTGGTTGCCTGTTTGTGAATCAGAGGAACAACTAATTCCATGACCTGCGGCCAATCACACAAGCGCTCAGGGCCCAAGGCTCCCAGTCCAGGGTCATGGGCCCCTTAAGCAATCAAACAGGGATGACGTGTGAAAATGCCCTGAAAACTGTGAAGGACACACACATTACCATTAAACTGATATTAAATATTAAAATACCAAGCACTATATAAAACTATCCTACTCAAGTTGTAAAGATTTTTGACTTGGAATTTATTTATTGATTTATTTAATTTAATTTATCAGATTTATTTATTTATTTATTTAATCTATTTATTTATTTAATCTATCAGAAAGATGATCAGTCCCATACTGGTAACTTTGCCTTGGTACAGTTCTGAAGCTTTTAAGCTGGTAAATCTTCCTGCAGTACTACAGCCAATCCTTAGAAAACAGCATCTTTTAAAAACGTCTTAACATAAATGCTTTATAAGCAAAATGAATGGGAGAGTCAGGACCGGCCCCAGGCACTATCAGATGGTGCACAAATGGGTTTGGCGGGAGCACAAGGACAGACGGGTGGGCGTCTGGGATATGAGAGGTGGCCAGTCACCTCCCTCTTTGCCTGGGCCTCCCTGTGCCCACCAAAAGCAGCAGAGACTGCATAAACTGCAGAGTCACACTGTAACTCTGGCCCCTTCTGTTCTGAGACTTGCCCAGGTATAGAAGCCCCCCCGAAGCGTCTGTGAATTTTTCAGGTTCCCCTCACTCAGATGATTTTATCTCCACTTTAACTCTCGTTTAGAGCTTCCAAATGTAAATTTTCCATTTCCTACTTCAGAATTCTTCACATATATCAGAATCGACTATTTCACTGCACTACCTCTATTCCTAGCCATTCCTACCACCTCTTTTACTGAAAATCAGGAATCCTTTCCATCCCTCCTCTCAGTGAGAAGAGAAGGGAGAAAGCACAAGGGAATAAGAACAGCAGGTGAAGCTCCTTGCTATGGGCCAGATGCCTGCAGACTATCATGTCCGCATATTAGCAAGTGACACTTAGAGATGCTTAAGACCAAACTGTGGTCTGTATACATTTAGTAATTAATATTTAACATCTGAAATCACACTGGGGAAACTATTTCTCTGGCTTCATTGCTGTGTATTTTATTTCCAAAAATACCAAGTTATTAGGTTAACCTTGATGTGAATGTAAGCTTAAGTCCTAAATTTCTATAATATAGATGGTGCCCCCAAATCTCCTCCCTCTCTCCCCCTCCCCAGTCATCGCTTCACACCTGGACTGGCTTCATTGCCTTTCTTGGGACTCAGTGGTACAGAAGTCTGCTCTCCCGGTTCCTTCTCCTTTCCCTTTCGTCGGATTGGACTTAGAGAAGGGGGGTTTGTTAAAGATGGCAAGGCTGCCTAAAACAGAAAACAAGAAACTGTGAAGGAACTATAACTAATACAGAAACTGAAAACTAGTTTATGGTTTTACTGTTTATTGAAAAGAACCAACCAACACAACTCATTACTTTCTCTGAATCCACATTTACAGAGCTCAGATAGTGTACATATATCATCTACTTTAACCCACACAACAATCACATATGGTAGGTATTGACCCAGAGCTGCCTAACAGGTACGCTGTGAACAATTAGGGCTGAAAGGAGCCCACAGGGAGTCAGGTGGGACCTGACACCAGTGGAGCCCCCCGGCACATCAGCTCCAACAGCAAGCAACCAGGGCATTCTGTGGGAGCCATGACATGAAAAAGGGTATGAAGCAACGTCTTCAACTCCATTTTCCAAATGAGGAAACAGGCTCAGAGATGAAGTGGCTTATTCAAGGTCACAGCAAATAAGCAGCAGAGCCAGGAGTCAACACACCCAGACTATCCATGAAGCGCACACTCTCTCCAAAACTCAAGAGAGAAGGCAGAAGGCACAGGCTCCCACAGTTCCGTAGAAGGCAGGCGGCATGGGGGCAGACTGAAAAGGATGACAGAGACGTGGACTTCAGGTCCTAGCTCTGCTACTCATTCACTCCCCAGTCTTAGAGAAATCACCTTACATCTCGGAGCCTTGTCTGCAAAATGGATGTAATGGGATAAACGACTGCACTCAGGAGAATGGAGTGGAAGACAGCAGGGAAGGACTACAGCGAGACCAGGAAAGAGGCTGCTGCAGCAAGAAAACATGCTGAGGAAAAGGAGCCAGTCATGAAAGACATTGATCATATAGTTCCATTTATATGAAATGCCAGACTAGGCAGATCTATAGACACAGAAAGTAGGCTATTGGTTGCCTGGAGTTGGGGGACATTGGAGGGTTGGGGGGTGATAGCTAAAGGGTACAGCATTCCTTTTGGAGTTCTAAAACTGATTCTGGTGATGGCCAAACAACTCTGTGGGCATACAAAAACAAACTGAATCACATGCTTTAAATGGGTGAATTGTATGATATGTGAATTATGCTGTAGTTGTATATGTCAATAATGCTGTTTCAAAAAAAAAAGATACTGCTGCAGTACTCTAAATGAGATACTCCATCAGTTTGGACCAGAACAGTGGCACTGAACACAAAGAAAAGTATGTGTATATATAAGTATGTGTACCTATATGTGTGTGTATGCATCTGTACGTGTGTGTGCACATATACGTGTGTATACGTGTATAGGTACATGTAAATATATATGTGCATATAAGTATATGGGTTTTTTGCAATATATTGAGTAGGGAAAACAGAGGACTTGGTGAGCGAAAATGAAAATTGGGATAACTCCTATTTTCCTAGCTTGACAGAATACAAAGTGAGAAAACCAGGAGCAGGCACAGACTGAGCAGGAGGCTGAGAAATTGAGTTTCAGATCGTGTCTGCAATATCTGTGAATCATCCAGATAGAAGTATCCCATGGCAGTTGGCCACACTGGACTGGTGCTCCAAAGGCAGGTCTGGAGTCTCTGACATCTAGATACTGAAGACACGAGAGCAGACCTGACTACCTCGAGCTGCCCTGTCCAATTCTGGAGCCACTATCTACACATGGCTATTTAAATTTCAATTTAATGACAAAGAAAATTAGAAGTTCAGTTCCTTAGTTTTGCTCACCACATTTCAAGTGCTTAGTAGCCACATGTGGTTAGTGGCTACTGTTCGGGCTTTCCATGGTTACAGAGAGTTGTATTGGATGGCACTGGCCCAGAGAGTATGAAGAGAGAGGCCAACCTAGGACAGAGCCTGGAAAGCATTAATGGTGGGCAGAAAGACTAAACCAGGAAAGTGCCTGGGAAAAAGAAGGGGGTCAGAGAGAAACAAGAGACAATCTGGAAGCCAACCAGAGCAAATGTGGACTGAGTGGCGGTACTCAGCGGGGAAGTGAGATAGGACCTGAGAAGTCCCCATAAGATTCAAAGACTGATCTCGGCAGGAAGAGCTGCTATGGAGAGTGTTGGCAGAAATCAGACCGGCAGGGGTTAAAGAACGGATGGCCGGAACAGTGGACAGAGAACAGGGCAAAGAGGCCTCACAAAGAAGGCCAGGGTCAGAGTGGTGGGAAGCACTAGAGTGCTAAGCAGGGAGACAGGACTCCTCAGAGAAGTCTGTCACGAGGGGAGACTGGATGGTAACTAAAGGAAAGCGTGAAGTTAGAGAAGAGTTTTTTCAGATGGAAGAGACCTGAGAGGGAAGACACAGAAAACAGAGAGAGTAAGCAGATATAAGTGACCTGATCGATCTTAAGATCATCATGCAAGTAGTTTACCATTGGCTTTGAAGTTGACTTCACTGAACCGTACTTCACAGAAAAGCAAAACTGTTTGCCAACATTTCAGGAGATAGCAATTGAGTTACCTAAGCCAGCAACTTCAATTCTGAGCTTTCTTGGCTAATGCTGAAAGCCTAAGAATAAAGCCAGCTTTTTCCCTCTTAGAGGTAACAAAAATTGAAGATGATACCAAAAAGGCTAAAAATTGGATGATCACAATTTGGTGTTAAATTTAGCATCACAATATGACCAATTCTGTTCATTTAAAGCCAAAGAGAATAAGGAAGAGACGGAAGGTAAACAAAGGCGTGTTTAGAAGCCCTCGGAGTCATTCAGATGGTATTAAAACAGCTGCCCGAGTAACAAGTTACCTTTATTGCTGGTCCAGGAGCCACATCATCCAAGACATGTGCGCAGATATTAATCACCTTCAGCAGGTGGGAGAAGAGCTGTTCGACCATGGGTACCAGGGTCCGGTCCCCCAGAGCTGGCCAGACCTCTTCCTGTTTGGTGGCTGCTGGGTTGGCCTCTTCTTCACAGGTCCATGAACTTCTCAGAGATTTGGGGGCACTGGCTGTGACAGGGAGACATGTGTTACCTCTCCACCTCCACAGTGAGGGGAAAAGAAATTGCTTAGGGAACATAAGTCATTCAGACCCATCTACGTTGAGAGTCTGCAGGACATCTCCATCTGAGGGTCAACTGATACCTCAAATTCAACAGGAAATTGACATTCCCCCCTAATCTTGTTCCGACTTTCCATGAATGCCACCACCATACACCCACCCAGGATGTGACAAGCATCCTAGGCCTCTTCTTGATCTTTATAACCAAAGTTCGATTGGTGATCAAAGTCTACTGATTGTGCCTCCTTCACTCTCTTTCAATCTGTCTCATCCCCTACAATTTCACAGCCATTATCGTGTTCCAACTCTATCTCTTGCCTTAACTACGATTAACCACCTGAGTTTCCCTACCTTCTCCTCCAATCCACATTCAAGTCAGCTGAAGTCTTTCTAAAATACTAATCTGATTGTTAGTCCTCCTTAATGGAGCCTGATAACACTTCACACCCATCAATTTCAATGGGCCCCTGCTTCCTCACCAGCCACATTCTCCATCCTAGTCCTCACCCTCACTTGACATCCAAAATCACTTACATTTCTCAAATGTCACACAATTTTTCATGTCTCCAAGCCTTCACATGTGTTGTGCCCTCCATCTGGTGTGCCCTTTCCTGCCAGCTCATAAATCTTGTTTTCCATCCCAATCCCCAAAGGAGAGTGATACGGCCACTCTGCCTGCCACTGTCCTTTAGTTTACATATGTCCCCACCAATCTATATTTGACTTGAGAATGGAGCCCACACGTCATACTTTCTTATAGCCCTGGTGCCTGAGACAGTTAGCGCCTGGCACATGGTGCCCACTACAAGGAAATTAGAAATAAGTTTACCTAGAGCTAACTGAGGGGCTGGACTGACAAAGAGCTCCTTTAAAATACCTGGTACAGAACAGCTGCCTACAGTACACATTTATGCATGTCGGTAATGTCTGAAATTCTGACTAAAGGAACAAGCTGTGATCTCATATTTTTCCTTCATGTGCTCACCACCCCCACCCCTCAAAAGGAAATGAAAAGCTAAAGCCCTGGAGTCCCTGTTTCAACTCAGTACCAGTACCTGCAAGCAAGTTTCCGGCTAAAATCAAAGCATCTTGATGGGCTGAGAGATCCAAGGGGAACCAAGCTGATGACAGCAAGCTAAGGATCATCGCGGCCATCCCGACAGTACAGCTCTTTCGAGACTCATCTGAGGTGCTCAGGGGGGGCACTCTGGAGGCACACATTTGCAAGGTCAAATTACAGAAAAATTTTAAAGCAAACAGTCTTGCTTTCTCTTACGAACCAAGAGGTAGGCATGTCACTGTACATTTTATACCAGCTCATAAAGCAATCTCACTATGTTAACTAAAATCTTTCCTATAAACCACAGCTTCATAAAAATCACTTGAGAAATGACATCAGGTAGCAGATCTGATTAAAAGTATTAGAACTGTTTATTTTGATGACTTTTTAACTTTCTTTAAATTTTGACTTAGCACATTGTACTCCAATGCCAAAGTTGCTTGGAAGTCAAGTCTAGTGCTGGATCTATGACTAGAAACTGTACTAGCTCAGTGATTGCTGATAGAGGAAAGCAATCATTCTAGACCAGAGAACACAATCCACTTCAAGCAAATGTTAGTGGGCCATTCGGTGACACACACAAGAAATCTGCTGATTTACTTCCAAATGTGATGGTGAGTCGCCAAAATTTTTCTTGGTAATGGTACACATAATGAAAGCTTACTCCTTAATGCTGTAGAAGACTCAAAATTATTTCACAGATGCTATCAGGGCCATCTACTGGAAGAAAACTGTTTTTAAATAAAAACTGTTAATCTAAGTACAGTGATTCCTAAATGACACTCCTGTAGTTCCTCACGGTTTTGTACACTAGGTCACATTTGATTTCAAACAAAAAATGTTTCTAAATTTTTAACACACAGTGAATAATTTTAGAGAATCAAGACAATTAGAAAAGTCTTCTGTCAGCATATGCAAAGTTCTTTACATGAACCTGCACACCACACCCTCAAATCCTCCAAAATGCTTAAGAGTACGCACTTGACATCCACGAGAATTACAATGAGAATGACATTTCCCAATAGCTCCTATCACTGGGTTCCCACACAACTGACAGGGCAGAAGCAAGTAATCTGTCGGATATTTTTCCGAAAGGTCAAATTGGTAAAAGACTTAACAAGAAAGAAAAAAAGGATCCCAATACCTATGTCTGTATCACGTAACTATAGATACTCATACGCCGAGGAAAATACATACCCACAGTGCCAACCTAAGCTCCAAATGCAGACTGGAAAGGCAGTAGAAAGAAGACACAGAGCTTCACAGCACCCACACTAAGGAAGAGAGGAACAGTAAAATCACACCCACACACCAAAAAGTTTATAAATCAAATCTTTACCTTTTATAAAAAGTACAAACAATGAAAATAAAATTGAGATCTGTGCCTAATGAGAGGCTACCTGTCCCATCAGGGTACAGATTCACACCTGAAAAGATGCAGCTGGACAAGGGAAACACAAGTTTTAAGGGAGAGTCGGTTATATCCCAGTGAGGACAGGCCAGCAGTGGGGGGCTCCTTCTGCCCAGAACTGTAACTGTCCCGTGCTGCCCTGTTGGCCTGGAGTGCCCTCCCTCCTCTCCCTGGTCTGCTCCTGCGCTCAAGCCGACGAACGTCCATCTCCCTGACGAGACCACAAGAACCACAAGGGCAGGGATCCGCTTTGTTTTTACATCCCAAGCCAAGAACAGTGCCTGACACATGTAGGTCACAGTAAAAAGAAATAAATAAAGTTTATGATACTTTGAACAAATCAGAGGAAGACCAAACTACAGAGCCCAAACAATATTTAGGTTTGAAAGGCTCCTATATGCTTATGAAGACAGCCTAATCATAATTGTCTGAGTTTTCTACAACACGCAAGCATTTCTTCTGTCACATAAAATAAATGACAAGGTTAACATGATAATCAGCAAATTAACACTACTTCTGTATAATATTCTTTTTTTCTGATTATGAAAGTTATACTTGTTCATTTTAGAAAATTTGTGAATATCTGAAAAATATAAAGAAGAAAACAAAAATCATTCATAATTCTAAAATTCATTTTGGTAATTTTCTGCCAATCATTTTCCTGAGTATATGAGAAATGTATATATGTGAATATTACTTTTCATAACTGAGATCTGACTACACACAAGCGTACAGTTTTGTGTTGTGCATTTTTACACTCAATATTATAATCCAGATTATATTTCTCCATATCATTAAAAATTCTTCAAAGCATAATAATTAATAGGTGCATAACAAATATACTACCATATATACAGAATTTAGTCATAATCAGAATTTAATCATTCTTGGATTCTTGGACATCATGGTTCCTTTCTAATTTCAGCATCATAAATAATGATACAGATAATTACATTATACAAAAAGATGTGTTGGTGTTTCTCTGAGTCTTTCCCCTTAGTATATATTACATAGTCAGTGAGTCAAGTATAACAGAGATATTTTAAACTTCGCCTAATTACCAATAGAGATTATGGCAGTTTTTATTTTCATTTTTATGTCTTCCTGTATTGGCTGAATTTTTTTTTAAGTGAGCATGTATTACTTTAATATTCAGAAAAACACAGTTTTTTACATTCCTATTGGAATAAACCAAGATTTTGTTCATAGAAGCATAATTTCTTAGTAAGCCCCTCTTATAAGACTCCAATATAAGCATTTTACCGTTAAGAACTGACCATCCAAACTACTGAAAATTAATTTCATTAAGATCAACCCAAAGAGACTTACCGTGAGTGCTCGCGTGGTTGATGTGATTAGTTCATGAGAAACTGCGGCAACAACTCTTGAGAGGTTATTTTCCATAGTGACATCTGTTATGCTTGGTAGTAAGTTATAGCCTCTATATATTCTAATAAGAAAAATATGGAGACTTAAAATCTACTATTAAAGCTTATAATATTTTCAAAATTCAAATAGCAGCTAAAAGTTTAAGATTCAAGGCTACAAGAAGTTAAAGCAGTCTTGACTTTTAAGTCAAAGAAAGACTGGAAATAAATATGGTCATTATTCTGGAAAAATGGCTGAAATGATCCCCTCCCATCCTCCCAGTCTGACCCAAACACCTTCACTGCAGCACTGGAGCAATGCTCTCCTCATACCCTTGCCTGCAATCTCTCTACACCTCCAAAGCCACCCATTTTTCAAACTTTAAAAGAAATCCTTCATGAAGCTACTCCTGATTCCAAGACAAAAGAAGTCCTTTCTCCACTATAGGACTGCCAGGGCACTTTTTCCATATTCCATTCATGGCACCTATCAGTTTCAATCCCTCCTTGTAGTTACACACAAATTCTAACTCCCCACTATATAAATGAGGCCCAAGCAGGATTCATGTTTGATTCAGTCTTGTGTCCCTCAGCGTCCTGTCCACAGAGGCATTCAACAACAAAACTAAAGAGAATATTACTTTACCTTCTCACATAAATTCTAAAACAGCAGGTAGCTAAGCTGCAAATATAGATGCACAATCAGTAGCTATGTTTATCATCCAAGAACCAAAGAAGCGTAAACAAATGCCAAGAGGATAGCCTAAGTTTGGAACTCGGAAAACTTTCGAAGTAGTAGTTAGGAACCAATTTTAATGAAATATTATACTCATCTCTATTGGCATCTATACACTAATTTTCTGAAATGACATTTAGAAATAGCAATTTACTCAAAGCTTGTCAAATTCCTGATAATGAAATACTCTTACACTACTTCTGCTTATCGTAAAGGAATATTTATCTTGAATCTTTTCAAAGAGAGAAAATGCCAGTTTAGAGGTTAAAAAGAAAATCTGCTGAGAAGAAAATACGAAGGTGAACAAGCAATTATTTCCACGTGGGGGGCCAGCCCCGTGGCTTAGCGGTTAAGTGCGTGCGCTCCACTACTGACGGCCTGGGTTCGGATCCCGGGCGCGCACCGAGGCACTGCTTGTCCGGCCATGCTGAGGCCGCGTCCCACATACAGCAACTAGAAGATGTGCAGCTATGACGTACAACTATCTACTGGGGCTTTGGGGACAGAAAGGGAAAAAAAAAGGAGGATTGGCAATAGGTGTTAGCTCAAGGCTAGTCTTCCTCAGCAAAAGGAGGAGGATTGGCATGGATGTTAGCTCAGGGCTGATCTTCCTCACAAAAAAAAAAAAAATTTCCACGTCGTTTTTTTTAAGCAGTCTTTACATGAGAAGACGTGATATTCATTTAGGAATAAAGACTTCAAAATTTGACAAGCTGAGTTCCAAATTCAGAACAAAAGCATCAAGTGAACATTTGAGCTGAGAAGCCATTTAATCCAAGTTTTTTTAAAAACTGCCACTCAGCAAAAAGGAGAGTTATCATATAAAACTAATTTTTAAAATAACATTTAAAACACAGAGCTAAGAAAACACAACAGGGAGAGGAGTCAAGATGGCGGCGTAAGCAGACTCGGAACTCACCTCCTCCCGTGGACACAGCCAATTTACAACTACTCGTGGAAAAATTACCTGAGACAGAACTGAAAACTGGATGAGAGGAACTCCTGCAACAACGGACAATCCTAACTGAGGTGGAAGAGGCAGAGACTCCCTTCTGGAGAGGAAACGCCGCCTTCACAAGCCGCCAGCTTCACGGCCGCCGGGAGCAGCGCACAGGTACGCAGCCTCCCTGGAGGCGCGAGGCCCTGAGCCGGGAGCGCCCCCGCAGCGGGCATACTGTGGACCCAGCACAATCGAGACCAGCGGCATAATATCTGACTGTGCCTGCTACTAAAACACTGGGGAGCACCCCCAGAAAACCCGGTTCACAAAGAAACTAAAACTGGCTCTTAAAGGGCCCGCGCGCAAACTCACCCGTTTCAGGAAGCACCCTAAAATCACCAGAAAGAAAGGTGTACAGTGCTTTGGTGACAAGAGACTCACCTAATAGGCCCTGAGTGCATCTCGGTGAGGGGTGAGACCTCTCCAGGGACTGGGACATTGGCGGCGGCCATTGTAGTGGCCTGGTGTGGGCGTGCTGACACAGACACCATTGGAGTTCTCCCTGGGGCCTGCTAGCCCAGGGTCTGCCCCACCCGCTAGAGCACCGATTTAATCCAGCTCAGCCAGGGCAGGCAGCCCACCCTAGAGACCGGCCCCACCCAACAACAAGCCCTCAGGCAACCTGTGGGCCTACATAGATTGGTGACTGGATTCTCTGCAGCCTGGCAACTGAGGCGACTTGAGCAGAGCAGGGTGGGCACAAGGAGTGGGTGGAGAGTGTGGGGCGGTGGCAGAGTGTGTGGGGCTCCCGCTGTGGAGAGACTGGGTCCGCTTGGGGAGGTCGGGGCACTCACACGGGGCAGGACTGTGTTGACTGTGTGTGTGGACCTGTGGGCGGCAGGGCTTCTCAGCCGCAGAAGACTTGTACTTCTCAAAGACCCACATAGGAGGTTTGCTCCACCTTCCAAAACCTGAAACAATTGGGTGCTCCTGTGCCTGAGGCCAGCCCCACCCAGCTGCAATCCTCAGAGAGCTGACAAGAGACCTAATAGGCTAGAGGCTTACAGCAATTGTAAGGCCCTGAGCCTAACAACCTGCCACGGTGGGGGCCTACTCACTTAAAAGAAATACTGCAACACAAATGTGGTATTAGAACTTGCAGCCAACTGTGCTGGGGATCCCCACACCTGATAAAGAGACTGAAGGGCCCACAACAACTCCAAGCAGCTGAGCATTACAACAGCTGGCCAGGAGCATAACTCAGCCTCCCTGGGCGCCTACAGGGAGAGCAAACAGGCCACAGCAGAAGGATACACGTAGCCCACATAGGGGTCACCCCTGGAACATTGAGAACTGAGGGAAGCACACTGGAAGCCTCCTAAGCCATCACTTACATAAGGTCACCTATCCAAGAGCAGGAGACGTAGCTGACCTACCTAATACGTAGACACAAGCACAGGGAAAGAGGCAAAATGAAGAGGCAAAAGAATACATTCCAAGTAAGGGAACAGGACAAAACCCCAGAAAAGGAACTAAGTGAAACAGAAATGAACAACCTACCCAACAGAGAGTTCAAACTAAGAGTGTTAAGGATGCTCACTGATCTGGGGAGAATAGATGAACTCAGTGAGAATGTCAACAAAGAAATGGAAGACATAAAAAAGAACCAATCAGAAATGAAGAATACAATACTGGAAATGAAAAATTCATTAGAGGGACTCAAAAGCAGAGTAGAGGATACAGAAGAACGGATCTGTGAGCTGGACGAAAGACTAGAAGAAATTACCCGAGGTGAACAGGTAAAAGAGAAAAGAATTAAAAAGACTGAGGACAGTCTAAGGGACCTCTGCGACAACATCAAGCGCACTAACATCTGTGTTATAGGTGTCCCGGAAGGAGAAGAGCGAGACAAGGGGGCAGAGAATCTATTTCAAGAAATAATAGATGAAAACTTCCCTAACCTAAGGAAGGAAACAGACATCCAGGTACAGGAAGCACAGAGAGCCCCAAACAAGATAAACCCAAAGAGGCCCACAACAAGACAAATCATAATCAAAATGTCCAGAATTAAAGATAAAGAGAGAATCCTAAAAGCCGCAAGAGAATGTCAAGTTACATACAAAGGAAACCCCATAAGGCTATCAACTGACTTCTCTGCAGAAACCTTACAGGCTAGAAGAGAATGGCACGATATATTTAAAGTGCTAAAAGGAAAAAACTTACAGCCAAGAATACTCTACCCAGCAAGGTTATCATTCAAAATGGAAGGAGAGATCAAAATTTTCCCAGATAAGCAAAAATTAAAGGAGTTTGTCACCAAGAAACCAGTGCTACAAGAAATGTTAAAGGGACTGATTTAAGGGGAAAAGAAAAGACCACAAATAGGAAAAATTATCTATTTCCATGATTAGAACGTAATGGATACAAATGCACAACAAAGAGGTTAGATATGATATCAAAAACATGAGGGAGGAGGGGAGTTAAAGAGTACAGCTTTCAGACAGAGGTCAAACTAAAGTGACCATCAATTCTGTATAGAAGAAGAAAGGAACAGAGAAGGACTACTAAAACACTGAGAAAAAAAAAAGTTAAAAAATGGCAGTAAGTACATACTTATCAATAGCTACTTTAAACGTCAATGGACTAAATGATCCAATTAAAAGGCATAGGGTGGCTGACTGGATGAAAAAACAAGACCCATATATATGCTGCATACAAAAGACACACTTCAGACCTAAAGACACTCACAAACTGAAAGTGAAGGGATGGAAAAAGATACTCCACGCAAATGGCAATGAAAAGAAAGCTGGGGTAGCAGTACTCATATTATCAGACAAAATAGACTTTAAAACAAAAACTGTAAAAAGAGACAAAGAAGGGCATTACATAATGATCAAGGGAACAATCCAACAAGAGGATATAACACTTGTAAATATCTATGCACCCAATGTAGGTGCACCTAAATATATAAAGCAATTATTAACAGACATAAAAACAGAAATAGACAGTAACACAATAATAGTAGGGGACTTTAACACTCCACTTACACCAATGGATAGATCATCCAAACAGAAGATCAATAAGGAAACATTGGCCTTAAACGACACACTACAACAGATGGACCTAGTAGATATATACAGAGCATTCCATCCAAAAACCGAAGAATACACGTTCTTTTCAAAGGCACATGGAACATTCTCCAGGACTGATCACATATTAGGCCACAAAACAAGTCTCCATAAATTTAAGAAGATTGAAATAATACCAAGCATCTTTTCTGACCACAACGGTATGAAACTAGAAATCAACTATAGGAAGAAAATCAGAAAAGCCACAAATACGTGGAGATTAAACAAAATGCTACTGAACGACGACTGGGTTAACGAAGAAATCAAAGAAGAAATCAAAAAATACCTGGAGACAAATGAAAATGAAAATACAACATGCCAGAATTTATGGGATACAGCAAAAGCGGTTCTAAGAGGGAAGTTTATAGCAATACAGGCCTATCTCAACAAACAAGAAAAATCTCAAATAAACAATCTAACAATGCACCTAAAGGAACTGGAAAAAGAAGAACAAACAAAGCTCAAAATCAGTAGAAGAAGGGAAATCATAAAAATCAGAGCAGAAATAAATGAAATAGAGACCAAAAAACAATAGAAAAAATTAATAAAACCAAGAGCTGGTTCTTTGAAAAGATCAACAAAATTGACAAACCTTTAGCTAGACTCACCAAGAAAAAAAGAGAGAAAGCACAAATAAGTAAAATCAGAAATGAAAGAGGAGAGGTTACAACAGACACCTCAGAAATACAAAAGATTATAAGAGAATACTATGAAAAGCTATATGCCAACCAATTCGACAATCTGGAAGAAATGGATAAATTCTTAGAATCATACAACCTTCCAAAACTGGATCAAGAAGAAGTAGAGAATTTGAATAGACCAATCACCAGTCAGGAGATCGAAACAGTAATCACAAACCTCCCCAAAAATAAAAGTCCAGGACCAGACGGCTTCCCTGGTGAATTCTACCAAACATTCAAAGAAGACTTAATACCTATCCTTCTCAAACTCTTCCAAAAATTGAGGAGGGGGAGAAGCTCCCTAACTCATTCTACGAAGCTGACATTACCCTGATACCAAAACCAGACAAGGACAACACAAAAAAAGAAAATTACAAGCCAATATCACTGATGAACATCGATGCAAAAATCCTCAATAAAATACTAGCAAATCGCATACAACAATACGTTAAAAAGATTATACACCATGATCAAGTGGGATTTATTCCAGGGATGCAGGGATGGTTTAACATTCGCAAATCAATCAACGTAATACACCACATTAATAAAATGAAGAATAAAAATCACATGATCACCTCAATAGATGCAGAGAAAGCATTTGACAAGATACAGCATCCATTTATGATAAAAACTCTGAATAAAATGGGTATAGAAGGAAAGTACCTCAACATAATAAAGACCATATATGAGAAACCCACAGCTAATATCATCCTCAATGGTGAAAAACTGAAAGCCATCCCTCTAAGAACAGGAACCAGACAAGGATGCCCACTGTCACCACTCCTATTTAACATAGTACTGGAAGTCCTAGCCAGAGCAATCAGGCAAGAGAAAGAAATAAAAGGGATCCAAATTGGAAAGGAAGAAGTGAAACTGTCACTATTTGCAGATGACATGATTTTATATATAGAAAACCCTAAAGAATCCACCAGAAAACTTTTAGAAGTAATAAACGAATATGGTAAAGTTGCAGGATACAAAATCAACATACAAAAATCAGTTGCATTTCTGTACACTAACAACGAAGTAGCAGAAAGAGAAATTAAGAATACCATCCCATTTACAATTGCAACAAAAAGAATCAAATACCTAGGAATAAACTTAACCAAAGAGGTGAAAGATCTATACACTGAAAACTATAAAACATTTCTGAAAGAAACTGAAGACACAAAGAAATGGAAAGATATTCCGTGCTCTTGGATTGGAAGAATTAACATAGTTAAGATGTCCACACTTCCTAAAGCCATCTATAGATTCAATGCAATCCCTATCAAAGTTCCAACAACATTTTTCACAGAAATAGAACAAAGAATCCTAAAATTTATATGGAACAACAAAAGACCCCAAATAGCTAAAGGAATCCTGAGAAAAAAGAACAAAGCTGGAGGTATCACACTCCGATTTCAAAATATACTACAAAGCTGTAGTAACCAAAACAGCATGGTACTGGCACAAAAACAGACACACAGATCAATGGAATAGAATCGAAAGCCCAGAAATAAACCCACACATCTATGGACAGCTAATCTTTGACAAAGGAGCCAAGAACATACAATGGGGAAAAGAAAGTCTCTTCAACAAATGGTGTTGGGAAAACTGGATAGCCATATGCAAAAAAATGAAAGTAGACCCTTACCTTACACCATACACAAAAATTAACTCCAAATGGATTAAAGACTTGAATGTAAGACCTGAAACTGTGAAACTTCTAGAAGAAAACATAGGCAGTACACTCTTCGACATCAGTCTTAGCAACATCTTCTCAAACACCATGTCTGACCAGGCAAGAGAAACAATAGAAAAAATAAACAAATGGGACTACATCAAACTAAAAAGCTTCTGCACAGCAAAGGAAACCATCAACAAAACGAAAAGACAACCTAACAATTGGGAGAAGATATTTGCAAACCATACTTCTGATAAGGGCTTAATCTCCAAAATATATAAAGAACTCATGCATCTTACCAACAAAAACTACCAACCCAATTAAAAATGGGCAAAGGACCTGAACAGACATTTCTCCAAAGAAGATATACAGATGGCCAACAGACACATGAAAAGATGTTCAAAATCATTAACTATCAGGGAAATGCAAATCAAAACTACAATGAGATATCACCTGACGCCCGTCAGAATGGCTATAATTAACAAGACAGGAAACAACATGTGTTGGAGAGGATGTGGAGAGAAGGGAACTCTCATACACTGCTGGTGGGAGTGCAAACTGGTGCAGCCACTATGGAAAACAGTATGGAGATTCCTCAAAAATCAAGGATAGAACTACCATATGATCCAGCCATCCCACTGCTGGGTATTTATCCAAAGAACTTGAAAACACCAAATTGGAAAGGTACATGCACCCATGTGTTCATTGCAGCGTTATTCACAATAGCCAAGACTTGGAAGCAACCTAAGTGCCCATCAAGGGACGAATGGATAAAGAAGCTGTGGTATATATACACAATGGAATACTACTCAGCCATAAGAAATGATGAAATCCAGCCATTTGTGACATCATGGATGGACATTGAGGGTATAATGCAAAGTGAAATAAGTCACAGGGAGAAGGTCAAATACCGCATGATTTCCTTCATTAAGTAGTAGATAATAACAACAATAAACAAACACATAGGGACAGAGATTGGATTGGTGGTTACCAGAGGGGAAGGGGGGAGGGAGGACGGTGAAAGGGATAATTCGGTACATGTGTGTGGTGATGGGTTGTAATTAGTATTTTCGTGGTGAACATGATGTAATCTATGCAGAAATAGAAGTACAATGATGTACACTTGAAATTTTTACAATGTTATAAACCAATGTTACTGCAATAAACAAAAAATTAAAAAAAAAAAATCCTAAAAAAAAAAAAAAAAAAAAAAAGAAAGCACAACAGTCTTCTTATCCCTTCTACAGCCTTCTTGGCAAACTAAAATTCTAAAGAAAATTATAACTTCATGAAAGCATTTCTGTTCTAATTACTTTTATAGTCTATGTGGCTCATCTGAGAATCAGATGAGAGTGGGCTATGTATAGCCATTTGAAACTGTATTTCAAAGCTTCTCACAATAAATGTGAGTAACAATAACTGCAAATCACTGAACTAGTGATAACTAGTGGATAACTCTAAATAACACTTACACTGTTTAATAGCCTGCTCACCTAAAAATTAATGGGCATGACATACTCGTGCTCTTCATAGCTAACACAAACAAAGTAAAAAAAATCTAACAGACAAGTTTGTAGATAAGACATAGCATTGGAGTCATACAGAAAAATACACTCGTCAGTAGGTGGTTTGTAACGAACGAATGAAAAGATCTATGATGTCATTACTGTGTGACCACGGCAGAGCTTAAAGAAGAGGGGTGGTAAATCTTAAAAAAGAGAAATATCCTATCAAAGGAAGACGACCTACTCAAACATTCTCACATACACCTTTTTTTCTAGAAAATATAATGTTTTAGATTAAACCCCTAAGACAACGTCATGACATCGATAGGTTAGCGTACCTGGTTATCGTGCTGACGGAGAAGTGAGATGGAGGCTGCGTCTCATGCATGAGAAGTTTCAGGTAAACACTGCTTTGATCTCTTGCCACAGCCACTACTGGATCAGCTTGTGCTTGGTCACATTTATAAAACAGCTTTGGGACAAGCCTAACATAAAAGTGAGGTTTATTTATTTAAGAAAGGATATGAAACTCACCTGTGATTCACCACCCTTTTCTGTCAAGGTAGTTAAGCCTAAAACACCGCCTACCCACAGAACACCACTTCCCTCTTTCAGAGGTGACATTCTTCAAGCACATTAGAGTGGGGGGTCTCTGATCACAGGACCACTCATCCAGACACCCACTCTGAAAAAACTGGGTGCTGCACTTTCTTTTTGTCTATCATAGAATTAAGTACCCTTCTCTACACATAATTCAATGCTTTGATTAAAAAACCATCTTGAGGGGCTGGCCCTGTGGCATAGTGGTTAAGTCTGGTGCACTCCACTTTGGCAGCCCGGATTCGTGGGTTTGGATCCTGGGCGCGGACCTACACCACTCATCAAGCCATGCTGTGGTGGTGACCCACACACAAAACAGAGGAAGACTGGCACAGATGTTAGCTCAGAGACAATCTTCCTCAAGCAAAAAAAAAGAAAAGAGGAAGACTAGCAACAGATGTTAGCTCAGAGCGAATCTTCCTCACACACACAAAAAAACCAACCTTGAAAGTTCTCTTTCTAATCATCTTGATCAACATCAACATGTGTGTTAAGCCACTGTCCACAGAACGTACTGAGCAGAGAGCAGATCTGAATGCCAGAGGCTGTCCCCTACTCATTTTCAGTTTTGTCTGCAAAACAATCCCATACGTTCCTAGACAGCAAAGCTCCAGCTGAGATACCTCACAAATCTAAACTGAATGCAAAGGCAAAATATGGGGAACATTTCCTAAAGGAACCAAAGGACTCATTTCTGCAATCAACATTCAGTGCACATTTTGCGTGAGTATACTCATACACTTACAGCTGGGGTGTATAACTTTTAGAAACAATCAACTATTTATTACATTGGTTTACAAACCTCAATATTTTTAATTAAAATCTCTTTCCTCCATGGAGACTTGCTCATCAGTATAATTTTTTTCTAGGGTATAATAAACTGCTATCACTTGCAGAAAATGGTAAAGATCCAAAGTCTTTGATTAGGCAAGTCATACAGACCCAGTTAAGTACATGAAAAGGTACACCTCGCAAGTAATCATAGAAATGCAAATGACAACACTGCAAACTGAATGGCTACAGACCAAGACGTAACTTTGGTTTTCTTTAATAGTTTGATTACAAAGATTTTTGTTTCCTTTCCCATATTTTTCCTAAATTTTGTTCAGGAAACATGTATTACTTTTAAAACAAGATAAAAGTTATTTTAAAAAAAAACAGCAATTTCTCCCTAAACAACTGACATATATTTAACTTTTTTTGAAATATCAGTTTTGGCGAGAAGAATCAGGCACAATCATATTCTGGTAGTGGGAGTATAAACTGGTATGTTTCTGGAGAACAATTTCACAAGCACCAAAACCCATACAAAATGCACTTCTAGGTATCTACCCAAGAAAAATGAAAACATATGTCCACACACAGTCTTGTAGGCAAATGTTCAAGCAGCACGATTCACAGTAGCCAAAAAAGGGGAAATAATATCAATCATCTGGTGAATGGATAAATAAAACATGGTATTATCCATAAAATGGATAAAAGGAACAAGCTACTGGTATGTGCCACAGCATGGATAAACCTAAAAAACTAAGTGAAAGAACCAGATGCAAATTACAACAATGGTATGATCCCATTTATATAAAATGTCCAGAAAAGACAAATCTCTACAGACAGGAGGTAGATTAGTAGATTAACTCCCATTGGGGGTGGGAACCGAGTTATTGCAAATGGGCAGAAGGGATCTATCTTTTCAGGATGATGGAAATGTTCTAAAATTGGATGTGGTGATGGTTACACATCTTTGTAAGTTTACTAAAAATCATTTAATTGTACACTTAAAATGGGTAAATTTTAAGGGATATAAAATTATACCTCAATGAAGCTATTAGAAATTTAAAAACAAAAAAAAAACATCAAAAAGCTTGGCCTAGTAACTCAACTTCCAGGAAGTAATTCTAAGAAAAAAAAAGATACATAAACATGTATGTATAGTGAAATTTACCAGAGTATTATTCATTATTTAAATCAAAGTAAACTTAATATCCAACCAAATAATATTTATATAAAAATCTATCACAACTAGATAGCAAAAAAAGGCTACTAAAATTTCTTTTTTTTTAAACAATATTTATAGCCTTTATTTATCTCACACTATATGAAATGTCACGCACTTCAGTATGGAAATATCAATATATCTGAATACAAGGTGCTGCCCCAGATAACACTGGTGGTTAAAATTTCTTTTTTAGAAGAATATTTGATAACAGGAAGATGTTAATAATATATTAAGTGGAAATTACTAGATTACAAACTTGCATGTATATTTTGTCCCAATTTTGAAAAAGAAATTCACCGTACACAGGATATAGAGCAAAATGTTAACAGTGATTATCTCCAGTGGTACAACTGAAGATGATTTTTATTTTCTTCTCAGTGCTATTCTCTATATTCCAAAAATTTGACAATGAAAGTGCATTACTTTTACAATAGGAGATTAGTATTTTGTTGTTGTTTTGTCATTTTAGACTCTTATGGTAGTGAATAAGTGAATAATATCTTTTTTGATAGTTTAAGAGTAGCTGAAACAGTGAGCCCAAAAGATTTAGGGATACTGCCCTATACCCTCTGAATTTTTCCCTCTCTTCCTATTCCCATACCATTTAGTACTTCAACAAAAAAGTGAATAACGGGCCGGCTCCATGGCTTAGCGGTTAAGGGCATGCGCTCTGATGCTGGCGGCCCGGGTTCGGATCCCGGGCGCGCCCCAAGGCACCACTTCTCCGTCCAACGCGAGGCCGAGTCCCACGTACAGCAACTAGAAGGATGTGAACCTACGACATACAACTGTCTACTGGGGCTTTGGGGGGAAAAAAATGAATAAATAAAATCTTTAAAAAAAAAAAAAAAAGTGAATAACGAGATAAAATATTTGGTAAATACCTCATTAATGTAGCTGCCGCAACATGTCGTACCCTAGGGTCTTCATCCCCAAGCAGATAGATGACAACATCATTGAGCACTCGTTCTTGCAGTTTTAAAAGCTTTAGAGAGAAGGATAATAAAAATAGATATTACCTCTGTATTTAACTAAATTTCAGGTAAGATATTCTGGAAAGCCAGTGAGAAAGAACTCAAGATCACTAGTCTTAAATTCACACATACAATCACAACCTTCATGATATAAACTGCGAAATAAATATAAAACAGAATGCATTCAGGGAAATTCTATGCCACTAGGAAAGTGCAATTCCTGGAAGTTAAAACACAGCCTCACAAAAGTGAACTGCTTACCCCTGTATAATGATGAGCCCCTCTGTGTATGTTTTCTGCTTTTGCCTCCAAAAAGCTCACCAACCTAACAAAAGAACATATTTAACAATGAAATAATTTATACTCACAAACACCCACTGATGGCCTGCAAGACTCTGACAGACAGACCGATGAAGAAGGCCAGCTCCAGAGCAGGTTAAGCCAACTGCTGTGGAAGGCTCTGAGAGGCAGCACTTACTTAACACGACAGAAAAACTAATGATCTAAACAAGTAGAATTTACATTCCTCTCAGACTTCCAGACTCAGTAACATAGTACTCAGGAAACTGTTTCTCTTCAAAATAAACACCTATCATTTTGAAAGACTGCAAGTGCCCCACAAAATCAGCTCCAACACCTATCGCAGAAGGTGGGAGAGCCAAGACTTCCACACCTTCCTGCAGACTGGTTCTGTGGCCCCGGGCAAGTTCCTCACCCACCCTTGCTCAGAGGCCCTCTCTGTGAGGTGGAAGTGAGAACTATCCCTACTTCACAGAGGTGTTCTAAGGAGGAAAGAAAATAACCCACCGAGGGCACCTAGCACTGAGCCTGGCACGTAACAAGCACTCTATAAATGATGCCTTAAAAAAACAAAAATCTGGTTATATAATAAAAGAAAATTTCCCTTCTAAAAGAAAGCATTGAAAGAAAACATCTCGAAGCAAAATTTACTCTTAGAAAATGAAAAACTGCATGACATCAAAAGTTATTTTTAAATTGTAACAAAACACAAATCAACTATCTGACCTAAGGTCAGTATAATGATGAATACATTCTTTTTTTTTTTTTTTTTATAATTTTATTTATTTATTTTTTCCCCCAAAGCCCCAGTAGATAGTTGTATGTCATAGCTGCACATCCTTCTAGTTGCTGTATGTGGGACGCAGCCTCAGCATGGCCGGAGAAGCGGTGCGTCGGTGCGCGCCAGGATCCGAACCCGGGCCGCCGGCAGCGGAACACGAGCACTTAACCTCTAAGCCACGGGGCCGGCCCAATACATTCTTTTTTAAACAAGCAGAATTGACATAAGCTACATTATTTTAAAAGTGTGAGCTCTTTTATTCCCACCATTAAGGACACTTAAATGACTAAGACTACCAGAAAAATCCAATCCTCCGCCTATATTTAAAACTTCCAAACATAGGGCAAAGTTGAGAAGGCGAAAGTCACTATCAGCTGTCTAAAGCCCTAAGGTTTCTGATGCACAGGTTCCTTGATAACCATCACTACTTGTATTGATTGATCCTTTCAGTTGATCCAGGCCTTTCAATTCTTAGTTCAAACTTCTGAGCAGCTTTGGTTCATTGACCTAATGAACCTGATTCACTTACCTAAAGTCGATCTCTGCAAGAGTTTCCAAAAGCTCTGTCCTCACCAGCCAATAGGAACTATTCCTCAGGGTCAGCACATCGGTGATCAACTGTAATCCGAATTCACTATAGCTGCTGCTACAAAGACTCATGACACAGTGCTGAAAAACAAGCCCACCGCAGATGGCGGCTGGTTTAGCCTCACGCGGTAGCTGCATCTGGATGGTTTTATGACATCACTCTCATATGGACCTGACTTGCCTTTTTTAAACTGCAACAGGGATGCTGCACTCTTTCCACATCTCAAAAATATTTATAATATATACTTTATCTCAATAAACTCAAGTTGAAAAGTAAATGTGTCCCTTTCACATAACTTTGTTTCTTTCTTCCTCTCATTTCCACCTTTGTCATGGCCTCTGTGCCCAGGCGGCAACTTCATGAACATTTAACAGTAGTGAAGAGGGAGACTGTGTAACATAGCACCACTGCCACTTCTGAAACAAATCTCAGGCCCAGGGAAGGGACACAGGGCCCATGGCCTTTTTGATGTTACTGTGTACTTCACTATACAAGGGGACAGCCAGGGCTCTTGTGGCGACAACACCCTTCCCTGCACACTCTGAGCATACACGTGGGCATTTCCACACACAGGATGAATCGTGCTGACTCTGGGCCAGCAACTTCACCGTGCTGCCAACACACTTCCCTCTGCTCCAGGAAAGACAGATCGACTAAAACTTGGCAAACATTTGGAACTATGGAACAATTCTGGCCAGGCCATGAAATTTTAAAACGGGAAGGTTTCTGACAAATTTGACAACGGTATAGTTCTTGTTTTGATTTTTACTGGTTAATTTTTACTGTTGTTGACTGGTCAGTTGTGATTTACAAACCAGCTGATACATAAAGGTTCGACATGCTACCATGTAAAGGACTGAGGCTATTCCACCTATACAAAAATCAGAGGTGATTAAATAACCTCTACAGCTCACTTAAACTCGCAGAATTCTATGCGCCTAAGAGAGTTGTTTTTCAATTCAACAGGTTTTACACTTAATGTTAAGCAAGGTACATTTCTAAATAAACCTTCGGGAAAAGGTATATTTCAAACAAATATTCTGAGAATTAAAACTTAAACTAAAGTCTATTAAACCCTAACTCCACTGGCAAGGTTTTCCTTCTAAAGCTGAGTGGTAGACACATACTGTAACAATATGTAAACATACCGTTTATAGCTTTAGAATGTCTGGAAATATTTAATATTAAACTCCAATTTTAATTGTAACAATGGTAAACTCCCCACTAATCAAAGAAATGATTTCCACTAATGATTATGCTCACCCTCACAGCTGTGCAAGCCAACTTGCAAGTAACAGAAGATTCATCCTTCAAAGTTTTCTGCAGCAAAGGAATGCAGTCCACCAGAGAAAATGTATTTCCTGATCAGAAGAGCAAGCAACAAATGCCTTCATGTAAACTCGAATTTGGGAATTCTATCTAGAAAAGACACCACTGAAAACTCAGCTGTTACCTGTCAGAGTTCTAACAGTGGCCACCCAGTCTCCCACGTGGAAGCGGGACCTGCTGAGGATGGAGTAGACAAGTGTCCCACAGAGAATGGCTGTGGCTCCTCTGACCTGTGGATCTCCATGGTCGATGTAGTTCAAGACGTCTGAGACATACTGCTCCTCTGCAGAGACAAATTGCCCATCCACTGTACAAGTCCCTACCATCAACTTTTAACTAAAAATAAAAGCTTAATTCTCAGGGGAAAAAAAAGGGGGCAAGGGGGTAATCCAAATCTAGAAAAGACTTGAATATAATAACCATGAGTGGTAAAAAACATTTTGGGGTTTGAAGTGGTAAAAAACATTTTGGGGTTTGAAGATTCCAGATTCATCATATCCCTGATATCACTTCAACACAACAGATTTTCTGGATTATAATTCCAGTCTGTCAGCCAATAATCAAAATTCCAAGACTTCATTTCAAGAAAAGATTAGAGAAACTCAAACTAGTCCACACCTACCTAACAGAAATTCAAAAGCACAAGCTTGTCTCCTCACCCAAAGAAAAATAGGCGGTTGGAGGATGATTTTAGAAGTGTGATTCTTCCCCACCATTTACTCCATAATGAGACTACGTCCTGGAATATGTGCCATAGGAGACTGGATCTGCTGCCACCTCAGCCGGTCTCAGTTCCCGCTTGTCTCTGAGTGTGAACATCTGGCCTGGCTGAGTACGACCCAAAGCAATTTTGATTCTATGCAATTTGTGCTTTTGGTATAAATCCAATGGACATGTAAACTGGCTCTTATGTTCCCAGATTTCTATAGATTTGTGTGTTTCAACTAAACATCACATCTACAGGGAGTCCAAGAAGCTAAAACCATTACTATTTACGTGTTTTATGGAGAGCTACAACACAGTTCAAATGCCACAAATTAACTCAAAAAACTTATTGCTCTAAAACGAAAACAGCCAAGATGGTTTGAAATAGTTTTCAAAATAATGATTCAACATGAGGAATAAGACGTAAACTTTTAACATACCATGGTATCCCGTGGTGTCAAGAGGTACTTGATAAAGTTTGCTGAAGAAAGATTCAGGATGAAGGGCCACAGCAGCTCCCAAACAGCTGAGGGCCAGCGCCTTCACACTGACCCTCACATCCCTATCCGGAACCAAGGCTGCAAAGAAACCACGTGGGTCACCTTCAGCTTAAAAGCAGCAAACATTTAGTTTCCAAAGAAAGAAAACTAGACCCACTAAACCAGCTCCCCCATCTTTCCCTCCCTTCTCCCGCCAGCCAGTGAAAACCAGAGCCCAACCCCAGATTCTACTCCATCTGCTCAATAACGAGGCACAAAATTGGTCACCAAGTTGACCTCTGACACCTAAAGTTATTTTCTTCAACTCTGCCTGCCTTTCTATACTCACCATTTTTTTCCCCAGTTAGCAAAAATGAAGCAGATAAAAGGCGGACACAATGGACAACAGGAGCAGAATCGTCATCAGTAGATTGTCCTATGTCTCCTTTGATCCGACAAGGCTAGAAGAGAGAAACTGACACTTGTTTGTCTTATTATCAAAGAACCAATACATTCGCTCCTTAGTTCATTCAACAAATAGTTCCAGAACAGCAATGACACTGGGTGCTGGGGATACAGAGACATCTATCTTTGCCCATAGACACGCCTGTCCTCAAAGACCACAGTGCAGCAGAATCACACTGGTCAGAGGAAGTTATGACACAGGGTCACGTGGGCTGTGGCAGGGATGAGCTTAGTGTGCAGGGAGGGAGCACCAGATGGGAAGGCAGCTGAGACTCGTCATTCAGGAGAGGCTGCTCAGGGAAGCACAGCATGAGCCATCATCTACAGGACAAGGGGAAGCTACCCAGGCAGAGGAAAGAGCCTGGGGAAAGCCCAAAACTGAGAGGGAGTAGGCCTGGTGAGAGGGGACCCGGAAGGAACTGCCGAGATTGCAACATGATTGAACATCTATGGCAGACCTAAGTACAAAACACTATTTCTTGCCCTCAAGAAATTTAAAATTAACTGGGAAGACAGGACACTTAGATGCAAAAGGTAAGCAATATAGAGATATTTTAAAAACCGTTCAATGGACAACACAACAACAACAAAACCCATACAACCTGATTAAAAAATGGGCAGAGAACTTGAACAGACATTTCTCCAAAGAAGATATAGGAATGGCCAATAAGCAACATGAAAAGATGCCCAACATCACTAATCATTAGGGAAATGCAAGTTAAAACCACAAGGAGACACCGCCTCACACCCAGATAGCTACTATTGAAAAAACAGAAAATAAGTGTTGGCGAGGATGTGGACAATACGGAACCCTTGTGCACTGCTGGTGGGAATGTAAAATAGTGCAGCTGCTGTGGAGAACAGTATGGCAATTCCTCAAAAAATTAAAAACAGAATCACCATATGATCCTGAAATTCCACATCTGTGTATATACCCACAAGAATTGAAATCAAGGTCTTAAAGACATATTTGTACACCAGTGTTCATAGCAGCATTATTCACAATAGCCAAAAGGTAGAAGTAAACCAAGTGTCCATCAACAGATGAACAGACAAACAAAATGTGGTATACAGATATATTAGAATATTATTCAGACTTAAAAAGGAAGGAAATTCTGACACACGCTATAATATACATGAACCTTGAGGATATTCTGCTGAGTAAAATACGCCAATCGCAAAAGGACAAATATTGTATGATTCCACTTACAGGAGGCCCCTAGAGTAGTCAAATCCATAGAGACAGAAAGTAGGATGGGGGTTGTCAGGGGCTGGGGGAGAAGGAATGAGGAATTAGTGTTTAATGGGGACAGAGTTTCAGTTTGGGAAGATGAAAAAGTTCTGGAGATGGATGGTGGTGATGTTGCACAGCAACATGAATATACTTATGCCACTGAACTGCACACTTAAAAAAGGCTACCATGGTAAATTTTATGTTACATGTATTTTACCACAAAAACAAATAAACAAACAAATAAATCCATTCAATGGAACAAAGACAACAATGTTGCAAGGCCAAGGACCACTATCAAATGAATGGTCCAAGAAATCAGGTGAGATAGCAATCGGTATAAGACAGACTTGTCTGGGAAGGACTCTCAAAGGAGGCAGAACTTCGGGCAACTCTCAAGCATTTGGGCGGTACTTGAAAAGGCAGAGAAAAGCAGACCTGGGAAGAAGTCAATATTTAAAGGGCAAGAGCTGAGCAAAAGCTCAGAGATGGGAAAGCTAGAAAGCATGGCAGACAGACAGTAGCCAGAGTGATTTTAAACACTCATATGAGCTCAGAATGCTGAGCAGTCTCATGTCTAAACATCTCACCTTGTTTTCTTGATCTCCTGGTTCAGCAGCTTCATCTCTTGAGACAAATTTATCTATACTGCTGTCAGAGGGCTGCCTGCTGTGGCCCATGCTTTTCAATAAATGTGCTTGTTGAAGGGCTTCAAAAACAGAGAAATCGAGATTAAGTGACAAGTTTCCAATTAAAACACAAATACCCATATTTACACAAAGTCAACTTGAAAGTACAGGATTTAGATAAAAAAAAAAGATGATTATTCCTCAATTGCTCTTTCTCATTTGCTATTTACAACTCAGAAAACAAAGATATCAAAAGATTTCTTCTTGGTAGTTAAGGTAAAACTAAGATGTCAGGGTTGAAAACAAGACCATTCCATAGTACATCACCTGAAGTCAACACACCGATTGAAGAGTTTCTGAAAGCATCCGAGTCTTCATCGGGAAGAATACCTGTGGCTTCCTCATCCTCGTCCTGCGGCTGTCCAATGTGCATCCCTGAATACTGACTGTCAGCACCATCTAACACCTAAACAGTTGGAGAGGGGCTGTGAGAGTTCTGAGTGTGACCGCCCAGGGACAAGGCCTCCAACACGGAAAGGCAAAGGCAAAAGCCACAAATAACACGAACCACAACTCACATCCTAACACAAAGGTCATTTCCTCACATGCAGACATGTATGTGTATAAATTACCAAGAGTTTATTGATCACACATTACTACTACATTATGAAGAGTTTTTATAACTCTAAAAATTCCAAAGAAATTCCAACCTAGAAATTTCTCTTTTTCATATTAAAAAAATCCAAACGAAAATCTTTGTCTTCATAAGAAAATTTTACAGTAAGTCAAAAATGAGGGGGCCGGCCCTGTGGCGTAGCAGTTAAGTGCACGCGCTCCGCTGCTGGCGGCGCAGGTTTGGATCCTGGGCGCGCACCGACGCACTGCTTGTCAGGCCGTGCTGTGGCAGCGTCCCACATAAAGTGGAGGAAGGTGGGCACGCATGTTAGCTCAGGGCCAGGCTTCCTCAGCAAAAAGAGGAGGACTGGCAGATGTTAGCTCAGGGCTGATCTTCCTCACTAAAAAAAAAAAAAGAGGAAAATCTTTCAGACAAAAATCTAACAATATAATAGGTTATCTCCTAAACTGCCAGGACTGAACCAACTCAGTTTTGGACACACTATTTCATATATTTAGCCATAATCTTGGGTTATTATTCCACATTGCAAAATTTTTCACAACCACTTCAAATCCCATGTAATTTACCCAAAAAAACTGAGTGATGGACCCTCAATATGCTAGTCAATTATTGTTGAAATAAATTCTCTACCATTTTTAAAAATCATTCCAAATCCTTACAATTAAATTTAAAAAAATTAAGCTACATGATCAACAACAATCAAGAAACAAATGATTTCTTCCATTCTCCACCCTCCAGATTAGTTTACAAAAAAACCCTAAACTTAGTTAAAAAAAAATACACAACACATTAAAATGAAAAGTTACAACCATATAAAAAACAACGGTTTTGGAATGCCTTACTACACACCAGGCAGGATCAGAAGCATTTTACATGTATTATCACCCTTAGCCTTCCTAAGTCTTACAACACAAGTACTGTTATCATTCTCATTTTACGGATAAGAAAACTGAGGCAAGAAGGGACATAACTGCTCCAGGCTACACAGCTAGTAAAGGGCAGAGCCAGAATTCTCACCCTGGTAGCCTCCCCCTGAGCCAAGCCCCTTAACTACCACACTGAGCTGTCTCATGAGGAAGTTCCCTACCCCCTTCACTTTGCTTATTTTTCTCTATGGCATTTATCACCATCTGCCCATGTATTTCTTTACTTGTTGATTGATTATTGGCTTATCACCCCACACACATGCACACACTCTAGAATAGGGGTAGGTAAACTACAACCTGTGGGCCAAACCTGGCCCACCAGCTGTTTTTGTAAATACAGTTTTACGGGAACACAGTCATGCTCACTCATTTACATATCGTCTATGGCTCTTTTGCACTACAACAGCAGAGGTAAGTGTGCAACAGACGCCGTATGGCTCACACAGCCAAAGATATTTACTCTCCGGCCCTATCAGGAAAGTGTGATGACACCTACTCTAGAATACTAGCTTCGTGTGAGTAGTTTTGTACGTTGTGCCCTCTACTTCATCCCCAGCTTGTAGAACAATACCCAGAACATAATAGGTGCCGATACATTTGTTCAGCAAACAATTAATGACTAGAAAAAAGGACATGGAAGCACCTCTTAAACTAGAAAGAACTATACCAATGTGAGAACTATCCAGGGAAGACGTTTAGTTGCCTATAGGCCAGCGAGGCCTGTGTGGGCCCCACTCCCAGCACTATTACACAGTAAATATCTGCTGACACACTCCCAAGGAAGGAAATTTTCATAATCTCCTATGGTCATTCATTCCTATTTCTAACAAATCTGTCCAGAAATTGTCTACTATAAAGAGGCCAGATATCCCATGGAAACTGGTGCAATAAACAAACAATAGAAACTCCCTCTGGGCCGGCTCCGTGGCTTAGCGGTTAAGTGCGCGCGCTCTGATGCTGGCGGCCCGGGTTCGGATCCCGGGCGCGCCCCGAGGCACCACTTCTCCGTCCAACGTGAGGCCGAGTCCCACGTACAGCAACTAGAAGGATGTGAACCTATGACATACAACTATCTACTGGGGCTTTGGGGGGAAAAACTGAATAAATAAAATCTTTAAAAAAAAAAAAAAAAAAAAAAAAAGAAACTCCCTCTGCACACTTGACACGCTACTGAGCCCAGAGCTTCCCCACATTCTCTTCTCCCTGCACACTGTTCACCCTTTCCTTACTGAAACAGTTTCCCACTGTTTCAATTATTTGTCCTATCCTCTTCCAGGTCTTCTAGTTAAAAACCCTAACCATGAGCCCACTTCTCCAATCGAGTAAGTATAAATCCACAAACAGCCATTAGAAACCACATCCATGTGACAATCTGACAACTGCAAAGAGGATATGCAAGTGCTTTACATCAGGACTGGTAATTCAATGTTTCTGTATTTGTTCAAGTGAAAAAAAAAAACCAAAACCATGTTCTTAACAAATATATTCAATAGTAGCAAAACACCTAATAGTATAAATTGCTCAAATAAAATTGGGGTATAAAACTCAGTATAGGGCTGGCCCCATGGCGTAGTGGTTAAGTGCGCGCGCTCCGCTACTGGCGGCCCGGGTTCGGATCCGGGCACGCACCGACGCACCGCTTCTCCGGCCATGCTGAGGCTGCATCCCACATACAGCAACTAGAAGGATGTGCAACTATGACATACAACTATCTACTGGGGCTTTGGGGAAAAAAAGGAGGAGGATTGGCAATAGACATTAGCTCAGAGCCGGTCTTCCTCAGCAAAAAGAGGAGGATTGGCATGGATGTTAGCTCAAGGCTGATCTTCCTTACAAAAAAAAAAAACTCAGTATACACTTGTACCAAACTTTTTGATTAGACTATCCTTGAGGTGTTTCTTGTCCACTAACTCAGAGATCAGAGGTACTTAAGTCCATGCTCTATAAGAGGGGATATGCTGTAAAAGTTTTTGAAAAGGCAAAAAGTGTTAAAATAATGCACAGTATTAATGTTATTAATCACATTGTTAACAACAGGCTCCTCGTGGATTTTTTAAATAATGATTTAATCTGCACCCAACAAGGTCTTAAAGAACTTAAAAAGTGCTCAATTTTAGCAGAGTTCATATCATCAACTGATTTTTGACCTCCATGTTCAATACAAATGACTCTTGGCCATTTCCTTCAGTGAAGGTCTCAGATGGGGTCGAGCTCTCCACTCATGATGTGAGCTGGTAACCTCTGCACTATTATTAGCAGGTCAGATAGGAAGAAATGAATAAGTAGGAGGGTCCAGGTCTGGGCCTCCAGGGAAGAGCTGGGACACATGACAGGCCTCTCTGCAGAAACCAGGGACCCCTCTCTGCCCACTTACAATTTCAGAACTGTCTGAAGGGGTCACAGCTGAATCAGGCCCTTCGGTGGTGGTCTGGGAGCTGTCACTGATGGGTGAGGAGGCCTGGGTCCCATCGTTCAGGTCCATGGCAGGGTCAGATGGGACAGCACTGATCTGGCTGGAGCTGTGGCTCAAGATGTCCTCCTCGTCCCCATCGGTGGCAGCGCTTGTCAAGTCACAGCCGGTCAGATCCACTGAGTCTGGCTGCAGCGTATGCTGTGACCGGGGCTGTTCGGTGATGATGTCGTGACCCACAGAGTCGGCGGCTGAGCTAGCAGAGCCAGGAGTGGAAAGCCCCGAAGAGGCAGCCAGTTCACCACCAATTTCACCCTTCACTGAGGCTGAAGACAAAGAAACACTCATTCCTCAATGGGAGGGAAAAACATTCAATAGAGAATCAAATGTTTGCAAAATACCCCCAAATGCACTGTCGCCAAATGTTTTAACAGCAAAAAATCCTGAAATACAGTGAAAATATGAACAACGAAATTTCAAAAGCAAGACAAAGGGGCATCCTTCAAACATTACTAAAACTGCCTTTTCCTGTATTATTTATTTACCTTTTACTATATTATTACATATTAATAAAATAAGGATCATCAGCAGGTATTTTTTAAATAATATGAATATTCTCAAAAGGTATTTCACTGCAAAAACTGAAGTATGGCCAGTAACATTACTGGTTCTTAAGCAACTGCTCTAGCCTTAGTTTGGAGCCACAGAGAGAGACTGCTGCAAATCACAGGGTCCGGTCTGGGGTCCAGCTGGGCGCTCACAAATGCCGGGGTGCTCGAGGCAGCAGTGCTCAAATGACGGTAAATTCACCGTCTCTTTGAGGTGGGCTTCCTTCTTCCAAGACCCTATTCAAGACCTCTAAGCCAGTCCTATTCTCCTGTAGCATAAATTTGCACCACATTTTCCTAGTCTAGTTTTTAAATTCCCATTTAAAAACAAAAAACACTACATACAAACCATTTAACAAAAAGATCAACATTAAGCTGTTAGCAATGGTCACTCCTGGAGGCCACTGGGTCAGTGAGCACTTGAGCTTTATAATGTTCTGGATTGATGTAATTTTTTTGTTGTTTTAAATTTTGTTATTTTTGTAATCAGGAAAAAATCAATTTCTAGTTTGTAAAATAAAGAAAGAAATAATCGCCACTGGAATTATTCAGAATTTCCTTCCAAAATATTTTAGCCTCATTTTCAGTTATCTAAAAATATTCTTTTCAACCAGATTATACAACCCAAACCACCCTCCTTTAATCCATTTATTAACATCTTAGTCAATACTCATCTTTTATAAGGTGACTAGAGAATCTAATTAGGTAACTATCTGTAAACAAGCATAGATTCTTTCCAGTTAAATTATCCACGACAATTTTTAATCCCATTCTCCCCATCACAACCCATCCAATCATGAGACACTTTACCCACCATCCCCTAGTCAAAAAGACTTATGTGCAGGGAATATAAACCTAATTTTAAAACAGCCCAAACTAAGGAAAACAGCAAATATTTGATGCAAGAAAAGACACACCTGTTTCAAAGTAAACCTTATAAAAGAAGCCTGGATTATCCACCATTTGAGCAAGCTGGCTTCACTGCTACCCGCCAGGAGGTGCATCCACTGAGGTGCAGGGGAGGGGGAGAGGAGGCCAGTGGACAGGAGGAAGGTGGATACCACCGACACTCCTGAGAGCTACCTGCAAAGGCTGGGCTACTGCTGTCAGATCTTGACTCAGGGTCCTCCTCCAAGGCTGCTGCTTCTCCAAAGAGCACTTTCCCTAGGAAATGATGGCAGCGAGATTCCCTTAAGCTTGCTAAAAGGAAGGACTTCGAAAATCAAATAAATGCACATTCTAAGCAGAAAATCATAAGCATATTTAACTCACCCCCCATACAGTTTATCATTATATGTTAAGCATTTTTACACCTCTAGGGTGCTAAACACAAAGAATGCAGCGATATTGTATTTAGAGTATTACTAAAATCAATAAACCTATATGGAAAAAAGATTAAAAGCAATGATTCTCAAACTGTATCACCAAGTATTTTAATAATACATATTTATTGATTTAGATTACTATTAATATTAAATAATTTATATTACTATTTAATCTTAAAAATGGTGAGTTATGGCTGGAACTAAGTCTATTAGCCCTTGGGCTATTCATGTCACATCTCCAATGACACCTCAGAATTTATATATAAAATTTTTATATCTAAAGGTCACTTTTATTTTTTTATCTTTTAATTTTCTAGATTTTATGGCTGACAATCAGAACTCAAGCACTGTATGATCTAAGAGAATGGAATAATATTTCATCTTCTGCCAAGTTCCAAAAATATATTTTATAGTTCCTGGTTTCCAAATTATATTAATAAGAAAAAGAGAAAATTCTTAACATGATTTAACTGGACTCATTAAATCGTTATGTCACATACAAATGTCATTAAATGACACTATCAAAATAATTATTGGCAATTTCTAACTTCTCTGCTCTTCAAAGAATAGGTCATAGGTGTACTAACTTCCATAAATCTACACTGATGTGACATTAAAGGCAAAAAAGAAAAAGAAAAGGAAACCCAAAATCTAGATGAAACCAACATAGTGATTTGGCTTATCTACTAAATAATAGGGTCCTTTACTACAGAAAAAGTGATTTACCTTGAGAAAACAAATAAAATTCCAACCTGTAAATTCATGTGTTAATGAAAGCAGTCTCCTTCTTGCAATTAGTGGTTTGCAAATCGGTTCCACGGAGCCCTCCCCAAGGGAGGGCAAGGGCCAGCTGCTGTCAGAGAAGGGACCCCAGGCCACCACTCCCCTCACCCTGACCCTGATCCTACATCCAACAACTCTGCTTTTATCTCTCTTATATAGTGGCAGATTCCACTTGAAAAAAAGAATTTTGCAGCTACAACAAAAAAGTTTGAAAACCACAGCTCTAAAAGAAAAAAAAAAGAAAAAAAAAAAACCACTGGAAAAATAAAAAAGAGATTGAGGATATCTCCCATGTCCTAGCTAGAAGATGACAAAACAAATCATCTTAACCATGTGAATCAGTCATCTTTTTCATCATCACTGGGAAAAGCAACTAAGAAACAAACAAGGCAAGTATCACACTAACTTAGCCACAGGCCTGAAAATCTTTCCTAATTTGAGAAGAGAGAGACTAACTTTCCCTTGAATCCTTTTGGCTTTCAAACAATCGCAGTGTTTCACCAAAATCTCAAACTTGGTCAAGTATTCCACACTACGATGGCCCAAAAATTATTGATTACAAGTTCTTCCAGGAAACGTTTACTTAATTCAGTCAAGGCTTGAATATTATTCTTGTTAAGACCCCATTCAATACTGCAAATAATATTAAGCTTTAGGCTCTCAATTAAACACTCAAATCATGACACACAAAAAAGATTAGTCTCTTAAGATTCCAAACAGAAAACAACAGCAATTCTTTCCTATGGAAATCTAGACTGGAAAAGAAAATGGTTGGTGTTGCAAAGTGATAATGTGTAAAAAAAACTATCAGATTTAATCAGAAACACTTTAATTTAATTAAAATAAATTAATTGCATCAGAACATTTTGGCACATACAAAGCTAAATATGGCTGAAAAATGATAACCAGGCCCAAATTAACAAAATACTTAAACATTTAACATTATTCCTGACTAATACTAAACAAAATTCATTGGGAAGATAAGTTACCTTCATAAAATATAACACATTCCCTAAAGCAGGAGTAGGCAAACTACAGCTCAGCTGTTTCTGTAAATAGTTTTACTGGAACTTGGCCACATCCATTAACTTACTATTGTCTATGGCTGCCTTCCTGCCACAGGACAAAGCTGAATAGCTGCAAGAGACAGTAAGGCCCACAAGGCTAATACATACAACCATCTGGCCAGTTACAGAAAAAATTTGTTGACCCCTGACCTAAAGCATTAGACATTTAGGACAAAGCAATTCTGATACACAAGCAATTTTTAAAAGCCACCCTACAGAACTATTCAGGCCTAGTTATCAGATTCCAGCAACATGTACACTACATACAATCACTCTGTTGAGAAGAGGTATAGGCGCAGTCGATTGCATTACAGAAATGCAAAAAAAGCAGTAGGATTCAACATAAGACTTTGATTTCTAAAATAATCACCTTTTTGTTTTCTTGAAAGGACAGGGCTGCATGAAGAACCCCCTCCAGCTGTAAATCACAGAAAATCACAGATGAAAGCAAGGCAATAAGCTGCTAAAGTTTAGAAGGAATTCGAAAATCTTCAAAAAGCTTGATTCAACTTTAAAACTAGAGAATACGTGAACATATTTCCATAGGCAGTGCTCAAACACCACACTGCAACACTTTAATTTCAAAAACATGAAAATTATGTTAACACTGAAACATATACTTCTAAAGATACGACCTAAAATGTCAAAAGAACTAAAATAAAGTGCATTTAAGAAGCCAAATTAAAAACATTAGAACTCTCAGATTATCTGGTCAACTGATAATCAAGTATAAATTTTCATTAGAAACAATCACTAGAAATGAGTATTTCCAGCAATTACTTGTAAGGCGTGCATTCTACAGAGAAAGAGATTATCAGTACAAAGGACAGTGGACAGGCATACTAACATTTTCTGTTCATGCTTCAGCCAAACATTTATGTTCAAATGAGGCAGCAATGAGACTTCCAGTCAAACTCTCCAGTTTGTCGATGCTTTGAGTAGAGGCCATACCACACACACGCTGCACTCAATCGACCACACACCGCAGGGCCTAGGAGAGGCCTCCTCTTAGCCAGACCCAGGTCTAGAGGCTGTCATTCAGGGATCGCCATCTATTCCAGCTCCCAAGGGGCAACTCCCCGTCAGACAGGGCCCACTGAGGCTGGAAGAAACCCAGTGGTCACTGTGTAGGGCAGCATCCCCTGGCAGGAGCAGGGCCCAATCCTCAAGAGCACAGAGGAGAAGAAAGAGCGGATGGGGCAGAGAAGGTGCCGAGAGAGGAGGAAGGGAAGGGGTTTTCTAAAGTCAAAAGGACCCAGAGGACAGAAAGGAACTCTAAAATCCCTACAAAGACTTGAAAACCCCATCACTGGCAAAGAGGTCCTCCTAGAAATACTTTTCCTAATGTTCTCATTTCATGAGAGACGAAATGCCATGTGGAGGCAGCCAAGTCACATAGAGTCAGGAGGCCGAGCTTTAAATGTTGGCCTCATTTTGCCACCTAACCTTTCTACACTTAGTCATTCTGTCTGTAGCATAATGTCAGTACCTGCATTGTAAGATCTTGTAAAGAACTGAGATGTAAGTTGCTCAGCACAGTGCTGGGCCCACAATTCAACAGAGTGTACTAGTATTAGTGCAGGGTTAACTGTAAGAATCGGCCTTCCTAATAACCTACCTATAAGTTCCACAATACTTCCACTACGGCTTCGGCAACGAGGCTCATCTTTAGCCACCGTGAGCCGCCCGAGGCCGCCTGCCGTGGTCAGAGCTTGCAGGAGCTCCGGAGGGGGGGTTCTGAAGAGCTGCTGCAGGAGTTCTAATGCGCCAGTCACCACATTGTGGTCTTGGTGCTGAGTGTAATGCAAGGTCAACTCGTAAACCTAGAAACAGATAAACAAGTGTTATTGGCACAGTTTTTAAAATATGTCCTAGGTTTCACTTTTCTTGTTTTTGATAGTCTTATGTTGGCAAAACTTGTGCCTTAATTTCTTCCCCCTAAAAATGTCTCTATCATTTCTCCCAGCGGGATCATTAGCTTCCATGTTGTTTTCGAAATTCCCATGATTTCTTTCAAATTAACTCCTTAAAAATAAATAGAGCACTTCCACAAAAGTAGAAGCGTGCTAATTAAGATCTCCATCTCCCTAACCAGGTGAGCAGTAAAGCTCGATATACACTGAGAGTGCAGTTAGTCTGACACATATTAATAAGCAAGAAACACTGGTATGAGTGCCACTCAGAAAGAATTGCCAAAAATTTTGAAGGCATTATGTCAAAATTTTATTAGTGCTTTTAATACAACATCATATCATATACACACAACGAATTTATTCTTTTTTCCTTTAATTAGAGTTGCCAGATAAAATATCAGAAGAGCACCAGGTTAAATGCAAATTTCAGATAAACAACAAATAATTTTGTAGTATAACTATGTCCCATGTGATTTGGGGCATACTTACATCACAACATTATTCATGATTTAGCTGACATTCAAACTTAATTGGCACCTGGTATTTTTACTTGGTAAGTCGGGCAGCCCTTTAATATCATAAAAATAATATACATGTTCAAAAAAAAACAGTATAGAAGTATATAAAAAAGACAGTAAAATAATATACATGTTAAAAAAAAAACAGTATAGAAGTATATAAAAAAGACAGTAAAAGTCTCAGAGGTAGCTACTTTTAATCATTTGTTTGAGTTCTTCTGATGGTAACCTCCATAACTCTAGATCACAGGTCTCCAGACTGCAGTCCACAGGCCACCTCTGGCCACCACCTGTTTCTGTACATGGAGTTTTCCTGGGACACAGCCACACCTGTGTAGTGTTGGTGGCTGCTCTCCTGCTCCAGCAGAGGAGGTGAGTAGTTGGCCCATTACAGAAAAGCCTACTGCCCTGCTGTTATGAGAGGTTCGGGGATTCGATCGGAGACGTAAAAGACACTTTCCACTCCAAACAGATGGACTGGAGGTATATTTTATTATATAGAGGATAGTAAAGGTGACAGTCTGCAAACAGATCCAAATAGGTCAAATATTAAGAGGGAAAAAAACATCAGCCCGACTGGAAAGGGAAAACACCCACATCGGCTGAAGAGAAATGACACAAATCAACCAGAAAGAGAAACACCAGGTTAACCAAAAAGAGAACACATCAAATCAATTACTTCATATCAAATCAATTACTTCACATCAAATCAGTTACTCACAACATCCACGCCCCACTGCTGGGAGAGCCCTGTCAATCGACGCGGCTGGGCAAGGATCACACGTCCTGGGCAAGGTGTCCCTTCCACAGGTGGAACTCTCACCAGGGCTCAGTTTCCAGCAGTTTTTATACCATCAATAATTTTCAGAGTAAGCAATTACAGAGTTTGCAGAGCAAGCATTTAGTGTTTCCATGCACAAATGGTTATCAGTGGTGTACGTGCACTGAGCCCCCTGGCTAACGTCCCAGCCCAGTAGTTGTGTACGTGCATTGTTCTCTTTGGTTATCGTCTCAGCCCGGCACAGATGGCCAGTCCATTCCGGGCTACGATGCTCCAAGAGCTTTGAAATGTTACAACTTGCAACTCTCTCCATGGGAGAAACGCCAGTTCCCGGGAAAAGGCCAGTTCCCACCACACAGAAAGCAGCTTTGTATTTCTTTTTTTTTGTGCTGGTGGCTGTAGGTCAATGGAGCGGCCAAACATGGCTGTACTCATGTCAAGACACCTGCTCTAGATCATCAGCTTGATTTCTGAAGCCATCTATATAGAACAAAGGATCTCTTGACTCCTTACTATGTAAAATGAGGAAATCAGTACCCTACACTCCCTTCACTTCATCTGCCTCTTCCCAAATTCTGTTAGCAACATCATTACTTTCATATTATTAAGATTTACAATATTCACATCCTACTGTGAAACTATTTAAATCTTATGTGCTTTGCCTAGAAGTTGAGCCTAAAAACTGAACAAAGAAAACCAGTATGTACCTTACCATGTGTATATAAACATTATTCAATGCAAAATCTATTAATGTGACTAGACCCAAAAAGAAAGAAATATTCCATTATAACCAGTCCTGTGTCACTTGAAAGAAAATGTCCCAGGGTAATAATTAAATAGATTCTCTGTTATCATAATCTACTACTTGCTTAAAATTATTCTACATTTTAATTTGTTTCATAATTGGATCATAAGTTGCTTTTATAAATCCTCCTGGTTTTCATGGAGTTGCTAATTGCCTTTTATCCCCTCCTTGTTAATATACACACACGCCTTCCCTCTTTCCCAGCTTCTGAATCCTGACATCTGTGGCCGGAAGCTCCTTGAAGCTCCTCTGACCTCCTGTTTCTTTTTTTTTTTTTAAAGATTTTATTTATTCAGTTTTTTCCCCCCAAAGCCCCAGTAGACAGTTGCATGCCACAGGTTCACATCCTTCCAGTTGCTGTACGTGGGACTCGGCCTCGCGTTGGACGGAGAAGTGGTGCCTCGGGGCGCTCCCAGGATCCGAACCCGGGCCGCCAGCATCAGAGCGCGCGCACCCAACCGCCAAGCCACGGAGCCGGCCCAGACCTCCTGTTTCTAATTGGAATGGCATGCTGCACAACAATCATCTTGGAATGGCTTCTACCACATTCCTGGGTTAGGTGCTTTGTTTCTTGAATTTTAGGGCTTCCTTTTTTTTCTAATCTTATTTCTCATTTTGCTGGAATACATCTTCAAATAATTTTTTCAAAAAGCATACATGAAAAGCAAACTGAGTTCTTGCATATCTACAAGTATCTGTTATTTCGCCCATACTCCTTAATAGTTTAGCCAGGCCCTGGATTATTTTAAATTCTTTTTAAATATAGTTAGCCAAACTACAGTAGCTGAGTTGAACTTCTTAGTCAAAATAACTTAATTCAGAATGGTTATTAGTCAAAGGAAAATGGATTAAGATACGTTTTAGAGATAATCTTTTCTAGCTTGCTAAATTGACAAGGTGCTATATCATTTAGTCATTTTGGAGAAAAGCCACTACTAAGAAAATCAGTAGTTAATTAAGCACCACATCCCATACCCCTGTACTCCGTCCTCCCAGGATGATTGTTACCCTAGTTTAAAATAGTTCTCGATAGCCCTCCAGCCTTATCTATCACCAGCACCCCTGTTAAACTGAGAGAAAGCCTGGAGACCTTTACAGAGTGCTGTGCACTCTCACTCCTTGGGCTTGGCAAAGGTTGTAGTTTCTGTCTATAAAACTCTCCTCCCAATTCCCTGTGCCTGATCAAATCCTCCTCACCCATAAGCATCAGCTCATAACTGAGCCTCCCGAGCACGCCTCCTTGCCCTTTGTCATGCAGGGGCCCCCCACTATGTGCTCCCACAGCACCCTGCAACCCCACCTTACATGCTGTTTAGTGAGTGTTTGCTCACTTCTCCCACTAGACCCATGGTCTCTAAACCTTTTTGACTAAGCAGGCTTTTTTTTTAAAACATCAGGAAAAAATTCTGAGTATGCAGTCCCAATACTTATATAATATTTATTTATCTTAAAATATTATGTAAGTACTACTGAACTCAGATATTATGTACATTATAAAATATGCACTAAATCTGAAAAGCCTCTAGCTCCAGTTATCAATTTACAGGAAATACAGAGAACAAAGAAACATGCTAATTTACACAACGGAGAGGCAAGTAATAAATCAGACTGCCAGGAGTTCCACAGGACAGACAATCTGTCTTCCACACATGAACTCTCAGGGAAAAATAGGGATGGAAGGGAACCATCAGATCAAAGAGACTCCCAATCCTTATCAACCAATCTTATTTGGATACCGATTGCAAAAGAGTAGAGAAAAAACTCGACAATGGATGAGTGGGTATCTGATGTTAAGGAAATGTTCATTTTTTTCAGGTGTGACATTAGCATTGTCATTAAGTTTTAAAAACAAGGGGGCTGGCCTGGTTGCACAGTGGTTAAGTTCACGCACTCCGCTTCAGTGGCCTGGGGTTCACAGTTTTGAATCCCAGGCACAGATGTACGCACCACTCATCAAGCCATGTGTGGCAGCGTCCCACATAGAAAATAGAGGAAGATGGGCACAGATGTTAGCTTAGGGCTAATCTTCCTCAGCAAAAAGAGGAGGATTGGCAACAGATGTTAGCTCAGAGCCAATCTTTCTCACCAAAAAACATACCCAAAAAACAAAGAGTCCTCATCTATAGGGATACATACTGAAATACACAGATGAAATAATAGGATGGTTAGGATTTGCTTCAAAATAATACAAAAGAGGGAGAAAGAAGTGGGATTATAAGTGAAACATGATTGGCCTTGAGTTGGTAATTATTGACACAGGTGATAATTACTGAAGGGGGTTCACTAAGCTATTCTGTCTACTTTTATATATGTCTGGAAATCTCCATAATAAAAAGTAAACAAACAAACAAGGTAAGGATGAAATAAACTATGTTTTAAATGTATTTATTACCACTATAATGCCTTTTTTACTCAGTAAATCATTGAGTAATGATTTTTTGTGAGGGCAATATACTTAAGAGTCATATCTCATGAGACTGTATCTTGTAAGAGAGCCGAAGGGCAGCTGGCCAGGGTAGAACTGCTGGCCTGACATTTTCTTAGAGCCTACTTCTCAGTTATTTATCATTAACCAGTACTCACAGGTCCTGTCCACATGCCAGGAAGGATTCTAATAAGCACTTTACAAATAGTACCTAACTCAATGCTTAAATCATCAGTAATATCTTTAATTCATGATTTCTATGCAGAAATCATTTTAAGCCACTTACAATTTTGTACCCTACAAAATCTAGGTGAAGGACACAACTCATAAATCCAGTTGACCCAAATACCTGTACACTACAATATCACCAATATACTGAAAGCAGACAACTGAGTCAAGGCACCTCTCTCGAGACAGCGGGTTGTGTGCCTCAACTCCTGTATGTGGCATGTGACCATCCAACTTACAGGAAGGGTAAGGGCTTCAATAGCATCCAGTACATTAAATATGGTATAAACCCTAACATAACATTTTAAGTAAAGTTCACAAAACCCAATTCCTTAAAATGCGGCTACATTGTTACAAGGTTGACGAAATAACCTGGGTGAACATGCTGCACAGAACTGATGTCAACTGCCAATCACATTACAGTCATGCGTCACCTAACGACAGAGATTTGTCCTGAGAAATGCATCGTTAGGCGAGTTCGTCATTGTGCGAACACCACAGAGTATCCTCACACAAACCTAGATGGCAGAACCTTCTACACACCTAGGCTACATGGTACTAATCTTACAGGACCGTATATGCGGTCTGTCATTGACCGAAATGTCATTATGCAGCACATGATTGTGCATTAGAATTATTGCAGGGTTTCTCTGTATTGGAAAGAGAGGTTTTAACATTTTGTTCCTCCACCCTAACGGACCGTGTTCCCACCTCCCTGGCTGTGTAGACTAGTACACCAGACCACAGGTTCCGGGGGGGGAGCAGAAACTGCATCTGAAATGCTCACCATTGTATCCCCAGCACCTGTCCCAGTGCCTAACACATAGTATGTGCTCAATAAATATTTACTGAGCAGATGAACAAATTTCATGAGCCCTGGTTTTAGCTACGAGGTAACAGTGTTCTCTGTGCCAGGCAAGGGTCTAAGGGGTTTCTGTAACACCCTCAGTAACCTTATGAGAGATTACCTTCATTTTACTTGGACATCACTGCCATATGGAGGTCACATAACTAGGGGTCACAATCTAGGACCTGAACCAAGTGTTCCAGCTCTTAACCCTTGGTTTTGCCACTTCTCTTCCAAATTTTTTAATTCACTGAATGTCAGTCTTTTATGTATAGGTACTGAGTAAACCATGGCTCCTACCTGGACAAGCTGCTCTGTTGAGGGAGAGACTTCCATTTCTTTCCGTGTCACCCCAAAGCTGCCTTTCAGGCTCGTGTCCTTGACCTGCTGCTGCAGCAAAGGCACCAAATACCGCAACGTGAGCAGCACCCCAAGAATCAAGAGGGTGGAGTGTTCATCCTCGACAGGAACTAGCAAACCTACACAGGCGGCAACAAGATTTCTTAACATCTGATTCACTGCTTGGAGATTCATGGCTTAATTTCTTAAGAAGAAGAGATCCACAATATGGATCCACATCCATATTATGAGGCTGGCAATGAGGGATAAAGATGGCACAAACATTACTGTGAAAAAATATACAGTGTATCTCATCATTTGGCCGAAATCTAGGAGTAACATTAATGAAAACCTCTAAAACCTTAGCCTAGCAAGGCCCTTTACAGTGGGTTTTATTACATCTGAAAGTCAGGCAGTTCTTTCATATCAAATGTCCATATGCTCCCTTTAGTACTTGCTAATAGTTCCACAATTACCCCAAATACAGAAGAAACTGCTAGCAGACCTACACCCATACAGAGAACATGCAGAGACCTTCAGGTCTCAGGGACTCACTCAGAGCCACTAAGTACAGCTATGTAGTTTTGCTGCATGGAGGGCCAGGCCCAGGAAGGAGGGTGGGGCTGCACACTGGCCCACACCCACTGCCCAGCTAGCTGTCCTTGGGCACGGCCGTGTCTGCACTTCTGCACAGAGGAGGAGGAGACTTTTCCTAATCCCCACACGGACCCCACATGGGCTTGTGGCAGCCCCAACCCAGTTCCCATTTACCAGTCAGCCAGTGCCAAAGGGCCTGGTCCAGAAGCCAAGGGACTGTCTGATTTTAAAGAATTTCAGAGCATTCAAGTAAATGCTAGAGACTCTACCGCACCATGGGGAAAATCACTAATAGGCCTGCATCTTACCTAAGAGCACATTTAGTAGCCAGCTATAAAAATACTGCGTCCTTCTTGAGTGCTGGCAGATGCTCACTGCCGAGCCAGCCGCTGTCCGCCGAATAGTAGGGGAGCTTGACTTCAGATTCGCTATGAAAGCCTTTAATAGAACCTACAGAAGCAAAAATTCCAGTAGATAGATGATGAAGCTCCTATGAAGCTTATCACGTATTTCAAAAACTTAACTTGCTCCAAATTCTTGTACAGTATAAATTATAAATAATTTGAGACTTTCCTATAGCTGAATGGAAGCATCCAAATTTGGGATATTCCAGAGCAGTGTGCAAATATGTAGTCTATTTTTTTCCTTATAAGCTGCAAGTAGGGACTTGATTAGCATCTGCGTCCTCTATGCAAGAGTGAAAGCCTTAGCTTCTAGAAAAGGTGTACCCACAGTATGTATTTGGGGACAGGGCCAGTAAATGACACTATGTAGAACAAAGGCAGTAAAAAAAAAAAAAACAACAAATAATGAAGGCAGGGAGAAAAGAGTATTAGCCAACTACAGCAATGTCCTGGCCTAAGAGACAGCTTGCAACTTAACTGGACTGTGACAGCATACTACTCACAAGTGTTTTCCTAAGAAATTAGAGAATAAGACTTTGCCACTGGACTTCCAGGATAAAGGAGGTGGTGCTATAATTCTAACTATGGCCATTTAAGTCTTAACAAAAATATCGCGAGAATGAAAAGGGGTGACCATCTAGCTGCGTGAGTTTGGTGACTATGTTACTTAAGAACATCCATTTTCCATTATTCTAAACTATGCTCTGAGCAACAATTTGGTTTCAGTCACTGTTTGGCGTGTGCTGAGTATTACTAACCAAGTCAGGGACTTCGTTAGGGGCCACCACTGGAGTTATGACTGTAGGCAAACGAGCAGCAAATTAACAGACTGGTTGGTATCTGACTTATAAATAAGCTTCTCCTTAACAGCTTGGTTAGCATAAATTGGTTCTCAGAGGCTCATCAACTCAGCAAATTTACAGATTAAATCCCTGGAACCAGGGAGGCGAAGGACCAGACCCCCGGCCACAGGACACCCCCAGTGCCTCCAGTTCCTCCCCTGAGACACCACTCAGACAACCCACTCAACTTATCTCTGACAAACTTTTTTAGCTCCAAGAAAAGATACCGGCATCTTAAAGAACTCCTTAAAGTGAAAACACACACATATACATCATTGAAATAGTAAATTAATAGTAGTCAAAACTTATAAGCACAATGAAAGTTAAGCGTTATTATGAAGTCAGCCCCTGGTGAACTTAAAAAGTTTGGAAAAATATACAATAAAATTGAATCTGAGAGCTCAAGGGGGCCTTCTCAGATCCAAATCCCACAATCCCAAGAATGTCTTGTAGAAGGCAGCTGGCAGGAGGTACCTAGAACATGCTTATAAGGTCTTCTCATAATGAGGAATAAGTGTGCTAGATTTTAGGGCAGACAGCTCCACTTCTCAAAACACATGTGACATATTTTTAAGAGTACTTCAAAAGGGAAAAGATGCAAAAATCATTCAACCTTAGAGTCAAGAGCACTTTAGGTGATGGAAATGGAAATTAAAATGTGATGCCAGAACATACTCATCAGAATGGCTAAACTCAAAAGGACTGACAATCCTGACATTAGCGAGGATGCAGAGTTGCTGGACTTCTCACGCACCACTGATGACGGTACGGCCACTTTGGAAAGCTACTTGTCAGTATCAACCAAAGTTGAGATACACATCCTATAACCCAGCAACTCCACTTCCAGGTATCCACAACAGAAAGGTGTACCTGTGCTCCAAAAGACACGTACAAGAATGGACACAGCAGCATCCTTTGCAATAGCCAAAGACTACAAACATTCTAGTGTCCAGCTACAGTAAAACGATGCACTGTGGCATACTCATACAATGGAATGCTATGCAGCTATGAAAACTGCACGAACTACTAATAAACACAAACACATGAAAAAAATCTCACAAACTTAACATTGAGCAAAAAAAAAAAAACAGAAAGGAAACATACTATACAGTTCAACATACGTAAAATTTAAAAACAGACTCTCCACGGCATTAGAAGCCAGGTCAGTGATTACCTTTGGGGAGTAAGGGGGGAGCAGTGACAAGGAGAGAGCATGAGGGGCTCCTGGGATGCTGGTAATATTCTATTCTAGACCCGGGTGGTGGTTACAGGGTAAGTTCACTTTGTGATGATTCACTTTATGATGATTCACTTATGATTTATGTACTGTCCTGTACATCCATTACAGGTCAGTAAAATAAAAATCTCGGGAGTCTCAGTTTCTGACAGGTAACTGGAGGATGAGAATACACCAGCGGTTAGGAGACTTCCAATCAAACATGCTGGATTGGACATGTGAATCTCTGCTACCCAGACACTCCACCAAAATCACGTGCACAAGTTTTAAAAAACATAAGCTTACAAGGACAAAAAGAAGAGGACAGGGACCCAGCAGACTAGAAGTGTCAACAAATTTTGGAAGCTAGAAAGTAAACAAGTGGTAACTGACTAACAGTAACTGAAGTTCACAGGCAAGCTTTTTTTGGGAGTTGGGGGAGAACATCTGAAGGCCACCAACAAAAGGCAAGCTCACTCAAACCACAGAACTCCAAGAAAAGCTCAGGCTTGGGAGGCACCAGAGACATCTGAAAGTGGAGTGACTGTAGGTACGAAGCAGCTGCTTGTCTAACTGCTCCTTGTGCAAACTGCCAATCACTGAACCCCCAGTCTCCCCTCCCACCCAGGCAGCCCAGGACATAGGCTTCTCCTGCAAAGACTGGGGGACAATCTCCAGAGATGCTGGCATAGCTGAGGACAGACACGAAGCACAGAGAGAATACAGAGAAATTAAGAAAAAGTTTGCATTCTAACCAGTAAGGCTGTTAGCCCCTTTCCACCCCAGGGACCCAGGACAAATGCAACCAGGCTTATGCCCCCAAGCAGGAGAATGGGGAATTTTTCTCTAGGGATACTGACTGGCTCAAGAGGAAAAGACTTACTGATACCGACATTTAAAGATCCACAGTGGAAAAGCAGGCTCACCATCCATCACCTCAGGAAGCTCACCGGGGGACAAACCATGCCACACATTTGCTTTTAATAAGCTTTTAGGGTCTCATTCAAATGTACATGACAACTGCTGACATAAAAGAGAAAGACCAGAACAAACAGAACAGAGGAAATCAGAAGAAACAGACAACGCAGAGGTCAAAGGAAGTTGTCAAGAAAACATAATCAATATCCTCAGAAAGATTAAGAGTGCATTCATGAAACAAGAAGAGGATGCCAGAAAACAAGAGCATTCTGAACACAAGAAAGAGCTCTTAGAAATTAAAAACACAGCAGCAGGAACAAAAATTCAATAGAAGGGTTTGAGATGGAGATCTAGAACATACAGGGGAAAAAAAAAAGAAAACAGAAATAACAGATAATACAAATGTGCATCAGTCCAGGAAGACCAATATCTAACTAACAAATTTCAGAAAGAGAGAACAGAGAAAAATAAAGAGTGGGAGCTGGTCAAAGAAACATAAGGACATTTCCCAAAACTGAAGGATAGAAGGTTCCAAATTAAAAGGCTACCAGGCACCCAGCACTCCATCCCACACAAAACAATGAAAAGTTTCTAAAGAACAGATTCAGAGGCTAAGGAATCAGGTCTTCTCAAAAACCACCCTGAACACTATAAGACAATGGGGCAAAGCCTTTACATTCCTGAAGATGATTTCCACCCCAGAACTCTATATCCAGCCAAGTGTGAGGGAGGACTAGAAGCATTTTTACAAATGCAAAATCTCAAACAATTTACCTCCTATTCATGCTTTCTCAGGAAGCTATTAGAGGATGTGTTCCATCAAAACAAGGGAGTAAGCCTAGAAAGATAAAGATATGGCATCCAGGAATTAGGCATCCAACAGGAGAGCAGCAAAAGGAATTACCAGGATGACATCAAAGGAAAGTCCTAAGATACAACTGTGCAACCGACCTAAAGAGCATCCTGCCCAGACTGGAGCAGACAGCTGCAGAATTCTAAGACGGATGACTCTGCTGGAGGAAATGGATCCAATAAATTATCTGTCGTGTGGAGAATTGTACTGAGACATTTTACAAAGCTATTGGAAGGTGCAAGAAGACATAAATGGCCAAAGAATAACAAGCAAATGAAAAAGAGGCAATTATTAACTCAAAAAACCCAAAAAGTTGTACAAATAAATATAATCATAGCACAGAACATAACTAGCTGCAACTATTAGGCATAATAATGTACACACTGAATACTGATATAACTATAGTAAAAAGATGGGAGAAGGGTCAGAGATAAATTCATCTCTTCTATAGTAAAAAAATCAAAAGATCCAAAACTAGCAGTATAAGCATGTTAGTTAGAAACGTGGAGGGAAATAGCAAAAGAAACACTAACACAGGACTGATCCACAAAAAGGAGGAGATCAAGAATCTGTAATACTCAGGGTCACAATTTCTGGACATTATAAACAAAATACTAAAGTGGGTTTAAAGGTTGCTTACTGGGGTGAGAACAAACAGGAAGCCCAGTGGTCCCCGACAGCTGCAGGGCACTCATACCCACAAGGCATTATCAGTGAGCCTTCTCCTACCTGCAGTCCTGAGACAGCTGACTTTTCTCAACTAGGTTAAGAAGTCAATCTACACACCAAAAATCAATCTGGAAAAATGCCTTTGGAATCTGCATCTATAAACCATCTCCCTATTCAACTTTTCACCCCACAAGAAGAAAGCAGGAAGTGGAAAGAAGCTCTTGGTGTGCTACAAAATAACTTAAAAGATTTTAATCTAAATTATGAAGCACAACATAACTCAAGAAGTACTCTCAAATGACTGCCTGTCCAAAAACCCTTACTCCCCACAAGACTCTTTCCCATGTTTGTGACTTAAAGTAACAATCATACCTTAATTTCATTGTCGTTTGCAAAATTGCCAAAAGAAGCCATAATTTTGGGTATAGCTGCAGCCAAGGTCTCCTGAACAGATTCCTCAGGTCTCTTGCTTGTTCGAGTTAGGCAAGGCAAAAGGTTTACCAAGTAAGGCCTGCATATGTGAGAGGAACATGAATTAAAATGAATTTAATGAGAAATATAAGCAATTAGTTTAGTACCCATTAGGGAAAAGCCAGTTTTTATATGCTATACAGTTCTTAATGGAAAGTGGACAAACCTCAGCTAAAACAACAGGAGAAATGCAGAAGTTCAAATGTTAGGAGACATTCATACTTTATTTCTCCTATAATCACGGAGGACTCCCAAAGGCTTGTTTTGAAAATTATTTGCAGTAAGTTATAACAGTTATTAAAATACTCATTTTAAATTAGAAAATAATAGATAATATAAGAAAATCCTATTTAAGAAATAAAAGTTAAGAAATGAGACCAAGGCTTTCTTGAAAATAGAGCATTAAAAAAAGTTTTTAAACTGTTCAAACTAAATAAGCCCTTAGAGATAAGACTTAGCCCCTAGACCGAAAAAGCAGAACGTTTAAGACTGGAGAAAAGCGAGTCACGGGACAGAAGCAGAAACCACAAGAATTCCCTAACAAACGCCTGGTGAATGTGGCAGGTGCCCTCTAGTGGCAGAGACAGGCAACAAGCTGGTCTAGACCCGGGACTATGTTACGGAGACTAGGCCGGCCTCCCTAAAGAGATGACATTTTGCCAAGACCTGAGGGAAAAAAATAAACCAGCCATCAAGAGGAAGAGAAACCTGACTTTTACAAGAAGTAAATTCAGGCCAGTGAGTCAAGAGAAAGTGTCTGAGGTCACAGGGGCCACTGGGGGCAAGATCTCCCTGGGCCTTGGTAAGGAGTCTGGGTTTTACCTGAACAGCTCTGGGAAATGAGTAAGAAGTTTAAGTAAGGGAATGACAAAACCCAATCGTATTTTTTTTTTTTTTTTTTGTGAGGAGACCAGCCCTGTGCTAACATCTGCCAATCCTCCTCTTTTTCTGCTGAGGAAGACTGGCCCTGGGCTAACATCCGTGCCCATCTTCCTCCACTTTATATGGAACGCCGCCACAGCATGGCTTGCCAAGCAGTGCATCGGTGCGCCCCCGGGATCCAAACCAGCGAACCCCAGGCCGCCACAGTGGAGCACGCGCACTTAACCACTTGTGCCACCGGGCTGGCCCCTCAATCGTATTTTTTAAAGTCAACTTTGGCTGCTATGTGGAGAACTCGGGATGTGATGCCTTAGAAAGATTACAAATTTTTCAAAATAGGGATAGTAAAAGAAAAAGCTATATAAAAGGAAATTTCCTTATTGATTGTATCTCTACAGCCATATAAGATTCTTACTACACTCAAACTCAGTGCAATAAATCACTGTCTCATACTAATACCCAGGGTTTTGGCCATTCCACCAATTCCTCAGGGATAGAGCCAAGGGTCTGTGGATATCAGCACATTTTGCCGGTTAGGAGAGAAGGAGGAGTTGAAAATTGTGGTCTTTCTTTTGTTTTTCAATCCATTAAGATAGAACTGTTTCAACTAGTCAAAATTTTATTCATAGTTTAACATTCATATTTTTAACCCATGTAATAGACAGAGGCATATTTTTCTATGATTCCTAGAAGCAATAATGAGGTTGGTACTCAACCTTCAACCATCTGACAAGTGTCTTGTCAGCAACTACCACGTGCAGACACTGTTATCAGCATTGGGCTGCAGGAGAGGACAGACAAGGAAGACCCCTGCTTTCCTGGGGCACACATCTCCTAAGTCTCTTGGGGGAGGGTGGGATAGAAAATGAACAAACACACTGATAAAGTGTGCAAGAATACTTCTGAAAGAAATAGGTACAATGAAGGGAAAATAAACAGGACAACATCAACTGCAGTTTGGAGGGGGCAGAGGTAGGCAACTTGAGACAGAGTGGACAGACAGGAAAGACTTCTGAAGAAGTGACATTGGAGCTGAGAGATGTAAAGAATCTCTAAGAGCTGGTCATCCACCAAAAAAATACTAATAATAATCCAGAGTGTACAACTTACCTGCATTTCTGAGGCCGAACCAGGTGAGCCAGCTCAGCAAACCTCCACAGGGCAGCACGCAGGCTCCGAGGAGCACCGTTCTGAGTGGATTTAATGAGCGGTGTGTTACATTTAAAAGTCACGGACACTAGCTACCAAGAGGACTTCATATACACAAAAGCATTTTTTTCATTGTTAATTTCTATTTTCAGAGAAAAGACCACTTAAATGTATAACTACTTCAGAAATTTTAAGGTCTAGTAGATTTCAGTGATAAAGACATAAAAAAATTACCATTTTGAATTCCCATCTCATCTAATAAATAATAAAGAGTAAACTTGTGAAGAAAAGTGAAACAATAAAGTCTACTTTACCAAACAGCATTTCCTTCTAACATTTTTATTTATTAAATAAAAGATAAAATTTCACATATACTGCTCAATACAGTGCAACAGTACCATTTTTTTAATAATGGAAAATAAAGGCCTACCTTTTTAATTTCCTTATAGAGTTCTAACTGTAACCTCGGAAGATTAGAATCCATCAAAGCCTACAACAAAATACAAGAGATATGTTCATGGAAGACACATTCCATTAGCAGTTCTAAACAAAGCTAAAAGACAACTAAAATTCCAATTTGGGGGCAAAGTACAATATAACAGCAACTAAACTAAGAACCTATTCATTAAGAAAGGAGCATATATATGCAGAAGTTACTGAATAAACTAGATACAAGGTCATTCACTTGAATAAAAAATACAATCAAAAGAATTTAACTTTTATTACAATCAAATACTACACAACACCAAAATTAAATGGTAGATGGTTCAAATCCACTCTAAAGTTCTTATATTAAATCTTTAATATTCAATGAGCAAAGGAAGAACCTGAAAAGGTTTCCTTCTTCATTAAAGTACACTCTGTTGGATGATCCAACATTAGCAATGCCCTCCAGTCTGCGGTGCCAGGGGAGCGGTGGGTGTACTTATAAGACCAGAGCCCCTCACTCTGGTGTGGGAATACACCTCTTGATGCAGAAGCCCACATCCTTTCTGAAGGTGTGGTCCTCCCTTGATGCACGGATGCTCCTAGCCCCACAGCCTCAGTGACCCTCTGAACCCACTGCCAGCTAGGAGCCTCATGCTCCTCACAGCACATTTCTTGCCCCCTCCTTGCTTACTTATGGGCCAAACCAAAATCAATGGCCCCATGGCCAACTTCAACCCAGTAAGAATGGCTGATGGCAACCACCACCAGCAGCACAAAGTCCATGTTAGACAGGGCTTCTCAAGACAGAAGGGAGAGGAAAGATTTCTATGGCCCACTCTCGCCTGTAGGAACCCTCTCTTCTGAAATCATATTGCCAATGGCTCGTCCACCAAGAAGAGAGGAAAGATATAACCAAGACTCAATCGCAAAGCCCTCTTTCTTTCACGTGATATACAGCCATCTGATGTCTACAAACAAGCTAGTCTTAGTAAAACTCATGTGGGGTCACCTACTGGTTCAGTGAGCTTGAAAATCAAAAGCAAAGTCACACTTTGGGAGGTTCTGAGGTATGATAATATCTCAGAAATTTTTAAATCCTAATTCTGCTGTTTCAGTTTGTACTAAAAACCCTTAATGGAGCAAACCAAAATGGACAAACATATGTTAAAACACTACTTTGCAAATAAAACCAGAAGGCATATCAAAGTTTTATTTCTTTTTATAAACTAATAGCAAACATTTTATAACAAGAGAAAACTAAACCTCAAACGCCTAACAATAGCACAGAATCAGCTCTCACAGTCACTGGGTGATGGTAATATACCATCTGATCCCTCCCTGCTCCTGAACCCACCTCCACACTGAAGCAGACACACACGCCCAATCCAGCCCCCGACAGCCCACCTCTGCCTCCTTACTGGCATTCCCAACGCCACCGTCCTAGTTCTAGACCCCACTCTCTTCCCTGGACTACTCAGCCTCCTCAGGGATTCTCAGCACAAGGGTCTGTCTCCACTCCAAGGCAGGCTACACGTTGTCACCATGTTACTCTCCCGAAATTAAGCACTCCTCTGACCACATCAAAAATCTTCAACAACTCCTCATTCTCTACCAAATAAAGTACAAACCCCTCAACACCTCCCATTCTCTGGTAGCACACCCAGCAACACACACTGGGGCCACCCTCCTCTGTGAGCCTGCAGAGGCTTCCTGGCCCCCCTAGAGGCAGGATGCTGCAGTGGTTAAGAAGGTCCTGAATCTCCTCACTCTCCTACTAGCCACTGCCTTGAGGAAGCCTTCTCTGCTTCCCTCGGCAGAAATCACCTCAGCCTCCCGACTGCCACGATGTGTTGTTGTCAACACCTCTCAGAACTCAGAGTTTATACCACGTATTAAGTTATTTCTGTGTAAACATGCTTCCCCACCTGAGACTGTAAAATACTTGAGGGCAGGAGCATGCTGTCATGCTGAATCAGATCCCCAGTACATTTTCCTACATAAATGAAAAGCAAAATGTGCTCCATTTTCTTGGGCCATATAGAGTCTGGTCCTTACCATAAACATATAAGAATATTCATTAGAAAACTAAAGTCTGGGACCCGACGCCTAAGGGACTATTCCTGTGTTCCTGCCCATCCTTGACACCCTGGCCTAGGGCCATCCACATTCTCCCAAACCAGTCCTTACTCTGCCACAATGAGAGGAAATCTGGCCAGGCCCTGATCCCACTCCCATCCTGCTGAACCTAAGACTAGAGCATTTGAGGAAGCAGAAATCTGAGCAAAGCCAAACCCCATTATGCCCAACTTTAAGCAGAAAGGGGAGGTTAAGCGAGACAGACCTTGTCCTATGTTCAGGGGTATAAGATGAGAAGTTGGAATCTCTGCACTGGGAGACTAGAAACAAAAAAGAGGAAAAAGGAAAGAAGTAGGGAGATGGCCAGGAAGAGAACCCAGGACCTAAAGTTATGACCCAACTCCCAAACATACACCAAGCTATTCTGCCCAGCAGTTTTTGGAAACAGGTCTCTGAAGAAGACAGGCTTAAAAATGGAACAATGCCTATGTGTAAGATGACCAACATCAGAGCAGTTTGGGGTCACTTTGTTCTCTCTGCCCTCCTTCATCCCCTTCTTGCCATGAACCAAGGCAACATGTGGTGCTGTCTTTAGGTTTTCTGATTCTAAGGGTCAACATTCAAGAACTGAAGTATCAGAAAAAGCCCAGCCTGGTCCTGCCAATGGGAATAATAAAAGCAACAAGGATATTTAGGCCTGGATAGAAGTAAGTGTAACTGAAAAATATCTACAAATATGCTGCGGGACCCCATGCACACGTGAGTGTCACCAATGGACCACCAGGCCTGGAGAACAAGGTCAAACGGCCACTGGCCATTACAGCATGGTGGGAGGCAGGATGCAAGCAAAAGCATGAAACGCAGGTGGAGGAAGACCAGGTGCCTACCTTGAGATGAAAGACGAATCTCCCAAAGGCTGCTTCTGACTGAGGACGCTAGAGTCCTATGGCCACAGAGAAGCCAGCGTCCTGAGCACGAAAGCACAGCTTGTCAAGAAACGACGTGCTGCCAGATGGGAAGGACTCTTTGAGCAACAAGAGACTACGGAATCCACAGGACAGAAAATGGAGAGCAACCGGTGCTCAATCTCTTTGGGTGAGAATGTAAGAATCTCATTACCAGTAAGAATGCTTCTCACCACTTTGGGGACCAGTAAGTGGCCAGGATGATGCCAAGCAGGTCTCAAACATTACTGCATTTGACCCTCACACATGCACATACTCACACACAATAACAAAACCTTGTCTGATTTCCTTTATAGGTAAGGCTCATAGAATTAAATACAGTCCCCAAAGTTGTTCAGCTAGTAGGGGGCAGACGCCAAGATTCAAATTCAGGTCTTTTTCACTCCAAAACCTACGTATGCTCTATCTGCCTAGCAATGAGGTCTCAATCGCCTTAAACACAGGACTAAAGGGGTGATCATCTGCCTGAAGAAGGCTAGACCCACCAAGGAAAAAGGAAGGATAATTTCTTGGCCAACGTAAAATGCAACCACTCTCCAGAGAAAGCCCTTGGGAAGACTCCAAAGAATAATTTTGTTTTTCAAGATCCTAATAAGAAGGGAAATATTCAACTAACCTATGTTAGCTTGGAGTTCTTGGTTCATCTAGGCAAGTAAGTATTACTAGGAAGAGGGCCTTCAAGGAAAATGAAGATGCAGCCTCTTCTCAAAGCCTTATCAAAATTTCAGAGGTGGAACATAAAGCAGTGGGGAAAAATAAAAAAACTGGAAAGATTCAATAAATAAGGATCCCTGCAGAGAAGAGAACAAGGTGCATTTTCTCGTTAACCATTATCAAGAAATAGTTTTTGCAGAAAGTGTCAAGAACTATGTCAGAGAACCTTCCTTAGCACTGGTTAGCCTACGGTGGGAACAACAGCTAAATTTAGACACGCAATTCAAAAGGCTTGTTCATAAACTCAAAGGTGGCCTAGAAGAAGTTGACCAGGATGGGTTGGGGAAGCAAAGTAGGAGAAGGGCAGAAGGAGAAAAACAAGGCTAGCTTTTCAATACATTAAGAATTATGGAAGGACTTGATCCTCAGTGGCAGCAGAAAACAGAAACAGAACAACAGATGAAAGCTATGGTGATCTCGGGCACAAACTCTACATCAGGAAGCAATAACAGAAGACAGGTGTCCCCTTCTCTCTCCTTACCTCACCTATCATCCAAGTGCCTTTGGCTTTCTGGCTTTACCATCCTTTTCTGGGAACTCCTTTCTCCCTAGTCATGTCACACTAACTCTAGCTAATCTACTACAGAAGTCACATCTTCACCTGCAAATAGTACTGCCTGACCCAGGTCTTAAGAGGAGCAGGGAAAGGAAATGAAGGAAAGGAGGCTAGAGACACCAAAGATGGATTCCACTCACTCATACCCCTGACTTCTCAGAGCCTTAGGGTCTCTCTGGGCTTTGCCCAATCAAAAGTTGGTGCCTGTAGTAACATTCTCCCCAAGAGCAGCCAGTGGCCACCATCAGTGTTCATCCCTGACCTACACACGGCACAGGCGCAAGGGTAAACACAGTTCCTTCTGATTCAGCAGGTATGGCAAGCACACTGGCAGATACCAGAGGACCTCCAAACCACACACCACAAATGAAAAAAGTGCAGACATCCTAAAGGACTTTGCTACTTAAAACAAAGGAACACTGCATTATGGTTTCTTCTCTGAGCCTATAACAACTACAGCTTGGAGAACACTGTCCACAGGGTTCTTACTTTTATGACTTTGTTGAGGCATTCGTCAGCCACCATCCTGACATCTGACTCCGCGTCATCACTGCATAGCAGAAAAAGTTCCATAGCGATGCCCAGAAGTTTCTGAAATTCTGGAGAATTTCTAAGTAAAAAAAGAAGAGATTGTCACAGCCAAGAGGAGCCTAAGAAGACATGAAAACTAAATGTAATGAGCTATCTGGTATCCAAATGGGATTCTGGAACCCAGAAAGGACATTACATAAAAATTAAGGTTAATAGTATATCAACATTGATTCATTAATTTTGAAAAATGAACCACAGTAATGTAAGATACTAATAAGTGGGATAACTGGATATGAGGTATACAGGAACTCTTTATACTATCTTTGTAATTTTTCTGTAAATCCAAAACTACAGTAGTCCCTCCTTATCCATGGAGGATATGTTCCAAGACCCCCATGATGCCTGAAACTGCAGATGGTCCTGAACTCTATATAAACTATGTTTTTTCCTATACATACCTATGATAAAGTTTAATTTACAAATTGGGCACAGAGATTAACAATAACTAATAATAAAAGAGAACAGTTATAAAAATATACCGTAATAAAAGTTACCATAGATCTTAGCAACCTCAGCATACGATTTTTGTCATTGCTTATTAAGTCAAGAACTTTTACCTTTTCACTTAAAGGAAGCATTTTATGGTTTCTCTTTGGCATATCCGAATTGCCAGCATCACTACTCTCACACATTGGGGTCATCATTAAGTAAAATAAACGTGACTTGATACAAGCACTGTGATACAGCGACAGTCAATCTGATAACCTAGACAGCTACTAAGTGACGAACGGGCACGTAGCTCATACAGCATGGATCCGCTGGACAAAAGGATGGTTCACGTCCTGAGTGGGACGGAGTGGGACAGGGCAAGATTTCATCATGCTACTCAGAACGGCATGCAATTTAAAACTTATGAATTGTTTATTTCTGGAATTTTCCATTTAATATCTTCGGACTGTGACTGACCATAGGAAATCTAAACCATAGACAGCGAAACCATGGATAAGGGGAAGACTACTGTATTCTAAAATTTAAAAGTTTATTTAAACAAAAAAGAAGAGTCTGAACTTGCCAAGACAAATCTCATCTTTTTTAAGTTTTAATTAAAAAGTCTGAAAAAGACACTGCTTTATGTGTATTTTAACTCAATTAAAAAAAAAGACACCACTTCAGATACTCAAACCCCAGATAGGCCCCCTGCCAGCAGGTTACTTTTACGAATACTTAAAATATTCTTGGAACCTTGAAAATCAGTATACCAATATAACTCTTACTCCTTTTTAATCTTGCTTTCAATACGCTCCAAAGTATAATCATATTTCACTGTAGACTCAACATGATCACAGTCAGGCTCTGTTTTTATTGCTCTATCACAGTCTCACAAAAACTGGAGGTGATGCAATATTTGTAAATGATTTTAAATTGAGAGAGCCTGTTTAGACTGACATGATCCAATTGGCTAAACACAGCCAAGATGGAGAGAAGCTGATGGGCCACATACACAGAACTGGTTTCACAGCATTGTGAAATATCGCAAGGCAATAATACCCCTGAATAATGCTGCTATTTTTCAAACATCAAAATCAGATTGCTATTTCATGATCTCAATCTAAAATGCTCTGAAATGGAAGTCTTCCTCAGCCTTCCTCTCCATGTCATAATTCCTACCGATAGTTGGAAGAGCCACGAGCCCAAGAGAAAGCAAAGGACCACACCAGCAATGGTCAACAAATACAAGCAAGAAACAAAGCACGCCACTCCGCAATATTGCAGACCTCATCTACGTGGAGTACAGCTGTGGATAAAGGACTAAGCAGGAAAGGTCCCTGAGATGCTAGCAGAGCATTCAAACACTGCTCAAGGCAGTGCTGTCTACAGAAATATAATGTGAGCTACCTGTATGATTTTAGACTTTCTAATAGACATGTCAAAAATAAAAAGAAACAGGTAAAATTAATTTTAATATTTCATTTAACACAATATATCCAAAATATTATTTCAACATGTAGTCAAAAAGAAATTATTGAGATATATAACAATCCTTTTTACAGCATATCTCAATTCAGACATAAAATTTTCATCAGAAATACTTGATCTGTATTTAGACTTCATAAAATTCACAGTTGAAAAAGTAGGTTCACTTGCACCTAGTAGATAAATAAGTTCTGGATATCTAATGCACAACATAGTGATTACAGTCAACAATACTATATCACAAACTTCAAAGTTACTACGAGACTAGATCTTAACTGTTTTCAACACAAAAAAGAAATGACAATTATGTGACTTGATAAAGGTGTTAGCTAATGCTACTGCAGTAATCATACTGCAACATATAAATGTATCAAACTAACACGTTGTACACCTCAAACGTACACTTTATGTCAATTATATCTCAACTTTCAAAAAAGAAAAAAGGTAGGTGTATATACCATTTCCAATCATGCTTAAAAGTTCTCCAATAACTAAACCAAACATTGATTTCTTTAAATTTTAATTTAATAAAATAGATATAAGGCTAATCAGGTTATCTATTTCTTCTTGAGAGAGCTTTAAGTTTGTCTTTCAAGAAACTTGTCCATTTCATCTAAGTTGTCAAATTCATTGGCATCAAGTTGTTGACAATATAATCAACCTATACAAACTATATATACAACCTATACTGCTATCATCTCCCTCATTCCAGATATCAATAATTTGTGACTTCACTCTTTCTTTCCTGATCAATCTTATTAATTTTACTGATGTTCTCAAAGAACCTGCTTTTGGTTTTATTGATTTTCTATATACTTCTGTTTTACTGACTTCCGTTCTTATCTTTATTACGTCCACTCTTCTGCTCAATTTGGGTTTCATTTGCTCTTCTTTTTCAAGGTTCCTAAAGTGAAAGCTGAGGTCATTGATTTGAGACCTTTCTTCTTGTCTAAAATAGGTATGTAGTGCTATAAATTTCCCTTTAATATGGTATAGCAGCATACCAGTTTCGAAATCCTTTGTTTTTATTTTCAATCAATTCAAAATACTTTCAAATTTCCCTTTTGACCTCTTCTTTGACCCATGGGTAATGCGGAAATGTGTTGTTTTCCACATATTTGGGGCTTTTCCAGATTATCTTTCTGTAACAGATTCCAATCTAAATACGTTGAGGTCAGAGAGCATACTTTGTATGATTTGAGTCCTTTTACATTTAGAGACTTGTCTTATGGCCCAGCATACAGTCTATCTTGGCAAGTCCTGTTAGCACTTGAGAAGAGTATGTCCTCTGCTGTTCTGGGTGGAGTGTCTACAACTGTCAATCAGGACACGGGGGTATATAGTTTCTCAAGTCTTCTAGATTCAGATTTTCTGTTTACGTGTTCTAAGAATTTTTGAGAGAGGCTGTTGAAATCTCTGACGATAACTGTGGATTTGTCTATTTCTCCTTGCAGTTCTATCAGGTTTTGCTTCACGTATTTTTGAAGCTCTGTACTTAGCTACATCAACATGCAGGATTGTTACGTCCATTGATGAACTGATGCCTTTATCATTATGAAATGACCGTCCTATTCCTGGCAATAGCCTTTGATTAGAAATCCATTTTGTCTGATATTAGCATAACCAATCTAGCATTCATCTCATTAGTGTTAGCACGGCGAACTTCTTTCCATTCTTTTACTTTTAACCTATTTGTGCCTTCATACTTAAGATGGGTTTCTTGTAGGCAGCATAGACTGGGTCCTGCTTTTTCATCCAATCTGAAGACTCTTTTACATTTGATGTCATTACTGATATAACTATTTTTTTAAATCTACCATTGTACTATTTCTTTCCTATTTGTCCTACATGCTCTTTATTTGCCTTTTTCCCTATTTCTACCTTCTTTTGGGTTGAGTATTTTTATGATTCCATTTTATCTCCTTTTTGGTTTATTAGCTATAACTGTTGTGCTTTTAATTGTTGCTTTATTCCTTATAGTAAATATCTTTAATTTATCACAATCTACCGATATTATACCACTTCACATATAGCATAAGAAACTAACAACAGTATTGTATTAGTCTCCTGTGGCTGCATAACAATTTACTAGAAACTGGGTGGCTTAAAAACACAGTAATTTATTCTCTCACAGTCATGGAGGCCAGAAGTCCAAAATCAGTGTCGCTGAGACAAAATCAAGGTATTGGCAGTGCTGTGCTCCCTCCAGAGACTCTAAGGGAGAACGGCTCCTCGCCTCCTCCAGCTCTGATTACTGCCAGCATTCCTTGGCTTGTGGTCGCATCACTCCAATCTTCAAGGCCAGCCATCTTCAAATCTGTCTTTGTTCCATCTTCACATCACCTCCTCTACGTATGTGTGCATAAAATCCCCCTCTGCCTCCCTTTTATAAGGATACATGTGACTTCATTTAGGGTCCTCCTGCATAACCCAGGATAATCTATCTCAAGATCCTTAACTTAATCACATCTGTAAAGACCCCTTTCCCTTAGAAAGTAACATTTACACAGGATTCCAGGGATTAAGACCTGATATCTACGGGGAGGAAGCATTATTCTGCCTACCACAAGTATATTTCCATTTCTGCTCTTGGTGCCTTCATGCTATTATTGTCATACATTTTACTTCTACATGTTATAAACCCCAATATACACTGTTACTATTTTTTCTGTAAATAACCAATTAAATTTTTAAAAGATTAAAAATAAGGGGGAAAGTCTTACACTTACCCACTCTAGTAACCATTTCCATAGCTCTCCGATCCTTTGTGTAGATCCAGATTTCTATCTGGTGTCATTTCCCTCTTACCCAAAACACTTTCTTTAATGTTTCTTAAGGTGGTTGCCCGCTGAACACAAATTATTTCAGCCTGTGTAGGTCTGAAAAAGTCTTTATTTCACCTTTGTTTTTGAGAGAGAGATTTTTACCAGGTATAGAATTCTAGGGTTTGTTTCCTTTCAGTGCTTCACAGATGGTGTTCCACTGACTTCTGGCATACACTGTTTCCAATGAAACATCCACTGTCACTCTTATCTTTGTTCAACTTAGGTCTTTTTTATGTCTTATCTCAACATATTCAATCTTTTCTCTAGCTCCTCAAACACATGAAATGCAGTTATAGTAACTGTTTTAATGTTTCTGTGAACAAATTTTGCCACATGTGCAACTTCGGGGTCAGCTTCAGCTGATTTCTCTCACTATGAATCATATTTTCCTGCTTCTTTGCATTCCTGATAATTTTTGACTGGATGCCAGACCTTGTAACTTTTATCTTATTGGGTGCTATATACTTTTGAATTCCTATAAATATTCTTGAACTTTGCTCTGGGATGCAATTATGTTACTTTGAAAGAGTATGATCACCTTGCATTTTGCTTTTAAGCTTTATTATGCAGGATCAGAATAACATCTCATTCTAGGGCTAAGTCAGGCCTATTGTTAAGGCAAACCCTTCTGAGTACTCCACCCAACGCCCCATGAAGGATGAGGTTCCCACTCTGGCTGGTGTGAACAGCAACTCTTCTAGGGTCGTTTCCCAACAAGTATGTGTGTATCAATACTCAGTTAAGACTTGAGGGCCACTCTGCAGGTCTCCAGAGATCGCCTTGTGCAGCTCTCTCCTCTCCAGGTACCCACCATGGGCTCTAGCAACCATGGTCTCTTGGGGCTATCAGCTGTGTCTCCTCAACTCAGCAACCACTGGGCTCTGCCTGGGTTTCCCCTCCTCATGTCGTGGCCAAGAAACTCCCTCCAGGCAGTAATCTGGGGAAATTATAGGGCTCCCACATTAGTTTTCCATTTTTCCAGGATTGCTATTGTTCTTTTCCTGATGCCCAGTGCCTTGAAAACCACTGTTATATGTATTTTAACCTTTAAGTGAAAAGGTGAAAGTTCTCAACTTAAATAAGAAAAAAAAATTGTAAGCTGAGGTTACTAAGACCTATGATAGGTATGAAGCTTCTATCCATGAAATCGTGAAGAAGGAAAAAGAAATTCATGCTAGTTTTGCTGTCGCACCACAAACTGCAAAAGTTACACCCACAGTGCGCGGTAAGTGCTTAGTATGGGAAAAAACATAGTATATATAGGATCCGGTACTATCTGCAGTTTCTGACACCCACTGGTGGTCTTGGAACATATTCCCATCAGATAAAGGGGAACTACTGTACTGATGTAAAAACTACTAACAGCTACTATTTTGATTTAAGATGGCAAACTGAACCACAAATCAATCTTAAGATATCTCAACATACTTTACTAATATGTGAATCTAAGCCATAACATTCCATCAAGTCCATTGAGAATTACCAAGAAACAAAATAAGTATAAAGCATGAAGACTCAGACTGGAAAAGATCTTGTTTTCTGGATACATAAGCTTTCAAAATGAAAAGCTATTCCTTGAGACATGGATGGTGAAGATCAGATGAACGGAGCTGTGCTACAGCATAGGGCACCAAATGTCTGTCAGGTACTTATAGTCATTTCACACAAAAGTAGTGATACTTTATAGGACAATGTACATCACAACAGATGTATTTCTTGCTTTCAGGTAGCTCATGAATCCATCTATGTAGTTCTTTGCAGTGTTTCACGTGTATCACTTGATCCCACAAGAACTCCATAAAATGGGGTTTACATTTCATAATTGAGGCAACAGAGGCCCCAAGAAGTTAAACTTATCTAAAATCACCTGGCTTTAAAGGAGTAGAGATGGAATTCAAACTTTTTTTCCTACTTTTACCATAGTATTGTTTTCTACAATAGCATGTTAACTTAGAATTTTTATATTTTTATTTTCAGCACATATATTCTCATGTTTTTCATTTTCTTCCCACAACATTTCTACAAATTAGATAGAAAGAAATCATGCACCTTTCACATATGATGGAAGGAGTTCAATTAAAATGAAATATTATATGTGGAATCACTTTGAAAGTATAAAATACAAATGCAAGGTGCCATTAAAAATAAGTGGATCACCAAGTTTCTATCAGTACTAAAATCAAGATTATTATTCTCGGGCTGGCCCCGTGGCTTAGCGGTTAAGTGCGCGTGCTCCGCTGCTGGCGGCCCGGGTTCGGATCCCGGGCGCGCACCGATGCACCGCTTCTCTGGCCATGCTGAGGCAGCGTCCCACATACAGCAACTAGAAGGATGTGCAGCTATGACATACAACTATCTGCTGGGGCTTTGGAGGGAAAATAAATAAATAAAAAATTAAAAAAAAAAAAAAAGATTATTATTCTCAGGGCTTTTCTGAACAGATTATAAAGAGTTCTTTCCAGCTTCCAGAAGGAGAATAGCATGAATTATTTATTCCGAGAGAGAAATGCAAGGAGCGAAGTATTTCACATATGCCCATCTGTGTAACAGAATTGAGAAATCAGGTACATCTGTCTCCTACTCAGCCATTATAAACAGGCCTAAAATATTTACCATCCACAGCTACTACTAGGAACAATGGTCAGAAAGACAGACAGTCAAAAGTGAGGAGAATTAGCAAAGAAGCTAAAAAAGAAGGTGCCATTAGTTCACCCAGAAGAAAGATGACCAAGGGAAGCAGACTTACAGTCAACTGCCCACGACCCCACTAACCCCAGAGCCCAGAGGAGCTGGGGCACGGGCACTCCTACAGGGTGAAAAGACAGCTGCACGGAGCCAAAGAAAACGGAATATGAGAGACAACAACTGGACAGGCTCAGGTTGTTCCAATTACTACAATCATGTACAAATAACAAACAAAAGATGATTTTTAAATGATTATAGTTACCAAGAGTGCTAATTAAATATAAACATGTTGTTCAATTAACATGATGGTTACAACTGTCTTATGTAAGATTACAAAAAGGAAACATTACTCATTATAGTGTCCTTGATACATACAGCCAGAAGTATGGGAAAAGGGTCATTTAAAGGTTTTAAGACAACTGAGGAGGGCCGGCCCCGTGGCTTAGCGGTTAAGTGTGCGCGCTCCGCTACTGGCGGCCCGGGTTCAGATCCCGGGCGCGCACTGATGCACCGCTTGTCCGGCCATGCTGAGGCCGCGTCCCACGTACAGCAACTGGAAGGATGTGCAACTATGACGTACAACTATCTACTGGGGCTTTGGGGGGGTGGGGGGGAAGGAGGAGGATTGGCAGTAGATGTTAGCTCAGAGCCGGTCTTCCTCAGCAAAAAGGAGGATTAGCATGGATGTTAGATCAGAGCTGATCTTCCTCACAAAAAAAAAAAAAAAGAAGAAGACAACTGAGGAGACAAAGAATATTCTAGCCCATTAAGAATGAAAATAATAGGGGCAGGCCCAGTGGCACAAGTGGTTAAGTGTGCGCGCTCCGCTGCGGTGGCCCGGGGTTCGCTGGTTCGGATCCCAGGTGCGCAGTGATGCACTACTTGTCAAGCCGTGCTGTGGCGCCGGTCCATATAAAGTGGAGGAAGATGGGCACGGATGTTAGCCCAGGGCAAGTCTTCCTCAACAAAAAGAGGAGGATTGGCAGATGTTAGCTCAGGGCTGATCTTCCTCAAAAAAAAAAAACGAATGAAAATAATCAAGTTTTTATTTTCACTAGAAAGTTCAAAGTGCAGTTACCTGAGAGACTGTGCCACTATGTTTTCACATATCGTCAGACAGTGATTCACACGGTCTTTCTTGGTGGCTGAGAGTTCTTTCTTTCTAAAAGAAAAAAAAAAGAAGGAAAGGAAGTGAACATGTGCTGAATTATCCACTCCATTTATTTCTACACATCATTCATTCATTCAATAAGCACTTCTTGACTACTAGGAATAAACCATACACTCTGTGCCGGGGGGAAGGGTGGGGCTCAGGTCAGGGAGGCGCAGATGAGCTCAACCGAGGGTTTCCTAAACTACACTGCTCCATAGAAAAGTCAGATGATGTTACTAAAGCACCTTATTCTTCCCATTTTAGAGAGGAGAAATCACAGTGCAAACAGTGACCTGCCCAAGATCACACGATGGAGGGGGTACACAATTCAATGAAATACATAATGTAACACATACTCCATATACCAACCTGTCTCCACTTCTCAAAATCACATTGTTAATTGACTACAGTCAGCACACCACACAGACTACATGCTGTTGATTAGGTATAAAATAAAGTATAGACAATGGCTAATCACTTCTATATCCCCAAATAGCTAGAAATAAGCCTCCTGCTCAGAGCCTTTCTCAAAAGCCTCCTACTAAGACTTCTCAGCCAAACAAAAGGAGATAAATAGCCTGGTCAGGAAGATCAGATTAAAGATGCTTGCTTCCCACCCAAACCTATAGCTTCAGATGTCTTCAGGGTAGGCACCATCGAAATAACGTAGAGAGGGATGCCAAGAGGAAGCCAAAAAACAAAGCAGGCTTAAGAACTACACCCAAAAAAGAACGTGACTGTGGTTGTTACCAGTACATAATACCAACTGGAAACAACTAACCTCAAGACTACCAAGTTTTTGAGTGAATTCTCTTACCAAAGAAATTTAAAAAAAAAAAAAATCTAACCTATAAACACCTGTGACTATTTAATCCCTAATGCAACCTAGCCACTCCCCCCAAATTCAGACCCTGGCTCCAAAAAGTGCACCTGAAGGAACAGGCTATCACAACTGTGCAAATCCAATGAAGACATACTCTCCAAAAGGCACCTCAGATGTGGCCAGGGCAGAAAACTGGCAAGAAAGAACCTCCAAAGGGGGAAGTCAGCGGCCAAGAAGAACAGACAAGGGATCCCAAGCAGAGAAAAGAACCAGGGCCTGAGTGAGAAGCCTAGTCCATGGCAAGTGGAGAGGGGCTTCCTGATGACTGTCCAGTAAGAGCCCATCATTCTGTGGGCTGGTGAATGTGTGCTCCCCCAACCCCAGGCTCTTTCCTCAATGGGACTTTTACTAACAAGTTATATTGCACACTACTAGTCATCCACTAAAATGCCATTCTTCCCCTCTCGGACACATGCTTGCTGGTTAGAAGTTCCATTGCCTAGCCTCCCTGCAGCTAGGGACAGACACACAACTTAGCACTCATAGATGAAATGGGAATGGCAGTGGTATATGGACTGGCTGCCTTGCTGGCTCACCCTGGGTATCTCCCCTTTTAGTTCCCTCCAGTTGGAACAAACACACCCAACACCCAGTTTTTGATTACACAGATAAAGACAACAAGAAGGCTGCAGAGCAGCAGGATGAAAGGAGCCTGGGTCCTAAGTGACCACAAGAAGCAGAGATCCCCCACTCCCATCCTGATGAGCCACCGACTTCAAAAGTGCTATGACTGAAACAACCCATATGTCCTTCACCTGGTGGATGGATAAACAAACTGCTATAGCCAGACATAGGGTTTCAGTGAGCACATCTCTCAGTAGAGCCACCAGGGTACCAAAAGAGAGCAGAGTCAACACTTCACACTAATTACCCACATGCCTGATGGAACATTTATCTATCCTCTCAGAAGTGACAGATACAAATAGGAGTTTTAAAAAGAACTCTGTCTCTTTCCTCCTATATGGGATAAACCAAAAGAATACAGTTAGCCATAAATAATACTCACTGCCTTACTTCATTAAGATCTATTTGTGCTGTTCCCATGCCAGAACTTGAGCAAAAGTTTATGAAACAAAGACTGTCAAAGACAGAATATCAATCTCAACCCAAGGAAATAAAAATACATTCTTCTGTGGTCTGTTTCGGTCTAGCTCCTCCTCTGAGCTCCTGGTGGGGAAAGCCTGTCTTATTCACAGGGCCCCTTCCCCAGGCCCTGCCCACAGCACCTCTATCGCACTTAGGGAACAGTTGTTCCTGCAATTATCTCTCCAGGGATGACAGACTAAGAGCAAGGACTGTAGCGTACCTCTATTATTAGCATTCAGCACAACACCTACACTTGACAGTGCTTCACAGCCGATAAAGGAATGGATAAATAAATGTTTTCTGTAGGGGAATAGGCCAAATACACATTAAAACTGACTGAAAAGTTCTTGAGTCAGTCTCACAAATAGAATTCAGAAGATAAACATTACTTTAAACCTGAGTTTCTAGAACCAAGAAATGAAATAAAAGTAGAAACAGCAAAGCTTAAAAAAGAAAATTGTGGAGCAATCCTCACCAACATACTTGAACTCAAACACTATGTGGGAATTCCAGCCATAGCCTGTGGAATCCCTCCAGCTATAATCAAGACAATCAATCACAGGTCTTTTAACAGCACCTTCGATAACTCTTACTCTCAAGACTTTACTATCAAAAAGAGGACAGTATACTTTCTATAACAGGCAGCACATACTTTAAGCTTCTCTTCTTACCTCATTCACAATCATCCAGCAATCCAAATCCTTTTGAGGAAAAAAAAATCTGCCAAAATATATTTAAATTTTAATCCTTTCCACACTCAATAGATAGCCCTAGCATTACAAAATTCTGCAGGTAGACAGACAGTCAATGTCTTCAATGGTTGTTAGTCTTACTATTAAAATTCAAACAATAATTAGTAAGTACCTATTTTGTATGAGAAGCATAACAACAAACCACCTGACTGCTACCAAAATACTTTGGTTTTGCTCCACTTTTCTTAAACCCACTGTTATTTCTAACATGGCTAAACGTGTGTAATTGACACATTATCATTAAAGAACTACACAATTTTACTACGTCAGAGTCAAACTCTAAAAATACCAGCTTAAATACGAGGGCAAGTGTAACCAAAATCTTGTAAAAACTATCCCCTCTTTATCACACTGAAGAATACCCACGTTTTCAAGTGTGAGCATCAGACTTGACCCTCAGACACCCCAAGGAAGAGACACTAACCAAAACTATCAGAAAATTTTTAAAAAAACAAAAACCTTCCAGTACTACCCACTCAAAGATGTTAAGGGCAGCAACGTAATTAGTAAGTAAAACAAGCCACTACTAGCCAGCGTCAACCTCCAAACCTGGTTTAACAAGGTCCACTACAATCTGGCCTCAGGCTACTTTCCACCTTCCATCTTTGGTCAGTATTTCTGAACCTTCAGAGAACTCTGGTCACTTGAAATAACTCAGTTGTTTTGGTCATGCATCTTCAAACTCAGTTCTTATACGTTCTATGGTCCCTGCTTGAAATACCTCCTTTCTATCTTATTTCGTCCAGTAAGCAAACTTGGAAGTTTAAAAAAACTACACCCATTTCATTTCCCCATGGAATTTAACTAGACTGATGAACTGATAAGTCAGACTGACTTGTTCTACATGAAAAGTGAGGATGGAAATTAAGGTGACAATGGAGCCGCCCTGCGCTGGGCAGGAACTGGACCAACAGAGTGAGAACAGTCCTGACTCTTCACGTGTTTTTTGGTAAACGTAGTCATTTTAAGTTCACCTTCAAAATGAAAACAAACCTCAGTCGCCCCCTCTAGTTGTGCAATGAAGCAATTAGCATGTAAACACACATTTGTAAGGAGGATCACATAAACATCAAGGACTCCACAGCAGATTACATTCGCGTTAAAACAACTATCAAAGAACTAATTCTAAAAATAGGAACTCAAGCACTCTCATCTCAATTCTTGTTTTTAGAATTACGCTATTTTAAGACTATGCATGAAAAACGTGATTCCAGGTTGAGGGTGGGCAAGGGAGAGGCTTGGACTACCCAGAGAATTGAAAACAATCTTGCACTTGTCTTGCTAATCGTACTTATAAGCACTTTCATACACACATTTCAAGTCGGTGCCTGTACACCCACAGTGAGTAGACCTGAGGTCTAGAGGCTGTATGGCCTGTAGGAGCAGGGCTGGAAACAGCCAGGCAGGGATCCAGGTCCTCTGATTCCTCATCAGCTGCTCTTGAACTTTTGCCAAGTACTATACTAATGTGAGAGTATTCCTAGAAAATTAGGACTCTTTCAGAAAAATTTTTTAAGAAGAAATGGCACACCAAGTGTCATTTTGGAATTATGTTTCATACATAATTTAAAAATAAAAGTGCTGCTTGATTAGGGGAACCAAAGCCTAATATTGCCCCACATTATAGTCTATATCATAGAAAAGGAAAGCCTTTCTCACTAGTGATCTAACTGAATACAGTCACAACTACTAAAAGAAAAAGATGCAATCCACAAACCAATCTGATACACTAAGTGCACAAAGTCTGACACAAAAGGCCTCATGTTGTATGATTCCATTCATAAGAAATGTCAGAATAGGCAAATCCATAGAGACAGAAACAGATGAGCGGGGCCGGCCCCGTGGCTTGGTGGTTGAGTGCGCGCGCTCCAATGCTGGTGGCCCGGGTTCGGATCCTGGGCGCGCACCGAGGCGCCGCTTCTGCGTCCATCCTGAGGCCGAGTCCCACATGCAGCAACTAGAAGGATGTGCAGCTATGACATACAACTATCTACTGGGGCTTTGGGGGGAAAAAATAAATAAATAAAATCTTTAAAAAAAAAAAAAAAAAGAAACAGATGAGCGGTTGCCAGGGGGTAGGGGAGGGAAAATAGGAAGTGACTGCTAATGGGGAGGGGTTTCTTTCTTTCTAGGGTGATGAAACGTTCTGGAAATTAGATAGTGGTGATCGTTGCGCAACCTTGTGATATATTGTACACTTTGAAACAGTGAATTTTATGACATGTGAATCATAATCTCAATTTCTTAAAAATCTGTCTGAAAATCCTGCCAGCTCTTCCTCCAAAGAGATGGCGAGTCTGACCACTTCTCAGCACCACCACTGGGCTGCTCCCAGCCGGGCACAAGCCCCCAGCACCTCTAGCTTTGATTACTTCACTACCTCCCAACTGTCTCCCTCTTTCATTCATGCTCCCTGTCCACCAGGGCAGACTTTTTTTTTTCAATTGAAGTTTTTATTGAGATAATTGTGGATTCACAGGCAATTGTAAGAAATAATAGAGATCCAGTGTATACTTCACCCAGTTTCCCACAATAGTAACATTTTGCAAAACTATACTATAATATCATAACCAGAACATTGACACTGACACAATCCACTGATCTTATTTAGATTTCCAGTTTTACTTTTACTCATCTGTGCGTGTGTGCGCGCCCGGGATTTAGTTCTATACAATTGTATCAGATGTGTAAGTTTGTGTATCCAACACCAAAGTCAAGATACAGAACACTTCCATCACCATGAGGATCCCTGTCATAGCACACTCAGAACCACCCCATCTCCTTCCTCCCCGCTCTCCAGACCCCCACCCACCAGCCTGTCCCTAACCCTGGCAACCACTCATCTATTCTCCATTCCTAAAACTGTGTCATTTCAGAAATGTTATATAAATAGAATCACACAGTAGGTAACCTTTTGGGATTGACTGTTTACACTAGCATAATTTCTCTGAGATTCATCTAAGTTGTGCATGTATCAGGAGTTTGTTCCTTTTTATTGCTGAGTTGTTTAACCTTTCATTTAACCTGTTATTAATTTAACCTGCTGAAGGACATCTAAGCTGATTCCAGTTTCCACCTATTATGAATAAAGCTGCTACAAACACTTGCATACAGGTTTCTATGTGAACATAAGTTCTCATTTCTCTGGGATAAATGCCCAGGCGAGCGACTGCCAGGTCATATAGTAATTGTACGTTCACTTCTATAAGCAACTGCCAAACTGTTTCCCAGAGTAGCCGGACCATTTCATAGTCCCACCAGCAACGATTAAGTGACCCAGTTTCATCTGCACCAGCACTTCGTGTTGTCAAAGTCATCTTTTAGAAACATAAATTAGATCACTTGTTTGACCACACAAGTGTGCACCTGGTCAGAGTAAATTCCAAAGTCCTTAGATTGGGTACAGGCCCCACAGGGTTGACCCTCGTCTCTGATCTCCCACCCCTCTAACCTCATCTCCTATTTCTGGCTTTCATTTTGCTTCAGCCACTGGCCTCCTTATTATTCCTCAAATATGGAAAGCACTCCTGCTTTTCTGTTCCCTCTACCTGGACCTCTTTTCTTCCAGATATCACTACGGCTTGCTCCCTCCGTTCCAGTGTCATCTTCTCAGCACACTTCACACCCTAAATAAAATTGCACATGCCCTCTCCTCCTTATTCTGCTTTGTTTTTCTCCCTAGTATTTATCACTATTGTCTTGCTCTCTCCTGTAATGCCAGCGCCCAGGGCCTGGCACACAATAGGCACTTGGTCAAAAGGAATCTTTCCAGGTCATCGAGTCCAATCCCCACTAAAGCCCCCATTCCCAGTAGCTGGGAGCTCTTAATGCCACCGCAGCTCACTTGTCAGTGTTACAACCTACTCTGCAGCTACACAAATGCTCAAGGGCCCTAGGTAGAGAAGTTATACAGACTGCCTCAGCTACACCTGGACATATATAAGCAACATAAGTCTTCCCTCCCAAATGCTGACAGCATTACCGACCACAACAAAGGCAAGGCCTGAGCATCTACAGTGGAGCTCCTCAAGCTTTAACGTGCATACAAATTGCTCACAGAACTTGCTAAAATGCAGAGTCTGATTTGGTAGGTCTAAGGTCGGGGAGAGATTCTGTACTTCTGATAAACCCCCAACGTGATACCAAACTGCTGGCCCTGAGACTCCACTTTGAGCAGCAAGGATCTATGGCATATCTTGTCTCTAACACATATTCTAGCACCCGAGCTGATTCAATTTAACACAAGATTAAGTAGTGTCTTATATCTTTATCTTTATCCATATCTTTAAACAGTGTCTTATATTTTATTTTTCCTTATTGTCTGAATAAGACTAAATGTGCTGAGGGTAGATCCACTCCAAGGTAGTTCACCAAGTGCTTGCAGGGACTGGAGGTAATACGGGTGGGGCTCTTAGGGCGGAAAGAATATGTCAGCAGCCGGTTTGAAAGCCAGGACCATGTAAGATCTTCGCCTTTACATCTCCAAAAGTCCTCTTTTAAAAAGAACTTCTACACTATTATGTAGCAGTTAATAAGAATTATATGTACAGCTATGGGACAATGTCTATTATTACTGTTATTGCTAAGTGAAAAAATATAGTGTGATCTCAGTCACACAAACAAAAAAAAAAAGGACACCTTTAAATGCTTGTATGTGCATTAAAAAATCAAAGCGGCAGCAACCGAAATTTAATAATTGTTATTTTTAGGGAACGAGACTGGGAGAAGGGCTTTGTTTTTCATCTTCTGTGCTGTTTGCAGATGTTTTTACAATGTATATGTGTAACTTGTATAATTTTTTAAACTAGTTAATAAAAAGGAACCAAAACACATGCTTCCCAAAAGTGATCCTATCATATTTAATCTACGATTGGGCAAACTACAGCCTGCCTGTATTTGGCCAGCCTGCAAGCGAAAAAATGTTTTTACATTTTTAAATGGTTGGCCAAAAAAGAAAATCAAAGAATAATATTTCATGATGTGAAAATTGCATGAAATTCAAATTTCAATGTCATTAATAAAATTTTATTGGAACACAGCCATACTCATTTATCTATATATTGCCTCTGGTTGCTTTTATTCTACAAAGGCAGAGTTGAGTAGTTGTGACAGAGACGTTGTGCCCACAAAACCTGAAATATTTACTAGCTAACCATTTACATAAAAAGTTTCCCAATGTTCATGGATTGGAAGACTTAATATTGTTAAGATGCCAATACTCCCGAAATTGATCTACAGATCCAATGCAATCCCCATCAGAATCCCAGCTGGCTTCTTTGTAGAAAATGACAATCTAATCTTACAATTCATATGGAAACAGAAGGGTCCCAGAATAGCCAAAACTATCCTAAAGAAGAACAAAGCTGGAGGACTCACATTTCACGATTTGAAACTGTGATACAAGACTAGAGTAATCAAGACTATCTAGTACTGGTAGAGGATAGACATATAAACCAATGGAAGAGAATTGAGAGTCCAGAAATAAATCCATACATTTATGGGCTATTAATTTTCAACAAGGGTGCCAAGACAATTCAATGGGTGAAGGACAGTCTTTTCAATAAATGATGCTGGGACAGATGGATATCTACGTGCAAAAGAATGAAGCTGAACCCTTACCTTACACTATACATAAAAATTTACTCAAGATGGATCAGACCTAAATGTAAGAGCCAAAACTCTACAATTCTTAGAAGAAAACATAGGAGTAATAAACTTCTGTGACCTTGAATTAGGTAACATTTTTGTATATATAACACCTAAAGCACAGCAACTAAAGACAAAATAGAAAACTGGACTTCACCAAAATTAAAAACTTGTGCTTCAAAGGAAACTAGCAAGAAAGTGAAGAGACAAACCACAGAAAGGGAGAATGTTTTTACAAATCATATATCTGATAAGGGTCTAAAATCCAGAATATATAAAGAACTGTTACAATTCAACAACAAAAAGACAAATAACTCAACTGAAAAATGGGCAAGAATGAGGACAAGGGCTTAAAAGCTAAGTGTAAGAAAGAGGCTGGGTCCCTAATCTTATTGCTGAACTTCCTCAAACAGACTTACTTTTGTCTTATAATAAACTCTTATCTGTTTGAGCAATTGCAGCAGGGTTTTCTGTTATTTGCTGCTGAATACAATCCTAACTGATAACACCAACTATAGCTACAATATGTTATGCTTAGCAGACAGAGATGAACAAGTCCTGTTGGTTCTACCTTCAAAATTCAGTCACTTCTTACCTTGCTATGCCAATATCCAGACAGAATCCACCAACATCTCTCGCTTGTTCACGGCCACAGCTTCCTAACTGGTTTCCTGCTTCTGCCCACGCTCCCCTTCATTCTGTTCTCAGCCAGTGTTCATTTTTAAATGGAACTCGAATCTTGCCACTCCTCTGACCAAACCCTCCAATGACTTCCCCTCACACTTAGAATAAATGCCAATGTGTTTATTCCATTTGCAAAGAAGGGCCTATTAATCTGGGTGGTACTTCCTCTCCATCTCTGACCTCACCTCCTACAAAGAGTGTCCCTCTCCCTAATTCAACCAGCCAAACTGACCTCCTTGTGATTCCTCAAACAGGGGCGCCTCGGACCTGTTCCCCTTGCCTGGAATGCCCCTCCTCTATACACCCTCATGGCTGTAACGTTGACTCTCTTCAGGTATTTACTCCAAAGCCACCATCTCCGTGGATCTTCCCTGGACACCTTATCTAAAACGTCAACACCTTATCAACTCTGACATTGCCTGGCCCCCATTCCCTGCTTTGCTGTTCCTCCTTCATTTACCACCATCTAACATACTGGTATCTATCTTGTTTGTTGTCTATGTCCCTCACTAAAATGAAAGCTTCACGAGGGCAGAGCCTGCACATATTAGATGTTCAACAAATATTTACTGACGAGTGAATAACTAAAGTCAGGGGAAAACTAGGTCGGAATCTGAAGGAGAATGAGAAAGTGCCAAAGACAAATGTCAACTGACTCATAATCACAGTTAGGACCCTCCCAAGCTCTGGCACTCCGCTGCATGCCAGTCCCACCAGAAGCCCTGCACTCTATATGCTGAGCCGAGAGCAGGCACTCAGATACTTCAGCTGAAGCCCACACATGGCTATAACACTACACTTTCACACAACAGAGAGCAAGAGCCATAAAAATAGAACAGATACTATCTAAATTGCTTTTGGCCAATCTTACTTTGGGGAACGGATTTTTCAGCTGAAGCATCTGAACAGAAATGCCAAGATCCAAACATGTAAGCAGTGAGTTTGTTACTCAAAATTAATGAATATCTATTTTCTCAACAGCAAAGTACATAAAAATATATTTGTGTATTTTATTTAAAGTCACTATAATTAAGCCTAATGCAGTTTATTTCAGAGCATGCTAAGAACTTTTAAAAGTTACTATTCTGAAATACTTTTGTTTTTAAATAATTTAAAATCTATCTTCACTTATGCATAGATTATATCCAGAAGGAGACAAAAGGGGGAAGTATAACAGTGCTTGCCTCTGGGAACAGAGTTAGGTACTCAGGAGAAAGGAGTGGGAGAGAGAGATTTTAATTATTACCTTTTTGTAATTTTGGAATTTGTATCATGTTAATGTATTACTTATGCAAAAATAATAGATTAAATTTTTAAAATAAGTCCATCATACATTACCATAAACTAAAGTAATGAAACAAAATCGATCTACTTTGTCAAGCTGGCTTTAGAAAGAAACTTCTTTATACCCATATTTTGAAGATGAGCAAATTCAGGTTCTCTCAAATCAGCATAAGAAACAGAAGGCATATTTTTAGATTGACCAAGTGTTTGAACAAGCCACCAGTGACAACAGTTAGCTCTTCCTTCCCACAGAGCCCTGCTTAGTGCTTCCCCTTGTAATCTACACAAAATCCATGCAATGTGTGAACTTCCATGACATCCACCTCCTGCAGACGCAGTACAATAAAAGTCTGGAATGGGTTATGATTATAAATTACCTGCTGTAAAGATAAGTCCAATTGCTAAAAAAAAAAAAAAAAAAAAAACTCTACGTATCCAAACAGGTTTTTCCTCTTACAAGAAAAATTAATTTATTTCTGAATTTTACTCCAACAGATAAGCCAACATTACTCCTCAAATTCTCATTTTTTAATTAAACTCTCAGGACACAGCAAAGATCGTATCAGAAACACAAAGAACAAGAAAACATTACTAAAAATGAATCAGTTTTAATAGAGTGAGTTTCTTAAAGGGGCTGCTTCTTGAAAACCATCCTCATTAAATGCCATCTTGTACATCCCCAGATCAGAAATAAAATGCCCTGAGATGAGAGAAAGGCCTAATCTCTGCTGAACACTCAGCACACCAAGACTTCAGGGAAAAGTACTTGGGTCCTCTTAGAAGGTGCTATTCATGGTTTTTTCTGTTTCAAAAATTCTCCCAGGCACAAGCCACAGAGACCCCTAGCTCCCAAACAATGCCAGAATGTCAGCAATGAAGGAAACAGACGTCCCCGGGGTCTGCAGACACCCACGTTCCAGCAAGCTGGACTACAGTACTGCACTGGTGAAATGCACATCCTTCACCCTCCAGCAATTAACCTCCCCCTCAGCCATGGGTCGTTTTTATTTCCAACTGAAAATAGGCAAAAAACTTCAATCAACTCTTCCTAATATCTAAGTCAATTTTGTTATTTCTCACTTGTTAATAATAACCGTCCAAGTAGCTCACCACTTAATGCACTTGGCAACCACAACTCATTCACGTGCCCGCATACCAGCTTGAGCTTAGACAAGCGGGTCTCTTCCCGATGCTTAAAATCCTGTTGCTACCACTGGCATTCCCGAACTAAATGAAATGTCTTGCGAATGTGGAAATACAGCCTCAAGTCACAGGCTGTTTAAAGGGCCCCTGGAAAAAGAATCTCCATTGGGCCGCGTCCGCACGCCCCCGCCCTCCCAGCCCCACATCCTAAAGGCATGATGTCATGCACTATCCCCACATCACTCCAGCTCCAATTCCTGGCTCCTCGCGAAGCGTCCTGCGCCCCCAGCCCTCCTCCCTCTCAACTAAGAGAGGGAAAGGAAGAAGCTCAGAGGAAGCCAAACGAGACGCGCTCTCGGCTCTTCCAACTTCTGCTCACAACACAGCCCCAGTTTCTTGCAAACATAAAGCAGCATGTTCCTTCCCCAACTTCGCCTGCCGGGGAAGGCAGAGGACAGGGGCCGAGACCGCCTCGGTGCCGTCAGGAGGGCCAGCGAGGCAGTGCCTGCCCGAGAAGGAACGAGACCCGTGAGGCGCCGGGGAAGGACACGGGACCGGCTCTCGCAGCGGGAGGGGCGTGCCCAGCGTGTGCCCTCCCTGCGCTCGGGGCCGCGGGGTGGCCGTGTCGCCGCGGGGCCGGGTCTGCAGGGCCGCCGCTGCCCCCGGCGGTCGCCGGGTGGGGAGTGCAGGGGCCCGCACTCACGGTCGGTGCAGCGGCTCCTCGGCCGCGGCCGGGACGGGCGGCGGCAGCGGCGGCGGCTGCGGCTGCGACGGCGGCGGCTGAGGCGGCGGCGGCTGCGCCTGCGGCGGCGGCTGAGGGGGCTGAGGCGGCGGGGTATGCTGCTGCTGCTGCTGCTGCTGCTGCTGCTGGAAGGACTTGAGGGACTCGAAGGCCTTCATCAACTTCTCCAGGGTTGCCATGGCGGCCTCCCGCCCCACGGGGACAGCCTCCGGAGCCCCCGGGCCCGCTGGCGGCGCCGCTCAGCAGCGCGGCAATGAATGAGACCCAGGGCCGCAAGCAGGAGAGGAACCCAAGCGCTCGGCCATCTTGGACCCGTCCCGGCAGCACCCGCGGTCGTGCGTCCCGCGACGACTCGCCGGCGGGGCGGGGCCAGGCCGGACCGGCGGGATTGACAGCCAGAGGCGGCAGCCTCCACCAATGGCCGGACGCGGCGCCGGCCCGCCTCCCGAAGCCGCCGCGGACGCTGAAATCACAGCGTTCCTCCCTGGCGAGAGCACGGGGCGCGGCGGAGCCCGGCGGTGGGGGAGGGGCCCGGCGGTGAGGGGGCGGGGCCGGCGGTGGGGGCGGGGCCCTGCTGTGAGGGGCGGGGCGGAGCCCGGTGGTGGGGGAGGGGCCCGGTGGTGAGGGGCGGGGCTCGGCGGTGGGGGCGGGGCCCTGCTGTGAGGGGCGGGCCCGGCGGTGGGGGCGGGGCCCTGCTGTGAGGGGCGGGGCGCGGCGGTAAGGGGCGGGGGGGCCGGCGGGGGGGGCCCTGCTGTGAGGGGCGGGGCCTGGCGGTGGGGGCGGGGCCCGGCGGTGAGCGGCTGGGAAGCAGACGCTGCTGGGAGGTGGGGGGCCAGGCGGCTTGAGAATGAAGAGGGAGGGAAGCTACAGGCAACAGGCGCGACGCTGAGGGGGTGAGGGTCGAGGCGCGGTGGGGAAGGCGCCCCCTCCTCGGGAAGGAGCCCCCCTCGAAAGAAGCGCCCCCCTCGGCAGGAGCCCCGGCCGACGCCCGGGGTCGCAGGGAGGGCCGGCCGTGGGCCTGGAGCCTGGAGACCCCCGCGGGGGGCGCCTGCCCACCCAGTGGCCGGGCCGAGAGAGGGCCTCACCGGGACAGCCCTGCGGGGAGCGGGTCGGGCTCCCCTTGCGAGGAGGAAGGGGGAAGCGAGTGCGCCCTGCACAGAACCAGAGGACCCTACGGTTGGCGGAGACCTGCGGGATTGGTCCTTCGGGGCGGAGCCCACGTGTAGCCCCCAGAGAGGAGGGGCCGTGGAGGCCGGGGGCCAGCACCTGCCGCAGTCTGCAGCCCGAGGGGGAGGGGAGGAGAGGGGCGGGCGCCGTGCCCGGAGAGGCTGTGGCTGTGCAGTGAGAAGCGGCTTTGACCCCAGAGACGTCCCCCACCAGAATGACTCCCCGACCAAGGGTCTCCCCTGCAAGGGAGAGGACCCCTGATCCACAAAGGTCTGTGGGCATCTCCTGCCTCGGGGGATGGGGGGGCGGGTCGGCAGTGAGAGGGTCCAGTCTCCAGAGCCTCACCACCTGGGGGGAAGTAAGTGAGCAAGCAGAGGGGCCCAGAGGATGGTGGGGGCCTCGGGGGCAGCTGTCCCACTTGCAGGGCAGAGAGTGCGTTGGCTTCGGAGAGAGCCGCCTAGGGGAGAGGTGATGCGGGTAGTGATGGACCCTCCAGAGCCTGCTCAGGGCTGCACCCTGTCCTATGCCACAAGCCACATCTCTGCCTTCTCTCAGAGCCTGTCGGTTGTCCCAAAGCGGTCAGGTAAACGGAAACCCAGCATCCCCACAAGAAGCGTTGTCCCCAGGAGGATGGCAACAGCCCCACTTCAGGGGAAGGACTGCAGAGAAACTTGCCTTCAGCCTTGAGGTCCCAGTGCCCTGTCGTTAATAAAGGCCCTTCTCCCTGGGGCCAGGCCGTGTGCCAGCCCTCGTGCAGGGCAGGCCGCGATGGTGATGGCCAGGCTCCAGGCTGTCGGGTGCTGGGGTCCACAGACTGCTAAGACGGCCCCTCCCGGTTCTCACGCCTTGTGTAGTCCCCTCCCCCTGACTGTGGGCTGTCCCTGGTGGCCTGCTTCTAAGTTCTTGTTGATGAGACGTAAGCAGAAATGATGTGTGTTAGTTCTAAAAGTCTCCTTATAACGGAAGAGAGACACTGTCTTCTTCCTGCTGCCTGGAATGGGGATGTAGAGGTTGGCACTCGAGCAGTCATTTTGGGTCATGAGGATGTAAGCCACATCCTAGGATAATGGAGCTGGAAGGAGCCAGGGCCCAGATGACTGGGGGGAGACGCCATTCCAGCCTGGCCTGTCTGCCTCTGAACTTCTCACAGATGAAAATCTGTGAGAGAGAAATATAATTCTATGTTGTTTAAGCCACTGTTACTTTGGATTATTCTGTTTGTATGCTCCTAAATCAAGTTCTGACCAGTCCAAAGAGGTTATGAATCCTTGAGAATTTATATGACCACAATAGGTCATGGCTGCTTTAGCCATGGCAGGAAGAAAGTCATCGGCCTGGAATAATCCTGATGAGAAGTCTTATAAGAAAGCCTTATAGAAAAGGGACTGTCAAGAAGGCAGATTTTTAAATTCAGAGAAAAGCTTAGCATAATCCAAAACAGAGTAAAGATTTACACAGCTGGGTGGGCAGTTTGGCCTGGTTTCTCCAAAGCCGTAGAAATGGGCACAGTCCCTGAACAGCAAAGACACTTCCAGTAACTTACCCTAGGAAGACAATCACGTGTGTGTGAGGGTGGTCATTCATCACAGCAACATGTAGGACAAAAAATGGGAACAACATAAATGCTGGACGGAAGGAAGGAGATGGCTAAATGAATAATGACATATCCACATGACAGAAAACTGTGCAGTCATTAAAATCCTATTTTGAAGAGCAGTCACGACACGGGAACGGTGGGCAGTGCATTAGAGATGACACTGTGTATACCATGATCCCCCTCTTTTATTTTAAAGAAAGAAAACCACACATATACATAGAAAAGAGACCTGTCACCAGGTCTATAACAGGGACTGTCTCTGGGCAGGGCAATTACAGGGAATTTATATCTTAATCTGTGTGCTTATCTGTCATTTTCAAATCTTCAGCAATGAACATGTACTATTCAGGGGGAAAAAAATTGTAGAAAAGGTTTGGGTGGGGAGCTAAAAATGAAGGCCTAGCAATAGACTTGTGAGTGGTCCTGCTCAGGACGAGAGGGAGATATTTAAAGCAGCCTGATGCCCCCCCACAAACGGGGTACACTCCAGCTAGGGGGCTGGCACTGCCCTGAATCCAAAACCAGGTGGGAGTCCACAGCAGGTGAGGCCCGGGCAGGGGAAAGAAGGGAACGTGAAGGAGAGCCAGGGAACAAGATGAGTGGACAGGCAGCTCCTGAGGGGGATTTGGTGGTCCCCTGCCGGTCGTCCCTGAGGGTTCCTCCCAATTTAGAGGGTATTATTGCCACGTATTGTAGTTCTACATAAATACACATATTGCAAAAGATAGTAATTGTTGTTTTGAACAAAGTTTAAGTTGACTCCCATATTTACCATTTTTATTACTCTTCATTCTTTCCTACATCTCTGATTTTCCACCTAGGATCATTTTCTTCTGCCTGGAAAACACCCTTTAGAATTTCTTTTTATTGGATCTTCTATTGCTGAAATCTCTCAGTTTCAGTTTATCTAAAAATGTCTTGGGGCCGGCCCGGTGGCACAAGTGGTTAAGTGCGCACGCTCCACTGCGGCGGCCCAGGGTTCGCCAGTTTGGATCCTGGGCGCACACCGATGCACTGCTTGTCAAGCTGTGCTGTGGCAGTGTCCCATATAAAGTAGAGGAAGATGGGCACGGATGTTAGCCCAGGGCCGGTCTTCCTCAGCAAAACGAGGAGGATTGGCAGGTGTTAGCTCAGAGCCAATCTTCCTTACAAAATAAAGAAAATGTCTTTATTTTGCCTTCATTCTTACTGGATTTTCAGTTGGGTGTAGAATTCTAGATTGGCAGATGCTTGCTGTCAGCAGAGTAAAGATCTGGACATCACTGTCCTCCGCTTTTCATTCCTGCGGTTGAGAAGTCACTTGTTGATTTAATGGTTGCTCCTTTGTTTGAAGGCAATGTGTCTTTTTTTTCCTCTGGCCGCTTTTAAGATTTTCCCTTTGTCTTTGGCTGCCTGGAGTTCCACTGTGCCATGTCTGGGTGTGTAGAGAGAGACCAATCAGCTTTTCAGAGGATGACCTTGGGGATCCTGTTCAGTGATCTAGCAGCAGGCTGCCCAGCAGGAAGGGCTCAAAGGGCTGGCAGACAGCAGTCCTGGAAGTTCTGGACCACGTTCCCCTGGTGACAGACGTCTGCCATCAGGATGTTCTTTTCACAAGCAGAGCCATTCCACACAGCCTCAAATCTACCATTGCTGCACGTTGGCCAGGTGCTACCTGTCCCCTTCCAGTCCTGCTGTAAATGCACAGAGTGACAGGGAGCAAGGTCCCTCTCCTGGGTACTGCCTGTGGTGTGACCAGCTGGGCCTGGAGCTAACACAACTCTCCATGGGGTGATGGGAGCTTGGGAGACAAGTGCTGCTTCTGATGACCCTCTGCCTCTAAGCTTCTCGTTAACTCCGGTTCATGCCTGTACCATGAGTGGTTCAGGGTTTCCTGGCTTGGTTTAACAGTAGGATTTCTTTTCATTTAATCTGCTTGGAATTAATTGGGTTTTGAATTTGTGGATTGATGGCTTTCATGTTTTGGAAACCTCTCAGTCATTATCTCACAACAGTGCTGCTGTCCCACTCACCCTCTCTCTTCCTAGTGTTCCAGATAAACCTAGATTAGATATTCTCACCATATCCTATCTTCTATTTTCCTTTTTTTGCCTCTCAGTGCTTTATTCTGGATTGTTTCATCTGACTTATTTTACTAGTTCTCTTTTTGGCTGATTCAACTGTTGTTAAACTCTTGTTTAACCATTAAGCCCTGAAATTTTGTAGTTTTCACTACAAGAATTTATACTTAACTCTTTCTAAAGTATGCTGTGTCACTTTTTATATTTTGTAGTTCCCTGCCAAAATTATCAGGCTTTACAAGTTTTCTCCCTGAACATAATAAACATAGTTGTTTAAGAGTCCGTTTTTCATATATTTCCATTATCTAGAGTCTCTGAGGATATGTTTCTCATGTCTGAAGTTTCTGCCAATTCTCATTCATATTGCCTCATCTCATGTGCCTGGTTATCTTCAACTGTATACTGGACATTGTATTTGAAAATTATTATAGAAGTAATTTGAAGCTTAAGGTATTACCTTCCTCCAGGGGAGACGTTTGTTTGCAATGCTAGGCTCCTTGGGACACTAAAAGTCCTAGGTCATCTTAATCCAAGTTCCAGTTTTGGAGTGTTCTGGGCCACCCACAAGAGCTGATTTATTTCCAGGTCACCTTTATTCTTGGGTGGGCTGGACCCCAAAGTGGAGAGGAAAGTGCCTTGGACCCCAATCTTGGCATGCCCTGGATTTGATTTTTGTTCCCCTAGCCTCAAGAGGTGTAGCTCAGCCTCTCAAGTGTCTTAGGACCCCCAAAGCTCCCCTAAAGCAGGAGCAGCCCTAGAGTTTGGCTCATCTCTCTGAGTTCCCACCCTCTCCTGGCTTTCAGCCCTGAAAGTTGCTTCTTGTCTTGATATTTATATTTGTCTAGCTTTATTAGTTATTTTCCTCAGGAAGGTAGATATGTATTCTCTAGTCCATCCTTACTGTGTGTCTAAGTTCCTCCTATAAATATTAAATAGGATGTTACTGAGAATGGTCCTCCTCATATTCCTGATTTTAATGCCTCCAGGGTACACCCTCATCAGGTAAGATGCTGCCTTCTGGCCTGATAAATATATTTTATCATGCTAAAGAAGTATTTATTGATTTATTTTATTGAGTGTTTAAAAAAATGGGTGTTGAATTTGGTCAAACGCCCTTATAGCATCTATGAAAATGATCTTTTATTTTTCCTTTGGACCTGTTAACATGATTTATGTTACTGGATTTCCTAATATTGAACCATCCATACATTATTGAAACAAATGCTCTAGATTATGATGAAATATTTTTAATGTGTTGGATTCTGTTTGGTAATATTTTATTAAGAGTTTTTGTATTAATATTCATAAAATAGATTAACATAGAGTTTTTATATAAGGTCTTTATATGATTTTGGTATCAATTTATACTTGCTTTATAAAAAGAGTTGGGAAGTTTTCTTCTTTTTCTAAACTCTGGAACATTTAAATCACATTAGAATTATCTGCTCTTGAAAAGTTTGCTAACATTCCCTGTCAAATCATCTGATCCTGCTGCTTTTTTGAAGGGTAGCTCTTTGACAACTTTATTTCTTCTCTTGAAATTAGTCTGTTTTGGGCCGGCCCCGTGGCTTAGTGGTTAAGTGCACGCGCTCCGCTGATGGCGGCCCGGGTTCGGATCCCGGGCACGCACCGACACACCGCTTCTCCGGCCATGCTGAGGCCGCATCCCACATGCAGCAACTAGAGGGATGTGCAGCTATGACATACAACTATCTACTGGGGCTTTGGGGGGGAAAATAAATAAATAAAATCTTTAAAAAAAAAAAAAAAGAAATTAGTCTGTTTAGATTTTCTATTTTACCTGTGGCCAGTTTTGGTAAATTATGTTTTTCTAGAAATGCATTTCATGTAGGTTTTGTTTATCTTTATAAAGTTGTGCAAAGTATTCTTTATCTTTAATTGCCTTCTTATGTGATTTTTCCGCTTGTAATTTCTTTTGTGTATTTGTATTTTCTCCCTTTATTTTTCTTGATTAGGGTAGATATTGATTTATTTATTGATTTTGTGTGTGTGTGTGAGGAAGATTGGCCCTGAACTAACACGTGCTGCCAATCTTCCTCTTTTTGCTTAAGGAAGATTGTCCCTGAGCTAACATCTGTGCCAATCTTCCTCTATTTTGTATGTGGGACACCACCACAGCATGGCTTGATGAGTGGTGTGTAGGTCCATGCCCAGGATCTGAAGCCAGGATCCGAACCTGTGAACCCTGGGCCACCGAAGCAGAGTGTGTGAACTTAACCACTGGGCCACCAGGCCAGCCCCTATTGATTTTTTTTAGGAACAAACTTCTTTATTATTTGTGTTATAGTTTTTCTATTTTATAGCCATTAATTTCTGCTTTTGTCCTTATTAATTTCTTCCTTCTTTTCTTTAATGTTTTATTTCTATCCTTTTCAGTTAGAGGCTCAATTAATTTATTTTCAGGTACTTATTTTTGTTGATATAATTAAAAGCTATAAGTTTTCTCCGTGAACACTATTTTAGTTGTATCCCATACATCCAGATATATAGGTGGTCCTGTTATCATTTTCTAGAAGTTCTGCAATTTTGGTTTATATATCCTCTTTGACCCAAGAGAATTTTAGTTGAGGCTATTAAATTTCCAGGTGCCAGGGCCTTTTTGTTTTCTGATTTTGTTATTGATTCATAGGTTTATTGCATTTGTAATCACATACTCTCGACTATATATCTTTTTAAATTTTTTATTAGAATTTTCTTTATGACCTAATGTAGTCACTTTTCATGAATGTTCCATGGGCATTTGAAAAGGTGGTGCATTCTCTATTATCAATATAGAATATATTATATGGGGCCAGCCTGGTGGCATAGTGTTTAAGTTCGCATGCTCCGCTTTGGCGGCCCAGGGTTCACAGGCTCGGATCCTGGGCACGGACCTACATGCTGCTCATCAAGCCATGCTCTGGCAGTGTCCCACACACAAAATAGGGGAAGATTGGCATAGATGTTAGCTCAGGGCCAATCTCCCTCACCAAAAAAAAAAAGAATATATTATCTATTTATTTACCTATCTATCTGTCCACACACACATTTATAAGATGCACCTTACCATGCTCTTTAGGTCTGATCTATCTGGGACTGGGAGGTAGATTAAACCTCTCAGCTCTGCTTTATGAAAGGTATGGCTTGTTACTTGGTGAATAGTTATTTCTGACCATTTTATCTTGTTTGAGAATTGTCCGTTTAACATTACAAATTGCCCTTTCTGTTTGGCTTAATGCTTTTTGGCACAGATTCTATCTTGTCTAATATTAGGATTGTGACTGCTGCTTTATTTTTGTTTGCATTTCCCTGCTATACATTCACATTGGTTAAATTTTAACCTTTTTCACTTAATTTGTTTTAGGTGTGTCTCTCGGATACAGCACAGAGTTGGGTTTTGCCTTGTGACTCTGTCAATTTAAAAAGCAAATTCACCAGTTATTTTACCCTCAAAACAATTTACTCAGGAATAGCCAAAAGAATTGCAATTCAGGGTGGTTTGCCATAAGCAAATCTGGAAGACAAAGGAGGGGACCCACTTTCATAGAGCAGAAGGGGGAGCAGGGAGGGGCTGTTCTAAAGGAAAGTCCATTGGAGAAAACACGGTTCAGCGTGGCAACAGCTTCTCATTGGCTGAGCTGGGGCGTTTCTCATTGGCTGAGCTGGGGTGTTTCTCATTGGCTGAGCTGGGGCGTTTCTCATTGGCTGAGCTGGGGCGTTTCTCATTGGCTGAGCTGCGGCGTTTCTCAGTGTCTGAGCTGCGGCATTTCTCATTGGCTGAGCTGGGGCGTTTCTCATTGGCTGAGCTGCGGTGTTTCTCATTGGCTGAGCTGGGGCGTTTCTCATTGGCTGAGCTGCGGCATTTCTCATTGGCTGAGCTGCAGCATTTCTCATTGGCTGGGCTGTTTGCATGGCGAGAGAAATCTTCCTTCAGTAGTAAAGTAGTTGCACTTCCTGTCTGAGGTGCAAGTGTCCATCTCTTCCTGTTTGAGGTAATTGATGTGTGATGGGCGCTGAGAGCTCCCCCTGCAGGCCTTCCTGACTCCAGTTTACTTAAGGTTTCTTTTATTAATTTCCACAACCCAATCTGAAAATCTTTCCCTTTAATAAGTGAGTTAAGACAATTTACATAATTGTATGATATGTTTAGTCTTAGTTGTGTCAAATTATTTTACATTATGACTACACATACATACCTCCCCCCACTATAGCTCGTTTTCTTTCCGTAATGCAATTTGACAACGTCTCTCGAGGAAAGGGGGAGAAATGCATCCAGTTAGTTGGAGCTGGAGTTGGAGTTGGTACCTAATGGAGCAGCTGTACTCAGGGAGGACCAGCTGAATGGCCAGCGTTGGCTGCTGGGGGCTCCGTGGGGGTGTCCTGGGGCTCTGTCTTTGCTCCTATCCTCAACATCTTTCAAGGCAACATTCGTACAACACAGAAGGCACAAGAATCACATTTTTAAATGACAGAACCCCCACCCCACACACGTCCTCACACACCCCACAACACAGAACCACTGTGCTCCTGAACCTCCTCTCCTAGAGGTACCCTGGGCCTCTACTAGAACACTCGTGCACAAGGCTGGGACCTTGTCTCTTTTCTCACAAGTAGGAGCACAGTAAAAGTCCAATGAGGGAATCAGTTTAAAGCTCTGTGGTAACTGTTCTCAGTCGAATCCCCAGGAATGGTTAGCTCTTTCTCTGTACAATTTTATAACTTTCAAATCTAATTGTCCCATGGTTTCAGGGTTTCTTTTTCTTAACAGCCTTCCTGAGATATAACTGATATACAATAAGCCGCACATATTTAACGTATACAGTTTCATGAGTTTGGACATATGCAAAAACACGTGAAACATCACTGCAGTTGAGGTAATAGATCCATCACCTCTAAAAGCTTCCTTGGGCCTCTCCGGTTTTTGGTTGTTGTTGTTGTTAACATGGTTTCAGTTCTATTGCTAGTGGCCTCGTTACTTTTTAGAAGGAAGTAAAGTTTACATTATAAACAAATGCTAGATGTGGATGGAGAATAAAGTATTTATCAATATAATAAAATAAAGCACTTTTCCTTTTGGTCATCTTCTATCCTTTAGTTCTCACTTTAAATACTGGTTAGCAGTTTAGTTAAATTCCACAACCATTTGCGGTTACTTACTATGTTGCAGGTGCTAGGAATATATTAAAAATCAGAAGAACCCCCATCCCTATGGAGCTCACAGCCCAGTGGATGAGGCAGAGCTACAATTAATTGTTGCTTGTACCTCCAAATTATAGCACAAACCTGCCCACTTCTTCCTTCTCAAGGAAGGAAGTGTCCAGCCTGCCTGAGCCACTGTTGGCTCCTACTTGGCTCCTGACTTCCACTCCTGCTGCCTCCAATCCATTCTCCATGCAGCACACTGGGTGCACTTTTATGTCTCTCCCACACATACAAAAAGTTAAAAGAATAGTACAGTGACCACCCAGCGTACCTTCGTCTAGATTCAACAATTGTTAACACGTTGTCATTTTGCTTTCTCTCCATATGGATACCCTCCCCCAGTCATTTGAAAGTAAGTTGAGGAAACTGTCAGACTCTACCCCTCAGCACTTCAGCAGATGTCTCCAAAACTTAAAGAGTCACATTAGCACTTTCACATAACTATCTAATATCACCTAAAATCCAGTCCTGCCTGAGTCAAATTCCCAAATGGCCCCAAACATATCTTTTAAGTTTTTTTAAACAAGGATCCAATCAAGCTTCACTCATTGCACTCGGTTGTTATATCTTCTTACGGATATTTCCCCTATGTCATTGCTGTTAGTGTTTTTTATATGATTTTGACTTTCTAAAGAGTCCAGGCCAGTTGTTGTAGAACCCCTTCTGTTGTAGATTTGATTGCCTCCTCATGGTGTAGTTTAACATGTTCCTATGTCCCTCGTGTTTTCTGTAACCTGGAAGGTAGGCGTGCAGCTGCACTACCCAAGACTTTAGCCACTAGCCACGTGGGGCTATTGAGCACATGAAATGTAATGAGTCTGAATTGAGTTGTGCTGTGTGAAATACACACCAGATTTTGGATACTTAGTGCAAAATAAAGAAAATATTAAAATTACATAAAAATGTAAAATATCTCATTAATAATGTTTATACTGATTACATGTAGAAATAATATATTGGGTTAAATAAAAAATTATTAAAAGCAGTTTCTTTTTACTTTTTAAAAATTACATATGTGACTCACATATTTTATTGGACAGCTCTGGTCTAGAGGTCCGACTAGATTCCATCAAACTCTTTGGGAAGAAAGCTTCGCAGGCGGGGCTTGACCAAGGTCAGGTTTCCCTCATCAGCGGGGCTAAATTTGGTCACTTAGTTAAGGTGGTGACTGGCGGATCTCTCCAATGTAAAAGTACATTTTTCTCTTTGTAAATAGTAAGTCATTTGGGGTAGTTCTCTGGACCTGTGAGAATTTCCCGTTCCCCTAAAGCCTTCCACCAGTGAGTCTGGCATCCCTTGATGATCCTGGCCTGAATCAGCTTTCACACTGGGAGTTGCAAAATGGTGACTATTATAACTCCCTCGTTTCTTCTGCCCTAACTGCCTGGCACTCTTCTCTGAGGAAGAGCTTTCCTTCCCATATGCATCCATTTCCTCTCTTCCTTTTCTTCTTTGATTCTTACTGTAGATGCATTTTAAAAATTATATATGTCATAATCAATTTCACCATTATTCTTTTATTGGTGCTCAAATTGTCCCTGCTGTAAGCTCCCACCCTGGGAGGGGTCCTTCATCCGGCCTGGGGAAGAGGGTCAGGAAAACATCTTGAAAGAGATGCCTGGCCAGCATTCACTGCAGTATTAATGAATGAGGTCTAACTGGGGTGTACATTCCTCCCAGTAGGAGAGCTATGTTCTTTCCTGAGCAAAAACTCTAAAGCCCGGTTGTTTCCTTAATAGAAGATCAAGACTGGAAAAGCTCCTTCCTAGTTAAAACGATGACTTGTAGTGCTGCTTGGCCCTCAAAGTAACAGACATGACACACAACAAGCAGAAGCACAGACCCCCCCCCCCCCCCCCCGCACAATGCAGGCTCTACCCTGGGCTCATCTGCCAAATGAGAAGGGAAAGAAAGGTGATGGAAACTGTGAGAATTTGTTCTAATGATAAAGCAGAGTGTTCGAAGAATTTCACTTACACTCAGCTTGGAACAGCTAAGAGGAACAACACAGCAAAACAGAAGAGAACGGGGCCAGACACTGCCAGAGCAGAGGGCCTCTGAGATGGGCTGAATTCAAAGTCAGGGCATCACAGAAGGGAAGTTTGGGACTTCAGAGAATGAGCCAAAGGGAAGACTTTCTCATTCCACCTTCCTCACTTGAGATGATAAAGCACAGACCCAGAAGGAGAGATGTTTGACCACAGATGACATTTAAGTATATGCTGTGCCCAGAATCTACAAAGTCTTGGTTCTAATGATCCAGGGTGAGGCCTGTACTACAGGGAAATCTGAGTTAGCAGCTTATAAGAATAGTAGACTCAGGGGCCAGCCTGGTGGCGTAGCAGTTAAGTTCGTGTGCTCCACTTCAGCGGCCTGGGGTTTGTGGATTCAGATCCCAGAGGCAGATTGATGCACCACTTATCAAGCCATGCTGTGGCAGCGTCCCATATAAAGTGGAGGAAGATGGGCATGGACGTTAGCCCAGGGCCAATCTTCCTCAGCAAAAAGAGGAGGATTGGCAACAGATGTTAGCTCAGGGCTGATCTTCCTCACAAAAAAAGAGTAGACTCATGATTCAGTAAGAACCCAAGAAATGGTGAGTAAAGATTAAGGGAGTACTAAACAGGATTGACAAGGACACATGGAAACAAGGACTTCCAAAAATGGCCAGCTATAATAAATTCTTAACACTTTTCTGAAGAGTAATTTGGCAATATCCATCAAAAGATTTAAGTATGTGACCCATCTGACTTAGCATATACTTACGGAGCCTCACTCTAAGGACATTATTAGATAAGCATTCAAAGTTGGAGGTACAAAGAGGTTAATTAAAGCGATAATAATATAAAAAAGATGCAACAACATAAATGTTCAACAATAGGGAATGGATAGAAACATTAATATTTTTAAACATTGGAATACCAAAAAGCCATTAAAAATGACATGTTCAGGAGGATGTGGAGAAATTGGAAACCTTGTGCACTGCTGGTAGGAATGTAAAATGGTGCAGCTGCTGTGGAAAACAGTATGGCAGTTCCTCAAAAAATTAAAAACAGAATTACCATTTTTTTTTGGTAATTAATTTTTTTGGTTGTTAGTGCCATCAACTGGATTTGAACTCCAAGTGACTGTGCACAGCACAGCAGAACCCTGCCCAGTCTTTTTGCACCATCCTCTCACCTTCCAGCACTATATCAGACAATGCTCCGCTGCTATTCATAGGGTTTACATAGACAATTTTTTCGGAGGTCTGTGGCCAGGTCCTTCTTCCTAGTCTGTCTTAGTCTGGAAGCCCTGCTGAAACCTGTCCACCAGGGGTGACCCTGCTGGTGCTTGAAATACCGGTCACATAGCTTTCAGCATCACAGCAACATGCAGCTGCCACAGTGTGACAACAGACAGGTGGTGTGGTTCCCTGACTGGGAAATGAACCCAGGCCATGGCAGTGAGAGCACCAAATCTTAACCACTAGACCACAGGGCTGGCTTATATTACCATATGACCCAGCAATTCCACTTCTGGGTATAGACACAAAAGAACTGAAAGCAGGGTCTCAACGAGATATTGTACACCCATGTTCATAGTGGTATCATTCACAATAGCTAAAATGTGGAAGCAACCCAAGTGTCCATCAATGGATGAATGGATAAGCAAAATGTGGTCCATCCATACAATAGAATATTATTCAGTCTTAAAAGGGAAGGAAATTCTGCAATATGCTACACCATGGGTGAACACTGAGGATATTATGCTAAGTGATATAAGCCAGTCACAAAAGGAAAAATACTGTATGAATCCACTTATATGAGGTCCCTAGAGTAGTCAAATCCATAGAGACAGAAAGTAGAATGGTGCTTGCCAGGGGCTGGAGGGAGGGGGAATGCAGAGTTATTGTTTAATGGGACAAGGTTTCAGTTTTACAAGATGAAAAGAGTTATGGGGATGGATGGCAGTGATGGCTGCACAACAATGTGAATGTATTTAATACCACTGAACTGTACATGTAAAAATGGTTAACATGGCAAATTGTATGTTTATTTTACCACAAAAAAAGAAAGAAAAAGACATACCTAGTTTCTAGTGAAACTGTTCACCAAAAGAAAAACCTAGTTTTTGGTAAAACTTTTAACAGGGAACTGTTATTTTTGGTGAGAGGGGAAAACTGTTAAAAATTTTCAGAAGGGCAATTTGTTCATATAGGCCTATAATACATATTCTTTAAAAATGTTCATACATCTTTATTTTTGTTTTTTTTGTTTTTTTATTGTTTTTTTCTTTTTGTTTTTGGTGAGGAAGATTAGCCCTGAGCTAACATCCGTTGCTAACATCCATGCCCATCTTCCTCTACTTATATATGTGGGACACCTGCCACAGCATGGCTTGATTAGTGGTGCATAGGTCCATGCCCAGAATCCAAACCTGTGGACCCCGGGCCACTGAAGCAGAGCATGCAAACTTAACCACTACACCACCAGGCCGGCCCGTTTGTTTATCGTTAAATATTTTTCTTTTTTTTTTTTTTCTGAGGAAGATTCACCCTGAGCTAACATCTATGCCAATCTTCCTCTGTTTTGTATGTGGGATGCCACCACAGCATGGCCGCCAATGACTGGTGTAAGTCCGCGCCTGGGAACTGAACCCTTGCTGCTGAAGTGGAGTGGGCCGAACTTAACCACTAGGCTGTACATCTTTTTTAGTGCATAACTGTGCTTTATTTGGGGGAAAAAAGCAAATAATTTTTACAAAGTGATGTTTATTTTTATCTTAAACATGGTCAACACAGAAAGTCAAATGCAGTGCTTATAAGAAAACCTCATTCCTCTGCCTCATTTCTGCCCATCCCAGTGGAACTGCTTTCTAGACATAACCACTTTTAACCATTTTAGCTTTTCTTGTAGTATTTTTGTCAATTTTTCATTCACTTTTACCAAGGGATCCCCTACTAAGAATCCACCCTAGAAATATTATCAGGTATGTGCTCAAAGATGTAGGTACAGGGATGTCCATTGGTATTTTTAAAAACAAGAAAACCAGAAGCACTATTTGTTTGGATTGTTTGAATAAATGATGGCCTAAATGTGCAACAAAAGATTAAGCAGCCAGATATATTTAAATGACATGGCAAGAAACAAATAACTATAAGTTATATAAATATGTAATAAAATGTTGATAGGGATTATCTTTGGACAGTGGCTGATATATTTTTTGTGTGTGTGTGAGGAAGATCAGCCCTGAGCTAACATTCATGCTAATCCTCCTCTTTTTGCTGAGGAAGACCGGCTCTGAGCTAACATCTATTGCCAATCCTCCTCCTTTTTTTTCCCCAAAGCCCCAGTAGATAGTTGTATGTCATAGTTGCACATCCTTCTAGTTGCTGTATGTGGGACGTGGCTTCAGCATGGCTGGAGAAGCGGTGCGTTGGTGCGCGCCCGGGATCTGAACACAGGCTGCCAGTAGCGGAGCGCGCACTTAACCGCTAAGCCACGGGGCCGGCCCGGACAGTGGCTGATATTAAAGATGAATTTTTCATTGTATATTCTTCTTAATTTCAAAATTCTCTTTAATAAATATATGCTTGCTTATAATCAGAAAGAAAAAAATATGTTCAATATGTTAATTTACCAAATAGTCTGTAAAAATCCTCACTGAGATATGTCGTCTCAGTCAAGGCTCTCTCACTTGCGCATGGAGACACTCAACTCAGATAGCTTAAGAAAAAGAAAAAATAATAAAAAGGAAAAACAGGACTTTATTGGTTGCTATAGCTGTGCCCCAGGGGCGTGGATGACCCCTCAGGCTCTGGCCCTCTCTGCAGCCCCTGGTGTCTGCATTCCCAGCCTCCACACCCTGTGACTGGCTGAGGGAAATCCAGTCCTCAGCCCAGCCCTGCCCTTGCCTGCCCCACCAGATAATCTACAGCAGAAGGCAGGAGGGTCCCCCAGAAAGGATGCGGGGCAAACATATGCATCCCAGCCCGTGTCTACACTGATAGAGAACATCTGGAGGACTCCGAATGTAAACAGGTGGTGCCAATAAAGGTGATTTTTATTTTCTTTATGTTTTCCTGTATTTTTTACAATAAGCACATTTTTCCACAATTAGTAACACATTTACTGAGCAGGTACCTGTTATGAGAGGTTCGGGGATTCGATCAGAGATGTAAAAGACACTTTCCACTCCAAACAAATGGACTGAAGGTATATTTTATTATATAGAGGATAGTAAAGGCGATAGTCTGTAAACAGATCCAAATAGGTCAAATATTAAGAGGGAAAAAACATCAGCCCGACTGGAAAGGGAAAACACCCACATCGGCTGAAGAGAAATGACACAAATCAACCAGAAAGAGAAACACCAGGTTGACCAAAAAGAGAACACATCAGATCAATTACTTCATATCAAATCAATTACTTCACATCAAATCAAAAACTCACAATATCCACGCCCCACTGCCGGGAGAGTCCTGTCAATCGACGCGGCTGGGCAAGGATCACACGTCCTGGGCAAGGTGTCCCTTCCACAGGTGGAACTCTCACTAGGGCTCAGTTTCCAGCAGTTTTTATACCATCAGTAATTTTCAGAGTAAGCAATTACAGAGTTTGCAGAGCAAGATTTAGTGTTCCCATGCACAAAATGGTTATCAGTGGCATACATGCACTGAGCCCCCTGGCTAACGTCCCAGCCCAGTAGTTGTGTACGTGCATTGTTCTCTTTGGTTATCGTCCTAGCCCGGCACAGATGGCCAGTCCATCCCGTGCTACGACGCTCCAAGAGCCTTGAAATGTTACAACTTGCAACTCCCTCCGTGAGAGAAGGGCCAGTTCCCACCACGCAGAAAGCAGCTTTTATATTTCTTTTTGTGTTGGTGGCTGTAGGTCAATGGAGCGGCCAAACATGGCTGTATTCATGTCAAGACAGTACCGTGTACCAAACACTCTGCTCTTAAATCTTTTATGGAGACTGCACTTTCCTCTCAGGTTCCCCACGAGGCAGGCACTCCTGCCACCCTGATTCTAGAGATGATTCTAGAGATGAGGATGAGGCAGAGGAGATGGGCTGGGGTCTCACTGTGGCCACCGACCTCAGAAAGCCCCAATCAGAAGAAACACAAAGCTATTTTCATCCCCCCTAAAATAAGGGCCCCAGACCCCAAGATAACATCCTCATCCCCTTACACCAGTACAAAGAAGTCTCCAGAAGGACGTCTGTTGACTCACTGGACATCAACCTAGGAGGTTGTAGGGGAGGAAGACTATCCTCTACCCACTCTAGGTCCTTCTGGCTGGGCTATGAATTAAATTGACATGAGACAGAATAACAGGAGGAAATCAAAGGAAGCTTTATAAAATGTATGCATAGGAGAGACCCAGGAAAACTGAGCAACTCAACCAGAATGTCCAAACCAGCCACCTTAAATAGCATATTTAGCTAAAGACAAAGGAGGATGTTGGGGGTAGTGGTTTGGGACTTCAAAGGGGAGGAAGGCAATTCACAAGGAGATGGAAAAAGAAATATTTGGTAAACAGAACTTTGATAAGAATGGGCTTAGCAAGGACCCTCACAGTCTACCAATACCCAGAGTTATCTATGGTGGTGGCCTGTCCTGGGGACAGGCCTTTTATCTTAAATTCGTTTAGGTAGTTAGGAGGGAGGTCAAAGTTTGAGAGTCTTGTGTTCTTAAAAATACTCAAGGCAGAGGAGTGACATCAGTATCATAGCAGAGTGAGCTCTCCCCTTAAACTCTTGCCCCTAAGATACAACAATAAGGACATCCATATACCAACAGAGGACGTTCACACCACACAAAAGAAGTCTGAGAGACCCACACAGCCATACGTCTGAAGGTGGAGGTGCTGCACCCCCTGGAAGAAGTGGAAGGAGTTAAGGAGCACTCTTCATCCCCAATGGCAGCGATTCTGGGTCCACATGGCTCTCACAGGGGAGAGGGAGGGGTGGCCCTCAGTGGGAAAACTTTCACTCTCCAAGTTCCCTCACAGCCTGTGGGAAACTCCCACACAGAGGTGAATGAGCTGCTGTGGGGGTGCCTTCATCAAGCTAGCACCCCAGGAGAGCAGATAGCGAGGGAAGAGAAAGAAGCCCCCAGGATCAGGCAGGCAAAAGAAAGCACCCCTCCCCTCGCCATGCACTCCAGCACAGCCAGTTGGCCAGAATGCCCATGGATCACAGCGGGCTCAGAATACACAGCTCTTGACCCCCACACAGTGATGGGAGGTGAAAGCTGTGACCAGATATTATCACTATGAGGAGAAATAAATCCACACCATCAAACAGTATGCAAAAATATATTAAATCTCCAGACCAGGAGAAAAATGACAAGCACCCAGAAATCAATCCTGAAAGCAAAGACATTTATAAATGACAGAGAATTTAAAATAGCTATCATAAAAAAGCTCAATGAGTTATAAGAAAATACACATAGACAATTTAATGAAATCAGGAAATTCTTCACAAAAGAGATTGAAACTATAAAGAAAAACCAATCAGAAATATTGGAGATGAAAAATACAATGGAAGAGATAAAGCAAAATCTGGAATCTTTAAAGAACAGACCTGACAATATGGAGGAAAGAATTAGGAACCTAGAGGATAGGAATGCAGAAATGCTCCAGATGGAGGAGGAGAGAGAACTAAGACTAAAAAGAAATGAAGAAATTCTCCGAGAAATATCCTACTTAGTTAGGAAATGTAACATAAGGATTATAGGTATTCCAGAGGGAGAAGGGGTGGGGGAAGGAGCAGAGAGCTTGTTCAAAGAAATAATAGCTGAGAACTTCCCAAACCTGGAGAAGGAGCTGGAATTACAAGTGAAAGAAGTCAAAAGATTTCCTAACTATATCGACATAAAAAAGACCCTCTCCAAGGCATATAGTAGTAAAGCTGGCAAAAGTCAATGACAAAGAAAAAATATCAAGGGCAGCAAGACAAAAAAAAAAAAATGTACAAAATACTCTTATCAGGCTCTCAGTGGATTTCTTAGCAGAAACCCTACAGTCTAGGAGAGAGTGGAATGATATATTCAGAATTCTGAAAGACAAAAACTTTCAGCCAAGAATACTCTATCCAGTGATAATACCCTTCAGAAATGATGGAGAAATAAAAACTTTCCCAGATAAACAAAAGCTAAAGGGAGTTCATTGCCACAAGACCCCCACTATAAGAAATGCTCAAGAAGGCCCTCATACCTGAAAAAAAAAAAAAGAGAGAGAAAGGGGATACAAAGCCTTGAGCAAGGAGAAAAATACGTAGACAAAATCACAAAAATTGCAGCTTTCTATCAGAAAAGGTTAGCAAACACTTAATTATAACTTCAAAGATAAAGGGAAGGAAAACACCAAAAATAAATATAACCTTGTCATTTAAACACAAACTCACAACACAAGATGAAATAAGTTGTGACAATAATAACTTAGAAGGAGAAGAGGAAAGGGATGGAATTGATTTAGTCTAAGGAAATAAGAGGCTATCAGAAAATGGACTATCTCATCTAGGAGATTTTTTTATACAAACCTCATGATAACCACTAAACAAGTAATCAGAACAGAAACACATATGATAAATAAAGAGAAAAGTAAGAAAACCATCATAAAGAACTACCAAACTGAATTGCTAGTTTGAAACACATGGGGTGAGAAACAAAGGAAATGTAGAAGAACCAGAAAATGTGTGATAAAATAGCAGCAATAAGCCCTCATATATCAATAATCACTCTAAATGTAAATGGATTGAATTCTCCAATCAAAAGACACAGAGTGGGGAGATGGATTGAAAAACAAGACCCAACGATATGCTGCCTCCAGGAAACACATCTCAGCTCTAAAGACAAACACAGGCTCAGAGTGAAGGGATGGAAGAAAATACTCCAAGCTAATAGCAAACAAAGGAAAGCAGGTGTTGCCATACTTATATCAGACAAAGTAGACTTTAAGATAAAACAGGTAATGAGAGAGAAAGTGGGGCAATATATAATGATAAAAGGAACACTCCACCAAGAAGACATATCACTTATAAATATATATGCACCCAACACAGGAGCACCAAAGTACCTAAAGCAACTATTAACAAACTTAAAAGGAGATATTAACAACAACACAATAATGGTAGGGGACCTTAACACCCCACTTACATCAATAGCTAGATCATCCAGACAGAAAGTCAACAAGGAAATAGTGGAATTAAACAAAAAACTAGACCAGATGAACTTAATAGATATATATAGAACACTCCATCAAAAAACAGCAGAATACACATTCTTCTCAAGTGCGCATGGAACATTCTCAAGGATAGACCATATGTTGGGAAACAAGACAAGCCTCTATAAACTTAATAAGATTGAAACCATAACAAGCATCTTTTCTGACCATAATGCTATGAAACTAGAGATGAACTACAAGAAAAGAACTGGAAAAGTGACAAAGATGTGGAGACTAAACAACATGCTACTGACTAACCAACGGATCACTGAAGAAACTAAAGGAGAAATCAAAAAATATCTGGAGACAAATTAAAATGAAAAGACACCATACCAACTCATATGGGATGCAGCAAAAATAGTCTTGAGAGAGAAATTCATAGCAATACAGGCCCAACTTAACAAACAAGAAAAATCCCAAATATGCAATCATAAACTACACATAACAGAATTAGAAAAAGAAGAACAAACAAAGCCCAAAGTCAGCAGAAGGAGGGAAATAAAAATTAGAGCAGAAATAAATGAAATTGAAACCAAAAAAACAGTAGAAAGGATCAATGAAACAAAGAGCTGGTTCTTTGAGAAGATAAACAAAATTGACAAACCCTTAGCTAGACCACTAAGAAAAAAAGAGAGAAGGTAAAATTAGAAATGAAAGAGGAGAAATTACAACAGATCCCACAGAAATACAATGGATTAGAAGAGAATACTGTGAAAAACTATACGCCAACAAATTGGACAACCTAGAAGAAATGGATAAATTCTTGAACTCATACAACCTCCCAAAACTGAATCAAGCACAAATAGAGAATCTGAATAGACCAATCACAAGTAAACAGATTGAAACAGTAATCAAAAAACTTCCCCCAAAATAAAAGTGCAGGACCAGGTGGCTTCTCTGGAGAATTCTACCAAACATTCAAATTAGATTTAATACCTATCCTTCTCAAACTATTCCAGAAAATAAAGGAAGATGGAACACTTCCTAACACATTCTATGAGGCCAACATCACCCTGATACCAAAGCCAGACAATGACAAAACAAAGAAGGAAAATTACAGGCCAATATCGCTGATGAACATGGATGCAAAAATCCTCAACAAAATATTGGCAAACCAAATACAGCAATACATTAAAAAGATCATATACCACGATCAAGTGGGATTTAGACCAGGGACACAGGGATGGTTCAACATCTGCAGATCAATCAATGTGATACACCACATTAACAAAATGAGGAATAAAAACCACACGATCATCTCAACAGATACAGAGAAAGCATCTGACAAGATCCAACATCGATTTATGATAAAAACTCTCAACAAAATGGGTATAGAAGGAAAGTACCTCAACATGATAAAGGCCAGATATGACAAACACACAGCCAACATCATACTCAGTGGGGAAAAACTGAAAGCCATCCCTCTGAGAACAGGAACAAGACAAGAGTGCCCACTCTCACCACTCTTATTCAACATAGTACTGCAGGTTTTGGCTACAGCAACTGGGTAAGAAAAAGGAATAAAAGGAATCCAAATAGGCAAGGAAGAAGTGAAACTCTCGCTGTTTGCAGATGACATGATTTTATACATAGAAAACCCTAAAGAATCCATCAGAAAACTAATAGAAATAATCAACAACTACAGCAAAGTTGCAGGGTACAAAATCAACTAACAAAAATCAGTTGCATTTCTATACTCTAATAGCAAACTAACAGAAAGAGAACTCAAGAAGACAATCCCAGGGCCGGCCCTGTGGCTTAGTGGTTAAGTGCACATGCTCCGCTGCTGGCAGCCCGGGTTCGGATCCCGGGCGTGCACCGACGCACCGCTTCTCCAGCCATGCTGAGGCTGCGTCCCACATACAGCAACTAGAAGGATGTGCAGCTATGACATACAACTATCCACTGGGGCTTTGGGGGAAAAATAAATAAATAAATAAAATTATATTTAAAAAAAAAAGAAGACAATCCCATTTACAATCACAACAAAAAGAATAACACATCCAGGAATAAATTTAACCAAGGAGGTGAAAGCCCTATACCATGAAAACTATAAGACATTATTGAAAGAAATCGATGATGACAAAGAAATGGAAAAATATTCCATGCATATTGATTGGAAAAATAAACATAGTTAAAATGTCCATACGACCTAAAGCAATCTAAAGATTCAATGCACTCCCAATCAGAATCCCAATGACATTCTTCACGGAAATAGAACAAATACTAAAATTCATATGCAGCAACAAAAGAGGCCAAATAGGTAACGCAATCCTGAGAAAAAAGAACAAAGCCAGAGGCATCACAATCCCTGACTCCAAAATACACTACAAAGCTATAATAATCGAAACTGCATGGTACCAGTACAAAAACAGATACACAGATCAATGGAACAGAATTGAAAGCCCAGAAATAAAACCACACATCTGCAGACAGCTAATCTTTGACAAAGGAGCTAAGAACATACAATGGAAAAAGGAAAGTCTCTTCAATAAAAGGTGCTGGGAAAACTGGACAGCCACATGCAAAAAATGAAAGTAGAACGTTATCTTTTGCCATACACAAAAATTAACTCAAAATGGATTAAAGACTTGAAGGTAAGATCTGAAACTATAAAACTCCTAGAAGAAAATATAGGCAGAACACTCTTTGACATCGGTCTTAGAGGGATCTTTTCAAATTCCATGTCCACTCAGACACGGGAAACAAAAGAAAAAATAAACAAGTGGGACTTCATCAGACTAAATAGCTTCTGCAAGGTAAAGAAAACCAGGATCAAAATGAAAAGCCAACCCACCAGCTGGGAGAAAATATTTGCAGATCATATATCTGACAAGCGGTTAATCTCCATTATATATAAAGAACTCACACATCTAAACAACAAAAAAACAAACAACCCGATCAAAAAATGGGCAGAGGATATGAACAGACATTTTTCCAAGGAATATATACGGATGGCCAATAGGCACATGAAAAGATGTTCAACATCACTAATCATTTGGAAAATGCAAATCAAAACTACACTAAGATATCACCTTACACCCATGAGAATGGCTATAATCACCAAGACAAAAAATAACAAATGTTGGAGAGGTTGTGGAGAAAAGGGAACCCTCATTCACTGCTGGTGGGAATGCAAACTGGTGCAGCCTCTATGGAAAACCTCTATGGAGATTCCTCAAAAAATTAAAAATAGAAATACCCTATGATCCAGCTATCCCACTACTGGGTATTTATCCAAAGAACCTGAAATCAACAATCCAAAGCAGCTTATGCACCCCTATGTTCATTGCAGCATTATTCAATACAGCCGAGAAGTGGAAGCAACCCAAGTGTCCATTGACTGATGATTGGATAAAGAAGATGTGGGATATATAAACAATGGAATACTACTCAGCCATAAAAAAAGACAAAATTGTCCCATTTGCAACAACATGGATGGACCTGGAGGGTATAATGCTAAGTGAAATAAGCCAGACAAAGACAAACACAGTTTGAGTTCACTCATATGTGGAAGATAACCTAACACACGTACAGAGAGAACAGTTTGGTGGTTACCAGGGGGAAGAGGTTTGGGGGCTGGGCACAAGGTGACGGGGTGCATTTAAATGGTGACTGACAAACAATAATGCACAACAGAAATTTCAAAATGTTCTAAACTATTATGACATCAATAAAAAAATACTCAAGGGCCAGCCCCGTGGCGTAGTGGTTAAGTGTACGCACTCCGCTGCTGGCAGTCCGGGATCAGATCCTGGGCGCGCGCCGATGCACTGCTTGTCAGGCCATGCTGTGGTGGCGTCCCATATAAAGTAGAGGAAGATGGGCATGGATGTTAGCCTGGGGCCCATCTTCCTCAGCAAAAAGAGGAGGATTGGCATGGATGTTAGCTCGGAGCTGATCTTCCTCACAAAAAAAAATAAAAATACTCAAGGCAAAGAGACACATTTTGGGGTGGCTAATTCTGATCCCTCACAAGGTATTTTCCTCTAGAACACTGGCCTTGAGGCTACTGTGCTCAGAATGCAGTGACCACATATGGAAAACCAATTTCATAAATAACCTGTGGCAAACTGCACCTCAGGAAGCACCTTTCGGGTGCAATGACTGCGAGGGCACAGCTGTCTGCATGGGGACACATTTCCCACAGGAGAGCAACACTGAGTCCATGCACCCATGGGGAGTTCTCAGCACCGCCCTGGCACATTCTCCTCCACAGCGTGTGACGGTGTCATGGCATCCAGACCACGGCATCCTTACTGTTTGGTTACAGTCACTGAGGTCTGGCCCCTGGCTTCTCATACACCAGGTAGCAAGAAGACCCCAGCAAGCTAAAGGACACCGGCCGTGGAGGCATCTGCCCTTGGTGGTTCCTGCCTCTTCCCTCAACCAGCCTTCACCTTGTCAAATGCTGCTGTGGTCCGAAAAGCCCCTGCTGGAGGCCACGTCTGCATGGGGACACAGAAGAAAGCCCAAATCTGCCCCTTGGCCCCACTCTCCAGTCACCCAGCTTTAGGCCATCACCAACTGAGAGGTGACCTCCAGCATGTCCAGCTCTGGGAGACTCTGGGCTCGCTGTTCCTTCCTTCTCACATTTCCTTCTCACCGTCTCCTCCCTGGAGAAATCTTGATGCCCTTCCACAAGCAGAACACATGGTGCCCCTCCTTGGTCTTTACTACTCATCCACACACTTCCTGCGGTAGCCCCTCACTCGGGAGTGCAAGTGTCCCTCCCCAGGTAACAAAACCCACGTGTCCACCCAGGTTAGGGGCTCCACCTTCCTCTTTTGGTAGCAATAGCTGAAGGAGAGTGAACTCTGGAACTCAGGCATTCCTTAATCTTTGTCGGGAGCTCCTAAACCCCTAAGGGCCAGCTAGGACCTTGAAGGGCGGGCTCCTCATCCACAACCTGAACCCAGGTCTTCTCGGATCCAGCCTTTAACCTTTGACTCAAGTCACCTGATACCAATTCAAACAATGTGAGGCTCGCACACAGTCCCTGAGAAGCCCAGGCCGCTGTGATAGAAATCCTTCCAACACACTTCAGAGTTGGGGTGAGTAGCTCCTGACAGCCAAGCCCTGACCTCAACGTCCTGAACACCATCTTTCAGAGGGCAGATTGGAGTGCCCAGGTAAAAACTTAGCCACAAAGCCACACACACAGGAAGAGCGCACCTCAGGAAGGTAGAATTCTTGGTAAGTGAGGCATGGTAGACATCCACATGAATGTAAGCAGGCAAAGACTTTCTAACCCCACGGCTCTGGAGAGAAAGGAGGCCCGACCTGCCTCCCTCCTCCAAGAGCACTGGAGGACACTCCCGAGTGAGGAACAGGAGCCTTGGCTCCGGACACTGTTGGGTTGATGCCCACGCCCACTCTCCTCCTCTCTCCATGGGCACCCGTGGAGCTCAAGTCCCTGCGGCAAGGTGTCCACCCCTGGGGGTTTCTGGGCGTCACAGTGGTCCTTTTTCTTCAATCCAGCTTTAGTGAAAAGACAATTCAGGTACTAACGTAGAAAAATCTGCAGACTCAAAAGGCACGTTTTAAGATGTGTCACACTATTTATTGCAATTCACAGATAGGATGAAACTCTGAGCACGTGCTTCTGGGCACTGGGGTCCAGCTTCATGCGGTGAGCGGTCACAGTCTCGTGGGCAGCTCTTCCTTCTCGCCCTTAATGCAGCCCTGCGACAGACAGCAGAATGGTCAGGTCAGTCACTTTTCTAATGCACACTGCCTTAACTTTCCTGAAGTGTATACGACAGTTTAAAAACTTTGGGAGTGCTAACTTTAAGGCAGGCAAAACTCTTAAATATTTTCTCTTATTTACTTCACAATGTGGAGGATGCTCAATTCACACACATGGAAAATGTTTCAGATTCGCTCTGCTCCTCACACTTGGTTGCACACTCAATTAACTTACACAGTCCAGAGCAGAGTGCTTCAAGGGAGTGAGGCTCCCTGGCTCCTTCTCTAAGCAGTGCTGTGGCGAGGAACGGCTTCATCCTGCACAGTTATGTTCCAACAGCTGTAGGTTTCCCTGAACAGCTCCACCTCCTAGGTTGGAACTGAGTGAGGAGCGTTTCCAAGCAGGACTGACTGCACACTGAGAGACAGGCTGTCCGGGAGAGCAACCGGGCAATTCACGCCTAACCCCCAGTTCTCAGAGAAACGTGGTCATGGTAAGTGCACTCTGAGAGTCGTTTACCACCTAAGGCTTGTTTTTTATACTGAAAAAAGATGGATTAGAATGTTAGTGGACAACCTCTGAATAAAGTCCTTGAGAACGGACAGGGTACAAAGCAGGATAATCCACTAGTCCAAGGAGAAAAACTTCACTTGGAAAAAAAGAATTTTCTAAATTTAATGCTACTACAAAAAAGTCTCTTCAAGCCACTCTTCCATTTTCAAAAGAGAATCAGCTTTCCCTGTGCAAGTGGGCCAATGAGATAACAGCTGTAAGAATCAGAACATGTAAGGTACAAATTTAAATAATATGTATTGTTTTATGGTTGTTTTACAAGTCACTGCATTCTGATCCTAGCTTAGAATGCTTTGTCATTGACAGAGGAATCTGTTATTGAGTGTTGGTAAGCCATTTCTTCTTTTGGGATCAGAACAAGAGTCTTCACACCAACAGCAAACACCATTGTGAGGATTCTTCCGGCTGGGCTCAAATAGCACCATATGGCTGGCTCTTAAACTATGGGAAATGTCTTATGTAACAGGCATTGAAAAAAGAAAAGAAAGTTTTTACCTTGGTGAAATACTTAACACATCACATTGAAAAAGAACAAAAGAACAAACCGTCTTATCACTCTCACCCCGCTTCTGAAGAGTCTGTAGAAGAAGCCTCTCTTTGGTCTGGGAACTGTCTGACGTGCTCTCTCCTCTACATTTAATGCCATCTTTTCCTCATTCGCACTTTCGTTGATGTCCTTGAAGCATTCCGATTCAATCATCTGCATCCACAGAGGAGCAGGATGGAGAAGTGGGGGGTGTGGGGGATGACACCACGAGGTCAGTTGGCCGCCTCCCACCTGGCACCCGTGCTCAGCACTCCAGGGCCACTCCAGTTCCCGCCCTCGATTCCTGCTTCCCCTGCTTCCTGACCTCTTCTTGGGGGAGGTAACAGGGCCACCTCTTTTGAGCATGCCCCTAAAGCAGTTAACTACCATGGGAACCACGGTGCCAGCCAGCTCTGCTTCAGGCACGGGACTCAGGGCTGGCAAGACCCCATGGGATTCCACCTCCTGTCGAGGGACAAGGGGCAGCGGCCATGCAAAATATCACCTCCAACCACAGTCTCAAACACACACACACACACACACACGCAAATGTGTGTGTATGTAAAAATAGCTAAAAAGATATTTTAAAGAGGAAATTGTTTATTATGCACACATATACACATAATTTTTTCTTTTGTCATTGTTATGACTAATATAAACCTGCTATGCTGAAAAGGGCAGTACCTCGTTCTGCCAGGGGATGGAGACACACCCCGTAACAAACTGACTGTAGAAGGTGTCATCTGTGGTGTCCAGGTAGACTCCTCTCACCGTGGAGAACTGCTCAATATCCAGGACGTCCTTGCAATAAACTGCATGTGGCTGTGCACCAACAACAAAGAGGCATCGACCATCAGATGACTGCAATCTTTCTTAGTTTCCTTAATTACTACGAATACAATGCACGTGAAGTCGATGCACCAACACCCTACTATTCCTGTTTCTTTGCCGAGTTCCTCATTGGCGGCATTTTCTAATCCTTCCTCCAGGGAACTTGCAGAGTCACAGACCCTGTGGACACTGGCCCACAAAGGCTCCCATCCTCCTCTCCTGCAGTGGAAGATGGATTACAGATAGGGGCCGGGGATCAGGAAGGGAGACGATGGGTGCTCTTGTTGGAATACTGTGGAGAAGGATGGAGACCATCAGCCGGGGACTCTCACCCCTGCCTCCAGCCCTCGGCTTCCTTCACGGACAGCACCCTGCGTAAAGTCTAAGTAAAAAACGACAGCTCCCGCTTCTCACTATCCCTGTCAGAGGTCATCTAGTGGTCTTCAGCCGATCAGGGCGTCACAGGCAGCAGGGTGCCTGACCCCTCCCGCTCCACTCTGTGGATTGGCAGACCCCCTTCGCTGGGACAGGAGCCCAGGCCTGCAGCCCCTACCCTGGCACTGCTGTCCTCAGGTACAAGGAGTCAGGCAAGCAGGCAGAGCATGTCCAGGCCCAGGCTGCTGCCTCCTCCAGTGCGGCTGCCTGCGATTCTGGGAATAAGGAAGAAAAGGCACAGGAGTCTGCAGCTCCGGGCCAGGCCCTGCTAATGCAAGAGGCACCCTGCAGTTCTGAGAAATGTTCTACCTGCGTGCCTGAATTTGCACACGACAATGAGTGTGATAATCAAAGAAGTCATGTTCCGTTGGTCACTGGTCAGAACTTCTCTGAAAGCGGTTGTCATTCTTTCAGTCAGTTACCGCAAGGTGGGGAAATGCAAGCCACATGGCAGGCCCCGCCCTCAGGAGACAGTCCAGGCACGGCTGGTGAGGACTGAGCCCAGGCCGAAGGTCCAGAACCCCATACTGCCTGCCCAACTCAAACAAAACTGCCTGACACATTACGCTCAGACTCTACTGTGCACTGGCCCCCACGGGTTCCTCTGCTTCAATTCAGTGCAACACCCAGAACAGCCCCAGAGCCGCTGCCTGGCAGGCTCTGCCCCACACTTCTCAGTACCGTGCTTGGTGTCATCTCCCCCTCCTCAGAGAAGACTGTCTTCAGCCTGCCTTCCCTGCTCCAGACCCCAAGCAGCCCCAGGGCCTGGTGGAAAGAAGGCTCTTGAGGCCAGATGGCTCATGTGAAGTGCCTGTGGTGCACTATCACCGTCCAGTGTTTTTCCGCATCTTGTAATTTGTTTTACTGCCTATCGCTGCAGGATGGAGCGAGCTCCACAGCAGCAGAGACCTTGCTTTCTCCCTCTCCCCGTGGCCCTAATACCTAGAGCTGTGTCTGGCAGGTGGTAGGCATTCAATAAACATGTAATGTGTGAACTAATCCAGAGGAAGAAGTTACTACTATAACATATACGAATATAAAATAAACATAAGTCCTGAATTATACAACTAAAAATATTTTAATTGTACATCCTACTCCCATCTTATCCCACAGAACTATCTTCACATTTCTATAGCACGCCTGTAGTGGACTGTTAAGGACAGAGTCCAGGATGTTGTTGTCATTCATTTATACTTTAATCAACAGGTAGTCCCACCAAGCACTGACACGTGCCGGGCCCTGTGCTAAGCACTTGGAGACATGACTTCATTTGGGGCCCACAACACGCTCATGAGGAGGCTCAAGGGACCGCTCCAGGACCCTCAGTGTGGAGCCAGGACCTCGTGAGACGCGGAGTGGGGAAGCGTATCCCAGACTGAAGAAGCAAGCGTGTCAGCACCGACAGCAGAAAGGGGACCCTGGTAGCACGGAGGGCCCTGTAGGGCACACCAGGGAGGTCGTGAGCTGGTCCTGAGGTTTCTGAGCAGGGCAGTGACACAGGCTCGGCTCTACCAGCAATGACGGCCCACGCCAGACACCAGGCCTTGGGAGCCTGAGGGCTGCTGGGAAGGCCCGTGAGGACAGGTCTGGGGAGTGGTCTGGGGGGCTAAGTGGGGAGTGGGGGAGGGAGGAAGAACCAGATCAAGAGGCACCACCAGGCTGAAGCCACACCCAGGCTGTACCACCAGGTGGTTCTGTAACTGCTTGAAAACCACTGTGTTCCATGGACCCACTCTCTTGGACCCCCTCTTGCTCTCTTGGCAGTGTACTCACATCAGGACAGAAAGGGGGGTCTAACATGTTTGCTTCCAGTCTCTTGAAGTTAATGTCCTTGAATACAGGGTGTCCTTTTACTCCAGCTGCTCCGTCACCCTTGCAGCCCAGGCGTTGCTTGGGGTTCTTGGTGAGTAACTGTGTAAGAGGCAGACATGGAGTCAATTTAAGCTCCCATGATAAAAAAGAAAACGCAGAAAATCCCCATAATAATAACCAAAGAATTAGGCAAAGAGCACCTCCATCTAAACAAAAAAGGTCACTCAAATTTCAAAGTATCAAATAAACCTCATTAATTCTGATTTTACTAATCTAGACTATGTGATGCTTCAAAAAGCAGTTGAAACTCAAGTTTTGCCTTTGAGATACCATTTCAATGCTAAGTTATATTTATAATTAGAAACCATTTAATGCATTCATTAAATAGATCACCAAGGACCTCAGACGAGGCAAAAATTTAGCAAGCCTAGTTCTAGAAATTGTATACCCTTAAAATTAATAGAAAGTGTCTCTTTCAGAAGTATTCCTTGGGCCAGCCCCGTGGCTTAGTGGTTAAGTACGCGCGCTCCGCTGCTGGCGGCCTGGGTTTGGATCCTGGGCGCGCACCGCCACACCGCTTCTCCGGCCATGCTGGGGCCGCGTCCCACATACAGCAACTAGAAGGATGTGCAACTATGACATACAACTATCTGCTGGGGCTTTGGGGGAAAAATAAAGAAATAAATAAAATAAAAAGTATTCCTTATATATTTATAATTGTCACAAATTCAAATAGGCCTTCCTCCACAATTATTATCAATCAAAAAGGTTTGGCTGTGCTCAAAACACAGGAAAGATCTGGACCTCTAAAATACAGCCTAGGGGGCCGGCCCCATGGCTTAGCAGTTAAGTGCACGCGCTCTGCTACTGGCGGCCCAGGTTCGGATCCGGGCACGCACCGACGTACCACTTCTCCGGCCATGCTGAGGCCGCGTCCCACATACAGTAACTAGAAGGATGTGCAACTATGACATACAACTATCTACTGGGGCTTTGGGGAAAAAAAAAGGAGGAGGATTGGCAATAGATGTTAGCTCAGAGCCAGTCTTCCTCAGCAAAAAGAGGAGGATTAGCATGGACGTTAGCTCAGGGCTGATCTTCATCACAAAAATAAATAAACAAACAAACAAACAAACAAACAAATAAATAAATAAATAAAATAATAATAAAATACAGCCTAGACCAGGGGCTGGGAGGCTGCAGCCACAGGCCACATCTCATCAGCTGCCTGATTTTGTACGTAAGGTTTCATGGGAACACAGCCGGGCTCGTTAGTTCAGCCACGTCTGTGGCTGCTCTTGCACTACAATGGCAGAGCTGAAGAGCTGTGACAGAGACCTGCAAACCCTGAGAAATATTTACATCCGGCCCTTCACAGAAGAGTTTGCTGACCCCTGGCCTAGACTCACAGCCAGCACCCGTGGCTTTTGTGAATATAAATCAAAGTCCCAGGCAAAGACCAGAGCACACTCTGGTTCCAGCTTATCTGCGGCGCCCCCGCACACACACCTACAGCCTCACCAGCTGAGCTCCAGCAGCAGCGCACACTCACTTCTGCCTCCTCAGACTTGCCGTGCTGTGCCTGCCCTGGGACCTGCACACACACTGTCATGAAACTCTTAGCCTGGCTGACTCCTACTAAACCACAGGTTCCAGCTGCCTGCCTCAGAGAATCCTCGACCTGTCCCTTAGGATACCCGTCACCACTGACATGAATACATCACTTGGGTAACTGCTTAGTGCCAGTCTGTCCTGCAGGACTCGAAGCTTCTAAGAAGCTTAAAGGCAGGCTCTGTGGGAAGTCCTGCTGTATCCCCAGCACGTACCCAGGGCAGGGGCTCGATAAGATCTGCTCGATGGAGTTATTCTTTGCATGCTTTGTTAATTAAAAACATATCTGAAAATTAAGTGTAATGCCAAATACAATTCTGACATCTCAGGGACTCCATGACTCCATCATCAAGCCTGTGCCAGCACACACCGTCCAATGGCCTTACCAGGCAGCATAGGGCAGAGGAAAGCCTTGGACCCATAGTCAGAAAGCCTGGGCTCCAATTCGCCCGCTGCCATGGACTATGGGACGTCATGAAAATCAAACTTAATTTTTCAACCATGAAGGCTATGAGAACATCTTAGAAATCCACTGTGAGGACTGGATGACATAGTTATGTCAAAGAGCTCTGAAAATTACAAAAAGTTATCCAAGTGTCAAGTGTCACTATGACCTCCCATTTGGATTTCTGTAAAAAGCCAACTTTGTCTCTTCCCTTCCTTTCTTCTTTCCGTAATACACAAGCCCAACACTCTGACCTTAAACCCTGCTCAGGCCACTTACGCAGCACATGAGCACAGAGCGCTGGGAGCAGGTGCCAGGCAGAGGAACAGGCAGAGAGGGCGCAGAGCTTTGCACAAGCCTGTAGCGCCCCCCTTTAAGTGCACTGGGTGCTGGGGCCCAGCCCACTGTCCTGTCCCCGCAGATCCTCACTCTCCCCTCTGCTCTGCTGTTTAAATCAACTTGCATCTTGAGATGCCCTCTCCTCCAATCCCTGTTTGTTAGAATTTAACCCACTCTTCAAGATCTCATTGTTCCTCCTCTTAGCGATTACTGAGGATTTCTGTGTTACTAAACACTTCACACGCATCTTCCATTGTATCCTCCCAGCACCATCCATACCCTATAGACAAGAAACCTGAGGGCTGGAAAGGAAGCTTGTTGTGGGAGGCCGAGACTCGACCCTGGGCCCTGCCTCAAAGCCTGTTCTCTGAGTCACAACACTGACCCTCACTCAGACACCATCATCTTTCCCCAGCACCTCCAACAGAACGGCATTTCCTCACCCTGAGAGCCCTTAACCCCTTGTTTCTATCTTGTTTATGGCACCCATCAAATTCTGCTTTTTTATTACAGTTATTTTTGTTTGTTTTAGGCCTGCCATTAGGCCTCACATTAAACTGTGAGCTCCTTAGGGGTAGGCTCTATTTCTAATTTATATTTTCACATTCCTGCAGCCCAGTCAATGTCTTGTGTGTAGCAAGGGCTCAGTCAATATTTATCAACTGAACATAAATAGTAACTCGAGCAGAATGGTATAAAATATGCAGCAGCTGACTAAACACTGTCAGCGTCAAGCAGAATGAGCTGGCTGGAAGAAAGGCCAGCCTGAGCCCACTGCTCAGTGACAGGCCACTAAGACACAACACTTCTTATAAAGACACAAGGAAAGGGAAACCGAAACAACTCTTCTCCAGCCACATCAACTCCCGTGGTTATTGATATCCTTGAGTATGAGGCATAACTGCTGGTGGTTCCAACACGCTCTTGGGGACCCAGGCTCCACCTCTCTGTGGCTTCCTCTCCAACGACCTGATCCTCCGTCCCCGCCCCTGCCACTCTCTCCCTGGGTCACATCCTAGACTCTTCATGACCAGAAAGCCCTCAGTCTACTGCATTTCAAGCAGCTTCCTCTCTGTGTGGCCCCCGTCTTTCTAGCTCTGGCAAGGAGGAGCCCTGACTCCAACAAGCTGTGGCTCACTCCTCCCTGTAATCTACTGAATCTGCGCTCTCCTCATTCTCCTCTGTAACCCACTGAGATTCCAGGGCCCATCATTCAACCACTCCTCTGCATGCATATCCCAGCCCCACTGCCTTTCTCCAGTTCCTTCACACCTACTTAAGCAAACCACAGCACCAGCCAAGTCCAACACCCCAACTGTTCCAAACCTGCACCGTCCCGCCGAGTGTGGCAGGAGCACAACACACAATCAGGGCCACCATCTCCCTTTAAATCCACATGGGCCCTTGATGCTGCCGAGGAATCACCCCCAACTCCCTTCAGTCTCATTTCCTCCCTCACACCTCCAATGGCTCCCTCCTACCCTCGTGCAGCTGATGACCCGAGAGGACAGAAGCCACAAGAGAACATTCACAAGCCCCACCCGCCCCACACCTCCTGCTCACATGCTCCACTGGGCGCCAGGTCCTGTCCTCCCACCCACCACCAGGGCTTTGCCCCAGCCCTTCTCCCCTTCCTTGCAGTGGTGTGGACCTTTCCCACACATCCACCACATCACAAATCCTACAGGGTGCTACCTTCCCATGCAGCTGGACTCTGACCATTTCTCACCGGGCTCTGCCACCACCCAGGTCTGAGCACCCCCAACTCTCACCTGAATCGCTGCAAAGCCCCGGCTGGCCTCCCTCCAACCTGTCTAGTCTCTTCCCAGCACCTGGCGATCACGAGTCCAAGCACGTGACCCCCTCAGAACTCTGTGATGGCTTCCCAAGGTCGGTGGCACGTCTCCTCGCTTCCTGCCCCATTCCATCCCTCCCTTGCCCCCCACTCCCGACCCCTCCATGCTTCCCTGTCCTGTAGAGTCCACACATCTTCCTCATTTGTTTTGTTTCTTGTTGATTCCCACCACCCTGCAGTAGAATGAGAGCACTGGATGGCAGAATTCTTGTCTGTTTTACTCAGGATCCCCAATGCCTAGGACAGTGCTTGTCCCATAGAAGAGGCTCAACAAATCCTCGCTGAATGAAAAAAATGTGCTTGGAAAATCACAAGTACTGGCTTAAGATAAGTAAGAGACAGAGAGAGCTTCTCTCATTCACTTAGTGTCTGGGCAGCACGGAGGAGGGAAACCGGCCCAGCCCCAAGGGCACATAGAGACCAAGCTGACTGTGCCTCAGGGGCCTTGTCTCCCTGCTGTGACACTCAGCCTTGTGGAGCCCTTACCACATCAAGGAAGGTGGCAGGCACGAGGCCTGCCGTCAAGTCAGGGTGTCTATTATGACTAGAGTCCCTGGCAGCTAGTTAAAGGGAAGAGAAAAACCTCACCGTTTCAAATACCCTGAAGGTTCTGCTTTCTGTTTAGTTTCATTTGAAATTGGTGAGTGAAACAAAGCTCAGCTGTGTTCTGAAAGGATAGTACCTTGGCATGCTCTTCCCTTCAGCAGCATCTTTTGAGAAAGCAAACAATGAACTCCACTCTGCTTCACTCTGATTGATCAGAAACCCAATTATGTCATTTCCCAGATGACGTCTGGAACTTTTCCCTACTGTCCTGTCTGACTGGAGAGGAAGCCCGACTGGCATTCGCATCAGGAAGCCACCTCTGGGTGCCTCTCCTGAGCCCGAGTGCTGTCGGCAGCGGCACTGCAGACCCACAGGAGGACTGCTGGGTCTTCCCAGCTGCCAGGGAAAACGACTAGAACGAGCCAGACGTGTAATTCCCAGCCTCCCCGGAGCCCGACCCACCATCCTGCAGATGGATTTGGCGTCCTCCGAAAACTTCTCCGAATACTCCTCAGTGTCCTTCTTCACTCTTCGTTCCACCTCCTCCCGTCTGACTTTCTCTTTGAATTTTCTGAATGGAGAATGTCCCTGAATCATTTCATATATCAGACAGCCAAGTCCCCACCAATCAGGACTAAATGTATAGTTTTCATTATTGATAACTTCAGGAGCTACATAACAAATACAGGAAATTTAAATTAAATTAAATTTGGGGTTTAAAACTTCTTATAACTAATTCCAAATAACACATTATAAATTTAATATTTGTTACAACATGGATGAACCTTGAAAACATGTTAAGCCAAAGAAGCCAGACACAAAAGGTGAAATAGTGCATGATTCTATTTATAGGAAATAGGCAGAATAGACAAGTCCATGGAGACAGAAGGTAGGGCTAGGGTGGGAGGTGAGGGACGGGGAGTGACTGTTGATGGGTACTGGGTTTCTTTTTTGAGGTGATGAAATTAGACAGTGGTGACAGTTGCACAACTGCAAATAGACTGAAATCTACTGAACTCTACACTTCAGACTTTGGTGGACTTTATGGTACAAGAATTGTATTTCAATAAAGCTGTTAATAGAAACAGTTTGTACTATTCAGAGAGCATGAAATGAATTGTCACAGAGTAACGTCTGGCTGGCTCTAACACGGGAAAACGGTGCCCTAGGGAAGACCCCGCCTCCTGAGGAGGAGGCTCCCTCCAAACATGCAGAGCCACACAGATGGGCGCCCCAAGGGCATTGGCCATCTATTCCCAACATAGTCAAGACCCCCAGCAGCAGGTGACAGCAGAAACAGAGGGACACGGGGTGTCACTGCAGAACTCTGCAGAGGCACTCAGGTGCCTGCATGTCAGAGGCCAGCCCTGGGTCTAGCTGGCACTGTTGGGCTGGGAGCTGTGAGGTTATTCCTTGGGAGCTGACCCAAGGCCAGGGCCTCCTGTTCACAGAGGCTTCAGAATAACCAAGGAACAACGATTTCCCGAGGGGTCTGCGGGGCACGTGCACAGAGGGTGGCAGCATCAGAGTGAGGAGACCTGCTGTCCTGTCCCGACTGCCTGCACTCAGCTGCGTGACCTCCACGGGCCTCACACCCATCTAGAAGAGGAGGGTGGACTGCAGGACTCCTCTGCAGTTCCAACACTGGCTGGGCACAGATTTCAAACGCCCCAGGCTACCTACCAGTGGGTTAGAACTGACCTCCAGGTGCATTCGCATTTTCATTTCTCTCTGTTGGGAGGAAACAAGGAGCGCTGCAGTGGTCTTTCACATACCCATGTAGCCGACTGTTCCAACTCTGCCGCGGATCGTCTCCCCTTCTGGGATCTCGACGGCTAAACCAAGATCTGAAATGCGGATGTGCCCTGTGTGTGTTCAAATACATTACACAAATCATAGGGGGACGTGCTGTCACTTTAACAACAATAAAAAATGGAAAAAAAATCTAAAAACCCATGGATGGAAATTATAGCATTTCATACTCGAAAACATTTAAATCTAAAATTACATTTAACTTTTCCACATTTAGTAAAATACTATACAATGCATTCAGTTCCACTAACAGCAAGAAATTAGATTTATACCTGGCTATTGGTAAGGAAGCCCTTTAACCACATACAACCACTTGATAAAACAGAAGCATTGCATTTATTTTATTTCAATGTAACTACCAGATACATAAAAAAAACTATAATGAATACTACATCAACTACGAAACAGCAAATAAACACTATCAGAATACCAGTAGGCTTATATATAGGGACAATAGACAAATAATATGATGTTTTTCTCTGAAGAACAAATGGTAATGGAGGCAAGGAAATAAAAAACAAAATTAAGGAACTTCACTTAAAAACTACGTTATGTGGGGCTGGCCCCGTGGCTTAGCGGTTAAGTGCGTGCGCTCCACTACTGGCGGCCCGGGTTCAGATCCCGGGCGCGCACCGATGCACCGCTTCTCCGGCCATGCTGAGGCCGCGTCCCACATACAGCAACTAGAAGGATGTGCAACTATGACGTACAACTATCTACTGGGGCTTTGGGGAGAAAAAGGAGGAGGATTGGCAATAGATGTTAGGGTCTTCCTCAGCAAAAAGAGGAGGATTGGCATGGATGTTAGCTCAGGTCTGATCTTCCTCACAAAAAAAAAAAAAACCTACGTTATGTGTTAATGCCGTTATATAGGAAGACTTAAATAGTTATTAAATTCCTTATTAAAATAACAAATTATGGAAAACATTCTTTTGAGACTCTAGAAAGATAAACCAGCCCGGGAGACAGACACCTTGCTCAGCTTATTCACCACTGTGTCCCCAGCTTCTAATACAGTACCCGCATACAGCAGGTGCTCAATAAGTATTTATCAAAGAAATGAATGAATCAACAGCAAATATTTCCTGAAGATGAAAAATAGGCAACATGTCCTTCAAGGCACTGAAATCATTTTAAAACAGTCTGCATTATGCTTCAGACAGAAAAATGGACCTCTGACTTAGCCTGCACCACATTATGAATCACATTATGCCCTTGTCACACGTCCACCCTTGGGGAGGCAGGAGGGGAGAGGGGTTAGAGCAGATTCTGGGGCCACGTGGCCTTGTGTTGAGTCCCAGGTCTGCCATTTATTAGTGTGGCTCAGTTTCCATTCAAACAAAAAGATTCTCTCAATAATGCAGCTTTTATGTATTTTATGTTTAAGTAGAGTACTGGCATGTTGTGAAATTTTAAGTATCTCTGTCTTATTTTTCTTTTAAAAAGTGATGTTTTAAACTGAGAAATGAAAAGTAAAACCACTGACAAACTGACAAAAACTCAAAGTTTGAGAGCACAGTCGGTTGTCAGGGCTATGGGGAAGCAGGGACACTCACTGTGCTGGTGGGGATACAAACTAGCACAGCGCCCCCAAGAGGAATCTGGCAACACCTGGCAAAACTTGAGCTTAGCGCTCCCACTTCTAGGAATCATCCCAAGGATCCACTAGAAAAACAAGAAATGACGTGCACAGGGCTATGCATTGCAGCACTAACTGAAACAGCAAAAGACGGGGATAGCCTGTGATCTATCGGGGGGGACTGAGCAAACCAAGCCAGTTCATCTGTAGGCAGCCAGACAAAGGAATAAGGAAGATCTCCATTTTGTATTGTAGAGTGATCTCTGTTATAGATTAAAAAAGCAAAGTAGAAGGGCTGGCCCGGTGGAGTAGTGGTTAAGTTCCCACACTCCACTTTAGCAGCCCGGGGTTCGCGGGTTCAGATCCAGGGCGTGGACCTACACACCGCTCATCAAGCCATGCTGTGGCGGCGTCCCATATACAAAGTGGAGGAAGATGGGCACAGATGTTAGCTCAGTGACTATCTTTCTCACCAAAAAAAAAAGCAAAGTGGAGAAAAATACTGTAATTATGTTAACGTCAATAGGAACTAATATTTTCAGCATGAGGAGAAAAAAAACACAAACGTGAAATGAAGAAGTTAAATGAGAATTGGAAATATCAATAGGAATCCATGATGAATATTTTCTTCAAACAAACAGTTTTTTCTCTGTACACTGAAAAGGCCAAGGATGAACGACCAATGCAACAGTAATGAGCACCGTGGTACCCAGACTGTGGTCTCACGATGCTGCTTTCCACAGAGAGGACCAGGGCCCTTTGGAGAAATGGTTGATCTCAAGTCTCGGTCAGCACGTGTGCACGATAATCCTGGAACATTTGATTCTAGCATAAAACAAGGCAGTTCTTAAAGACGAATGGAGATCCCCTGGCCAAAGATGGGACAATCCAAACAGCAAAAGGAATAATGACTCCAATAGATTAAAATATACCAAAGTGTTAAAATCCACAAGTTCATAATGATACCAAAACAGAAAAAAACAAAAACCTCATTGGTCATCTTGGAGAACTAACACGATATTCTGAAAAGTGGAAATAAAGGGAAGTATTCAAGTATTTTACCTGCTTTTCCTGAACAAACAGGTAAATAAATGTTGATGAAGCAAAGTTCTTTTTGCACAAATAAGTGCAAAAGAAATGACAGAATTAGAATATCATCATTTTATAATCCCGGTGAAATGATGGATCTCAATATTGATCATTAAGTCATCAAGTGAAAGGCTGGCAGGAACTGAATAATGGATGGATCAGGCTGACAACATTTGCAACCACTGATCAATCTGAACACCATAACAAGAGACACTCAGCCATCATATGCCGCCTGATGTAATATAACAGGAAGTACACATGAAGTATGCGCACCAACAATCAAACCTGGACATATTCCAGCCTCCAGATCTAACCACCGGCTTACAGGAAAAACAGGGGAGAGGGAACACGTTAAATCCAGCCAAATCTACAGCATGGGAAATTCTATAGGACAAATGTCTGTGTACTCATCTGCCAGGCTGCCATAACAAAGTGCCACAGGCTGCGGGGCTTAAACAACAGTAATTTATTCTCTCATGGTCCTGGAGGCTGGAGGTCCAAGATCAAGGTGTCGGAAGGGTTGGCCTATCCTTTTGGCATGTAGAAGATCACCCTCTCCCTGTGTCTTCACATCCGTCTTTGTCCTAATCTCCTCTTATAAGGACACCAGTCATAGTGGATTAGGGCCCACTCCAATGACCTCATTTAACCTTAGTTACATCTTTAAGGACCTTATCTCCAAATACATCACATTATGAGGTACTGGGAGTTAGGGCTTCACATCAATTTCGGAGGGGCAGAACTTGGCCCATAACACCTGGTTTCACAAACAAATGACAAAAAGAAGCAGGGAGGAAGAACCTATGAAGCTAAAAAAGACTCAACAAGATATCAACCAAATGTAATGTGGACTTCATTGAATATTCCAATATGCAACTATAAAAATGTTTATTAAATAATTAAGGCAGATTTAAAGCCAATGGGATATAGGTGATATTAAGGAATTATTAAATACTTCAGGATGTAATAATAGCATTGTGTTTATGTTAAAAAATAATATCTATTTTATAGACAGAAGAATATGATGTACAGGATTTGCTTTAAAATCACTGTCAATTATAAAATGCTACTGGTTTTTACAAAAACTATTTATCTCATTTTTAAGGAATATATCTATTCCATAAAACTGAGGCCTCTTCTTTAGAAAATACAAGCATGATACCGTTTTCTTTGTTATCTCAACCCCCAGCTGCATTTCAGAAACCAAGTCCTCCTTAATTTATAAGTTTGCAAAGAAGAGTGCTGCCATATTTAGGACAAAGAGTAAATGCACCTCACAATCTAGAACAGATGATTCTCAGGTTTTTTTTTTTACCTAATTCCACCACAAATGTCAAGTTCTGCTTTAAGAAAACAGAAAACCTAACAAGTTGTCAAGAAGGGAAATGGAGAAGTATTTACACAGACAATCATGTTACTCTGATGTACTGGTGGAAATTAGTTCTTAGGAATTTTAATTGCATGATAGTAAAAATCCTAGAATCAATTGTGTTGTTTAAGTCATAGAAACTAAAGTAGAGCTACGATTACATTTTTAAAAACTAAGAGTAGGAAAACTAGAAGAAAAGAAAGTTAAAAGTCCCCCGAAATCAAGCAAAGCAAAACAAAGTTTTGTCATTCCTTTCTATTCTTCACTGGAATGTGACCAACTCCATGGGGTATAAGCACAACTAACACAGTAATTACCACAGAAATGATGCTGGGCTCCTGCTTCTGGGCGAGATGGAGAAGGTCGCGGTGCGCCCACGCTACTACTGACCACATCGAGGAGAGCAAATCACAAAAGTCACAAATTACAGGCACCAGCGCACCACGGCAGTGACTAGACTCGATGGACTAAATCTTTCGAGCGGAGAACCACACTAAGGTGAACTGATGAAGGGCAGCAGGTGTTTTCCTCAGAAGCAATTGCAAACCCTGGGCAAACCAGAGCCTGCTGACTGGGAGTGGGGGACTCTCATGGAGACCCTCCAGGTGCTGCCACCTGGATTCTAACCGAGGCTGGGAGCAGCTGGAGGCTGAGTCAAGATTTGGAGCCCTGGAGACGGCTGCTGGGGCAGAGACACCAGCACGGACTCTGGCATTCAGGTGCACTGGAGAGGCAAACTTGGAGATCGAGGGCCTCAAGAACGGAACCAGCTTCCTCCTCCAAACATCAGGACACAGAGTCTAGCAATCTATGTAAAGGATAGCACATTATGCCCACGTTGGATTTATTTCAGGAATGGAAGGTTAGTTTAATGTTCGAAAATTAACTGGTGAATTAACTATATTAACAGAAAAAAAGAGTATCATATAATCATCTTGATGAAAAAAGCACTGACAAAATTCAACAGCATTCATTATTTTTTAAAAAAGGAAAATTCTTAAATCTGATAAAGAATTTCTACCAAGATACTACAGCAAATTTCATACTTACTGGTGATATATTGAAAGGCTGCCCCTGAGATCCAAAACAAGAAAAGAATGCCCACTATTACCACTTCTAGTCAACATCGTACTGAAAGTCCCACCTAGTGTCACAAGGCAAGAAAAAGAAACAAAAGGCTTCAGAATTGGGAAGGCAGACATGAAACAGTCATCTGCAGGTGGCAGGATGGTCTGTGTAGAAAATCCAAAAGAATCTACAAACTTTTAGAATTAAGTGAATTTAAGAAGGTCACTAGATGTAAAGTCAATTGCAATTGTAACCAAAAGCACAATCCATGAAAAAAAAATTGATAAGATGGACTTCATTAAAATTAAAAACATCCAGGGCCGGCCCTGTGGCATAGTGGTTAAGTGCGCGTGCTCCGTTGCTGGCGGCCCGGGGTTCGGATCCCGGGCGCACACCGATGCACTGCTTGTCAGGCCATGCCGTGGCAGCGTCCCCATATAAAGTGGAGGAAGATGGGCACAGATGTTAGCTCAGAGCCGGCCTTCCTCAGCAAAAGGAGGAGGATTGGCATGGATGTTAGCTCAGGGCTGATCTTCCTCACAAAAAAATAAAAAAATAAAAACATCTGCTCTGTGAAAGATACTACTAAGAGAATGAAAGACAAGCCATGGACTGGGAGAAAATCTTTGTAAAACATCTATCTGATAAAAGACTGATATCAAAAATATACAAAGAACTCTTAAAACTCAACAATAAGAAATGACAACCCAATTAAAAAATGGTCCAAAGACCTGAACAGATACCTCACAATGAAGATATACAGATGACAAGTAAGCCTATGAAGAGATACTCCACATCATATATCATTAGCGAATTGCAAATTAAAACAACAGTGAGATACCACTCCACACCTACATTCTAAAATGGGTAAAATTCAAAACACTGACAACAGCAAATGCTGACGAGAATGTGGAGCAGCAGGAACTCTCACCGTTGCTGGTGGGAACGCAAAGTGGTACAACCACATTGGAAGACAGTTTGGTGGTTTCTTACAAAACTAACCATACTCTTACCATATGATCCAGCAATCCAGCTGCTTGGTATATACTCAAAGGAGTTGAAAACTTATGTTTATACAAAAACCTGCACATGAATGTTTATATAGCAGCTTTATTCATAATTGCTAAAACTTAAAAGCAACCGAGATGTTCTTTAGAAGGCGAATGGATAAACAAACTGTAGATCATCCAGACAATGGAATATTACTCAATGCTAAAAAGAAATGGGCTATCAAGCCATGAAAAGACATGGAGGAAACTTAAATGCATATTACTAAGTGAAAGAAGCCAATCTGAAAAGACTATACACTGTATGATTCCAATTAGATGACATTCTGGAAAAGGCAAAACTATGGAGACAGTAAAAAGATCAATGGTTGCCAGGGCTTGGGGGGAGGGAAGGAAGGACAAATAAGTGGTGCACAGGGGACTCTGAGGGCAGTGAAACTATTCTGTATGATACATATATCATTAGTATACATTTGTCAAGACCCACAGAATGCACAACACAAAGAGTGACTCCTAAGGTAAACTATGGACTTTAGTTAATAATAATGTACCAATGTTGGTTCATCAATTGTAACAATGTATCAGACACTATTACAAAATATAAATAATAGAAGAAATTGTATTTCTAAATATCAGCAATAGGCAAATAGAAAGTGAAGTTTTTTTTTAAAAGATTTTTATTTATTTATTGTTCCCCCCAAAGCCCCAGTAGATAGTTGTATGTCATAGCTGCACATCCTTCTAGTTGCTGTATGTGGGACGCAGCCTCAGCATGGCCGGAGAAGCAGTGCGTTGGTGCGCGCCCGGGATCCGAACCTGGGCAGCCAGTAGCGGAGCACACACACTTAACCGCTAAGCCACGGGGCCGGCCCGAAAGTGAAGTTTTAAAAACAATACCATTAAAAAACATCAAATAACAAAAATGTGTTACCTTTTGTAAAAAACACCATTACAATGAAAACTACCAAGTGACATTGAGAGAAATTAAAGGAGACCCAAATATATAGAACTATAACTATGTTCATAAATCGAACTATTCTGGCTAAGAGCCAGAAGCTATGGACACGCCTTTGGGCAAGATACTTACAGATCTTGGTATTACTCTAGATAAAATGAGAATTCATCACCTTCCTCCCAAGGTGGCTGTTTCATGCATCAATTAGATAACAAGCAGGAAAGCTTGGCAGAGTCTGTATAAAAGGGGTCTTTGCATTAAAAGTACCCCACATTTGCCTTCAGGAGGCTTTGTCTTAAATACGGCCCTCTTCTCCTTTATAGGAGTCATCTTAGCCTGGTCTCATGCTCTCCACTAGACTGTAAGACTTCTCAGACAGCCAAAAAAATCTCCTGAAAAAAGTTCCCTCCCAATATTGCTTATGTGGTTACTTGTTAATACATCAGCTATAGTAGGCGTGGCAACAGGTCTTACATTCTCTGGTGCAGTCGGCACCCAGAGAACCGAAGTCTGAGTGGGCACCAGTGCTGCTGACAAAGATCCAGCCCCAAAGGGCCATCTTTACAGGGTGCCCAGCTGCCAGTCAAAGAGAGCTCATGCAGCTATCTGAGCTCCTGCTCTGTGAAAAGAGGCTAGCACCAAGAGCAGCATGCTATGGTTTAGGAAGGCATGGCAATACATATCTAAGGAATACAACAAGATGTGGGTCAACAGCAAGAAATAGGAGAGAGAAAAATGTTCTTATGAGTTTACTTTAATACGCTTCTTTTTTTTTTTAATACGATGACTTTTTTTTTTATAATTTTATTTATTTATTTTTTTCCCCCAAAGCCCCAGTAGATAGTTGTATGTCATAGCTGCACATCCTGCTAGTCGCTGTATGTGGGACGCAGCCTCAGCATGGCCGGAGAAGCGGTGTGTCGGTGCGCCCGGGATCCGAACCTGGGCCACCAGCAGCGGAGCGCACGCACCTAACCGCTAAGCCACGAGGCCGGCCCTTAATATGCTTCTAAACCTCAACTATTAACTGAAAATTATGACCATCTGCTTCTTGCCTAAATAGAGGGGAATGACAATGTTATCTGTACTATAATTTTTAATGAACGCGTACCAAAGAGTTTCTCTTTTTGTTGTTGTTTCTATCCTGCATTAACTGGCTAAGTTCACATTAATTTTCTGTATCCAAGTCCCTCTTAACAAAATCTATGCTTCACAACCCACGTGTCCCTTGACTGATGATTGGATAAAGACGATGTGGTATATATATACAATGGAATACTACTCAGCCATAAAAAAAGACAAAATCGTCCCATTTGCAACAACAAGGATGGACCTGGAGGTTATTATGTTAAGCGAAATAAGCCAGAAAGAGAAAGATAAACAGTGCATGATTTCACTCGTATGTGGAAGATAAACCAACACGCAGACAGATAGAAGTGTTTTGTGGTTACCAGGGGCTAGTGCGGTGGGCGGTGGGCACAAAGGGTGGAGGGATGCACTTATATGGTGACTGACAAACAATAATGTACAACAAAAATTTCACAATAAATAAAAAATCTATGCTTCAGACGTGAAAGGCTCAGTCACTTACCACGATCATCAAGGAGAATATTCTCAGGCTTTAAGTCTCTACAAAGGAAGAAACAACAAAAAAAGCTCAATTATTCAGAAGTTGACACTGTGATTCACCAGCACCCAGCAGAAATAACCACAGATGTGACGTCTCTATGCTATGAGCAATAGCACAGACAGCAGATGGCAAAGCCACCCTTTGTGGATCAAGTTACAAGCCATTCATGTTGTCGCAAGGCTTCAGCCATCACACACAAGGACAAGGATCCTACAAAGGACTCACTTCAACAGACAACGTGCATTACGACGACAGTGTGAAATCAACTGCTTCGCGTGGGTATACAGATTAAATGAAGACATTTCAGTGATGAAACGTGCAGCCCAGTAGCAAGGAATTAGTCCTTAATAAACTTGGTTCAATTTCTCTTATTATTAATATACTTTTAAAAATGTCAGGGGCCGGCCCCACGGCTTAGCGGTTAAGTGCGCACGCTCGCTGCTGGCGGCCCGGGTTCGGATCCCGGGCGCGCACCGACGCACCGCTTCTCCGGCCATGCTGAGGCCGTGTCCCACATACAGCAACTAGAAGGATGTCCAGCTATGACATACAACTATCTACGGGGGCTTTGGGGGGATAAATAAATAAATAAATAAAATTATAAAAAATAAAAAAAATAAAAATGTCAGCAACTGAAAATTTCCCATACTAGAATAACTCAATTTTGGGGGTGAGACAGACATGGATCCAAATCCTGGCTCTGCCGCTTTTCAGCGGTGTGTCCGTAACCTCTCTAAGCCTTAGTGTCCTCGTCTGTAAAACAGAGTGACAACAACACCCGCCCCGTTTCCTGCCTGGGCAGGTTTGGGTGAGCTCAGGCCTCACGGAAGGCAGCGTGTAGAAAACGTTAGTGACTGTCATTCGTAGTTCATTGTGAACGTAGAGGGGTACCACAAACATCGAATAAATGTAAATCACTACAGACGAAAACATTTCAATGTAACATCTCAAACTACTTATTTGTTTTTTTCCCTTAGAGAGAAAAACAATTATTTTTCAAAGGATTTATATTTAACTTTGATTTCAAGTGTGGTCCTATCACAACAATCCATCTCCCCTGAGCATCGCCCCTTAATCTGTGGTCACATCACTAGAACCTACAGAAGGAACTGAAGCCAGATAACCACTGAAACAAACGATGTGGAAGTGACAACGAATGGAAGGAGGATGGTCTCAGGAAAGGTCTGTAAAGAGACAGCTCTCGCAGAACCAAGAACAAGCTAAAGCGAGCACTCCTCAGCACACCACAGGCTGCAGTTAGTGTAAAACCATACTCCCAGGAAGAGATGAGAGATGATCCTGCTCGGTAGCTCAGAGAGAGGTGAACGCATGCATGGGTAGCTGTGTAGAAATGTTTTCTGGAAAGATGCCCATGCCACTGTGTTAAAGGTCTCCTCGGAGAGAGGGACTGGGGGTGGAGGGCTTGGAATGGGTGCCTTCTGTATTTGCATTTTCTGGCCATGTGCACAGGCTCCTGCATTACCTAGATGGGATGATGGGCATTTTTGTGTTTTCCTTTATTCTTTTCTGTATTAAAAAGAATTCTAATAAACGTTATTAAAAACAAAGCAACCTGGGGCTGGCCCAGTGGCATAGCAGTTAAGTTCAGCGCGCTCCACTTAGGCAGCCCAGGTTCGGATCCTGGGAGTGGACTTACACCACTTGCGGATGGCCATGCTATGGAGGCGACCCACATACAAAATACAGGAAGATTGGGACAGTTGTTAGCTTAGTGACAATCTTCCTCAAGCAAAAAGAGGAAGATTGGCAACAGGTACTAGCTCAGGGCTGATCTTCCTCAAAAAAAGAAAAAACAAAACAAAACAAAAGCAACCCTCCTTGACATGGAACTTCCATAGCCTCCTCAATTACGCAGTCTTATACTGAACATCAACAGAACACCTGCCCAACCATCTTTAAATTCGTCTCATGAGACTTCCTAAAGCCTTGCTGCTTGAAGTGTGGGCCAGTATTGCTACAGGGCTGGACAGAATGCAGATCTTGGGCCCAGCCCGAGACCTACTGACTCAGAGCCTACATCTTCTCCTGGTCCTCGGGATTCACTGCTCTTTAAAGCGTGAGAAGCCCTGCCCTAAACCACTCCCTCCAGCTCTACACTCAGCTGTCACCATCCACAGCCGATCACTGTGCTCTGAAAGGAAGCGCGTTGGATATATTCCACAAGATAATGACAGTAGCACAGTGATAACGTCACTGATGTCTATCGATGCTCACCCTAGGCCGAGACTTGTGCTTAGGCACTTCACGTACACCGTCTCCTGTAACTGTCACAAAACCTCTGTGGAGCAGCTATAGACAAAGTGCTGCTCTTGAGCTGTAGCAAAATGAAGTGGGTCACACAGAAGCTAAATGAGCAGATGGGACAAAGGCCAAAGCCATACTTGCTTACACCCCACCCCACACCTGCTCACTGGATATGTAGGAGTAAATGAGCGTCACAGCTCTAGGCTACAAAGTGCTGTCATCTCTTGGAGCTTCCATCAAAAACTCTCTCTCCAGGCTGTTAATCAACCAGCAGTTCTCTTCACCCATCTCCAAGTCTGGGGCTGCCTCATCACCAGGCAGGTCACTCAGCCCCCAGGGCTTGGTTTCCTCAACTGTGAAGTGAAGGGGTTTCCTAGGTGATCTTTTCAGCTCCTTTTGGGTTGAAAAGGGATGATCTAATCTTAATCTTAAACCAGGAAGACAAACAAAGTTCAGCACACACACGAGGGTCTGACCAAAGCTGAGGATAGAAGGAAGTAAGGGTGTCTTCTGGCTTTTTGGTAACCCCTGCCCAAGCGAACCTACTGACCTGGGTGTAACCTGGATGTGATCTGTTGTGTTCTCAGGCCAGTTAAGTCATCTTGTACCTCCATGTTCTGGTTTGCCAGAAGCTCATTGCCGGGCTTCACGCCCCTCCTCTTCTTGATAAAAAAGTACTTTCCCATCCGGATCCCATTTCCTGACCTGCTCTAGGTCGTGAATTATCCTGAGATGGCAAAACTGAAGATGACTTCTGGAGACTAAGGCTTGAACCACTGCCTGCTCCTCCCGTGTCCCAGTGAGCCTGCTCTCTCCTGCTGCCCCTGTTTTCCATTATCAGCCTCTCCTGAGGAGTGAGACTGTGCACAGACAGAGAAGACAGCGGGGACAGCCTGCTGGGCACATTTCTGGAGTAAGGTGAAGAGAACAGCATGGACTGGCACAGCCATAGTTGAAGGTTCCAGAACTCTGGCTTAACTGGAACTTCAGTATGGCCTAAATATTTAGACCGTGGTCTTGAAAAATAGCTCTGCTCCAACCAAAGGGCATTAGCAGCAATGTTCTTGATGTGCGGGTGTGATAAGAAAACAGCCATTCTGAGTTGCTGCCTAGGCATTTTACAAAATGACGACCTGCTCGCACGGGGAGTCTGGATGTTCAGAGAAGGACCTGAGCTTAGGACGCTGCCCCAGGTTCCCTTTTACCAGTTACAGTTGAGCCCACAAAAAGTTACCAACCTCCGCCTCAACCACCTTGTAAGTAATAGGTGCTTGCTACCCTGCTTTCTGTCTCCCGCTGGCTCCTCACCTGGGATGGAGGACTGCTCTTCCCCCCCTCATTGTCCCCCAACCCCACGTTCTGGGATCTGTACGTAATAAATCTTGTGACTCTGCTTCCTCTGTGTGCGTGTACTGAAACTGCACCTTCAACCAAAATGACCTCATGGGTGTCACTTCCCCAAAGTGGGAGCTCATCTACTTGCCGACCCCGTGTGGATGGCTTATGCACCTCATTCATCAGGTCATAATCTGCATGTTCTTCATTCAATCCACCAGCTCCAGGCCCCCCAACACAGGGGGAGGGGCAGGGCAAGGGAACAAAGGCAAAACCACTTTGGCTCACTCCCAAGTGTTCCCTTAGACATTTTCCAAGAAAATATGGCTCACCAGCCTCAGGGCAAGACTCTAAGGTCCCAGTCAGTCAGTGGCCCCATCCAGAAAGGCTAACCTGCCTAAGAGAATTGCCAGGAAACGGGCTTGTTAGCTACTATTATTTTTAGAGAACTAGCTACTAAGAGGCAGAAATTTCCAATCTGGAAGAATGTGGGTCATATACAGATTAATAGTTCTTATAAACAGTAAACTTGCCATTCTTACTTTAAATAAATTAACTTCCATGTTTCAAAAAGGGTAGAAAACAAAAGAGATTATCTTTCAAAGCACTATCGTAAACGGTAATTATTATCTCCATTTATGTGTTCACTTGCACATGGCCCTTCTAGCCTCTAGGTTATAAACTTCCTGAGAACAAGAACCACAAAATCTGATTTGTTCCCCAGAGTGTGATTCTAGCACGCAGCTCAGGGGCGTATATATATCTGGGACTCAATACATATTTCTGGAGTGAATGAATGAACCTTTTAGCTACTGATAAATCTAATATGATAACAATAATCTATTCTACCTAATGGCCTGTATGACCCAATTCACTACCGAAAAATTATAGGTACAAACCGCTTCCCTCTCACCATTACTCTCCTACATACCAACCCCTTCTCCTTTTTACAGTGGGGAGGATGTCATCTGCCTTTCAATCCACAATTCATCCCCTAGAAAAAGATCCAATGCACAGCTAAACATTCATTTCCCCTAGGAAATTTCTAATGATATTTTCTCTTAATTATTTCCAACTATAGCATTCCAGATGGGTGGAAATTTCATGATTCACATCACGTCAATAAAGAGTCAGGTTTCTTCGGAAATGGAACAACCCAACAAAACTGCCAAGAAAAGGTTCAGGTTTCCCTTTTTGTTATGGAAAAGAGCGAGGCATGAAGACAGAACACAAGACCTTGAGACCTTGTTCGGATCCATCACTCACTAGGAAGGTGACAAGAGACAATCTCTCTCATCTGTAAATGGATGTGATACTTACCTCACAAGACTGCTGGAAAGATGAAATTGATGATGGCCCTGATACCGGTTCCTCTACGTTAACCCAGCATACATGGAGTTAAAACCAAAAGCATCCATCCCCTTTCCCAGCTTCTTCAGTTACATTCATATGTAAATAGCGGTTTCTCGAAGCTTTCTGTCCCTGAGCTTCACGTAGGCATGAAACTAGTGTTGAGATTACAGCACTGACCTCCCCCTGCACAAGGCACATACAAGCTACAAATCGTTAAAACCTAGGGGGCCTCACACCCAACTCTTGGCTAACTATGGGTCCTTGAAGTTTATTGCAGGAAAACAGACATCCAGAGAATGTTTTATCTGAACAGCAGAAGACTATAGAGAAAAGAAATAAAATACTCCAGCAAAATCATATCTGGAATAAAAGTCCCTCTAGGATGCTATGGCTTTTTACTAAGTTCTTAATCTTTTCTCCAAATAAATAACAGATGCAAAAAGGCAGAGCCTAGGGCCTCGCAGGTAACAGAAAGCCAACACACGCTCGCTCCTCCCTTCCCACTCTCTTTGCCAACGCTCTGGTTTAGTCGACTCCTCTGCTCCCTTTCACTCGCATGCAAACACAATGCACGTCTCTCTGGAAGAATCACTCCTTCTTCCCCCACTGCTCGGATCTTAGCCATCTTTCCAAGCTGCAACCTAAGTTCCACCTCCTCCAGGAAGCCTTCCCTGACAAGGCCTGGGCCTACTTTAAAGCACTAATCCTAGAAAGAATTCTAGGAGTCCGTTATGTTTAACTGCTCACGAAACACAGGTACCTCTTTGGCAGACTCCTGAACCATGTTGCAGCATCTGCCTCGATGCTTTTACGGGAGGCCCGCAATTGAGGGTCATGCCCTCTTCACTCTCCTGGCACTCTCGAGGCAGCTCTCCTGGCGGAAGGCAAGGCAGCCCCCAGGCTTTCAATTCTGACTGGTAACATGCTGCTCCTGAAGGACTGCTTAAAGCCCAACCTGAATGCCTCCTCTTTTCTGACCTTTAGACTGTGAAACAGTAAAGCATTTTTATTTGTACTGTCTCTGCGAAAAAAAAGATCATTTTTCTGGCATTTGATCTGATAAAAGTTGTCAAGTGGCAATCTCTGAAAACAAAAAAGAGGACACAAAACCTTTCCTTTGAGGAATGTAAGCAGTGCTTTAACAAGTCCTTAGATTAAAGGGGGAGGGGCTGCACCATTAGAGGCTGAAAACCATCAGTCATTCATTCAACAAACACTTAGTGGGCACCTCTTGATGGTAGGTGTTGTGGACACAGCAGTGGACGAGACACTCTTGGTCCAGTTCTCACTGCATGCAGGACAACCCATGCCTCTCACCTGCTGGGCCTGAAGGCAAGTGGGAGCCTGAAGTGGAAGAATGAGGGAAATGAGAATCTTCTAACCAGTAATCCAGTAACACATCCTAACACCAGAAGCAAGCAGAGAGGGTTACCTGTCCTTAACTGCGCTACACTGTAACTTCCTCAAGGAGTAAAATAGGAATCAACGCTCCTACAGGCTGTTCCATGCTTCAGTGCCACCGGTCTCTCCCTACAAGTACGGTGACAAGGCAGTCTCCATTCAGACAACCACCTCTGTCTCTAAAGGAACTGTTCCCAGGGCAGCAATCCACCCCTTGCTCAACAACTCCAGGTGGGGCCATGTCAGCCCACGGACGACTGGGTGGGGAGGATGAGGACAAGGGATGTGGACCTCGTGGAATTCAGGGAAAAGAGCACGGCTAGAAATGCCTGGTAGGGAACGGTTCGCATACAGCCGGTAGATGGCGGCACAGAGGTGAACAAATAAGCGGCCCAGGGAGCAGTGGAGACGAGCACCAGAGCCCAGGAAAGCCTGCATCGACAGGACGCTGTCCCTAAACCAAAGACACTGCTCACAGCAAACTCATCCCAACTATCAAATTAAATTAACTTTCCTTGACTGAATTCTAAGATGCAAAAAAATTAATTTTATTATTTAAGACATTTGATTATTATGCTATTTTGTTGGGACACAGTCCATAGTCCTCAGCAGAACTGTCAAAATGTCTAAGAATTTTAGAAACGGGCTCTTCTCATGCTTATGTGTGTAGCACTACCTATATTTGATCAACTTAACAAATAAAAACTACTTACTATAGACTAAAGAGAACTAAAATGAAAATCAAGTGTCTTGACATGAGTACAGCCATGTTTGGCCGCTCCATTGACCTACAGCCACCAGCACAAAAAGAAATATAAAAGCTGCTTTCTGCGTGGTGGGAACTGGCCCTTCTCCCATGGAGAAAGTTGCAATGTGTAAAAATTTCACGGCCCTTCGGGCGCCGCAGCCTGGGGCAGACTGGCCATCTGTGCTGGGCTGGGACAATAAGCAAGGTAAACAATGCACGTACACAACTACTGGGCTGGGACGATAGCTCAGTGCACGTACGCCACTGATAACCATTTGTGCATGGGAACACTAGATGCTTGCTCTGAAAAAGCTCTGTAACTGCTTACTCTGGAAATTATTGATGCTATCAATAACTGCTGGAGACTGAGACCTAGTGAGAGTTCCACCTGTGGAAGGGACGCCTTGCCCAGGACGTGTGATTCTTGCCCAGCCGTGTCGATTGACAGGACTCTCCCGGCAGTGGGGCGTGGATGTTGTGAGTAATTGATTTATTGTGAAGTAATTGATCTGATGTGTTCTGTTTTCCGTCAACCTGGTGTTTCTCTTTCCAGTTATTTGTGTCATTTCCCTTCAGTAAATCTGGTGTTTCCCTTTCCGATTAATCTGATGTTTTTCCCTCTTATTATATGACCTATTCAAATCTGCTGCTATCTCAGCCGATGTGGACGTTGCTATCTCAGCCGATGTGGATGTTTTCCCTTTCCAGTTGAGCTGGTGTTTTTTCCCTCTTATTATTTGACCTATTCGGATCTGTTTGTGGACTATCGCCTTTACTATCCTCTATATAATAAAATATACCTTCAGTCCATTTGTTTGGAGTGAAAAATTTCTTTTACGTCTCCAATCAAATCTCCAAACCTCTCGTAACACCAAGGTCCACCTCTGATCAGGCACATTTCTAATAGCGTGAGTGACCAGCCCCTAGGAATCGCCAGCAAGGGGCTCCCCAGCTGCCCTTGTGCCCAACTCCTATGTGGCCAGTGGGAGCCGTGCAGGAGCCCAAGGCTCAGGAGGAACAGGCTTTGCAACCCCAGGGCTCATGCCTTCTTACCTGTACACAATTCTTTCCCTCTGTAAGTCCTCCAAGCCACAGCACAGCTCTGCAGCATAGAACACAGCTCTCTGCTCTTCAAAGCCAGGGTTGCCCAGGTTGTAAATGTGAAACTTCAAGTCCCCTCCATTCATAATGGTTAGCACCAAGCACAAGGCATCTTTGGTTTCGTAAGTGTAGGATAAACTAACCTGAAGACAACAGCATCATAAAAAACAAAACACAAAAGCCTGCTCATTCACTGGCCATTTACTTAATTTGCTAACAATATTCAAATAATTCATGTCAGATTTATCATTAGAACACCCAAATACTGTTTGCTTCAGGGAAATACATACCATGCGTCCAGTGCTTCTCAGACCTCTACCTATTGGAGAGCTTACAGCTCTCCGTACTGAAAGGAGAGAACTTTCTATGTCTACGTGGGTAGGTGGCAAAACTTCACAAAGACACTTGGGATCAAGATCTCTCAAAGCTTTGCTCTAACCATTGAGCACCGATATCCATAGTTCCAGAACACCTACATTTAGCATACAAGTTAAACGCACCCCCCAGCAGTGCAAGAGAGGTCTTGCTGCTGCACATCCTTCCAACAGTTTATGTTGTCAATCAATGCTGGTGGGGTCTTATTGTGGTTTTAATTTGCATTTCTCTGTATATGCAAATATAGGGGACATTTCTCATACTTTTTCATATATTTATTATCCATTTGGAACCTCTTTTGTGAAATGCCTGTTCAAGTTTTTTGCCCACTTTTCTATTGGTTTATATGTCAGTTTACACACACACATACACACACACACACACACCCTGCTGGGATTTTGATTAGGACAGCATTTAATTAATTTAATCTATGCATCAATTTGGGGAGCACCGACATCTTCACAGCACTGAGTCTTTGAATCTATGGACATGGCATCCCTCCATTTATTTGGTCTTCTTTAATTTCTTGTAGTAGCATTTTATAGTTCTCAGTGTAGAACATGTAGCACATTTTCATTCAACTTTTGTCCAGATTTTGATGTTTCTTGATGCTATTATAAATGGTATAAACTAAAAATTTTCATTTTCTAATTGTTTGTGGCTGGTATCATATCTAATAACTTGGCTAAATTCTCAACCAGTTATCTAGAAAGTCTTGGACTGTCTATCCACACAATCATGTTGTGGGTCAGGGCGGGCAGTGGGGATGAGGAAGAGGAGATGAACAAGACATAGGTACAGGTCAGGACCCACTGATAGACCATAAGCAGGGAGGCAAAAACAGAATCAAGGATGAAGGAAAATATTTCTAGATTCCTTGGGAGAAGCAAAGAAAATAGAAATCAAGATATTTAAATAGAATAAACCATAACTACTATTTATGTCCCTTTCATAAAGCTAGATTGTGGATTTCTATGTCTCAAGGTAGTTACACAAATATGTTTAAAGCAACTCCAAGATGAGCCTATTTTATTAAAGACCTTCCTGGAATGCACGTAAGACTGACACATCATCCACATAAACTATGAAACTTAGATGACAGTTGTGAAGGCCACTGTTTTGGAACGTCTGTCTCCCAGCACAAAGCAGCTGACCTCATACTGAGAAATCAGTGACTTGGAGGAGGTAACTCTAACACTCCAAATAATTTCATAAGTCATCTTTCACTTTCTCCCTTAACAAGACCTTCATACTGCAGTAGATGCTACAGGAAACATGGAATCAGGTGGAGAGAAACTGGGTCTGGAGATGAAAACCACACTACTTAGTACGCAGCCTAGGGCCTGGAATGGGTCCTGAACTCATCCCAGACTCCCAGACATCAATCCTTACCTGAAGCAGTGAAGGTGGGATTTGAGGTTTGTATCATAATTGGGATATGCTAATTTAGGGCCGAGGAGTAAATTTGCTGGGTGTCAGAAAGAGGACAAAGAGGAAAACACACTGAGGCCCGCGTGAGGAGACAGGCTGGAAAAGGGTCTTCAAGCACATCAGTCAGAGGCCCCCGCCAGCCAGAGCCCTCGACTGGAGGCTGATGGCAAACTGAACAATAAGCTCTGGCTGCCCCCAGAGAGGACAGGGCACCCAGCCAGGGAACCCCACACGCGTAGGGGCGAAGAGAAACTGACAGATGGGGCAGCGTGGACAGCAACAGATTTGTAACAAACCACAAGTTTGAAGCAGGATTACCATGTTTTACGTTGAAGTTGAAGAGGAAAGAAGATGGCTGTTACTAAAACAAAACTGTTCCCTGCACCCATCTCTGTTAACAGCACAAGACAGTAAATAACCCCCACACTAAACTGCGCAACACACCGACTCCCAAACTCCCACGGCTGGAAGCCCGGTGAGCTCAGCAGCAGGTCTGCTGAGAAAGCGCCGCGAGCAGGCGACCCAACGAGGACTGAAAGAAGACACTTACTACAAACCTGCTGCGCACTTTTTCTAGGAGTCTTTTTTCATTTAGAGCCATAGCTTCACCTTTCCTCCTCTTTATTCTTTTTTTTTCTAGCTTTTTACACGCATACATTTTTCCTGTAGCTCGCACTTGACAGGCACAAACCTAGTTTAAAAAAAGAAAAACAAGTTTACGCATACGTGACATTTCTTCGGCTACAAAAAGAAAACTGTTTGCTCCATGACAATTCCTCTGGTAAGGACCAGCACAGACTCTTGACGGGCCAAGACCATTTCAGTCCCGGACACGTCAGAGCTTGAGTCAGCGCTTTTCTCTCCCCTCAGCTGCTTTGTCCAGGAGGGGAGTGGAGAAAACCAAGTGAGTACAGCATTGTGCTTTTTACCTAAGACAGCAGTGGACAAATGGAACGTGTTCATACGCGCTTATGTTGCCTCTGTTTAATTTAAATGCCTTTTACTTTTGTACAAGATCAAAAGTTTTTGAAACTAAATAGATTCTTGATTTTTTTTTAAAGTTCAAGAGTATAAGGAAATATATTTCATAGAACTCATAGACTATCATACCTTTATTATACTTAGTCAGTTCTTTTTTCTCTCTCTCTCTCTCTCTCTTTTTTTTTTTTTTTGCTGAGGAAGATTAGCCCTGAGCTAACATCTGTGCCAATCTTCCTCCACGTATATGTGGGTCACTGCCTCAGCACAGCTGATGAGTGATTTGGGTCCACGCCCTGGATCTGAACCACTGAACCCCAGCGGCCGAAGCAGAGCACACGGAACTTAACACTTAACTTAACACACTGCCATGGGGCCAGCCCCTACTCAGTCAGTTCTTAAAGGAATATTTATATATTACTTAACTTTACACTATGAAAATTTTCAAACATACAAAAGTGGAAAGAATAGTATAATGAGCCCCCAGGTACCAGTCCCCCAGCTTCTGGGCTATCATACACACACACACACACACACACATACACATTCCACAGACACCCTACACACACCTACTCCACACCACAGACACAGACACACACCACACACACACACATCCCATACACACCTACTCTGTAACCACAGACACACATGCACACACCATACATACACAGAGGATTACTTTAAAAGCAAATATAAGACATGATATAATTTTATCAATAAAATAATTTTGATGGTAAAATATAAAGTTCATTGTGGGAACTACTGAAAGTATTAATAAGGACAATGATAAAACTTATCTGATAACTATCATTAATATTTTGCTGCATAGACTTGTAAGTCTCCTTTGTACCTATATATGCAAGAATATACGCCTTGTTCCCCCCCCAACCCCTGGCTTTTAGGGAAATGTTGGGCTTATATTATAGAATAGATAATATTTTATAACCTCCTTTTTTTCATCTTACAGTGTGACTATTTTCTCATCATTAAACGTTCTCCCAATATATGACTACTCCACAATTTATTTAATCATTTTGCTACTATTCAGTTTTGGCCCATAAATCTTTGCATATCTCTTTCATTAACTTAAGATACATTCTTTTAGGTGGAACTGCCAAGTCAAAGGAAGGGGAAGGAGAAGAGGCAAGGGCGTCAGGCATGGCATTCTCAGCTGGATACAAACACTCCTTCGCTCCTCACGACCACCCAGTGAAGCAGGGTTATCATCCCCCTCCCAAGGATGAGATCAAGATGGTGAACCCAAGATCACACAGCTGGAAGGGAGGGAATAGGAACTTGACCTCAGTTCTGCCCCACTCCTAAGTTTATGCTCCTTCCACTACACTGCCTCCTTCCACATGCTGCCTCTAGAACCACACAAGCAGAGATGCCTGCCCAACTTCCTTTCTGCTGCACTTGCCTCGGGACCCTACAAATCTATTTTGGAGGACTTAAAGCATAAATGAAAGCATTATTGTTGACAAAATAAGACCAAAATACTTTCCCTTTCAAATCTACTAGAAGAGGTGTTAGCATTTGGAAAAAGTAAAAGCACTATTGGAATTTGGATTTAAAGGGCACCGAGGCTGTCTGCATTAGGGTCACAGGACTCCTTCTGATAGGCATTCAGAATAGAAATGGATTATTCACTCCCCTCTGGGTGTTGATATAGTGTATAGCACATCCAGAACAAGTCTGTGAAAAACCACAACGGTTTATTCATCCATACAATCATTTATCTAGAAACATAAGTAAATGTGTTTAAAAGTAATCTACAGGGGGCCGGCGCCTTGGCCTAGTGGTTAAGTGCATGCACTCTGCTACTGGCGGCCCGGGTTCGGATCCCGGGCGCGCACCGACGCACCACTTCTCCGGCCATGCTGAGGCCGCGTCCCACATACAGCAACTAGCAGGATGTGGAACTACGACATACAACTATCTACTGGGGCTTTGGGGACAAAAAGGGGAAAAAAATAAAGGAGGAAGATTGGCCATAGATGTTAGCTCAGGGCTCATCTTCCTCACAAAAAAATAAATAAATAAATAAAATTAAAAGAAAAGAAAAGTAATCTACAAGGGCCGGCCCAGTGGCGCAAGAGGTTAAGTGCACGTGCTCAGCTGCGGCGGCCCGGGGTTTGCCGGTTCGGATCCTGGGCGCGCACCGACGCATCACTTGGCAGGCCATGCTGTGGCAGCGTCCCATATAAAGTGGAGGAAGATGGGCATGGATGTTAGCCAGGGCCAGTCTTCCTCAGCAATAAAAAAGAGGAGGATTGGCAGATGTTAGCACAGGGCTGATCTCCTCACAAAAAAAAAATAAAAATAAAAGTAATCTACAGTCCATCACCAAAAAGACAAAGAGATAACAAATGCTGGTGTGGGTGCGGAGAAGAGGGAACCCTTGTGCACTCCTGATAGGACTGTAAACTGGTGTAGCCACTATGGAAAACAGTATGAAGGATGCTCAAAGAATTAAAAATAGAACTGCCATATGATCCAGCAATTCCACTTCTGGGAATATATCCAAAGGAAACGAGAACATTAATTCAAAAAGATATCTGCACCCCCATGTTCATAGCAGCATTATTTGCAATAGCCAAGACACAGAAACAACCTAAGTGTCCATCAATGGATGAATGGGTAAAGAAGATGTGGTGTATATACAATGGAATGTTATTCAGCCATGAGAGAGAAGCAAATCCTGCCATTTGTGACAACATGGATGGACCTTGAGGGCATTATGCTAAGTGAAATAAGTCAGACCGAGAAAGACAAATACTATATGATCTCATTTGTATTTGAAATCCAAAAAAACCCAAAAAAACACACCACACCCATAGAAAAAGAGATCTGACTTGTGGTTACCAGAGGCAGAGGGTGGCAGGAGGGAGAAACGGGTGGAAGGGGACAAAAGGCACAAACTTCCAGTTACAAGATAAATAGGTGCTAGAGATGTAATGTACAACACGATGACTACAGCTAACACTGCTGTGTGATATACAGGAGAGTTAAGAGAGTAAATCCTAGGAGTTCTCATCACAAGGAGAAATGTTTTTCCTTTCTTTTCTTTTTGTTATATGTATATGAGAACAAGATGTTAGCTGAACCTATTACAGTAATCATTTCAAAATATATGTAAATCAAACCATCATACTGTATGCCTTACTTATAGAGTGATGTATGTCAATTATTTCTCAATAAAACTGGAAAAAAAGTAATCTATAAAATCATAAGTATACCAGGTCTTTTACAACAGTTAAAATTTGCTAATGTTCCTACTGAGTCCATTTTTAAAACTTATATGTGGCTGTAACTAGAACTTCATTCTTTTGTCAACACAAGACCCATGTGCTTGAAACTTCTTTGCCTCTGTTTTTTGACAAAATCTGAGTTTTGTACTGGAGATCACAAAAGGCAGAGAGCAAATAACTTTCCTGCTCTAGGAGGTGTTCAAACAGAGGATGGATTTCTTACAGAAATATCTATTATGAAGCAGTTACAACAAGAATTTGGTTGGATTATGCAAAGTATTCTAAAACGTCTCCAGAATTGTATCAGAGGTGCGACACTGCTAATTCTCCTGAAGTAACGGCTATGTGGACCATTTCTCACCATGTCAAACTCAGATGCATAACAGATCTCACTTGTAGTGTGCCACCTCTCAGGTCACCTTTCTAACTCACAGTAAGGGAATTCTGGTGGCCTTGGCCTTGGCTTTCACTGGAGTTTGAGAGCATGCATGATTTAAATCACATGCAGTGTAACCCACTTCCGACTAAGCACACAGTTTCAGTTCCCCTATGGCTCTCTGGGCTCTAGGGACTTACAAATGCTTGAATTAGATATGATCACTCCAGATAATCAATGAGGCAATTAACATCTCTTTAAATCACCTAAAGAGAACTGCATTTGATTCTCTGTCCACCTACCACAGTGGTCTCTATCTAGGACAGCCATCATATTTAAAGACCATCTCTTATGAATTTGTGGGTAGTTTCCTTAGGATTTTCCCAAATTTACACATTTTCTAGCACCTTTGATGTAGGTGTGAGGTACATATATGTCCAAACAGAGTTGAGTTAAATAAACATATTTAATAATACACTCTGTACTACACGAACTTTTAGGCTAGTCCTAAATTATGGAAATAGAGTAACAGAAATTCTACAATATAACAACAGAATACTCCTTTCAATCAGGACAAACTGACTGAGCTTGAACATAGAACAAGGGAAAACAACTTCTTTAAGAAATATGAAGTGAAAGGTAAAATCACAACACAGTGATTTTTTTTTTCTGGATCTCTGAATTTTTTTGAAAGCTTGTAGCAAAGTACCTTTGGCTCAAAGTTCAATCTTAACTCTCATGGTTGGCTAAAATTATTCACAAAATACACAGTAAGGAAATAAATGTATTGGTAAAGTTAATACATTACCTGAAGATCATGTCTTTCAATCACCTTGCTGTCTATTTTTCTAGAAGTACTGCTCATAACTGGGTCACATAGTACTTACCTCTCCAAATCCGCCTTTTCCTAGAACTCTGTAATATCTAAACGTGTTCTTTGTTACAGGTCGCCTAATTAATTAAGAAAAAAAAAGTTTCAGGTCTCATATTACATTGTTATTTTAAAACAGAAGAGCTACCTAGCTCTTGTCCTCGCCTTATTTATGGTACCACTTTGCTGAAGGGGCGTGCCCAGGGCAAAGGTGGCTGTGTGCTCAGGAACTGTGGCTCCCTCTAGTGGGACAGCTCTCAACTGCACGTAGAGAAACAAGCACTTGTTAACATTGAAGATTTATTGAAAACACTGAAGACAGATGCAGAACCGTCCAATTACCCTTACTAACTAAAGACAGGTCTGTAACTAGCCCACGTGATGAAATATTTATGTATTCTTAGGAATACCTCTTTGGTACTGTCGGAAAGCTGTTGAGGAAAATGACATATCCACAGCATGCTGTCCTTGATAAAAGAACCCCAAAGGAGACATTAGTACCCAACGTCTCAAAAGAAACATGTGAACTAGAACTGGAAATTTAATTAACCAATAATAATTGTAATAATAATAATAACAACAACAATAACAATAACAACAACAACACTAGTGGCAGCTAACACTTTTTGGGTACTTGATTTCGTACACCAAGCACTGTGCTAAGCATTTTGCACACATTTCTCAGGTGACCCTAGCAGTCTACTAGGGCTGATTCTATAATCACCTCTATTTTAAATAACAAGGATCTGAAGCTCAGAGAGGCTAAGTCACTAGCCTGAGGCCACACAGCTAGCATGAGGCTAAGCAGGGCTGAGACCCCAAAGACTCAACCACTGCACTGGATCGTATTTCTGTGAATCTAGGATGCTTTATTTTCTAACTACAGCACCAACAGGGCTAACAGACATTTTAGAAAGAGAGAACAGAGTCAACTGAATCAGAAGAAACTGTATAATACATATTAATAATTTCTGTACAAAAATACCATATACGACTCTAGATTTCCAATAGTATTTTGACAGATGAAAAAGTATACATCAATCAGTGTGCATTATGAGAAGTTACTACTTGTTTTCATTGAATTTTAAATTAGAACATACCTTTCCAGCCATTTCCACTGTAAAAATCGAGAAAAATATGAGCTTTCTTGATATTCTTCAAATGGTTCTCCACTTAAATAGTTTTGGACAATTCTAGAAAAATATTTTATGCAATTATACAATTTTGTTACAGTATAATATGAAAACAACGGTGTTTTAGTGCATGAATGAGCAGTGGATATGGGAAAGTCTATCATTATATACAATTCAAATTGAATTTTGCAATTACAGAATTCTACACTAGTTTCTAATGCTATCAGTGAAAACATAAAGGCAAGAATTCAAAAGGTATGAAATTGATTTACCCTCCCAAAGTCAGAGGTTCTTTTTATGTACATGGACTTCACAGAAATAATTACTTGATAAAACATAATTTACCAGTAGAAAGACAATAGTTTAAGATGTATTCAAGGTGTGCATGTTTATGCATAAGCTTCACGAGGGAATGTAAACATTTTGTAAATAAGATTAGATTAAATGTCTAAACGATCATAGTCATATGGTAGAGAATGTTAATATGCGACACAACATTTCTTTAACTTGAAAATAAAGCACCCAATAAATCATTTTATGCTACACATTTCTTGAAGAAATTTTATGCAATTAGCCATGCCTCTCAGGTTTTATTTATAATTTTATTACAGAAGTAATAAAATTCTTACTTGGGGAGTAGATGAGGGACAGAACATGGCCTGTCGTTTAAAATAGCTCATTAGTCAATAAATAACTACTGAGTAGACTACAAGCACCACGCTGGACGCTGGGGGAAAACGTCAACTTAGGCCTATCTTGAGGAACCTGGCAGCTCAGTCAAGGAGCTGGGTCAGACAGAGCACAAGTGGGAGGAGTGTGCCCGCGTCGCCGCAGCTAGGCCTGGCGCCTGCAGGACACCCACCCTGGGAAAGGAGACAGGACAGAGACTTTCTGAAGAAAGCGACATCTGAGCTGAAGTAGAAGTCACGCAGATGAAGAACAAAGGAAAGGGTCTCCCCAGCATGGCAAGAGTCCAAATGGGAAGCAGCATAGTTTGCATGAGGAACTGCTAGTAGGTAGGTAACTGAAGAGGCATTGGGAGTCATCCCAGGACTTTCACTGATTTTTAGAATTCTGAGCATGTCACTTGATTTGTTTCACTTTATTCTGTAAAAAGAGGTTATTCAGATCTTCTTGGATTGACTAACGTTATAGCACAGTGATTCCCAAAATGTGTTCTGAGGGTCCCTATGTGTTCCCAGACCCTTTCGGGGGGTGATGAATAATGAAACTATATTTATTTATTATTTTTTTTTTAAAGATTTTATTTATTTTATTTTTTCCCCCCAAAGCCCCAGTGGATAGTTGTATGTCGTAGCTGCACATCCTTCTAGTTGCTGTATGTGGGACTCGGCCTCAGGATGAACGGAGAAGCGGTGCCTCGATGCTCACCCGGGATCCGAACCCGGGCCACCAGCATCGCAGCGCGCGCACTTAACCACCAAGCCACAGGGCCGGCCCTGAAACTATATTTATAATAATATTAAGACATTATGTGCCTTTTGAAAACCTCATTCTCACAGAGAGGTTTTCCAGAGGCCACAAAACATTTGACAACATCTTGCTCTGACGGAGAGTGGAATGTGTGTATCTTCTGATTTTTTAAAAACATAACCCACGTAAACATAAGCCCTTTGGGTCCTCAATAATTTTTAAGAGCCTAACAGGGTCCTGAGATAAAGGTTTGAAATTGCTGCTACACAGGGCCGGCCCCGTGGCTTAGCAGTTAAGTGCGCGCGCTCCACTGCTGGCGGCCCGGGTTCAGATCCTGGGCACGCACTGACGCACCGCTTCTCCGGCCACGCTGAGGCCGCGTCCCACATACCGCAACTAGAAGGATGTGCAGCTATGACATACAACTATCTACTGGGGCTTTGGGGGAAAATAAATAAATAAATAAAATTATTAAAAAAAAAAAAAAAAAGAAATTGCTGCTACACAGAGCCTTAGAACTGAACACTGTTCCAGAAGCGACCTAGACCGACTCCTTGTTTCCTAGTGGAGTGAGAGGAGAGCCTGCTCCCTGACCCAAAAGGCACCTTTCCCTCATGAGCATGCGGTCAGCTGAGCTCCACACTTTTCTGAACCAGTTTAAGAATTCTGATACTGTCAGCTTAGTTAAATCATTTATATAAAGATATTTAAGTATTTCCATGAAAAGAACACCACAAATACCAACTTGTTTAATATATTTGTATATTTCACACTCTGTATAAATTGATAAGGTTAAGACTATAACCAACTTGCCAGTGCTTCTCAATTTCACTTCCCAATATTCCTCACTTCAAAAACAACAGACTCTGTTCCACTGCTCTAGTCTGGGAAACAAACCTACTGCACACATTTTTTTAAATTATGACATTTAAAACTGTGCATCAGTTCCACACCGGTGTTTTTACATTCATCTTGGTGATCCCCACTAACCATCACGTTGTGCTGACTCTCACTATAGCTTCATACGGAAACAACAGGGAGCATCAATTACGTTCATTATGGAAAAGGGAATCAGTTATGTTCATTCTGCAGCCTCAGGATTCTGGGACCCAAAATGGTTGTAATGATACAGAAACGAGACAGAGTAATAGAAAACACTAAAGCTCCTAGTTTCTACACTAGGAGTCTTACGTTAAAGTCTCCGATTAGCCAGTGCCTGGCACAGCTGAGGGCAAACGACAGACACTTAATGAATATGCAGGGAGTGAACAGTCGTTGGCCAAATGCAGTAATCGAAACACACAGACACCTGAGCACCAACACTCATTTAAAGATTAGCGACTTTTAAGTCCATATCTTATTTATGAACAGAGAAGGAGGCAGAATTTTTAATCAGTCTAATACTGTCATGTACATAGCCCACGTTTTTCAACAACAGAAGAGAATTTGAAAAGTCTGCTTAATCAGAGGGTTAAAAATGCAAACAAATTTAGTGAACAGACATATCAATGAAGAATCCTAAGGCTGAAATGGGGAAACATACAGTAACTGTAGAAAAATAAAAGACATTCTTAGAGATAAAAAGAGAAACTATTTTAAAAATTGCAATTATTAGTGAAGGTAAATGACATCAACTGCAAAACACCTGAATTCCAAACCACAGGGTAGACTAAACCCCGGGAACAAGCAGCAGCACAGAACAATCAACAAGTAAAGACCCTCGTTACTCATGAACCAGATCAGTCCTGCTAACCAGTGTGATGTTTTCCCACATAGCCTCACGAGCATGCTGAGATCTGTCTTCTTCACTCACAATGCGTACTTTCTCCTCAATTTAAGGATGAAGACTTCGGTATTCCCTGGCATATTTGTTTTTGGTTTTTGAAAAAGATATTAATGAGATGTGTGCTATAGATCGAATGTTTGTGTCTCCCCAAAAATCACATGTTGAAATCTAATCCCCACAGTGTAGGTGTTTGGAGGTGGGGTCTTTGGGAGGTGATTAGGTCACGAGGGTGGAGGCCCCAAGGGATTAGTGCCCTTATAAGAAGAGACCAGAGAACTCCCTCATTGTCTTTCCACCAAGTAAGGGCATAGAGAGAAGGTGGCCATCTGTAACCCAGAAGAGGGCCCTCACCAGAACCCAACTGTGCAGGCACCCTGATCTCGGGCTCCTAGCCTCCAGAACTAAGAGAAATAAATGTCTGCTGTTTATAAGCCACCCAGTGTGTGGGAGACTTTGCTATAGCTGCTTGAATGCATTAAGAAACTGTGCTTCTGGGAGTGTCACTGAAAAGGTCAATGAGAGACTGCCTGGCCTTGCCCAAGGTGAAGCTCGTCCTAGAGTACCTGGTCTGCTGTCTGTAAGTCTGTCACACAGAGGACTGTCTCCAGCCTGAGGCTGTCCCCTTCTCTGTCTCTGTGACGTCATTTGGCCAGGCTGTGAGTGAAGCCGTCAATCCTGCTTTTGTCTCTTATGTCTCTCCTACAGGCTGGACCAGACCGTCAGTCCAGGACATCCTCACTGAGGTTCTGTCCTGTCCCTCGTCATTCTCAGGAAACACAGACAGTGCAATGCTGCTGCATGCTGCATAAGGAGGAGCTGGCTGGCTGGAGGCGCAGCCGTGCAGAAACTACTAGCACCTCCCGTGAGGGGAAGGGTTGGGTCAGGCCTGGCTGCCGGCATACAGTCTCACAGAAAGGGAGACACGCACTCCTGCTCCACCGAGTTGCTAATCTGTACACCAGGGAACCACATGTTTACCTCAGAAGAAAGTTTATTCTTTTCTAATGCTAAATTACAAAGGAATGCTTTAGGCTGCACAAAGTGACTGACTAGAATAACCATTTTTCTTCAAGTTGCAAACACCCACCATGGTAGGTGAGAGAATGACTGAGTAAGGTCCCAGTGTCTGACAGACCCAAACCCACACTGTGGACATGGTCATCACACACAGTCAGGAAAAGCCAGCCACTTGGATCTAACAGGATTTAGTGCTCTGATTTGTATCTACGAGTTAACATAAAAATCAGAGACAGGAAAAATACCGTATCTAAAGTGACAACTTAGGAATTAATTTTCAGATTTTCCTAGTAAAAAAAACTGCATGCAAACCAGGTTTTACTGTCCTTCTTGGGGAATGCATCCACGTGAGGGTGCTGGCTGCTCTGTCATCAAGCAACATGCCTCCCATATGCAAGATGCAGAAGGAGGGTCACCCAGAGAAAAGGCCTCGAGCCCTGGAAGGCAGCAGAGAGGTCAAGGGCATGGACCCCACTCACTGGCTGAGGGACCTAGGCAAGTTACCAAACCTCTCTGGTCTCAGTTTCCACATGTGTAAAATAAGGATAATAATCACGCCTATCTCATAGGGTTACTATGAGGAGTAAATGCATTAATACTTCCAAAGCACTTATTATTGTTGTTATTATCACTATTACAAGTGTCTTAGTGTACATGCACAAGAAAGAGTTTAGGACATGTACGCACCCCGAAGAGGAAAGTGAAGAACAAAAACATAGACTGAAAGATTGGCCCCTCCCACTTTCTTAAATGTCTCAGATGAAGGGAAGAAGAATTTTAATTCTTACTATACTGTCCCAGAACTATAGAAATCAGAGAGCCAAGACCAGGCCTGTCCTGTTTGCCATACCAGAGAAGCAATCAAATACGGTCAACATCTTTTTGCAAAGGAAGTTCACAGCACAGACACTAGTATTCATTTGTGTGAATATCCAACAAGAATAAGTAAAAGATGACTTAAAATTACAAATCTTAGAGAAGACCTAGTCTAATTCATTGTCAGAGGAGGAGGCCGAAGGACAGAGAAGAGAGTTCTAGTCCAATGGCATATGCCTGGCTAGTAGAAAGATGAGATGAAAACCATTTATCTGTGGGGTGTTGAGCTGGTCATCTGAATTTCTCACTAAAGGGAATGAGCATCTAAACCACTGAGATCCTTAGAGTGCAGAACACCTACACCTCAAGAGGAAGCCAGGGGTGGATAAAGAGTCTTTTTTAAAAAAATGCAGCCACGTTATTCAAGTACACCTAGCCCTGCCACACTCCAGCTGCACAGGCCTGGGTGAGCTGTTCCCTGCCACACGAAATCCTGTCTGCATATTTGCTGACACATCCCAAGTGCCTAGGACAGTGCTTTACACATAATAGGCCCTCAATAAATTATTTGTTGACTGCATGAACGAATTCAACTCTCTGTGGTCTAGTGTCACACTTAAAACATCAAAATCAGACCACCTGTTTTAAAACCTCCTCAGGCATGAAAAAAACATAGGAAAGAGCTTTAAAAGTAATAGCACACGAAAATACAATTCCTGCTCTTGTTTCCTGACAGGGCCCTCTCTTCCAGTCTCTACGGCAGCTACTGCAAATGTTTCCGTTCTCCTGAAACCTCCCACTCCCAACCTCCGGTCTGCTCCCAGCACACAGCCTCTCTTCAGGACTGGGATGTGGCCTCTTTATCTTGCATCACTCTTTAATTCATACAGTGTGGCATCTGTCCCCTCCTTCTACCAAAACAGTTCTAGCTAAGGGCCCCAAGGATGGAGGAAGGAGACAGAAGCCAGACTTAGGAGACAGAGTGATGTGGATATGAAGAGTGGAGGTGGGTCTGCAGGCCGTCTTCACTCATCTCCCTCGTCTCTTCAATTCCCACTCTGCCCTCACTCCCTGGGCCTGGCCTCCACTCCCACAGCCTCAGTCACGTCTACACCTAGGCTATGACCCCCAAATCTAGTCTATCGTGCCTCTCAGGTGAACACTCCAGATTCAGCTGGATACCCCTCAGCTCTGCTTGATGACCAAAATGCACCTCACAGTCAACATGTACCCAGATAGACTGTAGAGCCTCCCCTTGCCCACCAGACTCCTAAATTCCTCTAAAATCCATTCATCTATCTCCATTATCACCGTCACGACCCTAGTCCAGGCTGCCATCATCAGGCTGAACAACTGCCACAGCCTCCAAGCTGGTCTCCTGGATCCAATCTTCCCTCCCTCAAACCATCCTCTAAATTGTGGCCAGAGCAATCTTTTAAAAACACAATGAATATGTCACTCTAATTGTTAGAGCAAAGGACAAACTTTACCTGGCTCCTTGGGTCTCAGATTCCTCTTCTGTGAAATGAGTGCTGACCTCCAGAAGGTCATTGTGAGGACTCATAAGTTAATTCATGGAAAGTGACAGAAACCGCACCTGATACGTATAACGATCAAGGAGTGGGAGCTGTGATCACCATGCTGCTGTCACCTCTCCCTGGCCCTCCTCAGACGAAGCAGCAGTAATCCTCAACTCCACCAGGCTCTCTCTCCCTGTGGGTCTTTGCACTCGCTCTACCTTCTGCCTGAGCTCTCTTCTCCCTCTTCCTCATCAGGTCAACTCTTGTTCAGCCTTTAGGCCTCAGCCTGCATGTAACAGTCTTTGTAAGACTCTTCTCATCTCCCCAGACTAGGTGAAGTCGTATTGAGTCCCCACAGCTCCCTGAATGTCCCCTCCCTGTCAAATTACTTGTGGTAGGCTGAATAGTGATGCAAAGACATCTAGGTCCTAATCCCTAGAACCTGTGAATGTTACCCTACGGGTAACAACAGGGGCTTTGCAGATGTGACTGAATTAAGATGGGAAGATTATCCCGGATTATCCAGGCAGGCCCTAAATGTGATCACAATCGTCCTTATAAAAGGGAGAGTGAGGGTGATTTGGACACATACAGAATAAGAAAAGACCACGTAAAGACAGAAGCAGAGAGAGACCTGAAGATGTTACACTGCTGGTTTTGAAGATGGAGGAAGGGACCATGAGCCAAGGAATGCGGCTCTAGAAGTGGGAAAAGGCAAAGAAATGGATTTTCCCCTAGAGCCTCAAAGGGAGTGTGGCCCTGCTGACACCTTGATTTCTGTCCAGTGAGATTACTTCCAGACTTCTGACCTCTAGAACTATAAGAGAATATGTGTGTGCAGTTTTAGGCCACTAAGTCTGTGCAATTTGTTACAGCAGATGTAGGAAACTAATACAGATTTCTGTCATTCCACTTGGTTACAAGCTCCCTAAGGGTAATGGACCAAGTCATTCTTGCTTATCTCTTTATTCCCAGAATGTAGATCACTGACAGGCACATAGCAGATGCTTAATAAATGTTTTCCAAAAGACTAACTAATACACCAAGGCTCTGGGATGTATATTTTCTTAAGGCGTGTAAGAAAGTAAACTCAAGTCAGCAGGGTTTATTTTGTTTTGTTCTCTGCTACAACCTCAACCCAAGAAGGAAACTATTATGGGTTGAAATGCATCCCCCAAAAAGATATGTTGAAGTCCTAACCCTGGCACCTGTTATTGTGACCTTACTTGGAAACAGGCTCATTGTAGCTATAATTAGTTAAGACGCAGTCATACTGGAGTGGGGTGGGCCCTAATTCAATATGACTGGTGTCCTTATAAGAAGAGAAAACACAGAGACAGAGACATACAGAGAAAAAGGCCATGCGATGACAGAGGCAGATTGAAATGCTGCAGCTATAAGCCAAGGAATGCCAGGGATTACTGGCAACCCCTAGAAGCTAGAAGAGGCAAGAAAGGATCCTCTCCTAGTTTTCAGAGACATGACCTGCTGACACTTTGACTTCAGACTTCCAGCTTCCAGAACTGTAAGACAATAAATTTCCGTGGTTTTAAGCCAATTAGTTTGTGGTACTTTATTCTGGCAGCCCTAGGAAACAACACAGGAGCTGACGTAGAGTCGGCAGTCAACAAATTTCTGTGGAATGAATGAAGAAGCGATACCCGAATGTCTGCACAAATACCCAAAAGACTACACGTCTCAGGCCAGATCACCTCAGAAACCACTCTTTCTTTTTGTGTACATGAAGAAGCTGAATTTAGCCAAAGTGCTCTGACTTAGAATTTTCCTGTCCATATCGCAAAGATCTGGAGAAAAGAAATTTTCCGCAAGTGCCTAGGTCTAAAAAAACATTTTATGGAATGTTTATGGGAATCTTTTCATTCTAGACACAAGCATTTTAGAAGACTAAGCAGAAAGGGCCAGGAGCCAGCAAAGCGATGCTAGCAGACTGGCTCTCCACGGTGTGACCCGTGTCAGTGTGTCATTCATGTATGTATAATTATTACTCTTCATTTACCTCTTTCTAATGAAACTGACCATGTTAATTGAGAAAGCACCCTGATAAGAACTTGTCTCCTGCAGAGAAACCTCCTATAAGCCCCCGTCTCAGGTTTAGCCATAGGTAATCTGTGCAGGGTTGGGCACAAACCACTTACCTAGTGCACTCCTCAAAGACTTCTTTGGAAGGATTCTCCCTCAGTCTCAATCTACATTCTTTCACAACACGTGGAGGTATTTCTGGTAAAGGGGCTTCTGACTTCTTAATACAGCACAAACCAAATGCATAACAATTAGTGATTTCATAATTTACCAATTGTAAACAGAACCTAATGCATATTATAAAACAATTACAACATAAAGTGTATGAAATAACAAGTCAAAGTGCTGCCTTGACCCTCCACCCCAGTCTCAGTTTCCAGAGTTCAGTGTGTCCTCTAGCTCTTCAGACGTTTTCCTGTGCACATTAAAACAGAGTGGAAAGCAGAGTCTCCAAAAGATACCTGTACACCCATGTTCACAGAAGCATTATTCACAATATCCAGAAGGTGGGGGCAACCCAAGTGTCCATCAGTGGATGAATGGATTACCAAAATGTGGTCCATCCACACGACAGAATACTATTCAGCCTTAAGAAAGAAGGAAATTCTGGCACCGGATACAACATGGATGAACCGTGAGAATATTATGCTGAGTGAGATAAACCTGTCACAAAAGGACAAATACTGTATGATTCCACTTATATGAAGTCCCTAGAGTAGTCAAATTTATAGAGACACAAAGTAGAATGGTGGCTGCCAGTTGCTGGGGGAGGAGGAAGTGAGGAGTTGTTGTTTAATGGGGACAGAGTTTCAGTTTTGTCAGATAAAAAAAGTTTAGGATATGGATGGTAGTGATGATTGCACATCAGTGTGAATATACTACTGAACTGGGTACTTAGAAATAGTTAAGATGGTAAATTTTATGTTTTTTTTTTTACCATAATTAGAAATGTAAACATACACACAAGGAAACCCTCAGAAATACACCCACTTTTTCCTCACACAAATGGGATAAAAATGTATGTATAGTTTTATAAGTATGTGCTGACACCTATAGAGCCACCATATTTTCTTTAATGACTGCATGGTTTTCCAGAGTATGGGTTTATCTGCCTCTCTTAAACATTCTAGTTGCCAGTTTTCTCCACTGTGAACACCACTGCCATGAACATATTCATACAATTGTGTTTTTATAGGATAGGTTCCTAGAAGTAGAATTACTTGCTTAAAGGATACACCTTTTAAACGCTGATTTTTTATTGCAAAACTGCCCTCCAAAAAGGCTCTACCACTTTCCGTTCTCACTCATGTGTCCCTACACGCCAGTTTCCCATTCTCCTAACCCTCATACAAAGGATTCTGGAAAAAGAAAACACATAACACAAGTACTATCCAGATTTATTGAAAAAAATACCCAGATCTTGTTCAACTGTACATTTAACTTGTCATTAGAAATGAGAAATGCATTCTAGACTGATTTCTTTCTTTTGTGTGTGTGTGTGTGTGAGGAAGATCAGCCCTGAGCTACCATCTGCCAATCCTCCTCTTCTTTTGCTGAGGAAGACTGGCCCTGGGCTAACATCCGTGCCCATCTTCCTCTACTTTATATGGGACGCCGCCACAGCATGGCTTGACAAGCAGTGCGTCGGTGTGCACCCGGGATCCAAACCAGCAAACCCCAGGCTGCCGCAGCAGAGAGTGCACACTTAACCGCTTGTGCCACCCGGCCGGCCTCCTGTAGACTGATTTCTGACTGTGGTATAGCTGAGTTACCACAGCAAAAGTGTGTTGTCTATAGATCAAAGCAGCTATTTCTTCAAAGAAGTTGAACTACTGATAGAAATATACAATGAGAAAACTCACATTTTTCAAAAAAAATCAATAATATTGTTATAATTAATAATAATTAATAGCTATCATTTAAATTATCTAATACAAATGAGGAATTTTCATATATATATTATGTCATTTAGCCTCACAAGAACCCTGATAGATGAGGCTTAAGAAGCTACAGAGTGTTCTGGTGCACCCACAGCAAAAAGGGGGAGAACCAAGATTGAACCATGCTCTCAGGACTCCCAAGCCCAGCTTCTTTCCATGTGGCAAGGCCATGATAAGGATAAGATGGGTCTATTCATTTTATTATTTCAGGAAAGAAGTTTGTTCATTCACTTACTCAACAAGTACCCATTGTTACAGGCATAGGAGACGACAGAAAACAAGATAAAGTTTTCACGGAAGACAAAGCCATTAAATTCCAAAAGTTTCTCAAAGATACATATTTTTAAGAAACAGCTCTCAATATTTCCCACAGTCTTACTTCCCCTCCAAAGGTCTCAATTTTCTGAAGCTAAATAGCAGGTTAATTCTATTACGATTATTTAATGATAACTCCAAATAGAGATTTTCAGTATCTTAGAAAATTTTTATATTAATAGAAATTTATTCCCACAGAAAAGAAGAGCAATGCTTCTAATCTTCCATGAGCAGAGAAGTAAGGTAGGCTAAGGGAAGCCAAATTGAGGCTCAGTACTACTGGCCTGATGTTAAACATGACGTAAGTGGAAAGAAGACTTCTTCTGGGGCTTTAAATTAAGAACAAGACTTATTTTCAGAATAGGTAGTTACCAGGGCAAATTTACCAAATGACTTAGTGCCTTGCGTTTTACCATTTTGGACATTGAAAACTCTGATAGGAAGGAGGGTGGGGAGGGAGAGATGGGTGGATTTTGCAGAAATATGATTATTTTTCTGTGTTAAAAATATACATATTTTACTATTTTTTAAAAATTGGGAGGTCTTTTTATTGTTGAATTGTAAGAGTTCTTTATATATTCTGGATACCATACCCTAACCAGATACTGGATTTCCAGATATTTTCTCCCATTCTATAGGTTGTCTTTTCACTTTCTTTATAGTGCTCTTTGAAGCACAAACTTTGTAATTCTGATGAAGTCCAATTTATCTATTTTTTCTTTTGTTGCTGTCCTTTTGATGTCATATCTAAGAAACCACTGTCTAAACCAAGGTCACAAAGATTTACACTTAAGAGTTTTACACCTAAGATTTATACCTTAGAGATTTCCTCTAAGAGTTTTATAGTTTTAGCTCTTACATTTAGGGGTTTGATCCATTTGAAGTTAATTTTTGTATATGGTGTGAGGTAGGGGTCCAACTTCATTCTTTTGCATGTGGATATCCAGTTGTCCCAGCATCATTTATTGAAAAGACTATTATTTTCCCCACTGAATTGTCCTGGCACTCTTTTGAAAGTCAACTGATTGTAAATGTATGAGTTTATTTCTGGAATCTCAATTCTATTCCATTGATCTGCATGTCTGTCCTTACACCAGTACCTTATGTCTTGATTACTGTGGCTTTGTACTAAGTTTTGAAATTGAGAAGTATAAGTCCTCCAACTTTCTTCTTCTTTTTCAAGATTGTTATGACTATTCTGGGTCCTTTGAGTATGCATATGAATTCTAAGATCAACTTGTTAATTTCTACAAAGAAGGGAGCTAGGATTTTGATATGGATTATACTGAGTCAATAAACAAATTTGGGGAGTACTGGCATCTTACCAATATTAAGTCTCCTAATCCATGAATATGGGACATCTTTCCATTTATTTAAGTTCTTCTTTAATTTCTTTCAATGATGTTTTGAAGTTTTCAGTGTATAAATCTTGCACTTCTTTTGTTATATTCACTCCTAACTATTTTATTCTTTTTGATGCTATTGTTAATGGAATTTCTTTCTTAATTTCATTTTTGGATTTTAATTGCTAGTGTATAGAAATGCAATTGAATTTTGTATAGCGATCTAGTATCCCACAACCTCGCTGAACTCATTTATTAGTTCTAGTAGTTTTTTTTTCCCCCTAATGTGTGTGTGGATACCTTAGGATTTTTTATATACAAGCGCTGTGGTCTGAATGTGTCCCCCCCAAATTCATATGTTGAAATCCTAACCCCCAAAGTGACAATATTAGGAGGTAGGGCCTTTGGAAGGTGCTTAGAACATGAGGATAGAGCCCTCATGACTGGGATTAGTACCCTTATAGAAGAGGCTCCAGAGAGAGCCCTAGCCTCTTCCACCATGTGAGGATACAGTGAGAAGGCACAGGCTTTGAACCAGGAAGAGGGCCAGAAGGCGACCATGTTGGCACCTTGATCTTGGACTTCCCAGACTCCAGAACTGTAAGCAATAAATTTCTGTTTATAAGCTACCTAGTCTGTGGTATTTTGTTATGGCATCCTGAACAGACTACGACAACAAGATCGTGTCATCTGCAAACAGAGTTTTACTTCTTCCTTTTCAATCTGGCTACCTTTTGTTTATTTTTAGTAACTAGTTGCCCTGCTAGAACTTACAGTACAATGTCAAATAAAGTGATGAGAGCAAACATCTTTGTCTTGTTCCTAACCTTAGGGGGAAAGCATCTGACCTTTCACATTTAAGTAAGATGTTAGTTGTGTTTCATATATGTCCTGTATCAGGTTGAGTAAGTTCCATATCATTCCTAACTTGTTGAGTGCTTTTATTACGAAGGAGTCTGGATTTTCTCAAAAGCTTCTTCTGCCTCTAGTATGATGATTACGGGGGGTTTTTTTGTCCTTTATTAATATGATGTATTATATCAATTGATTATTGGGTATTGAACAAACTTCACATTCCTGGGATAAATCCCACTTGGTTTTGGTCATAATTTTTTTTTAATTATAAATCAAACTTGGCTGAATTTTAAAATTTGGGAATCCTGAAAAGAAAACTAGAAAACTAAGAAAAACTAAGAATGACTGAGTGAAAGGATAAAGAAATGCAAGAATGAACACACACAGTCTTCCCTTATTTTTAGGTGCTTTCGGTATTCTAGATTGTTGAAATCTGAGTAGAGGAGTTCCCTTTTTGGTGTGCAAAAGAGAGATTTTTGTTGTTGTTGTTTTTAAAGAAAAGACAAGAAAAAGAAAAACTACAATGATGATGTGACCTATTGTTATTTTTTTTGAGTAAAGCATAAGGCTAGTTTCCCCACTTGATGGTAGGGAAAAAAAGAGCTTTCAAATTACAGCATCTTCAGGCAACCCATAAACATCTTTCACTATTACTGGGCCACAGATGGATGTCCCTTCTGCCCCTTCCTTCCTCTTCTACATTTGCCATATCCACTATGATTAATTTTTAAATTATGTCATTCTTCTTGACAATCTCCCTTGCTATGTGAGTATTTCTTCAGGAAAGAAGAACGAAAAAAGAGTTCATAAAAAAGATAAAAGAACTAGATAAATGAAACTTCTCTTCTACTCCTCCCAATTAGTGTCTTGGTGGTATCTACAAATATGTAGATACTGTAATAGCTGCATTTTAAAAGAACGATCCATAAGCCAAGGTACTGAGGCTGAAGGCTGCGGTAGACACAAGCTTTGGAGTCAAAAGCTGTTTGGGTCTGAATCACATCTCCGCCACCCACTGGCTGTGAGCACATCTTTGTGCCTGCTGGACAGTCCACTGGCCTTTCCCTCTGGCACCCTATTTTTGCACCACTGAGTTTCCCCTACTTAATGGTCCTATCATCTTCAGTTAGCTAGGCTCAAAATCTGAATATTTTAGACTCATTCTCACCACACTATTCTTCATCTCCAGTCTACATATGTTTGATTCCCAGCTCCAGTACTTACTAGCCATGTAACCTTCAGTAAGTCACTTAACCACTCTGATTTTCAGTCTTATCATATGAAAATAAACATAACAACTTACCTACCTCATAGGTTTGTTGTGAGTATTAAATAACTTATTACATGCACAAGGCTTAGACCAGTATTCACTAAATGTGAGCTCTCACTGTGGTCACTGTTCCTTCAACCCTACAACACACGGACCTGCCTGGAGTTTATGACTTCTAATGGCCTACAAAAAGGAAGTCACATGAAGGCAAGCAGGTTACAGCTCTAATTTCAGGGAATTACTAAACTGCAAGAACCTAGTGATTTCAAAAAGCATAAAAACTAATACCCGTTAAAGCTGTTAAGAGAAAAATGGTATTTTCAGTCCAAGAGAGGCAAATAAAACTCTCTGACTCTATATACTGTTTGAGGAAACATAGACACTTTTAAATTATTTGAATCAATTTTCTAAGAGATTTAATTGTTAATTTCCTCACTAAATCAAAAGAAAATGCAGAAGAGGAACATTTATAAGAAATTAAAGATTTTAACACACTTGTTATATCTTATCCAACTAAGCAAAAATGGCTATGCACTCTAATTATTTAAGAAAGTTATTTACAAATCTTTATATCTAGTAAAGAAAACACACCTCATTACTGAAGAATGTTTCTAAGACTAACAGTCCACAATCTCTTCGGTCCTCATCAGCAGCCACTTCATACTCTGTCTGATTGTAGGGATGAGAGAAAAGGAAAATGTTAGTTAAGCTTCTTCACTGACTTCATAATGTTTCAAATTCTCTGACTTATGGAACTGACTTGGTACCCTAAGCACCAGAGAACAGCTTTACTGATCAAGCATCTGCAGTTCTTCTTTGGGAAACTAATGGCTCATAGGGGCAAAAACAGTCAGTTCTGGGGCCGGCCCCATGGCTTAGTGGTTAAGTGCGCGCGCTCCGCTACTGGCGGCCCGGGTTCGGATCCCGGGCGCACACCGATGCATCGCTTGTCCAGCCATGCTGAGGCCACGTCCCACATACAGCAACTAGAAGTATGTGCAACTATGACATACAACTATCTACTGGGACTTTGGGGAGAAAAAGGGGGAAAAAAAGGAGGAGGATTGGCAATAGATGTTAGCTCAGGGCCAGTCTACCTCAGCAAAAAAAGAAAAAGGGGAGGATTGGCAGGGATGTTAGCTCAAGGCTGATCTTCCTCACACACACACAAAAAAAAAACTGTCAGTTCTGTTAAGGGGTTAATTAGTAGAGCAACATATTCCATAATGTTCTCTATGTCATATTATATTTTCAGCCATTAAATATGGCCAAATAAAATGGAACAAAATAAACAGCTTGGGCTGTTCTAGGCAACAGTATTTTAGAAATGGCCAAGAGGCACTTGGAAATCTGAATGCAGAGCTCCCAGAGAAGTCAGAGTTGGTGATACCAAAATAGGAGTCATCCACACAAGTGTCAGGTGAGAGGACATAAGAGTGGACAGTATCACACAGGCCAGAAAACAGAGAAAGGATCAAAAGCAGAACCTGACCAACAGCTAAACATCTAAAAAGGACAAGAAAGAAAAAAGAAATGGAAAAGAAAGATAAGAGAAAAAGAAAACCAGAGGCAAGATCACAAAAGCCTAGAGAAGAGAATTTCAAGGGGCTACTCAACAATGTCAGTAAACCTGGAGACTCAAGCACGAGGAGGCCTCCAGGAAGCCACTAGATTCTGCAAACAGGGGGCCTTAGAAGAGCAGTCAAGCTAAAACCAAATGGAGTTGAAGAGAGAAATGGGGAAATGAAGCCCAAAGGAAGCTGATCTACTGAACACATTAAAAAGTACTCAAAGATCAAGTCCCTGTGAGTAGGAACCCAACCTCATACTTCATTTTGCATTTTTCACAGGCCCAGCAAGGGCCCATGACCATCAGCCTGATGACCTGGTCAGAGCCAGCTTCATGTTCTGTGTTCAAGGGCACTGTACTCACCATGACTAGTAACTACCACACTACTTACTTAAAGAAACTTTAAACTTAAGTTCTAGGAGTTCTGGAAACTATATGGCATGCAATTAATGGAAAAGAAAGCATTGTGAGTCTGTGATGGTCTTATGATGTGCCAACTTGGCAAGCAACAATCTCCAGTTACTCAAACACTGATCTACTTGTTGCTGTGATGGTATTTGTGGATGTGACTAAAGTCTATATCAGTTGACTTTAAATAAGGGACATTACCCTTCATAATACGGGTGGACCTGATTCAATCAGTTGAAAGACTTTAAAAGCAGAGCCAAGGCTTCCTCAAAGAAGTTCTCCCTGAGGACAGCAGCTTTACCCCATTTCTGGAGAGTTCCATCCTGTCCATCCTGATTGTCTACCCTACAGATTTCAGACTTTCCTAGCCAGACCTCACAATCATGTGAGCCAATTCCTTGCAGTAAATCTCTGAATATATATCTCCTACTGGTTTTATTCTCTCATTGAATCCTGACTGATACAGACGTCATTAATTCATTCAACAAACACTAAGCAGGGAACAGAGCAAACAACTATGCCAGGTGCCATGAGGAGGAAACAGATAAGATGCAGTCTCTCCACTCAAGAAGCTCGAAGAACCTGTATTGCCTCCCACAAGTATAGTCAGAGCAGTAAGAGCTGCCTCATCAGACCTTATTAACCCACACAGCCACCACCAAACACAAAACCTGTCACTGCACTCAATTGGCTGTCACCTAATAACTAACAGGTATCATGACAATATCGGAAGATTCAAACCTAAAAGAGTTTTGACAATGTAGTTTAGCCATTTTAAAATAAAGAAGAATTGCAGGTCCCTAAATTCTTAAAATATAGCAGCTTGGCAAATATAACCCAATACATTAAAGCATACCTACACTATACCCCATGGAACTGAGCAGGCACGCCCCATTGCATCAGAGTCTATCTTTTAAAAAAAGAATTGCCTCCTTTCAAAGCCTTGTCTTCTTCTAGTAAAGCTACCAGGAAGGAAAGGGCTGGGAGAGGTCCAGGGAGTAGGAAGCAAACAACAAAATAGGCAAGAGCCTCAAATGTTTTTCTGAAAAAATACATTATAAATACATACTTTTAAAAAGCTACGTCATGGGCCGGCCCTGTGGCTTAGCGGTTAAGTGCGCACGCTCTGCTGCTGGCGGCCCGGGTTCGGATCCCGGGCGCGCACCGACGCACCACTTCTCCAGCCATGCTGAGGCCGCGTCCCACATACAGCAACTAGAAGGATGTGCAACTATGACATACAACTATCTACTGGGGCTTTGGGGGAAATAAATAAATAAAAATTATAAAAAGCTACGTCAGAGGAAAAAAGTGAAAAAAAACTCAATGATATAAGATAGTACTTTGCATATAATAAGTAGTCAATACATATTTGCTGATAGAACCAGGAGAGGCTAAAGCAGAGAGAAGAAGTGTCAAATCTTGGTACAAATAACTAAAAGCAAAAGAGCTTTTCTGTAAAATCTACCAATTTTCTACTATTAAGTTGCTTCTGAATTTCATAGTTTTGAAACTTCTAGGCTTGCCAGTGGTCTCTAAAGATTTAGAAACACAAAATTTTTTTACCCATAAGGAAATCACAATAAATATCAAACAGGATACATGAGAATGTTGGAAAACTTATAAATCATAGTAAATTCCATTCAATGTGATCATCCTTCTTACACTAACTTTATTCCTTCTATACGCTTCTGGGTTACAGCATTTTAAGTATATATTATGTGCTAGATGAAGGCAGGAAGGATACTTTCTAGGCGGCTGAACAGGTGTATTGTCTTAATTAGCTGTTCAACCTTCTTACAAATTCAAGCAGCATGTTTCAAAGTTATTCAGTAAGTACATGTGATTCTCCAACACTTGAGATGTCATTCTACATGAACTACCACCTTATACTACAGGGATTTCCGTACCAAGAAGATAACATGACACAAAGACAACTAGTTTATCCACCCTTACATCATCACCGAGGTCCAACTAAGAGAGATCTCATTTTAGTTTTAAATTTTAAAAAGCACAAGATTGGGTGGTTCAACTCTGAGATAAATCGCTTACCACTGCATCCAGGAATTCAATGCACCTCTTTAGATAACGTTTTGTATCACAGAATTGCCTGAAGAGAAGTCTTCCTATTGGCTGCCTGTCACAAAGACTACCATAATCCTTTTCTGGGTGAAGAAAGGGGATAAGAAACACACATATAATGGTTACAACTCAGAAAGTGCTTTTCTGAACCTTCCAGTTTTCACTTGATACAACAAAAGTCAAAAATAGTATTTGTAGTATTATTTTTTAAACCTCTTTTGTTTGCTAATTTAGACTGGGTTATCATGAATATTTAAAATACTCAGGCAGAGCCAAAGGTGGCTGGAAGAACTGATAAATACAGGTGGGTGCAGCCTGCCTGGAAATGTCCCTGCTCCCCTCCGAAAGGAAATCTTCAGGGCAGCAGCATTCCCTGGGAACTGAGTAGTCAGAATCACAGCAGAGGAGAAGGGGGCAGGAAGAGAGCGAGTCTGTCCTCCCACTGCCCCACTCACCCCATGTGTTTGGTACAAATTACATGTATGTGAAATACACCACAGGAATAAACTAAATTAGATTTTCAAAAACTCTTTTTCATTTTGCTACATTTCTATACTTTCACAAGTTACAAATATTATATATGCTTAATGATTTTTTAACTGCTTTTTTTTCTTTTCAGTGAAATAATATGTTGTATACCTTAACTTACCTTATCCCAAACCCTGATATTGTTTTGAGAACAAGGCACTAATATTTGGTCAAAGTGTCAAAAGGGATATAAAACAAAAATCTTATGTTCAAAATAGGTTAATTCAACTTCAGCAAGAAAATCAGTTGCTCCTTTAGCAGTGGCTCTGAACTTGAAATGAACTTTATGTTCAGGTACTCCTGAAGTGCTCTAAAGCTGAAGAATAAATGAAATTCATGAAAAGTAAGCAAGCCATAATAAATTCCTCAATTAAAAGGTTTATTAATGCCAAGTGATTCTAGGCACGTCAACAGTCCTGTTTTGGATCACTGAGGCTGCACATGGAAAGTGCAGGCGAGGACAGAAACCTCTGGACTGCCAGTACACAACTGCTCGTACAACAAACACCAGCAACAGTTTTGCAGATATTCTACTACCCACTTCGTCCAATTTTGCTAGCACGTTTTATTTTAGGGATACTCATTAACTACATTTAAAAAATAAAAGACACAAAGCCGTCAAAAACTGATGTCTTTAAGAAGTTGAGAGTTTTTAATACTTTTCTCCCAAATTCAAAAGTTCAGAAATGTTTCCAGTTTCCAGCTGACGATAACAGATGGAGCATACAGGTCTGTCTCCCTTCTCTCCCAGATTCCCACTGAAATGACCAAAAGTTAAAACAAAAACAAAAGCACAACAAAAAGAATAAAACCCTAACATGGAAAAAGAATACAGGGCACCCTTAGGAGTCAGAAATTTGAAGATTACCTGGAACAGAGAAAGGTGATGGGGTTGGTTGTTAAAGGAACCATCAGCTGAAACCCCAGAGATATGCTGGGCCTCCTAAAGAAGACCCTCCCACATATCTAGATCATGGGAGAATACAAGTGCAGAGTATGAAGGAAGAGACCAGCTCTGTGGTGACAAATGAATTTCAGCAACTCATTCAAATTCTGTCAAGTCCCTCATTAGTGGTGAGGATACAACAATAGGACGTGAGCCCCATTCTCAGGGAACCCCCCTGAGGGGACAATGCGGAAGGAGGTAGCTAAGTGCAGCTGATGAGATAAACAGGTAGAAGGCAGTGCCATTCATGGAGACGAGAACCCATGAGCAGAGCCGGTGAGAGGAGTGGGGAGCAGGACAGTCCGGGCTAGGGCTTGAACTGTGGGCAACAAGGTCTGTATTGTGGAGGCAGCACTGGGGAAATCGATGTCCTCCGCTGATGGAGGAACAGAGAAGGGGCAGGCGGGGCCCCCATGAGCAGAGGAAGGGGCTGCCAAGCAGATGGCCAGAGTTAAGTGTGTGCGGTGGGAGGCCCCTTTGGGACATACAGGGTTTACAAAGTGCTCTAGAGCTCAGGAGATCTGGGGAGGATGGCAGCACAAGTAAGGAGGAAGCCACTGCAGTGGGTTAGGAGTGAACAGCCTGTCCAGGAAGCAAACATTACACTCTAAGTTAATCTGGCTTATCTGGTAAAGCTAAACATCTGAGCTTTGGAGGGGGAGGGAGGGGGATGTATTTCAGTTTGTTTTGCATTTTATATTTCTACCATTGATAAATAAATGGCAAGCAATAGGACATATTGGAGCACATGAGGAAGCCATTTGGGGTAAAACTAATTCGGCCTGAGTTTGTTTTTCCAACAGGGCCTGTTGCTTTTAAACATGCATTGTGGGGGCCGGCCCGGTGGCACAAGCAGTTAAGGGCGTGCGCTCTGCTGTGGCCGGTTCGGATCCCGGGCGCGCACTGATGCACCGCTTGTTAAGCCATGCTGTGGCGGTGTACCATATAAAGTAGAGGAGGATGGGCATGGATGTTAGCTCAGGGCCAGTCTTCCTCAGCAAAAAAGAGGAGGATTGGCATCGGATGTTAGCTCAGGGCTAGTCTTCCTCACAAAAAAAAAATAATTAAAAAAAATAAATAAACATGCATCGTGTATCTGCTTTGCTATGTCCCAAAGAGAAGAGTAAATGCCCTTAAGATAAGGATGCAAATTCCCCCACATTGGCATTTCCTTAAGGATAAGCATTTCTCCCTAGGCTAGGATTTGATTGCTGCACTCATCCTGTGACCACCCAGCTGGAGACGACAGACCTGACACCAGCCATGTCCATCGAGACAGCAGACCTGCTCCCTGCTGTGTCCATCAATAGCTATTCTGGCAGGGCAATCTGGCAGGGCGATCTTGTGGCTATTGTAAAAGGGACATTGCAATCCTATGTGATACATGCTCTTTGACGGTATAGAACCGCTCCGTACACCCCACTTCTTTGGTGCCCTTCCTTCCTTAGGGAATGAAGGCCCCAGGCTATGGTCCTCAAAAGTTGGCTCATAATAAACTCACCCCAATTTTTGTGTGTGTGTGTGAGGAAGATCAGCCTTGAGCTAACATCCATGCTAATCCTCCTCTTTTTGCTGAGGAAGACCGGCTCTGAGCTAACATCTATTGCCAATCCTCCTCATTTTTTTTTCCCCAAAGCCCCAGTGGATAGTTGTATGTCATAGTTGCACATACTTCTAGTTGCTATATGTGGGACGTGGCCTCAGCATGGCCGGAGAAGCAGTGTGTCAGTGCACGCCTGGGGTTCCAAACCCGGGTCGCCAGTAGCGGAGCACGCGCACTTAACCAAGCCACAGGGCCGGCCCCAAACTCACCCCAATTTTGATTTATAGATTGATTATGGGTTGTTTACGTCAACACCATCCTCAGACACTTAAAAATACTTGCCTATTAGAGATAGAATCCATTCATGCTTTCCAAATTTATTTCTTGATTACCCTTAATTTCATCCAGAGCTCTAACTGATGGATCTGAGTCCTTACTTGTAAAGTCCTTACTTGTACAGGTTCTACAAGTCTTAACTTAGGTACAGCAGGAAGAATGTAAGATTATTTGTATTTTTTTAAGTTTATGTCCCAAGGCTCAGATATTATATAAATTTCTATCATAACTATAAAATCTTTGAGTAAATAATCACATGATGCAGGCCACATTTTCTGAAAGATCTTTAAAAACATAAAGACAGGGTAAGAGCCCTTTGGGTTTTTCTGGAAGGAAGCAGGGCAAAATCGAAGAGTATGAGGAGGTCTGAGATGTGGCCAGGTTATGTGCCGTGAGCCTCACACTCCTCTGGAAGATGAGCACACTGCACTCTGCCTCACAGGGTTAGGTAAATGAAGAACTGAAGGGTCTCAGAGCACCATCTGGCAGAGCAGGTCGGTGATCAAGGTGAGTTTCAGATGTGTGGACAGGACAGTCCTGAAACATGACATGGAGCTACCAGGAATGTTCAGACTCAACAGCATTTATGTGGGCACCTCACAGGAGAATCTCTAATTTTACCCAGTCCACATGTTTTATATTGGCTCAGGGACAATAGCAAAAATGATGCATGGTTCCAAAAAACCTTAATTCTAAAGTCTCCCACTTACATTTGGGTGGTAGGAACATAGGTGATTATTACTTTATTCAGTAAAGTTCTTTTTCTATTTCAAAATATTTCATCATGCACACAATCTCCTCCATCCAAAAAAAAATCTGGCATATACAAACACAAATACTTTAAATTTGTTCTTTCTACCTTATCTGGCTCACAATTCTATTAATGATTTCACTTTTCCATGCATTATATTTCACATGCTACTAAAACTAAATACCATAAACCACAGAAATGTGTCACAAAATATGACATCTCAGAAGCAGCAGACAGCCTCTTCTGTCTCCCCATCAGAGGCCCTAGTCCTGAAGGAACCAAAAGATGCAGTCTCTTTTCTTTCGACCTCAGGGGCTACTCTGCAAACCATTCTCTGTTCCAGCCATGAACAAGCGCCATGGCCCACAGGGAAGACAGGCTCACAGGGAGGGGACAAGCCCTGCTGCAGTGGACAGGGAGAACCAGAACCGAAGGCTTCTGGGTCCCAGCCCGCAAGTCAAAGAGTCAAAGGCCAGTCCCCAGAAGTGCTTTCCTGATCAGCAGTGTTGGAAAGGGAACCAGCTAACCCAGAGACTGTTTTTTTTAAGTGTACCAAACTCTGAGACAAGGATGAGTCACTTATCAGAAGCTATCTCTTAACAGTGATGCACCATGTAACAATGTTCGGTCTGCATAACATTAGTACCATAGAGCCTAGGTGTGTAGTGGGCTATACAATGATGAAATCGCCTAGAGACGCATTTCTCAGAACATATCCCTGTTGTTAAGCGACGCATGGCTGTGTTTTCAAAGTAATCTTCCTACAAAAAGAACACTAACTCAAAGTTTTATAGCTTGCTGATTCTCTATCATCCACAAATTCAGAACAACCAAAGGATGAAAATTTTAAAAACCCAAAATATGCTTACTATCACACTAAATACAATATATTGTAAACTAATACAGAAAATAAATGAAGAGCTCCATACAAAGTAGAGAGGATCTGAGTGGAAACATTGTTTTATTCAGTGAGAAAGTTCGGCCTATACATCTTTACTGAAACAACTCCTTCCAAGGTCATCAATTCATTCATTCATTCATTCACTCACTCACTCACTCACTTAACAAAACTGTGGCCAAGTACTGTTCTAGGGATGGATACAAACAAAGACTCTGAACTTGTAGCCAAATCCAGTGGCTGCTCAACCTCTCTGATGTTGCTGACCATGCCCACCTGCCTGGAACCATCCTAGTCCCCAGCTCTCTTGACTCCTCCACTCTCCAGACTCAAGAGACCTGTCTGGCTGCTCCTTCTTGCTCTTCACTGAGCCATAACAGGAAGTGAGGTCCTCCAACGGCCAAGGGCCCTTCCCCTCTTCACTCTTTCTTCCGTCCCTAGGGAGATGTTATCCACTTCCAGTCTCGTGACTTCTAAATGCCATCTATACACAGATATCCCCCAGATTCCTATCCACAGCCCAGACTTCTCTGAGCTCTAAACATGAATGTACAGCTTCCATCCAAACAGGTTCCTACCGCTATGAGCCCTATCTCAGTGAATGGACAAGACCTGGAAGTCTTGTTAACACATTCCCCCTTCCTCACTCCCACATCGAGTTCTACTTCCTGAATATCTCCCGTAGTCATTCAATTCCATCACCACTATCCCAAACCAAGCTACAGTCATCTCTTGCCTGGACAACGGTAACAGTCTCCCACATGGCCTTCCTGTCCCCACTCATGACCCTCTCAATCTCATTCTTCACGCTGAAGCCTGGGAGACCCTTTGAAATGCAAATCTGATTACATTATTCCTCTGCTAAAAATCTGACCATGTCAACTTTCATAACTCTACTGAGACAAAAACCTTTACCAGGCCTACAAACCCCCGCCTCTCTGCTTTCATCTGATCCACTCTCTTCCTTCATCTTCGCTCCAGGAAAACTGGCCTTCATTAAGCCCCTGGAAACTGCCATGCTCCATCCCACTTTGGGGCCCTTGTACTTACCCAGCAGTCTGTACCTTTTTCTCCAAAGCCCTTACTACAATTTGTAATTATGTTTATTTCTGCAATTATTTATTTTATAACTATCTCTGCCAAGAAAATACAAGCTCCATGAGGGCAGAGGTCATGTCTGTTTCTTAACCACTGTATTTCTAGTATCATACCCAGTCTTGGTATAAGCATGTAAATAAATGGTGACGTTTAAAAGTTAATTAATGGTGTTGTATACCTTAAACTTATACAATGTTATATCTCAAAATAAATAAATAAAAAGCATGAACTGGGAAAAAAAGTTAACTAATGGCACAGTCAATGTAATTTACTTCATTCTATGTACTAAAAAACTACCCCAAAGAATCAGAAGTATACTTAATTTATATACAAATATAACAAAAATATAATTCTATGACCCTATGAATATATTTGATAGCATAAATAGTCCCAAAGAAAAGTTTACAATATCTTAAATATAATGCAAATATCAAATGATGGAATCAACTTCCATACTAATCACTTGGTGCTATATTCAGAAAAAATTACTATTTACACTATGGATCAAATATCAATTGGTCCAAAGAAGCATGGCAAGTAAGCACATAAAAAGATGTTCAATATCATTAGTCACTGGGAAATACAAATCAAAACACAGTGAGATACCACTTCACACCCACTAGGATGACTATAATTAAAAAAAAAAAAAAGAAGAAAGAAAGAAAAAAAAAGTCTTGGCAAGGCTGTGAAAAAACTGGAATCCTCATACATTGGTGGTGACAATGTAAAATGGTGTATCCACTTTGGGAAACATTCTGGCAGTTCCTCAAAAAGTTAAATAAAGAATTAGCATATTATCCAGCAATTCCAATTCTGGGTATATACACAAAAATTTGAAAGCAGGAACTCAAACAAATATTTATACAGCAATGTTCCTAGCAGCATTATTCACAATAGCCAAAAGGTGGAAACAACCCAAATGTCCCTCAACAGATGAATGGATAAACAAAATGTAGGATATACATATAATATCCAAATTAATGCCACTGAACTTTACACTTAAAAATCGCAATTTTGGGGGCCAGCCCGGTGGTGTAGCGGTTAAGTGTGCACGCTCTGCTTTGGCAGCCCAGGGTTCGCCGGTTCAATCCTGGGCGTGGACCTATTTACCACTCATCAAGCCATGCTGAGGCGGTGTCCCACACAGAAGAGCTGCAACTCTACAGCTATGATACACAACTATGTCCTGGGGCTTTGGGGAGAAAAAAAAGAAAAAGAGGAAGATTGGCAACAGATGTTAGTGCAGGGCCAATCTTCCTCAAAAAAAAAAAATCGTAATTTTTGTTATGTATATTTTACCACAATAAAAAAAAAACTTGTACATGAATGTTCACAGCAGCATTATTCATAAAGTGTGATATATCCATACAGTGGAATATTATTTGCCAACAAAAAGGAATTAAGTACTGATTCATGCTACAGCACGGATAAATCTTGAAAACACTGTATTTTTTTTTTTTTTTTAAAGATTTTATTTATTTTATTTTTTCCCCCCAAAGCCCCAGTGGATATTTGTATGTCGTAGCTGCACATCCTTCTAGTTGCTGTATGCGGGACTCGGCCTCAGGATGAACGGAGAAGTGGTGCCTCGATGCGCACCCGGGATCCGAACCCGGGCCACCAGCATCGCAGCGCGCGCACTTAACCACCAAGCCACAGGGCCGGCCCAGAAAACACTGTATTAAGTGAAAGAAGCCAGTCACAGAAGAACACATAGTGTATGATTCCCATTTATATGAAATGTCCAGAACAGGCAAATCTACAGAGACAGAATGTAGATTAGTGGTTACCTATGGCTGGAGGTTGGGGAAGGGAATGAGGAGTGACTGCCAATGGGTATGGGGTTTCTTTTCGGGGTGACGAAAATGTGAAATTGATTGTGGTGATGGCTGCACAACTCCGTGAATGTAAATTAAATTGAATTGTACACTTTAAATAGGTGAATTGTGTGGCATGTTAATTATATCTCAATAAAGCTGCTATATTAAAAACATAATGTGGTTAAAACAACTGGATATGTCTTTGGGGGGAAAAATGCTACCTCCCACTTTATACTATCTGAAGTTTGTTTGTTTATTTATTTTTTAATTTATTTTGCTGAGGAAGATTTGCCCTGAGCTAACATGTGCTGCCAATCTTCCTCTATTTTGTATGCGGGTCGTTGCCACAGCATGGCTGACGAGCAGAGTAGGTCCGCACCCAGGATCCAAACCTGCAAACCCGAAGCAAAGTGTGTGGAACTTAATCACTACACCACAGGGCCAGCCCTGAAATTAATTTTGATAGTTCAAAGATTTAAGCCTTCTTAAAAAGGATCTATAATAGTACTAAAGAAAAGATGGATTGATTCTGTAAAATAATATTTCAGTAAAGGTGTCTTCCCTAAGTATAACAAAGTTCAGAAGCTAAGAAGAAAATGATTGATATATTTGTCTATATAAAAATTGAAACCTCTGTGTGGAAAAAAATATTTTAAGCCAAAAGGCAAAAAGCAGAAATATAAAATACACTCACATTGAATATAAAAGGATAACTTCTTTCACATATAATATAAAGAGCTTTTACAAATGAATTAAAAAAAATTGAAAAAACCCAAGGAAAATGCTCTTCATCCATAACTAAAAGGAGACCATTTTTCAAATTACAGTTTAGTAAAGATTAAAAATATTGATAACAACCAGTGTTAGCAAGGTTATAGGAAAAGAGAATTTGTCATATACTGTTGGCAGGAAGGTAAATTGATACAACCTTTTTGAAAGGTAATTTGACAACATTAAAATTTTGAACATACATATCTTTTGAACTGAAAATCATATCTTTAAAATAATACAATTATGATTGCCCTATAGACATGGTTTGACATCTGACCTCCTGTGCTCACCTCAGGACTTGTAGCTAGCTCTCATTCTTTATAGCTGCAGAGTATTCCATTACACTGAGCTATCATATTTTTATTTGACTAATCCTTTCCTGAAGTTATCAATAATTCTTGTCCATATGCATAGAGAACTGTCTGGAAGGAGACTGAGAAATGATTAACAGTGTTCACTTCCAGAGAGGATGATTGGCTGGGTCATGGGTGGAGGAAATTTTACTATATTACTCTTCTGTTCTATATAGAACAATGAGTATATATTACTTCCTAAAAAATGTTTTTAATGGAAAAGTCAATAGCCATATACTTTATAACTACAGATTAGAAAACCTACAGAGTTTTTTTCCTGGGAAGAATCATGAAGATATATGGAGAATCTATTATATAATTTTTGAAACAAATAAGGAAGTCAAGAAAGAATAACATCTAACCAATGGTACAATGTCAGACGTGACCTCCAGGCACCGTTTACTCACCAATGGAATGTCTAAGCTCGCTGCACTGGCTGACAGGGGGCAGCTTCAGCATCTCCCTCCATTTTTTACTACGACCACTTTTTTTGCCATATCCTCCTAAACTTGAAAAAAAAAAGGCATTTATTTAATGGTCAGAAATCTCTAAATTATAACAACTACTTCCACTAATGTATTCTATTTGAGTAGTTTGGGTACCTATGATGAGTGAAAATACAAGCTTATAATTTTTCTTGTCTGGAAGGCAGCTTGATGAAGATAAAACTCCCAAGTGATGCAATCTGTCACTGGCTCTGTCATTTAGAAACCATGTGACCCTGACTTTCTGTAAGTAGCTCTCCTGAGCCTAAGTTTCCAAATTTGTAAACAAGACCTAATATAACCTATCACACAGGGCTGCTTACAAATATCTGTTCAGTAAGTATTTATTGAGCACCTATTACGCACCAAACACCTTCAAAGTGCAGGAAGCACAATGGTAAAAGAGACAAAGTCCCTCCCCTCCATTCTAGTGAGGGAAAGAGATTAAAAATCAGTTAGTGATAAGTGATAAGAAAAAAACTAGCCAATAATAATGTGATAAACGGTATGAAACAGAATCCAGCAAGGCAAAGCTGGAGGGTGCTATTTAGGCCAAGGTGGGATCAGAGAAGGCCTCTCTGCAGGGTCTCGCTTAGGCAGAACCTGAAGGATGTGAGGGAGCCAGCGTGAGACAAAATGGTGGAAAAAGCTATTAGATAATATTTTAGAAAGATCTTTTTAAATAAGCGCCTTTTTAAAAAAAAATTTAACTCAGAGAAATTAAAACCTTCAGTTTTAAGCATTCCAAGGAGCCAAAATTTTACTGAATTTTATCCAAGAAAAAACATCACAGGGCCGGCTCCGTGGCTTAGCGGTTAAAGTGCGTGCGCTCTGATGCTGGCGGCCCGGGTTCGGATCCCGGGCGCGCCCCAAGGCACCACTTCTCCGTCCAACGCGAGGCCGAGTCCCACGTACAGCAACTAGAAGGATGTGAACCTACGACATACAACTATCTACTGGGGCTTTGGGGGGAAAAACATGAATAAATAAAAAAAAAAAAATCTTAAAAAAAAAAAAAAAACAAAAAAAAAATCACAGTTTTGGCTGATGACTAAAAGACTCCAGGACTATTGGGAAGAATAGGGAAATCAGGAGTAAGGTCATGTCCCACTGGGAAATAATGAGCTCTGTCTTAAATATGGTGAGTTTGGAAAATTGTGGGAGGAAGACATCTGGAAGATGGACAGACTGTCACGGGCTCAGGAGAGAAGGCTTGGCTAGAGGTATGGATTTGACAGTAGTCTGCCAAACAGATAATGATTGAAGATCCAAGGGCTTCTTCCTTAGCTTTCTTTTTGCTCCTCTACTCCCCCCATTTCAGCTGAGATTAGGAGCTCTAGACTTATATCCCACTGCCCAGATGTCCCAGAGCACCTCAAGGTCAACATGTTTAATAAGACTCATCACCTTCCCCCTCAAGTCTAGTCCTTTCTCCATACTAGGAATCCTGCCAACAAACTACCATCTGCCAGGCAAATGAAGCAGGAAACTGGGGCATTATCTAATTCTATCTCCTAAGTGCCTCATTCATTTATTCAGAAGGCATTTGCTGCTGAAGTCCCGTGTGCTGGGCACCGTCCAGACACCAGGAACACAGTGGAGAGTCAAGGTGGCCGGCCCTGCCTTCAGAGGCATTCCCATCCCTCCTCTCCTTGCCTGCTCTACTGTCCTCTTTCACTCCAGGGTCATCACTCTCTTCAATCTCTCTTCTAATCGGCTTTCCCTTCCAGATCCTTCTCCACACCACCTCCCAGGGTCACCTTCCTAAAATGCAAATACAAGCTCACTTCTCCGCTGCTTACAGCTCTTGAAGGTCTCCCGGAGTCTAAGGATGAGGTGAGAATAAAGTGCAGCTCTGCCTAACATCGTCCTACAGGTACACCATGCTCAAGCCACACTATTTACAAAAGTCCAACAGAAGGAAGGGCAGGTTCCAGGAATCACAATTGCCTGGACTGTCGCTCTGGCATTGTTAATCCAGGTAAATCTCTACTCAGCTCAAGGAAAACCACTTCCACGAGGCCTGCCCTGCCTTTCGTAGGGAGATGCGGGCACTCTTTCGTCTTCACGCCCTCTGCATCTTGAAAACATCTTTATTAAATCTCAATGGGGGCAGGTTCTAGGCTCACGGTCTTATTCCCAGTGTATCTCTAGCACACAAACAAATGATTGAGGGGATGGATAAATGCACCTCCAGGTGCCCAGTGCACCAAGAGCACACAGCAGACACTAAAGGAATGTTCACTAACTTTGAGTAGACCTGAAAAAACTGGAGTTGCTGACTATAGGGAATGGGTCAGAGACAGAGATGAAATTATTAAGGGCCAGGAGGAGGAGAGGATTTATTGAGCACATAGTATGTGCCAGGCACCATCCTAGGAGCTCCACATGTGTTGACTCATTTAATCATCCCTACCTGGTGATGTACATACTACTACTGCTCCCTTTCCTCAGATAAGGGACTGAAACAAAGAGGTTAAACAACTGTTCAATGCCACACAACTAGTGAGAGTAGAACCAAGATAGAAACTCAAGTCTGCCTTGAAGCAATAAGGTATAAACAAAGTGTTTTTAAAAAGTGCAAAAACATTTAAAATAAATATTTGTCATAAACACATTTAGAAATTAAAGAATGTTGTGAAATAAAAATAATAGTAAACCAAACTCCCAAAATGTCAGAAATAGTTATCGTGATGGCTAAAAAAACAAGTAGCCCTCATTAGCATTTACGACAAGCCAGCCTACTCTCACTAAATCCTTCCATCAACCCTACAAGGTGAGTGCTATTGCTCTGCTCTTGTCACAACATCAGTTTTACAGGTGAGGAAACTAAGACACATGTATGTGTCATAATTTTCCCAAAGCGTTATAGCCAGTAAACAGAAAAGCTGGAATCTGAACCCAAATAATCACACTGGACAAATGGGGACATCACCTTTGTCACAAGAGCTCAGTTTTTCTATCAATAATCAGGACCACCAAGATAAATGTATAATATGAGAAGGAACTGGACTGAGTGACTCTCTGGTCTACAAATTCTGCTGGATGTTAAAGGGCTTGTGACTTAGTTTTCTACTATGAATGCCACAATTATTTTTATAACATATTTTGTGATATTATACATCATCCCCGGTCCTAGACCCACCAGAAGCAACCACAATCATGAATTTAGTGTGTATTATTCCAATCTATTTATAAATATTTGTGTTGTGTAGCCATGAACAATATGTTATTGTTTTAGAACGATATTCTTAATCTGGGATCCAGGGGCAGATATCAAGGTGTTCCTGAATTTGGATGGCAAAAAAAAAATCACCTTTATTTTCACTAACTTCTAACTAAAATTCATCATTTCCTTCAGCCATAAATGTAGGCAAGAGTGCAATATTATTAGCAGTACCTGTGACTTTATCACCTGGAGAATTCAAATTTTCATGTCCCATCGAAGATGTTGGAGATAACTCAAAATATCATTTACACTCACACTACCTTGAAATCACAATACAGGTGCCATACAGATGCAGCACAGCAGCCAGACTGTGTACAAGTGCTCATTTGATGTGGCCAACCAACTCTTAGCCAGTCTGTGCCTGGTAGTTAATTGTTCCGACTCTGAACAGCCAGGTCCTGCATTCTCACGTGGGTGATCTGGCTATCTTATTCTCTACGAATCCCCACAACTGTGTTGATGGACACATGGAAGCAGGTGTGTCAAAGGCCACCCCACAGTTTACAATTCCCATCAAACTGAGCAACGAGAGCCTTCACTCTGATATATCTTTAAAAGATAACGTAACTTTGAATTGTCTGTATTTTAAATGTGTTTTCTTGTTATAATGCCCTAGTACCAAAGCACTTATAAGACAAATCCATTAAAATTTTTTTGTAATTATTTCAGTATAATTGGCTTCCTTTATAATAATATGTATTTTATTTTATTTAGATTAAGAAACCCTATTCTAAAGGTTGTTGAATTAACAGGAATGGTGTGTTACTGTATACATCACTCCACAATTTGATTTTTATCACACAGCTCAGTCCATTTTGACAGACTGTGCACTCTCCCAGTCAGGTTCCCTGCTGCTCCTCCCCTTCCCCCAGCCTCATGACCTTTTGCCCTCCTTGATCCATGATCCAGAAAGCTCTTCCTCAGCAAAGTCAGATCTCTCACTTCCTCAGGTCTTTATTTCTGGTCACCCACTCTAAAGTTTCATGTCTCCCCACTCTGTGTCCAACCCTTAGTATCTGCCTTCTCTGCTTTATTATTTCTTCTTGGCCCTTATCACTATCTACCATGCGATCTATTTTACATATCTTGTGGACGGCCTGTCTCCCCACTTAAACTCCTGGAAGAGAGGGGTTTTATCTGTGTTATTCATAGCTGTATCCCTGATAACTAGATGAGTGCCTGTCATAAAATAGGCATTCAATCAATATTTGTTGAATGAGTGAATGAATGAATTTGTTTTAATTGTTTTTGTTACGTGCCATCAAGTCAGCTCTGATTCCTGGCGACCCTGTGAACGAGTGACCTCCACAGTGTCCCGTCCCCTGTGAACGGGGCATGTCCACAGCGTCCCGTCCCCTGCGAACGAGTGATGTCCACAGCGTCCCGTCCCCTGTGAATGAGTGATATGCCCAGTGTCCTGTCCTCAACAGCCCTTCTCAGCTCCTGTAGACTCCTGCCTATGGCTTCCTTTATGGAGTCACTCCATCTCATATTTGGTCTTCCTCTTTTCCTGCTGCCTTCTACTTTTCCCAGCATTACTGTCTTTTCCAAAGAATCCTGCCTTCTCATGATGTGCCCAAAGTAGGACAGCTTCAGTTTTATTATTTTTGCCTCCAGCAATAATCCTGGCTTAATTTGCTCTAGGACCCACTTATTCATCTTGCTGGCAGTCCAGTTGGAGCTCTCCTCCAACACTGTATTTCAAATGAATCAATTCTTTTCCTGTTAGCCTTCTTCACTGTCCAGCTTTCGCATCCACACAAAGTAACTGGGAATACGATGGAGAAGATAATCTTTGCCTTAGTCTCTAATGACGCTTTCTTACACTTAATCTTTCTTAATTCTTTCATTGCTGCCCTTCTGAATCTCAGTCTTCTCTTGATTTCTCAGCTGTCATCTCCATTTAAGTTGATGACTGAACCAACGTAAACAAAATATTTAACAATTTCAAAGTCTTCATTGTCTACATTAAAGTTGTGTAGTTCTTCTGTTGTCATGATTTTTCTCTTCTTGATGTTCAAATGAAGTCCTGCTTTGGCACTTTCTTCTTTCACTTTCGTCAGAAGTGGTTTCAAGTCATTGCTGCTTTCTGCCAGTAAGATGGTGCCAGGTGCATATCTTAGACTGTTGATATTTCTTCCACCAGTTTTCACTCCTCCTTAATCTGAGTCTAGCACAGCTTTTTGTATGATATGTTCTGCATACAAATTAAACACATGAGGAGATAAAATGCACCCTTGTCTGACACCTTTGCCTATAGAAAAGCATTCTGTCTCTCCATACTCTGTCCTAACAATGGCTTCTTGTCCACAATATAGGTTACACATTAGGACGATCAAGTGCTGAGGCACGCCCATTTCTTTCAGAGCAGCCCATAGCTTTTCAGGATCCATGCAAAGGCTTTACTGTAGCCTGTAAAACAGACTAACCTTCTTTTGAAATTCTTTGGAGCACTCCAGTAGCCACCAAATAATCACAATTACATCTTGTGTGCCTCTCCCTTTTCGAGATCCAGCTTGGACATCAGGCATTTCTTGCTCCACACAAGGTAAAAGCCTTTGCTGCAGCACCTTGAGCTTCACTTTGCTGGCCTGGGAAATTAGAGCAGTGGCCCTGTAGCTACCGCACTCCTTGGCATCTCCTTTCTTGGGAGATGCGGATGTATAGTGAATGTTTCCAGTCTGTACGCCATTGTTTTGTTTTCCAGATTTGCTGGCATATTCTTGTTAGGATTTTGACAAATTTGGTCTCTGTGGCTTGAAGTAATTTTATCAATATCCCATCTACTCCTGGTGACTTACTTCTTCCCAGTACTTTCAGGGAAGCTCTCACTCCACTTTCTAGAATTACAGATTCTTCCTCATAGGAATCTCCTTCAAAGGAATCTGTCATCCTTTCATCTCTTCTGTATAGGTCTTCACCTTCCCTTTATTTTCTCCTGATCAGATAGTGTGCTTCCCTGTTGGTCATTTGGCATTCCTAATCTAGATTTAAATTTCCCTTTGATTTCTCAAATCTTCTGCAAGAGACCTCTCGTTCCTTCTTTCTTGTTGTTCAATTCTTTTTTTTGAGGAAGAGTTGCCCTGAGCTAACATCTGTTGCCAATCTTCCTCTTTTTTGCTGAAGATTGGCCCTGGGCTAACATCCGTTCCCATCTTCCTCTACTTTGTATGGGATGCTGCCACAACATGGCTTGACAAGCGGTGTGTCAGTCTGAGCCCGGGATCGGAAACTGCAAACCCTGGGCTGCTGAAGAAGAGCGCGTGAACTTAACTGCTACGCCATCGGGCTGGCCCCTCTTTTTGCAAGTGCCATTACAGTAGTTCTCTTTATCTCTACGTGGTAGTCGTGTTCAGGATTCTAAGCCTATTTTTGTCACCTTTTACTTTTGCTTCTCACCTGTCCTGAACAATTTTTAGTGTTTCTTATGTATTCCATCTTGATTTTTCTTTTCTTTTACTTCAGTCATTGTCTTTTTGCATCTTCCTTAATATCATTGCTGGTTTCAGTCCATACTTCTTCTGGTGGTCAGTCAATTAAGTTCAACAATGCAAATCTGATTTTATGTGGACTTTTAATTAATTGGGAATGTTGTTTATGTTATATTTTGGCACTAAGATTCTTTCAGTGCTCTTCTTCTGCTTTACCCTGATATTTGATGTTGTGTTAATTACTATTTAGCAATTTACTGTATAAATATTCTATTTATCCATTTCCTATTGATGGACATTTAATCTTTCTAGTTTCCACCATTACAAAGAATGTTATAGCAAACATTCTGATAAATGTCTCCTTTACCACGATTTCTGCAGGGTACAGGCCCAGAAGTGGAGTTCTTGAGTCTTGGGTATGTGATTTTTCAACGTTAATAGATACTATTTAATTGTTCTCCAAAGCGGTTGTAATTTGCTATGATTACTTAAAACATACCATACATACTGGGTGTAATTTCCTTGACAGGAGCAACTCAGAATTACTTTTCACATGTAACATAAGTCTGTAGAGTCAAAATGAGACATATTCTCTTCCGTCAGAATATGGCTTGAAGAAGAGCTCCATGGAGAGCAGAGGCTGTGACTTAGCCAAGCAGGCTTAGTTCACTTTCTTCCTAAAGTCAGCTACAACTACAGGGCCAACCACAGGGTTCCGGGTAGTCTTTAATCTTCCCAACTTCTTATCATATCCAGAGAGTTGCAGATACAAACGTGATGGCGAGAATCAGGCCATTAGGACGTTAGGGTTCATGTTCAGCAGAAGGCCTCTCAAAGGCATGCTGTGGTCACTGAATTCACATCTGCAGCCCATCCCACTGCAGGTTCAATCAGGGATGTTAAGAGTCAGAAGAAGAGGAAGGAGCAGTACAGAGCTATGTGTGGCAGAGACCATTCTTGTCTGCCACAATCTACACTTCACTTCTTCCAGAGTAGCTGAGTATGGCTGGCCCGCCACACTGCATTCACAGTCTCCCCCGCAGGTATGGCTGTGTGACTAGGTCCTTGCCAAGTGAATGTGTGTAGAAGGGACACATGAGCCTCCCAGGCCTGGTGGAAAAAGCTTCCTACAGGCATGACTCCCTGTGCTCTTTCCCCACCAGCAGGCTAGAAAAACAATAATAAGCACGGCAGCCCTGGAAGCCACCTGCTGAAGCTGGCAGAGCTGCCATCAGCCTCAGTTCCACATGGCTGAACCAAAAGCACTGCTGCCAAACTGTACCATCTGCCTGGACTTTACAGAAAAGAACTTCTACTTGGTTGGAGATTACACTTGGGGTCTACATGTTACATCAGTTTAGCCTACCCTAAAGTAACAGGCTATGCTTTGATGATGAACAGGATAGCTCTAGCATGGGACATGGAGTCTTATAAGATAAAAATGAATATGGCTTGATTTATCAGAAAATAAGGTTTTCACCAACACATTCCCCACCAACTTACCTACAGTAGCAATATCACTTTTCAACTCAAAAGACAGTTAAGAACTAGGAAGAAAAAGAACCTCTGCAAAGCACAAAGTGAGTGGTAAAGTCAACACACTAAAACTCGTTCACTTTAAATATTTCTCTCTACTCTCTTCTTGCTTGCATGGCTTCTGAGAAGTCAGATGTAATTCCTATCTTTGCTCCTCTAGAGATAAGTTGTTTTTTTCCTCTGGCTTCTTTTACAATTTTTTCTTCATCTTTGATTTCCTGAACTTTGAATATGATATGCCTAATTTTTTTTTTTTTTTTGTATTTATCCTGCTTGGTGTTTTCCGAGCTTCACAGATCTGTGGTTTGGCATCTGACATTAATTTGGGGAAAGTCTCAGTCATTATTGCTTCAAATATTTCTTCTGCTCCTTTCTTTCTTCTCCTCTGGTATTGCAATTGCACTTATACCTCGCTTTATTGAACTTCACTTTATTGCACTTCTCAGATATTGCATTTTTTACAAGACCCTCCACCAGCAAAAAGATTACAACTTGCTGAAGGCTCAAATGATGGTTAGCTTATTTTTTTCAGCTTTAAAAGTTTTATTAATTCACTTAAAAAATAAATCCATTACATGTTAGCATAAATACCCATAACAATATAACCAGGTTTTCCAAAACAAAAGCCATTTTAGCAAGGAGAGTGGCATTGTTTTACTTTTTTATTTTTCCAGAAACCTATAAACCAGTTTGCTTTTTATTGTTTTTCATTAAAATTTTTTGCTTTTTAATTTTGTTGAGGTCAAAATAGTTTATAACACTGTGAAATTTCAGTTGTGCATTATTATTTGTCAGTACCATATAAATGTGCCCCTTGACCCCTTATGACCACCCCCAACTCCCTTGCCATCTTGTAAACACTAATCAGTTCTCTTTGTCCATTTGTTAATTTTCCACATATGAGTGAAATCATATGCTATTTGTCTTTCTCTCTGTGGCTTATTTCACTTAACATAAAACCCTCAAGGTCCACCCATGTTGTTGTGAATGGGACAATTTTTTTTTAATTTTTATTTATTTATTTCCCCCCCCAAAGCCCCAGTAGATAGTTGTATGTCATAGCTGCACATCCTTCCAGTTGCTGTACGTGGGACGTGGCCTCAGCATGGCCGGAGAAGCGGCACGTCAGTGCGCGCCCGGGATCTGAACCCAGGCCGCCAGCAGCGGAGCGCGTGCACTTAACCACTAAGCCAATTTTTTCGTTTTTATGGCTGAATAGTATTCCTTTGTATATATATACCACATCTTCTTTATCCATTCATCAGTTGATGGGCACTTGGGTTGCTTCCACATCTTGGCTATGGTGAATAATGCTGCAATGAACATAGGGGTGCATAAGTCTCTTTCAATTGTTGATTTCAATTTCCATTGATAAATACCCAGTAGTGGGATAGCTGGGTCATACGGTATTTCTATTTTTAATTTTTTGAGGAATCTCCATCCTGTTTTCCATAGTGGCTGCACCAGTTTGCATTCCCACCAGCACAGTGTACGAGGGTTCCCTTTTCTCCACATCCTCTCCAACATTTGTTATTTTTTGTCTTGGTGATTATAGCCATTCAGTGTAGTTTTGATTTGCATTTCCCTGATGATTAGTGATATTGAACATCTTTTCATGTGCCTATTGCCCATCTGCGTATCTTCCTTGGAAAAATGTCTGTTCATATCCTCTGCCCATTTTTTGATCAGGTAGTTTTTTGTTGTTGTTGAGTGGTGTGAATTCTTTATATAGTGTGGAGATTAACCCTTTGTTGGATATATGATTTGCAAATATTTTCTCCCAGTTGGTGGATTGCCTTTTATTTTTGTTCCTCATTTCCTTTGCTGTGCAGAAGCTCTTTAGTCTGATGAAGTCCCACTTGTTTATTTTTTCTTTTGTTTCCCTTGTCTGAGTACACATGGTATTCGAAAAGATAATTCTAAGACCAATGTCCAAGAGGGTGCTGCCTATATTTTCTTCTAGGAGTATTATGATTTCACGTCTTACCTTCACGTCTTTAAACCATTTTGAGTTAATTTTTGTGTATGGTGAAAGAAAATACTCTAATTTCATTCTTTTGCATGTGGCTGTGCAGTTTTCCCAACACTATTTATTTATTTATTTATTTATTTATTTTTGGTGAGGAAGATTGGCCCTGAGCTAACATCCGTTGCCAATCCTCCTCTTTTTGCTGAGGAAGATTAGCCCTGAGATAACATCAGTGCCCCTCTTCCTCTATTTTGTATATGGGATGAAACAACAGCATGGCTTGATGAGCGTTACATACATCTGCACCCGGGATCCAAACCCACAAACCCCTGGCTGCCAAAGTAGAGCGTGCGAATTCAACCACTATGCCACTGGGCCGTCCCCCCAACACAATTTATTGAAGTGACTTTCCTTTCTCCATTTTATGTTCTTAGCTCCTTTGTCAAAGATTAGCTGTCCATAAATGTGTGGTTTTATTTCTGGGCTTTGAATTCCGTTCCATTGATCTGTGTGTCTGGCTTTGTACCAGTACCATGCTGTTTTGATTACTATAGCTTTGTAGTATATTTTGAAGTCAGGGATTATGATGCCCTCAGCTTTGTTCTTTTTTCTCAGGATTCTGTTAGCTATTCGGGGTCTTTTGTTGCCCCATATGAATTTTAGGATTCTATTTCTGTGAAGAATGTCATTGGGATTCTGATTGGGATTGCACTGAATCTGTAGATTGCTTTAGGTTGTATGGACATTTTAACTATGTTCATTCTTCCAATCCATGTGCATGGAATATCTTTCCATTTCTTTATGTCATTGTCAATTTATTTCAATAATGTCTTATAGTTTTCATTGTGTAGGTCTTTCACCTCTTTGGTTAAATTTCTTCCTAGATATTTTATTCTTTTTGTTGTAGTTGTAAGTGGGATTGTATTCTTGACTTCTCTGTTAGTTTGTTATTAGAGTAAGAAATGCCACTGATTTTTCTAAGTTGATTTTGTACCCTGCAAATCTGCTGTAGTTGTTGATGATTTTTAATAGTTTCCAGATGGATTCTTTAGGGTTTTCTATATTTAAAATCATGTTGTCTGCAAAGAGGAGGAGTTTCACTTCTTCATTGCCAATTTGGATACCGTTTATTTCTTTTTCTTGCCTAATTGCTCTGGCCAAAACCTCCAGTACTATGTTGAATAATAGTGGCGAGAGTGGGCACTCTTGTCTTTTACCTGTTTTCAGAGGGATGGCTTTCAGTTTTTCCCCTTTGAGTGTGATGTTGGCTGTGGGTTTGTCATATATGGCCTTTACTATGTTGAGGTACTTTCCTTCTATACCCATTTTATTGAGAGTTTTTATCATAAATCGATGTTGGATCTTGTCAAATGCTTTCTATGCATCTATTGAGATGATCATGTGGTTATTATTCCTCATTTTGTTAATTTGGTGTATCACACTGATTGCTCTGCGGATGTTGAATCACCTGTGTCCCTGGTCTAAATCCCACTTGATCGTGGTGTATGATCTTTTTAATGTATTGTCATATTCAGTTTGCCAATATTTTGTTGAGGATTTTTGCATCTATGTTCATCAGTGATGTTGTCCTGTAATTTTCCTTCTTTGTTTTGTCATTTTCTGGCTTTGGGATCAGGGTGATGTTGGCCTCGTAAAATGTGTTAGGAAGTGTTCCGTCTTCTTCAATTTTTTGAAATAGTTTGAGAAGGGTAGGTATTAAATCTTTGAATGTTTGGTAGAATTCTCCAGAGAAGCCATCTGGTCCTGGACTTTTATTCTGGAGGAGGTATTTGATTACTGTTTCAGTCTCTTTACTTGTGATTGATCTATTCAGATTCTCTATTTCTTCTTGATTCAGTTTTGGGAGGTTGTATGAGTCTAAGAATTTAGCCATTTCTTCTAGATTGTCCAATTTGTTGGCATATAGTTTTTCATAGTATTCTCTTACAATCCTTTGTATTTCTGTGGTATCCATTGTAATTTCTCCTCTTTCATTTCTAATTTTATGTATTTGAAATTTCTCTCTTTTTGTCCTAGTGAGTCTGGCTAAGTGTTTGTCAATTTTGTTTATCTTCTCAAAGAACCAGCTCTTTGTTTCATTGATCCTTTCTACTGTTTTTTTGGTTTCAATTTCATATATTTGTGCTCTAATTTTTATTATTTCCCTCCTTCTGCTGACTTTGGGCTTTATTTGTTCTTCTTTTTCTAGCTCTGTTGGTGTAGTTCAAGATGGCTTATTTGAGATTCTTCTTGTTTGTTAAGTTGGGCCTGTATTGCTACAAATTTCCCTCTTAGGACCAATTTTGCTGCATCCCACATGAGTTGGTATGGTGTCTTTTCATATTTATTTGTCTCCAGCTATTTTTTGATTTCTCCTTTAATTTCTTCAATGATCCATTGGCTGTTCAGTAGCATGCTGTTTAGTCTCCACCTATTTATGACTTTCTCAACTTTTTTCTTGTAGTTGATTTCTAGTTTCATAGCATTATGATTGGAAAAGATGATTGATATGGTTTCAATCTTCTTAAATTTATTGAGGCTTGCCTTGTTTCCCCACATATGGTCTATCCTTGAGAATGTTCCATGTGCACTTCAGAAGAATGTGTAATCTGTTGTATTTGGATGGAGTATTCTATATATATCTACTAAAGTCCATCTGGTCTAGTTTTTCATTTAATTCCACTATTTCCTTACTGAACTTCTGTCTGGATGATCTATCCATTGATGTAAGTGGTGTGCCAAGGTCCCCTACTATTATTGTATTGTTGTTAATATCTCCTTTTACATTTGTTAATAGTTGCTTTATGTACTTCGGTGCTGCTGCATTGGGTGCACACACATTTATAAGTGTTACGTCTTCTTGGTGGAGTGTCACTTTTATCATCATATACTGCTCCTCTGTCTCTTATTGCCTGTTTTATCATGAAATCTACTTTGTCTGATATAAGTATGGCAGCACCTGCTTTCTTTTGTTGCCATTAGCTTGGAGTATTTTCTTCCATCCCTTCACTCTGAGCCTGTGTTTGTCTTTAGAGCTGTGTTTCCTGGAGGCAGCATATTGTTGGGTATTGTTTTTTAATCCATCCAGCCACTTGTCTTTTGATTGGAGAATTCAATCCATTTACAGTTAGAGTGATTATTGATATATAAGGGCTTAATGCTGCCATTTTATCACTTGTTTTCCCGTTATTCTGTATTTCCCGTTTCTCATCCCATGTATTTCGGACTGCCAATTCAGTTTGATAGTTCTCTATGATGGTTTTCTCATTGTTTATCATGTGTCTCTGTTCTGATTGTTTGTTTAGTGGTTACCATGAGGTTTGTACAAAAAATCTTATAGATAAGATAGTCCATTTTTTGATAGCCTCTTAGTTCCTTAGTCTAAGGTGGTTTCATCCCTTTCCTCTTCCCCTTCTAAGTTATTGTTGTCACGACTTATTCCATTTTGTGAGTTTGTGGTTAAGAGATTATAGTTATTTTTGATGTTTTCTTTCCCTTTGTCTTTAATGTTAAAATTGTTTGCTAGCCTGTTCTGATAGAGAGTTGCAATTTTCTGATTTTGTCTGCCTATTTATCTCCTTGCTCAAGGCTTTGTAAACTCCTTTTCTTTTCCAGGTATGAGGGCCTTCTTGGTCATTTCTTGGGGGTGGGGGGTCTTGTGGCCATGAACTCCCTCAGCTTTTGTCTATCTGGGAAAGTTTTTATTTCTCCATCATATCTGAAGGATATTTTTGCTGGCTAGAGTATTCTTGACTGAAAGTTTTTGTCTTTCAGAATTTTGAATATGTCATTCCACTCTCTCCTAACCTGTAAGCTTTCTGGTGAGAAATCTGATGAAACCCTGATAGGAGTTCCTTTGTATGTTATTTTCTTCTGACATGCTGCCATTAATATTTTTTCTTTGCCATTGACACTTTGCCAGTTTTACTAATATATGCCTTGGAGAAGTCTTTTTACATTGATGTAATTAGGAGTTCTATTAGCTTCTTTTACTGGCAATTCCAGCTCCTTCCCCAGGTTTGGGAAGTTCTCAGCTACTATTTCTTTGAACACACTTTCTGCTCCTTTCTCTCTCTTTACTCCCTCTGGAATAACTATAATCCTTATGTTGCATTTCCTAATTTAGTCGGATACTTCTTGGAGAATTTCTTCATTTCTTCTTAGTGTTAGTTCTGTCTCCACCTCCATCTGAAGCATTTCTATATTTCTGTCCTCCAAGTTGCTAATTCTGTCCTCCATAATATCAGCTCTGTTATTCAAGGACTCCAGACTTTTCTTTATCTCATTCATTGTGTGTTTCATCTCTAACGTTTCTGATTGGTTTTTCTTTACGGTTTCAGTTTCTTTCGTGAAGAATCCTCTCTGTTCATTAATTTTGTTTTTTATTTCGTTCAACTGTCTTTCCAAATTCTCTTGTAACTCACTGAGTTTTTTTATGATAGCTATTTTGAATTCTCTGTCATTAAGACTTAAATTTCTGTGGCTTCAGGATTGATTTCTGGGTGCCAGTCATTTTCCTTGTGGTCTGGAGTATTAATATATTTCTTCATAGTACTTGATGGGGTGGATTTATGCCTTCGCAAAGTGGTAGTTTCTGGTCGCAGATTCCACCTGCCGCCACTGGGGAAGGGGGGGCAGGAGCTGTGTATTCTGACCCTGCCGCAATCCCTGGCATCTGTGCCTGTCCTTTGGAATCTATGTTGACAGGGCCTGTCATTGCCCACCCACCGCTGCTGCTTTACAAACATATGCACATGTGCTCTGGTGAAGGTCCCTTGCTCTGACCAACTGGCTGAGCTGGTGTGCCGGGTGGGGTAGGGGCGCTTTCACTCACGTGCACAATCCTGGGGGCATTCCTGCTCCGCCCTCCCTATCTGCCCTCCTGGGGTACTGGCCTGATGAAGACACCCTTGCAATTGCTTGGCCTCCTCTGTGTGAGGCTTTCCCACAGCTGGGAGGCAACTCGGAGAGCAAAGGCGTTCCTGCAGAGAGCTGCCCCCTCCCCCTTCTCCTTGCAGAGCCACTCGCAGACCTGTGCCCTAGATTGCTGCTGGGGAGGGAGAGGAGATCCCCTTACCTCCTTCCACTTCCTGATGGGGGTCCAGCATCTCCACCTTCAGACATATGGCTGTGTGGGTCTCTCAGATGTCTATTGTGTTGTGTGAATGTCCTCTGTTGGCTTATGAATGTTCTTTTCACTGTATCTTAGGGGGCAGAGTCTAAGGGAAGGCTCACTTCACCATGATGCTGACGTCACTCTCCTCTGGTTAGCAATTTTGGCAATAAAATATTTTGAATTAAGGTATGTACATCGTTTTGTTAGACATAATGCTATTGCACAATTAACAGCCTACAGTATAGTGTAAACATAACTTTTACATGCACTGGTAAACGAAAACAATTCATGTTACTCGCTCCATTGTGATATTCGCTTTATTGTTGTGGTCCAGAACCAAAGCTGCAATATCTCCAAGGTACACCTGGACCTGTACATTATACCTGTTATAGTTGTCCCACAGTTCTTGAATATTCTATTCTGATTTTTTTCAGTCCTTTTTCTCTTTACTTGTCAATTTTACAAGTTTATTGTCATATTCTCAAACTCAGAGTCTTTCCTCAGCCCTGTCCAGTCTAATAATGAGCCTATCAAAGGCATTCTTCATCTCTGTTAGTCTTTCTCTACCTCTAGCATTTCTCTTGATTTCTTCTTGGAACTTCCATCACTCTGCTTACCTTATCCATCTGTTTTTGCACATTGTCTACTTTTTCATTAAAGCCCTTAAAATATTGTTTTTTTTGAGGAAGATTGGCCCCGTGCTAACATCTGTTGCCAATCTTCCTCTTTTTCTTTTTTCTCCCCAAAGCCCCAGTACATAGTTGTATATCATAGATGTAGAGTTGTAGCTCTTCTATGTGGGACGCCATCTCAGCATGGCTTGATGAGCAGTGAGCAGGTCCACGCCCAGGATCCAAACTGGTGAACTCTGGCCCATGAAGCGGAACATGCAAACTTAACTGCTGCGCCACCAGGCCGGCCCAAGCCCTTAAAATATTAATCATAGTTTTTTAGAATTCCTGGTCTGATAATTCCAACATTCCTTCTTTTACTCTGAATGGTCTGGGAAGCCACAAAGAGGGTTTCAAGGATAGGGTTGACACATCCGACCTAAATTTTAACAGGATCACACTGGTTGGTGTGTTAAGAACAGACTGCAGGGTCAGAAAGGTAGAAGCTGAGACCAAGTAGCAGCCAACTGCAGTCTTCCATGTGAGAGACGTTGATGGCTTGAGTCATGCTGACAGCGGTGGAGGTGGTGAGAGATCAGATTCTGTTATATTTTGAAGGGAGATCTGAAAATATTTGTCCAAGGATTGGAAGTAGGGTATAAGAAATTAAAAGGCAATACAAGATTTTTGGCCTGAGCATTAACTGAGATGCAGAAGAAAAAAACAGGGCAGGTGTTAAGAGTTTAGTTTTGACTCTTCTTGGTGCTGATGAGGTTTCCAAGCAGTGATGTAAAGTAGGCAGGTGGAGAATGAGCTGTAGTTCAACAGAGAGGTCCAGTCTACAGATCTAAATTTGAAAGACAGTAGCTTGTTTCAATCCATGTTACTAGAAGAGAATACAAGGGAGTAAGTGTAGACAGAGAAAGTGAGATTCCATAGACTCAGCCTTGGGAGCATGTCAATATGAAGAGGTCTAGATAACAAGAGGGGAACAGTCAAGCAGTCTGAGAAGGACAAGCTGTGAAAAAGTAGAGAACCAGGGAGGATGGTGGTCTAGAATGACATATTCACTCGTATATCGAGGGCAACCCACAGGTACAGTAAGTAGAGGACTAAGAACTGACCCTGGTGACTTTGACAAGGGTGGGTTTGGTGTAGTGGTAGAGGTGAGAGCTCAGCACCCAGCACATAATTCACTCAAAACTTCCTTGTTTAAAGAGTAAATGACAAACACTCAGTAGTGCTCATACCATGCACCTCTAAACATGGCTTCACCCATGTATCACTAAACACAGTAGCGCACATGCACGCACACACACACACACCACGTACCACCCGGGTAAGCTATGACTACAAAAGACCCCTTCTCCCCAGACAAGGTTGCCCGGCTTGGTCTGAGGAAGAGTGTCCCAAGGTGAAGGAGAGAGAGAAGAATGGGGTCCTCTCTGCAGGTGTCTTAGTCAGCTCGGGCTGCTATAACAAAATACCATACACTGGGGGTTTAAACAAACACTTAGTTCTAGAGTCCTGGAGGCTGGGCATTCCAAGATCAATGTGTCAGCAGATCTGGTGACTGGTGAGTGCCCTCTTCCTGGTTTGTAGATGGCTGTCTTCTCATTATGTCTTCACATGACCTTTCCTTGGAGCATGCACTTGGAGAGAGAGAGCATTTATGTCTTTCCCTCTTTTCATAAGGGCATTGATTCCATCATAAGGGCCTCACCCTTATGACCTAACCTAACCATAATTACCTCCCAAAGACCCTACCTCAAAATACTGTCACATTGGGGATGAGAGCTTCAACAGATGAATTTGGGGGGACACAAACATTCAGTCCACAGCAGCAGGCTTGGGGCACACATGCTGGTGAACTCGAGCAGCCACTCTGCCCCTCATTCAGCTGTCCTTGGTTCCAAAAGCCTCCACTGACACATCACAGCAAAGTCTAGCTCAATTTTCCAAGCCCTTTCTCCCAGGCCCAGTCAGACTCGAGGTGGGCTGGGTAGCTCTGTGTATACCATGTCAAGATATGCAGGCCAGAAGGTAAAGAAACAAGGTGAGAAAAGAGAACTCACATTTAGTCATGGGACTGCAGCCCATATCAACGGTGACTGTCATGGCCCAGGCTATTTACTAAAGTCTGAGTGGGGCAAAAATGAGAGGCACAATTCACTAGGGCAGCATACTGTGTCCCAAAAATCAGACAGTGAGGTGGGGCCAGAGCATTTGAAGGCCCAAAGGTTTGAAGGTTCCCCTCTATGGGCTGCCTTCATCTGTTTTAAAGGTACGTGTTATGGGTTGAATTTTTACCTTTCCAAAAAAGATATATTAGAATCCTAACCCCCAGTTAACCCCTAATCCTCAGAATGTGATCTTATTTGGAGAGAGGGTCTTTATAGAGGTGATCACATTAAAATGAGGTCACTCAGGTGGGCCCTAACCCAACATCACTGGTGTCCTTATAAAAAGGGGACATTTGGACACATAGACATGCCTAGAGGGAGAATGTCATAGAAGATGAAGATAGAGACCAAGGTGATGAATCTACAAGTCAAGGAATACCAGAGATTTCCAGCAAACCACCAGGAGCTGGGAGAGAGGCTGGAACAGATTCTCCCTCACAGCCTCAAAAGGAACCAACCCCACCAACATCTTGATCTTGGACTTGTGGCCTCCAGAACTGGGAGAGAATAAGCTTCTGTTGTTTAAGCCCCCAGTCTGTGGTCCTTTGATACCGCCCTTGCAGACTAATACAGTACCATTTCCTCCCTTTCTCCTTCCTGCTCTTCCTTCCACGTTTCTCTTCCTTGCATTTTGGGCTACCTCTGCTTCCAATCCAGACATACCCAGAGCACCCATCTCCTCACCCTTATTCATTCATTAATTTCCCAAATATTACTGAGGACTACTATAGACCACAACATTATGCAAATAACCTCAGAGAGGCATATAAAGGGCTCAAGGAGGTGCTGACAGTCCTACGGCAAAGGAAGCGGGCCAAGCTGGGCAACAAGTGCTGAAACAAGTTTGAAGCACCGTACAAATTATTCTGTTTTAAGGTCAAATGTATCAAAGCATAACCTGTAATGAGAGTATTAATTTGCATTTTGCAAGTAATTTGCATAGCAATTAATCATATATCTATTGGAAATTGAATACTTTCACCAAATTAGTCTTTATAGCCATGACATAAATCGTAATAAATGACTTTGCAAATATATGTACAAAACACCTCATGTTTTTGCTGAAGAATAACTTAAGAAAGACCTAATTCAAGTGTTTTTCTATGTCTCAGAATAGAGCCAAAATTATGGTCACTGTCACCACTTTTCTTCAAGCTAACTATTACCTGATTTGGTATTATATAAAATGTGGCACAGGAATATTATTTTAGAGTACTGGTTGTATAGATAATTGTCATCCTACAAATCAGTATAATGTCACTAAACCCCATATTTGGTTCACTGAGCAAGAAAAAAAAATGATTAGAGCCATCATAATCTAGATACACAAAGTAGAAAATGTAAGAAAACCAAACCAAACTGGTTGCTAATAACCTGGCTGGATTATAACAACTCAAATTAGCAGGAACACAACTACAGTAACACAAGTTAGACACCATTATGTGAGAATGGGCTAACCCTTTGTCGGCAGAAAAATAATTTTGCTGTTACACAAATTACTCCAAATGTCTAACCCGTAAGAAGAAATACAGTAAAAAGAAATACTTCATAACTCTTTCCAGAAAACTTGATCTTACATGCTATTTAAAACTCTAAGTAATATTTAAGTGCAAAAGAGTTCCTGGACCCAAGTCCAACGTGTGCGTGGAGGCCTCCCCACACCAACAAGCAGTCCTCAGATGCCAGCAGCGTGTCTTGAGAACTTACCTCAATTCTGACACTATCTACCTGGAGACAGAATCAGATCCCACAGGTAAACGGCTCAGTCCCACAACCACCCTCCATTTTAGACACCAATCACAAGTCCAGGTTGTACTGTACTTCTGACCAACTGGCTATAAATCAGAGGTTACCGTCCTCGGATTCGATTAGTTTGCTAGAACGACTCACAGAAATCAAGAAAACCAGTTTACTCACCAGATTATCAATTTATTACAAAGGATATTAAAGGATACAACTCAACAGCCAGATGAAGAGATACATAGGGCAAGGTCTAGAACAAAGTTGCTTCTGTCCTCCTGGAGCCTGTGGCCTGGCGTGTGGAAGCATTCTGGCTCCCCAGTATGGAAGCTCTCGAAAAAGGGCAAAAGAGTTGTCCTTTTCAGTTTTTATGGAGGCTTCATCATGGAGTCATGATTGACTAAGTCTTTGGCCACTGGCAATTGATTCAGCCTCAACCCCTGCCCTCCCCTAAATCAGGAAATAGGACTCAAAAGTTCCAATCCTTTGATCACATGGCTGGTTCTCCTGGCAAACAGTCCTCACCCACGGGTGAGGTCCAAAAATTCACCTCATTAACATAAACAAGACACTTTTATCACTCTCAACACTTAGGAAATTCCAAGGGTTTTGGGAGCTGTGAGCCAGGAACTGTGGATGAAGACGAAATATACCTGAGAAATATATATTTCGGTCACCCGAATGACCAAATATATATTTCTTATAAATCACAATATCACACTAAGTCTACTCTCTAAATTCATTCAAATGTTTTTTATAAAAAATGTTACATTTAAAATACTGTGAAAGGTGACATGAGTGGAGCCATATTAAAATAGAGCCAGAACAGCCATTTCAAAGGAACTGCCTTGCACGTCTTGTTTTCTATATCTTCCAAACCGGACCAAACCTCCAACATTCCAAGAACTCAGTAAGGACAAGAATATCCTGTTTGTAAGGACTGATGAAACTGGGCTTTGCTGATGACCAGATCACTAACCAGTCTATGAAGCACAAGCCTAGCCCGGCCTCATCCAGCACCAATGAATTCTTCTTTAATACAACTTACCTCATCTCCTCCCTTTTTCCCATAAAAACCCTGAACCTCTCTCCTTAATTGGGACACTATTTGTGTTTCTACCTGAATCTGTGCTCCCCGAATTGCAATTCTTTGATTCCAAATAAACTCTTTGCCTCTTACTGGTTTCTGTTTCTGTAGGTTGACAATATTAACCAATGGAACTATTACGATTATAATTTATCTTCCTTTCTGTATTTATGTTACTATAATATTCAAATTAATGAATGGATAATGCAAAATGAAGAAATTGAATGCTCTTTGTACACAACCTCAACTACCTAACATTTCTATGAGGTAAGCAACCATTAAAAATAATTTTACAAACCAGAGAAATGAAGTCTTGAAGGATCCAGTGTCCCTCAGGTGATAGAGTGAATGCCCTGGAAAACAGCACATCTTGGAGACTGGCTAAGACAGTTGGACAACTCTTTGCCCCTCCCCAAAGGTATCACGGTTCATCTCTAATCTTTTAAATCCAAGTTTAGCAAAGAAAAGATTCCTTTGAACTAATTTAATTTTGAAAATGCTTCTGCACTGATGATAAGATATAAACGAAGCACAAGCCTACCTGCTTCAAATCATTTTGTTTCAAATCATTTCTACCTATGTTCAAAAATGAATATAAATTACCAATATTGCAGTTTTCCCCAATCTTTCTTGCTCATGTTCAGTTGGCATTATTATAGTTAGCGGTAAGCACAGTTCTGGAAACCTTTATATAATATACACATCTTATAGGTATACAGCTTCTCGGACAATAAAGGCATTTGAAAAGGCACAATATGATTAGAGCAGAGGACCTGAAGCTAGGCTTGGGTTTAATCTGCACCCAATCATTTACTTGCTACGTGAACTAGGGCAAGCTATTAACTTCTCTGTGCCTTTGTTTTTTTTTAATCTGCAAATAGAACTGCTAAAACTACCTTTTCAGAGGGTTATCAGGATTAAATGAATTATTACATAAAAACACTTAACACAGTGCTTTGTACATTTCAAATACTCAAATATTAGCTATTATGATTATATAAGACTATGGAGCCAAGAGAAAGAATGAGAAAAAAATTAAGGAAAAAAAATGAAAAGCAGAAGTAGCAAAATACATACCAAAAAAAAAAAAAATCAAATTAAATGTAAACACGGACTAAAACTTAAACTCTAGAAGAATGAGATCATTAGACCGGATAAACTACCAAAATCCAGCTGTATGCTGTTTACAAGACACTTGAAACATTCAAAAAAACACACCCAAAAGCTGGGGAAAAGACACAAATTAGCAAAGAGAAAGTAAATCTAGTAACAGACATATCAGATGAAAATACAATTTAAAGCAAGTGCATTGGTAGAGATAGAGATGTACCTTACATAACAATTTATAAAATAATAACCCCCAAGAAGATACCAAAATCATTAACTTGTAAACACTTAACATTGCCTTGAAATAAACAAAAATCGACCAAATTGGGAAAAGCAAATTTGAAAAATCTACAGCCTTAGGGGGAGATTTTATCAAGCCTTTATCAGAAACTGATAGATCAAGCAGACAAAAGGCAATAAGAATACAGGCTATTTATATAATAAAACCAACAAGCTTGAACTAATAGATAATTGTACAAGATCTTACCCAGCACATAGAAAACATATAATCTTCTTAAGAACAGGTAAAACATCTACAAAAATTGACCATATACCAGGTCACAAAGTATATTTCAACAAATATCAAAATACTGATATCATTAAAACCATGTCATCTGACCACAGATAATTACATTACCAAAAATAAAAAAGATCTTTTTTTTTTTTTTTTGTGAGGAAGATCAGCCCTGAGCTAACATCCATGCTAATCCTCCTCTTCTTGCTGAGGAAGACCGGCTCTGAGCTAACATCTATTGCCAATCCTCCTCCTTTTTTTTTTTCCCCCCGAAGCCCCAGTAGATAGTTGTATGTCATAGTTGCACATCCTTCTAGTTGCTGTATGTGGGACACGGCCTCAGCATGGCCAGAGAAGTGGTGCGTCGGTGCGCACCCGGGATCCGAACCCGGGCCGCCAGCAGCAGAGCGCGTGCACTTAACCGCTAAGCCATGGGGCCGGCCCAAAAAGATTGTTTTAAAAGGTGCCATATGTTTGGAATTTTTTAAAAATCACACTCAAATAATCAAGGCTTAAAAAAGAAATCCCAATGAAAATTACTAAATATAACTGAAACGAAAGAACTACATTAAAAAATTTGTAGGCTGCTACTAAGCAATACTTCAAGGTTAATTTGTAGTCTTAAATTTGTGTGTTATAAAACAAGAAAGTTGGGCCCAGCCTGGTGGCCGAGTGCTTCCAGTTCCATGCCTTCCACTTCGGTGGCCCGGGTTCATGGGTTCGGATCCCAGGTGCAGACCTACTCCACTCAACAGCCATGCTGTGGCGGTGTCTCACATACAAAATAGAGGAAGACTGGCATGGATGTTCGCTCAGGGACAATCTTCTTCAAGCAAAAAAAGAGGAGGATTGGAAACAGATGTTAGCTTAGGGTGAATCCTCCTTGGAAAAAAACAAAACAAAAAACAAGAAAGTTTAGGGGCTGGCCCTGGTTAAGTTCGGCAGCCCAGGTTTGGTTCCCAGGTATAGACCTACACCACTTGTCAGAAGTCATGCTGTGGTGGCAACCCACATACAGAAGAGAGGAAGACTGGCACAGATGTTAGCTCAGGGCGAATCTTCCTCAGCGAAAAACAAAAGAAAAACAAGAAAGTTTAAAAAGGAATGCGTTGGGCCGGCCCCGTGGCTTAGCGGTTAAGTGCGCACGCTCCGCTACTGGCGGCCCAGGTTCGGATCCTGGGCGCGCACTGATGCACCGCTTGTCCGGCCATGCTGAGGCCGCATCCCACATACAGCAACTAGAAGGATGTACAGCTATGACATACAACTATCTACTGGGGCTTTGGGGAAAAAAAATAAATAAATAAAAATTAAAAAAAAAAAAAAGGAATGCGTTAAGCATTCAACTCAAGAAGCTAGAAGCAAATTAAAATAAAATAATAATATAAGCAGAAATTAATAAAACAGAAGACAAATATACAATAGAGAAGAGCGTATGAAACCAAAACCTAGTTCATTGAAAAGATTAATAAATAGAAAAATCTTTTGCAAGTCTAATAAAAGTCACCCACAAATAATATTGCAAATGAAAAAGATCACAACTCTAATTGTAAAAATAGTAATGTTACAAATAACATTTATGCCAAATAAATTTGAAAACTTAGATGAAAATAATTTTCTCAACAAACAGAAATTACCAAACTTGACTCAAGAAAAAACAGGAATCTTGACTATCACATTAAGTATTAAAGAAACTAAACTGATGATAAAAAGAACCATCCCCATCCCTGCTTCTAAGGGGGGGAAAAAGACACCAAGCCCAGGCAGTTTCAAAGGCAACGTTCACCAATCTTTAAGGAACAGAGAGCACTATCTTATAAAAAAGTTTCCTTAAAAAAAATACTTTTGGAGCCAGCCCCATGGCTTAGCGGTTAAGTCTCGCACTCCATTACTGGTAGCCCGGGTTAGGATCCTGGGTGCACACAGACGCACCGCTTGGGCCATGCTGAGGCCGCGTCCCACATACAGCAACTAGAAGGATATGCAACTATGACATACAACTATCTACTGGGGCTTTGAGGAGAAAAAGGGGAAAAAAGGAGGAGGATTGGCAATAGATGTTAGCTCAGGGCCGGTCTTCCTCAGCAAAAAGAGGAGGATTGGCATGGATGTTAGCTCAGGGCTGATCTTCCTCACAAAAAAAAAAAAAAAAAAAGAACAGGTCCACACAAACACAAAAGTTCTTCATTTATACAACAAAAATTCATTACATAGCTCGAGTATGGGAACAAATTAAGTGCAATGAAGGAAACAAAAACGTTGGCTACTATACCTCTGGAATCAAAGGGTTTATAAGCTACTTCTAGAAACTCCTTGCAACCAAAAATCCCGGAGAGGAAGCCTCAGCAAGAGAGCACTGATGATAACTGGAATATTAACTCTGCTTCAGGTGCTAAACAAACTGGTAAGTAACCCGATAGCCTGAAATCAGAATGGAATTGCTATATAAGACCAAGTCCACATGAAATCATATACATATGATTTACATATATATGTATACGTACATATCATATATTCCTTCCTCTGCATTTATGCCACCAACTTCTCCAAGAGATAAAATGGGGTTTAAGTCTCCTCAGAAGTATGATGTGAAACAACTTATGCTTATTATTTAAAGTGATTAAAAGTATAAATTGCTTAACAAATGGATTACACAGGGGGAAAAAATCCTAAATTTAAAAAAAAGTAGTGGTTTTTGTGTTTTATTTCATTAACAATATGATCATTTCATGCTTCCTTCAAGTGTGCCTGGCATAGTGACACACAAACTTGTTCAATGCAGCATCATCTGCCAACATTCCTGAAAAGGAGGAAGGTTCTAACCATCTTCTGTTTGAGATCAAAAAGAGAGAGATTGATTTTATTTATCCACTCAAATAAATCTGGAAAATGACTGGACTCACTTATTAAACCAACATTGCAATTGCCCGGACAAACATATAACTATTGTGATATGTCCACTCATTTCAAAATTTAATTTTCTAAAACATGAGCCAGAGAGACTAGGTGAGGAGCTAGCCATGAACAGACATGCGTCCAAGAAGACATTTCTGGGAAATACTCTACAAGCTTCTAAAGCAAATAAACACAGAGTTTTCAACTTGGGAAAATAGCTCTAAATTGTAACCAACACTCAGCATATATTCACATCTCTCTGATATTTCATACTCAACTTCTCTAAGCATTAACCACACTGATATAGCAACGCTCTTTGAATACAGGAGTAAACACTCTCTGCTGACCAGGGGCACACGTTGTAAGAGTCATACACCAGGAGTTAACACCTTAGAGGAACAAAAAATAAAACTCCTTTGAAACTATCACTGCAGTCCTAGGCTTTAGGGTAGAAAATACTGGTTTCATGTTATTTAGCACTTACAGAGCACTTATGTTTACATCGTTATCTCATCTCTACGGCATTATAAGGCAGTCTGGTTGATACACTATTCCTCTTGAACATTATACCCAGATTGAAGGTAGAGTGGAATGAACACAGGTTTAGCCTTGGTCAGACCTGATTTCCATGGAGGATGATTCACTTCTATGACCAATCTGGACTTCAGAGTAAGGGACACTAGGCACCACCAGTGCTCCACTGAAACAGATGTGAAGAGGGCATACTGCTCTGAGGACTCCCTACTGCCTTAACAGAAAATAAGACCCAGTTCTCTTCCCACCCATCCTCAGTTCTTCCATTCAAAATAACTTGAGTAGTGCACAAAAATATTGAGAAGATGAGATCTCTATTTTTAACTTTTAATATGAGAAACATTTTCACAAAATAAAAGTTCATTACTACTTAATTTCAGATCCTCCCATTTAAACCCTAACGTCGGTATCTAATTCTCTGCACCACTCACTGTTCCTTCAAGAACTACTATACAATGTTTCTGACTCAGGGTCTCCAAGGTGTTGAGAAACCAGTACTTCTAATCAAGACCTTTCCTCCAGAGGCACTTAGGACACAAATGGGAAGGAGGGAAGCTTAAAAAGGAAATGAAAACCAAACATCTAAAATATGTGTGTTCCAGATCAATTTCTCTCACAGAACATTATTCACTATTCCAATCACAAGAAGAATTTATTGATGCTTTTCAACAGCATCCCACATCACCCAGGAGCACCACTTTGTCGACATCTGTGCCCAGGATGGACCCCTGAAGCCCTGGTGGACTGGGCATAAAATACTCCTTCTAGATTGTCTTTAACCACGCTGCGCTGGCTAGTTTGGCCCCTACAGCCGGAATTTACTCTGTTCCAAGCACAAAAACGAAGCAGCTGCTCCATCACCGACTCCTAAGAAAGAAGGGGCTAAAAGAACTATGGGTGGGCAGCTCTGTGTCAGCTCTATGATCTCTTGGGAGGCAAGAGAGGGACACGCAGTCTGAGACAGAGGACTCTACTTAGGGGTCTCTGAGCAGAAGGACTGGGCCAACTGCTGCTTTTACACTGATATAAGGGTGAATTGTTACTAGTTTAATCTGTCACTGGGTCGTGCTAAAACCCACCCTACACACCATAAAGCTTCAGATCAAACCTCAAAACCAAGAAGCTATGTTAAGGGCCGGCCCCGTGGCTTAGCGGTTAAGTGCGTGCGCTCCGCTGCTGGCGGCCCGGGTTCGGATCCCGGGTGCGCATTGACTCACGGCTTCTCCGGCCATGCTAAGGCCTAGTCCCACATACATCAACTAGAAGGATGTGCAACTATGACATACGACTATCTACTGGGGCTTTGGGGGAAAAAAATAAATAAATAAAAATTATTAAAAGAAGCTATGTTAAAATAACAGCCTGAAAACACGAATGGAAGGTTCTCGCCCAGGGTAGTTTACAGAATTCTCTTCTTCCTCCTTTAAAGACCACAAAGGCATGGTTCCCTTTTGCTGGCTTCACTCGGTGGTCCGGCTTCCGCCTTCTCTGGACAGGACACTGCTCGGCTGGCGCTGAAGCGACACTGTGACTCGAGGTTGCCGGGACAGAGCAGGACTCGAAACCAGGCTCAAACTAACAAGCGCAGAGCGCAAACTACCTTCACTTGGGTCTGGAGGTGCTGAAGGGGGTGCAGAGAGGGGACAGAACAGCCTACGCCTTAGGGCGGCCTAAGCTGACCACTCGCTGACCGACTACTCCCAAGAGTGAGGCAGCGCGGACCCTGGGTCGGGGTTCCGCGGGAGATCGGGATTCCGGTCAGGGTTGCGGTTCCTGGGAGATTCTGGGTTTTGCAGGGGGTAGGGATTCCGCTGGGGATCAGGGTTCCAGTCAGGGTCGGGGCTCCTCGGAGGTTCTGGGTCACGCAGGGGGCCGGGGTTCCGTGGGGGATCAGGGTTCCGGTCAGGGTCGTGGTTCCTCGGGGGTTCTGGGTTTTGCAGGGGGCCGGGGTTCCGCGGGGCATCGGGGTTTTCGTGAAGGTCACGGTTCCTCGGAGGTTCTGGGTCATCCACGGGGTCGAAGTTTCCCGGTAGGGTCGGGAGGCGCGATAGACTCACCCTGGCGCGCTTTCAGCAGCACCGAGTTGGCCAAGAGGTTCTCAAGCTCCATGGATCGCCGACGCCGACGCCGCCGCCGCCGCGACCGCGCTCGGCGGGCACGAGGAGCCGGGGGACGGGGAAGAGCCGCCGCCTCCGCGCATCGCCCGCCCGGCGCCACCCGCCCGTCGAGCCCCACGCTGGGCCCGGAGGAGCCGCCCCGCCGCCGCCGCCGCCGCCACGGCCACCACCAGCGCTGCCGCCTCCGGGCCCGCCGCCGCCGCCGCGGACGCTGCTGGCGCCGGCGCCGGCCGGGGGAGAGCTCGCCCTCGCCGCCGGGGGACTCCAGCGGGGGTGTAGGCACGGCGAGGGGCGCCGGCAGCCGGGCCGCCGCGGGTCTCCGCGGTCACCGCCGCCGCGCCGTGGCCCGGGCTCGTGGCCCCATGGGCCACGCCTCGCGCGCGCAACTCGCTCCTCAGCGTCCGGCTCCCGGCTGCCCGAGTGTCCGCCGGGCCCCACTCCAGGGAATGGCTCACGGGCAGGGCCGCCCCTGGCGGCGACGGCTACTGCCGCCACCGCCGCCGCCGCCGCCAACGGCTCCCCGGAGGAGGGAGCGCACGCGCCCCTCACCGAGGCGCCCTGAGGCGGGTGCGGCGCCGCTCCAGGCACTACAGCTCCCGGCAGGCCGCGCGCAGGAAGGAAGCGACGGATCGGGAGAGCGCGGCCAACTGGGAGTTGTAGTCGCCTGGGCTGTAAGCGAGTAGGCTAAGCCGGAGCGTGTAGGTGTTTTACCATCTTGTCTACTTCTCGCGGGTTCAGTTATCGCGAGACGAGGGCGGGGCGGGCCCTGGCCCCCAACGTGTTCCCTGAGGGAAGCTGCTCTCGGGCCGGCTTCTTGAGCCGCTGGCTTTCCTCCTCGTCTCCGAGGCCGTGGGGAATTGGGCGCCTTGGGGCGCGGCGAGTGTGCGCCATGGGCAAGGCCAGGTCGGCTGGGGCGCACAGGAAGGCCCCCGGGGCTCCGGCGGGACTGCGGGGCGGCCGGGCGAGGCCCAACCCCAACCCGTTCGAAGTGAAAATCAACAGGCAGAAGTTCCAGGTCCTGGGCCGGAAGACGCGCCACGACGTGGGGCTGCCCGGGGTGTCGCGCGCGCGGGCCATCCAGAAGGTAAGCGGGGCGCGCGCCCGCCGGGCCCTCCCGGGGCAGGGGTGTCCCCTTCACCCGGCCGGGGGTCTTCAGGGACGGCGCCTAACCCTGCGGCGGGCATCGAAAGGGATGCTCGTGCTCGCCAGCCAGGCTGCTCCTAACCCCCCGCCCGCCGCCCTGCCCCCGGCCCCGCCCCGCCCCTGGGCGGCGGTGCTCCTCCCGGACCTGACCACCACGCGCCTCTGCCTTTTGAACCTGTCCTGGCGTGGCGCAGACTCCGGCTTGCCAGGGTTTGGACCACACGCTGGCTACCCTCGAGGCCTTGGGCAAGCTGCGTACTTCTCTGTGCTTCAGTTACCTCGTCTGTAAAACGGACATCATGATAGTACTTATGTCCTAGGGATGCTGGGAGAATTACATGTGTTCATTTAAAGTCTTTAGGACAGTGCCTGGCGCAGTTAATCTGTTGTATGTCGTATATATCATTTGTCAGTTACACTGTTTTTGGTATCTTCGTGCTTCTGCTTTTGCGTGGGCTGGAATGACCTTCCCCTGGAAAACTCCTGCCCCTCTTCCGAGACCCAGCACACACGTGTGTTTCCTTGTGACTCCTTTCCCAACTCCCTCAGGTGCCGTGGCACCTGTACCTACCTGTCATGACCTCTCTTCGTTGAGACTTTGAGCTCTACTGGTTTGAGGACCATGGATCTTTTTCTTCACAGGATAAGGTGTTACACAGGATGCTCAATAGATGTTTGAAGAATGAGTGTCTCTCTCCTTTGAAGCACATGACCTTGTCCCTTGCGGGGTAACTGAAATGCCCCCTTCCGTGGAAAGTCTCATAGCTTCTATCTTTCCTGTGCTTATGGTTCTGGAATATTCTATACCTTTCAAATTTAGTTCGACAAATTCTATATGCAGCTTCTGAGACATGTTCATTGGTTTGTTTAACGATATTTATTGTTACTCTGAGGAAGATACATCGTTAGTAGGTTGGTGAAAAATTTACAGCACAGGAAGTGGGCCGGCCCCGTGGCTCAGCGGTTGAGTGCGCGTGCTCCGCTGCTGGTGGCCCGGGTTCGGATCCTGGGCGCGCACCGACGCATCGCTTCTCCGGCCATGCTGAGGCCGCGTCCCACATACAGCAACTAGAAGGATGTGCAGCTGTGACATACAACTATCTACTGGGGCTTTGGGGGGAAAAATAAATAAATAAATAATTAAAAAAATAAATAAATAAAAATAAAGCACAGGAAGGACAAGTAGATTTCCTAAGGTCCCACAAGTGGTAAAGGCCGGGGCTTGCACTTGGCTTGAATGTCTGTGAAGCCTTTCTGCTCCAGTGAGCACTTAGGTTTAAGCTCTGTTCTAGCTCCTAGGAGAAAAAGGTAAATTAAGATGTGGCCCCTGCCTTCAAGGGCTGATCATCTGTATTCCGTCACACAGTGTGCAATCCGATTGATCTTCGAATTGAATCAAATGTCATCCTCATTGCAAGGAGCTGACAGTATGTATAGTAGACAAGACAGACTTACAACGGACTTTCCTGAGTGCCCCGTTACACACCCCAGGGCAGGTGTAGGGGCTCAGATAGTGTGGGCTCTAGAATAGACAGGGTTGTCTTCGCCACTTAAGCATCAGTTTTCTCATCTCTAAAGTGGGGAATACATCCTATCTCTGCTGGTGGTTGTAAGAATTAAATAAAATAACACATTTAGCACATAGTTCTCTAAATACTAGCTATTATTATTAAACTTCTCCGCTTGTCATTCTCCGACTCTTACAATCTGCCCCCAATCTATTGTCCTTGCTTTGTCTCTTGCAACTCAGTTTGTCCAAAAAGGCCTATTTTATCCCCCCATATCTCTCAAAGGCCAGCTCAGGTCACCACTTCTGATAGTGTCCCAGGCTCCACAGCCCAAATAGGACAGGTTGCTCATGCCTCTGGTATCTGACAGATCCACCTCTGCGCTCTGTGCTGAAGGCCTGGGGGTGAATGGCCTGGAGGGGTCGTTGCTGCTTCCTCTGAATCCCCAGTGCTTGGCCCATAGTAGAAACTCAAGTATTTGAGGGAATCACAAGTAGAACATGAGTGCTTTGGTGGCTCACAGTTGGGAGAAGGTATAATAGTTAGGAAAGTCAGAAAATTCTTCATAGAGGGAGTCAGACTCGAGCAAAGAAGGGTGAGCAGGATGTTTACAGGCGGGGGCGAAGGCACCTGTCCCGTGTAGGGGAGAGTGTGGCAAGACATGGGGTTGAAGAGTGCAGGGCCGGCCCCGTGGCTTAGCAGTTAAGTGCTCGCGCTCCGCTATTGGCGGCCCGGGTTCGGATCCCGGGCGCGCACCAACGCACTGCTTCTCTGGCCATGCTGAGGCAGCGTCCCACATACAGCAACTAGAAGGATGTGCAACTATAACATACAACTATCTACTGGGGCTTTGTGGAAAAAAAGGAGGAGGATTGGCGATAGATGTTAGCTCAGAGCCGGTCTTCCTCAGCAAAAAGAGGAGGATTGGCATGGACGTTAGCTCAGGGCTGATCTTCCTCACAAAAAATAAATAAATAATAAAATAAAATAAATGAAGAGCGCTGAGCTGTCTGGAGGGAACGTAGGTCGTCTAGTTGATTTGAAGCATGCTGTGTGTGCAGGGGCAAACAGGGCTGGTGGGGTAGGCTTGGGTCTTTTCGTCTGTGCCGGTCCCTCGGAAGTACGTGGACTGTCCCGTGTGTCTTCTCTCCTCTAGTCAGTGGTGGCACTTTGGGGCAGCACTTGAATGTAGGGGGAGAGCAGGCTTTGTGTTGAGACCCCCAGGTGCCAGTCCCAGCGCCATCACTTTATAGCTGTGCTTCAGTTTCCTCGTTTCTGACACAGTTTGTAAAATGACAATAGTTAATTTATCTGTTGATCTCTTACAATGGGACAGGCATTGTGTCTTTAAGAAATATACGTTTAGGGCCGGCCCCGTGGCTTGGTGGTTAAGTGCGCGCGCTCTGATGCTGGTGGCCCGGGTTCGGATCCCGGGCGCGCACCGAAGCACCACTTCTCCGTCCCTCCTGAGGCCGAGTCCCACATACAGCAACTAGAAGGATGTGCAGCTATGACATACAACTATCTACTGGGGCTTTGGGGGGAAAAAAATAAATAAATAAAATCTTTAAAAAAAAAAAAAAAGAAATATACGTTTAATCCTCACAGTCAGCCTTATGAGGGAAGTACTGTTATTATCCCCGTCTTACACGTTAGGAGACTGCGACAGGGAGCAGTTCCATAACTTTCTTCGGGTTGAAAGTGGTGTAGCTGAGACCCAAACCCAGACTTGAGGGCTTCACGCTCACACAGCAGCTCGCTGTGCCCAGCTCTGTCCTGAGCCGTCTTCTCCTGTGAACTCTTGTGGGCCCCTTAACAAAGCCTGAGGTAGGTACTGCCGTTATCTCCCATTTACAGGTGAGGCCATAGGGGGAGAGAGAGGTTAGGTGCTTCTCAAAGTCGTGCTAGCTGGGCAGTGTGGAGCTGGTGGGATTCAGTGTCCACACGCACATGTCCGTGAATGACCACGAAAGCGCTGCGAGTTGGTTTGGAATTACAAATAAATTTTAGCAAGTAGGTAAATTTGCAAATCAGGAATCTGCAAATAACAAGGATTGACTATGTATACAAATGAACGCACGTGTACAGCAAGCGAAGAGAAAATAAGCAGGGCTCCGACAGTCTTTGTGTCTGTGATGGGTCATGACATCGGAGTTGACATAGAGGGCTTCCTTTTCAACCCTTTGTTCTGTACTGCCCTTCCTCTCAGCCAGGACGTCAGCTCCTCTGGCTTCTTTACCTGGTGGACTGACCTCTTTGTGCTCGCTCATTCTGCTTTCTTATTGGTCACTGTCGCTTTTCTTTAACCTTCACTGTTGGGCTTGCAAGTACTAAGGCCGCCCTAGAGAATCTCCTGGGTTCCGGACGTAGTCGTCTTTGCCTCCCTTGTATGGCAGCAACCATTTCCCCTCAGTAATTGAGCTCAATCTTTCCAGCCAGTAGATTAGCCCCTTTTTTTGGCCTGTTGGTTTCTGTGGCTAAGGCATACAAAATGACCAGTGGCCGTATCATCTTCCAATTCATTAGAACCATGATTGTGTCCCCTTATGGAAGCATTTCCCCTTTGGGAGCTAAGGTCTCCCAGCCATCAGAGCTCAGAGTTGCCGGGACCAGTGTGAGATTGTCTTATGATCTGTTTTTCAGCGTACCCAGACTTTACTGAAGGAATACAAAGAAAGGGATAAGTCCAACGTATTTACAGATAAACGCTTTGGGGAATACAATAGCAACATAAGCCCAGAGGAAAAGATGATGAAGAGGTTTGCTCTGGAACAACAGGTATGGAAAACAATTGGAGGAGGGTCTTTTGCTGTTGATTTATGCTGAAGTCAAGCACAGGGAGAAGGCAGCTCCGCCTGCTGTTCATTTATACCTTGGTGGGCACTTGCCCACTAGGTAAGGGGGTAGGTCTTGTATCCTGACTTTGTCTAGCTAGGCCACAGGGAAGCAGCCGTCTGCAAATACCCGGGGGGGTGGATAAATATCTGCACCAGAGTACGTGGTGGTGACGTGTCCTGGAGTTCTTGGCTGAACTGCTGCCTTCACCTCGGTTGGGTGGAGAGCAAGTGGCTCATGGAACATCAGGTAAAGCTATGTGATTAACCAGTAGCTTAGGCTGGTCCCTTGATTTATTTACCTTTGTGGGTTCTGTTTATATCTCAATCATTCCTCCAGGGCCGGCCTCGTGGCTTAGTGGTTAAGTGCACGCGCTCCGCTGCTGGCGGCCCAGGTTTGGATCCCGGGCGCGCACCGACACACCACTTCTCCGGCCATGCTGAAGCCGCGTCCCACATACAGCAACTAGAAGGCTGTGCATCTATGACATACAACTATCTACTGGGGCTTTGGGGGAAAACGAAAAAAAGCAAACAAAAAAAAAATCATTCCTCCAATGACCCAGAATAGTCATAAGCTGCTTAGGCTGCATTGTTACATTGCACAAATAATGGAAAAATAGTTGGTTTTTGCTGTTTAAAATGTATGGAAATTTTAGGAAACTGATTTTTTTTCCTCTTCTGTCAGCGACAACACGAGAAAAAAAGCATCTACAACCTGAATGAAGATGAAGAATTAACTCATTACGGCCAGTCCTTGGCAGACATCGAAAAGCATAATGATATTGTTGATAGTGACAGTGATGCTGACGAGCGAGGAACACTGTCAGGTAAGGGCTGGGAGCAAGGGAACAGTCTGCTCACATTAGACTTTCTTCCTGCCCTTCTTGGAGACCTAGAAAAATGTTGTTGGGTAACAGCTTCACTGATCATCAGCCTCAAGAAATTCTACATGTAACAGGATTTTTTTGTTATTTTTCTACTTTTAGAACTTTAAGAAGGTGTATATGTAGATAGATAGATAGACTGACAGACAGAGGCTTTTGTAGGCTGAGAAGGCACTGCAATACCCCCAATCTTCTTTGAATTTCACCCTAGCTCGTTTTACCCACGAGCTCAGAGAAACAAGGTAATTTGTCCAACCTGTGAGCCAGCTGTGATCACCTCACCTTGCTGACCCTGACAGCCCTTCTGCACTGGCCCACAGTGCTTTGCTACCACTGTTTTCTCAGTTGTGACCTAGTATGTGTACTGACAGTGTTTATGTAATTCTTTTAGTCTTTATTTACTATGGAACCAATTATGGCAGTTTTATGGGGGAAGTAATATTGAGTAATATTTATAGATAATAACGCAGTAAATTGAATTGTGGCTTTAATTTAACATTAATATATGAACTGAGTTAGGACTCGGTTCAAGTCTGATCATCTTGGGCCCAGTTTATAAAGTTGCGGTCATGTCATTCGTTTGCATTCCTTTAAGTTAGAATGTCCCATTTTCCATCATCTTCAGAACAAAACCGTGTAAAACTTAAAATGACTCAAAGCTTTTGTCTTGTTAGTGTGTGGAAAGCTAAAGCCTTAAACCTGTGACTGCCTTTTGCTATTTGGATAATCCTAGGAGTAGAAGGCTTAGAACTTAGGGCAGCATGTGGTTCTGTTTCCACGGCACCAGCAGTAGAACCACGACTCCGTTGAGGTTTCGTGGTTGTAGAGGGAATGGCCAGTAGTTTTGTCTTCTGTGCCTTTGTCTGCACTTTTCATTGTTCAAGGCTTATTGTGCACGCTTAACTGTTAAGCGAGTTCACTTGGGGGTCATTATGCGTTGTGACTGAAAGTAACCACCTTGGTGCCTTCATATTTGGTGCCTTGGTCTTTCATCACAAGAATAGTGGCCTTGGCCTTGTTGGTATAAGACTCTCTGCTACTCAGGACAAGAGGAAAAGTCAGATTCCGTTCTTCCGGGTATTGGGTCCTGGGATCTCAACTGTTCATTTGAGATTTCCTGTCATCCTGAATCATTAGGAAACAAATTCTGTTTTGTCCAACTACATAATGCAGTATGTTCTCCTAGATTAGGAGAATTTCATCTTACAAGTCAACTTTGTCAGACAGGTGCTCCCCCTCGTCCAGCGCAGAAGCGGAGGTAGAGGGCAGAGGTTGGGAGCTTGCGCAGGGCTGCACGGCCAGGTGGAGCTGGGCTTCACACCTGGTCGGCTTGACTCTAAACTGGAACTGCAGTGCTACTGTATTTCACACTATGAAAACAAACGTTTAACATACTATAAAATAAATTATATTTGGATTTGAAAATAAATATCTAAAAAGCTTTCTAATTAAATCCTAATATAAGCACACTGACAGAAGGTTTTATTTTTTCTTTTTTCCGAGAATTCTTTTCTGAATCTTTTATGCAATGCCACCTTATTGGTTAGTGTATTGTAAATTTCTGTTTTCAGAAAATATTGTAAATAATCTTGAATTACTCAAATACTTAATGAATAGTGTTTTCTGATACACTGAGTTTTCCAGGAATCATTCGTTCATTCCACAAATACTGGTTTAAGTGCCAGGCGCTGCTCTTGGTTGTGAGGAAATAGCAGTGAATAAAACCCTCCTACAGCTCACGTTTTGCTGGAGAGACCCAGACGATAAACAAAACACATTGCTAAATTATGGAGACTCGTCGAAAGTAGAAGTGCTGTGGGGTAAAATAAAGCAGGCAACGGGAAGGATGTGCCATCAGATGGACTTGATCAGCCTCCCTGAGAAGGTGGTGGTCGCAGGTCGAGGGCCGTGTGGGCGAGAGTGTCCTCAGAGAAGGAAGAGTTCAAAGGGCCTGAGGTGGGAGCGTGCCTGGGACGAGCCGGGAACAGCCAGGAGACTGAGACTGGAGTGGGCGGTGGTAACAGGCAGATGGACCAGGGCCTGCTAGGCCACAGAAAAGATTGTGGCTTTTATTCAGGAATGGGAGCTACTAGAGAGATTTGAATGTGGAACTGCGGGATCTGATCCGGCAGAGCCAACAGGATTTCCTGACAAATTAGATGTGTTAGATAACTTAGACGTAGGTATGGGAGAAGGAGAGGAATGAAGGATGAATCCCAGGGTTTTGGTCTGAGCAGCTGGAAAGATGGGATGGCCATTGGTTGGGCTGGGCCCAACTGTGGCATAACAGGTTTCTGGGGAGTGTGGAACGCCTGTTGGGCAGCCCAGGACTCCTGTCAGGAGGGCGGTGGAAGGCCTTGAGTCCCGGGAGCTGCACCCTGAGGAGTCTGAGGAGCAGAGGAGACAGCCTCAGGAGCTGCTAGGGAGATCTGGTGAGTGCTGACCGGACGAGCAGAGAAAGCCTGTCCAGGGGGAGTGATGAAATGTGTCGAGTGCTGCCGATATGAGGAGGAGAGAGAACTGGCCTTTCAGTGAGGCGAGAGTCCATTTCAGGGGAGAGGCCAGGAAAGGCCAGCATGGAATGAAATGAAGAGTCGGGGGGGCCACTGAGTTCGTGGGCAGCTCTGGGAGGTTTCACTGGAAGTGGGGCTGAGAAGTGGCAGGGGGAGTGGAGTGGGGGCCAGAGAGTTGTTTGTTTGTTTCTTTTCACGTGAGAGGAATAAGAGAATGATCCAGTAGAAGGAGGAGGAATAGGGAGGAAGGCGGTGGAACAGCTTAGGTCACAAGTGGCTGGGGAAGGGTTGGGTCACATGGTCAAGGGCAGGCCTGGCCCTGGCCAGCTCTGCAGTCACCGGGCAGCAGAGGATGAGGGCCCAGGGCCACTCTGGTTGACTGGGGTCGGCAAGGCTTCCGCAGTTCTCAGCGGAGAGTGCGGGTGGGGAGGCTCTGTCGGGGCTGTGAGGAGAGGAGCTCATGATCTGGGGGAGTGGACGGGGGAAGCTTGATGTGTCTAACAGGCAGCCTCAGGAGCCCGTCTGGAGTCAGCGATTTCAAATACAGTGTGTTTTCCTTCCTCCACACACCTTCACCGGCATAGGTGTGGCGGGGAGCAGGTGTAGAGTTTGATTTAACCAGTGGCAGCTTCAGCAGGAAGCAGGATTGGACAAGAAAGGGCAAGGGCTGAGGCTGCAGGCGGCGGGTGCAGAGAGCCCGGCTGGCCAGCGGGCTTGGCAGTTAGAATGCCAGAGGCAGGGCTGGAAAACAGCCTAAAACATTGCATTTCTGTTACTGGTATGAGATTGTGGGTAAATCGCTTAGCATCTAAGCCTCCATTTTCTCATCCGAGAAATTGGATTTTTTAAGGTTTCTCTCCATTCCAAACAGTGATTCCCACAATGTTTGATTTCTCTCTCCTGCCCTGGTGACGCGGGCAGGCTAAAGATCACTGACTGTTGTTGCTGACCCAGGCTCCTGCCATCAGGACTCATTACTCCCCGAGCCCCTGCCTGAGTAGGTGTGAGCAGTGGGGAGAGTCTGAAGTGGTATGTCTTTGGGTTTTCTTGGAGTGGGTCATCTTGGTATTTCTTAAGTGCCAGTGTGCCTGTGTTCTCATGCCAGCTATTGTGGGTGAGAATTTTTTCTTGAATGAGGAATCAATTCTCAGGACTGTGCTTGGAGAAATGTTGGTGGAGTACCACAAAGAATGCTTCCGGAGCCGGCGTGGGGGCTTCACAGAGGTGTTTTCTGCTCTGTCTCCAGCCGAGTTGACTGCAGCCCATTTTGGAGGTGGTAGTGGGCTCCTTCATAAGAAGACCTCTCAACAGGAAGGCGAGGAGGGGGAGAAACCCAAATCACGCAAAGCACTGATTGAGGAGCTCATTGCAAAGTCGAAACAAGAGAAGGTGCGTTAGTTAATATCCTTGAGGTGAGGTAGTTCCATCACAAGAGATGCTGACCAAAATATTTTTGAGCTTTTTCTCCATGGACATTTTTAGGCTGCACTTAATATTTTCTATGAATTTAATAAAAGCATTCATTTTGAATAGGAATATTTTAAATTTCGTCAAGGATATGTTTCTGATGGCTTGTCGTGGTATTTTGTTTTTTTGGTTGCTTGGTTTTAGTATTGTGACAAGTATCCAGATTTGCAAAGCATCACTGTTTTCTTACTAACAGCAAACTGCTCAAAGCATCTAGATGAATAGTTTATAGCAGGAAATTATTTGTCTGATGAGATTTTGTAGCTTTGCATTTAAGACACTAATTTCTCGTGGTCTCTTTTTGCTGTTGACACGTTAAGCAGTCGTTGCATACGGCCTGGACACTGACCAGTATCTGGCGCTCGGTTGGTGTCCAGCAGTAATGGTGTGTGCTGTGTCGGCTCTTTTTCCCCAGAGGGAGAGACAGGCTCAACGAGAAGATGCCCTTGAACTCACAGAGAGGCTAGACCAAGACTGGAAAGAAATTCAGACTCTGCTGGCCCACAAAACTCCCAAGTCAGAGAACAGAGATAAAAAGGAGAAACCCAAGGTGGGAAGCAAATGATGGAAACAAACTCTGAACTTAGGTCTGTGGACTTGCCCTTCTCTGGAGAAGAGGTGGTGGCCAGTTGTCTCTTCTGGCCTGTTGCCTTGGCACCAACAACCTCTATTCTTTTTCTGTGAGGACCTGAGTTTTCTGTTGAACTTTTATCAAGTTATCTGATGTGTTATGTCAGCGTGGAAGCAGACTGAAAGTTACTTCAACATCTACTCCAGAATAATTAAACTAAACAAAATGGTTGTTTCTTGGTATGAGAAATACTTCACGGGGAAGACCTTCAGGTGGTGTTGGAATTTTCCTGTTACACATTTATGTATATATATATACGTATATACTTATTTTTCCCTCTAAACGTTCTTTTAGTCTAAAGCATTCTGTTAGTCTAAGAAATCTTTTTAGTCTAAATTGTGGGAAAAGCTACATTTATTTCAGTAGCTGGTCTCTAGGAAATACCTAGGATTTCACCAGATTCCCTGATCCTGTGGCCATCTGGACATCTCTGTGAGTCACTCCTACTGTTGCTGTTAACTTAACCCAATCTCCCATTTTGTGGGCTTAACGCCTAGATGAGCAATGTTTAGTTTTGGTAAAGCAGATCTATTTTGAAAAGAATTTTCTAGGAGCAAAAAGTCCTGTATGACCTAAAAGTGTCCTCAGGACTGATGGGAACAGCTTTCCCTCAAGAGGAAAAGACTTACGATGTGCTTTAGCTTCTTCCATAATGGTGTCCAGCCATTACTGGAATGTGCAGGAAGCTAGCTGTGCAGATCTTTTCTTTAAAACAAAAGATACTAAAAATGAAAAACTTCCTTCTTTCTGCCCTAGCCTGATGCATATGACATGATGGTTCGTGAGCTTGGCTTTGAAATGAAGGCCCAGCCATCTAACAGGATGAAAACAGAAGAGGAGTTGGCAAAGGAGGAGCAGGAGCGGCTCCTGCGCCTGGAGGTGCGGGGACGGGCGGCGATGCAGGGAGAGGCCCCGGGTCACGGCCCTTTCTTGGCTTTGTAAGATGCACTGAAGAGATACTGTCTTATCCGTGGAATCTTTGTAGGCTATTTAAAGTTTATGTTTGTTTTACTATAAATATTTTTTTTCTGATTATAAAAGCAAAAATATGCAAGTAATACCCATATGGCAAATAAAAAATGGATGTGTCTTCTAATCCCTTTACCTCGAAACAACTGCAAACGGTTTAGTGCACTGCCTTCTCAACTTTTTTCTGTGCCTTTAAAAAAAGTTTTTTGTATTTTATTACATTAAAACAAAAATGAAGTGGAGACATAGTGTTCTACATCTGGCCTCTGTAGTAGAACCGCATCACGGGCTCTTGTGCCAGGTGCATATTCTCATATCGTAAAAGTCCTTGAGCTACTTGTTTCATCACATACAAACCTCCGTACAAGGTGTCCTTATTCCTCGTCTGTCGCTGTAGAGTGGGGAGTGAAAATTAGGATTGGCCGGCATAATTTGGCCAGAAAGACCTCAGAGGAACAGATCTGCCTTCCTTGTGACTAGAAAATATTTCTGCCACAATATTTATTTTTATTTTTGTTAAGTAGGAAAGTCTTCCATATGACACTTACCAAGTGTCTGCACGTTTGATTGAAGACTGAAAGCAGAAAGCAGGCTTGAGCACCTGTGACGGAGCTGAGAACCCTGGGCGGCCCGGAGAGCAGGATGGGAGGCCTCCTGTTTACGTGCTCGATGAGCGCAGTGTACGACTTTTCTCTCTCTCCTACTCAGGCTGAAAGACTCCGAAGAATGCGTGGGAAGGATGAGGATGAAAATACTAGGAGACCAAAGCATATGTCAGCGGATGACTTAAGTGATGGCTTCATACTAGATAAAGATGACAGGCGTTTGCTTTCTTACAAGGTAAGATGTTTGCCTTCATTTTCTTTCTTTCTTTCTTTTGTTTTTTTAATTTAAAAGAGCACAGTTTCTGGTATTTTGTTTCACGGGTTTATCACAGATGGAACGTGTAAATCTTTTTTAAAACGCTTGCCCTGCAATCCTTTACTTGGGTGTTTATGGTGTGTCAGCTGTGGAGGCTTCATAGAGCCGACTGTGACCATGGTCTTCATCCTCCCCCAGAGGAGGAACACAGACAGCAACACTGGGTGGACTAGACTCCTGTCACCGTTCTCTCAGTCACTGGCATCAGCTGCTGTTGTTTATAAGTATACGATTGTCTGCATGAGTCACTCACGCTGATACTGAGGGGGCTAACTCAAGGTTAGAGTTCTGAGTATTTGTGAGTAAAATAATTGAGTTTCTAAGACTGGTGCAGTTTGTAATTCACAAACTCCATAAGGTCTATACCCCTCTCCCTTTTAGAGTGTATCAGGGTTCAGGGCCGGAAAACAGGAGGGGGCCAGGTGTGTCGGGCAAAAAAGGATCCAAGGCAGGAAACTGGGTGCTCACAAGAGTACTGGGTTATCTGGGGGAGCACAGTCAGGGGTCACCCACAGGTGTTGAGTCCCACCACCTGCAGGTGTGGCCCAAATGCCAGGAAGCCCCTGCTGACCCAGCTGTTGCCAGCCCCAAAGCCAGTGGTGGGTGGGCTGCTGCAGACCCCACAGCTGCTGGAGCCCGTGGCCACTGCTGCGCCTTCCACATCTTGGATCCCTGCTGCTCCCTGGCTGAAACTAACCCTTGCCCCAAGTCTTGGTGGCAGGGATTTGGAAGATGTGGGTCCCAGGCCTTTAGCCCCTATGGCTCAGAACTGCATCAAAGAGGGTGGGCGAGGAGGCCAGGGGCCAAATGCAGCACGTGGGGTTTGTGTTCCTGCAAACGAGTGAGGTACAGCCCTGTGTGCACAGCCTTTGATGGGGTTACAGCATGCTCCCACCGTCGTCTCCCCGGGTGGTGATGTCCGTGGTCTCCGTGTTCTGCTCCTAGGACGGAAAGATGAACGTCGAGGAAGAGCAGAGCAGGGAAGCCAGCGATGATAAGAGCGAAGAGGAGGAAGAGGGCGAAGACTCGAGCGAGGAGGACCCAGAGGAGAGCGATGGCCCAGATAGCCACTCGGACCTGGAATCTGACGTAGAAAGTGAGGAAGACAGCGAGAGGCCGAAGAAAGAGCAGCATCAGACTTCTGGGAAAAGGTTGACAAGAGACGGTCAAAAGGTTCGAGAAGCTGCCAGCACTGAGCTGCCCTATATGTTTGCAGGTAGGCAGACAAGTGGGTTTTCTTATGTTTTGGGGTCACCTCCATGGCCTGGTGATAAGTCTGCCTTGCTGGGGCCGTATTTGTGGAGTGGGGGACCAAGGATGCACTTGTGGATGCCTGGATACATCGCCAGCTGTAAAGCCTTGGCTTGTGGACAGGCACGGTCATCCTTCTCCTCGGCATCTGGCCGCGCTCTGATGTCACCTGACCCAAGTCGTGGCCAGAGTGTTAGCCTTTGTTGCATGACCGCAGCCAGTGCTGCTGGCCAACAGTAGGATGAGGGCAGACATGCCTTTCCACAGAAGTGTCTTCGTGCTCTTCGAGTATCAGCCTTTTGTGATGGGCAGGCGGCTGCCACAGAGACCCAGGGCAGGGCCTGTGAGAGGGCTTGCTGTGTTCAGACCTGGGCGGTGTTGTTCAGCCACATAACATCTTGTATAGAGTATAGTATGTTGTTTTGTCTGGTATGCAGAGAAAAGTCATTCAGTTCTAGTGGGACGTCCTAAATTGTCCCGTGACTTAAGGTTATTTCCAGAGAGGATAAACTAGTGGGTGAGGCTGGTTTCTGTGGAGGTGGCCTTCAATCCGTGGGAGTCTCCAGTGGTGACACTGCTCAGTTCACGTGACTCCTTCCAGCTCGTGCTGAACCAGTCTGGGCATTAAAAGCAGCACTCTGAGAGCTCGATTTACCACGTGTTGGGTACTTGAGTGCATTTCTAATTGAGGAAAGGCTGGAGGTCATTTCTTGATGGAGGCTATCTCCGGTACCCGGTCACCAACAGCTGGCCCAGTTCAATCAAACCCCACACTCAGGACATGCTAGAGCACACGTTAGATGTATTTGTGGTGACTATAATGTGAGGTAAAATAAATGTTTCTATAAAATACATGTTAAATCATCTTTTTTGATAAAGTATAAAAGAAGTACTATTACTTAGGTTGTGCTTAGTTTTTACCTCTGTGTTATCAGAAATTTCTATCAGTTATCAGAATTTTATCGTGTTATAAGTATTAATGTGAGTAATTCTCATTTTAAACATTAAGTGTGGAGTGTGCTTTGTATTTTTGACAGCTCCTGAATCCTGTGAGGAACTGAAATCTTTATTATCAGGAAAAGCAATCGAAGAGCAGCTTTTGGTGGTGGAGAGAATTCAGAAATGCAACCATCCAAGTCTTGCAGTGGGAAACAAAGCCAAATTAGAAGTATGCTGGGGTCCGTGCGTGCTGCTGTTGGGAATGTTAGGGTCAGCCCTGGTCCGTGGGTAGGAGTTGCCTGAAGCTGACGGTACCTGCCCCTCAGTCCCTTCGGCAGTGTGGTGTCACGGTGTCATAACTGCTGGGGGCGTTTGGAGCAGGCGGAGAACCAACCCTTAGCATTCGTCCCTTCCAAGGCTCACAGCACCTGGGGAGAGGCAGGCACTGTAGCCCTCATTTCACAGGTGAGGAAACTGAGGCCCAGGTGAGTTCACCTCACGTGGCCATCAAGCGGCAAAGCCAGACTTTTAGGGAAATTGGTAACTACAAATGTACCTTTTTCTCTTTCAAAAATGCTGCGTATATACTGAACAAGGGGCAGTGCTGGGTGCCTTCTTCGTTTTGTTTTAAGACTTAGGTGTTGTCTGCTATTCTGTAGAAGCACACACCTAGACCCCAGGTTCTTGTTTCGTCCACCCCTCCTAGCGTTCACTGGGGTTCTTTGCCTGCGTTTTGTGGGGTGCTCCTGTCAGTGGACCTGAGGCCCTCCCCAACCCGTTTTAGCCAGAGTGCAGGTGACAGTGCGTTGTATGCCTGTGGTTTTGTTCTGGGGGTCAGCACTGAGCTCTCGTCCCCATCCTTGTTCCTGCAGAAACTGTTCGGCTTCCTTTTGGAATACGTTGGAGATTTGGCTACAAATGATCCGCCAGACCTCAGAGTAATTGATAAATTGGTTGTGTAAGTAAAAATAGTGGGTTATCTGGAATGTGGGGCTGAGTTGAACAATTTTTATCCTATTTAGAGTCTTAAAATACATCTCAGAGTTACTGAGGTCGACCTTGTAAACGAGCCTCACAGCATGCACCTGCTGGTGACTTCAGCGACGGCGCCCCCCTCTAAGTGGTGTCAGCACACCACATCTGTCACCCTAGAGATGGGACGTGTTTTGTTTTTTTTTTTTTTTAATAATTTTATTTATTTATTTTTCCCCCAAAGCCCCAGTAGATAGTTGTATGTCATAGCTGCACATCCTTCTAGTTGCTGTATGTGAGACGTAGCCTCAGCATGGCCGGAGAAGTGGTGCGTGGGCGCGCGCCCGGGATCCAAACCCGGGCCACCAGTAGCAGAGCGTGCGCACTTAACCGCTAAGCCACAGGGCCGGCCCGGGACGTGTTTTTAACTACAAACACATTGACATGAAGACAGGTGAACACCTTCACACTTGTTCATAGTATCTGATGGCTAATCTTCTGTTTCATTCACCAACGAAATGTCAAGCTCTGCTTGGGTGGGCTGAGAGGGGTTTGGAGCATATGGTAGACAGTGTCCCATTGTCACCCTGGGAACCGCCCCCCCCCCCAGGTGCACATCGCAGTGGAACCCGACAGGGGCTCCTGTTTGGAAGCAAGTCCCTCTTGTCCGCCTGTTCCTGCCCTGCACAGGGACGGCTGGGGCCGGTTTTGGGCCCTCGCAACAGTAGTACCCCAATGAAAGCAGAGACTCCCCCTGGTGGCTCCTGGCCCCGTGTTGGCTGGAAGGAGGCAGGTGGAGAGGGTTAGTGAGAGCGTGTAGCCTAGTGGTGCTGCTCTGGGACTGGCAGCTGCCGTGCACCACACCCTCCGTGCCAGCTTCTGCCATTGCAGAAGGGCTCATGAGGAATCAGTGAGTCCACATGTGATGCACCTTAGAACGGTCAGCATGTCTGACAGAGTGTGCTTCGTCGTTACAAACAGCTCCTTCTACTCCTGCCACTACTGAAGAGTTAGGACCGGCTTTTTAGGAAATGGCAAAATGAGTCTACAGTAGTGCCCCCTTATCTGCGGGGGATACATTCCAAGACCCCCGGCGATGCCTAAAACCACAGATAGTACTGAACCCTGCATACACTATATCTTTTTGTGTACATACATACTATGATAAAGTTTAATTTATAAGTTAGGCACAGTAAGAGGTTAACGACAGTAACTGATAATAAAATAGAACAATTGTAACAATATACTGTGATAAAAGTTATATGAATGTGGTCTCCCTGTCTCTCAAACTGTCTTATTGTACTATACTCACTTTTCTTCTTGTGATGTCATCTTGTGATGACATGAGATGATACAATGCCCACGTGATGAGATGAAGTGAGGAGAATGACACAGACATCGTGATGTAGCGTCAGGCTACTACTGACCTTCTGACACTATGTCAGAAGGAGGATCATCGGGCCATGATGTAGTCTATGGTTGGATGTCAGAAGTGGACTGTGTTAGTGGTTGGGGACCCAACAAAGAGATGATTCACGTCCTGGAGGGGACTCAGCAGGATGGAGCAGGATGGCGTGAGATTTCATCACATTATTTAGAACAGCAAACAGTTTAAAACTTATGAATTGTTTATTTCTGGAATTTCCCATTTAATATTTTCGGACAATGGTTGACAGCAGGTAACTGAAATTGCAGAATGCAAAACCATAGATAAGGGAAGACTACTATAGATAGTTATAAAACACCTTTAGAAAAATTATCTGGATCACCAAGAAGGCTGGCCAGAGAAAAAGTGGATTCATCCAGGGGTCTCCAGTTCTGACTTGCTCAGTCAGCAGGTGACTTTACAGGAAAATGGTAAACGTGGGAGGTGTTGGGGGTTTTTTCTGTGTTTTTTGTTATCTGAAGTCCTTCTCCCCTCACTTATGTTTCTGATTACCAGGCAGTTATATAATCTTTGCCAGATGTTTCCTGAATCTGCAAGTGACTCCGTAAGATTTCTCCTCCGAGATGCTATGCACGAGATGGAGGGAATGATTGAGACGAAAGGCCGGGCCACGTTTCCGGGGTTAGATGTGGTAAGCAGGGACTTGGCTTAATCCAGTCATACAGCCACCAGAAGGGCCGACTACTGAGTATAATGCACACAGCTTGGAGAGGTTGGAGAGACTGGCCGTGCCCTATGGCTTCCAGATTGATCTGGAGAGTGATCCAGAGTGATCTGGACTGGAACAAGACCTGGAAGGATTGTTTACCCATTAACAGTTAACTAAAATGTGTTTAATAACAGAAGAAGTTCCGGTTTCCTTCCACATGAATGGGGCTGTGTTTAGTCTTAATGGCACAGAGGTTTTAAGGCAAACAGAACGAGTGTATTTTCCTAACGACCCAGGCCTTTGGAAAATGGGGCTGGTCTTGCCCGGTCTCAATATCTGTTCACTCACTAAGAGATGTGTGAATTGCTCTGAGTTGTGTTAACAGTTTTATAACAGTCGTGTGCTGTATTGTCATCTCTAGTAGCTTTGAAGAAATACTTGCTCAGGCCGTTGCATTTTCTAGTGAATTAACAATGACTAACAGAAACTTAAAAATACAGGATTTGTGTTTATGGTTTTAATAGGTTCCCCAAAATAGGATGTGAGCCAGTGTCCATGAACTGATGCTGGTGATGTTAGTTCTTTTGTGTGCCCCAACCCAACATCCTGATCAGACATTTCCCTGTTTAACCAGTGACTGGTGGGTACCTAGAGCCATGGGCCAGGGAGCTTCCATCTCTGCCTTCTTGGAGCTTGTTTCTGCTGAGGAGTATTAGTGGGGAAGCCGTGCAGCCGGGGGCACAGGCAGGCTGCCCAGGCCTCAATCTCAGTTCCGTTGTCTGAGCTGCGTGGTCCTGGCCTTTCTCCTCGTCTGTAAGTGGGGATGATGGTTAGTAATGCCTGACCTGCAGGCCTGACGTGAAGGTTCATGAGTTAATATGCATCACCTGGTCGAGTCACTGCCTGGTTGTAGCTGTCCGTAAACGGTGGCTGTCACCACCACCACCATCCCTTAGCTCGCACTCATGGTCTGTTGCTGCAAAGTAAGATGCAGTGAGGCTGGGGCTGCCTGGGAGCTGGTGGGCTCTCCTTTCACCTCGACTTCCTTGTCTTCCTTGGAGTCCCAAATTGGGTGGGGTCGACGGCTCTTGTGGAAGGCCCTCCTGGTAGTTCTGTAGTTGATACCAGAGCCCCTTCAAGGAGCAGAAAGGAGAAAATGGGGTCCCCTGGGGTGTGCCTGACATCTAAATTCACATGGATCAAAGTGATCTAGTTCTGGGTGCCTTGAAGGATTTCTTGGTGCCTCTGGGCAAGCTAGAGGGTTCTGAAAATCCTGCAGAGCCAGGGTGTGAGGACACCTTCCTGCTCTAGTCTGTCATCCAGCCTTTTTTGTGCCTCGTGTCAGGGTGGCCTGTGGGCTGTGCCTGACTCATGGTAGTCCCCTAAAAGTACAGTGGCCTTCCGTATGCACGGTTCTGCATCAGAGATTCAACCAACTGAGGAGTGAAAGGCCTATGATGGTTGTGCCTGTACTGAACATGTACATACAGACTTCTTTTTCCCTGTCATTGTTCCTAAACAATACAGTATAACAAATATTTACATAGCGTTTCTATTGTAAGTAATCTAGAGATGATTTAAAGTACATGAGATTATATATGCAAATACTGCGCCATTTTCTATAAGGAACTTGAGGGTCGTGGATTTTGGTGTCTGCAGAGGGCCTGGAACCAGTCCCCCGCGCACACTATGGGACGACCATACAAGCTTGCCATCGTAGTCCCCTAAGACAGAACAGCCACATTTATGTTTTTAGACGTCATCTTGGGAGAATGGGTTTTCCCTCTTGCCACGAGAGAGGCTGTCCCAGAGACTTCTCTCCATCTCTGATAAGAGGGGCCCCTCTCCGCAGCTATACCAAGATACTCCTGAGCTCCTGGCTTTTGAAACCAGCTTCAGCTGGGGAAAGGGCTCGTCTGACAGGCTGCTCCTAAGGTGTCTCTCGAATGACAGCTGACTAACAGCACCAGAAACTTCTGTCTTATCATTAGTTCTTATGAAAACGTCAACTCTTTGTTTTGCTGAGGCAGTTTGTAAGATGTTTCCAGGTAAATATTTTCTGAAAGCTCTTGGTAAAAAAAGAAAGTAACATGTTTTGAATACTCACAGAGGCAGTACAGGAGACTTAATCTGATCCTCACGACGACCCTACGAGGATTAAGTATGGTGTACTCATAATGCAGTGAGGACATTGGCTCGAGTAACCTGCCCTGATCACTGGGCCGGCGGGAAGCAGTGGTAGCATTTGATTTCCGAGTGGGCTCTGGGCCACTCTGCTGTACTGCACGTGAGTTTCTGACATTTCCTTTGGTCCAGAAAGTTGCTGCCTCTGTACCCAACTCAGGTGATGGAGCCCTGGTTCCAGCTTCTAGTGCAGAAAAAAGCATATGGTTTATTATACAGGAAGATAAATTTTCTAACCTAAGATGCTAGAAGCTACCTCCTGCCAATACGAAAGTGGGATTCTTCTGGTGACAGCTGTTGTGGCCACTCCAAGAGCAGCCCTGCCTCCTCTCCGTAATGTCGGGACGAGGTGCAGAGACTGGGGCGTGGCAGACGGGGAAACTCAAAATGTTTGCCATTCTTCCCAGCATGCTTTGTGAAGTTGAAATAGAAGGGAGAGGTTTTCTCCCCTCTGAGCTTGTGGCTCAGAGCGGGACTAATGCGTTCGGACCCGAGAACCCTGGGCTGCTTTCTCCTGAGCTGAGGCAGGAGGGGCAGTGAGTGGCCAGTTTGCAGAGGACCTCTGCCCTGGCCTTGTGAGCTTGAAGCCCCAGGATGGCCGGCTGGGGACGGGTCGCAAACCCTGCCAGGCTCACAGGGTGGTGCAGGGTCATCCTGTTTCCACTTCCCAATCCACCAGAGAACCGTCGCACGTTCCAGAATAGCCCCGCCTTTCGTGGTGTGTGTGAGGGAATGGGCATGCTCGAGTGTGTACAGGGAGGCGGTGAGGGGAGGGCTGCCCTGGCCATGAGACAACACGACATCTGCAGATCCTTCCCTGCCTGTCACCAGCAGGTTCAAAACCTGTTTTGCTCTTGGGCCCTTTGTAAAGCAGTATTTTAAACTTCAATTTACTGTCTTTAATCTCTGTGGTAACACTTTCTTTCCAGCTCATTTATTTGAAAATTGCTGGGATGTTGTTTCCAACTTCTGACTTCTGGCACCCCGTTGTGACCCCAGCACTGGTGTGCATGAGCCAGCTGCTCACTAAGGTATGTCCTCGCTTCCCCAGTGGGTCAGGCCCGCTCCCGCAGAGCCAGCATCTCCTCGGGGCTTTGTTGAGCAGGCGCGTGGCTGAGTAATGGTCACGGAGACTGACTGTTGGCAGTCAGGCATGAGAAAAGCTCATCCAAAGGGACCTGTGAAGACGAGTTGGGAGCTCTGAGATCAGAAAGGGCCCCAGCTCCCCTCCCAGAGCTCCCGGCGTCAGCAGCCCCAGACAAGGTTACAGAGCGTGTGATCCCAGAAAATAGCCTTTCAAGTTGGTGAAGGCATCAGGTCTGATATGGGGTTCTGATCCTCTTTTGGCTTAAAAACTCTAAATGGCTCCTCTCTTCTTGATCAGGCCTATGATGGGGCACCTACTACAGTTGTTGTTATTCTCCTCCAAAAGGTGGAGCCTGGTGAGCAACAAAGCTCTTGACCAGATTGAATCTCACTTGACTCTGCTCTGCTGTGAGGGGCAGTGGGTCCCTCCATGCAGGTGAAGTTTGGGGCACACGGCTCACCTGGGAAGCCAGGTTGTCTGCCCAGGGCAGTGTTCCAGAACGTTGTTGCTGACCAGTAACGGTGCCCCGTGTTCCTTTGCCAGTGCCCGGTCCTGTGTCTCCAAGACGTGGTGAAGGGTCTGTTCGTGTGCTGTGTGTTCCTGGACTACGTGTCTCTATCTCAGAGGTTCATACCTGAGCTTATTAATTTTCTTCTTGGGATTCTTTACATAGCAACTCCAAACAGGCAAAGCCAAGGTGAGTTGATGTGACGGAGCTTTTTCAAATATATTGTACTTTGGAATATTTTTTCAAGATTTTTAAAAGTAATTCATACTCATCGTAGAAAGTTTGGAATATGGAAAAGTAGAAAGAAGACAAAAACATCTGAAGTCCTACACCCAGAGTAGCATCCTTTTTTTCTATCTATGGATGTGTGGACACACCCACATTTTGAAAAAAATCTGTCCAACACGGTACTTTATCTGTCCAACACGGTAGCCAGTATCCACACGTGGCCAATCTGAACTGAGTGAGATGCACCCCAAGTGTAAAGTGTACCCCAGACAGCCAAGACTTACTACCAAAAATATATGAAATATCTCAGTTTTCTATATTGATCATGTGTCAAAATAATATTTTTATATTTGGGGTTAAATAAAATACATCGTTAAGATTAATCTTTTTGTTTTTACTTTTTTTATGTGGCAACAAGGACGTTTGAACTCACTCACGGCTCACGTTGTATTTCTAGTGGGCAGCACTGCTCTGTATAGTTTCTACAGCGTTCCGAGTTTTGGAAGGAAAGATAGTCAAAAGCAGTAGTCCAGTGAGGAAGAGTTTTAGCATTTGTTGATCTTCTGAGTTGTCCTCACCTCAGCTCCCCTCCGTTCCTCCGAGCAACTCTCCGTGGTGCTGGCCACTATCCTTCCAGGTGCTTCCTCGCACCTGCTCCTGCCCTCTGGAGATTGTACCGCTTGGCCTTTGCCCCGGGCTCGCTCTTGTGTGGGATCACTTTGCCAGCCTGATCGTAGGTCGTATCTCAAGGATAGGATCTCCTTTTGCCAGCACACCTGTGGTGTTGGGCCCCTCAGAGGTGCCCGGTGGGACATTGTTGTTTCAGACCTTGTGGAGTCTGCCTTGGGCTGTGTGGCAGTCCCTCCAGTTGAGTTTGCTAAAGGTGTCGCCTGTCCTTTTGCTTCCCCTCATAATGAAACTTTCCTGCCTGTAGCTCCTGCTCCCTGGTTGCACTGACGCCCGTGCTGCATGCCCCTGTGTGCCGGGCATGGTGGTGGACACTGGAGAGGCACAGTCCGGCCCAGGGGACCCCATCAGAAGATGATTGTGGTTCAGGGCGAAGGGCTGCAGTGTGCACTGGATACGGGTCAGGGGAGAGGTGGGCTGGCTGTAGGCTCGCTTGCCCCTCTCCCTTTGCCCGGCCACTGCCTGCTTGCCTGTGCCTGGACCACACCAGGCTCTCTGTGCCCTCGCCCAGCAGGCTGTCCCTCTGCCTCCATCTCTCTTCTGGGTGACAACTGGGTTAACCCCTGCACATCCCCCGGGTCTTCACTGGCATTCACCTCTGAGACAGGCCTTCTTTGACCTGGTTAATTCCAGGACCTGCCTCGCCTACCCAGCACTCCTGACTGACCCTTCACCCTCCTCTGCTTTTCTTTTGTCCGTCCAGCGTTTCTTTCTGATACTCCATCTAGTTTATTATGCCTTCGGGTGTGGTTTACTGCCTGTCTCCCCACGAGGTCAGGGACCTGGTCTATATTTGGACATGGCCAAGCACCCCTGCCAAAGCTATCACCCTGTGTCTGGTGGTAAAAACCAGTGCATGTTTGTTAAAAGTGAACTTTCTAAAGGCTTTGCCCTGTAGGGCCTGCCCTGGGAGCCCAGTAATCTCAGAGGCCATCTCTGTCCCTGTCCCACTTGGAATTAGGTTACACTCTGGTGCACCCTTTCAGAGCCTTTGGGAAGAACTCGGAGTTGCTCTTGGTTTCTGATGAAGAGGACACAGCCACGTGGCAGAGGAAAAGCCTGTCCCTTCATTGGGCGAGTGGACTGAGAGCCCAGACCAAGGCAGAGGCCAACCACACCAGGTATGTGCAGGGCCGGGGCTCCTGGGAGTTGGTGCCTGAGCTCGTGCTGTGGTGCCCCCAGGCCCCTGGGTGCCAGGCCTGGAGCCAGACACCACCCAGGACCCAGGACCCGGCACCTTGAGGATGCACCAGTGTTCTCTCTGTTTGCAGGTGATATGATCTTATACGTAGAAAACCCTAAAGATGCCACAAAAAAGCTATCAGATATAATAAATGAATTCAGCACAGTAGCAGGATACAAAGTCAACACACAGAAATCAGTTGCATTTCTATACACAATGAAACAGTCCAAAAAGGAAATTACAAAAACAATTCCAGGGCCGGCCCCGTGGCTTAGCATTAAGTGCTCGCGCTCCGCTGCTGGCGGCCCGGGTTTGGATCCTGGGCGTGCACCAACACACTGCTTCTCTGGCCATGCTGAGGCTGCGTCCCACATACAGCAACTAGAAGGATGTGCAGCTGTGACCTACAACTATCTACTGGGGCTTTGGGGGAAAATAAATAAATAAATAAAATCTTTAAAGAAAACAAAAACAATTACAATTACAATGCTGTGAAAAAGAATAAAATACTTAGGAATTAACCAGGGAGGTGAAAGACTTATACACTGAAAACCACGAAACATTGCTGAAAGAAATGAAAGAAGACATAAATAAATGGAAACACGTCCTCTGTTCGTGGATTGGAAGACTTAATTGCCTCCAGGGATTAGGTTTCAGCATATGAATTTTGTAGGGTCACCAAGCATTTAGTCCATAGGAGGAGGAGGAGAATGGGGAGGGCTGGGGCTTTTATTGTAAACCCTCCTATTCTCTGATATTTTTTTTTCCCTCCCCAAAGCCCCAGTACGTAGTTGTATATTCTAGTTGTAGGTCCTTGTAGTTCTTCTTTGTGAGCCACCACCACAGCGTGGCTACTGACAGCAGTGTGTGGTACCAAACCCAGGCCACCAAAGCAGAGCACACGGAACTTTAACCACTAGGCCATCAGAGCTGTCTGTCTGATTTTTTAAATTGTGGGTTATTTGAATTTTTCTTTTTTTGGGGGGGTGAGGAAGATTAGCCCTGAGCTAACATCTGTTGCCAGTCTTCCTCGTTTTGCTGAGGACGATTGGCCCTGGGCTAACACCCGTGCCCATCTTCCTCTACTTTGTATGTGGGACGCCTGCCACAGCATGGCTTGATAAGCAATACGTGGGTCCGCGCCTGGGATCCGAACCTGCACACCCTGGGCCGCCAAAGCGGAGCACACGAACTTAACCACTACACCACCAGGCTGACCCTTGAATTTTTTTTAGTGTGTTAAAATACATAGGAAGTTTACCATCTTAACCATTCTTACATGTATAGCTCATTGGTATTGTTACATTCACGTTGTGTAGCCATCACCACCATCCATCCCCATAACTCTTTGCATCTTGTAAAATTGAGACTCTGTCCCCATTAAACAACAGTTCCCCATCTTCCCCTCCCCCAGCCACGGGCACCCACCATTCCACTGTCTGTCTCTATGGATTTGACTACTCTAGGGACCTCATATAAGTGGAATCATGCAGTATTTGTCTTTTTGTGACTGGCTTATCTACTGAGCATAATGTCCTCAAGGTTCATCCATGTTATGGCTGTGTCAGAATTTCCTTCCTTTTTCTTCCATTGTATGTATATGTCACATTTTGGTAATCCATTCGTCCATCAATGAACACTTGGGTTGCTTCCACATTTCAGCTATTATGAATAACACTGCTGCTATGAACATGGGTGTACAAATGTCTCTTCGAGACCCTGCTTTCACTGCTTTTGGATATTTACCCAGAAGTGGAATTGCTGGATCATATGGTAATTCTATTTTTAATTTTTTGAGGAACCTCCATACTTTTTTCCACAGAGGCTGCACCATTTTACATTCCCAGCAGCAGTGCACAGGGTTCCACTTTCTTCACAGCCTCACCAGCACTTGTTATTTCCTGTTTTTTGGATAGCAGCCATGCTCATGGATGTGAGGTGGTCTCATTGTAGTTTTGATTTGCATTTCCCTAATGACTGATGATATTGAGCATCCTTTCATGTGCTTATTGGCCATTTGTATATCTTGTTTGGAGAAGTGTTTATTCAAGTCCTGATGGCCATTTTTTTCCATGAAAAAAATACAACTTTCCCAGAATGTGTGTATTATTTTCAATGTATATCTGCTTGATTTTGCAAATAGTAGTTTAAAAACTAAAATGGAGCCTCGAGTTGTTATTGCATTTCCCACACATTCCGTCCTGTTCAGGGAAACATGGTGATGTTTCCTTTAACACCTAATACCGTGAGCAGACAGCTGCTGCCAACTCTGCCCAGGGGCAGATATTTAACCTCAATCTACTGAGGGCCATGGTGGGTTTTTCAGAGTTGTGTGTGGGGATTTTAATTTTTGTCAAGATTATTGACTTTGTTGGTAACTGAAATAGAACGAGCTGCTCCCCTTCCCTGCCTCTGCCCTGAAGCTGGGTGTCGCCCCCTTGCAGACTGTGCTGCGTGGCCGTGTGTCTGGCTCTGGTGAAGCGCTGTGTGCTCATGTATGGCGGCCTGCCCTCCTTCCACGACATCATGAGCCCCCTCAGAGCCCTCCTGATGGAGCACCTGGCTGACCGCAGTCACCCCCGAGAGCTCCAGGTGAGGCTTCCTGGCCACCAGGGTCCTCTGCCCCGGCTCGGCCGTTTCTCTGAGCAGGGGGCAAGTTAGCAGGCATTTCTGTCATTGGGGTTGCAGCCCTAGAAATCATGGACACCATCTTTGAAAATTATAAAGACAAATGGGAAACAAAATTATAGTGAGAAAACTAACGAGAAGTAACTATACTGCTGGACTGAGTCTGGGTGCAGAATTTTATCTGAGAACTGTGTTACATTGTCACCTGCCCCCGCCAGCCTCCCCACTGCCCACCAGGACCAGGAGAGTGGTTCTGGGCTCCACCTTCCTCCCAGGCCACATAGGTTTTCTGAGGATGGTCCCACTGTCCTGTACAAGGCGACAAGAAGCCATGAAGGACGCCCTCAGTTTGACCTGGGAACTCCCGCATGTGCGTCTAAATGAGCGTCTTTGAGGCTGTCCAGTCCCTCAGCAGACCTTCGAGTCCTGCCTGCATTTCCTTCCGACTCCTACTTCCCGCCCAGGGCCCGCCCCTGTCTTCTCTCACGTGGTCTCTGGTCTCCTGACCCTGAAGTCATTCCACACCAGCCCCGGGATCCCGTTGGAGGGAAAGTTGTCCCTCCAGTAGTGTCTGGTCCCATCAGAACAGAAGGCAAAGTCAGGACTGGGGTGCACAAGGCCAGGGAGACCTGGCCCTCCCCCTTCACATGCTCTGACCTCCTCATTTGGGGTTGTTGCACTTGCCCTTTTCTCTGCCTGGAATAGTCTTGGAGCCATATGGCTCGTCCCCTTGCTTCATTCAGGAAGCAAGGTCACCTGGGAGGAAGTGGCACCCACTGCTTGGCACTTCCCATGCCTCTTCTCTGTGGCATGACCATTGTCTGGTCTCTGCCCCAGTAGATCATGGGCCCTGTGAGGACAGCAACTCTGTCCTCCCTGGAAGTGTCCCCAGAGCCAGGGCAGACCACAGCTGTCCACACTGAGGCCTGTCATCTTGTGGAAGGTTGATGAGGCTGAGGTGTCCACACCTGCCTCTACCCTACATCCACTTACTGTAGAGGTGGCTGTGGCTTGTCTTTTAAAGGACAGAGTGGCTGGCTGTCTTGTGGGATTTGGGCTGGCCAAGGGGCCACGATGGGATTCACAGACCCAAGGTGAACTGAGCTGGTCATGCCTTGTGTGCAGTCCCCGTGGACTCTGGGCATTTGGCCCTTGGAGTTAAACGTCTGGACAGGGGCCAAGGGGTGGCTGTGCCCGTGGTGCAGGAAGCCTGAGTTCCAGGGCACACCTATGTGAGAGGAGAGGAATGGAACCAACATCAGTGGGCTGGCTTCTAGAAAGTTCCTCAGAAGCCCCAGCCAACTCTTTTGGAAGCCAGGGCCGTGATGAAAGTGCCTTAACCGTCTGGTTCTCTTAGAATGAAAGTAAGGTCAAATCACAAAGACTGGCAGAAACTTGGTCCTGCTCGGTGCCTCATCCTGTGGCCCCCACTGGCTACCCCTTCCCCCGACTCCCCAGGGCACAAGGGATGGCTCTCCCACACATGTCCACAGGAGGTGGATCTCTAGTGCCCAAGCACAAGTTTCTCTGGAAAGCAGATGCCATTATGTTTGCCAGATGCTAGAAGAACAGACTGTCCTTCCTTCTCAGATCAGTGTCGGTGAGTCTCTAGTCCTGCCAAGCCAGCAGCGTGAGGAAGGATGCGAGCTGTCTCGTGCGTCAGCAAGAAGATGGAAGCTTCCCTTACAGCTGGGCCACGTCTTTGAGCACAGCTTCTTTGCACCCACACCCCTGTATTTAGCAGATGAGATGCTGGGCCCAGAGAAAGCAGTGACAGCAGGAGGGTCTGAAGGAGGCAAGATCTCGCTGCAGTGAGGCCGCGGCACTCTCTGTCCCCCTCCTCTCGGAGGCCACAGAGCCTGTGAGGAGGAGCTTGTGAGGCCACATGGTGGGCGGCCCGTCAAGGTGTCAGCTGTGTTCTCGTGTTTCAGGAGCTGTGTCAAAGCATACTGACAGAAATGGAAAACCAGAAGAAGCACTGTCGGCCACTGATCTGTGAAAAGAGCAAGCCAGTGCCACTGAAACTGTTTACCCCCCGGCTGGTCAAAGTGTGAGTCCAGCAGCCCCCCGCCACTCCCCCAGCTCTGGGAGGGGCCCAGGGAGGTCAGGGCTGTGGGCTCAGCCCGGGGTGATGAGGGGGAGGCCAGTCTTGAGACGAGGCCTCGAGGAGAAGCCACACCTGGAGCAGACGGCTCTGGTTGAGAGATGGGGCACACTAGACTCTTGCCTCCTCAACGCTGGCTTTCCTTTTTTAGCCTCGAGTTTGGAAGAAAACAGGGAAGCAGTAAGGAGGAACAGGAAAGGAAAAGACTGATCCACAAACACAAGCGTGAATTTAAAGGAGCCGTCCGGGAAATCCGCAAGGACAACCAGTTCCTGGCTCGGATGCAGCTCTCGGAGATCATGGAACGGTGAGGGAGCCTGTGGGGTGCCCGGGAGACTGCAGCCTTCACGCTGCCTTCCCCAGCCGGTGGCCCTGGGCCCCACGTGGGCAGGTGCTAGGGTAAGGGCACTGGTCCCTCCTGTACCCGCATTCCTGGCACTGGCGGGCTCGGCTGGGGCCCTGGGCTGGGCAGGTTCGTCCCCCCTCTTTTCCTCCATCTGCACTGGATGTGGCAGTTGGAGGCCCCAAGTGGTTCTGAACTGCTGTTGGGTCAGTCTGAAACAGGCAAGACAGCTTCCAAAGACTAATCCAAAAATGGGTTGTTGGTTTTTTTGAAGGGATGCGGAAAGAAAGCGAAAAGTGAAGCAGCTTTTTAACAGTCTGGCTACCCAGGAGGGTGAATGGAAGGCTCTGAAGAGGAAAAAGTTCAAAAAATAAATAATGTTTTATACGTTAAGCAAGGAGATGTTGTATATTGAAAGTAATAAAGGGTGCTATAATGGCAGTGTGATTTTTTTTTTCCTCTACTTCATTTCCTATGAAAACATCTCTCCTGATGAAATGCGCTTTTGTTGTTCAGAGCAATCCTCTGTGAGAGCCATCTGCTAATAAACTTTAAATGGTTCATCGAGTCCAGACAAACCTCAGTTAATTGCAAGGTTTGGGACTTAAGGGATTCTGGCCAGTGCTGTTTTTGGTCAACCAAAGATTTTTCCCTTCGTGTATAAAATTCAAGATTGTTAAATCACGTTACATAAATTATAGTTTCAATAACAAATGAAACAAGTTTGCAAACAGTTCAGAAATTGGAGAAGAAAGAACTCGCGCGTAATCCTGGCATCCTAACAGCCACGCCGGGCGTTGTCCTAATTCAGTCTTTACTTGATGCTTTGAGGTGCCGGCCTTGAGTCTCCTCAACGCTAGGCCGCTGTGGAAGCTGGGAGGAGATTGGGCCCCATCTGCACCGACCCAGGGGGCAGTCTTCTAAGTTTTGGGTCAGAATAAGTTGGAAGATGCAGAGGTTATGGTTAAGGTTGCAAGCTTGTAAATTAAACAACAAAGTGCTGGTTTTTCATCCTCTCCGCACTAACCATCCTTAAGGATGAATGAGGAAGGTCAGTGTGCGGTTTGCTGGACCCCAAAGGGGCTGTGGGCTGCAGGCAGTGAAGGAGCCCTTCTGCCTGCCCTTGTGGCCCACCTTGAACTGCATAGACTGGCCCAGGACTATGGCCTTGTACAGAGCCATCCACTGAACGCTGCTGCTGCCTCCCTGAGGGGTTGCTGAGATGGGAAGGTCCCTGTCCCCATGCCCCACCCCAGTCTTGTAGGGTGAGGCAGTGGGGTTTTCACTCCCGAGGTGACTGCAGGGCTCAGCACTGAGGCCTTGCCTTCCAGAGCCAGCAGCCTAGGGTGGAGGCCAGTGTCACAGCATGTGGTCACACTGACCAGCCCTGCAAGACGGCCCTAGAGCATGCATTGAGAAGCCCATCCCTGAGGTCACACAGCCACAGCAGTGACCATGGCGAGATTGAGGATTAGCCAGACTGGTTGTGGGCGAGGTAAGGAAGAAGGTGACCAGTACCCCATTTCTGGCTCCTCAAACAGGTTGGTGGGGAGAAGTAAAGAGTTTGACTTTGGACATGTTGGGGCTCAGATTGCTGACAGGGCCAGAGCACCCCCTGGTGGCACGTTGAGCCCAAGCCAAGATTGCCAAGAGCAGCCTTGGGTTTTCCAAATGGGAGGAATGAAGCAGCCACGATGAACCAGACATTCGCATCTTCACCAGCCTCCCCTAAGACTGTTCATAGACAGAATTTTGCCAGGTGCATGGCCCCGTAAATCTAGAAGGCCTTGGTGGTTGTCACATCCACAAGCCAGTTTGGCTTCACCTTGTCGCTGTGTAGGCCTGGCCTGCTGTTAACGTCATACAGCTTCAAGGTTTCGTCCACATGTAAACTCGGTCATGCAGCTGTTGCTACATTAATTCACCAAGCCCCTGGCTCTGGACACTCACCCCACTGTTCCAGAAAAGTGGGACCAAGTCAGGTGCCAGGCTCTGCAGAGGCCTTGTTTGTCAGTTCTGTGAGGATGAAGTGTGCCAGCAACAAGCTCATAAAGCCCCAGCTTTATGGATCGTGTGTCATCCAAGCATACCTCTGCCCACCGTGGGCCTCTCCCCAGCCCTACTCCAGACATAAATCTTAGAAATGTCAGTATTGATGTAGATGGCCCATTGCAGCCCTGCCTCCTGCTCCTTGTAAAGGGGAGAATAGAGAATGGGTCATGGAAGAAGATGGCTATGAAACCCAGCTCTGACCACCTGGCCAGGTGCACAAACAAGGACCATTGCATTTCGATATGAATACATTTGCATATATATCATCCAACTCCTTTTCTTCCCCTCTTCACTACCATCTAAGGTAAGAAGTGGTAACGCAGTTAACTTATATCTCAAGTATGTAAGTTACAGACCACTAAAGGGGGAAGTGGCTCAGCAGGAAGAAAAGGAACATCACTCAAAGGTGGATAAAGGGACAGCGTGTCCTCTTTGGGGAAAGCACTGTGCGTTTTCTTTTTGGTTGTAGGTGGAATATTTGCTTATGTTAGACATAAGTGTGACTGCTTTTATCTTTATTTGGGAATCGCTTGAATTGTAGAAGATGGAAGGGAAGCGGGAGGTGTTGACGTCCCGAGCTCCTCCAGCTGCTCTGGGGGCTCCTCCTCCAGCCCTGGGCTCGCTGTGAGTGGGCGTGCGCCGCACTGGAAGCGCCAGCTTCTCCTTCAGGCGGTCCCGGGCCACCAGGCCAGTCACAGGAGGCAGAGCGGCTTTCAGTGGTCTCTGCTCTCCTGACTTCACATCCCTTTCCTCCTCGCTCACCTGCCCTGAGATTTCAGACTCAGCACCACACGCATTCCAAACAGTCCAACTGAGACAGTATGTGCGGTCAAACCCATGGGGCCCATCACAGCAGTAGTGCTGCCAGGCCCAGGCCTGGGGCTGCTGGTATATTTGTGGGTGACGGCCTGTCTCCGAGGCACCCAAGCTGGCAGGACTGGAGGGTGTGAGGAAGGTCCAGTGAGGGCTGGACCCCACGAAACTGCCCTCCAGGGTGGAGGACCCAAAGCTCCAGGGTCCTTAGAGCCATCCCCGTTGGGTAGAGGTTGAGGGGGCAAATGGGACTGTGGCCTGTCAGGTACGTTCGGCTCTGAAGCCGCCCCCGCCAGGACCAGGGCTCAGCAACTGCAGGATGGATGGCAGGAGACGCCCCAGCGCCCGACTGTGGGCCTGGGCAAGGGGACCTGGGGCGCGACCATGCGTCGGGCCTGCAGGAAGACGCCCCAAGACCCGCCAGGAGGCTGCTGCTGGACCCCGTCCCGGGCCAGACCTGGAGCCTCGCGGCCTGGGGGTCGGGGCTCGCAGCGCAGCTGGATCCGCCCAGACTCGGCAGCGGCGCCACCGCCCCGCAGAGCGTCACCCCGCCCCGCAAGGGCCGGGGGCGCGGGAAAAGAGCGCGCAGAGCGCGGGGCATAAAGTAGCGACAAGGTCCTCACCCGACTGTCGGCCCTCGGAATTACGCCGGCCGGAAGAGGAAGCACCGGTCACTTCCTGGGCGGGGCGGGGCGAGGGCGGGGCCGGGCGTGACAGACACACCCGCCCCGCCCCGCCCCGGCAGCCGGCCCAGCGGTACTTTCCGCGTCCGTCGGTCCGTCCGTCCGTCCGTTCGTCTGTTCGTCCCGAGCACGCGGCAGCGGCAGGTGCGGGGCGGGGCGGGGCGAGGCGGGGGGGCTCCTGCATCCAGCGCGCGCCCCACGTTCCTGGCCCGGAGGCGAGCCCGGCGCGGGCGGGGGTCGTGTTCTCCGGGGCGCAGGGAAGCCTCCTGCACCCGCCCGGGGCCGCCCAGGTCCCGCCCTCCACCCGGGCCTCAGTTTCCCCGTCCGCTCCGCACGAGGACGTGGGCATCTGGCGTGGGGTGGGCTGCGATGCCCCCACACCGGCCCCTTGGGACAGTTGGCCTGGGTGGCTGCGGTTTCTTTGCGCAATCCCCGCAGCGTGAGTTTCCTGCTGCCCGGGGTCGAGGGAAGGGCGCACAAAGGGACCCCTGGATTGGGTAATGGGCGCCCCCCAGCAGGGCGGGGCAGGCACTCCCTTTAGGGTGCTCGCTGGCTATTAGCGGGTTGGGGCATGGCGGGAACTGGGGGACTCGGTTTCCTCTGTGGTTGGGTAGGCGTCTGGGGCTGGGGTACCCAGAGGTGCCCTCGTGCAGACCTGCCACCTCTCGGCCAAGCCAGATCAGAGCCGCCCCACCATGGGCTGGGGAGCCGGCGGGAGCTGCACCCCGCGCCCACCCATCCACCAGCAGCCGGCGCCAGAGCCCCGCGTGATCACTGTGGTCTTCCTTGGCCTCCTGCTTGACCTCCTGGCCTTCACCCTGCTGCTGCCCCTGCTGCCCGGGCTGCTGGAGAGCCACAGCCGTGCCCACGTGAGCCCTTGCCCATGTCCTGATGACCCCTGACCCCCACGATGGTTGTCCACTGCCCCAATTCCATCAGGGACTCCCTCAGCCTTTGTTATGCTTCCTTGTTCCCCAGGACCCCCTCTATGGCTCGTGGCAGCAAGGGGTGGACTGGTTTGCCGCAGCCATTGGGATGCCAGCAGAGAAGAGGTACAACAGCGTCCTGGTCGGAGGTATGGCCTTGAGCCCCACGCTGGGGGCATACTAACATCCTATCTTCCTGGCCCCTTCCTTCCTCACTCCCAGGTCCTGTCCATGCCTTCTCGCTCCTGGGCACTGTCTGCCCCCTCTCCCAGTGGAGTGTCCACTCTCCGTCAGGTCCATGGCCTGGGAGTGCAGGGCCCGGCGTGATCAAACCCGTGGGGACAGGGACTGGGGTGTGGTGACCATGACCTCTGTCTCTTTCAGGTCTGATTGGCTCGGCCTTCTCCTTCCTGCAGTTCATCTCGGCACCGCTTACGGGAGCAGTCTCTGACTGCCTGGGGAGGCGCCCAGTGATGCTGCTGTCCCTGGTATGGGTGCCCATGGGGTGGGAACATACAGCCTGCTCCCACCCACCTGGCAGCCCTCTGGGGAGACAGGGGACGGCTGTGGGCCCTCCATGGCACCTCATGGGCCGTCACTGCCCCCTAGGGGTGGTGTGTGAGGGGGCGGTGACTCCTGTTGCTAAGCCAGGCTGTCCCAGAGCTGCTCCTGCCACCTATGGGGACACTGGGAACACAAGTGGTCCTTGGATGTTCCAGAACGGGGCAGGGTCCCAAGGGTGGTCCTGGGCCCCTTCTGGCCTCAAGTGACCACGCCCGCCCCTTGGCCCCTGCCCTGAGGCAGGCAGGTCTGGCTGCCTCGTATGCTGTGTGGGCTGCCTCAAATAGCTTCGCAGCCTTCCTGGCCTCCAGAGTGATTGGGGGCATCAGCAAGGGGAATGTCAGCCTCTCCACTGCCATCGTTGCCGACCTGGGTTCACCTGCCGCCCGCAGCCGAGGCATGGTGAGTGCACATGGTGGGGGATGAGGGGTCGGGGGCTCCTGGGCCTAGGTCTCCCTGCACGGCTCAGGTGGCCTTCTCCCCAGGCAGTCATCGGGGTGGCCTTCTCGCTGGGCTTCACACTGGGCCCCATGCTTGGCGCCGCCCTGCCCGTGGAGATGGCACCCTGGCTCGCCCTGCTCTTCGCAGTCTCTGACCTGCTGTTCATCTTCTGCTTCCTGCCGGAGACGCTGCCCCCGGAGAAGCGGGTATGGTGGGACCCAGAAAGAAAGTACTGACAGCTCCAGGGACTGGGGGCTCTGTTCCATGGGCCTGTAGGGATGCCCATCATCTGTGCCAGTCCCAGATACCGGGGGGGGCCAGGCTGTCCTCTCCTGGTGTCTAGAGGCTCTTGTGAGCAAGTGCTTCTTGGGGCCCCTGCGGTCCCCAGGTCCCCTGCTTCTAAGGCCTGGCAGGCGGACTAGAGGCCAGGTCAGCTGGGGCCCTGCAGGGTTCAGGGGCTGAGCAGGTTCAGGTCATGCCTGTCCCCAGGCTCCCAGGCCTGGGGTGCCCCCAGCCTCCTGGCAGGCTTTTCCAGCTCTGCCCCCACCCCAGGCGTCCTCCATTGCCCTGGGATTCCAAGCTGCTGCTGACCTGCTCAGCCCCCTGGGCCTGCTCCACTTCTCTGCTGTGGCCCGTGGCCAGGACCCGCCCGCTGCAGACAGTAAGGAGCCGCCCTCCTCACGAGGGTGGGGCTGTCGCTCCCTCTGGCTGCCTGGGGCTCCCCCAGCTGCTGTCAGGGCTGTGGGCCGTTCAAAGCCCCCTCCCTGCTGCTCCCCAGGGCTTGGCAGTCTGCGCCGCTTGGGCCTGGTCTACTTCCTCTACCTCTTCCTGTTCTCTGGCCTGGAGTACACGTTGAGCTTCCTTGTGCACCAGCGCTTCCAGTTCAGCAGGTGCGAGTGCGGGGTTTCTGGAAGGACCCCACCTGGGGATGCCCTGCCATCTCCCCATCCTGACCCCCTGCTTCTGGGCTGACTCCGTGCTGGCCCATCTCCCAAGGCCCAGCCAAGGAACCTGGGGCTTCCCAAGGAACCGGTGGCTCACCACGAGAATGGGTGACAAACAGGCTGTCACCCCAGACTGCCTGGCTAGGGGTCTTGGAGGAAGGGTGGTCAGCTGGCCTGCAGGGCTGGGACCGCTAACAGCTCCCCCGCCCCCGCCTTCCCCAGCCTGCAGCAGGGGAAGATGTTTTTCTTCATCGGCCTCACCATGGCCACCATCCAGGGTGCCTACGCCCGGAGAATCGGCCCTGGCAAGGAAATTGCAGCTGTGAAGCAGGTATGGGGCTCGCCCGGGGGTGTATGGGCAGGCGGTATCCTGAGCTCTGCAGGGGTGGGGAGTGCTACCCCCCACCGTGCTACCATGCTACCCGCAGGCCATTCTGCTGCTCATGCCTGCCTTCCTCCTCATCGGCTGGGGGCGCACGCTGCCTGTGCTGGGCCTGGGGCTGCTGCTCTACTCCTTCGGTGAGTGGGCCCTGCCAGGCCGGAGGGGGCATGGTCGGCGGCTGGGGGCTAGAAATCCTTCTGAGCCACGCACCCTGGCCTCTGCTCTGGGCTGACGGGTGCCTCCCTGATGTCTCCCACCAGCTGCTGCTGTCGTGGTGCCCTGCCTGTCCTCCGTGGTCGCTGGCTATGGTGAGAGGCCCTTCCCTTGACTGGGGCCGCCTGGGGTGGGTGGAGGCCCGCGGGCACCTGATGGCCTCGCCCCTTCTCCCCCACAGGCTCGCCCGGGCAGAAGGGCACAGTCATGGGCACACTGCGGAGCCTGGGGGCCCTGGCCAGGGCAGTGGGGCCCATGGTGGCCACCTCAGGTGAGGGCTGTGGGATAGCACTCAGGGCATGCTGTGTACCCTGGGGTGGCCAGGCCAGGCCCGGGGGGCTGCTGGCCCATGGTGGAGGCCACACAGCCCCTCCTGGCCTCCCTCAGCTTCTTGTGTCTGCTCTTGCCTCCTTGGTTCCAGCCACTTAACCCCACAGCTCAGTCCTGCCATCCTGGGGCCAAAGAGTAGGCAAGGGCAGTGGGCGCATGTCACCACTCAGGCTCTCTCTCCACAGTGTACTGGCTGGCCGGGGCCCCGGTCTGCTTCACCGTGTGCTCAGGGCTCTTCCTGCTCCCCTTCCTCCTCCTGCGGAACCTGAGGCCTCCAGCACAGACACTCAAGGCCGAGTAGCTGAACTGGCCCCACCCCAAGCTGGGGGAGCTGAGGCAGGAAGTGGGAGGCCTGGGCCAGGACCACTCCCCACTGCCCGCCTGACCCCTGCTTTTACCCTGGGGCCCAGCCCCAGGGGGCCCAAGGCACTCCTTTCCCCTCCCTGGTGTGGACCTGGGCAGCCCTGTGGAGTACAGTCAGTGACTCCAAAACCTTCCAGGCTTTCTGTCTGCTTGGTTTTTACTCTGCAACACATGGCATCAGCCAGGCCTCTGAATGACAAAATACAGCAGCTATTTTATACCAAGTGCCTTTCTCTAGTACACAGCTCTGCCTCAACACCCACCACCCTGGAGGACCCCCAGGCACCAGACGCAGCAGCTTGAGCTAACAGCTTCTACAGCTCCACTGACCAGAAGAGTACAGGCTCTTCCCAAGCCTCAGTTTCCCTTCTGCACAATGGTGAGGGTGGAAAGGCAGATGGAGGGCTCTCCAAGACCGAGGTGTGCCCTGCACCCTGGCAGACTGGGGAGGAGGGACTCCTCTGCTGGACTGTCCCCATCACCAGTCCTGCCTCTCCTGTCTGCTCAGCTGCAGTGAGGCTGAGACTCTGGGGTCTGCTCAAACTGTGGGGACACAGGAGTGTCAGGACGGCTTTCTGGTGCTCTGTGGGCCCTGCCCGGCAGCTCCCTGCCCACCACCTTCAGTCCCAGCAGAGAAATAAGGTGGCACTGAGGCAAGCAGTTCTGGGTTAGAAGGTCCTCCTCCCCAGTCCAAAACAACAAATGATGTCTAGTCAAGAAATAAACACTTCGCGATCTTTTTTTCAGAATGTGAGACAAACTTCTGGAAGTCCTATTTTAAAGGAACAAAGAAAAATAATTAAAATGTAAAACTCCTTCCCAGATTTAGACAAGGTAACTGCTTAAAGAATTTTATTTGTGAGTAAAACTTGTTACGGTGAAGAAAGGACATAGGACCTGTCCTCCCAAGCCTGTGTCGTATATGCCACTAAACTTCATGTTGTAATACAAACAGTTAAAATAAACTACAAAAGTGAAATTAAAGTCATTGCATATGTGGGATAACAGGAAGGGATCAAAGGAAGAGTCCACGGTTAACTGCAGTCCAAGGTGATGGAGGAGAACGAACACCACCATGGCAACAAAACGATACACAGAAGAAAAGCAGCTTGCTCACTGGGAAGCATGAAGCAGTGGTCAGTGGCATGCAGCCAGCCTCCGGTCCTGCTTGGGTGTCAAGTTTGTGGGACCCGAGCCCAGGTCTGGCACCAGATCCACCAAGGGCACCCTCCCTCTTCCCCAGGGGGGGCCTCTCTGGGGGCAAGCAGGCTTGCCTGCACCTAGTCAGGCGACACCAGGCAGCTCTGGAGATGGGTCACCCTCAGGGAGTCCATCTGGCCACCCATTAGTTCCCACTAAGCAGCGTCACACTCTCTTCCAGGGATCTGACTTAAGTGAGAATTCATGACAGTGTCGAACAAGGACAGCAAGTTACGGCTCCATAAAGTGACTGGTGGGAGACGTCAGGTCGGGACCACCAGGGCCAACTTCTACCTTGAGCTATCTTTTATCAAAAACAGGGTATCTTTCAGGCTGAGTTAAAGTAAGAGTAGATTAAATCCCTTCTCAGTTCCAACACGTCCCCCAAAATAGGTGAACAGCGCTCTGCTGCAGTCTGCAGCAGGCCCTAGAGAGAAAACTAAAGTAAAAAGTGGCCCCGTTCATGTTCACAGTCAAAAATGTGAATTGCAAACCTGCAAAAGAAAATTCTAGAAAGGACTCTTCCCCCTCCTGATACACCATCCTTAGGAGAATCTAGAGGCTCCAGTGAGTAAGAAACTGTGAGCCCCTGAATCTGTTTTTGGCCACGAGGTCATCGGTTAGACCATGCATAGGTTGCGTTGGGTGTACACAGGCCCATTTGCTGTTGGGGTTTCCGGCTCAGCCCAAACCCACCTCTCAAAGGCCGCCACGATGCCCTAGGCCATTGGCAGGCACCCGAGTGTTTTCACAGGACCGAGGCTTTGTGTATATGAACAAAGTGAGATCACTGAGCAGATAATGCCAGCAGGAAGCTACGAGTCCGCTTCAGTCACCTGAGACCTTGAGGTGAAGGGAAGCCTAGCAGACACAAAGAATGGGTTACTTCACAACAGGAAGGAGAGCAAGAGAGGTCAAGGCCAGAGCCAGCAGAGCCTCAGACCGTCCAGCCAGGACCATGACAACACCCCGGGGGACAGCGTGCCACCAAGGAACAGATTGAGATGAGCCGAGGTGCTGGTCCCAGCAGGGCAGGACGCAAAGGTGGACGTGGAGAGCAAGTCTCCCAGAATCTAAGGCTGAGGGCCCAACGGCAGGGCCGGGCAGAAGGGCCACTGCGTGCACACACAAGTTAGCACCGGCCTACGTGGGGGTTTGGTCACGCCGTGAGGGGAGCTCGAGCTACGTGGAGGGATGAGCTTTTTTGCATTCCATTACACAAGAAGACAGAACAAGAGACACAATCGGGGACAGGCCAGTGGCGTCAGTCTGTGCAGGACAGGCCTTCAGGAGTCGCTCCTCTTCTTGCTCTTCTTCAGGAAGGAGGGGGTGCGGAATTTCTTCTTCTTTTTGGATGGGGACTTGCCTGGAGACCCATCACTGCCAGGGTCCACGGCAGCCCCCTCTTCGGCAGCTGGGGAGGCGGCCTCTTCAGCTGCCTGGGCTGGGGCTGGCTCAGGGCTGGCCACTGTGGGGGACCTGGTGGGGCTTGGAGGCCCACGGGCCTCACAAAGCCCCTCTTCCTCCTCCTCCTCCAATGTCGGGAAGCCAGGCGCTTCTGAAGGCTCATCAGGGGACAGGTCGGGGAGAGTTGGCTTGAAGGTGGCGGCATCACTGTCGTCTCGGGAAGTTGGCTCTTGTGGCAGGTCTGGTGGGCAGGGCAGGAGAGATGGAGTTAAAGGTCAACTATCCAGACTTCAAACGGGGATCTCGAGATAAGCAGTGCCATGCACAGACACTGCCACTGTATTTGACTAGAGGGATTTTTACCAAGAATAAGAAAACTTAAGGTATACTCTACTTCAAGGCTGGATGTAGCTCATAGTACAAAACGTAGACTCAGTCTCAGGGCAGTGTTTAGCTCCTTTTCATAGATGGCACGCTGACAAAACCAGATTCGGTCCCAGGGTCTCGGTCGCCAGTCACAGAGTGACCAAGGCAAGCTGAGAACATTTTCAGTAGTATGATGTTCTATGTTCAACACTTGAAAAGAGGTTTGCTTTAGAACTCTAAGGGCACGTATTAGTAGTCCTGAAATTAAGCCTAAATTTGGGTCCACAACATCTGGTCTCCCCCAAGAAGAAAACCATGGAAAACCATGGCAGCCAGTGGAAAACCATGTGTTAACTTCCAGACCCCATGTGCACATCAATGTCAAACAAAATAAAGCCATTTTAGGCTGGAAAATTAATCAAAAGAAAAGAGATGAACTGTCAGGTAAGGGGTAGGGGCAAAAATCAAGCCCTCTTAACAGTTTGAACATCGAAACATAAAAGAGCAATATGGAACTTGTTTGAAAGAAATAGCCTGAAGGCGGGTTTCCAGTGAAGGTTCCCATCATGAGATTTCTACACTAACCTGGGGGAAACCAGTTTTGTAGATTTTTAAAAATAGCCTGTCAACTTACAAGCAACTGGCAGGTTAGGTAACACCAAACTGTTTAGTACTTAAAAATCAAGCTGAACATCAGGACAGTGACATGGAGCTGAGTGAGCGCGGGAGAGGAGCTGCTGCAGGAGGCTATGGGCCCTGAACACTTAGCACTTTGGCTCTGGTGCTGGAGCTGCTGCCCCATCCCCGCCCCCAGCAGTCACCCTCTGCCCCCAGATAATTAAATACCCTTACTTAATTGGGGCAGGAGGAAGTCAGGATTCACTCTGCAAAGCATGCAGACGTTGCCTGTGGGTGCTCAGGGGAACTTTTACCATTTGACCAAATGTCGCTTTAAAAAACTAGCGCCAAATGTCGCTTTTCTGCCCTCCTCAAATTAAGCTTAAGCACCCAGCTTAAGCAAAGGTCCAAACACATGCGACCCCATGCAGCAGGTGGCACAATCCCACCCTGTCTGAACCTAGTCTAGATTTATGTCTGATCCAATATGGCAAAACCTTCCCATCAAGCAATCATGGGTCTCAGAAGCTGAACAGGACAACATGATCCCTCCAGAATTTCTGAGACCCAGAGTGCTCTGAGTAGCACTGCCGTGGTCCGTGGGAGCCCTGAGGGCAGGGCTCAGGTGACTGAGCGCCTTCCAGGAAGGCCACTGCCCAGAATGGAGGGACTGGGTACAAAAAGGGGGCAAGGGGGCTCTGTTTTTATTTTGAATAAACAGAAAACAAAACTTAATAAGCAACAAAGAAGCAGGAGAATGAGGCAAAGCACAGGGGATTCTGGTTAACTAGCAGAGGGCCAGAAGGCGGGCGGTACTTACTATGGTAACAGGTACTCTTTAGCACATCCACCTCCTGTTTGTAAGGCAGCCACGAGAAGAGAAAAGCACAGGTAGAGAGTCTATGCATTCAGTCACAGCCATTGAGTTACAGAAGGAGAATGGCCAAGCCATTCTTGTGGACACAGAATGAGGTGAAACCTGACAGGACAGGCACGAGAAGCACGACGTACAAGACCGAGGGACAGACACACAGGCCACACACCACAGACATGCGGCGGGCTCTCTGAGAGGCCCCCGGAGACCAGTGCTCTCCATGGTGTCTCTCCTACCTCGTTGTGACATCTCACTAACCAATCTGTTTTGCCCCAAGTTACCCAGGACAGAACCACAACAGGAGTGGAGGAGGCTGGGCAAGCTCAGAACCACGTGATGTACTGGTTTCCATGCAAATGCACACTTGCTTATTAGGGTCAATTCAACTACTGCCACACGTAGTTGCTTTCCTTCTACTGGACAAAAACACCAAGTGCGCCCCCCCTCCTGGTGGATGCCAGTCCACATAAGGCCATGCACCCCCCACACCAGGGCAGCCACATCCCCGAGCTCACCTTCCTCAAGCTTGACAGGGGTACTGGGGGGTGTGTGGGGGGCAGCAGGGTGCTCTGGAGGGCTCTGTTCTTTCTGTTCTCTAGTCTCGTCCAGATTCTCTGCAGATGTACAAAAAGTGAGAACATCATGGTCAGGAGTTTTAGACACCATGAGCCTTCACCCTCCTCAAGGGCAGATGGGCCCTCCTGCCCTGCCTCTCTGGCTGCCTCAGGAAGGACGGCTGGGGCTTCTTAGGGTGCATCCAAGAGACCCGGAAGGACTCACAGCCATGGCTGTCTTCATCCTTTTCCTCATTCCTCTCCAAAAGAGGATGAAGGAAGCCAATTATGACTGGTGTGTGGATCTGAATTTCAGAAAGATTTAATCAACTTTGGACAGAAAATTAATTTCTATTCTTATTCTAAAGAGAATCTGCCAGAGCTGGCTCTGTGACACACTGTGACTGGTGACCCCCCTGACCTGTCCTCTCCTGTCCCCCAGTGAGAAGCCTCTCCCACTGCTAAGCAAGCAGCCCAGGGTCCTGAGCAGCCTCACCCTACTCACCACCTCAAGAGATGTTACATGAGCATGACTTTTGTTTAATTTTTTATGTAGAGCATTTTCTACCAATAATTTAAACTCACCAATTGTAATGTATATTTTTATTTCTAAAGTAAAATATGTTAATAAGGACCAGAGAAAAAATTGCAGGCACTAGCATCCAGGATCCAGAAAATTCCAAGTCTACTTCTCATTTAGGGAAAAATATATACCAATATTATCCTAATTCCTTAAATCTCCTTCTCTCATTTAAACCTCTTACATTAATAGCTTACGATCACTAGGTCCCATCCTTTGAACAAGCAGCTATAATCAGCAGGCCATCTGATCTCACAGAGGTGCTGGCCTACATCCCTAAGCCCCCTGAGCCTGCAGCTACCTTCCTGAAGCCAGCTGTCTATCAACAAAGGCCTCTGCATCTCCCACCTGAGTGAAGAAATGCCCTCAAGCAGGAAAAGGGGCCAGAGGCTTTCTTTCCTCCTACCTGAGGTGCTGACCTTTGACAGACAGCTTGTCTCACCTGCAGCACACAACCACCACCACCCCATCCCGTGCGAAGGGCCAGCCACCAGTGCCAGGCAGGGGTCTCTTGGCAGTGCCCCTGGTGGCACTTCCACTGCTGACAGCTCTGTGATTGATCACAGAGCATGATCACAGCTGTCCCATCCACTCACTTGCTGTACCATCCCTCCTGATCAAGCCTCACATGTAGGGGAAACTCTTGTGTGTCTTGTGGTTCGACATAAAAAAAAAAAAAAAAAAAAATCCAGGTTTCCGAGACACTGGAAGGGTCCAAAGAGCAGACACACGTACATGTGCAGAGGAACTGGGATTAGGACACAGGACAAGAGCCCACACATCACCCCAGTTCTCACTCTAAGGCAGGCAGTTATGGCCACGGCTCAGATAAAGCTTTCTGCAGGGCTGCGTGCGCCATTCAAGGGACACCGATCAGAATCAGAGCCCACTGTGACGGGAAAATAGGGCTCTCTCTGAGTCAATGTGCAATGAGTCTTAATTGTAATGTACATCTAACAGAAAGTGATAGGCAGTGATAGTGTAACACATACTGACAAAGAATTCAGCAATAGTGTTTTGTATAACGCAAATTTCAATAGCAGCTACATAATGCATTAGTTGGTCTAAAACAAGACCCAAAAAAAAAAGTTAAATTGGGGAAAATCAGAGATTGTCTTAGAAGCAGTACACAGTTCCCAGGATAATCCCCCATCGACCCAGGAAGGTACTCATCACTCCCACACATGGTGGGACTTCCATTCCAGGAGAGCTGATTCTCAGGGGGCAAACTGAAGAAGTGGTGTGGTCCACACTTAGGACCTGAGGCTTCAGTACAAAGACCAGGGTTGGAGCTTAGGGCCCTGAGGACAGCAGCGTGAACCTCCTGGTGTGGGGACTCCCAGGGTCTTCCTGGTACCAACCAAGGACACTCAGGGAGAGAGACTCAGACCCACCTGAGCCTTCATGGTAAAGGCAGTGGGAGGCTTACTTCTCTCATTAGTTCTCAAAATGTTTGGATCTACTTTTCAAAACCGGAAGTTTAAAACAACCTGCTCCATGACGTTCTGGTTCTTAGAGCCGTTTATTTTCATGTGTTGTAAAACAGTCTCATCACAATTTACAAAAACATGACCTCCTCCATCAGTGAGTTGCCAAGAGAAACAAAGGCTGCACCAGCACGCAGCCACACTCTTTACATGGTCTGGGAATGTGCTAGAGCAGTCAACATGCTAGCCCCTAGGCCTGTGATCACGCCTCCCCAGGAGGACCCTCAGAATTTATGGAGGAAGAGAGTATGTCAGAAGACCCCAAGCTGTGAATACAACTGTGATGAAGATGTGCAGAGGCCACAAGCTGACTGCGAGAGAAGACTGAGCACTCAGTGGTGCAGAAAACAGACTCTGGGCCAGATCTGAGCTCTGCCATGCACAACCTTCTTCTTGGGTACCTGCTTCATCTCTCTGAGCCCAGATTCCTCTGCTCTAACTGATGGGAACAGGCCCATCTCTCAAGGTTATTTTGAGAACTAGATGAACTACATGCGTGTACAGCATTTAGCATGGTGCGTGGCACAATGCAACTGCTTAAAAACAATTAGCAAGTATTAATAAGATCATACAAATCAAAGGAAGGCCTCTTCTCAGTGAAACGTTAAATGAGAAAAGTACTACATATGTCAAAGTGCTAAATGTCTCGTAAAAATAATATTCAGACTGGCTTTCCCACTAACTATTCCAGATTAATGAGTTCTGCTGTGAATGTCCTGATCACTCAATGTGGATAGCAATCCAGCTGGAAGAATGCGCACCGCCCATCACACTCTGGAACTCGTGAGGCAGAGTGCACCCATGAGTACTGCCAAGGCCACAAAAGGCTCATTTACTCCTTCTCTTCTCTTCCCTCTCACCCACGTCTTCACAACAGCTTCTGGTGACCAGGGGTATCTTCAGGCCTGGCCTCCTTTTGGTGGAGGCATTTAGGACAGAGGGGTGCCACTCCACCGTGTCTTATGACAGCACACAGGATATCTGGGAGTGGTCAGCGGGAGCTCTCTGACGTCTTCTCTTACACATGTACTCGTGGGTTCCTCCTACCCAGACCATTCACCAGTGTGTTCTAACCTTCTAATTCCTTAGGAACTAGCCCAAATGAGTAGGCAAGCAACATGTACTGACCAACATTCTGGTCTTAACCAAACACAAGGTTTGTCTTTCACGCAAGTGACTGTTCTCATCGCGCTCTGCAGTCAACACCTGGAGTACGGAGGAGCTTGCAGCGCGCTTTATTTCGCCTCTGGAACCAGCCATGCTGAACCTGCCCGTCACGCCCAGGACCCCAGGAGCGCTCACCTTCAGGGCCCTTCTGCTTCCGCTCCACCTCCCTGCGGTACTCCTCCAGCTCCCGGTCAGTGAGCGTGTTGAAGGGGTTGGGGCCCGTGGTGCTCACGATGACATGGGGCTGATACTCCTTCTCAATGATGGCTTTGGAGGCTGTCACCAGCTCCCCCTGCGGACAAAAATGGATGCCTGCTCTGCAGGAGCCCAGCCCCGTGGGGATGCTCCCTCCTCCCAGGCAAGGCTGCAGGCAGGGCGGGGCGGCTCTCCAGGAGCACACAGACATCCCTGAGATGTGCCTGGGCATCGCCTTAGGTCCTGAGGCTTAGGCTGAGCTGTAGCCTTCAGGAGTAGAAGACAGAGAAATGTGATTTCAATGCTACAAAATGAATGTGACAGGAGAAGAAATTCTAGGAAAGCCCTGCAGGTTTCAGAAGCAAAGGCACCAAAGTGCAGATCGAGAGCGCAGAGCACCTCAAGGAGAATCCCATCTCCTCACTGACAGACAGGGATGGAAGAGGGGACTTTTAAGTCAATGACCCTCCTCATGACATCAGAAAATGTCATGGGTCAACACTCAGGTAAGGTATGTTCGGAGATTTGCTCCCATTCTAAGAGCACAGACAAGTTCTGTTCTTTTGACTTCGTGTTTAGTTTATAACTAGCTCTTAGAATTCACCCCAACACACTGAGAGATGATAAAATGTCACAAAACACTAGTATCTGTCTGAGGAATTTGGAAAACTGTGAGAATTTGTATAAAAGAAAATAAGCAAGAAGCAAGCCAAGCAAAGAGGCAGCTCACAAACGAGGCCAACCTCCCAACCTTCGAGGAGGATGCAGACCCGGCAGGCCAGGTTTAGTAGGCAGGCAGGCCTCATAGGGAGGGAGGCAGGGAGGTAGCCCTTGGGGGTGTGAATTCCACCCCACTCTCACCTGTCCTAGCATAGCTCTGTGCCCCACAGCTCAGCCTGGTTGGCCCCCAAATGCTCTGGGGTTCATTTCTGAGAAAGTTAACCAGAACTCACGCACGTGCCCATTACTTAACGTGAGCTTCCAAAAACAACTGAAAACAGGAGAATCCAAAATGATTTTGATGCCAAGCCTGGTCCCTCAGCGCTCTCCTCCATAAGAGATGAACACCAGAGGTAGAGAGCGTCCTAACAATGTGCACAAGAGACAGAGCCAGGCAAATCCTGGGGAAATTCTGCTCACCTGGGCCAAGTGCTCCCCTGGCAGAGGCTGGGGAACCAAGGCTGAGTGAACACTGTCCAGTGAGGTGGGTACGGATTGTCTGGAGCACTCCTTGATTATCAGTCAGACGGACCCCAGGGGAGAGAAGGAAATGGCCTGCTGGAATCAGCAACCTTTGCTCAGAGAGCTTCAAGATTCAAGATAACCCAGATGGTCAAGGGGAGCCCTGTTTTAGACCAGGCCTGACCCAATGTCAACTGACTTTTCCTTGAGAAGCAGCCTTGCCTCACCAGGCAGGGAATCAAATCCTCATCTGCCACTCGTTAGCTCTGTGGTCCAAGACAAGCCCCTTCTTGTCCACAGGCCTCAGTTTTACTATCCCTGACAGGAGCCTATTGGGCTGACGATGGCTAAGATCCCACTGCACACTAACATTCTATAAGTCTATGGCAACTTGGCTAGGTGCATTTGCATCCTGCCAATAAAATGAGAAGGTGATATGAGGTTTGAGAGAAATGTTTAAATTCATTTAAATCAAATGTTCAAAATGGGGCCGGCTAGGTGGCGTAGCGGTTAAGTGCGTGTGCTCTGCTGTGGCTGTCCAGGGTTCAGATCCTGGGTGTGCACTAACACACCGCTTGTCAAGCCATGCTGTGCCAGTGTCCCATATAAAAGTGGAGGAAGATGGGCACAGGTGTTACCCCAGGGCCGGTCTTCCTCAGCAAACAAAAAGAGGAGGAATGGCATGGATGTTAGCTCAGGGCTGATCTTCCTCACACACACACACACAAAATGTGTAATCAAAATTAGTAAAGGAATAAAATATCAAGAATCAACTGCCACAGAGACACTCTGGACAAGCAAGGCTCTTCCCACGCCAGGACACCAGGTCCTCAAGGTGTGACACGGCCAGTTCCTGCCTCCACTGGCAGGGGGCTCCCTCTACCAAATTCCTCAGCCTCAACATCAGCTCTGAACAGACGAGGGCAGAGCAACTCCGTTACTTTGGAGGGAAGGAGGCAGCAATGCTTGAGATACGGAGGGAACCAGACCCCGTGGAGCAACCCGGGTTGAGAAATCAGGATGTGGAATGGCTGCTCCCTCCAGCAGGCCACACAGAGGCTCTTGCTGCTTCCCTCACTTCTAGTCACCTAACATGGGCTCTACACAAAACAGATGCCCAATAACTACTTCTGCACTTGACTGAGGCAGCTTGCACGGAATGAGAGCTCCATCTCTGAAGCTGTGCAAACCTGGACTAGTGATCTGACCTCGCTGAGCATCAGGTTTTCAGCTGTAAAACCTACTCAGATTTGAATTTACCTTCTCAGTGCTGGGCCACACATACACCAGGTGCTCAACACCAAGTTCACTGAGTGAGTCCGCAGGGTGCAGCCCAGGCCCCCTTGCATTTCTGAGGAAGCAATCAGGAGGACGAGGCCCCTGATTGCACACAGGTGCACACAGAACAGGGACGCTTGCGCTGCACAAATCGGACAGCAGAGTTCTTCCCTGCGCTGGACAGCTTTCAGAGAAAACTTTCACACCTTATTCTCTGACTCAGTTCACTTATAATAAAATCTAAATGACAGCCAAAATTACTTCAGGTTACATTTTGGCACACACAATGCTGAAGTTCAGCTGGGCTTAGTATTCTTTTTAGAACTGGAGCTTCAGGGTGTGGCTGATGACTCGCTGCCCCTTTTTCTGTCAGAAGACAACACTTGCCCTGTGTGAATGGCCATCACCAGTGAGGGAGAGATGGAAGCAAAGGCAAGTCCTTCCAGAAAAGCCCCAACTTCCTAAGTCCCAAATACCCACTCCTCAGGTTCTCAAATGGGAAGCAAGTATCTATACACTTGCCTTATTGGGAAGAGGACATTTTTAGGACATTTAACAAACACAGTCCTTTTCACCTGGTCAAGGAGGAATTCAACTTGCCAGCAAGCAGTGCTGTCTTCCAGAAGGAGCAATGCAATCTGTGTTTTGAGGTCCACACAAAAGGACGTGGAAGCAGTCCCAGTCAAGGACATTGGTGAAGTAAAAGCACATTCTCACCATAAAAATGAAATATGCTTAGTCAGTGGGAAAAAGACCAAGCATGCAAATATGAGCATCAGCAAGTGGGCGGTGGAGAAAACAAAAGCTGGAATGAGACTCCATGGACAGGGGCATCAACATCTCCTCAATGGGGCTCAGCACTGAGTGGTGTCCTCTGCTAACTCCACCTGGACACATCACTCACAGAGAGCATGGTGTTCAGACTGTGGGGAGGATGCCGGAATCGCCAGGAATCCCACTTGCACAGACTCTGACTTCCCAGCCAGGCTGGGGGAAGCCCTACGTCTACCCTTCATGAAGCATTCACAGGTGACCGGGATGCACACACACGTCTGAGCACTGCTGCACAAAGCAAAAACAAGACAAGGACTGGATGAGGAACTGGCCAAAAAAGCATCCTTGAGAGCCAGCCCCGGTGGCCTAGTGGTTAAGTTTCACGTGCTCTGCTTCAGCGGACCAGGTTCAGTTCCCAGGTGCAGACCTACACCACTCGTCTGTCAGTGGCCATACTGTGTGGTGGCAGCTCACATAAAAAAAGAGGAAGATTGGCAGTAGATGTTAGCTCAGGGTGAATCTTCCTCAGTGGGGAAAAAAAAAGCATCCTTTAATACAACTAACCAGTCTGCCTTCTAGACAGCCCTAACAAGATGCAAAAAGAAAGCACTAAATGCAGTATAATGCCAAAGAGACTGCATAGCAATGAATCTGTACAAATTGGCTCTGGCCCACAAAGCAAGAGGGCTGCACCCATGCAGGGGCTCTGCACGGTAAGTCCCCTGGGCTCATGGACTCAACACATCTTCACACATCTGAGATAAAGAGTTATGAACTAATAAGATCACAACAGCTTACAGCCCAAAGTACCAAAACATGAAAAACAAGCTGACACGGATAAGAATACATCTTTCTCCCTTGTTCTGAGAAGTTCCTCCAAGAATGGTAGCTGGAAGTACATTCTAAGGATGATGAAAAGCGAGACCCATTAAATTAATACATAAATATGCAAAAAATGTTATTAGCAGGGATTCCAGACAGGAATAACAGAATCTTTGGTACAAATCTGCTTCTCTCTGGCAATTGGAACATCACTAAAATGATATCTCACTGGAGGTGTATTAATTGAAGGAGACAGACCCTGAAAATTTCCTTTGGACACAGGGTGAACATAACAAAGACTCTAAACCGGGCAGTCAGCCACTTTCTGCTCTCAGCACCAAGTTCTGCACACTAGCAGCCTGAATGCTTTAGAGACGGTTTCCTTCTATCTGGGCAAGTTATGCCAGATAGATTTCCCACCTATTGTACACATTAGGTATGCATGTACATAAAGAATTATAATTTTTGGGCTGGCCCCATGGCTTAGCGGTTAAGTGCGCGCGCTCCGCTGCTGGCAGCCCAGGTTCGCATCCCGGGCGCGCACCGACGCACCGCTTCTCTGGCCATGCTGAGGTCACGTCCCACATACAGCAACTAGAAGGATGTGCAACTATGACGTACAACTATCTACTGGGGCTTTGGGGTAAAAAAATAAATAAAATATTTAAAAAAAAAAAAAAAAGAATTATAATTTTGGGTTTCAAATTTTCCTAAGTCTTTTTTCCCCTTGCAACATTTAAAAAAATTATCTAGGGTTTTTTTAAAGGTAAAAATAAATACATTTCATCAACAACAAACACTGTCTTGTTTTATTTCCCATTGCTGTGAAATGACATCTTTCAATCATACAACCTCCAATTGCCACATTCATTACGTTTACAGTCAGAGCTGAGCAAGTGAAGATAGAAGGTCGCACAGGAGAGAGCCGCCAAGGCTCACAGTCTGCCCACATGAGCCTTTTGCAATGGGCATCTTGTAAAAGGCAAATTCCTAAAACCCAAAAACATGCACTAACCAAAGTCACATGCAGAACTTCAGAAATGCACCACATCATTAAGATCGGCCATTTCTCAGCAACATAGAACACTGAAAATTATAAAAATAACCTCATACCAAATGTTTTAATTAAAGAATAGAGTAGGCAGAACAGAACCTTCTGTACAGTCTCACAAATAATTTAGAGATCCATTTAAAGCTACTTCAGTAACTAAGACAATGCCTAGCAAGAGCAGATAGGTAAGGGACAGGGCAGGTAGAAGAACAGCGCAGGTAAAGGACAGGGCAGTGAGTACCTTTCTAAAAGAGAGAGATTTAGCAGGACTAAAGGTCTGCTCTGTAAGCTCGAGCCCTTCGATTGTTTCCGTACAGTCAGAGAGGGGTGCGTCCTGCAACAGTAAACTGAGTCATCAGAGCCCACCAGGCCCAGCTTTGAAATATCAGCCAAGAGGACAGGACGGAGCCAGCTGAGAGCATGCAGCAGAGACAGCCGTCAACAGTGAATGCAGGGTGATGGCGGTGCCACATGCAAACACGGACCACAGAATCAGGACCACAGCTGGCCAAATTCAGAAAATGCAACAACAATCACCTACCCTGTAGACTTGTGTTTAAAGCACTAAGTGGCAACTTAATTTTCAGAGATAACTACTTACACAATTATCTTCAATGTGCCACGAGGTACAGTTGTTTTATAGAAATGCGTGTAAATGTGGGCCACATTTACAGGTACCCTCTGCAACCACTTTTCCCCAAGCAGCACTTTGTTGCAGACAGCAATATGTACAAGAACAAAAGTTCATTAAACCCACCCTCTTCTAGCATTTTACACATTACACCGCTAAAACTGGGGCAAATCTAGGCCCCAAAGCAGGTGGCATATGTGCTGCCCTCACAGAGGCATGCATTAACATGAAGCAGGGCTGGAGGGAGGACACAGCCATTGGGCATGCTTATGCTTGGTCTATAACTCAAGGAAAAGTGGCTGGGTTATTTCTTATGAAGATTTTTAACAAAGATTAATTTGTTGCCTAGAACACTTACCTCCTAGAGCCATTCTCTCCCAACTTAAGAATAATTTTGGAGCAAATGGTCATTAGAGCCACCACCCACTAAAGACAGAGACATTCTGAGCTCTCACCTGGATGAGGCTCCTGTCCATCACTACACCAGACAAAACCTGGGACTGGGGGCCAGCCGTCTTAATGTCCTGTAAGTTCTGCTCTCGGATCTGAGGACGGCAAGAAGGAGAAACACACATCAACAGTACAGAGAAGCCTCTGTGGTCCAAAACTGTCTGCTGCTCACATATCATATTTTATTAGCACAACAGCAAAAGCAGTGTAAAGAGCCAACCTCAGCTGCAGTAGTGGTGGCAGCAGAAGTCCTCTGCCAGAGCAAGCACTCTCTGCCCCTGCAGCAGTGAGCATCCCACCCAACCCACTGCTGCCTTCTCCCACACACAGATTTCCACTGAGTGCTGATGGCAGTCAGTACGCACCTTGTTCCTCATCTCCTGGACCTCTTTTGGGTTAGTGTTCAATGGAACAAACAGGTTAGGGACAGCAGAGGTGGAAGTTCTATGTCCATCCTCTTTAGTCCACTGTAACATCAAGAACAGTTGAAAAGTCAGAATTGTGATAACAATAAGTAACACCACAGCATCCAATTTGTCCAACTTATCTCACATCTGGTCATGCACTGAACATCACAGAGAATGAACCAATGACCACACCTCCTGTGTCACTGCAGCAGTCAGATCAGGACAGTGCATGCCCAAACAGAAACCAGTAATGGTGGAAGCCAGAGTTGTGACTGACCGGCAAGCGCCATTTAGAAAGCACAGTTGAAAAATAGGGCATGACTCAGGCTGACGACAGAACTATGCCCTGTAACTCCTGCGGACTAGCCAGTGGGGGACCCTTCAGAGCACATTGGTTCACCGCTCTGAGAGTCATCAACACTAAAGCCAGCTGGAAGCGTGAGATGACAGGATCATGAGAAGCAGTGTGATGTTGCTACCCCATGTCGGGGAAGACTCTACTGTGAGGCAAGAGTGGGCATCACCAAAGTTTTGCATTAAAATAAACTATAGCATCAGAATGCACTGTTGTGTAGTTATTTCAACCCAAGAAAATCACTGAATGAACACTTATATAGTAGCTCCCTGGTGGAAGAGTTTGGTGATGTCGAATATTTTATATAACTCAATACTTTTGAGTGTTACAAAAATATCCCAAAGAAACTTGAAGCGCTTCATGAGTTCTTATTAGAAGGCTGGTTTTAGATATCAGCGCACGTCATGAGCACACTGTGCCTTTCACATTTTTTTTTTTGGATCTCCAATCAAATATGAGATTTTTAATCAAATTCTAATTCTTAGGCATGAATAGGCACTGAACATTAAAACAAGCCCATCTTAGAGAGCAAATGTTATGCCTTTCAAAATATTTTCAAGAGGCAATAAAATAGCCATAAACCGTAAGACTTGAAAGAAAGCAACAAAACTGTCAAATGCTTAGCCGCTGTGAAGGAAAGTGTGGAATGGGCATGGAGCTGTGAGATACTCACTGATGGTTATCTTCTCAGATAAAAATAACTCCAGCTTCTTATTAAAAATAATTTTTAGTCAAAACATTAAAACAACAACCTCAGAAGCTTAAACACATTTGAAAACTTAAGAACAATTATTATAAATTAATATACCAACCTGGGAACACTGCATGGAATTTGGATTACTCCAGAACGACAAGAAACAAATTTAAATACTGAACAAGGTTTCCCATTCAAAGTATACATTGACTAAAATACCTAAAGTGATTTAATATTTTTTTCAAACTAATAGTAAATAAAGCTTTAGAGCTGCTGCTATACACATACTTTGCAAGAATTCATCACAGCAATTGAGCACTTTGTATTTGTATCATCAGCAGAAAGTTGTTTTTCAGGCCCACTCCCTTTAACAAGCAAAATAAGTAAAAACTAAACAAATGAAATGAAAGAAAGGTAGAGAGGGAGGGCAGGAGGGAGAAGAAAAGAGGAGAGACTAGCTCAGACACTGAGCCCAGCCATGTTCACGCAGAATCTCTGCCCACATGACACGTTTGCTTAGGAGCACAGAGGCTCTCTCACCAACTGTGCATCAGGAAAACACCAGAACCGCCTGGGGGAGACAGAACTTTTTCTTTTAAATATACGTCTATAAAGTAAAAGCACTGTTATAAGGGAACACAAAGCCCACTTTGCTCACTTAGTGCCCACTATTTTAGGATATCTAACCTAATCTCATCTGAACTCCTACAGAACCAGTCATGCAGAGCGAATCCGTCCCGGCCTCAGTCTCCTCACAAAAGACTCCATTCCAGGGGCCTCTCCTACTCTGTAACACAGGAGCCAGTGGACTGTCAAAGGCTAGGTTAGGGGTAGTGAAGACCAGTCTTCACAGGGACGTCTGAGCACCAGGACAGCAGAGTATCTTTTAGGGCAGCGTTACTACTGAAATGAGCACGCCACGCAGCGTCTGTCGCTGGTGCCTGCCGATGGCCTGCGCTGCACTTGGGTCATGCCGCACCCAGCAGGAGTCAGAAGACTCACCACTATGGCCGTCTACTCACATGCAACAGTCCATGCAGAAGGTAGCTGGCTGAGAGCGTTCGGAGGCTTTGGGACAGCAAGCAGGGAACAAGGCTAACAAGAGAGGGCGAGGGTCAGCTGAGAAAATGCCCGTGAGCCACGAAGGAAAACTGCTTAAGAAAACACTAAGACTTTAAAAGAACAGACTTTAGTGACTTAATGAAACCACTGGAGTTTACAACACTAAAAGAAAGTTAAAACTGAACTACTTTTTCATGCAGGAAGTGTTAAGATTCCTTAAATACAATTTGAATTCAATGACAGCTCCTATTTTTAGGTTAATACATGTAAGTTATTTTGTATTTTGCTATGTATGGAGTTAGGTAACAGAATTACTGAAGAGGCACACTATATCTTAAGCAGTTTCAAGCAGACAATATTACTTTAATTATAGCTGATGCATAAAGTGGATTTTGGCTAAAGGAGGTTAATGAGGAAGGTTTGCTTTCAATCTGGGTCAGAAGGGCTGGATTCCCAAAGCCTCCGAAGCCCCAACTACCCAACTTGCTCTACATCATCTAACTATGAACAGTAAGGTAGGCACAGACCAAGCAGTTGGTAATACAGCTTGGCACGCAGACACCGGACGAGAGAGACTGCAGCAAGGGTTTCACGTGATCGTGTGTAATGTTCGTCCACACCTTAGTCTTCGCCTTGGGACTGCTTCCATTCTGCCCTTCCTCAGAAGCATCGTCGCCCCGGCCAGAGTTCAGCCATCTTGTCTTCTCTCGCTGCTGCTTCTGAAAACTGTGTCTGAGAGGGGAGCCAGTGCCCGCATCACCGTCACTAGCAAAGGAGTAACCTGTGACACTAGCAGGAACCTCCACATCGCTGTATTTTTTAGATTTCTCTCTCAGAGCAGGGTATCGGTAAGGGTAGCCAGTTCTGTAGCCCTAGAGTCCAGAGAGAGTGAAAGACAGTCAATATTCCAGATCTCAAAATAGAGTTTCACTTTGGAAAACTGTGGAAATATCTACAAAAGCTGAACATACACATACCTACAACTCAGCAATTCCACTCTCAGGTAAGTGCCCAACAGAAATGCAAATATGTTCACCCAAAGACAGGTACTAAAATGCTGACAGCAGCACTATTCCTAAAGCCCCAAATTAGAAACGACCCAGAAGTCCATCAATAGTAGAATGGATAAACTGTGGTATATGCATATAATGGAATATGATACAATAAGAACAAAAACTCTATTACTAGGTGCAACATTAGGATGAATCTCACAAATATGCTGCTAACTAAAACAAACCAAATGGGAAAGAATACACTGTGTGATTCCATTTATAAAAAGTACAAAAAGAGGCAAAACCAATCTTTGCTGTTACAAGATAGGACAGTGGTCACTCTTGGGATGTGGTTAAGTGAGTGAAAGGGGGACGAGGGGCTCTGAGGCGCTGATATTGTTTTTTGATCTGAGTGTTGGCTACACAGTGTGTTCAGTTTTTAAAAATTACTAAAATGAATACTTAAATAGGTACACGCTCTTGTTCATACATTGTATTTCAACAAAAAGCTAAAATTTAAAAACCAGGGCTTACTTGCTGCTGGCTACAGTACAACCTACTTAATATTTCTTTTACCTTTTAAGTCAAAGTTTAAGCTGTGATAATCTTTAGGGAAGACCAAACAAGTACACCTCACGACAACTAGTTCTTGGCAAAATTACTTTATCTTTGAATATAACAACGTCCAAGTTCAACCTTCAACTGTGCCTCATGACCATTTACTATGCTTTAAAACACGTGCCCCACTAATTCATGCCTCTGTAATAGCACTAAGCCCACTGTGCTGGACCACCCTGTTTGTTCATCTCCCACAGACAGCTTTTCCAAGGCAAGGAGAGTGTCTTTACTTAACCCTCCTATCCAGTGCTTAGCATTTGGTGAGTGTGGCAGACAGACTTTACGGTGGTCTCCATGGTCCCCACCTCCGGTATTGCCCTCCTCCATGGAGTGTGGGCAGAACCTGTGACTTGCTTCTAACCAGTGGAATTCGGCAAAGGTAATGGGATATATTACGTAAGAGTGTAGCGCCCATCTTAAGAGAGTCTCTCTGTCTGTTGCTGGCTCTGAAGAAGTAAGCTGCCATGACTCCTATAGCTGAAAGAAAAACCTGCGAGTTTAGAAGTGGATCCTCCCCAAGTTGAGCCTTCTGATGAGAACCCAGGCTGGGTCAATACCCTGAATGAAGCCTTATGAGATCCTAAGCTGAGGACCTAGCTCAGCTGTGCCTGGACTCCTGACCCACAGTTTCAGATGTGGACTAAGTCATTCACAGCACCTTCACAATGAGTGACAGGAAAATTAAGATTTGAAAGGATTACACAGGGCTCATCATGAAAGATGAGTCAGTGCGTGCGCCTTGCTTGCCCAGGTACTTTAGAAACGTTCACATGCCCCTCAATTCAGGAATTCTCTCTCCCCCCGGCTGCTTCCCATCTCTGGGGGACTACCTTCATTACCCATTATTCTTTTAATACATTAAAAACTTGCTAATAGGCCGGCCCTGTGGCTTGGTGGTTAAGTGCGCGCGCTGCAATGCTGGCGGCCCGGGTTCGGATCCCGGGTGCGCATCGAGGCACCACTACTCCGTCCATCCTGAGGCCGAGTCCCACATACAGCAACTAGAAGGATGTGCAGCTATGACATACAACTATCTGCTGGGGCTTTGGGGGGAAAAAATAAAATAAATAAAATCTTTAAAAAAAAAAAAAAAAAAAAAAACTTGCTAATAATTCCTAAATGGAGTTGCTGTTGTTGTTTTCCATAACTATCCTCAGGAAAATAGGTAAATGTCTGCACTGGCAATTTTTCCATTTATGCACGTGCTTTGTTGAGAAATAATAAAAGATAACGACTCAGCTACAAAAAAGACTATCTTCATAAAAATACAGGTATTATTAATTCAAGTTTCCTCTTGCTTAGAGAGCCAAGACTCTTGACTAACCTCCATGACTTCAGGATAAACCACTCAGGAATTCACAGGTTTTTATCCTGAGAGGGTGTGGGTTTTTTTCTTTAGAAAATTAGAGTTACTGCCTAATTGGGATTTCTCTCTCCACTCTCCAGAACATACTGAGTGTACAAGATGTGGTGGGCTGGTGTTCTTGATTCTTATTCTCCTCTCTTGTTCCCCACTTGACTTTGAGGTAAAAGAGCAGTGAAACATCAAAATATTTGCAGGAGGAGAGAAGAAGGGCTCTAAGACTGGGGCCACCCCAGCACTCTTCCCCTTGCCAGGCACCTCTGGAAGCTGACTCCTGATGCTGACACCTGGGCCACCACTGCCCCACTCTCAAACCCCCTCCAGATGTGACTTTGCTGAGGTTGCACTATCCTGGTCTGCTACCTAACTCCAACTGCTTCTTCCATCTTCTTAGTGAGCTTTGTTCCTCTTCTTGCTTCCTTTGACCAATCCTGGCCCATGCCCCATCTCTGCCCCTGCAGCTCGCATGCTCTGTCAGGGCACAGATCACAGGTGCTGGCTGCATCTGGGACTTGTTTGTCCATTTCCCTGACTAGGTCATGAACTCCTTGAAGGCAAGAACTGTGTTCTGTTCATGGCAAAAGGCTCAATAGTAGACAGTCAGTTAGTGCAATCCATCTTTACTGAGCAAATGAATTCAGAAGTTATGGAAGATTCTTCCTTCTCTGTTCACTTCTCCCTCACTGAATGTACTCCTGTGGACACTTAGCCCAAGGACACTTAGCATACCCTGAATTAGATGACCCATGAATTCTTTTTGTTCTAAAATCTTCAGGAAAGTTAAACTTCCTCCCTCCTGCAGCCACTCATCCCATCTGTGACCTGGTCCAACAGTAGGGACTTTCTTACATTAGGTAGGAATGTGTCCCACTGGCCCCGGTGCTGCTCTCTAGAGCACCCAGCAGATCCACGGCAACACAAGAGGACTCCAGGCCTTCCTAAGGCTTCTCTGTCCCACACTCCCATGACAGGTCCTCACATCTCCACCACCTAATAACCCATGTGGCAGTAGGATGTACTTTATTGAACCCCACCCACACTGCAGCCTGAAAAGGGTCCCATTACACAGCTGTTCATCCTATAATGTGGTTGCTTCAACCCTAAGGACCTTGTTCTGAATACTTAAAGAACCTGGTAAAATCAAAGATGGATTTGGTTCTCCCCACTGCTGTGTCTTCGGTTGTGCTTGCACCTCTGCAGCGGATGCCATCCTTCTCCCAACTCAGCCTATCACAATTCTACCTATTCTTTGAGGTCGTTTCTAAGTGCCATCTTCTACATAGTTTTCTCCTTGATCCTTGCAAAAGGATGAAATCCCTCACTGAAACCCCTTAACACAGACCACATCCTGATAAGTATTATCATCACATCCCTATGATGCTGAAAGCTCCACAGTCAGCCTCTGTACCATGCCGGGGTCCACATCCCCACACAGTAAACCAGCAGCAAATGGCTGTGGAACACAGTAAGCGGGCCCCAAATAGCTAGAGCTTACTATTAAAACAAAAAACAAAACACTTGGCTGACTGATCTAGAAAGTCACCCCTCAATGGCCTGCTTGTGGGACGATGGGCACTGAGCTGACTCTGCTAACTCTAGGAGTCAGTTATCCAGCAGCCTCCTGCAGAGTAGACTGTTCTCTGTGCTCTTGTCCCCACAAGTAATCCAAACACGATTATCTTCAAAATAAAATAAGACAAAATAAGACAAAAAACCCTCACTCTGTATTTTATAACGATTTAGCTCAGGAGTTAAATTGCCCTGGTGCTTCTTCATGATTTTTGAGGGTGAAAGCATTCAGATACTGCACGAAGACAGCAATTTCACAACACTGTTTCACTCGTTATGAAAACATCAACAACTGTGCTTTCAGAAGAACAGTTTTATCATCAAGTGGTGGCAACATTCTTACCAGATTATCAAGCATCCGCATGAGGGCTTCAAACTCCTGCTCACCAATCTGCCACTTGGGAGGCAATCCGGTGCCCTCCCCTGCTGGGGACCCCGGGGAACGGGATTTGGCTTTGTACTTCCCAGGATCCAGGAGGACTAAGTTGTCGGGCCCTCCTGCACTGGCCAGAGTTCGAACCTTTTCCAAAACAAGCAAACAACGGGGAAGGGGGGAGGGAGGAGGGCGAAAGGGATAATTCGGCACATGTATGTGGTGATGGGTTGTAATTAGTATTTGGGTGGTGAACATGATGTAATCTATGCAGAAATAGAAGTATAATAATGTAACACCTGAAATTTGTACAATGTTATAAACCAATGTTACTGCAATAAACAGAAAATTAAAAAAAAAAAAAAAAGAATGAACAATCCTCACAGAACACATAACTTTAATAAATAATTCTACACATGTTAATTTCTGGGATATTTATATTTATATAAGTTTTGACCTACATTATGATATGTCACAGCTGGAAGAAAACTTAGGCAGACCAGACCAGTTAAGTTTCTTACTAAAATCTCATGGTTATAAAAACAGAGCCAAAAGCTTTGTATCCTGATAATGCATGTGGTGTTTTGGGCTGAAATGTATCCCTCAAAATTCAAATGTTGAAGTCCTAACCTCTAGTACCTAAGAATGTGACTGTATTTGGAGATAGTCTTTAAAAAAGAAAATAAGTTAAAATGAGTCATTAGAGTGGGCCCTAATACAATATGACTGGTGTCCTTATAAGAAGAGGAAATATGGACACAGAACTGTAGAGGGAAGGCCATGTGAAGACACGGGCCTTAGAAGAAACCAACCCTGCTGATACCTTGATTTTGGATTTCTAGCCTCCACAACTGTGAGAACATAAATTTCTGTTGTTTAAACCAAAAAAAAAAAACAAGCAAACACTACAGTTTGAGTTCCTTACAGAGAGCAAGAGAACTGAATGACTATGAGATCACTTAAAGAGAAATGTGAGTTTCAAAAGAAACCAAATCATCAGAGTATAAGAATAAAAAATGTAGGATGATAGACTAATCACAACATTACTGTCAGAACTTTTTCTTTAGCATGAACAAACACATTGGGCACTCATACTTGGAAGAGAAATAGGAAGACAAAGCACCTTTCGAGATTGTATGAAGGAGACTGGGGACTGCATTATTGCACAGACATAAGTCAGGGTAACAGTGGGGAGAGCATGAACTTGGGCTCGAGCAGACCTGGCTTAAGTGGTACTCACAGCCATGACACCTTGGGCAAGTCTTTACCTCTCTGCACCTGCTTTTTCAGGAGTGCCACGAGGGTCAAATGAAATAACATGTAATGACATACGTAAAGCACCTGATACCACAGCTGGCGCACACTAGTACTCCATAAATGGTAGTGACTTACATATTTGAAAAATTAAAAAATTAGAAATAAAAAGCCCAGTAATCATTTGCCAACTTAAATCAGTGAAATGGCATCTTCCCTGGTCAATTTCCAAATCTATGAGCTCATCTTTGGCAAAGAGATTGCTCAAAGACTCATTCCTGCAAAACACGTAACAAAAATCTATGGAAACACTGCAAACACCTAAATAAACCACAGACTGAATGGAAGGGCCACCACCGACCTGGATCTCACATGCAACCACAAGGTTATGGATGTAATAGAAAGCCTCTTCAACGCTCTCTCCAACGGACACGAGCCCATGATTCCGCAGAATAAGAACCTGACGGGGAAAACATGAAAGCTCTATGGAGCTCAACAAGACCACTGACACACTTCACTTTTTTCTTCTTCCCTCTATAACTTAAATACTAGATTAGATGCCTACTGACCTTGCTTTTAGGCCCCAAGTTTTTCTGAATTAAAACTTTTTCCTCCTCATCAATGAGAATCCCATGATAATCATGATAAGCCACTTCTCCAAGGGAAAGTGCCTCAGGGGAGATTGGCAAGAGGCCACATTTCATCGCAGAGACCTAGAAAACAAGCGGTCACCATGAATGAAGGAAAATCAAGATTTACACGTTGACTGATGACATGGTAAATGCCTTCCTCAAAGAATAAAAAAGGGGAACATACTCTATTTTGTTTTCTTCTCAGAAATAAATGAACCTACGAACTTAAGATAAACCTTACTTCTGGGGCTTACTACCAATCTACACTTAAAAATCAAAGCTATCACTAAGCTGGGAGAAATTCCACATCTTTCTGGATTTCTCCCACACTGATTATAAACACTATGTGAGCTCAGACTTAATGATAAGATGACACCCTGGATCTAGCTCAAGGAAAGACAATGGCTTCCTCTGAATGAGTCCCCGCATCGCAAAGAGAGGTTCTTCAGGTTTTTGCGTACTTTTCATCTTAGGTTGTAAGTGAGAGTGAAACACCTGAAAATTAGATAAAACCAAATTTATAAAAGTTTAGGATAATTACACTGTATAATTTCTCTACATCTATTTAAGTAAAAAATCTAAGTGTTGGGGCCAGCCCGGTGGCGTAGCAGTTGAGTCTGCATGCTCCGCTTCAGAGGCCACGGGTTCACGGGTTCGGATCCTGGGCACGGATCTACACACTGTTCATCAAGCCATGCTGTGGCAGCATCCCACACATAAAGTAGAGGAAGATGGGCATGGATGTTAGCGCAGGGCCAATCTTGCTCAGCAAAAAAAAAAAAGAACCACATCTTCAAAGTAAAAGAAACCAGATCTAACATTCATCCAAACAATCTAATAACGTAAGACATTAAAACATCAAGACAGATTAAAATTCAGCATTACTAAACCAATGAGGTCCTCTGTCATACAAATAAGCCCACAAAGTCATTAAAGTATAAAATCGGTGATAAAAACCCAATTCTAGATAATTAGAGTGTTTCGCTTTCACATGACTGTACCAACAATTGGAATGTTTATTTTCATACTGAGAGGTCTGGGGCTTTGTCAGGGTGGCCTGTTCGCACCAGGAGGGCCCAGGTTTGGTGATCAGGGTGGGCAGGCTCCTGGGAAGCTCTGGGCTTGAGACCAGGTCTCCTAAGAGCCTGCACTGTCTGTGCCCTCTTCCTCCAACTGCCCTTCTTCTTATTCTCCCCAGTCATGATGATCCAGCCTGGGTTCCGTGGCTCCAAGCAGGACATCTGTGGGGAAGCTGGCCAGGCTTGTCTCTAGGCCTCAGCCTCTCCGGAGTTCTCATGCCTGGCTCCTTCCCCACAGCCCACCAGCGTGCTCAAGTCTGCTGCAGCCTACTAATCCTTCCCTGAGCCCAGAGCATCGTCCACCTACCATCCCATCTTGCCCTCCCTCCTTTGCCCATTCCTTTTCAAAAACAAGAAGTCTCTACTTACTGCTGTCATTTTGCACTTCCCAACAGTCTTCAATACACTGAAATCTGACCTCCATCCTCAACACTCTACGATTATCTAATTAAGTCTAATGGACATTTTTATTTTCAGACTTATTACAGGTTTTTCAAAACAGATAGTACATGGACCCTCTTAAAAGAAAAAAATATTCTTTTAAGAAAATCAAACAGTAAAAAAAATTTTTTAATCCAACAAAATTAGGTTTATTGATTTGCTGCAACACGAGAGGGCAATTCAGAGGAAATGTGAAGCACCTCTCACTAACCAGCTTTAAAACATCAGTCACTGCCAGGGCAGCACACTCACCGCAGCCCCTGCTGGTGTGTGAATATGCACAACACACTTCACATCTGGGCGTGCAGCATATATTGCAGAGTGTAATGTGAAGCCAGCTTGGTTTACCCCTAGATTAGTACTCCCACGATCTACTACTTCTCCTTGTAGATTGATTTTAACCTGAAAATAATAAAATGAAATATTAATATGTCAAGAGGATTTCAAATTACCCTAACCAGAAATTATTTAAACCAGTTTAAAGTGTTAATCACTAATTTTAAAGGTTTTTCTCTGAGGGCCGGCTCCGTGGCTTAGCGGTTAAGTGCGTGCGCTCTGATGCTGGCGGCCCGGGTTCGGATCCCGGGCGCGCCCCAAGGCACCACTTCTCTGTCCAACGCGAGGCCGAGTCCCACGTACAGCAACTAGAAGGATGTGAACCTACGACATACAACTATCTACTGGGGCTTTGGGGGGAAAAACATGAATAAATAAAATCTTTAAAGGTTTTTCTCTGAGTAAAATTAATCACACAAAACAAAGACTTTTTCTTCGTTTTTGGGTTTTATATGTCTAACAGGATTAGAAAATGTTTAATTATCTAATATGACCTATACACACAGGACGCCCAAGAGGAAAAGGACATTCTTACCAAACTGGATGCAGTCACTTCACTATAGAGAAGTCCAAACGGTACAATAAGGAAGTGTTCCTGCTCGGAGCTCACTCTGGTCTGTGGGGAAAATCACTGAGTTAGCTCAAAAATCCAACTGAAATTATTTGCATCTCTTTTAGTCCAAAAACTCATGAGTTTGTTGTAAGCATTAAGCAAACTACGTAAGAAAGCACTTAAGTACAATGTCTGTCACTAAGCTAAGCAGTATTGAAAGCTTGCTATTATTATGTTGCAGTAATTTATCACGTTTATTAACTGCATCTTGGTCACATTCATGAAAATTAACTTTATAAAGAAAAAATCTGGTGGCTACCAAACCACTAACATGTGCAAAAAGGTGTCACTCCTTGGGGGTATAATAATGAAAACCAGGGCCGGCCCTGTGGCTTGGTGGTTAAGTGCATGCGCTGCGATGCTGGCGGCCCGGGTTCGGATCCCGGGTGCGCATCGAGGCACCATTTCTCTGTCCATCCTGGGGCCGAGTCCCACATACAGCGACTAGAAGGGTGTGCAGCTGTGACATACAACTATCTACTGGGGCTTTGGGGGCAATAAATAAAATCTTAAAAAAAAAAAAAAAAATAATGAAAACCAAAACCTACTTTTTGAAAGTCAAAATGGATGTTTTTTTTATTACTCAAAACCTACAGGATAATGAACAATCATAAAAATCACAAACAAGAGAGCTCTTCCTTACTGCCTGATCAATTTCACAAAGTCTCTGCACCACCACACCAGCCCCTCGTTTGTTTGCTCCGTCCACAACATAGTTTTCTTTCCACTATTATTCATTCAATACAGATTTGGCACATACTATGTATCTCTGCTAGACACTAGTAATATAGCAGGAAAAGAGTCCTGCCCTAAAAAAAATTCAGTCTAGTTTTTTTTTTTTTTTTAAAGATTTTATTTATTTATTTTTCCCCCAAAGCCCCAGCAGATAGTTGTCTGTCATAGCTGCACATCTTTCTAGTTGCTGTATGTGGGACGCGGGCTCAGCATGGCCAGAGGAGCGGTGCGTCGGTGCGCACCCGGGATCCGAACCTGGGCCGCCGGCAGCACAGTGCGCGCACTTAACCGCCAAGCCACGGGGCCGGCCCAGTCTAGTTTTTATAACGATCTTGGGATAGACTCAAAAGACTTCCCAAAGCTACCAAGTTGGAATACTACATTTACTACTGGGCTAAGAATTCTAACTAGGGTCAGGTAGTTGGAACTTAGTGTTTGCTGAAAAGACTTTAAGATGTTTAGTCTAATTTCCTAACCAGCGTAGTGACTTCTTCTATAGTGGCCCAAACAGAACAGGGCCTCACCACGTCCTTAATCGGCCTGTCCCATTTCCTCATTCAGCAAATAGTCACTGAGCACCTACTATGTCATGGGTGCTGGAGTACAGCAGTAAATAAACAGAAGCTGGAGAGACCTTATCATTAAAATCTTTTCTCTGACACTGAGAAATCTATCTTCCTGAGTTTTTCAACACTGCTTCTAGTATGCAACACAGAATAAGCTCTACCCCCTCTTCCACAATTAGTTTAGTTCTCAGATATTTGAAACTATCCTATCTCCTGTGTCATCTTCATGCTAAATACACTTGATTTCCTCAGTACAGTATAATGGAGATCCACAGTCATGTACAGACTTGAGTTAAAATCCTAGCTCTGCCAAGAACTGGCTATGCTGCTTTGGGGACCCTGGGCTCCTGGTCTCCTTATCCATCAAGTGAGGATGATAAGGGCTTGTACTCACAATAAAGCTCTCAATAAATGGCATCTCCCTACTATTACTATTACTAGTGGTAAAAGGAGCAGCAGTAGTAAATCATTACCATTAATGAAGCTGTTCTCTCTATAAATCCATATCTATAATATCCATTCTCTATAAATCCCTAATGCTTAGGTCTCTCTTCTCTTTTAGTTGTTTCAAAAGTGTACACGTGGTTTCCACCTTTCCCCAAAATGTTCTCCCATTAATGGTGAGTTACCTTTTTATTTCTAAAGTCAGTTCTTTTATTTTAAAAAGCTTGCTGAGGGCCAGCCCTGTGGCTTAGCGGTTAAGTGCGCGCGCTCCGCTACTGGCGGCCTGGTTTCGGATCCCGAGCGCGCACCGACGCACCGCTTCTCCAGTCATGCTGAGGCCGCGTCCCACATACAGCAACTAGAAGGATGTGCAACTATGACATACAACTATCTCCTGGGGCTTTGGGGAAAAAAAAAAGGGGGAAAAAACGAGGAGGATTGGCAATAGACGTTAGCTCAGAGCCGGTCTTCCTCAGCAAAAAGAGGAGGATTAGCATGGATGTTAGCTCAGGGCTGATCTTCCTCACAAAAAAAAAAAAAAAAAGCATGCTGATCTTTTCAACCAACTAAAACAAAACTATGCAATTGCCCCAATCCCTAAGTTAAGTTGGGTCAACACAAAACATAAAACAAGGAATTACTTTCTGTATTTATTGGTTAGGATGAAGAAAAATAAGGTTGGAAATAAGGAAAAATTAAATGTCAGATATTTTTGCTCATTTTAAAAGTTTTTATTTTGAAACAAAGAGTATTTAGAGGGTATATGTATAATTTAAGTATAATAATAATAAATCAAACACCCATGTACCCTTCAACTAGCTTCAGAAACAGAATAGGTCTAATACCTCCGAAGTAACCACTATCCTGAACTATGTGTAAAGCATTTTCTTTTCTTTATAGTTTTACCATATATATATATATATCCATCCCTAAGCAATATAGTTTAATTTTTATCTGTTTATGAACTTCATATAATTGGAATCATACTGTATTTTTCAGTAACTTTTTTCCTCAACATTATTTTTCAGATTCCTCCAGATTATGATACATATGGCTATAAATTTATTCATTTTCATTGCTATATAGTGTCCACTGGATGAATATACCATTTATGTATCCATTCTTCTATCAATGGATATGGTTTCCATTTTGCTATTAAAAACAATGCTATGGACATTCTTGTACCTGTCTCCTAGTGTACATTTTCAAGTTTCTCCAGAGTAATAAACTAGGAGATGACGCCAAATTATTTCCAAAGGGCCTAATTAAATGTAAACTCCAGTTTGTAGTGTATGATAGTTATGTGCTTCTACAACCATCTTTTTTAAAAATTAAAATCTGATGTCTGCAAAGTGGTATATTTCACTGTGGTTTTAATTTATAATTTCCTGGTTACTAAAGAGTTGAGCAACTTTTCCTATTTTTATAAGCCATTCTTATTTCTCCTTCTGTGAAATTCCTTTCTCGTCTTTTGTCAATTTTATACTAGTTCGTCCTTTTCCTATTGATAGTTCTTTATCTATTCTGGATATTAATTTTTTGTTGGCTACCTTCCAGATTGTAACTTTTATTTCCACTCTCTTTATGGTGTCTTTTAAAGATGAGAAATTTGTTCATTTTAATGTCATCAGATGTACCCATCTTTTCTTTTATGAAAGGTGCTTTTGTGTCTTAAGATATCTTTCCTTAGGTCAGAGGTTACAGGTCAACGATTTTTGCCTACATTGATCCTAAAGTTTTTAAAGTATTACCTTTCACACTTAATCCTTAATTCACTGGAATTGATTTTATGAGTATATATAGTGTAAGGCAGGAATCCAATGCAATTTTCCAATTCTGATTTTTCAATCCAATTGTGCCAGCACCAATTACTGCCTAGTCCATCCTTCCCCTGCTGATCTGCAATGCCGACTCTTTTGGATATCTGATTTCAATATAGGAGATCTGGTTCTGGGCTCTCTGTTCTGTCCCACTGGTCTATTTGTCTCTTCCTTTGCCCATAGCACACATTTTAATTACCGTCACTTTATAAGTTTGACATTTGGCAAAAAAAAAAAAAATCTCCTCACCTAGTTCATTGGGAATATCTTAGCTATTCTTAGTCTTTTTTCTTCCATATAAATTTTTATTTTATTTTATTTTATTATTATTTTGTGTATGTGTGTGAGGAAGATCAGCCCTAAGCTAACATCCATGCCAATCCTCCTCTTTTTGTAGAGGAATACTGGCCCTGGGCTAACATCTGTGCCCATCTTCCTCCACTTTATATGGGACGCCACCACAGCATCGCCTGACACGCGGTGCCTCGGTGCACGCCTGGGATCCGAACCCAGGCCACCAGCAGCAGAGTGCAAACACTTAACCGCTACGCCACGCGGCCAGCCCCTCTTCCGTATAAATTTTAGAAGCATGCTATCAGGTTCCACATTAAAAAAATACTACATAGCCATTCTAATCACTTCTTTTTTCTTCATCTATATATATATATAATTCATTCAGCTATAAACAGTATACATTTTGTATTTCTCTTCTATAATAATTTTCATTTTTCATGTTTTCACATGATCTTTATAATTATTTTCCATAGTGTATATATCCCCGCAAATTAATGTTGAATAACTGGGCCATTTCCCACCTACTGCTGGATATTTAGACTTAAAATTTTCCATTATTACAGATAATGCTATAATAAAGATATTTGTACATCATGTTTTCTTCTTTGACTTATTTCCTTAACATATATTTCCAAGAGTGAGCTTAACAGAGCTACATATTTTAATGGAAAAAGCTTAAAATATATGATTTTCTGAGTCTGAAGCAAAAAGGAAAAAGTGCTAAATACAGATGTAAAGTGAAAAAAGAGAGAAGGACATTTCAAACTAAGTGTTCTAGTCCCCAATGGACTAGTGCTGGTCTCACTGTGTGTCTTCCCACGCATCTAACGCCCCTTCTCTGTGTACGAGGAATGAACGCTAACGTCACAGATCTTAAGGTCACTCAGTGAAAACCAAATGCACCTGACTCAGTATCTCTGGCAAAGATCCATATCATGCCCCAGAAGCACAGGGCACTGATCACAAAGGTTGGCTCTAGACCACCACCTCAGAGGTTTAGCATTCCTTGGAATCCAGAATGGAGCTGAACTAAGCACCACTGGTTACAAATCCATATGTGAAAAACACCTACGTGTGTGTTGAGTACGGAGAAAAGGGTAAAACGATCTAAACGGCTGTTAACACCGGTTGCTTCAAGGGAAATAAGAGTATTGGCAGGATTATGACTTCTTCTTTAGACATGTGTAAGGTACTATACTATAAGCAGGTAATATATTAATAATTAAAATTATCCAATAAAAGAAATTAAACGAAAAAACAGAGACTGGAACAAGTTTAAAAGTCAAAGGAAGGAAGCAGTTCAAAGAAAGAGGCTATCTCTACAAAAGAGCAAAGAAAGAAAACAGAAACCTGACAATGCATTAGGAATCTAAGAAGGCAGGAGGGGATGGAATTCTTGGCTTGGCTGTAGGTAGGAGGTGGGACGTTCTAACAGGTGGTCAGGAGGATAGAATGGGTACAAACTTCAGTAAAGAGTTCCCATTTTCTCTGTGAAATGAGGTGGTCATTTGCTGGGAGAAGGAGGTCAGGAGTTTTGAAGATAGTACAGATAATAAAGAAATCTTAGTGAGCTTGTAAGAGAGATGTCCTACAGTTGCCAGGCAGTGCTATAGGTCCATTTGAGATTGAGGCTGTAAATCTAAGGAGAAAGTCAATAGGCTCTGTTGTAAGGCTCTCTGTAGCAGGATCTGGCTGCTCAGGAGCACGGAGAGATAGTATGGTATTGGCAAAGAGTGTTACTAAAATGACAGACCAAGAAATCCAAGCTGGACAAAATAGGGAGTGAATATGGACTGATGGATTAGAATACAGAACAGAAGATCCACAAAGGCAGGACTTGTTTCATTCACTGATATAGCCCCAGAGTTAGAACAACGCTTGGTACAGAGCAATAAATGTTTATAGCACCCAGTAAATATTTATTGCAAGAGTGAACTGAAGAAAACAGAGGTCCTGATACTGTTAAGAAACAAGTGTAGGGGCCAGCCCAGTGGCGCAAGCGGCTAAGTGTGCACGCTCCGCTGCAGCAGCCCGGAGTTCGCCGGTTCGGATCCCAAGCGCACATCGACGCACCGCTCGGCAAGCCATGCTGTGGCGGCATCCCATATAAAGTGGAGGAAGATGGGCATGGATGTTAGCCCAGGGCCAGTCTTCCTCGGCAAAAAGAGGATGATTGGCAGATGTTAGCTCAGAGCCGATCTTCCTCACAAAAAAAAAAAAGAAATAAGTGTAAAAGATAGAAGGCTTTGGTCAGAGTAGGAAAGGATATATCTTCATTCTTACATTTTTAGGCATAAAAAAATTTTAGGAACTGCCTATAATTTGTAAATACTCATTTATTACATTAGAATGCAAGAAAGGAGTTTTAAAGAACTACTGTTCTCATAATTTTTAATTCAAACTGGCTAATTCTCAGATTATTATACTCTGCAGTCAGGAAGCAGAAGGAAGGTGTTCCATGATTGACTTCAGTTCAGCCAGCTTCCCTCTTCTCCTAAACGGAAAGAGGTGGTGCCAAACACACAATATTCCATTTGTCATTCAGTTACTACCTCATTTAATACTTACTGTGATATGATTGTAGATCAGCTGAGACCATCCAAAGAGATCTGCTAGTCTGTAAAATGCTGCCAACTTACACCGCAATAATTTCTCCCCTTTGTCATAGGCAATTGAATCAGATCCTCTAAGATCATTCACAGGAGTCACCATACCAAGACCTGAAATAAAGAAAAACAAAACTCAAAAAGATTTAATATTTCTGGGCCGGCCCCGTGGCTTAGCGGTTAAGTGCGTGCGCTCCGCTGCTGGCGGCCTGGGTTCGGATCCCAGGCGCACACCAACGCACCACTTCTCTGGGCATGCTGAGGCCATGTCCCACATACAGAAACTAGAAGGATGTGCAGCTATGACATACAACTATGTACTGGGGCTTTGGGGGAAAAATAAATTAATTAATTTAAAAAAAAAAAGATTTAATATTTCTTATCAAATGTAAATCAAACAATAATGGTTCTGAGATATCAATCTTCCACACTAGGCCATAAAGTAAGTCTTGAAAACTTCAAAGACTATTTCATAAAGAGCATGTTCACCAACATTAATACAATTAAGTTAGAAAACAGTAACAAAAAGGTAGAAAAATCTGTGGGATGCAGTAAAGCAATACTTAGAAGAAAATTTATAGTATTAAATATATATATTAGAAAATAAGAAAGGTTTTTAAAAAAATGATCTAGGTTTCTACCTTATGAAACAAGAAAAAGAGCAAATTAAATCCAAAAATAAGAAGAAAAAAGGAACAATAAAGATAAAAGCCGATGGGCCGGCCCTGTGGCTTGGTGGTTAAGTGCGCGCGCTGCGACGCTGGTGGCCCGGGTTCGGATCCTGGGTGCGCATTGAGGCACCACTTCTCCGTTCATCCTGGGGCCGAGTCCCACATACAGCAACTAGAAGGATGTGCAGCTATGACACACAACTATCCACTGGGGTTTTGGGGGGAAAAAATAAAAAAATAAACAAAATCTTAAAAAAAAAAAAAGATAAAAGCCGATATCAAACAGAAAAATCATAGAGAAAAACTGATTTAATCTTGACAAGATTAAAAATGAAACAAAATGAAAAATGAAACAAAACAAAATAAAATACATCTCTAGTCAGACTCATTAACAAAACACAGCGAAGATACAAATTATCAGTATGAAGAAGTAGAGAGGGAACATCAATAGTATCCTACAGATATTAAAAGGATAATAAAGTGATAATATGAACAACTACGTCAGCAAATTTTTTAACTTAGATGAAACAGACCAATTCCTTGAAAGACACAAGCTACCAAAGCTCACTCCAGAAGAAATAGATATCCTGAATAGCCCTATTTCCATTAAGATGAATTTGCAGTTAAAAACATTCCCATAAAGAAAATTCTAAGCCCAGATGACTTCACTGTGAATTCTATCACACATTTAAGGAAGAAATAATACCAATTCTATACAACCTCTTCCAGAAAATTCTACACAAACTCTCTAGAACACTTTCCGACTCATTCTATTAAGGCCCAGTATTACCTTGATACCAAACCACACTAAAACATTACATGACATGACATGACAAGAAAAAACAGACCAATATCTCTCATGAACACAGACTAAAAAATATTTAAAATTCAGGGGCCGGCCCCGTGGCTTAGCGGTTAAGTGCGCGCGCTCCGCTGTTGGCGGCCCGGGTTCGGATCCCGGGCGAGCACCGACACACCGCTTCTCCGGCCATGCTGAGGCCGCGTCCCACATACAGCAACTAGAAGGATGTGCAACTACGACACACAACTATCTACTGGGGCTTTGGGGGAAAAATAAATAAATAAAAAATCTTTAAAATTTTAGCAAATAATCCAGCAATATATAAAAAGAATGACACATCATGATTGGCTGGGGGGGGGGGAGGCACACGTGGGTGTTATCTCCGGAATGCAAGGTTGGTTCACTATTCAAAAACCAATCAATATACTTCACCATATCAAACTAAAACAGAAAAACCATGGGATCAGTTTAATAGATGCAGAAAAAGCATTTCACAAAATGCAACATCCATTCCGGATAAAAGCTCTCAGCAAATCAGGAATAGAAGGGAAGTCCTCCATTTGATAAGGGGTATCTACCAAAAAACCTACCACTAACATCAAACATAATGATGAAAGACTGAAATGTTTTTTTCCTAAGATCAGGAACAACACAAGGATGTATACTCTTGTGCTCCTACTGAATACTGTACTGGGGATTCTAACCAGTTCAATAAGGCAAGAAAAAGGAAAAGAAACAAACAAAAACATACACACTGGAAAGGAAGAAAAAAAGTATTTGATTGCATAACCTACTTGGTCACGACATAATTATAAGCGTTATATATTGCTAGATTTAATTGCTTTCTTTTGAATTATGAACTATCTCAAGCATCCAGAAAAGTATACAGAATACAATCACGTCTATCATCTCGATTCAACATATGCCAATCTTCTACTTTAGATTTTACTTTTTAAAAATTGTTTTTTAGAAGATTTTCAGAAGATGTTGGCAGTGGCAGTATAGTTTTTGAATTTTCTTAAATCTCTATCCCAACCCTGCACAAAAAATTTAACTAGAACAACTAGGCGAGCAAAACTGAAAACCCAAGGATGATACCTACAACAAAACTAAGTAACAAGGTCAACCCTGAAATTGAAAATAGAAAGAGGCAGGGTTGACACAGACAGAGTACATGATATCAGCATCTGTGGATGAGGAAACAGAAGAAAGCCATGGACCATTTGTCAAACCTGACACTCCCAAAAGAATCAATAAGAACTCACTAGAGGGGCCAGCTCCGTGGCTTAGCGGTTGAGTGCGCTCACTCTGATGCTGGCGGCCCGGGTTCGGATCCCGGGCGCGCCCCGAGGCACCACTTCTCCGTCCAACGCGAGGCCGAGTCCCACGTACAGCAACTAGAAGGATGTGAACCTATGGCATACAACTATCTACTGGGGCTTTGGGGGGAAAAAAATGAATAAATAAAATCTTTAAAAAAAAAAAAAAAAGAACTCACTAGAAAGCTCAGAGGGCCAGTCTGAGAACAGCAGCTGAAACCAAAAGGAGTTCTGCACGCTTTAATCCTTAAAAATTCTCCAAACTAACATCCAAAACTGTCTTTCAGGACAAAGTCTCACACTAAGAAATTTGTGGATATTAGAACTCAGAGCAGCACAGGATCATCAAGAAAAGAAAAGGCCTAGATAAAAAGCAAGTGGGGAGCAGAACTGGATTCCCTTAAATAAGCTGCCATATCTTTTAGCACTTCACAAAAGCAACAGAAGAGGGAGCTCCTGAGCCATGACAGTAGAACAGCTTTCCTGAACCAGACTCCTCCAGGAAAACTAATTTCATGTAAAAACGAACAGAAAAATCTCGTGATCAAACACCATACAAAAATTAATATAAGAAAAAAGAGCAGAATCAAATCCCTACAGATAATGAAAGCACACAAGAAAGACATCTCCACAAAAGAGATGAAAACTACAACCTATTATTTCATAACAAGGAAAAGAAAGGCATTAAAAAATAATAAAAGATATGAAAAAACATTGAATATAATTAGAAAAATTCAGAAATGAGGGCTAGAGCACAGAAGGAATTAGATATAAATAAAAAATAATTTAAAAAATAAATACTAAACTAAAAGGAGGAGGAAAGAAGGTTTGAAAAGGAAGAAAATTTTTTTTAATCATAAAGAAATGAAGGTTGGGCCGGCCCAGTGGCACAGCGGGTAAGTGCGCGTGCTCCGCTTCGGCGGCCCAGGGTTTGCAGGCTCGCATCCTGGGTGCGCACCGACGCACCACCTGTCGAGCCATGCTGTGGCGGGGTCCCATATAAAGAAGAGGAAGGTGGGCACAGATGTTAGCCCAGGGCCAGTCTTCCTCAGCAAAAAGAGGAGGATTGGTGTCGGATGTTAGCTCAGGGCTAGTCTTCCCCACAAAAAAATAAAATAAAATAAAAAAATAAAAAAAAATAAAGAAATGAAGGAAGTGATAAAAAGGATTTGAGAAAAAGTGACAAAAAAGTTAAAGAAGAGAGACAAAGAAAATCCAACATGCATATAACAGGAATCCCTGAAGAAGGAAACAAAAGCAAGGGAACAGAATAAATACTAAAAACCAATTCAAGAAAATATTGCTAAAATAAAAAAGATTTGGAAGGGCACAACATGGGAGAAAATTAACCCAGAATGACCAACACTAAGATAGATTCTGGTAAAATTGCTGGACTCTAAAGAAAAAAAAAAATAGTTTGAGCATCCAGGAAAAGAGACCAAGTCACTTATATGGAAAGATTATCTTCAAATTTTAATAGCAAGACTTTGGGCCAGAAGAAAACAAATGATGTATTTAAGATACATAAAATAGGAAAATGTGAGCCAAGGATTTACACCCAAACTAACCAAACCAATTAACATTGAGGTACAAAAGCCACAGCCTGCAGGAACTCAGACATAATCATTTCCACAAGTGTTTTCTGAGAGTCTACTACAGAAGGAACTTCAGACAACCAAAATGACTAGGGGGACACTGATACAAGGACTGGTGGTGAGCATTAAACATATATTTATTACAGAATTAAGGTATTAATTATAACACTAAATGAACATTAAAAGGGGAAGATCATAATATGTAATAGGTTATATGCTCTGACAACAGAGTATATTTTAACACACAAAGAGAGAACATATTGTTGGTATAGTACTGGTATTGTGTGTGATATGTGGGAAAAAGCAAATGAGTAATTATGTAATATTCTAGTTTTGTTATTCCTGGTGTCCTCGAGAACCAGAATTCTTGTTGTGGAAGAAAGGAGAACAAATGTCAGATAGAAGAGATTAAGTAAAAACCCCTGAGAACTGAATTTTAACTGGAATTATGAGTATAATTCCAATATACTCATAATTCCAATATACTAATATAGTATATAATTCACAGTAATATTTATTTCCTAGTTCTGTCCACTAAAAAGGCCTAGAAAGAATGACTAACTCAGTAGCAATGAATATCCCTAGCACCCAGACTAAAATTCTATTTCCCACAAAAACAAATCAAGGTTTCTTAGAGAAATGGCTGATTCCAGATCTGGAGTAGCAAATGTCCAAAATGAGCCTAGAACATCTCCTCAAGGGAGATGACTTGGAAGCTGTCAAAGACTACCAGGTTCGGGAGCAACTCGGAGAGGCTTCCACTGGTCCAAGACGGGACAATGCGAGTATCAAAAAGGACAACTGCAATGTTTTGAAACATATCAAATACATTTAAATCTACGAGTTCAAAATAGTATTAAAAAAATAATAATAATTGGTCACCTTAGAAGGGTGACAGGAAACCAAATTCTTATTTTGAAAGGGTTAACCTTCCTATACAAACTGTACCACTAGGTAATCAAGAAGAGCTGAGGGGAAGTTTCTTTTTGTGTGTGTGTCAAGGGCTGACTTTCAATAGATCTTAGCGAGGAAGCTGCTCTGCTGCACACAAAACCCTGACCCAGAAGCAGGTTGTCTAGGAATGGTTTAGTATCAGGTTCCCCACGAATATGCGCTGAGTGAGGGGGAAGGGGTGACCCCCGCTTCCAGCTGTGCCCCATTTCCCAGGGAAGTTTCTCTTTACAGAAATATTCTAATAAATATAGAGAAAGGAATGATAGAATTAAAATATCACAACCTTAGAAGCTTTATTAAATTAATGGATCTAGGCATTGAGCATCAATGGCTGCTAACAACACAAAAAGAAACAACCAGACTTATGTGTCTATGGATAGAACACCTATGAAGAAAGGCTTGCTAAGGAGCCGGGCCCGTGGCGTAGCGGTTAAGTGCACGCGCTCCACTACTGGCGGCCCGGGTTCAGATCCCGGGCGCGCACCGACACACTGCTTGTCCAGCCATGCTGAGGCCGTGTCCCACATACAGCAACTAGAAGGAGGCGCAACTATGACGTACAACTATCTACTGGGGCTTTGGGGAAGAAAAAAGGAGGAGGATGCGCAATAGATGTTAGCTCAGAGCCGGTCTTCCTCAGCGAAAAAAAAGAGGAGGATTAGCACAGATGTTAGCTCAGGGCCGATCTTCCTCACAATAAAAAAAAAAAGAAAAGAAAAGAAAGGCTTGCTAAAAAACTGAATCCAAATACAGTAAAGCTTCTAGATCCAACTACCAATTTACTGTAAATAGAGAAGACAAAAGAACATGGTAGCAGCACCATGGAGATGGAACCAGCAAAATTCAGACTGTGGCAAACTCTACAGGTCAATAAACCCATTTTCTTTAAATTTAAAGTGTAAGGAGAAAAAAAAGAGACGGAGGGGTAACTTGTAGCTTTAAAAAGGCTTAAGAGACATTAAGTAAAAACAGACAAAAACTAAATCATAGTATTTAGGAAGCCCATTTGGGTAATGAAACCATAAAGAAAAGCCAGCCAGTGATTACCACCCAAGTCAAGATGGTAGTTTCTTTTCAGAGGGTGATGAGGGTAGGGCCAGCAACTGATAAACCTTTATTTCTGACCGGGATGGTGGTTATAAAGGTGTTCACCTTAAACTCATTCTTAAGTTATATATCATTTGTTCCATGCCATTTATATATGTTATATTTTACAACAAAGGGTAAAATTTGTCTTTAAATTTTTATTATTGAGAAACTAACTGTTAGATAAAATTAAAACTACAGTCATGTGCCATACAACAATATTTCAGTCAATGATGAACTGCATATATGACGGTGGTCCCATAAGATTAGCACCACATAGCCTAGGTGTGTAGTAAGCTATACCATCTTAGTTTGTGTAAGTGCCCTCTATGATGTCTGCACAACGACAAAATCTCCTAATAACACAGTTGTCAGAACATATCCTCGTCATTAAGTGACTCATGACTGTAACTGGATTTCTTTCCTTCTTCCTTTCGTTTGTTGGTATGGCATTATTGAAATAAAATTTCCTTTATCCCTGATTAGAAGATAATATACAAGTAAATACATTACATTATTTTTTTATCATCTAATTCATGAAATATCACTGGAATCCATTAAAAATTCGTGTGAGGGGCCAGCTTGGTGGTGCAAGTGGTTAAGTACACGCGCTCCGCTGCGGCAGCCCAGGGTTCGCTGGTTTGGATCCCAGGAGCGCACCGACGCACTGCTTGTTGAGCCATGCTGTGGCGGCGTCCCATATAAAGTAGAGGAAGATGGGCATGGATGTCAGCTCAGGGCCAGTCTTCCTCAGAAAAAAGAGGAGGATTGGCATCAGACGTTAGCTCAGGGCTGATCTTCCTCACACACACAAAAAAACAATTCGTGTGAAAACATAAAAACCTTACTGACTGCCATTTGACTTCAGGATGGAAGTTTGAGTCAGTAAATTAAATGTGATTCTTAATACTCTCTAGACATTAATGATATATCACTCTGGTGAATGTCAGTCAACTTCTAAGAATACCATGGAACAAACAGCAAATGCCAGGTGATCTAACAGAAACCAATACCTTACGTTGGTCCATCAGAGGCTGACTATCCAACTAGAACCATCAGAGATTGATCCAAGGCACAGTATACAGCAGGTCAAACTAGCTGATGCTCAACTTACCCTGGGCTTCACCTTGTCATGTGAACGTTTACAAATTCAATAACCATGGCAAAGCTCCACTTCTGCATGAGTAACTATTCTTTGCTCACATTCACCCAACCAACATTTTTCCTCTGGCTTTCTTCTGGAATTTTTCTCTCTCTCACTCATTTGCAAGCAGCAGTGAGGAATGGTGGATAAAAAATGGTGACCTGGGCCGGCCCTGTGGCTTGGTGGTTAAGTGCGCGCACTGCAATGCTGGTGGCCCGGGTTCGGATCCCGGGTGCGCATTGAGGCACCACTTCTCCGTCCATCCTGAGGCCGAGTCCCTCATACAGCAACTAGAAGGATGTGCAGCTATGACATACAACTATCTACTGGGGCTTTGGGGGGAAAAAATAAAATAAATAAAATCTTTAAAAAAAAAAAAAATGGTGACCTGGTTGAAATGAATTGCTACTTCACAAGCATTATTTCTGATTAGTTTATTTTAATTCACAAAGGGAAGCCACATTAGAAGTCATCTGCCTGAGAAATAACAGTCTCACTGGCTCATAAAAAAAGAGTCCTGTATGTTCAAAAGACATTTTCAGGCTTACAGCCTATCTTTTACCATAAACTAACACACATTAATTTTCAAAAAACTCAATTCTATGTATTACATACTGTGTGCCCAACTATTTCACACGAGAAAGCATCAGGAAATTTTACCTGGAAAATGACTGAGCATGAATACAGAGTCGAGAACTACTCACTCATGTTTAACGCAGCCATTCCTCCTTGTGGAGCTGCTGGGTAGACATTTGGTACATTCATGGTCATAAAATCTGCAATCTGCTGTAATGCCAACAGGCCTGTGGGATTTTTCCCCTTCTTAAATTGTTCCTGTATCATTGATTCCAATTCTTCACAGAAAGCCTAATAAAAGGCAAATTAAAACAGTGAGATAGCATTTCTTTTCTGTTCATAACTATCACGTAAATCGATTTGATGTTTGTTTTCATCCAGTGCTGGAAAGGTAAATGGATATTCTCATACATTGCTACTTGGAGCACAAATTGGTACATTCTTTCTGGAAAGTAATTTAATAATATAAAAGCTTAAAAATTTGAAAATTCTATTCCTAGGAATCTTTTCTAAAGAAATAACCAAGAATGTGCTCAAAGATTTATTCATAAGTATGCTCATTCCAGCGTTACCGATATAAGGGAAACAATACAGTCTACATTTTAAACAGTAGAAGCCTGATTAAATACACTGACCCTCCTTTACAATAGAATTCTATGCATGCACTCACCATGACAGGCCAAAAACAATTAAATAACATAAGATTACTCTTGAATCTTTTTTTTTTCTTTTTTTGAGGAAGATTAGCCCTGAGCTAGCTAACATCCAATGCCAATCCTCTTTTTGCTGAGGAAGACTGGCCCTGGGCTAACATCCGTGCCCATCTTCCTCCACTTTATATGGACGCTGCCACAGCATGGCTTAATAAGCAGTGCGTCGGCCTGCACCTGGGATCTGAATCCGTGAACCCCAGGCTGCCGAGGCAGAACGTGCGAACTTAACCGCTATGCCACCAGGCTAGCCCCACTCTTGATATATTTTTGAGTGAAAAAAGTTATAAAGGGGCCAGCCCCGTGGCTTAGCGGTTAAGTGCACGCGCTCCGCTGCTGGCGGCCCGGGTTCGGATCCCGGGTGTGCACCGACGCACCGCTTCTCCGGCCACACTGAGGCCGCGTCCCACATACAGCAACTAGAAGGATGTGCAGCTATGACATACAACTATCTATGGGACTTTGGGGGAAAAAATAAATAAATAAATAAAATTATAGAAAAAAGTTATAAAGCAATATAACCAGTTTTTGTAAGAGTAAATACATATCTAAACATAGAAAAAGACTAAAAGTAAATAAATCAAAATGTTCACTGTAATTCTCTTAGTGATAGAATTATTAGTAATTTTCAGATTCTACTTCATGCTTCTCAGTATTTTCTTCAAAATACATTTTTTGAAATTACCTTTTAGAAGTTGGAAAAGGAACCCTAAAATGTTCGCCCCTTATCAAATAATCCTAAATTAGGCAGAAACATTAAGTTGGGTTGTGATTTTAATATAAAGTCACTACTGAAACAATACAGATAATTTCCAATTTCCCCAAACTGCAGTAAAACAATTTTTTCACATAGCCTATAAAGAAATAAATATCTTATTAAATAATTCTAAATAATATCTAATATGGAAATGTAGCTCACTGAATGATTACCCATATCTGATTATAAGCACTCCAAGGGCTTCTGGATGATTCTATTACTAAACTTATTTCTAGTTTTTCACTGCTTGAGCTGAAAAGATACACTGCCAAGGGACAGTCTATGTATACCTATCACTTAAGGGAAGCAGGCCACAAACAAACGTATTACTGTTAATTCAATGGTATAAAAGAATGTTAAGAACCAAGAGCCCTTTGAGGAGCCTCTATCTACCATATCATGATAAATAATGTCATAGATCATATTCTGTGGTAGTCAAGAAGGGAAGGAAAAGCTGATAGGTGCTTTGACTGCAAGGAAACAACAAAATAAATCAGCAAAACATGGTTTTTCAGTCATCTTTGTTATCAATGCAGAATGCACTGATATAGATAGATACACATAGATATAGATAAAAAGACACAGATAGCCTCTACTAAACATCACTGAGTATGCCGGGCAGAGGAGATGCAAAAGCTGAATTAAACAAGCTCCCTGTCCTCATGGGCCCTCAATCTGAAAAAAATCAAACAATCTAGTCCAATAGTTTTCAAATCCACATACATCTCTATGGGAAGCTCAACTCAACACAACACTACAACATGTACTACATATATACACTATACTACAATTCAACATACATATATAGGCACTGAGGATCTATAGATAGAAAAGATGGTTCTTGCCATCAATGAACTTAAAGCTTAGTAAGGAAAACACAAAAAGAAAAAAACCACAGTACAAGGTGCCCTCTGGATCAACAGCATTCCAGCTGACCTGTATGTGCAATAAGGAGCTGAGTTTACAGTAACCAGTGAGGCCTGGAGCTACCCATCTGGATCCCAGTCTGGCATCAGCCAGCAGTCACCGTGGGCCAATGATCTTACGTGCTTCTTTGGTCCTAACTCCTGATGGTTCAACATGCACAATCTCACCCTAAGCTTCCTTACCACCTCTCCTCCAATCACCCTGTCGTCCAACTCACCTCAGCCTCCCATTTCCATCGTCATGCCTTAGACCTGCTCGTTCCTAGTAACTGTGCCCCTCTTCAATCTCAGAGCCAGGCATGTGCCCTCCAAACACCCCTTCCTGGTCTCCAGTTCACCCTTTCTTCAACCCCATCGTGACCCTAACACCTTTCACCTTACCTTCCCTGTGTCCTGACCTCCCTCACCCAGCTTAGACCCTCGGTTTAACATTATAATCATTCCCTTGCTTACATCTTCAACTCTCTACCATTTCCTCTGACAAAATCCCAACCCTAGTTAAATTCAACCCTCCACCCCTTCTACTTACACTGCTGAAAGTGGCTGGAGGAAAAGACAAGACAGTGCTGCGCTGTCTCACTGTGAATTCATGACCACTGACCTGAGCGCACCCTCGCATTAACCCAGCGACCAATCTCAATTTTCCTTGCTCGTTCCCTCACCCACTTTTCACTCCTTCTCTCTCCTCAAACCTCCTGCACTATTCCCTGTGCCCATGCTCAGCAGATGACTCCACTTACATTTCACTGAGAACAGAGAATTAGTCTAGAGAAAACTTTCCAAGTTCCCTCTCGCATCTACCCAACTTTCAGAATCTGTGCCCACAGAGCGGGCCTTCCCATTCCTTACTGAGGCTGAACTATTCATGCTCCGAAAACCAAGAAACCAACATTTCCATTAAGTAAACCCCAGACTTTACCAGTCTTCCCACTAATGTCCTTTCTCTGTTCCAGGATTCCACACTGCATCTAGATCGGTAACATTTTGATGCTTACTGTGTTCTAAACAACATGTGGGCAGGGACTTTACTCTCTCTCTCTCTCTCTCTCTCTCTCTGCCTCCCCAGCACTGAGCACAGTGCCTGGCCACACTAGGTGCTGAGAGTTTCGTTTCTTCACTCTATTCCCTAGTGATTTTTACTTAGTTTCTTGTTGCTTTTATAGAGGAAAACTGCTCAAGTCAGAAGTCTAGATGTTACCCTGACTCTTGTTTTTTCTCTCATCTCTTCCTCCCTATCCATCACCAAGTCCTATTGACCCCACCATCAAAATGAAACTCAAAGGAGTCTACCTCTCTCTGCCTCTACCACCCCTCTGGTCTAAGCTACTACTACGTCTTGTTTGGAAGGCGGCTTTCTCTCTTGCCCCACACGATGCTCTCTCTATACCAAAGCCAGAAGTTCTTTAAAAACGAAATTGTGTCATTCCTGTCTGCAGCCTTCCAGTGACTTTCTATTGTACTCTGAAGGCAAAACAAATCCCTGTTCTGAGCTTACGCGGCCTTCCAGGACCTGTTCCCTTCTCCCTCTCCAACCTCACTGCCCTCTCTCCCTGTCACCTCCTATGCTCAAATCACAACGGTCGCCTTTTGACTCTTCAAGCCCATCAAGCTCATCTCTATCCTAGGAATTTCATGTTAGCTGCTCCCTCAACCTAGAATGCTTCTCCCCCTGATCCCTGCATGGCCGGCTCCTTCCTGTCATTCAGAGTTCAGATGAAATCTTCCTTCCTCAGACAGGCCTGTTCTAACTACAGTCACAATCTAATCATCCAACTGCTTCCTGCACTGTGCTTATCTGTTGTTTACTGTTTATCACCTTCGACTAGAATGTAAAGTCTGAGACTTGACCTGGGTGCTTATACAGGTGTTACACATATGTCAAAATTCATCAAGCTGTATACTTAAGATTTGTGTACTTTACTGTAAGTCATACTTTAATAAAATTTGAATAATAACAACCAAATAAATAAAATCTATTAGAATCAGAGGCCTAATAAATCTTGTTTACTGCTAAATTCCCAGTTCCTTTTCAGCACGTAAGAAATAATCAACATTAAAAAAAAAATTTCAATGAATATCTGCCAAATGATACCCCAAAATATTAAGGGAATAAAACAAGAACAGATTAGAAGGAAAAAAAGAATGAAGCACACACAAAGGGAGCAGCACCAACATGAGAAAACTTTGAAGACAGCACTACTTTACCTAAAGGTGCAAAAAGAAAACACTTAGTTGGGCATGATTGTGGTTCAAAATGCTGACCGTAACTAAAGGTAAACTCAATCAATAATCAGGTACTATTAAGGCCTACTAAGCGCCTAGCACCAAGCTAGGTGTTTTGGAAATAATTTTTAAATTGTCCCAATACATAAAGACTCTCTGAAGAAGTAGTGAGAGAGCAAAAAGGAGAAATAAGCAGCTCCTATCCTTTATGATACTAAAGGTTTTTCATTTATTGTGTCTGGTAACCTGAACTAAACTGAATTCTTTCAAGAGCCGTACACATATATATAAGGCACTGATCTCCTATGTTAAGATAAACCGACTATAACACATACAACAGAGCATAAGAGCTGAAGTATTGGAAGAAAGAAGACACTTGGTCAGAGAAAAAGCTTCTCTTACGGGACTTTGCAGAATCATGGACACCCTCTTTTTTTGCTCCATCATATTGAAGTCCTGGCGAAGGTCTGGTGCCATGTTCCTCTCTCGCAAATATTCTGGATTGTTCTCATCCACCTTGTCGAAGTACCTCTCTTTGTGAGGGGCTGTGGTTGGGGGTGGTGAGGTCACCACTGCGGCCCGAGTATCACCATTCATTGCACAAGCTTTCTAGGTTCCTACAGAATCAAAATAACAGAAAGTATTATTTTTGAATCAATGTCTAACAGCATTTCATAATGAGCACATCAGTCTAATAAATACAATCTTCAGAGTGAGGACGCTCTGATTGACTGACCAGTTGGAGCCATGATGTGTGAGGCTTCTCTGTGGCCTCCGAGGCCCAAGGCTGATCAGCCATCTCCCACCCTTCTACTAACCAATGGCATTTTCTGTCCTTGTCATTATTCTTCAGCACACGACAGGAGAACAATCTAACAAAGCCATTACATCCTCTGACAAACTGAAAAAGAACTAGATATTAAAATTTTGACCACGAGATAGTTTTAAGTCAAAATATCGTCCCACACAGACAAGATCTGCTAACAGCAGCATAGCTCATTTCTGGAGAAATTTGATTTATGATATTTTTCCAAAGAAGCATTAGCAATTTTTTGCAAAGGATTTTGCAAAGGATTCTCCAAGCAGAGCAATAGGAGATAAGCTACTCACACATCTGTATTCATGAAGACGGGAAATGCTCCTCATTAACACCATCTTTTTGGTTCAAAGAACAACAGCAGGCACCGAAAATATCAACATGCCCTAGTTTGTGAATAACCTAAAAAGATGCCCAAATGGCTCAAATGTAAAAGTCTGCTGATATGGCTACTTACTTTACATTCTTTTTAATTCTAATCTTTTATTTGAAATGATGTTCAAAAGCACTAAATTATATTTACTTTTAACTACTAAATCTCTAAACGGCACTCATACTAATCACACAAACAGTTCAATTTCTATTTTGTTTCTATAAAATACTGAATGACAGCTTTAACAATATATATGCAGCATTTACTGAGCATCTATTATGTCCAATCACTGTGATGGGCACAAAAATTAATTAAATGTGGTTCTCACTTTGGGGAAGTTGGACTCAGTCTGACAAGGGAGACAGACTCACTGAGAAAGGCAGAAGTGTTAATTCAGAAGTCATCAGCAAAGAGATAGTAGTTAAAGCCAGGAAAGCCAGCAGAAGAATATAAATTGAGAAGCGGGAGCTAAACCAGCACCTAGAACAGTTTCTAGCATAAAGTGGGTATGTAAATAAAAATTTTTTGAACAAGAAGGAAAGGATAAAGAGACAAGATGAGAAATAGTTTCAGAAACCATAGGCAGAGAGTTTTAATGGAGAGTGAGTGAACAACAGTTCCTCAAGCCACACAGAGAGTAAGCAAGGTAAGGATTTAAAAGAGTTGATTAAATTAGCAACTAAAAGAATAGCTGGTGCCCCTTCCTTACACTACACACAAAAATTCATTCCAAATGGAACACAGACCTAAATGTAACAGCAAAACTCACAAAATTCTTAGAACAAAAAGGAGTAAATCTACAAGACCTTGCGTTAGGCAAAGTCTTACATGACACCAAAAGGACATGCAACAGAAGAAGAAAAAGATAAACTGGACTTCCTCAAAACTAAAAACATTTCTGCTTCAAAGGATACATAAGAAAGTGAAAAGACAACCCACAGAATAGGCGAAAATATTTACAAATCATATAATCTGAGAAGAGGTTTACATCCAGAATATATAAAGAACTGTTACAACTTAATAATTAAAATAACAATTAAAAACCACGAAAATCATCAAGTGACCTCAGTGGATGCCACATAAAGCAACAGAACTGCCCAGTTGAGCCCTGCCTAAATTCCTGACCCACAAAATCATGAGACACAAATAATACAATAATTATTTTAAGCTACAAAGTCCTAGGATGGTTTGTTATGCTGCAACAGATAACTAAAATAATGTTACTGATAAGGGGAAAGAGAATGAGAGCAGCTGGAACTGTATGCCAGACATCATTCTTCACTTGTGTCTCTCCTCTCACCTCTCCTATTTATTCATATACTATTGTTTTCCTCTCTTTACAGGCAGGAAACTTGGGTCACTCAACTAAGAAGTAACAGGGCTGGAATTCAACCGCAGGCCATCTGGCTGCAGAGCTTGTGTCTTAACCTCTAAGCCATATTCTAAATGATGATGATGATGATAGTGGGTGGCAGCAGAAGCAGCAGTGGGAACAATGTCCCCCAAGGGATGGGAAGGGATGGAATCAAGGGCATAGGTGCAAAAACTGGCCTTGAAGAGGACGGCCCAACCTTGGGCATCTGGGGGTGGGTACTGTTAGCTTTTTAACGTGCAAATGAATCACCTGGGAATCATGTTAATATATAAATTCAGATTCAGTAGGTCTGGGATGGGGCCTGAGATTCTGCATGTCTCATGAGGCCACAACTGATACCAATGCCACTGAACTTGGACAATTTGAATAGCAAGGCTTTAAAGAATAGTTTGTTTATACAAAATATATTTTGTGGTACCAAAAGCCAAAGAATTGAAAAAAAAAATTTTTTTAAAGAAAAAGATAAATTTGGATATTGCTCTTCAGAAACATAAAGATATAACAGAAATAGCAGCATGCTTGAAGTGACACTATTTCAAGGACTTGAAGACAAAGAATGAAACAATCAGGGACTAAAAGTCAACACAGAATAAACGAACCAATGACCTAAATGTAGTCTTTAAAACTTACTGTTCTCTAGTTATAAACCATTATGATCTCAATAAAATAATTAAAAAAAAAAAAAAACTACTCTTCTCTAAATGTATCCTTTAAAAATTCTAGTTTAATCTGTTTACCTGAACTTGGTTTGTTCTAAAAGAATGACCCAAAGAACAAAACGACAGTTGTCCTACATTTCTTCATTAGATGTAAATAAAGCTGAACATTCTGAGTCAATGATAAAAATGTTTTACTTCAGTGTTTAAAAAAAAAGAAAGAAAAGCATATACAGTATTATGTTTTTTTCTATTTCTAAATGAGTCCCAATTGTAAGCAATTTTCATCAGTAAATGAAGATATTGGAACATTTTAGAGGCAACTATAGCTACTTCCTGGTTCCCAGGGCTGACGGAAAGAAAAGAATCTTTGTAAAACCAACATGTTCAAGATGAGGCAGAGATTGCTCTCTTTTTATTACAAATTGCCATGTGAATGGGATAAGATAAAGACTGCAGACCAGATATGCATGCGTTCCATTCCTTCAATAAGGAAGCTATAAACTTAAATCAAAACCAAAGCACACACATTCTGAGCCCAATAATCAAGAATAAACGTAATTCCATTTTAAAGTATAAAAACTGTACTTGGTTTTTGTCAATTACGGTTTCAGGTTTCATAAACTTAGTTTTTTGTTTTTTGTTTTTTTTGTGAAGAAGATCAGCCCTGAGCTAACATTCATGCTAATCCTCCCCTTTTTGCTGAGGAAGACCGGCTCTGAGCTAACATCTATTGCCAATCCTCCACCTTTTGTTTTTTTTTCCCCCCCAAAGCCCCAGTAGATAGTTGTACGTCATAGTTGCACATGCTTCTAGTTGCTGTATGTGGGACACAGCCTCAGCATGGCCGGAGAAGCAGTGCATCGGCGCGCACCTGGGGTCCGAACGCCAGGCCGCCAGTAGCGGAGTGCGCACACTTAACCATTAAGACACGGGGCCAGCCCTCATAAACTTAGTTTTTAAGAGTGTGTTAAGATAGTTAATTTTTCTAGAAAGATCTCTACAAAGAAGTTATTACTTAATGTAAAATTTTAAAAAAGAAATGGAAAAATACAGATGCAAAAAAATTTCTGGCAACATTATTTAGAGTAATTTAGAATAAAATAATTTAAAAAGTAGGAAGAGTCAATGTCCTACAATACACAATGGGTTGTAACATAAATATTAAAATCTGTTCAATATTATGGAACTATGAAGATTCTTTAGCTAAGATACATGAGATTATGACATGTTTAAGTGAAAAACTATAAAATTTCCTATTCTATTATATAATGTTATCAATATTATAATTATAATCACACACAGACAAGATGATATAATGGCAAACAAGGTGTATTACAGTTGAATAAACTGATTAAAGAGAAGTATAGATTGATGTTTCTCTATCTCAATATTCTATAGAGTCGCTATAATTTTGCCTGTGTAAAAATTTTAAGATTTAACCAATCTTAACATGTTGATACCTAATCAGTGAAATCTCTGGGAACAATATTTTCAAATAAACAAACATACACACCCAAGAGAACCCAAAAGTCTGGATGAACCATGACAAGCTTGGCCCGCCCATGTGACGTCTGGCATTCATCCACTTTCCTCCATCCCTACCACATCACTCTAATCTAGGTAATTACCACTCACCTCCTGGACACGCAATAGCCTCCGAAATAGTTTCTCTACTTCCAGTCTCCTAACAACCCCCACACCAATCCATTCTCCACAGCTAGGGCAGAGAGAGTTTCAAAACGGTAAGTCAGATCATGTCCCTTACTCCCCTGCTTAAAACCTGACAGCTAAGAGGAGGACCTTAGCTGGATCCTGATTCAAAAAACCATAAAATAAAAATATAAAAATGACATTCGAGACAATCAGAAATTTGAACACTAACTAGACTTGGATGGCATTAAGGAATTACTGGTAAAAATTTTAGGTGTGATATTATGGTTATATTAGAAACATACAAAAATATTTATGGATAAAATACTATGACATCTAGACTTTGCCTAAAACTTATACGGGGTGGAGGGAGAGTAAGAGTTACACAAAAGAAATAAGACTGGCCGTGAGTTAATACCTGTTAAAGCTGGATGAAGGATAAAACAGAGTTCACTATGCTATTTATTTTGTATGTGTCTGAAATGCTCCAGAATTTTCCTTGCTCTTAGAATCAAGTACCTCCAGACCTTACATAAGCTAGTCTCTGCCTACCTTCAGATGAACATATTTCAGCATGTTCTTTCAGACAGATATTACTGACATTGGGATGAAAGGATATTTTAAGATTAATATCTCTTTGCTAATGTCCCAGAAGACACCACTTTGCCTAGCATGTTATTTATCGACTGGGAAATAACAAAGGGTGCCCTGGAATATTCTTTCTTAGCAAAGGTATTCCAGCCCCAGGATGATCCATCCTTTCAGAAACCAGACAAATTTCTGGTTTAGAGACAAATTTCTCTAAAATACCTAATGAGCTAATTATAAAGCTTTGGGGCAGATTCAATTATTTGTTGGCATCTCCCTTCTGGCACAGACATTTTGCTAATGGCTAACTATTCCAACCATTCACATGATTTACTTTTGAATCCCTAAAGGTGGAACACTCAAACCAAAGGTTGAAACAGGAAGATAGCCCTTATCAAATTCTGTGGGTAAAGTGTCTGCTAGAAGACCCAGAGGGTCTTGTCAGTTTCTAAATGTTCTTAAAACATATCTCAGAAAGCATAATGACTGCCAGTTGATAATGAACTATTGTTCTATGAAAAATAAACCAAGAGGCATCAAATATGCTCGGGCTGGAATAAAAGGGGCAGCCTCTGCTGGTGTCCTTGGCCACCTGACACCCAACTCCAGACAGCCTTTGGAAGAGTCAGCAGGATGACAAGAAAAGAGGTGACCTCTGCATTATCTTCTTTTATTTCTATTAACTCCTGGTGCTTAATATATCTCCACTAGAGCTACTTTCCACATTATGTGCAAGGCACCAGAGATGAAAAGTTATAAAATGAGTAGTAGATGATAGATAAACAAATCTAATCAAATACTCTTGGTGTCACCACAAAAATCTACTTACCTATCAGCAGGGGGAAAGCGTACAGTGGTGGAATGTAGAAAGAGCAGAGAGAGGGTGTTATGAGTTGAACTGTGGCCCCCAAAAATTCATATTGAAGCCCTAACCCCCAGTACCTCACAATGTGAGCTTATTTGGAAACAGTATCATTGCAAATGCAATTAGTTAAGATGAGGTCATACTGGCCAGGGTGGGCCCATAATTCAATATTACTGGTATCCTTAGAAAAAGGGGAAACTTGGACACAGACACGAATACAGGGAGAAAGCCATGTGAAGATGAAGGTAGAGATCAGCCGAGGTGATGCATCTACAAGCCAAGGAATGCCAAAGATTGCCAGCAAATCACTAGCAGCAGGGGGAAAGGCCTAGAACAGATTCTCCCTCAAAGCCTCAGAAGGAACCAACCCTGCCAACACCTTGATCTTGCACTCTGCCCTCCAAAACTAACAGACAATAAATTTCTGTTGTTTAAGCTGCCCAGTCTGTGGTACTTTGTCATGGCAGCTCCAGAAACGCATATACAGGGCTGTCAGGAAAGCTGCAGAAGAGATGCTTTTAGAGCTAAGCAAGTGCTTCCACAGGCGGCTTGGGGCAGGTGCCAGTCACCTGGTAAATGAACAGCTACTGAGCTTTAAAGAGAGCAGCACAGGGGCCGGCCCCGTGGCCTAGTGGTGAAGCTCAGCATGCCCCACTTTGGCGGCCCAGGTTCAGTTGCAGGGCACGGACCCACACCATTTGTCAGCCATGCTGTGGCAGCAACCCACATACAAAACAGAGGAAGACTGGCACAGATGTTAGCTCAGAGAGAATCTTCCTCAGAAAAGAAAAAGTAATAAAATAAATAAAGTGAGCAGTACAGAAGAGACAGCAGAGTGAGTGAGCAGTCAACGTCCCTTTCTTTTTTCTTTTTTTTTATAGGAGTGGCAGCTTTTTGTGTGTGTGTGTGTGTGTGTGTGTGTGTGTGTGGAATATCAGCCCTGAGCTAACATCCATGCTAATCCTCCTCTTTTTGCTGAGGAAGACCAGCTCTGAGCTAACATCTATTGCCAATCCTCCTCCTTTTTTTCTTCCCCAAAGCCCCAGTAGATAGTTGTATGTCATAGTTGCACATCCTTCTAGTTGCTGTATGTGGGACGCCACCTCAGCATGGCCAGAGAAGCGGTGCATCTGTGCACGCCCGGGATCCGAACCCGGGCTGCCAGTAGCAGAGCACGTGCACTTAACCGCTAAGCCACGGGGCCGGCCCTCAATGTCCCTTTCTTTTACACTTAGTGCCTGGCACCCAGCACGTAGGCACTCAAGGAGTTTTTAATGACCTAAGTGAACTATTCTCTCTTCCAAACCGTTCATCCCCACTCATTCTCAAGCTCCAACTCAATTATTTCCTGCTCTGCGAAGCTTTCCCAAGCCTCTGAGCTTGGGATTTGGCCTCCTGTGTTCCAAGACACTTTATTCTCACCTCTTTTCAGCCATCCTAAAACAGGAGCAAATTATTTGTGTATATGCTTGCTCAATCACCAGTCTGTGGGACCATGAAGAAAAGGGACACTCACTTTCTTTTGTGTGTGTGTGTGTCTATGAGGACATCCAATGCCAATTCTCCTCTTTTTGCTGAGAAGACTGGCCCTGGGCTAACATCTGTACCCATCTTCCTCTACTCTTATACGGGATCCCGTCACAGCATGGCTTGACAAGCGGGGCATCGGTGCGCTCCCGGGATCCGAACGTGCCAACCCCAGGCTGCCGAAGCGGAGGGCGCGCACTTTAACCACTACACCACCAGGCCGGCCCCAGGGACACTCAATTTCTAACTCATTTTTGTAAGCAAGCCCTGGAAGTGTTTCACACATAGTAGGGACTCAATAGACACTTTGTTCTTGAAGTAGGGTATCTGCTGCAAGGGACATCCTAACTTCTCTGGAAGGGTTCCGCGAGGTTTGCATCCAGAATGAAACTACATCATAGAGATATACTCAACGAAATAGAAGGTAGACTCACCAAAAAAAAAGTGACTATGTGAGGTGATGTATGTGTTTAACTAACTTGACTGTAGGAATCATTTCACAATGTATACACATAACAAATCACCATGTCGTACACCTTAAATATATTACAATTTTATTTGTCAATTTTACCTCAACAGAATTAGAAAAAAAAAGGCTAAAAAAAAGGTGGAGGGGCCGGCCCGGTGGCATAACAGTTAAGTGTGCACTCGGCTTCAGCAGCCTGGGGTTCACGGGTTCAGATCCTGGGTGTGGACCTATGCACCACTCATCAAGCCATGCTGAGGCGGCGTCCCACATAGAGCAACTAGAAGGATATACAACTATGACATACAACTATCTACCGGGGCTTTGGGGAGAAAAAAGGAAAAACGGAGGGAGATTGGCAACAGATGTTAGCTCAGGGACAATCTTCCTTAAAAAAAAAAGTGCAAATGCTTTTAAAAAAAAAAAAGTGGAGCCTTTGCTGGAAAGAGTGACAAGATTTTAAACCGGCTTGGAGGAGCTGACATGGATGGCTAAGCCTAGCAAAAGGGCTGCAGAGACAGTCCACACCCTGTCCGGTGCCTCAGATGGGAAAGCAGAAGAGACACAGAAGCCCCAGCCAGAAATTCATTACAAACTCTCAGAAACCTACAATTCTGAAAGGGGTGCTGAGCCAGTCAACGAAAGAGGAATCCCTAATATCTACCAGCAGGAGGGAGCCCATTCTGGAGCCTTCTCCCAAGTAAAACAGAACACAACCATAATGAATTATAACCTCTCACTGCTTACATTACTAGCCTAATTCTCCACTTCCCCTAAAGGAAAAACACCCACCTTATGTTTAAGATTTTTCTTCACAGCTTCAGGCTGACACTGAGTGTGCCCTGCTTGGGACCTCAAAGCTCAGTAAAAGCCTTTAATTAGTCTGATCGGATCATTTCTATTCCTGTGTCTCCGGATGTTCTCTTGCAGATGAAACGGTTCAAAAGTCCCCTTTAAAATCATCATTGCTTACTATCTGGTAAGTACTGATTTAAAACTCAGGTTTACACATATTTAACTCATTTTTTCCTGCAGATAAGGAAACTGAGGCACAAAGCAGTTAAGTAGCCAGTAGTGGGGTTGTTAGGGTTTGAACTCAGTCTGCCTAGCTCCAGAGTGCCTGCTCTAAACTACACTACACACTACCTCTCGCCATCACATGTCCCAGCACAGCTCAAATTAGAAAAGAAAGCAAAAATAAAAAGTAAAATTGAATCAAAGCAATGCTTCCCATCCTTGTCGCCTATAATTTATGCTCCTCTTAATTAGGAATTGATTATCTGGGTGGGTCCTCTTGCTTCCTCTCAGATCCTTTACGATGAACAGCTGGTTAACAGGTTCCCAGCCTAAATCTTCCATGTTCTATTAAGTTTTTACAGTTATATACCTGCTGTTGGTTTTCTTTTAATTACAGCATTTAACCAAACCTCTGGCATATTATTACAGAGATTCCAGTTACTTGCTTAATGCTGCATAGCCATAGTGGAGAAGCAAGAATCTGAAATTAAGACTATGGTTCGGAGACTGCTCTCTTAACTGCTTCTCATTAAACAGTTTTCTTGTGCTGATCAGAGGCCTCTCCAGTCCAAGGGATAGTACTGGGCAGTGGACAGGCCAGTGGGCCAGGGATCAGTGGTTAGTCCCACTCGTTCCACCGTATAACTTCAACATGTATGACGTCCTCATCTATAAAGGAAAAATATCTCCCTAACCTAACGATCAAATGAAACAGTGCAGCTGAGAGCACCCTGGGGAAAAAATGAGAAAACAGGACAGAGGTATCATCATCTCTATGACTCACAAACTCCACACCAAATTTTTCCCAAATCCAGTTGAGGAGAATGCAACTAGAAAATGCAAGGGATCCAGCAGAGTGACTAGTGTATGTATTTTATAAGGACAGTGCCATAGGCCACTGCAGAGCACCATGTTTCCACACAGATTAGTTCACTCGACCAACCCTGCAGGAGTACCCCATTTGCAGATGAAGAACTGACTCTGAGTTTCAAGTTCCTGAAGCCTCACGATTCAAATAAATAGCAGAGTCAGGACTTGAACCCAAGACCACTCATTCTAAATACCAAGCTCATCCATCAAACGCAGCATAGGGAGTCAATATGTGGGCACTGCCAAGAGCAGGTAGGCACACTGGGCTCTAAATGGTGGGCTCTCCCCACCATTTAGCACATAACAGGCCTCAATAAGCATTTGTTAGATAGATGAATGGTAAAGGAATACAAAATCATTCTCCATTACTGATTTCACAAAATTTGCCTTCATCCAAAAAAATTATATTTAAAGAGACATCCAGTACTTTCAGATGGCACGTGAGCCAATATCCACCAGTAAACTCTTAAACAAGTACTTTCTAGATGAAACTTCACAAAGGAAACTGCAGCTCAGAGTTCAGAAGCGGAATCTGGGAGAAGTAATTTTATATATGGTGTCTCACAATTTAACAAATCACCACCACACCACAGGAGGGTCTCCACTACAGTTACTATACTGATTCACATATTCTGAGCCACAGGCCCTGAACAACTAGAAAAAAGCAGAACTCAACTTCATCCTCTGACAGTGTCAATTGCTTTCTCTCTTTTTTGCTCCTTTATGATCCTGTTAGTATCCTTCAATCATTATTTTTATTTTCTAACTATACTTTTGCTGAAGTAATGAAGTTCTTCATATTTACTGTTTTACTGAAACAAAATTTTTCCTGAATTTCATTCCATGAGGGTGGCTTACTAAGTAAGGGTTTGAGTGGATTTTTGTTTACTTTTCTGTGGGAAGGGGAAACGTAGGGAAGTTTGGCAGGAGTCTAAGTAAGGAAGATGAAAATACTGACCACAAAAACAAACAGGCAGTTTTTTCAGAATTTAATGGTAACTAAATGTTCCTATTTGTCAAGTAATTGGGTCCCGTGGAAGACAAATGATAAAAGGGAGCTTTGAAGATATTAGCCAGCTAGAGCTAATAAACTGAGAACACAACTGTTCAGTGTGCTAAGAAATATAAATTCTGTACACATAAAGGCCAAAATATGAGCTATTTTATTAACTCTGGGACTTCTGAAAACGGTGCCAAGTTTTCTTCCTTAGAGCTAGGCAGGCGGGAAATATTTAAAATCACACGAATAAGCCTAAGGAAAACTCTGCCAAAGGTATATTCTCTGAAAAGTAATCGTGCTAGGTGATGGAGACTGAAAACCTTTTATGCTATCAAGTAATTATGAGCGTACAAATTTTTAGATGGTCTAGTTTTCACAAAAATAAAGATATACTGTCAAGTGAAAAAAAGCAAGATAACAGAGAATGGTGTATGTATGGTACCTTTTAGGGGGTAAAAGGAGGGATAAGAAAAATATTCTTATTTGCTTGTATTTGCATAAAAAATGTAGGAAGAATATATAAGAAACTTAAAATCATGGTTTACTTGTAAGGAGTTAAGAGAAATCTGCGTGGATGGAGAACAGAGATGGCCAGGAGAATCTTTATTCTTCATACATAACTTTTAAAAGTTTAATTTATAAAAAAAGAAAATTTTAAAAATAAAACACCATTAAGAACATAAGTAAAACAACATGCATCACTGAAGGTATAAAATGAACCAAGTACACAGTACATTGTATTTTCAGCAGCATGAAGATATCAAACATTTGTTTCAAGTTTTGTAGCTTAATATATATTCCGTTAGGTGTTTTAGTATGGTGGTCCTATCCTGATTTTACAGGTGATAAAATGTAGGTTCTAGAGACTGTGTTACCCTAAGGTAGAGACAGTAAGTTAACCAAACTTTCAAGTTGAGTTGAGAATGTATAGGGTTAAATGAGCCCCTCATAGTCTCTCCTCCAAAAGGATTCTGTTCATATCAAAATCATTTATGATTGAACAGTTCTTTAAATCAGTACTGGCTGATTAAAACAATATTTCTTTAAATCCACACTGGCTCCACTTTGCAGCCACTATTTCCATCTTGCCAAAAGTACTGGGGTTCCTGCCCTCTAAGCACAAAAGGGCATTTCATTCCATGAGGAATCAAACAGATATGATGCACTTCCCTTCTGGTGTTAGGGAATGACAGGCAAAGTTTATTGCTGAAGAAGAGGGCACTTATCACACTGGCCTTGAAGTCTGTAGCTATTAGGGGAATATAGCCCATCTTGCTCACTCGGAGAGACAGACCAGGTTTTATGCATTTCTGTAGTCTAATGGCATCTTATACTGCTCTCCGGTGCACAGAAGGTACTCGATGAAAGTGTGTTGAACTGAAGAGTTAGCAGACAGCAAAGCAGGCATTGAGGACCTTAAAGCCTTTCTGACTCAATGTTGTAAAGATCTACATAGTAGTTATAAAATCTAACCCCTTCATTTTAAAAGTAGGAAAACTGAGGCTCAGAGAAGGGAGAAGATGGCCCTGGGCACACAGGGAGTCACTGGAAGAGAGCAGCAGCCTGGTGTGGCTAGAGTCAGACCAAGACCAAGTCTGAAGTCCACTGTGCTGCTTACTAATTGCATGATCCTGGAAAAGTTACTTAACTTCTCTCTGGGATTCAGTTTCCTCATCTATAAACTGGGTGTTCTAATGGCAATCTTGAGGTATATTGTAAGAATCAGAAATGCTGTTTGGAGAGTATTTAGCAGTTATCTGGCAGACAGTGGACACACATTAAGGGGTGGCTATGATTACTGGACAAACCCAGCACTAAAGTGTCCTGGCTAGGCCTATGGACATTCCACATAGTACCAAACTGCTTCTTGCTCACATGATTTTTATTGTTGCTGACAAATAACTGAAAATTTCTGATCTCTGTCACAACTACAACTGGTTTCAAAAATACATTAAAAAAATAGTTTCTCATATATATAACTTATTTCTCATTATCACTACCACTTTCCTATGTTAATATCCAAATAACTTCTGAAGTCTTTAAAAATTCCAAATGATATTTGAAGGGAAAAATTAAGAAAGTCTTAATAACCATAAATGAAAAAAATGGCCAAAACCAAATTTAGACAAAGGAAAATTACACCTCAAATTGCATATTATTTATTAGTTTTACCTAATCAGAATGGTGCCATTTCAATAGACATGACTCGACTAAGCCAGAGGGGAGAATCCAAACTCTAAATGGCTCCACACTTAGGCCACTGAGAGAAGTGACAGATCTCTTGCAACTTTTCAAATGCAACTGAAGTAGAAGCCAAAGGGTAACTATCATTATTTTCACTGACTCAATGTTCATTCATTCATCAAATATTTACTGAGCACCTACAATAAGGCTAATATGGACCAGGCATTGTTCTTCAATCTGGATGCCTGGGAGACAGTAATGCACAAAACAAGATTTGTGCCTTCAGGGAATTTATATTCTAGCACAAGGTCCAGGCAGTAAACATGATAAGTTAACCACATAGTATGTTAAAAGGCGATAGGTGCTATAGGTAGGGGACTGGGAAGTGGGGAGGCGATATTAAGTAGAAAGGGCTCCTGGATAAGTGACATCACAGGTGGTGAGGGCGTTAGGCACTCCAGGTAGAGGGACAGCTAGAGCCAAGGCCAGGAGTAAAGACTGGCTTTTGTTTGGGAGTGGGAGGGGGGATAAAACTAAGTCTGTTTATCATTATTTTTTTTTAAGCATTGAGATATTTCATTCATATTTTGGTAAACAAGCAAAGATACAAGGAGGTCCAATCAAACCTAATTTGTCCAAAACAGAAGTCTGCATCTTTCCCCAGTCATGTCTCCCTGCTTCTACTCTTCAAGTCATAGAACTCATTCTCCATAAAAATATAATCGAATCATGTCCCACCCCGCCTCCCATCAATGGCTTCCCACAGTCCCTAGAATAAAATCTGAAATCTTGACTACAGCCAGCAGGGACCTTCCCAATTTGGCACCCAGCCACCTTTCTGATGTGTTGTCCCAGATACACTAGCCTCCCTTCTGTCCACAAACACACCCAGCTCCTTCCTGACTCGGAGCCTTTACACCTGCTCTTCTCTCTGCCCAGAACAAACTTATTCCAGCTACCTTGAGTGCCCTACTCCTTATCAGTCAGGTTTCATATCAAATTTCACCCCCAAAATTTGAGATTCGTTTCCCTGACCACCCTATTGAGAGGAACTCTCACTCCCAGCTCTCTCAAATCACCCTAGGTTTTTTGTGTTTTCTTTCCCTTCAACTCATTTATCACCACTTCCAGAGCACAGACTCTGGAGCCAGACTGCTTGAGTTCAAATTCCAGCTCAGCCATTTACTGGTTCTGGAAGCTTAGGAAAATTTCTTAACTTCTCTGGTCTCAATCGCCACATCTGAAATAACGAGGCTAACAAGAGTACCACCTCATACAGTTAATGCATGTTAAACACTTAGAACAAGTGTCTGACACACAGGAAGCACTCAAGCGTTAGTTATCAGTATTACTGTCAGAAATTCATTGTCTGTCTCCCCTATTAGAACATAACCCCCAAGAGGGCAGGAGACTCGTCTGCCTCATTCACTACTGTATTCACAGGGCTAACACTTAATAAGCCCTCAATAAATATATACTGAGGAACAAATACACATCCAGGTCTAACATTTTAGACTGGCAATGCTGATCTCAGTTTGGATTCCAGAGGCATTTGACTATAAGAAAAGCCATCACTTTGCTTCATTCAATCACAAGTGACATATGACTGAAGAGACTCTGGACACAAGCAGCTAACTAAACAGACTCAAAATCTCAGTTCACCACTCACAAGGAAATTTCAGACTGCAGATGGACAATCTGTATATCAAATCGGGTTTTGTGTTTTGAGTTACCTGGGTTTTATGTTTCTAAGAATTACATCAATTCCCAAAGTTGGTATACAAAGCAAAAGTAGCTACATCTGCCTCTAGCTGACTGGATTTGGAGACTCAAGCCAAGTATAACTCCCAGAGGTAGGAAAATAAGAAAAAGAGAATTCTAGACCTCACAACTAAGTGTGCATGGTACTACAGTGAGGCCCATAAAGACTGGAGGAAGATGCAGCTGAGCAAGTCTGGAAACACAGGTTGACCAGACACATGTGAGTATAGAAAATTCTATGTAGACTTGATAAGGAAGGGAAAAACCCACTCTGCAATCTAGTTAAACACATTATAAGAGACTGTCTAACAACACTAGCCTAAGATGAGAATGTTTCCTAAGATGAGAATGTTTCCCCTGAAAAAAACATGGATCAACATCCGGGGAATAGGGCTGGCCCGGTGGCGTAGCAGTTAAGCGCACACACTCCACTGCGGCGGCCCGGGGTTCGGATCCCGGGCGCGCACCAACGCACCACTTGTCAAACCATGCTGTGGTGGCGTCCCATATGAAATTGAGGAAGATGGGCATGGATGTTAGCCCAGGGCCAGTCTTCCTCAGCAAAAAGAGGACGATTGGCGACAGATGTTAGCTCAGGGTTAATCTTCCTCACAAAAATAATAATAATAATAATAAAAAAATTAAAAAAAAAATCAGGGGAATAGTTTAATAGTTATGAAACAGTAAGATGAAAGTATTTAGTCATAAAAATGATCTTATGAGTAATATGTAGGAAATAGCCAATACTTTAAGTTGTTAAAATAGCACATACAAAATCGTATTGCAGCCATGTAACAAGGTGAATACACAACAGTGACAGAAGCCAAAATGGCTAGACAGGGGCTTCTATCAACCTCTCCTTCACTCTGCAGCCCCTAGTATCTGTTGGCTGCAATAAGAACAGGCTGTTTGCTTGGCTATTTCTGAATGGTCCCCATAGCTCTGTTCTCTACCTGTAATCAATCTCCTGTGGGAGGCCAGCAGATGGTAAGAACGTACGTGAGTAGATAACCCTCAGGTCCTACAACTGCCAAAAGGCAGTGATGCTTAATGAGAAGGAGGAAGGCTTTGGGGTCACCAGGGTTCAAACCTCAGCCCAGATACTTACTAGGAATGTGCCCTGGGCAAGCTCACTATCTGTATTGCTGTTTTTCATCGGTAGCAGGAGGACGATAATCATATCTATCTTACAAGATTGTTGAGTGGATATGATATGCTCAGTATGATGTCTGTTATTATTCTTGTATTAGCAAGGAAGTCCTGTTCACCGGGCAGCATAATCATGACAGCTGGTACCTGAAACTCCTTCCTTGGTCACAGAAGGTGCCATTGTTTCTGTCCCACCCGTCAAGGCAACTCTAGATTTTCACAGAGGAATGAATACCAGAAGAACTCCCTGCAGTTACTGAGTAGACAGACATGGCGATTAAACAGAAAGTTCTAGTTAACTGAACATCCTGATTAATAAAACTACCAGTTTTCAAAAACCTGGAATATAATAAAACATACTTAACACTAATAAACACTGAGCAAATTTAACTTTTGGTAGCTCAAATTCTCTAGAATTATTTTACTTACCTAAATTAATGTCAATAGCTCTCAAATACAAACTCCATTTTCTAAAAAGTACTAAACCTTTTGGGACTGAGGGAAACCCTATAATGTTTGCATACCCCTTGTTTAAAAATGAAAACAAAAGGGCTAAAAAAAAAGATCTAACATCTGTATATGCATAGGTGCTTTTAAAATCTTAAAATTTTGAAGCTATAGATTAAAATTTTAGACATAAGATTTTTTCAATTCGAGGGGGAAAACAACTTGGAGGACAATAGAAAAGATTCACTTTCTGCAAACAACTGACAGTTGATTTTACTCAGACACACTAAGTGGTAATTTTGTCATTGGAATTGTGGAAGAAATTCATTAAGATACAGGGTGAAATATTAAGTGGTATGTCCATAAAGAAGACACTCTATAGCCCAGTGGTGGCCAAAGGAGAAAAATAGATGTTTATCCCTTCCATTCTATCATTTAATATTTAGTTAAGTAATACTAACACTTTTAACCTGAACTTAACCTGGTTTTGAAATGAGCAAATAATTCATTCTTTCCCAAATACAGTTACATGCCGCATAACAAGGTCTTGGTCAACAACAGAACCGCATACAAAATGGTGGTCCCTTAAGATTAGTACCATATAGCCTAGGTGTGTAGTAGGCTATACCATCCAGGTTTGTGTAAGTACACTCCATGATGTTCGCACAACGACAAAATCGCCTAACAATGCATTTCTCAGAACGTGTCCCCATCATTAAGCAACACATGGCCTATTGTGTGTCTAGGAAAATCTTGGAGGCTTGGCCTTGCAGCCTGACCTTCTCAGGGTCATAGAGGATAGAAATGATCCAGCTGGGGCTGGCTGGGTGGCATGCTCTGCTTCGGGAGCCCAGAGTTCGCAGGTTCGGATCCAGGGCATGGACCTAGGCACCGCTCATCAAGCCATGCTGTGGCAGGATCCCACATACAAAATAGAGGAAGATGGGCACAGATGTTAGCTCAGGGCCAATCTTCCTTAGCAAAAAAAAAAAAAAAAATCAAGCAAAATAACAAATAAATGAAATAATCGTAAATTAAAAAAAAAAAAAGATCCATCTAGCCAAGTGTTCAAGCCCAAGTCTCAAATGAATAATAACACTTTCTTTACTTAGGGGAGGCAGTTCTACTCATGTCCCAAGAGCATGATATACTTCAAAATGATTTTCACACAACAGTTCAGAACTCTTCTGAAAAACTACAGCACAGCATATTTTAACAAGCCAATAAAAATGCAAAACACCACGAATAAAACAAATATCCCAGAAAATGTGATCCCTCTAGAAAATTCTGGTTACCAGGCCTTACCCTAAGGTGGGAGCTCAAAAAACAGTTGCTGAACAAAATAGCAGAATACAACGTCTCTAAAATAACTGCCTGAAGGGCAAACCTGACAATAGAAAGCAAAGTTTACAATAAAGGAAATCCCCAAAATGGGTTAGGATTAAATACAAAGTTACACTTCCTTTTTGGTTGATACACTCTGAAAAGGAAGCAGAGGGATCACTAAAATTTCCCTGCTTTGGTGGATCGGAAGTGGCTGCTTTATTTGGCATTTCTCTGATTAGTAGGCGAAGATGAATGTTTTTCACGTGTTTGTTTATGTACATCTGAAATTTTCCATATGGTCTATTAATTTCCTTGTCCACCTACCTATCTGTTGAAATCTTGATGTATTTATTCCCACAAATTTGAAAAAATAGTATACCTATTGACCTTTTGTCATATTTGACATTCCCAGACTATTATCTTCTTTAATTTTATTTTTCAATGACCAAATATTTTAACATTTGCATACTTAGGTCTGCAAATCTTTTTCTTTGAGTTCTTTTGCTTTTAAAGAGAAAGCTATCATTTCTTCACAGGCATGTGTCTAATAAAATGTTCCAAAAAAGTTTCAAGGTATTATCTCTGATAAACATTTTATTTTGCTTTTTCTCCACAGTCTCTGTAATTTTAAACTCCTTAATCCATCTGGAATTTATTTGGATGAATGATACGTTTTCCAGTTATCTCAGCAGCAAAAATCTCTTCTCCCCAGAGACATGAAGGTGTGTTTCTTCACTCTCCACCAGGACCCACTGACACATGTTTCAACTTTGCACCATCAGCTCCCCACTACTGCCTCATAATCTACACTGTCTGACCTTGGGAAGGTTTATCACCTTTTGCACCTCAGTTTCTTCATTTGTAACAAAATACATTCAAGTCATATGTTCCAAGGTTGCTGGGGCAATTAGAAATAATAAATGTAAAATATCTAGCACAATGCCTGGCACATAGTGGATTCCCAATATACAGGAAATCATTTAATTATCTAATATCTAATGAGAACATAGAAGTAATATGCTAAAAGTTTCATTTCAAAAACTTCAAGAACATTAAGTTTAACCAACTAAAAGTTAAAATACATTATTTTAATTAAAAATAACATTCTACTATAAGCTCATCTTATTTTACCTCTTTATATTTTAAGTAAAACTACTGTCTTCTGTCTCTATCAACACATGTATCATTAATGAATAAGTAAGATTTCTTACTTGAACTCAATTCCTAAACCAATATTCTAGTGTAGTTTACTCAAACAGACTTGGGTGTGGTTTTGAAAACAACTCTGGGTGAGGCAACTAAAGATGAGCCAACCAACCACCTGTTTAACGGAACAAATTTAAGCGAACTTTAATGCACCCTATCCTGTTGACATTTCCAAAATCTGTCTGATAACTGCTGGGTACAGAAAAATATGGCTTGGGTCTTCATCAAAATTCCATTAGCCTCTCAATGCTAACTGATTAATAAATGTGCTCAATTCATATCTAGAGTTTAAACTCTAGGGCCAGACCACCTGCACTCTGATCCCAGTTCACCACTTACTAGCTATGTAACCTTAGGCACATTTCTTCATCTTTCTCTCTATGCTTCAGTTTCTTCATCCATAAAATGGGAATGATATTATGATCTACTTCCTTCGTTTAAGATTAGATGAGTTAATTTATGTCAAGTGTTTCGTGGAGTGCTTCGCACACAGTAAGCAACACAATAAAGCAATACAATAAATGGTAGCTATTATTATTATAAGCAGCAGCAGCATCTTTAAAGACTGACTAGAATCTCTTAAAAGATGACACTGGGGGGCCAGCCCCGTGCCTTAGCAGTTAAGTGCGCACGCTCCGCTACTGGTGGCCCGGGTTTGGATCCCAGGTGCACAGTGACGCACTGCTTCTCCGGCCATGCTGAGGTGGCGTCCCACATACAGCAACTAGAAGGATGTGCAACTATGACATACAACTATCTACTGGGGCTTTGGGGAGAAAAAGGGGAAAAAAACGAGGAGGATTGGCAATAGATGTTAGCTCAGAGCCGGTCTTCCTCAGCAAAAAGAGGAGGATTGGCATGGATGTTAGCTCAGGGCTGATCTTCCTCACAAAAAAAAAAACAAAAAAACAAAAAAAAAGGACACTGGAAGCACATTCTTTTTTTTTTTTTTTAATTTTATTTATTTATTTATTTTTCCACCAACGCCCCAGTAGAGAGCTGTATGTCATAGCTGCACATCCTTCCAGTTGCTGCGTGTAGGACGCGGCCCCAGCATGGCCGGAGAAGCGGTGCGTCAGTGCGCGCCCGGGACCCGAACCCAGGCCGCCAGCAGAGGAGTGTGCGCACTTAACCACTAAGCCACGGGGCCAGCCAGGAAGCACATTCTATGACAGCACTAATTAACTGTCTTCCTTGTTATGTGCACAGGGACACACAGCAGCACCACTTATTAGAGATCCCTCTTACAGACTTATCACTGCTCTGTATTGTCAATTTTTAACACAACTGCTAGACTACAAGCTTACTGAAGACAGGAGCTATTTCAATGTTTTACCTTCTGACATTCCCAGCACAATGCTTGGAACACAAATCTTAAATAATGCTTATTAAATTAACGTAATATAAGAAAAGAGCAGTGAGACAGAACCTTAGAAGCATATATTTTTAGCACCAGAAGGAACTTTAGAAGTCACCTGGTCATTTTATAAATGATAAAACTGAGCAACGACTTATCAAAGTCTCATATGCTGGACAAGCTGGAATTAGCTCCTCCCTGTACCAAGAACACCAACACACCTTGCTCACTCCACTGACCCTCAAACTGTGCATTTTAGAATCACGTCATACTGAATATGCTTTTCCTAAATTTTAAACCAGTACACAACCACTACTTCCATTATTAATGAATACCACTTGGAGATCTCAAGTACGGCAAATATTTGAGAGGCCCTACCACTCAAATAAGATTTTCATAAAAACAAATGTTATTTGCATATAAGAAATACATGAAACCTCCAAGGGCTAAACAAAAAAATGACCCAAAACCATGAGAATGAAACTAGAACTCTGAATGGAATCACTCACAAAAGGTGACATTACCAGAGATCACATGCCAAAAACGAGCATTGCTGGAGGCAAAAAAGGAGGAGCTGATGAGCTGGAACTTTATAAGGCAGTGAAAATGGTCTCAGGTGGGCAGTGACCCCAGCTCACAGAAGTAAATACAACTCTCTCAGTAAAAAACATCCTCAACATTGATCCCTAGGTTTTTCCACAGGTTACAAATTAACCAAATATGAGGTCCAAGTCAAAAATTTAAGAAACTCAAAAACAATCTCCATGAGTGACAGTCATCAGAAACAATAAACCATAGATCTAGACCCTCAAAGACTTCAGATACTAGAATTATAATACAGAACACAGACTAATTATGTATGAAATGTTTAAAAAGTAAATTAATCATAAATATGATAAGCCACAGACACTATCAAAAATGAGCAGGCAGAGCTGAAAAAGAAATCAAACTTTTAGAAGTGAAATAATGTTGAAAAAACAATTTTAATCAACTAATAAATTATTAGCAGCTTCGACACACAGAGGAATTAGTGAATTAAAAGACAGATTTGAAAAAATTACCCAGAAACCAGCACAGGGAGACAAGGAGATGCAAATTATGATGGAAGAGATATGAAGCCTATTGAATAAGAAAGTCCACCACACATTTACTGGAGTTACAGGCAGCGATAATAAAGGATACAGAAGAGTCTGTATCCAGAGAGAGAATGGCTGACAATTTTACATAACTGAAAGACATGAATCCACAAATACCAAGCAAAATAAATAAAGAGAAATCCATACCTTACACACATTGTAATAACTCTGCAGAATAGCAAAGGCAAAAAGAAAATTTTTTTAAGCAGACAGAGGAAAAAAAGACAGACCACCTACAAAAGAATGACAATTAGACTGTTCGCAAACTTATACCAGAAACAACAAAGGTAGAGGAATAGAATATCTTCAAAATGCTAAAAAGAAATAACTGTCAATCTGGATTTCTATACCAAGTAAAACTACCTTTCGAGAATATGTGTGAAATAAAGGCATTTCAGATAAACAAAAACAGAGATACCACCTATAGACCTAGAGTAAAGGAGCTTCTAAAAATGAAAAAAATCAGAAATGCAATAAGGATTGTGAGTAAAGAAACTGCTAAATAGGAAAGTAAATCTAAAAATGTTTTTGGATAACATACTGATAATAATGTCCAATTTATGAGGTTAAAAAAAAGGCTATACTAAAACAGAATAGTAGCATGTAACTTGATCGTTGAGTTTAACTGGAATTAAAGCAGTTCAATGTCTTTGTTTTGTCTGTTAGGTGAATATGATATTAATTCCAGACTTTGTTAAATATGCATGGTAAAATTTCAAGAGCAATCACTAAGAGAACATAATAGAGTATGTAATTTCCAAACCAAAAGAGGGAAGAACATAAAGAAAAACAAACAAAACCACTTGGTTGTTTAAAAAGGCAAGCATGAAGGCTGGCCCAGTGGCGTAGCGTTAAGTTTGTGTGCTCCGCTTCAGGAGCCCAGGGTTTGCAGGTTCAGATCCCGGGCATGGAACTACACACCACGTAGCAAGCCATGCTGTGGCAGGCATCCCACATATAAAGTAGAGGAAGATAGGCACAGATGTTAGCCCAGGGTCAATCTTCCTCAGCAAAAAGAGGAGGATTGGCAACAGATGTTAGCTCAGGGCTAATCTTCCTCACCAAAAAACAAAAACAAAAACAAAAGGAAAGCATGGAGGGAAAAAATGACAAATAGAAAACAAAATGTAAGATGATAAAAAAAGTACAGAAATTTATATAATGTTATAAACCAATGTTACCTCAATAAAAAAAAGTACAAATTTATCAGACTCACAATACATGTAAATGTACTAAACTATGCCAGTTAAATGACAGAAATTACACCCACTGTAGTAGGCTGAATAATGGTCACCAAAGATGTCAGTCCTAATCCCTGGAACCTGTAATGTCAAGATTTTGGAGATGTGATTAAAGATTTGGGGATGGTGAGATTATCCTGGATTACCTAAGTGGGCCCTAAATACAATAACCACTATCCTTGTAAAAAAGAGACAGAGAGAGATTTGACTACACAGATGTAAGAGAAGAAGGCAATTTGACCAGGAACACAGAGACTGGAGCAACACAGCCACAGCCAAAGAATGCCAGCAGCCATAAGAAGCTGGAAGAGGCAAGGAACAGATTCTTCCTCCAGAAGAATCACCTTGATTTTGGCTTAGTGATACTGATTTTGGACTCGTGGCCTCCTGAACTGTGAGAGAATAACTCCTGCTGTTTTAAGGCACCAAGTTTGTGGTAATCTCTTACAGAAGCCACAAAAAATTCATACACCCATAAAACGTAAGAACAGAACATAGAAAGTTTGAAAGTAAATGGATGAAAATAGGTGTATCAAGCAAACACCAACCATAAGAAAGCTGGAGTATTTATATTAATATGAGACAAAAAAAAAGACCATGGAAAATAAAAGCATTTCTTTAGGATAGAAAAGGCACTACATGATGATTAAAAGTTCAATTCAACAGAAAGATGAAACTATATGAAGCAAAAACTGCTAGAACTCAGAGACAAATTGACAAATCCACCATCACAATGGGAGACTAAAACATTGCTCAATTATTAATAGGCAAAGCAGTCAAAAAATCAGTAAACAGTAAAAAGAAAATAAGAACAATATAATCAACAAGTTAGATGTTAGAAGTATACAGAACCTTGCAACTCCCTGCTTTCTAAAACAATTAAAGAATACATATTCTTCTCTAGAATACAAGAAACATTTATAAGAATTCACCTCATATCTAGATGGAAATAAAGAAAATCTCACCAAATTTCAGAGAATCAGTAGCACACAAACCATTTCTCTGGTCACAGTGCAATTAGAACAACTCAATAACAAATTTTTTTTAAAAAACATATATTTGGAAATTTAAGAGCACATTTTTAAATAACTTATGGGCCAAAGAAAAGAACATAATGAAAATTTAAACATACTTACATAATGAAAATATTACACTTGAAAACTGTTGATTTCACTGAAGAACTACTGCTAGAGAAATGTATAGCTTTAAAAACTTATATTAGGGGCCGCCCTGTGGCTTGGCGGTTGGGTGCACGCGCTTCACTACTGGCGGCCTGGGTTCGGATCCAGGGCGCGCACAGACCCACCGCCTGTCGGGCCATGCTGAGGCAGCATCCCACATACAGCAACTAGCAGGACGTGCAACTATAACATACAAATATCTACTGGGGCTTTGGGGAGAAAAAGGGAAAAAGAAAAGGAGGAGGATTGGCAATAGACGTTAGCTCAGGGCCAGTCTTCCTCAGCAAAAAAAAGAGGAGGATTGGCATGGATGTTAGCTCAGGGCTGATCTTTCTCACACCAAAAAAAACAAAAAACTTATATTAAAAAAAGAATAAGTGACCAACTTCTAAGAAACTAGAAAAAGAATAGAATAAATTCCAAACCACTTAGCAATCACACTCACTACACTTTATATATATAATTTCTAATCCTTAAAATAACTCTGAAGGTTGGATTATAGTGTGCATTATAGCGACAAATGCCCTGATTATCTGAGTTTAAAAGCACAAACCATATACTCCTTCAGAAAAAAAAAACATACATCACATAAGATGTAACTCATGTATCCATTCTTGCAAATGTCATGCAGCCTTGATTTTTACTGAGAATAAAGATGATGTCACAGCTTTTTTTTCACAGCACAGTGAAATCTGGGGTCAATGGCCTCAAGAGTTGAAATAACATACAAATAACTCATTTTATGAAAAAGGTACTGGCAACCTTCCATAGTTGTAGTCAGCAAAATCTGCACTATTTTCATGAGGATTCTACTTCACCCTAGTGCATTATTAAGCAATCAAAATGGAAATTATCCACCAAGAAAAATTAAAATACACTTTAAAAGAGAACTGCTAGGGGCCGGCCCCGTGGCTTAGCAGTTGGGTGGGCGCGTTCCGCTGCTCGCGGCCCAGGTTTGGATCCCAGGCGCGTACCGACGCACCGCTTCTCCCGCCATGCTGGGGCCGCATCCCACATACAGCAGCTAGAAGGATGTGCAGCTATGACATACAACTATCTACTGGGGCTTTGGGGGAAAAATAAAAATAAAAAATAAAAGATTTGTTTAAAAAAAACAAAAGAGAGAACTGCTAGCTTGATTCTGATAAAATAGAAATGATAAAGGGGCCGGCCCAGTGGCACAAGCAGTTAGATGCGTGCACTCTGCTTCAGCAGCCCGGGATTCACGGGTTCGGATCCTGGGCCCGCAGGCCGCACTGCTTGTTAAGCCATGCTGTGGCGGCATCCCATATAAAGTAGAGGAAGATGGGCATGGATGTTAGCTCAGGGCCAATCTTCCTCAGCAAAAAAGAGGAGGATTGGGATCAGATGTTAGCTCAGGGCTGATCTTCCTCACCAAAAAAAAATTTTTTTAATTTAAAAAAAATAGAAATGATAAAAATAACTGTGGGTGAGTGATACGAAAGAAACAGCTCAATGACCCGAACAGCTCTAACAGAGATCCACCGTATATGTTCCTACAGAGAAGAGCCTAGCAGGAGCTCCTGTGCAGTCATCCTCATAGGCTTCCTCTCTGTCTGACCTGAACAGCCATGAGCCCCTGAACTGGGACCTCTGTTCTTGTCATCTTTGATTCTCCCATGCCCAGTACAACGTCTAGGACATTGAAAGCCTTTTAAAAAGTTCAATGAGTAAGTCTCCTAAATGCTACTATTGTCACTTAGAAACTAGAGACAAAGAAAATTCATACCCACATTGCTTGACTATAAAAGCTAGAAAAGAAATGCTTCCCTGAAGAAACTTCCTTCTTTCCAAAACAATCAATCAATCAAACACTCTATGCAGAAAACAGAGCACATTCAACATTCCAGATACTCTAGGTCAGTGACATTCCTGGTGGTGATGCTGTCAAAGTACAGTGTGCTTCAGTCCCCAGGGACAATGCTCAGAACAAACTGATAAAGAGTATCTGGATGGTGGGGTCATCTAGTTCCCCATGGATGGGTGGATTAACATCACGTCCCTTCCTACTGAAGTAGACACTCAGTCCTAAAGGGAGTTCATTCTATGAGACTCAAGCACCATTTCTAACCCTCCCTTCCTGCCTGAAGCTCTATGCAACAATAACTTGATTAATGGTATCATATGGGAACATGGCTGGCCTGTTAACTAAAATATTCTTAAATCTTAGAAAGCATGGCTTAACCACAAAGTTCTTGCTAAGCTGCAAACTTGTACAGCTGTAAAAGACAAAATTATCTCTGCACAGAGCTTGGACTTATTTAAACAAAAAAAAGAGAGAGAGGGAGTAGCTAGTAAACAGGGCTCTCTATTGCCTTTCTGTGCCTTTCTCTCTTAATGTCTGTTTCATCCTCATCCATACACTGGAAAAACAGGAAAGGAAAGGAAAACACACTGACAGCATGCCTATGTACCATAAACGTTCAAAAGTTTTCTCACCATGGCCGCACAACAACAGTTCCAGTTAGACAAGACTGTTATTACTACTATTCCTGTTTCAACAGAGAATTTGACCAACTTGATCCAGGGCCACATATTCTGAGAGGCAAAAATTGGACTTGTAACCTGATTCTATATCCCTAATATCCAGCACTACATCAACAGTTGACAACTGACTCACTTCAGTGAGAATAAAATTCCTAATACAGTATTTGCATTTTTATAGCTTCACTGATATATATTCACATACCATAAAATTCACCCATTTAAAGTGTACAGTTCAGAGCCAGCCCTGACGGTCTAGTGGTTAAAGGTCAGCGCACTCCACTTTGTGGTGGCCGGGGTTTGGTTTCCAGGCGCAGAACCACACCACTTGTCTGTCAGCAGCCACACTGTGGCGGTAGCTCACATAGAAGAACTAAAAGGACTTACACATAATATACAATTATGTACTGGGGATTTGGGGAGGAAAAAAAAAAAAGAATTAAAAAAAAGTTTAAAAATAAATAAAGTGTACAGCTCAGTAGTTTAGTATATTCCCAGAGATATGCAACCATCATCACAATCAAATTTTACATTTTCAACACCCAGGAAGAAATCCCAACACATTAGCAGTCACTCCCCACTCCTATTCCCCCACTCCCCTCCAGCCTCCTTCTCTGGCTTCTTTCACTTAGCATAACGTTTTCCAAGTTCATCCATGTATAGCATGTATTAGTACTTCATTCTTTATTACCGCCAAATAATATTCCATTGCAAGGATACACTGCATTTTGTTTATCCATTCATCAGTTGATGGACATTTGGGTTGTTTCCACTTCTTGGCTATTAAGAATAATGCTGCTATGAAGACTTGTGTACAAGTTTTTGTATGGACATGTGTTTTCCTTCAGTATTTGCATTTTCAAAGTGTTTTCACGACATTCTCTCCTTTGCATCTTGTAACTACTTCATTTTGTGATGGAGAAAACTGAGGCTGGGAGCAGTTAAGTAATTTTATCACTCATTGCTGGGTAACCCTCAGTGAACCTGCAGTAAATAATCCACTCCTTCTGGCTGAAGACCTGCTCATTCCATGACACCACACTGCTTTGTCTCCTCTGCGAGGAATATCAAGCAAAAGTGTGCAGATGAGAAAAAAACATTTTTTTAGGTACAGAGCTCCCTAAATCATTCTCAGTAAAGTCAACCCATAAGGCAAATCTAAATTAAGTCTTTCAGAGTAAGAGAAGGGAAGAACAAAATGTTCAGGACAGGATATTCTAAAGGTCCCTCCCAAGTGATGGCCTTCTCCCCATGGAAACATTGAAAGCAGCTTTCCAGGGTGCTGCAGAGGTACACATGGACTCAACGTCTACTCTGCCCTATCCATGAGGTCAGTCCAATACTAGTACTGCAGGCACCTGCAGGCTTGATCCCTAACATCAGCCCCACATAACAGAGCTCCCAAGGCCTCGATGCAGAACTAATTTGTTCTGATACAGGTGAAAATATTTTGGAGCATACATTGCTATGGTCAATTGTATAAACCCCCTTTCCAAACTCCTAAAACAGTTCCTAGCCTTATAATATTTCTGGTAATAGAGTTCAGAAATATGGTTAATAATTATATTATGGTAATACATAGCCATTTACTGACAGCTTACTAGGTACCTTTTATGCATTAACTCATTTAATCCTCACAATAACTGTCTAAGATAGGTACTACTTTTAACTCCATGCTACATGTAAACACTTTCTTATGAGGGGAAAATATACAGTTGGTGGGAGTATAAATTGGTATAACTTCTTAGGAGGATAATTTGGAAATAGCTATGGAAGCTATAAGTACAAATATCCTTGGACCAGGTAATTTCACTTTTGAGAATATATCTACCGATAGACTCATAGTACCCAAAGATGGAGATGCAAAAATATTAACTGAAACAGTTTATAACAGTAAAAACCTGGAAATGAATACCCATCAATACAGTAGTGATTAAATAAATTATAGTATATCTGTAAAAGGAAAGTTAAAGAGAGTGAAATAGAGGGGCCAGCCCCAGTGACCTAGTGGTTAAGTTCAGCGTACTCTGCTTCGGCGGCTCAGCTTCAGTTCCTGGGCGTGGGCCTACACTGCTCTGTTAGCAGCCGTGCTGTGCTCTGCTGGTGGCCCACATACTAAAAAATAGAGGAAGACTGGCACAGATGTTAGCTCAGGGCAAATCTTTCTCAGCAAAAAAAAAAAAAAAAACACAAGAGAGAGTGAAATAGATTTATGTGTGCTGAGCATTTTCCAAGATGTATTAAGGAAGAGCAAGATGAATGTTATTATGTATAACAATTTATTTATTTATTTTTATTTACTTATTTTGGCAAGGAAGATTGTCCCTAAGCTAACATCTGTTGCCAATCTTCCTCTTTTTGCTTGAGGAAGACTGTTGCTGAGATAACACCTGTGCCAATCTTCACCCACTTTGTAGGTGGGAAGCCGCCACAGCACGGCTTGATGAGCAGTGCGTAGGTCTGTGCCCAGGATCCAAACCCACGAACCCCGGGCCACTGAAGCAGAACACATGAACTTAACCCCTACGCCACCAGGCCAGCCCCAACAATTCACTTTTTTTTTTTTTTTTTTGTGAGGAGATCAGCCCTGTGCTAACATCTACCAATCCTCCTTTTTTTTTTTTCACTGAGGAAGACCGGCCCTGGGCTAAGATCCATGCCCATCTCCCTCCACTTTATATGGGATGCCACCACAGCATGGTTTGCCAGGCAGTGCGTCAGTGGGCACCCGGGATCCGAACCCGCAAACCCCGGGCCGCCGCAGTGGAGCGCGTACACTTAATTGCTTGCGCCCCTGGGCTGGCCCCCAACAACTTACTTTTTAATTTTATTTATTTATTTTTTCCCCCAAAGCCCCAGTAGATAGTTGTATGTCATAGTTGCACATCCTTCTAGTTGTTGTATGTGGGACGTGGCCTCAGCATGGCCGGAGAAGCGGTGCGTCAGTGCGCGCCCGGGATCCGAACCCGGGCCGCCAGCAGCGGAGCACACGCACTTAACCGCTAAGCCATGGGGCCAGCCCAACAATTTACTTTTTAAAGGAGGTATACATATACACCACCACTCTGGCTGTGTGCTCTTGGGCAAGTTACTTAACCTGTCTCACAGCTTCATTATCTGAAAAATGGGATAACAACAATACTTCCCACATAGTGCTCGTTAAAATTACCTGCAGCTATTACTACAATTTAATGATTACTTAATTATAATACTACTAACAATAACAATAATTTTACTATTGTTATTAGATGGGCTCCAAAAAAAGAATCAATTTCATACTTATACTACCCAGTGTCAGGCATTAGGCAGGTATAGGGAAACTGAGGCAAACACCATTTGCTCTACTTCCTCACCTCACTCACAGCCCATGAGGGTTTTCTTTTCCAGACACCTAGCCTACATGGCCTGCCCCCTTCAGCACTTGCCACCAACAGGCAACAAGAAACCACATGCAGTGAGATGGGTCTCCACTGTCCAAATGCTTTCCCCCTGGTACAAACAGATTTGATCTCTGATCAAACATCACCTCCTCAGAGAAGCCTACCTCATTCCCCCATCAAAAATAGATCGTTGCTGCCATCATTCTCTATGCCCTTATCCTGCCTCCACAGTCTTCACAGTAGTTATTACTACCTGACATTTCTTTATTACCTATCTCGTTTTAGAATAGAAGTTCCCAAGAGAGGGGGGAATGTGTCTCACTCCCTGAGTGTCTCAATCCCTGCTCTGTCCATTGTGCCTAGAACAGTACTTAGCATGTAACGGGTGCTCAATAAATATATATAAAGAAATGAGACTGACATGCAAGTTAATAAAAGCTATAGAATGAAAAATGTGCTTGCAAAACAACATATTTTTAAATTACTGTTGTCATTTTATCCTGGCAGAGCAGGTTCTCAAGATACTGTCCAGTTAAAAGTATTCCACAGATTCTAGTCCTACTATACTTAAAATGCCTTTTTTTCCCTATATAGCACAAACTCATAGAAAGCCTTGTCAAAATATGCTCAACACTTTTAAAGTTAACAGGTATCAGAACCAATGTTATACATTAGTCATAATAATTGTTTAAAAGGTACTACTTCTGGAATAAATAAGCTCAAAGGGCAAAGTGAATTAAACTTGCTCCCCTTCATTCCTTCCAACTCAAGTTTCCTGCATGTAGAAGGTCAGAACAAGCATTAACGATTAAACAGTTTTGTTAAAGTTTAATAGTATCCTGTGTTAAGATTCCTGACTATTTTAAGGAACCATGAGATAGCCAGTAGGCACTGAACAAACTAAGGGGGAAACTAGTATATTTAATCTGTTACTAACCAAATCTTAGATTCTTTTTGTAAAACCTTAGAAGAGAGGGAATCCAAAAAAAGACATCCCTTCTACTTGCCTAAATAACCTGCCAAAGCATGAGAGAAAATAAAAACAAAAAGACCTATAGGATTCACAGGTAACTGCGTTTTTTTTAATGACTTTAGATTCTCAAGGAGACTAGGAATTTAATTTACGTAAAAAGAAAAAGAAAATGTTGCCATTCACCATCTCCAACACATGAAAAATTTTAAAGTCCTGTTGCTAATGTAACAGAACAAAGTTCAACAATATTTAAGAATAAATAATGATTCAGAACCCAACAATGTAAAATTTACAATGTCTGCCATCCAATAAAAAATTATCCTACAAGCAATGAAGCAGGAAAATATGACTCATATTGAGAAGACAAATCAATTAAAACCAATCCAGAACTGAAAGAGAAGTTAAAATTAGTAGACTAGGTCATTAAAACAGTTAGTACAACTGTATTCTATATGTTCAAAATCTCAAGTAGAGATATGGAAGATATAAAAAACATAAAAATTTAACTTCTCAAAATGAAAGCTACAATGTGTAAGATGAAAAATAACCCTGAACAAGATTAAGGGCAGATTAAACACTGCAGTAAAAAGATTAGAGAATTTGAAGATACAGAAATAAAAACTACCCAAAACAAAACATACAGAGAAAAGACAATCTAATACATGAACAGATCATCAATGAGGTGTGGAACGATTTTAAACAGTCTAACATGCATGGAATTGGAGTCCTCAAAGGAGAGGACATGAAGAAGGAATAGAAAAAAAAATGTGAAAAAATGACAGCCAAAACTTTCCCAAATTTGATGAATACTATACAACCACAAATCCATAAAAGAAGCTCAACAAAACCCAAGCACAAGAAACATGAAGAAAACTATGGTACACAAAGACACATCAAAATAAAATTGCTCAGGGGCCAGCCCCTGGCATAGTGGTTAAGTTGGGCCAGGTTCCGAGAGCCCAGGTTCAGCTCCCAAGCAGAGACCTACACCATTCGTCAGCAGCCATGCTATGGCAGCAACCCACATACAAAACAGAGGAAGGCTGGCATGGATGTTAGCTCAGGGCAAATCTTCCTCAGCAAAAAAAATTAAAAATAAAAATAAATAAAATTGCTCAGAACGAGTGATACGGAAAATCTTAAAAGCAGTCCGAGAAAAAGCACGTTATGTAGAGGAACAAACATAAGGATGACCTCAGATTTCTTGTAGGAAATGAGGCAAGCAAGAAGACAGTGAAGCAACATCTTGAAAGTAAAGACTAAAAGATTTTAGCCCAAGGTACTGAATTGCAAGCATTAAATTTTCTTAAACACTATGATCTCATTTGGCCAAATTAGAAGTAATATATTTAGCACCTGCTTTTTTAGTACATTTTACACCCAAAAGGCATGAAACAAATAACTGTTGGGAGTGCATTTAGGAGAAGTTAACGCACCTACTGCTCTCTCCTTTTTTGCCCCCAAGTATATTCTAAATTTCATAACCACACTTGAGCAGCATCTATCGCTTACAAAGTACTTTTTCATTTAATCTTCGTACAAACTCTCTGAAGTAGATGAGGAAGGTATTATCATACCCACTATATAAATGAGGACCCCAAAGTTCAGAAAAAGGGAACTGATTTGCCCAAGGATATGAGGTAGGGGAAGTGGTGGAGGTGAAGGTAGGAAAAGGGCCTACCATTTCTTAGGTTCTTCCTCTGGGCCAGGTATAATGTTAGCCAGTTCACTTACACAAGATTAAGTTGGGAAAGAAAGTTACACAACTGGGTGTAATCAGGTATTTCTAACTATAAGTAGCCCTTTCTAGTAAACCACAACTGAAATATATTAAACTAAAAGAAAAACATAAAATACAAAAATTCATTCTGGGGTGACAGCATCAGCGAAGCTTTCCCCCTGAGACTCTCCCCACTAAGATACAACAAAAAGGACATTCATGTACCAACAGAGGACAATCACACAACACAAAAGACATCTGAGAGATCCAACTGAAGGTGGAGCCTTACAACTGAAGGTGGAGGTGCTGGTACCCCCCAGAGGAAATGGAAGGAGGTAAGGAAAACTCCTCTCCTTCCCCAGTGACAGTGACCCTAGGACCAGGACCGTGTGGCTCTCTGAGAGAGAGGAAGGAGGGGGCAGTCTTCTGTGAGAAAACTATCGCTCTCCAAGTTTTCTCACAGCCTGTGGGAAATTCCCATACGGAGGGGACTGAACTGTTGCAGGGGTGCCTTCATCAAACTAGCACCCCAGGAGAGCAGATAGCAAGGGAAGAGTGAGAGGCCCCCAGGATCGGGTAGGCAAAAGAAAGAGCCCCTCCCCCCACCCAGAGCACCAGCACAGCCAGTTGGCCAGAGTGCTCGCAGATCATGGTGTGCTCAGAATACACAGCTCTTGACCACCACCCAGTGATGGCAGGTGCAAGTTGCAACCAGGTATTTCCAGAATGAGGAAGAATAAGACCACGTCCTCAAGCAATCTGCAAAAATATATTAAACGCCCAGACAGAAAATGACAAGCACCCAGAAATCAGTCCTGAAAGCACAGAAATTTATAACCTAAAGGACAAAGAATTCAAAACTGCTATCATAAAAAAGCTCAATGAGCTACAAGAAAACACAGATAGACAATTCAATGAAATCAGCAACTTCTTCACAAAATGGATTGAAACTATAAAGAAAAACCAATCAGAAATGTTGGAGATGAAAAACACAATGGAGGAGATAAAAAAAAAATCTAAAATCTTTAAAGAACAGAGCTGACAATATGAAGGGAAGAATTAGCAACCTAGAGGATAGGAATGCAGAAATGCTCCAGATGGACGAGGAGAGGGAACTAAGACTAAAAAGAAATTAAGAAATTCTCTGAGAAATATCCGACTCAATTAGGAAATGCAACATAAGGATTACAGGTATTCCAGAGACAGAAAAGAGGCAAAAAGGAGCAGAGAGCTTGCTCAAAGAAATAACAGCTGAGAACTTCCCAAACCTGGGGAAGGAGCTGGAAATACCAGTAAATGAAGTCAACAGATCTCCTAAATATATCAACATGAAATGACCCTCTCCAAGGCATATAGTAGCAAAGCTGGCAAAAGTCAATGCCAAAGAAAAAACATTAAGGGCAGCAAGACAAAAAAAAATAAATTACAAAGGAATTCCTATCAGGCTCTCAGCCAATTTCTCAGCAGGAACCTTACAAGCTAGGAGAGAGTGGAATGATATATTCAACATTCTGAAAGACAAAACCTTTCAGCCAAGAATACTCTATCCAGTGAAAATATCCTTCAGATATGATGGAGAAATAATAACTATCCCGATAAACAAAAGCTAAGGCAGTTCATTGCCACAAGACCCCCACTACAAGAAATGCTCAAGAAGGCCTTCATGCCTGAAAAAAAAAAAGAGAGAATGGGGATACAAGGCTTTGAGCAAGGAGAAAAGTAGGTGGACAAAATCAGAAAAATTGTAGCTATCAGAATAGATTAGCAAACAATTATAACACCAAAGATTAAGGGAAAGAAAACACCAAAAATAAATATAACCTCACCACTTTAAACACAAACTCACAACATAAGATGGAATAAGTTGTGACAATAATAACTTAGAAGGGGAGGAGGAAAGGGATGGAATCGACTTAGTCTAAGGAAATCAGAGGCCATCAGAAAATGGACTATCTCATCTGTGAGATTTCTTTATACAAACCTCATAGTAACCATTAAACAAATAATTAGAATAGAGATACATACAATAAATAAAGAGAAAATTAAGAAAACCATCATACAGAACTACCAAACTGAAATGGTAGTGTGAAACACATGGGATGAGAAACAAAGGTAATGCAAAAGAACTGTAAAATGAGCAATAAAATAGCAACATTAAGCCCTCATCTATCAATAATCACTCTAAATGTAAATGGATTGAATTCTCCAATCGAAAGACACAGAGTGGCGGGATGGATTAAAAAACAAGATCCAACAATATGCTGCCTCCAGCAAACAACATACCTCAGGTCTAAAGACAAACACAGGCTTAGACTGAAAGGATGGAAGACAACACTCCAAGCTAACAGCAAACAAAAGAAAGCAGGTGTGGGGGCCGGCCCCATGGCGTAGCGGTTGAGTACACGCGCTCTGCTGCTGGCGGCCAGGGTTCAGATCCCGGGCGCACACCGACGCACCACTTGTCAGGCCATGCTGTGGCAGTGTCCCATATAAAGTGAAGGAAGATCGACACGGATGTTAGCTCAGGGCCAGTCTTTCTCAGCAAAAAGAGGAGGATTGGCGTGGATGTTAGCTCAAGGCTGATCTTCCTCACAAAAAAAAAAGAAAAAAAGAAAGCAGGTGTAGCCATACTTATATCAGACAAAACAGACTTCAAGATAAAACAGGTGATGAGAGACTAAGAGGGGCAATATATAATGATAAAAGGGACACTCCACCAAGAAGACATATCACTTATAAATATATATGCACCCAACACAGGAGCACCAAAGTACATAAAGCAACTATTAACAAACCTAAAAGGAGATATTAACAACACCACAATAATAGTAGAGGATCTTAAACACCCCACTTACATCAATGGATACATCATCCAGACAGAAAGTCAATAGGGAAACAGTGGACTTAAACAAAAAACTAGACAAGATGGACTTAACAGATATATTTAGAGCACTCCATCCAAACACAATAGATTACACGTTATTCTCAAGCATGCATGGAACATTCTCAAGGATAGACCATATGCTGGGAAACAAGGCAAGCCTCTATAAATTTAAAAACATTAAAATCATAACAAGCATCTTTTCTGACCATAATGCTATGAAACTAGAAATCTACTACAAGGGCCGGCTCCGTGGCTTAGCGGTTAAGTGCGCGCGCTCTGATGCTGGCGGCCCGGGTTTGGATCCCGGGCGCGCCCCGAGGCACCACTTCTCCGTCCAACGCGAGGCCGAGTCCCACGTACAGCAACTAGAAGGATGTGAACCTATGACATACAACTATCTACTGGGGCTTTTGGGGGAAAAAAATGAATAAATAAAATCTTTAAAAAAAAAAAAAGAAATCTACTACAAGAAAAAAATTGGGAAAGTGACAAAGATGCAGAGACTAAACAACATGCTACTAACAACCAATGGGTCATTGAAGACCCTAAAGGAAAAATCAAAAAATATCTGGAGACAAATGAAAATGAAAATATACCACACCAACTCATATGGGATGCAGCAAAAGCAGTCCTGAGAGGGAAACCCATAGCAATACAGGCCCACGTTAACAAAAAAGAAAAATCCCAAATAAGCAACCTTAAATTACACCTAACAGAATTAGAAAAAGAAGAACCAACAAAGCCCAAAGTCAGCAGAAGGAGGGAAATAATAAAAATTAGAGCAGAAATAAATGAAATTGAAACCAAAAAAACAGTAGAAAGGATCAATGAAACAAAGAGCTGGTTCTTTGAGAAGATAAACAAAAATTGGCAAACCCTTAGCAAGACTCACTAAGAAAAAAAGTGAGAAGGCTCAAATAAATAAAATTAGAAATGAAAGAGGAGAAATTACAAGGGATACCACAGAAATACAAAAAATTATAAGAGAATACTATGAAAAACTATGCCAACAAACTGGACAATCTAGAAGGAATGGATAAATTCTCAGACTCATACAACCTCCCAAAACTGAATCAAGAAGAAATAGAGAATCTGAATAGACCAATCACAAGTAAAGAGACTGAAAGAGTAATCAAAAACCTCCCAAAAAGTCCAGGACCAGATGGCTTCTATGAAGAATTTTACCCAACATTCAAAGAAGATTTAATACCTGTCCTTCTCAAACTATTCCCAAAAATAGAAGATGGAACACTTCCTAACACATTCTACGAGGCCAACATCACCCTGATCCCAAAGACGGACAAAGACAATACAAAGAAGGAAAATTACAGGCCAATATTGCTGATGAACACAGATGCAAAAATCCTCAACAAAATATTGGCCAACCGAATATAGCTATATATTAAAAAGATCACACACCATGATCAAGTGGGATTTGTACGAGGGACACAGGGATGGTTCAACATCCGCAAATCAATGAACACAATACACCACATTAACAGAACGAGGAATGAAAACCACATGATCATCTCAATAGATGCAGAGAAAGCATTTGACAATATACAGCATCCATTTATGATAAAAACTCTCAACAAAATGGGTATAGAAGGAAAGTACCTCAACATAATAAAGGCCATATGTGACAAACCCACAGCCAACATCATACTCAACAGAGAAAAACTGAAAGCCATTCCTCTGAGAACAGGAATAAGACAAGGGTGCCCACTCTTGCCACTCTTATTCAACACAGTACTGGAGGTTTTGGCCAGAGCAATTAGGCAAGAAAAAGGAATAAGAGGTAGCTAAACAGGCAACGAAGAAGTGAAATTCTTGCTGTTTGCAAACAACATGATTTTCTATATAGAAAATCCTAGAGAATCCATCAGAAAACTATTAGAAATAATCAACAACTACAGGAGAGTTGCAGAGTACAAAATCAACTTAAAAAAGTCAGTTGTATTTCTATACTCTAATAACGAACTAACAGACAACTCAAGAAGACAATCCCATGTATGATCGCAACAAAAAGAATAAAATATCTAGGAATAAATCTAACCAAGGAGGCGCAAGACCTATACAATGAAAACTATAAGACATTATCAAAAAAAATGGATGATGACATAAAGAAATGGAAAGCTATCCCATGCACATGTATTGAAGAATAAACATAGTTAAAAAATATCCATACTACCTAAAGCAATCTACAGATTCAATGCAATCCCAATCAGAATCCCAATGACATTCTTCATGGAAATAGAACAAAGAATACTAAAATTCATATGGGGCAACAAAAGACCCCAAATAGCTAAATCAATACTAAGAAAAAGGGCTGGCCCCATGGCTTAGCGGTTAAGTGCGCACGCTCCGCTACTGGCAGCCCGGGTTCAGATCCCAGGCACACACCAACGCACCACTTCTCTGGCCATGCTGAGGCCACGTCCCACATACAGCAACTAGAAGGATGTGCAACTATGACATACAACTATCTACTGGGGCTTTGAGGCGGGGGAAGGAGGAGGATTGGCAATAGATGTTAGCTCAGAGCCGGTCTTCCTCAGCCAAAAGAGGAGGATTAGCACGGATGTTAGCTCAGGGCTGATCTTCCTCACAAAAAAAATAAAATAAAATAAAAAAATACTAAGAAAAAAGAACAAAGCCGGAGGCATCACAATCCCTGACTTCAAAATACACTACAAAGCTATAATAATTAAAACAGCATAGTACTGGTACAAAAACAGACACACAAATCAATGGAAAAGAATTGAAAGCCCAGAAATAAAGCCACACATCTACAGACAGCTAATCTTCGACAAAGGAGCTAAGAACATACAATGGAGAAAGGGAAGTCTCTTCAACAAATGGTGCTGGGAAAACTGGACGGCCACATGCGAAAGAGTGAAAATAGACTATTTTCTTTCACCACACACAAAAATTAACTAAAAATGGATCAAAGACTTGACGGTAAGACCTGAAACCATAAAACTCCTGGAAGAAAACATAGGCAGTACACTCTTTGACTTCGGTCATAGAGGCATCTTTTCCAATTCCATGTCTACTCGGACAAAGGAAACAAAAGAAAAAATAAACACGTGGGATTTCATCAGATTAAAGAGCTTCTGCAAGGCAAAGAAAACCAGGATCAAAATGAAAAGACAACCCACCAGCTAGGAGAAGATATTTGCAAATCATATATCCAACAAGGGGTTAATCTTCAGAATATATAAAGAACTCACACAACTGAACAACAAAAAAACAAACAACTCAATCAAAAAATGGGCAGAGGACATGAACAGACATTTTTCCAAGGCAGATATACAGATGGCCAATAGGCACATGAAAAGATGTTCAACATCACTAATCATCAGGGAAATGCAAATCAAAACTACACTAAACTATCACCTTACACCTGTGAAAATGGCTATAATCACCAAGACAAAAAATAACAAATGTTGGAGAGGTTGTGGAGAAAAGGGAACCCTCATTCACTGCTGGTGGGAATGCAAACTGGTGCAGCCTCTATGGAAAGCAGTATGGAGATTCCTCAAAAATTTAAAAATAGGGCCGGCCCCGTGGTTTAGCGGTTCAGTACATGCGCTCCGCTACTGGTGGCCCAGGTTTGGATCCCGGGCACGCACTGATGCACCACTTCTCCGGGCATGCTGAGGCGGCGTCCCACATACAGCAACTAGAAGGATGTGCAACTATGACATACAACTATCTACTGGGGCTTTGGGGAGAAAAAGGGAAACCACAGGAGGAGGCTTGGCAACAGAAGTCAGCTTAGGGCCGGTCTTTCTCAGCACAAAGAGGAAGACTGGCGGGGATGTTAGCTCAGGGCTGATCTTTCTCACAAAAAAAAATAAATAAAAAATAGAAATACTTTATGATCCAGCTATCCTACTACTCGGTTTTTATCCAAAGAACCTGAAATCAACAATCCAAAGAGGCTTATGCACCCCTATGTTCAATGTAGCATTATTCACTACAGCCAAGAAGTGGAAGCAACCCAAGTGTCCCTTGACAGATGATGGGATAAAGAAGATGTGGTTTATATATATAACAGAATACTACTCAGCCATAAAAAAAGACAAAATCGTCCCATTTGCAACAACATGGATGGACCTGTAGGGTATAATGCTACGCGAAATAAGCCAGACAGAGAAAGACAAACACTGTATGACTTCACTCATATGTGGAAAATAAACTAACACACGGGCAGAGAGAACAGTTTGGTGGTTACCAAGGGGAAGGGAGTTGAGGGGTGGGCACAAGGGGTGAAGGGGCGCATTTATACGGTGACTGACCAACAATAATGTACAACTAAAATTTCACAATGTTATAAACTATTATGACACCAATAAAAGAAAAATTCATTCTGGGATAGAACTAGAATAACGAAGTTGAAAATTCTACTCAAAGAAAAGTAAAGTAGATTTCTTAATAGAAAGAAATAGTCTCTATTTCATTTATTATAATGGTCAAGGCCCCCTACAATTGCCCTACAACCAATACAACATGGCATTTCAGAACAATGTTTCTTCTACACAGTCCCTTAATGTTGACCAAAGCATGATGCAACAAAAGAAAGTCCGCTGGCAGAAACAATTCAGTCCGGGAGGCAGATGTCTAATTTGATCCAATGATAAAATTTGGACTCTTTGGGCAGAAATCAGCAGATGATGGCCCCCCCAAGCCAAATCTAGCCCACTGTCTGTTTTTATAAGGGCCACAAGCTAAGATTGGTTCTTAAAGGTTGAAAAAAGACTAATATATGAAACAAATAATAAAATGATATGAAAATCAATTCAAATTTCAGCATCTATAAATAAGGTTGTATTGGAACAGTCATGCTATTTACACATCGTTTATGGCTGCTTTTGTGCAACAGCAGCAGAGCTGAGTAGCTGCAACAGAGATCACATAGCCCTTAAAGCCTAAAATATTTATTATCTGGCCCTTTACAGAAAGTTTGCCAACCAAGATTTAAGGGAATAGATGGGCCACACCACCTTTAATAATTTGCCATGAACATTATTCCTCACAACTAAGCTTTTAAAAAGTTAACTGAAGATCACTAATGCAACAAATATTTCTTAAGGCATTGTGCTATACTCAGGAAATACAAAGCATAGCTCCAGCATTCATGGGGAAGACCAAGACCAACAGTTATAATCAAGTGCTTAAAGTGTTAGGACTAAGGAAGTATACAGAAGGAACGCAGCACAGCCTGGTGGTTAAGAGCACCGTCTCTGGAGTCAGACACCCTTGATTTGAACCCCAGCTCCACCAACTCCTAACTGTGTGACGTCGGCAATCACTTAAACTCTCTTGGTTTTTTTCATTTGAAAAAGATACTAGTGTCTACTTAATGGGATTGTTGTAAGGATTAACTGAGATAATACATAAAAGCACAATGCCTAGCACACAGCAAGTGTTTAAAAAGATGAAAAGTCAAGTTTATAAACTGGAGTTTAGAAATCTTATGCTGCCAATTAAAAACATACCCCTATTTTTCAACAGTCATTTAAACAGAGAGAAGGACAAATCTCAAAGGAAAGTCCAGAGGCACTTAACCACGACACATGCACCCAATGTGGATAGTAACCCCACCTTCACAGAATGGTGATCCTGGGTCCACTGCAACACTGGTTAAATGGGGGACCATTGTTCTAAGAGCAAGGCCATAAAACAATGGTTCTTAATCAGGGGATGCATTTGAATCACATGGCCCAAGGATGGGCTTCAGCAGCTCCAGGTGGGATCCCTGTGTATGTATGTTTAAGCCGCTGCCATAAAACATGGCTACAAAAAATTTAGCCTAAAAAAACCTTCGATTTTCCTGCACAAAATTACATTTTTTCTTTACCCACTGTACTTAGCTTTCAAGGATAAGTTTACATTCTACCTTCTTTATGTAAGCTTTCTCTGAAGGTTTATGACCTTATGTTTTTAGCTATCATTTTCCCCAAGAATGTGACAAATTCACAAAGACTTAAAGCGACTGATCTTAAATCATTCATTCATTCCACAAATACTTATTGGGCACCTACTGTGTGCCAGGATTCATGCTCACAACACAGAAGGAAGCAAAACCAAGGTGTTATAAGACTGCAGATACGGAAAGAGGCCAAACCCTGAAAGCCTGGTTCAGGAGCTCAGGATTTATGGGCCATGGAGAATCACTGAGAAGCTCTCAACAGGGAAGTGGCATGGTCTAGTCTACGATCAGAACTCATTCCATGGGGCCGGCCCCGTGGCTTAGCGGTTAAGTGCGCGCGCTCCGCTGCCAGCAGCCTGGGTTCGGATCCCGGGTGCGCACCGACGCACCGCTCCTCCGGCCATGCTGAGGCCGTGTCCCACATACAGCAACTAGAAGGATGTGCAGCTATGACAGACAACTATCTACTGGGGCTTTGGGGGAAAAAACAAATAAATAAAATCTTTAAAAAAAAAAAAAAAAACTCATTCCATGGGCCAGCTCTGTGGCTTAGCGGTTAAGTGCACGTGTTCCACTGTTGGCGGCCCAGGTTCAGATCCCAGGCACGCACCAACGCACCGCTTCTCCGGCCATGCTGAGGCCGCGTCCCACATACAGCAACTAGAAGGCTGTGCAGCTATGACATACAACTATCTACTGGGGCTTTGGGGGAAAAATAAATAAAATTAAAAAAAAAAAAAAGAAAAGAACTCATTCCAGCAAGAACACAGAGGGGCCAGCTTGAAAAAGATGGACAAATATGGTCTCTGCCTTTATGGAGTGTCATTCGTGTAGAAGAGAAAACAAGAGTAAACAGATAAATCACTAAAATTGAAGGACACAAGAAGTGCCTAAGTTAGTGAATAACAAGGAAATCCTACTTTAAGAGGGCAGTTAGGGAGGGTCGCTTTAAGGGACATCTAGGTGGAGGCCTAAAAGATGAGAAGGAGCTTGCCACGTAGAGTGGTGTAAAAGCGTTTATTCTAGGCACAGGGATCAATGTGCGACTCCCTAAATTGGAAAAAAGCTAGGCAGGTTCCAGGAACACCACTGTAAATACAGCATACACGAGCAAGTGGAAGAATGGCAGAAAGTGAGCTTGGAGATCATGGTAAGAAATTTGGATTTTGTTCTAAGTATAATGGGAAGTCACCGAGTTTTTCTGTTTTGTCCGTAAAATTACTTATTTTATTCTGAGTACATAATCCAATTACATGAATCAAAATTCAAAAAGTATATAAGGTTATACAGTGAAAAGTAAGTCTCCCTCTCACCCCTCTCCAACAGCTACACAGTTCCCTAGAGGCAACCACTTTATCAGTATTTGAAGGGTTTTAGCAAAATAAAATATTAATTAGATCATGTTCTATGTAAATCACCCTGGCAGATGGGTGGAGAATGGATGGGAAGAATGGATTGAGGAAGGCCAGCTGGAGGCTACTGTAGTAGTCCAAGGGAGATATGACAGCCGCTGAAACCCAGGCGGTAATAGTGGAGATGAGACAGAAGGACTAATTCAAGATGTATTCTGAGGGTAGAATTGACAAAACTGATATTATCAAGACAGCATTAATGACTAGCACTACATGCACTGTTTTTCACACACTCAGAATGTACAGGTCTAATATTTTAGACTTTAAAGCTTAAATAGAGTTCAGCGAATATGTAGATAGATAAGGAGCGAGAGAAGAGGTAACAACAGAGAAAACAAATTACTAAAATGTAATGTTAACAATTTGATTAACAATAACAAACTTTCTATATCAATATGAATTAAACGATTTTATCTCAGAAATACCATTTCTGAAACCAACCCAGAACTGTATTACTGCAGTTGAAGGGCTGAAATGGCAGCTGTTTAAACAAAAAAAAGTGCAAAACTGAAATCTTTAATATCTGTACTGTTAACCACAGCATTACAGAGACGGCTAAAGTCTTCCCAATAGAATAGAATTTTGGAGTATGACATCACACTTACGTGAAGTATTTCGTTCCATTCTGATAATTTAAAATGTACCAAAAAATTCTCACCAAATCACAGTATAAGAAAAAAATGCCATTAATGGACAAGATTTTTGTGTTGAACGTTCATTAAAAAGCAGTCATATCTTCTTGAACAAAGTATGGTACAACCACATTAAGGAGCATAATGCAACTGAAAGAAGAAATGAGAATATGTCTATATTATACTACAGCACGGATGCCAAATGTTAAGTGAAAAAAGCATAGCGGGATTAGGGAAATGCAAATCAAAACTACAATGAGAAACCATCACACACATGAGGATGGCTACTATCAAAAAAAACAGAAAATAACCAGTGTCGATAAGGATGTGAAGAAATGGGAACTCTTGTGTTCTGTCGGTAGGAACGTAAAATGGTATAGCCACTGTGGAAAACAATATGGTGGTTACTCAAAATTTTTAAAACAGAACTACTATACAATCCAGCAATTCCATTTCAGGGTATATATCCAAAAGAATTGAAAACAGGGTCTCAAAGAGATATCTGTACACCCATGTTCATAGCAGCATTATTCACAATAACTGAAATGTGGAAGCAATCCAAGTGTTCACTGACAGATGAATGGATAAGCAAAATGTGGAATATCCATACAATGGAATATTATTCAGCCTTAAAAAGGAAATTCTAATGCATGCTATAACACGGATGAACCTTGAGGACCTTATGCTAAGTAGATAGGCCAGTCACAAAAAGACAATCACTGTATGATTCAACTCATATGAGGTAATTAGAGTAGTCAGAATCATAGAGACAGAAAGTAGAACTGTGATTGCCAGGGGCTGGGAGGAGTGCAGAATGGCAAGTTATTGTTTAATGGGTACAGGGTTTCAGTCTACAAGAAAGGAATTACAGAGACGGATGGGTTATGGGGATGCATGGTGGTGATGGTGATACAACAATGTGCATGTATTTTAATACCACTGAAGTGTACACTTACAAATGGCTTAAGATGGTAAATTTTATGTTATGTATATTTTACCACAGTAAAAAAATTTTTTTAAAAATATATAGTGGTAGGGCCAGCCCCGTGGCTTAGCGGTTGGGTGTGCGCGCTCTGCTGCTGGCGGCCCGGGTTCAGATCCCGGGCACGCTCCGACGCGCCGCTTCTCCGGCCATGCTGAGGCCGTGTCCCACATACAGCAACTAGAAGGATGTGCAGCTATGACATACAACTACCTACTGGGGCTTTGGGGGGAAAAATAAATAAATAAATAAAATTATTTAAAAACATATATATATATATATATATAGTGGGAAAACATGTATAGTACACTACTATCTATCTAATAAAGAGGAAGTGTGAATGTAATCATAAAATTAAAAATTAAAAAGGTTAGGCATTCTACCAAACGGGAGAAAATATTTGCAAATCATATGTCTGATAAGGGGTTAATATCTGAAATATATAAAGAACTCATACAACTCAATAGCAAAAAAGTAATGCGATTAAAAAAGGAGCAGAGGATCTGAATGGACATTTTTCCAAAGAAGACATACAGATGGCCAAGAGGTACACGAAAAGATGCTCAACATCACTAATCATCAGGGAAATGCAAATCAAAGCCACAATGAGATATCACCTAGCACCTGTTAGAATGGCTAGTATCAAAAAAAGCACGAAATAATAAGTGTTGGCAAGGATGTGGAGAAAAGGGAACCTTTGTGCACTGTTGGTGGGAATGTAAATTGGTGCAGCCACTATGGAAAACAGTACGCAGATTCCTCAAACAATTAAAAATAAGACTGCCATATGATCTAGCAATTCCACTTCTGGGTATTTATTCAAAGAAAGCAAAAACACTAAAAGGATATATGCACCACTACATTTATTGCAGCATTATTTACAATAGCCAAGATATGAAAACAACCTAAGTGTCCATCAATGGATGAATGAACAAAGAAAATGTGGTGTATATATATATACAATGGAATATTATTCAGCCACAAAAAAAAAAAAAAAAAAGGAAATCCTGCCATTTGCAACATGGATGGACCTTGAGGGTATTATGCTAAGTGAAATGAGTCAGACAGAGAAAGACAAACACGTATGGTCTCACTTATATTGGGGGTGGGGGATGAGTGAAGGGGGTTAAAAAGTAAAAAAAGGAAAAAGGTTATCTGGGAAAAAGAAGGAATAGGGTGAAGAGGACAGGGACATAAAGAAGCAAGATTTCTTTGAATATACTTTGTTTTATATGTTTGGTTCTGAAAGCCTTTTAATATTTTACATAATTATAAAGCAAAATTAAATTTTAAAAAAACAATCCCTAGGGGCCGGCCTGGTGGCGCAAGCGGTTAAGTGCACGCACTCCGCTGCTGTGGCCCAGCCCGGGGTTCACCGGTTCAGATCCCGGGCGCGCACCTACACACCGCTTGTTAAGCCATGCTGTGGCAGCGTTCCATATAAAGTAGAGGAAGATGGGCATGGATGTTAGCCCAGGGCCAGTCTTCCTCAACAAAAAAGAGGAGGACTGGCATTGGATGTTAGCTCAGGGCTAGTCCTCCTCACAAAAAAAAAAAAAAAAAAAAAAAGCAATCCCTAAATAGTGAAAGCAAAATAAAAAACAAAAGAACCAAACTATAGCGCCGGCCCCGTGGCTTAGCGGTTAAGTACGCACGCTCCGCTACTGGCGGCCCGGGTTCGGATCCCAGGCGCACACCGACGCACGCCTGTCCGGCCATGCTGAGGCCACGTCCCACATACAGCAACTAGAAGGATGTGCAACTATGACATACAACTATCTCCTGGGCCTTTCGGGGGGGGGGGGGGGAAGGAGGAGGATTGGCAATAGATGTTAGCTCAGGTCTGATCTTCCTCACAAAAAAAAAAAAAAAAGAACCAAACTATACATCTGGTGGTGGCAAAATCATAAGAGTATTTTAAGTGACTTTAAAACAGTAATATGACTATATATCCCTAAAAGGATGCAAAAAATTTCTTAAACAGTTTTTATTAGTTGGTGGTAGTGTTCATATTATTTGTCTGAGACTGAGATGTGTATGGCGTGGGATAAAACAACGAGTAATTAGAATCAAAATGTTTGTCCTAGAAGAAAAAAAGATACAGGTGTAGAAGAAGGTTAAAAAGAACTCTGCCATCTTGCTTTACAACTGGAAGTGTCAGTACCCTTGATCTGTACACTGAAAAGACCTAGACCTAGTGGTCAACCTAGTAGCAATGAACAACCCCAGGGCCCAGATTGTGGTTACTAAATACTATTTTTCATTAAAAGAAACCAAGGGCCCTTGGAGAAATAGATTCCAGGGCTGGGACAGAAAATGTACAAGATGAGCCTGGTGCAGTTTGTCATACCAGAAAAGAAGAGCAATTAAAGACTATTAAGAGTTGTGTCTAGGGTCGGCCCCGTGGCTTAGCGGTTAAGTGCACGTGCTCCGCTGCTGGCAGCCCGGATTCGCATCCCGGGTGCACACCGCTTCTCTGGCCATGCTGGGGCCGCGTCCCACATACGGCAACTGGAAGGATGTGCAGCTATGACATACAACTATCTACTGGGGCTTTGGGGGGAAAAATAAATAAATAAAGTCTTTAAAAAAAAAAAAAAAAAAAGAGTTGTGTCTAAAGGATTTAGCAGCCAATTTGAACAGATTCCTATCGGACAAAGATGGGACAATCCAAGTATCAAAAGGATAATATCTATTTTAAATAGATATTAATAGTTTAAATCTATGAGTTCACAACAACACAAACATATACACAATCCACTGGCTACTTCTGGAGGATGCCCACTCATTATTTAGAAAACTAGTAAATAATGAAGAGGAAATAAGCATTTATCCTGCCTTTCCTAAAAGAGCCATAATTCAAGGCAACCAAATTATATAAGAGGGGAAATTTATCTTTATAGAGGTAGTCCAGGTAATAAATGATGAAGCTATAATTAAAATGTCATTTTTAAATGCCTAATGAAATAATGACTCTAAGCATTGGGCATCAAGGGCTGCTAACAAGAAGACTACTACTCCTTATCTGCCTACTAACTATAAAGTCTTCTTGCCAAAAATAAATCAAACCGGAATCTGATTACGCCTTTAGATCTAACTAAATGAGATTAAATTTACAGTAAATTCTGTGTAGTTAAACTACAATACAGAATAAAATCCAGACTATGTGTAACTCCACAGGACAAACTATCAAGTTTCAGCAACAAACAAGTTATAAGAGATAACAAAAGATAGAGGGGGAACCTAGAGACTAAAACAAGTCACAATGTATATGAACATCATTTGGATCCTGATTCAAACGGTTAAAAAAATTATGAGGTAATCAAGAAAATTTTAATACTGGTTGGAATTTGAAGATAAGGAATTTTGTGATAGAAGTATTTGAGTTGATCTCCTTTAAAAGATGCATGTAGATATACATACTGAAATATTTAACAATTAAAATGATATAACATCTGGGTTTGGGGGGGTACAGATAAAGCAAGATCAGCTATGAGTTAGTATCTGTTGAAGCTGAATGAGGGTAACCTGTGTGAGAGAAAAACTAAACGTGTAAAAATAAATAAGTCAATTTAAACTCTAAGTTTCACATAATAAAAACGTCTTTTTAAAGTTAATTGTCAAACTGTTAAAAAATTATGAGACGATCGGGGCTGGCCTGGTGGCAGGGGTTAAGTTCGGGGGTTCAGCTTCGGTGGTCTGGGGTTCACCAGTTCGGATCCTGGGCACCGACTTACTCACTGCTCATCAAGTCATGCCGAGGCTGCGTCCCACATAGACAAACTAGAAAGACCTACAACTTGCGTCCCACATAGACAAACTAGAAAGACCTACAACTAAGATATACAAATATGTACTGGGGCTTTGGCGGAGAGAAAAGAAAAAGAGGAAGACTGGCAACAGATGTTAGCTCAGGATCAATCTTCCTCTAAGAAAAAAATTATGAGATGATCAAGAAAATTTTAACACTAGTTGGATACTTGATTTAAGTTTTTTTAAAGTACCTTTTAAAGCATTTCAGTGTTTACTTTTCTGATTCAATACAAGGACTACTTGAAAGAATTAACTAAAAACTAATAATCATCTAAAGAAATAGTTTTTACGGTAAAATCAGTAACACAAAACTGAACACCAAACAAAACCTTACCAGTATCAGATAACGTCAGAGAGTTAAAGGAGAAAATGATCTGCTGTATAAATTATATTTTAAAAAGGAAAATATCCCACTTTTGGAGACTGGGTAGAATTTAGATTCATGTCATTCACTGAGCCCCTGTAACTAAAATCCAAACACACAACAAGCAGTACAACAAATCATACCACCTGTCCTGCTGTAAACCACATCAAAACTTTGAAAAGCAGTCCTGACTGCCAAAACCATCCACTTCCTTAAAAAACAACTTTACTATTCTAGTTCCCCCATAGTCAGAAGCAAAGGGGTACATTAAGATTTTGGACTTAAAAAAATAATTTTTACATGGCTGGCATTTGCCCATTAATTAAAGACTCAGATTTTTCACAATCCCACCCTCACACAATCACCCTCTCTGCCTGACATGCCCTCCTCTCTTTGGTACCAGCTGAACTCCTACCCACTCCCTCCTGCTCGTTTTCGCTGGGGGCCTCTCCTGATGTGTTTTGCAAGAGACCGAGTGGACCTTTCAGCAGCCTATTTCCTATCCCCATTGAGATTTCAATCAATTTTTCACACGCAAAAAAATCTTTCTGTAATAACTTAGCACTGCATACAGCTATCAGCTATGTTTTTGGTCCTTGGGGATATGGCAATTGATTTACGTCATTTAAGCATAAAATCATATGGTCACACCACCAGCAGTTTCAGGTTAACCAAAATATTTATTTCAAGGTAGGTATGCACGAAGTGAACACAAATCACCTACAAAATATCTCGAGCCGTGAATTACACTAGCAAAAATAAAAGTAATTGTTAAATGCAGGGACCCTCTTACACCTCCCAAATAACGAAAAAGAAAGAAAGAAAAGAGAGGGAGGGGCGAGAACAGCTCCTTCTCTAATGAAGTTCCAGGACAACCTGATTACCATTCGTAGGCAGATTTGGCTTTTCTCTTTCGGCAGAAACTATCGTTTTTTTAAAAAAGAGAGCCGACAGGCAGGATCCGACGCCTGTGTCGGTCTGCGTCTCTACCAACCCTCGAGCCGTCAGCGCTCCGGGCCACGGACCAGGCGGCCCCGGGCACCATGCTGACCCAGCGTCCGGTCCGGGTCCTCCTTTTCCACACGGACCCCCGAAGCCCACCACCCAGCCCGGAAACGAGCTGCCCAGAGGCTCGCACGAGAAGCCCGTGTGGAGAAGGGTGTGCAGAGCGTCGTCCTCTGCACCCGGTCAAGGCCAAACAGCGGGGACCCTCCCAGGGCGGGCCCCCGCGCCGGACCCGAGATCCGCCAGCGCCCCGCCCCCAGCACGGCCCCCGGCCCCCGCGCTGGCCCCCGCCTCGGCCCAACCTCCCGCGCCGCTCGGGCGCTGCTGCCGCAAGCCCCGCGGCCCGGCATGGAGCCCCTGGGCCGCTCCGCCGCGCTCCAGACCCTGCCGCCGCCACCCTGCGCGCGGGCCTCACCTCAGGCGCAAATCGCAGGCAGCGCGCAGGCTCCCAAGTCCGAGCGCGGCCGCCGCCCGTGGCCTCCTGCTCCGGCTCGGGCTCGGGCTCCGCCCCCTGTCCTCCGCGCGCACTCCAGCCCTCGGCCTCGGCCCGCCCGTCCTCTCCACCCCTAAGCTTTAGCGCTGCCTCCGTCGCCCGAGCTGGGTGCGGCCGGCGGCGCTGCAGCCCAACAACACGCCACCCCATAGGCCAAGCCTGCGCCGCCCCGCCCATCAACGCGCCCTACTATTGGCTAGCTGCGGGGAGGCGCGGGCGCCGAGGAGGCGGGGCCTGCCCCATGAGGGGAGGGACCTGCACGGCGAGAGGTGGGGCCTGCGAGGGGTCTGCGCGGGTGGGGTCGCCGCCTGCGGCCAAAGCCGTTCGCTAAGACGCTCGTCTGTGCGGCTCCGCCCGCAGGCGGTGGAGGGGCGGCTGGGCGGCCGGATGGGCGTGGCGGGTGGCGCCCCACAGGCATCATCGCTGGAGCAGGCAGGGTCGGCTGTGCCAGCGCCGCCCCCTCACCCGGAACCGCTGGTTCGCTCATTTTTTCTCGCTGTCCAGACTTGGGGAGGCTTCCTGCGAGCAGGTTCCCCGGAAGCGCAGGAGGCCGTACTAAACGGTCCAGTCCCAGGCCTTTCACGGCTAGAGGGGCTGTCTGAGTCGGAGTGCCCTCCTCGCTCACTCCTCCAGCGGATGGACCGTGCCTCCGTGTGCCTGGCCCTGTGCTGGTCTCCGTCCAGAAGGCTCCAGCGGGCGGGCGGGGCTGACAGCCAGGGTGGGGTCAGGACTGCGGGGCCTGTGGACCCTGATAAGGCTCCACAGACACGGCGGCTGCCTGGTGCCCGGGGCCTGGCCTCCTGATGCTGGATGAACAAGCACCAGTCTCCTCCGCAGAATCGGGGAAGGAGTCTAGAGCAGGGCATTGGCGAGACCAGGCTAGCCTAGCGATCACATCAGCACCTTCGCCCAAACTGTGCCTCCTGTTGTCTCATCTGAGCTCCGAAAAGACTCGGAAGACAAACAGGCACGGCTTCTTGTTCCCTTTATCCCCATAGAAAGCTGAGGCCCAGAGCTGGGCAGTGGAAGAATAGTGCAGAACCCAAGCCTCCTCTCTCAGCAGGCGCCTCTTTGGCTTTGCCCACAGAAGGGTTCAGGGATACTGTCTGGGATACTGTCTATGTCAGTGACCTCTGATCTCATGGGTTCTCCTGGACATTAACTTTTCTCAGAAGTCTTTTCTGACAAGACTCCACAATTCTGTCTGATTCACTTCTGTTTCCCTTGCACCTCACAACAAGGCCTGGCCCAAAGAGGTGTCAGTAAGAGCTTGCTGAAGCAAAGAAGGGTGGGAGGAGTAGATGACTGGGAGTGTTAAGTAGAGACATAGAAGATACAAAAAAGACCCAACTCAAACTTCTAAAGGTGAAAAATACACTGGATGGGATTAAGAGCGGATTAGACACAGCAGAAGAAAATATTAGTGAACTTAAAGACATGCAAAAAGAGGGCCGGCCCCGTGGCTTAGCAGTTAAGTGCATGCACTCCGCTGCTGGCAGCCTGGCTTCAGATCCCAGGCTCACACCTACACACTGCTTGTCCAGCCATGCTGAGGCCACGTCCCACATACAGCAACTAGAGGGATATGCAACTATGACATACAACTATCTACTGGGGCTTTGGGGGAAAAATAAATAAATAAAGTTAAAAAAAAAAAGACATGGAAAAAGAAACTAAATGGAACACAGAGAGAAAAGAGCCTGGAAAAGAATGAACAGAGCACCAGTGAGCTGTAGAACAACTTCAAGAGGCCTAATATATGTGTAATTGGAGTCCCTGAAAATGGAGGTGGGGTAGGAAGGAGGATAGAAAGACTATTTGAAGATATGATGGCTGAATTTTTTCCACATTTGATGAAAACTGCAAACCCACAGATCCAAGCAGCTCAAAAAGTAACTTCTGGGCCAGCCTTGGTGGCCTAGTGGTTAAGTTCGGTGTGCTGTGCTTCGGCAGCCCACGTTCAGTTCCAGGCACAGACCTACAACACTTGTGTATCCATGGCCATGCTGTGATGGTGGCTCACATACAAAAGAGGGGAAGATTGGCAATAGATGTTAGCTCAGGGCTAATCTTCCTCAGAGAAAAAAAAAACACAAAAGTAACTTCTGCCTTGCTACTGGGCTCTGGTAGAAATGGAATGTTTCTGTGGGACTTCAAAAGTACTCTGAGGCCAGAACTGCCCATCACTTGGTTCTGTCAGACTACCAAGATGTAAAGTCAGGTAGACACATCATAATCTGGAAGTGGTAGATCCAGGATTGGGTTCATATAGGTCCAGAAGTAAGTGGTCCAGAGCCCTACCACTGTAGCTCTGACATTTCTCCCTCAGCTCGCACCTAATGTCTCAAGGGGATTCCCTGTGATTCAGTGGCAGAGGAGTTTTGAATAAGCATGTGCTCAGCTCATAGGAAAGTCGGCTCGGTGTGTTGAGGTGGGCTGAAAATGGCCTGCTGCTGCACTGTATCCCCACTCAGTAGTCACCCTGAAAGAAGGTGGTGAGGGAAAATCATCCCAATAGGCAAAGCTTCAAGTGGTGAACTTGGCCATTCACTTTGTGTGGAGAGAGACATGACCTGGACTCATGGGCAATTGGAAATGGCTTAGCTGGTTAGTCAGCACCCTGTAAGGAGCAATCTGGAAGTTTACGAACAAAGAAATCTGAGGAAGAAGCATGTGGATGGACCTATGGAAATTGTCACAAAGCGTGAAGATCTTTGTATCGCATGTTAATGTCCACCAGTGAGCAACCAAAGCAGAGGCTCCAAACAACCAACCAGACAGAATGGCTCAGCCAGTGGGCATTAGCCGGTATCTGTCCTCTGCCACCACAATGCTGGCACAATAGTCTCATGAACAAAGTAGCCATGGTGGCAGAGTGGAAGCTATGTATGAGCCCCACTGCATAAGCTCCTTATAACCAAGGCTGATCCAGCTACTGCCACTGCTGAATGTCTAACCTGTCAGCATCAATGACCAAGGTTGAGCCCCCAAGAGGAGCCAACCAGCCCCTTGGTGGCAAGATGATTACATTGAATCTCTTCTATTCTAGAAAAAGCAATAACACATGCTCACCAAGATCGCCATGGGTGTCGGTTTGCCTTTTCTGCCTGCAATACTTCAGCCAGCACCACTGTCAAGAGCGCAAACGTCTGGTTTGCTGACATGGAATCCTTCATAACTGCCTGGTACCAAAGGACCTGCTTTATGGCACAAGAGATATGACAGTGGACACAGGACCAGGGACCAACCATGCCTACCACATACTGCACCATCCAGAAGTCACTGGTTTCCTAGAGGGATGGCCTAGCCCATGAAGACTCAGATGAGGCTCCAATCTGAAGATGACATTATGAGAGGATGGAGTGCTGTCCTCAGGAAGCAGTGTAGACTCTATATCAATAAATAACTATTTTATGAGGCTTTAACCCTAATAGGCTTTGTCCCTCAGGTAACTGTCCCTCACAAACATTAAGTGCTGTGAGCCTAAAGGTCCTGGTTACCGAACAGGACACCTCTACCAGGACAGTAAAATTGAAGCTATGACTGGCACCTGGTCACTTGGGACCATTTGTGCCAGTAAATCAGTAAACACAGAAAGGAGTGACCACATTGGCAGGAGTAACTGACACTCATTATTGTGAGTATGTAGGGCTACCAACCTCATGATGGGAGCAGGCAGGAATATTTTTGGCTCTCAGGCATTTGGAGGGGTGAGGCATCTCTTGGTACTCCCATACCCAGTAACTGTAAATAGGCAAGCATAGCAGCATGGCCTGATGAGGACAGGCTTCCAGGGGCTCAGATCCTCAGGCATGAACCATCTAGAAGAGCCAAAGTGCTAGTCATGAAGAAGAGAAATCTAGAATGGGTGGTGGAAAAGGGAGATGTTGAGTATCAATTGTGGCCTTGAGGCCAACTGCAGTAGTGGGGGCTACAGTTCATCCCTCTGCCCATCTCTTGGAAGTTCTCCCAGATACTGTGACCAATCAGAATACTGAAGAATCTGTGTCTGAATGGACTGAACTTAATGTGAGAAACAAGTGGATCTGAGCAGTTGAAGGGGTGGCCTTAGTAGTCACTGTTGCTGCCCTGCCCGGATTCCCTTTCTGGGTTGGTGCTGGAAGTGGGCCCCTCTCCAGGTGCTGTGAGTGTTAGGTGCTAATGGCCCACAGAGCCCCTACCTCCAGAGTGTTGCTGTTGCCCAGGAGATTATTTCCCTACCTGGACAGCCCATAGCCAATAACTGGCTGATCCAGGGGCAAACAGGCTGAGTCCCTTAATGGCTCATTCCCAGGACCAACTCTGTGGGACAATTCCTACTCCAGAGCTCCTTGTGGGATCAGGCTAAAGCTAATCTCTAGCTGAGACCACTTCCATCTTTTGTTTTTTCCTTTGCCCTATCCTGATTCCCCCAGTAAGCTTATTCTGAGAATATTCCCTCAATAAATCACTTGCACAAGATCCCCATTTCAGGTTTTGCTTCTAAAGAACCCAATCTAAGAAAAGTTATATAAGAAATACTGTCTACAACTCAACACCAAAAAAGCAAACAGCCCAATTAGGAAATGAGCAAAGGACTTGAATAGACATTTTGCCAAAGATAGATAGATGGCCAATAAGCACATGAAAAGATGCTCAGCGTCACTAATCGTTAGGGAACTGCAAATCAAAATCACCATGAGATACCACTTAACACCCATTATTAGGATTGCTATTATTAAAAAAAAAGAAGAAGGAGAAGGGGAAGGAGACGGGGAAGGGGAAGGAAAACGAGAAGAAGAAAGTGTTGGCAAGGATGTGGAGAAATTGGAACCCTTGTGCATTACTGGTAGGAATGTAAAATGGTGCAACCACTGTGGAAAATGGTATGGTAGTTCCTCAAAAACTTAAAAAGAGAATTACCATATGACCCAGCAATTCCACTTGGGAGTATATACCCAAAAGAAATGAAAACAGAGACTCTAAACAATATTTGTACATCCATGCTCATAGCAGCATTGTTAACAATAACCAAAAGGTGGAAGCAGCTTGAATGTCCAAGGTCAGATGGATGGAAAAACAAAATGTGGTCCATCCATAGAATGGAATGTTATTCAGCCTTAAAAAGGAAGGAAATTCTGACGCATGCTACAACATGCATGACTATGGAAGACATTGATAAGTGAAATAAGACAGTCATAAAAGGACGAATTATGATTCCGCTTGTATGAGGGACCTAGAGTAGTCAAATTCATAGAGACAGGAAAGAGAATGGTGGTTGCCAGGAGCCGGGGGAGGGGAAAATGGGGAGTTATTGTTTAATAGGAATAGAGTTTCAGTTTTACAGGATGAAGAGTTATGGGGATGGATGGTGGTGATGGTTCACAACAAACTGTATGTACTTAGCGCCACTGAACTGTACACCTAAAATGGTAAATTTTATATTATGTATAGTTTACTATAATAAAAAAAGTTTTAATGCTATTAAAATACACTTTCCTTTTCCAAGGCAAAAAAAAAGAAATACTGTCTTGGGTGGGAGTTAAAAAAAAAAAAAAGAACACACAGTTAGATACATACATCGATAACATCAGATAATGAGAGAGATCAATGGAGTTAAAGTCACCTGAAGTCCTTGTGTTGTCCAGGAGGGTAAAAGAATTTATTACTCTAGACTTTTCAAACTGGAAGAAGAGAGAAAGTGGAAAGATAAAAAAACATTGCTCAATCCAAAAGAAGGAAAAAAAGGAGAGAAAAAGAAACACTAACACAGATGGGACAATACAAAACACAAAATAAGACAGTAGGTTCAATTACATTAAACACGAATTGACAAAATGCTCCAGTTAAAAAACAAGGTATAGCCTATATGCTAGCAACAAACCCCAAAAAATGAAATTAAAAATGTATACAATTTATAATAGACTAAAAGAAATATGAAGCAATTATGAATCAAACCTAACAAAGTTGAGCAAGACTATAATGGACAAAATTATAAAATCCTATTGGCAAACCTTAAAGAAGACCCAAATGAATAGAGAAGTAGACCATGTTCATGAATCAGAAGACTCAATGTTGTAAAGACGTCAATTTCCCCCAAGCTGATTTATAGCTACAATAAATTCCCAATCAAAATACCGAGTTGTTATTAATGGAACTGACAAGCTGATTTTAAAACTTATAAGGGAGAAAAAACTTACATGGAAATACAAAAAGCCAGAACAGCCAAGATACACTTGAAGAAGAAAAATAAGATGAGGACTTACTTTACCAGATATCAAGAAACCATTAAGTGACAGTAGTTAAGATAGCTTGGTATTGGCATAGGAATAGACAGACAAGTGGAACAGAACAAAGAGTCCAGCAACAGACCTACATAAATATGGATATATCACAGATGGCATTGCAGATGAGTGGGAAAAGGGCAGATTAAAAATAAATGATGCGGGGCGCCGCCCAGTGGCATAGCGGTTAAGCGCGCATGCTCCACTGCTGGCAGCCTGGGTTCGGATCCCAGGCGTGCACCAACGCACTGCTTGTCAACAAGCCATGCTGTGGTGGCGTCCCATGTAAAGTAGAGGAAAATGGGCACGGATGTTAGCCCAGAGCCAGTCTTCCTCAGCAGAAAGAGGAGGATTGGCAGATGTTAGCTGAGGGCCGATCTTCCTCACAAAATAATAATAAATAAATAGATAGATAGATAGATAGATAGATAGATAGATAGATAGATAAATGATGCAGGGCCCGCCCTCTGGTGTAGCGGTTAAGTGCTTGCACTCCGCTGCTGGCAGCCCAGGTTCGCATCCCAGGCACGCACCAACGCACCGCTTGTCAGGCCATGCTGTGGCAGCGTCCCATATAAAGTAGAGGAAGGTGGGCATGGATGTTAGCCCAGGGCCAATCTTTCTCAGCAAAAAAAGGGGAGGATAGGCATGGATGTTAGCTCAGGGCTAATCTTCCTCACAAAAAAATAAATAAATAAAATAAAATAAATGATGCAGGGATAGCAGGGTAAACCTATGGGGAAAAAAACAAAAGTGAATCCTTACCTCTTGCCATATGCAAAAAACAATTATAGAGTTGAAGAAGATATTTGCAACATACATTACCGACCAAAGCAAGGCTATATAAAGAATTCTTATAGATTAATAGGAAAAAGACAAACATAAAAAAACAGGCAAAAGATTTGAATAGACACTTCACAGGAGACAAATCAAAATAGTTGATAAACATATGAAAATGTGCTCAACCTCATTAGTAATTAGCTAAATGCATATCAAAGTCATAATTATACACCTACCAGACTGGCAAAAATGAAAAAAGTTTGACAATACCAAGTGTTGGCAAGGATGTGGAACCAAGGGAATTCTCTTTTACTGCTGGTGGGAGTGTAAAGTGGAAGAATAACATTTTGGAAAACAGTGACAGATCTTGATGCCCTAGAACCCAGGAGTCCTGGGTACATACCCTAGAGAAACTCAGGCACACAGGCGTCAAAAACATGGACAAGACTAGCTAGCAGCATTGTCTGTGATTGCCCCAAACTAGAAACACACCACATGTCCATCTACAATAAAATGGAACTGTGAACTATGATATAGTCATACAATGGAACAGTTTTCAGCAATGAACTTGAACAAACTACAGCTATGTACAGCAACATGAACAAATCTCAAAGATATAATGATGAGCAAAGAAGCCAGATGCCAAAGCTTGCATTTGTATGATTCCATTTTTTAAAAATTTTTTTCCCCAGTAACTTTATTGAGATAATAATGGTTTATAACATTGCGAAAATTCAGGTGCACATTATTGTTTATCATTTTCTGAGTAGAGTTCATCGTGGTCATCCCAAGAAGTCTAATTATTGTCTGTCATCCCACATATGTGCCCCTTTACCCCTTTCACCCACCCCCCGCCCCATTCCCCTCTGGTAACCACTAATCTGTTCTCTTTATCCATGTGTTTGTTATATTCCATATATGAGTGAAATCATGCAGCATTTGTCTTCCTCTGGTTCCATTTATATAAAATACAAAAACAGGAAACCGCTGCGATGGATGCATAATTGGGTGGTGAAAGCTTTATAGCAAAACAAGAACGTGAGCCTCACCAAAGCCAGGGCAGGAGTTACTTGCGAGAGAGGGAGGTGGTGGCACTGTGATGGGGAGGACATGTGGGTGCTGGAGAGGCTGCTTCTTGATGGGAATTACACAGATGTTCACTTCATAACAATTTGTTAGGCTGCACATTTGTATTTTGCTCGCTGTTCTGAACGTGTGTTGTATGCCACAGAAAATGAAAGGGAAAAGGAGTGTGCCTCAGCTCTGAGTAGCTCGGGGCACCGCCAGGGATGAGGCCGGAGGGAAGGCAGGGGCAGCTGTCAGGGAGCCTCTAAGGTTCCTGAGGAGCGAAGGAAGGTCTGAAGGAGGCAGATCGGATTGGCTCTGCACTCCAAGACTCTGCCTCTGGCGAGAAAGGGCTGGAAGGTAGCTTGCTGGGGGATGGCCACTATCAACCATTTTCAGGAGTCATTGCCCCCCCCCAGGACAGGAGCCCTCCCCAAGATCCCTCAACAGGCAGTCTTTTCCAGCGGGGAGGGGCAGGACGTGCAGGCACAAAGACAAGGAGCTAGATGTGTGAGCTGGTGGCCTGGCTAGGGGCTCCATGCTACCGGGTCACCACCAGAGACAGAGGCTGTGGCCCTCCCCTCACTGCCCCTCCTCCAGAGACACATGGATTTGGTTCAAGTGCCAACTCTGCCCCATATTCCCTGTGTGGCCTTGGTGTCCTCTAGGCCATCCCCTCTAGAGGCCAGCCCCAGTGGGCAACTAGCAAGAAGCCCCTTGGCCCCAGCTCGCTGCGTTGTCTTCCCTGCCATTTCGTTCTGCCCTGTCAGAGCCACCCATCCCGCCTGGGGTGCAGGACGCTCCTCTTTGGACCAGCAGGGGGTGTCCACGCAATGTGACCCAGATTGGGCGGGGACTGGGAGCAACTCTAGACTTGTTTTGTGAGGTCTCTTCTTGTTCTAAAAACATCTCTTTTTACAGTAAAAATCTCCATTAACAGAGGGTAAGGAGGCTCACCACACTCTTTCTGATCAACTGTCGGAAAAGTAAAACCATGTTCAGTCCTTGGCTTGGAGAAGCTTCCCAAAGTGTCTGGGCCCTTTTCCCGAGCCCAGGAATTGAACCCATCTCTGAACTCACCATGAATGCTGGGCAAGTCAGTGAATCCTCTTTGAGCCTCAGTTCCCTATCTGTAACATGCGGGGGCAGGACAGCCCCTGGGCAAGTCTGAGGCCTCCTGTTGGTTTATCCCCACAGACTGGGGCCGGGAAGGCAAAGCAGAGTAAGCCAGGTCAGTTTTGTTCCCCCCAGAGCTGTGCCCCCTCAGGTGGGGGAAGGCACGTCCAGAGCCCTGGGAGTTGGACTAACTAGACATCCCACAATGACTATCGGAGGCCATGAAGGGTAGTGGGGGCTAGGCAGGCACCAGGGTCTCTACTCAAAGCAGGGAGGGACAGATCCCATGGCAGTAAGTGGCAGAGCTGGGACTTGAATCTGGGCCTCTCTGAGCCTCAGTTTCCTCACCTGTAAAACAGGACTAATAACAGCTGCTTCTCCAGTCAAACTATGTCAGTACCCAGCTTAGCGCCTTGAACACAGGGAGTGCTCAGTACATGGTAACCACCCTCCAGCCCTGTATGAGGAATGGAACACTCATGGCAGGTCTTGGGAGGGGGGAGTGGGTCCCCTTCCGGCTCCACCTTCACGTGGGAGGACCATGGCCTGGGATCCAGTCCATCATCCCCAACACACACTTGCAGCTGAGGCCCTGGGCCCGAGGGGTAGTTCACAAAGAGGTGGGCAGCTGTCCAGGCAGGCCCTGGGTCTGGGAAGAGAGGCAAGGCCAGGTCAGGCCCTGGGGTGGGCATTGGGCGGCCACAGGACTCATCTGTCCAGGTGGCTGGAAGGACCTATCACCTGGTTCTGAGCCCAAGAACCTCCAAACCTTCCAGCTCAGGGATCTTCACATATGTTTCAGCCACTGAGCTGGCTCCAAAGTGGCCACATGTTAGCTAAAAGCCATTGCGTCCTGTGTCCTGCAGCATACCACCAGCCCGGGGGGTACTGGCTGGAAACTGGTCCCTGATCCAAGCCCACATTCAAAATTTTACAGGAAGGGAAGCTGCAGCCACAGTGGGGAATGGTGTGCCTCACTGGGTTCCCCCAGCGAGTTCAGGGCAGAGAGGGCCAAGAATCGTGACTGCAGGGAGAAGGAATTGCTGAGAGATGGTGGGAAACACCGGAAGTTTCCTGTGCCCCAAACTTGACCATTCCACACTGACCCCTCCCCCAGGCGGGCTAAAGAGGAAACATCTGCAGAGACCACGCTTGACAGTCAGTTCCTGGAAGCAGATGGCTGCTGTTGTCCCTAATGCTCCCCACAGCACCTCAGGGCAGGGGGCCACGGCCTCCCATATCCGCTGACCACCCCACCCCAGAACATGGCCAGGCGGTGGGGGGAGGGCAAGTCCAAACACAGGGCCTCCTCGACAGGCTGTTTTCATTTATTTATTTATTTATTTATTTATTTATTTACTTACTTACTTATTCATTTATTTATCCCAGTGACTTTATTGAGATCATAATGGTTTATAACATTGTGAAATTTCAGGTGTACATTGTTTATAAATTTCTGAGTTGACTTCATCGTGGTCACCACAAGTAGTCTAATTATCGTCCGTCACTCCAGGGGCTGTTAATCACTAACCAATGGGCACAAGTGCTGTTGTGGCTTGGGTTTTACATAGCACATTCCTCCTTCTCATCATAAAGTGCAGTATCAGATGACCCTGGGATCCCTGCCAGCCCTGACACCCAGCTGAGTCTATTTTCACAAAAAGAAATCCAGCCTGGATGACCGTGCCAGGGAGAGTGGCCTGCTGGAATTCAACGCAGGAAGTGAGGGATGATCAGGGCTGGGTCTGAGCTGGGGATGCCCGGAGACTCAGGCATCTGGGTACCACGGTCCCTGCCCACCGTTGGCCTACTCAGGGTCTACTCTTCCCACCCCACTGTAGCCACCACTTCCTCCAAGAAATCTTCCTGGAGCCGCCAGCTGGGTTCCAAGCTCCCAGCCCCTGCACACCCCACTGCCCTGGACAGCGTGCACTGTGAGCACCTCCTGCCCAGCTGTCTCCCAGTAACCATTTGTTAATCCAGCAAATGACCCAATGGGAGATGTGGGGGATCTTTCGGCTCTGCAGCCCCTTTGCCTAGACCTGACCTGTGGCAGTAGAAGCTGGTGATTTGGGAGTGCAGGCTCTGAGCTCAGACTGCTCAAGTTTGGGACCCGTTCTTTTAGCAGCTGTGCAGCCAGGGCAAGTGATTTAGCAACCTGTGCTCTTGAAGACAGGGAGACCACCTCTTAGGGTTCTGTGAGCTGACCTGCTGCAGTCACCACCTGTACATTGGTGTGGGTACTCAATTAAGGCCTGTCACCACTTCCTCCCAATAAAGCCCCGGCCACCTAAGCAAAGGTCTTCTGTGCTTTATTGTGTGGCAACAGCCCCTCCTGGAGGCTGTATCTTAGCATTTCTGGGGGATCCTGGGGCCAGGCCCTGGCCCTACCCCAAATGCCCCAGCCCTGCTCAGCTCCCAGCCCAGGGCAGGATGCGTGTGCTGGAGGGGACCAGAATTCCTGTCCACGAAGCCCAGGCAGGGCTCCGTCCTGGGACCCTGGGACCCTGGGCTCCTGAGAAGTGGGCAGGGCAGGCAGGGTGAGATAGAGTCCTCAATCCTCTGGTGCCTGGGGCCTGGCCTAGCCCAGGGGACCCAGCCTGCTGGGTGGGGCCTGGCCTGGCAGATTCTACAGGGTGTCTGTTGGGGAGCCCCGGGTCAGAGCACGGTGCTCGCTCCTGCTCATGCTCCCACGCCAGCCAGTCTCCATCTGTGTGCACTGAGGTCATGGCCCCCGGGGTCGCCTCTGCCCAGCAGCACATGGTGCAGGCGTCACCTGGGCCCAGCATAGCCGTAGGGGTGCTGCAGCAGCAGGTTCTGGTGGCCGGGCAGCACGTGGGTGTGGTAGTGCTCCACCAGGCTGCCCACGCTCACAAACAGGACCTCACTCTCCAGGTAGAATTTAGAGTCCTGGTTTGGGGGAAGGTGGCAGGGTCAGGGGGGCCGGGCCAACCTGACCCTCCCTGCAACATGGGGCAGTCAGCAGTAACGACAACAGTCAGGTCTGTTCCTGGCTGCCCCACGTTACCTCCTGCCTGCTCCAAGTTCCCGCCTCACTACCCCCACTGTGCCCAAGGGGTACGGCCAAGGTCTGTAAGTAAGTCCAGGGTCGAGGGCTGATCACTCCATCCCCTACCCCATCACTCCATCAACTACCCCACGGTCAGTTGAGGACACAGCTAGGCAAGGGGAGCAGGGAGGTGGAGGCCTTGGGGGAGGGGTGGCATCCGGAAGTGCCGCCTCAGTCCACCCACTGCCTACACTCTATCAGGGAGACTCTGCCCTGCCCCTACTAAGTTCCAAGCCAGGGTCCCTCTCCTGTCCGGGGCCCGTGGGCAGGGCCAGCCTGCTTACCTTCTCAAAGATGCGGTAGTTCCTCACCTTGTTGGAGGTTTCATCCCACACGACCAGAACCTGCAGGAAGAGAAGCGGGCAACAGATGGCTCAGCTGAGACGAGCACTGACCTCGGGAGAGATGAATCTGAGACCCAGAGGCAGGCAGCAGGACCAAGGCTGGGTCTTGTGGCCCTTAGGGGTGATGCAGGGAGGGTTGCCCTGCACATGGGCAGCAGGGTCAAGGCAGGCAGCCCCTTGCCCTGGGACTCCTGCCCTCAGTTAGCCTCTGATGAGACTTGAATAACAGTAGCAGGTCCTGTCCACCCTAGGACCATCTCCGATACACATGGGGAAACTGAGGCTTAGTGAGGTCACACAATTCACCCTTGGAGGGGCAGAGCCAGAGCCAATAGACCTCCCGCCATTCCCACTGCCCCAAGCAGCCTCCTCTTCAAAGTGCAGGAACCCCCCACCCCCATCAGAGTCCTGGGGCCCCCAGCACTTCCTTCCCGTCTCCTGCTTGTGCTGAGAGGTGGCCATCATTGCCCCCAGTTTGCAGATGGTGTTTAGTTCCTGAGAATAGGTAGGGAGGGGGCCTGCCAGGCAGAGACTCCAAGGATGGAACTTGGCTGAGATGACAGATAAGAGGCTGCATGGGGACGTGATCTATAAGCTATAAAGTCCTGCGCTCGCCATCGGCCTGGGTGTGTGGACAGCCAGAAGACCCCACCACAATGCCGCAGTCCTGGGGGGCCTTTGCTAGGCAAGGTGACCGCCAGAGCATCCTCCTTGGGTACTGACCTTCCCTGACTTGGTGGAGGAGTTCCGGATGCAGTAGAGTCCGTCCTGGGGCTCCCCCCGGGGGCTCGTGGCTTTGAACAGCCTAAAATAAAACAGTCTTGTCAACGAGTAAGCCATCCTCACACAACTCACTTGGGGACCCTACAGCCCCACTCCCCAGTGTGGCTTTTTGTCCTCTCGCTATTCTGCAGCTCAAGATCAGAGAGCAGTGGGTGCCATGAGGGCCGGCCTACAGAGCTCTGGGCCACGCCCAGCGGGGAGGGCCAGCATGGGACTGAGCTGATGGGACCCCTTGTTCTGCCGGGATTCTTGCTGTGCTCAGCCATGTACTTGTGCCAGCAACTGCCCAGCACCAAGGTGAGTGAAGGGGACAGAAAAGCAGGAAGATGGGGCAGGGATGGGGGGCAGCAGAGGACCTCATGTCTGCAAAAACAAGGCTTTGGAGAAAGGGCTTCCTGCTGACCTTTCCACTTCGCAGGATTCCGTGGTGTTGACAAAGACCGAGTTGGGCAGTGGCACCTGGAGAGAGGCCAATGGTAGTCAGTGTCATGGTGTGAGTGGTACTCGTGGCCAGCACCCCCCCATATCGCCCCCCAACTGGCTGCCAGCCTGTGCAGAGATCCCAAGCTTTGCACTATGTTTCATCCCCCCTCAGCTCTAGGGTCCTGGGGGCTCCGGGCTCGAGATGGCCAGGGAGTGGCCTCCCTGGTCTGCAGTTCTCCCGCAGTCACCCATCCACAGCCAAGATCTGGACTTTCCACTCGGCCTTGCCTTCTCATAGTCTTCATCAGAGTCCTCCCCACCAGTGTCGGCCTGCGAGGTGTCAGCCTGTGAGGGCTGCCGGGGTTTTTCAAAGGAGAAGCTCCTGAAACTCTGCCCATCGGGGGGTGATCGCCTGGGAGGGGAGCAAGGAGAGGAAGCCCACATCGCTGTCAGACATGGGACGGGTCCCCCTGTTCCCCTCCACACATCACCCCCGTGTGCCCTCTAAGTGACCGCACCAAGCTCAGCCATGGAACCCGCCAGGTCTGGCTGCTACAGCCCTGGTAGCTGTCAAAGGCCAAAGACCACAGAGGCCTGAGAGAGGCCTGTGCTAACCACCCTGGGGTGGCAAGAATCACCCAAGGCCTGGAAGCCTGAGCTGAGGTCAGGGCTGCCATTGACAATGGCAGGGGAATCCTGAAGGCCTGTGTTCTGGTGTTGTCACACTGTGGACAAGTGCTCTGGACACTGTGGGAGAAGGCCCCAACTCTGCCACTGACCAGCTTTGTGACCTCAGCCAAGTCATGCCTCTCTCAGAGCCACAAAACGTGGATGGATGTGAACAGCCCAAGCCCAAGGGACATGCCCCCCACAAGGCCAGGTGGTCCCAAGCTTCAGGGAAGATTAAAGAAGGGCACACTGGGGTGGGTGGCTGGGCTGTGAGTGAGGCTGCACCATGGACAATCGGCCCTCAGCACGCAGCCCTGTAGCACTCGGGTCCAGATCTGGGGCTCGGCAAAAGGATCCAGTCTGCATCACTGTGGCCCCTTGTGAAACAGACCTATGAGCATGGCAGGGGGTCCGCCCAGGCACTTCCCCACGGGCAGCAGTGCTAACGGAGCCCTGGGGAGAAGGGTGCCACGGTCAGGTTCAGGGTGTGCTGCGGTAGCGCACCCACGTGAGGCTCGCCCCTGTGGCTCCCAGAGCCTTCACTGCTGCGGGTCCTAGACATCTTTGACTAAGGGCCACTGGTGTGGAAGATACTGTGGAAGTGGGGGCACATCGGTCTCCTGGCACTGCCCAGCAATAAAGCAGAGGTGATTCAAGCAGGCCTCAGGGGTAAGTCAGGGACATGCTCCGCATTTTAGCAAGTACCCAATCAGGAAGGGCACAAAGGCAGCCTTGGTGGCTCCAGAGCTGGGGACACACCCAGAGCCCCAGGCGGGGGTGGGAAGGACAATGCTGGGTGAAGAAGGCCTGCAGAAGCATGCTGGCTCAGAGCAGCTCACAGCTAGAGCTCCCTTCCCCACACTGACCATCCCAGGGCAGGCAGTCAGCCCCAGAGGCCCCTCCCTGGACCCCAACCCTCAGACCGCATGGCAGGGGCTCTGAGAGGCCTGCAGCCCCAAATCCCTCCTTGCCCACTACTCTCTGAGGCAGCCATGGGCTTCACACCCACCACCCACTGGGCTGGACATTCTCAAGGGCAAGGTTGGACACCCCCGGTACCCCTGGGTCATAGGCTAAGAGTGCCAGGGGCGAGGAGGCCTGGGTGCCGGGAGAACTGGCCAGGTTGGGAGGGGTTCCAGTGGCACCAGCACCATGCAGACTCACTGGAGGTGGGGGTGGGGCGGTTTCTCTGGCCTGGGCAGGACTGCAGGCCGGGCTGCGGCCTCAGGCACAGGCAGCTTCAGTGCAGGAGGCCTGGGGGCTACAGGGGGCACAAAGAGTCCAGGCTTGGCTGCCTCCCTCAGGGGGGCCTCTTCAGCCATCTTCAGGAACTTGGGCTTGTTGGCTGGCACGGGTGGAGGCTCGGACGTGGACAGCCCCCTGGGGGACAGGTGGAAGGACTTGAGCTTGTCACAGTTCCTGGAGGCAGCAGTGGCCGTGCTAGCAGTGCTGGAGGCAGAGCTGGCCCCGTGGCTGGGGACCCAGGGCTCCGGGCTGGGGCTGGTGCTCTCACGGAAACAAGGGGATTTCCGGAGGCTGGGCCCGGTGGGCATGCTGCCCAGAGGCGGGTCGCTCATCCTCCGGGAGGCAGGTGGCACCCTGGGGCAAGGCTCGGCCCGCTTCAGGCCCAGCAGGTCCCTCTTGGAGTCCTCGTGGGCCGGGCCAGCATCAGGGAGGCCGCGCTTAGGGGGTGGGGGTGGCAGCAGAGGGCTCGGGCCCTTGGAGATGAAGGAATGGGCACGGGGCACATCAGCGAAGGCTGGCTTTCTGGGCGTGGGCACAGGAGGCGGGGGGTAGGCTGGCGGGTGGGTCAGGGTGTCTGTAGAGCAAAGAGACCCAGTTAGTGAGAAAGTGTCACCTGCTGGAGGCTGGACCAACATCACCTCTGCTGGCAATGGAATGCCAGGCCAAGTAGATGTGCGCCCCCTCGCAGCCCCCACCTGACGCCCAGCCACCCTGTAGCCCCTATGCCCAGCACTCTCGATGCAGCCTTCCTCCCAGGGTCCTGGCCCACCCCTCACCACCTGGCCCACCCCATCCACCCCAACCTGTGCAAGTTTCCTGAAGTCTAGATGTCACATCAGGATTCCCAGATGGGAAAGGGAAAGAGACAGAAGAGGCCAGGGGACTCCCAGGATTTGGCCTCAGCTAGCGGAGGTTGGAATTCCCACCAACAGAGGCGAGGAGGATGGGCAAGAGCAGATGGGAAGGAAGATGAGGGTGGTGTTTGCTCATGACAAGTTTAAGATGCTACAAGACATCCAGGGGACATCGAGTGAGCTGTTGGGGCACAGGTCCAGAGTTCAGAGGAGAGGTCCCCGCTGGAGATGTGAATGGAGTCAACAGCCTATTGATGACACTGGCTGTGGGTCCAGGAGTGACGGGTGAGGGGTGAGCGAGGCCTAAGCCCTGGGGTGGCCCTCAGTCGTGGGGACGGGTGTCAAGGGGCCAGCATAGGGCTGAGAGGTAGGTGGGACCTGGTGCGTGTGAGCCAGGTGAGGAGCAGGGAGGGAGGCACCAGGCCAGGTGCGGCTCATGGGTGCTGAGCATTGCACCTGGGAACGCTAATAAGAGATGTCTTGGGAAGAGGCCTGAGGGGGAGCCTGATGGGAGTGGGGATCCAGAGGGTGAGGAGGGAGTGCGCCAGGAGCATGGGGGTGGGTTTGCAGAAGCACTGAGTCCCTGGAGGTTCACGGCTGGGAATGAGAAGTGAGGCCCCCGTGTGCTCATCTCCAGCCACATTCGGCTGCAGTTCAGGAGCGGGGCATAGGGAGCTGGGATTTCTCCAGCAGTGGGGTCACAGGGCCAGAGAGAGGAAAGGGTGGAGCATGCGAGTGAGAGTGTACAGGACGAGGGGGGCGGGCTCTGTGCCGGAAGGGGGAGTTGAGGCATGTGGCCCAGGAGGGGAAGCTGAGGGCCTGGTGAGCTGAAGGCCTGTGGGTGCTGGGGCCCCAGAGGGAGGGAGCTGATAGGAAGGAAGGGGGCTGGACCTGGGTGCTCTTGAAAGGGGAGGCAGAGCTGAGAGGAGGATACAGGAGTGGGGGCTGAGGTGGGCAGAGGATAGGGTCATTGAAGAGGAGGCCAAGGGGTGGAGGGATTGTCCCAAGTTCCCAGAGATAATGAAATCCACAAGAATGAGAGGAGCTGGGGTGGGGCAGGGCCTGAAGTGGGGGAACCAGGAAGGGTAGAAGGAATAGAGAGTGATGGGACAGGTGGCAGAGGCAGGGAGTGAGGAGACATGTGGCAGGACAGAGGCATAGCGCTCCCCGACCTGGCCGTGCACTTATGTGATGCCTGGCACACGCCCCTCTCCCTTGCTAGGCCGGGTGCTTCGGGAGGTGTGGTAGGGGTGGGGCGGTGAGGGACCATCTGGTGTACAGAGGTGCTCATAGAGAGCTGTCCCTCCTTCCCCACTCTCAGCCCCCAGGACCACCTCTGGCTCAGCATCCCAAGTGTAGGACCCCACCTTAATTATCTCCACATTCTCCCCCATCCAAGGCTAACTGTGGAGGCTGGAAGAGGAGATGAGCAGGGCCAGCCAGAGTATATGCCTCTTCTGCTCTGTTCCTCCTAATACTTGGGCCACGGCAGGGAAACCAAGGCCCGGGGTAGAGACAGTCAGGCCTAAGGCCACCCAGAGCAGGACCTGGGCCGGCACTCCCAGCCTGGGAGGGGGGTCTGCTCCGGCCCGGCCCCTGCTCTCCACTCAGAGCTCTCCAGGCCCCCCGGTCACCCCACCTACCCTCGGGCTTCACGGGCTCAGGGGAGTCAGGCTCCATGTACGAGTCATCCTCATCATCATGCTCATAGTCTGTGGGGCAGAGGAAGGGTCAGACCAAGGGCAGCCCATGCCCAGCTGCACCCAGGACGGGGTGGCGGGGTGGGGGCCCTCAGAACACCGCTCTGTCAGGGAGGCATGGGGCAAGGACGAGGCGGGCAGGGTGGACCCACGCTGCCTGGGAAAGCCAAAGGAACAGAACAGGGAGGACACCCAAATGTGTCCCCCTCCTCGGCGACAGCCCAAGAGGAGTTCCTGCTCCCGCTGTTGCCAGCAACCAGATGAGGAGAGGTGGTGGGCGGAAGATGTGGAGACAGGCCTCACCTTCGTTGTCCAGGGGGTACGGAGAGAGGCTGACATCCACGGGCCGCTCCACTGCGCCATAGAAGCTGTCTGTGTCCGAGCTGGAGTCACTGAAGCGTGGGGAGGGCGGGGGGGGGGGCGTGGGTTGGTGAGCACAGGGCAGGCGGGTCCCTTTGTGCTCACACATATGGATACATGTGCACACAGACACTCAGACAGACACACAGATATGGACATACGCACAGATAAACACAAGGACACATGGAGAGACAGATGGACGTATATACACAAACACAAAACAAGGACAGACAGACGGACATGCTCCATGCAAGGATACAAGGACACAGGGACTGGAGGCTGTGGTGCCTCCCTCTGGCCCCCCTTTGGTTCTTGGCACAAGTGTGGCCCCTTGACCGGCCAGATGGTGACAGGCCTCAGGGCTGGGTCCAAGTCCCCACCTGCTCCTGCCCCAGGGGCTCAGTCAACTCCGGGCTGAGCCCACTACAGGACAGTGGCCAGGACTGAGGGCCAGGGGCTCTGGGGTCAGGCAGGACCTGCAGGACCGGGACTGCCTTGGGTGTGCCCAGCATTCTCCAGGCCTCATCTCTGAAAGGACAGGACAGCTTTTGTTCCCACGCAGAGAACCCCTGCTGCTTGCTGGGCCACCTCACAGTGAGGTCACCAAGACTGAGCCAGTGCCCTGGGGGACTCACTCTGGTCTCACTCCAGAGTGGGCCAGGGTGGGCGTCAGGGGGCTGGGAACCCAAAGCTCTGGGCTCCTGCAAATGCTAGGCCTCCTGGGTGGCAGGTGAGAGCATGTGTGATCCCTAAACAGGAACTACCCATGGGGTGCACACACGTGTTTACACATTCAGGTGCGGGCACATACATGCATACACACTCGGGCACACATACACATGCTCACACACTTGGGCGCATGCACACACTCTTGGGTGCACACACACATGCTCACACAGATGCACGGCACGCACACAAGCAGCTTGGCTGGCACCTTTAGAAAAACATTTGAGGAGGGGATTCCAGGCCAAGCCCCCAGGGGCTGGGAAGCAGGCACAGGTGTCTAGCCCAGCAGCCCTAGAGACCTGCCTGCCCATCACATCCCCAGGCCCACCTGGCGTCCAGGGGCAGCTCCTTCTTCTCATGGAAGTGGCCAATCTCCCTGCGCAGCAAGGCCATCCAGCTCTGTGGGTCAGTCAGGACCCCAGTGGTTATGGTGCTGCCCAGGGCAGGGCCTCACCCTCACCCTCCTCCCCTCACTGCCCTGGCTGGTCTGCAGTGACCACCAAGGTCAGGGGAGATGACCCTGCTGGCCATCCTGGGGCTGCAGACCCCTCTCAGCCCATTTGGAGCTCCCCCTAAGACAGCATATTCTGAGTATGTGGCTGCTGGCACCAGGCTCTGGGCGTAAGGACAGAGGACTGAGGGGCAGCACCCACCCAGCTGCCCATGCCCCAGCCACATCCTCTCAGGGCCTGGAGTGGGCCCTGTCAGCTCCCCTCCACCCAAGGCAGGGCCAGCCTGGCCCCCGGGTTACCTTGCGCTCGTCCTCAGAGGAAGCTGAGAAGAACCACGTGCGGTGCTTCTTGCTGATGTGGACGATCTTAAAGGGGAAGACGTTGTTGGACGTTGTCTCCTCAGCCGCTCGCATCACCCTGAGGGCACAGCGCCAGTGGTTACTACCTGGTCCAGGCCCACAAGGATGGCCTCAGCACAGCCCCCACCCCCGGATAGGTCTTGGCATTGAGCACCATGCCCCGAGGGACAGAGGCAGACATGGATGGTCTGCCTGTGGATGCTCCAGGCTGAAGGCCTAGATGTGTCAGGCAGAGGGGAGCATGTGGGCAAGGGTGGGCCGTGAGCCGACAGAAGTGCTGGGGTCTGGGAGGGCTTCCTGGGAGCAGCAGAGTGCGGGGTTCTGAGACAAGGACATATCACCCTCGCTGCTCACCAATGCCACTTTACATGGATGCCACCCTCCCACCTTCATCTCTGCCTGGCCTCCCCGTTGGGGGCCCTCATGGGGCTCTGTGTCAGCCTCCGCCCTGCCCCTGCTACCCGGCAGCACCCCTGACTGCATTTCAGGGAAGTGACTCCCTGTGGCTGCTCCCCAAGCCATGATCTGTGGTTTGCACAGAGATCACAAAGTCTACCATGGGGGGTTCCTGCTGGGCCAGGCACTTGGGTCAGGTGTGCCCATCTGCCTGGACCACCAGGATCACCATCTGATCCACCAGTGCCCACTGGCAGCCACAGGGCCCTGGAGCCTCCTCCCTCCTCGTAAGTGCCTCGGCTGGCCTGGGGGCCTGGCCCTGGGCTGGATGCTTGGGCAAGCCTCCCCAACTGAGCTTGTAGGGTGCAAGCCAACGCCTAGAGTCATGCCCTGGGAGTCCCAGTCCCACCACTGACACCATGGGACCCTTGGGTCCTCATAGGCAGGAGGGGCCAGGCCCTCCCGAGGAGGTGGGGGGCACAGACTAATGCCATAGGGTGTATGACCCGGGTGGTATGATACCAAGGAGCCACACTTCACTCCTGCTCTGCGGGCCCCCGAGGCCATGGATGGGGGGCCAGCATGCCTATCACACCAGTGAGGCTCTGGTCCAGTGCCCACCTCCCATTAGGAGCCCCTCGAGGGCAGGCCAGTGGCCCCTCATTGGATGGACCCAGTCCGTGCACATGTGCAGCAGGAAGCTGGTCCCCAGCCTGGGAGGCCCTTGGAGCCAGGGAGGTCTAGGGTAGGGCCTGAGGTGGGCTGGGCTCTTGGCCTCTTAGAAGGAGGTGGTGGGTGAGGGGGCAGGGTGGGTGAGAAGGAGGGATGCAGAAGTCACTAGGCAGCGGCCAGATGTGGACTCTGGAGAGCAGGTTGTCCCAATCCTTGAGGCCTACCCACAAAGCTGTAAGAAGCCCCCAGCCTCACCCCCACGCCCTCAGCAAAGGCCTGAGGGTAGACTATGAGGAGGGGATGAGGCCACCTGGAGGCAGAGGGAGTGGCAGAGGCTGGGTGTGGTCCAAAGGGGTGGGGGACTTTCTTTGGAGGGAAACAGGGTCAGGCCCAGCCAAAGCTCTGTGGAGGCAGGCTGGCGGGGAAGCAGCTGGCCGTGGGGCCCCTGGGTCCACCGGCAGGGTGGGCACTCACCGGTTATAGCCGCTCAGCGAGAAGGCGCCCTGCGGGGAGGCAGATGTGCTGCTCTTGAAGTAGTAGATGCATCGCTTGTGGATGATGACAAAGCGCAGGGGCCCTGCAGGCAGCGTGGCGAGCGCAGGGATGAGCCTCAGGGGGCCACTGGGTAGACCCTACTCTGGGGACCCTCTTCAGAGGCCCTGGGCAACTTTGGGCCAGGCCTCCTGCCTTTGAACCCCACAGAATGGAAAGGCAGGGAGCTGGGCTGGCATGCTACCCCCTTCCCAAGAGGCCACTGTGGAGCCAAATGTGGACAAATTCATGGGCATGCTGGCAAGCCTCGAGGACAGGCCTGGCCACTCCCAGGATGGGGTAGATTCAGGGAGCTAGCCCACGGGCCCTCAGGGGCAAGGAGGCTGGCTCAAGGAAGGGCAGAACCAGGGCAAGAGGCCCAGGGAGGCCACAGCTGCCTGGCTGGATGCTGCAGGGCTGCTGGAGGTTCCCTCTACCCCAGGCTGCCAGAGCGAGGGTGGGGGCAAAGAAGCCCAGAGAGCCTGCCACCAAGAGCCACTGGTGTGGAACCAACCCCCAGGCTGGGCAGTTACGCTGAGAACTCACACTCCACTGTCCCATCCCCAAGAAGCCCCTCCCGGACCTGGCGTCAGGTCAGTTACAGCCCCTCCTTGGAGGCTCCTTGTCCAATGGGCATTCATACAGAAACCAAACAGCCCAGTGTGGGGCACTTCAACCAGGTAGCACAGGGCCAGGCAGTCCCTGGCAGAGAGCACTGCTGGGGCAAAGGCATGGGGCGCCCATGGCTGGTCAGAGGGATGGGCAAGGCCCTGATGCTCTTTGGCCTTCAGAGTCTTGACAACTGGGCATCTCCCAGCTCTGGGGGCTCCCTCCCTTTCCCAGCCTGCTGTCCTAGGAACCAGAGCCCCAATCTCACGCAGCTCTGGAGGTCCAGTGCAGAGCCAGGTCTTGGCTGGCAGGTGGGCTCACTGAACACCCGCCAGATAAGGCAAGGGCACCACCCAGGGGCCAGACCTACAAGGCCACCAAGGGCCCCTAGACCCTTGCTGCAGGCTGAAGCTCCTCTGGCCAGCTGATCAGCACAGTGCACCAAATGCCAGTCCGATCTCTGCCCAGCTGTACCACCCCGGACCCTCCCACAGTCATGGGGCTGGGGAAGCCGACCTCAGGTCCTCCAGCCGTACCGGCCATGAGGGAGGGAAGGGAAACTCCGGAGGGCCTTCCGTGTAAGAAAGCAGAGGCTCAGAGAGGCTGGGTGCTTGCCCAAGGAGGCCCAGCGGGTCAGCAAGGCTGGGGCCCAGCCCTGTCCCCACGCCCTCCCATGGTGCCCCCCACCGCCCAGGGGACTCACATTTGAGCAGCTGCAGCTGAGTGCCGCCCTTCTTGTGCAGGTAGCCAGCCTTGGCCACACCCCCTGGCATGGTTAGCAAGTTCTGGGCGCCAATTGCCTTCATAGGGACAGGCCAGTGCATCTCCTCGGCCGCCATGAAGCTGCAATAAAAGGGGACATATCTCAGCCAGGTGTGGGGGACAAAAGATAGCTTAGCTGGGGACATGCAGGGGGGACACTGCCAAGATCCTGGAGAGAGCATGAAGGTTCAAAGCAGCAAGAGGTAAGAACCCCTTTTCTGAAGGCCCAGGCTTCCAGGTGGGACCCTAGGGAGAGACCTGGTCCACTCGGACACCCCCTGGTCCATTCAGCCACACACCTGAACCCCAGGGATCCTGTGAGCTGTGTTCCTCCATCGACACTGGTTCACTCTGTACACACCTACTGAGCTCAAGGCCCCATGGGGGCTGGGGTACAGCGGCGAATGGACTCAGGAAACCCCTGGCCCAGGTAAGTCAGGCCTTAGGCCATGAGGTCCCCAAGTCCGAGGGCCAAGTGAGCCTATAATGGGGCCTGCCCTAGACAGGAAGTCAGGGAGGGCTTTCAGGAGAAGGTGACTGGGGTCACAAACTGAAGGAAGGAGTTAAAGAGGTACAGGGTTTAGGGCAGGCCCTGGGCACCCTCTCCACCAGCTCTGACTCTCAGCAGGGAGAGAGTGAGGGGCACGGCCCCTAAATGCCCCACAATCCACTCCTGCCCACCCTTAGCTGGCTTCTGTCTATCCCTTTCTTAAGGCTCTGAGACCAGGAAGCAGGAAAGCAGCTGGCCAAGAGCCTCCAGTTCGCAGGTCAGACAACCTAGATTCTGGTCCTGGCTTGGCTTTCTGGGGGATCCCTGGGCCTCAGTTGCTGCAGCTGTAAAATGGGAGGACAGAGCAGATGCGGCCTGGCATGTAGCACACCCTAGTCAGCAATGGCCATGAGGACCATTTGGTGGGTTGGCTGATGCAACACTCCTCAGAGACCACATAGTACTTGGTCACCAGGGACAGGCTGACTGTCTTAGGGCTAACCCAGCCCCACAGGACCCAACACGCCAGGCGCAGGGGTCAGGCCCTGCCCCTCCCCCACCCTCTTACTCATGCTCCAGCTGCTCTCCCTGAAACCTGCCAGGCTGTTTCACACTTCTGGCCTCTGCCTGGAATGATCATTACCTCTCTTCACATGGAGAACTCCTACTCGTCCTTCAAGACCCAAATTCAGTGTTCTCTTCCGTGAGGCACCTCAATGCCCAGTCACATTCCGGGTCTCCTCCACCCCTGGTCCCTCCGAACAGCACCCAACCTTGCACTGTTTTGTCTGTGCCTGCCCCCACCCCACCCCGGTCCTGGTTCCTCCTGGGGTCCCAGTGGAGTTGGAGGAGAAGGGGTGTGGTCAGCGTCACCCTTAAGCCGGTGGTGGAGCAGTTAGGGTCAGACCCAGAGACCCAGTCCTGCTGGGACTCCTGCCACTACAGGCCGCATCCCCAAAACACACACACAAAGAGAACCTCTTTGCTCTTAGCGAACCAGCATCCTCCATCAAATGTTCACCGCCTCTAGGGGCCTGGGCTGCCCCTTTGCCACCGCCTCTGCCTAGGTCACCCGGCTGCCCGCTCCGGCTCCATCTGCACACAAAGCCGACCCCTCGGGCCTGGGCCCCCACCAACAGCGGAGGCTCGGAACAAAGGCGCGGCCACCCCTACCCCCACCCCCCGCGCCTGCCGCCCAGACGGAGCCCCGCGGCGGGAAGAAGGGTACCGGCGCTCACGCCCACCCAGGGGGAGGTGCTGGCAGAGGGACGGCCCGCGTCCCGCCTGGGGCCCCCAGACCCGCCAGCCCGCCGGCCCACGCCCGCTTTTGTTCTCGCAGGAAGCGCGGGCTCGGGGTCCGGGGGCTCAGGTCGGGTCCGCGCTCAGTACTCACGGCGTCCACGCGGCGGGCAGGGCCGGCTTCCGGGGGGCGGCCCCCGCCCGCCTCCCCTGCGCGCACCGACACGGCCCCGGGCCGGGCCCCCCGGCCGCCGCCTCGTCCTCGGCGCCCGCCTCCCGCCGGCCCCAGCTCCGCGGCCGCACCCGCGCCCGCCATGCCGCGCGCCCCCGGCCCGGGCCGAGGCGGCGCCGGCTCCTCCCCTCGCGGGCGGGCGCGGGGGCGGGCAGGTGGAGAGCTCCGCCGGCCCCGCGCCTCCGCCCGTCACCCCGCGTCCGCCGCCCCGCAGGGCCTCAGTTTCCCCGTCTGCTGCTCTGAGGATGGGGGGCGCGAAGCGGACGTCTCAAGTGCAGCCGAGAATCAAGAAGCCACCGATGCAAGCGAGGCATCCCGCTTCACAGCCCCAACACTGCGAGTGTCCCCGCGCGGCTGGAAGGCCCCAGGCCCAGGTCCCAATCCCAGCCGGCTCCTGGATGGCGAGCGCCCTTGAGAAAGTGGCTTCTCCTCCCTGAGCCTCAGTCTGCGCCTCTGTAAATGGGGGTGATGGCCGCCCTGCCTTCCAGGGCTGTGCGGGGTTTGTTCTGAAGCGGGTCCGGCTGGCCGAGAGCCCCCACCACGCTGGCACGCACTCAGGCTCACGGACAGGTCTGCGGTTCCTCGAGCGCCCTACTGGGCAGGCTGCTTGCCCTATCTGACTCGATGGGCCTCCACCCCTCGATTCCCTTCAGGGGTCAGGGGTCTGGTCTTTGGCAGCCCTTCTTGGACATATGTGAGTTTCTTTCCTAGGAGACCCCCAGGCTGGCCAACGGCTGGTGAAGGCCCTTGCTGGCCTCTCAAACATTCTGCCTCCTCCACCTCCCACTTGCATACAGGCTGCCACTGAGATGGGCCACCTACAGCAGAGGGTAGCTCTAACAGCTTGGGCCCTGCTTCCAGCTGGTTGTCCATACTGGGCGCCCCTCCCTGGTTTCCCAGCCTCCACCTCAGGCCGCCTCTCTGGCCCCTTCCCACTGCAACCAGCCTTCGCCTGTCACTGCAGCCTCCCCGCATAGAGGCTCCTGCCTGCCTCTGTGCCCAGCATCCTTGCCAATCCCTCCCCTGGCAGTGTACCCATCCCCCAGGCCACCTCCCTCTCCTCCCCCAGCCATCCTGCCTGGCCACTTCTGGGCAGCCCCCCACCACTTCCTTTCCTCAATTCCCTCCCCCACCTCCAGTCTCTTCCCTCCATCACCCTCCACTCGGCACACTCTCCAACACACATGCCATTCTCATCACGGCTCTGTTCTGAATCTCCAGGGCCTCCGCATGCCCACCTGGCCCTTCCAGATACAGCCCCCATGGACCTTTCCCACAGGCTCTCCTGCTGCCCTCCACCCCTGTGCACCCGTGCCAGCCAGAACCCATAGCTCCCATTACCCAAATCCACCAAGCACCTGCCTCCAGGTCTTTGTCCACACTGCCTGCAGCTGCAACTGAACTCAATGAACACCAATCCTTCACAAACTTCCAAAAACAGAAGCGGAAGGAACTCATTCTATGAGGCTGGCATTACTCTGATACCAAAACCAAAGACATCACAAGAAAACTACAGACCAATATCCTTTATGAAAGTAGACGTAAAAATCCTCACCAAAATTGGGGCTGGCCCCGTGGCGCAGCGGTTAAGTGCATGCGCTCCGCTTCAGCGGCCCGGGGTTGGCAGGTTCGGATCCTGGGCGCGCACCGATGCACCGCTTGTCAAGCCATGCTGTGGCGGCGTCCTATGTAAAGTAGAGGAAGATGGGCACGGATGTTAGCCCAGGGCCAATCTTCCTCAGTGAGAAGAGGAGAACTGGCATGGGATGTTAGCTCAAGGCTAGTCCTCCTCACAAAAAATAAATAAATAAAAAATAGATAAAAAAAAAAAAAGATTCTACACCATGCCAAGTGGGACTTATCCCAGGAATGCAAGGTTGATTTAGCGTTCAAAATTCAACGCATGTGGGGCCGGCCCAGTGGCTTGGCGGTTGAGTGCGTGCGCTCCGCTGCTGGCGGCCTGGGTTCAGATCCCAGGCACGCACCGGCGCACTGCTTGTCCGGCCATGCTGAGGCCGCGTCCCACATACAGCAACTAGAAGGATGTGCAGCTATGACGTACAACTATCTACTGGGGCTTTGGGGTAAAAAATAAATAAATAAATAAAATTATAAAAAAAAAAATTCAACAAATTACATTGTATCAATCAAATAAAAGACAAAAACCACATGATCATCTCAATAGATGCGGGAAAAAGCATTTGACAAAATTCAACAATCCTTCATGATAAGAACAGCACTCCACAAACTAGGAATAGGAGGAAACTTGCTCCACTTGGTAAAGGGCGTCTACGAAACACCCTGAGCAAACGTCATGCTCAGCGGTGAAAGACTGAACACTTTCCCCTAAGAGCAGGGACAAAGCAAGGACATCTGCTCTCACTACTTCTGCTCAACATTGTACTGGAGGTTCCTGCCAGAGCAATTAGGCAAGAAAAAGAAATAAAAGGCATCCAGACTGGAAAGGAAGAAGTAAAACTATTAACAGATTAGATGATTGTGTATATAGAAAATTCCAAGGACTCCACTAAAAAATTGTTAGAATTAATAAACAAGCACAGCAAGGTGGCAGGATATAATATCAATGCACAAAACTCAGTCTTATTTCTATATACTAGCAACGAACAATCCGAAAATGAGATAAGAGTTAGTCCCCCCTTCAGGCAGTCTTCTCTGACATCTAGGGGTCCTGTGTCCCTCTGTAGGGCTAGCACAGCCTTCCCTCCACTTAACACTGACCTCACTAGGTTGTCACTGTCCCCTATCCTCACCAGCTCAGACCCAGCATGTAGGAGCACCCAGGAAGCCCCAAAGGAGGTACAGAATGTTGACCCTGGTGGATGGTGGGGACTGTGGTTGCATACAAGGCACAGAAGCCAAAACAGAGTCCCCACTCTGGTGTGTTGCATCCTCCTCAATCTGTAAGGAGACGTAGCCTGTGTGTTGGGGCGGGAGCAGCTGCTGTGGGGACAAACAGAACCCACTGCTCCTCCTGGGTGGGCAAGATTGTGGGGAGGACTTGGGGCAGCCCACAGCCTCGTTCTGGTTCAGCTCAGTGGCCAGGCAAGCACAGGCCTGTGAGGACCTCACTCTCATCTGGCCACTGTCCCTCATTGGGCAGGATGGGGGCTCTTAGGTGGCCACTGACTGACCGTGGGTGGGGAGGGTGAGTCATGACAGGGCCAGGTTGTACTTCATCTCTCCTGGGAATGTCCTCACTTCAGGGACAGCCCCTCTCCAGAGGATGGACCATCCAAGGGGAAGCCCACCCTGATGCCCCCACATCCTCTAGCCCCACCTGGCCCTGTCCTGCACCAGTGGGTGAGCTGGGTTGGTACCTGACCAGGAGCCCAGTGCCAGGCCAGGCTGGAGCATAAAAGGGGAAGTTGTGGCTGAGGGTGAGGGTGATGACGGGACATGGGGACTGTGGTGACCACACACCTCTTGGGGAATTTCAGCACAGCTCACAGATTCCAGCTCCACCAGTGCCTGGGAAAGTTGAGGGGAGTCCCCAAGGGGCACCAACACTCCTGGCCGGTCTGGCCTCCCTGGCTGTCTCCCTCAATGCCACTGGCATCACCCCAGCCCCAGGGGCCTGATGGTTAAACTCCACTCATTCATTCCAGGGGCCCCCACAGGCCTTCCTGCCAGTGAGCTGGCAGGAAGCCTCAGTCTCCTCCTCTGCAGGAGCAGACACCCCAGTGTCTGAGTGCGAGCTGTCAGGGAGAGTGCTGGAGACCTGGCTTCAAATCCCACCAGACCTGTCATCCTCTGAGCCTCTGCTTCCTCCACTTAAAAGCAGGCGTGGAACAGTCCCATCCTCAGAGTGCCCCGACACCCCAGCAGCACAGTAGCAAGTCCATCCCGTGGGGGGCATTTGCCCCTACAGAGGAGGGACTGAGGCCACCCGGTGAGCTGGCAGCAGGGTCAGCACTTGCTCTCTGGGTTTGCCGTGCCGTGGGGGTCTCTGTTCCCTGCAGCTCAGGGGGGCTGCCTGGGGCAGGGCTCGGCAGACACACAGGTCGTCCTGTGTCAGGGCGGCTGGCGTGGTGGTGGCTGCTGGGCTTTCTGAGCCCTTCCAAAGGTGTGTGATCCTTGTGTGTGTGCACATGTGTGGATGTGTGCTCACACCTGCATGTGTGTGAGTGTGCACACGCGCACACTAGGAAAGGGAGCACCAGGGGCACACTCTTGGTCTCTGCTCCTGTGCTCACCCCCCACCTTCTCTCAAAGTTGAGATTCGTCTAGGTGACCTGAGGCCCAAGGCTGCAGGGGACAGGGGGCACAGCAGGCAGGTGAAAACCACTCTGTCCCACAGAGACAGCCTCCACTGAGTTCCACGAAGTGCAGGCTCTGTGGCTCCCACCCACTTTCGGGGTGTGAGCCCATGGGGGGAGCGGTGTGCGGTCATGGTCTGCACAGGCCTACATGTGAGCTGTGGCTCCACACACCCGGTCAGTCTTGGACGGTTCCCTCACACAGGACATGCACGTGAGCTGCGGGAGGTTATATGTATGTGCATTGGGGTGTGTGCACGGGTATGAGCCTTGCATGAGAGCGGAGCGGGGGCCCTGGAGGGCTAGGCTCCTGCAGGCTCTCCTTTCTGACACCTGCAGACATGGCCCTGGCTGTGGTGAGGGAGCTGGCGCCTCATGTGACCACAGCGTCAGGGGGTTCCTGTCAGTGGTGACCAGGCCGGCCTGTTCGTCAGAGCCACAGGGCAAGGTGGGGCTGGGGTTCCAGCCCCAGTGGAGAAGAAACCAGGTCCTCCAGTGCACTCATTCACACACTCACACCCACAAACATACTCTCACTCATTGCACACATGCATGCACACTTACACACTCATGCACAAAGACATACACGCCTTCTCATACACCCCCACTCACACCCATACATGCACATGTACATGCTCGTACATATACACACTCATTTGCACACGCTCACACTCACACACATGTACACAGTCATTTGCACGTGTATACAGACACATTTATTCTTATACGTGTACTTATTCTCACACAAGCCCACTCGCACTCACATGTACTCATATGCACATTAATGCACACACTCATATGTATACACACACTCATTCACTCACTCATATGCATACACACACACACACACACACACACACACACAGCCTCCAGGGGCTAACAAGACCCTTCGTGGGTGGCCCCAGTAACCTGGGCCGGCAGCTTGGGCACAGGTCAGAATCATCATCACCACCCCTAGCCCTGCACCAGCCCAGTGCCAGGTTCTACCTGACAGCTCATTAAATCCCACAGGCTCCGTGCTTTACTCCCATTTTACAGACTAGGACACTGAGGCCAGGAGAGGCTCAGGACTCACACCAAACACATTGGGCACTCACCACGGGCCAGGCTTTGTGCTTCTCAGGCATCACCCCACGTCATCGTCCCAACACCCCGTGACGTGAACCAGTGTCATCCTCACGTCACTGATGAAGACACCAAGGGTCAGAGAAGCTGAGTAACTCGCTCAGAGTCACACAGCCAGTAAATGGTGGAGGACTCAACCACTCCTCCAGCCTGGCACATGCAGGCACTAGGTGGCGCGGGATGCACAGCCGCAGGGAGGGAGAGGGGCTCCAGTGCCTCCCACTCAGCTCAGCTGTGATCTCCTTTCAGTTTCCCCGCCCCCGTCCTCTTCCCAGAATCTTTCTCCATAAGAGAATCAAAACCAAAAATCTCCTGTGAAGGCTGGTGACCAGCCACGCCAGAGAGAGGGCGCTCGACCTGGGCTTCACAAGAGGGCCCCCCAGGCTCTGAGACCTCAGGCAGGCAGCGGGGAGCTCACAGCACTCTCTGTGCCCAGTGCACGCACCTACATGCGCACACGCACACACACACACACACAGCCACTCTCACACATTCACACTCACACGCGCATACTCGTTCACTCACACCCATACACTCTCTCATGCTCACACTCACACCCAATGTGTGTGCACACAGGACCCAAACGCCAAGACAACTCCCAGCAGGGTGTGGGGAGGGGAGGCTCACCCTGACCTGGGCCCGCACGCCAGCAGGCTGGCCCCCTACTCCCTGCCGGCTACAGGCTGAGAGGCACATGATGGGGGCAGGGGGGCCTAGCAGCAGGCTTCCTCCCTGGGCTCCCCATCGTGCCCTGTCCAGCTCTGAGACCTCTCCTCAGAGCCTATCGCCTCTCAAGGGTCTATGGCCAGGGTCCCGTGGGCCCCCACCATCAGCCCGATAAAGGCCCTGGCTCCCATGCGGGGCCTCCCCGAGAGGTTCCGCAGGTGCTAGGCTGGCACCACCCCCCTAGTAAGCCCCCAGCCCTGGGGCCACCGCACTGACCTGATGGCACTGACCCAGCACATGGCTCTCTTCCTGCCTGGCGATAGGCTGGGAGCGGGTGTCCAGGAACCCAGGGAGGCCGTGTGGCTCAGGGGCCACGGGGCAGAGCCATGGCCTGCATCCCCCAGGCGGGTGAAGCCTGATGCCCCTGCACTGCCCGGAGCTCTGCCAGGGTGGTTGCGCCTGCCGCTCCCTCCTGCTGACGGCCGCCCGCTGTATCTGGGGCCTGTGGCCGCCAGGGCTCCGCTAGGGCTTCCTCTCCGCCCAGAACTTCCTGTTGCCGGGTCCCTGGGCAGCCCCGGGTAGCCAGCACTTCCTGCTTTCCACTCTGCCAAGCCTGGGGCTTTGTCTCATGGGCATTGTTGGCCCACTGGGCTTAGCGGCCCCCCTGCTCCCACCCCCCACTGTGGTCAGAGACCGCTGCTCTCCAGGCCCCAGCTGTGCCCCTGGGAGGAAGCTCCTCACCCGTCCCGCAGTGGCCGCCCCTGCTTACTTGGCTTCTCCCTAACAAACCACCACAGCCACTCATAGCCCAGGGCGTCAGGCCCAGCCGCCTTGGCCCTGGAGACCCCGCCTGGCATGAAGTGGGTGCTCACACCCCACACAGGGAACTCACTACCTCCCCAGGGTGCTCCTTCCACCAACACAGATGCTGCTGTCCAGCTCTGCCCTCTGAGGCCACACAGAGGGGCTGTGCCTCTTGCGCCAAGACCTTCTGAGTTTCAAGGTGGCCACCTCTCTGCCCTTTGACACCAGGGACCAAGGAACCAGGATGGGAGCCTGGGCCAAGGTATTTCTCTTTCACCCTCCCTCCCTCTCCCGAAAGCCCTCCCCGCCCCCAGGCGCAGCCTCTGTGACAGAGCTGGGCTCACACACCTCCAGTGATCACCACTCTCTGCTAGTTCTGCGAACACCTGGCTTGCTAGAAAGCACTTATGACCTGAGGGGCAAAGCATGCTCCTGTCACTCCCTGGCCTCTGCCCTGGGTCCACTCAGAATGCAGCCCTTCCTGGGCCTGCTCTGCCCCACCAAACTGGGCTTCCTCCCCTGCCCAGGTCCACAGCCAGGAAGCTGGGGAGTAGGGATTCAAGCCCAGGCCGTTCGGTGCTGAGCACCCACACCCCCTGCCTCTCCTCCTCTGAGCTTGGGTCTCAAGGTTATACCTCTCCCAGAGAAGGCAGGACCAGCTAGAGGAAGGAGCACTCTGGGGCCACCCCCATGGCAGGATTTGAGGGTGACAGAGGCCACAGACCATGGGGTCCCTAGGAGTTGCAAAGGCCTCGCCTTTCTACCCAGTTTCCTAGGGCATGGCCCCATAGTCAGCTGTGCCAGCTCCTAGCGGTCCCACACACCTGAGTGTCAGGGCACTGGAGGAGGGCGGCTCCTGGGCTGGGGGGCCTCCGTCTCTCCCTGTGTCCCTGGCCTCAGACTTCTGCCAAGGCCCCTGCACTGCCTGGGGGCCAGTTTGGGGTCACAGACTGCTTGCTGTCTCCTGGAGGGTAGGGAACTTGGGCTTTTGTGTCTGAGCTCACCTCAGGGTGGGCACAGACACCCTGGCCTCCCCCAGCCTGTGCCAACCTCAGTGCCCTCCGGTGGCAGAGGGCAGACTGCCTTCAACAGAAAGCTGGCCATGACAGACAGACAGATAGCAGCAATAGGCAGGGTTAAGTGGGGCCTCTTTCCCTTCTCCTTCCCCTTTGCAGGCTGCTCAGGCTGGGTAGTGGGCCCTGGAGTGAGACACAGCTGGAGCCCACCTCCATCCTTTGCCAGCTGTGTGGCCTCAAGCTACGGGCTTAGCCTCTCTGAGCCCTAGTTTCTTCATCTGTGCAATGGGTGCTGAGGGTTGAGATAAAATAGCAGGTGAGGATCCCCTGGGCCATAGGCCAGCCAGGACAAGCCAGTTGTGTAATTCTGGATGAGGTGGGGGCATAAGGGGGCTGTGAGGCCCAGTAGGCACTGGATCAGGGGAGGGGCCCTGTTTGACCGAGGAGGAGGAGTTTGCTGGGACAGGGGTGGGGTGAGGAAGTCAAACGCAGGGCAGGGGCTCAGGGTGAGCATCATCCCAGAGTTGGGAGGAATCCACGGGCAACAAAGTGGCCAAGGCCTGGGGAGGCTGGGAGTGCAGGTGTGGCTGAGAACCGGCCAGCTCCCTGCAGGATGTCCCACCCCCCATGGACAGATGGAAGGGTGAATGAGGAGGCCTGGGATTGAGACAGCAGCCAGAGCCTCCCCTGCCCTTGCCCCCTGAAGAGCCCCCAAGCACATCAACGCAGGGGAGGTGGAAGTGGGCAGAGGCCACGCCCACCCAGCCCCTGGCCCAGCACCAGATGCCATAGGGGGAGTCACAGCCCAGAGCAGAGGGACAGGGGTCCTGCCGCTTCCCCAACCCCAGTTTCGCCCTGGGAGGCTGAGGGCAGGAGTCCTGGGCTGCTATGTGACCTCCACAGACCCCTCCTCTCTGGGCCTTAGTTTCTCCATGTCCTCTCCCATCACCCAAGACAGCATTTCATTCAATTACTGAAATCATGATTTTCAGGGCCCCCTCCTCCAGTAATGGCAGCCCCGTGACCTTTTACACTGTGCTGGAAATAACCATGGAGATGACCCCAAACCAGCATGCAAGCAGTGAGGTTTGTGGGGCTGCGTGGTTGGGCCCTGCATCAGGCCGCTCTGAGCCTCCATTCCAGCCTCGCCAAGTTGCAGGTCCTCTCCTGCCCTCAGGGCAGATGCCTCAAAGTGCCAGGCTTGGGGATCACCCCACCCTGCCAGAGGTAGGGTACTTACCAGGGTGGGCAGGAGCCAGCCAGCAGGGCCAGACAGAGGCCAAAGGTTAGCCTAAAAAAGAAGAGGGAGGGAGACCCCTTCGCTCTGGGTTCCTGGGGTCCTCAGCCTGCTCAGGAGTGAGGCAATGCCCCACACGGCACCACCTCTACAGCCGGCCTCGCCTCAGTGCTCACAGCCCAGGAGGCTGGTCCTGTCCTCACCCGCACTGACCATGAGGACCCTGAGCTTCAGAGAGGCCACTGGCTGGGCTGACAGCCAGGGAATCATGTCCCTGGAACCCCAGCCCTGGCTCTCCCACAGGCATCCGGACCCCCTGTGCCCAGCCCGGGCCTGCCTGCTGCCTTCAGGGGCGGCTTAGGCACTGAAGGTGCCAAGGAGGGCCTGCTGGGCTCAGGGAGGGTATTGGGCCCAGGGGAGGGTGGCTGGAAGTGTTACCCCCAATGGGGAAAACCTCAAGCTCTCAAAATAAGATGCTTTGCATCAGCCCCTCCCACAGGGCCTGGGTCCACCCACAGCCATTTCTAAGACCAGCCCACCCGGCCACGAGCCCCCTGCCCTCTCTGAGCCTCACTCAGCTCTCTGTACCATGGGGCTGTGACATGCCTTCCAGAGCAGGGCTGTGAGGGTTCCAGGGAACTTGGTACTGGGCACCATCCTGGTGGGCAGAGGGAACAGGTGGCCCAGGGGGCAGAGCTTTGCCCAGGGTCACCCACTGTAGTGGGCTGAAGGGGGGCCCCCAAAGAGATATGTCCAAGTCCCAGTCCCCAGGGAACTATGAACGTGACCTTATTTGGAAAAAGGATCTTTGCATATGTAATTAAGTTAAGGATCTCATCCTGGATTAGCCAGCCAAATCCAGTGACAAGTGTCTTTATAAGAGACAGAAGAGGAGAAGATACAGAGGAGAAGGTGATGTGAAGACAGAGGCAGAGATTGGAGTGATGCCGCCATAAGCCAAGGAAGCCAAGATTGCTAGCAGTCACCAGAGGCTGGAAAAGGCAAGGAAGGAAGAATTCTCCCCTAGAGCCTCCAGAGGCAGTGTGGCCCTGCTGACAACTTGATTTTGGAGTTCTGGCCTCCAGGACTGTGCGAGGTAAATTTCTGTTTCTTTACTCCACCAGCGTGTGGTACTTTGTTAGGGTAGCCCTGGGAAACTATTATACGTGGGCACTTGCCAAAGTCCTTTCCCTGGACAAACTGCAGGCTTCCACTCACAGTTGATCTGTAGTCCTGGGTGTGCTGTGTAGGGAGAGGCTGGCTTTGTGGGCAGCCCCCCTGTGGGCATCCACCTGGATGGGGCAAATCTGAGCTAGCCTCCCTGGATGTCCACAGCTTCCCACAGGCCTGGTTCACCAGCTCCCACCCCTCCTGAGCATAGGGTCAGACGCCATGCCTGGCCTACACCCACCAGACTTGCTGGGCCCACCTCCTGGCCTCTCTTTCACAGCCCTGGCCAGCCCTTCCTTGGCCCAGTCAAGCCATTTCCACCACGGAACAGAGGCCAGGCTGGCTCCCTGGCCGATTATATGGGGTCTGGCCCCTGCTTCCCACCCTGGGCCCTGTCCTGGCAACGTGCAATCTCCTCCACCTGGAAACTGAATCCTCTCCAGCAAATGCTCCCTCACCTTTTGAGAACAGGACCATCTAGAACATTACCCCCTTCTCTGAAATCTCCAAGTCACTGGCACGGCCCTGCACACCAGAGTGTCACCACATGTGTATCTCCAGCACTCCCCATGGGCCTGGGTCAGTGCCTAAACCATGGCAGGGCTGAGAGATGGACCAGTGTGGACGGACAGACGGGTTCAGTGTCATGTCTATACACACAGCCAAACCTCCGACGTGGCTGTAACCAGCACATGCCTAGACTTAGAGCCAGAGTGAAGAATTGTGACTAGAGCTAATCTGCCCCTGAACAAGAACTGATGTCCAGCATGGCTGCAGTCAAGGCCCATCCATGCCCCAGGACCTCTGCTCGGTGAGATGAGCCACTGACTGGCACCAGGCAAGCATTCGAGGCTGCTCATTACAAAACAGAACAGGCTGACGAGTTGGAGATGGCCAGCATCCCCAGAAAGCAGTGGTGTGCTGGGGTCTAGGAGGCCCCCAGGGGCTTCTCAGGGCAGCCCCGGATGGAGGCAGGAGGCAGTCTGGCCACTGCTGTATGCAAGGGGCAAAGGGAATTAGGGAAGTGCAGAAAGAGGTCCATATGCATGGCTGCCTGCATGGGGCCTGGACTTCAGAGGGTGATGGCCAAACTGGGGGCAGGGGTGGGGTTTCTACTCTGGGACCCTCAGCCCTCGAGCTCTGTCCCCATAGAGGACCCAATGCCACACATCCATGGATGCCCCACCAGCCTCACCACACCCCAGGGCCTTCCTCTCCCAGGCCTCATGTGCCTGCCTCCAGCAAACATTCCCAAGCTGGGCAGCATCTCTCGAGGGCCAAGGGCGGGCTCGGCATGCAGAGCAGAGCTGGGGGCCCTCACAGAGAGTCAGCTCCGCATCTGGTGCAGAGCACACTCCAGCGGAGTCCCGGAGAGGGTGAGGCTCCGCAGGAGGGAGCTCTGGCCTGGCCAGGAAGAAGCAACATGTGTGGGGGAGGGAGGATGGCTAGGCAGGAGCTCCAGGCTGAGGGTCCCTGTCTTGGGGACAAGGTGCAGGGTGGGCCGTGGTGGGGAGGGGGAAGCACAGGTTGGCATCATCACTTGCCTGAGCCTCTCTCCTGCCTCAAACCACAAGCCAGCAGAGGCGTTTCAGGATTCACACTTCAGTTCATCATAACACTGACAAGTTTCCACCTTTTAATTGTTTGAGAAAAAATTCTCCAGAGTGCTGACGTGTGGGCCCAGTCCACCCCCGTGTTCCTGGCCCCTTGCCCACCGATGCAGCCCGCCCCTCTTGTCAGCCCTGCCCTGCCTGACCTGAAGAGGCTCACTGCCCAGCACGGCAGCCAGAGTGGGCACCCTGAGGCCCCAGGCCCTGCACAGGGCACAAGGTGCTGCCCCCAAGAGAGGCGCTCAGTCCTCTCTGCCCCAGTACCTACCCTTCAGATATTTTTGCCCACTATGAGAAGGCTGCTCCACCCACGTGACCTTGGTAGGCAGGATGGTACAGTGGGTAGAGTACGGGCTTCCTCAGGGACAGGCCTGGCTCAATCCCCTCCTCCTTGTGGCCCACTCTGAGCCTCAGTTTCCTCACCTGAAGAGTGGGACTGACAACTCCTGTGTGGGGTTGTCCTGAGGACCACCTGGCATGGTTGGTAGGCAGGGTTACTCCAGGGGCACCTGGTCACTGGGGTTCTGTTGGCAACACCATCATCACGATCATGCTGGGAAGGGAGAGTATTCTCTCAAACTATCCCTGCTCGAAGCCAGGCAACGTCTTCCCATCCCACCTGTGCAGGTCTGGACCCTCCAGTACTCCAGTCTCCCTGCCCACCACTGGCCCCATTCTGAGCCGCATTCCCACAGTGTTGGGAATTCCACTCAAAGGTGACGGACGCCATTGCTCCGCGGTTCACTAGTCCTGGAGAGCCATCCTTTCTGTTTCCTTTGGCCCCACTCCTGCCTCCTTGGGAGGCAGTGCCTCGTCTGGACTCCTCATCCATACCACAGTGCCTCTGGGCTGGACCCACTACCAGCATACACAGCCCCTGCCCTTCTCCTACACAGGCCTCCACCCACGTGCAAGACCCCTCCCCCAGCTCCTAGGGGAGGCTGCCCCCACCTTCACGTCACTGGCACTGCGGCATTTTCAGTCTGTCTGTTGACTATCTGCCCCTCCCTTGACTTCAACTCCAGGGCCCAGCTACTCCGTGTGTCTGTCCCTGCAGTGTGCCCAGGATGAAGCAGGCACTGGGTTCCTCCTGCAGCAAGAACAGATCACGTCCCCACCCCAACTAGCTGGATGCCCCCTACTCTCCACATGGTCCAGTTTATGGGGCTCATTAAACCATTCATCTCACCCCAAGCACCCCCAGTTCTCCATCCCTGCAGGGCCTCTGGCTGCATGACGGATGCCCAGCACAGGGGCTCTGCGGCCCACTGAGCAGGGCTTCGGCCCCTGGGGTGGCCACAGCCAGGCATCTGACCTCTCCTAACCTCAGGGTCCTTGTTCACAAAGCAAGGCTGGCAACCATCACCAGCAGAGCAAGTGTGAGGCCTGGACCACAAACCCTTACACTCTGAGGACCCAGCCAGCCAAGCCCCAGGCAGACCAGGCTGCCCGACACTGCTGTGGACACTCCAGGCGCCAAGGGGATGTGTTTGGGAGGGAAATCTGCCAATGACCTTTGTCAGGATGCCCAGAAGGAAACAGACTGTCTCCACTAAGGTCAGATTCAAGCTGACCCCTGGCCAGAGGAGGAACCCACAGAGGGCAGGACTTCCCCAAATCCAGGCTGCCCACGCCCCCCTTCCCAGGGCCCCCTGTGCTTGCCCCTTGGGTCACGTCACCTTGGCTCCCTCTGCACTCGCTTGCTGAGTGCCCACCCTGCTGGGCCCGAGAAGGCTCCAGATGGTGGTTCTGATGCTGGGTGCCTCTGGGGCCAGACAGGGCCTGGTCCCTGCCATCAGACCCAGGCTGGCACCCTTAGGAGCAGAGGGTACCACTGACCAGACCGTCCTGGGGACATCTGTGTCACATGCACATCCCGTGGGGACAGACTCCCCACTTACTGAGGCCAAGGCAGTGGTCGTGAAGGCTAGGGCTGCTTTCCTGCCTACAGTCACCTCTTGTTACAGGAGGACCAAGCCGATGGGCCAGGCAGAGAGCGACCCCCCGAATGTCCACCCAGTGCCAATGCATTAGCTCCGTGGCCCACTCAGTCCTCAATTGCGCAAGGGTGAACACTCTCCTGCTCTCCCGATGAGGAAGTTGAGGCTGAGCAGACGGCAGCTGTGGACACCCAGCCAGCACTGCCCATGTGACCCACAGCCCGGGGCCACCCCGCCCACACCACGTAGTCCGGCATTTCCTGCCAAGCCTGGCTCTGAGGGGCATAGGAGGAGAAGGAGCCCCACGGCCTACTCTCGGGTAGGATGCTGGCTCCTCCCTGGCCAGAAAACCTGCCAGCCCAGAGGGCAGCTGGAGGGCCCTGGGCTCAGCAGAGGGGTCAGGGATCTGAGCAGAGGCTGGGGCACACAGGGGTGGGACACATCGCGTGGGGATGCAGGGAGGAGGCCGCCACAGGGCCCAGCATCAGCAGGACCGGGAGGCCGGGGGTGGGCGCGTGCCGGCCTGTCCTCATGCTTCTGTTTTAAACTTATCTCCAGAGTCCATGGGGAGCCTAGTCAGGAGACTCCCGGCCACAAGCCCCCACCCTGAGCCCTGTTCACCACTGCTGGTTCCCTCGGCCCCGGGACTCATGCTGGAACAAGCTCTGGCAAAGAAGCAGAACCCCGCCCTCAGTTTCCCCATTGGTGACTCAGGCTGTCCCAGGAGCTGCTGGGCTCAGCGCTGAGAGTACTGCTGAGGCCTGGGGCTCAGTGCTGGGGCTGTGTGGACAGAGGTCCACGCTTCAGCAGAGACTCAAATGAAGCGAAGGAGCAGGCAGATATTTGGGGAACAATGTCCCTGACAGAAAGGGGGGCCCCTATGGAGTGGCGACTAAACCCCATTGGACAGCTGAGAAAACTGAGAGCAGGAGGGGCCAGAGAATGGCATGACGTCCTCCACCTCTGGGCTGGGGTCAGGGGGGCCTCATCTCCCCTGCACACAGTTACCCAGATCCCCAGGTTCTCCTGGTATTGGGGCAGGAGGAGGCAGTCAGGGCACTGCCACCTGTGGGCAAACACCACACTCTTCGCCCCAGGGTCCGAGCTGGCCTTGCCCTCTGTCTGGGGCTCCCAATCTGCTGGGGAGGCAGCCACCTATGACTCACACCCTTGTGATAACTGTTCCACCCAGACATGGTGATACATCAGCCAGCATCCTGGGAGCAGTCTTCCACATGAAGTAGCCAAGCAAGGAGATCACATGGAAGGTGTCTTGGATAGGGAACAGCTTGTGCAAAGGGCCCGGTGTCAGGACAAGAGGAGGCATGCAGCTTCAGACAGGAGGGACAGAGGCAGGTCCATTCCAGAATGACTTGTCAGGGCCACATGCCCAGCTGAGTGTGGATGGGGTCTCAGACCTGCCCCAGGCTGAGCATCCTGGCCAGGGCACCACTAAGGCCTAAGCTCCAGTCCCAGCTTCATTTCTTTCCACTGGGGACCTTGTACAAGTCATTTCACTCCCCGAGCCTTGCCTCCTCATCCCCCAAATGGGCTTGTTGGTAATAGCACCCTGAGGACCAAAGGAGACTGCTCACAGGATCTCCGCCACAGGCACTTGGCCCAGCACAGGGTCCCAGGGCCCCTGGGGGTGGAGAGCTCCTCACTCAGCCCAGATCACAGCACTAGCGTGAGGTGACAACAGGCAAACACAGTGTGGATGCTGAGGCCATGAAGCTCGTGCTGGGGTGGGAGCAGAGGAGGCGGCCAGAGAGATCCAGCCCCACTGCTCGTAGGAGCCAAGGGTAGAGGCCAGAGGTCAGCCACAATGGGCACACTGCATGGACACCTGCTGTCTGCCAGTGCCAGGCCAGGGCAGCTGGAGAACCCACCACACTGGCAGCCACTACAGGGGCATCCCAGGGCAGGCCATCAGGGACACCGGCCGTGACCCCTGTGGCAGTCAGTGGCCTTTGTTGCGCTGCCATCTGCTCCATTACTCAGATCTTTAGTATCTTTCGTGCCATGGTGGCTTCCCTGGGACTGCAGGAAACCATAAAGTTGCAGGGCATTTTATAGCATCGAACCAGGTCAGGGACCCCTCACTGACCCAGGAACCCGGTTCACCATCTATGCAACGGGGTTCTGGCCTCCTGCCCACCCTGCCACAGGTCAGAACCTGTCAAGGCTGAGTCTGCACAACAAGGTGCCTTCCCTCCTCCGCTCAATTCAGCATTTTAGGGTTAGTCTTTCTTCAGTTTTAATCCATTTACTTTTACCCTTTATCCCTACTGTTAATATTTTTAAACTGTATTCAAACATTTCTTTTCTCTAATGTTGTTGATTAACTTTTACTCTCTGAGTTTTTTATTTTATTGCATTGTCTTTTGCTTTTGGTCACTTTTTATTCCTTAGAAAATTTTAGGTTGGCTTCAGGTCTCAGGTCTGGGCCAGGTCTTGCCCTCGCACTGGCTACCTCCTGGGGTCACCCACAGGCTGGGAGAGGGGAGCACCCAGGTGACAGGCCAGCCCCTTTGCCCAGGCTGCGGTGGGCAGGGGCCTGGGGGAGCAGGCCACAGCCATTCCCAGGTCTGGGTCTCTGGCTAGACAGAGGCAGGGACACAGAGATAGGCCCAGAAGGGAGGGAGCCAGAGAGGACACAGGAAGAGGCGCAGATAGAGGGGCAAAAGAGTGAAGGAGGGGCAGGCCACCCCCTGGGTTGGGGAACTGAGAGTGGTGTCTTCCTCCTTCGCTTGGGAACGCTGGGCTTGGGCTCTGGACTGGATGACTCATGGCCGGCTGCTGGCTCCTGTCCACACCCCTCACACGGGCCCACAGTGGGCCTAGCTGACCTGACCATTCCCAGGTGCGCTCACACTGCCCCATTGTTCGGAGGTCCAGTGAGGAGAAGAGTCTGGCGGTAGGCCTGGGTTGGCGGGAAAGGGGCCCAGCCCCCAGCCTCCCCTGTTCCTCCCAGTGCAGTCTGTGCCCAGCCCTTGACAGACACGGCAGGGGGCAGGGGACAGGAGGAGGTCTCCACCCAGCCATCCTGCTCACTGTCCCCTTTCCAAGGCCAATCGTCCTGTGAGATCCTGTACCCCACCCCCTCACTCTGAGCCCCTGTCCCAGCCACAGGAGAGAACACTCTCAAAGGCAACTGTGCTCAGCCTCGAGTTCAAGGGTCTCATCCAGTTGGTGCTCAACCACGCTGGACACCTCACACATCCTTCCCCAATAGCCTCATACTGTCCCCACCTGACAAACTCCTGCCTGGTCTTCGGCCCCAACTCATGTCACTCCAAGACATCCTTGATGCCCCATAGTCAGGCCAGGTAGTGGTGCCTTAGGAGTCCCCAGGCAGTCTAGGGGGTCCCAAAGCCCAGTGCACTGCTGAAGAAGGCCTCTGGTGGAAGCTTATCCCCACTGCTCCCCGCTGGGGACTCTAGGCTGGGCTCCTGCTCCAAGGGGTGGATGGCTGCAGTCAGGGCGCCTGGCCACCAAAGCTTCAGCCCTGTGGGAGCCCCATGGCCTGAGCTCTCCCATCTGCCCAGCCTGCTCACACCCCAGCCCTGGCACAGGAGCCTTAGAAGGCTTCACCAGACCTCCCACAGGCAAAGTGCCTGCCTGGCCCTGCCGTCTGCCCCACAGGGCCATCATGGACAGGGCAAACACTCTCATCTAACTCTTGTCCTAACTGAGGCTCCCAGAGGTAAGGTGGCTTCTGGTGGTCAGCAGAGCCAGGAACCAAGCTCCTGAGTGCCAGCCCTGAAGGCCGCCTCCTGGCTGAGGACCTGTCATGGGGCTGGGGCAGCCTGCACTGGGTTGGGGAGGGGGCACGGCTCAGTGGACACTATGGGGACACCCTCCCCCTGCCCAGGGAGACAGCCATGGGGTCACACCACTGTCAGCCAGAAGAGTCAGCAAAGAAGACCGGGGTGGGGGAGGCAGAATCAGTACTACCAGACCCCAGGGCTATCCCAGTCTCACCAGGTCTGCCTCTCCTCCAGCCCCAGTGGCCCCTCAATGGGGGTCACTGACTCCACCCTGGTCAGCTATCCCCTCCATACACCTAGCCCTCCTGCAGGTCCGACATGCTTGCTTCTGCCCAAGCCTCCTCACAGCCATTGCTGTGGGTGGGGGCGGGGGTGCTCTCCAAACCCCAGAGTAAGATTTGAAAACATAAACCAGCCCCTGTTTGAAACCTTCCCAGCCCCCTCTGCCTTCTCCCTGCCTCTCCTTCAAAGCCTCCATGCCAGCACACTGCTGGACCCCTCCGCCTGGCCCTCCTGCCCACTTCCTGCTCCCAGCCAAAGGAGGCCCCACCTTGGGTGCCCCACATGGCACCTCCTGCACCATTCTTGGGTGCTACCCACTGAAAGGGCCAGGACTGTGTCTGCTGCCTCACCCAGGGCTGCACCCTTCCCCACGGCCAGCCCCAGGCCCAGCACCTAGGAGGGCCCGGTGCAGGTCTGTAGTGGGTGGGTGAATCAACATGGAGGCTACTGGCCTGGGCCTGGAGTGGGGCCATCTCCTCCTGCCCCAAAACCTGCCCCATGTCCTTCCCAAGACCCAGCCCTGGAACAGCTGCCCCCTCAGTGCCTGGCTGGCAGGAACCTTGGGCTTGGGGCAGGGCCTCCTAGATCCTCCCAGGGGGAGAGAGACTCTTTCTCAACCCTCTTCCTTCCCCAGCGACTTCCTGCCCCCAGAGTGGGCACAGCCACCACCAACCACAGCACTTCACCCTCCTGGTCACATTCTCAAGACAATGGGAAGACTGATCTCATAGAGACCCTGCCCCAAGCAGCAAACCTTCCGAGGCCAGGCGCCCAGGACCCCAGGATGGGCTGGGGAACTCAGAGATGGGCTCTATCCCTTACTCCATTTTATAGCAAGTGCACACCAGGGCCACTGGAGCTGAGGTCTAGATGGACAGGAACCCAGGGCCTGCCCCCAGCCTGGGGCTCTCCCTGTACCCCTCCCCCAGGACAGGGACGGCTCCCCTGACAGTAGGACAGAAGCTCCTCTGGCAGCTGCAGGCCAGGATCTGGAACCAAACTGGGCCGGGTCTCAGTGAGGCCCCAAAAGGAAGTTATTCCAGAGAGACAGGGCAGGGGAGGCTGCTGGCAAGGAGCTGGCACTGGGGGTCCCAGCCCTGGCACATGCCAGGTAGCAAACTGTTGAGGTGAGGTCCCCTGGAGCAGTGTATCCTTCCCCCTGGGTGGGATTTGAGAGAGACTAGGAGGCAGAGGGGGAGGAGGACTTTGTGGTGGAGGAAGGGTGGCCAGTGTTGGACAGCACGGACTAGGTCCTGAGATAAGGTGGGGTGCAGGGTGGTGGGTGGTGATAGCCCCTGTTGGAGGCTGAGGCTCTACCCCAAGCACCATTGGCTCTGACAAGAGCTGGGTGGGTCAGCACAGAGGGCTTGGTGGCCTGACGCTGACTGTGGGGGCTCTGAGGCCCTCTGCTGCGTCCAGCTCACGGCCGAGTCACCAGCATTCATCCTGCCCAGCACTGTGCAGCCATCCTGCATTCCTAGAGGTTTCAGGCCAGATGGTGATGGCGATGAGAAGCCACCTCCTGTCTTGTGCTAAGGGGCAGGGGATGCGGCCACTCCACCCTCTGCTCACCGTGGTCAAACCCACCCGGCTGACCAGCCTGCCAGGCCCCGGCCCCCAGCACTGCATCTGCCCAGCCATCAGGGGATGCAGGGAGGCAGTGCCAGCCGCTCGCCCCTCCAGAAAGAGTCTTCCCTTTCTGGCCTCAAATAGGAGGAGAGGAAGCAGCTGGGATTAGGGAGGGACATGCTTCAGGAGACAAGGTGATGCTGAGTTTCTTGGCATGCCTCCCTCCAGCTCCTGTCCACTCAGGGCTCCCAGGCCCGCTTTTCTGGATCCTTCCCCTACTCTCCTACTGCTTGCAGATCCGACCTTGCCAGGCCTTGCCTTGGGGACTGGCTCCCTGGGACCTAAAGACCGGTTCCCCGCTGTGGCCAGCGGCTCAGGGGAGCCCAGGCTGACCCCAACCTTGACCCCAACACACGTCTCTAGGAAGGAACAGCCACAGAGAAAGGAACTGCTTCCATTTAGGGTGGGGCGCCACAGACACCTCACCTTAGTCCCCCTGTCTGACCCTTGAGGGCTGCGGCAGCTGGAGGCCACAGCAGGCCGGCCAGGACAGAGTGGGGAGGTGGGGGTGGGGTAGCGGATAAGGGGGATGGAAACCTGTGAGAGTCTGGACCATGATGGAAACCTGGAGAGTTTCGAGCAAGGCCACAGCACAACAACAACTCACTATTATCTGATTGGAAACTCCACCAACCTGGGCAGCGGAGGCCTTCCAGGATGACAGAGCGCATTTGACTCCGATGCTGAGCACAGAGTTAAACACAGGCAGGGAGCAACGACTACAAAGAGCGCCTGGCCCAGCCGCGGCCCTGCCAGCAGCCTGTAGAGTTCCGCCTGGTGCCACCCGCCTGCTGGAGCTTCAGGTCTGCAGGAGCTTCTGGGAGGCTCACAGTGGGACTGCCCACTGCAGGAGCCCACACTCGCCCTCACGGCACTGCTGAGCACGGGCGCTCAGATGGCCCTGTCCTTCATGAGTTCCCAGTAGGTCATGCAGGGGGAGGCAGACAGATAAACATGGTGACCAGGGAACAGGCTGAAGGCTTGGAGGAGGCATCCAGCTTGGGGGGTGGGGGAGGATCCTGAGCACCAAGCAGGACAGACATTTAGGCCTTTTATTAAACTGCTTCTGAGGGAGAGAGTGGCAGGGTGGGCCAGACAGGCTGAGCAGCTACCTGTGGGCGTCTGCCAGCAGGTCTTGCACTGCAGCCTGCAGGCCTGTCCTCTCCTGGGGCCCAGGCCTTGCCCAGGGCCTGGTACACAGGGCACCTGGCATGTATGAGAGGAGCAGAGGGCTGGGGGCAGCAGCTTTCTGAAGGTGGTGTACCACTGCCCCAGAGGCAGGGGCTGGAGTGGGGTGGCAAAGGCCCAGGCCCCAGGCCAGGGCCCCAAGTGGACTGTGCGTGCTGCCCCTGGCTCCCAAGGCTGTGCGGCCTAGTCAAGGCCCACCCCGGCATTCCAGGCCCCAGGCTGACCCCTGACCTCTCCCCACCTTGCTGGGGGCAGCCAGCAGTGAGGGCTAGGGGCTTGGCTGGCTCCTACCCCTGGCTCAGGGCAGTGGGCAGGATCCCGGGCAGCCCAGGGTTGTGAGGACACATGTCCCTCTAATGCCATGGAACAGGGTTGCTGGATTCCAAAATCCTCTCAGGCAAAGCTGGAGGAAATGCCCAAAATGGAGCCACAGGGTCTGTCCAAGGTCACGGACAGGGAGGCCCCAACCTGGGTCTGGGGCTGCAGCCTTGATGGGGCTCCTCACGGGGCTCAAGACGCCCACAGTGAGGGCTCCTCGGCCGCATCTCGTTTAATTTTCCCGAGGATACCATGAGTTAGAACTGTTTTTACCCTACTTCACACAGAGGGAGCTGAAGCCCAGAGAGTCACTCAGACATGAAGGGGATACAAGCTGCTGCTGCACTGGGAATGCGGCCCCTCTGCTTCCTGGGAGAAGCTCCGAGAAGCCTGCTGGGGCTGGCTCAGACCTTGTCTGTGGGGGAGCCCACCCCATCACAGCATGCATGCTGTCCCCTTGGGGCTGTCACCCATCAGCCTGGAAGACCCTGGGGTGGGGACCTCACCTCCCTTTGCAGGCATGAGTAGGCAGGGACACCACACCCCACCCAGCAGCCTGGAACGGGCGTCCCTGGCAGTGGACAGCCCCCACCCTGGGCTCAGTGAGCACACAATAAACATGATTCACAAGAAAGCAGAGGTCACTTCTCGGAATCAGACCGTGGCCGCAGGGGAGGGGATGTGGACACCAGGAGGGTGCCCTGCCAACTCCTCCAGCCACGACCTCCCCAGGCCACCGCCTCGGGCGACCGAGCCCACATCCTTCCGGGAGGCCAGCTGGCAAGGAGCGCTGGAACCTGCCGTAGCCAGCCCAGGTGGGCCAAGGGTCAGTCACCTCTGGACCTTGGGGTCCAGAGGCGCCAGTCCTGCCAGCAGGTTCCAGAATGGTCTGTGACCTGGGGCGGGGGCGGGCAGGGGCTGACCACTCAGGTGGCCTCAGAGCTGGAACCTCAGAAGTTCTGGTGCCTGGGGAGAAGGGAGGAGGTCAGGGGGACCTTGCCTCCCCTCCTGGGAGCCCATGCTGCCTCAAGCACCATGAAGCCCCCACCCGACAGAGCCCAACCTGAGCTTGCACTTCGCTCCTACAGCCCTTGGAGTTCAGGTGCAGCTCAGGAGCCTGGCCCCTGAGCCCAAATTCACCAGCGTGGCCCAAAGGGTCAGGAAGTGTAATTCACTGAGGAGGCTCAGGTCTCCTGGCCCGTGGCTGAGAGACAGCTCCATTCCTCTTGGCACCGTCCTGTCTGCCCTCCTGTGCACAGGACAAGGGGTGGTGAAGAGGGTGACCAGGCCGCGCTGCTGGGCCTGCCTGCCCGAGGCTACAAAGAGCCCGGAATGCTCCCCCCCACCTCTGGGACTTAGGCGGCCCACACATGCAACTGTCCCCAGCCCTTGGATGCCTGGTCAGGGCCACTGGAGAGACCCAGAGGCCTTCTAGAGAGAGGCCACCTCCCCAGGAAGGAGGATTTCAGCATCCTGAGGGCCCCCTCTCCCTGCCTCCCAGGCCCCTCCGCACTTTCGTCCACGGCCCCATCGATACCCTCACCTCATCCAGTGCATACCAGGCCACTCTGGTCAAACGGGTCTGCCACCTTCCCCACTGCCAGGCTTTGGCTCAGTCTGTCCCTACCTTCATGGCCATCTGCCACGGCTCAAAGAGTCCTCCTCCTGATCGCAAACCTTGCATTCACTGGCCACCTGTAGCCCACCTCCCTCGGCCAGGCTGCCTAGTGCTGGCCATGCTACATGGAGATATTAAAGAAACATATATGTGTGTGCTTGGGGTTTACTAAGGCCACCTAACAGCCAGCCAGTGAGGGGAGGGCAGGGCCTGCCACAGTCACCAACAGAGCTTCAAGGACAGAAGCCAGGAGGACTCAGGTGGCTCCTCCACCCCGGCTGCTCCTGACAGACTCAGGCTTTGCCATGAGACCCAAGCGGGCAGGCACCTGGGAGCCTGTCCTTTGCCCCAAGCCTCTCCAGGCCTGGTTCCACCCCTACCCACAAGCAGCAGTGGCCCAGCTGTCCCTGTTGTCCAGCACTGAGGGCTGGGGAAAGCACCTCCAGTGGCTCACAGGCACTGAACACAACCACATGCCACTAGCAGCCCCTTGGACATTTACAACCAAGGAGTTGTAGAGGTAGAAAGTGGTTCACTACCCCCAATTTACAGATGAGGCAACCGAGGCTCCTGGCCAAGATCACACAGCTGTTAAATGGTGGCAGCTGGATTCAAACCCAGGATCCAGCCCCTCTGTGGCCAAGGCTGGGCCACTCTGTCTCTCTGTGCTCCCTCAGGATTACCATCTGTAGGCCTGCATGCATGCATGCATGCGTGCATCCATGTTGGGGGAGGGATGGGGGGCTAACCCAGCACCTCCCTTTCCTCTGTCCACGTGAACAGGAAGGGCCAAGGTAGGTTTGGAGCCCGCTCACCCTCCTTCTATCTCTCCTAGGCTGGTCTCCTTGGTGGGTTCCTCCCTGACTCTGTAGGTCTGAAGGACTCCTCGAAAAGGCCAGGCCCACTGTCAGCATCCCTCTTTCCAGATGGCTGACAGAGACTGGACTGGGCCATCTACCTGTCTGTCCTTCTGCCTGCCACCTTTGGCCAGGGTGTGCCCTAACATTGGGCACAGAGCCAAGAAATGGAAGAGGGAGCAGGGGAAGGGAGTTTGAAAGAGTTCTCACCCCTTGAAGCCCCCATCCTGGCCTCTTGCCCCACCTGGAGTGGAGCCCTGGCTCCCAGGGGGGCCCCCTTCGTAGGTGTCCAGGGTAAAGGACACAGTAGGGGGAGAGCCAGGAGGTGATAGAGCCCAGCCTCTCCTCTGATCTTGCAGAGCCTGGGCTAGAGAGGGCAGGGGGCTGACCCAGGGTCACACTGAGTCAGGGCCAGGTTGGACTTGAACCTGGAATCCTGCTCCCACTCTAGGGCTTGCATGCCCCCTTGGACCTCAGACTGTTGTGAAAAAATTCTACAGGTTTCATCATCACCATCGCGGCATGTAACATTTCCTGAGCCCCCTTTGTGCTGGGGCCTGGTTACATGCCTCATCAACCAGATCACATGTGGGTCGTCCACACAGCTATCCCACATGGAGCCCTCGTGCCAGGCCAGGTCCACTTCTGAATGGCACTTTACTCAGCATGGCCATCAGATCAGCAGGCATGGACATCACCAGCGCTGATGGATGGGCAAACTGAGGCACAAAAAGAGGATGTGAGGCACTCAGGGTCACGTAGGGTGGCAGAGGGAGCGGGCTCCAGGCTGGCACACTGCAGCAAGGCTCAGGCCCTCTCAACACGCCAGAGGCAGACTGTCAGCACCACTTCACCAGAGGAAGCTAAGGCCCAGAGTAGCAGGAAAGTGCTGGGCTGCTGGGAGGGGCCGGGACCACATGTGGAATGAGCTATCCCCAACCCCCACCTCTCCCATCCACTTTGCGTCCTCTCTGACACTCACTGTTCCCCGAATAAGAGCCGCAGACTCCCCAGAGCCACGGGGCTATCAGTCACTCACACTTCAGTGTGAGTCAGCTCCAATGGGTGGCTTTTCTCCCACCTTCGTTGAGCGGGCTGAGAGAAGGAAAGTTTAGATTACCGGCAGGAGGTGGTAGCTAATTTCCCTCCTGAGCCTTCGGAGGCCCGGCCGGGTGAGTCGTGTAATTGGGGCCTGCGGCAGCCTGCGAGCCCGAGGGGCCTGGGGAAGCCGGGGCCAGAGGGACGAGAGGGACGCGGGAGAGACACGACGCCACCGCCTCCCCATCCCTAGGCCTCCTGGGTGCATCCCTGAACCCGCACGCTTCCTCAGGCAGTGGTGCCACCAGGCCCCCCGCGCGCCGCAGCTGAGTGCCCCGCGCCCGCCCTACGACGAGGACCCTGGCCCCGGAGAACCCGGCCAGCCTCGGGGAAGCGATCGCGCCCTGCCCGTCCGCGCCCCGCCGCCGTGCCTTACCCGCCGCGGCTCTGCTCCCGGCCGGCGGGCCCTGTGTCCCGGCGGCCAGGAGCTCGGCCCGCCGGGCCCGCCCCGCCCCTCCCTCCGGCCCCGCTCCCCCGCCCGCTTGTGCCCAGCACCCTCTCCCCCGGCCCCGGGCCCCGCCCCCGTCCTCCAGGCCCAGCCCCTTCCTGTCTGGCCCCTCCCCCGCGGGCCCAGCACCGCCTCCCCTGGCTCTCGACACCGTCTCCAAGTCCCCGGGCCCGCCTCCTCTAGACCCCAGTTCCCACCGGCTCCTCTGTCCTGCCGCAGGGCGTGGGCGCAGCTCGCAGGCCTCCGGGGTACAAAGTTGGGCGCGGGGCGGGGCCGGAGCCTCAGGATGCGGGGAGCTCCCACCCTTCCCCACCCCGGGTCCCGGGGAGGAGAAGGCGGGTGTCACCGTCTGCGCAGGGCACACAGTAGGTGCTCAGTAAATGCAGGTGAGTGATCGAACGAGCAGCATGTCTGTTCCTTGTCCGTGTCCCGCCCCGTGACAACCCGTGGCCCCAATGGAGAAGGCGCTGCCCCCGCAACCACATGATCCTATGGGAGATCAAGATTTGGCCACCCTGAAATCTCTCTCTTTACCTTGGTTGTTTTCTCTGAGGACGTTTGACCTCCAACCCCAGCCCTGCTTCCGGAGTCTAACTCGGGTCAAGAGATGCGGGGCAAGGGCACAGGATGAACCCCTCCCAGCAGCAGAGGGCTTGCTGGGAACCGGACCTCTGGAACCTTGCCTTTCTTTCAAAAGAGCCTCCAGGGCACTTTTCAGCCACTTCCAAATCCCGGTACAGCCCTTGGACCAGGTCTCAACTCCCATGGCGGGGGGTCTGGCTCCAACACTGCGAGGCCCAGAAAACAGAATGCTTTTTAGTTTGCCTCCTGGGAGGCTTCCAACCAACAAGGCTCCTCCCTACAGCCATGGGGAGTGGAGACACGAATCCAGCTAGATAACCCTGTTTAAGGGGGAGGGGCCTAAGGGGCAAGGGGGCTTGGCAGGTCTCCTAGGAGAAGGGGCTTTCTGGGAGGAAAGGGCTTCTTGGGAGAAACCCTAAGGGCCAGGTAGACGATGTGAGGAGTGGAGTTAGAGTGAAGATAGGGATAGGGAGCAAGGCCTGCAAGCTTGTTGATGAGTGGACCCTTCCAGGGAAGGGGTCCACTGCTTATGAGGTGGAGGAGGGGAGGCTCATCCCCATGAGCAGTGCGGTCTGGACCTCCAGTCCCAGAGCCTAGGAAGCTGTGAGCAGGGGAAGGGCGGGATCTGGCCAGTGGCCCAGAGGGGTGGGGGAGGACAGAAGGCTAGCCCAGCAGAGGCTAACCTTGTCCAGGTGAGAGGCCAAGGTTTGCCCCTCTGTGCTGCACTGGACATGAGGGGCCAGAGTCCAGCAGAGCAGCAATGGCTGGACTGGCTGCTGTGAACCAGGCAGGGGCATCCAGGGGCTGGTTTGTGTTATGCTGAGGCCAAGGTTCCTGAGGGCCTCAAGGAGCCATAGCCAGGCCAGGGCGGTACCCAGAGTTGCAGCTTGATAGAGCTTGGGCCACATCACTGTCCATCTGCCCGGAGCTGCCCAGCAACAGGTCCCAGGCCCCAGAAAGGGGAGACCTGGCTGCAAAACACACATCCCAGCTGGCGAGACACAGTCGGGGTCAGAGTAGTTAACCAGGGGTGGGGGAAAGCAGGAGAGGCTAGAAAACCAAGTGGCCAGGCCCTGAGTCCAGGCATGGGGGAAAGGCCCATGCCCACTGGGAAGAGACCAGGATCAAGGCAGGACCACTGGAGCAGAAGGGGCAAACCCAGGGGACAGGTGGCCGGAGGTGGGCGAGGCTATGGGAGAGTCTTCAGACAACAGGGCCTCAGTTTCCCCAACTGTAAAACAACAGGGGCCCATATACTGGAGAGATGGGAGGAGAAATTTGGGGGAGAATGGGAGCAAGCAGAGGGCCCAGTACCCCAGCCCTTCATCCCCCAGGGTTGACAGATACTTGCCCCATCTAACCAAGGCCACCCCTCACCCTGCCCCACCCACAGCCCAGGATGTGGGCTTGGACCCCAGAGATCCTGAAATCCTGCCACTCCCAGCCCACAGAAGCTGAAAGTGAAAGTGGCTGGGCTCAGCCACCATTAGCACCCCATATGGTCACCCCACTCGTAGAACAGGGCTGCACGTGGAAGAGGCTCAGTGCTGCTCAAGTGGGCCAGAGCTCCTGACGTAGTGCTCACTACCTTGGAGCTGGACACAGGAGTTCCCTGATGTCTGCTTCAGCAGACCAAATACAGACCCCGAGATGATGCAGGGAAATCCCACCCTTATGGCTCATGGGAGGGAGCAGATGGACACATGAGCAGACACCATCATGTCACTGTGAATGACCTCTTCCTTGAGTGGGTGGCCAGGGAGAGGGACAGAGACTGGGAATGGAGTGGACCAAAGCCAGACCTCTGTGCCTCCAGCCGAAGCATGACTGCAGAGCAGGGTGGGCAGGGGCTGGCTTCAGATGCCACGCTCTGCGGTGACAGACAGCAGACCAGGACCGAGAGGCCTCATCATCAGGGTTACTGCAGACAGTTTGGACAGATCAGAGAATTATCATCCAGGCATGCAAATCCACCTCTGTGTGCAGGGCATCTCAGCCAAATGGGGCACAGCGTGCAGCCTCTGCCGTGGAGAGAATCTGACCACTCACGTTGCTCCTGTCCTTCCTCACCAGTCCAACCCCAGGGCCTGTGGGGGGAGGGGACCCTGGTTGGGACCTCAGGGCAGCTCGGAGCAGCCTGTTGAGCCAGGACTTGCTGGAGGCAGAAGCCAGAGGAGCCGGGCACCCAGTGGTTCCCACAGGAGCTGGCAGGACAGGTGTGGGTGAGAGGGAGGGTCTCGCCTGCTGGGGAGGGTGTGCAGGCAGGCCCAGTGCTGAGGGTGAGCAGAGGTGAGGCAAGGACTTCTGGTTGGCCAGCGGAGAGGAGTGATCCGGCCTCCCCCGAGCGTGATTGTGTTGAAGGCCTGCACCACACTCACGGGTTGTTGGCCAAAGAGCAGGGCGGGTCCCCCTGCCACACTCATCACTAGGATTTCCTGGTCGCGGAACCACACCATCTGTCAGTTGCCATGCTTACAACTAGAAGTACTTACAACTAGGATATACAGCTATGCGCTGGGGCTTTGGGGAGAAAAAAAAAAAGAGGAAGATTGGCAACAGATGTTAGCTCAGGGCGAATCCTTCCCTGCAAAAAAAAAAAGTCTCAGGGCTTTAAGCGGCCCTGCGTGAATCTTGACCATGCCCAAAGTCACATCGCCAGCACCTATGTCTGCACTGACCACCAGGCTCACAATCCATGGCCCCCCTGCCGTCTCTCCCTGGGTGTCTCTAAACATCACAGGTTTAACGCATCCGAAAGCCAGCACCTCATTTCTCCAGCCTTCCCCGTCTCAGGCTGGCAATCTCAGAGCCCATCTTGATGCCTCTCCTCCTCTCACTCCATGCCTTGTCTGTCTGGGAGTCCTAGTGGCTCTGTCACCAGGAATCCTGCCCCTTCTTGGCCCCTCCCCACCCCATCCTCTCTCATCTGGTCTCCTGCTCCTGTCCTTGCCTGGCGGTGTCCATGGTCACACCAGAGGGATCCCGTCACAATGCCAGTCAGATCATGTCACTTCTCCACTCTGGAACCTCCCAGAGCAGATGCCCAAGTCCTCACCGTGGTCATGCGTCTATGCGATCCTGCTGTTCCCTCTCTGAGCTCCTCTCTCCCTGGTTCCCGCTTTGTGTTCACTGTGCTGGCCTCCTTGCTGCTCCTCCAACACACCAGGCACATTCCCACCTCAGGGCCTTTGCACTTGTTGTTCCCTCCTCCTAGATCACTCTTCCCCCAGATTTCTGTGTGGCTCACCTCCTCACTTCCCTTGGTCTCTGCTTCAGTATCACTTCATTAGACAGTTCTCTCCTGACTTCTCTTTTTAAAGCTTTCCACCATCCTCATGTTCCCTCCTCCCCCTGTCCTCCTCTGAACCCCTATATATACATTTTTTGTTAGGGTCAGGTACCCTCTGGAATGTCATCTCACAAGGCCAGGACTCACATGCCTGAGTCCCTGTTGCTTCCCCAGGGCCTCACTGCCTTCCTGGCACAGAGTAAATGCTCAATAAATGGTTGGTGAACAAATAGACAGAGGCCTCGAGGGGCGGCCCCAGGGAAAGGGCAGGTTTAGGCAGAGTAGCCCGTCTGGGTCCCTGTGTCCAGAGGACCCTGGAAGCATCAACCTTCTCACCCCTTCCAACCCCAGGAGTGGCCCTGTGGTGATACCAAGCACCCCCTCACCAGGCTGGCTGTGGGGAGAGGGGAAGGGGGCTCAGAACGCCTTGGCAGGCCTGTTCCTGGGCAGGACCAAGGCCACGGCCTACACCACTGTACCCTCTGGCAGCCTGCTTGCTCAGTTGGGGACCCCATCCCCTAGCCCCCTCCACGAGGAGGCCATTTGGAGCTGCCCTGGCCAGGGCCTCTGGCCACACAGCCCTGCAGGTGAGAGAGGGGGAGTGAGGTTGTGCAGGGCGCTGACTGCTGTGCTCTGGGGGAGCGGGGAAAGGAGGGCTGGGCCTCACACACAGGCAGCAGGCAGCTGCGGTGGCTCCAAGGACGGGGCCCAGGGTGTGTGTGCTCTGGCAGGGAGGACAGGCTGGGCAGGAATCCCGGCCATTCCCGAATCCCACGCCCGGCCTCGAGTGCTCTCTCCTGCTGCCTTGCCCTGAGTGGGTGGTGGGGGTGTTTTTTCCTTTGCTGGAACCAAGGGGAGAGCAGCAGAGTGGGAGCTGGGGCCAGAGGGTGGCAGTGGAGGATGGCTCTCAGGACACCTGTATACTGGGCTAGAGATGGGGAGTCGTCCAGACTCCAAGCCAGAGCGCCTGCATCTGGTTTCCCCTCTGCCACCCAACCCTCTTACATCCTTCCTGGGAGAGCCAGCTCAGTATCACTGCCCCAGGAGGCCGCCGGGTCCCCCAACACTCCTGCCCTGACACCCACCTTCGTCCCAGCCTCACCCACCACACTGCACAGAACTTGCCGGACTTCCTCACCACCCTTCCCTGCAGGCTGGGGCTCCTGAGGGCAGGACCCTGTACACGAGCTCTGGGTCCCAGTATTGTCCAGCAGAGGGCTCTGCTCAGAGGCTGCCCTCAGTGGGTGGCCCCAGTCTGTGGGCTTCTGGCTGGGTTGCTCACTGTGAGTGCCTGGAGGCCAGGGCCTGTGTCTGGCTTGCCCCGCTGCCCTTTGTGCCTGGTACAGGCCTGGCTTGAGTGTGTGGGTCAGTGCCTGCTCCCTTCTCAGCCAGCCAGAGAGAGGGTATAGGTTGACTAAGTCAGAGGAGGCTTTCTGGGGACGGTGGGACCGAGCTGGCTCTGATGACCTGGGAGGGCTCTCCTCGCAGGGGCATAGCCTGTGCACAGCCCTGGAGGGCAGAAGGAAAATGGGGTCCTGGGGCTGTGAGGCCAACTCAAGGGCCAGCCAGTGCTCCCCCGCCCGGCCACTTCCCCCTCCCCAAATGGGCTGCACCCTGACTGCCGGCCGCCATCAGCACCTCCAAGCCGGGGTCAGCTGCTGCCTTCGCCCTCTGAGTGGTTTGTTTGGGCAAATTTTCTACATAGAGTAACAGGGTCAGGCAGGCCCCACTAGAAAGTTCTATTTTAAAACACCAACCCCGTGGGTGGAGGACACAGGGCCCACGCACACACTCGTGTTTCTATTTTTACATCCAAACATGCCTGCTCTCAGCCCCCGGAGCCTGATTTGGAACTTGAAAGCAGCCCGTTCTATTCTGGGTCCCACTTCCGGCCTGTGGTGCGAAGGAGGTGGGCGTTTGTACACACGGAACCTTCTCTGCCTCCTCCCTGCTGAGCTCTCCCCGGTTCTGCAGCCTCTACCATGCAGTCCACGTGACCTCCAGGAAGGCCCTGGAGTCAGGGGAAGCCCGTGTGGGGCTTGGGAAGGGGAAGCTGTGGCCCTCAGGACCTGAAGGCCTCACGTCACCTTGAGAGAGGCCCCACCTACTACTCCACCCCAGAGTCAGGGGGCAGCGGCCCTTCATCAGCCAGTGCTGGACACTGGGACGAGGTGCATGAGATGAAAGGGTGTGAGGCGGCCTGTGCGCCTGTGAATCCCTCCTTGACCAGAGGAGGGAGGAATGAGGGGGATCCTGGGAGGGATACTGGGAGATGGGACCACCAGGAAAGATTCAGCTCCCCCAGGCCTGCCCTCCAGGCCTCTGGCGAGACGGGGCTGCCTCGGCAGGAGTGAGTGAGGGAGTTGCCCCACTAGGCTCCCAGAACTCCCCACAGGGCTGGGCCTCTCACGTGTTCTGGGTGAGTCTCACCAGACCTTCAGCTCCTGCCCAGCCCAGGGTCCCAGGGTCAGTACCCCAGGGGACCACTCCCTTCCCCCTTCCACTTGTCCATCCTCACATGTGAACTTTGGCCTCAATTCCCACTCCCACGGTGGGCAGCTCTAAGGCCCACCAGCTGCTGCCCTAGGTACACCCCCCTTCCAAATGTGCCATCCTCTGACCAATCAGCCGAACTCGTGAATTGCACCCTGACGCCGTGATGCCCTCCTGTGCTCCTATCCCCACCCAGGCTGACCTGGAGCCTGGTGTGCCCCAACCTCAGTACCGAGCCCGGCACCCACCACAGTATTCAGAATGGCCCAGGTCCATCATGCCCTGCTTCTGAGTCCCCTGTCTGCACCGCCCTTCCTCAGCCTCTGACAGTGGGTGGGACTGGGAGAAGATGAGCACTGCACAGCCCAGAGCTGGCCTTGAGGGTTAGGAGGAGATATAGGCCTTGGGTGGTGGAGGAAGGGGGCAGAATCTGCCTGACAAAGACTCTAAGAGCAGAGATGTTTCCATCTCCCAGGGAAGCTGGGATTAGCATGTGAGGAAGGCCAGGAGGGGAGTGAGGAGGGGGGCTTGCTGGAGGTGTGGCTAAACCAGGCCCAGTCAGGGGGTGCACCATGACCTTCCCTGAGCACCTGCTGTGCCAGGTCCTTTCACATCCCTTACCCCATCTCATCCCGCAGCCACTGTGAGACAGCAGTGAGCCCCATTTTCAGATGAGAACACTGGGACTCTGAGAAGGGAAGCTCATGTCGGGGCGCCCAGGAAGTCTGGCTGCAGAGACTATGGGCAGTTCCCACTGAACCACACAGAAACACAGGGTTCCTTTTTTTTTTTCCGTTTCATATTGCAAAAAATTAAGGGCAAAGTCATGTCTGCTTATCTCAACTCATCTGCTAATAGTGTTGAAATGCTTGGCTAACCATTAGAGGGAGAGAAATAAGTTTCAGTCAGATCAAAGACTTAAAATGTGAAAAAAAGAACCCAAAAGCATATTAAAAGAAAATGTAGGGCCGGCCCCGTGGCTTGGTGGTTAAGTGAGCGCGCTCCACTGCTGGCGACCCGGGTTCGGATCCCGGGCTCGCACCAACGCGCTGCTTCTCTGGCCATGCTGAGGCCGCGTCCCACATACAGCAACTAGAAGGATGTGCAGCTATGACACACAACTATCTACTGGGGCTTTGGGGGAAAAAATAAATAAATAAAATCTTTAAAAAAAAAAAAATGTAGATAATTCTATACTATGGAGATGAGGCAGGCTTTCTAGGCACAATACCAAGCATAAAATGACCAGCTTTTGAGTATAAAGGAAAGAGCCAGTAGATACGGCAACATATAAGTGACCCCAAAAAGGGGACTATCAAAAAACGCCATAAACAAAATTGAAAGGAAAACCACAAACTGGGAATGAATATGTGCAAAATACATGCATTAACAAGGGGTAAATATAAAAAGGATTTTTATAAGTTATTTACAAGTCTCTACCTTTAGTTGAAAATGGGCACAAACAACGATTCACAAAAAAGAACTGTATGCGTAGGGGCTGGCCCAGTGGCGTGGTGGTTAACTTCACGTGCTCTGCTTTGGCGGCCTGGGGTTCGCCGGCTTGGATCCCGGGTGCAGACCTACACACCACTCATCAAGCCACGCTCCAGCAGCATCCCATATATAAAGTAGAGGAAGATTGGCACAGATGTTCACTCAGCAACAATCTTCCTCAAGCGAAAACACGAGGATTGGCAACAGATGTTAGCTCAGGTCCAGTCCTCCTCACACACACACACACAGAAAGAACCATATGTGACTAATGAGAAGTTTAAACATGTTCTACCTCACTAGTAAATAAATAAATACAAATGAGAACAATGAGATAGCGTTTTTTGCTTATGGGAGATAAACTGTTGTGTGGCAACCCAATATCTGACAGCAGGTGAAAGCAGCATTTTGTTGCTACCCATGCATGTATTTACTTATTATGAGGAGAATCTTTTTTTTTTTTTAAGATTTTATTTATTTATTTTTTCCCCCAAAGCCCCAGTAGATAGTTGTATGTCATAGCTGCACAACCTTCTAGTTGCTGTATGTGGGACGCGGCCTCAGCATGGCCGGAGAAGCGGTGCGTCGGTGCGCGCCTGGGATCCGAACCCAGGGCCGCCAGCAGCGGAGCGCGCGCACTTAACCACTAAGCCACGGAGCCGGCCCCTATGAGGAGAATCTATATTCACTTTTTCTGGGGCTGCACAAAAATTAGTTGATCCTGAGGCACAAGTTTACATCCTGCCAATTTACCAACAAGATAAAATTGGGCACGTAATTCGTTTCAGTGTGTGTTTTAAATTTAGTTTCTACTCATTATCACAGTTATACACGCACGTAATTTAAGAGTTACGTAGTTTTACAAGCCTTCTTACAAAACACAGCAGCCCCCCACCCCTCATTTTCTGTCACAACTTTTAGCTCATTATTTTGGTTTCACCTCCATATCACCAAACAACACACTTATATTTCTACTTCCTGACCTCCGATGTCATTAGATCATCATTTTGTTTCAGTCGAGAGTCATGGTTGACATCATTATGATCCTGCACAAACACTATTCATGTCTGAGCTATGTAATGTATCATGATAACTTTTCCTTTCTTGCTCAACTTCTTGCTTCCCCTGGAGTTAATATCATCTTCTTAATTTTGCTTAATTTCTCATTACTAATTCAACTCCAAATTCTGCCAGATGTCCAGATCTCCCCCAAGGCATCCCGGTGTATCAGGTATTCTATCAACTCAAAATAGACTCTGCTTTCTAGGCTGGGGCACAGCCTTCACCCTGGGATCTGTCTTCACCAGCACCCCGAAGTTCCCTTCATCGTTCTTTCTGCTGCAGGATCCCCTGCTTCCTGCATCCCACGACTTCCTCTTTCTTGGTTTCCTCCCTCCGTTTGGTGGAACACACCCTCAAGTAGCTTCCTGAGAAAGGATGCAGAGACATAAATTTTTCGAGGCCTTATCATTCTGAAAATATCTTTCTTCTACCTTCACTCTTGATTAATAGTTTGGCTGAGAATAAAATTCTGGCTTAGAAAGCATTTAACTTCAGAATTTTGAGAACTTTTATTCCGGCTTTTTTCTAGAACTTTTATTCCAGTTGTTTTCCAGCTTTGAGTTTTGCTGTTGAGGATCCTGAAGCCGTTCTGATCCTAGTCATTTGTGCATTACCTCTTGTGTCTCTCTGGACGCTGGTAGGGTCTTTCTTTTGTCTCCAGTCTTCTGAAAGTCCCCTTTGACGTGCCTTTAGCGGCATCTATTTCCGTGCCTGGATTTGAGCATTCAGTGGATCCTTTCAATCTGGAAACTCAGGTTTAATTTCTGTGAAATTTTTTGAATTATCTCCTTGATTATTTGCTTCCTTCCTGTTCTCTTTCTAGAACTCTGATTATGTTGATGTCAGACCTCTGAGAGTGGTTCTCTAATACTTTCCTTTTTTTCAACTTTTTGCTCTACTTTCTGCAAGATTTCCTCAATCTTATCTTTCAACTCTTCTACTGAGTTTTCAGTTTCCATGATCATATTTTTAATTTCCAAGAACTCCTTATATTCTGCAGATGTTCCTTCTTTATAGCCCCCAGTTCTCGTTTCATGAATACAAAATTTCTTAGGATATTAACGATGGTTTTTCTAAGTCATCTTCTCCCAGCACAGTCCCTGTTTCCTTCTAGCTGCCCTTTTCCTGTTTCTTTTGTCTCCGTCTTCCACGTTACAGGTGTCCCTCAGACATCTGGTCACCCTGGGTGACTGCTCAGGTTGGATAGTGGGACTTGGGAGCAGGGCTTGTTGACTGTAAGCTTTACCATGTAGTGACCTGGCAGGAAACTGCCCCCAGGATCTCCTGGCTGATCAGATTCCTGGAGAAAACCCATCTGCCATCCTGCCTGGAGGGGAGAGGCCCGGCTGCCACTGTTCTGGGTGCTGAGAGTGGGTGGGTGGGACAAGGCTGGGTGCTCAGCATTATGTAGATGTATACTGGACCCTCCATCCCCTCTGTGCCTGGGGTCCACCAGTCCAGAGACCCGCTGTCCGGCCCACTGAGGGAAGAAGCCTGCAGTGTGTGGCCTGGTGGGGGAGGTCCAGAGGCCCAGCTGTGGGCGGGGGCTACGGAAGGATCTGGTTCTCCGCCATATTTCCAGCCAGCCCTGCTCATTTTCACTCTGCTGTAGTCGCACTTCTTGAGGTCCCTGGAGCCATCAGCTCCTGAGCCTTTCAGAGGGGAATATGAAGCCCTGGGGTCAGGGGACCTGGTGAGCCCCGCCTCTGCCCTGAGGCCACCAAGGCTGGAGTGAGCCGCTCCCTCTGAGCCCTAACTTCCCCATGCGTTCGGTGAGGACTGCATGTTCCCTGGGCTCTTCCCACTGAAGGGACTTTACAGGGGGGAGGAGCTTCCCTGGGGCCTCAGCAAACCCCTGAGGAGCCTAGCCGGCTGCAGGGACTTGACTCACCACCCTAAGAGCTTCACTCCTTGGGGTTGTCTGTCCTCGGCAGTCTCTGTCTTCAGAAATCTCCTTGTTAGAAATAACTGCAAGCAGCATTAAGCTTTAACACCAAGCATCTTAACTCGCAGATAATACTTTAGCTGTCACCCGGCACCTGAGCTGACAGGTATCAGCTTGGTTATCTATCAGCTGACACGTCAAATATCAGTTAATACTCTCACTGATAGCCGAGAAGAGAGTTCTGTCTGGGAATGAAATATAGACAGTCCTCTGTGTGTGTGTGAGGGGGTGACTCCTCGGAGGAGGAAAACGGCCCCCACAAGGAATGGGAGGTGCCAAAGACCCAAGAGAGCCAACCTTAACTGCATAGCCTGGGGACCATGAGGCTGGGGACTCCGGTGGGCATCACCCTCACGGGTGAGGTCACCTCCACCTTATGGGCACATTAGCCTCATCCAGATGGGGTAGCCTCTCTGGGATCAGGGACCATGGCCCATGCTAGCCACATTGTGTGTGTTCCATACAAATGTGGTGTTTTTCTGGTGAGAAAGATTGGCCCGGAGCTAAGATCTGTTGCCAATCCTCCCCTTTTTGCTTGAGGAAGATTGTCACTGAGCTAACATCTGTACCAATCTTCCTCTACTTTATATATGGGACACCACCATGGCATGGTTCGATGAGTGGTGCGTAGGTCTGCGCCTGGGATCTGAACCTGCAAACTCTGGGCTGCCGAAGCGGAGTGCGCGAACTTAACCACCATGCCACCGGCCCGGCCCCACAAATGTGTTTAATAAACAATAAAAGCAGGTGCACACGGCTTCTCTCCATTGAACAGATGCGAACACTGAGGGCAGAGATTTGTCAAGGCTTCCCCTCCAGGGCTGCGCTGGCTTCCTGCCCTGCCAGTCCTCAGCTGCTGTGCTCCAAACCCACCCACCACTGGAATTTGCCAAAGATGCCCAGGCTGCAAGTGCCCCCACTGGGGTCCTCAATTCTCCCAGCCCTTGGGACCCTGGCTGGGAGAGCCCTGCCTTGCTGACCCCCATAGAAGATTGCCATTGCCCAGGGCTGGAAGAGGAGACTAAGGGTCCCAGGGGCTGGCTGCTTGGCACAAGGCAGGGCTATCCAGTACCCTCTGCTCCCATAGAAAGGCTCAGAACCTTCTAGAATCCTCTCTCTGGGGCTGGAGGGTCTGGGAAGATGTCCCAGCACTAAATATAAATATGTCTGGGAAATGGAGCAAGATGGAGAAAAATGATGTTCCCAGAAGCACTCTCGGGATGTAATGTATGTGGTGGGCATGGGGGCCTGCAGGACTGGGCTAGGAGGCTGGCTGGGAAGAAGGCAGCAGGAGGGGGCAAGCCGCACCTTCACTGGGCTGCTCCCCCAGAGCTGAGGCGGGGAGTACCCTGCTATCCTCCAGCCCAGGGATGCCTATCACACTGGCTGGGCAGGATGAAAATGGAGGGGGCCCTAAACCTGAGGGCCCTGACCCCCCTGGCCCAGCTGAGGTCTTGCCTGAGCCTGCCTGAGCTCTGGAGACTGGCAAGGGGCGTGGCTGTCCAGACCCTCTCCTGGCCCCTCACCCCCAGCCACCCTTGGAGACTGGGGGTCCCAGCTCAGCCTCGTCGAATCATTTATTCACTCACGCATGCCACATATATTACTAAACACCTAAACATTCATTCATTCCTTCCTTCATTCCACAAACCTTGGCCGAGAGCCTCCCATATGCAGCACCACACCAGGCTCTGGGCTGCCATGGTGAGCAGGCAGGCAAGATCTCTGCCCTCTCCACCCCGCCTGCCCCATCCCAGGTGAGGGCAGCACCACCCTCCTCCTTGCTCAGGCCCATCACCACAGGCCCTCCTCGACTTTCACACCCTGCCTCAGTCTGTGTGCAATTCCTGTGGCTGCCGTAACAATTACGTCAAACTCAGTGTCTTAAAACAACACAAAATTATTCTCTTACAGTTCTGGAGGTCAGAAGTCTGACACGGGTCTCACTGAGCTAAAATCAAGGTGTCTGCAGGGCCACATTCCTTCTGGAGGCTCTGAGGGGACAACCCATTTCCTTGCCTTTCCCTGCTTCTAGAAACCGCCTCATTCCTTGGCTCATGGGCCTCTTCCTCCATCCTCAAAGCCAGAAACAGCAGGTCAACTCCTCATGTCGCCTCACTTTGGCCTCCTCTTCCACACTGAGGGACCCTTGTGATTACATTGGGCCCCCTTGATAATCGAGGATCATCTCCCTATTTTAAGGTGAGCTGATTAGCAACTTCAATTCATCTGCAACCTTTATACCCCCTTGCCATGTAAGGTAACATATTCGCAGGTTCTGGGGATTAGGACGTGGATGTCTTTGGGAGGTTATTATTCTGCCAACCACATGATCTATCAGGAAATCTTGTTGGCTCTACCTTCAGAAGCTCTCCAGAATCTTCTGGGTTCTCACCATCTCCATGCCCACCACTGTAGGCCGAGCCACCATCATCTCTTTCCTGGATATCTGCAGGAACCTCCAAATGGAACCTCATCTCCCCAGAGCCCTGTAAGGCTCCACATTTTACTCCAAGGAAAAGCCAGAGTCCCCAGGGTGGTCTGCAAAGCCTCCACAACCTGGGCCCCGTTTCCTCTCTACTTCTCTGTCTTCTCCTTCTACCCTACCCACACTGCTTCTGCTGCACGGGTCTCTTTTCTGTTCCCTAAACAGGCGGACACACCCCTGCCTCTGGGCCTTTCCATGTCTGTTCTTTCTGCCTGGAACACTCTTCCCCCAGAAATCTGCATTTCTCGCTCCTTCACCTCCTGCAAGTCTTTGCTCAAAAGTACTACTTAACGCTGCCACCTGACTCTGTCCCAGCACTGCCAACCCTCTTAGCCTGCCACTGCAGGAGCAAGTTCTCCAAAAACAGATCGTGCAGTGAGACAGTAGCGCTGGGCCTGTCAAGGCCTGGGTAGCAATTCTTCCTGCTCCTCTCTCTCCTCCTTTAGCTTAGCCACCACTGAGCTTGGGCACTCAGAACAAAGCCTTCTCCCGTGGTATGGCTGGGGTGCTATCAGCAGCAGAGCGTCATGGAAGTAAAAGATCCTGGGCTGTGGGAGGAGAGAGAAGAGCTGAGGGGAGGGAAGTGTCAGATGCATCTCCAGCCAGTCTGCCCAGGGGAGATCCACAGTCCACATGTCTAAATATTCCAGAGCTGCCCATCAAGCTCTAAGCCATGAAATAGACATGCTCTCTCCTTGTTCATTGGCAAGTACACCTCGCAGCACCTGGAAGGCCAGGTCTGGGGGTTCACAGTCTCAGGCTCTCCTGAGTTGTTTGTGTGAACCACGGGAGAGTTGGCCTTGGCCTCTGTTCTGAGACCTCAACCTCTCCCCTATGCCCCCCACCCAGGTGTCCACCCTAGCTCACTATCCAATTCTGTCTACATCTCACCAGGGCCGCACACACCAGCGGCACAATCTGACCTCAGGGAGAGAGAGCTGAGGACAAAGCCTTCCCAGGGCCAGTTGCCCAGGGAATTCCAGGTCCTGGCCCCCAAAGTCTGGTCTAGAACTGGGGCATAGGCTCTGGGTGGCCATAGGGGCTCCTCTTCTATAGGGAGGGTATGGGCAGAGGAAGGCAGAGTGGAGTCCAGGGCAGGGGACACCTGCAATCAGGAGGATGAGGTTCATCACCATGGAGACCAGTCAACACCAACCAGCACAGTCAAGGACCCCACCATGGCCAAAGACCCCCCTTCCCAAAGCCATGGGACTTGTGAGCTCCCCCTTCTAGTCCACCTGGACATCATGTTAGGGAGCGAAGCAGGAGAGGGGAGATGATGTTCGAACGCCTGTTTCCTCTGAATACCTCCTTAGGGCCATGGAGACGTGAGGAGAGGCTCTGGGCCAGCAGGAGCAGGCTGCGTGTGTCCAGAAACAGCCAGGAGTTGGGGCACCTGCACCCAGCGTTCAGTGACCGGGGGGGCCCAGGCACCCAGTGTTCAGGCAAGGCATGCTCAGGTGCAGGGTGAGGGTGGGGTTCGTGCGCACTCTGGGTCTTGCCTGAGGCTCTAGTCCCCAAGCCGGTCGGGCCCCTGGAAGTGCCGAGCCACATCGCCCCCTTGTGGACACTCACGGGGAAGGCCCCTTCCCCATGCCCTTTTCTTGGTGTCAGACGTCCTGGGCTCTGCCCATGAGCCAAGCTGCCCTGAGGTGCCTGCGCCCAGCAGGAATTGAATGTGAACGCTGCAAAATTTGCATTTTGATCACTCAGTCAAGAAATGATTGTAGGTGCCAAGTCAGGGGTCCTTTCTCCAGGTAGGCTAATGGTGGCCGTTGGGCACTGTGGCAGTGTGGCCAGAGGTCTGCTAGCAGGAGGGCCCTCCTGGGGCCTGCACCCACCTGGCGGGTCCTGTGCGGGCTGCTTCTCTGCTCTCAGTGGCTCTGGCTCTCCCTGCTGCTGAGTTTCCACTGCTCACAGCCCCTGCACTCGGCCCCACGCCCACCGATGAGGAGAGGGTGTGAGGTCAGAGAGGGCTATGTGAATAGAGAGGACAGTGGGGACAGAGGTGGCCATGGGGACACAAGCAAGGGGCCACCTCTGGCTCATACCACACAATGATGTAGGCCACGTGGGGCAGCTGGAATTGCATTGTTTGAACATGGCCTCACCCACCCAGCCTCAGGGTCCTAAACTCTTAAATGGGTCCAGAATTTTCTCTCCCTTGCCTGCCTCTCAGAGGCAAATGTGATGGTGGCTGCAAGCTGCTCGAATACACCACTGGGGCCTTCTCGGTTTTCTTTCCCATCCTGTCCTGCTTCCCAAGGGTTCTGCAGTGTGAATGTTTTCCTTCCATCAGCTGGACAAGGAGAAGTTGGTTGCCTTAGATCCCCCTGCACAGGAGCTGTGAGTGAGGCTGAGTGGTGCCCCCTGTGTGCGCACAGCATGCAGAGGACTTTGGAGAAGACTGGCCTGGTGTCCACAGGCTGGGCACAGGATGGGGACATTCAGGGCTCAGTCTGTCCTGGTCCTTCTCTGCTCTCCCCTGCTTGCTCCACTCCAGCTGGCCCAGCCTCCTCCAAGGTTCTTGACCCGGCCCAGCACTTGTCCCTGGGTCCTTCCCCTGGCTGTTCCCTCCACCTAGGAGGTTCTTTCCTCAGACACCTGCTCGGCTCCCTCCTCCTTTCTGGTGTCTAGTCACAGGTCACTTGTCTTTCCTGACCTGTCTGGATGAAAGACAGGGAGAGTGATGGGATCTGAGCTGGGAGCCCTGGTGGTGGTCAGAGAAGGCACCTGAAGGAGGAGGGGACATGGAAGGATGAGTCGGGGTTGGGGGATTTGCCCTTCCATCATGCTGCCCTGACTGAGCCTCCCATGCCCTGCCTGCCCCTGGTGGCCTCATACCTCCCTGCTGAGCTGGACCTCAGGGAGCAGAAGGTGGGTGTGTGCCAGGTGGGAGCCCCATGGAGAGCTGCAGGGGATGGAGAGGAGACGGGGATGGGGGAGGCATGGACACTGGGCCTGGGAGGGGCCTGCTGGGCACCTCAGGGCCTCTCTTCTGGGAGCTGACCCAGCATAGTCTGTTAAGTGACCACCATGGTGTCTGCCTGTGAGCCCCACCTCCTGGGTGCACTAACCCTCCCCATGCACCGCCTGATCCCAGGGTGTTCTGTGCCCACCCCACATTCTCTGCCACCTTCTGGTGAGCAAAGGCCCCATTCATTGGGGCAAAACAGCAAACAAAGCCAGTAACACTGATGCCCGAGGTCCCTCTGGGCCTGGTGGAGGCCAGTTCCTTTTTCAGAATCACACCCTGTGAGGTGGGCACAGGGTCCCTGGCACCCAGAGGTGTGCAGAGAGCTGTGGGCTGAGGAAAGACGGCCTCCTCCAGGACACTGGACGATGTGAGGGCTCCTGAGCTGTCACTTTCAGCAGAGGTTTTGACACAGCAGGGAAGATGGCACACCCAGGAGATGGGGCTCACAGGTGATCACAGAGCAGACTGTGCCGGGTCAGCTTCTGGTGTCTGCTGGCTTCCTTGGTTTGTAGCCGCATCACTCTATGACTCTGGCTTCTCATGGCCTTCTCTGTGTCTGTGTCCTCTTTTCTGTCTCTTATGAGGACACTTGTCATTGGATTTAGGGCCCACTCGTATAATCTAGGATGATCTCCTAATTTTGAGATCCTTAACTTAAATTACTTCTGCAAAGACTCTTTCCAAATAAGGTCACATTCATAGGTTCGTGGGGTTAGGATGTGGACATACCTTTTTGGGGGGCATCCTTCAACCCACTGCAGAAGGCGTCCACTTTGCTGCTCAGAGGATGCATCACATCATAGAGAACCCAGTGCTCACCAGGAAACCTGGGCGACGGGGGGCCACAACCTCACAGGAAAAACATTTCAGGCTGCAAGAGGACAGGGAGACAGGTGCAGAGGTAGCAAGGAGAAGCGCACCCGGTCACCAACCAAACACACAGGGCCCACGCCAGCCTGGCGCAGGTCGGGGGCAGCTGCCTGGGCCATCCCTAGGTCGTCAGCTGTACCACTCGGTTGCCCTAGGCTTGGTCCTCTCACTCTGCTGTTCAGGGTGACCCCACACTCAAGATAGCTGTTAGTTGTGCAAAAAGTAGAAGGAACAAGCATTCCAGGCGGAAGGAACAGTGGGTGCAAAGTCCTGAGGTGGGAAAGAACTTGGTGTTGCTAAAGGTGTCTCTCAGGTTGGCTGGTCCACCGTGAGGATGGGGAGAGGGTGCAGACACATCTGAGAGCAGGCAGGGTACAGCCTTTGTGGCTTCAGGCTGTGGGTGGGGCTCAGGCCTGCTCCACTGTCATTCCGGGATCAGAAGCTATCCAGGGCTTGCTCTTCTGTAGGCGGCAGCAGACAGGAGAAACACAGGAATCATCCAAGGCCTCGTTTTGCACGATCTCTGCTGACATCCACTGGCCGAGCTCAGTGCTGAGCGGGCAGGGACGTAGACCTGGCCTTCTCTAGTGCAGGTTCCCAAAATCACGTGGCAAAACAGCATGGTGAACGGTAGTGGAAAGCTGGGAGCAACAATCCATCCACCACAATCAGTAATACATGTTTGCTGCAAAAACCCCTGTTGTCAGGGTCCCTGGGACCACCCTCAGGCTCAGGGATTCACTAGAAGGACTCACAGAACTCAGGCCAGCTGTTATGCTCACAGTTACGATTTATTACAGAAAGGGATATGGATTAAAATCAGCAAAGGTAAAGGCACGTCCGGCAGGAGCCAGAGAGACCAGCCCCAGCTCCCAGGTGTCCTGTCCCAGTGGAGTTGATGGACAGCACTTACTGCTCCCAGCAACACCAAGTGACCATGCAGAGGAAAGGCTGCCAGCCAGGGCAGCTTCCCCAGGCCTGCCATAGGTGGGCTGCTGTGGCTGCTCTCGTTACTCAGTCTCCAGCCCCTTAGAGGTCAGGCTGATACATCATGTCCCATGCCCCTGCCGTAAATCACATTGTTAGCACAGACTATCTGGTGTGGCCCATGGCCTCCACGTAAGCGAGGATACTCTTATCAGGCAGGGTAGTCCAAGGGTTTAGGGGCTGTCTCCCAGGAGCTGGTCAAGGGCCAGTGCTTTCTTTGGAGTGTGCAGGGTTTGAACACACCACACCTGCAGATATAACCCTTTACTACACAAATCCAAACGCTACAGAGTTGCAGGACATGAGAATCCAATGCTCCGGTATCAGCTCCCGCCCAGCTTCCCGCTGGGCCCCGTTGGGGAGCAGGCTTTCTGTATCTTTGTTTCAGGTCAGCTGAGTAAGGACAATGGGTTGAAGACTGGGCTGGGAGGTTCTCCTGCCTAGCGGGTGAGGAGTGGGGAGAGGTCAGAGAAAGTGGCCACAGTGGGAGGCAGACCCACAGAGAGAGTAAGAAGGGTGGGTGGTGGCCAAGCCGCCCCTAAAAACGAGGGCTTTTTCCTTGACCTGGTGTTCTTTCTACTGCTCCTGTGCACCAGAAGCAAGGATGTCACAAAAAAGCAAATGGTGAAAAAAACATCCAGTGGAACAGCTCCACGTCTGTGCTGTCTTGGCCAGGAAGGTGCGGAGATGCTCAGTGGCAGAGTTCGCTTGTTCCGCCATTTGCCAGGGCAGGTGCAACAAACCACCTGCTCCAGGAGCAGGAATGGCTCATAGCCCAGGCTCTTGAGGACAACTCTGTCCACGAGTCCTTCTCAGAGTTCCACCTTTTCCCTCTTCCAAGGGCAGAGGCAACACATCTTCATATATCGAGAACCTTATAACAAAATAAAAAACCTCTTTGTGCCACTCAGCAGCATCCCCACTGTTATGGACTGAATTGTGTGTCCCCAAAATTCACATGTTGAAGCCATAACCCCTAATGTGATTGTATTTGGAGATGGAGCCTTTAAGGAGGTAATTAAGGTTAAATGAATTCATAAGGGTGGGACCCTAATCCCGTAGGATGGATGTCCTTAGAATAAGAGAGAGAAACACCAGGGAAGTGCATGCACAGAGAAAAGGCCACGTGAGGACACAGCGAGAAGGTGGCCCTTTGCAAGCCAAGGACAGAGGCCTCAGGAGAAAGCAACCTGCTGGCACCTTGAACTTCAACCTCCAGAACTGCGAGAAAATAAATGCCTGTTGTTTAAGCCCCTCAGTCTATGGCATTTTGTTATGGCAGCCTAGTTGACTAAGACATTCACTTTTCTGCAGCTGGGAATTTTGCTTGGTGAACACCCCAGGACCCACGGGAGGGAGAAGGGCTGGAGGGGGCATGACAGCAGGTATGTGCATGTGTGGGGGTGGTTGCTGGCATAAGCTGTGCCAGTGGCAACTTCATTGGCCACCATTCCATGGATGGGCTTGGCTCCCAGCCCCTCCACAGCCTCCTTCTTGGCACAGCTGCCTCCAGAGGTCGATCGCAGCAAGGGCTGAAGTCCCAGCATCCAGACAGAAGGGGAAGAAGTCCAGGAAAGGGCCACAGGTCCCAAAGGGACCTGAAGTAAGAGGCCAGGGGAGGGAGAACTTTGGAGGAATTCAGATTTGATAGTTTTCCATCAGAAGAGGAACCAGAGTTGAGGAAGCAGCCCATCCCCAGTCTCTGCTTTTACTCTCTACACCTCTCCCTCCTTCCATCCCCTCCTCCTCATTTATTCTCCAAGAACACACCTGGTCACCTCCACTGGAAACCCCACGGCTCTGCACTGTTCTTAGAATGAGACCCAACCTCTCTGTAGGGCCTGGAGTCCTCTCGATCTGGCCCCTCCTGCCTCCCTGCCGCTCTGCCGCACTCCAGGGTATCAGCCCCTGGAGCTCTCCTCAGGCCTGTCTGCATATTTCCCTCTGCTTGTGACTCACTTACTTAATTCTGTGCTTGGCTCCTTCTCATCCTTCGGGTTGGAGTTGAGATTGCCCTCCTCTCTGGTTGCCCTCCAGTTTCTCTTTCTTAGCCCCCTATTTGTTTCCTTCCATAATTTTTTCCCCTTCCTTTCCTATACAAAGTTTCTTTACTTTGCAGTGATTCTTTTTTTGAAAGAGGTTCTGTCTCCACTATTAGAATGTTTGTCCATGAGTGCCCAGCGCCCGACTTAGTACCTGGATTTTAGTGGAAGGCACGAGCACGTTGGGTACTGCCTATGTTAGCTTATCGAGTCCTCACGACACCTGTAAGGCTGATGTCGTTGGAGGACTGCCATCCCTCATCCATAATTCTGAAATCCAAAAAGCTCAGAAACCCAAAATGTTTTTCTTAAAGTTGGTGCAAAATCTGACTTGAAAAGCTGTCAGGCTTTTCATGGTCTTTATTTATCTCATTTAGTTTGAATGGTCATCCTGTCTTTGCAGAAGTTTTAATGTATCTGGTTTGGGGGTGCTATTCCGCACCTCAGCGGGAGCACTGAGTAATATACTATTTGTTAGTTTTATATTGCTGCGTAACAAACTACTGCAAATGTTAGCAGCTTAAAACAATAAATATTTATTATCTCACATTGCTTCTGTGAGTCAGGAATTTGGAAGCAGCCTAGCTGGGTGGTTCTGGCTCAGGGTGTCCCATGTGGTCACAGTTAAGACATTGGCTGGGGCTGCATCATCTGAAGGCTTGACTGGGGGTGTAGAAAGTGGTTCCAAGGTAGCTCACATGCTATGGTGGGCAAGTTGATCCTGGCTGTTTGCATGAAGCTTCAGTTCCTTGCCACATGGACCTCTCCACAGGCCTACTTGAGTGTCCTCATAATATGGCAGGTGGCTTCCCCCAGAGCAAGTGATCCAAGAGAGGGCAAGGCAGTAGCCACAATGTCTTTTGTGACCTAGCTGCTTGAAATCACACTCCATCATTTCTGCAACATCCTTTTTTTTTTTTGATGAGGAAAATTGGTCCTGAGCTAACAGCTGTTGCCAATCCTCCTCTATTTGCAGAGGAAGATTGGCCCTGAGCCAACATCCATGCCCATTTTCCTCTGTTTTGTATGTGGGACACCGCCACAGCATGGCTCAATGAGCAGTGCATATGTCCACACCTGGGATCCGAACCTGCAAATCCCAGGCCACCAAAGCGGAGCGCACAAACTTAACCACTACACCACTGCGCTGGCTCCTGCAACATCCTCTTGGTTACACAGGTCAGCCCTATTCAATGTGTCAGAGGGTGAAATCACAAGAGCATGAGTACCAGGAGGTGGGATCCTTTCTGGAGGCTGACTACTCCAATTATATGTACCTATCTAAAATCCAAAGATTCTGATTTCCAAAATACATGTGACCCCAGAGTGCGGGATAAGAGACTGGGATGCCCATTTTCCTGTTGAGAACCATGTTCAAGGGCACTTGAGTGACTAGCCCAAGGTTACACATATAGCAATAGCAATGAAGACTTACTCCACCTCTCACAGCTCTGGGGCCAGTGCTATTTCATTTTCTCCACCACTGCCTCAGCCAATCAGAATGTGTCACTCATAAGCATAGCCACGTGGACTGTGGGCTTGCCCCACCAGGCGCTGTGCCCTCCATCCTCCAGTTCCCACAACACCCCTACCAGGTAGCGAGGGCACTGGCTCTGACCTTCCCTCTGCGGAGGAGGAAGTGTGAGATGGCTTTGCTTATACACTTACTTGTCTGATTCCACAAGCCTGTGAGAGTTTTCCCTGGGCTCAGCCCAAGCTTGGCTGTGGATTACAGAAAGCGGAAAAAACGCGATGCTGGTCTCAGGGGACCGGGCGGAGGAGGGGAGCACAAACGCAGGGCAGGGGCCGGCAGCGGATTCAGAGGGAAGGAACCTTTGAAAGACCGCTTTTGTGCTTGAGCATCGTTGTGGGGGAAACTCAGACTTTGAAAAAGAAAATAGCCGTGGAGCTGCGGAAAAACACTTGGAGTTGGTCTGGGAAGTTGGGGGAAGGAAAGGGATGGAGAAGCGAGGGTGGAAAAGGGCCAGCTCTCTCTTGCCTTCCGTGCTAAGAATAGTACTTGCGACCTTAGAGAGGGGCATGCGGGGGTCTGGCGCCCTGCTCTGGGCCACTGCCAAGCGTCCTGGTGGGCATGGCACCTCTCTGGGCTCAGCTCTCGGAACGTCGCCCTTTTTCTGTTGCTCTGTGGAGCCAACTGGCCTGCACCCCGGGGATTCGGACCCACGATCAGGTCCTCCTTTCCAGGCTCCCGGCGGTGGGCGGGACCTGGCTCTCGGCGGTGGGCGGGGCCTGGCTCTCGGCGGGGCGGGGCCTGGCTCTCGGCGGTGGGCGGGACCTGGCTCTCGGCGGTGGGTGGGGCCTGGCTCTCGGCGGTGGGCGGGGCACGCCGGGAAAAGTTCCGGGAAGGTGGGCCGCTCGCCCAGGCCGGGCGCGGAAGTTGCTGGCGGCCTCGTGCCCTCCCGTCCAGGCCCGCAGCCATGTCGTCAGGGGACGCGGGGTCGGGCGGGCGGGAGGGGCCCCCGCGTGCGGCTGCCGCGCTCTGCGGCCTGTACCACGAGGCCGGGCAGCGGCTGAGGCGCCTGCAGGACCAGCTGGCCGCTCGAGACGCCCTCATAGCGCGCCTCCGGGCCCGCCTGGCCGCGCTGGAGGGAGACGCGGCGCCCTCGCTCGTGGACGCGCTGCTGGAGCAGGTGGCGCGCTTCCGGGAGCAGCTCCGGCAGCAGGAGGGCGGCGCCGCCGAGGCCGCGCTGCGCCAGGTGCGGGGGCCTGAGAGGGCGGGGGCGGTGGCGAGCCACGCTTCCTCAGACCGCAGGGGAGTGTGAGCGCGTGTTGGGTGTGAGAGGTGTGTGCCTGGGCTGGTTCGGAGGGGTGTATGTACGTGTTGAGGAGTGTGTGTCCGTCTGCGTTCTGACGGGTGTTTGTGCCCGTGTTGGGTCTGAGGGTGAGCGCCCTGGTTGGTTCTGAGGGATGTATATCTGTGTGGGTTCTGAGGGGTGTGTGTGTGCCCATGTTGGTTGCTCAGGGGTGTGTGTGTGTGTGTGTGTGTGTTGGGTTCTGAGTGGCTGCTCTCTTGCTGGTTCTGAGGACTGTGTGCCCGCGTGGCTTCTGACAAGTGTGTGTGCCCGAGTTGGATCTGAGGGTTGTGTGTTCGTGTAGGGTTCTGAGGGATGTGTGGGCCCGTGTTGGATCTGAGGGGTGTGTGTCCCTGTTGGTTCTTAGGGGTGTGTCTGTCCGTGTTGGCTCTGAGGGGTGTGCTCTCATGTTGGGTCTGAGGGGTATGTGTGCCTGTGTTGGTTCTGAGAGTTGTGTGTCCTTGATAGTTGTGAGGAGTATGTGTGCCTGTGTTGGGTCCTGGGAGTATGTGTGCCCATTTTGGTTCTAAGGGTTTGTGTCTTTGTTGGTTTTGAGGGGTGTGTGCCCATGTGGGGTGCTGAGGGGTTGGTGTTTGTGTTCGGTTCTGAGAGGTCTGCTCCCATGTTAGGTTTGAGGGGAGTGTGTGTTTGTGGTGGGTTCTGAAGGGTGTGTGTGCCCTTGTTGGGTCTAATGGTTGTGTGTCTGTGTTGGTTCTGAGGAGTGTGTGCTCATAATGGGTTCTCAGGAGTGTGTGTTTGGGTTGTGTTCTGAGAGGTTTGCTCCTGTGTTGGGTCTGAGGGCTGTGTGTGCACATGTTGGGTTCTGAGGGATCTGCTCCCACGTAGGTTTGAGGGGAGTGTGTGCCCGTGTTGGTTCTGAGGGATGTGTGTTTATGTAGGATCTGAAGGTTGTGTGTCTGTGTTGGGTTTTGAGGGATGTGTGGTGCCCATGTTGGGTTCTGAGAGGAGTGTGTGCCCATGTCGTGTCTACAGGTTCGTTCAGAGGGGTCTTTCTGTTCGTATTATGTCTGAGGAGTGTGTCTTCAGGGTGGTTCCTAGGGCTGTGTCCTAGGGTTGTGTGCATGTGTTATATTCTGAAGGGTGTGTTCCCATGTTGGATGTGGATGTGTGTGCACCTGTTGGGTTCTGAGGGGTCTGCTCCCTTGTTGGGTTTGAGGGAATGTGTGGCTGTGGTGAGTTCTGAAGGATGTGTGTCCTTGTGGGGTCTGAGGATTGTGTGTCTTTGTTGGTTCTGAGGGGTGTGTGTTTTGATTTGGTCTGAGGTGTGTGCGTGTGTTGGCTTTTTTGGATAGTGCTCCCATGTTGGGTGTGAGGGGTGTGTGCCCATGGTGGGTCTGAGGGTTGTGTGCCTGTGATGGTTCTGAGGAGTGTGTGTGTTCCTGTTGGGTGTTGGCTTTTGAGGGCAGTACTCCCATATTTGGTTTTAGGGTGTATGTAAGCCCGTTTTGGGTTTTATGGGGTGTGTATGCCTGTGTTAGGTGTAATGGTTACGTGTCCATGTTTTTCTGAGGGTTGTGTGGCCACATTGAGTTCTTGGGTCTGAGGAGTGTGTGCCCGTTTTTGGTTCTGAAGGGTTCTGAGTGGTCTGCTCCCATGTTGGGTTTGAGGGTGGTGTCTGCCTGTATTCAGTCCTGAGGGGTATTTGTGCCCATATGGGTTCTAAGGGGTGTGTGTGTCCCTGTTGGATTTGAGGAGTTTGTGTGCTCCTGTTGGGTTCTGAAGGGTGCATGTGCCTGTCCTGGGATTGAGGATTTTGTGTCAGTGTTGGTTCTTGAGGGATGTGTGTTTGTGTTGTTTCTGTTGATTGTGTGTCCATGTTGGATGTGAGGGGTGTGTGTCCATGTTTGTATGAGGGGTTGTGCCTGTGTCGAGTTCTGAGAGTTGTGTGTCTTGTTGGTTAGAGGCGTGTATCCTTCTTAGCTTCTGAGGAGTGTGTGCCCATGTTGGATTCTGAGGGTTGTGTTTGCCCTTGTTGGGTTTGAGTGGTGTGTCCTCGTGGTTGGTCTGAGGGGTGTGTGTTCATGTTGATTCTGGGTGTGTGTGTGCATATTGGTTCTGAGGTGTTTGTGTCCCTGTGTAGAGTCTGGGGGTGTGTCTGCTTCTGTCGTGAATTCTGTAGGGTGTGTGTGCCTGTGGTGGGTTCTGAGGGTTGCGTGTCCCCAGTCGGGATGCGGGGTGTGCGTGTATGTGTTGGTTCTGAGGGTTATGCATCCGTGATGGGGTGAGGGGTATGTACCCGGGTTGGTTCTAAGGGGTGTGTGCCTGTGTTGGTTCTGAGGGTTTGGTGTCTGAGTTGGTACTGAGAGGTGTGTGTGTGTGTGTTCCTATGTTGGTTGTGAGGGGTGTGTGTGCCATTTTGGGTCTGAGGGTTCTGTGCCTGTGTTAGTACTGTGGGCTTGAGTTTGTGTTGGTTCTGAATGTTGGGTCTGAGGTTGTGTTGGGTCTGAGACTTGTGTGCCCGTTTTGGTTTCTGAGGGCTATGTGTGTCGTTTGAGTTCTGAGGTGGGTGTGTGCGTTTTGGGTTTTGAGGTGTCTGCTCTAGTGTTGGTTTGAGGTATGTGTGTACATATGTTGGATTCTGAGGGGTGTGTTACCGTGTTGGGTTCTGAAGCGTGTGTGTGCTTGTCTAGGGTCTGAGGATTGTGTGTCTGTGTTTGTTCTAAGTGTTGTGTGTCCGTGTTGGTCTGAGGGATGTATTCCCATGTGGGTCTGAGGAGTGTGTGCCTTTCTTTGGTTCTGAGGAGTGTGTGACTGTGCTGGTTTCTGAAGGGTGTATGCCTCTGTGTTGGATCTGAGGGGTATGTGTGCCCATTTTGAGTTCTGAGGGGTATGTGTGCTCATTTGGACTCTGAGAATGTGTGCCTGTTTTGGGTTCTGGGGGCTGTGTGTGTGTGTTAGGTTCTGAAATTTGTCTGTGATGGTTTTGAGGGTTGTGTGTGCCTGTGTTGGGTGTGAGGACTGTGTGTGCCTTTGTTGGGTTCTGAGGGGTATTTATCAGTGTTGGGTGATGGGATGTGTACTCCCATGTTGGATTTGGAGAGGTGTGTTTGTGTATTGTGTTCTGAGAGGTCTGCACCCGTGTTGGATCTGAGGGCTGTGTGTTCCCCTGTGGGGTACTGAGGGGTCTGTGTGTCAGTGTTGAATCTGACGGTCGTCTGTCTGTGTTGGGTTCAGAAGGATTGGCCCCCATGTTGAGTCTGAGGGGTATGTGTACCCCTATGGGTTCTGAGGGGTTTGTATGCCCGTGTTGGGTCTGAGGGGTATGTGTGCCTGTGTTGGGTTTGAGGGGTGTGTGCTCTGGTGTTGGGTCTGAGGGTTGTGTGTCCATGTTGGGTTGTGGGGTGTCTGGCTGTGTGGTATATGAGATGTGTGTGTGCTTGTGTTAAGTTCTGAGTGGTTTGTTTGCCTGTATTGGGTCTGAAGGTTTTGTGTTCATGTGGTTCTCAGGGGAGTGTGTCCATGTTGCTTTTAGGCGTGTGTGACCATTTTGGGTTCTGAGGGGTGTGCTCCCCTGTTAGGTTTTGAAGTGTGTAAGTGCCCATGTTGGGTTCTCAGGAGTGTGTGTGCCTGTTGGGTTCTGAGGGTTGACTGTGTCTTTCTTGGGTTCTGAGGAGTGTGCACCCATGTTGGGTCTGAGAGATGTGTGTGCGCGTGTTGTTTGTATTCAAGGTGTGTGCGCACATGGAAGATTCTGTGCATGTGTGTGTTCATCTTGGGTTCTGCGTTTGCACAGACATTGGGTTCTGGGGTGTGTGTGTGTGTAGTACATGAGTATAGGCTCCTGGTGTGTGTATGTGTTTACGTTGGGTTCTCATGTGTGTTTGTTTTGTGTTGGGTTCTGGGCCATGTGAACCCCTGTTGTCTTCTGGGGTCCCTTTCAGCCTTAGTTGTGAATGTATCTTTCAATAGTAACACCTCTGCTCTGCTGGGAGTGATGACAATGCAGTGCCTGCGAGAATGTCTGGTAACAGACTTAAATCCTTATTTTCCCTCTTTCTTGTCCTTGTCATTGAGGTTATGTCTATCTGTATGAAATACCATGAACACTCAGACCAGGAGCAAGAGTAACAGTATTTTTCTATAACAGCTATTTGGAAGTGCCTCAAACATTTAGGTTAACTCTGGTGTCTGTTATCTCATTTGGCCCATAGCTGTTATTCGGGTTTTTCTGGGAAAGAAACTAGGCTTGCAAAGAGAGTAGCCTGCAAAAGATGATTTTCACTTCCAGGCTTGGCCCCACAGCCAGATTTTAGAGTGGAAAAGGGACATGACTTTTTTTCTGATTATAATCATTGTAATTCCACAACTCAGGGATAACCAGTGTTAATCTCTTAGCATGCCTCCTTCCTGTCTTTCCTTTACACATGGGGTATGTATACACTTGGCATTGTAGAGTTCATACTGTCTATACAGTTTTACTTAATATCATGTAGCCAGTATTTTCTCATCCACATCATTTTAAAAGGCCCCTAGAAGCCAGATGTTTCCCTCACTCCAGCTGTCTCCATCTTCCTGGGAAGGCGGAGACTTCTCGTAACTCATCAGGGCAGAAGGAAAATTTAGAAGTCACCTGGTCTGCATCACTGATCTTAGTGTTGTGGACACCAGGAATTGTAGATGAGTGCAGAGTGGAGACCAGAGCACATCACACCCAGAGCAGGACTCTACTTGCAGTCTAGTGGCCATTGGTGTTCAGCCCATATGTGTCCCTGGCATCCCATGGCCCCAGAGCCTATGACCAGGACCTAGACAACCAGGTCTGTAGTCCTAGTGTTATTGGTCCTTTCACCCCTGACATGTAGGTTTTGTTTTAGGATATTTAATTATTTAAGGAGCATTTTAAGGATCTGGTATCTTATGCAATTACATATCTATTGCTTGCTTACTCCTGTGTCTATCTGAGGTTATTCATAGAACCTGTGGGAGAATGGAGAGGTTTATCGTCACTTCACAGAGGCCGTGGGTTCACTGAGGTAGCTGTGCAAAGTGAAAACAAGGAGAGGAATTGGTCAATAGGTTGGTCTCATCAGTGGCCATGTCAGCCGGCCCGTTAGGAGCAGGGACCCTGGGCCAGTAGGGACTGAGGGCTCCCAGAGAGGATACTGAGGCTCACAGGTGTGGAGGGGCTGCCAGGTGACCAGTGCATCATGGACGAGCTGTAGCCAGCGTGTGTTGGGGCCAGATCAGTCTTGAGAATTCTGGTTCTTTTTGCCGCCATAGTGGGACTCAAGACCTTACCTTGTTTGTAACATGAGGCCTGGAGGGATAACTTTGCATAGCTCCTCCAGTTAAGACTTTCTAGAATAATGGCGCTAATTCATTTTGTGGGTCATAACTGCTGAACTCCATTTCATCACCGCCCTGGGTACTAGCCTCATGAGCCCTGCCAGTCCTGACATATCAGCTTCCTCTCCCTTCCAGCTTTTCTTTGCCTGTTCTGCCACACTCTCTACTGAGTGGAACAGCATACACCCTTTACAGTAGGCTATGTTAGTTGTGTGTGTGCCTGTTACCATCTATCTCAGTACCTCTTTTGATCTTGTAAAACTGAAACTCTATACCCATTAAACAGTAACTCCGCATCTTCCCATCCCACCCCTACTAACCACTATTCTACTTTCTTTCTCTATGATTTTGACTAAATACCTCATATAAGTGGAATCATACAGTATGTCTTTTTGTGACTGGCTTATCTACTTAGCATAATGTCCTCAAGGTTCATCCATGTTATGGCTGTGTCAGAATTTTCTTCCTTTTTAAGGCTGAATAATACTCCATTGTATGTATATACCACACTTTGCTTATCCTTTCATCTGTTGATGGACATTTGGGTTGCTTCCGCATTTCAGCTATTATGAATAACACTGCTGCTATGAACATGGGTGTACAAATATCTTTTTGAGACCCTGCTTTCAATTCTTTTGGGTATTTACCCGGAAGTAATTGCTGGGTAATTTACCCAGGAATTTCTGGATCATATGATAATTTTGTTTTTAATTTTCTGAGGAACCTCCATACTGTTTTCAGCAGTGGCTGCACCATTTTACATTCCCATTGACAGTGCACAGGGGTTCCAATTTCTCCGCATCCTCACCATTTGTTATTTTCTATTTTTTTTGATAGTAGCCATCCTAATGGGTATGTGGTGATTTAATACAAAATGACTGTAGTTTTGATTTGCAATTCCCTAATGATTAGTGATGTTGAGCATCGTTTCATGTGCTTATTGGCCGTTTGTATACCTTCTCTGAAGATATGTCAAGTCCTTTGCCCATTTTTGAATTGGGTTGTTTTGTTGTTGAGTTTTAGGAGTATTCTCTATATTCTGGATATTAATCCCTTATCAGATATATGATTTGCAAATATTTTATCCCATTCTGTAGGTTGCCTTTTTACTCTGTGGGTAGTGTCTTTTGATGTGTAAAATTTTTAAATTTTCATGGAGTCTAATTTGTCTATTTTTTCTTTTGTTGCCTTTGCCTTTGCTGTCATATCCAAGAAATCATTGCCAAATCCAATGTTGTGAAGCTTTTGCCCTTTGTTTCTTCTAAGAGTTTCATAGTTTTAGGTCTTACATTTAAGTCTTTGATCCATTTTGAGTGAATTTTTGTGTATGGTGTTAAATAAGGGTCCAACTTTATTCTTTTGCATGTGGATATCCAGTTTTCTCAGCACTATTTGTTGAAAAGACTGTCCTTTCACCATTGAATAGTCTTGGCACCCTTGTCAAAAACCATTTGACCATTTATGTAAGAGTTTATTTCTGGGCTCTATTCTGTTCCACTGGTCTATGTGTCTGTCTTTATGCCAGTACCACACTGTTTGGATTACTGTAGCTTTGTAGTATGTTTTGAAATCAGGAAGTATGAGTCCTCCAGCTTTGTTCTTTTTTCTTCTAAGATTGTTTTCACTATTTGGGGTCCCTTGAGATTCTGTATGAATTTTAGGATGAGTTTTTCTACTTCTGCAAAAAAATGTCATCAGGATTTTGATAGGGATTGCATTAAATCTGTAGATCACTTTGAACAGTATTGACATCTTAACAATATTGTCTTCTAACCTGTGAACATGGGACATGTTTCTGTTTATTTATGTCTTCTGTAATTTCTTTCAGTAATGTTTTGTAGTTTTCATTGTACAAGTCTTCTACCTCTTTGAGTAATTCCTGTGTTTTATTCTTTTTGATGCTGTTGTAAATGGAATTGTTTTCATAATTTCCTTTTCAGATTCTTCATTGTTACTGTATAGAAATACAACTTTTTTTCGTGTGTTGACTTTGTGTCCAGCTACTTTGCTGAATTCATTTATTCTAACAGTTTTTTTATATGTGGAATCTTTAGAGTTTTCTAGAAAAAAAAGATCATATCATCTGCAAATATATCATTTTACTTCCTTTCCTATTTTAAAGATTTTATTTATTTATTTATTTATTTATTTATTTTCCCCCAAAGCCCCAGTAGATAGTTGTATGTCACAGTTGCACAGCCTTCTAGTTGCTGTATGTGGGACGCGGCCCCAGCATGGCCGGAGAAGCGGTGCGTCTGTGCGCGCCTGGGATCCGAACCCGGGCCACCAGCAGCGGAGCGCGCGCACTTAACCGCTAAGCCACGGGGCCGGCCCGTCTTCCTTTCCTATTTGTATGACTTTTCTTTCTTTCTTTTTTTTTGCCTAATTGCTCTGGCTAGAACTTCCAGTACTATGTTGAATAGAAGTGAAAGTGGGCACCCTTGCCTTGCCTGATCTTAGAGGAAAAGATTTCAGTCTTTCACCATTGAGTATGATGTTTGCTGTGGGTTTTTCATATATGACTTTTATTATGTTTAGGTTTCCTTCTATTCCTAATTTATTGAGTGGTTTTATTTTGAAAGAGTGTTGAATTTTGTCAGAGGCTTTTTATGCATTAATTGATATGATCATGTGTTTTTTACCCCTTAATTCTGTTAATGTGGTCTATGACATTGATCAATTTTCTTTCTTTCTTTTTTTTGATGAAATATGTGAACTTAACCACAGCAAGATAATGTATTACCTAAATCTGTAACAAACCTGGTGAAAAATTGTCTGATTGGAAAAGTTTAATAATATCATTTTTCATTTCAAGGGATTGATGCTGAGTCATAGAAAACAAACATCAAACACATATACAGTCATGCATCACTTAATGATGAGGATACATTCTGAGAAATGTGTCTTTAGGTGATGTTGTCATTGTGTGAACATCATAGAGTGTACTCACACAAACCTAGGTGGTATAGCCTACGCACATCTAGGCTATATGGTACTAATCTTATGAGACCACTGTTGTATATGTGGTCCGTTGTTGACGGAAACATTGTTATGTGGCACATGACTATATTGTGCTTCATGTCCCCCAAAGGCTTTATTCTCATGCCATTATTGTTTACAGATGTGTATCAACAATTATATAATTGTCTTCAGATATTATAAATGAGACCCTGATGATAAAGTTAGGTATGTCAAGAACATGATCAATTTGCAAGATGTAGAAAGTAACTAAAGCGCAAATGGAAATAATTCAGGGCCTATCAATACATAACTAAAATGATGCTCAATAATTGCCCAGTCAATTTGCCAAAATTGGTCTCTGAACCTTCCACACTGCCACCCAGAAGATGAACGTGCTGCATCTCTTATTCATTTAAAAAGCCAGAAATGACTTTAATCGTGTTTAGTATCACCTTTTCATTATCTTTAAGAAGAAACTATGTTGAAGCTTGCTAAAGTTTCCTTGTGAGAAGTTCACAAGGGATTGTAGGCGTGCTCTGGGCTAAAGTACTTCTTCATTACTGGGCACCAATGAGAAGCAAATGTCACATTAAATGTTGAAAAAATGCACTTAAAATTGGTGCTGCCACTTTCTAGCTATGTTACTTTGGGCGAGTCATTTCATGTTCTAATTTTCTCATCAGTAAATCTTGAAATAATAATACTTAACTCATACAACTATTTATTCAACAAATATTTGTCTTGTTTGTCTTGTTTATTATAGCCATACTTATGGGCGTGAGGTGATATCTCATTGTAGTTTTGATTTGCATTTCCCTAATAATTAGTGATGTTGAACATCTTTTCACGTGCCTGTTGGCCATATGTATATCTTCTTTGGAAAAATGTTCAGATCCTTTGTGCATTTTTAAATTGGATTGTTTGTTTTTTGTTGTGAGTTGTATGAACATATTATGAGTTTTATGTTGTGAGGAACACACAATTTAACATGTATAAAGTACATAGCGTAATCTCTGGCACATAGTTGGCTCTCAGAAGATGTGAATGTCATCTACCATTGCCACTCATTGGTGTTTATTTATTGAGCTTGCATTTATTGAGCATCTTCTATATGGGAGTGGAATGTGTATGAGCAGGCATCATGGGTTATGTTTCTCCATTTCTCCCAATATGAGTATAGTACATTTATTTCACAAGGTTGTGTACGGTATCAAGATTGTACCAGGCTCTGTAGCGATGTTATCCAGTATAATTGGGGTGAAGAGTGTGTAGAAAATAACACAGGAAGTGGCTTTAAAGTTAGATTGGGGGTAAATTGTGATGGCTTTTACTATTTTATAAAGTTGTTGATTGCGCATTCTATTAAGCACTAGGCTAGTGGAATGCAAAGATGATCAAGATCCAATTCTTGCCCTTCAGATTATGGAATCATACGTGCACATAAATGATCACTCCTTGAAGCAAGTTGTGAATGGGATGGAGGGATGTGTAGTGGGGAAGTACTAAACGTAGAATAAGTATGAAACTAAGCTAACTTAAGTTTCCAAACCAGAACACTGTGACTGCTTTTTTTTTCTTTAGATATAATTGACATATAATATTATATTAGTTTCAGGCGTACAACATAATGATTCGATATTTGTACATATTATGAAATGATCACCACAATAAGTCTAGTTAACATCCGTTGATCAATTTTTGTTTGTTTAACCATCCTCGCATTCTAGGAAAAAAAACCCTCTTGGTCGCAGTGTATACTCCTTTTGATATGCTGCTGAATTTTGTTTCCTAGTATATTGTTGAGAATTTTTGCACCTATGTTTGTAAGGGATATTGGTCTGTAGTTTTCTTGTAATGTCTTTGTTTGGCTTTGGTATCAGGTCATGCTAGCCTCATAGAATGAGTTGGGAAGTGTTCCCTCCTCTTGAGTTTTTTGGAAAAGCTTGAGAAGAATTGCTATTAATTCTTTAAATGTTTGGTAGATTTTATCTGTGGATCCATCAATTCCAGGGCTCTTCTTTGTTGGGAGATTTTTAATTACTGTTTCAATCTCCTTACTTGTTACAGTTCTATTCAGTTTTTCTATTTCTCCATGATTTAGTGTTGGTAGGTTTTGTGTTTCTAGGAATTTTTCCGTTTCATCTAGGTTATCCAGTTTGCTGGTGTACACTTGTTCATAGTACTCTCTTATAAGCCTTTTTATTTCTGTAGAATCAGTAGTAATGTTCCCACTTTCATTTCTGATTTTAGTAATTTGAGTCTTCTATCTTTTTTCTTAGTCTATCTAGCTAAAAGTTTGTCAATTTGTTGATCTTTTTGAAGAACCAACTTTTGGTTTCATTGATTTTTCTCTATTGTTTTTCTGTTCTCTATTTTATTTATTTCTGCTCTGATCTTTTATTATTTCCTTCCTTCTGCTTAGCTTTGGGTTCAGTTTGTTCTTCTTTTTTTAGTTCCTTAAGTTGTAAAGTTAGGTTGTTGGTTGGAGATCTTTCTTGTTCTTTTTTTTAAATTTTTAAATTTTTAAATTTTTAATTTTTTGTTTATTGCAGTAACATTGGTTTATAACATTGTATAAGTTTCAGGTGTACATCATTATACTTCTATTTCTACATAGATTACATCATGTTCACCACCCAAATACTAATTACAACCCATCACCACACACATGTGCCAAATTATCCCTTTGTTGTTTTTAAATGTAAGTGTTTATAGCTATAGATTTTCCCCTTAATATTACTTTTAGTATTTCAGATAACACTGTTATGTTTCACAACATAAGTTTTAAAGATTTTATTTATTTAATTTTTTCCCCCCAAAGCCCCAGTAGATAGTTGTATGTCATAGCTGCACATCCTTCTAGTTGCTGTATGTGGGACTCGGCCTCAGGATGGACGGAGAAGTGGTGCCTCTATGCGCACCCGGGGTCCGAACCCGGGCCACCAGCATTGCAGTGCGCGCACCTAACCACCAAGCCACAGGGCCGGCCCAGACAACATAAGTTTTGGTATGCTGTGTTTTTATTTTCATTTGTCTCTAAGGATTTTCTAATTTCCTTATGATTTCTTCTTTGATCTGTGGGTTTAATAGTGTGTTGTTTAATTTCCATAATTTTGTGAATTTCCCAGTTTTACTTCTGTTGTTGGTTTCTTTCTTTTTTTTTTTTTTTTGTGAGGAAGATCAGCCCTGAGCTAACATCCGTGCTAATCCTCCTCTTTTTGCTGAGGAAGACCGGCTCTGAGCTAACATCTATTGCCAATCCTCCTCCTTTCGTTCCCCAAAGCCCCAGTAGATAGTACTATGTCGCAGTTGCACATCCTTCTAGTTGCTGTATGTGGGACACGGCCTCAGCGTGGCCAGAGAAGCGGTGCGTCGGTGCGCACCTGTGATCCGAACCTGGGCCGCCAGTAGCAGAGCGTGTGCACTTAACTGCTCAGCCACAGGGCCAGCCCTGTTGTTGATTTCTAACTCCATCCTCCTGTGGTTGGAGAAGATACTTTGTATGATATCTATCTCTAAAATCTGTTGAGACTTAATATGTGGCCTAACATATGGTCTGTCCTCAAAAATATACTATGTGCACTTGAGAAGAATGTGTATGCTGTTGTTGGGTAGAGTGTTTTGTATATGTCTGTTAGATCTGCTTTGTTTATTGTGTTGAGTCCTCTGTTTCCTTACTTATCTTCAGACTGGTTGTTCTACTCATTATTGACAGAGGGGTATTGAAGTCTCCAACTATTATTGTAGAGCTGTCTATTTCTCCCTTCAATTCTGGCAGGTTTTTTTTTTTTTTGCTGAGGAAAATTTGCCCCGAGGTAACATCTTTTGCCAATCTTCCTCTTTTTGCTTGAGGAAGATTCACCCTGAGCTAACATCTGTGCCACTCTTCCTCTATTTTATATGTAGGTTATCACCATAGCACGGCCACCGATGAGTAGTATAGGTCTGTGCCTGGGAACCAAAGCCAGGCTGCCAAAGTTTGCCAAACTTAACCACTAGGCCATAGGGCTGGCCCCCAATTCTGTCAGTTTTTGCTTCATATATTTTGCTGGTCTGTTATCAGGTACATAAATGTTTATGATTGTTATATCTTCTTGCTGTATTAAACCTTTTATTAATGTATAAAATCCTTTTTTGTCTCTTGTAAACTTTTTTGAATTAAAGTCTATTATTTCTGATATTAGTATAGCCACCCCTGCTCTCTTTAGTTACTGTTTGCATAGAATATGTTTTCCCATCCTTTCACTTTCAATCTGTTTGTATCTTTGGATCTAAAGTGAGTCTCTTGTAGACAGCATATAGTCGAATCATTTGTTTTTTTCCATTTTGCCAATCTCTGTCTTTTAATTGGAGATTTTGATCCATTTACGTTTAAAGTAATTACTGATGAGGATCAACTACTGTTATTTTGCTGTTTGTTTTCTGTAAGCCTTATAGCTTTTTTTGTTCCTCATTTCCTGCACTACTGCCTTCTTTTGTGTTTATTTGATTTTTTGTAGTGAAATGTTTCTTTCTCATTTCTTTTTGTGTATATTCTATAGCTATTTGTTTTTGTGTGGTTATCATGGGAATTACATTTAACATCCTAAATTTATGCCACTCTAATTTGAATTTATACCAGTTTAACTTCAATAACATACAAAAACTCTGCCTGTTTACAGCTCCACCCCACCCATTTCGGTTGTTGATGTCACAAAATTACATCTTTACACATCGTGTGCCCCCAAACATAAACTAATCTTCTAAATGCATTAGTGTCTTAAATTATGTAAGAAACAACATGTGGAGTTACAAACCAAAGTTACAATATTACTAACTTTTAGACTACCAATTTTTAAAACAGATGTTAGGGGCTGGCCAGGTTGTGTAGCGATTAAGTTTGTGTGTTCCACTTCAGCGGCCCGGGGTTCATCAGTTCAGATCCTGGGTGCGGACCTACTCACTGCTCGTCAAGCCATGCTGAGGTGGGGTCCCTTACAGAAGAGCTATAATTCTACAACCATGACACACAACTATGCACTGGAGCTTTGGGGAGAAAAAAGAAAAAAAAAAAGAGGAAGATTGGCAACAGATGTTAGCGCAGGGCCAATCCTCCTCCTCCTCAAAAAAAAAAAGATATTAGTCTCTTAAATCATGTAGAAAACAAAAAATGGAGTTACAAACTATTCTTACAATAATACTAGCTTTTGTAATTGCCCATGTATTTACCTTTTTGAGATTTTTATTTCTTCACACAGCTTTGAGTTACTGTCTAGTGTCTTTTCATTTCACTTTGCAGGACTCCCTTGAGCATTTCTTCTAAGACAGGTCTATTGGTAACAAACTCCCTTAGCTTTTGTTTATCTGGGAATATCTTAATTTCTCCCTCATTTGAAGGACAGTTATGCTAGATATAGGATTCTTGGTTGATGGTTTTTTCTTTTAGCACTTTGAATATATAGACCCACTGCCTTCTGGCCTCCAAAATGTCTGATGAGAAATCTGCTGTTAATCTTATTGAGGATCCCTTATTGTGACAAGTTGCTTCTCTCTTGCTGCTTTCAAGAGTCTCTCTTTATCTTTGGCTTTCGAAAGATTGATTATAATGTATTGGTGTTGGTCTTTTTGAGTTCATCTTGCTTGTAGTTTGTTGAGCTTCTTGGATGTTTATATTCATGTCTTTGATCAAATTTGGGAAGTTTTCAGTCATTATTTCTTCAGACATTCTTTCTGCCCCTTTCTCTCTCTCTTCTTCTTCTGGGATTTCTACAGTGTGTATGTTGGTCTACTTGATGGTGTCACATAGGTCCCTTAGACTTTATTCACTTTTATTCAGTCTTTCTTCTTTTTTTTCCTCAGACTTGATGATGTCCATTGTCCTGTCTTCAAGTTTGTTGATTCTTAGGCCTGTTCAAATCTGCCTTTGAATCTCTCTAGTGAAATTTTTGTTTCGGTTATTGTACTTTTCAGCTTCCAGAATTTCTTTTTAGATTTTTTATCTCCTTATTCATATTTCTGTTATGTTCATACTGCTTTCTTGACTTTCTCCACATCTTTTAGTTGTTTGGGCATCTTTGAGACAGTTGTTTTAAAGTCTTTGTCTAGGGCTGGCCCCGTGGCTTAGCGGTTAGGTGCGCACGCTCCGCTGCTGGCGGCCCAGGTTCGGATCCCGGGCGTGCACCGACGCGCTGCTTCTCCAGCCATGCTGAGGCCGCGTCACACGTACAGCAACTAGAAGGATGTGCATCTATGACATACAACTATCTACTGGGGCTTTGGGGGAAAAAAATAAATAAAAATAAAAATAATAAAAAAAATAAAAAAATAAATGAAGTCTTTGTCTAAAAGATCTGCCATCAGGTCTTTTTCAGGGACAGCTTCTGTTGATTTATTTTTTTCCTTTGAATGTGCCATATTTTCCAGTGTCTGTATGCTTTGTGACTTTTTTGTTAAAAACTGAACATTTGGATCTAATAATGTGGTATCTCTGGAAATCAGATTCTCCCCCTTTCCAGGGGCTTGCTGGGTTTTGTTTGTTGTTGTTGTTATTGTTTTTGTTTTTCTTTGATTATCGTAGGCTGTCTCTGTGCCAAGGATCAGCCAGAGGCATAACTTAAGGTTTTCTCAGATCTTTTCTGAGCCTGCTCTTTTCCCTGGGCATGTCTAGTCACTTTCTAATTTTCCCCTTATATGCAGTTCCTTTATTTATTTATTTATTTATTTATTTATTTTTCCCCCCAAAGCCCCAGTAGATAGTTGTATGCCATAGCTGCACATCCTTCCAGTTGCCGCATGTGGGACGCGGCCTCAGCATGGCCGTAGAAGTGGTGCGTCGGTGTGCGCCTGGGATCGAACCCGGGCCGCCAGCAGCGGAGCGCACGCACTCAACCGCCAAGCCACGGGGCCGGCCCTATGCAGTTCCTTTTGAATGTCCTAGTCTTTAATGTGTGACTCCCAAAAGGGGGAAAAGAGAAAAATGAAAGGGGAGAAAAAAGGGCACTGGCCCTTTAAATCCCCTGGAAGTCACTGCAGCTGGAAAAGGGGAGTCTTGCAACAATAGGGGGAGATGCAATGACATATGGCTGCCTTCCTCTTTGTCTGCCCCTCTGTTATTAGAAACAGCAGTCAGCGATCAGAGCACAGATCCCCCGTATTCAGAGGACAGGGTCTTTTTTGCCCACCCTGGCTCTTGGAAGCTGTGTGCAAGCTGTTCCAGAAACACATCCATGGTTGCCTGCCACGTGGCTGGGAGTGGGGGATGGGTAACTGCTACTGAGCTAAGAGCTGAAATTGACCAAAATCAACCTCAATTTACTGTCCAAGTCCTTCTCTGGAAGTTGTAAGCCTTTAACAGACTCCAGAGTTCCAATATAGTTACATTAGACAGATTCTGCCAGTGCAACTGTTTTCTAGGTGGAGGGACTGATTCCTCATGCTTCCTACTCTGCTATCTTCCCAGAATCCTCCAGGGGGTGTTAGTTTCTGTCCTTATCTGTTTGCCTTGCTCCCCCACTGTGCTCTTCCAGAGGGGAGGATGAGTGTTGTGCTCTCATCTCTGCTTGCCCAGGGTACATCCTAAGTGCTTGGTACTTATGGTAAAGGCTCAGTGAACTGGCCTTTCTTAAAATTCCTGTTTGTTCCTCTTCTCTCACAGTCCCATCAGCTGCTGATTATAGGGATAGCCATGGGCCAGACTGCAACCCACACATGGGCACCCAGTAAGCGCTGCCCAGGAAGGAGACAGAAGGGGGACTATGCTGGGTTAGACAGTGTCCCCTTAAGTTCCTGTCCACCTGGAACCTGTGTTTATGACCTTATGTGGAAAAAGGGTCTTTGCAGATGTAATAAATTAAAATGAAGTCATACTGGATTATGGGGGACCCTAACCAGTGATTGGTGCCCTTATAAAAGGGCCATGTGAAGATGGGTGCAGAGATTGGAGTGATGCATCTATAAGCCGAGGATTACTGGCAACCACCAGAAGCTGGAAGAAACAAGGAAGGATTCTTCCCTAGAGCCCCTGGAAGGAGACTGGCCCTGCTGACACCTGGATTTTAGACCTCTGGACTCCAGAAGGTCTCTGTGAGAGAATCAATTTCTGTTATTTTAAGTCACCCAGTTGGTGGACTTTGTTATGGCAGCCCGAGCAGACTGATATAGAGATGAAGGCCAAGACGCTGATCCACAAGACTATTAATAGAATTCTACACATTTTTACGTCTTGACTGTGGAGCCGTGGAATTGTAGGTCCCAGTGGCAGGCTTTCCCAGGGGACATCAGCCCATTTGCTGACTTCCATGCATCCTGTCTGTGTGTGTGAAGCCAGGATTCTAGGACAGGCCTCCCTTTCTGACAAGAGTGGTCTGTGTTCTTCTGTATCCTGAGAACTGTTACTAATTGGATGAGGGTAGGTACTTAGCCAGATGAGCTGGTGTAGATCTCTCTAACTTCAGAGCAAGCTACAAGTGTTGAAAACCCAGGGGCTCGAGGGGTCCTGGGACCCCTCACACTGCTGGAGACAAGTCGGGCAGCCCTTTGGGGGGTTGCCCTGTTGTGCAGTGTACCATCTCCCAGTGGTTTTGCCTTTGTTTCTCTAGCTCTGGCAGGTTCCTGGCAGTGAGGGAAGAAGCTAGCCCCAAGTAGGGTGTATGTTGCCACCCAGCAAGTCTCCACGTGAGCCAGGTTATTTCTAAATTGATGATTGAAAGCTAATTTTTAAGACAAAAAATAAGGCTGGCAAGTCCTTCAGACTCAACTAACCTCACCCCTGTAGTTGGCCAGGTGTCTGTGGTTTTTCTGTATCTGTGTTGTGAACAGGTTAAGAACAGGGCCCAGGTCCTGATCTTTGATTCCCCCCGTCTTATTTGCAGACATTTGTTGGGCCTCCACATGGGATGGGGTGTGGAGAGGAGAGAGGACGTGCCCTCAGGAAGCTCCATGAGCCTCCCAGGCCTGGGGATAGTTACCCCACTGTTTGTAGAGCTGTCTGTTTCTTTTACTGTCTCCATTTGACCAGCAAGGAAGGATGCTTATAAATCAAGTCATGCCTGAAGTCCTCCAGCCCCAGAGAGCATGTGAGGGAGCTACAGTAGATGGAGGCATTGAACCCAGAGTGGCCAGTACCGCTGCCTCCTTACCCTGTCACTCCAGCAGCTGCCCTGACCCCGTGAGCCTAGGTTTGCCCATCTTTAGAATGGGAGAGATGACAGGCTCTCCTAGGATGTGTGGAGATTGCATGGGTGGGGCAGAGTGAGGACTTAGAAAGCATTAGCTGCTCCTGCTGTTACTGTGGTTATATAGAGACTTAGAAGTTTGTTAAATTTATGATTCTACGGGAGACCAGCCTTAATTGGTATTGTTTACAGAATTCCGATCTGTAGTCGTGTTACATGTATTTGTATATATATTGATATCTGTTTTATGTATAGAATGTATTTACCCTGAATAAACTTCAGTATCAGGTAGAGACAAGGATGGAGACATTTCTGTGTCATGCTGCTGAAATCACAGCTTTTGATTCGAATAACTTGAAAATTTACTGATCTCAGGGCAGATGTCTTTACGCACCATCTGTGTTTACTCCGTACGCATTTTTGAGTCACTGTTGAGGGCAACTAGGTCTAGCTCAGGTGAGTGTGGCAAAAAAGGCACTGCCCTCAGGCACTTGCATTCCACCAGTAGTGACAAGGCCACTCCAAAGCTGTGATTCTGGCTGAGAAGGAAAACGAGGCCAGGGGATGGTGGGCTGTGGCTGGCCTGGGGTCTGTGACGTTTCAGAGGGGCGGTCGGGAGAGGCTTCGCTGCACTGTCCATGGAGTGAGAACACAGACAAGGCCCCTGACCAGCTGGTAGTGCCTTCAAAAAGTGGGCAATTTTTAAAGAAAATAACAAATTCAAAGCCAAGAAACAAGACTGGATTTGTGTTTTTAGCTTCAATGCCATGGAAATAATCAGCAGTGAGAACCTGAGCTTCCTTTGGGATTTGGTATTCTCTTTCCTGTTGATAGTATTTTATGTTAAGGATGCCATGGTTGGTTCTCATGTGGGTAAATGCCCCATTGCACTGTTTCTGGACGTGGCCGCATCCAGGCCAAGTGACTTGGCACCAGCTGGCAGCCCACAGCTGTGTGGACGGGCTCAGAAGGCCAAGGGTGGTGGCCCCCAGTCCCTTCCCCCTCCCAGTCCTGCAGGTTCAGCCTGGTGCTGAAGGGCCATCTGCTGGGAGGAGGTATGGCTAACAACGGGCCGGCTTTCAGAGGGGCCTCTTTTCCTCCTCCAGTCCAGAAAGGCCTGGACTTTACTCAGGGGTGAGGTCATCAGGGCCTTAAATTAAGCAGAAAAATGGAAGTAAGGGCCTCACAAGAGTAGATCTCACCTGCTGGGCCACAGAGGCGCCCCTGAGATCGCTGACGTCTGAGAAGGCAGAGGGTAGTGAGATGTGCTGAGATGATGGAGTGCAGGTGCCAAAGCCTTTGGGCAAAATCCCAGTTTACAGGGTCATCCCAGCGAGGTGTCCTGTTTTACACTTTGTCACACGCATCGCCACCAGTCCTGTTAATTCTTCTGCACTTGGTGGTGGACATTTCCTGCCGCCAGGGTCTGACTTCATTTCTTCCCCTCCTGCCCTTGTGTCGCCTCACCATCTTCCTAAAGCCACTGCCCCTCCCTCTCCTCGGCCCCTGTTGCGGAGCGCAGATTTAGGACACCCTCTTCTTCTAGGCCTTTGCTAAGTGAGTCAGAATGATCATCCTAACTGGAGTTTTTCTTTTTGCCTTTCTTTCTGTTCACTTCTAGAACGAAGTCCAAGGAAAGTGGGGAAGAGAGGTCTCCTAAAAATTCCCTGAGTGAGAGAGGGTGAGATTTCCAGAATGCTTTCTGGGCCGCCTGGTTAGAGTGGTGCAGTCACATGCTGGGCTTATCCCCCAGGTGTCTGGGTGGAGAGGCATAGGGAGCAGCCTTTGCCTCATGGGTATGGGTGTGGCCCCAGGGAGCTGGGGTGGGACCCGGTGTCTGACCATGTTCCTGAGTTTCACCAATGATTTCTTTTTTTGTGTGTGTGTGTGTGTGTGTGAGGAAGATCAGCCCTGAGCTAACATCCATGCCAATCCTCCTCTTTTTGCAGAGGAATACTGGCCCTGGGCTAACATCTGTGCTCATCTTCCTCCACTTTATATGGGACGCCACCACAGCATGGCTTGACAGGCGGTGCGTTGGTGCTCGCCAGGGATCGGAACCCGGGCCGCCAGCAGCAGAGTGCGCGCACTTAACCGCTACGCCACGGAGCCAGCCCCTACCAGTGATTTCTTAACCCCAGTCTTAAAACAGTCCCGCCCTGCGACTTCTGGGCGTTATCTCCTGGGTGTGTTTGCACGAGAGCCCAAGGAAGTAGCTGCGTGTCCCCATGGGAGGTGTGCTCAGGAAATCTGGGACCTGTTGTGGAGTTCCAGGCTGCGGTTAGAAGGGACGAGGCAGGTCTCGCCGTGCTGCCATGGAATGAGGTTTCTTACTAAGGAGGAGAAAAGCAAGGTGAAGAACAGTATTATAGGCTCCATTTGTGTCAAAATATACGTGTTATAGATGCTTAGAAACGTTCTGGAAAGATATGTGCCCAAATAGTGAATAGTGGCAGCTTCTGGAGCGGGAAGCTGAGGGCGGGGGGGCTGGTGGGGAAAAAAGGAATTTAAGTTTTCATTTTATTTCTTTCTGTATGGTTGTTTTTTTTTGTAACCGTGCACATGTTTTTGTTTTAAAGCAGTTAAGAGAATAATAATTCAGAGTTCCCTTGGTAATATGGCCGAGTATTTTGTTCCCCTGTGGTGAGAAGATTCTAGGTTCCTGGTCACTCCTCAGATGCATGCAGGAGGAGAGCAGAAAGTGACCAGGATGGGCCGGCCCCGTGGCTTAGCGCTTAAGTGCTCGCGCTCTGGTACTGGCGGCCCGGGTTCGGATCCCAGGCCCGCACCGACGCACCGCTTCTCCGGCCATGCTGAGGCCACGTCCCACATACAGCAACTAGAGGGATGTGCAGCTATGACATACAACTATCTACTGGGGCTTTGGGGAGAAAAAGGGAAAAAAAAAGGAGGAGGATTGGCAATAGATGTTAGCTTAGGGCCAGTCTTCCTCAGCAAAAAGAGGAGGATTGGCATGGATGTTAGCTCAGGGCTGATCTTCCTCACAGAAAGAAAAAAGAAAAAAAAAAAAAAAAAGAAAAAAGTGACCAGGAGCTCGCACCGAGGTGGCCAGATCCTTCTCCTGCCACTTCCTCCTGGGGGAAGCTCAGACTCATCTAGGACTTTTCTGAAGCTGTTTTCCAATTGGTAGGATGTTCCCCCTCCATCATGCACTGTTTAAGGAGATTTCTTTGAAAATGGGAAAGCACAAAATTAAGGCCTGGTATAAAGCAGATTGAAATTTTAAGAACTTTTTTTTTAAAAGAAGAAATTGCTGTTGGGTGTATTAGTTTCCTAGAGCTGCTGTAACAAAGTACCATAAACTGAGTGGCTTAAGACAACAGAAATTTAATCTCTCACAATTCTGGGGGCCAGAAGCCGGAAATCAAGGTGTCAGCAGGGCCATGCTCCGTCCAAGCTCTGGGAGAGGATCCTTCTTTGCCTCTTCTAGCTTCTGGTGGCTCCGGCATCCTTGGGTATGCATCTCTCCAGGCTCTGCCTCAGTCTTCACACGGCCGCCTTCTCTGTGTCTGTGTCCAAATTTCTCTCTTCTTATAAGGACACTAATCCATCCTAATCCAGTATGACTTTGTTTTAACTAATTCCAGATGCAAAGACCCTATTTCTAAATAAAGTCACAGCCCCGAGGATCAGGACGTGGACCTACCTTTTCGGGGCTACCCACCGCAGTGGAGTTTCTGCCCTTCCTGTCAAGAAGTGTTTGGAATTGCCACACTTAGTAATTTGATGATGTAAAATCTAAAATTATGAACTTGCTCATGAAAGTAGAATTTGACATGAAGTTTCAGATAGAACATTATAGGCTGAAAACTCCAAAGTTAATTATTAGTTCAAAAGCCGACCTTGAATGAGTGTGTTTGTTATCTAGTGATGGGGTGTCTGCGCTGGATTTTCTTTTGCTTTATGAACATTTGTTTCTGACATTGCTTCTTTTAATCAGATAAACTGATTAAATTTAAACTTAAATTTTCCACTTAGGAAATTGAGAGACTTTCTGAACAACTAGAAGAGAAAGAGAGGGAGACACAGCAGCTGATGAGCCAGCCGGAGCACGAACGAGAGAAGGAAGTTGCCCTGCTGCGGAGGAGCGTGGCCGAGAAGGAGCGGGCCCGGGCAGCCAGTGACATTCTGTGCCGCTCCTTGGCTGACGAGACTCATCAACTGCGGAGGACTCTAGCCGCCACTGCCCACATGTGCCAGCATCTGGCCAAGTGTCTGGATGAACGACAGCGTGCACAGGGGGACGCGGGGGAGAGACACCCTGAGGTAGGCCATAGTGGAAGCAGACCGTGGTGAGGACCTCGGTAGGGCAGGAGGTGTTGCCTACAGACTTCAGGATCCCCTGGCAGTCACAGAGATCCGGGTGCCTGGAGCCCACTTCTGTTCTCAATAGCTGAGAGTCAGCTATTGAGGCAAAGCCCTCCTATCCAGAGGTTTCTTCTAGGGTGATGGAACATGGAAAATGCGATGGGAAAGAAGGGTGGCTCACTTCACCAGCCCACCCCACCAGGGCCTGTGGCTGACCCTGTGCCCAGGTGGGGAGACAGCACTTTTGTGTCATCAGCCTTAGCTAAGGACAAGAAGGCAGAGGTGGGGCTAGAGGGGCTGCCCTGAGCAAGTGCTGGCACACGTGTTGGGCAGACGAGGAAACTGGGCAGATGAGGCGAGGGGCAGCACCTCCAAAATGCCACATGTGCGGGAGCCGGGCCCCTAACCACCAGTAAGACTGTGAGCGCCAGCCTTCTCTGGGCTCTGCGCACATGTGCCCAGTGTAGGTCTCCTGCAGAGCTGGGGCTGCCATCTCTGAAGCAGGCTTTTGGGCATGTTCATGCTAGCAGCATGGCCTGCCACGATCAAGAAACCTGGTCGTCCTCAGGGCTCCAGCCCCCTCGTCAGCAAAGTGAGGACATAGAGCTCCTCCATTTGCTTGACACTGTGACCCCGGCCAGGTACTGTGGAGGGTGAGGCCAGAAGGGAGAGCACAGTGCAGAGGGCAGGGGACAGTGGGGCCAGGTGGCAGGTGTGCCTCCGTGACAGGTGGGATCTGGGCTGTGGTCGTGTGTCAGGTCTGGTGGGGGAGGGGAGACAGTGAGGGAATCCTATAAGACAGAGGTGTGAGGGTGGTGTACCCCGGAAACTGGGGGGCTCCGGGGGGTGTCAGGAGCAGCAAGAGCAGAGGGAGCTGCCTTCCCTGCCCGTCTTCTTTCATCCCCACCCAGCCCCTCCATGGGGGCAGAAAGGGAAACGGAGGCACGCAGTGCACACCTCGCCCAGGTCATGTGGTAGGCCAGGCTGGGGCCACACTTGACCCTCACGGCCCCGGGCAGGGCCTCTCCCTCGGGTCCTCTCTCTGAGGCTGCAGGAACGTGCTCTGGGGCAGACGGGCCCCCCAGCTCCCCCGCAGCTTCAGTGGAGAGCCTGTCCTGGAGAGAACCTTCATCTGGAGCTGCCTGTCTCCGTTGGGTAGATTCCACGAAAAGGGAACCTCAGAAAGAACACAAGCTTATTTCAGAAACCAAAAGAAAAGTGCCGTCCGGGCAGAGGTGGGGATTCTCATCCAATTTTGAGTCACTGTGTCATTTCCCTCTGGGGATTTGAAAGTAGCCACATATGACAGTCTGCCTGGGGTGGGTGTGGGGCCAGTGGCGGGGGGGCGGGTGGCTCTTCGCAGTCTCTAAATTAGCGTCACTTCTCAACCTTGGACTCAGCTGAGTCACCCGGGGCTTCCCGGTGCCTGCCGGGTTAGGACACGTACTTCCTTTATCATTTGAGGGGAATTCTCAAAAATAACGTCACCAACATACAGCCCACTATACTGTTAAATGCACTGGATTTCTAGGATTCAGGTGGACTTTCTATGAAGACTTCGGTTAGGTCTGCCCCCATTGCTAGGGTTGCTTTCTGGTGTGGCTTCTGAGCATGAATCCCCTGACCCTGCGTGAGGCACGGGTCAGACTGCCGTGGACAGAATCACTGAGCTTGACCCTGATTGTCTGTGGACGTAACGGTGTCTTGGGCTCAGAGAGAGGTGAGCCAGGTCCACAGCCAGGCCTGCCCCTGGCAGCTATGTGGCCCCGCGCTGGAGTGTTCTCTGGTGTACGATGTGATTAAGCTTCCTGCCCTCCCAACTCCGGTGATGATGTAAAATCTCCGGTGACGAGAAGATGTATGTGGCCTGGCCCCAGGAGGGCGTGGGCCTGGGCAGGGTGAAGGTGAACCCACCTCCCACCTTCCAGAAGCAGTGAGTCCTTTCCTGTCTCTGCTTTGCTTCTCTGTCGAATGAACCGCTGCCACCTGCTGCATTGTGGGATGTGGTGACCTCTGCAACCTTAGTCTTCCGGTCTGGCTTCCTCCACTCTTGCTGTACATGGCAGTCACGTTTGGTGACCCGGTATCTTCTCTCTGTCCCTTTCTTCTGCAGCCAGAGTGTACAGGTGGGGATGCCTCTATCCAGGCTGTTATTGAGAAGTTACAGGAAGAAAATCGACTGTTAAAACAGAAGGTGACTCATGTGAGTATCTCTAATATTTCATTCGAGAAGAACTCTCCCCCTTATGGCCTGGAAGTGAGGGGCCTTCCCTGGGCCGTGCCCAGGGGTTGCCCCCGCCCTCAGGCCACTTTGGCTGATATAGACGGTCCCCAGAGACCTGACCTTTTTGCCTAAAAGGACGTACAGAACATGTCCTGTCATTCTACATCCCTCCAAGTTAATTCACATGTCAGTGAAGAAGGTTTAAGAATTACTATCAAGTATAGCTTTTAAGGCAAGAAAATTGCACCACGTCCACTCAGTTTAAGGCGGTTGCTTGTGGCCATCATCTCCTGCCTCAAGTTTGTCTGGTGGTCTCAGTGTCCCCTCTGCACAGAGCAAAATGAAGCAACTTCCATTTAAGGGAAACTCACTCAGCTAATTATTGCTAATCAGTGGCTTCAGAGGTCAGCGTTGGCTTAAGAGCAGATGTCTCAGCCACCTTCACTGTGAGCTTTTCGGCTCTGTCTCCTCAGGTAGAAGACCTCAATGCCAAGTGGCAGCGCTATGATGCCAGCAGGGATGAGTACGTGAGAGGGCTGCACGCACAGCTGAGGGGACTGCAGGCCCCCACCGAGTCCGAGAGACCCTCCCCTCCCGAGCTGATGAGGAAGGAGATCTCCCGGCTCAACAGACAGGTGGAGGAGAAAATGAATGACTGTGCAGAAGTGAAGCAGGAGCTGGCGGCTGTGCGGAGGGCCCGGGACGCAGCGCTGGAGCGGGTGCAGATGCTGGAGCAGCAGGTGTGCGCCCTCGGGCTCTGGGCAGCCCTGACACGATGGCTGCCTGTGGGCAGTGCCTGTGGTCCCGGGGCAGGCTGAGCTGAGGGCTTGGTGGCACTGGGTGGGCAGCACTGGACTGAGCAGTCAGCAGCCGTGGGGCGGGTGGGAGAAAGTGGGCGGGGACTGGCTCCTTCCTTGAGCGGAAATGGCGCGTCCGTGTCCTTGTGACAGCTGAGTGTCTGGTCTCCTTTCAGATTCTTGCTTACAAGGATGACTTCACATCAGAAAGGGCAGATCGAGAAAGGGCTCAAAGTAGGATTCAAGAACTTGAGGAAAAGTTGGCCTCCCTGCAGCACCAGGCGTCCTGGAGACAGGTAGGCAAGGAGGGCTTTTCTTTTCTTGTTTAGGCTTAGCGTTTCTTCCATTTTTCTTTTCATGAATTTCAAGCCCTTCTGCGGCTGCCAAGACCCTGATTTCCCCGCTCCGGCAGGGCTGCCTCATCTGGTGCCTGAGGCATGGTGACAGAAAACCTCCCTTTTGTACTGTGTTTGTTTGTAGAGGAGGTTGGTGTGGTGGCTTGTGACATCAGAGATGGCCGTCCTCAGGGCCTGTCCTGTCTTCACTGTCTTGCACCCAGAGAGCACATCCTGAGCCCTGGGCTCCCTACTGGAAGCTTCTTTCATACATGTCCCCTCCTTGCTGTGAGGTGGGGACCCTAGTTACTCCATCATATAGATGTGGACGCTGAGGCCCCAGGTGTCCAGTGACATCCCTTAGTTCAGAGCCCCTGTGCGTGGAGATCGGCCTTGCAGACCAGTGGGTCCTGCAACCTCCACTGAGCTCAGTGCTATCCCCACTATGGAGGGTGCCTCCTGGCATGAGTTGTAACTGATGAAGTTTCTCACTGTGGGACCCATGGCACCCATATGCCTCTTTCCCTCTCCTCCCTGGATTGGCTCGGTGCTCTGCAGAAATCCCAGGAGAGCTTTGTTTCTTTAGCCACTCAGCGAGTACTTTAATACCTTAATACCTTCCACCCTGGAATAAACCCTGAGCCCCCCTCAAAGAACGTCTGTCCTGACACGGACTGGATAGTAGTGGTTCCCTTGGGGATCAATACACCCAGGTGGAGCAGGGATGCCGAGCTGACCTCGGAGCTGCCCCTCTCAGTCGGCCTGGGGGCACTGGGAGCTGCCCACACTGTCCCTGTCCTGTGCAGCCACTGGGCCTTGTTGGTGGCCTCTACTTCCCCCCTGATGAGGGGTACCGGGGAGTCATGGAGGACACCCTTTCTTCTATGCCCTTGGACTAAGTCCACAGCAGTGGGCCTGGACACAGGCAGCTGTTCCTACTCGTTGATGAAGCGGGTGGGGACCTTGGTGGGGCCTGTGTCCCCCCAAGTCTGCAGGCTGACAAGGAGGTGCTAGAGGGTCTCAACAGCCCTGGCAAGCCTTCTTGGCACCCATCCTGGATTTCTGGTTCTCCTGAGACCCTGAGACCGCAGGCTGCGGTTGGGTATCCTCCTTTGTGTCCCCGGGCAGGGATGGGGCATCCTTCAGCACGGCTGTTTGTGTGGGTTTCCCGGGATTTGGTTTTGCCTGTGGGCTTTCTGGCCGCTGTGACCAGAAGTGTGTGATCTTGGATTGAAAGGTAGTTAATGGTGCAGTTGTGAGGATGGTCCCAGGCAGCTGCTCAATGACTCAGGGCCCGAAGAGTGACCAGAACCAGCTCCAGGCCTGGTGGGGACTGAGGAGTTTATGTTAAGTGGCCTCTACGTCCGTTTCACCTGCCTGTGGCCCCTCAAACACTGGGACCACTTGCTGTTGCTCAGCCCCTGCGTGACACACCACAGGACAGTGGTGCTGCAGGTGTTTGTGAGCTGTAGGCTCCCTGAGGAAAGCCCAAATTCAGACGTGAAGAAGCAGCACCAAGGCCGACTGGAGTGAAGTTCCCAACTGGAGTGAAGTTCCCAAACAAGCAGTGATAGCCCCCCGCAGGCCAAGGTGCTTCCCGACTGACGTCTGGGGCACCTGTGCCAGGCCATGCCGGGGGCACCCCCTGCTGCCTCTGGAGGCCCTGTAGAGGAGGGGCAGAGTGGGGCTGGGACACAGTTTGGCCGGCTCCCCACCCTGGGCTTTGCCACAGCCTCTCCACAGAGGCACATGGGGCATGTCATCGAGGGGTAATGGGTCCACTCGGGCCTTCTGCCGTGGGGGTAGGGGGTGGACCCCAATTGGGCCTGTTCCTTCATGAGCACACACAGAGCATCTCAGTTGTTCATTCCTTGTTTGGGCTCTGGGCCACAGCAGAAAGGAAGGCAAGGGGTGCAAGTCCCACTCAGGGACAGAAGAAGTGTCTCTGGTTGCTGGAACCCGAGACCTGGCTTTGTAGCCTCTGGCGCAGCCCACGTAAATGTACCCTTGCTTTTTTTCCAGGACTCGCGAGAGCCAGGCTCCTGCCGGATTCACACTGGGAGCAGAATCCCCAAGGACTTAGAGACCAATGCTTTGCAGCTTGTGGTGCCCAGTGGCCGGAGGCCTGGGACTGGATCTCAGTGGCAGGAACGCTCCGGAGCAACCCGGAGAGGCCAGGGTGACCTTCAGTGCCCTCATTGCCTGCAGTGCTTCAGCGATGAGCAAGGCGAGGAGCTCTTCAGGCACGTGGCTGAGTGCTGCCAATGAGCCCCAAGGCCAGGACCGCCTGTGCCCCTGTGGCTTCTGAGGGGGTCCGGCCCTGGGGGACAGAGTGGGTGCTCTCAGCATGCAATGCTGAGATCCCCTGAGATCCAGGCCCCCAGAACAGGCTGGGGGTGCTTCTCATCCTTACCTTGATCCCCTTCGAGCTATGGAACAGATCGGGACAAAAGGAACTTCCAGTGGGGCTGGAGGCTGGAGGCAGAGATGGGGGTTGAGAGCATCTGCACCCAGGAGGGGCCAGCTTTGCTTCTGGTGTGGAGTTTGGGGCCCAAGCTGTCAGGCTGAGGCCGGGAGCAATCTGGGGCAGGAGTGCTTATAGGTCACCGTGACAGTCCTGCCCACCCTGCACCTGGGGACACTGCAGCTTGCTGGAAAGAGGTGCTGCTCACAGGAACCACTTGTGGGGTCCCCAGGGTGGAAGCCCCACCTCGTTCTGTAGAATAAGGTGCCTCCCCCCTTGGACTAGGAGATTTGTGGAGCTGAGCACTGTGGCTGCACATTGCATATGTGGGCCCGTCTCAGCCAGCACAGAACCCCATGTCTTCACTGAAATATGTTGCATTGCAATAGCGTTGTCACATATCCAGAAGTTAAAGCACATTTATTTCACTTTTACTTATTTTTGTAATAAATGCAGTTGCTACAGTGACTGTTCTGAGAATGCATTTTGGGGCCTGGGGCGCAGGGACCCATGGTATTTTCTGTTGGGCAGGAGTTAGACCAGCTGGTGAGGAGAAGTACTCCTGTTTGCCACTGCATACAAACAGGGGACTGAGAGAGGAGTTGGCGGGAGTCCAGGCAGGCCTGCCTGTTGGGTGGCGTGAACGGGTGTCAGCCCAGCTCTCTGCCATTGGCCTGTTTCAGCCCGAGCCCAGAACCTGAAGTAGAGGGCTGGGGATGAGGTGGGAGGAAGCAGGCACCTGCTGAGAGCAAATCAGAACCATGCAGAGCGAGGACTGCCTGCATAGGCCTGTCAGTGGGTCAGGACAATAGGAGTGACCAGGCAGAAGGGGAGCTGGGTGCTGTTTCCAGAAAGACTGAGGCATGTGCTGAGTGTCTGCCAGGGTTAATGCATTTCACCCTCACAGCAATTCTAGGAGGTTAAGTATTACTGTCATCTTCAACACAGATGAGGAAGATGAGGCACAGACGGGTCACACAGTGGCTGAGTGACAAAGCTGGGATTTGAACCCAAGCTGTCTGGCTCCTGGACACATTGTGCACAGTCTGTCTGTCTGCTCCGTGTCAGGTAGCTGCTGTTATCAATATAAAAGGCTGATGCTGGTGCACATTGTCTCTCTAGCCCGGAACACCCTCTTACCCTTTCCATTTGGTTGAGTCCTCCTCAAGTTGTAGTTCAGGTGTCACCTCCTCTATGGAATTCCCTGTGTACCCCTTTCCGGGAACCTGGCTGGAAGAGATCCAGTCTGCATGGCCTGGGGTGGGTAGAGCACTTGCAGAGAGCCTCAGTGACACTGACCTGAGGAGTCAGAATGGCGGACACCTGAGCACTGGGGATGGAGGCTGGGGACATCCCAGAGAAAAGGGAGCCACAGAAGGGGGAATGCTCAAATCCTTGGCTGACCTCCGAATTGTGCATGCTCAGGATGAGACTGAAGATCCTAGGGAGAGAACAACAGCTGGAAGCAGAGAGAGCTGAGCAGAGATTTCAGCAGCTGTCCACTGCAGGGTGACAGAGTTGTAAATTTGAGTCTCTCAAGGTTAGAGGGGCTTGGTAAACACCTTGGGGTTTTCCTTTGAAACCCTAGAAGGGCCACACCTTAGGAGTAAAGTTGACATCCTAGGACAAAATCAAAACAGCTTTGCTCTAAAAAAGCATACAAGTTCCAACAACCAACCAATAATTCACCTGCCTATTTTCTATTTCTTCAGAGAGGTGACAGAATCCAGAACCTTTTACTATATTTACCACAAGTCCAGTATACAATTAAAAATACTAGACATACGAGAAATGAAGCAGAATGAAAATATTTTCAGATAAATGCAAACTAACAAAATTTATGTCCAGCAGACTGTATTACAAGAAGTAACTACTACAGAAATTATTCAGGCTAAAGAGAAATGATTCTGGATAAAAACCAATATAGAAAGGAATGAAGAGCTTGGGAGTGGGTAAATATAAATGCATATTGACTATTTAAAACAGTAATGTCTTGGGGCCGGCCCTGTGGCTTAGCGGTTAAGTGCGCGCGCTCTGCTGCTGGCGGCCCGGGTTCGGATTCCGGGCGCGCACTGACGCACCACTTCTCCGGCCATGCTGAGGCCGCGTCCCACATACAGCAACTAGAAGGATGTGCAACTGTGATATACAACTACCTACTGGGGCTTTGGGGGGAAATAAAAAAAAAAAAAATCTTTAAAAGAAAAATATTGGCCAGCCCCATGGCTTAGCGGTTAAGTGCTTGCGCTCCGCTGCTGGCGGCCCGGGTTTGGGTCCCAGGTGCGCACCGACGCACTGCTTCTCTGGCCATGCTGAGGCCGTGTCCCACATACAGCAACTAGAAGGATGTGCAGCTATGACATCCAACTATCTACTGGGAGTTTGGGGGGAAAAAAATAAATAAATAAAATTATTAAAAAAAAAAAAAAAAGTTAAGAGGCCAGCCTGGTGGTGTAGTGGTTAAGTTCATGCACTCCGCATCGGTGGCCCAGGGTTCACAGGTTCGGATCCTGGGTGTGGACCTACACACTGCTTATCAAGCCATGCTGTGGTAGCATCCCACATATAAAAATATAGAGGAAGACTGGCACAGATGTTAGGTCAGGGCCAATCTTCCCTGCCAAAAGAAAAAAAAAAGAAAAGTTTTTATTAATCCAAAGCAAGACAAGTTAGTTAGGAGAACTAAAGGAATAAGGAAGAGATGAGACAAATGGAAAATAGATGGCAAGATGGTAGACTTAAACCCCAACTATAGCAGTAATTACATTAAAAATAAATGGATCAAAACACTGATTAAAACACAATGATTGTCACTGTGGATGAAAATAAAGTCCTCCCTATATGCTCATTAGAAAAGATATACTGGGCCGGCCCCGTGGCTTGGTGGTTAAGTGAGCGCGCTCCACTGCTGGCGACCCGGGTTCGGATCCCGGGCGCGCACCGACGCGCTGCTTCTCCGGCCATGCTGAGGCCGCGTCCCACGTGCAGCAACTAGAAGGATGTGCAGCTGTGACATACAACTATCTACTGGGGCTTTGGGGGAAAAAATAAATAAATAAAATCTTTAAAAAAAAAAAAAAAAGATTTAAAAAAAAAAAAAGAAAAGATATACTTTTTGGGGCTGGCCTGGTGGTGCAAGTGGTTGGGTGCGCACGCTCTGCTGCAGTGTCCCAGGGTTCACTGGTTTGGATCCCGGGCGCACACCAACGCGCCACTTGGCAAGCCATGCTGTGGCGGCGTCCCATATAGAGTGGGGGCAGAGGGGCATGGATGTTGGCCCGGGGCCAGTCCTCCTCAGCAAAAAAAGAAAAAGAGGAGGGTTGGCAGATGTTAGCTCAGGGTCGATCTTCCTCAAAAAAAAAAATAAATAAAAAAAGAAAAGATACACTTTCAATATAAGAACAGAATGGAGAGCATAGAAAAAGACACACCCACCAAGAAAATAAGAGTGGCTACATGATTATCAGACAAAGTGAAATTCAGGCCAAAAATTATTACCAGAAATAAAGAGACATTGCATAATGATAAAAGGGTAAATTGATCAGGAATATATAACATTCCTAAATTTGTATAGACCTAATAACAGCTTCATATAAAAGAAAAGAAGAACTAGACATATACACATAGTTGGAGATTTTAACATACCTCTCTCAGTAACTGACAGAAGCAGGAAAAAAATCAGACTACAGAAGATTTAGCCAAGATTATTAAACATCTTGGCCTAATTTACATATGTAGGACATCATTACACCCAACAAAAGCCAACTATAATTCTTTTCGGGTGTACATGGAATGCTTACCAAAAGAGACAAATTTTGGGGCCATAAATCAAGTCACAACATATTCCAAAGAATTGAATCATTGAATTTATATTCTCTGACCACAGTGACGTTAAACCACAACTCAATAATAGAAAAATAACTATCAAATTCCCAACACACTTCTAAATGATCCATGGGCAAAGGAAAAAAACAATGGAAATTAGAAAATATTTTGAACTGAGTGAAAATGAAAATACAACTTGTTAAAAGTTACAGAATGCAGCTAGAGCAGTGATTAAGGGAAATTTTATACCTCTAAATGCATATATTAGAAGTTAAGAAAGGTTAAAATTCAGTGATCCAAGTGCCCATCTCAAGAAGCCAGTAAACGGGCCGGCCCTGTGGCTTAGCGGTTAAGTGCGCGCGCTCCGCTACTGGCGGCCCAGGTTCGGATCCCGGGCGCGCACCGACACACCGCTTCTCTGGCCATGCTGAGGCCGAGTCCACATACAGCAACTAGAAGGCTGTGCAACTATGACACACAACTATCTACTGGGGCTTTGGGGGGAAAAAAAAAAAGAAGCCAGGAGAACAGCGGCAAATTAGACCCAAAGGAAATAAAAGAGCAGAAATCAATGAAATAAAAAGCAAGGAAAGGCCGGCCCCGTGGCTTAGCGGTTAAGTGTGTGTGCTCTGCTGCTGGCGGCCTGGGTTCGGATCCCAGGCGCGCACCGAGGCACTGCTTCTCCGGCTATGCTGAGGCCGCGTCCCACGTACAGCAATTAGAAGGATGTGCAGCTATGACATACAACTATCTACTGGGGCTTTGGGGGAAAAAAATAAATAAATAAAATTATTAAAAAAAAAAAAAAGCAAGGAAAAATCAGCAATGCCAAGAGTTCTTTTAAGTAGTAATAAAACTGATAAAGCCCTAGCATGACTGATCAAGAAAAAACACAAATTGCTAATATCGCAAATGAAAAGGGGGCCATCACTATAGATAGATCTCTAAGATAAATAAGAGGATACTATGAACACTTCATGTGACCTAAATATGACAGTTTAGATGAAATGGATAAAATAATACTTGAAAAACACAACTTACCAAAACTGACACAAGAAGAGAGAGAAAACCTGAATAGCTCTGTATCCATTAAATAAATTGAATCTGTAGTTAAAAATCTTTTCACAAAGAAAATTACAAGCCCAGATGACTTCACTGGTGAATTCTTCCAAACATCTAAGAAAGATATACCAATCTTACATACACTCAGGAAATGAGGGAATGTTTTCCAACTCATTTCATGACACCAAAACTTGAGAAAGACAAGCCAAGAAAGAAATTTTACAGACCAATATCACTCACGAACATAGATGCAAAAGTCCTGAACAAAATAGTAAATTGGGGCTGGCCCTGTGGCTTAGCGGTTAAGTGCGCGCGCTCCGCTGCTGGTGGCCTGGGTTCGGATCCCGGGCGCGCACCGACGCACCTCTTGTCCAGCCATGCTGAGGCTGCGTCCCACATACAGCAACTAGAAGGATGTGCAACTACGACATACAACTATCTCTACTGGGGCTTTGGGAAAAAAAAAAAAGGAGGAGGATTGGCAATAGATGTTAGCTCAGAGCCAGTCTTCCTCAGCAAAAAGAGGAGGATTAGCACGGATGTCAGCTCAGGGCTGATCTTCCTCACACACACAAAAATTAAATTGAATTCAGCAATATAAAAAAGGATACTATATCATAACCAAGCGGAATTTTTATCACAGAAATACAAGATTGGTTAACATTAAAAAAAAAAAACAAACCACCAAATGTAATTCCCCATAATAACAGAGAAAAACCACATGATCATCTCAATAGAAGCAGAAAAAGCATATGACAAAATCAATACCTGCTCGTGATAAAAAATACTCAGCAAACTAGGAATAGGAACTTCTTCAATCTGATGAAGGTGTATGTCCAAAAAGCTACAGTTAACGTTATACTTGATGATAAAATATTGAACGCTGTCTCTGCTGAGGTTACACAAGGCAAGGGTGTTCACGCACCACTGCAGCTCAACACTGTACAGGAGGTCCCCCCCGTGCAGTAAGGCAATAACAGGAGTCAAGGACAGAAAAATGGAAAAGAAGAAATAAAAACTGTCCCTATTCACAGATGACATGATTGTGTATGTAGAAAACCCTAAGGGATCTTAAGAAAAAAAGTTTAGAATTGGTAAGTCAATTTGACAATCTCAAGATACAAAGTCAATACAGGAAAAATCTAGTGTATTCCGGTATATTTGCGACAATTAACTGGAAAAGCAAATTTAAACACCTGTTGTGGGTTGAATTGTGTCTCTTCAAAAGATATGTTGACCAAAAAGATGCTGAAGTCCTAACCCCTAGAACCTGTGAATGTGACCTCATTTGGAAACAGGGTCTTTGCAGATGTAATCTAAGATGATGTCATGCTGGATTAGGGCAGGCCCTAAATCCAATGACTGGTGTCCTTATAAGAAAAGGCAAAGAGACACACACAGGGAGAACACCACGTGAAGACAGAGGTAGAGATGGGAGTGATGCCGCTACAAGCCAGGGATCACCAGCAACCACCAGAAGCTAAGAGTGAGGCATGGAAGATTTTTCCTCACAACCTCTAGAAGGAACCAGGCCTGCTGACACCTGGATTTTGGATTTATATCTTCCAGAACTGTGAGAGAATAAATTTCTGTTGTTATGAGTCACACAGTTTGTGGCACTTTGTTATGGGAGCCCCAGGAAACTAATATATACCCCCACTTATGATAATGTCAATAACAAAATGCATAGAAAAAAATTATTTATTTTGAGGAAGATTGGCCCTGAGCTAATGTCTGTTGCCAATCTTGCTCTTTTTCTTTTTTCTCCCCAAAGCCCCAGTACATAGTTGTATATCCTATGTAGGTCCTTCTAGTTCTATGTGAGATGCTGCCTCAGCATGGTTCGATGAGCGGTGAGTAGGTGTGCACCCAGGATCCAAACTGGCAAACCCCGGGCTGCTGAAGTGGAACAGGCGAACTTAACTGCTACACCGCCACTGGGCCTGCCCCAGAAAAAATTAATTTATCAAAAGTGTTCTAAACCTCTACAATAAAAGCTGCAAAATATTGCTGAGAGAAACTCAAGAACGTATAAATAAAATGAAGAGATACCATGTTCACAGACTGAGAACCTAGTAGTCTTAAGATGTCATTTCTTCCCAAATTGACCTATAGACTTAACAAAATCTCAGTCATAATCCCAGCAGGCTTGTGACAGGCTGATTTTAAAATTAGTATTGATTGTTCCCCACTTTTCTAGGACTCCAGTTACATGGATATTAGAGTGCTTCATGTTGTCCCACAGGTCTTTTTTTTTCCCCAGTCTCTTCTCTCTCAGGGCTTCATTTTTCGTAGTTTCTATTCATATGCCATCAAGTTTATGGATATTTTCCTCTGAAGTTTCTAATCTGCTGTTAATTCTATCCAGGGTATTTTTCATTTTAGATATTGGATTTTTTTTCTTTAGACGTTTCATTTGGGTCTTTTTTATATCTTCCACTTCTTCATCTTGTTCATGTTTTCCTGTATATCCGTGAGCATATTTCTGAGATTTATAATAGCCATTTTAAGGTTCTTGTCTGCAAATTCACCATCTGTCATTTTTGGGTCTGATTCTAGTGTTTGGTATTTCTCCTGATTATGGTATATATTTTCTTTCTCGGCATGGCCTGGTAATTTTTGTTTGGATTCCAACATTGTGAATTTTGTTTAGTGCAAGATATTTCTGTATTCCTTTAAGAATGCTGGACTTGGTTCTAGCCATTAAGTTCCTTAGGGTCAGCCTGATCCTTCTGAGGCTTGCTCTGAGCTTTCAATTTTATTCTAGGGCTAATTTAACCCCACTGCTAAGGTGATATCCTTCTGAGGACTCGACACCAATGCTGGTGTATTACAAGGTCTCTCCACCCTGACTGGTGGAAACACACACTACTTTCTGGTGATTTCCCCCTGAATTTATGGAATTTTATGCCACACATGCACAGGTCAATAGATTCAAGGGGACTTTGCAGATCTCCGGAGCTCTGTGCAGCCCCCTCCTGTCTGGAACTCTGCCCCACAAAATTCCAGCCACCTCCGCCTCCTCAAATGCCAATCTCTGCTTCCTCTACTCAGCCATCCTGCAGGGCTGATCCTGAGGATAAGCTGGGCTCTGCAAGTTTCCCCTCCCAGTGCTGGGCCCTGGAAACTGCTTCCAGGCAGGAAGCTGGGGTGCTCGGAGGTTTACCTTGTTTCCTGCCCTTTGTTCAGGAAACACTGCCGCGTGCTGCCTCTATCCCAACATCCAAAAACATTGTTTAAAAAATTTCCTCAGTTTTACAGTTGCTCATGGCAATGAAACTGGCAGCCATTGATGATTAAGCAGCTAGTAACTATGGGGGATTGGAATTTGCCAACTCAAAATGTGTCTCTGCCTGAATGACATTTTGACCCCCACCCCCACTAACTGACCAAAGGAGTTTGGGATGGGAGGCCTGCCCCCAGAAAAGGCCATTACTGTATACATCTCCGCGTACCTGGGTGGGTTGTACTAAGCTCATTCTTAGTTCTAGTTACCCTTTATGAGACATTTACGTTTGTAAAGAAAATCTCCATTTGTAAAGGTATCTTCTTCCCTGCACCAGGAAGAAGGGGGGATGGCCTTACCTAGAAACTTATCAGAACGGAAGGCGAGGACTTAAATCTTCGTGATAAACTTACCCATTGTTAACTGTGCTGTTTGGGCAATATGCTGTCTGACTCCCACTAGGTTCCTATAGATGACATCTCTCTGGAGCCTGGGTCACCATGGTAATGGGTGTTTGAGCTATTTTTTTCAGGAACTGAACCCCTTGTCCACTTCGGGCCGGATTGAGACCACTGATGGTGCTCAGGGCAAGCTACCCCAGGAAGCACCACTCTGGTATGCGGATTATTTCGAGCTGAAGACAATAAGGACTCAGAGAACTCAGGAAGAATATTTGAGTTTCCCCTCCAAAACTGCCTAAAAAATTTAAAACAAAAGATCTGTTTCAGGAAGGAGTTATTATCATGACTGCTATAAAGATAATGTAGGATAGAGGTTACAATAGAAAAGGCACCAACAAGCCCATCTTATTGGAAGTTCTGTCTCTCTGGCCACATGCTCTACATGGCCCTGCGAGGAGTTACCAGACAATCATTTACAAGGGAAGTCTCCATTTGTAAAGGTATCTCCCTCTCTGTATTGGGAAGAGGGGGGATGACCTCATTTCTAGAGACTTATCAATGTGGAAGGTGAGGCCTTAAAACTGCACAATAAACCTTACTCTTGTTTACTGTGCTTTAGTGGTAATCTCCTGTGACTCCCCCCACCCCCAAAATCCTCCTTTGTCATTGGCTGAACATGGTATTTAAGACGAGAATTTCTGCTATTGTGTTGAGAAACGCAGTGTCCCTGCTTTCTCCCATGTATGCATGGTATTAAACTTGGTATTATTTTCTCCTGTTAACCTGTCTTGTTAATTATTTGGCCAGCCATAAGAACCTTAAGGAAAAGGGCAGAGGGAGATTCCCCCTCTTTCCCCGACACCACCAACCCATCAACTGGGCCCTTTTGAGGGCAAGAGGTTGGAACTCCACCCTCAGGGCAGGCTAATGCCGCCATTCTGTGAACGTGTCCTACGAAGAGACGTGAAGCCTGACTACGCCTGCGAAGATCATCAATTACCTCATCTCCCCTCACCTCCAATCATTTCAGACCACCTTGCCCCCTTCCCCATAAATACCCGAGTCCCTATTTTCAGGGAGGCAGATTTGAGACTTGTTCTCTCGTTTTCCTCACTTGGCTGCCTTGTGATTAAATCCTGTCTCTGCAATCTTGTCGTCTTGGTGATTGACTTTCTGGGCGGCGGGCAAAAACGGACCTGGTGTGGTAACAGCAAGAGCTCATTTCCGTGGAGCTCATCCTTCCCGGGGGCTGCTGTTCCGTTTGGTAGTACATGTGTAAGCTTTGCCTTAGCAAGTGGCACATGTTTATTACTTGTCCTTCAATCAACAGTATTCTCCATGGAAAATCACCTGGAGGGCTCCGCGGTACACAGTTGGCTCCTGACACACAGCTACAGACGTTTTGTTTCGAGAGTAAGTTCTTAACAGCTCAGAGCTGTTTGAAATTTATTTGTGCCGTTTGCGTCCCCCACCCCCAGAGAGCTACTTAGTCTTACGTTTTAATCGTGGATCCAAAACAGACATTGATTGCTTGTGATTGTAAAGTTGAAGAACCTAACTCAAGTTACTTCAGTTCTGTGATGACTTAGACGTTTTATTTGTGTTTAAAACAGTGAAACAGTAGGAACTGTGGGATAAGATTTTTCTTCTCTTTTAAAAAAATATATTAATGGAATTAAGAAGTATTAATCCTTTCTAGTACCATATTTATTTTGATTTTTTAATGGCATGAGTATGTAGGCAAAGTTCAAAAGAACACTTTGACTGGGGGCCGGCCTGGTGGCGCAAGCAGTTAAGTGCGCACGCTCTGCTGTGGCGACCCGGGGTTCGCCAGTTCAGATCCCAGGCGCGCACCGATGCACCGCTTGTCAGGCCATGCTGTGTCGGCATCCCACATAAAGTGGAGGAAGATGGGCATGGATGTTAGCCCAGGGCCAGTCTTCCTCAGCAAAAAAGAGGAGGATTGGTGTTGGATGTTAGCTGAGGGCTGGTCTCCCTCACAAAAAAAAAAAAAAAAAAAGAACACTTTGTCAGTGCTTTTCTAGCTATTGTTATTTTATTTCTTCTCATTACTACTACTGTGTGAAGGAGGTGATAGTCAAATATGACCTGCATGAGGCTCCCCCAGGGGCTGACCCTGTGGTCGAGGAGTGACCTCATCAGGAATCTGAGGGGCTCTCCTCCCAGCCCTAGGCCCCTGTGAAGACAGTGGCACTGAAGCTGGACATCCTGCAGGTATACCTTGGGCCTCGATTTCCCCATCTGTAAATGTAGTGACTGGGGGCACAATAACAAGCCACCAGCCCATGCTGTACTGTGCTTGAGACCTGGGCCTGCTCGACGTGAGAGGGGTTGGCCTCAGGAACCCCCGTCACCCTCCACCCTCCTCTACCCCTTGACTTGGTCCTAAGCCTCCTGGCCCCAAATACATCCTCTTTTTTGCTCCTGAGAACTGGGAACGGTAAAGTGATGCTCCCTTGAGGAAAGAGCCAAAGGAACATTAGGGTTGGGTCTTGCAGGATGGGTGCTTTCCAGGAAAATAGGGGAAGAGCATTCCTGGCAAGGAGAAAAGCCATGAGGTCTGAGGGGTGGAAGTGTGCAGACGTGGCGCAGGTGGCAGGCCCGTGTGCTGGCTGGAAGCAGGGGTGTGGGAGGCAGCAGGTGGGGCCACCTCAGGAGCTGGGTGTGGGTGCTCATCGTTGGAGCACCCCGGCTCCCTCTTACCACTCATGGCCCTGACAAGCCCTGCTCATATCCCAGCTGGGACCCTCAGCAGCCACTGGGGCTCCACGGGACAAACAGGAAGCTTTTTGTTTGAGGCCCGAAGTGGGACTGCCCCTCTGCACAGCCGTCAAGACTGTCCACCGGGAGAACCAGGCTGGCCAGGGCCAGAGTCTAGGGGGCCTGGGCGGGCAGCTTCCTCAAAGGGCGAGGCCCAGGCCTGCAAGAGAGAAGGCCCCACCCTGGACCTTTCCCAAGCATCTGCTCCCCTAGCCCAGGCTGCTCAATGGGTCCAGTGCCTGGCCAGCCCTGGCCCTGCCCTCACCACCTAGCCCCTGCCTCAGTCAGAAGGGGACCAGGCCCAGCCCTGGACTTGGAGTCCCAGGGAACCACATCAGGGTCTCTGGCCATCTTGAGGACACGGCTCCTGCCATGGTCACAGCCCAGTCTGTTTCTCCTCCTTTGCTGGATCATCCCACGAGCCAAGGGATGTGTGTTCTTCCTCCCACCTAGAAAAAACAAACAAGCCAGCCAGCCTCTTGACTCCACATTCCTCTGGCTACTACCCCATTCCTTGCTCCTTGGACCTGCTGTTCCCACCCTCGCTCTCCCACAAACCAGCTTCCACTGGGTTCTGGGTCAAGGTCACCTCAGCATCGGAGCCCTGAGGCCAGTCCCTGGGCCTCGTCTTGACCACAGCAGCCCTGCCCGGAGACCTTTGGGCTGCCCTCACCCTCGACACCTGGTTCTGGGGCTCACACCCCTGTTCCATCTACACTCACTCCTGGCTGGCCTCACAGGCTCGTGTGAGACCTTCCGTCCAGGAACAGCAATCCCAAATGCCAGACGTTTCACCTGGGTGTCTGATGTGCACCCTCGACTCATGTTCCTCCAGGGCAGGAAGCCCCATCCTCCCCAGTGCTCAGCCTCGGAGTCCTCGCCTCCTTTCCTCCTCTTACCTGCAGGCTGTCTGCTGGGAAGTCCTGTGGATCCAAACGTCAGAATATTTCCAAAGGGCGGCCCTTCTCACCCTCTCCCCAGCTGAGAGCCGGGCCAGACCCAGTCTCCACCTTGAAATGGGGCCCTCGCCACTCCCCCTTCACTCAGGGACGAGCCACATCCTTCTGATGTGCACAGGACCAGGTCTACCAAGAGGCTGGCAGCAGGGTAGCTATGGCGTATTCTAGGAAGTGAGTGGAAGCTAGACTGCAACCAGGAGGCAGCTCCACACGAACTTGCTGCAATCTGCCTCAAGAGATCTCAGAAGAGAGGAACCAAGCTGGGATTCCTTTTTCTATTTAAAATACTACTCACATTGTTCCTAATTTATATCCATTTTAATATCTGTAATTTTTCATTGTTTTATTAGAGATCACAACCCCCCAAACCGGATGGGCACCAGCCCACGAAGTCATATGTAACCCCAACCTACTGACCCTCCTCCCTCTTTGCTCTGCCTCCCGCAGTCCCGTAGGTTTGAATGCCATGTCCCCTTCTCCGTGGGGCCTTCCTGCCCCACCCTGTTGTTTCTTAGCATTTACCACCAAGCCCTCTGAGGATCCGGTTGGGCTGTGTCCTGGGGCCTGGGCCTGCTTGGCACATGAAAGGCCCTGGATAAACCACTGCAAGGAGGATGGTGAGGGCACCAGGAACCCTAAGCTGCCACCTGGTGCGACCTGGGAGATGCTCCAGGGGAGGTGGCCTGGGTTCCTCTTGGGGGCACAGCCCCTTGCTCACCCCACCCCCCGCCATGCTCCCCATTGCCCCCAGCAGAAAGCAACCAGACGAGGTCTTCTGCTGTACTAATGTATTCCATCTTTCAAAAAGAAAGACATGATTTTAATATTACTTAACAATATGTTAAAAAAGTAGCCAGGCAGGCCTCCGTGTTAATACAGTCGTACACTCTCTAACAGACTTGATGGTGTGAGTACTGGGTGGGATTTTTGTTTTTGAACTTTCTCATTCTGCAAGGGATCTTACACAAGCTGGCTACAAGTCAGGGGGATCAGACACAAACAGCGCAACGTGTACACTCTTAAACAGTAGATTGTGGAGGAGAACGGAAGAGTGCCTGCCCCGCCCAGCCCGCCTTGGGTGGGATGCGGGGCACAGAGAGCTGAGTGACAGCGACGCCCCAGCGGGGACAGATGACAGGACAAGGCGAGATGCAGAGGCAACGGAGCCATGTGGATGATGCAAACTCATCTCTGGTCACAGCCCAGGCCTCTGAGGCCGCAGTGGTGGAAGAACTGGCGGGAGCTACTGTTCCAATCCGACAGCACAGAGCTACGATCAAAGAAGTCTCACTCACAGACTACACGCACATGAGCTAACAACGCGGGTCGAGCAGCAAGTTCTCGGTCTAGGGGGTCTCAGGTGCGGCGGCTCACCCGGCACAGCCCTGGGCGAGCATGGCAGCTCCGGGGCCTGGCCCACCTCCCGCGCATCCCTCTCCAGGTGGTCCTCATTCAGTGGGCAGCAAAGGTGGCTTTTTTCAAGCTAAAATTGGACCAGTTGATGGACAGTCTTTGTCGGGTCTGTCTAGCGGAATCCAAGCAGAATCTGTGAAGACAAAAAGCCAAACAGTCATGGAAGGAAACAGCCCACACTCAAGCTGGTGTCAGCAACGCCTGGGGTCCTCTTGGGGGCTCAGTGTGGGGGACCAGGCATCACAGCTTGCCGCCTGGCCACACTTCAGAGAGGGAAGGACCCTTGGGAAGAAGAGGGGGGAGGGTTCTCCTTCTTCAGGACAATGGTCAGCACCCTGAATGTTCTCTGGTGTTTTGTATTACTCTTTTCCAACTTGTTCTTCAGGGAAGCTGCCCAAGGGAAGTTTCTGATGAGCCCATCTGAGAATCTGAAGCTTGGCCGTCCCAGCCAGGCTCTGCCAACAGCCACCATCCCGCCCTCTTAATGTGTTAAGCCATGGAGATCCCAGCCTATCCTCGTTTACCCATGAATTCACAAGTGACTGGGACTTGAAACAAGACTTTTTATGGTGAGACCTGGGTACTGCCTGCCCCTCGCCACCTCCCCCGCGCTCAGGGGCACATCAAGTGCATAGGAATGCCCACAGGCCTCTGAGGCAAGCCACAAGCCTCCAGCCCTCAGCCTCCCTGTCCAGCTCTGGATCATAAACTGCATGCTAAACGCATGCGAGGGGCCGGCCCCGTGGCGTAGTGGTTAAGTGCATGCGCTCTGCTGCTGGCGGCATGGGTTCGGATCCCAGGCGCGCACCGATGCACCGCGTGTCAGGCCGTGCTGTGGCGGCGTCCCACATGAAGTGGAGGAAGATGGGTACAGATGTTAGCTCAGGGCCGGTCTTCCTCAGCAAAAAGAGGAGGATTGGCATGGATGTTAGCTCAGGGCTGATCTTCCTCACAAAAAAAAAAAATAAATAAAAGCATGCAAAAAAGACACACTTTGCCACCTTCCCTGTTGCTTCCCAGGCAACAATGGCCGATTTTTATATTAAATGAAGGAAAGAACATTTTCTTCCAAAACCTTTACTTTGAACAATTTCTGAAGTTCTCACCTTTCCAGCTCTAATTTGGACAGCAGAAATTTGAATTAAACCTGAAACCGGTTATTGTTGTCACTCATCCAGTAGATGAAATTTCAAGTGTGCTTGCTTTAACTGTGGTTAAATCCTTCAACCACAATTGTTTATGCAGCCTGCCTGATGGGCCTCCGTCCAGGTGGAGGGAGTCCTCCCTGCGGAGCACTGCCATTTCCCAGAATCCAAATTCTCTTTCCCAGGCTACAGCTGGTCAAAAACCCCGCGTCCTAGGGTCAGCTTTCAAACCTTCTGGAAGCTTCCACTTCTGCCTCTACTGTCTCCTCTTAACTCTGGCAACAGCCTCTCAACTGTTGCCATTAGTGTATGTGTGCTCCCCCGCTCCTTTCCTACACAGCAGCTAGAATGCTCAGAAGCATCAGTCACATCCCTGCTCCAAACCACTCAACGAAGAACTCCAACCCAAACCAAAGCAAGGTGTCCCACGGGCTCCCTGGGGCCCCAGGCCCACCGTGACTTGGCTTGGCCACCTCCCCAAACCCTCTGGCTCCTCTTTGCCTATGCTCCAGACACCACCTCCCCATCAAGCTTCCGTGCTGTAACTGTGGACTATGTCATGCATATGTACATACATGCATACAGAACATGTATATACAGGTAACTACAACACAAAAGCCCAGGTAACCACCCCCTGGGTCAAGAAACCCAAAACAAGATCCCAATCTCGGGGCACCTTGCTGTCTTCTCCCAGGAGGCAGCCACTGTCCTGGCGTTTGTAATAACTAGTCCCCATAGTTCTTTGTGGTTTCATGACTTCTATACGCATCCTCAATGGTAGTTTGGTTGTGCTGATTTCTGAATTTATAGGAACAGAATCGTATGTACACATTTTTTTCTTATTGCTTCTTTCATTCAACATCATGTTTGTGCAACTCCTTCATGAGGCCATAGTTTTTGTTCATTTTTGCGGCTGTAAGAATGGACACTGAATGGACAAAAAGACAAGTGGACGATGCTGCTCACACAGTTCTGCCCTGCCTGGGCACATCTGCACAGGCGTGGAACTGTCTGTTGGGTTACTTGAGACGTACAACTTGGACTTGACTAGATTCTGCCAAACTCTCTTCCAAAGTGGTTTGAACCAATCTGCGCTCCCAAGAGGGGTGGGGAGAACTGCCGCTCCACACCCTCCCCCCGCCGGTGACGGCCTTGTCTGCCCCCCAGGTGCTATTCAGGCTGAAGACCTCTCTGCAGTTTACTGGTCATGGGTTTTCTGTGACATCTGATCTTTTTTTGTGAGGAAGATCAGCCCTGAGCTAACATCCATGCTAATCCTCCTCTTTTTGCTGAGGAAGACCAGCTCTGAGCTAACATCTATTGCCAATCCTCCTCCTTTTTTTTCCCCAAAGCCCCAGTAGATAGTTGTATGTCATAGCTGCACACCCTTCTAGTTGTTGTATGTGGGACGCGGCCTCAGCATGGCCGGAGAAGCAGTGCGTTGGTGCGCGCCCAGGATCCGAACCCGGGCTGCCAGTAGTGGAGCACACACACTTAACCGCTAAGCCACGGGGCCGGCCTGACATCTGATCATTTTGTTTACCCATTTGTCAACAGGTTTGTCTTTTTCTTACTGTTCTGTAATGTTTCTTTATACATCTTGATACTAATCCTTTGTAATGTGCTGCAAATACTGTCTTGTCACTTTCTTTACAAATTGTTGATTTTAATATAGTTTAATTTATCAATCTTTTATTTTATGGCTGGTGTTTTACAGAAATCTTTCCCTCCTCTGAGGTCAAAAAGATATTCACCTATATTCCAAATTTAAAGGTTTGCTTTTGACATTTAAAATCTTAACCCATCTGGAGCTGACCTTTGAGTATGGTGTGAGGTAGGGATCCAATTTCAAAGCTTTTCTCATATACCTGACAAATGTTCAAAACTCCATTTATGAACATGCCTTCATTTCCACAGTGATCTGCCAATCCATCTTTCATCATACACTAAAGCTCAGTGCTTGTACAGGTCTGTTCCTTGGCTCCATATTCTGCACCAATATCACGATTTTTTTTGTGTGTGTGTGAGGAAGATCAGCCCTGAGCTAACATCCATACTAATCCTCCTCTTTTTGCTGAGGAAGATCGGCTCTGAGCTAACATCTACTGCCAATCCTCCTTCTTTCCCCCCCACCCCCCAAAGCCCCAGTAGATAGTTCTATGTCATAGTTGCACATCCTTTTAGTTGCCATATGTGGGACGCCACCTCAGTGTGGCTGGAGAAGCAGTGCGTCGGTGCGCACCCAGGATCCGAACCTGGGCCGCCAGTAGCGGAGTGCGCGCACCCAACCACTAAGCCATGGGGCCGGCCCCTCACAATGTTTTAATCATCATGACTTTCTAGGTCTTTATAATGCATAGGAAAAGGAGCCCTCCTTGTTCTTCCTATTCTTCTAGGAGGATCTTTTATAATTTCTTCTTTTTTTTTTTGTAAATGTAACACACATACAGAAGGGTAAATCAAACAAATGTATAATATAAAGAATAATTATAAAGCAAATACTGTGGATCACCAGATGAAGCCAGGGGCCACTGCCCAGAGCCCTCCCTCCTCTCCTCTGGAGTAATTACCACTCTTGCTTCTGATGTTGGTAATTTCCTTGCTTTTCTTTATAATCTTAACACCTATATATGGATCCCTGAACAATATACTTAATTTCTGCAAATATACATTATTGAGGTATAATTTATGCACAATAAATTGCACAGTTGGTGTGGAGCTCACAATGCTGACAAATATCTACAATCAGGTAACCATCACCTCAATCAAGACACAGAACATTTCCATGAAACCCCCAAACGTCTTCATGTCCCTTTGCTGTCATCTTGCTGCCCTGGCCCTAGGACAATAATGATTTATAGATGAATTTGTATTTTCTGGAATTTCAGGTAAATGGAACCTCACAGTATACATTTTGTGTCTGGCTTCTTGCACTAAGTATGCCACGTCTGAGATCCATCTACGGTGCTGTACCAGTAGTGTGCTTTTTATTATTTTTTTTTTGCTGAGGAAGACCGGCCCTGAGCTAATATCTGTGCCCATCTTCCTCTATTTTGTATGTGGGATGCCACCACTCCATGGGGCTTGATGAGTGGTGTGTAGGTCCACATCCAGGATCTGAACCCATGAACCCCAGGCTGCCAAAGCAGAGCACATGAACTTAACCACCACGCCACCAGGCTGGCCCCATTAGTGTGCTTTTTATTGCTGAGTGGTGTCCAGTGGATGGATTGAGCACAGTTTATCTGTTCATTTGCTGTGGACATTTTGGGTTGTTCCCAGTTTTTGGCTATTATAAATAAAACTTCTAGGAACACACATGTGCAAGGCTTTGCATGAGCATGAGCTCTCATTTCTCTTGGGCAGACATCCAGCAGTGGAGCTGCTGGATTGACTGGTAGGTATATTAAACAATGTACATTAGTTTTGCTTAATTTGAACTTTATGTAAATAGGATATTATGTACATTCTTGTGTTTTCTGCCTCTGTGGTTTAACATTCAGTTTGTAAGATACATCTGTGTTGCAGATTGTTCTAGTTTGTTCCTTTTTGTTGCTATACAGCATTCCATTGTATGACTGTATCACAATGTATCTACCCCAACACATTTTAGAAACAGTATGTTAAGTCTCCCAAAATGCTTCTTTGGTTTTAACTCCACAGAGAACTTTTGGGAAACTCGACAGCTTTATATTAACTTCCTATTAATGAACATAGGCTTTCTGCGATTTACGGCTTCTTTAAGGTTCTTCAGTACAGTTTCACAGTCTTCTGTGCATAAGTCTTGTGCAACTTTTGTTAGACTTACTCATGGATACTGCATAGGTTTTGGTCCTATTATAAATGCTGTCTTTACTTAAACTACATTTTCGAATTACTAACAGTGTAGAAAAAATAAGTAACTTCTATACACTTATTCTACAGCCAGTTTCTTGCTAAACTGTCCTATACATTCTTTTATAATTTCCTGTGCAGACAATTAGATCATCTGTATATTGGAATTGTATTTCCTCCTTTCTACTCTTGAAGCCTTTAATTTCTTTTCTTGTCTTATTGTGCTGGCTAGGAACTACAACTTAAGGCTGAACAGAAGTGGTAAGACAGAGCATCTTTGTTTTGCACGTGCTTCCACATCTTTCTCATTTTGGAAAATGTTTCATGTAGATTTCTTTCCTCTCTCTTTCTCTTTCGGTAAATCCCCTTTTTAGGTTAAGGATATTTCCTTCGCTAATTTACTTTTTCCTTTTTTATTAATAATAAATGGGTGCTAACAGTTTATTAATGTTTGTTCTGAACCTACTGAAATGATCATATGGCTCTTCTTTAATATATTAATGTAGTAAATAGCATTTGTGGATTTCCTAATATTAAATACTGCTTATAATTTTATTTATTTATTTATTTCCCCCCCCGCTTAAAGCCCCAGTAGATAGTTGTGTGTCATAGCTGTACATCCTTCTAGTTGCTGTACATGGGACGCGGCCTCAGCATGGCTGGAGAAGCGGTGCGTCGGTGCGTGCCCAGGATCCGAACCCGGGCCGCCAGCAGCGGAGCGCGTGCACTTAACCGCTAAGCCACGGGGCAGGCCCCTAAATACTCCTTGTATTCATTCCTGGGATAAACCAGATTGGTTATTTATTGCTTTTTAAAATACACTGTTGGATTTGGAACACGAATATTTTCTTAACTTTTGCATCTAATATTCGTGAGTGACACACTTGTAATTTTTCATTTTTTCTGGTATTGTTTTTGGCAGATTTTGTTATCAAAATTTTACTTCTCTCATAAAAAGAACTGAGGAGTGCTCTCTCTTGCTCTCTGTGTTTTCAGTTCTCTGGTAGAATCTGTACAAGACTGGATCTGTTCTTTGAAATTTTGGTAGAATTCTCTGTAAAACTGTCAGAATACAGTTTTCTCATTGGAAAGACGTACAGTTATTGCTTTAATTTCTTTCATAGTTACAGGACCATTCAGGCTATATTTTTATTGAGTTGATTTTGTATTTTAAGTTTTAAAATTAATTGTTGTGAAGTTGTTCTCAGATGGTATTTTAATCTTTGCAGTATCTGTAGTTATGTCCTCCTTTTTACTTATACATTCACAAAATTAAAGAAACCCTGTTTATTATGGAAAATTTCAAACACACAACAGCAGAGTTTGGTAAAATGAACACGGCCACCACCAACTTGGATAATTATCAATATCTCACTTCTTCTTCCATCTAATTGTTATTTTGTTGTGTTTCTATTTTTCGTGACCAGTCTCTCAAAGGTTTATTCATTTAGTTAATGTTTTCAAAGAATCACTCTGTTGATCTTCTCTTTGTTTCTCTTATGTATTATACCCCTCTGTTTTACTTTCTTTGGGCTTATTCTGTTGTTCTTTCCCTAATTTCTCAAATGAAATCCCTAAGTCATTAATTTTCAGGTTTTTAAAAACTAACTCCAGCCTTTAAGGCTTTACTGAAAGCTCTCAAGAGCCATTTTTTTCTGCATTCCACAGGTTTTCATATGCAGTGTTTTCATTATCTTTTAGTTCTACATATTTTAAAATGTCTACTGTGGTTTCTTTTTTTTTTTTTTTACTTATTTCCCCCAAAGCCCCAGTAGATAGCTGTATGTCATAGTTGCACAGCCTTCTAGTTGCTGTATGTGGGACGCGGCCTCAGCATGGCCGGAGAAGCGGTGCGTCGGTGCGCGCCCGGGATCTGAACCCGGGCCACCAGCAGCGGAGCATGTGCACTTAACCGCTAAGCCATGGGGCCAGCCCTACTGTGATTTCTTACTTGACCCACCAGTTATTTAAACATATACTTTCAGATTTCCAAATATTTAGAGATTTCAAAATTTACTTATTGTAAATCTCCAATTAAAATTGTGTTGCAGTCAGAGAACACAAATTACACATACTTGTTCTTTGAAAAAAATTTTTTAGTGAGGTTATATTGGTTTATAACATTGTGTAAATTTCAATATTGTTTATTCTATTTCAGTTTCTTCATAGTCTGCATTGTGTTCACCACCAATAGCCTGATTTTTATCCGTCACCATACATATGTGCCCCTTTACCCCCTTTGCCCTACCCCCACCCCCTTCCCTTCTGGTAACCACTAATCTTTTCTCTATATCCATGTGTGTATCTTCCACATAGGGGTGAAATCATATGGTATGTCTCTTTCTCTGTCTGACTTATTTCACTTAGCATAATACATTCAAGGTCCATCTACGTTGTCACAAACGGCACAGTTTTGTCTTTTTTTATAGCTGCGTAGTATTCCACTGTGTGTGTGTGTGTGTGTATACACACACACACACACACACACCCCACATGTTTTTTATCCGTTCATCTGTTGATGGGTACTTGGGTTGCTTCCACATGCTATTGTGTATAATGCTGCAGTGAACATAGGGGTGCATAAATCACTTTGAATTGTTGATTTCATGTTCTTTGGATAAATACCCAGTAGTGGAATAGGTGGATTGTATGATATTTCTATTTTCAATTTCTTGAGAAATCTCCATACTGTTTTCCATAGTGGCTGCACCAGTTTGCATTCCCACCAGTGGTGTATGAAGGTTCCCTTGTCTCCACATCTTCTTCAACACTTGTTATTTCTTGTCGTGTTAACTATAGCCATTCTGATGGGTGTGAGGTGATATCTCATTGTAGTTTTGATTTACATTTCCCTAATAATTAGTAATGTTGAACATTTTTTCATGTGCCTGTTGGCCATATGTATATCTTCTTTGGAAAAATGTCTGTTCATATTTTCTGCCCATTTTTTGATCGTGTTGTTCATTTTTGTGTTGTTCAGTTGTACCAGTTCTTTATATTTTGGAAATTGACCCCTTGTTGGATATATGATTTGTAAATATTTTCTCCCAGTCGGTGGGTTGTCTTTTTCTTTTGTTCATGGTTTCCTTTGCCTTGCAGAAACTTTTTAGTGTGATGTAGTCCCATTTAATTTTTCTTTTGTTTCCCTTGCCTGAGTAGACATGGTGTTTGAAAAGCTACTGCTAAGATTGATGTCAAAGAGTGTATTGCCTATATTTTCTTCTAGGAGTTTTATGGTTTCAGGTCTTACATTCAAGCCTTTAATCCATTTTGAGTTATTAATTTTTATATACAGTATAATAGTCTCTTTTCATTCTTTTGCATGTGGCTGTCCAGTTTTCCCAACACCATTTATTGAAGAGACTTTCCTTTCTCCATTGCATGTTCTTGGCTCCTTTTGTTGAAGATTAGCTGTCCATGGATGTGTGGTTTGACTTCTGTGCTTTCAATTCTGTTCCATTGATCTGTGCATCTGTTTTTCAGCCAGTACCATGCTGTTTTGACTACTACAGCTTTGTAGTATACTTTGAAATCAGGGAGTGTGATACCTCCAGCTTTGCTCTTTTTTCTCAGGATTGCTTTGGCTATTTGGGGTCTTTTGTGGTTCCATATAAATTTTAAGATTCTCTGTTCTGTTTCCATGAAGAATGTCAATGGGATTCTGCTTGGGATTGCACTGAATCTGCAGATTGCTTTAGGTAATATGGATATGTTAACTATGTTTATTCTTCCAATTCATGAGCATGGAATATCTTCCCATTTCTTTATGTCTTCCTTGATTTCTTTCAATAATGCCTTACAGTTTTCGGCGTATAGGTCTTTTACCTCCTTGGTTAAATTCATTCCTAGGTATTTTATTCTTTTTGTTGTAACTGTAAATGGGATTGTATTCTTAACTTTTCTTTCTGCTAGTTCGTTATTAGTGTATAGAAACGGAACTGATTTTTGTATGTTGGTTTTGTACCCTGCAACTTCACTGTAGTTGTTGATTATTTCTAATTGTTTTCTGGTGGATTTTTTAGAGTTTTCTACATACAGAATCAGAATCATGTCATTTGCAAACAGTGAGAGTTTGACTTCTTCCTTTCCAATTTGGATCCCTTTTGTTTCTTTTTCCTGCCCAACTGCCCTGGCTAAAACTTCCAGTACTATGTTAAATAAGAGTGGTGCAAGTGGGTACCCTTGTCTTGTTCCTGTTCTCAGAGGAATGGCTTTCAGTTTTTCACCATTAAGTACAATGTTGGCTGTGGGTTTGTCATATATGGCCTTTATTATGTTGAGGTACTTTCCTTCTATACCCTTATCATAAATGGATGTTGGATCTTGTCAAATGCTTTCTAAGTATCTATTGAGATGACATTGTGATTTTTATTCCTCATTTTGTTAATGTGGTGTATCACACTGACTGACTCGCGTATGTTGAACCATCCCTGCATCCCTGGAATAAATCCCACTTGACCATGGTGTATGATCCTTTTACTGTATTGTTGTATTTGATTTGCTAATATTTTGTTGAGGATTTTTGCATCTATGTTCATCAATGATACTGGCCTGTAATTTTCCTTCTTTGTGTTGTCCTTGTCTGGTTTTGGTATCAGGGTAACGTTGGCCTCTTAAAATGAGTTAGGAAGCATTCTGTCCTCTTCAGTTTTTCGGAATAATTTGAGAAGGATAGGAATTAAATCTTCTTTGAATGTCTGGTAGAATTCTTCAGAGAGGCCATCTGGTCCTGGACTTTTGTTTTTTGGGAGGTTTTTGATTACTATTTCAATCCCTTTACTTGTGATTGCTCTATTCAGATTCTCTATTTCTTCTTGATTCAGTTTTGGGAGGTTGTATGATTCTAGAATTTATCCGTTTCTTCTAGATTATCAAGTTTGTTGGCATATAGCTTTTCATAGTATTCTCTTATAATTTGTTGTATTCCCGTGGTATCTGTTGTAATTTCTCCTCTTTCATTTCTGATTTTATTTGAGTCTTCTCTCTTTTCTTCCTCAGTGAGTCTGGCTAAGGGTTTGTCAATTCTGTTTATTTTCTCAAAGAATCAGCTCTTAGTTTCATTAATCCTTTCTATTCTTAGTCTCTATTTCATTTATTTCTGCTCTGATTTTTAAATTTCCTTCCTTCTACTGATTTTGGGCTTCGTTTTTTCTTCTTCTTCTTGTTTTTCTAGGTATAGTGTAAGTTTATTTGAGATTTTTCTTGTTTCTTAAGTACGCCTGTATTGTTATAAATTTTCTTCTTAGTATCACTTTCACTGCAACTCATAGGTTTTGGTATGTTGTGTTTTCACTTTCATTTGTCTCCAGGTATTTTCTGATTTCTCCTTTGATTTCTTCATTGATCCAATACTTGTTCAGTAGCATGTTGTTGAGTCTCCACATATTTGTGACTTTTCCAGCTTTTTTCTTGTAGTTAATTTCTATTTTCATACCATTGTGGCCAGAAAAGATGCTTTATATGATTTCAATCTTCTTAAATTTTTTGAGGCTTGCCTTGTTTCCCAACAAGTGGTCTATCATTGAGAATGTTCCATGTGCACTTGAGAAGAATGTGTATTCTCCTGTTTTTGGAGGGAATGTTCTATACATATCTATTAAGTCCACTTGCTCTAGTGTTTCATTTAAGGTCACTGTTTCCTTGTTGACTTTCTGTCTGGATAGCTATCCACTGATGTAAAAGGTGTGTTAAGGTCCTCTACTATTATTGTACTGCTGTCAATTTCTCCCTTTATTTCTGTTAGTAGTTGCTTTATATATTTTGGTGCTCCTGTGTTAGGTATATATATATTAGTAACTGTTATGTCTTCTTGGTGGAATGTCTCTTTCATCATTATATAACGCCCATCTTTGTCTCTCATTGCCTGTTTTATCTTGAAGTCTGCTTTGTCTAAGTAGGGCAACATCTGCTTTCTTTTGCTTGCCATCCGCCTGGAGTATCATCTTCCATCCGTTCACTCTGAGTCTGTGTTTGTCTTTAGAGCTGAGATGTGTTTCCTGGAGGCAGCGTATTGTTGGGTCTTGTTTTTTAATCCATCCAGCCACTCTGTCTTTTGACTGGTGAATTCAATCCATTCATTCATGCATTCATTTATTTATTTTTTGTGAGGGAGATCAGCCCTGAGCTAACATCCATGCTAATCCTCCTCTTTTTGCTGAGGAAGACCAGCTCTGAGCTAACATCTATTGCCAGTCCTCCTCCTTTTTCTTCTTCCCCAAAGCCCCAGTAGATAGTTCTATGTCATAGTTGCACATCCTTCTAGTTGCTGTATGTGGGACACGGCCTCAGCATGGCTGGAGAAGCAGTGTGTCGGTGCGAATCCGGGACCTGAACGCGGGCTGCCAGTAGCGGAGCGCCTGCACTTAACTGCTAAGCCACCGGGCCCGCCCGATCCATTTACATTTAGTGATTATTGATATATGAGGGCTTAATGCTGCCATTTTATCTGTTTTCCAGTTGTTCTGTATTTCCACTGTTCCTTTTTCCTTGTATTTCTGACTGCCATTTCAGTTTGGTGGTTTTCTGTGACGGTTTTCTCTTTATTTATGATGTGTGACTCTGCTCTGATTTTTTGTTTTGTAGTTACCATGAGGTTTATATAAAAGAGCTCATAAATGAAATAGTCCTTTTTCTGATAGCCTCTTATTTCCATTAGCCCTTGCAGGTTCCATCCTCAGCCTCTTCCCCTTCTATGTTTTTGCTGTCACAAATTATTCTTTTTTTGTGTTGTTTGTGACTAAACTGAAGTGCTTACAGTTATTTTGATGCTTTCTTTCCCTTTATCCTTTATATTATATTTAAGTATTTCCTAACCTATGCTGATATAGAGCTGCAATTTTCTGATTTTGTCTATCTCCTCGCTCAAAGCTTTGTAAACCTTTGCCTTTTTGTTTCAGGTAGGAGGGCTCCCTTCAACATTTCTTGTAGGGCAGGTCTAGTGACAGTGAACTCCCTCAGACTTTGTCTGGGAGTGCTTTTATTTCTCTGTCATATCTGAAGGATAATTTTGCTGGATAGAGTATTCTCAGCTGATGGTTTGTGTTTTTATTTTTTGTTTTGTTTTGTTGGTGATGAAGATTGGCCCTGAGCTAACATCTGTTGCCAATCTTCCTCTTTTTGCTTGAGGAAGACTGGCCCTGAGCTAACACCTGTTCTCATCTTCCCCTATTTTGTATGTGGGTCACCACAAAAGCATGGCTTGATGAGTGGTGTGTAGATCCCTGCCCGGGATCAGAACCCGTGAACCCCGGGCCACTGAAGCAGGGTGCACAAACTTAACCACTGCATCAACGGGCCAGCACCATGTCTTTCAGTATTTTGAATATATCATTCCACTCTCTCCTAGTCTGTAAGGTTTCCGCTGAGAAATCTGCTGAAAGCCTGATGGGGGCTCCTTTTTAGGTTATTTTCTTCTCTCCTGCTGCCCTCAATATTTTTTGTCATTGACTTTTGACAGTTTTAGCATTATATACTTTGGAGAAGATCTTTTTGGATTGATGTAATTAGGACTTCTATTAACTTCATGCACGTGCATACACAGTTCCTTCCCCAGGTTGGGAAGTTCTCAGCTATTATTTCTTTGAATAAGCTCTCTGTTCCTTTCTCCCCATGTTCTCGCGCTGGGATACCTATAATGCTTATGTTACTCTTCCTAATTGAGCTGGATATTTCTGGAAGAATTTCTTCATTTAAAAAAAATCTTAGGGCCGGCCCCGTGGCTTAGCGGTTAAGTGCGCGCGCTCCGCTGCTGGCGGCCCGGGTTCGGATCCCGGGCGCGCACCGACGCACCGCTTCTCCAGCCATGCTGAGGCCGTGTCCCACATACAGCAACTAGAAGGATGTGCAGCTATGACATACAACTATCTACTGGGACTTTGGGGGGGAAAACAATAAATAAATAAAATCTTTAAAAACAAAAGAAAATCTCAGTTCTCTCTTCTCCTCCACCTGAATCATTTCTATCTTCGAGTTCATTAATTCTCTCCTCCATAAGGTCTACTCTATTTTCAATGCTTTCTACATTATTTTTTATCTTATTGATTGTGTTTTTAATATCTAGAATTTGTTTTTTTTTTTCTTTTAGAGCTTCAATCTCTGGTGAAGTATTACTTCTGTTCATTAATTTTATTCCTGAGCTCACTGAACTGAGTTTTCTTATAATTCGTTGAGTTTATGACAGCTATTTTAAATTCTCTGTCAGTTAGATTGCAATCTTCTGTGATATCAGGTTTGGCTTCTGGAGAGTTGTCATTTTCCTTCTGTTCTGCCGTGTTACTGTAGTTCTTCATGGTGTTTGATGAATTGATTCTCTGCTGATGCATCTGTAATAGCAATGACCTTTTCTTATTTGGGTATGACTTTGGTTTCTATGGTTCTGGCTGCTTGGGTCTCATGCTCCTCCACTGGCTCTCTGTGGGCTCAGATGTTGCTGTCCCATGCACCCCATGTGTTGCTATTCCCCAGTTGTCTGGGGGTGCTGACTGCACTGCTGCCAGGGGTGCTGGGTCCACAGATGTCACAGTTGCTGGCGAGGGCCTGGGGATTTGTATGCAGACCCCGTTGCCAGTGGAGTTGGTGCTGGGAGAGCCACCATCGGGACCTGGGTGCTCCTGCCCTGTCTGCTTGCAGTTGTGTGGGTCAGGCTGCCGCCACTGCTCCACTGACCATCGCAGGGCGGGGCCACCATCCTGCAGGCGTTCGTGCATGCATGTGGAGCCAGCTGCCCTCACCTCTGCTCACAAGTTGCATGGGCTGCTGCATAAGGATCTGTGACCTGGATTGCTGCCACCAGGGGAGCAGTGGGGTTGCTCTTCTATTTCCACTGTTCCCCAGGGGTCCAGTCCACTTACCTTCAGATGTATAGCTGCTTGGATCTCTTAGGTGTCCTGTTGTGCTGTATAGGGAATCCTCTGTTGGTCAATAGATGTCTGGTTGTAATTCAGAGGGGAGAGAAAGGGAACCACTCACTCCACCATGATGCTGATGTCACTCCCTGTTTGAAATTTTTGAGCCTTGCTTTCTGTGGCCCAGTACTCATTCAATGTCTGTGAATGTTCCCTGTGAGCTCAAGAATGCAAACTCTCTATTCCTTGGATGCAGAGTTTCATTGGTATTCACTAGATTGAACTTGGCAGCCAAGCTTTGTCAATTTTCTACATCTTTCAGGATGCTTTAGCTGCTCCGGCAATCAGTCACACAGAGAAAACAGTCTGAGATCTCTTACTAGGATGGTGAATTTATTTGATTCTCTGTGCAGCCCAATTTCGCTTTTTGTATTTTGAGGCTATTTCTTTTTCTTTTTTTTTTTTTTTGGTGAGGAAGATTTACTCTGAGCTAGCATCTGTTGCCAATCTTCCTCATTTTTTGCTTCAGGAAGATTAGCCCTGAGCTAACATCTGTGCCAATCTCCCTCTATTTTGTATGCATGTCACCACCACAGCACGGCTGACGAGTGGTGTAGGTCTGCGTCTGGGATTTGAATCCGTGAACCTGGGCTGCCGAGCTTAACCACTACACCACGAGGCCGGCTCCCTTTTGTTTCTTTTTATGCCTTTACAAATAAAGGTTATGATAATGGGCATCTTCATCTTTTTTTTTTTTTAAATCTCAAGGGACAGCTTTTCATGTCTCACTGTTAAGTATGATATTCACTGTAGCTTATGGATACCTTTTATTATGTTAAGGACATGCCCTTCTAGCCCTAGTGAAGAGTTTTTATTAGGAATGAATGTTTAACTTTAGCAAATGCTGTACTCCACTTAAGATAAAACATATATACACACACACACACACACGGAAACATTTAGAAGGTTACAATATTTCAGATACGAGTTAATGACTTTTGCATTCAAACTAACTGCTTCTTTCGCGTGCGTGCGTGTGTATTATTTGAAACAAAGAGGTTAAAGTACTTCTAAAGAAAGAAGGCGTTTTAAAATAAAATTTACTTGCCATAATTCACAAACTAGATAAAATATCATTGAACATAGTACTTATAAAGTCTGCTTATCAGAAAAACTGAGCAAATATCTAAAATGTTGCTTTTCTCCTTAAAAGCATACCATATCAGTGTATTCCAACATCAGCATGCATCAGGATCACCTGGGAGGCTTGTGAGAATACAGATGTTGGGTCCCTACCCAGAGTCTGATTCAGCAGGCCCTGGGGAGGGGCCTGAGTTCCCAGGTGATGCTGCTGGTCCAGGACCACTTTGAGAATCACTTCCATAAACTAGTGTTCACACACGTAGGGGAGGGGAGAAGTGAATGAATGTGAGAGGGTGAGAAGGTTAGTGTGTGTATGCTAGGGGTGTGGGTGGTACACGTGTGGCAGGCCTTCACATGCTAGAATGCTACTAAGCCAGGCTGTCTGGCTGACTGACAGAACTTGTGTCCAAGACAACTGGTAGAGCTATGGGAAGATCATGTATGGTAACCACAAAACCATCATTATTTCAGACATTCAGTACTAACTTTACCTTTTGAAATATTCCACTTCCCTCTCTGTCTCATCCATATCCACACTGTCTAGGTCAATGTCTTTAGGCAGAAAGACATCATCTGTAAAATAAAAGAAAACAGGCAAGTTAAATTACAACAGCAGGCTATCTTACCAGAACAGAACAAATCATTTGGTTTTACTTAATTTCAGCAACTTCACAAACTAAAAGTTTTTTCTAAAGTGAGAATTTACAAATAGTCAAAGAGCAGCTCTCTCTCATGTGCTTGTGACTATCCAGCTCCCACCTGGAAACTATGGAACTCACAAATTTGCTGAGCAAAGCAACTACTACTTCAGGTCCCATTAGAAGAGATTCACTTGCTGGCACCTGGGTTCCCCACATGGTCAGTCATTAATCAACGGGTCTCCATTGATGGGAGAGCCCTTGAGAAGATTCCTGGAAACCTAAGCTGCATTCGAGCCCAGAGGCTGTCCTAGGTCCCTAATGGAGGGACAGAAGGAGTGGGGGCACAGCTGTCAACAGAAGCTTCCCAGAAGGCAGGCCCATGGGGAAGAAAGTGCTGTCCCTTGCAAGTGACCCTTGCAGTAAGAGGACACGATTGTACCCAGGACCCAGGCATCAACCTCTACAGGAAGATGGCTCTCTCAGGCATTCAGTTTATATACGCAACATCCTAGAGACTTCAAAAACTTTTTAGGCCTTTCCAATCACTAGGCAAGGCTATATTTCATTTTGTAGTTAAATATCCCTCTTTGAAAACAAGCAGGACAGCAGGGAGACTTCTGACTCAGGATTCTTCCATCTCCTAGAATTTCGAAAAGTTTGAGGGTTCCACCTTCTCTTTTCTGCTCTGCCTGCCCGTATCTGGTACCTTGGGATGCTGGGCGTTCCCGGGCCCTGTGTGAGCTTTGTGTGCCAGAGGCTCCATCAGTGCACACCTGGGCTGCCATGAAGGCTGGCAATGCATGCACAGCACGCAGCCCCATTGAAGGAGGAGCACAGAGACCACGATGTTTCTCTGTTGAAGGATAGTCTCCACTTCCCTGCAGACCTTAGCATGGGACAACTTTTGGAATCTTTAATAAACAAAAGACTCACTTTCTTCCTATCACTGGGGCATTTCCACAGTAGGATAATTAAAGCATGGTTTACCTGCATAATAGCAGCTAACATTTTTGACAACTCACAGCACCAGGCAGAGTGCCTTCACATCTGTTAGCACAGAGAAACATCACTGAAGAGCTTGCTTCTAAGGCTGTGCATGACCATGGCCCCGCCCACACAGACAGGTCTCCCACCCACACTGTTGGCACCCAGAGCTCCTCACCCATGGTCTTCCTCTCTGCACCCCACCTCCCTCCCTCCACTGTATCTCTGTGGTTTCAACCATACCTAGATACCAACACCACCAAACCTCCACCTCCACGCTGGACCTCCTTCCTGAGCTCTATGTCCATAGAGCCAACTCTTCCGTATATCCCACCCTTCAGGCCTCTGACCCCTAACATGGCAAAACTGTACCCCTTATGATCTGCTGCAAGCCTGCTCCTTTCCTGACAATGACCTAGAAACGATCCTCTCGGCCCCCTTCCTCACTCATGTCATACTTTCCACCATGCGAGGCAAGTTCTTCGTGAATAATCGGGGATCCCCCCAGCCCTCCAACCCACTGCTACTGCTTCAGTGCTGGGCTCCACTGCCCTCCCAGCCATGCTCCTTGGTCCTAGCTTCCACCTCGTCCAATCCAGTCTGCATGGAGTCATGCTCACAACATATCTGATAGCAACCACCTTGCTTCCACAGCCCAATCTACTCCTTCCCAGCCACTGAGATGTCTACTCAGAGACACTGACTGGAGGCCAACTCGCTGAGGACCTGATCAAGGAAACACCGACGCAAGAGTAAGGGTGAAGTGAAGCAGGAGTGTTCACAGATGTAAAGAAAGTGAAGTCTAAGAAAGCACGATCTCAAACAGTCATTTTATAAATAGTTCTAGAAGAGGAATAGCTTCAATCACAAAAGCAAACACAGAGCAGGCATGTCTGCTGGAAATGCTGTCACACTAAAGCAATTTCTAATATTCTTTTTTTTTGATTAGAACTAATAGTATTGAAAATCTTGGTATAAGAAAAAAATGAGACAGAACTATAACTACGATTCAGTACCAGGAAGACATTTTTCACAACAACAAAACTATATTAACCAGAGTGGAAAGAAAGAGTGACCCAAGAATTTCATACCTAGCCAGGCTGTCTGTTCATTGTTAAGACCATAAAAACGGTTTGCTTTGCCAGAACTCAGAGAATTGTGTCCGGCACCTACTTGAGGACATGCACCAGAGGTGCACTTCACCCAACCAGAAGATGTCTGGGAACACCTCAGCAGGAGGACCCACATGAGTATTTAACATATTTAATTGTATACCTACATTCTGACAAAGCAGAAATAATGCACCCGAAAAATGGGAGGAGAAGGGACATCAAGGTGGAAAGTAGAAAGAATGAAATTAGCTCACTGACTGTTGTCCAGGCAGTAAGTGGGTGTCAGAGGCCCTCACTTAAAGCAGGTTGTGAAAGGGTGAGCAGGGACACCAGGGGTGGGGCATGAAAGGTACATGTTAGAGGGATGCACTAGGACAAAACACAAATTTTCCCAAATATCAAAGATTTTTAGAAATAAAAGAGCAGGGGCCAGCCCCGTGGCTTAGCGGTTAAGTGCGCACGCTCCGCTACTGGTGGCCTGGGTTTGGATCCCGGGCTTGCACCGATGCACTGCTTGTCCAGCCATGCTGAGGCCGCATCCCACATACAGCAACTAGAAGGATGTGCAACTATGACACACAGCTATCTACTGGGGCTTTGGGGAGAAAAAGGGAAAACAAGGAGGAGGATCGGCAATAGATGTTAGCTCAGGGCCGGTCTTCCTCAGCAAAAAGAGGAGGATTGGCATGGATGTTAGCTCAGGGCTGATCTTCCTCACCAAAAAAAAAAAGAAAAGAAAAGAAAAGAAAGAAATAAAAGAGCAAAGAAGACACATTACATAGAAAAAGAAACAGCAAATATGAAATACAAACAGTAATTATAAAATGATGTCAGGTCACTGTTGAGACCAACCATATAGTTATATCAATAAATGCAAATGGGCTTAACTTACCCATGGAGAAGATTTTCAATGTGGCTCACAAAGCAAGACTCAGGTCTATGCTGTTTACAAGAGAATGATCTACAACCTAGTGACTCAGAAAGGCTAGAAACGAAGGGATGAGGACAAAGGGGCCCCACCAGGCACAAGAAAAACAGAGAGAGAGAAGGAGCAGCAACCACCATCTTAGATGGGGTAGAATTCAAGCCAAAAGCACAAAACACAACAAAAAGGACATTTTTAACACTAAAAGCCACACACTAAGAAGATATTACAGTTAGGAATGTGCACCAAATAACACAGAAACCAACTTTATAAATTTAGCAAAAATATAGGGGATGCAAGAAAACACAGCTAGAAACTCATTAATAATAAATAATAGAGGATAGTCAAGGGGACCAAAAACAAGTAAGCATACAGAAGACCTAAAGCTAAATATAATTCATCAATATATCATGGACATATATAAAAGTTTACACCATGAGAACACAGAAAACACTTTTATCTCAAATGCACACGGAGCAGTCACAAAAGCTGGTCACAAAGAAAATAAAATATCAGTAAGTTTCGTGAAGCAGAAATACTACAAACAATACTCTGATCACAGGGGCCAGCCCTGTGGCCTAGCAGTTAAGTTTGACACGCTCCACTTTGGCGGCCTGGGTTCGGTTTCCAGGCATGGTCCTACACCACTCGTCGGCAGCCATGCTGTGGTGGTGACCCACATACAAAACAGAGGAAGACTGGCATGGATATTAGCTCAGGGCAAATCTTTCTCAAGCCAAAAAAGAGGAAGATTAGTAATAGATGTTAGCTCAGGTAGAATCTTCCTCAGGAAAAACAAACAAACTCTGATCACAACGTAAAAAACCTAAAAATGATTAACATAAAAAAGGCTTTCCCATCTGGAAACCTTTTAAAAGCCACATATTAAACTATTGGGTAGAAGGGGAAAACCAAATGGCAACATTATCAGATGCTATGGGATACATTTAAAGCAAAGGTCAGAGGACATTTTAAAGCGCTAAACACTTTGATCAATAAAAATGGAGGAATGAAAACAAATGAACCAAATTCTAGAACCATAAAGTTAGAAAATGAGCAACAAAGTAAAAACAAAAGAAAGGATGAGAAGGAAATAAAGATAAAAGCAGAAATTAATGAGGTAGAGGAAAGAACAACAGTAAACCTAATAGTCAAGAGCCTGGTTTTTGCAAATATTAACAAAACAGACAAACTGCTAACTAACTGAATCAAATACAATAGGGAAAAAGCACACAATATACAAAATAAGAACTGATAAGAGGAAAACAACCAGTGAAAAGAAATTTTTAAAAAATTATGTACTTTACAGACATCTACGTAAACAAGTTGGAAAATCTAGCTGAAAGGATAACTTACTACGGCAATACAGTTTACCAAAATTAACTTCATTAGAGACAGAAATACTAAATCAACCAGTTTCCATAGAGGAAAGAGAAAGTTATCAAGGAACTATCCCACAAAAAAGCATGTGGCCTAGAGGGCTGCACAGGAGATTTCTATTAAACCTTTAAAGTCTAGATAGTCCCAATGCAGGATGAATTGTTCTAGAACATTGAAAATGAAAAACAAAAAAAATCTTCCTAATTCTTCATACTTCTTTATGAAGTATAATATCGATACCCAAAGCTAATATAGACAGCAGCAAAAAAAAAAAAAAAAAAAAAAAAGGAAGTTACAGACCATCTCTCTCAAGAATATTGATGTGAAAATACTAAATAAAACAATAACAAACAGAACCCAAACCAAAGAATATGATACACTACAAGTAAGGGGGCTTTATTCCAGGAATCTCAGGTTGGTTCAACACTAGGAAATCCATATATAATATGGTCTAAGAAGAAAAATGTTTATCTTCATAGATGACAGAAAACCTTTGACAAAATTCAACACCCATTCCTGATAAAAACACTCAATAAAAGGGGGAATCACTGCATATTTTCTTACCATGATAAAATATATAAACCTTATCCTAAAGCCAGAATCTTACTCAATATGGGAACACCAGATATCTCAGTTAAGATCAAGAATGGTGCAATTAAACAGGAGAAAACAATTAGAGGCATAAGAATTGGAAAAGCAAAAGTAAAGCTTTCTTTATTTGCAGATATATGATAGAATACCTGGAAAACCCTACAGAATCAAAAATAAGTCTCAAACAATAAAATAATTCAGTAAGGTAGAAGATATAAAGTGAATATATGGAAATCAATGCTTTCACATACACAAATAACCAGTTAGAGCAGCACTATCCAACAGAAATACAATGTGAGCCATATTTAAGATTTTCTAGTAGCCACATTAAAAAAATTAAAAAGGTGAAATTAATTTAGTAATATATATTTAATTAAATATATCCAAAAGATTATCATTTTCAACATGTAATCTTTTAAAAAATTGAGACATTTTATACATTCTTTTTTTCATACTAGGTTTTCAAACTCCAGTGTATATTTTATAGTTACAACATCCCTCAATTTGGATGAGCCACACTTCAAGAGCTCAATAGTGACATGTGACTAGTGGCTATTGTATTGGACAGCACAGAGTTAGAAGATACAATGGCAGAGAATACCCCATTAAAATTAAAAACAAGGAAGATTCAATACTTAGGAATAAGCTCAATAAGAAACATGAAAAACCTATGAAAGAGTAAAACATTCCTAAAAGACATAAAAGTAGACTTGAACAAATGGAAAAACACTCCTTGCTCTTGGGAAGGATGATTAACATCATAAAGACATCAATTCTCCCTAAATTAATTTATAAATTTAGTGCAATCTCAATAAAGATACCAACAACCTTTTTTTATGGAGCAGCCATGTTGATACTAAAGTTCCTAGAGAAGAATAGCCAGGAAAACACTGAAAAGGAAAAACTACGAGGAGAGAAAGGCGCTACAAGTCATTACAACACACAGAGCCTCAAAAAGACCACCAACTCAATGCAACAAAAGCACAAGAATAAACAAAGAGGGAAAGACTAGAAATTCCAAAACAGACCCAAGTACACATGCAAGTTTAGTGTAGCACAACGGTGGTATCCCAAATCATGGGGGCAAGATGAACTTTTTAATATCTGGTGCTGGGACAACTGTTTGGAGAAAGATAAAATTGGATCCATGCCTCACACAATACACAAAAATAAACTCCAAATGTATCAGGGAGCTAAATAAAAAAAGTGAAACCACACAAATACTAGAAGAAAACATGAGCAGGGTCCTCTTTAACCTTAATGTTAGGATAAAGCTTTCCAACAATTATGTAAAATCCAGGGGCAATAAAAGATCGATGAACTGACTACATAAAAGGAAAAAAGAAAACTAATGCCCAGCTAAAAAGCATCATAAACACAGTCAAAGGACAACTTATGAACTCGGAGAATATATACGAGCACATAACAGTTAAAAGGCTAATAGTCCTAATATATAAAAGACTCTTAAGAATGGAAGGAAAAAGACCAAAACCCAATTAAAAAATATGAGAAAAAGATATGAATAGAAAATTCACAAAAAAGATATACAAATAGCCCTTAAAAATATGAGCCCATTTTAATTAGAGAAAAATGCAAATGAAAACTAGACTGAGAAACGACTCTGCCTAATAGATTGGCTCAAGTGACAGAGCCTGACAACATGTTCTGTTGGCGATGCTGTTGGAAGACAGGTGCTCAGACACGCAGGTGGAGAGTTGGAGAATGTCTAACAAAACTGTCTGCACTTACCTTCTGACCCAGTGCTCCATCTTCTGGGAAATTACTCTGAAGGAACACCTCCAAATAACGTGAAAATACGCATGCACCAGAGTGTTAACTGCAGCACTGTTTGTAATTACAAACACTGGGAACAACCTAAATGCTCGTGCTCAGGAGAATGAGGGAATGAGTTACATTTTGAATGGAGTACTATGCAGCTGTAAAAACAATGAAGACAAGCTCTATGAACTGACATGGAGTACCTTCCAGAATATATTAAGTGGAGAAAAAAAGCAAAGGGCCAAAGAATCTCTCTAGCATGCTACCTTTTGTGTAAAAAAGAAAAGCAAATAAACTGAGTAGTTACCTACAGGGAGTGGCTGGGAAAGAGATGGAAAAAATCAGAATGGCGGAGGGGAAACAAAACAAAATGGAACACAACCAAAAACCCAAGGAACTTGCTGTGTTCCAGATGCCGAGCCATAACTGTACTAAACTGTACTATACCATAACTGTGCTCATGGGGAAAAGCACGAATCCAAGTTACCTTTAAACACTACAAACTCTCAGGCTAAAGACAAAAGAACTGCGAACAAACACCAAGAGCAAGTTCATTGTTTGTTTTCACAGTGGTGAGGATAAGCAATTCTGGAACCACTTCACGTGCATTCTAGGACTGAACAAGTCAGTTGGCCTACTGTGAGTTCTGGGAGTCGGACAAGGGGCTGTTACACATGCGGATGGGGCAAGTAGGAGCGTGGGGCACCGAGTGGGATTGGCGCTATCAATGTGAACTCGTGGTTTTCACTATAGAAATCAGATACAGGAATAGATACACACACCCCCACCTCGTAGCTCTGCCGACTGAGAGCGCCTAGAAGCAATGACACACCAGCAGCACCCAGATCTGGGTTTCTGAATGCCACTCTCCATGAAAAAGAACCAGGGCTCCTTGGAGAAATGGCCGATTCACGGCTGGGACAGGAAAAGTACAAGATAAGCCTGGAATATCAAACTATGCCAGAAGTATGGAAGTGCTCAAAGAATGATGGGGCCGAGGGGTCATTCTGAGGGGGTCCCCACTGAATGAATCTGGGACAGTCAGAGCATCAAAATAGTGTTAGTAAAGATTATAATCTACAGTATAAAGTAAGAATCCATGAATCCACCCTGATATAAATAACTAAGTGAATGAAAAAAATACTTGGGAGAGAAGGAAAGCTCTTCCTACGCTAGAATGCCAAATAAGAAATGTAGAAGGAATAATAGAAAAATCACCATTTGACAAACAACATAATAACCATTTTGGTCAAGAATAGTCAATGGATGCTACAACTAGTGGGTGAATGTTTGATAAAAACAGAGATTCATCTCCCCGTAAGACACTGATGCATTAGCAAAGGAGGAAGCATTAACTTGACAGTGGAGACACCAGACAGACCCCTCAACCCAAGGACTGGAGTTAACATCACCGGACATTATGCCCTGCTGGTGGCATGCGCTAACAAGGACCCATCACTTCCATGGCACTGCTGCCAAAAATACACAACCTGAATCTGATCGTGAAGACGTGGCACACAAAACAAATTATCCTGAGAAATAAATGGGCTGTACTCTTTAGAAATGTCAAGCTCTTGAAAAATTGAGGAATTGATCCATTAGAGGAAATTAAAAGAGATATGACACATGATCCTGGACTGGATCCTAGGTCAGGAGAAATAACAGTAACTTTTTTTTTCTATAAAGGGTATTAAAGGGACAACTGGAGAAATATGAATAAGGTCTATAACTAGATAATGGTACTGTATCACTGTTAATTTCTTGATTTTGATAATTGTACTGTGGTTTTGTAACAGAGTGTCCTTGTTTTGAGGAAATACACACTGAAGTATTTAAGGGTAAAGAGGCGTCATGTCTGAAACTACTCTCACTTGATTCAGAAAAATAATGAAGGGAGAGACAGAATGATAATGCAAATGTGATAACATCTTGATTTGGGGGAATCGGAGTGTATCGGAATTCTTTGTAATCTTTTTGCAGTTTTTTAGGAAGTCTAAAATTATTTCACAATGACAAAATATAACAATGGTATTTGTCCCTTATTGTTGGTGAAAGGCCACAAGAAAGGCCTACATGAGGGACAGACTGTGAGAGGATATCCACCAAGTGCTTTTTTCATCTTATTACACATCACACACAGAAAATGAAAGGCTACCGGCTAGACATACTTTCCCTCTGCTCTGTATTTACCAATTGAATTGTTGACTCTGTCTCCTTTCTTCTTCTTATTTTTCTTGTTCTTGCCCTTGGGCTGAGGAGAGTCTGCCAGCACCAGCTTGCTGTTCTGCAGATGCTCGCTGGGGGAGGCGGGCTCTGTGGGGACTGGGTTCGACTTTTCTTCCTTGACGTGGTTCAGTTGCTTTTTGTTATTGTTATTACTGTTGACTTTTCTCTCCTCTCTTTTCTGCTCTGCCAAGGAAGTGAAGTCAAGCACTTTAGCCTTTGACTCAGTCTGGGGCCGGGGTCTGGGCTGGCCCTCTGAGGCTCTGGGGGGCTCCATGGGCTTTCTCACCAGCTCACTGCTGGCCTTATTGGTATGCTTTAGCTTCTGTTTGCCATTCCCCTCTTTGTGGTGATGCATTATGTCAAGGAGAAAAGACAGCGGCTCCTGCTGCTTCCCATTGACCTCCTTTGGGAGGAGGAGCTTGGAGTCTCTGGTGTCCATGGGGTCAGCAGCATCCCCATCAGCCCCCGGCCCCAGCCTGGGCTCTGTGTGGTCCACATGTCTGGAAGGGGAGCAAGATGAGGTTTCTGGTTCTTCAGTTTGCTCTAGTGAGCCATTGTGGATGTTTTCAGAGTTAGGTACAGACTCTGTTGATGCCTGGAAATTTCTAGCAAGCATGTCCAACTTGGGACAGTCTTTACTTGGCCTCTCCTTCTTCTTCTTTTTTACAGCTCTTAGCTTCTGAAGCTCCTGAAGCCGCTGAAACTCCTCATTAAGTCGCTCCTCCTCTTCCTCCTCCTCTTCCCGCCGCCTCTGCTCCTCACGGAGGTGCAGATGCTCTCGGGCCCTGGCCTCTGCTTCAAGGCGAGCTTTCTCCTCCAGCTGCCGATGTGAAAAGAAAAGGCGATTTAAGACTACAGTAAGTGTTCTAAAAATTAAGACATACAGAAAAATAAGATAATTGAAAAAACGAATCATAAGAAGAACATAAACTCTGACAGGGGCTATAATAGGCCAAAAGCTTAAAACATAACCACCCTAAATTATTCTACTCTACAGAATTATTAGATTTAATCTATCTACCAAGCAGGTATATGCTTCCTTTATTGTGGGGTGTGGGGAGCAGTTAAGAAAAAAATTCCTTATAGCCTTTGACCTAGTGATAGGCACACCAAACAAGGTCAAAGTAGCCGCTGTGCTCCTGCCCTGCACCAGCTCTCCCCTCTATGTGTGCGACGGCTGGATGATGTGTATTGATAGCACAGGTTGATCGTGCAGTAGTTAAACAGCGGCACATGTGCTGCCAGAGCTCTGAGCAAGCACACTTTTCCAAGTGAAGGCTGATGCTGATGCATTCACGTTTACCAACAGGACATGTAAGAAATGTGTATTGAAAAACTTGAAATTCCTTTTTCCCACTCTAGCAGATAAACAAAATTCCCAATATATTTTCACTAGTGTGATTGAGAAATTGACTTTCTAAAATATTCAACATTACATGGCAAATAGACAATGGTTATTTCTGCTGTCCCATGTGGTAGATGGGACAGCAGAATTTACATCCCAAACAAAGAATGTATTTTATTAGTGACATATATTCCAGGAGCATAAATGGAACTATTCCTTCTTTTTTTCTTTATTTTTTGTGAGGAAGATCAGTCCTGAGCTAACATCCATGCCAATCCTCCTCTTTTTGCTGAGGAAGACTGGCCGTGGGCTAACATCTGTGCCCATCCTCCTCCACTTTATATGAGACGCTGCCACAGCATGGCCTGACAAGCAGTGCATCGGTGCGCGCCCGGGATCCAAGCCCGGGCTGCCAGCAGCGGAGCGCGCGCACTTAACCGCTAAGCCACGGGGCCGGCCGTGGAACTATTCCTTCTGTTTAGAAAACAAATGAATGCTATTAAGAGTAAGAAGCATGGCTTCTTCTATCATTGAACTCCAGTAAGGCTAGTGCTTATAAGGAAACGTGGGCAAAAACATTTTGCATGGGAAAATTTAAAGGTCTTTCCAAGTTTAAATTATTTTTCACAATATTTCAGCAAGCAATATTTTTAAGAGACAACTTGCTTGTCTTTTTGAAAAACTTAAATTATGTTAAAAATTTAATGACAGGTTTTTAAAAAAATTTAATTTGACAATTCAAGTACAAATTATTTAAAATCCTTGTTCCATCTGTGAAACGAGAAGCCTTCTCTGGAGGCAGCACCCAGAAGGCAGCACCTGGAGTGGTCCCCAAGGTGGCTACTTCAGGCAGGCATCCTAGCGTTAAGTGAGCAGAATGCACCCCAGAGCGCAGATCTGAGGGGTGGTCCTGCCACAGGACAGAATCTACAGTGAACTCAAAACCTGGTATATGTCGTACTGCCTTCATTTCAACAACCAAGGCCCTTCCCAACTGGGAATCCCAACTTCCCACTGGGATTCACTGGAAGCCTCTGGACCCGTTCAGTGCTTTTCAGGGGTGCTTTCCAACCCGGATTTCACAAGGACAGAGGACAGGAGTCTGGAGTGGACCACCTGGGACCCTTGATGCTGTAACACTCCTAGATGGAGAACATACCCTATTCTCCCCACTCCAGTGGAGCTTGGCGACCCCAGATCTTCTGGGGGTGCCGAACGGGCTTTTTCCCCAAAGTCCCCTTATTAGACTTGATAGTCAGTCCAGACCTATTTTAGGATTGTGAGGTATAAGCAGGGCACTTGATGGTTAATCCACTTAGTAGAATAATCACAACTATCTTAGAATTACAAATAGCTAAGTTGGAAGCAACACTGCAGGACATGTGGCCCAACCTCTGGTCCACTGTGGAAATGTCCTCCACCTCACGTCTCTGCCTGACTTCACAGGGACCTCACCTCTTTGTAAAGCCACCCGTCAGACCCTTGCAACCTTTACAAGTTCCCTCTATGCACAGCCCAGATTTGCCTGCTGAGGATTAGCTCTTGGAGCCTGACATCTTTAGGTGGCTGAAATCAGAAAGATCTCTGGAACTGTTCCAGTACAGGGGCTCTGTGAAAAATCCTCCAAGAGAATTTAGAGAGTGGGGAAGGGCAAATCATAGAGTCGATGCTATTCCCATCACTTTCAACGTTAACATGAAGTAAAGAACACAATTTCTCATTTACTAGCATACAATCTCTGAATGCTATGTTCACTCGCTAGACCACAGGTCAAGTCCAGTCACAGCCCACCTCTGGGCCAACCTGTCTAGCCCCGGTAGATATCTCCTTTTGTGACACCCCATGCCCCACAGTGAGATGGGAACTGCCCAGGGCTATCCACAATGGCTGGTCATGTTACGCTTCCACCCTCGACATCAATGCCGCATGCTGGCCCTCTTCTGGAACGGCACGGCCTGACTCTCCTCTGCCAGGTGGGTAGAGGTGGAGTGGGGGCCAGCCTGCTCAGACCTGTGTTCAGAGATCACCGCTGTGCCAAGGGCCCTGTCCCAGATTTGTATCAAAGTCACTTCTATACCCAGAGTCTCCAAAAGCCCACACTGTTCCCCCTCCTTCTACTTCCTTGACAACCAAGGGCTCCTCCCTCTCCTTTCCTAGGAAAGAAGGTTCTTTCACAGATAGAGGTGGAAGGTCTGCTTGCTGCTCCCACCCTGGCCAGTACAAGAACTTGAAGCTTGTTTTAGACCCATTAACAAACTCATAACACAAAAGGAGAAGCCGTGTCCTGAAAATACATCAGGCTTTAACCCGCTTCCAGTTCAGGCCGTGAGACAGCCAGAGGCTCCTGAAGCAACACCGTGAGCAAGTCACGCAGCCTGGAGGTCCTCCGCGCTCAAGAGCACTCCTGGAGACCACCCTCATCCGTGCACCACTGCACACGCACTGTGTACCTTTCTCTGCTTATGTCTTGCTCGCTTGGCTGCTCGAGTACTGCTCACTGGTTTGGTCTCGGAGCTGTTTATGAACTGCAGCAAATCTTCTACCCTTCGATGGTCAACTACACTCTCCCGTTCTGAGAGCTGATCCATTTTTTTAGGTTGCTCTTCTTTCCTCTTGGTCAGCCGTAAACGAAGCTTTTCCCTCATTTCTGCATAATTTCTACTTGTTGGTGCAGCTGGAGGCTAAGACAATTAAATGAGAACATAACTAAATTAAGCTTCAAGTTTTACTGATTTTGAATATAACAAACCTCAGGCCATATCTCTAAAAATGAATTTTCTCTTATTACTCAAGTAATACATCTTCATCGTGAAAAACAAGGAAGTAAGATAAACAAATGACAGGAAAAAGAAAAACCTATCACTAAGTCACCCAAAGGTAGTATTTTGGCACTGACTTGTCAACGACCTGTCATGAAAAATCTGGTAAGGTACGTATAACTACGTACACAAATGAATATATATACATATTTTTTTTTGGTGAGGAAGACTGGCCCTGAGCTAACATCTGTTGCCCATCTTCCTCTTTTTGCTTGAGGAAGAGAGGCCCTAAGCTAACATCTGTGCCAATCTTCCTCTATTTTGTATGTGGGATGCTGCCACAGCACGGCTTGACGAGAGGTATGTAGGTCCGCACCTGGGATCCAAACCGCAAACCCTAGGCCGCTGAAGCAGAGTGCACGAACTTTACCACTACACCACTGGGCTGGCCCCCACAAATGAATATTTTTAAAGTGAAAAAGAAGCAATTACACATACTGATTAATCTACTTTTTATGTGATACAGTGTGATTATCTTTTCATGTCATGTTTGTAGTATCTTTTCATCCATTTGTAGGTTTCCCTTTCAGTGCTGAAAAGAAAAAAAACTGCCCTCAATCCCACTGCCAAAATTTCTTGGTGACGACCAAAAACACGTGCACACGTTTAGGAAACGCAGCCAGAACTAAAAGAATAACCCCCAGCCTGTCCTCCCGCCCACCCCCAGGCCCCACAGCTGACACTTGCTTTGACAGATAAAATGATTGCTCTGGAAAGATGTATAAGTATCTATGTGTATCAATATCCTTTGTATTCAAACACGAGGAATCCAACTATATACATATCAAGCAGCATCCCACCGCATGGCTGCACGCTGGGTGGACTCAACAAAATCACAAATAAATGCAAAAATGCAGTGATGAAATCCTTATATAGCTAACTATTTGGGCAAATATTTTTCATTATTTCTTTAGGATAAGTACAACCTAGAAGTGGAATCCCCATTTCAGACCATATCTTGATTGTAACTGTGTGGCAACTAAAGCTTTATGTACAATATAACCATACCCTGAAGTCAACCTAGTATATTATTCTTGTAAAGGAGCTTGCATATTTTACAATTCTAATTTAAACATGCAATTTACACACATCCACCACTAACTTTATGCACTTACTGCACTCTCCGCCACCTAGCCCCCCCACGAGGAGACCTCCCCTGGGAGGAGAGGTCTGCGGGCACTTACCCCGCCATGCCCGAAGAACTCACAGTAGCAGCAGTCACAGTACTTGCCCTCCTTCTGGTTGGTGGAGGTGGAGGTGCTGGAGCTGTGCTCAGAGCAGCTGTCCTCATCTGCACTCTCGTCCCCGTCATCCTGCTGCGGGTCATAGACGCCATTCTCACAGCGGTGCCCCTCACAGTCGGGGTCACTGCAAAACCGCACACAGGCCTGTTAGCAAGGAGCCCACCCCTCGAGGGGCATGGGCATGACGCCTGGTAGACAAAGTTCTATTCCTCCCGACCAAATGCTGCCCTGCCCCATCACAGACGACAGCGAGGTGCAGAGGGCGCATGGCCCACACGGACACAGGGAGTCCCAGTCAGGAAGGTGGTACGGCGATGGGGCAAGGTGGCGCAGGCAGGCATGTGGGCAGGCGCTCATACCTAGGGGGACTCTTCAGACACACAGTCTCTCCACTGTCCCTCCCTCCACTACTTCGTCCTGGGGAGTGCGGGGTGGGGATGGCTTCAAGAAGGTAAGTTCAAAGGTAATTTAAAAATTGTCTTAAAAAAAAAACTGTTGAGTATTTGTTGTATCGTTCTTCACTCGATGTATAACAAATACAACTTAAAAAAACCCCAAGGCCCACCCCCAATGCTGCCAGTGGTTAGGTGGTGGTCTGCGCACTGATCCACAGCGGCCCTGGCTCTGCACACCTAGAGGCTGAGACTGGAGCCCTCCCCTCGCCCATGGCCCCTGCTGGGCACATCCCTTCCCACAGCATTTCACTGGATTCTTCAGCTGCACAGTATCAGGGAACAGAGTTTCTATAGCTGTTTCTATAGTGTTAGGACGGCATGGCACCCCATTTCCAAAGTGCTCCTAGCCTTCAACCACCAGGACCTGGGCTCACCTGCAGACGCTAGGAGGCGCGCTAATGGAGCCATCTGTGGTTGGGGGCGGGGGGGCCACAGGAGCAGGACAGAAGCTCTTGCGCGTATCCACAAACCCGGGAGATGTGGTCGCAGTTTTGGGGAAGGATGGGGCTGCAAGATTTGCAAGGTGAGGTGCAGAGGCTGGCGAGAGGGCAGCAGGGGCGAGAGCGGGAAGCGGCGTCAAGCCTGTGGGGCTGTTCCTTGGGGCGGCTGGCACTGCGTGTCTGTGATCCTCCTTGGTGATGCCGTGAAAGACCTCGCCTGCATTCAGAGATGCAAAAGAGTCACTAGCAACCAATGAAGACAGACATTCATGTTTCTCTTAAAACTTTTTACCAACTTTTTGTCTGAAAATGTTCAAATCTATAGAAAATTTGAAGGAATAGTACGAAGAATATCTATATACCTTTCACCTGTATTCATCGTTATTTAATATTTTGTCATATTTACTTTATTTCTTACACACACAATTTTTTGGCTTAACATTTGGAAGTAAGTTGCACTCATCCCTAAATACTTCAGCATGAGCTCCTGAGGACATGCACATTGCTGTATAACCACAATTCATTACCACATCAGAGACACTGAACATCGACGTGATGTTTTCATCTAATGTACAAGCCCTGTTCAATTTTCCAGTTTCCCCCGCATGCCCTTTATAGCTTTTTCCCCAACCCAGCCTTTTATTTTTTTCTTTTCACAACACTGACATTTTTTGAGTCGAGGCCAGCTGTCCACCAATCTGGATTTACAGTTTCATGTTAGCTTTAGCTGAAATATTTTGGGCATGAATCCTGCAAAGGTTATGTTGGATCCTTCCCATTCGATTGCACAGGAAGCACCTAACATCAGTTTGCTCCATGTGGTGAGGCTACGTCTGGTCAGGTGTGCAGGGGGTGGTCTGCCAGATTTCTCCAGCAAAAGGCACCTTATTCTCCCTCTGTAGCCTGCAGTTAGTGTAGCCGGACAGTAGGAATACTACATTCTCCAAACTGACATCCAACACTCTTAACAACCACTGACGACGCTTACCTGGATCCACCTTCACCCTGCTGGCTGCAGAGCGGACTTCCACTTTCACTGTTCTTGCACATGAAGCAGCAGCCAGCTTCTGTCAAAAAGAGCTTCTCCACCCTACTCCCTTCTCCAAGCATCTCGAAGGATTCTTGACTTTAGTAGTGTGCTAGAACCCATTCCATTATTCTTTTTGACTCTCAGCCTGCCCTAACTTAGGCTAGTGAGGCCCCTCTGAGCCAGCTCCCGTGTCCCTTTGACACTTGCCACTGGTCTCTCATGGCTTCCTTGCTCTCAGGCCCCCTTCTCACCGTGCTTGGATCAGAGTGTGACGGCGACAGCACCTGCACACCAGTGATCTGAGCGGCAGCAGGGGCTGCACCGTGGGCTGGGTGGCAGCCCCGTCAGCTGGCTCTCCACGAGGCTTCTGCTTTTAGATGACTAACAAACTCCTCCACGTGCTCAGAAAGCAAGGACCTTTCCCTATCACAGAACAACAGGTGCAGAGAGGAAAGGCACGACGCTGTGTGGCAAAGCCCCAGAGGAAGCTAGTGGACAGTAAAGTTCTAATCAGGCCCAGAGGACATGCTGTTTGTGCATGAGTACTTTCGGGCATCAGTTACACTCACGTCTCCGGCCAGGTCAAGTAAAAGGCAGTTATAAAAATGCTGAGGAAAAAGCAGCGAACACACTGAGCCAACCCTGAGGGTCCCCACGAGGTGGTGGGCCTTACCTATGGAAGGAGGCCTCTTGGACGACACTTTGAACTGGCTGTTGCTTGATTGCACCGTGGTGGCTGTGCAGGACACGGAGGAGGTGGCTGACGAGGTGGCCATCACAACTTTGTTTGCTTCCATAAAAGCATCTTGGAAATTGTACAAACATTTCTTTTTTGCGGCGTTTTTTTTCTCCTTACTATCCGAAACTGCAGGTGTCTCACTGCTAGATGGAGGTGGAAGGGCTTCCGGTCTTGTTTCTGAGAGTGCTGGCCCTAATACGTCACTCCCTTCAGAGAAGAATGGGAAAATTAAGGCTTCTAAAAGAAGTAATATTTAGCTCAAACCTAAAGGACATTTGCTGACTAAACTCTTAACACTGGGGCTGCTATTGAAGTGATTTAGGATCCCACTGGGGTGATGCCAGTCAACTTGTTTCCATCTGAGAAAAGAAATTTATTGAGCACCTAGCATGTGCCAATGCCTGTGCTAGGAGCTTCCCAAAAGCTATTTAATGTCTTAAAATTACTTTCTCAGCTTGGTACTATTATTCCCATCCTAAAGATGAAGAAACTGAGGCTCAGAGAGGCTAAGCAACTTGCCCAAGGTCACACAGCTAGAAATCTTTTCCAAGCACAGCCCAGATGTCAAATCTAGCTTGCTGTTCTGAGCACATGCAGAGCTGGGTGTGGGGCCCCCAGAGGCTCTAACCATATGAAGACAGAGATGAGGCGTAGGTACCAGCGCCTCTTCAGGTGCGCCCTGCCCTGCTACTGAAGTAACAGTTGAGCCTTAGCAGCTGAGGCAGCTGAGAGGAAGGAGCTTGTTAGAGGGGACAGATCCCAGGTAGGGTCAATATAGAAACAGAGAAAAGGAACGCAAGTCACAGCATTCAAGTCAACCGTGGCACTATCACACCACCCTGTGCACTGGGTAGAGGTCCGGTTGTCGCCACTGCTTAAGAACCCAAGGCTGAACACTGAACACTGGAGAGAAGACACTCAGCAGCGCTGAGGCAGGAGAGATCCTAGCGTTAGCAGGACCCCACACAGCTGGCTGTGTTGGCAAGCAGCCATGGAGCACTGGAGCCTTGCTCTGCTCTGCTGATGCAGCGGGACTCTGACTGGCAGCAGACGTGGAAGGATGGAGCAGTGCGACAAAGCCCAAAGGGCCTCCCACTAGAGACGGAGGTGAGGGGAAGCAGCAGCCTGGAGATGGCTGCACGAGGGCCCCGACTACTCTAGGGCTTCTACGGGGAGACTACAGTAATGGAGATGGCAATCCACTCAGCTCAGATCAATTGAAAACTTGAAGAAAGTTTTAACAAGTTCCTTACCAGAAATTGTATCTGGCAAGAAAGTGCCAGGATTCCAGTTCTTATCATTCATCACTTCTGATCCCCAAAGACTTATAAATTTAGAACTATTCCACTCTGGAGTATTCCCAAAACAGCTCGGATAAATATGGTCTTGAAGAGATGCACTGAATACCTGATGCTTATTTGTGTGATTCTGAACAGGTGCTGGTGGCAAAGCCTACAAAAAAAAATGTTCTAATCACATATCAAAATTAATATTCTGTTTACTTAAGTAGTTAAAACTACAAACAGACAAGTCATTACTGAAAACCTCATGGGATATGCTTGCCGTGAGCAGGTGTCCCTGGATGAACACATCTCACAGAGCGCTCACTTGATTATTTATAAGGCTATACATGATAGGTCAAATTTGAACCAGATATAGATTTTAAAAGCAACTGATGCTTCAAGGAATGTATCAAACTTTAGACAACTCAGTCACTTCTAACATTCCTCCCTAGTCACATTTTAAATGTGGCCATTTGCATAAGATCTGTTTCTATGGCTTATTCTCATCTGACATTTTAATGATCATTGCTAAAAAGTCAACTTTGGAATCACTGATAAAAATGGTAAAACTCTTAAGCTGTTCTCTCACACTCGGGCAAAGTGCAGTGGTAAGTCTGAAGAACTATGCATTTGACGTTAAGCTCTGAAGCCCTCCTGGGCCCTGCCGGGGCAGATCCCTGTCTGAAGGTATGAGGGAGGGTGGCTGGGTCCACACATTTATTGAGTGACTAGCCACTGGCTGCTCCCTGCACACACCCGGGAGTCCTTGGGCCCTCCCTCCCCTCAGCCCACATCTCACAGCCCCCTGCCTCCACCACCTGCACCGCAGTGACAGCCCCCACACTCGCACTGGGCCTCTTCCCAGTCCTTTTCCTCACAGTAGCCAAAGTGAGCTTTTCTGAATGTAAGCAAGAGCGGGTCATTCCCCTGCTTAGAATGCACCAATGGCTTCCCACTGTTCTTAAATCCTGTCCTTCCTGCTCACCAAGCCCCTGGACATACAGGCCTTCTTTTGGTCCTCAAACTCCAAGCTCCTTTTTGACCCTGAACTTTGCTCATGCTGTGTCCATGTTCTAGAATGTCCTAACCTCTGCTTGTGACCTTGCTGACTTACATCCTTCAGGTCTCAGCCTAAATGTCACTTTCTCAGAGAAGCCATCACTGCCTTTGCCCTCACAACCCAACACCCAAGACCAAGGCAGGCCTTTCCCATTAAACACACTAAAATCCATCATTTTCCCTCGTAGCATTTACCAGATATAATTCAAGACTTATTTGTAACCTACTGGTTTAATGTCTGCCTTGCCTCAAATTATGTAAACTTCATGAGAGGATGGGTATCCAGACCCTGGCCCTGCTGCCCCCAGCACCTTGTCCATGCCAGGCACACAGCTTTACCTCAGCAAGTCTACGCACTGTGAGAACGAATGTGTGCCCAGATACAGGCCCTGCCCAGAGAAGCTACAGGTCTGGCATTGAGAACAACGCTTGGTAATCCCATCCTCTGGGACACAGAAATGAGCAGTGAGTGCTGTAAACTCAAGTGGGAGGGTTTTGGGTGGATTCCCAGGAGCACATGATGGTTTGGCAGAATGCTGAGGGCGCCTGGCTGGGGCAGAGGGAGGAAGGAAAGGAGGACAAAGCAGGGATGGTCCATGTCTATGGACAACTTAACTGCACCACAGGGGCCAGATCTGAGACAACTCGGTATGATTTCTGTCCTGAAGGGGCTAGGGAGCCACAGAGGGTTCTAGGCAGCAGGGTGAGAAGATATGATCAGTTTACTGGCAAGATCAATCTGTGGCAATATGGTGAATGAACCTGAAGGGGAAAGCATGACATTGAAATCAGTTAGGGGATGAGCAAAGATGGAGCAATGGCAGTGAAGATGGAGAGGCAAGAAGGGATTCTGGAGCTATCAGGACAACAGCTGTGACAGGACTACTGTCTCTGGCTCCAGTCCTGAGAGGCGTGGTCAGTGACGAGCTGGACGTGAACCCGAGTCCCATTCTTAGCCTTCGGGCTATGCAGTCTGATGGGTTCAGATGCCAGCACTCCCTTTCACTAGCTGTGTGACCTCAGGCAAATTACTCAATCTTTTTGTGCTTTAGTTTTCTCATCCGTAATGTGGAAATACCTACCTACAGGGGTGGTGGTAAGAATTAAATGAGACAATGTACATCAACTGTTGAGCACACTGCCTGGTCCAAAGTAAGCATTTAGTGAGTGCTAAGTTGGATCATTATCACTTTTTAAGACTGTGGTCCCTAGACACAAACCAACACCCTCCCCCTCTCTATCCCCTGCTCCACAGTGCAGAGAGGAAGTGGGGAGTTACTCCACTCAGGCAGCTAGGACAGCTTAGTGCATCCGCTGACCTTGAACGGGCTCAGGAAAGCCAAAGTGGAGGGTAAGGCTGGAACAGACATTCAGGATTTGAAAGTGGGAAGAAACAGGTCTGGACTGGACACTCAGGATCAAAGCAGCAGCCGGAACTAGCTGCTCTGGCAGTGGGCCCCAGGGAGCAAAGAGTGAGGAAAACAAGAAAACCATATTTCAATGGTCACCAGTTTCCGCAAAGTAGTGATAAATTAAGAACTGCTTTGCTGAGAAGGAATTGATGAAAAGTAACAATTAAATGGAATAAGCTTTCTTAGTCTTGAAGACCTTCTGCTAAGGGCAGAAGCTCCTGACAGAGGAACCAGCCAGTTTTCTCGCACTGCCTGACGCCAGCTTTGAGAAGCAGCTCTGCCTCGCCAGCCCAGCTGGTAAACTCTGAACAGCAGAAGCACGTTCAGGGCTCCAAAGCTACTCAAGTACATCCTGAGACCCTGCTAAGACACGGCCGTGAGTTGCCTGGTTTCACCTCAACAAAAGTGGCTGAGAGCTTGTACCCACTACTACACGTGTCCAGAGAGCTTTTGCTTATCCTTCAAAATCCTATCCCAGCATCAACTCCTCTGCAAAACCACCCCACAGGCTCAAAAAGTTAGTTGCCCCTCTTCAGTGTTATTTTTCCACGTTGTATCTACAATTTCTATTAAAGTATGTCATAGTGTTTTGATTTTTTAATTTGATTATGTTTTCGTCTTCTCTTCAGACTAAGAGATCCCTGAAAACAGGGACCATGATTAACTGGTTTTTATTTTCCTAGCATATAGCACAGGGCCTGGCACATACTGGATGTTCAATAAATGTTGAACAGAGTTAGCTTACAGGAATAAGGGAATGCAACTATGAAACTGCAATACTGGAAACATAAGTTAATGATTCTATACATCTGATTCACACACTTCTTCAGAAGCCCATCTACTCAAAAGAGGAGGTCCAGTTGTAGAGACCAGAGTAGGGGGTCCATAACAAACTGTATTTGTATGAATGCATTCATATAAAACACCTACTAACCTCCACAGCTACGGGTTTCCTTCAGGAAAAAAATAGGCATCTATCAACTAGAAAATTTGGCGGCCACACGTCCATAAGCACATCACGGATTTAAGCATAAAATAAATCTCTCAACGTGTGGATAATGCTATTGAATTAAAACACTGATTTCACTCTTACATAAATCCACACAGCTTCAATTAACAAAAGTTTTGAACTGTTCTCCACTTGGAGACAAAAGTGATTCACAAGAAAGCAGAACTTTTGCTAATGTTCTGACACATGCACTAATAGATGCCCTTACTAAGCACTCTTTTTGAGTTTATGCAGGAGCTGGAAGACCCAGCCTGTCTCATATACCACCACATCCCTCCCAGACACCATGAACACGGGTGTTAAAGATGACGAGCCAAGAAAGCAAAACACCGAATCACTGAACACACACGTGCGAGAGACTGCCAACACAAAGTATTCAAACAAAAATGAGTTCCAGTTATGTCCCAGCAAACAAGAAAAGTTAAGATGAGTGACTATTCTGTTTCTTCTTACTAAGGTTCAATATTCCTGCCAGAGATGGTAAGAGGCAAAGTACCACCTTTGTTTTGGTCTTGCTGTTCTCAGGCCAAAAAAACTAAACACTGCCTCTGAAATAAACTACAGATCAAAGATCACAATATGACCTCCAAATTGCAATCTACTTATGTCCCTATTTTCTATACAACTTTTTTCTCCCTCAAATTCCAACCTGAACTTACACCTATACCATGTGTAACTCTATCAAACACTTTTTTAAAAATAATTTTATTTATTAATTTATTTCCCCCCCCCAAAGCCCCAGTAGATAGTTGTATGTCATAGCTGCACATCCTTCTAGTTGCCGTATGTGGGATGCAGCCTCAGCATGGCCGGAGAAGCGGTGCATCGGTGCGCACCCAGGGTTCCGAACCCGGGCCGCCAGCAGCGGAGCGCGCGCACTTAACCGCTAAGCCACGGGGCCGGCCCTATCAAACACTTTTGCACTGGTTGTACTTATGTAACCTGGTGAGGGGGGTGGGAGATGCATGCAGAGCCATGTGGGAGCCACTTCACCAGGATCCACTCGATGCACTGAACTCACTGAGTGCCGGAACATGGTGACCGTTTTCAAATATTCCTCATGCTCTCAGAGGAGGATTCAAGACATCTCTCTATCTTCATTACTTGAAGATAGCGTGGTAATTCTTTCACAACATGTTTTCCAGATGGAAAAGACACAGGATTTAAAGCTGGAAGCCTCAGGTGCCAGTCCAAAGTGTGGCCCTGCAGTCATGACCTACGGCTCCTGGGCCACATGAGGCGGTATGTAAAAACCTGCTCTGTCAAGGAGCAGTGAGCTGCAGCCCCACCAGCTCACATCTGTTCTTCTCTTTTAAGGTCATGTGTTCTCCCTCTGCTTGGGCTTGGGCTAGTAAGTGGGGACGCTTCACTCTAGACCCCAGAGAAATGGCACCAAACACCTTTGTACCAAAATGATAAGCCATAGAGAAAGCCAGGGTAATCTTTCACAAAGAAGTGATAAGAATATGGTGAGAAAAACAGGGCAGGCAGCTGAAGATGCATGCATCATCGTTACAGCGATGGGAGGATAGACTATGGTCCCATGGAAGGCAGGAGAGCTCGAAACTGCCAAGAGGAGCCGGAGGGTCCCAGGTGGGTCAGTGCCCCGCTGGTACCTCACAACAGTAAATGGAAACCCTTTCTTGAGGAAGCATCCCCTATTTAGGGGCCTTGGGGATCCCAAAGAGTAAGCTGAACAAAACATGACCTCATAATAAAAAATGACTATATGTATAAGGAAACAATACATAGCAAAACAAAAAAAGACAGATTTATAGCCTCAAGATTTCATTCAAACACAGAATAACTATGTGTAAAATGCTTAAAAAAGAAAAGAAGAAAGAAAAGGTTATCAAGGAACAAGAGAATATAAAAAGTTGCTAATGTCTTTGAAAAATAAATTAAAGCTTAGAAATAAGAATTACAGTTGGGGGGCCAGACCCGGGGCATAGCAGTTAAGTGTGCACGCTCCGCTGCTGGCGGCCCAAGTTTGGATCCTCAGTGCACACTGATGTACTGCTTGTTGGGCCATGATGTGGCAGCATCCCACATAAAGTGGAGAAAGATCGGCACGGATGTTAGCTCAGGGCCAGTCTTCCTCAGCAAAAAGAGGAGGATTGGCATGGATGTTAGCTCAGGGCTGATCTTCCTCACAAAAATAAAAAAAAAAGAATTACAGTTGGAATTAAAAACTCAAATTTAAGTAACAGATTAGACACGATTAGAGAATCACTTCTAGAAGAGTGATCCAAAAAAGTTCTCAGAACAAACTGAGACACAAAGAGATGAAAAATATGAGAGTTAAGAAGAATATGAAGATCAGAATATGATGAACAGATATGAAGAAGACAATGACAAGGTCTAATGTAGATCTAATCAGAGGTTCAGAGAGAGATAACAGAATGGTAGAGAGGGAATATGAAGATAAAATGGCTGAAAATTATCAGAGAGGTAATTTAAAACGATTAATATGCTAAGGGCTCTAATGGAAAAAGTAGACAACATGCAAGAACAAATGGGTAATGTGAGCAGAGAGATGGAAACTCTAAGACAGAATCAAAAAGAAATGCTAGAAATAAAAAACACAGTAAGCGAAATGCACAATGCTTCTGATGAGCTAATTAATAGACTAGACACAGCCAAGGAAAAAATCAGTGAGCTTCAAGATGCCAATAGAAACTTCTCCAACTGAAACAGAAACAAGAATCAAAAAAAGAAAAACCAAAAACCATCACCAACAACGACAAATAGAACACCAACACCAAAACACCAAAAAAAAAATAGAACAAAAACATCCAAGAACTGTGGGACAATTTCAAAAGATGTAACATACAATAATTGGAATACCAGAAAGAGAAGAAAGAGAGGACAGAAGAAATATTTGAAGTAATAATGGCTGAGAACTTTTCAAAATTAATGACAGACACCAAACCACAGATCCAGGAAACTCTTAGAACAACAAGCAGAATAAACACCCCAAAATTTACACCTAGGTGTATCATATTCATACTGCAGAAAACTAAAGACAAAAAGGAAATCTTGAAAGCAGCCTTGGGGAGGGGAAAGAGGAGAGGGGAGAAATTCCTGTACCTATAGAAGAGGGAAAAGAATTACAGAGGACATCTCATCAGAAACCATGCAAGCAAGATGAGTGGAGTTAAATATGTTTAAAGTGTTAAAAGAAAAAAAACCACCAACCTAGAATTCTGTATCCAGCGAAATTATCCTTCAAAAGTGAAGGAGAAATAAAGACTTCCTCAGACAAACAAAAACTGAGGGAACTCATCGTCAGCAGACCTGCCCTGTAAAAAACGTTAAAAGATTTTCTTCAGGCAGAAGGAAAATAATATAGGTCAGAAACTTGGATCTACATAAAGAAAGGGAGAGCAATGGAGAAGGAATAAATAAAAGTAAAATAAAATCTCTTATTTTTCTTATTGTTAATTGATATAAAAGATAACTGTTTAAAGTGATAACAGTAACAACGTACTGGGTGATTAATATACGGAAAAATAAAAATAATGACAGCAACGTCACAAGGGATGGGAGGGAGGGATTGGGAATAATTTCTTAAAAGGTACATATACTACACATGAAGCAGAAGAGTGTTATTTGAAGGGGGACTTAGATTAGTAAAAATGTATATTTTAATACAACTGCTAAAATTAAAAAAAGTATAATTGATATGCTAAGAAAAGAGATAAAATGGAATCAGAAAATGCTCAATTAAAAGTGGAGAAGACAGAAGAAGTCGTCTCTGGTAAGGAACAGAAAACAGCTAAAACATGAGTGCTATTAATCCAAACACATCAAAAGTCACTCTAAATGTGAATGGTCTAAATACACCAACACAAAGGCAGACATCATCAGGGTATATTAAAAAACAAGACCCAACTATACATGTCTACAAGAAACCTATTGTAAGTATAAAGACCCCTTTAAGTTAAAAGTAAAGTGATGGAGAAAGATATACCATGCTAACACTAAGTGAAAGCTGGAATAGCTGTATTAATTTCAGACAGATCAGATTTCAGAACAAGGAAAATTATCAGGGATAAAGGAAGGCATTTACATAATGATAAAAAGGTTAATTCTCCAAGCACATATAACAATCCTAAACATGTAAGCATCTAACAACAGAGCATCAAACTACATGAGGCAAAACTGATGGAGCTACAAGGAGAAACAAATGAATCCACTATTATAGCTGGAGATTTCAACATTCCTCTATCAGAAATGGACAGATCCAGGGCCAGCCCCGTGGCTTAGCGGTTAAGTGTGCGCGCTCCGTTGCTGGCGGCTCGGGTTCGGATCCTGGGCGCGCACCGATGTACCGCTTCTCCGGCCATGCTGAGGCCACGTCCCACATACAGCAACTAGAAGGATGTGCAGCTATGACATACAACTGTCTACTGGGGCATTGAGGGGGAAAAAAAATAAATAAATAAAATTAAAAAAAAAAAAGAAATGGACAGATCCAGCAGGCAGACAATTAGTAAGGACATAGCTGAACTCAATAGCACCATCAATCAACTAGATATAATGGACATCCATAGACTACTTCATCTAAAAATAGCAGATTATGCATTCTTCTCAAGGTCACACGGAACATTCACCAAGACAGACCACATTCTGGCCATAAAGTACACTTTAACAAATTCAAAAGAACAGAAATCATACAATGTATGTTCCCAGACCACAATGGAATTAAAGCAGAAATCAGTAACAGAAAGATAGCTGGGAAATACCCAAATATTTGGAAATTAAATTCTCTGTCACTTACAGTTTTAATTTTTTCTCTAATGTTTCATTACTGTCTTTTCCTTCTGCAACTACTTTCAACTTTCAAATAACTTATATCTCAACATAAAAATTAAATGTATCATTGGTATGAAGACATCTGAAAATAAAATACTCTTCAAAGGTTTTCTAATTTCAAGAAAATGAGATTTTCGTAGTACTCATCCCAAGCATTTTAGGTACTAAATATTTACACACAATAGCCAAAGTATGAATTAAAAGAAGAATTACAACTACAATGACATAAAGCCTTAAAGGTGAAAACTGCCATTTCACTAGAGCAGGAACTCCTAAAGACCCGACAACACAGAAAGAAAAGCAGGTCAGAAGAGCCTCAATGCGTGCAGCTGCCCTCCATATTCAGCGCCCACCTTCCACTTCCCAACTACATTCGGAACATCACATTGAACAATTCTGGCCTCTCTAAGAAGCCTGCTCTGATGTAACTGAAGACAAGTTTATGCCATTCTAATATAGCTGGTTCGTTCTCTAGAAGGTGTTTCTACCAACTCTTAATCGGTTGTGAACACATTATGCATTTAGGTATAGATGTATCCACAGTATTCAACTAAGTCAAACTAACTCAAATAATACAAACTAATTTTGCAAGACCTGGTAAGTGACAATGCAAGCTTGTTTAGAGAAACAAACATTTTTATACCAGGTACAAATGAAGTATTTTGCCAAATGCATTTCATTTTTCCAAATAAAAATGGCATCCAGCTATGTATTTTAAATGTATCAGTGAACAGTCTTGATTGATGTTAATAGCAAAGTGGTAGCTTATCCTCTGTATTTGCCTTTCTATCCATGAATCTTTCACATCTATCTACTGGATTAAAGTTTAATCTATTAAATACATAGATTTTATATATAGGTGATGCTCCCCCAAAATGTTTTTCTTCTCCTTTAGCCTTCTATAAACTATCTATCACATGCTGAGAAAAGGCCAAAAGTCAGGGAAAAAAATTAGTTTTAACTAGAGTGTCCCAATAGCCTTTGAGAATAATCAATTTCACTACTTTACTTGAAGATTTTCTTGAACAGCTTCTAGCAAGAAAGTTTAACAGAGCATTCTATACTCTTTTCTCTGGGTGGTTCCTAAGGACTAGAAAACAGAGCTTTATTCAGGTAAGAACAGGGAGTGGACAATTCCCCAACATCATACATTCACCCAGAAGGGAAAGAGGCTACAGACTTGGCAGACCAGGAAAACAACCTGGTTTTGAACATGTACCTGAAAATGTTATTTAAAATCTCTCTATTAACAAAGGCATCATTAAATGTTCAAATTGAGCAATATTCAACCTAACAAAATTTAAGCATAAATTTGGGTAGTTACCAAGTACCTATGGTAACAGAACATGACAAACTGATTATATTATATTGTAAACCAGCAGTTATTGATCTCCCACCTGTGCCCCTCCCCAGCAAACAAACAATAAACCCCACTTATGGGCTACACACACTCTCACTTCACAGGGACGCCCCTTGTGGAAGAAAACGTGCATGTACTTTGAAAAAGCCCCTTCCACACCATGCCCTCCGTTTCTCTCCCAGTTGAGAATCACTGTTTTAAATAATAAATCAGTAGAGTTTGGGGGAAATTCTATTTTTTATTGATGAGAACTAACCTCGAACCAAAATAATAAAAAGAAAAATAAAAATCAGAATTTATGATGAGTCAATGAAGATAAGTTCAAAATAGCTAGAGAGGCAAAGCTATCAGAGGTACAAAGAATGAAACCAACCTAAAAATCTCACTGCAAAGTCTAAGATACTAATTATAAACCTGGGGTTCTCTGAGAAGAAATGCTTAAAAATCAAACCTTTTTCTAGATCTTACTCTCTTCCTGAACAGGCTTTTTACACAACTGGTTTCTGGCAGGCCCTTTACTCCCTGCCCTCCAGGCACCTCTCAAAAACCTGCATGGCATTATGATTTTCTATTGCATCACACTTAGGATTCTTCCTTCAAGCCTGAGTATGTCTACAAGTCCTTAGTTTTACTGCTTAGAGAGCATAATCATTTTAGACCCTGTAGAGACCAGTTGGTGTTAGAGGACTTAGGCTATATTCAAATTATTTTACCCATCATATCAAGAAAAAGAGCCAGGGGGCTGGCCTGGTGGCGTAGTGGTTAAGTTTGCATGCTCCACTTTGGTGGCCTGGGGTTCACAGTTTCGATTCCTAGGCACAGACCTATGCACTGCTCGTCAAGCCATGCTGGGGCAGCGTCCCACATATAAAATAGAGGAAGATGGGCATGGATGTTTGCTCAGAGCCATTCTTCCTCAGCAAACGGAGGAAGACTGGCAACAGATGTTAGCTCAGGGTCATCTTCCTCACAAAAAAAAAAAAAAAAGAAAGAAAGAAAGAAAAAGAGCCAGGCCCCAGAAGGACATGAGTAGAGAACCGAACTGGTGTCTGGGTAGGCAGATGCCATGTGTGGCAGGATCCCTGAATATAAACTGTTACACCAATGTCATCTGAAAAACTCTTTACATTCTAGTTAATTCTGAAGGAATAAACCATGACTTTCATGATTGTTTTTATAACTGGAGAGTTCAAAATTCCAAGAGCTTAAGAGATTATGATAAAAGGAAACATTTCCAGACCTTCCTATTAGGAGTGGATGCTGTCCTATGCAGGCTACCACCTTATGGATTTTTGTTTGTTTAAATATGTACTCCTGTAAGATCCTAGTGACAGGTGAGTTTTCTGCCCTGACTTACCTTACTGTGAGTGAAGGGGGGTGCTGGGTACAAGGTGGGGTGGATAAGAGGGCGAGGCAGGTGAGGGACGGCGTGCAAAGGTACATGTCCATGGATATGGGGGTAGAGATGCAGAGCAGGATGGGTGGGCTTCTCTGGGCTCATGAACTGATGGCCAGGAGGAAGTGCTCCAGCTGTCATTGCTGATGCTGTCAGTCCAGAAGCTTCTTGTTTACAAACATGACATTCACAAGTGTTTGGAGCTTGTTCAGCCTAAAAGGAAAGAAAAAAAAAAAAAAGTACCTGCTTATTTAGTGAAACAAAGAATGTTACGAATTAAAGTCAGTCACATTCTGCTGAGCAGTTACACAGCAAATACAAAGGTAACAGGGCTCGTCCTGACACCCCACGTCGACCAGGGCCCTTCTTGCAAGATAAACGCGGGACTCTGAGAGACTAGGGCTGAAGAAACCTGAAAAGAGAAGAGATGCACACCTCACTCCCCGGCTGCATATCTGCTGAGGTAACAGCCATACCAATTTGTATCCTGTGCCTGTCTGAGCAGGGACAAGGGAACTGGTAAAGATGGCAGAGTGGAGAGAGGGAGCTGGGACCAAGGACAACAAAACCACCGGTGCTATGCTCCCCTGGGTTCATACTGCTTGATGAATGGGTATATAGAGATTCTTCAAAATGCACCAGAGATGGGATTTCCGGCTAAGGTGGAATGAAGCAGTCAGTGACTCTTCTCCCTCAAAACAAGTGTAAAACTGAACACAATTGTCAAAGGCAACTGTTTTGAGACACTGGAAATCAACCAAAGGAAAAAAACAAATTGAGAAGCGTTTATTCATGAATATCTGCTAGTACTTCATGCGAGAACAGCAGGAGTCTGGCCTTCTTGCCTGAGGCTTCTTCCCATTCCCAATTCCCCATACCCTTTAAAAAACTAAACTAAAAAAAAAATAAATAAACAATCAATAGCAAAATAAAATAAAATAAAATGGTATATTAAAAAATTTAATACAAAAAAAGGAAGTTGAGGAACAGAGGAACAAAAAATATAAGACATATAGAAATAAACAGCTAAATGGGAGATGTAAATATCACCAATCATTACATTAAATGTAAATGAAGCATTCCAAACAAAAAGCAGAGATTGATGGATAGGATAAAAATGCAAGACCCAACTAAAAGATTCCAAGACAAACTTTAGATTCAAAGACAAAAAGAGGCTGAAATTGAAAAGATGGAAAAATATATCACATGCATACAATAACCCTAAGACAGCTGGAGTGTCTATATATATATATTTTTGTGTGTGTGTGTGTGAGGAAGATCAGCCCTGAGCTAACACCCATGCCAATCCTCCTCTTTTTGCTGAGGAAGACCGGCTCTGAGCTAACATCTGTGCCTATCTTCCTCAACTCTTTGCAGGACGCCACCACACCACGGCCTGACAAGTAGTGCTTTGGTGCGTGCCCGGGATCCGAACCTGTGGTGCCAGCAGCAGAGCGCACGCACTTAACCGCTACGCCACGGGGCCGGCCCCTGGATTGTCTATATTAATATGAGATAAAATACTCTTTAAGATAAGAAATATTAGCAGAGAAACATTTCATAATGACAAAGGATCAATATATCAGGGAAATATAACAATACTTGTATACACATTCAACAGCACTGTCCTAAAATGCATGAATCAAAAACTGGCAGATCTGAAAGGAGAACAGACAATCCAGCAGTTATACTCAAAGACTTCAATATGTCTCTCTTAGTAATTTTTAGAACAACTAGACAGAAAATCAGTAAGGACACAGAAGACTTGAATAACGCTATCAATCAGTTTGACCAAACTTTCGTTTATAAGACACTCCACTTATAAACGGAACACAAATTATTTTCAAGTGCACATGGAGCATTATTTAGGATAGACCATATGTTAGTCCATAAAACAAGTCTTAATAAATTTGGAAGCTATTCTAAAATCAGTAATCTAAGCTTTAGATTCAATAAGCTAGAAAAAGAAGAACAAACCAAACCCAAAGAATATAGGAAGAAATAATAAAGATCAGGATAGAAATCAATGAAATAGAAAAGAGAAAACCAGAAAATCAACGAAACCAAAAATTCCTTATTTACAAAAACTGATAAACCTTTAGCCAGACTGAGGGTGTTAAAAAAATTATCAAATTTATCAAAATCAGTAATTAACATTACTACAGACTCTACAGAATTACAAGAATTATAAGAGAATACAATAAACAACCTTATGTTATCAAATTAGACAACTTAGATGAAATGGATAAATTCCTACAAGACCCAGATTATTTACATTATCTCAAGAAGAAATAGAATATCTGAATAGACCTACAAGTAAACAAAATTTGAATTAGTAATTATAAATCTTTCCACAAAAAAGACCAGGTCCATGGGTTTTCATTGGTGAATTCTGTCAAATATTTAAGAAATCTCAATCTTAGACAAATCTCTTCAGAAAACATAAGCAGAACAAACACTTTCCAACTCATTCTATGAGGCCAGTATTACTCTGAGACCAAAGCTAGACAAAGACATCACATGGATAGAAAACTACAGATCAATATCTTTTATTAACATAGATGCAAAAATCCTAATAAAATGTTAGCAAACCAATCCAGCAACATATAAAAAAGGATTTTACACCATGACCAAGTGGGATTTATCCCAGGAACACAAGGTTGGTTTAATATCCAAAAATCACTTGATGCGATAGACCACAGGAAGAGAATAAAGAAGGAAAACCACAGGTACATCTCAATAAATACAGAAAAGGCATTTAAAAAATCCTATACATATTCATGGTGAAACTCTCCAGAAACCAGGAATAGAACAGAATTTCCTCAACTTGTTAAGGGCATCTACAAAAAATCCACAGCTAGCATCATACTTAGCCAGCCCTGTGGTCTAGTGGTTAAGATTTGGCGCTCTCACTGCCACGGCCTAGGTTCATGTCCCAGTCAGGGAACCACACCACCCGTCTGTCGGTTGTCACACTGTGGTGATTGTGTGTTGCTGTGATGCTGAAAGCTATGCCGCCGGTATTTCAAAGACCAGAAGGGTCACCCATGGTGGACAGGTTTCAGCAGAGCTTCTAGACTAACACAGACTAGGAAGAAGGACCAGGCCACCCACTTCCAAAAAAAGTGGCCATGAAAATCCTACAAATAGCAGTGGAACATTGCCTGGTCTAGTGCCAGAAGGTGAGAGGATGGTGCAAAAAGACTGGGCAGGATTCTACTTTGCTGTCTACAGGGTTGCTAGGAGTCAGAATCTACTTGATGGCACTAACAACAAACCATCATACTTACTGGCCAAAGACTGAATGCTCTTCCCCTAAGACTAGGAACAAGGCAAGATGTCTGCTTGTACCACTTCTATTCGATACTGTACAGGAGGTTCTAGCTAGTTCATTAAGGCAAGAATAAGAAAAACATCTAGATTGGAAAGGAAAAAGTAAAAACATCTTTATTCATAGACATCATCTTGCATGCAGAAAACCCAAAGAAATCCACCCAAAAAACAAAAACAAAAAACTCAATCCCTCTTGAATAAATGAGTTTAGTAAAGTTGTAGAATATAAGATCAATATATAAAAATAAATTACTCTATATTATCAATGATCAATTGAAAATTTAAATTAGAAAATACCATGTACTACAGAATCAAAAAATATCTAATACTTAAGAATAAATTTAACAAATATGTTCAAGACCCAGAGACTAGAAATTTTTAAAAATTTCTGAGAGAAATTCAAGATGACTTAAATGGAAAGACACAGCATTGCTCGTAGACTGACAGATTCAATTTTGTTAAGACTGTATTTTCCCAAAATTGATCTGTATCATCCCACAAATAAAAGACTAGGCCCAGATGATTTTGCTAGTGAATTTTACCAAATATTCAAGAATTCAGTGCAATTTCTATCAAAATCCAAGCAGGCTTTTTTGTATAAGTTAACAAGTTGATCCTAAAACTTATATGGAAATACAAAGGACTTTGAACAGCCTAAACAATTTTGAAAAAGGTCCACGACACTGGAGAGCAGATCCTACCAATTTCCAAACTTACTACAGTGCAGCAGTCAGGTATACTATGGGTGTAAGAACACAGAGATCAAATAAACAGAATACAGAGTACAAACACAAACTCTTACATTTTCAGTCAACTGATTTTCAACAAATGGCCAATGCAATTCAACAGGGGAAAAGATGGTCTTTTCAACAAATGGTGCTGGGATAACTGGATATCTACATATGCAAAAAGATGAATTTACACCCTAACCTCACCTCATAAGCAAAAATTGAGTTAAATGAACCAGAGGCTTAAGTAAGAACTAAAATTGTAAATCTTCTAGAAGAAAACAGAATTTTGTATTAGGCAAAGTTTTATTGGCTATCGATCAAAAGTATGATCCATAAAAGAAAAAACTGATAAACTGCAATGCATCAAAATTAAAAACATTTTGCTTTTCAAAAAACACCATAGGGGCCAGCCGGTGGCCTAGTGGTTAAGCTTGGCACACTCTGCTTTGGCAGCCCGGGTTCGGTGCCTGGGCACAGACCTACACATGTTGGTGGCCATGCTGTGTTGGTGACCCACGTACAAAACAGAGGAAGACTGGCACAGACACTAGCTAGGGCGAATCTTCCTCAGCAAAAAACAACAAACGAACAAAAAAACACTATAAAAAAAGGAATAGGGGCCAGCCCTGTGGTGTAGTGGTTAAGTCTGCACGCTCCGCTTTGGCAGCCCGAGGTTTGCAGGTTTGGATCCTGGGTGTGGATCTATGTACCCACTTATCAAGCCATGCTGTGGCAGGCGTCTCACATATGAAGTGGAGGAAGATGGGCACGGATGTTAGCCCAGGGCCAACATTCCTCAGCAAAAAGACGAGGATTGGCAACAGATATTAGTTCAGGGCTAATCTTCCTTACACACACACAAAAAAAACGAATAGACACACCACAGACCAGGAGAAAATACTTGCAAATCACATACTTGATAAAGGACTTGCACCAATACATAACGAGCTCTTATCACTCATAATAACATAGAAAATGAAACGAATGGCTCTTAAACATATGAAAGGATGCTCAACTTTGCCCATAAAAAATGAAAGGAAAATTGAAACCTCAAGAGATTACCATTTCTTAGGTATTAGATTGGCAGAAATCCAAAACTGTGACATCACCCTCTCCTAGGGAGTAGGGAAGGCCATCATACTCTGACTCAGTAAAGCCACTGCTGGTGACCAATCTTAGGGATATATCTGCCTATGTATAAAATGTCAGATGTATATGGTTACTCACTGAATTGTTTATAATGGGGAAAAAAATGGAGGCAAACACAAATGCCCATCAGCAGGGACTAAAAAGAAAAACAAAACAACACTATGATATGTTCACATGAGGGACTACAAAGAGGCCAGCAGAAGAGAAAGTCGGCTGGGATATGCTGCTAAGAGAAAAAGCAAGGAGCAGAACAGAGTGTGCATCTGTATAAGCCTTGTTCTAAGAAAAGGGAAGAATAAGTATTTGTATTTGCATAAATAAAAACTGGAAGGATACATAATAAATAAGTAAAACTGGTTATTTATTGGGACTAGGGGCTGGGGTGGGTAGTTGCTGGACAGGGTAGATGGGGAGGGACAAGGGAGCAAGACTTCTCAATGTAATATCTTTTAATATCACCTTTATTGTTCAAATCCGAGATTTACACTTATTAAAATGAATTAATTAGCCAAACACCATAATCTTCATTTATTCTTCCTTTCATTTAAAAACTGCCTGACACAGTAAATAAATAAACACATTTTCTGTGGGTAAAAAAACAAATAAATAAGTAAAATAAAAAATAAAAACTGCTTGAGCATCTATTATAAAACTTTGAGTCTCTAAGAAAAAAGAAATAGTCTGATAAGTTACCCTCAATCTGTGGTTAACAGATCAACCTGGAGAAAAAGCTCCCTCACAAAACCAACCTGTTCCGAAATTTTAACATTCCACTATTTTATTTAATTAAAAACAACTCCCCTTTGCTTCTACACAGATGAACAACTCCAAGACATCCAAGTATCTGGAGCTGCTCTGGGGTGCTGTCAAGTCAAGACTGTTGACTACAGATTCAACCAAGAGAAACAATATTAGAATGGGGTTATCAGCCATGTTTGTTTATTTTGTAAGCAAGCCTTGATCTTCTCCAGTTCTAATTTTCAGAAGTTATTTGAAGTAACATAATTTTTGCATTAAATAATGCTCATGTTTAGAGAAAATATACACAGAGAAAAGATCCTTGGCAAAACAGAAAGTTCGAAAAAATAAAATCATACCTGCTGAGTTGGGTAAGATGGGGGTGGACTGTCCACTTTACTCTCCTCTTTCCTGGGGCTCCCATTCCCTAGAGCCGAGTCTTCCTTTGGGGCTCCTGGTGGCTCCCCACTACTCTCGCCGTCAGCCTCTTCATCGTCAGCTTCTGAAGAACTACTACTGGTACTGCTTACCTGAGGGGACTTTAAAAACAACCTTTTGTAATTTATACTTTTCAAACCAGAAGAACATAAAAAATTAAAATGCCAGACCACCACTTTATGCCATGTATTGTCACTATGAAGAAGCTATGCCCATACCTCATCTTTCAGAGCCATGTTTTCCCCGCCACCATTCAATTCACTGTGGATTCCATTCATGTTGGCCACCACCTCGGTATCATCATAGTTACTCAACGGATAAATATCAGCAAATTTAGCTGACAATGGTGCAACGTCTTCATCGTCACTACAACTGAGACAAGCAGAGACAGCCACCATGAGGCTGTTCACTTGGGAGGACAGTGAGTGAACCACCCACTAAACACAGATATTTCCTCATAGATATCATCCTCATTTACAAGAGTATTACACTGAGTACCACTCATACATTTTTTTAAAAATTATTTTATTCAGGTTATATTGGCTTATAACATTGTGTAAATTTCAGGTGTACATTATATCAGTTTCTGTATAGACTGTCCACTCATACTTCTTAGCATCTCTTAGTAGCCTGAACACAAGAGAAAAACACCTGGAAGATTAACACTTGCACTATCCGCAAGAATGGAAAAAACCCTAAAAGCAGAACTATAAGGGAATCACAATAATGTAATTAATCGATACTACATCTCCATTTGACTTGAAGTGCCCTGGTGTACAGTTCTCTCTGCCATTTCCAAGCAGACAAAATTAATTTTTTACTACAATTAACAGAGTACAGAGAACAACCTTAGGTCTTTAGTGCTTGTTTTCATAACCACCAAAATTTCAGACACAGTCAGTTGAACAAAACTTTAAAAGCACTGATGCAACAAAAATACTGAAAGTTTCTTACTACAAGGCCAGCTCTGGTCAAGTCAGTCATGATCTTAATTTAAATATCAGCTTTAGCAAGACATCTAAGTAATGGGCAGATGGAATATTTACTAAAAAAATGTAGGCAGATTTCAAGGCTGTAGCCTATGGAGGCCACCTAAAATGTATGATTTTCTGGTGCATGAAAAGTGCTGGCACAGAGTTCCCGGTTCAGTGAAAATAGTTCAAGGCATAAACATAAATGGACGTCCCGAGTCTATGTAAACATGCCTCCGAACCTGCCTTCAGTCTCGGCATACAACAACTTCCAGAAAAAATCCTAAGAACTAGCAATCTTTTGGCTTTAGGAAAGAGTGTCCAAAACTGCAAACTCAGATGTCTTTTCCATTTTTGGAAAATAAATGTCAACATACTACAACGTACTATAATCTGGAGCTCACCAAAGGAAGCACAAACAGCACCCACCAGGGCCTACGGCACCTGAGGTGATGGAATGTGTTGCCTCAGTCAACACTCACACCCATTCCTAAGGTATTATCATCGCCATGATTCACAGATGAGCAAACTGAGGTTCGGAAATGAAGTAACTACATCACTTGCTCAATGTGATGAAGGCAGGCTTCGGCAATCCTAGAACCCATAAAATCGAGAGACCACTGCAGTACAGTGACTAAAATGACATGATTCTATTTAACAATTTTGAAATGGCACCAAGAAAGAGATAACACAAACCAAAGGCAACACGGAAGGTTTCCAAATAATAGCTGTTTACATTTGAAAGACAGCTATCACAAGTTGCTCAAGGCCCAGATGCCCAGAGCAGTCACAGGCAGTCGCGGCCCGAGGAGGAAGGCTCCCACAGCCGATTTCCTCCACCACGCAATGCAGCACAGAAGCCCACCACTGACATCAGCAGCTATGATACATGAGCAGGGATGAACTTTTCCAATGTAAATTTTTATTGGACTATACATGTTCAATTTTGATATGTTTCTGTAAGAAGCTGGCTAACAGCTAGCTGTGAAATCCTTAACACTCCTTCATAGGCTCCCAGAGAGAGCACAGGGTTTCTAATGCTATAAAGCAGTTTGAATTCAATGAAGACTCATGGAGTTCAGACCAATTCTTTTAGAATTATTTTGTGTTTGAGATCAAAACCATATTGAAAACCGAAAGACTCTGAAGGAAAGCCTTAGAGTCTCCTTGAGAAGTCTAAGAAACGCTGAGCAGCCCAAGGGCAGGGCAATAATCCCTACCCTGGGAACTGCAGCCGGCGTCCATCACCTTCACAGAGCTCCTGACACTTGTGCTCTGTGATATGCGGAATGCAAACCTAAGTTTACTTAAACAAAATAAAAACACACATCCACGCGCAATCCATCCAGAAGTTAGAGTGGGAAACCTCAACAAATGACGGGGTCACAACTCTAAAGAAATGTGGGACCACTCACCTACAATGGGAATTGGTGACAGCTGCACAGCCACCTCGCTCATTCATACAAAATGTACTTCTAGATAATGTGGGAACACAGAAAACAGAACCTTTCAATCGCTTGCTAAAGTGATCACCTGAGTTCTTAGCAAGACAGGGAATAAGCATGAATGCTGAACTGATAATGAAGCGGAATGAACACTGGGCTGATCACCCTCAAATACAATGAGGAAATGTGAAGCCAGAATTAAAGAGACACTTTCCTGCATACCAACATGTTCCTTTACTGGCATTTATTAATTTACCATATTTTTTTTTCAGGTAATGAAATAGTGTCAAAGTTTGGGTTTACTGATTTCATGTTTTAAAAGTTGTTTAAAAAAATTAAGGGTCCTTTTTCTTGAAAAGCACTATAATGATATCCTTACTTCTGTAGACATTACTGTCTATATTTCTCATTATTGGATTACTCAAATTTCTGAAACCTTATTACAAAGTCACAACTTACAAAGTTGGTGCAGAGCCATTGTCTGTGAGGATGAGTCTGGGATGTTGCTGAATTGTAATGGGAGAGCTGGAACCTGACCCTGAGCTTGCTGATGACACGCTAGGTGGGCGCATCTCAGAGAGATAGTCGGGAGCAGAATCCACTTGGAGTGGTAGCTGGTGAATGTGGATGTCGCCAGTGACGGGGGGGTCCATGATACCACAAGTAAGGATGTGTGAGAGGCTGCAGTCATCGCAAGCACATCTGATTGGGAATTAAGGACAGTTACCGAGAAAGCCAACAGAGTAGGTCAGGCGGTGCTCTTTAAAGGTCAGCGCCGGACCTCTACTTGGGTCACTGAGGCTCCCGCAGGCCCGCTGTGCCCACACAACAACACAGGCTCACCTTCTCCTGTAGTTGCAGTTGGGGCAGTCAGGCATACTCAGCCGGGACGACAACATGTGCCTCATGGCATCTGTGAAGTTGTTCTCACCAGTGACTGCTTTCTTATTAGTTAACTGGAGGAAATCATAAAACAACAGATTAATTTTGCAAGACATGTCCCCCATTGCCTGGTTTGTATTTTTCAGTAATTATGGTAATACGTGTCATGCTCATGTGGAAACCAATGGTCACAGCTTCCTAAGGGAGACAAGGCCAGCAAAAAGGGCAGCAGACCTGGCTGAGCCACAAAGGCCAGGGACCAGTAACCCCTAAAAGGCTTCCTCACTAGCAAATGCACTGTAACACCCCTTGCAGCAGAAACCCAGCCTTTCCCCTGAATCTGCCATGTGCTGGTACCCGCTAGGTACCAGCAGCGCAGAGACAAATCACTGCCTTCAAGGAGCTTAGATTCTGGAAGAGGAGACCGGCAAGAAACCAAAGATTAAGAGAAACCATGATGAGGGAGGTGCTCTGGAAAGGATCTGCTCAGGGCACCACGGAGGCAGAGAAGCAGCTGAGCGCGGCCCCAGGCCTAAGTGAGGTCCAGAAGGAGGCACTGCTGGTGACTCCATCAGAGGCAAGGAGGGCGTCCAGGCCAGGGGAAAAGCACTGAGCTAGGCATCCAGTCAGACTTCTCGAAGGCCTGCTGACCCTGGGCTGAGTAGAAAGGAGCCTCGGGACCAGGAGGTCGGCACAGTGCCTGCAAGTGCAGCCTTGCAGCACAGGAGGCCTATGCACACAAAGCTGCAGCACCAGTGTCCATGAATTAAACAGGCATTTATGAGACAGGATGGAAGCCTGGATGGTCAGCATGAAGATGTCAGCAGGTAGGTGGGAGGAAATGCAGCACTGAGGAAGGCCAGCTAGAGAGGACACCAGCTGCAGCAATGAAGACCAGCACACAGAGAAGGGGTAGATCTTAAAGCTACCTAGGCAAGCGGCACCTGAACTTCCAATGGACTAGGCAAGCATCTGGATTTCAGAGGAGAAGGAATTTGTGGATCAGCTCTGGCAATGGGACAGGTGGCAGTTGGAGGGGCCATTTGACGGGACAGGAGCCATGCGGGAAGGGGTGGGGGCAGGTGAGCCAGCCCAAGTGCAGGTGCCCTCTGTCTACCTGTGGTGCCCAGAGGAGATCAAGGGAGTGAGAACGTGAATGCAGGTGTGGGGGCCGAGGTCAGGGGCCACCAATGTCTAAGGAAGGCCGAGGGAGTGGACCTGACAAGGGAGACTCAGAAAGTGAGAGAGAAGCCAGCATGTGGGAAGCAAGTTTTCAAACGAAGTCAGGTGCCCTGAGACCATCACAGCAAGGCCCCCAGCAAGCTCTGTCCAAGCAGTTGGCAGAGTCTGCTGGAGGAAGGGGCAAGCCGGAGTCGTCAGCAGCCACGCTGAAGGCACAGCCCCTGGCGCAAGGGGAGGTCTGCGAGCTCGGTCTGAGGGGAGCGTGGCTGCACTGCAGGTCACGCCCTCGAGTGTAAACTGGAGATGGCACCACCCCCCTAGGAGACTGTGGGGGACTCCCGGGGTGGCTGTGGGCTAGAGTGGGTCACTTGATAAACATAGGTTTTCCTTGAGGAATACAGAAGATAAGGAAAATTAAGTTTATCTGATGGTTAAAAACACTATCTTACAATCAGAACACGCAGTGTGGTCCTGAAATGTTAGTCTTTTAGAGCCACACTCCGCATTGAACAATTTCCATTTCACTGAACTGCACTCCACCCACGACCTTACCTGCTCTTCGATGAATCGCCTTTGTTTAAAAAGCTCCCAGTCTTCTGTTAGCATGCGCTGTTTGGTTTTCATTGTCACCTAATAAGGGGATGTAAAAAAACAAAAAACCTGAGTACCAGCAAGAGCTACCCAGGACATTTTCCGGGGGAGATTTTTAAAAATGATATATATAAGAAACATCGTCTGCAGACAAGAGAAGATGCAACACTGTAGACACATCACCTAATATTCTATCTCTGTCTCAACATCTTACTCAACTTACTCTAAATCATCACAAGTACTTTTCTTACACGAAAAACATAGAGATGACTTCACATTAAAAAGAGAAATTAAGATATTAGAGCTGAATCTGTCAATACAGTAACGGAATATTTATCACTTACTGAATGCCCATTATATGCCCTGTACATGCTAGAGACAAAAAAATTAAGATGACCAACCCTGCAGGTGAAGAGCTCAGAGATCAAGAGGAAGACTTATCAGCAGGCAAACTGAGACAACATGGATGGACCTTGTGGACAGTATGCTGACTGAAATACACCAGACATAAAGGGGCAAATCCTATACAATTCCACTTACAGGAGGCCCCTAGAGGAGTGAAATCCACGGAGACAGAAAGCAGAATGGGGGTTGTCAGGGGCCGGGGGAAGGTGGAATGGGGAGTTATTGTTTAATGGGGACAGAATTTCAGATCAGGAAGATGAAAAAGTTCTGGAGATGGATGGTGGTGATGTTGCACAACAATGTGAATGCACTTAACGCCACTGAACTGTACACTTAAAAATGGTTAATGGGCCGACCCAGTGGCACAGTGGTTAAGTCTGCGCTCCGCTTCGGTGGCCCGGGTTCATAGGTTCGGATCCTGTGCACGGACCTACACATCGCTCGTCGAGCCATGCTGTGGGGGCATCCCACCTACAAAATAGAGGAAGACTGGCACAGATGTTAGCTCAGGGATAATCTTCCTCAAGCAAAAAGAGGAAGACTGGCAACAGATGTTAGCTCATCCCTCACCAAAAAAATAAATAACAATAAAAATGGTTAAGATGGTAAATTTTATGTTATGTGTATTTTACCAAAATAAAAAAAATTGAGGGGAAGAAAGAATTAAGAATGGGCTCAAGGCACCATCTTATTTGGGAGGGGGAGGCTATGAAATGATTAAATCTTTACGTTTACATAAATGTAATTCTTATAATTAAAAACTTAAGAGTAACCACTAAAAGGATAGAAATGGGATATATATCTTCCAAATCGTTAGAAGAAAAAAGGAGAGAGGGAATATACTCAATCCTACAAGAAAGAAAATATCATCAACCAACCCTCCAAAACAAAACAAGAGTAATTTCACAATATAAAATTCACACATTTGAGGGCCGGCCCGGTGGCTTAGCGGTTAAGTGCGTGCGCTCCGCTGCTGGCGGCCCGGGTTCGGGTCCCAGGCGCGCACGGACACACCGCTTCTCCGGCCATGCTGAGGCCGCGTCCCACATACAGCAACTGGAAGGATGTGCAACTATGACATGCGGCTATCCGCTGGGGCTTTGGGGAAGGAAAAAAAAGGAGGAGGATTGGCAATGGACGTTGGCTCAGGGCCGGTCTTCCTCAGCAAAGGGAGGAGGACTGGCACGGATGTTAGCTCAGGGCTGATCTCCCTCACAAAAAAAAAAAAAAAAAAAAAAAAAAAAAAATTCATACATTTGAAAAAATTTAAATAGTTTAAACTATTAGAGAAGAAATAAAAGTTGAAATTATAGTCCATTTAGAAATAACTGACAACGAAAGCCCCAGAAATCAAATTTTATAAGATGTGCCCCACATGTAGAAGAAAACGTATAGGTTTAAATCCATTTACGAGAGAACAAAACAAGACTAAGAAGTATGCGTTCAATGTAAGAAGCCAAAAAAACAACGAGAAACCAACTAATAAGGTAACAATGAATTAAAGGTAAAAGCAGAAATTATTGGGAAAACAAAGAAGCAAATGTGATCAATAAACCCAAAAGTTGGTTTTATAATCTTAAGCTTCTTCCCAGGCTGAACAAAGGAAGAAAAGGTACCACAACAAGTGGGAATGAGAAAGGACACCAATACACACGAAGGAGACTTTTTTTTTAAACCACAAGAGAAAATAACTATAACAATTTAACCTTTTCATACTTAAAGAAAGCTGCGAACAAGTGGCTCAGGGCTACTTGTTGGGCCTGCACAACGTTTTTTAGAAGTTGAGTCATTATTAAAAAGCTTGAGATTCTACCTAACAGTCCAGACTTCGGGCTTCTCTCGACAGCTCAGCAGCTCTGAGGGCACTGTGCGGAGACAGCTGGGACAACAGGCACACTGCCCTTCGCTGCTCACCCTGCCTCCCCCCACCAAGGGCAGGGCACTTCCATTTGGTGGAGAAAGTGCTCTCTGTCTAAAGTGTGAAAGTGAGAGGCAGGCCAGGAGGACCATAGGAACTCTCCTACAGCTGTCACTTACCCATTTTCATCATCTCCTCTGTGAGCACAAGCTTATAACCCTTTATCTAAAGGATGTGGATAACTTCCTAGGCAAACATCAATTTGTAAAACACGCTCAAGAAGCAGAAAACCCAAAATAGACTAATTAAATGCAACGTAAACTGAAAAAGTAGTAAAAGATCTACAGTCTTTATTCCTCCTCCCCGCAAAAATGAATCAAAGGCCTCAAAGTTTTATGGTGGGTTCTATCAAATTTTTTATGGAACAGAAAATTTAAACCATTCCTGAAAATTTTAAAAGCATGAAAAATCTCTCAATTCATTCTATGAGACTAGACCTTTATACAAAACAAACAAGACCTCCAAGACGAAAACTCAATAATATCTCAGAATACAGATATAAAAATCCTAAATAAAATACCAGCTAATTAAATCTAATAATAGCCTAAGAATAATATATCATCTAGTAGGGTTTAATCCCAGGAATGCAAGGATGTCTCAAAATTAGGAAACCTAATCTCTTAATTCATATTGAAATATATAAAAGAAGAAAAACCATACAATCTAATTCAATATCTATTCCTGTTTTTTACAAAAATAATAACATTAATAAGCTAGAAAAAAAAGGAAACTTCTTTAATTTGCTAAAAAGTATCAAAAATCTTTACAGCAAGCATCAGATTTAATGTGAAACATCCACAGCATTCCTTTGAAGCCAGGAACTGAACAAAGATGCTGCCAGCAACATTCTTATTCATGATGTTCTGAAGGATTCTAGCTGAAGCTGAAAAAAAAAAAGTTCAAATGCTGGAGAGGATATCATGGTCTTTTAGAAAATTCAAGGCAATCAACTCAATATTAGAGTTAATAAGGGAGTTTGGTGAGATGACTGGACACAAAGTAACTCAGCTTTCCAAAATATACCAGCAATAACTGTGTAGAAAATTTATTCTGTCATTTAAGACGTCACTCACAATAGCCCCAAAACTATAAAATACCTAAGTGTAAACTCGTAAGAAATCTACTAATTATATAACCACAATACGGATACAAAAAATGACCTAAAAAAAGAGATATATACCATATTCTTGGATAGGAAGACTCAATATTGGTGCCAACTCTCCTTTTACATTATATATGTCTGCAGTTTTTAGGAAGAACATTTTTCATTTACAAATAGCTATTACTATTGCAAGGTTAAAAAATGATTTTAAATGAGCTAAATATTAGGAAAGGTAGTCATTTCTTTATCTTAGTACAGAGTTGTTTGACAAATAAGAACATCAATAGAAACCTCCTCTTTGACCCTCTCCTCACATCCTCTGGGATTAATTAATTTTTTGGAACATTTGGGTACCTGCAGGCTTATGTATGTGTCAAACAACAAATAAAGGATAAATTTTAAAAAACAAACAAAAACAACTGATTTCAAAGCTGTCAACTGTCTCTCCATACCCATACTTATTTGTGAATACTCAATTATTTTACAGGTGTTCAACATTTTGAAATCTTTGAATTACAATATAATTTCTAGAATGTACTTGGTTAGAAGTGACTGATATGCATTCCAAGGATTCTAGAATGACTGGTACCCTCTGGATGCTACTAAAATTGCTCAATTTCCTTAATTTGTATCAATGGCATTGTGGTTGCTTGACAGGAGTGAAAATAAGAATGCATCTTTTGGCTGCTTTAGTGAAGAGGATAGTTTTCCGTCAAAAAAAAAAAAAAGATAGAAAATGTGCCCCCCTTTCCTTTTTCTTATTGTGGTAAAAATACACATAACATAAAATTTACCATCTTTACCATTTTTAAGTACACGGTTCAGTGGTATTAAATACATTCACATTGTTGTGTAGCCATCATCACCATCCATTTATCTTGTAAAACTGAAACTCTATACCTATTAAACAATAAATCACACTCCCCCTTCCCCCAGCCCCTGGGAACCACTCTTTGTCTTTATGAATTTGCCTAATCCAGGTATCTCATATAAGTGGAATTCTACAATATTTGTCCTTTTGTGTCTGCCTTATTTCACCTAGAGTAATGTTTTCAAGGTTCTTCCACATTTTTAGGTCTTCCATTTAGGTCCTTGATGCATTTTGAGTTAATTTTTGTGTACAGTGTTAGGTAAGGGTCCAACTTTATTCTTTTGCATGTGGATATCTAGTTTTCCCAGCATCATTTGTTGAAAAGACTGTCCTTTCACCATGGAATGGTCTTAGCATCCTTGTCAAAAATCACTTGATCATATATGCAAGGGTTCATTTCTGGGCTCTTTATTCTATTCCCTTGGTCTATACGTCTGTCTTTATGCCAGTACCACACTGTTTTGATTACTGTAGCTTTGTAGTAAGTTTTGAAATAAGGAAGTGTGAGTCCTCCAGCTTGTTCTTTTTTTTTCAAGATTGTTTTTACTATTCTGGGTCCTCTGAGATTTCATATGAATTTTAGAATGGGTTTTTCTATTTCTGCAAAAAACATCACTAGGATTTTGCCAGGGACTGCACTGAATCTGTAGACTGCTTTGGGTAATATCGACATTTTAACAATATTAATTCCAATCCACAAAGATGGATGTGTTTCCATTTATTTATGTCTTCTTTAATTTCTCTCAGCAACGTTTTGTAGTTTTCACTGTACAAGTCTTCCACCTCCTTAAGTAGATTAATTTCTAAGTATTTTATGCTTTTCAATGCTATTGTAAATGGAATTGCTTTTGTAATTTCCTTTTCAGATTGTTCATTGTTCATGTATAGAAATGCAACTGATTTTCATGTATAGAAATGCAACTGATTTCTGTGTGTTGACTTTGTATCCTGCTACTTTGCTGAATTCATTTATTAGTTCTGGCAGCTTTTTTGCAGAGTCTTTAGGATTTTCTATATACAAGATCACTTTCTAGTACCATGCCAAATAGTGGTGAAAGCAAGCATCTTTACCTTGTCCCTGATTTTAGAGGAAAAGCTTTCAGTCTTTCAGCATTGAGTATGATTGCTGTGAGTTTTTCATTTATGACTTTTATTATGTGAAGATAGTTTCCTTCTATTCCTATTTTGTTGAGTGTTTTTATCACGAAAGGTGTTGAATTTTGTCAAATGCTTTTTCTACATCAATTGAGATGACCATGTGATTTTTTTCTTTCCTTTTGTTGATGTGGCACATTACACTGATCAATTTTCATATGCTGAATCGTCTCTGTATTCCAGGAATAAATCCTACTTAGTTATGGTGTATAATCCTTTTAATATGCTGCTGAATTCTGTTCACAAGGACTACTGGTCAGCAGTTTTCTTATCTTATAGTGTCTTTGTCTGCTTTTGGTATCACTTATGCTGGCCTCATAGAAAGAGTTGGGAAGTGTTCTCTCCTCTTTAATTGTTTGGAAAAGTTTGAGAAGGACTGGTATTACTTCTTCTTTAAGAGTTTGGTAGAATTCACCAAGGAAGCCATCAGGTCCAGGGTTTTTCTTTGTTGGGAGATTTTTGATTATTGATTCAATCTCCTTACTAGTTACAGGACTATTCAGATTTTCTATTTCTTTGTGATTTAGCCTTGGTATGTTTTGTGTTTCTAGGAATTTGTTCATTTCATCTAGGTTATCCGATTTGCTGGCATACAACTATTCACAGTACTCTCTTATAACTCTTTATTTCTGTTCAATCAGTAGTACCATTCCCACTTCATGTGAGATTTTAGTAATTTGAGTCTTTTCGCTTTTTTTGTTAATCCTTATAGCTAAAGGTTTGTCAATTTTGTTGATCTTCTAGAGGAACCAACTTTTGATTTCACTGCTTTTCCCTATTATTTTCTGTTCTCTATTTTGTTTATCTCTCCTCTAATCTTTATTTCCTTCCTTCTCCTAGCTTTGGGTATAGATTATCTTTTTTCCCTAGTTAGTTAAGTTGCAAAGTTAGGTTGTTGATTTGAGATCTTTCTTTTTTTTTAATGTAAGCATTTATAGCTACACGAACATGTACTTTTAAAGAAATAAATTCAATTTTAGTTTTACTTTTTAAGACTGTATTTTCTTCCTAGAGAAAACATGTATATACAACACACCCCATTTTCATCAGAATAGCAGCAATAATACTTTGTATTATATTCCTAAATGAATGTTCAATTTTAGGCAACAGATACATCAAGAAATTATAGGCATATAACTCAACAACAAAAAAACAAACAACTGAATCAAAAAATGGGCAGAGGATATGAGCAGACATTTTTCCAAAGAAGATATACAGATGGCCAACAGGCACATGAAAAGATGTTCAACATCACTAATCATTTGGGAAATGCAAATTAAAACTACACTGAGATATCACCTTAGACCTGTGAGAATGGCTATAATCACCAAGACAAAAAATAACAAATGTTGGAGAGGTTGTGGAGAAAAGGGAACCCTTATACACTGCTGTGGGAATGCAAAGTGGTGCAGCCACTCTGGAAAACAGTATGGAGATTTCTCAAAAAATTAAAAATAGAAATATCATATGATCTAGCTATCCCACTACTGGGTATTTATCCAAAGAACTTGAAATCAACAATTCAAAGAGACTTATGCACCTCTAAGTTCACTGCAGCATTATTCACAATAGCCAAGATGTGGAAGCAACCCAAGTGCCCATCAACGGATGAACGGATAAAGAAGTGGTGTGTGTATACACACACACACCCACACACACACCCACACACACACACACACTGGAATACTACTCAGCCATAAAAAAGACAAAATCGTCCCATTTGCAGCAACATGGATGGACCCTGAGGGTATTATGTTAAGTGAAATAAGCCACACAGAAAGACAAACACCATATGATTTTACTCATATGTGCAAGATAAACAAACACATGGACAAAGAGAACAGATTAGTGGTTATCAGAGGGGAAGACGGTTAGGGGCTGGGTAAAAGGGGTAAAGGGGCACATATATATAGTCATTGATAAAAATTAGACTACTGGTGGTGAACACAATGCAGTCTATATAGAAACTGATAAATAATGATGTACACCTGAAATTTCACGATGTTATAAACCATTATGACCTCAATAAAATAAAATAAAACAAAAAGAAATTACAGGCATACCTCAGAGATACTGCCAGTTCGATTCCAGACCATTGCAATAAAATGAATATCGCAACAAAGTGAGTCACACTAATTTTTTTGGTTTCTCAGTGCATATAAAAGTTATGTTTACACTATACTATAGTCTATTAAGTGTGCAACAGCATTGTGTCTAGAAAGACAATGCACATACCTTAATTAGAAAATACTTTATTGCTAAAAAATGCTAACCATCATCTGAGCCTTCAGTAATTTGTAATCTTTTTGTTGGTGGAGGGTCTTGCCTCCATGTTGAAGGCTGCTGACTGATCAGGGTTGTGGTTGCTGAAGGTTGGGGTGGCTGTGGCAATTTCTTAACGTAAGACAACAACGAAGTTTGCCGCATCGATGAACTCTTCCTATCACAAACGATTTCTCTGTAGCATGCGATGCTGTTTGATAGCATTTTACCCACAGTGGAACTTCGTTCGAAATTGGAGTCAATCTTCTCAAACTCCACCATTGCTTTATCAACTAAGTTTATGTAATATTCTAAATCCTTTGTTGTCATTTCAACAATCTTCACCGCATCTTCACCAGAAATAGATTCCATCTCAAGAAACCATTTTCTTTGCTCATCCATAAGAAGCAATTCCTCATCTGTTAAGTTTTATTATGAGATTGCAGCAATTCAGTCGTAACTTCAGGTTTCACTTTTAACTCTAGTTCTCTTGTTATTTCCATCACATCTGCAGTTACTTCCCCCACTGAAGCCTTGAACTCTTCAAAGTCATCCATGAGAGTTGGAATCAACTTCTTTCGAACTCCTGTTAATGTTGATATTTTGACCTCTTCCCATGAATCATGAATGTTCTTAATTCAGAATGGTGAATCCTTTCCAAAAAGTTTTCAATTTAATTTGCCCAGATTCATCAGAGGACTCACCACCTATGGCAGCTATAGTCTTATGAAACATACTTCTTAAATAACAAGACTTGAAAGTCAAGATTACTCCTCGATCCATGGGCTGCAGAATGGATGTTGTGCTAGCAGGCATGAAAACAACACTAATCTCGTTGTCCATCTCCCTCAGAGCTCTTGGGTGACCAGGTACATTGTCAATGAGCTGTAATATTTTGAAAGGAATCTTTTATTCTGAGCAGTAAGTCTCAACAGAGGGCTTAAAATATTCAGTAAGCCATGTTGTAAACAAATGTGCTGTGATCCATACTTTGTTGTTCCATTTATAGAGCACAGGCAGACTAGATTTAGCATAACTCTTAATGGCCCTAGGATTTTCAGAATGGTAAATGAGCATTAGCTTCAACTTAAAGTCACCAGCTGCATTAGCCCCTAGCAAGAGAGTCAGCCTGTCCTTTGAAGCTTTGAAGCCAGGCATTGACTTCTCCTCTCTAGCTATGAAAGTCCTAGATGGCATCTTCTTCCAATAGAAGGGTATTTCATCTACACTGAAAATCTGTTGCTTAGGGTAGCCACCTTCATTAGTTATCTTAGCTGGATCTTCTGGATAACTTGCTGTAGCTTCTACATCAGCACTTGCTGCTTCACCTTGCACTTTTATGTTATAGAGACGGCTTCTTTCCTTAAACCTCATGAACCAACCTCTGCTTGCTTCAAACTTCTCTTCGTCAGATTCCTCCCCTCTCTCAGCCTTCACAGAATTCAAGTGAGTTAGGGCCTTGCTCTGGATTAGGCTTTGACTTAAGAGAATGTTGTGGCTGGTCTGATCTTCTACCCAGACCACTAAAACTTTCTCCATTTCAGCAATAACGCTGTTTTGCTTTCTTGTCATTTGTGTATTCACTGGAGTCGCACTTTTAATTTCCTTCAGGAACTTTTCCTTTGCGTTCACAACTTGGTTAACTGTTTTTGGCACAAGAGGCCTAGCTTTTGGTCTATCTCAGCTTTCGACATGCCTTCCTCACTAAGCTTAATCATTTCTAGCTATTGATTTAAAGTGAGAGATGTGCAACTCTTCCTTTCACTTGAACACTTAGAGGCCAGTGTAGGGTTATTCACTAGCCTAATTTCAATTGTTGTGCCTCAGGGAATAGGGAGGGGCGAAGAGAGGGAGATGGACAAATGGCTGGTCGGTGGAGCAGTCAGAACACACACATTTATTGATTAAGTTCGCCATTTTGTATGGGCACGGTCTGTGGCACCCAAAACAATTACAATGGTAACATCAAAGATCACTGCTCACAGATCACCATAACAAATAATAACGAAAAAGTTTGAAATATTCCAAGAATTACCAAAATGTGACACAGAGACACGAAGTGAGCAAACGCTATTGGAAAAACGGTGTTGACAGACTTGCTCAATGCAGGGTTGCCAAAAACTTTCATTTCGTAAAAAGCGCAATATCTGCAAAGTGCAATAAAACGAGGTATACCTGTACTATTCCCAAAGGATTTTTAAGTCTCAGTCTTTTCCCTTTTTTTTTTTTTTTTTTTTTAAAGATTTTATTTATTCAGTTTTTTCCCCCCAAAGCCCCAGTAGATAGTTGTACGTCATAGGTTCACATCCTTCTAGTTGCTGTACGTGGGACTCGGCCTCGCGTTGGACGGAGAAGTGTTGCCTCGGGGCGCTCCCGGGATCCGAACCCGGGCCACCAGCATCAGAGCGCGCGCACTTAACCGCTAAGCCACGGGGCCGGCCCTCCCTTTTTTTTAAGAATTGTCCTGTGGCATTTACGTGTTTAGTCATAGTTCAATTGGAGAAATTAAGAAAGAATTTCTGAAACTAGAATTGTATTCACATTCATCACACCTATAAGGTGAAATAAGAAAGACCCCATAGGGTCCCTCAGGAGGGCAGGATGTGGATACCCCTGATCCAAATCCCAGCAGGCCTCCCTGGCCGAGGGGCTGGGGACCCAATATGTCCTCCCAAGCCTCTACTCATGTGTAAAATAGGGCAATACCATTATTTCATAGAATATTGTGAGTGGCAATGAGGTCACAGCCACACATTTCTTAGCACAGTGCTTGGGACAGTGTTCAATAAATGTTCATTTACCTTCTCTTCTCTTCACCTAAATTATCATTTTAGTTACACCATTTCTCCAAAATCATCTACAAGAACATCACAAGTTATTCATATTATTGGAAGCTTACATTGATAAAACATGAGGGGAAAGTCAAGGATAAATTAGGATTCCCACCTCTAGTTAACAGCATCAATTCCTGCAGAAGTAAATGCGAAACGCAGGCAGAGAGGGAAGTGGAAGTCTCCTGCAGATAAGCTTCCAGACTGCAGGCTTCTCTGTGACAGGACATCATCAGGGATGGCTAGCCTCCCTGCTCAACAGGAGGACTGGCAGTGCTTACACACCTGCGGGCCTTCATTTGCACTTACACTCATAGACGAGCGTCTCCCCACTATGGTGCTCTGCAAACCCCCTCACTAGCACTTAGCATCAAACACAAAGTTCAACAAGCTCCACTGTCAGGGACAGATTCATCCCTCACATGAAATCTCAGAGATGCAGGAGGCCTTCACAGGTCTCCTAGTGTAACCACATTTAAAACCCTCCTGTCAATTGATTTCTGCACATTTCCTGTAACAGGGAACTCAATTTCCACGCCCATTCTACACAGCCCATTCTCCTGAGAAGCTCTTTTAGGAATTCCTCCCGATAGCACACAGAACTGAAATATCTCCCCACTTCTTCTACCTGGGGTTCAGACTCCACTCACTAGGGCTGGTTGGGACAAGTTAAATGTCTCTTTCACTAGACTTCTTCACAGTGCTGAGGACAGTGGCTACTCCAAGTTCCTTAGGCTCCACTGCCATTTCCTGGCGGGATCTGGCCTGGTCAGAGCTGCCCTGAGGACAAACAGTGTGGCCATCACCATCCAGACTCTAGGACTCTGTCCAGGACCTTCCATACGACATGAAAGAAGTTCCTCCACTACCTAAATAGTAAACTCCTGAAAATGGGCTGGTGGGCATGCAGGTAGCAAAGGGGAGGGCAGCTTTCTGCTCCCTTTCTGCTGCCTTGCGTCAGAGTGACTCAGCTGCTGGCTGCCTGGATGCTCGAGGCCTCATGGGGATGAGTCAATCGGAGGTACAGATCAAAGATGCAGAGGTCCAGATCAAGACAGTCGGAGGCCCTGACCTGCTCTGCCCCACTGTCCCGCTATTTTTTAGGCAGGAAAAGCCATGGGCAGAGGTTACAGCTACCTGACCCTGCTCCAGCATTTGCCAAATTGAAATCTATCAAGTAACTCGGGAACAGCCCTGCTCCCACAGTGGCCTAAGCTGAGGAGTCAATGGTCAACAACAAACCACAGCTGGAGAATAAGTCTCTGGTTACAAAAACAGACACACAAACTAAGGACACATTCACTCCGAAGAAAACATAAAATAACAGTCGCTCTCCACATTCAACCCAGGGCTGCAGGACAGTAGGCAGCGTGTTATCGGTGCAGAGTGGCTCTTGAGACCCCCACCTAATCCTGACGCGATGTGCATAGAGGGACTGTGAAAAAGGCCAAGTGCATGGCGCTGGCAGAATTGTGACAAAGGTTAAGGGCAGTACCATGCAGAAGAACGTGGTAAGAGAAATTCTCCCAAGTTCTGAATAACAGACCACTTGTAGTTATGGTTCCTGTGGCTACAGAGAGAACTGCCCCACTAAACATGGCATGAGACCTGAAAGATCAGTGACACAGGGTCGAGAAGCATCAAGCACACACCAGTCCCTTCCTTCTTCACAATCTCTCACTGTGCTCAGACAATAACACTGAGACCAAGGCGTCACAGCCAGCTGCCAAGTGGCACCAACGATCCCAGGCAGACACTGGACCAGCACATGTCTTAAGCCAGAATCAAGGTTCTATTTTCCTAGAGTCTCAAAACTATAACACAGAGCACTACATTGTTCCCTTGTCACTTCTCATATCCTGTTACCTTGACAAGGGGCCGCTGTGAATGCCTTCCCTGCCTGACCCTCCCAGGGGTTTTACACAGGCAGGCAGGCCAGGGCAGGCAGGCTGGGATGCCATCTGGAAGCCCTGTTCCATGTCACCCTGAGAGGCTCTAGCTGACCAGCTGCACCTGCCCCTCCAACAGGAGCACCCTGCCCCTGTAAACCACCTGCCAAACACAACTGCCTGTGTTCATGTCTGCGCTCCCTTTCTAGACAGTTAGGGACGGATAGAGAATGGGCTCTGAAGGTCACACTCATCTGTGCGTTCCCTAGGCTCTAAATGGCGGACTATTCAGTAAATGGTTCCTGAAATTACAAGGCTCAGCAGCCCCCCAAGACCCCAGAAGGTGACACTGAGCCTGGGCGGCACCCTATGCAAGTGACAGCGGGCATGACCAGGCCGACGCTGACCTGACCAACTGCTGCTGCCTGCTAGGCGAGGGTCGTCTGTGGTGCTACATGGCTCTCGGTGACCCTGGAAAATCAGTGGCTGGGAGTCCCCCACTTGCACCTCCTCCTCCAGCTTGGCACACATGCCTTCCACACAGCAAGTTCTGGCAGTGCACACCCACCTGCTCGTCGACGTAGGCGTCGATCCTCTTCTGGCACTCCAGCCACTCCTCGGCCACCCTGTGCAGCTCCTCCTCGGAACGCTGGTACCGCTGCAGCAGGGTGCTGTATGTGTCCTCATCGCAGGTGTCGTGCGTCGTGGTCCCCAGCCTAGGGAGACAGGCCTTTCAACAAAAGAAAGGGGCCCAAAGGCTCTGGGCCAGTGACCAGAGGTTTTGCTTCTGTTTGTCACTTCCCCTCCCAATGTGACAAGTGGGACACCACTACACACCACACTAGTTGCTGTGAGGGATTAATAAGTACATATGCAAAGCACCCAGAACAGAATCTTGCATAAAGGAGAAGCTCGAAGAAGTAATAGCTCCTAAGAAAAAAAAATTAGTGGTAAATAACACTATTCTAAAAAGACTAAGGCGTAGTGATTCAGTTTACTAAACACAGGGTTGTAAACTATTTTTTGCCTATTGAAATACACTAACCAAGAGAAAACAAAACACTTAATGAGAAATACAAAATTTGGACCTGGTTTTCAAATTAAGTAAAACAGAAAATTAGATTCAACCAAAGAAATATAGTTTTATTTATTCTGTATTACAAGAAAGATGGTAAGCTGGCAAATGAGAAAAACAGAAAACGAAAAACACACACAGGTCAACAATGAGGACAACATGCAGATTTCTGAAAAAAAGGATATGGGGCAAGGTGGTGGCCTGGGAGAAAGTAGGAAGCCGGGGAGCGTTGGGGGTATGGACGTTACCACGCATGTTACCAACAGAAACTGTTCATTTCCTTAGCATCTAAATATATCAACATTTGAACCAAAATAACTATAATCAAGACATCTTGACAAGGAGTTTCAAAATCAAAGACAACATTTATAGTTGCTCAAGAGCACAATGACGACGTGCACGGTTAATAAACCAGTGTTGCTGGGGCTGGCCCGGTGGTGTAGTGGTTAAGTTAGTGTGCTCTGCTTTGGTGGCCCAGGGCTCTCGGGTTCGGATCCCGGGAGCGGACCTATACACTGCTCATCAAGCCACGCTGTGGACGCGTCCCACATACAAAATGGAGGAAGAGTGGCACAGATGTTAGCTCAGGGCCAATCTTGCTCACCAAAAAAAATAAATAACAATCAGTGTTGTTTATATATAAAGAACTGGAAGCTACTCATTGGGAACCACTGAAAGACATTCTGGCACATCTAGACAAAGGGATTCTGGGTACGTAGGCACTCATTACAAACTTTATATACATCTACTCATTCATGCATGCATACATACATACATATACTTACATACATATGTTCTGAAATGGAAATACGCCCATGTTAAGTAAAAATATGACTATGGCATCCTATTTACAAATATGTGTATGAAGGGGTGGACATAGGAAAAAAAATCTAGAAGAAGCACCAAATTGTTTATAATACCTACCTCTCTTCATGATTTTCTATATTTTCAGAATTTTATTGCAATGACAATCTAATAATTTATAATAAAAATAAATAATAAGGCAATTTTAAAATCAGAACCTTTTCAATGGGTGTAAATGGCTCCCTCTTCTTTTACCTGTCTCCACCCTTGGGTGAAGGTGAATCATACTTGTGACCACGTGAAAACGGAGAACTTGCCAATGAATTCATGGTTGCTGAAGTTATCCACATACATGTCCATCTATGAAATTCACTTCAAAGAGGGAGCACGCAGAAATCAGGTGTAACTGAAAAGCTATTTAGGGAAGCCCAGAAAATGAGAGAGAACGATATTGACCCACATGGTGACTGAGGCTCTCTCAAACATCAAGGCTGTTCTTCTAAGGCTGTTTCTGCCCCTCAGGAAACAACACCCGTCAAGACACAGAACCCAGTGACTCTCTGAGGCTCCTCTGGGCTCTGCACAGGGCCAGGTGACCCCCAGGCCTGAGCACAGTCTTCCGTCTCACCAGGCAGCAGCCAACGAAGCAGTTTTCTCTCCACTCCTGTTTCTGCAACCTTGCTCGTCACAGACTGATTTCCACTTTTCACTCAAAACCCACCTCCTACGTAATGCCATCCTGCCCCTCTTGTACCACTTGGAAAACTCAGATGCTAAAGGGGCACCGGCATCAGCCCAGCATGCACTTCTCTTTGCACTCTTACCAGAAGCAAGAACTGCTCTCCTACACTATGATATAGATGGTATTTCAAGCCAATGGAGAGCAAAGTAGTCCAGGGGTCCTGGGACATCTTTGGTGGGGTAACTGGAGCACAATCTGTAGGCACAGGGCTTACATTCAAGCAAAGGTGGGCTGGAATCCAGAGAGGAAACAGGGGAGCTACTAGATGGCAGGGAATATCCTCAGGGTCAAATGACATCAATGGTTCAGCAAACAGGTTACTATCCAAATACTCACTTTGCAAACACATGACAGCACTGGAAAGATATTCATGGTAATATCTATCACAAATAATGTGTAAGTGAAACAATAAGTGACAAGGACAATGAAATAAAATCAGTTTGGGTAAATTTATTTAAAATTAAAAATTTAAATTTTAATTAAAATCTTCCCTGACAATATATTATATATTTAAAATAAAGACTAAATTGGGCAATAGTTATTCATATCCACAATGACAAATAAGCAGATACAATGAGGCTCCCAGTCTTGCCACCGCGACAGAAGCAGAGACTGAGAGACCTTCTGGATCCAGCCACCAACTCTCAGGCAGTACAGACAGAGGGTCTGCTGGATGCCCCATGAGCACACACACTGCAGGATCCAGACCCTGGGCATCAAGACAGGACAAAGGGCTCAGGTTCTTGAACAGATAAATTGTAAGGGAAAAGGGGGTAGGGGTGGGGTACCTACAGATTAAAGAATATCAAAAGACACGGAAAAAGAAGCAGGGGGAGTGGGGAGTCACTGTTTCCTGGGGATACTCTCTGCTTGGGGTGATGACAAAGTTTTGGAAATAGATACTGGTGACGGTTGCCCAATATTGTGAATGTAATTAATGCTATTGAATTATACACTTAAAAATGGTTAAAATGGCAAGTTTTATGTTACCTATATTTTACCACAATTTTAAAAAACTAATAACGTAATATACCAATAGCCACTGAATTGTACACTTTAAATGAATGAATTGTACAGTTATTTGAATTATATCTCAACCAAGTTGTTAAAAAAAGAGAGAGAAATAACATTCCTAAACTAAGTCAGTTACTTTAATGAGGTCAACCTTTGGGTAGATAACTTGTGTTAAAAGAAAAAAAAAAAGATACATCTAATAAAAATTCAGGCAACACTATGGAAATGCACACGTAACAAGAGAAAGACACGAAAGAGCGAGACTGTGCCCACTCAGTGACAGCTCTGAGAGAGGCGTCCATCCTGTACAGGCTCAAGGAGGGACTTGCTTCTAGGGGCCACAGTGGGTGGTAGCTATGGGATGTTCGCCTGCCACTGAGCTATACATTTGCTTTGTGTAGTTTTCTGTATCTGTGTTTTACTTTGTTAAACACAGGCCCAGAGATAAAGTGTCAACATTAAAATACAACTATGGATTTCATGTGCCCCAGATGTGGTCATTACTTTAGGGGTGGTGTTTGTAGATAACTTGTCACAGAAGTTTTATGAGTTGTTAAATGGGTATCCATACACTAGAAGCTCAAATGTGAATTATTCTAGGGTCCCACAAAGGCGCCCACCGGGGAACTCAGAGGAGCCGCTCCTCTTGGCATCACCAGCCTCCTGGGAAACGCTCTGCTTGCCTTGCCCTCAGCTCCTCTTGTCTCTATTTCCCCCTCCCTCACCTGCTCCTGAGAGCAATACTATAGCTTGACCCCAGAATTAACATTTAAGATTCTAAAACACTGCTGATCTTTGGAGTCTGACCATTATTCCCAATGAGAAAATGAGAAATCCAGAACCAGGGTACAGAAAAAAAATGGAGTTTTATAACACATTTCAGGTTTCTGTCACCCACCCACAGTTGGACAACAGGTCCACCAAACTCACTGGCTCGCCAGAAAAAAAAAAACAAGGCTGAATACCCTGGAATCTTGCTGTAAGAACCCTCCCCCCAGATGCATGTCTTTTTATAAAAAGTGCTTTTGGTGGATCTGAACGTTCTAACTAGGGACAAAACCATGTTCTGCATTTCAAACTCATGACTTCCAATATTCTCCTGACTCTTTTCTTCCGTGAGGGTGGCAGTTGGGACACTCAAGTCTCTATGCACTCACCAGTGAATGTAGCGGATGCTTTCAGCATGGACACAGAAGGGGAAGCAGGCTGTGGTGAAGGGGATGCTGGAAGGGTGAGGAACCAACCAGAGTGCAGGCCACACTCACATAAGACTTCATCCCCTTACCTAACTGTTTTTAAGGTTATTCTTTCTCCAGAGGTGAGAATGTGAAGTGGGAACAAATAGGATTTAGGAATACAGGAAATAAAGACTGGGTGGATACATGGGTTTCAAGAGAAAAAAAAAAAGTGGTGTATAAGTCAACTACAACAATAATTTGTTTACTTAAAAGTCATTTCCCTTCTTTGTGAATCTGGCCCCAATATATTTCAATACAGACATTTAAATAAAGATGACTATAGTCTGTGCTGTTATGATGCATCTATAGTGTGGGAATCTGTTCACATGTGGTAAGTAGATAAGGAACAAAATCACCGTGCTGCAGAACTGCGGGAGCTCAGGCCTGGCTCAGCAGTGCAGAGTGAGAGCAGATCAGAGGAGCCTCCTCCCAGCTGAGCACAGCTAAGTCGGAGCAAACAAACCCTGAGTTGAGCCTTCTCACTTCCCCTGTCACCAGGGCAAATGCCCCCAAGTACTGTACCTGGTATACTCCTCTTGGCACACATGATGAAGCACCATGGATACTTTACACCAGTAAGAAGAACCCAAGCCGTGAACAAAGACACTGAGGGAACTTTTGAGAGATGCAACAGTGTGTCTAATCCCTATGCCCAGTGCCTAGGAGCCCCTTGGCACCATCATACCCATCAGCCATCCTCCTCTCTCCTCTTCCCACCTTTCACCTTCCTCCTCTCATCTCCCACTTCCCTCCTCCCACCTCATCTTCCCTGTACACCCAAGTGCCACAGCACAGACGATACCATAGCCACCTGGCCAAGCCTGAGTCTCGTCAAGGTAAAACACTATATTTACCACAACTTTTCCTTGTTTATGAGGAATTTGTGGTGTTAAATCTTACTAGTACTACTATTGGGTTTGTTATTTTCAAGTTTAATCGTATTACTCTTCGGGTTTTTAGCTTTCTGCCCAAAGTGTATTTTTCCGAGTCCTGTGATTTTTCCAGCAAGAATTTCCACACTACAGCGGTGTTCAGATACACACACGCTACACCACAGGGAAAAGAACCGTGCTGTCACATACCACGGGGACATATGCAGATTAAGACCAAATACCTGATCTGCGACACCAGTGCTGGCAAGTTGCTCTGGAGAAGTGGCTCCGAAAAGACCAAATTTTCAAATAGGTGTTTATTATGGAGTTCCCATGTCACCTGGAACTTTTTCAAGTGTTCGTTTTCCTAGTTAAAAATAAATAGAAGACGTACTGAATTGATGAAGACTAAAAAACCCCAGAAGGATTTCCTCCCCACTCCACATTCACATCCCTCTACAAATGTCCAGAACATTCTCCTTACAAGGAGTCATTGCTCCCTGTACGTCCTAAAGTGCACACTGATGCAGATTTCTGACTATACGGACACGCAACCCCACTTAGCCTCCCTTCTAAATAACTTACACACAGCAGAAAGGGTCGCAAGACGCACACAGATGAAGGGACAGAGAAAGAAGAGAAACAATTGCACATATTTGACAGTCATTTCTTATAATTATGCTTTCAAAAATGTATCTAGGGGCCAGCCCAGTGGCGTAGTGGTTAACTGTGCACGCTCTGTTGTTGGCGGCCCGGGTTTGGATCCCGGGCGCGCACCGAGGCACCACTTGTCAGACCATGCTGTGGCGGCATCCCATATAAAGTGGAGGAAGATAGGCATAGATGTTAGCCCAGGGCCAGTCTTCCTCAGCAACAAGAGAAGGATTGGCATGGAAGTCAGCTCAGGGCTGATCTTCCTCACCACAAAAAAAAAAAAAAAAAAAAAGGTGTGGTATCTAAAGCCCTACTTTTCAAACAATTTAAATGCATACAAATCCTTTGACGTCAAAGGACAATTATTTTCTTCCCTATCAGAATCTCCCATTCTGATTGAAGCAAATAATTTCTCCACTAGTGAAGGGTCACTCCGTGAAAGGTCAGGTCTTTCGTTTCCCTAATAAATGTGGGTAAACTCGTCAGTTACTTTAGACAACAACTTCTAAACATTTGAGAGCATCCTGGCCATCACAGAGTGTGACATCAAGAGACGTCCACTTGCCCTCAACACAAGGTGACCAGGATAGATGGCGTGAGTACCTTTCCTAAACGCAGCGTTCACTCTTAACAGGTCTTGCTACAACCATGCATGTGTGAATCCATGCTTCCATCTGTAAGCTACTCGTACACTACTTGTGTCGAATCATCTTACACTCGAATCATCTTACATTCTGTTCCTTACCTAAACGATGGACAGCTCGAGAAACTGCTTATCATTATGCATTCACACTCAGGCTCTCCTCTGAATTGGATTACTCAGAGTGACTAAATTTAGTGGTCTGTTCTAATTTACATGTAGCCAAACTGAGTTGAAATGATCACACCTGGAGATGTTAGTAAACGATCTACACATGAAGATTCCATTGTTTTGTCATCTGATAATTGGTTGACACAGGGGGCTGGAGAAGTTAAAATGATCAATTCCTATTCCTGAAAACAAACATCTGTAAGATGATGTGGTGAGCACACCAGTGATACTGCTATACCATGTACATATATATGCCAGCTCTGCTAGTTACAGTCCCCTTTTTATACCCTAAAAACATAAAGAGAGAGATTTAGCAAAGAATCTATGACATCTGCAGAGAACCTCAAACCCTCAATTCTGTCAATGTTTTCAGTGCTTGCTCCCACTGTATGTTTTACTAAAATACCAGCGCCTCCCAGACTTGAATTTTATCACTCCTATTTCACACCCAGAATATCTCAGCGCCATTACTCAACAGAGAAAAGTTGGGCAGGGCAGAAGACCAGGGCCTGGCAACCAATAAACTCAGCCTGAGGCCTGTAATGAGAAACTGTTACCCAAGAATGTGCCTGTAATAACGCTGTGGCCACAAAGTGTCAAAAGGACACATGCCATACACTTCAGCAGAGACTCTGCACAGGCTCTGTGCAGGTACAGGGACACAAAGACTAATACAGTAGGTCCCTGTCCTTCAGGAGTCCCCCAGGGACAGAAGAGCAGGTGTTGATCTGACTTATTATTTGTCTCCATGACAAAGAACATTTAGGAGCTAAGGCAGCAGGCAGGCCAGGCCCTCAGTCAGCTGAGGGAGGGTTCAGGGAAGGCGTCCCAAGAGAGCCAAGGTCTTGCCTGGCCTCTTCCATAAATCTTCAGGACAGAGTAAGTGGTTCCTGCTTGCCAGCCTGTGAGCAACCTCAGGCATCGTGTTACAATACTTGCAGGGCAGGATCACAGCTCTGGCTTTTGGGCTCATGTTAACTAAAGGCAACTGGATAAAGATTGATTTATGAAGACATTCAGCATTTTTTTTTTTTTTTTGGTGAGGAAGATCAGCCCTGAGCTAACATCTATTGCCAATCCTCCTCCTTTTTTGTTTTTTTCCTCCCAAAAGCCCCAGTAAATAGTTGTGTGTCATAGTTGCACATCCTTCTAGTTGCTGTATGTGGGACGCAGCCTCAGCATGGCCAGAAAAGCGGTGCGTCGGTGCGTGCCCAGGATCTGAGCCCGGGCCGCCAGTAGCAGAGCGCACACACTTAACCGCTAAGCCACAGGGCCGGCCCTGATATTCAGCATTTTTAATGAAATCTGCAATTATACTTCCAGGTGAGGCAGGCCAGAGAAACAGCAGACCCTAAACTCATTTCACAACCTGAAATCAACTTAGGATAACAACATGTGCATTACGGAGTGCTTCCTGTGGGCCAGGCAATGTTCTTAGTGCTTCCCGCACTAAGAACTCATCAGCAGCACCTGCAATAACCCTGAACTTGGTGCTGCCGTGCTCCACTCACAGGCCAGAAACAGACTACAGAGGCTGACCAACTTGCCCAGGGAATGTGGGGACTGGGGTCTATGGGAGATGTGCTGTCACAGCTGCTATGAGAGGATGGCAGACTCGGTGCTGCCTAAGCTAGAGGCACAAAGAAAAAGCTCACCAAGGACTCGACCTCAGGCTTTTCTATCCAAACCAGTCTTACTTCCCACGTTCAACTGCAAAAAGGTTTTTGAGGGTTTGGAAGGAAGAGGAAGTGTTTAGAATCAAGTCCTACAATACACCTTGAGAAGTAACAGGATGTTCAATATTATTATAGCCTGGTAAGGTGTTTCCTAGATGGCTGAAGGCATAACTTAAGTCTAGTCCCAACTTTAATACTTAAAATAAATAGAAAAAATGTGACCCTATTATCCTGTCTGATCCCTGGGGAAGTATGGAATAAATCCCACAAGCAAGTGCATTTCCCAGGAAAGTCACATTTTTGAAAAGACCTTTCTATGTCCAAATGTGTTTCATGGGTTCTGCAGAATCAGGGGAATGGGAATACTGTTTACAGAGAAGCTACTGGGGTTGGCAGAGAATCAGCCAGCATCGTTCACACAGCAAGTGAACTTCTTGCCTCAAGGAAAACAACTATTTGTGGCCAATCATAAAATCTGAGCTTTCAAGCAAAATTAGAACTTAGGAACACTTGTACCTGCCACCATGGCCCTGAAGCTTCTCCACATTTAAAGACCCTTCTGAAGAGGATCAGCGCTGAGTTAACAAAGGTCTTTTTTTTTAATATTGAATATCATGTTGTTGAATGTGATATTGAATATCATCAGGAAGATCTACATAACTCAGTGAGCCAGTTTTTCCCAAACGACCACGTGTGATATTAGAAAACCACGCATGATGGGGCCGGCCCCGTGGCGTAGCGGTTAAGTGCACGTGCTCCGCTGCTGGCGGCCCGAGTTCGGATCTCAGGCGTGCACCGACCCACCACTCGTCCAGGCCATGCTGTGGCGGTGTCCCACATAAAGTGGAGGAAGATGGGCACGAATGTTAGCTCAGGGCCAGTCGTCCTCGGCAAAAAGAGGAGGATTGGCATGGATGTTAGCTCAGGGCTGATCTTCCTCACCAAAAAAAAAAAAAAAGAAAGAAAACCACGCATGAGCCAGAGCATTTGAAGTGTGAGCTACACCAGTGGATTCTGACGTAACAGAGGGGGTGCAGTTCAGTGTTATGGTTCAGATTCTACACTGCAACTAACCATTCAAAAGCACTCAGGCTCTGGTGGACTCTCAAAGAACATCCACAACGAACTGAAAAGGCTATTAAAATATTCCTCCCTTTTCCAAATACATATGTGTGTGAGACTGAATTTTCTTCAATAACCTCAACCAAAACAACCTATGACAAGACACTGAGTGCAGAAGCAGATATGAGAATCCAGGTGTCTTCAATTAAGCCAGACACTAAAAGAGATAGGCAAAAACGTAAACCATGTCCCTTTTCTTACTAAATACGTTTTGTTTTAGTTTTTATAATTTTATTTATTTTTTCCCCCCAAAGCCCCAGTAGATAGTTGTATGTCATAGCTGCACATCCCTCTAGTTGCTACATGTGGGACGTGGCCTCAGCATGGCCGGAAAAGCAGTGCATCGGTGCGCGCCCAGGATCCGAACCCGGGCCGCCAGTACCGGAGCGTGCACACTTAACCACTAAGCCATGGGGCCTGCCCTCTGTCAATTCTTTACACTGCATTGATCACTGGATGGGTCTGGAAGGATGCTGTTATAAAGTTGTGAACCTTGCTGGATCCCAATTTGAACACCTCAACCATAAAAAGAAATTTTTGAGATAATTGGGAGATTTCTCTATCGACTGGGTGTTAGTCAATAATAAGCAATCACTGTCAGTTTTTGTGTGTGTGACAATGGTACTGTGGCTACATAACATAAAGTCGAGCCCTCCAGAGGTGATCTGCATGTTGCTTGACTTTACTGGCAACCTCGGATCCCTGCTTCTTGCCTTTTATGCCATCTCAGCATGTGTTTTAAAAGATTTTATCTTGTTTTCGTTTCTGTTATCCAGTAATTCAGTTGTTTCCCTAGAAGGAAGGATGAGTTCAGGGTATCTCAACTGCTGTACCACTGGAAACCAAAGTGAGTATCTCTACGTGTAAAGCAAGTGAAATAACTCATTGACCAAACAGCTATATTTTATGCTCAGAGTTTTTGAGCTTTTTTCAAACCACAAGAAAACATTTCTATATAAACTGCTAGAAATTTGCTTCAGTAAACATGGTCAAAATTAATTTTTGTTACTTCATAAAACAGCACTCTACTCTAACCACCTGTGGAGGGCCTGGACTCAAGCAGCACTTTTTGGGGCCCAGCAGTAGCGCTCCTCACTACGTTGTGCCCCAGGCTCAGGCAGGCAGGAGGCACTCTTAACCTCAGCTCATGTCCTCCTCTCCTCTCTCAGCAGACTTGGGAAGGTTCAAGGGTGTGGTGAGAGAGGAGGTAGCACTAGATTTGGACTTCTGGGGAACTTTCAGTAAGTACAAGTGGGAGAGGGAACGCTGTAAGAGATGCAAGATGAAGGAATAAGGCACCAAAGGCAAGCCTGGCCCTGCTCAGAAGACTGGTGTTCAATTTCTTAGCCACAGGCCTTGAAACAGAGATAACTGCCCCTTCCATTCACCAGCTCTTTTTCTCACAATGGATGCCTTCCTCAAGGTTTTAGGGAGTCACTTACAGGAATGTCAGTGGTCTACTGCAGGGATGCTTGAGGAAGTCCACGAACCCCTGAAGTAACTTGCAAAACTGGGGAGTACGTAAATTTTTCTAGCAAGAAGGTCCATCAACTTCAGAATCACACGAAGACAATTACGCTTAAAATCTTAGGAGCCACTGGTTACTATATTTGTTTCAAAATGTAGTTTTACCACTAAGAAAGCACCCAAAACTAGCCCAATGAAGTATCATTTAATAATAAAACATAAATGATGATGAAAAACTCCACAGACTATTAGTAAATGGGTGCTTTTATAATAGTCAAGAAAGTGTAAATAGCTTGTCTCTCTGGGGAGCATGGCCTCCTTCCAACCAGCAAATGCACTGAAGCTGTCTAGGATCGATCCTCAGCTTACCCAGTTTCTAGTAATTGTACTTCTACTACATGCCTCCTTCCACCATTGATGGTAATTTACTTTTTAAGATTGTCAGAGACCCAGTGAGAACACACCTGTTTGTCTCCTTCATTAAGTACTTAAAGATATTTACTGGGGCGGGGGTGGGGCAGGTGGGAATAGTGTCTTATTTGATTGTGTAAACCTAGCCTTAACTCAGTGCTAGATTGTTGAGTGAATCAATGACTGAAAGCCACAGGGCTGTAAACAGGCGCACTCTACAGTTTTCATGCTCTTCATGTGCACTCCATCAAATATAAGCCTTTGTCTATAGTAACAACAGAATTAACAGCTTAAAATACAAACCATTTCTCTTTCTTCTCCCTATTAACACACACACTGGTCCTCACCTCATATTGTGCCCATGCCTCACTCCCTGGGCCTCAAGGTCCCCAAACAGTATTTCTATAATGTGTCACCCAGATATTAACCCACTCAACACTCTTATCCCGCAGCAAAGTCCAGAGGAAAGAGAACGAGGAGAGGAATCCGGTTCTCTCCTACTCGCCTGAACATCCTGGAGGAGGGGAGGGTCTGTGACAGTGCACGAGATCAACAAACAAGCCTCAAAAACTTCATCCTGCCACACAGTTTTTCTCAACAAAACCAAAGAGAAGGCAGCTTTCTCTCTTACCAGAGTGCCAAGGAAGGTGCTGATGGTGCGCGCCGCCTGGCAGAGGGCGCCATACTCCTCGAGAAGGAGGGAGATGAATTGGTGCGCCTGTGGAGGGCCCTGCAGGGCAGACGGCGCTTTCACTTTGGATGCAGCCGACAACTGCCGGAGGAGTCGGACCTTCATCTCCAGCACATACTCTCTGGCTTGTTGTTCCAGCCGCTGGTACAGCTGGTAGGGGTCCCTCTCACAGAGCCTGCACAGAAAAGAGAGAGTCACGACTCACCCGTGACCCGCCCACACAGGTCCCCTTGACGGGACCGTTTTTATACCGGTGAGCGTCTTTTCTGAAGCCTTTCCACAGGCACCCACCTAACAACCACCACCACCATCTTCTCACAACAACCTGTGAGACATACGATCACCTCACTCAACAGCAGGGAACCCGCACACAGAGAGCGTTGGGAACCTCTCCCAAAGTCGTCAGCTAACTGATGGAAAAACCGACATTTATCGAGAGCTTACTCTGTGCCAGCTCTGTTTCTCACGTGTATTAACTCAGTTATTCATTGAGTTAATCACCCAGTTAAACACTGAGGCCCACACAGGCGGGTAAGTTGTTGGAATTCACACAGCCAGCAGGTGGCAGAGCATACACACTGGTGCCTCGGCAGCTGGCCCAAGATGTACTTCTCAACCACCAGACTATTGAAAACATGAGACGGAAGATGATTTTTGAATGCTTATATGTTAACAGGTGAAAAGCACGATCCCAGCAGAGGTAAGACCTGGGTTGGAGGATTGCAGCAGACTGCTTTTCCCTTTTTCTAGGAATTCAGTATACAATCCAAATGGGCTTGTATTATTTTTATAAACAGAGAAAACTTTAGAGACAGTACATCTCTTTTTAAATAACCCTACCAAAAAAAACATTAAAAGTGTTTAAGTAAAATCTGTAAGCTGAAGAGCAGGGAATATTAATATATGGCCCTCTACCAAGACACAATAGCAATTAACATTTTCATGAATTTTTCCTAACTTGGAGATAAATCTACTTTTAAAAACTTGTTCAATAGTATTTGGCATTACTGTGGTTAAAGTGGTCACTTCTTTTAATCGTGCGCTACTGAGGAACCTCTAGATGGAAACGTAGGACCACTGAAGTAACAACTACAATAACCCATCACCAGGAGGAACCACTTTGAGTTCAGCACTTTATTAGACACAAGTTGTAAAATATATTAAGCTACAGTTCCTGGATTTTATATAATGGATCCTTTCACCTTCTGGGCACCACATTTGGTCAAAAGAGAAGAGTCTCTTAAGTTGTCATCTATTCCATTTTTAAATTACCACACTACCTAGGTTGTAAAAGACAAGAGCCAAGTAAAATCCCGCAATGGAACATGTGAAGCCTTATATAAAATGTGACTAAAGAAACAGTAAAATTTGATGGGATTCACACTGCATTTAGTACATTTCAGATAGATATGTTAATTTTTTAGCATAACGATTTTAATTAATTACTAATATAACAACTGTCCTCTGAAACAGAATGTATTTCATCTGTTAAAGGAAAGCCACAGAAGACTCAAAAGACACAGGGACAATCAAACTTAGAGAATGGATAGCTCTTTCTTAGTTCTCTTACCATGGAATTAGACATGCATTTTATTTTATTTCTTTGTCCATTTCTGTATCTTATAAATTACTGAAATGACCATGTGATACTTTTGCAAACAGATTTTTTAAAAGTTATATGACCAAGGGGCCGGCCCAGTGGCACAACCGGTTAAGTGCGCATGCTCTGCTGCAGCGGCCCGGGGTTCGCCGGTTCGGATCTCCTTGGCAAGCCATGCTGTGGTGGCGTCCCATATAAAGTGGAGGAAGATGGGCACGCATGTTAGCCCAGGGCCAGTCTTCCTCAGCAAAAAAAGAGGAGGATTGGCAGATGTTAGCACAGGGCTGATCTCCTCACACACACACAAAAAAACGTTATATGACCAAGAGGCAGGAATACGCGGAAGATGCTGTGGAAGCTTTCACACATACATTCAACAAATACTGGCACATGTGTGCTGGAGGCTATTCTAAGCTGTCAAAGCCAGAGCAGTGAGGAAGCCAGGTAAATAAACTCTCTGCCCTCACGACCCTTACAGCAAATGCATATATATATATATATATATATATGCAATTCAAGGCAGGGGCAGTAATATAATAAAGAAGGAGGTAAGGGAATGAAGAGTGATGGGGACAGGCTCCTTGGATTTTACATAAGGTGCCCTCTTTAAGAAGGTGACTCTGAAGACAAATCTGAACAATGGAAGGGAGAAAAAAAACCCTGAGAAAGGAAGAACATTTCAGACACAGAGAAGAGCAAATGCCAAGGCCCTGGAGTAGAAACGAGCATGGCCTGTAGAGGAACAGCAAGAGAGCCAGTGTGGCTGGAATGTAGTAATGAAAAGGTCTGAGAACAAGGAGATCAGGTGGGAGGAGGAGGCAAAGCAAGATCACACAGGATGCTGAGGGCTACAGAATGGAAAAAAGGATTATCATCACCAGTTGTCCAGGCTCCTAGAAACAGGCTTTAAAGACATCCCCTTCCTGATGTGTATCAGCATTTAAATAACAAAAAAAAGAGTGTTCTTGGACTCAAAGACTAGGAAAAATACAGTATACAGTCATGTATCACATAATGACAGTTTAGTCAATGACAGACTGCATATATGACGGTCCCATAAGATTAGTACCATATAAATGTGTCACAGGCTATACCATCTAGGTTTGTGTAAGTACACTCTGTAATGTTTGCACAATGACAAAAATGCCTAACGACACATTTCTCAAAATGTCTCCCTGTCGTTAAGTGACTGGTGATTGTACACGATATACACATGCCTAAATGGGAGCGTGGAATTTTTACACTCAACAGTATATTTCACTATTAGAGTAATGTTGTTTCTCAAACCTCAGCAATTCACATATTACCTTCATAATTTCTGCCATAACATACCTCATCTGTACTATTGCTGAATATTTTCTTTCAACTGTCTTTCATTTTACTTTAGCCTCTTCCCAAACATTCATAAGCTGTGAAGTCAGGGCTCTGATGTGCAGGTTATGTATTTTGTCCTAATACTCACTAGGACACCTAACTTCTAAAAAAGGCACATACCACCTGGAACCATCTCATGTAACACCAGAGGTTCACAGATCAAACCCTGAATACACTGGCCAAATTCATCAACTAGTTTACAAAACCCATGGCCAACCGCTTCTCCTGTCTCCAGGATAAGCTCTACTGTACAGCAAACGAGTTTATCAAGCCCTCAAAGGTGTTGCATTCAAAATGTGAGAAAAAGAAACCTAACGGAGAATCAATCCATGAAATGTTTAGCTCAAATTTATTGCTTTTATTTGGAACAATTCAAAAAAAGAGAAAAAGATGCTATAAACTATAAGGAAGAATAAAAATGAATTCTTCAATTCTCAAATTCTGTATCGTCACTGGGCACAAGGTATCTGTTGAAGAACACACATGGTGCTATAAGCCACTCGATGTGAAAAACACACATACAGACAGGCCTAGCTATGGCTGGTTCTCCACGCACACTACATGCACGTTCTCAAGCTGCCTGACCTCACACAGCCTCAGTTTTCTCACCTTGTAAATGGGATAACTGCTTTTCCTCCTCAGGTTGATAAATGCCAGAGTGCTTGAGAAAGTGCTTAGCATCATCCCTGACACAGTAAGTACTCAAAAGATAGCATTACTGTCAGTCTCAACACTGAGAAATGACAGAAACATGTCAGTTCATTTTTATTATATAGGCAATAAATGTTTCATCGGGATTGGAATTTGAAACGTTACCCAGAGTCTGTCTGCTGAGGACCTGCAACACACTGGAGGCTGAGCAGGCACAGCCAAGCTTTACCAGATCCTGGAAGGAGAGCCCACCCTGAGCAGAGGGGAGGCTCCCTGGGCAGCAGGTGAGGGAGACATGACACACAGGCAACATGTACCTATCCACGAGCTCCTTCACCCCCTCCTTGTCGGGCACGAGAGACTGATCTTGGTCATCTGCCAGTGGGGTCCCTGCCTGGCGGTAAATACAGCGGACCATGTAGCGCACCTCCGACCAGTAGTTCTGCAGCTGCTGAGGTTCTCGGTCCGTCTCTGCTGAAATCTCTCTGTAAGACAGCACAAGAGCAAGGAGGTCAGGGTTTGTACAAGTTAACACACTCTGCATCATCCCCACACTCTCCAGATAGCCTGAGAGGATAGAGGACGGAAAACAGCCAGCACCTCCGTCCACATCCAGTTCCTTCCCACTCCATTCGCCCACTCCCACCCACACCCCTCCACCTTGATCAGCTCCCGGAGCTGGCTCCCAATCTGCTGTTGCTGCAGGGAGGGCTGACGATATGTGTCTCAGCACAGCCCCCAGGGTGCCCTCGGCTGACTGGTCCCTGAGACCTTCATCTCATGAAGATTTCAGCCTGTCCTCGCAGGACAGGAATGTCCACAACTATTGTCCCAATTCAGGAATGCTGGCATTCCCCTTGATCTCCTTAACCTTCGCCGTGAAGGTGCCCATTAGGCAGCTCTCACTCCCCACAAAGCTCCTGGTCCCCATTCAGCAACACTGGCTCCCGAGACAAAGCACAGAACCGGTTCAGAACCCCTGAGTCCTGGCTTCTCTTCCCCTCCATCCTTCAGCAGCTGCAGCTGCCAGCCTCCCCAGCCCTCCAGGTAAGAGGCATCTCTCTGGTCTACTCACCCCGACCTTAGATTCTAATGATTTCGATATGCCTCCTCCTCTTCCTTTCTCAGGACTAGCTTCTTCCTGTTAATCCTCAAGGGCAGGAATGAGGAATGAACCTCATTCACCTGGTTCTTCCTCACAATATCCAGCCTACTGTCTTACTCTCAGGAGTGGCTCAAATGTGTGCTGTCATTTATGGAAACACCCCCGTTTCCTATTACAGCTCCAACTCGGATTACGTTCGCACCTGCACCCGTCTGTCTCTCCATGGTACCTGCGCTCGCTGCAGGCCTCGCAGGCACAAGCCGTGTCCGTGGGGGCAGCACCGCCCAGCCCCGCCGAGGGCAGCGTCTGAGCACCAAGAGCTAGCCTCCCACCGCCGCCTGTTTCCGGGTGTGACCCACCAAGAGGGGAGTGAAGAAGAAAGTCTTGGCTCTGCTTTAAAAAGAGAAGAGAATAGACTAGTTATGTTCAGATGTTCATGGCACAAATTTGTTATTAATTGTTCAGAAAAATGTCTTTTAGAAGAAATTTAAAATCTAGACATTGAAAATATCTTAACTGACATTACATAGGAAACTTTTTCTCTCTAACACCCAAGATTTTTGTTTGGAACAATTATTTTTTTACCTTCTGATAGCTATATCATAATCACATGAGGACAGTCAATGCATTTCTTTCATCCTTTAAAAGAGAGCAATTCTACTACTCAGCCATAAAAAAAGACAAAATCGTCCCATTTGCAACAACATGGGTGGGCCTCGAGCGTATTATGTTAAGTGAAATAAGCCAGAAAGAGAAAGACAAACACTGTATGATCTCACTCATATGTGGAATATAAACCAACACATGGACAGAGAAAACTGGACTGTGGTTACCAGGGGCAGTGGGGGGTGGGCACAAGGGGTGAAGGGAGTCATATATATGGTGATGGACAAACAAAAATGTACAACCCAAAATTTCACAATGTTAGAAACCATTAAAACATCAATAAAAAAAAAAAAAAAGGTGAAGGAAAAAAAAAAAAAGAGAGCAATTCTACTCTCAGTGTCCTAATTAGTATATGCAGTATCAGATCAACCGCAATGGGCACCTCCATGAAGCGACACACCCAGTTGCCCAAAATGGTGTTCAGTGGAAACTGGTGGCCACTCCAAGCCAAGCGTAAAGTGGCCGGAAGCAGAGGCCTCTCTGTCCCACGAAATCCCATAAGCTGTGCAGAGAGAACAGGAGGGAACAGGAGGCTTGAGACAGAGAATGCTCTGGGCAAAGACTGTAGGATGAAGCAGGCTCAAACTTTCATACCTCCAATACCCAACAGTACCTAAAAGATTTTACCAACAGCCACTACAGAGAACACAGATACAACCTTACGCCCCACCCCACACACCCCTTTCCTCCCTCAACTTCTCCAGTCTCAGAACTACCCACCCAACCAGCACCTTGTGCCTCTGTGACAGGACCTAAGAGGGACTCGGTTATCTAGGAATGTGGGCTCCAGCTCTAGAGTTGAAGCCCCTCACATGGTGAAGAAAGGTGCTAGGCAGGTCCCCCCAGTGCTCACTAACAGGGTAGCCAGCTCTACAATCATTGCACCCAACAGCCTGAAGAGAAAGGCAGAGGCACGGGAGAGGCTCTTGAAGGGAATTCACAGGCGTAAAGAGAATTGCGTCATTCCTTCTCCTGTCACCCCCTCAAATCAAGTATAAAGTCTTCAAGACAAGCCCTCAGAGACTAAGGTGTCTACCTGTCTCAGAGGGGCCTGGGTCTCGCCCCTTGGCTGAGTGCTTCTTCAGACACTTATAGCACCACCCCAGTTTGCTACTGGACAAAGCACAAGAAAACTTCCAAGAACCTGTTATGTGTCCCTCGGAGCACATGGACACTGATATTTGATTATGAAATGGAAAAGCCTGAGGGTGGAAGACTAGCCAGAGCCTCCCCAATGGACTGAGGGAGGGAGGAGGGGGAGCTAGTCATCATCACGTGGGAGGCCAGGTACGAGTGGACTCTCTGAGGGAGAGGGGCCTGCGTCATCATGAAAGAACTCCACCCAAAAAGGTTCTTGCTGGGTGAGTGGACCCTGGAATTATACCAGGGGGCAGAGCACGGATAGGGGGTGTCATAGAGTTCCCAGCAGACAGTCCAGTGCAAAGACCTAATCAAAGTCTAGGAAAACCTAAAGAAGAGCCTCCTACAAGCAAGAGCCAACCATTATGGGCCATCTGTTAGGACCTCAGGCCCTGGTCACCAAAGAGTACCACAAACAGCCTGGCAAAGAATGGAGACACCCAACTCCTCCTGCCCAGAGCCCCTTCTCCACCCGCAAAGAGCTGGGAAGGCACAAGAAAACAAGACAAGCACCACTGCCCTCCGCCCCCACATTATTCCCTTGGTGATTCCCAACATCAATCACTAAAGCTGAGGGGAGAAGCTCTAAACTGGATGAGACATTCATGTTTTTCTGTAGACTGGACTTGAATACCTGAAAAGGAGAAAATTCTAATACCAGAAGTGAATGGAAAGGTGATGGGGTCTGATTGATATACGTCATCACAGGGCAGCGACAGGCAGTCAGATAAGGTAGGTTTGAAGGCAGCAGTGGGAGAACCAGATTGCTCTCCAATAGCAGCAGGTCAGTTCACTTCAATGAAAGGGGTTTACTCTCTTCTCCTCCATCCCAATCAAATCCCATAGCAAGGTGGTCCATTCTACCTCCAATCCTAAGCAGATCCATAATCCACTCATGTTTCTCTCTCCATTGCTTCCAACCCAGTCTAAGCCACTGTCACCTCTTGCCTGGACTATTGTGGGCTCTCTACCAGCACCCCAATTTCCACCCTTATATAGTTATGATCCGTTTTCCAAGCAGCAGCCAGAGTGGTGTTTAAAATATAAGTGAGATCATGTGGCTCCCCTGCATAAAACCTTTCATACCACTTACTTCTGCTTTTACTTCATTGCACTTGTACACTTGTTCCCTTTGCCTAGAGGGCTACTGCACTAAATCTTTGAATGGCTTCTGACAGTCTCATAGAATTCTATCAGTCACGCCTCAGCAAAAAGATCACCTACTCAAGGGAGCCGGCCCCGTGGCATAGCGGTTAAGTGCACGTGCTCCGCTGCTGGCGGCCCAGGTTCGGATCCCGGGTGCGCACCGATGTACTGCTTTGTCAGGTCATGCTACGGCGGCGTCCCATGTAAAGTAGAGGAGGATGGGCATGGATGTTAGCCCAGGGCCAGTCTTCCTCAGCAAAAAGAGGAGGATCAGCACGGATGTTAGCTCAGGGCTGATCTTCCTCACACAAAAAATAAATAAATAAAAATCACCTACTCAGGGAAGCAGGTTGAGCCAGTTATCAATTTTTTGCCTCTCAGCTCCAAATCCACCCTTCTTTGCCCTGCTTTGTGATGAAGGAGCTGCATCCTGCAAACACTGCTCCGTTGCCAGGGGCGTAATATTTGGCCTTGTCAGCAGAGGACACTGAGGGGACACTGCAGAGGCAGGGGTCTCCCTCCTGGTCCTCAGGCTTTTCTCAGCTTGCTCCTACCACTTGCTCATTACCCGTGATGAACACTAACACCACCAAACACGTCATTACTGTGTGCTGAACACCCTCCAGGAAGCCCACCTGCCCCAGCCTGCAGCACCTCTGCTACCCAGAGGGTCCTATTGCACCCTTTCCAAAAAGGGCCTCTTCCAAGGGTGTCCCTCCTTAAGTCCTCTCCCTAACCTCCACAATAGTGCTCCCTATATTCGCCATGACTGTATTCTTTCGAGTTCCCTTCACAGATTTGGGTAGATGATCTTCTGTTACTAGTAATTATGATGTTAAAGTGTCCCTGTTCAAATTAGTGGTGTGGTGCCCATCTCCTGACCTTAATCACCCCAGTTAATCTCTTATATCACAAACTGTTATCTGACATCCTGGTGTTTTCCTTATTTTCTTGTTTTTTATCTGTCTTCATCACTGGAAGATCAGTTCCACGAGAGCAGGACCCTTTAGGACCTGCTTACCACTTTACACTAGCACCAACAATGCTACCTGACACACAAGATACGCTCAGAAGAGCAACCAAGAACCTGGAAATCTGGTGACAAGGGATGAAGTTAGGCCTTTTAAAACACGGTGTATGATGACTATACAATAAATCCTTAAATGTGTCACCTTAATTTTATATAGATTTAACTTCAGTTAAATTGTTCTGTCCACGCCCAAAACAGTTTAAAAGAATACAACAAAATCCAGCATTCAGCAATGTAAAACGTACAATGTCCAGCATCTAATAACAAAACCAAGAAGCAGAAAAATATGATGCATAACCAGGAGGAACCCAATCAATAGAAACAGACCCCCAAAATAACAGAGATGATACAGCCAACAGACAGAAATCTGAAACTGATGATTATAAATAAACTCCATATGTTCCAGAAAATAGAGGAAAACATAAACAAAACAAGGAGAGAAATTGAAGATGTGAAAAATAAGCAAAGAGAATTTCTAGAGATGAGAAATAAAATATCTTAAAAGAAAAATATATACTAGATAGACTTAAGAGCAGATCAGACACACAATAGAGTATCAATAAACCTGAGGACAAGTAATAAAAATAATCCAAAATGAAGCACAGCAAGACATAAGACCGAAAAAAAATGAATAAAGGTTTAGTAAGACAAAATCAAGATGTCTAACATACAGGCTAAGGCATCCCAGGAAAAAAAGGGGGGGCTACATGAAGAAATAGCTGAAAAATTTCCAAATTTGATGAAACTGTAAACTGACATATATCTTAAAAGCTCATTTAATCCCAAGCACAATAAACACAAAGCAAACCACACCAAGGCACATCAGAGTGAAATCGCAGAAAACCTGTGATGAAGTACAAATCTGAGAAGCAGGCAGAGGAGAACGTCCCCTCCTGTACACAGGAGCAAAGATAAGGACAACACCGTGCTTCACATCAGAAACGCGGGAGGCCAGCAAGAGCTGACCAACCTAGAATTCTGAACAAAAATATCTTTTAAAAATGAAGGCAAAATAAAGCTTTCAGACAAAGAACAGAAGCTTCTCTGCACTATAGGAAATTTTGAAGGCAGTTCCTGAGGCAGAAAGAGAAATGACCTCAGATGAAAAGGTGGAGTTACGTGAAGGAATGAAGAGCACCAGACATGATACAGATGTGGGCCAAAGACTCTTCTCACTTTTGAAGTCTTTTAAAAAAGTTAACTATTTAAAGCAAAAATAATAAAAATGTATAGTAAAGTTTATAATATTTTTTAGAAAAACATATAACTACACTAGCACAAAAAATAGTGGCGCTCAGAGTATAACATCGTATGGTTCTAACACTACGTGTTAAGTATATAATAATATTCTTTGAAAGTAGAGGTTGAAAAGTTGAAGATATATACCGACAGTCCCCAACTTACCATGGTTCGACTCATGATTTTTCAACTTTACAATGGTGCAAAAGTGATATGCATTCAGTAGAAACTGTACTTCAAAGTTTGAATTTTGATCTTTTCCTGGGCTAGTGATATGCTGTACGATACTCTCTTGTGATGCTGGGCAGCAGCAGTAAGTCACAGCTCCCAGTCAGCCATGTGATCAAAAGGGTAAACAACTGATGTACTTACAACCATTCCATACCTATAAAACGATTCTGTTTTTCACCTTTGGTACAGTATTCAATAAATTACATTAGATATTCAATACTTTATTATAAAATAGGCTTTGCATTAGATGATTTTGCCTAACTAGAGGCTAATGTAAGTGTTCTGAGAATGTTTAAAGTAGGCTAGGCTAAGCTATGATGTTTGGTGGGTTAGGTGTATTAAATGCATTTTCCACTAACAATATTTTCAACTTAAAATGGGCTTACTGGGACATAACCCCATTGTTAAGTCAAGGAAGATCTGTACTGTAAATTCTAGAACTACTAAAAATTATAAAGCAAAGTGATGTACAGATAATAAGCCAAGAGAAGGTAAAACAGAATCATAAAAAAGATTCAATTAATCCAAAAGGAAAGAAGAAAAAAAAAGTAAAGAGTAACAGATGGAAAAAAATACACACACACACACACACACACAAAAAGTGCAAGATGGCAGATTTAAATCCAAACATATCAATAATTACATTAAATGGAAACAGTTAACTATTCCAATTATTAGCAGAGATGGTCAGACTGGACTAAAAAGCAAGAGCCACTATGTTTTCTACAAGAGATTATAAAGACACAAACAAGTTAGTGACATCAGCAACATGATGCAGTGAGCTGTTCCCTTCATCTCTCCCCCTTCGAACTACAACTAAAAGGACATTGAGTAGCAGAGGATACCCACACAGCACACAAGGATGCCTGAGAGATCCACACAGCTATATATCTGAAGGTGGATGGGTCAGCCCCCGAGGAGGTGGCTGAGATAGGTGAGCACCCTTTGGCCCCCAGGCAGCCCAGTGCAACCATGTGACTGCTTTTGTGGCTGGAGCGATCATAGCACCAATCACAGCACCACTGTGGGCCCAAGGGTGGGAGCATGCCTTGGCGCAACTGCGGAAAAAGGTGACGGCAGCCCTGACCCCCCGTGTGATCGCTTCCCTGCCTGGTGGGAGAGTCCTCAGGGCCGTGGCAGCCCACAGAGAATGGTGCAGGCTTGGAGCCAGCGGGGAAGCCCCACTTACCAAGTAAAAAGGCCAGTGCGACCTAGGAGCAGAGGGCGGCTGAACTGGGGCCCGGGCGAACAAGCTCCTGGCTGCCATGAATGCCCACAGTACTGCTGCGGCCCCGAAGGGAGGAAGCGTGATTCAGCAGGACTGTGGGAGCAGGCAGCAGTAGCCCTGAGCCCCTGTGTGATCACTCTCTCATCTGGTGGGAGAGTCCACAATCCCACTGTGGTCCCAGGGAGTGGCTCTGGCTAGTCCCAGAGGGGAGGTCCCACCCACCAAGCACAATGGCTGGTGCGACCTAGGAGCAGATGGTGGCTGAGCTCTGAGTGTGGGCGAACCAAACGAGCTCCCAGCTGCCGTGAACACACATAGTACCGTTGCGGCCCCAAAAGGGGGAATGAGACTCCACGGGACTATGGGAGCAGGCAGCAGCATCCCTGAGCCCCCTGTGTGACTGCTTTCCCATTTGGTGAGAGACCTCACAGGGCTGCTGTGATCCCAAGGAGTGGCCCAGGCTCGCAAAGGCACAGTTGACAGGGATCGCGGCAATGGGCTCAGACTACACAGCTCCTGGCTCCCCCCCTGCCCCAAGAGGCAGCAGGTAGAACCTGCATCCAGATGCTATCACTACGCACCAGCACAAATCCACTCCATCAAATGGTATGAAGAAATATATTAATACTCCAGACCAGAAGGAAAAAGACAAACACCAAGAAATCAATCCTGAAGGCATGAAAATCTACAATCTAAATGACAAAGAATTCAAGACAGCCACCATAAGAAAATTCAGTGAGTTACAAGAGAATTCTGAAAGACAGTTCAATGAAATCAGGAACCAAATTACTGAACAGAAGCGATTCTTCACAAAAGTGATAGAAACTATAAAGAAAAACCAATCAGAACTTATGGAGATGAAAAACACAATGGATGAGATAAAGCAAAACAACAGAGCTGACAAAATGGAGGATAGAATTAGCAATCTAGAGGATAGGAATACAGAAATGCCTCAGATGGAAGAGGAGAGAGAACTTAGACTAAAAAGAAATGAAGAAATTCTCTGAGAAATACCCCACTCAATTAGGAAATGCAACATAAGGATTATAGGTATTCCAGAAGGAGAAGAGAGGGAAAAAGGAGCAGAGAGCTTGTTCAAAGAAATAATAACTAAGAACTTCCCAAACCTGGAGAAGGAGCTGGAATTACATGTAAAAGAAGCCAACAGAACTCCTAACTACATCAATGTGAAAAGACCTTCTCCAAGGCATATATATATATATTAGTAAAGGTGGCAAAAGTCAACGACAAAGAAAAAATATTAAGGGCAGCAAGACAAAAGAAAAGAACCTACAAAGGAACCCCTATCAGGCTTTCAGCAGATTTGTCAGCAGAAACCTCACAGGCTAGGAGAGAGTGGGATGATATATTCAAAATTTTGAAAGACAAAAACTTTCAGCCTAGAATACTATATCCAGGAAAAATATCCTTCAGATATGCAGAAATAAAAACTTTCCCAGACAAACAAAAGCTGAGGGAGTTCATCGCCACAAGACTCCCCCACAAGATTTGATCAAGAAGGCCCTCATATCTGAAAAAAAAAGAAGAAAGGTTTATAAAGCTTTGAACAAGGAGATAAACAGGCAGACAAAATCAGAAAATTGCAACTATCAGGACAGATTAGCAAACAATTATAACTCTAAAGATAAAGGGAAAGAAAACATGGAAAATAAATACTATCACCTCATTTTAACCACCAATTCACAACACATAACAGAATAAGTTGTGACAACAACAACTCAGAAGGGAAAGAGGGAAGGGATGAAACCTGCTTAGACTAGGGGAACAAGAGGCTATCAGGGAATGTACTATCTCATCTACAAGATCTTTTATATAAACTTCGTGGTAACCACTAAACAAAGGCATAAACAAGTTAAAAATAAAGGCTGGGAGACATATTCCATGCAAACACTAACCCAAAAAGGGTGGCTGGCTCTATTAGTATAAGAGAAAGTTGGCTTGAAAACAAGTAATATTAGCAGCAATGAAGGAGATGATCATGATGATAAAACAATGATGATAATAATGACAATGGGACTGATTCAATAAGAAGCAATAACAATGCTAAATGGGTAAACACTCTAATAACAAATAACAGAGCTCAAAATACATGAAGCAGGAATTAAAAGAATAAATATACAAATCTACAATTACATTTGGATATTTTAACAGTCCTCTCAGTAATTAAAATAGACATAAACATCAGACAGGAGGCAGGAGACATGAACACCACCATCAGCCAATTTGATATAACTAGCATTCATAGTACACCCTTCCCAACAACAGAATACAAAGTCTTTCAAATGCACATGAAACATTAACCAAGATTAGCCACAAAACAAATGTTAAGTAAATTTTTAAAACTTAAATCATATAAAGTATGTTTTCTGATTACAACAGAATTAAGCTAATAATAACAAAAAGGGGATCAAAAGGTTTTCCAGTTGTGAAATAAATAAATCACGGGGATGTACAGCAGTGACTATAGTTAATAACACTGTATTGCATATTTGAAAGTTGCTAAGAGAGTAGATCTTAAAAGTCCTCGTCGCAAAAAAATGTATTTTTTCTAAACTGTGTATGGTGATGGATGTTCCTAGACTTACTGTGGTGATCATTTTGCAATATACACAAACATCGAATCATTATATTATACACCTGAAACTAATATAATGTATGTCAATTATACCTCAATAAAAAAAAGATATCTGGAAAATACTCCAAAATATTTGGGAATTAAAAAACACACTTCAGGGCCGGCGCTGTGGCTTAGCGGTTAAGTGCGCGTGCTCTGCTGCTGGCGGCCCAGGTTCGGATCCCGGGCGCGCACCGACGCACTGCTTCTCTGGCCATGCTGAGGCCGCGTCCCACATACAGCAACTAAGAAGGATGTGCAGCTATGATGTACAACTATCTACTGGGGCTTTGGGGGAAAAAATAAATAAATAAAAATTAAAAAAAATAAATAAATAAATAAAAAAAACACACTTCTAAATAATCCATGGGTCAAAGAACAAATCATAATAAGGGCAATTATAAAATATTTTTTATTTTTTTTGTGTGTGTGAGAGGAAGATCAGCCCTGAGCTAACATCCATGCTAATCCTCCTCTTTTTGCTGAGGAAGACCGGCTCTGAGCTAACATCTATTGCCAATCCTCCTCCTTTTTCCCCAAAGCCCCAGTAGACAGCTGTATGTGGGACGCAGCCTCAGCATGGCCGGAGAAGCGGTGCGTCAGTGCGCGCCCGGGATCCGAACCCGGGCCGCCAGTAGCGGAGCATGTGCACTTAACCGCTAAGCCACGGGGCAGGCCCCAATTATAAAATATTTTGAACAGAATGAAAAACACAACATATCAAAACTTGTGGGATGCAGCTAAAGGAATGCTTACATAGAATTTTATGGAATTAAACAGATACATCAGAAAAGAAGAAAGGTCTCAAATCAATGATGTAAACTTCTACCTTAAAAAACCAAAAGAACAACAAATTAAGTGTAAAGTAGAAAGATAGAAATAATAAACCTAAGAGCAGAAATTAATGAAATAGAAAATGGAAATCAATTAAAACAAAATGTGATTCTTTGAAAAGATCAATAAAAATGATAAACCTCTAGCCAGACTATCAGGGGGAAAAAAAGACTAAACTCAAACAACTGATATCAGGAACGAAAGTGGAGTGAAGGGGGTGGGGGCTGCAACCACTACAGATGCTATGGAAAGTAAGAGAGAATATTGTGAACAGCTTCACGCCAATACATTTGACACAAAACGGAAAAATTTCTTTTTTTCTCAGTTTTATTGAGATATAATTGATATAGCACTACATAAGCTTAAGATGTATAGTATAATGACTTGACTTACATATGTTCTGAAATGATTACACAAACTTCTTTAAAGATAAGAATTAATAAAGCTTATTCATGAAGAAATAGATAACCTTCATCAAAAATTGAACTCACAGTTCAAAACCTTCCTAATAAGGCAACTGCAGGTCAAGATACCTTCACTGGTGAAGTCTACCAAACATTTAAGGTACAAATAATACCCATTTTACACAAACTTTTCCAGAATATTAAAAAAGAGAAAATACTTTCTAGTTCATTCTCTGAGGTACTACTCTGACACCAAAGCCACACAAAAATATGGTGAGACAAGAAACTTACAGACTAATATCCTTCATGAACACAGATGTAATAATCCTTAACAAAACTTTAGCAAATCCAATACAGCAACTTATAAAAAGGATAATACATCATAACCAAGTGTGGATTAGCCCAGGAATGTAAGGTTTGATCAACATTTCAAAAATCACAATTAATTTTGTTAACAAACTAAAAAAGAAAAACTCTATGATCATCTCAATAGATGCAAAAAAAGAATCTGACAAAATCAAACATCCATTCATGCTAACTCTCAGCAAACTACAAACAGAAGTAAACTTCTTCAACCTGATCTACAAAATCCTACAGCTAACATCATACTTAATACTGAAAGACTAAATGCTTTCCCCCTAAGACTGGGAACAGGGAAGGATGTCTGCTCACATCACTCCTATTCAACATCATACTGGAGGTCTTAGCCAATGGAATAAAGCAAGGGAAAAAAAAAAGACATACAGATTGGAAAGGAGGAAACACATTATTTGTAGATGACATGATCATCTATATAAAAAATCCTAAGGAATCTACCAAAAGACCACTAGAATTAATAAATGAGTTTTCACAGGATACAAGGTGAATATACAAAAAGCAACTGCATTTCTATATACTAGCAATAAATAATAGGGTATTGAAAATTTTTAGAAATACCATTTAAAATAGCAAGAAAAACATGAAATACTTTGGAAGTTTTTCAATACACTATGTGCAACAAAGTCTGTACACTGAAGACTACAAAACTATTCTAAGAATAAACTTAAAAGACCTAAATAAAGGAACAGTCATACCATGTTCATAGATTAGAAGACTCAATATGATTAAGATGTCAATTCTCCCCAAATTTTGATCTACAGACACAAAACAATGCCAGTTAAACCTCAGTAGGCTTTTCTGTAGAAACTGGCAAGACAAATGCAAACTTTATACGGGAATGCAAAGGACCTGTTCTAGAATAGTCAAAACACTTTTGAAAAAGAACAAAGCTAGAGGACTTCTACTACCTGATTTCATGACTTACTATAAAGAGCTTCAGAAAACAAGACAGTACGGTGCTAGCAAAAGGATGGGTATATATGTAAAGTGGAACAGAGTCCAGAAATAGACCCACACATGTAGCATCAACTGACTTTTGACAAAGATGCCAAGGTAATTCAAAGAGAAAAAACAGTATTTTCAACAAATAGTTCTGGAACAATAGGACATGCATATGCAAAAGAGGATGAACCTCAAACCTTACTTGACAAAAGATACAAAACTTCACTTGAAATGGATCACAGATCAAACGTATAAGCTCAAACCACAAGACATCTGGGAAAAAAAACAGGTCTAAAAATCTTTATAACCTAAGGTAGCAAAGATTTCTTACACAGAACACAAAAAGCTCGATCAAAATTTAAAACTTTTACTATTCAGAAAACTGTTATGGAATGAAAAGGGAAGCCACACACTGGGAGAAAATATTCGAGAAACATGTCTGATAGAAGGCTTGTATTCAGAATATATAAAGATCTCTCACAACTCAATAATAGTAAGACAAACAACTCAATTAAAAATAGGCAAAAGATTTAAACAGCCACTTCACTAAAGAGATACAGATGGAAAATAAGCACATGAAAAGATGCTCAACAAGTCATTAAGAAAATGCAAATTAAAACCATAATGGGATAACACTATAAGCCACTAGAATGGCTATAAATTAAGGATTGTCAATATCCAGGCTTGGCAAGGATGGAGATCAGCAGCTCTCTCAGACATGGTTGGAAAAACAGTATCAGCGCTTGGAAAAATAGCATTACAGTTTCTTATAATGTTAATCATACACTTAACACCATGACCTAGCAATTCCACTCCTTGGTATTTATCAAAGAGAAATGAACTATGTCCACAAAAAGACTTGTACTCAAATGTTACTAGTAGCTTTATTCTTAATAGCCCAAACCAGAAAACACAAATGTCCCTTTATTCCTGAATGGATAAACAAATTGTGGTTCATCCATACAACGGAATACTACTCAGAAATAAAAAGGAATTAACTACTGATACATGCAACAACATGGATGAATGTCAAAAGTATTATGTTAAGGGAAAAAAGCCAAAGATCACCACTTAGATCTTGTTTCTATGACGTTGACTCAAGTTCTGTCCTCCCAATTTGATAATTTTGGGTAGTGACAAATTATATCAGCAACCACTTTCATGAAGTTCATTATAAAGGAATTTTATGTTTGTATTATGAACCATGGTGGTCTAGTGTGGTTAAGATTCAGTGCTCTTACTGCTGAGGCCCAGGTTTGTTTCCAACCATCTGTCGGATGTCACACTGTGGCGGCTGCACATTGCTGTGATGCTGAAAGCTATGCCACTGGTATTTCAAGTACCAGCTGGGTTACCCATGGTGGGCAGGTTTCAGCAGAGCTTCCAGACTAAGACAGACGACGACGAAGGACCTGGCCACCCACTCCCAAAAAAAACTGGCCATGAAAACCCTATGAATAGCAGTGGAGCATCGTGGGGTTTAGCACCAGAAAGTGAGAGGACGGTGCGTGAGAGGACGGTGCAAAAAGACTGGGCAGGGTTCCACTCTGCTGTACATAGGGGTCGCTAGGAGTCAGAATCCACTCGATGGCACTAATAACAACAAATTATGAACCAAGACCAACAGGGCAAACATTCAAGATAAGGATGCACATTAGCAAACTCTTTTCTTTTCTTTTTTTTTGCTGAGGAAGATTCACCATGAGCTAATATCCGCTGCCAATCTCCCTCTTTTTCTATGTGAGCCACTGCCAGAGCATGGCCACTGACAGATGAGTGGCGTTATGTCCGTGCCCCAGAACAGAACTCGGGCCGCCGAAGCAGAGCACACCCAACTTAACCACTAGGCCACCAAGGCTGGCCCAGCAAACTCTTAAATGGTTGGTTTAAATTGGGACTATATGCCTTGATCAGACCTGTGGGCAGAGTAACTATTAGAGAACCTGGCTCCTTAGTGTAAAATGCAAGACATACATTTTAATAATATATTTGAGAACACAGACACAACTGCTAACATCCACAACCAAAACAGAGCCTTTAAAACAGTCAATCTTGAAAACAGAAAAATAGAATATTAATTTGCCAAGTAGTCTTCCTTGTGGTAGGATGCTTGAGTGCTACAAAGAAAGCACTTTGTTTCTTTCTCCTTTAAAGAAAAAATAATTCTCCAAAGTGCCATCTTCCATCACTCCCACCAGACTTAAACTATTCTGGTTAAACATACACAAACGTAAAACACAACACAGCTTACGCTTTTTATGTCTTTATATAACTACAGAAACCCAAGTTGGTCTACAACTTAAATACAAAAAACCCTCAAAATCATTAAAATTCAAATTAACATTATTTTAAAGAGACAGATGAATGATTAGCTGAAACCAAATTACTCAATTCACCAGATGCCTGGTTCTGACTACTAAGCAACAGGCTCTTTTGAGTTAGGCTTATATCCCAGTAGGTCTCTGCACAACATCTCAACCATGCCACTTCTTTGCCTGTCTGAATTTCTCCTGCACAGAGCAGGCCATGGCCTCAGTGGGTCTTTGCTTGGCCTCAGCACAGAAAGCAAGTATTAAGACAACCTCTGCTCCTTCCTCAGTAACTTTAACAAGTAGTGCATCCAGGCCCCCCAGGACTCAGAAGTCAGGGGCAAAGCCCTCTGATATACAGCAGGCCCTCCAATGATGTGAATATGCCCTCTCCCCTTAATACAAACAAAAATTGTTTTAACTGTCAGAAAATTCACAGATTATGAAAACATATTCACAGCCCCCCAAAGTGTGAACTCTACTATACAAGATGAGTATGTTGGGCCGGCCCCGTGGCTTAGCGGTTAAGTGCTTGCGCTCCGCTGCTGGCGGCCCGGGTTCGGATCCCGGGCGAGCACCGACGCACCGCTTCTCCGGCCATGCTGAGGCCGTGTCCCACATACAGCAACTAGAATGGATGTGCAACTACGACATACAACTGTCTACTGGGGCTTTGGGGGAAAAATAAATAAATAAAATCTTTAAAAAAAAAAAAAAAAAGATGAGTATGTTAAACGTTCTGAAGTCCTGAAACATTATCTTTGGATATAAATCAAACGTAGGCTCGTTCCTTCATTCAAAAGCCATTCCCAGGCACCTGCTCTGTGCCAGGCCTGAGTAAATGACCTGAGTTGGGTGAGACAGGAGCCAGGGCAAAGCAGCTGCAGCAGAAATTCAGGGGTGGGTGGGTGCCGGCAAGTCAGAGGGGCTGTGGTACTGGAGCTGACTCTGCTCTCAGACACCCTGGAGGCCCATCCTCTGCCGAGCCTGTACAGCCAACCTGCTCCTCACCAACCCACCTTGCCTTGCTCTCCCTGTCCAACACCTGCATGCTGCTGAGGGAGAGGTCCAAGCCAATGGGCAGGTCAGGGCCAGTGACGTCTCCACCTTCAACAAGGACCTCAGGCTGGCCAGCAACCTGGATGCCCTGCCAGCTCACTGTTCTCATCCCTCACAGACACCATTTGGACCCTTACCCACTACACTGTTCCTTCCCAGTCCCACTAAATCCACTCTCCCTCCCTCTCAAAAACAATTTTATAGAAAGATTTCTGGCAGCAATTTTCTCAACTTCTACACTTCCCACCCCCACCTTACTTGCACCTATGCAGCCTTCCCTGCAAATCCTGTCTCAACAGAAGGATGATTCTTCTAGAAATAGATCCCATCTCTCCCATCTCAGGGGACCTCATGAACATCACCCATTTGTCATCTACCTTACTCCTTCCCATCCCCAAGCAATTTCAAACTCTGCCTACCCAACGCCAAGTATGGGCAAGAACATGGATAAGTGGAACTCAAATGTTGCTGGTGGGGATATAAAATGGAACAATCACTTGGGAAACTGGTTATTATCTTACAAATATAAGTATCTGAATTACCTATAACCCAGCAATTCTACTTCATCAATAAATACTTTGTGATGATTAATTTTATGTGTCAACTTGATTGGACTAAGGGATGCCCAGAGAGCTAGTACAACATTATTTCTGGGTGTGTCTGTGAGGGTGTCTTTGGAAGAGGTTAGCATTTCAATTGGTTAAATGAATAAAGATTGCCTCATCAGTGAGGGGAGGCATCATCCATTCCATTGGGAGTCTGAATAGGACAAAAAGGCAGAGGAAGGGCAAATTCACTCTCCCCGCTTGAGCTAGGACATCCATCTTCTGCCCTCACACCAGCACTTCTAGGGCTCTAGGGCTTTCAGATTCAGACCAGGGCTTAACACCACTGGCCCTCTGGAATCAGACTGATTCACACCACCAGCATTCCTGCTTCTCCAGCTTGGAGAATGTAGATCGCGGTACTTGTCAGCCTCCCTAACCACGTGAGCCAATCCCTATAATAAATCTCCTCTTCTATCAATCCATCCATCCATCCTATTGGTTCTGTTTCTCTGGAAAATCCTGACTAATACACACCCTAACAAAACTCTTACAAATGAGTACCAGGAGATGGGTACATAAATGCCCCTGACAGCATTTTTTTTATCACTGCAAAAAATGGGTAACAACTCTGTATCTTTCAATAAAATTGATGAATAAACTGTAGTATACTAACATTGAATTATATGTGAATTGCATTATGTGAATTATGAATGAATTAGTGAAAATGAATATACTGCAGCTACCCAGACAGTATGAGGAATCTTATAAACAAAGAAAAGCAAGACACAGAAAACAACATGAGCACATGCCATTCTCATAAAGATCACAAACAAAATTAAACAATTTATTATTTAGATACATATAGGCGATAAAATTTTTTAAAGGTTTTTTTGTTGTTGTTTGTTGTTGTTGTTTTTGTGAGGAAGATCAGACCTGAGCTAACTTCCATGCCAATCTTCCTCTTTTTGCTGAGGAAGACTGGCCCTGGGCTAATATCCGTGCCCATCTTCCTCCACTTTATATGGGACACCGCCACAGCACGGCCTGACAAACGGTGTGTCGGCACAGGCCCGGGATCCGAACCCAGGCCACCAGCAATGGAGCACACGCACTTAACCGCTACGCCACGGGGCCAGCCCCAAGGTTTTTGTTTTTTAAAGTAAGGGAATGATAGGGCCGGCTCCGTGGCTTAGCGGTTAAGTGTGCGCGCTCTGATGCTGGCGGCCCGGGTTCGGATCCCGGGAGCGCCCCGAGGCACCACTTCTCCGTCCAACGTGAGGCCGAGTCCCACGTACAGCAACTAGAAGGATGTGAACCTATGACATACAGCTATCTACTGGGGCTTTGGGGGGAAAAAACTGAATAAATAAAATCTTTAAAAAAAAAAAAATAAAAAAAAATAAAGTAAGGGAATGATAAATACATAATTCAAGGACACTGGTTACCTCAGAAAGGGAGGAGGAAAGATGGGAAAGGGTGGAGTACAGACAGGTGCACAAGTACTAGGAATGGCCTGATTTTTATGCTGGCTGGTGTTCATTTTACTATCACTTATAACATGTATATTATATACATATTCATATATATCTCTCTCTCTCTCTCAAATATTACATCATAAAAAATAAAATTTAAATGGGGAGAAAATCCTTTCCCCATCTCCCAGCTCCTTCCTTCAATATTTAAACGTTCCCAGGTCCCTCCTCCAGCTTCACCCTCCTCTTCTGGATCTGTCCTCTCCTCCCCTCACAGTCAAGCACCTTAAAAATCAGCACCTTAAATCGACTTCCTCAGCTCCCTCACCACTAAGTTATCTTCACACAGTGCAGTCTGGCTTCTGCTTCCACCCTTCCACCAACACGGATCATCAAAGCTCAGACACAGCCTCTTTTTTGTTGCCACATTCAACACTTCATATCCTTTCTTGGTTAACAAGCACCAAGGCACCGCTTGTCGAGCCATGCTGTGGCAGAGTCCCATATAAAGCAGAGGAAGAGGGGCACGGATGTTAGCTCAAGGCCAGTCTTCCTCAGCAAAAGAGGAGGATTGGCAACAGATGTTAGCTCAGGGCTGATCTTCCTCACAAAAAGAAAAGAAAAAAAAATACACGAAGTGTTATTTGCCTCTTTCACTGTGTTGACATCTGCATTGATGGTGCAAAAGCAACTGAGTGAACTGCCAGCACCTTAGCAAGAATGACGGCTGTGCAGCAAAGTGTGCTAGTGGTCGTGGTGTCCTTCACCACCACACACTTAATTTAAAAAAGGCCAGTTCCACTTAAGAATGTCCTTGATGCAGTAAAATCATTAACTGTATTAAATCTCAACCCTTAAGTACATGTCTTTTGAATATTCTATGTGATGAAATAAGATGTATGCAGAAAGCATTTCTGCAATGTTTTCAAGAAAAGCACTGCATCGTGAGCTGAATGAGCCACTTCATCCATGAAATATCAATTTTACTTGAAAGAATGCCTGACAGACCAAACTATGGTTATTCAGACTTGGATATTTGTCAGACATTTTCTCAAAAATGAATGAAATGAGCCTGTCGTTTCAAGGAAAACAGCTGACACTATTTGTGGCCAATCATAAAATCTGAGCTTTCAAGCAAAAATCACAAGTTTGGAAGACTTTTATCCATCACTGTGGGCTTGAAAGCTTTGCCACATTTAAAGACTTTTATGATGAGATCAGTGGTGACAGCAACAAATGTGATTTTCTTTATATTGAATAACGAAAGGTGTATCAGAAGGATCTGCCTAACTCAGTATTGTTTGACCAATTATTTTACAAATGACTAATGTGTGATGTTACAAAATCATGTATGGGTACAAGATTCATTCAGAGTACAAGACAGAAAATGGATTTTAATTTAACGGCATAGGAAAAATTCATTGACATCGTTTCAGATTCTACATTGCCCAACTAACCACCAAGAAACTATTACTTGTCATGGTTTTATGTAGTATCAAAGAAGAATATCCACAACTATTTGAAAAAGCTATTAAAATATTTTCTTCATATACTTCAATCAAAATAATCTATCACCATAGCTTGAACACAGAAGCAGATATGAGACTCCAGCTGTCTTCTATTATCCAAACATTAAGAAGAATCACAAAACAATGCTACTCACTATTTTTGTTTTGGAAAATAGTTTTCATTTAAAAATTTGCTGTTGATCTTAACTTGTAATCAGTTAATTATATAAATTCCCTATGACTCAGAAATTCCTTTCCTACATGTATATACAAAAGAATACGTGAATGTGTGCTCCAACAGCATCATTAATAACAGTGAAATCTGGAAACAACTAAAACATAGTATATTAAAAAAGGTGAATAATATACAGTAATGAAAAGAAACTACAACATATGAATCTCAAACATAATGTTGAACAAAATAAATCAGACACAAAATAATGTGTACTGTATGATTTTTTGTGTGTGTGTGTGTGAGGAAGATTAGCCCTGAGCTAACATCTGTTGCCAATGCTCCTCTTTTTGCTGAGGAAGATTGGCCCTGGGCTAACATCCGTGCCCATCTTCCCCTACTTCATATTTGGGACACTTCCCACAGCATGGCTTGATAAGCCATGCACAGGTCCACGCCAGGATCCGAACCTGTGAACCCCGGGCTGCCAAAGCAGAGTGTGCAAACTCAACCACTACACCACTGGGCTGGCCCCTGTATGATATTTTTATGAAGTTCAAAACAGCAGGAGAACTGGATGACAATGTTTAGGGATAGAGGTGTAGGTGCTATAACCCATTAAGATGAGCGGCACAGGGGCTGGCCCCATGGCCGAGTGGTTAAAGGTTTGGCGTGCTCTGCTTTGGTGGCTCAGGTTCGCAGGTTCAGATCCCAGGTGCAGACCTATACCACTTGTCAGCCATGCCATGGCAGGGTCCCACATACAAAGTAGAGGAACACTGGCACAGATGTTAGCTCAGGGCTAATCTTCCTCAAGCAAAAAGAGGAAGACTGGCAATGGATGTTAGCTCAGAGTGAATCTTCCTCAAGGGAAGGGAAAAAAAAAAAAGAAGAGCAGGCAAGTGGGTGCCATGAATATCAGGAGAGCGTAAACTCTGTGGATAAGGCTAAGGACCGGGAGGGGCACAAGACAGATCTGGGTTAAGGGCAAGGCTTGACTTGTGACATGTGTGGTAGCAGAAATAAACCCAAATAGATAGGCAATGACGGTAAGTGACCAAGATTAATTTCACCTTTAAGAAGTAGACTCTCAAACAAGACCAAATTAAGTCTACCTCTATGCTGACTGCACAAGACCACCCAAAACATGCTAACACCAAGAGACTGAAAATAAGAGGATATGAAAAGGTGAGGAAGAAAGGAAGGAGGGTGGATGCTCATGTAGCCATATAAACAGCAAACAAAACAGCAGTTTAGGAGAAAGGGGCAACCACAGATAGCTTCAGTGCAATCAAAGGAACAATGCACCAAGATTTCATCACTTTAACCTGCTATTCACCCTTCAGAGCCTTAAAAGACGTAAAGCAAAAATGGAAATATTTATAAGGAAAAGAGGACAAACATGCACGCACAGTAGGAGATTTTAACTGATTTTACTCAGAAACTGACAGATTAAGCACACAAAACATTAATAACAACACAGAAGGATTTAAGAACATAATTAATGAGGGGTTGATCTAATGGGCGTACACAGAGTCCTCTGAATCCTGAGAAAACATTTTCAAGCACACATGGAACATTCAGAAAAATTTAACCATGTATAATTGATTGATAAGGAATCCTAATAATATAGACCACGATCTCCAACTATAAGAGCATTAAATTAAAAGTCAATACGATTAAAGGTAATCTAAGAGATATATGTTTGGATATTTAGAAATACTTCTAAACAATTCATGGTTGAAAACAAAAATAATGAAAATTAGATAATACTTAAAATTGAGCCAATATAACTAACATTTCAAAATCTAGAGCAGTAATTAGAGGATTCTAGCATATATCAGAACAGAATAATAAAAACTGATGGGTAAGAGCCCAACTTAGGAAGGCAGAAGAGTAACCATAGAGAAAGCAGAAAAAACTAGAGCTGTGGTCGCAATCAGCAGTACTGTGTGATGAAGCCCTAGTGGCTCCTTGCAGGCCGCCTGGCAATGGTGGAACAGGGCTGTCTCCCTTCCTTCCCCCAAGCAAGCAGGCTGAGCAACGCTCAGGTTCCAGCAAGGTCACCAGGTGAGATCAGCACAGGAATGCAGCTGCCTGAAGCAGCTGGCACCCAAGCTCAGGATACCCAGACACCTGTTAGCAGCCCTCAGAAGAGACCTAGAAAATGGAGAGCACCCCACACTGACATGCACCCCACCTCGCCATGGCATCTGTACCCCTCTTCCAAAGACAAGAAACTGGGAGAACCACATGTCTCAACTTACTGACAGATGCCTGTAACTCAGGACACTGTGGTGTTTGTCATCATCACCTTCCAATACACAGAACAGAACAGAACATCTCTGGGGGAATAGACAAGAATCTGCCAACAGTGGAAGCCTCTGGGAAGATAAAGAGGATGGTGAGGAGACAAGTTAGAGGGAGACCAATGTCGCACAGGGAGACCAATGTCGCACAGTTCTTGTTTGCGCCTTTAAACTTTTATCATATGTACCACAGCATTAACTAATCAAATATGTACCACACACACAGATAAAACAGCATAATTAATGAAACAAAGTGAAAAGACAGATATTTTAAAGATTAAAAAGCTCTTCTTTGAAAAGGCAAAATTGACAGACTTCTAGCAAAAGTGGCTAAAAAAAAGAAAGAAAAAGCACAAATACAATAAAAAGAGTTGTATTCTACAGATATGGTAGGAGTTGAAAAGAGACCTATGCACAACTTCATACCAATAACTCTGACAATTTCTAAGAATATAATTTACCAAAACTAACTTAAAAAGAAATGGAAAACCTTTTATTCATTAAAGAAACTGAACCAGAAGTTTAAAATTTACCCAGAGACAAGCATGGCTAAGGAAGCAGGAGGAGACTGTGACAGCTGGAAGGGAGGGTAAGGTCAAAGGCAGGTTATTTGAAAAATGGACAATTCTAGAGCATCTGCATACTCCTGGGCATGAGCCAGGACAGAAGAAAAGATTTGTGATGCATAAGAGGAAAAGAATAACCAAAGCAACAAAGCCTTGGAGAGGATGAAAAGAGATGGCACCTGAAAGGCCCAGTGAGGCTGGCCTCTCTCGGCTGTGGGGTGGGAAATGGGAAAGGGTCTGAGTATCAGCTTTGAGCTTCTCCCTGAAGTGTGATGGTCAATAGCTGAGCTGAGCAGGAAAAAGAGGGTGTGGGGGGTTTGGGAAGAGAGAAGGAAAAGTTTGTGCCATCTCGGGGTTCAGTAACAAAGCCAGAACCAAGACCCTAAACGCCCATCCACAGCCTAGAACCACAACGACAGGGGGAAGCATTAAGCTGAGGCCGGCGGTTTTTTCCAGTAATCTGTATTCTACAGGTGGAGGGAGGGGGTAGCGTCGAACCAGGTCCCAGGCAAAGGAGTTAGGGGGTTTTGCAAGGGAGCAATGACAAGGCTGAGTCACAGAACTCAGGCCATTCTAGGAGAACAGTCAGGTCAGAGGGACCCGACAGTGGGAAAGCGATGGAGGAGGTCAAAGAACTATGACAACGGAGGACACTCAGGCAAGTGAACTAGAAAGATAGACAGTGGTCAAGCTAAATGTTTGAAATGAAGACTTCTTAGGTGTCTGGGCATGACAAAGTCTAGGAATGGAAGAAGAGGTCTCTGGAGAAATCTACAACATGGAACTGTGAGGCAGGGTGTTAGGAGAAACTTCCACCGATATTCTACCACGACTTCTGATAACAGAATGCTTATCTAGAAGAGAGCAATTCAGTTCCACTTCGACTTACAGTGACTGAGAGCTCTTACTCTGCTGATGAGAAACAATGGGACCATCTACAAACTCCTAACTCTGGGCCCACCAGAGAGCTGAAGTGACCAGATGAGCTAGACAAGTGCAATGAGCTCCTCTGAGCACATGTGTTGTTTCACCTTTGGGGGAGGAAGGCAGAAAGAGATCACAAAAGTGGGTCAAGAAAACAGCTAAACTTGCAATGAATTCTTAGAGGTTGAGTGTGGCCAGTGTGACCCTGCTGGGCACAACACCTCTGAGAGGAAGCAGACGCCTTCACCGCTGGGATGGCAGGCACCCTCCACCAGGGCCCCAGTCCTGATCCACCAAGAGGAGGGGACCAACCCCTCCAATCCTGAGAGAAAGGCCCCGGACCTGCACAGACACAGGCACAAGTCAGCCACCATGAGGAGGGGCCGTGGGGGCGGTCTGTCCCACCCAAGATCCCTACAGATACAAGCAGAGTCTGGCTGCCATGGGGTAGGGGCAGGATCACTGGGAAAGCTGCACCCGACGCCCTAGACACAGGGTTGCCCAAGATCTCCTGGACAGGGAACCAAGAAAGTGCCACGGTGGGACGGTGGGAGGCTTGTGCTGAGGAGGAAGTAACGACGTCCCACTACCACACCAAGAGGGCCAGAGTGTGAAGAGACCCCTCCCCAGCCCACACAAGCACCAGGACACAGAACACACTGCTAGAGAGATGAGTCTGTGGGGCAACGAGAGCAAAGCCAGGCCAGCTCCAGTGCTGACCAGACTGACCCGACCTCACAGGCACATAGGAAGGTGACCACTTCTGGGTAAACGCATCCACCTCAGCCCTGTGGTCTCCTACACGCACCGTCTGGCATTCTACCAAACAGTATGAGAGAAACAGAAAGCAAGAATCAACAACACTTAAGGAAGAAATAACACTAATTCTATACAAACTCTTCCAGAAAAGAGAAGAAGCAGGAACCCATCTCAACTCATTTTCTGAGCCCCTAAAAGACATTAAAGGCAAGAAGACTACAGGCAGACATCCTTATGAGCACAGACAAAAAATCCTTAACCAAACACTAGCAAATCACTCCAGCAACACGTAAAAAGGATCCCTACACAAAGACTTGTACAAGAACATTCACAGCAGCTTTACACAAAATAATTCAAATATGGAAACAACTCAAACGTCCATCAATGGTGAATGGATAAACAAACTGTGGTATATCTCTACAATTTATTCAGCAATAAAAAGGAACAAATTACTGATGCATGACTCTCAAAAGCACTATGCCAAGTTAAAGAAGTCTATGTGACACTGGAAAAAGTAAAGCCGTGGGACAAAAATTCAGGTCAGTGGTTACCAAGGGCTGCGGGGAGGGGAAGGGTACTGCCTACCAAGGTGAACAAGGGAACTTTTGCGCGTGATAGGAATGTTCTATATCTTAATAACTGTGGTAGTGGTGGTTATACACTGTATACATCTGTAAAAACTCACTGAACTATACAGACGTTAAAAAGATGAATTTTACTGGATGTAAATTATATCTCACTTTTTTAAAAAGGCCAGCAATTTTAACCAGCTTGAACAAAGAGGCCAACTCTACAAAAGTAACGGAAGGTCTAAGTCTACAAACAAAGGTCAACGTTACACCTCTGTGGTCCCTTGGGTCACCGTTTTTATGAGGAGAGAAAGCCTCATTTGACAATCTGTTATCCAGGACAAACTGGGAGTTAGCCAATGAGACCCCTCCTGATAAGACTAATGATGGGAAATGACAGGTACTTCCACCTGCCTCCAAAACCAGGAGGAACAACAGCAACCCTTTCCCAAAGGCACAGTCAGGCTAAACCAGAAGAGCAGGACTGGAAATAGAACATAGTAAAGTTTAGGAGCAAAGAGAGCGCTTTACCCTGGGGGAAAACTTAAGAATGCTGACTCCAACTGAACAGGGAACAAATGAATATCAGTAATACTAAATAGCTTTCCATTAAAAAAATGGGAAAAAGAGGGGCCGGCCCAGTGGTGTAGTGGTTAAGTTCGCGCACCCTGCTTCGGTGGCCTGCGGTGTGCGGGTTTGGATCCCGGGCGTGGACCTACACATTGCTCATCAAGCCATGCTGTGGCAGTGACCCATAAAAGATAGAGGAAGACTGGCACAGATGTTAGCTCAGGGACAATCTTCCTCAAGCAAAAATAGGAAGATTGGCAACAGATGTTAGTCAGGGCCACTATTCCTCACCAAAAAAAAAAAAAAAAAAAAGGGAAAAAGACCAAATACTTTAAGTGGACAAAGAAAGGAACTAAAAGTAAAATAATAAAATGATAAAAGCAAACATATCTGAGGGTGAAAAAACTTCAGATGGACTATGCCATCATTTTAATCCCTAAGGATGGGGTTCCAAGGTCTTTGCTCATTCATTTACTTATTCATTAATGCAAATATTTTGCATACCTAAAATATGCCAGGCTAGGCACTGCTCTTGGTAAGAAAATACGCAAAAACAGCCGCCCTCGTGGAATTTTATTACAGTGAAGAAGAAGAAGAAAGACAAACAAAATGAATAAGCACAATACATGATGTATTTCTTTTTTTTTTTTTTAAAGATTTTATTTATTTATTTTTTCCCCCCAAAGCCCCAGTAGATAGTTGTGTGTCACAGCTGCACATCCTTCTAGTTGCTGTATGTGGGACGCGGCCTCAGCATGGCCAGAGAAGCAGCACGTCGGTGCGAGCCCGGGATCCGAACCCGGGTCGCCAGCAGTGGAGCGCGCTCACTTAACCACCAAGCCACGGGGCCGGCCCTACATGATGTATTTCAAAGAAGTGTTAAGGAGGAGAATACAGCAGGAAAATGGGGCATGTGGGAGGAGGCTGAGTGAGAAATCAGTTTCTCTTCTGACAAACAATGAGATTTTGAGGTTTAGCTATTCAAGCACCACTACAGAAACTGGCACGTGAGACGGGGTGCTACCTTCAAGGAAACCCTAAAACAGAAGTCACGGGCTTAGCAGCAGGCAGCAAGGAGACAGATGAGACCCAGAAAGGCAAAGAAGGCTTATGCCATGCAGCAGCAAAACGTTCACCAAACTGTCACGGGGACTAACCTGGAAAGCAGTCCCAGGTCAGAAAACAGAACATGGTAGTGGATGCTGGTGTTAGCAGCCGCATGGAGCAAGGTATCAGAAGAAAGACAACGGCTCAGAAAACAACCAGCCGCTTGCAAGCAGAAATCAAAGGAAGAGAAGAGCCCCAGAATGTGGGGACTCAAATGGTTGCAAAAGCCAACTCCTTCTAGAACCCAAGAGCAGATATGAAAGCCTTTTCAGAACCAGGGGAAATTTATGTAATGTTATAAACCAATGTTACCTCAATGAAAAAAAAAAGACCAAAAAAAAAAAAGAGCCAGGGCCCAGTAAGACAGTCTAGGCCAAAAATCAGATTAAGGCTGTGGCCTTCCCAAGCAAGCTTGATGGCCTCAAGAATGCCTCCAATCAGCTGAGGCATGAAATCAAGGAAAAAAGGGGGGGGGAACCCAGACTTGTGAATTGCATCTGGGAAAGAATTTCAGGTGAGTTACCAGCACATGGAATTGTCTAAAACTAAACACATATAAAAAGCCTTCTAGCTTTTCAGCAAACTGCATCGCCACAGAAATCCTGAGACCAGACTAAAAAAGCCCAAACACTTTGGGTCCCCGAAGCTTGCTGATCAAGTCGTCCCCTACTACCTAATGCAGGTGTGGCCAGGAAGACCAGGAGGAAGGCCCCAGTGGGTGGAGCAAGGGGCCTGAAGATGGCGCAGGAAGGAGTTCCTTCCAGAAAGCAGACCCAAATTAATTAATTCACTGCCCAATTAGTTCCATAAACCCCGGGGTAAGTAAGCGGATGAGCCCGTGCTCTCCGTGCTGGGTACTCACCGCTGGCTGGTCGAGGCTGCCATGCCTCTCCTCCTTCTCCACAGTCCGCCGGCAGTCCGGGCATACCCACAGTGGCAAGTGCAGCATGCTGTTGCCCTTGGAAGCCATAGAAAGAGCCAATTTGCTCGCAGTCTTAATTCCACTCTCTAAGAATGAAGAATCTTTCCGCTCGCTTCTGCACAGAAGACAATAATCCCCAGCGGGGTAGGGTGGTGTTCTATGATTCATGCCAAAATTAAAAGGAGTCTGGAATAGAAAAAAAAATTCTGTTTTCAAAACATGATGCGCAAAGCCAAGATCATTAAAAAATATTGTATGTAGTTTTAAAACTACAATGCACATGTATATTTACAGAGAAACAAATAGGGAATTTTCTGAATAAACTGTATCCAGTGTTCTAGAAACTCATAATATTTCAAATAAAATAGTAATGCCATAAAGAATATCTTAGTAGGAGTTAGAAAATTGTCCAATTAACCCCTTCACCTAGACTTCTGTATTACTTCTCCCTACCTGCTGTAAAGTATCAGTCTCAATTTTTAGACTGAGCATGTGCCATCAACAAAGTTTAAAGCTACTATTCTAGAGACATCTGCACAGTAGGACTCAGGCCCAAGGCAGCAACTCTGGCTTAAGTGCACCTGCAGATCCTAACCACCTCTGAGGTGGGCTGTCCAAGTTCTAGAGTCTAGATAAACATCTGGGAGCCTGATGGCAGCCATACATCCAAGACCTAGCCTCCCCTCCAGCTCAGCAGCAATTATACTGAATTAATCTCCAGCTAACCAATTTCACCATCCACTTTTTCAAATAGGTCCTAAACTGCAGGGTGAGGGTGGGGGTGGGAGCCTCAGAGGTAGGAGGAAGAGGCAAGATTATTATCCAAGGTCCTCTCCAAAAGATGATCAACCAACCTATCAGAAAAGTAAAATTAGCCTTAAAAACACAAAAACAGGCTCCCAGATTTAAAACAGGCCTAAAGTCACACGGTCAGCAAGCAGGGGCCAAGATTTTAACCCAAATCAGGATGAGCTCAAGATGGATCATCTGCACTTAGAGGAACTATCCTGCAAATCCTGAAGAGAGGTTTGAGAGAGGCACACCTGGGCAACAGGTGAGCAGGGAAGCCAGGCATGGCCTTCCAGAGGCAGGCACAGCTCCGCCAAGGTTCCAAGCTAGCACACACGTGGGATTGAGTTGACAGAAACCCCCCAGGCCTCTCTCACCATCTGGAACGCCCCTGCTGAGATACACAACAGGTAGGAAGGCGGACCAGGACCTGTGCCAAGGCTATTCTGGCTGGAACTTCGGAGTATTTTACCAAGTCTCTAGTTCCACCCAGAGGTTCCTCCGATGCCCACCCAGCTCTGCCCAGCCAGCAGCCCAGCTCTTCCCTCAGCCCGTGGCTCTCTCCCTGGCCTCCTGCACTGAGGCTCACATAGGCCTTTGGCTGTGCTTCTTAACTGTGTGCATTTACACGACTGGCTCCACCGCTGACTGAGTGCTCTCAAACAGGCTGCAGGCTCCATCTCCAAAGCCTGGGATGGCCGGCAGGTATCAGGTGCTTAAAAAGGAGGGCTGAATGAATAAATGAATGAATGGGTGATTAAAAGAATGAATGACAGCACCACTAAGAGGCAAAAGACTTGCACGTATATTCTTACCTGCTTTTATAAACCAGTGATCAAAACTGCTGATACCTGTCACACCCACAGGGTTCCATGGATTTAACCAAACCCAGTTCATCAGTCATTTGAATGCATGGGGTGCAAGGGTGGAGAACTAAGTACTATCTCCCAGTGGCATTCTAGAAAGCTCCAGACTACTTCTCAAACCACAGAATACCATGGGAGTAGATGTCTTTCTCTCTCCCAACAGATCCAAGAAGTCTAAATTATGACAATTACAAAAATCATGCTGATTTAACCATATGTAAAGGCATCTCTTGTCCCTAGTCCTAGAAAACAGCCCCCATCACCGACAGAACTGCCACGGCCTTCAGACCTTTCCAGTCTACCTTTTTACCCCAAGAAGGAGATGCTGGACTCCAAGGTTACAAGGGTTCCCAAGCTGGAAATCATAATGTAAGAGCCAGAACTGACTTGAGAGCACCCAGTTCAGCTCCCCTTCGTCCATCCAGCCATCCATCCAGTATTTACTGGGAGCCCCCATTGCCAAGGCACTGGTCTGGGCACTGGGGACACAGTGGTGAATAAAACAAAGATCCCTGCCCTCAGGAAGCTAATATCCTTGTCAAAGACAAAGACAATAAATTCAGACAGATAAGTAAAAACTATAGAACGTTAGATAGTGGTAACTGAGAAGGAGAAAAACATGGAGCAGGAAAGAATGTCTGGGGATGGTGTCCTTCTATTTAGGGTGGCCAGCGAGGGCCTCCTTGAGGAGAAATACCTGGGGGAGGGGCATTCCTGAGAGCAAACACAAAGACCCTGCAGCAGGAAGCCAGAGTAGGAAACAGGAGGGAGGGAGCTGTGTATGGAGAACAGCTGAGATGGGAGAAAGGGAGGGAACAAGGTGGTCAGGGAGAAGCTCTCTGCAACTCAGGAGTGAGGCAGCAGTGAGGTCCACTGTGAAGGGAGAGCTGACAAAACTGCAAAGGAACCACATGTCAGGGGTAAGAGGAGGAGGAGGAGGGGCAAGGACAACTCCACAAACTTTGGACTGAGCATGTGGAAGAGCTCCAAGATGAGGAAGGCCTCTTTCATAAGATGTGAAATATACCTGCGCCGGCCCCATGGTGTAGCGGTTAAGTGCGCGTGCTCTGCTGCTGGCGGCCCGGGTTTGGATCCCGGGCACGCGCCGATGCACCGCTTGTCAGGCCATGCTGTGGTGGCGTCCCACATAAAGTAGAGGAAGATGGGCACAGATGTTAGCCCAGGGCCAGTCTTCCTCAGCAAAAAGAGGAGGACTGGCATGGATGTTACCTCAGGGCTGGTCTTCCTCACAAAAAAAAAAAAAAAAAAAGATTTGAAATATACCATATGCCAGGCAACCTTACAAGTTAGACAACAGGTCTGCAACAGCAAATAACACAAAGATTCCACTGGTTCCAGAGGGGCATTAGACAGGTAAGCACAGACACAACCACCTGACATCCAATGGCAGGAAGTACTACTCTATGAAGACAATCAAGTCGCCAAGGGAAGAGAGTGGGACTAGAAGAAGGACATCGTTTTAAAGGGAGCAAAGCTAAGCTGAGACCCAAATGCTAAGGAAAAAACAGTTGCATGAAGATCTGGGAGAAGAACACTGCAAGCAGAGGAATAGCAAGTGCAAATGTGGGCACGTCGAAGGGACAGGACAAAGGCGGAGGCTGAAGGTGCGGAGCAAGTGGGTAGGGAAGGCAGGGGCTGCTCATCCAGGCTGTGGGCACGGGAAGAGGCTGAAGGTTTCCCAGAAGGGGGTGGCATGACACAATTTTCAACTTAAAAAGAAACTTTCTTGTGTGAAAAATGAACTCTGGGGAGCTAACAATGTAAGTAAGGCTGTTCCAGGCAGTTCCAGGCACCGGCAGGAGCCATAAAGGAGCAGAGCAGTCAGACTTAGGGTTGTTGAAGGTAGAGCCACAGGACTCGCCAATGGACTCAAGGGAGCAATGAGGACGGGCCCAACCGCCTGGGCAGTGGGCATGCCAACAGAGATGCTGGACGCAGGTGGACAGGCTGGGGCGTGGCAAGAACCAAAAGTTTGCTTTGGATGTTGTGCATATGAAGTGCGTGTTAAACATCTAAACAACGCGGGGGTTGTTTGTTTTTCCACAAGTAAGACACTAGGGGAACAAGTTGCAATTGGATATATAATTTGGGATCACCAGTATATATGGTATGTAAAGCCATGGAGCTAGATGAGATGATCCACGGAGAGAGGGTAGACAACGTCCTGAACAAATGCTTGACTGACACTTGACCAATATGCTCAAGTATGAAGCTGGTCATCTCAAGGAGGCAAAACTCTCCTCTCTACACCTTTTCTGGACAAAGCAAATAACAGGTTACTACAAAACACACACATGCGCACACACTACCTGACTGAAATTCAAAGTAGCCAGATGCTAGCACCCCACCACGTGGTTACTCTCCTTACTATCGGTGATTAAATGAGGTACAAATATAAATTCCGTTGATTCTTTTAAAAACATTTTAAAGCTGTATTGAAGTATAACTGAGGTACAATAAGCTGAAAATATCTAGAGTCTGCAATTTGAAGTTTTGATGTATGTATACACCTGTGAAACCATCACGATAATCAAGATAATGAACATTACCATTACCCCCAAGTTTCTTGGTGCCCCTGTGTACCTACCTCTTTCTCCTTGCTCCCTTCTCCTCCAACCCTACCCCATTCACAGGCGACCGCTGGACTGAGTTGTCTCAACAGATTACCGTGCAATTTCTAGAAAAGTATATAAATGAGATCACACAACATATTCTCTTTTGTCTGGCTTCTTTTCCCTAGTATCATTATTTGGAGATGACTCCCATGTATGTATCAGGAGTTTGTTCCTTTTTGTTACTGAGTAGTATTTCATTGTGTGGGCAAGCCACAACCTGTTTATCCATTCTCCCATTTGGAGACATTCAAGTTGTCTCCAGTTTTGCGTTATTACAAATAATAGCTGCTATGAACATTCATGTTCAAATCTTGGTGTGGACATATGCTTTGGTTTCTCTTGCATAAATACCAAGCAATAGAATGACTGGATCATTTGGCAGGTATGGTAACTTAAAAAACTGCCGAACTTCTGCCAAAGAGCAGTGTTGGAGAGTTCCAGTTAATCCACATCCTCATCAATGGGGTGAGTCATTTCAATTGCATCTATTCTAATGAGTTGTATGGTACTATCTCACTGTGGTTTTCCCTAGTGATTAATTATGTTAAATAACTTTCACAGGCTTGTACAGTATCTTTTCAAATCTTTGGCCTGGCTCAAAGTTTATCAATTTTATTACTCTTAAAAGAATCAGCTTTTGGTTTCATGATTTTCCACATTTTAAAAAATTTTTGTTTCATTGATTTTTGCTTTTATGTTATGATTTCCTTTGTTTGGGTATAACTGGCTCTTTGGTTTTCTACTTTCTTAAGGTGCAAGCATAGGTCACTGAGCCTCTTCTCTTTCATAAAGAGGTGGTCAGTGCTATAAATTTCCCTAGAATGGCTACATTTTACAAATTTTGATATGTTGTGTTTTCATTCTACTTCAGTTCAAAATACTTTCTAATTTCCCTCTTGATTTCTTCTTTGACTCATGGGTTGTTTCAAGTGCGGTTTAGTTTCCTAATATTTGTAGTTTTCTAAATATCTTTCTGTTATTGGTTTCTAATATAATTCCACTGTAGTCAGAGAAGATACTTTGTACAATTTTAATTCTTCCAAACTTATCCAGACCTTTTTCATGGCCCATAATATGGCCTATTTTGGTAACTGTTCAATGTTTACTTAAAAGAATGTGCATGTATGCTGCTGTTGTTGAGTAGAGTGTTCTATAAATGTCGGTTAGGTCAAACTGGTTGACAGTGTCATTCAAGTCTTCTATGACCTTACTGATTTTCCATTTACTTGTTCTGTAAGTTACTGACAGAGGTATTAAAATCTTCAACCATAATTATGCATTTGTCAGTTTTTCCTTCAAGTTCTATCAGTTTTTCCTTCATATATTTTGAAGCTTTGTTGTTAAGTGCAAAAACGTACAGGATTATTACGTCCTCTTGATGAACTGACCCCTATATCACTATGAAATAACTCTCTTTACCCTTGGTAATATTCTTTGCTCGGGTATCTATTTGCCTGATACTAACATAGCCACTCCAGCTTTCTTTTCACTTACATAAGCAAGGCATATCCTTCCCTATGACTTTACTTTTAGCCTATTTGCATCCTTATATTTAAAGCAAGTTACCTGCAGAAAGCATATACTGGGTCTTGCTTTTTTTCCAATCTCACAATTTTCAAAAATTGGGATGTTTAGACCATTTACATTAAATACAATTACTGATATGGCTTGGTTAATTAAATCTCCCATCTTATTCTTTATTTTTCTATTGACCCATTTGTTTGTTGTTCCCTTTTTTCTCTTTTTAAAAAATTGAGTATTTTTTATGATTCTATTTTCTCTCTTTTGTTGGCTTGTGAGCTACACCTCTTTTCTTTTTGAAGTGGTTGCTTTAGTGCGTACCACGTGTACGTTTTAACTTATCAGAATCAGATATCAAATAAGACTTGATCACTAAACCTATAAGAATCTCACATTTCCCCTCTCCTGGCCTTTATGTTATTGTTGTCATACATTTTACTTCTACGTATAAGCCTCATAATTCATTGTTATCTTTGCTTTAAACAATTATGTATTAAAGCAATTTTTTAAAATATTTACAATTCCCAGGGCTCTTCATTTCCTTGTGTAGATTCAGATTTCCATTTGGTGTCATTTTCCTTCTGCCTGAGGACTTCCTTCTAACATTTCCTGTGATGAAGATTCGCTGGTCATGAATTCTTTCAGCTTTTTACGTCTGAAAAGTCTTTATCTCATCTTCATTTTTGAAATATATTTTTGCTGGTTTAGAATTCTAGGTTATGTTCTTTTTCCCTTTCAGTGCTTCAAAGCTTCCTTCTTTTATCTCCCGGCTTGCACTGTTTCCCATGAGAAGTCTGCTATTAGCCTTATCTTTGTTCAATGTATAATGTATCTTTTTTTTCTGACTGCATTTAAGTTTTCTTTTAATCATTGTTTACAGTAATATAATTATTATGCGGGTTAGTGTAGTTATCTTCATGTTTCTTGTGCCTGAGGCTTATTAAGCTTCTTGGATTTGTGGTTTATAGTTTTCATCAAATCTGGACATTTTCCAGACGTTATTCCTTCAAATATTTTTTCTTTCCCTATCCCCATTCTTTCTTTCAGAGACTCCAATTACACATATACATATAGTATGCCATTTGAAGTTGTCTCACAACTCACTGTTACTCTGTTGTTGTTTTTTTTAATTTCAGTCTTCTTCTCCCTTATGGTTCTTTTTGGGTATTTTCTACTGCTATCTCTTGAAGTTCATTAACCTTTTCTTCTGTGGTGTCAAATCTGTTACTAACCTTCATTTAATGTATTTTCCATCTCAGACACTGTAGTTTGCAACTCTAGATGTTCATTTGGGTTTTTGTATATTCTATGTTTCTTCTTAACAGGCTCATGCTTTCCTCTATCTTCTTGAACGTGCAAAATATAGCAATAACTGTGTTTAAAGTCCCCCTCTAATAATTCTATCATATGTGTCATTTCTGAGTCTGTTTCTACTTATTGATTTTGCTCCCCATTCTGGATTGTACTTGCTTGCTGCTTTCTTTGCAAGCCTGGTAATTTTCGACTAGATAGCAGACGCTGTGAATTTTACCCTGTTAGGTGCTGGGTATCTTTCTATTCCTTCCAATGTTTCTGAACTTGGTTGTGGGCCATGGTTAGGTTATTTGCGAAGAGTAGGGTCCTTTCAAGGCTTGCTTGTAAACTCTGGGAGGCAAGATCAGAACACCTTTAATCTTTCCCAATACTGAGGCAATTCCCTTGTGAGCACACTATCTTTTATTATTTATAAGATAAATATTAAAACATTATAAGATTTTCCCACTCTGGCTGGTGGGAAACACAAACTGTTTCAGGCCCTGTATGAGCTCCAAGGATTGTTCCACTACGCACTTCCAGGTTTCTTTCCCTGAGCTCAGAGAGTTTCCACACATATACGTGGTCATCAGTACCCAACAGAAAATTCAAGGGGAACCCTGTGTGCTTCTCCAGGGCTCTCTTCTCTTTGCAGCTCTCCCTTCTCTGGTACCCTACCCTGGAAATTCACTTTGGCCTTCCCAAATTCTCAACTCGGGGAAACTACCAGGCTCTGTTTGGGCTACTCCTCTTTCCTCCCCAAGCCACCGCCTGCAAACTCTCTCCAGGCAATAAGCTTGGCCAATCCTAGAGCTCACCTAGTTTATTTTCTGTCTCTCAGGTAGCACTGTCCTGGACTGCCTGCTGCCCAATGCTGGAAAACTGTTTTTTGACATATTCTGTCCTTCATTTAGTTGTTTAAGGCTGGAGGATAAATCCAGTCCAATTACATTGATATTTAAAAAAACGTACCAGAGTAAACATATTTAAACAAGTGTTGTCCCCCAAATCCTATACACACATAGATAGATAAAATATATTCATATAAATATATACAATGTATATATTTTAATGTCAGGGACTAAGGTAACCCAGAAATTTTCCATATGAGAATGTACATATTCCTAAGATGGTAATATTTCTGAAAACACTTGAGAATACCACTAACAACTGAATCCTATGAATATTTTACATCTATGATGTAAGATATTTTACCCTTTCTGAATAAACTAATTTTCTACACGCAGGTAAAAGTTGTCATTTGTGGCTAGCATGTGTGTAATAAGAGACACTAATCACAATATTCATTTTCTTGCCAGGCTTATACTCTAGTTTTAAAAGTAATTTCCAAAAAGAAATTCAAAATTCAAAATGAAAAACTCAGACTTACTATTTAAAGACTTTACAGGTAAACTTCTTATCAACAGGAAAAAAAACCATGGCATTTTAGGGCATAAAGACACTAAAAGCAACAGCTTTTCAGGTGACAGTGGCACATCTCAGATCATACAGCCCAGCGAAGGCTAAAGCCAGGTTGTCTGGTACACAACACACAAAATAAATGTGCCTGTTTTTGTGCCATTATCATCTTCTGCCCAGGACACTACACAATTATCTCACAATTCAGCCTGCAGGTCTGTCTGCTTTCCACATATCCTCTACCTCCTGTCAGGATGATCTTTCACACTGCACATGTGACCAGAACAGTCTCCTGCTTTGAACCCTTCAATAGTTCCCACTGCCTAAAAGCGTGACATACAAGGCCCTTGGTCACTTAGTCTCTGCATAATCACCCAGTTGAAACTCCTCACAATTCCACACCCCTGCCCCATTCAACTATGGGGCCTTAGTACAAGCCATTTCCCACCCTGAAACACCAATCTTCTCTTCCTTTACCAGGCAACTGTTAGGCATCCTTTCAAACCCCACTGTGGTACCATTCTTCTTCTGTCAATTGTGCTCTCCTCCAACTTGCTCCCCATCCCTCAACCAGTACAAGCGACCACATAGCTAATTACTCCAACTCCTGTACAACCTCTGTACTTTATACAGACTATCTTATACTTTTGCATGCCCTTTTCATTAGACACTCAACATTTTTTAAGTCCCATAAAGCATCCAGCATACAGCAGGCATCCAGTAAATGCTCACTAAAGGAACTGAAACAACTAATCCAAATCAGTAACTCACATTTTGTCTTCCCCACTTCAACCATAACTTTCCTTCCTTATTTTACACATGGTCTTTTATTAGCTACCTGTGCTGAAGTCCAGGGATGACTGCATGTGCAATCACTAAAATACCTACAATCTTTTCTGCTTTTCTTAACTCAGCTTTCCCAAAGCATATGCAAATTATTTGAGCAAGTGGCTTGGGAAATAATTAGCAACATTAATTATTAATAATTACTAACATTAAATTCCCTTTTAGCTGGTTATAAAAGAAATTGGTAACAGAATCATATTATGAGTTAGGTGCAAAATTACCTTTTAGTATTTAATGCTTTGTAATATATAATTTATGCAATCTTACAGAGTAAATATTTAGCAATTTATAGATTTCAAAGTTGTTCCTTGGAAATTCAATAAACATTAATTATTGATTCCACATTATTACCTTATTATAGCATCCTTTTTTATAGCTAATGTGAAAGTAAGTTTTCTTTAGGATTTACTTTTTTAATTTTTCTTTTTTTTTTTTTTTTATTTTTCCCCAAAGCCCCAGTAGATAGTCGTATGTCACAGATGCACATCCTTCTAACTGCTGTACGTGGGACGCGGCCTCAGCATGGCCGGAGAAGCGGTGCGTCGGTGCACGCCCAGGATCCGAACCCAGGCCGCCAGCAGCGGAGCGCACGCACTTAACCGCTAAGCCACGGGGCCGGCCCTAGGATTTACTTTTAACTTAAGTTTACATATTTAAAAAATAGAGAAAGCAAAAGAACGAAAGTAGACATTACCTTTCACCATACACAAAAATTAACTCAAAATGGATCAAAGACTTGAGGGTAAGACCCAAAACTATAAAACTCCTAGAAGAAAACATAGGCAGAATACTCTTTGACATCGGTCTTAGAGGGATCTTTTCAAATTCCATGTCTAACCAGACAAGGGAAACCAAAGAAAAATTAAACAAGTGGGACTTCATCAGACTAAAGAGCTTCTACAAGGCAAAAGAAACCAGGATCAAAATGAAAAGACAACCCACCAGCTGGGAGAAGATATTTGCAAATCATATATCCAACAAGGGGTTAATCTCCATAATATATAAAGAACTCACACAACTGAACAACAAAAAAACAAATAACCCGATCAAAAAACGGGCAGCGGATATGAAGAGACATTTTTCCAAGAAGATATACAGATGGTCAATAGGCACATGAAAAGATGTTCAACATCACTAATCATCAGGGAAATGCAAATCAAAACTACACTAAGATATCACCTTACACCCATGAGAATGGCTATAATCACAAGACAAAAAATAACAAATGTTGGAGAGGATGTGGAGAAAAGGGAACCCTCATTCACTGCTGGTGGGAATGCAAACTGGTGCAGCCTCTATGGAAAACAGTATGGAGACTCCTCAGAAAATTAAAAATAGAAATACCTTATGATCTAGCTATCCCACTTCTGGGTATTTATCCAAAGAACTTGAAATCAACAATCCAAAGAGGCTTATGCACCCCTATGTTCATTGTAGCATTATTCACTATAGCCAAGAAGCAACCCAAGTGCCCATTGATAGACGACTGGATAAAGAAGATATGCGCTACATATATATATCTACGTACACATACAATGGAATACTACTCAGCCATAAAAAAAGACAAAATTGTCCTATTTGCAACAACATGGATGCACCGGGAGGGTATTATGTTAAGTGAAATAAGCCAGACAGAGAAAGACAAACACTGTATGACTTCACTCATATGTGGAATATAAACTAACACACAGAGAGAACAGTTTGGTGGTTACCAGGGGGAAGGGAGTTGGGGGGTGGGCACAAGGGGTGAAGAGGCGCATTTATGTGGTGACTGACAAATAATAATGTACAACTGGAATCTCACAATGTTATAAACTATTATGACATCAATAAAAGAAATTTTATGAAAAAAAAAACAGAGAAAGCCTAAAGAAAATTACAACCATTTTTTCTTACTGCTGCAAGTTAACCTCCTGAATTGACGCAGTTATTAACGACAAGTGGTTCTATGGAAGTAAATAGGGTTGATGTGTGCATTAATGAAGGCATAGAAGTATTTGCTATCTGCCAGAACTACAGTTATATAAAATGGTTTTATGCATGTAACTGTTACTAATAATGTTTTCCAACACAAATGTAGTCATGTTTTAAGTCTAGTAAACAATGTAGTTACTGTTTGTTTTGATGCTACTTATCTGAAAGAAAATAAATGTCTAGGCAAGCCTCAGAACAAGTCAGGATACCAGGACAAATACCATACCATCTCATTTATACATGGAATCTAAAAAAACACAAGCTCAAAGATACAGAGAACAGATTGGCGGTTGCCAGAGATGGGGGGTGGGCAAAACGGGTGAAGGGAGTGAAAAGGTACAAACTTTCAGTTATAAAATAAATAAGCCACGGGGATAATATAGAGCTTGATGACTATAGTTAATACTGTACTGCATCTCTGAAAGTAGCTAAGGGAGTAGATCTTAAGTTCTCATCACAAGAAAAAAAAAATCTGTAACTATGTGAGGTGACAGATACTTACTCGACTTACTGTAGTGATTATTTTGCAATATATATCAATATCAAATCATTACATTGTACATCTGAAACTAATATAATGTTGTATGTCATTATACCTCAATAAAACAAAATTTGAAAAAAAGAGCAAAGTCAAAAGAAACCCAAACTAACAGAGGACTAGAGATGTATACCCAATTTGGTAGCTACTGGTCACATGTGGCTATTAAGTACTTGAAATGTGGCAAGTCCAAACCAAGATATGCCAAAGTATAAAATACACAACTGATTTCAAAGACTTAGTATGAAAAAAGGTATGCAAATATCTCAGTAATAATTTTTATATTGACTCTATGTTGAAATAATATCGTGGGGCCGGCCCCGTGGCTTAGCGGTTAAGTGCGCGCGCTCCGCTGCTGGCAGCCCCGGTTAGGATCCCAGGCGCGCACCGATGCACTGCTTGTCCGGCCATGCTGAGGCCGCGTCCCACCTACAGCAACTAGAAGGATGTGCAGCTATGACATACAACTATCTACTGGGGCTTTGAGGGAAAATAAATAAATAAATAAAACTATAAAAAATAATAATAATATTGTGGCTACTTGGGGTTAAGTAAAAGCCATTAGTAAAATTGGTTTTACCTGTTTCTTTTTACTTTTACAATATGGTTACTTAAAATTTTACAATTACATATGTGGTTTATATTCCATTTCTACTGGGCAGTACTGGGCTAGAGTATCACTATTTCTCCCTTTTCCCATCTTCTATGAGTGCAAATAAAGAACACAATATCCAACAGTGGGCAGAAGAAAAGGAAGCCACAAGGAATAACTAATTTACAAACAGAAAAAAGAAGAGCTAGAAAATCAGAAGTTGACTACAACTGACAATAGCTCTATATATTATGTCTAATTATTTTAAACCCAGAAGTCTTTTAACACAGAAATTTAAAACTTCTGTAAAGCAGAAACAGTTTTTTTTAATACCAAACTTAGACAAAATATCTGCAACACAGAGGTAATAGGCTAATTTCCTAAACACATACAGCAGCATCTCATCATCTCAATAGCCCTATATGGTTAGTGCAATTATCATCCTCATTTCATTGAAGTAGGAAACTAAGGCGTGGAGTTTAAGAAACTCGTCTCAGCTAGTAAATATCAGGGCAAGGATTCAAACCCAGGCAAGCTGGCTTCAGACCACTGGAGGATGTGCTGGGGTCACTTTCTGGGTGAGGCAGCTTCTTGGATGTAGGCAACCTTCCCAGAAAGAATGCAGCTATGAGCACTAAGGCTCACGTCAGCTGGGGCATGGATACCCCAGCCAGGTAAGGGAGGCTGACCCTAGGTCAGGCACCAAAGTCAAAATACACTTACTAGAGAAGATCAACAAAGCCAAAAGTTGCTTCTTTGAAAAGACCAATAAAAATGGATACATACTGTACTCATTAAGGAAGAAAGGGAGACAGTACATAAAACAAAGCCCAAAAATGACAAAGACATCATTACAGATCAAATAGTCACTTAAAATAATAATAAGGATATTATCAACATCTTTAGGTCAAACTTTAGGTGAAAGCTTGATGAAGTGCTCAAAGAATTCCTAGCAAATACAACTCACCAAAATGGATAAACAGAAACTAGAACAATATTATAGTTATTAAATAAACTCAACCAAATGTAACTCCAAGCCTAGATGGCTTCTAACAAAAATTTAATAAGAAATAAATCTAATTTTAGACAAACTCTTCCAGATAATAGAAAAAAGTACAAAAAATTAGCCATAATCTGTATATTGATCCAACAAAGAGAAAGGAAAATTCCAAGTTACTCTCACTCATGAAAATATATGCAAAAAATCCCAAATGAATTTATGAGCAAACCAAATCCAGCAATATATATTACTGAAAAGAATATCACTAGGACCAAGTGGGTTTACCCAAGAATGGAACGTTAGTTTAGCACTGAACTAATTTTCTAATTACTTTATCACATTATAGAATGAAAGACAAGTACCATGTAACTAAATAGATGTAGGAAAGGCTTTTGATAAATCGACCATCCATTCACTAATAAAAGCATTCTTAGTAAACCAGGAATATAAGATAACTTTCTTAAACTGATAAAGGCCATCTAAAAAAACCCCTATTAACAAGAAGCATACTTAAAGATGAAACAGTGAAAAGTCTTCTCTTTGAGATCAAGAATGAGATGAAGGTATCTGCAACCATCATTTCTATTCAACATTATACTCGAGATCTCAGTCAGTATAATAGGGAAAGAAAAAGAAATAAAAGAACTAATGATTAGAAAGGGAAAAAAGAACTGTCATTATTTGTACATGATATGATTGTACACATAGAAATTCCTAAAGGATGTAAAGACAAATAAGGAGAATTAATATTTTAGAAAAGTTGAAAAATACAAAAATTAAAAAATCTATTATATTCCCATATACCAACAAAAATAAAAAAAAAATTAAGGTACCACTTATTATAACATGCAAAAAAGAAAAATCTAGTACTGCCCCTGCCCCTTGGAAACGTTGGTTGGTGTGAGTCAGTGGTGCGTGGGGGGGGAGGACAATCTCCATAAGCATGGGTAGCATGAGTCAGTGGCACCAGGGCTGAGCAGGTAGCTGGCAGTTAGGATTGGTTACACACAGGAGGACTGAGTAAATACGTAAACATGTTGAAGATAATGTAGCCCGATTTCTCACTGTAGGAGAAGAGAGGTAGGAATACAGAAAGGAGGAAGGTCATAATAAACTCCAAATGGTGGACTGGAATTGAAAGGATTCAGCACGAACTCCTGGTTTTAATAGATTAAAAAATCCGATATAGGTGTGTCAGTGTATACACACATACATCTACTTCCTAGCTCCATCAGCTGTAAGAACATCTAGCACTCAAAGGTTAATTTGTGAATATCATTGTCCATTAAAAGGAACGAGGGCTTCTTGAAATAACGGCTGATTTCAGGGCTTTGGCAGAGAAAATTCAAGATGAGAACAGAACTTCTGCTACCATAAAGGAAGGAAATACTCAAAGAATGATGAAGACATGTCAAAAGGATTCAGCAGCCAGCCTGACGGGGCTCCCAGCGGCTAAATTTGATACACTGCATAAAACAGAAATCCATAAGTCTGTATTGATATAAACGATATACAAATAAAAAGGAAGAAAGGAAAGCTTTAGTTTACTGCAGAATGTCAATAAACGCAGAAGGAATGATGGAATTAGAAAATCACCATTTGGCTATCATAGAACTAAAGGATTCAACAAGAATCATGAATGAATGCCAAAAGTAGAAGAAGAATGTTCGATGAGAAACAGGACATTTACGATGATCTCAAAGTGTTTCCCTACAAAAGACATATTAATTAATTATTATGAATTAGTACAAAATTCTTATTAACTTTACAGTAAAGAAACTAGTCAGACATCACCTTAACCACACACTACGAGTTATCACCACCTATAATGGAACAAATCAACATCACAAACTCCTGAGATGATGCGCTGCAAAGAATACAGCATCACTCGTGGAATTCCTGCGAAACAGCAAAACTTGAGTCTAATCATGAGGAAACATCAGATATACCCAAACTGAGGATCATTCTGTAAAGTGTGTGGCCTCTTCTCATAAAAAAGGTCAAGGTCATGAAGGATGAGAAAAGAAGGAAAAATTCTTTCAGATTTAAAGGAAAACAAAGGGCCGGCCCCGTGGCTTAGCGGTTGGGTGCGCGTGCTCCGCTGCTGGCGGCCCGGGTTTGGATCCCGGGTGTGCACCGACGCACCGCTTCTCCGGCCATGCTGAGGCCGTGTCCCACATACAGCAACTAGAATGAGGTGCAGCTATGACATACAACAATCTACTAGGGCTTTTGGGGGGGGGTAATAAATAAAATAAAATCTTTAAAAAATAAATAAATAAAATAAAGGAAAACAAAAAATATGGCAACTAAATGCAATGAGTAATCTTAGAACTTATTCTGGACCATAAAGAAAAGGAGAGAAGGAAAGTTCTTTTGTTTGTTTTTGTTATTCAGGACATTTTTGGGACAAATGGCGAAATTTGAATAGAATCTGTGAATGAGATGCTAATATTATAATAATGCTAATTTTCCGATTTCGATAAGTATATACGGAGAAGACTGTCCTTGTTTTTAGGAAATATTCATACCGAAGGGTAATGGGCATTACATTTGCAATTTGTCTTCAAATAGTTCAGGAAAAAAAATTATAAGGTAGGAGTGGGTGTGTGTGTTTGTGTGTGTGCGCAAGCACGTGTGTGGAGAGAGAGAGACACAGGAAGGGTGGGGAGGGAGAGAAAGAAACAGAGACAAAATGATAAGGCCAATGTGATAAGATGTCAAAAACTGGGAAATCTGGATCAGAGTATATAAAACTTTTGTACTATTTTTGCACTTTCTATAAATTTGAAATTATTTCTAAGTTAAACGATTTTAAAAGTTATCAAGTACCAAAGGATAAATCTAAAACAAGCGAGAAACTATAAATCTTTATTGAGAAAAGTAAGGATAGCCCCAAATAAATGGAAATACCATGGTCACAGATGACAAACTCAAGTTTACAGAGAAAACTATAAATTTTTATTGAGAAAAATAAAGATATCTCAAATAAATGGAGAAAAATTTCATAGATGGAAAACCCCAAGTGCCAAAGTCAACATTCCTCAAATTGATGTATACAGTCAATGCAATCTGAATAAAAATCCAAACAAATTTTTATGTAGGAACTGAGAAACAAGAGTCTAAAATTTATATGAAAATACAAAGGACCAAAAATAACCAAAACATTCTTGAAGAACAAGCAGGACTACTAAGACTTATTAAATATCTGTAGTAATTGAAAGAGTGTGATACTGGCTCAAGAATAGACAAATAGACAATGGAACAATATAGAACCAAGGTATATACGGACTCTAAATTTATAACAGCAATGGCGTTCCACAGCACTGTGCAAAGAACAGTCTTTTTAATTAATGACGCTGGGACAACTAGGTATCCAAAAAGGGGAAAAATGAAATTAAAACTCCTACCTCACACCATACCAAAAATCAATTTCAGAATTATAGACCTATATGTGAAAGATAATATTGATATCTTCATGATCTCAGATGAAGGAAAACATTTTTAAGGAAGACATCAACAGCACTAAAGCATAAAGGAAAAGACCAATAAATTCAACTATTTGAAATTAAAACTTCTATTCAAAAGACAACATTAAGAAAGTGAAAAAGCAAGAAAATAAGAAAAAGATATACAACTCCTTAGAAAAAAAATAGGCAAAAGATTTGAACAGGCTCTTCGTAAAAGAGGATACCCAAATGGTCAATTAATATATGAAAAGGTAATTTCACATGTAATCAGGAAATGTAAATTAAAATCACAATAAAATACCACCATAAACCAAGCAGAGCGGCTAAAATGAGAAACTGTGACAAAAGCATATTTAGGGAAAAACATGGAACAATGGGAACTCTCATGTACTGCTGGTGGAGTGGAAATAGGTATAACCATGCTGGGAAACAAGCATTATATTAAGACTTTGAAAACACACATATACTATGACCTAGTAATTTCTCTCCTAAATATATATCCTTCCTGATATTATGTCTTGTGTGCACCAAAATAAATGTACAAGATGATTCATACCAGCTCCAAACTGGAAATAACCCAGATAACTATCAGCTGTAGATTGGATAATAAATTGTGGTCTATTCATACAGTGAAATACTATTCAGCAATTAAAACAGACAAACTATAGCTAAGTTCAAAACAAATCTTAAAAATGTTGTTGAGTGGGGACCGGCCCCATGACTTAGTGGTTAAGTGTGCGCGCTCTGCTGCTGGCGGCCTGGGTTCGGATCCTGGGTGCGCACCAACGTACCGCTTCCCCGGCCATGCTGAGGCTGCGTCCCACATACAGCAACTAGAAGGATGTGCAACTCCGGCGTACAGCTATCTACTGGGGCTTTGGGGGAAAAAAGGAGGAGGATTGGCAATAGATGTTAGCTCAGAGCCGGTCTTCCTCAGCAAAAGGAGGAGGATTCGCATGGATGTTAGCTCAGGGCTGATCTTCCTCACAAAAAAAAAAATATATATTGTTGAGTGAAAGAAGCCATATACTAAAGACTGTATATAGTATGCTTCCATTTATATAAAATTCAAAAACAGGCAAACCAATGGGGCCGGCCCCGTGGCTTAGTGGTTAAGTGCGCATGCTCCGCTGCTGGCAGCCTGGGTTTGGATCCCGGGCGTGCACCGACCCACTGCTTCTCTGGCCATGCTGAGGCCGCGTCCCACATACAGCAATTAGAAGGACGTGCAGCAATGACATACAACTATCTACTGGGGCTTTGGGGGAATAAATAAATAAATAAATAAAATTTAAAAAAAATACATTTAAAAAAACAGGCAAACCTATAGTGTTTAGGAATGTATGTTTAGTGGTTACCTATAAAGGGAAAGGAAAGGAACTGTAGTCAGGATATAACCTTCAGTAGACTTTTGGAGTTCTGTTTCTTTTACCTGAATGTTGTTTATACCAGAGGTCAAATTAAAATAATTTGTCGAGATATACATTTATTTTATGCACTTGTATGGTATTTAACAATAAAAGTTTTGGAAAAAAATAAGTCTGACAAAGGAACAAGGTAATTCAATGGGGAAAGGAGAGGCTTCTCAATAAATGATACATAACTGGATATCCGTATGATGGGGGGGACACCTCCAACCTCACATCATATGTAAAAATTAACTTTAGGGGCCGGCCCTGTAGCCAAGTAGTTAAAGTTCTGTGCGCTCCACTTTGATGGCCTGGATTCATGGGATTGGATCCCGGGCACAGATCTGCACCACTTGTCAGGCCATGCTGTGGCAGCAACCCACTAACAAAGTGGAGGAAGACTGGCACAGATGTTAGCTCAAGGCTAATCTTCTTCAAGCCAAAAAAAAAAAAAAAAGGGGAAGATTGGCAACAGATGTTAGCTCAGGGCAAACCTTCCTCAGGAAAAAAAAAAAAAAAATAACTTGAAATGGATAATAGACCTATACACAAAAGCTAAAATTATAAAACTTAAATAAGAAAACAAAGGAAGGGCCGGCCACGTGGCTTAGCGGTTAAGTGCATGCGCTCTGCTGCTGGTGGCCCGGGTTCGGATCCCAGGCAGGCACTGACGCACCGCTTCTCCGGCCATGCTGAGGCCGCGTCCCACATACAGCAACTAGAAGGATGTGCAGCTATGACATACAACTATCTACTGAGGCTTTGGGGGAAAATAAATAAATAAATAAAATTATAAAAAAAAAAAAAAAAGAAAACAAAGGAAAAAATCTTCCCAACCTTGAGTAGACAAAAGATTTCAACCTTGGGGTAGACAGATTTCTTGGGACCCCAAAAGCACTAACCCTAAAAGAAAGAACTGATAAACCAAACTTCACCCAACTTAAAAACTTCTGTTCCTCATAACATGGTTGTATTCTGGCTTCTGCCGCAGGATGGAGACAGCTGGGACTCCCACCCTTACAATGAAAACCAATCAGACTGATTTCAAATCTATGACTTTTTTTGAACCTATCAGGAACTGAGGTCACAGAGCAAACTGACCCAAAATCTAAGTGCTTTCAAGGAAAGGAAACACACACTTACCTGAGGTAGATGCAATCAGATACTGGTAAGAAGAGTTCATTGAGAACAGATGACATATTGACGAAAGTTAAGTGCAGGCTGCTAAGACAATTTCTGGGGTCAAAGAAATTGGGGAAGTCTGCATCCCTCTGCAAGCTCTCTATGAAACCCACTAGGTAGTCACTGAAAACATCTGAAGGAGCCCTAAGAAGCATAGATGGTGGCGCAGAACTGGGGAGGGGAGCAGCAGCCATGTGGGAGGGGCAAGAAATTCCACCCAGATCTTGACCCTCCATCTCCACTAAGGAACAAAAGCCTTTATCTGTATAGGGAAGGGCTTTGGTGAACACTCACTGCAACTCGGGGAAAGGAATGAGGTGGGGGCCTACTCCTGGAGAAGGGGCAGGATTACACAATGAGCCCACAACTAAGGAACAGGCAGAAGAACTGAGAAGACCACACCCCAAGACTCAGGGTTGCCATACACGCCTAAGACTGAGCCTTACTCAGAATCACAGAGACAGCACCACACCACCACCACACACGTCCAAGTCAAAAAGCTTCAAGTAAGAGCCAACAGCAGAATACTGCTAGGAGAGAGACAGGAGAGGAACAAGGGCGTGCAAAGAGACATTCAGTGAGGCAGGGCAAAGAGGGAAGACTTAAAACTCAGACTTACAGACACTGCTCTGGTAAATCATTCCTCAAACTAGAGAAGCCACTGCTACAGATATGTGAAGGCTGTGGTCACTGACAATCACCACAGCAGCAACAAATCCTAAACCTAGGCCAACTCTTAACAAGAATAATGCAAACTACAACAGTAAGGGCCCAGCAGAAAGAAAGATGTGCCCGTTTCCAGGTATAAAAACTATTTGTTTCAGTTTCTAGTGTCCTATACAACATGTGTGGCTTTGAAAAATAATTATCAAACATACAAAAGGCATGGAAAAAAACACACTCCCAAGAGGTAACAATCATCAAAACAAGACTCAGATGTGAAGCAGGTGTTGAAACTGACAGGGAATTTAAAATAACTATGATTAATATGCTAAAGACTATAACAGGAAAGGTGGACAACATGAAGATCAGATGGCTAATTTCAGCAAAGAAATGGAAACTATAGAATCAATGAATCTGGGGCCGGCCCCGTGGCTTAGCGGTTAAGTGCTCGAGCTCCGCTGCTGGCGGCCCGGGTTTGGATCCCGGGCGCGCATGGATGCACCGCTTCTCCGGCCATGCTGAGGCCGCGTCCCACATACAGCAACTAGAAGGATGTGCAACTATGACATACTATGCATACTATGCAACTATGACTACTGGGGCTTTGGGGGAAAAAGAAAGAAAGACAGAAAGAAAGAAAATCTTAAAAAAAAAAAAAAAAAAGAATCAATGAGTCTGAAAACAGGTCAATAGAAACCACCCAAACTGAAACACAGAGAGGAAAAAGAGTGGGATGGAAGTGAGGGGTTGGACAGAACATCCAAGAAGTGTGACAAAATATAAAACATTCTTACATACAAAGCATTCTCACATACATATAACTGGAATCTCACGAAGAGGTGAACAGAGTAGAAGAAAGATTAGTTGAGAATTTTCCAAAATTAATGACGGACACTAAACCACAGATCCAAGAAGCACAGAGAACATCAAGTCAGATGAAACAAAACAAAACAAAAACCTAGTCATACCACTTCCAAACAGCTGAAAACAAAAAAGAGAAAATCTTGAAGGCAGCCAAGAATAAAAGAAAGATTACACAGAGAAGAACAAAGATAAGAATCACAGCAGGCTTCTTGTGAAAAAAACATGAGAACCAGAAGACAGCGGAGTGATTTTCTTTAAAGCACTGAAAGAGAGAAAGAAAAAAAAAAAACTTGTTAACTCAAAATTCTATAACTAGCAAAGGTATCTTTCAAAAAATAAAAACTTTCTCAGAAACAAATACTGAAGAAATTTATTGCCAGGAGACCTAACCTACAAGAAATGTTAAAGAAAATACTTTAGGCAGCAAGAATATGGTATAAGACTGAAGCCTGGATCTACACAAAATAATGAAGAGCCCTGAAAATGGAATACAATGAAAGAAAATAAAATCAGTTTTTTCCCTTTATTTTTTTGTGAGGAATATTGGCTCTGAGCTAACATCTGTTGCCAACCTTCCTCTTTTTGCTTGACGAAGATTGTCTCAGAGCTAACATCTGTGCCCATCTTCCTCTACTTTGTATATATGGGATGCCGCCACAGCATGGCTTGATGAGCGGTGTGTATGTCCGTACCTGGGATATGATATGAACCCACAATCCCTGGGCCGCCGAAGCAGAATGTATGAACTTAACCACTACGCCACCAGGCTGGCCCCCGGTTCTTTCCCTTTTTTAAAAAATTGCACTAAAAGATGACTTTCAAAAGCAAAAAAATCAACATATTATGTGTTTGTAGAATATGTACAAGTAAAATGGATAATATCAAAGGCACAAAGAACTGCCAATATACTGTGTAAGGTCCTTATACTACACTGTGAAGCAGTGTATCATTTGAAGGTAAACTCTGGATTAATTTAAAATCTACACTATAAACCCAAAGGCAACAACTATAAAAATATTTTAAGAGGTATAAATAATAAGTCAATAGAAAAGATAAAATGGAATCATGAAACATGCTAAATTAAACCCCAAAGAGGTAAAAAAAAGAAAACAAAGAATAAACATGACAAACAACAAACAGCTAGCAAGATGGCAGATTTTAATCACCTATCTCTCTATCCTATCTATGACCATCAATGGCTGCCAGGGAAGAGAGGATGGACTGGCAAAGGGGCAGAGGGAACTTTGTGGGTGACAGACATTTTCTAAATCTTAATTAGAGTGGCAGACATTTGCCAACTCACAGAACTGTATGCTTCGATTGGGTGCATCTTACTATGTGCAAATTATACCTCAATAAAGTTTACTTTCAAAGTAAAGAATGAAAAATTAAAGAAAAGAAAAATTCTACTAATAATGGCAAGGCAAGATTAAGAACGCCCACTCTAAGGCCAGACTGCCCAGTTTCTCTTACAGGCATGTCAACATGGGCGTTACTTAACCTCTCTTTGCCTCAGCTTCCTCACCTTAAAATACCTGCCTTACAGGCCTGCTACGAAGAGTAAGTGAATTAATACATGTAAAGTGCTTAGAGCTCTTATCTGGCACATAGAGATCATCAAATGTTAGCAAGCATCATGATTAACAAAGAATAACCCGTGTTTCACATAGGATCACAGATGTCTGCTCCTTGAGGGAGAGGCCACTGTCTCTGACCTAGTCAAATGGATGTCTTCTGACTATAGACTATAAGATTGAATTTTAAAAAATCACTGTGGACCAGGTAACTCAAAAAACATGCCACCTAGCCACTGTATTCTTATTATCTCAAGATAAGTATTTTTTAATTACTCACTCTGTTTTGGGGGTTAAGATACATTTTACTTTTTAAACTATCCACTCACGTTTTTCGGGTTGTTAACTAAAATTAAGTGAAAAGAGACTAGATGAAAGCCTTCGAAGCCTCCCCTCAGAGAAGCTGGCTCCTCTGGATGCACCTAGTAAAGGGGCTGCAGGTATCCTGGGACGGAGCACTGTCTCCTCAGATCCACGCCTGAAAGCTCTGGGCCAGGTGCTGTTGAAGAGCAATCATAATGGTGTGAAAGAAGTTGCCAAGTAATCATCCAGTTAAAAGTATCTGTTCTCACCTGATGGTCTATGGGGAGTGCAAAGAAAGGCAAACGCAAATAAAACATATTACCAGAAATATACTGATAGAAATAAACCTCATAGGTAGTAAATAATCCATTTCTCCTACATTCCTACTTCTTCTATGCAGTCAGTCAGTATTTACTGAGGACCTACAAGGTGCTGGAGGTGAGGCCAAAGACATGCACTCGCTCTTGGGAAAATGGTATGGGAGTAGACTGTTTAAACATAATGAAAGAAAGAGTATTAATATAAAAATATGTCCATGTTACTACAGAAGCCCCAAGAAAGGAGATGACTCACATAAGGCTACGAAGCTAAGAGCTAAGTACCAAGCATTGTGCTAAATGCTATACATATATTTCCTCCTTTACCACTTACAATGATTCCAAAAGTAGGCACTATTACCTCATTTTAAAGTTGTGAAAGCCAAAAAACAGAAGCGTTAAGTAACCTCACCTAACATCACAGTGCTAGGATTCAAATCCAGGCAGCCTGAATCCAGGACCTGTACTCACAAGGCTGTAATTAACTGTCTCTCTGCCAGTATATGTACCTGGTAGGCTTCCTCCTCTCATTATCCACCTGGAAAATGCTCCTCATCTTTCAACATAGTTCACGCATCATCTTCTCTTCAAAACCTGACTCATTCTACTCCCATTCTCCCCCAGTCTTAGCAAGTAGTAATATCCTCTTCCTGCTCCCACAGCATTTCTCACAGAGCTTTCTCACTAGTGTACTTGTCTCTCTCTCCCAATGAACTGGCCGCAAACTCCCTGACACCATAAACTTGGTCCCAACCACATTCCTTCTACGAACATCTTCCATAATATCGCTCATAGGGCAGGCAATGTCCACTGAATGAACAAGCATGAGAAGACTCTCCAGTCTGCTTGGGCTTATCATTCACCACTTTCAGTGGTTTTCAAAGTGATGGCAGCAGACAAGAAAAAGCTGACTGCCTGATGTGAGAGCTACCTCAGCTACCCACCAGGATAACTTGTACAAGATCCTGAAATCACACATATACTGCACAATCAAGTTGCTGCACTGCCACTTCTTCCAAAACTACATCTATGGTCTCCTGGGGAGGTCCCTATGACCAATAACTAAGGAAGAAAAATTGGACTCTATTTACAGATGGTTCTCAACAATATACTGGCATCAGCCATCAGTGGATGACTATGGCATGACATTGCACTCAGAGATTGTCCTGAAGGCCCTATGGGGAGGGAAAATCCAACCAGTGAGCAGAAGTTCAAGAAGTATGCTTGGTTGTATCCTTTGTCAGGAAGGAGAAATGGCCAGAGATACAGATCTACACTGATTCACTGACAGAAGCTAATGTTTGGCTGGATGATCAGGAATTTGGAAAGAACAGGAAAGGATGACTGGTGGCAAAGAGATCTAGAGAAAGAGTCTGAGGATGAGCATGGAGTGCAAGGTTATTTGTGTCCTATGTGAATGCTCAACAATGACATCGGCTGCAGAAGTGGACAAGATGATCAGTGGACAAAATGACCTGCCTTGTGTATGTCTCTCAGCCTCTTTCCCCAACACTTACTCAATGAGTTCATGAACAAAGAGACATGGGAGCAAGGATAGGAGTGATAAATCTGCTCAACGACGTGAACTTCCACCAGAGATGATCTGGATTCTCCAGTCCTAGCTATCTGCAGGGCATAGCTTCTCCAGTATTTGGTATTATGTGCTTTCTCCAGCTCTGGATTCGGGAAGCAGCTACGTAGCTGGGAGCCCCAGAAAGCCTGGACCTGTGCCCCAGCCCAGGTTACTGCTTCCTGCACCCTCTCCTCAGCCCCATGCCTCCACACATCAGGGGTCCTGCAAGGTTGGCTGTCAAGCAAGCCTGCTTCCCAACCTTTGTTCCACAGAGTGGCCTGGAGCTGCCCTGGCCCAAGTGATATAAAGAAGTGTGTAAGTTCCTGTAGAAGGGGACTACAGCAACCAGCTCCAGCAGTGGTGCCCTGACTCCTGCGCACCTGCCCAACAACCCTGGCTCACCTGAGCCCTAGAGGTGTGTTTTCCACAGCCCTCCTAGCACATACACCATGTCTTGCACCTAACAGGGTGCCCTGACTGCTTCTGCACACCCACCCACCAGCCTCAGCTTGCCTACGCCCCAGATTGCTCCTCCTTGCCCAGTGATTGTGGACTCACTCTGGCCCAGGCAACCCATATCTGCTACAACAAGGTATAAACCCCCAGTCTTGGGGAGTAATCCTCTTTCAAATGTGTCCTTTGTTGGGTACTATCCCTCAGCCCTAGAGTATACTTGAGAGTTCTCTTTCCTGTTTACAGTTATTCTCCTTTCATTGCTTAACAACTCCTTAATATATTAAACTCTTGCTTAAATTACTATATGGTTTTCTCTCCTGATTGGACTCAGACTGACACACTATGTCTGTTCCCCACATGACCATCTATGGACTTACTGCATGCCTCATTCACTGTTATGACACAACACTGACCAAGGAGTTTGTTTTATGATAAAAGTGAAGTGAGGGGCCTATGACCATGGGATTCACTAATCCTGTTACATACTCCATCACTCAGAAGCAAGTGCCTCTAGGGAATGGCGGAATGGCCTACTGGGTGGGTACTCATGGCACCAAATAGCAGACCCTTTGGGTTAAAGAGCTGTCTCACAAGATGCAGCTGTACACATTGTGCACAGATGACCAATAGATGGTGCCAGTTCTCCTATGTCCAGCAAAGAAGGGTCCAAATGAGAGCAGCATCTCTCACTTACACCTAATGACCAATCCAGGAAATTTTTCCTTTCCATCCCCACAACTTTGGGTTCTCATAGGTTAGAAGTCTTAGTATCCAAGAGCTGAATACGTGTACCAGGTGATAACAGTTTTAGGACACCAGAAAATAGCCTGACCATCTGGACTCCTCATGCCTCTGAACCAACAGGTTAAAAAAACAAAAAACACTGACCAGATATGGTGATGGTCAAGGGTAAAGAGAATATGAAACAGGTAGTGGAATCCCAAAAAGTATGTCTTTAAAAAAAAATACGTATTTCTAAATTAAGCTTCCTTCCAAAATGTTGACATGTCTTCCAAGAATAGGAACATTAATGCTGATCAATTTTTTCCAGCCATCTGAATTTGTCATAAAACACAACGAAGAAAAATTAATAAAACATTACCCCAGAACCATATGTCTCCCCCCAAACAAAATTTAGTCAGCTATGATTTTGTTTTTACACATACACATGCTTCTAAATAAAATATGCCTAAAAATATACCAAGAATATACTGAAATAAATTAATGAGGGCAGACTAACAGAATGCCTTCATGTCTCTATCAGCACCATTCACTGTCAAGGGCAGACTAACACAAATAGATGGAACATTAGTAGTAGCTAAAAGGAGAAATCACAGAAAGGCAGTATTTGGTATGAAGAGCCTGGGACTCTGGAGCCAGAATGCCTGGATTTGAATTCCAACTCCATCTCCTAACAAGCTATGTAACCTTGAGAAGTCACTCAACCTTTGTAGAACTCATTTTTTTATTCTGAGAAACAGAGATATCTCATAAGGTATTAAAAAATATTAAGTTTGTTTTTTAAAGCAACACTGAACCCTATGGCTGCTCAGAAAATATATACTTAGAATAAAATACAGTACAACAGTGGCTGAAAGCTACTTACTGTTTACCCTTAAGCAAGTCATTAACCCCTCCAAGCCTCAGTTTCCTTATTTGTAAATGCAGGGAAAAAAAAAAACCCACTCCAAGGGTTGCCATATGGGCCAGCCCCGTGGCTTAGTGGTTAAGTGCGCGCACTACACTGCTGGCAGCCCGGGTTCGGATCCCGGGCACGCACCGACGCACCGCTTCTCCGGCCATGCTGAGGCCGCGTCCCACATACAGCAACTGGAAGGATGTGCAAGTATGACATACAACTATCTACTGGGGCTTTGGGGGAAAAATAAATAAACAAATAAAATTAAAAAAAAAAAAAAGGGTTGCCATAGAATCAAATGAGATATTATAAGTAAAGGGCTTAATAGGGATTCTAGCAGACAGTAAGCATTAAGTCAAAATGGCAACTATTTATTATCATTAAAATGAGACAAAGTTTTTTTCTTTTTTGGTGAGGAGATCAGCCTTGTGCTAATATCTGCCAATCCTCCTCTTTTTCTGCTGAGGAAGACTGGCCCTGGGCTAACATCCATGCCCATCTTCCTCCACTTTATATGGGACGCCGCCACAGCATGGCTTGCCAAGCAGTGCATCGGTGTGCGCCCGGGATCCAAACCAGCGAACCCCGGGCTGCGGCAGCGGAGCGCGTGCACTTAACTGCTTGCGCCACTGGGCCAGCCCCGAGAAAAATTTTTAAATGGGCAAAATAAAGCAGGCAAATGCAAATAAAATAAACTCATGGGTAGTAATACTAAAATCAGAAAAATATTATAAGTAACAAAGGTTACTCTGTTAATAGGAGGGATAATTTTAATGAAGACATGAAAGTCATGACTCAATATAAAAATAAACATGTTGAAATACATAATGCAAAACCATTAATGTCTCCAGGTAAAAAGTAACAGAATTTACTAATGGTCAAACAGGACACCTATCCATCTATAACAAACCAAGTAGACAAAAACATAAATGACAAATTTAAAGAAGGCTTAATTGTTGGATTTATGTTAAGATTTAAACTCCACTGAATACTTCTTTTGTTAAGCTGCATGAGACTTTTACAAAACTGATCAAACAATATGCTACCAAAAAAAAAAAGCCCTCTACATTTGAAAAGGCACAAATTATACAGTCCATATTCACTTAAAAACAAACAAAAAAAAAGTAAGATTTATAAAAGCTGAAACGACATATTTCAAAATCCAATTCACTTCACTATTTCAAAGGTCTCTCGCAGACAAATATAAATATGAAGAAGTAATAAATCTGTAATTAGGGTCCCACTAATATTTAATACTAGAGAAGAGGGATAGTCATTAAATTCCCAGTACCTACTGCAGTAACTAGCACATAGCAGGTACTAAATGAATGTTTGCTCAATGAACAGATTCAGAAAAACACCAAAACTGAGAACACTATATATCAAAACTTTAGGTGTCTAGCCAAAGCTGTTCTGTACTTAAAGTTAAGTTCATAGCTTTAACCACTAGTATTATTTTGAAGGAAGAAAAAAATAAACATTTGGCTCAAGATCGGAAATCAATTCAGAAAGGCTCAAAAGAAAATAGGCATAAGTTATTAATAAATATGAAAAGTTAATGACTTAGAAAAGAGAATCAAGAGTAGTTAATAAAGAGTAGTTAAATGGCAAATTTTATGTTATATATATACACATATACATATTTTACCACGATTTAAAAAAATAGTTTAAAAAAAAGCAAATCTAAAGGGAGGGATATTGAAAATAAGAAAAAACAACAGATTAAAAAAGAAAAAGCACAAACACTATCTAAGCATCAAGTCCAGGAATGAATCCCAGTACATCAAGTCAATATATTTAAAAGAAAGAAGTGAATAAATAATTTTTAATTTTAATTAAGTGAATGATTATTAAAATTGATTCAGGCAGAGAGCCAGCCCTGATGGCCTAGCCGTTAAAGCTTGGCGTGCTCTGCTTCGGTGGCCCAGGTTCAGTTACCAGGCACAGAATCACACCACTTGTCTGCCAGTAGCCATGCTGTGGCGGCAGCTCACATAGATGAACCAGAAGATCTTACAACTACACACACAACTATGTACTGGGGCTTTGGGTTGGGCGGGCAGGCGGGGGGGAGATTGGCAACAGATGTTAGCTTAGAGCGAATCTTCCCTTGCAAAAAAAAAAGACCTGTTTAACAAAAAAAAAAGATTCAGGTAGAAACATTAAACCTAGACCAACGACCATGAAGAAATTGAAAAAATTAGCAGAGAATTACCTCCTTTAAAAGTTCCAGGCCTAGGGCCGGCCCCGTGGCTTAGCGGTTGGGTGCGCGTGCTCCGCTGCTGGCGGCCCGGGTTCGGATCCCGGGTGCGCACCGACGCACCGCTTCTCCGGCCATGCTGAGGCTGCGTCCCACATACAGCAACTAGAAGGATGTGCAGCTATGACATACAACTATCTACTGGGGCTTTGGGGGAAAAAAATAAATAAATAAAAAATTTAAAAAAAAAAGTTCCAGGCCTAGAAAGTTTAACAGGTGATTATTCTTTAAGGAACAAAATATTCCCAAGCACTAACACCACACTTATTTCACAGGTTAAAGATTAAATGCACTAACACCAAAAACGTCTTAGAATTATGAATCGCACATGATAACTATTAACATTTATCAAGTCCTACTAAGATTATCATTTTCCCATCTACTTCAAACTACCCACACGTTCCCCAAAGCCATGGTTTTAAACTAATTTCCACCACTGTTCCACCACATATGGATGTTCTGAAGTCAGTTTATTTTGTACAACAGACTCCTGATGTTCTCAAGGGACATGTCAGGATCTTCAAGAACACCTGCTATAACAAATAACTAAAACATTTAAACAACCTCATCAGACCTTTAAGAAATATATAAGATTAAAATAAAGTCTGCCTCTAACTATGCATTGCATTTTTTGACATTACAGTAGTCCTCCTTCATCCTCAGTTTCACTTTCCAGTTTCAGTTACCCATGGTCAACCACACCCTGAAAATATTAAATGGAAAATTCCAGAAATAAACAATCCGTAAGTTTTAAACTGCGTGCCGTTCTGAACAGTGTGTTGAAATCTCACGCTGTCCTGCTCAGTCTCCACTGGGACACAAATCAGCCCTTTGCTGGATCCCCAACCATCGATATAGTCTGCTCCTGACATCCAACCAATCGACATCATCATGGCTTGATGATTCTCCCTTTTTTTTTTTTTCCCCCTGAGGAAGATTCACCCTGAGCTAACATCCACTGCCAATCTTCCTCTTTTCGTACGTGAGCTGCCACCACAGCATGGCCACTGACAGACGAATGGTATTGGTCTGCACCCAGAAAATGAACCCAGGCCACCGAAGCGGAGTGCACCAAACTTAACCACTAGGCCACCAGGGCTGGCCCAATGATCCTCCTTCTGACATACTGTCAGAAGGTCAATAGTAGCCTGACGCTACATCACGATGCCTATGTCATTCCCCTCACTTCATCTCATCACGTGGGCACTGTATCATCTCACATCAACACAAGAAAAAAGGTGAGTACAGTATGATATATTTTGAGAGAGAAAGACCACATTCACATAACTTTTATTACAGTATATTGCTACAATTGTTCTATTTTATTATTCGTTATTGTTGTTAACCTCTTACTGGGCCTAACAAATTAAACTTTATCATAGTATGTATGTACATAAAAAAATATAGTATACATAGGGTTCGGTACTATCTGTGGTTTCAGACATCTACTGGGAGTCTTGAAACATATCCCCCGTGGATAAGGGAAGGCTACTGTAATGTACTAATTTCATGAGATAGTCTATTCACAGGGCAGGAAAACCACAACAAAGCTGAAATGAAATGAGTGTGGGGGATGGGCTGTCAATAGCTAAGTGACTTCTAGACAAACCTAGGAACTTCAGGATATTCTCCATTCAAATTCACGCCTTCACAAATTGAGAATAGAATGGTACCAACATGGTATATCAAAAATAATGAACATCTGGAATAAATATTACATGGACTCCATAACATTCTTCTTTTTTTTTGTGAGGAAGATCAGCCCTATGCTAACATCTGCCAATCCTCCTCTTCTTTTGCTGAGGAAGACTGGCCCCGGGCTAACATCCGTGCCCATCTTCCTCCACTTTATATGGGATGCCGCCACAGCATGGCTTGCTAAGCGGTGCGTCAGTGCGCGCCCGGGATCCGAACCAGTGAACTCCAGACCGCCGCAGCGGAGCGCACGCACTTAACCGCTTGCGCCACTGGGCCGGCCCCCAGACCCCATAACATTCTTAAAACTTTGAGAATGTGAACTAAAAACCTTAGGTAATGTAACTCTAAGATCAATACCAGTACAAAGGTGAGATCAACACCTGTACAAAGAAGTCTAATAAAACTCAAGTGACCACATTAAATCCTCAAAAATGCTGTGTGAATATGTATGAAAATTACCCTCTAAACTACAAAGGCTGGTCAGGGAACCAGCGTATCACCATCCTAGGTGACCCTACACCTGTACCTTCCCCAGCCCCTTAAACCCAAAGCGTGGATGCTGCCTGGCCCTGGCCCCTGGCTCCCAGCTGTGCAGCTGGCCTCAAGCAAGTCCTTAGCCTCTCTGTGCCTGGCTGCTCAACATAAAATGGGGATAAGAGCACCTCCACTTCAGGTTCCTGTGAGGAGGAAAGGAACACATAGAAATGGTTAGAACGGAGCCTGACACTGAGTAAGTGCTATCTAAATGCCAGCTAAGCTTAATATAAGCCACCCCTGGTGACGTAGTGGTTAAGACTTGGCACTCCCACCGCCGAGGCTTGGGTTCGTTTCCCAGTCAGGGAACCACACCACCCGTCTGTCGGTTGTCACACTGTGGCGGCTGCACGTTACTGTGATGCTGAAAGCTATGCCGCCGGTATTTTAAATACCAGCAGGCTCACCCCTAGTGGACAGGTTTCAGGGGACCTTCCAGGCTACATAAACTAGGAAAAAGGACCTGGCTACTTACTTCTGAAAAAACTGGCCATGAAAACCCTATGAATAGCAGCGGAGCATTGTCTGATATAGCGCCGGAAGGTGAGAGGATGGTGCAAAAAGACCAAGCAGGTCTGCTGTCCACAGGGTCTCTAAGAGTCAGAATCCACTTGACAGCACTAACAATAAAATGTTTACATTAATAATTGGGTTTGTGGCAGAGCTACTCCGCAATTATTGCTTACACTGTAAATTAATGCCAAAAGAACTATGTAAACTAATTTCTGATCTCTCTTCTATTATAGTCCTGGATTGCTGCTACTTATCTCTCATTGCTGTCCAACTCACCTAAAACATAAGCCTCCTGAGAGCAGAAACCACTTAATGAGACACTTCCTTGCAACCTGACCATGCCAAGCCAACACACAAGATTTAAGGATGTTCTTCCACTGTTACATCCCAGTATCTAGCATGTACCCAATACATCAAAAAACCTCAACAAATGTTTCCCCAGTGAATAAATTTGTATTCTTTAAACTATTTCAACTTCAAGTCCAAGCTCCTGACACCCCTTGGTGAGTCTGGCCCTGGTCACCACACCTTTGCACACCCTGCCACGGACCAGATTCTACTCATTTGTTGCACATCAACCCTGGCTTCTCTCACCCAGGGAAACAGCCCTGGGGAACTCTCACCCTGAAGCTTGTTCCAAGATCCCTTGTTACAGCTCTCTGTCCCCACAACATGCACTGTTCTTGCTCACTCCCCTCCCCTTGACGGGCTGGGTCAGCACTATCTCTGACCTGGAGCCTGGGTCGAGGAGCAACACATGTACTTGGGGGGCGAGGAGGAAAAGGAGGGGTCAGAGGAGAGTGGACTAGCAGACGGCAGAGGGGGTGCCAGGGGGACACATCAGGTCTCCTTTCCCACAGTGGGGTTATGAACCCAAAAGTTTGGAAAGCTTTTACTCTCGATGGATTTTTCTTGATTTTATCCAGCTTTTCAATGCTTTCAATAGGACAAAAGGCCTACTACCTATCCAAATAACTCTTTGGTAACCAGAAGTAATTGATGAATTAATGATGTTTCTGATTTTAATGTGTTTTTTAATTAATGCAAAATGATTAATTCATGTAATAAAAAATGCTGTGCATGTAATATTTATTTAAAACTCATCTGTTCCACATTTATTTAAGGCAGTTCAGATGTAAGATTTAATACTATAAAAGAGGTTACAGCTTCTGAATGTTAGAGAACCTCAAGGCCCCATTCTTGGCCTCTCCTCACTCTACACTCTCCTTCCATCAACCATATCCACTACCATCAATACAAACACAATTCCCAGAAGTTGGTTTTGGGGCTCACACGTCTGTGGTACAAGTGCTTGATCCACATCTCCCCTTAGATGTCTCAAGGTACTTCGAGCTCAACATGTCCAAAACCAAGCTTACGCATCACAGCCTTCTGTGGCAGCGGTGAACCAGAGCACCCTGGCGTTGTCCACTGCAAAGAAAATGGAAGGTGAGTAGATGCAGCAGTCTTAGAGTGTGGGACAGCTCCGCCCCATGCGAAGACTCATGCTCCTGATAAGACACCTGCGCCCCATTCTCCACATCCCATAAGCAGAAATCAAGGAGGCACACCACATGCCCCAGTCAAATGCCTGCCCACACCTGACACCAGGTCTCTAACTGATCTTCCTGCTGCAACCTTTGCCCCTTATAGCTACGAAGCATCTGGAGTAATTCTCTTAGAACCTGGTCACAGCATATCACTCTTCTGCTCAAAATCCTCCCACGTTCCCATCTTAACATGATAAAAACCAACGTTGTTAGAGTGACAAACAAGGCCCTCCACATCTGTCTAGAACAGAGACTGACAAATAGGCACTAGCAGACACTCCTGGGACGTACACATGGCAACAGACAAATTTCCGACATGGAGCCGTGTGAAGAAGTTATAGCAGGACCAGTGCCCCACACCATTTGGTAATAAACACACAAATACATGCAAGGATTTTTTTAAAAAAACATAGCTTAATACATATCCAAATACACAAACCTATTAGAGCAGGGCAAATTCGGAAGCAGGGGGAAAGGAGTGAGCCCAAAAATAAAGCAGGGAAAAAATGGAAGAAGGAAAAAGGAGACTGGCACTTATCTGATGTTGGGCATACGCTGTGAACCGAGAGCAGGAGGTCCTAAACAAATACAACTAACAAAACGTTAAGTCCTGTCCCCCAGATCTAGCCCTTCTGTAGTATTGCCTACCTCAGGGGATATTGTTTCTGAAGTCAGACTCCTAAGAACTGGCTTTGACCCTCCCACCCTCTTGTGTATCTTAGATGTGCGCCCTTCTCTCTATCTCCACTGCCACCGTCACTGTTCACCTGGATTTCTGAGGAGTTTTCTACCTGTCTCCCTGTATCCACTGTTATCCTGCAAACCATTATCCTCACTGCAGCCAGAGAGGACTTCTCCGCTTTTCAAAGCCCTTCAACTGTCTCCAATTGCTCTTAATCAAAAGACCAAAACCCTCACCCGAGCTCTCTAGGTCCCACAGGGGCACTTCTCACCATTCTTCCTCCAGGCCCCTTGCTCCAGGTCCACACAACAGCGCTGGGCGTGGCACATGGCTTCCCCCATACCTGGCCTACTGATAGCTTCAATTTACATGCAGCCGCCAGGCCCAGCTTGCAACTTTTAATCTCACCTAACTCTCTCATTTTACAAATTTGAGGAGGACAAAAGACTCTCGCGGTCACACAGTGAATTCCTGGCAAGGCTGGAAAAAAACCCAGGTCCCCAGTCCAGCTGGTACTGTGAGGCCACACCCTGGGACAATCTGGTTTCCGTTAGGTGCCATATAGGACCTCATTTAGGGAGAAACAGTATTAGAAAGAAAGCTTGAAATATTACTTTGGGCTTAATTTTTAATTGCAACTCAGTCTTCATAATCTGTTTTGATGTCTTCATCAAGATTTAGAAAGTGGTAAACAAAAAGTTGTGGTCTAGAACTTTACACATATCCCTCAAAACTCTCCTCTGCCAAGACATCTTTAAATAAAATTAGGTTTTCTACCTCAGAAGCCACTCAATTCCAAACTCATATTACATATATGAATTTTGTACACATAACCAAACAGAAGTGCACTGTCCTAACAGGTGTGCATCTCCAAGCTTGACTGCAAGGTGGCTCTCATCAAGGAAAGTGCCATCGCAGTCCCCTTGCCTTGTACCCCAGGCTCTGCCCTCTCCTTCATGCCTCAAAATGGATAATTAACTCACAGGGGACAGGCAGCCCATCACAGCATGGCCAGGGACCCACTACGAGGCCTAGCACAAAAACATGATGTGATCAGCTTCTGAGAAATGTGAACCAAAATACAAAGCGAAATCAGCCAGTAATCATGAGAGACCGCCAGGAGGAAGAGCTGGAGCCACGACAAGCAGAATCAACAAAGAGCAGAACCTATGGGTAAGGTGGGCCAGCCAGGAGAGGCTCAGGGAAGCTGCCCCACAGAGAGAAGGAGCAACAGGACAGGCAGGTGCCAGAGCTGCCCGTACATGGCAGTTCTTCTCTTAAATTAAGCTGAGTGTCCTTCTGTTTCTTGCAATCTAAAGAACCCTGCATACAACCCAGAAGGCAGGGTGGGGAGGGGAGGGGTAGGAAGGAGACGAAGAGGCACTGATGTGGTCAGCACTCAGAGGGCTCGACTTTCATCTAGGAAACACGACCAAATGCAGCCCAGCTGAGAATGAGACTTGACAAAAACATTTGTTCTCCTAAACTGGTTAGTACAAAAGCTCTCAGCCCAGGGAGCGAGGGCTGAAACTAGCCCCAGCTCCTCTAGCCAAGCCCTGTACCCACGGGGTAATTCACACACTTTCTTCTAAACCACACACAGCCTTACACCTAGACATCCGAAGGTTTACTTCCTGTGTCACCATGGGACTTCAGCAACAAAGGGGAGAAAAGAGTTTCAATTATTCCAGTCAAGAAGGAGAGCTGGAGGGCCCTTTACTGCTGTGTCATACACCAAAAGACTGTGCTTGCAAGGAGGAATAACAGATGAGGTGACTAAGAGTGCTACTATTCTTCCCTAGTTCGTGGAAGAGTTAGGGAAAGTTTAAAATATATGGAGGAAAAAAACATGGAGATTTGATCTTGATATCTTCTGAGCTTGTCATCAAAGGTCTTGTAAGAGATTTTTTTTAAAGATTTTATTTATTTTATTTTTTCCCCCCAAAGCCACAGTGGATAGTTGTATGTCATAGCTGCACATCCTTCTAGTTGCTGTATGTGGGACTCGGCCTCAGGATGAACGGAGAAGTGGTGCCTCGATGCGCACCCGGGATCCGAACCCGGGCCACCAGCATCGCAGCGCGCGCACTTAACCACCAAGCCACAGGGCCGGCCCAAAGGTCTTGTAAGAGATTTACAGAGTTGCTTCTTCAGCTCAGAATGACTTTCTGAACTTTAGAGAGCTGTATGAAATCCGGATTATCAAATCCATGATGGCTCACGGAAATGTACTGCTTCCTTACAAATGGAGGATCTAAACACACTGAATTCAACCCTGCAGGCAGAAATAAGGGTAAGGGGATTCATCCAAAGAAGCATAGATTCACCCTGGCCCCAGACTGAGCAGATGGCAATGGAAACCCCAAACATTCACTGCTGCCTAACTGCTCAGAACCACTAATTCTGAAGAACTGCTGGGCTATTTAATGCAAGTCGGTGACAACTTCAGAAGGTATTCAAAAGTGAAGATTAGCAGTCATGCTTTAAGTTTCTCTTACTTAAGTATTAGGTGTGAAAATCTCCAGATGTATGTGAATTATCCAGCATCTGACCCTAAGACTATGGCTCCAACTTTCAAGAGCATCTGAATGAGATGAAATCAAACTCTGCTCACCACAATATGCCAGGCCTAAAGTTTTGAGGATGAATATATGAATTCCAGGACTATCCAGAAATCTGTGACTTTGTGATCAGATTCTAGATAATATTGGGTCCAAATGATTACGAAAGCATACTTTATTTTAATGGAATTAGCTGAAATAAAAACTGGGAGTCACAAGGCCTTGGCACCTGCTGTTCCCACTGTCTAGAATACTCTTATCCAGATATCTGCACAGCTTTGCTCCCTCACTGCCTTTGGGTCTCTGCTCAGTGTTCCCTTCCTAGGAAGACTTTCCTTGACCCCCTACCTAACACTGCAGGCACCATGCCCACACACCCCACTTCATCGTTCACCACCCCACCACTCTACCTAATTTACTGTCTTTTCCCACAAAAGGGAGCAGGGCAATCTTCATCTGATCATCTGATGTATCCTTAGTGCCAAGAACATTCCTGAAACAAAACAGATGCTCTAAATAGACAGTGAATGAACTAGTGATTTAAGGAAGCCAGATCTCAGGTGTGCCCTGACTGAATCTTCCCCACAGCTCTCAAGAGTATTTCAGGGCGTTAAACATCAGAATTCTCACTACTAAAACTGAGCTCAAGAGCACTAAGCTCATATCAGCACAATTATGTTTAAATATGACTGAATAAACTTTTGGATTGCTTTTGTATTACTGCTAAATAAAATCAGTTGTTAGAAAGTTATATTCCACCACTGTTAGCAACAGAATTTCCATTACAATTTCTCATCCCCACACATGGGTTTCTGATCAGCTGGCTCTTTACAAGAGTCTGGAGGAGTAAGCCCACGAATGTTTCAATAAATAACCAGGACAATATTGAAACAAATTGTGTTTAACTTCTGGAATGATCTCAAGACTTATTCCTACCCAATCATGAGTTTCCACGCCACAGAAAACAGAAGAGAATGATCTTAACAGGATCCTTCTACACTCCCAAATCAGAACTAACTAAATCTGAAATTGACTTTGTACACAAGAAAACATATTCAGGCAATTATCACCTAAGATCTAAGTTCTAATTCTCCAAATAACCACCCCTCCCTTTTCATAGCAATGCCTCTCTTGTTTTTGCCCCTTACATCATGGTCCCTATACCTGGTAACAACACACATACCTCTATGGGAAATGCTGGTGGCCTAGAATGTTTTACTACACTGTTTTGTTTAGTATGTTTGAACATCTGGACTAACTGGCAAGACTATCTAAATTCACATGGTAGAAAATTTCTACACTTCAAATGTGATACTGAAATTTTTAGACAACTAAAAAAAAATTCCTAATTCCATATCTCATTTGATTCATTCAACAAACATTTATTGGCTATGAAGAAGGTACTATGCCTTAAAATTTTTCTGCATTGAATAAACTTTCAATTTATTAAAAGTCAATAAATACACAGGTAAATACAAATGTGTTCAGTGTCATTAGGGATAACTGCTCTAGTTGAGAGAGGATCCGGGTAAGCTGAATGGAGAAGGCCGCATCAAGTCTGGCCTTGAAGGATGGCTGGATTCTCAGGAGGCAGAACTGGAAGGAAGGGGTGGGGAGTGGAATAAGAAAAGAGGAAGTGGGAGAAAAAGCATTCCTGGAGAGCAAAGATGGAGAGCCAAAATCCAGATGTGTGGTGTGAGAAAGCACAAGATAAAGGGAGAAAGGAGGAGGGGACCCAGTTGGAGAGAGGTCCTGCTTGGTCACCAGCACGTGGCACTCCTCTGGAAGGACTTCCAACCAGGAAGACCTGAGCGCACACGCCCCACACCCACATAACAGACTGTACGCCCAGGCATGGCACAAGGGCATGACTTTGAAGTCATCCTGTATCTTTTTTTTTTTTTTTAAAGATTTTATTTATTTATTCCCCGCCCCCCCAAGCCCCAGTAGATAGTTGTATGTCATAGCTGCACATCCTTCTAGTTGCTGTATGTGGGATGCGGCCTCAGCATGGCCGGAGAAGCGGTGTGTCGGTGCGTGCCCAGGATCCGAACCCGGGCCACCAGCAGCGGAGCGTGCGCACTTAACCGCTAAGCCACGGGGCTGGCCCCATCCTGTATCTCTTAACAGTAACAGAGAAGGCGCTCAGATGCAGTTGATGAGTGTAATTTACATACAATAAAATATACACGAAATATAGAAACACACAATAAGATAAAAATTAAATCATATTTTTGCATACTTGTTTTCTTTTTTATTAACAATACTGAAAAGCTTTTGATATCACAAAAAAAATCACAAGAAAAAAATTTAAGGAGACTGGTGTGACTGAATGTACTTTGTTATTTTTTAAAACCTTGGTATAATACTTTGTGTTAAAACCAGATCTTTGGAGCACTATAAATTATTTAAAAAGCTGGTTTTACTGGCAGTCTTTACTGAAAAACGTCTCTCCCCTTTAAAGACAACTAAACGGAAGAACTACCTCATTGGCTGCACTTACTAAATCACGCTAATCAATTTGCAATCCCATCAATCAATTACGCAAGGGTCTTTGCTGAAATTCAGCTAGTCAATTTTCATCTTCTTCATCAGAGTTCCTTCTTACACAGTAATCAGAAGGTATATTTTTGTATTTTTAATAAATAAAAGTTCAAAACTAAACATTACAAGAAGCTTTTAAACAGGCTAAAAAATTCATTTCCAAGTTTAAGACGACTATTTACATATTCTCAGCAAAAAATAATAACAATGGAGAAAACGCTAAACATCCATTTTCAAAACACTCTACTCTCTATGGCAAGAGTTTGTTTCAAAAAGCAATTTTCTACTCGTTAAAATGTCACCTTTACTTTGAGGGGGCAGATTGTTTATTTTCTCAAAAATACTGAATTTCCTAGGTAGCCTTCTACTGACAGCCACTTATTACAGAAAAGGTCAGCAAATTTAGACCACTTGTCTTTATGTAAAAGAAAAACACTCCATTCACGTTCACAATAGGTAATGCTCTAAATTTTGCCACAAGATAACCAGCAAACCTCTGTGTCTTGCCAAGTATTTTCATAGTTACTCCCCATCTCATTACAAAACACTGTAAAGATTTACTACTTTGTAAAGGTCTCAGGCTGATCCCTTATGTGCTTCTGGCTTCAATTAGTTGCTATAAGAACTTCTCTATGCATCACGTGGTGAATAAATTTCACGTGTTGTTCTTTCTGCACTCCTACTTTATCCAAAAATCTTTTTTTTTTTTTTTTAATTACAGTGGCTGCTCCATCACTGGTATATCTAGTTTTTCCACAAAACCTTATTTATTAAAGAAATCATTTCAGAATATATATGTTCCAGAATATTTAATGGCTCACACACAAAAAAGTACTCAATCTGAATCTAGCAAAAAGGATATGCTGAAACTTGTTTAGAAACACCTGTTTCTACAATCCCAGAGCAAACCCCCTACACATTGTAATTTATTTTTTTCAAATCTTTTGCAATATTTTCTATGAATACTCCAAAAGTATTTGCTGACAAAGTAATGTATTTATTTTGTTGCCATCTTTTTTCCCATAAATTATTTCAGCCCTTTTGCCTCCTCCCTGCGGTTTGTGGCTATTTTCTTTCAGTATTAGATAACTTGTGGCCAATGCTGTAGACTGGCTGGACCAACTCCACAGCTGAGTGCTGTACTTTTGTTCTGGAAGTCATTCTTGGAAGCCCTGCCTAGAAGAGCCTGTTCCACCTGCCCTTTCCAAAATGTCGTATGCTCCTAATTCTCCATATTAAATGTCTGTCTGTGCAAGTTAGCTGGAGTTCCTTCTGCAATTGAATCTTATAGAAATGTAAGTTAGAAACCTCAGAAGGAGTTCTTCCTTAAACTTAATGAAATTTTACAAAGTACTCGATTGAGTAATGCATGACTTTAAATATTACTGCAAAATTTACAGGTGTTGTTTCTTTCCTGGATGCTTAGTTTGTAAATATTTTGCTGACTGTAAAGGCTATATACTTTTCTTCCCTAAAATCTTAAGGCAAGATAACCACTTTGGACATGGTTGGTCATTAATAAAAGTGGATATAACTCCATGTTTCAAATAATCTTTGAGAGTCAATTCTCAGTTCTCCTTAGACCATTTTCTTAACTTCATTATGTGGCTAATAAAGAGCTTATACGGGAAGTAGTAGTGGTGGCTCTGCCATCAATACCTTGCTGTTTCATATTCTTTCATTATTGGCATCATCTTCAATCCAGAGTTTCTTTGAAGACCACCTATTTTGTGAGGCCAGTTTAATTAACCTTAGACAGCAAAATTCATTAATGTATTTAGTGAGCACTCATTAACTGCTATAGGCTTCAACACAATCTAAGTGAACAAACTTCCTCTCTTGCCTCAGGATACCTCAAGAACCATGCAAGACCCATGACTCTGAAATACAGATCAAGCGAGGGTGCCAGTCTCAATCCATATACTAAACATTTGTAAAGTGTAATGTCATTTGAAAATATAAGGACCAACATGTTCTTCCTGGAGCACCAGGGAGCATCTTACCTACTCCTAGAGTGCCTCTCAAGTACACCAGCTTAGAGACCCCTGCAGTAGGTGACGGGTAGTCTCTGAAAGTGTACAACCAAAGGAGTGACAATCATAGAATTAGAAAGTTGGAAAAGACCTTCAAGATTATCTAGCATAATCTTCTTACCTGACAGAAAAGGAAACTATATCCAATGCACAACCACATACAGCTGGCCTGAGATCTTTAGACAAAAGCTTTTGATAAATTAGCTAGCAAACAAACCAGTAATATCTAAGCACTATTTTGTAATATGGAAAGAAGAGTTTAGTCTAAACATGGACAAGTTTTGTTCACTTGCCACAGATGAGGGGAAAAAAGGCCTCAATCAACATTTTAGTAGGTGAGTACAACCATGATGTTAGAGATTTACTGATCAACCATTTGAGTTTCTAACTATCATCAGAAATCTCTACCAACAAATACTAAAAATATCAAATGTAAGTCTGAACTTGAGAGGAAGAACTGGACATAGAATCACCTGTATGAAGGTGAGAGTTGGAAGTGTAGGAACAGGTGAGCTCCCCAAAGCCAGCAGGGTAAGCAGAGGAAGAGTCAGGAGAGACAGGACAGTGCCATACAAAGGAAGGTAAAAGAGAGTTCCAGAAAGGTGTATACAATCAAAGTCAAATGCAACAATCTCGGGCCGGCCCTGTGGCTTGGTGGTTAAGTGCGCGCGCTGCAATGCTGGTGGCCCGGGTTCAGATCCCGGGTGCGCATCGAGGCACCACTTCTCCGTCCATCCTGAGGCCGAGTCCCACATACAGCAACTAGAAGGATGTGCAGCTATGACGTACAACTATCTACTGGGGCTTTGGGGGGAAAAAAATAAAATAAATAAAAAAACAAATGCAACAATCTCAAATGTTATCAAGATTGAAAAACAACTACAAGATTTGGTAAAGATATGGTCACTTAAAGACCTCTGTGAAGGCTGTTAAAAGTGGTAGATGAAAGAGCTGGATAAGGGAGTAAAATAGGAAATGAGGATGAAGTAGAAACAACCAGCATTAACTAGTATTATTAACCAGTATCTCAAGTCATTTGGTGGCAACAGGTAGAACAAAGTTAGATAGAAGGGTACCTTAAGTGGTTAAGCAAGGTCAAGAGAAGGACTGAGGGACAGGGGAAGATGGGAAACTCAAAATCTGAATGCTAAAGAAAATAACCCAACAGAGGAGGAAAGATTCAAGACCCAGGAGAGAAAGGACAGAGGTTTTGAACAGATCTTGAGATAACGTACTCACATAAATTTTGCAGTGAGTTTCCCCAGGTTAAGAGACTCACTAAAGGGCCAGCCCCGTGGCTTAGCAGTTAAGTACGCGTGCTCCGCTGCTGGCGGCCCGGGTTCGGATCCTGGGCGCGCACTGACACACCGCTTCTCCGGCCATGCTGAGTCCACGTCCCACATACAGCCACTAGAAGGATGTGCAGCTATGACATACAACTATCTACTGGGGCTTTGGGGCAAAAAAAATAAATAAATAAATAAATAAAAAAAGAGAGACTCACTAAAATCTATCAGTTAAAAACCCTGCAGTATAGGATTAACTTTGGGAAAAAGGACAAATGCTTTCTTCCAAATTAGAAGACAAGAGAAGGGCCGGCCCCGTGGCTTAGGGGTTAAGTGCGCGCGCTCCGCTGCTGGCGGCCTGCGTTCAGATCCCGGGTGTGCACCGACGCACCGCTTCTCCGGCCATGCTGAGGCCACGTCCCACATACAGCAAAACTAGAAGGATGTGCAACTATGACATACAACTATCTACTGGGGCTTTGGGGGAAAAATAAATAAATAAAATTATAAAAAAAAAAAAAAAAAGACAAGAGAAAATGGGAAGGGGGAGAAATTGCAGGAGACCACATCAACTGGCCTGGATCCCAGAACACATTTTCTGAGCATGTTACTGTGCCGAGTAAGCCATAGAGCACAGTTCAGAAGAAAACATTCCAATAAACTAGGGATTATAATCCAGTCTAAGTGCTGTGGCCGAACTAACGACAGGCACCAAAGGAACCCAGAAGAGAGGCAACAGCCTGGCCTAGGATGGCGAAGGCATGCTTCCCACAGGGACAGTGCATGACCTCCTCTTAGAGAGGAACAGCAGTTAACTGGGCAAAGAAGGGAGAGAAACTCTGCAGAGAAATGAGCATCAATAAAGGCACAGAGGCAAGGACACGGGCCATTCACACTGTGCAGGCAGCACCATACAGGCAGAACAGGACTGCTACAGTGCCAGACACAGGTGGGACAGCAGCAGAACAATAAAGCAGAAGGAAGCTAAGAACAAGAAGGATAAGAACCTCTCCGTTTGGCCAGAAAGTCTGGCAAGCAAAGCAGGGCAGAAGAGCAAGTGCAGGTGCCATCAAAGAAAAGTGAAGACTTCTAGATGCTCAGGCAAGCGGGTAGGTTCCTGTGTAGAAAAGGTAGAGGGTGTAGTAGCAGAGTGTGCTCATAAAGACTGGGTGGCAGAAAGGAAATGTAGAGACGGGGAGGAGAGTAAGGAAGACTAGAGTAATAGGAGGGTTTTATATCTCTAGTGATTACTGATAAGTGATAAATGCCACCAGGAGTTGAAAGGTGCAAGAGGGGACAATGACTATGACAATTAAAGAAATTTTTCAAACTCGACTCTTTTGGCCTCAGTTTCCTCAGCTAGCAGATACTGTTTCAGCAATAAATATGTGTTCTGTTGTTGTCCCGTTCAGTTCTGAAGTCCTACAAGTCCATGATTTGCCAATCCCTACATTCCAACCAGAATACTGCTGGGGCATCTGAAAATGTGCAAACACACAAAGAATAGGTCAGCTCAAGGTTTGTGGAGATCACTTAATTGTAATACTGGTTGACAGAGCCAACCATCCTATTCTTTTTTTTTTAGTTGAGATAAAATTAACCAATTATTCTTTTAAAGAAAGGGAGAATATTGACAGTAGCTACAATTTAAGCTAGTTTACAAATGACGCTGTGTTTTATCCTTTTAAAAACAGAAAACAACAGAAATATTATGATTACAAATTCATTTACGGAATTTCTTCATCTAAGGCAACCAAGCAGCTTTGGCAAGGGGCTGGTATGTCCTTTCTCTAAGCTGTCCTGATCATCAATGAGGGAGCCACCTGCTGACAGGTCATCTCCTCCAGGGGCCTCTGAAAAGGGGGCTAAGCTCTCAGCAGGAACTTGTAGAGAATATTTACCCTGCTGGGCTACTTCTACCACAGTGGAATAATTGCCAAGCATTCCTTGCGAAAAGAATTAAATTGTAGCGGCCGGCCGGGTGGCGTAGCGGTTAAGTTTGTGCTCTCCGCTTCAGCAGCCCAGGGTTCGGATCCTGAGCGCTGACCAACTCACCGCGCGTCAAGCCATGCTGAGGCCGCGTCCCACATAGAGCAACTAGAAGGATGTACAACTATGACATACAACTATCTACTGGGGCTTTGGGGAGAAAAAAGGAAAAAAGGAGCAAGAGTGGTAACAGATGTTAGCTCAGGGCGAAACTTCCTCAAAAAAAAGAAAAAAAGAATTAGATTGTAGTGAACAATTAAATAGTTTAAAAATTCACTGAATTTTAGCATAAATATTAAATTACTACCATACTTTAAAATGAGTATTAATTAGCTGTTGTAGGACTTTCTTGAGGAAAGTAAAAATTAATCTTAACCTTCCCATTTCATAGATGAGGCAGCTAAAAATAATTAAAATTAAAACTCTGGGCCACCAAATACAATGTGGAGTCCTACATTAGATCCTGGAATAGAAATAGGATACAAGTGGAAAAATTAGTGAAATCCAAATAAAGTCTGTAGTTAATAATATTGCACCAATTTTATTTATTTATTTAAATTTTATTATTTATTTTCCCCCAAAGCCCCAGAAGATGGTTGTATGTCATAGCTGCACATCCTTCTAGTTGCTGTATGTGGGACGTGGCCTCAGCTTGGCCGGAGAAGCAGTGCGTCGGTGCGTGCCCGGGATCTGAACCCGGGCCGCCAGCAGAGGAGCACACGCACTTAACCGCTAAGCCACGGGGCCGGCCCTGCACCAATTTTAATTTCTTAGTGTTGACAAATATACCAAAGTTACATAAGATGTCAACATTAGGGAAAGCTGGCTGAAGGAAATATGGGAACTCTCTATACTAACTTGGCAACTTTTCTGTAAGTCTAAAATTATTCCAAAATAAAAAGTTAATTAAAAAAAAATATGGGCCATAAGAAAGTAAATTCCCCAACTTCTCATTCAGTTTCAAGATATAATATTGTGCTCAAAATATTCAAGAGAAAAATGTTCTTTGCATTCTACAAATGTATGTGAAAAAAGGCAATTTCCACAGGAAAGAACATGTGATAATTCATTGCCACAATCATTATTGAAATTACTCTAAGACAGTTTAGAAACTAAAATCAATTTCTACAGTAGAAAACAAAAAATGTTTTGTAGGCTCATGAGATACAAGTCATTGGATTTCAACTCATACTGGTTAAACACTCTCTGAAATAAAGACGGCTTGTGTCTCCACACTAGCGTATTCCAGCAAATGAGTTCAGAAAGCCTATAGGATCAAAAAAGTCCAATAAACAGAGCTCTACACTGCACAGAAGCACCCCATACTAGCACCAAATAGACATTCAATTGGTAATTAAGCCAGGGAAAAAGGCCTCAAAATAATAAGTATACTTCATATGTATAGTACAATTTAAGGTAAAAATACGAATATGATGCATTAGGGAAATTTAATCAAGTGGCTGTCTACAAGAAACCCACTTCACATAAAATTACATAAGTAGGTTAAAAGTAAAAGGACAGAAAAAGATATACCATGCAAATACTAACTAAAAGAAAGCTGGAATCACTATGCAAGTATCAGATAAAGTAGACTTCAGAGCCAAGAAAACTACCAGGGGTAAGAGGAACATATGTTAAATGACAAAAGAGTCAACTCACCAAGACATAACAACCCTAAATGTACCAAACAACAGACTTCTGAAATACATGAAGCAAAAACTAAACAAACTGTAAGGAGAAATCAAGGAATCCACAATTTTAGTCAGAGACTTCAACACTCCTCTCTCAGCAATTGACAGACCTAGTAAACAAAAAAATCAGCAAGAATATAAAAGAACTGAACGAAATCATCACTGAACTGGATCTTAACTGACATTCAGAAAACACTCCACTCAATAATAACAGAATATAAATGTTTTAAGTGCATAAGTAATATTCACCAAGACAGACAATAAACCTTAAAATTTTTGAAAGAATTAAACTCATACAGGGGCCCACCCGGTCACACAGTGGTTAAGTGTGCGCGCTCTGCCGCAGCAGCCTGGGATTCGCAGGTTCAGATCCTGGGCGTGGACCATTGCACCACTTGTCAAGCCACGCTGTGGCGGCCTCCCATATGAAATAGAGGAAGATGGGCACGGATGTGAGCCAAGGGCCAATCTTCCTCAGCAAAAAAAAAAAAAAAAAAGAGGAGGATTGGCATCAGATGTTAGCTCAGGGCTAATCTTCCTCACAAAAAAATAAATAAATAAAATAAAATAAAATCATACAAAGCACATTCTCCAACCATATTAAAACTCAGTAGCAGAATAATAACACGAAATTAACCGTAATTCTAAAAAACCCATGAGTCAAAGAGAAAGATTCAAGGGAAATTAAAAGATATTTTAAATTGAATGAAAATGAAAGTACAACATACCAAAATTTGTGAGACACAGCTACAGCTATGTCTTAGAGGGAAGTTTACAGCACTAAATATGTATATTAAAAAAGAAGGGGCTGGCCCCGTGGCCTAGTGGTTAAGTTCAGCGTGCTCCACTTCAGCAGCCTGGGTTCACTTCCCGGGCTCGGACCTACACCACTTGTTGGTGGCCATGCTGTGGTGATGACCCACATACAAAACAGAGCAAAGACTGGCACAGATGTCAGCTCAGGGCAAATCTTCCTCAGCAACAAAAAGAAAAGAAAAATGGTCTCAAATCAGTAATATAAGCGTCTACCTTAAGGAATTAGAAAAAGAAAAATCAAAACAAACCCAAAGCCAACAATGAAGCAAAAGGTCAAAAAAAGAAAATCAATCAACTCAAAAAGAGAAAAATAGGAAAAAAAAATCAGTAAAACAAAAGGCTGGTTCTTTAAAAAGATTAAAAACTTGAACTTACAGCAAGACTGGCAGAAAAAAAGAGAAGACAAATCACCAATATCAGGAATGAAAGAGAGGACATCACTGCAGACCCCCACAGACATTAAAAGGATAATAGAGGAATACTGCAGACAACCCTGCACACATAAATTCAACAACTTAGATGAAATGGACCAATTCTTTGAAAAACACAAACTACTAAAATAGAGAGAAGGGAACAATTCCTAACTTACTTGATGAGGCCAGCATTATTTTTGTGTGTGTGTGTGTGTGCGTGTGTGTGAGAGGAAGATCAGCCTTGAGCTAACATCTATGCCAATCCTCCTGGGCCGGCCCCGTGGCGTAGTGGTTAAGCGTGCGCACTCCACTGCTGGTGGCCCGGGCTCGGATCCCGGGTGCGCACCGATGCACCGCTTCTCCGGCCATGCTGAGGCCGCGTCCCACATACAGCAACTAGAAGGATGTGCAGCTATGACATACAACTATCTACTGGGGCTTTGGGGAAAAAATAAATAAATAAATAAAATTATATGCCAATCCTCCTTTTTTTGCTGAGAAAGACTGGCCCTGAGCTAACATCTATTGCCAATTCTCCTCTTTTTTTTTCCCTTTTTCTCCCCAAAGCCCCAGTAGATAGTTGTATGTCACAGTTGCACATCCTTCTAGTTGCTGTATGTGGAACACTACCTCAGCATGGCCGGAGAAGTGGTGCATCGGTGCGCGCCTGGGATCCAAACCCGGGCCGCCAGTAGCGGAGCGCACACACCTAACCACTAAGCCATGGCGCCAGCCCCAATGAGGCCAGCATTATACTGATACCAAAACCAGGAAAGGACAAAAACTACTGACATATATCTCATGAAAACAGATGCAACAGTGCTCAACAAAATATTAGTAAAGTGGATCTAGCAACTAAAAAAGAGTAATATACCATGACCAAGCAGGGCTTATTCCAGGAATGGAAAGCTGGTTCAATATCCAAAAATCAATAATGTGATCTACCACATTAACAGTCTAAAAAAGAAAAACCACATAATCATATCAATTGATTTAAAAAAACATTTGAGGGCCGGCCCGGTGGTGTAGCAGTTAAGTCTGCACACTCTGCTTCAGTGCCCCGGGGTTTGCAGGTTCGGATCCCGGGCACGGATCTACGCACCGCTTATCAAAGCCACGCTGTGGCGGCGTCGCGTATACAGTAGAGGAAGATGGGCCCGGATGTTAGCCAAGGGCCAATCTCCCTCAGGATAAAAGAGGAGGATTGGCAACAGATGTTAGCTCAGGGCTAACCTTCCTCAAAAAAATAAATAGATAGATAGACATAGATGAAAGAGAGAGAGACAGAAGAGGGGTGGGGAGGAGAGGAGAGGAGAGAAGAAAGCAAGCATTTGACAAAATTCAACATCTATTAATAAAACTCTCAGTGAGGGGCCAGCCCAGTGGCACAAGTGGTTAAATGCACATATTCTGCTTCGGCAGCCCAGGGTTCGCAGGTTCAGATCCCAGGTGCGCACCAACGCACTGCTTGTCAAGCCATGCTGTGGCAGCATCCCATACAAAGTAGAGGAAGATGGGCACAGATGTTAGCCCAGGGCCAATCTTGCTCAGCAAAAAAAAAAAAAAAAGAGGAGGATTGGCACTGGATGTTAGCTCAGGACTCATCTTCCTCACTAAATAAATAAATAAAATAAAATAAAATAAAATAAAATAAAATAAAATCTCAATGAAATAGAAAGGAACTCCCTCAACCTGATAATGGGCATCTACAAAAAAATCTACAGCAGACATCATACTTTATGGTGAAAGATTGAATGCTTCCCCCTAAAATCAGAAACAAGGAAATTGTACTAAAAGCCCTAGCCAGTGCAATAAAGAAAGAAAAAGAAATAAAAGGCATACAGAATGGAAAACCAGAAGAAAAAAAAATCACTATTCACAGACAGCATGATTGTCTACACAGAAAATCCCAATGAATCCACAAAAAAACTCCCAGAATACATGATTTTAGTAAGATCAAAGGATAGAAGGCAAACATACAAAAATTAATTATATTTCTATATACTAGCAATGAATAAATGGAAATTGAAATTTTTAAAAATCATTTACAAAAGTTGAAAAAATGAAATAGTTATGTATAAATCTAACAAAACATGTACAGGATCTATATGCTAAAAACTACAAAACTGATAAAAAAAATCAGAGACCTGTTATGTTTCAATTATATCTCAATTAAAAAAAGAAATCAAAGATGATCAAATAAATAGAGACAGATATCATGTTCGCATATTGGAAGATTCAACATAGTAAATATAACATTCTCCGGGCCAGCCTCGTGGCTTAGCAGTTAAGTGCGCGCCCTCCGCTGCTGGCGGCCCGGGGTTCGATCCGGGCGCGCACCGACGTACTGTTTCTCTGGCCATGCTGAGGCCACGTCCCACATACAGCAGCTAGAAGGATGTGCAGCTATGACATACAACTATCTACTGGGGCTTTGGGGGAAAAAAATAATAATAATAAAATTAAAAAAAAAAAAAAACAATTCTCTACCACACTGATCTATAGATTTAAGGCTATCTAATAAAATCACAGAAAAATTATCTGTAGATACAGGCAAGCTGATTCCAAAATGGATGAAAAAGCAAAACAACTAAACAGCCAAAACAATTTTTTTTTAAGTTGGAAAAATCACCTTGCCTAATTTTAAGAGTGACAGTAATTAAGACAGTGTGGTATAGGCAAGGGATAGATGCATAGATCAAGAGAACAGAACAGAAAATCCAGAAATAACCCACACAAATAAAATCAACTGATTTTTGACAAAGGTGAAAAGTCAACTGAATGGAGAAAGGATATCCTTTCAACAAATGGGTTTAGAACAACCTGACATCCATACAAAAAAAAAAAAAAAAAGAATTCCTACCTGAATCTGATATCTTACACAAAATTAACCACAGATCTATATGTAAAACTATGAAATTTTCTTTAACTTTTTTTTTGTGTGTGTGAGGAAGATCTGCCCTGAGCTAACATCTGCCAATCCTCCTCTTTTTGCTGAGGAAGACTGGCCCTGGGCTAACATGCGTGCCCATCTTCCTCCACTTTATATGGGACGCCGCCACAGCATGGCTTGCCAAGTGGTGTGTCAGTGTGCGCCCGGGATCCGAACCAGCGAACCCGGGGCCACTGCAGCAGAGCGCGCACACTTAACCGCTTGCGCCACTGGGCCGGCCCCAAACTATGCAATTTTCTGAAGAAAACACAGGAAAAAATCTTTATAAGCTGAGGTTTTATAAAACAAAGAGTTCTTAGACATGACACCAAAAAGTATGATCGATAACAGAAAAAACCAGTAAGTTGAACTTTATCAAAATTAATTTTTTCTTTGCAAAAAGAGTTACTAAAACAAAAAGACAAGTTACAGACTGAAAGAAAATGTTTGCAAATCACATATCCAACAAGGAACTCATATCCAGAACTATAAAGAACTCTCAAAACTCAGAAGTAAGAAAATAAGTAACCCAATTAAAAATAGGCAGTCTTGGGGCCAGCCCGGTGGCGCAAGCGGTTAAGTGCGCGCGCTCCACTGCAGCGGCCCGGGGTTGGCCGGTTCAGATCCCGGGCACGCACTGATGCGCTGCTTGGCAAGCCATGCTGTGGCGGCATCCCATATAAAGTGGAGGAAGATGGGCACGGATGTTAGCCCAGGGCCAGTCTTCCTCAGCAAAAAAAGAAGAGGATTGGCAGATGTTAGCACAGGGCTGATCTCCTCACAAAAAAATAAAAAATAAAAAAAAATAGGCAGTCTTGAATAAACACTTCACCGAAGAGGATACAAGAACGGCAAATAAACACATGAAAAGCATTCATTATCAGTAGTCATTAGGGAAATGCAAATTAAAACCACAATGCCACTTATACATCTATTTATTAAAATGATTAAAATAAAAACTACTGACTATCAAGCACTAGATAGGACGCAGAGCAACTGGAACTCTCATACATTGCTGGTGGGAAGTCAAAATGGTCCAGCCACTCTGGAAAACAGTTTGGTAATTTCTTACAATGTTACCATATGACCCGGCTCCCATTCCTTGGCATTTACCGTAGAGAAATGAAAATTTACTTTCACACAAAACCTGTACACAAATGTTTACAGCAGCTCTATTTATTATCACCAAAATCTGCAAAAACCCCAACATCCACCAATGGGAGACTGGGTAAACTACGGTACATTCATACAATAGACTACTACTCAGCAATAAAAAGGAACAACCTACTGATACATGCAACAACTTGGATGAATCTCAAAGTGATTATGCTGAGTGAAATAAACCAGCCTCAAAAAGTTACATACTACATGATTCCATTTATGACTTCTCCAAAAGACAGTATCAAAGTAACAAAGTACTAGCTGCCAAGAGGTGAGGGGTGGGGAAAAGTATGACTGCACAGGGATAGCATGAGGGAGCTTTTGTGGGTAATGAAACTGATCTGTATCCTCATTGTGGTAGGGGATACACGAAACTATATATGTGTTAAAAATCCAAGGAACTGTACATTTTAAAATATCAATTTCACCACATGCTAATTTTTTAATTAGCATACAATAAAACCACTTAGAAAACCTACCTACTACCTGGCAGTATTCACTAAAGTCAAACCACGTGTATACTTATCAGCAATTTCACTCCAGGTATACACTTGACTGAAATGAGTACTCATGTCCACCAAAAGTCATGTATAGGAATGTGCAAATCAGCTTGATTCATATCAGCCACAAAACAGAATAACCTAAATGCCCATCAATATTAGAAAGGATAAACTGTGGAATATTCACACAATGGAAAACCGCATACCATGAAAAAGAATGAATTGCTACATCAACAACATGGATGCATCTCAGACATAATGTTGAGCCAAAGAGCACTGGCACAGAGTACTTTTATATGACAATCAAAAACAGGCAAAAGGCATGAGAATAGTGGTGGCGATGACTACAAAAGGGAAAAAAAGGGGCATTCTAGGGTACTGGGATGAGTCTATATCTTGATATACTGATTACGACTGTACAAATACATAAAATACTGAATCACAGAGGTGCTCTCTGCAGCTGCACCAAATTGTTAATCTTGGTTAAAGCACACAAGGTTCTAGATCTTTATTCAATCTAAGGCAAAAGTGAACTAGAAAGAGTGTTATGGGGCCGGCCCTGTGGCTTGGTGGTTAAGTGCACGCACTGCGATGCTGGTGGCCCGGGTTCGGATCCCGGGTGCGCATCGAGGCACCACTTCTCCGTTCATCCTGAGGCCGAGTCCCACATACAGCAACTAGAAGGATGTGCAGCTACGACACACAACTATCCACTGGGGCTTTGGGGGGAAAAATAAAATAAATAAAATCTTTAAAAAAAAAAAAAAAAAAGAGTGTTATGACTGAACCTCATTTCATCATGGCAGCGATTTCTACAACACAGGGAAGGCCTCTAAGTACAGCCCAAGATCCATAATCGCACCACCTAACCACAAGATACATTGTATGATGGCCTTTAAATGTTGTTATCTTCTTGCCACCTTTCAGTAATGAAAAAGGATTTACGTTATTACAAACGCCCCCTACACTACAACAGGTTTCTCTGACTTTAAAATTTTAATATCGCTGTTTGAAAACATACTTTGATCCCTACCCCAAATGGCTTCCTTTTATAAATCTCAAACAACATGACAAAAATAGCCCTAAATTCCCACTTGAGCCCTCCATGAGTGTAAATTATATGTAATTTGATACCAACAATGACACAGGTCAATTTCCATAACAGAGGAATTCTGGGTTTTGTAAATGAACATGTGTATGACTTAATTTTGCACACCTAATCAGAAAACAGAATTCTGATGGTGCAAATATTTTTATTTTTTCTATAATACCTAACTGTTTAGCTGTTAAACGGTGGAAAAGGCAAAAATTAGCTTTATTTGAAAAAGGAAAAATGTTGGTAATATCAAGTTGTAAAAGTGTCATTCACCTTTTTGCTCCATAAGTAATGTTCATTGTAGAAAAGTCTTAAAGCTTGAGGCATATGCAAAAAGGAAAAAAGAAAGCCATCAGAATTTCCACCACAAAACATTTTGATATATACCCTATCAGACATTTCCTACACAAATATACGTACACAGATATTTTACAAAACCGGGTCTGTACTACAAACACCGTTTTCTATTTTGTAAGCTTCTTTCTTCACTTAATACATCATGAACATTATGAAAATTACATTTTAAAATAGAAATGCAAAATAATAAGATATATTCATGGTATCCTTCACCTACCAACTTTTCATTTTAGGGCCAACCCTTTATTGTCACATTAGAGCAGACCACCACACAAGGCCATTAGAGCAGGCCCTGTCCAAGATGCATGTCCATCATTTTTAACCGCACACTGTTTCCCCATTCCACCAGTAGAAAAAGCTTGATCAACAGCATCCTGCAGGAGAGTCCCTGATAAAGTCCAGCCTAGCCTTCTAAAAAATAATGATCGCGTACATACACAGCACTGTGTGCCACTAGGCACTGTTTAAGCACTTCTCCTGCCTGTACTTGTTTAACCCTTATAATAACCCCAGGAGCTGGACGCCACATCACTTACAAAACTGAAGCAGCACAAGGTTGATACCTTGCCTGAAGACACAGAGCCTATCGAGTTTGTGTCCCCCAAGCATTGCGTACCCGAGTTTTGTTGTGGGCCAAAGACTTTATAAGCTGAGTTATGTTTTCCTACTTATCCTAGAGCCCTCATTTCTTTGTGGAAGCCACCTCCATCTACATGCAGAAACACTCCCTTTGCCTCAGCAGCTGCCTTGATGAAGTTGGTCCTTCACCTAACAGTGTTGTGCCCAGCACACAGGGCAGCGGGGCTAAGACCCCTCCTGAGAATCAAGACAGTCCTTCCATTCTTACTTCTCTCTTAGACACCTTCTGCTCTGGTGACCCTACACAGAATGGAGAGGATGCACCCCGGGAATCATAAGCCTCTCTGGGAAACGCAGGGCCAATATCCATTTGCTGTTACTTGTTGACAAACACTGTTTTGGGAGCCTGTTCTGCGCCAGATAAGATGCCTCAAAGAGCTCTCCATCTGTGGGGAAACAATTCAGAGACTTCAGAACCACACTAAGAATTTTTGTGATTGGGGCCGGCCCGTTGGCGTAGTGGTTAATTTCACGTGCTCTGCCTTGGCGTCCTGGGGTTTGCAGGTTCAGATCCCGAGCACAAACAGACGCATCATTTATCAAGCCATGCTGTGGCGGCGTCCCATATAAAGTAGAGGAAGATGGGCATGGATGTTAGCACAGGGCCAGTCTTCCTCAGCAAAAAGAGGAGGATTGGCAACAGATGTTAGCTCAGGGCTAATCTTCCTCACACACAAAAAAACAACAACAAAACCAAACCAAAAAAAAAAAGAATTTTTGTGATTGGTGTCAAGAACATTTTTAGCCCTGTTACCACAAAGAGTATTCTTAATGCATTATTATTAAAACACTTGTGAAGAAACTTAAAAATTAAAGACATAGCTTTAAAAGTTCAAAATATAGTAAAAAAGAATGTTTTTCAAGGTGCAGGTCACAACTCAACAGTACACAGGAAAATAATTGTGCACTATAACCAGTATTTTATTAACGAAATTGAACAGAACAGAAAAAATGAAAACTTATCAGAATATCATTTTGTAAAACTTCTGGTGTGTGTGTGTGTGTCTGCCTGCGTGTGAGCAGGCAGTACAGATCTTAATATTACAGTAGGTCATGGTCAAAAACCTTGATTCGTAAGTTTAACAGAATACGACAGTTCTGTCAAAAAACAATACTAGGCATACGGTTATCTGAATTTGAAATGTCTGATTAGAATAATAACAAAAAAAGATTCTTTTAGCTAAATATGGCAAAGTAAATGGGAATTATTACAACCTGAAATAACGGAATGAAAGGTTAGTGTAAGGATTTTTATTGTACCACCAACTCGTTTTTACTGACTCACTAAAAACGGGTATATATCACATCCAGCTACAGCAAATATTATCAATGTTTTTGTAAAGGATTTGCATAGGCAGACCTCCCACCCTCCCCTCTCCAGCAGAAGCAAATACTGCCCTTAATTTACAGCCCAAAGATCCAAAAGCACAAGCCTCTTCCTTGATCCCAAGAACTGCACCTGTTTCGCTCTCCAGGGTATTGGAAAAGGGCACCCTCTGGAGACTGTGAAGTAAGTACAGGGCTATGACCCAGGATCCTAAACAAATGTAACAAAATGTAAAGAAAGCTCCAACAACTGCACTTACTATACTGCAGAGAACACTCCAAATACTTTAAACTGAAACTAAAGCATACATACATTACAGTATGTTCATGTAACAGTATAAGCATCAGAAAGCCACACCATATGCAATAATTCCTTATCTGTTCTCACTACATACTGTGCCAACACAATATTTGGAATCTTGCATAAAACAATTTCTGTCTTATAATTTGGCACACAAATACTTCTGATGGGGCTATTTTTTTTTTTTTTTTTGGCAAATGTCTTTAAAACAATTTAACAGCTCTAACAACGCAACTTCTGAAAAAATCCATTATGTTTCAGGAGCCAACTGAACGACGGGAAATGATTATGTCAATTGCATACCCATGTACTAGTATTGTGTATTCCGAAATGTTGTGAGGAAGAGCGGAATAAAAGTGGCAGCAATCGACAACTGGTAGATACAGTGTGTGCTGGCCGCCTTCATACACAAAGCAGAAAAATAATTATTTTTCAAATTCCTTAAGTTCAAACACTAAATAAATGCCTGAGTAACCAGACCACCAATTACTCCTAAAACTTTTAAAAAGCAAGGGATGAAGGGCCAAGGCTCCCACCTCCGGAAGACTGTCAAGTAGCTTTCAAATGACTGTATTGGAGAGAAAGAGAAAACTTCTAGGAGGCACTTTTCAACGATCATTTGCAAGGGCATGCAGAAGGTGGGCACTGTGAAACAGCATTTCAAATCACCCCGAAGTAGGAAGGGAAGCCCCGCTTGTCACCTGACTCACAATTATTCTGGAATTGCACACCAGTAATTTCAAGGACGAGCTCCGCGCGGGGCGAGATGGCACCACCCCCGGCCCGTGACAGCGACGCGCAGGTGGGCAGAGGCAGCGCCGCGCCGCGCGCCTCCCCCAGGCGATGCGGGCACCGGGCGCCTCCCACCCGGGCTCGCCGTTCCCGCGGGAAGGCTGTCACGGGCGCGAGCCCCCCGCAGTCCCCGCCCGCCCGTTACCCGCGCCCCGCGCCGGGTCCCCGGCGGGAGGCCCCCCGCATCCCTCTGCCCGCCCCCGCCCCGCCGCCGCCGCTTACCTCAAAGTAGCCTCCGGGGGCCGCGCCGCCCGCGCCCGCGCCGAGGGGCCCGTTGGCCGCCGCCGCGCCGCCCGGGGCCGCCAGGCCCGCGGCCTGGGAGCCGCGCAGCGCCGCCGCCGGGCCGGCCTTGCCGCCGCTCGCGCCGCCGTTGCCCCCGCCCGAGCCGGGGCCGCCGCCCCCCCTGTTCTTCCGGCGCTTGGCCCCGCGCTTGGCGTCGGCCGGGCTCATGGCGGGCGGGCGGGGAGAGGGCGCGGGGCGGGCGCGGGGCCGCGGGCGGCGGCGGAGGGCGGGGAAGGCGGGGAGGCTGAGGCGGCGGCGGGGCTCTCCGGCCGGCCGAGGGCGGGGGGCGCTGCGCGGGGTCCCCTCCGGGCGGGGAGGGCCAGGCGGGCGGGCGGGAGCTGCGGGGAGGCCGCTGGGCGGGAGAAACGGCGAGTCCACCGGGCCCGGCGCCGCCGCTGACCAGAGTTACAGTCCAATATGGCGGACACAAGGGGAAAGGGATCCCAGTTTACGTCGGGGGAGGGGGAAGGAGCGGCGGGGAGGGGGAGGGGTGTGGGCGCCCTCCCCCCGCCTTACTCCGCCCTTCCAGCACCGCCCCCCCCCGCTTGGCCCCCTCCCGCCGTTAACGTGCGCCGACGCGCAGGGCACGCCGGGAGTTGGAGTCCGCACTGCCTGCGCCGCCTCTGGGGTGCGCGGCGGGAGGACCACGATTCCCATCAGGCCCCGCGCGGCCGAGCGCCCCGACGCTACGAGGGGCTGGGGCGGGGGAGCTGGAAGCGACGGTGACGACACGGCCGCGATCCGCGCCGTCCGGCTCCGCCCGCGCCACGGGGCCTTCTGGGAGTTGCAGTCAGGCGGCGGGGCCGGGCCGGCGCGAGGCCGCGTCGCACACGGTGCGCGAACTACAAGACTGGAGGCGAGGAGTTCCGCCTCTTTGACAAGCACCCAGACGCCCCCGCGTCCCGGGCCTCGCGTCCGGCGCCCGGCCCCTGGGGTGCAGCAGGCCGGCAGCCCCGGCTCTGGCCCGGCGACCTTGGTGCGGCTTCGGGTTCGAGTCCGCCTCCCGCACTTGCTGGTCCTGTGACCTTGGGCCAGTCGCCTAGCCCGAGTCCAGGTGACTCAATGGAGACGAGAATGACCTGCCTCGTGGGCTTGGATGGGGTTCCGGAGGGCGCCTGGAAAGCGCCTGGCCCAGCCGAGCGCTGAGCAGCTGCCCCGAGAGCCCCCGGCCGCCGGCGGGTCGGGGTCTGCTCTGCTCGGTGGAGCCGCCGGGAGCCGGCGCTTGGCTGCCGGCGCCCGGACCCAAGCCCGCACGGCGGACCCAACGGTTAGCTTGGAACCCCTTGGCCTAGAGGCACCCTTCCCGAGCTCGCCTCTCCCTGCACCCGGGTTCGGCCGTCGTCCAGGGCTCCTCGTGCCTTGCGACCCTACAAGGTCTCGGGACAGTCTAGCCATTTCTCACGACCTCGCATTCACTCACCTCACAGGCCACGAACCAGGTCAGACCCTCCCGGGCCTTCCAGCGCTCCCCGTCCTGCAGAGACGGGTCAGAAATCCGAGTCTCCCCACGTGGACCCTCCTCCTTCCTGGGGCGTCTTGCCCATCATCAGCAAGCCCCAGGTACAGTTCTGCTGCTAGACCCGGACAAGAGAGGACTCTTCCCTGGGCCTTGCGCTCTAGATGGCCCCGCTTATCACAAACACTGAGACACAAAAGACGTGTTTTCCCCTGTTTGGTTCCATGGGTGATCACAGGGCCGAGATACAGCGGAGGCATAAGGGCCGCCATTTGCATCCTCTCCCGGGCCCCACACCCGTTAGCTTTGGGCCTGCCCGTGTCTCATTGCCTCACGGTCACCCTTGCCCCAGCTGCAGCCACGGCCTTCTAATCCTCTGACCCATTCTTCCTGTCACAGCCAGAATGGCTAATATGATCAAATCAATCTGATTAAAGCCCTTCAGGGACTCCACGTTGTCGGCAGAATAAAAGGCCCCTCACCCCTACCTGAGGGTTTTGGATGACCCTGCTGCTGAAGGTGGACTTTGAGAGAGTGGGTGGGGATGCCTGCCTGGCGCTCCTCTGCGTGGGCAATGTCTTAGGCTGCCCCCTACCCCAACAGGCTCTGTCAAACACTCCCTTCTCTCACAGCCCCTGCGCTTTCCCCTGTCATAGCACATTGGCACTGGATTGGGATTCTCGGTGTTCACCAGTATCCTCAGAGAAGTCTTAGGGGCCAGGGGGAGAGCATGGTGCCTGCCTCATGCACCTCTGAATCCCAGCTCCTTCCAAGCGAGGGCTGGCACACACCAGTCCAGTATTTGCTGGATGAATGGATGACATAATAATGACTATTTGTTAAGCAATTAGGCACCAGCGCTGTTCCTGCTGCCGTGTCATCTCATCTCACCCACACAACCACTCGTGAAATAGGCACCGTTAGCCCTATATTATGAATAAGAAACTGAAGGTCATGGATGTTAAGGGGTTTGCCCAAAGTTACCCAGGTAGTCAGAGGCAGGGACCAGATTCCAACTCAGGTATGACTTTTGGGCTCCAGGGGAGAGCAGTGTGAGTCCTCTGGGGGCTGGGGACAAGGGAAGCTTCTCTGAGGAGGTGAGCTGAGTCAGAGCCAGTCACCCTCCGAGCAAAGGACTTTCAGCAATGCAAGACTGGAACAGGGAAGAACTCAGCATGTCCAGGCACCTATGAAAGCCATTGTAGCTGGAGCAAATGAAAACGGCAGAAGCTGCAGGTCTCCACGAGGAGGCTACGTTTTATTGTAAATGCAGCTGGGAGCCATGGAGGGTTTTGAGCAAGGAGTGTCATGATAGGATGTATATTTTTGAGATAACTGGCTGTTGTGTCAAGAATGGATGTCAGGGGAGAAAGACTGGCGGCCAGGACACTCATGACAGCCCATAGAAGGTGGAGAGAGTGCTCCTGGCAGACAGAGTAATGAAGCAAAGGCATAAAGCAGTGGTTCTCTGCCTTCGTTTCTCATTATTTCCCCCTAAGGAGAAATTAACAAGAAATGAAGGAGAAAAATTAAATACCTGAAGCATAAGATTTTGTCTGGTAGAGTTGAGCTTTGGAGGGCCACAAACCATTGTAATAGCTAAGATTTTTTTCTCCTAAGAATCAAATTTCACCCCCTTAAGGGAGGTATTAACGTTCTCCAGAGAAATAGAACCCATAGTATGTGTATACACACACACACACAATATATAAATATATATAATATATATAGAGAGATTTATTATAAGGAATTGTCCCACACAGTGATGGAGGCTGACAAGTCCCAAGATCTGCAGGCAGCAAGCTGGAGACCTAGGAGAGCCAGTGGTGTAGTCCCAGCCCAGGTCCAAAGGCCTGAGAACCAGGAGGGCCAATGGTGTGGTTCCAGTCCAAAAGCCAGCAGGCTCAAGACCCAGGAAAAGCTGATGTTTCAGTCTGAGTCCAAAGGTAGGGAAAAAAACGATCCAGTTCAGAGGCAGTCAGGCAGCAGGAGTTCGTTTTGTTCTATTCAGGCCTTCAACTGATCAGATGAGGCCCACCCACATTGGGGAGGGCAGTCTGTTTTACTCAGTCTACTGATCCAAATGTTAATCTCTCCCAGAAACACCCTCACAGACACAGCCAGAATCATGTTTGACCAAATGTCTGGGCACCCATGGCCCAGTCAGGTTGACACATAAAATGAACCATCACAAGGGAGGATGCAGGACCTAAGGGCCAGAAAGGGTCTTGTGCACTCTCAGAAGTAAAAGCAGCCCAGTCTGGCATGAGCACAGGTGGTCGCAGTGGGGTGTGGGCAGCGACCTTGGAGAGGAGATGGTCACTCAGGGCACCCTCAGGATCCTGGAAGCCTCTCAAAACTGACTTGCAGGAAAAGGCAACATATGTTGGATATTTTTGTAAAAGTGAAATGTTATTACTTTCATGTGCAGTAAATATTGTTAACCAAGATATGAATATGTCCTAGTAACACAAGAAAATTTTATAAGAAAACTTAGATAAGTTAATTATCTCGCAATTCATAACCAGTGAGCATTACATAATAATGAATCATTACCTAGAAAGCCTTTTCTAACTTCTGGCTTTATTAAGTCTGCAAAAGGACAGTTGGACACCCCTGCTCAGGCCATTTCCTTGCCCCAGGCAGAACCACGGCAATGGGTTTCCCCCTAAGCAGAGCACAGGGAATTCTCTGCAGAAACTATACAATGCAAGAATGGATATAGAGGGCCGGCCCCGTGGCTTAGCGGTTAAGTGAGCGCGCTCCACTGCTGGCGACCCGGGTTCGGATCCCGGGCGCGCACCGACACGCTGCTTCTCCGGCCATGCTGAGGCCGCGTCCCACATACAGCAACTAGAAGGATGTGCAGCTATGACACACAACTATCTACTGGGGCTTTGGGGGGAAAAAATAAATAAAAAATAAAAATAAAAATAAAAAAATAAAAAAAAAAGAATGGATATAGACATATTAATGTTTGGGGATCCCAAAGAATAAGAAGTTCTTGATGTTTGCCCAAAATTGAAGGCTGCAGATCAATAAGCTTTGCTCATGTGGAGCTACTAATCAGCTTTTAAACATGTCACTTGTAAACATGAAGAGACAGTGAAGGATCACCTGTCATTTAAGAAATGACTCAAAAACAACAACAAACAATCACATAGAGACAGAGATTGGATTGGTGGTTACTAGAGGTGGAGTGGGGAGGGAGGAGGGGGAAAGGGATGATTAGGCACATGTGTGTGGTGATGGACTGTAATTAGTCTTTGAGTGGTAAATGGGATGTAATCTATACAGAAATCGAAATATAATGATGTACATCTGAAATTTATATGATGTTATAAACCAATGTTACCGCAATAAAAAAAAAAAGAGGGGCCGGCCCGGTGGCGCAAGTGGTTAAGTGCGCGTGCTCCACTGTGGCGGCCTGGGGTTCGCCGGTTCGGATCCTGGGCGCGCACCAACGCACCGCTTGGCAAGCCATGCTGTGGCAGCATCCCATATAAAGTGGAGGAAGATGGGCACGGATGTTAGCCCAGGGCCAGTCTTCCTCAGCAAAAAAAGAGGAGGATTGGCAGATGTTAGCAGAGGGCTGATCTTCCTCACCAAAAAAAAAAAAAAAAAAAAGAAATGGCTGAAGTGCAGATCCAAAAAATGTATGTGTACAGGGGGTAGCAAAGAAACTGTTAATGGAAGGAATTTTTAAAAAATGTCAAAAAACCCGCTACTAGCCTCAAAGATATTAGCCTCAAAAATATAACCAAAATTGTAAAAGAAATTCAATAGAACAGTTGCAAGATAAAGTTAAGGAAATTATTCAGAAAGTAGAACAAAAAGACAGATAAATAGGAGAGAAATGAGACTTAAAACTTCAATCCGATTAAAAATAGAAATACCATATGACCCAGCTATCCCACTATTGGGTATTTATCCAAAGAACTTGAAATCAACAATTCAAAGAGACTTATGCAGGGGCCTGCCCCATGGCTTAGCAGTGAAGTGCGCGCGCTCCGCTACTGGCAGCCTGGGTTTGGATCCCAGGCGTGCACTGATGCTTCTCCGGCCATGCTGAGGCAGCGTCCCACAGACAGCAACTAGAAGGATGTGCAGCTATGACATACAACTATCTACTGGGGCTTTGGGGAGAAAAAGGGAAAAAAAGGAGGAGGATTGGCAATAGATGTTAGCTCAGGGCCGGTCTTCCTCAGCAAAAAGAGGAGGATTGGCATGGATGTTAGCTCAGGGCTGATATTCCTCACAAAAACAAAACAACAAAGAGACTTATGCACCCCTATGTTCATTGCAGCATTATTCACTATAGCCAATAAGTGGAAGTAACCCAAGTGCCCATCGACTGATGATTGGATAAAGAAGATGTGATATAGGGCCGGCCCAGTGGCTTAGCGGTTAAGTGCGTGCGCTCCGCTGCTGGCGGCCCGGGTTCAGATCCCGGGTGCACACCGGCACACTGCTTCTCCAGCCATGCTGAGGCCACGTCCCATGTACAGCAACTAGAAGGATGTGCAACTATGACATACAACTATCTACTGGGGCTTTGGGGGGAAAAAAAAAAGGAGGAGGATTGGCAATAGATGTTAGCTCAGAGCAGGTCTTCCTCAGCAAAAAGAGGAGGATTAGCATGGATGTTAGCTCAGGGCTGATCTTCCTCACAAAAAAAAAAAAAAAAGAATTCAATAGATTAACAGCAGATTAGACACAGCACAGGAGAGGATTAATGACTTGCAAGATAATTCAATATAAAACATCCTAACTAGCACAGAGAGAAAAAACAATTGATAAAACAGAAAAGAGAATAAGAAATGTATGAGACACAGTTGAAGGTCTAACATATGTGTAAATCGAGGAAGAGAGAAGCCACATAAGCAGAATTCTCCAAAACTAATGAAAGATATCCATCCACAGTTTCAAGAATCTCCATGAACCCCAAGCATGATAAATATAAGCAAAATCACACCAAAGCACATCATTTTAAAACTGCTAAAAACAAAGACAAAGAAAAATGTCAGCCAAAGAAAATATTCACATATCTTTAACGGTATGTGACAGCTGATTGCAACAGAAATGAGGCTAGAAAAGACGCAATGACGTAGAGTAATTGAAAAAAAACCCGCCAACGTAATTTTAAAAAATCTTAATGTTTTATTTCACAGAATGTATTCAAAATATCATGATTTAAATATGTAATCAGTATAAAAATTATCATCAAGATATCTTATACTTTTTTTTTTTCATACTAAGCCTTTGGAATCCTGTGTGTTTTTACATTTCCAGCCTTCTCCATTTGGATTCACCATGTTTCAAGTGCTCAACAGCCACATGTGGCTCACGTCAACCATATTAAACAGCAACTTATAATTTTTTTACCCAGAAAAAAAAATATCAGGCAAGAATGAAGGTAAAATAATGGCATTTTCAGATTAACAAAAATAGAATTTATTGCCAGCAGGAATTCGCTAAAAGAAATACTAAAGGAAGTTCGAGTAGAAGGAAAATTATTCCAGATGGAAATGAAGAAAGGAATAAAGAGCAAATATATTATATATAAATGGAATATATATATATGGAATTTTATATCTATAAACGTAGATACATGAATGATAACATTATTTTATACTATTGTCTCCTTTTTTTCATTTAAAAAAATTGTGGTACTCTGTGAGCTCGGACCTAGTTTGTGGCAACATGGCTAAACACACCCAGAAGGTTGAAATCATCAGTAAGTATCAGACCCGTTATGGTGCCACCCTCAGGAAAATGGTGAAGAAAATTGAAATCAGCTAGCATGCCAAGTACCCTTGCTCCTTCTGCGGCAAAATCAAGATGAAGAGATGAGCTGTGGGGATCTGGCATAGCGGTTCCTGCATGAAAACGGCAGCTGGCGGTGCCTGGACCTACACCACCACTTCTGCTGTCACAGTCAAGTCTGCCATCAGAAGACTGAAGGAATTGAGGACCAGTAGAGGGGCCGGCCCAGTGGTGTAGCGGTTAAGTGCGCGTGCTCCACTGCTGGTGGCCCGGGTTCGGATCCTGGGCGCGCACAGACGCACCGTTTGTCAGACCATGCTGTGGCGGCATCCCATATAAAGTGGAGGAAGATGGGCACAGATGTTAGCCCAGGGCCAGTCTTCCTCAGCAAAAAGAGGAAGATTGGCATGGATGTTAGCTCAGGGCTGATCTTCCTCACACAAAAAAAAAAAGGCAAGTAGAAGCTCCAACATTTGAAACATTGCTAGCCTATAATAAATGGGTTAATTTATGTAACAAGATTTTTAAAAATTGTGGTAAAATATATATAATACAAAATTTACCATTTTAATTCTTTTCAAGTGTACAATTCAGTGGCATTAGCTACATTCACAATGTTATACAATCATCACCACTATCCATTTCTAGAACATTTCATCATCCCCAACAGAAACTCTGTGCTCATTAAACAATACCTCCCTTTTCCCCTCTAACTCCAGCCCCTGGTAACCTCTATTCTACTTTCTATCTCAATCAATTTGCATATCCTAGGCACCTCACATAAGTGGAATGATACAATATTCATACTTTTGTGTCTAGCTTATTTCACTTAGCATAATGTTATCAAGGTTCATCCCTGTTGTGTGTATGTATCAGAATTTCATTCCTTTTTAAGCTGAATAATATTCTATTGTATGGATATATCACATTTTGTTTATCCATTCGTCTGTTGATGGACATTTGGGTTGTGCCCACCTTTTGGCTACTGTGAATAATGTTGCTATGAACATTGGTGTACAAGTATCTGTTTGAGCCCTGCTTTCAATTCTTTTGGGCATCTACCTAGGAGTGAAATTGTTGGGTCATATGTTAATTCTATATTTAACTTTTTGAGGAACCACCAAAATATTTTTGAGAACAACTTCACCATTTTATATTTCTATCAGCAACGCATAAGGGTTCCAATTTCTGCACATCCTTACCAACATTTATTTTCTGTTTTTGGTAAAAGCTATTCTAATGGGTGTGAAGTAGCATCTCCTGGTGGTTTTCATTTACACTTCACTCATGACTTATGATGTTGAGTTCCTTTCACATGCTTATTGGCCATTTGTATATCTTCTTTGGAGAAACACCTATTTCAATCCTTTGCCAATTTATAATTGGGTTGTCTGATTTTTTTTTGTTGTGTTGTAGAACTTTATATATTCTGGTTATTAGTTCCTTATATTTGCAAATATTTTCTCGCATTCTGTGGGTTGTCTTTGCACTTGCTTGAGTGTCCTTTAATACACAAAAATTAAAAAAAAAAATTTTTTTTGAGGAAGATTGGCCCTGTGCTAACATCCGTTGCCAATCTTCCTCTTCTTTTTTTCTTTTTTCTCCCCAAAACCCCCATACACAGTTGTGTATCACAGTTGTAGAGTTGTAGCTCTTCTATACAGGACGCCACCTCAGCATGGCTTGATGAGCGGTGAGTAGGTCCGTGCCCAGGATCTGAACTGGTGAACCCCGGGCCACCGAAGTGGAATGCACGAACTTAACCGCTGCGCCACCAGCCCAGCCCCAAATTTTTAATTTTAATGATGTCGAACTTATCCATTTTTCCTTTTGTTGCCTGTTTTTAGTGTCATATTTAAGAAACTATTGCCAAATTCAAGGTCATGAATGTTTGCCTCTGTTTTCTTTGAAGAATTTTATAGTTTTAGCTCCTAAATCGTTCTTTGATCCATTTTGCGTTAATTTTGCATATGGTTTAAAGACCTAATTTCATTCTTATGCACATGAATATCCAATTTTCCAAGCACCATTTGTTGGATAGACCTTTCTTTCTTCACTGAATGGTCTTGAAACCCTTGTCGAAAATCATTTGACCATAGAGGTGAGGGTTTATTTCTGGGCTCTCAATCTTACTCCATTGGTCTATATTGTCTGTCCCTACGCCAGCACCATACTATTTTGATTCCTGTATCTTTATAATAAGTTTTCAAATTGAGAAGTGAGTCTTTGACTTTGTTCTTCTTTTTCAAGCTTGTTTTAGCTATCTTGGGTACCTTGAAATTCCATAAAAATTTTAGGACAGGTTTTTTCCATTTCTGTAAAAATTGCCATTGGGGGGGATTGCATTGCTTCTGTGTATTGCTTTGGGTAGTATTGCCATCTTAAAATTAACTCTTCCAACCCATGAGCATAGGATGTCTTTCTATTTATTGAGGTTCATTTCTTTCAGTGTACAAATTTTCCACCTACTTGGTTAAATTTACTCCTACATATTTTGATGCTATTGACAATGGAATTTCCTTAATTTCAGATTGATAATGTATAGAAGGACAACTGATTTGTTAATTTGTATCCTGCAACTTTGCTGAATTCATTTATAAGCTCTAACAGTTGAGTGTGTATTCTGGATTCTTTAGGGGTTCCTACATATAAGATCATGTCATCTGCAAACAGATACTTTTCCTTTTTCTTTTTTTTTTTTGTGAGGAAGATCAGCCCTGAGCTAACATCCGTGCTAATCCTCCTCTTTTTGCTGAGGAAGACCCGCTCTGAGCTAACATCTATTGCCAATCCTCCTCCTTTTTTTCTTCCCCAAAGCCCCAGTAGATAGCTGTATGTCATAGTTGCACATCCTTCTAGTTGCTGTATGTGGGACACGGCCTCAGCATGGCCGGAGAAGCGGTGCGTCGGTGCACGCCCGGGATCCAAACCCGGGCCGCCAGCAGCGGAGCACGCGCACCCAACCGCCAAGCCATGGGGCCGGCCCTGATACTTTTCCTTTTTCATTTCCAATTTGGATGACTTTTCTTTCTTTCTTGTCTAATTGCTTTGGCTATAACTTCCAGTACTATGTTGAACAGAAGTGATAAAAGTGAGCATCCTTGTCTTGTTCTTGATCTTACGGGAAAAGCTTTCAGTCTTTCACCACCGAGCATGTTAGCTGTGGGCTTTTCATATATGGCTTTTATTATGTTGAGATACTTTCCTTCTATTCCTGGTTTGTTGAGTGTTTTTATCAAGAGTTGGATTTTGTCAAAAGCTTTTTCTGCATCAGTCAAGATGATCATATGTTGTTCTTTCTCCCTACATTCTGTTAATGTGGTTTTAATAGGTTGAGCCACTCTTGCATTCCTGGGAACAAAATCCACTTGATCATGGTATGTAATCCTTTTAATATGCTGCTTAATTCGGAGTGCACTTTGTTGAGGATTTTTTGCATCTATATTCATGAGATATTACTCTGCAGTCCTCTTTTCCTGTAGTGCCTTTGAGTGGCTTCAGTAGCAGGATAATACTGACCTCTCATAGAATGAGTTAGGAAGTGTTCCCTCCTCTTCTTGAATTTTTTGGAAGAATTTGAAAAAGACTAGTGTTAATTCTTTTTACATGTTTGATAGAATTTACCAGTGAAGCCATCTGGTCCTGGGCTTTTCTTTGTTGGGGTTTTGAATAATGTTTCGATCTCATTTCTTATAGGTCTACTCATATTTTCTATTTGTTCTGGAGTCAGTTTTGGTAGTTTGTTTCTAGGAATTGGTCCACTTCATCCAGGTTATCCAATTTGTGGGCATATAGGTGTTCATAGTAGTCTTTTGTAATCCTTTTTCTGTCAAGTTTGCTAATGTCCTTTCATTGTTGATTTGAGTAATTTGAGTCTTCTCTTTTTTGTGCTTAGTCAGTCTAGCAGTTTGTTACTTTTGTTGCACAAAGAACCAACTTTTGGTGTCCTTGATTTTCTCTTTCATTTATCTCTGCTCTGATCTTTATTATTGCATTCCTTCTGCTCATTTTGGGTTTAGTTTGCTCTTCTTTTTCTAGTTCCTTAAGGCATACAATTAGTTGATTTAATCTTGTTTTAATGTAGATATTTATAGCTATAAATATCAACCTGAGCACTGCTTTCACTGCACCCCTGAAGTTTTGGTATTTTGTGTTCTCATGTTCATTCCTTTCAAGGTATTTTCTAATTTCCCTTGTGATGTCTTCTTTGACTCATTGGTTGTTTAAGAGTGTGTTGTTTAATTTCCAAATATTTGTGAGTTTTCCTAAATGTTCATATCCTATAACCCAGTAATTTCACACTTAAGTATATGCCTAACAGGTATGTGAGCAAAACTGCACCAAAAGAGATATACAGAATGTTCACTTTTGGCTATTAATAGCCAAAAAAGTTAAGTGACTAAAAGAATGGATAAACTGAAGCATATTCATCTAATGAAATACTATGCAGCAAGGAAAATGAACTACACAATGTGAATGAATTTCACAAACATATTGAGCAATAGAAGCCACCCTCCTTCAAAAAATACATAGTGAATGATTCCATCCATTTAAAGTTCAAACAGGCAAAACCAAATTATGTGATTAGGGTTGTGTGTTTTGGTAATTAAATTATAGTCAAAAGAGTAATTTCCATAAAAGTCAGAATAGTGATTACCTTGGGGACAAAGTAGTGTGTACTGACTGGGAGGTAGGAGAAAGGGTTGGACAAAGGGTAGGACAAAGGTTCGAAGGTGTTGGCAATACTCTGTTTCCTGTTGCAGTTGGTTGTTTCATGGGCATTTGCTTTATGGTAATTAATTGAGCTGTACTTTTGAGGTAATTCAGCAAGGTGTGCTTTTTTGTGCACTACATTTCACAGTATAACAGATAAACAAATAAATAAATATAGTGGCCTTGAGTTGGTAACAACCTTAAACACCTCATAAAAGCAAAGGCAAATACTTTCTAGAGAAACCCACCTTCAATCCAGGTCTCAAAGAATTTTCAGATAATGTACCAAGTCACATGGCCTTAAAGTAAGGGAGAAAAAAGTTCACAAAACACACAAAGAAGGAATAAAAAACTTCAAAGTAATGGGGCCAGCCCTGTGGCTTAGCGGTTAAGTGCATGCACTCCGCTACCGGCGGCCTGGGGTTCGGATCCCGGGCGTGCACCGACGCGCCGCTTCTCCAGCCATGCTGAGGTGGCCTCCCACATACAGCAACTAGAAGGATGTGCAACTATGACATACAACTATCTACTGGGGCTTTGGGGAGAAAAAGGGAAAAAAAGGAGGAGGACTGGCAATAGATGTTAGCTCAGGGTCGGTCTTCCTCAGCAAAAAGAGGAGGATTGGCATGGATGTTAGCTCAGGGCTGATCTTCCTCACACACGCACGCACAAAAAAAAAACAAAGAAACTTCAACGTAAGATCCACAAAGACTTTGGACACTGGAATTAACATATACAGAATATGAAATTGACAAATCTCTGACAAAATTGATTAAAAATAAAAGGGAAGGCATAAATTAATATTAATGATAAAAAGATGCTGCAGAGATAAGAGGATATTATAAACAACTTTATGCCAAAAACTTGTAGAGACAAATTGTATAAATTCCCAGAAAGCTGTAACTTAAAAAACTGACTTAAAAATGTGACTCATTCTTATACATTAAAAAATATCAAATCAGTATTCTAAAACTTTTCATTAATGAAAACAATGGCTCAGAGATTTTATTGCTGAGTTCTACTAAACATTCAAGGACAAATAATTCGAATCAGGGTGCAAAGAGATTACTCCTTAGTGTCATCGTAGGGAACCAGCCTTACTGAAACCAACAGCTGACACAGATGGTCTAAGAAAATGATAGGCAACAGAAGTCATGAACATGGATTTTAAAAAACTCTAAACCAAATATTGGCAAAACAAAGTAAGCAACATACAGAAAGACAAAACATCATGAACAAGGTGGATTTATAGAAGATATGAAAGGCTGGTGTACACTGAAAAAAATCAAATAACGTAACACACTCCATTAACTGACTAAAGGGGGAAATTCCTACCATGTTGCAATAGAAAAAGAACTGATAAGGTCAGAAACCCGCTTGTGACAACATAAAACAGAAATAAAAGACGAATTCCTACCTCCTGGTTGGAAAAGGAACTTCCCTTACCCGATAGTTATCTCACAATAACCTACAGCAAACATATTTCTAGGTGAAAATACTGATAGACAGAGACGCTCACCAACACCTTTTATGAGTAATAGATGGACTGGAGGGATCAGCAAGGTCAGAAGAAGGAAAGTCCAAGAATTAGGAAGGTGAGCAGTTCACTGCAGATGATGCAGTTGTGAATGGAGAGTTCAACAGAATCCAGATTCTTATTAGAATGAGACTTTGGCAGGGATACTGGATACAGAATTAACGTGCAAAAACCAATTAAATTTCTATATGACAATACAGAAGACGTAGTTAAGCAAGACCGCATTTAAGTTTCAAAAATCTTAGGAAACCCAGAAACAACCCCCTTCCGTCACCAGCCTCAGGGGCCCCTTTGGTCAGAGCCAGGCTGTGAGTCCACAGCTCCTGACCCTTTCACGGGCTCTCCTCTGCTCTCTCAGCTGGCCTGGGAGGGAGGCCTCATCTGCCTCCTGGCTTCAGGACCATTTTTAGGGACACTGCTGGCCCTGGGTGGCCAGCCAGGAAGTTTCTGGTCCATCACACCATCAGGTCTCACGGAGGCCTGCAGGACCTACTGTGCACCAGGAAGGTCTCTCTCGGCACCCGTCACAGGCCCTGGACCCTTTCCTCTCCTCTTTCCCTAGACAACTCTTTGGACCTTGAGTGCAGCTCAGCGTCCCTTCCTGTTCTCAACTCCTATACCTCACCTTTGGCAGTTTAGATTTTCCACTGGCCTGCAGGACTGTCTCCGTCAATGAATGTACATCCCAGGAGGGTTTCTCAGTACCCACCAGAGCCCAGCATGGTACCAGAAGTGTGCCAAACACACAGCATGCAGCGTTTGAACGTCTCCAACAGATGGTTGGCCTCTAAAGGTTAGCACTGTTGTTTGCTTCAGCCCTAGGCACCCAATACATGAGCCTTTTCTCTCTGGGGAGCACTCAACAGGCATGAAGAACAACAGGGAGGCACAGGGCAAATTCTGCCATCACCTGTTATCAGGAATCCCAAACCCACTCCCCTTTTCTGCTTCCCCGGCATTGCTCACTTGGGACCCTAACTGGCACACCATACACCCCTGGGCCCCCACTCTCACGCGGAGGGCAAATCCTGTGTCTGGGTGCTGGGGGCAGGGCTGCACTGCCAAATTCCCAGGTCAACCAGAGTCCACGCTGCTCAGAGCTCCTCTCCTGTGCTGGTGTCACCCAAACTGAGCAGACAACCCCACAGCCAACCTCGCTTCTTAGGGTTGAGGTTAAGATTCTGCTTGATTATGGATTCCAGGGCCTGGACTTGTGGTTCTGCTCCAAGAATGGCCTCTCACCCACTGGCTTCTGGGTCGGTAGCCAGACAAGCAACTTTCCCACACATACACCAATGCAAAATACACTCACTAACCGTGAGGCAGACAGGAATCACACACCTTGGACAAAAGGCGGGGGGGGGACGACGACAACTGATCCCAAAGCACAAATGAATGCATGAAAAAGATATCTGCTTCAAATTAATGGTTTTATTTTCATCTGTAACACTAGCAGAGGAGTCCAAAACAGACTGACGTACATGGATATAGTTTAAATGTAACAAAGAAAGATCTGAACTATGTACATTGAGGAAAGGAAAGGGATTGTTTTCATATCAACCTTTTCCTATTTTGCAGTTTTTGAATAGAAACTAAACATTTTTTCCTAATTTAATTTAGTATGAAGGAATATAACTTTTATGATCAACCATTTGTCCTCAAGCATAAAACTTAAGAGATTTTGGCTGCATGGTCATCTTGGCTCCTGAAGTCTGGGTATCGTCAGAAACAAAACAGTGTTTCCATGAAGCCCAAAAGGAACTTAATGGCAATGATGTCCAATCAAAAGGCAGACTCACTGCACATCACACTGATGAGAACTGATGTCCTGCCCTCCTCAACTCCAAGTAGAAAATTATTACTTTCATTCAAACTAACTGGAAGTGAGCCAAACAGTTAAAAAGTCAAAATGAAGAATAAAATGATTTTCTTTTCACATAGAGGAGGAACACTCCTTCAGCCCCGTTTAAAGTGAATTCTGTGCCGAGTCCCTGCTCCTTCAGAAGGGTAAGCTGAAGGTCAGTTATTGCTAGCAAAGCCAGAGGAGGCCCCTTTTCCACTTTGAAGATGTTTCACATGAAAAGGCTGTTGGTTTGGCTTTGAAGCCCTCTGGAGAAAGAGTTGGAGGCAGGCTGGCACTGCAAGGCCTCTCCCCTACTAGCCACCCCCAAGCCCTGTGCTGTTAGGGGCAGCTCGCACCACCTTGTCACCCCCTTGAGGATCCGCAGCTCTCACACACCTGTGGAGTTGAGCAGAGAGTGTTATCTGGGCCCCTTGGGAAGGAGAGGGTACCAGACTTTGCCAACCAAAACCTACAGAGCAGTCAAAAGCCCAAAAGATCAAAGCCCAAACGGCCAGAAGAGCAGCTTCTGAAACGAATGTCAATTGGATGGGGTGGATGAAGAAGTCAAGGCAGTGTCCAGCCAGAGTCAGGTGGGCTGAGCTCTTGGAAACACAGGACAGCTGTAACTTGGGCAACAGCATGGACATCGACGGCTGATAAGGCCACAATTACTGCCACCACCTCCCAGTATCTATGCTTGAGCAGACATTAGGCAGTGGGAACTGAGGACCAGAGGACATGTGGCAAACACAGGATGGATTTTATCAGAAAAGAGAGAGGACACCTGACCATGTGCCTGCCCTCTTTACCTTGCAAGGCCTGTGCCAGGTAAACTCTGGGGCATGGGTGAAGTTCCTGAGAACAGGTGGTCAACAGGACGGGGTGGGCCAGGCACTGCTCCACAGGCAACATGAGGCCTCTGAGGGAACACTGACAGTGCTACATCCCCTGGGCTGCTGAAGAGGAGGCAAAGAACGGGCTTTATTGCACATTTCGTTCTTAGGAAATAGGGGATTGCCCTGCAGAGGTTCTCTTGATCTGCAGAAAATCCCTGCACATCAATGCTAAGGTGCAGGTGGAATCACAGGTGACCTCTGACTCTTAAAGGAAGAAAAAAAGTCCAGTGGTTGCTCTTTCTGGGGCTGTGCTTACACCTGGGATCCTCAGGCCAGATGGACCATGTCTGGCTTGGTCACTGGGGTGGGCAGACGCCTGGAACGAGGTAGCACGCCCGGGAGAGCTGGGCGGACCTGCTCCGCTCTCTGGCCAGGGCCAGCCCCTCGATGACACTGCCAATAGGAAGCAGGGGCAAACTTTCCAAATGGGGAAAACTTCTTGGCAAACGTGCAGGTTCCAGAGAGGCTGGAACCACAGTTCTCAATTCCAATGTGCCTGACTCCCTCTCTCCTACCCTGGAACTGGAGCACCCAGAGGAGCAGAGATGTAGGCCCCGGCCTGGGAGGGCCCTGGCCCCAGCTCCACACCATCATACTGGAGGTAACGAAAGGATCCAAGAGGGGGTTGGAAACAAAGGAGCAGATTACATATCAGATGTTGGTTTTGAAGACAGTCTTTGAGCTCAGGAAATTGGAGGCAGCTAACCTATGTAAGGCTGCATGGAGAACCCAGGCAGGCTGTTTGTCTGTCCATCCATCTCTCCTAAGCAGCTCTTAACACTTCATATATAAATGGGGTGGTATCGTTTGTGGTTGATCTTTTTTCTGCAAGTTGGGCAAGTGCTAGCATTCTTAAGGGAATCACGGAGGCACTGGCTACAGAAGACGTGGCCACATTCTGTAGAAACAATGAGACGTCCATTCTGCACAATCTAGAAAATATAAAAAGGAACAGCCTTCATGTTTGCCCTTGTCCCAGAGCAGCAGTGCCCAGAGAATCCCACTCCCGCCCATCTACAAGATGATGAGTGGGAAGGAATGCAGGGCCAGGGGGCTGCAGCAGGAAAAGCAGGGAGATGGTCTGGAGAACCAACAATATCTGCTCTGCGGTCTCAGTCAGGCAAGAATGTGTGGTGTCTCTGAAGCTAAAAGGACAGGCAGGAGCCAATCTCCCAGCAAGCGACAGTTGGAGGGACCCAAGGTACCCAAACCTGCAGGCCTAGTGAGGTCCAGGGCTGCTGCTGGGCAGATGGCAGGACAGTGCCAGAGGGCTCAGGGGCCACAGTTCCCCTGCTTAGGCCAGGATGGGGAACACACAGGGCTGACCAACTTGCACAGGGAACATGGGCCCGAGTTGAAGGCTGCACGGCCCAAGGAGAAGTTGGCACATTCTCCCTTCATGCACAAATGTGAGACAAGCCATATGCCAGCCCAGATGTGACTGCAGGATGGAGTTGTCAAATCCCACCTAATGAGAAGATTCTCTCTCATCTAATTCTCTCACTGAAGCAGTCTGGAAACCAGGAGCAGGGAAGACACAGCAGGGTTTGCTTACCTCCGAGTACCCGTCCATGCAGATCGGACAACTGACAGTACCAGAGGGCCTAAAATCACAGTGCTTCATGTCAGTTCCTCAGCAAACTCAAACATTCAATCACTCACTCTAAGCAGCTTCATATAAGCAGCCCATATTCCCTAGAAGAGCCTCCTCTGACTCTGCCTTAGCACAGGCACCCAGGAAACTTATAGGAAGTCACTGCCCCAAGGGGGTATGGTGGGGCAGGCTATGAGAATGGGGAGGAGAGCGATGAGAACAAGAGAAGATGCAGACAGCCTGAGCCACCCTGTCCTCCCCCATCCCTGGCCTACACTCCCTCAGAGCCCCTCTTCCAGCCTCTCTGTCTGGGCCAGGGATGCGCCAGCACCCCTTAAGCATTCCTATTGCAGGAGGCTGGGGGCCACTGGGTCTGTTCTTCACATTAGGTGGTGGGGTGTGCCACCAGCCCGGGGCTATTCACACCCACCCTGCCAGTGCCTGGCACACGTTGGTCACGGTGGGAACGCCTAAGCCCAGCTCTCGATCCAGCCCCACCTGGATCCATCTGCAGGGCAGATCTTGGACAAGCCCTTCTCAAGCCGAGGGCTCACAGCACTTGCTGAAGGTCCAGTTTTAATACGTTGCCCCTTGCCCCACCTCTCCACTGAGAAATGGAGAAGGGGGAAGATGACCCCCACTCCAGGGCGCCAACGGTGTCCCATATTGCTAGAGGCTTCCTGTGAGGGAGCTTGTCCCCAGTATGGTGGCAGCAGGGCAGTGGGCAGGCTGATACCTGAGTCCTGTAGCTGCCTCTTCCTTGGTGTTTCTTGGAGTGTGGGTGGTCACATACACGTCTCTGTCCCTGGACAGCTCCTCGTCATCACTGCTCACCACACAGCTGTCAGCATGGTCCTGGCGCAGCCTCCTCACATTCCTCCTTGGCCGCCTCCTTTCTAAGGTGTGAGTCCATGTTCAGGGCAGGGGCCTCCCAGTAGACCACCCTCACCACCTTCCTTCCCGTCTGGGAAAGGCCAGTCTCAGACCCCAGAGAGGAACGGCTAGCCACCATGCCCAGCCACACCCCAGAAGGTCCTGCCCAGCTCCGCAGAGGCTACCCTCCTGTCTTCCCAGGAGAAGCCCCCATCCCAGCCATGAAGAAGTGCCTGAGCTGTGGGGGCAGTCTAAGGTAGTCAGCTTTCTCCAAAATCCAGTGGGACTGTAGCTCAGCGCCAGGGGTGAAGTCTCCTCAGCAGGCGCAGAGGACTGACTGCAGGTCTGACCCGGCATTACCACAGGTGTCTTCCCGCCTGGCGTCCCCGCATCTACGGCTCTGGCAATGCCTGCAGCTGCAACCCTCACCCGTGTCAGCTCTCCATCCAAACCCAACAACAAAGGAGAGGAAACCACTCACCGTCAACAATCTTTTAAAAAGGAGAAAAACAGAAAATGACAATCAGTTTGACATAAAATATTCTGTATTTTTTAAAACTCTTAAATGATAAAATTGAGCATTTCTTGTTTCAAATGCAAAGTCCTCAAGGGACCAGCCAAGCCCTGCACAGTACGGGGCAGGTGCAGGGAGAGCGCCCTGCCTCCGCCCAGCACCAGGTCTGCACACCTCTCCTCTCCAGTCAGGCTCGTCCCAGGCGCCTCCGCCTCCCAGCAGCTGATGCGCTGTGCTTCAGCCCCCGAGATATTCAGTGAGTCTCTGGGAGCTGCTGGCTTTGTGACCTGGGGAAGTTACTTACCCTCTGGGAGCTGCCAACTTCCTCTTCTGAAAAACAGGCACCAGTGCCCACAGCTCACCACGGTGTTGTGAGGACTAAACTAGACAACGACTACACCACGGGGCACCAGGGACACGGAGTCCACGACTAGCTCCATGTGCTCTCCTTGTCCCACATGGCCAACAACAGAATCTTACTCCATGTAGGCTATTCCCAAAGATGGAGACTTTATCGGGAGGAGGGTTTGCAGTGCTTAATACATTATTAAAAATAATTAACCAAACAAAAATAGGCCATGCAAGGACTAATAGAGCTGCACACACCAAGTACTGAGATCAATTCAATTATGTTCTTGAGGCCTCCAAAGAAGTTAATGAGAACCTGACAAGCCCATTGCCTGACTACTCAGAACTCACAGACTAATTCTGCTACAGTAGTTTCAAACCAGGTGACTTACACTCTGCTACCGAGTTACTACCTGTTTGTCTATGCTATCACCAACAGCACACCCTTTCCCTTTTGCTCATCATGTGTGACCAATTACTTCAGGAAAGCTCTCTTGATTGCTGTTGAAAGCCCTGCGGCCCACCTCTCCTTGGCTGACACCCATGGCGGGGGTGGCATGGGGGCTGCCCCCTTCAGGCACATTGACCTGCCCTGCAGAGACAGGAAGCTTTAATTCTCTATTCCGACTCCCTTGCAGTGGGGTTTCTGGACATGAACTAAGTTCCCTCAATGAGGCATACTTATGCTATTTGGAGGGCAGGAGGGTGGAGGCCGATTTCAGCTGCTGTCGGTGTTGCTGCCAGCAGACACAGCTGGGGGTATCGAGCCACAGTCATGGCAGAGGCTGCAATGTCCTAAGCCCAGGACCCTCCTCCCTGACAAGGGGCCGTGGTAGTTTTTCCTTGAAACCAGAGAGATCAGTGCATGTGGTGGCTCCCACCTCCCACTCTTCTGCTTGAGGCAGAGGTAGCAGCTCCCACAGCGGGTCAAAGCTGACATGTCTGGAGTTACTCATAGAGACCTGCTCCTCCAACCTTTTCAACACCATGAAGCAACTCCTCGCATGTATTAAAATCCATTTCTGCTTCAGAACAATTAGAGTGGATTCAGTTTTCCAACCTGAACTCTGACGGATACAGACGGCCATCCCAGGAAGGAAGAAGGTCTGATCATAAAGATCTTCACTTTGCAGATGAGAACATAACCCACACATGGAGCTACTGAAGGCCCTCCCCCTCCCCCCCCAGAAGAGAGTGACTCTGAAATTGGGGGACAGTCAACCTTATCATCAGGACCATATTTACTGGAAGAAAAGCTTGGGCTGTCCATATGAAATCTAGAAAAGAGGAGCTCTGAATTTGGCTGGGATCAGAAAGAAATTCTGCTGTGGGCAGGGGTGACCCTAGGTATTCAGAGCTCCAACACTGCCTTCACCTCCATTTGTCAAGGCACACCACTGATTAGATGTGGATACATGTGGAAGGAGTATGACACTGCTGGCTCCCCAGCAACCAATGTACGGGGACTGGGTCTCCACAGGCTCTTGTGAGTCAGACCCAGCTCACCTCTGGGAAGTGTCAAACTCAGGGCCAGACCTGAACACGGAGGCCCCAGGGAGGTGCATATGCTCCCTAGTCCCAAGGCCCTGGATGTATGCTGCTGGCACATGGCAGGTGCTCCATACGTAACTACTGCACAAATGAATGCGTGGTGGCCAGAGCACCTCCCTCCCTGGTGGTGACTTTGTCCCGTTCTTCAACAGAAAAACAGCTCAGAGATGAGGCTTCTTGCCCAAAGGGCAGAGAAGAAGGGCGTCACAGCTTGGCCTCCCAGCTCCATACCATTCCCACGCCTCCACGCCACCCCCTGCTGATGGACATGAGACACTATCACTGGCGTTCCCTCCACCAGCAACTGAGCTACGTCAAATTCTGGAATCCCCACAGCTGTCTGCAAGTGCTCTGGAATGTCCCTCCTCATGGCTGTAACCCTGCAGATAGCTCAGTGCTTGCCGGGCACAGAGACAGCAGCAGAGGCAAGAGCATCAGGGCATCAGAAATGTCAACTGCAGGAGGACACAGGTGGAAGTAGGAACAACACAAGCTGTGGAGCCTCTCACGTGGCTGAGAGGCCTTTAAAAGAAATAAAATACTGGGCCGGCCCAGTGGCGCAAGCGGTTAAGTGCTCGTGCTCTGCTCTGGCGGCCCGGGGTTTGCTGGTTCGGATCCCGGGCGTGCACCGACGCACGGTTTGTCAAGCCGTGCTGTGGCAGCGTCCCATATAAAGTAGAGGAAGATGGGCATGGATGTTAGCCCAGGCCCAGTCTTCCTCAGCAAAAAATGAGGAAGATTGGCAGATGTTAGCACAGGGCTGATCTTCCTCACAAAAAAAAAAAAAAAAAAAAGAACCAAATCAAAACCACAATTCACCAGGCCCCTGGTCTGAACAGCCGAGTTAGTACTATGGCACGCTGGCCCCAGATCAGACCCACACGATCCACTTCACCTTTAGTCTGGCTTCTATTTTTTGACTACGGAACAAGCCACAGGTCAGAGCATTTAGAAAAAAGTGGAGACATCTGGGGAATGTGCCTGCCCACAGCAGGCACACCTGGCGCTGCTTGCTCTCACACCTGCGCACATTGACTCCAGGTTGGTCACCCAAAGCCCCCTTTGAGTTTCTGAAGCACAGGTGAGCCGCAGAACATGTGCAAGTGCAGACAGCCACGTCAGAGGCTCCTGGTCAGGGGAGGAGGGCAAGCTCTTCCTCTACTAATGGACAAAATGCCTGGCATTCCAGGTAGCTCCCAGGACTGCAGCAACATGCTGGGGTGAAAGAACGGGACAGAACCTAGTGGGAGGAATCACTGGAGTCCTCTGCACATAAGCTGACCCCTGGCATTTCTAAGAATGCTCACCCCGCCGAGAGCTCAGAGAGCCGCTCCACATTGTTCCACTGGAAAAAAGAGCCATCTCCAACCACGGTGCCCACAACAGGCTACTCTTTAGATCCAGCACTTGCACACATAATACTATTACTGTAGCGTTGGCAGGAGTACCAGGAAGACTGGTGCTGTCATTAATGTTCTCCTCAAGTAGGTAATCCATGTCAGATTCCATGCACAGCTGCTTCCCCAAGTCTTGGACATGATGTCTGAGCTCTTCCTTCTTCATATATAACTACGTTGGTTCACTCAATCTAACAGTCACTGTGTGCCCCTCGTGCCCTTTACTACTCCCAGAGACGGACAGGGCTCTGTCCCCGTCTGCCAGGGAGCTGCAACCAAGCAGACCCTTTCAATAGTCTCATAAATGAAAAGCCAGGCATAGTATAGAGTATAACACAAATAGCATGATTCATTAGAACACTATGAAAACAGACCAAAACAAAGATTCCAGGAAAACCAGCCTGACTTTAAAAGAAACAATCTTTCGAAATTCAATGAGGGAAAATAGTCCAAGCAAATACATTTTCAATAACCTCCCCCTTAAAGACTCAGTTTCTTAAAGATAGGAACGAGTCCCTTTTCTATCAGTGCATCATTTCTAGCCAGAGCAGAGACTAGTATACTGCAAATGCTCATGAAAAGCGGCCTGAAGTTTTTTTTTTGGTGAGGAAGATCAGGCCTGAGCCAACATCCATGCTAATCCTCCTCTTTTTGCTGAGGAAGACCGGCTCTGAGCTAACATCTATTGCCAATCCTCCTCCTTTTTTTGTCCCCAAAGCTCCAGTAGATAGTTGTACGTCATAGTTGCACACCCTTCTAGTTGCTGTATGTGGGACGCCACCTCAGCATGGCCGGACAAGAGGTGCGTCGGTGCGTGCCTGGGATCCGCCCAGGATCCGAACCCAGGCCGCCAGTAGCGGAGCGTGCACACTTAACTGCTAAGCCACGGGGCCGGCCCGAGCCTGAAATTTTTAACGCACCTATTAAACCAGGTCAGAAGCAGAAGGATGGAAAACACAGAGATTTCCAATAAATGGCAGGCTGGTATTTCCATCAATTTTCCCACTGAAAACAACCAAAAACAAGATAAAACATACGTACTTTAAGAGGTATCAAAAAAACCCTTATCCAGGGATTGGCCCCACAGCTTAGCGGTTAAGTGCGCACGCTCTGCTACTGGCAGCCTGGGTTTGGATCCTGGGCGCGCACTGACACACCTCCTGTCCGGCCATGCTGAGGCGGCGTCCCACATACAGCAACTAGAAGGATGTGCAGCTGTGACATACAACCATCTACTGGGGCTTTGGGGAAAAAAAGGAGGAGGATTGGCAATGGATGTTAGCTCAGAGCCGGTCTTCCTCAGCAAAAAGAGGAGGATTGGCATGGATGTTGGCTAGGGCTGATCTTCCTCGGGAAGAAAAAAGAAAAAAAACAAAAAACCCTATCTGATCAAAAGTGAAGGGAATACAATAATCCAAAGGAAAAAAGCACAGAAGATTCTTGAAAAATTAAAGCCTACTTTCCAAAGCCTGACAGAGAAATCAAAGCCCAGGCAGGAGCTGTGGGGCAGGTTATCCAGTGAAGGCCAGCCACCCTGTGCAGGCCAGGCTTAAAGGAAGTCTCAGAAAACATCAAAGAACTGACACACAGAACGTATTTTCTGACCAATAATGCAAAGAATCAGTATCAAAAAAAAATTAGAAAGCCAACATAGGTTTGGAAGAAATACAAATTTGATAAATGTGTTGAATTGAATGTAAAACACCAATAACAAACCTATACAATAAGAAAATATAATCCTAAATGCATTTATTAGAAATGATAAAAATCAGTAAGTCAGAAAAAGAGCAAAATAAATAAAGAAAGAAATAATCAATAAATGAAAACAAACTGAGAAGAGAAAGGATCCACAAAGCTAAAAGCTGGTTCTTTGAAAGATCTCATAAAGCTTTGGTGATACTAATTTAAAAAGATAGAGAACACAAATAACCAATGTCAGAAATGAAAAAGGAAACATCACTACAGATTCCACAGAACATAAAGCATTACGAACAAATCTATGCCAATAAAAGTGAAAATTTTAGATGAAATCTACAAATTCCTAAAAATTGTAATTACCAAAACTCATTAAAACTCTAGGTTAGGTACCTTCACTGTAGAGTTCTACCAAATATTCAAGGAAGAAATAATTCCAATCTTACAAAATCTTCTGGAGAATAGAAAAAAAGGGTACCCAACTTATTTACAAAGATACCAATACTCTGATACCAAAACCCTATAAGGAACGTGTACAAAAGAAAAATTACAGATCAACCAATCCTACTCATAAAAATACATGCAAAAATCATATATATTAGCAAACTGAATCTAGCAATACATAAACAGATGTCACAACTACAATGTTTAATTGGTTTAAGACTAAAAACCAATCTAATTCTCCACTTCAACATATGAAAGGGGAAAAGTTATCATTAGATGGAATTGTTAAAATTCAGCATTGATTCACAATGAAACTTGTAGCCAAACAGGAGATAGAGAGGAATTTCTTCAATTTGATAAAGGGTATAAACAAACCAAAAAAACCCCCCCATGGCAGAGGTCTTATTTATTGGTGACACTTTGAAAGGATTCTTTCAGATCTGGAATGAGACAAGAGTATTTGTGACTGTCACCATTTTTATTCAGCTAGTGCTGAATTTTTTAGCAAGTGCATTAAGGCAAGAAAAAAATGAAATAGAAAAGAACCAAAACTTGTTCCTTGTACACAGAAATCCAAAAGATACACAGATTGAGAATTGCTAGATTAAAAAAAGAAAAATCAATAGATAAAATCAATTGTATTTCTTTATATTGGCAAATAATAAAAACAAAAAAGAAAATGAAACTTTAAAATACTTTTTTTTTTTTGTGATGAAGATCAGCCCTCTGCTAACATCTGCCAAGCCTCCTCTTTTTTTTTGCTGAGGAAGACTGGCCCTGGGCTAACATCCATGCCCATCTTCCTCCACTTCGTATGGGACGCCGCCACAGCATGGCTTGCCAAGTAGCGCGTCGGTGCAGGCCTGGGGTCCGAACCTGCGAACCCCCGGCTGCCACAGCGGAGCGCGCGCACTTAACCGCTTGCGCCATCAGGCCGGCCCCTAAAATACTATTTTTAATAGCATCTTAAAATACTATATACCTAGGAACAAATCTAACAAAAGACTTGCAAAACCACTACAGGGAACATTATAAAATTTTATGAGAGGCCTTAAAGACCCCCATTCTCAAACAATAGACAAAAGTCAATTCATGTGGATTACAGACCTAAATGTGAAAGGCAAAACAGTAAAACTTTTATTTACTTTTTTGTGAGGAAGATCAGCCCTGAGTTAACATTCATGCCAATCCTCCTCTTTCTTTGCTGAGGAAGAGTGGCCCTGGGCTAACATCCGTGCCTATGGGACGCTGCCACAGCATGGCCTGACAAGTGGTGCATCGGTGCACGCCCAGGATCCGAACCCAGACTGCCATCAACGGAGCGCACGCACTTAACCGCTACTCCACGGGGCCGGCCCAAAACGGTAAAACTTTTGGAATACAGAAACTTATTTTTACTATATAGCATTTTCTTCAACAAAGTGATAAATTAAATTGTATTAAGAACATCTGCACATAAACCAAAAAGAGAAAAGCCAAGCCTCTGAGTAGAAGATACAAAGCAAACCTAATGGCAGACTTATATTTAAAACTTATAAAGAATGCCTAAAACAACAGGACAAGGCAGAAAACCAAATGGAAAAATGAGTAGGAGAAAAGATTCACTATTAAAAAAAAAAAAAAGACAGAGATTGCTTTGTTCTAGTTCCATTTCTTAAGCTATTTTAAAAGCTGTATGTACAATATGTGGGTAAAAAAACAAAAACAAAAAAAGCTTCAAACAGGCACTTCCAAAAGAGAAAAATGAACCACCTATAAAGATAAAAAGGTGTTCAATCCCAACAGTAATCAGGAAAATACTAAAACCACAATGCGATACCACTAGGCAACCATTAGACCCGCTAAAAGTCAAGTGGTGGTACAACCTCTTTGGAAAACAGTTTGGCATTAATCTAGTAAAAATCAAAGATATACATACCCTGAGACTCAGCAGTGATGGCCTTTTTTGGATATGCAATGCCAAAAATAAAAGTTAATTTTGAGGAAAAGTATCGAAGCAGAGATGTACAAAGTCTTATTGCATCTTATAGCATTTTTTATTTCTCCTAATTCACTGGGGGCTTTGGATTCCTTGGTGAGCTGGAAAAACAGAGTCCGTGTAAAGGTTCTCATCTGTTCTTAAAAAGGTTCACCAAAGTTCTGAAGCCGTCCCTGGATCCTCGTACGCAGGAACTCCTGTCTTAAGGATACAGAGCTACTCCTGGGCGGGGCTCAAGTGGGGTACACTTAGCCTGTTCCCACAGTTTCTGGTGGAACTGGTAAGAACACATCAGTTTGGGAATGGATACAGTCATCCATTTCACACTCTCCTGCAGGCAAGGCCTGAGGTCACCCTGAACTGTAATTCATCTAATAGATGCACCTTGTCCTCAGTTAATACTGTTAGGTTTTCCAAGTAGATCTGCATAGGGGGTGAGTTTTTCAGCCTCAGGTGTATTTCTCACTGTAAATTTAAAAACTGGCATTTGGATTTATTAAAATGAACAACAACAAAAAGTGGAGAATGATTAGAATAAGAAGTACTATTAAGTCCAAAAACAATTATAGTCATTCGTCCGTCGCTTAACAATGGGGATATGTTCTGAGAAACGCATCATTAGGTGATTTCGTCGTTGTGCGAACATCATGGAGTGCCCTTACACAAACCTGGATGGTATAGCCCACTACACACCTAGGCTATAGGATATAGCCTATTGCTCCTGGGCTACAAACCTGTACAGCAGGTTACTGTACTGAATACTATAGGCGACTGTAACACAATAGTAAGTATTTGTGTATCTCAACATATCTAAACATACAAAAGGTACAGTAAAAATACAGTATAAAAGAAAAAAACGGTACACCTGTATAGGGCACTTACCATGCATGAATGGAACTTGCAGGACTGGGAGTTGCTCTGGGTGAGTCAGTGAGTGAGTGGTGAGTGAATGTGAAGGCCTAGGACATCAGTGGACACTACTATAGACTTTATAACACTGAACACTTAGGCTACATAAGATTTATTAAAAAATATTTTTCTTTCTTCAATAATAAATTAACCTTAGCTTATTGTAACTTTACAAACTTTAAAATTTTTTTTAACTTTCTGACTCTTATAACAACACTTTTCTTAAAACACATACTGTACAGCTGTACAAAAATATTTTCTTTATATTCTTACTCTGTAAGCTTTTTACTATTTAAAAAAATTTTTTTTACCTTTCAAATTTTTTCGTTAAAAACTAAGACAAACACACACTTTAGCCTAGGCCTATACAGGGTGAGGATCATCAATATCACTGCCTTCCATGTTGACATCTTGTCCCACTGGAAGGTCTCCAGGGGCAATAACAGGCATGGAGCTGTCATTTCCTCCGATAATGATACCTTCTTTTGAAATACCTCCTGAAGGACCTGCCTGAGGCTCTTCTTGAGGAGGTGTCACTCTTTGCAGAAATATGTCCATGGTAGTTTGCTTGGTTTGTTTCTTTTTTTCATCATAGATTTGCTTGTAAGCAGATAATGCACCATGAACATTCCTCTCTATTACTGCAAACCTTTCAGTATTGGGGTCCATGTCTTCAAACTTTTTAAGGAGCTTGTTGAGGTCTGTAAAAGCTTCTGCTAAACCCTTCACTGTGAATTTTCTTGGGGGTTCTTCTTTTTCTTCTCCTGCAGTTTCTTTTTCTCTTACCTCTTCTTCAGCTATGTATTTCTGTTCCAGTTCCAACAACTCCTCTTTAGTCAATTCCTTAGGGACCACCTCTAGAGTCTCCAAAAATTCTTCACCTGCCTTTACATCAGCACTCGCAGACTCACCACTCATTTTCATATTATGTAATGAATAACGATTTTTGAATCGTTTAAACCACCCAGAGCTAGCAGTAAATTCAACGTCGTAGTCGGGTCCAGCCTTTTCCTTCAACATTGCAAACAAACTTTTTGCTTTGGCCGTAATCATCATGGTGCTTAGAGGGATACGCTTCTGTATCTGGTCCTCAATCCAGGCCATCAGAAGTTTCTCCATGTCTGATATAGGTCCTTCTCGAATTTTTGTTAGTCTTGTTGCCTTCAGTGAAGCAGATCCTTTAATAGCTTCCATCACTTTGTTCTTGTTCTTCAAGATCGTAGCTACGGTGGAATGGGACATGCCTGACTGGCGAGCAATAACCATCACTGATTTTCCACCTTCGTAGTCCTTAATCACTTTTAATTTCGTTTCAAGGTCGATCACTCGACGTGGCCTCTTACTGGCAACATTAGCAGTGGATTTTGGACGCTTAGGGGCCATAATGAACAAAACAACATGAGATTAAATCAAGCACAAGAGAAAATGATGCAAACAAGAGACACGGTAAGCACAAGATGTATGAGGCTGCTGCTGGCGTAACATGGCATACTGTTTTATAGTTAACTTTTTTTTTTAAAACAGAAACAATACACTCTAAAACAATGATAAAAAGTATAGTACAGTAAATACATAAACTAGTAACAGTCATTTATTATCATTATGTACTGTACATAATTGTATATGTTACACTTTTATATGACTGACAGTGCAGGAGACTGTTTACACCAGCATCACCACAAACATGCAAGTAATGTGCTGCGCTACGACGCTACGACGGCTATGAAGTCACTAGGCAACAGGAATTTTTCAGCTCCATTATAATCTTACGGGATCACCTTCACATATGCGGTCTGTTGCCCAAAATGTTATTATGCGGCGCATATAACTGTATTTTATGGCTGGAAACACTGAGGCCACGGTAAGGTAAGTCCTCTGACCAAATTGACCAGTACATCTGGGACCAGAACCCAGGATTCCTGCCTCCCAAGCCAGTCTCCCCTTTACCTATCTGCCTGCCTCTGGCTGTCCACCCACTCCCATGACAGCTCCCCCAACTCCAACATTCCTGTCCCTGTGTCTCCCGATGACGTTCCACACCTGGGGAAACAGGAAGAAGGTAGGAAAGCTAGGGAAGAAGCCCCTGTAGCAAGAGCAGCCTAGTCATCAAAACAAAACCAAGGTGTGGAAGGGACATCGTGATGTCAGTTTGTCACCCAACAGAAGCCAATCATAGTCTCCTCGAGGGTAGGAAGTGAGGTCTTGCGAGCAGAATCCTGGCTATCTCTCCAGGGCCTGGCACACTGTAGGGGGACACTGAGGATTGGAGAAAATAAGGACTTGACACTCCTTTTAAGTGTTAATCAGCAACTGGGATGCAGGCTGTAGCCAAGGTACCAAATTAAGCTATCTTTCCACACTCGCACAGGGACCAGCAGCAAAGCTGCCTGCATATATGTACCTCAGAAAACACATTCATCAGACCCTAGCAGGGAACACTTGCGCCTAAACCCACTCCGACTTAGAAAGTTCCAACTGATCTCCAGGGAAACTACCAGCTCCTATTTGGGAGTCAATGTTCCCCCGAGCATTCCTCCATGATCTCTGAGGGCAGTTTAATAGCTCGGCCTTTCCTTTGAGATGTGGTGGGGGGCTGGGGGTGTGCATGAGAGGATGGACACAGACACACAACAGGACAGCCCAGTGTTTTCAAACCAAGACCAGAGTCTAAATCTCTAAATCTGTCAAGACAGTCTCATCTTTGCCCTTTTCCTCTTTTAAAGAAGTCCTGAAGCTTCTCAGTGCAACTCTATTCTGAAATTCTAAGCAGTCAGGATAACCCCAGACCAGTGGGCCCCAAGGCCAATGGAAGACTCAGCTACTAGCAACTCTGACTTGCCCCACTGTACCACAGTCCTCAGCAGCACCTGCCTCCCACTTGCCCAACACTGTCAAATGTCATCACCTCCACTCCACAAACTGCACACTATAACAAAATGCGCTCAAGAGGCATCCTCGAGAGAGGGAAACGCTCCCTTAGGATGCAGGTCCATGGGCTGACCAGACTCCCAGACCCACGCACAGGTGTGCACCCCCTGCACCGTGGAGCAGGTCTGCCAGAACAATTTCTCAGCTTGTCCTCTGACCAGACCAGGTCTCCTTCCTTGAGGGCCACAGACTGGGCATGTGCACTCCCTGCCAGAGTCCATAATTAGGGCCATGGGAAAGGGGCACAAGCAGCCTCCCAGGCTCCAGGCTCCATCCTCCCTAGAGTCACAGCACAACCAAGGCATCAGGTGGCAATGCAGGGTACCTGCAACCTCCAAGGCAGCTGCTCCTGGAACTCAATAGATTTCCCACTGGTCGTGCTGAACAAATATTCCCGTTCCTACCAGCTATGAAGGTGTAAACTCACATCTACTGGGCACCACCCTAGGTGCCAGGCACTCAAATACAGGATCTCTTTTAATCCTCACAATACCCTATTGACATGGATGGCATATCCCCAGTTTACAGACAATGTGAACGAGGCTAAGTAACTTGCCCAAGGTCACACAGCTGATATAAAGTGTAGAATCAGAGACTAAAGAGAGATGGCCTCAGAGTTCTCCTCAGATGGCTTTTGTGCCAGCTGTGGAAAGGTCAGGGTCACACAGATTTACTGTCCACAGGCAACAAAGGCACAACAAATGATTTTCCTGAAACTTTTCCCATCTTGGGCTCCAGTCACCGAATGCATGAGTTTCTTCGGCACAAGTCGTAACTTATGACCAAGGCCTTCAGACGTCAGTGCTGGCCAGGGACCCAAAGTCAAGGAAGTGCCAACTCTCACGCTCCAACACTTACCACGACAGAGTCATTGTGAGTCAAGTCGACAACCACAGGCTCTAAAGATTCACAGGTGAGGTCCACTATTTCGTCACCAGCTTCAAAACAAAGCATTTTAACAGCATTAGGAGGAAAGTAAGTGCATACTGCTCCAAGCTTCATTAATATGATTACAAAGAAACTTAAACCCCTGAAGTACAGAATGCAAAGAGCATTAAGACCAATCTCTTTTTCAGGGGTAACGGCCAATGAATGCCCTTTCAGAATTTTTCTGTGAGTGGCGGTGTACGGTTTTTACAAATAGACCACGGTGGGGGGGGGGGGGGGGGAGGCGGGGCTTCTGTGCACGTGGCACACCTCTATCCCTGTGGCCTCACACTGCTACACGGCTAGGCCTCCATGCCCCCACCTGCTCCTTCACAGAGCAGAGGCAGCGACTCACCTGGGGCTGGTGGCAGGGGCATCTGAGGAAGGAATGAGGCATGCTCGGCTCAAGGCCTTTCTCTTTGGGATGGACCCACCTGAAATCTTTGCCCCCCACCAGGAGAAGCTGGCGGCTGCCACTCGCCCACAGACCTCAAGTCACGCTTAGCTCTGCACCTTCATCAGTTACATTTTAGTTTCCATTTAGGTCTCAAGTGCTTCCCAACTTGCTCTGTAGCTTGCCTTTGAGCTCTAGGGTATATTGCAGTGTCTACATGAACACAAAAGGATGTGTGCCAAACAGTTATGGGCACTTAAGTCTGGCAGGTGGGAATGCAGGGCAGAGTACAATTTCTACTTAGATAAACTGAAAAAAGATTTACAATCATTTTTGCTTCTATTATTATTATTAATAACTATGAGGGTAGGATTTTTAGAAACAGTATTTGTTTAATATTTGTTTGGGGAAAGTGACATGTAATACATTTAGTATATTCAAACTTGTTTTATTTTATTGTATTAAAAGTTTCACAGGAATAAAAACCACAATATCTCAGAGATGTTCAATGTAATTTATACAATATAACTTAATTATTTTAAAGAAATGAGGAACAATACTCCAGCAGGCAGCTTGTGCATAAGGCCCTGCTTACAGGGGTAAGGCTGCCTGTAGGATGAGAAATGTTGCATCAGAAAGCAATCAGATCTTTCCCACGCCTGAGATCCTGAGCCCTTCAGGAGACTGCTTGTGTGTTCAGTGTCCCAACCAAGAAGCCTCCTGCACCAGCCTCTCCTGAAGGATGGCAGAATTCGGACACCAAGGAGAGCAGGCCAGGGTCTCAGCCTCCAGGCTTTTAGGAATTCACGGTTAGAAGTGAAACTGAGAGACCACAGAGACAACAGTGAGAACTTCACTACTCTGAAGGGCCCATGACATATATCTCAGACAAGCTGCTTCTCTTTAGGAAGATGGTGCTAAGGCCGAGAGCAAGCTGCTTCTCTTTAAATGTCAGCTTTTGGGCATCATAGTAATAAGAACAATCTCAATATATGCAGAGCAAAGGGACTCAATTCAGGCCATTTGTCACCTCCCTGAGCAGGCAGAAGGGGAAAAATCCAGTCTGGCTTCTGCCTATACCAAACTCCCTCCAACACACGCACTCTGTCAACAAGTTTGCCTTCTTGGGCAATTTTTTATCTTAATGAAAAAGAGAAGAGGAAAGTTATGTAGTTCAAAAGGCCAAGCAAATTGGACACACAATTTCAAATAGAAAAGGTGAGCCCAGGGCAGTCTCCCCTCCCCTGCTGGGCATTCCCAGAAGGCTGAATGGTAACGTACCAGTAAGTGTTATCCGCCAAGCATGCACTGTTGTAAGTGTTTTACGCTATTGACTTATTTCAGCCTTATGACAACTCTATGTAGCAAGTTACTAGTATTATCCCCCATTTCAGATGAGGAAACTGAGGCTCAGACAGGTTGCGTAACTTGCACAAGGCCCCCTGGCTAACAGAAGGAAGTGCTGGGGAGACAACTCTATGTAGCAGATTACTAGTATTATCCCCCATTTCAGATGAGGAAACTGACGCTCAGACAGGCTGCGTAACTTGCACAAGGCCCCCTGGCTGACAGAAGGCAGTGCTGGGGATCAACGGGCTCCAGCATGTGTGCTCACCCACACCTATGCACACTGCACCACCCCAACATCCCATGGTCACAGTGTCCCTGGCGATCTTACTGCTTTCCACGAGTTCTATGGGTTCTGCTTCCAAGGCCATCTCAGGGGTGGAGGCTGCTTCCCGAGTTCGCTTCTGGGCTTGTCTAGAATTTACTGTCCCGCCACGACGCTTTCTCTGAGGGTATCCAGGGGAAAAGAAAAAGTTACACGAGCTCCTGACTGATATGATTTCAGCAAGAAAAATAAAAAAGCTGACATGGGAATAGTTCAACTCATTAAGTAGAGGAGGCCAGTGAGCAGACCTAAGGTAGTGTCCTTTCAAAACCTGAGTTTCTAGAACACTAAATGTTTAGAGAGAAATCACCCAAAACATACAGTGAATACAAATTTTATAAAGCAAAACTTTATTATACCAAACTATGGGTCTGTCAAAAGTACAAGACACACAACTCTATAGAAGAGTCTGATCTAGGCCGGGATTTGGCTGGAAACCCCTTCTTTTAACCAGAAGTTACAGACCTATCTTCCTTGGATTTGTGTTTGGCCTCATTTGAGCCCTGTTTGTTTGTCAGACCAAAGACCTTCAGTTTCTATCCACCGTGGAAAGCGGGTCTGTCTTTGGGAAATCTAGCCTAACTTTTTAGGATACTATCAAGTGTGGTTTACTCCCTAACGATCACCCTCCCACAGCTCAAAGAACCAAAAACTTTTACAGCCTGTGCCCAGTAGCTGCCTGAGAGCCATGCTTTCTGGAAGGCTCAGGCTCTCAACCAGCCCATCTGCAGCCCAGACTCTCTGAACCAGCCTTTCTTCCTTCCACATCCTTGAGCTGCTGCATTATCAATATGATCCAGCATTTCTGACCTGGTTGGCCCTGAAAGACAAGGTGAGAACGTGCCCCCCGCAGCCTTCCTCAAGAGAGACAGAACCTCCCAACTGAGGCTGTCACCTTGCTGTTCCCACCCTGTACGCCCCAACTAATCCTGGCTCCCTATGTGTCTGTGCTCCTTCTTCCCTCTGCCCTGTCCTGCTTCTCACTGGATGACCTAAGTCTAAACCTCCTCACCATACTAGTCTCGAAGAGCTGTCCTGAGGATTAGACGACATAATGCATGTAAAGTGCTGAACGCAGACACAAGATGCTGTTACTACCCTAACTCCTTACTAGGCCTTCTGCCCCTGGTAACTCTGGAAGAACTAGACAATATCGGTGAGATGTGCACAAGACCCAAGAGCACCCAGCACCTGGCTCAATCCTCCCTAAGCAAGAGAGGAGCCTGATTCTATATCAAATGGCAGCTCGAGGAGTTTTGGAAACGGAGCTGGATTTAGTAACTTCTCAGGGATCTTATGGAGCCAGGGAACCATCCCGAGGAGAGCCCAATGGCAAGTGACAGCAGTAGTTCAAAACTCTCCAGGGAGGAGCTGCTCTGTCCCTAGAGGCAGCTGACACTCCAGCCTCAGTTGAGTCCTCCACCCCAGGTTTATGGATTTCCCTAGCAGCCACCACATTACTTGGGGCTCCTTAACTTTTACCCCATTCTCTCTCGTTATTGTATCTTCCTTCCTCTGAAAAGGATCAAATCTTTCTTAGCAGACACTTCTTAACAAAACCCTTCATGCCCCACCACAGCTACCTGCGTGGTTTCTGGTCTCCGCTGAGGGAGGCAAGCAGCAGGTGAAGGCCAGGTGTTGGACCCTGAACACCCCATCACGGACACTGCCGTAATGCCCACCACTCCCAACCCCCACAGCAATCTTCTTTCTTGGCTGCTCTTTCGGCCCCTCCATGCCTTTAACCTGGCCTTCTTCCCAGCCTGGATTACCTGTCCCATCCCTCCTTCACTTGGCCAATTCTTAGCTTTCAGGAACCTACTCAAATGTCACCTCCATTATGAGGACATCCCTCATCCTCCCAAGAGGCCTCCTGTACTGCTACTCCACCTCCTCCTCCACCTGCACTCCCTAAGGGCAGGGAGGAGCTGACTGTGAGCTCTGGGCCAGGCTCAAGAAACCCCAGGATATCTGCAGACTCTTCTCTCTGCCCTCCTATTATTTGTCATGGCTCTCCTCCTTTTTACTAGCAGAGCCCTCAGAGGTTCACAGCTTTCAGTTAAAACTCACCACCCAACCACTACTACCTAAGTGATTTACACCATCCTGAGGAAATTTTAACCAACTTCTTCACACACTCTCATAAAAGGCTACATTGCTCTGTCTGGCCAGATCCTGCCTGGGCAGAGCATGGGCTTCAGAGGTGAGGTGCCCAGGCTCCGGCCATCTGACATCTGTTTCCTTACAGGTGAGCTGCACTGGCAATCTGTCTTTTCAAAGGGCAGGTCCAGGGAAACAAAGGCCCTTTTGTGTACGATTATCAACAGTGGGCCTGGAGCACAGTTGGGGCTGGGAGTGGTCAGGAAAAGGGTGGGGGAGGGGGCCAGTGAACAGAATCTACAGCATTTCTATAACTGTTCACCCTGGGAGCTGTTTGTTTAGCCTCATCCTGCCTCCTCATCTTCCCAACACCATTCACAGCACCTTTGGAACCTGGAAAGAGAATATGCGACTGATTCACATCTGGTCCACCTGATGTGAATTCACTATCTCAGAAAATAGCTGTTTTGAGTTTACATCATATGAGCAGTTGTTAGTAGGGAGTAAAATGGGGGAGACCTCCAGGCAATCTTCTCTGGAGCTCAAGGGGCTCCAGGTGACATCTGGGTTACAGCAATCCAGAGCTGCCTCTGCAGTCTGATAAAAGCTCTAAACAGCAGTTACAATGACTTACCAACTTTGGTCACTGAATGTAAGAAAACTCTCACGAAGGATTATTACCACTATGCTCACACTGGACCAAGAGCTATACAGGGAGAAGAAATAGAAAGGAAAATGGGAAATTGGCCTGTAAACGATTAAATAAATCAGAGCCCTAATATTTCTAGGACATTGATAGCTGCTCTGGAAGTATAAAATTTCAAAACTTCTCAGCCTTCTGTCTTCAGGGCACCACCCAAGACACTGGACTTACTCTAGACAAGAAAGCTGGTGTAACTACCGGAAGGTCCCATACACACTCCTTCAAGAACTAGGGTTACTAAGAAGCACCTTTATGGTACTCTCACTAATGTGCCACAAGGAATAAGGTAGTTGCTTAGCCTTGAAAAAAATAATAAAATTCATGAGCTGATAAAACTCACCGTACTCATTGTGCTTTCTGGCTCCAACCTAAGAGAAGGAAGTGACCTACACCAAGGTTTGCAGGGAAGTCAAATGTCGTCAACTGCTCATGCCCACTGGTTACTCATCCTCTGGCTAGCACAGGAATTTGTAGTCCAAGAGATTTCCAGTATCCAATCCCTGAAAAACAAAGGTATCAAGTTGGTAAATGCTGCCACCTGCATCATCAACAACAAAGTTAAAGCGCGGACCGGTCCTTTCTGTCAGCTGCATGCTTTGGTGACCACTTTATGCAATTTATGTCCTTAATCCCACATTCTGCTTAGGAAGTAAGCATTTTTGTAGAATACCGAACTAAATGACCCCAAAGCCTGCGACTGGAACCATTATGCCACCTCCTGCCCTCCTTTCTGGCTGCTGAAACCCTGGCATAGCACTATGCTAGCGGCTAGGAAAAGACAAGAGAATCAGAACTACCACCCATGACCTCACCAACTTCTCACAACCAGGAATGGACAGGGCCAGAGCAGAGCCCAGAGCCTCCGGCTCTTCCCACGACTTCACTGTCACCCTCTGGAGGAGCTCATAATTGAACTGAGGAGACGAGAGCCTCAGTTCGCCCTGTGTGCTCAGCTGACATTTCTGTCAGTGGCACCAGGTGAGTGGAGAAGAGGCAAGAAACTGTGGATCAGGAAGCTGAGCAGGAGGTTCCAGGAAGGGCAGAGAAAGCAGCAGCTGCAGAGGCTGGTGGAGAAGGAGAAGCCCTTGGATTTCATTCAGGGCCCACTGGGAGGTCGCGGCTAACCACAGTAAATTCAGTGTCGGGGCTGCAGTGGGTAAGGAAGCAAATGAGGAGCAAAAACATGGAGCCAGGAGTCAGCGTGTAATCAGTGTAGAAGGGGCAAAGACGGGTTTCTAGTGGGGCAAACCCTGAGCTCAGGGCAAGGCTGAGGGACCAAGGGAAAGTCGACAGGGACAGTGGTTCTCAAACTTGAGCCTGCACCAGGCTCAACTGAAGGGCTTGTTAAACCAGAGTTTATGATTCAGCAGGTACGGGACAGGGCTCAAAATTTTGCATTTCTAACAAGTTCCCAGGCAATGCTGATGGTGCAGCTCCAGAGGCCATACCATGGGAACCACTGGACTAGGACAATGGCCTTGGAGCTGAAGAGGAGATGTATTTGAGAGGCATCAAGGCAGCAGAGCTGACAGGACCACTGTCAATTCTATCTTTCTTTTCATCTCCAGTGCTGTTACCTTCTCCTAACACATCTCCCACCTCCAGGTACCACTCAACCCTTCTGCCGACCCATCTTTTAAGACATAACTGACCATGGCAGCCTTTACCTGGTTCCCCATCAAGCCCTAACTCCTAAGCATGACCTGTGGAGGCCAAGTGGCCTTCCAGTTAGAGCACATCTCCAGGGCTGGTCAGCTTGGACTGGAGTCAGATGCCTCCAAACAACCACTTGTGACCTTCAGCGAGGCACTGAACTTCTCTGTGCCCCATTTCCTTACCTATAAAACAGGACAGCATCTCCTCAACGGGTGTGTGAGGATTACAGGAGTTAATACCAAGAACACCTGGAATAGTGCTGCAAAGGCCCAAGGACTGTGGGCTGACATCACTGACTGTTCCTCTAATACCAGCCTTGCAGTCTCTCCAAATGCACTGCCCACTGCACAGCTCCACCTCTAAAATGCTGTGTAACGCTGTACCCAATCCAGCTTTAAAAGGAACAGGCATGTCTCCTCCCCTCTCATTCACTTATCAGTATGGCGCTTGCCCTGGGAATACAGCAATGAATAAACAAAGCCACCAGCTCCAAGTCCAGAGGAGGGAGAAGGGGGTGGAGGGGGTTGCTGGCAGGCAGCTCAGGTGCCGTAACAGATATAAGAGCTAGGTGTGAAAGAGTGACAGAAACACAGGAGGACAAGGAGAGGCCAAAGAAGGCTTCTCAGGAGAAGGCCCTTTAAAGGGACTGCTCAGCCAGCTGAGCCTTTCTCCAGCACTTGGTGGTCTGCATCCGTGCATGCCTGCTCCCCTGGCACCTCATTATCCGCTCTGACCCTAAGTGTTTTGGGGGATAACCTCTTCAATGTGTCACTCTATGGTAGACGGCATGGCATCTCCTGATAGCCCTCAGGCGAGCCCATACCAGGGGGCCACAGGTGCTATCACTCAATAACGGCACAAATGTTTTCTAAGGCAATATCTCACCCAGTGAGCCTTCAACGCAGATGGGCATTCAAGGCAGAGGTTCTGGCCAGGAAGAAAACAGTCCACCTGGTTTGAACAGAAGGGGGAGGTGCCCCAACAGTTCCTTAGGACTCACAAAACCAGATCACACGACAGGCCCAGATCTACCACACTTCCTGGATTCTAACACGTACATTTATGTTTCTGATCCCAAGAAGTGTCTTATATTTGGTGTATACCCATGATATAGTTTTTTTGGGGAAAAATTATCTGCCTCAATGGTGTGCCTCAGAATTGAGAAGAATCTGATCAAAACGTCACGGACAGAAGAGGGACAGATCTGTCTGTTGAGCAAAGGGAAATAATCTAACGCACAGACCTTGGTTGTTCCATAAGCCTCTTGCCTCCTACTTGGTTAATTTTTAGGCTTTCAAACATGGTTGTTAAAGCTGTGTCCTATGACTATCCCGGAGGTGCCTGTGTTCCTCAGCCTGCACAACCCCCCTGCTCTCTGAAACCATCCTCCTGCAACCCTGCAGCTCCAGCGAGACCACTGCTGCTTCCGCAGAGCTTCCTCATTCTCCATGCCCTTCCACGCCCAAAGCCAATCCAGCAATTCGTTCCAAATTGTTTTTTCCTTTTGGGGATAGCAAGGGTCAGGACACAGGAAGTTGGAAGGCTAGCCTTAGGGAAATCTACAAAGAGGTTGGATTTCACCAGAGAATGGAGGTGGGAAGAAAAGGGAATTCCCAGCAGACCAGTGCGGGAAGGCTGAAGTGCAGCGTGTGGACGGGAGGCTCAGGATCATGGGAAAGGTAGCCCTCACCAACTACCAAGGATTCTGGATCATGCAGGTGATAGAGGCCACCAACAACAGCTGAAACTTAGAGATTACTTCCACTCTGCACAAGGCATTGTGCTTTCCAGACACCAGCTCCTGTAACCCCACCTATCACCCAATAAGGAGGCAGGTACTATTATGGTCACCATTTCACACGCAAGGAAGCTGAGGATGATCAAGGATTAAGCAATTTGCCCAAAGTCCACAACCCGTAAACATCAGAGCCTGGACTTAAACGGGGCAGTCTAACACCAGAACCCACACTCTTAAATAAAATAAATACTATGCCAGAATCAGATGTATTAATTCTACAAACAATTTGGATAATAGATGATGTTTTCCACGTTTCTCAAATTTAGTATGTCCAGGAAGAAACATACCAGCACGCTATCTCAGTAAATGGCCCCACTCTCCTCTAGTTTCCAAGGCTAACCCTGCAGTCATTTCAGCACGCCCTCACTTGGTGTAAGTGTTAAAAGGGCAGGGCTCCACCCACTTTGTGCCTAGCTAATCCCCTGCATAAAGGAGATGGTCATGTTTTCTGAAGAAATAAATGCCTTGGGGGTGAGAGTGGGGTAGTTACTGGCATCTCTGCCACTAAGAAAAGAAGACCTGGGGTACTGCATGGCACTGAAAATGGTCAGGAAGGCCAGGGATTCCTAAAGCTTTGAGAGGAGGGTAAGGAAGAAACAACTCATGCCAAGATATCTAGCTGGTTGCTCTGCAGGAGTGACGCCATAAAACTGAAATAGGGAAGGCAAAAACAAACAGGTGTTGAAGGTAGACAGTTTTAGTTTTAGAAATGCTGGATGTGGGATATCCAGGTAGAAAGGTCCACAGGCAGCTGAAAAACTCAGAACTGGGTGGAGGTAAAGATTTGAGAATCTGTGTGAAAATTTGGGGAGTCAGAGAAAGAGGAGGCTGTAAAGAGAATAAAAAGTCAGAAACAAAGCTTGCAAGAACCTGGCGATAACAGACAAAAGAAGGCGTTTCAAAGAGGAAGCAGCAGTAAACAGGCAGGGGTGCTAGAATGAGGCCAGTGAGCTGGCACAGGGAACTGGTCACTGGTGACCAAGCAAGTGGTAGCCAAACTGCCTAGAGGAAGCGACACTGAATGATGCCTGAAGTGATGGGAGTTGTTAAGAAATAAACCGGGTGTGTGGAACGTGCAGGGCAGAAGAGCCTGAGACAAGTACTGTGTGGGTGGTGTCAGAGAACTGAGGATAGAAGGTGACGCTGGCCAGATAATAACACCCACCTCCTAACCCACACCCCAAGAGCAGGACAATCAAGGGTTTTAGATAGAGATGGCACAGTGAAATCTGCATTCAGAGAGATTGTGTCACCTGTGTGCTCTGAGGCCCGATGGGAGACCCAACCAGTTAGAATGCAGACTGGAGAGGAGACTGACGGTAACCCAGGCAAGAAGAAAGCTGTGTGGCTTGGAGGCAGTGGCAGAGAGTGGAAGGAGAAGAGGGGACCAACAGGATGGGAGGGGGGAACTGACAAAGTTAGTGCTTTCTGTGTTCTTACAGATGTAATGGTCTACTCAATTGTTCTGTTATGGTTAGAGATTGATTTTTTTCCCACGAAGCCATTATGGACACTTCAGATGATGACCCCCCTCTGCCCAGTGGAGTGTGACACACGTAACCATACATATAGACACAACGTATATGTGGATGTGACTACACATGTATGCCTACATATACAATGGTTAGGTACAGACTGCTCGGCAGGCAGGAAGTGTCAGACTGGAGCCGGATTCGGTCACATCTCACACCATGGTCTTCCCATAACGCAAGAAAAAAGAGTGAAGAAAAGGCGTTGGGGAGGGGTGCACCCAAAATAGAAGCAAGCAGCAACTCCGCAGCATGTCCAAGGGAGATGTTTGGATGAGCAGCTCTGTCCAGCCCAGCCCCATGGAGCCTCATCCCATGCCAGGGCAGCCGAGGCTGATACAGTCACCCACTGAAAATCTGATCTAAGGTGGCTCTTTGTGCATTTTCCTCCCGGGAGATGACGTGCAGACACATTGGGTCACTTATTCTGTGTGGCAATTATAAAGCAGCTCTCACTGTAAACTCATAAATGGCTATTCTGAGACAGGGGCATAGTCTCCTGTGAGTTTCAATGAGCTAGCGAAGACAACCTCTTTATGCTGGCTTGGTAAAAGCAGAGAGAAGCCTAAATCCTACAGAATGTCAGGAAGGAAATGCCAATTTATCAGTGACTGATGAGGCAGTGGCTAGTACCAACTGTCTAACTCCTGTCTCCCCTTTTTAAATCATAAACATATAATCATTTCACATTAAATATTTCCCTAAATGAAACGTTAAAAGTAGGATTACAGAACATGTGTTAAAGAGCAAGAGTATTTTAAAGACTGCTGTTTTGTGTCGCTCAACTGCTTTTGTAAACAAAGTCAAAAATACCCAAGGCCATTGGCAACATACCAGTGCCCAGTACAACCTGCCCTCTGGGGGAACTGGGCATGAGTATTAAGAGCTGCCAATAACTTTCATTTCAAAGCTTCTTACATGGAACTTTGATGCGACTGTCACATCAACAACCAGGCCTTAGTACTTAAGAAAAATATGAGCCTCCTGCTTGTCATACAAATGAGGAGGCATGGTAAATAGCCAGCAATCATGCAGCTGGCCAGATGAGCCCTGTAGCCTTGCACAAATAGTGACCTCCATGCCTGTTTCATCATCTTTAACGTGGGGAAAATATCCCTTACTCTGCAGCTGTTCTGTGGAAGAGTGATGCTGACTGAAAGTTCCCAGTACTGTTCCTAGCACCCTGGAGGCAACCCCACCAGCTGATTAATGCAATAACTATTTACAGGTGCCTACTCTGGGTCAGGCACTGCTCCAGGGACTAGAAATACAGTGGTGAACAAAACAGACACTCATGGAACATATATTCTAAGTGGAAAGACAACCAATAAATTAAATAATAAATATGTATTATGTCAGAAAGGCCAGAAATCATAGCTCTTTTTACAAGTGTAAGTGTGACTAGATGAGAGCAAAGCAAATCTTCAATCGCAGAAAGAACTGGAACAAATGTTTCCAGCTCTCAGAAAGGCTTAATTCATTTCCAGAAAGACTTGGCAGGAGGTAGCTAATCACTCCCACATAGAAGATGCTGAAGAGCCAGCACAGAGGCAGCAGGGCAGCCGTCTCCCAGTTACTCATTCCTAAAGGAGGCGCACAGCCTCAACCATTGGTCTCCCCTGAGGTTTCTGCAGGGACTAGATGAATGTATTTGGCAGAAACAGAAAGCAACAGACTATGTTTGGAGAGGCAGCAACTTGGTCTTTCACAAATTTATCTTATACCCCAAAGAAGGTACCACCAGCAACCAGCAAAGTCCCAGAGGCCTGAAAGGAACACCAGAACCAAGGGGCCTTCAAACCTGCTTAGCGATTTGTCACTCAGGGAAATTCTTTCCTTTTCTCCCAACACAAGACCCATTAAGGATCACCTTTTGCTTCTACTAGAGAAAAAGAACAAGTATAGCGATGTTCCACTTTTGCTTCTGATTCAGGCCTTGAGATGCAAGGGTAGAGGATTAAGAATAAATTTCAGCTTTTTGAAAATCTATGGAAAAAACAAACAGCAATAAAAATAAAAAGAATATTATTCAGCCTTAAAAAGAAAATTCTGATACATGCTCCAACAGGGATGAACCTTGAAGACATTACGCTCAGTGAAATAAGACACAAAATGACAAATATTACATAATTCCTCTTATATGAGGTAACGAAGAGCCATCAAATCCAAGGACAGAAAGTAGAATGGAGGTTGCTGGGGGGTCAGGCAGAATGCAGAGTTATTGTTTAATAAACAGAGTTTCTGTCTAGAAAGACGAAAAGAGTTCTGGAGATGAAGGGTGATAATGGCTGCACAACAATGTGAATTTACTCAGTGTCACTGAACACCTAAAAGTGGTTCAAACGGTCTATTTTATGTTACGTAAATTTTACCACAACAAAAAAGTTAAAAATAAACCACCTGATACTCTTTTTCTAGATACGTTAAATAGACAGGGTTTAGTTAAGTATTCAGGAACGCTCTGCAGGGGGCAAAGACCCAGAAACATCTGTAAGGAATTCGCCTGTAGCAGGATCCTCAGCCTCTCCCGTGCTCTGGGATCTCCAGGATACACCTAAGACTCAAATATACCCAGAGTGGATCTTGGCTCCTCTTCTTCTCAAAGAAGCTGCTCGTAAGAACTTCTCTATAGCTTCACATGAAGGATTATGAGAATCTGCCCCCCAACCAGGTTGACCCCTTGTCAATGAAACCCCAGGAGCCCGGTGGGGGGGGGGGTGGATCTTAATTTTCTAACAGCCATGTCTGATGAAGTTGTATCAGTAATTGAACTGGGAGGGATATTAAAAGACATCAAATCCAACCAACTAATTTTGGCAGGTTTGAAGCCAACTACCCGATCCTATAACTAGTCCTTTGTAGAAGGGTTTCTCTGGGACAGCAAGCAAGTGAGGCTGGGTGGCTTCTCCTCCTCACTGATCCCTTTTAATTGTCTTTCAGCCATGGTGGCCTGGGCTCTGGTGATACAAACAAGGCAATTCCTGGGGGCCAGGAGCAAGGGTAATATAAGGAAGGAAACCTAAGGATCCCTCCCTCCAGAGGCTGAAAAGATACCAGAGGCCAATGGGGCAAATCCACCTCAGGAGCTGAAGCCATCAACAGCCTCCCAGTCTTCCCCAGGGCCAAGGTCACTGCGGTCATAAAACTCACAGGGGGCAGGCAGGCATGCTGGGTCTGTGTGGACGGCACCCAAGCATGGAGCCTGCCAGAGAAAGCCAGCTAGGAAGCTTAGCTGCTTTTACTGAATCATGAACCTGGGATAGGGTAGGGTGGGATGTGTGGTGGAGTGAATCTAGAACCACTAAAAATAGCCAAGGTGCAGGCCCTGGTGGGGAAGGGGAAGTCAGAAGCTTACAAATTTGGTTCTTTGACCTATACCTGCAGCAGAGAGCAGCTGAGCAGTGCTTCACAGTGGGAATTCCCTCATTTGCATTCCAGAGGGGGGCTAGTCTCAAACAGCACTGCCCCCAGGGCTCCTCAGCACAAAGCATTCCCTTCCACTCTTAGGCAGATACACATGTGGGCTGGCTAATGAATGGCTGCATGCAGTCACCAAGGGGCAACCCAAACCCAATTCTCTAGAGACATTAATCTTGGCAGTGGGATGCCACACCTGGCCTTATGAGCAGCAGCAGAAGCACTAATCCAGACCCTCTTCAAGTCTCCTTCAACACTCTACCTGGGAAGTAAAATATGAAGTCAATGGTCCTTGGCCCACAGGACAAATGCAGCACCTGGGGGTGCTGCATAAAGAACAGCAAGCACCTACAACGAAAGGAATGCTCTAAAGAGATAGAAAAGGCAGAAGAGAGCAGTAAGAAGAACACTAAGGGCTGGCCTGGTGGCATAGTGGTTAAATTCGCACGTTCCGCTTCGGTAGCTCGGGGTTCGAGGGTTGGGATCCTGGGCAAGGACCTACTCACGGCTCATCAAGCCATGCTGAGGCTGCGTCCCACAAAGAAGAGCTACAACCCTACAACTATGATATATACAACTATGTACTGGTGCTTTGGGGAGGGGGAAAAAAAAAAGGGGAAGATTGGCAACAGATGTTAGCGCAGAGCCAATCTTCCTCAAAAAAATTAATAAATAAAATGTGTTAAAAAAAAAAAAGGAGAACATTAAGTGGGCCTGAGGAAGTTAAAAAGTTTCACATGTTAGCACGCACAGGCACGCAGACACTATCACCAGGCTCCAAAAGACCCAAGAATATTGCAAATGCTCCCAAATGATCACACCCATTGCCTTCACATAGTACAGCCAACCTCTCCTCCCTAACCTGCCACTTACTTTTCTGGCCTCATTTACAGTTGGACATGTGTTCCTAAAAATCGCCACGATACCAAAAAACCCACAGGGCTTTTCCAAAAAAATGGCATTAGGGGTACAACACTCAAAAACTTTGATACACACACACACACAAAATAATAAACCAACAAAAATGGCAGCAGAGTTGTACACATGTTAAATGGTTATGAAATGCACATATACTACAATAACTATGGCACTTTCCCAGGTGTGTAGCTCATGAGTTATTGGGAGTAAGGTGAGTGTTGTAACATCAGATGTGCATGCTTGTGGCTCGTAACAGAGTCAAGCTTGGTTCAGCTGAGTTCCAATTGCTGTGTTCATAATTTCCCATAGATGAAATTATGCACAGCAAACTCAAAATTCCCATTATGTTGAAACTGTTCCCTAATATATCAATACTGTTGGAACTAATTCATGCTTTCAAACAAGCATTTAAAGCAGAACTGACTGTACTTTACTCCAGGTACCCAGGGAGTCAGTCAGCCACTCTAGGCTCTTTCCTATCACAGTGCCATAATCGGATACACGCTGTTCCCTTGCCTGCAAAGACCACCCTACCCCCATCCCCCTTTGGAGAACTCCTGCTCATCCTTCAAGGCCTGCCGCAAAGGTTACTTACGTTTCTCTAACTCCTCCTGGTCCTGATGTAACCACTTCTTCTACTATACTCAATACGATAAACACAACTCTAAGTCAAATACTTATTACAGCACCCCTCCTCTTAGTACAGCACTTGGAACAAACATGTTGGCTAAATAAAGATATTTTTCAAACTGAAATTAAATTATCAAGCTCATTAGATGCTTGAAAGAGACGGCGGATACTTAGAAGAGATGGCAGAGTGTTTTCGAGGGGGGAGAAAAAGAAGAATTCCAGAGATGGGGGAAATGGAGCTTTACATTGCAAGTACCATCAGGAAACAAAGGGAGACTTAAAAACAGATGGTCATGATAGAACAGGAGAGAACAGCTCTACATGAGGCATTTTCAACACGGAGGAAGAACCCCGAACAAATAGTTCTTATTACTTAAGAACTGAAAAACATCAAGAAGGTGCTTAGAAAGGAAGCAAGTTTTAGTACTGATCTGCTGAGGCAAGCAGCAGAATTCAGCAAGTTTGGCTAAAAGAAGAGATGAAGTATAGCAGACAGGAAAATGCCCAGGCCCTAAAGACGACCTCCCCTGGCTGAGCAGGAGGAGAGAGATTCACTCAGAAACAATAACAAGGGTCTTCGGGAATACAACGCAATCATTGAAAATTAAGTTTCTTGAGAATATTTATAATCTGACTCCTCCTGGGTAAATATTACTTGAAAAGAAAAAGAAACATAAAAATAAAGACAATATCCCTCACTGTTAAGTTTTATTTTTACTATTTGAAGCTACTAGAAACACCACCCACAGGCTTTCCCACCACAGAAAAATGTGAATGACAAAGTCCAGCAAAAGGAACAAAGACGTTGGCGACTAAGGTTCAGATGCTAGGTCTGCTTACTAACTGTGTGACCTTGGGCAAGTGACCTGTCCCTGTGCTTCAGGACATGTAAAATAGAGCTAACCACAACTCGCTGGCAGGGTGGATGTGATAGTTAAGTGGGAGAAACTACTCAACACTAGATGTGATTACATCACAAACCTAGAGTAACCCCTACAGACAACTGAGTCACATTCCTAACACCATAAAGAAATGCTATTACAATTCCAAAACAAAAAGGCATTCGCAGATAATAATGTCATTTCGCAGACATTCCTTTATTTTAAATTTGTGTATGTCAAATAAATCTATACAGCAAGCCAATTTATTCAGCTATCTGGTGGTACATTCTGCAGTTAATGTACCCCTAGTGGGAACACCAGGAAACCATGTGGTTTAAAAAGAATACTCCAGGAAAGCCACAATTTCTCTTTTGTACAAACAGGCTACTGATAACACTCATTTTGAAACGTTTGCAGGCCCTTCCTACTCTGCATGGTGTGGTATTAAATAAACTGGACAATTCTTATTTATGCCTAGGAAAAGAAAACCACTTCCAAAGGAAATTCCAGATCCCTGTGGTGGGACCCTCCATCCTAACCTCATGTTTTCTCACACTTGAACTCTAACCTCAGGGTACAGCAGTACCCGTGCTCTGGGCATTCCTTTTCAGAGAGAAAACCTCAAAATGCCTTGCTCTACGACTCCCAAAGCCCTGCTGAGAAATAAATTATTTAGGAAAGACAAGTTACAAGAGCATATATGTGAATTATATCTCAATAACAGAAGAGTCAATCCTGTAATATTCTACAGGAGCCACCTTATCCTTCAAACATTCCTAATTTGGGAACAGTGAAAGATGTAGGTAAATCATTTCAAAATAAGTCACTAGTAACATACAAAGAACACACAAAGTCATTTTTATACAGCATACAAACCAATTACCTTGTAAACATATTTTCATTGAGTAGCACCTCAAATCTTTTCCAGAAATTGGTGGGGGTATGAACTACTGGACATGGACTGCTAACAGCCTCTAAGTAAAGAGCCAGTGAAGAACTGCCAATCACTGACACAAAGTTTGGTCCCCAGTCACCAGCCTGGTCCAAGCTACCCTTATCTCTCTTCCTAACTAATCCTAAGACCACTAGTCTTGCCCACCTTTCTATGCCATCCTTCTCATAGAATACTGATTTTTCTAAGATTTTATTTATTTATTTATTTTCCCCCAAAGCCCCAGTAGATAGCTGTATGTCATAGCTGCACATCCTTCTAGTTGCTGTATGTGGGACGCGGCGAGGCCGGAGAAGCGGTGCGCGCCCAGGATCCGAACCCAGGCCGCCAGCAGCGGAGCGCGCGCACTTAACCGCTAAGCCACGGGGCCGGCCCCTGATTTTTCTCAAATGCAAATCTAACTGTGTCACTTCTCTGCTTAGAACTCAATTCAGTGATTTCCCACTTGGCCTTAAGATAAATTCTGAATTCCTTAACTCCAGGGCACACCAAAGACCTTTTGTGAGCTGGTTCCTGCTTACATCCCCAGTCCCATCTCTTGCACAATCTGTATTTTAACCTCAAGGAATTTCTCTCATTCCCTCCCCGCTCCGCTCCACCAGGGCCTGTACCATTCGTATTCTACTCACTGCTGTACCCCAAGCAGAAAGCTCGACACACAGAAGACCTCAAAAATATGCTGATTTAGTGGGCAAAAAATTCTCACCCTTTTTATGGGTGAGATACGCACAGATACGCATACCGTACACAAAAAGACAGTGTACGCAAGCAGCATCAAGATTTCATGGAGAGGGCAATGAAAACAACGTCTCAAAAGCTCCTGGGGAGGGGGTGATCATCATAAGAAGGTTGATAACTACTGTACTAAAGTACGATTTTTGAATCAGAGTTGGAAGTTCGAGTCCAAGCAATATAAAAAATAAAAGACAACAATACATCTTTCTATTTGAACGTTCCCATTTCACCTCAAACTCGTAGATAAAACCGAACCCACTGTCTCCCCACCTAGTAAAAAACAAACCACCAGAAAAACAAAACGATTTCCTTCAACGTCTCTACCTTTCATTACCAGTGGTCCCCAAACTCCTGGGCACTGAACTCAAAGGCCTAGTCCTGCAGCCAGAAAACCTAGGTTCTACACTCGCTGTCGTCAACTGGCTGGGTGTGTGACCTTGCGCAGACTGCCTCGGTCTCCCCAACTACTCAGGAGCCTAAGCGGAGACCCTAAGTGTGGCTCTGAGAACTCGGCGCAGAGGCAGAACGGTATATGGGCACCGGCAAGGGTAAGACAAAAGAAAAACCCCACAAAAACGGCTACCGCGGGCTCCAGGCCCTGAACTCTCCCCTTCCCCCTCGACGGGTCAAAGGGTGGAAAGCGGCATTCATCCAGCGCTGGTTCGGGTCTTGAGCCAGCTTCACCTTCCGGCGCCTGCCCACGGGCGCGCCGGGGAGGTGCGGACGCCCGCGGGGCGGGGGCGCGGCCGCGGGCTCGGCGGTCACGGGTTCCACCGCCACCGGAAGCTGAGGCTCCACCAAGCTCGGGCCGCTGGGCGCTCCCGGGGCGGCCCCACGGCCCCGCCACGCGGTCCGGGGGGACTCGCGGGCCCAGGAAGGCGGGGCGGGGCGCGAGCGCACAAAGGAGGCGGCGTCGGCGGGGAACAAAAACCTTGCCCAGGGCTCCCTCGATCGGCCCGCGCCCCGGGCCGCCCTGCCCGACTCTCCGGGTGACCTTGGCGCGTCCCTCCCCGCCACAGCCTCAGTTTCCCCAGCGACGCTACGCACGAGGTGCCGCGGCCGCCGCCCGCCCGGCAGCCAACACAGGGCGAGGCGTCCCGCTTCCCTTGCCCGCGCCGAGCCAGGCTCGTGCCGCCGCGCGGACGGCGGGGAGGGCGGGCGAGCCGGCCCGCGCTCCCGGGGGAGGCCGGCGGCGGCGGGGCCCGAGCCGGGTCGGCCGCGCCAAGGCGGCTCCCCGGGCCGCGGCGCCGAGGCCTCTGCAGGCCGCGAGCCGCCCGAACCCCGAATCTGCCCGGCCCCGGCCTGCCGCTCCCCCCCGGCAGCCCGACCCTACCTGGGGCTGGCCCCGCCCGGCAGGCCCCGCCGCCGAGGCGCCCGAGCGCGGAAGCACCTGCGGAAGCCGCCGACGAGAAGCCTCCAGCCAGACGCCGCCGCCTCGACAGCAACCCACTTCCGCTCCGGAGGCCTCGGCTCCGCCCCCCATGCGTCCCCATTGGCCGCCGCCGCCCTACCCCGCGGTCTACCAGTCGAGGAGGTAGGTTTTCAATCCTATTGGATAAGACAACCATCTATTACCACTTTGAAACGGGCCTCCTTCCGGCCTCTCCCACGCTCGCGAGCTCAAGCTCCCGGTTTCCCGCGAGAGTCGCGGCCGGCGCCCCTCCGCCCGCAACGCCTCTCGGGAGTTGTGGTACGCGGAGTGACCGCTGCCCTGGGCTCCGGCACCCTTTCCGCTGGCACGTCACGCCCGGCCGACGGCGCGGAGCTGGACGTTAGTGCAGGCCAGCCGTTCCGCGGCCGGCATACCCGGGCCCGCTCCCGCCTCTCTCCGGGCCTCAGTTTCCTCGCTGTTGGTGAGGCCTTTGTGAGCAGTGTTCCCGGGGTCTCTACCACGGCCGGAAACCGACCCTGGATCTGCAGCTCCTCCAGGACGCCCGCGACGTGCCAGGCCCTGGGTCGGTATCTGGTCCCCGTGATCCCGGACTCTCCCAGGCTGGTAGTGGAGACAGGAGAGAGGCACAGCCTGGCCCAGCTGCGGGAACCCGGAGGAAACACTCAACCAGGACGTCTGGGCGGGCTCCCCAGAGGAAGCGACCTCGGAGCTGAGAACTGGAAGGACTAGAAAGGAGGAGAGAGTTCCAAGAAGAGGGAGCCTGGATGGGGAGAGGTGCGCTGGCATGTCCAGGACACTGAAGGCTGCCCAGTGTGCCAGGAGCACAGAGGTGGGGAGCGGCGGGGGTCGGGGGAAGCAAGAGTCAGATCTTGGAGGGCCCCGATTCCAGGTTAAGAGTCTGGAGTATCCCTTGGGCAGTGGGTGTCAGGAAAGGAAGGACTGAATCCGTGGAGGGGCACTCTTGCCCAGGTCCAGTGCTGGGAAAGGGGCCATAGCCCAGGCAGAGGCTGGCAGCGGCCAGGGGCATCTGGTGCAACTCCAAGGGTCAGGAGAGTGCAGGCCCTGGATCCCTCCTGCCTGAGTTTGAATCCCAGCTCCACTGTTTAAGCAGGTTTGACCAGTTCCTTCACCTGTCACTTGGGGATAACAACAGTACCTACCTCAGAGGAAGAAGTTGGGGAGTTGGAGGACTCAACATAGCACAGCACAGGTGCATGCCAGCCCCTGGGTGGGGAGGGCAGAGCAGAATCTGATTAGAGAATTGGGTGGTGGGTTCCTTGAGTTCAACTCCCAGAACTGGACTTGGGCATGGATTTGGCAACCGGAAAAGAGAGCCCAGCTTGTCCCTCTTGTTCTGAGAATACCCAGATCTCAGGCCACGGCCATCATCTCTGGTCCCTAGGCACTCTCAGGCAGTAACCAGGTCACTCCAGAGGCCTTGGGGTGGACTGTTTCCTAAGAAGGGGTCTTTAACCCAGAAGATTGAGTCATGTATGGAAATGACTAAGCAGATCAAAACCAGAGCATTAATGTTTTTCTGTTGAGTTTACCGAGCAATCTCTGTGTTGCTATTTTATGTAATTGTAAGGGAATTTGGCATGGCAGAGTATCAGATAAATCTGATTCCATTGTAAAATTTGTGGTTGAGTATTTGCTTTTTTTTTTTAAAGATTTTTATTTATTTATTTTCCCCCCAAAGCCCCAGTAGATAGTTGCGTGCCATAACTGCACATCCTTCTAGTTGCTGTATGTGGGACGCGGCCTCAGCGTGGCCGGAGAAGCAGTGTGTCAGTGCGCTCCCGGGATCCGAACTCAGGCCGCCAGCAGCGGAGCGCGCGCACTTAACCGCTAAGCCACGGGGCCGGCCCATGAGTATTTGCTTTTGATAGTGATTTTAAGTTGGGAGATATAAGATTTTCCAAAGTTTGTGATCATAATTGGAATATTAAAGAGAATTTACACGTTTAAGAGAAATGTAGACATTTAATACATCTATAGGAATTTTTAAATACTGGAGAGGGCAGACAACTGAAATGCTAAAAAAGGAAAGTAGATTCTACATGTATAAATGCAGTTTAAAACGTTTAAGGGAATTTCAGCTTATAGGTGGGACCATATATGACTAACCAAAACAATAGTTAAAAATGACCAGATTTATAGATAAGATTAGTAATTTGAATTTCATAGCCTAAGTATAAGCTAGAGTTTTCCATTTGTGACTTTAATACATTAAAGACATGGTGTTGAAAAAGTCATGACAGATACCAGTTTCGTGTTCAAAAGCTGCCTTGAAGGCCTCTCCGAACCTCACTTGACACTGAACTTGTGGTGTGAGCATCCCTCGCTCCCTCACAAATAGTCCTCCATCCTGCCCTGAACGTCCCCAGCTTAGAGAAAAGACTGGCACCTCGGTGCTTCCACAGTGCCACACAGCTAAATGCAGATTGCTGGGCCTCATACCAGAACCTGAATCTCTGTGGATGGGGCCTAAGAATCTGCTTTTTAACTATCTCCAAAGAAAGAACCCTTGACCAAGTGAGTTTCAGATACTGTCAAGGAGGGTCTTCTTGCTGAAGACTGGTATTTCTTTATGCAGAAAATACACTTAAGCAGAATGTCAGTTCCCCAGGTGGTCCAGAGAGCTTTCTCAGCATCAGCTGGACCTTATCTCCCCAGCTGGTCCTTGTTCCAGGAGCAACTTGATTCTCTCTCAAAGGGCTCACGCAGGGAGGGGGAGGCAGGGATCCACAGTGTGAATGAAAGCCTTCGGCTTTTGAGGGCACGTCAGTTAGCTCTTGCTTCAGAACAAACTTCCTCAAAGCTCAATGCTTTAAACAAATAGGCATTTATTGTTGCTCATGAATCTACAAGTTAGTGGGGCGTGGGGGGGTGGTGTCTGGTCCTGGCTAGCCTCACATGTTAGGGTCTGTAGGGTGGTCGAGGATGGCGTTAACTGGGACAACTGGCTCTCCTCCACGTGGTGTCTCATCCCAGCAGGACATCCTGGACGTGCTCATTTTGGGGCTAGGTAGGGTTCTGAGAGAACAAGAGGGAGGTCCAAGGCCACCTGAGGCCCAAGCCCTGAACTGGCACACAGCCACTTCTGCTGCACCCTGTTGGCCAAAGCAAGTCAGCCCAGATCCAAGGCTGGGGGAAATAGACTCCGCCTCTTGATGGGAGATCACAAGGCAAGGAACACGGATATAAGGAGACATTCTGCCATCCCCAACCTCAGGGGATGGCCCAAGGCCTGCTCCCACCCAGGACTGTATGGAGCAGAAGCCCCAGGGGCTCTCAAAGGAGCCCTGAGCAGCTGCCCAGTCCAGGAGGGTGGGTAGGGACCTTCTGGACTGCCAACCAGCATTGTTGCCAAAAGCACCCCGAGTTTATTGGGCCATCACCTCTCCCCTCTGTTCCAGAGGCCAGTCTGATAGGTGAAGGGTAATTCTCCCCTCCTGCCACAGTGCTTGCTTTGGGCACCCATGCAGACCTTCCCCCCTGCAGGAATTGGCTGCATGTTCAATTTAGGCCAGTGAGACTGGATGTTCGCACCAGGCTTCCAGGACAGAGAGATTTCCCTTCCTAAGAGCTGCAGGGAGAGATGGCCCTTCTTCCTGTTGGGAGGCTAGAACTGCTACCAGCTTAGAGATGGAGCTCCTGGATCAGGCATGTCCTGAAGTCCACTCTACCTTTGGATTGCCAGTTATGAGAACTAATAATTCCCCTTTTGAAACCCTCAGAGCTCCTGAGGGGCTCTCTGGACAGATCATCATCAATGTTATTCCCTCAATATCAAATGAGATGGATTTGAATCATACAACACAGAATATAAGAAATGTCATGTTTATTTTTTTTAATGAAATTTAAAAAGCTCTAACTTGACAGGGAGGTGGGAAGTTCCTACCTTTACTAACCCAGGCTGTGAGAAAGTCCTGGGGTTGACATGATTCAGAATTTTGGGGGAGAACTCTGGTCTTTAGTCTGTTCTTGTCACTGTGAGATGCCCACCTTCCTGATCTAAATGTGCCCTGGGATTCAGCCTCCCCCTCTGAGATGCCATCTCCTCCTCCCAGGATATGGGGTGTGGGGGGATCTCTCTCCTGGACATCTGTCCACCTGGCAGTTTCCAGCCCCTCCCTTACTGCCCCCCACACCATGGACTTGCCCATACTCGCTCTTTCCTGGAAGCTGCAGCACAGCTAGCTTTATTCCTGAGGCTGCCTTTCACCAGCTGGCTTTCACTCAGCCAGCCCGTCCTCAAGGCTATGCCCTTTCCAGCCCAGTGCTGGGTCCGAGGACCCAGGAGAATGAATTTATCCTGGTCCCAGCCCTGGGCGAGCCTGGTGGCCCCAACCTTGTTCCTTCAGTGATACTGGAGAAAGTTGGGTGTGTTCTCAAGTCACCCAGGCTTAGATTCAGTCCCAGCGGTGACGGCTCTCTGGGCAGGTCACTTCACCGCTTTGAGCACCAATGGCCTCAGCAGAATGGGGGTGGGGGACAGTTCCTACAGCCTGGCCCGCCCTCCCTCGCGGTGAGGTTTACATGAAATAAGGCATGAGAAGGGCCTGTTCCTAGTGCCTCAAGAATCCTGGCCACTTCTCCAACCAAAGGCACATGCACAATTACACACACAGTCTTGGGGGTCCCCAGGTTAAACCACCGGACTCCAGGCAGAGAGTGGGGATTCCAGGTTTCCACGTGCAGAGAGGACTCTGGGAGCAGAGAAGAGGGGGCGCCGGGAATGCCTTGTGCTGGGCCGGAGGTATGGGCCCGGATCTGGGCTAGGGTGCCAGATTTAAAATATAAACATAAAACATAAAATACACGACGCCCAGAGAAATTTAAATTCCAGATGAAGAGTAGATACTTTTTTTTAGCATAAGTTTGTCCCACGCAATAACTGGGCGTCCTACATTTCATCTGGCAACCCTACTCTGGGCAGATGGAGACTGGGGCGGGGTGCGGCGTAGAGCAGGGGTGCGGAGGCAGCGTGGGGAATGGAGCCTGGGGGGCGGGGGGGCCCAGAGGGGCAGGGAGAGAGAGGAGGAATGGAGAGGAACCCGCGGCCCAGGAAAAGGAGGCAGACACCGCCGGCCTCACGCTTTATTCGGGCGGGGGTCGCGGGGTCCGGGGCGGCCTGCCGGGCTCAGGCGGCCTCCAGGCGTCTCGCGGGCCCGCAGGCCGAGCCTCCCTGCTGCAGCGCCCGGAGCCTGCGCTCGCGGCTCCGCTCCGACTCCAGCCAGTGCTGCGCCTCCAGCGGCGCCTGCGGGCCGGCGGGCGCGGAGGTCAAGCTGAGGAGGGCGCCCCCCACCCCTGCAGCTTCCGCGCCCTCCCCTGGGACCCGCGCCGCGCCGCTAGCCAAGCCCCCACGCCGCGCTCCTCGCCCGGCCACTGCGTCCCTCCACGGCCTCCGCACTCGCCGCGCCCCGCCACGGCCTCCCCGCCCGTCCCCCCCGCGGCCCCCCTCTACGCCTCCCTGGCCCGCCCCCCCGCCCCTGCTCCCCCCGGCCCCCGGTTCTCCCCGGCCCTCCCGGGGCTCACCCGCGGCTTGGGGCGCGGGGCCCGAGGCGCCGCTACGCGCAGCGGGCGCGCCTGCCTGCGGCGCTCGGCCGCCTTCTCCTCGATCCTGCGCTGCAGCTCGAGCACGCGCTCGTCCTGGGAGGGCGCCCCCGGGTCCGCCCACAGAGCTTTCTTCTCCTCCCACCTGGGCGGGCGACAAGGCGGCTTAGGAGGGGCCCCCAACCCCAGATTAAGGGAAGGGATTTAGGGCCAGGCGGAGAGGCCCTCCGAGGACCGCGCGGGTGGGGTCCCCCCGGCGCCTCTACCATTTTGCAATTCGTACTTCGCATTTTGGGAAAGTATTCCATGTGTATTAACTGTGTATTTGGGGTAAAAAAGTAAAAGCCTCCCTTTATCTCGCGCTCCCCCGCCACTCTCTTACCTAACTCTAGGGGTTACCTAGAGGTAACGCCTGCTAATACTGTTCTATCTTTGCAGATCTCTTCTACACTAGGTAGACCACTCCTCAAATAAGGTCTCCTTATACACTGTTCCCTGAGCCTTTGGTTTAAGCACACATCACAGCATCAGGGCATTCACAGGTGCTGTTCCTTCGGCCACCATCGCTGCCTGGCTGATTCCAGCCCCTTGCCCACTAAAATGCTCCTGGTGAATTAATGCCATGGGGTCTGCACGCAGGGGACTCCGGAAGCTTTGTTAGTGGGTTTGGACCCTTAGAGGTTCCCCAATGCCAACCAGACTGCATTTGGGTCTGTCAGGCTAAGGCCAGGGGCTGGGAAGTGGTGAGGTCTCCCAGGTGCATGCCACCTTGGGGACCTGCCGGGTGGCCAGTCAGCCCTCCCTGGGCAGCCCCCAGCAGTTGTCTTGGGCCTCCTCTGAATGGTAATCAGAGCAGCAGTCACTCAGAACCAATAGTGATGGCTTCTGTGAGTGTCCTTCCTTCAGTCCAGCCCACTATCTCACCCTGCCCCAGTTATACTCAGGCACTGTCTCTGGAGCCCTGACACAGGCTATGCTATGAGAGGGCTGGGTGCCACCTCCCCTGGGGCAGCCTTGCCTCCTCGTGGGATGAGGCCAGGGCCCAAAGGCCAGCCTGACCCCAGGAGTGACACCAACCTATGCCTGACCAAGCTGCCACAAGACAGCCACATGGAGCTAGAAAAGTCACCACAAAACAAAACGAAAGGGGTGTTTGTGTGCATGCTCTCCATTAAAAGAGAGGAGAGATGCCTAACAATCAAATGCTGTGTGTGAACCTCAACCAGAGGTCCTGGTCCTGGTTTAAAAAGAGAGAAGAAAAAGATACAGCAAACAATCTTTAAAAAGTTATAGCAGTCTGGGGAACCCTGGAGACATGTGAATACAGACAGGATATTTAGATGACATTGGGAATCTTATTTTATTTTTTTTTGGTGAGGAAGATTGGCCCTGAGCTAACAACTGTTGCCAATCTCCCTCATTTTGCTTGAGGAAGATTGTAGCTAAGCTAACATCTGTGTCAATTGTCCTCTATTTTGTATGTGGGATGCCACCACAGCATGGCTTGATGAGTGGTATGTAGGTCTGTGCCTGGGATCTGAACCCATGAACCTTGGGTCACTGAAGCGGAGCGCACGAACTTAACCACTACGCCACTGGGCTGGCCCCCACATTGGGAATTTTAAAGATTTTATTTATTTTATTTTTCCCAAAGCCCCAGTGGATAGTTGTGTGTCGTAGCTGCACATCCTTCTAGTTGTTGTATGTGGGACTCGGCCTCAGGATGAACGGAGAAGTGGTGCCTCGATGCGCACCCGGGATCCGAACCCGGGCCACCAGCATCGCAGCGCGCGCACTTAACCACCAAGCCACAGGGCCGGCCCTCACATTGGGAATTTTAAATTTTCTAGTTGTGTCATTATGCTGTGGTTATGTAGGAAAATGTTTTTTTTTAAGAAGATGCACCCCAAAGTGTTTAGGAGTAAAGTGTCTGATGCGAGTACTTCCAAATGGTTCTGCAAAGACAGATGAATAGCTAACCAGCTAGATGAAGCACATGGCAAAAGGTCATACCCATGACCTAGATGCAAAATGATTGAATCTAGGTCATGGGTGAGCCATCACTGCATGATTTTTTCACCATTTCTGTATGCCTGAAAATTGTCTAATAAAATAGCATGGGTGGGGGAAGTTATTGTAAGGGAGCTGCCAGGGCAGGAGGGTGGTGAGTGTTGCGAGGAGAACCCACTCGGGGGTGCAAAGGCAGGCTCGCTGCTCTCTGCCTGCCTGAGGCGCCTGCCCCCGGGCCAGGTACCAACCTCAAGGCTGCAGATCTGCCCATGGCTGCGCGGCACAGCGAGATCTGCTCCACCGCGTTCTGCAGCTCTTGGCTCTTGGCACGCTTGCCCTGGATGATCTGGTCCCGCTTCTCTTCCTCCTCGCGTCGCTGCATCTCCTTGAGCAGGGCCAGCCGCCCACGCATCTCCACGATGGACATCTCCCCTTCCAGGCCATACCCGGGGATCTGCAGGGTGGGCGGTGGAGGCCCCCAGCTGGGAGCCAGGCCCATGCCCAGCCTGCCCGGCCATCTCCTGTGCCCTGGCCTTTCCTCCGCACCAGCACTGGTGTCCCTCCCGTGTTCCACAGGCCTGGCGCCGGGCCCAGGAGATCTCCCTCCTTCTGCTCAGTAGTGCCTGTATAATGTGTCCGCCATCCAGCTTCTCCAGCCTGGGCCCCCTCTGCAGCCCTACACCCATGTGGTGACTGGACATCTCAGCCGGGCGCCCTCAGGCGCCTCCACTGTGGCAGGGCCCAAATGGAGCTCACTACTTTCTCCCCAGGCAGGACTCCGGGGCCTGGGCAGAGAGCCCTTCAGACTCTGCACACCCACTGAGACCAGGCCAGGCCCCTGTCCTGCTCCCATGGCCCTCCCAGGCCTGCCCGTGCCTCACCAGGTGCCAGCCTGGCCTCTCACTGTGCTTCTCACACAGGCTTCCAGGCCCCGGTGCCCTCCTCTCAGCCTCCTGCTCGTCCAGCCTCTGGCCTTCCTGCACCTGCACTCTCCCTACACTGCCCTTCCCACCTGGGCCTGGGGAGTCCCTGGACCTTGCTCAACATGTAGCTCCATGAAGCCTACCTTGCCCAGCCTCAGGGGCCCTGGCCCCCAACAGCATTGTGAACTCTTGGGCCAGACCCAGGCCTCCAGCATGGTGGGTGCAGGGTCCACAGCGGGGCATGGGTGGTCAGGTGGATCTCAGCTTGGGGCGAGATGGCTTTTGGCCTTGGTAGGAATTCTGGACACGCCCTCTCATGGCAATGACAGGCACAGCAGGACACATAGAGGCTCGTCAAGATCGTTGGATAGGGCATGGGCTCCAGGGAGCTGTGTCCTCACCTGGGTCAGGTCCACGAGCTTGCCCTTGCGTGTGGGCTGCGTTTCCAGGGCTCGCAGCTGGGAGATGAGCTCACAGCGCCGCCTCTGCTCCTCCTTGGCTGCCTCTGTGCTGCGCTGCAGCAGTTCCCGGCTCTCCTCTATCACCTCCTGAACTTGGGGGCCAAGCAGGGTGTTGAAGGGGTTGGAGAGAGCCCGGCAGGCGCTGGGCAGGGGATACCTTTCCCTGGAACGGCCTGCACAACCCTGGCCTTCCCCTGAGGGCACCTCAGCCCTTCACTGACCACAGTGGCTCACCCAGGGCAGGAGGCCAGCCCGGACCTGAACTGGGGGGAGCAGGGCTAGGCACTGCCTCATAGCACTGGGACCCCGCACCATACCTATCTGCCGTCGGCCTTTCAGGAGCTTTGTCTGTGCCACTTGAACATTCTTCCGTGCCTCCATCACCTGCTCCACCAGCTCCTTCATGGACCTTTCCTCCTGGAGTCGCCTCTTGGCACACTGTTGCATCAGCTCAGCTGTCTGCTTGAACAACCGACCTGCCATGTCAGAGCCGGAGGGGCCCTCTGGAGCAAGCATGTGCCCCCTGGTTCTGCCCTAGCCCTGGGAGCAGCATGAGGTCTGGGGGGCAGAACCATCCGCTGACTCCAAGTCACCCTGGAACCTGGATCTAAGCTCATCAGCTCCTAGTGGTTCCCTGGAGGTCAGGCCTGTTGGGGAATTTCCACCTTATGTCCTCCCTTCCTCCACTGTGGTCCTGGGGGGTGTGAGCCCAGAATCACACAGCCACCTCCCCAGAGCTGACGATGAAGCTGAGGGGGACAGCCAAGAGAGTCCTGGGGAAACCAAGTCAGAGCCACTGGGCTTGCCCTGAAGCCCATCCACCCCTGGACTCCAGATAAGAGACGAGGGCACTCATTGCTTTGAAGCCACAGGGAGCTGGGTATTCAGATACTGCCCAGGCCTGTGCATAGGACATGCCAGCCCCCAGGAAGCCCCAGGCTCCCCAGAGCACATCCTGATGGTCATCCCATGCCTCTTCTTTCTTGTGGTGCTTCAGAAGTGCACAGCCCCAAACAAGAGGGCGTGGTTTTGCCACTATGAACTGCACATAAGTGGAACTGTCTTGCCGTCCCTGTTGTGTCTCACCTCTTCTGCTCAGTGTCCCGTTTATTAGTTTCATCCACAATATCACCTGGATTATAGTTGGCTTATTCTCATGGCTGTATGTTTTGGGGAATATATCACAACTTTTTGATCCATTCTACCATTGATGGACATTCAGTTTGTTTCCCACTTGGCGCTATTGTGAACAATTCAGAATGATATTTTCAGTCCTCAAGATACTACAAAGGACAGCATGGGATTTATATCTCCTGTCACCAGCCCAGCACTGCCAGGGAGCTATTGGACTCCCAGCCCCCAGAAGTCTATGCAACTGGGAGCTCATCCTCAACTGTACGGTAAGTGGAGAACCAGCCTATGGGCAGCTTGGTCTCCAGGGTTAGAGATGGGGCACAAAGTAATCCTTTTGTAAAACAATTTGCTGGTGTGTATCAAAAACGGCTCTTGACCATCCCTTTCAATGCCGTGCAATTTCGTTCCAGGTTCTAAGAAAAGGAACCAGGGCTCTTGGAGAAATGGCTATTTTAGGGTTGGGGCAGGGAGGATACAAGATGAGCCTGGAGCATTCTATAGTACTGTAAAGTAAGGAGGTGCTCACAACACAAAAAGATAGTGGGCATGTCACAGGGACCCAGGAGCCAACCTGAAAGGGCTCCCACTAGCCAAAGCTAGCAATAAAATAAATAATGTCGTATTGGGTTACAACACAGTATAAAATAAATATGCTTGAGTCCACCCTGATATAAATAAGTGATTGACTCAATGAATAAGTAGGGGAGAAGAGACAAGTCTCCCGCGCAGAAGACCTCTAAATAACTGCCCACCTCCTGAGTGTGGGCTCCGTTTAGAGACCCCCTTCCAGAGAGTACACTGGGGAGAGGGGGAATAACTGCAGTGGAGAGACCTAGCCAGGTGATGAAGGTCAACACCCACGTGGTAAGTTTGTCGATAGCAGCACCCTTGACAGGACGTGATGAAAAGGGCACTTTACCTCTGTGGTCTCCCTCCCACACCCCAGTCTAATCCTGAGAAGAACATCAGACACATCCCAGCGGAGGACGTTCTAGGATATCTGACCCGCACTCCTGGAACTGTCAAGGTCATCAAGAACAAGGAAAGTCTGAGAAAATGTCACAGCCAAGAGGAGTCTGAGACGTGACAACTAAATGTAATATGGTGCCCTGGATGGCATCCTGGACAGAAAAAGGACATTAGTGGAGAAAAATGATGAAATCTGCATAGGGTGTGGAGTTTGGTTGAGTCATGTACCAGTGTTGGTTTCTCAGTTGAGAGAAATATACCATGGTGGTATACAGTGGGTTGGTGCTCCCCAAAATTCATGTCTACCTGGAACCTCAGAATGTGATCTTATTTCCAACTAGTTAAGGATCCAATAAGTAATTAGTTAAAGATCTCAAGATGAAATCATCCTGGATTTAGAGTGGGCCCTAAATCTAATGACAAGTGTCCAGATAAGAGGAGGCAACGACACAGAGAGACACAAAGAAGATGGCCATGGGAAGATGGAGGTAGAGACTGGGATGAGGCTGTCACAAGCCCAGGAACTCATGGGGTCACCAGAAGCTGGAAGAGGCGAGTCAGGATCCTCCCTTAGAGGCTTAGCAGAGAGCATGGCCCAGCCCACACCTTCATCTCAGCCTTCAGGCCTCCAGAACTGTGTTTTAAACCCTCCAGTTTGCGGTGCTTTCTAGGGTGGTATAGTAATCACAGACGCTACCAGCAGAGGAAGCTGGGTAGGAAGGATATGAGAACTCTCTTTGCAACTTTTCTGTGACTCTTAAAACTGTTTCAAAATAAGAAGTTTATTTAAAAAAATACTTTTGAAAACTTTGTAATAATAAGTTGAAGAAATGCTTGTGCAGAAATATGAGGTGAAAAAAAGTGGGCTACCAAAACACATGAGGAGTCTTATTTCAAGTAAGGAAACTACGGGTGGAGAAAGAAAGATGCCTGGACTAGGAGGCGTGCTGAGCCGAGTCCTGGGTCCCCCAGCTTGGCCGCCCTGTCTGTTGGGGTAGCATGGAGACAGCTGGGAGCCTCGCTCAGCCTGGGAGCAAGGAAAAGAGGCAGCATCTCCTGGCTCTCCAAAAATGCATGCAGAACTGGGGAGGCAGCACGGGCCCGTGGAGAAGGCCCCAGCTTGGGAGGAAGACCCACAGGATTTTAAGTTCTGTCTCTACCCAGACCAGCTACGTGACCTTGGGCAAATCATTCACCATTCTGGCTGTAGTGTCTTTGCAGATAAGTGAGCCCCACCTCCTCAGCCACCCTGAGCACAGCATCCACTCACTCATGACAAAGGCATCCCCATCAGTCGTAGCATCAGCATCAGCACAGCGTCAGGGTTCGACAGAGAAAAGGAACGAGCTCATGAAGATGGAAAAGAGGCACAAAATCCGCAGCTATGGGCAGGAGAGGCAAGCCCACAGAAGGTCGGGGCCACCAGGGCGGTGAGTGGTGGGGCAGCCAGCTGGCCGGAGTCCTGGGGCTGACTCGTAGCTCTGTCTACTCTAACGTAAACCTCAGACAGTGGTCCTGCCGGATTCCACTCAGGGGCCAGGAGTGGCCTATTGCATCCTCTGGCTCTACGATAGAGGTCCCACTGCGTTTTCGAGACCTCTCCACCCTTCCCACAGCAAGCACCACGCGAATGGGGGCTGCTGGCTGACCTCGCACCAGCAAGGGCTTCCAGTTACCAGCACGGGGACACCTTCAAAATTCAGCTGAACGTGGAACACACCCAAAAGCGTCAATGTGACAAAGCCAAATGGAAACACTGCAGGGGCCTCCAAACTAAACGATCTGACTGAATACTTTGGTAAAATGTCCCCTAAAAAGTCCCCACCCATGACAACCAGAATGTGAACTGTTGTTATTCACCCAGTGGATTTCTTGTTAATATTGGTACTGCTATTCTGGATTAATTTAACTGTGAATGATGGATTACAAAAACAACAAGTAATTATGTGAACTTTATCCATTTTGTTCAATATATCTACTTATTTGTATGGTTTGTCAAATTATTCTAAAAGGGGGATGAAATTATTTAAGAAGATATATTCAAATTGTTTATTATAAGGCAATGTTAGAGCTACACTCATAATTTAAACAAATATATCCTTTTCCAAGCCTGTTGCTACAGTGCCTTAATACCGGTCTCCATGGAAAAACCCAGAAAAGCTCCTCCTCCTCCTGGTCCCCAGCTATGGAATCAATCCTGGCCTCTGTGATGAGGGTCAGAGGCTCCTGGAGAATAGCTGAACCTATGTCTCAAGCAGAGAAAATTCAGGTGGACCCCGAACATCCTGCCTCTCAAAAGAAAAGATGTGTCCAAAGGCTCTAGACAGGTGCAAAAAGGACAGAGAAGGAGGGAAAGGGCTCCCGCAGGCCAGGCTGTAGCAACGGAACCTCGGTGGAGATAAAAGTTACAATTGATTAAGACACTAAGGCTGTGAAAGTCATCAGTCCAACATGAACTGCACAAGAAAAATTAAAATCTCTTTTCTCTTCAAATATTTAGTGCCATCTAATCTAGCTAATTTATTTATAAATATACTAGTCATCTAAACGCATGTAGCTGGGCATTCCAGGATGGGGAGAAAAACCTCTGGGCTTACACAGGATCACTCAATCAGGGTCAGCTGGACTTTGAGGGACACAATTTGGGGCTTGGGGCGCTGCCCTCAAGCAGCCTAATTATGAGGACAGTCGATCAGCAAGGCTGAGGGATCCAACAGCAGGGTACCCAGATGTGGCTGGGCCACCAAGCCCTCACAGGGTGGCCCACGACTCCTTTGGTCCTTACCTAGAGGTAAGACCCTCACAAGACCCTCGAGGTGGGGAGGGACATGCTAGACCACTGCAAGGCATTGCAGAGGGTGTGTGAGCCCCCACCACCCAGTCAGGACGATGCAGAAGCCTGTGTGGGCTGTGGAGACCTGCCGCCCTACGAAACACCCCTACTCCTGACTTAGCGTCGGGACGGCAAACCTCATTCACGGGTGCAGGCTGATTAGGCGATGGGGTGGTAAAGCCAGCAGCCCTGCCTGTTTTCGAGGGTCACCTGGCTCATCTCCATGGCCTCTCCAACCTGTCCCCCCGGATGGTGTCTCAGGCAGGCCTGAGTCCTTTTCTGTTCTTGCAGTCACAAGAACAGCCTCATTTCAGAAATACTGAAAGACTCCATGGAGCAGAAGATAGGAACTCCTCACTCTTTCTGATCCACAGCTCCTTGGCTCCCTGGCAGGCCCAGCTCAGGGAAAGCCTACGTGGGAGGGGGCCGGGTGGGCCCTGTTTCCTTCTCAGCTCCTTCTCCTCCCTAGGTGAACTGTTCTTTCTGTACCTGTCTTGGGGTAACCTGACTGCAGTCCCTCTGTCCAGCAAGACCTCTCGTCAGGCTGCACTTCAACTCTCCAAGCCTTGGCCCCAGCACCTACCCCTCTGCGGGAGTCTTTGCCCCTCCAGATGGCCCGTTGTTTTTTGTTTTTTGTTTTTTGTGAGGAAGATCGACCCTGAGCTAACATCTGCCAATCCTCCTCTTTTTGCTGAGGAAGACTGGCCCTGGGCTAACATCCGTGCCCATCATCCTCCACTTTATATGGGACGCCGCCACAGCATGGCTTGACAAGCGGTGCGTTGGTGTGCACCCAGGATCCGAACCAGCGAACCCCGGGCCGCTGCAGTGGAGCGTGCGCACTTAACCGCTTGTGCCACTGGGCCGGCCCCCGGATGGCCCTTTGAAGGTGACTTCAAGTGGCTTCTTCCAGGCTCCTATCTGGTCTCTGGTCAAGGAAAGGGGGTGGCCGCTCTAGTACAGCCCACCTTTGCTCTGCACCAAGCGGGCACTCCACTCATTGCCTCTTGCCTCTGGACTTTTCCATGTGAGTCAAATACGAGTCCCTATGGCTTTTAAACACCAGGGGAGACCACATGGGACTCATTCCAGGGAGGTAAGGATGGGTCAATGTGAAGAAATCATTAATACAATTCACCATATTAATAGAGTTAAGGAGAAAAATAATACGATTATCTTCACAGATGCTGAAAAAGGCTTTCTCAAAATCAACACCAGAACTTCCACTTCTGGAGGATGGAGTAGACATACTTTTCCCTATTGTACAACTTAAATCCCTGAATGTTGTGTATAAAACAAACATATGAAGACTATGAAAGGTGGAGGGAAGATGGCAGACTGGCTAGGGACCATGGGACCTGAAGAATGAGATGGTGGTGAGGTATCTGGCTCTTCTTTCTACCTCACATGTCCCAGACTGGGTGCTGGAGAAGCAGGCAACCCAGAAATGCCAAGAGGCACAGACAGAAAAAGCCCCCACAAAAGCCTGCTGTTTCTAGCCAAAGGACCAGGAAAAAGACCACCTAAAGAGATACAACAATTTTAGAACATGACCGCTCTGCTCCACCCAGACATCACAGAAAAAACTGTGGACCCACCCCCACTCACATGAGCAAAGGCTGAAGGGGGGCCTAGACTTATGCCCTCACCAGGCTGGAATGAGGTGCATCACTCCCCTCCTGGGTGGTGGCAAAAAACCTGAGTAGGGACCTGCCCCCCAGGTGTCAAGAGACCACCACCTGGTTTCCACTCCCCTCTGGCAGTGACAGGGCATCCCTCCCCCTCCCCACTAGGGTGGTATCAGAGGAGGCCTAGTAGAAAGTGAGGACGTTTGCCATCACTCAGTGGTACAGAGGCTACTCCTGCCATGCTTGCCACGTGACAGTGGAGGCCACGGGGGAGCAGTTATAAGGTACTCCTACCTCTCCCAGGCAGGGAGATGTCAGTGCAGGCCCAGCCAGAGCTCTTACCCAGCAATAACGAGGAGCACCCCTCTCAGGGGTCAACAGAGGCCAACTGAGGAAGCTGGATCACTAAGCCCACCTGGCGTCCCTCTGACACTGTTCTGGCAGGGGAAGAGCCAGCTAAGACAGAAGGTTTAAATAAGATCCAGAATCTCATAACATAATACCCAAAACGTTTGGGTTTCAATCGAGAACCACTCATCATACCAAAAGCCAGGATGATCTCAAACAGAGTGAAGACCAACAATCAATAGATGCCAACACTGAGATGACAGAGATGTTAGATTTGACAAAGATTTTTAAAGAAGCCATCATAAAACTGCTTCAACAAACAATTACGAACATGCTTGAGACAAATGAAAAAATAGTTTCAGCAAAGAAATAAAGTCCTAGCAAAGTAATAGGAGTCAGAAAGAAAAACCAAACGGAAATTTTAGAACTGAAAAACATAATAAACTAAATAAAAACTTCAATGGATGGTTTCACTAGCAGAATGGAGGGAAAGAGTAAAGAATCAGTGAACTTGAAGATAAAACAATAGAAATTACCAAATCTGAGCAATATAGAGAAAATAGACTGAAAAAAATGAGTAGAGCCTCAGAGACCTGTGGGACTATAACAAAAGATCTAACATTCCTGTCGTTAGTCGAGTCTCAGGAAAGGAGAAACAGGACAGGGTGGAATTGAAAAAGTATTTCAAAAAATAATAGCTAAAACTTCCCAAATTTGGCAAAAGACATAAACCTAGAAGTGCAAGAAGCTGAGTGAACCCCAAAGAAACCCACGCCAAGGCACACCATAATTAAATTTCTGAAAACTAAAGGCAAAGAAAAAATCTCAAAAACAGCCAGAGAAAAATGACACCTTACTTATAAGGGAAAAACTATTTGAATGATAGTGGATTTCCCATTAGAAACCATGCACGTCAGAAGGAAGTTGCACAATATTTTTCAGGTGTAGAAAGAAAAGAATCATCAACCTAGAATCCTATATCCAGCAAAAATACCCTTCAGAAAAGAAGAGGAAATAAAGATAATCTCAAATGAAGGAAAACTAAGTATTTGTTGTCAGCAAACTTACCCTAAAATAATGGCTAAAGAAAGTTCTCTAGAAAGAAAGTGATAAGAGAAGGAATCTTGGAACATCAGGAAGGAAGGAAGAACATGGTAAGTAAAAATATGGGTAAATACAATAGACTTTCCTTCTCCTCAGAGTCTTGTAAATTATGTTTGATGGCTGAAGCAAAAATTATAACACTGTCTGATGTAGCTCTAAATATATGTAGAGGAAATATATAAGACAATTGTATTATAAAACAGTGAAGGAAAGGGGCATAAAGGGAGGTAAGGTTTCTATATCTCACTCAAATTTGGTAAAATGAAAACACTAGTAGACTGTGATAAGTTATATGTATGTAACGTAATATCTAGAGCAACGACTAAAAAAGCTATATAAAGAGGCACTATATCTATATAAACACCGTAGATAAATCAAAACAGAATTCTAAAAAAGAAGTGTCACAGGAAGGCAAGAAAAAGAAAACAGAGAAACAAAAATAAAGCAATCAAAAAAGAAAAAATGGCAGACTTAAGTCCTAACATATCAATAATTACATTAAACGTAACTGGTCTAAATACACCATTAATAGATAGAGACTGATAGAGTTAATTAAAAAACAATTCCCAACTATATGCTGTCTACAAGAAACTCACTTCAAATATAATGATATAGACAGACTGAAAGTATAAGGATGGAAAATATATATCATACAAACAATCAAAGGAAAGCAGGACTGGCTATATAAATATCAGATAAAGTGAACTTTAGAGCAAAGAAAATTACCACAGACAGAGAGGGATATTATATAATAATAATAAAAGGGTCAACTACCAAGAAGACATAGCAATTTTAAATACGTATGCACCAAACAAGAGAGCTGCAAAATATCTGAAGCAAAAACTGATAGAACAGAAAGGAGAAAAAGGCAATTTCACAATTATAGTTGGAGACTTCAACACTCCTCTCTCAACAATTGATAGAGCAACTAGATAGAAAGTTAGCAAGGATACAGAAGAACTCAACAATTGTATCAACCAGCAGGAGCTTATCGACATTTAAAGGACACCAAACAACAGCAGAATACACATTCTTTTCAAGTGCCCACAGAACATATACCAAGATAGACAACATTCTGGGCCAAAAAGCAAACCTCAACAAATTTAAAATAATTGAAATCATACAGAATGTGTTCAATAACCACAACGAAATCAAAGTAGAAATCAATAATGAAAGATAACAAGAAAATCTCCAAATGCTTGGAAACTAAACAACATATTTCTGAATAATCCATGGGTCAAAGAGAAAATCTCAAGTGAAATGAGAAAAATACAATGAACTGAATGAAAATGAAATACAATATATCAAAATTTGTGGGACACAGCTAAAGCAACAAATAAAGGGAAATATATACCACTAAATGCTTATAAAAGTAGAAAAGTCTCATGTCAGTAATCTAAGCTCCCATTTCAAGAACGTAGATTAAGAAGAACAAAAGAAACTCAAAGCAAGCAGAAGGAAGGAAATAATAACGAGCAGAAATCAATGACATTGAAAACAGTAAAACAATAGAGAAAAATCAATGGGGGCCGGCCCCGTGGCTTAGAGGTTAAGTGCACGTGCTCCGCTACTGGCGGCCCAGGTTCGGATCCCGGGCGTGCGCCGACGCACCGCTTCTCCAGCTATGCTGAGGCGGAGTCCCACATACAGCAACTAGAAGGATGTGCAACTGTGACATACAACTATCTACTGGGGCTTTGGGGACAAAAAAAGGAGGAGGATTGGCAATAGATGTTAGCTCGGAGCCGGTCTTCCTCAGCAAAAAGAGGAGGATTAGCATGGATGTTAGCTCAGGGCTGATCTTCCTCACAAAAAAAGAAAAAAAAAAAAAGAATGAAATAGGTTATGTCACTATAGATAGACCCTACAGACATAAAAAAAGAGGTGGTAACAGAATATTACAAACAACTCTACAAACATAAATTTGGCAAATGAGTGAAATGGACCAATTCCTCAAAAAACACAAACTACCACAACTCACTCAATATGAAACAGATCATTTGAATAGCCCTATCATTTTTAAGAAAATGAATTTCTAATTTAAAAACTTCCAAATCAGAAATCTTCCAGACCTAGATGATTTCGTTAGAGAATCCTACTAAATCTTGAAAGAATTAACACCAATTCTACACAATCTCTCCTGGAAAATAAAAGAGGAGAGAATACTTGCAAATTCATTTTATGAAACTAGAATTACCCTGATATCAAAACCAGACAAAGATGGTACAAAAAAGAAAACTACAGACCAACATCCCTTATGAAACTATGTGCAAAAAAAATCTTTAACAAAATCAAAATATTAGCAAATGGAATTCAGCATATGTAAAAAGAATTATATACCATAACCAAATAGGGTTTATTCTAGGGATGCACAGCTGTTCAATATTTGAAAATCTGTCAGTGTCAATCCACCATATTAACAGGCTAAAGAATAAAAATCACATGATCATATCATTTGATGCAGAAAAGTATTTGACAAAATTCAATACCCCTTCGTGGAAAAAAAACTCAGAAAAATAGGAATAGAGGGGAACTTCATCAACTTGATAATGAACACACCTACAAAAAACCTATATCTAACATTATACTTAATAGTGAAAGACTGATTCCCCCTAAGATGTTGAACTAGGCACAAATGTCTGCTCTCAACATTTTGTTCAACATATTACTGGAAGTTCTTGCCAGTGCAATAAGGCAAGAAGAGGAAATAAAAGGAATGCAGATCAGAAAGGAAGAAATAAAACTGTTCTTATTTACAGACGACAGTATTGTTTCACAGAAAATGCCTTGGGATTTTCTGTGATAAAACTCCTTGTTTGTCCTAGAAAACTAATAAGAGAGTTCAGCAAGGTCATAGGATACAAGATTAACACACAAAAATCAATTGCATTTTTCCGTACTAGCATTGCACATATGGACACCAAAAGTAAAAATACAATACCGTTCATAACTACTCAAAAATAAAAAAAGAAATACTTAGGTACAAATCTAACGGAACATACACAGGACTCGTATGCAGAAATCTATACAACACAGATGAAAGAAATAAAAGATTTAAATAAATGGAGAGACATACTGCATTCATGGATGGAAGGCTCAACTGGATGTCCATTTGAAAAAGATAAAAGTGGATCTAGATCTCACACCATGTACAAGAATAAACTGGATTAGAGATCCAGATGTAAAAATGAAACCACATAAATACTACAAGAAAACATGGACGAATTCATCTACAACAGGGTATGGGAAAAACTTTTTTCACTATTCAAAATCCAGATACAATAAAAAAAAAAGATTGAGTTTGATGACATAAGAAATACATTTGCATGGCAAAACACATCGTAAGTAAAGCCAAATGACTAATTGGAAGAAAATATCTGTAACAATACATCATAGATAAAGGGTTACTTTCCCTAATATATAAAGAACTCTATAAAATCAAGGAAATCGGGCCGGCCCGGTGGCTTAGCGGTGAAGCGCGCACGCTCCGCTACTGGCAGCCCAGGTTCGGATCCCGAGAGTGCACCGACGCACCGCTTCTCCGGCCATGCTGAGGCCACGTCCCACATACAGCAACTAGAAGGATGTGCAACTATGACATACAACTATCTACTGGGCTTTGGGGGAAAAAAAAGGAGGAGGATTGGCAATAGATGTTAGCTCAGAGCCGGTCTTCCTCAGCAAAAAGAGGAGGATTAGCACGGATGTTAGCTCAGGGCTGATCTTCCTCACACACAAAAAAACAAATAAATAAAAATAAAAATAAAATAAATAAAATCACGGAAATGAAGGTTAAAATCTCAATAGAAAATGGACACAGTTAACTAGTTTTTGACAAAGGCACCAAGAAAACTCAACAGGAAAAGGCTAGTCTCGTCAATAAATCACATTGGAAAAACTGGATATCCACATCCAAAAGAATGCAAGTGGACACCTATCTTACACCAGACACAAAAACCAACTCAAAATGATCAAAGACTTCAATGTAAGACCTGAAACCATAAAATTTCTAGAAGAAAACATAGGGGAAAAGCTCTTTGACATTGGTCTTGGTGATGATTTTTTTGGATTTGATAGCAAAAGCACAAGCAACAAAAGCAAAAATAAACAAATGGGACTACATCAAACTAGAAAGTTTCTGCACAGCAAAGGAAATAATCAACAAAATGAAAAGACAGCCCACAGAATGGGAGAAAATTTTTGCAAATCATATATCCAATAAGAGATTAATATCCAAAAAATATAAGGAATTCATACAACTCAACAACAAAAAAATAAAAAATAAACAAAATAAAATAACCTGATTGAAAAGTGAGCAAAGGACCTGAATAAACATTTTTCCAAAGAAGACATACAAATGGCCAACGGGTATATGAAAGGATGCTCAACACCATTAATCATCAGGGAAATGCAAATCAAAGTGACAATGAGATATCTCGTCACACCTGTCAGGATGGCTATCATCAAAAAGTCAAAAGATAAGTGCTGGGAAGGACGTGGAGAAAAGGGAACCCTGTGCACTGTTGGTGGGAATGTAAATTGGTGCAGCCACTATGGAAAACAGTATGGAAGTTCCTCAAAAAATAAAAAATAGAACCACCATATGACCCAGCAATCCCACTTCTAAGTATTTATCCAAAGGAAATAAAATCACTATCCTGAAGAGATATCTGCACTCTCATGTTTACTGCAGCATTATTCATAGTAACCAAGATATGGAAACAATCTAAGTTTTTGCTGACAGATGAATGGATAAAGAAAATGTGGCATACATATGTACAATGGAATACTATTCAGCTTTAGAAAAGAAGGGAATCCTGCCATTTGCAGCAACACGGATGAACCTGGAGGATATTATGCTAAGTGAAATAAGCCAGACACAGAAAGACAAATACTGTATGATCTCACTTATATGTGGAATCTAAAAAAGTCGAACTCATAGTAACAAAGAGTAGAAATGGTTGTTATAGCAGCTGGGGGGTAGAGGAAATGGGGAGATGCTAGTCAAAGGGTAGAAACTTTCAGTTAGAAGATGAATAAGTTCTAGGGACCTAATGTACAGCATGGTGAGTATAGTTAATGCTACAGTATGTTATCCTTGAAATTTGCTAAGACAGTACATCTCAAGTGTTCTCAACACACACACGAGAAAGGTAACCATATGAGGTGATGGATATGTTAATTAGCTTGATTGTGGTGATCATTTCACATGTACCTGTATATCAAATCATTATGTTACACACCTTAAATATATATGAATTTTATTTGTCAATCATACCCCAATAAAGCTGGAAAAGAAGAAAATGGACAAAAGACATGAACAGATAGTTCAGAGGACAAGATATAGAAATGGCTCTTAAATGTATGAAAACATGCTCAAATTCACACATAATAAATGAAATGCAAATCAGAACTACACCGAGATACTATTTCTCACCTACAAGATTGGGAAAAATTCCTGAAAATTCCTGAATTCAGCTGGGGAGAGATGGTGCAAGCCCTGGGGAAGATGATGTGGCATGTCTAATAAAACTGCAGATCCACAACAATAACAACGACAAGAACAACAAAACAGGAGCCCTACGTTCAGTTAATCTTTGACTTAGCAATCTCTCCTCTAGAAGTTTACCTTGAAAATCTACCTCCACAAATATGAAAAACTTGCACATTATTCATTGCAGACAAAGCAAGGTGTGACATTTTATGTAAGAAAAAAGGGAAGTAAGAAGTGTGTATAAACAAGCACATATATTTGCTTAGAAAAAAACACAGAAAAGATAATCCAGAAATTAATGAAAATAAGGACCTATGGGGGTAGGTGGAAATGGGCTGTAAGTTAGAGACTTACGAGAAGTGAGATGTCTCTGAGTCTATTTGTCATGTTGTTTTGACTTCACATTTTTAAGAAAGTAAACTGAAAAGGAAAAGCAAACCCTAACATTAAGTACAAATAGACACAAATGAGTCTCAGAAGAAGTAGTTTGAGTGAACTTCGAGCGTGTCCCTGGACTGCTGGCCCTCATTGGCACATATCTAAGGGGAGACAGAGCTGAAGCCGGGCCTCCAGGCCCAGCGGGCTCCTCCCTTGTCCAGGCCCCTGCATGGCCCACTGGAAGCAACAGGCTTTCCTAGGCCATCTGTCCTAGGAGGAGAAAGAGCCAGGACTGATGTGTCTGGAGCTTCTAAAGTGGTAACGTGGACATGCACAGACCCTCCTCCTGTGGGAGAGGATACCATATGCAAACATGTCAGCCTTCCGGAAGTTTCTCCCAGGACCTCAGGTCTTCCTTCATGTGTGGATGTGTGGACCAACTGACCCTGCTGGTGGGGGCAGGGGGCAGCCTGGACCAGAAGTGCTGGCCAGCCGATCTGAAACACTGCCAGAACCCCCACCTGTCGAGGTGGGGACAAAGAAACTGCGGCCACTCTACATGTCATAGGAGGAAATGAGCCAGATCAGCCTGCAAGCCAATGACCACAGGAGTGGCCAGCCCCATGGCCAGCCAGTCGCCCTCCAGACCCCCAGCCACTCCCACATGGCCACATCACCTCCTCCTTCTTCTGGTCGGCCTTCTGCTTGTTCTCCTGCACTAGGTGCTGCCGGGCCAGGACAGCCTCCTCGTGGCTAAGCTTCCCCTGCAGCCTCCGGCACTCGCCTGCAGCCAGCTGCTCCTCCCGGTCCTTTGCCTGCATCTTCTTCTGCCACTCGAGGAACTCAGAGAAGTCCCCAGCCCCGTCCACAAGCTGATCCACTCTGGGGAAACAGGGAAAGAGGTGAGGGTGGCTTCCTCCTGTGATCAGGGCCTGTACTGGCCACCAGGAGGCCAAGGTTCACAGGTGTGGGCTGCTCTTCACTCAACACCAGCCATATCACCCACCCATCAACTGTCCACGTCCTGTGCAGCCACCCTTCAGCCACGTCTTCCTGCCCCTCCCTTCATCCACTTGTTTATCTACTCACCCAGCTGCCATCCCACCTGCCCACCTGTCTGTCCACCCACCATTCCTCTGTCCATCTGTCTGTCTCTCATGCATCTTGTCAGCCACTCAAGCTCCCACCCACAGCCCAAGTCACGGTGCCAGCACAGGGGTCTACAGCCCTGGCGGACTAGGGGAGGGGGCATTGGGAAGGGATTGGGGGAGGAGGTGACCTCTGAGGGAGGGGGCCAGGTTTCTGCGAAGCCTCCTCCTGCTCAGCATCTCCCTCACTGAGCAGAGACTATCCTTCTAAGATGCAGCTGCGACTCTGACACTGGCCCACCCCCTGCCCCAGGCCTCCAGGCCCCATCTTGTGCCCTGCCCATCAAGCTCCTCCCCTCCAGGAAGAGCCAGCACCTGCCCCCTCTCCTCTGAAGGGGAGGTGGGGGAGCTGCTGCCCTCACCTCTGCAGCTCTTTCTCCACCTGCCGCTGGAATAAGGCCCCTTCTCGCAGGATGGCGGCAGTGTTCAGCTTGACCGGGACATCATCATTAGGCTGCGGGAGAAAGGAGGGGCCGGCTGGGTGGGGCGTGAGGGGAGCCTCGGGAGCAGCAAGTGTCCCCCTGCCCAGGTCCTTCCCTCTGCCTCAAGGGTGGGGCCGTCCTCGGGCCTCCAGCTCCAGCCATCGAAGCCCTGGGGTCAGAACAGGCCAGGAGGTGGGTTCTGGAGAGGCACTCCAGGGAGAGACACCTGGAACGGGCACCCTGCATCCGCCCTGACTGGTCAGGAGCACCCCTCACCCTGTAGAAGGTCAGCTTTGGAGTCTTGAGGATTCGGGGCCGGAATTGGAGCTGCAGCTTCTTCTTGGAGTCCTGCAGGAGTTGGGACCTGGCACCTGTGCCTGCGAGGTGCCCGCAAACATACCCTGGCTGAACAGTGGGTGCAGCGCCCCTGGGAGGCTCGGCCCACGCCCCTCTGTCCTAACTCTAGCTGCCCATCCACGTGTTCCCCTCCAGCCCGCCCCTGCACACAGGCCCCCCAGGGTAGCACCTCTGTCTTCCAATGCCCTCCCAAGCCCTGTGGGGGCGTTGGGCCACCCAGGCAGGGGCAGGGAAGGTGCAGGGCCTGCTGGGCCTGAGAACAGCAGTTACTAGTCAAGGCAGTTTGGCCATGGGGCTTGGGGTCCATTTCCCAAGCTGCCCCCTGGGCTAGCCCCCATGACCTCTCCGAGGCTGCTCCCCAAGTCTGTCTGCTCCCTGCCAAGCCTGCTGCTGCTCTGACACCCCCAGGGTGGGCACCACAGCCACAGTGGGGGGAGCAGCTGGTAAAGACCACCCCCACAGGAACTCAGCCATCAGCTCCCCTGGGGCATGCTACTCTGAGGGGTGCCCACTCCCCTGGCCTGCCCCAGCTGTTTGGGGCCCATCTCTGCCCTAACCGACTGCAGCCCAGGTGGGCCATGGTGGGGAGTGTGGTGGCCAGGCCCAGCTCCTCCTGAGCCAGTGTCCACAGAGAACGAGCCTTCCTTGTCCTGCTCCCTTCACCTTTTCTTTGTTGACAAACATACCTTGGGTTTTTTCTTATAGAAATATTAAATGCTCAGTACGGAAAATCTGGAAACACCCAGACAGAGCAAGATGTTTCCTCCTAGTGGTTCTGGAGGTGTGTCTACACCTGCCCACTCGGCCTGTACTCAGCCTGGCTCCAGGAGCACGTCCTGGCGGCACTGGGAAGCTGCCCCTCCATGGCCGGCCGGGAAAGGCTCCACGCTAACACCGCGTTGGGACGTGAGAAAACGCCACCATGAAGACCAGCCCAGGGCGTGGAGGGCTGGGCGTTACCTGCACCGGTGGCTCCCCGCGGGACCTGGGCACCGCACACCGCATCTCCTCCATGTTCGCCCTCAGCAGCAGCTCCTGCGAGCAGCAACAAGCGGCTCCGGCCCCACCGGCCACCACCCAGTGTCCTTGGGCCATGCGGGGACGAAGGCCCAGACCAGATCCCCGCTCTTCCTCCTCCTCCCCCTCCACCCTTTCTACTTCTTCCTCCTCCTCCCTCTCCTCCTCCCTGTCCCTCCTCCCCTCCCTCTCCTTCTCCCCCCTCTTCTTCTTCCCCCTGCTTCTCCTCCCTTTCACATACCGCCCCCACCCCAGAGGTCTTTAGGAAGGCAGGGGTCCTGTATGTCTCGCTCACCTCAGCCTTCCAGCGATTATATCTCTTGGTCATCTCCAGCAGCTGCTGCTCCTTGGGCAGCTGGTAGGTGCTTCTGGGGACCTGGTGGGGAGGTGCAAGGAAGAGCCCGTGGTCAGCAGTGCAATCTGGAGGGGCGTGTAGAAGCGCCGGGCTGGTGGCCGGCTGCGGGTGGGTAAAGGGCAGGTGGTGCCTGCACCAGGAGCAGCAGGGCTGGAAGGGAAGCCGCTGGGCTCTGACTGGGACCTGCTGGGTGTTGGCAGTCATCTGGGGGAGGGATGGAAGGATGTCAGGCCACAGCAAGAAGGAAGGGGGCCAAGCACAGGGCCCAGGCCCACCGGACACCAGACGGACAGGCAGAGGAAGACTGACGGGGCAGGGGATGGAGGAGAAGTGGCCGGAGGGGCAGGTGAGGCCCGGTGAGTGTCGTGGACCCCAGAAAAATGAGCTGCCAGTGAAGGGGAGGGCCCACAGCATTAATACTGCAGAGACCAGAGTGGCCTGAGGAGCATCCACTGGGTCCAGTCACGGAGGACACTTGGCAACACAGAAGGAGCAGTGTCCATGGGCGGGCAGGGCAGAGCCAGCCTGGAAACCTCGACTCCACACTCCTAACTCTGTGCCCTCTCCCCTGGCGTCTAACAGGCATCGGAAACTCACCATGTCCAAACCCGAAACCCTCATCTTCCTGAGAGCCCTCCCTGCCCCCAGCCTCACTGACCCTGACTGCTGTCCATTCCCGGCCCATGTCAAGGCCTTGCGGTCCTCCTCGGCGCCCTCCTCAGCACCTCTCTGTCTCTCATACCCACGTCCATCTTAAAAGCTGTCCACCTGCTTCAAGACATCTCCAAAACTCCCTCTCACCACCCTCCTCTGCCACTGCAGCCAGAGGGACACTATGACCCTGCCTCAGCACCTGTCCTGTCTCTCTGCTCCCTCAGTACCTCCCATCCCATCTCCTCATTCCTCTCCTCGCTCCATTCCAGCCCCTCCTGGCTGAGCTTGAACACTTCGGAGAGGGAGGGCACTGCCCCAGGGCCTTTGCACATGCTTTGCTCACTTCTTCCAGTTCTTTACCCCACAGCACTTCTCAGGAGGTCTTTCCTGGCCACGCTATCCAGAATTGCAACCCTTCTAATGCTTCTTATCCTTTTTCCCTGAATTATATTTTCTCCTCAGTATTTATCACCAACTAACACACCATACATTTTACTTATCTGGTTTTTCCTCTGAGCCCCCAATGGAATACATGCTCCATGAAGGTATAGTGCCTGGCACATATAATAAATATTTGTTGAATAAGTGAATGAGTGAATTGGAGTGGGCCCTCAATCCAAGAGGGGAAGAGGGTCCTGGGCATGAAGCAGGGCAAGGAGGGCAGAGGGAACAAGCCTGTGGTTCCAGTACAGCCACCTGTGGACCTCAGGGGAAGTGACTGTCCATCAGCATCTCACAGCAAATGCTGAGAGGCACATAGCTAAGGAGCAGGGCAGGGCATGGCAGGGGCTGGGCAGGGGCCATGCAGAGGGGGACAGAGATACAGCTGGTAGGATGACCTGAGATAAACACACTGAGCCCTGAGGAGCTGGGTCAAAAAATGCTGAGGATCCTACAGATGGGGTAACTGTGGGGTGGCCCAACAACAAGGCCCCTGATCATCCGTCCATCCATAATCCATCTGTCCATCTGCCCATCTGTCCATCTATCTGATCATCTATCCACCTACCCACTGACCATCCATCCATCATCTACCCATCCATCATTCATCCATCCACCCACCCATCCATCCATCTGATTATCCATCTGTCCACCCATCATCTGTCTGTCCATCTGCCCATCTGTCCATTCATTTGATCATCCATCCATTCACCCACCCACCCACCCTCCATCATCTACCCATCCATCATCCATCTGCCTGCCCATTCATCCATCATCCATCCATCCATCCGATTGCCTATCCACCCATCTGTTTTCCATCCGTCCACCCATCTACCCACCCATCCATCCATCTATCTATCCATCCTTCCATCATCCATCCACTCACCCATCATCCATCTATTCATCCAACCTCCATCCATTCATCCACCCACCCACCATCCACCCACCTATCTATCCATCCACTCATCCATCCATCCATCCATCCATTCATTCAACAGGTATTTACCAAGGGTCTGTTCTAAGCTAGGACTGTGCCAGGCATTGGGCATATGGGACAAATAAGATGGACGAGGTCTAGTAAAGGAGACAGATAATAAACAGACCCATAAATTACTAAACAATTATAAAATCTAATGGATGTTACCAAGAAAAGAAGCTGGGGTCAATGAGAAGGAAATTAAGTGAGGGACCTGATATAGGTGAGGGGTTCATGGAAAGCGTCTCTAGGAAGAGAAACTGTAATGAGACCTGAAGGGGATTGGGAGTGGGCTGAGACCCTGGGACCTCCAGCACCATCCCCTTACTTTCTGTATAGTCCTTAATTCTGTTGGAGAACCAGATTGGTTCTGGGAAGCTGAGTCTACCACAAGCGCTCAGGGTAGAGCCCATGCATGACCAGTCAGAACACTGCACCTCTAGTCACAGTGATCGGTTCAAGGGTAGGACTGAGACCTAAGCTAGTCTAATCATACTTTCACAGAATTCTTGGCCCTAGATATCCTCTCCTGCCCTAGACAGTGTAGAGCGTGGGTGTGAGGCCCAAATGTTTTGCTACAATGAAGGAAGTTAGCTCAAAGATAAAGTTGACCCACAGAGGGGACTAGGGTAGAGAGAGTCACAGAGAAGCAGAGCTGGAACTCTGATTAAACGATGCCTGAAGCCTCTCCTACCTCAGCCGAGAGTCAGCCAGTTCTCTATGATCTAGGCCATACCGAGGTGCTTTTTCCTGTTGTTGCAATACAAAGCATCCTGCTTGATAGGAGAAGTCAGCAAGGCAGGGAGAGGGAGAGAGAGGAAGAGGCTACAGGCAGATGGGATAGATGTGCAGAGGCCCTGAGGTGAGGACAGGCCACACAGGCAGACAGTATGGCCTGCCCACTGCCCTAAGAGCATAGAAGAGTATAGTGATCTATATATGCACTATTTAACAGGGAGGGAGCGGAACACTGCAACGGGGTTAAAAGTGGGCTCCAAGCGCCAATTCCAGACAGGTCTGAGCCCCGTGGCCCGACAGCTTCACTCTGTGCTTACTGACCAGACCTCAGTACATGGAGCACAGGAACCCACTGGGCAGGCTCCGGGTCAGCTGAGCTTCCCTCTCTGTGGGATGTGGTGGGGTCATTGAATGTTCTGGTCTGGTCCAGTGCACCCGTGGCCCTGGGAAGAGCCCAGCCCCCCACTGGCCCACACAGTCCACTCCTCTGGCCTGGACAGCCTGTGCCCACTGCAAATGCCTGCACTTACTGGTCTTGGCTTGGCCATGATGGGGACTGGCTCCAGCACTGGGATGGTGCAGGGCCTGGGAGCAGTCAGATTGAACTCCTTGGGCTCTGTAACCTTGGCCTTGGTCTTTGAAAGAGAAGGCTGATTGGTCAACACCCCCTCCAGCTGGTTGATCAGCTCTTGGACCTTCGGCTGCCATCTTGAAGGCAAAGGTGGGAGAAGCTGCTTAGGGTCACTTCCCAAGCAGGTAGACAAGGGGATCCGAAGGGTCTACCTCAGGGTGGGGGCGATAACGGAACCAACAGCCGCTCTTCACTGAGTGCCTACTATGCAGGTGCTGTGCCAGACACATCCTGGAGCTGCAAATACCAGCATTCCCCTAGGACAGACAAGGAAAGGCCCAGCGGCATCATTGTGCTAGGTGAGTGGGGCACTGGGAGCATGGGGACAGGGCAGATCCCCACTGCAGGAATCCAGGGGGCTCTGAGGACGAGCAGCAGCTGGGACATGGAGCTAATCTGGGCCTGAGCAGATGGCACAGGGGAAGGAAGCCAGGAGTGGGAAGGAAGCTGGTGATTCAAAAGGAACGTTCCTGGAGCTGTACTGTTGGCGACAAGTGGAAAGGGAGCTGCGGGAGTGGGGCGTGGCGGGGGGCAGAGACTCAGGGTGGGGGTGCCCTGGAGCAGGGGTTTGGAAAGGGCCCTGCTGGTCTGCCCCAAGGTCCGGGGACCCCTTTCATGCCTCCACACCCCTGGCCAGCGTCCCTTCCCATGGGGCTCCTCTTCCCCCACGGGCTGAGGCTTCTCCGAACCTCCTCACCCCAGCGCAGAGCAATTACCAGCCCCTCGTGGGGCTCCTATGAGTAAGAAGAGGAACCCGTGGAGGTGCTTGGGAGTGGGGTGCAGGTCCACCGCCAGCCTGGCCCACCTCATCAGGGGGTCGATCCAGTTCTCCTTCACATGGGCCATCTCGTAGATGAGGCTCCACTCGTCCTTGATCCATGAGCACAGGTTTAAGGGGTTGAAGAAGAACCTGAGAAACTGAGGGAGAAGTGAGAGCTGTCGGTGGGGCCTTGGGCCCAGAACACCCCCCGCCTGGTGAAACCCCCAGTGTCCCCCATTCTGGAGGGGCATCGGGCCCAGAACACCCCCTGCCTGGGTAACCCCCCAGTGCCCCCCATTCTGGAGGGGCATCGGGCCCAGAACAGCCCCCGCCTGGTGAACCCCCCAGTGCCCCCCATTCTGGAGGGGCATTGGGCCCAGAACAGCCCCCACCTGGTGAACCCCCCAGAGCCCCCCATTCTGGAGGGGCATTGGGCCCAGAACACTCCCCACCTGGTGAACCGGTCAGTGCCAACCATTCTGGAGGGGCCTCGGGCCCAGAACACCCCCTGCCTGGGGACCCCCTAGTGCCGCCCATTCTGAAGGGGCATTGGGCCCAGAACACCCCCCACCTGGTGAACCCCCCAGTGCCCCCCATTCTGGAGGAGCTGCCTCTCACCATGGGGGCCTCTGCTCATGGTATCTGGGTACCTGGGGCAGCCCACCCCAGTCTTAGACGTGCCCCAGCCCAGCAGGGTATGTTCTCGCTGGTAGGAACCCCATGCTCAAGCCAGCTCCCCAGGTCCTGGAAGGCCCACACCCCACTTTCAGAGAGTTCTTGGTGGGGACAGATGTCAGCTGCCTGCCTCCTCCACCCCCACCCCATAGGCTCTGGAATTCTGAGAATGGAGTTGCACCATTTTCTGCAACCTGCCCCTCCTTGCCCAGGGCAGTGCCAGTGCGTGGGCCCAGGGAGGTGACCCGTCCATCCAGCCCTTTGCACTGTGTGGCTGGTCCCAGCATTGGGACTGAGGCTGTTTCCCTGGGCAGTGCCTGGCGTGGGGCCCTGCTGCTGGGCAGACCCTGGTACACCCTTGGGATGGCCCAGAACAGCAGGGATTTCCAGCAGCTGAGGGCTTCTGAAGGCTGTTTCCTAGCTCCTGGCCCTCAAGCCTAACAGATTTGGTTCCAGAAGACACAGGACCAGTTTAGCTACCCAGTGGAGGCTGGCCACCTTGGGGAGCTGGAGACGTACTTCTAGAGTATGGCTGGCAGTCAGTTGGGGTGGCTGTGGCCCCAGGAGGTGGCCCTCTGCACAGCTAGGACAAAGCTCAGGCCACCAGCCCTTGTTTGAGGGCCACCTTATGGGGGGCGCCTACCAAGCTGAACCCACACCCAGCTTGGAGGGCCTTGTCCAATCAAGGGGACCACTGCAGACCCCTCAATCCAGGCTTCTCAAAAAGCAACGGGAAGGGGAGGCCTTGGGTCCTGGGGCTGCTGCAGACCACCGCACATGGGACTCCAGCAGTGAACTCAGAATGGCTGAGTGAGGGGGTAGCAGTAGACAAGGGCAGGGCCTCTGGTCGCCACTGCTGCCTCCCCAGTCCGGCCACTACCCCGCCCAGCCATGTCCTCACCTCCCACCTACCCTTGGGCCTCTACACCCTTCTTCACATGGCAGCCGCTAGGTGTCCTTCTAGAGCCTTCCACAGCTTACCCACTTGGCAGCCTGGCCCCTGCCCACCGTGCCCCCCACCCCAGGAGCCTCTCCCACCTTCCCTGCCCCACAGAGGCCTTCTCAGCCCCTCGCCCATGGCCACAATCTGTCACCTCTCTCCCGCTCCTCCTCATTTCATGTCCATCTTGCAGCCCCACTACCACTTTCTGTCTGAAGGAGGTGGTTGAACTCCTGCAGTTGGGCACTGGGGTCTCTACTCCTCTTCGTCTTGGCCCACTGCTACTTGGCACATCCTTTCATCCCCAACCCCCCCCATCCTCCCACTCAGCATCTCAGCTGGTCCGTTGCCCCCAGCCAGGGACATAGCCCTCCCTCTCTATGGACTGGGCTCTTCCAAATGAGGCCACCATTCTCACTGGGGGTTTGGTGGGGGCAGCCCTACCAGGGAACGTGCTGGAATGGGCGTTGGGTTCTGAAATGGGTTTTCTGGCTGTCTGGAGAATTCCAGCATGTAAGCATGGGGGTCCACCGGCCCCCCTCCAGGTGCTGTTCTAGGGCCACCCCCAGAGTGACGGGCCAGCTGCAGCCACATACAGCACCATATCCTGTGGATACCATGACCGAGGCTGCCTGCGAACCAGCCTGGGCACGCTGTGCTCACTGCCACGTCACTGCTGACCATCGCTGTGACAGTGAAGCCGGGTACCTGAGGGTGACCGTAAATATTCCATAAGAACATGGTCACCCTCCAACCTTGTTCCCAACACAGACACAGATGAAAAGAAGTTAATAAATAACCTTAGTTCCCATTGGATGTGCTTGTTGAGTCCAAATGCTTGCTTCATGCCTGCACACAATTATAGCTTGCTAACTTGTTTTCTTGTCTAACCAAAGGGGTGACTCGGGGGTCACAAGGCTTTATGAGCTTGTTTTGCAGGGGAAGAAGAATGCCTTCAAGGAAGTTACGACCACCAGATGACCAGCCCCCAGCTGCCGCTAACACCAAGAAGTCTGGTTGCTCAAGGTCTTATCTAAAGTGAAAGAAACACGGACTTCTCCTTTGTTTCCCTGAAACTCCTCCTCCCAAGCCCCTCAGCCCTATAAAGACCCCCTGCTTTCTTCTTTTGTTAAGGCAGATCTGAGAGAACCTAGTCTCCTGCCTTCTCGTTTTGGCCACTTTGAATAAATCTCTACTTCCAAGCACCAACGTCTCAGTGACTGGCCTACTGCACATGAGGCATGGACCTGACGTTAAGAGGTTCAGTATCAACAGCACCCCAGGTGTGGTCTGTGGGGGCGTCCCTGGGCAGGCCACGGGGCAGCCATCCTGTCCCCAGCAGCTTGCGCCCTGTCTTCGAGGCCCAGGCTAACTTCTTCCCTGGAGCCCCAAGCCAGGTGGACCCTAATGGGATTGGCATTGCCCAGTGGGGCGTGGCACGGGGGAAGGCCCTGCATGGGGTGCCTCCCTGCCGCAGCTCCCAGCTCCCTTGGGAAACATGCAGGAGCCGTTTCCACGAATCTCCTTCCAGAAACTCTCCAGGGAGGTAAATGCCCAGGCACCTGCACTGGGGGCAATGCACTGGCCATGTGTGGCCAGCATGCTGAGCATCTGTCCTGGGTCTGCACTGCAGGGCGCACCACAGGGGTCCCTTGCTGCCCTCTCCGGCCTCTGCAGGCCAAGGTCAGTCCAGGGCCAGCTCCACCACTGTGACCCAGTACAAAATGACACATTCGTCTTGTTCAACAATTATTAAGAATTTCAAGACTCTGACAGCAGAGCAGAAACCAGTGCAGGTCCTCTGACCCCGGGAAGCTGCCCCTGGGGTAGTCTCCAAACATCTCTCAGAAAATGCTGTTAGTTTTGCTGCTTTATCATAAAAATGAACCCCTTAAGCTAACTAGGCAGATATTTATCTATCATGAATTGCTTATGTTTATATGTAGAGAGGAAAACACGTAATTAAAAATAAAACGCTGCCTTGGGTCAGCGCTCTCTCTCATCTCACCGGTTAGGTGGCCGAGGTGCCGTGTGAGTCGCCAGTCCTAAATCTCTGGGGGCCGTGGTCCAGGCAGGCGTGACTACTCCAGGTCTCCCTTCCCGAGGCGGGGGAGTGGGAGGCTTCCACCCCCAGCCCCACCTGAACGGCCCCTGCAGAGCTTGCTGCTTCCTTCCACAGAGGACCTGAACCACTCCTGAGGCCTGATATGTTCCCCTCTCTTCTCCAGGGACTGGCTGTCTCGGTCTGGTGATTGCCCCCCGAGCCGAGTAAGGAGGAAGAAGCTAGCAGTTAAAACCTTGGCCCAAGAACCAGCTCTGCTACTTAATTGCTGTGTGACATTGGGTAAGTTATGGAACCTCTCTGTGCCTGTTTCTTCAACTGTGAGCTGAATGAGGATGAAGCAAGAACTGCTCGCAGAGGATGCCTGGCCCACAGCCAATGCTCTGTGGGAGCTGGCAGGCAGAGAGCAGCTGGCCTCAGTCTCAGACCTCACGGTCCTGCTGGCCCCGAGGCCTGGGTGTCCCAGCTTTCCAGACAAGTAAACAGGCAGCCACAGGAGAGGCCCTGGGGCAGGACAGGGGGGCAGGCTCCCGCAGGTTCCCCCTTGAAGGGTGCCAATCCTCAGCACTGGCTCAGGACCCCCTCCCTCAGCCCCCTCAAGCTGCACAGGCCCCAGTGGAGGGAGGAGAGACTGCCCTGGGCCTGGAGTTTGGTCATGAGTCAGAAGGGGCCTGAGAAGGTTCCAGAGGCCCAAACTACTATCCCGACTAATAGCTGACATGCAGCAGTTACCACCCACCGGGACTGTGAGGACGAGGAACCAAATTCCCCAGGAAAAGAAGAACACATCTGCAGCGATGAGAGGGTATCTGTTTGTTTTAAACACAGAATAAACCCAGCAGAGTTTCTTTCCTTAAAATGAGTCATAAAGGTGAGAGGTCAGCGTTAGATGGGACAGACTTTTGACCTTGGGTTTAAGAACAGAAATTGGGGCCGGTGGGGGGTGGTGGCTCACCTTGCGCATCTTGTCGAGGGGCTGGGACTTGACAATGTTGCAGAAGACCTGGAAGCCAAGCTCGTCCAGCTGGAAAGTGGCCAGGTAGCAGATCACTAAGGAAACAGGGTGGCAGGAGTCGGGGAGGAGGGTGCATCCCACAGAGGGGACACTGGGGTCCCCTCCCCCGGGCCCCTAGTGTTTGATCTTGGGGGAGTCAGCCAGAGGCTAAGGGCCTGACAGGTGCACAGCAGGTGCAGTGGACCCAGAGCCGAGGGTCCCCTACTGTCAGGGTGCGTAACCACAGGCTCCACCTGGCACCTGCGAGAAAATGACCATGAACCGACAGTACGAATGACGTCTTCTCATACGAGTGGGAACCTCTGTGGCTTCAAAGCACTTCCACATATATGATCTCATTTGATAAGTTCTCAGAAATGCCAAAAGTCCCTGAAACTATTTTGGATTTCAGTTCGTTACTTCTGAGGGACTGAATCGCCTCAAGCCACTGGAACTGGACTGTCCCTGGGCTGGGTGGGTCCTCTGAGGCAGGCACTGTTTGTGCCTGGCGTGTGGGCCAGCGATGCGCCCCTGACCATGAAACCCGAGCTGAGTGGCAAGGGGGCGGGGGCCAGGAGCTGGCTCTGGCCCTGGCATCAGGCCACCCAGCTTGACCTCCAAGCACCCTGCAGTCCCCACCCTCTCCCCTCCTGGTCAGGGGCACCAAGGCCCAGTGCAGCGTCCAGGGGCTGGACCAACCTCTGCCACAGAGGCACTGGCCACCCTGCCCGCGAGGGTCACCACACCCCATGAAAGCAGATGGCCTGCAAGAAGCCCAGGCAGAGACATCTCATTTAATCCCCCTCAGGACAGTCCAGACTGCAGCCATGAGGCCGGCTCTGCCCATAGACCTCAGGGTGGGGGGGTCAGGAACTCAGCCAGTGATGGAGCCTCATCACTTCACCCGGCTGGCCTTCTGGGGGCATTCGCTCTCAGCCAGGCCGTGCCTCCCTTAGGGGCCGGAGGCTCTGGATGGGGCAGCAAGGCCCGAGGGCCTTCTCCCGGAGCCTGTTTCCACATCTGTAAGGTGGGGACACACCCACCTGGCCCACCTGCTCATGGGGCAGCTGGGAGGATCAAGCAGGCAAGGGGCAGGGCAAGCCCTCTGGGGAGCAGAGCCACAGACACCAGGAGCAGGCACCCTGCACCAGCCCGGAGCGAGTGCCCGGGCCCTTCCGTCAGGTCGCTGTTCTGCTGAGTGTGCGGCGGACAGCGTCGGCGCCCTGCACTCAGGAGGCAAGGGCAGCAGGCCTGGCCGCGGGCACGCGTGGGCTCCATGCCTCGGCTGGCTGGGATGGCCACCTACCCTCGAAGAGGTTGTAGTCGGCCCACAGGCAGAGCCGGCCGTCCCGCACGTAGAAGGCGTCCACCACGACGGCTAGCAAGCTCCGGTACTCCAGGCAGCCGGACAGAACGTCCACAACGAACGCCTGCCTCTGGGGGCTCAGAGTCTGGAAGAGAAGCAGCCCGAGGGGGAACGCTGGCCAGGGCCGGGGGAGAGGGCAGCAGCCTCCAGATGTGGGTGCTGGAGGCCCCCGTTGGGCTGACAACGCAGTGCAAGGGCAAGGGGGGGACAGGCGCCCCTGACGTGCTGGGGGAGAGCTCAGCGAGCGCCCCCTCCCGGAGCAGCTGGCCGTGCCCAGGGCAGGTCCACCCCCAGGTCTACCCCAGTCCCACAGGTTCTCCTGGGCAGTGACAGCGAGTTGGAGGCAAAGACACAAATAAATATGGAAAGTGACGAGGCATTAAAAAGAACTACACAAAGGACAAATCCTGTGTGATTCCACTTGTATGACGTTCCTAGAGGAGTCAAATTCACAGAGACAGAAAGCAGATGGCAGGTGCCGGGGCTGGGGAGGGACGGGAATGGGGAGTTGGTGTTTAATGAGGACAGAGTTTCAGTTTGGGAAGATGATGACAAGTTCTGGAGACAGATGGTGGTGAAGGTTTCACATCAATGTGAATGCACTTAATGCCACTGAACTGTGCGCTGAAGAATGGTTAAGATGGTAAATTTTATGTCATGTGTATTTTATCACAATAAAAAAAGAGAGCAAGCTCCTATAAAGGTTTCCAAATTAATGATTAAAAAAAAAACTCCAAAATTTTTTTAAAAAAAAGGACAAGCAAGGCAAATCTCTAGGAGAGCTTGTGAAACGTACAAAGCCAGACGGAACTCCCCAGGTAACTAACTGCAAGAGAGGTGTTTTCTCTGGGGAAGGAACGGGGCTTGAGGAGACTGACTTTTCCCCATTTACCCTCTGGAACATTTCAGAGTTTGTAACCTGTGTGTGTCATGTATTACCTATCCAAAAAAATAATTCAGGTGTTGAAAATAAGAAGAAAAAAAGAACCTCCAATGTTGCCAGCACAGCAAGGAGAAAGGCTGAAAACTCACACATCACAAGGGATGCTGTGGGTCCTTCCGGAAAGCAATTGGAAATCTGTTTCAAGAACCTTATATTTTCCATACCCTTTGATTTAGTAATTGTACTTCTGGGAATCTAAGTCAACCATCCAAAATGTAGAAAATAGCCACATACAAGACGTTCAGGGCAAGGGTACGTGCAGGGAGGAAAATGGTAACAACCCAGATGTCAACCACAGGGACTCATTGTCTAATACAATCTCTCCACATCATGGATGAGGTTGATCAGCCACTACAATGATGTTCCTGGAAAACTTATAATGAGATGACAAAGTAGTTAACACACTATAGAACGCAAAGGTAGACCAGGATCCCAATAGATATAAAACGCATCAAAATAAACTCTCACCAGCAGCGTCATTTAAAAAAATTATTTTTCCCCATCTATTTGATAAATTTTGGTATCTCGTCATTTTATTTTGGATTTTTTATTATCAGTTAAATTTTCATACATTTACTGGACATTTATTTGTATTTCTCTTCTGTGAATTATCAATTTATGTTCTTGGCTGACTTTTTGAATTGGGACAGTATTTTTCTTAATCATTTATATGAGCTCTTTATATATTAAGGCAATTAACAGGGTCATTAATGTGATAAGTTATTTGTCATGAGTTTCTAATTTGACTTTTAACTTTGTGTAAAACATTTTTTGAGGTCAAATCTATCTTTTCCTTTGTGATTCCTTCCCCTGTTTTCATGCTAAGAAAACAAGAGAGTAATGAGGTCACCTGAGGGATCCTGGACAAGCCGGAAGACCTTGTGGAGCCTCGGTCTCTGCACGTGGGAGTGGGCCTCTCTGGATACTGTCTTGGCAGACAGTGTTCTTCCCACTCCCTTCCAGGCCCCCCGTACCACAGGGGCTGGAAGCCCGAGAGCTGTTCTTCAGTCGGCTCTGCCTCCAGGCTTCTGGGCACAGCTTGGTTCTGCTAACGAGATACACTTACAGGAGAGATTGGAGGGGCAAGGGAGATGACGCCCCTCTTGCTCCCTCATCAGTGGTGGTAGACGCCAGCCACGGGCGGCGGGCAGCTGTGCTACGGCGGCTCCCTGCTGTCCTGACCCGGGACTTGCTGGAGCGCGTCAAGGCACGGCACGCTTGGAAAGCCGGGGCATCCCCAGACATTGATTCCGCAGCCCTGCCCACGGCTTTGAGCACAAGACTCGTGCATTAAAGCCCTTGCTCCTCCGAGGGCCTGGACTGGCTTCTGGGCTCCGGCTGGAACCAACCCCCACCGACACAGGGGTAGTAATGTTCTCCTACTGACCACCCTTGCCCTCAGGCTCCGCGGCAGGCTCCTCCTCATCTTCTTGACCTCTGCGTGTTAGAGGGTCTCAGGGTCCAGTCCTCCGACCTCATTTCTCCATTATCTACATCACCCCCCGGGTGACCTCACCCTGCATCAAGGCTGCAAACGAGCTGCTTCCAGGTGTGCGCCCGGCCAGCCTCCTTGAACTCCAGCAGCTCTGTCCGCTCCTGCTCCACTCCCCACTCTCATATCTGGCAGCCGTCTCAGCGAGAACGTGTCTGAGGCTGACCTCCTGGGCTTCGCCCAGACCTGCCCCTCCCAGCCTTCCCAACTCAGGAAATGCAACCCCTGCTCCCAGCTCTTCAGACTGAACCCGTGGAGTCCTTTGTGACACCATTCTATCTCTCACCCCACATCCCATTGATCTGCTGGGGCATCCAGCTGCGCTCGGGCTTCTCCTCCTGCCTCTCCTCAGTCTATTGCCAACCCGGCCGCCACGAGATTCTTGTAAAATGGAAGTCAGATCATGTCCATCCTCCCTCAGAACCTTCCAGAAGAAAAGTCCTTACAATGGCCGGCGAGGCCCTGTGTGGGCTGGCCCAGCTCCCTGGCCCACCTGACCCTGGCTCCACTCCACCCACACTGGCCTCCCTCTATTTTTCCAACATACAGGATGTCTCCTCAAGGCCTCCGTGCTGGCTGTTCCCCCTGTCTGCAACACTCTTCCCTGCACACTTGCTCCCCCACGTCCGTTGAGTCTTTGCTCAGATGTTACCTGGCCCAGGAGGTGTCCCTGACCACCCCTTACGGTCAGACATTGCCTAGCCCCCTCGGCTGGCAGCACACACTGGTGGTTTATTGCCCCCTCCCTGTTAGAATGTCACCTGGGTGCTCAGGAGAGAGGGAACCAACGCCCTGCCTCCATGGGAGGTCATGGGAACCCAGCGCATCCCGTGAGTACAGGCTGGGCACAGAGTTGGGGCTCCTCCCCTTGGAGCACAAGGGGTGGAGGGCTCTTACTCAGGGTCAGCCTGGTCCCAGCAACCAGGCTTCTGCCTCGGTTTCCTCTCAGGTTGCTCTGACCTCTGGGCTGCACCCACGCCGGAGGACACCAGCCCCAGCCCAGCCCCAGTTCCCTCTTTTAACTTGCTACATTTTGTCAAAGGAAGCCCAGGGGGCCCCGAGCAGGCAGGTCAGAAAGCAGTGAGTCAGCAGGGCTGGCACCGAGGACGCCGAGTCAGCGCACCTGAGCTGAGGGTGCGTGACTTTGCAGGACACCACCTCCTCTGCCTCCAAGGCTCAGACAACAGCAACTCCACTTCTCATTAATTACGTCTGCGTTTGGGAAGTGTGAGTATGTATTTTTTAATAAGGTCAGAGCCTTGAGCCTGTGGCTGCAGTCCCTGATGCCATCAGTCCCCAGGCAAGGAGGTCAGGCAGGGCTGCAGTGAGCCCAGGGGTCCTGGAGGACGCAGAGCCAAGCAGTAAATGACACCCTGGCCCACGTGCCAGGCTGGGCCCATGGCCAGCAGGTCCTCGCCACCAGGGAAGGTCAGCCCAGCCAGTCACAGAGAGGAGACTGAGGCCCAGAGGTGACATGGGTCAGAGGGCACTGAGCACTGAGCTCTAGACCAGGTCCTTCTGGCTGGGCCAGCAGAGGGTTGCTGGGCCTGGGCTGGGTGGGCTCTCCCAGAGGAGGCAGGGTGAGGCCTGAACTGCACTGGGAAGGCCCAGGTACTGGAGCCGGCCCCTGACTATGGGCTAGCCTCAGTCACCAAGGCCAGAGGGCTGCAGTGGCCTAAGCAGCTTCTGGCTTGTGATATGATCTTGGCCCTTGTCCAGTTCAGGGATCCTGAGTCCAGAGACCCAGACCAGACCCAGGGAGAGCAGCAAACACTCGGATAACAGTCTCATGGGCAGTCCTGGGAAGGAGCAAGGGAACCAGAGGCCTGAAGCCTGCCGGGTTTTCACAGTCACTGGCTGCCTCCTGCAGGAGTCACTCAGAGTTCCCAGACTCAGCTTCTCTGCGGAACCACAGGGTTAGGGCGGAGCTAGACCAGGGTCCAGGGCGGGAAGGGGCCTAGAGGCTGATTTAATCACCGCACAGAATTTGTCATTCATATTGCCAATACCTAGGGGCTCCTGCTAATCACTGATGCAAAGACCGAAGTCAGTTAGAAAAGTAGGCAAAGGAAATTGAGGCTGCTGGATGTCCACACAATCCCTTCTCCCTTTCCTCCTGCCTAACAGAAAAATGCCACCTCAGTGGTGGTGATGTGCCCTGCTAAAACTTTCTAGTCCCTTTGCTGATGGAGCCATGTGGCACATGCCTTTACTCAATGAGATTTAATGGCAAATTGCTATGTGTGGCCTCCAAAAAAGCTCCTTGAAAGTTAGGCAGATTCAGCTGGCACCTGCCTTATGCTGTTTGCCTTTCTCCTCTTCTCACTTGGGATATAGATGCAATGCTGGAGGTAGGGGAGCCATTTTGTGACTACAAGGCAAAGGTACTTTCTCAGGATGGCTAAGCAGAGTGGAAGGAGAATGCATTCCTAATGCACCATGGAGCTGCTGAACCCACCTTACATTGCTTCTTATGTCAGAAAAGATACCTTTAATTTCTTTAAGCTACTGCTTTTCTGGATTTTGTTATAGCCAAACACTGTTTCCTAGCAGATGCAGGTCCAAGCAGATAGTTCAGAAAAAGAAATATATATTGCTTCAAAACTCATGAAAATAGAATAAGAGAAATGCTGATTATAACTACACCAAGTGCAAAGATAAAACTGTTTGCTAGCATCCTATAACCCAGGCTATAGGGGGACAAACACCCCTACCTTCCAGGGAGAGTGTCGATACATAGATCTCCATGGAGAGTCAACTGGCAATCTCTATTGAAATCACAAGAATCTGTGTTTTCTGGGACTTGACCGTGGGTGCACTCGCCCAGGTGCAGAGGGACAATGGCCAGGCAGTCCCATGGTGGTTTGTGACAGCAAAAGATTGGAAACAACTACGAGCCCATCGGCAGAGGATGGTTACGATGATACAGCGCGGCCAGGCAAGGGGATGCCTACAGCTGTAAGATAAGAATATGGAACAATCCCCGTGACACCTTAAGGGAAAACAAAAGTGCAGGACTAGGTGACAATGGGCCACCATCTTGTAAACATTTAAAAATTATATATAAAAACTATGTATAACTTATATATCATTATACGTAATTTTTGTATACAAAATTTATATAATTTAAACATAATTGTTGCCAGATCGAATATCTATGCAAGACAGGCCTGGACAGTCTCTGGAAGGAGCCGCAGGGCACTGGTCTCTGCTGGTCCCCTGGGAGGGCCCGTGCGGGAGGGAGACCTCCACTGGACACCGTGTTGAACCTTTTGGATCTTGGATCTTTGATGTCAATACATCAGGTATTTAAAAAGAATATTAAAATAAAAAATATTTCCCAAGACCAAGTTTTCTCCGAAACTACTGACTAGGAAAGTAAGAACAAGGCGTTCTGGCACCTGGCCACTGCTGCCTCTGTACAAGGACCTGGGCTGGTGTTTCCAGGCCCCCGGCCCCCCCCAGCCAGGCCCCTGCTTTCCCCGAACATCTTGCACAAGCCCCTTTCCCTCCAGCTGGGGGCCGGTGCTGAGCTGGGCCTTTCCCCACCCCTGCCTCACCCTGGACTGTCTGACTGACCAGCCGCTGCGCTGGCACCTCTCCTGCCAGCCCTGCACTGACCTTTTCATTCCCCTGCTCAGAACCTGCCTGCCCGCCTGCCCTCGCCCGTGGTTTGCTGAGTGGCCCAGATCTCCTGGCCTGGGGTTCAAGGTTCTGCCCACACAGCACCTGGACCAACGACTCACTCTTGGCTGCAGGTCAGGACACCACAGTCCGGGCTCATGCAGGTCCCTCTGCCTGGTCCCCCTCATCCCCACCCCCCACCCCCAGGGAATCACTCTTAAAGCCAGACCCTTCTCTGAAGCCTGCTTGACCTCACGGACTTTCTGGACGCCCCAAGCTGCCTGCTGTGCCCATCACGTCCCCACCTCTGTCCCGCAGGCCGTGTTGATTCTCTGGACGTTCCTGTGCTCAACCTGTTTGTCCTGGAGCCCAAGCTGGTCAGCCTGGAGGGGCTCTGGGAGTGCTCTGGGAGGAGGGGAGGCAGGTGGGGAGCTCCTGCTCATTCCTGACTCTGTTTCCCTCCCTGAGGGCCTGGCCAGGGCGCACAGGAGAACCTGGGCCCCGTGCTGGCTGGCAGCGTGCCTTGTTGCGGGTGCCCCCCTGCCCTCCTCCTTTCTCCACCTCCAGGCTGCTGTCTACCTGCCAGCCGGGTCCTCAGAGCCGTTCCCAGCCGTCAGACCAGACCACTTCCATTTTTCTAGAACTGCTCCGGAGACTGGCATCTGGAAGGCTCGACTCCCCACATCTTAGTGCCCCCGTGTGCACAGTGGGGATATGGAGAACCTTCTCTCAGTGGCGAATGGATCCCTTTCTGATCTATAGACCAAAATCTTCTCCCAGTGACAGGTGTTCTCCGTGGAGAAGTGCCCTCCAGGACTGACGCCGCGGGAAGTCCCATCAGAGGGCTGGGAGGCTGCTCTGTGTGTGGGGGTCCCCGGACTTCAGTCTGGAGGGGGAGCCACCACACTCTGCCCCAAACCCACCACTCCTTGGCCTTTCCCCCTGCTGCGGGCCAGGCCTCACCTGGCCACCTGGTCCCCAGAGCCCAGCATTTCTGCAGCAATCTGGGTGTCCCAACCCAGCCCCTCTGTCCTTGGCTTCCCCTAGGAGGCTACCTGTCTGTAGGAGCTTCCAGGGCTGCTGTTACAAATTACCACAAACCTGGTGTCTAAAAACAACAGAAATGTATTTTCTCACAGTCCTGGAGGCCAGAAGTCCAAACTGAGGTGTCACAGGGTTGGTTCCTTCTTGAGGGATCAGAGGAGAGTCCACGCTGTGCTTCTCCACCTGCTGTGGTGCCGGCATCCCCTGGGGTCCCCGGCTCACACATGCATCGTTCCCGTCTCTGCCTCTGTCGTCACACGGCCCTCTTCCTGTGTGTCTGTGTTGTCACAGGGCACTCTCCCCTCTGTGTCTGTGTCCAAATTTCCCTCTTCTTATAAGTACACTAGTCATTGGATTTGGGGCCCATCCTCAGTCAAGGATGATCTTATCTCAAGATTCTTAACTTAATTATATCTGCAAAGATGGTGTTTCCAAATAAGTTACATTGAGGGTAACTGGGGGTTAGGACTTCAATATATCTTTTTTGGGGACAATTGAACCCACAACCCTGCCCTTCACTAGACTCTCTGCCAGTCGGGTTATGTGCTGTATAATTTTCTGCCAGGTGGCAATCTTGAGCCTTGCCCTGACAAGAGCAGTATATTGCACCAATTTCCTGACAGCTGGAGATAAATGTGTTGTCCAAAGTGGGTCACTTTCCAGTGCACCATCCTGCCTGGACTTATGATGGACTTGTGAAAGGATCTGAAAGGACCAGCACATCTGAAAAAGAAGCTGCCTCTCTCAAAGAGGCCAGGCCGGCCCCCTGGAAGAGTCAGGGTGCTGCGAGTTTGGGGGGTCGAGTTGGTGTAACAGGATCCCTCCTCACAGAAGTGCACACAGACACCACCGCTCCCCAGGTGAAAACTAGGACTCATTTACCATTAATAACCCATTGGTTGTGGGGAAAAAAGTCTTCAAACTATTTGTTGTAACAAACCCAACTTTCTGCAATGGTTATTATCGAGAAATAAAGACACGAACTTTACTATTTTTGCTGAGTGGTGGAGGAAAGCCTTGGTGGGGCTCAGGGGGAGCTGAAGACAGAGAGTGAAGGCACCGAGAAGTCTCATTGGGAATGGGAGGTGAGAGCTGCGGAGATGCGGGGATTGGAGTTGAGAGGTCTTTTTGTTTTAGGAGGAGAGAAACAACAGCAGTTGTGGCTGATGGGAAAGACTCACAGAGGCGGGACAGACAGAGGGAACTGCTAAGGTCACGCCCTTGAGCAGCCAAAGGGGTGGGTGCAGGCCGGCCCTGGGGAAGGGGCAGGCCAGGCAGGAATGCGGTGGGCTGAGCTGCACAAGGGGTTTCCAGCTGGCTGGGGAAGACAAGGATTGCGGATGGGCCTGGCCCTTGGCCGTTTTCATCATTTCCCCCAAATGCTTAGGGTCTCAGAGAAAGAGCTGGGGCAGGGGCAGAGGTGTAGGGGGTGGGTACAGCCGCAGGAGTGCAGCCCCCGCCCAGCCCTTGCTGACTGCCAGGCTCCAGCTGGCAGAGACATCTTTTCCTGGAAGAAACTGGGAAGAAGGGACTCGGTAAGTGGTCCCAAGCTTTGTCTTGTGGGGGAGGCTTTGTTTTCTGGAACCCCGTCTGCCTTTTCGAGCACGGCTCAGTGCCCTGGCCCCTCCCGCAGGACAGCTGCACCACAAGGCGGCTATTGAAGGAGGAAAAGCCCCCACCCCACGCAAGGGAAGTGGGTTGGTCTGTGTCCTGGGGGCCCAGCAGAGGCCACAGCTGAGCAGGTAAAAGCAACAGTGGGACATCTGTAATTAATGCATCTGTACAATAGCCCCTCCCTCCAGCAGTGCGGGTTTTCTCCCCAGCAGAGGGCAGTGTTGGTGGGCAGTAGGCCGTGGGACAATCGCGTAGATTTCCCTGGGCGGACTTGGCCTCTTCTGAAGGCCCCATCCAACGGGGCCCCACACCCCAAAGTCCTGAAGGTGGGACCCCTGCAATGCAAGCTCCTGCTCCCTGGGCACCTGCCCGCCATGCTGGATGGACAGGGGTCAGAGCCCCAGACAAGAGGGAGGCCTCCGAGGGCTGCTGAGGTGGCAAGGACAGACCTGAGCCCTCCCCAGGCTTGGGGACTTCAGCCCAGCAGTCTCTCTGTGTGTATTTGAAATGGGGTGGGCTGTAGGAGGGAGGAAGGGACAGGGACTACCCTGGGGCATGGGGACAAGAGCTGGTAGCTGGAGGGTGGGGCTCTTATTTCTTCCAGCGGCGGGTGGGAAGATGAGGGAGGTGGGGGGCTCCCATGGGCCTCACTGCCTGGTCCGCCCCTGCCTCTCTGTTGGAGGCCGGTCAGTGGATAAACACAAGCACAGAATGAGTTACAGCCCAGGCCATGCTGACCGCAGCACAGCCACACCCTGGGGCACAGAGACACCCCGGGTGCCAGTCGAGGCTGACTCTTGTCTGTTTTCAGCTGAGGACGGTGCAACCATGTGGACATACCCCGAGTTACGGTGCCAATGTCCTTTTCACAAGAGTAGTCTGATGCACCTTCAGGAGGCCAGGAACGCCTCCGGAGGCAGAGAGGGGGTCCCATCCCCGCGGTTCCTGTGAACACACTGCCAGCCACCATTGTGACACTGAGTGAAATTTAGGACGTCCACCCTTTGGATAGCTGGGAATTGCGCTGCAGGCCTCTCCTCGTGTAGGAGGGGAAGCAGCTGTGAGGAATGAGTGTGATGCTGTGTACTAGAAAGTACACAGCTACATGACAGGTGTCACTGACTCGGCGAGCCTCGAGCTGCCACCCTGACCCTACCTGCAGGGAGGTGGACGCAGCCTCCAGGAACTGCTCAGGACTGTCCTTCTCAGGTTTAAATTTGTCCAGTTGCTCAATCACAGTTTCAATGCATTTTCTGTAGTAGGCCATCTTCCCAGGGTGGGACCCTAAAAGCAAACCATTACAGGTCACACCCTCCATGACCTCTGGGCTCTCAGCTTGGCAGGTGGTAGATACAGCTGCAGGACCCTCACCAACAGTGACAGGAGGTCCAGCAGGGAGCCCAGGACCTCTCGAGGTGACAAATGTTCAGTGGAAGGGGGCCCTGGTTGGGGTAACCCTGGGCCTACTTCTTGGACTGTGTCCCTGCAGGCCTCTGCTGCCTGGGGGTGCAGGCTGGCTTTGGGGAGGCAACCCCCAGGCCCCCCACTCACCCAGTCCCAGCCCTCTATGTCCTGTGCCTGGAGGCTCCATAGCTGCCGCCACATACCCCACAAGCCCTACAGCTGTGCACGGGTGGGGATGACCACGGAGGGGGCCCAGGCCAGAGAGTGGAGGCACCCCATGAGCCGGCCTCTGAACATCCCTCAGCCCAGCGGGGGTTCAGTGACTGCTTACTCAGCAAGCCTTGCCCAGATGGGGCGGCAGGTCCTGCGACAGGGTGACCTAATCACAAAAGGTTGGGCAAGAAGAATCCTCGGGTCACCAGGCTCAACACCCCCATTTCAAAGGTGAGGGAACCAACACCCAGAGAGGATGCATAGCAGATAAGTAGCCAGGCCTCGTATGGGCACTAAACTTTCCAGAAACACACCAGCTTGAGGAGACCGGCTTGCCCAAGCCGGTCTCCTGCCCTCCCCCTCTCTAGGAGACCTTGGAAAAGCTGCTTGGGGTGGGGCTCAGACCCCAGGGACTTGTTCTAACATGTGACCCCAAAATTGCCCTCCTAGGGAGGTGGCCAGGCCCGCCACGGCTCCCTTCCCATCCCCTTCTCTTGTTCCAGGCTGATTGAGCAGCTCCTCTGGGCCACCACACTGCTGGCCTTCCTAGGCACCAGCCATTGACAAAGCCAGGCTGCTGGTGCCCTGGGGCAGCAGGGGCACCTCTCTTCCACTCCCCACCAAGCTGGAATGGCTCTGGATAGCAGCCCCCACACCTAGACCCTCCAGGCTGGAGACTGAGTGAAAAAACAGAAGCTACACTGACACTGAGGGTCCCCAGCAAGAGGATCAATCCCAGCCCATCCCGGTCCCCCCATCACTTTAAAGAGAATGAGGGCCAAATGCCACCAGACACTTCAGAGAGCCTCTGACACAAAACCCTGCACCAGAAACCAGCAGGGCAGCAAGTGGGAGAAAGCAGACAATGTCAAGGCAGGAAAAACCTGGAGACAAACAACTATCCCACCTCCGAGAGGTAGACACACACGGTATCCAAGAAACAAGGAACATTTGGAGGAAAATAAAGAGTTCTTGGAAATTAAAATATGACAGCAGAACTAAAGCTATAAATAGAAGAGGCGGAAGATAAAGTTGAGGAAATCTCCCAGAGAGCAGAAAAAGATGAAGTTACAGAAAGTAGGAGAAAAACACCAAGAAAATTAGAGAACCACTCCAAAAGGTCCAAATTCTAATTAACAGGGGTTCCAGAAAGAGAAGAGACAAATAATGCAAGAGATTTCCCCAGAATTGAAGGATGTGGTTTTTCTGATGGCAGGGCCCCTGAGCACCCAGAACGCTTTTCTCTCCAGGGAGGGAGGAAGCAGGTCGTGTAGGATGGGACAGGAGTGCAGAGTAGCCTCGGGCTCCCCAACAGGAACTCTGGGCCCATCTCCAACCTGGGTAGAATGGTGACATCGGCAGAGGGGGAAGGCCCTGCACCCTTCCCTGGGGAGCGAGCCAAGCGAGGGGCAGACATGGGACTGGGAAGCAGAAGAATTTCCAGGAAGGAGACAGTGTGTAGCAGGCCGAGGGCACCAGGATACAGGGGCTGAGGGTTCCCAGAGGAGCCCTGCACCTGGCATGTCCCCGAGTGGGTTTTACTGAGCACTCAGGGAAAGAGGCCTCGTGTCTGAGAGGCCTAGGGACATTTCCAGATGAGGCTCACCCAGGCTGGCTGTACCAACTGGCCATTAACCCAATCACCAGGTCTCCCAGACCTGGCCCGCCACCTTCCCCATAGCGCAGCCCTTGTCCACCCAAGAGGGTCTTCCTGACAGACTGGACAGTGTGCAGGATGGGCAGGAGGACCCACGGCTTTTGGCTGAGCCTCGGGTGGGTGGGGTGGGTGGTGGTGCCACCCTCTGAGGTGGGGAAGGTGTGGGAGGAGTGGTCTCAGGTCGGGGGGAACTCCTTCCACTCCATCCATCACTAGCAACCCCCTCCAAGTTCTTGGCTGCTGCAGGAACCCAGTGGGGCTTCCTTAGCATGTCCTACCCCTTCACAGTCTAAGATCACCGTCCCTGGGGCCCTCCTCCTCCCTCCCCTCCCACACCCCAGCTGTGTCCACTCAGGCTTCTCACTGGCTCAGAAGCCCCTTCACATGCATCTCCTGAATCTCAAATACCGTTCCTTCTCCTTTACCTGGTGAGCTCCTAGGCATCCGTCAACACCCGATTCAAATGTCACCACCTGTGAAGGCATCCTTCCTCCTCCCTTAGCTCTTCCCTTCTCCGTGCCTCCTCTGAAGTCACCCAAACTTCCATTACACCACTGTGAGCACCTGGTGTAGGCCCTGCGTTATCACCTCCGAGTCCCTGGCCCTAACCCCAGAGCCGGAACCCAGAAAGTGCAGCAGAAATGTCTGTGGAATGAATGACGGAATGTAAAAATGTACAAAAGGATTAAGTACCCTAAATGGTGCTCCTAGTATGAATCTGAAAGACATCTTTGACATCCAAAGATAGACCTACTCAAAGATCATACTTGTATTTTTTTAAGCCTTTGCTTCCACATATCCTATAGTTCAACAGAGTTCAGTTTTATTGTCTCATTTAATTGGAAAATAATAGATGCTGCAATAATATTTACTAAGCAAGTAAATGTGGAAGACAACACAACCCATGTTGAGCCGGGAGTTGGGGTGGGGGGGTCAGGATCCCCATCCCTAAGGGGGATTTTCTGCCTGTGGGGGTCCCTGAGGCCCAGACTGGGTTCTAAAGTCCTCCCACCACCCACTCTGCCTGATCCCCGATAACATCTCAGGATGAGCCATAACTGCATGAAAGAGGCACCCATGTCAACATAATCAAGGAAAATAACATTCATACATTCCAGGGCTCACAAGGAAAAGAATAAATCTACATAAAAGGTCTATTTTTACAGAAACAACGTTAAGGATAGAGGTTTTTCTTGCCTGCCCATCCCCTCATGGCTGACACATTGTGGGGCTGTCCTGAGATGTGGCTCTGGCTCTCAACACTGCCTTCCTGCATCTGCTCTGGACACGCTCTGCCTGGATGAACCAGATCTACGTCCAGGGAAAGGGCTCCCTCTTGCACCCGATGTGGGAGGGAGGAGTGGATGGTCTGCGTGTGTACAGTGGGAGCTACTCCCAGGGCAGATGGCTTCCCTGCTTTCCCCTCCTGTCCTGGGGCTGGAACATTCTGAAGAGAGGATGATCCAAGGGCCTTTGGTGAAGAGCAAGTCAAGGACGAGCAAGAGAACCATTTAAGCCTGCCCCTAATCCAGGGTGGGCCTGGATGGAACAGCCCGGAAGCAATGACTGGATGCCCCAAGTGGAAGATGCAGAGGGGGGTTGTTGAGGGCCGTGGGGTGGAGAGAGTGGGGCCCCTGCAGAGCCCAGCTGGGCTGGAACCATCCTTCCCTGCAACTCCAGCTCACTTTCCGGCCTGAGGGCTCCTCAGGGCCAGGGCTCTGCACCCCTACACCTGGCACAGAGCAGCCTGCCGTGAGGGAGGACACCAGGAAAAGAGACACTTTTATCCTGCATTCCCCCTGAAATTAGCTATAAACTTCACAAAAACAAGCACATCTTTGGGTGGGAAATAGGTATTACATGCATCTAATTCTGACGCATGCTTTCAGCATCTCAGCTTTATTTTAATGATGTAAAACCATATATGTGGGAAGTGGGATTTAATTCCCAAGCTTATTGATTTTTTTTATATTGATTTTAACTCCACTAATCAGGACTTGACTGTCTCATACTTAAGGAAACCTTGAAGGTGGGCTGGACCAAAGCTTCTCCTTTCTCAGCAAATCCTTTAGAGACAGAAGGGAGATCACAGGAGGTGATCCAGATTCCATCAGACACAAACCAGCTCACACTCTCAATCACCAGAGAGGCTTCATTAACATGGATCCCAAATGTGTGTTAACTGAAAAACATTCTTTTCCTGGCTTTTAATTCTGATTAAAGATAGCTTCCCAAGGATTTCTGCCAAGTCATGCTCTGATGGCGTGTGCTTAAAGTACACACCCACGTGGCAGGTTTGCTGGTTGCTCTTCAATCTCCACTCTCCCTTTGCTCCTGAGTATCAGAACCCTTGTTTTTAGTTGGGCCTATTGCTGCCCAACTGAAAGATGACATTTCCCAGCCTCCCTGGCAGCTGGGTATGCCAAGAAGTGACAGGGGTGAGACTTTTGGAAGGTCTCCCTGAAAGGGAGGAGCATGCCCTTCTTTTCTCCGTCCTGCTGCCTGGACTCAGGAGGTGATGGCAGAAACTTAGACTGTCATCCTGGACCGTGAGGAAATATGTTAAAAACAGCAGAAGGGCAAGCTAGAAGAGCCCAGGTCGCTCAGGACTTTTTGGGGCTGTCAAACCCCCCAGTGTTGCCTCCCCAGGGACCTCCTTTACGGAAACATGGATAATCTTGTTTGGGCCACTATGATGTTGGGATTTTTTTCAGGACTTCTGGGGCTCAAGTGTTAGGAGATTGAGGAGCAGAGGAGGCACCAGCCGAGGAGACTGAGAAGGAGCAGCCACGGGAGGAGAGGAGGAGAGTGTGATCTATTCCAGCCAAGTGAGGATGGTGTGTCCAGGAGGGGAACACTCAGCTGGGCCACCTGCTGCTGACAGGTCACAGAAGAGATGGAGCTGAGCCCCAATCACTGGATTTAGCAACATCAGGGTCAAGGATGACTTTGATGAAGAGCCTCGGAGGAGCAGTTGGGTGAAAATCTGATTGGAGTGGGCTCAAGAGAGAAGAGATGGAAAGGAATTGGAGACAAGAGGCAACTCAGGAGGGGTTTCGCTCTTTAGGGGAGCAGTGACTGGGTGGCAGCTAGAGGGGAGCGGGGAAGATCAATCAAGTACTCAAAAGCGAACATGGACGTCCACCATCACACAGGGAACTCGCAGACGCCCCCGTGCCCAGACTAACACAGACTTTAAGGGAATAGAGGGGTCAAGGGCGTCTAGCACCATCTGAGTACCTGGCCCCTGAGCCAGTGATAACAGGAGCTGCAGAGAATAAATTAAGGGAGGCGTTACTTCCCTTGCCTGTGTCCTAAATCTACACATTTCAGAACACTCGGAGCATTGGTGCTGGGTGGGGGCGGGGGAGAGCGCAGACCTGCCCTTGCTCCGGATCCCCCTCCTACGGCCAGAGCACCGCATCCTCTTTGTGCCTCAGTTTCTTCAGCTGTCAATAGGAATTTAAAGTTTTCAGCTCTCTGCTTGGCACATAATAAGCTCTTAGATTTGGTGATTGTTTTTATGGATCCAAGTTAGGGCACCGTCGGGGGGAACTAGTGAATACGGGAGAGTATCTTTTTAAAAAGCTCCGTTTATTGTGGCGATAAAAAAAAAAAATCACCGTTAACTTTAATCAAGGAGCTGGGAAGAAGACTAAAAAGGTGGTTAGCGAAAGCTAGAAGACGGGAAGCACGGAAGATGAGAGCTGGCCGGCAGACCCCGGGAGGTGCCAGTGCCGAGGGAAGGCGCCTCGCCCTCCTCCCTGTCGGGCCCCATCTGCTTCTCTTCCCCGTACCTGTCAGCGGGCTCCGCGGGCGCTCCCGAACCGTCCTTCTCGCCTCCGCCCGCCCCACAGAGGCTGCCAGGACCAGCGGGAAGGGGGTCTCGGGAATCACAGAGGGTCCCCCGCTTCACTCCGGCTCCGCCAGGACCTCAGCAACCATCCAGGCAGGGCGCGCGGGCAGGGGGCGCCGTTTGGGCGTCGTCACCTAGCAACCGGCTACGCGCTCCGGCGCCATCGGCGGGAAGACTACAACCCCCAGAATGCACAGCGCCCGCGGCGCGGCCAAGGACGCCGCGCCCACGGCCCCGCCTCCCCGCTATGCCCGCCGGGACTTGTAGTTCCCCGGCCCCGCCAGGCGCGCCGGATCGCCCTCGGGCGGGGCGGGGCGCGGCGCGGCGGCGGGATTGGGCAGCCTCCGCGGCTCGCGGCGGGCCGGGGGCTCGCGGCGCCTCGGCGCATGTGCGGCGCGGGCGGCAGTGGCGGCGGAGGCGCCGACTGTCAGTGAGCGGCGAGGGGCCGGCGCCTCCGTGCACACGTCGGTCTGACTGTCTGTCTGTCCGTCCGTCTGTCCGCCTGTCCGCCTGCTGCGCTCGGCTGGTCCTCACGGCGCGCTGCTCGCGGAGCCTCTCCGGGCCGCGCACCTGCCCGGCGCCCACCCGGCGCCCCGGCTCCGCTCGCGCCGGCCGCCTGCGCGGGGCCCCGGCCGCCCTGCCCCCGCGTCCACCCCCGCCGCAGCCGGGCCCGGGCGCAGCGCTGCGGAGGCGAGGGCCGCGGGGGCCGGGCGGGCGGCGATGATGAACAGGTTCCGAAAGTGGCTGTACAAACCCAAGGTGAGCTGCCCGGCTCGCCCTGCCGAGGCGGACCCCTTTCCCTGCCGTGACCCTCTCCCTCGTGCCGCCGGCACCCTCTCTCCGCTCCGCGGCTCGCACAGACCTTCGCCCCCGCTGCGGGTCCCACCGCCCTTTCCGAAGCCTGCTCCGGGACCGACCCTCCCGCTCTTACCCTCGGGCCCGGTGCACTGCCCCCCGCCTGCGGCCAGGACGGGCCCCTCTCCCTCCTCATCCCGGTCCTGCGTGGTGCCCTGCTCACACCCCGTGGTCATAGACCCACAGCCCCAAACAGACCCCCTACTACTTGTCCTGGGAAAGATCTTTCCATCCCTGCTGCCTACAGGGGGGATGACTCCCTCATTCCCCTTCTGGCCCCCCACCCCCCATTATCCTGGGCCCGGAATGTACCTCCCAACCTCCCTCCGCACTCCGGAACAGACTCTCTCCCCACTTCCCCAGGTGCTGGAGGAGACCCCCATTTCCCTCTCCCCGGGTCGCGGACAGACCCCTCCTTCCCTGTGTCCAGAGCAGATCCCCATCCCACGGTCCTGGCCCTGCCTTTCCGAACCAGGACGGATCTGCACCTCGGCCCAGTTCGCGTCCCCATCCTTGTCCCGTGCCCACCCGCGTGCTCTCGAATCCAGGACAGGTACCCAGCCCGGCCGGTGGGCGGAGCGCGCCCGGGACCCGCAGCCTCAGCGGGGCCGGAGGTGCGGACCCCCGGCGCGGCGCCCCTCCTAGGCCGCGGGGTCGGGGTCCGGGCGGCGCGCCTCGCGCCTCGGCGGCTGCGCCAGTCGCACTGCGGGCGCTGCGTCTCGGCCGCCCGCCCCGGGCTCGTGTCCGCTGCGGCCGGAGCGGGGTCGGGCGCGCTCGGCGCGGGTCGGGGTGCGGCGGTGCGCGGAGCCGGGCGCAGGGTCCTGGACGCACCCTTGGCGTCCGGGGCCGCACGCTGGGGGCCGGCGCAGCGGGAGGTCCCAGGCGCTGGGGTCTTGGTTCGCAGCTTGCAACTCGGGTGGGATCGCCGAGGCGACCAAGGGCGCGAGCGGGGCCAGCCGCCGCGTCTGGGCGCCTCGGACATCCGAAGCCGCAATGTCGTTGACCAACCCAAGGAATCCACCCCTCCCCCGAGGCTGACTACTTTTCTGGATCCGGCCTTCCAGCTTCCCTCCCCCACCGTGGGTGGTCTCTCAGGGTAGGGGGTTCCTTAAATCCGTGCCCTCCTGATGCGCCCCTTCCGGGAGGCGGCAGGTCCGTTTGGAAGACGGGCACCTGAGGTCCTGGGAAGATGTCAGGGGCTGGAAGGGCTCGTGCTTCGTGGCCTTTGCGGTCGGAGAGTTCTCCGAGTGTTGGGTTGAGGGCTTAGGATACCTGGGGCCTTGGCCTCGCCCAGAGGGAACTCGGGTTCTTGCCTGCCTGGTGCAGCCGCGCTCCTGCTCCCGACCTCCCGGTCGTGTAGGAGATACTTGGTGGTGGCTCGGTGCGACCCTGGTGCTTCCTGGCGCTGCATGTAGTTTGGGGCCTCCCTGCCCTTGGCCGCTTTCTGCCCAGCCCCCTCCTGGCTGTGGCCCCCCAAGGCCATTCTCAGTCCTGCCTGCCTGCCTCTCTGTGTAGGTTGCCAGGGAAGGCGGCAGCCTCTGCATGGGATGTCTGTACAAAGAGTGGCTTTTTGTTTGTGTGACGTGTGTCACCAGTTAGGAAAAACCAAGTCCACTTGTGAAAAGGTCATTTTGGGGGTGAGTAGCAGCATTATTGTTTCAATGACAAATGGTGAGCACGGGCAGGAAATGTATCCTAGGTCAGGTAACATTTGGGTGTCTCCAAACACACTTTTGTCAGGGGTCCTGGGGCTCCAGGATGCCTTTTTCCAGACGTGGCTGTGGAAGAGGCCTTGTTTCAGGATCGCCTTCCTGTATCATATTGCGGAAGGGAAGGGAAAGTAATTGTGGACTGGTTCATCAATAGCTGCTTAACTTCAGTGGCCCTGCCTGTTTCAGTCTAGGGAAGAGCCTTTAAAAGTGGAAAATGATACTGCTCTTGAAGTTATGCCCTGGAATTGAGAATCATGTCCCCAGTTTCCCTCTTCAGCAGGCAGCCGCCCTTCCAAGGCAAGCTGCGGGGCTGACCAGGGCAAGGTGGAGGGCTGGTGAATGAACCAATCCTAGTGCTCCAGCCCAGAGCTGTGTGCTTTAGGAGAAGGGAGGGAATAAGGTTTCATCTGGTCCTCTCCTTTTCCTCACTGTCCTCTGTCATCGTGTTGTCTATTTGTCTCTGATCCCTGGACTCGAGACGAATCTGCATCTGAGATCTTTGCGTCTGGCTGTGGTGTTCGCTTGCAGCAGTGCCCTGAGGTCTGAGCTTGGGCAGTCCCTTGTTTGAGATCTGTCTTTGGAGTTAAATGTCTCAATTGTTTGAAGGGCTGGGGTATGTTAGGTTACCCCAATAGCTTTTCATTTTTCAAACCAAAGCTCCGTTTTTGCCTCGGATTATGAATTGAATTTTATGCTTCCCCTTCCTATCTAATTTAACACATTTTGGCACAAGTGAGCACACATCAGTCCTGGGAAGATTCCCAGCCTGGGAGAATTGCAGTGTTAAGTGTTGGTTGTGGGAGGATGTGTCTCTGGAGATGGTTGCCTGCAGAGAGGATTTCTGTTCACTTTTGTATTTAGATAGATATACAATTCAAACTGCATTCTTGATTTAATCCCAGCTTTGGTTTAAAACTGAACACTGAGCTTCTTGTTCATTACAATGCAGTGGAAAATATTCTGAAGCCAAAAATATTCATTGTTCTTGCAGCTCTAAAAAGCATTTGGAAATGCTTTACTATATTCTTATATGACACTTAAAAGTTTTGATATCTGAATCATTAATAACTACCTAAATTGAGTAAAAAAATACCCAATGTATAATACAATAGTTTAACATTAAAATGACATATGCAAATACTGCTATTTCCATTTATTTTCTTTAAGGCATTCTTTTAAATACTGCTGTGATTTTTCTTCATGTAAAGTGTGGAGGATTTCTAAGTATTATCTGGACTGTGACACTGTAGGGGAAAGACAGCGTATCAGCCTGTCCTCCTTTGTGATGTTGGTGAGATACTTTTTTTGCTTTTGTTTAGGGAAAGCCTTTCCAAGAAAGAGTTAACTTTAAAAAGGTGAAACGTTTTGGAATAGTTGTTGTCTTCATTTGAAACAAAAATATCAATACTTGTGTTTCTTGCTAGGTTATAACTTTCTTGTTGATCCCTGGTGACTGTGCTAAGGGGTGAAATCCTGGCATGGGGGAGGGGACTCTGGGCAGGACCAGGCCAGCATTTCTTGGCATCATCAAAGAACGTATAGTGATGGTATGGGATAAATTCATGTTTTCCATCTTTGAGGAAGAATTGATCAGTGGGTGGGTGATGCTGTCCAGATGGATGAGGATTACCAGATGGGTGGGTGATTACCATACTCAGCCATGCACCCTGTGACGAGCTCTCTTGTCTGCATCCCAAACCACTTCTGGGGTTAAGTTTCCTTGTCTTCCCTCTTGGTGGGGGACATTCTTTGTAAATACAATGCTTTACTGAGTGATATTTATCTGGAAACTTTCTGTCAATATTCTGGGTTCAGATAAGAGACGAATGGCCTTCTCAAAGAGAAGCGTGAGGAACTTGCAGGGCATGCATGCTTCTTGGAAGAGGAACCCTTCAAGCTTTGTAGAGTCTGCTAGGGTGCACACCCCTGTGGGGTGTTTTGTGGAACCCTGACAATACTAAACACAGGACTTCCTGCTGTGGCTGTTGAGTTAACCCAGCCTCAGTTGGCTGGGGGTCTAGAGCCCTGCCCAGGGTCTCTCCTGGTTTCCAGGGTCCCAACACCCGACTGGTGGCCAGCCCTCTGTACCTTGACCACCTGGCAGAGGGGGGCCACACCCTGGAAGTGCAGTGGCAGATGGGAGCCCCTCAGGGGTTAAACCAGGCCCCAGGGCTGGGGGAAAGGCCTGGGTTTGTGTCTGCAGGGCCCCAATGTGCATAGACAGTGTACAGCCCAGTTGTCCCCTCAGGTCCCTGACGGTGGCTAAGGGTGAGGGGTACTAACACAGATGACAAAGACCTGGAGAAATACAACCAGGGCATCAGCAAACCCCGAGGCTCAGAGCACTGCAGGAGGGCTCGCAGTAGGAGAGTAAGATGGGTGGTCACCCCACACCTGGGTCCTGCGGCCCCCGGGGTCTGTAAGAGGCGGGGGCAGCACCAGCACATGCCTCGATTTCCCCACTCTGCTCACCTGGGAAATGAGCTGCTATCCTTATGGTACTTTGCCGGAACCCCGTGCCGGGCATGGGCACTGTTCTAGGGGATCGGGCTTTTAGTGTTAACTTCTAGCCAGGCTGCTAACTGATTTGTTTTCGGCAAATAAACTCTGAGTGCCCAGAGTCACTCAGTGGCTGAGCCACTCTTGGAGCAGCACATTTCTCTCTGAGGTGAGCTACTGGAAAGCCAGCGTTCCGGAAAGCCTGGCCACACAGGCTGTGCCAGGACCGAGCTCCCTCTCCTGTGGGTGCCTTGCACTGAGCAGGCTCGGGAAGTCCTGGGAAGGATGCTCGGCAGTGCTGAGTCAGAGCAGGCTTGGCTCACCCAGCACACCCATCTGTGTCATCCCTGAATTCAGAAGGCACTGGGTCTCCTCCCTCCCTGCTGCCGGATCTGGCTGCCCCTCCCAGAGAGACTTCCTTCACATGTATCAGCATTGTCAGGCCCTGGGCAAAGGGGAGGCCCGAGAAGGGTGTTGTCTCTGAAGATGGCTTGCAGAACCTAGCCCCGTTCTGGTAGGGGGTGACTCAGCGGGTGGCTCGCATCTCATTTCCTAGGCTTTGCTGTATTTCTGTTTGTGGCTGGGGGAGAGTGTGGGACCTCACAGCCTAGCCCAGTGCCATCGGCATTTGCAGGGCAAGGGAGAGGCTGAGCTGCAAACAGACGGAGAGCATCCATTTCTGTGCCAATTCTGATGTCATCACTTAGGGGCCTGCGCTTTACAGTCAGAGCAGTGTATTTGTGGGAAATGCACGCTATGTTTTCTGTTAAATGGGCGAGTCGTAGGCAGAGAGTCTTAAGCTTCGCCTAATTGATATCTGGTATAGGCGTCCAGCAGGCGGTGGCGTGGCAGGGAGGGAGCCAGGGCCCCATCGTACTGCCCCTGACTCTGAACGGGATGCCTGTTAGGTAATTTCATTCAACCTTAAAAAGAGACGAGTAATTTCAGGATGCTTTTGTGCCTCTCCTAAAGCTTCCAGGAATTCCCAGAACACCAGATACGGTTGTTTTAAATGTGTGAAAACGCACATCTAAGAGCCCATAAATGAGTTAGTTTTCGATGTCATTGTGGTTTCATCTTGTTTGAGTTGGCAGCATCTGGAGCCACAGCTCTTAAGTGGTGTGCTGTGCGCCCGTGCAAAGGTGAGTAATGGTGAGCTGATTCCAGTTCAGAGAAAAGTGAATACCTATGATGCTGTGGGTTTGCAGTGTTTTTCCCGGGTGTTGTTGTCCTGAGCCTTTGCTGCCTCCGTGGCCTGTGTGTCTGACAAGCACTGAAGCTGCAGACGAGGCGGCAGGGACTCCCGCACTGGGGCCTGGGTGGGAATTCTCGCGACTCCCCCAGCCCCGTGCCTCAGTTTCCCTATCTGTTAGGTGGGGTTGATGGAACCTGCTGTGTGGAATTTGAAGAGACTGTCTCTGTCAAAGGCTCATACTATTGGCTCAACGAATGACCACCGTCCATATCAGTGGAACTCGCAGGTGGGGTAAGAGGATGTGGACTTAATACAGAACCATATGTGGAGTATTTTATGGAGTCCCAGGGACCATCGCGGCTTCCGGTTACTTCTACCAGGTCATTTTGAGAGTGAAAGTGTCTCAGTAGGTGCATCCTGCCCACCCCCCATTCTTTTTGGTGGTGTCCTGCGAATGGACCCTGACTCAGGGAACCTCAGGCATCCTGTTGGGGGCAGAGATGCTGCCGTGTGCTCGCCCATTGCCTGGGCACCTGCCTCCCGAGTGAGTCCGGGGCTGAGTTTCAGCCAGTGTGAGCTGCAGTGGGGTCCTCCACGTCAGGCCCAGCCCCCAGACCTCTCAAGCCATCCTCCTGCGGCCTGTGGCCTGCCTCCCTTGTTCCCTGGCTGGAGACTCAGGATCCAGTAGAGCACTCCAGGGCCATGGGGTGGTGAAGGTGCGAGGAGTAGGGGGCTGGGCATAAATGACAGCTTGGGGGGATAGACCTCTATTGGTTAAGGCGCTGAGGTTTTGGGGGTGCTTGTTAACGTTTAGGTTATCCTTATGTACCTCATTTACAAGTGAAGTCTCGGAGACGGCGTGTTAACTTACTGGAGCCTTCACAGCCAGGTAGAGGCAGAGCTGGGATTTGAACTCCTGTTTGTCCGACCCCGGAGCTGGAACCTGTGAGCACCACCATCCTGAGCTGTGTATATCCCTCAGGAAGGAACTGTAGCTGTCATCAGTTTTTACGTAAGTCCCATTTGGTGAAACAATACTTTTGTACTTTTCACTTGGCTTGCAAAGAAACTTAGATATTGATGGACAATTCAAGTGTTTGAAAGAGGAAGACAAAAGTGAATGGTGTTTTTCTTTTTTCTTTTTTTTTTTTTACTGATCTGAATAGATTAAGCACAAGTAGAATAGAACATTTCATATTATGGTAATTTATGTAGAGTAGTTGGTTAAGATGAATGGAATGTTTTTTTTGCTTCTTACAGTAAGTATTTTGAAGCTCTTCCATTTCTCATTGTTTTCGTGCTGGGTGGAGGCAGGGGAATGTTGGGGACACTTCAAGTGGGGGTCTCTTCATGGCTGAGGGAGTCCTTCGAGCTCTGCATGGGGGGCTCTGTAAGTCTCTGACATGGCGGGGTTTGTCCCAACTGATCTCCCCCCATCCCCGCCAACCATTGTACACTGAATTCTTGGGGAAAATGGGTTAGCACACTCACTGTGGGGATGTGTCTTTAGGGCAGTAATTTTTTTCGTTGGACTTTCAGTTTTTGAGAATGTTTCCAGTTGTTTTTAGGGATATTGTAATTATAAAAAAATCTAAAAGCAGAATCAACTACTTAAATGTCAGATACATTTAAGAATTGTACACCCATGTTCATAGCAACATTATTTATAATAGCCGAGAGGTGGAAACAGCCCAAATGTCCATCAACAGTGAGTGAATGAATAAAATGTGGTATATCCACCCAGTGGGATATTACTCAGCCATGAAAAGGAATGAAATGCATGCTACAACATGGATGAGCCTTGAAAACATTATAGTAAGTATAAAGAAACCAGATACAAAAGGACAAAAACTGTATGATGCCATTTATAGGAAATGTCCAGAATAGGCAAATCCATAGAGACAGAAAGTGGATTAGTGGTTGCCAGGGGCTGGGGGCAGGGATGAGGAGTGGGTACTAAAAGGGATGGGGTTTCCTTTAGGGGCAATGAAAAGTTTTAAAACTAGAGAAAGATGGTGGTTGGACGACATTGTGAATGTACTAAATGCCACTGAATTGCACACTTTAAAATGGTTAATTGTATTTTATGTGAATTTCACCTCAATAAAAAAGGAATTTTAGGGCTGGCCCCGTGGCTTAGCGGTTAAGTGCGCACGCTCCGCTGCTGGCGGTCCGGGTTCGGATCCTGGGTGCGCACAGACGCACCGCTTCTCCGGCCGTGCTGAGGCCGCGTCCCACATACAGCAACTGGAAGGATGTGCAACTATGACATACAACTATCTACTGGGGCTTTGGGGAGAAAAAGGGAAAACAAGGAGGAAGATTGGCAATAGATGTTAGCTCAGAGCCGGTCTTCAAAAAAAAAAAAAAGAATTGTAGCAGTTTTTGAGAATTGTAGCAGTTTTTGAGATAATCAAGGGAAAAGATGTTTTGCAGCCAGTGAAAAGATGCTCAGGACCACATCGAGGGGCTGGGTGTTCTGAGGCCCAGCTCAGAAGCTGCACAGCATGTCTTCCACGGCATCCACAGGACCAGCCCCTGTTCATGGGGAGGGGCTGTCAATTCCACTTCTCAGTGGTGTATGGAGTGGGGGAGATGCTGCTCCTGGGAGGGCTCACCGAGGTGGGCCAGCGTGTGTGTAGGGGGGTGAAGGGTTGGCGGGTACTGTGGGGCCGAGGCTGCGTCAGGCTTCAAGCTCCAGCCAGGGCGGCTTAGAGGGGTCCCCACATAAAGCTGTGCCCTCGGTGGCAGGGGCTAGGAAAACCCTACACCGCACTTCACCCCCATTGGTGCTAAGAGTCACGTGGGTGCCTGGCAGAAAAAACTGAACTGTCCCTGAGGGGCCCTCCTGCCACACCTGTGAGGTGGAGTTCACGGTAAAAACTTACAAAACTCACGAGAAAGTGGTTTCCCCTAAGCAAGAATCAGCAGACAACATGGGCTATTGGAACCAATGACAGAAAGACTAAGGGTGCAAGTTTGGAACAATCCAAGAGATGGGGAATGGAGACCATGTGGCCACACCAAACCCCTTTGAAACGAGCCAGTGGAACTCCCAGAAATGAAAAAGATAGTTGTTGAATTTAAAAACCAGAAACTAAGACCCGCCCCAGAAACGTCTCTGAGAGGCTCCGAGACATGGAGGATGGGATGAGAAGGTTCAAGGTGCTTCTGATGGGACTTCCAGGGTGAGAGTCCAGAGAAGGGGGAGGCCGTTTTCAGCTCAGGGCTGAGAAGTTTCCTGAGCTGATGTGTGTTCAGGTTCAGGAAGCCCCAGGCCCAGCGGGATCAGTGGTGGTAAATACAGCCGGACATATCAGAGTGAACTGCAGAACACCAGCATCTTGGGGACCTCGCGGGAACGACAGTGGACGGGCTGCAGGGCCGTGGAGGGAGCTCCTTTATGGCCAGAGGGAGCTGACTCAAGTAGACTGTGGGGCTTAGCCAGGCCACCATCCACAGAGGAGAGTGAAATGAAGGACGGCTTTAATGAAGATGAAAAGGTGACCGCTCCCAATCCTTGCTGAAGAAGTCCTGGAAGATGTACTCCAAAAGCAAAATCACAGTCAGGAGGAAGGAGTGGGAGGCAGGAAGAGTGGTGGGAAGATGTCGGTGAGTGTGTGGGCCAATCCAAGTAGCAGCTACTGCTGGTGTAGGGAGAAATAGGGACTCTGGCAAGAGGAGCCTCAAAAGCAAGGAGCCCGGAAATACTGGGCAGTGACGCCTGGAAGGGGGTGGCTCTGAGGTCTCTGACGGTTCGGGATGAGGCTTGAGGTGTTGGCTGACTTCAGACCACGAATTAAGTGTGTGAGGCCACCCAGGGCCAACATGAGAGAAAGAGTTACAGGGTACATACCTTCCAGACCAGGAGAGGGAAAAAGAGTCAAGATGGTAAAGCCGATCCAATCAAAGCAGCAAAGGAGAGACAGCGAAGCAAAGGCGCGGTAAATAAAAAGCAAAAACAGAGCTGTAGAAGTAGTCGCAAGTATCTTGGTAGTCTCAGGAAATGCAGATGGAGCGAGCCCACCTGGTCACAGGCATTGCTGCTCGGATTGTGTGTCCAAGTCACAGCAGACGCGCTGTGGACGAGAGATGCCCATTAAACAACTTTGTGGAATGGTGGGAAGGAAAGGCACAGAAAAAGATAGTGAGGCAATCAGCAAAAGCGGGAAGGGGGGGTCTCTCGGCGTGAGTCAGGGGCTCTGAGGCGAGGCTGCACCTGGTTTTCCCACGGCGGAGGGGCCTGTTGGAGGAACCCAGAAGCAGGCTCCCAGGGGAGGTGTGCCTTCTGGTTTGCTGGGGAGGCCTTTTGGGAGAGGAGGAGAGGGGAGGGAAATTGGGCAAAGGGGGAGGCTGGGCAACAGAGGCCTCAGCCGACCGGAGGCCTTGGGAGCGGGGATGGCCCTTCAGGGTGGCCTCGAGCTAGGCCAGGCGCCAGGCCTTTCCACGGCTCTGGACGGGCCATGGATGGGGCTGCCTATGGAGGGACCCTTCCTTAGCCTAGGTAGTCCTGGGTGGCTGGGGGACGGTCTGCCAGCAACACTCTCAGCCACTGGGGGACGAGCCCCTTAGTCCTGGATGTGCATCTGGGCAAGTGTCGTGGCGTCCCCTCTCGTCTCCCCCATTACCTCTTTCTGGTGTTGACCCCTCTGCCTCCCCGTCTGATGGAGAGCTTCTCGAAGGGCCATGCTGGTCTGACATCTGGCGGTGCTTAGTAAGTATTTGTTGGACTGACTGTCTAGCATTGTGTAATCGGAATGCATTTTGGGGTCATTTTCTTCCCCGTGTTTGAGGTCATGCAGAGGAAGTCTCCGTGTGTTAGAGGAGGAGGTGGTCTCATGTGGTCCTGGTGGCTGCTGCACTGGACAGGACCCTTGAATGTGGAGGATGTCTTAGACCTAGGACATTCCAGCCCATTGGGTGTCTGTTATGTTCTTCTGTGGTCTTGAGAATTTTAGGCTTTTGTCTCAGCTTTGAGATGAAGGCGTGATGAACAGCCACGCATCCTGGGATGGATGGCATTCCGGCAGCCTCGTCCTGGCAGGACTCCCTCCTAACCCTGCATGTGAGCCCTGAGGAGCCTGCCATGCTGTTAGGAGAAGCCTGCCTGCCCAGGGCCCAGCAGTGGCTCAGGCTTGTGTGGGCCAGGAGTGGAAACAAGCCCAGGACTTAGGCTCAGGGACCTGAGTCCAGCTCTGGGTCTCCTCTCCAGGCCTCGGTCTCCCCCACCTGTGAGGTAGTGACAGACACGCTCTCTGTGGGATCATTGTTGACCAGACTCCATGTTTTGCTGAATGCAGAGGCCTTCAGAAGACCCAAGGGCTGCCTTCCTGCCCCCGCAGCTGGGCACCAGCCCCCAGCAGTGGGCGGCTTCGCTCCGCAGCTGTTCTCCTAGTTGGGCCTGCCATGGCTCCAATGAGCTGGGAACCCTGGGATCTGGCCATGTGGGACGGAGCCCCAGAGAGGCTGGCAGCAAGGGGTGCAGGGACGCCACTCCAATGCTGTGGCCGCTGGCCTCACACACCCCTTTGCACTGCTGGCCAAGCACACTTGTGGACACCAGACGGAGCACTCGCTGTGGGTCGTTTTCTCAGCAATAAACACTCCTAGACTAGGAACCAGGACTCTCTGGCCCCAATTGCCCCATTTGGCTATAGGGACAGGCCAGGCTGAGGCTCTGGCAGTGTCTGGGGGGCCTCTCCCAGCACTGTGAGGTGCAGGCCCAGCCATGGTGCCTGGGAGGGCACGGGCTGTCGGGGAAGCTGCAGGGAGACCCAGCCTGCTGGATAGACCCGCACCAGGGTCTAGTGAGCTGCCCCAGTGAGGGCCGACAAGAAAACATGTGGGCCCCCAGGGGGGCATTCGTCAGGCTGAGAGGGGCTGGCAAAGGGTCAGGCTGTGAACAGTGTCTGAGAATGCCCGACTCACGGCTGGCTCTTCAGACAGGAAAGACTCGGAAGGGAGGGGTGTGCAGAAGTGGAAAGGCAGTGAAATGGCCGAGGCCTCTGGGGGCAGTGCTTCCCTGGTGCTGGCTGCTCCCCTGGCACACCCTGAGAGCCCTGCGTCACGGCTGGACCCGAGATCTCTGGCAGCCCTGTCTAGTGGGCGTTTTGAAACTGCTCCTAGGGAATCAGGAGGGCCAAGTCGAGGGAAAATGACGTGAATGAGCGATGCTGTTCTGGCCCCGGATGTCATACCTTGGGCACCATCTGGTTTCCCCTCCTTACCACTCCAAGTTCTAGCAGGTCCCAGAGACAATGGGCACCGGGGCTACTCTCCTGCCTGCCGGCCTCTTTCCTCTCACCAAGATCACAAAGTCAGGGCCTGACCTGCCTGCCCAAGGTTACAATCTAGTCCTGGCAGAGGCTGGCCGGTGCAGACTGTGCCTTGCTGCCCCTCAGTGCACCTGTCCATAGACCAGTCGACATGGTCGATGTGCAACCTCCGACAGATGTTTGAACTCTGAGGACGTCTGGTTGGTCTACTCAAACTTGGTCTGATTGTTGTGCTCCGCATCATTCTAAAATAGTCAAGGGCTGTTGGGTAGGAAGCCCTGCCTCACCATGGGGACAAAACCAAAAAGGCAAGTGGCAGTGTCACATGAGACGTCGCTTGCAGCACGTCATGGTAGAGGGCGGGAGGGGAGGGGAGGACACGTGGCTTCCCCCCCAGGACCCAGACCCAGAGCAGGTGGACCCATGCCCACAGCCCAGGCCCTGCTGTCTGGGGCTCACCCCGGAGCTTTCCTAAGGATGTGCTTTTGGGCACAAATCCGGCTTGTAGATGAGGCCCATTATAGTGGTTTTTGTGGTTGTTGTTGTTATATGTATTTTTTGTTTTTTTAAAAAATTAGGTGATATTCATGTAACATACAGTTAACCATTTCAAAGTGACCAGTTCAGTGGCATTAGTGTATTCACAATGTTGTGCAACCACCAGCTCTCCCTAGTTACAAAACTTTTGTACCACCCCTGTATCCATTATGTAATCACTCCCTGTCCCCCCCTCGGCCCCTGGTAACTTCTAATCTGCTTTCTGTCCCTGTGGATTGCCTGTTCTGGATATTTCATATAAAAGAAACCATACAATATGGGGCCTTTGTGTCTGGCTTCTTTCACTTTTGGGTTTCCTCCACGTTGTAGCATGTGTTAGAATTTCCTTTTTAAGGGTGAATAATATTCCATTGTATGGATAGGCCACCTTTCGTTTGTCCTTCATCCATCTATGGACATTTGGGCTGTTTCCATCTTTGGCTGTTGTGAATAAGGCTGCTGTGAACGTGTGTACACGTTTGTATGTGGACATGTTTTCATTTTCTGGGTAGATACCCAGAGTGGAGTTGCTGGGTCACGTGGTAACTCTATGTCTCACTTTTTGAGGAACCTCTAGACTGTTTTCCCCATTGTGGTTCTTGAGAAATGGAGGGTGGGTCTTGGAGGAGGGCGGGCAGGGCCTGCATGAGCCATGAGGTGCCCAGATAGGGGACCTGTGCTTGGCTTGCATGCCATGGCCTTTGGGGCACCCCAGACTAGGTGAACAGGCTGTTCTGAAGGGACCCCCACTTCTCTGTGCTCATAAACCAAGACAAGCTCCTTGAAAACACAGGCCTGGGGAGGTCTTCCAAGATGGACTATGCTGCCCCACCCCGGCTCATCCGGAGCTGTGCTCTGTGAATCCTCCAAGGACCAATAAATATAGGGTGTGCTGATGTTCCTCTGCTTGATTGTATCTCTCATACCCCACTCTTGGGGCAGTGGCAAGGTCCCCTGGATGGGAGTGTTGACATCCTTTGCCCGTCTTCGATCCCTCCTGAACCCCTCTTAGGAGTGGGGCTCAGGGCAGCTGAGGTGGCCGCACAGGCTTGGGCCTTAGGGCAGCAGGGCTGTTGAGCGGCCGCATGGAGAGGACATGCTTTGTCCAGTGTCCGTGAGGAGTCAGAGAGGTACGAGATGTACTTTGACTTTCCTCAAACACGGCTGAAACGACGTGCAAGCTGCAACGAGCCAGCCATGTGGGAGACCCTCTTGTAGGATCTTGTTTCTGAGGGTGCGTGAAGACCCCAGCTGACTGCAATATCGGGGTCTGAGCCAGGTGGAGGGGCCTTGGTGGGTGCAGGCCTGGCCATCGGCTCCGTGACCTGAGCAGCTGTCCTAATTTTTAACATGAGAGGCTGATTGAAAGTAAAGTGAGCTTAAATTACGGAAATGGTATATTATTAGATATTGGTAAATAGAGATGGAAATTCACCATAAACTTCTCTCTGTACGACCACTACGATTTTTAATATTTCTTTCTAATCCTTTTCATTGACACTTGTGTAAATAGTATTGTTTTCACAATTGTTTAACACATGTCCCCCTGCTGTCATCTCTTTTCCTGTATTGCTTCCTAGCTGTCTTCCCGAGGGCCACTCTCTAACAGTCTTTGTATAATTCCAGTGATAAAATAGTGTCACCAGAGCAGTGTTTTCCTCGAGAACAGTCCTGGCCTGAGAATTTCACCTGCTAGTTTTGCCATTATTGGTTGATCTGCTGCACTAAGGGCTGTTGACCCATTGGGGTTTTGGGGATTGTAGCCAAGCAGAGGCTGTAGGAGAGAGCCCTGGAAGCAGCCCCCTCTCCCCCTGTTCCTGGAAAGTGGGGGCAGGAGCGGGGGCAGGCCCAGCTGTGAGGGGTGCCAGATGTGGGGGGCAGAGCCAGGCAGAGGAAAGGCGCTGGCCCTGCAGGCCCCAGACTTACATCCCAAATCCAAGCCCCAAAGCAGCTGTTGACCTTGGAGCCTCACTGAGGATGCAGAGTGGGTGGGGAGTGGGGGCGAGGTAGGGGGACCACACCCACCCTGTGGAGCTGTCCCAGGCTGTAGTGAGCTCACAGGTGTGGGCAGTGGCTCTGCCCGGTGCCCTGTGGCTGGTAGTCCTGCTGTCCTCCGCTGAGGAGGCTTGCTGTTCGTGTGGTGGGAACTGACGCCCGCCAGCCTCCCACTGTCACAGGCACTAGTGTCACCGGTCACATGTGCAAGCTGAGCAAGTCCCTTCTCCTGGTACCGTTTTCCCTGCAGTGGCCCAGCCATCTCGAAGCATTCATATGTCTCTTGAGAGAACAGAACGACGGGAGGCCACAGTGGGCTGGCTGTCACCTGCACGGATCAGGCTTCAGGCGGCTTTGTCTGAAAGGTCTGTCTCATCAGGCGGGGTGAAAGGAGGGTGCAGCCGGGTCTTGGGCCAGGACCCACCTTGGGGCTCATGTAGGCTTTGGAGCTGGTTTATGAAGAGGTCCTGATGGAACCTGGGACTCGGATCCGACCTTAGAGGTTTACAGGACGGACCACGGTGGGCAGGGGCCGTGAGGGGTGGGAGGGGATGAGGTGGGCAGGAGGCAGGACATCAGCTGAGGATCGCAAAGGGGCACTCCCTTTGTGTCCGATTTTTTGGCCACTCGGGACAGAAGGCAGCCCCAGAGAACAGACAGTGTTATCCTTTGATAATTCCCCTATGTGAGACCTCTCTTCCTTGGCCCCGAATCACGGAGCCACTCATGAGGAATGCGGAGCGTGGTGGTGTCACCGTTGGTGGAGTTTGGTGAAGACCACCCCTGTGGTTTAGAAGGACTGGGCTTGAGGCTCAGGCATTCAGTGGTCCTGAAAGCAAGATTCCACTCCACCAAGCTTGGGGAACACGAGTGCCACCCAGACGTTTTAGGATCTGCGTAACCAGTGTTACAGGTTGGATTGTATCCCCCCAAAAGATAGTTCAAGTCCTAACCTCCTTACCTATGAATATGACCTTATTTGGAGAGAGGTTCTTTACAGATGATCTAGTAAAAATGTAGTCATTGGGGTGGGCCCTGATCCAATATGACTGTGTCCTCGTGAAAAGCGGAAATTTGGGCACAGACACATGCACACAGGGAGAATGCCACGTGAAGATGAAGGCAGAGATGGGGTGATGCTTCCACAAGCCAAGGGATGCCCAAGATACCAGCAAACCCCAGCAGCTAGGAGAGAGGCCTGGAGCAGATTCTCCTTGGAGCCCCCAACTGTGAGAGAGTCAGCGTCTGTGGGCTTTGGTGTGGCAGCCGACCAGATGACAGGGATCCCTGGTGGCTGCAGCAGTCGTGTGATCGCTATGACCCAGTAACCGAGCGGTGCCTGGCCTGCTTCCCCAGGTGACTTTCCGTTTCTGTCTGTGCTCTACTGTGCTGCCATTGGCCACGTTCTCAGGGCACATGTGACGGCAGCCACTTCGGTCCTTCGTGGGTGGGCAGGGCATCTGTCAATCACAATAAACAGCTTTGATACGTCCTGTGGACTCACTCGCTCCAGCAAAGCCTGGGGAGGCCGTGACCTCAGGGACACTCCGTCTTGGGGTGGTTTGGGACACCGCGTTGCTGTGGAATCGCTGCTTCTCAAACGCCTGTATTTTAACAGCCAAGCTGATAATGCGTAAAGAGGTTAGTTGTGTGTGTGTGTGTCATCACATAGTTAACTTCGCAGAAGTCATTCGAGGTCATTTGATATTTCCAAACCTTCTGCACTGGACCAAAAACATATAAAGTACTTAACCATAAGGCCTTTCATAGAGAGGAATTAAGTGCAATCAAGTTAAAAAAAATGTGTGTTCACCCTAACCTGTGGTTCTCCGAGGCCTTTTGAAGGTTCTTGACGTCACTGGAACTCTGGAACCTTGGAGGGTCAGGACTGTGTGGCCACCTAGTGGAGCCAACAAGCTCCACGTGGCTTGCATGGAGTGGCCAAAAACCCCCAAAGGCTCTGGCGACCTCCCTGGGAAGGACCCCATGTCCAGACGAGTGGCACTGAAGTGGAGAGCGGCAGGGTGCCCCAGCCCTGTGTGCTGCGGTGGGAGCGCCCTGACTAGCGCACTTTTGAGCATTTTGCTTGGGATCTTTTCTGGGGAGGACGTACATGATGGTACATCTTAGTGAGCTGTGGCCTGGCCTGCTTCCTTCTACCCATCAAAGCTGAGGAAGCTTTTTTTTTTTTTTTTTTTTTAAAGATTTTATTTATTCAGTGTTTTCCCCCCAAAGCCCCAGTAGACAGTTGTATGTCATAGATTCACATCCTTCTAGTTGCTGTACGTGGGACCCGGCCTCGCGTTGGACGGAGAAGTGGTGCCTCGGGGCGCTCCCGGGATCCGAACCCGGGTCGCCAGCATCAGAGCGCGCGCACTTAACCGCTAAGCCACAGAGCCGGCCCAAAGCTGAGGAAGCTTTGATGCGAGTGACGGAGAACCCAGCTCTGCGTGGCCAAGTGACTGTAGTCCACCAGCTGGTGTGGCCTGCGTCCAGCTGGGTTTGGGTCCAGACAAGGGCTGGGCCCCGCTCTGAGCTCTGTTCCGGGTAAGGGGCCTCAGCTGTTTCTTCCCTAGTGTGGGTACCCAGGGAAAAGATGCAGTGGGACTCCTGGTGTCAGGACCCTACGTGTCAGCTCCCCCACACAGACGTGCACTTGGGATCCAAGTCTCACTGTGGAGAGAGACAGAGGGAGGGAGGGAGCGTTTCCTCGTGAACGTTCCCTGTAAGTCATCTGGTGTGACAAAAAAAGCAGTGAGCCCCTCCTGACCTTCTCAAAATGAGCACAGAGTTAAAGTAATAGTTTATTCATTCAACAAACATTAATTGGGTACATACTGTGTGCCAGGCCTTCTGCTTGGGACTTGGCAGAGAACAAGACAGCAGAGGCCCCAGCCTCATGTGGGATTTTCTCATGGAGGATGAGCCGGGTACACGGAGCGAGTAGCCACAGTAGCAGTTTCAGAGGACAGCAAGGTCAGGGGTGTGGTGGGGGCGATGGAGGGACCCGAGCGCTGCACAGACTCCCCCCTGTGGGCCTCTGGGTCCTGGCTTGCCCTCCTGAGAGCTTCATCTCCCAGGAGGTCAGAAATCACCGAGAGCGTCCCCCAGGCGTGTTCTCTCCCTCCCCGGGCCTACAGGACATACAAAACAAGGCGGTCAGCCTGGGAGATCCAGCTTCCTGAGGCTGCCCCTTGGAGGCACAGGGCTGAGGGGCTGCATGGAAGAAAACGGGTCAGCGTGTAGAGCTCAGCATGTCTGAGACACCGTGACCCTGTGCAGATGTCCTGCAGGTGTGATATGCCAGGGTCACTCTTCAGGGAACACTGACCCTGGGAAGCGGCCTCTCTGGACTAGATGCTGACCATCAGGGGTCTTGGGGGCTGAGGTTGATGAGGGAGGGACCAAGGGCCGGGAACAGCAGACACGAGCTGGCAGTGGTCTCCTCAGTCCTGCAGGGACGGAAGAGGGGCAATGACTGAGGACCCTGCCGGGCAGAGCTGGCGCCTGCTTGCAGAACTCTGGGTTTTTAAAAACTTCCTTTTTTTTAAACACCTTTATTGGGGCATAATGTACTTAATACCACTAAACTGTACACTTAAAAATGGTTAGGATGATAAGTTTTATATTGTGTGTATTTTACCAAAATGAAAACAATTGTTTTTAAAGGACATCAGGAGGGATCCTTGGGTGGTGGAGCAGCCCGGCGTCCTGACTGTGGTGGTGCCTGGTGAACCCAGCATAAGGTGGCCGGGCACTAGTCACACACGAGTAAGGTACTGCGGAGACCAGAGTGAGGCTGGTGGGTTGTATCCATGTCAGTGTCCTGGTTCCGACATCGTTCTTTGGTTTTGCAAGATGTTACCATTGAGGGAACCAGCGTGAAGGGTGCAAGGGTCCCTCTGTGCTATTTCTTACGACTGCATGTGAATCTACACTTACCTAAAAGTAAAAAATTTAATAAAAAAGAGAACCTTTGAACAGCTTCATTGAGGCATAATTGACATATAGTAAATGACACATATTTAAGGTGGATAGTTTAAGTTTTGACATTTGTGTACACCCGTGAAATGGTCACCACAATCAAGAGAGTGAACATAATTATCACCCCAAATGTTTGCACCACCCCTCTGTATTCCTCCCTGCTTCCCTCCCTGCCTCTCCCCTGTACCCATCCCCAGACTAATGCTGGTCGGCTGTCATTATAGACCAGTTTAAACTTTCCATAACAAAAGGAAGGGCATATGACCGAGGACAACTACAAGGACCCCTAACCCAGCCGTGGGGAAGGCCAAATGCTTGGGTTTGCTGAGACTTGAAAAGTGCAACCAAAGGAGTTTCTAGAAAGTCTTGTCAGCAGTGGGACAACAGTTAAGGAGGGTGCTATGGACTGAACTGTTTCCCCCAAATTCACCTGTGAAGCCCTAAGGCCCAGTGTGACTGTATTTGGAGATAGGGCCTTGGGGAGGTAATTAAGGCTAAATGAGGTTGTAAGGGTGGGGCCGTGATCCCATAGGATTAGTGCCCTTATAAAAAGAGACCCCAGAGAGCTCTCTCTCTCTCTGTGCCATATGAGCACAGAGTGAGAAGGCACTGTCTGCAGGCCAAGAAGTGGGCCCTCACCAGGAACTGACCATGCTGGCACCTTGATCTTGGACTTCCAGCGTCCAGAACCGTGAGAGAATAAATGTCTGTTGTTTATGCCCGGCCCCCCGCCGCCACAATGCCTCCCAGGTCTGTGGTATTCTGTTATGGCAGTCCCAGCTGACTAAGACAGGGAAGGTGGTGGTGACATTATAGTTAAGTGATTTCACTTCCATCTTAAAGGAGTGCAGGTTCATTTTGGGGAGATTCTCCAAGTCCTGGCCTTGGCTGGGTTTCCTGAGTCCCTGGCACTGGGATGGCCAGGCCTCTGTCTCCATGGGGTCCCACATCTTTCAGCAGTCAGCACTGGGCTTCTTTCTATGGTGGTGCAGGTGGTCCGAGAGAGGGACAGTGGTCTGAGAGCATGGCAAGCCCCAGCCAGAAGTCACACGGAAATGTTGGCTACATTCTCTTGGTCTAAGCAAGTCACGGGCCGGCCCAGAACTAAGAAGATGGGAAAGAGACTCGACCTCCAGATGGGAGGAGAAGTGTGGGGCACAGGGTTGGGGGGTTGTAGGTGCATCTTTGTAGGCAGTCTATCTCCCCCCGTGCACTGGCTCTCACTCCCTTGTGCACTGGATTTCACCTCCCTTGCACACTGGATCTCACTCCCTTTGTGCACTGGATCTCAGCCCCCCTTGTGCACTGGATCTCACCCCCCTTGTGCACTGGATCTCACCTCCCCTTGTGCACTGGATCTCACTCCTCTTTTGCACTGGATTTCACCCCCCTTGTGCACTGGATCTCACCCCCTTTGTCTGTTCAGTGTTGTCCCCTGTGTCCTGTACTGGTTTCTCCCAGTCTTCTACATCATTCCCTTCGAGGTGAAACCTGCTGTGACCTCTCCTGTCTCTAAAACAGCAGTCAGGTCACCACTCCTCTTTGCCTTGAGGTCTTGTTGGAGCTCCAACTCTGTAACTCCTGGCTCTGCCTTCAGCCGAAGTCCTGAAAGAAGCTGTCTCTGCGCCCTCTCTCGTGCCCCTCCTACCACGCCTTCTTCAGGCCGCTTCCCCCAACAGGCCATGGAGACTGCTCCGTCTGTCACGTCCTGTAGCCAGTTGTCCTCTTCTCTTTGACCACTTCTTTCCCTACGTGTCCAGGACACCACACTCCTGGTTTCTCTCCTATCTCACTGGCTGCTCCTTCCCTGTCTCCTTCCTCTCCCAGCTTTCACTTGTGGGTTCATGCCTGCACTCTGGCCCCTTCTCCATCTACCTCACCCCCTCACGTGGCAGGCCATCCATCGGTCGCCCAGCTCTAAGCCCTCCATGCCCTGATGTCACTCATGTGCGTATCTCCAGCCATGGCCTCTGCCTGGGGTGCTGGACTCCTTGGCACGTCCGTCTCACCACCTGGAAATGAGGCTGCTCCCCTACCCTCTCCATCCTTCCTGTCTCTGTTCACGTGGGGGCTCAGGCCACAGCTGGAAGTCAACTGACTCTCCCCGTGGTTTCTCACTGTACATCCCCACCATCAGCAGACCCTGTTGGCATGTCCTCCAGCATGTTTGCAGGAGAGCACTATGTTCACAGCAGCATTATTCCCCACAGCCAAAGGTGGAAGCAGCCCAAATGTCCATCGGTGGATGGATGGATAGGCAAAATGTGGTTCATCCATACAATGGAATGTCGTTCAGCCTTAAATAGGAAGGAAATTCTGCGATATGCTACAACCTGGATGAACCTTGAGGACATTAATGCTCAGTGAAATAAGTCAATCACAAAAGGACCACTACTGTATGGTTCCACTTATAGGAGGACCCTAGAGTAGTCAAATTCCTCAAGACAGACAGTAGAGTGGTGGTTGCCAGGGGCTGGGTGGAGGGGGAATGGGGAGTTCGAGTTTAATGGGAACAGAGTTTCAGTTTTGCAAGACGAAAAGCGTTCTGGAGATGGATGGTGGTGATGGTTGCACAACAATGTGAATGTACTTAATACCACTAAACTGTACACTTAAAAATGGTTTAAATGGTAGATTTTATGTTATGTGTATGTTACTGCAATTTAAAATAATAAGCAATAAAAAAATGTTTCTCAGAGATGACCGCTTCTGATCCCTCGCTATTCCCAGACACCATCATTTCTTTCTGGATTATTGCAGTAACCCCTTGACTGGCCTCCCTCCTTCTGCCCTTGACCCTTACCCCACCCCAGGCTGTTTGTAACACAGTAGCCAGGACCATCTTTTATTTATTTATTTTTTTATAATTTTATTTATTTGTTTTTTTCCCCCAAAGCCCCAGTAGATAGTTGTATGTCATAGCTGCACATCCTTCTAGTTGCTGTATGTGGGACACGGCCTCAGCATGGCCGGAGAAGCGGTGCGTCGGTGTGCGCCCGGGATCCAAACCCGGGCCTCCAGCAGCGGAGCGCGCGCACTTAACCGCTAAGCCACGGGGCCGGCCCCAGGACCATCTTTTAAACATATAATTCTGATCTTGTCTCTTTGCCCAGAACCCCCGTGACCCCCATCTCAGTCAGAGTAAAGCCCTGAGGCCCTCTAGGGTCAGGTAGCCCCTCTGAGCTCCTTCCTTCCCCTATACCCTTCCTGCTCCAGTCCCTCTGGGCTCTTTGCTGCTTCTCAAACATGCCCCGACCTCAGGGTCCCTCTGCCAAGATGGCTCTTCCCTTATCAGGTCTCCCTTCAAATTCCACCTTGTTGGAGACACCTGTTTTCCATTTAATCCAGTGGTTCTCAACCAGGGGCGATTTTGACGCTTGAGGGACATTTGGCAAGGTCTGGAGACAGTTTTGGTCATCACATTTGGAGGGGGGATGTTCTACTAGCATTCAGTGGGTAGCAGCCAGGGATGCTGCTTACCACCCTACAGTACACGGGACCGCCCCCACAACAAGGAATTACCGGCTCCAAATGTCAGGCTGAGAAACCCTGCTCTAATCTAAAGGCCCCCTGCTCGCCCTCTGCCCCATACCCTGCTATCTATTCCCCATGTCACTGATCATCATCTGATGTGTCTGTTCACCTGCTGGGCAGCACTGTGGTTGAAGGCCATTCCTACGGTGTTGGGTCTGGCTATCTCTTCTGGTGACCTTGGCTGCAGAACAGCTAGGGTGGGGAATGAATCTCAAGAAGCCCCTCTGTTTCCTGTCCCCACATCGACGATGAGGTGCTCTCAGTTCCAGCCCAGGGCAACGCTGGCCATTGATGGGAGCTTTGAGAACTTCGGTCACTGTGTAGCGGGGCCTGAGTGAATGCCATGCTGAGCCACGTGCTCATACTGTTCCTCCACTGGCTACAAGGCTGAGCATGTCTGGGACAGCGGTTCAGACCCCTGGGAGGCCTATGAAGGGAGGCCTACTTGGGGATTGAGTAGTGCTCGAGTGCTAACGCGGGATGGAGGATGAGAGCTGTGGATCAAGACTTAAAAAAAAGCTTCCCTTTGTGATTTTTTCATTGTCACCTGCTCTTGGAAAATAAGCAATATGGTTAAGCAGTTTTTGTGAAATGTTAGGTGTTATGTCTGAGTTCCTCTCTTATTGGTCTTTTCATTCTCGACCAAAGAAACATTGAACTTGAGCTGCAGCTCTTTCCTGACTCTGCTAAGTGCACTCATTATTCGCTCTGTGAAAGTAACAGTGACGGGTAGCTGCAGGCCGTGTGCTGGCGTGACTTCACCAGGATTGGATCCACATGAACTTGGAAATTTCAGGCTGATTAAAGAATGGTGAATTATTCTATTGGATGCAATTCTTTTCAGTCCTTGAACAAAAGGAGCTTCACACCAAGAGTCTTCACTGCATCCCACATCACTTTATTGCATTTCTTGGAAAGAAGACAGAAGCTTCTCTGGCTGAATAAGGTTGGATTTTTAATGGGAAGGTCAGAGAGGTCACGAAGGCTGGCCTTACCCTTGGTGTGGAAGAGATTTCCTGATCTTCCATTGGCCAGTTATCTGCAGAGCACCTACCTTCTGCCACCCAAGGTACTGGGTGCTGGGTCCACTGGAGAACAGAGGACAGCACCCTCCTGCTGGCACCATGGTTGATGTCAGAGTGAGGACACCTCTGACTCAAAATACTGTAATCGAAGTATGCAACCTGCAGTCAAGTGCCCCCAGCATGTGACCTGGTGGTACGCCACCCCCAAGACACCTGGGCCCCTCTGTCTTGGGCCCAGGAAATATTCGCCTTTGTTAGAAAGATGGTGTTGATGTGTTCAGGACCTCATGTGCACAGAGCTGGGGCCATCATACCCTGTGTGCTGGGCATGACCCTGCTCATGCGGTCAACCACCTTGTGAAGAGAAACTCGGCAATCCTAGGGGTCCGGAAGCCATAACTCAAGTCCACAATGAGATACCACCTTATCCCTTCAGCTGGCAACATGAAGACGTCCTCCGTGTCCAGGTGTTGGAGAAGGTGAATCCTGGGGTCTGAGACATGGCTACTGGGGCGTGAACTGGTGCAACCCAGAAATGCTACCAGGCAGAATAATGGCCACAAAGATGGTCACATCCTGATCCCTGGAGTCCACAACTCTCTTAAGTAACTTGGTGAAGTGGAATGAAGGTTGGAGATGGAGCTGAGGTTGCTAATCAGCTGACCTTAAAATAGTGAGATGATCCTGGATGTATCCAGTGGACCCAGTGGACCCACAGGGTCCTTAATAGTGGAAGAGGGGCCGAAGACAGTTAGAGGGAGCTGTGACTATGGAAGAAGGTCTGAGAGATGCACCATTGCCGGCTTCGAAGATGGAGAAAGGGGCCATGGATCAAGGAATGCGGGTGGCCTCTTGAAGCTGGAAAAGGTGAGGAAACAGAATCTCCCCAGAGCCTCCAGAAGGAACAGCCCTGCTGACCCCTTGGTTTTAGCTCAGTGAGACCCGTGCTGGAACTCTGTCCTCCAGAACTGTAAAATAATAACATTTTGTTGTTTCAAGCCACTAAGTTTGTGGTGATTTGGTACAGCAGCCACAGGAAACTAATACCTGCCTCTAGGAGACATGCACATACACAGCCAGGGAACATGCCAGAACATTCAGGAAGCTCTGCTTACACAGCCAAAACCTGGAAGAATGTGGGTGCCCTCCCTGGGGGCGTGGCTGAATGCTCTCTGGAGCTCCACATGGGGTGATTGTAGAATAGTCATTGGCCAAGGGCAGAGCGCACAGGATGTGACAAATGAAAAGCCAGTCTCAAAATATCACACGCACGCTGTCCTCTTTATAGAGTTAAAAATAACCAAAAATACATGTTAGGACTACATATGGCAACAACAAAGTTGTGTTAAAGGGGCTGTGTGAGTCAGGCTCCAGGATGCAGGTAGCTTTGTGGGGAGGTGGCTGGGGGGCCGAGGGTCATGGAGGTTCTACCTGCATGTCTGGTGGTGGGCTCGTGGGTATTTATTGCACGATTCAAAGTAACTTCTTCTGCGCCATTTAACTTTTTTGTGTAGTTGAGAAATAGTCATCTCTGGGGCCTATGCGGCCTGTGGCCTGCATCCTTTAGAGAATTCCCAGCACAGGAGTTTTAAATTAGTGTTGCCAATAGCATTATGTGTGAAACAGCACAAGCTTTTCACAGAAATTGTTCTGTCATTAGCAAGAGGAAGGCAGGTGTTCTGTCTGCAGAGAAGGAAAAGGCGACGAGGGGGTCTTTTATGCAGCGGGGCTGTAACATTTGGGGTGCCTTTTGGGTGCCGTCCAATAGCCTGCATTCAGTGTGCTGAGGAACTGTGGTGGATCTCATCGGGGCTCCTCAGAACTAACCGGCTTGAGTGATCAGTAACGTCTTTGGTGGCCAGAAGGACACAGCCTTTGGTGCATTTCGGGGGAGCTTTGCAAATTTGCTTCCTTCCAAGATAGGAGCAAAAGATCCCATTTGTTTTGCCTGGATCTGGAAGGGGATAAAAGCCTTTTCTTGGAACTCCAGGATGGATTCTACTTGGCACGTTTACCTGCATTTCTGTAAATTCCTTTTATAGCTGAGGTGTGTGATGTGTGATTCGCATTAAACTCGCACAGCCCAAGCTGAGCTTCTGGATGTGGTGTCGGTTTAAGTACTGGGTATGGGAGGAGGTGGGAGGTGGGAGTTTGACAAAGGAACCAAGAGAACATAATGTTTCCTTTGATAACTTTTCTTTTGAGTTATGTGAAGAATTAAGCGAAGGAAAGAAATGACGTAAACGATGCATTGTGAGCTGTAAAATTTAGTTGTATTTAAATGATATTATAAGATATGAGGGTCAGTAAGATGCAATGGGATAATCTTATCAGCGACCCGTAATTTATTTTCATTCACTGTAAAGGATAAATCTCTCCAGATTGTAAACGCTGGCTTTAAACAACCTTTTTCCCAAGTTACATGCATGATAAGCCTTGATGAAGGAAAAAAATCATGTGACCTTAAAATGTACTTTTTTTTGAAAGTCTGGCCTATTTTAGACTTTTTGGTCTATTTGTAATGGTCATTTTGTTTCTAATGTAGAATGTACTCAGGCGTTAGGCTCTCGACCTGGAGGGAAAGTGATTACCCGGGACTGCTTATTTAGGGGGAAGATAAAGGGACTGCTTATTTAGGGGGAAGATAAAGGTCCGTGGAATCCAAGTGGGTGCCCTGAGCTTGGGGCCAGGCTGGCTGGAGGGGCTTCTCCCTGGGATGCACCATTCCAAGGAGCTGCTTTTTCCCCCAGGGCACTTCTTTTTAAAAAAATTAAGGTGAAATTCAGGTAACATAAAATTAACTATTTTAAAATGAGCAATTCAGTGGCATTTAGTACCTTCAAAATGTTATGCAACCACCACCTCTGTCTAGTTCCAAAAAATTTTCATCTCCCCGAGGAGACCCCATACCCATTAAGCAGCACTCCTTCTCTGCTCATCCCAGCCCCTGCAACCACCTATCTACTGAGGAGCTGCTTTTGCAAGTGCACAAGGAGCAGCTTTAAATGATTAAATTTAGTTTTGTGATGACTCATCACCATCAGCATATTTAAGAAGGATGAAGGTTAAGTTAAGAGCCTGAGGTGAGCAGAGTAGCAGGGGATGGGAGCTGGGGCCTGTACCACGCTGTAGCTGTGTGACCTTGACCAGTGGCTCCGCCTCCCTGTGCCTCAGTTACCTGTCCGTCAGATAAGGATGGGAGTACCATCATGCACAGGGCTGTGGGGGAGGAGAGGAGATGCTGCTTACGGAGGCGGAGGGAGCCTGACCCACCTCACGTGCCCAGGGAATTCAGCGGGAGGAATATGGCTTCACTAAGATGGGGATAAACCCAGAAAAGATCGTGCCCACCCTGTCAACCCAAAAACTGATAGCCTGCAAAGTCATAGTCTCAACTAGAGAGCCGAGGTCATGGAGGGTGTCAGCCTGGTTCTAAAATGGCCCCTAAAGTTCCACATCCTAGTCCCCGGATCCTGTGAATATGGTAGGTTTCACTCCTGCGACTGTATGGTTATCCAGCAGGTTATCCGGGTGGGCCCTTTGAAGCAGGAGCTTTCTTTGGCTGGTGGCAGAACAGGGAGTCAGAGAGATGTGAACCCTGAGAGGGATTCCACCTGCGATTGCTGGCTCCTAGATGGACAGCCACGTGCCAAGGAATGCAGGCGGCCTCAGGAGCTGAGGGGCCCAGCCCACAGCCAGCAAGGAACCGGGACCTCAGACCCACACCACAGGAACTGGATTCTGCCACACCCTCATGAGCTGGGAAGCCGATTGCAGGCCGACACCTAGACTCCAGCCTGGCAAGACCCTGAGCGGGGGACCTGCTGTGCCAGACGTCTGGCTACAGAACTGGGAGCTAGCCATCCAGTGTTGTTCTGAGCTGCTAAACTGTGGTGATTTGTTTCGCAGTGTGGAAAACGAATACGTGGGGCAGCAGGTGAACTGAATTCCTGAGGAGACCAGGCCTCCAGGGAGAGGCAGGACCGTGGACCGCTTTACCTTTGGCAGAACATGGCAGGAGGAGGTGGCCATCCTAAAAGTGGATAGGAAGGAAACAACAGAAATTTCCAGATCTTGAAGGCCATGTCTTGGCTGTGTGCCAGTGCGGGGTCCCTGGGAGCCCCAGGCAGATGCCTGGGCTCTCTCTGAAGCCCTGTTTTGCTGGCCTTGGGTGCCCCAGGCTAATGGGCTGAATATAAAAGAGATTTTTTTTTTCCTGTCTCAAATCTCTTTAAAAGAGAGTTGACTTATATGAGGTACCTAGAATAGACCAATTCACTGAAACAGAAAGAATGGTGGGTGCCAGGGGCTGGGGGGTGGTGGGGAGTTGTTGTTTAATGGAGATAGAGTTCCTTTTGCTTTGAGAAGGTGAAAAGTACTGAGAATGGATGATGGTGGTGGTCACACAACAACGTGTATGTACTTAGTGCCACAGAACTGTACACTGAAAAATGGTTAAAATGGTCAATTTTATATCATGCATATTTTACCACAATATAAAAAAGGTAATTGACTTCCTAAAAGATAATTGACCTAAAATAGCACCATGCTATGTTTTGGAGTTTGTAACATACTAGAAGTAAACGACTGACAACAAAGGTCCAAAGATGGAAGGGAGGGATGACGTCAATGGGCGTGAGGGTCTTGCTCCTCACGTGGAGGCATCTGACACTCTGGGACGGGCTGAGAGCTCAGGTGGATTGTAAACCCAAGAGCAGCCACTAGACGTGGAAGAGAAAGGGATGGCCAATGAGCCAACAGCGGGAACCAGACGGGGTTGCAGAAACACTCCAGAAGGCAGGGAAAGGGAAAGGCATGGAGACCAGCGGGGCCAAACAGGAAACAAACTGAGTGCAGCCTGGAGGGTATAGCCACTTGCTGGCCATTCAGGAGGGTGCTCCATTCAGTGAGGCCAGATGGCCCTTGGTGGGTCACGGCTTGTCTTAGAGAACCTACTCATGGCCCTGGGGTCTGCTGCCTGCCCCACGGGGTCAGGAGGACCAGTTGAGACAGCCAGTGAGAGAGCACGGCTGGAGCGTGCCCATCCCGGGTCCTCTAATGGTTAACGGCCACGGGTGCCAGCATCATGAGGCGGTCACTTCGTCGGTGTTGGGCTACGGGGAACACACTGTCCACCCTGGGGAAACTCCACTGCGGTTACCTGCCTTCCACTTTGCTAGGCTCCGGGAGGTCGGAGCCCCTCTGGGGAGGGTGGAGATGGAGGGGTGTCCCAGCCCATCCTCACAGTCAGTAGCCCTGTGCTGGGCAGCCCTTCTTTGGGCTCTGATTGGTCAGCAGGTGGGAGCAGGAGGTCTCTCTTGCCATTTGAGTCTAGAGGGTGGGATGGAAGGGAGCAGATGGCATTTATCCCATAGGGCTCTTCTCTGGGCCAAAGGTCGAGCAGGGCAGAGGGGCAGGTCTCAGGACAGCTGCCCTCTAGGTGGAGGAAGATTTCTCACGGACCCTGGAGCCTCCGACTGGCCCCATGTGCACAGGTGCGCCTTCTTGGGCTCCACGTCTCTTTTTCCAGATCTTTATCTTTACATACCCATGTTTATGTATAATTTATAAAAGTCGAGTATTCTGGGAATATTTTTGGAAAGTGAATCTGGCCAGATTGCCTCCCTGCTTGATGGCTTCTCCAGCTGCTGGCAGTTTCAGGAAAATTGAGTTCCTGACCTCCACCTGTTCCAGGCCTCCATCCTGCCTCCTCCTTCATCTCTGGGATCCCACTGAGGCACAGCTGACAGCACAAGGGGGCCCTGTGGTGGCCTGCATGTGTGTCCTGGGGCCTGTTGTTAACACAGTACCACAAACTGGGGGCTTAAAACAACAGGAATTTATTGTCTCACAGTCTGGAGGCCAGAAGTCGAGATTGGGGTGTCAGCAGGGCTGGTTCCTTCTGGAGCCTCTGAGGGAGAATCTGTTCCGGGCCTTTCTCCTAAGCTTCTGGTGGCTGTAGTGTTCCTGGGCTTGTGGCCCCATCACTCCAGTCTCTGCCTCCATCGTCACACGGCCTCCTCTTCTGCTTCTTTAGGGACATTTGTCGTAGGATTTAGGGCCTACCCAGATAACCCAGGATCTTATCATGAGACCCTTAACTTAATCACATCTTCAAGGACCCTTTAGCCAAATAAGATCACATCTACAGGTTCCAGGTGGACCTATTTTGGGGGCCACCATTCAGCCCACTACAACAACCATGGTAGGGTGCAGATAGGAGCCTAGAGGGGCTGAGCGTCCAAGTGCACGCCCAGTGGATAGCACACAGCAGTCAATGGAGTGTGCATGCATGTGGGCAGGGCATTTAGCCAGCAGCAGGTGACTTAATTCTCGACTTGGTGCGTGGAACCTCTGCAGTGCCACCTCACGTCAGGGGCTTTGGGGCTGCTTTGTCACTCTGGTTCAAGCTGCCGGAGTCCCCTGCAGAACAGACGTGTCCTGAGGTGGGCTCCCAGCTTCAGTCACACCCTGAGAAAGACAGGAATCCAGATGGGGCGGGTGCGTCCATCACAGGGCTGCCTGTGCCCAGTGTCCCCTGGGCAGCTGTCTCCAACCTATCAGGAGGCACCCAGGTCTCATATCTGTCCTGAGCATCACAGGAAGCAGCCTGCAGCTTCTTCAGGGTCGTAGGAGACCATGGGGCTCTAGTGGGCTGAGGCTCCCCGTGTGGGTGGACAGGGAAAGGTCAGGCAGTGTGTCTGCAGCACCTGGGGGCGGGGGAACCTCAAGTAGGCTGGCCTGTCGCTGCCCGGAGTGGCCCTGACCTGGCAGGCTGGTGTGAGATCCTGGTGGACCCTGGGTGCTACAGACCATGGAGGCCAGAACACCTTCTGCCTGGCGTGTGGGCAGCCCCTGGCCAGATGGCCCAACTGGCCGTGGACATGAGTTGGGGCCAGCTCTGGCCACTGGGATTGTGTGGGCACAGGGAGGATCAGGGGGCAGGGGCCGTGCTCTGAGGGAGGGGACAGTGCAGGTGGGAGGAGAGGAACTGGGGTCCCCAAAGGAGGGACTTGTCGGCCTCCCAGGTTCTTCATCCCCAACAGAGAAACTGTAGAAATGAAAACCAGCCACAGCTACCGGCAGGGGGAACGCGAGCTCGCCTCAGCCTCTCCTCTCTCTGTGGCAGGACTCGTCCTTTGCTCTCAGTGCATGTTTTAACAGGATAAGTCACTTTCCTAAGTTTTGAGTTGAAAACCTTAAGCTCCCTGCTCTCTGCTTCCCACCAGGGTGACTCCTCCGGCCCAGCAGCGTTGGGGGTTGGGCGGTCTGGTTCCCGGCTCCCGAGGGCTCCTCTCGGTGGGACCCCTGGAAATGTTGCTCTGAGACTTCACCCAAGTGCAGCCCGTGTCTGGAGCACACCGCAGCGGCTGCAGCAGTGTTGTTCCCTAAGCTTGTTCCCTTCTCTAAATAAACTGAGATTGTCAGGTGAGCAGGAAGGAGGCCTGCTGGGGGCGGTTCTTAGGCTCTGGGGTGCCTTTCTGGGATGCTCTAGAAGTCCCTCCTGCCTCTTCCTTTCTTGGGCGGCAGTGGAGGGGAGACTTGGAAAGGAGATTTCCAAGCAGACTGTCCCGTTGACAGTCAAGGCCATGACTTTTCCTTTGCCTCTGGGATTTTTTTCCCGTAGGGTAACTGTGCTGGGGGTCGACATTATTAGGAGTGACCTTGAGGAGCTAATTGGGAAATTGATGTTTTGAGAACTTTTAATTTGGTTCTCCTGATGGGATCCATGTTTAATGTGGTTGTAATTGCTAGTTTTTATGTGTCTCGATGTCTTAAATTTATGCTCAGGCTTTGAGGAGAATTTCTGGGGAGTGGCCCTGTCAGATAAGTCAAGGAAGGCATGCATGGAGGCCGAGGGCTGCAAGAGCCGTGCGCTGGCAGGGAGTGGGAGGCAGTCGTGTCCTTCGTGGATCCTGTCCTGGCTGTGCCCGGGGGCACTGACCTCGGTCAGTGGCGGTCAGCTGAGACACAGGTGGCGGAGCTGTGTCCAGGCAGCAAGTGTCCGAGGGGCTCTTTCCTGTGGGCTTATCGGTTCTGCTGTCCCACAGCCTTCCTGTGAAGCCAGAACCCCCAATTCCATTCCTGGGCTGTTCTGAGGCTGAGGTGAGTGGGGGGGTCAGGTGACCCCCGATGCGACAGCCAGTCATAATGGACATTCACAGATCCATTCTTATTACAGCAGGTGTGGCAACTCCATCAGCCTGGGCCTGGGGTGCCACCACCCCCAAGAGGGAGTCTCTGGCCCCAGTGCTCATGCAGGCAGCCAGGAACCAGGCTTTGCTGTGTGCAGCCCTGAGTCCAGGGGTTCTTCTGAGCATGACAAGCTTACCCTGACCAGTACCCTGACGGATGCTCCCAAGGTCCTAGCAGACCCCTCCCCAGTGAGCCTTGGGCAGACCCAGGGGCCGGCAGAAGGGGGACATATGGGGGACAGATCCCAGGGGGACTGAACCCAAAGGAACAACTCAGGGGACAGAAGGGGGCGCTATAGGGGAAGAGAAGACCTGGGGGCTGAGGGGCAGACTGGGGAGGAGGCAAACACAGCAGGAGGACTGGGGGGAAAGACCTGGGGGCAGCCCTAGGGGCAGTGGGGGGTGTATGGGTGAAGTGGGGCACACAGGGGTTGACAGTGCCTGACAGGGCTGTGGGGAGAGCTCAGGAGGTGAGGCCAGCCCCTTCCTGCAAGGGCAGACCGATGTTTGGCTAATTCTTCATCCCAGCTCAGGCCTTCTTCCTGTTCCCTCAGAAGAGCCCTCACTCCTCCTTCATAAGCTTCCCCGGCCCCCAGTCTCCTGTGTCCTGTGTAGACACCCAGCCCTTCCTGGCTCTGTCCAGGAGATCCACAGAGGACCTGCTGACGGCCTCAGCTCTGCTGTGTCTGTCCCAGGACTCATGAGCTCCCCAGAGGCTTGGCCACCGCAGTTTCTGTTCAGACAAGACTGGACTTTGGGGGAGCTGCTTGGGAAGGTGAGATGGGACGGTCAGTGTGGGTCACTGCCATGCGCCTTGAAGGAACATGAATTCTAGGTAGGTTAACATTTTAACCTTATGGAAAGAAACCATAAAGACGCTAGAAGGGAGCATAGACAGATGCAGCTCTATCCCAGGGTAAAGAAGGCCTTTGGCAGTGTGGGGTAAGAGGCAGCAGCAGAAGTGAGATTTAACAACATAAGAAGGAAAACAAACATTTTCCCCGTGGCAGAAAACTACCACAACGTGAAAGGACAGGTGACAAAGAGGGGGAAGTATTGGCAACAATATAGCAGGCAAGTCATTCGCTTTAGTTCTGAATAAAAGCTACCTCACACCCAGAAGGATGGCTACTCTCAGAAAAACAGAAACAACAAGTGCTGCCGAGGATGTGGAGAAACTGGAACCCTGGACACTGTTGGTGGGAATGGAAAATGGTGCAGTCGCTGTGAAAAACAGTACGGAGGTTCCTCAAACAATAAAAATAGAATTACCATATGATCCAGCAATCCCACTTCTGGATATCTACCGAAAAGAATTGAAAGCAGAGTCTCAAGGAGATGTTTGTACACCCATGTTCATAGCAGCATTGTTCACTATAGCTAAACTGTGGAAGTAACCCAAGTATCCGTGGACAGAAGAACGGATAAGCAAAATGTGGTATATACATATAGTAGAATGTTATTCAGCCTTAAAAAGGAAGGAAATTCTGACTCATGGTATAACATGGATGAAACTTGAGGACATTATGCTGAGTGAAATGAGCCAGTCATAAAAAGACAAATACTGTATGATTCCCCTTACATGAGGTACTTAGAGTCATCAAATCCATAGAGACAGAAAGTATAATGGTGAGTGCCAAGGGCTGGGGGGAGCGGAGCATGGGGAGTTGTTGTTTAATGGGGACAGTTTCAGTTTTAATAAGATGAAGAGTTATAGGGATGGATGGTGGTGATGGCAGCATAAAAGTGTGAATGTATTTAATACCATTGAACTGTACACATAAAAATAGTTAAGATGGTAAATTTTATGTGTATGTTAACACAATAAAATGCATACTGAACGATGAAAAAAACCCACAAAAAATCACTTAGAGAATTGCTCCAGGGACATATGGACAAAGGACACAGCATCCATTAGGGTTAGGGTCAGTGGCATGTGATGGAAAACTAAAACGTAGCCCAGGGGGGCAGTTGGGCAGATGTGGTCCCCATGGTGGACCCCGGGTTCTGCCATCCTCAGTCTGTGGCTTACATTTCCTGATCCATGGTGACTACTGAGGACCAGCCATCATGTCTGCATTGCAGCCAACAGGAAGGAGGAGAGCAGAAGGCAGGCTTACTCCCCCTGCTTATAACCCATCGGATAGAACCTAAATCTCAAGGCCACGTCTAGCTGCAAGGGAGATTGGGAAATGTCATTTTTACTCCAGGGAACCATGTGAGTCACTGAAATTGGAGTGCTTTGCTCCAGTGGGAAGAAGAATGGGAGAATGGTTATGGGGTCAAGTATAGCCTCTATCATAGATTATGGGGTCAAGTATGGCCTCTATTATAGACACAAACAGGCAGTTAGTAAAGGGAAAAAAAAGACCAATAAACAAATGAAGAGCACATTCAATGTCACCAACAGTCAGATGGTTATGGAAGCAAGACCCCATTTTTCACCTGTCGGTGACTGTGGGTCCTGAGCCCATGTCCTCAGATACATGCCTGGCCCTTCCCCGACTCGGCTCTGCATCTGGGTGGGGGGTGCTGACCCTCACCGACTGTTTCCCAGGCCCCCAAATTGGTGGGCTTCCAGCTGGGATCAGCCAATGGGAGGCACTGGTGGGAGACTGGGGCTGGTAGAAAGGGAGGGGCCAGGGTGTTTCTCCTCTCTGTCGGGGCATCGTGTCCAGCAGGGTCCTGCCTGCCGTGGTTCCAGCTCCCTCCCTGGGTTCTTCTAGTAATGCCACCTCCTGCCTCTGTCCCTCCAGTCTGGGGTGGCAGCAGCTTCCTGCTGATGCTAATGCCACTGACTTCTCAGCTCCTTTGGTGCTCGTGTCACCAATTCCCTGCATCAGACCCCCTCTGATTTAGGTTCTCATCGAGATTTCTGTTTTCTGATGGGACCTGCCTGACTCAGGGCTAACATGAGGGGCTGCCTAGGTGTGGAGAGATGGGCTCTGTTCAGCCCTGTCACTGTGGAGCCTGTGGGAACCCAAAATATGGCAGTCTGTAATAAAAGACAAGAGTGCCTCCACTTATCTTGTAATTCCACTCCTAGGAATTTATTCCAGGAAGTAATTGTGCAGGTATGGAAGGACAGGTATGAGGGAGTTCAGTGCAGTTCTGCTCATAATGGCAAGGCACGGCGTGACCTTGCCTTTGAAAGCTACATTGGTGGTGAGGTTGAACAGTAAATTATGCTGCTGTGTAGTGAGAACTCTGCAGCCCTAGTGTGTGTGCCATGCAGAGAGCTGGTGAAAAATGGAATGTGAAGTACAGTTCAATTTTTATTAAAAATACATACATACTAAAATGCTGGAAAATGGTTCAGCAGGGTGTGCCTCACAGTGCTACCATTGTGTTCTCTGGTGGCAATGATTATGGATAATTCTTTGAAGACAATTTTATACCAATCATATATTACTTCTATATATGAAAATTAGAAAAATAATGGAAGGATTTTAGGCATTTCTCATTCCCTATCTGCCTTCCTCAGAACCAGTCGGGGGTGTTTTATCCACTGTGGCAAAGTCAGGTTCCCCCAGAGGAAGGCTGGCTCTGCTGTCCCGTGGTGTCCACCTGTGGGTGGCGATGCTCAGGGGTCTGGGCTCAATCCCAACCCACGGTGGGAGGTGACAGGCAGTTCTCTGCAGGGACCTGTAAAGGTGGCTGCCTTCTTAGGGTGGGGATTGCCCTTCTCTGCTTCTTGTCCCAGCCCATGTCCTCGCTGCCAGCTGCCCCATCGAGGCCAAGGTCATCAGTTTGCTCCTGGATGGGCTCTGTGTCTTCCCAGAGCCACTGGCTGGGCGGGGCAGCAGCCCCAGCAGGTGTCCCCAGGAGCCTCTGCAGATGGGATGAGGGGCATCCGTGGGTCCCCGTTGGGCCGGATCCTGGGGAGGGCCGGCCAGCCAGGTTTGCCTGGAGGATTTATGCAGGGCTCTGAAGGCTGGGCCTGTCAGTTTTCTCAGTGTGTTCCACCCACTGGGTGCAGGCAGGATTGTTGTGTTTATAATAATCCTGTAACATCAGGACAGTTCCCCCAGGCAGTCAGGGGTTCCAGGGCCAGATCCTGTCCCGATCACATTTGGAAAGCCAGGCTGCTATTGGCTCCTGGTGCAGAGTGGGTTAAGACGGTAGGGTCTCACCCTTACACAACTCCAGGCGAATGAGAGGCTCAGGGTCTCTGCCTCCTTGGCCTCTGCTGAATTTAAAAAATTTTTTCTAAATTTAATTCAGTCATTTGTTCACAAATCTTGATTTCTCCACGTTCCCCCTGCGGCCCTCTCAGGTTTGGGCTGTTTCCTCCCACACCGGCCGTCCCGTCGGGCCTGAGGCTGGCTGTGTCCTGCTCCTGGCCCCCCAAGGAGCTGCCCGGTCTCTGCTCCCTGCTCCATTCCCCTCCTCCCCTTCTTGCTGGAATCCACCCCTAACCTCACACTGCATTTGTCATGGTCATGGTGACATGCGTGCCCCACCAGTGGTCAGCCTCAGACCTCTGGGAAACCAAGGAGTCGGGTGACCCTGAATGGTGGTGTTCACTCTTTTGGTGGTGCGGTCATTTGCATCTGACCCTTCTCAGATAGCTCTTAATCTGTAGGGTCCTTAAGCTCTCAAACACACTTTTCTACAAAACCAGCTTCCTCTTCCCTGATAAAGAGAATTCTTTCCAGAAAGTTCCTTCCTTTTGCAGTGTAGCCTGGGCTCCTCAGAGTGTCTCTGAGGACCTGTGGGAAGGGGGCTCTGTGCAGCTGACTTGTTTACCAGTCCTGGCGGCCTCTCTGCCTGCTGTGTCCTCCACTCCCATTGCCCCTCTCAGAAACTGCTCTGCCTGAGTGGGGCATGCAGGCAAGAGCCCCCCACCCCAATGCGTTTCTGTTCCAGACACAGGAGGAGTAGGAACAGAGAATCCTGGTCTCTGGTGAAATGTTCTGGATTCAGATGCTGAGAGGGACAGTGAGGGATGACTTTTCGTGTGACGACCTCATCTTGTCCTTTCCCAGTATGGAAGAAGTATTGGTTCCTGTGGGACAGTCCTGAGAGAGCCAACCGTCCATAACACGCCGTGAAGCTGCTACGAAGCCCGTGCAGGCTCCAAGCTCAGAGAGAGGCTCCAGGCCTTGTCTGTCTATCAGTGTCTCTTAGAGACAGAATGTTCCAGATCTGCAGAGAGCTTGCTGCTGCCCTCCAGTTGTGGCCAGGAGGTGGGGGGAGTATCTCACTCAGTGGAGTCTGTGTCGTGAAAGGCACATGATGCTTGATACAATAAGATAAAGGCATTTTAACAAAAGATAACGTGTTAGCGAAGGTGAGTTGCAGTCGGCAGTCTTTGGGTTCCCCAACCAGTTCTGGGTATCAAGATACACACGGTGCCTCTAAGGGAAGGTGACCACGGACCGTCCTGCTCCTTCCGGGGATCCTCAGGTTCTACTTCCCTGGGTGACCGAGGAAGTGGAGGAGTCTAACAATGAGCAGCAAATCTTTCTTCAAACCACGGTTTCCACGTCTCTGATTTTGTTGAAACTGAAGAAGGACTTGATCGAACTGCAGCTGACATGCCATCAAAATGATTCTGACCTTGAGGTGATTCTTGACCTGTGACGGGAAAGCTGTTCACAGAACCGAGAGACGGTCTTCCAGCACCCCCGTCCCACTGACTCCGGTGTGAGAACAGGTTTCCTGGGCTCACGTAAGGTCGGAAGTAGGAACAGCCTTGCAGCTGAAGCCAGTCTGCCGTGGCAACCAGTGACTTACCCGTAGAGACGTCAATTAGTCGGAAACCCCCAGGTGACCCTGTCCCATAAGAATGCGTTTCTGATAGAACTTTCCTGTGAAATGGTTGCTTACCGAGATTTGTCACGTTTGTGTTGTCTTGCTCAATTGTGTGCAATACTTATTACGGTGATGACTCAATCTAGAAGAAAATTTTAACTCTCAGGGCTTCACAGTCACAGGAAATTTTTCTAAAACTTTAACATTCTGTTTATATATTGACTGTTGCAGACGTGTTTGATAGGTGATCGATAAAAGACTTTGAAGCATAAAAATATATTCCATAAGGATAATGCTACACATGGGAAGTGGATGGCAATGTGAATTCGAGAAGGCCTTGGAGCTTGGACGCGCTCTGTCTGCTCGCAAAGTGCTCTCATGTTTGTTGGCGAGGGGCAGTCAAGTCAGGGGGCTATTTGGAGTCCAGGAGTGACAGGATGATTGTTTTGCTAAAAGTCAACAATTATAATGAGCTGGCAATCCCAGCCTCTGTCATTTTGTAAACTTTAGCTGAGCATTTTAGCTGTCAGCTTGGTTTTTCCTGATTGTTGTCATCAGGGGACAGCTCTACACCTGAGGGCTGAGAATCCGTGCAGGGTCCAGCCCTCCTCCCCAATCTGGACAGAACCAGGGGTTCTGAGGTTTCCTATTTTTGTAGGTGAGGAAACTGTAAGTCCCACTCTGTAAGTCCCACCATGGCTGTTCTTTGATCTTGGAGGGCCCTGCCTCTCCCAGGAAAAGTCTCCCCTTCACACAACCACCCGTTCTCTGGCATAGGTTCTGCAGCAGGACTGTGCATTTTTGGGTCTCAGCCACCGTAAGATGCTCTCTGTCCATGTGACCAGCCCTCGTCCAGCCCCGTCCTTGTGGGACGGCAGGCAGGCCTAGCCACGCAAGCCAGGCAGGCGGGGCCCCTCGGGTTCCAGGGTGACCATCTGCCACCGTGGGCACCTTCCCAGTGGCTCACCAGGACATCCTGGAGCAGATAACCAGGTGCAGACCTGCCCTGTGGAGAGAGAGCCCTCTGCTCAGAGCCCTAGCACCAGCTCCTGGCTTGCAACTGTGTGGGAGTTAGGGTGGTGTAGGGAGGGGCAGGTGAACCCTGCCGTCTGACTTGGCTTCAGCCGGCCTCTCCTCTTTCTTTTGGAATAGCCAAGATCTATGGCACACCTTGGGGAAGAAAGCGCTGAGTATAGCATCTTCAACTCTGAAAGAGGCAGTGGTTTGGCTGCCCGGGCAGCAGGCAGGTTGAACGAGGGGACGGAGTGGGTGCAGAGGCAGCTGTGGGAGCTGTGGTGGGTGTTGGTGGATTTGCTCATTCGGTAAATGTTTATCCCCAGCTTGGGGATAGAATGAGGAGCATATGGACATGGTCCCTACCTTCTCGGACCTTGCAGTCGACTGGGCATAAAACAACGGTCAGTTGCACAAATCAACGTACACGTCAACCCAGGAAAGCAGCACAAGGGAACGTGCACAGCGCTTCCTGAGGACATATCCTGGGGTCCCCCAGTGCGGGAGTTTGGGGGGGCCTCCCTAAGATAGACGCAGTGTCTCAGGGGAGTCCAGGGGAAGAGAACAGAGGAGAACGAATGGTGGGGAAGCAATATTTGAAGAAATAATAGCTGAGCATCTCCCAGAATTGAAGAAAGATGAGAGTCCTCAGAGGGAAGTAGATTCTGAGTTCTGAGTGGGATAAATAAAAATAAATCTGCACGAGACACCATGTGGTAAAACTGCAGAACATTGAGGTGAAGAGAAAATCCTAAAAGTTAACAGAGAAAAGACAGTGTAACCAGAAAGAAGTGGAAAGTCTGGTGGATTTCTCTCAATGACCCGCAGTGCCACAGACAAAGGAGGAACGGGCCATGGTGCAGAGAGAAAGCGCCTGCAGCCCCGACTCTATACCCAATGGATGCCTAGCGCAGGGCGGGCAAAAGAAGACATTTCTCAGCAAACAGAGAATAAGACTTTTCACCATCTGTGAATCCTCATTATAAGATTCATTGCTATCGGATGTCTGTCACAAGAAGAAAAGGGAACACAAAGGGAAGACGGTGGGATAGAAGAAACAGCAGTGAGGATGGAAATTGGTAACATGTCGACAAGTGTAATTAGGTACTGATGGTTTAAGAAGTTGTGCGTCTAGAGAAGAGGGCCAAGTGCGACTCGAGGGCAGTGCCGTGTGATAGAAAGACGACGCGAGCCCCAGCGCAAGCATGTGTGCCATTTAAATTCTCTGGGGGCCACATTAAAAAAAAAGTAAAGGGGCTGACCCGGTGGCGGAAGCGGTTGGGTACGTGCGCTCCGCTGCAGGGGCCCGGAGTTCGCCAGTTCGGATTCCGGGCACGCACCGATGCACTGCTTAGCAAACCATGCTGTGGCGGTGTCCCATATAAAGTGGAAGAAGGTGGGCACAGATGTTAGCCCAGGGCCAGTCTTCCTCAGCAAAAAAAAGAGGATTGGCAGATGTTAGCACAGGGCTGATCTCACAAAAAAAAAAGTAAAAAGAAACAGGTGAGATTAATTTAATAATATATTTTATTTAACCAAATAGATTTAAAATATTATGATTTCGACATGTAATCAATGTACACACTCAGATCTTGTACATTCATAAGGAAGTCTTTGAAATCGGTGTTTTCCACATTGATGGCACCTCTCACTTCCACTGGCCCGTTTCAGGTACTCGCTAGCCCCTTGTGGCAGTGGCTGCCGCTGTGGATGTTGGGGACCTGGACGGCAGGATCAGAGGGAGGAGTCCAGGCTGTCCTTGGGGTGCTCTTGTGCTTGGGGTTGTGCTGTCCTCGGCCTGTGACAGCAGGTGATGGCGGCACAGCCCTGTGCCCGAGGGCTCACACTGTGTAACTTATACCTCATCTTGTTCCCTGGAAGATTGGAAGGCTCAGTATTGGGGTGGCTGCCCTTGCCCAGCGTGAGGTGGAGTCTCACCCCACAGGGTGGGTTTGTTCCATAGGGCCATCAAGTCATGACTTCATCTGGGTTCAGAGGGTGGGGCATTTGCTCTCCAGTTTGGGGAGAGCTGGGTGGGTCTCTGTGGCAGGTGGCCCTGGGGCGCTTCCTTGAGGTCAGCCAGGGTGACCGACCCGGGTGATTTGGGCCCTGTTGGATCTTAACCCCCCATTTGATGCAAAGTTGCTTGAAATGAGTAGGAATGACTTAATTGTAACATTTTCCTGTAAAATGAGTGCTTGGGATAAGAAGAGAAAGCCCCCTTCCTCGAGGCTTTGGAAGAGCCACGGCCCCCCCCCCCCCACAGTTTGCCACAACGGCGACAGTGAGGGCAAGGGGCCGCGTGCCAGGGCTCTGGGCGAGGGTGGCAGGGCCTGTAGAGGCGACCTGCCGGCGGGCGGATGGCTCGTGGCAGACACTTTCAGAGCTTCACGTTGGTTACGTCTAAACTAATTTCCAAGTCACTTGAATTAGCATCGTCATAAACAATAGAGGAAGACAAAGACTTGCAAGGAGAATTCTGTTCTGGAAGTTCAGGATCTTCTGTGGGAGGAGTTGGGCCCTCTCCTCATCCACCCTCTGTCTGAGAGCCTCTCCTGCTCAGCAGACGCTTCCGAGCCCTAGCCAGGCTGTGGGCCAGCGCCCCGAGTGTTTAATGACATGGCTGTCTGCTCAGCGGGGCCCGCGGCCTGTGAGGTGAGAGCAGAGCTCCTGAGAACTGTAGAGAAGGGGGGCCCGTACCTGCCCAGATGTGAGTGCAGCTGCTGGGTCTGTCGTCTGGGTCCATGTGGACAAAGTTTAAATTTTACTTTTGTTTCATAGATACTTCGGGAATCTTTCCCTATGAACACACAAAGACCTACTTAAAAACATAGATTTCTGACTGACGTCTCTCTTTGTTTTAACAGCTCTCAGCTTCTGAAAAATTAGTTGAAGTTTTTTTTTTTGAGAGGTCTTTGCATTAGTTCTGGTTCTTTCTGTGTAACTGCATTCCGGTTTTCCCTGCGGGTTTTTTCAGATTGGAGGGGCTGACCCTATGAACAAGACAGGCTGCATGTGACTGTGCAGATATCATAATTTTAGGGTAAAAACATTACCTTTTGCTGTTCCGAGTAAGGTGTTCTTGAGGACCTGTGGGCAGGAGGGGGCCCACTGCGGTGGTGTTAGAGTCGTCTTAAGCTGTTAGGATGAATTGAAAACATCAGTGTTATGAGGGATCCTATGAGGAATGTGAAATTCTGATGTATGAGAGTGTGTCTCCTGCTGCGGGTTTGAGAACCTCTGCTCGGGGGCCTGGGGTGATAAGAATTGTGTTCCCAGATTCACACCGGCAGAGACCGAGAGGTTAGCAGTGCTTCAGCTCAGGGAGATGTTTATTTTCCTCTTTATGGTTTTCAGAATTTCTATTATTTAAAAATAATTAAAGTGATTTAATATACTCTATCAAGGCATGGCCATTCTTTAAGAAGTTTCCCTGCACTGTGATCTGGTCCTCAAGCCTCCCTCTCTTGACGTAAGACTGAGAGGGCAGCACTGGCCGGCATCTCTGTCCCCAGGCAACCACTGACCTGCTTTCTGCCGTTAGGTATAGTTTGCGTTCTCCAGACACTTGCCGTCTGCCTCCAGGATGGCCTGGCACTTGGGGTCTGCCCTGCCTGGGGCCCGCTTCAGCCCAAGCCTTCAGGAGTCAGCCCGTGACAGGCAGGCAGGAGCCTGTTTGCAGGAGCTGCCCAGGCTCCCCACCCCTCCCTGCCTGTGTTCACAGGGCAGTGGCAGGGCTGGCACCCGTCACCTCCAGCAAGATGGGGTGGGCGCACAGGGGTCCAGTGTGGGGGCCCACGGGGTGTTCAGCCTTTGGTACCGTTGTGGGACTTCATGAGAAGAGTTTGATTATTTGCCCATTGTTGTTGAAGGGGGTCTTTTTATTATTTGTTTATTTCTTGCGCTGACTTGAGAATCTGCATCTGAAGTATTTTTCCCGAGATCCTTTCCTGGTTTTTGCTGAGCGGGCACCCATTTGGTTCTCTTCTGCCATATGTCGAGCTTCCAGAACATCCATCTATATTTTTCCTCTAAAAATGCATGAAAACCTAGTATAGGCTCTTGCTGGACTACTTTGCAAATGATCTTCATCCTCTGCCAAAACAGCACGTTGGTGAGAGCAGGTGTTCTCACGGGACAGCTATTTTTAAGGAACGATGGAATCGTCCTAATTTTCTTTCTGATCTGTGCCTTTAATGATGGGCAACATGTAAGTCAAGTGCTTTTCAGTTTTTTTGCATCATTTGATCAAGTGAACAATAACCACATACAAAAGAACAAGCCAAGGGAGCAGGTAGGGGCGACTGAGCAAATGAATCCGTGTGGCCCCGCCTCTCCCCTGGGACAGCCTGAAGGCCAGGAGCTTGCTGGACCTGCGTGTCCAGGGGCCACTCCGTGTTCCCGAGGCTCCTCTGCCCTCTCCCTGCTGTCACCCCATTCCCTGCCCCCTTTCTTCCCCACTGGACACCCCAGACCAAATCCCCCCCCATCTCCCCGGCTCCAAGTCTCCCCACTTCTCCTGTAAGGAGTGGGGTCTGAAACTTAACAGGTTTGAGCAACGAGAAGAGCCAGACTCAGAAGCTGGGCTGCAAACACCTTCGTCCGTGTTCCACGGCAAGACCCTGGTCCTCTTTCTTGTGGAGCACTTTGGTGGATAGTGGGCACTGTGTCCTCTTGGTGGAACCACCTGGAACTCTGCATCACACGGAAAGACTGGACATAGAAACACCTGCCATGCAGGGACACGGGCCAGGGGCAGCTGCGCGTCCTGCTCCCGTGGGGCCGTCAGAGGGAGGCCATCAGAATGAGGGCGTGGGCAGGGAGGAAGGGACTGCTGTGGAGGGATGTGCCTGTGACCCAGCGCGGGGGGCAGGTGCTGCACAGGGTCCTACAGCAGTGCCGCCACGTTGAACAGAACGTGGCTTAGCGGTTAAGTGCATGCGCTCCGCTGCTGGCGGCCGGCTTTTCCGGCCATGCTGAGGCCGCGTCCCGCATACAGCAACTAGAAGGATGTGCAATGACATACAACTATTTACTGGGGCTTTGGGGGAAAAATAAATAAATAAATAAAATTATAAAAAAAAAAAAAAAAAGAATGCAGGATGGAGATAGTATCCTCCCTTCTGGGTGAGTCGTTCACTTTGGTTCCATCCCTGCTTCTCACAGGCAGGTTCTGGGCTCTAGGCCATCAGGATTCAGGTCGGGGCTGCCTGTGACCTGCCTGTGCTTCCCTGGCAGTGATGGAAGATTTGTCAAAAGAGATGGCTGTTCTTGGAGTCACCAGGAGGCCTGTAGGGAATTTCGTGGCACCCAAGTGTGACCCAAGGCATGTGAGCCCGGGCCACCCCTCTTTCTGGGCTGGGGCAGCCAGGCAAGCTCTGCAGGACCCAGAACTGTGGTCATTTTCACCTTTGTGTGTCCAGTAGGGCCTTGGGCCGAGCTGCTGCTCAGGGCAAGTTCACAGGATAAATGGACTGAAGTTGGAAAATGAAGAAGGATTTCTCAGTCCCCCCAAAACAACCAGGACAAGGCCATCCCCCCTCCTCCCCACTTGTGCCATGGTGCATCCGGATAATTGGGGTGGGGTGGGGGGAGGGCGTATTCCCTCCTCGTGGCTGCTGTAACCAAGTGCCGCAGAGTAGGTGGTTTACAACAGCAGACGTTTATTCTTTCACAGTTCAGGAGACCAGAAGTCTGAAATCAAGGTGTCGGCAGGGTTGGTTTCTTCTGGAGGCTCTGAGAGAGAGTCTCGTCTTTGTCTCTTCCAGATTCTGGGGGCTCTAGGCATTCCTTGGCTTGTAGATGCACCATTCCCGTCGCTGCCTCTTCTTCCCGTTGCCTTCTCCCTGTGTTCCACGTCCTTCTCTTACAAGGACACTTGTCATTGGATGTAGGGCCCATGGATAATCCAGGATGGTCTCATCTCAAGGTCCTTACTTTCCTTCTATATGCAAAGACCCTTTTTCCAAAAAAAGTCACATTCACAGGTTCCTACTAGACTTTGGGGTGCCACCTATCCAACACACTACAGGTGGGCAGGGAACATTTCTGGGGTCCCAGGGCAGGTGATGGGGGCATGTTTGCCTTGTCCTAGAACTCTCTCTCTCTCTCTTTTTTTTTTTGGTGAGGAAGATTGACCTTGAGCTAACATGTGTTGCCAGCCCTCCTCTTTTTGCTTGTGGAAGGTTATCCCTGAGCTAACATCTGTGCCAATCTTCCTTTATTTTGTATGTGGGACACTGCCACAAATGGCCTGATGAGCAGTGTGTAGGTCCACGCCTGGGATCCGAACCTGCGAACCCCGGGCCGCGGAAGCAGAGCGTGCGAACTTAACCTGGGCTGGCTCTCAGGACTGTCTTTATGGCAAGTCAGGTCCTAATCACAACAAAGGTGCTGCATTGCCCAGTCCACACCCACCCATGGCTTTGGTGAGGTAGTTTGGCTGTGGCCGAGGGGACCCTTGTCCCACCAGACAGAAGGCCCAGTCTAGACTGCACATTTCTGTGGCTGTGGGAAGGCAGATCTGATCAGACCAGAGAGCATGGCGACTTCAGCACCCTTGACTCACGTGCAGAAAGAATGGTTACTGAGGAAAGTTAACAGGAACAAAGACTCACAATTGGCTGACAAGCACATGAAAGGATGCTCAGCATCAGTTGTCAAGGAAATGCAAATCAGAGTGAGAGAGCACTTCACACCCACCTGGATGGCTGGAATCAAAAAGTCAGATAGGGGCCGCCTGGTGGCACAGTGGTTAAGTGCTCGAGCTCCGCTGCGGCAGCCCGGGGTTCACAGGTTCGGATCCCGGGCACGCACCGACGCACCACTTGTTAAGCCATGCTGGGGCGGCGTCCCATATAAAGTAGAGGAAGATGGGCACAGATGTTAGCCCAGGGCCAGTCTTCCTCAAGAAAAAAGGGGAGTATTGGCATCGGATGTTAGCTCAGGGCTAGTCCTCCTCACACACAAAAAAAAAAGTCAGATAATAGCAAGTGCTGGCAAGGGCATGGGGAGATCAGAACTCTCACACACTGCTGTAAAATGACTGCTAAATGGTGCAGCCGCTTTGGAAAACAACCTGGCAGTTCCCCCGAAAGTTAAACACAGAGTTACCGTATGACCCAGGAATTCCACTTCTAGGTATATGCCCAAGAGAACTGAAACCATGTCCACACAAAAACTTGTTCACAGCAGCTTTATTCATAATAGTCTGGAGGTGGAAACAACCCAAATGTCTATCAACTGAGGAATGGATAGACAAAATGTCATATATCCACAGAGTGGAATATTATTTGTTGTCAAAAAGGAATGAAGTACTGACACATGCTACAACATGGATTAACCTTGGCAACATGCTAAGTGAAAGAAGCCAGATACAAAAGGTCACATCTGGTATGGCTCTATTTACATGAAATGTAAATGCCAGAAGAGGCAGATCCATAGAGACAGTAGATTAGGGGCTAGTGGAGGCATGACTGGTGATGGGTGTGAGGTTTCTTTTTGGGGTGATGAAAATGTTCTAAAATTAGATCATGGTGATGGTTGCACAACTCTGTGAATATATTAAAACCCCTGAATTGCATACTTTAACCGGGAGAATGTTATGGGATGTGAGTTATATCTCAATAAAACTGTTTTTAAAAGCCAAGATTATACTCTTTTGGGAAGGGTGGCTGGGCTCCTCATCCAGCCTGTTGGAGCTGCCTGTCCACAGACCTTCCTGGAGCAACACCCACCCGTGTGGCCCTGGGTGAGGTGTGGTGAGAGTCTGGGTTGGAGGTGGCAGCAACCACCTGGGTTTCTAAGTTCTTGGGTCCCTCAAGGGGGAGTGGTCCAGAACTGCGTGTTAATACCACCTGCTCAGCCAGGGAGGCCTCCCTCAGTGCTGGCTTCCAGTGATGCCCATCTCTTGGGTCCTCCCAGGGGGATACCCCTTGGAATTCCATGTTCTTCCCCAAGCAGCATGTTCCTAGAACCCAGGTGAGGCTGGCCCAGGATCAGGGCCCCTTGCAGGGGTGGGGCTGGCCTCTCCCAATCCACTGCATCGCAGCCCGGTGGGGCTGATGTGCCCAGGTGTGGGGGACACCCATGGGCTCCAGGCCTGAGCCAGCAAAACAGAGATCAGGGTAGCCCAGCCTGCTGTTGCCCCCCACCTGCCCTAATCCGCTTGGCCCAGAACCTGGGACCTCCATTTGGGCCTTTTAATTGCTCCTCTGATTAAACAAACAGGCTCAGTCCACGTGAGTTCTGATTAGTAAGTCACTTGCAATCCTTTTTGAAGGAGAGGAGTAATAATTCGTAGATAAGCCATTTAAATTTCCACATCCCACGAGCAGATTTCGGCTGTCCTAGAAGCTGAGAAGATGGCAACCCCCCCGGCTGTTTCCTGGGCTGCTGTCAGCCAGGCAGGGCTGAGCCCAGGACTTTGTCCCTGCAATGGGGGCGTGGGAGGGTGGTACCCCGAAGGCCTGGGGCCCCTGAGACAGTGTCCCAGTGCGGGAACAGAATTGATTGGCATCCTGGCAAGTTTACTGTTTAATAGTCAGTTTTAAAAATAAAATGCATTTTAAAGAACCTTTAAAACCTTTTGAAGTTCAAAAATGAGATCTCCTGCCTTTTAAAAGCCCAACGTCAGGTATGGTTTGTTCCATTTGGTGACGCAGTACACACTTCCCTCTCGAGATCTGTCACCACCCCGTGTTCCTTTCCTCTGCAGTAATGGAAGAGCTTCTTTATGACCCACTGCAGCTGCTGCGGTTCAATTTCCTGCAATCAGTGTTCTTGGCATGCCATCTTTATATACAGTACTTGATTGGGAGTTTTTTTTTTTTTTTTAAAGATTTTATTTATTCATTTTTTCCCCCCAAAGCCCCAGTAGATAGTTGTATGTCATAGGTTCACATCCTTCTAGTTGCTGTACGTGGGACCCGGCCTCGGGTTGGACGGAGAAGTGGTGCCCCGGGGCGCGCCGGGGATCCGAACCCGGGCCGCCAGCATCAGAGCGTGCGCACTTAACCGCCAAGCCACGGAGCCGGCCCAAATTGGGAGTTTTATTTGAGAATTCATTTCCCTTTTGAAACCCTTTGCTAGATGCTCAATTATCTACAGGCATTGTGTCTGGTTTGGCTGGCAGAACAAATACCGCAGCCAAGGCCACCCTTGTCGCCTGGGGTGTTGTAGAGCCCTGTGCCCAGCTGCTCCCCCTGGAAGAAGGGTGTCCCAGCCCAACAGGGACACCTCATCCTCACTGGGCCAGCCCACCCTCGTCCCAAGGCCAGAGGGCTGTTTCTTAGGAGCGTCTGCCCCGTGGTGGGGTCTGTCTCCAGATGAGACTGGACCGAGGTTACAAAGGGGCCCCTCTCCATACCCCAAGGTGCAGGGCTTCTGGTTGCACAGAATGGGACCCTCTGCGGTTGGAGGGTTTTCTCCTCAGCCACTGCTCAGCTGCCCCCCAGAGGGCCAGCAGTGAGGAAGCTGCCCCCGCTGAGCTGGCTGTGGTTCTACCTCGAATGAGACAAACCCTGCTGGGAGCCGGAGCACTGCGTGGCGAGACAGCAGGTACAGGGACTGGTCTAGGGGGTGTCTAGACTGATCCTAAGATCTACAGCGTCTCAGGGCATGAATTTAGCAGATCACCTGGGAAGCTGCAGAGGCCTGGGCTTGCCTTAGGGAGGGTGGTGTCAGCTTTGCATAAGCAGGTTCTTATAAAACATCATTTTGGATAACACTGGTTAGGGCAATAAAAGTATTGTAAACAAAGATTTAGTGAGGTTCAAAATCCATCTCAGAATTTAAATGTGAATCTCTTAGGTGTGGGTAAGACTTCAGGACTACTTTTTGTTGGAATAACTGGACCCTAGATTTAATTACACATTGCGTTCTGCCCTCTCCGACCCCGGCCCCCATCCAAAATCTTTTTAGGAGGATGTGGCTGCCTCCTTTGTGGGTGTCGGCATTCAGCCCTGGGACCCTTCCTTCCGTTGATGTGTTGGGGAGCTATGCCAGGGCCATCTTTGTTCACTGTGAGGCTGGGTTGGGTTAATTTGCTTACCATGGTTTCCTCCTAGTGCGAGTCACATGGTGTTTGTCTTTTGCCTTGCCCGGCTAAGGAGGAGGTGCCCTGTCACTACCAGAAGGGGTCGCTTGCTCTGTCATAGGCACCCCTCCCGTGGAGTAGAGGGGAGCACTGCGACCCTGTGTCTGGACCACAGGGGCCTGCGAACAAACATGTGTGCCACTATTCCTTCCAGAATTCATTCTGCAGCTGGCTCAGTGGAGGTCTTCTGAAATCAGAAGTGACTCTCCAATCTTGTTGACCCAGAGTCCAGCCGAGGCTCCCAGTTGGAGGGCTTGAGGAGGGCTGGCCCCTTGGACCACCAGGAACCAAGCCCAGCCAGCCTGCGCTCTGCCCTCTTTGAGCCAAAGTAGGGAGAGCCGCTTCACATGGGCCATGGCCAACTCTGAGGGGTCAGTCATTAGGGGAGGGAGCAGGGATGGGCCTGCTATGGGTCCCAGGCAGCGACCAGAGGGTGTTTCTGCAGGTGGGAGGTTGTCGGGCCCAGACCCCTGAGTGAGGCTGGAAGGCGGTGGGTCACACGACACTGCATGGCAGAGAGGCTCTGCTCCTGCAGGCAGATACCGGGGTGTGAGTGCACACGTGGACACACGCGTGTGTGAACGTGCCCCGGAGGGGGTGAGTTGTTCAGTGCCCCCCTGCAAGTCTGAGTGAGCAAGCCCCGGGCGTCCTTGCCCTCCTGCGTTTCTCTAGCTGCCCGTCGCTGGCCTCTCGTCAGTCCCACGTTGCTCCTTCGTGGACCCCACGGACCTCCCGGTCTTGACGGCGGTCGCCCTGAGGCCTTCGCTCGTTGTGCTCTCCCAGCTGACCCTTCCGGCCCTGCCCTGGGACATATGGGGCCCCCTGCCTTAGGGCACCGGCCTCTTCCTCCACCCCGCGACGCCGCCGGCAGCCCGCGCCGGTCCCAAAGGCTGCTCCTCCAGGCTCACCTGGACACCTCTCCCTGCGCCTCGCCCTTCGCCCTCAGTACCCAGCTCCCAGTCCCTCAGTACCCCACCCTGCACCCCGCCCCCTGTTTCCCAGTGCCCCGCCCTGCGCACTGCCCCTCAGTGCCCTGCTCTGTGCTCTACACTCAGTGGGGTTCTCTGTGCTCCGCCCCCTGCGCCCCCAGTGCCCTGCGCTCCACCCTGCCCCCCCCCCCCGCCCTCTTGGGCGCTGCCTTCCGCCTGACATCCGGAGAGGGCTTGGGCGGGACACAGGGGCCTTGGGCGGGCGGCCCACGTGGTGAGTGCGCCCGAGCTGGGTCTGGCCAGCCCAGTGGCTGCGCCTGTCCCCGACCTGGGGCTCCTGAGTCCGAGACCTGGGGGGCAGGTGCGGTGAAGATGTCGCTCCGCTCTCACTGTCGGTCCACGTTGCCTCCTGGGGGTTGAGGTTCCCCACGTGGCTCTGTCTGCAGGACGTCAGGGCGGGGTCAGTCGCATTCTGGGGACAGTGCAATGGCCTGGAGACTGCGGGCCACTTCGGTGGTGATGGGGTGATGCCATCAAGAATGACGTTATGACTTAGCTTCTTATTTCTTACTTATTGACAACTGCTTCCACCACCATCGTTTTTATTTACAGTGATGATTGCGCTAGGTACAGACTCTCCAGTGTCCCTGTATCCCTGGCAGCATGCCGGCTACTCTGTACACCTTAAGCCAGCATGGGATAAGTGACTTGCCCAGGGTCACCACCCAGGAAGTGATGGAGCTGGATTTGAACTGGAGCCCCATTGTGGACCCACGTCTGGCACAGATCCCGTAAATTCTGTGCCCACCTGGATCCTGTTGCCATCTCGGCCACAGAGTCTTCCCCATGCTGTGGAGGGCCCTGGATTCTTCTGAACATGTTATCAAAGTGGCTTGTTTCTGTTGTTACACCATAGGGATAAAATATTTATGGATGATGTGACTGGGACATAAAGGCATCAGCCTTTCCAGGGCAAGCATTTGGCGGTGTTATGTTACAAAGGACTGTGCCCTTGAGGCAGCAGGGTTCCCAGTGGCCTGGCTGGTCCCCGCACAACTGAGGATAGGCTCTCTGTGGTTCCAGGTCAGGCTGGAGGCCTGGGGGGGCAGGCTGACCGTCTACGGGCACTTCCCTGGGGTGGGTGGGTCCTGGAGTTCAGCGCAGATCCCCTGCGCTGATTGTGCATGCTGTCTGCAGCCCTCTGGGTGGAGAAGGCAGGCAGTTGAGTGTGGATGGGTGCAGGAGTAACCAGCCACCACATCCACGGGCTGGACGGCAGGGCTGCCATCATGTGACGACAAGAGCATGTGCCTATCTGGGGTGCCAGATCTGCTGAGGGGTGGCTGGTGGTGCTGCCAGGTCAGCAGGGCCTTGGCCTTGCAGCCCCTCGGGCGTACTAATGTGGACAGGGCCAACTTTGGGGACATGGGTCATGGCTACCCAAGGACACCAGGCCTTGGTGGGGACAGAATGGTGCTGGAGACCTGCAGGAGGGCTTGGGTCACTGTTTGGAGGCAGTGAGGGGTTCTGGCCCTGGTGACCAGTGGTCAGTGGGTTTCCTTGACAGTCCAGTGTGGCCTGGGCAGCTCTCCATGCCCAGGGCCTGAGTATCAGCTGGCTGTGCGGCCACAGCTGAGGGGAGAGGAGCCGATTTCAACGTGCATTGACCTGAGGCTTTTCTCTGGCTTCTTTGCAATGCTCTCAGATTCCTAGCGTTGCAGCAGGGAGGCCAAGGCTTTACTAGAAAGCTGGTGCAAGAGAGGCCCAGGGCCTGGGCTGGCTCTTCAGGCACCCAGCCCTCACTCCTGAGCTCTCTGGGCTCTGTCCCACTGAAGCCCACCTGGGCGGTGGGAGGCATGTGGGGTGGTCTGTCATGGAACCAGTGTTTGGAGCCCAGCTCATGTCCTGGGCCAGCAGCTGAGGGGAGGGTGGTGGGCCGGGGGCTGGGACTCCGCATGGGCCCTCTGGGCTACACTCTATCACTGGGCTTACACTGGGTGGGGAGGGGGGGACGGTCCTTTCTGGTCTGGCTGTGTCACCTGTCCTGCCATCTGTCCTGCCCGCCTGTCCTGCCATCTGCCTCCTCCTCTTTTCCCCTCCTGGAGCTTGGCCAAGACTGTGACGCTGCTGCCCTGGAGTGACAAGGCGTCTTTTTAAGCTCCTCCCACTGCAGCGTTCACTTCTTATTGGGGAGGCAAGAGGCATGACAAAGATCCCACCCTGGTCACTTTTACCCCATCCTCCTGTTTCCCACATGGGTGCCCGAGAGTCTTGAGAGTGAGACCGGCTGACTTCTGACTCTATCGTGTCAGCCACGCAACTTGGCCATTAGCTTCCTTCATGAGCTTCAGTCTCCTCATCTGGGTCAGAGGTGTTCTATGGTGCCACCTTAGAGAGGGTGCTGGGTGGTACCCAGTGAGGCACGAGCTGTGCTCTGCGTGGGGCTGGGGACACTGGCCCCACCAGGGGCAGCTCATGGTTCATGCCACAGCCGGTGCTGCCCTGGCCCAGCCGGCCAGCCTCATAACTGCCGGGGAACACTCAGTGTCACATACCTGGCTCAGACGGACACCTGAGGGCAGGGCCTGAGCTCATATCTGCCTCCTGCCTCCTGCATCCCATGTCTTATCTTATCCACATGTGCATCCACATCCATATTGTCTTGTGCATCCTCACCCACACCCCACGTCTGCATTCGTATCCCCAATTCTCATCCCACATCATGGAACAGGTGTTTGAATGAATAATTTAATCAACTTTACAAAACTAGTCTATTTTTGCACTTTTGAACTTTTCAGTGCTGCTTGTCATTGCGTATTTTCTCCCGCCTTCTTTGAGGTTGCTTGTTCACTGGTCATGTTATCTCCTAAGTTAAATGCTTTCTTCATGATGTATTTTTGTTTTCTTGTAACAGTCAAAACTTTCACTGCTGTGAATTTATCTTTGAGAAAATATTGACATAGTATGATTTTAAAAGACATTCCTACTGGGCTCTAACTTATTCTCTTACAATATTTATTTAAAAATAGGGTAAATACTTCTTCCAATTTATATCAATTGATTCTCTGTTGTGGATATTTTATTGAGGGATATTAAAAAGTTTAATTTAAAATTTAATTTTGAGATGTTGTTGAATAAAGCTGGCTGATTCAAATCAAAGAAAGACAACTTGTCACACTCCTAAACATTACCTTCTTCCATTCAGCAGTCCCGCCAGTCAGGTGATTTGAGGCTGACCCTGCCCTGCTGGACCAATTTAGATCTAAGTGATGAGCAGGTGAAGACTGCCGTTGTTCACTTCATACTCTGCATACTTAGAAATGGAAATTTAGCACCAAAATTTTCCTTTGGATTCTGTTAATCAGCACAAATTGAGTTTCGTAAGTTGTGTTAATTCATTTCCTGGGACCCCTGCCTGGAGGTTTTATCTCACACAGCGCCTGGGGGTCTCAGGGCAGGCGTGATTGACACAACTGGTCAAGGTTCTCCTCCTGCCACACTGCCACGCCCCTGGAAGGCACAGGGAACGTGTGAGTCTTCCCTTGGAAATGCCAGTCCTGAGAGGGCTGGAAAGCTATCTCAGGGTATAACTAAAATTCTAAAATAAAGAAAATCACTAGTTTTTTAAAAAGAATTTTCTGAATTCTCTAATTTATTCTGCTTTATGTGTGTGTGGTTACAGTTCTCTTTTTGCAACACATCTGTAGGTCTGGTTTTAAGGTCTTTACTGAAATCAAAGCAAGGTGAGACCTGAGGTTTGTCTCTGTGCATCGGTTCCAAGGTGACAGATTCTGCTGTGTGCACCTCATGCCCTTCACAGGGAAAGCAGGAGGAGGAGTTTGGAGAGTGTTTGTTATTCATGCTCATGGAGACATTTAGAGCCTACACAAGTCTTGGGGGGGGGGGCGGGTGTTGGGTTCACTCAGTACTGGGTACTGTTTTCTTTCCACAGGGCAGGCGCGCCCTTTCCAGTTTTCCGCGGGCCCCACCACTCTTTTTTGTCTTCTCCCCCATCTAGTTGCCTGCTGGGCACTGAAGACACGAGAGTGACCTCCCTGGTTAGGGGGTTAGAGAGCAAAAGTGTCTGGTCCTTCTGTCCAGGCTAACTTCTCCCCCTCCGACTAGCTTCTACCCCAAAACAAAGAGGAGGCTGCAGGATGGGAAATGGGCCCCAAATGGGCCATAAGGGAGGAGTGTAGGGGAGAGAGGAGGAGGGGGGCTTGACTCCAGGGGTGGTGGGAACTGTGGGTGAAGGCACTATTGGGAGTGTCAGCTGGCTCCTCACCTCCCAGCCTCTCTCCCCAGACTGCACACACATGCACTCACATTCTTTCACACACATGCACACTCACTTACATGCACACACTCGTGTATGCTTGTAGGCACACACATTTATGTGTGCACACACATCAGTGTACACATACTCAGCACGCACACTCACAAATGCAGTTGTGCAACACGTGCACACACTTGTGCACACGTACAATGTACATATATGCAGCCCCACACATGCACACTAACATGTGTACACATGTACACAAAAGCACACTCACGCATGCTTGTAGGTGCAAACGTGTACACACATTTGTACGCATACGCGCCCAAACCCACACACTCACCTGCATACACATGCATCCACACTCACATGCAAACACTCATACACACGTGCACTTATGTGTGTACACACAGGCACACTTGTGCCACATAGCCATACATGTACACACATGCACAACACACACCACTTGCCCACACACACAGTCCCACATGTACACACACACGGTAGTTGTCAGCTTCTCCAAAACACAGCAGAAGGCTTGTGTGTGAACTGAGAGGCCTAGTGCAAAGCCTTCTCGAGGCGCAGTCCCCTTCTGGGTCCACGGAAGGGGACGCCCAATCCGATGGGAGCATGTGAGAGGCAAGGCTCTGTCTTCCTGACAGCTGGCACCACAGCCACCATCAGCCTTTCCTGAACCTTCCATCGTCCTTGCCTCCACTGGCTGTGGTTTGCACAGCCAACAGCAGAGGGGGCCAAGCTCACCGGGGCAGTTGGTGTCAATATTTGGATTCAGGTCTATTTACATGTGGTGAGGTTGTAGGTGCTAGGGCAAAGACTGATTCCGAGTTATTCTCTGGGCAGGTTAGGGCGTGGCCCCTGCGTTGTGCTCTCTTTCTCAGAGCAGAGATACTCAGCTTCCTGGAGGCATCCTCATCCAGTGCCCTAAATTCAGTCCCCGGCCTGTTTGCTGGGCCAAATGGTGTCCTGTCAGGAGCAGCGGTCAGGGCTGCAGGAACAAATGCTGGCAGGGCATCAGGCCAGCTCCGGGCAAGGTGCTGGGTCACAGCGAGGCGTCTGCTGTGGGACTGTCCCCACCGTGCCCGCATTCCCCACCTTCCTACCCCACCGCTGTGAGGGGAGGTGGTGGGTTTGGGGCCAGGAGGACCCCGGTGGGCTGTGGTGACCAGGGTCAGCTCCTGAGCTGGATGTCAGGGCGCCTGGCTCACCACCAGCGGTGTCTGGCACATGTCATCGGTCAGGTGGCGGCCTCATCCCCTCACTGCAGCCCCCCCCCAGGAAGGAAGGCCCCGTGTAATTGGGAACAAGGTGCTGTGCGAGGTGCTCTCCTCTTTCCTCGGGGCGAGGCGCGTGGGGCCCGGGGCTGAGGGGGCGAAGCTGGCAGGCGACCAAGGGAGCCAGGTGTGAATTCTGGGGCTGCGTCCGAGAGGGAGAGAGCCAGGCCTCTGGCCTTCCTCTGAAAGTCTCTGGGGGGCCATCACCCTCCCTGGAGTGCTAGGCCCATGGGGCAGGCCTGGGGGCTTCACCATCCTCACCACCCTTCCTTTGTCTCCTTCCCTCTTTCCTTCCAGTCAGCAAAGGCTGACAGGAAAGACAACAGAAAGGAGGCAAAAAAGTATTACGCAGCCCCTGACCCCAACCTTGTTCCCGTTTCATCACAGAGGGGTCAATGGTGACCCTCCTGGATGTGACAGGAACCCAGGCAAGTCAGCTGAGCCTGTGGAGGAGACGCATAGGCTCCCACAACCAGGGAGGCAAAGATGCTGGGATGCCGTCAGGGCAGCACCTGTGTCTGTTTTATTCCCCACATCCCGCGTCCCTGAGTCCCACGTCCCAGCGTTCCACGTCCCCATATCCCACATTCCCCCATTCCACATCAGTGTGTCCCCCGCAGAGCGGGCCTCAGGCAGCACTGGTGGGGTGCATGGGTGAATGAATGAAGGAATGGGTTCTTCTCTCCGCAGCCCTCCTGGGAAAGGTCTGGGAAAGGCCTCCTGTTGGCCCTGTCCAGATCACATGTCCACCTCTTGGCCAACCACTGAAGCTGGGCTGCCCTGCCCACCCCCCATGGGTCTGCTCAGCCTCATTTGGAGATTCACTCCCACCCCAGGGGGCTGGGCCAGCCTCAGGAGCTGACCAAGAGTCAGGCACTGATGGACCAAGACCCCAAGCCGAGGAAAAGTGACCCTGGGACAGGCCATGTGAAGGGGAGGGGGCAGATGCCAGAGTGAAGGGAGGCGATGGGGTCGATTGAGAAGTAAGTTGAGAGAAAAAGGGAGGCTGAAAATTATGAAATTAAGTTATCTTATGTTTAACAAAATATAGGTTGTAAACACAACCGTGTGCTAATTCTTAGGTAGAACGAAGAGTGAATCAAGTGTCAATTTTGTGCCGTGTGTGTGTGTGTGTGTGTGTGTGTGTGTGTGTGTGATTTTGCCAGCAAACTTGAACGCGTGTGACTTGGTGTCTTTCCTTCCCCTTTGCCTTTCTCTGCATGATCTTGAAGAATGCCTTTTATAATCATCTGTTTGAGGGCTTCTTCTCTTTCCGTGGGCTTCTCCTAATCCTGGAAGCTCAGGTCCAGGAATGAGCCATTTGCACCTCGGGCGGAGGGAGCCCAGTGCAGAGCCCAGGGGAGTGAGCCTCCTGGTGTTGGTGTGTGGGAGGAGAAGGCTGGTGGCGCTGGAGCAGAGCGCCAGCAGGTCAGGTGGTCAGAGGGGGAGCAGGGTTTTGCTCTCAGTGGGGTGGTTGCTCTTCCAGACCCAGAATAGGAGCACTCTGCATTCCGTGGAAGGTGAGCCCCTTCCACAAGGGCTCATGATGAGAAGAGGGCTTCCTGCCACAAAGCACTGGCATTTCCTGGCCTTACAGACACTGGGCCAAGGGCTGAGAAGCTTCCAGAGAGCAGGGGAGGCAGCCACTTATGATGCACGGTCAGTCAGTGTTCGAGTAAAATTGTGTTGTATTAGTCCTGGCCACTTCCTTCAGTGGCTGTCTTTATCATTTTGGTTTAGTTTTATGAATAAAAACTACTTTTTAAGAGCTGATTCCATCATCCCATGGCCCCCTAAGACCCCACTCTCCCCGAGCCCCTTATCTGTAGGTCATCCCACCACAGGGGACTGTGGGAACTCCATGTCTGGCTTCCCCACAGAGACGCTGTGCTCTGGGGCCTTCCAAGAAGCAGACACAGCCCCATGGGCTGAGAGGCAGAGGGACTCAGGACAGGCAGGCCAGGGGACGAGCAGCATAGATTCCTGTGAAGGAAGTGGGCAGGAGAACCTGCTGCTGCTCTGCCCTGGGCTGAGGACTCAGGCCCTGCAGCCACTGACACTCTGCCTGGGAACAAGGCCGCCACCCGATGCTTCCCTGCCTCCTGCCTGAGGGCCATCACCCACTCACGCTCCCTGTGCCTCTCTCCCCTGCAGAGGTCGGACCCGCAGCTGCTGGCCCAGTTCTACTATGCCGACGAGGAGCTGAACCAGGTGGCCGCCGAGCTGGATAGCCTGGACGGGCGGAAGGACCCACAGCGGTGCACGCTACTTGTCAGCCAGTTCCGCTCCTGCCAGGTGAGTGGGCGTGGGGCAGAGGGGCCTGTCATTGCCGAACCTGAGGCTTTGTCACCTGCTGGACGTCTCAGGGTCAGCCTGGGCGAGGTACTGGGCACGATGAGCTGGAGCCCTCTCGGTCCATCTGAAAACCAGACCCGGGATGTAGGATCTTGAGCAGGACAGCATGGGAAAAAGAGCCAGGTTAGAAGTGGCAAATTGCACAGGACACCTTTGGAGAGCAGACATCGGAGGTGGGGGCGATGAAGAGCCAGCAGGGTTTCAGCCAGCACAGGAAAGGGGATGTGCCTGCTGGGGCCCACAGGCAGGGCTAGCAGGTTGGCATGGACTCTCGCTCTGCTGCCTCACGGCGCCGAGAGCTCCTGCTGCAGAATTCAGAGATGACCCTGGAAGCCCTGCTGGAAATATCCTTCCAGTTTACCAGATGTTCATGAGGCTTTACCAGCACGAGAGCATGTGGCATGATGCACAGTTTTGTCAAATGACAATCAGGGTCATTCACAAAGTTCTGGAATGTCCTCCATGTGTTCTGCCCACAGGCTTTGCTGGATCCTTCCTGCCCTGGGAGGTAGGGCCTGGGGGTAGAGTGGGCAGGGTGCCAGGAAGCTGTTTGCAGCATCAAGGGGGTAAGATAAGGACTTAGGTTCTTGCAGAATGCTTGACGGGGCAGGAGGAGCAGGTCCTGGCTGGTTTCTGGAATGATCCCCCAGGAGCACCCCCCATTTCCATCTCTCAGGAGGATCCAGGGACTAGAGGGGCCAAGAGGGCCTCCTGACTTGCTGGGCCATTGACGCCCTGCTTTCCCACTGGAGGATGTCCTTCCTTGTGCCTGCAGCACGCTGACTGCTCGCAGCTAGGAGTCCTCTCCCTGGCACCCCCGCCTGCACCTGCTCCCACCACCGGCTGCGGCTCCCAGCAGTGGGTTGCATTTGCTCCCAAACCTGCTCAGGCCAGCTCACTGGCTATTGTAATTGCATGTTACACAAACTGACCAAATGGGGTGAAAACCAAGTTGGGTGCTTTGGATAGCCTTGACAGGGCAAATCTCAGAAAGGAAAACCTCTGGAATTAGATGTGGGCAAGGCAACTTCAAAAGGGTCGAGAAACAAGTCTTACAGATTAGCCGAAAGGATCTTGCACTCATAGAGCAACACGAGCATCGTTAATTTCTCACTCCTCTCTAAAGACTCCTGTGTCAGGTCCCCAAGACCACCACAAATTTTCACTAGAAGGACACACAGGGCCCAGCATATAGTGCTCACAGCTCAGATTTATCACAGTGAAAAGATACAAAATGAAATCAGCAAATGGAGAGGGAACGTGGGGTGAAGTCCAGCGGAAACAGGCTCCAGCTTCCAGAATCTTCTCCCGTGGCATCACACAAGATGCGCTCAATTCCCCCTGCAGCGTGCTGTGACAACACGTGTGGAGTGCTGTCTCCCAGGGAAGCCCATCAGAGGCTCAGAGCCAGGGCTTTCATTGGGGGCTGGGCCCGTGGGCCCCTGTGCCTGGCACGTCCCCAAGTCCAGACCCCCAGGAGGAAAGGGGTGTCAGCATAGACTGCACTGTTTGCACAAACAGGTGAGGCACAGGAGCCACTCTTATCAGTTAGGGTGCTGGGAACCCTCCTGACATCCAGGCTCCCAGCCTCCAGCCAGGGCCAGCCCTGCACAGGCCTCTCAGGGCCTGGCCGTCAGGCTGCGGTGAGAGCTTTTCCACACAAGAGCACAGTTAGAAATTGTGGCTGACGAGTTGTGGGTCCTGGCTTTCTACACAGCCACCCACCCAGGAAAAAGGAGTTAGAAGAGCCGCTAGAGGATGTCTTCGTGTAGGTACTGTAACTTAATCAAGCCTCTTCACCGTGACGTCTTTGTTCAGCCGGCCAGTTACTGGGCCTCCTTGGGTTGGGTCAGGGGCTCCTACTGTCGTGAGTTTCTACAAAGCTCAGATGTTTAAGTTGGGAAGTGTTTTTCACTTCTAACATTTCTCTTGAAATGGGGCATTTTGTCCTTACTTTCACTGCTGCTTCATATTCTATTTGACTATCGTGGTGCTGCTTGTGCATTTGATTGTCCATTCCTTCCTTCCTGCCTTCCTTCCTTCAACAGCAATCGCTGGAACAGGGTCTGCCCCTGTGTGAAGGGTGGACAATGTCTCGGGGGTGAGGCAGGCTCAGAGAGGTGGGCATTTGGCTGGTCATTGTAATCAGGGAGGGGCTGCTTGAACAAAGGCCTGTGCACACCGGCTGACGTGCGTGCCTTCGAAACTCGAAAGGTCTGGTGAACCCGAGTTAAAATGTGCAGCTCTGACAGAGGTGGCTGATTGCAGCCCACTCTACCGGGCCACTTGATGGCCTTGATTTTAGAGCACTGTCGTCCTGGGGAGATCACTGGAGGCCAGATTTAGCTGGTCCCCCATCCCCAGATGTTCCCAGCGTCTGTGAGAGTCAGTTGCCAGCTGGATGTGGATGCCCCTGCCAAGTACCCAGAGGTCATGACTTTCTTGGCCTTGGGGCTGGTGGCTCAGGACTACCAGTGGGAGCTCTCCTCCTCATCCTAGTTGTTTGACCCCAGCCTTGGTGACACTTCCCCGAGTCGCCCTGTCTGGGGCGTCTCAGGCCTCCCAGGTCCCATCAGACCTCCAGAAGCTCCTGCAGGGGTCCACGTGTGGGTCTCTGGCTGGGTCCTGTTCACATGGCTCTCCATTCTGTTCGGGTCAGCACTTCTGGCTTGGGGGCAGGGGTATGTTCAGGGAGCCCCGTCCTCCTGGTCTGGGAGGCTCGTCTTCCTCAGGGCATTGCGGGTTAGCTGGATAGGCTGGTGCCGTGCTGAGGTGTAGTATTTTGAACCCTTCTGCCCCCAAAATGGATTCTTTTAGATAAAGTCTGCAGCCTGATGCCAGGCACATAGTGGATGTAAACAGTAGCCCCCTTTTCTCACGAGAGTCCGTGCTGTGAGAGGCATATGGGCTAGGTTGTAAGGAGCAGCATGAACTGGGCTTTCCGTGCAGCGTGGTGGAGGGTGAGGCAGCGGAAGCAGAAAGCTAGTGAGTGTGAGAAGGCTGAGACCCACATTGTGGCTCCGACTTGCGGATGCTAATTCCAGTTAGAAGGAATCTAAGTACTGCATTTTTGCATAAATTAAACTTTGTGCTTCAGGAAAACTGTGGTCTGGGGAACACATGAGTATGCAAATGGTTTCTGATGACATTTGCAAGTGTTTTTGTTTTCTTCTTTGCTTCAGAAAACCATAAAGGATTAAGAAATCATGCTGATGGCTCAGTGGGATGAAATGAATCCTGGGTTGTTGTTATGGGCTGAACTATGTCCCCCACAAATTCATATGTTGAAGCCCTGGCTCCTGGTGCCTCAGAATGTGACCGCACTTGGAGGTAGAGCCTTTAAAGGCATAAGTAAGGTAAAATGAGATCATTAGGGTGGGCCTGATCCAATCTGACTCAAGTGTCCTTATAAGAAGAGATTAGGACACAGACACTCACAGAGGGAGGACCAGGTGAGGACACAGGGAAAAGACGGAGTCTACACGCCAAGGAGAGAGGCCTCAGAAGGAACCAGCCCTGCCCACACCTTGATCCCAGACTTCCAGCCTCCTGGACTGTAACAAGATAAATGTCTGTTGTTTGAGCCTCGGGGTGTGGTGCTTTGTTATGGCGGCCCCAGCACACTAATACAGTTGGATTTAGATTTCATTTTTCAAATGGGCGTTGAGTTGCTCTGGGCTGAATTCTCTTATCTACTTCTTTGTCTTTTTCTTTACTTTTTTATTTTTGTGAGGAAGATCGGCCCTGAGCTAACATCTGCCAATCCTCCTCCCTTTTTACTGAGGAAGACTGGCTCTGGGCTAACATCCATGCCCATCTTCCTCTACTTTATATGGGATGCTGCCACAGCATGGCTTGACAAGTGGTGTGTCAGTGCGTGCCCGGGGTCCAAACCGGTGAACCCCGGGCCACCGAAGTAGAGTGCGTGCACTTAACTGCCGGGCCGGCCCCTTGACTTGTTTTTCTTAAGTCATACCCTAACTTTTCACCATCAAGCGAGCATAATTTTAGATGCTTCAATGAAGAAAATTAAATGGCGAAATGTGCTCATGGACCTTGTACCCGGGTGGAGCTACCTAATGGGGTCACGCTGGGAACGGTTGCACCTTGCTGTAGATCTGTGGTGACGATTTGAGGTGTGCCATGTGAACATGGCCACATCTGGCGAGGGACACCACCTGAACCTCCCCATGCTGGAAGGCACTGCCCATGGCAGAGGTGGGCTCTCTGGGAGCAGAAGGATCCCTGATGCACCCTGACTGCAGGTCCCAGCCTCCTGTCTGCCATGGTCTGCACCTGGGCATGGCTGTGGTCAGGCGTCTGGATGTGGTGTCCCAAGAGCTGTGGCCCAGGAAGGAAGGAGGCCAGGGGAATCTGGGAGAGCTGACTGGCTCTTTGGCAAGGCAGGGAGAGCTCATCACAGCACAGTGTCTCCGTGTGTATGAACTCACAGGAATAATTGAGTTGTTTTCTTACTGACTGTTGACATCAATCCTTTATCAGATGATGATTTGCAAATATTTTCTCCCAGCCTGTGGCTTGTCTTTTCATTCTATTAACAGTTTTTTGAAGAGCATAAGTTTTAAATTTTGATGAAGCGTAATTTACCTATTTTTTCTTATATAGATCATGCTCTTGGTATCATATCTAAGAAATTTTGGCCTAATCCAAGGTCATCAGATTTTCTCCTATGTTTTCTTTTAGACGTTCTATAGTTTTAGGTTTTATATTTAGGTCTATGATCCATATTGACTTAACTTTAGTATATGGTGTGAGGATTGGACCAACATTCATTTTTTCTGCAAATGAATTTTCAATTGTTCCAGCATCATTTGTTGAAAAGACCATCCTTTCTCCACTGAAGACTGTCCTTTCTGTACTAAATTGTTATTGCACCTTTATTGGAAATCAGTTGTGCATATATGTGTGGGTCTATTTCTGGGCTCTCTAGTCTGCTGCATTAGTCTATCTGTCTTGAGGCCAATGTCACACTGTCTTATAACTTTGTAATAAGTCTTAAAATCAGGTAGTGTCAGATCTCCAACTCTGTTCTATTTCATGGTGGTTGTGGCTATTCTGCGTTCTTTGCCTTTCCAGAGGAAATTTAGAAACAGCTTATAGATGTCTACGAAAAAGCCTGCCGAGATTTTGGTTGGGATTGCCTGGAATCTATAGGTCAGTTTTGGGGAAAGCATTCAGTTTTCACCATCAAGTCTGATATTAGCTGTCATAGGGTTTTCACAGATACCCTTTATCAGGCCGAGGAAGTTGCCTTCTATTCATAGCTTGCTGAGTTTTATTAGGAATGGATGTTGGATTTTTTTTCAAATGATCTCTCTGTGTCTATTGAGTTGATCTTGTGGTTTTTTCCTTTCAGCTTGTTGATATGGTAATCTGCATCGTTTGGATTTTTTATTAACTATTTTTATTATCACCCACCCCATCACCCAACAACAGCGATGGTAACAACAGCTGATCCAGGAGGGAGAAATGGAAGTAAACTACTGTAAGGTTCTTATACTACATGTGAGGTGTATTATCCCTCCTGATAGTAGTCTCATGTTATTATTGTCATATGTTTTCCCTCTACCAATGTTTAGACTCACACTGTATTGCCAGTATTTTTGTTTAAACAGTCAAAATTTTTATAGAAAATTAAATAGTAATAAAAGAATCTTGTATATTTACCAAGCAGTCACTCTTTCTGGTGCTTTCCATTCCTTTGTGAAGATCTTCACAGTCCTGCGCCACAAAATCACATTTAGGTCAATGACAGACCATATATTCGATGGTGGTCCCGTAAGATTAGTACCATAGAGCCTAGGTGTGTAGGAGGCTGTACCATCTAGGTTTGTGTAAGTGCACTCTATGATGTTTGTACAACAACAAAATCGCCTAACGATGCATTTCTCAGAATGTGTCCCCGTTATTAAGCGATGCATGACTGTATTTAGATATGGTGTCATTTTCCTTTTGCCCAAAAGATTTTCTTTAGCATTTCTTGTAGTTCAGGTCTGCTGGTCATGAATTCTTTCAGCCGTTGTTTGAAGGAAAAAGTATTTTACCTTCAATTTTGAAAGATACTTTTGCTGGGTCTAGAATTATAAGTTGTTAATTATTTTTCCCCCTCAATACTTTGGAGATTTTGTTCCACCCTCTTCTCACTTGCATTGTTTCCAATGACAAATCTAATGTCATTCTTCTTCTTTTTTTTTTTTTGTGAGGAAGATCAGCCTTGAGCTAACATCCATGCCAATCCTCCTCTTTTTGCTGAGGAAGACCAGCCCTGAGCTAACATCTATTGCCAATCCTCTTCCTATTTTTCCCTTTTTCTCCCCAAGGCCCCAGTAGATAGTTGTATGTCATAGTTGCACATCCTTCTAGTTGCTGCATGTGGGACGTGGCCTCAGCATGGCTGGACAAGCAGTGCGTCAGTGCGCGCCCGGGATCCGAACCTGGGCCACCAGTAGAGGAGCGTGCGCACTTAACCACTAAGCCACGGGGCTGGCCCCCTCTAATGTCATTCTTATCTTTGTTCCTTGTATGTAACATGTCTTTTTTCTCTTGTGACTTGTAAGATTTTCTCTTTTTATTAGTTTTGATTGATTTGATTATGCTATGACTTGGTGTAGTTTTTTTTATGTTTCTTGTGCTTCGAGTTCATTGAACTTCTTAGATCTGTGAGTTTATAGTTGTTGTTAAATTTGGAAAAAAATTTGGCCATATTTTCTTCAAGTATTTTTTTCTGTCCCATTCCTCCTCCTTTTGTGTCTTGAGTTATATGTATATTTGACATCTTGAAGTTGTCCTACAGCTCACTCATGCTGTTTTATTATTATTTTCTCTCTGATTCATTTGGAGAGTTTCAATTGCTGTGTCTTCTAGTTTCTTGTTCTTTTTCTGAAATGTCTAATCTGAAGTTAATCCCATCCAGTGTTTCGTTTTGTTTTGTTTTTTCCATCTCAGATACTGTGATTTTCATCTCTGGATCAGTTTGGGTCCTTTTTATTTCTTCATCGTCTCTCCTAACCTTACGAGCACGTGGAAGTCAGTTATAACGACCATCTTTATGTCCTTTATGACTTTATGTTCCCCGACTGCTCATTCTCTCATCTGGGTCAGATCTGGGTTGATTTTGGTTGGTTGCCTTTTCTTTTCATTGTGTGTCATATTTTCTTAATTCTTTGTAAGGCTGGTAATTTTTTATTGGATGCCTATGAATTTTACCTTGCTGGGAGCTGAATATTTTTGTATTCCTATAAATCTTTTTGAGGGTTTTTTTATGATGCAGTTTGGTTACTAAGAAGCAGTTTGATCCTTTTGGATTCTGTTTTTTAAGATGTCAGGTGGGGTCGGAGCTGTGTTTAGTGTGGGGCTAACTCTTCTCCACTCCTGAGACAAGACACTTTTGGGTACTCTACCCAATGCCCTGTGAGCTATGAGCTTTTCTACCATCTGGCCTCTGAGAGCTCTGGGCACTGCTCCCTCTAATCCTTCAGGTACATACTTCTGGACACTCACAGGCACGTGTTAATCAGCTCCCTGCTGAATACTCGGGGGGCCCTCCCCAGAAGTTCTTTCTTTGGGCAGCTCTCTCTTCTCTGGTCCTCTCTCCTCTGGATTCTAGCTGCCTTGGTTTCCCTGGACTGTCAGCTCTGTCTCTTCAGCTACTGAGTTTGCTGGGTTCCACGTGGTACCCTCTCTCTGGGCCATGACCTGAACATTCCCTCAAGGCAGTGAGCTGGGTGGTCTTAGTTCTTACCTCATTTGTTTCTCTTCTCTCAGGGATCACTTGTTGCCTGAAGTCCAGTGTCTTGAGAACATTGTCTTATTTTTTTCCATTATTGTTGCTGTTGTTTGAGGTTTCTGTTACATTTGGTTCGTGTTACTCCATCTTGGCTGGAATAAGCTCCCAGCAAACGTTTACTGAGGCACACTTTGTGTTCGGCACTGTTCTGGGGGCTGGGGACCCATCAGTGAATAAAAGATGGCCCTGCCCTCACCCTCAGGCAGCTGATGTAGGTGGGCCAGGCAGGATGGGAGTGAGTCCAAGCCATGCCACCTCGCTGAGCGCAGATCCCTGGCTCTTAATAGCTGACATTTTCGGAGCACTAACTATTGTTACTGCCATTGTTTGTTCATTAGTTTGTTGAATCGTGAGAAAGGGACCTTCCCACCCAGAAAACCTTTTGAAAAGAACTCATAATAGTACTACTTGGTGTTGGTTGAATTTTATTTTTATTTGTTGTGTTGTAGAGGCTTAACATTTTCCTTACGATGCAGAATTTCCTTCAGAGTTTAGTGCAATGACTTTTTGCATTAGAAAGGTCATGCTTCCTGCGCATGGGGATTTTTCACATCTGCTTCCTAAGAAAAATGAAACTCAAGCCTCAGAGGGAGGAAAGGGGGGATGTTGAGATATAAAATTGCTGAGGGTGAGAGTGTCAATTAGTGAGATTGCTGGAAAGCAATTTGGCAGATTGTAATCAGAGCCTGGAAATGCAGTTTACACTCTTGACTTTGTAATTCCACTTCTAGAAATGAGTGGATCCTAAGGAAATAACCCAAAATTCAGAGTGTCATGCACCACACTGGTCACTGCAGCATTACTTGCGGTGGTGGAGAATTAGAAACATCATAAACGTCCAGCAGGAGAGGAAGCAGCGAGTTAATAGGATGGTCCATATGCTGAAATCTTCTGTAGCTATCCGTCACAAGTTGGAAGAGTTATAGTAATGTGTTCCAGCAGTAAGTGACAGCAGCTGAATACGGAATTATGTACACAGGACGATCTCAACTCTGATTGGAAACAGACCCATGGACACGAATTAGAAGGAAATATGCCCCACCTGAAGTCATTTTTCCCCAGGGACATTTTCCCTGCTTCTATACTTTCCTGGTGTTTCCAGTTTTCCTGTGGTAAATGGGCATTAACTTTTTCTTTAACAAATTAAAGAAAAAAACTAAACTTTCAATGTTCTTGTAATCCCACAGAATGAATGGCACATGTTTAAAGAACAGGATAATTTTAAGAAAAGAATGGCATGTGATTTACGATGCAATAAAATGAGCTTGTTTGGGCCGGCCCCGTGGCTTAGCGGTTAAGTGTGTGCGCTCTGCTGCTGGCGGCCCGGGTTCGGATCCCGGGCGCGCACTTACGCCCCGCTTCTCCGGCCATGCTGAGGCAGCGTCCCACATGCAGCAACTAGAAGGATGTGCAGCTATGACATACAACTATCTACTGGGACTTTGGGGGAAAAATAAATAAATAAAAAATTATAAAAAATAAAATAAAATGAGCTTGTTACCCCTGTATACCCAAAATGTTCAAAAGTTGTCCTTTGTATTTTGAACATGAAGAAATTAAGTAAAATAATTTTAAAGAGTCTTTAAAACAAAAGTTACCATGTATTGAGGTTTGCTGTGGGCCAGAACGGAGCCAAGGGTTTTACAGACTTTAGCTCTCACAGTCCTCCCGGCGGCCCAGGAATGATGGTCTCCCTTTTACAGACAGCCCAGAGGATCAGAGAAGTTAAGCAGCCTGTCCCAGGTTGCACAGCTGTGAGGGGCAGAGTCAGGGTCTCCACATCCCTGAAGGAAGCCAGAGCCTCTTGGTTGCCGCCTGATTTACTGTTGCTGTGATTGATCTGCTGGTTCCAGAGGGGTTGGGAGGGGATGCTGCCTGGATGACGGAGCAGGGGACCGGCTGCGCTTGGCCTGCTCACTCTACAGAGGAGTAAGCCAAGGCTCAGAGAGCACGACGGCTTTGCCTGGGTGCCCAGCTTGCTGAGAGTCTGTCTGTCCCCCTGGCTCCTGTGATCACTGGTGCCAGGCGAGGCCCTTTTATTCACACATGGGACAGAGTTTAATGTCCACTCTGTGGAGGGTTTGAGAAGGCTGGTTTTACATATTGTCTCTTAGTGATGTCACTCCCTGACAGCAGATCTTGTCTGTGCTGTGAACACGCCCAGGATGACACAGGCTTGTAATGTTAATAAAAGCAACACAGCACCTTGGTGGTGAAAATAAACTTTTCGTGTGTCTGTCCACCTAGCAATTCCATTTCTTGAGCTCTATCCTAAGAAATTCAGGTACAGATGTTCAGAGAGAGAGATGCTCTGGGACAGTCATGGCAGCCGAGGCTGCAGGGAGCCTGGGCGTGGGTCAGCAGGGAAGAGAAATGTGTGGTACAGCCGTTACACAGGACGATGCAAAATCTACATGGTAACATGGGACGCTCCCCTAGGCATCATCGAGCGAGCAGAGCAATTCACAGAGCAATGTGCACAGCGCGGCCTACGCTCTAGATAAATATATGTAACCTACGTGAGTGTGGCGAGCATGAGGGTCGGGAAGGGGGAGGCGGGAGTTTCACTCTTTACATACTTCGGGAATGTTTGAACTTTTTGTAGCAATTGCATAGCAAGCACGACGTGTTACCGTAATCTTTAAGGAACGGTAAAATGGACCGTATGTGTTTTTTGTGTTCTCCCAGCAGTCCCTGACAGCTGACCTTGGGAGCTGCATCTTAGCGCGCTTTCTCGTTTCTGTTTCAGGACAACGTGTTAAACATTATTAACCAGATTATGGACGTGTGCATCCCTCAGGACCGCGCCCCGCGGGATTTCTGCGTCAAGTTCCCTGAGGAGATCCGGCACGACAACCTGGCCGGCCAGCTCTGGTTTGGCGCTGAGGTAGTGGGTGGCCGCCTGGGTCCAGGGTCACGGTGTTGGGCATTGTCCAGCCGTTTCTCTATGAACCTCACCCATGTGCACCCGCAGGTGCAGGGACCCGCTGTCTCCTCCTCCAAGAGCCCCACCTGCCACACATTCTGGATGGCGCAGTTCTGAGCCTGTTAGGCCACATGCCCCTTTGAGGGTTGGGGGAAAGTCATGAACCTGCTCCCCCAAAACTACATGAGCAAATATAGACAGGAGGTTTCTCATGTGATTTTTATGAGTTCTCAGGCCCGAGACATGTAGGGCCTAAAAGTAGTTCTTGTAGCAACAATACTAACACTAAGCACAGCATTTCCCCTCCCCCACCGACAGGCGTGTTCACCCTCGCCCCCGGGGGCGAGGGAGCTGCACTGGGGCCTTACTCGGCCACAAGTCACCATAACCCCTCAGATCTTGATCTTCATCTCCCAATGACGAAACTGAGGCACTGAGGGGAAGGTGCCCACCCCCTATAGGTGACAGGACCAGCCTCGCCCCAGCCAGCGGTTTCCTGTACCCCCACCTTGTGGACACCAGACTCCTCCCCTGGGCCGTGCTCTGGGACGTTGGGGAGTGAGGTCCGCAGCCTGACGTCTGTGCCCTCTCTGCACTGTTCCATCCTCCCTGCCTCTGCTCGCAATGAATCCTTAGGATGCCCGCATCTTCCTCCGACACTGCCTGCCCTTGTGCCCATTTGCTCCCCCATTTCACCCCATGCCCACATCCACCCGTCCCACCCTGCTCCCCTGAACCACTTGGTTGGGGCGTCCTCGCTGTGGCTCCAGTTGGGCAGGCTATCCCTCCTCCTAGACTCCGTTTTCACTCTGTAAAGTGGGTCCCAGGGGCACGGGCAGCTGTGGAGCCATGGGACGATGCAAGTCCAGTCTCTGGTGGGGCACATGGGCATTAAGGCGCCGACTCCTCTGTGCGGGGTCCAGGTGCCAGCCAGTTCCACGCTTCCCTCCCAGAGGGTCTGGGAAATCAGCGACCCGCTCCTTCTGTCTCCCAGGAAATTGCCTCTTGTCCCACCTCTTCTCTTGATCATCGTCACAGGGTTAGCTGATTGAGTGGTTCTTGCCCAAATCTGGTGAAGCAGCTGGCCCGTGGCAGGCAGGGGAGCCCCACATCTCCATGGCCCCCAGCGGGGTTGGATGCCTCACCCCTCAGCCAGGAGCTGGGTCTGACGCACACCCCGTGAGCGTGTAGAACAAGCTGGGGTGATCCACATGCACCCTGTGCATGCCCAGGGAAGTACCTCCCTGAGCTCAGGGCAGGTGTGGGTGGATCTGCGGGCGCAGGGGGGCCTTCCTTACCGCCCAGGAGCTAGAGGACTCCCACACTGCGAGTCTCGGTTCTGGGGAAGGTTGGGTTTCTCTGAGCAGCGAGCATTTGTGGACACGAGGTGTCTTTACTTTCTAGAAAGGTCGGCGATCTCGGGGAGCCCTGGTCAGCCCTGAGAGCTGTGTGTCTGGCGCACAGCCCTGAACGTGGCGTCTGGGAGCTCCTGGGCTCTCCACTGTCGGCCTGTGGGCTGGGCGAGGAGAGGACAGGAGTCACATTGACTGGGAGGCCACTGCAGGGAGCCCCCAAACCCAGGGGCATCACATAGCCTTCCCCTCCCTGCCTGCCCCTGGGGTCTGTGTGAGGACCACATCGGTCACAGTGAGAGTATTCATTGCCACCATGATTGCTCTGGATTTAAGAGAAACCAGGAGGGGGCAGGTGCCAGAAGACCGGAATATGAGGCGAGGTGGGTTTCCTGGAGAGAGGGCCTGGAGGAGGGGTCTCGGGATGAAGGTCACACCCCAGCCTGGCCACTGTTCTGCCTTTTGCCTTCCTGTCCCGTGTCTGACCAGCTTTGGGGACTACAATCCTCTCATGGGGACGGGGCCTTTCTCAGTGTTGGCTAAATGTGTTAGCACTCTGCTCCCTGCAGAGCTGAAGGAAGACGTGCATTTATGGTAAAGAACGCTGGTGGAGGGCTCTGCAGCCTCGGGACGGGACAAGGCCGGTCACCCTCCTTGGTTGGGCTCTGGGGACTGGGCACGATGCTGTGACTCCTGAGAACTTGCGGCACGTGCTCCTGGGCCTCTCCTGACCCGTGTTCTCCCGCCTGCAGTGCCTGGCTGCCGGCTCCATCATCATGAACCGCGAGCTCGAGAGCATGGCCATGCGCCCGCTGGCCAAGGAGCTGACCCGCAGCCTGGAGGACGTGCGGGGCACCCTCCGCGACCAGGCGCTGCGGGACCTCAACACCTACACGGAAAAGATGAGGGAGGCGCTGAGGCACTTCGACGTCCTGTTTGCTGAATTCGAGCTGAGGTGACCCTGAGGGCCACATGCATGTGCCACGGCATGGGGGTCACAGCCTTTGCTTTATGAGTTGGGGTGAGGGGGGTTAGCACCAGCTATGCAGGGCTCTAGCTGGATGTTTCCAGCTAGAAAATTCTGCAGAGGGAGGAGCCGAGGCTGGTTCGGGGCCCTCAGTCGGCGTAGTTAATCCCTGGGTGATACAATGTGGGGGGACGTGGGGAATGAGACTGGGAGACCTTTTCAGGGAGGGGAGACACGTCTTGGAGACAAGCAGAGGTGACCCAGGGATCAAAGAGACCCCAGGTGTTCACCCCTACGTCTGCCCCTCCCTGATGCACCCCAGCGCTGAAGCCCAGCACGTTCCTGTGAACACAGTTGGTGCTGCCACTGTCAGCCTCTGCGCTGCCGCCTGCTCTGCTCTCCTCTCTGACCTCCCACCTCTGCCTGCAGCCCGTGCCTACACTCACCATATCAGGCTTGCTGGTTACCAGCTGCCCCCTTCGTCCCAGCTGTTATCCATTCACTCCACGAACACCAGCTCTGTGTGCTCAGATCTGGGACACAGCATGAGCAAGGATGAAGTGGCCGCTGCTCTCCAGAGGCCCCCCCAGCTCCATGGGGTCAGGGCAGGGGCACATCCCAGGTTAGGAGAGTCTGCATGGATCACACAGCACCCCTGCCTCACCCGATATGCTCATGTGCCAGCAGCAGCACTGAGCCCTGGGGGGCATCCACCTGCTCCGTGCTCACCCCCTCCTTCCTGCTGCTTGTCCCCCACCATGGCCTGGGGGGCTGCTGCTGCTACTCCTTCAAAAGGGGGAGCCTGCCCTAATCCTCTACAGTTAGTGCCCTCCCGACCCCTCCCCACAGGCTGCACTCACCTGCTCCTTCTTCAACACACACGTCTTGCAGGAGACAGGGACAGGCGGGCCCAGGGGGCCTCACGGGAGAGGGCTCTGGAGAGGCCCTGGACTGGGGGGCAGGCATGCTGCGAGCCTCCATATACACGAAGATGCTCACAGTAGGCAAGGAAAAGCAGGACCCCAAATCCACGGTGGTCCCTGTTAATAAAAATTGTCCGTCTTGTAACCTGTCGACCTCTAGAAGGAAATCAACCCAAACGTTAAGGGCACTTCTCTAGGAAGTGGGAGTGCGGACAGTCGAGTTTCATTTTCTGTCTCCTTTCTGTATTCTCCAGATTTTCCAAATGAGCTTTCATAACAAGAAAAATTAGTGATTCAGAAGGAAAGAAAAATGTTCTCACCTGGGGAATGCTTGGACAGACTGTTACTTTCTTATACCCACTCAGCAAACGTCCTGTGAGCCCCTAGCCTGGCCCCGTGCTGCTTCCCCACCAGCTGCTGAGATTTACCCACTGCCGGGGCTCAGGGGTTGTTCACTCACTCGTGCACCCATTCGTTCATTCATTCATTCACTTGCTCTCTCATTGAGGCTGGTGTCCAGGCAGGGGATGGTCACGAAAGTGGGCAATGACAGTTCCAGGACAGTCAGGGCCGAGATGGGGCAGGGCTGTGGGGCCCCAGGAGGTGCGCTGGACGAGGCCTGACCCTGGGAGAAGTTTTGATTTAAAACGTAAGTGGCAATGCTGTGACTTGTGCATTCATGAGGCTGCTGAGATGGGCTGCGTTGCAGTCAGAGGGAACTAACTGGGTTTTCATTGAAGACACCTTGTTTCAGGGAGGCTGGGTGGCCCCGGGCGCCACCCTCACTTGCCTCGCTGTATTTGCAGCTATGTTTCGGCCATGGTGCCCGTCAAGTCCCCGCGAGAGTACTACGTGCAGCAGGAGGTCATCGTGCTGTTCTGTGAGACGGTGGAGAGGTGAGGCCACCCACTGACCAGGACAGGGCCCTGCTCCAGGCCTGGGGCGGAGAGCGGCACTGGGAGAAGGAGCCACCTTGTCTCGGGGATGCCTGAGGCGGGAAGGCACCAGCCCCCTTCCAGGACCACGTCGGCCTTCCCCCAGTGGTGGGCAGACCCGAGAGGGCTCTGCTTCTCACATCTGTGTGACCTCATTCCTCAGCCCCACTGTCCCTTTTCTCTGGGCCCCAAGGGCAGATCCTGCAGGCGGAGTTCACGTGATAGAGGATGAGAGCTGCAAGGAGCTGAGCTTCCTCCTGCCTCACCTCCAAATCTCCTCACCTGGCCTCTTCACCTCCTCACTCCTCACCTCCTCACTCCTTACCTCTTCATCTCACTCCCCACCTCTTCACTCCTCATCTCCTCACCTCATCTCACTCCTCACCTCCTCACTCCTCACCTTATCTCACTCTTCACCTCCTCACTCCTTACCTCCTCACTCCTTACTCCTCACCTCTTCCCTCCTCACCACCTCACTCCTCACCTCCTCACTTCTCACCTCCTCACTCCTTACCTCCTCACTTCTTCACTTCTGACCTCTTCCCTCCTCACCTCCTCACTCCTCACCTCTTCATCTCACTCCCCACCTCCTCACTCCTCACCTCCTCACTTCCTCACCTCCTCACTCCTCACTTCTTCAGTCCTCACCTCCTCCCTCTTCACTCCTCACCTCCTCACTCCTCCTCTCACTCCTCACCTCCTCCCTCCTCACCTTATCTCACTCTTCACCTCCTCACTCCTTACCTCCTCACTGCTCACCTCTTCCCTCCTCACCTCCTCACTCCTCACCTCCTCACTCCTTATCTCCTCACTTCCTCACTCCTCACCTCTTCCCTCCTCACATCCTCGCTCCTCACCTCCTCATTTCCTCACTCCTTGCCTCTTCCCTCCTCATCTCTTCATCTCACTCCTCACCTCTTCATCTCACTCCTCACTTCCTCACTCCTCAATTCCTCACCTCCTCACTCTTCATCTGCTCACTCCTCACCTCCTCATCTCACTCCTCACTTCCTCACTCCTCACCTTATCTCACTCCTCACCTCCTCATTCCTCACCTCCTCATCTCACTCCTCACTCACCTCCTCATCTCCTTACCTCCTCACCCCTCGCCTCCACACCTCTTCACCTCCATCTTCCTAATCTCCTCACTGCTCACCTCCTCATCTCCTCACCTCCATCCTCCTCATCTTCTTACCTCCTCTCCTCCTCACCTCCCCAGGCCAAAATGGGACGATTGCTGGGTTTCAGGTCTGCTGAACAAGGTTTTAGGGGGTGAATCATCAATATTCTCATCAGATTTTCTGAGTGGACTTTGGGACTAAGACTTAACCTAGAATGTTCCTCCTATTTGACTAGTGCTATGATATTAGCTAAGTTTGAAATTGCCTAATATCACATCATAAGTTTGTTACTTTTAAAGACAGATTATTCACTGTTTATGCGTTGAGAGATATTTCAAATTGCCAGGAAATAAGATGACAGAAAATATCTTTTATTCTGAATCATCATGATGCCAGCAGCACCTGCTCATGGAGTGCAGAGAAAGCCATTTGCTTATGCCTGGGGAGTGAGAATAAATCCAGGAGAGCAATTTCAGTTTCTCAGGGAAGTCTTAAATTGTCTGGGGCAATGTTTTTGTTTCACGTTTATTCTTGCCACTAGAGTTGTTTCGATTTCCTGGTTAAGCAAGCCCACGACTGGATTAGCTTTCTTATTTTGTTTGCTGGACGTCATAGCTGTCTTCGTCAGCCCCTCCTCAGCAAGCACAACTGTTATCCACTCCCCACGTCTTCTGTCCCAGAGGTGGGATCAGGCAGGTGGAAAGACGGGGAAGGTCAAGTGTGAGCTGCCTCTGCCTGGGCTTCCAGGGTGGGGCGTGGCGCTCTTCTCAGCAGCAGCTCTCTGCAAGTGTGACGGCTAAAGGGAACTCCTGTCACCCACCTGACTGTCCACTGAGCATGGACCCGGGCAAGGGTTGAGCAGGCCGCCTTCCCACCTCCAGTCTGACCCCTGGGTGCTGGCGGTAGGCCAGGTTCTCACCCCTTCTCTCTCTCTCTCTCTCTCTCTCTTGGCCAGGGCCCTGGACTTCGGGTACCTGACCCAGGACATGATTGACGACTACGAGCCAGCCCTCATGTTTACCATCCCCAGGTTGGCCATCGTGTGGTGAGTGTCCCTCCTGCCTGAGACAGTTGTTTTGCAGAAAGCTGGCAGGACTGTCAAGTCTGATGGTGCCAGGTCCCTTCTGGGTGTTGATAAATGGTTCTCACACCTCCTGACAGGTGGCTGTTCAGCCACCCAGAGCAGTCACCAGGCAGTCTTGCTGTCACCCTCAGCAGATGAAGAAGCAGGTGTTCTGAGCGCCTCCTATTCACCCCATTGGGGAGGGAGGGACCCCCACCCTAAACAGTACAAGATGGCCGGAAACCTGACACCCAATGCTGGACAGGTGAGATCGACTGTCACGTATACTCACAGCCCAGGGGAGGAGGACGCCACACACCATGCAGGTCCACCTGGGGTGCACTCAGGAGCACAGTGACCCAGCCAGGGCTGTGGAAGAGGCTTCATAGTAATAAGGGGGTGAGGTGCCCCCGGTACCGGCAGGAGGATGTGATTGGCTTGTTTGGATACTTCCATGGCTGGCAGGGAGATGAAACGCATTATGTGAAGACCAGGTGGTGCAGCTGGTCTGGCTGACAGGGGAATGCCTGAGGGAGCCTTTCCTGTGGGATGGGGAGCACATCTGGTGAGAGCAGGGGAGCTCACGGTTCAGCCTTTGGGGTCTTGTGGGCTCAAAGATGCCAGGGCAGCACGTGGATTTAGGCCTTAAATACACCAAGATAGGAAGCGCTCGGTCATTTGCTGAGCATCTCAGGGCTTCTTAGAGCCAAGGTTAGAGCCCAAGTGTCCTGAGCTTGGTCCACTGCTTCTCAGCCACACCCTGACTCCCAGACAGGGACTGCCCTTTCCTCCTGCCAGGTGAGGGAGCGTAGGGTGTGTGGTCACGGGGGGAGGAGGAGGAGGCGTGAACAGGCCATGGGGAGCTGGATGGAGGGGCCCAGTGGGCAGCTGGTGTGCAGGTGTGGAGCTGGGCAGAGAGTAGGGGACAGGGAGTCCTTGGGACAGATGCCAGTGGGAGATGCAGAGGTCAGTGAAGTATCCTGGGAAAATGTGGGGTGGACACAGAGGCCAGGACTGGTCCAGATACAGGCCATGGAGAGGCCCCTCAGAGGCCTCAGGGGAACCTGCTGAGGGTGAGCACAGGACCCCTCCCATGGGGAATAGGGGTGCAGTGGTGGGAGGGGTTAGGGGGCAGCAGCAGTGCAGCAGGACAGGGTCAGCCTCTGTGATAGGAGCTGGACGAGTCATGTGCAGCATGCAGGAGGAGTGGGGGAGTGAGCAGGGCAGACCCTACCCTGAGCCAGGGAGTGAGACTCTGGAGATTTAAATGCCAAAGAGACTCATGTGTCCTGGGCAGGACTCGGGACTGAAATGCACAGAAGACCTGGGTGATGAGGGCTGGGAAGACTGGCCGGTGGGGCGGGGGCTGCAGACTCCCAGGATTTCAGGGAAGCCTGACTGGCCATGTATTGGTCCAGCCCTTTCCACCACACCTGCATCTGCCCTGGGCTTGAGGACGGGTCCGTCCCCTGCCTCGCTCTGCCCAGCCTGCTGGTCCCCAGAGCTGCCCTCTCCGGGTGGTCTCTAGGGTGGTCTTTGGAGGGTGCCCAGCCCTGGGGGCTTTTCCAGACCCCCCCCAACAGCCCAGCACCCTGGCCCTTTTATTGTCCTCTTTCCTCAGAGAGAGTTGTCTTTTTTCTGAGTTTACAAATCAGGAACAGCAGGAGCTGGTCATGTCACACGAGGGAGGACACTTTACAATCTGCCTTCATTGCTGGAATTTGAGAATCTCCCTTTGTCTGAAGACGTAGGAGGTGAAGGACGAATGTCCCCAGTGGGCCAGCGTGGGGTGGCCTGGAGTGAAGCGGCCAGGGTGGAGGTGCCCCTTGCACACCTCTTTGTTACATGGTTTTCTTTCCAGGCAAATGGCTCTTTACAGCCAAAGTCATTTTTTTTGTTTTGTTTTGTTTTTGTGAGGAAGATCAGCCCTGAGCTAAAATCCTAGCCAATCCTCCTCTTTTTTGCTGAGGAAGATTGACCCTGGGCTAACATCTGTGCCCATCTTCCTCTACTTTATATGGAATGCCACCACAGCATGGCCTGATAAGCAGAGCATCAGTCCATGTCCGGGATCCGAACCTGCGAACCCTGGGCCGCTGAAGCGGAGCGAGCGAACTTAACTACTATGCCACCAGGCCGGCCACACAGCCAAACTCATTTTAAAGAAAACAATGAGCATTTTTGGTGCTTTGTTTAAAAAACAAAACAGTAAAGCTGCTTCAATTCAGGGGCTTACCTTTACCGTGGGCGCCAGGGGTCTGAGAGCCTGTCCCCTGAGAGGAGTCCCCCTCCCCTGCCTTTCAGGTGCTGCTTCCAGGAAGCACAAGCCTGTGTCCTGGAGGTATTTCTCTTCTCAGTTCCCTGGGTTAGGCCTTGAAGCACAGCATCCAGTGGCTCAGCCACTCAGCCTGAGTAGGGGGTGTCGCCAGGCTGATGGGGCTCCCAGGCCAGATTTCCTTTGGAACCGCCTTAAAGCACACATGGGTCCCAGTGTGGGCATGCCCACCCTGCCTGCTCTGACCAGCCATGTGGCAACAGGTGGCCTCTGCTGCCCATCCGCCTGCCCGCCCTGCGGGCAAATGCTTGTCCAGCACTGCGGTGGGCCGGGCAGCGACTCAGATCTCGGGGACATGAGGGACTTACACCGTTTTAGAGGGAACCTATTCTAAGCTTGTGGGAATGCCCAGAGACTCTCTCAGGCACTTTTAAAATAAAACTGATCTTAAAATAAAGGCGAGGCATCAAACTACCTGAGCACCATGTTTCTAGACTCTCATACTCCCATGTTCCCTCAGCTCTTCACTAGCCTCCCATCGCCGCTGGCTCGAGCCCAGGTCCCACAGGACAGTGGTCTCGGGTCTTTCGACTCTCACTGAGCTGGCCTCTCGAGGCCACTTCTCTCTGACCAGCATCACTGTGCCCTGTTTGTGGACCTCATGGCCGCCCTGCCGACATCTGAACCTTTGCTCCTCCTCTGTCCCTCTGTCCGGGCCAGCAGCCTGCCTGGAGCCCTCGTCCTGGGAGGGAGAGTGAGGGCCCCATGGGCAGGGCCTTTGTCCCTGCAGTCCCTTCCTGGAGGCAGCACGTGGGGACCCCTTGGGCTCAGGCTGGAAGAAGGGCCTGGAAACGCAGCTGAGGGACCCGGAGCGGGGCTCTGAGTTGCAGCACAGGGAGGCGGGTTCTGAAGTGGAAGCCTAGGGAGAGCAGGTGCGGTGGGGCGGCTGGGAAGCAGGAGCAGGTGCAGGAGCCCGCAGCCCAGTCTGGGGAGCCGAGCGGCTCATCCAGGGAGGCAGCTGCACTGCGTGGGCCAACTGAGAAGCCCTCCAGGCCCACCTCAGAAGCTCGCCAGCCCCCCCTCAGCAGCAGGTCTCTAACCTCGGGGCCAGGCTATGGGTCTGAGGATTTGAGGTGTGTCAGGCTGTAATCAAAATTCTCAGTCCTTCCAGGAGCAGTGAGAACTGGGCTGTGGCAGCTGTTCCTAGAGCCGCCCCCTTCAGGGATGCTCACTGGGTCCCTGTAGGACCCCACAACCCAGCCCCGCCGACGGCTCCCTCTCTCGTTCCTCATTGTCTATAGCAGCCACTCTGGGCCAGAGAGGCAGAGGCCACTGCCGCCCAGGGTGGGGCCCAGGACGCTCTCCTTCCTGTATTCACCCAGTGAGCATGTATTGAGTGCCTACTGTATACTGGCCCTGTGCTTGTCCCCAGGGATACTATGATGCCCATGAGGGAGGTGCACAGGTAGGTAAGACAGGCAGTTGCTGTGGAGTGTTCTGGAGGCTGGGATAGGGTAGGGGGCTTGGGTGCAGGGACCTTCTGGGGTGGACGAGAGCTGGAGACATGAGGGAGAGGCTCCCTAGGCCCTGGAGGAAACACTCCTGAAGCAGGGGAGCCCCGCAGGCAATGGTGGGGGCACTTCTCGCAGGTGGGCAGCATGAGCAAAGGGGCCCAGGTGGCCTCGGGCTGGAGTGAGGACATCTCTGTGATGTGGGTGTCCTGGGACCCCCAGCTGAAACTCAGGGAGCACTCAGAACAGAGGGGGTGGTGGGGAGCTGGGAGGGAGGGCAGGAAGGGGGATGGAACTGGGAGGGGGAGGCAGGAGCTGGGGGTGGAGCTTCTCTGCTGCCCCCTCCCCCTCCCGGCTCCACCTCCAGGAGCTGCAGCCCCTTCCCATCTGGTAAATAAAATGTTATAAAACAAGCATGTGACATTTACTGAGCACGTGCTGCGTGCCAGGCACCCTGAGCTCTTACAGGGGTAATGACACCCTCTGAGGTAATGTTACTGGCCCATGACAGGTGAGGAGACTGAGGCTGCGACAGGCTGGAGGTGGCAGGAGGAGCCCAGCCGAGGGGTTGATGTCAGAGCCCTCTCTGCTCTTTGCCTTATGACAGAATAAAACAGATGGCGCTGGGTTCTTGGCGTCAGGGCGGCCGCCCGAGGCAGGGGTGGTAGAGTGAGGGCTGAAAGGGCGACGGGTGGAGGGAGGCTTCAGGAGGAGGACAGTCACAGCCCCTGGGCAGAATGTCCACAGGCTGGCGAGGAGTTTGGCCTGGCTGGACTGCAGCATGGAGGGACTTGCTCAGAGCTGCTGGGGCCAGCCCTGGACTCTGGGCCCCACTCCCACACTCCCCCAGCGCCCCTCGGCCTGGCCCTCCTCCTGACCCAGCCATCATGCCTCTGGTGCTAGGGGGGATGCTGGGACACGCGTCCTGGGGGGAGTGAGTCTCCATGAGGTTCAGACTTGACAAACTAGTTTTACTTTCAAGGATTTATCTTAAAAATTTTAAGTTTAAATTAAAAATTTGCATAAGGGAGTAAAGAAACTAAGTAAAATCTCTAGATCCAGTGGTCACTTCCCAGTTGCCACCTGACTGGCCCCATCGCAGTGGACCTGGTCACTCGGGCTGCCTCCAGGACCCCACGTGGCCCTGGTTGCTCCTGCCTCAATGGCACCTCCTCATCTCCCCACATCTAGGCCCTGGTCCAGCCCTCGCCTCTGCTCCTCCCTGTGTCTACCCTTTTCCACCCTCTTCTGAACCCTGCTCTGCAGCCCCGCTGGGAGCTGCCAGCGCATCCCAGGCTGACCTATCCAGAACCCAGGCCCTAGCCCTGCTCCCTCTGCCCGCACCTCCCTGCTCCGCACCCTCCCCTGGCTGTGACCTGCCCACACCCTGCCCCCACCCAACCCTGGCTGAGCACATCCCTCCCCAACTTGGCTGGCTCTTTCGTCTCCGCCCCTCCCTCTGGTGCCAGCCCTGATGTCAGCTCCCCCACGTTAAACCCAGCATATGTGGGGTTAAAACCAAAAGTACTCATCCCCTTTCCCTGCTTCTCTAAGTTACATTCTTGTGTAAATATCGGTTTTTTAAACCTTTATATCCCTGAACTTCACAAGGCAAATAGAAGTTACAAATTGTTGAAAGCCCAGGTGGCTTCATGCTGGGCTCAGAGGCACCGACGTGCAAGGCCACAGCTCCCTCTCCCCTACCTAAAACCTCAAATAAAAAGCCCTACCTTTTCTCCTTCCGGGAGGTGGATCTGAGTTCTAACTAACTCCCATCTCGTTGGGCTGCCTTTCGATAGAACTCTTTCCTTGCCATAAGCCTGGCGTTCTTGTCTTTATTTTGGTTTCTCTCTTGTGTGGTGGGCAAAGGAACCTGTGTTTGTGGCTGGTAACACCTCCACTCCCCATCCCCCTCCCTGTCCCCATCAGGTCATCATGACCAGCCCCATCCATCCCCTCTCTCCGTTCTCCCACCTGCATTCACCCTGTGGCTCCAACGCCAGAATTTTCCAGAAGCTGCAGCTCCCCCCCACCCCCCCACCCCTGATCCCCACTCCGGGGGGCCCCTGGCCTCCCGCCCCTGTGGTCCCCTCGCCCACCTGTGTCCGGTGGCTCCTGCCCTGGTGGAGAAGGGCCGAGTCAGGACAGTGCAGCCTGTGCGGCCCCTGCCCAGCCCCTCCCCAATCTCCCTTTGACTCCGCCTTACCTGTAGCCCTTCCTCTTCCCGCTGCTCACCACCTCCAGCTGGCAGCAGAATTGCTTATTTTTGAAATACGTTATTGAGATATAATTCACATACCCTATGACTCACCCACTTAAAGTGTACAATTCAACGGTTTTTGGTAAATTCGCAGAGTTGTGTGACCACCACCACTGATTTCAGAAGATTTTCATCACCCCAAAAAGATACCCTTACCCCTTAGCTGTCACGTGCGCCCCCTGTAATCCTCCCTCCCCAGCCCCCAGCAACCAGGAATCTGTTTCTGTAGATTTGCCTATTGGGAATAGTTGATATAAATGGAATTTGTATTATTTTCGTGTCTCCCCCACTCGCCTATGAGCACCTCAGGGCAGGAGTGCTCACCTCCTTCGGTTCAGTCACAGTCCCTGGCGCCTGACATGTGGTGGCACAGTGAACTTGTGCAGAATTTTGTTGCCTTGATCTGATAGCGCACAATATGTATTCGTAAAGATTTTCACTGAATTTTTACTTCTAATCATAAAAATTTGACGGGGGTGGATATCCAGAATTAAGGGATTGTTTTAAAACGATAGTGCAGCCATTTAAATAACGTGGGAGAAGAATCTCAAATGCCAGGGAAAAACATTCCTAGTGTATTGAGTACAAAAACTTGTTTCCAAATAGTATGTCCCCATTTTACAAAATTTCTTAACATGATAGGTATAACTTTTGTAAACAGAAATCAAAGCAATAAATATTAATTTTTTATTTTGGTAAAATATACATAACAAAATTTACCATTTTAACCCTTTTTGAATGTACATCAGCAGCATTAAGTACATTCACATTGTTGTGCAACCATCACCACCATTTATCTCCGAAACTTTTCCATCATCCTAAACTGAAAGTGTGCCCATTAAACAGTAACTCCCCATTCCCCGTTCTCCCTAGGCCCTGTAACCTCTATTCTACTTTCTGTCTCTATGAATTTTATTCTAGGGACCTCATATAAGTGGAATCATAGAGTATTTGTCCTTTTCTGTCTGGCTTATTTCACTTAGCATGTTTTCAAGATTCATCCATGTTGGCATGTGTCAGAAATTCCTTCCTTTTTAAGGATGAATAATATTCCATTGTGTGTAATTAAATGTTATTTTAAAGAAGAGATTTACAATAACATCCAAAAGAATAAAATACCTAGGAATAAATTTAACCAAGGAGGTGAAAGACATGTACACTGGAAACTACAGAACATTCCTGAAAAAATCACAGACTTAATTCAATGGAAAGACACCCCGAGTTCATGGATGGGAAGACTTACTGTAGTTAAGATGGCAATACTCCCCCAAATACTCCCCCAAATGATCTACAGACTCAATGCCATCCCTATCAAAGCTCCACGGGCCTTTTTTTGCAGGAATGAAAAAGATGATCCTCAAATTCACATGGAACCACAGTGGGCCTTCAATAGCCAAAACAATATTGAAAAAGAAAAATAAGGTTGGAAGGCTCACACGTCCTGATTTCAAAACTTATTACAAAGCTACGGTAATCAAAAGTGTGGTACTGTCATAAGGAGACCAATGGAATAGAGTTGAGAGGCCAGAAATAGACCCAAACATCTATGGCTAGTTGATTTTCGACAAGGGCACCAAGCCCATTCAATGAGGAAAGAGCAGTCTTTTCAACAGCTGGTGCTGGGACAACTGGATATCCACTTGCAAAGGAACGAGGTTGGACCCTGGGGTGATTAATTTCATGTGTCGGCTTGCCTAGGCCACAGTACTCAGATATTTGGTCAAACACCAGTTTGGATGTTGCTGTAAAGTATTTTTAAGATGAGATTAACATTTAAATCGGTAGACTTTGAGTAAGGTATTGTACCCTCCATAAGGTGGTTGGGCATCATCCAATCAGTTGAAGGCCTTAAGAGAAAACAGACTGTGGTCCCCAAGTTAAGAGGGAATTCTACCTGCAGACTGTCTTTGGACTCAAGCTTTGGACTCAACCTCCACAATCATGGGAATCAATTCCTTAAAATAAATATATCTCTCTTCTCTCTCTCTCTCTCTATATATATATATACACACACACATATGTATTATGTATATGTGTGTACACTCACACATCCTATTGGTTCTATTTCTCTGGAGAACTCTGATTAAGACAGGAGGTAAATCTTCATGTTCTCAAATTTGGCAATGAATTCTTAGATTTGACACCAAAAGCATGAGCAACAGGTGAAAAAATAGATAAGTTGGACTTTATCAAAATTAAAAACTTTTGTGCATCAAAGGACGTTATGAAGAAAGTGAAAAGATGACCTAAGGAATGGGAGTGGGGGGGCCTGGCTTTCTCCGCCATACTGGGCATGCTCCCACCTGCTCACCTGAGCTGGACCTGGGCCAGGCCCCTTGCTGTGTGCTCACTCTATGCCGAGGCTCCCCGAGGATCCAGCCACCTGCCTGCCAGACTCAGCTGTGAGGGCTGCCTGTTGGGGCTGCACTGAGGGGCTGTGTGGCAGCATGGTCACAGGCCTGTGTGGCCTCTGATGGCACGAAGCCTGGATCACCAGCCCTGTTGGGCTGCATGGGACCCAACTGCTCCCTTTGATGGCTTGTTCCAGGCCTCATTCCTCCCATCTCCCCCACCTCTCCACCCCTGCTGCATCAGCACCTGGGCCAGCGGGACACTGGACAGATGTTTGCTGAACTCCTACTGGGATATGAAAGCCTGCCTCACCCTTGTCGTCAGGGACGCCTGGTCATGGGGACTTGGCTGTCCCACTGGCCTTCTCTCTGCCCTGTCCTTAGTGGTCAGCGGCACTTCCCAGAGCTGCTGGGCAGGAGCGCTTGGCTGGAGTAGAGCACGTGGTGCCCTGAATGCCCCAGCAGCAGGGAGCACCGCGCTGGATGCCTGGACAAAGCCAAAGGGATGTCCTCAGGTCCCCCACCTCCCGCAAGAGGGGTTGGGCACGGCGGCCTTGGAGGTCTATGCACGGAGCCCTCCTAATGAATGGATTTTTTTCTGAGGCTCCAGACCAGCCATGACCAACCCTGGGCACCGCTCACAGCTCCGTGGAGGTGAGCAGGAGGGCCCCTTCTCCAGGCACCATCGCTGCTTTCTGAAAGACGAGATGACAGGGAGCTGGGGCAGGGATTCACCAAACCCACCCCTTTCCTGCCCATTTTCACTCTGCCTTTGTGCTGAGACCACTGGATTTACCCACGAGGTTAAGACTCTGTCTTGGGAAATTGTCCCCCGAACACTGTTAATTTAATCAGCACCATCAGCTCGTGTAAGATCCATAAAACAGACTGGGAGGAACAGAAGCCTGGCTGGCTGTCCTCTGCCCTTCTCCCTGCCCTTCTCTCAGGACACAGCCCCTCATCACAGCCCCAACCTTTCTGCTTCCTAGGCTGAACTGGCCACTCCACAGGGCCTGGCAGCCACGGGTCACAGCCTGTTGTGCCCCAGGAGACAGCACAGCCCGTTTTTCCTGTGACTTTTGAATCCTGAAACCCAGCCTTTTTTTTCTTTTTAATTTTTTTTTTTTTTTGTGAGGAAGATCAGCCCTGAGCTAACATCCAATGCCAATCCTCCTCTTTTTGCTGAGGAAGATTGGCCCTGGGATAACATCTGCCAATCCTCCTCTTTTTTTTTTTTTGCTGAGGAAGACGGGCCCTGGGCTAACATCCGTGCCCATCTTCCTCTACTTTATATGGGACGCCGCCACAGCATGGCTTGAGGAGTGGTGTGTTGGTGAGCGCTGGGATCTGAACCTGTGAACCCTGGGCTGCTGAAGCAGAGCGTACGCACTTAACCACTGCACCACTGGGTCGGCCCTCTGAAACCCAGCCTTTTTAAGGCAAAAACAGTGCCTTCATTCAATTTTGTGTATCAGTTTTTCTCACTGAACTGGATGAGTCCCTGAACTCTTGGGGACTCTGTGTTGGACAGTGATGACTAGACCCCAATGCCGGTGATGAGATCCCGCTCATTTGCAGAGAGATACATGCAGATGTTTCTCGGTTTATGCAAACAAGCCGTGAGGCTGTCACCTGTGCTCTGATGAGGCATCAAGGGGACAGGTCCGGTATTCTCTGGTGGATGTTCCCTCGGCACCTGCAACGTCCAAGGCTTGAGCTGTCTGGTCCCGGGAGACCCGGGAGGAGGCACCCAGAGAAGGGTCCTCCAGGGATGGGGCTACTCTCAGAGAAACAGGCCGGACATGAATGATGGTGACGCTTGGAGCTGGGCAGGGCTGTGCACAGTGCGTGGCGAGATCGCCACGGGGATGAATGTGGTGCTGCCTGCAGAATTGGGGGCCTCCTGGAGGTGGCCTCTGAGCAGCATCAGATGGAGCGTGGAGCCCCAGTCCGGGAGAGGGTGTGCCTCTCAAGGCACAGGGACACCCTGGAGAGAGAGTCAGCCCTGCCTGGGGGCGACAGGAGGCTGCCTCCCGTCTAAAGGGTGACAGAGCTTGGGCCAGACCTCTGGGAGGGAAAGGTGGGTGTGGGGGCAGCCTGAGCAAAGGCAGGGTGGGCCACGAAGCACGCAGCTCGTTGTGGGGCCTCATGGGGTTTGGGAGTGAGCGGGCAGGGAGGGGCTGCAAGTGGATTGTCACAGCCTGGTGTGGGCCGAGAGCCAGGAGGGGCTGTGGTCAGTGGGAGTTAAAAAGACTCAGGGCAGCACCTGGACTTCAGGGGTAGGGACTGGGGAGTGAGGTCCGAGTTCTGGGTGGCCCGTGAGGCTGGGAGGACAGCCTGAGAGCACCTTTGTGAGGAGTCTCGCCTGTCTGTGCAGTGTCCCTGAGATGCGCGTCCCTGACCCGCTGGCACCCCACAGGGCCTGGCCTGGAGGCTCAGGGGTGCGCAGGCTTTGGTCCAGGGCCAGTGATGGGCAGAGGCTGCCCTCTGTCCCTGTGTAGGACCTCGGTTCTCACTGCTTTTGGAGTAGATGGTCTCAGGTCTAATTCTCACAAACCTCTACATTTGTGTTAAATTTAAACACAAATCCAGTTTTTCCATTTTCAAGAGGGTAGATTTTAGTAAAAAATCTTGACGCTGATTTATCTGATCACAGCAGTGATGTGTGCAGGTATATTTTTATAATTATTTTATGATCGCTTGAATGAACCTAAGCTAATCAACTTCAAAAGATGATAATGTCTGGGTAATAATTTTCATTGCTATTTTCTAAACTTGAAGATTTGGTCACAGGAGCCGAAGCACGTGCTGGTGCTGAGCGTGATGTGGTTGCGCGTGTGGGTGTGGTCTGGGCTCGCCCAGGCGGCTGCAGGGGCTGATGCCATGCTGGCTTTTGTGTCTTGAATGCAGTGGTCTCGTGGTCTACGCGGATGGACCCCTGAACTTGGACCGCAAGGCGGAAGACATGTCTGAGCTGTTCCGGCCTTTCCACACGTTGCTGCGGAAAATAAGGTGAGGGGGAGCTGAGGGAGGATAGGGGAGGAGTGGGAGGAGTGGGAGGAGGGGGTGCCCAGGGCTGCATTTGCCCCTGAGCCCTCCTTTCTATGCAGATGGGCGGGGCTGTTACTTGTCCTCTTCTGCTCCAGTCAGTGGGTCGACCTTGGTCTTTTGTGTTTAGTTATTGGTTGATAATGTTTGGAGCCCCCTTTTGGAACCCCACGCCCTTCTCTCCCCACGGAACCAAGTTCTTTGTTGTTGGCCAGTGTCATTAAGACCTTCGGTGTAAAGGTTCTGTGATAAGACAGCAGCCACCCTGGCTGAGGGCCCTGTGCTGGGCCCTCTTTATGTGTCTCACAGAAACTTCTCTGTGGCCCCCCGAGACAGACAGGGCCGATTTTACAGGAGAGGCTATGAAACCGGGGTGACAGGTGCACCGAGGACCACACAGTTTGTGCGGGGAGGGCCAGCCCCCTGGGCCAGCACATCCTCTCCTCGTGGGCTGGGGCTGGGGCCCAGGCTGGGACTGGTGCTTGCTCACGTGTACCTTAACCTCCCCAGGGGCTTTTACTAGTTCTTTATTCGTTCTTTGACTAGTTTAGGGGGCAAAGCGTCCAGTTATCTTGAGCGCCAGCGCCCCCCAGCTGCACCCTGGCAGTCCCTGGGCAGCTGGCCCAGGTGACATCAGCATCCTCGGACCCATCTGTGCTGTCCTGTGGCTTGGTGGCAGCTCGTATGGGAGACCATGCTCTGCCCTGAGGGTTTCCCCTTGGCCTTCAGCAACAGATCTTCCAGCCAGCACCCCCATCTTGAGTCTTCCCCCAAATGCTCACTTTAAACCGATGTGGAGCTCTTACTATGGTGGGGTGATAGCGCCAGCTGTGGCTTCCTGAAGGGACAGAGCAGCGGGAGGCTGTGGCTGCATGTCCTCTGAGCGCCTCCGTGGCCCTGTGACCTTGGATGCCGAGGTCTTTCCTACCACGGCTCCCAGTCTCCGGAAGCCCCCTTCCCTGGCTGTTGAGCTGATTACCCTGTGGACTCTTGCAATGTCCTTCCTGGGTCTCATGGGACTTCCCAGTGCAGGGCAGCCACAGGCACAGACAGCCCAGGGCCAGGTTTCCTTCGCTGGTGCTGGTCCCTTCAGGGAGCCCGGGGAGTACGCTGCCTTTTGCCCCATGAGGAGCCAAAGGTGCTGTGAATCCAGACAGGGAAGAGTGACCCAGCAGGGAGAGTCAGTGGGCTTGAGGTGAGCCACAGCCTGGGGCCCTGTGATGGGTTGCTCGGTCCAGACTATGGTTCATCAGATAGAGGGCTCCTAGCTGCTTCCCTGGTACCTGGTCCCAGCTGTGAGCATCTGAGCAGGATGTGATCCTGGACCCAGAGGCTGTGGCCCCTGTTCTCCTGGGCATCCAACTGAGAGAGGAGACGATAAATGAGGAGAGATGATGGACGATGCTGAGACCAGGAAGGGAAGCACAGGGTTCGGAGCAGACTGAGGGGTCCTGTGGGTTGGGAAGTGGGAGAGGAAGTGTGCTGGGTGCTGGAGACATGGGCAAGGAAACAGTCCAGACCGTAAGAGACACGTGCAACATACTCAGAAGTCTAACAACGTACATAATTGGAATCAGAAGGAAGGAAAAGAGAAAATGGGTAGAAGCACTATTCAAAGAAATAATGGCCATGAATTTTCCAAAACTGAAGAAAAATCTCTGTCCCTAGATTCAGGAGGCTCAAGAAAACTACGAGCAAGATGAACACAAAACATACCTACGTATATCATAGTAGAATTGTCAAAACAAAGAAAAAATCTTAAATGCATCTGGGGAAAAAGGACATGTTACTTTGAAAAGAACGTAAGATTGACAGCTGTCTTCTCAAAAACAATGGGAGCGAAAGGCAATGAAGTGATATATATTTAAATTGCTGAGAGAAAATAGCTGCCAATCAGAATTTTATAACCAGCAACAATATCCTTCAAAAAATGAAGGTGAAATAATGAATTATTCAGAAGCACAAAGCTGAAGAAATTTGTCAGCAGCAGCCTGCACATAAAGAAAAACTAATTGGATTTCTTCAGGCAAAGGAAAAATTCTTATATGGAAATATGGAAGTGCCAGGAGAGCCTGAAGAGCCTGATGTGGACTAAGATAAAGGAACACGGACTGCACAAAACAATAATTATACTGTCTTGTGGAGTTCAAATTATACATAGCATAGTTCAATATTTGAAAATAAAATCATTGTTCTGCCATATTAATTTTTAAAAGAGGAAGAAAAACAAGTCATTTTGAAAGTTACAGAAAAAGGATTTGAAAATTCAACACCTATTTTATGATAAAAACATTTCTTAGCAAATTAGAAATAGAAGGGAATTTCCTTAATGTGCTAAAAGATACATATATATACACACATACACTCACATACACATATGTGCACACATATGAAGTTGGACCCTTACCTAACATCGTATATAAAAATTAACTCAGAATGGATCAAGGACCTAAATGTAAGACCTAAAACAATAAAACTCTTAGGAAAAAAACACAGGACAAAAGCTTCATGACATTGCATTTGGCAATGATTTCTTGGATGTGACACCAAAGGCACAGGCAACAAAAGAAAAAATAGGCAAATTGGACTGTGAAAATTTCAAACTTTTGTGCATTAAAAGATGCTATCACCACAGTAAAAAGGCAACCCACAGGATAGGAGAAAATATTTGCATATCATATGTCTGATAAGGGATTAATATCTAGAACATATAGAGCACTCCTAAAACTCAACAGCAACAAAACCAACAACGCGATTCAAATGGGCAAAGGACTTGAATAGACATTTCTCCAGAGAAGATATATGAATGGCCAACGAGCACATGAAAGATGCTCAGCATCATTAGTCATTAGGGAAATGCACATCAAAACTACAATGAGATGCCACCTCACACTCATGAGGATGGCTATTCTCAAAAAAACAGAAAACAAGCGTTGGTGAGGATGTGGAGAAATTGGAACCCTTGTGCACTGTTGGTGGGAATGTAAAATGATAGACCTGCTATGGAAAACAGTATGGAGGTTCCTCAAAAAATTAAAAATAGAATTACCACATGAATTACCACATGAATTACCACAGCAATTCCACTTCTGGGTGTATACCCAAAAGAATTGAAAGTAGGTTCTTGAAGAGATATTGGTACACCCATGTTCAAAGCAGCATTGTTCACAATAGTTAAAATGTGGAAGTAACCCAAATGTCCATTGACCTGATGAATGGATAAGCAAAATGTGGTCCATCCATACAATGGAATATTATTCAGCCTTAAAAATGATGGAAGTTCTGCAATATACTACAACATGGATGAACCTTAAGGAGATTATGCTAAGTGAAATGAGCTACTCACAAAAGACAAATATTGTATGATATGAATACTTACATGAGGTCCCTAGAGTAGTCAAATCCATAGAGACAGAAAGTAGAATGGTGGATGCCAGGGGTTGGGGGGAGGGGAAAGGGGAGTTATTGTTTAATGGGGACAGAGTTTCAGTTTTATAAGATGAAGAATTATGGGGATGGGTGGTGGTGATGGTTGCATAACAATGTGAATATTTAATACCACTAAACTGTCACTTAAAAATGGTTAAGGGCCGGCCCTGTGGCTTGGTGGTTAAGTGCGCGCGCTGCGATGCTGGTGGCCCGGGTTCGGATCCCGGGTGCGCATCGAGGCACTGCTTCTCTGTTCATCCTGAGGCCGAGTCCCACATACAGCAACTAGAAGGATGTGCAGCTACGACATACAACTATCCACTGGGGCTTTGGGGGGAAAAAATAAAATAAATAAAATCTTTAAAAAAAAAAAAATGGTTAAGATGGTAAATTTTATATTATATGTATTTTATCACAAAAAACTTTTTAAAAATATCATCTATAATAGTGTCAGTAAATATCAACTACTTAAGCACAAATCTGAAGATGTCCAAGACCTCCACTGAAAGTTACAAAATATTATTGACATAAAATTTTAAAGACGTAAATAAATAGAGAGCCATTCCATATTCAGGGAGTGGGAAACTTAATATTGAGAAGATATCAGTTATTCTCAAATTAACCTGTGAATTCAATGTAATCTCGGTCAAAATCCCAGGAGGTCTTTTCTTTTCTTTTTTTTTTGCAGAAATTGACAAACTAATTCTAAAATTCATGTAGAAATGCAAGGGGCCTAGAATAGCCTAGAAGAAGAAGATTGCTGGAGAAAAAGAACAAAGAAGAAGAACATTATTTATCTATTCTACTCTTGATGGGCTTCTGGTGTTTTCCACAAATAGTGCTGGTGTGACCATTCTTGGGAACATATGTGTGCATTTCTGCTGAGTGTGCTTCATAAAAGAGAACAATGCTGGAGACACTTCCCATTGTAAAGCTGTAGTAACGCAGACAGAGGTGTAGTGCAAGGATAGACTCCCACCTGTTCAACAGAATAGAGTCTAGAAACAGACCAACATATATGCGCTTCCCTGACTTGTGACAAAAGTTACAGCAGAACAGTGGAGAATGGTTGGTTTTTTCCAATAGAAGGCTGAATCAATAAATATCCATATGACAAAAAATGTGTCTGGATCCTTACCACAATCATACACAGAAATCAATTCCAGATAAATTGCAGATACAAATGTGAAAAGAAAACAATGAAACTTTCAGAGGAAAGAATCAAGGAGAACATCTTTGTGACCTTGGAGTAGGCAAAGATTTCTTAAAAGGACACAAAGGCACTAACCATAAAGAAAAAAATGTGATTTATTGAACTTTCTTGAAATTAAAAACTTCAGTTTATCAAAAGATACCATTAAGAGAGTGAGAAGGCAAGCCACAGAGTTAGAGAATATATCCAACAAAGAACTCAAATCCAAAATATATAAAGAACTCCCATCAATCAATAAGAAAAAGACAGATAACCCAATTAAAAAGGGGCAAAATCCTTGACGAGGCACTTCACAGAGAGGATCTCTGAGGGCCAAGAAGCACATAAACTGGTGCGCAACTGCATTAGTCTGCAGTCCACAGCAATTTAAAACAAAAACACCAAGGGTTCATGAGGGTTTGGGGCAAGCAGAACTGTCAGCGGACGCTCTGGTGGGCTGTCAGTGGGTCCACGCTTCTCGCCGACACTCGGCGGCACTCTCTACGTGTGCGCTTGCAGAAATGCACACGCCATGCTCCCCAGGAGAGGCGCTCGAGGATGGTGGGTCACGGCAGCCAGAGCCCATCAGGCGTGGAACAGGTTCATAGATGAACGGTGGTGTGTTTCCACCGTGAAAGACTGTGTAGCCGTGAGACTGAATGACCTACAACAATGATGAATCTCACCAAATAGGGTTGTCAGATCTAGCAAAATGAAAACAGCAGAATGCTCAATTAAATATGAATTTCAGATAAACAATGAATACTTTGTTAGTGTAAGTATGTCCCTAAAAAATATTTATACACTTAAAAAGTATGGTTGTTTATCTGAAACTGGGCGCTCTATATTTCCTCTGGTGACTCTGAACAGATATAATATTGGCAAACAAAGCCTGCCACAAAAAAGTGCAGACTGCAAATTCCTGTTTATGCAGAGAATAGAAACAGGGGAGACCACTTATGTCTTTAGAAGTCAGGACGGTGGCAATGGCAGGGAGTGACTAGAAAGGCACATGAAGGTGCCTGGGAGTCTGGTTAGTGTTTTATTTCTTGATTTGGGCACAGTGTATTCACTTCTAAAGATTCACAAGCTGTGTGGTTCTGAAAAGTACACTTTCTGTGTTTTCGGTGACTGCACTGGGGTGTTTCACCTGGGCCTCAGATCACAGCTGGCCTGAGCTTTTCCCAGCAGAGAGCAACGCACATTGGCCTGTGTGACCTGCTCTAGGCTCATCCTAGTCATTGTCCCTAAATTAACTCCATCTTTGAGTCTCCAGTTCAATGCCCCTTCCTCCAGGAAGTCTCCCCAGACTAAGCCAGGTGCCCTGCTGTACCTTCCCTCTGGTGGGCACTTGCCTTTGTTCCAGTTGTCACTACTGTAGTTCAGTCATCATTCATATAAATATTTATTTATTCTCTGCCTCTTCCAAGGTCACCCCCAGGGGCAGGGCCCATGCCTGTCTTCTTCCTGTGTATCGCCCGGTGCCTGGCACACAGACAGTGCTCAGAAATACCTATTGAGCGAAAGGATAAGAGTCTATATGCAAACCAACATTTTTTTTTCACCTCTAAAAGTTTTTGTTAACGCAATTATCATATCCCCAAGAATCAGGGCTTTCTTGTTTTCAGCAAGAAGTTTCAGAATCTCATTTTTAGGAAAGAAACCATTCTAGAGTCACAGTCCTCCATCCTGAATGGCCGTTGTCCCGGCCCACAGCACGGAAGAACCCTGGAGACCGGTGCCTCACTTTGCAGTGGAGGAAACTGTGCGTGGGAATTGAATTGCAAGTGTTCTTCGCCTTGTTGCTTTCCTGCTGGTGCAGATATCAAGGGCGCTGTGTCCACTCTCGGCCAGGAGACTGGTGTGGCCTGGGGGCTGGTGTGGCATTTGGGACCCTCACCCTTGGTTTTTGTCTTGACCCTTGTAGGGATTTGCTGCAGACCCTGACAGAGGAGGAGCTTCACACGCTGGAACGGAACCTCTGCATTTCCCAAGACGTGGAGTTCCCCATCCGGGCAGACACCCAGGTGCCCCCGGCCCTGGCGCCTGCCTTTCCTGAATCCCTTCCCCCAGAGGAGCTGCTCTCAGCCAAGGCCAAAAACCCGGAGGCGGAGCTGGCCTGCTCCATGCAGTATGATGACCAGGAGCTGGAGCAGCTCAACCGCATGGTTCACAGGGTTGGGGACGAGATGTCCTCCCTCCTCTCCCCGCCCAGCGCCTGCCAGTCCCCTGCGCACAGGCCGGGGGCCGAGGGCAGCCCCCGAGGGGAGGCCTCCCCAGGCAGCGCAAGGCTGCGGCCGGGCAGCGATGAGGAGGAGGGAAGGGTGTTCTTCATGGATGATGTGGAGGGGACAGCAGAGGCCCCGGGTGGCCCATCTGGGTGGGCGGGCAGTACCAGTGCCAACCCCCAGGAGGGAGAGCAGGGCGGAGGGTGCGGAGAGGCGGGGGTCAGTGCGCCCACCACGGCAGAGGAGGGGGACTTGAGCAATAACAACAACATCCAGGACAGCAAATTGTGGGCGGTGGGCTCCAACTCTTGCAGCTGCCTGGACTCCCAGCCGCACCTGGATGGCTGGGAGGTAAGTGTGGACGATGCAGAGACAGCCGAGATGATCGCCCACCGGACAGGGGGCATGAAGCTCTCAGCCACGGTCATCTTCAATCCCAAATCACCCACCTCCTTGGACTCTGGTGTCACCACCCTGGAAGCCCCAGGAAATGGCATCTCTCCATCAGATCCCACGGCCGAGGGGCTGGAGGGTGGCTCCCACAAACTCAGCGCTGCGGCCACCAACTGCCTCCTTAACTCCTGCGTGTGCTGTGGAGGCTGTGGAGGCAGCAGGGAGGACGCTGTGGAGAGTCTGCGGGACAAGTGTAGCCCGGGAAGCGTCATCAGCGCCTCCTACGTTGGCTCTGCCAAGGCCAGCGCCAAGGGCCCGGCCGAGAGACTGGAGGAGGCCCAGCCTGCCCTGGAGGTGTTGCCCATGGGCGCCCCGGCCCCCCTGCCCTCAGAAGACGCCCCCGATAGGCAGGACCTCAAAGCCCCGACTTCCAACAAGTGCCTGGCCCACACCTCAGGTCCCCAGGTGGATGCAGCAGACAGGTCTCACGGAGAGGGCAACGGCGCAAGTCAGCCAAAGGAGCCTGAGGCCCGACAGGAGGACGAGGGGCAGCCCTCGGAGGCCAGGGAGGAGAATCAGCATGGAGAGGTGGCCAAGGGGGAGACCGACTCCAGGTAAGAGCGGGCTCGGCAGGGGCTGGATTCGTCCTCTCTTAATTTTGCACTTGGGGTGCTTTGTTGCGCGTTGGCTGATTCTCAAAGTGTTGGCATGTTTCCAACGGGGCTTCTCAGGAGAGTGGTCTGTGTGTGAGGGGAGGTGATGGGGGCCGGGCCTGGGGTACCACCTCTGCAGGGAGTTGAACAGCTTATATCAGGCCCTCCTGGGCCTGGACACCGGGTCCAGCTGAGAAATGTCCCCAGTGGGCCCCTGATGGCACCGTTACAGGTACAGGTACCTTTCAGGTGACGTGGGCATAGTGCCAAGCCCTCAGCCCACCCCCTTCCGCCACTGTGGCCCATCCTGGCCCCGTGTGATCCAGTGTAGGTGGACTGGGCAGTGGCCAGTGGGCGTGGCCACCTCTGAGCACACTTTCCACTTCTCTTTTCTGACCGCTGTGGCCTCTCAGCTTACATGGGGCTGCAATTAGCTGCACAGACCCTCAGCAGTGGACGTGGGGCCCCCGGGGGCCATGGCAGGATCCTGAGACCACTGTGGGGCAGATTCTCAGGCTGTGCTCCCAGGACTCTGCTCTCCTCTCCCCTGCCCTCCCCTGCTCCGCTCCTCTCCCCCAGAGGCAGCCGACTAGGAAAGGTGGGCCTGGTGGGCACCTGCACATCTCCTTAGACTCAAGGCCGCACTCACTTTCCTTGTTCCCACACCCTGGACTTGGCCTGAATGAAGCAGATTCAACGAGCATTGACCCAGCCCCCGCCATGTGCCCACTCCAGCCTTGATATCGGGAAAAGAAGGTGCCAGACTAGCCTCAGTGGTTCACGGAAGGCCACTGTTATACTGTCACCACCAATGGTCATCTCACCAGGACCCTCCCTTTCAGGGTTTTCCCCCCGGCTTCCACCATGTCTGACAGGAGGTGGGAGGACAGGGAGGGGAGGAGGCTCAGTCTAGAGGCTGGAGACGGCTCCCCACCAGGAGCCATGGGAGCTGGGCACAGAGGGGTGTCCAGCAGGGTGGGGGAGGGGAGGGGACAGGTGCACGGGTGTAAGAGCCTTGCCTGGGGGACGGGTCTTCACACCAGGGGAAGGGAGCTTCTGGGACAAGGGGCAATGACCTTGTAGGGCCGTGTAGCCACCGCCTCCTTCTTCCTGGCCTCGTCCTCCCTGCAGTAGTGTGTGGCCACAGTCCTCCGGCAGTGTGCAGGGAGCTGGCCAGGACCCTGTGCATGTCAGGGCCGCTCTTCCCGCTCTCCTCCCATCAGAGCTCCAATGCTCTGTGGCCTGGGCTGCAGAAAAGGCGCCCAGCAGGAGCCTTTTCTGTGTGGGGTCTGCAGTCACTCCCCACGCCACTCCCCCAGCCCCTGGCAACCACTAACTTACTTTCTGTCTCCATGGATTTGCCTGTTCTGGACATTTCATATAAACAGAATCACACCACATGCAACCTTGCATCTGCCTTCTTTCACTAAGCATAATGTTTTCAAGGCTCATCTACATTGTAGCAATCATCAGTACTTCTTTCCTTTTTATGGCTGAATAATATTCTAGGTGGACCTCATTTTGTTTATCCATCTATCAGTCGATTGGCGTGTGTGTTGTTTCCACTTTTTGGCTATTATGAATAACGCTGCTATGAAAATTTGTGTACAAGTTGTGTGGTCATAAGTTTTTAATTCTTTTGGGTGTATATCTGGGAGGAATTTGTGGAAAATGTGGTAATTCTGTGTTTGGCTTTTTGAGGAGCCGTCAGCTGTTCTCCAAAGTGGCTGCAGTTTACGTTCCCACTGGTCGTGTACGAGGGTTCCGACTTCTCCACCGTCACTGGTTATTGTCTAAGATGCTATTAACAGTCTTGTGTCCTTAGGGCATATCCCGCCAGAATACAGTCAAGTGGCTGCTTTAATTCACTTGAAAGTGTTCCTCTCCTGGAGGTTGTGCCCCACTTTTACTCACAGTAGATTAATTTGTTTCATTTAGCATTAGATGTATAGAGATTGCCATTTACATCTAATTTAATTTTACAATTATGTAACATACTTGCATGGTTCCCAGTCAAGTCTACAGAGTAAGATACATACAAAAAAGGCTGTCCCTTCACATAGTTCTTCCTAAAGGTTACAGGTTTAAATTTTTTATAGTTTATCCTTCAATTTTAAAAATATCAGCAAAGAGGGGACTGGCCTGGTGGCGTAGGGGTTAAGTTCGCTTGCTCCGCCTTGGCAGCCTGGGGTTCACAGGTTCGGATCCTGGGCACGGACCTACGCAACGCTTATCAAGCCATGCTGTGGCGGGCATCCCACATAAAAAGTAGAGGAAGATGGGTACGATGTTAGCCCAGGGCCAATCTTTCTCAGCAGAAAGAGGAGAATTGGTAACGGATGTTAGCTCAGGGCTGATCTTCCTCACCAGAAAAAAAAAAAACATATATATATATAAGCAAAGATGTACACACACACACATGCACACGCACACACACACGTTCTTCCCCCTCCCGTTCTTTGGCAAAAGGCCTCATCCTGCAAACACTCTTCTTGCTTTTCTGACCTTCTAGCCTGGAGGCCTGTCCATGGTAGTTTCTAGAGATGTCCCTGTTGTCACTTTTGGCTGCATGGGACCCCACTGTGTGGCCGGACCAGTGTGTACTCAGCCAGGGCTGCTGCTGGCCTTGGGTTGTGTCCAGACTTTGTTAATACAGACGGTGCTGCAATGAGCAGCCTCCTGCACACATCCTCTCATCCTTTTGATAAGGCTGTTTTTGAGATATGAGCCCAGCTTCATCAGCCATGTCCAGTGGAATGAATTATTGTCCACAACCTACTGGCTGGCTTTCTCCCTCAGGGCCTCCAACTCAGTGATCCGGAGTTGATTGGTAAGTGAATCATTTTTCTACAAGGTGATATGAAGCCATTACAAATTCTTTGGCAGGATATGTGGATTTTTCAGGTTTTGACCTGCCTTCTTGTTTTGGTCCAGGTGACAGCCAGTGGACACCGACTCTGTCTGGAACTCCCCTCCTGCTTTCCTGACGTGTCCCACCGTGGACACTGCTCGTTCACGTCACACCCTCAGCTTTCCAGGCCTCATCCAGCTTAGCACAAACACTGAAGCTGAACTGAGATAAGGAAAGAGAACCCCCATGGTGGCCTCGAGAGATGGTCCCATCTTCCAGGGAAGCTTTTCCAGAAGGTGCAGAGGGTCTGAGGAAGGAAGAATGTGGCAGGTGGCCCGGTGATCAGGACAGCCATGCATTTGGGCCAGGACCTTGGACAGTGGTGCCCCCTGTCCCAGCAGGGCACCAGGGGCAGCTGGGAATCGGGTCAGCAGATGGCGCCTGTCCCATCCACGGGCAGTGCATACATCGGGAGCATCATTCATTCACATTACAAGCTGGTTCCTGGGTGGCTGAGCAAGGTGCCAGAGACCCACCCAGGAACAAGACAGGTGACCCAACCTCATGGAGCATGATCTAACTCTAATACGGAGGTGACAAAGCATGGGTACTGTTAAAACAGACAGACACAAGACCAGCCTCACACAAGCAGAAGTTCACCAGAATTCCAATGGTGAGACTCCTGAAGTCTGGTTGGTGTTAAGTAACATTCGTGCAAGGCTGCACGGTGAAAATAGCTGGTCTCATACAGAGGTGCAGGCGATTATCCCTCCCATGGGCAGATGGAGATACTGAGACCCTGAGAGGTTGATATCTGCCTGAGCTCAAAGTGCCTGGACCTCCTGCCTGCAGTGTGAGCCCGTTCTGCTGATAGGCTCTGCCCCATAGGGTTGCACTCGATTCTCACTCACCGCGTGATGAGCTGATTTGACCTTGAGGCCTGTCTGCTTAGCGGGTGCCTCTGCGGCCCCTGGGTGTGCGGCACAGAGGACATTGAGTGAACAGCAGGCGTGGCCCTGCACTCGTGAGCTTCTGGTCCTGTGTGTGAGTCAGACAGGTGCAGCCTCAGGCCTCGGTGTTCCACAAATTCAGTCGAGTGCCATGAAGGAGACACGCCAGGCTGTGACAAAGGGCCTACTTGTCCCAAGCACACCTGGAGCGTATTTTCTCGGTCAAGCAGAATAAAGCCTCCATGTGGAAGGGAAGGGCTGCAGGGGTCCTTGCTAGACTGGCCGGAGGAACTGATGCAGGCCAGGAGGTGGGTCCTCGAGCAGGGGTCCCAGCCAGGAGAAGCCCCCATCTGTGGCATTTCTCCAGGCCCTACCTTGAGCCGACTGCACCATGGAGCAATTCTACCCGTGCTGTTGCCCAGTGTGGTGGGACATCACCCTTGGCAGAGTCCTGGGCAGAATGTTCCAGAACCATGTGTCTTTCGGCTCTTTTCTTTTTACTGCCTTCTTTCTTACCTTTTCAGTGCTCATAGATTAACCTTTTTTGGGAAAAGTTAGCATTTTTAAAAAGCTTATGGTTCCCTGTCTAGACTTACCTCATTATCCAGAAACTTCCACACTCTTGAAGCTGGCTAAATAAGTCACTTGTCTAGCAAACAGAAGCTTGCCCCATCTCAAGTGTATCTTCGTCCTTTCTGTGGACATTTTACTAAAGTGTGTTTCCAACAGTCTGCCTTCTTGAAAAAATAACACTGACCCTCTCTTTTTTCTGATTATAAACACGGTCCCCGTTCATTGTAGAAACTTTTGAAAACATAAAAAAGAATAAAAGGGGGCCGGCCTGGTGGCCTAGTGGTTAAGTTTGCATGCTCCGCTCTGGCAGCCTGGGGTTCTTAGGTTTGGATCCTGGGCGCAGACCTATGCACCGCTCATCAGGCCATGCTGTGGCAGTGTCCCACATACAAAGTGGAGGAAGATGGGCACAGATGTTAGCTCAGGGCTAATGTTCCTCAGCAAAAAAAGAGGAAGATGGCAATAGATGTTAGCTCAGGGCCAATCTTCCTCACCAAAAAAAAAAAAAAACCCAGAATAAAAGAAGGAAATAAAAATCATCTCAAATCCAATGAGCAGTTTTATTTTTTTCCACTGCATATTATTTTATGATCATTTCTCTGCAAAGTTCACTGAAAACACAATTTTCATAGACTTTTACTCTATCCTAAGGACGTGTGCTAATTTATTCTACATTTTCCCATTTCCATATTTTCACCATGTTAACTGAGCCTGTGGTCACTCTCCCCTACAGTTCTGTGTCCGCCTCTCGGATTATTCCTCTAGAATCGATCCTCGGGAGTCAAATCACCACAGCGAGGGTATGAAGGCTTTAAAGCTCTGCACTTGCTGTCAGATTGTTTTCCAGAAAAACACCGCTGTGTCGCCTCAGTGGTGTGTCCCCCTGGCCAACGCTGACTGCTTTTCCCACCTAGAGAGGCAGAACAGAAAGCCCCCGTTGTTCTGGGCTGCATTTCTCTGACGACTGGTGTCCCTGCTGCTTTTATTCTCCTGCGAAGTCAGTGTTGGTGCCCTCTGCCTATTTTCCAGTTGGGTTTTCGTTCCTTTCTTACTGACTTGAAAACATCCCTCTGTCTGGTGTGTTGGACAGCTCTTCCCAACGTGCTTTTTTGCCCTTTGGTTTTGTTTATTGATTTGCAGATGTCTTTAATTTTATTTTTCTTTAATTTTATTTTGTGTAAGTAAATTTATAAAAATTCTAGAGACAATTTTTGGTCCTCTGCCTCTCTTTTCCTCCGGTTGGTCGTGCGGGCCATTCTTCCTTCCCCCAGGCCAGGGAGTGTTCTCCTCTTCTCCAGCTGGGGTCCTCCCAGTCAGCTCTGCACCCTGATGCGCAGTGAGAGATGATGCCTTCCCACGGGGCCAGGCCGTCTTGCCTTCTGAGACGTCTCTGACCATCAGAGAGAGCGAGACTGTTGGGGCTGATGGCCATCCTGATGCACAGGCAGGGTTACCCCAGCGCTGACTTAGGGGCCCCAGAAACTGTCACTGCGTGTCCCACCCCGTAAGGCGCGGCCTGCTCTGTGTTACTCAGTTCTGCGGCTGCATTTGAGAGTCCGGCGGGTGGTGCCCTGCCTCTCCGTCATGTGCTTGGTGGGCCTCCCTGGCAGTCATTTTGGGTAGAATGATAGGAATCTGGAAGCCTTAGCACAGGCTTCTGAGCTTCTGCCCTAAGTGGGTGACACGTGCTCTGACCATTAACTCCTTCCTTCCAGAGCATGGTAGTGGCAGAGAGTTGACATTGGGGGACATCTCCTCGAGGGGAGTTGCTGGCGCATGGTGCTTCCTCACCTGTTTGGGTAGCAGCACTGGAGACTGTGTTCTCCTGCACCTGCAAATGCAGCTATGGGGGGTGGGGGGGTCCAGGGGAGGAAGGGTGCCCGTGGACTGCTGCTCAACCTAAGGCTGGCCATCAACCTCCCTGAGCCTCAGTTTTGTCATCTGCAAAATGGGCTGACAACAGTCCCCAACCACATGGCATCTTGAGGAGAAGCCAAGAGGCTGTGGCATGTCCTTATTGTTACTTCACATCTTACTCTCCATTGTTACTGACCTTATTACTCACCGTTGTTACTTGCTGTCATTACCTCTGTTACTCAGCCACCATTACTTGCCATCACTACTCACCACCGTTACTCAGGATTGTTATTCACTGTGTCCCTTACCATCTTGCTGTGATCAGTCTTGACTTTACCTCCCCGACACATCACCAGATTTTACTGCTTCCTAGCCTAATTTCCACTGTTCTTCACTCCCCATTGGTGGTGTGACGGCTGGACAGGGTGATTTCAAATATTCCAGTGGGGGGCCAGCCTGGTGGCATAGTGGTTAAGTTCGCACACTCCGCTTTGGTGGCCCGGGGTTCGTGGGTTTGGATCCCAGGCGCAGACCTACGCACTGCTTATCAAGCCATGCTGTGGTGGCGTCCCACATACAAAACCGAGGAAGATGGGCACAGATGTTAGCCCAGGGCCAATCTTCCTCACCAAAAAAAAAATTCCAGTGGAATTTTGTCCTAAGCATAGACTCTGGAGGGGTCTGTGCCTCTAGCTTCAGCTTTTCATTGAACTTGCTTCTTGCCTGCCTGGCTCCTTCTCCAGTGGACATCTTGCCTTCCTCCACGCCATGGCCCTGTGGCGGTTCCACCTGTGCTCCTCTGCCCTTTGCCGGGCTGGGGACCCTGGGTGAGTGGTGTCAGGGCCCTGGGGATGCCCTGGGTCCAGCTCCGAGCAGCAGTGGTTGCAGAGAGGAGGCCGGCATCCTGTGTTTCCTGGAGCACGGCTCCAGCTACCCTCTGGCCCCATCGACCCTCTTCCCCGCATGGAGAGAACTGTTATCCTCCTGGGGTCCCTCCAGGCCACACCATGGAGTGCTCTGCAGACCTCTGCCTGGCCTTGGTGCCCAGCCCAGGGAAGGGCAGGATGCAGCAGGCACAGGCTGAGCTTCCCCCAGCAGCATATGGTGAGTGGTCTGTTACCAACAAACCTTCCCTAGAGGCATGGGGCTGGCCCTTCTGATGTGCTCTGTTCACGCATCACCGAATTGACTTTCCCTCCAGCAGATGGAGTCAGGGGCCGGCTGCTTGATGCCCTCGATCAGCCCCTGCCCTGGGCAGGACCTCATCAGTGTCCAAGGGCCACTGCTGTCCTCTGGCCTCCATGGTCTGGAAAGACGTGCTTCCTTTTCCAGTGTATGATCAACAGCCACAGCTCCTGGTGCGGGCAGTCAGGGCTGTGGGGAGTGTCCTGGGGGCCAGTCCTGAGCTGGCACTTTCAAAGGTAAGGGGATGTGAGTCAAGGCATGGGAGCAGCAGGGACAGCACGCTGTGCAGACTGATTGGCCACTCAATGAGCTGAGATGCAGAGGAGCCACTGCCTGGCCTTGCCCTGCCCCGTTGGTGGGCTCTCCTGGGCCTCTGCAGAGGACCACCTCCTGGATGGGGTGACAGGGTGGGGCTTGGTCTAACCCTAACCTCTCTCTGGCGGCTGTGTGACCCTGGACAGCAGATCCTGCCCCACGGGGCCTCGTTCGCTCCCCCTCGGGACATGTACTTCACTGCCGCTTCTGCCAGAGCCGTTCTGGGGCTGGGCACTGGGCGCGGGCCTCACTGCTGCAGCCATCGTCCCCATGGTGGGTGTCCCTGCTGCCATTCAAGGGGCACCGAGGCCTCCCACCCATGTCATGCCCCTGGAAGGAAAAACAAGAATGATTGAGTGGTTTAAAAATAGAGGAGGACTTGGAATTAATTATACTCTTGAAAAACAGATTAGGTGTAATGACCGTCATCAGATCATTCGTTCATAAGTGAGAGGGCTGTGCAGGCTGACACAGGGCGAGACAGAAGCCAGGTTGAGTCACCGAGCACTGGCTTGAGGTCAGAGGGCAGGGCTGGGTTCTCACCTGAGCCTTCCACCCCCCATGTCCCCCAACCCCGGCAACCTGCTGGAACCCCACAAGGGACTGCGATAACCCTGTAAGGCCAAGTGGGGGGCCTGCACAAAGTAGGCACTCAGGTGGGGGGTCTTGGGATGGGGGGTTCCTGGGAGGGGTGCTGCCCTTCTCAAAAACGGGCCTCGCCAGTGTTTGGAGTCTTTCTTACTAATTCACAGCTAGGTGTTCAGCTGCAGACAATCCACCCAGCCTGGCTATGCTCCAGGCAGGAAGGAAGGCCTGGTTGGGGAGGGGGTGGCAGTGACTGCAGGGTGACTGCTAAGCTCTGGCACCCAGGACACCTCCATCCTGGCCCTGCTCCCCTCAGCCTTGCCCCTTCATGATCCTACCCAGCACCGGCCTTAATTAAATTTCCCTCATTCCTGACTTGGCTTCTCCCTCCAGCCTGGCGGCTTCATCGCACCCCAGACCTCTCACATCCCCCAACCCCATCGCCCCTCCAGCTTCACCATCGTCAACTGCACCACCTCGCCATCCTCTCTTCCCCTCCTCTTCCCCATCCGGTCCTTCTGCCAAAGCCAGGAAGAAGATAAATTGATTCATTAGATGGAGGTGCCAGGTGGAGTGTAGGGCAGCTCCTTCAGCGAGAGCAATTGGGGAGGCCTCCCTCAGGCGGCGACATCGCTGAGACCTGAGTGGAGGGAAGGGAAGGGAGGAAATGTGCCCAGGTGGCAGGCCCAGCAAGGGCCAAGGTGCCAGAGGGAGCAGAGGGGATAGGGAGGAGAGCAGAAGAGGAGGCCAGGGCCGAATCCTGGAGAGCTTTGTGGGGTGGGGGCTGGTGGTAATACTTTTCTGAGAGACAGGCACAGCATCAGAGGCAGTAGCATGTAAGCACAGTGGTAACACAGTCTGGTATTTTTAAATTGTTTTAAACAGCTTTATTGAAATATAATTGGCATACAGTAAACTGCAGTGTATGAGAGCTCCGGTTCCTCCCCATCCTCGCCAGCACTTGGTATGATCTGTCCTTTTAACTTGAGCCTTCAGTGGTGTCAAGTGGCATCTCATTGTGGTTTTAATTTGCATTTCCTTAAGGACTAATGATGTTTAGCATCTTTTCACATGCTCGTTTGCCATTGGCCTATGCTCTTTGGTGAAGCATCTTTTTGCTGTTTCTTTCAATCAGGTTGTTTCCTTATTGAGTTTTGAGAGTTCTTTATTTATTCTGGATACAAGTAGTTTATTAGATATATAATTTGCAAATCTTTTCTCCCAGTCCATGGCTTGTCTTTTCATTCTAAGAGTATCTTTTGAAGATCAGAAGTTCTTAATTTTAATGAAGTCCAATTTATCAAGTTTTTTCTTTCATGGATTGTGATTTTGGTGTCATATCTAAGAATTATTTTTATAACCCAAAGTCACAAACTTTTTCCTCTGTTTTCTTCTAGAAGTTTTATAGTTTAGGTTTTACATTTAGGTCAATGATCCATTTTGAGTTCATTTGTATATGGTGTGAGGTGTGGATCAAAGTTTTATTTTGTTTTGCATCTAGCCAATTATTCCAGCATCGTTTGTTGAAAGTAGACTATCCTTTCTCCACTGAATTCAGTTTGCATCGTTGTCAAAAGTCAGTTGACCATATATGTGTGGGTTTATTTCTGGACTCTCTAGTCTATTCCATTGATCTATTTGTCTATATTGACACCAATATCATACTGTCTTGATTACGGTAGCTTTATAGTGAACCTTAAAGTTGAGTAGTGTACATCTACAATTTTGTTCTTTTTCAAAGTTGTTTTTGCTATTATGGGTCCTTTGTATTTCATATGAGTTTTAGAACCAGGTTGTCAGTTTCTACCAAAAACACACCTGTTAAGACTTTGGAATTGTGTTGAATCTATAGATCAACTTGGGAAGAATTAACACCTTAATAATACTGAGTCTTCCAATTCATGAACACAGTATATCTCTCCATCTATTTAGATCTTTATTTTCTCTCAGCAAAGTTTTACAGTTTTTATTGTAGAGGTCTTACACATCTTTTGTCAAATTTATCCCTATGTATTTTATATTTTTGATGCATGGTAAATGGTATTGTTTTGTAATTTCAATTTCCAATTGTTCATTGCTGATGTAGAGAGATATAACTGATTTTCGTATATTGATCTTGTCTCCTGCAATCTTGCTAAACTCACTTTATTAGTTATGGTATTTTTTATGAAGATTTCATCAAGTTTTCTACATAGATGATGACGTCATCTGTGAATAAAGCCAGTCTTAATGTCTCCTTTCCAACCTGACGTCCTTTACTTCTTTTTCTTGCATTTTTGCACCGGCGAGGACCTCCAGTATGATGTTGAATAGAAGAGTTGACACAGGGTATTTTTGCCTTGTTCCTGATCTCAGAGGGAGATCATTCAGTATCTACCATTAAGTGTGATATTGGCTATAGGATTTTCATAGATTCCCTTTATCAGGTGTGGGAAGTTCTCTTCTATTCCTGGTTTGCTGAGAGTTTTTATCAACAATAGATATTGGATTTTCTCAAGCATTTTTTGTGTATCTTTTGGGTTGATCATATAGTTTTTATTTTTTGGTCTGTCAATGTGATAAATTACGTTGCTTGATATTCAGTTGTTAAGTGAACCTTGCATTCCTGGGATGAACCTTACTTGGTCATTAGGTATTATCCTTTTTATATATTGTTGGCTTCAATTTGATAAAATTTTGTTAAGAATTTTGCATCTGATCTTGAGGAATGTTGGGCAGTAGTTTCTTTTCTTATAATGTCCTTTTCAGGTTTGGGTATCAGAGTAATGCTGAGACCCTAGAATGAGTTGAAGAGCATTCCCATTTCTCCAGGTTTCCAGAAGAGTTTGTATAGAATTGATATTATTGCTGCCTTAAATATTAGGTAGAATTCACGAGTGAAGCCATCTGGGCCTGGAGTTTTCTTTGTGGGAAGGTTTTTAACTACAATTTCAGTTTCTTTACTAGATGTAGATTTGTTCAATTGCCCATTTATTATTCGTATTCAGTGAGTGGACGAGTTTATTTGCATGGTCCTTAGTCCCTGCTCCATCTTCCTGACTTCCCCTCAGACAGCCTGATACGGCCAGGTGATGGTCCTCCGCTCAGAACTCTCCAGGGCTCCCTGGTCTCCCTGTCTCCTGGGCCCCAGGTAGCTGGACCCAGCCCCTCCCCCACAGTTGGCTTCCCTCATCCCTGCCAGCATCTGCTTTCTAGATGCTCTCTGTGCTCTCCTGCCTCCAGTCCTTATTTGCTCCTTGGGTCACCACCCCTTCCTTCTGGACTGTGACATTGGTGTCCCTGCTACACCAGGTCACCATAGTAAAGTCCCACTTGCTGTCTTTCATAAAGCCCGTGGGGAACTTTGCCTATGTGGCCTCATTGAGTCCCGTGGCTGCGTTTCCATTGTCATCCCTGCTTTGCAGATGCGGAAATCGAGTCAGAGCCCCTTGGCTGGGGGTGACCCCTCCCATCTATCTGACCCATTTTTGGGCCACCTGCAGGACCCGTGGGCCCATCCCCAGAGTCCAACCTCACGTCTCATGTTCTGAGGCGCAGCTCCCTCCCAGCCCCCACGTGGCGTCCCTTAGGCTTGAGGATGTGACTTAGGGTCCTTTGTTGGGGTAAATGCATTCCTGTAGCTCAAATGAAAATGAGGGGGCCATCAGGGCTCATGCCCTATCTCTCACATTCTTGATCTCTTCCCTGAACTCCCACCCCTGCAGCTGACCTCCTCTGGGCCACTGCCCCTCGGCCCAGTGCAGCCACAAAGATGTGCTGGCAGCTGTCTAGCCCAGCTTCCCAGGCACAGGTGTGGCTGGCCCCCCTCAAGCAGGGTCCATGTTCTCAGCCCCAGCCAGCATGGGGGGCATGTGGACATACGTGGCTGCGGGGGCCACCCTGCTGAGGGCAGCTCCAGGGGAAGGGCGCTAGCAGAATCCAGGCCTGCAGCACTGTGCCTGGTGGTACAGCATCCTGTCCCCCCGCCTGCAGGGCCCGGAGCAGGGCCACAGTCCCCTGGCTCTGTCCATCCCCTTCCTGCCCACCTCCCTGCTCCTTCAGGTGTTAGGGGACTCCACAGTCCAGGAGTGGAAGCCAGGGTCTCTGAGCGGGAATAGAGAGTTCTTGGTAAGCATTGACCCCTCCTGGGATGCCAGGAGGAGAGGGGCGGGGACAGGCTGCCCTGCGGTGCGGCCTCGCTGCTGCCCAGCAGCTCCCTCAAGAGGTCATTTTCCTCCACCCCAAGGGCCCAGCACAATTCCTCTCTGAACAGCCACTTCCAGCAAAGCGTTTCCTCCCATCCTCACTGAGGCAAAAACAAGAGAAAACAGATTTAAATTGCTGAGTGTGGCGCGGCAGGGAGACCAGGACGCCGTCCTCAGTCAAGCTCACCCGCTGCTTGATTCGCCAGCCGTGGAGCCTTCTGATCAGAGAGCTTTTAAAAGCAACAAAAGCTCAGAAAAAGTCTGCGAGGTATAAGACCAGAATGGTCACACAGGTCCCCTCTGCTTCTGTGACAACTACGTATATTTATAAGATACCTATATGCAAATACTTTTTGCTTATCTGCATTTCCTAATTTTTCTAGGATGCACACATATTGCTTCTCTATTAAGAAGTCATAATGTAAAGATTAGGTTCCCATCATATGACCAGGGGCCTTCTCCAGAGCTGGGCTGTGTGCTGGGCCTGGGCCTGCTATATCCCCAGAGGAACTAGCCCACCGCCCCCACCCCTCCCCTGGCTCCTTGGCTGAGAGGAGAGAGGAGGGGTTTGTGCTTGGCCTTAGGGGTGAGTGTGGGGCCAGGTAGCACCCAAGGTGAGGGCAGTGAGCCCAGAGGGAGGGGTGAGGCCCGCAGGTAGGAGCTGTGGGTGTCAGCAGCTGTTTTGGGACCCAGCCCGGCTTTGCTATACCCCCAATCTCCGTGAGCCCCAGCTTTGGGAGATGTCTCCTGGGTGCCATCAGCGACGGTGTTGTAGCCTCACAAGTGGACAAAGCTGGACAAGGCAGATTACCAGGGCCTGGTGGACACATAGGACCTGCCAGGGCGGCTGTGGGATCCTTGGAGGGGTTGCCGTGGCAATGCAGGAGGCCACCTGCTGGGCCTGCTACCCGCCAGTCACCCGGCACCATCGCGTCAGGTCCTCCCCAGCCCTGGAGGAGGAACTGCACCCCATTTTACAGACCACTTCCTGGGGGGCCAGCAGGCTTGGGGTCACTCCAGGTGAGATGCACCTGGGAGCTGCCGGGCTCTCCCTTGCTCTGGACTCCAGGGGGACGGGCCTGGGTGGCCTTCCCCATCAGAGCACAGCCTGTGGCCTGTGACGGGGGAAGCAGCTGTGACGAAGCCCAGGTCCACGCTGCTGGCCGAGGCCACGCCGTCTGTCAGTCGTCGGGCCAGGATGGCTCAGCGAGGATGGTGGGCAGTGAGTGGGGTGTCCACCGTCTGTTGTCCACTCTGGGGAAGCTACAGGTCCCCTGAGCTTCCTTAGTCCCTCAGGGCTCTTCAGAGTACCTGCTGGTGACGAGGGACTGACTGAGGCTTCCTGGCTGTCCCCCACAAGTGTCACAGAGGGACTCGTGCTCCTATGTTCCTTCTGGATCACCACAGTGATGACCAGAGGAGATTTCCAGGAAATCCAATCCCCGAGTCCATGGGCGTCCAGAAGCCTACCACACAGACCCAGGCGGTCTAGGGTCGGCTATTTGACCTCGTTGGGATCTCGTTGGGGGGTGGCGCGCCCACAGACCAGCGTGGGGCAGACCCTTGGCCACTCCTGGGCTGGGTCCTGCTTGATGCCCATCTCCTGCCCGACCCTCCAGAGGGCCGACCTCTTTGATGACGACAGTGGTGGGAACCTGTGGCCCTGAGGTCTGGCCTGGTGGCCTCAGCCTCTTGGCCACCGCCCCCCAGCCTCACAACCAGCCCCCACAGCCGTTTGGGGAGGCTGTGCATTAGCCCCATGTTATAGGCCTAGGGTCACACAGCATGGGCAGACTGAAGCGTCCATGGTACCACATATCCTGTGAGGGATGGGGGAGTGAACGAGATCTTCAGTGCACGCACATGCCTGTGGCACACAGAGACCTACTCTCCCCGTGGTCGTAAGACCCTGAGTGTGTGCACTCCTGTGTCACCCTTGTCCTCATGCCATGTACACCCCCCTCAGCTGTGATGCTCCCCCCCAGGGACTGCCCCTCTGTCCCTCGGAGCGCATGTTTCTGACAGTCCTGGCCACAGGCTCCGTCCCTGGGCCTCCCTAAGGACTGCTGGGGGACCCTGGTGGTATGGAGCTGGGGCACAGGCCCCTGGCGGCCCACCCTTCCCCAGAGTTGATGGGCGCTCAGGAGGCCACTTGGGATCATGGGGAGGAGACGGCTGACAGCACAAAAGCCAGCGCAGGTAAGCGGATCAGGTCTAGCCTGGTAAATCACACGCTTTCCCAAAGTGATGGTCTCTCTGTAACAGGTAACACACCTGGGATTTCATTTACAGATCTTCTCATTTAAAATTAAAACTTGACAGGATTCATCTTTAAAGGAATGCACAGATAATAGGCAAATAAATTATATCTTTTAAAAAACGTGAGCGCCAGCATGCCGTACTCTAGAAATGGGTTTGGAAACCACTGCGGATCAGGTCTGGCTGCTGTTGGGGTCATGGTTAGGCTGGGTCATGTGACTCGAGGTTGGAGCCAGGTCCTCAAATGAGGTGAAAACCAAGGCCTATTTGGAACGGAAAGTGTACGTAAGGTAGCTGTCAGCGACAGTGAACCCTCAGGGTCTTGTCCCTCTTGTGTCCCTGTGTCTCTGCCCAGTGACTTTGGAGAGGAAAGGATTCATCTCTGGCACCTATGCAGTCTGTGTAGCTGCTCCCCCGGAGAGCCACCATTCTGAACTTTCAATCACACGTACACGCATGTGTGCTTCTTACATACGTATATACACTCACAAACACACATTCTCACATTCATACACATACACACATACATTGATGTTCTTACTCTCGCATACATATACACTCTGACACACTCTAATGCACACTGCACGCACACACATTCACACTTAAAACACACACGTGCATATGTATACTCGCACATTCACACATACATATACCTGCCCACACTCAAACACACGTGAGAGTTTTAATGGTGGGGAAGGGTGTCTCCTGCTCCAGCCGCCTTAGCACTGTTGGGGACTCCCAGTTCCCTGCCTGCGGAGCTGTGGCGGCCCTGGGATGCTGAGGGAGACTGACACTCTGCCCTGGGCACAGGCACACGTGGGGAGAAGCTTTATCCACCCGACGCCCAAGGAGGCCCAGATAACCCCTCACCCCTCTGCCAGCTCGGGGGACCTAGGTTGGCTGGGCCTTCCATACCCACCTCCAGCCCCCAACCCCCTAGCACAAGGGATGCCCCTGGCAGCATGCTGATGTCATGACTGGGGGGGAGGGGAAGGGCTGGCTCCCTGACAGAGACTCCTGAAGGCGCGGGCACTCTCCCTAACGGTGGAGTTGCACCGTTCGTGGGCCCCTGCACAGAAAGCAGCAGTTGTGACCATGTGCATGTTGTTTGCTGCGCAACCTGAGGAATGAATGTAGCAAATACCTCTTGGCAAAGCAATTTCCCTAGATGTTTAAACGTTGATTACGAACTTAGACTCCCTTAAACGATTTAAGCCATAATGATGTGTTTGGCGTGACTGCGTCTTTTGAATCTTCACACGCTTTAGGTGCTTGATTTTAGGAGCTGTCGCGCGGGGCGGCCCCTCCTCTCCTTACCACACTGCGCTTGCACCCGGGCCCGTGAGGCGTCCGCGCTGTGCCAGCCCTTCAGACGTGACCGTCCTTGCCCTCACTCGACCCATCAGAGGCTATTTTACTGTTCCATTCTGTGCCTGAGGAGCAGGCTCTGGGTCAAGTAACCCGCCGGTGTCGCCCAGCGGGTGAGAGCTGGACTCAGATTGGATGGCAGATTCACCTAGAGTTAGTGGCCTGGGGCCGCCCTAACAAAGCACCACAGACTGAGGGCTTAAACCACAGGAATTGACTGTCTCACAGTCCTGGAGGCGGGAAGTCCAAGTGAGGGTGCTGGCAGGGCTGCGCTCCCCTTGAAGGCTCTAGGGGTGGATCTTTCCTGCCTCTCCAGCTCCTGGTGGCTCCAGGCGCTCCGGGCTGTGGCCGCATCCCTCCAGTCTCTTCCCCACCTTCACGTGGCCTCTCCCCTGTGTCTGTGTCTCTCCTCTGTGTGTCTCTTATAAGGACCCTTGTCATTGGATTTAGGGCCCACCAAGATAATCCAGGATGATCTCATCTTGAGACCCTTAATTTACTTACATCTGTGAAGATCCCTTTTCCAAATAAGGTCACAGTGACAGGTTCTGGGGATTTGATGTGGACATATCTCTTGGGGGCTCTCCCACCCCTCCCCGGAGGAGTCGTTCCATGAGATATGTCTTCATGACACAGTGGGACAAGAGGAGGACACAGGCACAGCATCAGGAGCTGTGAGGTTTCCAGAGGCCCTGCTGATTGATCTTTTTCCTGAACCCGTTTAGCACTAGAACACTGGAGAAAGCGTTTATTTCCACAGAGAGCCCGCTTGTAGTTTTCCCCTGTGTCTGGTGAATTCATACATTTGTTCAACAGACACAGATGGGGAGCTAGCGTGTGCCGGGCTCTCTTTGGTGCTGGGCATACAGTGCTGAACAGACAGACAGAAGTCACTGCCTTCCATTCTCCCAGAGTGAGACCGCCAGTCGGCACACGCCTGCTATGTCAGGGCGATAAGTGTCCAGAGGAGCAGTAATGCAGGGAAGGGGCAGGAAGAGAGCCGTGGGGAGGTGGGGGGGGGTGTCTGTCTGCAGTCAAGGAAAGCCTGTCTGATAGAGGACATTGGAATGGACACCAAAGGAACTGGGGGCCTCTAGGGGTGTCCAAAGAGCATTCTGTGCCCAGTGAGGTCTGTGCAAAGGCCCTGTGGCCATAGTGTGCTTGGCTTGTCTGTGACAGCAAGGAGCAAGGCTGAGAGGAGTGAGCGAGTCGGGGGTATGGGAGGGGAGGTTGACAGAGAGGGGTCCAGACCATACCCGGCCCTGTAAGCCTCAGTAAGGCTTTTGGCTTTTCCTCTGAGTAACCTGGGAGGCAAGGAGTGGGAGGTTTGAGCAGAAGAGAGACATGTTCTGACTTTTGTCAGAAAAGATTCTTTACCCTGGCTTGCAGGAGTCTTGGTAGGAGCTGCAGCTCCTTGGGGTGGCCCCTGAGTGGGTCAGGGGAGTTTGTGCCTGGCAGGTCCTGGGTGCTGGGCTCCTCTGAGGCCTGGGGCAATTCTGCCTCCATGAGTCTGCCAGGGGCCACCCTGTGGGCTCTCTGAGTCAGGCAGGGGTCTGCAGGAGCCCTGGGGCCTGGCCTCTGAACAGCCTCCCCCGGTGTTCAGTCCAAGTCTGTGGTCAGAAATGAAGCCCCAGGCCGTCTGGGCCTGATCTACCCTCAGGCCCTGATCAGGGGCACCGAACATGCCCCCCACTCCTGAAGTCCCCAAGCTGACTGGAGGCCCCCACCAGCCCTCATCAGCCTCCTGCCTGGACAGCAAAGGGGCAGGGTCAGGGGCAGGGGCAGGAGCAGGCCTTGGCTGATGGTGGCACACTCAGAAATAGGGTGTCTCCCTGGAAGTGTGAGCGCCCCTCTGCATTAAGCCCACCTGGTGGCCACTGAGGGTCCTCTGCCTACCATTGGCCAGCAGTCGGGGTGGCTCTGAGATGAGCCCCTGTCATCCAGCCGCACCCACAGTGCCCTGAGAGGGTGTCTGTCACTGTGGGGAGTACCTGAGGGTGACCCTGCCATGGGTGACCTTCCACATTCCTGTCCACTTGGACGGGCTCTTTTTGGGGCCGCCTGCTGACTGAGAGCATCAGTAACAGGTGCTGGGGTAGCGGCCACACTTCCTCCTGCTGGGCAGGACCTGGGCTATGGTGTGGTGGCCTGCACAGACACATATGAGCCCTTGGGGAAAGGGCCTGTGCACCAGGACGCTGTGGGCCTCCTGAGACAGAAGCTGTTAGGGAGACATACCTGCCTGGTCAGTCTTCTCTGCACCAAAGTGGTTTCATTTTGCTTTCTGTTCTGACTCAGGATGCCAGCCTCCACTTGGTCACTCAATTACAGTAGCTGCTCGATTGTATTAGTCAGCTGTGCTGCATAACAAATTACCACACAGAATTAGAATTACAATGCAATTCTAAACAGTTACGTCAATATCAAAGGTTTTAGCCAGCCTGTGTCTTTAGTGATGGTCAAGTCAGGGTGCAGCACTCTGGCAAACCTGCCAAAGTGCACGTCTTGAATGGCACACATGGAGGAAAATATCTGGTTCCATTGTTGGAGTAGGAAAAAATGGCCTTTTGACAGAAGAAAAGGACTTTTTCATCTTGGACTTCTAGGAGTCTGTGAAATAAGAGAGAAAACAACTTGGAAAAACTAATAGCATCTCAAGGTGTTTCTTGCTATGACATCAGATGGATTAATCTGTGAGCCTTTGAAACACTTTGTAAAGCCCTAATTAAGAGAAAAATAAGGAGCGACAAGAGGAACTGATGGGCTCCAGAGGCAGAGTTTAAGTGTGCTTGGATGTGGGGAAATTGAAAGTTTGGACATTTGCACAACCACATACCAATTCTAATGAGCCACCCTGGACCCTCGTGCAGATGGTAGGCTAATTGCTCCTTGCAAAAGCCATCCATCCATCTCGCCCGTCCATTCATCCACCCACCCACCCATCAATCCACCCATCCATCCCTACATCCAGTGGTCTGTCTAATCATCATCCATCCCTCCATCCCTCCATACATACATACATCCATCCACCCGCCCACCTATCCACCCATCCATCCGCTCATTCATCCAATGGTCTGTCTAATCATCCATGCATCTATCCGTCCGTCCGTCCGTCCGTCCATCCATCCAATCGTCTGTCCATCCATCCATCCATCCATCCATCCATCCATCCATCCATCCATCCATCCAATCGTCTGTCCAATCATCCATCCATCCATCTATTCATTCTAGCACAGTGAGGATTTAGCAGGGGAGGCATGTGAATGCTGATTTGGGTTGAACTGTTGATATGTTGTAGTGCTAACCCCCAGTACCTCAGAATGTGGCCTTATTTGGAAATAGGGTTGTTGCAGATGTAATCAGTTAAGATGAGGTCATTAGGGTGGGCCCTAATCCAATATGACAGGTGTCCTTATAAAAAGGGGAAATTTGGACACAAACACACACACCAGGAGAATATATGTGAAGATAAAGGCAGAGATCAGGGTGAAGCATCTAAAAGCCAAAGAACACAAAGATGACGAGCAAACCACCAGCAGGGGAGAGGCCTGGAGCAGATTCTCCCTCACAGCCTCAGAAGGAACCAGCCTGGCTGACACCACGATGTTGGACTACTGGCCTCTAGAACTGGGAGACAATTTTTGTGGCTTAATCCCCCTACCCCCAGTTTGTGGTACTTTGTTATAGCAACTCTGGCAAACTAATACATATTTGATCGTACAAGGCTGATAGGTCCAGGCTGCCCAGGGGGTGTCAGCACAAATATCTTTGGGCAGCAAATATGCTAATGTCTTCTGAACAGACCAGAATCTTCCTGCTTCCTTTCCTCTCCAGCCATTTGCAAGGTCTTTTTTCCTGTGATTTTAATGCATGACTCTGTGTTCCAAAGGAAGACAAGTCCGACTCCAGCACGGTGTCCCTGTGGGATGAGCACAGGCTGGGAACGGGAGAGGGGATAAACCCCGCTATCTGCTGAGGGCATTCTCAGATAGTCACTGTCACCACGGGAAACAGCTCAAGTCCACAGAGGGAACAAATGATAACAAGGAGAAACGGCTGGGACCGAGAGGGCAGGTGCTGACCCAGGAATAATTGAGCCAGGAGGGCGGGAAATCACAGCAGGGACTCAGTCTGAACCATGGCTCTGGTCGGCTGGCGGATGGTCTGCCCAGGGCCCCCGTGTCCTGTCACCTTCCTAGGCAGCCTCTACCTGAAGCCAGTAGGCCCCTTCCGAATGGGTCCCAGGGGTGTTGGTACATTCTCTCAGAGCACTCTCCAGCGGCCATACTCCTCTAGCCCTCAGGGTGGTGGGCATAGGTCCAGGGTCCTTCTGGAAGACTCTAAGGACCAGCCACTGCTCCCCCACCCCATCCCCAAATCTGCTCCAACAGACACCCTATGGGGTGCACGGACATCAGCCTGAGATTTGCTATGGGACTTATGTCCTAATGGGGAGCACGGGGTGGGAGGCTTTCAGGACGGGGCTGGGAGAGCCCCTGGTGTGGGCACCAGCTCGCCTGCTCCTTTCCCAGGGGTGTGCTGCACAAATCCCCACCCTACAGGAGTCTCCCCCTGCTGGACCGCAGGCCAGCCCCCTCTTTAAAGATTTTATTTATTTTTATTTTTTCCCCCCAAAGCCCCAGTGGATAGTTGTATGTCGTAGCTGCACATCCTTCTAGTTGCTGTATGCGGGACTCGGCCTCAGGATGAACGGAGAAGTGGTGCCTCGATGCGCACCCGGGATCCGAACCCGGGCCACCAGCATCGCAGCGCGCGCACTTAACCACCAAGCCACAGGGCCGGCCCAAGCCCCCTCTTTAGGCTAATAATGCGTCCCAATGGCGCTTGGCTTGAGGATGTCAAAAAGTGGGTCAGAGGAAATCCTGGAGTCCTGCCCTTCATGGGTATGGGCATCAGGCAGGCGCTGGGCAGCCCTCAGACTCCCACGGAATGGGACATGCGGCCCTGAGGCTGTGGAGTGCCGACGCTACGCTCCTGTCAGGGCTCAAGGAAACGGCTGACAGAAACAACTCCAGGTGAGAAGACAGCCCAACCGACACCTGGAGTTCAGCCTGGTGAGACCCTGAGCAGAGATCCCAGTGATGCCACACCAGACATCTGACCCAAGCAAACTGTGAGCTAATAAATGGGTGTTGTTTGAAGCCAGTAATTCAAACCAAAATGGAGTTGTTACAGGGAATTTTTGCTGCCTTCTGTAGGAGAGTGGCAGGAAGCAGAATTCAGGTGGATAGTGGTCACTGAAGGTGGCTGGATTTTTCAACTGGATAAATGTTCAAAATTAGTGTTGATTGACTGCATAGATATGACTGGTGAGGTATCTGGTTACAGACTCCTTGGTGAGGCATAGGAAGCCCTTGGTGGGGTGGGTGCCTCTCACTCCTCCAGCCTCAGCCTCTTATGGCTCAGTGTCCCTCTGCGTCTCGAGTTCCGGCCATCTCTCTCTCTTACTGTTCCCTCCCTCACCATAGACATGGACTCACTGGGCACCAGCTGGCCTCTCAGCTCTGTCTTGTTAATGTGTGGCTCCCACACTAGACTCTGGGCTCTTGGGGGGCACACACAGGTCTGATTCATCCCTGGGACCCTCTTCCACATCCCCACCCTGTCTGTACAGCAACTTCTCCTGGAGAGTCAGCACCCTTCTGAAATGGTGGCCCCGGGCAGTGTTCCTGGGCCTCCTGGTGCCCAAAAAATGCCCATCCATGTGGCCCTGAGGGACCGGGCTGACCTAGACAGGTCCAAGGTGAAATCCTGGATCTACCTCCGCTGTCTGCTCTTTTGTAACCCTCAGCGCTTCCAAGCCCACCGGGCTCCCTGTAGGCAGCCCCTCACTGACTTTCTGTCTAGGAGCAGTCTCTTTATGGAGCTTTGGCTTTCTCTTTCCCTCCAGCTCCCCCCACTGCTCTGCCAGAGATTCAAATGGATCAGGGCAGAGCAGTGGGAGAGGGCTTTTCCCCCAAAACTGAAGTATGTTCGGGATTGAGACAGCAGTTGGCAATCTGATCCACCCACCCACTGATCCGCCGGCCTCGGCCTCAGTCTTAATCTGCTGGAAGAATTAATTGCTTTTTTATGCCACAGTATAGACTTCATAACTTACAAGCTTCATAACTTACAACTTTCCCTCGAAAGTCAGGGCCCTTCCCCTGGTTTCTCACCCAGCAGCTGTGTGCAGCAGCAGCACATTGTCCAGGAAGACTGCCCAGCCTCCGGGGCATTTATCTGCGGGGGTGGGGCCACAGGGCTGGACCCCAGAGGTGCCTTCCGGAGCTGCCTTCTACCTCTGCTTAGAAACAACCTCCCTGCCACAGGCGGGGTGGAGGTGCCACCTGCTGCCGGCAGGCACGTCCTCTCTCCTCGAAATAATGTTTATTCTTCTGATCACAAAAGTAACAATTGATCACAGAGGACACTTTGGAAAATAATAATTTATCTATAGTCCTACTATTCAAATAAATGTAAGACTAATGCTTTGCCTTGAATATATTTCCCACTCTCATTTGATATCTCTAATTTTTAAAATGTTACCTTTCTCATTTAATATTTTAGCATTTCCAGCATCATTAGCTATCCTTCTACAAAGCAGAAATTGTATGGATGTGACTCGAATTTATTGAGTCAACCTACTGTTGATGGACATTTAGCTTATGAGCTATTTCTTGAATATGAGTTTGCTAGATGATTACAAGAAAAACATTGTTTTATTGTTTTTTCAAGTGTACAATTCAGTGGCTTTTAGTATATTCACAGAGTTGGCAACTGTCACCACTATCTAATTCCAGAGCATTTTCATCATCCCATAAAGAAACCCTGTACCTGTTGCAGTCACTCCCCGTTCTCAGTTCCCTTCAGCCGCTGGCAACCACTAATCTTTTTTCTATCTCTGTTGATTTGACTATTCTAGACATTTCCAGTAAGTGGGATCACACACTATGTGGCCTTTTGTGACTGGCTTCTTTCACTTAGCCTAATGTTTTCACAGTGTATCCACGTTGTAGCATCTATCAGTACTTCCTTCCTTTGTGTGGCTGAAAATTAATTCCATTGTGTGGATAGACCACCTTTTGTTTATGAATTTGTCAGTTGATGGACATTTGGGTTGTTTCCACGTTTTGGCTACTATGAATAATGCTGCTATGAACAGTCATGTACAAATTTTTGTGCGAGTATGTTTTCATTTCTCTTGGATATATACGTGGGAGTGGAATTGCTGGGTCGTACTGTGTGAGGAACTGCTCAACTGTTTTCTGAAGTGGGCGGCACCACATTAGTTTCTCACCAGGAATGGACAAGGGTTCCAATTTCTCCATATCCTCACCAACACTTGTTATTTTCTGTTTTTTTTTTAATTATCATTATAGTCATCCTAATGAGTATAAAATGGTATCACATTGTCATTTTGATTTGCATTTCCCAAATGACCAATGATGTTGAACATTTTCATGTGTTTATTGGCCATTTGTATATCTTCTTTGGAGAAATGTTTATTCAGATCCATGGCCTATTCTTTAGTTGGATTATTTATCTTTTTATTGTTGAGTTGTAAGTGTTCTTTCTATATTCTGGATAGGTCACCCTTAGATACATGATTTGCGAAATTTTTCTCTCATTCTGTGTGTTGTTTATTCACTTTCTTGATGGCATGCATTGAAGCATAGAAGTTTTTTTTTTTTTTAAATCACTCTCATTTTATTTTTTCATTTGTTTTTTTTTGTGTGTGTGTGAGGAAGATCAGCCCTGTGCTAACATCTGCCAATCCTCCTCCTTTTTTTTTTTTGCTGAGGAAGACAGGCCCTGGGCTAACATCCGTGCCCATCTTCCTCCACTTTATATGGGATGCCGCCACAGCATGGCTTGCCAAGTGGTGCTTTGGTGCGCGCCTGGGATCCAAACCGGAGAACCCCGGGCCGCCGCAGCAGAGTGCGCGCACTTAACCACTTGCGCCACCGGGCCTGCCCCTGAAGCATAGAAGTTTTTAATTTTGGTGAAGTCCAGTTATCAGTTCTGTCTTTGGTTGCTGTAACTTTTGGTGTCATATCTGAGAAACTGTTGCCTAATCCAAGGCCACAAAGATTTACTCCTATGTTTTCTTTGGAGAATTTTAGAGTTTTAGCTCTTACATTTAGGTCTGTGATCTACTCTGAGTTAATTTTTGTGTATGGTGTAAGGTAAGGGTCCATCTTCATTCTTTTGCATGTGGAAATCCAGTTTTCCCAGCACTATTTGTTGAAAAGACTATTCAGTCCTTATTGAATGGTCTTGGTACCCTTGTTGAAAATCAGTTGCCCATGACTGTATGGGTTTATTTCTGGACTCGCAATTCTATTCTATCATCATGTCTGTCCTATGCCAGTGCCACACAGTCTTGATTCCTGTAGTTTCATATTAAATTTCAGATCACGTGTGTGAGTCATCCCACTTTTTTTCTTTTTAAAGATTGCTTTAACTATTCTGGGTCCCTTGAATTTCCATTTGAATTTTAGGATCAGCTTGTCAATTTCTGCATGGAAAAAAAAGGCAACTGATATTTTGATATGGATTGCATTGAACTTGTAGACCAACTTGAGGAGTATTGCCATCTTAACAGTATGAAGTCTTCTAATCCATGAACCCAGGATGTCTTCCATTTTTTTAGCTCTTTAATTTCTTTCATTGATGTTTTGTAGGTTTCAGTGTATAACTCTTACATTTCTTTTGTTAAATTTATCCCAAGTATTTTAATCTTTTTGGTGCTATTGTAAATGGGATTGTCTCAATTTCATTTTTAGTTACTTCATTGCTACATCTAAATATAATTCATTTTCTAAAATAACAGCTTTATTGATATATAGTATATATACCATAAAGTTCACCCTTTCAAAGTGTACAATTCAGTAGTTTTTAGCATGTATTCACTCAAACTTTGGTATCAAATGCCAAGCCAATCCAGCCCTCTTTGCCATACAGACCTCCTCAGTTCCTTTTCTTCTGCTCTCCCCTTGCCCTAAATCATTTTTCACTTTTTTATTTTGGTAAAGTCTATATAAGTGAAATTTACTATTTTAACCATTTTAAAGTGTACAATTCAGTGGCTTTATGTATATTCACAATGTCATTTTCAGAACTTTTTCCAGAACATTTCCAGAATATCTATTTCCAGAACTTTTTCATCTTCCCAAGCTAAAACTCTCCCCATTTAACACTAACTGCCCATTTCCCCTTCCCCCAGCCCCTGACAGCCACCATCCTACTTTCTGTCTCTATGGATTTGCCAACTCTTAAGTACCTCATGTAAGTGGAATCATATGGTGTTTGTCCTTTTGTGTCTGGCTTATTTCACTCAACAGAATGTCCTCAGGGTTCATCCATATTGTGGCATGTGTCAGAATTTTGTTCCTTTTTAAGGCTGAATAATATTCCGTTGTATATATATACCACATTTTATTTATCCACTCATCTGTTAATGGACATTTGGGTTGCTTCCATCTTTTGACTATCACGAATAATGCTTCTTTGAACATTTGTGCACAAGTATTTGTCTGAGTCCCTGCTTTCAAATCTTTGGGGTGAGGCTGACCACTGAGACTGTGGGTATTGAATGGAAGTTGACACCCTGGACAGTGAAGTCCCCACCCCCTTTCCTTAGCGCCCGGGGTGGGAGGCAGCCAGGCCCATACCCTCAGGCTGAGAGTGGGGCCTTCGTCTCTGGAAACCCAGCAGCCCAGGAAGGAGACCTGTAGATCATCAATCAGTAGGGTCCCAGGAGAGCAGCAAGTCCCATCAGCTGGCACGCCCAGCCCCAGCCCCAGCCTCCCATCACTCCTCCATGTTCCAATGAAATATTAAATACTCATAAACGAATATTCATTACATCAGAGTTTGCCAATTAAACGCACATTCTTGGAGCCGGGCCAGTGGCGCAGCAGTTAAGTGCGCGCACTCTGCTGTGGCGGCCAGGAGTTCGCAGGTTCGGATCCTGGGTGCGCACCGACGCACCCCTTGCTAAGCCATGCTGTGGCAGCGTCCCATATACAGTAGAGGGGGATGGGCACGGATGTTAGCCCAGGGCCAATCTTCCTCAAGAAAAAGGGAGGATTGCCATCGGATGTTAGCTCAGGGCTAGTCCTCCTCACACACCCACACACAAAAACGCACATTCTTGCACCCCGCTACACACACACACACACACACACACACACACACATTCAACTGAAGAAAGGGACCCCGTGACTCTGGGCCTCTTCTAGCCCAGCCTCCTTCTGCACTGGGCTGAGGTGATGCCACTGGGATGTGAGGAGGGAAGTGCATGGTGGTGGAGAAGGAGTGTGTCTTAGTAACAAAGTTCCACACAGTGGGGGCTTATAACAACAGAAATTTATTCTCTCACAGTCTGGAAACCAGAAGTCTGAAATCCAGCAGGGCCACACTCCCTCTGGAGGCTCTACGAGAGGGTTCTCCCTGCCTCTTCCAGGTTCTGGTGGCTCCTGGCATCCCTTGGCTTGTGGCTGCTTCACTCCCATCTCTGCATCCATGGTCACTTAGCCTTTCCTCTCCCCTGTGTGTTTGTGTCTCCTCTCCATCTCTTATGAGGACATTTGTCATTGGATTAGGGCCACCGGGCAATCCAAGATGATCTTCTCCTCTTAAGATCCTTAACTTGATTATAGCTGCAAAGACTCTTTGTAAGGTCACATTTGCAGGTTCCAGGGGTTAGGATGTGGACACATCTTTTGGGGGCCACCATTCCGCCCACCGCAGAGGGTGTACGTAGATGAGTTGGATCTTCCACAGGAGGAAATCAGTAGATGGTGTTAAACCAGGGAGGCAAGAAGGGGCAGCCTGAGCTTGGGACTCTACACCAGGAGAGAGGGAGGACTTGGGAGTGGTTGCTTCAGGGCAGCCGAGGTCAAAGGTGGCAGACAGGGTAGGAGCTGGGTCAGAAGCCCTGCTGTGCCAGCTGGCTCTTTAGGTGGCGGCATGACTTGATAACATTCTAAAGTTAGGTTACAGGAAAGTTGTGCATCTGGGCAGCTCAGCTCCATAGAGGGCACAGAGACTCTTGTCTTCACTCTCTGGCTTTCAGCCTCCAGAGGCCCTTGCCGTGCCCCCACCCCAAACAGCCTGCATTTCCTTCTCTGTGCAGCTGCTCCACCGCCGATCCCAGCTCTTCAGACAAGACCAGGCCGGAGGCAGTCCCTGTGGCCACAAGAGAGAAGATCCGGTCCAAGTTCCATGGCAGCCACGACCTGATCCACCGCCTGTTTGTCTGCATTTCAGGTGCACGTCTGGGCCTGGGGGGCCAGGGGGGTGCGTGGGCTTGCAGACACAAGGGCTGTGCTTTAGGCGACCAGCCACTGCCGAGTCAGGGCAGCGCCCTGCTGATGTCTGGGTGTGGGTGGTGCTAGCTGATGTCTGGTGGTGGTGGGCTGCTGGTGGTGCCAGGTCTTGTCTGGGGGCTTCCCCACTGTGTCATTTCATCGTCCCAAGCCCTGCGCTGAGGCCATGCACACAGTATAGAGGAGGGCTCACTTCTTCCCCAGGGCGCAGCTGCGAGTGGAGGATCCCATTCCTGCTCCCATCGGCCCCTCAGCTGCCCACATAGGGAGGTTCTTTCTGTTCAATTTGTGGTTCAGATTTTATCGCACTTTTGTTTCTTTTCTCCTCTGGGGATGGTTGTACAGCAGGAAGGTGAAGGGGAAGATGACTGTTCTGTCTCCAGGAAATTCAGAGAGGGGAGTGTGCAAAAAAGTGTCTTTTTAACGTTTTCCTTTAAATAACAAACGTATTCATGTGGTTCAAAAGTATAAAAAGTGTGCAGTGAGGTCTCCCCTCTCTGGCATCCTGCTGCCCTTCCCTCCCCCACCTGTGGTGAGGGGTCCAGACAGTGCTGTCCTGCAGGAATTGTCTCCCAGGGGCTGGGCAGCCTCTTGCCCTGACCGACCTGCAGGCGCGTTGGTCTCGGGCCGTGAGCTCCGGGCAGGTTTCACCAGCTAGCAGCACTGAGCCCCCAGTGCTGGTCAGCCTGACCCCCTCGTCCTCCTCCCCAGGTGTGGCTGACCAGCTGCAGACGAACTACGCCAGCGACCTGAGAAGCATTCTCAAGACCCTCTTTGAGGTCATGGCCACCAAGCCAGAAACGGATGACAAGGAAAAGTTAAAGAAGGGTGAGTGCCAGCTTGGGACAGGGACTGTCGTGTCACCGCCCCCAGGAAGTGGGCCCTGCAGAGACCCGCACTCCTAGCCCTGGGCAGATAAGGCCCCTCCACAGCCACCCAGCTCCTACATGACCTGCCCCGTTCCAAATGGAAACTACCCAGCAGTGCCAGGCTGTCTGCTGGGGGACCGAGGGGCACACGTCACAGGTCCTGGAAGTGCCCTGAGAGGCCACGTGCCCTGAGAAGTGGCACCACCCCCTGCAGCTTTGCAGGTGGGTCACAACCCCCCACACACAGGCCCATGTATGTAGCACCTGCTCCTCTCCCCCTGCACACGCTCCAGCAAGGTAACCTGACTTAGCGCTGACAGGCTGGGAGGCACGGTGCTCTTCCTCTGCAAGAGAGACCCAGACGTGGCACAGCGTCACTTCTACCGAATTCTGTTGCCAAGGCTGTCAGAGGCCAGCCAGAGTCAAGGAGGGGATGTAAGCTTTACCTCTCAATGGGGGGGTTGGCCATCTATGACCTGTGGCCGAATATGACCGGCCTCATGTATTTACACACGCTCAACACATCACAGGCACATGTACGTGCTCTCACACACATGCACTCACACACTCGCACGCACACCCACTTGCGTACTCATACATGTGCATGCTCACACACACAAACCCATACCCTCACACATGCACACACGTGTACTCACACATGTGCACGCTCTCATGCACACGCACTCACGCACTCATACCTGTGCGTGCTCTCACACACTTGCACATGCTCGCATGCACACACTCACGCATGTGCATGCTCTCACACACGCACACACACTCGCACATGCACGCATGCACACTCACTCATGTGCACTCATACCTGTGTGTGCTCTCACACACACGCACTCGTACCCTCGCACGTCCACGCATGCACACACACATGACTACTCACACGTGTGCATGCTCTCACGCACATGGTGCCCACCCCTGGGGAGGAGGCCCAACCCCTGCTCACCCACCCCTCATGCTGGGCTGAGGCACCTCTTCTGAGTGAGATGCCCCGCATCACGAGGGCTACTGCTCAAGAGTGTCTGGACGCACAGGGCAGCCGGCCCTGGCCCTGGAGCCCACCCCAGCCCACAGGGCATGTCCTACTGGTGGGGAGGAGGAGCCTGTCCCAGCTCTGCCTCCCACTGTCCACACCACCAGGCTGCACTGCCCCCATCTTCCAGGGGATTCTGGGCAGGCTACCTTCCGGAACATCATGGTTCAGAAAAGGCAGGTAATATGGAGCCGCTCTGCAAGCAAGGATGGTGGGCCCCTTGGCTACGTCCAGGCCTAGTCCCCTGCCTGCCTCAGGAGTCACAGTCCAGGGAGACTTGACCACACACAGACAGCGCAGGGGCCCAGGACAGGGCACTCAGGTGGAAAGGCCCCCGGCCCTGGTAGCACCCAGCCTGTGGATGTCAAGGGACGGTCGAGTGGGTTTGGGGGAGCAGACCCCCTGCTGGCAGCACCAGGTGCACCCACCAGGGACAGGTGATGGCACATTGACCCCAGCAGCTGCCCTTTCTCCTCTAGTCACCCAGACTCTGCGGAGCGCGGCCTTGGAGGACTGTGCCCTGTGCCAGGAGACTCTGTCATCTTCTGAACTCGCGGCCAAGACCCGCGACGGTGACTTGGAAGGTGCGTGGGGAGCTCTGGGCCAGGATGTGCTGCATGCTGAGCATAGAGCAGCAGGACCCTGTCTGGACATTTCCCCCTCTCTGCCCTGGACGGCAGGAAGGCAGCGCTCCTCCAGCTGGGGGCCCCACCCCAGAGGCTGTCTGGGTGCATAGCTTCCCATGGGAGGCAGCCTCCCACTCCAGTATCCCCTCCTCAGTTCCCAGCGTGGTCACACAGGCCCCCTTAGCTGCGACAGCATGACCTCAGGCCGGTTATTTAACGTCTCTTAGCCTGGGGGCACAAGGTAAGGGCATGAGGAGCAAGGAGCTGCCGATCTCCAGGCCTTTGGCTGTGGCTGGGGTGGCTTGTCCCGGGGCACTGGCACATACCTACCCCCCAGCATTCACCTGCGCCGCAGGAAAGGCCTCACATGGTGGTGTCCAGGGAGCTGCCTGCCGGAGTCACAGGGAGCCTTCCTCACAGGGGCACTGCAGACCCTGCTGCCCCATTAGCCTGGATGTTGGCTGGCTGGAGGCCCAGAAGCTTGGTGGTCAGAGAGGGAGTATCCAGGCGGGTTGGGGGCACTGGCAGCACATCTGTGGGGAGGGGGAAGCCCAAGGCCTTCAGAAGGGGCTGGAGGCCTGAGAGACGTGCTGAGATGGGTGATAGCAGATAGGCCTGACGAGGTGTGGAATGTGACCAGAGCAGAGAAGGCGACTGAAGTTGACCCCATGATAGGCCAGAGGTCACACCACTCCCAGTGTGCATGGCTGGCTGGGCTGGCCCCTACTGGTCCCCAGTTCAAGGCCTACCTTGGTGCTGCCCGGTGACTGGGGCACACACTGAGGCCACCTTCACCACTATCCCCTGGGGGTGACAGAGGCTGGGGAGGGGTCAGGAGCAGCACAGGCTCCCAGTTTCCTAAGCACCCTGAGCCTCAGTCTTCTCTACCTTTCTGTGAAAGCACCTGTCACAGGAACTCGGAACCCCTCTGCTCTCAAAGGAATGAATGTCATGCACTGCGAGGTCCCGACTTGCCCAGCGCACAGCCAGGGGCCGCGACCTCCTCATGGGCTGCCAACCCAACCCCCTCCTGGAAGTTGTCCCCCATGGCAGGGCCTGGGCTCTGGTCAGAGGAGGGGGTGCCAGGCTCAGGAAGTCCTCAGGACCCTCACAGTCCTCCCCAGGCGAGGGTCTGACCTTGTGTGTCGGGGTCGGAGCCCGACTGGCCCAGCCTCCGGCGGCTGCCACTGCTGTCCAGGGCTGCCCTGGGGCCAGTGCGGGATTTTACATGTGGGTGTTAAGCATGTGAGACGATCTTCCTGCGGTGTGGAGTGAGTTGATGGGGTCCAGAGCGGAAGCCAGGAGAGCTGGGTGGGAGGCAGTTGTGGGGTCCACGCAGGCAGGAGAAGGAGCAGATCTTTGGGAGTATGGTAGTGAGGAGGAGGGAGAGAAGGAGGCGTGGAGACCCTGGGTCTCCCGTGGACAGGTGGCCTTGCCGAGTTCCACTTGTAGGCACCGAGAGTGAGCCCTGGGGGCGCAGGGCTAGGGGTCAGGTCTGGGGGTCATATGAGGGTGGACCGGAGACCTCTGATCACCTCTGTGACCCGAGGGAGAGATCCTAGGTGTCTGTTTCCCCCTCTGAGTGTCAGTCCTGGCCTCAGCGCCGGGCACATGGTGGGCACCTCGGTGCCCAGGGCGGGAGGAAGGTGCCCATCTCACCCTGCAAGCCAGCTTCTCCCTGTGCTGATGTACCTCCTGAACTCCAGAGCAAACTCGCCAGAGGCTTCCACCAGCAACTGCCTTGAGAAGTGAGATAGGACCGGCCCCACGGCCCCTGTGGAAGGAGGAGGTGGCCCCTGGCCCCGGCCTGGGCTGCACAGGTGTTGGGAGGAGCAGAGCCATCTACTTGGGCCCCCAGGGCCCCCCGAGAACCTGAGAACTGCTCAGGGGGTGGTTTCTTCACTTCTCAGGCCCCAACTACACCAAAGGGCCCTGCAGGCTGAGTGCTGGCAGGGGAGGCTTGGGAGGGGGTGGACGCTCCCTGCCCATGTCCTGAGTGCAGGTGGCCTGGCCTGGGGCAAGGCACAGGTTGCACCTGGGGTCTGATCGACGGGCATTGACGATAGCTGCGAAGACTGACCTGTCCCTGTGATGCCGTCACCTTCCTGGAACCACAGCCTGGAAACAGAGTCTGGGGGAGGACTGGAGAGGAGAGTGGGGGCTGCCAGGGCCACCTGACCAAAGGCTCCTGCACACCTGCGGCCTCCGACCCCGACCCCAGCCCACCTGCCCCCACTGTCGATGCTGCATGGCTCCCTCTGGCTGACGCATCCCTCACTCTCATTGTCACAGACCCGCCCGAGTGGGTCCCAGACGAGGCCTGCGGCTTCTGTACCGCGTGCAAAGCGCCCTTCACCGTCATCCGCCGGAAGCACCACTGCCGCAGCTGCGGGAAGGTAGGTGGGACATGGCGGCTGCAGGCGTCCCAGGGGCCATCCACAGACACAGCGCAAGGGTCTGGAAGTCAGGAGCGATGCCCCAAGAGACTGGTGAGGCCTTTGGGGTCCTTGTGCAGAGAGGCCTCTGAGCCCTAGGCCCTGCTCTGACTTGGCACAGAGCATGGACTCTGGGCCCTGGGCCCACTGGGTCCCGATGGTGCCGTGCTCAGCCCCAGCTGCTTCAGAGCTGGGGGTAAGGAGGGGACAGAGCTGGGGGAGAGCAGCCTTGGTGCCAGGACCCCCTCCACAAGCCTGGCCTCCTGGGACCAAGATCTGCCCCAGGTTTTCCTGAAGGTCCCAGCCCCACAAAGGGGCCGCAGTCCCCTGACCAGACCAGGGCCCAGCCTGGTCTGGGTGGGAGATATGTGCGGGAAGGCCAGGGGGTGCTCAGGGCTCTGACACTGTCCTCACTGGCCATCCCTATGGGGGCCAAGGTCAGAGAGTGAGACAGGCAGGGCTATCAGAGATCCCCTCCTCGGCTCACTGTCCCCACTGCCTCCCCCGCGTTCCAGATCTTCTGCTCCCGTTGCTCCTCGCACTCGGCGCCGCTGCCCCGCTACGGGCAGGTGAAGCCGGTCCGCGTGTGCACGCACTGCTACATGTTCCACGTCACACCCTTCTACAGTGACAAGGCGGGCATCTGACACAGTGCCCGGGCACTCCCCAAACGCGCCAGGGCCCGTGGACTCCCAGGAAGGAGGCGCCGGGGGCCGTTCTCCCTGCCTCCTCCATCCAGGCCGCTGGCTACTGGAGAGTTCTCACTGCATTTCATCAAGCTGCTGCCGCCGCCAACGCAGGGGCTGCAGGCCGCCCAGACTTCCAGAACGTCCAGCGCCTCCGTCCCACCCACCCGGCCTCCCCACCTGTGGGGACCCCAGGCCAGCCTTAGGGGCAGCAGGAGGTCAGCTTTGCCCAGGGGAGTACCCAGGGGTGCCAGGTGGCTGCCTGGACAAGGGTGGGCTCTCTTCCTGCCTGCCCCCCTGGCTCGCTGAGCTACTGCCTTGAGGCTCAGCCGTGGCAGAAGGCCTGCTCAGCGCCCGCTCTTGACAGGGGAAGTGGGGTGGTTATCTGAGCTCCAGGCAGCCTCAGCACCTGGGACTAAACCCGGGGCAGATGGTGGACACCTAGGGAAGAGGGGCCAGGCCTCAGCGTAGGGTACCGCAGGGCTTCCTGCATGCTTGCCGAGCCAGAAAGACCAGGCAGCATTCTCTCTGCAGGGCCCTGAGCCCACAGCTGCCCACATTCCCCAGTGCCGCCCCCTCCCCACTCCCCTCAGGACCTCGGCTAAACAGAAGGCATCTCATTTCTTCTCAGAGGGAAAATGCAGGAGCAGACCCAGTGGTCCGCTGGGCAAGCTGGCGTGCCCCTGCTGTTATCTGCCCACCACTGGCCACCTGCTGATGGGAGGGGCAGGCGGCTGCCCACACAGCACTGAGACCCACAGGCAGAGGTTTCCTGGGTCCTTAGGCCAGGGCTCCCCAGGCAGCGGAGGACCACCGGACATCACCCACTTGGCTGCCAATACCCCCTTCCCTTTGCACCCCCTGGGACCCCAGCCCACCTTTGCAGACCCCGGAGCAGCCTAGGACCCAGGCTGAGGGCCCCAGCACGGACACCTCCTCAGGCTTAAATCTCAGGCTTCACATTGCAATGACGATGCAGTTTTATTTTTAGAGAGATGACACACCTACTGCTTCTTTTATAGGATAAAACCCAATTACTATTTAACAGTGAAATACATATGCACAAAAACGGCTTCTGTGGGGGGAAAAGTATATAATGGAGAGAATATTATGTATTGAGATTATTTTTATTTTCTAAATGTTATAATTTGAAACCATTTCCATAAATCTATTTAAGAATTGCAGACGTTCTTGTTTCTTATGTGGACACGGGCTCCTTTTCCTCTGTCTGGGAAGCAATGATGTTCTTGCAAACCTGCATTCTCCCCTAGGAAGCTGGGGGCTTCTGAACTCTTGGGACAATTGAAGAGCAGGACTTGGTCTTCCACCAGCCCCCAGGAGATGTGTGGCCACCTCCCACCCCATCCCACTCCCTGCAAGGGTTTCAGTCTCCCTGATGCCTGACCATCTGCCCAGCCCCTCGTTTCATGTGTCCTCAGCTCAGACTCCTGGCCTGTGTGTGTTCAGTGGGGTGTGCTCTTGGACATCCCACCTTGGGGCCCTCCCCACCTTGGTGGTCCTGGTCCTGTGCCACCCACCCACCTGGGGGCTGCCTTCGGGAGTGCCCTGGAGAGAATGCTGGAGGGCAGGTCTTGTGCTGGGGTTGCCATGGTGCTGGGCCTTCCTCTGCTCTTGGAGGCTGAGCCCTTGGGACTTGGGTGCCCAGTCCCTCGGAGGTGGGTGCTGGGAGTCCAGAGAATGGGGGCATGGCTGCAAGAGGCCCCAGTGGCGGCCATACTCACTTTCTTTCTGGTAGGTGAGAAAGTGTTTCAGAAGGTGGGGGCTCCCTCTGAGCAGCCCTGAGTCCTTCAGGAGCAGAGGATAAGGGGCATCCAGGGGGACCTGGTGTCTGTGGCTGCCCAAGGCTGGGCTCCATCCCCCAGCCCATCTGGACAGAGCTCCTCCCACCACTGTGGATGGCTGCAGCCTATGTCACTGGCTTGACAGCAGCACCTTCTGGAATGTCAGCTGTCTGGGGGAGGCCAACCCCTACTACCACCAACTAGGAAGTCAGCCCCCTGCAGGAGAAGCCCCCATGAAGCTATACTGTGGGATCCGCCTTCCTCTCCTCACAGGCACCCACAGTTGTCACCTTCCAGACTTGAGAGGTGGTGGCCCTCCTCGTCCACCAAGTCGGGGTGGGAGAGGGAGTGGAGACCTAGGAAACAGAATCTGCCCATTCTCAGCACAGACAGAGCCACCCTCCAGAGGAGGTATCTTGGGCCTCAGGGAGACAGGGGGAGCTCTGGTGTGGCCTGGTCCCGAGAAGCCCTCCAAGCCAGCCTTAGCCTGCCTTTGTGCAGTGGGTGGGGGTGGCAGCCCTGCCCCGAGCTGCAATGCAGGAAGGCCTGGGGCCACGGGAGCCCCCAACAAGGATGACCAGCTGTCCCATTTGACAAGGAATGAGATTTCCTGAGTTATGGGACTGTCCATGCTAAACCGGGGACGTGTGGTCACTCTGTCGTTCTACAGGGCTATCCCCGCCCCAAGGGCAGAGCCAGGACCTAGGGGTGAGGAGGGGTTAGTTGAAGGCAGAGATTCCCGCTGAGGAAGGAGCTAGAAGGAATGGGCTGCTGCACACCCACAGCAGGGGCTCTGGAGTGGGAGACCCTGGAGTTGGGGCAGGGAGAGGGCCAAGAGCTCCAGATTTGGAATCAGCCCTTGCAAGCCAGCCTTGGACCCAGAGCAGGTCAGCCTTCCTGAGTCTCAGTTTCCCCATTGTCACCATCATCGCCATCCTTCCTGCTACTATTTTCTGAGCGTTGTCCCTCTACTCTCCACGACAATCCTTCAAGGGAGCAGGATCCCCATGTCATAGATGGGGAAACTGAGGCTCGTGGAGGTTAGTAGGTGACACAGCCAGGTTGTGGGCTTTTAGGAGGGTCACACAAGAGGCAGAAGCAGAGTGCCCTGTGACGTGAGGAGCACTGAGAAGCACTGGCCCCGGCTGCCTGTGCCTGGAGGACCACTGCTGGGGAAGGCAGCACTGGAGACAGAAGCTCCTCCAGCCTCAGAGTGTCAGTACTTCCCCATCTGGCAGCTGGAGGAAGACTAGGGGGCTGCCAGGAGCCGGGCACACCTGGGTCTCAACTGCCCGCCTCACCACTCTCTCTGGGCTATGCAGAGGCCTTGGGGGAGGCTGTCATGATCTCCAACACCCCCAAGCTTCTGGTAACAGGTGGGGCCCCTAGGCCTGGCTGGGCCCCCCACAGGCACTCAGGACCCAGAAGCAGCCTGCAGCCCCCAACAGGGCGGGCCACCAAGTCAAAGGATGGAGGGCCTGGGGCGGAGCTCTCTGTATCCAAGGGACCTAGGAGGCTCTGGGCAGAGACAGCCACCCTGCCTGACCTCTAGGAGGTGGCACTGGGGTGGGGAGAGGGGAAGGCCCACCTAGGGGGCTCCCTCCCACTGCAGGCTCAGCTCAGTCCAGAGGCCCCCCCCACCCACGTCCACACACCCTGGCCTTTGGAGGTGCCCCTGCTGCCTACCCCCACTTGTGGCTCATCTGTCCCCACAAACATTCTAGGGTACAGCTGGCCTTCCCTCAGACTGGTCCATCTCCCCCAGAGACCCCAGGCCAGCAGCCCCCCACACCAGCTAGCTGCATGACCCTGGGACAGGGTGGGCAGCGCATGAGAGGAGAAAGACTGTTAGTGTCATGTTGCTGATGAAGGGGATGGGACAATATCACCCGAAGAGGCCAAGCGGGAGGGGCAGGGTTGGGGGACGCTCCCCCTTCCCTCCTGTGGCCCAGGCCTGGGCTCCCTCCAGGGTCCCTGATGCAGCCCCTAATCACCACCAGGGGGCGTCCCGTCCTGCTACCTCCTCTTTCGCCTGGCCAGGGTCCTGTCTGAGTTGAGGGCAGCTGCAGCGCTGCCAGCAGGGGTCGCCCTCCAGGTCAGGTGGGGGCCCCCAGTGCAGCCACATGCAGTGGCCAGGGCCTAGTCCTCGGGGTCCTGCAGTGGTTGGAGGGACAGATCCCAAGAGAGGATTCTGGCCTGGTAAGGACCACAGGCAGGGCAGACCGCTCTCCAAACGGCTCGGCTCGGGGAGCGGGGAAGAGGGGTCCCTTTCGGAGACGGACACTGCAGACCACAGGGCTGGGGGTGGGGGCTGACAGCACCATGGAGGGAACGGCTTCCCAGCCATTCTTGGCTCTTCCTGTTCTCCGGACTCTGCAGTGGGAGCTGGGGGGAGGCAGGCAAGACCCAAAGTGCCCACCCCATACCCCGGCATGACCCAGAGTCTTGGAGGTGCTTGTGTCCTCCCAGGCCCACCCAGAGCCACCTCCTCCAGGCAGCCTTCCCAGACAGTGGCGCCCCCCAGCCCCCAGCCTCACATGTTTTCAGAGCAGAGCCTGGGGTCCTTTTGCAGGAGTCAGGGAACCTCACAGAGCCTCTCCTCCTCTGAGACTGAGGGCGCGGATTCCAGGCCGGCGGGGAGCAGTTGCTGGAAGGTAATCTCGCCCCAAAGACTTAAACACACAAGCGGCTCTGGGTCCTGCTGCTGTGCGCATTTGCCCCCAAATGGTCGGGGCACCTTAGGGCTGGAGCCTGCACTTGAGCGGGGCAAAGATGGGCACCCAGACACCCCAGGCCTCTCCTGCCCTTGGGGGTCTGCAGGTCTGGGGGCCATACGAGCTGGCTGAGCAGGCTGGGCCTTGAGGGGTGAGCAAGATCTCTGTGGAGATGGGGGCCAGAGCTACAGAGGCACAGAACAGCCTGGAGAGTTTGAGAAATGGTGACACTCCTGGTGAGGCTGGAGCACAGATGGGGAACAGGCTGGGTCACCCCTGGTGCCAAATGCTGGGCTTTCTCCTGAGGGCACTGGGGAGCCATGGAAGTGTTCTGAGCAGGGGAGGACATGGTCAGATTTGGGGTTTGGAGACCTTGCAGGGAGGATGGGTTGGTGGGGCAGAGGCCAAGGACCCCACTGCCGGGACCTGAGCTCCATCAGAGGCAGTAACATAGCTTAGCCACAGTCACCGCTCTGACCTTGCTGTCCCCCCGACCTCCATCACTCAGGACCCTGCTGAGCGTGTGGGCTGTGATCTGAGAGGCCGCTGCACCCTCAGAGAGAGGCAGCTTGGGCCACACTTGCCAGAGCCCAACCTGCTGCCCTCTGGGTCTAGAAGCAGCTGGATGACCTGGGGCCCAGGGGTGGGGGCTTGGGGGGTGGGTTTCCTGGGCTCCAGCCCTCAGGGCATCCAGCCTGAGACTAGGAGGCCTCTACTCAGGACCACGTGTAGCAGCCAGGCATGGGCCCTCAAGGCTTCCAAGAGAAGGGTGGGGAAGCAGGCCGGGAAGGCCCAGGCCAGAGGACCCTAGACGGCAGGACTGGGAGAGGGGTGTTCGGGTGAACCTCAAGGCCCCTATTGTTCACAGGGAGGAGACCTGCCCATCTACTCTGGATTCATCCTCCTCTGCCTTAGAGAAGAAAGGGCCCACAGCCATTAGGGGCCCTGGAGCAGCAGCAGGGCCAAGCTGGGTCCCCTGGCCTGCCCACCTGAGCCTGGGCCTGGCCCCTGGGAATGGAGGAGGGCCCTGGCCCTGAGCTGTCAGAGGTCCTGCCCTCTGGCTTTGGAGGCCACACGTGACAGCACAGCAAATGCATGAATCTGCACCACACCCCTCATTCATAACTTTTTGTCCTGTAAAAAATTTTTAAAAGAAAATTTAATTGTTTTGCTTTTGGACATTTCTGGCTATAAGAAATTCATTTAATTTACAATTATCTGAATTTTCCAGGGGTCATTGAGTATAGTGGGAAAATTTTGTAAAGTGAGAAAAAAATCTGTCCTACAAATTGTTCACAAATATAATGATCTGTTTTCTTATTATTTTTTTTTAAGATCAGCCCTGAGCTAACATCCATGTCAACCCTCCTCTTTTTTTTTTTTTTTTTTTTGCTGAGGAAGACTGGCCCTGAGCTAACATCTATTGCCAATCCTCCTCTTTTTTTTCCCTTACTGGCCAACCCCGGGCCGCCACTAGCAGAGCGCGCGCACTTAACTGCTAAGCCACGGGTCCGGCCCCGTTTTCTTATTTTAAATTTAAAAATAACATTGACATTATGTTAGGTTATGCAGACATTTAATTACATCTTCATGCATCTTGGTTTTGCTGTCTTGTTACTGTGTTCTGGAGGTAATTTTTTCCTGACTGGTAAACTTTGAAGGCCCCCAAATGCTCCGAGGCCTGGCCTGGTACCCGTGGCTGGCTACCTTGGGCAGCTACCACGGCACCCTAGGTTTGATCGTGACTGGGCAGGCCCTGCCCCATTCCCTGTGTGTAGGGCCAAGGATTAATATTCCTGCCACTTCCTGGGCATCCCTTTGTGCCCAGCCCACTGCTGCCCGGGGCTTTCCATGCATCCTTCATTGTACCCCACAACCACCCCAGAGGTAGGTACTGTAAATTCCCTTTTGTAGCTGGGGAAACCAGCTAAGAGATTAAGTGACTTGGCCAAGGTCTTGTGGCTAGACTAGAATCTAGGGCAGCTTTGAGGGAGGGACCCAGTGACAGAAGCCCCCCAGGATCTCCCCGGGTCCTGGACACACCAGCCATCTTGGTGCAGGGGAGCCAACACTTCTAGGAGGCTGGTCGCAATGCTGGGCTAGGAGTGGCCCTCCAGCGCCTGATGACCCCGGGCCAGGCTCTGTCCCTAGGCTCCCCAGACCCAGACCCTGCCTGCAGGGAGCTGTGTAAACCTGCCACCCCCCCAGGGTCTGAGGAGATGCAGGCTGCAGGAGGATTCCAGCCGACCCAAGTGGGCAGGGCAGCCCCTCGGTCTCAGCCTCCTGCCCAGAGTGCTGGGCTGGGGACCTGGGTGGCAGCGGGGAGTCCACCCCAGTGACTGAGGAGGCAAGAGAGGAGGTGGGGCCAGGGCCGGTCATCCTGGAAGCGTGAGAAGGAGGCTCTGGAGGAGGAAGGGCCTCTCAGACCTTCCCACCTGGGTGGGGGTGCTTCCTAATGCTGTGCTGAGAGCCAGAGACATGTTCCCAAATCAGTATATCTGGCGGTGATAGGGATCCTGGGTCCAGAGAAAGGGAACCAGGGCCTGGTGAGTGTGGGGGAGACCAGGAATCAGTCTTCTAGAGGTTTCTTTCCCTCAGGTCTCCTTAGGGCCTTGAATACCCTCACAGGATCCCGGGGGTGGGGAATAAACCAGTCTTTCCCAAGCTTTGGGACCAGAAATCCTCATGCCATACTCCAAATGCCCCCAGAGATGAGGTGGGTCCTACCATTCTCATTTGTAGCTAGGGGAGTGAAGCTGGGGTGGGGATGGGGGGGAATCCCACGAAGCCCAGGCAGACCTGTACTTCCACCCAAATTGGGAAGTTCCTTCTAGATTCACGCCTGCCCCTCTTCCCAGAGCCCCTAGCTGGGAGCTCTGGGGTGGGCTGGGCTCCCTCAAAGGGCAGTGAGGGAGAACAATCCAGGAGGATGGGCAGCGAGGGGAATGTGGGCTGGTCCAGGAGGAATGCATGGTAGAGGGCCCAAGGCGGCATAGGTGTGTGGGAAAGGGTTCAGGAGTAGGAGCAGGGGAGGTCCACAGCCCCCTCTTGGGCTCTAAATGGAGATAAGGGTAGGCTGCCTGGGCTCCCAGAGGGAGGAGGCCTGAGATGTCTGCCTCTTCCCTTCTGGGCATGGACCTTGCTGGTTGCCGCTCTGACGGGTCCCTGCACTGGAGAAGGGGCAGGAAGGGCTGGGCAGGTGTGGGAGAGGGGGGTAGATGAGGAGGCAGCTGGCCTACCCTGGGCTCAGGGAAGGCTCCCTGGAGGAGGTGATACAGCCCCACCAGAGACCTGACCTACAGAAGTGGGTCTAGGGGTGGCACCGTGCCAGCATCCTCAGGCTCTGGACCAGCCAGTCCAGACCCAGGGGGCATCAGGCCCCAGGACCACTGTAGTGCCTATGCACCCATCTGGGGTGGCATGGTGAGGCCCGTGGGTGTGCAGACTTGGCTGGCCCCAAGAGACACCAACACCCACCCCCCTTACGGCCTTCCCCGCTAGCTCCCCTAACTCATGGCTTAGCGTCCTCCGGGATCTCCCCTGGGGGCTCTGCCCCTGCCTGCCCGCCAACAGGCCCAGAAAAAGGTCGGCTTGAGAACCCGCCCCACCCCGCCTGCCGCTCCCTCTCTCCTCTCCTCTCCCCGCCACCCCCCACGCCATCCGGCCCACGCGGCGCCTATCTGTGTCCGCGCCAGACCCCGCCCTCCTGCCAGCCCCTCGCTCACGCCGTCGACCCGGCCCACCACACTCACAGGCAGTGTGGAGACCCGCGGGCACCGGAGCATCTGGGTGTGGCTGGGGGAGGGGTCCCCAAAATGCCGTAGATGTAGATGGAGGTAGGGTGGGGGACCAGCCCGTCTCCTCTCAGGCTGGTAGGCAGCACGCTCGGGGCTCCCGCAGTCACACCTGGGCACCTGCACCACCTGCTGTGGCACAGAGTGCACCTCATGCCCCATGGCAGGAAGGAAGGTGGGCATCTGGCAGGTGCCCACTAGGCAAGGTGTCGGCTGGCTTTAGGATTGGGGCCAGCAGTCCACCCCTCACGTAAGCAGGGATGGAGTAACCCTGCAAAATGCTGATCCCCTGATGGTGAGCCTGGGATCCTGCCTCCCATAGCCCAGAATGCACCCGGCCCTCCTCAGAGCTGGGCACCTGCTTTTACCCTGCACAGCTCTGTGCAGCCTTCCAGACTAACCTGGAGGGCCACAGCACCCAGCTCTTGTTACAGGCTCTGCCCTGGCCCTGGGGTGACTGTGGGGCAGGAGCAGGAATATTCCTAAATCCATTGCTCAGATCACAGAAGTCATGTTGGGCCAGGAGATGGCTTGGTCTCCACGCTCCTGTGTCACCAGCCCTGGGTCGTGTGTATGGGTGCACTAATCTCCATTCCGCTAGGATTTCCGGGAGACCCTGGTGAATCCCTAAACCTCAGGATTCCCAGTTTCCTTTTCTGTAAATTGGGGATGCGGAAACACACGAGGAAATACATATAAAGCTTCCAATAGGTCCTAGGACTGAAAGTGCTGAGGTTTTTATAGTTCTTGTTCTGTTTTGTTGGCAGCAGCAGTGACCCCCGCCCCCTTCAGAATTTCTGTCGGGGGTCCAGCCACCCTATCTCCCACACTCTCCAGCCTGCTGGTCCCCTCCTCAGGAGCTCCCAGGCTACCTGTCTCAACAACCAGTGAAAGGGAAGATCAAGGGGGACTGAGGCCAGTCTGGGGCTTCCCCCAGGCTGCCAGTCCCTGCTCCTACGGGGCCAGCTTAGGGTCAGGAGTCACTAGGGCCACCCGCCAGCTTGATGAGGAGCTCTCTCCCCCTCATGGAGGCAACTCTCTTCCCTAGAAAGCACTTCCTTGGCCAGCGCCTGTCCCACCCTTCAGACCAGACACGAGCACGCAGCCCCCAACTCATGGGAGCCCCTCCCGACCGTGGCGACAGACCTTTGACCCCCTTCTCTAGGCCGAGGGCTCCTCCTTCGGCCCTGGGGTCCACCGCAGCTCTGAGGGACCCCTCCCTCTCTGGGCCTGTTTTCTCATTGAGATCCTCAAGGAGACCTGGTTCTTAGGCTCAGACCGTCCAGCCCCCTCCTCCAAGCCCCGGCCTTTCCTGGGGTCACTGTGGGTCCGGCAGGGAGGGTGTCGTTTTGCAGCCCCACGCGAGACCCCGAGGAAACCGCGAGGCCCGGTGTTCCCGCGGAGCCAGTGTTGCATAGGGACCGGGGGCCACAGGTTCCTGCGCACACTGTGCAGCCCAAGCAAACCGCGGGGCGCACGAGACGCTCCCCGCGCCCTAACCGGCCCCGGCGAGGGCGACGGGCAGTGCCCCCGCGCTCGCTTCCTCTCGGCAACGCGTCCAGCCGCTGCGCCCTCATTGGCCGCGCGCCCCGCTACCGGCCATTGGTCCGCAGGCCCTATTTTACATAGACCGTTCTGGGCCAATCGGCGCCCGGCGCCTACTTAACATGCACGCCGGCCGCCAGTCAGCGCGCGCGGGGGCCGGGCCACCACGTGCTGTTGCTAAGCTTGGGCTTCTAAATTGTTACTACAGCGGCGGCCTATCGGAACCGAGCTTAGCATCTGTCAACATTCTCGGCCAGGCCCGAGGCGTTCGGCCGGCTCCCATTGGCCCGGGTCCGCCCCAGCGCCCGCCCCCGGAGCCGCAACGCCGGCCCCCATTGGCTGCGCCGGCCGCCGCTCGCCCTTATGTGTCAATTTGAGGGCCCGAGGCGGAGGGTGGCGGCCCAGCGCTCAGCGAGTCCGCGGGAGTCGGGGAAGTGGGGCCGCCGGGTGCGCGGGGCGGGCGGCGAGCGGAGCCGGCCGGAGGGGGCCGGGCAGCGGCCGCCGCCGTCCCGGAGCGCGTGGGCGGGCGCGGGCGGGCGGGAGGATGGAGCTGAATTCCCTGCTGATCCTGCTGGAGGCGGCCGAGTACCTGGAGCGCAGGGACCGAGGTAGCGCCCGCGCCCCTTTGTGCGCCGGGCCGCGGGCTGGCGGGCGGCGGCGGGGCCGGGGCCAGGGCGGGGGCCTGCTGACCGCGCCGTCTGTCCGCAGAGGCCGAGCACGGCTACGCCTCGGTGCTGCCCTTCGACGGCGACTTCGCCAGGAAGAAAACAAAGGCGGCCGGCCTGGTGCGCAAGGCCCCGAACAACAGGTACCGCCCCCCGCGCAGCCGTCCCCCACCCCACCGCCGGTCCGGGGCCCGGGCTCACCCCTCGGGAGCGCCCTCCCCCGGCCCCGACCCCCGTCCCGCAGCCCGGCCACCGCCGCGCGCCCCGGCGGCCAGCCTGGAGGAGGAGGCGCGCCGGGCCGCGGCCGCAACCCCGCCCGGCCGGCCCCGCCCGCGCCGTCGCCATCTTCCCGCGGCCGCGCCTCCTCGGCCTCTCGCGTAAACAGTGCCACGCGTACAGCGCCCGCCGCCCGGGGTCTCCTCCCGCAGCCGCTCCCCGCCCCCAAGTTGTTCTCGACTTCTCCGGGCAGGAAAAAAGTTGTCAGTGGGCGCTGGCCGGTGCCCCGTAGATCCGGGGAAACTGAGGCTCCGTGCAGAGCAGCGTGGGGCTGTCAGCCCTGACCTCTGCTCGCCGCGGGTGGGTGGGCCGCATCTCTCCGACTGTCTCCAAGGGCCGAGCCTGCTGTTGGGCTGAGTCCCCACACCGCCAGGCGCCTGGACAAAGAAGGCGCATGGAGGCCCTGCCCTGGGCCCCCAGCCCTCCCGTGGTGCGCACCACTCCTGCCCAGCCTTTTGACACAAGTGAAACTCCAGCCACAAGTGTAGGGGTCACCTTCTTTGGGACAAGAGGCCCTTTTTAAGCGGGCCGGAAGAGGGGGCAGGCTGCCATGCAGCAGCCCCTCCTGGTGCCAGTAATCTCCCCCTCCTTGTACCCGGGCTGCAGAAGCCCTGCAGCTGGGATGCACTTCCCTGGGTGGGGAGTGGGGACCCTCAGCTAGGGCTTCCGTGGGTTCCACTCTCCTGGCTGCCATGAGGACTGCAGCACACCTGGCACTGACCAGGGGCCCACTTTGGCCCCGACCATGTCACCAGGCTGGAAGCTGTGCTTGCAGGGGGCTTCCGGGCCCCTTGGCAGAGGGTGCGGCTCATTCCTGTGGCCTGCCCGTTCTTGGGAAACAGAAAGGCTGGCACAAGGACCAATCTCCTGTGACGTCCTGGCGCCCTGGGCCTGGCAAAGGATTGGTTGAGTCTCCATCTGCCCTGGCTGGACATGTCTCTGAGTCCCAGCCCCTAGTCCCCTGCTGGGGACAGTTTGGGAAAGGACATGCGTGGGGGGGCGGGTACCACGGCCTCAGGCCTCCTCAGTGAGCTAGCCAGGCCCCTCCTGTTGGGTCTTGCTGTCCCCAGTGCCCAGCTACCCATGGAAAACTCTGGGACGTGACCTTGGACTTGCATGGTAGGGGGTCCCCAATGCTTATCACCAGAATTGTAGTTAGGGCTCTCCAGGTGCTTCCTATGTACTGTGTTTCATGCACATGCTGATTAATATTTACCCAAGCCCATGAAGGAGATGTTATTTTTATCTCCATTTTGGGGCTGAGGAAACTGAGGCATAGAGAGATTGAACTACTTGTCCGGGGCCACCCTCTCACCTCTGGGACTCCTGTTCTGAGGTGGGGTGCTGGCCTTCTGCATCCTACTGGGATGGAGACCTTGAGGGCGCCGGGAGGGACCGAGAGGGTCTCACGGGCTCCGGTGCACCTCCCTGCTGGTTCCTCTGGGCAGAACCTGACCCCCCCAGTGCCTGAGGCACTCCAGGCCTCACAGGGATGGCTCCTCGAGGCTGTCCTGGCCCGGAGGATCAGGGCTCTGACTTGGCAGGGCAGCCTCACACCTGCAAGGCTTCTGTGTTCCAGCACAGCTGGGGCCAGGGTGTAGGGTGGGTAGTGGGGCAGGAGGGCAACGTTTGTGGGGGGACAGCGGCCCCATTGGTTGCCAGGCCTTTAGGAAGGACTATTCAGGGGCAGTGGTTCAGCAGGAGGGGCCTGGAGCCAGCCTGCTGGGGATCAGGTCCTACAGGGAAGTGGGCAGATGTCGAGGGGTTGAAGTGAGGACCAAGCGAGGTGATGCCAGGAACGCGCTTAGTATAGCCCCAGGCGGGCTGTCCCACCTCTCCACCTCTCCTCCAGCCACCATGTGAAGCATGGCCCAGGACAGGGTGCTCCTGGGACCTGTGAGGAATCTCCCCGCAAGGTTCCTGCGGGTATCTGGACCTGGGAGGAGTCCCAGGAGGGACTCTGGGCCCCTCTCCGTCCCCTGGCTGTCCCTCTTCCTCCAGGACGAGGTCCAGTGCAGCCTGCGAGGGGGCGGGCGGGCTTCTCTGTATTAAAGGGCACTCACTGACCCTTACTTTCTTCACAAGTGAGCAGACCTACAGACCCACACCGCAAGGCTGAGGTTCAGACCAGCAAGAAGCCCGATGGCTGTGTCCCCTCCTGGCCTTAGCCAGCCCTGGCAGAGGTTCTGAGGCTCCTTGCCTAGCCCATGTGACCAGCAAACCCTCGAGGTCCCTGGAACCTGTGGGGCTGGAGGCTCTCCTGAGGCTGCACGGGGAGGCCCAGGGAGCTGGCTGCCCCAGTGGGAGGAGGGGAGGCCTTGGGTCCCAGTTGGCTATGGTGGAGCCACGAGCCATGGCAGGTGGCAGAGGCAAGCAGGATAGGCACGCACTCTGGCCTGAGGGGTGGGGACGGGAGACATCTAGTCCTGAGTTCCTGGAGCAGGAGAGAGTGAGGGCAGGCAGGCAGAGATCAGCAGAAGTGCCAGGAAGGAGTGAGAGGTAGAGGGCACAGGGCTCCATTTGGGTGTGCTCTGAGGTGGCTTGGGCTCTCTGCTCATGTGTGAGGCAGCCTGGGAGGCCTGGGAGCCCTGGCTGGCCCGAGGGGTCTCCGCCTGGCCTGGGAGCTTTGCCTCACTGCCTCACTGTCCCTCAGGGTGAACACTGGTGCTGCTCGCTGCAGTGCTCGTGGCTTTGTTCCCCTGTCTGAAGGGGTCAGATGGGCAGGATTTGAGCAGCAGATGCGGCCACTGCCCCTAGAGAGGCTAAGCTCAGGCCCAGGGCGGCCAGTCCTGCCGGACCATGGCCTAAGGGAAGTGGAAAGGCCAGCCTTGGTCTCCCCCCGGCCCACTGGCCCAGGGTGCATCTGCATCTCAGAGGCCCCCTTGTGGCCTGATCCCTCCTGAGCTGGGTCCACTCTGTCCCTGGGTGTCCCCATTGGTATGATGGGCTGTGATCATGCACGTGTGTAAGCCTGACGGGGTCGGGATGGTGCTCTGGCTGGTGATGTCTGGACAGGACCGCCCGTGTCCTGAAGTCCTGGCCTCTGTGCTCACCTGCACTTGGCCCTTTGTGCCAGCCCACATGGCTCCAGGGACACCACTGGCCTTGGAGAGTAGGGAGCAGAGTGGGGCTCAGTGCCCAGGCTGCCTTGGGAGCACAGTGTGGGTCAGCCCCAGGACTGGCTGTTGCTGCTCCTTGGGCCTTGCCCACCCCTTCTGGAAGGGGACTTGGACCCTTTTGCTGGCCAGAGCCCTCACGTGCCTCAGTGTGCCTCACTGGGTGAGCTGGGCGGCCCTGGGCCCCCCTGGACACAGCTGCACCTCTGTGTCTCCTGTCCTTGTCACGTGGTGCAAGGTCCCTTCGGCATTTGGTCAGCAGCTGCTGACCTGCCCCAGCCCTCCCCATCCTGGGCCATCCTGGTCTGCAGGGTCCCTGAGTAGAGCTTGGTTCCTGTGCTCTGGTGGCTGGGCAGCAGAGTGAGCTCTGTCTTTCTCTCTCTAAACAGGTCTTCACACAATGAACTAGAAAAGCACAGGTAAGCAACCCCCTGTCTACCACCCCCTGTCCCCTGATTGAGTTTCCTGACACGTCCCACCCACCCTTCTGCTGAGGGGATGCGGCCATCCCCCCGTGTGTCCTGGGTATGGCTGACCATGCTGCCAGGCCGTGCCTTCGTCTTGGGAAGGGTCAGTCTTGAAGGAAGAGTCCGGGCCCTACTCTCAGGCTTCCATGCTGGGAGGCAGCGGTGGGGGCCCAGGTCCTGTCCTTGGGAGCTCAGCCTGGGGTCTAGAGCCAAGTAGGGGTCAGGGACTTGGGACAGGGTCCCTTGTGCTGTGTAGCAATCAGGGCCAGCTTCCTGGATGAGGAAATCCATCTACTTTGGGGTATCTGAGCCTCTTTGGGAGCAGCTCTTTAGCCCTCAGGACGCTGACCTCCACCCAGAAGGGTTCAGCCCTCTTGGTCTGGGGCCTCCTGTGCCCTGGGGCCTGCTTTCCAGGGAGCTAGAGTCTTGTCCGTGGGGCAGTGGGATGGGCAGCCAGTCCCAGGTCATGCGGGCCTGGTGGGAAGCTCTGGCCTAGGGCAGGATCCAGGGGAGCCCACTTCAGGCCCACCCACTGCCTGCAGGGCTGAGTCTGCTCTGGGTCCCCCTGTGAGGAGCAGGGGGCCGGTGGTGAGAAGTGAGAAGGGCAGCATGGTGGCCTGAGGAGGTTCTCCCCTCCAGCCCCAGTCAGCTCCGGGTCCCGCCTCTGGCTGGCCCTGGCCTAGCTGCTCTGGCTGCAGGTCTTGCTCTGCCCTCAGGGGCTCTGTGACCTGGGACCTGCTCTGCAGTGGGGATGAGGCAGGCTCTGCCCCTGCGGATGGGTGCCCTTGTAGCTGATCTCAGCAAGGCCGGTGGAAGCTGTGAGTGGGTACGGGGGCCCTGAAGGCAGGAGCCCCATGCCAGGACCAGGGTGACACCCCCAAGGGATGCTGGGTAGTAGCTTTCTCCTGACCTTTGCTCCCATCTGAGAAATGGGCCAGTTCTTTCCTCCATTTTTGGACTGGAGTGTGGGAGTGGGGGTCTGGCCTGCCCTGGGAAGTTTGGTGCTTGGCCAGTTCTCTGTGTACCCCACCACCACATCTATGCCCACGGCAGCGCCAACTTCCGCTCCCCTGAGATTCGGGCCTCTGCTGGGCGGGCGCTGGGCAGGGACAGAACGCCGCGTTCTCTGGAGAAGCCACACTTCCTGGACTGGTCCTGTGTGTTTGAGGGGTTCCCAAGAGGCCATGGGGGAGGGGCAAGTGCAGGGGCCCAGAGAGCCAGGCAGGCCCTGGGGTTGCTCCCAGGCCAGAGGAGATGGCCTGCCTTGACCTGGACTCAGGAACCTGGGCAGGCATGTGGGGGTGTTCTGGGGATGGCTTCCTGGGGGCAGTGCCTGGGAGAACAGCCCCTCAATGCAGACAGACAGAAGGGGGATGACATTGGCGGAGGGTAGCACTGGCATAGCGGTTTGAGGAGGAGGACAAGGGCTGACCTTTGACCCCTGCAACTACCCTTTGACCCTGGTCTTGGTTTCAGCAACCTTCTCCCAGAGCCCACCCTTAGACTGGGCCTCATGGGCCCTTTTGAGACACACAGGCGGAGTGGGTGGGCAGCCTGGGATCTCTGTGCACACCCCCCAAGCCCAGGGCAAGGTACTCTGTTCCTGGCTGGCGGATTGGCAGGTGTAGGCAGCCCTGAGGAGCCCACGGGCTCGGAACAGGGACCTGTATGGTGGGGACCTCGGTCATGGCTGTACCTGTGACTGCCTGATGCTGATGCCGGATGCCCCAGGCCACAGGAAGGGCTGTGTGCTGTCCCAAGGAAGGAAGGAAGCACCTGGCTGGGTCACCCGGCCAGCCCCCAGGGAGGCACGCCCTGGACATTGCCTTTGCTGGAGGTGTGCCCACGTTCGGCCTGCGGGGCTTCCCCTTGCCTATGCTCTGAGCCAGCCCTCTTCTTCCTCCCCTTCCTCCCTTCGCAGACAGCAGCTCCAGCGGGTCTGCTAAGGCCAGTGCTCAGCTACTGACGCCAGGGTCCTGGGGATCATGTAGGCCACGTGTTCCTTGGCAGAAGGATCCCCTTGCCCAGCTCCAGGCTTTAGCTTTTGCATGTGTTGGGGGAGTGGCAGGGACCATCCCAAAGGCCAGCCCAGTGCTCTCAGTGGGGCCCCTGCCCACCTCTCCCCAGCATGGGGATGGTTGTCCTGCCCTGGGTGGATCCCTCCCTGCAGGGGAGGGGTAGCTGCACTGCAGCTACCCCAACAGGTCAGTCCTCCCTGTGCGGGGCTGGCCCCATCTGCCTGACGCAGCCCCACGCGGCCTTTATAAACCCCGCAATGACTAGAAGATGCAGGTGAGCAGAAGGAGAGCATGGGGCTATGCTTCTCGTCCCACCGCTGAGGGAACCACTGTTCCCTCAAGCGCTGGGGGACCCAGCAGGAGCTCTGGGTCCTTCTCTGAGGAGCAGGGCCCGTGTCAAGGGCCACGCTACAGCCAGCTGCTCAAGACGGGACTGCTGTTAACACTAATGCAGTGATTCCCAGAGGCCAGTTCTGCCTCCTGAATCCACACCGAGTTCCTTCGGGAAGTGGTGGGTTTTCAAAGTTCCCAGGAGTGCTGGGGACAGCCGCGAGGCACTGGCGGAGGGCCTGGGGCACTGCAGCAGCTTCAGAAAAGGGCTTAGTGAGAGCCCAGTGCCGCCCCAGGCTGCAGGGCCTTGGCACCCCCCCCCCCCCAGCTCCAGGGAGGTTGTGGGGATGCCCACTCCCCACAGGGGAGAGACACAGGCTCAGAAGGGCAAGGACTTGCCCAGGCCCTAGCAGCCTGCAGTCCTGTCTGAGCACCCTCCTGGGTTGGGTGGCATGCTGTCCAGAGTTAAACATTGCCTGGGTATAGTCCGGTGGCCTGGCAGTCTGTTCATGTACGTCACAGATGCTCATGCACCACTCCTGTGCCCCACCCCAGAGACAGCCATCCTAGGCAGCTGGGAGGCCTCACCTGCATCCTCCTCCGTCTCCACGTGGAGACTAACTTGGATACAAAGGGGACCTTGGTGTCCGCTGTTTCCTACCTTGACCTTTCACCTGACACCACGTGAGCACTGTCCTCCTGTGTCGCTGCGCTCTCTGCCTCCTCATCCAGGTGCCCACGTAGGACACGTGGCTGTTCTGCAGGGTTCTTAGCGCGGCCCTCTGGTCAACACAGATGGTGCTGCAGTGAATGTTGGTAAACGTGGTCTCTGCATCCCTGGGGGGTGTTTTTGTGTGACGAAAATCCTAGAAGTAGAAATGCTGGTCAAGGGTTTGAGTCGCTGCCATGGCTTCAGAACTGCCGTCCTGTTTGCTCTCCTACCGATGAAGCACGAGCTGCTGCGCACTGGCCAGCCTGAGGGCCGGCCGGCACTCCTTTCACTTCAGCCCAAATTAGTTTCTCCCGGCGAGTTCCCGCTGCCGGGTGACGTGAGTTGGAGTCGGTTCTGTGTTGGAAGAGCTGTCTGTGTTCTGCAGCTTGCCTGTTTGTGTCCTTGACTCGTTTTCACATTAAGATATTCCTTTTTTTTTTTTGATGTGTATGAGCTCACAATGTCATGAATAATAACCGTTTGTCTTTTATATGTATTGCAGATATTTTTACTGTTATTTGTCTTTTAGCTATGTTTTTTCTTTCTTGTACAAATGTGTCTTTTTCTGATTGTAAAAGTAATATGTGGTTTTTTTAGCATAGAAAACCTGGAAAATACCAAAAAAAAGCACAAAGCCAAAGAAATAAACATTGCCAACCGCCTCTCCTGGAGACGCATGCTTCCTGCTCTTCACTGTGTCTTGTTGAGTCTCTTGTGTGCGTCTGCTGTTTTTTATTTTTTTAAACAATATTGGGTCACTTGTCACATAGGTGGTTCTGTATGCTGATTTTTTTCACTTAACACTCATGATGTGAAAACGTAGAATACACTTAAAGTGATGATACGGTTGTCTCTGGGTGGTGGAATTTGGGGGTACTTTTCATTTATTTTTTTCTTCCTGTTGATTTGCATTTTCTAATTTTCCACAAAGATCACGTACTGCATATGTAATTAAACGGTAGACTGTAAGAATTGCCATTTGCTATAGAGTGAGTGGACAAGGGAACTCCACTTTCCCACTTACTGCTGGTGGCAGCACAGTGGGCCCCATTGTGGAAGGGGGTGGGTCTCTGATTAGCGGGCCCCTCCTTGAGCACAGAGTGCCATTCATTGGTGCGCTCTGCACCTCCTGCCCCATGGTTCCTGGCCCTATTCTCAGTGGGGCAGCCAGAGTGCTCGCCCCCTTGGAGGTGAGGAGGCTGAGGTTCCCTGGGCTCTGAGTGGTCATGCAGCAGGGGCCTGGGATCCAGAAGTGTGAGTTTCAGAACCCACTGGTGTGCCCCCTTCCCCAGCCCTGGGTCCATGTGGGGGTGGGGGCTCATCTCTGAAGATCCTCCACATTGAGGCAGAGGCTGGAGCCTGCTCATACACAGGTCCCCAGTGCCCAGGCTGTTCAGGCCCCAGCTCTGCGTGGCCTTGTGGCCAAGCACAGCCTTTGTCCCATGTCCTGAAAGTTCTTCCTAAGGTCTAACTTGGCTTTACCTGGAGAACTTCTAGGCCCCAGAGTGCCATGGGCTGGGGTGCCCATTGGGGAGGTGCTTTGTTATCGGGGTGCTGTGTGGATATGAGGGAGAGACTAGGGCCACAGGTTGCAGCGCAGTCAGCCCTCCTCCTGCAGGGTGGGGCTGTTATCGCCGCTCTGCAGACAGGCTCCTGCCTCACACCCAGCTGTCCCTTCCCTACCTGGGCTTTGGGTGCCCCCTCGGTCCAAAGAGAATGGCTGTCCCTGCTCACTTTCCTCCCAGGGTCTCTAAGGGCTAAGTGAGACTGTGGACTTGCTGGGGCTTCGGGACATAGGGAACGGAGATGAAAAGGTGGGACAGCAGTGTGGCACCAGCTGGGGAGAGGAGCATGTGCTGGCGTTGGCAATGGCAGGGCAGTCAGGCAGCAGGTTGTCAGAAGCCTCAAAGAAAACCTCCTACCACTTGGCCTTGCAGTTCCTCTCTTAAGAGCTTAGCCTAAGCAGAACATCAGGGTTCAGAAACAACTATGGCAACCTGCAGGGGCTCTGGCGCCCTCGGATGCTGAGGCACGTGGATCACGTGGACGTGGCGGAGACCCCAGGCCATCACGGTGGCCAGAGCATGCTTTGGGGGTGAACTTTAGCCCCCCCCCCCATGATCTCCGCCAGTCTGCCCTCCCCAGATGAGATGAGTCAGGAAGGGCAACATTTTTGCAAGGGCAGATCCAGGTCAAAGCCCCTCGCGTGAGGCCCCCTAGGTGACCAAATGCTGCTGAGTCTTACAGCTCTAGTTTTGTGAAAAAACAGCGTTCATCTGCATGGACACAGGGACAAGATCTGGAATGAAGCAGGGGTGAGAGGGGCTAGTCCTCGGCCTCCTTGGCCTGGATGGACTCATGTTTCTATGGTGACGAGAGTGACCAGAGAGCACCCTGCACTTGGTGAGGTGGGGGATGTAAATGTTGTCTGAGGCCCCTGGATCTCTGGGAGCAGCCTGACCAGTGCCCTGCATCTCCCCAACTCCCCTACCTCCTCCAGGTTGTCCCCCCTCCCCCTGGCCTCCTGGAGTCCACTGTGGCGGGTGGTGACAGCAGGGTGAGCTGGGGCTGTTACGCAGTCCCTGGCCATGGCACTCTGAGGCTCTGAGGGGCCATGAGGGGCTGGCTGACCACATAGGCCTCGGCCACAGGTCCTCCTCTTCTGCTGGGGCATCTGGAGGGCTGTGGGTGCCAGGCTGCTCGAGGGGCCGGGGGAGCTGCCAGCCAGGCTGGGAAGGGAGCGCCGGAGAGGGACCCTCAGCAGGTCTGTGCAGGAGTCCAGCTGGCTGCCTCCTGCCCTCCCCCAGACCTCTCTTCCTGCTCTGTTGCCACTGCTGTTGCCCCTGTGGGCTGTACTGCCTTCCTGACGGTTCTGTTTCTGGCTCTTTCAGACGAGCCAAACTCAGGCTCTACCTGGAGCAGCTCAAGCAGCTGGTGCCCTTGGGCCCCGACAGCACCCGCCACACCACGCTGAGTCTCCTGAAGCGCGCCAAGATGCACATCAAGGTGAGCAGGGCCATGTGCCCCGCCACCGCCCTGGCCAGCTCCCTTGGCTGACCCCAGCCTGTCCCTGTGTGCCTTGGGGGAGTGACCAGAGGGCCCAAGGGTGGGGTGGGGAGCTGCCCAGCAGGTGTACATCGGGGGCCTAGGCTCTCCGGTGGTTGAGGGTGTGTAGCACTGAGCTGCTGAGGGTTGAGGAGGACACGGGTGCGTGTTGTGTTTTGTTGGTTGGTGGTGAGAGTGGGAGGTGGTGGTGCCAGGCTGGGGGAGGTGGAGGGGGGTGACAGATCACCCTCTGGGGCCCTGGGCTCTGAGAGGCAGCAGCTTGGAGGAGATGTGGGGCCAGGAGGGGAGGGGGTTCCTTCAATGCCATTGTTATGAGGCTGTTGGCAAGTAAGAGGCCTAGTGGTGGGGGGAGCTTCTGGGGCGGAGGGTGGGGGTCGGTCTCTGGGGGCTCACAGTGGGTTGTGGGCTGAGTGAGATGTTGCTTAGGGCAGGCCCCCAAGGCCTTGAGACTGAGACCTGCTAGTTTTTGGGTCTTGGGATACTTGGGCCAACCAGGGCAGGTCTCAGTCCCTTCATGGGCTCCTTGCAGGGCCCCCTGAGCCTGCACAGGCGTTGGCACCCCAGGCAGGGTGGCAGGAGCTTTAAGAGATGCACACGCTGTGCCCTGGGGCCCTCACAGAGCAGGCAGCATCTCAGCACACGGGAAGGTGTGCACAAGGTGAGGGGCAGGGTGAGGTGCTGCAGGCACAGACTGGGTGGGGCCGGAGTGTGCAGGGAAGAGCCCCTGTGGGTAGTGCTGTCCTCCAGGAGGAGGCACCAGCCCAGGGTGGGGTGGCACTGCCCTGGGGCTTCAGGCCCACACGTGACTTGGCTTGGTCAAGCTGGCTGGTGACTGAGCCTTTTGGAGCTGGTCAGCAGACGCAGAGCACAGGGCTGGGAGGTGGCACCAGTATGACCACCTGTTGGGAGTGAGAAGCGGGTACATCCGACTTTTGGGCTCATGCCGCATGGGGGATGGGAAAGCTGCCCTGCCCAGACCTCTGTGCCCCAGTACCTGGACCCTGTGTGGGGGAGGGTGTGCCCCCCAGGCTCACAGCTCCCCCCACCCCCAGAAACTGGAGGAGCAGGACCGCCGGGCGCTGAGCATCAAGGAGCAGCTGCAGCGGGAGCACCGCTTCCTGAAGCGGCGGCTGGAGCAGCTGTCGCTGCAGAGCCTGGAGCGCGTGCGCACGGACAGCACAGGCTCTGCGGTTTCCACAGACGACTCGGAGCAAGGTGGGGACGTGGGGGCAGCCCTCACGAGTCCTTTGGGCACATACTTAATGCAGCCCGGAGGTGGGAAGCTGGGAGGGTGGGGCTGGCCAGGGAGGCAGCCTGGGGGAGGGATGGGGATGACAGCAGTGGGCAGCAGATGCCCCGTGATGGTGTGTCCCTGGCACTGTCTGAGCACCCTGTGTATAGTGGCAGAAGTGATGGGACAAAGAGGGTGAGGCACAGAGGCTAGGAGACCTGCCCTCGTGAGGGCCGGAGCCTGGCTTGGGCCTGGCAGTGTGCTTCAGGGGCTGTGTTCTTAACAGATCTGCAGACTGGGAGCCCTGTCTTTCCCCGGACCCCACCCCTGGAGCCTCTGCTCCCTCCACAGTAGGCAGCGACAGGCCCCGACTTTGAAGGGAGCCCCGGCTGGCACCCTCACAATGTTTGACTCCATCTCCTGTGTTCTCCCCAGAAGTGGACGTAGAGGGCATGGAGTTTGGCCCTGGCGAGCTGGACAGTGTTGGCAGCAGCAGTGACGTGGACGACCAGTACAGTCTGCAGAGTGGCGGCTGCAGCGATGGCAGCTATGGGCCCCTCTGCCGGCGGCCTGGGCGCCCCAGCCTCTCGTAGGTCCGGTGCTCTCTGCTTCTTGGCCCGCCTGCCTACCCGCCCAGCCAAGTGTGTCAGCCCTCCAGTCCTTGCAAGCCTCTGCACAGGCCCACTGCTGTGCCATTCTGGAAGCTCCAGCTGCCACCTGGGCTGCCCGCCTCCACCTGCCTGCCGGTCAGGGCCCTCCATGCCGCCCGCCCCTCACAGCTGGACAGGGACCCCTGCAGGGAGGCGGGGCCCAGCTCTCACGTCCCGGAGCCCAGCGTAGCCGCCCACGGTCTGTTCTCAGATTCCTAATCATTCCAGAAGTATTAAATATCATTGCTGCAAACCTCGGCGGGCGCCGTGTGAGGGGCTTAATGACCACTGCAGGGAGCTCAGACCCCAACCCTGGATCCCGGGACCGAGGAAGGAAGGAAGGCGTGGCTCTCCGTTCATCCGTCTGTCCATCTATCTGTCGGTCCACGTAGGCTCCTGAGGCATGGACAGAGGGATCTATGAAGGGCGGGACTCGGGTGAGCACCCTGGGACAGGTGGGTGGAGAGGGGCCTTTGTACCCCACTGGTTTCAGGAGCCAAGGCTGGGCCCCGGGGGGCAGGCCTGGCCACCCCACACTGAGCTGGGCAGCTTCTGCTCTGTTAGGTCCCTCAGATGTACACACGCATGCGCCTAGGCACACACACCCATCTGCACACACGCCTGTCTGCACACACGCTCGCCTGCACACACATGCACACAGACACACATGGTCACCAGACCCAGAGATCCCAGGATCCCCCAGAGGGCACATGTCCTGGGGAGATTGGCCATCATGGGTCACCTGGGCCAATGCTGGCCCCTGGCCTGTGCCTGGCTCCTCCCTCAGCTTACCTGCCCAGTCTGCACAGGGCAGGGGGCTTCTCCTCCCAGCAGGGCTGAGGTGTGCTGGGGGCCAGCCAGTTGAAGCCACTGGGTCCTCAGGGGGCTTTCTTATCTCTCTTTTTTAAAAAAGCAAAAAAAATTGCTGCACTGCCTAGCAGCCCAAAACAGGGCTCCCGGGAGAGAGGCTTTTCCCAAAAAACAAAAGAGAAGCATTTTTAAAAAGAGAAAAAAACCTCTCAAGACTCCCGGCTAAGTGACATCAGCATGTGCCACCTCTATTTCCTGTAGGAGATTTTTGTACTCTATTTTCCTAGCCATTGTTGCGTCCTTGTTTGCTGAGGGGTGGGAGCAACCCAGCGTCTCAGGGACTCATCTGTCTGTCACCGTCGTCCAAGTGTGCCTTGTGTCCCTTGTCTGGCCCCACCCCGACCACCATCACCAGCATCTCCCTTGTGGCTCACGGGACGCCCCTGGCCTGCTCAGCAGGTGCCCTCCTCGCCCCTTCTCCATGGGGCAGCCCCTCAGCAGCCACAGCTCCCAGGGAGTGAGAGACTGCTGGGCCAGGTCAGGGGCTGTGCGGGCAGCGGGGCTGCTTTCTGGTCACCTGGCAAGAGGGGCCGTGATCTGGCCTCCCAATGTTGTTCTCCCTAGTGACTGGCAGGGACCCTGTTCAGCCTGGCCTTCTAGTTGGTGGCCTGCTAACCAGGGAAATAGGTTCTCCCCTGTACCCAGCTTGAACCCTCCCCACCCCCAAGCCTGGGGTGAGGGCTCTGGATTTCAGACAGTGGCAGCTCATGAAGACAGCTGTTCACCCTGGGTGGTCAGGCCTGAGCACTAGGAGGCTTCTTTTGGCCTTTCGTCCCCAAAGTCCTTGTCCCTGGGGACCACACAGCAATATCTGGGCAGCGGGCTGTGGGGCCGACCCACAGCATTGACTGCTTCCCTCTCTGGTGCATTGTAACCAATTTCTAGATCGTGGGCAAAAATTTGTGTTTATCTTTGGTCACGCCAACAGACACCCCAGGGTGGGTGGCCTACTGAGGCAGAAAGGGGTCCCTGGAAAAGCTCTGGCACAGAACCTGCCCTACGGGGCTCAGGATGGTAGATGAAGAGCAGGGTTGTGGGGAGACAGTGCATGGAGTTGGGGAGACTGTCCAAACGGCTTGCTGGTGGTTGCAAGGAAAACTGTTCTGTTGGCATCTCATTCCAGCTCCACTGGGGTCTGGAGTGCCCAGCAGGGGCTTCTTCTGTCAGCCTGAGCATGTCCGCTCAGCGTTCCTTGCCAGCACCCCCATACCAGCTGAGCAGGGCAGGAATGCCTGCGTTTAAGAGCCTGCTTCAGAAGACACAGTGCTAGGCCCCTGGGATGGCCTGTGTGCTGAATTCTTAAAGCATCAACTCCCCGCCTCACCCCCCAACACCTGGGGGAGTTTCTGCTCCCACCTCTGGCCAGTAGAATCCTACCCAGGTGATCAGCTGTGGCCCTTGGCCAACCTTCCTGGCAGCTCAGCCTGTAGCTTTTCAGGCCGTGGTTCCTGGGTGGGCCAGGGAGTTGGCCTCCCTGGCCACCCAGACGTGCTATGGTCCCAGCTGCCCCTCCTTGCCACCAGCAACACATGCGAGGGGTGGTCCTTGGGGGCCGGGTTTTGGTGCTAGGACTTCACATCCATCCCCCCTCCCTCTGGCTCCCTGCCATTTACACAGGTTGGCCATTGCTGGTAGCCACAGGGACCCGGATGGGGCCCTGCTGAGGCCACGTTGGATTGTTAAGAGCATACCTGAGCGTTATTGGGTCTGTAGAAAGCAAATGGGACCAGGACAGGGCCACTGCGGTGCCTGTACCCTCTCTGTGTGCCCTCCCACACCCATGTGGGCCACTGTGGCACTCGGTGGCAGAGATCCTGGAACCCCAGGCTCAGGTTTGGGTCGCCACCCTGACTAGGAGGCAGCTCCCCACACGCCAGGCCACCACCACCCCGGTGCAGGCACAGCTGGCTAGGGAGGTTGCAGGACGGCTTCCCCTCCTTGGAGCCTTGGGCCCACCTCTGCAGATAGGGTCTTGGAGGCATGGTGCCCAAGCCTGCCTTCCTAGGTGGATGCCCAGCCACGGCCCTCCTGTCTGCCCCAGACAATCCCCACCTGTCTGGTGGGGCAGGCTTCCCCCACTCCCTCATCCCTGCCCTTCTCTAGCCCGGCTAACCTGGGGCCCCCTCCCCACTGCCCTGCACACAGGACTCTGACCCCTGGCCACATCTAGGGCAGTAGGGCAGGTTCCGTGCCAGAGCCTGGGGCTGCCCAGAGGGCCTGGTGCTGGCCAGGTAGGCGCATTACAAGATCCTCGCTGGAGAGAGATGGGCCACCCACCCGCCTGTTCACTGGGAGGGACTGTGCTGTACCATTCTGTCTTTGTAATATAAATACAGATTTTTATACCTCACCCCTCTGGCTTCCAGTTCTTTCCATCTCCGTGTTTGGCTCTCCTCCCCTCAGCCTCTGTAGGGAGCCTGAGCCCACTGGTGGCGTCAGTGGCCGTCACCACCCTGCCCATAGCCTCTGCTTTCTGGGAGGCATGACAGACGACAGTCCTCCCCCCACCTGCTGGCTAGCCACTGCTGAACCCCACAGTCACAGCTGCCTCCCTCGATAGTCAGACCTGGAGTTGGATGAAGGTGGAGGTCGAGGTGCAAGTCCCCTCTTTCCTACCCTGCTCTCCCAGCCTGTTTGCCAACCAGGAGCTCTTGCTGCCAGCATTCAGACTTTGTCCCTGGCCCTGGGGCTGGGGCACTGCCTCATGAGGACAGCTTGGCCCCTAGGGTGCTCCATGTTGGCCGAGTGTCCTCAGCCAGGTGCCCTGGTCCGGGTGACCTCAGCCCACCTCCTTGTGCCTGTGCCCTTTCTGCACAGCAGCTACTGGCTCTCAGGGATGGACTCTCAGAAACCCTCCTTGGCCCTCTCCTCAGCATCCCCAGAATGTCCCAGGCATGGCCTCTGCCTCCTGTCCTCAGGACATGTTGTGTGGGGTGGGGGTGTGAAAGTGTGCCCCAGCAGAGGGCAACCAGGGTAGGAAATGCCCACCTCAAGTGATGGAGAGTTGGCCAGCCAGAGCAGGGCTTTCTGGGAGCTTGGGGCTGCCATTATGGCCATGTGGCCATAGCACACTGGGGATGGCTCAGTGAGACCTGGAGGTGTCTTTTGGGGTGTCTGTGGGAGAGGACCTGCAGGGACCCCAGGAGGGGAATCTGAGTGCCACCTCCCTCCTGAAGCAGGCAGCAGTCCTCTGGGCTCTTTGAACCTGTGTGAGTGCTCCTGGGGGCCCCCCTAGAAAACAAGGGAATTCCTCCTAGGAATGCAGCCAGGTCCTCCTAGCCACACTGGGGATTTGGGTGTGAATGTAAACGGGGCATTTGAATTCCAAATACTCCTATGATTTAAAGTCCCCACCACCTTTTATTGAGGGCATGGGGGCTCCAGGAGCTGTGCTAAGTAAGCACTTTACATAATTAGCCCCTGATGTCCTCACACTGGGCCCATCTCACAGACAGGAAACTGAGGCTCAGGGTAGGTACCCACTGTCCCCAAGTGGGCCTGGGACCTGACCCTGGTCCTCTGGGAAGACCCTCTTGCTGCAAATTCCATCTCCATATTTAGGGCCTGGATTGCAGCTAGTGCCCCCCAAGTGGGACACTTGCCTCTGTCTCAACCCTCCTGCCCCCGCTCTTCTTGGCTGCCAGAATGACCTTGGTGGTCTTGTTGCCCCCTATCACCTCCAGGATTAACCAAGGTGCCTGCTCTCTCCCCATCGGCTCCTATGTCTTCAACTCAGCCCACTCCCACCCTTGCTTCCCTCCATCCCTCTGCATTCACCACCCCCTCCTCAGCTCACATCCCAGCTGGGCCACCACCTCTGGGAAGTGGGCCCTGAGTCTCCTATGCCCCTTCCTGGTACATTTTTGCAGGGATTATGGCCTCCCAAATCGGGTGCTGGTCTAACCTGGGCTAATCAGCCGCAGGGCCCTCTTTACGCCATTACCTCTCCTCCAGTCCCTAGCCAGGCCAGGCGCCTTGCACACCAGCCCCACAAGGATCTTTCCAGAATGTAAATGGATTATTGCCACTTGCCTGTTTAGCTAGCAGTGGCTCTCAACCCCTCCTTCCTCATGGCCTTCTGCCTCCTCATCCTGTCCTAAGGCCCTTTTTGAGACCCTCCCCGCTCCCAGGCCCCTCTGCTGCCCCCTTCCTCCCACAGCCCTCTAAGCACAGCCCCAAAACTCCCCCCACCCCTTGTTGGGCCATTTTGGTGAGCTCCTGACCCCAACCCGGTCCTGAGTTTGAGGACTGAGCTTTCACCTTTGTCACATGAATGTCAACTCGATGGAAGACAAACTCACTCTTCTCCCACCCTCCTCAAGCCCTGCAGCATAGGTGATGCCTTCTGTTTTCTTCTGAAGAGGAAAGATTAATAGGAAAAAGTGCCACTTTCTTGCTCAGCTGGAAGCCGAGTCAGCCAGACTTGCTCTCTGTCCATCAGCCCCAGGGTTCTGTTCTGAAGGCAGCCCCTGCATGCCTACATGTCGCCCTGAGCTGGCTCGCTCCTCCTCTCTCCAATACATGGGAGCCTCCTTGCATCTATCTCTTGCCACCTGTGTGTCACTTTTGTTACTGCAGAATCAAGCTTCTAACATGTGTCTGAGAATGTCAGTCCTCTGCTTAGAAACTCCTCACTCCCCGTGACTTGAAGCATGGAGTCCCGCCGCCGTCACTGAAAACTACATCTGGAAACAAATGATCTTTAACATCAGACTACAGTTTAAATATATCTGATATGTTTTTTAATACCAATAGGAGAAAAAAAATTCCTACAGGAAGAAAAAAAGGAGAAAAAGACAACCACAAGGACACTTGCTGCCCACAGTTCTGTTTAGTCCATTCTATCCTCATAGACTTTCTCAGTGAAGATTCATTCCTGGGTACCCTTTATCTTTTGACTCCATTAAGCACTCCACTAAAACCTCCAACAATTTCGATTGAAGGAAAGGAAGCTTGTCCTGGAAGTAAGTGTAATGTACTTGCTTTCTTAAATTCCACGTGCAAAAATGTCCTAAGAAGTCAAGTTTCCAAAGAAAACTTCCTAAGTCTGTATAGTTAAACCTATTATGTTTGTCATTTTACTCGGGGGGCTAATCCCATTGCGATTTTTACTTTACATTTTTATGGCTTTTTTTGGCCCTGCAAACATCTTTCAAAAAAATAACTACAGTCATAATTCAAACTCACATGGAGAATTTGTGGGCCCAGGAAATGACGTGGGAGTCACTACACAAGTGGGTTTCTAGAACGGCCTCATGTGCTCAGGGTCTCATTCTCCTGTCTCCTGTGGATCTTTCTATAAAGCAGCCCCTTTTCTTTCTGGCATCTTTACTTCTGTCTCCTCTGAGTTCCTCCTCACAGTCTATAAATATCCCCAAGTTCCTCCCATCTTACAACAAAACAAAACCCAAACCCTCCCCCCAGCTCTGCATTCCCACCCCCTCATCTCCCGTCATTCTCCCCCTTCTCTCTCTTTCCCTCAATCTTTGCCTCCTCAGCAAAACTTCTTGAAGGCGCTGCCTGCACAGCCTCCACTTCCTCCCCATAAGCCAGTTCGGCTGGCGTCCCATGCTGCACACCGCCCCCATCTCCAGCCCCTTGTTGGGCCAAGGGAGCCCTCCGGTCCAGGGGCTCTAACCTGGCCTCCCAGCTAACCAACAGGACTTTCTCCTCCTGGGTCCATCCCCCCTGGTTTCAGGCTGCAGCACTTGGTGAGTTTTTTCCCCTGTAATGTTTGTTTTTCAGATAATTTTAGGCTTTATTGACTTTTAGAAGGGGAGGATAAAAAAGTAAAAGAAATGAAGAATTACTAGTATGTATCTTCAACTCAAGATTAATTCATTGTATCTGCCTTAGAACATTCTTTTTTCTCTTAAAAAGAATAAGAAAAACTGTCCAGAAAGACTTCTGCCTTTCCTATGTCACACTAGACTAGGACATTGTCTAACAAGCCACGTTAGGGTCATTTGATGTTGGGGGTCGTGGGAGTACTATGTAGTAATGACCAGGACCCCAGACTTTGCACATTTAGACGTTAATTTGTAGAGGATTGGTAAGTAAAAAATGATTTTTGTCTGGTAGATATGCAAATGAATTCTGTCCAATACAAATGACAACTTCAAAGTTATCATTTGGTGTCATTGGACTGTGGGCATCAACCAGATTCGCATCGAACTTTGCAACCTAATTTCAGCACTCTTTTTTTCATTGACTACACCCGTCGTGGTTCTGGCATCCTCCTTGGAAACCACGTTTCACCTTGAGTTAAATCTGTCTTTGACGCGTATCCAGTCTTTGTTAATATAAGTTATATTTTCAACTTTTTAAAAGTTATATTTTGAAAATGGTATTGTGGAGGGAGTCAGCTTTTGCTTAGTGGTCAGATGAGGGCTTGGGAATTAAGTGCTTTTGCAAAATAACGTTCATTGTAAGAGATAGTAAGGCGAGTAATAACAGCTAAGCCCTAAGACCACCAGGCATTGCTCCCATTGCTCTAGATCCATGAGCTCGTTCAGCCCCAGCACTTCTCAAAGGGGACGGTCATCGAAACCGTCTAGGACGCGACACAAGAGGGCACCGGGCCGAGAGCTGCCCCGTCACGCAGCAGGCGAGCGACAGGGCCGGGAGCTGGCTCGGGTCCGTGCTCCTGACCCCGGGTAGGCTTTCCCCTAAAAACAGCCCTGTTAGACGCTGCACATTTGGGGTACCGGGCGGACAGAATGTAAACACATCTGAAAGCTGAACTGGGTGGAGAAGCCCGCCGTGGAGGCCCAGCACAGGTCTAGGGGAGCAAGGAAGGACCCAGGGCCACACCGGCAGCCTAAGGCCGACCCTCGCCGCCAGGCGACCCGCCCACGACCCCGCTCAACTCCGCCCCAAAGCCCGCCCTCGCCGCCCCGCCTCTTCCTACAACGCGCCTGCGCAGACGGTCGTCGTGCGGGCCCCGCCTTGGCCCTGCGCGCGCTCCCGTGAGGCAATGCGAGGCGCGGAGCGCGGTGGCGGGCTGTTGAGGGGGTGCGGACCGAGGTCCTTGAGGTGAATGGCGGTGGCCTCGCAGTGCTGGGCGTCGTGGGGCGTGGAGCTGTAGGAGCGGCGCCGATCGCCTAGCGGCCTCTTTTTTCCGGGCGCCCCTGGAGACTCCTTTCAGGCGCGCGAGGAGCCGGCCGCGCGGCGCAGTTGCGGCCCGCGGGGCGAGGAGCCGGGGTCAGGGGCTGGGGGCGAGGGGCGGGGCTGCGGCGAGGGAGCAGGGGGCCAGGGTCGGGGCGCCAGTGAGGGAGGGGGGCTCTGGTGGGGGCGGGGCCAGTGAGGGAGTGGGTGCCGGCGAGAGAGCGGGGATGGGGGTCTCTGGAGGGTCGGGGTGCCAGTGTCGGGGCGGGGGTCCTGTGGTGGGGCGGGGCGCCAGTGTCGGGGGCGGGGGTCCTGTGGTGGGGCGGGGCGCCAGTGTCGGGGGCGGGGTCCTGTGGTGGGGCGGGGCGCCAGTGTCGGGGGCGGGGGGCCTCTGGGGGCGGGGCGCGAGTGGCGGAGGGACGCTGGCGAGAGAGCGGGGGCCGGGGGGGATGTGGTGGGAGCGAAGCGCCAGTGGGGCGGGGCGCCGGCGAGAGACGGGGGTGTGCTCCGGTGGGGGCGGGACGCCAGTGAGGGAGGGGCCTCGGGGGGATCTCTGATGGGAGCGGGGCTCCAGTGAGGGGCGCCGGCGAGAGAGGCGGGGGGCGGGGCTCTGGTGGGGGTGGGACGCCAGTGGCGGGGGGTGGTGCCCGTGAGGGAGGAGCCCCGGGAGCGCTCTGGCCCTGAGGCGCTGTGGGACGCGAGCGGATACTCCTGAGCTCGGCCGAGCCTGTCACCAGTCTGGGGCTCGTGCAGTCTGTCTTTCATGCCGATTTCTTTGTGGATGTATCTTATTAACATGCATACGTGTCATAACTGAATTACACAAAAGACATTTTGCCGCGAATGTGTCACGTATGTCGTTGGTCAGTACGACTTGTCACCGTCACTGAAGTTCTCGTAGTTAAGGCATCGTGGATTCTTCAGTGGTGCGTTTGTTGAAGAATAACAAATGACTGGAATATTTTTACTTAGTGACTGCTGGTTCTTTGGCCCTTCTCACGTTGAGGGTCGTTCTTAAACCTTAACCCTGATTTTCTCTGCGTTAGGTTGGTCGTATCTGGACGTTGATTCTTGCGTGAATGGCGGATGCTCATTGAGGCGTTGAGGTAAGTCTTCAGTTGAGTCTTCCTCGAAAAACTTACCATATTCATTTCTATTTTCTTCCTTAGGAAGAGCAGGGAAAAGAGGCTACTTAGCCACATGATGGCTTGGACTTGTTTAGATCCATTTATTTTGAGTTAAAAACTGAACTGTTGCTGTATGAAATATATAATGTATTTTAAACCACTTTGTTTTTGGAAAAAATAAGATTTTCTTGTTTTAGGTTTTCATTATTGTTGCAGTATTGTAAATAATCCCCTAATTGTTTATTTTGCTTCTCTTTATCTTCACCAGACATTTCAGCTGTAACTATCTCTGGGGTAGATAGTTCCCAAATATCATGTGATATTTATCTATATTGTCCTTTTAAAAATATAGTCGCCTTTCTTTGTGGTCTAATACTTGTTTTTTTCCTCCCCCAGGAGATATCGTTATAGATCCTAAAAATATTTTTTCCCCTTCTCTATGGACTTAACATAAAATTAGTTTTGTTTGTATTTGGATTTATTTTTTAAATATTAACACTGTAAAACCATATCAGTTACAAAATATCTGGGTAAACCATGAGTTGTGGAAAAGAGTTTGTGGAAACATTAAAAAAAATTGATTATCCCAAAGCTGATATTCTTAATGGGGAAGATTTTGACTGGTTATTTGAGACTGTTGAAGATGAATCATTTTTGAAGTGGTTTTGTGGGAATGTGAATGAACAGAACATATTGTCTGAAGAAGAATTGGAAGCTTTTAGCATTCTTCAAAAATCAGGCAAGCCCATCCTAGAAGGAGCAGCATTGGATGAAGTTCTTAAAACCTGTAAAACTTCTGATTTGAAGACACCTATCCTGGATGACAAAGAGCTAGAGAAGTTAGAGGATGAGATTCAAACTCTGCAGAAATTAAAGAACCTAAAAATTCAGCGACGTAATAAATGCCAGTTGATGGCTTCAGTAACTAGCCACAAGTCTCTGAGGTTAAATGTTAAAGAAGCAGCAGCCACTAAAAAGCTGAAGCAGAGTCAAGGAATTGTAAATGCTATGAATACTAAGATCGGTAATGAACTTCAGGCTCTTACTGATGGAGTTACAAAATTGATGATGTTCTTCAGACATTCTGATTTGGGTCAAGGGAAATATCCACTGGTGTTTTTATCTCAGTTTTCCTTGGAAAAATATCTAAGCCAAGAAGAGCAAAGCACAGCAGCATTAACCTTGTATACCAAAAAACAGTTCTTTCAGGGTATACATGAAGTAGTTGAAAGTTCAAATGAAGAAAATTTTCAACTTGTAGATATACAGTCACCATCTATTTGTGATAATCAAGAAATCCTTGAGGAGAGACGGCTAGAGATGGCTAGGCTGCAGCTAGCATACATTTGTGCTCAACATCAGTTAATTCACTTGAAAGCAAGTAATTTGAGCATGAAGTCAAGTATAAAATGGGCAGAGGAGAATCTTCATAGCCTCACTAGCAAGGTAAACGTAAGAAATGAGACTGGATTCATATTGTAATTGTTAGTAATAGAGAATATAATATTGATATTAAAGTACTTTAGAAAGGGGGATGTAATAACTACTTAGATTTCTTGTTTTCTGTTTGTTCACCGCTTAGCTGTGGTGTGTCAGTGTTTCATACAAATAGATCCTCGTTTGAGTGGAGGGCAGAAATAGTAATTATAACCCCAACCACATTATCTAGCTAATTTTAAGCAGAAGTACTTTCGCGTTCTGAATTTGAAATTTATGTTGGTTCGGATACAGATGACACTGAAATTTCCTTTTTTATGATGTATGGGTAAAGAGCCTTATTGCTGTATTATGCATATTCTGCCTTGTTTGCTCTGACTGGAGCATGGTGCTAATGAAGTCAGAGATCTAGTTCAGTGGACTGGAACCCTGATTCTTTGTTGAGAATTTATAGATGTATTGCAGAATATCCATCTGCACTCTTGGAAAGCTTGCTTTCTTGGTAACCTAACCACTAGATAGTTGAGTAAAAATACAACCTTTCTGAAACTGAATACAGCACCAAGTTAGTTTCTGTAACTGACATGAACTTTGGAATAGTGTATGAAGTCCTGTCATTGTGTAGAAGTGCTAAAATCAGCTACTGAGATTTTTTAATTTTAAGAAAAACTTAAGCATACATTTGCATTCATTGAGTAGTGTGCTAATAATTTTTATTGAGTAAGACAAGCATGACAAAATCTGTGTTTTGGTAGCCATTACTGTATATGTATTGTAGTAATAGCATTAAGATTTAGCACTTCATACTGGTTTTACTCTTAGCTTAGTATATACTTTCCTTTTTAAACTCTGATTTTGGCTTTTGATAATATGAAATTAGTTTTTATTAGTGAACATATTATCTGATAACCTAAAATGGAAAGTGAAAATAATTTTAAAACTATTTCAACTTTATACTTACAATTTGAAATATAATTGCTTTCTTTGTGTAGGCTCTTGGCAAAGATAATTTGGATGCTAGAATTTCTGGTTTGAACAGTGAGATTCTGAAACTTGAAGAACAAATCACTCATATAAAAGACAAAAGTTTGCCTGCTGTGGTAAAAGAGAATGCCCAGTTATTGAATATGCCAGTTGTAAAGGGAGATTTTGAGCTGCAGATTGCTAAGCAAGACTATTATACAGCGAGACAAGAGTTAGTTTTAAATCAGTTGATAAAACAAAAGGCATCATTTGAACTTCTACAGTTATCATATGAAATTGAATTAAGAAAGCATTGGGACGTATATCGTCAACTTGAAAATTTGGTTCAAGAACTTAGTCAAAGTAATATGATGCTCCACCAGCGATTAGAAATGCTAACAGACCCATCAGTATCTCAGCAGATAAATCCAAGGAACACCATTGATACCAAGGATTATTCTACTCATAGGTATGCTCCATTGTTTCTTTAGTGAATAATTATTTTTCCTTTTGTTTGTTGTAAAATATTAGAGACGAGTTTGAACTAAAATTGTGGAAATTTAAAAAAATTCTTTGCACTCCAATTTTGACCTGTCTATTCTCTTCTTCCACTTTTCTTTCATATGCCTCTTTTTCCTTTTTAATTTTTTGCTCTCTTTTCCATTTACGTTAAATCTGGAAGTAGCTACTTTAGACCTGAGGATGGGTTGGAGGAATAAATATACACAGGTCTTATTCACCTTTAGGCACCACTATTTAGATGCTTTCTTTTAGATTTGGGGCAGGAGTTTGAATATAGCTTGATGTACAGTAGGTAGATATTGCTGGGCAGAGAATTGACTGTATTTGGAGAAGGTGGCCATAGAGAGTGGAGAAGACTTCATTTCCATGTCTGGTCAGGTGAATCAGTGAGAATGAATGCTAGCTCCCATCCTTTTCTGGATGTCTAAGCAATTGATGGTATGGGGGTACTGAAATTAGAGGGCTAAAGTAGTCAAGGCCTCAAAAATCTGGATCCTACGTGTGGTTTTTCTTGAGGACTAGAAGAAAATCATCTAATCCTTTTATTATTAATGAAATGAGGGGGATGGATAGGGCTGCCTCCTTGCACGATTTCAGAGGGTGGCATTGACGTCATGATCCATGTGAATGGTGCCCCCTGGAATTGTGTGTCACATCCCATAAGAGCAAAATTGGCAGCCTTGGGCTTGAACCAGTTTTATGAAATCTGTTGCAACTTGTTAATATAATTAAAATAATATCTATCTTTTAATTCTGAGAAAAAGAGCAGACCCTTTTTGTCAGGTATTTGTAGAAGGTGCTGCCTCACATTTTTCCATTTGCCCTGTAGGATTTTTCTGCCATTAATGTTTGAAGTGTTAAAGTGGCCTCATGGCTCATCAGGAATTTAATTTGTCAACCAAATATGGACAAGACTGGAGTAGCAAGTTTACTATTACTATTTATGTAGCTCTTTATTGTTTACTCTTTTTACATTTTACAGTTTATATTTTCAATTTTTCTCTTTTAAATCTACCACAATCCTTTAAAATAGATAGGTTATTAAGATGTGAAAATTAAATTTCAGAGGTTAGTGACCTAGGTTTCACATAACAGCCAGAACTCAGACCTAGGTCTTCTGTTTCAAGTTCATTTCTATTTCTATGACATCATAGTTGTGTTCTGTGAAAGAAGTGTTTTCTTGGGAGATACCTCTGAAATGTACTTTGTTTGAAGTAGGCTACTGGCAGTTAAAGTCAAAAAAGAATTTTATATCTAAAACTTGGGAGATGGGAAAACTGGGAATTCAGATATAATTAGAATATGTATTTCTGTAATGAGATAGTATTTTAGTTGGAATGTTTTCAGTTGCTTGATTTAGCAGCTGACATTAATATTTTTAAGTTTTTAGCTATCCTCAAAGATGTCCCTATTGGATTTTGAAAACTATACTAACGAGAGTTTTTTCCTATAATTTTTATTTTCACATTTTAGGCTTTATCAACTTTTAGAAGGAGAGAATAAGAAAAAAGAATTGTTTATAACCCATGAAAACCTGGAGGAAGTGGCTGAGAAATTAAAACAGGATGTTTCTTTAGTACAAGATCAGTTGGCAGTATCTGCTCAAGAACATTCTTTCTTTCTATCCAAACTGAATAATGATGTGGACATGCTTTGTGATGCTTTGTATCAAGGAGGAAATCAGCTTTTGCTTAGTGATCAGGTGGGTGCTTGCCACAGTAATTAAAAATGCTTTAAAAATGTTCATTGTAAAGGATACTGAAGAAAATGTTAACATGAGGAAAATATTGCTCTAAATCCCATTGCACTAATATAGAATGTATTTTTTTATATCTTGTAGTTTTTGTTCACATATATATTTTTCAGTTTTGATCAGTGTACATGAAATTTAAAAAATTTATAAAATATTTCAGACTAAAAGAGTATGTAATGTTTATGCTAAGAACTTTTAAAAAAATAATACAACCATCCCTTCATTTTTTTTACCTAGCCTGGCAAATAGGGGATTCCCCTTATATCATAAAATCCTCTGTATGCACTTAGTGAGCATGCTCCTCCTAAGAGCATTCCTCTCCCTTCTTCAAGGAGTAACTACTATGCTTAATTTTATCATTTGCTTGGTTTTATTTATAATTCTATTACATGTATATATTTCTAGATTGTATGTTGTTTAGTTTTGTATGTTTTTGAACATTATATACATGGTATTATATTGGATATATTCTTTAGTAACTTGTTTCTTAATATTCTGATTTTGAGATTCATGTGTGTTGATTTATGTAAAGCTGTAGCTCATTCATAGTTTTCTCTTTTATATAGTTAGTATTCCACTATATCAAATTCCAAAATTTAGTTATCTGTTCTGTTGACAGACATTTAGCTTATTTCCAGTTTTTGCTGTTGTAGATCATACTGCTATAGATAGTCTTGTTGCATGTCTCATAGTTGTGCATGTATGTGTGCTCATGCGCGCACTCTCACTCAGGAGTGGAGTTGCTTGATCACAGGTTCAATTTTACATGGTATATTAAATTGTTTTTCATAGTGATTCTGTCATTATTGTACCAGTAGTGTCTAAGAGATGCTATTTATCCACATCCTTTTCGTCACATAGCATTGTCTGATTTATAAATTTCTCTCAATCTGTGGATGTAAAATAGCATCTCATTCGGGTTGTAACTTGCATTTCCCTGATTATTAGGGAAGTTGAGCCCCCTTTCAGTTATTTACTGGCCGTTCATCTTTTTCTGAGAATTGCTTGTTCTTCTCCTTTGCCTGTTTTTTAGGTTCTTTTTTAAAAAAATCATTTGTAGGAGTTATTTATATATTTCAAATGCCAACCCTTTGTCAGTTATATGTGTTACGTATACTTACTCCCTATTTGTGGCTTGTCTTTTCTTTGTTACTGTTTTTTTGTTTTTGGCTTTTTTTTTAGGATTTTAATTTTGATGTCATTTATCGCTTTTTATGGTTTGCCCTTCTTATATCTTGTTAAGGTTTGTCAACATCATAATGATAGTCCCTTTTACTTTATCTTAAGGTTTTGCTGATCAATTTTAATTCTTTAATCCACCTGGAGTTTAATTTTATGTATGACGTGAGATAGAGTTCTAATTTTATTTTTATTTATTTTTTTTCCTGTGAATACCCAGATTGTCCCATCACCATTTATTGAGGCAAACAAATTTAAAATCACTATCTTTCTGGTGAAGGAGCCTCTTATCATTATGAAATAAATGATCCTTAAATGCTTTTTGCCTTCATGTCTGTTTTGTTAGACACTGTGGACACTACCAGTTCTGAACCTTAAACTAGGTTCAAAGTCTGAGTTTTGGAGGACCCAGGTGATTCTAACCAAGGGCTCTTCCACTTCTGGGCCATCCTGATCTTAAGATTGTTTGTGTCCTTTGGGTTCTTAGCTTATTATGAAGAGGGTCTCCTTTTTGACTTCCCACTTTCTGTGGACCTTGGACTTTTTCTCCCACTCATTTTGTGATTTTTTAAATAGTTCATTTAGCCTTCTATATTTTTTCCTGTGGGAGGATTGATCTGAATAACAAGCCTACCTTTCCTTGGAACAGGAAGGCTTGTGATGGGTTTTTTTAAATACTTTTTTTATTGTGGTAAAATATACAAAATACAGTTTACAATTTTAACCATTTTTAAGTGTACAGTTCAATGGTGTTAAGTACATTCACAGTGTCGTGAAACCATGACCACTATACGTTTCCAGAATTTTTCATCATCCCAGACAGAAACTCTGTACTTGTTAAACAATAACTCCCCACTAACCCCTGGTAACCTCTATTCCACTTTCTGTTTCTATGGATTTGCCTATTCTAGGTACTTCGTATAAGTGAAATCATACAGTATTTGTCCTTTTGTCTTTGGCTTGTCTTACTTAGCAGTGTGATGTCCTTAAGTTTCGTCCATGTTGTAGCATGTGTCAGGATTTTATTTCCTTTTATGGCTGAATAATATTCCATTGTATGTATATACCACATTTTGTTTATCTGTTCATCTGTTGGTGGACACTTGGATTGTTTCCACCTTTTGGCTGTTGTGAATAATGCTGCTGTGAACATTGGTGTACAAGTATCTGAGTCCCTGTTTTCATTTCTTTTTTGTTTGTTTGTTTGTTTGGTGAGGAAGATCAGCCCTGAGCTAACATCTGTTGCTGATCTTCCTCTTTTTGCTCGAGGAGGATTGTCCCTGAGCTAACATCTCTGCCAGTCTTCCTCAATTTTGTATATGGGACGCTGCCACAGCATGGCTTGATTAGTGGTGTGTAGGTCTGTGCTTGGGATCCAAACCTGGAAGCCTGGGCCACCGAAGCGGAGTGTGCGAACTTAACCAGTACACCACCAGGTCACATCCCCCTGTTTTCATTTCTTTTGGGTATATACCTAGGAGGGGAATTGCTGGATCATATAGTAATTCTGTGTTTGATTTTTTGAGGAACTGCCTGACTTGTCCACAGCAACTGCACCATTTTACGTTCCCACCAACAATGCACAAGGTTCCAATTTTTCCATATCCTTGCCTACACTTTTTATTTTTCCTTTTTAAAAAATATGTAGTAGCCATCCTAATGAGTGTGAAGTGATATCTCTGATTACTTTAAAGAATCTATTACTGATTTTGTCTTCTTGATTTATTAGATAATTGTATAAAAAGCTCCTATGATGGTGGATTTGAAAATTTCTCCTTGTAGTTCTGTCAATTTTCTTCTTTATATTTGAGTGTTTTATAAGTTATAACTAAGTTTAAAATTGTGGTGAATTATTATCCTAGTGCATTTAAATTGCAGTGACTTGAACCATTTAACATTACCTAATGACCCTCTTTGTTCCTATTATGCTTTTTGTCTTAATATTCTTTCATCTGATATTAATATTTCTATGCCATCTTTCTTTTGGCTAGTATTTGGAAGGTTTCTTTACTTACGTATCTTTTTTAGTCTTTCTTTTTACTTAGCATTATGAAATAAACATTTTCACTCTAAATAATTTTCTTAATTTTTAGTGTTACAGTATATTGATTGAATTACTGTGTCATAATTTCTGTAACCAGTCCACCATTGTTGGATATTTTGATAGTCTTCATTTTTTTCTTTTGTTTGTTCTTGAACAACATCATGTATATCTTGTGTATATAGCTTTTTGTTGTTGGATACTTTCATTTGGATGAATTCTTGAAAGTAGGATTATTGGGTTTCTTGGGTATACTCATTTTTAGGGGGCCTTTGATACTGTCATATTGCTTTCCAAAGGGGTCGTATGTGTTTACAATGCCACCAGCACTATTTAAATGTCTACTAGACACCATTGATCATATGTTACATCATCATTTTATGAATTGCTAAGAAAGAAAAAACTTTTTCACTTAGACTGACACAATACTCTTTTATTTAGAATTTTTATTTCATACTAATTAGAAGATATCTTTTAGGGGTAGGTAGACATAGATTTTGAGTATATATTAAAAAGGAAAAAATAAACTAAAATGGTTAGGGTATTTCTAAAGCTTCAAACTCAGCATCCAATTCTTCATTATTTGACTCAAAGTTATCTGTGCTTTTCCACACTATACATCAAGAATGTTGGTGATAGCAAAAAAATGAATAACCCAATTAAAAAATAGGCTGAGGACTTGAATAGACATTTCTCCAAAGAAGACACACGAATGGCCAACAGGTGTATGAATAGATGCTCAGTGTCACTAATTATTAGGGAAATGCAAATCAAAACCACAGTGAGATATACCACCTTACACTTGTTAGGATGGCTGTTTTCAAAGAAACAAAGACAACAGGTCTTGGACAATGTGGAAAAATTAGAATCCTTGTGCACTGTTGGTGGGAATGCAAAATGGTGCATCTACTGTGGAAAGCAGTATGGAGGTTCCTCAAAAAATTAAAAAATAGAACTACAATATGATCCAGTAATCCCACTTATGGATACTTAAACAAAAGAATTGAAATCAGGATCTCGAAGAAATATCAGCACTCTCACGTTCATTGCAGCACTTCCTGAATAGCCAAGATGTGAAAACAACTTAAATGTCCATCAGTGGAGGAACAGATAAAGAAAATGTAGTATGGAGCCAGCCCTAATGACCTAGTGGTTTAAAGTTTGGCGTGCTGTGCTTTGGCAGCCCGGGTTTGGTTCCTGGGCACAGAACCACACCACTCATCGGTCAGTAGCCATGCTGTGGTGGCAGCTTGCATAGGAGAGCAAGAAGGACTTGCAACTAAAATGTGCGACTGTGTACTGGGGCTTTGGGGAGAAAAAAAGAGGAAGGTTGGCAACAGATGTTGGCTCAGGGCTAATCTTTCCTAGCAAAAAAAAAAAGAAAAGAAAAGAAAGAGAATGTAGTATATACATACAATGGAATATTATGCAGCTTAAAAAAAAACAAGTCCTTAGCTCAGAGCCGGTCTTCCTCAGCAAAAAGAGGAGGATTAGCATGGATGTTAGCTCAGGGCTGATCTTCCTCACAAAAAAAAAAAAAAAAAAGTCCTGCAATAAGCAACAACATGATGAACCTTGAGGAAATTATGCTAAGTGAACTTAGCCAGTCACAAGGATAAATAACGCGTGATTCCACTTTTTTTTTTTTTTTTTTTAATTTTTTGTTTATTGCAGTAACATTGGTTTATAACATTGTAAAAATTTCAGGTGTACATCATTGTACTTCTATTTCTGCATAGATTACATCATGTTCACCACCAAAATACTAATTACAACCCATCACCACACACATGTACCCAATTATCCCTTTCACCCTCCTCCCTCCCCCCTTCCCCTCTGGTAACCACCAATCCAATCTCTGTCCCTATGTGTTTGTTTATTGTTGTTATTATCTACTACTTAATGAAGGAAATCATACAGTATTTGACCTTCTCCCTCTGACTTATTTCACTTTGCATCATGCCCTCAATGTCCATCCATGTTGTCACAAATGGCTGGATTTCATCGTTTCTTATGGCTGAGTAGTATTCCATTGTGTATATATACCACAGCTTTTTTATCCATTCGTCCCTTGATGGGCACTTAGGTTGCTTCCAAGTCTTGGCTATCGTGAATAAGGCTGCAATGAACACAGGGGTGCATGTACCTTTGCAAATTGATGTTTTCAAGTTCTTTGGATAAATACCCAACAGTGGAATAGCTGGATCATATGGTAGTTCTATCGTTGATTTTTTGAGGAATCTCCATACTGTTTTCCATAGTGGCTGCACCAGTTTGCACTCCCACCAGCAGTGTATGAGAGTTCCCTTCTCTCCACAACCTCTCCAACACATGTTGTTTCCTGTCTTGTTAATTATAGCCATTCTGACGGGCGTGAGGTGATATCTCATTGTAGTTTTGATTTGCATTTCCCTGATAGTTAGTGATTTTGAACATCTTTTCATGTGTCTGTTGGCCATCTGTATATCTTCTTTGGAGAAATGTCTGTTCAGGTCTTTTGCCCATTTTTTAATTGGGTTGGTAGTTTTTTTGTTGTTGAGATGCATGAGTTCTTTATATATTTTGGAGATTAAGCCCTTATCAGATGTATGGTTTGCAAATATCTTCTCCCAATTGTTAGGTTGTCTTTTCGTTTTGTTGATGGTTTCCTTTGCTGTGCAGAAGCTTTTTAGTTTGATGTAGTCCCATTTGTTTATTTTTTCTATTGTTTCTCTTGCCCGGTCAGATGTGGTGTTTGAAAAGATGTTGCTAAGACTGATGTCGAAGAGCGTACTGCCTATGAAATACCTCAAATAGTCAAACTCAGAAGCAGGGAGTAGAATGATGGTTCCCAGGACCTGGGGAGGGGGAAATGGGGAGTTGTTAATAAGTATAAAGTGTCAGTTATGCATGATGAATAAGTTCTAGAGATCTGCTGTGCAACATTGTGACTGTAGTTAACAATACTGTATTGTACTCTTAAAAATCTGTTAATTGGGGAGATCTCATGTGTGTTCTTACTGCAATAAAAAAAAATTTTTAAATGTTGGCGATAAAACATTTCTTATGAGTGTCTGGTCAATAACAATCACATGATGTTCTCGGTTATAAAATGCATATTGATTTCAGATATGTTAAAATCAGATATGTTAAAATGGGAAACATTGCATCCTCGAATCACTAAAATATGGTGATTTCACTATAATCTGTATTGGATATCATCATTTAATGTTTTTCCCTAGCCTTGAGGTATAAAATGCCATCCATATCAATTTTAACTTTCATTTTTATTATTAATGAAATTGAATATTTTTAAGTATAGAAGTATTATTTTAGCCACTGTTAAGATCTTCAAGATTAAAATTAAAGGTGAGATTGTTGTTTCTCATTGTATTCAAGTTTACCGAGTTTTTCTTCAAAGAGAGACCATTTAATGTAATGTAGATGTTATTTGATTTTTTTTTTTTTTTTGGTGAGGAAGTTTTGCCCTGAGCTGACATCTGTTGCCAATCCTCCTCTTTTTGCTGAGGGAGACTGGCCCTGGGCTAACATCCATGCCCATCATCCTCTACTTTATGTGGGACGCTGCCACAGCATGGCTTGATAAGCGGCACGTAGGTCCGCTCCCGGGATCTGAACCCACGAACCCCTGGCCGCTGAAGCAGAGTGTGTGAACCTAACCACTACGCCACCAGGCTGGCCCCGTTACTTGATTTTTCTTTTTTTAAATGTGGTTGAAGAAGTACTGCTCCCTGGAACTGGCATTTATGAGATGTTAAACTGTCATCCTTGAATTTGTACATTAGAATCACCAGAGCCTGTTCAAATGTAGCTTCCTGGCCCTGTTGCAGAGTTTGAGTAATTTAGTGTGGAGTGAAGTACAAGAATTTGTATTCATTCATAACAAGCATCCTAGGTGATTACCATGCTTGTGGACCACACTGAGAAGCTGTGGAAGGTTGAGGTGGTTAGAGCTACAGATTTTCTGAGAACCTCTTTGGTAATGCTGGCTGAAAATTTATAGGAGTAGAATACTTGATAAGAAAGCCACGGAAACTTGTTAATAAACTCCTTTAAATGTTAGGAAGTAAGGAATTTCAGTTTATTAAATGTGAAGCCTTCAGCATATCTAGGTTCTTCAGCCGGAGAATTACATGGTAAGTCAGGATTGTTGAATGTGTCATATGTAATTCTATCTTCTATAACAATGTGAAAAAAGAAAAATGAGGATTTTTGTTGAGGTTTTTTTTTTTTTTTTTACTGGTAATTGCTTCGTTTTAAGGCTTTCTCAGCACCTTCTATCTCTAGAGTAAACAGAGATTAGGCTAAAAGAGGGTTTGATTTAATTAAGCAGGATGTAAGCTCCATGAAGGAGATGGTGTTCGTTATTATATTCATAGTCTCTAAAACTGCTTGGCACACGATAGACATTCAGTAATATTTGTTGAATGTATGAATATGCAGAACAGTTTACGTATAAAGTACTCTTCAGGGAATAAGAGTTTGCTTTGAGTTACTTACAATTGCCTAACAGAAGTTGTTGCAGTTAATCTTATGTAGACTTTATATTAAACCTACTATGAATTTTTAATTGAGATTCATTTATTGTTAGAATTGTGGGAACAATTATTAAATCATTTAGATTCTTTCCATGTAAATTACATTTTAAATTTATAGTTGGTGTTATGAATAGAGCTCTTGCATTAAAAGCATTTTTATTTTCCTTTTAGGAGTTAATGGGGCAGTTTCATCAAGTTGAATCTCAACTGAATAAGCTAAATCATCTTCTTACTGATATTCTTACTGATGTGAAAACAAAAAGAAAACTTTTGGCATCTAATAAACTGCATCAAATGGAAAGAGAATTATATGTTTATTTTTTAAAAGATGAAGATTACCTGAAAGATATCGTGGAAAATTTAGAAAACCAATCAAATATTAAGCCTGTTGGTCTCCAAGATTGAAAATTACTAAAAACTGAATCTTTACTACATATGCTATATTTTAATGTTTTATGTATGAAGAGGAGAATATAGCTAATAAACATTACTAAAATTTTAAGTTTGAGGTCAATGGAGCATTTCATTTAATGAATTCAAGTATTATATCAATTTGTTTTTTTCCTTATGTAACACGTTTGTTGAAAGTACTAGTGCTTTTTATGACTTGAACATTTGCTTGGTGGTACTTAATCCTGGTAACTTCTTATAGGGAAAGAGCATTATTATATAATGCAGATATTTTTAATAAAGTTAGTTATATCTCTCTTTTACTATTTTTTTAGAAGCAAATTTTCTACTGTTAAATATTTTAAAAATTTGTAGAACTTTGAATCAATATGTTAATATATGGAATAGCCAAGTCCTGTCACTTGACTAAAGTAAAATTCTGCCACTCAAACGATTCCTCCATAATTCCCTGCTATAGACTTCGAGACTCTTTTAATGTTCCTACTTACGCGACAAAGAATGTCGAGTCTCCACTGGCTATTGTTCATTTTAGAAGCTGGGTCCTTGGGACTCAAAATTTCTGCAAAACAGATCTCAGCATGCTTTGACTTCAGTGTGACTCATACATCATGAATGGCTTTCAAATGAAATTTCAAAATTCCGTAGAAATCGTTGCTCAAAGGATTTATAATGCTATTTTAATCAGTTTCTTTGGAGTGAAAATACTTAAATGTTGGATTGTATTAGTTGGGATACAAGTGTAGTATTTGGATAATTAGATTATTTTAAGACTTGGTATAAAATAGTTTGAAGTAGCTTATTTCTCGGTTATTTACATCGCATGTTTTTGAGTGCCTGACTTATATGTGACCTGTGTTACATACCATGTAAGCTTTATAGAGAAAAAAGAAGATATAGATATTACCTTCAAGAATATTCCTGCTCCAAGAATATGGAGTTCCAGTCTAAAAACCTATTCATTTTAGGTGGTCTTTATGGAATTTTTTAGCTGTAACCATCTCTTAGGTGGCAGATGAGCCCTGATAATTTTTGTAATCCATTGAACAAAAATGTTTTGTCAATTATTGTATTTGTACATTGTTTAAAAATGTTTATTAAGTAGATCTTAATATGCTTGAAAAATTTGTAGCTAGCAATAAATTTTGTCTAGGATTTTGATTTTAGCTCCTCATGGGTGACTTTTTGTTCCTTTTTTTTTCCTATTCTATCTTGGAATAGAGAATTTACTTAAAATTTTTCTTTTCTCCAGTAATGTGGAAAAATATGTCACCTTGTTTCCTGGCTAATGGAACTGCTAATTCTGTTTACATTAGTGCCAAGTATATTAGATGTATGACCAGCTACTTGATTTGTACTGTCTGTTCCAAACCTTTACCCACTCAGCCCAGGGGTCAGTATAGCTGAGTAGTATGAGTGACAGGATGTCAGGTTGTGTGTCTGTCATAATTACCCAAGTCAGTTAAACATTTTTATGTTATTAGATTTGTATATTTGAAGATTATATTTGTTTCAAACCTCAGGAAGTATTTGAGTAGGTTGCTTGCAGAATTGGTTAACTAGAAATAGAAAATATGTTCTTTACTTTGTTACCTGTTTACTATAATACGCCAACTGAGCCTCTAACTGTTTTTGCTTTCTTTTTACTATCTTATCTGTATTATGGGGACAGTTGATACCTATTTCCTGTGGTGGTTAGTATAGTAATTTTTACACAAGTCTCAGTACATAAAATTTTTCAAATAACTTAATTGTTTCTTATTTTGAAGTATCAAAATTAATATATGGGTGTTATGTTTGTCTTATGTTTAGGATTTTATGAAAATGGAAAATTATGAGGCATTTGTAGGCTTTGATCTCTGTAAGACACCACTCTCCAGTGTTGCTCAGAAGATTATGTCTGCTATGCATTCAGGTGATTTAGTGGAGTCTAAGAATTGGAGAGAGAGTGAAAAGAGTGAGTAATTTTTGTGAACCTTTCTATCTTTTGTTACCTTGAATGTTAATTATTCTTGAGACTAAGATTTGAAAAGGAAATGTAGCAAAATTATTCTATGGAACTTTATATTGTGTAGGGAAGTTTCTGCCTATGAACAAATGGAGCCCAGCTTCCCCTCACTTTACCTCATTCAGTAATGACTGAGTGTCTGCTCACCACATTTTGTATTCTCTTAACCCTTACTGCTTTAAAAATGTAGCACTCTCTTCTTGTTCCAGGCATTTCTGTCATACATTCCCTTAGAATCTGGATAAGCTATTTAACCTCAAAAGAGATGGGCTTTTTCACAGTGCCTCTTGCTTCAACGTTAGCTCTTGGGTCATTGAACCTGGACATAGCATTTGCTTATTGTGTGTGGTAGACAAGAGAGGTATTTTTGACAATATGTCTGTTTTACTGCTATAGAAATGTATGAATGCTTAGGTGGCAAAGATCAGTGGATCTGTGTATATATGTTTGTGATGTGGTCTAATAGTAGAAGCAGTGACATATGCTCACAAATGTGACTGAAGTCTGTGAAACACCAATTTTTTTTTTTTGTCTAGCAAGGCAGTTTTTATTTTAAATTTGTAGGTCTGAGCCAATAGTTTGTTGTTTGTTTCTTTTCTATAGAGTAAGTTATAAGTGAGTGAGATATAATTGAGTAATTATATTGAGTTGAAATAATTGAGAGTATTGACAAATTGTGCAAAAGCTATTATAAATGCAGTTTCCTGATTAAGAGATAGTAGCATTTATTACAAAAGTCACTAATGAACTGGTAAGAATTTTTGGATGTGAATCACATACTTAGCAATTGATAGTATTTTAGGGGGAATGGTGGTGGAGGGGGAATAGTAAAGAAAGATAAATATTTAAACATCAGAGAGCTTTTTCTTTTATTCTGTATACTTGCTTTCTAAAATAAAAGAGTAGTGTGCACTTGACAGAGGTGGAAACGTACTTCCCTTCAAAAACTGATAAGAATAATGAAATGCTTCTGGTAGTTACTTATGGCAGTCAGCCCATCTCGTGAACTCTCTTGTCATGCTCCTAAATACCCTGTTAAAAGCCTAGTTTTCTTAAATTTATTGAGAAGATAATGGAAAAAGATGAGGTATTACTTTTCTGTCACGTGTTCTTGGATTTGGAAAAGTAGGGGAATTTTTGTAAGAATTCTGTATTATCTGTTGCTGCATAACACTATTACTACAAACTTAGTGACTTTACACACATTTGTTATCTTACAGTTTCTGTGGCTCGGGAGCCCAGGCACAGCTTAGCTGGGTCCTATGCAGGGCTGCAGTGTAGGCGTTAGGGCTGAAATCTCATCTGAGGCTGGAATGGGGAAGTATTCACTTCCAAGCTCACATCGTTGTTGGCAGAATGCAGTTCCTTGTAGGCTCTTGGACTGAAGGCCTCAGTTTCTCGCTGGCTGTTGGCTAGAAGCCACCCTCAGTTCCTTTCCTTATAGTTCTCTCCATAGGCAGCTTGCTTTTTCAAAGCCAGCAAGAGAGTGTGCTTAGCAAGACTGACATTACAGTAATTTCACCTTTGCTGTATTCCCTTGGTTAGAAGTGAGTCACTAAGTCCCACCCACAGTCAAGGGGAAGGAGTTACACAGGGTGTGAATGCTAGGAGGTGGGGTCATGGGACCACCTTAGAGTTTGTCTACCACAGAGTCCTACCTGTTTTATTCTTATTTCATATGAATCTGAATTAAAGTTGGATTGTTGGTGGATTATTGATGAATGATGCTGGACCTAAGACCTAATTGATCCCTGGACTCTTATCATATGCTGAGCTGTTATTGTGTCAAATTCCTATTTCTTATAAGTAAAATATTATAAATCAGTGTTTCATTTCTGAAAGCCCTTTTCATACCATCTATCAAAATTGAGCTCAGATATCAATGGAAATAAACTACCAATATTTGCTTTTACAAACACTTATTAAGTAAAATCAAACACTGTTAATGTTGTATGTCACTTTGGGGTCTAATTTTCTGATCTGCTAGACTGACTGAGGTATCTCAAGATAGACATCCAGTAAGGATTGAACTATGTATATATTCGTGCAGCAAGATAAATATTTATTTAAAAACTCTTTGCTTGAAAAAACAAAAGATGCAAAAACTTAAAATACAGCTTAATGAGTTAATATAAAGAGGACTTCTATGTAACTACCGCTTACATTGCCAACACCTCAAAATTTCCTTCTCAATTAAAGCCCTCTCACTGCTCAGAGGTAACCATTATCCTGACTTTTATGTCAGCCACTTCACACTTTCTAATCATAGGTGTTTTATATTGCTCCAAAGGCCTTTTTGTCAGAGATTACTTGTCCGCCACACCAGAGTCTGTCCTTCCCTTCTGAGGCGCACGATCAGACTACATGGCTCAGTCTCTTTGCGGTTAGGTGTAACCAAGTGGCAGGTTCCTGTCAGTGAGATGTGTGGTCAGGTGGTGTGCACCGTTTCCAGGGTAGGCCCAAAGACATCTGACTTGCTTCATAGTTGGCCTCTTTCCTTCCCTCCAATTGGAACCTGAAACGACTCCTTTCCAACCCTGCAAATGATAACAGTGTCCTAGAGGATTGTGGAACACCATACTGGAAGGAATCTGGGTCCGGGAATGACTTTATGAAACAACTGCATCACCAGCTGGGACCACTCACCTTAGAACATGAGAGAGAAATAAACTTACTTTTTATTCTTTAAGCCACTGTATTGTTTGGTCTTTTATGTCTGTAGCTTAGGCTTTTACCTTAACTCATGCACCTTTAAACTAGATTCAGAGTTGGGTTCATCTGACTTAACTGGTGCCATGTATAGGATTATGCATATGATTAAGCACATGTTTATTAGAATATATCTCTATGTTTTGTCTAAGTACCTATAGAAGTCAAATAACATTTCCTAGTACACATTTATCCAAATTCTTTTTTGTTTTAACTTGTCTAATAGAGCTTAGCGGTGAATATAGTGTTTTCCAGTAAAATAAAAATATTTTTACAGACATTACAAATTAATACAAGTTTGAGACCCTTAAAGGTAAAATATTTGTCAAAATCCAGTTCATTAATGTGGAAATCTTTGCGATTTCAAGGACAGGTAATAAAAACTAAATGGCAAAATGGATCTATTCTGATTATATTCATTCTAGTCAAGAATATATGGATGGGGGGCCGGCCCGGTGGCGCAAGCGGTTAAGTGCGCGCGCTCCGCTGCGGCTGCCCGGGGTTCACTGGTTCGGATCCCGGGCGCGCACCGACGCACTGCTTGGCAAGCCATGGTGTGGCGGCGTCCCATGTAAAGTGGAGGAAGATGGGCACAGGTGTTAGCCCAGGGCCGCCTTCCTCAGCAAAAAAAGAGGAGGATTGGCGGATGTTAGCACAGGGCTGATCTCCTCACAAAAAAAAAAAAAAAAAGAATATATGGATGGGGGCTGGCCCCGTGGCATAGTGTTAAGTGTGCATGCTCCACTCCGCTGCTGGCCACCCGGGTTCGGATCCGGGGCACGCACCGATGAACCGCTTGTCAGGCCATGCTGTGGCGGCGTCCCATATAAAGTGGAGGAATATGGGTATGGATGTTAGCCCAGGGCCAGTCTTCCTCAGCAAAAAGAGGAGGATTGGCATGGATATTAGCTCAGAGCTGATCTTCCTCACAAAAATAAAAAAAGAATATATGGATAAACATTTTGTATTATTTTTATTTCTGTCAAATAAACAAAATCCTCATGTCCAGTCACTTAGCAAACTCTGCCAGGTGTTAGATTTCCATTCCCACTGCCCTGATTCAGCCCTTCATCGCTTCTCACTTGGATTTTTGCAGTAGTCTGTTGTTTGCCTTCAGTTTATTGCCACTTTGGGCTTGCCTTTGCACCATTGCTAGAAGTAGCTCAGCTCTTGTCCTTGCTCTCTGCAGAACTGATCTACAGAAACATTCCCATGTATTCCTACAGAGTGACGTGGCCCTTGCCTGCCCTTTTTAGTCTTATGTCCTACCACATTCTCTTTCTTACTTCATGCCCCATTCAGATTTGACTGTAATTTCCAAACGTGGAACATTTTCCAACTTCATCCTCTACTTACTCTCTTCTTTCTCTCCTTCACTCAGCTCTGAGTGGTGAAATCAGCATTTTACAAGGCTCTGCTCAAATGCAGTGATACTTCTTCCATTACCAGAATGCCTTGTTGCAAGTAAACTGCATTTGGTTCATTTACAACTCTGCTTAGAGAACTTACTGTGAAGTAGTTTTTGGTTATTTGTATAATGCTTGAACTCTTGTTATGGTTTGAGCTCTTTGAAGGCAGGATAAGGTGTTCTCATCTGTGAATGCTCCCATAGGTGGGCTATCTGTGAATTCAACTCTTACTGATTTGCAAGAGCTTTCTACAAACATATACATATATGAAGGGTTTTACTGTTTTTTTTTTTTTTTTTTAATATATGTTGTAAATATTTTCCTCAACATTTTTGGGGGGTCTTTTTTTGTTTGTAATACTTTAGAAAAAGTCGTCTTTTTTTAAACCAAAAACATAAAGTCCATAATCACACATTAAAAAAATTTTTACACACACACACGGTGAAAGGGTTCAGATATACATTGTTTTCTTAGTTCAGTCTTTTTTTTCTTGGTTGAACCCTCTCCCCTTATTGCTAACCCACGTTAACAACTTAGTATGTGCCTTTTATATTTTTGTCCATTTGTTTCCGTGATTATATTTCCACAATTATAATTATAGCTTGCTTGTGTGTGCGTGCGCACTGTGGCTGTGCTGTGCCATCCAGATGGTACTGCCTGAGGCCTTTATTGCAACTGTATCACATTTGAGCTGTTCCCTGACTCAGTCCTGCTTCCCAAGAGCATCCCCAGTAAATTTCCTGCAGGCAAAGCCCAGTCTGGTTACTAGGGCACCTGAGCTGCTACAATTGGTGCCAGAGTAGTCTGAGAAGGCAGACATGGCATTTTGGAGTTTTATCACCCTCAGGCAGGCTGGCACTGATGATGTCATCACAAGTTGTAGGTGGAATGTGGGTGGCAACAGTGCAGTTAAAACTTTCTCTAGGGGTGGCATACCAGTGGAAGCAACTGCCCAGGCTGCTGGGACAGTCCTCCTTATTTGAAAAGTACAAAACAGTGGAAAACAATGGAATTGGTGGCTGTGGCTGGGAATAATAGACCCTTTGGAAAAAGACAAAGGCTGAATGAGGGTGATTAATTAGCAATTAAAGGCTAAATGGTAGGCAGTCAAAGCAGACACAGGGAGCAGCTACCTGAGGTAGAGGGCCAAAGGAAGGAACAAAATTGGTATGACTTGGCCAATTGACATTCACTAGCCTCTGTCATCTGCTGTCTTAGCACAGGCACCTTAGGCTCTTTCATGGGGCCCCACAGCGTGGTGCTCCCACTCACCAGGGCTGATCTGGCTATTGCCTCTGCTGAAAGTCCAGCCTTCCAACAACAGAGGCTTCCTTGGTAGCCTATAGAGACCACCTGCAGCCACAGGCCCAGTGCTTAGTCCCATCCTAAGACTTGTAGAGCTCCAGAGAAGGTTGAATTGTCAGCCCTGGCAGATGTGCTACCGCAAGGTCAGGGTCTTGATCAGGAAGAGGGTCCAGACCCTGAGATATGGGTTGGGGACATCTGGATTGGTGCATTCACATCTTGAATCCCAAATACCTCTGGACCTGCAGAAGTGGCTAATCCTCTCTATTATAGACTAGCGCCCCCCAGCCTCCACCCTTGCTTGAAGAAAATGCAAGAGGTTTCTGTCTTGAAAAGTAATACATGCTCATGCTCAGGAACTGCTGCCCCCTTCCCTCCTGGCCGTTAAGTCACAACATGACCTGGCCAAGAGGTACTAGTCCTGTTAAGGGGGTGTATGAGACATGGGCTAATCAGGGAACAGAAAGCATATAATTTGAGCAGGGAAAGTTTAAAGCATTATTAACTAGTAATGGGATTAGCTACCAAGGAATTGAAGAGAACTCTAGAGAATACAGTCAAAGCAGACACAGGGAGCAGCTACCTGAGGTAGAGGGCCAAAGGAAGGAACAAAATTGGTATGACTTGGCCAATTGACATTCACTAGCCTCTGTCATCTGCTGTCTTAGCACAGGCACCTTAGGCTCTTTCATGGGGCCCCACAGCGTGGTGCTCCCACTCACCAGGGCTGATCTGGCTATTGCCTCTGCTGAAAGTCCAGCCTTCCAACAACAGACCAAATGCTAAGTCTTCAATAGTACCATCCTTTGAGGAGAACAATCAATCACTTGGTGGCCAGTTGACAACACTGAACCCTTTATGCCCCCAAAGGTGCAGTGATTCATTTTGACTGGAATAAACACATATTCCAGGCATGGGTTTGCCTTTCCCATTTGCAGGATCTCAGTGCGCTCCATTATCCAAGGCTCACAGAACAATTTCGCTGACACAGAATCCCACATAGCATCACACTGGACATAGGGACCCACTTTCCAGCAAAGGAGCTGCAGTGGGCACATGACTGTGGGATCCACCAGGTTCCCTTAGCCACACACCAGAAACACCAGCCTGATAGAATGGTGGAATGGCCTGTAGCAGGCACAGCTCCGGTGCCAGCTTGGAGATGACACCCTGCAATGATGGAGCGGTAACCTCCAGTGTGTAGGATACACTGTACATCAGTGACCATTACAGGGTGCAGTGTCTCCCATATGTGTAATTAAGGGGTCTGGGAACCAAAAGGTGGAAGTGGGAATGGCCCTGCTTACCATCACTCCCAGTGCCCCACTCAGTAAATTTGTGGTTCTCTCCCCCTATACCTCTGGGTTCTGTAGGTTTAGTCTTGACTCCCAGAGGGGAAACCTGCTAGGGACACAGGAAGAGTACCATTTGGTTTCAAGCTATAGCTGCTATCCAGTCATTTCAAGTTCATTATGCCGAGAGACTGGCAGGCAAGGCATGTAATCTCCATCCTGCTAGGGATGACCTCCTGGTCATCACATCAGAAGTTAGGGCTGCTGTTGCATAATGAGGACAGGGAAGCATGTACTTGGCACCCAGGTGATATGATTGGGCACCTCTCAGTCCCCTGCCTAAATTTGTTGGCAAATGGAGCAGCCGTGGCCTGAGAAGGATATGGTGACTAGGGGCTTACACCTCTCTGAGATGAAGGTTTGGGTCACTCTATCAGGTAGGCTACCTAGACCAGCAGAGGTGCTAAGCCAGGGTGAGGCAACCTTAGAATGGGTAGTAGAGGAGGGAAATGAATCATTTGAAACTTTGAGACCAGCTGCAGCAACAAGGAGATGCAGTTTATCCCATTAACCTTCCTTTTGAAAGTTTCCCCCAGGAAGGGGCCCGCCAGAATCCTGAAGGAGCTGCCCCAGAACATATGGGAAGCAAGTGGCTGTGAGCAGCACAGTATAGTGAATGGTAGTGTAGGACTATAGTGAACACTGTGGATGCCCAGACCTCCTGTGTTCGGACTAAACCATTCATTGCCCCAGCTGCTGGGAGTGTTGCTGGCTGGCTGCTCACAACACAGCCCCTCCTGGTGATTGCCTCAGCTGCAAAGAGTTTTTTTGTCCTAGGGCACACCCCTTTCCCAGGAGCAACCAATCATTGGACTGCTTGGTGCTGGGGTATAAAGGCCCAGCTCCTTTGACCCAGCGGAGGACAACTCTGCAGAGCCATGCCAGGTCCAGAGCAGGCCTTTGTAGGCACTGCATATTGACCCAGTCCTCCTCCTTTTCCCTACAGACACTAATCCTGAAAGCACTCCCCAATAACCTTTCTGAATGCAAGACTTCAGCTCCGAGTTGGCCTCCCGGGGACCAGACCTGTGCCAGTGTGTGTGTATAACGTACTCATAAATGTACATAAATGGGGAGACTTGATCATTGTTTTCAAAAATGAGATCATATTTTCACAGATTTCTGCATCTTCAAGTCAACTGGTGTGGCTGTAAGTCATTCTTTTCAATGGCTACGTGCTTCATGGTGTGGATGCTACATAATTTATTCATCGGCTTCCCCCTTGATTGGTGTCTACTTTGCTTTCAGTCCTTTGCTATGAAGCAATACTGCCATAAACGTTTTGGTTTAAACTTATTTACTGTTGCGTATATTTCTATGAAACAGATAGCTGGGAGTGATGTTGGTTGGTTAGATGATTTATATATTTTATATCTCTGTTTGTTTTTATTGAGGTTTCATACACACACACACACACAAAACACATATATCCTAAGCTTATAGCTCAAAATTTCACAATCTGAACACCCTTGTAACCTTCACCCAGATCAAGAAACAGAATAGTAGTAGCACCCTAGAGGCCCATCTCTGCTCCCTTTGGGTCCATCCTTCTCTTCTCGACTCCCGAGGGTGATACATGTATTTTTAATTTTAATAAGTCGTGACAGTTTGCTTTCCAAAAAGATTCTAGCTATTCACATTTGTACCAGCTGTGCATGAGACTACCTCTTCTCCTCCATCTCCAATTATATTTAATTTGTATTTCTCTGACTACTAGTGAGTTTGAGTATTATATCATGTTTATTTGCTTTTTGGATTTGCTATTTTGTGTATTGCCTCTGCCTATCTTTTGCTCGTTTTTCTGTTGAATTGTTTGTCTTTTTTGGTTAACGTATAAGAACTTGTTGTAGGGCCGGCTCCGTGGCTTAGCGGTTAAGTGCGTGCGCTCTGATGCTGGCGGCCCGGGTTCGGATCCCGGGCACGCCCCAAGGCACCACTTCTCCGTCCAACGTGAGGCCGAGACCCACGTACAGCAACTAGAAGGATGTGAACCTATGACATACAACTATCTACTGGGGCTTTGGGGGGAAAAAAAAAATGAATAAATAAAATCTTTAAAAAAAAAAAAAAAAGAACTTGTTGTATAATAGCGGTGTTAACCCTTTCTCATTTTAGTTCCAAATAGTTTTCCCACGTATTATTTTCTTTCAGAAGTGGTGATAGTTGTACTATCCCTATTTATTAATCTGTCCTTTTTTACTGAATTGAAATACCATCTTTGTTGTATATTAAAGTCTCATAAGTCCTGGGGTCAGTTTCTGGATTGTCTGTTCTGTTCTAGAGATCTTTTTGTCTATTCCTATTCAAATACCATGTGGATTTGATTATAGTGGCTTTTATAGTATGTTCTGATAATCTGGCAAGGCAAGTCGTTTATTTATTTAACTTAACTGTCTTGTCTATTTTCAGATATTTAGTATTTCATATGTACTCCAAAATTATTTTTTCAATTAAAAGAGCCCTATAGGGTCTCTGGAATTGCATTAAATTTATATTTGGAAGAATTAAATATTTTGTGCATGTCCTGGTGCTGTGTCTTTCCATTTGCATTGATCTTGTCTTATGCTATTTCATAAGATTTTACGTTTTCATCGAGTGCCTTGTGCCTTTCTTGTTAAATTTATCCTAAGTATAACTTTTTCTATTGTAAATGAAAGATTTCCCCCCGTGTGCATTTCTGGGTTGTTCTTGTTGCTGTAGAGGGAACGTACATCACAGTGGTTTTGAGCAGACTCCTGAGTCATGTTGTCTGAAGTTAAATCTGGGTTCCATCACTTACTTTTCAGCCCAGACTTATTAAAATTAAAATGAAATTTAAATCAGAAGTTTGTATTAATGATGTTTTACTGAATCTCTGGTTGTTCCATTGCTATAGTATTCAGTCCAAGGATTATTTCGAACCTTTAATACTTAAAATGTTCTGTAAAATGTTGACCTTGGGTTTTCAGAATCAAGTATTCAAATGCAAATACCAGGTAATAATTTTTAATAAACATTTCATGATTATATAGATCTGCCTTGAGTAAGTTTGGAGATACTGTACATAAATGTTTATTATAATGGTAATATGCATTTCGGTTGTGAATTTTATTACGTTGTTTTAAGTAAGTAAATAAGGAGTAAATAGCATGATTGTAGAGGATATTTTCAATATAACTAATTTTATGACTTAGATTTCAATATTTCTTTAATGCCTCATTTCTTTTTTTGTGTTTTTAAAAGCTGCAGAAGTGGTAAACAAGTCCAGTGTTAGGAATTTAGTAGTACTTGAAGATGGGAAGAATCAGTCACTGGAAAAAAAGGTAAATCATTACAAATATGAATAATTCTAAACAGATAACCCTCACTCATTCAACACATACTTACTAAGTGTCTCCTGTATGCTATGCACTATGGATACAATGGTTAAAAAAAAATAAAAAGGAGTTCTTGTTCTCCAGGAGCTTAGAGTTTAATTTGTAGGAGGGGAAGGGGAAGACAGAAGTGCAATAGATCTCTGCAATACAGTGTATTAGGTGCCATGACAGAAGTCAGTTCCAAGTGCTTTGGGAACAGTAGAAGAAACACCTAACCTAGTTTTTGTGCTATTTTATTTTGCTTTTTCTGGGTGGTGGGGAAAGGAGTCTGGGACATCTTTGTGAAATATGAAAATTATATCTGAGCTGAGATCTAAAGGATGATTAGGAGATAGTCAGCCTAAATATCCCCACCTTTAGAGAATGAGGGAACGACTTTGAGAATATTTTTCAGAATAAAGGAAGAGAGCCTGGAACTTTGGGGTAGTGGAAATAAAGAGAAGTTTAGAAAGTAAGGGGTATAAAATCCACAGTGGGTGAGTTAACGTGATTTGGGCTTGAGGGGAGAGATAAGAAGAGGTCATATCCCCAAAGACCTTGTATATGAAACAGTGGTGGAGGCAGCATAGTGGTTAAGAGAATAGACTGGAGCAAACTACGTTTGTTCAAATCACAGTCTAACTCACTCCAATTTAAACTCACTGTAGTAAAATGGGGATGATAATAGGACCTGCTGCTTGGTTGATGGGATGATCATTTGCCCCTGAAGTGGAGGGAGAAGCATCTTTGACAGAGAAGGGACTATGCAGCCCTTTGTAAGTGAATGGAAATTATCTCTTTCAATAGTGTTCAAACTGTGCTCCTTGGATCCCTAAGGCAGAGGTCTTCAAACCTTTTTGCTCCATTTCTCTCAAAAAAGTTTTGAAAAGCCATGTACCTTCTTACATTTTAAGTTGACAGTTATAATATTCACTGCAAATTTTAAAAGTTTCATAGGACATGATTTCTGGTGTATTGATAATGTTGACATTTTAAAGACATATCGTCATTTAGAATATATCCACTAAAATCTAAATACTTTGCTCTGGCACCTTGATATCCATAATCATCCCTTTAAAAAATACTTCAGCATCATATTCTTCAACAATCCAAATTTTTATATATGCCTTTTTCTCCTTGAACTCCTTTTCTTGTGTACTTCCTCACAGAATTTTTAATGTAATATAATTTTATGCTTGGAAGTCTTTTCTTGAAAACCATTATAATATTTGTCTGCAATAAAAATGAGTATAAATTTAAAATTTCTGTGACCATATGACCAAGTGTTAAAACGTTTTCTTTTGAAATTATTTTTAAAGTACTATTAGTATACAGTTGTTTGAAACAGCATAAATATCATAAAATGTGAAAAATAAACATTAAAAATAAAATTTTATTGTAAATGAATCCTGTAATTCATCATGTCAGATGGATAGACATGCTTTTTCCCCCTTGGTTAGTTTGTGAACCTGTGAATAAGTATTGCACATTGCTAGATCAAGACAGGAAGAGGATTGCTGCTGAGCCATATATATATTTTTAAAATTTTTGGTAGATAGGCTAACATATCAAATAGTTGTGGTGAGTTCATTTTCTCTATAAATGGGCTTTACTTGGAAGTTGTAAATTATTAATCTTCACTCTTATGTACATCTGCAATGTATTCCCATCCACGGCATCTCTCATTACATGCACAATTTCAGTACAGGGGTGTGGTTGGAAACTTTTGAACTCCTGCCTATTCCAGCCCATGATTCAGATATACACTCATACCTGGGTTGAGTAAAATCACTGCTCTAGAAGACGCTATATAATTTTGTTAGAAAGTTTTATGTAGATAATATGAAGCTGTGATCCTACTTTACCTTAGATGACTTCTATCAGAAATTAGTTTGGTTTATATATCTGTCTTATAAATCCATATTCTAATGAAATATTTTCCATTTTTTGATAGAATCTTAATTCTTTTACAAGCCAGACATCAGGATCTTCCATCAAACTCTCTCCTCAATCCTCCAGGATCAGACTCACAGATCAGCTGTCTACTGACCAAAAACAGAAGGACATCAGCTCATTGGCTCCTTCCAGTTGTTTAATTCCACAGTGTAACCAGGAGGCTTCAGTTCTACAGAAGATGGAACATAAAAGAAAATATTTCCTAAAGGAAAATATAAATAATGAAAATAAAGAAAGCATGAATCTTAAAAGAAAACATAGTACATATAGTAATTCATCAGAGAAAACAAGTAAACATATGGCATTGGAAGAAGATGCTGATGAAATTGAAGCCTACCCAAAATCTGGGAACTCAAGAGCATTCAAAAACCATTTTTGTGATATTAGGTATTTGGATGATTTGGAGAAAAACCAGCTGATTGAAATGCTCAAACAGGCAGTAGCCTTGGTGGTAACTCTGATATATAAGGATGGTTCAACCCAGCTAAGAGCTGACCAGGTTAGTAAACAGTGTTGGTTTTTGTTTGTTTGTTTTTTAGCACCATACAAGAAGTCCATTTTCTTAGTGTCTGATTTTGATAGGAGAGCTAAAAATAAGATTTTAAGGCTCTCCTTCTCTCAGTGGCAAGCGAGAGATAGTTCTCATGTGTTTTTTTTTTTTTTTTTTTTTTTTAAAGATTTTATTTATTTTATTTTTTCCCCCCAAAGCCCCAGTGGATAGTTGTGTGTCGTAGCTGCACATCCTTCTAGTTGCTGTATGTGGGACTCGGCCTCAGGATGAACGGAGAAGTGGTGCCTCGATGCGCACCCGGGATCCGAACCCGGGCCGCCAGCATCGCAGCGCGCGCACTTAACCACCAAGCCACAGGGCCGGCCCTCTCATGTGTTTTTTAAGAAACTGCAAAAATACATAGTTCTCATGTGTTTTTTAAGAAACTGCAAAAATGTTTTCTAGAGTGGTTGTACCATTTTATATTCCACCAGCAATATACAAGGGTTCCAAATTCTCCACCTCCTTGTTAATACTTCTGGTTGTCTGTCTTTTTTGTTTTAGCCATTCTAGTGGGTATGAAGTGTTATTTCATTGTGGTGTTAAATTGCACTTCCTTAATAACTAATGACATTGAGCATCTTCTCATGTGCTTATTGGCCGTTTGTATATCTTCCTTAGTGAAATGCCTATTCAAATCTCATGCTCATTTTTTAATTGGGTTATTTGTTTTGGGTTGTTTTATTTTCAATCTGTAAGGGTTCTTTATATATTCTGATAAAAGTCTGTTGTCAAATATATGAATCGCAATTCTCCAAATCTGTGGCTTGTTTTTTCAATTTCATGATGGTGTCTTTTGAAGCACAAAAATTTTTTAATTTGATGAACTCCAGTTTACCAATTTTTTCTTTTATTGCCTGCACTTTTGTTGTTATATTTAAGAGTGCTTTGCCCAAACCAGGTCATAAAGATTTACTCCTGTTTTCTTCTAAGAGTTTATAGTTTTAGCTCTTACATTTAAATCTGTGATCCATTTTGCGTTCATTTTTGTGTATAGCGTGAGATAAGAGCATAAATCTGCCCTTTTGCATGTGGATATCTAGTTTTCCCAACATTATTTGTTGAAGACTCTTCTTTCTCCATTGAATTTTCTTGGAGAAAATTTTCTCATAATCAATTGAAAATCAATTGATTATCTATAAGGGTTTATTTCTAAACATTCAGTTCTTTCCATTGATCTATATGTCTATCCTTATGACAGTACCATGCTGTCTTGATTACTTTAGCTTTGTAGTAAGTTTTGGAATCAGGGAGTGTGAGTCTTCCAACTGTGTTTGTCTTTTTCAAAGACAAAGACTTTGTTTTGGGTAGTCTGGTTCCTTTGCATTTCCATATAAATTTTAAGACCAGTTTGTCAGTTTCTGCAAACATCCAGCTGGGATTTTGATACACATTGTATTGAACCTATAGATTAATTTTGGGAGTTTTGCCATCTTAACAGTATTGAGTTTTCTGATCCAGGAACAGGGGGTGTCCTTTCATTTATTTAAAACTTCAATTTCATTTAGCAATGTTTTGTAGTTTTCAGTGTAGTATACAAATCTTGCTTTACCTTTCATTTTTGAAGGACATTTTTGCTGACTAAAGAATTATAAGTTGACAGTTTTTTTCTTTCAGTAGTTTAAAGATGTTACTCCACTGGCTTCTAACTTGCTTTGTTTCCTACAAGAGATCTGCTGTCATCCTTATCTTTGTTTTTATCTAGGTAATATGTTTGCCCCCCTCTGGCTTCTTTTAAGATTTTCTCTTTATCACTGGTTTTAAGCAATTTCATTATGATGTGACTTGGTATAGCTTTCTTCATGTTTCTTGTACTCAGAGTTTATTGATCTTCTTGGTTCTACAGATTAATGTGGGAGAATTGACATTCTTATTATTTTGAGTTTTGTAGTCTTTGAGCATGGTATGTCTCTCTGTTATTTAGGTCTTCTCTGATTTCTTTCATCAGTATTTTGTAGTTCTAAGCATACAGATTCTGTAGAAGTTTTGTTGATTTCTAGCTAAGTATTTCATTTTTTGGATAGTTGTTATAAAAAGTAATTTCTTTTTTTAAAAAATTCATTTTTACATGTTTATTGCCAGTGTATAGAAATACAGTTGATTTTTGTGTTTTGATCTTGTATTCTGCAACCTTGTTAAACTCACATATTAGTTCCAGGAGTTCTTTTTTGTAGATTCCTTTGAGTTTTCTATGTAGACATTTGTGATATCTGTAAGTAGGGATAGTGTAATTCTTCCTTTCTGATTTATATGCCTTTTATTTGTTTTTCCTGTTGTATTGCACTGGCTAAGACTTCCATTATGATGTTAAATAGGGAGGAGACCAGATTTGGAGAGTAAGGTCATGGGTTTGGCTTTTGGCCTTGATTGTCACTAAAAGAGCTGTTCATTTACAAATTTACGAATTTTCTCTCTGCTTAATTATAAAACATGACATATTTTCCTTAAATAAACACATTGTCTATGTTTAATATTGAAATTTTATTTTATTGTGTATTCACAGGCTCTAGTTTCCTCTGTTAAAGGAATTGTGATGTTACTACAGAGCCACGCAGAAGAAGGCAGTGGTCCTTTGGATGCCTCAGCCTCTTCTGGTGTTCTGGAGGAAGGCTTCACACCCAGTGATCAGTATATCTACATAAAAACAGAGCACGCTTGTATTTGGGGCCAAGAACAAGAGGCACATAATCAATTTGCCAGGTTGGACATCTTCACTCATTACCTTAAATCCTATTTACATGCCTGCTTTATCCTAATTTAAAGTTTCCAAAGCTCCAATTTTATTATCTAAACTTACAGAAGTTTTATATGGGCAGATAAAAATAAAATGGATCTAAGTGACAGAAACCTCTACAAACACTGGCTCTGTCTCCCCCAAAGAGCTTCTGGAATGGAGGTTCCATCCTTCTGTGAGAGCCTGCTGCAGAATTTGAATCAACATCTCAATGAGAAGTTGGTGAGAAAAGTATCATCCCCAGGCCTGAAAACCCAGAGTCACTGCCAGAGTCCCAGATGATGTTCCTCATCACATTCGTTCACTCACTCACTGCATTAGAAAATGAAGTTATCACTGCCTTCAAACAGTAAACTGTCCTCAGTACCGTCAAGATATTACAAATTTCAAAGCTTCATATCTGTGAACATAGACAAGACACGTCTCACTTGGACTTGCCCTCTTAGAATCTTAGAACAGGCAGGGATGCTTCTGTTGCCCCTTCTCAATCCTGAAAAGTCCTGTTGTAGGTTGGAGCCTGTGCCCCTCGTCACCGTTTCTTTGAGCGTGTTGTTAGCCTGGCTGGCGTTTCTGCCTTCGGTGGGGGGTATCCACTTCCTGTCCGCCCAGCCCTCTGAGTTCAGGGTCAGTTAGCTGCCCCGAGGGAGCTCCTTGAAGCCACTGCCCTGAAGAGGAGTTCAAGGAGACCCAGGGAGAAAAGGTGGGGGCCTGGCCCTTCCTGTCTAATATAATCTCACTGGGCCTTGGTGAGTTTTAGGTAATTGTTGTGTGGGTCCTAACCTATTGATAGTGATGCTCTCAGCTAGGAATGCCTGAGGCACTCTCCAGGGGATGTACTACTGGTAGTGAGCCCCCACAGACATTTCCCCGACAGGGGCCAGAGTTGTGGCTGGACCAGCCCTTGTGGTTCTTATTATGATCGCAGGACACACTTGAGCAAAAAACATCAGGGAACTTTGAGGAGCAAGATTTATTTTTCACAAGTCCTCGAGGGTACCTGGCATGCCTGAGGGCCACACAGCGAGGTTCCAGTAGAGAGAGAGAGAGCGTGGACCTAGAACTCTGCCTTTATTAGAGTCTGAGGGTGCGGTGCCTAGGGTTTCAAGGGTTCACTCTTTATTGGCTAATTGAAAGTATAAGAAGGGCCGGCCCCGTCGCGTAGCAGTTAAGTGCACGCGCTCCACTGCTGGCGGCCTGGGTTTGGATCCCAGGCGTACACCAAGGCATTGCTTGGCAAGCTGTGCTGTGGCGGCATCCCATATAAAGTGGAGGAAGATGGGCACAGATGTTAGCCCAGGGCCAGTCTTCCTCAGCAAAAAGAGGAGATTGGCATGGATGTTAGCTCAGGGCTGATCTTCCTCACAAATAATAAATAAATAAAGCATAAGAGAGGGAATTAGGGCATGGTTAAGGGAGAAGCAGGGTCACTCAAGTAGTCAGTTATCTTGGTCACCTAGGGCTTTCTGAAGAGAGACCTTCTTGGATGGGGAAGGCCTAGATCCTTATCTGGTTGGTTTGCTGATAGCTGTGCCATATAGCTGGCAGCGTGTCTATTCAAGATGGATATCTTTTGAGATGGATGCCTCAGCAATTAAAAGCTTAATGTCAGGTACTTACACTACAGTAATTTTGGTGAGAATGGACAGTGTTTGACTAATATGACATTCTGCTCCCAAGAAACCCATAACCTTTCTCTCTCTCTCTCTCTTTTTTTTTTTTTGGTGAGGAAGATTGGCCCTGAGCTAACATCTGTGCCTATCTTACTCTATTTTATATGTGGGATGCCTGCCACAGCATGGCTTGATAAGCGGTATGTAGGTCCATATCCGGGATCTGGGCCTGCGAACCCCGGGCTGCTGAAGAGGAGCTCACAAACTTAACCACTATGCCACTGGGCCGGCCCCCCATGACCTTTCTTTTACATAATTTTCTTTTGAAAGAACAATTAGGCAGGTATATTCTATGGAAGATCTCTGTGAGAATAGAGCCGTAATATTTGGACGGCTTTTTCTGAATTCTGGATTTATATATCCTACTCGACATCCACTGGGATATCTAATAGTCAGTCACTTCAGCCTTAACATGTGCAAAACTGAGCTCCTATCTTCCCTGAAACTTGCCTCCTACAGCCTTTGTTGTGTTAGTGTCAGCATTAGCCCTCCATGAGCTCAGGCCAAGTCTTGACGTTATCTTTAACTTCTCTCTTTTTTTTCATATACTGCATCTCAGCTCTTAGTGAATCCCATTGGCTCTGCCTTCAAAATACAGCTAGATTCTGACCTACTCTTATCCCCTCTCTTGCCGTTCCAGGCAGGGCTTTACCTCCTGACTGAATTGTGACAAAAGCTTCCAGACTGGCCTCCCGCCTCCACCTGCCCCTTCTGTCTGTTTTTAGCACAGCACCCAGAGAGGTCCTGTTTAAACATAAATCAGATCACCTCACTCCCCTGCTCAAAACCTCCAAAAGCTCCTCCTTCACTCTGAAGAAAAGCCAAAGTTCCTACAACGGCTCTGCAGGTCTGCACCCCCAGGCCCTCTGCTGCATCTTGGTCCTCATCTCCTCTCTCCCTACTCTCACTGCTGTTCTGGAATGTGGGGAGCACACTTTTGCCCAAGGGCTTTGTACCAGCTGTTCCCTCTCCTGCAGTGTTCCCCCAAATATCTGCATGATTCACCACCTCATTCCTTTATGTTTTTCTTTAAACAAACACAAAAAAGCAAATTATGAAAACACGAAAGTAGAGTAGTATAACGAGCTGCATGTACACATCCAGACGGACCAGTTATCAAAGGTCTTTCCATACTTCCTTTATGTGTCCCTTTTTGAAGGGAAGTGTAGGGAGCTGGGGTTAAGGAAAACCCCAGACATGTCATCTTACCTCACATGTCTCAGGATGCAGCTCTAAAAGACATGGGCTTTTTGTTGTTTTTACATAGCCACAGTGCCATTCTCAAAACTAACAAATTTAATACCCAGTCCAAATTTAAAGTTACCCGATTGCTTCAAAAATGTCCTTCTACACTTGTTCTATTGGGAGCAGGACCAACAAGGTCCACACGTGACATTTGGAGGTCATGTCTCTTCCGCGTCTTCTAATAAGAGCATCCTCTGACCCCTCACCCCATCTTACAGACTGTTCCACCTCCTGGACTTGCCTGTTTCTTCATTGTGGGATTCTTTAACTGGTTTTCCTTTCCTCCCTATTTTCTGTGAACTGGAGTTTAGTTCTACAAGCTTGATTATTCACATCTAACTTTTTTCACAAGAAAATTTCCCTCGGTGGTGCCATGTGCTTCTTCAAATCATCTGTGATGCAGTTGGGTGGCCAGATTTAGTAAATAAAAATACATGATGCTAAATTTGAATTTCAGATAAACAACTACTTTTTTAGTATAAGTATATCCCAAATTTTGCATGGAACATCCTTACACTAAAAACATCCATCTCTAAAAAATACTCACTGTTTTTCTGAATTTCAAGTTTAACTGGGTGTCCTGTTTTCTATCTGGCTACCCTTTGCAATGCAATTTTGTTGTCCCAATACCATGATGCTGAGGTAGAGCCGTGGATCAGGTGGTGTCAGTGTGATCCCTCCTTTGTAAACTTCCCCAACAAACTTTCCCTTGTGGTTTTGTTTGTCATTGAGGGTCATTGGAATCACCTTTTAATTGTGGCTTGAAGATGGTGATTTTTCTAACTCTATTGTTTTTCCACATTTATTGGCTAAAATTTTCTGTAGAGAACTTTCCTTTATCAACTAGGCTTCACGTCCTTACATAAGTGTTATCAGATCAGACAAGGCCTTGCCTGACCACCCTATATAAAACAGTACCCCCACTCCAATAGCACACACATTCCCTACCTCCCTTCCCTTCTCCATAGTTCTCTAAAATACCACCATTGTCATTCTCTGTCTCTTACCTGTTTGTTTTGTTTATTGTGCATCTACCCCTAAGCTCTCCGGAGGCAGAAATTTTTATGTTTTGTTCATTTTTATGTCTTTACAGCCAAGAACAATGCCACAGAGTGTGTGCTTAATAAATATTTATCAATATTATTATTCAATGAATGAGTATTGAGGTTTAATTTTTATAAGTTCCAGGACAATTAGTTGAAGACATTGACTCAAGTACCATAAAATTGGAAGTAATAATCCCAATTCTACGATGGTGTCTTTGAGATTCAAAGTGAATTTAAATAAATCACATTTAAATTAATACACACATAAATAATTTTTTGGCACAAAACATATTTAGCAACATTTATGAAACACCCATGCAAGGTCTTGTCACATACATGCTCTCTCTTCTTAGCATTAACTGTATGTTAGACCTTATTAATTCCATTTTATAGTTGAGGAAACTGAGACTCAGAGAGGTAGTCATAGGTCATCCTTGAAATTTCAACACAAGCCTCCTTTTTTTTTTTTTTTTGTGAGGAAGATCAGCCCTGAGCTAACAGCCGATGCCAATCCTCCTCTTTTTTTGCTGAGGAAGATTGGCCCTGGGCTAACATCCGTGCCCATCTTCCTCTACTTTATATGGGACACCTCCACAGCATGACTTGACAAGCAGTGCGTCGGTGCACGCCTGGGATCTGAACTGCAAACCCTGGCCACCGAAGCAGAGTGTGCGCTCTTAACCACTGCGCCACCCAGCAAACCCCACAAGCCTCCTTTTTTTATACTCAAGTCTAGCTTTTTTATATTATAGCTGCCTTTTTGTTTTGTAATTGTGACATAATCAACTTATATAACTGACTTAGAAAGCACATTGTGTTTTAACCACTATCTTACAAGATGTTCTTTTTGTTGTTTGTCTTATCAAGATAGAAACAACTAGCCTGCATCTCTTGTTAGTGGGAGATATTGTAGTTATTAGATGACCTCATTAAGGACTCCCATGTTTCCAGCATACAAAAGCATCGAAGTGGAAGGAAGCTCCAGTTGTCTCCAGTTCTCTGTCATAAACTTGCACCCCCTCTTCCCTTTCCCTCCTGTACACCCCCTCCTAAGTCTGGTAGAGCCAAGACCTGAAGCTGTGCTGTTGACATTTTGCCCTCCCTAGCATCCTTGCCTCTCTCTTCAAGGGACACCAAGCTGAAATCAAACAAGAAAATGCAAAAAGCCTAAAAGTGTCTGTCTGTGGAGCAAGCCAAGCAAAATCTAACTATATGTTGACTCAGTGTGCAGAGCTAATTGGGCTTCTGGTTTCTTTCTTCCTTGGCCATATCCAAAGACCCTCATTAATGTATTAATAAACCATTACCATAATAGGAGATTTATAGCTTGGGCCTTGGCAGCAGCGAGATAGGGTCTCAGACTTCAGCTTTGCTACTTACCAGTTGTGTAACACTGGGAAAATTGTTTAACTTCTCCGAGGCTCAATTTCCTTATCTGTAAAGTGGATCTAGTGCCTGCCTAAGAGGATTGTGATGAGGTTTCAATGCAATAATCCTTGTGAAGTGTGTAGCGTGGTATCTGCTAATGGTGAGTGTTCAATAAATGTTAACTCATGAATCCCATATTCAAGGATCATGATGTAATGGGGAGAGCAAACGTTCAAAGTAAATTACTCTATAGGAAATGTGGTCCCGGCTGTAGCAGGTGTGTGGACGGGAAGGCGTATAGAAGGAGCATAGCAGAGGGGCAACTCCCTGCCCCATCCAGGCCGACCCTCCTGAAAACAGCACTTGAGCAGTTTGCTTGAATTGTGGGAGGAGAGTATTAGGCAAGAATACAGCAAGTGTAGTGGCTCTGGAGTGTGAGGGGATGTTGCACAGTCTGGTGATAGAGGAAAGAGTATTCAATGTGAGCCAAGGGTAGAATGTTTGGAGGGAGTGCTGGGAGAGCAGGCTGGAGAGTTGTGTCGGGGCTGTCTGTAAAGAGTCCAGAATGTGTATGCTCTGTTCAGGAATTTGGGTCTTAGTCTGTAGGTAATGGGGCTTTGCCCGGGGATTGGCTCTGAACAGCTGTGTGACCTTGGGTTCATTACTTAGCCTTTCTGTGTCTCAGCTTCATCATCTGTAAAATGTGGATAATAAGTAATGCCTACTTCATAGGATTTTTGCGTTAATCTATGTAAAGCTCTTAGAAGAAGAATGTCTGCAACATAGTACTGTATAAGTGATAGCTGTTAGTGGAGTAGCAATTTTTTCCAAGGTGAAAAGTCCTAAATTAATGTCTAAATCAGTGAATTTCTTTTCATCTTCTAGGAACGTGCTGTTTCAAACACTGAAATGTAAATGTCCTGTTATTTGTTTTAATGCGAAGGATTTTGTGAGAACCGTGCTGCAGTTTTTTGGTGATGATGGCAGTTGGAAGCATGGTAAGTTATAGCTGGTCGGCTGGAAGTACAGGAGGCCCAGGACTTGGGTCTGGTTCCTGAAGCGGGGACAGTCTTGTGGGGCTGAGCCCTTAACCTACAGTGTCTGCTGTAACTTCAGGTAGTTAGCGTCAGAATTGAATTGTGTTGTTGGACATCCTTCTGGTGTCTGCAGAGAACTGGAGACAGTGGTGTGGAAAACCCACACATGTGGTGTCAGAGGTGGTGTTGGAAAACACAACACAGTACCCATCACTCAGTTTCAACAATTATCAATTTATGTCTAGTCTTTTTTTCTCTATAACTCCCCACATTTCCAAACCCCCACCCCTGGATTATTTTGTAGCAAATCCCAAGCATCATATCATTAATCTGTAAATATTTCAATTATATGACTAAAATATGAGAATTTCATTTTTAAGATGATACTATCATCATCTCCCCCCAAAATTAGCAATAATCTTTTAATATTATTAGATATACAGTGTTTGCCCTTCCCCAATTGTATTTAAATTTTGTTTTTTGTTTTTTACAGTTGTTTGAATTGGCATTCAAACAAGGGTTAGGGTTATCCCATACCTGGGGTAGGTTTGATACATTTCTTTCTTTATTTTTTTCCCCCAAAGCCCCAGTAGATAGTTGTACATCATAGTTGCACATCCTTCTAGTTGCTGTATGTGGGACGCGGCCTCAGCATGGCCAGAGAAACGGTGCTTCGGTGCGCGCCCGGGATCCGAACCTGGGCCGCCAGCAGCGGAGCGCACGCACTTAACCGCTAAGCCACGGGGCCGGCCCTGATACATTTCTTAAGTCTCTTTTAATCTTTATGTTCTATCTCCCTCTGTTTTATGTCCTTGCAATTATATTGTCATTGTTGATAAAACCAAGTTGTTTGTCCTATAGGATTTCCCACAGTTTGGAATTTGTGGATCGTATCCCCTTCTTGCCACTTAACGTATACTTCTCTCTCTTCTATTTCTTGTAAATTGGCAGTTAGATTCAGAGGCTTGATCAAATTCAGACTAGATTTTGGGAAGGCAAGAGTAGTTCATAATCCTAACCCTGGTGCTAAGTGGCATGGTGTCCTTCTGTCACCCAAAATTCCAAATCTATCAACATGAGACTTCCTAGTCATCAAAGAAAAGGTCATGATATGACTGCATTAGTAAACATACCTCTTAGACTAGTATAATCTAAAGATACCAAAAAATATAATTTTTAGTGTGATGTGATCTAAGACTACATTTTTGTTTAAAGGCAAACTCCTTATTTTTTTATAGCACAATTCAAAATGTTAGAGTAACTTGAGAAAAACAATCACTTAGGATTCAAATTTCTCTCTTAATTTATCAACCCCCCATTATCCTTTATAACTCCCCCTCCATGTTTAAAATACTCTGATACTAAAATTTATCTATTTAGCGAATATCATTTTTATTTTTTAAAAAGCACCTTCACATATGTCTCACAGATACTTACAGTGATCTTTTCTCTCAGTTTTCAGATGAGAAAATTAACACTTAAGGGGCAAAATGACCTCCCCGGCTCACAGGGTGGTCTGGCGCCCTGGTTCTTTTCACACATCATGATGCAACACATCTAGTTGTCTTGCTCACAAGATTTTCCTGACATCAGGGTAAATGCCCCAAACGTCAAGCATCTTTGCCCTCACACATATTGCCCAGCCTCCCGAGAGCTCAGTGACGAGGATGCCATCTGCTCAGGCAGCTTCTCATCACTCTTCCTTCTACTCGTGAGACTTAGGTTCCTGAACGTCCTGATGCGATGTAGGGTCAAGTGTGGCCTGGGAAGGCAGCCCAGCGAGAGGCTAGAGGAGGGATGGCCTTGGAAAGAGTGGATTTGTTGACATATGTGATTGAAAAGCTGAATGAGGGAGAGGTGCCTGGGGCAGTGAGAGCCTCCGGAGCAGGGAGCGGGGAGAGAAAGATGGGGAAGAGGAGGCAAGAAGTGTGGCTGAGGATTCTGACTTCAATCTCTTTTAACATTTTTGAGAGATCCAAATTCCAAGTTAGTTTGGAGTCTCCATCCCTTTTCGGCTGTTTGGGATTGATTCCCCGTGGAGATTAGCCGTGTGAGACCAGGGTTTGTGGAAGCTGCTCTTATCAAAGATTCGAAATTCTTTAGGAATGACGGAGCATCCCTTTGATACTTAGCTGTGTAATTTGCGGGGATGGTGATGCTATTATTATTAATTTGAACCTTGAGAACCTTGGAAAAGCAGGGAAAAGTACAATTATTCATTTTTCTTAGAATGATTAAAGGACCTTTTTCTCTTTAGTTGCTGATTTTGTAGGGCTAGATCCCAGAATTGCTGCATGGCTTATAGATCCTAGTGATACTGCGCCCTCTTTTGAAGATTTAGTGGCAAAATACTTTGAAAACTCCGTCACAGTTAAAGTGAGCAGCACATATGGAAATTCCTCAAGAAATATTGTGGTGAGTTATTTTAAGATAAGGTTTTATCAACCTTAATACAACCGTAATTTTTCTCTAGAAACTTTTTCTACTTAATAGATAGTCCAATAGTAAAAGAACATTGCCGACATTCATTTTTACTTATTCAGCACAAATGCTTTTTACCCTGACATTTCTGGTGGAGGATATCGAATAAGGATGGGTGATTTCTGTTCCTTCGTGCAACTGTTCCTGGGAAATCCCATTCACGGTGTGATCCTTCTAAGTGGATTCCCTGGTGTCAGAAAGTTGCCTGCTCCGTGAGCAGAGAGCTGCTTGTTTATAAATTCTTAGTGCTGGTGATGTGGCTGCTGTGGCAGAGAGCCTGGGCCACTCCTCAGTCCACATGGGGAGAATTGTAGAAGCTGCTCCAGGTATGTGTCTCCGAGCCCCCTTCTGGAGTTGCCCCTGATTGTTAAGAACCACTGTCTGGAGCAGCAGGGGTGCTTGCAGCTTTGGAACCCTGCCTGGAGCCTGGTGAGAGGGAGACTTGACATGGTTCCATGGCAGGCCCCAGAGGAGGCGTCCCAGTGGGAGCAGTGTGGGCCTCATCGGGCCACTCTGTTCAGGCTTCCTAGTTGTAAATTAACAGCTACATGTTAAAAGCACAAGTAGAAGAACACACAGAGTGCTGAGGGGGCACAAAGGGCGCAGAGGAACAGGTGGCTCTGTGAGCCTGCCCAATGTGCCGCGCTGAGCTGGGGGATGTTCTCGTCCTGCTCTTTATCCTACAGACCTTCTGTGAGGGAGGGTACTGTGTCAAGGGCTTGGGGTTGAAAGTACAGAAACTTGCTCTCACTTAGTTTAAAAAGAGCTTTGTCAGAGAAATATGGGGCAGCTCACAGACTCAGAGGAGAAGCAGAACCAGGCCTTGGGAAGTCAGCAGCCTGGCGGCTCTGGAGACCCAGGGAGCAGGAGCCCACAGGCCTGGGGCCAGCAGTGAGCCATGACCTTTTGATCTGTGTGTCACTTTTTTCAAGATTCAAAGTTCTAGCACTTCAAGTATCTTGTTTCCCTCACTGTGTCACATGTCTGCCCTTGGCAAGGAGGGTAGGACATGAAGATTAGAAGTCCTGCCCAGATTCCATGCTGTTGGGAGGGAACTTCCCCAAACGGAAGCTGAGATATTACTGAAAGAAGGAGTTGTCCACCTCAGTATCATCAGCCCCAGTCTACAGATGAGAAAACCAAGGTCCAGGCCATGGTTCAAACTTTGGATTTCTGACTCTGAAGTCCACTTTCTTTCTAATATACAAGTGTATGGGTTAGGGATGGGAGTGGCTGCAAGGAGCAAAACACCAGCTACACAGGATGTGTTTGTCCCTGATGAGAACCTGGTGGCCCTCATCCTGGCTGGAGCGACTGCTCACAGTGCTGTTGGACTCTTCCACTCAGCCACTCCGTGAGTGCCATTGCCTTACGGTTCCTCCGAAGCTTCATCCCAGGGCCCTCGTCCACGCTCCAGGCATCAAAGAGGCAGCCTCGGGTGAACTTCTGCTTGTGTCTTATTAGTCAGAAATGTCTCTCTTGTGGAGGCATGCAGTGCAGGAGCGGGTGGGAGATGGAAGTTGGGCCCACTAATCTACAGGATCTGCCAGCTGTGCTTCTTTGAAAAGCTGGTATGAATTGTCCAGGAAAATGAAAAGGTATTCTGGGTAGAGGGAGCAGCATGGAAACAGTAAGGAATTGTAGGAGAATGTGACTCCTATGGGGGAAGCAGCAAGACCTCATATGGTGAAAAGGAAGATGACTGTGGGGAAGGAAGAAGAGATGCAGCAGGGGCTGTGCCACGAAGGGTCTGTGAGCCCGCTGACAAGCCTGATCTTGTCCTAGGGAAGCTTTGGAATTGGACAACTGTTTAAAGTGGGAGTCGCACGGTCAGCTTTGTCATTTAGAAAGCTCATTCAGGCAGCAGTGTTGCTGCTGTCAGATGGCAGCCGAGAAATTTACATGGATGTGCTCACAGTGCCTTCCGACTAGTCATTCACAGAAGAGCCAAGACCAGGAATGACTAAAAAACAAATGCCAGGGTATGTGCAGCCTGCCATTGGCTCATTGTGGGGAATGTTCCTCTAACTTGAGGCCTTCAGCAAAAAAGCTGAGTCTGACCGGCCTAGAGTCTGGAGGGTCATTCAGCAGAGCAAGGTGTTCAGTGGGAGAAGCTGGCGCCCTGGGTCAGTGGAGGGAGAAGTAGACTGAGTGTTGGGGGCTGTGGCTCATCCTGTTGCCCTATTTATCAGTTGAACACACACCCTGTTTGTCCACTTCCAGGGCCTGTGTGTGTGTCATCTAGGGCGAGGATGGACAGAGAGTGTGGAATGTGGTGGTGTGTCTCCTCAACTTGCTTGTGGTTGGTGGAGGCTGTGGGAGTAGAGAGGTCAGGTCCATGTCTTCCTGTCTCTACCACCGTGTAGTCTTTGCACTTTAGGCATTTAGCGTCTTTGTGGTTCATTTCCTGTAAAATGAGGGAAAATTGGGTGGGAGAGAAAGTGTCAGGTGACAGGTAGCTTGCATTTGCACAATAAGAAGTATATTCTGTACCATGGGAATTCATCTACTTGAGGTGATTGTGATGCCACCAGATGCGTCATATCCGCCATGGAAAGACTTGTGCGACGTAGCTAGTAAATATTTTTGTGAGTTGTGTCCCTTCCTAGATTGTAACAAACATTGCCACCAAGTTTGCCTAATTTTTAATTCTTTTGATCTTTTAAAGAATCAGAATGTATGTGCGAACCTGAGGATACTCTACAGACTTACGATGGGCCTTTGTTCTCAGTTGAAGGCAAGGCATTTTATTATAACTTCCGGTTAGCAGGCACTCTTGCTCACTGTTTGTCACAGAGCTGTCTTTCATTCACATCCATACTCACAGGAAGCAATACTCACAGTGTCTTTGAATGTGTAGGAAACAAAACATTGAGTTCTAAGACCAAGTTAACAACGCATCACTCGTAAAAGGGTAGTCCAGATGATAAAACCTGAGGTTGTAAAAATGTTTTCTGTAGGCTGAAAACAATTGCAACATTTTTGAAAAGCCTCCAATTCAATTGGAACGTTTCTAATGCTGCAGTTAACATAAAAGCCAAGAGTTTATTTTACTTAATAGTGAAATGGACACAGCTCCGCTCAGTCAGAGTCTCATTGGGAAGCAGAGGGCATTCAAAGGAACAATCGAGCAGAGTTGAATGAAGGCACTGTGTACTGAGGCAAGAACAGGGGTAAGGGAGCCAGCAGGGGATGGAGAAGCCTCCAAGGGTAGGTACTGGCTGGAAGCTTTTCAACCTCTGGGCTTGAAGGGCAAGCTATTACCAGGACCCTGGGAGAGCAGTGGCCTGGCAGGGGGCTGCTGGTCAGGAGCCAGGTGCCAGAAGCTGTGGCTGCAGGTGGAGGACCACAGCCAGCAGTACACTGTGGGCTGGTGGGCAGGGGCTGGGTGGGAGAGAGGAAACCCACTTCTCTCTCCTTCTACCAGCCCCAAATGGGCAAAACCATCCTGAGAGCAGAGAAGGAGCCCAGGTGATGTGGACTGGAGGGCATCCACCCTTCCTTGGGGGTGAAGAGCAGGGCAGAGAATGGCTCTGGAGGGGCAGGCTGAGAGCATGAGGGAACAATGGAAGAACAGATGAGGCTGAGGATTCTCGCAGATGTCAGCAGGAAACTCTGATAAAGAGCGTGGAAGATGCTCTGAATAAATGGAGAGATGTTTAATGCTGCTGGAGGAGGTGACCTAATATTATAAATATTTTAGTTCTTCCTACATTACTCTATAAAGTCAGTGCAGAATCAATGAAAATGCTAATTAAATTTTTGGGAATTCAGTAAACCTATTCTGAAATTAAAATGGAAGACTAAAAGTCTACAAATACCTAAATCACACTTAAAAGTGAGAAAGATTACAGAATATTGGGAGTGGGGCTTGTCCTACCTGATATTTCTAAATATTTCCAACAGATCTGGGTAATAAAATTGGATACTTGAAGGAAATAGGAGTTTTATTAGGAAGGAGGACGGAGCAGAGGAGTAGCTATTGGGTAGGAAACCAACCATGTCCACTATAGGAGTTGCCATAATTCTAGCTCAAGGAAATTAAATAGGCTTTTCAGCAAAATGCGAATAGAAGTAATAATTTAAAAGTAACATTGATATCATTTCTTCCTATGAAACAGATTTATGGTTTATGGCAACTTTTTTGTATTTTGGAGCTTCCTCTGATACCAATTTTGGCAGGTAAGGTACCATAAAGATGATGTACAGTCATCTTTCTAGAGAATTCTTTACATTGTTGGGAATGACTGTTTCTCTCCTAACTTATTTATGGGTAGGTAGTGTATCATGTGGGCACTGAAGAGGTAGCAAGCCCTTTATTTTCCCTTTCTATAGCAAAAGGGGTTGGACCGTATCACCTCTTGGTCTAGAAGGACTAGAAGGTTCTGACATTTCGGTTATATGGGAGCCCTCTGTACTATCTGGTTCTGCCGAGTGCCCTGGCCGAGGGGTGACAGCTGGCCTGACTCCTAGGCTCCTGAGAGCAGCAGTGTGGGGGAGGAGGCCTGTCTGGATGTTGTTCCGGTCCTGGCATGCTGTCCTTTAACCTTCCCCACTTTGTGACAACCCTCTAGAAGAACTATTGCAGGGCTTTCTTCTGCCTTCACCTCTGTATCCCCCTCTCCCCAACTCTTCCCAGGTCCTGCTGGGTCCCTAGGAGAGCAGAGCCTTGCCCAGCGCTCTGCAGCCGAGCTGGTGGGGGGCAACTCTCCATCCAGAGTGTGGCTGGCCAGTGCTCGTCCCCACGCCTACTGCCACCATTGCTGGGCTCAAATACTGGCCCCAATGGTCACTTTACTGAGGTCAGCACGCAGTAGGTGCTGTCATTATTGTCCTTATCAGAGAGTGAGGCTCACTCCTTGCACTTGAGTCTTTCACAGAAATGATTCATTGATGCAGTGCAAATATTATCTGCTTTGTTTTTTGAGTCACAGTAATGGAAAGCCACAACATTCAGGTGAACAAAGAAGAAATGGAGAGGACTTCAGCACTTCTTGGGGTATGTTATTATTTCAGACCATTTGTACTTGTTAGCTCTCTCCTAGCATGGGGTGGGGTGTAAAGGTCGGAAAAGGCCTCCCTGAGTTCTTCCAGTGGTAGTTCTAGAGTGACTTCCCTTTCTTCCCTTCCTTGTTTGCCCTAGACTGATGCTGCCACTGTTCCTCCTGTCTCTGACTCCTGAGTACCACGCGTTGAAAGGATTAAACAAGCATTACATCTGGTTGTTCCCCCCATGTAGGTGTGTGCATGGTTTAATGGGTCCTCAGTGTCCTTCTCAAAAGTTAGGTTCTTCTTGCAAAGACATTGCCCCCTGTGCTTTGGTGAGGGGAATTCATGGGTTTCTTGGATTCTTTAAAATAGTAAAAACAAAACTTTCCAACTGCGAAAAATGAAAAATGCAGAGGGATGTGTAAAGATGCATGAAAACATGCGTTAAAATGTTGTAAATAAGTTATTTTAAAGGAAACTTTGGTATAACCATCACCTAGCTCAAAGCATAGAGTTCCAGAAGCCCCGTGTGCCCTTTTCCTATCAGAACCCCCTTCCTGCTGCCAAAAGTAACCCCCTTCCTGACTTTTGTCCTCGTTACATTGCTTTTCTTTACAGTTTTCCCACTTCAACGCCTAAACAATATAGTTTAGCTCTCCTTTTGAACTGTAAGTTAATAGTAGTGCCTGACCTCTTTTACTCAGCCTCTGTATCTCAGCTTCATCAATGTCACCGTGTCACTTGGTGCTGTAGTCTTCCATTGTATGACTCTAGCCCACTGTTGATAGGCATCTGGGTTGTCTCCATTTTGCAGTCATTACAAACCATGCTTCACCCTTGAGCATGTCTCCAGGGCCCCTGGGCACATGCTTCTCTGGGGTGTAAGGCAGGATGGGGTTTCTGGGGCACAGGGATGGTATTGCTCAGCTTTATTAAATCACATTGAATTGCTTTCCAAAGGCACACTTACCAGAAGTGCACACAGGGGCCTGTCATTGCACATCCTCATCTGCATGGGTACATCAGACTTTTAATAGTAGCCATTTTGGTGAGGACATAATAGTGTCTTGTTATGGTTTTGGTTTCTATTTTTCTGGTTACTAATGAGGTTGAATAGCTTTTCCTATGATCATTAGCTTTTAGGAGTTTCTCTTTGGTAAAGGATCTGCTCAAGTTTTTTTACCCACTTTTATATTGAGGATTTTGTCTTTCTGTTATTGATTTATAGGACGTCTTGATATATTCTGGTTACAAACCTGTTACATATACCTTCTCCCTCTCTGTCTTACCTTTTTACTTTCTTAGTGGTGTTTTTTGATGAACAAAAGTTATTCATTTTTAATGTAGTGCAATTTATTAATCTTTTTCTTTATGGTTAGTGCTTTGTGTATCCTGTTTAAGAAATCTTTCCTTACTTCAAGCTCATATGAAGTATTCTTATGTGTTATGTTTGAAAGCTATTTTCATTAGCCTTTGCATTTAGGTTTATAATCCACCTGGAACTGATTTTTTCTTTTTAGGTAGAAAGAAATTACATACAGTGAATGCTACAAATCTTTTTTATTTATTGTAATAAAATACACTTAACAAAATTTACCATCTTAACCATTTCTAACCACACAATACAGTAGTATTAAATACATTCCCATTGTTGTGCAACCATCATCACCATCCATCCCCATAACTGTTTTCATCTTGTAAAGTTGAAACTCTATACCCATTAAACAATAACTCCTCTATGATTTTGACTACTCTAGGTATCTTATATAAGTGAATCATACAGTGATTGTCTTTTTGTGACTGGCTTATTTCGCTTAGCATAATGTCCTCAAGGTTCATCCATGTTCTAGCATGTTCTCAGAATTTCTTTCTTTTTTGAGGCTGAATAATACTCTATTATATGTATATATCACATTTTGCTTATCCATTCATCTGTCAATGGATGCAAGCAATTTAGGTTGTTTCCATGTTTTAGCTATTATGAATAATACTGCTATAAAAATGGGTATACAAATATCTCTTTGAGATCCCTGCTTTCAATCCTTTTGGTTATGTCCCCAGAAATAATTGCTAGAGCTTATCATAATTCTGTTTTCAATTTTTTGAGAAACGTTTTCCACAGTGGCTGCACCATTTTATATTCCCACCAACAGTGCACGAGGGTTCCAGTTTCTTTACATCCTTGTCAACACTTGGTGTTTTCTGTTTTTTTGATAGTAGCCATCCTAATGGGTATGAGGTGGTATCTCAATATAGTTTTTTTTTTTTTACTAATTTATTTTATTTATTTATTTATTTATTTTTTGTGTGAGGAAGATCGGCCCTGAGCTAACATCTGCCAATCCTCCTCTTTTTGCTGAGGAAGACTGGCCCTGGGCTAACATGCATGCCCATCTTCCTCCACTTTATATGGGACGCCGTCACAGCATGGCTTGACAAGCGGTGCGTTGGTGCATGCACGGGATCCAAACCGGCAAACCCCGGGCCGCCGCAGCGGAGCATGCGCACTTAACCGCTTGCGCCACCGGGCTGGCCCCTCAATATAGTTTTGATTTGCATTTCATTAATGATTAGTGATGTTGAGAATATTTTCATGTGCTTATTGGCCATTTGTATATCTTCTTTGGAAAAATGTCTATTCAAGTCCTTTGCCCATTTTTGAATCGAGTTTGATTTTTCTTGTTGTTGAGTTTTAGGAATTCTCTATATATTCTAGATATTAATCCCTTATCAGATATATGAATTTTAAATATTTTCTCCCATTCTTTGGGTTGCCTTTCTACTCTGTTGATGGTGTCTTTTGATGCATAAATTTTAAAAATTTTCATGAAGCCCAATTTTTCTACTTTTTCTTTTGTTGCCTGTGCCTTTGATGTCATATCCAAAAAATCATTGCCAAATCCAGTGTCATGAAGCTTTTGTCCTGTGTTTTCTTCTAAGAGTTTTATTGTTTTAGGTCTCACATTTAGGTCCTTGATCCATTTTGAGTTAATTTTTGTGTATGGTGTTAGGTAAGGGTACAGCTGCAGTTTTCTGCATGTGGACATGCAGTTTTCCCAGCACCGTTTATTGAAAAGACTGTCTTTTCCCCATTGAATGGTCTTGGCACCCTTGTCAAAAATCATTTGACCATATCCGCAACGTTTATGTTTGGGCTCGCTTTTGTATTCTCTTGGTCTATATGTCTGTCTTTATGCTCATATCACATTATTTTGATTACTGTGGCTTTGTAGTAAATTTTGAAATCAGGAAATGTGGGTCCTCTAGTTTTGTTCTTTTTTCAAGACTGTTTTAGCTACTCGGTGTCCCTTGAGATTCCGTAAGAATTTTAGGATGGATTTTTCTATTTCTGAAAAAAATGTCTTTAGGACTTTGATAGGGATTGCATTGAATCTGTAGATCACTTTGAGTAGTACTGACATCTTATATTAAATCTTCCAATCCATGAACATGAGATGTGTTTTCATTTACTTATGTCTTTTTAAATTTCTTTCAGCAATGTTTGGTAGTTTTCATTGTACAAATCTTTCACCTGCTTGGTTAAGTTAATTCCTAAGTATTTTATTCTTTTTGATACTCTTGTGAATGGAATTGTTTTTGTAATTTCCTTTTCAGATTGTTCATGTGTAGAAATGCAACTGATTTTTGTGTGTTGATGTTGTATCCTGCTACTTTGCTGAGTTCAAAAAATTCTAACAGTTTTTTTTTGTGAAATATTTAGAGTTTTCAACAGGTAAGATGATATCATCTGCAAACAGAGATCATTTTACTTCTTCCTTTCCAATTTGGATACCTTTTATTTCTTTTTCTTGCCTAATTGCTCTGGCTAGAACTTCCAGTACCATGTTTAATAAAAGTGGTGAAAGTGGGCATCGTTCCCTTGTTCCTGATCTTAGAAGAAATACGTTTAGACTTTCACCATTGAGGGTATGATGTTTGCTGTGAGTTTTTCATTTGTGACTTTTATTTTGTTGAGGTGGTTTCCCTTTATTCCTAGTTTGTTGAGTGTTTTTATCATGAAAGGGTGTTGAATATTGGCAAATGCTTTTTCTGCATCAATTGAGATGCTCATGTGGTTCCCCTCCTTCATTCTGTTGATGTGGCATATTACACTGATCAATTTTCATATGTTAAACCATCCTTGCATTGCAGGAATAAATCCCACTTGATCATAGTGTATAATCCTTTTAATATACAGCTGAATTCTGTTTGCTAGTATTTTGGAGGATTTTTGCATCAGTGTGCTTAAGGACTATTGGTCAGCAGTTTTCTTTTCTTTTTTTTTTTTTTTTTAAAGATTTTATTTATTTATTTTTGCCCCCAAAGCCCCAGTAGATAGTTGTATGTCATAGCTGTACATCCTTCTAGTTGCTGTACGTGGGACGCGGCCCCAGCATGGCGGGAGAAGCGGTGCATCGGTGCACGCCCAGGATCCGAACCCGGGCCGCCAGCAGCAGAGGGCGCGCACCTAACCGCTAAGCCACGGGGCCGGCCCAGTTTTCTTTTCTTGTAGTGTCTTTGTCTGGCTTTGGTATCAGGTAATGTTGGCCTCGTAGAATGAGTTGGAAAATGTTGCCGCCTCTTCAATTTTTTGGGAAAAGTTGAGAAGGATTGGTATTAGTTCTTGAAATGTTTGGTGGAATTCACCAGTGAAGCCCCTGGGTCTAGGGCTTTTTTTTGTTGGGAGATTTTTGATTACTGATTCGATCTCCTTACTACTTATGGGTCTATTCAGATTTTCTGTTTCTTCATGACTTAGTCTTGTAGGTTTTGTGCTTCTGGGAATTTGTTCATTTTATCTAGGTTATCCAGTTTGTTGCCATACAGTCATTTATAGTACTCTCTTATAATCCTTTTTATTTCTGTGGAATTGATAGTAATGTCCCCACTTTCATTTCTGATTTTAGTAATTTTTTTTCTTAGTCTGTTTAGCTAATAAAGGTTTGTCAATTTTGTTGATCTTTTTGAAGAACCAACTTCTTGTTTCATTGGTTTTCTCTGTTGTTTTTCTGTTCTGTATTTCACTTATCTCTGCTGTAATCTTTATTCTTACCTTCCTTCTGCTAGCTTTGGGTTTAGTTTGTTCTTTTTCTAGTTCTTTAAGTTGTAAATTTAGATTATTGATTTCAGATCTTTCTTGTTTTTTAATATAAGCATTTATAGCTATAAATTTCCCCCTTAGCACTGCTTTCGCTGTGTCCCATAAGTTTTAATATGTTGTTTTCATTTTCATTCGTCTCTTAAGTAATTTCTAAATTCTCTTTTGATTTCTTCCCTGATCCTTTGGTTGTTTAAAACTGTTGTTTAATTTCCACAATTTTGTGAATTTTCCAACTTTCCTTTTGTTATTGATTTCTAACTTCATTTTGTTGTAGTCAGAGAAGATACTTTGTATGATATCTATCTTTTAAAATCTCTTTATACTTAATTTGTGGCCTAACTTATGGTCTATCATGGAAAATGTCCCATGTGCACACTTGAGAAGAATGCGTATTCTGTTATTGGGTAGTGTTCTGTGTGTGTTTATTAGATATGATTGGTTTATTGTTGTTTGAGTCCTCTGTTTTCTTACTTATCTTCTGTTTGGTTGTTCTATCCATTATTGTGAGTGGGATACAGTCATGTGTCACTTAACAATAGGGATACCTTCTGAGAAAAGCATCATTAGGTGATTTCATTGTTGTGTGAACGTCATAGAGTGGACTTACACAAACCTAGATGGTATCACCTACTACATACTTATGGTACTAATCTTATGGGACCACTGTCATATATACGTTCCATCATTGACTGAAATGTTGTTGTGGCACATGACTGTATTCAAGTCTCCAACTATTACTGTAGAACTGTCTATTTCTTCCTTCAATTCTGTTAGTTTTTCTTCATATATTTTAATGGTCTGTCATGAGGTGTGTAAATGTTTATAATTGTTATATCTTCTTGTTGTGTCAAATATAATGTCATCCTTTGTCTCTTATAACCCTTTGATTTAAAGTCTATTTTGTCTGATATTAGTATAGCCACCCCTGCTCTGTTTTCGTTACTAATTTCATGAAATATCTTTTTCCATCTTTTCACTTTCAACCTGTTTGTATCTTTGGATTTAAAATGAGTCTCTCATAGACAGCGTATAGTTGGATGATGTGTTTTTATCCATTCTGGCAATCCCTGTCTTTTGATTGGAAAGTTTAATCCATTTACATTTAAGTAATTACTCATAAGGAGAGATTTACTTCTGTCATTGTGCTGTTGGTTTTCTATATGCTTTATAGCCTTTTTGTCCCTCATTTCCTGCATTACTGTCTTCTTTTATGTTTAGTTGATTTTTTTGAAATGAAATGTTTAAGTTCCTTTCTCATTTCCTTTTGTGTATATTCTATAGCTGTTTTCTTTGTGATTACCATGGGAATAACATTTAAGATTTTAATGTTATAACACTCTAATTTGAATTTATACCAGCTTAACTTCAATAACATACAAGAACTCCGCTTCATTACCGCTCTGTGCCCACCCCTTTCAGTTGTTGATGTCACAAAATTACATATTTATGCATCGTGTGCCCCAAAATGTAAACTAATAATTTTTTAAATGCCTTAGTATCTTAAATTATGTAGAAAACAAGATTTGGAGTTACAAACTAAATTTACAATAATACTCGCTTTTATACTCCTAATTGGTTTTTTCTTAAATCATGTAGAAAACAATAAGTGCAGTTACAAATTGTTACAATATTACTAATTTTTATAATTCCCCATGTATTTACTTTTATTGAGTGCTTTATTTCTCCATATGGCTTCAAGTTACTCTGTAGTGTCCTTTTTTTCACCTTGTAGGATTCCCTGAGCATTTCTTCCAGGGCAGATGTAGTGGTCACATCTTTCTCAGCCTTTGTTTATCTGGGAATGTCTTAATTTCTCCCTCACTCTTGAAGGACAGTTTTGATGGATGTAGGGTTCATGATTGATAGTTTTTTTCTTTTAGCACTTTGAATATATTGGCTCACTATCTTCTGGTCTCCAAAGTTGCTGATGAGAAATCCATTAATAATCTTATTGAGTATCCCTTGTATGTGATGATGCTTCTCTCTTGCTGCTTTCAATATTCTCTCTTGTCTTTGTCTTTTGAAAGTTTGATTATATTGTGTCTTGGTGTTCATCTCTTTGAATTCATCTCACTTGAAGTTCGTTGAGCTTATTGAATGTTTGTATTCATGTCTTTCATCAAATTTGAGACATTTTCAGTCATTATATCTTCATATATTCTTGCTGCCCCTTTCTCTCTCTCTTCCCCTTCTAGGATTCCTACAGTGCATATGTTGGTCCACTTAATGGTGTCCCACAGATCCCTTAAGTTCTGTTCACTTTTCTTCAATCATTTTTCTTTGTGTTCCTCAGCCTCAATAATTTCCATCATCCTGTCTTCAAGTTCACTGATTCTTTCTTCTGTCTACTCAAATCTGCCTTTGAATCCCTCTAGTGAATTTTAGATTTCATTAAAATTTTTCAATACTTTTCAGCTCCAGAATTTCTTTTTGGTTTCTTTTTACATTTTCTGTCTCTTTATTGGTATTTCTCTTTTGTTCACAGATCATTTTCTTGACTTTTCCCACATCTTCCTTTAGTTCTTTGAGCATCTTTAAGACAGTTGTTTTAAAGTCTTTGTCTAGTGGATCTGCCATCAGGTCTTTTTTTTCAGGGACAGTTTCTGTTGATTTTTTTTCCCTTTGAATGGTCTATGTTTCCTGTTTCTTTGTATGCCTTGTGATTTTTTTTGTTGTTGTTAAACATGGACATTTGAATCTAATAATGTGGTAACTCTGGAATCAGATTCTTCCCTTTCCCCAGGGTTTGCTCATTTTATGTTATTGTTTCTTTGTTTGGTTGGTTGGTTGGGTTTTTGCTTGTTGTAGGTTGTCTCTGTTTTGAGGTTCAGCCTGAGGTGTAACCTTAAGGTGTTCTTGGTTTTTTTCTGAGCCTTTCTCTGGGCATGCACAGTCACTTTCTATTTCCCCCCATAGATACAGTTGCTTTTGAATGTCCTTGTCTTTAATATCTGGCTCCCAAGAGGAGAAAAAGCAAAAATTAAGGAGAAGGAAAAATGGCACTGACCCTTTAAATCCCCTGGAAGTCACTTCATTGGAGCAGAACGGTCTTGCAACAATGGGGGCAGTACAACAAGAATGGCTCTTTGTCTGCACCTCTGTGATCAGAAGCAGCCATCAGAGCACAGACCCCTGATATTTGGAGGACAGGGTCCTCTTTGCCCACCTTGGTTCCCGCAAGCTGTGTGCAAGCTGCTCCAGGAACACGCGCACAGCTTCCCACTGCATGGTTGGGGGAAGGGATGGGTAGCTGCTACTATGCTAAGAGCTGAAATTGAAAAATTAACCACTTTTATTGTCCAAGACTTCCCCTGGAAGTTGCAAGCCTTCAATAGACTCCAGAGTTCTAAAATAGTTACATCAGACAGATTCTGCCAGTGCAGTTGTTGTCTGGGTGGGGAGACAGATTCTCACCTCACAGGTGCTTTCTACTCCCCCATCTTGCCAGAATCTCCTTGGTACAATTCTTGCTGTTGATATATTTTTGCATATGTATACACCCATTTAACCTCCACCCAGATCAAGATATAGAATATTTCCAGCACCCGGAAATCTCTTTCTTGTCCCCTCCCGGTCTATACCCCCAGAGATAGCTGTTGATCTGATTCTGTCCCCAGCGATTTTGAGCTTCATGTAAATGGAGCCACACAGTGTGGGCTCTTTGGTTCTGGCTCTTTTTGCTCACATTCTGTCTGTGGGATTCACCAATTTGGTTGAGTGTAACAGAAGTGCATTCTAATAAAAATTGCTATGTAGCACCCCTTGTAAGAATGTGCCATAATTTTTTTACACCCTCTTCCATTGATGGGCACTGTGAATATTTATGTGCATAACCTGTGGTGGATGTGAATGCTCCTTTCTCTTGGTTTTATATCCAGAAGTGGAATTGCTGGGTCACGAGGTGTGCATACATTACACATTACTACACATTGTAGTAGGTACTTCCAAATAACTCTTCAAATTGGTTGTAACATTTTCTGGTCCCATTTGCTACATCCTTACCCACATGGTACTGTCAGTCTTTTCACTTTAGCCACTCTGGTAAGTCTGTAGTTTTATCTTGTGGATTTAATTTGTATTTCTCTGATGAGTATAATATTGAGCACCTTTCATATGTGTGATGGTATTTTGGATATACTCTTTTGTGATTCAGTTTTTCAAAGACTTCTCCCATTTTAAAATTTAGGTTAACTAACTTCTTTATTGATTTGTAGGAGTTCTTTATATCTTCTGTATGTCAATCCTTTATAATATATATTGAAAATATACTTTCTCCCAGTCCAGGGTTTGGCAAACAACGGTCTGTGGGCCAAATCTATTCTGTGGCCTATTTTTGTATGGCCTGCAAGTAGAGAATGGTTGTTACAATTTTTTAAAAACAAATAAACAAAAATAGAGAAGAATATGTAACAGAGACCATATGTGGCCCATAGAGCCTAGAATATTTACTATCTGGCCCAGTTTGTATTTTCGCTTGTCTTTTCACTCTCTTAATAGTAGTGTCTTTTGTTGAACAGAATCTCTTCATTTTAATGAAGTCCAGTGAACGAACCATTTTTTAAATGTTTAAGAATTTTTTTGTGCTAAGAACTCTTTTTCTGCCCTCTAGTAAAGATATTCCCCTGTGTTTTCTTCTATAAACTGTATTGTTTTAAGCCTGTCATCCATTTCAAGTTAATTTTTCTATGTGGTATGAAGTACAGTTAATATTTTTTCCTCAAATGGATTTCCATTTATTTCAGCATCATTTATTAAAAGTGCCATTGTTTCCCCACTGAATTACAGTAGTGTCTTTGTCATAAATCAGGTCACTGTATATGTGTAGATATTTTTCTGGACTCTACTCTGTTTCATTCGTTTATTTGACTAGCCTTATGCTAATACTTCGCTGGCTTAGTTATGGTAGCTTTATAGAATGTCTTGATATCCTATAGTATAAATTCTCCATCTTTGTTCTTCTTCCATATAGTATTAGCTATTCTAGGTTCTTTTCATTTCCATGTAAAATTGTGTGATATACTTAAAAAAGAAACCTTACTGGGATTTTGATTGTATTTTCAATGACAAAGGACTCATATGTAGACTCTATAGAGAATTCCTATCTATAAGAAAAAGCCAGTTAACACAATTTTTAAATGAGCTAAATATTTGAAATAAATCTAATGAAAGATGTGCAAACCTCTACCCATGATGCCACAAGGCCAGCACAATCAACCTAGCTGAGCCCTACCTAAATTGCCAATCATGCCAAAATGTGAAGAAACAAAACAGTGGTTGTTTGGGTGTGGTTTGTTATGAGGCAGTAGGTAACTGATGCAACCTGGCCCCGGCTTCCTCTCATGAATGGAGCACTTTCAGTCCCTGTTTCACAGCATGACCGGAGCTCCAGGGTGGCTGCTGGCCCCAACGCCCAGCTGGACTTTGGCCTCAGCTCTGCCGCTGCTTTGTAGTTCTCATCTATTTCTGCTCCAAAGAGATGTTTATGTTTTGTGGGTTTTTTCTCAAACTGTCTTTTTGTTTTTGTCTGTTTATACTTGTCCATTGCTGCTGTGTGCTTAAACACAAGGAATGCATTAATGCATGAATTAATTGTACCATTTTAACTGGAAGCTCATGTTCTCTCTTAATTCTTTGAGATCAAACAATTTGTTACTAAATTTTTTGTTTCCTAAGGTATGACTTATCCTGAAGGGATCCATTATCTGTCTTTTAATGCTTTGTTCTTTTGTTTTTCTCTTTATCATTTGTTTCTTTGACTACAGAGTTTTGGCATACTTTAAGTGAGGAAATTGTTTCTAGGGGTTTTTTTTTTGCCTAGATACTATTTTTTTGTATTATACTTGTCCCACTCCTAATTTCTCTGGACCCTATTTGTAAACTTCTTTCAGAATTTCAGCCTAAAAGTGGTTCTCGTCTGATAAAGAGTAGAATGCAGATGATATTTCACCAGAGTTGGTTGGTTTAAACTCTGATCTCTCTTTTCTTTTATAATTTTTTTTAAGTACTGGCCTTCTTTTACTTTTCTTCTCTGACCAAAATTGGGGGTGGGGTGGGGAGGGTGGGAAGAGGTTTATTAGTTCAGCATGTCCTAGTGCTCTGCTCAGCACTGTTTTTATCAGCTGTTTCATAAGGTATGTTTTATTTTTTTCACCTGGACCATCTATGCCCTTGTGAAAGGAAAAAGAGAAACTTTAACTACATAGGGGTCAGGAAGGCCTGGAGGGGGCGCCCTTACACCCTATCATACGTGGTCAGTTACTCCAAATAGGAAGAGAAGTATGCTTGCATCTCAGACAGGAAGGTGTTTACTATTTTACTGCTGATCAGGAGGAAGGAAGATTTCTCTCCCCACCTGGCAACAGCCCAGCTAATGAGAAACCGTTGCCACTCTGAACTGTTACGTTCCCCCAGTGGACTTTCATTTAGAACAGCCCCTTCCTACTCCACCTTTTCTCCATAAAAGCATCTCCTCTCCTTTGTTCTCCAGGTTTGCTTGTGGTTTGCCATAGCTTGCACATCTGGAACTGCAACTCTTTTGGCTATTCCCGTATAAACGTGTTTGCTGCTTTTCTTTTTAAGTTGACACTCACCACCTCTCATCCTGGGCTGTGTCCCAGTTTGGGTTGGTGTAGTTGTTCAGAATGTTGTCACTTGTTTCTCCTGTAGCTGCTCTCTCTGGAGGGAAGGCTCTCACATGGTCGTCACTATGGTCACCATGCAGTTTGGTCCTGACTCTTCTGCCTTGGAATACTTTAGATGTTTGGAAGTTTATGGTTTGATGCTGGGTCCTTTTTCTAGTCGTAATATTGCTGGAGAATTCATTCTTTCCTTCCTTCATTTCGGTGTATTATTTACTATCTTTGCTTCTTTCAGCTTGCTTCCTTAGGTTTGGAGGATAGTGATTCTATGAGCCTGAGTATTTCACCAGGAGTCAAAATATGTATTTTTTTAATGTCTATTTTGGTAAATTGTAGATTATTTTTTATTCTTATAAGAGCTTTTGTTGGAAATTGTTTGATGAACAAATTAAATAATCTTAAATTGTGAAAACTATTAATGAGATAAATTGTGTTTATCACATTCACAGTCTCGTCTCAAGGAATTGGAGCAAGAAGCCCATTTTGTTGCAGGAGAACAGTTTCTTATAACAAGTAATAATCAGCTTCGAGAGGTAAAGCTAAATTTTGTTCTTTTATAAAATATTCTTCTTATTCAGGAGTTAAAGGGAGATTTATTCTAAATTTATAAATATTATTTTTTGTTGATTATCTGAAAACTATTTAAGTTGTCGATGTTCTCTCACATTAAGATTCATTACTGCAAAGCCTTTAAATCCAAGAAAAGTACTAAATCAGAATTTAAGCATTTTGTAATGTGTAATTGTGTATGTCTTCTGTGGCTGGTTGCTTTAACTCTGTTATAGTGATGTTCAATTTCTCTCAAATCTAAGACTCTCTCATCACACATAATTGCTTTTGTTGAAGATCCTCTTTGGCAAGCTAAAGCTGCATCTGCTGAGTCCAAGGGAGACTCTTCCCAAAACGGGGCTGCAGGGACACCTATCCACGTCAGAAGCCATGGTAAGGTTTGAAAATCATCCTCTTTTTTTGAAATGATAATGTAACTGCACCACATCTGAGTCAGCTCTCAGACTGGCCTGGTTTCCAGCAGTGGGACATGCCTTCAGCGACCGCCATGGAGCAGTTCAATTTGATCATTTCCTCCTTATGGCAGAAGAGGTGCTCCCACCCCAAGGTTGCCCTCCTCCTTATGAACCAAGGAGAAAGAGACAGACAGTATAGTTTTCCAGAAGCAATCAATTGGCTTGATTTCCTGCAAAGGACAATTTGGTGGAATTTTGTTCTGAAATCCAGATTCTTGACAATCCAGTCATAACCTCTTTGTTTCATGCCCCTGCAAGAGACTGAAAATGGGAAAGGTTGTCAGCCTTCTCCTTTGCCCAAATTTGTTTTAGAAAATTGTAGCTGCTCTTCTCTTGAGAAGAATACATTTTTCTGTGTGTGTGAGAAAGATTAGCTCTGAGCTAACATCTGTTGCCAATCCTCCTCGTTTTTTCTTTGCTGAGGAAGATTAGCCCTGAGCTAACATCTGTGCCCATGTTGCTCTATTTTTTTTTTTACACATGTGGGATGCCGCCACGCATGGCTTGATGAGTGGTGCATAGGTCCACGCCTAGGATTCAAACCTGCAAACCCCAGCCCACCAAAGCAGAGTGCACGAACTTAACCACTATGCCACCAGGCCAGCCCCCGAGGAATACATTTTTTAAAAGACAGGGAGCAGGGGCTGGCCCAGTGGCACAAGCGGTTAAGTGTGCGTGCTCTGCTTCTGCGGCCCAAGGGTTCGCAGGTTAGGATCCCGGGTGCGCACCGATGCACCGCTTGTCAAGCCATGGTGTGGCAGTATCCCATATAAAGTAGAGCAAGATGGGCACAGATATTAGCCCAGGGCCAATCTTACTCAGCAAAAAGAGGAGGATTGGCATCAGATGTTAGCTCAGGGCTGATCTTCCTCACAAATAAATAAATAAATAAAAAAGCCAGGGAGTAGCGAGATTCTACTTTATTAGAGTTGCAGAGTATAAATAGATATTTAGAAGCCAATAAGTAATATTACTGAAAGCATGCAGAGTGCAGGTGAGTAATAAGTGGATTCATGTTATTATGGTGAGAACCAGGCTAAAATTTGTACGTTCTGTTCCTGTTCAGCATTTGATTTTGCAACAGAGGAAAATTTCCTTCTAGACTCCTTCTCTATGCATATTGCCCCTCTAGCACTACACTTTCTGCTTGTCTCAGCCCTCGAGGAGCCCCTCGCTTATTGACTGTCCCCACACCTGGCCCTCAGGAGGCTCAGATGGCAGTTATCTAGTGAATCACGGGCTCCTGTGGAGTGAAGTTCCACTGAAGGGACTTGAATCCACCTTCTTCCCAAGTCTTCCCTATCTTAGTAAGTGGCCTGTCCTCCTGTGTCCTTGGGAGCCAGCAGTGGGTGGAGCAAGGGCAGTGGGGTCAGCCACCATGCCTACCTGCACAGCTTGGGCCATGTTACTTGACTGCTCTGTGCCTCAGTTTCCTGATCTGTAAAAGAATGATAAAAAATAGTACTTTCCCTACTGGAATCTTGTGAGGATTCAACATGTGTGTGTGTGTGTTTGTGTGTGGAGAGAGAGAGAGTGTGTGTGTGTGTGTGTGTGTGTGTGTGTGTGTGTAAAACAGTATTTAGGACCATGCCTGACATATGAGCTCTCAAAAACCAATAAGAATTGGCTATTATTATTAGCTACTTCATCCAGAAACCTACAAGATTTTCTTTCAGACTCACCCCACAGCAAGTCTTAGGATCTCTACCTCCAAAAATATGTCTTGAGTTTGTCTGCTTCCCTCCATCACTGTCACCCATTAGTCTTCTCCCACTTAGATTCCTTAAAGCCTCCTAAGCAGTCTCTCTGCTTCTACTCTTAACCCTTGCTGGTTATTCATCACATCCAGGCAGAAGGATCTTTTAAAACATGAGAAAAGTCATGTTACTACCCTGACCTAAACTTCCAATGGCTTCCTATGACACTCAGAATAAAACCCAAGCTCTGGAGTGTGTCCTCCCTGGCCCGTGGGTCTGCCCTGCCCCTTCTCTGGCCTCATGTCACTTCTCTCCTCCTTACTCCCTGCACCCCACTGAGCACACTGTCTACCCCATGAGTTTCTGCACAGGCTCTTTCCTCTGTCTGGAGACTCTTCCCACAGATTTTGCATGGCTGGCTTCTGATTGTCAGCTTAAGTATTGCTTTCAGAAAGACTTCCTCTGGTCACACAGATGACAGCAAGGCCCCCGGTCACTACCTATTTCTTCACCTTGATTTGTTTTCTCCATACAACTCACCATTACCTAAAGTTATCTCACTTGTTTGCTTATTCCACTAGGATGTAGGTTACACAGATCTAAGACCTCATCTGACTTGTTCACTGCATCCACAGAACCAAATGGCCTAGAGCTAGCACGTGGCGGGGCTGAACTAAATGTCTCTTGTTTGTTCACGGAGTACTGGGACAGCAGGAAGCAGGACCCATCTTGCTGGAGAGACTCCAGCATGGATTTCAGCACCCGTATGACAGATGTGGGCAGTATGTCCTAAAGTTCCAGCAATGGCAGTACCTGGGAAAACTGCACCTGAGCTGGGGGTCTTGGGCTGATTTATTCTGTGTCCTGGCACCAGCTGGCAGTGTTGCCCTTCGCTTTGTTGGCTCCTTCGTGCTTGCAGACAACCAACAACATAAGAAAGGGAATGTAATCTCTTTTGGTGTTGATGTGCTTTCTTGTAGACAGAATTAAGACAGTGACCTTAATTTTTTTCACAAAGACATGGTCGACATAAATCATATTAGCCTTATTCTCTTATTTAGCTAAACAAGTCATACTATTTTGTGCACTTAAAAAAGATTAACTTTTATTAGGCAACACATGTGCATGGTTCTAAATTCAAAATTAAGACTCCTTCTCTCTACTTCCCTTCACCTTCCCTGTTCTCCTCCCCGTGGGGAGGGATTTAGACTTTAGGTAAAACAAGTGGCCTGGAATGGTTCAAAAGGGCATGGCTGTGATCTTAGATATGGTTTTATTAGACTTTATTTTTCAGAGTAGTTTTAGGTTCATAGCAAAATTGAACAGAAGGTACAGAGAAGTCTCATATATCCCCTATCCCCCCCCCCCCCACACAGCCTCCCTCACTATCAACATCCCCCACAAAAGTTGTACATTTGTTACAGTCAGTGAACCTGCATGACACATCATCACCCAAAGTCCATAGTTTACATTAGGCTTCACCCTTGGTGTTGTACATTCTCTGAGTTCTAACAAATGTGTAATGACATGTATCCACCATTATAGTATCGTACAGAGTAGTTTCACTCCCTAAAAATTCTCTGTGTTTTGCCTATTCATCCCTCCCTACCCCCAAGACCTGGTACCCATTGATCTTTTTACTGTCTCCGTAGTTTTGCCTTTTCCAGAATGCCATATAGTTGGAATCATACAGCATGTAGCCTTTTCAGATTTGAGTCTTTCACCTAGCAGTAATGCATTTAAGGTTCCTCCATGTCTTTTTGTGGCTTGATAGCTCACTTATTTTTAGTACTGAACAATATTCCATTATCTGGATAGTCCACAGTTTATTAATCCATATATCGACTGAGGGACACCTCATTGCTTCCAAGTTTTGGCAATTATGAATGAACCTGCTATAAAAATCTGTGTGCAGGTTTTTTTGTAGACATAAGTTTTCAGTTCCCTTGGGTAAATACCAAAGAGCATGATTGCTGGATCGTATGCCAAGAGAATGTTTAGTTTTGTAAGAAACCACCAAACTGTCTTCCAATGTGACTGTACCATTTTGCATTTCCAACAGCAATGAATAAAAGTTCCTGGTGCTCTACATCCTCATCAGCATGTGGTGTCAGTGTTTGGATTCTGGCCATTCTAACAAGTGTTAGCTTTGTTTTAAAAAGACCACTCCTGTAGCTGGTTGGAGAATGGAGAAGTCTCATTAATAGGCTGTCACTGTAATGTGGGGGCTGATGTGTCAGTAGTCCAAGTGATAACAGTGAAGATGGAGCAAAGCAGACATATTTTCAGAACATTTTTATAACAGAAAGGAACTTCTGTGACTGTGAGTTCATGTGAGTGTGAACAGAAGTCAGGAAAGCAGGGTAATTCTTGGTTTTCTTAGTTGTGCACCTGAGAGATGGCTACTTCTCAGGGAAAACGGAGAGGAATGGTGTATTGGGGGGGGGAGGTCAAGCTTTCAATCTTGGACATGTTAGGACAGAAGTGTTCACAAGACATTGAGACAGATGTCACACAAGCAGTTGGGTCTGTGAGAAGTCTTGTGCTAGAGATACACACTTGGAAGTGGTCAGCTAATTTTTATTAAAGTCACCCCGGGATGGTGGTCCTCTACCCTGGCAGGAGCTTTGGAAAAATACCTATGCCCAAGCTCATGACTGATCCACAGAACCAGAGCCTGATTCTAATAAGCAGCCAACATTGATAACTACAGAACTGAACTCTGAGAAACTGACACTTAGAAGTCAGAGAGGAGGCGCCAACGAGAGACTATGGAGTGGCCACAGAAAGAAAGGAGATGAGAAGAATGTAGTGTCAGGAGCCAACACAGGGACTGTTTGATAAAGCTTGTGGAATGGCAGGCAGGTATGGCACTGTGCCTCTAATCATTAACCAACACTGGTAGAGCTTTATCCAAAGTTTTATGAAATCAAACACTCAATTCTTTTCAAGTATTCTCAGACGGCTTGAGTCAAGATATACAGGGAGACTGTGGTTAGAAAGTTATTTTGTGAGTACGGTATCAGGATGCGGAGAGCTAGTTGATCTTAAGCAGTTTCTTGGCTAGGTATTTTCATGCACTTTCATCCCCTTAGGGATAGCTTTACTAAGAAAACTGCAATTCTGGATTATACTGAGGCAGTATTCCTCCCCCTGGGCAGTGCCTGCTCCAAGAACACCAATGCTGGCTTTCCTGTTTATGTTTTCATGGCTGGCCAAGACTCTTGTATTCTCATTCTTTATTCAAATAGAGAGTGATACAATTCTGTGGTTTATACTATTACATTACAATTATATCAGTCCTCCCTTAATTTGAGTTATAGATTCAAAACAATTCTAATTAAAACCCTAGCAGGAGTTTTTTGTAGAAATTTGCAAGCTGATTCCCAAATTTATATGGAAATGCAAAAAAGTAAGAAGAGCCAGTACAATCTTGGGAAGCGCTATTGGAGGACTTAGTCTATTGGATATCAAGAGTAATCGTAAAGCATAGGGATTACTAGGAATTAGTTAAGCAGTACAATATAGTGTCAATTCAAGGATAAACAAATAGGCCAGTGGACCCAGGATAGAGAATCCACAAACAGACCTCCATATGTGTGTATAAAGTGCATGATCTCTGAGAGGAGTGGCACTGCAAAGCAGTGAGTAAGGAGGCCTTGTAACATAAATGATAAGGGGCCAGTGCATCTTGACCTCTATTTTACACCATACACAAAAATAAATTCCAGAGGAGTGACGTCAGCATCATGGCGGAGCAAGTTGTTCCCTTTGTCTCTCCCCTCTAAGTTACAACTAAATGGACATTCATTAACCAACAGAGGATCCCCTGCACGGTAAAACAGGACATCTGAGAGATCCACATAGCCATACATCTGAAGGTGGGTGGACTGGATCCCTGGGAGGCAGTGGAACTTCGTGAGTGCCCCCCTCCCCCTTTCCGGTGGCAGTGAGCCAGGTCTTGGATCTTCACACAGCAGCTGGTCTGACTGTAAGAGGAGGTTGGGGCAGCCCAGCCCAGGCGAACACTTTCAGAGTTGTAGCCCTGCCTGCAGAGTGCCCTCTGTGCCACGGTGGTCCCACTGGTGGGAACGCTCCTCACCAAGTGGCGGTGGCTCAGCCCCTGCGAAGGCACCTGCACACTGAGAGCAGTGCGGGTGAGAAGTCGCCCCACCCGCTCAGAAGGTGCCCCACCCATGGAGCACAGCAGCCCATGGGACCCACTGAGTGGCGGCTCAACCCTCATGAAGGCAAGCCCTCCCACCTAATGCAGCAGCTCAGCTGGTCCCATGCTGAGCACAGTGGCCCTGCCTGCTTGATCCACCTGCCCAGTGCAGAGGCCCTGCCCATATGAGTGCAACCTGTAGAGTAGCTGTGGCCAGCCCATGCAAACACAGAGCAGCCCTACCCACACAAGTTCTAGCAGATGAGGTAGGATCAGAAAACAGCTCCTGCTCCTCCCCAGTGGTGGCAGGTGGAATCTGCCTGATACTACCACAAATATGCTGGCAAAGGATCAATTCATCAAAAACTATAAAGAACTACAGTAACACTTCAGAGCAGAAGAAAATGACAAGTCTCCAGAAACCAATCCTGAAGTCACAGAAATTTACAATCTAAATGACAGACAATTCAACATAGTTGTCATAAATAAACTCAGTGAGTTACAAGAAAACTCAGAAAGACAGTTCAGTGAACTCAGGAATAAAATTAATGAGCAGAAAGAATACTTCACCAAAGAGATTGAAACTCTAAAAAAAAAACCAAACAAATTCTGGATAGGAAGAACACAATGAGATAAAAAATAATCTAGAATCCTTAAAAAATAGAGCTGACGTTATGGAGGAAAGAATTAGTGACTTAGAAGATAGAAATATAGACATGCTTCAGGTAGAGGAGGAGAGAGAACTAAGATTTTTGGAAAATGAAGAAGTTCTTTGAGAAATATCCAACTCAATTAGGAAATGCAATACAAAGATTATAGGTATTCCAGATGGAGAAGTGAGGGAGAAAGGAGCAGAGAGTTTGTTCAAAGAAATAATAACTGAGAACTACCCAAACTTGGGGAAGGAACTGAACTCACAAGTACATGAAGTCAATAGAACTTACATCAATGCAAAAAGACCTTCTCCAAGGCATATAATATTAAAACTGGGAAAAGTCAATGACGAAGAAAAAATATTAAGGGCAGCAAGGCAGAAGAAAATAACCTACAGAGGAACCCCTATCAGGCTTTCAGCGGATTTTTTGTCAGAAACTTTACAGGCTAGGAAAGAATGTAATGATATATTCAAAATACTGAAAGACAAAAACTTTCAGCCAAGATTACTCTATCCAGCGAAACTATCCTTCAGATATGATGGAGAAATTAAAGCTTTCCCAGGTAAACAAAAGCTGAGGGAGTTCATTGCCACTAGACCTCCCCTTCAAGAAATGATGAAGGAAGCCCTCTTATCTGTAACAAAAAGGCAAAGGTTTACAAAGCTTTAAGCAAGGGGATAAATAAACAAAATCAGAAAATTGCAGTTCTCTATCAGAACAGGTTAGCAAAAACTTAATTATAAGGTAAAAGATAAAGGGAAGGAAAGCATCCAAAATAATTCTAGGCCCTTCAATTTAGTCACAAACTCACAAGACAAAAAAATAATAATAATTTGTGACAATAATAACTCAGAAGGGGAAGAGGAAAGGGATGGAACCTGCTTAGGCTAATGGAGGTAAAAGGCTATCAGAAAATGGACTGTCTCATCTATGAGATCTCTTATACAAACCTCATGGTAACTACTAGACAGAAAATCAAAGCAGAGCCACAAATCATAAATAAAGAGAAACCATGAAGAAAACCACCAAACTGAAATGGCAGTCAGAAATACAAGAGAAAAGAAACAATAAAAATATAGAACACCTGGAAAACAAGAGATAAAATGGCAGTATTAAGCCCTCATATATCAATAATCACTCTAGATGTAAATGGATTAAATTCTCCAATCACAAGACACAGAGTGGCTGGATGGATTAAAAAACAAGATGCAACAATATGCTGCCTCCAGGAAACACATCTCAGCTCTAAAGACAAACATAGGCTCAGAGTGAAGGGTTGAAAGTTGATACTCTGAGCAAATGGCAGCGAAAGAAAGCAGGTGTTGCCATACTTATATCAGACAAAGCAGACTTCAAGATAAAAAAGACAATGAGAGACAAAGAGGGGCAGTATATAATGATAAAAGAGACATTCCACCAAGACGAAATAACACTTATGACTATATATGCACCTAACACGGGAGCACCAAAGTGTATAAAGCAACTACTAACAGACCTAAAGGGAGAAAGTAACAGCAACACAATAATGGTAGGGGACCTCAGCACCCCACCTACATCAATGGATAGGTCATCCAGACAGAAAGTCAACAAGGAAACAGTGGCCTTAAATGAAACACTAGGCCTGATGGACTTAATAGATATATAGAAACCATCCAAAACCAGCAGAATACACATTCTTCTCAAGTGCACATGGAACATTCTCAGAGATAGACCATATATTGGGAAACAGGGCAAGCTTCAATAAATTGAAGGAGATTGAAATCATATCAAGCATCTTTTCCAACCACAATGCTATGAAACTAGAAATCAACTATAAGCAAAAAGCTGGGAAAGGCACAAATATGTGGAAATGAAACACCATGCTACTTAACAACCACTGGATCAATGAAGAAATCAAAGGGGAAATTAACAAATACCTGGAGACAAAAGAAAATGAAAACACAACATACCTTCTCTTATGGGATGCAGCAAAAGTGGTGCTAAGAGGGAAATTTATAGCAATGAAGGTCTGCCTCAATAAATAAGAAAAATCTCAAATAAATAATCTTAAACTATACCTAGAACTAGAAAAAGAACAAACAAAGCCCAAGGTCAGCAGAGGGAGGGAAATAATAAAAATTAGAGGAGAAATAAATGAAATAGAGACTAAAAAAACAATAGAAGGATCAATGAAACTAAGAGCTGCTTCTTTGAGAAGATAAAATTGACAAACCCTTAACCAGACTCACTAAGAAAAGAAGAGAACAGGCACAAATAAATAAAATTAGAAATGAAAGAGGAGAAATCACAACAGATACCACAGAAATACAAAGGATTATAAGAGAATACTGTGAAAAACTATATGCCAACTAATTGGATAACCTAGAAGAAATGGATAAATTCTTAGACTCATACAACCTCCCAAAACTGAATCAAGAAGAAACAGAGAATCTGAGTAGACCAATCACAAGTAAAGAGATGGAAACAGCAATCAAAACCCTCCCAAAAGGGCCGGCCCTATGGCTTAGCGGTTAAACGCGCGCGCTTCGCTACTGGTGGCCCAGGTTCGGATCCCGGGCGCGCACCGAGGCACTGCTTGTCTGGCCATGCTGAGGCCGCATCCCACATACAGCAACTAGAAGGATGTGCAACTATGACATACAACTATCTACTGGGGCTTTGGGGATAAGAAAAAAAAAAAGGAAGAGGATTGGCAATAGATGTTAGCTCAGAGCTGGTCTTCTTCAGCAAAAAGAGGAGGATTAGCATGGATGTTAGCTCAGGGCTGATCTTCCTCACAAATAAATAAATAAATAAATAAATGAAAAGATTAAAAAAAAAAAAAAGCCTCCCAAAAAACAAAAGTCCAGCATCAGAAGGCTTCTCTGGAGAATTCTACCAAACATTCAAAGAAGAGTTAATACCTATCCTTCTCAAACTATCCCGAAAAACTGAAGAAGACGAAACATATCCTAACTCATTCTATGAGGCCAGCATTACCCTGATACCAAAGCCAGACAAAGACAATACGAAGAAGGAAAGTTACAGGCCGATATCGCTGATGAACATAGATGCAAAAATCCCCAACAACATATTGGCAAACCAAATACAGCAGTACATTAAAAAGATCATACACCATGATCAAGTGGGATTTGTACTAGGAATCCAGGGATAGTTCAACACCCACAAATCAATCAATGTGATACACCACATTAACAAAATTAGGAATAAAAAATCACATGATCATCTCAATAGAGGCAAAGAAAGCATTTGAAAGATCCAACATCCATTTATGATAAAAACCTTAAATAACATGGGCATAGAAGGAAAGTATCTCAACATAATAAAGGCCGTATATGACAAACTGACAGCCATCATCATACTTAATGGTGAAAAACTAAAAGCCATCCCTCTGAGAACAGGAACAAGACAAGGGTGCCCACTCGCTACTCTATTCAACATAGTACTGGAGATTTTGGCCAGAGCAATTAGGCAAGATAAAGAAATAAAAGGTATCCACATCGGAAAGGAAGAAGTAAAACTCATTGTTTGCGGATGACATGATTCTTTATGTAGAAAACCCCAAAGAATCCACCAGAAAACTATTAGACACAATCAACATCTACAGCAAAGTTGCAGGGTACAAAATCAACCTACAAAAATCAGTTGCATTTCTATAACGAACTAGCAAAAAGAGAAGTCAAGAATACAATCCCATTTACATTCGCAACAAAAAGAATAAAATTCTAGGAATGAATTTAACCAAGGAGGTGAAAAACCTGTATACTGAAAACTATAACACATTATTGAAAGAAGTCAAAGAAGACATAAAGAAATGGAAAGATATTTGACACTCATGGATTGGAAGAATAAACATAGTTAAAATGTCCATGTTACCTAAAGCAGTTTACAGATTAAATGCAATCCCAATCAGAATTCCAATGACATTCTTCATGGAAATAGAACAAAGAATCCTAAAATTTATATTGAACAACAAAAGACTCCGTATAGCCAAAGCAATCCTGAGAAAAAACAACAAAGCTGGAGACATCACAATCCCCAACTTCAAAATGTACTACAAAGCTATAGTAATCAAAGCAGCATGGTACTGGCACAAAAACAGACACACAGATCAATGGAATAGAATCAAAAGCCCAGAAATAAAACCACACATCTATGGATAGCTAGTCTTCGACAAAGTTGCCAAGAACATACAATGGAGAAAGGAAAGTCTCTTCAATAAATGATGTTGGGAAAACTGGACAGCCACATTCAAATGAATGAAAGTAGACCATTATCTTATACCATACACAAAAATTAGCTCAAAATGGATTAAAGACTTGAAGGTAAGACCTGAAACCATAAAACTCCTAGAAGAAAATATAGGCAATACACTCTTTGACATCAGTCTTAGCAGCATCTTTTCAAATACCATATCTACTCAGGCAAGGGAAACAAAAGAAAAAATAACCAAATGGGACTACGTCAGACTAAAAAGCTTCTGCAAGGCAAAGGAAACCATCAACAAAACAAAAAGACAACCCACCAACTGGGAGAGAATATTTGCAAATCATATATCTGACAAGGGATTAACTTCCAAAATATATAAGCAACTGATACAACTCAACAACAAAGAAACAACCTGATCAAAAAATGGGCAGAGGATATGAACAGACATTTTTCGAAAGAAGATATACAGATGGCCAACAGGCACAGGAAAAGATGTTCAACATCACTAATTATTAGGGAAATGCAAATCAACACTACAATGAGATATCACCTTACACCTGTTAGAATGGCTATAATTACCAAGACAAAAAATAACAAATGTTAGAGAGGATGTGGAGAAAAGGTAACCCTCATTCACTGCTGGTGGGAATGCAAACTGGTGCAGCCACTATGGAAAATAGTATGGAGATTTCTCAAAAAATTAAAAATAGAAATACCATACGATCCAGCTATCCCTCTACTGGGTGTTTATCCAAAGAACATGAAATCAACAATACCAAGAGATTTATGCACTCCTATGTTTATTGCAGCATTATTCACAATAGCCAAGATGTGGAAGCAACCCAAGTGCCCATCAACTGATGAATGGGTAAAGAAGATGTGGTATACATACCACATATATATACAATGGAATACTACTCAACCATAAAAAAGACAAAGTTGTCCCATTTGCAACAACATGGGTGGACCTTGAGGGTATTAAGTGAAATAAAACAGACAGAGAAAGACAAATACCATATGATTTCATTCATGTGTGGAAGATAAACAAACACAGGGATAGAGAGAACAGATTAGTGGTTACCAGAGAGGAAGAGGGTGAAGGGGTGGTGAAAGGGGTAAAAGGGCACATATGTATGGTGACAGATAAAAACTAGACTATGGGTGGTGAGCATGATGTAGTCTACACAGAAACTGATGTATAATAATGTACACCTGAAATTACATGTTATAAACCCAAATAAATAAATAAATTCCAAGTGAATTGTATATCTAAATATAAAAAGTAAAACAATAAAGATTGTAGAAAATAGCATCAGAGAATATCTTCAAGACCTTGAGGTTGGTAAACATTCTTAAACAGGACACAAAATGCCTCAACCATAAAGGAAAAGATTGATAAATTGGATAACAGTAAAATTAAGAATCTCTGTTTATGAAAAGACACCATTAAACAAGTAAAAAAGTAAGCCACAGAGGGATGGAAGGTATTTCCAGTAAACATAACTAACTAAAGAAAACCCTGTCCAGAATAATGAATTCCTACAAATCAAGAAGAAAAAGACATGCAGACCAATTTTTTAAATGGGCAGTAGACACGAACAGGGGTTTAATGAAAGAAGATATACAATTAGTCAATAAATATATGAATACTGTCTGACTTTATTAGTCATTGGGGGAATACACTTATCACTTTACATTTACCAGAATGGCTAAAATTAAACCTAGGATAACATGCACTGGCAGAGATGTGGAGCAACTGCAACTTGCGTGTGTTGCTGATGGGGGTATAAACTGGTGTGTTTACTTTGAAGAACTGGCTGTTATTATCTCTGCTACAGTTGACCCAGAAATTTCACTCCTCTTTATGTATGTATTCAACAGAACTGTGGACAAATGTTAACCAAAATCTACATACCAGGTTGTTCACAGCTGCACTATTCATAATAGCCCTAAAGTGGAAACAACACACATACCCATCAAGGGTGGAATGGATAAATAATTGTCCTATATTCAAACAATAGAATACAGCAGTACAAGTAAATGAAATATTGCTTCATACAACAACGTGGATGAGCCTAAAAACCATAATGTTGAACAAAAAACCCACAGACAAAGAATACCTATCCTATCTCATTGATACGAAGTTCAAAAACTAGGACAAGTGGCCTTGATGATAGAGGTCAGAGTGGTGGTTACCTCTGGAGGGGGGGCAGGGACCTGCTGGGGAACCCGGAATGTTCCATCTGGGCGGCAGTACCCAATTGTGTTCCCTTTGTGATAATTTAACAAACCGTGTTCTTATGATCTTCTACTGTTGTATATGTATGTTATATTTTGACTTTTTAAAATCAATTTAAAAACCCATAATCATATTCCAGTGTTCCCTCCCTAACATTATGCCCAGATAACTGTGATTCAGATATCGGGTGTTCCTAAACTATTGAGTTACACCTGTAGGCATTTTCTTAGTTTATTCTCCTACGTGGTATTTTACATGCCCTGGATTTAGATTTCACTAATTTAAATCTCAAGAGGAATCTTATTTCCAAGCTCGTGTGAAGTGCCTTTAGCTTCCATGTGGACAACAATGATTTTGTAAGGGATTAAGATTAAGACACTTGATAAATTGAGTTTATTGTGAATCTTCATTTTGGAAAATATGCTAGGTATAGACCATTTATTATTAGGACTTTCTCCAGCTGAAAATAGTGTTTGAAATGTTAAAATTAAATGAAGGAATTATATTGGTGATATTTATTCTCATTTTTTAGTTAAATGCTCTACAAGACCTTCATCCATTACCCAAGATAATTTTGGAATACAGGCAGGTAAGTTAATTTTTTTTTTCTGTAAGAAAGTTGGTGAGGAAGGAGAATCATATGTTACCATCTCTCTTCATAGAAGTCCATAATCACTGAAGTAGCCCTGACAGTGTTCTAAAGGGAATTTAGTTTGTTCAAGTTGGCCTTGTAGTAGCACTGCTTGCTTGTACCCTGACATCATTTTACTCAAGTCTGCAGTCAGCCCTGCTCGGCATTGTGAGTCAAAGGGCTCATAAATGGAAGCGGACTAATGAAAATATGGAAGAAAATATTTGGTGTGTCGTTATTGTGAGACTTCAATGTGAGTTAGACCTGCATCAGTACCAAGTTTAGAAGCCTCTCACAAGAGCCTCCTCCCTTTCCCCATTTCTAGGCCTGGCGAAATTACTCTGCAGCAGTGTTTTATCATCTCACATTAACGTTTACTGATTTATTGACATGCCTGCCTTCCTCTTCTAGCTCCTCATGTTTTCTCTGTTCATATACCTGACATTTGTTCTCTGTTGGTCGTGAACCACATTTACACGTTTTGCCATTGCTCACACCATTGGTCTGTTATTTACTGACCCTATGGCCTGCTGTCTTTGTCGGGGCTTGACAGCTGTTAGAGAGCCTAATGGTAGCAAATGGCCCTTTCTCCTTGAAGTAATGAAAGGATTGAAAGAGAACTGAAAGGGGCACCAGAGAGAACACTGGATGATGGGTATTTGGGAACTCTCCATTTATCTTTGCTACTTTTTGTGTAAAAAGTATTATTACAGAATAAAAAATTTATTTAAATGGGAGTAGGGTGACATCTTTCTCTGTAGATTATTGTTATTTAATTCTGGGTACCACATAAGGCCATTTCAGGCCCTCCTGGAGTCATCTGAGGTGACATCAGTGGCACATGCCCAGCACTCTCTGAAACAGATGCTTTTTCCTATTTAAACACTTAAAGAAAATGATGATTTTTCTCTTTGTAATCTAGGTTCACAAGATCAAGTCAACCTTTGTAGATGGATTACTCGCTTGCATGAAAAAGGTAACTGAACCAAAAAAAGATATTGTGACTAGGAATATGGTTTATACATGAGTTTAGATACATGTAGAATTTCTTTAAATTTTAGGCAGTGATGAAAAATTCTGATATTCTTGAGATTATGAACCATGATTTTGTTATTATTCAGGTCTCTTTATAGCATAAGTTGACATTATCCCTTAAAACCTTATATCTGTGTGGAAGCTCTGTGGCTGACCATGTGCTTTCACATCTATTATTGCATCTCTTCTCTCTAGTCATTTGAGGGTGATGTTGTTTTAGTTCACACATGGAGAGCCTGCAGTCAGAGATGTTCTGTGACTTGTCTGAGTCCACACAGCAAATGACAGCCCCTGTCTGGGATGCACAGCCCCACCTTGAGTGCATGCGGAGCCCCCCCATGACGCATTGGCCCCCTTCTCCCCATGCACAAGATTTTTAAGTGACATAAAGACCCACATGTCCTATTGCAGTTTCTGCGTGGGTTAGGGGAAAATCTCCTTCACCCACCCTGATCACACGTCAGGAGTTTCCTAACACCCAGGGACATTTTGGGGTTTGGGAGTTTAGGGCCAGTGGCTTGTGGACATCTGGAGGAGAGCAGTGAGTTTTGTGTGGTGTTGGCGAAGAGACTGAAGGGCCCAGCACGTTCTTGACCTCACATGACATTGTCAGAGCTTAAACTGATTCTTTTTAACTGATTAAGGGCTCCATCTCCTCTACCTGGAATCAGACTGGAACTGTGACTGGAAGACTCTCAGCCAAGCACCCTGTAAGTTAGCTCTCCTGTTAAATGCCGGTTTCCGGGCCTTGGAGTTGAAGTTTTGCCTACGTGTGTGTTTGCCTGTGCACTTTCTGTGTCTAAGAGAGGACCCCATACTGATGGATTGTGTTTTTTTCCCTTTATTCATTCAGCTAATACTTATTTAGCACATACTATGTTTTGGGAACACAGTAAAGGAACAAGACATGGTCCCTTCCCTCATGAGGTAATGAGGGCTTCTTCCCCATCCAGAGAGTCACACACACTGGTGCTGAGGGCAAAAGGGACACCCGCTTCCCACTCCCCTGTCTTTGTTTTCAGATTTGTACTGGACAGTTGGCTTCTGATTTCCAGAAATATGTTTAAGTATCTGATGCTCTGATGACCACCTCCATTTTTGGGTTGTTGTTCAAGAAAAAAGCTGTAAACGCCCTTGAGTTTATGATGCAGCTTTAAATACATGTAAAGCAATTGACTTTTAAAATGGCTATATGTTTTTGAATTAAAGATGACTCATTGCTAATTTCTCATTATAGAACAGCTCCTTAAGTACAGAAAAGAAATGTAAAAATACTAATAAAAGTCACTGATTATTCCACCATGCAGAATTAACTGGGGTTAACATCTTGGTTAACATTAATTTGGTTAACATCAGACTTTTTGCTAAGCACATGTATTTATAAAATACTGTTTGTCTACAAAAATAACACATTTCTACACATTGTTTTATGTTATGCTTTTTAATTTAATTTAAGATGTCTTGATATACATCAATAAATATTGATCTGAATCTATTTTTAGGTTTAAATATGCACTATATAATACATATACATATGAATCTTATGTTCATGGTAAAGAAATTCAAGTAGTGTAAAAGCTTATAGAACAAAAAAATGTAAGTCCTCTTTCCCTTCCCTTCATAATACATCTGTCTATTCCATGGGTCCCCTCTGTTAATAGTCTGGACTGCATCCTGCCAGGCGTTCATCTGGCCCTGTACTGGTATGGTATACCTAGTGCACCCAGGCAGAAGAGGGGGTGACTGTGTGAGGAGGAGAAAGAGGGGCTGAGACTGGGTGGCCTTGCACAGGGATGTGCAGGAGCTGTTGCCTTTTGGTGCAGGACCCACTTGAGGACTCGAGGCTCTCGAATCTCAGGCTCTCTCTGGCTTCACACCCACTCTAGGGAAGTCTTATTTTGGACATCCCACTTTAGAGAGCTCTTCTGTGGTCTTTATCCAGCTGACTAATACTAATACTAGTATTATTAGTACTAGTATTAATAATATCTCATCTGAAAGCAGGTGCTGCTGTTATACTGTCCTTCAGTTCTTTTCTCCACCTACTCTGCCCACTGCACACTTTCTCTTAGTTGATACTGCCTCTCATGGAGGAGTTATTTAGGAATTATAATGTGAAAACTCACTTTTTATGGAGGTCCTTTCTTTTGTCTGTATGGAGTTATAAGTTCCCATTTTCTATTACATTTCCAGATTAATCTCTTGCTATGCTTTATTCTCTTCCAGAAATTTCTAACGTCTCTGGTTTGTGGGTAGCATTCCTCCCAGGTTTTCAGTGATGCTCTAGTTTTACTTATTTATTTTTCTATTATTTCAATTGAACTTTTGGAAAGAGGAGATGTGAACATAAAGTGTACGCTCAGCCACCACCTTTAAGTGGAAGCCTACATCATGATTTTATTAGCTGCATTATACTCCACTTAATAGCTGTTCCTATTGATGGTCATTTAGAGTGTTTTCAGTTTTAATTATTTTATACAGAGATACCATAAACATACTTGTACATATATTTTTGGTTTGTTTTTCTGATGATTTCCGCAGCATAAATTGCCAGAGATGGAATTTCCGAGTCAAAGTATATGTGTATTTTTAAGGCTTTACATTGCTAAATTGTCCTCCAGAAAAAAAAATTATTTTACATTCTCACCAAACAATATGTGAAATGCTTGGTCCTCTACATCCTTACCAATACAAGGAGTTTTCATTTTGGTTACTATTTCCTGACTTGTTTTTTAAATTTCCATTCCTCTAAAAATTAAGTTAGTGAGATTGACTGTATAAAATAATTATTCTTCTATGAACTGTCTGTTCATGTCATTTGCCCATTTCTCTGAAGGATGTATATTTTTTTCCTATAGATATAGAAAAGCCCTTTATATGATAAAGATTAACCCTTTGTAAAATGTTGAATTATTTTTCTCATCTTTCAATGTTTTAAATATATATTCTGTTTGCCATACTTAAAATGGCTTTTTTATTATACAAATAATATATGATAGTTGTAAAGAATTCAAACAATAGATAAAAATATAAATAACAAAGTAAAAGTCACCTGAAACTCCACAGCCCTGCTATAATCATCATTAACATTTTGATGACCATCGTCTAACTTATCTCTTTTTTTAATTGCAGTAACATTGGTTTATATAATTTATCTCTTTATGCACACACAAACACACACACACACACTTACATGAATGGGATTGCATCATATATGTTGTTTTTATTGTAGACACTCTGTCACCACACCCATATCTCAGCCCCCACCCTTAATCCCAGTGCCCATGTAAGCAGCCTAGTGTGTACATTCATATATTCCTCTGTATTATACAGACCCATACCTATCTACACATATACACAAGGAGACATGTAATAGCTTTGTCATTATCTATTTTTCAGAATTAGATTTTTATTTTTCTGCCTCTTGCTTTTCTCTCTCAGCAACAGCTCGTGGAATCCCTGAAGGTCATTTGACAGAGTCCCATTTCAATCTTGTCATTGCATGTTCTGCTTGCTCTAGACGTTCCTCTGCTGGTGCATGTGCTTCATGTCCAGTTCTTTCTCTCTAAAAGCAAAGCTGCAATAAGCATCATGCACATATGTCCTGGTGTATTGGTACTTGTATTTTTGTCTGATAGTTTATCAGGTATGGAATTACTGGATCAAAGAATATTGCATTTTTACTTTTAATAGCTGTTATTAGATTGCCTTCCAAAATGGTTTCAGCTTTTGACATTGCCATGAGCAGTGTCTGTACTGAAGTGGCGTTTTAGAAAGGCTTTCCTCAGCTCCAGGATTATTTAAATATTCACCTCTGTTTTCATGTAAAACTTTTCTGCTTTCATTTTTGTCACGTGTAAAACTTGAATTCAGCTGTACAATTTAACCAGATACTATGTGGGTTACATGATGGTGCCATAAAATGGCTAGAGCTTGAATTACATTTTTTTCGTTTCAAGCATACAAAATACACTTGATTAATATTTTTAAAAATCAGATTATAACTGTTTTTCAACATTTCTAGAAAGTTAGTTTCTTACACACACACCCTCCCAAGAGAAAGTTATTGCTATAATGCGTTTACTGAAGCTCATTACCATCTACCTTTGTGTTCTGTTTCATGGTTATTTCTGATATTAGGAAAATGTAAAAAGTTTTTGTTTTTTGATTCACCTGCTTCTTTCCCATATTTTGACATTTTAATGAAGCATTAACAGGTTATGATTTACTTAAGAACTGTGAGACAATAATTGATTCAATTGATTCAACTCATGTCTCAGTAATATATATACAAAATAAATATGTTAGGGCATTTTTATAATAGCTGTTTTAAAGTCTTTATTAGATAATGCCAACATCTATATCATCTTGTCATTGGTGTCTTTTGATTGTTTTTTCCCATGTGATTTGAGATTTTCCTGCTTTTTCATGTGTCTAGTAATTTTGGATTGTATCCTGGACATTTTGAATATTGTGTTTTGAGAGTCTGCATCTTGTATAGAAATCCTGTTAAAATGTTGATATTTTTGTTTTAGTAGGCAATCAACCTGGTTAGGTTCAGGCTGCAAGTTGTGTCCTGCCTTCCATGAGCTGTGGTTCCAATGTATGCTCAGTTTTCAAAGCCTTTGCTGTGCTATTCAGGTATTCTCAAATGATGGCCACCCAGTGGTCAGTCTGGAATTGAGTCATAGTCTGTTAGTTCAGTTCTCAAAGTCTTTGGTATGCCCCTTAGGATGATATCTACACATGTGCAACTGGGAGCTGAGCCCAGTGGTTTATAAACAACTCTACAGTATCGTTTTCCCAGTCTCCTCCCTCTTTGTGGTCTCCCTAGTTAATTTCTGGTTCTTTGGTGTTCTCTTTTTTTGGTCTTCTAGCCAGAAACCTCAAGCCTTAGTAATCCTATTCTGCCGCATATTTCATGCCACTGCCCCATGTCCAGAGGACCAAGAGGAAGAAATGATAAATTTACTACCTGTTGGGTAGTACTTCAAATTTTGGTCTGCTTCTCCAGTCTGCCTGCTGCTATTAATTTATCAAAATCTTCAAATTGCTGCCCTATGCATTCTGTCCGGTTTTTACAGCTGCGTTCAGTGGAGTATGCTTACAGTATCTTACCAAGAATAGGAACCTCAACTCCATTCTTTAACAGCTTCATTGAGGTATAAGTGACATACAATAAACTTCATATATCACAAACAATTTGATAGGTTTTGACTTGTGTATTTGACTGTGAAACCATCACCACAATCAAGATAGTGAACATATCCATCACCCCCAAAAACATCCTTGTGCCCCTTTGTAATCTCTCCCTTCCCCACCCCCACCTTCACCCATGTCTTCAGGCAACCACTGCCTTGCTTTTTGTCACTATAGATTAGTTTGCATTTTCTGGAAACTTATATAAATGGAATCCCACAGTAAGTACTCTTTTTTGTCTGATTCTTTCAGTCAGCATTGTTATTTTGAAATTCATCCACGTTCTTCTGTTTCAACAGTTCATTCATTTTTATTGCTGGTTAGTATTCCATTGAGTCTGTGTATACAATTTGTTTATAAATTCACTTGTTGATCAATATTTGGGTTGTTTGCAGTTCTGGGATATTCTCCAGTGTGGGTTATTACTGTGCACATTCATGCACAGTCCTGATGGGGACATATACCTTGTTTTCTCTTGGGTAAATACCAAGGAGTGGAACAGCTGGGTCATATGGTAGGTATATGTTTCACTTTTTAAGAAACTGCCAAAGTGTTTTCCACAGTGGTCGTACCGTTTGCCATTCCCACCAGCAATGTATGAGAGTTCCACTGCCTTCACATCCCCACCAGTACTTGTTATGGTCAGCCTTTTTAATTTTAGCCGTTCTAATAGGTGTGTAGTGGTATCTCATTGTGGTTTTAATTGCATTGCCCTGATGACTAATGATGTTGAGCATCTTTCTATGTGCTTATTTACCACCCACTTTTCTTCTTCAGTGAAGCATCTGGTCAAATCTTTGGCACATTTTTTAGGGATTGTTCATTTTCTTATCACTGAGTTTTAAGGGTTCTTTATATCTTCTGGATACAAGTCCTTTCTCAGATATATACTTTGCAAAAATTTTCTTCCAGTCTGTGGTTTGTCTTTTTATTCTTTTAATACAGTCTTTTGAAGAGCAGAAGTTTTAAATTTTAATGAATTCTGATTTATCAGTGTCTGCTTATATAGATCATGCTTTTGGTGTTGTGTCTCAGAAATCTTTGCCTAAACCAAGATCATAAAGATTTTATCCTGTTTTCTTCTAGAAGTTTTATAGTTTCTGGTTTTACATTTAGATCTATGATCCATTTTGAATTGATTTTTGTAAATGGTGTGAAGCAAGTGTCTAAATTCATCTTTTTGTAAATGGATATTCAGTTGTCCCAGCACCATTTGTTGAAAAGACCATCCTTTCCCCCACATTTAATTGCCTCGGCACCTTTGTCAAAAACGAATTCATGGGCCGGCCCCATGGCTTAGTGGTTAAGTGCACGCGCTCCGCTACTGGTGGCCCAAGTTCGGATCCCGGGCGCGCACCTACGCACCGCTTCTCCGGCCATGCTGAGGCTGTGTCCCACATACAGCAACTAGAAGGATGTGCAACTATGATGTACAACTATCTACTGGGGCTTTGGGGAAGAAAAAAAAAAAAAAAAGGAGGAGGATTGGCAATAGATGTTAGCTCAGAGCCGGTCTTCCTCAGCAAAAAGAGGAGGATTAGCATGGATGTTAGCTCAGGGCTGATCTCCCTCACCAAAAAAAAAAAAAAAAAAAAACGAATTCACCATAAATGTAGGGGTTTTCTTCTGTACTGTCAATTCTTTCCAACTTATCTATATATCTACCATACCAGTAAGACAATATTTTGATTATTGTAGCCTTCCAGTAAGTTTTTAAGTTGGCGTGTGTAACTCCTCCAACATTGTTCCTTTTCAAATTTTAAGTGAAAGGATGTGTTTGCCATTCTGTAATGTATTTAGAGAAGTGTTTTAAAAGTGTTTAAATAACTAAAGATTATTTAGTTAACACTAGTTATGTGAGTGTTCTGTACAAGCTACTTGGAGAAGAGTGTTATTTCAGGGAATGGATGTGGTAGCTTGTCTATACTGCATTTAGAAAAGTGTTTAAAAACATATGTATTGGTGTTTATAAAAGTGAATTGTATGTGCATGATACCTTGAAAAGAGCATAATATCAAGCGATGGAGATGATAGCTCTTCTGTAATGCATTTAGGAAGTGTTTATAAACACTTGTAATAAAGATATTTATAAGAGGGGTACCCACTTGCTACAAAGAGAAGAGTGCTTTTTAAGCGAAGGGGTATGTTGGCTATTCTGTAAAGCATGTAGAGAAGTGTTTAAAAACACAGGTATTAACAATGATTGTATTAGTGTTCTGTGTAAGCTACTTTGAGAAGAGTGTTATTTCAGGGAATGTATGTGGTAGCTCTTCTGTAATACATTTAGAGAAGTGTTAAAAAACATGTAATAATGACGTTTAATAGAGTTGTATGTGCATAATACTTTGAAAAGAGTGTAATATCAGGGAATGGATGTGATATCTCTTCTGTAATGCATTTAGAGAAGTATTGAAATGTTTATGAGTGTGGTATCCACTTGCTACGAAGAGAACAGTGTATTATTTTTATTGAGATATCATGGACATAAAACCTTGTATTAGTTTCATGTGTACAACATAATGATTTGATACGTGTATATATTGTGAAATGATCACCACAATAAGTCTAGTTAACATCCATCACCACACAAAGCTACGATTTTTTTCTTGTAATGAGATCTTTTAAGATCTACTTTCTTAGCAACTTTCAATTATACAATACAGTATTATTAACTGTGGTCATAATGCTGTACATTACATCCCTAGAACTTATTTATTTTATTGTGACCAGGAGTCTGTAGCTCCTCCAACATTGTTCTTTTTAAAAAATAATTTGGTTATTCTGGGTCCTTTGTGTTCCCATATAAATTTTATAATTAACATCAATTTCCACAAAAAAGTCTGCTGAGTTTTGCATTGAGATTACATTGAATCTAGAACTCAATTTAGGGAGACTGACACCTTAATAATATTTAGTCTTCCATCCCTTGAAAAGGGCATATCTCTTCATTTATTTGAGTCTTCTTTAATTTCTCTCAGTAAGGTTTTGTAGTTTTCAGAGTACGGGTATTTTTTAATATTTTGTCAGATTTATCTCTACGTATTTCATATTTTTGATACTATTGTAAATTGTATTGTTTCAATTCCCAATTGTTCATTGCTAGCACATAGACATACAACTGATTTTTGTATTTTGATGTTGTATCTTGCAACCTTAGTTCTAGTAACTCTTTTTAGAGATTCCATCTGATTTTCTATATAGATGATCGTGTTATATGTGAATAAAGAAAGATTTATTTCTTCCTTTCCAATAAGGATTCTTTTTATTTCTTTTTCTTGCCTGATTGCACTGACCAGAACACCCTGTACCATGTTGAATAGAAGTAGTGAGAGCAGACACCTTGTTCCAGATCTTAGGAGCAAGCATTCAGTTTCATCAGTAAGAATGTTGTTAGCTATAAGTTTTTCACATGTACCTTTAACCAGCTTGAGAATGTTCCCTTCAAATAATAGTTTGCTGAGAGTTTTTATCTAGATATTGGGTTTTGTCAAATTATTTTTTGTACCTATTGAGATGATCATATGGTTTTTCTTTCTAAATTTGTTAATATGGTCAGTTACATTGATAGATTTTCATATTTTAAACCAACCTTGCATTCCTGGAATAAACTGCATTTGGTCTTGATATATTTCCTTTTTATATATTGTTGGATTAAATTTGCTAAAATTTTGTTTAGAATCTTTGCATCTATTTTAATGATGGATATTGGTTAGTAGTTTTATTTTATTGTAATGTTTTTGTCTGATCTTGGTATCGAGATAATGCTAGCCTCAAATAATGAATTGGGAATTATTCCCTTCTCTTCAAATTTCTGGAAGAATTTGTGTAGAATCATTTTTATTTCCTCCTTGATTGTTTGATAGAATTCACTAGGGAAGCCGTTGGGGCCTGGAGGTTTCTTTGTGGGAAGGAATTTATAAATTCCATTTCTTTCATAGATATAGGGCTATTCAGGTGATCTATTTCTTCTTGAGTGAGCCTTGATAGTTTGTTCTTTCAAGGAATTTGTCTATTTCATATAAATTGTTGAATTTATTGGCATAAGGTTGTTCATAACATTCCCTTATTCTTTTAATATCTCTGAACCTGTAGTGATGTCACCTCTCTCATTCCTGACGTTGGTAATTTGTGTCTTCTCACTTCTTTCCTCATGTTCAGGTTTTGGTTTCATTGATTTTCTCTATTGTCTTTGTTTTCTTTTTTTTTTTTTAATTTTTTGTTTATTGCAGTAACATTGGTTTATAACATTGTATTCTATTTCATTGATTTATGCTTTGATGTTTATCATTTCCTTTCTTCTGCTTACTTTGGGTTTAATTTGCTCTCCTTTTTCTAGTTTCTTAAGGTAGAGGCTGAGTTTGATTTGAAACCTTTCTTCTTTCCTGGTATAGGCATTTAGTGCTATAAATTTCCTCCCAAGTAGTGCTTTCTGGCATCCAATAAATTCTGATATGTTGTGTTTTCATTTTCACTCAGTTCAAAAAACTTTCTAGTAACCTTTTCTATGTCTTCTTTGACCTATGGATTATTTAGAAGTTTGGTATTTAGTTTCCAAATATTTGATGATTTTCCAAATATCTTTGTGTTATTGATTTCTAATTTAACTCCATTGTGGTCAGAGGATATACTTGGCATACCTTGCATCCTTTTAAATTTATTCAGACTTGTTTTATGGCCCAGACAATGGTCTATCTTGGTAACTGTTCCATGTGCACTGGAAAAAATGTGCATTCTGTTATTGTAGGGTGGAATGTTCTATCATTACCAGTTAGATCAAGTTGGTTGGTAGGGTTGTCCAAGTCTATTATATCCTTGCTGATTTTCTGTCTAATTGTTCAATCAGTTATTGAGAGAAGGGTATGGAAGTCTCCAACCGCAATTGTGGAATTTTCTTTTTCTCTTTGCAGTTCTCTCTCTTCTATTTCCATATAGTTTTTGCTTCATATGTTTGAAGCTCTTTTATTAGGGGCAGAAATGTTAAGGATTGTTATCTCCTGATGAATTTACCCTTTTATTTCTATGAAGTGACCTTTTTTATTCCTGGTAATACTATTTGCTCTGAAATCTATTTTGTCTAATATTAAAATATTAATTTGAAATAATTAATAAAATACATTTAAAAATAATTTTAGAAATAATAAAATTAATAAAAATATAATTTAATATTACTCTTAAAATAGCCACTGTAGTTTTCTTTTGACTAGTGTTAGCAGGGTATTGTCCATTCTTTTACTTGTTTAAACTGTCTCTTTATATATAAAGTACATTTACTGTAGGAAGTAGATATTTAGTCTTATTTTTGTATCCATTCTGAAAATATTTGCCTTTTGATTGGGGTGCTCAGTCCATTTACATTTAATGTGATTATTCATAGGATTAGCAAATCTATGTGTTCTCTCTTTATCTCAATTGTTCTTCATTCCCCTTTTCCTCTTTTTCTGTCTTGTTTTGGATTGAGTTTTTAAATGATTCTCTTTTATCTTTTTTGATGTATTAGGTATAACTCTTTGTTTTGTTATTTTAGTGGTTAATTTAGGGTTTACAGTATACACCTTTAATTTATTACTGTCTATATTCAAATAATATTATATCATTCTGTGTTTAGTATAAGAACCTAACAATAGGGCCGGCCCCGTGGCTTAGCGGTTGGGTGCGCGCGCTGCGCTGCTGGCGGCCCGGGTTCGGATCCCGGGCGCGCACCGACACACTGCTTCTCTGGCCATGCTGAGGCCGTGTCCCACATACAGCAACTAGAAGGATGTGCAGCTATGACATACAACTGTCTACTGGGGCTTTGGGGGGAAAATAAATAAATAAATAAAATCTTTAAAAAAAAAAAAAAAAGAACCTAACAATAGTATACTTCCATTTCTCTTCTCCTGGCCCTTATGCTATTATTGTCATATATCTTACTTTACACATAAGTTATAAATTCCATAATATATTTTATTATTTTTGCTTAAATGGTCCATGATCTTTTAAGTAGATTTAAATAGTAAGAAAAATCTTGGATATTTACCCATGTAGTTACCATTTCCTGTGCTCTTCATTTCCTTTTGTACATCCAGATTTCTATTTGGTATCACTTTCCTTCTGCCTAAAGGACACCCTTTAACATTTCTTATAGTGTGGGTCATCATCGCTTGATGAGTGGTGTGTAGGTCCACGCCCAGGATCGAAACCTGTGAATCCCAGGCTGCCGAAGAAGTGGAGCATGCGAACTTAACCACTACACCCCCAGGCCGGCCCCTTACCTTTGTTTTTGAAAGTTACTTTTGCAAGGTAAAAAATTCTTTGTTGAAAGTTTTCTCTTTCAATGCTTTGAAGATGTTACTTTACTCTCTTCTAACATTGTTTCTGATAAAAAAAAAATCTACTGTCATCATTACCTTTGTTTCTCTATACGTGTCTTTTTTTTTTCCTGGCTGTTTTTAGCTTTTTCTTTCTTTTTTTTTTTTTTTTTAATAATTTTATTTATTTATTTTTTCCCCCAAAGCCCCAGTAGATAGTTGTATGTCATAGTTGCACATCCTTCTAGTTGCTGTATGTGGGACGCGGCCTCAGCATGGCCGGAGAAGCGGTACGTTGGTGTGCACCCGGGATCCGAACCTAGGCTGCCAGTAGCAGAGCGCGCGCACTTAACTGCTAAGCCACCGGGCCGGCCCCTAGCTTTTTCTCTTAATCATTTGTTTTGAGAAGTTTGATTATAAGGTACCTTGGTGTAATTTTTTCATGTTTCTGTGTTTGGGGTTCATTGGGTTTCTTGGATCTGTGGTTTTATACTTTTCATCAAATTTGGAAAATTATTGGCAGTTTATTCACATAATTTTTGTATTCCTCCTTTGCTCTGCTCTCTTTTGGGGACTCCATTTATGATTACATATATTAGGTCACTTGACTTTGTCCCACAGCTCCCTGAAACTCATTTTTCTTCTTTCCCTCCAATTTTTTTTCCTGTTTCAATTTGGATAGTTTTTATGACTATGTCCTGGTAGTTCATTAATCTTTTTTTATCAGGTAAAATCTGTTGCTAATCCCACTGAGTATATTTTTCATATTAAACTTTATAGTTTTCATTTCTAAAAATTCAGTTTGGGCCTTTTTTATGCCATCCATGTCTCTACTTAATTTTTTTCAACATATTGGATACAGTTATAATAATCATTTTAATGTCCTTGTCTGTAATTTCAACATCTGTGTCCATTATAGGTTAGTTTCAGTAGATGATTATTCTCATCATAAGTCCATTTTCCTGCTTCTTTGTATGTCTGGTCATCTTTGTTTGGATTTTACGTTGTTGGATGATGGACCTTTTTGCATTTCTATAAATGTTCCTGAGCTTTGTTCTGGGACAACTTAAGTTACTTGGAAATAGTTTGTTCTTTTCTGGTCTTGCTTTTGTGATTTGTTAGGCAGGTCCAGAGAGGTGCTTCGTCTAAAACTAATTATTCTCCACTCCTGAGGAAAGACCTTGCCGAGTACTATACCTAATGTCCCACGAATTAGGTGTTTTCCAAGAATGGCTGGTGGGCGCAAGAACTCTTCCTGGCCCTGTGTGAGTGTCATGCACTGTTTTCTAATCCCTTTGGATGGCTTTTCCCCAGCCTTGGGTAGTTTTCTCGCATACATGCACTGATCAGTTCTTTGCTAGATACTTAACTCTCTGCTGGGCTCAAGAAAAGTGATGATTTTATAGATTATCTCTCTTTTCCTTGTTGTTAGGGTTGGAGCACTTTCTTTTCAACTGTATGCATCCCAAGTGGAAGTAGAAGCTCTTATCTAATAAGTTTTAAACCATCTAAAACCCTGCATCCTTTATGTTCTCTTAGCATTGAATAGTTCGTTAATCAATATTTGCTTTATCAGAACCTCAGTCTATTGTCCCTCCTAGATTTCCCCTGTATGTCTCTTATCATGATGCTTATTATATTGTGTTTTAAGTGCCTGTTTACTTCTGTTTGCCTCACTGGATTGTAAATTCCATGAGAACAGGGGCCTTCTCTTCCTGCTTTATTGACATATCCCCAGGCCTGGTTCTGTACTTGGAACATGGTAGGTACCAAGTGTTTATTGAATGAAAAACTGGGTGTGTGATCCACTCTTGAGTTATCTTACAATGTCTCAAAGTCATATGGTTTGGGATCATCATCAAGATTACAGTGTGTTGACAGTGTGGGCCAATCTTCTTTCCTGTGCTGGACTGTCACACTCTTCACCTTGGGCATGAGTTGGTCGTGAGGTCTTTTGTTTGTCTAAATTCTCTTCCCTTGACTCAGATACTTTAGGGTTCATGCCTGTCAATCCTTGTTTTGTATGTTCCCTCTTAGAACTGTCATATTTTTTACAAATGTCTTCTCCTGGGAAGATGTTGAGGACCTTTGTTCATATTGCACTTGCCAGGAGACACATTCTTAGCATTTCTTCATCATCTAATACCTCCTTATCTAGTGTGGCTTTAGATGTCCCTTCTAATGTTTCTACATTAACGAGGCCAGTTTTTGTCAATGCCCTCATTTTACTGCAATGCCACTCATGATACTGGCTCAGAATTTATCAACATTTTGTAATTCAAAATGTCTTACCTTTCACATTGTATTTTTATTAATTCTTTAGTATCCTGGGTCCTCATTCTTCTTCTAAGTTAGTATTTTAAATTTTTAAAAAATGTTACAGTTTAAAATGTATTGGTTGGAAATGTTAAAATCCAGGTATTCTTTAGCTGGATTTTTGCTTTGGTTCCTTTGTGAGTCTTTTTTCCCCTTAGTTTTCTTTATTTTTCTAATTATATGTCCAATATTTTGTTAGCATGTTTGTACTAGCTTTTTAGTATCTGAGTTGAAGCCAAATTAAGATTTTGTTGTATTACAGTTAACACTGTGATATAATTTATGATTCCTTGACCCTCCATGCTTTCCCTTGCCTTCAAGCCATTGCTCTTGTCACTTCTGTTTAAATACTTTTTCTGCCCCTACATCCCCAAACACGTTGTCCTCCAGCCCAGCTTTCTTTGTCTAGTTACTGCCTATTAGTTCTTCTGGTTTCAACTCAGAGGACATGTCCATCAGGAAGCCTTATTTGACACCCCCACCTCATCCTCCCACTCCCAAAGCTCAGATAAATGCCCCTTTTCTATGAAAAAGGTATGGAGCCTAATATAGTGAACATCTGTGTCCATCATCCACTTAAGAGCTTAAATATTACCTGGGTACATTTAAAGCCCCTGTTTATCCTTTCCCAGGTGTGTTCTTCCCAAGTTAGTTCACCTTTATATCTCAAACTTAGTGTTTATCATCCTATTTTAATGCCTTTACTATACATTTCCTTAAATAATAGATTTTTAAAATTATTTTTAAACTTTATATAAATGATATCATATTGTACTTATCTTTATACTGCTTGCTGTTTTCATTCAACATTATGTTTTTAAGATTTATCCATGTTGACAGAAGTAGCTCTGTTTCATTTATCTTGATACAGTATTTCATTGTATAAATATACTAGATATTTTCCAATTTTTCACTATTAGATACAATGCTACAAGAAAAAAATAATGCTGTGATGAATATTTTTGAACATGTGTAAGGGTTTCTCTAGTATATCACCAGTATTGCCTGGCCACAGGGCATGCTGGTGTTCAGCTTTCTTGATGTCACCAAGTACTCTCCAAAGAGGTAGACCAGCTTACACTCCTGCCTGCAGCGTGTGAGAAGTCTCGGTGCTCTACCTATTCTGCTGCTCTTGGTATTTCCAGACTTTTTACTTTTTGCCAGTCTGATGAGTATGAATTAGTATCTTATTGTGGTTTTATTTGCATTTCTTTAATTACTAATGAGGATAAGTATATTTTCATCTTTATTGGTCATTTGGGTTTCTTCAGTGACTTACCTGTTTATCTCATTTGCCCGTTTTCAGTTTTTCTTATTAATTTGTAAAAGTTCTTTGTGTATTATGGATACTAGTCTTTTGTTCACTTATATAAATATCTCCTCCCAGTCTATTTTTTATTTTGGGGCTTTTTTTCATGTTGTATTCTATGTATTTGAATTACAGATGTTTTCTATTTTAATATCATCAAATTTGTAGTCTTTTCTTTATAGTTTGTGCTTTTTTTGTGTCTTGTTGAAGGAATCTTTCCTTACATGGAGATCATAAAGATACTCTAATTCTCTTTTAATGGTTTTAGAGTTTTGATTTTTACATTGATTCTGTAATCCCCCTGGAATTTGCTTTTATATAGATGTGAGGTAGAGATTCAACTGTTTTTCCATTTGGATAACTGCTTGTTATAATCACTGTTATTGTAATAACTTACAATAATTTGTAATGCCTCTGTCATATATGAGTTTTGATAAATGCGTGGGTCTGTCTCTAGGCTCTCAGTTCTGTGCCCTTGGTCTATTTGTCTATTGTCACATGATCTTAACTTGTGATAGTTTCATTATACATGTATATTCCCAGAGCACCCTCTACTTAACCGATCATATCACTCTAGCGATTGCCTTCCTTCTACTGCAGTCTTCTTGAGTCTTTTCAACATTTTATCCTAGAAATGAGCACAGTGTCTACCATATGATAGGTAGTCAATAAGTGTTCTTGGAGGAATGAATAAAATCAGGGGCTTAAATCTTAGTTGTCAAGTGCTAAATATAGCTAATGTATTATTGGGGGAAAATGTTTTAGGGAAAAATAAATAGCATTAGTTCTTCAACTTGTGTTCATTAGGTAAAGGAGTTTTATCTAGTACTTTATATTTATATAAATATTAATTATTTGGAGGTCTTGTATGTGAGGAGCTAGCATTTCTCATAATAGCTGACACATGGTTGGATTTTGTTGAATACAATGAATGAATTCTTCTAGTTGAGAGTCTTCTTAAGAATGTTTTTTACAGTGAATATATATTTAAAGGATATCTTTCTATAATTTTGAGAAAAATTATTATTTTTTCAAAATAATATATTTAAAATATCTGATATTTTGCAAAAAGATATTAAATTCCCCATGGGCAATTTATCACCAACTGAAGCTCTTAGATATGAATGGCAATTTAATGTGAGTGGTTAAGTGAGCACACACACTTAACCACTATGCCACCGAGCTGGCCCCTCATGTGTGCATTTTTAATGCTATAAAATTTCCCTCTCAGGGGCCAGCTCCATGGCGTAGCGGTTAAGTATGTGTGCTCCTCTGCTGGCAGCTCAGGTTCAGATCCCAGGCGCGCACCGACGCACCGCTTGTCAGGCCATGCTGTGGCGGCATCCCACATAAAGTGGAGGAAGATGGGCATGGATGTTAGCTCAGGGCCAGTCTTCCTCAGCAAAAAGAGGAGGATTGGCATGGATGTTAGTTCAGGGCTGATCTTCCTCACAAAAAAAAAAAAAAAATTTCCCTCTCAGCACTGCTCTAGCTGTATCCCACCAATTTTGATTTGTTGTATTTTGTCAAAGAAAAATTGCACCAGACAGAATTAAACAGGCAAGGAAGAGTTTATTCAAGGCTATTGCAATAGTGGAGAGAGATTGAACTCAACTCCGAACACACCAAGGGCAACAGGGATTTATAGCCGTTGGGGGAGGGTAGTCAGTGGATGGAAACGTACTGAGAAGAACTTGGCGAGGTATGAAGGATGGGGGGATTCTTGCTAAACTGCTTGCTAAACTTGTTAAATTCAGCCACAGTTTTTTCTGTGGTATTTTACTGGAGTTGTATGGTTATTGCCTAAAAGTTTTCTGTCTTGCTAGGCTGTTCCTTTCCTGTCCTTTGGCTAGAGAGAGCAAGCTTTTGTTGGGGCTTTTTTTGTCAGTGGCCTCTGGCATTTCTAGGTTACAATCTTCTCCAGTACCCGGTCTGGGACATATGAGACAAAAAGAAACCTGGGGACCTCACTTTCAGGTCATTCTTTGAGTCCTGTGGTCCCTAGCCAGTGTCCCTTATTTTCTCCACCTTCAGAGTGACCTTATGTTTGTTTTATATATAATGTCTAGGGTTTTTAGTTGTACCTAGTGGGAGGAACAAGGGGAGTATGTCTATGTCATATTCCCGAAAGCAAGAGTCTCCTTATCGGCAACTTGAGTTGAACAAAATATTTGGTATCACAAGGGTAGTTTCCAAACACCATCTGATGTGTATTTAATTCCCAGCATCTCTTGCTGCTTTGAAAATGCTCGCCCATTGGGGCTGAAGACTCTGTTTCTTCAGAGGAAGAGGGGGATACAGCTGAGAATAAAGAAGTCTGTGCCCAGCTCTGGCTTCTGACATAGAACTTATGAAAGAGCACAGCAGAAACAAGAAAAGTATCAGTAATGAAGATCAAAAAGTGTTTGAGGTTTTTTTTAAAATTTGAATTTCAAAAGCTTCCCTCTATATATCAAGACTCAGAGACTTGTATTTTCGGAGTTTAACATTATAAAGGAAGCCACTGAGTGGAGAGGATGAAAATATGCTGTTTGGGCAGTTCCACTTCACAGAAAAGCTGAGAGGGAGGCGTGAGGGCAGGACACAAGAGGCGAGCACCTTTCAAGAGTGTCTCTGAAAGGGTTCTGGCCTGGCCCTCTGGGGTAGAAACCCAGAGGAGGGAATACACTCTCACAGACTATAACCCATGGGGATGACGCTTTGCTTCTAGCCTAGAAGCCTGGGAGGAGGCAGTCTTTCCAGGAGCTCCAAGTGAACCCAGGCATATGTGTTTGGGCAGAGAGAGCCTGAGGTAGGTCTCTCCTGCCAAGTCTCCATGGGCCCCCAGCGTCATGAGTGAGAGCTGAAAAGTTCCTGTGGTCCCTTGGTCCTGTGGTCCTCTGATGTGGAAATTCAAGACCACCATGTCTGTCTGGTTCTGACCAGGCTACAGCGGGAAGCAGTGAGATGGACAATCCAAAGCCAGAGTCCACACGGAGGAGGCATCTGAGTTTCAGCAGATGTGCAGTGTCAACCAGAGCCAAGGCCAGGGCGAAGGTGGCACAGGAGGGGCCATCGGTGAGATAACAGGCTGCGGTCGCATCATGGTCACTTCACCAGCAGAAGCAGTGAGGACAGGCAGCTACAAGCTGGTGAAGTAGGACTCTCCCCCTGCTGATGCCATGGGGTATGTAGGCTACTCCCACCAGACACCACCTTGAGAAGGAGGAGCATGAGTGGATGCTTATGAAAAAGCACAGTAGAAACAAGAAAAGTATCAGAAATGAAGATGAAAAAGTATTTGAGTTTTTTTTTTTTTTTTTTAATTTTTGAATTTCTTCCACTCCCCCTGAGTGGAGGGGGAATGACTGAGAGGAGAGAAAGGTTGGGCTTTGAGGTCTGTGAATCCTACACTGACTGCGCACTTTTGCCCACGAGTCTAAACTGGGTGATTAAAATACCACTAATCCAAGTATTCATTCAAATACTTTCAGCAGCAAATAACAGAAAATCAAACTCAAACTGATCTAAACAATTAGGCTATTTCTCAGCGTACCTGACTTAGAAGTCCAAGGAAGGGCTAGCTTCAGGCAGGTTTGATCTGGCGGTTCAAGTTATATGGGCAGGCCCAGCTTCTGTTCCATTTCTCAGCCTCTCTTCCTCAGCCTCCCAGTAGGTCTTGGGATACCTGCTTAGTTTCTCTCCAGTAGGGGTGACCAGTATCTCTCCATGTAGCTTCCATGGAAGTATGAGGAAGCATCTTTCACATATGCCCTCAGCGAGCATCTCCTTCATCTCTGTATGGAACAGCCACAGGCAGTCCTTGAACCAGTCTCTGTAGCTAGAAAAGATGGGCTCTGCTGACTGGCTTAAAGGGGGGGCCCTTAATGAAAATCTGAGGGCCATTTTCTAAAGAAAAAGGAAAAGAACGCTGTATGGTCCAAAATAACTAGTATTATTGTTGGCAAGATTGTGGTTTTTTTCCTGCTAACAGTAGAAATAAGGGTTACAAATTTTAAACATACTACATGAGATAAATTTAATTTAACCAATATCCTTTTGAATGCACTAAAAAAAGATAAGGGCTATTTATTACTTATCTTTCTAGTTCTGACAGCCAGTGTGCCAGCCATTCTTCAGTTGTTGTTCAGTAAAGAATCTTAGGAAATTTGTCTTTGGGCTCAGACTGCACCGCCAAATGAAGAGGCGTTTCTTTCCTGATATAATATTTAAGCCCTATTTTCATCAGTACCTACATAAGTGTTACAGTAGTTAATTTGAAATAATTCTAATCAAGGTCTTGACATTATTAGTATGTGATTTTTCTGCTGTGCTTATAAATATCCCTCCCATGTAATATCATTTAAATAGTTATCAAAATATTTATTGGCAAGAATTTCATAAATTGCTAAATCTGCACCACTATTTGAAACCCAAATGAGCTTTTTAAAATCTCTATACTATGTTATTTTAGGGATTTAATATCTTCCTATTTCTATTTAGAGTAAAACGAGCAGTCCTGTCATTCTCTGTGGGCCACTTCACAGTGAGAATGGAGCATTGTAATACTTTCTGTGCATCTCCTTTTTATTGGGACATCAGCAATTAGAGTATACTAAAAACAGGTACCACTGTGTGCAATGCACACTGCTATTTTTTATTTTATTCAATTTCATCTTTTAAAGCGCTGGTTGTGACCTACTAAAGAATCCTGACCAGCAGCTAAACAGACCAGCAGGGCCAAACAGTGGGCAAGGAGAGGAGCCTTTTCTCTGGAGTCACACTGCCCCGGGATGCGCCCTCGGCCCCACTAGGGCCCAGGCTCCGTGCTCTCCTGCTTGGCAGAGGCTCGTGTGCTTTCTGGTGGCTGGCCTGTTTGTTCTGCTCCACCATCTCCACTCTGCTCACGTGGTCGCCCTGCTGGTGGGGCCAGGGCTGCTGCCACCTGACTGTCTCTGCCCTTCCTTGCGGCTCCACATGGTCCTCCCCATGTCCCCATCTCCTCTGTTGGGTCTGCCACCCTGGGGCCCTTGTTCCCCTTCCTGGGATCCCTTCTTGCTGCTCTCTCTTTGCAGCTGGGGGTTTTCCGACTCCCTCCTCTGAGCCCACTGCACATGCTCCTCCTTCACCAGCAGCTTCGCCTCCCACTTATATGCTCACAACCATCAAATCTCTTTTCATTCAGCTTTCCTTCAGGCCCCGCCCCAAAAGAAGTCACAGTGATTTCACCATTTTATGCCAAATCTGTGTCAGTTTCACTGGTCACTCAGGTGGGAACCCTTCTGTATCTAGCTGGTCATTAAGTCCTGTGGGGTCTGCCTCCTGCTTTCCTCTGCTCTTCACTCTCTTCTCATCCCACTCGCCATGGCCTTCTTTGCCCCTGCTCCCCACCCCCCACCCCGCTCCAGGTTTCCACTCTCCAGTCAGTCCACCAGTCTCCTGTCCAGCAGCCAGAAAACCTCAGTTGCCAGCCTGATGCTGTAGCCCCTTCTTAAAGTCTCCAGTGGCTCCCAGAGCTCTCAGGGTAATCTGGAGACTTACTTAGCACCTAGGGCTCCTGGTGGTCTGACCCTTGCCTCCTTCTCCAACCCCACTTCCTGCCAGTCCTCATTCATTTGTTCACTTGTTCACTCAACAGATGTTTATTGAGCACTTCCTGAGTGCCAGACTGTTCAAGGTGCTTGTGCTGAATGGGTCAGAACCTCGGTCCTCATGGAGTCTCGGGGGCTGGAGGGCATGAGACAGACAACAAACATACTAAATAAGTCGTGATATGGAAGATGATAAAATGGTGTGGAAACTATAGAGTCGGGGGCAAGAAGGCGATGTTCATGAGGGGAGTCAGAGGGGCTGATCGAAGAGGTGATGGAATGAAAGCTTTCAGGTGAAGGAACAGGCACGTGGATGTATGGCAGAGGAGCATTCCAGAAGAGGTTGCGGGTGCGTGCCATCTGAGCTGCTCACGGGGCCCCCCGCACCACGCAGGTCAGGGCATGTCCCTGGGGCTGCAGATCAGGTCAAGTACAAGAGCACTAGCCCAGCCCTAGCTACTCGCGTCTGGAGTGTGTCTGTGGGGCCCTTCCTCTGTTCTCTGTCCCCATTGTCCTTTCTGTGATTGTGTTGCCGTGGTTTTTACTTGTTTTGTTTTCCCCTGTATTCTTAAGAAAAGTGATTTCAGGAAATATCTGGTGCTGTCTGACAGAACTCTGGAGGCAACAGAGCCCTGGTTTTAGGTAGACCTGAGTTCAAATCCCAGCTCAATTACTAGCTGTGTGACTCCAGCAAGTTATTAACTTCTGGAGACCTCAATTTTCTCATCCATGAAATGATAAAAAGTATGCCTTCTTTGCTGGGTTATTGTGAAAATTATTTCTTTTTCATTGCATTCATTCAACTAATATTTGTTGATTGCTCCTGTGTGCTAGGAAGGGTCATAGGTGCTGAGGACACAGGGGTGACACCACAGGCATGACCTTGGGAGGCTGCATCCTGGTGGAGCGGAGTTTGTTCATTGATTCCTCACAGCCTATCAAACGCACCTCCCGCGGTGCTCGGAAGATGCTCGTGCTACTGTCACATAGAGATCAGGACAAAGGGAAGCCAGCGTGCCTTGAGGCCAGCTGTGACCCTTGTTGTGATTATCACTGCCATTCAGTTTCATTCCAGATGTTCCAAGGACATACCAAGAAAGATGGGGCTGCCATCTCTGTTACTGTATCTCTGCCACCTTCTTGGTGTTAGACCTTTGGTTTGGAAACTTTGGTCAAACTGAAGATTACTGATCATTGGTCTGAGAGCGATACCCAGGCCCACACAGTGCCTGTGTAGAAAGGCATTGGGATGACATCCCTCATGGGTGCAACTTTCTTCCTCCACAGTTAAAACTATTCCCTACTTGGCATTTTCACTTACAACTACTGACATTTTGAGAAAGGCCAAATTATAGACTTAAAACGTTACCTCTGCACCTTGCCTTTTGCTGAATGTGAAATAAAGGCTGTTAACATTGAATTTTTTTAGACCAGTTCTCTTATTTTTTTTAAACACAGCAAAGTTCACCATGAAAATAAATGCTAGGAGTGTGCCTAGCTTTCATTACTAGCACTTTTTCTCTCCAGCCACTGACGGAGGCTGGACTGCCCAGAGCATTCAAGGGAAGCTGAGAGAAGGGACATGGGCGCAGAGTGTAGGGCATTTCCAGCAGTGGGTCTCCATGTCCTGCAGAAACTGGTGGGTTTATTTACACAAGAAACTTGGAAATGGTTTTCATACACTGTGATGTTCACATTAACAGCAGAAAAATTTATATCCTAGAGGAGAATAAAGTTGCCCCAATTTGCTTTCAGTTTCCGTAGTTTGGGGAACTTTTACAACAGTCCTTCTGATGTATGGTCGCAACACTGTGCTCACTCTGCATTCTACTCTACAGTGTTAAAGAGCCTCATGGACATGGTTCAGCCCCCTGCACATCGGGTGGACCCGGGAGATTAAAGTTTTCACTGAGTGATCAGCGTGAGGGGACTAGCTGCTGTCATGTAAATAATGATTGTCTCCAACAAATTAAGTATGCTGGCTCTTCTGCTTTCGCACACAGAAGCATTCAGATATTACCTTTTGATGTCAGCATGGGTGGCCAGCTCCTCGCCTGAAGAGATTAATGGAGAGTCCCACCCCTCCTGGCAACATGATATCTGCAAATAGTTATCATTTCTTTCTTCTTCTTCCTCAGAAAGGCACAGTTCCTTATGTGTATTAATATCTGGTTTTGGTCTTTGACAGCATCCATTTGCTAGAGCGATGTCTCACTTGGATGCTGTCATGGGCATGTGCCAACTATGCTTCTGTCTATGCCCCCAGTGTGCTGGGTGCTGCCCCCAGGCTTCGCCCATGTTGAGACTGTCACCCAGGGGGACCCAGCTCCTTCCCAGTTGTTTTAGGCTCTTGTTAGTTGTCACATCCCCACCATAGTCACTGATCACCCTTGGTCTTTGATAACTCACGTGCCTGTACATTCATTGCTCACCTAGACTGACAAACGTGTGAGCATTGATTTGTACACAAGGCTTTAGGGACAGCACTTTGTCTGATTGGAGTTTTTGTCATAGAGGCCAGTGCAGAAGCTCTGCTGCATTTCCTGTATACTTTTGTGAACATGAACCCAGATACATGAGCAGCCGTTTGCAGACCTGGCTGGTACACAGTGCAGCAGAGCCACAGGAAGGGTTTAGCCACAGAGAGCTTGTCATGGGCTGACCCCATTCTCCATAAAGGCCTTGCTGGGGTGGACCCCAAAGGACAGTTAGGAAAGAAGATGCATGTGTTTCTGTGACTGCTTCCTATCTCTTCCTTTCCTGGAAATTTACCATGTCTGCTTTCCCTCAGCTCACTCCTCAGGCGCTGCAGTACTCTGTCCATCCCTCAGAGCTCCCATGGAGAGTTTCCTGTGGCTTTCTTTCAGTGTTGTTCATTTGACCCCTGCGTTGTGTTATTTATGTGTGTGCGTCTCCCAAACTAGATGATAACTCTAGGAAGGCGAAGTTTCTGTCTGAGTTCATTTTCGTGTTGCTCTCCCTCCCAGGACTACATATCACATGCTTTATGTGTAGTGGTACTTAATAAATATTGGGGGGATGGATGCAGCAGAAATATAAAATTAAGTTAAAAATGTCAATTTATATGTTATGTGTATTCAATTTTTGATTACTGATATGCTTTTAATGCACCTATGCCTCACTCATTCAGCAAACACACATTTGTTAAGCACTTTGTATGTGCTGGCACTACTGGAAGTAGAGACCCAGAACCCGAATTATACAATGTTATGATCAGCGTTTGGACCAAGAGACATGGAGGATGCTACCTGGAGCATCATGAGAGGCACCTCGTGATTTCAAAAAAATGAAAAGGCAACCTACTGAATGGGAGAAAATATTTGCAAATCATATATCTGATAAGGTGTTAATATCAAAAATATATAAGAACTCATACAACTCAATAACAAAAAAAATAAACAATCCATTTAAAAAATGGGCAGAAGGGAGGTAACGTCAGCAACATGACACAGTGAGCTGTTCCCTGTGTCTCTCCCACTTCGAACTACAACTAAAAGGACATTTTACCCACACAGCACACCAGGATGCTTGAGAGACCCGAGCAGCTGTATATCTGAAGGTGGATGGACTACCCCCCACCCCCCGAGGTGGTGGTGGAGATAGGTGAGCACCTTCTGGAACCCAGGCAGCCCAGCACACGTGTGTGACTACTTTCCTGGCTGGAGCAATCATAGCAGCGCTGTGGCCCCGAGGGTGGGAGCATACCTCAGCAGCCCTGAACCCCCTGTGCGATCATTTCCCCATCTAGTGGGGGAGCCCTCAGGGCCACGCAGCCCACAGAGAGTGGCACAGGCTTAGACCCAGTGGGGAAGTCCCACCCACCAAGCACAAAGGCCAATGCTACCTAGGTGCAGAGGGCAGCTGAGCTGCCGCTCAGGCAAACAATCTCCCGGCTGCCTTGAACACCCATAGTACTGCTGTAGCCCCGCAGGGGGAAGCGTGTCTTGGCAGGACTGTGGGAGCTGGCGGCAGTAGTCCTGAGCCCTCATGTGATCACTCTCTCATCTGGTAGGAGAATCCACAATCCTACCCGGTCCCAGGGAGTGGCTTTGGCTTGGTCCCAGAGGGGAAGTCCCGCCCACCAAGCACAGTGGCTGGTGTGACCTAGGAGCAGAGGGCGGCTGAGATCCCTGTCTGGGCAAACAAGCTCCCAGCTGTCATGAACACCCATAGTACCACTGTAGCCCAGAAGCAGGCAGCACAACCCCTGGGCTCTGTGGGAGCAGGTGGCAGTGGCCCTGAGCCCCCCACGTGACTATTTCCCATTCAGTGGGAGACCCCACAGGGCCACTGCGATCCCAAGGAGTGACCAAGGCTTGGACAGGCACAGCTGACAGGGATCGCAGCAGTAGGCTCAGATTACATAGCTCCTGCCCACCCCCCAAGTGGCAGCAGGCAGAACCTGCGTCCAGATACTATCACCATGCGCTGCCACAAATCCACTTCATCACATGGTACGAAGAAATTTATTAATACTCCAGACCAGAAAGAAAAAGACAAACACTCAGAAAACAATCCCGAAGACATGGAAATCTACAATCTAAATGACAAAGAATTCAAGACAGCCACCATAAGAAAACTCAATGAGCTACAAGAGACTTCTGAAAGATCGTTCAATGAAATCAGGAACCAAATTACTGAACAGAGAGAATTCTTCGCAAAAGAGATCGAAACTAGAAAGAAAAACCAAACAGAATTTTTAGACATGAAAAACACAATGGATGAGATAAAGAAAAATCTGGAGTCCTTAAACAACAGGGGTGATAATATGGAGGATAGGATTAGCAATCTGGAGGATAGGAACACAGAAATACTTCAGATGGAGGAGGAGAGAGAACTTAGACTAAAAAGAAATGAAGAAATTCTCCGAGAAATATCTGACTCAATTAGGAAATGCAACATAAGGGTTATAGGTATTCCAGAGGGAGAAGAGAGGGGAAAAGGAGCAGAGAGCTTGTTCAAAGAAATAATAACTGAGAACTTCCCAAACCTGGAGACGGAGCTGGAATTACACGTAAAAGAAGCCAACAAGACTCTTAATTACATCAATGTAAAAAGACCTTCTCCAAGGCATATATTAGTAAAGCTGGCAAAAGTCAACAATAAAGAAAAAATATTGAAGGCAGCAAGGCAGAAGAGAATAACCTATAAAGGAAGCCCTATCAGGCTTTCAGCATATTTTTCAGCAGAAACCTTACAGGCTAGGAGAGAGTGGAATGATGTACTCAAAATTTTGAAAGACAAAAACTTTCAGCCAATACTATATCAAGGAAAAATATCCTTCAGATATGATGGAGAAATAAAAACTTTCCCAGATAAACAAAAGCTGAGGGAGTTCATTGCCACAAGACCCCCCCTACAAGATTTGATCAAGAAAGCCCTCATACCTGAAAAAAAAAAGAAATAAAGGGTTTACAAAGCCTTGAGCAAGCAGGTAAATAGGCAGACAAAATCAGAAATTGCAACTCTCTATCAGAACAGGTTAGCAAACAATTGTAACTCTAAAGATAAAGGAAAAGAAAACATCAAAAATAAATATCATTCACTTCATTTTAACCACAAATTCACAATACGTAACGGAATAAGTTGTGACAATAACAACTCAGAAGGGGAAGAGGAAAGGGATAAAACCCGCTTAGACTAAGGGAACAACAGGCTATCAGAGAATAGACTATCTCATCTACAATATCTTTTATACAAACTGCATGGTAACCACTAAACAAAAAATCAGAACAAAGACACAAATGATAAGTAAAGAGAAAACTGAGAAAACCATCATAGAGATCCACCAAACAGAATTAGCAGTCCAAAATAAATGGGATGAGAAACAAGAGAAATACATAACAACTGAAAAACAAGAGATAAAATAGTAGCATTAAGCCATCATATATCAATAATCACTCTAAATGTAAATGGATTGAATTCCCCAGTCAAAAGACACAGAGTGGCTGGATGGATTAAAAAACAAGACCCGACATTTGCTGCCTCCAGGAAACACATCTCAGCTCTAAAGACAAACACAGGCTCAGAATGAAGGGACAGAAGATGATACTCCAAGCTAATGGCAAACAAAAGAAAGCAGGTGTTGCCATATTAGATAAAGTAGACTTCAAGATAAAAAAGGTAATGAGAGACAAAGAGTGGCAATATATAATGATAAAAGGGACACTCCACCAAGAAGACATAACACTTATAAATATATGTGCACCCACCACAGGAGCACCAAAGTACATAAAGCAACTATTAACAAACCTAAAAGGAGATATCAACAACACAATAATAGTAGGGGACCTTAACACCCCACTTACATCAATGGATAGATCATCCAGACAGAAAGTCAATAAGGAAATAGTGGACTTAAATGAAAAACTAGACCAGATGGACTTAATAGATATATATAGAGCACTCCATCCAAAAAGAACAGATTACACATTCTTCTCAAGTGCTCATGGAACATTCTCAAGGATAGACCATATGTTGAGAAACAAGGCAAACCTCGATAAATTTAAGGAGATTGAAATCATAACCAGCATCTTTTCCAACCATAATGCTAAGAAACTAGAAATCAACTACAAGAAAAAAGCTGGGAAAGTGACAAAGATATTGAGATTAAACAACATGCTACTGAGCAACCAATGGATCATTGAAGAAATTAAAGGAGAAATCAAAGAATATCTGGTGATAAGTGAAAATGAAAATATACCATACCAACTCATATGGGATGCAGCAAAAGCAGTCCTGAGAGGAAAATGCATAGCAATACAGGCCCACCATAACAAACAAGAAAAATCCCAAATAAGCAATCTTAAACTACACCTAACAGAATTAGAAAAAGAAGAACAAACAAAGCCCAAAGTCAGAAGAAGGAGGGAAATAATAAAAATTAGAGTAGAAATAAATGAAATTGAAACAAAAAAAAACAGTAGAAAGGATCAATGAAACAAAAAGCTGGTTCTTGGAGAAGATAAAATTGACAAACCCTTAGACAGACTTACCAAGAAAAAAAGAGAGAAGGCTCAAATAAATGAAATTAGAAATGAAAGAGGAGAAATCCCAACAGATACCACAGAAATACAAAGGATTATAAGAGAATACTATGAAAAACTATATTTCAACAAATTGGACAATGGAAGAAATGGATAAATTCTTAGACTCATACTACCTCCCAAAACTGAATCAAGAAGAAACAGAGAACCTGAATAGACCAATCACAAGTAAAGAGATGGAAACAGTAATCAAAAACCTCCCAAAAAACAAAAGTCCAGGATCAGAAGGCTTCTCTGGAGAATTTTACCAAACATTCAAAGAAGATTTAATACCTATCCTTCTCAAACTATTCCAAAAAATAGAGGAAGATGGAACACTTCCTGACTCATTCTACAAGGCCAACATCACCCTGATACCAAAGCCAGACAAGAACAATACAAAGAAGGAAAATTACAGGCCAATATCGCTGATGAATATAGATGCAAAAATCCTCAACAAAATATTGGCAAACCGAATACAGCAATACATTAGAAAGATCATACACCACAATCAAGTGGGATTTATACCAGGGACACAGAGATGGTTCAACATCCACAAATCAATCAATGTGCTACACCACATTAACAAAATGAGGAATAAAAACCACATGATCATCTCAATAGATGCAGAGAAATCATTTGACAAAATCCAACATCCCTTTATGATAAAAACTCTCAATAAAATGGGTATAGAAGGAAAGTACCTCAACATGATAAAGGCCATATATGACAAACCCACAGCCAACATCATACTCAACAGGGAAAAACTGAAAGCCATCCCTCTGAGAACAGGAACAAGACAAGGGTGCGCACTCTCACCACTGTTATTCAACATAATGTTGGAAGTTCTGGCCAGAGCAATTAGGCAAGAAAAAGGAATAAAAGGATTCCAAATAGGCAATGAAGAAGTGAAACTCTTGCTGTTTGCAGACGACATGATTTTATATATAGAAAACCCTCAAGAATCCATCAGAAAACTATTAGAAATAATCAACAACTGCAGCAAAGTTGCAAGGTACAAAATCAACTTAAAAAATCAGTTGCACTTCAATACTCTGATGACGAACTAACTGAAAGAGAACTCAGGAATACAATCCCATTTACAATCGCAATAAAAAGAATAAAATATCTAGGAATAAATTTAACCAAGGAGGTGAAAGACCTATACAATGAAAACTATAAGACATTATTGAAAGAAATTGATGATGACATAAAGAAATGGAAAGATATCCCATGTACATGGATTGGAAGAATAAACATAGTTAAAATGTCCATACTACCTAAAGCAATTTACAGGTTTAATGCAATCCCAATCAGAATCCCAATGACATTCTCCACAGAAATAGAACAAAGAATAGTAAAATTCATATGGGACAACAAAAGACCCCAAATAGCTAAAACAATCCTGAGAAGAAAAAACAAAGCAGGAGGCATCACAATCCCTGACTTCAAAACATACTACAAAGCTGTAATAATTAAAACAGCATGTTACTGGTACAAAAACAGACACACAGATCAATGGAACAGAATCGAAACTCCAGAAATAAAACCTCACATCTACGGGCAGCTAATCTTCAACAAAAGAGCAAAGAACATACAATGGAGAAAGGAAAGTCTCTTCAATAAATGGCGCTGGGAAAACTGGACAGCCACTTGCAGAAGAATGAAAGTAGACCATCTGCTTTCACCATACACAAAAATTAACTCAAAATGGATCAAAGACCTGAAAGTGAGACCTGAAACTATAAAACTCCTGGAAGAAAATGTAGGCAGTACACTATTCGTCATTGGTCATAAAGGGATCTTCTTGAATTCCATGTCTCCTCAGACAAGAGAAACAAAAGAAAAAGTAAACAAGTGGGACTTCATCAGACTAAAGAGTTTCTGCAAACCAAATGAAACCAGGATCAAAATGAAAAGACAGCCCATCAGCTGGGAGAAAATATTTGCAAACCATATATCTGACAAGGGGTTCATCTCCATAATATATAAAGAACTCACACATCTGAACAACAAAAAAACAAATAACCTGATCAAAAAATGGGCAGAGGTGGGGCCAGCCCGGTGGCTCAAGCAGTTAAGTATGCATGCTCCACTTCGGTGGCCCAGGGTTCACAGGTTCAGATCCCGGGCGTGCACCGACGCACCGCTTGTCAAGCCATGCTGTGGTGGCGTCCCATATAAAGTAGAGGAAGATGGGCACAGATGTTAGCTTAGGGCCAATCTTTCTCAGCAAAAAAAGTGGAGGATTGGCAATGGATGTTAGCTCAGGGCTAATCTTCCTCACCAAAAAAAAAAAATTAAGAATAGAACTACCATATGCTCCAGCAATTCCGCTTCTGGGTATTTATCCAAAAAAAATGAAAATACTAATTCAAAAAGATATATGCATGAACTCCCATGTTCATTGCAGCATTATTTGCAGTAGCCAAGACATGGAAACAACCTAAATGTCCATCTATGGATAAACGAATGCAAAAAAATGAAAGTAGACTCTTACCTTACACCATACACAAAAATTAACTCCAAATGGATTAAAGACTTGAATGTAAAACCTGAAACTGTGAAAGTTCTAGAAGAAAACATAGGCAGTACGCTCTTCGACATCAGTCTTAGCAACATCTTTTCAAACACCACATCTGACCAGGCAAGAGAAACAATAGAAAAAATAAACAAATGGGACTACATCAAACTAAAAAGCTTCTGCACAGCAAAGGAAACTATCAACAAAACGAAAAGACAACCTAACAATTGGGAGAAGATATTTGCAAACCATACATCTGATAAGGGCTTAATCTCCAAAATATATAAAGAACTCATGCATCTCAACAACAAAAAAACTACCAACCCAATTAAAAAATGGGCAAAAGACCTGAACAGACATTTCTCCAAAGAAGATATACAGATGGCCAACAGACACATGAAAAGATGTTCAAAATCACTAACTATCAGGGAAATGCAAATCAAAACTACAATGAGATATCACCTCACGCCCGTCAGAATGGCTATAATTAACAAGACAGGAAACAACATGTGTTGGAGAGGTTGTGGAGAGAAGGGAACTCTCATACACTGCTGGTGGGAGTGCAAACTGGTGCAGCCACTATGGAAAACAGTATGGAGATTCCTCAAAAAATCAACGATAGAACTACCGTATGATCCAGCTATCCCACTGTTGGGTATTTATCCAAAGAACTTGAAAACACCAATTTGCAAAGGTACATGCACCCCTGTGTTCATTGCAGCCTTATTCACGATAGCCAAGACTTGGAAGCAACCTAAGTGCCCATCAAGGGACGAATGGATAAAAAAGCTGTGGTATATATACACAATGGAATACTACTCAGCCATAAGAAACGATGAAATCCAGCCATTTGTGACAACATGGATGGACATTGAGGGCATGATGCAAAGTGAAATAAGTCAGAGGGAGAAGGTCAAATACCGTATGATTTCCTTCATTAAGTAGTAGATAATAACAACAATAAACAAACACATAGGGACAGAGATTGGATTGGTGGTTACCAGAGGGGAAGGGGAGGGAGGAGGGTGAAGGGGATAATTGGGTACATGTGTGTGGTGATGGGTTGTAATTGGTATTTTGGTGGTGAACATGATGTAATCTATGCAGAAATAGAAGTACAATGATGTACACCTGAAATTTTTACAATGTTATAAACCAATGTTACTGCAATAAACAAAAAATTAAAAAAAAAAAAAAAAATAAAGAAAATATAGTGTATATACATAATGGAATATTATTAACCCATAAAAAAGAATGAAATCTTGCCATTTGCAACAACATAGATGGAGCTTGAAGGCATTAAGCTAAGTGAAATAAGTCAGACAGAAGAGGATAAATACCATATGATCTCACTTGTATGTGGAATCTAAAACAAAAACAAAAAACAAAATTATATATAGAGATATAGAGAACAGATTGGTGGTTGTGTGAGGCAGGGAGTGGGCAAAGTGGGTGAAGGGGGTCGAAAGGTACAAATTTCTAGTTATAAAATGAGTATGTCATTGAGATGTAATGTACAGTATGGTGACTATAGTTAATAATGCTGTATTGCATATTTGAAAATAGCTAGGAGAGTGGATCCTGAAAGTTCTCATCACAAGAAGAAAAAATTTGTAATTATGTATGGTGACAGATATGTATGGTATGTATGACGGATTATGTATGACGGATTATGTATGGTAACTGGATTTATTGTGGTCATCATTTTGCAGTATATACAAATATCAAATCATTACATTGTACACCTGAAACTAATATAATGTTTTGTCAATTATACCTTAATTTACAAAAAAGGAGGGAAAGGGGAGCCAGGATCACCAAGGAGGGGCAGATAGCATACTGTGCCAGAGAAACTGCAAGTAGCTTAGTTTGGCTGGTGTTAGTCTGTCTGTGGGGCAGTGGTGAGAGATGGAGTTGCAAGTGGTGAACAAGATCAGATCATAAGGGCATGAACTCTACCTCCACGATAATGGAAAACCACTGAAATATTTGAGGCCAAGGAGTGAAAAGATCAGTTTTGTGTTTTTGCAAGCTTACTCTGGTAGTAACCCTGTTCCTAGCCTGGATGACATCTGCTCAGAGAGGCACTCTTTGATTCATCCTCCCCAATCAAAATTATAGCACCCTGTTATTGTCTTGCATGATTGCAATTTGTAGCGATGCATACTTCTCTTTCTTTGTTCTCTCTAAAGTGTAAGCCCCTCAGAATAGGACCCATGTCTGTCTTGTTTCATTTATTCTTTGCCTTTTTCCACCAGGATGGAAGCCCCATGGGGGCAGGAACTCTGCCCCATTCACCACTTGTTTTCCCAGCTCCTAGCAGAATGTCTGGAATAAATTAGGTGACCAATAAATGGTAGTTGACAGAGTGAATGGTAGATTTGCTTCAATCATGGTTGGGAGAGTGTTGTTAGAACCCAGGTAAGATGTGACAGGACATGGGAAGTGGAAAGGAGGCAGAGGGAATGAATGGGAAGACCCAGGAGGTAAAGCAGGTATGGGCTGTGTGGAGGAGAGAGGACAAGAAGAGTCTAGTGACGTGCCTCTTTGGACTTGGGAAACTAGCTAGAATGGAGGCACCATGTGTTAGCTGGTTCGATCATTCGTTCACTCACTCATCTAGAGGGGGCAGACTGCCCATAACTGTAAATACGTAACAAATTTCCATTGTAATAAGTACCAAGAAAATAAACAGGGAAAATAGGAATAGAGAGTTAAGGGGGTGGGGATGCTACTTTGGCTTAGGTGTTCTAGGAGGGCTTCACTGAGCAGGTGACATTTGAGCTGTGGCTTCAAAGTTGAGAAGGAGCTGAGCTTGCTAAGGTCTGGGGGAAAATAATGTTCCAGGCAAAGACCAACAAGTCAGAGGCTCCAAGTCAGGAACAGCTCTGGAGGACTATGTTCTGTGAGATGCTAAAAGGTATTCTGTAAAAAAGGGTTCCATAGCTAATTAAATTTGAGATATGCTGCAGGCCAAACTCTACAGGGTTTTCCTTCACAGTATAGCGAACCATTACCTGGTAGGGAATTTGCAAGTCCTGAGTTGCAGCCCAACTTTGCCTCTTGCTGGCCTGAATCCACCTTTTGCTGCTGCAAACCTCACCTGACCTTCAAGACCTGGTTTAGGCTGCAGTCTTCTGTCTGTGCCAGCAGTCTCCACCGCCACAGCTGACATCAACTCCCCCTCCTCTGGGATTTTTGCCTAGACCTTTGGTTTGCTGTTTGGTCAATTAATATTCTCCCCACGCAGTAAGCTTTCTCACAACACCACCCCTCTTTCACTTTGTCTCTCTGACTGCACACAGAAAAATGCTTGCTGTGATAACTTCCCACCCCTTAAGTGTGGGCTGCACTTAGAAACTTGCTTTCAAAGAGTACAGCATGGAAAAGGAGAAATAAAAAAATAACTTTTCAGTGGAGAACCTAGCAAACACCACCTCAGGTCAAGGTCAACATCAGCAGTGATAGGTCATGTTGATAGCAGGTGCCCTTGATATGATGTGATGAGAAGGATACTTTACCTCTGTGGTCTTCCTCCCAAAACCCATAATCCCAGTCTAACCATGAGAAAAACATCAGGCAAATCCCAACTGAGGGACATTCTACGTGACCAGTACTCCTCAAAACTGTTAAGGTCATTAAAAAAATCTGAGAAACTGCCACAGCCAAGAGGAGCCTAAGGAGACATGACAACTAAATGTAATGTGGTGTCCTGGATGGGATCTTGGAGCAGAAAAAGGACATTAGGTAAAAATTGGTGAAATCCAGGTAAAGTATGGAGTTTAGTTAATAATAATGTATTGATGTTGGTTTCTTAGTTGTGACAAAGGTACTATGGCAATGTAAGATGCTAGCAATATGGGAAACTGGGTGAGGGGCATATGGGGACTCTTTATACTATCTTCCCAACTTTTCTGTAAAACTGTTCTAAAATAAAAAGGTTATTTTTATTTTAAAAAACATTTAGCATAATAGAAGATTTCATAGATGTTTTTGGTGCTCTCCATCAAAATATTCTGGCCCTATTTTTAACAGCTGTTATATTTAATTTTAATAATTCTTATCTCTAGACATATTTGGGACACTTCATAAAAGCAGTTCTGATTGAAAATATTTTATTTTTTCTTATTCAGTGATTTTATGTTCCACATGTCCGTCAGAGTGCACAACATTTTTATCCAGCTTGTTTGAGGTTGACTTACAGGAACTACTTCCTATTCCTCTTCTTTCCCTGTAACTCAGCAGTTCTTGGTTGAGGTTCTCTGCCATAGTCAGATGCCAAAGCTCTCATTCATGCCTCGGCAGCTCACCATGGACAGAATGGCCATTTGTTATGAGAGGTTCGGGGATTCGATCAGAGACGTAAAAGAAACTTTCCACTCCAAGAAAATGCACTGAAGGTATATTTTATTATATAGAGGATAGTAAAGGCGATAGTCCGCAAACAGATCCGAATATGTCAAATAATAATTGAGGGAAAAAACACCAGCTCGACTGGAAAGGGAAAACATCCACATCGGCTGAGATAGCAGCAGATGTGAATAGGTCATATAATAAGAGGGGAAAACATCAGATCGATCAGAAAGGGAAACACCAGATCTACTGAATGGACATGACACAAATCAACCAGAAAGAGAAACACCAGGTTGACCGAAAAGAGAACACATCAGATCAATTACTTCACAATAAATCAATTACTCACAAAATCCACGCCCCACTGCCGGGAGAGTCCTGTCAATCGACACGACTGGGCAAGGATCACACGTCCTGGGCAGGGCATCCCTTCCACAGGTGGAACTCTCACTCGGGCTCAGTTTCCAGCAGTTTTTATACCATCAGTAATTTCCAGAGTAAGCAGTTACAGAGCTTTTTTTCAGAGCAAGCATCTAGTGTTCCCATGCACAAATGCAGTGGCGTACATGCACTGAACCCCCTGGCTATCGCCCCAGCCCAGTAGTTGTGTACGTGCATTGTTTACCTTGCTTATCGTCCCAGCCCGGCACAGATGGCCAGTCTGCCCCAGGCTGCGGTGCCCGAAAGGCCTTGAAATTTTTACACATTGCAACTTTCTCCATGGGAGAAGGGCCAGTTCCCACCACGCAAAAAGCAGCTTTTATATTTCTTTTTGTGCTGGTGGCTGTAGGTCAATGGAGCGGCCAAACATGGCTGTACTCATGTTAAGACACCATTGGGATAATAGAAAAGAAGGATACCATTGCAGGATAATAGAAAAGAAGAAGCCATTTGAGATTAGTGGGAGTGCCTGGGAGTCAGGCTGATATCTGTCAGCAATGATGGGGGAAAAAATAAAGAGCTAAACCTTCAAGTCCCTTCTTAGGATTGCATTCTTCCATATGGTCAAAAAACAAGATATATATTTTAGCATTCCTTAAAATGTTCAAATTATAGAATGTATTTAGCAAAGTGTGCTATATAAGTGAGATTTGTAGTCAAGTTTCTCTTATCCTATTGTTATATTGTAAAACATAAAAATTGGCATTTAGTTATTTAAGGCTTCCTTCATATTCATCTAAATATAATCAATTTAAACTTAACATTACTGCTTTCTCAGGTGCTTTATCCCTCTTTCTTTCAGTAAAGCAACTTTCATTAAAACTGATGTTTTATGTGCTGTGGGAGGGAAATGATTTTAGGAATTGTGCACTTGTTTGCTGGGTGATCCTGACATCCCGCTGTGCTTACCAAGAGCTTTTAGCTGGATACATTAATTAGGGTCTGATCTGATCCTGATTTGACATGCTATTTGATAGAGAACACGTCCTGTTTTATACAGCTCTAGACACTGAAAGTACTCAAAGTGAATAAACTTTGTAGATGCTCTTTATTAGGTTGAGAAAAGACTCTTCTTTTCCTAGGTAGTTGAGATATTTTAATATGAGTGAGTGATGCATTTTTTTGAATGCTTTTAATGTTCTATGATGATGATGTGTTTTTTTTTCCTTTATTCTACTAATCTGATATATTATATTAACTATTTTTGGATTTTACATCAACCTTGCATTCCTGAGATAAATCCCACTTGGTTGTGGTATATAACCATTTTTATATGCTGCTAGATCCAGCTTGCTAATATTTTATCAAGGATTGTTGTGTTTTTATTTATGGAGGATGTTGTATTTGATGTCTGGCTTTGGTATCAGAGTAATACTGACCTCATAGAATGAGTTGGCAAGGTCCTTACTCTGCCATTCTGGAAGTACCTCTCATTGCTGAGTTTTTTGAGAATTCTGTATATATTTTGAATCCAATGTGATTTGCAAAAAAAATTCTCTTAGTACGAGGCTTGCTTTTTCTTCCCTTAACAGTGTCCTTCACAAACCAAAGGTTTTTACTGGTTTGATGGAGCCCAGTTTTTCAATTGTTTTCTTTTATGGACCATGCTGTTGGTGTGTTTCTAACAGTTCTTTGTCTAACCCAAGATCACAAAGATTTTCTCTTAGGTCTTTCTTCTTCTAAAAGTTTTAGAGTTCTACATTTTACATTTAGGTCTATGACTCATAAATTATAGAATCAGCTTGTGGATAGCTATGAAAAATCTTGCTGAGATTTGGTTGGGATTGTGTTGAATTTATAGATCAATTTGGGAGTCATTGGTGTATTGAGTATTCTAATCCATGAACATGGTATGTCTTTCCATTTATTTAGGGCTTATTTTATTTCTTTCATCAGGATTTTATAGTTTTCAGCATACAGACTTATACCAAAATATTTTGGGGGTGCTGTTATAGATGGCATTTTTCATTAATTTGAATTTCCAATTGTTCATTGGTAATATGTAGACATACAATTGATTTTTGTATATTGACTTTATATTCTGGTACCTTGGTCAACTCATTTATTAGTCCTAGGTACCTTTTTTGTAGTTTCCATGACATGTCTATGAAGACATAGATGATCATGCCTTCAGTGAATAATGAACATTTTATTTTTTCCTTTCCACTGTATCCTTTTTATTTCTTTTTCTTGCCTTATTGTGCTGGCTAAGACCTCCTATACTATGTTGGATACAAATGTTGAGAGTAGACATCTTGCCTTGTTCCTGATCTTAAGGCAAGGATGAATCTTTCACTATTGAATCTTTCGCTATTAAGGATGATGTTAGATTTAGATTTTGTCACAGGTTCTGTTTATTATGTTAGATGATTCCCTTCTATTCCTAGTTTTCTGAGAGTAGTTTTTGTTTGTTTGTTTGTTTTGTTTTGTTTCGTGAGGAAGATCAGCCCTGAGCTAACATCCATGCCAATCCTCCTCGTTTTGCTGAGGAAGACTGGCCCTAAGCTAACATCTATTGCCAATCCTCCTCCTTTTTTTCCCTTTTTCTCCCCAAAGCCCCAGTAGATAGTTGTATGTCATAGTTGCACATCCTTCTAGTTGCTGTACACGGGACGCCGCCTCAGCATGGCCAGACAAGTGGTGCGTCGGTGCGCGCCCGGGATCCGAACCCCGGGCCGCCAGTAGCAGAGCGCACGCACTTCACCGCTAAGCCACGGGGCTGGCCCCCTGAGAGTAGTGTTTATCAGGAGTGGATGTTTAATTTTGTCGAATGATTTTTCTGCATCTATTGAGATAATCATATGATTTTTCTTCTTTAATCTATTAATATGGTGAATGACATTAACAGATTTTTCAAATGTTGAACCAGCCAAGGCTGAGATTTTGGGGATTAACCCCACTTGGTCATGATGACTGTCCTGTTTCTGGATTGGATTTGCTAATATATATATATATATATATATTTTTTTTTTTTTGCTGAGGAAGATTCGCCCTAAGCTAACATCTGTTGCCAATCTTCCTGTTTTTTGGGGGTTTTTTTGCTTGAGGAAGATTAGCCCTGAGGTAACATCTGTGCCAGTCTTCCTCTATTTTGTATGTAGGATGCCACCATAGCATGGCTGGCGAGTGGTGTACGTCCACACCCAGGATCTGAACCTGCGAACCTAAGCTGCTGAAGTGGAGCACCTGGAACTTTAACCACTTGGCCACGAGCTCAGCTCCTGATTTGCTAATATTTTGTTCAGGATTTTTTGTGTCTATATTCATGAGGGATATTGGTCTGTAGTTTTCTTTTCTTGAAATATCTGTCTCTGGTTTTCTTATTAGGATATTACTGGCCTCATAAAATGAGTAAGGAAGTATTCCCTCCTCTTTTACTTTCTGTTAGAGATCGTGTAGAATTGGTACAATTAGCAAGTGCTAAGACCAAGGCTGATACCAAGTGCCAAGAGTAGTAGAGGAGAGGAGATGAGCAGAGTGGAGAGACCTAAATTTTTATCTTAAAATACATTTTGAAAGGAAAGTACAATACACAAATTTCACAGAAATCTATGTTTAGTATATTATGTAGAAATTTTAAAGTTAACTAAGTTCATAATTTAAGCTGCTGATAAAAGAATTACTGTATATAATTATGATAAGGCTCACATTTGCTGATTATACTTGCTGGTATAGTCACCAAAATTATGTTTCAGTATTAAAAAGTTGTATTAATATGAATATGCTTATGCATAATACATTGGAATTAATTATTTTGTTAATGTTTAATAAAATGTGATACATTTTTAATACCCTGAAATGTACAGATTAATTTAAGAGTAGATACTATTTCAACTAAAGCTATTTTCCTCTTACTATTAACAGAATATCCAAGGTATCTCCAAGCACCCAATTCAAATTACTAAACCTCAAAATTTTAAAGGTAACACATTTCTTTCTATTTTGCTAAAGTCTTGGGTAAGATTTTTTAAAAATCTACAAGTGTTTGTAATTGCTTTTCTGTATAACTAACTCTTTTGCTTTCCTGAAGTTCTGCTTTGCATAACCAGGATTTAAATATGCACTGAAAAATAAAACACAGCTAAAGTGATATGGTACCTCCCTTTTAGCAGTTTACAAGTTAAAATAGATGATAATTATACAAGGAAAGTAGTTCCCCTCCTACCATCTCTCCCCTACGAACTTCTCAGTAAAGAAAAAACAAACAAACATACAATAGAACTGGCTTTTATTAAAGCCTGAAAATTACTGGAAATGTTTATAAAAGCATACTAACACTCTTCTTTCTTTTAAGCTCTTCCACTGATGGTTACATTTCTAAAAAAAAAAAACGGTCAAATCTAAAGCAAGGTTCTGTGGCCCATTCCCAGCAAATTCCTGCCCCCTTGGCTTTGGGAACTGCTGCCCCAGAAGATCATGGCAAAACAAGGAAGCGTGATGTGCAGTCCTTCTTAAAATACACATAATCAGGCTTAAACCGGACTCCTGGAAAGTGATCATAGGCAGCTTTGTCTCCTACCGCCCTTTAAAATGTATTCAGTGCGAAAATCTTAGAGTTCATGCTTCCCCAAAGTCAATTTTCTAATCACTTAGGCTCAAAGAGTCTCTAGATTGCTCTTACTGGAACAGGTTCAAGTGTCAATATTTGACCTTTACTTCATTACAAGTTCCAGACTGAACAGAAAATTTTAACAACAGAAAATCTAGTTTACTTTCAGTAGTAATATGATATTTTAAGATTACATTAATAAAAATTAGAAATTTAGACTCTTTTGACTTTAGAATGATGTTAAAATAACTTTGTATGAGGAATAGCTATGAATCAGCTCATGACCAAATTCATCAAGTGCTTTTGAAATAACAATTCAGGTAAGGAGGACGAAATCCTCACCATCTCCCCAAGGACCATGTTTGTTTCATCTGAAGGCCACACCTTCCTAGCAGCAGGTATGTGCAAGCTATGGTAGAGAGACGCTGTGTCATTGTAGCTCACTTTATGCATCTCATACAGTTCAAATATTTAGAAATTGAATAATTCAAAGGTATTTATAGAACTCATTCTTTAAATCCTAAGGCAAATATTTCTATGAAGCAAAGATTTCTTATGCATAGTAAATAAGAACATATCTGCTTCCTGGGTCCTCTTACTTTACCATAGCTAGATCCCAAATACCCCTACATGGTCCCACTCAGTCTGCCCCTTCTTTTTCCTCTCTGTCTTCGTCACCCACAGCTCTCCATCTTCCTTGCTTGCTGCAGTCACTCTGGCCACTCTGCTGTCCTCCAACATGCTGACCAGCTCCACCTCAGGCCCTGCATGGAACCCACTTCCCTAGATATCATTCTGCTCCCCTCTTTGCCTCCTCCATGCCTTTGCTCAAATGAGCTGTCTTGATGAGGTGTACAGCGACTGCCCTATTTACAACAGCAACTTCCCTACACACACACGCGCGCACACACACACACTCCTGAACCTCCTTATCTTGATCTATCTTTTTCATTTCTCACCTTCTAACATACCAAATAATTCACTCAAATTGTCTCCGCCTCCTAGAATGTAAACTCTATGAAGGAAGGGATTGTTGTCTGTTTTGTTCACTGCCATATTCCAAGCACACAGCCTGGCACATAGTAGGCCCTTTCTAAAATTCTGATGTATAGAATGAACGAATGAATGAATACAGCCCACTCTGGAGGCATTGCCAGCTCACAGAGGCAGAAGAGGTCTCTTAGACTTGCAAACACAGGATGGCCAGTGGCCCTGAGGCCAAAGGACCCTGGCATGTGGGAGGTGGGGATGTTGACCTTGATACCTCAGTGGGGAGGAGAGATTGAGGGTCAGCTGGGGGATGGGTAGCAACAATGAGGGATATTGTTGCTAGATTATAAATTAATGCAGAACTCTATCTAACAGACTTTTCACAGATTGAATTGCGCATTCTTGCACACTTATCTGGGGATCCAGAACTTTTGAAGTTATTCCAGGAATCTGAAAGAGATGATGTATTTTCTACCCTGACTTCACAGTGGTAAGATATATGAGCTCACAATATTATCAGATCTGCAGAAATGCTGACATGATTTTGAAAGCCTGGAGTTGTTCCAAGGCTGTTTTCATAAGAAAGAAATTATATTTTTCTTTAGTAGTTAATCTTGTTGAAAAGAAGAGTAGATAACTATGATGCCAGGAGTTTCCTAATTATGAAAGAACTGATTGCTCTTCACCACTAAAAAAGAAGTCTATTGCTAAAGAATGTAATAGAAGTATCAAAAAAATTAAAAGTGCAAGTCATGCATTCCCTCCAGATGAGTGTCAATGCAAAGAAGACAGAGCCCAGGGTGCTGAGCATGTGCACCTCCTGCTTTGCAAAGGAGCGTGAATGTCCCCGCTGCCACTGCCACCCCGTCAAGTGGGCCAGGAGCACACTGGGTTGCAAGTGACAGTCCCTCTCCGACAGTGACTTACGCTCAAAGAGAGTTCCAGAGGCAGGTGTCAGGTTTTGTTGGGCAGCTCAACAATGTCAGTCCGTCTTTCTTTCCGAGTCAATATTCTTAGGATGTTGGCTTTGCTTCCTCTAGTTATGAAATACCTGCTACCTGTCTCCAAAGCAGGATGGAGAGAGAAGGTACAGGCTCTCCTCTCACATCTTCCCTTTGGTCAGAAAGGTGAAAGTCCTCCCCCAGAGCCCTGCTGCAGACAACTCTTACACCGCATTTTCCAGAGTTGGGTCATATCGCTGCCCTAGCTGCAAGGGAGGCTGATAAAGGTTACTCTCTAGAACAATGAGGCACAGTCACAATTTCTCACCAGGGCCAGGTACATCACTGCCTGGAACAAAGTCAGCATTCTGCTCTGAGGAAGAAGAGGGGCCTGGATGGGCCGGCTGTTCGGAAGGTCACTGCACCTGCTGTCACTGTCCCCTCCTTCAGCAGCTGCAGGTGCCACCCTCCCTCTCACCTCGGGCTTCTTCCCTCATGCTGCTGTCTCCTGTGGACCTCCTCACCCTACCATCCCACATTATCTCATTGTCACCCTGCTCACCCTCAGAGTCACTCTAGGGACATCACTCCACGAAGTCTGTCCGTCTGTGTTCTCAAGCCCCTGACTTCCCTCCTCATTCACTCACCTCTCTGTCATTGCCACTGTCTTTTCTGAAGGTGTACGAGCCCTACAAGAGCAGGGCCAGGTCCTCTAGTCCAGCGCAGGTGCTAGCCACTCTCTACCTCGCTGCCTCCCACCTTGTCCAGCCACTGGGCTGGTCCAGGCACACGCCTTACTCAGGCCTTTCCCCCAAGGGCTCAACCCTCACCTCGTCCACTTGGCCCTGGTGGCATTCCCTCGAGGACCTTCCCTGACCACCCTGTGCTCACTTTCCTTCACAGCACTACCACTCCCCGGTGTCACAAATATTCTCATTTGTTTCCTTACTGTCTGTCCCAGCTGGAATGTCAGCTCTGTGAGGGCCAGGCCACTCTGCTCTTGTCCCTGCTGTGCTGCACAAGATGTGGAGACTCAGTGAGGATCTGTCAAATAAATGAGTAAATAGCGTGGAATTCAAAGTTTCTGGTTGACCAGAAAACATCTCCTCTCCAAAAGCACCACCATCACAAGACTTATTTGAGTAAAAAAATTGGGGAAGAAATATTATATGTCAAGGTAAGAGAGGAATGAGAATGTTACTATATACTAAGCTGGATTTTAAAGAGTGGTTGTAGAAATTATGTTCATGATGGCAGCAACAGGGAAAGCAACAAAAACCAAAGACTAATGGAATATTGGTCTGGCAGAAGAGACGTGCTGAGTGGGTATGAGGATAACAAGAGTGTAGGTAAAGCAGTCGGGGCCCAAGCCCAGCCTCTGAGTGTTAGCCTTGAGTCCCGGCCACCTGCCCTGGGCCAGGAACCTCCTCTCAGCCATTCCCTCCCCTGCTCTCTGCACTGTCCTTGGTGCCTGGCCTCCACCCTGACCCACCTCAGTGAGCTGATGAGCTGATGAGTGGTGTAGGTCCGCACCCAGGATCTGAACCCACAAACCTGGGCCACTGAAGCTGAACACGCTGAACTTAACCACTACACCACAGAGCTGCCCCCAAAATTTACCCTTTTAACATGTATAATTCAGTGGGTTTTAGTACAGTCACAAAGTTTTGCAACCATCACCACTGTCTAATTCCAGAACATTTCCATCACCTTGAGAGAAACTGCATACTCATTAGCCATCACTCTGCATTCTTCCCTTCCCCATGGAAACCACTAATCTACTTTCTGTCTATACATTTGTCTGTTCTGGACATTTCACATTAATGGAATCATACAATGTGTGGCTTTTTGTGACTGGCTTCTTTCACTGAACATAATGTTTTCAAGGTTCATCCATGTTGTAGCATGTATCAGGGCTTCATTCCTTTTTATGGCTGAATAATATTCCATTATATGGAATAATGTATTCTATATTTTTCAGTATAAACCAGCAAATAATGTTCCATTTGTTTATCCATTCATCAGTTGGGTTGGACACTTGGGTTGTTTCTACCTTTTGAGTATTGTGAATAATACTGCTATGAACATTCATGTACAAGTTTTTGTGTGGACATGTGTTTTATTTCTCTTGGGTATATACTTAGGAGTAGAATTGCTGGGTCATATAGTAATTCTATGTTTAACTTTTTTTTTACTGTGGTAAAATAACATAATATAAAATTTACCATCTTAACCATTTAAAAATGTACAGTTCAGGGGCTGGCCCCATGGTGTAGTGGTTAAGTTTGGCATGCTCCGCTTCGGTGGCCCAGATTCACAGATTTGGATCCCAGGTGTGGACCTACACTACTCGCCAGCCATGCTGTGGTGGTGACCCACATACAAAATAGAGGAAGATTGGCACAGATGTTAGCTCAGGGTGAATCTTCCTTAGCAAAAAAAAAAAAAAAAAAAAAAAGGACAATTCAGTGGCAACTATATTTGACTTTTTGAGGAACTGCTGAACTAGTTTCCAAAATAGCTACACCATTTACATCCCACAAGCAGTGTATCGGGTTCCAATTTATCCACATTCTCACCAATACTTTTTGTTATCTGTCTTTTTGATTCTAGCCATCCTAGTGGGTGTGAAGTGGTATCTCATTGTGGTTTTGATTTTCATTTCCCTGAGGACTACTGATGTTGAGCATCTTTTCTAGTGCTCACTACTTATTCTTTATCTTTGTCTCTTTTCCCTCCTCTATGCCTTGAACACAAGTGCACCCTGAGGTGTTTTGCTCACTCCGGCTTTCTCTGTGTACTTCCTCCCAGAAGATGCCCTTTCTTCTGTTTTGCTCACCCTCCAGTTAGGATCTAAGATAATACAGAATTTCTAAGGCATGTAATAGATTTAATAACACTCCTGCCCTCTCTCCAGAGGTGTGGAAAGTCCTAGAAGATGGTTCCTGCATAGGCAGGAAAAGTATTTTGCTTATTTGGTTCACTCTTGAGCTTTGTTGCCATCTTAGTGCTTTGATGGAATAGTGCTCTGGATATTCTCCTTTATAGTGTATGAAAGACTCTATCTGTGATTCACGATGAGTCTCTGTGCATAAATCACCAATCGTCTGTTTTGTTCAGTGGGCCCAAAGCTACTCTGGCTATCACTAACCAAGTGTTACAGCAAAACATTTTTGTCAAAGTATCAGGCAAAGGATGCAGCTAAAGCAGTGCCAAGAGGGAAATGTATAGCACTAAATACTTATATTAGAAAGGAGGAAAGATCTCAAATAAATAATCTAAGTTTCAATCTCAGGAAACTTGGAAAAGATGAGTAAAATAAACCCAAAGCAAGCAGAAGGAAGGAAATAGTAAAGATAAGAGCAGAAGTCAATGTAATTGAAAATAGGAAAACAATAGAGAAAATCAATGAGAGAAAAGCTGATGTTTTGAAAAATCAATAAAATTGATAAACTCTAGCAAGACTGACAAAAATAAAAATAGAGAAGACATAAATCATCAATATCAGGAATAGAATGGAAGATATTAGTACAGATCCTGCAGATATCAAAAGGATAATAAGGGAATGCTATGAACAACTTTATGCTCAAAAATTCAACAATTTAAAAGAAATGGACAAATTTCTTGAAAACCACAAACTACCAAAACCCAACTAAGATGGAATAGCCCAAATAGTCCTATTATTTGGACCAAATACATTGAATTTATAGTGTAAAAGCTCCTGAAAAAAAAATCTCCAGGCCGAGATGGCTTCCCTAGAATATTTTACCAAACACTTAAAGAAGAATTAACACCAATTGTATACAACCTCCTTGAGAAAATAGAAGAGGAGGGAACATTTCCCAATCATTCTGTGAAACCAGTGTTACCCTGACACCGAAACCAGACAAAGAGAGTAAAAACAAAATAAAGCAAAACAAAACTCCACTATGGATCAACATCACTCCCAAACTTAGGTGCAGAAATCCTTGGCAAAATATTAGCAAATTAAATCTAACAATGTCTAAAAATAATTATACACTATGTCCAAGTGGGATTTATTCTAGTTGTGTAGGGCTGGTTAAACATTTGAAAATCAGTCAATGTAATTCAGCATGTGATCAAGCTAAAGAATAAAAATAATATGATTATATCAATTGACCCAGACAAAGCATTTGACAAAATCCAGCACCCATTCATAATAAAAGTTCTCAGGAAGTTAGAAAGAGAGGGGAACAACTTCAACTTCATAAAGAACACATACAAAAAACCTACAGCTAACAGCATATTTAATGGTGAAAGGCTGAATGCTTTTCCCCTAAGATCAGGAACAACTTATTAATATCGAATATTGAAGTTCTAGCCACTGAATAAGGCAAGAAAAAGATACAAGTACAGATTGGAAAGGAAGAAATAAAACTGTCTCTATTTTCAGATGACATGATTGTCTGTATAGAAATTCCCAAAGAATATGCAAGAAAAAAATTTTTTAACTCCTAGAACTAGTAAGTGAATTCAGCAAGGGCGTAAGACACAATATCAACACAGAAAAACGAATTGCATTTCTATAAACTGACAATGAACATGCAGAAATCAAAATTAAAAATGCAATACCATTTACAGTCACTTCAAAGAAAAGGAAATACTTAAGTATGCAGTTAACAAAATATGTACAGAATCTGTATGTCTAAAATTACAAAATGCTGATGAAAGAAATCAAAGGAGATCTAGTAAATGGAGAGACATACTGTGTTCATAGAATGAAGACTCAACATAATAAATATGTCAGTTCTCCCTAAATTGATCCATAGGTTTAATGCAATCCCTATTAAAACCCAAGCAAGTTTTTTGTAGACATAGACAAGATTATTCTAAAATTTATATGAAAAGGCACAGACCCTAGAATAGCTAAAACAATCTTTTTTTTTTTTTAATTTTATTTATTTATTTTTCCCCCCCAAAGCCTCAGTAGATAGTTGTATGTCACAGCTGCACATCCTTCTAGTTGCTGTACATGGGACGCAGCCTCAGCGTGGCCGGAGAAGCGGTGTGTCGGTGCACGCCTGGGATCCGAACCCAGGCCGCCAGCAGCGGAGCGCGCACTTAACCACTAAGCCACGGGGCCGGCCCTAAAACAATCTTGAAAAAGAATAAAGTAGGAGGACTCACTATCTGATATTAAGACTTAATATATAGTAATCAAGAGAGTGTGGTGTTGGCAGAGGGACTGACACATAGACCAATGGAACAGAAAAGAGAAGCCAGAAATAGATCCACATAAATATGCTCAACTGATTTTTGAAAAAGATATAGAATACAGGCAGAAAATAATTCTCTTCAGATTCATATTAAGCTGATCACTTATAAAGCCAACTTGAGAAGTTCATGTCTACATTGGATATTGTGTATGTCTTTCCTGCATTTTCTTAGCTTGATTAGTTCTTGGGAGAATTTCAAAAATAAGAAGCTTTAATATTTGCAAGACGGTTGCTTCTAATTCTCCACCGGCAGTCGTAAGCCAGAACTTGTGACTTATACTATAATTAGTTGCTGTGGAAATGAGTTTTATGTTCCCAACAGAGGCCTAGCATAGCACATGGTAAAAAAGCAGCAAGATCTGGGGGCCGGCCTGGTGGCGTAGCGGTTGGGTGTGCATGCTCTGCTTCAGCGGCCCGGGGTTTGCGGGTTCAGATTCCGGGTGCAGACCCAGGCACTGCTTATCAAAAGCCATGCTGTGGCGGCATCCCATATAAAGTGGAGGAAGATGGGCATGGATGTTGGCCCAGGGCCAGTCTTCCTCAGCAAAAAAGAGGAGGATTGGCAACAGATGTTAGCTCAGGGCTAATCTTCCTCAAAAAAAAACAAAAAAGCAAGATCAAATACACTCTTAAAAATGTTTGTTTCAACCCGAAATCAACAATCCAAAGAGGGTTATGCACCCCTATGTTCATTGCAGCATTATTCACCATAGCCAAGAAGTGGAAGCAACCTAAGTGTCCCTTGACTGATGATTGGATTAAGAAAATGTGGTATATATATATATACAGTGGAATACTACTCAGCCATAAAAAAGACAAAATCGTCCCATTTGCAACAACATGGATGGGCCTGGAGCGTATTATGTTAAGTGAAATAAGCCAGAAAGAGAAAGACAAACACTGTATGATCTCACTCATATGTGGAATATAATCCAACACATGGACAGAGAAAACTGTATTGTGGTTACCAGGGGCAAGGGGGATGGGGGGTGGGCACAAAGGGTGAAGGGAGTCATATATATGGTGATGGACAAACAAAAATGTACAACCCAAAAGTTCACAATGTTAAAAACTATTAAAACATCAATTAAAAAAAAAGTTTGTTTCATGTAAATGCCTTATTGTTTGAAGCGCAAAAAGGCAATTCGATGTTATAGTCTGAAATATTTAGTAACGTTTTCAAAGAATAACAATTTCCTTGAAAAACCTTTAAAAATATGTAGATTATATATACAAATGGAGACATGGAAGAAGTCTTAGAAATCACCTGCAAAGCTGTGATTGATTGACGAAAGCCTGAGACCCAGAGAGCTGGGACCTGCCTACGGAGTGCACATCAGAGCCAGGACCAGACCTCAGGGCTGCTGCCTCCTGCTTCAGCATTTTCAAACGCACACAGAAGACACAGCCATTCTGCACAGTCAGGTCCAAGACAGGCCACCTACACATCTTTCTTTACAGTAATCATTACATATTTGCCTGATTAGGTGGTTTCCTAAAAGTTTTACAAAATGCAGATTTAAAAATTCTCTATTGGCTGTGCATTAAACTCAGCATTTTCAGACTGAAACTTAAAAGGATTTTTTACTGCAAAATATATTAGATTTTCTTCTGCTTAAGACTTTTTTGAGATATTCTCTTGTAAGGACGTGTGGTAAATAATATTGTGGGCCGCTCCCCCTCTCTGGAGGAAGATAGTGCTTCCCTACCTAGTAGATGTCAGACTTGGGCATGTGACTTGCTCTGGCTAATAAAATGTAAGCAAAAGTGATATGTGTCACTCCTAAGCTGAGGCTTTAAGAAACTGCACATGATTCCTCTTAATCTCTCCTCTCTCTATTACCACACCTGGCAAAATTGATAGACGTTGCTCCATCATCCTGCATTATAAATGGTGGGCCAATCTGTATTGGAAGTGTAGTGAAAATGAGAAATAAACTATTCTTGCTGTAGGCAATAAAATTTTGGAGTGCTTTATTATGGCAGTATAACTTGGCCTATCCTAGTATCTGTAGGACTTGGTGCCAGAAGTAAGAGGCTGCTATAATGAATCCTAAAACGTGGCACTGGCTTTGAGGCCAGGTGGCGAGCTGTGAGGAGATGTTTATTGGAGGCTGGAGGATGGCATATTGTAAATGGTACAACGTTTGGTAAAATTGTCACCTGTGATAACTTGTGAGGCCATTAATGTCCTAATGAGCTGAGGCTTTAGGCAGAGGGGCCCAACAGAATGCTAGAACATGCTTGGTTGCTGTTGTCTGCATGTGAGAAGGTACTATAAGAAACAAACTCAGAAGAGAATTGGCCAGTGTACAAGTAGGAATGAAAGGGAATAAAGAGATTCCAGAAAATTGAAGTCTTACACACTTGAATATAGAAATGATTCTCATCTTCAAACAGTAAAAGATGAATCTGAAAAGGCTTTGAGCAAGAAAGCCCAATTAAAACACTGCCTTTTAACAAATTAACGGTGTGGCCTTAAGGCCTACTGTTAACATCTCTGAAAGAATTAAGGTGGAACCCATAAATCTTCACAGTTAGACAACATAACTCTGGAAAAAAAGAGGCTAACAATGGCTTTCCCACAAACTCCTGATAAACTCAAGGTACCTGCAGTGAAATCTAGAGAGAGAGTACATCTCTAAATGAGTTGTGGGTATGTCTGTTGACACATGGAGCTGACTGAAGTCAAATAGAACTGACTACATTTCTGAGAGTTGTACTTTCCAAAGAACCCCCAGTCTGAGCTAAGAGAGACTGTAGTTATTTGAGGCTTAAAGCAAACCTTGGGCCCCACGTCTTCTATAGGCAGGAAGCACTCTGGGAAATATGCTCATCCACCAAGGAAAGAAAATTCTTCAGTGTCCTCCTACACGTAGCCAACAAATATAATGGAAAAGGAAGTCCCAGGAAATGGAGCAAAGGGCCATAGAGAACCATGGACTTGGAAGATATTCCCAGGGAGCAGATTCAGGGCCTAATCAAGGACCCTTTTCTACCGCTAGAGAAGGGCCCCCTCAACACCTATCCAATGAAAATTCAGAGTTGCTGTGACCAATGACTGCCGTGTGTCTCCTGCTCTTCCCCTTTCCAAATGGGAGTGTTTGTTGTGGTCATCCTGTTCCTGCCCCACCGGTGCATATCACATGTGTGGAGTAAAAGATAGACTTGACTTTTTATTCCATTGGCCTCCAGATCAAGAGGAGCCATATCAAGACCTGATATAAAGATGAGTACTAAATCCTGATGTCCTGTTCAGATGGGACTTCGGATTGTCACCCTTGGCAAGGAGGAGGAAAGCAAATATATGTGATCAAAAGGGTGGACTGTGGTTGAATGTATTATTATTCAAAAATATTTGTTATTCCTTACCCACTGCCTCAGGCTTTGCCGTGTGACTTGCTTCAGCCGATGACATGTGAGTGGAAATGATGTTTGTCACTGCTGGGTAAAAATTCTAAGAGCCAAAACATTACTGCCATAATAAAGCACTCCAAAATCTTATTGCCTACAGCAAGAATAGTTCCATATACTCCTCTTCCTCTGCCACAATAGCCATCAGTGTTCCAGGTGTAGGCTGGGCTCTACTCCTGAATCACAGAATGCAGATTACATGGAGCAGAGTCTCAGCTGCTGACCCGTGATGGACATGTTGCATGAACAAGAAATAAGTCCTTGTTTGTTTGTGTAAGCCTCTGAGAATAATATAACCCATCCTTACTACACAGCAAAGGTGCAACCGTTTGTTTTGTCAATATTTGGGTATGTCTCCATTAAAGATAAAATTAAATCTCACATCCTATCTGCTTCATTAATGAGTTGTACTAGGCTTCAGTAATCTCCGAGTAAGCAGATTGGTGATGCAAAGAATTATATGAGTGCTCTGGGTACTGTAGGCTGACTTTCAGTGACCACCTGAGATGTTCTCTGCAAGAACAACTTTGAAGGGGGGCTCTGTTGGATTGTCACTAACAGTGCTGAAGAATCTCCTTGGAACCTTATGGTTTAGGGTCCTGGGTCACACTGCTACATGATGGAGGAGCCACGTTCATAGGCTTGAAAGTTAGAGTGACTTCCTCTGCATCTTTCTCCTGATGCACACCTCATCCTCTACTGGATCACAGTGGTTTTTTAAAATTTGTAATTCATGAGAAAATTAAAGGCTAAATTTCTAGTTAAGATGTAAAAAATCACAAGAGACTGTTGCTCTAACTCTAACATCAAACCAAGATAAATAAACTACAAAATCAGTTTTTCTAAACTTAGCAGAGAGCTGAGGATATAGCTAAGTAAACAGATCTCCAGAAAATGATAAGCCCTTCACAGAAAAGAAGAAACCGATGGCTTCTCTCATCCCTGGTGGAGTGGCAGGAGGAGGAGGAATCTTCCCTATAGGCGGAAGAGGAGACCAGCTAAAACCTTAATTATATGTAGTCTGGTGTGACAGAATTCTAAAGAGCCCCAGCTACAGATGCCATCGTTCATCAACTCTTTCCCATGAGTCTGTACAAAGTGTCTAGGGGCAGACATCAAAGCTGGGGGCAGGGCAGGACCACTAAGAGAAATCAATCCAAGGCGTTCCAGACCTTCAGCTGCCAAGGGCAGGGGTAGGGCAGAAGAACTGAGAGGAACTCCTCCAGGCATTCTGGTGGAGGAGAGATCTCCCCAGGTGCAGAAAGCTTGGATGAGACTGGAAGGCAAAGTGAACTTCCTAGCAGCCCAAAAAGCTGGCAGCTGGTTTGTAATGCAAAGAAAGATCTATACTCTGAAATGCTAACAGCTTAACTGTAAAGCTCCAAGAAATCCTGCAATTGTGCCAGTTCTCAGACTCCAGACCTCATAGAAGGGAATTTTCTGATCACACTCTCAAAACATTTCAAACTAATAGTGAACTGAATCAAACGAAAGTTGCAATAAAATCCAGACCCAACCTAACCATAGATCAAATAGACTTTGCTCCCAGCTCTAGTGACCTGACATAGGAAATCATGTCTCCTTTTTAGGAAGTAGATATTTACTTCAGTCTCTACTGTCCTTTTATATAAAATGTCTAGCAAATAATAATTTTAAAAAATTTTAAGACCTAAGAAGAAGTAAGAAAATGTGACCTATGACCAAGAGAGTAAGCAATCAATAGAAGTTGACCAAAGAGATTGCCCAGGTGTTGGACTATCAGAAGAGATTTTTTTTTTTTTTTTGGTGAAGAGATCAGCCCTGTGCTAACATCTGCCAATCCTCCTCTTTTTTTTTTTTGCTGAGGAAGACTGGCCCTGGGCTAACATCCATGCCCATCTTCCTCCACTTTATATGGGACGCGGACACAGCATGGCTTGCCAAGCAGTGCGTCGGCGCGCGCCCGGGATCCAAACCGGCGAACCCCGGGCCACCACAGCGGAGCGCACACACTTAACCGCTTGTGCCACCAGGCCAGCCCTGATATTTTAAAAATTGTGATAAAAACGCTAAAATATCTAAATGAACAGGTAGATTATATGTGTTGAGATGGTTAATTTTAATAGAGATGTGAAAACTATAGAAAGAACTCAAATAGAATTGTAAGAGATGAAAAATACAGTATCAAAACTGAAGAATCCATTAGATCAGCTTCACAACAGACTAGATTCAGCATAGGGAAGAATTCATGAACATGAAGACAGGCCAATAGAAAGTGTCCAAAATGAAATACAAAGAGGAAAAAAAGTGAAAAACAAACAAACCAGAGAGTTCAAGATCTATGGAACAATATCAAATGGTCTGACTTATGTATGTTTGGTATCTCACAAGGAAAACAGAGAGAGAATGAAGTAAAAGAAATATTTTAAAGTATAATGACTGAGAACTTTCCAAAATTGATTAAGGATATCAATCTACCTATCCAAAAAGCTCAGGAAACCCCAAATAAGTTAAATACAAAGAAAACTACATATTAGGCAAATTAAAATCAAACTCACAAAAACCAAAGATAAAGAGAAAATCTTGAAAGCCACCAGAGGGAAAAAAAGACACATTATATACAAAGAACAATACAAATTACAGCTGACGTTTTACCAGAAACAGTGGAGACCAGAAGACAATGGAATAACATCCATACCATGCTGAAAGAAACAGTCAATCTAGAATTCTATATCCAGAAAATTATCTTTCAAAAATTAAGGCAAAATGAAAACATTTTTAGATTTACAAAATCTGAAAGAATTTGTCTTATTAGACCTGCACTACCAGAAATGCTAAAAGTTCTTCAGGCTAAAGAGAAATGATACCACATGAAACTCTGGCTCTTCAGGAAAAAATAAAGAGAAGCAGAATGAGTAAATATCAGGCTAAATATTTAAAAATTTTTATTTTTATTTTACATAGTTTATTTTATATTTTTATATAGTTTATATATAGTTCTGAATTCTTGATAATACTATTAATAGGTTTTTTTTTTAAAAAGGTTTACAGCATAGAATTAAAATATAAGGCATAAAACTACAAATGGTGGGAAGAGGAGCCCATGGAATTATACTATTGCAAGGTTCCTACACTGTCTGTGAAGTATCATAGTATTATTTAAAGGTAGACTATGGCGACTTAAAAGATGCACAGTGTAATTTCTAGGGCAGCCTCTAAAATAATACCAAAAGAAGTATAGCTAACAAAAACCAATGGAGGAGATAAAGTAGGATATTTAAAAATGTGTGATTCACCCATAAGAATTAAAGAAAGGAGAGACAGAGAAAAAACTGCAAATGGAGTAAATAAAAATCAAATACCAGATGGGATGCTTAAACTGTAAAACAAAGAGTGTTACTAGAAATAAAGAGGGACATTTCATAATGATAAAAGACTAATTCAAGAAGATATAACTATCCTAAATTTGAATGTACCTTATAAGAGAACTTTAAAATACTTGAAGCAAAAATTGACACAACGAAAGAGAGAAATAAAATTTACATTTCATTCATTCATTCACTGAAAAAGTCTTATTGCTTTTCCCAGAAGGGAAATTTATTTTTAAGTGAAGTTTAATAAATATGTAATTAGGGTGTCATATTGTATCATTTGAATTATTGCTTTTTTAGAATACAATTTATGGCACTGATTTCAAGATATGGGCATTGTTAAACATGTGATTACCACACATTATTATTTTTTCCTAGATCCTGGGTAGTACTTCCATAAGAAAGTTCTGCCATAATGATTAATTATAGCAAAGGACTCCTCTCATGATTAGTTCTGCTTCAGAGGTTTTTTTTTTTTTTCTTATCCAGGCATTTTCTCCTAAATGGTATTGCTTAATCTTTCAGATTCTTCTATTAAAAAGTTGATCAGATCTCCAGCACATTTGATTCCTTCCAATATTCCTATAAGTGTTTGCAATTTTAAAACAATTTAGTGTTTTATCAGCCCTCAGAGCTTCCTAATGTTACGTATTCTCTAAAATAGCAGTAGCAATGTGCACAGATTAATAGGCAAAGCAAGATAACCAACTCCTGTTAATGAACAGACTCACCAGTTTCAGTGGGAAAGGGTTATTCACTATTTCTTCTTGTCAGAGGTGAAAGTGGCTTTGCATGCCTGATGACCATGGTCGTTGGGCTGCCTCCCCCTCGAAGTGCTGAAGACTAGTGCAGCAGATGGAGGGGCACCAGCCGGCGGGAGGGGTAACTGTCAACCCAAATCTCTGACCCCACCAGGGCATCTGTGGTCAACCACAGCCAAGTTCCAGAGTGTAAATCACACACAGAGTCACACTGTGTTACTTAAAGTGAGAAAACTGGGAGGGAAGAATTGGGACAGAATCACCTTAAGAGTAATCTTAGAGGAGAGAAGTCAAGATGGCGGCATAAGCAGACTCTGAACTCACCTCCTCCTGCGGACACAGCCAATTTACAACTACTTGTGGAAAAATTACCCCTGAAGGAGAACTGAAAACTGGATAAGAGGAACTCCTGCAACAAAGGACAATCCCAATTGAGGTGGAAGAGGCAGAAATTCCCTTCTGGAGAGAAAAAACGCCACCTTCACAAGCCGCCAGCTTCATGGCTGCCCAGGAGCCGCCCACAGATACACAGCCCTCCCTGGAGGAGTGGGGCCCTGAGCTGGGGAATGCTCCCACTGTGGGCATTTTGTGGACCCAGCGCAATCGAGGCAAGTGGCATAATATCTGACTTTGCCTGCTACTAAAACATTGGGGAGTACCCCCAGAAAAGCTGGTTCACAAAGAAATTAAAACTGGCTCTTAAAGGGCCCACACACAAACTCACCCATTTCAGAAAGCAACGGTAAAATCACCAGAAAGAAAGGTGCACAGTGCTTGGGTGAAAAGAGACTCACCTGATAGGCCTTGAGTGCATCTCGGTGGGAGGTGAGACCTCTCCAGAGACTGGGACATTGGCGGCGGCCATTGTTGTGGCCTGGTGTGGGCGTGCTGACACAGACGCCATTGGAGTTCTCCCTGGGGCCTGCTAGCCCAGGTCTGCCCCACCCACTAGAGCACCGATTTAATCCAGCTCCGCCAGGGCAGGCAGCCCACCCTAGAGACTGGCCCCACCCAACAACAAGCCCTCAGGCAACTTGTGGGCCTGCATAGATTTGTGACTGGATTTTCTGCAGCCGGGTAACTGAGCCTACTTCTGTAGGGCAGGGCGTGCACAAGGAGTGGGTGGAGAGTGTGGGGCGGTGGTGGAGAGTTGGGGCTCCCGCTGTGGAGAGACTAGGTCCACTTGAGGAGGTCAGGGCCAGCACACGGGGCAGGACTGTATTGACTGTGTGTGTGGACCTGTGGGTGGCAGGGCCTGTCAGCTGCAGAAGATTTGTGCTTCTCAAAGACATAGGGGGTTTACCCCACCTTCCAAAGCCTGAAACAATTGGGTGCTCCTGTGCCTGAGCCCAGCCCCACCCAGCTGCAATCCTCAGAGAGCTGACAAGAGACCTAAAGGCTGGAGGCTTATAGCAATTGTAAGCCCCTGAGCCTAACAACCTGCCACGCTGGGGGCCTACTCACTTAAAAGAAATACTGCAACACAAATGTGGTATTAGATCTTGCAGCCCACTGTGCTGGGGCTCCCCACACCTGATAAAGAGACTGAAGGGCCCACAACAACTACAAGCAGCTGAGCATTACAACAGCTGGCCAGGAGCATAACTCGGCCTCCCTGGCGCCTACAGGGAGAGCAAACAGGCCACAACAGAAGAACACATGTAGCCCACATAAGGGTCACCCCTGGAACATTGAGAACTGGGGAAGCACACTGTAGGCCTCCTAAGTCATCACTTATATAAGGTCACCTATCCAAGAGCAGGAGACGTAGCTGACCTACCTAATACGTAGACACAAGCACAGGGAAAGAGGCAAAATGAGGAGGCAAAGGAATAGATTCCAAGCAAGGGAACAGGACAAAACCCCAGAAAAGGAACTAACTGAAACAGAAATGAGCAACCTACTCGACAGAGAGTTCAAACTAAGAGTGTTAAGGATGCTCACTGATCTGGGGAGAAGAATAGATGAACTCAGTGATAATGTCAACAAAGAAATGGAAGATATAAAAAAGAACCAATCAGAAATGAAGAATACAATACTGGAAAGGAAAAATTCACTACAGGGACTCAAAAGCAGAGTAGAGGATGCAGAAGAACGGATCTGCGAGCTGGACGAAAGACTAGAGGAAATTACCCAAGCTGAACAGGTAAAAGAAAAAAGAATTAAAAAGAGTGAGGACAGTCTAAGGGATCTCTGGGACATCAAGCGCACTAACATCCGTGTTATAGGTGTCCCAGAAGGAGAAGAGCGAGACAAAGGGGCAGAGAATCTATTTCAAGAAATAATAGATGAAAACTTCCCTAACCTAAGGAAGGAAACAGACATCCAGGTACAGGAATCACAGAGAGCCCCAAACAAGATAAACCCAAAGAGGCCCACAACAAGACACATCATAATCAAAATGTCCAGAATTAAAGATAAAGAGAGAATCCTAAAAGCCACAAGAGAAAGTCAAATTACATACAAAGGAAACCCCATAAGGCTATCAGCTGACTTCTCAGCAGAAACCTTACAGGCTAGAAGAGAGTGGCACGATATATTTAAAGTGCTAAAAGGAAAAAACTTACAGCCAAGAATACTCTACCCAGCAAGGTTATCATTCAAAATGGAAGGAGAGATCAAAAATTTCCCAGACAAGCAAAAATTAAAGGAGTTTGTCACCAAGAAACCAGTGCTACAAGAAATGTTAAAGGGACTGATTTAAGGGGAAAAGAGAAGACCACAAATAGGAAAAATTTTCTGTTTCCATGATAAGAGGGTAATGGATACAAATGCACAAAGAAGAGGTTAGATATGATATCAAAAACATAAAATGAGGGAGGAGGGGAGTTAAAGAGTACAGCTTTCAGACAGAGGTCAAACTAAAGAGACCATCAATTCTGTATAGAAGGAGAAAGGAACAGAGGAGGACTACTGAAACACTGGCAGAAAAAAAAGGTAAAAATGGCAGTAAGTACATACTTATCAATAGCTACTTTAAACGTCAATGGACTAAATGCTCCAATTAAAAGGCATAGGGTGGCTGATTGGATAAAACAACAAGACTCATATATATACTGCATACAAGAGACACACTTCAGACCTAAAGACACTCACAAACTGAAAGTGAAGGGATGGAAAAAGATACTCCATGCAAATGGCAATGAAAAGAAAGCTGGGGTAGCAGTACTCATATCAGACAAAATAGACTTTAAAACAAAAACTGTAAAAAGAGACAAGGGCGTTACATAATGATCAAGGGAACAATCCAACAAGAGGATATAACACTTGTAAATATCTACGCACCCAATGTAGGTGCACCTAAATATATAAAGCAATTATTAACAGACATAAAAAGAGAAATAGCAGCACAATTATAATAGGGGACTTTAACACTCCACTTACACCAACGGATAGATCATCCAAACAGAAGATCAATAAGGAAACATTGACCTTAAATGAGAGACTTGAACAGATGGATCTAGTAGATATATACAGAGCATTCCATCCAAAAACTGAAGAATACACGTTCTTTTCAAATGTACATGGAACATTCTCCAGGATTGATCACATATTAGGCCACAAAACAAGTCTCCATAAATTTAAGAAGATTGAAATAATACCAAGCATCTTTTCTGACCACAGTGGTATGAAACTGGAGATCAACTATAGGAAGAAAATCAGAAAAGCCACAAATACGTGGAGATTAAACAAAATGCTACTGAACAACAACTGGGTCAAAGAAGAAATCAAAAAATACCTGGGGACAAATGAAAATGAAAATACGACATGCCAGAATTTATGGGATACAGCAAAAGCACTTCTAAGAGGGAAGTTTATAGCAATACAGGCCTATCTCAACAAACAAGAAAAATCTCAAATAAACAATCTAACAATGCACCTAAAGGAACTGGAAAAAGAAGAACAAACAAAGCCAAAAATCAGTAGAAGAAGGGAAATAATAAAAATCAGAGCAGAAATAAATGAAATAGAGAGCAAAAAAAAAAACAATAGAAGAAATTAATAAAACCAAGAGCTGGTTCTTTGAAAAGATAAACAAAAATGACAAACCTTTAGCTAGACTCACCAAGAAAAAAAGAGAGAAGGCACAAATAAGTAAAATCAGAAATGAAAGAGGAGAAATTACAACAGACACCTCAGAAATATAAAAGATTATAAGAGAATACTATGAAAAGCTATATGCCAACCAATTCGACAATCTGGAAGAAATGGATAAATTCTTAGAATCATACAACCTTCCAAAACTGGATCAAGAAGAAGTAGAGAATTTGAATAGACCAATCACCAGTAAGGAGATCGAAACAGTAATCAAAAACCACCCCAAAAATAAAAGTCCAGGACCAGACGGCTTCCCTGGTGAATTCTACCAAACATTCAAAGAAGACTTAATACCTATCCTTCTCAAACTCTTCCAAAAAGTTGAGGAGGGAGGAAGCTCCCTAACTCATTCTACGAAGCCAACATTACCCTGATACCAAAACCAGACAAGGACAACACAAAAAAAGAAAATTACAGACCAATATCACTGATGAACATCGATGCAAAAATCCTCAACAAAATACTAGCAAATCGCATACAACAATATGTTAAAAAGATTATACACCATGATTAAGTGGGATTTATTCCTGGTATGCAGGGATGGTTCAACATTCACAAATCAATCAACGTAATACACCACATTAATAAAACGAAGAATAAAAATCACATGATCATCTCAATAGATGCAGAGAAAGCATTTGACAAGATACAGCATCCATTTATGATAAAAAACTCTGAATAAAATGGGTACAGAAGGAAAGTACCTCAACATAATAAAGGACATATATGACAAACCCACAGCTAATATCATCCTCAATGGTGAAAAACTGAAAGCTATCCCTCTAAGAACAGGAACCAGACAAGGATGCCCACTCTCACCACTCCTATTTAACATAGTACTGGAAGTCCTAGCCAGAGCAATCAGGCAAGAAAAAGAAGCAAAAGGGATCCAAATTGGAAAGGAAGAAGTGAAACTCTCACTATTTACAGATGACATGATTTTATATATAGAAAACCCTAAAGAATCCACCAGAAAACTTTTAGAAGTAGTAAACGAATACGGTAAAGTTGCAGGATACAAAATCAACATACAAAAATCAGTTGCATTTCTATACACTAACAACGAAGTAGCAGAAAGAGAAATTAAGAATACAATCCCATTTACAATGGCAACAAAAAGAATAAAATACCTAGGAATAAACTTAACCAAAGAGGTGAAAGGTCTGTACACCGAAAACTATAAAACATTGCTGAAAGAAATTGAAGAAGACACAAAGAAATGGAAAGGTATTCCATGCTCTTGGATTGGAAGAATTACCATAGTTGAGATGTCCATACTTCCTAAAGCAATCTATAGATTCAATGCAATCCCTATCAAAGTTCCAACAACATTTTTCACAGAAATAGAACAAAGAATCCTAAAATTTATATGGAACAACAAAAGACCCCGAATAGCTAAAGGAATCCTGAGAAAAAGGAACAAAGCTGGAGGTATCACACTCCCTGATTTCAAAATATACTACAAAGCTATAGTAACCAAAACAGCATGGTACTGGCACAAAAACAGACACACAGATCAATGGAATAGAATTGAAAGCCCAGAAATAAACCCACACATCTATGGACAGCTAATCTTCGACAAAGGAGCCAAGAACACACAATGGAGAAAAGAAAGTCTCTTCAACAAATGGTGTTGGGAAAACTGGATAGCCACATGCAAAAAAATGAAAGTAGACCCTTACCTTACACCATACACAGAAATTAACTCCAAATGGATTAAAAACTTGAATTAAAGACCTGAAACTATGAAACTTCTAGAAGAAAACATAGGCAGTATGCTCTTTGACCTCGTTCTTAGCAACATATTTTCAAGCACCACGTCTGATCGGGCAAGAGAAACAATAGAAAAAATAAACAAATGGGATTACATCAAACTAAAAAGCTTCTACACAGCAAAGGAAACCATCAACAAAACGAAAAGACAACCTAACAATTGGGAGAAGATATTTGCAAACCATGCATCTGATAAGGGGTTAATCTCCAAAATATATAAAGAACTCATGCATCTCAATAACAACAAAACTAACAACCCAGTTAAAAAATGGGCAAAAGACCTGAACAGACGTTTCTCCAAAGAAGATATACAGATGGCCAACAGACACATGAAAAGATGTTCAAAATCATTAACTATCAGGGAAATACAAATCAAAACTACAATGAGATATCACCTCACGCCTGTCAGAATGGCTACAATTAACAAGACAGGAAACAACATGTGTTGGAGAGGATGTGGAGGGAAGGGAACTCTCATACACTGCTGGTGGGAGTGCAAAGGGAGCGCTTGGAGGAACTTGTTCCTGGAGCCTGGGCAGTGCCAGGAGGGCTCAGCAGGAGCTGGAGCTGGAGATTGCAAGGTCACAGATTCTGTCAGGGCCACAGCTCCCGCAGGAGGGGCTGGAACACTTGGACCCTCTTTCTTCCCACCCTCTGAGATCTGCCCTGTTGGCCTAACCCAAGTGAAGCCGGAGGGCCGAGGCGGTCTATGGAGTCCAGTCCCTTAGGACACCAGGCAGTACAGGGATTTAGGGAGATAAAAACGGAGATGCCACACAGGAACCTACCGAGAACGATGTCAGGGGAGTGGAATCCACACACCACCAGCTTCATACTGATGGAGCTAGATTGGAAAGCATAGCTTGCGCTGTGGTCAGATGGACTGCTGCTACCTGCCCCTAAATTGAACCTAACCCTGCGCTGCAGAAGTTGCCCTGCAAGGGCAGGGCTTACCACCTGGGATGACAGACCACAATGCGTCCAAGCTGGAGCTGATCATGCTTGTTCCTCCCAAACTCACCAGTTAGCCAGGTTACACCTCCTGCTGGGATAAGAGAGCAGGTGCTCTGGGGGCCCTGTGCCTTCTGCCTCCCAGTGGAGGGATTCCCAAGGCTTTGTCCAAGGCCCGCTTCCCATCATCCATGTGCTCCCAGGACACCCTCCTCCTTCCCCTGGTTCCATCTGGGCTCCACGTCTAGCTGAGTCATTGGCTACTGTTATGACCTCAGATTTTTCCATTTGTAAAATGGGAATAAGGATGCCTACCTCCCAACATGATCATCCATTCATCCACTCCATTGGGCATCAATCATGTGTTGATACAGCCCGGAAAAGACAGGTCACCCTGCCTACAGAGCTTACACTCAGTGGGGAAGATGGATAGTAAGCAATGCAACTGAATATTTCATTGCAATTTTTTTAAAACATTTACTTTATTTTTTTTTTTTTGCTGGAAAAGATTTGCCCTGAGCTAACATCTGTTGCCAATCTTCCTCTCTTTTTTCCCTCCCCAAAGCCCCAGTACCTAGTTGTATATTCTAGTTGTAGGTCCTTCTAGTTCTTCTATGTGAGCTGCTGCGACAGCATGGCTGCTGACCGACGAGTAATGTGGTTCTGTGCCCGGGAACTGAACCTGGGCTGCTAAAGCAGAGCGTGCCAAACTTTAACCACTAGGCCATGAGGGCTGGCTCTCATTGCAGTTTTTTAAAGGTCATAAAGGAGAAGTACAGGTGCAGAGAGGGCGTCGAACAGTCCTAGCCTGGGGTCAGGAAGCTTCCTTGAAGAGATGACATTGGACTGAGCTCTCAGGAGTGAGGAGAAATACAACAAGGGGAAGAAGGGTGGCTTATGAGGCAGAGGGAGCAAAGGAACAAGGCCCTCAGGTGCAGAGCATTGAGAAGGTGCCGGAGGTGAGACCCTGGTAAGCCTGGAGCATGGTAGACCTCAGGAAATGGTGGAGCAGCAGTGCCATGGCCCTCTGTGCTGAGCCCCAGGCCAGCAGCTCCAGGTCTCAGCAGTGGTTTCCCCGGCTGACCCACGGATGCTTCAAACTCAGCAGATCTGGAGGGAGCTCATCACCAGGCCCAGTCCCTTCAGTGGCTGTCCTCCTCTCCCCTCCGTCCCACACCCCCAATTCCAGCCAGGCCTGTGTTCCCCCTGGTCTGGAGCCTCTTCCCTCTGCCACCTCCTACACCTGCTGTTATAATAACTTCCTGACTGGCTCCCCACTCCAGACTCCCCCTTCCCATCCATCACCCTGCTGCCGCCAAAGTATCTCACTAAGATGCAGGCAGGTCATGTGACCCCTCTAGGTCTTCAGTGGCTCATAATGATACCACTGCAAACCAGCAAACATGGCAAGCTCGGGCATCGGCACCACAGCTCCCCTGTGAGATTCAGGAACAAGATAAGCCACCGTCCCTGCTACTATTTATGATGATTCTGGTTGATGTAATGAAGAGAGAAGCCTAACAACTGGAAAGGAAGAGCGAAGGATCGTTTTGTGAAGATGGTCTGATTGCCTGCCTAGGAAACCAAGAGAAGCAACTAAAAGAAAACTATTAGTACTAGGATCTGGAAGAAGTACAAATGAGTACACAGAAATTGCCTCCCTAAATATAAACAACAACCAGCTAGAAAATGTAATGGAAGAAATACACAATGGAGAAGATACAATACCTATGACAGGCTTAATAAAAAATGTGCAAGATCTAGATGAAAAAAGTTAAAAATAGAGAAGCACAGAAAAGGAGATAGGAAATCTCAATTTTATAAAGATGTTACTTCCTTACATTAATGTATAAACATAGAAATGTCCTAATATGCTGCAAAATATCAACAGGATTTTTTTTTAGTAACTAGACAAACTAACTTGCAGTTTATGATGCAAAAATAATCCATAAGTAATCATGAAAAAAAACGTTTAAAGAGGAGCAATAAGGAAGACCAAGTCCTACCAGGTGTTAAAATACATTATACAGCCACAGTTGCTAAAACGTTGTAGTATGGATACAAAATGGAATAGATCAATAGAAAAAAAAACAAAGTCAAAAAATAGACCCACATTTATATATAAATTGATACATGATAAAGGATTATGTTAATTTAAATGAAAAACAGCCTGTCAAATGATTTGTTAAATAATCAAGTGACAGAGCCGTGGGTTTTTATTTAACCGATGCTGTGTGTATTGGAAGAGGAGACTGCCAGTAACACTCTTCCCATTTAGCAGTCAAGTCTTATAAGTATTTATATGGATTAGGAATACAGACATGTCGGTTTTAGCACTATTCCTAGGGCAATAAATTATCAAGTAAGACAACCTATCAAAATTACAGGAGTATTTTGAGATGATTCTCACAGGACACAGTAACAGATTCTGAAGTCTGGGAGTCTTGCAAGGCTTCCAAAGGGAAATTCATGAAAAGAGAAGAGAGAAGCTTGCAGCAGTTGAGGATATTCATACCAGTTGTCATATTATCGCAGGAAACCGGGAAGGATATTCATGTGAAATTCCCCATTTAACATCTTTTCAAATTGGGTCTGTGAACGATGTTTCTTCCTCCACAGCTGCAGGGCAGAAGGACCATCTCCTTCATTTCTTTTTTAGACTCCGTTTTTTTTTTTTTTTTTTTAATTATGAATACTGGCATTTTTAAGGCCAGACTCTGAAATTCTTTAGTTAGCATTATAAGCAAAAAGCAGACCCATAGAGGTGACTTTTACTTGAAGAAGTGAAGCCTGTGGAGAAGTTTATCCAGTAAGAGTGAAATGAGCAGCACATAAGGAGTTTTCTTCAAGGGCATTCCAAGTGAGCTGAGGCCTGAGGAGGGACTGCCAGATTCAGCAATTTGAGGGTCATTGGAGAGCTTGTCAAGATCAGCTTCAGAAGGGTGACAGAACTCAGGTTTCCCCAGGATCTGGTGATCCATGGTTATCCGTTTGTAGCTCAGAGTGAGGTGATAAAGAGTTGGTCAGAGCTCTTAGTTCAATGCGCAGAGGTTGTTGGCCTGTAGACCTCACTTCAGAGTGGGCACAACACACTGGGGCCCCCTAAGTGCCCAAATATAGAGGTCACTTTTCTAGGGCCATCAACTTCTATAGAGAATCCTCCTCCTCATCATCATCTGTCTTGGAGAGTAGATGCCTGGCTAGACTCGTGTTGGATGTGTTTGGGGTGGGGGTGAGGGGTGGTGAGTCAGACAGAGGGTGCTTGACCGTTCTGCATATACGCGTTGAATTCACTTCTTTCAGCCCCTCCCCGCTTTCAGCCCCACTTCTCTCCCCTGCCTTGGGCTGTACCTGACGGTTCCAATTCCAGAGACTTCCTTGCCTCCACTGGGCCCATAGCTCCCCTCTCGGCTGCCACCCGCTGTGCGTGTTCTCAGAGCAGCCGTGTTAGCCCTCACCCCAGCCTTCCCCTCATCTTTCGTAAATGTGCTGAAATCTCTTGCCTCCTGATAGTCCCTCTCCTGTTATCTTCTTTCTTGTAGATATATATCTTTCAATTCCTTTGCTTTATTTTAGTGGAATCGCAGGAGGGAGCAGAGATAGACTTGTATGACTAATCTGCCATCTTCAACTAGAAGCCTATTGATTGGTTTTCAGCAAGGAAGCGTTTGCATTTCACTGTGGCTGCTGAGCAGAGAACAGGGCTGTAGGGCGAGAAAGGCGGGGGTCATTGTGTCATCTGGCAAGGGGTGACGAGCTCATTCGTATCAGGGAGGAGTTGGTAGAGGTGGCAGAGCTAGAAGAAGCAGAACTGACAAGATGTGGGATGTGGGGAGTGGGGGAAGGGTGAGTCAAGGATGAGCAGCAGGATGGGTGATGGGCTTTTACTGAGGTGGCAAAGGAGAAGGGAGAAATCGGTGTGCAGCAGGTGAAAGCAAGAGTCCATCCAGCCTTGAACATGTGGAACTTGAGCAGTCTCTGCAGCATCCACGTGGAAGTGCCAGACAGTTAAGTTTACAAGACTGGAACTCTGAAGGGAGGTCTGGGGGGACTGGTAGATACTCAATAAATGATGACTGTCATTGTTATTGCCCTTGGATTGGATGTAACTATGTGCGTGAGTGTGTGTGTGTGTGTGTGTGTGCGCACGTGCACACTGCTGTGCATGTTGCTGAGGGAGAACCAGTCTGATTCACTGTCACCCTAGCAGCCCCAGCACTGCACTCACCTCCTTTAAATAGGGGTGAGCACATGGTGGGGGTGCAGGTGGCGTGGGGGAGGGAGACAGAGGTGGGGTGGCAGTAATGTCTCACCTCTGGCTGGAACTCAGAGTCGGGGCCCAGAAGCTGAGGAGTGAACAGTCTTGATCCATGACCCGAGGCTGTAATCTACCATCAGGGCCCCGCTTCCTCCCAAGGCCGCAGATGCAACTGTCACGGCTCATGTGGTCTGACTAGAGCAGCAATAACCCCAAGTCTGGGCTCAGAGGCAGCATGGGTCTCTGTTGCTCAAATCTCCCTCCAAAGAGTTTTAATTATTCATTAAGGGCTTCAGGCGTAAAGAGCTCAAGGACTGATCTTGACTTCTGCTTTCCTACGAGATAAAAGTAATCAATTCTCACATGTTTCCAGTGGGTAAAATGGTGCAGCCACTGTGGAAAAGTCTGGCAGTTCCTTAAAAATGTTAAACATAAAGTTACCGTATGATCCAGCAGTTCCACTCCTAGGTATCTACCCAAAAGAAATTAAAACATATATCCACACAAAAACTTGTACACAAATGTTCATAGCAGCATTATTCACAATAGCCAAAAGGTGGAAACAACCCAAATGTCCATCAACAGAAAAGGTAAACAAAATGTGGTCTATCCATACAGCAGAATATTATTCAGCCATAGAAAGGAATGAAGCACTAATACATGTTACTAGATGAACCTCGAAAACGTTCTGCTAAGTGAAAGAATCCAGTCACAAAAGGCCATGTGATTCTATTTGTACGAAATGTCCAGAATAGACAAATGTATGGAAATAGAAAGTAGGTTAGTGGTGGCCAGGGGCTGAGGGAGAAGAGGAGTGGAGAGAGACTGATATGGGGTTTCTTTTTGGAGAGATGAAAATGTTCTGGAATTAGATGGCAGTGATGGTTGACAGGGCATGTATGAATATACTAAAAACCACTGAATCGTGCACCTTAAAAGGGTGAATAGTATGATATGTGAATTATATCTGAATAGTAAAAAAAGAAAAGCTGAAAGTAATCTGTTACTTCCCCTAACAATTTTTAAAATTAAAGTTAAAAATGAATGGAAATGTGGGTACAGTTTCACTTTGGGATGATGAAAAAGTTCTGGAAATAAATAGTAGTAGTGATGGTTACATAATATTGTGAATGTACTTAATGCCACTGAATTGTACACTTAAGCATGATTAAAATGACAAATTTTAAGCTACGTATATTTTACCAAAAAAAAAATAAGGGAAATATACCTGAGTCATGGACAAGCCGTTTTTAAATCAGTGCCTTTGTCACTCGCTGTGAGGAGAACACTGGGAAATACAGATCTTTTTTTTTTTTTTTTTTTTTTTTTAAAGATTTTATTTATTTATTTTTCCCCCCAAAGCCCCAGTAGATAGTTGTGTGTCATAGCTGCACATCCTTCTAGTTGCTGTATGTGGGACGCGGCCTCAGCATGGCCGGACAAGCAGCGCGTCCGTGCGAGCCCGGGATCCGAACCCGGGTCGCCAGCAGTGGAGCGCGCTCACTTAACCACCAAGCCACGGGGCCGGCCCCGGAAATACAGATCTTTTTGTCTGCAGATTCAATGGCTCTTAAATGTTCTGTAAATCTGAGCTTGAGTGGGGCCTGGAGTGGACAGCCCCGGCCTCATGGTCCTGCCGCTGACTGGCTGCCTTGGTGTCAGCCTCCCTTCACTTTCTGCACCTGTTTTCTCTGAACTCAAACTAGTTCTCTCCCTGCTTCGTGGGCCTGGGAGAGGTGCAGGTGGGGGCCTGGTCAGTGGAAAGCAGAATCCCCAGATGCTGTCAATGGGCTGGGCCCCACACTCAGTCCTGGCTCTCAGGCCAGCGTGGAGATCCCCAGGAAGTCCAGTTTTGGCCAGAGACTTGTGTCTCTCTGCTTCCAGGAGCTCAATGGCAGGTTAGGGTCTGCACTTCTCCCCCTGGTCAGTTTTGCGGAGTCCCCTCTCAGGTGTCTGTCACACTCTGCATGCCAGAACCTGTTTCCCTCCATCCTTGTCATTCTTCAGTGTGGTCAGACTTCATTTTTACCAATCTGCTCTGTAAAAAGTGATGTCTTGTGATCTTTATTTGCATTTTACAGGACTAATAAGGTTCTATTAATTAGCCTTTCCAATTTCCACTTCTAGAAATTATCCATTTATATCCTCTACCCAGTTTTCTATTAGATTGTTTTTTCTTAATGACTGGTAGAAGTTCTTTATATATTCTGGATATTACCCTATTTCTCCATTATTTGCCCGGTGTCTAGTGTTTAACTGTCTCAATTTTTTATAATGCTTTTTATCATATAAGATTTTTGAATTGTGGTGTAGACTACTTTATCATTTATTTCTTATTATGGTTTGTATGGTTTGTATCTTTTTATCAATATTCTCCTCTTTATGGGAACTTATATTCTTTGTTTTCTTTAACTTTGTTTAAGATTTGCTTTTTTTTTCATGTTTAGACTTTTAATCCATCCAGACTCTGATTTTGTGGTACGTGAAAACAAAGACCTAATTTGATTTTTTCCAACATGGCAAGCCTGTTGTCCCAGTGCGGTGTATGGGAATGTCTACACTGCATGGCTTTACCTCTGTCCTAGACCAAGGCCATGAGCCACAGGTCTGCTTCTAGGCTTTACATTCTGTCCATACAGATGTTTTTTTCTCATCTTTTCATGATATCTTTTTTTATGTTAATTTGTCTCTAATTTATTTTTGTGTATGTTATGAAGTAGGTATTTAAATTTATAATTTTCCAAATAATTAATGAATTCCAACCCAATATAGATTTGAAATGCCACATCATAGACTACATTTTTATATATGCTATGGCCTGTTTGGGGCTTTCTATTTTCTTCTGCTGACTTCTCTATTTTTACATTACTGTCAGTACTGAGCTCTCCCTGTCTAATACAACCGATATTCCCACATTGTTCACCCTTTTTAACATCATCATGACGGTTCTCATTTGGGTTGTTTTTCAAGTGAACTTTAGAATCACTTTATAAAGTTTTCCCCCCAAAATCCCACTGATACTTTGATGAAATTGCATTAACATAAAACTTAATACTGTAGAGTTGACATCTTTTCAGTGTTGCATTCTCCTGTGTAGGAGAATGACACGTCTTCCATGTGTCCCTTAAAGTCCCTTTATGGGGCCGGCCCCGTGGCGCAAGTGGTTAAGTGCACACACTCCGCTGTGGCGGCCCGGGGTTCGCTGGTTCGGATCCCGGGTGCGCACCAATGCACCACTTGTTAAGCACATGCTGTGGCGGCGTCCCATATAAAGTGGAGGAAGGTGGGCACGGATGTTAGCCCAGGGCCAGTCTTCCTCAGCAAAAAAAAAAGAAGAAGATTGGCAGATGTTAGCTCAGGGCCGATCTTCCTCACAAAAAAAAAAAAAGTCCCTTCCTTCATGAAGATCTGGCACATTTCTTCTGAAACTTATTATCAAGTATTTGGGGTTTTTTAATTGCTATTGTGAGTACAGTTCTTTTCTTTTATTGCATTTTCTATCTCATTGCTGGTAGGAAAGTTATGATTCTTCTGTATTTACTGTGGGATTTTTTTTTTATGGCCTAATTTTTCTTTAGAATTTTCATTGGTTAGTAAAAAGTTTAAATACCAAATATCAAAAATAACAAGAACCAAATAGCCATGAGCCCAGTAAAGTTCCTCCTGGTTTTTTTCCCCCATGTATTTATCTACAATTTTATGATTCAAAATTCATTCATACTGTATAAGCTATTTTGTAACCTGGCATAATTTTTTTATCTATTTTTGAAGTGAACTTTTTATTTTAGAACAGTTTTAGATTTACATAAAAGTTTACCAAAAAAGGTAGTGCAAAGAGTCCTCATATATCCCACACCCAGGTCCTCCTGTTTTTAACATCTTACATTAATATGGTACATTGGTCACAATTAATGAACCAAATGCTACTAATATATTATTATCAACTAAAGTCCATACATTCAGATTTCCTCAATATTTCCCTAGTGTCCACTTTCGGTTCTAGGATCCCATCATTTCTCCTTAGGCTCCTCTGGGCTGTGACAGTTTCTTAGACTTTCCTTGTTTTCAATGACCTTGACAGTCTGAGAAGTGCTGGTCAGGTATTTTATAGAATGGCCCTTCCTTTATATTTGTCTGATGTTTTTCTCATGATTAGCCTGGAGATATGGGTTTTGGGGAGGAGGACCACAGAAGTAGAATGCCATTCTCATCACAACATATCAAGGGTGCATATTATCAACATGACCTATCATTGTTAATGTTGACCTGGATCACCTGGCTGAAGTGTTGTTTGTCAGGTTTCTCTACTGTAAAGTTCCTCTTTTCTCTCCCTTTTCCATACTGTACCCTTTGAAAGCAAGTCACTAGCCACAGCCCACACTTACGGAGTAGGGGGTTATGCTCCGTCTTCTTAAGGACAGAGCATCTATAGAAATTGTTTGGAATTCTTCTGCATGGGCTGTCCATTCTACTCCATTTATTTATTTATTCAGTCACTTATTATATCAGTGTGGACTCATGAATATTTATTTTTACTTTGGGTTATAATCCAATACTAGTTTATCTCCTTGCTCAAATTGTTCCAGCTTTGGCCATCAGGAGCTCTTTTAGTTGACTCATGTGTCCCTTTGACTTAACCTCTTCAGTGTGTGTATGTGTTTATCATTTCCTTACTCTCTGACACTACACAATCCTCCAGCCTCGTCTTGTGTATTTCCTGCCCAGTCCTGGAATCAGCCGTTTCCCAAGGAGCTCTGGCTGCTCTTATTGGAGAATGGTCTTAGAAGCCAAAATCTGAGTGCTGAGTGTGCTCTTTGCTCTGGGGATATCATTGCTTTCTGGTCCCTCTCAGCTGACAGATCCAGGAGATATATGTGTGTACACTAACCTTATATATACATATATCTATAAATGTTTCTAAATGTAACCATCTGTATCTGAGGAAGCTAAATGTGAGTTCATACTGATGTCTCCAACTCTAATCCATTACCACATGGATCAGTCTATCCTTGCTTATCTATCTGTCTAAATTTAAACTTACTAAGACCTCTATGGCATATTTTCATTTTGTTAAATATTCTTCTACAAAAATATTTTAAATAACTATATAGGATTCCAGTGAATGGATATATGCTAATTTAAACAATTTCCTGAATGCCTCATAATGAATGTCCTCAAACCAAGTCTAATTATTTCCTTTGGATAAATTCCTAGAGGAGGAATTTTGGGGTCAAATAGTATATGCACATTGTAAGGCTTTTGATACATACTCCCCAAATGCCTTTGAAAAGGTTACAATAATTTATTCTCTCATCAGAACTATATCAGAATGCCCTTCACCCTGCACCAGTGCTAAAAGCACATATTTCAATTTTGTTTAATGTTTTCCAATTTGACAAGTGAAAAAGTCTCTTATTAATGCACTTAGTTGCATTTGCTTAATTATTAATGGAAGTTGAACTTTTATTTATTCATTGATCATTTCTTTTTCTTCTGAGAATTGCCTGTTCATACCATTTGCCCATTTATATCAGGATATTCTTTTTTTTTAATTACTCTTCAGCAGCTCCTTCTGTAATAAATTTATTAGCCCTTTGACAATTATGAAACAAATATTTCTCCTAGTTTTTATTGACCTTTGATTGTTAACTCTTTTTAATGTTCAAACATTTTTAATTTTGTACCATCAAATCTATTAGTCCTTTTATTGCTTGTCTTTGATATCATCTTTAAAACACTCTTTCCCACCCCAAAATCATGTAAATAGTCACCTATATTTTTCTGTCTTTTGTGATTTAATTTATATTGAAATGTTTGATCCATATGGAATTTACTTAGCTTATGGTGATGTGTAGGGATCTGCCTTCATTTCATGGGTTTCAGGTCCAGGGGGTTGACGTAATCATACTCAACAGTTAATGACACATTATCATCACTGGTTCTGGAATATCACAATCCTCGTGATAGGATTGTGGACAAATAATATATTGTAAAAATATCCCTCATGTTAAAAAAGAAAAGAAAATCTTAGAAAATTAAGAAAATTTGGAAATTAATGATAATAAAAAACACAAGATGTGAAAATTTGTGGGACACAGCAAAAGCAGTACTTAGAGGGAAATTTAGAACTTTACATTTATCAGGAAATGGAAAATGTTAAAAACAAATGAGATAAGTATTCAATTCAATAAGTTTGAAAAAGAACAACAAAGCCAAATACACAAAAAAGAAGATAATTTATAAAGGGAAGAAATTTTAAAAATCAAGGAAAAAATAGAAAAGATTAAGAAAATAAAAATGCTAATTCTTATCCTTTTATTATTAATTTATAAGTGTATTGTAGTACAGTTAATAATATAATTTGTGTAATACGGATCCTTTGATGTTTAGTGGGGCTTCATTTTTGGCCAAGCATGTGTCTTCACTTTATTGGTTGTGGAGTGCTACATACATCTAACAGCTTGAGCTTATTAATTGCACTGTTCAGATCTTCAATTTCTCTGCTTTTTGTTTGTTTGCTTGCTTGATCTACAAGTTTCTGAGAGGAGTATGGTAGAATCTCCACTTATAGTTGCTAATCTATCTATTTCTCCCTGCAGTTTTGTAAGTTTTTTCGTGAGAGGTTTTGAGGTTGAATTGTTAGGTGTTTATATGTTTATGATGGTTGTATCTTTTTGTTTTACTTTCAACAGAACATAATCTCCTTTTTCTTTATGACGTTTTCTTGGTTTAAATTAAATTTTTATCATATTAAGATTTCTTTTAGAGCATATTTGCCTTGTATATCTTTTCCTGTTCTTTTATTTTCCCCTTTCTGTGTCTTTTAGTACATAATAGGGAAATTTTAAAATTCAGTCTATGAGTTCCTTTCTCTTAATTGGCAAATTAACTCACATACATTTGTTATAATTACTGATATATTAAGCCTTTTCTGTCTTCTTATGTCATATTTTCAATATACTGTGTTTTCTTTTCTTTCCTATTTTCCATTGGCTAGATATTTTCTTCCACTAGTTTAAGATTTTGCATCTAAATTTATGCATAACTTTCCTTTCTTTTAATTTCCTTGTCAAGTTTTTGAGTTAGGATGTATTTCTTCTTTTTTCATTCTCTGGAATAGTTTATATAAGAGTGGTCTTCTTTCTTCCTTAAATGTTTGAAAGAAATCATCAGTGAATCAGCTGGGCCTGGGATTTTTTTTGTGGGGGATTCAACTTATTTAATAGATATAGGACTGCTCAGTTTTTCTACTACTTCTCCTGTTAGTTTTGCTATATTGTGTTTCACATTGAATTTGTCCATTTCATCTATTTTTTCAAAATTATTGGCATAAAGTTGCTCATATTATTCTCTTTTTATCATCTTAATGACTGTAGGGTCTATAATGATATTCCCTTTTCAGTCTTGGTATTGATAATTTGTGCCTTCTCTTTTTCATTCTTATTCAGTTTTTCTAGGGACTTATCGATGTTATTAATCTTTTCAAAGAACCAATTATTCCTTTGTTAAATCTCTTTATTATAGATTTGTTTTCTATTGTATTAATTTCTTCTCTTATCTTTATTATTTCCTTCTTTCTACTTTTCTTTGGATTTGTTATGTTGTTCCTTCTTTTTCCGACTATTTGTGATGGATATTTGGATCATTGGTTTTCAGCCTTTCTTCATTTCTAATACGGATTTAAGGCTATAATTTTCTTTTTAAGCATGACTTTAGCTACATCTCAAAAATTTTGTTATGTCTACTTTTACTGTCATCCAACTAAAAATATTTTCTAATTTCCATTGTGATTTCTTCTTTGACCCAAAGGTTATTTATAAGTACAATGCTTAATTGCCAATTATATGGGAATTTTCAGTTATTGTTGTTATTGCTGCTGCTGATGATTTTTAGCTTAATTCCACTACGGTCAAAGAACATTCTCTATAGGATTTTGATGCTTTGAAATATGTTTTAAATGGCTTTACAGAACCAGCATGAGGTCAGTTTTGTCCTTGTGCATTTAATAAGAATGTACACTCTGTCCTTGTTGGGTACAGTGTTCTGTATATGTCAGGTCAGGTTTGTCAGACGTGTCGCTCGCATCTTCGAGGTCCTTACTAATGTTTGTGTGCTTGTTCTATTAGCTTTTAGAGTTGAGTTAAAGTCTCCCATTATGATCATGGATTTTTCTATTTCTCCTTTCGATTCTGTCCATTTTTGCTTCATATTTTTGAAGCTATATTATTAGGCATATGTAAACTTATGACTATTTTTTATCATGTAAATGCAGCTAAGCTAGCTTTCTTTTGGCTGGAGTTTGCCTATCATCTTTTCCCCGTTCTCTTACTATACTTCCAAGCTTTCTGTGCCCTTATGTTTAAGGTGTGTCTTTTGTAAGCAGCATATAGTTGAGTTTTGGCTTTTGGTCCAGTCTGACTATTATATTCTCTTTTAATTAGAGATTTAGTCTTTTACATTTAATGCAATTACTTGGAGTTTTTTATATGGGTTATTGTACTGTTTTTATTTATCCCTCCTCTTTTATCTTCTATTTTCTCTTCTTTCTTGCCTTCCTTTGGATTAATAATTTTTTTCTCTGTTAACTTTTGGTTTTATAGTCTTTTAATATTCTTATGATGGTCAGATTATGACCTGAACCATTGACTCACTACAGTCCAGCATAAATTAGTACTCTGACCACTTCCCAGACAATGCTGTGACCTCAGAACCTTTCAACTCTCTTCACCCTGCCTATCTTTTGTGTTATTCCTAATCATGCATTTTAATTCTATGTATATTTAAACCTCATAAGATAATAATACTATTATCTTTTACAGTCAATAATCTATCATTATGAAATGTTCTTCAACTCTAGTAACGTGTCTTATCTTAAAGTCTTCTTTGATATTCTCTACAAAGGCTTTCTTCAGTTAGTATCTTCATGATATATATTTTTCCATCTTTTTACTATCACCATTTCTGTGTTTTTATACTTATGGTGTATTTTGTATAGGCAGTATTTTTTAAATGTAGTCCGATCTGATAATCTTTGTCTTTTAATTGGAGTATTTTGTTCATTTACATATAATATATTTACTGATGTATTTAGGGGTAAATCTCTCCTTTTGACATTGTTTTCTATTTGTCCCACTTATTCTACGTTTTTTTCTCTCCCTTCTTGCCTTTTTTTGGATTAAGTATTTTTTCTTATTTCATTTTCCCCTCTGTGACTTTGTTAGGTATATATTCTTTCACTATTCTTTTAAAAACTATTCTAGAGATTATTACAAGCATCCTTCACTTATAAAAATGTAATAATGTAGTAATTTTACCACTTCCCAGACTATGTAACACTTTAACTCCATTTATCTTCCCCTCCTGCCTTTTATACTATTATTGTAATATATTTTAATTCTACACAATTTTGAACTGCACAAAACATTATGATATGGTTTTATTCAATCAATATTCATTTTAACTTTACTGATATCCTTTCCACTGCTCATTATTTCTTCCTACATCTCTGTGCTTCCATGTGGAATTATCTTTCTTACATCTTTAGCATTTCTTTTAGTGCAGGTATTCAGGTAGCAAATTATCTCAGTTTTTGTTTGTCTGAAATGTTCTAATTTTAGGAATATTTTTGCTGCATATAGAATTCAAGTTTGGCAGTTATTGTAATTTTTTTTTGCATCTTGATTTCATTCCATTTTTTCTATTTTCCATTATTTCTGTTAAAAAATCACTGTTAGTTGTATTGTTGCTTCTTTGAAGTTAATCAATTATTTTTTCTGGCTGTTTTTAAGATTTTTTTTGTCTTTGGTTTTCAGCAATTTTATATTATGCTTAGACGTAGTTTTCTTTGTATCTACCTTGCTTGTGGTTTGTAGTGTTTCTTTTATCTATGGCTCAATGTCTTTCATCAGCTTTGGAAACTTCTCAGTCATTCTCTCTTTAAATATTACTTCTGCTACCTTCTTTCTCCTTTCCTTCTGGACTATGGTTAAACCTATGTTGGAACTTTTCACCATGTTCCATATGTCTCTTATGCTCTTTTCTGTATTTTCCATCTTTTTTCTCTACATGCCTCAGACTGGATATTTTGTCTGATCTTCAGTTCTTTTGTCTATCTTCTATTCAGTAATCTTTTCTACAGGCAAGGCTATTAGGCTGTTAAAGTTAAACCCTATTTGAGTTCTTCATTTTATTTATTGCATTTTTCAGTTCTACAATCTTCCATTTAATTGTTTTTTATAGTTTTCAATTCTTTACTCAAATTCTCAATTTGTCATCTAATATCTTAAACATATTGATCACAATCATTCTAATGTCTGTAACTGATAACCACAATATCTATGTCTCCTGTAGATCTGTTTCTATTGTTTCTCTCTTGGTTTTCAGTCATTTGATCTTGTTTCCTGGAATGCCACGTAATTTTTGATTGAATAATGTGAGTGAAAAGGAGAGAGGTTACTTATAGGTATGAATAGTGTTATCTTCCTCAAAAGATGATTTACTTTTGCTTCTGGCAGACAGTTACGCTGGGGGTAGATTGCGTTAGTCCTATCAGGGATTGATTCATTGGGAAGACGGGCTTCAGTCTTTGTGAAAGCTAGTAAATTTCTATATCATCTTTTCCCCTAGAGCACCAAGGACCTTCTTTCTTCTTCTTCTTCTTTTTTTTTTTTTTTGGTAAGGAAGATTAGCCCACAGCTAACATCTGTGCCAGTCTTCCTCTATTTTGTATGTGGGTCGCTACCACAGCATGGCTTGACGAGTGGTGTGGGTCCACGACCGAGATCCAAACCTGCAAACCCCAGGCTGCCAAAGCAGAACACACCAAACTTTACCACTATGCCATGGGGCCGGCCCCAGGACCCTCTTTCTTGATAAGCCCTGAACTCCAACTTTTTCTCCAGTCTCATAGACTTCTGGAATCTGTACTCAGCTTTTCAACTGTCACTTGAAAGTTAGCAGATTCCTTAAGGCAGAATGTGGCACCAAACATCAGGCTTACAGTCTGCACTTCCCTCTGTCTGCCATCATGGTCTCTCAAGTTCTTACTGCCTTGGGCTTTCTTACTGCTCTCTCTTGCCTTCGAATAGATACTTTTTAATATTTTCTCTGGTCTATATAGTTGTTCTGCATGGAAAGGTTTATCTACGACATGCTAGTCTGCCACTACCAAAAGTGGAAAACTCTCCAGGTTGTTTAAAAGTTATATATTTAGAGACTGGCCTGGTGGTGTAGTGGTTAAGTTCGTGTGCTCTGCTTCAGCAGCCTGGGGTTTGCAGTTTCAGATCCCGGGCATGGACCTACGCACTGCTTATCAAACCATGCTGTGGCAGGCGTCCCACATATAAAGTAGACGAAGATGGGCATGAATGTTATCCCCGGGCCACTCTTCCTCAGCAAAAAGAGGAGGATTGGCAACAAATGTTAGCTCAGAGCTCATCTTCCTCACCAAAAAAAAAAAAAAAAAGTTATATATTTAAAATTTGTTCTTATGCTTTTTGTGCTTAACTTAAGAATCATACCTATTCATTTCTTCATTCATCACTCACTAATACTTATTGAATATTTACTATGTTTCAGTCACTGTTTCAGGTGCTAGGGTAAGTACTCGTGTTCTTTTGTTCTTCTTTTGATTGCTTAAAATGATCAATATTTATGTCTTCTTTCTAATAAAACATGTAATTTAGCATGTCCTTTTGTCCCTTAATCTCCCCTTTCCACTCCACTCCTGTTAATAAATTGTCTAGAGTTTTTGTCCTGTGCAGTCACAGATATTTTCTCTTTTATTTGATCTAAGCTTTTTTGAAAATAGAAAAACCAACAATGAATTTTGCCAAAATATTGTATTCCCCTTCCTTCCCATATTTCTTATAGCAACTCTTGAAGTTGTTTCTTTTATTACTGGAATACTTCTTCCAAGAGTTTTTGCTGAGGATCTTTCTATGGCACACATTCACACCCTTCGGATATTCTGTCAAGTTCAGTTTCCTGAGGAATTCCTTTCTGTAGCTTTCCACCCCGCTCGGTCTGGACTGATCACCTTCTGTGCCTGGTGTGCATCTGTCAGCCTGGGCCTTCTCCTCACCAGCATCTGGGGTCCCCCTTCCCCCTATCCTATGTTGGATCTCCTATTTCCTACTTCCCTTTCTTGGGTTACTTCATTGTCTTGGTGGAACATATCCTCATTCGGCTCCCTCAGAAATGGTACATGGAAGGTTAATTTTTAGAGACCTAACATGTCTGAAAATGTTTCACACTTGGTTGATAATTTGGCTGGAGATAGAATTCTATGTTGGAGATGATTTTCCTTCAGATTTTTGGAGGCAATATTCCCTTGTAATATTTTGTTGGGTAATTTTTTCTTATTTGCTAGAAGTTTTTCTTCTTAATCGGTCTTTTCCAAGGACCATCTCTTGCAATAAGAGGTTACCATGCACAATTCTCTGCTAATTAACTTGTAAGTTTTAATAATATGAATGATTTTCTAGGAAAATATAAATTACCCAAAGAGTAAAAGACAGAAAATCTGAAAGACCGATAACCTCCTCAGAGGAAACAGAAAAAGAAAAAAGAACTGCACTTCCACAAGCACCAAAAAAGCATCTAGGCCAAGTAGTGCTTTCAAACCGCCAAAGAACAGATGATTCCTGTGGTTTACACTGGTCCTGAGTCCCAGAACACGGAACAGGTCTCTGCTTCACTCTACAGCTGGCATAGCACACACGATCAAGTGGGAGTTATTCCAGGAAGGCAAGATGCTTTACTATTAGGAAGCAGGTTGATCTACAGCCAGTAGGAGTTGTCAAAGACAAACCCATGTTGTATCTTCCATTTCCCCTCTGTCTGCTCCATCATACCCTTTTCATAATCATAATCATAACGCAAGTCAGTTTTTGACAATTTGGTTGTCTCTAATTTTCTGGCACCTTTCCTATTCTTCCTGTTTCCTTCCAGTTACGATCACTGAAACTGAATGCTGTTTTGTCCTCTAACGTGTGTGTTCTCATAAACCTGGGACAGAATTCATACGGAGTGGCTGCCTCCCCTCGTTAGTGCTTCACCTACCTTAGATTTCACTTCTCTCTTGACAGTGTTTGCTGGGCTCTTTCCAGTTTTGAGATAATTCCCTTTCACCAAGAAAACAAAAAGCAGTAAGGAGCCTGTGTCTCTGGGCCCTCTTGTGTCTGTGCCCTCCAGGCAGGTCGTTAACTGTGCTGGGACAGCATTTTAAGTGCCTTGACCCAGAGTCTGGCTCAGTAGGTCTGGAGTTAGGGTAGAGGAACCTAATTAAGATGCTCCCTCAGTGATTCTGAAGCAGTCAGATTCATTGTTGTAGGCTGCCCCACATCCTTTGGAGGGCTTCAGCTTGAGGCTGCCTACAACTGCCATCTGTCCCCAGACACCCCTTGCTGGACACAGGCCTTGTCTTGGCCACAACTCAAAAGTGCTCTAGATGGGACCTTAGAAGGGGACCTTGGTCTATCTTAAAACACTCATGCTAGAACTATTGCCTTCCAGGGCTGGTCTGCTCTCCCTCTGCTCCTGGGCTTCTAGCCACACCCTGGCTGCTAGGCACTGCCCACCTTTGATGGCCACGCAGTGGGGTCCAGGCTCAAGGCCTGTCCTAGCAGCCCTGTTGGATGCAGTGAGGCTCTTCTGCCTCCTTTTCCCTTTGGGATTCTGACATCTTTCCTGGTCCTTGGGTGGCCCTTTGCCAGGCCTTTCTTATTGTGAGCTTCCTGTGCTCCTGAGTGCAAAGTCTTCCATCTCTACCCTCTGCTCAGTCTCTGCTAGGGTATTTCTAGGCCTGATTACAGTCTCATCTCTACTTCTCAGCTGCCCAGGGATGGCCTCTGGCATAGATGGCAAAGTCAAGCATAGGTTTGACAAAGGATTTAGAAAGAATTTCATTTACATTATTTTTATACAAATTCCATTCCATTTTTCCGTTTCTCACCAACTAAACAGGAATCTAGGTTTGGCTTCATTGAATTGGGGAGCTTCTGACCTCTTGCATACCCTGGCCCCTAGGACACCCACTGTGACTATATCCATCTATTGTTAGTTGGCCAAGGCCATGTCTGTGGGGTATTTTGTTCCTCATCCAACATCCACGTCACTGTTTCCACTTAGCTTTGTCTTCCTTCGGCTAGCCAGAATTCCGTTCCTATTCATTCTTCATTCTTTCCCTCTCTCTCTCTCTCTCTATCTCTCTCTCTATCTCTCTCTCTATCTCTCTAATATCTCTTGTTTTAAGCCACCAAATTTGTGGTACTTTGTTGTAGCAGCCACAGGAAACTAATGCATAAGCCAACCTCTCAAAAATTCTTTCAAGCTCCAAGTATATTAGTTTATGGAACATCTGCTTTGTGTCTATTAGTGGCCATTTCAGCAAGTAGAGTTAGTGAAAATTTTATACTTTTTTCGTGGTATGTAATCTGAAGGGAACACAGGTGACCTTCTTCCCTGTCATTGTGTCTGAGCACAGACATGTGGAGCCAGAGAAACTTCCTCTTCACAAAGGCCCAAACTCTCCCTAACCCTAGAATTGGTCATGAGAGACACAGTGTGCAGTCCAGTGGATGAGAACCTGAGTTAAAAACCAGGAGATGAAAATAACCAGATAACAATTTGAATGACTATGTTAATATCAGACAAATTAGATTTCAGAACAAGGAATATTACCAGGGATAGAGAGGGACATTTAATAAAAGGGCCAATTCATCAAGAAGATATGACAGTCCTATGTAGGGGGTGTATCTAATAAGAGAGCTTCAAAATACATGAAGCAAAACCTGATAGAACTGAATGGAAAAACGGACAAGTCCACAAGCAGAGTTGGAGATTTCAATACTACTTCCTCAATAATTTATGAGAACAACTACAGGGAAAATCAGAAAGTATATGGAAGACCTGAATAATATTATCCACCACCAACTGCAGAATTAGATTAGGAATTAAATTAGGAGTCAAGAACAAAAAATATGTATGGAAAATCCCCAAATATTTGGAAAATAAAGAATACGGGTTCTAAATAACCCATAGGTCAAAGAAAAACGTCACAAGGGATATTAGAAAATATTTTGAGCTAGATGATAAAACACATGTCAGAAATTATGGGATGCAGCTATAGAAGTACTTATGACATTAGAAATTTATGACTTATAGAAATTTATGACATTAAATGCTTCTATTAGAAAATAAGAAAAGTCTAAAATAAATTATCAAAGCTTCTAAGCTTCCACCTTAAGAAGCTAGAAAAATAAGAGCAACTTAAGTCCTAAGTCAGTAGAAGGAAGATAGGAGGAGCAGAAATCAGTGTAATAAAAAACAGAAAAATAGAAAATGAAAGAAACCAAAGGTTACATTAGCATAAGCTCTACAGATATTAAAAGAATAATAGAGGAATGTAATTAGCAACTTTATGTCCATAAATTTGATAACTCAAACTTCCTGAAAGATACAAATTACCAAAACTGACAAAATAAGAAATAGGTGGTTTGAATAGCCTCTTATCTATTTAAAAAGTTGAATTTGTAATAAAAACCTTTCCAGTACTACATGACTTCACTAGAAAATCTATCAAACATTTAAGAAGTAATGCCATCTTTTGCAAATACTTTCAGAAAATATAAGAATAGTGAATACTTCTCAACTCATTTTATGAGGCCAGAATTACCTTGATACTAAAACAGACAAAGACATTCCACAAAGAGAAAACTACAGACTGATAAACCTCATGATCATACATGCAAAATTCCTTCACAATGTTAGCAAATCAAATCTAGCAATATAGGAAAAGGACAATAGTGCATAACTAATTGGGGTTTATCCAGGGAATGCGTGGTTAGCTTAGCATTCAAAACTTAATCAGTGTAATTAATCATATTAAGAGAATAAAGGAGAAAAACCACGTAATCATCTCAATAGATGTAGAAAGGGATTTGATATAATTCAAGACCTATTTATTATAAAAACTTTCTGTAAAGCAGAAATAGAAAGGAAGCTTCCTCAACATGATAAAAGGCATATATGAAAAACCTATAGCTAACACCTTACTTAATGGTGAAAAACTCAGTGCTTCCCCCTAAGAATAGGAACAAGACAAGAATGTCTGCTTTCACAACTTCTGTTCAACATTGTACTGGAGTTTCTAGCCAGTGCAATAAAGCAGAAATAAACAATAATAAAAATAAAGAAAATGCAGTTTGGAAAGAAAGAAGTAAATCTGTCTTTATTTGCACACAGCATCATCGTGTATACAGAAAATTCCTAAAGGATCTACAAAAACTGTTGTTAGAACCAATAAGAATATTTAGCATGGGCACAGGAAACAAAGTTAATGTATAAAAGTCAATATTATTTATATAGTAGCAATGAGCAACTGAAAAAATTTTTAAAAATTAAAACAATATGATTATAATAGCATCCAAAAGTATAAGATACTTGGGGATAAATTTAATAAAATATGTGTATGACCTGTACAGTGAAAACTACAAACATTGCTGAGAGGAATTAAAGACCTAAACAAATAGAGAGATATATACTATGTCCATGGATTGGGAGGCTCAATACTGTTAAGATGTCAATTTGCCCCAGATCAACCTATAAATTCAACATGATTCCAATGGAAATCCTAGCAGGATTTTCTTGTAGAAATTAAAACTCTTACATTGGCACTTATGTTGAAAACAGTTTTGAAAAAGAACAAAGTTTGAAGAATTTTACCTGATTTCAGAACTTGCTATAAAGCTACAGTAATCAAGGCAGTGGATTATTAGTATAAGGATAGATACATAGATCATTAGAACAGAAGAGAATCCAGAAATAGACCCTCATATGTATGATTAATTCATTTTCAGCATAAGTGCCAATGTATTCGGTGGGGTAAAGAATAATCTCTTTAAATGATGCTGGAACAACTAGATATCCACTTAGAAAATATGAACTTTGGGGGCCGACCCAGTGGGGGTGTAGTGGTTAAGTTTGCATGCTCTGCTTCAGCAGCCCAGGGTTTGCAGGTTCAGATCCCGGGTGAGGACCTACACACTGCTCATCAAGCCATGCTATGGTGGTGTGCCATATACAAAATAGAGAAAGATTGGCACAGATGTTAGCTCAGGAACAATATTCCTCAAGCAAAAAGAGGAAGATTGGCAACAGATGTTAGCTCAGGGCCAATCTTCCTCACTAAAAAAAAAAGAAAGAAAGAAAATATGAACTTTGGCTCTTCACACCATATACAAAAATTAACTCAAAATGGATCATAGAGGGCCGGCCCCATGGCTTAGCGGTTTAAGTGTGTGCGCTCCGATGCAGGCGGCCCGGGTTCGGATCCCAGGCGTGCACAGACGCGCTGCTTCTCCGGCCATGCTGAGGCCGCGTCCCACATACAGCAACTAGAAGAATGTGCAACTATGACATACAACTATCTACTGGGGCTTTGGGGGAAAAATAAATAAATAAATAAATAAATAAATTATTAAAAAAAAAATGGATCATAGATGTAAACATAAAAGTTAAAACTATAAAAATTCTGGAAGAAAATCTTTTCATCTTTGGGGTAGACAAAGATTTCATAGATAGGACTCCAAAATCACCAACCATTTAATTGAAAAATTGATAAATTAGAATTCCTCAAAATTTAAAACATCTGCTCTAGAACAACACCATTAAGAAGATGAAAATGTGAGGCTGGCCCAGTGGTGTAGCAGTTAAGTTCGTGCACTCCACTTTGGCAGCCCAGGGTTCACAGGTTCGGATCCCAGGTGCAGACTGACGTACCGCTCATCAAGCCATGCTGTGGCAGCATCCCACAGAAAGTAGAGGAAGATGGGCATGGATGTTAGCCCACGGCCAATCTTCCTCAGCAAAAAGAGGAGGATTTGCATCGGATGTTAGCTCGGGGCTAATCTTCCTCACAAAAAAGAAGATGAAAAGGCAAGCCACAGACTAGGAGGAAATGTTCACAATACACATTTCTGACAACAGACTGCTGTCTGAATATATACAAATCTCTTATAACTCAATAATAGAAAGACAAGTAACTCCCCCAAAATAGGCAAAAGATTTAAGGAGACACTTTATAAAATAAATGCCAATAAGCACATGAAACTATGTTCAGTATTACTAGTTATCAGGGAAATGCAAATTAAAACCACAATTAGGTACCTCTCCATACCCACTAGAATGGCTAAAACTGAAAAGATTAATAATACCAAGTGTTGGCAAGGATGTGAAGCAACCACAACTCTCATATACTGCAGTGGGGAGTGTAAAATTGTATAGCCATTTGGAAAAAAAAAAATCCTTTTCTTATAAAGTAAACACACACTTAGCATACAACCCAGCAATTCTACTCTTAGGTATTTATCCAAGAGAAATGAAAATATACATGTAAAAAAAGACCAATGCATAAAGTTCCTAGTAGCTTTATTTATAATATACAACTCAAAAAAATCCAAGTGTCTATCAACAGGTGAATTGATATACAAATTGTGTCATATGCTTACAATGGAAAACTATCAACAATGAAAAGGAATGAACTAAGGATATACACAGCAATGTAGATAGGTCTCAAAAATATTACTGTAAGTGAAAGAAACCAGACACAAAAGAGTATGTACTGTATGCTTCCATTTATACAAGATACAAGGCAAGTCTAATCTACAGTGTCAGTAATCAGATCTGCAGTTCCCTAGGGCTACAGAGTGGGGGTGATTTAACTACAAAGGGGCATGAGGGAACATTTTGGAGTAATAGAAATGTTCTGTATCTTGATTGTGCTGGTGGTTATACAGGTGTATGCATTTTTGAAAATTCACTGGACTGTACCTTAAAATGGGTGCATTTTATCATATGTTAATTATACTTCAATAAAGTTAATTTTTAAAAAGCAATCAAAGAAAATGCCAAGAGACCTGGCATGCTTTCCCAACCACAATGACCTCAACTTCACAGTTTAGCCTTCAGCTTAACATCCCAAAACACTAATCATACTTCGTGTTAAGCCACTCCAGACTTTTCTGCGCCCAGGAGAGTCAACAAACCTGGGCTACTTTGCGGCAGATCAGCTAAGGTTTTGCAACTACTTGATCATTCGACAAACAGATGCTGAACCAGAATCATTCTTGGTTACCAGGGGACAGAGGCCCTGCTTTAAAGGTGGCCAACAGGGATCAACAGACCAAACTTGCCTTATGCCTCTCAGCCATTTTTATTCTTCCATAGGATTTTTTTTTTATCTTTGCTTCCTCAATTTTCAAAAGTTCTTTGTAGTTAGGGATATTAGCCCTTCATCTCTGATATATGTTGCACATATTTTCTCCTAGTTTGTTGTTTGTCTTTTGACTTTGCTTATGGTATTTTGTGCCATGCAAAAGATTTGGTGTTTTGTTTTGGCTTTTTTGTAATCTATCAATCTTTTCTTTTAGTGCATCTGGATTTTGAGTCATAGTAAGCAAGCCTTTCTCTACATCCAGGTTATAGAGGAATTTACCCATGTTTTCTTTTATCTTTCTCCAAATGACTATCCAGTTGTCCCAGCACCAGTTATCAAGTCCATCTTTGCTCCAGTGATTAGAGATGCCAGCTTTATGATATTAGATTTCTGTATGTAGGTAAGTCTGTGTCGGAACTTCCTGTTCTGTTCCGGTGTTCTGTCTGTTCATATGCCTGTGCCACACTGCAATGAGTATAGAGAACTGGTAGTGTGTTTGTACATCAGGGAGGCCTGCTCCCCCTCAGAGCTCATCTGTTCCACTTTCCTGCCTATTCTTGTGCATTTATTTTTCCATATGAACTTCATCATCACCCTGTCTAGTTCCATAAAAAAACTTGTTGGTATTTTTATTGAGATCACATTAAATTCACAGATTAACATAGGAGAACTGACATCTTGATGATGTTGAGACATTTCAATCAAGAACAAAGGATGCCTTTACATTTGATCAAGTCTACTTTTGTGTCTTTTAGGAGGTTTTAAAGGTTTCTTCGTATAAGTTTTACGCATTTCTTGTTAAGTTTATTCCTAAGTATTTTGTCTTTATTGTTAATATTGTATTTGTGTATGTGAAGGTTATTGACTTGTTATATTAATTTTATTTCCTGCTACCTTGCTGAATCGTTTTATCGTAGATTCTCTAGGGATTTCCAGGAATACTATCATGTCATCTGCAACTAAATATCCTTTATTTTAAAAAATTTTCCAATTCTCATGCCTCTAATTATTTAACTAATACTTTCAGAACAATGTTAAATAGTAGTGGAGGTAGTGGCCATCCTTGCCTTGTTTCTGACCTTAGTAAGAACACCTCTGGTGTTTCCCCATTAATAAGATGCTAGCTATAGGATTGAGGTGTACTATTTTATAATTTTAAGGAAGTATACAGCTATTCCTATTTTCTCAAGAGTTTTTATTAGGAGTAGGTGTTGAATTTTGTCATAGGTCTTTTTCAACAAGTATGTAATCATGTAATTTTCTCCTTAGTCCTGTTAATGTGGTGAGTTATGTTAATAGATTTCCTAACATTGAACCAACCATGCTTTTCTGGTATAAACTCTGCTTGGTCATGGGGTACTATTTTCTTAATGTAGTGCTGGACTCTGCTTGCCAATATTCTATGTAGGATTGTTACATCAATCAATATACATAGGAAATATTGGTCTGTAATTTCCCTTTATTATACCCTGTTTATCATGTTTTGTATAACTGTTATACTTGCTTAATAAAATAAATTTGCATGTTTTTCTTCATTTTTTACACTCTGAAACAGTTTATACAGCATGGTTACTGTTTGGTCTCTAAAGATTTGATAGAATTCCCCTTTGAATCCATCTGGGCCTGGTGCTTTTGTGTGGGGTGGTTCCTTAAGAATTTTCTCTATTTCTTCTATGGATGTTGATCTGTTGAACTTTCATCTCTACTGGGACGAATTTTTATAAGTGTATTTTCTTAAAAAATTGTCCATTTCACCTAGATTTTCAAATTTACTTGCATAGAATTGTGCAAAGTAATTTTTGAAAGGTTTTTCTTAACTTCCTGCCTATCTGTAGTTACTTTTCCTTGTTATTTCTTATCTTGTGTGTTTGTACTTGCTCCTTTTTTATTAAACCAGCTAATGGTTTAATTTTTATCGTCTGTTTTATCTTTTACAAGAACCAGGATTTTTTTTATTGATGTTTTAATAGTTTATAACATTGTGAAATTTTTGGTTGTACATTTTTGTTTGTCCATCACCATGTCAGTCTCCCTTCACCCCTTGTGCCCACCCCCTACCCCCCTTGCCCCTGGTAACCACAATACAGTTTTTCTCTGTCCATGTGTTGGTTTATAGTCCTCATATGAGTGAGATCATACGGTGTTTGTCTTTCTCTTTCTGGCTTATTTCACTTAACATAATACCCTCCAGGTCCATCCATGTTGTTGCAAATGGGACGATTTTGTCTTTTTTTATGGCTGAGTAGTATTCCATTGTATATATATACCACATCTTCTTGATCCAATCATCACTTGAGGGACACTTGGGTTGCTTCCTCTTCTTGGCTATAGTGAATAATGCTGCAATGAACATAGGGGTGCATAAGCCTCTTTGGATTGTTGATTTCAGGTTCGTTGGATAGATTCCCAGTAGTGGGATAGCTGGATCATAGGGTATTTCTATTTTTAATTTTTTGAGGAATCTCCATACCGTTTTCCATAGCGGCTGCACCAGTTTGCATTCCTAACAGCAGTGAATGAGGGTTCCTGTTTCTCCACATCCTCTCCAACATTTGTTGTTTTTTGTCTTGGTGATTATAGCCATTCTAAAGGGTGTGAGGTGATATCTTAGTGTTGTTTTGATTTGCATTTCCCTGATGATTAGTGATGTTGAACATCTTTTCATGTGCCTATTGGCCATCTGTATATCTTCTTTGGAGAAGTGTCTGTTCATTTCCTCTGCCCATTTTTTGACCTATTGTTTGTTTTTTGTTGTTCAGTTGTGTGAGTTCTTTATATATTATGGAGATTAACCCCTTGTCAGATATATGTTTTGCAAATATTTTCTCCCAGCTGGTGGGTTGTCTGTTCATTTTGATTCTGGTTTCATTTGTCTTGTAGAAGCTCTTTAATCTGATCAAGTCCCACTTGCTTATTTTTTCTTTAGTTTCCCTAGTCTGGGTAGGCATGGAAGAACCAGGATTTTTATTTATTCATTTGATCTCCTGTTTTGCTGTTCTCAGCTTTACTGATTTCTGCTCCTCAGTTTATTCTAGCTTTATTATTTCCCTCCTTATGTATTCTTTTGATTTGCTTTGTTGTTGTTCTTTTCCTTGCTTTTTGAGTTGAAAACTTAATTCGTATACTTTTATTCTTTTGTTTTATTAATATAGGCTTTTAAGGCTATGAAATTTCCTCACTGCTTTAAATGTAGTCCATTGCCTCTGACACATAGTGTTTTCATTAGAACGGCCCCGTGGTTTAGCGGTTGAGTGCGCACGCTCCGCTGCTTGCGGCCCGGGTTCAGATCCCGGGCACGCACCGACGCACTGCTTCTCTGGCCATGCTGAGGCCGCGTCCCACATACAGCAGCTAGAAGGATGTGCAGCTATGACAGACAACTATCTACTGGGGCTTTGGGGGGAAAATAAATAAATAAAATCTTTAAAAAAAAAAAAGAAATTATGTAATTTCTGTTTGTATTTCTCTTCACCCAAAAGTTGTCTGATAGAAGTGTTTTTTGTTTTATTTCTAGGTAGATGGGGTTTTTTAGTTTTGGTTTTTAATTTCTAGTTTTCTTGCTCTGTGATCAGAGTGTTACTTTAATATTTCTACCTTGTGCAACATTTTGATGTTTTCTGTGTGCCCTAATAGGTGATGGGTTATTGTGAATAGGCCATATGAGCTCGAGAAGAAAGTATACTCTCTATTAACAGAGCATGGTTTTGACGTATGTCCATAATATATATTTATTGATTATATTGTTTGGATCTTGTCATGCTTTGATCTCTGGGAAGAAGCAGGTTCTGGGAGAGTTTAATGCTGCTTTCTCAGACAACTCTCCAACTCCGTTGGCATACTGAGGGGAGATCACCTGTGTGGTCTGGTTGAGGGGCACCCTGCTCCAAAATGCCTCCCTCCTCCCCCTCCCTGCAGTTGTCATCAGATCCGTCTGTTTGAGCCAAGACATCATCCACTTGCATTGCGTTCAGCCCTCGGGGGTGGCAGGGAAAGTTAGTCTTAGTAAGTTTGTCAGCAGTGTCTTTCCTGGGCAGGTTTGAAGCACCTGTGAGATTTCCAAAATAAAAGGAACTGGGTGGGGAGCAAGGGCTGGTGACATAGGAGTTGACACATATTTGTTCTGAGCGTGGGTACACTTGAGCTTTTTGCTTCTTATCTAAATACAGCTGTTAACAATGCCAAGTTCAAGGGTGAGATAAACAAGTGGGCAAAATAGCTTAACGCAGTGGGAAAAGAACAAAAAGTAGTGCACTGGTACTTAGAAATCAGGTGGTAAAAGTAATGAACTCTAAGATATCAGTGAAAATGGTGAAGTATACAGCTCTGAGGGCCTGTTCCCCGACAAAAACATCAAAAATCAAGCAAAAATGGTCAGAACCAACCTTGTCAGGTCTCTGGAAAGCGGTCAGCAGTTTACAGCAACCAAGCAAATGCTGAATCAAAAAAAGGCAACTTGAAAACAGTCGGAGAGCTTTGTGGTGTTTCCACTTGCCTTTGCCCCATCCCTGCCGACATAGCAGCCCGTGTACCCAGAGTGGGTACCCTGTTCCTTGGGTCCAGAGGGAGCAAGCAGACCTTATTCACAAAGAATCGTGTTTGTCTCTTCTAATTTGTCTGGGAGCTGCCTGAAGACTGACACAGGCCTTGTTTCGCCTAACTCAGAACTCACTCGGAGCAGAAAAGTGGTGAGCGTGCTCAAAAACATTGTAAGATGAACAACCTGCAGCCGCTTGGAGCAAAAGATTACAGTCCAGGCAAATAATAGAGCGTTGAAAGCTTGGGAGGAAAAGCTGGGGAGAGATTCTTTAACAAGTTAGGGCATTCAAAGCACCTATGTACACTGGGAAATTTAGAGTGCATGCCCGCTTGGAAGAGACCTGAGAAGACCCTCAGCTTTCACTTCAGGCTGATCATTAGGCTCACTGCCAGCTGGAAGTGAAGACTAAGGTGCACTGTCAACAGCCTGGCTGAGCACTGAAGGAGGGCCCAGCACAGAGCCAACCACAAAGAGGGGAACAGGTTCCTTTTCCTTTTTCGTTTCTTTCTTCTTCTTCTTTTCCTTTTTCTTTTTCTTTTTCCTTCCCTCTGTCTCTCTATCTCTCTCTCTCTCTCCTCCTGAATCTGAAGTGCTCCCTCTGTCAGGGAGACTTGGTACATATGAGGCCCGCGGCTAGGCTAGGGTGGCCTAGCAAGGAGGAGGGGCCCCAGGTCCCCGCTAGCCCCACACTCCTCAGACATCTCGGTTCTAATCTTTACAGATCTCTGTGGTTCATATGCCGGTCAGATGCTGAGTTGATCCTTATTCTGTCTGAGTGCTGTAACCCCAGGACGGTGCTCACCCGCCAGCCCCTCCATCTGTGGGAGGCAAGGCAGAGGCTGCTCATCCAGTCCTGCAAAGGGACCAGACACCAGGCCCTAGCACCCCAGTACTGGAAGCAGGCTTTCCTCAAGTTGGGTTGGCACTCCTTTGGTGAAAGCATTTTTTGGTTTTGGTTTGTGGTCACCCTAGGAATGGCCAGCTTGCAGCTGCAATAGGCTCTGGCGATAGGCTCACTGTCAGCATCTGTTTGGAGGGCCCATGCTGAGCCAGATACTGCAGATGTTGAATATCTCTGTCACACATGTGACAGGCCTGATCTGAAACCATTAAGAACCTCCAGAGAAAGAACTGTGATGGGATGGTGCGCGTGGTTTGGACTCTTGCGGCCCTCTCTACAGACAGGGTACCCATGTGCCTGATGTCATGCCATCTTTCCCTGCAGGAAGGAAATTCCCGCAGAATGCGTGACGCATATGGACAGAGAGCAGACCAAGAAGGTGGTGTACTCTGTGGTCTACGGAGCAGGTAGGCTGCAGGCCCGCCTGGGCCCGGCCGAAGTCTTGGTGTCACTCGTAGGCCAGATGGAGGTGGCTCTGGTACTGTGCCCCTGTTAAATGTGGCTGTGCCTTAGAGAAATCATTCTCGGCCTGTGGAGCTCATTTTGTGAGTCGCTGTGTATGGTTTACACAAACGTTGATGACATTTGCGAAGCACCAAACATCAGTCAGACCACTCACGGCCATTAACTTGCTCAGTGCTCACACCAACCTTTTCAGGTGAGAGAACAGAGGCGTGGAAGTGAGTGTCATCCAAAGTCGCCCCGCTGGGAGGAGTGTTGCAGAGTGAGCCTGAGGAATCTGGCCCCACCCCTGCATCATGTGGCTCTGTGCTGGGAGCCATTTCTGTGCTTTGAGATGCCAGAGACCCTCACCCTAACCCTAACTCTAACGCTCCTTCCTCTCCTCCCCCACCTCCTCCTCCTTCCCTTCTCCCTCCTTCTCCTCCCATCATCCTCGCCCTTGTTCCCCTCGCCCTCCTTTTCCAGCCCCAGGACCCAAGGCAGAGCAGGTCTTGTGCTCCCTTTCACTCTCCCTCCTTCTTTGACTTCTTGACCTTGGGCTGTCTGGGGTTGTTAAATTCTTTTCCCCCTCTAGGTCATGCTGAATCAGTGAAACCTGATGTCCCCTTGGTAGAGCAAGGGAGAGGGTCAGGAGGGCTATGGGCAGCCAGCCCTTCCTTAAGGAAGGGTCCATCTGGCTGTTGGCCAGACCTGTGAGGACCTCCTTCTCCCTTGTATCAGTTCTGCTTTGAGCATCAGGGCTTGTGCAAAAACTCTAAGAAGAGGATTCATCTCCCAGCCGTGGAAACCCTTTGTTCATTCAAGGAAAGGCAGCAAAACTGAAAAAACTTCCAGTACAAGAATATCTGGGCAAACGCACAGTCAATTATACATAAGAGCCACCTCGCACTTCTCCAGCGTGACTGTGGTGCCATTTGACATGCTTCCAAAGTACCTCTTCCTGGGGCAGTAAGTGACCTCCTTGTGATGAGTCTGGAACCCACCTCAAACCAGCCAGGCCGGCTCCCACTGCAGGGCTCTGCACTTGCTGTTCCCTCTGCTGGAAGCCCAGCCCCCACATCCACAGAGCTCCCCCTTCACTTCTTCCAGATCTTCGTTCAACTGTCCCCTTCTCAGCCTTCCTTGACCACTGTGTTAGTTTTCCATTTCTGTGTAACACATTCATTATCTCACAGTGTCTGTGGGTCAGCAGTCCAGGCACAGCTTAGCTGGGTCCTCTGCAGGGCTGCAGTCAAGGTGTCAGCAGGGCTGTGGTCTCTCTGAGACTCGACTGAGGAGATGCACTTTAGCAGGCTTCAGTCTCTTGCTGGCTGTCAGCTCCTCAGTTCTTGCCATGTGGGCCTCCCAATGTAAGCAGAGCCTAGGCATGGCGGCTTCGTTCTTCAGAGCCAGCAAGGGAAGGAGAGATGCCAGTAACATAATCGCACAGTCACATGCTTCCCAGCGCCTTTGCCGTGCTCTGGTGGTTAGAAGCAAGTGACAGGTCTGCCCACATTCCGGGGGAGGCAGGAGTCAGTCTGCCACATGCCCCTTTTTAAGCCTCTGGTCCCTGCCCGCCCTCCATGCAGCACTCTCTATTCTCTTCGCTGCCTCTTTTTCTCCAGAGCACCTGCCAGCTCTGATGTGCTCATCTGGTCACCGTCCCACTCTCCCAACCCGAACCAGCTCCATGAAGCAGGAGCTTCTGCCAGCGCTGCCCACTGCCGATGTGAAGCAGGTGTACAATAAATACTCAGTGAACAAATTAATGAATTTGCTAGTCTTTCAGCCCTAATTTCGAAAACATTTTATGTACATAGTTTTTGGGAAACAGACTGAGAGACTTTGTTTTAAAAAACTGAATTTAGTGAGAGATAGCAGGATGACATTGGGTTCCTGCTCCTCAGACTTGCTTGGTCTATCTCCTCCTCTGGGCCGCCTCTCTGCCGTGCTCAGGAGCCTTCCTGGGTCTCAGTCTGGCAGGGAAGGCAGCGTTCTGCCAAATTATGTTAGATTTGGGTACCTTGCGTCCTTGCTCCAGAATCACATATGACAGACCTACCATTAGCTTTGGCTCTGCAGGCAGAACGTTGCCTCTGCTTCCCCAGCCAGGCAGCCCAGGCTAGAGTCCTGACTCTGTCCCCTCCTGGCTGTGTGAACTTATACAAGGCCTTCCACCTCTCTGCCCCAATCACCTCCTCAGTTAATGCAGAGGTAGGGTAGTTAGAGCAGTACCTGGCACCAGCTAACTCTCATCTTTAGCATCTGCCACCACATCTGGGTCCTCCTTCAGTTCAGTGGTATGCCAGTACACACCGCCAAGACCGGGCAGCTCTGTGGGGTGGTGGGACCACCACCTCAGATCCAGTTGGGAGAGAGGGACAGAGGGTGACTGTGCTGAGCGCCCATGTGGGGCTTCATGAGGACGGCAGGATGCACCCCTCTCCCACTGCTCCCCGATGCACCTAAAGTCAGTCTTTGCTTCTGTTGGTTTGGCACCTTCTAGAGCATTCACTTTATTTTTTTCTGGGGAGAAAAAGAACTCCACTTTGTAAATAAGCAGTGAGTCATTAGCTGTGATGTTGGCGAAAAGGGTAATTTGTCTGCTTTTAGCCCTGACAGTGACAGGGTTCCCACCCCAAGCCTCGGTTTCTGCTGTTCCCATTGTCACCGTCCAGCTTGACAGCTAGATTACTGTGCATCTGCCAGCATCGGCACGGGGCTGCACCTGTCCTCCTCGTGTGTGAGACCAGAGTCTTGTCAAGTGAACATGTTGGGTCTTCTAGGCTGCCAGGGACCCTTTGGAAATTCAGAGAAGGGCTTTCAATCAGCTAGTTTTCATGGGTGGCAATGATATGTTTTCACATAAACGTGCCACTGAGGGGTCTGGAAGCTGCTGCTCTGAATGCTGGGGGCATGTGGCAGAGGCATAGCTTCAGGTGGCGTGATTGTTGTGAAGACTACGATGAGAGACAGTAGAAGGAGAAGCAGGACTGTGAAATAAGTAGAGAAGATGCTCAAAAGGGGCACCATGTCTGTGCAGTCCTCCTGGGGCCTGTGGGGCAGCCTGGTCACCACACCTCCCTCAGACTCATTCTCCCGATGTTTAGGACCTGCCAGGCCACTGCCAGGGGAGAGCTATTCCTACCAGAAACGGTAGCAAGCACGCAGAGCTGTGGAGCAGCTGTTTACCTGGGGGGGCTTGACCCAAAGCGCTGACCCGGGGGCTGACTGCTCCTCCTTCAGTCAAGTGAATTCAGCACCTGCCAGCTAATGGTGCACCCCGCCCCCCCAACCCCAGTCCTACTGATGGCCCCCTCTGAACCCTTCAAGAGTCACCTCCTCCAGGAAGCAACTCCTGACTTCTCTGGTCTTACTCTGAGCTCCTATGGCTGTTAGAGTCAGTTTAACACTTGATTCTTCTCAAATTGTTTGATATTTCTTAAGTTTGCTTCCGTATCCAGTCACATTTGATCTACAGGCATCACCAAGTGTGTGCCACATGCCAGGCTCCACACTGGGCACCAGGAGGACCATGGGGGAAGGCATTTGTCAGAAGAGACCCATGAACAGGCCTGAGGGGACAACCCTGAGTGATCAGTGCATGTTCAGGAATGTTGCTGGGGCCAAGGGAGCCCAGAGGAGGGCCCCTGGCCAGATAGGGCTGGGAGAGGTGGGCAGACTGCCCAGAGCAGCAACACCTGGGCTGAGTTGTGAAGGACGTGTGGGCCTTTGTCTGTTCCAGTTAGACCAGCCAGCACTCCTGGAGGCCCACTCTGCCAGTCACTCGCTAGGCCTAGAACTACAAACAAGAGTGAGAAACTGTTAGCAATTATGCATGGGGTGAAAGAGCACTTGGAGAAAAGAGAGTGAAGATTGTCTTCCTAAAGTTAAAATGGTAACACACACACACACACACACACACACAGGATGTAATTAGCCATCTGTGGGAAAAGTCAAATTGTGTGTTCATATAGGATTTAGAGATGAGTAGCACCTCATGCTCCCCCCGAGGGGATCCTTGCTCTCAGGGATGCTTTCGGGGAGACAGGTCTGTGTATGATTACAACTTAAACAGGAGAAACCTGATCAATTGAATCGAAGTGTGAAAGTAAGTTGTGGGAGAAGAAGATTTGCCTGTGGCAAATCTACAGGAGGCATAGAACAGAAGCCCTCACAGAGCCAAAAGTTGTCCTGTTTGGGGGCAGGGTGACAGTGGCCTTTGAATGTGACGAGACCCACTGGCAAGGGAGCAAGAATCCAGGGTCTGGAGAACTGACTGGACCCTCTATCTCCATCTCAGTCTTTGTCTCTGCTTCTTTTGGAGTTGCCACTTCATTTGCTTCTCTTGTAAATAGGCTTTCTTCATGTATAGAGACTTTGCCCTTCAGATATCCCAACAGCTCTATAGAAGAAAGCAAAAGAATTCTTTCTCAGCCATAGATATTGAGAAGAAGAAATGTGACTTCTGGCAATGGCCAAGTAGCTCCCATCAGACCACTGTCCCACAGATATCAACTATAAAGTATTGAAAAAATATAATAAACAACTACCTAAAGGTACTGAAAAGTGACCAAAAGCAGACAGCAATTGGAGGTGGGTTGACACTTGGAAGGAAGGAATGTGAGCTTCCCGTTTTATAGCTCTTCACCTGAAGGCAAACCTTAGTCAGTGCTATGAGTGGCTAAAACTCTGATAGAAACCCATAGTCTTACTAGCTTAAAGAACCAGAGCACCAAGTGTGAAGCAACCAGAGAATCTGGAAAGTGAAGGGAGAAATCTCAGAAAGAAGAGAGCAAAGGAGAACACCAAATCCTGGGTGTGAACTCTGCCCAGATCTGTGGCTGACCCCTAACCATGCATAAGTAGGGCAGACTTCAAACAGCCCAGCAAAGGCTAAAAGGACTGGTCTGCGATTTCACTTGCTGCCCACTGCCAGGGGATGAAGTTTGAAGTTAGACTTCAGCCAAATTAACTGCCCCCTTTAAAAAAACAATCAGTACTCCTGAGAAAAACATAACAGAATCCAGAGTGTCTATAACATTTCATTCACAATATCCAGGATACAATTCAAAATTACTAAACATATGAGGAAACAGGATAACTTGATCCATACTCAAGAGAAAAGGCAATCATGGAACCAGATCCGGAGATGACCTAGATGTTGAAATTAGCAGACAAGGATTCTAAAGTCACTATTATAACCATACTCAAGGATGTAAAGGACAATATGCTCATAATGAATGAAAAAAGGGGAATCTCAGAAATTAAAGAGAACCAAATGGAAATTCTAAAACTGAAAACTTCAATATCAGAAATAAAAATTCACTGACTGGGCTTAACAGCAGATTAGAATATGACAAAGGACTTGGCTGAGAAGAAGACTCAAGGTCCCACCTGGCCAGACCAGCCTGAAGTGTCTAGCCACCATCTGATTTCTATTTGAAAGCCAATGGAGTTTTCCATTAGACTGCCATAGCTGAGGAGCAATGATTGGAATGTCACAGAAAGAAAGAGTTGTCGATGTATTGTTTCAGTATAATGTATCCATGAAGCTATCATACGGTCTTAATTAAGCCCTAAAAGGGAAATTGGAGTTTTTTCATTTGGGGAGAAACTTTGGGAATCACAGCGCACCCCAGCCTTTCCCACTTTTCCTGGCCAAGCAATGGAAGCAAACATCTGCCCCATCACTCTCCCAAGATGTGAGCACTCTGGCTAGAACCACTGGAAGCATCAGCTGGCCAGGGCCAGGAGTAGCCTGGCTGAAGAGAGGACAGAATCTGAGAGGTCAATCAGTTGCATTCCTTCAGAGGTCTCTTCTATGGTCTTCACAGACCCCACGTCTCCACCCCCTTGGCTGTGGTTCCTGGGCCATGTTGTCTGAAAGCCCCTTGGAGTACTCTCTAGTGTGACCCCCGGGTTGACCCCGTGCAGAAGACAACAAGCCCGTTCCTGGTCCTGGTCATGCTCTCCCAGGAATTCAGGTCTTTAGCCACTTGTCTCTCTGGGGTTCCCTGCATCGATGCAGCCCCTAGAAGCCCAGGGCTTTGCCCATGATCCTGCTGTCCAGCAAGGCTCCCATGCCTGTCCTCATAGGTTCCTCATTCTCTATTTAAATTATTTTTCTTTTCTGGAGGAAAATAGGAGAGAATGACTCCATATTGAGTACCAAGTAGAAGCCAGGCTCTGCTTGGAGCTTTACCTGCCTCAGCTCATGGGGTTCTCTTAACAACCGTTGGGGATAAGGACTAGTGTTCCTAATTCATAGATGAAGAAACAGGGTTTATTGAAGGTCAGGTAACTTCCCCCAAGGCCCTGCAGAACCTCCCGTGGGTGATAGGCCTGGACACAGACCCAGGTCGGTGTGGTCCCAGCACATGTACCCAGCTAGCTGCGCTGGAACTTAGGGTGCCATCCCAGAACTTGAGGTGCTGTCCCGACCAGAGACTTTGCTATAAGAAGCTTCACAAGAACACCTGCATCCTCTAGGAACCAAATATTGGTCTGGACCAAAAATGTTTGTCTCAGAATAAAAATCCCAAAGATGGGAGTTCCCAGGTACCATTTTCTCATATTTTGGTAATAGAATTTCCCTTCCTCTTTTCCTCTGTGCCCCTCTCCAGCTTCCCCTAGTTCTGGAATCAGGTCTCCCTCTGGAGAGGCTGAGATCAGGGACTGTATCTACTTCATTCACATTTCACCTGCAGCACCTGCCAGGCACTCAGTCAATATTGTTGAATAAATAAATGTTTAACAGGCCCCAGTCCAGGTTGACCAGCATCTAGCACTCAGGTATAAAGCCAAACCCAACACCATCCTGACCAATCAGAAGAGACAGTGGTGCCAACTGGACCTTGACTCACCGAGTCTTCTGAGAGCCCTTCTGTTGGCTTACTTCTATGGCGGTCATTGCCTGGTGGCTTGTGCTCTCAGTTCCCACTGAGTGTGAGTTAGGGCTTGCCTCTCATCTTAAGTGTTTCTGCTCATACAGGGAAAGAGCGGCTTGCTGCTTGCCTTGGAGTTACTGTTCAGGAAGCTGCCCGGTTTTTGGAGAGTTTTTTGCAGAAGTACAAGAAAATCAAGGACTTTGCCCAAGCAGCTATTACCCAGTGTCACCAGACAGGTGAGCCAGCTGCAGCCAAAACCATTGGCTGGCCCCTCTCCCTCTCCCATGCCTGGCCTGCAGCAGCTGGGTGGTCTCCTGGCCCCTGCTCCTCCAGTGGGTGGGTAGACAGATGGGAGGGTAGTGTGTTGATGGGTGGAGCTAGGTTGATGGAGGCTGGGTAGGTGAGAACTAGGTGAGTGTCCAGCCCCTGCTGGATAAATGGGACCAAAAGCCTCCATGTGAGAAGGGTCCAGAGCCAGGCTCTGCTTGAGGAAACAAAACTAACAAGCTTGAGTTAGAAAATGACAGATGGATAGACAGACTGAGAGAGATAAAATCCTGCACCTAAAAATGGAGAGCGTATTTTCTTATGAAAAGCACATGGTATATTTACAAAATTTCACCACAATTTGGTCACAAATTTCAGAAAGTATCAAATAGGACGTGTTCTGTGACCACAGTGGAATAAAAAGGTAGTTTTATATCTATCCATATGTGTGGCCATCCATCCACATATTTGGAAATGTATTGCACTCCTAAAAGACTTAGGATTAAAAAAAGAAGTCTCAAGAAAATTACAACATTTAGGAATAAATGACAGTAAAAGTATCTCATATGAGAAACTGTGAGACATGGCCAAGCTGACAGCTCACTTAGAGATGGAGGAATACTGTGAGAGTATTTTAATAAGAAAGAAAGAAATGTGTGAACATAAATGGGTTGTGTTTGACACAAGACGCTTGGAAAAGAGCAGCAGAGTAAATTACAGACAGAAGAAGGAAGAAAATACATGTAAGAGCAGAAATTCATGAACTAGATGACAGGAAAGAGGATCCAGGATAGGTACAGGGAAAGCAGAGAACCCAGCACTCACTCGAGAATGAAAAATATAGTCAGCTGGAGAAGCAGCCTCGGTGGCCAACCTTCCCCAATGGCTCCAGCACATTCCCTCAGGGTCCAGGCTTTCCTGGACTCTCCTAGCAGCTCAACGATGACTTTTCTCTCTGGAGCCCGTGCACAAGCCCCTAAGTTCCAGGGGCCCCTTCACAGGCTCCTCCTGGGCCTGACCATGTGTCCCAGCACTAGCCCACGTGGGATCCTCCTGCACTGGGCACACTCAGCACTCAGCTCCCTGCAGCCTTGGTGCGGGCCGCAAGAAAGCCAGCAAACTGTTTCCATCCCTGGGCGAGCATCTAACATGTCTCGAGCTCCCCTGGAGTGAGCCCCGCCACCTGCATCCTCGCTGAAGCCCCACAGGCCCTGACCATTCCTGGACCCAGGAGCCCCACAATTGGGAAAAATAAAATACTATCAATTTTGAAATGTTAAAGTAGTGATAGAACCCAGTGTTGATGAGAGTATATGGAGCCAGCATCATTGTAAATGGAAATACAATAAAAATGCAGGAACTTGTGTAGCACCAACCATAGGCACAATTTCAATGGCCTTCCATAAATTGACTTATTATGTAATCCTCACTGCAACTCTAAAAAGTGGGCAGTATCATTATTCCCATTTTATAGATGAAGAAAACGAGTCATCCAGAGGTTAAGTAGCTTCCCAAGTTCACACAGCCTAACGGGTGGTGCCTGGCTTGGACCCACCCCCAGGCAGCTGGGGCCCAGAGCCAGCGCCCTCCCCTGCTACTCGGCTCTGCATCCCTTCCTTGTACTTAACTTCCTTGAAGGGCCATGGGGCTTATAGATCCAGATGTGAAGTATGCATGCCCTTTGACCCAGCAATTACACTTCTGGGTGGACATTGTAAAGAAATACTCAAACGATCATTGAATTCTTCCACAAACATCTGTTGAGTGCCTGCCTCATGTCAGGCACTGTGTTGATGCCAGGGATACGAGCTCTTTGCTCTCCTGGAGCTATAATCCAGGGGGAGACAGGTGACCCACAAGTAAACAAGTATCTTCAGACAGTGTTAGGAAGATGGGATCCTGGGCGTGAAAGAAACAAACAAGGCACCGAGGCAGAGAGGAACAGAGGGAGGCCCCTGGAGAATGCTGTTAGCCATGGCCTCACAAGGAGGTGAGACCTGAGCCGAGACATGAAAAGCCAGGAAGAACCAGGAGTGGTGCCCAGGGTGGGCAGGTGGGGAGGTGGGCAGATGTGGAGCCCAGACACTGAGTGGCACTCCACAAGCCATGGAAAGAACCTGGGTTTTGTTTTTCACAAATTATTCCAGCAATAGTGTGGAAAAGAGATTGGGAGGAGAGACTGAAGTCAGAGCCAGCACCTGGGAATAAGTCTAGAGGTGACAGGAGTGTTAGCTCAGTAAAAGGTGGGATGGAGGGAGAACCACAGGTCAGAGATGCCAACGAGGCAGTTAACAACTGCAGAAAGGAGGAGTGAAGAAGGTCATGTGGAGGGTTGGGTCAAGCCCTCAGGTGTGAGCATGTGCTCTCCATGCATGCAGACCTGACCTGCCTGGAGTTGGAACAGGTGGACGAGTCAGATTTACCATGATGTTGATGAAGCTGAAGATTCAGGGCCCCTCCTAAGGCCCTGTGCACATGGTCACATCTTTTGTAAAATTGGCAAAAGCAAGATATTTGAACTGTAATCAACTAAGACTAATACCTTGGCAAAAGCAAGGTATTTTAACTGCGATCGACTAACTTCCTCTCCAGCTTCCCCCATCGTACTCCTTTCAATGCCAGGTGGCATCGGAGTGGCCACAGCCATTTTTGGAATCCAGCTAAGGGGAAGTCAAGTTGATGACTCATTTAATTCAGATTTCAATGTAGATATTCCTGTGGTTTATTGCTCCTTCCATGTATGGTTGAAGGATGGTAACTATCCTGGCATAGGAATGGCTTCCAGGAGCATTCCTTCCACCCCTGACCACTCCCTGAGCAACATGAGGGTACAGAGCTAGAGATAAGCTCACAGTATGAACAGTAATTATGATCACCAACACTACAAGAATCAAGTAGAGGAGAAACAAGATTTGAAATGTATGGAGCTGGGCTGGCCCCGAGGCTTAGCGGTTAAATGCGCACGCTCCGCTACTGGCGGCCCGGGTTCAGATCCCGGGTGTGCACCGACGCACCGCTTCTTTGGCCATGCCGAGGCCACGTCCCACATACAGCAACTAGAAGGATGTGCAACTATGACATACAACTATCTACTGGGGCTTTGGGGGGAAAAAAAAGGAGGAGGATTGGCAATAGATGTTAGCTCAGGGTCGGTCTTCCTCAGCTAAAAGAGGAGGATTAGCATGGATGTTAGCTCAGGGCTGATCCTCAAAAAAAAAAAAAAAAAAACTTAAAATGAAATGTATGGAGCAGGGGCTTCCACTTTGGGCCACAAAGGAGTAACTGGGTTCAGACTTTCCTCCCACAATAAACAACTAGAAAGCTGGGCAATATGTATGAAGCAATTGTTTTCAGGTACTGGGTCTTGAGCAGTGTATCACTCTGGTCTCTGAGAGAAGAGAAACAACGGAGGTGAGCCCTCTGAGCTCCCTGTGTCTAGAGGCACAGACCATAGTGCAGGAGGGAAACCCAAGCAGATTATAGTGGTCTCACTGAGTTGAAGAGACAAGGATTAGGATTGGGGAGGCAGAGGCAGCTAGATTTTACAAGTCAGAGTATCAGAGGGGAGGGAGCTGTGCAAAGAAAGCACTCCATAAATCTTCAGAGGATTCCTCTGTTTTTGAATAACTAAGATACACGTGAAGAGAGTGGAACTCCATAGGACTAAGCAGAATAATTTCCAGGGAGCAGTAGGCTGAACATTTCCAGAATTCACACAGGGCAAGGAAATGTTTGAATTCTGACCATCGAAGTGGAGAGTCCTTCCTGGACATCTGGAACATTCAGTAGAGACCCCAGAAGGGTCATACCTTAGTAGTAGGTCTAAACTAGCCCTAGATTAAAGACTACTCTAAACCCATCCTAACAAAGCTTAAAAACAGGCCTCAAAAGAATCAGGCGATCAGCAAGTAACCTAGATCTACCTGACACTCTTGAAAGGAAGACACCAAACTGCAGCACTCAACACAGAAAACTCACAATACCCATCATTCAGTCAAAAATCACTAGACATGTTAAAAGGCAGAGACTAGAATGTACCCAGTCAGAAGCACAGGCTCTCCCTGTCCTCCCTGCCAGTCACTCTTAAGAGACTTTAATTATATATTGCCCAGCATACAGTGGGCGCTCAATCCATTGTCATTTTTGTAATTATGATATATGTGGGAAATTCTTCCAATCCTCAGACATGTAAAGTCATAAGTGGGGGATTTAGTTCTCACCAACACCTAGTAAAACGGAAGTCATCACTGGTCAGGAATATACTCAACCAAGGCAGCATGTTCGTGTTCATTTTCTTAAAAAAGACCCCCAAATTATGGAGGCTTTAGGCCCCACGAAACTTGGATCTGCCCTCATGTGTGAGGATATGGCCTTCAACTTAGACCATCAACCCCTCCTTAAATGGAATATGAATTAATGCTTTTCTTCCCCATTCCAGCTGCCACAGTACGGAATTACTTCTGTACCCAAGTCCCATAAGTGGCTTTTACAAACTCTATAGTGTAAAAACTGCCCTCTCTTGTCCTATGTCACATCTAAGCACAGCTAGAAGTCAGAAAGGAGTGCAAAAATGTGCCACCAGGTAAGTGAAGGCCACCCAATTGCTGTCCTTGCTTTCCCACCACAGAACCCACTTGCCGAACAGACAGACCAGGAGGCCTCTGGGTGAAGCTCCTGGCAGCGCTCTGACTCAGTGCTGCAGCGGGGAGGGGTCCTGCTGGGGCCCCTGGACATAATCGGAGGGAAATTGTGCCCACAAAGGGTGGTGTCCACCACAGCACTACACTGCCTGTTTGTTTCTGCCTCTCCTCCTGCTTTTCCTTCACATAACCTAGGCTATGTGGTGTCCATTATGGGCAGAAGGAGACCGCTGCCAAGGATCCGTGCACAAGACCAGAAGCTCCGCGCACAAGCAGAGCGGCAGGCGGTGAACTTCGTGGTGCAAGGTACCCAGAGCCCCTCAGCTTGCCTGCTGCATCCATTTGCTTCTCGGGTGACACCCACTAGATTATTGTCACACTATTTCCTGCTCCTGTTCTCCATGTTACTGTCAGGAGGTGCTAGTGAAATAATGCCTGGTGCATGGCAGGTGCTCAGCACATGGTCATCTTTATAGTTATGATATTTCCCCCAAGAGACTGTCTGAAGCAATGCTGTCCCTGTATCTGCAAATGGGACACCAAGGCTTTAGGAGTCTATCCAGCCAGCACTAGGCCAGGCCTGGAGCTCAGTCCCTTGACTCTTGGCCTGGGGCTCTCCATTGTCCCCCTCATGCCTGGCAGGTGTAAGACCTCAACGTCCAAAACCCAGCGTGCCCTCATATCCCGCAGCCTTCAGCAGGAAGCGGGCTGAAAGAGTACGACACATTGCCTCTAGTTATGAAAACTCCGTAATCGTCTTTAGGCGCAGCAGTCAAATAGCTCAAGTCTCTGCGTGGAGGTGAAATGAGAGAGCTATAATCAGGGGCTTCCCACACTGCGTGCCGTGCATGAGCTACCCCTGTGAGGGTAACCTGGGGGTTGGGCACCACCCCCATCTGTGATCCTATAGGTCACAAATGGAGAACCGAGGCCCCCCAGGGCCCAGAGAGGAAGCCTGGAGGTAGGATTCCAGTCCCAGGGCACCTGCCATGCCACCCTGCCTCCAGAGTGGTGTTCTGCAACAAGAGAGAGGGCAGGGACCCCAGCAGATGCAGAGCAGGAGGCTTGGACTGGTGCAGGACGAAGGTCAGGTCCCCAGAAGATCCTATAGAGAGGCAGATGTGCGGCGCTGCCCAGTCAGACTCAGCCTCTGTGCTTTGCTTGGAGAACGGGAAAGATGGCAGCAGCTGGCAGGATGATTGCTAGGATCTGGGCTGGGCTCAGTATAGAATCTTCCTGAGTCCTGTCTCCTGGTGTGACCACCCAGACAAAAGCTGAGGACAGTGACAGCCCTCCAAATCCTGAGATGGCTCCGATTCTAAGGTGGGTTCTCATGTGTGAGGAAGTTGTAGGGTCAGGACCACGTATCTCTGTTCACTAGGTGTGTGCAGGGCGTGTTCACTAGGTGTGTGCGACGTGTGTGCAAGGTGGTATTGAAGCTATTTTAGAGAGTTCTTCCAGCAAGAATTGCCCACAAGATATGTTCATGTGAGAAGCTGACTAGGAGGCTTGGCCACAGAATCGAGCTACCATGGATGGCTGGTTCATCTACCAGCTGAGCCGCCACCCTGTGTTATCTGTGTCTCTGAACAAGTGACTTGCCAGGCATCCACTTAACAAACATCTGTGCTGAGATGAACTAGGTGCCAGGGACAAGCAGTGCCAGCCAGAAAGTTCTGCCTCCACGTAGGCAGACACGTCAGCCAACAAGACCAGCCATGGCGCGCCCGCCTCCCTGGGTCTCCCCTTCACCCACGCTCTGTTCTCTCTCCACCCTGTCTTCCTACTCCTTGTTTCTCCATTCTGTGCACTTTTCCTAAAGTAGCAAGCATCCTGACAACCTGTCCCCAGCAGAGGGTTCCCATGGCCCTGAGACCCCTCACGGCCAGCAGTTCCGCCTCGGAGACGAGACTTCCATGTCCAGCATTCCTGCCACGCTTGTGGGGAAAAAGCAAATCAGTATTCTGGGGCCGTTGCCTTGCAGTGGAGGAAGGCGGTCCATTGAGGACTTGTACTTCTTCGTTTACCTCAGGAATCATGAACAGCTAAAGCAATTTAAAACTGCCACTGGAAACCTGAACTTCAGTCTGTTTCCCGTGGTCAGAACCAGTTAAGACACCTACTGTGTGCCTGGCACTGGAATAGGCATGTGCCCTCCACTGGCCAGCACCTTGCAGGGTGCCTGACCCAGTGTTAGATAAATAAATGCCTGACTGATGTAATTTATCCCTACCAAAACCTAGGAGGCTGTATCAAAGCCCTATTCTGTATGTTAGAAAGCTGAGGATCAATGAAATTACAAGGCCACAGAGCTGGGGGGTAGTGGGAACTGGGACTGAGCCCAGATCCATGCTTGGGTCATTCTGCTAGTTGGTGTGGTAGGCGGAATTCTAGATTCTGCACCTCATGTGTGCACCCCGAGTGTGGTGGAATATGCTGTGATACCACTCCCATGATTAGGTCATGTTACATGGCAAAAGAGGGTTTGCAGATATAAGTAAGGTCCATAATCAGTTGACTTTGAGTTAATCAAAAGAGGGGTTATCCCAGGGGGGCATGACCTAATCAGGTGGGCCCTTGAAAGGAGGTTTAGCAGTCAAAGTCAGAGATTCACAGCAGCAGATGCCCTCCTGCAGGCTGTGAAGGAGCAAACTGCTTGTTGGGGAGAGGGCCTGTGGCAAGGACCCAAGGGCCGCCTCAAGGAGCTGAGCTGCCCACAGCTGACAGCCAGCAGGAAAGCAGAAACCTCAGTCACTCCACTGCAAGGAAATGAATTTTGCCAACAACCTGAGGTCACCTGAAAGTGAGTCTTCCCTAGTCGATCTTCCAGATGAGGGCATGGCCAGAACACATACTGATCTCAGCTTATGACACTGTGAGCAGAGGACTTGGCCACACATTTTGGGCTCCTGGTCTGCAAGAACTGTGAGATGGTAGATCTGGGTGGTTGTAACCTGCTGGATGTGGGGTCGTGCATTACACAGCGTAGAAAACTAAGACAGCCAGCCTAGGTTGGACGTGCTGGGCAGTCCCTGTTAGCTGAGTCCCTGCTGTGGGGCTCTGGGCTTCACACTATTCATGAAACAGAACCTCTTGTGCCCCACAGGCTCGGCCGCGGACCTCTGTAAGATGGCTATGATCCACATCTTCGTTGCAGTAGCTACTTCCCCCACCCTGACAGCCAGGTCAGTGAGTGAGTGGCCAGCCTGCCCAGGGCCCAGACTAGCGCGTGGGCCTGCCTTTCCCCGGGCTTGGGTGGGAGACCTGCTGTCCTGTGAGTCGACACTCTGTGGCTGGCCTGCGTGCACGCACCTCCCAGGATTGAAGCAATGCCTGCCATTTCCCATCCATGGATCTTGATTCTGACAAGCTCACCAACCCCCAAGCAAAGGGACCCCGTTGAGCCTGAGTTCCTCTCAGCACTTCCGGGAGAGCCCTTTCCTCCTGGGCTGGGCCTGGGCAAGGCGCCCAAGGGCCTGCTTGAGGCAACCTGCAGTAACAATAGGCCATTCACCTCGGCAAACCATGAGGTCTCTTGAGGAGGTTCACCTGGTGCAGAAGTGCGTCTCCCCAGGCCCCTTCTCTCACATGCGTCTGAACCCCTTCAGGCACAGCCCAAGGGGCACCACATGCAGCTGCCCACCCTGGAGGTGGATGGAACCCACAGCCCCTCAGACAGGGCACAGGGGCTCCAAACTGCCCCCACTCCTGCCCCGTTATTGCCACGACCCAGTCAGTGTGCCGGACACTCAGCTCCTGCTGCCTTGCTGCCGTCTCTGCCCCCAAAGCAAATGTTCAGACGCACCTTGAAGGTGAGGGCTCCACCACGGCTGCCTCTGGGCCACAGCCCTGTCCAGTCTCTGTCTCTGCCTCAGTCGCTCCCCATGGGACACATGCTCTGAGCGTCAGGGTGGCTGAGTGACAAGGAGCCCTTGCCCAGCCTCTGCCAGCCTAGAACCACCCCCCTACAATCCCACCCCTGGCCACCGGAGTCCTGGCCCTGGGTGCAGGTGGGAGGGGTGGGTTCTCCTCTGGAATCTTAGGATCCCTTCTTGGTGGCTAACCTAGAAGTCCCCCAGAGAAGTGAGCGTGTCCGCCCCCAGAAGGTCTGGCTCCCTCCCTCCTTGGTCCCATGTACATTGGCCCGTGTCGGAGGTGGCCTCCAGCAGGCCAGCATGGGCCTGTCCCTGCAGACACACCCTTCCCAGGTGGGTCAGCATGTCCACCGCTAGGAATTCAAGCTCATGGCAAGGTTAGGCAGCAGCTTCTCTAGACTACACAATGTGAAGCTCACTGGCCCCCACCCCGAGGGGAGTCCTGCTTACTCCCCCAAATCCCCACGGGTCCTGTCGCCAGCACAGAGACCAGCTGGACTCCTCCTCCTCCCGCAACCTTCTGGACACAGGGCCCTGCTTGCCTGTGGCCCCCCTTTTCCATGTGAGCTTACAATTTACTCTTGGCTTCTGGTATCATTTCACATTCTCAAGGCATGGTTTCTCCTTGTCTGAGGTCTCCCCTCTTTCTTTAAGAAGCCATCGCCTATATTTCTTCACATTTTTCCTACTGTTCGTTTCTACTTTGGACCCTATGTTCTTTTGGTGATTTCAGCAACTTTGTACAGAAGTGTGCACCAGGCAAGGCCCTGCCCTGGGGACTATGGGGTGGCGTCCTAGTAAAGGAGAACGGAAGGGATGATCTCCGGGCCCCACAGAAGCACTGTGGGCCTCCCATTTTGCAGCCCTGCACCAGGCACTTCCTCTGGTCCAGGGTTCACCTTACACATGGGGAGAAGCAGCATGAGGAGGAGCCAGGGGCCTGGCGGGGAGGGGTGGAGGGCTTGATGCCTGAGACCCGGCAGGCACTGCCCCAGTTACCCTGCTGGTGCCTGTACTGGGCGCTGGGCTGCCGGCTCTGATTTCTGCAGTAACTCTGGGAGGCGAGAGGCAAGAGCAGAATGGAAAATGCTTTCCTCTCGCTGAGTTTCTCCTGCCGCCTCTCGCTGCCATCTGCTCCCTCCCCAGCACGCACACGCCAATGCTAGAGGCCTCCAGCTAGTGATCCCCGGGTTTCCTCATGGTTTTCTGATTAGTTTCTGAATCCATGCATCCTGCTCATTTCTGTAGTTTCTGTAGGGTAAATTTGGGAGAGGCTATGAGCAGGCTGCGCTAGCTCACCATCTTGGCAGGAACCAAAGGCCAAACGGTTGTTCTGCACCTATGGTCTTGTACATCTAGAAAAGTCTGATCCATTTTCGGTTTTTGTGGAGTTGGTAGTTGGAAAAGGAAGTTGGTGTATGAGGCTCTGGGGTCTTTTTTGGTGACAGAGTCCTGAGCTGAGCATAAACTATTCTTACCCAGGAATTTAACAACACGGCTGGCCATCTTTCTATCATCAACCCTTTATTGTCTTTAGGAAATGCTTTTCATAACAAAATGCATTGTGTTGTTTTAGAAAATAAAACAGATTGGTGTGGAATTTTATACTCTGGTGGGGTATTTCATACTCTGTGTTTTGTGAACTTGAGTTGTTCTCCTGAGTAATAGAAAAGGTTCTGGATTGTGTCTAGAAGCGGCAGACACCAGCTAAGTGTGAGCTTGTATCTGCCTGAAACAGTGTGAGTGAAGTGCATCACTGGAGGACTCATGGTCATACAACAGGAACAGGTACCCCAAGAGCCTCATCCAATCACCCCTAAGTGCCCCTGTGGGCTGGAGCCACAGGACAGTCTCTACTTGCTGCCCACAGGCCCAGAGCAGGAAGGCCGGGTGAGCTTCTGACCTGAAGCCCTGCCATTGCCCAGACAACCCACTGGTCATTGGTTTAGTTGTCAGTGTTTGCGGGCCTGCCAGGGCCAGGCAATGCAGGCTCCCCTCTCTGTCTCTTCTGACATGGGACGTCTATGAAAAGGCCTTTCTGGGTGTTAGAACGTGTCAGAGCTGGAAAGAAGCTTCAGAGACTGTTGGCTCCAACACCGGAGTGTAGAGAAGGGGAAACTGAGGCTCAGAGCATGCTGCAATGTGTCCAAGTTCATGCAGAGCTAGACCAGCACCGGGCCTCCTGCCTCAACCTGCAGCTTCTCCCCTCTCTGCGCCTCCATGGAGAGGACCAGGAGCCCCCCGACTCCCCACTCAGGACGGCAGTGGCGGCCTCAGGAAGACACTTGCTCCTTTGCCCTTGGGCAGGTGCAGGAGCGTCTGCGGAAGATGGGGTCATCTACTCACCATGGGGGCAAACCTCTGACCTCTGGCCACCTTACAATGCAGCAGCAACCCTGGGCTACCCCGTGGCCAGGCCTAGCTCAGCACCCGGGGCCCTTGCTCTCAGCCTCAGAAAGTGGCAGAGAAGGTGCCTGGGGCCCAGGGAAGGTGAGAGGGCCAGTCCAGCAGGGAGAAGCTGCCTCGATGGACTGTGAGGGGCAGCAGCTCCTGGATTTCCCAAGACAAAAGGGTGGCAGGCAGAGTCCCCAGCACCTCCTGGGCCCTGCTCCTGAGGGCAGGAAAGACAAGGAGTGGTTACAGGGCCTGACTGTGATGGGCACAGAGGGACTGTGGGGCACCCGGAGGGGAGCTGCCCCGGGCAGGCCACAGACAGGGAGACGAGGTTAGCCTTTTCCAGAGTGTTCCCCCACGGGATCGCGGTTCTATGCAGCTTCAGTTACTTCTTCCTGGTGCAGGACAGTGGGGTGGGAAGTTACCTTAGCAGTCAGCTCGCTTCTGGGAAACGACAGGGTCTGACACCCGTGTTCATCTGCCCCATGCAGGGGCATCTCTGGTTCTCCTTCTTTCCTGTGCCCCAATTTCCAGGTAGGAATATGGTAATGTCACGGTCAGCTGTGAGAGTAATGTGTAAGTGACTAACAGTTCAAACCTATTCTTAGGTTGCTGCCACACCAGCAGCTTAGAATTTCACAATGTGATTTCAAGAAGTGTGAAAACTGTTTCTGCTAAATCTGGAAAAAGTTACAAGTGCCTATTGTGAGGTTTCTGCCCATTTGAAAACTAAGTCCTTTGGAAGCTGAAGACTCCACCAGAGGCCTTGAAGTTAGTTTAAGAAGGCAAATGCCGATGCTGCCCGCCTCGTCTGACTTCTGGAAGAGCAGTACCGAGAGCCTTTGGCCAGAGGCTGCACATAACATACAGGGACACTTCCCTGAGGGGCAGCCACGGGGGCCTGTGGGCTGGCAGCCTGCGCCATGGTCTGGGCCCAGCATGATGTTCTGTGGATTCACTCCCGTGAAGATGTGCACTTGCCACTCGTAACATGGGCCCAGCTGTAGCAGCTCAGACTCCAAAAGGTGGATTCTTTTCCCATCATGAGAAGTCCAGAGCACCACAGTTGCTGACTGGTTCAAAGGTTCAGGGCAGCAGGACTAAGGTCCCTCTAGCTTCCTGGCCCTTTCCCTCTTGGTGCCATAATGGAGGTGGCTGCTCCAGCCATCGTGCCTTATAGGCAAAAGGATAAGGTAGTGATGGTCAAAAGGGTACCTGACCCCCGGCTAAGTCAGCCCTTTAAAGAGCCTTCCTGGAAGTTGGAGAGTATACACCTCAGGGGCCATCCCATCTGAGATAGAGCCCTGGGAAATGTTTGTAGCTGGGGACACAGCCCCATCTCCACCCCACCCAATGACAAAGAAAGAGGAAGAATGGATCAGGGTGGACACCTATAAATCTCTGCTCCAAAGTCCTGCACATCTTCTACTGAAAGTGCCAGCACAGCCCATCTCTACACTGGGTTTGAAGAGCTACTCCCTCCCCCAGTCAGGGCTCACCATCATGATGACCACTGCCCGATGGGCCTCCTTGTGCCGTCCCGGCTTCCTGGTGCCTCTGGTCCCATAGCTCCACTACCCAGGGTGGTCTGCCTCCTGCCCCTTCCTGCATGCACTGTGCCTGCCATGGACAGGCAGCAAAAACCAGATGTGCCCCCTGCCCCGCAAGGCAAAGTCCTGGAGACAAAGACCAGGTCATGCAGAGAGCAGAGCATGAGGGACCCCCACTGATGCCCACTATCCTTCCTGGAGGGCTACAGGTCCTCAAGACCGTCCTGTGGGTCACCCACACCACACCTCCCCCCACCCTGAGAGGACAGGTGAGCCACCCTTGTCTGCCAACCCAGATCCCACCTACTAAAGAGCCCTGGTACTTTAGTCTGGTACGTGCTGGCCAAATCCAGCTACAGCTGTGTTCTGTGCGGCCAACATGGAGCTTCAAGAGCTGATCACTCTTGGGGGTGATCACTCAAGGGGGATGTCCCCCTTGCTCCATCCCTGCCCCATGCACACATTTGTACCTGCGAGCCCCTGTCACTTGAGTCTAAGCCCTCCCGAGACCCCTGCCCCCACACCTCCTTCCCTTCCCTACAGCGTCCATGCCCCCATCTCCCACTTTCTCTCCTTACTGAAGCAGGTAGGGACAGACACCCCTGAGGGGGTACCTGAGGGGGCTTAGAGAGGGGTCTGCTCATGAAGGGTGGGGACACACTAGGGGTGGTGGGGGCATGGAGCCCGGGCAGCCTCCAGTACGGGCACTTGCCCAGTGGAGGGAGGTGGAATGAGCATCCGACCTCTCTCAGCCTGTGATGGAGTCCATGGGGCTCAGCCGCTAGGCCCAGAGCCCAGCAGGGAGAGGGCGGGTCTCTGGCAGGAAGTGACCAGGTGGGGGCAGCAGCGAGGTGCCCAGGCTGTGGGCCAGGACCCATGAGCAGGGACATGCTGAGGTCTTGTGCACACAGTGTGGCCTTGACTCTGCGGGAAGAAGTGAATGTCCAGTCCTGGCCAGGCTTCCCAAGTGCTGTCTGTTGGAGCCTGGGGTGGGGTTGGGGGGGACGCAAGGGGGTCTGGGGAGATATGGGATTTTTTGTTTTGCACTTTAGAATTTTGATATACTTTCCAAGTTTTATTAAGTATTTCTTTAACTTCAAAAGTAAACTTTTGGGGCACTGTCCCTCCCATCACCTTCCCTAAGCTAGTTTTCAAAATGGGGGGATGCCCCCAGCTTCCCCAGAGCCCCCCACATCCCAGATTCATCTTCACTCCCCCTCACAGCAGGCCCCATACCCAGTGGTCAGCCGAGATCCTCCTCCTAAATCCATGTCAGGGCCCTGCCCCCATAACGGTCCAGGGGGGCTCTTCTTCCACTTCTGCTCAGACTTTGAGACACGAAATGCTCAGCCCCACTGTGCCCTCATCAGGTTCCCTGGGCCAGGATGAGACAGGGGATCACATGGCCCCTCGTTTTGGGCCTTCTGCCTCTACTCACCAGTCACTTCTAATCTGTGCCCCCTCCTCCCTGGGGGCTGTCCTGGTGACACGGGTTACCCCAGGCAGCAGGCCCCCAGCTAGGTCCTCCCACTCCCTACTGAGCCACATCCTCTCAGGCACACTGTGCCAGAACCTTGGAGGATGGGCCAGCACCATCCACAGCACCCCAGGTGCCCCCCAGCTGACACCCCCCCTTGCTGGGCAGACAGAGCTTGGTGTCTTGAAGGCATGAATTGCAGGGTGACTCCCTCCCCTGCTGTGTCTTCCAGGTTGGTTGCCCAAATTCATGATGAGTTGCTGTTTGAAGTGGAAGATTCACAGATTCCTGAGTTTGCAGGTGAGCCCAGGGTAGCACAGGGCCACTTTTTGTTTCATGAACAGTTAAAGCATTCCCCTGTGTCTGGCCTGGTGTCTGCTCACAGGGGGCTCACAGGCCCCTTCCCTGCCCATGTCACCTGGACCCTGGCAGGCAGAGGGGCCAGCCTGGGTGGGAACCCTTGAAAGGCGCAGAGAGGCCATGCCCTGGCCAGCAGCCCTCAGAGAATGCAAAGTGCTCTACTGTGGGGCCAGGCCTCAGCCACAGGGGCCCTGTAAAGGTGGAGGGGTGGCATCAGGGCCTCCCAGGCTAGTGAGGGGCCGGGCTGTGGAGCTGCAACGGGGTTAGTGTTGGGGTATTCAGGTGGCTGATGCCCCAAGCTCAGTGTGGACTCCAAGCCTGGGTCTCGCCCTGCCCCCTCTAGGAGCTGTCACAGTTAGCCCTCAGGAGTTCTTTGAAGCCAGCAACCACCTGATCCCCCACTCAGTCTTCAGGGAGGGCCAGGACCTTCTCCCCCTAATACAACCGCTAATGGTGGGGGAGGGCACTCCTATTCTGGCCTCCCTGGTGAGAGCAGGAGTCATAGTGCCCCTCCCTGTCTTTGCAGACCTGTAGGGGAGCCCATTAGGGGTTGGGAAGGGAATGCAGGGGTGGGCATTAGGGCTGGATGCCAGCCTTGGGATCAGCTTCCATGTGACAACTAGCCAAGCCCTCCCCTAGCCCTGCCACCCCATCCTAAGTGGGGACCCCATCCTAAGTGAGGACTCTATCCTACAGTGGAGACCCCATCCTGAGTGGGGACCCTATCCTACAGTGGAGACCCCATCCTAAGTGGGGACCCTATCCTACAGTGGAGACGCCATCCTAAGTAGGGATTCCATCCTACGGGGGGACGCCATCCTACAGCAAGCACCCTATCCTACAGCAGGGACCCCATTCTACAGTGGGGACCCCATCCTAAGTGGGGACCTATCCTACAGCAGAAACCTTATCCTATAGTGGGGACCCCATTTTAAGTGGGGATCCCATCCTAAGGTGAGACCTCATCCTAAGTGGGAACTCCATCCTACAGGGGGACTTCATCCTATTGGGGACCCCATCCTACAGCAGGGACACGATCCTAAATGGGGACTCCATCCTAAGTGGGGACTCCATCCTATACCAGGGACCCCATCCTACAGTGGGGACCCTATCCTACAGGGGGACTTCATCCTAAGTGGGGACCCCATCCTACAGTGGGGACACCATCCTAAATGGGGACTCCATCCTAAGTGGGGACTCCATCCTGCAGCAGGGACCCCATCCTACAGTGGGGACCCCATCTTACAGGGGGACCTCATCCTAAGTGGGGACCCCATCCTAAGTGGAGACCCCATCCTACAATGGGGACACTATCCTAAGTGAGGACTCTATCCTACAGCAGGGACCCCAACCTATAGTAGGGACCCCATCCTACAGCAGGGACCCCATCCTACAGTGGGGACACCATCCTACAGTGGGACTTCATCCTAAGTGGGGACCCCATCCCACAGTGGAGACCCCATCCTAAGTGAAGACTCCATCCTACAGCAGGGATCCCATCCTCAGTGGGGACCCCATCCTACAGGGGGGCTGTGTCACTCGAAACTGGAGATAATGGGCCTGAAAACAAACCCACCCCTGTAACCATTTGATGGGTCTGACACGTGCTCAGCTGTTGGTTTAAAAAATAAAGGAAAAGTTCCAAATCTACAGGGAGCCTTCTTAGGGACAGCCTATTTCCCCGTGTTCTCGGGGCCAGCCCCTGGATGCCGCAGGCAGTGAGGAGCAGCTCCCTGTGGCTTCCTGCGGCACTCGGGGCCCTCAGGCCGGCCGGCAGCTCTGGAGGCACCACCTGGCCACGACACTGCCAGGGACTGTGGGACAGGTGAACCAGGTATTGGGCTGGGCCTGTGGCTGCCTCTGAGGGACTGGGTGGTCGAGACACGGCTGCCAGCAGCCTATGGGGCAGCTCCCAGGACCAGGGACCCTGCCCTCACGGGCTGTATGGTGGAGGGTAGAGAGGGCGGGGTGACCTGCAGGGAGACTCCTGGGCTGAGAGCCAGCTGAGCTCAACAGTCACTGCTGCTCTGCGCAGCCACTGCCCCTCTGTGCAGCGGTTGCTTGGGGTCACTCATTCGGTCAGTTACACAACGGAGGGGACACATAGGAGGACCTGGCATTGTCTGCACACCCAGTGTAGCCCCAGCAGGGTGAGAGGGGCGAGGTCCCGACTCCTCCCTGTAAGAAGCCCCTGCACACCCCTGCAGGGCCCCTCTGCAGGGCTCCCTGAGGTGCACACTGGGCCATAGGGGTTGCGGGCCATGCTGCCCACCTGCTGCCCTGAAAGCCCTATGGCAGTAGCCACAGTGACCAGCTCCTCCTGCCGCTGCCAGAGCCCTCTGCACAGCACAGAGGAGAAAACGAGGGCACAGAGTCAGGATCTGTGGGTCTTGGGGAGCTGTTGGCCCTGCTCCTGCACCCCAGAGACCAGTGCCCCAGGGAGTCGGCCAGTTAACTCTGGGGCTGTGGAGGACGGAGAACGAGGCAGCATCCCCCTGGTCTTTGGTTGTTTCTGTTGCAATCTGTGTACTGAAATGTCAGATGACTTAGTAGGATGGGATGAAATATTCATTTGTCAAAGGGGCAAAAGAGTTCAAACTCTGAGAAACACTGAACCAGCTGACCATCCCCCAACCCAGGCTGCTCTCTTTCCCAGAGCCCAAGCGCTACTGCCCCATGGTGACCGAGGCCCCATGGCAGGGCCAACTGCCAACACCATGGAGCTGCCCTTAGGGGCTTTACCATTACCTGGAACTTCACAGGGAATTTGGCAGGGAGCATGGGTTGCCCTGTGCTCCTCCCTCCTCCCAGCCCCAGAGCCTCTGGACAGAGAGCTGGAGGCCCTGGCATGGCGCCTGCTCCCACCCTGCCTGGCCAGGCCGCTGGCCGAGCTGAGTCTGAGGCTGAGTGGTGCTGGCCAACAGCAGAGAAATGAGGGGCTGGGGCTACAGCACTGCTCTGGGGCCTGGAGGGCTCTCCTCACTCCTGGAGACCCATGGTTGGAGCAATTAAGGCGCCTTTAAGCCTGTGCTGTGGACATGGCCAGTGGGAGCCGGAACCAGCCACAGAGCACCGCGGGGGCTGCCAGACCAACTAGTGCAGATGATCATGTGGACTCGGGAAGCAACCGGGGAGCCTGTGGGGCAGGGGCAGGGCTGGGGCCTGATGTTCTCATGCCCCCTCTCTTTTCCCTTTGTCCCAGCTCTAGTCAGGGGAACCATGGAGTCCTTGCAGCATGTGCCGGCATTGGAGCTGCAGCTGCAGGTGAGGGGCAAGGAGTGGGGAGCCAAGCAGTCACGCTCAGCCCCGCCAGGCCTCCCCCAGCTGCACACACACAGCCAGAGCTGCCCAGGTGGGAGAGGAGAGTCCACTCCCCAAGGGGCAAGAGAGCCAGGATGGAGGGTGCAGCCCCAGCCCTGCCAGCAGCACCTGGCCCCGAGACAGCTGCCCTTCCTGACCTGCCCAGCCAAGGAGCCAAGTTACCCTGGGTGATAAGGCATGGCCCATCTGCCTGGTGAGAAGCCACACTGGGTGTCCTCAGGGGCTGAGGGTGCTGGGCCAGGTGTCCCCTCGAGGCTTGGCAAGGTGTGTCATCAAACCTCCACCCAGGGCCGCCCCCACCTGCCCCAGGTGCACCCCAGGGCATGCTGAGCCCAGTCCCAGCCCCACTCCTGGCTGGTCACCTCTCGGAAGGGGCTCCAGGTCCTTGTGAGGAAAAGACTTCCAGATCCAGGCCCCTCTAGGGTGGTGAGGAAGATGGAGGAATAACGAGAAGTGGGAGTCCTGGAAGCATGTGCAGACCACCCGGGCGGGGCCAGAGATGTTCCTGTCACCCATCCCTGTCACTCGGGTGGAGGGCTCTGGCCCAGCAGGCACCTCAGAGCCACCCAGGAAGGGCTGCAGGAAAAGCTGGCTCGCCACTGCTCCCTTGGTGGTCTCCACTCTTCTGGTAAAGGCTCCCTCCTCCCACCTCGCTCTTCCCTCCAGCGGGTTGTGGCAACACTCTGTGCCCCTGGGGCCACTGCACGGGCATCAGCTTCCCCCCACAGACCCCTCACCTCATCCTATAGGCTGCAGCCTGGCAGGGTCAAGGAGCGCCCGCACGGGTCCAACCAGAACTGGAAATTCCTGTGTTCCAGGGTAGTCCGTGCTTGCTCCTATGACAGGCAGAGACATGGGGGCCCTGTGGTCCCTGGAAGCCCAGGAAGCCCCACCCTACCCCACTAGTAGTCCTGAAGGCAGCAGGGTGGCAGGGGGCTGCAGCTATGGGCAGCCTCCACCCTCCCTGGCGAGAGGAAGCTGTTAAGCTGTGGTCCAGGGCGTTGGGCAAAGGCCCACTCAGGATCAGTGTCCCCGGGAGGACTCTCTAGCTCCCCTGGCACCTCTTGGAGCCAGCCAATCCTCCAGGTGAGCGGGACCTCAAGGTGGTGAGCACAGGTAGGGACCTTGCCTGGCCTAGCTAGCACAGAGGCCCTGGCAGGTCAGGTAGGGGGCTTAGCCAAGGTCGAGGTGTTACGACTGGGGGGTAGATGCAGTGTGAGCCTGTCTGCCTATTACTGCGAGTGTGCGTGAGGGTACATCTGTCCATGGCAGTGTTGCTATGGCTGTGTCTAATCGTGTCTTTGGGGCAAGTGGCTGCCTGTGTACTGTGAGTCCCTGTCCACCTGCATGTGGGCCTGGAAGGTGGCCAGGAAGGGCTGGCCCAGGCCTGGTACTCACCTCTGACTGCCACCCACAGGTGCCCCTGAAGGTGAGCCTGAGTGCCGGCCGCTCGTGGGGACACCTGGTGCCGCTGCAAGAGGCCCCAGGCCCTCGGCCCAGCCCACGTCCTGCTGAGTCTCCAAGCAACCGCCTAGCCACTGCAGGGCCCCTTGTCAGCACCTACCCCTAGTGTGTGCATTTTTCGCCTTCATTTTGTCTGTAGCCCCAGGCAACAGCAGGAGGAGAGAACTGGTTTCCACCAGCCTATTGTGTGGCCTTCCCCAAGGTCAGCATTGGGTGCTTTGTACTAGCTCCGTCCGGAGAGCAGACCCTGGTGAGGGCCACAATCACCCCCGGATCATCCCCTGAAGTAAATGCCTTATACAAAGCCGTCCTTGTCCCTGTCGAAGTGAATTCTTCCCATGGGTGGAAAATGCCATGTCTACAATCCCCAGCTACTTGGTCAGAGTCAGGGCTGAGCACCCTAAACAGGAGTGGCCCAGCCCGGTCCAGGGTGGGCACCCCTAGCCCTTCTCCCATGGAGCCTAGCGGTGGGCTCCTCCAGGTCGACAGCTGTGCACCACCTAGCAAGTGCCCAAGGAGCTGCCAGCAGCCTAGAGGCCCCAGGAAGTCCTCCCTGCTGGCTCTGTGACCATCCCACAGCTGCCAGGCATGCACCTTCCTCCCAGGCCGGGCCCAGGGGCATATACGGGGTTGGAGAGAACATTGCGCTGCAGCTATTGGGCTAGTGTTCCTGACCGACTCCTCCAGAGGCCAGAGGAGCCTGTGTGGGGGTGCTCGAGTCTCTAAGAGGCTCGGCCATGCTACGGGGGCCTCTGGAGTCACAGGATCACAGGCCCCGTGGTCTCTCCACAAGCTTCCTGCAGGCTGGTGACCAGTCCCTGGGAACATGCTGTCTCCTCCGCCCCCACCCCGAGTCTACTCTCAAAGCAGTTCTCACAGACCTGCCAGTGCTGAGGGGAAGGGCTCAGTCCATGTACCCCAAGAGCCTTGCAGTGGCCTGTGACAGAGGCACCAACATGATCCTCCCTTGCACAGTAGGGGAACTGAGGCACGGAGAGGTGACACCACTTGTACAAGCACACATGGCTAGTAAGTGTGCAGGCTGGGATTACAGCCCGGGCCCACGCCCTGCACCACTGCTCTGCTGCCTCTGTCTCGGCCCCTGCGAATATTCCTCTGGGGGTCCCATTTCCAGACCACTCTGGCACTCCCAGGGGTCTCAGCCCCTCCCACTGGCTTCCTTATCTGGGTCTGGACTCCACGTGCCGCCCTGTAAGCGGGGTGCTGGGTCCCCGCGGCACCTGTCCAGGGTGTGGTGACCATGTTGATGGGCGCCCAGACCAGCTCCAGGTCTGAGCAAGGACACTCCTCCTGTGTGTGCCAAGGCTGCTGCTGTTGGAGTGGTGACTGGATTTTACACGCCGCTTCCTTGCAGAGCCCACTGGACACAGCATCATCTTTTCAGAGTGACACGGGGCATCACAGTGTACTGGGCCCAGGCCTGTTTTACACATGGATTCAAGATATTGTCACTGGTTTCACAGGGTGGGCAGGATTTGGATGGCCAGACCTGACCACTGTGTGACAGAACATTCCAGAATCTGGAGAGCTGGCCCAGAACTGCTGCTGGGCCCCACCACTCCAGCTGCCTGTGTTGTGTCCATGTGCGTGTGGGCGTGAGTGGCCACGCCTCCAGCAGCCTGTCTTTATACTGTGTCACCTCAGAGGCACGACCACTACTGGGCTTCACACGGTACTTCTGGCTCAAAACAAAAGACTGGCCTTAGGAGCTGACGTCCAAACATGCCTTGTGTTCCCAGGGCCGGTGGGGGCCGGTGTATGTCACGCAGGGAAGAAGTCATGGGGCGGGCACGTCCCGGTGCTGGTGCCTTCAGGCTTTGAGACCCACTGACAGACACTGGTCTCAACTTAGACATTGCCAGAGAAAGGAACACACCTGACGCCCTCCTGATGGCTGAGAGAGGGCAGAGCCGTCAGGGAAGAAATTTGCCAGGCCCAGTTCCTCCCATGAGGGGAGCTGGGCCAGGGTGGAAGGAGTGTGGCCAGAGGAAGGCTCACTGTGGACAGCTGTCCAGGGCTGGGCGGGCTCAACAAGGGGTCCTGTCAACAAGGCCGGTGTGTGTCCACCCTGAACCTGTCTCTGAGCACCCCCCTTGCCCCGCTCCTCGGCCTGGGCCCCCCACCCCCACCCCATGCTGTCCTCCCTCCCTTACAGACACCAGGGTGCCATGCCCCTTCCAGGTGGGCCTCACACCACCCCTCAGAGCCAAACTGCTCCTCGGAGGTGTCCAGTGGGCAGGCGGACACCCCAGCCTGCAGTGGAGCACCTGGCTGGGGTTGCCAGCACAGGGACAGGGGCCTCTCAGCCCCTCAGGTCACCCAGAGCACCTGCTCCACCCTCCTGGAGGAGGAGCCCAGTGTCTCCAGAAAAGCAGCCCTTCCTCGCCCAGCACTGGCCGGGGGACACCTCAAAAAAGCACGGGAGCCTGGTTCCATCAACTCTGGTTTTATTGAAAAACAGCAGCACTGGGGGCCGTGCAGGCAGAGGGACCACACCGCTCCCCACCCCTCCTGCTGCTCACACACCCACAGGAAGCCTGAGACCCCACCCACCCCTGGCCCCACAGCCCGTCTCCTCTGGAACTTGGTCCACTGCCCCTCTGGGCCCTCTTGGAGCTGTTTTGGCACATCCTGGGGGTCTCAGGACAGTCGCCATAGTCATGGGCTCACAAACAGTAAACCACAGTAAGTGAAGCCAGCCACCGTGACATGTTCTGGGCTCTCCTCTCCCAAAGACACAGCATCCATGCAGCTGTGGTCAGACAGCCTGGCCCAGGTGACTCCGTGTCACCAAATTTAATCTCGGCCAGTGTGGCTGAGTGTCACCACCCTTGCCACCCTCCCCACATGCTGAGATCCAGGCAAAGGCTCATCCTGGGTCACCCCCCTCCTTCATGCAGGCCCTTCCAGCACCCCTCGCGAGGGGGAAGGAGCACTACATTCAAGGTCCGCTGGGCCCCAGGCAAGCCCCGAAAAAGGGAGAGTGGCACAGCAGCAGAGCTCAGGGCATGGCCACCTGCAAGGACCCTGCTTCTCAGCACAGGCCTCGCGGCCAACCCGTCCCTGCCAAGCACCTCCTGGCCTCCCCTTCCATGGCTGGAGCAGGAGGCCTTTGGCCATCAGGTTCCCTCCCTGTCACCATACAAGTGTACGCACACACACAAGCACAGGCACACATGTGCACACACCCATGCACATACACACAGGCACAAACATGCATACACGTGCACGCACACACACAGGCACACCCCTTCTTCAAAATGGCTAATTATTGCTGTAAAAAAAAAAAATACATCCAACAATGGTAGCTCAGGGCTCATCCTCTTCCACCCCAGGCCCTGGGCCGCCCACTTGCCAGCGGACCTCACACCACCACTGGAAGCACATCCTTGGCACCAAGGAGCAACTTATTCCAGGATCTGCCCAGAACTCAAACCCCAAAAGCCTCAGCCAAAGAACCACCAGGACAGGAACACGAGCCTATGGCCAAAACTGATTCACAGAAGCGGCTTCAAACAGACACAGGAGCAGCAGGTAACACAGGACACAGCAGCACCACCACCCACTTGGCCGGAGAGAGGCGGCGACTCCCAGGGCTCAGGGGCCACTGTCCAGCCATCGCCAGGACACTGGCAGGAAGGTGGCCCCAGGGGTGCCACCCAACCCCCCCAGCCAGCCCCAGCACAGGCAACATGCCGCATTCCCAGAGGCCAGAGCCAGGCCCTCTGGCTCAGAGAGCCTCCCAAGCACTTTCCAGACACCTGGGGAAGCCACCTGAGGAGCATGCCCCACCCTGTCCCCTCTAAGGGTCTTCTCTAAGGAAGGACGCCCTGAGCAAGGTGGGGCCCGCCCAAGGACCTCACAGCCTTAGGCCAGATGTCTGTAGGGCCTCCCAACCCAAGCCTTCTTGCAGGGCCAGCCCCACCTCCATAGGGTAGGCTGGCCCCATCCCTCCGCCCCCTTCAACCAAGGGCAGCAGTGGGAGGCTAAGCTGGACATGGCCCTTCCTGGGGCCAGATCACATGGCTAGCCTCAGCACATGCAAACCACCCACGCTGGCCAGCTGTCTGCAGAGCCCATACTTGGGTGGTGGGAGCTGCCCCAGGGACGCCCACCAGCCATATGCCAGGACCCAGTGGCACAGGGCTGTCCAGAGGTGCTGGAGCCCTCCGCTGCCCCAGATCCCACTGCCTGGAGCTGTCCATCGGGTCTGTGTTCCAGGCTCATCTAACAAAGACATTCTGGAACACTCCACCTCCGATTTCTGCTCCAAAAACAGAGACTTCCAAACAGACAAGTCCCGGGAGCCCTGACCCCTGAGCACAGCGGCCGGGTCCGGGGCTAGCTTTCCCTGGGCCTCACCAGGCGGCCACTGGGGGAGGCCCAGGAGGCCAGCAGGGAGGGGGAAGGGGCCCAGGGCAGCCAGCTCAGAGAAGCTGCCCAGATACCTCACTGAGCAGGACCCCAGGAGGACACTTCACAGAGGTAGAAGAAGTAACATCAGAATTTCTACAAATGTATAAAATTCACATCTCAGTGCACGTTTGTGGAGTAGTTAGCTCCTAGGCTGGAGGGAGGCGGCGGCCCCCTAACCAGCGCGCCCAGCCTCCAGCCCAGGGGCAAGATGGGAGATCTGCCCCCTAGTGGTCCTCGGGGGCCTACGGAGCCACACACCAGCCAGATGAGGGCCCACTCCTGGGCGCTGTGCACACCCAGCCCAGTGGGCACATAGATGCCTCTGCCTACCTCAGCGGCCAGGCAGCAGCTGGGTAGCAGGGTTCTGGACACGTGGCCACCCTGCTACGCCCCTCCTGGCATCTCTCCCGAGTCCTGGCAGCAAAATAAGGGCAATAAAGGAAGGTCGAGAGTCCAGCTAGCCTCTGGGCTATCCGACCAGGGAAGACACAGCAGCCCACCTAGCCCGCAGATCTCAAATGGACAGACAGATGCCAGCAGGACAGGAGAGGGCCACACCACTGCCCAGGACCAACGCCAGCGAGGCATTTTGGTCAACATCAACCAGACACTGGCAGCCCCAGGGCCCCAGGCTCTGCCCTGGCCTCAGTGGGCTCCAACAGCCCCCACTCACATGCCCCCACACGAGGGACCAGAGGCTCCAAAGGCACAGGATCAAAGGAAGCTGGCGGCGTCCTCGAGCTACCATCTTATAAGACACGACCCACCAAGCTGACCCCACATGGCCTCCGCGTGCCCTTCCCGTCTGGCCAGGCCTCAGACCAGCCACAGCCCCCAACACGCCCAATGCCAACTAAGTCCGCCCCCAAGCCGAAACCAAACCAAACAGAAAGAGGAAAAAGGCACAACTGTTTGTTTTCCATTTTGCTAAAACACTTTACGTCTGTCTGTATAATCCAGATTAACAAAATCTGAGAGCTGCAAGAAAATAGGGTGCCAATTTCTGTACAGTCTACAAAACTCCCATCCCCGAGCAGGGACCGGGCACCACCAGGGAGAAATGTACAGGGGAGAGCGGGGTCTGTACAGTGTTCTGCAAACATCCTGAATGCTGACAGCACGAAAGGCCCCTCAGGCACTGGGCATGTTTCATTCATTTGCTAATTTCCAAAGCGCCTTTTTAAGAATGTCCCCTCCGTGGTCCCAGTTGTGGGACCCAGCTCTGTGGCCCGCCACACCTGCCACTCTCCCCTCCCCCAAAACCCCAAACAAAGGAGTCTTGGTGGGCGTTTATGCCCCTCCTGCTACTGTAGCCAGGTCCAGGCTTACAGCTGGACGCGTGGGCACTGTCAACCACCACCTTCCTCTCCTGCTCCAGGCCATCCCACACCCAAGAGCCCCTTCCTCTGACCTCAGGAAAGAGGCTGGGAGCACAGCCGGCCCCCTGAGCCACGGTGGATCATGAGACCCACTCGCTCCACCTGAAGGCAGCGGCCCCAACTCTGCCACCCAGAGGCTGTGGGGAATTCACTCCCATCCTGCCCTCAGTCCTGCAGGTCAGGGCTGGATTGAGTGGCCCAGAGCCGCCTCATAAACCAGGAGTGCTCTTTTGGGAGAAGTTATGCTAAATCAGGGTATCCCTCCAGATTTCAAACTCTGAAACCCTCCACCCACCCGGCCACCCACCCCCACCAAACTGGGCCAGAAATAGTGCATATTCTAGACCACACAGGTGTGTGTGTTAAGGTATAAACTACCATTTTGTCCCAAGAATTAAAGTCATGCAGAATGCTAGTCTGTCTAAATAACTTACTAAAAAATAGGTCAGTTTCAGGCTGGGAGAAGCTGTGGGCTCAGTGGTGTCGGCAGCGGCCTGGGTTAGTAAGATTCACAGGGCAGAGCCCATCAGCCGTGAGGTCTGGGAGAGGCCACCATGATCTAGCTGGCACTGGGGGAGAGGCGACCCCACAAGTGCCTCCCCACCCTACTCTCCTGAAGGGCCTGACACGGCTGTGCAACAGGTTGCTATGGGAACCACACCTGGGTGATGACGCCAATCAGCAAAGCCCGGGCAGGCAGGAGTGGGCCCAAGAGGAAAAAAAGGAAACATGATGTCAAAGGAAAGCTGAACTGGGTGAAGCCAGGGGTGGCATGGACAGCCTAGCCCTCCAGAGAGCAGGTGGGTCACCCGAGGCTGGCTCAGGGCTGGGGCCAGGGTCGTTCACCAGTCTGGGCCCAGTCTGGACAGGGCAGCAGGGCGGGAGGCTGTGGGCATGCGGCATGCTGCAGCCAGGCCACATCCTCAGCATGCACAGAGCAAAGCGGGGCCCGCGGCCAGCTCGGCACCCCACAGGGCAGTGGCCGGCCAGCCCAATAGGCCACGCCTCCTGGGGACCAATGGCTGAGCCACAGCCTGGCTGGTGGCCAGGGGCCTGCTAGGCAAGGGCCTCGTTGCAGAGGTTCTGTGCTTGGTGGGCAAGACTGGGCCTGCCCCAGTGGTGGTGGGCCGGAAGAGACCCCTCGAGCCGGGCCAGGCAGCTGTGTGGGCACATGGTGGTCCATGCTGTCACTCTTCAGGGCATGGCCCCAGCAGGCTATGGAGGGCGAGGGACCGTGGCTGCAAACAACTGACCCCCCCCGAAGAGTCACAGATGAGCAATAGCTCCACACTCCCCAAGAACCAGCCAAAGAACCACGTGATGTTGAAAAAAAGAAAAACCCAACACAAACACCAAGGTGAGTGTCTGAAAGCGGGCCCGGGTGGCGGGCAGGCGGGCGCAGGCGGATGGGGCAGCCGGGGCAGCAGGCGGGCAGGCGGGCAGCGGTCACTCCTCACGCAGCTGCAGGCGGTAGCGGTGGTAGCGGACCTGGAAGAAGAGGCGCTCGGCCAGTGAGAGGGTCATGCCGGGCAGCACGTAGTGGTCACTCGAACCCATATGTCTGAAGCCCAGAGACTCGTAGAGCTTGTGGGCGGCCACCTTGACTGCCGTTGTGCCCAACACCACCGCAGAGTAATTGTGCACCAGAGCGAACTCCAGCACCTTGCGGCCCAGCGCCTTGGCGATGCCCTTGCCGCGGAAGCGCGAGTCCACGGACATGCGCAGCAGCTCCACCGTGTTGTCCGCCTCATGGGCCCGCGCCGCCACGATGCCCACCACATTGCCGTCCAGCACAGCCACCCAGAAGCAGGAGCCTGTGGGGAACAGGGCGGTCACTGCTGCTGGCACTGCTGCATGACACAGCTGCCCCTCCAGAGCCCTCTGAGCAGAGAGAGCCAGGCCCAACCTGCCTGCTACCCACAGCAGCCCTGGAATGGCCCTAGGCCTGACACTGGGCAGGGGAGGGCTCTGGGGCCAGAGCCCCTTCCCCAGAAACCAAGAGCTGGGCAGGCCTCAGCCAAACGGGCCCCTCTCATTCCTACCTACCCCCAGACCACAGATGACCATGGTCAGGCCATGAGTGCAGCTGACCTGCCCTGGCTCCCAGCCACCTAGGGCCCACCATACTTGTCCCCACATGTCCACACCAGGGAGCTGGAGAGAAGTACGTACCATGAGGGAGTGTCCGGAAGGACCCCTACAAATGGGGCTGAGAGGGGACTGGGAGGATAGACCAGGGCAGCAGGGCCACCTCTGGGAGCCACAAGCCCAGGGGCCTTGGGAGGGTCTCAGGGTTTCTGGCTCTGCCAACCCTGTGGCCTCCACTCTCCTGAATCAGGGGCTGCTTAACCTGGAAGCCCTGTGGCCTGCCTGTGTCAGGACATAAAGAGGCGGGCCCCTGGCAGGGTCAGGGGAAGGTCCACGTGGAGAACACTTCAGAAATCCAAGTGGGGAACCTAGGATGGCCATGGGCACCACGCCACCCCCCACCCCACTGACCCTGGCTTCTAGAGCCCAGTGGCCAGGCCAGCCATCCCCATTCACAGCCAAGACCAATCACAGCCCCATGCAGGGGAGGAGGAGGAGGAGGGAGAAGGCCTCAGGGGGGTGAGGAGAGGAGCAAGGAGGGGAGGGGAGAGAGGCCTGTAGGGTACAGGCCACAAAGAGTGTCTGATCACCTCTGGTAACTGAAAGCCCAGGGGCTACAGGAGGCAGGAGCCGTGCAGTGGGGAAGTGCCTGCTCCAAGAAGACTGGCCTGCACACGCCCTGCCCATGGCCACTCCAGCCCCCATCACTGGGTCCTCCACCAACCACCTCCTACCGCTCCTCCCACCCTAGCCTCACTCCTTGAGTGGTCAAACTCTCCCCATTAAAAGTTCTGCACCTGAAAGCCCAGAAATAAACCCACACATCTATGGACAGCTAATCTTTGACAAAGGAGCCAAGAACATACAATGGGGAAAAGAAAGTCTCTTCAACAAATGGTGTTGGGAAAACTGGATAGTCATATGCAAAAGAATGAAAGTAGATCCTTACCTTACACCATACACAAAAATTAACTCCAAATGGATTAAAGACTTGAATGTAAGACCTGAAACTGTGAAAGTTCTAGAAGAAAACATAGGCAGTACGCTCTTCGACATCGGTCTTAGCAACATCTTTTCTAACACCACATCTGACCGGGCAAGAGAAACAATAGAAAAAATAAACAAATGGGACTACATCAAACTAAAAAGCTTCTGCACAGCAAAGGAAACCATCAACAAAACGAAAAGACAACCTAACAATTGGGAGAAGATATTTGCAAACCATACATCTGATAAGGGCTTAATCTCCAAAATATATAAGGAACTCATGCATCTCAACAACAAAAACTAACAACCCAATTAAAAATGGGCAAAAGACCTGAACAGACATTTCTCCAAAGAAGATATACAGATGGCCAACAGACACATGAAAAGATGTTCAAAATCACTAACTATCAGGGAAATGCAAATCAAAACTACAATGAGATATCACCTCACGCCCGTCAGAATGGCTATAATTAACAAGACAGGAAACAACATGTGTTGGAGAGGATGTGGAGAGAAGGGAACTCTCATACACTGCTGGTGGGAGTGCAAACTGGTGCAGCCACTATGGAAAACAGTATGGAGATTCCTCAAAAAATCAAGGATAGAACTACCATATGATCCACCTATTCCACTGTTGGGTATTTATCCAAAGAACTTGAAAACACCAATTTGCAAAGGTACATGCACCCCTGTGTTCATTGCAGCCTTATTCACAATAGCCAAGACTTGGAAGCAACCTAAGTGCCCATCAAGGGACGAATGGATAAAGAAGCTGTGGTATATATACACAATGGAATACTACTCAGCCATAAGAAACGTGAAATCCACCCTTTTGTGACAACATGGATGGACATTGAGGGTATAATGCAAAGTGAAATAAGTCAGAGGGAGAAGGCCAAATACCGTATGATTTCCTTCATTAAGTAGTAGATAATAACAACAATAAACAAACACATAGGGACAGAGATTGGATTGGTGGTTACCAGAGGGGAAGGGGGGAGGGTGGAGGGTGAAAGGGATAATTGGGTACATGTGTGTGGTGATGGGTTGTAATTAGTATTTTGGTGGTGAACATGATGTAGTCCATGCAGAAATAGAAGTACAATGATGTACACCTGAAATTTTGCAATGTTATAAACCAATGTTACTGCAATAAATGTAATTTGGAGCTTTAAAAAAAAATAAATAAATAAAAAAAAAAATAAAAAAAAAAAAAAAAAAGTTCTGCACCTGACCCCTGTCTGGAAGACTCTCCTCACCCCTCTGCCCAACTCCTGGGGGGTCCCCCACTGTCTTTTCTGCCGACATGCCCATCAGCCCATCAGCTCTGCACGGGGGTCTCCTGTTTCCTTCACTGCCACACCCTGAGACCGGGCATGTGGCCAGAGCTCAGGAATGGCTGAGGGTGGTGCAGAGTACCCGCTGCCCCTGACTGTCCCCCTCCATCAACTGGCCTGCTCACTGTCCAGGGAATCTGGCTCTCACTCCACCCAGGCCCACCAAGGCCAGACCAGAGGTCAGGACAGTCCTGAGAGCCTCACTCCTTCCCAGGCCTCAGTTTCTCCATTGTACGAGCAGCTCCCATGAATCCAGCATGGCCCAATCAGCTGCTGTCCAGCCTCTCTGCCCTTGTGGGAGCTTCCTGCGGACCCACCAGATGTCTCAGGGGCAAGACCCACTTCTGCTCCTGCAGCCTGGGCTTTGTTACCAGCCAGGTGGCTGGTAACCCAGGTGGGTCTCAGCCCTCCACTCCCTCCCATCCCAGGCAAAGCCAGGCTGAAGCTAGGGCTCCAGAGAGGCTGATAAGATGCTTTGTTTGGGCTTGGGAAAGAATCAAGGAAAACCAAAGGTGCCCAAGGCCAGCCAGGCAGTGGCAGGGGCAGGACCAGCCACCACAGGATGGGCCGGCTCAGCCAGAGCCAGTGGGCACAGGAGCTGGCAGTGCCAGGGCAGGTCACCCTTGCTCTGGGATGCCTTGTCTCTCTTATCCCCTGCTGCCTTCCCTGGCACTCACCAGGCTCCTGCTAGACCCTAACCAACTGTTTGGGCCCACCCTGTCCCCTCTCCTCAGCGTGGGGACCCTCCAGCACCTAGGAGAACCTCACGCCCCAGAGGCCCGAGATGAAGGCTTTCTCCTCCAGCTCCAGGCATGGAGAAAACCACATGGCCCTGCCTCCCAGGACCCAGCCTGCCTCGGGGCCAGTCTAGAGGACAGAGAATGGCCCCCAGGGGGCTGCAAGCCCCTCCAGATCAGGCCCCAACCCCTCCCTCTACAGAGGCCAGGCAGCTGGGGTGAGACCCTCTGGCTCACTAAGTGGCTCAGAGACCGGAAGTGGAGACCGAGACTTAACACCCCTGCTCCCCAGGGTCCTCATCCCCCCAGAGGGACCATTGCCCTTCCCTGGGTCCTCTCCCAGCCATGGGGTCCTCTGCCCCTGCCACACAGGCTCCCCTCCACCAGGGCCCTGGTACTCCAGGCCACCTCAGGATCCAGCAAGGCACACCGAACAGGACGAACAAGAGGTAAGAAAGACCCCCATCCCCCGCAGTAAGCACCAAGGAAAGGGCATCTGGCAGCATGCAGAGCGGAGCCAGGACACTATGGCCCTGGGCCAGCTCAGGCCACTCAGCACCCTGCCCTCAGAGGACGCAGGACAGCAGCCCAGGGCCAGGCAGGCCTGTATGGACACTCAGGGACCTTGGTTCAGCACCAAGGACCTAGCTCTGCCTCCTGCAGCCCCTGCCAGCCTGCTGTACCCCCAACCCGTAGCCAGAGCCCTCAGGCACCCATAAGGCTCAGGTCATGGGGGTGCTACAGCCAGGCCCACTCATGCCTGACCCTTCCCCAGGCCTGCCCTGACATTGCTGGGGGGAGGGTGGCTCTGCCAAAAGGAGGGGACTGGGAGAGAGGGCAGCAGGGGCAAAGGGAGGAGAGAGGAGGGGCTGGAGACCCTGGGGACTCACCAGGGGGCTTCATGTAGTACTGTTCGATGTCAGCCATGTCCGTGTGCAGCGCACAGTCCAGGTAGGCAAGGACCACCTTCCGGCTGTAGTAATAGCGCAGGCCCAGCAGCCCGGCCGGCACCAGGCACGTCAGCAGCAGCGAGCGGGTCAGGGCAAAGCAGAGCACTGCAAGGAGAGGTGCCGCACAGTGAGCGGCGGTGGGGCGGGGCGCTGGGAGACCCATGGGGTGGACTCCGGGTGGGGGAGATGGGCCCAGCCCCCCACACACGCTAGCAGAGCGGCTGGCAGAGTGGCCATGCCGAGTCACACACAGCCGCTGCCCCCTGGTAAATAAGCCAGTTAGGGACGTGCGCAGAGAGACCGCACCAAACATGCTATGACTGTTTCCTCTGGAGGAGCAGTGGGGCATCCTAGCTGCTCCTTCCTGCTTTCCCTTTCATCAAACTTTCTACCCCAATGACATGCGACCTTTATAACCTGACATCATAGCATTTCTAAATGTCCTGAGCACAGCCGTGGTCTCTGGGCAGGCTGCCCTCAATGGCTGGTGGGAGCAGCCCCAGGCAGGGCTCCTGGGGGGTGGCGCATGCCCACCACCCATGTGGTCCTCCCCTAACTAGGCAAGTGGCTTTGCGCACACCCTTGCCCACTCTAGCCTGGTGGGAAGCCAAGGAGCTGCCGGGCCAGGCCCCTGCAGGCCGTCCCACCCTTGGGAAGTGGGGGGCTCCACCTTCCAGCAGAGGGCCCCAGCCGAGAGCCCTTCCTGGGCCAGCCTCTGGGTGTTGTGAGGACAGGGACAGAGGGAGAGAGGCCAGAGATTGCTTCCAGCCCCAACTAGGCTGCCAGGAGGCAGATGCGCCTGCAATGAAAGCCTCTGCTGTGTGACCTTGGGCGAGTCGCACCCCGCCCCCAGCCTCAAGCTCCTATTCTGAGAAATGGAGAGAGCCACCCTCCCGCGGTGGAGCTGCGAGGGAAAGGCCCCAAAGCCCCTGCGGAGGCTGCCCACTGCCCTCCTCGGGCCCCCTCTCTCTGCCTCCTCGGTGCACAGCCTCCCCTGGCACTCTGGGGAGCTGGCTGTCTTTCCCTCATAAATTAGCACTTGGAGCCGGCGAGGCAGCCTCCCCCGCCCCGCAGATTATATATAGTTACACGCGCCAGGCGCGGAGCCGCAGGAGCGGGCGCTACCTGCCGTCACCCCGCCCCCCACCCGGGATGACCGGGGAGGGGACCAGAGAGGCGGGGACCGGCCAGAATGGGGACGCAGGTGGAGACCCCGGTTCTCCCCCGCCCGCAGCCCCTGCCCTCGGCCTGCGCTCGTTCCCACGCCCCCGTCCGGCGCACCTTGGCCCGGAGCCCGGGCCGGCCCCACCGCTGGTGGCCACCTCGCCTCGGGCCACCGCGGAAAGCAGGTGCGCGCGGGTGCGTGTCCGTGCCCGTGCGAGGGAGCACGTAGGGGTCTCCTTCCCTCACAGGCTAAGTCCCGGGCAGGGACAGGAGCGCAGCCTCGGCTCGGGCCCCAAGGTAGAGGCGAGCGGGGCGGAGGGAGTCCTGTGAGTGTGTCCCCGGAGGGGCCCGGCGGGCGCGGACTGCGGCAGGCGGAGCGCGGCAGGGCCCGCGGGCTGCGCCCCGCGCCGCCACGGCCCAGACCCCGCCTTCCCCCACGAGTCCCCGCGCACTGACCAGCCAGCAGGGCGTAGAGCAGTTGTGCGCGCGGATGCTGCCGCAGGCCGCGGAAGGCCGTGTTGGGGATGCGCTCCATGATGCCGTCGTAGAAGATGCGGCGCGCCGCCTCCTGCTCGGCCGGGCGGAACTCACGGATGTGCACGCCGCGCCCCTCTGGCGGCCCCGCGTCCCCCGCGCCGCCGCGGGGCTGGGGGCCGGGCGCGGGCGGGGGCGCGGCGGGCGCGGCGGCCGGCCCGGGCGCGGCGGGCAGCGGGGGCCACATGGCGGCGGGGAGCAGCGCGTCCTTCTTGGCCCCCGGCAGCGCCTCATGGTCCTCGGCGGCCACGATCTTCGTCTCGCAGACCATGTCGGGAGGCCCACAATGCATGCACCCGGCCGGGCGGCGCAGCGCGGGGACGCGGGCCGGGCTGCGGGCGGGCACAGCCCGGGCCCAGGGCAAGGGCGCGGCGCCCTCGGACCCGCGGCGGCGGCGGCAACGGCGGCGGCGGCGGCAGCGGTTCAGGGGTGCGGGGTGGAGGCGGCGGGCGGCCGGGGCGCGCGCAGGGAGCTGCGCCGCATTTTGGAGAAGTATTTATAATGCAGCGGCGCCGGTGCAGTCGCGGCGCCCGGGGTCCCGCAGGGTCCTAGCGTCCACTGCATTGGCTGCCGAGGGTCACCATGTGATCTCGGGGGTGGGAGCAGACGCCGCCTCCGCGCCCGCCCGATGGCACACTTGGGCGCTGCGCCGCGGCCAGGCGCGGGCGGCCAGCGGGAGTGCCCCCGGGCGGGGGCGGCGCGGGTGGCCCGGGGCGCGACGGAGCGGCCGAGCCCCGCGAGGTGGCCAAGGACCAGCGAGCGCGCGGGCGGGGTTCCTGGCCTGGAGGGGGCGCTCCGTGGGGCTCTAGGCAGGGTGCCTCCTGCCCAGCCCCTGCGCCCCCGCGCCGTCGCTGCTCAGCGCGGGCCTGGGAGCGCCCGGACCTGAGGCCGGGCCACCGGAGCCCGCAGCGCCGCGTCCTCCTCCTCTTCGGCCGCCGGGCGCAGTCAGGGAAGCATCTCCATCTCTATCTCCCGCCCTTTGTCTGAACGCGGCGCCAGGCTGGGGCCCCGGGGAGGGGGCGCCCCGGCTTCCCCGCCCGGCGCCCCTGGGAACCTCCTCCCGGGGCCGCACGGGCTGGAGGCGCGGGGAAGCGGTCGGAGTGGGGTCTGATGCCCACGTCGTCCGCAGCCCCGCGCGTCTCAGCGCAGCGTAGCGCCCCTACCCCGCGCTAGGACACCGGATCCCCGCGGCGGACACGGGGGTGCGGGGCTCTCAGGACCCCTCAGGGCTCGGCCCCTGCCTTCCGCGGCTTGCGCATGCGCCCCACGATCTCGGTGCAGGTGCAGTGGGGGCTCTCGCCGGGTCCTCCTGGTCCCCGCGAGGCCGACCTCACGACGCTGCGGGCCTGGGGCGGCAGGTGGAGGTGAGGAGGACAGGTAGTCCCAGACCCCGCCTCCAGCACTTGACGAACCCAAACCCTTGCAGTTCTGCCCTCCGTTCCCCGCGTCGGCCCGCATTCCCCGCTAGTGACCCGGCAGGGCAGCCTGGAGCTGAGTTCACCACACCCGCGCGGGTGGGGACAAGGCCTAGGGGACCAGGCCTGAGGATCCTTAGCCCGCGTTGGGGCCCAGAGAAGCGGCTACGGTCACCTAGAGGCCAGGAAGGGGACTACCCTCTGGCCGGCGTCGCGATAAGTAACCCAGGTGAAGTGGGCAGAGGGAGGACCCCGGACCCAGGAGCTGAACTGGTCCACAGCTCAGCACAAGGGCTGTGGGGGGAGGGGCAGCCAAGCTGGGAAGTCACCCCCACACCGTGTTTCCGAGATGCCAGGATTTGTCTGGGGTGCGGCTGTGACCTTCCAGGAGAGCAAAGTAGAATCACAGAAAATCTCAGAGGAATTGACAGATCCCTTCAGAAACCCCTCCATGCGCTGCCTGAGCACTGCCAGAGGCCCCTGTGGACCTTTGAGGGACCAGAGGGACAGTGGGACCAGGCTCTGAGGCCCTGAGGTTGGCCGGGGGATAGCAGAAGTTTCCCAGCTAAGTCAGCAGGCTGCAAGGGGTCCAGGCAGAATAAAACAGGAATGGGAAGGGGCTGGTATGCCTGGAAGGGTCAAAGGGCTTCAGAGGAAGGGCAGTCTGGGCTTTGAATGTGTGCCTTGAGCACCAGATCAGGGATCTGGGACTCTGTCATGGTCTGTGATGGGGGCCAGGAAAAGAGAGGACCAGGTCCAATGTCCAGGAGCTCCTGGGCAGTGTCCTGATCCCTGACCCCTGATCCCAGACTTGGGTGTGAAGGAGCCCCTAAGAGCAGAGTGGCCCAACCCCTACAAGGCCACAGCCTCTGCTGGTTACTACCCACCTCACCTCACCCCCAGACCCTGAGCCCTTCTCTGGCCCCCAACAACCAGGCCCCAGGATGGAGGGGGGCCTGGGCTCCCACTCAGCTTTACCTCGGTGGGACCCCTTGGTTCTGCCTCTGCAGAGCTCCCTCCCTCCGCGTGGCCTGACCTCATCCTTCAGCCCACACAAGTCCCTGAAAGCCCCTGGGGTCATGACGGCCTAGCTAGCCCAGTGCTCCAGCGCCCTGGTCCAGAGGGGCCTGGAGAGTGCCAGGCCGAGGTGGGGAGGAGCAGCCAGACTCATCTTGGAAGGGACAGGGCTGGACCCCCGGGATGGCCACTTGGAAGATCTTGGAGATGTCAGGGCCTGGGCTTTGACGCTCTCGGTGTGTGGGTGATCTGAAAGGGGAAGACCCCACAGGCAACAGGGCAGCCCCAGGCCCTGCTGCCCAGCCTCAGTTTCCTCCTCGGCTACGTGGGGGCGCCCCGCCCGCATCAAGGAGGCTGCGCCGGGAAGGGGGCCATCAGCCGGCGTCAGGAGCCCATTTTACAGAAGAGAAAACCGAGGTTCGGCGAGGTCAGAGCCGGTCAGTTCTCCCTTTGCCCGGGGCTCCACCCTCCCGCCGACACTCTCCTACTCGCGAAATCCCGCCCACTCCTCTGGGTTCCGCTACCCGTAGTCCCCTCCCCGGGGCTTCTCTGACCATCCCGAGATCCCCCGAGCACCGCCAGAGTCCGTCAGTCCCAGATGAGGTGAGGTGCGCGCGCAGCGGCGACACCCCCGCCCGGATTCCAGAGGCCGGACAAGGGAGGGCGCCCTGGGCCTCCGTTGCTCCGTGCGGGGAGGGGGCGTCAAACACAGGACGGTTCATTAGCAGAACAGCCTCACACCCCAGGTGAAGAAGAGACCAGCGGGCCCACGCTGGGGCAGACCCACGGCGTCCCGTCTGAGGACTTGGAGGGTGGTAGCCCTTCCCTCTCCCCCACCCCAGGAAAACTGGGGAGCGAGCATGAAGCCTCGCCAGTGGTCACAAGTAGAGGGAGCCCAGGCAAGGGGACTGGGCAGGACGACAGAGGTGGGTGGGAGCACTGCAGGAAGGCGAGGGGTCTCCGAGGAAGCGAACCAAAAGGCCAGGAGATAGGGAGAAAAAAGAAAAATACAGAGGACCTGAGCAGAAGCCCCAGTGTGCAGCTAACAGGAGCTCCACAGAGAGAAAGGGAAGGGGAGGAAACAAAATAATGATTATTATTTCCCCAAGCTAAAGGACAGAGACTCCTGATTAAACCTGTGCAGCACCTTGAGTAGACTTGCAGTCCCAAGAGCTTCCTGAGGGAAGGGAATGCAGCTCCTGACAGCCACCTGCTGCCAGCAGTGGAGGCTGGTGGACCCAAGCTTCTCACCTCCTCACTGAGAGTCCATGACCCACCACCCATCCTTCCCTTCCACACAGGTCTGGTGAGGGCCCACCCTCTTCTGGACCCTGAAAAGAACAAAGCCCTGCCCTACTGGGGCTTTACAATCTAGAAGGGGGGCGGGGGAGGAAATAAACTAAGAACAGAGCTCTACACTCTACTATCCCTTAGGGACAAAGAAAAGTTAGGTGGGATAAGGGGCTGAAGAGTGAGGTGGGTCACGGAGGAGGCCAAGTGGGTAACTCCATGGAGAGGGGACAGCATGTGCAAAGACCCTGAGGTGGGAGGGGTTATGAATTGAATGTGCCAACAAAAGATCTTTTCAGACAGGCCAGCTCAGAAAGTTTACTTACCACACTGTTTTCTAGGAAGCCACTTGAAGGCATGCACCAGGGAGAAGATGATGTGGGATCTGGGAAACAGTGGCTCCAAACTAGAAGAGTGAAGGGTGAGCAATGGGCAGTGGGAATGCCCAGCTGGCCGGGATTAGGAGGGCAAGGCCCTGACAAGAAACATGGGGGGAATGGCTGCTGGAGAATTTAAGGGTGTGATAAAGGCAGACAATGTGGGGACAATAAGGCAAACATAAACTCCAGGAAAAACAAAAGCTGTCCTAAAGACAATGCATTCCCAGTTAACTGCTTAGCCAAGCTGAGAATTATATTCACATAGAGTCGTGATAGATGCTCTTGATCGAGCAGGAAGGCCATGTCACGGCTCTAGGACAGGACCTGAGTGCCACTGGCCTTGAGCAGATGCAAGGCTAAGCTCCTTGCAAGTCTTGTCCGTGCTGACTCTCTCCACCTCTGCTCCTCCCATGAAGCCCCCATTCAGGTTTTCCCCACCCTCAAATAACCCTGTTCTTGTCAAGGTCCACGCTGACTACAGCTGCCAAATCCAGTGCTGCAGTCGTGGGCCTTGCTTGACCTCAGCAGCATGTGACACACTGACCCCTTCCTTCTTCCCAAAGCCCTGACCCGTCTCAGTTCTCTTCCTGCCTCGTGGCTGCCCCATCTCCTCTGAGGGTCCCTCATCTCCCTGCCCTCTCAGGGCTCATCTCTCCTCTGTCCACACTGAGGCCACAGGGAGCTCAGCCAGCGCTTGCGTCCCAACCTTCTCTCGCCAGCCCCTCCTCTGGACCTCTCTGCTCAGGCGTCTAGGACACACCTCAAGCCTAGCATGCCCAGTGCTGACCTGCCCTACCCCTTCTCCCCAACTCCATCCCTCCTCCCGCCTCCCTCTCTCTCAAAACCCATCTGCAAATGGCAAATCCCAAATCCTGCTGGCTCTACTTTCTTTTTTTGTGTGTGAGGAAGATCAGCCCTGAGCTAACATCCATGCTAATCCTCCTCTTTTTGCTGAGGAAGACCAGCTCTGAGCTAACATCTATTGCCAGTCCTCCTCCTTTTTTCCCCCCAAAGCCCCAGTAGATAGTTGTATGTCATAGCTGCACATCCTTCTAGTTGCTGTATGTGGGACGCGGCCTCAGCATGGCCGGAGAAGCGGTGCATCGGTGCGTGCCTGGGATCCGAACCCGGGCCACCAGTAGCAGAGCGCGCGCACTTAACCACTAAGCCACGGGGCCGGCCCTGCTGGCTCTACTTTCAAACACAACTGGAATCCGTCTGCTTCTCACGTTGCCCCTACTGCCGTCATCCAGCCCCAGCCCTTCCACTTCAGCTCTGACCACTGCATCACCTCCTCACAGGCCCTGATTCTGTCAAGAAGCATTTCAAGAATGATCTGAGAATCAAATCATTGACTCCAAGAATCCATTTTCAATCAGCAGCCAGAAGCACCCTGTTTAAACAGATGACAAACCGTGTCCCTGCTTGCTCAAACCACCCCCCCCCCCAGGCTCCTGAAGAGGCCCTCTCCATCACGCTGTCACCACTCCCTCCTAATCCCCTCCTGACCCCTACAGCTGTGGGGCCACCTGCCTGACGGGCCAGGCACAGCAGCCTCCTGGCCCCTCTCCCTGCCGTTCCACACCCCCATCTGCCTAGCTGTGCCCCGCCTTCCTCCCAAAGGGCACCTCCTGAGAGGCTTTCTATGACAACCACTGATTGCTGTCCTCATATTTTATAGGAATAGAAACCCCAATTTGTGCCAGGGTTCGTGGCTGCCCACAAAATACAGGATGCCCTGTGAAATTTAAATTTTGGATAAACAACAAATAACTTTTAGTATAAATATGTTCCAGATACTGCATGGGACACACTTATACTACAGGACTTGTACTTTTTACACTAACAAGTACTTGTCGGTCCTTATCTGTGTCTGGCAACCCACAGTTAAACACAGGCTACATCCCTGCCTCCCCTGTAGCCAATGGCCACGTGACTGAGGTCAACCAATGGGACGCACGCACCATCTGGGCTGCTCTACAGGGAAGACACCTGCCTCCGCCACCCCTCTGCTCCTTTCTAGGGGCCCGAAGACAGGAGGGTGCTGTTCCCTGCCACCGTACCCCACTCATGCCCACGCTCGAGGGCCAGCCTAGGCCTGCCATGGCTGCAGCACCCCTCAGTCTCTCTCTGGCCTGCTTTAGAGTTCACGGGCATCATTGCGGCCAGACATCTCGCTGGACCTCCCCTCCACAGGCCAAGGCAGGACTCGGGTTTGTTCACTTGGTCCCGACACCTGGATTGGCACCTGCGTGCCGGGGGCTCCCAGGCAGAAAAGCACTGATGACAGGACAAGTCGAGGTTTGGAGGCCAGTGGGGGCAGAGACAGGGCAAAGCAGGTCCTGCTGAGCTCACGGCAGGAGTGAAGGTCTGAGTGGATACATGTGCATACGCAGCACAAAGATGGGCAACGACTAGGTGACAGGCCAGGGGTGGGGACTGAGGAGCCACAGCTCACTGTTCTCTCATGCAGCAGACCAGGAATGCCCAGCTCTACCACCCCAGGCAGCAGCACAGGGGTGCCATGTTGTGCTGAGGTGGCCACAACCAGGGAACTAAAGCTCCAGAGACACCAAGTGTCCCACAGCAGTCCCTGTGCTCTGCTGTGCTCCTGGCTGCTCCTACTGTGCTCCCGGGTTTCAAAGCATTGCTGTGACAGTAAAAACATTTACAAAATGACGGGAGGGAGGGAGGGAGGGAGAGCTTTCTTGCTTCACCTGGAGGCCTCCTGCCTGGCACCATGCACACGTGCGTGTGCATGTGAGCATGAGCCTATTGGCCATGAGAGTGACACCTGTGTTCAGGCCTAGATCCCCATCCAGGAGTCCCCAGTGCCCAGGAGCCAGGCTGGGGGCTGCAGGAGGGACCCAGGAGGCAGGGTAGAAGCTGTGGGGAAGGTCCCAGCCTTCCCTTCCTGGAGGAGCCCTCCCCTCCGCTGCCCAGTCACCCTCCCTCTCCTGGCAGCCTCAGGCTCCTTGGCCACCGTCTGGGCCTCCCGGGAGTCCCCGCCTACACCTGTCCCCACTGCAGAGCATAGGAGTCTGGCACGGCTCAGTGCCGGGGCAGCTGCTCCAGGGGACCAGGCCAGACTCTACACTCCCCTGGCCTCAAAATAAGGGCAAGTAGGCAAGGAAGCAGGTCCCCGAAGGGCGGACTCGCTGTGACCACACGCTGCCTGTGGGTACAGGTCCATGCACGTGGCCAGACATGCGTCTCTGCTCAGCACTGGTGCTGGCGTGGGACAGGTGCCAAGAGGGCTTCAGCCCATGTGGAACAGCTGGGGAAACCGAGGCCCAGAGACAGGCCCAACCAGGAACTCCTGGGGGTGACGCAGGTGGGCTCTAGGGGCCAGAGCAGGGAGACAGGACACAGGTGTGCTGGGCCAGGTGTTTATTGATGAGGGAACAGCGCCGGCTGAGGGTCCTCAGCGCCCCGAGGGCCAGCAGGCACACAGGGCCCGGCGCTCGGCCTGCAGCAGGAGGCTCTCCGTCTGCAAAGCAACAAGGGACCATGAGGGCGCTGCACAGCTGCCCCGCCAACCAGCTCCTGAGGGCCCTCCATCTCCTGGCTTCCCACTAAAACCCACTGGCAGTCCTGTCTCCACCTGCTGCCGAGACTCTCAGTGCACACCTGACTCTGTCATGTCCCCCACACTCCCCCCGCCCCCAGGGACTCTGCTGCCCTCAGGGCCTTGTCTTCGCAACTCCTCCCCCGTTCCTTCTGCTCAGAGACTCTGCAGTTTCTGCCAGCGCACCAGTCCTGCCTGGGGTCCCTGAGCACGCTGCTCTCTACCCGGGACCACTGTTCCCTGCTGTCTTTCAACTCATACGCCCCCCGACAGGGGCCCCTCCATCCTCCAACACCTCCCCACTCCCCAAGGGTGGGTTGGGGGCTGCTCCTCTTAGGAGCCTAGCTCCAGACTCAATGAGACTCAGGCGCCTCAGACCACGGGGGTGCTACAGGCCTCAGTCTGGGCCCTTCGGCATTGGCCAGAAAAGAGGACCAAGTGGGGTCTCCCTGTCTTTCTACTTCTGGGAATTCTCCCCCTTTCCCAAAAGGAGTACACATCTGTGTCATAAATGAAAACTCCCTTGGCTGGGGCACAGCAAAGGCATGGGGAGAGGGCTCCCTGTTCATTCCAGACTTGAGGGGTGCCCCCCTAAGGCACTCTGTGCATGCACCCATCCCTCCCCAGGTGAGGCTGGTGGGTGAGGAACCTCCCAGACCGCCCTGCCCAAGCTGGCCTTCCACACCCAACACTTCCCCCCTCACCCCGTTCTGACCCAGAGAAGATGAACACTCTTCCCCCTGCCTCAGTTTCCTCTCTGCCCACCCGGCCGCATGGCCCCACGTGGGGAATGCTGGATTGGGACTGGTGGTCCTTCCTCAGGACCTGAGTGAGGTCACAGGGAAAAGTGCCCAGTGAGGCCTTGGGTGCTGGACAGCCGGCACTCTCCCTCACTGGGGCTACAACGGAGTGTGCTAGGCATTTCAGAGTGACGCTGGTGGGTGAGACCTGCGTCCAGAAGGCCACTCGGAAAGCTGGAGCCAGAGGACGGCAGGAGGATCGCAGATTGGGGGTGGGAACTGACGGATCCCTCCTTCCCACCCTCCACTCCCTCAGCGGCTCCCCAAGCCAAGGAGCCCGGCCACCCGCTCTGGGCCAAGAGGCTCACGCGCGCGTCCAGGCTGTAGGCCGTCTTCCGCAGGTCCTGCAGGGCGCGCTGCATGAACTCGAACGCGTGGCAGTCCACGCACGGGCGGCCTGCGGGGGGCGCGGGTCAGGGCGGAGGAGGGGACCCCAGCCCAGTCCAGCGCGAGCAGCGGCGTCTGCCCACGCCGACCTCCACCTAAGGGGCGGCCCCGGAGCCAGGCGGCGGGAGGGGCGCGGGGACCGCCCCTGGGAACAAAGACCGGGTGCGGCCCTCCCGCGCGCGCCCTCCCGCGCGCCCCTGGCTGGGGTCCGGAGCCCGCGGGGACACCCCCCCGTGCGGCACGTACTCTGCGCGGGGACTGCGCTCCCGGCGGCGGGCTCGGCGCGGGCCTGGGCGCCCAGCAGCGCGAAGCTCAGCAGCAACAGCAGCAGCCGCGGCGGCGACCTCGGGGACCTGCACGGCGGCGGGGGGGCCATGGCCGAGCCGAGGGAGCCCGGGGCCGCCCTGCAGCGGGCGGGAGGGGTCAGAGCCGCCGGCCCCTGCACCCTCCTCCGTAACCCCCACCGCGCCCTCGGCCCCACCCCCTAGGCCTCCCGGCCCCACCAGCCCGCGTCCCCTCGGGCCCGAGAACCCCCACCCGCCCCCCGCGCCCGGCGAGCCCCCACACCATCCCCGGCCCCATCCCCCCGACCTCTCGGCCCAAGAACCCTCACCCGCCCCCCGCGCCCAGCGAACGCCCACCCCGGCCCCCAGGCCCGCGAACCCCCACTCGCTCTCACCGCGGTTCAGGGACCCCGCGAAAGCGGGGCGGGCAACTCGGGAAGACGCGCTGCGCCCGGCGCGCACCGCGCATGCGCTCCTAGCCAACCCCGCCCGAGTCCCCCATCCGACGTCGTCGTCATGGAAACCCAGAGACTGCGCGAACCGTTAGTTTAAAGGGACCGAGGTGGCTCCAGGATTCCGTCTGCCCAGCCCTGGCCGGACGCGGCGCCTGGAGCACGGTGCAGGTCCATAGGTGATGGAGTCAGGAGGGCTGCCTGGAGGAGGCAGTGTCTGGGCAGAACCTCCAGAGCCACTGTCGGCGAGAGGAAAGCTGAGGAAGCGGGAAATATGCGGCTGGAGCTTGGCGGTCCGGGGACTGGGGTGTCCCTGGTGCCGATCCTGAGGGAGGTACTCGATGCACTCAAGAGGCCGGGGGGGTGGGGGGACAGTGAACGCAAATGCTCGGCCTCTGCTTCCCCCGGGCTGGTGGGGTCCACTCGCGCCCGATTGCCCCAGAGAGATTCGGGCTAGGAGCGACCCAGGCCAGTAGGCCAGTGAGGCATCCACCCTCTCTGGTCCTCACTCCGGCCCGGCCTCGCCCCTGAGCCTCGGGCGAGAGGGGCAGGGGAGAAGCCCACCGACCTGCCCGGTCCCTCCTCCCCACCTCTCCGTGCGCGTACACCTATTTGCCCTTCCCCTCCCCTCCGATCACCTCCCCTGCTGTGTGACCTCGGGGTGGGGTGGGGTCGCGTGCCTCTCTGTGCCCTTTTCTCCCTCGTGAATGCACAAGGGTGTTGGAAGTAAGGAGCCTCGGGGGCCCCCGTGGGCGCCCGATGCTCGCGGTTTCAGGTCTCCCCGGGCCCTCTAGGAGGGATGGTGTCCACTTGGCGTCCGCTTGGTCTCCACAGGCACAGCCCCGAGACCCACATCCCGGCCGCGTGAGCGCCGGAGCCCCCCCCCCCGGCAGCCCACGCTGTGCCGGGCAGCGCCGGCCCCTTCCTGGTGGGCAGCGCCGAGCCTAGAGGTCCTCTGCCTCCGCCCTCGGGCCTTGGGTCAGTTGTCGCCCTGGCACGGGATGGGGACGTCCGCGGCCCTGGCCGGACGCGGGTTTCCTGACCCAGGGGAGGGGGCAGTGCTCGTGACCACCAACCCCTCCTCCTTGCCGGGCCGAGCGCCCAGTCTCGGGCTCTCCCGGACAGGGTCGCGCTGCAGCCCCGGCCAGAGCTGGGGCTGGGAGACTGCAGGCTACCTTCCTTCTCCGCCCGAGTCCTACGCCCGGGTCGCGCGGTCACGGCCACCGGGTGGTGGGACGCGTGCCTCGAGGACGCCATGCAGCACAGGCTTTCTTCTACCTATCGGTCCGCGCTGCGTCCAGCTGGTGCTCCGGTCGCCCTCTCCCCGCAGAGGCGCATAGCCGCGTCCGCGTGCGCAAGGGGAGCTCGCCTACCCCAGAAGCAAGGCTCGGGCCACACCTCGGGCGGCGCTGCTGTGGAACCGCGCTTTTTCCTGGCACCGCGGCAGACTAGTCAAGCGCGTCCTATTTAATAGGGAGGAGTCTCTGGTCCGCTGCGGCCCCGATGTCCGGATAGCACCTGGCTCGCTCCCCTTCGGCACCTTGGATCTGTCATCGCGCACCTTCTCCTGCTTCCCCCGCACCCTGGGATCCTCTTTTTCGGGCTCATTTCATCCCACGGTCCAGCCTGACCGTCCCTGCCCGGCACACACCGACGATTCCCTGACTGCATCTTCGCCGCAGCCGTGCGCCCCTACCCAGGGGACCGCGCCGCCGCCGCGGGGCCGCGGGGTGTCGAGGACGGAACCTCGGGCGGCCCTCGGCTCTGCGGGGTCCTGAGTGCCAGGGCCGCGCGGGCTCCCGCTCCGCGCCTGGTTCCCTCCAGCACTGGTGTCCCCTCGCCCCTGCCTGCCTCCTCCTTCCTCTCCCCAAGAGGACCCAATTCTCCTCCACTGGGCCTTTCCCGTCCTGTGATTTCCTCCGCATCCAAACAAAACAAACCTCGTGAGCCCCTCGCCTCCCCCCCCACCACCTCTCCTCGCTGTCCAGTTTCTCCTCCTTTCTTGAGCTGACCCCTGTCCGGCCTGCGTCCTCGCGCTGCCCTGACCCATCTGCAGAATCCAGGGACCAGTCCTCCCCCACGTGGCCATCAGCGGCCTTGCGGTCCCCTCCCCTCCGCTTCCATCTTTGCCTGTCCCCTCTGGGCGCTGCTGGGCAGTCCTTTGCCCCCACCTCTTCATATACCCTCCCCACGGCGGCGTCCTTGGGCCTCTTCTCCACCAACACTCGGTCCTTTGTGACCGAATCCAATCGCGGCTGTGAAGACCAGCCGTGCAGTTCCAGGTTCCCATGTGCAGCTGCCCCCTGGACGTCTCCACTTGCAGAATAGACTTCTCAACTTCAGCGTGTCCAAAACCCATCTCCTGATTTCATGCCTTCCCCATCCCAGGTGAGGGCAGTCCATCCTTGCAGATGCTTAGACCAAACCTACAGCAATCCTTCTAGAAATGCTGTCTAATCCACCCTCAGAGCCACCAGAATCCGTCTCTCTTCACCGTTCCCTGCTGCCCCTGTTCCACACTGCCCCTCACTTGGACTCTTGAATCACCTCACTGTCTCCCTGTTGCCAGCCCCCTTGTGGTCCAGTCTCCATAAGACAACTAGAAGGACCTTTTCTCGTAACTTCTTTTTTAAATTGTAAAATATACATAACATAAAATATACCATTTTCATCACTTTCAGTGCAGTTCAGTGGTGTTAAGAACATTCATGTGGTTGTGCAACCATCACCACCACCCATGTCCACAACTTTTTCATTTCCCCAAAGAATCTCTGTCCTCATTAAACACTAAGTCCCCGTCCCCTCCCCCAGCCCCAGGCACCCACCATTCTACTCTCTGTCTTGATGAACTTGACTCACTCCTGCTTTCGTCTTTCCAGAAGGGGGAGCCAAGATGGGGAGGTTGAGTCCATGGGAGTCACTGATGGACACAGGATGCAAGAGACAGGGACCAGGCAAAGATGGCATCAAGTGGGTCTGTGAGTGGATCATACAGTACTTATCCTTTTGTGCCTGGCTTATTTCACTGAGCATAATGTCCTCAAGTTTCATCCTTGTTGTAATGTGTGTCAGAATTTCCTTCCTTTTTAAGGCTGAATAACATTCCATTGTATGGATGGGCCACATTTTGCTTATCCATCCATCTGTAGGTGGACACTTGGCTTGCTTCCACGTTTCAGCTATTGTGAATAGTGGTGCTATGACAGGGAGACCTTTTAAATCGTCATCAGATGCTGTCCCCTCTCTGCTCACAGCCCTTCACAATTCCCATCTCACCGCAGTGACAGTCCAAGCCCTGATGTGGCTGGGAGGCTGTCTACCTGTTGACCTCCCCTCCCACCACTTCCCTGCCCATGCCACGCTGGCCACACATCCTTCTTGCCAGGCCAGGGACACTCTGGCTGCTCCTGCCCCAGAGCAGGCTTTCTCTCGAGCTAGGCCTGCCTGTTTCTGCAGACAGCCACAGGTGTCTTCCTCCCCCTCTCAACACTTTGGTCAAGTCCTTCCTCCTAAGCATGAGCTGGCCCGCACACCCAATGCAATATAGCTGCCAGCCCATCCCAGCCATCTCAGTCCACTGGGGCTGCTGCAATAAAATACCACAGACCAGAGGCTTAAACAACAGACATTTATTTTCTCACAGTGCTGGAGGCTGGAAGTCCAAGATCCAGGGTCCAGCCAATTTGGTTTCTGGTGAGGGCTCTCTCCCTGGCCTGCAGCAGCAGCCTTCTCACTGCTCCTCACACGGCCTTTCCTCAGTGCGTGCACACGGAAGGGGAGCAGAGTTCTCTGGTGTCTCTCTCTCTCTCTTTTTTTTAAATTCAATTTATTTAAACTAAAAACAAAAACAATTCTCCCATTTCTCTCACCTCCCACCCCCCGCCTTTGGCAACCACCAATCTGTTCTCTGTATCTATGAGCTTGGTTCTTTTTTTGTAAGATTCCATATATAAGAGAGATAATATGGTATTTGTCTTTCTTAGTCTGACTTATTTCACTTAGCATAATGTCTTCGAGTTCCATCCATGTTGTCACAAATGGCAAGATTTTATTCTTTTTTATGGCAGAATAATATTCCATTGTATATATATACACTACATTTTCTTTATCCATTCATCCATTGATGGACACTTAGGTTGCCTCCATATCTTTGCTATTGTAAATAATGTTACAGTGAACATAGGGGTGCAGATATCTTTTTGAATTAGGGTTTTCATTTCCTTCAGATAAATATCCAGAAGTAGGATTGCAGGATCATATGGCAGTTCTATTTTTTATTTTTTGAGGAACCTCCATACTGTTTTCCACAGTGGCTGCACCAATTTACCTTCCCACCAACAGTGCACAGGGTTCCCTTTTCTCCTCATCCTCACCAACACTTGTTATTTTTTGTCTTTTTGATGGTGTTCGTTCTAACAGGTGTGAGGTGATAGCTCATTGTAATGGTGTCTCTTCTTATAACGACACTAATCCTCTGGGATCAGGGTCCACCCCATGACTTCGTTTGACCTTAATTTCTTCCTTAGAGGCCCTGTCTCCAAATACAGCCACACTGGGGGTTAGAGCTTCAACATATGAATGTGGGGGACATTTTTCAGTCCAGAGCACCACCCCGTCCTCCCCAGCCCCCCTTACCCTGTCCTACATTTTTCATTTTCCTTACACTTCTCATCTGTGACTCACTATGGACTTTATTAACTATGTTGATTGTTCATTATATCCAGAGTTCTCTGGGCAGGGGCAGTTTTGCCCTCAGGGACATTTGGCAATATCTGGAGACGTTTTGGGTTGTCATGGCTGGGAGGACAGGCGCTCCTGATTTACTGGGTAGAGGTCAAGGGTGCTACGGAACATCCTACAGTGCGCAGGACACCCTGGCAGAGTGACCCGGCCAATGCTGTCAGTGCCATTGCAGTTGGGAAGCCCTGGTCTGTGTCTTCTCGCTGGAATACCAGACCCTCGAGGGCCCGAGCGTGTGTCTCTTTTGCTCCCTGCTGTGTCTGCAGCATCCAGAACCTCACAGGTGTTCAGAAGATGCACAGGAGTGTGAGTGCATGAGTGCCAGGGGCCCAGGTGAGCAGGAAGCGGGCCTGTGCAGGCACACAGAGGTGCTGGCCAATTGATCTGCACCTGGGGAGGAGCTGCTGTCATCAAGCCTTGGACAAGATGGGACAGAGGGGCACATGATGAGGAAGCCACTGCAGCCAGCAGGAGGTTGGAGGCCAATGGTGGGAGAAACAGTGCTCACTGGGTGACTGGATATGTGGCAGGCTCCATGGAAGGGAGGAGCTGGCCGGTGGTGGAGCCACCTTTAGAGACGAGGGAGTGAAGGGGAGCAGGGAGAACACTTGGGGCGGATTTGTGTTAGAAAGTGTACATCAGAGATATTGGCTATCCAGGCCTGGGTTCAGAGCCAATATCAGGCTGGAGATTGAAGTGTGGGAGTTGTCAGCATAAATATGGCCTCTGCAGTGATACCAGGAAGCTCTGGAAATGAATCCGTCTGATGCCCCCCACGCCAGTACCCAGAACCCTCAACTCCTCCACACTCTCTCCGGCTGCCACCACTCTGGGACCGAGGTGTGTGTCTGGGGGCATCTGAACGCTGCTCTCAGAGACCTAAAAGAGGCTGGATCAGCTGCCCCGCACTTGGCTTGGGCTCTGCCTAACAGTGTCTCAGGGACCTTCTCCTCCTTCCAGAGCAGACACACCCCCAGGCCCACCACCCCAAACTCTCAGCAGTCAGGATGCCCTCACCCCCAATCAGCCCTCCCCTCACCCCTGCATTCTCCTTCTCAGAAGTCAGGACGAAGGTGGGGAGGTGAAGTCCATGGGAGTACCTGGTGGATACAAGATGTGAGAGAAAGAGAGGAGGCAAAGAGGGCACCAAGTGGGTCTGGGGGCGACTGGGAGGCATGGGCTCAAGGGGCAGAGGATCAGAATTTGCTCGTGGTCATGTCAAGTTAACTCAGCTGAGGCTTTAACAGTGGAACAGGGCTGGGAGAAGGGAAGTGAGAGACAGGGCTTTCTGGCCCAAAAGTTAGCTGGTTAAGCTTTGGAGTCTCCTGCACACACACTGCACATTAAGCAGGGAAGGGAGACCAAACGTAAACACAGCCCTCCTCTTTCTCAACTGCAGGCCTGGGAGTTAGCTATCTTGATACTGACAGGCAAAGGAAAAGAAAACCCACCTCTGAGAGACTAGAACACAAGTGCTTTCTCCAGCGTGGAATTGCAACCAAAATTTATACCACTGAATGCGCCTAGAAAATACAAACAATGAAATTATTTTAAAATGGTTCCGGACTAGTAATGCTCATGGAAACCGACAGAAGTAAGTTCAAATGATCCCTGGGAGGAGGCATCTTCATCTTAGGCCTTGGAAAACCCGACAAACAATTTTTCAAGGGCTATGAGCAGTACATAGTTAAAGCACAAGAGAACAAAGCACCATGAATGGGAAAAAGAAATTGATCACAAATGATCAGAAACCCAAAAATTATCAGACACAGGTTTTAAAGTAACCATACACAATATGTTTTTTAAAAAGAGAACCTTGAAAATATCAGGAAATAGGGAACAGAAAACCAGAAAAAGTGACAGGGAAAGTTTGAAAAAGAACCAAATAGGAATTCTAGAGCTTAAAAATACAATCCCGGGGGCCGGCCCAGTGGCGCAAGTGGTTAAGTGCGCACGCTCCACTGCAGCGGCCCGGGGTTCGCAGGCTCGGATCCCGGGCGTGCACCGACGCACCGCTTGTCAGGCCATGCTGTGGCGGCGTCCCATATAAAGTGGAGGAAGATGGGCACGGATGTTAGCCCAGGGCCAGTCTTCCTCAGCAAAAAGAGGAGGATTGGCAGGTGTTAGATCAGGGCTGATCTTCCTCACACAAAATAAATAAATAAAATACAATCCCAAAATCCCAGTTAACAGGCTTGACTGCATAGTAAACACAGCTGAAAAGAGTATTAGTGAACTGAAAGATAGGTCAATAAAATGTCCAGAATTAAGAACAAATATGCTGGAAGATTCCGGGAAGAGGGTGGAACAGGAAGCACCAGGAAGCTCTCCTCACCTGGACAACAGTTGCAGGGACAGAATCTGTCTAACAAGGGTAAATTGTTGTCAATTTCAGCTCTTAGCACGGTAGCAGCTACCCATCCCCTCCCCCAACCATGTGCTCCTGGAGCAGCTTGCACACGGCTTGCGGGAACCAAGGTGGGCAAAGAGGACCCTGTCCTCCAAATATCAGGGGTCTGTGCTCTGATGGCTGCTTCTGATCAAGAGGTGCAGACGAAGAGCCACTGTTGTTGCACCGCCCCCGTTGTTGCAAGCCCCTTCCGCTCCAATGAAGTGACTTCCAGGGGGTTTAAAGGGCCAGTGCCCTTTTTCTCCCCCCACTTCATTTTCCTCTTTTTTCCCCTTTTGGGAGCCAGATATTAAAGAATAGGACCTTCAAAAACAACTGCATACACAAGAAAAATTAGTCAATGACTGTACTTGCCCAGGGAAAGGCTCAGAAAAGACGTGAGAAGATTTTAAGTTTACACCTCGGCACAGAGACAGCCTACAACAATGAAGAAAAAAAAACAATAATCAAAAACAATAACACAAAACAACAAGCCCTGCAGAAGGGGGGAACATCTGATTTCCAGAGATGCCACATTATTAGATTCAAATGTTCATATTTAACAAAAAAGTCACAAGGCAGACAAAGAAACAGGAAATATGGACCATTCAAAGGGAGAAAAATCAACAGAAACTGTCCCTGAAAAAGACCTGATGGCAGATCTGCTAGACAAAGACTTTAAAACAACTGTCTCAAAGATGCTCAAGAACTAAAGGAAGATTTGGAGAGAGTCAAGAAAACTATAAACAAAATAGAAATATGAGACAGAAAATGTAAAAAGAGACCAAAAAGAAATTCCAGAGATGGAAAGTACAATAACCGTAATTTAAAATTCACTAGAGGGATTCAAAGGCAGATTTGTGCAACAGAAGAAAGAATCAGTGAACTTGAAGAGAACAATACAATTATTGAGTCTGAGAAACAGGAAGAAGAAAGATTGAAGAAAGGTGAACAGAGCCTAAGGGACCTGGGGGACGCCATCAAGTGGACCAACATATGCACTGTAGGAATCCCAGAAGGAAGAGAGAGAATAAGGGGCAGGGAGAGTGTTTGAAGATATAATGACAGGAAACTTCACAAATTTGATGAAAGACATGAATATTAATATCCAAGAATCTCAATGAATTCCAAGAAAGATGAACCCAAAGAGATCAATACCAAGACATATTATAAGCAAACTTTTGAAAGCCAAAGATAAAGAGAGAATCTTGAAAGCAGCAAGAGAGAAGTGACTCGTCACATATGAGGGACCCTCAATAAGATTATCAGCAGATTTCTCATCAGAAACTTTGGAGGCCAGAAGACAGTGGGCCAATATTTCCATAGTGCTAAAAGGAAAAAACGATTGTCAACCAAGAATCCTATATCCAGTAAAACTGTCCTTCAAAAGTAGGGGAGAGGGGCCGGCCCAGTGGCGCAAGTGGTTAAGTGCACGTGCTCTGCTGTGGCGGCCCAGGGTTCACAGGTTCGGATCCTGGGCACGCACCAATGCACCGCTTGGCAAGCCATGCTGTGGTGGCATCCCATATAAAGTGGAGGAAGATGGGCATGGATGTTAGCCCAGTGCCAGTCTTCCTCAGCAAAAAAAAAAAAAAAGAGGAGGATTGGCAGATGTTAGCACAGGGCTGATCTTCCTCAAAAAAAAAGAAAAGTAGGGGAGAGGGGGGCCGGCTTGGTAGCGTAGTGGTTGGGTTCACACGCTCTGCTTTGGTGGCCCAGGGTTTGCAGGTTCAGATCCTAGACGTGGACCAGTGCACCACTCATCGAGCCATGCTGTGAAGGCATCCCATAGACAAAATAGAGGAAGATGGGCACAGATGTTAGTTCAGGGCCAATCTTCCTCAGCAAAAAGAGGAAGATTGGCAACAGATGTTAGCTCATGGCCAAAGCTTCCTCACACGTACCAAAAAAAAGTAGAGGAGAAATTAAGACATTCCCAGATAAACAAAAGCTGAGGGACTTTGTTACGCCAGACCTGCCCTCAAGAAATGCTCAAGAGAATCCTGCAGGGTGAAGTGAAAGGACACTAGACAGTACCTTGAAGTGCTATGGAGAAATAAAGATCTCAATAAAAGTAAATACATGATCAATTATAAAAGCTAGTATTATTGTAACAGCAGGGTCACCCATGGCGGACAGGTTCCAGCAGAGCTTCTAGACTAAGACAGACTAGGAAGGAACCGGCCACCCACTTCTGAAAAAATTGGCCATGAAAACCCAATGAATAGCAGCAAAGCACTGTCTGACGTGGTGCTAGAAGGTGAGAGGATGGTGCAAAAACACCAGGCAGGTCTGCTGTGCTGTCTACGGGGTCACTAGGAGTCAGAATCCACTCAACAGCACTAACAAAAACAAACTGTTGTAACAATGGGTTTGTAACTCCACATTTTGTTTTCTGCATAATTTAAGAGACTAATGGATTTAAAAGAATTATTAGCTCATGTTTTGGGGCACACGATGTATAAAGATGTAATTTTGTGACATTAACAACCAAAAGGGGGGGGGATGGAACATAAAGGAGCAGAGTTTGTATGTTATTGAAGTTAAGCTGCTATAAATTCAAATTACAGTGTTATAACTTTAGGATGTTAAATATAGTCCCCATGGTAACCACAAAGAAAAAAGCTACAGAATATACACAAAAGGAAATGAGAAAGGAATTGAAACATTTCACTACAAAAAATCAACTAAACTCAAAAGAATGATGTAATAGGGGACAAAAAAGCTATAAGGCATATAGAAAACAAATATCACAATGATGGAAGTGAGTCCCTCCTTATCAGTAATTACTTAAATGTAAACAGATTAAACTCTCTAATCAAAAACAGAGATTGGGGGAATGGATAAAAACACATGATCCAACCATGTACTGTCCATAAGAGACTCACTTTAAATCCAAAGACACATTAGATTGAAAGTGAAAGGATGAAAAAGATATTCCATGCAAATAGTAACCAAAAGAGAACAGGGGTGGCTATATTAATATCAGACAAAATAGACTTTAATTCAAAAAAGGACATTATATATTAATAAAAGGCTCAATACAGCAAGAACACATAACAACTATAAGTGTTTACACACCTAATGACAGACCATCAAACTATATGAAGCAAAAATTGACAGAATTGAAGGGAGAATTGGCTCTATAATAACAGATGGAGGCTTCAATACCCCACTCTCAATAACGGATACAACAACCAGACTGAAGAGAAGTAAGGAAACAGAGGACCCGACACAATAAACCAACCAGATGTAACAGACATATACAGAACACTCCACCCAACAACAGCATACACGTTCTTCTCAAGGGCACATGGGACATTTTCCCAGATAGACCGTATGTTAGGCCACATATTAAGTCTCAATAGATTTAAAAAGATAGATATCCTACAAAATATCTTCTCCAACCATAACAAGATGAAGTTAGAAATCAACAATAGAAGGCAAACTGGAACTTTTCACAAATTTGTGAAAATTAAAGAACCAATGATCAAGGAAATCAAAAGGGAAATTAGAAATTACTTAGAGATAAATGAAAACAAAAACACAACATACCAAAACTTATGGGATGCAGCCAAAGCAGTGCTAAGGGGGAAATGTATAGCTATAAACACTTACATTAAAAAACAATACAGATCTCCTATCACCAACCTACCTTTACAACTTAAGGAGCTAGAAAAAGAAGAAAAAATTAAACCTAAAACTAGCAGAAGAAGGGAAATAATAAATATTAGATCAGAGATAAATGGAATAGAGAATAGAAAAACAATAGAGAAAATCAGTGAAACCAAAAGTTGATTCTTTGAAAAGATCAACAAAATTGACAAGCCTTTAGCTAGATGGACTAGGTAAAAAAGAGAGAAGACTCAAATTACTAAAATCAGAAATGAAAGTGGAGGCATTACTACCAATTCTACAGAAATAAAAAGGATTCTAAGAAAATACTAGGAACATTGGACACCAATAAATTGGATAACCTAGATGAAATGGACAAATTCCTAGAAACACAAAACCTACAAGACTAACTCATGGAGACATAGAAAATCTGAATAGACCTATAACTAGTAAGGAGATTGAATCAGTAATCAAATATCTCCCGACAAAGAAAAGACCTGGACCTGATGGCTTCACTAGTAAATTCTACCAATTTTTTCTTTCTTTCTCATTTTTTTTTTGGTGAAGAAGATTGGTCCTGAGCTAACATCTGTTGCCAATCTTACTCTTTTTGCTGAAGAAGGTTGGCTCTGGCTAACATTTGTGCCCATCTTCTTCTATTTTGTATGTGGGATGCCTCCACAGCATGGCTTGATGAAGAGTGTGTCAGTCCATGACCGGGATTCGAACCTGCGAACCCCAGGCCACCAAAGAAAAGCACGTGAACTTAACCACTACACTACCAGGCTGGCCCGTCTACCAAATTTTTAAGGAAGAATTAACACCAATCCTTCTCAAACTTTCCCAAAAAATTGAAGAGAAGGGAACATCTCCTAACTCATTCTATGAAGCCAACACGACCTGATACCAAAGCCAGATAAAGACACTACAGGAAAACTGCTGACCAATAGTCCTTATGAACATCGATGCAAAAATCCCCAGCAAAATAGAAGCGAATAGAATTCAGCAGCATATTAAAAGGATTATACCGGGAGGGGGCATGGGGTGATTTCAGGATGTGGGTAATACTCTAGTTCTTGATTCAGGCATTGGAGACACAGCATGTCCACTTTGTGGAAGTTCAACTGTGCATTTATGATTTTGCGCATTTCCGTTACGTATTCACTAAAAAAAAAGTTTACTTATATTTTTAAACAAAGAATGAGGCAAAATAAAGACATGTTCAGACAGAGACAGAAGATCCTTAGGAAGGAAATTCTAAAGGATGTAGTTCAGGCTGAGATAAAAAGATCCCGGCTGGAAGATCTGAGAATGAAGGAGGAGCGGAGCTGGGGAAAATCTGGTGGTAGATGTAAAGACGCCATGGCTACATTAGACAACAGCAAAAAGATAGAAGTAAGATATTTGACAACATGTAAATCAGGAAAGGATAAATGGAGTTCAAGTGTTCTAGATAAAACACCCAAAGGACCTGTATTTGTGGTAGGAGGGTGAAGGTATTATTAAATTTATTTTGTCACGTTTTTACACGTTCATTCAGGTGTGATTGACGTACATAAACAATGTGATCAATTTTGACATATGTATATACCTATGTTGCCATCACCGCCATCAAGGTAATGAACATACCCATCACCCCCAATAGTTGCCTCGTCCCTGTTGCAGTCCCTCCGTCCTACCTCTCACTGGCACCCCCCCCCCAAAATAACCACTGATCTGTTTTCTGTTACTATAAATTAATTTGCGTCTTCTACAATTTTATGTAAGTGGAACCATACAATATATTCTATTTTTTGTCTGTCTTCTTTGAATTAGTACAATTATTTTGAGATTTATCTATGTTGTTGGGTGCATCAATAGTGCACTCCTTTTTAGTGGTGAGTAATGTTCCATTGTGTGGAAAAAGTACAATTTGTTTGAGCATTCACTTGTTGATGGACATTTGGGTAATTTCCAGTATTTGGCTATTACAAATAAAGCTGCTCTGATATTCACATACAAGTCTTTTATGGACATGTGCTTTCATTTGGGTTTTTTTTTATGTCTCTACTTAACATTTTTAGTCTTTCTTCCAGCTTCCTGAATGTTTGGAATACAGTTATAATAACTTTTAATGCCCTTGTCTACTGATTCTATCATCTATGTCATTTCTGGTTCAGTTCTTTCTTTTGTTTTTTTTTTTTTGTTTGTTTTGTTTTTTTAGGAAGATTGGCCCTGAGCTAACACCTGTTGCCAATCTTCCTTGTTTTTTTTCTTTTTTCTCCCCAAAGCCCCCAGTACATAGTTGTATATCCTAGTTGTAGTTCCTTCTAGTTCTTCTATGTGGGACGCTGCCTCAGCATGGCTTGATGAGTGGTGAGTGGGTCCGCGCCCAGGATCCAAACTGGTGAACCCCAGGCCACCAAAGTGGAACGCATGAACTTAACCACTGCACCACCAGGCTGGCCCCTCTGGTTCAGTTCTGATTGATTTTTTTCCCCTCTCATTATGAATTGTATTTTCCTACTTCTTTGTGTTTATGGTAATTTTTATTGGATGCCAGATATTATAAATTTTACAATGTTGGGTCATGGAGATTTTTTATTCCTTTATATACTTTTGAGCTTTGTTCTGGAATGTAAAGTTACTTGGAAATAATTTGATCCTTTTGGGTCTTCCTTTCAAGTTTTGTTAGGTGGGCTCAGAACAATCTTTAATCTGGGCCAATTTGGCCCTACCACTGAGGCAAAGCTTTCTGAAGATTCTACTCAATGCCTTATGGTTGGTGGGAACACAACCTATTTCTGGCCCAGTGTGAACTCTGAGGACTGTTCAACTTTGTTTGCCCCAGTGGTTCTTTCCCTAGCCTTGAGTAGTTTCTGCATGGTCATGTGGTGATCAGTACTCAGCTGGAAACTTGAGGGGAACACACTGCAGAACCCCAGAGCTTTTGTTTTCTCTCCCTATGCAGCTCTCTCCTCTCTGGTACTCTGCCCTAAAAATTTGTCATCTTGGGTTCCCCAAATTCTGAACTCTGTCTCTTGAAGTCAGGGACACTGCCCAGCTTTGTTTAGGTTCCTCCTCCCTGTCTTGCAGTCTGGAAAATTTCTCCAGGAGTAGGCCGAGCTGATCGTAGAACTCACCTGGTTGTTTCCCTTTTTTCAAGGATCATTGTTCTACACTGCCTGTTGTCTATTGCCTCAAAAACATTGTTTCATATTTTGTCCATTTTTTAGTGTTTAAAGTGGTAGGTCATATGGATAAGTGGAAGTTGTTATTATTCATTTTAGACTATGATAAGCTAAGCAGATCCATTGTGATTTCTAGTGAAACTACTAAAAAATAGAAACAGAATGAATAATTTTTAAACTAATGTGCATGGTAAAATGAAGGATAAAGAATAATCAATCCAAAAGAAGACACAGAAGGAAAGAACAAACATATCAATGATTTTTATTCAATGATAATGGATAAACATTCCAGTTAACGAAGATTGTCACTCTCAATAAAAAAGCAAAACCAATACAACTATACACTTGTGAAATTAGTAAAAGAAACCTCAACTAAATTGGAGTTGGGAAGGCCTGTAGGGGGAGCTCTCATGCCCTATCATACATGGTCAATTACTCCAAACAGGAAGAGACTAGCTTGCACCTCAGACAGGAAGGTGTTTTGTACTTTACTACCCAACAGGAGGAAGGAAGATTTCTCTCCCCACCTGGCAACAGTCCAGCCAATGAGAGACTGTAGCAACTCAACCAATGGGAAGCCTCTACACTTTGGATTCCCAGTTTCCTCCAATGGACTCTTTGTTTATTGCTTCCCCTTTTCCTCTATAAAAGCAGGGCCCTTCCTTTGTTTCTCTGGACTTGCCTGCGTTCTACCATAGCCTGCATATCCCAAGTTGCAAGCCTTTTGGTTGTTGTCAAATAAGGTCATTTTGCAGGTAAAACAGCTGGCCAATTTACTTTTTAGGTTGACATGCTGTTTATATGAGACACAACTACTTCATAAGGATACAGAAAGGTCGATAGTAAAAGAATGGATAAAAAGTATACTATGTGAATACTCATAAAAACAAGAGTGGTATCACTATGTTAATATTAGATAAAATAGGGCCGGCCCCGTGGCTTGGTGGTTAAGTGAGCACGCTCCACTGCTGGCGACCCGGGTTCGGATCCCGGGCTCGCACCGATGCGCTGCTTCTCCGGCCATGCTGAGGCTGCGTCCCACATACAGCAACTAGAAGGATGTGCAGCTATGACACACAACTATCTACTGGGGCTTTGGGGGGAAAAAATAAATAAATAAAATCTTAAAAAAAAAAAATAAAAATAATATTAGATAAAATAGATTTTAAGCAAGAGCAATAGAGAAATAGATGAATCCGCTATTATGGTTGGCGACTTCAACACCCCTCTATTGGAAGTGGACGGATCCAGCAGGCAGAAAATCAGTAAAGACATAGTTGAATTCAACAGCACCATCAATCAACTGGATAAAATGGGCATCTCTAGACTGCTTCATCCAACAATAGCAGAATATATATTCTTCTCAAACTCACATGGAACAGTCACCAAGATAGACCACATTCTGGGCTATAACACATTCCTTGACACATTTATAATTTTATTTATTTATTTATTTTTTCCCCAAAGCCCCAGTAGATAGTTGTATGTCATAGCTGCACATCCTTCTAGTTGCTGTATGTGGGACGCGGCCTCAGCATGGCCGGAGAAGCGGTGCATCGGTGCGCACCCGGGATCCGAACCCGGGCCGCCAGCAGTGGAGTGCGCACGCTTAACAGCTATGCCACGGGGCCGGCCCCTTGACACATTTAAAAGTATAGAAATCATACAATGTCTGTTCTTGAAACAGCACATAAAACATTGACCAGCTTAACCTAGTTTTGCTTCCTTAAAACACGTCATTGATTAATTAAACCTTGCTCTATAACAGAGACAGCACTGTGCATGTGCCAGGCAGGAACATATAGCCCCAGGATGACCCCAGAACCAAGAATCTTCAGAAATGTTGCCACCTGAGACCTTTATGAAATGAGAAGTCCTTCAGTAAGGAAAATCTGGCTTCTAGCAGCTTGATTACCATATATGGACTGATTCGAGATTAGCCAATCAGCTTCTGCCCCTAACTCCTAAATTTTGCCCAGAACCCTGGCTTGGGGAGACAGATTTGAGAGCCTTGCCTCCTGTGTCATTGCCAGTCAACCTCACAATAAAGCTCTTTCTTTTCTCAAAAGCTGGTGCCATAGAATTGGCTTCTATGTGTGTCAGGTAGTGAGCCCTTGCTTGGTAATACTCTCAGACCACGATGGAATTAAACTAGAAATCAGTAACAGAAAGATAGCTGCAGGGGCCAGACTGGTGGTGTAGTGGTTAAGTTCGTGCATTCCACTTTGGTGGCCCAGGGTTCAGAGGTTCGGATCCCAGGTGCAGACCTACACACTGCTCATCAAGCCATGCTGTGGCAGTGTCCCACATACCAAATAAAGGAAGATGGGCACAGATGTTAGCTCAGCGACAATCTTTTGTGTGTGTGTGTGTGTGTGAGGAAGATTAGCCCCGAGCTAACATCTGTTGACAATCTTCCTCTTGTTGCTGAGGAAGATTGGCCCTGGGCTAACATCAGTGCCCATCTTCCTCTACTTTATATGGGATGCCACCACAGCATGGCTTGACAAGCAGTGCGTCGGTGCACGCCTGGGATCTGAACCTGTGAACCCCAGGTTCCTGAAGCAGAGTGCATGGTCTTAACTGCTATACCACGAGGCTGGCCCCTCAGCAACAATCTTCCTTAAGCAAAAAGAGGAAGATTGACAACAAATGTTAGCTCAGGGCCAATCTTCCTCACCACAAAAGGAAGGAAAGAAGGAAGGAAGGACGGAAGGAAGAAAGGGAGGAAGGGAGGGAGGAAGATAGCTGGAAAATCCTCAAATACTTGAAGATTAAACAACACACTTCTACATAATGAATCAAAGAAGAAATCTCAAGAGAAATTTTTAAATATTTTGAACTAAACAAAAATGAAACACAACTTATCAAAATTTGTGGGATACAGTGAAAGCCATGCTTAGAGGGAAATTGATAGCATTTAATCATATATTAGAAAAGAAGAAACATCTGTACTCAATAATCTAAGTTTCTACCTTAGGAAATTAGAGAAAGAAGAGCAAATTAAATCCAAAGTAAGCAGAAGAAAAGAAATAATAAAAATTAGAGCAGAAATTAATGAAATTGAAAGGAGGAAATCAGCAGAGAAAAATCAATGAAACCATAAGCTGGTTCTTTGAAAATATCAATCAAATTGATGTCTCTAGTCAGGTTAACTAAGAAAAAAAAGAGAGGACAATACATACAAATATAGAATCATTATGTTGTACACCTGAAACTAATATAATGTATGTCAATTATACCTCAATAATAATAATAAAAAGATTAAAAGAATGGAGAGAACACAAATTACCAATATCAGAAATAAAAGGTGAGACATCATTACAGATCCCATGGACATTAAAAAGGGTAATGAAGGAATATTATGAACAACTCCATGCCCACAAATTTTTTTCTAGAAATTGACAAAGGATTCCAAAATGTGTATGGAAATGCAAAGGACCTAAAATAGCCAAAATAACTTTGCAAAAGAACAAAGTTGGAGGGCTAACACTATCTGATTTCAAGACTTATTATAAAGCTACAATAATCAAGACAGCGTGGTATTAGTATAAAGGTAGATGAATAAAACAGGATAGAGGGCTGGCCCTGTGGCGTAGCAGTTAAGTGCGCGTGCTCCACTGCTGGTGGCCCAGGTTCGGATCCCAGGCGTGCACCAACGCACTGCTTGTCAGGCCGTGCTGTGGAGGCGTCCCACATAAAGTGGAGGAAGATGGGCACGGATGTTAGCTCAGGGCCAGTCTTCCTCAGCAAAAAGAGGATTGGCATGGGTGTTAGCTCAGGGCTGATCTTCCTCACACACACACACACATAGAAAAGAGTCCAGAGATAAACTCCAAACATACATGGACAACAGATTTTTAACAAAGGTTCAAAAGCAGCTCATTTGAGAAAGGATAATCTTTTCCACAAATGGTATTGGGACAATTGGATATCCATATTTAAAAACAAACACTTTGACTTTCTAATTTTGCAATCTAATGGATGTAATGAGGCATCTTGTTATTTTAGTTTGGATTTTTCAGGTTATTGATAAGTTGAAGCATCTCTTTGCATGCTTCTCAGATATTTGGGTTTCCCTTCTATAAACTGCCCATTCTTATCTTTTGCCCATTTGTCTATTGGATCTCTGTCTTTTTCTCACTGATTTACAGGCATTCCTTTTTTCACTCTAAATATTAACCCACTGTTTACTTTTCAATATTGCAAATACCTCCTCCTACTGGTCTGCCTTCTCTCTTTGTTAAGCCAGTGGTTTAGCAGAATTTTTCCTGATGACCCAGAATTAGTTTCAAGGACGTAAAGCTGAAGACTCAAATACACCAAGTGCCACACATTCTACAGAAAGCTGCAAACAGTCAGGGTCAGAGCTATTTGGGTTGTTTCAAGTTTTTTGCTATTATGAATAAAGCTGCTATGAACATTTGCATACGTTTGCATACAGTGAACAAAGATTTTTATTCCAGCCGACCAAGGTTACAATTCAATCATTATTTGACAAATGGAGCTGCATCCAAATCTGCTCTTTTCCCGATAAATGTATTGTCATTAAATTTGATATGTAATCAACTGTAAAACTATTTCTCACCCTCAAACAAACTAGAATTATTAAACTGGAACTTCTCTTAGCTTCAGCACCACTTATTTCAGAACTTCACACATTAGTCAGTGACATGAAGCACTTCTTTGCTGAATCAGATTAGTTTTTGAATACTGGAGGAAATATTGCCTCCTTTTGTGTGTGCTATTCACAATGTAATGACTACAGACAACACACTTTTAAGTTTAATCTTCATTGTTAGCATTTTCTCTATTACTTTCGTAAGTCTAGACAATCAACAAAACAATCAAGCCCTGATTTGCAGCATTTGCTGGTATTCACGGTGTAAATACTCCCATCGTTGCTGCATTCAAGCTGCCAAGGGGACATCCACGAAGGTGGCGTCAGGGGAGAGTACAGGGGTGCAACGTTATGCAGCATTTCTGCCATGCGAGTACAATAGACCTGAATAACATCCAGACCACGAGTAATGGTGAAAGGAAGTAAAATACCTTGTAAAGGTATAGCAAAATGAATACAATAAAATGAAGTTTAATTTTTAGTAGAGGCTGTGTTGAATGACAAGCTTGTGAAATTCCTGAAAATTTAACAATTGTCTCTTGCAAGCCTGTGTAAGCTGGCTCCAGCACACAACTTGTGGGAGGGAGGGTAACTGGTGCAGTCCCTCCCAGATAACCTTCTGGCAGCCCTCTGTAACATTACCTGGGTGCCCTTCAGCCAATACCCATACTCTGGGGCAAGTACCTCCCAGACCCTCACACACAGTCCTGGAGGGACTTGTATGTGGGCCCTCATTGTAGAATGTCTGTAGGGCCAACAACTGGAAGCAATGTGAGGGTTTAATCCTAGGGGAACAGAAAGCTCAATCTCATCTCTGTCCATTGAAGACACAAACATACACTTTGTCTGTCAAGGACACACACATCAGACATATTCCGATCACCAGAGTAGGGAGTGAGGGGCCTAAGGAGAGAAGTGAGCTTTGGGATTGGTGATGGAAGGAAGAAAAATAGACTCGAATAAAATACAAGCAGAGTTGAGCCTCATCTCAACCAATGAGGAAGGCATGCCCTGATCTGAAGGGTCTGGACTGCTAACCTCTCCACCTCCCAGGTGCAGAAAGAACAGTGAAGCAGTGGGTGCCCCCCTCCCCTCTGCCAGTGGTCTCCATGAAGTGGGAGGATGGAGCCTGTGGGAGTGGTGGGCAGAGCCGGGAGGTGTGAAGGGGAGATCTGGGCACAGGCACCCCTTCCAGAGGTGAAGAGGTCCAGGTCCTGCAGGTCCTGAGCCCCTGAGGTGCAACCTGTGCTAGTGGTCCTTCCTCCTGCTCGCTGCCTGCAGTCTCTCTCAACCTCAGCTACAGTATCCTCTCCTCAGAGAGGTGGCCCTGGCCATGCGATGGGAAAACAAGTCCTCACTCCTCTCAGTTTGTGACCATACTCCGGAGCGCCTCCGAGTTTGCTGTCGTCGTCCACCAAAGGCCCAGTCCCGACTCTCAGCTCTGCAGAGACCGCTGGAGGCAGGTGAGGAAGCTGGCCTGGTGGGAAGGAGGGGGTTGGCCAGGGCAGGAGAGAGCCCCCTCGAGATAGAGGGGCACTCAGTTTTTGGCTGAAGCCCCAATTCTGTGGCTTCCTTGATAATGCCCAAGGCTGGCTGGAGCCTGGGGGTGGTAAGAACCGCCCCAAGGCAGGGCTGACTTCCTTTGGAAGGAGGCCTGACCCCTGATCCCCTCTTTGGGCACCTGGAAAGGGCAGGCCCAAACCTGGCAGGTGCGAATGTCAGGAACAGGCTCTAGGAAGGCCGCCTGCAGCTGACCCTGAGGACGTGGAGCTGCTGCAAGCATAGCCACTCAGTCCTGTCTCGGGACAGCTGCCCAGCAAACGGCAAACGCAGCAGGACTGGCCAGGCTTGAGAAGTTTGCCCAAGTCCCTTTCGGTGTAATGTGCATCACAGAACTGCCCTCCCATCACTCCCTGTCCCCTGCCCAGCTCTTTCTCCACACCCCCCTCACCATTGTAGGCTGCCCACTCCCTCCGGATCGCGGAACCCACAAAGGCAAAGGTTTGGGTCTGACTTGCTCGCTATTGTACCCCGGCACCTGGAACGGTGCAGGCACGTAGCAGGTGCTCAGCGCACCTGGACTGTTGAAGGAATGAACGCAAGCTGGACCCTGCCTGGCTCTCTTCGACAAAGATGTTCCTACAAGTCTTCTTGACCCGCAAGGCCGGCCGAGGACGCTCCCCCGTGAAGCGCGGGCGGGGAGGCCGGGGCCGTCTGCCTGCGCTGGTCTCGCTCTGGGACCCACGAGGGGAAGCAGGCGCGAGCCCGCCTCCTGGCCACCGAGAGGAGGGGTGCGCGGGACACCGGCGCGGGCGGGCCACGCATCAGCCTCGAGGCCCGAAGGGGACAGCGCACCGGGACGTCGGCCAACCAGGCAAGCACCCTCTAGCTCGCCCGGCGACTTCGAGCGCGAACGCCCGGGGGCCGCCGCCCAGCCTTCCGGGAGACCGAGCCCCGAGCGGCCGCCAGCCGCGCCGCACGCCACAAGGCCGCGACGCCCCTCTCCTGACGTCACCTTCCGCGGCCGCAGTGAGCCGGCCGCAGGCGCCGCCATGTTGCGTTACGGCAGCCGGCGGGCCTTTCTCGGCATCGCCACGAAGCGTCTCGCCGAGGCCCCGCCCCTCCGATGCCGTCAGCGCGGCCCGCCCCAGCGGGCGCCGCCATGTCGGGGGTCCTCGCCGCGGGTGCGTAGGTGTCTTCATAAGATGCCGGCTCGGCGGCGTCTGGTTCTCCCCCCGCAAGATGGCGTCCATGCGGGAGAGCGATACGGGCCTGTGGCTGCACAACAAGCTGGGGGCCACGGACGAGTTGTGGGCGCCGCCCAGCATCGCGTCCCTGCTCACGGCCGCGGTCATCGACAACATCCGCCTCTGCTTCCACGGCCTCTCGTCGGCCGTGAAGCTCAAGCTGCTGCTCGGGACGCTGCACCTCCCGCGCCGCACGGTGGACGAGGTGAGGCGGGCGGCGGGGGCGCGGGGCCGGCCTCCCAGGGACCCGAGACCCAGGCCCTCGCACCCCCTCTCCTCCCCTCCTCCGCCCCCCGGACCGTCACTGCCCCGACCCTCCCCCCGCCCCCTCCTGACCCTCCGCCTTCCCCGGCCCTCACACCCCGGGCCTCTTCCCCTCCGCCGGGCCTCACCCCTCCGGACGCTCAGCACCCCCTGTCCCCGACCCCCCCTCCCCGGGGCTCCCCCGGGCCCCGAATCTTCGCGGCGGGGGTGGGTCCGGAGGCCCGATTCCTGTGAGGAGAAGGCGGGGCCGCCGGCCCGCAGCGGGAGGTTGTGGGGGGCGCGCGGGGGGACGCGAACCCCCAGCTGCTGTCGGGCGCCTGTTAGCCGCCGGCGGTGGCCGGTTCCCGCGCTGCGACCAGCCGGGGGTCGGGCGAGATGCCCGGACAGACGCGGATTGTCGGAGGAAAGCGGTGCTTAGCGCCTCGAATTCCGGAGCCGGGAGTTTTGGACCGAATGTAGGAAATACAGTCCTGGTTTAAGGGGGTCCGTGACAACGGCCTGAGGGCAGTGCTGGCCGGAGTCGCCTGCTGCTTAAGGCCAGACTTGGTTTTGTAGGCGTAGTATAACTTTTCGGTTACTGTCGACTTTAATTTTATTTTTCTTTTACAACATATCCACCTATCTAGATCAGTCCGTATGTGGGGGTTCTTTCAACACACGAATGTTTTTGCATCATTCTAATTGGTGGATATGTGAGATTTGTTTTCTGTTTTTGTCCTTAAGGGTATCTTGTATCACTTTTCGTGAAAAATAAACTAAGTAGTGTTTCAGAATATTGAGGCAGCATAGTTGTTTAAACATTCCCAATTACGTACTGTTGCAATTATTATTACATTATAGTTTATGATTGTTTTTTATTGTGAGATATAACGCAGACGAAAGTGCGCGTTTGTTCAGTGGAACGAATAATATAGGAAAGGGACTGTGTAATTAGGCGCCTGTGACTCTCGCGCGGGTGAAGTAGAACAGAAGCCGACCCCACCTCTGCCTGATCGCAACCCTCGCCGTCTCTCCTCCCCCACCTAGGGAGGTGATCATTTATTTGCCCTTCTTTGTAATTTCACCAATTATATATGCATTTGTCAACAATAGGGTTTGGTTTTGCCTGATTTGAGGTTAATATTATGGTATTTTGTGTGCGTGGTGTGGGTGTGTCTTTTTTTGGTTGACACCTTGACGGATTCATCCAAGTTGCCGCTGCCTGTGGTTTAATTTTCTTGCTGAGTAGCGTTCCGATCTCTGAGCAGGCAGCATTTTATCCGCTCTATCGTAGGGAGACAGTTGGGTTGTGGTCAGCCTTTTGCTGTTGTGAATAATGCTGTTACCAACATTATTGTGTTTGTTTTGGGTGCCTTTAAGCACACATTTCTCCAGGGTATAATATCTAGGAGTTGAATTGGGGAGGGGGTCATGGCATTTTGCCAAATTGTGTTTCGAAGTGGTAGTGTCAACTCCCCACCGATGCTGGCCAGCCCGGAGGGCGTGTGAACTTGGTGTTCAGTGGCTTTAATTTGTATTTGCCTTAATACTGATATGGTTGAGCATCGTGTGTGTTGATTCACTGTTTGATTTTCTTCTTTGTGAATTGTCCCTTCAAATCTTTTGGCTTTTTTCCTGATTTTTTTTCATTGCTTTACAGGAATTTTTTCTTTTTTAAATAAATGTTGGATAGCTGTCGTTTTTCAGTTATATATGTAACAAATATCTTCCAGTTGTGGCTTGACTTCTCTTTCTTCATGGAATCTTTGAATGCACAGAAGTTCTCAGCTGCAACTAGATAGGTGTATTTGTCTTCCCTTTGTGGTTGGGGCCGATTTTGTGTTGTTTAGGATATGCCTCCCTGCCTGAGGGGGTGGGGGACTCCCCGTTGTCTTGTCAGAGCTGTGCAGTTTTGCCTTTCATATTTGAGTCTTCAGCCTACCTCGAATTGATCATTGTGTGAAGCTGGAGTCCAGTTTTAGTATTTTCCACCTGAATGTCCATTTAGTCCGGCACTGTTGATCTGCACTGTCACTCCTGCTGTGGGTCTGTTGCTGGGCTCCACTCTATTCTTTTAGGCTATTTATATATCACTGTGCTAATAACCCGCTAGGTCCCATTACTGCCACTTTATACACACTGAGTGTTGACAGCTGACAGAGCAGACCTCCTGCTTCACTCTTCAGGAGGGTCTTCGGCTGTTCTCGGCCCTTCGCCCTTTGTATATGTTTCATCTTCACTTCTCAAGTTATACATATACACACGTACAGCTAGTTGGGATTTTGATTAAGACTCAGTTGAATTTATAGTTCATTCTGGGCTGAAATCATGTTAATATTGAATCTTATAAATTGTGAATATAGGCATATCTCTCTATTTAGATCTTCTTTAAGATTTGTTATACAGTTTTATGATTTTCTCCATAGAGGTCTTCCATCTTCTGTTAGATATATTCCTAGATATTTTATATTTTTTCATGTTTTAAATGATACCTGTTAAAATTTTATTTTATTTTTAGATGCTTGTGAATAGCATCTGTGCCAAAGTATTAATTGCAATAATTTTCCTGTAGACTCTTATTTTTCTGTGTACTTACTATTATTTTCTTTCTTCTTCCAATTACCTTTTATTTCTTTTTCTTGCCTTGTTGTACTCACTAAGACACTCTGGTACATTGTCTTGTTTCTGATGACACAGGGAGAACTTTGAATGTTTTGCCAATCTTATGTTTCCTGGGTTTTTTTGGTAGATATCTTTAATCTGGTTAACGCAATTCTCTTCTATTCTTAGAAGACTTAAAAAATTAATTGTGAATTTTTTAACAGCTCTATTGTGATATAATTCACATACCATAAAATTCACCCATTTAAAATGTACAATTCAGTGGTTTTTAGTATATTCACAGAGTTGTGCAACCATCATCCTAGTCAATTTTAGAACATTTTCATCAGGCCCAAAATAAACCCTGTACCCATTAGCAGTCTCCCACCCCACCAGCCCTAGGCAATCACTAATCTACTTTCGGTGTCTATGGATTTGCCTATTCTGGACATTTCATATAAATGGAATCATACAATATGCGGTCTTTTGTGACTGGCTTCTTTTACTTAGTCTAATATTTTCAAGGTTCATCCATGTTGTGGCTTGTATCAGTACTTTATTCTTTTTTATGACTGAATGATATTCCACTGTATTGATAGACCACATTTTATTAATAAATTATTCATCAATTGATGAACATTTGGGTTGCTTCCACTTTTGGCTATTATGAGTAACGCTGCTGTGAAAATTCATGACAGGTTTTTATGGACATATGTTTTCAATCCTCAAGTATATACCTGAGAGGAATTGCTTGGGTCATACAGTAACTCTGTGTTTAACATTTTGAGGAACTGCCAAACTGTTTTCCACAATGACTGCAGCATTTTTATGTTGTACACCAATGATATTTGAGTGTTTTGATTTCTCATATCCTTGCCAATCTTTGTTGTTATCTGTCCTTTTTATATAGCCATTCTAGTAGGTGTGAACATGAATGAATTTTGATTTTTATCAAATGCTTACATATGTAATGATATGTAATTCACCACATTAACAGACTAGCATTAATTGTAAACCAACCTGGCATTCCTGAGGTAAACCTAACTTGGTCACTTTGTGTTGTTGGATTATGTTGTCCTGATATTTTGTGTAGGAATTTTCTATCTATGTTCATGGGTGAGGCTAACCTCTAATTTTACTTTCCCAAACTGTCTGTCAGATTTTGGTATTGAAGTTACACTACTCTTATAAAAGGAGTTGTAGCTTATCCGCTATTTTCCTCTTCTTTGGAAAGGTTGTTTAATAATGGAACTGTTGAGCCGGCCCCGTGGCTTAGCGGTTAAGTGTGCGTGCTCCGCTGCTGGTGGCCCAGGTTCGGATCCCGGTCGCGCACCGACGCACTGCTTCTCTGGCCATGCTGAGGCCGCATCCCACATACAGCAACTAGAAGGATGTGCAGCTGTGACATACAACTATCTACTGGGGCTTTCGGGGGGAAAAAAAAAAAAAAAAAAAAAAAAAGAATGGAATTGTTTCTTCCAAAATGTTTGGTAGAACTTAGTAATAAAGCCAGCTGGGGGACCTGAATTTTCTTTGTGGGAAGGTTTGTTTTTTTTTTTTGGGAGGGGAAGAAGATTAGCCCTGAGCTAATATCTGTTGCCAGTCCTCCTCTTTTTGCTGAGGAAGATTGGCCCTGGGCTAACATCCATGCCCATCTTCCTGTACTTTACGTGGGACTCGGCCACAGCATGACTCAACGAGCAATGTGTAGGTCCCTGCCCAGGATCCAAACCTGTGAACCCCGGGCCGCCGAAGCGGAGCACACGCATTTAACCGCTCTGCCACCGGGCCGGCCCCTTCGTGGGAAGATTTTTGAGTACCGATTTTTGGTTTTATGTTCTTCTTAAATGAAGTTTTGATGTTATATTTTTCTAGGGATTTGGCCATTTCTACTAAAACTTCAAATTTATTGTCATAAAGTAGTTAATAATATTCTTTTTAATATCAGAAGTATATGCAGTAATAGTCCCTTTTTCATTTTTTTTTTTCTTGATTCATCTTACCAGATGTTTGTCAATTTTATAAGACTTGTCAAAGTACCGACCTTTGGCTTTGTTGATATTCTCTTATGTGTTTGTTTTCTGTTTCACTAATTTTTGCACTTTCGTTATTTTCTTCCTTCTACTTTCTTTGTGTTTATTTTTTTGTTCTTTTTCTAATCTCTTAGGATGGATGCTGACCTCATTTTCCAGCCTTTTTTCTTTCTAAAATATATACATAAAGCCATAAATGTTCCTCTAATCACAGCTTTAGCTACATCCTACAAGTTTTGATAGTGTTTTCATTACCCAGTCACAAAATCTTGTAGTTTTTATGATGCTTTCTTCACTAACCCCTGTATAATTTGGAAATGTTTCTTAATTTGCATATATTGGAGGGGGAGAGGTTTTAGTTGTTTTTTTGTTCATTTGTTTTGTTTTGTGAGGAAGATCAGCCCTGAGCTAACATCCAATGCCAATCTTCCTGGTTTTTTTTTTTTTTTTTGCTGAGGAAGATTGGCCATGAGCTAACATCCGTGCCCATCTTCCTCTACTTTATATGGGACACTGCCACAGCATGGCTTGATGAGCGGTGCATCGGTGTGCGACTGGGATCCAAACCTGTGAGGCCCGGGCTGCTGAAATGGAGCGTATGCACTTAACCGCTGCACCACTGGGCCAGCCCCTTTAGTTATGTTTTTATTAGTGATTTCTAGCTGTATTGAATGCTTGTCAGAGACTATAGTCTATATTATTTCAGTTTAAAATTTAAGATTTACTTAATGACAAAATTTATGGCCAGTTTTAATAAACATTGCAAGTGAGCTTGAGAAGCGTGTTTATTCTCTAGTTTTGAGATCTGTTGCCCAGTATATATTCATTAGGTCAAATTTGTTTAATCATGGTCTACTATATTCTTTTTGATTTTTTAAAAAATTATTTTATCAATTAGTGAGGGGGGTATGTTGATCTATATTATGATTATGGATTCGTCTATTCCTCTTTATAGTTTTATCAACTTTTGCTTTATAGATTTTGAGGCTATGTTATTAGGTGCATGTAAGTTTAGAAGTGTTACAGTTGCCTTGTGAACTGACCTATGGATCTTTATATAGAGGTCTCTCTATTTGGTTTTGTCTTTAAAGTCTATTTTTGTTCAGCATTAATATAGGCATACCAGCTTTCTTCCATTGTGTGTGTGTGTGTGTGTGTGTGTGTATAGTTTGTTCTTGGGTTTTGTCCGTATTACAAGAAATTATAGTAAAGAACTCCCTTAACTAGATTGCAAAAGGACTAGGCCATTCTGGGTAATTAACTTTTCTGAAAAACACTTTTATTTATATTCTTGGTATTAAAAAAACTTTCTAAAACATCCTAAGTCACTTAGCTTAGTTATCTTTCTTTAGTTATTTAAGAGTCCTAATGGGGGACGGCCCAGTGGCATAGTGATTATGTTCGTGTGCTCAGCTTCGGCAGCCTGGGGTTTGCAGGTTCGGATCCTGGGCCCAGACTGATGCACCACTTGTCAAGCCATGCTGTGGTGGCGTCCCATATAAAGTAGAGGAAGATTGGCAACGGATGTTAGCTCAGGGCTGATCTTCCTCACACACACAAAAAAGAAAAATAAATAAAAAATACATTTAAAAAAAAGAGAGGCCAGCCTGGTGGCACAGCGGTTAAGTGTGCGTGCCCCGCTTTGGCGGCCCTGGATTCGCAGGTTCAGATCCTGGGCGTGCACCGATGCACTCGTCAAGCTGTGCTGTGGCGGTGTCCCATGTAAATTAGAGGAAGATGGGCATGGATGTCAGCCCAGGGTCAGTCTTCCTCAGCAAAAAAGAATAGGATTGGTGTTGGATGTTAGCTCAGGGCTGGTCTTCCTTACACACACACACAAAAAGTCTGATTCCTTATAGATATCATTCTGAAGGTTAAGCTTTTCTACATAGAACCATAGATACAGGGGGACTAGGTGACTGGGCTGTATGTGTTCCACACTGTATTAGACAGGGTTCTCCAGAGAAACAGAACCAATAGGATATGTGTGTGTGTGTATACCCTGTATATACCTATGTATGCCATATACAGAGAGAGTGAGAAAGAGATATTGCTTTATATTAAAAGGAATTGGCTCATGTGATTATGCAATCTGAGAGGTCCTAGGATTTGCAGCCAACAAACTTGAGATCCAGGAGAGCTGATGTGTAGTTCTAGTCCAAAAGCCAGCAGACTAGAGACTCAAGAAGAGCAGATATTTCAGTCCAAATCTGAACACTGGAAAAAAACGAATGTCCCAGCGCAAGTATTCAAGCTGGAGTGTTACTCAGCGTTTTTGTTGTGTTTAGGTCTTCAGTTGATAGGATGAGGCCCACCCATATTAGGGAGGACAATCTGCTTTACTCACTCTACCAATTCAAATCTCATCCAGAAACATCGTCACAGACACACCCACACTAATGTTTGACCAGATGTCTGGCACCCCCTGGCCCAGTCAGGTTGACACAAAATTAACCATCATGCACAACATCTGCTACAACTTGTATTTCTTAGTGAAATCTTGAAACAGTACACTTGTTTTGTGGTTTATTTATTCCTCGTAAAAGCTAAGTAAACAACAGCTCTTAGCTAATACTGGGGAGGAGGAAAAGAGATTTCAGTGATCCAGTATTTTAGTTTATTTAGTGAGGAATACAGAAGTGAGTTAAGGCCCCTGCTCTCTAAGAATTTATTATCTAGTTAAGGAAGTATGAATTATGTCTTGAAAATCCAGGCAGATGATTTCAGGATACAGTGTATATGAGGTGTTTTGCTAGCAACAAAGTGTCATAAAATGTGAATACTGACTTCATGATGTTTTAGCTATATTTGAAAGGGCTTTGAGGAAATGATAAATGCTGCTACTGGATAAAACCAGTGATCCCTCTGGTCCGAGACCTTGACACTGGCACCAAAGGAAGTTTTAGGGAGAGCAGAGGTGACTGAGATAACTGTTTAATGTATAAAATTATCCAATTCATGAGACTACCATGGGAAATCTTGGGAATTCCAGTAATCAATGACTGGGATAGCTATGTATTTATCAGCTGAAATAACAAACAGATAAGACCAGCTGTAAAGTGAACAAAAATCACAGACTCTTGGAAACTTTGCTGTTTGGAATCATATCAGTAAGAATGAAACATCCCACTTTTGCTTGGAGGATCTAAGACACTTTGACACAGAGAAGCAGCTTCAATGTCCAGCCCAGGTGCAGAGGTCAGATAAGAGGTGTCTGAACATGACTTCCACATCTCTTACCTTTGTTGTTTCCAGGGAAGCTGGACCCAGGTCCCTGTCACAGATTTGATGCCGACCTTTTACACACAGACTCAGCACTTCACTGAAGCTTTACCTGAACCCCACCGTTCCCCCCGAATTCCATACCTCTGTTGTTGTCTTTCTGTGCTGAGGCACCCGTGGTGCCTCCGGTGTATGACTGTCATCACAGTGAGTCAAGAACCTGATGTTGTCGGCCATAGGTTTGCCCCTGGTGGTCTTAGGCCGATTGGCCTAGGACAGTGGCTTCCTGTTGTAGTTCTGCGGTTCCTTATGACATGTTTTGGTGAAAAAAAATTTAATTTATCCTACAAAATTTGTTGGGCTTCCTTAAATTATGATTATCTTTCATCTGTTCTAGAGAACTCTCAGCAATTATCTCTTCAAATATTGACTTTGCCCCAGTTTTTCTTCCCTTTCTCTCTGAATGTCCAGTTAGGTGTGTGTGAGACTCCTCTGTTTTCTGTGTAGCCTCTTCATATTTTCTAATAATTTCTTCCCTATTATGTAACGATCTGGATAGCGTCTGACTTATCATTCCATCTCTTTCTTCTTCTCTTGTTAAACTTATTTACTGATTTCCTTTTCCTTTCTACAAGGTCTCTTCTGTTTTACTTATCTCCTTTATCTCCACATCCTACTCCCACTTTCCTAGGTAGCAACCATTTGTTCTGTCTTATACATGTCTTTTTGTATGTGTTCTTTAAAAATGTGTATTGCTTTTAGGAACTTTTTTTTCACTTTAGAAATAATTGACATAAACTGCCCGTATTTAAAGTGTACACAGTGTGACATGTACACACCTGTAAAACCACTACAATGAAGATAACGAACAGACCGCACCCTAATTCTTCTCCAGCCTCTTCGTGCTCTCTCCTCCCGTCCCCCTCCCCATGCTGAGGTAACCACTGATCTATTTTTTGTTACTATAGATTAGTTTGCATTTTCTAGAATATTGTATAAATGGAATCATATAGAGTGCTTTTTTGATCAGGCTTTTTTCACTCAGCATCATTATTTTGAGATTCACCCATGTGTTATGTGTATTAATAATTCATAACTTTTACTGCTGAGTAGTGTGTTCCTCTGTATGGACATGCTACATATAGGGATATATCCTTGTGTGGACTGTTGTTTCTCTAGAGGAAGCACCTAGGAGAGGGATGGCCAGGTCCTAATGGTAGGTGTGTGTTTAACTTTTAAAGAAACTGCCAGACTGCTCTCCAAGGTGGTTGAATCATTTCACTTTCCCACCAGGTGTGCGTGAGAGTTCTGCTTGTCCTTGTCAACATTTGGTACAGTCTTTTTAATTTCAAACATTCTAATATGGTTCAGTTTGCATTTCCATATGACTAATGATGTTGAGCATCTTTTCTTGTCTGTCTTGCCAGCGTAAATCTTCTTTGGTGAAGTGTTGATTCAGATCATTTGGGGCATATATATATATATGTGTGTGTGTGTGTTTTTTTTTTTTTTTTTTTGGTGAGGAAGATTAGCCCTGAGCTAATGTCTGTTGCCAATCCTCCTCTTTTTGCTGAGGAAGATTGGCCCTGAGCTAAGATCCGTGCCCATCCTCCTCTCCTTTATATGTGGGATGCCTGCCACAGCATGGCTTGTTAAGCAGTACATAGGTCTGTGCCCGGGATCTGAACCTGCAAAACCCGGGCCACTGAAGCAGAGCGTGCAGATTTAACCACTATGCCGCTGGGCCAGCCACTGGGGCATATATTTTTTAATTGATGTAAATTATATTGTCTTACATACCTCAATCAATTTTTTTTAACAAAACATTATTTTTAATATTCACCCATGTTGCAGTTCATCTAATCCAAAGGTTGGCAAACTGAGGCCTGTGACCTGTTTTTGTAAGATCTGTGAGCTAAGAATGTTTTAAACATTATTAAAGGGTTATTTAAAAAAAAAAAAAAGAAATGAGACAGTGACGTTATGTGGCCCACAAGGCCTAAAATAGTCACTCTCTGGCCCTTTACAGAAAAATGAGCCGACTCCTGAGCTGCTCAGCTGTGCCCCCCTGTTGCCGTCCTCGTGCACTTCCCTCTTGAGCACTGGGTGGCAGGCTGCCTCCAGCTCTGCCAGGACAAGTAATCCTGTGACACAGAGCTTCTTACCCATGTTACTCTGAAGACTTATCTGGAGTCTGTGCCCAGGGGTGGAATTGTGCCATCACAGAATGTATTTGCTTAAGTGGTGACGGGAGATGTCTGCACTCCCACCTGCAGTGCCTGAGGGCGCCTGCACCACCCCTCCCCCGCCCACCAAGAGCTGTGTCCACTTGGCTGTTTTGGCAGATCATATGGTTGGAAAGTGCTGCCTCCTGTTCATCTGGGTTTCTCTGCTTCATTTGGGGCATCTGTTCCTGTGTTTGTTGCCTTCTCAGATTTCCTCTTTGTACACTGCCTGTTAATAGCATCTGCCTATGTTTCTATTGGGGTTGCTGTTGTCTTGTTGATTTGCAGGGGCTTGTTGTACATCTTGGATGTTAAGCACTCCTGGTTTTGAACATTACAGGTTGTATCTGCCATTCTGTTACCTGCCTGTTAACTTTTCCATTTGCCCTTCACTGAGCAGAAATCTCTTAATTTAATACACAGTAGTAAATTTTTTGGCTTATAGCTTGTGCTTTTGAAGTTTTCTTTGCTAAGTCATTAGATGTGCATCTTTTGTTTCTCTTCACTTTCTAGTAGTTCTGTTCACGGATAGGTCTCTAATCCATCAGGAGTACGCCCTGTATGTGCTGTTAGATTGGGAGTCAGTTTTATTTTTCTCTGTGTTCTGAGCCCAGGGTCCCCAACCACGCATTTAGTAGATGCAAACCATCTCTCCTTTTCTCATGGATTTGTGGTGCCATGTGTGTGCGCATGTGTGATATTCCAGCAGTCCACTCCAGGTTGCCCTGTTGACAAGAACTGGAAGCCCCATACTTATTCACACATCTGTCTCCCCCCAGAGACACAGTAAAAGTATACCACAAGAACATGGCTGAAGGTAGGATACTTGATGATTTCGTTTCATCTAAAAGTGGTTGTCTTAGTCTGCTTGGGCTGCCATAAGAAATTACCATAAACTGGGTGGTTAAAACAACAGACATTTATTTTCTTACAATTCTGGATGATGGGAAGCCCAAGATCAAGGTCCCAGTCTGAGTCCCAATCTAACAGCTGGCTGATTCACTTCCTTGTGAGGGCCCTCTTCCTGACTTGCAGACGGCAGGCAGCCTTCTTGTTGTGTGCTCACAGGACAAGAGAGACACTAATTTTATAAGGACACTAATCCCATTCGTGAAGGTCCCACCATGAAGGTGACCTAATCGCCTCCAAATACCATCGCTTTGAGAATTAGGATTTCAGCATATAAATTTGAGGGGGGACACACCACCATACGGTCTATAATAATGGTTTTTTTGTTTTTTTGTGTGTGTGAGGAAGATTGGCCCTGGGCTAACATCCGTGCCCATCTTCCTCTACTTTATATGGGACGCCACCACAGCATGGCTTGACAAGCGGTGCGTTGGTGCACACCCGGGATCCGAACCTGCGAACCCAGGGCTGCCGAAGCAGAGCGCACGCGCTTAACCGCTACGCCACCTGGCCGGCCCCAACAATGGTCTTTTTTGTTTTTCACCTCCCTGCCTTTTTTTTTCCTTTAACATTTTTGTAAATATTGTCCAATTTGCCTCATGGTAGTTGTATTAGTTTGCTAGGGCTGTTGTAACAAACTACCACAAACTGGACGTCTTAGAACAACAGAATGTATCGTCTCACATCTCTGAGGGGCCAGAAGTCAAATTCGTGCCTCTCTCCTAAGTTCTGGTGGCTGCAGGTGTCCTTTGGCTTATAGGGGCATCAGTCCAGTTAGTTGCTCAGCCATTTTCCCTCTCTACATGTCTGTCTCTGTGTCCAAATTTCCCCTTTTTGTAAGAACACTAGTCACGTTGGATTAAGACCTACCCGAATGACCTCGTCTTAACTGATTCCTCTGTAAAGGCCCTATCTCCAAATAAGGTCATATTCTGAGATCCTGGGGGTTAGGACTCCAGCATATCTTTTTGGAGGGGCGCAATTCAACCTGTAACAGCAGGTTTTTGTGAACATAAGTGAATTCTCAGTTTATTTTGTGCTTACCTGTGAGCTTTTTTGAGACCGAGTCCTGTATCTTGCTCATTTAGAGATTCCCTATCCCACCTTGCCTGGCCCTTAGTGGAGACTCAGTGAGTGTCTGTGGAATGAGTGAGTTATTAGAGGTTCACGTTAATCACAAATCTGTCCCAGTCAGTGCATATGGGGTAGCCTCGTCTGTTTCCTGTCTCACAGGACCTCCTTTATCTAGTTGGTCTCCCATTGGTGGGCGTGGAGCTATTTCCTGTCTTTTGTTGCAGTGAATTCTCTCAGGACGCATGTCATTTTGCACAGGTGTGTGAGATAGCTAGAGGATTTATTCTTGGAAGTGCTAATTGCTCTGGCAGAAAGCACATACCTTATCAATTGTGATGAATGTTGCTAAAATAAACTTTGTAGAGGTTATGGCCATTTAATTTCTTGTCAGTGTGTGGTCACCTGCTCCTTGGGAAGGGTTCACCCCTTCCAGACACTGTTCCAGGTGCTGAATCCTCAGGATGACTGTGTAAGCTGATGCTGTTAACTTATTATAGAGGGGGAAATTGTGGCACAGGCATGGGTAGGAATGTACCCCCGCTTTCCCGGGGAGCAGTGGCAGATTCAGGGTTTGGCCCTGGGTAGTTGGACTCAGGAGCGTGTGCCGCAGAGCGCTTTGCCATCCCACCTGTCCTCCCAGACAAGCCAACAGTGGTCACACCGCTCCAGCCTGCTAGTCTCACAAGTGGGAGGTGTGTCTCATCCTAGTTTTAAAGATTTTATTTATTTTATTTTTTGCCCCCAAAGCCCCAGTAGATAGTTGTATGTCATAGCTGTACACCCTTCTAGTTGCTGTATGTGGGACTCGGCCTCAGGATGGACAGAGAAGTGGTGCCTCGATGCGCACCCGGGATCCGAACCCGGGCTGCCAGCATCGCAGCGCGCGCACTTAACCACCAAGCCACAGGGCCGGCCCTCATCCTAGTTTTAAATTTTGCATTTCTCTTACATCAAATGAGGCTGGGTATCCTTTGCATTTTTAAGAGTTTTTAATCATTTTTCTAATGATAAACTTTCTCTTATTGACCTGTAGGATCAACCTCTGTATATGTGTGTGTATATATATATTTTATATACATATATATTGGGTTTTTTTAATTGCCTGTGATAGGAGTCGCAAGTATTTTTTCCCCAGTTTGTCATTTCTCTTTTGATTTCATTTATGGGGTTTGGAGTTTTTTGTGTTTTTCCATGTGAAAAAATACTTGTGTAGTCAAATTCAAATTCTTGTCTTTTATGGCTCCTTGGTTTAGAATCATACTTACAGAAGTTTGCTTCACTTAGCAATCATAAAAAAGAAGGACTTGTATGGTTTCTTCTGGTGCTTTTACAGTCTTATTTTTCAAATTGAAATCTGATCCATTTGAAGTTTATTTGGGAATGAAGGGAGAGGTAGGGAACATAGTCATATGGCATTTATAATACATCTTAATATCTGGTAAGATTAATCTCCCTCTTTTTAAATTTTCTTATTTTTGTTGATGTTTTCATAGGAAGTTTAGAGTCAGACTGCCGTGTTCTGTGGAGAAAATCTTTCTGGAATTTGAGTGGGGTCACCCCAAACTAAAAGACTAACTGAGGGATAAGGTCCATCTTTAAGTGTTGAGAGCACCATACTTGTCATCTGTTCGAGCCCTTTTAGGGCTCCTCGTCATTGTAACATGTTCTTAGAGATTTCACGACATCTTAGGTGTGTTTCTAGGTATGGTCTTTTCTATTGCTTTTGTCACCTCCTATTGTCTTACTGTGTCTTGAACTAATTTCTCTCCTTTATGTCCTTATTTTAGAGAGTTTTAAAAATTTATGGTACTATCATTGGTCACAGTGTCATTTGCTCTGTAGAAGCATTTCTCTGGTGAATATTGGTTTTTGTGGTCCTTTCTTCTTTTTGTTTGACTCTTTGGCTGCTCTTCTGCTAGTTTCTTTAGGATTCTAACTCCTCTTGACTGAAGCAGATGCTTCCTGGCCCAGCTGTTTATAGGAACTTCGTGTCAGGGAGGGCCAGAGCCTTGTTGCATCTGACAGGGACTGTCCCTTGGACACAGGCCTTTCCTTGTCCTCCACCTGCCCAGGTTGGCTCAGCAAGGCTATCCCATGCAGTCTCTGCCCCTGCCAGCCCACTGTCAAGGTTCCTCCTCTAGAGAGCTCAGCTGTGGTTCTTGGCACGTGCACTTCTGACATCTGGGGGACATGCTGCCCAGCGAGGGCTAGGGACACTCCTGCCTCTAGGCACGGACAGAGTCTATTTGTTCTAGGCAATCCCAGGTGTGATGCCAGCTTTGGAGACTTCTGCAGGCTTTGGCTGAACTTGCCTCGGGTGCCCTCTCAGGTACTCCCCCACCTGTTTGTTTGTTTTGTTTTGTTTTGTTTTTGGTGAGGAAGATTCATTCTGAGCTAATAGCATCTATTGCCTATCTTCCTCTTTTTTTGCTGAGGAAGATTAGCTCCAAGATAACATCTGTGCCAGTCTTCTTCTATTTTGTATGTTGGTTGCCGCCACAGCATGGCTTGACAAGTGGTGTAGGTCTGCGCCCAGAATCCGAATCCATGAACCCTGGGCTGCCAAAGTGGAGCACGCAAACTTAACCACTATGCCACAGGACTGGCTCCCTCCCCTGCCTGTTTTTTTCCCTCATACGATTTTCCAAATTGAGATATTCACATAGAATTCATTCTTTTAAAGTGTACAGTTCAGTGATTTTGGTACATTTTCAGTGTTATGCAACCATCACCACTATCTAATATCAGAACATTTTCATCATCCCAAAAGGAACCCTGTACCCATTAGCAGACACTCTCCATTCCCCCCTCCCTCAGCTCCAGGAAACTACCATTCCATTTTCTGTATCTGTGGATTTATCTGTTCTGGATATTTCGTATAAACGGAATCATACACTATGTGGTCTTTTGTGACTGGCTTCTTTCACTTACCGTAATGTTTTCAGGGTTCGTCTATGTTGTAGCATGCGCCAATACTTCTTTTTATTGCCAAATTATGTTCCGTTGTATAGATAAACCACATTTTCTTCATCCATTCGTCAGGTGATGGACTTGGGGTTGTTTTCACTTTTTGGCTATTATGAATAAAGCCATTCATGTACAAGGTTTTCGGTGGATGTATGTTCTCAGTTCTTTTGGGTCTGTACCTAGGAGAGGAGTTGCTGGGTCATATGGTAACTCTGTGTTTATGTTTTTGGGGAACCGACAGACTGCCCCAGTGGCTGCCCCACTTTACACCCTGCCCAGCATTGTTGGAGGGCTCCAGTGTCTCTTCCCCTTTGCCAGCGTTTGTCATCGCCCATCCTGTTGATTCTGGTCTTCACAGGCATGTGAGGTGGTGCCCGTCCGTTGGCCCACGTTATGTCTGAGGCCTCTCCTCTCCTCTCCTGTGTTGTCATCTGGGAGATGGACATTCCGAGACACAGTCTGTTTCCTGTTCTTGATGCTTTCCGGGTGATTGCTGATGGTGGGACCTGCCATCTTTATGGACCTATCTAAAACAGGTTTAGATATGAGGATTTTTTTTTTTTTTTTTGTGAGGAGATCAGCCCTGTGCTAACATCCGCCAATCCTCCTCTCTTTTTGCTGAGGAAGACGGCCCTGGGCTAACATCTGTGCCCATATTCCTCCACCCCACATGGGACGCCGCCACAGCATGGATTGCCAAGCGGTGCGTCGGTGCGCGCCCGGGATCCGAACCAGTGAACCCCGGGCCACCGCAGCGGAGCGCGCGCACTCAACCGCTTGCGCCACCGGGCCGGCCCCATGAGGAATTTTTTTTTATATAATTTTTAGATATGAGGAATATTTTTTTTTTACATACATACACGAGGGACATGTGTTTACCCTTAACTCATTGTAAGTGACAGGTACAATTGTTAAATTTTTCATTTCATGCCTTTTTGTTTTTAATGTAGAACAGAACTTATAGCTCAGCTGAATAAAAGGGGGAGAGTGGTAATTATAATAAGGGGGCCATTATTCTATAACAACAACAAAAAGTCCCTCGCCACAAATGTTAAATAAATGTTTACCATTTTTGCCATACATCAAAAGAACATAATTCTGTGTATTTCAAGAGACGGTCTTTTAGAATCAGGTCAGCTGGCACTGGATCCCGTGCATGGCCAACGCGAGGCACAGAGTGTCAGTAAAGGACACCAGAGCCTTGAAGCTTTAACCTTGGTGGCACATGCACCTCTTCTTGGGTGGGCAGGAAATGCATTGGGCTCCAGCGTGGTGAGTTGGGGGCGGCTATGGTGCCGGTGGGGATGGCAGGTACTGCCCCCGTGAGGCCAAGAGGGAGGGACCGCATGTCTGAGGTCGCAAAGGGGTTCCATTTGGGCAGGGACACTGGACTCCTACCGCCTGGCCATTCCTGAAAGACTGTGTGATGGGGGGTGGGTCAGCGGGCAGCACCCAGGTTAGGTGTGACCTCTTGAGGCAGATTGCCCTGTTTCCTGAGGCCGGTGGGGAGCTGGTAATGAGATTTAAGCCAAAACATGAATGGGATCCAGTTTGTATTTTTGTGTATGTGTGTGTGTGTGTGAGGAAGATCAGCCCTGAGCTAATATCCGTCGCCAGTCCTCCTTTTTTTTTTTTTTCCTGAGGAAGACTGGCCCTGGGCTAATATCTGTGCCCATCTTCCTCTACTTTGTATGAGACACCGCCACAGCATGGCTTGACAAGCGGTGCGTTGGTGTGTGCCCGGGATCCAAACCCAGGCCACCACAGTGGAGCACGTGCACTTAACCACCGTGCCACCCAGCCCGGCCCCCAGTTTGTATTTTTGAAAGCTCTGTTCCACTGCAGTGAGGAGAATGGATGCGATGAAGGTGAGAGTGGAGGCCGGGTGAGAGATGGCGGTACTCTAGGTTTGGAGGTGACAGGTGGGTGGTTGAGGGTCTTCGTGGGACAGAACACGGGCAGGGGAAGGGGAGTTGTAAGGAGGACTGTGTTCGGGTTTCAGCTCGGGCGTCTGTCAGTCTGGACACAACAGTAGCAAACAGGCTTAAACAAGGAGTGACCACCGCCTCATACCCCCGCATCCCTCGTGGGTGGGTGCCCGCCCTCTCTGCTTCACACTGTTCTCACCGGTCAGAGGAAACATGGCAAAGAGGAGTGGGGCAGACCCGTGCTGGCTTTCAGCGCTTTGGCAAGGAGGGGACATTGCTGGCCACAGTGATCCCTAGGAGGCAGGGCTCTGGGCTGGGCAGAATAGCACTGAGCAGAGAATTCAGCTTCCCAGGCATTGAGGGGGCGCAGGCGGGGGCCTCACATCACCGTGGTCCTCTGGGGGGCTGGCCTCCTGCAGGTTCTTCTCTTTATTGTGTCATCCGGAGAGACTAACGTGAGCCCCTCGCCTAGCCATGGGGAGTGCAGGGCCTTGCCCCAGCGCCTCCTCCAGGAGGCGTCTCCTTCCATCTCAAATCCCGGCAACTGCTGACTCCAGCCCCGCTGGCCATCCTCTGTGCTGTGGGGAGGCCTAGGCGAATGCACGGCTGGCGGGTCACAGAACAGGATGGGTGCTCCACCCCATTTTCTCTGCCTGCACAGGCACACGCCCTTTCCCAAGCAGCCGAAGGTGACTGACACGCCAACCCTTTGCTCTGCTGAGCATGTCAAGGTCACTCACCTGCCTTGGTGTTCCCCTGTCACTACCCAAGATGCTTCCATCAGCAGGTTTCCTAAACCGGGGGCGTTGGTGGCCCAGCTTACGCCCTTAGCAACATGCACTCAAAGAAGGCAGGGACTGGAATATGCCAGCTTGTCTTGGATGGCCTTCCCATTTGCTGTTGTCTCAGCACACCAGGACACTGGGTGCTGCCAGGAGCCGTCTAGGAGGCTGTGGGGAGCTGTGCCCACCCCTGCAGAGGGCAAGCGACAGGCCAAGGTGGGGGCACTAGATGCGAGTGGGCATTGCAACCACTGCAGCCTGACGGAGGCTGTGGCAGCCTAGGGAAGCGGGATGGTCCTGGGGTGGGGGGCGCAGAGGAAGGGAGCCTACAGGTTCCCATGAGGGTGCGGCCAGGCATGGGGGCAGTTGCTGTAGAGGTTGGACACTGCTTTGGGCTCCTCTCTGTGTTTAATAACAGAGGTGCACGGACACTCACTTCTGCTCGGCTCCAGCCCTACATTCACACGCGAGGTGGCAGTGCTGCTCGAGGAGCAGGTGATGGGTTCCCAACAGGGGCAGCATGGGCTTGAGGGCAGTGATATGGCTGCCCAGCAGGCTGTTGGCATCCCGCTCAGGACCATCATCTCTCCTTTCTTGGCAGATGAAGGGTGCCCTGACAGAGATCATCCAGCTGGCCACTCTGGACTCGGACCCCTGGGTTCTCATGGTAGCTGACATTCTGAAGTCCTTTCCCGATACCGGTTCTCTTAATCTGGATCTTGAAGAGCAAAATCCCAACGTTCAAGATATTTTAGGAGAACTTAGAGAAAAAGGTACGTTGTGTACGTGTTTGGTTTATGCTGGGAGAAGGGAAACAGGTCTTCCTTAAATCATCTTTTCTAAAATGAATTTGAACTTGTTATATTGTGTACTGTGTAGTGTCCTGTGGTTCCTAAAATGTTAACTGTATACACCCTTCATGTGCTACCTTCATATTTTGCCAGGCTTTAAAAAACAAGCTTGTAACAGCCCGTAGGCCCCTCCTCACTGCACTTGCTTTATCTGCATTACGTATTGTTTTCACGCCCACACACTGTCCCTGCTCAGCTCCGTGAGGGTATAGGCTCTGCCTATTCAGGTTGTATCTCCAGAGCCTAGAACATTCCCTGGCAGAGTAGATGCTCAGAAATGTGTGTTGAGGGGCCGGTCTGGTGGCGCAGCGGTTAAGTGCGCATGCTCCGCTTTGGTGGCCCAGGGTTCGCAGGTTCGGATCCTGGGCGCGCACCGACGCCACTTGTCAAGCCGTGCTGTGGCGGCGTTCCATATAAAGTAGAGGAAGATGGGCAGGGATGTTAGCCCAGGGCCAGTCTTCCTCAGCAAAAAAGAGGAGGATTGGCAACGGATGTTAGCTCAGGGCTGATCTTCTTCACACACACAAAAAAGAAATGTGTGTTGAAACTTTCAGCAGTTCAGTTGTTTAAACATGGATTGACAGTCATTTGCAAATGGTCTGAAAGAACATGGTGAGAGGAGAAGGTCTGTTCCTCTCCTAGTTTGGAGGGTTGGAACTGGCAGCCCCTTAAAGATGGAACCTGTGCCCCTGTGCTCCTGCAGGCCTGGTGGCCTGGCTATCCCCCATGTTGCTCCCGACACCTTTTCTCACCTACGAGGTGACCACTCGCTCTCACTCTGTAGGTTTTCACTTGATTTGTAACTGCACACGCACAACATAGATACTTTCAGAGTGTCAGGAAGCAAACCCAAGATGTCTGTGTCCTGGTGGTTAGCTTGACAAGGATCCAGACAAGGCCCACGCCCACCTGGGTGACGTCTCTCAGGCAATAGGAAGGGCCTGCTCTGTCTTCCGCTCCAAATGGGCTTCTTGGCCCCTGGGGGGCCTGATCCTCTGGGGTGGGGGGGGAGCAGGGGTGTGGCTCACCTGTGCTTTCCCTCTAGGTTAGCTAATCAACTGATTCGAGGCAGCAGGAGCTGCTTCTCCCAGGGTTTTCTACTGAGCTCTAACTGCTGGTGTAGGATTCCAAAAAGGAAATCCAACTCCAGTCTCGGGAAGGCGCGGACCCACAGACACAGGAGACCGAGCTTGATGCAAATGCACGAGGTTTTAATTAAGCGGAGCTCCGGGTCGACACGTATCTCTCGCAGGAGACAGAGGGGTCGACCCCGAACCTTAAGGGGCAAGCTCTTTTATAGGATTCGGAAGCATAAAGCGGGAAAAGGTTGGCGCGGTCTTACATGATTGGCTAATTTAAAACATTTAAACAGTTACATTTTATGGCGCGAATTGCTATGGCGCGAAGCAATTATCAGGTTACACACACGCGTCCCCATCTGGACCCCCTCCACCCCGACCCTCCCAAACTTATCACTCTGGAGCACTCTCTTGTTCTCAATTTTCCCCGAACAGTTTAGGGCGAGTCTTCTATGAATAGAGTCAGTCAGGATCGATAAACGTTCCCCCTTATACCAGGAATCCTTAGGGTGTGGAGGTGCCTGTCTCTAAGGTATTAACTTTTAAATTTTTAATATAATTTACTTCCTTCACTGGGTGAACAGACAGACCTAGGAAGCATGCCTGGGTGCTTCGTCTGAGGGCCAGGATTCAGCAGGGTGCAGGAGGGACCACTGACCGGGGCCAGGGGGACTGGAGGAGAGAAGCCATGATGGCCACAGAGTTTCCTTTCCTTCTGCCTAAGGCGTGTTTCGGCAAAACTTTCTGATGCTCTAGGAATGCAGAAAACATCTTCCGAAAATAGCTGTATTGATGTACATCTCTGGTGCCTAATGCTTACAACTAACAAGCCAAGACACTCCTGACCCTCGACTCGCACACCCTCAAGCCCAGCAGTTCCTGGTGGGGCCCAGGCCGTTCTGCCTCTGAAAAGCTCCCTAGGGAGTCCACTGACTCCCTCCTGGTGGATGGGCTGCTAGTCCTTGACCTTCAGCCCACGTGGATGGCTTTGATTGCTGGGTGATGGCAGAGCTGAAACACTGGGGAGTTAGTCTCATGGATACTTGTTTTCTGTTTTGAAAACAAAGCAGAAGCTCCACGACTATAAACAGGAAACTGCATTTTCGGTTGTCTTTTCCTATTAGCTGTGAAACTCGTGGCCTGTGTAAGGGAAACGCACCTCCTAACGTGTTGTGTTGGTTCTTGAACGGGCAGTGAATGAGTGCGAAGCATCAGCCATGTTGCCGCTGGAGTGCCAGTACTTGAATAAAAACGCTCTGACAACCCTCGCCGGACCGCTCACTCCCCCAGTGAAACATTTTCAGTTAAAACGGAAACCGAAGAGTGCCACGCTGAGGGCAGAGCTCCTGCAGAAATGTAAGTGCCCACCATCTTCATGCGGGTCTGGAGGGTGGGTGTGCCTGGCTGAGGGGGCTGGCCTCGGGCCTCATTGGGACCCTCTGCAGTGGGGGCCACGCCCAGCCTTGGAGGTTCAGCAGATTTGGGAAAACTGACTGCAGAGCAAATCATGCTTTTGTCTTATTTCTATAGTTTTTATTTTTAGATTTCTTTTAGCTTTTATGGTACCTAAAAACTGTCTTTTCAGGACAGAGTTCTACATAGTGGTTTTTTTTTTTTTAAGAAATTTATTTATTCCTATGTTAAATGGTGCAGTCTAAAAATCTGCTTTAGAAACTTCAGAATTTTCAGGTTAAAGTGTCTGTAACAATCTTTGTTACAAAATGAAGTCTGTACTGAGAGTCTCACAGGTGCTGAGACAGGCAGCCTCAAAAAGGCTTCTGAAAGGCTGGATCCTTCCTCCTGTAACTTTACCTTATTCTTTCATTGCAAATGATCTCAATTTGACATTAAAATGTGTGGTAGATATTTGCTGGGAAAAAGGCAAGGAAATTGATTTCTTCAACCAAATAGCAAAACACAGATTTCAATAAGCTGTTTTGTTTTGAATGGTTTTGGAATTGATATTAATAACATGCAGTAGTCCCCCCTTATCTGCTGGGGATATGTTCTAAGACCCCCAGTAGATGCCTGAAACCATGGATAGTACCAAACGCTGTATGTACTATGTTAAAGGAAGCACTTTACAGCTTCTCTTCGGCATATCTGAACTGCCAGCATCACTACTATTGAGCTTTGGGCCATTATTAAGTAAAATACAAGTCACTGGAACATAAGCACTGTGATACCATGACAGTCGACCTGATAAGGGAGATGGCTACTAAGTGATTAATGGGCAGATAGCATATATAGTGTGGATACACTGGACAAAGTGATGATTCACACCACGCCACTCAGATCTGGAATTTCCCATTTAATGTTTTTAGACCACAGTTGATCTCGGGTAAAACTGCAGAAAGCAAAACTATGGATAAGGGGGGATTACTACATAAATGCCTTGTTTTCAAAAAATATGAATAAAACACAGTAGCCATTTATGACTCATGGTTCAGAATGGGCAGCGTCCTGGGGCCAGCGCTGCTCTGTGGCTTCACGGAGCTGGCCAGACACGGCCCAGGCCTCAAGCCCATTGGGCAGCCTTTCACGGTCTTTGCTCAACTCTTCAGTCCCTCTGTGTGGTCAGCAGTTGCACCTGCCCTCCTGAGGCAGAACCTGGCGCTGTGCGCAGGAGCCCTGTCCCTCCCTGAATCGGGTCAGGAAAATCTCTTCCTTTCTTCCTCATATTTATGCATCTGTGATGGGAAGTGCTGGCTATACCTGATGACCACAAGTGAGGACACACCACCTCGGCTGCCCGGGAGGCCCCATGGCCCGACTCCAGACCTGGCACAGGGTCCCCACAAGGCTTCCCTCCTAAGCCCTTCTCAGACCCCTCTGGAGCCCTTCTGCTGCCTTTTGTGCCAGGCTTGCCCATCATCTCCTGGGGAGCCCCACAGCTCTACTTACCTGAAAGTAGTTTTCTACACAGCAAGTGTAGCTGCAACGTTTCAGCTCATGTAGGCCTTCTCAGTGAACCAGTGAATGCTTATTTAGAAACGCAGACCTCTGTGTCTGTGCGTGAATACTTAAGAGTCATACTTCTTTGTAAATCAGATTGATTGAGGCATAATCCACATGCAGTGACAGGTGCATTGTCATTCTAACGAGTACTGACACATGCAGCCTTCTCCTTACAGCCACCGAGACCGCCCAGCAGCTGAAGAGGAGCGCGGGGGTGCCCTTCCACGCCAAGGGCCGGGGGCTGCTCCGGAAGATGGACACCACAAGTAAGGCTGCACTCGCCCTGCCCAGGTGGCCCGTGCATGCTGCTGTGCGTTCAAGCTTGAGGGCCTCTGGACTCCTGATGTGTCTGGGCTTGCTTATGGGTCAGAGCTGTCTGTCACTTGTCAAACATGAGGGTAGTACCCTAATATAAGGGTACTATTTTTCCTCGTTAGCAAAGTCATTTAAATGTTGAGATCTGATCAGACAGAAGGTCCTAAAGGTGCCTTCCAGGTCTGTTGGGGAGCATTTGTGATGTGAGGAGAGAGCTTAAGGTTAATTTCAGAAGCTTTTCCACTTACAGAAAGACCTGGAAAGATATGCATGAACATGCTAAGATGAGGAAGACCAGAATTTGAGGCAAACATGAGTTTTTGCTTCTCTCTTGCCTGTAGCACCTGTAGGTGGGTGTGGGCAACTGTGTTCCCGTCCTCCTGCCTGAGGTCCTGCTCGGCCCCTGCTGGCCCCAGGGGCTGTTGCTGTCCTCTGAGCTTCTCCACCGTGGGCAGCAAAAGTGATGCCTCCTGGAATGTGGCTCCTCAGGAGCTTCAAAACTGACTTAGTGGGGAGTGAAATGCCTAAGACAGCCAGTCGGCCCAAAGCCATGTTCTTTTTTCTTTTTTTTTGAAATAATTTTATTTATTTATTTTTTTCCCCGAAGCCTCAGTAGATAGTTGTCTGTCATAGTTGCACATCCTTCTAGTTGCTCTATGTGGGACGCGGCCTCAGCATGGCCGGAGAAGCGGTGCATCGGTGCGCGCCCGGGATCCAAACCCAGGCAGCCAGCAGCGGAGCGCGCGCACTTAACCGCTAAGCCACGGGGCCGGCCCTAAAGCCATGTTCTTAGGCCTGCGCCTTTAGCCTTCCCTCAGGGTGGGGAACAGAAAGCCCCGCACGCACATAAGCAGAACAGATATTTATGACGAGAAAATGGGTTGTCCTGGAGCTTGCCTCCTGAAGGCACTAGACAAACAACCCAAAGGGCCAGAGGGTAGGACAGCCATTCTCCCGAGTTCCTGGTCCTTCCTTGCCCCTGCACTGCTCCCTCCCCAGGGAAGGGCCCTGGGCTGGCCAAACAGCAGGAAGGCTGGTCACATGAAAACAAAGCAGATGTGCACGCCCATTGGAGGCGAAAGGGAAGCCTATGGGGCCCAGCCCTCTTGGTTCACTTGCCGTCTGTCACATGCACACCCACAGTCCTGAAGCTTTCGTGTAGGACCTGCCCTCTTGGTATTGGCTGACTTGTCACTGTTGGGGGGATGGTCCTCTGGCCCCGTCACCTCAGGGCAGGCTTTTGTCCCCGGTGCCTTGGAAGCACATCCTGTTGATGTGGGCCCCTCTCTGTCATGTCCTTGCCTGCCCCCACATGCTCATCCTCCTGAGAAAGCTTCCTTCACCTTCCTTTCCACGCCCCAGTCAGGTGTCCTGAGGATAGGGGTGGCAGTCAGTATGTCCTTAACCCAGTGTCCAGAGGATATAGTTTAGTGGGTGCTTTTCTGCTCTGGTCCTGTCGGCTGTGCTGAGAAGGGGCCATGTGTGCACTGGGCCTGGGTCATTGTATGAGATCTGATAGTGAGTGACCCTTGTGTCTGCAAGCTGAACACTGAGACAGGTCCCGGTGGCAGTAATGGGGAGGCACCAGCTGGCTAGGGAATGAGTCAGGCCCCCTAATGTCAGGTGACTTCCCGTTGACAGACGCAGGACCAGGCTTGGGGAGAGAGGGAGGGTGATTGTGGCTGCAGAGTGTGTGGGCGTCTAGCCTGTAACAAATTCATTTACCAAGAGGCGCAAGAAAAAAGCGGAGGTTGAGAGAGCTGTCTGTGCTGATAAAAGACTCAGTGTGTTAGGGCGGGCAGTTGCAGGTGTGGCGTCTTTGTTTCAGTTCAGTGTTTTTGGCAAAAATGTCATAGGTTAGCTGTGATATCACTGCTTCCCAGGGGCCTCACTCTTCTGGGCAGGCCAACTCGATGGTGAGTGCTTGGACGCAGGGAAAGGGCAGGCCCTCGCTCCCTAAGGACAGGAGTTGCAGGCATCCTGGGGACGTCACCTCCACCTGCCCTCATAGAGATGCGGTGAATCTGTGGGAATCAGGCTCAGCCTGCTGAGGGGTGCCAGTGGGTGAGGCGAGCAGGCTAGCATCTCCTTCCTCCAGAACACCTGGGCGGAACAGCCTGTGCTTGTAATAGAAAAGCATAGAACATACCAGTGGCAGGAGACAAGCCACTCCCTGCCGTCCTGCCCTGGGGCAGCCCCATCCCCGGCCATCCCTGCTGGTCATCGCCACTGGACCACTGACAGGCACCATCTTCTCTGCAGCCCCCCTCAAAGGCATCCCAAAGCAGGCGCCCTTCAGAAGTCCCACCACCCCCAGTGTCTTCAGCCCTGCCGGGAATCGGACCCCTATCCCGCCTTCGAGGACGCCTCTGCGGAAGGAGAGGGGAGTGAAGGTGGGCACGTCCCCTCTGGTGTCGGGGCCCCCACAAGATTGGCCTTGGCGCTGCTTACATTGTACTTAAAGGTGGGCTTCTGTCTGTTTTGGCAGCTGCTTGACATTTCTGAGCTGGATATGGTCGGCGCAGGTCGAGAAGCAAAGAGAAGAAGGAAGACATTGGGTGCGTATCAGGGGCTTCCTGTCAGGGTCTGGGGAGGGAGAGCGGCTGCGCTGCTGGGGGCCTTGGTGAGGGCTGCCAGGCCACGGGGAAAGGGCCAGGCTTCCTGACCCTTCCTCTTCCTTTTCTCGTGGAGGCCTGCGTTTCTTGTCTTACTGTTGCCTTTTATGTCTCAACAAGATCATCTCTAACTGAAAAGAGGTGACCACAAATGGCAGCACATTTCCTAAGGACTCATTTTCTTCTTTGCCTGGAGACCCGTGTTTGAAGTGCACACTTGTGTAGTATTTCAGAACTGTCTTGCTGAGCCTGCGTGGGTGACACATGCACCTTCTGAACCAGGTCTGCTAGGCCCGCCCTTCAGGTGGGCCACTGCCAGGGGCACTGATGAGGACTCTGCTTTGTCAACAGATACGGAGGTGGTGGAAAAGCCAGCCAAGGAAGAGACAGTCGTTGAGAACGCCACCCCAGACTACGCAGCCGGCCTGGTGTCCACACAGGTAGGGCTTTAGTGAGTCTGCGGCGCTTCCCACGACTGCCAGTCTCTCCCTGCAGCCTCACGTGGCCCAAGTGTGTGCTCCTTCTTGTTCCGATTGTTAGCCACTAAAACGTGTTCTATCAGAGAGTATATATGTGTATACACATATGTACGTACATATGTGTGCAGGTATGTGTGCACGTATGTGTGTATGTGTGTATATGGACATGTATATGAGAGGCAGCGCCAGCCAGAGGCCCTGACATGGGCACGGCACCTGGGTTTGCAACATGCACGTGCCACATGTGCCGGCTGGAGGGGCTCCTTGGCAAGCCTCTCCACTGCGCCTCGGTTTCCCCTCTGTCCAGCGAAGGTGGTGATGCTAGCCTTGCAGGTGCAAGGGTGAGGGAGGGCGAGCGCTGGTGGGCTGAAGTTGCCAGATGTGGCGCCTCAACACAGTTCGCTTTACTGCTCAGAAGACCTCTGCCCGCGGGGAAAGGTCCTGCCTGCCGCGGGGGAGGTTAGGCAGCCATACGCAGCTCGCCTCTCGTCTCCTCTACGCAGACTGTGCAGGCGCAGCTTGTGGCGATATGTCTGCAGGCAGGGCCTGGAGCAGGCCTTGTCACCGTCAGTCGTTTCTGAGTAATGGCTTACTTCCTTCTTAGTGCACAGCTGTGTCTTCTCATTTTCTGATAGTGAGCATGTCTTCCCTTTATCATATGCTCTTGTGGTAAGAAAAAACATTGTTGAACTTTCTTCTTTCCTCAAAGATGGCTGGTTTGGGAGGCTCCTTGACCAAACAGGAGCAGCCCAGCCCCCTTCTCCTCTGCTGAGGCAGCTCCAGGTGGGGGGGGTGGGGGCGGGAGCAGGGAAGGGCCTGATGTTTGGGGTTCAGTACTGCCGAGCATGGGGGCTTGTGGTTCGGAGAAGTCCCCTTCCCCAGCCCTGGGGAAAGCAGTGTCCTACTTCAGGGTTGAGGGGGACCTCCTGTGGAGGTGGAGGTTTATGTCTGCATGCGGGTGAGCTGCCGAGGCCCGCGGAGGAGCCAGCACAGCCCAGCGTCTGGGGGAAACACAGTCTGGTCTCACACAGAGACCCCGGCCTCTTCTGGAAGGGACCATACACTGTCTTGCAGAAACTCGGGTCTTTGAACAATGAGCCTGTGCTGCCCTCCACGAGCTACCTGCCTGCCACGCCCAGCGTGGTCCCAGCCTCATCCTACATCCCCAGCTCCGAGACCCCACCAGGTGAGCAGGCAGCAGGGCCTCTGAGCCCTCAGCTCACCCAGGGGGCACTCTGTGTCAGGTTCAGCCTCCCTGAGGCCCCTCACCAGCACCCACCAGGGAGGGAGCAGCATCTTCCCAGGACTTGCTCACGCGGTGCTTCCTCGGGTGTCAGGACATCTGTCCTGTGTCCTTCTACAGACCTGCTGGTGCTGCCTGGGGGTGGGAGACCCTCCTGGCTAGCACAAGTTTCAAGAAATAAACCCCAGGTTTTCACCTGTTTTGCCTTTCCCGGGGGGAAGCAAACAGCTGCCCCTTGTAGAGCCCAACAGGAGCGAGTCCCAGTGTGGGAGCAGGAGGAGGTTGCCAAGGTTACAGAACCTGAGGGGCCAGGGTACCCTCATACCTAGAATATAAGAAAGAAGGTATCTGAAGAAAAGGCAGTTAGTGGTTTCTGTTCTGAGGCTTTTGCTCCATTGGGCTCGGCTTTGCCTGCCAGGTGCTTGGCCCTGGGGAGGAAGGCAGCCAGAGAGGGCCTTGAGGTCAGGCAGCCATGCTGGGCTTTGGAGGCTGCCTTCCTGTTTTCTCACCAGTGGCCAGGGTGGGGGAACCTGGCCTCCCAGGCCAGGAGCTGACCAGAGTTCGGACATCTTATCTGCCCATCTAGCAAGGCTTGAGACCTCTGGCTGGAGGGTGGGGCTCCTGGAGGCTTGTGCCCATCACCCAGCTGGATGGCTCCTGCTCCAGCTGCGGGCCAGAGGGCCTCCCTTCAGAAAGCACAGAGCCAGTCTCAGGGCAAGCAGGGTCACGGAAGTCAGGCAGTGTGTGGGTTCCAGGGCAGGACGGGGTCAGTAGTCAGGGCCTGAGAAGTGGAGCAGAGCCTGTCCTTTTCTCTAGGAGGGATGGGGTGTGGGGGTGGGGGTCCCTGGCCCTGCTGGCACCCTCACCAGGCTTCACTCTACTTGCAGCCCCATCTTCCCGAGAAGCCAGCCTGCAGGCCAGCCGCCCGCCCGAGGAGTCCAGTGCCCCAAGCCCCGCGCTGCCGACACAGTTCAAACAGAGGGCACCCATGTACAACAGCGGCCTGAGCCCGGCCACACCTGCGCCCACTCCGACAGCACCCTCCTCACCGCTGACACCTACCACACCCCCGGCCGTCACCCCCACTGCCCAGACACCGCCGGTGGCCATGGTGGCCCCGCAAACCCAGCCCTCCACCCAGCAGCAGCCCAAGAAGAACCTGTCCCTCACGGTAGGTGTGCTTTGGTGGGACCGTGGGCCACCAGCCAGGTGTTATGGCCTCACCTGCAGTGGGGGTGCCAGTTGTGCCTGGCATGGGCCTCCAGGTGGCAGGAGGTGAGCTGGTGGGGCCCGGGCACTCACACCTCCTCTCCACACTTGCAGAGAGAGCAGATGTTTGCTGCGCAGGAGATGTTCAAGACGGCCAACAAAGTCACGCGGCCCGAGAAGGCCCTCATTCTGGGCTTCATGGCCGGCTCCCGAGGTGGGTCCACATGGCCCGCCCAGGTGGGGTGGGGGGAGTGGGCCCCACAGGGGTGGGGGTTGGGCTCCTTGGCCCCAGGCACCCTGCCCAGCAGCCCCTGCCGTCTGCAGAGAACCCGTGCCAGGAGCAGGGCGATGTGATCCAGATCAAGCTCAGTGAGCACACTGAGGACCTGCCCAAGGCAGATGGCCAGGGCAGTACTACCATGCTGGTGGACACGGTCTTCGAGATGAACTACGCCACGGGCCAGTGGACGCGCTTCAAGAAGTACAAGCCCATGGCCAATGTGTCCTAGAGGCCGCCCCTCTGCTGGCCTTGACTCAGGCTTCGGGGGACGACAGCGCTGCTGGCTTCGCTGGGTGACCTGCCTTGATGTGCTGCCAAGCCCCAGCCTACTGAAGCTTTACATTCGTTTCTCTGGGGTGTTTTGGACTTACTTTTTAAATTTTAATATGGGTTACCTTTTGTGTGATTTAAGACACTTTTTTGGATTCAGTATTACATTTTTGAATGTTAAAATTAACCAAAAAAGTTACTTCCTAATTTTAGTGACAGCTCTGCCTCTTAGACTTTTATCTTTTTTTTTAAATTCCACTGACCATGAGGGAGGGTTTTTCCTTGTTAGTGCAGCACGCTTTCTACCCCACGAGGTTGAGGCGACCAAAGGTGGTGCCCAGCGAGGCTGAGAGCAGGATGGGGCTGGTCGCCAAGGCCTGAGAGCAGGAGCTGTCTGGCCGCACTCATCGCCCACAGGGTTTGTATGTCTTTTCTACAGTCATGAGCATTTAAGACCAGTCTTCGGGTACCGGTTTTCATTGTAAAAACTACCTGAGTAATTAAAGTTTAGCTTTTCTAAAGAAAGCCCCAGAGCTGTGTTTTGGGCCAGCTCATCCTCTGTGCTCCAGGGCCCCAGCCTCTCTCAGGGCAGGTGGTGGTGGGGTCAGCACAAAGGTCATTCCCAAAGATGGGTCCGGGGGAGAGGGGCACATCAAAGGCTTTCTCAAGAAGACTGAGGGCCAGGAGCTCAGCCAGCTGCAGGGCTGGGACAAGTCAGCAGCTCCTTCTCTCCTGACACAGCATTTCACCTTCACGGGTATTTGGGAACCAAGTTATTATTTTTGTGTGTGTGTGAGGAAGATCAGTCGTGAGCTAACATCTGTTGCCAAGTCTCCTCTCTTTTTTGCTGAGGAAGACTGGCCCTGGGCTAACATCCATGCCCATCTTCCTCTACTTCATATGGGACGCCGCCACAAGCGGTGCATCGGTGCGCGCCCAGGATCCGAACCTGCGAACCCCGGGCTGCTGCAGCGGAGCACACGCACTTAACCCATTGCGCCACTGGGCCGGCCCCCTCAAGTTATTTTTAAAAGAAAAAAAAGCATTTTTCCAAAATCAGAACTACACTTACTGTTTCCAGTATTTGTTATACTTCTCACGGCCACGTTAGCCTCTCGCAGCAAGTCAAAAGCAGGATGACGTCTGAGGACAGGAGCCCTTCCCTGAGTGAGGGGCTGTCAGAGCACTGTGCCAGAATCCGTGGAATGACAAACAAACAACTCAAAGTAACTGGAAAAGTGGAAAAAAGCCCAAAACTCAAAATGCAATCCCATATAAAATAAGTTTAAGATAAAAGCCTTTAAAATTTTTTTAATACAAAAATATTCATACACAATTTTTCCAAACACAACTTCTCACTTTAAATGCTATTTTCTCCCAACTGGCAATTCTCAAATCTACATTTCAGTATATTCCCCCTAGAAGTGAATTTCAAGTTTTTAAGTCTGTCAAAACTGGTGATAGCACCCAGTATTCCTAAAAGGAGCCTCACCTCATACTGTATGAAGCTTAGACACCAATAAGTACATTTAAATTTAATTTCTGACAGGGCATTTCACATCTCAACAGGGTACGGTGGACACCGTGACACCCACGGACACAGCATTTTATTCTATTGACTAACATTCATCAAAGACTACACTTCTCATAGGATCGAAAATTTGGCAACTGACAGTCGTTTGCATTAACTTTCATTATAACAGGCTTATCTTTAATTCCTGAAAATAAGGTAGTTCTGGAAGATGGGCACTAGACACATTAACGTTTATATGTCAAGATAAATACTTGGAAGGCATGAGAAGTGCAGACCTGAGTGTGTGTGGGGCCCGGGAAACAAGGGCAAGGCTGGTGTCCACGCAGTTCCTCAGAGGATGGGACAGACGACTGATGCCCACCACTGCTGTGGGTGCCAGACTGCTTTCCCCACAGTGGTCACATCTTATAACAACTGCCGAACTGGACACATCCCTATGACCCGCACAATGTGAGAGGCACCCATGTTCCCAGAGGTCAGTGCTGGCACAGGCAGATGTGACTTGATGTGCGTGGGTGCAGGTTTAGGTGCGGATCCTGGTTGGTTCCTGATGCTGAGGAATCCTGAGGTGTTCAGACAATTTTCATTTTGTTTCTGCTTCACATTAATGACAAAGGACTGAAGCTGATGTTCAGAAAGACCAAATCCCCAAAAAAGAGCTCTCAGACCCTCAGGGTAAAGGCCACAGTCATGGCCATGTGCCCCGCTGGCCCCAATGGGAAGGAAGGCCCTTCAAGCTCAGCCGCTACTCCAAAGCCTTGTTGTGCTCAGATGCATCAACTAGTTTTCTAGAGGTTTTGAAAGTTAGTGTTAATTGCTCATTAGTTTAACAGTTTTTGGGAAGAAGGCAACCATATTTAAAATAATTTTTCCAGTATTTCCTTCAGAAAGATCATAAAAGAATTTGGAAATAATATCAAAGTAACTCAAAAATCACTAGATTTCACTACTGTCAAATACAAAAATAAGTTAATCTGCTCCTCAAAGTGCACTGCAAAACCAATTCTGATGTTCTGACTTATGCAGAAGTCCCTCGTCTGGTAGGACAAGTGACAACACTGGCTCGCACTCAGGCCCTTAGCTCTAAAGAGCAGGGCCACATGGCAGCTGTGCCTGTGCCAGGCCTCGGGTGCCCCTTGGGCCTACACACAAAACACACAGGTATGGGAATGCTGCCGGGTCCCGTCACGGGAACACTCTTCCAAGTTAGGGCGTAAGGAGCATAAAATCTATAAATCAATCCACTAATTTCTTGACTATTTGAGGGAAATCAGAGTTCTAAATTGTAATCCTCCACAGTTCCCATGTCTTACCAAGCAGGTGCATTCCCAAGGGTGGCTGAGCCTACGGAAGTACAGCAACCTGAAGACAGAGCTCTCGTTTCTCCTTATGGTCCTGTGTGTGGTTACGTTTTCCAGAATCATGATTGATAGAAGAGCCAAAGGGATGGCCACAGTCAGTAAAACTCTCCTACTAGTCAGTGCTCAGGAGAAGCGTGGACCCTGCAGGCCCCAAGGAGCCTCACACCTGAAGCAGATTCTGCCCCAGGGTCACAGCCTGGCAGAGACCACCGCCCCCAAGAGCTCATGTCACAAAAGCACAAAGAAGTAGTGAACAGGGGTCTTGGGCCCAAGTACATCCTGCAAGTCTACAAGGTAAAAACAATAGACAGTAACAGGAGACCTCAGTAGCAGTTTTCAAGAAGAGTTGTGTAAACTTTTCTGCAGAATAGATGTTTTCCTCAGGTTATTGTAAGAAAAAGCCAGAAAAAAGCACCTGCTGCTGAGTGTTCCCTCTCATCACACATGTGGAGACAGGCAGGCCCCTCTGAGGGCACAGGGGTGCCTGGAAGGACGCTCCCCCTTTTCTCAGCCCCTTTTCTTGGGATGCTCAGAGAAGCTCTAGAAAAGAAGGATCAAGTCTTCCACAGAGAACTTAGTACTTCCCAGAAGTTTCTCACTTTATGGGGCTGGGCCTTTTAATAACTAAAGGTTAACGGAAATCTCACAGGGAAACAGTGTCAGGCCTGGCCATCGCAAGACCAGATCCCCACATGCCCGTCAGGTCGGTGGTGCCCAGCAGCCCTCAAGCCCCAGGACAAGTGCTTCTCGGTGGTACTGAGCATGTGTGACCAGCAGAATTCACATTTTCCATGAACAGACCCACAAAGTGTGATGAAATGGAAATAACTTCAGATGGCAATAGTTCTAAACTCCAGGTCTCTGCTCAGACCCCGAAAAGAACATTTTCCAGAAATGCACATTTCCCACGTCCACTGGGTCCCAAGAGGGGAGCACCTAGCAGTGCCCTGCTGCTGGACCGTCACTTGCGGTACTACAGGGAGGGCAGAACACAACACGTTCAAAACCATGTCCCTAAGTTTTCACTTGAAAGAAACTCACCACAGGGGCCACAGCCCTACCGAGTTCATTCCTTTTGTTGTGAGAACTCAGGGTCGCATCAGTAAATACACATTTCAGTCGGTGGTAATTTGTGAAACAAGTTTAGCAAAAATATATTGAGAATAAAGCCAGAAACTGATAAAAGCCAAACAAAAAAAAATATACAAAGTCTTCCCCCAATGTTGGTAAGAACCTAGTGTGTTCAGGAGACAGGCACAGGTGAGAAGCGCCCAACCGAGCCTCGTCAGGAAAGGCTGCTCCATGCGACCCTACCCTTTAAAGGCTGACATGATAGCGGCATTTAGTTCAAATCCATGAAGAGAAAAAACCTACAGGGGAAATCTTACAACAACACTATCACTATCACCATTCCTGGGGCCGGCTTCTCACTAGGATGGAAAAGAAGCATTTTGAGGAAAAATTTCACATTAGTATAAAAAAATCATACAGTTGTTTCCTAAGAGCAAAATAATGATCAAAATTATGATTTCCAAGGAATTCAGGGTCTGAGTCCTTGCCCAGGCCCCACCCTGGTCTCTCCTGAGTGATGACGACAGGTAAGCAGACTGAGTAACATTGTTAAGATTAAAGAGATAATAGTGATCCTTTAGAAAAAATACTACTCTATACATTTCGGGTGAGATAAAAACATTTCATATGCCAATTAAATTTCAATCATAACTTTATCCTAAAAAAATAGAGTGGGAGGGAACCTTGACATTCTTAGAAATTCAAGTGTAGCTGTAATGCTGTGTAGTAAGGCTTGTTTGTCCTGGAACCTTCCGAACCACGCGGCTCAGATGGGTCATCAGTGCAGAGCAGCGGGCGCTGCTGAGGATGGCTCAGTGGTGGGGAAGACGCTCCCTCCCTAGGAGGCCTATACTCTATCTGTGGTGGCTTCAAGCTGGGTCCTTCGGGCCAGTCCCACACTCGGCCCTCTACCCACAAGGTGGGCTGGCTGCCCAACGCTGCCCTGGATCTGGCCAAGCCACCACGTGGCGCTATTTGCCTTCGGTGACCCTCCGCCAACACCTCCTCTTCTTCCTCTTCCCCTTTGACTTCATGGGTTCTGGAAAGGGTTTCTCAGTCTTGGCACTTCTAACCGACTCTGGCCCCAAGTCATGCTCACAGCAGTATGACCGCCCATCCTGGGTAGAGCTGAAGGCTGTCCCATCTTGGTGTTCCTTGCAAAACGAATTGGGGCAAAAGTGGCAAAATGAAGTAGAAGGTTTGCCACACACGTCACAATGATGCCAAGGACATTCCCACTTCCCTGGAACGAAACACAAAACATTACCAGACAGTAGTGACGGAATCACAACTTTTAACATTTTCATGGTTGAAAACAAATTTTAAAACTCTGTCTACTCAGATGAATACAAATTAAACAAGAGATTGCTTTCCATCCAACTCTCAAAACATAAAGAGACGCTAATATTGGTGCTCAGAGGCGCGGTGGGTGGGTGGGTGGGCCTGGTGGAGAGCGCCCACCCTGTGAACAGGCCCCACCTGGCCGCCTCGGAGGTCCAGGTCACCACGCCTACCAGCGCTAAGCGGGCGTGGGTGGCATGCTGGGCCTTCTGCCCACAAACGAGGCTAAGTTCTGTGCACGTCCACTGATCACCCTGGCTTCTCTTCTGTGACCTGCCTATTTGTAGCCTGGACCAGTTTTCCCATGGAGTATTGATCTTTCTGGCATTAATTTGTAGAGGCTCTTTGTTAAGTTAGGGATAACTATTACATTCACCACAAATACTTTTCTCTAATATTTATCTGTTAACCTTGCTTTGTCATCTTTTGCCAAAGTTTTTTGTTTTTCCCCAGTCAAACATGTTTGACTTTTCTTGTTATAGCTTTTCACATTTTCTGTCTTTGGGTAAGCACCTCTCAATTTTTCTTCTGAGATCATAGTTAATATTTTCACACTGATGCCCACTGTAATCTTTGAAATGTGGTGGTAGCAGAAGGTAGAGCTCACTCCCTCGTCTTCCAGATAAAGAGGCAGGTCTGCAGCTCCATCATCACCAAGCAGCTCCTCCTGACACATAAGTGCCATCTCTGAGGGGAGCAGCCCACGTCTAGGGTGGCTCCCTGCACTCCTTCCTAGGTCTGGTGCAGCCTGGGAGGCCACAGACCCTTCTCTTCTGGGAAGAGCTCTGCTCCCAGGGCCACCTCCTTCCTCCCATGCACCAGCCCTGGCTTGGCTCATTTCAGGCTTCAGCACTGACCAGGCACCAACTCACAGAGCTGCCTCTCCACCTGGGCCTGTGAGGGCGGCTGCCTGAGCCCCTCCTCTGGGTGATCTAGCAGGCTCCATGGTCATTCACACAGCAGATCTCAACTCAATGTGCAGATCTAGTTGAACGAGGAAAGCCTCTGCCACCCTGAGCTGGGGGCTCACTACCTGAATTACAAGGGTGCCTTGTAATTACACCTGTGCCTGGGTGAGGCCTAGGCAGGAGAGGAGAGGCCAGGTGGGGAGAACAATGGACGGGGAAAGCCCGTGGTGCAGCCCTGGAACCCCAGAAGGCTGCAGTGGAGCCTGTTCACCCACCGAAGGGCCGCTTGCCCAGGCCCAGGCAGGACAGGTGGTAGGCCTTGGTGCAGAACTTGCGGTCACACAGCACCAGCTGGCCCCCATCGCCACAGCGGAAGCACTCGTCTTCAGACTTCTTCTTTCCTTCACCTTTTGTTCTACGCCTCCTGGTTTTTTTCTTGGACTTTTTGCCCTTTTCCTCTGAAGAAAGGGACGTTGAGGTCTAGAATTCAGAAGTAAATACAGTTCACTTAAAAGAATTGCATGGACTGAAGCAATAATAAAAAGCAAACTATAAAAAGAGAGGTCAAAAGAGCCAAAGTTAAGATACAGGAATTTTAGAAATCTTTGGAGATGTTCTAACATCAAAAGAATAGGGGAGTTCTCTATGCTGAATAGGGAAGAAGGTGCACGCCCAACAGGATTGCTCCTCAAATAGATTCTTATACTTATTTTTCTGAACATAAGAAAAGTTGAACATGAAACAAGCACAAGCCTCCTACAATAATGCCTTGGCACCAGCAGGGCCATGCCTCCCAGATCTGCTGATCCAACACACAGGGCCAAGGAGTGGCTCCTGCCCCACTACGTGGTGCATCTTGGTTCTTTCTATTAAGAATTTCATTATGAATGTGAGAACAAATGAGGGAAGCAAAATTATTCCCTAGGCTGTAGTAGCAGACACCAGCGTGGACATTCCTGCTCCAGGCTTAGATGCCTGCAATTGTCCAGTGTCTTCAGGCCCAGGTTTTACATGGTACAGCAAGTGGGGGAAAGTGTACTGGGTGGAATAGTGTCCCCCAAAATTCATGTCCTTCCCAGAACCTCAGAATGTAACCTTATTTGGAAATAGGGTTGTTGCAGGTGTAATTAAGTTAGGATAAGGTCACACTGGAGTAGGGTGTGGCCTTAATCCAATATGACTCGTGTCCTTATAAGAGGAAAAGAGACACAGAGACAGATAGACAGGGAGAAGGCCATGTGAAGAGGAAGGCAGAGATTGAAGTGATGCATCTGCAAGCCAAGAATGCCAAGTATTGCTGGAAACCACCAGAAGCTAGGAGACAGTCATGGAACAGATTCTCCGCAAGAGCCTTCAGAGGGAGTGCAGCCCTGATAACATTTTGATTTAGGATTTTTGGCCTCGTGAACTGTAGGAGACTAAAGTTCTGTGTCCCCAGTCTATGGCACTTTGCTGTGGCAATCTTGGCACACTAATACAGAGAAAACTCGAACAACAGACCTTCCACATGAAGAGAAAGGCCGGCAGCTGCCTGGGGCCTCACGTGCAGCCTCCTCTGCCATCCTCACCCACACCCTGCCGAGACCCCACTCCTGCCTGTCACGGCAACGAGTCTACTTGGAAGCAGCCACTTTTCACTAAAGGGATGTGTTCGCAGACGTCTGAAATGCTGACATCAGCGAGGAAACACATGGCGTGATGACTTTACCTTTGGTCTGTCCCCGAGGAACCCGCTGCAGTTAGAGGCTCCACACCGACAGACTGTTTTTTCATTACCCAAGCAATCGAGGTTGTAGTTAAAAGTCAGCTCCGTCCCTGGGTGAGAGGAGACACCACACTGGAAACACTGGTCTTTTAATAATGCCGAGAAGCTCTGATTAGGTCTACAGAACGTGCTCCTATTTTTTCCACATCCACACCAGCATACCAAGGCTTTTCAATTTTGCTTCGTAAAATAGATATTCAAAATATAACAAAACTTCCAAATCACTACTCCCCTTCCCCAGAGCCTTTCCAGTCTGGCCACATGCAGCATCAGGCAATGGCCACTCTGCCTGCCGCGCACAGCTGGGAGGCCCTGGGCAGAGCCCGAGGCATCGTACCTGCAGGAATGTCACACACAGCAAAAAGGCCCACGCGAGTGTCACCGTTCACTGTCCACTTGAGGGTCTCACAGTTTGGCTGGCAGCTGTGATTCATAAATCGGGAATAGTTTCCTTTGGGGCCAGCATCAATTATCCGGTCCTGTAAGGTAAAAAACAAGTTTCAAGTACATTTATAGATGCAGTCAATTCTTAGCCATGACACTCTTATTTAAAGGGAATTCTGCCCATCATAAGATATGCTGGATAACTAATGTTGTACTGAAAACCATGGTCTCCCATGTCCACTTGGACAGGAAACCCCCAAAACCAGTACCGTTTCTCTCGCTCATGGAGGGCAGGTCAGGTCCACATGGAGAGGACCGAGCCCTGGTGAGCACAGGGCAGTGAGCTGGCACTCCCCAACACCATTCATCAGATGACAGACAAGAGAGCCAGAAGAAATAGGAGTACCACAGATGCTGAAGGTCAACATCAACAGCCTACAGAAAACTCACACTAACAGACAAGAACAAGACTAACTGAACTACAAAATGGGCAAAGATATAAACAAACATTCCCGAACAGCAAATCCAGACGGACGAGCAGAAGTGAAGATGTCCAAATTCCTAAGGAGTTGAGGAAATGCAAATTAAATGACAATGAAGTCTGACTTCACATCCTGATGCTGACTGTTGGTTGAGATGGGAGGGGCCGCCCATGGCTGGCAGGGAGAGTTTTGAGAAAGCATTCTGGCAAAAGCAATGTAAATCACAGACAGAAGCACACTGTGCTCCTGCCCTTGAGCTCCTGGGACTCGACCCACTGAAATGCAAGTGCTCGTGTGTACGAGGACATTTACATGGAAAAATCCGGAGATGACACCATCACCCATTGACAGTGAAGTGGTAGACATCAGAGCAGAGCCTCAGACTTCTTTACCCTAAAAGTCTCTAGATCAGCCACACCACAGTGAGGGATCCCCACTCTGTGATGGGAGCAACCGAGGTGAGAAACTTGTGGGGGGCAGGAGGGTACTTAAAATTAGGCTGCATCAAGTGTCACAGTCACAGGTTAATGCAAAGTCAGGTGTGCGAGTTAGGGTAAATCAACGTGGAAACACAGACACCCAGAAGACAGGTCTCCGTGGCCCCAGGAGTGCTGCCCCAAGGCAGCCACAGGCCTGAGTCACCAGCCAGGTTCCCCTGCCCATGTGTGCCAGTGCCCTGCCCTGCAACACAATTCACCAGGGTACGCCTGCCCATGACAGGCTGGCTCTGACGCATCTCTTTCCCACACTCACACCCCAACTTAATCTACACCCATGCCAGTTGTTCCTTTAAAAACAGAAATGGTCTCAGAATGTGCTTGCTCTGCAATATGCTTTTTTTCCCTATACTAAGTGTTGTAACAATCTAACTTTGTAGCTCTTAATAGCTGCATGATATTTCTTAACACAGACATAGCGATGCTCATCTGTGACTCTATGGATGAATTTTTGAGGTGTTTCCCTTTGTTACTGTGACAGTGCTGCAATCAATACCTTCATGTACACTTGCTGGCACAAATACTTCTCTAGAACACACCCTGGAGTGAGTACAGCACCGGCCCTCAACACCTTCAATATCCCGACAGGCCCAAAGTATTTTAACTTGCACTTCCCAGATAACCAGTGAGGCACAGCATCCTTTCCTTTGTGCTAGGCATGTGTATTTTTTCATCTAGGCATGGCCCATTATGTCTTTGCTCTGTTTTATTTATCTTTTTCTTATTGATTTGCAGATATTCTATACATATATTCTGAAAACTAGACCATTGTTAACTAGGTGTCAAAAACCTTCTCATAAGATAACAACTGGGGGCCGCCCCCGTGGCTTAGCGGTTAAGTGCGTGCGCTCCACTACTCACGGCCCGGGTTCAGATCCCAGGCGCGCACCGACACACTGCTTGTCCGGCCATGCTGAGGCAGTGTCCCACATACAGCAACTAGAAGGATCTGCAGCTATGACATACAACTATCTACTGGGGCTGTGGCGAGAGAAAGGGAAAAAAAGGGAGGAGGACTGGCAATAGATGTTAGCTCAGGGCTGATCTTCCTCACACACACAAAAAAAGATAACTGAATTTTAACTTTATAATACCTTTCCTCACTCAGAGCTTTCTCAGTTTTATGCAACTATTTTATCAATCTTTAGTTATATGCATTCGGGGTTTTAGCTTAACACAGCCTTCCCTACCCCTAAATTATAAAAGCTATCTCTCATATTTCCCTAGCTCTTTAATCCATCTGGAATCTGTTTTTGTAAGTGCAGAGAGGGGGAAACATCAGTGCTTACCATGAAGGAGGGCCTTTACCACCACCCTAGGCACGCAGGCGCCATCAGCAGACATTTGGTCCTGGCATCCACCCCTGCCCAATGCTGTCATCTGTCATGTGCCACTGGGCTTGGGCCACAGTTTTCACAGCAATGCCACAGAGAGTGCCCTAACACCTCCCAGAACATGCCCACCCTTCACAGTCATTTAAGGTACAGAACTGGCTCATCGTTCGGATTTATCATTCTATATGGGCTTTGGAATTGCCTGTCAAGGTTTATTTAAAATTGTTAATATTTTTGAGATTACAGTGAACTTACATTTGGGAAGATTTACGTCTTTACATCATTTCATCTCTCCCCCAGAAACATGGTATGTGTCATCCTTCATTCACATCATCTTCTATGTGCTGAAGTAAAACTGTCAAAATTTTTTTCCACAAAAACTTGCTCCATTTATGCATATGCATTTTCACTGTTTTTGTGGTTTTGTGTATGTGGGAGGTGGGCAGAGAGGAAACCTGTGCACTTGACTTCCCTGTGTTGTTGGAACTCAACACTTAGCTGTCTCTCGGGTGCCTCTTCTCTGCTCCTCTTCTCCTCATTGTCCATCCAGCACCTCCAGGATCTGGAGGAACAGCAGCAAGAGTGTCCTGTCTCGTTTCTGAATCTAGCACGAATGCTTGTTTCATCTTAAGCACGACGCTGGTGGCGAGTTTTGACAGCCTTTATCAAACTAAGGAAATTTCCCTCTATTCCTAATTTACTGAGGAATTTTCATCAGAAATAGTTTCCAATTTTCTCAAATGATCTTTCAGTTTTCCTCCTTTAACTAATTACTGGGGTGTTAAACCATCCTTGCATTCCTGGGATGAACTCCACTTGGTCACAAGAACTTCTGTTGGTGCTCCTCAGGTACACCCACAGCGGAGGGTACAGAATCTTGGGCCTCAACCCCCACTCCCTTAATCCCTGTCACATTCACACCCAAGTCTACTCCACTGGGCCTGGGATTTACCCTTGAATATGTGTGTGTCTTTGAAAAATATATGGCTCCCTTTTTTGCATGTTTGTAAAAAGTGATTTACTTATTACTTCCTATTGTTTCTGTTCTCTAACTTCTAAATTTCTGCTTTGTCTTTAATTCTTTCCTTGTTAATTTTTTGGCTCCTTGTTAGTCTCATACTAATTGTCTGTCCAGGATCTCCACCTCTAACTAAGAGAAGTAATTCACAGTAGACTTTCCTCATCTGTCTCTCTCCTGCACCTCCCGTAAGTGCTGCTTTGGGAAAGCTGCTGCGGTGTTATCTGGGGCACACTCTGCACAACGGATTTCATCCCTGTAGTGGCTTTAGCATTATAAACCCCTTCCTTTGTATCACTGAATGTGATGGGGCCTGAATTCTACCTTGGCTGAAAACAACTAAATTTTTTAAAAAATTTAACTTCACCTGGCATACCCCTGCACACAATCTTATTTTTAACCTTTCAGAATCTCTTTGTTCCTTACATACAACAGAGGATTAGGCTTTGCTTTATGAACCAATCTGGAAATCTCTTTTTTTTTGGTGAGGAAGAGTGGCCCTGAGCTAACATCTGTGCCAGTCTTCCTCTATCTTGTATGTGGGTCGCTGCCACAGCACGGCTCAATGAGTGGTGTAGGTCCACATGTGGGATCTGAACCTGTGAACCCTGGGCCGCTGAAGTGGAGTGCACAAGCCCAACCACTATGCCAATGGGCTGGCCCCAGGAAATCTCTTCTTTTAATAGATGAGTTAATCCAATTCCTTTCTACAAATATGACTGATATGTTGGGCACAATTCTAACATATCAGTCTATTTTATTCGTTTATATGGATTTTAAGCCTTTCACTATGCAGTAGTAGAGTTTTTTAAATTTTGATTTTCCTGTTATGTTGGGAACTTTGTGATTTTTTTCCTACTGGTTGTTATTTATAGAATACCCTAGCATTTACACCTGTATGTAACATCCTTAATCTCCTCTTTAAGTAGTGTCCACTGACCCACTATTCTGGCCAAGAATCAAATTAGCCGATTCCTCCTCCCCTCACCACTCCCACCCTTACAACCCCAGTTTAGTCAGTGGCTTAATTATCTTAACGCTTACCTCTACTCTTTTTTTTTTTTTTTTTTTTTTAAAGATTTTATTTATTCATTTTTTCCCCCCAAAGCCCCAGCAGACAGCCGCATGTCGTAGGTTCACATCCTTCCAGTTGCTGTACGCGGGACCCGGCCTCGGGTTGGACGGAGATGTGGTGCCTCGGGGCGCGCCCGGGATCCGAACCCGGGCCGCCAGCATCAGAGCGCGCGCACTTAACCGCCAAGCCACGGAGCCGGCCCTTACCTCTACTCTTAAATATGCTTCAACTATTACTTGGGTTTATCAGCTCCGACTCTTAGATAGCTACTACTCTTTGTTCTCTCCACATTCTTGTTTCTGTTAGGAATAACAATGTGAGTACATATTTCCTTCTGTCATCCTCCTCCTTGTCTGTTACTTTGTACTGGAGCTTCAGAGGACTTACACTGGCTATCTGAAATTCATCCTTTAGCAATTTTCTTTTACTTCTCTTATGTTCAAACCTGTTACTCTGTAGCCAGTATACCTAAAGAACCACTCAGCTGAATATAAAATCTTTGGTTCACTCTTTTCTTGAAAATTGTGTTGGTGCTATTCCTCTGTCCTCAGGCTTTGGATTCTGCTGTGAGAGCCTCACTTTCTTCCCCTTCTAAGCAATTTGATTTTTTGGTCTGGCTAGCCAAAGGATTCTTTATGTCCAGTAATTTTAGTAAGATATTTATTACCATTCTGGATGGATTTCCCCTAAAATATAGTGTATTCTTTCAATACCTAGACTCGAGTCTTCTTTAATCTCCCTTGCATTTTCTAGAACTGCAGGTGGAACATCTCTCCTACCTGCTGTCTGGTATGTCTCTGGCTTATACTCATGCAGAGAGACTTTCCTTGGCCTGCTCCCTGTGTTACACTTTTCCCTCTAGTCTTTCTTTGTTCTTTCTTTCTTTCTGCTGCATTTTGTTCAGTCTTCATTTCTATCCTGTGTCCACTTTCTACTCTCTTATTTGCTCCTTGTGGTTTAAGCTTTGCTTTGGAAATGGTTTTCTCTTTTCCTTTTATTTCATTCCTGAGTTCTGTGAGTTCACAATTCAGCTCTCCTTGCTGTCTGGCTATCTCTAATTCCTCACATTTTAAAAATTCATGTTGAATGTTGGGGTATAATGTTCACGTGCTTTTTGGCAGTATTTTTCCAGTGGCTTTTCTCCATCTACAGTGTAGTTCTGCTGTTCTTTTTTCAGGGTTTTCTTATATAACCTTTTCATCATCCTTCTCAGAATGCATTGGAGTTCTTGGAGCAGTTATTAGCTGGATTCTAGGAGGGTGGGCTAGGTGGTTTTCCAGGTTTCCTCAGGGAACCCTTCTCTGCTGTCAGCCTGATGGAGGTCTTCTCACAATAAGGCCCACAGCTCTGTGGGCTCTCAGAGCCTCAGGTCCCTTCTCTCTGCCTCCCAGAATGCTGCCTTACTTTTGGAAGATGATCCTTTCCAAGATCTGTGACTGCAGCTTCCCAGGACCCCCCACACACACACCTTCTTTCTCCACTGCCCCCTTTTGAAACTCTTAGTTCTCCTGGAAGCAGGCACCACTCAGGGTGTGGTGCTGGCCTGAGAGCTGCCAAGCTCTGCCCCACAGTGCCCCTCTGCATTCCCTGCTCTCAGACAGGTTCTTTGATCTGCTTGTAGAGGTCTTTTCAGGTTGACAGGTCTGTCTGTCTCGCAGTTTCAATGAAGATGTACTTTGTGTACTTTTTTGTTGTTGTTGCTTTGGAAGTGAGCAGCCACGATCTTCTACCAGAATCTTATATTTAGATTTTTAATTTTAATTTTTATAGATTAAGCATTACTGTACTATGGATCTCGTTTTCTCTCTCATATATTTTTTTTTATAATTTTTATTTATTTATTTTTTCCCCCAAAGCCCCAGTAGATAGTTGTATGTCATAGTTGCACATCCTTCTAGTTGCTGTATGTGGGATGTGGCCTCAGCATGGCCGGAGAAGCGGTGCGTCAGTGCGCGCCCGGGATCCGAACCCGGGCCGCCAGTAGCAGAGCGCGCGCGCTTAACCGGTAAGCCACGGGGCCGGCCCTCTCATATATTTTTTCAGTGAACTACTTTTAAGATCTTTGCAAGCTATCAGATATACATTTAGTTCATTTTCTCAGTGCTGTCTCCTCCATCCCCACAACTGTAACTAGTAAGGAGGTGAGTCAGAACCCTACCAAGGTCTTCCCCTGCCATGGAGTGGCCTGGGGAGCTTTTCATTTTTACATTACATAGTGACCCTCTTCAGCCTTTCAGAGATGTTTTCTTTAAAGACCATCTCATCTGATATTAATGTAGCCAATAGCATCCTTCTTTGGATTAGGATTTACTAACTATTTTTTAATACTCTTTCTTACAACCTTTCTTGTTCATTTTTATTACATAAGTCACAGAGCTTCAAGTTGAATTCCTATATTTTAGCCAATCTGAATCTTAGTCTTATAAATTAAGCCACTTACATTTATTGTGATTATTGACAGATTTGTATTTTTTATATCTCATCTTGTGCTTTTTAATTACAATCTCTTGTTCTTTTTTCCTCCCTCCTACCTCACTTTCTACTGGATTGACTTACTCTTCTTTGCCTTTTTTTACTTTTTTTTTTGTGAGGAAGATCAGCCCTGAGCTAACATCCATACTAATCCTTTTGTTGTTGTTGTTGCTGAGGAAGACCGACCCTGAGCTAACATCTATTGCCAATCCTCCTCCTTTTTTTTCCCCAAAGCCCCAGTAGATAGTGGTATGTCATAGTTGCACATCATTCTAGTTGCTGTGCCTTTTTTCACTCTTTAATGATGGGGAAGTTACAACTTCCATTTCTACTCATTTAGGAATTTCCTGTGTAGTTTTAACATGTATACTTGACAAAATATAAAGTTAATACACTCTCTCCCCTCCATCCACACAAAACAAGCAGCTCACGCTGGCTTCACCCCACCACTTCTGATACCCTCTGTGATGGTCAGCATTTAATGCCCCCTTACTGCCATACTCTCTCCTCCTGCCACTCATCATTCATTATGTTACACAACCAAACTTATTTACACAGACCCACATGTCTGTGAACCTGTTTGTTCACCACTCCTTTTTACACCTCACATTTAACTTCTGAAATTCACTTTTCATCTTCCTGAAGTACCTTTTATTATTTCCTTCGGCCAAATTATGGTGATGGTCAGCTCTCTCACTCTTTATCTGAAGTGCTAGCACTGAATGCAAGGTCAAGGGTTATCTTCCCTAAGGAAACAGAAGCGTCTTCTGGCTTCTACCACACTTTGAGAAGTCTGACCATCTAATTGCTGTTCCCTGAATGTACTCTTCTCTCTCTCTCTCCATTGCTTTTAATCTTCGTAGTCTTTGGTATCCTAAAGTTGTTTTTTTTTTTTTAAGAACACATCTAGGTATAGATTTATTTTTATTTATCCTGCGCAAAACTTAGTTTTATCAGTTAGATGATATATATCACAAAGATTAGAGAAAATTCTTTTCTTACATTACCTCTTCCCCAGTTCTCCTGTTTTTCCTTCTGGAACATCTATTAAACATTTCTATCTTCCATGTCTCTTAACCTCTTTTACAGAGTTTTCATCTTTTTATCTTTCTGTGCTGCAATTTAGATAATTTCTTTGATGCAGTCTTCTACTTCAGCAATTTTCTCTTAGCTGTCTGATATTTCTTAACCCATCTACTGGGTTAATTTCAATGACTATATCTTAACTCTCAGTTTTAATTGTTTGTTCAAATCTGCCTGATTTACCCCTCAATGTCTTGTTCTTTTCTTGTGATCTCTAAATCTCCTTTTATGGTTTTAACCATTTCTAACACACTTACTTAATATTTTCTTTCAGACTCAGTCTTCTTATCTCAAGTTCTCACCAAAAGCTAAGCCTTCTATGTGAAGGGTCTGCTTATGGAGATCTTGTTCTATTGTGCTCTGTAAACATTTAGGTAGAGCTTATTCTTTTATTTTTGTTTTGTTTTTATAGGAAATACATGTTTTAAGTGTCTCTCATGTGTCATGGGCTTTCTTTGTTTCAGCCAGGTGCGCCCTAGGTGAATTACCATTTCAGGAACCAATTTGTGTGTTAAATGATCAACTTGGCATTTTTTACAACACACAAGTAGTTTAAACTCCAAAACATAGTAAGGCACAGAGCTAGGGTTTCAATTTATAATAAAACAACCTCCCTCACCAGCCCCCCAAAAAACGGAAGGGGACGGCAAAGGGAAATGTAAACGTGCTACCTCCTGGGGTGCTTGTGGTCACTAGGGAACCCCCCCAGAAAGGGCCTGTTATTGTCAGGCGTCAGTCACAGACCTGACAGTGTCCCAGATACACCTTCTTTTACCCATCCCAAGTCGTAAACAAACTGTCTTACCTATCCTTCTTCTGAGAACAGTGATCCCCTCTAGCAGACTTATGTTCCAAACTGTCTACAAATCTGGGCTTCAGACAAGCAATGAACAACCAAAAAGACTCCACTATGTAACTGAAAAGATGTGTAACTCTCCTAATTTGTGCTTTTCTCTTCTTTTCCTTGACTCTTAGTAAGACTGTTTAGTACATCCTTCATGCATCAGTGGGACCCATGAAGCTCCCAGGATGCTCTCACAGTGAGAGGCTATCAGCTCTGGCCTTCAGACAACTGCCAGAAGACACTGTGCACTTCAGAAGAAAACATGCAGATGTTTGACACAAAGCAACCCATAGATGAAATGACAATATCACCGCAATCCAAGGCCCCATGCTACAGGTGAACCATCAGGGTACCATGTTCAGAACACTGCAAAAATTAGCAATGAAGATACATTTAGCATTACCTTGTCTATAGTGAGCATGTAAAAGTGAGTGATGTCGTTCTCATGTGCGTACTTGATTCTTGCCATACACTCCTCTTCGTCAATCAGCTCACCAACATACTCATTGACAAATTCTCCCTGGAAATCAGAAGAATGTTATGACGATAAAGAACAGACTGGCCAATTCTCAGTACCAGAGCTCGAGAGCCCACACCAGGAGCAACCAGAGCAGGGCACCACGCACATCGTAATACCATGAGGGGCAAGGTCTTGCAAAGTCTCTATATGGTAAAGTAAATTCAAATGACTTTCTACATATTTTATGAAGGTTGTCAGTGAAGAACTTATCCAAATAGTCTTCTAAGTAACAACATTATAACCCTTGCTTCCTACAATATCTTGTCTCTGGGGCCACTAGAATGACACCCTCCAAGCTCCCACATCACTCCCCTTACAGGTCTATTTCCCTAGTAGAGAAAAGGATTAGAAAGAATTTGACAGGCTACACCGCAAGAATCTGCATGAATCAGCAATCAAGGCAGGCGGAGGAATGAAGCTGCAGAGGTTTTGCATGTTTCAAAGCAGGCTTTTTCGCTGCTGCTGGGGATCAGCCCTAGAACAGACCTAGGGTCTGAGGCCGCCCACCCCTAGGCCATGCCCAAGCACGGCAGGGCTGCAACAAGATAAGCAATTCCATTTGTCTCTTTACATACTGGATGCGCATGGTAATTCAGTCTGAGAATGGAGACAGGCTGTGCGTGGTCTCTGGCATTTACCAATGACTTCGTCCTGCACTGTCCCAGGTCTGCCCCTAACAAAAGAGCTGTCTCTTCACATCTGCTCGCTGACCCCTCCTGAGCATCCTGGCTGATCCTCTAAGGAAAGTGGTTACTTCACAGATCTTTCACTTCATAAAAGCAACCACCAAAATTCTGACTAAGGCATGTTTTAAGGGAATTGATGAATTTTACTTTGATAGATATCTTTCATGTAACATTTTACAATATTCAATTGTAATAACTCAAAAAAAATTTTTAACTATCATTCTTACATGAGTACAAAAGCACAAAACATCTAAGTCTAAGTAACCAGCTGAACCATCATTTCTTAAAAGTAGGGGAGAAGGGGGCATGGCACACACCTTTCTAATGTCCCTCTTGGCGACCAGGCCCCATCCTTTGCCGTCTGTCTTGATGATCTTGGTTTCAGGGTACTGGCGCTTGGTGAAACACTGGTTCTGGCAGTACTCTCCTGCAGGACACACCTGCGGGTGGCACTCAAACATCAGCATCCTGTTCAAACACTCCGAATCAAAGCCACAGGGATTCTCATCTGTGGGCTTACAGTTGCACTTCGGGATTTCGGAAATATCAGCTGTATAGATCTGGACTTTCCCATAAGGCTTATTCACCTACAGGGGAAAAGTAAGCTGCCTTAGCCCACACATCAAACAGAGAGCTTCCTGATTCCCCTGCACATCACTCCTGCCACGCCCTACCTAGCCTCCTGGTGGTCTTGAAGCTTCAGAACCCAGCAGGGACATGCAGGGAGGTCCTGCAGCCTACACACTCATCACAATGGCCTCTTGCCCAGATCTCAGCTGAAGCTCCTCATAGCACAGGTGGCAGACAGGCCAATCTCTGACCTGGGAGCTTTAGAAGGTGGGCTGGAGTGCAGCCCCCCATCCCAACACCCCGTTCTTCTAATTTAGCATTCGTGTTCCTCGTTTATGAAAGAGAGCTGACATTTATGCAGCCAGGCTGTTGTCATAGTAAGAGAGAGACACATGCGACTGCTCAGCATGACGCAGGGCGCCTGGTAAAGGCCTGACGAGACCTGCTCTCTTCTCAGCACCCCAGGCACTGGTTGGACCCCTGCTTACCGAGCACCCCCAGAAGCACCCAGGGAGGTGGTGGTGAGCACTAGGGCACAGTCTCTGCCCTTGTGAACACACGGTTTATTAACAGTGGAACAAGAGCAGCCAAACAATGAAGCAGCAGAGGGAATTGAAAATAGATTGAAGCAGAAAAGAATAATTCTAGGGAAAATGTGGTGAAAGATGCCCTTTTCACTGCTGGGGTGCGACAAACTATGCAACACTTTGGAGAACAATCTGGAAATACGCCTCAACAATCTAAAAGTTTCACACTCTTTGACCCAGTATTCCAATTCTGGGAACTTATCCCAAAGAGAATTCTAAATACAGATTAGTACAGAGAATGCTTCCTTTACACACAAAGATATTGTTTACAGCCCAGATTTTAGGAGCAAGAGGGAGCCCTTGACAGCTAGCAGACAGCCAGCACACGTGTGTTGGGAGGCTGCCAGGCCCTGGGCAATGGGATACAGGTGGCACCGGCTCACCGAGTGCAGACAGCTGTGAGGAGGCACTGCTCTCGCTCAGAGCTGTGCCCTGTCTACACTTCCTCCCACACTGTGGAGACGTGTGGACACAGGCTTCCTGCTGGGGCTCCTGGGCTCAATGGAGTAAACACAGGGGCTATATTCAGGAACACCTCCAGGCCTTCCTTGCTCTCCACACCCTCTGAGGTGTTGTCTCAGGGGCTCCAGCCAAACAAGCCACGCTTCAGCTGAGCACTGGCCCAGGCTGACCACCTCTCATCGGACCTTGTCTCCAGTGCTTGGTGACAGCATGGTCCAGGAGATCAGCTCATCCCTCAGCCCCTCCTGCTCTAGGCAGCCTACACCCCCTGTCATTCCAGCCCCATGCTGGCTATCAGGCTGAGCCTCATACTCTAAGACAAAACTGAGACCTCCCATGCAGAAACCACCTGCCCTGCACCCAGTCACCCTTGTGTAAAAGGACACACGCTTGGTGGCAACAGCATCTGCTGTCTGCCGAGGACTTCTGGTGCAGCTGTCCACACTGGGGCTACAGAGCCTTGCTCACGACGACCCTCTCACCGGCTGCAGCCTGGGGATGAAGAATCTGCATGCCTGAGAACCACTCACAGTCCCCTCAGTGATTACACAATCTGCACACGCACAGACATGGCCATCTGAGCGGCCTCCCAGACCCTGCTCCTCTGACGTCACCTTGATGTGCTTGTACGGCGGGGGCTTGCGCTCATTCTCCTGTGTCTCTCTGGCTTCCCTCTGAAGTTTGATTTCACGAAAACGAGCTTCAGCTTCTTGTAGCGCTAAAAAGTCAATGACATATGAGTAAAAGATTTCAGTACATAAATACACCTACCCTTTAAGCTCTGTATTTTAACAGTTTATTCTAAACTTTCATTTCACTGCTAAGTGTAGTTCCTAGTTTCCATAAAACTAGAGGTTATGGAAAAATGTAATAGGGCAGGTGTTTTTATTTTTTTTTTATTATTATTTTTTTTAATTTTACTTTTTGCCCCCAAAGCCCCAGTAGATAGTTGTATGTCATAGCTGCACACCCTTCTAGTTGCTGTATGTGGGACTCAGCCTCAGGATGGACAGAGAAGTGGTGCCTCGATGCGCACCCGGGATCCGAACCCGGGCCGCCAGCATCGCAGCGCGCGCACTTAACCACCAAGCCACAGGGCCGGCCCAAGGGCAGGTGTTTTTAAATGCTACAAAATGTTTTAAGCAGAAGAATGCTCGGAGGATGCCACTGGCTAAAGAACCCCGACACAAGGCAGGCCCTGAGTGCTTTGTGCCACCTCACTACAAGGAAGGACTCCCAGGGGCAGGTTTCTGTTGGGCGGAAGATTGCTATTGCTCCCCACCCTCTTCTGTGATCTAATGACAAAGTACCAGGTATCAATACTCAGGACTCACTGTTGGAAGATAGAAAACAAAAATGCAATATTGTTCCTCTCAAAGAGAAAACAGCTCTGAGGAGTGAGCAACAGGCTGAAGCAAGAACAGAGGAAACATAAGCTACTGAGATGTGCCCAGGGAAGACAGCCCCACGTCAACCCTGGGTGTGTGAGAGGCCTGCCTTGTGTCGGGTAGTCACCAGTCAGGTCACTTACTGGGTCTAGTTCCATAGGACTCCTGCATGAAGAGTCAGGAGACGGTGATATCTTGACTTTACCACTTACCAGCTGACTCTAACACAGAACACATTCAGCTCCCTCTCAATTTCAACATCTCTCTTTTAATACAATTTTTGAAAATCTTTTGATGTCTCTCCATTCTCATTCAGACCTTTGAATGCCTACCGTGTGCTGAGGATCCAGAGGAGAGGAGAAGGCTCTACTGCTCAGTGCAGCCTGTGAGCTCTTTACAGCTCATCGAGCCTCCTGGGTGCCATCAGTCATGACACGTTCTTGCTCTCTCTGAACTAGGCATGTATGTGCACACACTGCGAGTTTTCCCTGTGGTCCTCACTCACTCTCAGCCCAATGTAAATACCACTTCCTCCAGTCAAGTGGCTGAATTCCCATCCCATCTCGTCACCTGAACGACACCGCACGGTTGTTCCTCTCTGTCTCCCACCCCAGCTGTGGATTCGGGGGCAGGGCATCCTGTCTACCTGCCCACACCTGGCACCTTGTGAGGTACCTGATGCCCGGTGTCTGCTAATGGGTAGTGAGCCACTGTGAGCCAGTGCACAAGGTCTAGACAGCAGGAAAGTTCCTCCACATTTCCATCTTACATAAAGGCAAGTTATAAGAAATTCCTGTAAATTAGTACTAAAATAATTTCTCAAAAATAGCTTTAATGCATTTTAGTGAAATTAATCACAAACCAATGTTATAAAAGCCAATGTTATAAAAGTTCTTAAACAGTATATCTTATCCTGTGCCTCAACAAATCAGTTTGCAAACCCACTTTTTTCTAATTTAAAGTACAGCTAGAATGCTTAGTCCAGTGTTTTCTACAGAAATCAAACTTTCAAAAAGCAGAAATCAGGATTAGGAAAAGGCACCCGAGATCACTGATTCATTCCCTGGAAATCTCCATACCGTTTTTGAAGACTCTTCCGATCCCTCTGACCCCCTGGTAGCGGCTGCCCCGGTCCCCCTCCATGTACGGGAACACTCGCGCCTGATGCGTCCAGTAATAATCTTTAGACCCAAAGAAAAACACAGGGAATTCTCCAATCTCGTGCTTCATTTTCTGAATATTTGGGGGAACATTTTTGGGATGGCAAACTTCTGCCGGCCACCATCTATTATAAATATTAAAAACAGGATTCACAGACTCTTCAGAGAGAGTGACAATAATTTCAACACTTTAAGCACTGTAAAATAAAAAGAACACATTTGAACAAGGAAAGACATAAAAGCAGAGGATTCTATTTCTCACACCTGTAGTTCCCAAGTTTAACCCAAATAATATCTTGGAAGTGGAGCTTCTTGCCGGCCCTGCAGTCATTGCAGAACCAGCTGCCATCGGGCATCTCGATGTTCAGGCAGTCGGGGTGGAAGGCTGCTGGGCAGGACTCGCAGCACAGAAGGCTTCCCCCTGCAAAGGAGGGTGGGCCAGCTTAGCCTTGTCTCATAGGTTCGGCCCAGATTTTTCTCTTCACATTCTACAGATATTACACATCTAAGTCTTAGCCATTAGTTTAAATACAGTAATATGTATGTAAACACAAAAGCAAATTTTATATTTTCATCATGAATAATTTCCCATAAGTCTGAAATTATGACAGTTAATTTGGAAATATCATGGTATACTACTACTACATGGGAAAACACGGGAAAGATTATGAATGTCAATACACACAGCTGGATAAGCAAGGAAGCTCGCCCCCATGTGTGGCTCCTGGGACTGTCCAGAAGAGCTGTGTGTGTGAAGAAGCCATGAGAAGCAGCACTCTCTAACCATTCAAACAATCCAATGGAATGACAATTTCGAACACCAGGCAGCAACAGTCTGCTCACAGACTTGCTGGTCCCAGCCCTCACCTTTGGAGCACACAAAGCACCAGCTCACATTGACGTGGGCGTGATGCCTTTTCCCCTTCCGAGCAGTGAAGTGGCCCGTGCAGATTATGCTGTTGGAAGCAATCACCGAGCAGCCGGCTGCCAGACAAGCGTCCCCTCCATGATAGGCAACAGGGCAGCGGACACAGCGCATCATTTTACCTGAAGGCAAACAGGCACATGCTGGAGACACCAACACGGTGAACAGTGCAACTAGAAACAACCACGTCTCCATGAATTTTAGAAAGCTAATGCTGATATAAACTTGATGTATTTGACAAAGAAAAGAACTAGGGTGGGGAAGCTAAGAATATTTAATAGACATCATGAAAACATGTTTCCTCAAGGCAAAGCTGCTTCAAAACAACATCTGAGAAAACGGTCAAGCATTTAAAATGCCACGTTCTTAAATAAGGTCAACTAGGGCTGCTCAGCATGGACACCGCGGCATGAGGATGGGGGACCACCCTATGCACTGGAGGATGTTTAGCAGCATCCCTGGCCTCTACCCACTAGATGCCAGTAGATACCCCCAAAATATCCCGAGACATGGCCAAATGTCCCCTGGAGGGCAAACTCGCCCCTAGTTGAGAACCACTTGTGTCAAGCGGTAGAGATAACCTGCCATCCTCAATCCCACACACCTAACATGAAATAATGTAGATATGATTTGATTTTAAAATATTTTTCTCATATATGAAGGACCATTAAAACCAGAACAAATAGAGTCTATCAAAATGGTTCAAAGGTCCTCCCTCCTAAAATTAATAATCTTTAAAATAACATTTAGGGCAGGAAGAAGGGAGAATGGGGGGCAGGTCCTTCGTCAAGAAAAACCCTAACCCAACCTGTGTCGAGTCAGTAACAGAAAAACAACTGTTACTCCAAATAAAAACTGGTGACAAGCCCAACAGGCCCCATGCCCGCCTTCCATGCACCTACATGACCTGAAGCTCTAAAGGCATGTCAGTACCTTTTGACGGTCTTGGGTTTGAAGGGTTCGAAGCATGGCAGCTCACACAGCTGTGGAGAGGGCAGCGAAAGCCTCGACTTTCAAACACAGTCAGAGGGTATTTTTTCACACAAGCTTCATGGTAAAATTTTCCACATTGAGATACCACACAGCGCTTAACGTCTGTCTTGTTCTCCTTACACACGAAACACGAGTGAATCCCTAACAAACAGTGAAAGATGGGCGGAGAGAGAAATGCAAAGAACAAGAAGTAAATTGTAGTTCCTAGGCCACTGGGATCAAGCACCTCTTTGTGGGAGGCAGCCCACGTTGCTAAAGCATCTGGCTCTATTTCCAACCTTGCTGACTAGTCCAAGCAAACTTCAGAAAAAAATCTAGCCATCAAGGGTTACCTGGTTGCTATGTGAGCTCCTGCTTTGCCCGGAAGATGGGAAAGTCTGACTAGGCAGCCTAAGTGGGGATGCCCACTCAAATTAACTTACAAAGCTTGAAGGAATGGACTCCTATGAAGAAAGGCTTTTACTCTCTCTTGAGACCAGTTAACCATCTACAATGAAGAATCACTTACAATGATAGGTACACAGGTGCCCCCAGAAGTGAGGTGGTGGTGTGTGGAATGGGCTTGCCTCAGGGGAATTCCCCAGAAAACTCCAGGTGTCTTCCTGACCCAAGACATGTCCCGAGGAGAGTCAGGAGACCCTCAGGTCTGGCCAGTGGACAGGAGTTGGACAGAGACCACAGCTGTGCAGCCTGTCTTCCCATCACCCCCCAGACTGGTCTGGTGAAACCCGATGCAATCTTTACTATCTTTACTATTACCCGAAGCAATAATCACTCAGGGACAAGCACAGAGCCGTTCTTTCTGCTGACACTGAAGCTCAGATTCACACTGCATCTCCGTAAAGACTCCACATTTCTGTGAACTTTGGGGTTCTGTGACTGACTAGGTTACCTGTACTAGTAATGCCAGACCCTCTGGTGCCAGGGCACCCCATGATGGCCACCCCACAGACAGAGCAAGGCTCACATCGCCTACGGGAAGGGGCATGGCAGAACCTGCGGCCTACGATCCCATACTCTGCCATCCTCTTATGCGAAACTAAATTCTGAATGACACTCCTTCATTAAAGTGGTAACACTGAACACCTGACGGAAGGTACCAAGGGGAGCACATAAAATTGAAATCAGAGAGCAAACTGTGGAAGCCAACAAGGAGTGGACACATCTGCCAGGGCAGGGCTGCAAGCACCTGTGGGAGGTTAAGCACAGAGACAGGCAGTGAAGGGATGGGCAGGGACTCGTTCTCTGCTGGTGTCAGGTCTCCAAAGGAAATAAAAACATCAGGACGCATCTGGCGGACCAGAGCACTTTGTGAAGGGAGCCTAGGAGGGAGACTCCGAGGCTGGAAGGGACGTCACAGAACTATGTGCCCTTGGGAACAAGCCCTCGCGTGATTTAAAAGCTACAACAGAACTTGCCTGAAGCACACTCGCTGCAGGTGAACCTCCCTTCTGGTCTCCGGGAAAGCCCAAGGCAAGCGAGGTGGAAAGCTCCGCAGCAGGGGCCTTCGCAGAGCACAAGGCTGCCAGTCTTCTCACACAGCTGTGGGCGGAGAGGGGACAGCAGTGAAGCAACACCCAGCGCAGCCCCTCTGTACCCATGTGCTACTCAAAGGAAGAGTTACACATGCATGTGAGATGCTGGCCTGAGCAGAACCCACAACACATCCGGTATCAGAATAAAACCAGGCGACAAAATACAGAAAGAGATCCCTCAGCAACAGCAAAGGAAACAAACAGGATCAAAAACCTAAAGGACATACTCAAGAAGTTTAAAATCAGATTTGAAAATCAAGAAAACTCATGCACATTTTCATCAGAAATCAAACTCAACCCAATGCAGCTGAGAAGTACCAAGCTGACCAGCATTTCTCACGTATTGATGGAGGGGCTTTCCTCACAGCCTCTGGCAGCTGAGTTCATCTCCATCTCACAGAGGGGCCGGGGCACAGAGAGGCTAAGTGACCTGCCCTAGGTCACTGCAGCAGAGGACACTGACCCAGTGGGCCCAGCCTGCCCACCTGGTATGCGTGCCAGCAGTGAAATATCTTTGTAGCACCTGGCCTCTTCCAACCACACACCGTTTTTTTTTTTTTTTTTTTTTTTTTTTTCCCCCAAAGCCCCAGTACATAGTTGTCTGTCATAGTTGCACATCCTTCTAGTTGCTGTATGTGGGACGCGGCCTCAGCATGGCTGGAGGAGTGGTGCCTCGGTGCGCACCCGGGATCCGAACCCGGGCCGCCGGCAGCGGAGCGCACGCACTTAACCGCTAAGCCACGGGGCCGGCCCCACACACCGTTTTTATACACTTCAAAAAGTATATACACACATCTGTGTGTATGTAATATACAATTTATATATGAGACATATCTTACACATGAATGGATGATGCTAACTGGGGCACTTAACCCCAGGATACAGCTGGCAGCCTAACACCCTCAAAACAAATATCAGTGACTGATGATGGGGTTAGGGCAGAGGGGGTCTGCAGGTAAGAGAAGATGCAACAAGACTCACTCCCATCTACTGGGACCCAGGTGGGTGCTATAAGGGATGAATCAAACCGCTCCTCCCCTCACTTGACACACATACTCCTCCCTTGACCCATGTATCCCTCACCTGACACACATACTCCTTCTTGGCAGTTATTCCTCTTTCAGACTTTTTAGAGGAGACGGACACTTCAGTCTGCGTTTCGTCTGCACTTTCATACGGAGACTCCAAGGGCTCGTCTCCCAGGCCATCTGATACCTAGAGATGAAGGAGGTGGACGACAGTTCACTAGTCGCAGAGAGCAGCAGGTGGTCACATGACTTCAGAGACAGCCCCGCCAGGACTCATCACTCACACACATACACACATGCCTTCTGAACACTCGCCCTGTACTACCAGTTATTTATCGGAAACGTACATCAACTGGTTTTTGTGATAATACAACTTGTCAATAAGCTGTGTAGAAATTCAGAAATGGACTTTATTCTACTTAATATTTTAGTCTATATATGGAGGCATAAGATTTAACATTCTCTTAATATTCCTTAAAAATGAAGTAACTTATGAAAACCTAATTTGCTTTAGTAGGTGACCTAAGACAGGCTCTGGGACCAAGAATCTTGACCTTTCTTACTCGATCTGTTAAGGTCCAACTACTTTAAGGTAAGAGAAACATGTTAATACCAAATGAATTTTTTAAAGAACCAAAGTGCAGTGTCATAATGTAAGCCTTCACACCTCATCTTGCTCGTCTTACTACTGCTGTGGTAGAGACTGGATGATGTCAGCAGCATGTGCATATACGAGTGCTCACCCAAACGTCAGGCAACCGTTTTCCAGACTTGTCATCACAGCTGTAACTAACTGTCCTGTTCTCCTCATCCTCCCATTGACTACCTTCCCCACCAGAGTAAGGTGGGAGAAGGCGAGGTTAAATGTGATGACTGTTAACACGTGAGGCTAAGCAAAAGGCCTGGGAGAAAGATGTGGAATCGGTGAGCAAATGAAATGACTCACAGGTTGTATTTCATCAGTCTCACCTTCATTCATCAGAGATCATTAAGACTGGGCTAAAACCTCTCCCTCATCATTGTACACAGCATTTTCCCCTCACTTGACCAGCAATAATAAGTCTTTAAATAGAAATCAATAAATCTTTAGAAAACTTCCTTATACATCAAATTCAGATGTTTTTTAAAAAAATACTAAAAACATTTAGTATTTATCTGATGTTAGGTAAATAAATGTTGAATTTTTCAACAGAGCTAAAGTATAAACTACATTTCCTGTATACCTCAATAATCACAAGTAATTATGTTACAGGCTTGCTGTTTGCCAATGAACACAAAGCTAGAAACTGAAATTGGGCCACATTTAAAAACAAAAACAAAAACAAACCCCACCAGGCAATCCACCCGATTTTTAGCCTTATCAATGAACCTTCTCCAGATTTAGCTCACTGAAATTACAGGAAGCAGAAGAAAAAACCCAATAAACACGGGGTTTTTTGCTCACTTAAAATTGGTGTTAGAGCGTTGACTTTTCTTGAGGGATCTGTTGGCTCTGACTGGAGTCTGTGGTGGGGTGACAGGTGTGTGGGCCCATTGTTCCGCCCTCACTACTCTCCTATGTTTGACACATCCCACAACAGCAGCCTCAAGAGAAAGCGGCCTCTTAAACCTGATTTCCTCACCTTTTCCAGGAAGATGGAAATAGCGTGAATGAACACCAAATTACAGGGGTCTCACTTTATAAGGCTTTGTCACCGTGAGGCTGCCTGGATGGAGCCACCGGGGTCCACAGCCCCTCCCTATCAGCTCACCTCCTACTACTTGAACACTTACATCCAGAAAGAAGGCAACCTGAAAACATGCTCTGAGTTTAAACCTCAAATTTAACATGTCCATCAGATACGGGGTCACAGATGGGGGCTGAGCACTCTCAGGGGAGACTACAGTGGGCGCTGCGGGAGCCCCAGGCATCAGGAAGGGCAGCTACACTGCCTGGCCCTGGCCCCACTCAAAGAGTAGCCCACATGGCTGCCCAAGGCTGACCGTCTGATGGAGGAACTGAGGCCCAAAGAAAAAGCCTTCATCGCAGGCTCAAGGGGAGAGAGCCCGGTGTCCTGCCCAGCAACCCATGTTCTTCCTTCAATGTGGCTGGAACAAATTTTAAAGCTAAAAAAAAAAAAAGGAAAAAAATGCATGGAGAGAAAGACAGAAAACACAGACCAGTCCTGGGTCAAAGGAAGGAACAGCACCTTTTATTTAAGATTTACAGAAAAAGTTATTCCACTTGGAGATATTTCCTAAATTAACAAAGTCTGTTTTGAGGAAATAAACACTGAATACATATTTTGAATGGAAATATAAATGTTAAAGACACACATGAGGCTCGTTTCCTGATTAGGGTCTAAGATACACATACAGAATACAGACCTTACAATATTACAGTCTATGACACAGATTGCAGGAGATTCCGACTTTCATCCCACCAAACCCCTTCCCAGCTACTGAACAGACAACTAGCACACAGTCGGGGGGATCCAACGGCTCTCCGCTCGGCAAACCACCCGCAAGAAGGGCAAAGTAGGCAGGGCGCCACACCAGCACGCCTTACTCCAGCTGCAGGCTCCACCTCCATGTGCACCAGGTGATGGTACTTACTCGGAGATGCCGTTTGTGAAAGTGACACATTCACCTGTACGGTCCCAACACAGTCCCAAATCTCAGTCTACGACATCTACGGTCTATTCCATATCCAATAGGATGCATTTGGAAAAGAAAAAATGTAGTAACTGAATGGACACAGACTCTGTCAAGAACTTGCCCGTTGCTTCCCGAATCCACCAAAGCCACACTTGCAGCACTGATTTCCAAGCAGCTTAGTTCCTGACTTGTCAAAGTTTTCTTGAGTCTGAAAATACTTTCTCTACTCTCTACTCAATATTCATAGTATCAAATTGCCTGTTTGCCTTAGAAATACATTATTTTATGGGCAGGGAATGCAATCTCCTTCACATATATTACAGGGATTTTTCAAGATGATATTAATGAACATAATGTAACCTAGTGAACACATTTGAACCAACTTCTAGAAACCAAGTAGCCATTTAGGGTGACTTATGCAAATCCCAGGCAGGTCCTCATTGCTGTGACTCGAAAGCAGTCCCCTACGCCTCAGATGGTGTTATACATAGTGAATTTTTAATTTTCTGACAAAACAAATCCCTTCACAAGTTGAATACTACATCATTTTTGAAATACAATTACAGACCTTGAACAATAAATATTTCTATATACGAACATATTTTCATGTTTAAGTTATTACGCTTTTGTAAAGGAAGAAATAGATTAACTAGAAGTACTTTCACACGGTATTTCGGATTTACAAATGATAAGAATCCTGTGCTCATTGGATTTAATGAGCTTAAAATCAAAAGACTTATCTCAAACAGGTCTTCCAAGTTAATATCACAGTGAAATATTAGAGTAGAATTAAAATAATTTTTAGTCATTCATCACCTAAAACACTACAATTCATCATAACTTTTATTAAAGTGACCCTTCTAGATGACAAAGACTAGAACCTTCCTAGCCGCCCCTAAATCCTAGGGCTAGGTCTGAATTGTTGAGAACACACAAATCTCCAGTTCACACAGCATCACTGTGCTCACACCCACCTTCTGACCTTGGCAGCTTCTGTGTAGTCCAGCAGCCCCAGAAGGTGCCAGCGAGAGCCATGCGGCTGCTGCTCCAGATTCAAAGCCAGTTCTCATCACAGCTAAAATGAGTTTCTACAATGTCCTATCAACCCAACTTTGTCCAAACTGTGTCCTCGGCAGTGACCATCCTGTAGAGAATGGGCTGGGGCGGGCCTGGGCAGGCCAGCAGCAGGCAACAGGCTCTGCCCTGCCTGTGGCAGACTTGAAAACAGTAACAAAACTCCCACAGTCCCTGCTCCAGTCGCTTCAGTTAGCACCTGCGGCTGAGCAAACGCCCTCCTGCTGTGCCAGGCCACTCCCACCCCCACCCCAGTCATTTCTTGAAGATACAACATGCCTGAATGGTTAGCATGCTTCAACATATATGCCAAAGAATTATATGCAAAAATCCAACAACTGCATGAGGCCAGGAAAAATTATAAATGTGACTCTAACATGTAACTATGTAGTTACAAAAGCATCTAAGAAGATGAGGTCTGTTGGGTTCTTAAACTGACACTGAGCACTGTTGGCTGTTGGAGGGACGCCCCCGCTGGTGAATATGCCCCAAAGGGAGCATCCCCCTCATCCAGACGGTACAAGGAATAAGATGGATACAATACACATAATTTTCTACCTGCTACGGACAGTCAATTGATTGTCACTGACAGTCATTATTGATTTTAAAAGCATAAAATGCTACAGTTTCACACTAAGTCAAAAGGGCTCTCACCCAGTCCATGTACAAACGTCTACCTAACCAGAACAACCTTAAAAATGAATTAATAATTTAGAGGGGCTAGATATGTTTGAGCAGCATGTTAAGTTAGAAATCAAAAGAACAAGAAATCAAGTAAGCTTGCCAAAGGTACAGCGATCGTATTTTTCATCTACCCTTTCAGACAGGAGTCCCCCCTGGGAGAGGGAAACCTCAGCTTTAGACCAGTCTTCTCACACACCTCAGGCCCATGTACGGTGTTTACGTTAAGTCAACAAAGAATCACTCGCCAAGCACTCTTCTTTCTAGTGGACTGGATCAGATGAATGGAGAACTTTCCTTTATTAAAAACACTTATACTATTATTGAAACGATGAACAAAATCACAACTCATCATCTGCCACAGCGAGCCCAACGTCTACTCGCATCAGGCCGAGAACACTCTCAAGGGCATTTTTTTATCACTTTAATTTTATACCCTTACATGGGCACGTTTTTTTGTTTGGAGAACTAGATAATTTACAGTCTTACTTTTCTTCTTTTTCAGAAAATTTCAAAAACAGACTCTCAGTAGGTATTAAGAGTCACCCACCATTGGGCAAACGTTGGCTCTGCTTTGCCGTCAAGTCTGGCCACTCTCACACACCTTTGGTCACAAATCTTGGGCGAGCAGGTCAGGGCCAAAGAGACTATGGGAGTAATGAACTTGTTGCTGACAGTTCAGGTCTCGACAGTTTTCTCGATCCTTTCCTCTAGTGTATTCAGCTGTTAACATCCCCAACTACATAAACTCTTGAAATGGCCATCTCCCTTGTCCCACTCCCCAGTCCCTGACCACTCCATTTTAAACCTCCCTGTGCTTCTCCATGAACTTTCAATGAAAACCACAGAACCAGGCACATCTAAAGCTGGGGGTGACCCCACAGAAATCGTCTATGAAGCAGGCTATCTTTCCTTGGAGGAGGTGGGACGGACTCCTTCACACATTACATGGAGCCACCCTTTGCCTTACATTCATGAAACTTTGCTTCCTTGTCCTGAAACTTCACTTAGGTTTCTTGTGGGTTTTTAGGAACATCCTCTTAAAAATACTGGGGTTATTTTCAGTTGGGAAATACAGATATAACGTATACTAAAGAGAGTACTGAGATGTAACTACACCTCAATTCATCACAACTGAAGAACAGACATTTAACTTTTGTATTAACTGAAGAAAGGCCACAAGGGAGACAGAAGTCTATCTATAGCAGGTGGGCAGTTTAAACAATGCAGGACCTCTATTGCCAACACATGCACTTACTTAAGGTGCTAATCTTTTACAATGGAGTACTTTCATTTTTAGAATAGCTACACCGTAAACTTTTGTATATTCAGAGAAGTTTTTACCTCTTGCGAATGCCTCACGTTTTATACTAGAGAGTTCCTTTCTCGTAGTTACCTCCCCTCACCAGGCACAAACGTGGCATATGGAAGATGTTTTGAAGCAAGTCAGTGGGATCACTACAATGATTCTATGTACAGCATAAGCAAAATTCATTTCAACAACGGGCAGCTCAAATGACTTAAGACTAGAACGTATCGGCGTTATCTTGACTTCTTTAGGAAATGAAGGAATTCCATGTTAAATTAGTAGCATAATGAATTTTTGTACTCTTGCAGACAAACTATTACTCATCCCTAAGCTCTTTCAAAACAGAAGCCCTCTCCACTCACCTCCTTCAGGAAGCCATGGGTGGACCCTTTCAGGAACTCCACTCCTCCCCAGCATCCCTCAAAAAGACCACTACTGGCATTTGGAGTGGGACAATTCTGCCATATGTGGGGCTATCCCTCTCACTGCAGGATGCTAAGTACACCCGCCTCTGCCCGCCTGGTCAACCTTCCCAACATCCCTGGAAGGACGATGCCTCCCTCAGTTGAAAAACACCACATAATCCCATCCTTGTCCCCCTAGAAACCCCTATGTACTCAGCAGATGCTAATTTTATGCTGCTCTTGTGGACATACCATTCAGGCCTTTTGACAGTTCTCACCTTCATCATAGAGAGGAAAGCACCTATTCTTCGGCTGACCTCTAATGCACCTATCACATATTGGTAGCTGGCTGGCCACCCATTCAAAATTCATCATGCTATAATTTCAAATGAAGTCTCTCAATTCCTGTCAAAGGCCTTTCAAGCCAGAGTCTTTAATTTGGGTGACCATTTCTTGAACTAGGGCCGTTTTTATACCCTTTTTTTCAGTCTTTAATTTAGTGACTGGTTTTTTCGAGAATCCTACATTACTCATGAGCTTTTTCATGTCCTTTAGGAACAGCATGACTCAGACTGTCTTTGAGGCCACAGATCCCATTACATTTGAGCAGGGCCACCCCATAGCCCTTAGCCACAGTCCAGTACCCTGAAGTGTCACTCAAACCCAGTGTTTGCCACTCCTGGGTTTATTTTATCCCCAAGTGCATAATGCAGGCAAGAGGATTACTTTTCATGCCAAAGCAAAATTTATATTTTTGGATAAAAATGGAATGATGGTGATTTTATTATTTTTATTGTTATAACCATTATTGTCACAATAGCGAACCACTGAGTCCTTGCAAGGCGCCAGGCACCCTAAGTGTTTTACATGCGTTACATTACTTAATGGTTTAGAACACAAGTATTTGTCAGAAACTTTCATTAAAGGTAAAACACATCTGAAGAGTCTGCTGGGAATGAACCAAGTGCTATTAACATGGTAACGTGAATAGCACTCCTTCTGCCTCTTATGAGCTGAAGAGCACATGAGGCCTCTTCCTCACCATGCAAACATGCGGACACCCTGGGGCATGACCCCAGGTGGTCACCCAGATTGAGACATTTAATATGATGGCTGATGTTCTACAAAAGAACTGATGAAGTCGTTGGTGTAAATAACCTGATTATGGTATCCCCTAGATATCAGTCATTGAATCAAAAGAGTAGAGTTAAATGGTTCACGATGATACTGTAAATTATATTTTTTCCTACAAATTTACTATATCTAGTGTCATAGTAAAACTGTTTAGTAAAAAAACAGAATCAAAACTCTTCCTGCCTTTTATGTTGCAGATTAGTTTCATATCTACAGTACTGAATACATTCCACTGGCAATGAGAATAGTCAACGAGGACTCCTTTTAATATGTGCTGCTGTTCTGTTTTTGAAGGTACAGATGCTGACATTTTTCAATAAAAATTCAGTAAGTTATGAACTAGAGGAGAAATATGACCTTTAACAAGACTAACCCCTTCAGTATGGTGTCCTTGTCGAAGGTCCAGGACAGCCCCTGACTGAAGGGCATCCTTTCAATTTGAAATCTACATTGGTCACTAGAATATGAATGTGTTTCTATTATGAGATGAATGTGATTGGTTAAATGGCCTTGATTAGGTATCTTACCTTGGTCTTAAAATTTGTTATCTGTTTTCTTCATTGTATGTGTTTATTAATACCAGTAAAAACAGATTATCACACATCTTCCATAAAATGATTGTGATAGGAATGTCACTTAGTGTGTACGATGATACACCACCTGCAGCAGACATCTTGGAATATTACATCATTTTAAGAGCAGTACAGGGCAGCTGAGTTCAAATCCAACTTGACTGATGTGGGCTCCCATAAAAGCTGTTACCAGTGAAGGCGAAAAAAATAAGAATTTGCTCTACTAAGGGAATAAGAAATGAAGTTACAAAACACTTAAATCACATTAATTCCTTCACAGGCCTCTGTCATGCAAGTGTGTAATTTTAATCTATTCTATTCATTAGGGTGATGCAGTACTATGTAATAATTATACTAATATAAATTTTATTTATAACATATACTTTTTTTGAGAAGAATTTAAACAACATGATCTAAAATGTTTTGAAATACCAACCCAGTGAAAATTCCTTATTTCAATCAAGGGTAATGAAAGAAGGCAATACAAACATGCAAAGGGCATGTCGAATTAGAGGCCAGTCTGAACCCCCAAAGAGCAACTCCCATGGTTGCCTAACTCCCATCAGAACCAAACTCAGCAGTTTACAGGATGATTTTTATAACACTACACTTTACCTCACATGCTGAAGGGCACTCAGCATGGTATACATTGTAAACGCGTACTGTAGTTCCATAGTTACTACATAATAGATAAGCCGTTTTGTTCACCTAAAGTGGTTTTAATGAACAGTATAATTCTGTAAAAAATGAACTCTAATGGAAGATTTATATAAGCCACACAAAAGTGGCCTAATGGACAAGGCCTAGTAATGTTTTTTATAAGGAACAGGATGCACACTATGGGATCTATCACCTTCAAAATGCAGGAAGGTGTATGATTTTAATGTATTTAATATATAATATAAATGTATTTAATAATCTATCCACCTCTGAAGTTCTAAAGAATTAAAAATCAATTAAGTCTAATGATTATAAAATGCTTCATCTAAGTCTTCCTAAGTTCAGATCAAATGTCTAGGCCAGGAAGACTCAACTCACCCTGGTCAAAGTGAGTGTCAGGCTCTTAGGCACGTCTACCCAGTGTGTCTTCATCTCCACCTTGCCCTGTGGGTGCTACTCTAAATCCAAGCCTTTAACATACACTGACTTAGGATCAGGAACAACAGACAAGATTTCGGCAGCCTCAGGGTTTTTCTTTCAATTGTATCTTACAACGGTATAAGTAAAAACTCAACCAAATAAGTGGACTAAAATATAATGCAAGAAAAACGCATTAAAATTTTTTTTAAACAAAAAAGCCAACTTAAGTGAAAGGGTCTAGGGAATTGAAACGTTTTTAGTATTCTTTTTCTTTAGAATTGCAGACTACCTTTCATTTAATTTTTTAGGATACTAATCTGAACTTGGACAAGAGAAAAAGGAAAAATATTTTGTAATAGAATTTGCTTTTTCATGTTTCAATAAGCTCCTAGAAGTTCAGTGAAGAATTCTTACTGCATTTTCTTGGATGTGCCCAAATGTAAGAAATGTTTAGTTACCTCTGCATACCAAACTATAAGAAAGCCCCAGTCCCGCACATGGGAGCAGCTCCTCACCACTACTGAGCTGGCTCAAGTCCCTGAAGAAAACCCTACAGAGAGGAGGGCTCTGTATTTGCACGATCACTCTGGATTCTGAGCAGCGAGCTGCAGAGCTCTCCGCACATCATCAGACTGCCCAGGGCCCTGGGCTTCAGCGAGGGAAGACACCTCACACTGGAAGGCCCATCTCTTATCTAATAGGAGGAAGCAACTGAGGCTGAGAAAGAGCAGGAGAATGCCCAGTCCCCACCAGGGACCATGGCAGAGACCAGGTCAGAAGTGCCACCTGCCGACCCAACAGGGTGAGGGGTCTATCCACTCCCTGCCTTACTACCCTGTTGCAAAAAAAACCCAAGGTTAGCATCTCCTCATAAATATTCTAAAAACAGGACTTATGTCGACAATGAGAACAAGAGAATCACAGGGAAGAAAATAAACTAGATATCAAAACTTGAAAATAAGCTCCTTGGGCAGTCACTAAAGTTGGGAATCCAAAATTCCCTCTGGACAAAAAAGTGTCCTACCTGCATTCTGAGGCTGTTGTTTGTTTTGTTTTTAGTAATGGCCAAGACTTTAGATTTGATGATAAAGTCTAGATGTCTTGACACAATGATGGTAATAGCCTCAAATAGCTATTATTTTGCTAGCATATATTTTACAAGTCCAGAAAATAGGAGTCATATTACCATGGTAGTTCTGACTCACCTCAACACTCAAGTATCTAAGAATATGCCAGAATTTAAAGGATCAAAGCCATGGACCCAAAGCTATGGAACACATAAGGAGATTCCTCCGTGAGCCTAGGTCCAAAAGCCACAGGATTCCGGTATAGCCACCCTTCATTCCACCTAGGGTGAGTGCACAATGACCGGAGTCAGCTCAAATGACACAGTGTGTCGTATGAGGACCAAAGAGGACTTAGTTTCATGTGAAATATTACAATGTGAGGACTAAATAGAACACAACATTTTTAAGACAGATTTCAAGAACAATTAAATGCATCAATACTAAAGTATATCCACGTACACTTATACATACACTGTGTGCATGTGTGTGTATTTATATTTGAAGTCCTCACATAGACTAAAATAGTGATCTTTTCCACTTCATGACTTTTACATAGTTTAGAGACCCTAAAACCCACCTACATTTGTGGAGAACACCAATGTTATGCTTGTTAAGTCTGACTTTTACTCACACTTCAACGTGGGTAACTAAGTGGCCTTCATATGAATGCCATGGTTATCATTATCATTATTATTATTTTACCTCATTCTCAGTTAAGGATGCAGAAGGAGATGAACTTTTGCTAAACGCAAGAGTTGAAGACGCTGCTGCAGAAGCCCGATTTCGCTTCTTCAGTGGTTTGCATGCATCAGACAGATGTTTCGTTGCTGTAAAATAATTTTGGTTTATAAAGTAAAGTTTGAAATCTTAAACTCTCAATCTCTTCACTGCTTTAAAATTACTCCTCTAGCAAATGAAGTTCTAAAGATGAATCTCCTGGGAAGCTTTGTCATACTAAGGGCTTAGCTCTTTGTGGTGGAAAAATCTGAATGTAAACAAAGTCAGACAAACTGTATAATGAACTCCAATGTCCCCCTGCCTGGCCCCCAAAACCATGAACCTAGGGCCAACACAGCTCCATCCACACCTGGTTCCCTGTCCCCCTGCTGGGCTCTTCTGTAGCAAATCCCAAACCTATCATTTCACCCATAAAAATTTCAGTACATATCTCTAAAACATAAGGTTTTAAATATAACCATAATACTATTATCATACTTAAAAGTAACAATCCCTTTATATCATCAAATATACACTCAGTGTTCAAATTGCTTACAAATGTCTTGTTTTTTTAAGTCTGTTTAATTGATTTTTAAAAACCAGTACAGCACCTCAATGAAAACAGAGCTATTTGTAATCTTCACTTACTCTTTCTCCCCTGAACTTTGTTTCCTTTCTCATTAAGAGTTGGAGATGGTAAGCTTTCTTTAATAAACTACTAGACAGATACATCAAATAGGTAATTAATGAAAAGGTAAAAGGTAGCCTGACTCCCCTCTTCACTGTTTTGACAGTTATTTTTCACAAACATTTTGAGCTAGTTCCTTCAACATGTGAAATAGAAATAACCAGTCGTTACTTTTACTTTTAGCTAATATACACAAAGAATCAGATACTGAAAAGTGGTGGAATTTATAGCAACAACTGGCACCATCAAGTAAGAAACCTGGACAGTTCTGATTTAAATCACTTCTCTAGTATAATTTTTTTTTTAAATAATTTTATTTATTTATTTTTTCCCCCAAAGCCCCAGCAGATAGTTGTATGTCATAGTTGCACGTCCTTCTAGTTGCTGTATGTGGGACGCGGCCTCAGCATGGCTGGAGAAGCAGTGCGTCGGTGTGCGCCCGGGATCCAAACCTGGGCCGCCAGCAGCAGAGCGCACTCACTTAACCACTAAGCCATGGGGCCGGCCCTCTAGTATAATTTTAAACTGAAAACAATAAAGCCAAGTAGAAATCAGTAGAAAAGTATCTTTAATAAAATTTAGCTGAATCATCAAAACAACTCATAATTAAGCAGTTTATTTTTTAATTGCATGAGCACCTCCTTTCCACCTGATCCTTTAGGTTCTAGCGTAACTGTCGATTCCTCTGAGGGCTCTCTGGATCCCAGCCCAGCCTCCTCGTTACACTCTCGGCCCCACCGGAGAGAGACTCTGTGAGGACAGGCCCAGGCTTTCCTGTTCACCCCCAAGCCCAGCCCAGGGCACCTGGAAGGAGCTGACAAGGAAGGAGCACAGACCACATTACCTGCCTGGCTCTTCAACGAAGAGGCTGCCTCTATGGCCTTGCAAGAGCTTGTTCGGGCCGTTTTGTCAGTGATCGTCTCTCTCTGTTATTAAAAAAAAAAGAAAAAGGAGAACGAAGGAAAAAGGAAAAAAAATCTCTTGATGTGAACTAACACAGGTTACTGAAAAGTTGTGCGACAGAAACTTCTTCCTTTGGAAATGTGTCCCACACAGGTCATCAGCGGCTGCCTGACCTTACCTGTCTTCCACAATTGCAACCCATTCTCCCCTGCCCACTCTGGACCCTGCTCTAACATCTGTTGGGAGGGAGGGCTAGCAGGGCCATGCCAAACCTGACTTAACAAGTCACAGTGCTGAAATACCTCAAATGAGTAACATTCAATATGCTACCCAAACTTTCCTCTGAATTCCAAGTGGAGTGTGAATTAGAGGAAACTAATCCTTCTACTCTAGAGCTTGCCCAGTTAACTTAAGGTGGAGCCTCATTAAGTCAATGCCAACATCACCATTCTAACTCACTATACTAAGGATTTCCAATTCTGAGACAAGCTCCAGGTAAACCTCTCAAAGACCATCAATAAAGCACATTTCACAACTGAGAAAAATAGCAAAAAAAAGAGAAGGGATCATGAACATTTTGTCTAGTGCTCAGAATTTGAATAATGTAGTTGAAAATAATCTCTCTCAATACCACTGCGGCAGTACTACCTCATTCAGTCTGCCACCCCAGGAGGCCAAGTTCCGGCACTCAAACCCCATGCCCGCACCTGCCCAGGACAGGGCAGGTGGAACAGGATTCCAGTGGGGGCAATCTGTGGACAAGGTAACAGATGCATAGCACCTGGAATAATACCTGGCACATCAAAGTGCTCAAGGCATATTAGGAATTATACACGATATGGCTTACTCAGGTTTATAAAACCCAAACCAGAGCAGATACCACTACTCTTTTTATCACGTGCTATTTCCTGAGCTGTTAATAAAACATTTTTACCCAGCCACTTAATGTGAACTTTGATGTTTCAAGTGTCTATGGCCACACATTTTTTTTTAGGTAAATCGTCTATACAAGTATTTCAAAGCAACCAATGTCAGTATGATTACCAGTAAAGGATTGCTTTAATAGTAGGAGGCCAGAGGAGATATTGAGGATGTGCTTCCAGATAACTGCAAACATTAGTGACTCAAAGTGAATTTTACCTAGCTCACTGCTAGCCACTTGATCACTAACAACTTCACCTGACAGGTGCCCTAGAAGAATGCTTTGTTGGTCAGGAAAATGGGGCAGGGCCAGGCCTGCTCCCCTCAACTGCAAATATGGCTTTGAGGAAATAAGACAGATAATATGGTGGCCACATATTTACACTTTAGCGATATGTGAGATTTATTTTCCATTCTTCAAAATAATAAAAAGAGCAACTACTTAATTCAGATCAGTAAAAGACAGTATGAAGCTTTACTCAAAATCATAAATCAGAGTACAACTACTCTGTCAGAACTATTAAATAAATATAAACTCAAACATAAGATACAAAGTCTGTGTAAACTCTCAGTTCATGAAGAAGTTAACTGGATGTCTGAGACGGTTTAAAGAAGTGGAATTGCATCATCATTAAACACACTAGAAAGGGCTCACATCCTCTACATGCATGAGTGCCGCATGCTAGACAGAACAATCCACTGTTCCTTTGGATATACGGACCTTGGTCAGTTTCACTCTCCTCCAGGTACCAGGCAAACTCGGCCCCTTGACGCATGCTGGAATATGCTAGAACTCTAAAGGCTCTGGGACTGCCTTTATATAAACAGGCCTACACAGCCTTCTTAGTATTCCCATTATGTAAACAATAACGTGAATTACTAATAAATTGAATGAGTGCATAAAATCTATTTTCAATGCCTTTAATGGATTTTTTTTTAACTTTTCACTAAAGTATAGCCTATATCTCTAATAGATTTTGATGCTTTCATGACAACTCATTATTTACACATTGAATAATGAGCCCTAGAGACAAGAGTCTTTTTTAGCATACAATTTTGTTGAATCTAAACATCAAGTATTAATCAAAGTGTTTGGATGTTTTTCTTTGACAGCCACGTATCAGAAGTTTGTGTTCAAGTCTCTGGCAGCTAAGAACTGGCTCTCTTCAGTGGCCTTCGCAAAGGGGTTCCAGAGAAAAGCCAGCACTACTACATCTAGAACAATACCCACTGAGCACCACCCGGGGAGAACCGAGAAGAGTGCCTCCTGCATCCTGTCTGCATCCATTAGGGAAACACGGCCATTAGAGTCACGTAGCACATGTCCCTCCAGCCAGGCAAACCCGGGCGCAATTACCTTCCGAAGACCCTGCTTGTCGGTCCTGAGTCTTTTCCTGGGTGCATCCTCAACTTCAACGTCCTCTGTAGGGTCCTGTGTCCTCTTTGTGTGGTTTCTTTTTTTCCCATTTAAGTTACCTTGGAATGGGGATGGGGGAAACTTACATGAAAAACACTCTACAAGCCGCCCTCCAAAGCACTGAGCACCTACCCAGGGCATTCAATGTGCAAATCCAGCCCATGATGGTTTTCCTGTAATCCTGTTGATTTCCAGGGCATAGGTATTACAGATCAAATCTCTCTGCATTTTGCAAACTGCAGGGGACCACTTCCTATAACATCAAATACTGGAGAATCTTTATTTAATCTAGAGGTTATTATGTTGGTATTTTTCATAATTATATTTTAATGTATAATAGCACTAAATTTAAATATGACCAGTATTTTTCAAAAATCCTTTACTTACTAATATTCAAAGACTAGTGGAATTTAAGTTGAACTTTAAAAAAACATACAACTTGCTACTTTTTAGACATTTCCTTAAAGAAGCATCTTAAGTAGAAATACTACATTTGTATCTCCAAATTAAGGGCTTTCTACATGTTTGCTTCACTGTGCCATGTATTAGGTGTTCCCAGGAATATCAACTAATCCAAGACTTAAGGTGTCCATACAGCACTGACCTAGAAAAATAAGACGTAAGATAAGAGTGCAAATTCTAGAGAGATGATTAATTTGAACATGCCAATGTTTATTTTGAATACAAATCCAGTATTTCCATTTGCATAACTGCTTTACAGAGAGGTTCAGGGTTTATTCCTGGACTGTTCATCAAATACCCTGTGGGAGGACAGTGTCATCCTCAAACCTTACTACCTGGTAGGACAGAGCACACTGGCCAGGAGTGCTCAGGTCCATGGCGCCCAGCAGTGCCTCGGGAGGAGGTGCAGGTCACCCAGCCCAGGGCTGACATGTGAGGCCTTGCCTCAGGTCGAGGCCTGATATTACTAGAGAAGAGCCAAGCAGCCAGAGCACTGGCCCTCACCAGCTGCCAGTCTCAAACTGACATGAGCCAGCCCAGCAAGCCGCCTTCACTAAGCTCCATTCCTGGCCACAGCACCTCGGGCTAGCCGCAAGAGAATACCAGGAAGAAGCCTGCAGAGCAGTGGGCTGTGAGACCTGCTCAGCCACTGCCCGAGTATAACCACTACAGGGCACAGCCAGTCTGACTTGCCAGAACCTCCTCAATCAGGTTTGCTCCTCATCAGCATGTGTTCACTAAGCTACAGCCACCTGCCGGCAGCAACTGTCACCCAGTGCCTCGTCTTCCCACAGGTGAAGTGAAGTCATGGTCCTTTACATAAGGACCTCCCCCGTACCAGAAGGAGACAATAGTCGTTTCTTACAGAAATAAGCAATATGGGCATCTGTTTGAATTCCCAACAGAAATAAGCAATATGGACATCTGTTTGAATTCCTAATACTGAGACGACGGGACAGCTGACACCACAGACATGGCCCATCATCTTGGTTGTAAGCACTGGGGACCCTGAAAGGGAGAGTTAAAGGGCATCCAGGAACAAGAACACACCTGACACCACTGAGGGTAGAAATCGACCCCTATCCTCCTCCTGTCTACTAAGTACTCAGTGATAGTCCAAAATGACAAAATGTGACAATCAAATTCACACTTACTCTTCAAAGGTAAGTTGAATCTGGCTTCAGGAAAACCTTTCTCATTCTGAAATACGCCAGTCATTGAAAAGGGACACTTTTCTAGATTTAGTGTACTAATGAAGAGTCAGGTGAACTCTTGCCTTTTAAAGAATATACACAAATCCCAAACATCCTCACTCTTCTAAATCACAGTATTTGCAACAAACACTGATGAAATTGAATAAAACTCAGTATTAATATAATTAGATAGTTGATGGAGATCTAAGAAAGCCCTAAAATCAAGATGGAAACATCTGTGAACAAAAGAGAAAGGTTATATAGTACGTGCGCAATTACAGTCAAATATACACAGCGCTGATCTAGAAGCACGAGCTAGTACACACAAGGCAAATTGCAATTACTTCTGGGTCTCGGTCTCCTTTTAGGTGAGTCTTGAAACACTTTACGTTTGGCCTCTCCAAAACTCTTCAATGATGAACCTTGAGAGATACAGAATTTTTTTGTATTTTAAATTGATACCCAAATATGTCACACTTATTTTTACATTAAAAATGTCAGTTTTCCACAACATGTGTGTCCAAGCACGCACAGACGACAAATCTGACTGTTGTTACATGTTTTCTCCAAAGCTTACAATGTTAAGTCTCCCTTCTCTTGCCATTACCCAAAGCAAAGTAGCACTTTTTGTTTTTTTAACTGAAGGCTAAGAAGAACCAGAAGACACTCACATTTAAGGTCAGTCCACAGTCACCCTCCTCACCCTGCCAGCTCTCAAGAAAACAGGCCAGGAATGGCGCCCCCAGGTCCAGAGCCTCCGGCCCACAAAGGTGAAGCCCTCGTGAGGTGCAGGCGTAGCCCCAGCCAGGAGAGCAACCTCACTGGGGAACACAGGCCTGAAGTCTGACCCTACCATGTCACGTAAGCCTGGAGTCCTAGAGACCACCTGGGCTCCCTTCCTTCTGGCATCCTCCCTCACACCACCCCATTGACTGCAGAGGCTAGAGCGCCCACTCCATTTGGGCAGAAGAGCGAGGGACCCGCAGGCCAGACAGAGGATCACATGGAACAGCTCTCATGACAACGAGTGAGGAAATGCAGACAGCAGAGGTTGCTTTATTGTGACCACACGCACTCTGGTTGCTGGCACAAGCACCACAGGTCAGAGCTGGGGAGAGCGGACACGCTTCCCTACAGTCCCAAGACCGGAGCTCAGTCTGCTACACTACACACATCACACCTAAGCAGAGTACACTAGCACAGCTTTACGTTTACCAGAGTCTTCTTCAGACTGGGAAGAGGCCACTAGGGCAAACTTTGTGTTATAGCGCGCTTTCTGTTTCTCATTGAGCATGTTCCACTGGGAGCCAAGCAACTCTTCGATCTCCTCACTCGAGGCGTCTGGGTGCTCAGCAACAACCTGTGAACACAGAAAATGGTGAGGTAAGAAGGCCAAATACCTAGAACTCAAAATCCAATGCACGGCGCTCTAGAACTCAGCATGTGGCATTTTTATTTCCACATCATGGAACTATGTCCTGTAAAAGCTTCAAAGAAAAATAATGCTTAAGTGATGCATAACTCACTGAAAACTCATAAATGAACATAGCGCTGGTAAAAACAACTCAACTGTATTTATGCAAATGCAGGAAATGATAAATGGTAAGAGAAAAAAATACACTTTTCCAAAATCACTAAATTATCAGTAAGCTACAATTTTCTAAGCATCCTTGAAAAATCAGTAGTAGGAAAAGTCCTACAGAAACACCTCTAAACGTGGAGGTGACGTCTTGGCTTGGTTTTCTCATTGGCCATAGCACCCTCCCTCCATCTTTCAGGTACCCGCTCGGAAGGACTAAAGGTAGCATGCCAAGGAACGTCCCCCGACCTCTGTCACAGCCCAGGCCAGCACAGAGACAATCACTCTGCACAGCAAGACAGAGAGCTTCCTTGGTCCTCTGGCCACTATCGGGGTTGCCAGCATCAGCACTCTGGGAGCATGCTACAAATGCAGACTCTCAGGCCCTATTTCAGATCTGCCAACCAGGAGCCTGTACTTTAACAAGGTCTCCAGGTGATTCACAGGCACAGTGAAGCCTCATTAGCAGGTCCTCAGCCTTGGCTGCACACTGTAATAACCGAGGGAGTTTAAAAACCTATGGTGCTCAGGTCCCGCCCAAGACCAATTCAAACCAGTGGGCCTGGCATCAGTACTTTAAAGGTTTCCCATGGGTTTCTTTCTTTTTTTTTTTTGTGAGGAAGATCAGCTCTGAGCTAACATCCATGCTAATCCTCCTCTTTTTGCTGAGAAAGACTGGCTCTGAGCTAACATCTATTGCCAATCTTCCTCCTTTTTTTTCCCCCCTCAAAGCCCCAGTAGATAGTTGTATGTCATAGTTGCACATTCTTCCAGTTGCTGTATGTGGGACGCGGCCTCAGCATAGCCGGAGAAGCGGTGCGTCAGTACACGCCCGGGATCCGAACCCAGGCCGCCAGTAGCGGAGCGTGCGCACTTAACCGCTAAGCCACGGGGACAGCCCTCCCATGGGTTTCTAATGTGCACCCGAGTTTGAGAGCAATCAACAGCAGAGGCACAGAGGTCAACAAACTATGGCTTCCAGGCCAAATCTGACCCACCACCTGTTTTTGTACGGCCTGTGAAATAAGAATTGATTTTACATTTTTAAATGGCTGAAAAAAAATCAGAAGAATATTTCATAGCACATAAAAATTATAGGAAATTCAAATATCAGTCCATAAATAAAGTTTTATACCTGTCTCAGGCATTCATTTACATATTTTCTATGGCTGTTTTCACGCTACAACCCAAAGTTGAGGAATTGCAACAGAGATTTCATTGTCCTTGATGCCCTTCCAAAAAGTTTGTCAACCGATTCAGAGCACTAGCCAGCATGCTTTGGAGCAGACCCTAGGTTCGAAAGTGGCTCCTCCACTTGGTAGCTTTATGAACCTGGGTAAGTGAAGGTGTTGATCTGCTCCCCTCTGTGACACGGGGGTGGTAACACTTCACCTGGCAGTGGTAAGGAATGAACGGGTTAATGCTGGCTGGTTATCACTACCACTTAGATCTACCACCTGCCCAGCCAACATAGGTAACCTCTGGCCCAAAACTCAAACCCCTACTCACAACGCGATTACCACAGACAGCTTCTTACAGCCTCCTGTGTCCCCTACACCTCACCATGTCCTCCTTGGCCCTGCTAGACACTGGCACACCACCAACTCCTGACCACCCTCAGAGCTCAGGGCACATGCCTTTGCAGATGAGGGTTAGCGAAACCTCGCACAAACACCCAGCCCTGCTCTGTCCTCGCATCAGAAAGACACCTTCTGCAATTTGAAGCCCAACTCGGACCTCCAGCATTCCACCGGGTGTTCTCCTCTGTGTCCTTCGTGAGCCGTCATGTTTCTTACTGTCACCAATCCCACCTCACTCCTGCCTGGGCATTTCCAGACCCACACATGCCTCCTTCCTCCTGTCAACTTGGGACACCCTCCCCTCTTGTTCCAGTAGGGCTTTATCCTGCCTGCCTGTCACCCCACCCTTCATTAGAAGTGAGCTCACCAGCCCCCAACACTTCAAGCATCAAGGGTCTCAAAGGTTTCTGTGCAGAGCTTCAGATTCATAGGGCACTTGCCTTCTAGAACTCTCCACCTGGAGATTCCTCAAGATTAGTATATTCATTTGTGGACCTGCTGCCCTCCTCATTCACCCACCCCAGACTACAATGTCCTCAATCAGAATGAATAGTAACAGCGTTCACGGCTGATTCATCAAACAAGACTCCTGAATTTCCCTTGAGGACATCCTTCCTCTTGCACCTAAATCTGTGCCAGGCTGGCCAGCTCCACTCCTGAACATCCTTGTATCCACCCACCTCCACACGGACTGAAACGGTTTCAGCAACCAGTTTCGTGGCTCTAGGTGCTGTCCATCCACCTGCTGACATTCCAGCCCAAAAGGTCTCCTTCCTGCAACCAGAGGGACCACAGCCCAGCCCACAGCTTAGTAGATCCCTGCCACTTGGCAATGCCTTCCATGGCCCCCTTCACCCGGTGCCGATTCTCTTCCCACTTCGTCACTCTCCCAGCAACTCTGCACTTAAGCTACACAATGGACAGTCCCCAGCAGGCTGTGGACACAGCAGGCTCTATCTCTTACCACTTCCACAGGTCACACACTCTCCCTGAAACATTCTCCTCCACCATGCTGGCTTCCAGGCATCCTTTTATGTTTCAGCTGCAATGTTGCTTTCATTCATTCAAGCACTACTCTGCGCTAAGGACAGGAGATAAAACAGTAACAGCAGCCACTATACTGCCCCATAGTGCTCACTTTCTGGGGGGGTCATGTGTTCATTTTTCATCCCCTCACCATATATTGTGTATACCAGGGAGGCAGAGAAAGTATCTTCATTATCATCTTAGGTTAATAAAGCAATGGCTGCTCATTAAAGTCTATGGGTTTCATAACGAAGCAGCACTGTACAACTGTTACAAGCTCTAAACACACACCCATGTGCACAAACATGCATGTACAATTAGGGTCAGGTCCCAATTCTACTTCCTACCTGTGTCTGTAGAAGATGTAAAGAATGGCTTTACATCTTCTAGCTCAGTTTAGACAGTTAAAGACAGGGATAATTTATGCCAACCTCAAAAGGCCATTATGACAACTGAATACAATTTTTCACGATAACATACTGGCAATGTGTCTGACATATGGTGAGCACTCAACAGTGACTACTTTTACATTTTTAATAAACTATTTATTTCAGATATGAAAAACATGGAAAACCAAATACCCACAAGCCCACACAGCTGACTAAAATATTACCCGTACAATCAAAGACTCCATGTAGTCCTCAGAGACTGCACTCCCTTTTCTCATCCCACCTGCCCCCTCACGCATCTTTTACGAGCTTCAAGTCGCTTTTTAAACTTCTGAGAAGAATGCTGAGGTAGCCGTCCACTAGGATGGCCCCACGAGCCTCAACCCCTAGTACTCATGCCTCCCTACTGAACAGCGCTTCCGGTGTAGCCAACATACAGTGCAGAAACGGTGGCATATGACTTCCGTAAAAGACATCTGCCCTGCTCTCTCTTAGCTCACCTGCTCTGGGGGAAGGTAGCCTCTATGTTGTGAGGACACTCCAGGAGCCCCATGGAGTGGGCCACATGATGAGGAACTGAGGCCTCCTGCAGGCAATATATGAGTGCAGCACCTTGGAAGAAGATCCTCCCACCCCAGGCAAGCCTTCAGATGACGCAGCCCCAGCCAACATCCTAACTGTGACCTCATGAGAGACCCTTATGCAGAACCACCCAGCTAAGCTGCTCCTGAATTTCTGACCCATAGAAACTGTGAGATAATCAATGCATGTGGTTTTAAGCCACTTAGTTTTGAGGTATCTTATTACGCAACAATAGATAACTGGTACAAATGAATATACAAAAAACTGAGACATAAAGCATTGGTTCAACCCTAATGGATCTGTAAAAATTAGCATCAGGGAAGGTCGAAAAGATTCTTTAAAAATTGGAAACTGAGGCCAAAAACACCTGCAAATGAAATTGCTACTAAGCCTGGGGCCTTTGGTAAACACTTTCTGCGTTCCACTTTACTCTCCGGTAAACTCTCCTAGTGGGGGACCTCCCTCAGCTGCTCTTGCTTCCCTGCATGCAAACAAAATAAGGGCACTAAACTGACCACTGCCAGGGTTGTCCACTATCTCCCCCGCCCAGGTTCGCAGCAGTGGGCCTCCAGCCCCACTGTGGACTTTGTCTTCCAACATACTCCTCACCTGCCCCTACTCCAGCCCCTTTAGCTGTATTCCAGGAACATCACAAAATACACTCGTGAGCTGCAGGTCTAAGCTAAGCCTGCTAGACAAAGACTAACAAGCAAAACATGTTAATGAAGAACTCAACCCATTTCAAGAAGCATAATACTTTTCTTCATTTGCAAGAAGGAAGCTGGAAATTGACCCCAAAAAGGTCAGCAAGTGGCAACCAAAGGTCTTTGACAGTCACAGTCTTATACCAAGTGACCCTAGAACAGAAGGGTCCAGAAAGCAGAAGGGAAGCGCCAACCAACTCTGTCCCTCAAGGGCTGGTCACTGATTAATCAATTAACAACCAAAAGCCATCCTTGGGTGCACCACCACTCTCCAAAAAAGAAAAAACAACCTATAAAGACCCAGATTATTCTACAGGGTAGAATCAGGAAGCAGCTTCCTCAATTCAAGTACAGAATTACTTGTTACAGAACCAGCACAAACACACTTGTAATAACAAAAGAAACAAAACAGTTAAGGGGAAAAAAAAAAAAAAAAAAAAAAACAGTTAAGGAATACCCTAACAGTCCCTACTTTTCTGACAACACATAATTACTTAAGACCAATCAGCACCCAAACCCAGCTGAGAGGGAAAGGGCTCATGGACCTCATTCCCCACAGAGACCAGGTATGGTCAGGGCAGGGCATGGCATTTATCTCTAATGTGGAACTGAATTTTAATTGTGCACCTTCAGTTTGGTTTTTGCATTTAGTATGATGCCAATGGCAAAACTGTGCAGAATGGGCTCTGGAGGGACACTCAGAGCCAGAAGAGCTGGGGTGTGGGCTTCAAAGGCTCCAGGGCAACAGCATTGCTCCCTGAGTGCAGAGCACCCCACACATGCTGGCCCTCAGGGCATAGCTTGTCAGCAGTCTCTGGAGTGATAGGCTTCTGTTTGTTCTTAGCATGTTTCTTAGTACTACAAGGGTCATCTGAGAGCAACTTGGGTCCCCAAAAGCAAAGAGAGTGGTCTTTGGAAAGTGGTTTGAATTCTCAGGTATCTACTTTTCTTTTATAATTTCAAACAAGTGGAGAGACCACGGAGAAACATACTACAAACAGGCCAGAGTGTGGCTGGCTGGGCAGTCCTCATCTGTCATAGCCTTGCCCTGCTTCCAAAGTCTGAGAGCATGCAGCTCCTTACCAGGCGTGATGGGAGTCCAGCTGTCAAACACAGGTGGTGTACACTCAGAGCTTACCACTCGCGCTCTCACCCACAGCAGGCCCAATGCAGTAACTGTCCACACTGCTCAGTGCTCTGTACCATTTTAAATCCAACAGTGGCCTCAGCTCCTCCACCAGGTGTCAACACCTCCCTGGGCAGACCTCAAAGCTCCTGGACAGAGGTATGTACCTTCACAGCTACACATTCACTCTTTTGGATGGATGTAGGTAGACAGGAAGGTAAAACTAAATAGTGGGTATGTTGCACTTTTCAAACTTTATATAAGTAATAGGATCTGCATATCCTTCAGCAACTTGCTTTCCTCTTGGACATCCAGTGAGTTCACTTTAATTGCTATCTAGGGTTATGGTGCAGGAACATATAGCAGATTGTCATTCATTTAATAACTTTTTACAGTTTTGAACACTGTGCTGTCTCCTTGGGTGCAAGGGCAAAATTTCTCTAGGGTAAATATCTAGGAGTGAAATTATAAGACAAAAAGAATGCACGCATCTTAGCATTATTCACTACAGCCAAGACATGGAAGCCACCCAAGTGTCCCTTGACTGGTGACCGGATAAAGAAGATGTGGTGTATATATATATATATATATATATATATATATATATATACACCATGGAATACTACACAGCCATAAAAAAAGATAAAATCGTCCCATTTGCAACAACATGGATGGACCTGGAGGGTATTATGTTAAGTGAAATAAGCCAGAGAAAGACAAACAGTGCATGATTTCACTCATATGTGCAAGATAAACCAACACACAGACAGATAGAAGTGTTTGGTGGTTACCAGGGGCTAGCGGGGTGGGGGGTGGGCACAAGAGGTGGAGGGATGCACTTATACGGTGACTGATAAACAATAATGTACAACAAAAATTTCACAATTAAAAAAAAAAAAAGAACTCGCATCTTCAATTTCACTAGATATTGCCAAATTTCTCTTGAAACCAGGTGTAAGACATGATCTTCCAGCAGCCCTGGATGGGGATTCCCACCGCAGCTCATCTTCTTAACCCCTGAGGCACTGGGGTTGTATCTGCTCACCTGGTGGCTGTGAAGTACTACCTCATTGTGATTGTGGCGCACAGTTCCCTGGCTGCTGGTGAGGTTGAGCAGCATCTCTTCATGGACTCGTTGGCCATCCAGGCTCTCCTGTAAATGGTCATTTTCATAGCCTTCCCCTTTTTTCCTTTGGAATTGTTTGAGCTCTGTACACATAGCTCGTCCTTTCATTTTGTTCATGGTGTCCTTGGTACATAAATTTTCATTTAACATAGTTCCTTTACGGTCTGTGATCAGTTTGGCTTAAGAAATGCTCCCCTCTCCCAGAGCCACAAAGTTCTTCTCAGCAGTAGCTGAGTTCTGAAATCGCTAGTGTGGTCCCAGTGCCTGTCCTGAGCAGCCAGCCCGCCCAGCTGGCCTGCAGGCCTTTCCCGTCTGTTTCCACACACTTGAGAGTCTGCTTCCGGTCTCTGTTCTGGGCAGTATCACTGCCCTGAATGTCCCTGGCACAAATGTCACTGTTTTCCACAACAGAATGTCCTATGTGGTAGGGCAAGTCTTCAGGCCCAGCTTCTCTTCAAATGTGGCTATGTTAGCAACCACTCAAAAAGTGCAAAGAAATTCCCGTTGAGAATTTTATTAGAATTATACTAAATTGATAGTTAACATAGGGGAAATTGACAACTTCAACTTCCGAATACTGAACCCTCCTATATGTGAATATAATATTTCTATTTATTTAGGTGTGCTAAAATATCCAAGTTATTTTTCTCCAAAGTTATACATATTTTGTTATATTTATTCCTTGATACCTTGTATTTCTGTTGCTATCATAAATGATATCTTTAATACTATCTTTCCTTTTTGTTGCTGCTCTTGTATACTGATCTTATATCCGCCAATCCTGGTGACTCTTATTGAGTCTGAAGATTTTCTGTAGATTATCTTGAGTTTTCTACATAGACCTCTGCAAACAACTACAGCTTTATTTCTTCCTTTACAATTATGCTTTTTTTATTTCTTTTTCTTATCTTATTATACTGGCTAGTATTTTCACTACAACATTTAATATAAGTGGTGACAGAAAGGCATCCTGTCTTGTTCATGATTTTAAAGAGAATTCTTCTAAAGTTTCATTAAGTATGATGCTTGCTGAAAGTTTCTGATAGATACCATTCAACAGATTAAGGACGTTCCCTTTTAACACTGGCTTGTTAACTTTGTATCAAAGAGCAATGAATTTTATCAAATGCCTTTTCTCCATCTATTGAGATGATCTTTTTTTTTTTTTTTGGTGAGGAAGATCAGCCCTGAACTAACATCCATGCCAATCCTCCTCTTTCTGTTGAGGAAGACTGACCCTGAGCTAACATCCGTGCCCATCTTCCTCCACTTTATGTGGGACACTGCCACAGCATGGCCTGACAAGCAGTGCATCGGTGCGTGCCCAGGATCCGAACCTGGGCCGCCAGCAGCAGAGCACGTACACTTAACTGCTACGCCACGGGGCCGGCCCTGAGATGATCATTTAATCTGCGACATAGTGAATCACAATAATAGATTTTCTAACATCATACCACCGTAGCACTCTTGAGAAAAGCCCTACCAACCCACTCACTTCACGTAATAGTGAATGTAACCAAAAATAGGGGCCTAATCCCTTCAGTTCTTCACAATGGAATCAAGCCTTTATGATGTACTAACAGATTGTGTATTCTACAACAACGATTAAGAAAATTATTCAAATGTTTTAATCATTAATATATTACTGTCTTTTTAAATATCACAGAAATGAGTGCTCAATATATTCAGTGCTAGTGGATACATGAGGTTTTGTAAATAGGTACACCCCATACTGGTAGCTTCAGAACAGCCTCCTGGAGAAGATGCTAACCCAAGGCCAGATGTTAAGGATAAGGCGAGCTTCCAGCAAAGGGAGCCCATTGAAATCCACTTCCCACTGTCCGTGGTGTCTTCTCATCCGCACTGAGAGGAACATTTTAGTAACCCAGAGTGCAAAGGCAAGTATCGTTGCCCCCAAGGGCTAAAATGACTGTTCCCTAACAATACTTACTTAGATCTAAAATCTACAGAAGGCTCACTAAAACCTGTGCGGATAATGCTGAGAAACAGATGATTCTGCACTGAAGGGATGTTCCTCAAATTCAGAAACTCCCCTGAATGAAAACAAAACAACTTAGAAGCCATCACAGTACCGACCTCGTCCCTGTGCTTTTGACAGAAGACCAAAAACTGGGATGCTGCATCTCCCTTCCTGCTCCGCGGAGTGGAGGCTGTGGCCTTCTTCCTCCCAGAAGGAGATCCTACTCCTCTCTTGGGGTCAGCCTCTGCTGTCTTTTGGGGAGTAGTCTTTACTGTCCCGGGGTCACTTTCTTGGTTTTCAGCAGAGCTAAGCAGCTTGGCTCTCCGCCTCCTCTTGATGGGAATGCCCTCTTCTCTCATGGACTTGAGGGTATAAGCAGCTTCTTCAATGACTCCTGAGGATTCCACCATTTCTCCTGGAGACTCCACAGCAATGCCTGCCTCCTTAGCTACATGAGGGTTGAGACGAAGCTGGTCCCCCACATAGAGGAAGGTGAACTTCGCTTTCCGCTCCTCCACTGACATGCTTGCAGCTTCTTCTGCTTGAATGATGCCCATTTCCCACTGGGCCCTCAATTTCCCTGAAATCGGTTTCAACAGCTAAAAAGAAAAACATAAGACACTGTAAATTTCATTATACAAACATAAAAGTTAACCCACTTTAAAGAAGGATACTTTCAGAATTTCAGATAAATTTAGAAATCAAAACCTATAATAACCAATTAACTTGAAGGTTTCAGACAGAATTCAGCCCAATATAATAACTCTACTGTTTCTTTAAACTAAAAATCAATTCCAATCACATTTAACTAATGTAATATATATATACTAATATATGATATATATTATATATAATATTACATATATTTATATATATAAAGGAAAATAAAAATTATAAAACAAATTATCTCTGGGAGTTATCAAACGAGTAAAAAGAATCAATTGTGTCTCTAAAGAAACTTGTCATATTTTATAACACAGCATACTTGGGCACAAATAAACAATGACAGACATAGAAGCCATTACAGTATTTCAAGAACCAAAAGTTCAAAACAAGATAAATAATAAGAATGAAAATAAAAGTTTTGGTCTAAAATTGTACTTAAGGAACATCTATCACCTTAATTTTCTCAGCTTTCGTGGGTGCCTGCTTGGCACTTTCCTGGCATAATTTTTCAAACTGTCCTTCTCCTTCAAAAGCTACAAGGCTCTTCTCAAATATCCAAGCTCTTTCTGGGGCATCACCAAAGAACTGTACGTGATACTGGCGTGCACTCTTTTTCTGACCTAGTTTTTAAAATAAAATGTTAGAACTTGAAAGTTAGAATTTGGGATGAAATCAGGCAAATCTATCAATAATTACTGATATGAAGTTGGGAGCTGCTTTGAAATTGTTTTACTTGGTGCTGTTTGCATCCGTCAACCTCAGAACAAATCCTACTCTTTTTATCCCCACCATGCTCCTTGCCAATGAGGGAAACGCATTTACGATAGACTCAGACAAGGTTCAAAACTGACTGGGAAAGAAAGCTGACTAAACACACTCCTTTATCTTCTCCCTTCCAAGATCCATGTAAAAAGATAAACAGATAACACAAGAGAGGACATCAGCAAAAAGGCCATTCAACAAAGAGGGGACCAGGCAGCAGCGAAGGGACACAGAGGGGTGTCAGATAGCCTGGGTTCAAATCCCAGCCCCACTACCTACCAGCTGGTCAGCCTTAGGCTGGCCACTCACTAACAGTGCTCAGAGGGGGAATAAGGAGACCGATGACCTCCACGCCTCCAAGGGCAGGCATGAGGCCACAGAGTATCCCCTCAGATGTCTACTGCTGTTACTCTTAGCAGAAAAGAAGAAGCCACATCCTATAGTGCAGCCAGAAGGGACCTGGGTGAGGAAAGAGATACTTGGTCCCAAAACCCAAGAGAGGGGGTACCAGATTCGGCTGAGGTGGAGTGAGGCTGAAAACAAGTAAGCTGGTTACAAGATCAGATCTCTGTGCCAAGTAGGGGAGAAAGGGAGATGTCCACCAGGGAATTACCAGTCCCTGTTCCCTCTTACAGAACGCTGGCCACGAGAAATCAAAGAACACTTCCTAGAGAACTGACACACCCCAGAGGAAAAACCTCTTCACTGAGGCTTTTGAAGATTCCCCCAACTAAGTGGCCAATGGCCAGCCAGACTCTTAAATAAGCTCTCAGTCTCCCCACAACTGGGCTACAGGCAGCTCTGTGTGCTGCCCTCTCAAACGTAAGCCCAGGACCAAGGACCCCCGGACCCAGGGAAGTCTCTAGCATGAACAATTCCAAAATACACAGAAATAAACAGTCTCTGGAGGGCCATGGACACAATACCAGGAAGAGATGACACTCGACAAAGAAAAAGAAAGCGCTATTAGAAATTTTAAAATACAATTATGAAAATAAAGTTCAATGAGAAAGCTTGGAGGGTAATTTAAGAAATCTCCCAGAAAGAAGAAAAAGATTAAGATGCAAAGCATCTACTCCCATTAAGAAATCTATAGGATTAATCCAGGAGGTACAATACCCAAATAACTGGTCTTCTAGAGAGAAACAGAGAAACTCATCCAAGAATTAGCAACACAGGAACATGTCTCAGAACTAAAACACCCCTAAGTGCCTCATCCAACACCCACACCAGGGCACATCTTTGAGACATGCAAGCTGCTGGGGGAAGGGAAGAGGACAACTTCCATGTTAATGGAACGAGAAAGAGAATGACAGAGTACTTCAAGGGCAACTCTGAAAGGAAATGAAGTAGGACATTCAAAGAAGGAAATGCTGGAAGGAAATGAAGTAATATATTCAAAATTCTGAGAATTACTATTTTCAACATAAAATTCTATACCCAGCCAAACCACCAATCAAGTGTGAGGATAGAGAAGGAGCATCCTCCAAACTACAGGGACTCAAATTTACCTCCCATACACACTTTCTTAGGATGCCAAAAATGTACTCCAGCAAAAAAGGAAAACTGATCAAGAAAGAGCACAGTATGGAACCACAACACACAATTATGTAACTCAGGAAAGAGCCTTAAAGGAAATCTAAGATTATTGTTATGCAAAAGGTTAAGAGTATCAGCAATACAGACTGAAGCAGGAAAAAGGAAGATTCTAGAAGAGAGCTCCAGGGGAAGAAAAGATGAGAGAAAAGGATTCTTCCACACTGAAAAAAAATCTGGGCAGCAAAGAGAGAGGGTTAAGAGATGAGATCAAAGGAGTAGAATAGGAAAATGGGAATCAAACACAGCTTTTCATTTTTTTCCCCAATAGGAGAAACTAACTATATAATAGGATGAGTTTTAAGGACAGAGAAATGAATACTTGAAAAAAATTAAGGCTTTATGAACAGCAAAGTATATGATTTAAAAAGAAAGGCAATAATTAACTCCCGGGGAAAAAAAAAGTTGTACAAGAAAGAAAATGCAATTACAGAATACAACTTGGTTTTTCACTGTATGATATGTACATAGTCAAAATTATGTAAACACTTACGTTTGATGTAATAAAAACAGTGAGTTAATTATATGGGGAGGGTGAGAGGGGAAGAAAAGGAAATGATTGAAGAGATCAATAATTTTTCATAATAAAAAGTCAGCAGAAAACATCTAAATGATAAATCAAAAAATAGTAGTTAAAACTAGAAGAAAATGGGGGCTGGCCCGGCGGCACAAGTGGTTAAGTGTGCGCACTCTGCTTTGGCGGCCTGGGTTTGCAGGTTGGGATCCCGGGCGTGCACCGACGCACCACTTGTCAAGCCACGCTGTGGCGGCGTCCCATATAAAATAGAGGAAGATGGGTACGGAGATTAGCCCTGGGCCAATCTTCCTCAGCAAAAAAGAGGAAGATCGGCAACAGATGTTAGCTCGGGGCTGATCTTCCTCACACACACAAAAAAAACTAGAAGAAAATGTTGAAAGAGTTAAAAATACAGTAGTGCCCCCATATCTGTGGGTGGATATGTTCCAAGAACCCCCAGTGGATGCCTGAAAAAGTGGATAGTACCAAACCCTATGTCCACTATGTTTTTTCTATACATATATACCTATGATAAAGTTTAATTTATAAATTAGGCACAGTAAGAGATTAACAACAATAACTAATAATAAAATAGAACAATTATAACAATATACTGTAACAAAAGTTACCAAAGATCTTAGCAACCTCAGCATACAGTTTTTTTTCTTTCCTTATTAAGTCAAGAACTTTCACCTTTTCACTTAAAGGAAACACTTTACCGCTTCTCTTCGGCATATCCAAATCGCCAGTATCACTACTCTTGCCCTTTGGGCCATTATTAAGTAGGATAAGGGTTACTTGAACACAAGCACTGCGATACAGCAACAGTCAACACGGTAACTGAGAAGGCTACTAAATGACTAACAGGCAGGTAGCATATACAGCATGGATCCACTGGACGCCCAGGGCAGCACTGAGTGAGATTTCACCACCCAACCCTGAAAGGTGCGCAATTTAAAACTTGTCAATTGTTTGTTTCCGGAATTTTCCATTTAATATTTTTGGATCACAGTTGACCACTGATAACTGAAATCACACTGTGCAAAGTGAAACTTTGGATAAGGAGGGCCTACTATAATTACCTCTGGGGAGGGGAGGAGACTATTTTTCACTATTAACCTCTCAGTACAATTTGACTTGTTTATAAGTATGTATACTTCTTTGATTTTAAAACAGCTAAGATTCAAAAATAGGTCATAGGATTTGTGACTTTTTCCATTACTTTAATACTTTGAAAGAACTTTCCTTGGTCATGAAAATCAATATAGATATATGTCACAGCATTTGTATAATAAAGAAAATATGTTACAGTACATATGATGAAATAATATGAACTTATTTTTTATAAATAGTTAATGACACAGAAAAATCCTCCTTACATGTCAGGTGGAAAAAAAGCAGGGAAGAATACTATAGTCTAATCTCCAATCTGTAAAATAAATGTAACATTTTTTAAGTTCTTTCCTGCCTAGAAATTTGCTAACAGTGTAACCCAATTTTCTCCTATTTTCATGGGTTTCTTTAATCCATATAAATTTTATTTTGGTCCAAGTTGAGGATGAATACCTCATTGTTTTATTTTACCACATAATTAACCAGTTGTCCCAGCACCACTTATTAGTAATCCTTCCTTTCTTCCTGGCTGATTTCTGATGTTCATTAATCACAGTTGGTATGAATATATTTGTCATTGACTCCTCGACCCACACCCCCTTCTAAGAGAACCTGGCCTCCGCCAAGAGCCCAGGTACCTAATTTTGCACTATGTTCCTTTCCTCCCCATTATGGCCCATTAGACTCAAGGTGGCTCCTGACCCTCTGGGCTAGATCGAGCCAGAGTTTCTCTCCAGATTTTGTGAAGCCTTTGAGTTGACAAGCAGCCATTCATGCATGCAGAATGGACCGACCCCACAAAGAGACAAGGCTGCCCAGAGCTGAAGCTCTAGGGTGGAAAAGAAGCAATAAAAAAGTAGATAAAGCCAAGTGTCTACAGAAGCAAGAACAGAGCACAGGAACAAAGTCACAAGGACATGAGACCACAGAGTTCCATGGGAAACAAAGGACAAGCATCATTATGCCTGAGTTTCCAGGTTCAGTCCCTGGCGGGCACCAGAACCCCAAAATAGGTAACACAGAAACTGATAAAACTGTAAGTAGAAAAAGGCACATCCACTATCACAGAGATTTTAACACACCTCTCTTAGCTGATAGAACAAGCAAAAAAGAAAAAAAACAGTAATGAGATGATACTACAAAATAACCCGAGACATGAGAAAGCCAGATTATCTGAATATTTTTAGAAAATACTGGAATTTAGAAATAAAGCAATGAGGGTTCCCTTCCATAACACAGAAAAAGTGACAACAAAAATCTCCACAACAGAAAATTACTTGATTCCAGACCCTAGTTATCTAAAGAGAAGACTAGTAGGATCCAGGTGTGCTAGGGAGATGGTGAAGCTCCCAGATGCAACAGAATCCAGTTTTCTTCATAGTATAATATCTGAAACATACATTTATCTTCTGTTTCCAACTTAAACGGTCAGGCCTCAAAGCTGCTAGTCCATCTAGAAGCCCTGGTAGGCAGCATCCCAGACAAGTTCTGCTGCTATATATTACAAAAATGCTATTAAGACTTTCATTGGGGCTGGTCCAGTGGCGTAGTGGTTAAGTTCATGCATTCTGCTTAGGTGGCCCAAGGTTTGTGGGTTCGGATCCAGGGCACGGACCTACAAACAGCTCGTCAAGCCATACTGTGGCAGTGTCCCACATACAAAAATAGAGGAAGACTGGCACAGGTGTTAGCTCACGGACAATCTTCCTCAAACAACAAGAGGAAGATTGGTAATAGATGTTAGCTCAGGGCCAATCTTCCTCACCAAAAAAAAAAGAAAAAGACTTTCATTAACTTAGATTTTCAAAGGAAATTTGAACTTTCAAAGGAATCTAGATTGAGCCGCAGCTTATAAGTTGTGTTCTCTTCTGCCTGTATATTATACTTCTATTTTGAAAATTTAAGTGCATTACCAAGATCCAGATTCAAGCATGTCTGTAAATCCCAAGCATGATAAATAAAAAGAAGTACACACACACAAAAAGAAAGAAAGAAAATTTGGGGTGGGAATAGGGGGTAGGGTGAGGGAGTTCCATCTTACAGGGAAAAAAAGTGCCTGCTTCACAAGACCCCATGCTCAGCCAGCTCCACGCCAGAAGCCATCCTTTCTGAATGTCCCTGTCCTTCCCCAACAAGGATACCTAAACCCCCAAAGCATGCCCATCACTCGCCATCTTACACCCACCATGGGGGCGCTGCATGCCAAGTGTTGGGGAATCATAAATGGACCCAACAGCTCCACTCGGAGCCAGGTCTCAGCACTGCCTGGAGACCTACTTCACACAGCTCTGGTAGATTCTCTCCCATTGCAATGATACAACCAGTGCCCAGGATCTGGGCTTCTACATACCATTCTCTACTAAAACGACCCTCCAAGCAATGGCCAATTCCAAGACTGAGGCAAACAAAATGAGCCTGGAACATCTTGTTGGGCCACATGTAAGGAAGTGCTGATTGAGACATGTCAAAAGGACACAGCTGGGGCCAGCCCCATGGCATAGCGGTTAAGTGCGCACGCTCCGCTGCTGGCAGCCTGGGTTCGGATCCCGGGTGCGCACCGATGTACCACTTGTCAGGCCATGCTGTGGCGGAGTCCCATATAAAGTGGAGGAAGATGGGCACGGATGTTAGCCCAAGGCCAATCTTTCTCAGCAAAAAAAGAGGAGGATTGGCATGGAGGTTAGCTCAGGGCTGATCTTCCTCAGCAAAAAAAAAAAAAGGACACAGCTGAAAGGGACTTAATCGGACTCCCACTGGCCACATTTGGGACAATCTGAACATTAAGAAGAGAAAGGACTGTAATACATACCTAATATTTTTAGGAAGGAGCTTACTTTCACAGAAAACTGTCAGCTAATTAAACACAGAAAACCTGATAAAAATGGACAGTTACCATTTTATAAGCCAATAGATCATCAAGGAGTACTAAAACCACAGGGAAAGGCTATCAGGGAACCTGGCCTCCAAGCATGGCCACAGATCATTCATTAATGACAAAAAGGGACCGTGCCTTTCCACTGGAGAGTTCTGTTTGCCACCACCTACTGGGATGTGGGACATCTGACACCAGGAGCTCCTGACGCGATTCAACTAGTACATATGTCCTTCTGTCACCCCCACGTTCTTCTCCCAGGTTCCTCTGACCTCTTTTCTTTTCCAAAGTCATCTGAATCTCCTTCCAGCTGGAGGGTGTTTCACCCCAGCTGTCTTCCTTCTGAATTGCTTTTCAAACACACATTATCAGTTTTCTAAAGGTGATTTGCTTGTGATTACAAGGGCTCCCTCCCCTGCACCCCAAAACAATTCCTAGAGAAGCACTGTTGGGGTTGCACCCCTTCTTCGTGCAAGAAAGTCTTCAGTAAAGGGCCAAGTGTGAGACCCTTCCCACAATAACACCTCCATGGTGCTCCTGCCTGGCCATGCAGACCTGAGTCTGATCATGAGAGACCAGAGCAGTCAAGAAGGGAGCTAGGAGTGGGGAGTGCTGTTCTAAACTGCAGGAGCCTGGACAGGCATGACAACCAAATGCAACACAGGCAGACTGTTCAATCCCAGAGTGAAGCAAAAAGCAGGTACGGGAAAACACTGAAGATTACTGGGGAAATCTGAGCAAGGATGGTAACTGTGCACGATGTTACTAATGTAATGTTTCCTTCAATGTGGTTGGGGTGCTGGGTCAGTTAGGAAGCTGTCCTTATTCTTATAAGATCCCTGCTGACATGGGGTGAAGTGCCATGACATCTACAGCCTACATTCAGATGAGTTGGCGAAGGGGAGTGTGTTTATATAGAGAAGGAAAGAGATGGAGCAGATAAAACAAAATGTTTAAGATTGACAGATCTAGGTGAGAGTGGATGGGTGTCCACTGTACTGTCCCACTTGGAACGGTGGGCTTGAAAGGTTTTTAAATAAAAAAACAAATGAGGGCCGGCCCCGTGGCTCAGCAGTTGGGTGCACGCACTCCGCTACTGGCGGCCCGGGTTCGGATCCCGGGCGCGCACCGACGCACCGCTTCTCCGGCCATGCTGAGGCTGCGTCCCACATACAGCGGCTGGAATGATGTGCAACTATGACATACAACTATCTACTGGGGCTTTGGGGAAAGAGAAAAAAGGGAGGAGGATTGGCGATGGATGTTGGCTCGGAGCCGGTCTTCCTCAGCAGGAAGAGGATTGGCGTGGATGTTGGCTCAGGGCTGATCTTCCTCACAAAAAAAAAAAAAAAGAGCAAACAATAAATAAAATATTTCAAAAAAAAACCAAGATAGAATGCAAGTGTAATCACTTGGCATTGTTGTGAAAACTGAGGGAATATGTGGTGACATAAAGGCATTAAAAATGGGTACAAAATTATTAAAATTAAATGAGCAAACACTAAGATCCTGCAGGGAAATAACTCGTCAAACAGGAATGTTTTCAGGAAAGAGCCCTACAGGTGACCAGGGGAGAGGAGGTAGTTACAATAAAAATTCAAGTTTTAAAAGTCAAAAAAGAGGATGATGACAACAATTGCTAACATCTGAGTGCTCACTAGTCACTGTGCTAAGACCTTCCAAACAAGTGGTGTTATCATCAGCCTCATTTTTTCATACATGGGGAAACTAAAGCTTAAAGAAATTAAGTAGTTCATTACCAGATCAACCAACTGAGTTGGACTCTGGCAGGCTGACTCCAGAGCCCATGCCTCAACTTGGAGAATAATACTGCAACGTCTTAAGCAAAAGAATAAAAGTGCTTAACTAGAGTGAAGGGCCCAGGAATAAAAGACACAGGAAGTGAGAGATGGATAAAAATGGTAGTGCATCTGAATGTCATTCAGAGAGGCTGTTGTAGACTACAGGAATTATTTAACTCTAAATTAGGGGTAAGATGTGATAAAATTAAAGTTGAGGTAATAAACCCTGGTAGCCGGAACAAAAAGACATTCAAAAGACTCCTTCAGATACAAAGGTCTGAGATACTAGGAGCTCCATACAAACAAAGTAGAAATCCCAAGACACTAAAAAAGCATCAGTAGGAAGTTGCTTGTGATGTGCTATGCAGACAAATGACACAGAAGGCACGAAGCTCACGCTGACTTCTACTTTTGATTAGCTATGTGAGGACCATGCCCAGTTTTAGAGAGCTGGGAAGGAACCAGCAACACCTCATACACATCGTGTGTTTGCACCTGGACTGCCAAGGCATGAAGGCCTATTCCCAACCAAAGGGGAGACAGCCCAGCTTCTGTCTCAACTGGTATTTTTTTTCATACTCTGACCAAGTCTAGATGCCTCTAGGGTGTATCCTGGGGTCCCCGAAGGATGGAACTCCCCTGATTCTGGCAAGCTAAGGATGCCAAAGGTCCTCCCCCATGCAGTCAGAGCTGAAGCCAGTTCCTAGGCTCTTCTCCAGCCACCACAAGTCCTGTGGAGCACACATCCATGCCTGAGCCTTGAGGCAGAGTCCAACCACCCCCGGGGGTAGGAGGCCTGGGCAGGACTCAGGCAGGGGCACTCAGGACTCAAGCAAGGTCTTCTTCATCCTGAACCCACCCCCTCTCAAGTCTCTGTTTGCCAGGGAGGCTCCACCATACCCCACTCCCAGCAGCTACCTGCTCCCACGGCCAGCCGACAGGACCCAAACCTGTAGCGAGAGAAGCAATGCTGCTCCTGTGAGAGCTCAGGCCTCCAGCCTAAGACCAGGAGGGAACATGTACTCACATACTGCTGAGAGGCCATACAAGGCTGGCTGGTCAGCAGTACTGGGCCAGAGCAGCTGCCTGGCCCAGCTCACGGCTCTAGTCGCCCCCACTTCTGAAGGGTACTCAGGTCTCCTGGAGCACTAACTGGCTCAGTTCCAACTCTCCACTCACCACATCTCACCTTCCTCAAACTAAATTCAAACTTTACTCCTGAAGAACTTTCCAGAAGAATTTAAAACCATCTGATCTCTTGCTTTTTTCCTCGAAAAACATGAGTTTTTATATTACATTCTTAATATGTTCTTCAACTGTTCCATGTACCAGTTTTATATTCCCAAGTTTCATAACACCAAAGATGATCATTTCTAGTCTTTTTCCTTCTTCCCACGGGCCTAATAAAATAAACTGGGACATTTTTATAACTCAAACTTAGTATAAAGTACTATTTCTGAAAATCATGCTGAAATATGCAATCATGGTATATCTAAATAACAATAAAATGTTTATCATAAAACCTGAAAAGCAATACAAGGCAAAGACCACTTCTCCTTTAATACTAATTCGATCACATAAAGTACATATATGAGTTGGAGATAAAAAGAAATGACAATGTGTCACATCTGAATCAATCATTAAGTTTAGGTAAAGCTGCAAAAATGAACCACAGTAAACTCCACAACAAAAAAACCCGATTCAAATATGAGCAAAAGACTCAAATAGACATTTCTCCAAAGAAGATACACAAATGGCCAATAAGCAACGTGAAAAGATGCTCAACATCACTAATCATTAGGGAAATGCAAATCAAAACTACAGAAAGCAAAGCAGAATGCAGGTTTCCACGGGCTGGGGGGAGGGGAGACTGAGGCTAGTGTTTAATAGGTATTGAGTTTCAGATTTACAAGATAAATGAGTTATGGGGATGGACGGTAGTGATGGCTGCACAGCAATGTGAATGTATTCAACACCACTCAACTGTGCACTTAAAAATGGCTAAGATGGTAAATTTTATGTTATGTGTTTTTTAACACAATAAAAAAAAGGAGGGGAAAAAAAAAAAAAAACACAGGAGAGCTGTTTAAGGAAGAATAAGAAAGAAGTTTGGAGATGAGAAAGATTAAGTGCAGAAGAGAAAGAAAAACAGCCCCAAAACACAATACCTTTAAGTTTGGTATAGCTGTGAAGGAGTGGATCGGCAGAAACCATGCATGGCCACCAAGGGTAACCAGACACTTTGGACCACACCAAATCGCCGACATTGTATTTCAACAGGTGGTCTTTGTCTCTGCTGGTATTTGGACAGGACTCTTTCTTAGCTGGAATCTGAAAATGAACAACAACAAAAGACATATACTAATACATCCAACAACTACCCCTAAATCCAGCCTTCTATCCAAGGATTAACCAGGCTAGAGGTTCAAAACACACACACACATACACACACACACACTCCTAAAAAAGGAGCATGCTTCCCCTCACTGTTTTTTAGATGATAGCCCTGATATCACTTTATGGAAATTATCTCTTGCCCTTAGCTAAAGGGTCAGCATATCTAAAGCTAAAGCCTGGCACACAGTAGGTGCTCAACATTATGAAGTTCTCTACATAAATCTATTTCTTTAGCCCAGTGGATGGTCTTTAACGATGCTTTATGTACCTGGTCAGAGAAGAATTCTCACAGAACCCCGAATCCATACTCTGACCCTCCCGCCCCTCAGCCAGGGGTCTATCAGTTCTCTGCAGCATCTGCATCATCCAATGTGAAAGGAGCCAATGTGGCAAGGCGAGGACATTAGGAGGGACTGGGAGTGAGTCTCAGCTCTACCACTTGTGATCTGAGTCCTGGGGTTCTCTGAGGCTCAGTTTCTTCCATCTTAGAACACAGATCAGTCAGAGGCTAAACACCTGACAAGAGCAATCTCCCGCCCATACCACTCTTTGTTCTGCTCTCCAGTGGGACAAGCACAGTCAGCATGGCCCCTGACTACTTCCTAAGTCAATTCCTGAGCCTCCCCCTAAGAGCTCCACATACTTGGGCAAATTGCTGAACTTCTTTGGGTCTCAGTTTTCTTTTTCTTTCTTTCTTTTTTTTTTTTTTTGTGAGGAAGATTGGCCCTGAGCTAACATCTGCCAATCCTCTTTTTTGCTGAGGAAGACTGGCCCTGGGCTAACATCCATGCCCATCTTCCTCCACTTTATATGGGATGCCGGCACAGCATGGCCCAACAAGTGGTGTGTCAGTGCGCGCCCGGGATCTGAACCGGCGAACCCTGGGCCGCCGCAGCAGAGCGCGCGCACTTAACCGCTTGCGCCACCAGGCTGGCCCCCCTCAGTTTTCTTATTTGTAAACCAAGGATAAAAGCCTTGAAATCTCACTGGCTGGTACAAAGACCAGTGTGCATGATGGTGCGGACTGGCACAGAGCTGTCACATTACACACTTTCGAAAACTGATAGCTTGGGGCCGGCCCCATGGCGCAAGCGGTTGGGTGCGCGCGTTCCGCTGCGGCGGCCCGGGGTTCGCAGGTTCGGATCCCGGGTGCGCACCAATGCACCGCTTGTTAAGCCATGCTGTGGAGGTGTCCCATATAAAGTAGAGGAAGATGGGCATGATGTTAGCCCGGGGCCGGTCTTCCTCAGCAAAAAAGAGGAGGATTGGCATTGGATGTTAGCTCAGGGCTGGTCCTCCTCACAAAAAAAAAAAAAAAAAACTGATAGGTCTCAGATTATTCCACAGCATCCCAGTCTTATACATTTATTGTGTCATCTAAAGCCACATGACAACCCCATGAGGATGAGTATTATCATCCTCACTCTAAAAACAGAGAGTCAAAATTTAGGTGGCTTCTCCAAGTTTTTAAAAAACTAAATGGCAGAGCTAGGAATAACAGGCACCAGCCTCTTCGACATGAAAGAGTGAAGTTCACCACAACCATGGGCACTTCAAAAACCATTGAATCAGCCCAGATCACCAAGCTGGTCTTTTAAAAAATTCACCATTATAATTACATTAGAAAGAGCTAAACAGCTCCTAAGGACTCAAAAAACATTTTTTCAAAACCTCAAAATTCTTCATTATTTTAACAGTTTCAAGGAAATTTTGACCGTTTTCCCTCATATCTGAGGAAATTGTAAATAAAACTCAACTATAATTTTAAACTAAATATTCCAACCTTGGTGATGATACCAACCCAAATTGTTTCAGGTTCCCTCTCCCCACTCCTGCAAGTGGACCTGGAGCTTCAACTAAAGCCCAAGGAGTACCAGACAGCTTCTAGACCCTGTTTGTCTACCCCTAAATGAACAGGAGAGGCTGTAGCACCCTCCTTAGTTCCTTCTACCAAGGCCAAGTTTCCTTGCCTGTTTTACATGGCTTATACTCATTTAAGCGGTGGGCCATCCTGAGTGTCACTTTAAGACATGGTGACATAAAGCACCATGTTCTTTCGTCATAAGTTAGGGTTCTCCACCCCAGCCTTTGATGTGTGAACGCTCATTCATGTGTGTTCAAGTGTCAGGCTTTGTGCTGGGAACCAAGAACATGAAGATGTAAGACACAGCCCCAATCCTTAATGAGACCAACAATCTGTGGGACCACCCGGTAGAAGAGATGGGTAAGTGGACAGTGAACCATGTGGGAAAGATGACCGGAGCACTTCTGTACAGCACAGCTCTGCTTCCCACTCCTTAGATGGTACAGATTAAAGAAGTCCCACGCTAGATCCCAATGAACCTCCATTGACCATACTCAGGCTAAAGAACGTCTTTTGAGAGGGGATACATGAAAACAGGATATTCTGAAGGTTAAGGGCTCTGGAAATGGTCAGAACTGGGTTCAGAAACTGGTTTTACCTCTTTTTAGCCATTTTAATCTTGAACATTTAGTTAACCTCTCTAGGCTTCACAAATGGCTCAGCAGGCCACTGTGAGGCCTAAAGGAAGGAACATCAGGGTATCGTGGAGCTGGGGGCCCAAGCCACAGCCAAGGTTCCATCATCAGCCATGTGCAGACAGGGCGACCTGGAGAGCAGACACACGGTAGCCTGTCCCAACCTCCTCCCCTCGCCACCCAGCACATGGAGGTGTCCTCACATGGTTCTTCTGTTCACTGGAACTGGCTGCTGCACTCTACCCTGCCCCAGACAGAACTCCTCATAAATACCTTTTTATCTGAGGGACTCGAGATCTTGGACACCAGAGCTGCTTCCACAAGGCCCTGCTCCAGTAAGGAGTCATATTTTATGCTTCTCTTCCTATTCCTTCTTGCCTTATTGTCTGGTTTCTGTCCATTTTCTTCTGACTGGGACACAGTAGCAGCACCATCACCACAAATGGAAGATTCAAAGAGAGGTTTCCCATTCATGTATGTTTTGGTGATTCTCAGCTTAATTTCAGGAGAGCCATTTTTGATAGGGGTAGTGTTAGGTGGTGTCCCAATTCCTTTCATTTCCTGGGACTCAAAACGCAATTTGGCATCGTGAGCACCGGGTTCTCCATTAAACACACGGGAAGTTAGATCTTTCAACTTCTCAGCTGGAATAAAGGGAAGTGCATCGTGGCCATTAAATTTCTGCATGACCCCCTCCTGTAGACTGGTAGAGAGTTGGGCTTTGCTGAGGAATACAGAACATTCACGATTCACTTCACAGTTCTGAGTCTTTCCATTTGTATTGCCAAGGATTTCTGGTGTCTGCTTCATCTTTATGCACTTTACAACTTTCTGAACAGAAAGAGGACTTTTTTTGATGCTAAATTCCATTCAGCCCAGATGCTTCCGTTCTTAGAACACTACAGTATTAGAAAAACAAAAACAAAAAGAAACATATATTTAAAACCTAAGATAAGTATGCTAACACCTCTACAGCTTTGTGGGGGTTTTTTTTGAGGCAATTTATGGTGTTTTATATAAAATGATTTAGGTCACAGGAGGCAGTTCTAATACCACAAAAATGACAGAATCACAAAATGATAAAGCTGAAAGGAAAGGAAAAGGGTTAATTTTTAAAGGGGAGAACACAAAAGTGAGGCAAGGAAACTTAAGTGGTTCCACCACCACTAACAAGCAATGTGGTCATGGACACATTACTCAATCTCCTTAATCACTCTTAAATTTTTTTTCCCCCCAAAGCCCCAGTAGACAGCTGTATGTCACAGCTGCACATCCCTCCAGCCGCTGCATGTGGGACACGGCCCCAGCAAGGCCAGAGAACCGGCGCGTCAGCACGAGCCCAGGATCCGAACCCGGGCCCCCAGCAGCGGAGCGCGCGCGCTTAACCGCTAAGCCAAGGGCCAGCCCTCCTTAATCACTCTTAAAGCTGAGATTACCACCTGCTGCCAGTACATGCGCCTGAGGCAGCTAACACAAAGCCAGGCCTGTGCAAGAGGATAAAAGAGCTTAAAAAGAAAACAAACAGTCCCTCCTGTCACAGCTGAGGATGACTCCCAGGCAGAGGTTCAGCGATGCACCCAAGGTTACCTGGTCATCAAAGTTTAAAACCAGATCTTTCAATGCCTGGCACAGTATTAGTTCCTGACTGTTGGCAGTGGTGGGGGGCAAAAAGCCAAGAGTTAAGAAAGTGAGAAAGCAGTTCTGGTTTATGCTCAGGCTAGTACTCCAATCTCTACCCTCTGCACCCCACTCCTTGCCCTGGTCCAAATTACAAGCTTATGACAAGGAGCACTGCAATAACGGTAAATTTATTTAGCTATCACCTGAAGATGAACTAGTGGAGGGCAACACTGCTGAGCCATAACATGCACTACTTGCAACAGGCCACACCGGCCACATGAGGCCCAAGTACAGAGGGGGTTGGTTTTAGGAAGACCCCTCTGGCTGCAATGTGGTGATGTGGGATCTTCACTGCACAGCTACAGTCCCCAGTCAGGGACAGCCAGTAAAAGCGCCAAAACCCCAAAGAGCAGCTAGCAACAGGGAACACGCAGGCACCTGTTCCAGCTGGGAAGACATCCGCCAAGGGTGCACTACGACGGCCACCTCCCAAGAAAGTGCAACCAAGAGCATCAGACTCCAGGGAGAAGTTGAGAGTAAGGACCAGAGCTGCCCACTGATATACAACAGCAGTTCTCAACTGGGGACAATTTTGCTCCCCAGGGACATTTAACACTATCTGGAAACATTTTTGATTACCACCACCAGTGGGCTACTACTCACATCTACTGGGGACGGTCAAGGATGCTGCTAAACATCCTTCAACACACAGCACAGCTCTCACAACAAAGAATTATCTGGCCAAAAATGCCAATAGCATCGAGGTCAAGAAAGTGATGTGCAGCAATAAGGGGCTGCCAGTGTCTGCAATCTGCAGTTTCCACAGACATGACTGGGGGGGAAGCCAGACAGCTGAGGTGGGGACAGAGGAAAAAAACAGCAAATTTAACAACCCCAAGTTCCAGTTTAGCTTCACATGCCCTAGATCACCTTTTGACACCGGAACATACATAAAAGTGTTCTGTTTGACTCACACAATATTTTTCTTAAAAGTAAATCAGAGTAGGTTCCTATTCTAGCTCATGTCAGACTAACTGGACAAAAAAAACAACTACCTGATGGCACTCAGGTAGCAATCAGCCTTAGAGGGCACAGGCTGCCTGGGGCAGGACTCCAGGCTTCAAGAGCTGGGCTTGGCAGCCAGAACACAGAGCTGAGGCACAAAACAAGGGCCTGGGCCTGCCTGGGCTCCCTGCGCAGAGCCCACAGCAGGTCAGAAGGGTGTGGAGAGCAGCCAGCCACAGTGGTTCAGAGCAGAGAGTGTGGAGGCCACTGCCTGGGCTGGAATTCTGGCTCTACCACTTACTACAGCAAGTGACTGCAACCTCTCATCCACACTCTGGTTCCTAGGGACAGAGGACCAGCCTCATAGGGTAGTTCTAACCATTGAGGAGAAAGAGCAGGCATCACCCAGAGCAGACCAGAGTGTCTGCTGTCACAGCACCATCATCATCCGAGCTTCGCCACTGGCTAGCCCAGGACTGAGCCCTCAGCAAACGCCCACCAGAAGCCATTGGGAAGACAGAATCACCCTCAAGAAATCTGCTCTAGAAGGCTGTGGTGCCCCAAATCCAGAGCCAAGAAACTTAACATAAAAATGGGTCTAGTATGGGGGCCAGCCCCATGGCCTAGTGGTTAAGTTCAGCACACTCCACTTAGGCAGCCTGGGTTCGGTTCCCTGGCGCAGACTTACATCACTCATCGGCAGCCATGCTGTGGCAGCGACCCACATACAAAATAGAGGAAGACTGGCACAGATGTTAGCTCAGGGAGAATCTTCCTCAGCAAAAAAACCAAACATGGGTCTAGTATGCGTGATGCTGGTAGGGCCCTGCAAAGGCAACTGGGAAACTGCTCAGGGGAGCTTCTACAACCCAGAGCATGCCTGGAAGATCTCTCCGCAGAGGTGAGTAGGAGATAGAGATTACACAGCACACAAAACCACCACCAGCAGTGAGGAATACTCAAGGAGCTAGGCATAGGGTAGCATGAAAGGTCTTCCACAGACTAAAACTAGGATTTTTTTTTCCCTAAATTGCAGATTTGGAAAGAAAAACAGGCACTAAAATAAAAAACTCAATAGTGCATTGAATATAGCAGACTAAAGCAGCTAAATATATAATAGATTAGAAGATAAATCCAAACAAATCACCAAGGCATATGGCTGATAAAGAGATAAAAAATATGTAAAAGGTATTAAGAGACATAACATTCATGCTTCACTCTTTCAAAACTTTATAGAGTGCTTATGATGTACCAGACACTGAATTTTAGGTCCTGGGGTTATAGCATTGAACAAAATGGGATAAAAAATATTCTGCCACCCTAGCTAATGCGATAAGACAAGAAAAGGAAACTAAAGGTATACAGATCAGGAAGGAAGAAATAAAACTGTCTTTTTTGTGTGTGTGAGGAAGATCAGCCCTGAGCTAACATCCATGCCAATCCTCCTCTTTTTGCTGCGGAAGACCGGCCCTGAGCTAACATCTATTGCCAATCCTCCTCCTTTTTTTTTCCCTTTTGCTCCCCAAAGCCCCAGTAGATAGTTGTATGTCATAGTTGCACATCCTTCTTAGTTGCTGTATGTGGGACGCCACCTCAGCATGGCTGGACAAGCAGTGCATCGGTGCGCGCCCAGTATCCAAACCCGGGCTGCCAGTAGCGGATTGTGCGCACTTAACCGCCAAGCCATGGGGCCAGCCCATAAAACTGTCTTTTGTTCATAGATGACATGACTATGTACGTAGAAAATCTGAAAAAAATCAAAAAATATCCTGGAAAAAAAATAACAAAGAATTCCTGGAACTAATACAAACAATTATAACAAGGTTACAGGATACCAGGCTAATATACAAAAGTCAATCACATCCCTATATACCAGCAATGAACAAGTAGAATTTGAAATTAAAAACACCTTTCACATTAGCACCCCCAAAAAAGGAAATAAATACTTAGGAATAAATCTAACAAAATTTACAAGACCTATATGAGGAAACCTATAAAACTCTGATGAATAAAATCAAAGAACTAAATAAATGGAAAGATATTCCATGTTCATGAATAGAAACATTCAATATTATCAAGATGTCAGTTCTTCCTAACTTGATCTATAGGTTAAATGCAATCTCAATCAAAATCCCAGCAAGTTATTTTGTGGATATCAACAAAGTGATTCTAAAGTTTATGTGGGGAAGCAAAAGACCCAGAACAGCCAATGCAGTATTGAAGGAAAAGAACTAAGTTGGAAGACTGACACTACCTGACTTCAAGACTTACTATAAAGGTACAGTAATTAAGGTAGTTGTTGCACTGGCAAAATAATGGACAAATAGATCAATGGAACAGAATAAAGAAACCAAAAATAGACTCAAATATATTCAACTGATCTTTGACAGTGGAGCAAAGACAATTCAATGGAGCAAAGACAATCTTTTCTACAAATGGTGCGGGACCAATGAGACATTCATCCACATGCAAACAAATGAATCTAGACACAGACTTTACACCCTTCACAAAAATTAACTCAAAATGGATCATAGATCTAAATGTAAAATGCAAAACTATAAAACTTCTAGAAGATAACATAGGAGAAAACCTAGATGACCTTGGTTTGGCAGTGACCTTTTAGATACAACATCAAAGGCACAATCCATGAAAGAGATCATTGATAAGACTTCATTAAAAAAAAATCTTCTGGGAGTCTCTCTCTACTTGCTAGATGGGATGCTGCCCGCTTCATGAATCACTGAATAAAGCCAAGGAGATCTTCAAAAAAACTTCCGCTCTGTGAACAACAATGTCAAGCCAATGAAAAGACAAGCAACAGACTGGGAGAAAAGGTTTGCAAAAGACACATCTGATAAAGGACTGTTATCTAAAACATACAACATAAGTGCTTATTACCACTGAACCGTACACTTAAAAATGGTTAAAATGGTAAATTTTACATTATGTATATGTTACCACCAAAAAACAAAAAAACAAAAAACAATACTCTGCCCTCAGGGAGCTTACATTCCAATGGAGTTCCAGGAGAGACTAGGAAGGATGGGAAAAAGGCAATTTTCAAAGAGACAACAATGTAAATATTTCCAGAGATGAAAGGAGACTCAAGTATTCAAATTAAAAGAGCACCCAGAGTTCTGAGCAAGATAAATAAAAACAAATCAATCCCTAGACACATCATATTGAAACTAGAGACCATGAAGGGATAAAAAGAAAATCTTAAAACCTAAGTACCCATAAAGAATAAGTTAATTGCCAGACTTAAGAGAAACGGTAACACAGACCTTTATTTAGCCTCAACAGATAGGAGTAGATGATGGAGTCTCTTAAAAGTGTTAAGGGAAAATAATTTCCCATTTAAATTACCATTTTTGACACACAATGACTAAGGGAGTTTGATATACATATTCCTTTCACAAAAGAAATGCAAAAAGAGGTACCAGAGCAAGAATACACACTCAGAAGAAAAGAACAGGATGCAAAAGGTAAGAGGAGAGTGGTAATTCTAAAACAATTTTTATATTTAAAAAGAAAGTGAGGATTCCTTTCTCTCATTTATCTGCACTCTTTCCAGAAAGCGAATTAAAATGACAGGAAAGGAATTTCAAAAAAAGTGTAAACCCACAAGGACAAAGACAACAGAGGAATGAGAGTTAGAGATGTCAAACGAGGGAAAGCTGATGCGGAGGTATCAAATCAACATTAGAGATATGCTGCTTTAAGAGGAAGACTAATAACTTAAGTTCTCTTATTCATAAATATGTCCTAAAATAACAAATATAATATATAATCATTGTAAAAAGGAAAGAAAACACTGAAACAGAGTGAAAAATGAAAATATGGAAGTTAAAATGGAAATTCACAGCTCAGAGTTATCAGTGGTTTTCCAAGGGGAGCAGGAACAGGGTGGGGAGAGTTAAGCATCAGATTGCTCCTTTTTATAATAAGCTCTTAAGAATTATATAATTAATTCCTTACATTTCACAGAATATATATAATATAACCTGACAGAGTAAGTGGCTGGAGAGGCTGGGCAGCCCCCTACAGGGCCACATGGAATAGAGGAGGGGTCTCCAATGTGAAGGGAGGGGCAGAGCTCTCAGAAGGGAACAATCAACAGTCAAAATTATTCACTGAGCACCAGGCCCTGTTCCAGCAATTTGGAAACAGAGCAGTAAACAAAGCACATTGCTTATTCTTGTGGAGCTAATATTCCAGAAGGGAGAGACAGAGATTTTAAAATGCAGATATAATATGGTAGGGAAAGAGTAAAGAGAAAGATGCGGTGGAGGGTGGGCTAAGCAAGCCCCAAAGCTTGTTTCCCCAAGGCTCTGAAGCGGAGGCATACCAGGCCTCACTGTCCTACCCTTCCGGTTGCTCAGATGTCCAGCTGTAGCCCACTCTGTTCATTCTGTGAATCTAAGGGAGCAGAGAATCACCTTGAAGAGGTCTCAATGCTAGGACAGCAGTAAAGCCTTCAAGACACGCCCCAGAGCCAAGTCAGGAAAGGGACCAAGCTCCCAGTCATTCCTCCAGGGGCAAAAGAGAGACTTAAACAGAAAATCAAAGTTTGCAAATATAATTTATATACACATACACACACATTCCCTTGTTTTCTAACATTTAACACTAATCTACCTGGAATACATTTTGGTTCTGCCTTCACAGAATGATGACAGAACCTCCATTCTTTTTTTTTTTTTTATAATTTTATTTATTTATTTTTTTCCCCCCAAAGCCCCAGTAGATAGTTGTACGTCATAGCTGCACATCCTTCTAGTTGCTGTATGTGGGACTCGGCCTCAGCATGGCCGGAGAAGCGGCGCGTCAGTGCACACCCGGGATCCGAACCCGGGTCGCCAGCAGCGGAGCGCGCGCACTTAACCGCTAAGCCACGGGGCCGGCCCATAGAACCTCCATTCTTAAATCAAAGAACTCTATGGGAAGAACAATGAAATCAGTACCATTCGCTATAGAATGGGGGCTGAGGGCAGTGACCACTCTGCTACTCCAAAAGAAGAATTCTGTAATGAGCAGCTTTATTTTATAGAATTTACTCCCAGCAAAAGTTTTGCTTCTCCTGCAGAAATGCACCTACGACAGTAAAGGCTTTGTAACTGACCTGTTTCGTGTTTTGTTTGGCTGCAAAGAAGCTTAGAGCCACAGGCAAGGCTCAATGTTAGCCTTGGGCCTACCTATCTGTGCTGCTTCTCTCCCCCACAACCCCAACTCTAACCTTATGACAATATATAACTTGATATCTTCCCTGGTCCCATTACCAGTTTTTGCTCTATATATTCTTAGTGTAACATGTCAAATCTTTGGACCTCTCATACACTGCTGAGGAGGATGTAAAATGGTACAGCTGCTGTACCAGTAGCAGTTCCTCAAAAAGTTAAACATAGAGGGGCTGGCCCAGTGGCGCAGTGGTTGGGTTCGTGCGCTCCACTTTGGTGGCCCAGGGTTCACAGGTTCGGATCCCGGGCGCGGACCTGCACACTGCTCTCATTGGGCTGTGCTGTGGAGGCCTCCCACATACAAAATAGAGGAGGACTGACACAGATGTTAGCTCAGGGACAATCCTTCTCAAGCAAAAAGAGGAAGATTGGCAACAGGTGTTAGCTCAAGGCCAATCTTCCTCAACAACAACAACAAAAGTTAAACATAGAGTTGCCATGTGACCCAGCAATTCCACTCCTAGGTATCTATCCAAGAGAACTGAAAACTTACGTTCATACAGAAACTTGTACAAGAATCCTCACAGCAGCATTTATAAAAGCAAAAAACAACCCAAACGCCCAACAAGTGATAAACGGACAAAAGAAACGTGCTCCATCCAATGGAACAGTCAGCCATAAAAAGGAATGAAGCACTGAGACATGCTACAACATGGATGAACCTTGAAAACATTATGCTAAGTGAAATAAGCCAGTCACAAAAGGCCACATAGTGTATGATTCTGTTTAAATGAAATGTGCAGAATAGGTAAATCCATAGAGATAGAAAGTATAAATGGTGGTTGCCAGGAGCTGGGAGATGAGTGGGAATGTGGAGTGACTGCTCAATAGGTACGGGGCTTCTTACTGAGATGATGAAAATATTCAGGAATTAGGTAGTGGTGATGGTTGCACAGCACTGAAAATATTCTAAAAACCACTGAATTTGGGCCGGCCCCGTGGCTTAGCGGTTAAGAGCTCGTGCTCCACTACCGGCGGCCGGGGTTTGGATCCCGGGCGCGCACCGACGCACCGCTTCTCCGGCCACACTGAGGCCGCGTCCCACATACGGCAACTAGAAGGATGTGCAGCTATGACCTACAACTATCTGCTGGGGCTTTGGGGGAAAAATAAATAAATAAAATTATGAAAAAAAAAAAGAAAGAAGGCTTCTTTTAAAAACCACTGAATTATACACTTTAAAATGCTTAAATGGTGAATTTTATGGGGGTTATGTGAATTTTATCTCAATTTTTAAAATATCAAATCTTTTGTTGAATGGGAAAAGTATTCAACATATTAAGTTGTATTGCTCATATATATCTGTAAAATATTTTCCCTCTAAAATATACTTAAAGCATAATGATAATTCTCTGCATATAGTAGGGGCATCTGCTGCAAAACCTGGGAACTCCATGTCTAAAGAATTGGCCTCAAGTCCATGAGATGTGCAGTCACAGCCCTGACCGCGTTCCTCATGGCCTGGCAGCCAACCCTGCCCCAACTGGAGAAAGACTGGAGTTTAAGTCTAGAGACAGAGAACATTGGAGGGTTCACAACTGACGTGGGAGAGGGCACTCAAAGCAGAAAGGTGATGTGAAAGTCCAAGGGTGAACTATAAGACGCAGCCAGCCAAAGGACACCTACCAGGACCCAGGGAAAACACTGATACTGACAGTGGGGTCCTGACCAGTCTGCCCTCATGAAGCCCTCCACCCAGAGAACTTTCATCAGCTCCTGAACCTCCATCTTAACAATGAGACTTCAGTCAAAGGGTGATCACGAAAACTTATTACGAGAGACAAGAATTTAAAAGCAAAAGAAAACTAGGAACACACAACACAGGGAATGAGCGAAATCTCAAAACACACTCCCATTTGTAGTTAAAATACACACTTCTACCTAGATATGCTCTACCTCTGGCTACACTGTTGCCTCTAGGGAGGTCAATCAGGCAGCTGAGGAATGGGGTAGTAGGGAGATTTTCACACCAAACCCTGATAGCATTAGGTTTCTTAAAAAGAGAAAACACACATGGAAAGCCCAAAAATAACGAAGCAATGCCTTTAAATTTTTGAGAGAAATTATCTTCAATCTAAATTATATGCCCAACGAAGCTATCAATCAAATATAAGCATAGAATAGATCAATAGGGCATGCAAAGTCTCAAAAAATGTTGCCTCCCACACATTCTAACTACCAGAAGGTATATCACCAGCATATGAAGGTACACCACAAAAGACATATGAGACCCAAAAAACAAGTGGTCCATCTCAGAAAATAAGGATGTGCAGCTGTGCCTCAGGCCTATGGAGGAGTCCAGTCTGGAGCAGGAAGACAACCAGCTCCAGGAGGAAGGTCACCAAGAGAAAAACACGGAACTGACAGATCAAGCATAACTCACCATCGCAAAAGGCTTTTTATACAGTTCATTTGGAAAACCAGGGCTGAGTTAGTAATAGATGCATGGAAAACTAAGCAAATAGAAAAACAACATAATTATTTCCACTAGGAAAACAAAAAGCCATACAAGAAAGTAAATATCGATCACAGTGTATCGTTTAGCTGAACAATCTAACAATTGATAAATATTCACTTAAACCAAAAATTATTATAAAACTGGTGGATTAAAGATGGCCAAAAATTCTTTGTCACTTCCTCCATCAAGAGATAACGTCTCTTTCTCCACACCCTTGAGTCTGGCCTGGGCCTGTGATTGCTTTCACCAATAAAATATGGCAAAAGCAATGCCAAGCCAGTGCCAGCCTAGCCTTTAAAAGGACGGGTGAGTTTCACTTCCTCCTTCATGGAACCTGCCACCACACTATAAGGAAGCCCAAGCAGCTCATGGGAAGGCACATATTGGGGAGAACTGAGACCCATGTCCAAAACAGCCAATATCAACATGCTACCCACACGAATGAAACAAGCTGACACCACCTAGAGCAAAAACAAGCTAACCCTGGCACACCAAGTCCAAACTGCAAAACTGTAAATAAATAATGTTGTTGTGTTTTCAGCCACTAAGTCCTGGAATAGCTTATAATGTAGGAATAGATAACCAAAACACGACAATATTGGGAAGAAATGGGGAAGGGGAAGTGGGAGGCCAGGGGGGCAAGAAAGCTAAATCCTTATCTCCCACAGATAGAACTTGACACAAAATATAAACCTGAAAGTTCTCAACTCAGCAAAGTAAGCAAGTTATTTTTTTTTAAGTACAGATAGATACCCCAAGAAACAGCTAAAGAGTAAAGCAGTTGCCCTGATGGAACAGGGAAGCAGAGTGAAGCAGAGGACTGTTATCTTTTGTTATGACCCTCACAGAGCAAATCATCTTTAGAGTACCTGGTTCAGTTTGATAAAAGAGAAGATAAATTGGAAATATACCCAAACATTTTGGTTGGTGAGATTATAGTTATAAGTTCCTTTCACTTTTCTGTATCATACAAATTTTTCATAAAATATATGTTCTGATTATAAAATTATTAATAATAATTAAGCTTTCTATTTTGCTTTAATGATGTGTTAAGAAATTGCACACTCTGGGGCCGGCCTGGTGGAGTAGCGGTTAAGTACACGCGCTCTGCTGCAGCGGCCCGGGGTTCGGATCCCAGGTGCGCACCAACGTACCTCTTGTCAAGCCATGCTGTGGCAGCGTCCCATATAAAGTGGAGGAAGATGGGCACGGATGTTAGCCCAAGGCCAGTCTTCCTCAGCAAAAAGAGAAGGATTGGCGACAGATGTTAGCTCAGGGCTGATCTTCCTCACGCAAAAAAAATAAATTGCACACCCTTCAAAATGAGACTTCTATAAACTCTAGGCTGGAACTCACAACTCAGTTTCTGCTACATCATACCCTGCCCATCGTTCCTGTGCTGGGAACTCACAAAGGGAGGGGAGGGGTGAGGTGGGTGTCAGGATCCGGGCAGCTAAAAAGAATCAGCTCTGGGCCGGCCCTGTGGCTTGGTGGTTAAGTGCGCGCGCTGCGATGCTGGTGGCCCGGGTTCGGATCCCGGGTGCGCATCGAGGCACCACTTCTCCGTTCATCCTGAGGCCGAGTCCCACATACAGCAACTAGAAGGATGTGCAGCTACGACACACAACTATCCACTGGGGCTTTGGGGGGAAAAATAAAATAAATAAAATCTTAAAAAAAAAAAAAAAAAAAGAATCAGCTCTGAGATCTCTGGCTGATAGCAGAGAACAAGAGAAGCAGTCGGTGGAGACCAAGGGAAGCAACAATGGCTTCTATGAGACAAGGACAGCCCACAGAGGGCACAGCCAAGAATAGGGGCCAGGCTCAAGGGGCCAGCAGCTCCACTCAAACATCCAGTGTGTGCCCTTCATGCACCAGTTTTATGCTCAGCCACAAGGAGTCACCTTGGTGTCCTCAAGAGGCAAAACGTAAAGTAAGGGCAAGGTCCTATTAAAACACATTTTCATTTCTAATGGGCCATCAAGACACAGATTTCCTCTATCTCAGAAATTTATCAACCTACAAAAATGACCAGGGCTCCTCTCCAAAGGAAGCAGAGAGGGTAATGACCTAAGATTTATCTGTTACTATTTCTTCTGAACCAGTAGATAGCTCTCAATAACACTCCACTGACCCACGGCAGGGGCCTGACACTAGGGTGCTGGTGCCACCCTGTTTCCGCCCTTTACTGACATAATCTGCTAATTCACAGAGATCCCTAAAGCAGCCAAGAGCATACTGGTATCTGAGAAATGTACCCAAGTTTAGCCTCCAAAAGGTAGACACTGGACAAACAAGCACCACTATTATTTTTTTCAAAGAAGTTACAAGGAGTTAAATTTTAAAGAGATAAATACTTGTTTATACAGACTTCAGAACTCAACAGAAAAGAACTCAATAAAATGTTAACATAATACATAATCCCAACTCATCTTCCACAAATAAAGTACACAATTTTCAGATACAGAACAAAAGGGAGAAAAACCTAACACGCAACTTTCTCAGTCTCATTTTGAAAGCTTTTATTTTTGGTAGTGCTGCTTCCACTGAAATATGCTTTTTCTCTCCCACTTGAGGAAGAGTAAGTTGCCTGAAGTCAAACAGCTTCTCCAAGCTCTCACGCGAGTTCACGCCGCCATCTCGGACTCACACGTGAAAGAATTTGAACAGATGAGAAGCAAGGGGCCTCCTCACCCAGACACCAAACAGGGCTCAAGCAACATCCAGGTCACACGCAGACCAAAACCTGAGGGCTTCTAGGTCGGCCACCTTCCTTCCTCGCCACCCTCAAGTCTGAAGTGTGCTGCCTACACTCTGATCTGGCAGTAATGGCATTCAGTGCTGATACAACAGGCAATCATCCATTCAGCTCACATACACTGAGCACTTGCTGATGCAACACAGTTCTAGGGATACAGAAGTGAACGAGAGACGAGTGCCCTGCCTTCATGGAGCTTTCATTCAAGCAGGAAGGGCAGGTGGGGGACAATAAACAAGGTGATGACTGCTGTGGAAAATAATCAGCCAGAGGGGATCAGGAGAGCAGAGAAGGTACAATTTCAAATGCGGGGGATCAACATGGGCTTCACTGAGAAACTGATATTTGAGCAGAGTGAATAAAATTCTTAAAAATTCCTTAATAAGCTTTTCCTTGTTTCTGAACCTTGAAACCAAAGTAAATGTAAATTCTTACAAAAAGAATATTTTGTCTGGACAGTGAATAGCACTTCCATCCATCTGGTTTTGTCCAACAAAAACTTAGGGGCCATCACTGCACCTCTCCCTGCAACATCTCTCATATTCCAAACAACAGACCTTTTCAGTTTTATTCCAGAACCCTTCCCGGCTAAGCCTACCTACTTCCCTCCACACCCACAATCTCAATGCTGGCCCACTACCATCATCTTTCAGCAGGACTACCACCACGGTCTCCTAACTGGCTTATCAATGAGCAAACTCACAGGGAGTCGTTCTCAGCATCGAGGGCATCAGAATCACATGACAGGCTTGTTAGAACACAGATTGGTGGGCCCCACTCCAGAGCTTATGACTCAGTAGGTTGAGGGTGAGCCTGATAATCTGCATTTCTAACAAGTTCCCAGGTGATTGATGCTGCCAGTCTGGGGACCAGACTTGAGAACCACTGAACTAAGTTATGGTATAGTAACAAGCCCAAAAGGTTACTTGGCTCAACCCAAAGGTTTCTTTCTTGCTCATAGTACATATCTGTGTGTTTCCACAATTAGAGACAGAGAAAAGGAATGTGATAAAGTACACATCTCTTAGAGCTTCAAGTCAGAAGCGACATGTCAGTTTTCACTGTCCAAAGCAAATCGCGTGGCCAAACCAAATTTCAAGGGAGCAGGGCTATTCAATCCTACAGAGCACCCAAAGCAGGGACAACTGGAAAGACTCTAACCAGAACAGGCAGTAATCACAGATTGGTCTCCTATACCCACTCTTCACTCTTCCCTAATCCTCCCATCACCAACTCCACAGAGCACTCTCAGAAATGCACTTTCCAAAGAAAATAGATTCATGTTACACCCACTCCCCTTGCTTAAAACCCTTCAAGGGCCTCACATTGCTCTTAGGATGAAAATCCTTAATACAGCCTAAAAGAACCTGCCCCCGCCGCCATCTCTGCAGCCTTGTTTTGCACACAGTTCCCCTCACCCTCTGCTCCAGCCACACCAGCCTTCTTTCCACTCCTATCAGGGGTCTTTGCACAGGCTGTTCCCTCATCTGGAATACTCACACTCACCCTCTACCAAACACTCTTCTGCTCTCTGCTCCAGCGTCAATCCCATCAGGAACTCTTTCCTGACACTCAATCCCCAGTTAGGTATAACCTCCCTATAGATGCTACTAAATGCGCTGATCTTTCCTTCAAGACATTCTTTCTTCTTGTTATGGAAAACTCTGAATATAGACAAAGGTAGACAGAATAGGTAGAGCTCCACGTACCCATGCCACCATCAGCCTAGGGCAGTCCTGATCCAGCCGCACACTCACTGCTCCTTCTTCATAGAACTGTGAAGCAAATCCCAGATAGTGGATCACTTCATTGGTAAATATCTGTATGCATCTCTAAAAAGTACAAATTCTTTTCTCTTTTTTTTTTTTGGTGAGGAAGATTAGCTCTGAGCTAACATCTGTTGCCAATCCTCTTTTTGCTGAGGAAGATCGGTCCTGGGCTGACATCCGTGCCCATCTTCCTCTACTTTATAGGGGACGCTGCCACAGCATGGCTTGATAAGCAGTGCGTCTGTCCGTGCCCGGGATCTGAACCTGCAAACCCCGGGCCACCAAAGCAGAGCATGCGCACTTAACCACTACACCACTGGGCCGGCCCCCAAATTCTTTTCTTAAACACAAAAAAACCACTATGGCAGCTAAAAAAATAATAAAAATTCCTTGATAACAAATCTAATCAGTGTTTCAATTTCTAATTGTCTCAAATATTGTAAGTGGTGTTTAGTCGTGTCCTTTAACTAAGTGGCCTGTCTTGGATGCAAATAAGCCCTACGCAGTGCAATTAGTCGATGTGCCTCCAATCTCTTATTAGCTACAGCCCCTTCCTTTTTTTTTTTTCTCCATGAGGAAGGTCAGCCCTGAGCTAACATCCATGCCGATCCTCCTCTTTTTGCTGAGGAAGACCGACCCTGAGCTAACATCTATTTCCAATCCTCCTCCTTTTTTTTTTTTTTTTCCCTTTTTCTCCCCAAAGCCCCAGTAGATAGTTGTATGTCAGAGTTGCATATCCTTCTAGTTGCTGTATGTGGGATGCCGCCTCAGCATGGCTGGACAAGCAGTGCGTCAGTGCACGCCCGGGATCCGAACCTGGGCCGCCAGTAGCAGAGCGCGCACATTTAACCACTAAGCCACAGGGCCGGCCCCAGCTACAGCCCCTTCTTTTTTTTTTCCCCTTATTGAAGAGACTAGATTACTGGTCTTGTAGATTCCCACATTCTGAGTTCCACCAATGGCGATCCTACAGTCTGCAGTGTAGTTTAATGTGTTCCCTTCCCCCGTATATTTCCTGTAAATTGGTTGTTGGACATAGAAGCTTGATCAGATTCAGGTTCAATTATTTGGCAACAGTATTTCACAGGTTTTTCAAAGACGTGATCTTTTGTCCAGCGTCTCTGCCCTGTTTCATCACGCTCATAGGTCTGGAAACTCCATGGGAACAAGGACATAGGTTTTGGCTCATCACTGGCACACAGCTGATACTCAATGAATGAAGAAATGTTGGACAGAAGTACACTGCCATTCTGACTTACAAAAATATAATGGCCCACCCTCCTATTCACATATAGATCGTCTTATGTTAAAATGTCGCTTGAGAGGCAGAACAGTAAGATCCCACAGTACAGAAGCAGAGGTCAGGCCCTGCAGGAGTTCTAATCACTTACAGCCTTGTGACTTTGGGTCATTACTTAACATCTTTGGGATTCAGTTTCCTGCTGTGAGGAGTCAATGAGATGAGGCAAAGATTTACTGCTCAAAGCCTCATAGGGAGAAGCTTCTACACAGACAGCACCAACTTCAAATCTTTTGGGGGAAGCAACACAGAAGCCTCTTATTTTAATATATATTTTAATTCAAAAAATATAGGAATTCACATTTTTATGAAATAAAAATCTTTAAGAAAACAAAAGAAGGTGCCAGCCCCGTGGCTTAGCGGTTAAGTGCGCACACGCCGCTGCTGGCGGCCCGGGTTCGGATCCCAGGCACGCACCGACGCGCCGCTTCTATGGCCATGCTGAGGCCGCGTCCCACGTACAGCGACTGGAAGGATGTGCAGCTGTGGCATACAACTATCTACTGGGGCTTTGGGGGAAAAAATAAATAAATAAAATTATAAAAGAAAACAAAAGAAGACCCAACAGCTTTTTCAACTTGTTTACTGAATATCTTTGGGCACCGCCCGAAGCCTAGAAGACAAGTCAGAGGGAACTCACCTTGAAAGACTCACAACCTGGAAAAGAGGGAGGGGAACGAGCTCACACAATAAGTGCCATCATGACAGGGCCTGGCACCCTCAAAGAAATAACAAACTTGGGAGCAGAGAAAAAACAAATGCCAAAAATCTAGTGCCATGAGTGCAGGGCTGGCAACACTGGTGGAGACAGAGACAAAGGCTGTGCCACTAGAGGAGCACAGGAACGCCAAATGGGTCAACTTAGGGAGAAGCAACAGCATGTGCAAGACCCGTGGGATAGAGCATGGCTCATCACCAGAGCTGCAGCAGCATGATAATGAGATCTCAGAGCAGCCACAAAGGACTGGCCAGCAAAGATGCTAGAAACACACGCAGGGATCACACGCCACGCTCAAGATCTAGGGCTTCCTCTTCTGGGTGAACAGTAAAGCACCAGGGACACACATTTTCGGCTGGTAGGCGAGATCAGAGCTTCTTTTTTGGAAGGAACAGAAGCTAGGCCCGCCTTCCCTTTCACCAGTTCACAGTAAGATAAAAATGGTGCCCCATCCGTCCAATCTTTCAAATTGTGAATACAAGAATCACCTGGGCCCACTCTCTCCTCTTATTCCAAGCCCCATGCTGTGTCCCAGTTCATCAATGCTGCTTTGGCCCCCTCTCTTGCATCTGTCCACTCTTCCTACCCCCACCTCCTCTGCCTTGGGAAGGCCATGATTCTCTAGCACTGGTCTACGAGCCTCCTTTCTGACCTCTGTCACCTGCCCACGGCCCTCCATCTTTCCAATCTCACACCAGGGCAAGCATGCTCATGCCACTCCCCTTCATCTAAAACCACTTCTGAGGGGCCGACCCCGTGGCGTAGCGGTTAAGTGCGCGCACTCCACTGCTGGCGGCCCAGGTTTGGATCCCGGACTCGCACCAACACACCACTTGTCAGGCCATGCTGTGGTGGCCTCTCATATAAAGTAGAGGAAGATGGGCACAGATGTTAGCCCAGGGCCAGTCTTCCTCAGCAAAAAGAGGATGACTGGCATGGATGTTAGCTCAGGGCTGATCTTCCTCATTAAAAAAAAAAAAAAAAACACTTCTGAGACATATTATACGCTTGACATCATACAAGGGGCTGAGGGTCCATTCATTCAAAGTCATTGAACGACTGACAGTCACTCAGGCACCGTCTAGGCACTGGGGGTATGAAAGTAAACAAAGCCAAAAGGAGAAAAATCCTTGCCCTTACAGACATCTCAATGTAGTCAGGAACACAGAAAAATAAGTAAAACACACAGAACGTCTGAGGATAAGCACTAGGAGAAAAAGCTAAGGCAGATGGGGAGAGCCAGATGGGCAACTGAGTATTTTAAAGATTTTATTTATTTTATTTTTTTCCCCCCAAAGCTCCAGCAGATAGTTGTATGTCATAGCTGCACATCCTTCTAGTTGCGGCATGTGGGACTCGGCCTCAGGATGGACGGAGAAGTGGTGCCTCGATGCGCACCCGGGATCCGAACCCGGGCCGCCAGCATTGCAGCGCGCGCACTTAACCACCAAGCCACAGGGCCGGCCCTGAGTATTTTAAAGCAGTGGTCAGGGAAGGTGCCTGAGAAGAGGAAGCTTGAGCAAAGACTTAAAGGCAGACAAGGAGCAAGTCATGGAGATGTCCAGGGAAGAGCATTTCAGTCAAGTGCAACAGCCTGAGGCCAAGCACGGCTGTAGTGCTTGAGGCAGGCCAGAGGCCAGGATAGCTGGAGCAGAGTGAGAATGGAGAGTAGGCAAAGGGGGCTGAAGCACAAAGTGCTCAAGACACACCTACAGGAGCCTCCCAAAATAGACAGGGAATCAAGGGTGGCTTTCTAGGAGTGAGGTCCAAGCTGAGAGCTGAATGAGAGGGAACTAATAGGAAAAGCCGGCTGTGCCCACAGATGCACTGGGGTGTGTGCAGTGTGTATATGGAAGTGGAGTGGAGAGGAGGGGCAAAAGCTGACCATGCAAAGGCCCAAGGGAAAAGCATGGAAGCAAGAGATGGGCTGAAGAGAACAGGTGAGAGCAAAATAAGAAGTGCAGTGAGAGGCAGAAAGCCCAGTGAAAGACTGGTCTTAAACCCCAAAGCACAATAGAGATCCTTGAAGAGTGGGGCCTCACATAATCACATGTGCATTTTAGAAAGACCAGGCACGGTACAGAGAGCTAACTGAGGGTACTGAAACTGGAGTCAGAAACACACTTTCTGATCTGTCAGCCTCCGTAACACAGCAGCAAAAACACATAAACTTAATTCATATCATCAACTCTTTCAATGACAACCCAAACAACTTAAGAATGGAGGTCCCAACTCCTTCCAGTAAGATAAAACATTGCTTCTCTACACACCCCTAAGGAAGTCTGATTACTGGGGTTTTTGAGCTGTAGGCCAGCATTCAGTTCAACTAACACTTTGCAATTTCCATCCTCGTATATTTTGTTGAAATATACCATTAAGTATTACAGAAATTAAGACGCTTTGAAAACTCATCTTTGGCCACTTGCTTTTTGGAATGCAGGCTCAAGAACAAAACTAATTTGAGGTCTGTCTGGATTTTTTTAACTAGCAAACCAAATTTCATCAAATCAATCGACTCCTTCAAAAGCTATATTGCAACCAATAGACAAATGTAAAATGCTGATGAGTCCTTGGGGTAACCAATGTAAGTCTTTTTCTCATCAAAGGGCTTACTGTAAATAACCATCCCTGAAAAAGAAATTAACGAATCATATAAAGACAGTTTGTAATGTAGGAGCCTAATCGTCTAGAACTTCCATGTCACCTCTTGCTTTTGTATTTTGTATACTTTATATTTTTTTATCTTGCCCAGTGATACAGAGAAGTACAGTAGAAACATCACTGCTTGCTTCATCTTTGTGGTAGGTACAGATCTGTTCTATTATCTATTGTACTTATATGCTTGCCATGTTTCATGATTAATTTTTATTTAACATTTGATGGGCCGGCCCCATGGCTTAGCGGTTAAGTGTGCGTGCTCCGCTGCTGGCGGCCCGGGGTTCGGATCCCGGGTGCACACCGACGCACCGCTTCTCCGGCCATGCTGAGGCCGCGTCCCACGTACAGCAACTAGAAGGATGTGCAGCTATGACATACAACTATCTACTGTGGCTTTGGGGGAAAAATAAATAAATAAATTATAAAAAAAAATTTTTTATTTAATATTTGAGTTAGCTACGATGAGAAAAGGAAAAGAAAAGAAACAGCTCTGCCTGGCAAACACAGTCTTCGCTCCCCAGTTAATGCAGAGTGACCTTAGGCCAGCCCGTTACTTTCCATACTCGGTTTCTTCCAGAGGGTCCCTTTCTGCTCCAACACGACTTAAAAAAGAGAGAGGCAAACAGGCCAGATGCTGGCATTAAAATGGGTTGTTTGTTTTCCTAAGTCATATGCCCATTTATTTAGCATCTACTGAGTACCTGCCATGAGGAGGCACCAGCAAAGGCCAGGCTGCCCAAGGCTATGAGAGTCCTACCTCCGAGAGCTCATCCAACAGGGGAGAAAGGTCACACATGGCCATTAAAATGCTGGGCACTCTGCTCAAAAGGGGAAGACAAACAGGGGGCCACACCTAACAAAAGTCCATGCAAAGGCCTACAGGCAGGACAGGGCACCACATATTTGGGCAACAAAGATACATTTACCGCAGTCCGGCAAAAGAGAAGAGTGAGGTTCAGGAGACTAAGATGCTTATTCAAAACTGCATACATTCTATAGCCAAGCAGTCCACCAAAAAAAGAAAAACCCTGCATACCAGAATATGTGAGGATAAAGCCTTATATCTTCAGTTCCTGTTGATTAATTAAAGCCTTTACTTAGGTTATTTGTCCAGATTAAAAGTGCATGGCAAAATAAATTTGGATTATGAACTTCAGCATCATCTTACCACATCCTTTTATACGTGCCTGGTGACAAGAATCCTCTATCTTCTATAGCACACGTTTTATTACAGTGTTTTCTATCCTCTCATCAGCACTTCTTAGTAAGTCCAATCCCACCTACTTTTACATGTCTTACACTGAAGCATCAAACCATAAAAAAGGAAGTAACTAATTAGTTTACATTCTGCCATATGAGTAAATCTTTTAAAGTTGGACTACTTGTAGGAGGAGAGAACATCCAAACAGGTGGAAGGCTCGACCCACTCTTCCTTGACTAAGCCACAGGGTCTCTAATTCCTGACTTCTAATTTCTGCAGTTCTGATTTACTCTTCATTTGATACCTCACATTTAAACAGGTATTGTTTTAACAACCCTGTACAAATTCGTTGCACAAAAACCATAAGCCTAGTTGCCACACCTGGTAGCGTGTTTCCCTAATTCTTTTGCTCTGTATGTCTCCACAAATTTCAATTTATGTTTACACACTATATATGAATATATCACATATGTGCACATACCAGAACAAATTGCCCATCATTCTTTAAAATTCATAAAGTCACTTATCTGATACTGTTAAAGTGGAATGTTCACCTCTGGAATCAGAGCCCAACCTAACTGATAGTAATGCACTCAGGAGGGGAGGATTTTTGGACTGAATAGATCAGAGTTCTTCACAAAAGCTTACACAAACTCAACCCTGCAGTAAGCCCTCACTTTATCAACCATCAGCCCCAAACTGAAGGCTGCTGGGTGTCTGAGAAAATGGAAGAAAAGAAAAGGAAATGACTCAAAGTAATCGTGCTTAAGGCATGAGTCCTCTCCACTTCCAGTAGGCAGTTTAGATTTGAACCATGGCCGGCTGTAGGGTATAGGAGCACACATGAAGTACACAGGGAAACGGCTGTGCTCACAGGACGAGTTTCCTTCGTGTTATTGCTGGGAGTTGTGCTTTTTTAATATAGTGGCTCTCATCACATTTAAATATGTAACTAGCACATTTAAAACATTTGGGAAAATAAAAGAGTTCAAGTCTTTTAACTTGATAAATGGGATGGCTTCTAACTTATTTTCCATCTTGACCATCTTAAGACATACATAAAATAGAGTCAAGATAATCGCTGCGAGGTAGCAACGTGAGGTATTTAACTCGTTTCGTGATTAAGGAACACACATCTGGGTGTCTAACTCATCTAACAGTCAAAGCCTGGAAAGTCTGAGCGTGGGTCGTCAGCACCGAAGAACTTCCCTAGCCCAGCGCTGCGTTCACGCCTCACCCGACCGGTCTTCTCTTCACAGGTTCCGTTCACACGCACACGCCGGAGCCCTCATCTGCCTAAAAACGAACGTCGGAAGGTCGACTGGGATACTAAGTTTCAACTTGAACGTCAAACCTGTGACTAGTCCCATCCTGGGCACAGAAGGAGCAGAGGCTAACGCTGCAACGAGTCCACGTTCTTTCTGCCCAAACTCAAGAGCAGCTCTTGTTAAACGCCGAGATTCCGAACCGCCCTTCTGCGAGCGGCAGAGCCGGCCGTGCGGCCGGGACGCATTTCTGCGCGGCGGAGAGGACGGCTCCCCGCTGCCCCGAGGCCGGGGGCCGCGCGCGCCGGCGGCCGGGCGGGGTCCCCGCGACCCCTCCACCTGCCAAGGCCCGGCCGGCTCCGGGCGCCCGCGCTGACCAACGGCCGGCGTCCGCTCCGCGAGTGTCACCCGGGGACCCTCTGCAGACAAAAAGCGCCTCCCCCGGCCGGCCCGCCCCTCCCACCGCCGGCCCCGGCCCGCGCCTCACAAAGGCCGGCCCGGCCCGCCCGGCGCCGCCGCCGCGAACAAAGGCCGCCCGGCCCGCAGGCCGGCACAGGTGCAGCCGCCGGCGGCCGGGCCCAACATGGCCGCGCCCGCCGCCCGCCCGGCCCCGTTAGCCGCGGCCGCCCCCCGCCCGCCGGCCCCGCCGGCCTCCCCAGTCCTCCAGCGCCTCGGCGCCTCGGTCCCTCAGCCCCTCGGTCTCTCAGCGCCTCGGTCTCTCAGCCCCTCGGTCCCTCAGCCCCTCAGGCCCGCGGCGGCCGCGGCGGTTGGGCCGGCGGCTCAAGTGACCTGTTGTGCGTCGCATCCTCCGGCGGCAGCTCTCCGGGCGCGGCGGCTCCGGCGGCGGCGGCGGCGGCCCGGGGAGCGGGCCGGGGCCGCGGGGGAGGGAGGGCCGAGGGAGGGGAGGGGGCGGCGGCGGCGGCGGGCGCAGCGCGGCCAGGCCGAGGCTCTCCGCGCGCGGCGCCGACCCCGCCCCGCGCCTCCCGCCCGCCGCCGCCGCCGCCGGGCCGCCGCCGCCTCGCAGAAGCCGCGGGAAAGTGCGCGCCGCTGATTGGCTGCCGCGCTCGCGGGCTGCGGCCGGGCTTTTCAAATCCGCGCCGGGCGGGGGCGGCGGCCGGGCCGGGGCCGGGCGGGGGGCGCGGGGCGGCGGTCGGGCGGGGGCCGCGAGGCGCGGGGCGGGGGGCGCGGGGCGGGGGCCGAGGCCGCGGGACCCCGCGAGCCGCCTCAGACCAGCGCCGAGCGCGCGGCCCGCTCCCGCTACTCGGCCGGGCGCGCGCCAGGCGGCGGCTAAACCGAAAGCCGGGAGCCCGGAGTCCGGAGCGAGCGGGCGCGTGGTGACGTCACGACCGCGCGCCCAATCGCTGCCCGCGAGCCCGGGGCGCGCGCGGCCCTGGAGCGGGGACGTCGGGCTCGCGCCGCCGCTTTTTCCCCGCCGCCCCGCTTTTCCAGGCGCCGCGCGCGGGAGCCGTCAGTGGCCGGTGCGGGTGGTGCTGCAGGATCAGCCCACGCTGGTCGCAGGCCCGGCGCCCAGGGAGTCATCCATGCCCCTGCCTCGGAGGCAGGAAGAAGGCGCCCGGGGCAGGAAGCGCGGTGGCGCGGGGCATGGTCGTGCCGCCCCTGTCGGGGAAGGCGGAGGTCAAATTCCACCTGCCCCCGCGTGCAGAAACCCAGCTGGAATTACAGGGGAGCGCTGTGGAGGGGGCCTCGGGGACCGCAGAGAAGGGTGTAGAGGCCCCCCCATGCCTGCGCTCCTGGAACCTGTGTTAGACTTGGCATAGGTGGTCACGACTACAGGAAGCGGGGAAAACAGGCTCGAGATAGGACTGGCTGGCACGGTGGTGTTGGGTCTTCCTGCAGAATATCTGCTGGGCATGAATTCAGCCGTTCCCTCACCTCCCAGGCTCGGGTCTGGACTGGAGCTGAGTGCAGTAGGAGATCCGTGGTCAGAGGCAGAACTCATAGTTCCTGAAACCGCTTGCGGGGGGGGTGCCATTCCAGTGGGGCAGAGGGGCTGGGCAGGAGTACCAGCTTGTGGTCAGAGTCCAGCTTTGGGAAGGTCACTGTGGCGGTAGTGAGGACAGTGGGCTAGTGGCGGGGAAGTGCGCCACTCGGATGCCCTTTCAAGAAAGATCTTCCTGCCCAGCCTCTGGCTGCCAGCTCCTACAGACTCTGCCTCAGCTGCAGGGAGCCACCTCACCACCAATCTCACCCTTCCCTGGGGCAGCCAGATCCACGACTGAGGGGAGGGAGTACCAAGGCCTGGTCAATTCTGCCAGTGCTGGACTATGGTAGGCAGCACTCTAGAGAAGTTGGCACTTCAGACTCCCCACCTCAACCAGCTGCAAGGTTCAGTTGCTTCCCATCAGATCGGGGACTGGCCTAGGGCATGCCAGGGCCTGGATAGGGGCCCCCCCCAGTGTCCCAGCTGAAAGGGATTACGGAATTGTTGACCCTTCCATCCAAGAACTATATGGTGAGGTCCTGCTGCATGCTGCACCTTTGGATCCTGAGCGACCAGAAGAGACACCCTTTCCCCAGCAGTCACTGCCAGGACACACCTTAGGCCACTGGGGGCCCCTGGAAGGTGTGGGTGGTGGCCCATTCATATTTGCATTTTGCCATATCTCTCTGGCTGTGGGAAGGAAATAGGTGCCCTCTCCGGGCCCTGGATCCTTTTGGGGCACAAGCCTGAAAACTGCCTGCCTCCCCAGCACCTTTTAAATCTCTGCAGTACAAGACAAATGCTACCATATTGCATTTGATTTCACAGATTTGGAATTAAGCCTCTCTTCTGAAAAAAATCTGCATTGAGAATACTGCAATCAACTTGTAAATTTATTCAAAACATGCAAGTGTGTGTTTGGATTTTCTTGAAAAAAGTTATTTGGGGCTGGCTGGTCTTTTCTCACCCAGTGCAGGCCTCCCTGGGCCCAGCCTGGCTGTCTCATGGAGGTCCTGAGCCCTTTTCAGCGAGTCTGGCCAGCTGGACATCCCCCAGCCCTGCACACAGCAGGGGCCTCGCCTCGTGGAGAGCATATTTCTGATGATCCAGTCTCCCTCCGTCAGTGGAAGAAGAAAGAGGCTCCACAGGACTGCAGGTAGCCCATGACAGGTAGGCCCTCATGGGCGTGCACACGCCCCTTACAGGCGCTCACACATGAGGCCCCTGCAGGTGGGCAGTTGTTCCTGGGGCAGCTATTTCGGCGCACACACAGCTGGGAAGTTCTGAGAGCCTAGGTGGTTTCCCCAGCACTATACGCTGAGAGAACAGGTGTTCTTGGAGAGCAGGCCTCAGGCAGGCAGGTGAGAGCCATGAGAGGCGAAGCCCCAAGCCTGGTGGGCCCAGAGCGGTGGGGGGCAGTCAAGTGATGGCAGCAGCTGGGGCCAAACCTTGTTTTGGTCTGACTCTTGTCACTTCTCTGAATGAAAACTCTGTACTCAGAGTGGGGTGACTGCAGATGACAGAGGGGCTGGGAATCCAGACTTGACATAAAGTAGTGACCACAGACAAGAGGCTTTTCAGAGGGTGAGGGCTGCCTTGCTCTGGCCTGTTGGGGTTCAGCTGTCCTCTATTTCAGCTCCCACCTGCTACCCACCCCCCAAGAGCCTCTCAGGCCAAGGCTGAGCTGGGCAAGGCATATAGGATCAGGGTACCCCAGGCCTGCCTGCTGGCTCTGGGACCAGCCCTGCAGCCATGGGACACGGGGTCAGGGGGTGCTGGGAGTCCCCTGGCAGCAAGGTCTGCAACCGTGCCACATCTGGCTACCCGCCATCCATTAACCGCCCACTCTGGGTATACAGCTCTAGGAGGTACAGTCTCCTCTCCCCTCGACCTTCTCTGTGTGGCTCTGGCTGAAGCCTGCTCTGCCTCCCTGCTCCTCATCACCACGGGTCCTGCAGCTCATGGCCTGGACCTCTCTGTAAGAGCTGCTGCCAAAGGCAAGGCCCAGGCCCCTTAGCCAAAGGAGCCCCTGAGCCCTGGCTTGGCCTCCCAATCCCCCGCCAGGGTCAGGGTCCCCCAGGGGCCAGGCTCAATGCCGTTTCCATGGGGATGCCTGAACTCTGACCCCAGCCTTTCTCCATCCCTGGCCAAATAAAGAAGGCTTCCAAGTGGAAACAAGTGGTCTCAAGCCACCCCTCCTCCCGTGCCCCAGGTGGCCCCTGCCTCCAAGAAGGGGTGGGAAGGGAGGTCCCCTCCTAAGCCCAGGGCAGGCCCAGAGCCCAGGCAGAGCAGTGGTGAGGGCCTCCCATGCCCAGACCTTCCCAGTAGCCCCTTCCCAGCCCTGACCTCTCTGCTCTCCAGGCTTGAAACTTGCCTTTCCCAAGACCCAGCTCTGCCTCAGCTCCTGCCCAGCCCAAGGACCACTTCAGTCCACTGGGACAGCCCCCAGGAGCCAGCGGGCAGTACTGCAAGGCCCCTTGGGGTCACGTGAGCCAACCCTCCGTTGAGCAGGGTTCCCTGTCAGGCAGGGAGATGGACCTGGAGACTGAAACCCTGCTGAGAAGAGTACCCTGCCCCACTCCTGGCTGAGAGACCTGAGCAGGAGGCCTCCCACCTTCTCTGCCCACCCCTATCTCCATCCACCTCGGGGCTGACCTACAGGGAGCCCCCGAGACACCTGAGGTGCCTGTTGTCAGAGTCTCAGTGGTCACCTCCAGGAGCAAACCACAGCCCAGGACCAGGGTCCAGTCCTGGGGGCAACTGCAGACCCATCTTATGGACCAAAGGCTGCTGCCTGGAGATTCCACCTGAGCCAGCCTAGGACTCACCGCCCCACCCCTCCCCAGATTCCACTTCCTAAATCCTCATCTAATCCAGTCTTTCCTCTCCTGCTTGCCACTCTGCCTCACCGCTGCCAGGGCCTTAGTTCAAGTTCCTACTTGGAAATAAGAGGCAGCTTTCTCCTTGCTGGTTCCCCACCCCACTTTCTCCCCCTCCAGTCCATCTCTGCCCCAGCCAGCAGAATTTTTCTAAACCACAAAATTGACATGTCACCCACCTGCTTAAAATCCTGCTATGGCTCCCCAGTGCCCCTCACACAAAGCCCACTCCTCAGCCAGCCTCGTGTCAGACTCGCAGGAATGGGGAGGATGTCAAGCTCTGCCTCTCCAGCCCAGCCCTCTCCCCAGAGCTCCCAGTCTGTGAAGCTGACTCCCCAGTGGACATCACCCCTTGGACAGCCACAGGCACCCACCCTGGGCAGATATGAACTGAACTTCTCCCCTCCCCTCCCCTCCCATGCCAGGTCTTAGTTGGAATACTACTTTCTCCAGAAGCTTCCTCCGAAGGCTCTTGGGGAGAATCTTTCCTGGCCTCTTCTAGCTTCCGGTGGCCGGCAGTCTTGGTGTTCTCTGCTTGTGTCAGCGTCACTGCACTCCCAGGCTCCATCTTCACGTGGCCTTTTCCCATGTGTCCACCTGTCTCTGTTTTCTCTTAGAAGGACACCAGTCGTTGGATTAGGGCTACCTAAGGACCTTATCTTAACTCCATTACGTCTGCAAAGACCCTGTTTCCAAATAAGGTCGCACTCAGACACGGGAGTTAGGACTTGAACATGTCTTTTGGGGGACTCCATTCAACCCACAACTCCTCTGTACAACCCGCAGGAAGGAATGGCTGCGTCGGGTCAGAGCCCGCCTCCCCTGAGGGCGCGTGCTCGCACCTGCCCGGCTGCCCTCCCTCCAGAACGTACTGGGGCAGGCCCGCTCGCACGTCCTGGTGGAGGCATGAGGAGGTCCGGCCTGGCCGCTGGGGCGTCAGTTAGGGACCTGCCCCGCCGGCAGCCAGTCTCCCGCCGCCCGGCCCCGCCCCGCCCCGCCCCGCCCAGGCCCGCCCGCCTCATTGGCCAGGCGCTGCAAGGCCCCGCCCACTGTCCGCGGCTCTCCTTCCTGCCCCGGACAGCACGCCACCACCCCCCCACCCCACCCGGGGCCGGCGCGTTGTTTGATTTTTGCAGGTCCGGGTCTCTCAGAGGGAAGGAAGCGATGCCTGAGAAACGAGGGCAATGGTGAGAAGACGGCGACCTCCGCCATGCCGGCCCCACCCCTCCTGCGGCCCCTCTCCTCCATCTTCCGCGGGGACTGCCCCAGATCGAGGACCACCAGCGGCCACCGCTGCCCTCAGTCTTTGGCTAAAGAAACACTGTTTTGTGTTAAAGTAGCTCTTCTATTTCTAATTATGAAAATTGCAGGAAATTAAAACCCAGAACAGAAAAGCGAAGAAAAGAAAAGTTCTTCCTAAGCCCGGGGCCTGCAGCGAGAGGTAAGCGCTGGTAACAGCGTGGGGAGCGCTTTGGACCACTTCTGTTCTGGGCTGGTCACTGGCTTCACCACCTGAGTTGGAGACTGACCAGAGACAGCAGGAACAGCCACACGGACACCAGCCTGCCCTCTCTGCCACCGCCCCTGCAGCCAGACGGATCCTTTCTATTATTTTTTTTATTGGAATAATTTTACATTTACAGAAAAAATGCAAAGATAATACACAGTTCCCCCCACCTGTTTCCCTAGTGTCAACACCTTACATTTCCATGGTAGCTTTGTCAATTAAGAAGCCAACATTGGTCCATTACCATTAACCAGACTTGATTTAGAGCTCACCAGTTTTCCCACAGATGTAGAAGGATTCTTTTAAAAAGCAAACCTGGGCCGGCCCTGTGGCTTGGTGGTTAAGTGCGCGCGCTGCGATGCTGGTGGCCCGGGTTCGGATCCCGGGTGCGCATCGAGGCACCACTTCTCCGTTCATCCTGAGGCCGAGTCCCACATACAGCAACTAGAAGGATGTGCAGCTACGACACACAACTATCCACTGGGGCTTTGGGGGGAAAAATAAAATAAATAAAATCTTTAAAAAGCAAACCTGATTGAAGCCTATGCTGTGGACTCTAACAGAGAAGCTGTACCAGACTGGCCCTCCCACTGTAAATAGCCAGAATGTGGACAAAACATATGAGGCAACCAGTCTCAGGTGGAAAACAGGGAATGCTGACTGCCATCCCCAGGAAAGAGAAATTCATGAGGTACAACTTGACCACCCCAGCTCTGTTTGTGGGCAATCTCTACCATGGTACAGGGAGATGGAGTCCTACCAGGGCACGCTGTCCCACTGAGCTGAGAGGGCAGTGACACAGCTGGGATTTGTGAGGAGGGCACTGGAGGAGAGACAGGTGTGTCAAGGGGAATCTAAGATGTCCCACTGTCCTTGGCTGAGGCTTGGGCTGCACAAGCTTAGGGTGAAGCCCCCAGATTTACCAGATAACAACCGCCATGGGAGCTCTGGCCCGGCCCGACTGGAGATCTCGTTCAAGCCCATGCACATCCCTGGCATGCAGCTGGAACACCAGGATCCAGACCCCGGGAACTGGGGCCGATTCTAGAGCGAATGTTCTCCAGACACATCCTGTCTCAGTTATCTATTGCTGTGTATCATATTACCCCAAAACAACAGTAAACATTGATTACCGCATGCAATTTCTTTGGTCAGGAATTCAGGAGTAGGTGAGCCGGATAGTTCTGGCTCAAGGTCTTGCATGAGGTTGCAGACAAGATGTTGCCCAGGGCTGGCCTGACTGGAGCTGTGGATGGGCTGCCAAGACGGTTACTCAGGTGATGCTGGTCTTGGGCAGGAGGCTTCAGTTCTTCCCCATGGGGGCCTCTCCACAGGCTGCTTGAGGGTCCTCCTAACACGGGAGGTGGAAGTCCCTGAGGGGGAATCCAAAGGGAAGGAAGGCAGAAGCTGCAGTCTTTAGTGATCTGGCATTAGAAAGCACACACTGTCATTTTCAGAGGGAGACAACAGAATCTAGACACTCCATAACATATCATCCACAACAACCAATATACAATAAAAAGTCACTAGGCATGCAAAGAAAAGAGAAAATGTGGCCATAGTCAAGGAAAAATCAATAGAAACCAACCCTGAGTCCAGTGTTAGATTTGACAGATAAAGATTTTAAAGCAGTTGTTTCAAGATATTCAACAATTAAAGGAAAAGACAGTCTATTCAGTGAAGAGAAATGGAATCTCAAGAGAAAAATGGAAGCTGTTAAAAAGAACCAAACGAAAATTCTAGAAATGAAAAGTGCATAATTGAAATGACAAAATCACTGGATAGGCTTGACAGGAGACTGAAGGTAACATAAAGATTCAGTGGACTTAAAGACAACCACTAGTAATTATCCAATCTGAAGATAGAGAGGAAGATGCTGAAGAAAGTAAACAGTCTCAGGCACTTGATAGACAATAGTAAAGGGTTTAACGATATGTATTGGAGCCTGAGGAGAAAAAAGTAGGAATGAGACAGAGAAAAATACTTGCCAAAATAATGGCCAAAAATTTTCCAAAGTTGACAAAAACATTGACTTACACATCCAAGAAGCTCAGTGGACCCCAAGCAAGATTCAGCCTACTGGGATGCAAACCACACACAGGCACTTCTTAGTCAAACCAGAGGGGCAGGTGGTGAGGACAGAGACAGTGGTCTTAACCAATCACAGGCAAAATATCACACTTCTGCAAACTGTACCAAAAAAGAACAGAGCCATGTGAATACACTGACTTGCCAGGGTCCCATGCAGGGGCCTTGTTAGCTTCAGGACCACTGTGCCTCCCATCGGGACAACCGTGAGTGGAGTGGTGGTGCACAGACCAGCTGGCTGAGGGAGAAGGGGAAAAAAGAGAGAGTCCAGAAATACTGAGATAGGACAGAGGGGCAGGGCAGACTGGGGGAAGGAAAGACTGTTCAATAAGGAGGCCTGGGGAAGGGCTATGCTATCTAAAGGGCACAAAATGAAGTTGGGCTTGTTTCTCACGCTGCATGCAAAAATTCCTGGGAACTCTAGATGGATCAAGGTCTGAAATAGTAAAAGAAAAATCTTTAAATCTTTTGGTAGAGGATCTAAGTGAATACCCTTCTGACCTTAGTTCAGGGAAGATTTCTCTAAAAGGACAAGGAAAAAACCCATTCGCTATCAAAGGAAAGATTTGACTGGGGGCCTGCCCTGTGGCGTAGTGGTTAAGTGCACGCGCTCCACTGCTGGCGGCCCGGGTTCCGATCCCGGGCGCACATCAAGGCAGCCCTTGTCAGGCCATGCTGTGGCGGCGTCCCACATGAAGTGGAGGAAGCTGGGCACGGACGTTAGCCCAGGGCCGGTCTTCCTCAGCATAAAGAGGAGGACTGGCATGGATGTTAGCTCGGGGCTGATCTTCCTCACAAAAAAAAAAAAAAGATTTGACTGTACTAAAATTCAGAACTTCATTCATCAAAGGATATCAAGAACAACCAAAACAAGCTTGAAGAGCAAGCTGGAGATTTGACAGCACCATATATCAAAGCAAGTTATAAAGCTGCAGTTATTAAGACCACTTGGTATTGACTAAAGTACAAACAGAAAGACCAAGCAGCAGAATCAAGTCGCATGGCATACATAGCCACCAGATTTATAACAAAAGCGCCACTGTCATTCACTGGGGTATATTAGCTATTTGCTTCTGTAATAAATTCTCAGAAACTTAGTGGCTTAAAACAACACAAATTGATCATCTTAAGGTTATGTAGGTCAGAAATCTGATGCAGGTCTCACTGGGCTAACACTGAGGTGTCATCAGGGCTGCATTCCTTTCTGGAGGCCCTAGGAGAGAATTCATTTCCTTGCCTTTTCCAGCTTCTAAAGGCTGCTTGCATTTCTTGGCTCAAGGCCCGTTCCTCCATCTTCAAAGCCAGCAATGGCTGCTCAAGTCCCCCTCATGCTGCATTACTCTGACCTCCTCCTCTGTAGTCAAATCTCCCTCTGCCCCTTGCTTCTGCCTCCCTCTTCCATTTCTAAGGATGCTTATGATTACATTGGGCCCAGCTGGATAATCCAGAATAATCTCCCATCTCAAGATCCTTAATATAATCACCTCTGCAAAATCCCTTTTTCTGTGTCAAGTAACATATTCACAAGTTCTGGAATTAGGATAGGAGTGGACATCTTTGGGAGCCATTATTCTGCCTACAGAAGGGGACAGAAGATAGTCTTTTCAACAGATGGTGCTGGATCTATTTTGTACCCATAGGGGAAAAGTCATCCTTGATCCCTGCCTCGTAACATAGAAGACAAACACGTACCAGTTCCAAATGATCATAAGCCTAAATGTGAAAGAAAGAACAATTTAAGTTTCCAGAATAAAACATATGAGAATATCTTCATGACTTTAGGGTAGCAAAGATTTCTTCAGTCACAAAAAGCACTCACCAAAAAAGAGATTAAATCATTAAAATTAGGAACTTCTATTCATCAAAAGACACCATGAAGAGTTGAAAAAGTAATCCACTGAATGGGAGAAAATGCTTGAAATATAAATATCTGACTAAGGTCCCTCTATCCAGGATATACAAAGAACTCTTACAAATCAATAAGAAAAAGAGAGATGACCCAATGGAGAAATAGACAAAAAACTATCCTTACACAGGCACTTCACAAAAGAGGAGGTCCAAATAGTCAAAAGCACATGAAAAAGTGCCTCAGAATTCTTAGCCATGAAAGGAATGCAAAATGAAACCACAATATGCCCCACAGCTTCCAGAATTACAATCACAATAAGTACACAACCAAGGATTGATGGGGATATTGAGTGACTCCTGCTCTGCTGGTGGTGGGGTAAGCTGGTAAAACCATTTTGGAAAACCGTTTCCAAATGTTGAACTTAAGTACACCCTCTAACCAGCAATTCTGCTCCTGTCAAAGGCATCCGTGTGTGCAACAACAAAGGCAGCCACGTATGAGAATACCAGTAGCAACGTTATTCATAATGGCCAAAAATTGAGGGTCCATCAACCTTATCGTTGATAAACAAGTTGTGGTATACTCATATAATGAAATATTGCATAGCAATGAAAAATAACAAACTACTGTTACCCACAACAACGCTGATGAATTTGATAGACATAATGTTAAGTGCAAGTAGCCAGATAAAAAAAAGTATACCCTCTTTGATTCCATTTATATAAAGCGAAACAACAGACAAAACTGATTTTTGGCAGAAGTCAGAGTAGAGGGTATCTCTGAGAAGGGGTGATCTCAGAGTGGGCACGAGGAGGCTTCTGGAGCTGGCAGCCTTCTGCCTTGATTGGAGTGGGGGTTGCATGGGTGTGTGCATAATGGAAAAACACTTTAGACTGAACACTTAGGACTTGGGCACTTCCCTTTACTTTACATACACTGAAGTAAAATTAAAAGTTAATTTTAAAACTAAAACTTTTAATTTAAAAAGTTTACAAAAATATACTTTTGCAGTCATGCTGACCGAGCAATCCAGCTTCTAGAGATCTGTCCTTGAATTTGTTATGATTAAGTTCAGCTTTATATACAGAAACTCCTTCAAATGACAGTGGCTGAGAAAAAGATAGATGTTTTCTTGCTCTTATATAAAACAAGTCCAAGGTGGGCAGTCCAGGCTCCTTTCTTTCCATTCCATCACCCACAGTGCTTGGCAGGCAGAAGGAAGCAGAAGGGTACAGGGGCCACCTTCGCTGTAAAGACCTTTCACCTTAAGTCCCAGTTCTAGCTTCAAGGGAGGCTGGTGAATACAGTGTTTTCCAGTAAACTCAGTAAAACCAGGGTTCTGTTATGAAAAGGCAAGGACAGAATGGTTATTGCTGTAGGGAGCCAGTAGGCTCAAGCTTAGTCCCACAGACACCATTCTTGGGTTCTCAAGATGCAAAGGCACATCCCTTCCATGCCCCAGCCCAGGGCCACCACCTTGGTCACATAGGTTGTCCCAACGGGGGGAGAAGGGGCTAGAGGCCAACCCCTGCTCCTGCTGCTGCACGTGCCTGGCTAAGGCTGCTTCCAGCTGGAGGAAGGTGCACCTTTTCCCACAGGTACTCAAAGGTGTCCTGGCCCGTCTCCTGCAAGCACCTTGCCCTCCATCCTTGCCTCAGGGTCTTCTCCTGGGCTCACACCCTAGCCCTTGCTGTGGCCAATAAGAACAAGCCACCCACCACCCCTGTTGTGAGCATCCCTTTCTTGCCAGCTGGCTTGCTCTGGTACCTGATTTCAAATTCCCTTCAGACTCAGCAGGCCCTACAGGCCAGTGACTGTGCCGCCTTTCACCGTCCCAAGATGCCCCCACCTCCTCCTCCCTTCCTCTCTTGCACACACCTTGACTCCACTGTTCCTCTCTTCTTTCATCACACTTCTGGGCAAAATCCCAACCCAATCTAATTTAACTCCACCTGCTCTGTACCTGAGCATGGCTGGAGTACAGCACACAGCCCTGCCACGGCTTCCTCCGGTACCCTGACCCCTAACCCGATCCCCTAACCCAATCTCTAACCTGACTCCCTAACCCAGTCCCTAATCTGACCCCTAACCTGATTCTCTAAACTCCCTAACTGGGGCACTCGTGCTGCCTGGACATCCCATCCTGTTTCTCTTGACTCTCTCACTTCTATACATGCAGAGCAACCGTGGAAGGTTATGTATGATTTGTGGGGAGCATAGGGAAGAGGAAAAGGGAGCCCCCAAAATAAGAGACAAGAGAGAAAGAAAAAGGCAAAAAGACTCCATGACATTAAAACAAACCTGCTATGCCATGATTCTGCGCACCTGGACTGTTGCATGAAGAGATGCAGGACAGGCAGGCGGCCTTTCATTTGGCATTCAGGGTATGCATGGCAAGCTTTGAGATGCCAGATTTCTACTTGTTTCTTTATACTTTTTATAAACTTGAAATGGCTACACCATGCACACGTTCTTTAAATAACCAGAAGAACCAATGAAGTTATTTTGATTGTTGAAAAATGAATTTTTCTAACACCCCACCCTTTGGGCTGCAGAGAGCATCACAGATGGTGCCCAAAAGTCCCCAACACAGCGCCGACCCCTCTATGGAAAACCTATTGTTGGCTACTTCTCCCATCCCACCTGACGGGGCCAGGGGTAAGTCATCCCAAGGGCAGGTGAGCAGTGTTGTACATTTCCTCACACCTGGTTCCTTGGGCAATACAGAGGCGGCTGGGGCCTCCCCTGTCCAGTACCCTTCAAAGTCCTGCAAACGGACACTTTTTTTTTTTAAATTTATTTATTTTTCCCCCAAAGCCCCAGTAGATAGTTGTATGTCACAGCTGCACATCCTTCTAGTTGCTGTATGTGGGACGCTGCCTCATCATGGCCAGAGAAGCGGTGAGTCGGTGTGCGCCCGGGATCTGAACCCGGGCCGTCAGCAGCGGAGCACATGCACTTAACCGCTAAGCCACGGGGCCGGCCCCAAACAGACACTCTTGCTCTTCTGTTGGTCACTACCTCCTGCTCAGCCCCGTCTCTGGTGATTTGGGATCCCAAAGCATTGTCTGGGACCAGCTTTCTCCCCTGCTCTGTGGGGCCTCCCTCCCTGCCTCTGGATGGCTTTAGGACAGTCTTTGAGAGCTCAGGGCAATGTCAGCTACAAGTACTACGACAAGCATAGTCCTACATTTTGGGCATTAAAAGGCCAGTCCTTTCTGACCCTGAGCGCCTGTCTGCCCTGGCACAGGCCTGACCCTGGATGGGGGGACAAGGACTGTTTTTCCTTATCCCCCTTTGAATCCTGGGGGATGGGTAGGGAAGGGCCCTGGCTTTATGGTTTGTTGGCAGTGGAGGCCTTGATTTCAGGAATATGTGTGCTTAGATTAACTCTGCATTTGACCTCTATAGCGCTCACTGCCCAATGCCAATACAGGCACTTTATGTCATCTTCAAAGTGCCCTGCACTAACTAGAGCCACCTTCTCCCACCTCAGATGAGGACTCCAGGCCCATCCCGGTTCAGCACCTGGCAGTTCTGGTTCAGGGTTCAGGAAAACCACCCCAGTCAAGCTACTTCTTCCAGATGGTGGGGACTGAGTGTTGGGGGAGCTGCTGAAGACTGGGGAGCCTGCTGGGATCAGGAGTTCCACGCTCATGCACCGAGAACAGATATACACGGAGTGTACTGCAGGACCCTCACCAAGCGGTGCCCTGGCATTACATTAGTGAACAAGACAGGCGGATGGGGTGAGAAGGATGGAAAAGACCTTCCAGGCAGAGGACCTGAGAGGAGCAAAGGCTGGGAAGTGAGAAGTAATGCGGTGAGGCCAGGGAACGGTCTGGTGCCCACTGGGTTGGGGTGCAGGCTGGTGGGAGTGGCCTGCTGGGGAAGACCGCGTTCCGGTGAGCCCCAGGAGCCGCCGATCCTCACCTTTCCCCGCGTCTGCTCTCCCCGCGTCACCTCATCGACCCTCCCACGCCCGTCGCGAACGTGACCCCATGTCAGGGAAGGGAAGGAAGGAGCTCGAACATCACGGCTGCCCGGAGAGGAGACTTCTGGGAGCAGGTGCTTGAGCGGTCAGCCGGGCGGACCCGCGGGCTCGGCCCAGCCCAGGCGGGAATCCCGGAGGCGAGCCAGGCCCCCGCGTCCCTGTCGCGGACTGGGGGTGGCGCAGGCCAGAGCAGAATGACGGGCGGTCGGGCGGCCGCGGCGCGAAAGTCTGCGTTGGGAAGGCCGCCCTGGACCACGGGGGGCCCTCTCCCACACGTCCCCGGAATCGTTTTGCTGCGTGTCGGTGCAGGGCTGGGTCCCACTCGGTTGCCGGCTCCCTCGCCGGCGCCCTGAGGCGAGAGGGCCCGCCACGTATGCGCTGCCGGCTCCCCAAACCTGTGCGGCCGTCGCGCAGGGCAGACGGCGCGACGGCAACCACAGCGCAGCGCGCCGGCAGGGCCAGGCCGCCCGGTGCACGCCGGAACCTGTAGTTCGCGGCGGCGCAGTGCACACCGGGACCGGTAGTCGGCCGAGGCGCCGCCCCTCACCTGGCCGGCGGCGGGCGCACGAGGGGCCCAATGGGAGCGGCGGCCTGGCCGCCCCGCCCCGCAACGCCGGACGTCTGTGCCGGGGCATGGCCGCCGCCGGTGCCGGGCTCTTAAGCTGAGCGCCCGCCTCGGGGAGCCAACCGCCGCCCTCAATCGTCCGCGCGAGGGCTGTGGCGCCGCCGGGCCGGCTAGGAGCCGCGGCCGCCGCGGAGGAGGAGGAGGCAGCAGGCGGCCGGAGAGGCCGCCGCGGCCGGGCGCATGGCGTCCATCTTACTCAGGAGCTGCCGCGGCCGGGGGCCCGCCTGCCTCCCGCCGCCTCGCGCCGTCGCCCCGAGGGGTAAGCGGCCGGCTCTCTGCCGAGGGCGCGGGGCGTGGGCTGGTGGCCGGGGGTAGGGGACTGGAGGACGGGGCCGGGGTCGGTGAGGGGACAGGGGCCGGGGAGGGCCGAGAGGAGGGCTGGAGGTGGAGGAGAGCCGGGCGGAAGCAGAGAGGGGCCGGGGGCTGGGGGCCAGGGCCAAGACGGGCGGAGCGGAGAGAGCCTCGGTCCGGCAGCCCCACGGCGCCCCCAAGGCTGGGCTGCTCCCGCTGGGTAGGGGCGCTCGGACGAGCCCGGGACTGGGGTCACGCCGGGCTAGTGTCACTCCCGGCAGGGACCTTGGGTAGTCCTGCCCTTCCGCCCCGCCCTGACCGACCCGCTGCCGGGGCGTGGTGAGCGTTCGGGCCGTGGGGGCCGTGCGCGCGGGGCGGCCCGGCCCGGGCCGCGGCTTGTGACTCACTCGCTCTGTGACCTTAGTCGCCCGGCCGCTGGCCGCTGCTTCGTGAGCAGGGAAAGTTTTGAAGGGAGCGCGCTAGGACGGTCTCAGCGCTCCTTTTGTGGTTAAGGTCGGTGGAACGTGGCGCCCACTCACGAGGACAGTCGTGCCCTTTGGCCACGTTCAGGGCTTCTGAGATGAGGTGGCCGGGGGCTGGCAGACGCTGGCGAGCAGGCCCTGCGGGCTTGCAAGACGTCCGTGGGGCTGATATCCTTATGATGTTATTGGGCCTCTGTAGAGTCTCCAGGTCTTGCGGTGCATGGCCTGGGGCAGGTCCCTTTGTACGTGGAGCCTCAGTGACGGCACCTGTGACATAGAGATCGGGGCTATTAGGAGTCCACATGTAGGGCGCCAGAACTCTCCTTCACTCCCTCTCTCCTCTCTTTCTCTTTTTACATTAACCTTTCTGAGCTCGTTTCTTATTTGTAAGATTGGAGTAAAGATAAAACTTTCCATATAAAATTGAGAGACTCAAATAAAATACTATATTTCAAGATGCTTTTCAGTTTACAAAGGCACTCTAAGAAACGTGACTCTTGTAATTTTTAACAGTAGTGGCTGGTTGGCTGCTTAGACCTTTGGAGCTGTGGAAAGGGCATTGAGCAGCGAGAACTGACTGTGTGTGAACTCTTGGGTGTCCAGTCCAGCTTTTAGTCTCTCCCTCTGCTGTCAGAGCTCTCTCTGTATCTCTTGCCTGTTAAGGATGGTGATAATAATACTTTGGCCACTTCACATTTCTGTAGCGTGTTTATGGATGAGAAGTTAGCTGAATTTGTTTTGTGGTTGTATTATTCTGGGACCACAAATGTTTCCTGAAGTTATCACGGTTCTTTATTACACAGACACGAAGGGGCTGAGAGAGAGTGAGTTTGCTGCAGGAGCAACAGGGAATCCAGAGCCTGTGGGACCCAGGGCTGGACAGTGGGGAGCAGGTCCCTGAACCGTCAGAAATGACACTCCTGGCTGGCTGGGCATGGCAGCTCTTGTCTGGTGCACATTTCTCCTGTTGTTAGCGTCTTGCGTGAGTATGGCTCATTGTCACAGTCATGAGCCAGTGCTGACCTGTTGTTAACAGGTCCATGCAGTATTCAGATTGCCTTTCTTCTCTCCCATACCCTGCTCTGATCTCTTTTTCTGTTACGTGCTTTTCCTTTATCTGCACACACTTTATTCTGATGTCCTTTTTTGTCCCAGGACACCTCCAGCATACCACGTTACCATTAGTCGCCATTTCTCTTTAGTCTCCTCTTGGTGGTGACAGTTTCTCAGACTTCCCTTGAGAGTTTTGAGGAGGACTGGTCAGATATGTTGTAAGATGCCCCTCTATTGGGATTTGTCTGATGTTTTTCTCATGGTTAAACTGGGGTTATGGGTTTTGTGGGTAAGGCCACAGAGGTGAAGTGTCCTTCTTATCACATCCTATCACATCCCTAGCAATGTGATTTATCACAGTTGATGTTGACCTTGCTCACCTGGCTGAGGTGTGTCTGGCAGGTCTCTGCTCTGGGGTTACTCTTTTCCCACTCTCCACACTGTGCTCTTTGGGAGGAAGTCGCTCTGTGGGGCACATACTTAGGAGTAGGCTAGGGCTCTGTAGAGGTGGGCTGACCGGATTTGCCAAGGACAGGGTGTGAGAGCAGCCAGGGCCTGGCATTTGGCCATTATTGAAACAGGAGGACTTGGGGAGGAGCAGGCGGGGGGAAGCCGGGAGTTCTTGGAGCTGTTGAATGTGAGGTGCCATCCGGCCTCCAGGTCTTATGTACCCACAGGTATTCAGATACAGAGTGCTGAGGGAGGATCTGGAGGTGGGTAGAGAGGATCCTGCCAGGAACAGCTGGGGAGAATCTGGAGAGTGTGGTTTCCTGGAAGATAGGTAAAGAAAGGTGTGGGATACAAAGAAACATATTTGGTCTCTGTCTCTGGTCCCCAGTTCCTGGCTGAGCTCCTAAAACCCTTCGTATTTCTGGAGTGATAAGAATGGCTTTTGTTCTTCATAATGAGCCCCTTTCTGTCATATCTGAGTTCATGCTAACGAAGAACCTATGATTAGAGGGTTGGACCTTCCAGCCCCACCCCTAACCTCCAGGGAGGGGAGGGCATCTGGAGACTGAGTTAGATTGCCATTAGCCAAGGTTATATTCAATCATGCCTAGGTAATGAAGATAAAAACTCTTGAACAGGGAGGCTTGGGGAATTTCTGGGTTGGTGGCGCATGCCGACCCGACGGAGACAAAGGCTCTTGCACTCAGGACTCTTCCGGACCTCCAGCTATGTACCTCTTCGTCTGGCTGTTCATCTGTATCCTTTGTAATAAACTATAATAGTAAGTAGAGCACTTTGCTGAGTTCTGTGTTATTCCAGCAAATTATCAAAACTGAGAGGGTTGTGGGAACCCCTGAATTTGTAGTTGGCAAAAATGTGGGTAGCCTGAGGACCCTTCTTGCAACTGGTGTCTCAAGTTGGGGCAGCCTTGTGGGACTGAGCCCTTACTTAACCTGTGGGTCTGCACTCATGCTGCGGAGAATCAGAATTGAATTGTAGGAAAAAAAACCAAAAAAAACGAATTGAATTGTAGGATGCCCAGCTAGTGTCGCAGTGGGAGCGTTGAATTGGTTGTTGGAAAAAAGACACAACAAAACGGCTTCCAGAAGGAGGGAGTGGCCCCTGGACCACATCCGTGCAGAGGAAGAGGAGGACACGGCCTTCAGAGTGGGGAGAGCATGGGAAGGGAGCAGGTAGGACAGAGGGCGTACGAGTTCATGGAGCTTAGAGATGAGGGGCCGGCCAGGGAGCTCTGGGAGCTGTGACAGCTTGTCTGCTTGCTGGGGGCAGTGCACAGGGCAGGGCGCCATTTCTGAGCTAAGTTGTTGAGGTGAGCGCCTGGCCCAGGGCAGGGGTAGAGGGGACAGGCACAGGTTGGGGGAGGCTTCTGTTTGGGAGACAATGAGGGCAGGTCCTCAGCTAGAATGAGAAGGGCTAGTGTGCTCTTTGCCACTTGCTTTTTAATTTTAACTGAAAATGTAACATTGAAATATAAAAGATTATTTTATAAATCATGGTGAGTGAACACTCATGAGCCCAGCCCCCAACTTAAAACCAGGCTGTCACCTGTATTACACGGTCCCAAGTTTAATGTTTAATACCCTTCTGCACAGGATGTGAGAGTTGCCCATGATGAGACTGGCCCTCTTATTTGAATTACATAGTGACAAGTGGAAGTCCTTGTCCCCAGAGGGTCCACTGGGAGCAGCTTGGGTCTACCCTGCCTGGCCTGCTCTGAGGGTGTCCAGGAGTTGGCATGTGTCCCCTGCCTTGTCCATCTTCTCTCTCCCCTTTTCACACTGGCTCCCAGAGTGAGCCCTCAGCAACCCAAACCTGCTCTGGGCACTCCTGCTGCCTGAAGGGTCTTATGATGCCAGCCGGCCTTTCCAGGCTCACTGCCTGGCATCTCATGGGGATGGCGCCTCTGGCCCTGCCACCCCCAATATCTGTCTTGTCCCCTCCAGAAGCTGTTTCCCAAGCACAGGGTTTGATCACAGGCCCAAATGTTGGTCATGTAAATGAACTGTGAATTTATGCTTATGGAAACTAGAGTGGGTTAGGGAAAGTGTCAGAATACATCAAAATGCTAAAAATGTGCTGTACACTTGTTGATATTGTTTATCCAAGAAATGGCTTACTTTTGGCTTTATTTTTCTAGTAATTCTCGTGGCCCTCGCCCCCTAGTGTGGGCAGAGAGGGCGTTGGGTCATTTGGACAGGGCCCTCGCTTGCTCTGTGGGGCTGTCTGTGCGCCGGGGGTCATGTGCATCCTGGGCTCTGCCCACTAGAGCCAGCTAGAGTAAATGGGGAATGGTCCCACCTGGGGAGACCCACAGGCCCACACGCCCTGGGCCCTTGGCTGATGGAGCCTGGTGCCCACACTTGGGGTGCATGGAGCCAGGGGCTGCCTCAGGCTACCCCTCTTCCCTAGGGGTACCCCAAGAAACTATGTTCCTAACTGGGGCAGACCCTTCACTTAGCAACACTCTGAAACCTTCCAACACTCAGAACAGGCTTCCAGATACTCTACAAAAGAAATGGGCACTTTTTCAGACTAAAAGACAGTATCAGTGTAAAGCACCTGTTTTGAGACTTATTTTCTTGTTTTTTTCTTGTTTTTGTCATAGGTAGTCTGGGGGATCGTGCTTGTCTCAGTTGTGCCAACACCGTGGGGTTGATAAGCTGCGTGTAAGTAAATAAATGTCACTTTCTCCCTATTTGAAAGTGGGAGCCTGAAAATGCTCAAGTGGTGTGTGACTCTGAATTTTGGGGAAGACAGTATATCCTACTTTCCTGTTCTTTGTTTTTGTTTATTTCAAACCTTTATCTTTTCCTTTTGAAATATATAACCGCATACGTTAGTGAATCTTTGGAAAATAAATGAACTCGTGATCCCAGTACCTGTTACAAATGTTAGTAGTGTTTTGATGTATTTTATTCTGGTTTTTTTTCTTATGTATCCGTTTTTAAAACATAGAGTGGTAACCACAGTCTATATATATATTGTGTATTTAATGTGACAGATCTTTTCCATACTTACATGGCTGCGATTTTCAGCGGATTTCCATGTATTTGTGCAAAAAAAACGTTGGAAGTGCCAGGCAGCATTGTTGGTTTTGGGCTCGATCAGTGAGCACACAGACCCTTCCTTGTACCACATTCCGTCCTTCACAGAGCATCATGTTGAACCAGTGCTGGCCGTAGGGCTCGCCCCCACCTGGTTCTGGGGACGTGGTAGATTTAGCTCTTCCCTGTGGTAGGAGGTCTGTGGTACTGTTGCAAGGCTGGAGGTCTTCCTGGAGGGAGTGGCAACCAAACTTCCCTGTCCACTGTCACACACGGACTTGAACTTACCTTGGAGCTGCTGTGTTCTCCCACTCGCCATCCCCGCTACCCGGCATCCTCGTGGTCTCCTTCTGATCCCCCTCACCTATCTGGTGGGATGCCCACACCTCTCTCCTGGCACCAGGTCTGTGTCCACCTGCCCCAGACACCCAGAGTGGAGCTCATCTCTCCCTTCCAGTATCCCAGATTCTTTCTGTTCGAGAGTATAGGACCTTCTTCCCAAGTGCTGTCCGTCTGGCCCCTCACAGCCCCTTACCCATGGAGCTGTGAGGTCTTTTGGGTTTTCTTACTCATTTGAGATTAATTTGTCACCTCATCTTGGCTATAAAACTTTTCTGGAGGATGCTTCCTGGGAAATATTTAATTCCCTAAAATGAAAACTACACAAGTCATATGTGAAAAATTGGTTGTTATTAAAGCAAAATCGTGCTTAAACATATTTTCAGTTTTATGGCTTTTATAAAGTGCTAAAATGAGCAGCCAGCCACACGTGGCTGTTCGTGCATGTGCAGGTGTCTCTGTGTAATTGATGCATGTGCAGTGTTTGGTGGGGACACAACAAAGTCTGTTTAAAACTCCTCCCAGGGGGCCGGCCCTGTGGCTTAGCAGTTAAGTGCATGCACTCCGCTACTGGCGGCCCAGGATCGGACCTCGGGTGTGCACCGACGCACCGCTTGTCCGGCAATGCTGAGGCGGCATCCCACGTACAGCAACTAGCAGGATGTGCATCTACGACATACACCAATCTACTGGGGCTTTGGGGAGAAAAAGGGAAAAAAAGGAGGAGGATTGGCAGTAGATGTTAGCCCAGGGCCAGTCTTCCTCAGCAAAAAGAGGAGGATTGGCATGGATGTTAGCTCAGGGCTGATCTTTCTCACAAAAGAAAAGAAAAAAAAAAAACTCCCAGCAGCAGCCCCTGCGGGCCCAGTTGCTGCCAGAGTGCTGTCTCCCAGCTCTTGGCTTTGGTCTTAATTAGGTTTCTCTTCTGATAGTCACAGACTTTGCTGTCATGAAATATTTCTTTTTATGACGTGGAGCCATTGACATATGAGTGTAGAACATCTTTACTCTTGCTGAAGTGTGCTTTTCTAGATTTCATTCCAAAGTGAACTCTGTAATCTGCAGGTAGCATTTCAGGGACCTGGAGACCAGCGGGTGGCTGTAAACAGAGTGGCGAGTGACCCGGGGCTGCAATCATGGTTGCCGTGTAGGATGTGGCCCCTCAGGGCCAGCTCTTGGGGTTTTTCAAGATAAGTTGGAAGTCTAGGTTTTCGTGTCAAGTCTTTGAGGTTAGAGGACTGCTGCATGGACCTACTGCAGCCCCGTGTAGACTGGGCTCACTTGCGTGAACCACCCCAGGGGTGTGGACTGGGCTCCCCTGCGTGAACCACCCCAGGGGTGTGGACTGGGCTCCCCTGCGTGAACCACCCCAGGGGTGTGGACTGGGCTCACCTGCATGAACCACCCCCCCCCCAGGAGTGTGGACTGGGCTCACCTGCGTGAACTACCCCCAGGAGTGTGGGGGCCGTTCACCTGCATGAACCACCCCAGGTGTGTGGGGTCTGGCACTATGGATCAGTGACGCCAGCAGCTTGCAAGGCCGGCTGTGCCTGTCTCCCTCGAGTGGGGAGTCTGTCGTTCCTGGGCGCTCTGTACCTGTCATTTACCTCAGTGAGTTCTCTAGCTGGGTTTTTTTTTTTTTGTGAGGAAGATCAGCCCTGAGCTAACATCCATGTCAATCCTCCTCTTTTTGCTGAGGAAGACCGGCTCTGAGCTAACGTCTATTGCCAATCCTCCTTTTTTTTTTTTCCTTTTCCCCCCAAAGCCCCAGTAGATAGTTGTATGTCATAGTTGCACATCCTTCTAGTTGCTGTATGTGGCATGCGGCCTCAGCATGGCCGGAGAAGCGGTGCGTCGGTGCGCACCCGGGATCCAAACCCGGGCCATCAGTAGCGGAGTGCGCGTACTTAACCGCTAAGCCATGGGGCCGGCCCAAGCTGGCTTTTGTCTCCGAGGGATCAGGCCTCGCATGCCTCCTTATTGGACAGTCCTTCTAGATGAACTTTTGAATTATTTCAGTTCTGAAATTTTTTTGAAGAAGAAGATTGGCCCTGTGCTAACGTCTATTGCCAATCTTCCTCTTTTTCTTTTTTGTCCCCAAAGCCCCAGTACGTAGTTCTGTGTCATAGTTGTAGAATTGTAGCTCTTCTGTGTGGGATACCGCCTCAGCATGGCTTGAGCGGTGAGTGGGTCTGTGCCCAGGATCCGAACTGTCGAACCCTGGGCCACCGAAGCAGAATGCGCAAACTTAACTGCTATGCCACTGGGCCGGCCCCTGAAATGGTCTTTTGGGGATTGTAACTGGGATGCCATTAAACCCATAAAATTGTTTGGGAATATTTTAAAATTAAATGTAGTCTTTACAAGTGTAAGTTGTTTTCTTTATTAAGGCCTTTTCTCTCAGAAAAAGGTGTCATTTTCTTTACATAGGCCACATGCATTGCCTTTAAGACACTTTCCAGATGTGTTCTATTTGGTGGTGTTAACGAGCCTACCTTTTCATTATCTTTTCTAAGTGATTGTTACTGGCGTGTAAGGTACTAATTTCTGTATGTTTTCTTGTGTCTGGCCACTTCACACAGTTCCATTGATTATTTTTTAGCTTATATTGTAACACATTTTAATTAATGGTCGTGGATCTTCCTAGTGCACAATAATAATTTTTTGTCTCTTCCTTCCCAGTGCATTTAGCTTCTGTTGGGGTTTTAGCTCTTATCTCGGTAGCCAGATCTGTTATCAGAAGAGCTGTAGTCAATCATGCATTATCACAACAGCAAAAAATAGAGTACCGAGTGTTTACTTATGTTAGCTTCTGTTTTTGAGTACTCTTTGCTGTGTCTGTTTATTATTTTAAAGTGTTTTTATTAGGAATGGATGTTGAATTTGTTGAGCGCCTTTCAAGATTCAAATGCCCTTGCATTTAAGATTCATATTAAAACATAAAAGCTGTGCTTTATTTATAAGTTCGCACAATTTTTGTAAAGTTTACTCTTTGTTTAGAAAGTTAAACAGTGAGAACTGTAAAGCTGTTTGGCTGAACTCATACCCTTCAAATTAGGGATTATAGGTGAGAGTTGAGACTCATGTCGGTTTCAGCATCCAAAACATTTGATTGTTTTTTTGATCATACAGTATAAGAAATGTTGAGATAAGTAGTTGCAAGTGGTAACTATTTGTATTAGTTTTTTTAACTGTTACTTTGCAACCTCAATCTTCAGTTGAAATCGTCCAGATCCCTGAAGGGTGAGAGTTTATGATTCAAGAGAACATCATGGATATCATTTGGCAGCACCTGACTTCCTTTATCATAGAAAGAGAGACAGAGAGGAAGCACCCGAAACTGCATAAGCAGTCAAACTGTAACACAGCAGCTTTGAAACCCAGCATTTGCTGAATCTCGTTCAGTGGGAAAACCTGAGCTGATATGAGGCTGTTCCTCTTCTTAAGCCTCCCATAGTGTGAGTGCTCATAAAATTTGCTGCAGAAATATTAATGTGTTGCTGACAGGTACTGCCCTGGCCCCTGGGGGTGCTCCGGGCACATGGCACGCTGGGTATCATGTGGCCTGAAGGGCTCCAATAGGTGTTGAGGTGTTGTGGGCAGTGGTCTCCAGTTCCCCAGCTGAGGGGCACGTGTCCTGCAGGCAGACATGGTTTCACCTCTTGTCTCTGGGCAGAGAGGTGTCTTGCGCTTCTGGAATCATGCCCCTTGGTGGTGGTGCCCCTTGCTCCATCTGTCCTTCCCTTTCTTGTTGCTGGGGTCACTTTGCCCCTGCTAGCATTGTGTCCCTAGAGAACTGAGGGTGGCACGTTGAGGGTTGCATCCTCCCTGACCCAGCCTCAAGCCATTGTCTTGGCAAGTTGTCCGCTTGGGAAGGGGACATGTTACCATGAGTTCAGTGGCCCACAGGCATTGTGCCTGTGGCATTTTCCCAACCGTTTGCAAGAGTGAAGCAGTGCTGTGGTGGACAGGGGGTCTGGGTCTCTGCACCCAGCTCCCAGTGCCTGCTGTCCAGTGGTTGTGCAGCTGATGCCAGCACAGGAAATGCTCTGAACCCGTGAACGCTGTTCCTCTGCCAGGCACTACTTAGCTTTTCTCTTCTTGAAGGTGACGGCAAATGTCCAGGTTGAAATGGACATAGGAGTCAGCATCCTAAAGTAAAACAAGCGACTTGAACAGAAATCTCGAGCTTTTTTTTTTAAATTTTATTTATTTATTTCTTTTTCCCCAAAGCCCCAGTAGATAGTTGTATGTCATAGTTTCACATCCTTCTAGTTGCTGTATGTGGGACGCTTCAGCATGGCCGGAGAAGCGGTGCGTTGGTGTGCGCCCGGGATCCGAACCCGGGCCGCCAGCAGCGGAGCACACGCACTTAACCGCTAAGCCACGGGGTCGGCCCTCTCGAGCTTTTCAACAGGAACGAACAAAGCCTTCCTCTGGGGACCATGTGTTTCTGTTATTATGTTGCTTTTACCCAGAGAGTTTTTCCCCCCACTTTGAAGATGATTTATCAAAAAAAAAAAAAAAAGGAAGGCCAAGAAACAGCAGGAGAAGCTCGGTGACTGGATGGTGGGAAGCTGGGCCCCGTGGCCCCATGCAGGTGAGCCAACTGGGCACTTGTCAGGAGCAGTGCCAACGCTGTGGGCTCTGGCAGGTTGGAGCAGAGCACGATTGGCCTTCTCAATGACGGGGTCTGTCCCAGATGCCCTCAGGAAGACAGCAGTGCCCAGATTAGTTTTGTTTTGTTGGAAATTTTTTGAATAATAAATTATGCAATTTTATGCCTTTTGAAAATAGCTAAACCTTTCTGGCTAGATGGTTAGTAATAATACTCTGTCTAGTGTGCTTGAAGACAGCCAGATCTCGGGGCCTCACAGGCCTTTACCGGGCGTGCCATGTGCTTTCCACTTGGTCTGTTTTCACGTGTCTCTGCCTTTGCCTGTTGGCTGCCCCTTGTGACTGCTGACATTACGCCTTCTCGTGGAAGCCACTTGCTTCTTGCTAATTGAGGGTTGGGAAATTGGATAATTAAGCTTGATGAAGATGGGAGGTAAGGTTTATTTCTGGGTGGGCACTGTCATCACCTTCATTGAGAGGTGAGGCTAAGGCACAGAAGGCATGGGCTGTGGTCAGAGTCTTGCAGCTGCAAGTGGCCGAGGGGCAATCTGAGCCAGTGTCTCTACCGTGCTCTGTGCAGCCTGTCCCTTGGCCACTGTGACTCAGGACAGGGCAGGTTCAAGGGACCACCCCCCGTCCTGGCTCAGGTGTTGACTGTGGGGCTGAGGAGCTCGTGGGACAAGATTGATCCTGCTCTTTGAAGGCAGGATCAGAGGCTTGGCACAGAAGAGAAGTCAGCCGGGGGTCAGTTGGTGTGGGGCTGGTGGTGTCCTGTGCTAGCTGCACCCGTCCATTATAGGCTGCGAGCCGAGACGGGCGTGTTCCTGCTTGTCCTTCAGTATTCCCCACTTGTAAAAGCAGCAGCAAAATCAGACATTTCCCAGCTTTCTTCCAGCCTTGACTGGTGGCTTCTCAGCTGCTTTGATAGGACAGTTATAATAGCTGCCACTGCTGTGGTGGGTGTTGCTGTGCGCCGGACACCGTTCTGGGTACGTCGTGTATATTAGCACACACGTTTACCACAGCCATCCCCGAAGAACGAGGCCATCCCCGAGAACTTGCCCAAGGTCACACAGCAATAAGTAGTGGAGCTGGAATTTGAACTTGGACAATCTGCTCCAGAGCTCAAGTCCTCACTGCTGGTGTCAAGCCAGGTACAGAGAGATGATTGGACAGGTGTGAAGAAGCTGGGGTGTGTTGGTTATAAATTGCGTGCCTCTAAAATAAGTTGGACCCTGTGGCCACCCAGAGGTAGATTTGTGCATGAGCAGGGGAGAGGTTTCTAATGAGACAGGTGAGATAAGTAGAAAATTGTGAAACTAAAAGGGACTTGTATGGGTAAATGGTTCCATTATTGAACTGTAAGTGGCATTACATTGCCATGCTGCAGTTGGAAGAGTGTTTCTTCTTCACGCACAAACCCTGGGCTATGCCAGGCTCCTGCTGGCACTAAGAGCTTAGGAGGCCCAGCCCATGCTCCAGAAACTCAGACTGCAGTGGCCCTCCTCGTGTGGCCATTTTGCGAGTGGATACTGAATGGGCAGCTGGGTGGGGCCCAGAAGAGTAGACTGGCCTGCTCTGGTTGCCGGGGGTCCAGGCAGCCCTGTAGACTTCATACAGTGTGGACAGAGAAGGCTCTGAGGTTCTCATTGACAGAAGCCCCTGCAGCTTCTTGCTGTGGTTTGGAGGCAGCTCACGCCGGCTTCCTGCTAGGCCTCGTGGAGCCTGGGGTCTGGTGGGAGACAGAGCGTGTGCAGTGGATTTGAGAGTGGCATGCGCTAGGAGGACAACGCTGCAGGTCAGGGGGCCTGAGGGAGCCTGGGGCGGAGCCGCTGCCTGCAGGGCGTCCAGGCAGAGCATGGCTGCCAAGGGCCTGCCAGTGTGCCAGGGCGAGGAGGCCAGTGCTGGATCAGAGTGAGCAGCAAGGTGGAAGAGAGAAAGGAAATGGGCTTTGGGCTTTATTTGTCAAGTTTTTGCATTTGCACAAATGCCTTTGGTCAGCTGGTACGTGGGTCTAGGTCACCCTTGCTGGTTTTCAGGCCTTACTCAAGAACCATAGGTCTTTGTAGAAAGTCAGCTGTTAGAGGGAGAGACCCTCCAAACTCCACACTGCACCCCCCAAATTCCCAAAGCAGCACCACACACCTCCTCCTCTTTGGGAGCTGGCCTGTGAGACCCGCCCAGATGTTGAATCTGTCTAGTCCAGGGGTCAAGCTTTTGCTGTTTGTGTTTGTGTCCAGCCTGCCCCTTGAGCCCCTGCTCCCGCCCCGGGCTGCTGGGTGTCCTGGCATCCTCCATCAAGGCTGTGGGGACTGGCCATCCTGTGCTGCTCTTGAACGTGGGGCAGCTCTCACTGGTCTCTCGCACAAGCCCTTTCCGAGCAACTCCTTCCCCTCCAGCTCTGGAGGGGAAGGGCTCCCCCAGATGTGTTTTTCTGGCATCAGGAAGCAGTAGGAGTCTGTTTTATATGCCGGGGAAATTGGGTATTTGGTTATGATACGGCTGTGGTCTGGGTCACTCTTGGTATTTGGTGCTGGGAGGTCATAGAAAGTGGCTGGCCCCTCATCACTGTTTCCCTTTTTCTTTTTTTCAAGGAATGTTCCCTTTGGCTGCTGCGCTTCCGTCCACCCTGTGTACCTTTCCTTCAGAGGGGATCCCTTCAGCTGTTGGACTCGGAGGCCTGAGCGCATGTGCACAGTGACCCGAGCACAGTGGGCCCCTGCCTCGGCGGGTCTGGTTCTCACGGGACCACAGTTCCTTCCTTTGCGCTGCTGGCACTCGTCGCCCCCACTGAGTGAGGACTCCGTGGTGGAAAAGTCCCTGAAGTCCTTAAAGGACAAGAACAAGAAGCTAGAGGAGGGAGGCCCTGTGTACAGCCCCCCGACGGAGGTGGCTGTGAAGAAGTCCCTGGGGCAGAGGGTCCTGGACGAGCTGAAGCACTACTACCACGGCTTCCGCCTGCTCTGGATCGACACCAAGATCGCCGCGCGCATGCTCTGGCGGATCCTCAACGGCCACAGCCTGAGCCGCCGCGAGCGCAGGCAGGTAATGGGCATGTGTGTGATCCTGGTCGGTCACCTTTTAGTTGCTTTAAAATACTTTTAGGGCTTTTTTCCTGCTGCTTTTGGTTTAAAAAAAATTGGAAAAACCCGTGAAAAAGTGAACTTCCCCTGTAATGCCACCACTGAAATGCAACACTGCTAACATTTTGATGTCTCTTCTGCCAGACGTTTTTAACACACACGTATTTGTTTTCTCTCCATGTTTTGAGGTCGTTCCGCTGTCTTCTGGCTTCTCCTTTTGCTGTTAAGAGGTCTGTGTCTGCTCAATTGTATTTCTTTTGCAGGTGAACTGTCTTTTCCATCTCATCGCTTTCTGATCTCTGTCTTTAGGGCTGGGCACTTCCCTTCTGTGTGTTTGTTTTTATTTATTGTTTGGGATCTGAGCTCCTGATCCTGAGGTTTCATGCCTGTCATCAATTCCAGAACTTTCCCGCTTACCCTCTTTTGGGCCGTCAGAGCTTCTGGTAAGCGTTTGGTACACCAGCTCATTCTGTCATCCACAGCTCTTTTTTCTTTGTTAATTTTTATTTATTTATTTTTTTGGTGAGGAAGATTTTCCCTGAGCTAACTTTCTGTACCAGTCTTCCTCTATTTTGTATGTGGGTCGCCGCCACAGCATGGCTGACAAGTGGTGTAGGTCCATGCCCTGGATCCGAACCCGCAAACCCAAGCTGCTGAAGCAGAGCACACCGAACTTAACCACTACGCCATGGGCTGGCCCCTCATCCATAGCTCTTAAAGAAAGATTCTTCCTTTTTTTCCAGGTGCTCAGACCGTCTGAGTCACTCCTATTCTGTCCATGAAATAACTGACGGTTAACAGTATAAACTTTTCTTTCTTCACTTTTTGTTTTTTTCTTTCTTGGTGAGTCCCCAGGGGACACGGGGCAGCTTCGAGCTCTCAGTGCCCTAAGACCCTCCCCACCACACAAGGAAAGATATAGAAATGTCCCTTCCCTCGAAGTTGACTACCAGAGGATTCCTTGGTGAGAAAACCAGCACTTAATTTTAACGCACCTTGGGAGTTAGCTGCTACGTGTGAGAGTGACTCCAGCTTCTGATTCTCCACTTGTTCTCAGGGATTTCATTCAGAACATAGGTTGTTTTTGTTTAACTGGTTGAAATTTTTCGAAGGGATGCTATTTTTGAAGGGAGCAGATTCATAATTTGAAAGAGGAGCAGTTGTATTAGAATTTCAGAATCATCCTTTTAGCATTTGTTGGACGTTGAATACAACACACCGTATAGGTTAGGTGATTACAAGTTACTGCTCAATGACCCAGATTCCCTTCTGCTCCTCCCCCATCCCATTCTGCTGTGAAAGTTATGTTTTTGCTACTTCGTTGAACACAATGAGACTTTAAGAAAAAGAAAAGAGTTGGGGTGGATGAAAGCCCCAGAGCGAGGTCCCAGTGTGGACACGGGATTGGCAGTGGTGGCACATCCCTGTTGCCAGCATTAAGAAGGCAGTTTCTGGAGCTGTGCTGTTTTTTTTCCTTGGTTTAAGGCCTTATAGGTAATTTGAATATAAACAAAATATTAACAGTCCTGATAATTATAGGAAAATGACTCTTAAAATTATGATATTTATAAAGGCAAAGAAAAACCCCATAAGAAATTATACAATAAGTAAATAAAATTTGGGGGCCGGCCCCGTGGCTTAGCATTTAAGTGTGCGCGCTCCGCTACTGGCGGCCCAGGTTCGGATCCCAGGCGCGCACCATTGCACCGCTTCTCCGGCCATGCTGAGGCGGCGTCCCACATACAGCAACTAGAAGGATGTGCAACTGTGATATACAACTATCTACTGGGGCTTTGCGGAGAAAAAGGGAAAAAAAGGAGGATTGGCAATAGATGTTAACTCAGGGCCGGTCTTCCTCAGTAAAAAGAGGAGGATTAGCATGGATGTTAGCTCAGGGCTGATCTTCCTCACAAAAAAAAAAAAAGAATAAAATTTGTATAAGTATTGTTTAAGTGGAAGATCATTTGAAATGTGAATTTAAGTTTATGTAACTGTTGAATGCTTGCTAATCATGTTAAATAGAGAATGACAAAAATGTCTGAGGATTGCTGTGGAATAGAGGCATTTGGGAAGTAGTTTTGTATTCTGACTCTGGACCCCGTGGACCTGCAGTATTCGGTGGAAGGGATGTTTCTGTCCCTACATGCTCACTCATGATAAGGAGACAAGGCTTACCTGCAGAAATGCTTTAAAGTGACAGTGTAAAGGTAATAGCAAACAGGGTCACATGGTAAAAATCATCCAGAATCATCAATTATTACACTTAGACTGGGTGAATGTTATGGTATGTAAATTAAACCTCAACAGAACTGCTAAAAAAAAAAAAATTAATGGAGAAATGTCAAAAAACACAGGCACCAACTTGAAGGGTCTTTCCATGGCCAAATCTGAGACCATTTGAGCATAAAAATAAAAACTAATGAATTGTAAACAAATGAAAAGTATAGGAATCTATGCGTTGATTTTGATAACGCATAGAAAGATGAATGTGCCAGAAAGCCACACTGGTAAATGCGGAGATAGGCTCAAGTTAGGAAATCACTACTTTGTGACCATCAGAGTAGTGATCAGAGACGGTTTGGGAAGAACTGTCGATGGGTGCTGTCTAGGGAAGAAGGTGGGTCTTTGCACAGTCTCCGAGTGTCTCCTCACAGATTGCTTGTGCTTCGCAAGTGGAGAAACAAGCTCTGCAGTGGAGAGGCCGCCCTGACCAGGTGGTCCCAATGAACACTATCAAGGGGCCGATGGCTCCTGGGCAGCTGTTACCTGAGAAGCGGCACTCCAGCAGGAACCCAGTCGTGGATAGACGTCAGATAAGCCCAGAACGAGGCCATTTCTAGAAATGATGTCCCTCTTCAAAGACCATCTAATGAATTATAGTGGAAATACAGGTGATGACCTGGAGAAAAGTGTAGTCTTGGTTCCTAGGAGCTAGGCAGTTCTGAGTGGAAGTAGTAGTGTGCTAGGGAGTAATTGATTGAAGAGAAAGCTGAGCTGCCTGGGGACTCAGCAGCGATTGTTCACTGTTCCAGGGATTTGTGATTATTTCAAGTTGTGCGTTTCTTTAATGGCAGCAGCAGTAGTTTATTCGTATCAATGAAGCACTTAGATTTTTTTCTAATCATTGCTGTGTAGGCCGGCCCCGTGGCTTAGTGGTTAAGTGCACGTGCTCCGCTGCTGGCGGCCCAGGTTCGGATCCCGGGCGCGCACCGACGCACTGCTTCTCCGGCCATGCTGAGGCCGGGTCCCACATACAGCAACTAGAAGGATGTGCAGCTATGACATACAACTATCTACTGGGGCTTTGTGGGAAAAAATAAATAAATAATAAAATTAATCATTGCTGTGTGGTAGAGTCTTAAATCAAACCATCTCAGGAAACAGGGGAAATGCACAGCCAACACTCCCCTTTCTGCAGAGCGTTTGGGGTTGGGTGGTGTGGCCACAGCCTTCTCTGGTGGCCCTCACTGCCGCCAACAATGACCAGTCCTCAATCTATCACTCTTGTCCAGCTGGCCTCCAAGCCCAGTGGGCAGCACCGTGTCTGTCTCAAGCTATTTCCGCAGAGCAGGCCCCGCCGTGGGCACCTGGTAAATGCTTCTGGGGGGCAATTGCTGGCAGCTTCCAGTGATGGGTGCAGTTCCACGCAGTGTTAGCGTCTATCCAGCTTTTCTCAAGGCCGTTGACACGTGGTTTGGACACTCCAGAAAGAAATGGCCTTTGGGAGTTGCCTGCTAAGCTGTTTGGAACTTAGAACTCTTGCTGATCCCTGTGAGGCATTGCCTGTTGTTGCGCCTCTGAATGATTCTATAGGAAATCATCACGCCTCACCCTTTGACCCGTGCCGCCTCTTTCCAGTTTCTTCGGATTTGCGCCGACCTCTTCCGCCTGGTCCCCTTCTTGGTGTTTGTGGTGGTGCCATTCATGGAGTTCCTGCTTCCTGTGGCTGTGAAGCTCTTCCCCAACATGTTGCCGTCCACGTTCGAGACCCAGTCCATCAAGGTGATGGGGCGTCAGGGGCAGTGAGCTCATTTCAGAGCAAATGTGAAAGTAGTTATGATGGCTGCATTGTTTGTGATTGACGTTTCAGATGTTTTTGAGTTTCATGTTTTCTTCATAATTCAGTCATGCTGTGCTATGATTATTTAAGAGATACTGGGTTTTAAGGTTTGTTTCTCTTTAAATGTGTTTTAAAATATGGTTTCTCTAGACCATTGTTCTTCAAGCCACAGGTTGAGACCCATTCGTGGGGTAAGATCCATCTAGAGCAGAGTCAGCTGACCACAGCCCACAGGCCATGCTGGCCCCCACCCATTTTGGGCAGTGAGGTCTTTTGGGGCCACATGTGCCCAGTCATATATGTATTGTCTGGCGGCTTTTGCACTGCCCTAGTGGAGCTTTGCTGGCTGGCCCTTTTTGGAAAAAGTTTGCTGGCCTCTGCTCTAGGGGGCCACACAGATATTCTTTAAAACCATGAAACAGAAGAGAAAGTTTCAGAGTGCATCGCACCTGGGTGGGAGTGAGCGCTGTTCAGGAAACATCCGTGAGGGGTCCTGGGTTCCAGTGCTGAGGTTCCGGTGAAGGGAGTGGAAGCAGCTACTCTGACCAGTGGCATCCAGGGAAGTGGTGGGGGGCCGAGAGGAGGAGTACAGGACCCTCTCTTTGACCTCACAGGAGGAGAGGCTGAAGAAGGAGCTGCGGGTCAAGCTGGAGCTGGCCAAGTTTCTTCAGGACACCATTGAGGAGATGGCCTTGAAGAACAAGGCGGCCAAAGGGAACGTCACCAGAGACTTCGCTGTGTTTTTCCAGAAGGTGCTGTAACTCTCCATAGCTGCTTGTCCCACAGTGCTGGGTAGAGCCTCAGGGCTGCCTTACCTCTTCTGGGGAGCACTCCTCATTGCCTTTCTTCCCTGTTTTACTGGACACGACAAGAGCAGAGCTCCCAGGCGGCTGTTGGCTGCTGCTGTAGGGTTTGACCAGGAGGCTCCCCTGTGCACAGTGAGGTGGAGCCTGCTGTCCTGAGAACTTGAACCTTGCTGACATTCACAGTTGCTTGCCTATGTCTCCAGACTTCGCAGCAGCCCTGGGGGAGGTAGAGTTTGGCAGATGAGGAACCTAAGACCCCAAAGTTGTGACAAGTTCGTGGGCTGGGCTGGGCTGGGGGGAGGAGGAGACAGACTGTGAGGCTGCTCCATAGCTACAGCATCAAGAGGCCCATGGCCTCTTTCCAGTCAGCAGCCTTGGCTCTGCTGGTGCAGGCAGGAAAGGTCCAGGGGCCGATGCTGCATGCTGCACGGAAGCATCGCTCACAGGGAGCCCAGTGCAGGCAGCGCTCAGTGGTTTGAGTCTCTGAGAGGCAACTCCTCAGTAGGAGCATGGTGAGAAGGTAGATTTGAGGGAGGAGTGGATGGTCCAGGGCACTTCCATCCAGTTCTCCTTTGTTTCCTCACTTGAGGCATGTGGCCCAAGGCCAGGGGAGGTGCTGGGGACTACACACCCCACCTGGTAGGTAACCCTTACGATTGCTCCCACAGATCCGAGAGACGGGTGAGAGACCCAGCAACGAGGAAATCATGCGTTTTTCCAAGTTATTTGAGGATGAGCTGACCCTGGATAACCTCACGCGGCCGCAGCTGGTGGCGCTGTGTAAGCTGCTGGAGCTCCAGTCCATCGGCACCAACAACTTCCTGCGTTTCCAGCTCACCATGAGGCTGCGGTCCATCAAGGCTGACGACAGGGTGAGTGCCTCACAGATGTGGCTCTGCTTCCCTGGGTTTTCACCTTTGGTTTCTGGTTACAAAAGCAAGCGTCCTTATTGTGGAAACTCTGGGCCATGCTGAACAATAGAAGAAGGAACAATCACCGCTGGCCCTGTCGTTCCCAGATCGTGGTTGTCAACCGTTTGTGCCTCTCTGCCCACCCTGTGCTCTGTGTGCACACACTGAATGTGTGTGTTAGGGGGAGAGCGGTCTGCTGGAATAAAGGTTGGAATCACACAGCCAATACTATTTTTCACCTGGCCTGACATTTGGAGATCTTCCCATGGCACTAAGGATTCATTGAAAAGATGAATTTTAATGACTGCCTAATGTTTGTTATATGAATGCATCATCATTTATTAACTGTTACTTTAGCCGGTCTTTTGCCACCCTAAACAAAACTGTAATAAATATCTTTTAACATGGATTTTTGCCCCAGATCTTTGATAATTTTCAAAAAAATAGTGACTTGGGGCTCCTGAGTAAAAGGGCAGGAAGTCACAAGCAAGCCCTGGCCCACGATCAGAGTGCTCCCGGCTCCGCTGACCCCATGTTCTCCCACTCGGCCTACCCACAGCCGAGCGGCTGCACCGTGTGGACCCCGAGTGGGCTTCTCTCAAGAAGAATTCCTGAAACGCCCTCTTTTTCGCTAGTATTACTTCTTGCCTTAAAATCTACTCTGTCTGGTGTTCTGATAGCTATACCAGCTTTCTTTTGGGTCGATCTTCTTCTTTTTACTTTCAAGCTTCCTGAGACCTTATATTTGCAATGTGTTTGTTGTTTTCATCTGGTCTGACAACCTCTGTCTTTTAATTGAAGTATTTAGTTTATACTCTTTTTCTATTTGTCCCACCTGTTTTATGTTCTACTTAATTTCTTGCCTTCTTTTGGATTAAGTACTTTTAATTATTCCATCCCCCCTCCATTAGCTTGTTACTTATTATTTTAGCCTTTTCCTTAAACTTTACAACAGGCTGCCTTGATACTTTAGTCTAGTGGAATAAGTGCTTTTCCTGCCCACAGCAGTGCTGGCGCCTGGAGACGCCCCTCTGCGCTCTCAAGCGGGAGCTGACTCCTGTGCGCCACAGGTCTACCCTCCCTTTGCCTTCCCTCCTCCCTGCACATCCATCCAAACCATTTCCTCTACTTACAGACTTCCCTGGAACTCTTCTGTGCTGTGGGTCTGCCGTGAGGAATTCTCCCAGTGTCTGCCTGTGTGAATGTGTCTTTATTTCCCTTTATTTTGCAGGGTATTTTTGGCTGAGTGTAGAACTTAAGCCTTGCAGTTCTTTTCTTTCTGCACTTTAAAGATGCCACTGAGTCGGATGGCAGCTGGCAGGCCTGTTATTCTTCCTTTGAGGGTGTCTGTGTTTTCTCTGGCAGAGTCCAAGATTTTCGTTGTATTTGGACTTCAGCAGTTTTATAGTAATGGGCCTAGGTGTGTCTGTGTTAGTGGTAACCCTGTTTACTGATCGTAGTGCTTCCATCATCATTGAACCCTGCTCCCCGCCCCGTTCTCCCCCTCCTTGGAGACAGCATTCACGTCCCGCTTAGCCTTGTCTCCAGGTCTCGCACAGCACACGTGCTCTTTTCTGTGCTTCCTGGCTTCCTGTACGTTCAGTTGAGTAATCCTCTCTTTGGGGCCGGCCCCGTGGCTTAGCGGTTAAGTGCGCGCGCTCCGCTACTGGCGGTCCGGGTTTGGATCCCGGGCGCGCACCGACGCACCGCTTCTCTGGCCATGCTGAGGCTACGTCCCACATACAACAACTAGAAGGATGTGCAACTGTGACATACAACTATCTACTGGGGCTTTGGGGAAAAAAAAGGAGGAGGATTGGCAATAGATGTTAGCTCAGAGCCGGTCTTCCTCAGCAAAAAGAGGAGGATTAGCACAGATGTTAGCTCAGGGCTGATCTTCCTCACAAAAAAAAAAAAAGCAAAGTAATCCTCTCTTCTTCTTGAACCCATCTTCTGAGTCCTTCATTTCAATCCTAGAAATTCTGTTTTGGGGTTTTTTCCCTAAAGATTTTAGTTCTCAGGTAAAACTGTCCATCTTGTCCTCTCTCTTCTTGAATGTGCTAATCATGGTTCATGTCTGATTATTTCAGTAACAGCGTGACCTGTAGGGCTTTTTTTGTTTTCTTTCTTGGTTTTGTTTGTAGTATTTAGTTTTTCTCAAATGCAGACAGGGCCTATGGAAAATTGTGGAGGTTCTGGGTGGTGCCACCCTCTAGGAGGGGCCCGCCCAAGTCTGCTCTGCTATAGAGGGGCTGATTGCCCCCAGGATCACTAACCACAAATTGGGGTGGAGCCTGCCGTTTCTGGTTTGCTCCCCCCCAGGGTGTGGTCTGCAGTTTTGCTAGGCCCCTTCCTCATAGTGATACCTCCACACCATAGCCCGGGAGGGCCGTGCCCTGCTTCTCGGAGGCTTTCTGCCCAGCTCCTCACCTCTGCCCTGCTCAGCTGGAGATCCAGACGCCAGTGTTGCTTCCTGCACTTCCTTCTCCCTGGAGCTCTAGCCCTCGAGGCTTGTCCAAGCAGCCCCTTGCCTCTAGCTGTTATCTTCTTAGGCTGTCGAGATGTCTGCCTCTTAGCAGTAGCCTTTGTCCTGGGCTCTCAGCCTGCCCCAAGAGTTGGCAAATGCCACTGGGTCCCCAGTGTCTCACAGATGGACAGCTCACACCTCGTGGTTGTCTGGCCATTCCCAGTCTACAGAATCTTGCCATCCCCAAGGCTTGCTTGTCTTAGCTTTCTGATGCAGCCAAACGTGTGTTTGTGTTGTGTTTTGTCTTGTTGTATCTGGCTTTTCCATTTCTTCTCAGCAGGGCAGTGGTCTGATGAAAAAGACTCCCCTTCGTAGCTAGAAGTAGCAGATCATCACTGTGTTTTTGTAAAGATGAAAAGAAACCCTCTCTCCAGCGTGTGCTCGTGGGAGGGTGTTCAGGACATCCACTCTGCCAGAAAGTGAGGGGCTGACATGGGCAGTCCTCAACAGGCTGCCTCGTTCGGGGAGAGCCTGCGGTGTGGCTGCCCTTGCTCTCAGCTGCCCCACCTCGGGAGAGGCAGCTCGAGGGCAGGTGGCCTGGGGTTGAGTCCTGGCCACTCACTTGCTTTGTGACCTTGGACAAGTCATCTTACTGCTCAGTGCCTCAGATTCCTATGAAATGGGATAGCCACCAGACCTCCGCTGTCAAGAAGGTGGAATGGGTGTACTTTCTCCTGGACATTAAGTAAAAACCAACATAAGAAGACTCTGAAAAGTGGGGAGAAGACGCTGGGACCCCAGGAACGACACAGTGGGTCTTCTTTGTGCCTCATAGATCCCAGCTTTGGGGCTGAAGAAGCTGGCAATCTAGAAACGCCGCCAAGCACAACCTTTAAAAGCCCTGGTGAAAGCCTGCTCTCTCTGCCCAAAGGACAGGAAAGGATCCTCCTAGCAGGACACAAGACTTCAGACAATCACCACTCTACTCCAGCCAGACACCACAGGAAACACTGGGCCCCGCTCAATGCGATGATGGGTGGGGGCTGAGAACTCCACCCCCGCCAGGATGGTGTCAGGGAAGGCCAAGTAATGAGCTGCCTTCCCCTGTTTTGTCAGTAGAGACCAGCAAGAGGCCTGGACCTCTACCCGCACCTGACAGTGCCAAGACTGGGGTCAACAGGGGCCAGGTAGGGCCAGTAATGAGGTTTTCCTACCCCTCCCAGCTAGGCAGACCTAGCAGGGAGCTGGAACTCCCACCTACCCCTCCCAGACCTCTTTCCCAGGGCTCAATGGAGGCTGAATAGGGAACCTGGCAGTAATGAAGCAGCACTCCACCTTTTCCAAAATGTACCCGGGATGTAGTTTATGGGTATGACTGGGTGATGGCATGGAGCACTCAGTGCCATTGAAGGAGCTTATCACTCACAATTCCTCTAGAAATGGGGGCACAGCACCCACTCAGGGCCACATGAGACCTCGACACACCGGGGGACAGGAAGCAAGAGTGAGGGAGGGAGGAATCGGACTTGGCCTTTATTACTGGTGTGGCGGGTGTAGCCCGCTGGAGACGTTTTTGATTGGGCAGGAAGTGAAACATAAGAGGTTAGGGTTTGTGGTTGGAGGATTTGAAATATGATTTTCACGCACCCATGAAAGTCAGGCCGCAGGGGAGATGTAAACAACTTTGGCCGTTAGTTGGGATCAATAGATGCCAGATCATCAATTACACAATCTATAACAGTTGGGCAGAACAGCACCCCCTACTCCCATGCCAGAGGGGTGTCAGAGGGAGCCAGCTAAGACAGAAGACTGAAATAAGATCCAGAGTCTCTTAACATAATACCCAAAACATCCAGGTTTCAATTGAAATCACTCCTCATGCTAATAAGCAAAAGGTTCTTGAATGAAAAAAGGCAGCCAGTTGAGGTCAGCACTGAGACAGAGAGGTTAGAGAAAGCAGACAAAGATCTTAGAGCAGTGATTGCAAAAGTGCTTCAACAGGCAGTTACCAAGTGAGTCACATGAAAACATAGTCTTAGCAAAGAGAAAAACATCAAGGAGAACCAAATAGAAATTTAGGGTGAAAAATACAATCCAGAATACAAAACTCAATGAGCGGGCTCTACAGCAGAATGGAGAGGACAAAAGACAGGATCAGTGAACTTTTAAGATAAAACAATAGAAATCGCCCATTTGAACAATGGAGAAAAAATAGTGACAAAAATAAGCAGAGCCCTGGGGACCAGTGGGATTACAGTGGAACAGCTCACGTACGTGTTGTGGGAGCTCTGGAAGGAGAGGAGTGAGGGCAGAGCTGGAGAAGGACTTGAAGACATAATGGCCAAACAGGTCCCAGATTCGGTAAAAGACATAACTCTACAAATTTAAGAAACTGAGTGAACCTCAGACAGGATAAACACAAAGAAATCCATACCAAGACACAGCATAGTCAAACTAATGAACACTAAGGACAAAAATAATTTTGAAAGCAGTGAGAGAGAATGGCGTCTTACCTACGGGGAAAACAACTCGAACGACAGAGGATTCTCATCAGAAGCCATGGAGGCCAGAAGGAAGTGGAACAATGTGTTTCATGTGCTGAATAAAAAGGACTGTCAACTCAGAATCCTGTGTCTAGTGAAAATATCCCACAGGAATGATGCAGAAATCAAGACATTCTTTTTTTTTTTTTTTTTTAATAATTTTATTTATTTATTTTTCCCCCAAAGCCCCAGTAGATAGTTGTATGTCATAGCTGCACATCCTTCTAGTTGCTGTATGTGGGACGCGGCCTCAGCATGGCCAGAGAAGCAGTGCATCTGTGCGCGCCCGGGATCCGAACCCAGGCCGCCTGCATCAGAGGGCACGCACTTAACCGCTAAGCCACGGGGCCGGCCCTAGACATTCTCAGATGAAGGAAAACTGGGAGAATTTGTCACCAGCAGACCTGTCCTAAAAGAACTGAAAGGAGGTTCTCTAAACAGAAAGGAAATAAGAGAAGGAACTTTGGAACATCAGGAAGAAAGAAGATGGCAAAAAAACAGGAAAATCCAGTAGACTTTCTTTCTCCTCGTATGTCTTCTAAACTGACATTTTGACAGTTGAAACAGAAATGGGGGCGCTGTATGGTGTGGCTCTCCGTGTAAGCAGGAGTCGTTCAGATGAGCACACTACAGGAGGGAGAGGATAAAGGGACATGTAGTGGTGAGGTTCCCACAGTTCACCTGGACGGGGACAGTGACGACATGTGGGCTGTGTTGAGTTATTATGCACAGTTTTTTCATAATAACCAAAAACTGGAAACAACACAGATGTCCTTTAGTGGGCGAATGATTAAATCAAGACCTTCATACCCTGCGGTGCTACTTAGTAATAAAAAGGAATGAATTATTAATACACACAACAACCTGCATGGAACCCCAAAAAGTAAAGAGATAAAAGTAAAAGGAATCCCATACGTATATACTGTATGATCCCATTCATATAACATGCTTCTAATGACAAAATTATAGAAACAAAAAACGAGTTGTGGTTGCCAGGGGTTCGGGAGGTGGTGGGTGTGTCTGTAGAAGGGCAACATGAGGTCTTTGTGGGGATGGAGACGTCTTCCACCTTGACTGGCTCAGTGTCGGCATCCTGGTCGGGATTTTGCCCTATAGTTTGGAAAATGTTACCATTGGGAGAAACCCAGGAACTCTGTCTTGGTTACAGCTGCCTGTCGATCTACAATGATGTCATGATAAAAAGCTTAATTAGGACATGGGATAACAGTACTGTCTACCTCTTGGGCCATCATGACGTTACATGGGGTCAGATGAGGTGGCAGGTGAGGACCCCGCCCAGCACGGGCAAGGTGCCACTGTGGTACTTGTTTCTTCTCCACACCCCTCGGCCCTTGTAGGGTCTCCTCAGTGTGCTCCGTGGCCTCTGTCTGTGGGATCCCTGTTTGCTTTTCCCACTTTGGTCACTGTGACCTCAGGCGGAGGAGGAGGGGAGGGTAGGGGGCCCTTGGCTGAGGCCAAGAGACATCCTTAGAGCATTAGCATTGCCCCCTGTGCTCCATCCTTCCTCTTCCATCCTCTGAGCATCGAGAATGCTTGGGTCAGTGGCAGGCCGAGGGGATGGGGAGAAGTGCAGGGACACAGGCAGCCAGGGTCTGCACCCTGAGCCCCTTCCCTTTGGTCACTGTGACCTCGGGTGGAGGGGGAGGGGGAGGAGAAAGAGGGAGGAGGGGGGTGGGGGAGCTTCGAGTACAGAGAGCGTCATCTGATCTTTCCAAATGTTAATTAATTAGTTGACTTGCTTTTACAGCTGATCGCTGAGGAAGGGGTAGACAGCCTGAACGTCAAGGAATTGCAGTCAGCGTGTCGAGCACGAGGCATGCGGGCCCTCGGTGTCACGGAAGACCGTCTGAGGGACCAGCTGAAGCAGGTGCGTGGTCTGAGGGCTTTCCCCTTCCATCAGACCAGCATAGGCTCTTTGTGAGTCACGGGAGGCTGTCCCCAGACTCCGGGCGGCAGCCAGGCCTCGTGAGGCGCCACTGTGGCCTTCAGCTCCCCCCTGGCCGGGGGGCCTGGACATCGGGGTGTGATGACCTGGTTCTGTCGCATGCTTGTGCACCCAATGTTTGTGACTTCTGGGTATTGCTCTGATTTTTCTCACCTGCTCTTGGTTGATCTTAATGTCTTTACTGTTCCCTTCTCCGGGTCATCTGTGGACACATGAGCACTACGTTAACTTCCTTGAAATTTCAGTATGTCTCTTTGCCTGGAGGCCAGGGATGTTTGGGTAAATAGTATCCAGGCCAACCCGACCTCCAGAGCCCCTGCTATCAGCCTCTTGGGTTTTAGCCCACGCTCCCTTCTCCAGCAGCTCAGAGGGGACTCGGCAGAATCCAGCGGCCAGCTCTGCAACACCACAGGCTGGCCCTGACAGCATCAGTTTGAGTAGATTAGACGTTGCATAGGCAACATTCACAGCGATTCAGCTTTCACATCAGAAGGTGTGAAGTGTGCAGATGCCAACTGGTCCCCCTCCCCACTCTGCCTGTGCTGCTGGCGCTCTCCAAGTGTAGACAACGATGTATCAGCACCCACTTCCCCTCTTTTGACACGAACAGTGTTTATTACGCAGTCTGTTCTTGCCCTCTTCTTTTCTCTGACTGTGTCTCCACATGGTCCCTAGGAGATCCTTCTCTGTAGTGTGAATCGGCCCTGTGTCTGCCCAGCATGCTGGGCGTGCCTGGGCTGTTTCTAGCCTTCTTCCGGCACGTGCAGGGTGTGAGTGGGCTGTTGCAGCCAACACTGTGGGACTCGGGGGTTCTGGTGCAAGTGCTCACGTGTCTTCCTTCTCTTGTTGTCTAAGCTTCGCTCAGCCTCTGCTCCCTATTCGTAGAATTCCTTCTCGTCTCATCTTTTGTCCTGCGTCCAGTTTGTGTCCAAACATTGTCATGGTCTTTTGTCAGTTTGAACATTGTCTCTGTGTCACTAAAATAGCCTACAACAGTGACTTGCCCACAGTAGACATCAAGACCTTGAATGTTGAGTGAACTCACAAAAGCCACCTTTGGAGTTTTTGTGCCATTTTCAAGTGAAGAGCCCTGGTAACAGAATCTCGTCATCTCACTCAGTGTTTTCTGAGCTCCAGCAGCCTTGCTGCCAGGGTGCTAATTAGTGATCCTTTGGGCAGCTCAGCTGACTAAGGTGGGCATCAAGGCATAAAATGCAGCAATAATAGACCTTTAGAACTGGAGATGTCTTTTTCTTGGGAGAACCTGTTCCAGTGACTTAGTGGCTCCATCTACTCAAGTCCTGTTGTGGTTGTTGCCTCCAGTCTCCTCCTCCTCCCCCGTCCAACCAAACCAGAACAGAGAGGAAAGTTCCAGGGCCAGAAGCCCTCAGCCAGGTCACAGGAGATGTGGGCGGGTTCAGGCTGGCCCACGAGTCTGGTCTTGAACTCCCAATTCCAGTGGCTGGAGCTGCACCTGCATCAGGAGATCCCCACATCGCTGCTCATCCTGTCCCGGGCCATGTACCTTCCAGACACCCTCTCGCCCGCCGACCAGCTCAAGTCCACATTGCAGACCCTCCCAGAGATTGTGGTGCGTGTTGCCCTTCTGTAGCTCACTCTGTAAGGGGCCCGTTCGCTTCTGGGGGGAGGGGCCATGGAAACACCCACCTCCTTGGTCAAGGGAGCTCTCAGATCTGCTCACTCACCCTCCACTTCTGTCTTGTCACTCCTTTCTCTGAATATCAAGAACTCCTGTGACGTGTGCAAGGTGACCCTCGGGTGCCTTGCAGTGTTTCCCAGCAGTTGGGGGTGCCAGCAGGGCATTCTATTCCCTTTGGAAGCCCAGATGGTGACAACACTCAGAGAGATGGACAGGGTGCAGGGCACTGTGTGGGCCTCTCTGGTGGTAGCTGTGCCTGCTGTGCTTCCACACGCACTGGGGCATCCCCCTTCCCCGGGCTCACTCACAGGTGTCCCCTCTCTGAAGGCGAAGGAAGCCCAGGTGAAAGTGGCTGAGGTTGAGGGCGAGCAGGTGGACAACAAGGCAAAGCTGGAGGCCACGCTGCAAGAGGAGGCGGCCATCCGTCAGGAGCACCAGGAGAAGGAGCTGCAGAGGCTCTCTGAGGTGGCGGTAAGTGGCCAGGGGGGCCCTGGACCTGCTTTGTGGGAGCAGGCACCATGGGGAGAGTTGGGACAGAGCAGAGGTCGTCCCACTCCAGCTTCTCTAGAAACCGCCTCATGGAAGTGGAGGCAGGACTGCTCGGAGTGGGGGCTGGAGCTCTGAAGTGGGGGTCTGCCAGAGGGGCCCCCAGGGAAATGAGTTGGCTGGCTCTCCCTTGGTCCAGGCGCCAGTCAGTGAAGCCCACAGGGAGAGTGTCACTGCAGCGCTGTGTTCTCCTCAGGCCTTCCCTCGGCCCAGGCTGTGAGTGTGCTCCAGCTCCCTGGGCGCGCATGCCCACAAGGTTTTTACTCTGCAAGTCTCGGGGCAGCTTGGTGGAGTCATCAGGAAAGGACTGAGATGAAATTAGATGCCGTGACCACTCGATAGAGGGGCCTTTGTAGAGGCTCCGCTGCCTGAGTCGTGTCAGTGCACCTGGTCACACTAAGTACACCCACGTGGAGAGTCCTGCAGGGCAACCTTACGGAAGGCAGGGCACCCGCTGCTGGTCAATGGGTGTTGGCACATCTCAGCCAGCACATAGCAGGCCTGTTCAAAGTGTGCCCTCTGGCCTGTGGCATGTCTGTGCCAGTGTCGACGCCCCAGGAAGGCTGCTGTCGTGACAGGTGATGCTGAGCAGGCAGTGGCTTTGCATTTCAGAAGGAAGTGGAGCCAGAAGTAGTGGCAGAAGCTGCCCCTGGGAGGCCAGCCGCCAAGCTACAGCCGGAAGTGCCTGATGTGATCCTGCCATCGGAGGCCCTGAAGGACACCGCCCCCGTCCTGGAAGGCTTGAAGGTAACCGCGGCCGCGTGTGCGTGCCCTGGAGGGAAGCAGAGTCCGAGCTGAGCAGGAAGCTGGGGAGGGGCCAGCTTGTAGGCTGGGGACTCCTGAAGAAATGGGGCCAAGGAGGCCACGGCCTGGCTTAGGTGACTGGACAATTGTGGGGCAAGGATGGTGACGCTGCAGGGAGGCGGCGTTCCCGGGAGGCCCTGTGGTGTGAGAAGAGCAAGCCAGGCATGGCTCCGAGCTTTGGGCCTGACCGCCTGGAAGGTGAGGCAGCCATTCCTTGGCTCCTCTGGGCCCTGCGAGTGCTCCCAGTGGCAGGGCACCCATACCCAAAGGTGGCTCTCCAGGCTCCTTGTCAGCCAGGAGGGAGGGGAAGCCGGTGTGCTTCCCCACAGAGGCCCACCTGGCTGCCACCTTCCTTGGTGCCCTGGGCATGGGCACCCTTAGCATCCCCAGCCTGATGTGCTGTGCATCTTGGGGTGCTCATCTCTGGGTGGTCTTGCTGTCCTGGTTGTAGCCTGCTCCCTGCATGAGACTCTCTCTGTCTTGGACTCCCGGGTGGGCCCTGGTACAGAGAGCACTGTAGTAGAGCAGCTTTTGAGGGCATGTTGGGTGGAGGAAGAATCTCCTGACAGATGGGGATGTCGATTTGGCAGCTGGAGTAGAAGAAGGACCAAGGGAGCTGATTTATATCTAAGGATTCTGAGCAAGGTCGCAGAGGGTCTGAAAGAGGGCAGCCTCTGCATTCAGAGGTCAGAGGGGAGACAAGGCCCCTCTGTGAGGTCGAGCATGTCAACGCCTAAGCAGACAGGGGTGCATCTGGAGGAGGGTGGGTTTCATGAGGTGTACTTAGAGCCAGGTGGATGAGGCGTGAGGTTTGACCCTGTTGGGCAGCATGGGATCCATTGGTGGACTTGGCAGGAGCGGTTATAGAACAAGGCAGAAGGAAAAGCCCCACTGCAGGGGTTCGGGGAGGAGCCAGGGGGACGGTAGCCTCCTCCAGGCCTGTGGAGAAGGGAGGGCCCCACTAGAGAGGACAGCAGAGAGAGCCAGGTCTCAGGGAAGATCCAGGCTGTTCGTGCAAGAAGAGAAGAGATAAAGCATCAAAGCTGGGGCAGTGGGTGGGCCAGGGGCTGTCCGAGCCTTGTGGGGCTCCTTTTGGAGACGGGCATGGCTTGGGATAATCCCGGTGGGCCTCTGCTTCACCCCGCTGACGGTTCTGAGGCCTGTAGGGAGGCCAAGGCCATCCTGAGACATGGCGCAGGAGACAGATGGAAACAATGTGCTGTTGCTGGTGCGCCGAGACTGGGAGGAAAAGAGTCCTGAGAACCTAGCTGAGCTGGGCTCGCACGGTGACCCAGGGAAGGGTGAGGGACCAAGGTCCAAATGGACCAAGGGACCAAATGACCAGGGTCATTTTTAAGGCAGTGCAGGGCTGGGGCAGGGACAGCTGAGCAGAGGCAGAGCTCGGCCGGGTCCATGGAGCACAGTTCTGGAAGAAGGGAGCACCTGTCAGTAAATAGGGCTGGGATGGTTGGCTGTCGTCATGGAAACAGATGCATTCAATTTCTGATGGATTAAAGGCTTAGATGTGAAAGGACATTTAGAACTCTTAGGAGAACTTACGAACAAAGGATTGCCAGGGATTTGGGTGAAGAACTTAGTTTCATTGAAAAGATGCCATAAAGATTGGGAAAAACAAGTGCCCTTGTCCCTGTTTGCGGTGCAGAGCTGGGTTTTATCAGTGCTGGCCACCTGCATGGGAGGATGGAGACCTGAACAGCTCTACCTCTCGTAAGGAAATTGAGTTTGCAGCTAAAAACCTTTCCACAGAGAAAGCCCCAGGCCCACATAGCTTCACGCCAAGTTAGTGGTGAGTCCAAACAAGTCAGGAAGAAATCCTTCCAGTGCTGCACAAACTTGCAGAAGAAAGTTGAAGAGGAGTGAACATTTCCCAGCTCATTCTGAGATGAGCATTACCTGATAGATATGAGAAAACTGTACACCAGCATCTTTCATGAACACAGACGTAAAAATTCTTGAAGTTTTAGCAAATCAGTTGCAGCTATTCTATGAAAAGGCCTTATGAGATTTGTCTAGGGAATACAAAAAATCAGTCAGTGTAATGACTGTATTAACAGACTCGAGAGAAAACCATGTATGAGCATCTCAATAGTTGCAGAAAAAGCACTTGATAGAATCCAGCTTCTGTTCCTGATAAAAAAAAAAAATCCCAGCACACCAGTAGAGGGGACCATTCTCAACCCGATAAAAAGCATCTACAGAAACCCCCGCAGCTGGCGTCATCCCTGGGGGAGAAACACCAGCAGGGGTGTCTGCTCTCAGCACTGCTGTCCAGCTTGTACTGAGGTTCTGGCCAGAACAATTAGATAAGAAAAAAATAAAACCATATCGATCGGAAAAGAAGTGAAGCTGTCTTTGTTCACAAATGATGTGAGCATCTAAGAATCAGTTGTACTTCTCTATACTAGTAACGAACAATCAGAAATGCACGTTTAAAAAAGTGTATCATTACAATAGCATCCAAAAAATGAACTACTTAAGGATAAATCTGGAAATAGATATACGAGACCTGTACCCTGAATGGTATAAAATGGTGCTGAGGTGAATTAAAGAACTAATAAATGGGGAGATTTACTGCTCTCATGGATGTGAGGAGTCAGTGTTGGTAAGATGTTCATTCTCTCCAACTGATCTATAGATTCAAGACTGTCAAAATCCCAGCAAGCTTTTTTGTTGAAATTGACAAACTTATTCTAAAATTTATTTGGAAATTCAAAGGACCTAGAATAGCCAAGACGATGGGTGAGTGAGTTTGGTATAGCCACACGATGGAATGCTACTCAGCAGTTAAAAGGAGCACACTACCACATGGTTGACTCTCAGAAGAGGGAAGCGCGAGGAGTCGGACACGAAAGAGCTCCTGCTATGTGACAGCGCTTGTGTAAGATTCTAGCAGAGCAGCCTAGGCTGTCTGACGGAAGGCGGGGCAGTGGGTGCCTGGGGCCGGAGATGGGGGGGGGGCCACAGGGCACCAGGAGATGTTTGGGGTGACCGCTGTTTCTCAGGTGATGATGGTTTCCTGGGTGTCCACGTATGTCAGATACACACACGACACAGTGCACGCTGGTGTAGAGGGCACCATGGAGAGTGAAGAGTGACGAGTGACTGTGCACGGGCTCTCTCGGCCTCGCACGGAGCCCGAGACTCCACCAAGTACAATGTGAATGTACGACAGGAACAGAAAAGTGGTAAACTATTGGAGAAAAAAGCCAGTGATTCCCTTCATCTCGGGATTTTTCGAGTTTGCTTGTTGTCTTTCCAGGAGGAAGAAATAACTAAAGAGGAAATTGACATACTCAGCGGCGCCTGTTCGAAACTGAAGGAGCAGAAGAAGTCCCTGACGAAGGAGAAGGAGGAACTGGAGCTGCTGAAGGAGGACGTCCAGGACTACAGCCAGGTGCGGGCGTGAGGGGCGGGTGCCGCTGATGCTTGTCTCAGCTGCGCTCAGGCGACCATGGTTGTGGGGTTTGCTCCTAAGACTAGGACTGAAAAAGAGTAAAACTAGCCCTGGGCCCCAAAAGTATTCAATAATAGCTCCATCAAATATTTGATAAGCAGGCCAAAGGGTATTTGGAGGGAAAACTGGATTCTAAGTAAATTTTATTCAACAACTTTTCCGCAGCCATTCCAGCTGGGTCACTTTTCTCCTGGAATGCTGGCCATTCGCCCTTGCAGATGACAAGCATACATCTGTTTTCATTTCTGAGCACATGAAGGCATCAGATGAATAGTCTGGTTGCTTGATAATGAAATCTTGTTTCCATTCATGATCTCTGTGAGACTTCTTCTTACACAGTAGTCCTTTTTTTTTTTTTTTTAAGGAAAACATGTCTCTTCAATTTATAAATATTACTTCCTAATGTGATTCAAAACAAATATGTTTTCACAGCTCTATTAGGAAAAGATGACTAATTTTGAGATTGGTAAAAATAATTTGCCATTTTCTGAACTTTCTCATGGCCGCCCTGTTGCTGCTGGATCCTCTGTTAGAAATCAAGTATTTATCAGAAACCCTCAGCCTTTGTCCTCCTCCCCACCCCACCTCTCATGCTTCCCATGTTTGCTCATGGGGAGAAACTGACTTGGAACTGAAGAAGGCACCTACCATTCCTGATTCTGTCATCATTTTGTTTATTCTTTTAACAAATATGAAGAAAGTTGATGTTCAGAATAGATTCCATTTCCTTGGCTACAAAAACAGTGTTTGAGTTTGCAAAAATGAGAACAAATCTGTCTAATAGATAGAAATAAGACTTTGCAAGTCTGATTGGAATCAGTGCGTTTCAGCCTAGTGCACAACCTGGATCTCCTCACCTTCGTGATGCTAGTTTGGGTTAATTTAATTACCTGTGCGAGGTAGACTTAATTATAAGGTTCCTTTTTAAGACAATCTTTTTACAACTAAATAATTTCATTAGGATTTGCAAGAGATCAAGAAGGAACTTTCAAAGACTGGAGAAGAAATATATGTGGAAGAATCTAAAGCCAGCAAAAGGCTGACGAAGCGAGTGCAGCAGATGATTGGGCAGATCGACAGCCTGCTCTCGCAGCTGGAGACGGGTCAGAAGCCCGGCACGCTGGGGCCGGCTGCCGAGGGCTCGCCTGCGGGGTGAGTGCAGGACGGCGACACTCAGGGCCTTTCTGACTCCAAAGCACAGTTCTCAGCCTTGGTCCCCAACTGCCCCTCACATTTGACCCAACAGTTCTAGCTAGAAACTCAGCCACACCTTATTGGTCTCCACTTCTCAGTGATGGTTTTACTAAAGTAGCTTTCAGGGTCTTCTCTTCCCTGCACACATGTACACACTCACACATATGTGCATGCACTCGTACACGCTCATACACACTTCAGCTGCTATCAGCTCTCATCTGGAAGACCACAGTTGTGGCTTGGCTGGCCTCTGCATGTCCACCCTGGCCCACACCTCTCCAGGCTGTTATCAAGCTGGTCCTTCCAGAATAGATGTAGGATCATGGCTCCCCTGTGAACACATGGCCTCTCCCTGCCCCTCTTCCCACAACACTCTCCCCTCCCTGTGGCCTCAGCCACGCTTGGCTCTTGTTTCCTCAAATCGTCAAGCTCTCTCCTGCCTCCTCCCTTCTATTGAACCCCCCTACACACAGGCATTCAGTAATGACCCCCATTCGGGGGCCGGAGGCTGCCTCTGCACCAGTGCGTCCCAGATGCCTGAGTATTGCGTGCGTAGCTGTCAGGCAAATGAAACAACCCCACCATGCCGTTGTAGTTGACACTCCGTGCTCCAGTGGGCCAGGCACTACGCTCCAAGTGCCCACATCTCCAGGGGGCAGGCAGACTGGCTGCAGAGCCACTTCACCCTGCCATGAGGTCAGTGTTCCCTCCTGGGTTGACCTGCTGTGCTGGCCCACCTGCCCCCACTGGTCAGAAGGCAGCACAGCCAGACTCGGCCTCCCTGCCCTGACCATAGCACATACAGGCCTGAGGAACCACCGCCCAGTAACCGTGGGGCTTTCTGTCCTGATTGCCATTGGAGAGGCAGGGCTCATGGGGTGCCATTGGAGAGGCAGGGCTCATGGGGGACTGCACACACAGGAGACCCTGGGCCGGCCATGTGGTCCTCCTGTCTTTGTGTTTGAGTTGGCTGGGCATTCCCAAGGGAAGGGGCAAGGGAGCTCAGAGGGAGGGGTCTCCCTGGGTCAGGGCTGACTGTGGGAGCCCCAGTGAGGCTGCGGCTGCGTGCTGTGCCACATGCAGTCTGTGCCCCCGCCTCCCCCCAGGGAGACTGTCATCAGCGTCACTGAACTCATCAGTGCCATGAAGCAGATCAAGCACATTCCAGAAAACAAGCTCGTCAGCTTGGCCTCAGCCTTGGATGAAAATAAGGACGGCAAGGTTGACATCGACGACCTCGTCAAGGTGGGTCAGGGCTGAGTCAGGGCTACCTGGCCCGCTGCCTTCTTGCTCCGGGGTTGGTGGGGATCTCACCCAAAGCATTTTCTTTTTTTTTTTTTTTTTTTTTTTTTTGTGAGGGGGATCAGCCCTGAGCTAACATCCATGCTAGTCCTCCTCTTTTTGCTGAGGAAGACCGGCTCTGAGCTAACGTCTGTGGGCATCTTCCTCCACATTATATGGGACGCCACCACAGCATGGCCTGACAAGCGGTGTGTCGGTGCGCACCCGGGATCCAAACCCGGACCGCCAGCAGTGGAGTGCACGTGCTTAACCGCTACACCACGGGGCCAGCCCCTCACCCAAAGCATTTTCCACATGTGCCTCCACCCTTGAGGCCCCCTATGGCCTGGTCTTGGCCCTTACTCTAAACACTTGGCTCATTTTTCACACAAAGTTAAAAAAAGTGCAGTAAAGGCGTCTCGGTGGAGGAGGCCGCCTGCTTTCTGACTGGACACTTGGCCTCTCCTGGGCTCGAGTGGGGCCCTGGTGGGTCTGGGAAGCATGGTGGTAGCAGGGCAGCTGGGGTGCAGAGACCCCTAGGGGAGGAGGTGTGCAGGACAATCCTTTGAGCCAGGCTTTGTGACCCCTGGTGGCAAGCTGTTGAGCATGGGGTCCCCTGAAGCCTGAGAGGTGACCCCAAGGCGCCACTTGGGGCCCTGGTGCCAAGAGCTTAGGCAGCCCAGGAGACTTGGAGCAGGATTCCACCTTCATGAGAAAGTCTGTGAACTTGGGCGTTTCTGAGCAAAGCGTGCCTTCACAGGTGGTTCTAATGGCTCACTGTATATCCAGCCAGTTGGTGATTTTTCACACATTTACCAAGAATATCGGCTACCTTATTTTAGTTTGGTTGAAAAGCAGGGTATTACCATACACACATGCTGAGCATTGTCACCTTGGCAGCAGCACAGGCTGGGAGGGCCATGCCCACCTCACCTGCCCCTTCCCTGGGGACCCTTATTGGTGTGGATGGCAGCTCGGATGTTTGTGCCCCACATGCCCCTGCACGCTGCCCTGGGGGAGCCTTTGTCCAGGGCAGGTCCCCCGGCCCTGAGCAAGGACCTGGCCCACCTCCTTTGTACTCCTCCTCTAGCCCTGGGCCCCGTGGGAAGCACACCTTGTATCCTCGCCCAGGTTTGGCTGACCACACGCCTCCTACTCTCCAAGCCCCTCTCTCCGGTGGCTTATAACCTGGCTTGGGGCCGTGGAGCTTGTTGGCCTTCTGGGTGGGGATCTGGAACCCTGAGAACAGAGCAGCTGGAGGACCCCAATGACCATCCCAGCGGCTGAGCAGATGGCTCAGAGGAGGAGCCGTGTCCTGTCTCCCCTGAGTCCCTTGTCCCTTTCCTGTGTGCATAGGTGATCGAGCTGGTGGACAAAGAAGACATTCACATCTCCACCAGCCAGGTGGCTGAGATTGTGGCGATGCTAGAGAAGGAGGAGAAGGTGGAGGAAAAGGTGAAGGCCAAGGAGAAGGCTGAGAAGAAGGCTGAGAAGGAGGCCGAGAGGGAGGCTGCGGAGGGGAAGAATTAGGGCCGGCCCTGCTCTCCGGCACCTTGGTGGACCTTCGTGTGTCCACCTCCATCCCACTTCCCTGGCCGCCACAGTCCTTCCATGAGAGTGATTGCTTTGAGGTGATTCTTAGTGACAAATCTAATATTTTGTCTGGAATAAATCGAAACTTCCATAATCAAGTAATTTTTAATTTGCATCATTCCGTGAAGATTCAGTTCGTCTGGAATCCCTGAGTCCCCACAGGGAATCGTGTCTGGACTCACACAGTGGCACCTGCTGCCGTGGCCCCAGCTATGGTGGCCAAGCGGGCAGCCTGCTGACAGCCCAGGGGTCATGGCCGCGCACAAGGTCCCTGGCTGCAGAGGTGGGCTTTGGCCACACTGGGGCAGGAAGGTGCCTCCCTGCGTGTGCCTGCGCCCTGTTGCTATCTGTCCTGGGAGAGGACCAGCCATGTGGACTTCGCACAGCTGTGGAGCCCGAGGCCTGCAGATGGGAATTAGATAAAAACCAACACAGCCCTCTTCAGCTCTGGAGAAGACACTTGCATTAGTCTGTGGACTTGGATTCCTGAATGTCAGTGTAAATAGGACTGATTCATGCACATCTCCAGTCATCTCTGTTGTGGTTGAGAACACGTGTCCATCTCTCCGTGGCCTCTGGAAAATCGCAGTTCTCTGACGGGAGTGTCTCATGCGAGTTTCCTTTTGTGTGTATCTCAGAGCTCTTTCTTGATTTACCTTTGATTTTCTCCTAGCCCTTTAACCAATTAACTCGTAGAGAATTTTCACACACGACAGTCTGCCTAACTCACGAGTAGTAGCTAATGTAAGTTATGCTGTGAGAGAGACTAATGAAGCCCTTGAAAGTTAAGCATTTCATGTTTGAGTAATGTAACGTGCTCTTGTGGCTTTTAGAACGTTTCCTAATTTGGGTTGTTAGCACTCGTTGCCCTTTGGGTGATTGGGATGGATTTCACTGCATCCAGTGTTGGGCCCGGGCCCGGCCCCAGGGCAGCCTGGTGGGCTCAGGGTGCTCTGAGTGTGCATGCCCCTGTCATGGCTCTGCAGCATCAGGGCCTCCTCGTGCTCATGACGCCGATTCCCTCGGCCCCTGGCTCTTTTGGAACAAGCAGGCTGGTGGCCAAGCTCCTGGTCCTGCGATGAGGCATCCTGAGGGGCTTTCAGAAAGGCAACACCTGGAGTGGCCTGCGCAGCACACAGGCTGGGTTGGAAGTATAGGGCTTGCCTAGCGCACCTCTGGGTGGAGCGGGGTGCCTCCGTGGGCTCGGTGTCCAGCCCTGGCATCTGGCTGTCAATGCCTGGCAGCTCAGGTAGGGCGGCACTCCCTGGGGGGTGTCCTCAGCCCTGTCTGACCCACCCTTCGAAGCCTGGGTCTGGTTGCTGGCAGGAAGGTTCTTTCAGGGAATCCAGACGTAGGATTTGGGAGACAGGGATAGAGTGGCCAGGTTAGCCAGGAGCAGGGGCGGGGCGGGACTCAGAAGCACTAGCTTCTAAATTACTTGAAACCCTTTACTCAGCTGTTAAAGACACTTGACAAAATAGGAATAAGATTATATATTCTGAAATGTAAACCTTTGTAAAGTAACAGTTGGGTTCTAAAAGTTTCTTATTTCAGTTATTTGAGAAATATGTTCTAGATGCTTAATTAATATTTATGAATTGTCTCACACTTGCATTAGCGGCCTGGTTTGGCTGGGAAAGCATGCTTGCTTGTGAGCTTTGTGGCTGCTAGTGTGCCCCGCAGGTGGCCGTCTTCTTTCTTGTGAGTCGGACTTCGGGGCCCAGGCAGCTGTGCCTGGCTCCTGCTCTCACCCTCGCTGCCTTTGCTGGGCGCTCTGGGTGTCCCCACTGCTGCTGTCACTGCAGAGCAGCGGCTGCCGCCGGCAGGCACTCCCACTGTCCCCCCTGCTCTGGTCCTGCCCTCCCGACTTGTCACACGAGGGCATGAGGTGCTAGTGGGAACCTTCTTCAGTTTGTGTAATGTGGGTGATGGTCTGCTACAGGCTTTCCTGTTCATTTTGTGTTTGTTTTTACTATCCTGGACTTTATTTATTGCTGCTGAAATTAGGGTCCAGGTGCGGGTGTAACAAACGGTGGGTCTAGATATACAAGAGTTTTGTGTGATGAGGTTTTTAAGACGCGGCTCTGCTGTGTAAGGGCCTCCCTCCCCATGCATTCTCGGGGACGCTCCTGTGTTTCCAGGAGCCTGTGATGTATACGCCTGCTTCACAGTGAAACGGGATTCTTAGCACGTGTTTCCTCCCTCACTCCACCTAAACACCCATGTTTTTGGCAAGGATTCAGGAAACTGGCACGTGGCTTCCAGAGTCATTTTGGAATGTCAAAATCCAGAGTTTTTAAAAATGAAGGGCACCTTGTAATTTTTGAGGGTTAGCCTCCAGGCGGTGGTTCTCACAGTGGGGCCCTGGGGCTGGCAGGGCAGCACCACCAGGGCCCTGTGCCGCCACTGGCTGTCTCCATGCGTCCAGAGGTCCTGCGCCTGGCTCTACCTGAGAGCCTCCATCCCAGGCCATGTGTAAACACGTTTTTTAGAAATAGTGTTTTTATTAAAATATCAAATTAATGTTCCTGTAACAGCTCAAAGTAAGATTTCTGAACCATGTGAAACATCAGAAGTCCAGGTGGGAAATGTCAGTTGTCTGCGTGTCTGCTCTGTGACAGCTGTGTGGCTTGGTGTCTGCTTCTGGCCTTGCAGCAAAAGCGGGTGGCAAATGGGGCTGTGGGTTGGCGTGCTGCAGGGAGGCCCGATTCCAGAAGGAGCCTCACGTTCCGGGGCTCAAGCGTGGCTTCAGATGCTCTTGTTCTGTGGCAGTGGGCCCTGCTCGGCCTGTCAGACTGTGCACCCAGACTGGTCCCTGTGCTGATGACTAGACACTCAGTTTGATGTAAGGAGAATGCTTAATAAAGCACTGTCTTGACCTGTCCGCCACGCTGTGGTTTGTTTGTCCAGGTTGGTGAGGCAGCCACTGCCTGACCAGGCTCTCCTCCCACCGCGACCCTCAGGGGACACCTCCAGCCTTGAGGGGTCCCAGGGAGGAGCTCATACCCTCGGTGGGCAGGGCTGGGACCCTCATGGAGGGATCACCTGGAAAGAAGGGTGCCGTTCTGTTCTGAAAGACTCTGAGGGCCCCTGGGAGTGGGGACAATGCTGCCTAAGGGCCATGCCCTCCCCTGTCTGAGGGCGTCCTGGAGGAAGCAGGGGGTCTCCCCACCCCACAGCCTGCTCCCCAACACCTGAGCAGCGCTCAAAGAGCCTAAGGGCATGTGGGCAAGGGGCCCAGCCCACCGCCCCTGCTTGGCCCAGTGCCACAGCAGGGCTGCCCTGCCCTGCCCTGCCCTCCCCAGCCCACATTGCTGGGTTCCAGCAGGGGATGCCCTACCCAGGGTGGAGAGCTGAGGCCCAGGTAGGACGGTGGGCAGGGAAACCCTGGAGGGCTGCCAGGCAGAGGGTCCCAGCAGCAGGACAGGCACAATGTCTTGTCCCCCCTATCTCCCAGCCTCTCAGTGGACAGACGGCCCCACTCTCACTCTAGGATGTCCAGCCTGTCTCAGGTGGCCTCACCCCTGTGCCAGCACTGGTGGCTGTGGGGGCTTCATCCACCCCTGCTGAGTCCTGACACCCTGCCTGAGGCCGCACTTACCTGCATCGCATATCTCCTTGAGACCGGCCTTGGCCACTGTCCCCATCTGCCCCACAGATCCTGAATGCTCAGACATGGCTCCTCGTCTCACCATGTGGAAGAGATGCTGTTTCTGTAGGTGCAGGTGTGTGCAGGGGGCTGCTGGGCCTCAGCCCTTGCCTGGCTGCCGGACCAGCAGCTCCTGTTCGGGTTCATCTCGGTGCCCCTGGCAGGCACCCAGATCCCCAGGCTGTGGACTGCAGGGTTCACTCTATGGGTACCTTCTCGGGCTAGGCCCTGGAGTAGGTGGCCAGGGACAGAGGCCATGTGAGCCTGCAGGCAGCAACGGGCCTGAGCTAGACCACAGAGGGTGCCCCAGGATATGAGGCCCCAGCTGGAGCCTGTTTCTTGCTTCCGCAGTTCTGAAGGCCACGTAAAGGCACCAGGGCTCTGAAAGGCTGGGTGAGGGCAGGGATTGCTTACAGAGGTGGAGCTATGGTTCAGGGGACACAGCAGCCAGCCTGAAGGGACACCCCTGGCCAAAACGAGAGCAGAATGGATATCAAAAACTGAAGAGAGGGCCGGCCCTGTGGCTTAGTGGTTAAGTGCGCGCGCTCTGCTGCTGGCGGCCTGGGTTCGGATCCTGGGCACGCACTGGGCACGCACTGACGCACCGCTTCTCCCGCCATGCTGAGGCAGCGTCCCACATACGGCAACTAGAAGGATGTGCAATTGTGCCATACAACTATGTACTGGGGCTTTGGGGGAAAAATAAATAAATAAAATAAAATAAAAAATTTCTCCTTTAAAAAAAAAAGAATTGATTGTAAACAAAAATCTACACATCCATGGTGATACTTAAAAAAAGAAAGTCTTGTCTGCCCCTGTTGGAGATTTTTTTTTTTTTTAAAGATTTTATTTATTCATTTTTTTCCCCCCAAAGCCCCAGTAGATAGTTGTATGTCATAGGTTCACATCCTTCTAGTTGCTGTACGTGGGACTCGGCCTCGGGTTGGACGGAGAAGTGGTGCCTTGGGGCGTGCCTGGGATCCGAACCCTGGTCGCCAGCATCAGAGCGCGCGCACTTAACCGCTAAGCCACGGAGCCTGCCCTTGTTTTTTTTTTTTTTTTTAAACATTTTAATTTTATTTATTTATTTACTTTTTCCCCCAAAGCCCCAGTACATAGTTGTGTGTCATAGGTGCACATCCTTCTAGTTGCTGTATGTGGGACACGGCCTCAGCATGGCCAGAGAAGCGGTGTGTCGGTGCGCACCCGGGATCCAAACCCGGGTCGCCAGCAGCAGAGCGCATGCACTTAACCGCTAAGCCACGGGGCCGGCCCCTGTTGGAGATTATTACACCAATTTCTTACTGTGAAAATAGGTAATTAAAAGGAAAGAATTTGGTACTACCCTGTCTTCTCAGGAGGAAAGCAAGTCCATCCTGGGAAGCAATTTAGGGAGAATACCAGTTAATGGTCTGGGAGAAACGCTGGAATCTACACATCCTGTACCACAGCTCCTGGGGAATGAATGGCTGCCTGGGGGTCGTGGATGAGACAGGTGGGGAGCTGGGTATGAGGGCCGCCGGCCGTGCGCCCCTGGCACTGCCCACCCCCACCTCGTGGTGGGGGCGATTGGGGACGTTCCACTCGGGGCTGGATGCGCACATTTTTACGTGTGGTGACGCACCCCCTGAAGACCTTGGATAGGGCCGAGACGCCCCCCCACCTTGGGAAGAAGACGCGGACGCAGGGTTGGGGTCCAGCCCAGAGGGGTAGGGGGCGGCCGTTGGCAGGTTGGGAACAAGATTCCAAAGGCAGCAGGCCAGGGGGCCCGGAAGGATGTGCAGTCACACAAACCAGGTGAGCCATCCAGGCCCCGAGCGGAAAGCAGAAGGCCAGACCGAGCCTGGACGTCCGAGAAGCGGAGGCTCGGGACCCTTCGAGGACCGGCAGGGTGTCCCCGCCCTACTCACTAAGCCCCCTCTGCATGCTGCCCCGGGCCTGCGCCGGACCCCACTGGCCCTGGGGCTCAGAGAAGACTCCGGAGAACGCTGGCAGGGCCGCGGGAGGGCGCGGGGGCCGGGCAGGTGGGGGCGGGGCCGGGAGGATGAGGGCGGGGCCGCGGGAGGAGGCGGGGCCGCGCGGGTGGGGCGGGACCGGGCAGATGAAAGCGGGACCGCGGGAGGAGGCGGGGCCGGGCGGGTGAGGGCGGGGCCGCGGGAGGAGGCGGGGCCGGGCGGGTGGGGGCGGAGCCGCGGGAGGAGGCGGGGCCGGGCGGGTGAGGGCGGGGCCGCGGGAGGAGGCGGGGCCGGGCGGGTGAGGGCGGGGCCGCGGGAGGAGGTGGGGCCGCGGAGGAGGCAGGGCCGGGCAGGTGAGGGCGGGGAGGCTGCGGGCCGCGAGGAGGACCGAGCTGCCGATGCCCGCCTGTCTGGCGCCCCAACCTGCCGACCCGGGCCTGCCCCTCCCCCGGCGGCCAGGCCCCCTCGGAGTCCCGAGTGCGCACGCACCCGGAGTCCAGCCGGGCCGCGCCGGAGAGGGGCTGGGGGGCGCGGCGGTGACGCAACATGGCCGCCGCTAGAGGGCGCCCCCGCCCGCGCTCGCCTCGCCGGGACCCGGGACCTGCCTCCTCGTCCCCGCGCCGGGCTCCGCGCTGGGCCGTGGCCTTGCCTGCCGCCCTCCAGGCCCAGGCCCTCGCTGGCCTCCCTCGCCGTCCTCGTCACTGTCGCCGCGTGTCCCCGGCGCCCTGGACGCAAACACAGGGTCTCTGGCAGACTGGAGGGTGTTTGAGGGTCGGGCGTTGGGGCGCGGTGCCGCGAGAGCTTCGCGGAGTGGGGTTAAGGTATTGGGCTGCACCGGTTATTCGGAACGAAGACCGTAGCAGCCTCGCCTGCACTCCCGAAAGAGGCCCCAGAAACGCTCCTCATCTGGAAGGTGAGTTAAACACAGCAAAACGGGAGCAAGTTTCTTCGAAGCCAAAGGTTCACACAGCCCAGGGGCTGGCTGACCTTGGTGAGACGTGAGGTGGTACAGAAGAGGGACGGGCACCAGGTCGCAGAGCAGGGGCAAGTCGGGGAGGGTCAGCCAACTCCGGGCAGCGCCAGGTTCCAGGGAGAACCTGTAAGTCCGCATAGCCGCCTGTCCCTGAATCCACCGAGTCTCCCCACTTGGTCTGGGCACTGCTGCTCCTCCAGGAAGCCTTCCCGGACTTACTCCTCATCACTGCCACGTGGGTGCCCTGCTCTGTTTTCCCACTCTCTCAGCCTGTGAACTCTGGAGCAGAGGGGACCGGATTCTGTCAGCACCCCAACTAGCCAAGGATCAGCATGCAGCATCTGCCAAGTTGCAGAAGTGACAAGAGTGTAGGAAGCACTGGTGGAGCCCAGGGGAGGGTGCCAGGCCTGGGAGGGGGAGGGCAGCCACCCAGCAGCAGTGTGGCCAGCAGTGCAGACCCTGGGTCTGGTTGAATCAAGGCCTTGTTTACATGCAGCTCCATGGGGGGACCCACCTAGAAACCTCCCCCTCCCCAGCTGACTGGGTAGGCGAATGCCAGGGGGTCAGCTGAGGAGGGGGAGGCCTCAGAACCAACTGCAGGTGCCTGAACAGGACCCCAGAACCCACCAGGAGTCCATGAGCTAGGGGCAGCCAGACTCCTCCTTGTACCGCCCACCCCCATGGCACATGGGCCCCTCCCATGGACACCACAACGCCTGCATTCCCTGCCGTTGGAGACCACAGACAGGCAATGAAGACCACTGGTGACTCTCAGGTTCTACCCTGCCAGCATTGGGCCCCTGTGCAGCTGGACACCTCAGATCACCCTCATCCTCACCCTGGCTTTGCCCAGGACTCGTCCTGAGCCAGAGACCTGGGCTGGAAACCCTTGGAGAGCATGTGACCCGGGCAGCCAGTCCCAGCCTGGAGGCCACCTGGCAGCTGCTGTTCCAGTAACAGCTGGTAACCCCTTCCCCCTGGGGAGGAGCAGACGACAGAACCTGTCCCAGGCAGGCAGTGAGGACACTGAGCTGCCCGGGATCCCAGAAGGGGAGGAGACAAGACAGCATGAAGCAGAGATCTGAACCAGTCGTCCCTGTTTATTTTTTGGAAAGCGCATCTCCCGGTTTGGGTCAACACCTTTGGCCCCCACAAGTCAGGGGGCCCTGAGAACAGAGACCGCCCAGAGCCACTGCCCGGCCGGCCAGCTGACGAGCAGAGGACAACCACCCAAACTCAGTGGGGGGGCTGTTAACAGTACAAAAAGGAACAAAAATGAATTCGCGGCTTTCTCTCCCACACTTTGAAAAGTAGCAGTCCAGGCTATAAACATGTAGAAGCATTGCGTAAGAAGTGTTAAATCTACAGCAAATACATCTTGTAAAAACTCAATAAATTATATATATAGATATATATAAACTTGTAACATCTAATAACATCTGAACCTGCATGCAGGGCTGGCCCCCACTGGAAACTGCCTCCCTGTCCCGAACACATGGCATTAGAAGAACTCGTATGAAAATATCAGCTTGCTTTGAAGTCCCAAAAAATAAATCTCCTAAAGAAAAATCCCATAGAAATCTAATTCTCCCGCAAAAGAAGGCCAAAGGAAATAAAATATCCTCACTGGAATCACCTCAAACTATTAACGACCCTTTAGGGTGCAAGGGGGCTGTTCTGGCCTCAGGGTGTGGGCTTGGCACGCCCAGCGCCACTGCGCACTTCCTCAGCGATCCCACTAGACGAAGCATAAACCTTCTCAGCTGTTAATAAGTTAAAACTTAAACCTCTCTGCCACGCGGCTGGCTAAACACTACGAGCGTGGGGGTGTGTGGGGGTGGGGACAGGAGTTCTGGGGGCCGATAAATAGCTTTACAAATGTACAGGTCCAGGTACAATTTTTAAAACAAAACTGTGGTGCCGGAAAAGCCCCTCTATCCTCTGCTGGCTTTTGCATTTGTCTCAACAGTGAGTCCCTCAGGGGGCCTCCCCCACCAGGGCACCTGCCCCCTGCCTCCTGCACCCTCAGGGTCCCGTCCCTCAGTTGTACCAGCCTTTCTTCTTCCATATAGATATTTATATATATGTGTATATCATATACACAGCATCTATTTATATAAATGTACACTCATTTCTGGAATAAACCTTTCGGATAGAAGTTAAAGGCTCCTGCCTTCAGGTACCCGTAATTTCAGTCTCCGAGGAGCAAGGCAGGACATGGGGAGGGCTGGAGGGGGGTGGCTGTGCGCTAACACACCCCAGACACAAAGTGCCGCTTGCTGGGAGGAGCGCCGCACGGAGGCTCAGCTTGGACACTGGGAGGGGCCTCAACCCACCCTGGACACAGGAGCCCAACCTGCCCCCGGTGCACCCTGTGGGGTAGCATTGTGGGGGCGGGGCAAGAGAGCCTGGGGAGGAGGCCCAGCTCTGCCCTGAGGGGCCTCATGGGAGGAGCCCCCTTACATTCTACATTTGGCCCCCTGGTGCTGCTGGCACAGGTGGCCAAGAGGTCATTGTACAGCAGGGTGGGCACCCCTGCACCGGGGGCCTCGAGACTCTCACACACACACGAGCACAAGCACACACAGATCCGAGGTTGTCTCTCCACCCGTCCATCCGCACCAGGTCTCGGGCCTGGGCCGGCGGGCCCCAGTGGTCAACGGCGCCGACAGCAGCACGTTGGGCAGGGGCCCGCTCTCACATTGAGGGGCTCAGCCCGCAGGCCAGTGGCCCTTCATGTCCTCGGGCCCCCGCTGCTGGGTGGGACCGGGGGCAGCAGGTCGTGGGCAAACACAGAGTCGTCCCCCGAGGAGCTGGAGCTGGGGCTGTCCTGGCCGCCTGGCGAGTACTGCTCGAAAGGCACCGACAAGTCCAGGTACTCCTGCGGGTGGGCGGGCAGCCATCAGCGCCATGCGCCCTGCTGCATCCCACCTCCACACCGAGCTCAGGCGGCACCCCCAGGGCCCATCCCACAGCAGGGGGGGTGGGGCCAGCACTCACGTCAGTGGACGTCACAGTGAGGATGCGGTCCAGGTCCTCCACCAGCTGCTTGAAGGTGGGCCTCTGGGAGGGCACCGCATGCCAGCACTCCCGCATGATCATGTACCTGGGGGCGGGGGACACTCAGGTCCAGCGCCCGGCCTGGTGCCCACCCACGCCCATCCTGCGCCAGTGTCCGCACCTCTCCCTCAGGAGTGGCCTTGGGGGCCTTCGGCCCCTTACCCTACCTGGGAGCTGAGGCATAGTGGGGGCAGTGAGCTCGGGGCCCCAGCGGGAACCGCCCGTGGACAGGCCCTGAGAGAAATCACTCACAGGTCGTGTGTGCAGTTGGCTGGCTTGTCCATGCGGTGGCCCTCCTTCAGCAGCTTGAAGAGCTCCTCCACAGGGATGCCAGGGTATGGCGAGCCCCCCAGCGTGAAGATCTCCCAGAGCAGGACCCCAAAGGACCAGCTGTTGGCGGGGGGACAGCACCATCAGCCTGCCCTGCCGCCTGTGGGCCCGCCTGCCCCAGAACAGACCCACTGGAGCGCACAGGGGACGGGCCAGCTGGGGGCACATGGCCCAAGAGACCATGGGGGCTCCTGTCAGGGTCTCAGCTCCCCCAGGAGCTCCCTTAACCTCTCCCCTGGAATGGCCTGTGCCCCACACAGCTACCCTCCCCCACCTGGGGTCTGGGGGCCACATACACGTCGCTCTGGTGGGTGTAAACTCGGTCAAATAAGGCCTCGGGTGCCATCCACTTCACGGGCAGCCGGCCCTGGGAGGAGGAAGGGGCACATTGGCTGCCAGGGGCCCCCCCAGCTCGCCCCCGCCCCCCTACATAGGCCGGGCTCACGTTGGTGGTCTTTTTGTAGTAGTCAAGGTTGTGCACGTCACGGGCCAGGCCGAAGTCCGCGATCTTCATCACGTTGTCCTCGGTCACTAGCACGTTGCGGGCCGCCAGGTCCCTGTGGATGCACTGGGGGGCGGGGCCGGGGTGAGGCTGACCCCTGCCAGCTGCTCCCCTGCTCCCTGCATGGCCCTGCCCAGATCCCCTGCTCCAGAGACCGCCCTGGCCCACGCCCCCCTAGAGCGCTGGCAGGCCGAGGGACCCCCGCTGCAGCCTGTGACGGGTGGCAGGGCGCACCCTCCTCCCCGCCCCACTCACCTTCTGTGAGGCCAGGTACTCCATGCCCCGTGCCACCTGGTAGGCGCAGGACACCAGGTCCTTGAAGGTGAGCTGCTCCTCTGGCAGCTTGCAGGTGTCGAAGGAGTAGTCCATGCCCGGGGGCCTCCTCGCCCGCAGGTATTCCCTCAGGTTGCCCTTGGCCGCGTACTCCACCAGCACATACAGGGGCCCTGCGAGCACAGGCATCTCAGAGGGGACACCTCAGCCCAGAGCGGGCCACCCACCCTCCTGTCCTGCAAGGCCCACGGGCCCGTGGTGCCTACCGCCCTGAGTGCAGGCCCCCAGTAGGTTGATGATGTTCTTGTGCTTGCCGATCATCTTCATCATCTCCATCTCGGACACCAGGTCCGACAGGTCCTTGTCTGTGGCGTCGTCTGCACGGGGAGGGAGGGTCTATCAGGTGGCGCTGCCCCTACCCCGGCCCAGGCTCCCCTTGCCACATCCCTCCCTCACCTTTGAGCATCTTCACAGCCACAGTGACGGGCTTGGCGGTCCGATCCTTGTCAATGCCAATGGCCTCCGCCATGACTACCTGGCCGAAGCAGCCCTCCCCGAGAGGCTTGCCCAGGGTCAGCCTGGCAGAAGTAGAAAGGCAATGAGCACTCCCGCCAGCTGGCAGCCCCATCCCAGGCAGCCTTTGAGGCCCAGTGCCACCGCCTCCAGGAAGCCCTCCACAATTGCCCCTATGAGCCTGCTTATGAGGATGAAGGACACTGCCCCTGTGGCCTCTTGTCCTGTGCCATGTCCTCTAGACAGAGCACTTTGTGAGGGGCAGTGGTCCTCACCCAGTACCCCCACCTCGGGAGTATCTGTCCCCAGACCAGCATCCTCCACCAGGCCCCAGCATGGCATCCACATCCAGTCACCCCACTGTCAACGGCCTTGATTCCCACCCGACTCCAGTCAAGATCCAATCAGGCCACTGAGCAGTGGCCCCTCTCCCCAGCCATGGACCCTGCCCTGTATGGGCCCCCAACCCCAGCACACACCATCCCGTCGCCACCACTGACCGGGCCCGGGACAGCTCCCACTTGGGGTCGGCAGGCAGCTCAAGCTCGGAGACGTTGGCCAGCGCGGGGCCCTCCCCCGAGGACAGCCGGGCAATTCGCACCAGCGGCGTGTTGGAGTTCATGGACGAGTTGGACTCCAAGGACACCTGCTTGGGTCGGCAGGGCAGGTTGGTGCCACAGGGCCGCACAAGCTGGGGGGGATCCCGGGGCGGCAAGGCCATAGCTGTGCTGGGCCCGGGAGGGAGTCTGACCTTCACACAGGTCCAACTAAAGAGCTTTTAAACGCTTTGTGCTCCAAAGTAACCCTAAGCTCCACGTGGTGACCACGAAGACAGGGGAGAGGCTGGCCCGCCCACTGCAGAAACACATGTCCCCCAGCAGGCCCTAGGCCTTGGACACCACAGGGTGTCCCTGAGCTCAGGAACCCAGACTAGTGGGCCATGGCGGGGTCAGGAGGCCCGGGGCAGGCAGACAGGTGGCTCGGAACCTGGTATCTACTTTCTGTTACCTGTCGCTTGAGCGGGAAGCGGGAGACCTTGTGCACGGTGGGTGAGCCCAGGCCCTTCTTGGGGGGGCTGCGCAGGCGGCAGAGTGTCACGGCGGCCACCACCAGGATGAAGAGGAGGAAGCCCACCCCATAGCTGAGGACACCTGCATACACGCTGCCGGCCTCACCAGCCTCCACCAGCTCCTCCTCAGCTGCAAAGACACGGGCGTTGGGGGCCTGGCCCAGCGTCACAGGAGACCCCACGGGCTGCCCTGGGCTGGAGCCGCAGGCACAGTGGGGGTAGGGAAGGAGGCTCAGACCCCTAGTCGGGGTGCTGAGGCCTCAATGCCCCACTCGTTAAGGATCCTGCAGTCAGAAACGCCCGAGTCAGGAGGGGCAGACTCACGAGAAAAGGAACCCAGCGGAGCCAGCAGCACCCACACCCGCCACCCAGGGAGATGCCAAAGCCGCTGCATAGGCTACTGGAGACCCAGCTGAGAGCAGGGGGCTTGAGAGAGGCCCCTCTGGGCCAAGACAAGGCTGCATCCACTTTGTTCCCAAACCAGGCACAAGGCCTGGTGCGAGGGCTCTGTGGAGCAGGGTGGCCATGAGCCGCAAGGTCTCCCGCCTCTCCACAGAGGCTTTGGTGTGTCCCAAGCCAGCGACCCCGAGAGGACAGGTGCAGAGCAAGCGGCAGCAGGAGCCAGTACCTGGCAGCACCACCAGCCACGCAGAGTGATGGGAAAACCCGATAGAATTGCCTGCCAGACACGTGTACTCCCCCGCATCCTCAAAGGTGACATTGCGTAAGGACAGAACCTCTAGCTCCTTGTCGGTGGTATTAGCGCCCGCCGTCTACAAAGAGAGAACAGAGCGCGATAGGCGAGCGCCAGCACCTCCCACGGGCACCACAGCCAGAGTCCACACGGCGACGATCCAGCCAGGCTGCAAGGAAAACGGCGCCACCACCGCCACGGCGCCGAGGGTCCTCTGCCTCGTGCGTCCACACCGAGCCCGAAGCCAGTCCCTCCACCGGCGAGTCCTCTGTCCCAGGTGAGTGCCAGGCGAGCGGCCAGCAGCGTGCCGCGCAAACGCACCATGCAGGATTAGTGTGAACACTGGGGAGGGGGTGCAGGCAGGTGGGCAGACGGACAGACAGACTGATGAGAAGTGAGCAGGCAGCGGAGCTGGGGCCAGAAAAAGCGAAGGCAGATGTTCACAAACAGAGGGGGCATGGCCCCTGCTGGGGCTGAGGGTCTTCTGGGGGTGCACACGGGGAGCGCAGGCAGGGTCAGCGTGGCTGCGGGGGCTTGAAGCGAGCAGTCTCAGTGGAGGCCAGAGGCGCCAGCGTTGCAGAGGCGGCCACGTCCACAGCGTGAGCCATGGGGTAGGGAGCGAGCAGGACAGGGGCGTGCAGGCGGGCACATGGCCAAGGCGTCGGAGCTGGAGCTCGGCGTGCCAGGCGGGCGTGGGACAGAGTTGTTACCTGCTTGGGGCCCGTGAACACGCAGCCAAAAGGCCTTCTCAGCCACGCCTATGAAATTGGAGGCTCGACAGAGGTACTCGCCCCCGTCGCGCTCGGACACATTGGCCAGGCGGAGGCGCGCGTCGGCCTCCACACTCGCACTGATCCAGGACTGCGGGGACAAGAGACCCAGCTCAGGCGCGCCCACGGCAGCTCGGCCAGACACGGAGCGGCGTGCAGGAGCGGGCCCGGTCCGGACCTCGCCACGAGGGCAGCCCCCAATCCCGAGGCTCCGAGGCAAGAAGTGGGAGACCCCCGAGGAACAGATGGGGAGCCAGGTCGTGCCAGCCAGGAAGGCTGCTTGGAGGAGGTGGAGAGGCATGCCACGGCAGTGGGCTGTGGTTTCACAGGCTACGCCTTCTCCGTGTCCACCCCCCACAGCCCAGAGTGTGGCCCTGGCAGGCACCCCTCAGAGAGGCCCTCCCTGGCTGGTGCTTGGCCTGCCCACTCTGGGACCCCGGCGGGCCTGCTGCCACGCTGCTGGGCTGAGAACACACATGCTCACAAGGGTGCAGAGATACCACCCCACGGGCCACCGCGGCCTCTCCCAGTCGGGTCTGGACTCCCACTCCCCGGCTGAGTGCCTGCTCCCCGCCCCCGTCAGCCCATCTTGTCTCTAAACAGATGTTTCTCTTTGGGCTGCGAGTGTTGCAACCACCCCAACTCGGGCGGCCCCCACCCCCGGGGCCGTGGGAACAAAGCTGAGGCTGTCCTGCCCCGAGGGCCGAGGGAGGGAAGCAGGCGGGGTGGCGAGCCACCTCTGCACACGCTGACAACGCCCACAGGGGGCCAGCCCCAGGAGCAGCTGCCCAGCCTCCTAGGCACAGTGGGTGCTGGGAGGGCTCAGCTGCCACCTGCCTGCCCTGGGCCCTTGAGCTGGAGCCTACCACTGGGGCCATCTGCAGGCCCGCCTCCAGGGCTGAGGCTGACCCTGAGAGCAGACAGGGAGACTGAGGGATCACTGCAGGGCCATGTCCCATCTGTGGCCCAAAGCAGGGCCCGCGGTGCTGGGATGTCGCCCCGCCTGCCAAGCCAACCCCGCCCCCTGTGCAGGGCGAGCCCGAGGCCCCCACACCTCCCAACCAGCTTCTTCCCCGAAGGTCCACCGCCTGCACCCCGACCACCATCCCTTTAACCTGACGGGCCTCCCCACCTGGGGCACCCTCCCAGTTCCCGGCCAAGGGGGCCGAGCAGGGCCAGGCCCGACGGCTCACGAGTGCCCAGCCGGCAGCGGTGCCCACCTTGAGCACGGTGACGTAGGGCGTGCCATCGGGCCCCACTTTGCTGCCGTTCACTTCCACGTGCTTCAGCCACTGGATGTGGGGCTGCGCGTCGCTGTATACCTTGCAGTGGAACTCCACGTCACTGCCCAGCACCGCCGTCTGGTTGGCTGGCAGCCCCGCCTGCAGGATGGGCCGGTGTGGAGACCGCTCTGTGGGGCAGACGGGGGCTTAGGGGCTGCCCTGGCTCACACCCGCCCACGCCCGCCAGCTCCCAGCCTCACCCAGCACGTCCAGAGTGTACGTCTGCTGGATGCTGCCAAACTTGTTCTCCACGACACACGTGTAGTTGCCCCGGTCCGAGGGCACCACACTCTCCATGACCAGGCTCCACTGCTGGTGCCGCAGCTGCAGGTAAACACTCGGTAAGCGGGCAACCGGCTGCAGCCTCCGCCAGCCAGCACCTAGAGGCCCCGGCACCACCCACCGCCAGGCCCACCTTGATGCCCCCGATGCGATGCTCGCCTCGGAACTCCTTGCCATTCTTCAGCCAGGAGATGGACGGAGTGGGGTTTCCAGCAGCCGGGCAGCGGAAGCGAACAGTGTTGGCAGCTGGCACAGCCAGCAGCTTCTTGTCCATCCGCTCGGGCCGCGTCCAGTAAGGGGCCCCTGTTGGAGGAGAGGCATGTGAAGGCCATAACCAGGGTGGGCAGCAGAGGCCTGCCTGACTCCACCTCAAAAGCTGCCCCACTGCCCACCCTGCCAGCCTCTGTTTCCCCTCCTGGGTAGGGAGTATTGGCCTTTCAAGGACCTCTGCCTGGGCTGGAGGAGGCTCCCAGTAGCCTCGACACCACCTCCTCGTACTCGCAAAGCCAGGCCACATGTCCATTCCCCTCCCTGTCTGCTTCCCCCCAACCCACTCCAGCCAAGAGGGTCCAGGGCACCACACCCTGGCCCAGGAGCCTTCAGGACACAAGGATGTCTCTTAGGGGAGCACCCACCCACCCACCCAGGGAGGCACACTTGGGGCAGTCCCACCAAGGGGGAGACCCAGCTGGCAGAGGGACTGGGTCAGCTCAGGTCACGAAGCCCAGTTGGATGGACGAGAAGTTAACCAAGAGGCAAGGCCCAGCCACCTACAGAACCAGGGGCATTGGAGGTGGCCAGGCACCCACTAGATCTATGGGACCCTGAGCCATCCTCTGCGGTGCTCCAAGGCCTAACAGGCAGTGGGGAGGCAGGAGGGAGGCAGGAGAGGCCCAGGACAGGGAGGGAGGTAGCTCACTACCGTCCAGCAGCCATGTCACATGAGGGCGCGGAGGCCCAGGTGGGGAGCAGTGTGGACAGACGCTGGGAAGAGGCACCTCCTAGAGCTCTGGATGCTGGGGGGCAGAGACCCCAAGATGACCCTGAGAGACTGGCAGGTTGTGGCAGGGGCTGTACCCTGGGACTAGGCGACTGCGATGACTCAGCACGCAGACGGAGCCTTCTGGAAGGCTGTCCTGCCAGGACCCTCAGTGTCCCTGAGCCCACACAGGAAGAAACACCAAACACCGGCAAGGTGGCCAGCACCAGGGGCAGCTGGTCGTGAAAAGGGCGGCAGGCAGGGGCAACGGGGCGGGAGTTTGGCTCTAAACTTCCTGGCAGCCAAAGGGCAAAGGGAAAAGGGGAGAAACCTAGCAGCTCCTCAGGTGGGAGCCTTTCCTGTCTCGGTGGGTCCTAGAGCCCATCCCAGAGGTGGAACACTCACACGAGCCCTTAGCACCTCTCCCCGGACCCCTCCTCTCCCAGGAATCCCCCCTCCCCAACCCCCCCCCATCCCGGGACCCCTCCTCTCCCAGGGACCTCCTCTCCCCGACCCCTCCTCTCTCAGCTTCCCTCCTGGCTGATCGCTCACCTCCTTGCCCACTAGACCCCACAGGGCCCCCGGGCTCCGTCCCACATATCTTGGCATCTCAAACTCAGCTCCTCCAAAACTAGAGGCCCATCTTCCCTAACCGGCCCCTCCACCTCCACAGCTGGGCAAAGTCCACCTGCCAGCCTTCCAGGCCAAAAGACCTGGGTGCTGTCCTCTTGGCTGCTGTCTCACACCCACAGCCTGTCACCGGGAAACGCTGCCAGCACCCCCTTTATGGTAAATATGCCCAAACCTGGTGTCCCTGAGGGCCCACGGCCACCCTCCTCTCCTACCTGGACTGCCTCAGTTGCCTCTCACTGCCCCTAATCCCTCAGTCCACTGGCCCCACAGCAGCCACCTGAGCCCCCTGCTCTGGTGTACCCACACCTGGGAAGACCACCTCACCCACAGGCCTCCCTTCTCCAGCCCTGGACACACTGGCCTCCTCGCCATGCGGGAGCCCCACCCTTCAGTCTCCTCCTCATCTGCAGCATAGGGGCCCCTCCCCCGCCAGCTTGCCACTCAGACCTCAGGGCCAAGTATCCACCCCCACCTCACAGTAAGGGGACCCCACACTCGGTGTGACCTGGGGAGGTGATCCCCAGGCCTCAGTCTCTCACCTGCCCTATGAGCAGGTAGAAGGCCCCATACCTGGGGAGGGTGGGGCTTGGTGCAAAGGTAGGAAGCAGAGCAGGCCCATTGGCTGGGAAGACAGGTCCCAACCCCAGCCAGCCCTGTGTGCCTAGAACCCGATCTCACCTGTGTCTTCAGCCTCGTCCTCTCCATCTTCGTCATCTCCCGAGGATGGAGCATCTGCAGTGCAGGCAAGAGGGAGTGTGTAGGAGTTGGCCCCGTGACAGGCAGAGCTCATGCCCACTTCCAGGTGCCTGCACTTCTCAACTGCAAGGCAGCGTCCTTTCCTCCTGGGTCTGTCTCAAGCCTGCCCAGAGGGTCCCACGTGCCCCTCATAGGTGGGGCTGGAGCCCCCTCACTCAGCGAGTGCCTCCGGGGGAGTGCCCTCCTCTCAACCAATGACCACCAAGACCCTCGGGGCCATGTGCTGCAGCCTTACTGCCCCAAGACCCCGTCGGCCACTTGGGGAGCTTCGTGGGCCCCGGCAGGCACTCACCTGTCACACGCACGCTGAAGTGGCACAGGACACGCTGGGTGAGGCGCTGCTGGCAGCTGTAGGCCCCAGCGTCCTCGTGGGAGGCATTCAGCACCTGCAGCCGCTGAGGCCCCACCAGGATGCGGTCTGAGGGCACCAGCCCTGCACCGTCCTTGACCCAGACAGTGGGTCCCGTGGGACCACCCGCAGGCAAGTGGCAGCTCAGCTCCACAGTGTCCCCACTGCCAAAGACCAGCTGCTTCTGCTGGCCAGATTCAGGTCCTGAGACCTCTGTGGGCAAGATGAGTGACCGTGAGGCAACTACCCCCAAACCAAGAATACCGGGCACTTAAGACCCCCCGGGAGGCACCACGGCACCCCTACTCTACAGACACGCCAGCAGAGGCTGCAGCAGGGGGCATCGGGGGCCCAGAGGGCTGGGCAGAGGCCGAGGTGGCCCTGAGCAAGGGAAAGAGCTGCCTGCAGAGCCTGCGGACCTGCAAACTGTCCCGCAGTCTTGCCAACCGGTCTCTGTCCCCAGAACAGCTCTGCCGCTGTGGCGCCTCCATAGATAAGATGGAAATAAAGGGGTGTGGGTGCACTCCAACAAAACTTTATTTACAGACACTGAAAATTCAAATTTCAGAGTGTCAAAGTATTATTCTTCCTCTGATTTTTTTCCCACCATTTAGAAATGCAAAATCCACTCTGAGCTCATGGGGGGGGGGGCAGTATTCTGCACGCCTCCTGCCACAGCAGACCCTCAGCAGCGGGCTGATTTCCCCCAGGAGGGGGTCCCACTTGGCGCACCCTTCATCCCTCATCTTGGCTTCAAAAGCAGTTCAGGAGCAGAGAACACACATTCTCCAGCACAAGAAGGAAGCTGCCGTGGTCAGGCAGCACTGGCCGAAGCTCCCAGAATAGCACTCGCTGCAGGCTGATTCCCCAAAGCCGACGCAGGCCAGGCCAGCCCGAGGTGAGGGCTCTTGGGGGCATGGAACACCCTGTTTCTTGACTCAGAAGAGAGCATCCTGTATGTGAACTACATCTCAGCAGTAAATTAGAGAAAACACACACTAAGAACAAGATCAGAAATACAAATAGAATACCAAGTCTAGCCAGTGGGGTCTCACAGGCCTGTGGGGTAAGGGGGCCTGGGACCCCCATTTTACAGATGAGGACACAGGCTGGGGGAGGAAGACGTCCAGACTCGGCCGGTGAGCGGGCCAAAGTGGGAGCCCTTAGAGCCAGGCTGAGGAGCCCCAAGCCACCCTCCCCTGCAGGTGCTGAGGGGCTGAGGTGGAGGGTGCTTGCCAAGGGTGATGTCCACCAGTGGCCCCCCAGGGCCCTCCCCCTGCCCAGTGGCTGCCCAGATCCCAAGGGGCCAACATGGCCTGAGACCCAAGGACACACCACTGGCGGGGCTGACCACCACCCCCAGGCCTTCCTGCCAGGGTCAGACAATGCCTGGAGCAGGCGGGCAGCCTGGGCCTGGGGCCCGAGACAGGGCTGGGCGGTCCTGCAGCGCATGCTGCCTTCCCTAGACCCAGCTGGGTCGGTGGCACCATTACTTGTCATTCTGCCGATGCACGGCCTAGATTCGAGGGCCCAGCTGCCCACTCTGGCACACCAGCCCCTGGCCCCCTGGACAGGCCTAATTCTGCCCACCTACCTCAGGTGGCCCCACAAGCCCCATGCCCACTAGAAGGGTCCCCAAAGTGTCCATGGAGCCTGCGTCCCCACGGGCTCCTAGCCTGACCTCCAACCCACCAGTTTTGGCCACTGTGTCCTGTGGGGACCACCCACTGCTGCAAGCCGACTGAGGCCCCCCAGAAGGCCAAGAACAGGCTGTTCGTGGCAGCCTCAGCCCCAGGCCCCAGCCCAAGGGCAACAGTGGTTGGCTCCGGTTTGGTCTGGGCAGTGGCGGCAGGTCAAGCCATCCGCACAAGTGTTCACTTCAACCTAGGCTAGCAAGGGACCGGCGGACACAGAGTGGCCTCCAGGCCAGCCCTCTACCAGGGGTGGTTGAGGGTAGGGCCCGATCCCTGACCTGCCCACCACCCTCCCCACTAGCTGCCCACGAAGGCCAGGGACCCCCACACCAGGGAAGAGATCAGCAGCAGAGTCTCCTACAGATCCGATCCACCAGGCCCACCCTGAGCTAGGGGGGACGTGGGGGAACACAGCAGTGGCTGAGTGGGTGGTGTCAGGCAAGGGCACGTCCCACGATGGTCAGGGCCCACGGTGACAGGCGCAGGGGGCACTAAGAGGCCAGGGTCTGGCTCTACCTGGGAAGCAGCGGGGGCATATGCTGTGGGCCCTTTGGCCCCTGCCCCCAAAGTGGCCCCGGAAGGGGTCTTTCTTGATCAACAAAAGGGAGGCGCACCCACACAGGCACGGGGCCCACACACATCGAGTGTGCCATGGTGTGTGCCCACGTGCATGGGGGGTGGGCACACGCAGAATGCCTGCCTCTGCCTGTGCCCCCACCCCACAGGGAGCTGAGTTCGACCAGGGGGCCACATGCCAAGAGCAGCCAGTTGGCAAAGCCCAAAGGGTGCTACGTCCTGGAGGAGCAGAGCTGGGCCTGTGGGCATGTCTCCCAGTCACAGAATCCTCCCGACCCTCCACCCACTGGCCTGTGCCCCAGTTCCCTCCACTGTGGCACATGGTAAAAATCCCACCAGGCAGGCCAGGGAGACCACAAGCGGTTAAAGTACTGGAGTGTGTTGGGCCGGCCCCGAGGCTTAGCAGTTAAGTGCGCACACTCCGCTACTGGCGGCCCGGGTTCGGATCCCGGGCGTGCACCGACGCACTGCTTCTCCGGCCATGCTGAGGCAGCATCCCACATACAGTAACTAGAAGGATGTGCAACTATGACATACAACTATCTACTGGGGCTTTGGGGAGAAAAGGGGAAAAAAAGGAGGAGGATTGGCAACAGATGTTAGCTCAGGGCCGGTCTTCCTCAGCAAAAAGAGGAGGATTAGCACGGATGTTAGCTCAGGGCTGATCTTCCTCACAAAAAAAAAAAAAAAAACACTAGAAGTAGGGGGTGCAAGACACTCCTTGCCCTAGGTCTACTGCCCCGGGGCCTAATGTCCATCAGGCCACAGGCAGGGCCAGCCTGCTCAGGAGGGCTGCGTCCCCACTAGGGGAAACGTGCTCCCTGTTTGAGGTCCCTATAGTTAAGGCTCCCCCAGCACAAGGGGAGTGCACAGGGGTCGGGCAATACTCCACCAGAAGGGCCTTGGGGGCGACCCCAGAGAACAAGCATCAGTTCAGACCTGGCTCAAAGGAACCCACTGGAGCTAGCCACCCTGAGGGATCCAGGTGTTCATGTGGCACGAGGAACAAAGCCCCTGGTTCTCCGCTACTCTCCCGACCAGGGGCCCTGCCGCCAGGTCCATGTTCTAAAAATAGTCCTAGACAGGAGGGTCACCCCAAAGTCATGGGATGAAGGTCGGGCCTACTCGCCCCCCTACCTGGAAACATTCTGTAAAGTTTCATAACAAAGTTAGATAAAAAAGGGGGATCTGGAGGCTGGGCCGGCTAAGGAGGGCTTCCAGGATTACCCAGCCTAATCCACCCAACAACCGGTCCATTATCCGTCCTCTCAGACAGGTGAGGAAACTGAGGCTTGAGGAGGGCACCCAGGGCCCTTCCCCTCCACTCACAGCTCATTCACCTGTAAATCACTCAGGCTTGCCTGGCTGACCCCACAAACCCGTGCCTGGGCCGACTCTGGTCCCACCTCCTCAAGGAGACTCTTGTTTCTCTCTATGTTCAACTGTAAAGTAGGGTGCACCAGGCCCAGACTGGGCCCCAAGTGGGACCTGAGGTCCTGAGGGTGGGGGCACGGGCTGGCTCAGTGCAGGGGCTCAGAGGCCAGAAGTCCAGCCTCGGGCTCAGCCCAGGTTAATGAACCACCCAGAGGCCCGTCGGGCTCAAAGTCCAGCCCAGATGAGGAGGGGGTGGGGGAGGTTGCAGCCAGCGCCTTCCCAGGAAATGCCCTGCACCCCCCAGAGACCCCTCCTGGCTGGGTGGGGTCAGACCACAGAGGGAGCCGCCGCTCATCAACCTTCCTGGTGGTGGGGGCCCCTGCCCAAGAACATGGCCCCCTGTGGAGATGGAGGCTGCCCTGGTAGGGCCTGGGATGGCCAACGCAGTGCAGTGGCGGACACCTTCCCTGTGGTCCTTGACCCCAGCCAGCTCCAGCTCCATAATTTATGTTTCCCGGGAAAGTGCCAGCCGAGACCTCTGTAAGTTTCATGACGTCTTTGTATTTTTACTGCCTGGCCTGTCTCCTTAAGGAACCGGATTAAGTTTATTGACCTATCAACTCACTACCTGTTTTGCCAGCTCTACTGCAAAGGCGGCTGGGGGGGCGAGTTCTGGCGGAGGGAGAAGGCCCTGTGCCCCCTACCTGCGCCCCTGGGGGGTCCTCTAGCGGCTCTGCCCCAGGCCCGCATCTGGTGGGGCACCACAGGCTTTGCGCCCCAGGACCCGGATTCGCAGGCTCTGTCAGTGCCCAGAGGGGGGATGGTGGGGACCACTGCCCCCTCCGTGAGCCACAGGGGGTCCAGGAGAGGGTCTGGAGCCCCGCCCACTGCCCCCTCCCCCGGGGCTAGTTGACATTCCTGGACGGTAGGGAGTAATATCTTCATCTGAATGCGAATGCTAATGCGGGGCTCCCCCCGCGGCAGCCTATTCTGCGCCCCTGGAAGCGGGGGCCGCCCGAGCAGGCGGTAAAAGCGCGCGCTGACCTCCCGACGGCCCCTGTCACGCCGCTGAATGACACGCACATTCAAGCGCCGGGCCCACGTTCATTCATAAAAAAATGACATTGTTTCGGAGGCTGCAGCCGCCGCCGGAGAAAGGGGCGCGGGGGCGCGGGGAGGGGCGGGCCGCCATCTGCCTGCGTCCTGCCCCAGGCCACCGCCTCCCTGGCACTGCGCGCCCACAGCCTCTCCACTCACACCTCCCCGTGAGGCTGCCGCGGCGGCCGCCATCAATGCTCGGTCTGTGGCCGCGCCGAGGTACAAAGGAGCGGCTGTTCGGGTCTCGCCGGGGTGGGGCGTGCGCTCACCAGGCGAAGGCCTCCCTCCACGCGGCCGCCGGCCCGGCAAAGGGGTGCGCGCAGCACCCTCGCCAGCGCCGGTCCTCCCAGCGCCCCGCGGCTGGCTGTGCCCAGGGGCCAGGACGCCCCTCTGCCCGGCCGCCGGGAGCCTAGCCGCGCGTGTGAGAGGAGGCACCGGAGCGCTCGGCCGGGCCGGCGGGGGGCCGCGTGCGGCCGCACCTCGAGGACCGCGGCGCGTGTGCGGGGCGGGGCCCGGAGCAAAGACACGCTCCCGCCCCTCCCCTGCCCTCGCCCCGCCGGCCCTCCTCACAGACCCTCAACGTCCCGCCGGACCTTGACCGCGAGCTGGGGTCTGCGGCTCCACGTCTCTCGGACATCCGCCCTCTCACCTCCGGGCGCCCCGCCTGGCGTTCGATGCGCACCCCCAGGCAGCAGACACCTTCATCCACAGGGCAGGAGAGCAAGGTGGGGAAACGGAGGCACTGGAAGGTGTCACCTCGTCATGCAGGCCACTGGGGGCAGGGACCAGGCCGTGCGCTGACGCCCTCTCATACCCTCCCTCCAAAGTCCGGCCTCAGGCTTTGGCCGAAGCTGGCCATGAACTGGGGCTCGAAAGGGGTTCGAGGGAAAGGCACCAACAATAGGAACTTTCCGTCAGTGCAGAACCCGCCGAGCAACAATGGGAATCGTGGAGACGCAGCCCCGCGCCCTCCCGACGGCGCCTAGGGACATGCTGCGCCCCACTGGGGAACCGCGGGGGCGGGGGCTGCAGACGCCACCGCGGTGCCCAGCTCCCCGCCGCAGCCTCGAACTTGGGTGGTAGCCCTGCGGCTCCAGGCGCCCCACAAACTGCCGCGCCAGCTCTGGCCGCGATCCCCGGGGAGGGAGGGTGGTAGAAACCCAGACACTGGTCCCGTGGTGCCAGCCCAGGGCGTGCCCTCGGGCCCACTCAGATCCGGCGCCCCCCACCCACCCAGGCGCCCGTTCTCGGGCCCAGACGCCTCTGCCTGTGGGGCCCCAGGCCCCTCCCTGCACCCGTCGAGTCCTTCCTTACCTGCCGCTCTCCGCACGACGCGCTGCTCCGTGCCCGGGGGTCCCGAAGTGGCGCCGGTCACGACCGCCACAGCCACGCAGAGCGCGAGGGCGCAAGCAGGGGCGCCCATCGCGGGGGCGGGAGTTACGGCGTCTTCAGGCGGCGCGCGCGGGCATGCTGCCCCCCATGGCCCGGCTCTGGCACCGGCGGGAGGAGGGCGCCGCTCGGGAGTCTGCGGGAGGAGGCGGGCAGCTCGTTATCCAGGCGGGCCGGAGCGCTCAGGGGCGGAAGCGGCAGTGGCCCGGCTCCGGAGCTCCGGCCCCTCCGACCCCCGGCCGCCCCGCCCGCCGCCGCCGCCCAGGGCTCCCGGGCCGCCTGGCGCCGGCCGCCTCCTCCCCGCCGCGGTCCCTCCCTCCCTCCCCCTTCCCTCCCTGGCTGCTGCAGAGCCCTCCCAGGGCGGCGGCGGCGGCGGCAAACTTTCCAGAGCGGGAAGCCCGCGCCCCGGCCGGGCCCCGCCGCAGAGACCGCTCGGGATCCGAGTCCGCCGCGCGCTCTGGCCCCGCCGCGCGCCCGCCGGACCTCTCCGCGCTCGCCCGGCCCCCGCGCACCAACCTGGCGGCGGCCGGCGCCCGACTCGCTGAGCGCGGCTCTTGCTCAGGCTCGCTGCCTGCCGGCCCAGCGCCTGCTCCCCGTCCCCCGGCCGTCGGCTCGCCGGTGTGTCCGTGCGCCCGGCTCAGCAGGACCGCGCGGCGCCAGCTGCCCGCGCCGCCGCCGCCTCCGCCGCCGCGCACTGAGCCCCGGCGGCCCGGCGCGCAGCAGCCAGTGGGGGCCGGCCCGCGCCCGACCCGCCCCGGCCACGCCCCTCCCCGGCCACGCCCGCCCCGACTCGCTGGGGCACGGGGACATGCCCCTCCCCTGGGGCGGTCTGGAGGCGGGGCCGCGACTCTCCTTGCCCCCGCCCGCGGAGGGGATTAGAGGGGGCGGGGCCGGGCGGGGGCGCCGGGCGGTCTCGGAGGGCGTGGGAGCCCGAGCTGGGCGGACGAGGGCCCCTGTCGCACCGCTGGGCCGCGCGCAGAGGGCGGCCCCGCGCTGGGCAGGCGCACAGAGAGGCCGAAAGCAGGCCTCTATTTGCACAGCGCGCAGTCCAGGTTACCACCCGCCGTGGGTCAGGGGCTCAGGCTGGGGAACCCCGGGGCATAGAGAGGGGTGGTCTTGGTGAGAGAAGCATGTCAGAGAGGCTTCACGGAGAAGTACCTGCTCCAGCTGAACCCTGAGGTGTGGGCAGCCCATCTCAGGTGGAAGAGCGCAGGACGGCACCCGGGTCGGGTCGGGGGAACTGTATATGCAAAGGCCTGGGGGTGAAGGACAGGTCGGCCTGTTTGCCTGGGGCTGGAATGCAAGGGGACTGCACCCCAGAAGCTGTGGGCTCACTGCTGCATTTATTAAGCACCTGTGGCACACATGTAGCTAAGCTGCTTGAGTTCTCTGCCAGGGGGGTTATTACTCCTGCTCCCGTAAGAGGAAATAAGTTTGGGGATTGGGTGCTTGCCACGCATCAGAATGGAGAGCAGGGGCTGGGGCCCCAGCTAGGGGAGGCCAACCTTAGGGCTCTGAGGAAGGACAAGGTGGGAGCCTGAGCTGGCCGGAGGTGTGCCAGGTCCTGGTGCACTGCAGCGTGGGACAGATTCAAGCTAGGGAGGACTCAGTGTGACTGGCCTCTGTGCACACCTTCACAAGGAAGAGGGCTCTTCTCCCACTTCCACACAAGCCCAGGGGGGCTGGGAGCCCACAGGAGCCAGAGACGGGAGAGAGTGACACCTGGGCAAGGCTCGGGGCTGCCCCAGCCGAGGGCCTCTGGCCCACCTGGCTTGTGGCTTTTGGGACTTGGTTTGCTCCTCAGGAAATGGGCAATGAAAGCCTCTCTGTGACTGGCTGCTCAAGCCACCCCGCAGCTCCAGGCGCAGCAGCCGTGCGAGAGGCCAGCCTGGAGACACTCCAGCCTCTGAGGCCAGACTGGAGGGCCCTAGAAGGACCCCACCCCCAGGTAGCCCTCACTCCTAGCCTCTGTGCCCACCTGGCAGATCAGCACCTCTGCCATATGCTGCCCTTGGTGCCTGCTCTGGTCAAGCCTGTGTCCCCCAGACTGGCCAGGGGCCTGCTGAACCCCAGTGGGCTGTCCAGACCCCTCCAAGGCCACCCCCACCTAGGTCCTCTCCTGGGGTATCATCCCAGGGGCCACAGTGGCACATTCTGCTCTAATCTATTAACCAGTCACTTAACTAATCAGTTACTTAATATGCCGATGGGTGTGGACTGCTGTCCCTCTTGGCCCCCTTCCTCTGGGGGCCTGGGTCGGGTTTGCCCTCCAGATTCCTTTGTGGCAAGATATAGCCTGTGGTGGGGCAGGGAGGAGGGGCCACCTGAGGGATGGTCTCCCATGGGACCCTTCTGAGGCCCAAGAAGGGCTCTGCATCGTCTGCTGTGGGTCCTCTCCCAGGACGGTGCCCACAGCCCCTGCCTGGACCCCCTAAGAAGGGTGTCCTGCGTGTGCTGGTCTCTCAGAGATGAGCGTCCATCCATCTTTGTGCAAGCAGCTTTCTGCTTCATGGCCCTCAGGTCTGCCTCCTTGGCAGAAGTGCCCATGGGGGATCGTGGGCCTGTTCTAGCTGTTCCTTACGTGCCCCCCACTCCTTCTCCCCTCCATCCCCACAAGCCTGACCCCACACACGACATCGCAGGCTCCCTTGCTTTCCAGCTTCTGTGTGGGTTTGTCCACTTGTGTCCTGTTCCCTCTCAGGCCTGCAGGGCAGGGGATAAGCCTCTCTCTTCCTCCAGTAACAGGCCTGGGGTGACCCCCGGGGTACTTCACACCCTGTATTCTTTTCCTAGGGCTGCTATAACGATTACCACAAACTCGCTCACAGTCTGGAGGCCAGAATTCTGAGATCAAGGTGTCAGCAGGGCCGTGCTCCCTCTGGAGGCTCTAGGGGAAAGTTCTTCCTGCCTCTTCCTGCCTCTGGTGGCTCCAGGGGTTCCTTGGCTTGTGGCCACATCTCTCCAATCTCTGCCTCCATAGTCACTCAGCCATCTCCACTTCCTGTCTCTTATAAAGACACTTGTCATTGGATGTCAGGCCAACCCTGATAATGCCAGATGATCTCCTGTCTCAGGAGCTTAACTTAATGATAGCCACAAAAACCCTTTTTCCAAATAAGTTCACTTTCCCAGGTTCTGAGGGTCAGGATGTGGACCTGTCTTTTGGGGACCCCCACTCTGTCCTCCATATACCCCATGGTGGCTGGTTCCTTTGGTGCCGCCCACAGTCTGAAGTGGTCCAGGGGCACTGTCTGGTGGCATTTAGGTCAAAGGTCAGGAGCATTTTCATGGCTCTTGGCTGATTCTGCCAAATTCCTTCCAAAGGGTCCGAGCACTGCCCGTTACTAACACCCAAGGAGTTGTTGCCCACTTTGCCCACCCCCACCACCAGGGGAGGGCATTGCTTGAAGGCATTGTTATTGTTATTGACAAATGATTTTATTGTTCACAATTATTGTTTCCAAGGCAACATGGTCAACTGGAATGGAGCATGGTGTTGTTTCACAGGCCTTCCCTTGACATCGGGGCGAGGCCTGTTGTTCATGATACCTTCTGCACTGTTTCCAATTTTGGCAACGCTTTCTATCAATTAGCCATTAGTAGCCACTATTTGCTCAGAGCCCCCTTGATGGAGCATCTCCCCCAAGACCCTTTGCAGTGTTACCTGGCTCTGTCTTCCTGGCGCTCTGCTGAGATGGGACCTCCTTGGGCCCCCTGGACAGGTGAGCAAGGTGTAAAGGGGGTGGAGAGCCTGCTGAGGGCCAGTGGTGGTGGAGGGGTCCCTGGGTTGGCCAGCCCTGCCTGCAAGGGACTTCCACACTGCCTGATGCCCCTTCAGTGTTCACGTCTCCCTGTCCACTCCCCCCACACCCACCCCGTCTCCCAAGGCCCACACCCCCCGGGTCCTGAGTGAAGGTGAGTGTGGGAGGCTGAGGGCGAGGCAAGAGTCGGGGGGCTGACCGGCCCAGCCCGTTGGTGACTCAGAGCTGGGCGGCCCAGCTTGCTGGGGCCTGTGCGGTGAGCGAGAAGGGGATGCCGTGGGAGGGGAGCGGCTGCAGTGTGCCCGAGCACAGGGATCGTGGCAGGCTGTCAGCAGCCGGCCGGCATCCACACCTCCTCACCTCCTGCTGCTGGGCCTGGGCTGATGCTGAGGACGTGGCAGTGAGGTGTGCAGTGGGGACGTTCCTGTGTGGATGTGAATCCACATCCCACCTGCTATCCACAGCACTCCTGGTAGGCAGCGGATGTCTTGGTACCCGATGGGTGCCCATCAAGGCCAGCACTGGGCCTGGCACGCAGGGCAGGGGGAGCCCCCAAACAAAGCCTCCAACTCAGCGCCCCATCCGGGATGGAGTGCCTGGCCCAGAGGTGGGGCTGCTGTGGGGAGCTTCCCTCTGCCCTGTCACAGGCTGAGTGCAGAGATGCGGGAAACTGAGGCCCCAAGAGAGCTTCAAGTCTCCTCAGCCCAGTCCACCCTTCCAGGAGGCTCTTGGGACCCCCCAGGAGGGCTGCTCGATCTCCTTCTGGGAGCTCCCCATCTCTCAACATGCATCCCCGCCTTCTCTGGAAACCACTGCTACCCCTCCCGCTGGAAGGGCACAGGGCTGGGCCTCAGGGAGGGCAGGCTACCACGGGATGGAGGGGGGGTGGCCCTCAACACCCCCACTGAGCTGGGCTGGCTGATCCCCTCCCGCCAAAGAAGAAAGAGCAGATTGGAGAAAGGCTGTGGCTGTTGTAACTCGTGCCTTTTTAATTTATTCTCAGAAAATTTGAGGAGGATTAAAATAAAAAGCACAATTGATTTGCTCATTATAACAGAAATGAAATTTTAAAGAACATGAAGAAGAGAAAATATTCCAAAATCTGTTGGCCAACACTAGCTACTGTACAAGATCCTTAATTTTAGCTCTGAGCTTCCTGGCAGGCTGAGCAAAAAGGGCAACACCATGAATCATGTGCTGTTGGGATGCTGTCTTCTTGGATGTGTTGTGACAGCCTCAGTCCAAACATTCTCGCCTTTTTGCGCCTTGGTTCACTCAGACTGCGAGACCTCAGATCCTGCCTTTAGGTTTGGAAAATGTGGTTGCTCCCAGATGAGCAAAAAAATGGAGACCAGGGCTGTCTATAGATGCAGGAGGGTGGTGTCGGGGGGAAGATGGTAGGGGAAGATGGAAGCTCAGGCTTTCCCTGGGCTCCAACCCAGGCAGGGGTGAGGGGCCCCCCGTGCCCCGCCCAGAGCCTGGCACGGAGGGCTGCTCTGCAGTGCAGAGGGGCAGGAGGTAGCTGGCCGGGCGGGGGCGGGGGTTCTGGCTGCAGAGGGCCGGCCAGGGTGTGGGGAAGGCCCTCAAGGGGGCGGGCCCGGGAATGAGGACAGTTGAAAGGTGGCCACAGCCGGCCAGAGAGGGGTTAAGGCCTCCACAGCTCCCGGGGCTGGCGGGGGCCAGGCCAGTAGCCGCTGAGCCGCTCAGAAATCTATTTTCCTAAGCACTTGGCATTTGCCTAAAACCTCAAGTGTATTTTCCCTAAGTTTTATTTTTTCTTTGACCCCAAACTCTGGTAAATTTAAGGGAAATTTAATTATGGTGTTTTGGGTCCATTTACACTTAAACCTTCTCAGCATTTTTTCCAAGACCCAAAAGGAGTTCAGCACGTCTTGGGAGCCTTCTAAATGAGCGTTTTTATTATTATTATTTTTTGAAAAGACTTCACCGCCCCCCCCACCCCCCGGCACCAGCCTTCCTGCCAAGAATAAACAAGCCCCGACTCCGGCTCCCCAGGCTCTGGCTGAATTAGGAATCCAGGCCTCGGGCCGCCCAGCCAACCCCACGTCACACCCTCTGCCCTCCAGCCCAGCAGCCTCCACCCTCCTTGGAATGCCCCTTCCTCTCAGTCCTGCTGGCCCTTCCGGGCCGGTGTCACCTGCTCCAAGAAGCCCCTGCAAGCTCTGCCCTGAGCCTCAGGCAGAGTGGCTTCTCGGGGCCTCGATCCCCAGCCCTTTGCCCTTGCTGGTCCCCGCACAGGTCACCCATAGACAAACCTCAGCCATGCTTCCAGTCAGATCCCGCGAGTTCAGCATGGCCAGCTGGGTCCAGTGGGCAGTGGGGGCCTCAGCCTCTGCCGCTGGAGGCTGTAGACACTGTCCAGCCCAGGCCGGGGCTAGGGGATCCCCCCCAAGACTCAGGTTGGGGAGATCCACGTCCTGTGGGACTTGGAATGGAGGGCTGAAGTTGGTGGTGATGGCGGCTCCTGACAAAGACCCCCCCGGGGGCCAGATCCTCACACCAGCCCCATCATCAGCCCTGTTTGACAGGTGGGGAAACTGAGGCATGGAGCCTCAGGTGGCATGGCCTGCCTGGGTACACAGTGACCAGGTGCGGCTGCCCTGCCCCGGGGAGGTTTCTGCTGAGATTGGGAAGTATTCTTGGGAAGTGGAGTATTCTCTGCAGGATTTAGGGAGCCCAGAGAGCAGGCCAGACCCCCAGCCTCAGGCCGGCGCCCAGTAGCTGGAGGGAGGGCCAGCCCTCGCCCCCGCCCTGGGCCCAGCCAGCGGATGCTGGCGCGCAAGCCTGCACGGAGCTCATTGGAGGAGACAGCTGTTGGCAGAGTGAACTTGCCGAGGCTGGGCAGAGGCCACCGCCTCACCCGGCAGCCGCCGTCACGAGCCATATTCTCTGGGTGCACCCCCAGCCAGGCCTATCATGAGCCACGATCCCCCCACCCACTGGCGGGGCCCTCTGCCGGAGAGAATGCAGCATGGGGGCCACAGCCTCCAGTCTAGCCTGCCCTGACAGCCAGCTCAGTCCCAGTGCGCTGGCTGATGCCCATGACGTTGTGGGAAGTATGGCTGGAGGCTGCCCCAGCACTTGGCCTGCAAGTGGGCTGGGGGTGAAAGGTCAAAGCCTGGTGTTCCGAGGCAGAGTCCTGGATGGGGCCCAGCACCACTGCGGCCCAGTTCTGTGGTTTTGGGCAAGTGGCAGCTTGCCCCGGGCCTCGGTCTCCCGTCTCTAGGGGCTCTAACAGCACCTGCTCAGAGGGTGGTTAGGAGGAACGAGGCAGCCTGGGAAAGGGCTCAGGGAGGGCATGGGGAGAAGGTGGGCCTGTGGGGGTCCTGGGCTTCCCAGGGAAGGGGGCCTGGCTCTGGGGATTCCGGGAGAGAAGGCCTTAGCTGGGCTCTGCTAACCCAGGACCCCCAAGGCACCCCACCCCCCACCCCTCTCCAGCCCCAGGAAGAAGAGATGGGGAGTGGCTGGCCCACAGGAGACCTCTCCCCAAGCCTAGCTGTTGGGCCTTTAAGGAGGGGGGCTGTAGTTCATGTGGGGTCTTGCCAGCTCCTGACTCGGGTGGGGCAGTCAGGGTGATGGCTGAAGCCAGCACTCTTGCAGGAATTCAGCTCTGGTCCCATCCTCCAGAAGACTAGCACTTCTGTGGGTCCCCCCAGGCCCTGAGCGTCCCAAAACCCTGACCTGTGGAAGATGAGGGGCAGGGCTGTGCGCGCAGTCCTGCAGCCCCAGCTCAGTCTGGGCACACGATGGGCACCGAGGGAGGTACATCTATTTCAGCCGAAGAGCTGCCCAATGCAGTCAGCATTGCACCACTTTACAGATGGGGAAACTGAGGCACAGCATCACGAAGCACCTCACGGGGGTCTACCCCACCAACTGTTTGCTGAGGGTCCGCCTGGGAACTGGGGCAGAGTTGTCCCTGGGGCATTCCCACTCAGAGGGAGACGTGGAGTGTGGGTGCCTCAGGAGGTCTTTCAGGGCAGGAGATGCTGGGGCCTCCACACCTAGTCACCACGCAGCTCCCAGCCTCAGTTTGCCCCTCTGCCTAATGGGCCTGCCCTCCCGTGGGCCAAGTCCAGGGGCCGACGGAGGGCCCTGATGGACAGTGAGCCCCCTGCCCCAAGCCTGATGGTCACCTCTGCCCATCTGGCCCTCTCCTCTCAGCGCTCAGAGGCCCGGGGGCTGGGCAGGGTCTGTGGCCCCCTAATAGAGATGTCTTTGCGGGACTTCCCAAGCCTCCCTCCCCCGCCACGCCTGCCTGCCTTCCCATGGCCACTGGCAGCTTTATTGTCCAGCTGGCTTGCCCTGCAGGGACTGAAGGCGTGGTAGGGATAGCCCCCCGGGGCGCGGGGGGCACCGATCACCACCCAGGCAGAGGGTAGCTGTCATGGAAGGGTGCCCAGGCAGTATGTACCCACCCTACACAGAGCGATGTCCACACCTGTGCCCACTCTGGTCTATAACCCAGGACAGGCAGGGCCGCCCGACAGGCCACAGCCAGGGAGCTGCCTCACAGGGGCCCCCAGGCAAAGGGTGAAAGCGCGTGGGAGCCAGGCAGGGAAGCAGGAGGAGGTGTCCACTCCCAGGCCAGCAGCGCCAGAGAGGGCTGCAAACAGTGAGACCGGGGTTGAGGGCGGCTGTGTGGACCAAGGTGAGGACCAGGCAGTTCCCCTGGAAATGGGTTCCTAGGGTACCGGGGCCCCCTCCCTGTTGCCAGGCCCTCTCTGTGGGGTCCCCACGGGGTCTTGGCTCAGCCACTCCTGCTCTAGCTTCCAGCCAAGCCTGCCCTAAGGACCAGTCACCTTCCACACCAGGTCTGCCCAGGGCTAGGGGGTGGGGTGCCCTTGGGGAGGGCAGCTTGGGCTGGAGCCGAGGTTCCCAGGCCAGGTTATCTCAGGATGGGGGTCTGTGTTGCCTCAGTGCAGATCAAAGGGGCTTATCGGGCCAGGGCTCCCTCCCCACAGCCACCCGTCTGCCCTCCCCCACCCCTCCTCCTCTTGCAGTGCTCCTGCAGCCTCCTGCCCACCCGCACCCTCCCTCCTGCCCCTCCTCTGAGATATCTTCCGAGGCCTTCCCAGCCCCTGTGGCTCCATGGCTTAGCCCCAAATCCATCCTGGTCTCCAGCTGGGCCATGACTGGCCTCCAGGAAGGGTGACAAGGAAGCACCCTGCCTGGTGGGTAGTGGAGGGCCACAGGGCTTGGTCTTTAGAAGATGTGTTGGTTCACCTCAGGTAGAAGGCGGGCTGGGCGGCAGGGGCGACAGGACAGCCGGGCACCCACGGCGAAAGGTGGACACAGGTGGGCCAAGCAGCAGCCTGAGTCCTCGGAGGGGCACCCGCCCCCAGCAGGTACTCCGTGAGGGCCTGGAGCCCTCAGAGGGGGCCTGCAGTACACCCCTTTGAACCCATGCACGTGGATGCTAACACACGCCCGTCTGCACACATGTGTGTGTGCTGGCCTCAGGTGTCCCCAGGGAGCAGGCTGTGCCCAAGCCCTCAGCACATCGAGCCAGCAGGCTGCTCCCAACAAGCTGTCGTGGGCCCACAGTGCCCAAGTTGCCGGTGAGACGCTCTGCAAGCTTCCCCTGCCAGTGCCGCCTGGGCACAGAGGTCCAGGCCGGGCCTGAAAAACTGGGTCAGAGCAAGGCCGGGCAGGCTCCCCACACCCGCCCAAGCACGCCCCCAGCGAGGGCAGGGGTTTCAGATCCCAGCACACTCTGGGCCTAGGCCAAGCCTGAGTGCACACGTGTCCACGTGTGTGTGTGCATGTCACGTGTGCGTGTTTTGGGGGCACGGGCATGGTCAGAGTCTTCAGCTGACAGCCTCTGCTCAGGGCTCTGAGCGCCCTGCAGCTCCACAGGCCCCTGACCTGGCTGAGGACAACCTTTAGCCAGTGCAGGCTCCAGCCTAGCGCAGTTCCCAGGCTAGCCCACAAAAGCTGGGTAGCCCGGCGTCCCTGGCCAACCCTGGCCAGCTCAGGAAAGGGCTCTCTTCCCTGGCTCCTTGGATCTTTGGGGCTGAGGAGATGAAAGATCTCAGGTAGCCAGATGAGGAATCTACTTAGATTCAGAGAGTGCAGCAGCCTGGCCTGGGGCACACAGCAAATCAAGAAGGGCGGTGCACCCCCTCTGCATGCCTGTGGACACACCTTCTTGGTGCATGGAGTGTCTCCATTAGCTGCCCTCCCAGGCACCCTACCCCTGACTTGCAACGGCTGTGTCCCCTCTCTAACACTTGCCCTCCCCCCATGGTGGCCCCAAGGAAGTCTCCAGGGGTTCAGTGAGGCCTGTCCCCCATGGCCTTGGGGCTGGCCCCACCCCGTCTATCCTCCTGGTGGTGGGGGCCTGCAAGTGCAGTCACAGACACCCCAGGGCTGAGGTCCAGGTCCCTACACCCTGAGGCCCAGCTCCAGGCGGCAAAGAGAGCAGACCAGCCCTGTCCTGGGCCGCACCTCACAGAGGGTGGGGAGTGTAGAGGGGAAGGGCTGCAGCTGCCCCCCCCCGCCCCAGGCACCTCCTCTGCTCCCCTACTTGTCCCTGGGCCACTTTCTGCCCCACAGCCAAGTGTTGCTGGGGGACAGACTTCACCATGACTGGCCAGGAGAGTGGGGCCGTCCTCACACCCTACTGGGCTGGAGGGCAACCCCACAGTTCTTGGTCTGGCCCTGCTTTCGTGCCCCCTTGCTGCATCCATCCCGCTGAGGGGTGAGAAACAACAAATCTCCAAAACCAAGAGTTGGTGGAGCCTTAAAGTTCCCCTCATTCCCACGCCCCCATCCCGTCCTGCCCCTGTCCATCCACCCTCACTGCCAGGAGACCCTCACTCTGCCCTCAGCCCTGCCAGGGGTCATGGGGGAGTGGCAGGCCCTCCACCCAGCCCAGCTCCCACGCTGGCTCCCTATATGGGGAGGCCCCTGTGCTGCCCAGCATTGCAGGACCTGGAGGCTTGGAGTGGCACCCCGACTCCTTCCCCTAAGACGTGCTCGAGCATGCACGCCTGTGCGCACACACGCATGCATGCTCGCGCGCACACACACGGCCCAGACACCATGTTTCCTTGTAAAGAGCTTAAAGGATTCTGGGCTGTTTGCTACTGTTGAGCTCACAGAACTGGTAGCGCCAGAAATCCGGCTAGTTGGGCAGGTGGAGACTCGATGGGGGCCAGCTCACGCCCCAGGGCCTTTCTGTTCAGGTTCCCCCCAGCTTGCCCTGCCCCCCAGCCCCCGCACATGACCTTCCGAAGGGGAGCAGCGCGCATGAGCCACCTGTCGCTCTCCTGCAGACCCTTCCACCCTCCCAACCTCTGAATGCCTTGGTGCCCCAGGGCCCATCCTGGGGCCTTAGTGTCCTCACCCGTGGCTACTCACAGCCCCCACCCAGACCCCGCCCTTCCCGTCTCAGAGGTGGTCCTGGCCCAGACAGCGCTGGGTGTGGGGTCCCAGCTCTGTTGGCACTTGCTGAGTGGTCTCAGGCATGCTTGTAAAATGGGGACAGTAAAGGTGCTCCTCAAGGGGCAAGGTGACTGGAGACTGGGGTCTCTATTGGGGTGCCTGGGACTTACAGGAGAGGGGCTGGCCTCAGAGCCTTCCCGAGCTCCTGTAGCTCAGCTCTGTTCTCTCCCCGCTAGAGGGATCACCCCCCTGAGGTCAGACCTGGCCCACTGTCCTCCACCAGCGACCCCTGGAGGGGGTGCTACCTGAGGTCTCTGAGCCCAGGGTCGGCTCACCCAGAACAAGGTGGGCCTCCACCAGCAGCTTAGCTGACTCAGAGATCCTGGGCCAAGGAGAATCTGGGCAGGGCCCCCTTCGGGAGGGGTCTTTGAGGTGTCAGTGGTGTATATTTGTGACCCTAGAGGGTTAGAGCTAGAGGTCAGAAACCATTCCAGGGCTGACAACTATATGATATGCATGCCACCTGTGCCAGCCTGCTCCCTGGCAGACATCACTAGTCAACTGCAGAACTGTCTCTCCTGCTGTGGCTGGGGTCTTGGCCTCTGAATTCTTCTCCACACAATTGCCCTACCCAAGGACTGGAAACCTGTGGCCAAATCTGGGTCCATGTTTTCAGTTCACCAAGGCTGGCCCTGGAAGGGGGTTTGTTCTGCTATGGGGCTCTCAGCCAATCCTCCCTCCACCGCACCCCACCCTACCCCCACCTCCAGGTTCTAGTGCTGCTCCCAGGGGCTCTGTCCTCAGTCCGGGACCACTGGGGCCCCCTTAGCCAAGGAGGGGGCCTAGGATGCTGGGGATCCCGAGGGCTGATTGAACCTCCAAAACCCCTGCCCCATGAAGTATTCGTGGAGATGCTCTGGGGCTGATGGGGGGAGTTTCAAGCCAGGATAGGAGGACTCTGGCCCCTAGGAGACAGGACCTGTGCCCCCAGGAAAGGGCAGTGGCTGCCCAGGCTGGGAACAGCTGTAATCAGCCGCCTGCCTGTCCTGAGCACCAGGGCAGTGAGTGCGGCTTGAGGACAGCTGGCCGGGGAAGCAGAGCGCAGGGCTCCCTCTCTGCCTGGGTGGGGCTCCCAGAGCCCCCAGGATGCACACCAGTCCTTGGCCAAGGCGCCCCACATCCGGGCCGTGTGCGGCTGCCAGCTGCTGCCAGCTGGAGCTGGGGCCTGCCAGCAAGGACACATCTGTCCTGCCAGGTGGGCGGGATGAGTGGCCCTCGAGGAGCACAACAGCCCATTGACAGTGGCCTGAGTGTGGCCATCTTTACCCGCGATGCCTGCCAGGCCTCGAGCCCACCAAGCCCCCAGCCAGCTCCCCAAAACCCAGGGCCCTGCCCTCTGGGAGCATTTAGGCAGGGCAGACCTTGGCCAGACACATGGGACACCAGGTGTCAGGGCCTCACCATCTTGCCACTCCCCACTCAGGGCGTGACACTTTGCCGAGCCCGGCACCTGCCACTGCAGCTCTGCCAATGTCTTGGACACTGGTGGCCAGCTCTGCCAATGTCTTGGACACTGGTGGCCTCGGCTTGAACCCTTCAGGAAGAGGGAGCTCACTCCTGCTCAGGACACCCCTTCCACCCAGGAGGCAGCCCAGGGCTCAGGTAAGTCCCCAGGTGATGCAGGCAGGTGACCTATATGTTTGTGTGCGTCGATGCGCTTGGGGACTGGCTGGGATCTGGGCCTTCCCAGGGCCTGAGTAGCAGCTCTGTACGAACAACAGGACCCAGGCTCAGGGCTGCCTCGCCCCCAGCCCCACTCCCAATGGCTAGTCCTGACCAGGGCCAGGGCTGCCGGTCCAGGCAATGGCTCAGCTGGGGCAGGGGCTACACTGAGGCCAGGGAAGCGTTGAGCTCCACACCCTGTCTGGGCCTTGGGGCTGAGACAGAAGGAAAGTGTACCCTGGGGAAGCAGGCACCAGGCACGTCTGCTGTGCAGATTCAAGGTTTATGCTGCTGAGAAAATACAGCTTCTCTGCACTGGATTTAGTTAGTCCAAGAAAAGAGAAATACTCCAGAACCTGGGGAGGGAGCATCATTGCCCTTGAGCCCTTGGTTTGATCCTGAGCTCCCTGGCAGCCAGGGGGAAGAGAGAAAGAAGATGCTGCTATGGCTCTCCATGCCTGGGAAAGAGCAGTGCAGGAGGGTTCAGCTAGCAAGATGGAGGGCCCTTTGGCATTCCGTGGCCATGTTTCCCCTCCCAGGGCTGAGATCATAGTTCCCACCTTGCTGGTGTGCCCTGGAGGGTACTGTAGAGCCATGTCAGTGACCTGACAACAGAGGGGCAGAGCCACTGTGCAGTCATGACCAGCTCTGGGCCTGAACCCCACCCCAGGCAAGAGGAAACTGAGGGACTCTGAGCAGGGTCATCTGGGGCTCAAGGAGCTGGCCCACGCCTGGGCATAAGGTGGGGCCGTGGGTGGGGTGGGACATCTTGGATGGGTCCAGCCCTGCTGGCTGCTGTATCTTCTCAGAGCCACTTGACGCAGATGTCTGCGTGCCTCCCTATGGCCCCTGCCCCTCGGTCCCTCCTCCCCAGGCAGCCAAGCGTCCTGCGGAAACCTGTGTCGGACCACATGACTCTCTGCTCAGGACCCCGGTGGTTCCTGGGCTCCCGCCGAGTCTCAGCACAACGGGGGCACAGAGGACAACCTCTCTGATCACCCTCCTGCTGGCTGCTTCTCAGACACGCTGAGTCCACCTCCACCTCGGGGCCTTTGCACGCTCCCGCTCCCTGGAGCTCCACGCCTCTCCGTCTCCCTAGCACCCACCTCAGCCACTCAGGGCTCTTCAGGCGTCACCTGCTCAGCAAAGCCGTCCCTGTTCACTCTCGTCCATGGGCAGGCCCCTCAGGATGGCCTCCCCGGGATACCTCCTAACCCAGGCACAGCCTGGACACAGGCCTGCAGGTGGGAAGTGACTCTGCGGGTCTGGGAGGAGGGGCGACAGACAGGCACTGAGGAGCCTGGCTCGACCCTGAGGCAGTAGAGCAGTGGACAGGCCTTGGGGTGTGTGTGCTCCCTGCGAGGCTGGGCCTCCTCTAGGTGGGCGGTTCCCGGAGCTCCTGCCGCGTGCCCCGAAGCCGAGGCCTGCCTCCCGGCCCTGCTCGTGCCCGGCCGCTGAGGTGCGGAAGACGGAGGCCACCGTGCACCCTGGGCAGGCGGCTCCTTTAGGGCCAGCCCCCTGCAGCCTCAACACCCCAACTCTGCTGGCCGTGCTGGCCCAGGGCTTCCCCTCAGAAACAAAGCTGGGGAGGGGTCACCACGCCTGCGAGGCCAGCCTGGCTCGAGAGGCTTCGGCCACCACTGGGCTGCCTGTGCGGGGTCGGGGCAGAGGTGGCCCACGCAGGCCTGGGTATTCTCTGGATAATGTGGCAGCAATGGGCTGGCCTGGGGACCACAGGCCCTGCGGGGGCCACCTGCTCCGCTCCACTCCCTGGCGCCCCTGCTCTCAGCCTCAGCCCCATTTTTGGGAATCAGGAGTCACTTGCTCACCCATTCATTCACTCATTCCACACTACCCCAAGCACCTCCGTGTGCCTGGCACTGCTCACAACGCTGGGGGCTCACACACCAAGGCCTGCACTCCAGGGCTGGACAGTCGCACGGGGAGACAGACGGGGACAAATTGCAGGGTGAACCCTCGGCGGTGAGGGCAGTGTGGGGCTCTGGCTGCAGCCTGCAGGGGAGGCGGCCACACGGTGCTGACCACTGACTCCCAGACGTGAGGGAGGAGAGCTCCAGGCAGAGGGATGGACCTCAGGGCCAGGAACCCTGGGGCCAAGGGAACCAGCAGGATGGGGCAGCGGCATAGTGGTGGGGCCCCTGGCAGCCTGTGAGTTGGCCTCTCCTCAGTGAGACAGCAGCCAGTGGGGGGCCTGGAGCCAAGGAGGGGCTGATTTGACTGGGGGTCTCAGGGCGAGGGCAGCAGCTGGAGGCAAGAGGGGGTTTCTGGGGTGTGGACAGTGCGAGTGGAGAGCAGGCTGGGTTCTGGATGCGTTTTGTAGGGGCCGGGTGGTGACCTGGTGTGGCGGTCCTCAGCGGAAGGGGCAGGGGCTCCCTGTCTTTAGCTGGGTGGTCCTGAGGGTGAGGATGATGTGGTTGGGCTGCTCCTGTGAAGCCTAGAACCCCCCCCAGCACCATTACACCTTACGTGTCTGGGGGAGGTGGGCTGCCATGCCCGCTCGGGAAGCGTACCAGACCTGGCAGGCTGCCCACACCGGCTAAGGATGCCCTCCTCCACCCCCTAGCCAGATCCCCCAATCCCAGGGCACCCAGGAGACAGGCGGGTAAGCTCATCTTCCCAAGCAGGGCGGAAGGAGGTGTGGGCATAGGGATACCCTGCTGCCTACCCAGCCTCCCTCCAGCCCCCAAGTTCTTTCCCAGGTGGGGTCCCCGGCTGCCAGGGCTTTGTGCCCCCCGGGACTACCCCTTCCTGGCCTCAGATTCCCCAGCATCCTGCCTGACATCCTCCCTCCCGCCCTGGCCTGAGACAAGGCCACTGACAAGGCTTGGGAGGAGGAGGGGGCGTGCCCAGCCACAGAGGGCAGCAAAGCCCAGGCTCCTGTCCCCTGACCCGTCTGGGTGAGGGCGATGCTGACGGGCACTGCTCAGGCCGGCGCCTGGCCCGCGCAGGCTCCACGGGCAGAGGGCAGATCCAAGGAGGAGGTGAAAGCAGGCTCTTGGGGGACTCGGGCTGCTTGACGAGATGGGCCTCAGCCCTTGGAGCCCAAGTGGGGCCAGGACAAGGGGCTGCCACCATGCCACCACCATCCTCACTTCCCACAGGGCTGCCGTGAGGGCACTGTGCCCTGTCTGCGGTCCCAGGGAACACAGCCAACGGGTCCTGGCTGTGCCATCCTCATTTGCATTAAAACCTTGATTCCTCAAATACATGTAGGTGCCCCTGAGTGCCAGGCTCGGGGCAGGCGCTGGACACAGGGCAGGGAACGGGGTCCTGCCCTCCGTGGGGCTGGCAGTGTGGGGACGTGATGGAAGAACACAGGCAGAGCCGGTGAGACAGGATGAGAGCAGGTACCCGGGCCAGGTGGTCAGGGAAGGCCTCTGGGTGCCACAGGGCAGGGTGAGGGAGGCGGAGACCGGGGTGGGCAAGAGGAGGCAGCGGTCAGCTGGCCCTGTGGCCAGAGGAGGAGTGTGGCCTTCGATTCCTGTGAGCGTTGGGCAGCTCCGGAGGGCTCTAGGCAGGAGCGTGACATGATCCGATTAAGATACGGTCTCTCTGACTTCGGGGGAGGGGGTGAGAGGGCGAAGGCCATGCGGGCAGTGGGGCAGTCAAGGGAACCCAGGCACAGGAGGGCTTGAGCAGGGTCCACTGAGCAGCTGACGTTGGTGACACTGGGAGGGGTGGGACGGAGGAGGGGGATTCCGAGTGGAGGGGTGCTGACGGCTCAATCCCGCCCGTCACCGCTCAATGGACCCTTGTTCCTGGCCATTGAGCACCGCATTCCCGGCCCCCTGGCGACAGCCCCGGCCACGGCCATCTCCGGGGAGGCAGGAATGCAGCGGGCGGGGCTCAGGCTGGGGGTGGGGGCTCCCGTTCTCACGCCCGCGGCCACTCAGGCTGACTCAATTGGAATTTAAATGCCGGCCATTGTTGTCCCCAGAATGGCCAGGAGTCAGCACTGCCCTCGGGGCTGGACCAGGCTGGATGGGAGCAGCGGCCAAGGAGCAGGCCAGCCTCACCTCACCTGTAGGCCTTTTCCCTAGCCCTCGCCTCCACACAGCCCTCCTGGCCTCTCCAGCCCTCTCTACTGGCCACCCAGCTCCAGTTCTGTCTGTCTTGGAGGCAGGGCAGAAGGACTCCCTACAGGGTCCCTGTCAGGGCTGGAACCCACCTGCGGCACCTACTTTCCTTGGGGAGCCTCACCCACAGCCTGCAGTCTCCCAGACTGTCTGGGCACAGCCCCTCTGTCAAACACGGCCCTCACCCTTCCTGGCTTCCCACTGCAGGGGCATCAGGAGCCCGGGCAGGAGGGCGGAGGGGCTCAGGGCCATGCTCTCAAGGCTCCACGCAGGTTTCCGTGCACCCTTGAGTCTGGTGGTGGCGGCAGAGGAGGCTGGCATCGGGGCTGGGCTGACCTCTGAGGGGCCCTCAGGCCCAGGCAGGGGGCAGTGCAGGGCTCTCAGGGAGGCCTGACTGGGGCAGAGCAGGAATGAATGCAGCCCACAGGTCCCCTACAGGCCAGCGTCCTGGTACACAGTCACATGACCCCAAATTCTGGATTCACAGAGCGGGGATCCCAAGATCAGATGCAGCTCTGGCCTCCCACCCTGGAAGGTGGCACGTGGGGGCCCCCAAATCCTGCCTGCCTACCATGGAGCTCAGCTCTGCCAGGAAGGTCACTCCTCTGGGCTCAGGTTTGTCTCCGGGTCTAAGGTGGGACCCCAGGAAAGTCAAGGGTGGCAGCTGGCTTGCTGGGACACACGGGACCACATGCAGGCCTGCCCCCCATCACCTGGGCCTGTGGCCTCCAATCCTGTCCTCCCCAGAGCACTCAAGGTGCATCACAGGACACACCAAGCTCCAGACCAAGCCAGCGCCAAGCCTTTGGAGGAGCCCTCTATGTAGGACACCCCCGATTCCCAGGCCTGATACCTTCAAGCCTTCCCAAACACAGCTCAAGGCCCCCCTGCTGGGTGGGCATGTCCCCTGGTACCCTTGGCCATCCTCTTTGTCCCCAGCCTGGGCACCCTCCAAGGGCCAGGCCAGCTGACAAGAGGACGCCAGCCTGCCCCCACAGCCCCTTCCCACCACCTCTTCCTCTGCCGAGACTTCATTCATTTATTTATTTGCTGAACCTCTGACGTCCCTGAAAGGGGCCTTTGTCCGCGCAGACAATCAATGGCACAAATGGAAATGGAGTTGTGTTTGAGGAAAGTGTAGTGTGTGTGTTTGTGGGGGTGGGGGCAGTGGTCCAGGCCAGAGGTGGGGCGCACGGCCAGTGCGGAGCCTGCTGCGGGAGACACCAAGCATTGTCACCCAGGCCATGAGCCCTCTGGGAGCAAGAGATGCCCATGAGCAGGGGACACAGACCCCAATGCCCGGCCCCACAAACCCCATGGGGGAAGAATGAAGAGCAACATCCTAGCGCGTACGGCCACTGTGCTCACCGTGGCCAGCCAGGCTCAGCGACTTCATCTTTGCAGCGGCTGAGCTCAGGGTAGGGAAAAGAGACACTGAGTAAGTGGCCCAAGGCCTGGTCCCTGACCACTAGACAGCTTGACCCTGATGTGCAGGGAACAGCGCTTCAGGCCCAGGGAACATTCCCTGCAAGGACCCTGAGGCTGGGGCCTGCTGGCAAGTCTGAGAACCGCGAGGGACAGAGGCTGGCGCAGATGGAGGGAGAGGGAGGAGGCCGGCCCGTGGGTTACTATGAAGACTTTTACTGGAGTGAGACGGGAGCCCTGGGGGCCTGGACAAGGTGGGACATGACCTGATTAAGGTTTTCCAAAGGTTGTGTGGGGAGGAGGGGGCTCGTGGGGAGGAGGGGGCCCATGAGGAGGTGAGCAAAGGTCCTGGTGGGAAGGGGCAGAGGCTAGCATCAGCAGGTGGCTGGGGAGGGTGGGAAGTGTTAGATTCTGGTATGTCTTGAAGGTAGAGCAGAGTGGATTTGCTGATGGCTTAACCATGTGTGTGAGAGAGGTGGGCACACTTAGGATAAGGTGAGGGACCTGGGTTCAGGCTGGCTGACCCCCTCACTGCTGGCCTCCCCAACCACCCCATGGGATGAAGTCCCTCGAGGTCAGGACTCACCCCCCACACAATGCCTGCTCATGCTCACGGCTGATGTTGGATGAGGGCCTTGGAGGCCACTGGACAGAGCTGGGACACAGAGGCTGTCTTCTTCTCAGAGGGCTTCCTGGTGGAGGTGTCTATGGCTGGAGGGGGAAGCAGGCAGAGAAGCATGGTTGACAGGCTGAGGCAGGTGGCATGTGTCCTCCCGAGAGTGGCCTGGGCCCTTGGCCTGGTGGGGGTGACAAAGGGGAGGGAGAGGCTCCCTGCCTGCCCCGGGGCAGCAAGCAACGCTGACCCAGCACTGGCCACTTCATCCAGGGCACCGCTCCCGCCGGCGCCTGCCCCAGACACAAACACGGCCCATTCACGGGCAGAAGAGGCCGGGTGTCGGGAGGCATCAGCGTCAGCCGGCTGGCCTGGCAGAGTGTGAGGGCAGCCGGCGCTGGCCCGGGCTGGCTGTCCAGCATCCACTTGTCAATCTCGTCCACGTCAGGTTGGCTGTTCCCTGCTGGTTCAGCGTGGCTGGACTCCCAGCTGCGACCTCAGCCACTGTGACTGTGGTCTCTGCAGCCAGCATGGGCAGGCCAGGCAGGAAGCCGTGGGGGGAGGAGGGCTGAGGACAGGGAAGAGCCCGGCAGCCCAGGGCCGGGGGTGCAGGGCTCAGGGGCCCCAGGTCCCTAGCTGGACTTGCCCCTGTAGTGGGGCCATCTTGCAGGGCATGCCGACTGCACCCGGCATGGGCACATCTCAGGAATCAGGTCCCCTGGGGCTCGCCTGCTGGTGCCAGGAGCCCCCAAGTAAGTCCCAAAAGTCAGCTCCCTCCAGGGAGATCCCCTGATGCCGAGGCTGATAGACCCACCCAAGGATCTCAGGGGGGTGAGCCTCGGGGCTGTAGGGTGAGCCTCCCTTGGCTCCTGGTGCCCAGTGTGCCCTGGACCTGAGTGTCTAGCAGTGCTCCCTCTTGGAGGACACCTGCTATAATCCGACATGTGATGCGCAGCAGCTGTGCACTCCAGCGTCGTCAGCCCTGCGTCTGCCCCAGCTCCTGGCTGCCCGCCTGGGCACAGCCAAGAAGACCCAGTCTCGGACCCCAGGCTCTAGGGGCCATGGGGGGAAGGTAGGCACTATCCCTTGGGTGACTTGCATAGGGTCTCAGGCAGCCCCATCCTGCCATGACCTTTACCTTCCACGGCCCCCAAACCCCACCTTAACACCACCGGCCGCAGCCTCAGCCCGTCCTCTGACTGGCCCGGGAGGTACCTTCATCAAACCAAAGCTGTGTGGCCTTGATGTACTCAGGCCGGCATCTGGGAACAGAGCCCGGGGGGATGGGTTCTCGGGGATGCTGCAGCTGGACTGTGCGCCTCAGGTGGGTCGTGCACTACCCCTCTTCTTGCCTGTTTCTTGAGTCCCAATGACCCCTGGGCCTGGAAATGCTGACAATAACCAGTGGGACCCACGGCCTGGACTTGATGGCTGTGAAGCTGCCCTGGGCCCAAGGAGGCAGGCCCAGGAGAGCCGGGTGAGCCCAACAGAGCCTTTGGTTAGCCTGGGGGGTGGTGTCCTAAAGCCCCCACTGTGTGTCTGGTCTGGGTAGGGGGAGACAAGGGCAGCAGGTGAGTGGATGGCCCGGGGCTCCCTGAGAATTGGGGGTGAAGAGGAGAAAAGGGAGAGGCGCCCCAAGAAGAAGGCGCAGCTGGGGCAAAGACCCACGGGGAGGGCCCAGCCTAGACCAGGGCTGCAGGGCGGCAGCCGGGACTCAGCCCCAGAGGGGGCTTTCGCAGAGGAAGTGGGTCATCATCAGCTGTGGGTGCAGGAAAACAGCCAGGCGGGCGGGCAAGGAGCGTGGAGGCGGGAGAGCGGGGAAGACACCGAAGCAGGTCACACCAGGTGACCAGCAAGGTGGCTGGACCTGGTGGCCACAGCTGGTCTTTGAACGCAGGGTGAGCTGACAGCCATTCTAGAGGACGAGCAGAGAGCCTCGGGGTATGGCCCAGGGAGAGCTGTGCTAGGGACAGGGATCAGAACAGACGGGCTCTCCCGGTGGGATGCAGGCCCCCACTCATGGAGCCCTGAGGCAGAATCCCTGGGAGCTCCCATCACAGGCAATGAGGGTCAGGAGGTAAGGCCAGGAGGGGCAGGTCCTAGAGTGGAGGGGAGATCCAAAGGGGCTTCCCAGAGCCGGCCACAGCTGGGCAGGGTCTGAGAAATGAGGAAGCATGTGGCCAGTGAAGTGGATGGGCAGCGGGGGTGGTATGAGACACTGGAGGGCCCCAGGTGGAGGCCACAGCTGGGCACAGCATCGGCAGGCAGTGTATAAGACCTGGCCTGTGGCAGTCACCCCCTGGGGACAGTCTGGGCCTGGGGTGCCCAAGGGAGGCAGGTGTGAGAGCCGTAAGCCCACACCAGTGTCACCGCTGTTCCTGGCCCCCATCCTGACCTAGATCTTGCTAACATCTGAGCAGGAAGGGAGCTGCGATCTGAGATTGGGCCCCTGTCAACTTGGGTATGAGAGTGGGCCCCATTGTGCAAAAGGGAGACCAAGACCTGAGAACCCCCCCTACCCCCGTAACCTCCTTCCTCACTCGAGAAGCGGCTGTGGGCCCCCTGGGTTCAGCCCCTGCCCGTATCTGGGGCAGATCGACCTGGGAGGGGCCGGGACTAGGGTCCTGCTAATAATCTCTAGTCTCGGGGGACGGCCTACCAGGTTTGCAGCCAGTGGGGGGTGGCGGGCAGGGTTGGATTTCCAGTTGGCCCCTTCCCAGGCGCCAACACCTGTCCTGGGTGCGACGGGCCCATTCTGCTGCTGTCACAGATAGCACCTCCAGCGCTCACCGGCTGTCCAGGGAACAAGGGCTGGCACTGGGCTCTGGCTGGGCAGGGAGGCAGGTATGGTGGGCCAGGCCCCAAGGGAGAGGCAGTTGGAAGAGAAAAGCCTGCCCCCCTTCCCATCAGCTTCTCTCAGGGGCTCAAACTGTTCCTGGCTCCTGTGTGGCTCCCATGCACCTCCCTGCCCCCAAAGCCCCCAAACCCGGAGTCTCAAGGGGACTACAAGAAGTGAGGCTTCCTGGAGAGAAGTGGGGCGAGGGTGGAGCAGACTGGGGGGTCCAATGTGGTCCCCTCCTCTCCCGAACACAAGCCACCCCTGCACCTGACTGGCTCCAAACCCCAAACCTCTGGCCGGAGAGGAGGAGGCGGAAGGATGCTGAGGGTGGCCTGCCCAGCGACAGCATGGCACCCGAGTGGGCACAGGATCGGCCCCTACCCACAGCCCGGGCCCGGCCCGGCACCCCAGTCTGGCTCTCATGACTCCTGGCCCGGCGCTGCAAGCAAGGGACCGTGGGCATCTTTTAGTGGCTGTGATACCCTCCCTCCCACAGCTTCGGTTTCCCACTGGCCTGTCCCTGTGTCCCCTGCTGTTGCTGGGTCTTTGGGCCCGTGTGTCTTGGTGCCCTCCACATCTCTGTACAGCTTGGAGCTGGCTTTGGCCCATCCCCTGGTGCCCCAGCCCATCCTGGGCTCTCTGCCTGGCTCTGGCTCTCCCAGTAAACTGGGTCGTTGCACGGCCTCCAGATCCCTCTGCGCAAACTCAGCTTCCTCCACTGCCGACCACCACAAATATCCACTGAGCCCCATCCACATGCTTGTGCACCTGCATGTGCTGTGTGTCTGTGTGCACAGAGGGGCAGGCTAGAGTCCTTGGTAGGACTTGCTGATCAGAACCTGGGCCCTGGGCCCCCCACTAAGTGGTTGGGTCAGCAGAGTCAGGGTCCCAGGAAGCCGAGGCCTGTGCTTCCAGCCAACCCCCCACTCATTGCCTGTTGCTCCTCTCTGGGCCTCTGCGGGCTGAGACGGGGCCTCCGCCTGCCAAGGCCCCTGTTCACCCCCTTCCCAGCCTGGGGCCCCGCAGCCAGGGTCATAACTGGAGGGGACGAGGGTGGGAATGGGAGCTGTACCGCAAGCCAGACCTGGAGGCCCCAGAGAAGCTTCAAGGCCCTGGCACTGAGAGCCCCCATCTGGCAGGCTGGGGGTGGGGAAGAGGGCTCCCAGCCTACAGTCCCAGCCCCACAGGGTCCCCACACACCCAGGCTGGCCTCAGAGTGGGGCAGCCCCTCCAAGGTCGCACGCACACAGGCCTGGGAAAACAGAGTGGGGGCACGCCCCACGGTAACACCCCACCCCCTGCACCCCTAGCCATCATTCATGGCCCAGTAGCACCCAATCTGGCCAGGGACCCTCTGATCCCCCCCATGCCAGGCGAGTCGTGTGTGCTGTACCAGGTCCTCCACCACCATGTCGGGGGGCACAGCTCCCGAATGACCTGAAGCCCTGCATTTGGGAAGGTTTGCAAAACACACAGAGCTCCCCCAGGGACCACCCAGGGCACCCTTGTCCATTCTGAGCTGGGCACCCCAGGTCAGCCTCAGAAGTTTCTGGCAAATTCCCTTGGTCCTGTCACCCCGCCCCTCTAGGTCCCAGGGCTGAAGAGCCTGGAGTGCCAGGGCCTTGGACCCTCCTCTCCTCACCACCACTGCCCCGGCCTGAGGTGCTCCTCTAAGCGGGAAAGGGCACCCTGATCCTAAGCCCCACAGGTGCTACCCCAGGCTGACACCAGGACATGCACCTCTCATCACCCATGGCCGTCCTTAGGGCGGCTATCCAGGCGAGGAAGCCCAGCTAGGGGGGATAGACCAGGCAGGTCACTCGTCCTTCCAGACCCCAGCCCTGCCCAGCCTCTGCCCTGTCTGTGGGCATCCTGAGTGCGTTTCCTGCAGGCTGTCGGTGGGGGGGGCGGGGGTTGCACTGGGGCGGGGGCATGGGGGCTTCCCATGGTCAGGTATTTCTCCTTTGTCGGGGGGTCACAGAGCTCCACTTGGCAGGTGGGCACAGATAGGGCAGTCCCTTGGGCCTCTCCTCAGGAATGGTCCCAAGTCACCCCACCCAAGTCAACTCCCCCCCCCACCCCGCCCCTGCGCCCCCCTGGCGTGGAGCCCAGCAGCCTGCGGAGCTCATTAGCGCAGCGGCAGCCCCGCCAAGCTCACTTTAATTGGGGCCGGCAGGACGTGAGAACCCAGGGACCCCGTGCCCGGGCTGCAAGGGGAGGGGGCACCCGCCTGAGCTGCCTGCGGCGGCGGCCCCGGATTAGCGCGGCTCAATGGGCCCAGCGAGTGGTAATTAAAGCTGCCTGCCCGGGCCACAGCAGCCGACCAAGGCTCTGGCGCCCGCCCCGGCTGGACCCGCAGTGTCTGCCCTGCGTCCACGAGTCCTGGGAGACCATAACTGCCCATCCCGTCAACCCCCCATCCTCCCTGCCGGGTGACTACAGTCGCTACATGCTGGGTCTGCCTCAGTTTCCCCTTCTGAAAGTTGGGTTGACATGGCCTGTCACAAGGTGTTTCAGGGTGGTGAGTAAAGTAAGTCTCACGAGTGGATTCTGGCTTCTGAGTAGGGGTGTGGCCGTGGCCAGCCACCCCAGGACCCTCTGGGGACCCCTGCAGGCCCACCTCTGCCTTGGGCCTCCCAGGAGCTGCCCAAAGGCCTGGCCAGGCAGCTGGACATCAGACCCCAACAGAGGGGCAGCCCCATGGGGCTCCGGGAGGCCTGGGCTGAGCTCACCTGGGGACGTGTGCGGGTCCCTGTGTGCACTTCCGTGGGCTGGGCTCCCGGAGGGCTAGTGGCCGCAGAACACCTCTGACCCTCTGTTCCTCTTGCCTTCACCTGAGTCCCCACTGTCCCAGGCCCTCACCTCAGAGCCATGGGACCTGGATGCAGCTCAGGCCTGGGACAGAGGGGCCAGACTGGCCCGAGGAGGGCTGGAGGTAACAGTGCAGGGGGCACAGCTTCCCCTTGGTCTGACGTCCCTCCTGGGTTTGACTCCAGAAGAGCAGTCTCAGAAACTCCAGGAGGTTCCCGAAGGTAGGGCTGCCCCAGGGAGGTAGGTGGCCAGGCTGAGTGAGAGGCTGGGGGCCGAGCAAGCGCAAAGGCAGAGGGGCACGGTGCAGGAGACTTCAGGGCTTGGCTTCTGGTGTCTGCTGTCAGCGGGAAGTGGAGGGGATGGGGTCTTCTGTTGCTGATAGGCCCATGGTGGGGTGGCTCCCTCAGCCGGTCACCCCCACGACAACCCTGTCATTACTTGATCGGGTTTCTCGCTGCAAACTCCAGGCTCCGTGTGGTTTCTCTGGAGTCATAGGATCTGGCCAGGCCTGTCCTTGTCCTGGCCAGGGGGGTAGGGGCCCCTGGGGGGGGGTCTGGGCCTGCCTCTCTCCTGCCTTTCCAGAGGTGAAGGGGTCAGAGTTGGTCAAATCTCCTGCAGCCAGCAAAGGCGGGACTCCCGGACTCGCAGCATCCCAGTGGGGCCTGGGACCCAGGAGCCTCTCCGTGGGCCTCCCACAGGTAGGGGTGCCCCTTCAAGCCCCACAATTCCCATGCCTGCCTGCAGCTGGTCCTGAGCCATCTAGGGGACGGGGTGGGAGACGCAAGGGCACAATGTGATGCAAGCAGCAGAGCTGTGGGCCCGTGGGCAGGACAGCCTGGATTTCTCTCAGGCAAGATCCCAAGGGTAGATGGGGCAGCCCTGGGGGCCCCACAGGTCCCAAGGGTCACTCCTCTGGACAGGGGGCGGGGAGGATGCACAGCGGCCCACCTGCACGCGCATGCTCAGATACCAGCACCTGCCGTGCCCCGTCGGTGCCCACCTGCCTGGTCCTACAGGCCCGCCTGGCCCACGCTCCCCCACAACACTCGCCCATGGGGGTGCCAGGCCCATGGGGGGTGGGGGCTGTCAATGTTTTACCACCGAACTTGAGAGGCCATCGTGACTGCGGGGTGGTAGCAAGAGTGAGGCCCAAAGGCTGCCTGGGTCTGGTTTGGCCACATTTTTTCTCTTGGGAGACGGGCCTGTTGCTTCCTCTGGCAAAGATGTTTACTCTTCCTGGGGCCGGGGCGCCTGCTGCGGCGCGTGTGCATGCGTGTGCATGTGCACACATGTGGGTCCCTGCATGCAGGTCCCAGGCAGCAGGTGGGGTTTGAACCAGCCTCCAGCAATGAGCGGGAACAGAGCTCAGACAGGAAAGGCCCAGTCCAGACCACACCCCGTCCCGGCTGAGACAACTCCCAGGCCCCAGTCATGCCCGGCAGATGTTGAGGGCTCCTGGGCCAACAGCTGCCCTAAACAGGCAGGTGGCTGGATGAGAGTGAGAAAGGACACTCTGATTGTGAAAGTTGAGGGTCAAGTCCTCGCTCCACACCCAGTGGCACTGTGCCCTTGGGCTGCTGCCCCACCCTGCACCTCAGTTTCCCCATCTGTGAAATGAGGGTAACACTAATACCACCTTCTTGTCATTTAATCTGAGTCAGGTGTCAGGCAGGCAGCACTCACAACTGTGCCGTCCCTGAGTTCCATCTGGGGACAGTGTCCTCTCTGTTCTGCAGCCTCCTCTCTGGCCCCCTTGGGAGTTACTGGCCCCAGGGCCCGAGAATTATTTTGAGAGAAAAGGGTGAGACCCCAGCTGGGCACCGGGGGAGGGGGATGCTAATCCACTCGTGTGATCTTGGGGCCAGGATTTCCAGGAGAAGAAGAAGGTTTTGGGTCCCTGGGGCCTGGAGCTCAGCTAGGGAGAATCCAGGCAGGCTGCTGAGAGGAGGCAATGCTTGGGTTGGTGGGAGAAGGCTGGAAGCAAGGGCCAGAGGCGAGTGTGGGCACCGCCCTGCAGAAATGCTATGGGGTTGGGTGGAGACCGAGGGAACCGGTGCCAGGCCAGCCTGGCCTAGCAGGCAGCACCCCCTCCCTCCTCCTATTTGGAGACTACCTTGGAATAGAACAAGATGGCTGGGGTTCTCCCCGGGTCACCGTCTGGAATCCATGGAGGATAAGGGGGTGTGGGCCTCCTCCGCAGCAGCGAAGCCTGCCCCATCTCTGGATCTGCGAAGCCCACTGAGCATCCAGGTCCACCGTGCTGTGGCCCATTGGCCTCCTGCCCCAGCTGACCCTTTGCTCAAAACGAGGTCAAAGCTCTGACCCGAGGCCTGCCACTGAGTGGGGGAATTCCGGCCCCCCTCTGGACGCGACCCCCTCCCTGCCTGAGGTCCGCACCCCCTCCCGGCCCGCGGTCCGGCCTGCGCCGGGGCGGGCCGGCGGAAGGGGCGCCCCGGGCGCCGCTCAAAGGGCCGCTAATGTTCGCTAATCCCGGCCTTTCAGCGGCCGCGGCCCGGGCTGTTGGCCCAACAACAGGCGTCTGAAAGGGGCGCGCGGGGCGCACCGGGCCGCTGCCCCCGGCCGCCCCGCCCCGCCCCGCCCCGCCCCGGCGGCCTCCCGCCCCGGACCCCGACCTCGGCGCCCGGAGTGGGGGTGCGCGTCGTGTCCGGCGGGGAGACTGAAGCCCGGCGGGCCGGGGGCAGGGGGGCGGGGCGCGGGGGTTGGCTGGGGAATTGGGGGCCGGCCCGCCTCTCCGGCCGCGCGCCGTTCCCAGGCCCGGGCGGAGCGCGCGGGGCCCTCACGTCGCAGACGGGCCGCCCCTCCGGAGCGTGACCCCGGCTTTCAGCGCCGCCCCTGGCCCGGCCCCAGCGTCTCGTTAGGGATTTAATTAAGGAGCCGCGGGGATTTGCATAATCTCCAAGCCCGGCTGGGAAGCCCTGGGACGGGAGGGCTGGGCGGGGAAGGAGCCGGTTGAGAGACTCTTTGGGCTGGGGTCTCCCAGTCCAGGGGACAGAAGGGGCCGGGAGGAGGCGAGGGGACAGGCCCGAGGCAGGAAGGCCCCTTTTGTGTCAAAGCCGGCCCTGGAATTCCCCATCCGAGCCAGAGGGTCCCTCCTCCTCCCCAGCTGACTCGAGCTGTAGACTCAGCTGGGCCTGGGCCCCCGGGGTGGGGAGGAGCAACCCCCCCCCCCAGGCAAACAGTGAATGCAAACATTCCAACCCCAGCCCAGCCCTGGGGAGCAACAACGCCTGCGGCTGCCGGCAGGTCCTCGGGAGCCTGCCCCCCATCAGGGATCCCCAGCCAGAGCAAAGTGATGGTGGAGGCTGTCCACCCTCCCAGGGCAGGGCATTCCCTCCCCAGTCACAGTGCCTGGCCTGAAGAGGGCAGGGATCAGGTTCTGCACTCCGGTTCTGGCTGGAGCTTCTGTGCTGACCACTCAGTGGTGGTGGTGGCCCCAAGACATGTCATTGGACCGTAGACGCCAGAGTGGAGGTTAGAGAGGGTCCTCTGAGGCCCACCTTCTCCTGGGCCCTTGTGGTCAATACAGCAACACTGCGGGGGCGGGTGGGGAGTAGGCTTGCCTTCCTCCCACCCTCACATTCCCAGAACCTCTGTCTGTACCAGCAGTCCAGATGGGGAGACTGAGGCACTGGTCACAGGGCTTGCTCTTTGCAACTGGGTCAAAGAGGGTGGTACATCCCTCTCCCCATTGCCCACCAGCATCTCAGACCACCCAAGACCATAACAGTGTGGCCTTGGGGGAGTGGCCAGGGCTCAGCCAGAAGGCCCTTTGAGCCACAGCCACAGCACCAGCAGCCCCCTCCCAGTGCCCAGCACCCGCCTGCCCTGTGGGCATTCCCACAGCCTTCAAAGAGCACCATGGGGCCCATACAGGGCAGGGCCAAGGCCTTTCATCTCCTGGGTGGCGGGCCTGGGCTGAATGATCCCCGGGGGCACGGCCCACTCCTAGGCCCTTGCCCCTGGCACCCTAGTAGGACCTGCACCCCAGCCCACCCCACTGCATCAGGGAACAAGGAGCCCCAGGGCACTGTGGGGGGACAGAAGGGTAAGAACTGGCAGCACCCAGGCCCAGCGCCTGCAGACGAGGGCCTGGAATTCCTCCTCCCCCACGACTGCTCAAGCCCCTAGCCCCTTTGCAGGGCCTGAGCTGCCGTGCCTGCCACCCTGCCCCTCCATCCATGTGCTACTCTGCGTCTGCAGGGGCTCCTGTGTCCTCTGAGTCAAAGTCAAAGTCTCTGTAGTGGCCATGAGGCTGGCGTACCTGGCGCCCTGTGCCCTGTGGCCCCAGCTACTACCTCCCTGCCCCCACGCTCCCTCTGCTCCGGCCACTGGGCCACCAGGTGCCCCGAAACTCAGGGCCGCTCAGGCCTGGCTCCTCATCATTCAGGTCTCAACCCAAGAGTGCCCTCCTTGAGGTGCCCTCCCTGACCCCCTGTCTGCCCAGCTCCCGCATACTCATGTCACTACCTGAATGTGCTCTGTCCGCATTGGGAGGCAGGCCCCACCCTAGCCACTCTCCTTCATGGGATTCCCCACCCAGGTTGGAGGAAAGATGTGAGTTGTTGGTGACCCATGGGGTTGACATCTGCAAGTGGTTGTGTGACCCCTGGGGGGCCCATTTCTTCAGCTGAGGAGCCTGGGTTTCCAAATCTTCACAGGGAATAAATGGAGGCTCGAGTGAGCCGGGCTCGCGACACGTGCTCAGACAGGCCTGGGGCTGCTGCGTGCTGGCCCAGGACCCGACTGAGTGGGGCTGCAGAGTGGAGACCACACCGTGAGGTTTGCCTGCATAGCACCTCTCCTCTACCTTCTCCCAGGAGAGAGGGCAGGGGACAAGGCCCAGAGTGGGCTGTAGTCAGTGTGAGCCATGATGCCCCACTCTGGCCTGGTCAGGTAAGAGGGGCTTCCTCTGGACTGAGTGTGAGGGCTGATAGAGGAGGAGGTGGCAGCATGAACTAGGCTAGGCAGATGGGGCCTGGGCTTTGGGACTCCAGGTTGTCCCTGGAGCTTTGCCTGGCCTGGGGCCCCTGGGGACAAGGCACTGCCAGGGCACATCATGTTTTGGTCCTGGCAGCCCCTCTTTCCACCCGGCTCTGACTTCATCCAGCTCTTTGTGCTCCTGGGAATCTCCACTCCCCGAGCACCTGGCCTGGGGGACAGGCGGGCCCTGGCCGCAAGGAATGGAGGGGCCAAGGAAGCCAGATGTGAGCAGGATTGGGACAGCTCTAGGCCAGGCCTGGGGCACAGAGTGTGGGCATCTGGCTGAAGCAGGAGGATGCCCCGGCAGCCTGGTGAGGACATGCAGGCAGAAGGGCTCTGGAGGGAGGTGGACTTCAGCTCGCGGTGAAGCCCCGAGTGAACCCCGACTGACTGCCAGGCCCCATTCTCAGCTGAGGGGTCTAGAAGCCCAGAGGGCACGGGCCACAGCCAGCTGCACCTTCGACAGCGAAGCCAGATGACCCTCTGCCGCAAACAAGCCCTTGCTTGCCTGACTCGGTGCCTGAGACCCCACTATCAGGCACCCATCCTGCCAGGGAACTCGGGTGCAGGAGGAAGAGCTCAGCCTTGTCCCCCCGTGGTGGTCAGCCAGGAGGGAGGGAGGGTGGGCCTCAGGCTGCAGCCCCCACTGTGGCTTGTGGGGCTAGGGGCACTCTGGGGGAGGCTCTGGAGGAGGCTGGGGGACAGAAGGTAGTGGGCAGAAGGCCCCACTCGGGGAGAGCCCCTGCAGAGGCAAGCTGAGGGGGCAGAGCTGTGGGCCACCAGGGGCTTTCTTTCGGCGGGTGACATGTGGTGGGAGAAGCCCACACTTATGGCCCCCTGGGTCTCCACCCACCCACCAGGCCGGGGTCTGCAGGACGCCAGAGCCCTTGTGGCTGCTCAAGGAATGGAGATAAGCCCTGTCATTTCCATTCATTTCCATTTAAATTGTCTAAATATTGTGCTAGGCAACTCCCAGAGCCCCCAGGCCTCCCCAGCCTGGAGAAGGAGCAGGAGTGGGCAGAATCCTTGGCCGGGGGTTGCACCCGAGGACTGGCCTCCTTGTGGTCCTCACAGCTGGGAGCTGCTCCACTGAGCAGGGCCTGAGCACAGGGCCTGGTCTCCTCTGGTCCCTCCTTCTCTGGTCCCTAGCCTGTCCTTGGCCAGCCCAGACCCTGATGGGAAGATGTGGCTCTTGGGGTGGAGGTGGCTCACCCAGGACCCCTGCTCCCAGCAGACCTCTCTGGCTGGGCACAGGCTGGCTCAGGGAACTTGTAGGGACCCTGGGCAATGTCTTGGGGTCTGGGGGAGCAAGAGTGAGGCCACCCAGAGAGCACACAGCATGAGCCTGCTGGGCTGGGTGCAGGAGCGAGTCCCCAATCCCCCTGGCTGGAGCCAGTCCCTCCTGAAGGGGCCTTTCTCCGAGGCCCCGGGGTGCGGCAGAAGCCCCCTGCCTGCCCGGTGCCCAGCCCTGCTGTCGGCGCCTCCCGGCCCAGCGGCTACAACCCTGATGTTGCTTTAATAAAACAAAGTTTTTCTTTCGTGCGCGGCCTCCAGTGGTGAAAGAGCCGATTTACAGAGCACCCGCGCCCCCTTCCCAGCCGCCCCGCCCGCGCTGCGGTGGCGCTGGCCACGGCCGGGTAATTTATAGCTTCAACTTAGCACACTCGCGCTGGGCCAGCCCCACGGCATGACTGGGGCCATTTATCCCCGGCCCCCCCAGCCGGCCGCGGAGGACAGGCTTTCTTCCGAGCTCACAGGCGCCATTCACAGCCGGCCGCCACACTCCCGCCCGGGCCACGTCCTTATTAAGACGTTTGGAAACCCTGCGGAACCCCGGGGGTGAAAACAAGCCGGGCTGTTTGTGCCCTGGCAGCGCATGGCCACCGCCCCTAACCCGGCGGGCCCACTGTCCCCTCCCAGACAGCGAGGCCCCCTCGGCCGGCCCATTCCACAGGTGAGCAGACCTGGACGGCCGCTGCGGGGGAAGTTTCATTTTTTCTTTTCTGGTCAGCCGGACTTAAGTTTCCTCCCAGGAATACGATTGCCCGGAGGAGACCGGATTCAATCACATCCCAGTAACATCGTCCTGTTTGCAGGCTCCAGGGTCAAGGGGCCTGCTTGCCCAAGGCCAGGAAATGGCTTCATTCATGATGTGCTCGTGGAGTGGCCAGTGCATGCAGGGCCCCTGCCATCCAGATCCCCACCCCAAGGAGGAAGGGGTAAAGGTGCCCAAACCAGGGCTAGGCCTCCTGCCAGAGGGATGGGGGGCCCTAGAGAGGGGCGGCTGTGGTGGGCAGAGCTCAGGTGCTCCCGGGAAGGGTGGGTGCAGGACTGCTCACGGATACACAGTGAATGCCTCGACGTCAGCGCCTGCCACACAGACGCACCCTGGGGCGTTTTGGGGCCCAGGCCTGGCTCTGGCCAACACACACAGGCCCATGGGCACGTGTGCACACCACTCACACAGAGGAACACACCGAGAGATGCACACACAAGCACACCATGGACACAGACGACTGTGCTCTCTACTCAGTGCCTGCACTTGGACCCAGCTAATGCGCATCTTGATTGGGCTCCTGAACTGGACAGGATCATGCCCTGCTCCCCTAACTCCTGCCCAGCTCAGCCACTGGTAGCTCCATACCTGACCCAGCATTCAGGCCCAACCCTGGCGTCCTCTTTGAACCGGCCCACCCTCTAACCACCAGGGCACGCCCCTGGGCCTTGGCCTCCCCTCAGACCGCCCTCGTCCGCACTCTCCTAGGCCATCGCAGGCGCCTCTCACTGGTTTCCCTGTGTCCCCCTGGCCCCCATGGTCTGTTTGGTGGAAGGATCCTGTGGAGATGTGGGTGGGCTGCACTCTCCTCTGCTGAGTGCCTGGCTGTCTGCCAGGGCTGAGGTCCCAAGAGCAGAGGTGGCCCTTCAGCAAAACCCTGACCTCTGCCTGCTGCCCAGGCTGCACTGGGCTGGGCCCCCCACCCTGAGCCCACCTCGAGAAGTTGGCCCAACAGCAGGAGCAGGAATCATGTCACTCTCCATTTCCTGTAGTCTGTGATCTCAGCCCTGTCTCCCCACCCCAGCCCAGTGCAGGGTACCAGCCCAGGGTGGGATACAGGGGGCTACTCGGGTGGGGCAGGGAGCTCAGAACCAGGAAACGGATTCTCTTCCACAGGGACCTGGTGCTTGGGGGAGACACGCCCCGTCTGGGCCTTGGTCTCCTGGTCTGGTCCCAACTGCAGGGGGCTGCTGTGAGCAGTGCTGGGGGCTCAGTGCTCCAAGGGCACTTCTTGCCTCTGTCCCCCCATGCACAGTCCTGGCCTGCCCACCCCCTGGGAGGGGCTTCTCACTTCTGGCCCCCATCCTTTGTGCTCTCTGTGGATTGTCCAGTGTGGCTCGGACTGGAAACTTCTGTCTACTGCCTCACTTTTGCCCTAGGTCCCTGGACACCTCTCCTCCAGTAAAGTAAGTCTCCAGGCACCCTGGCCTTGTCAAGGTCACACGGCAAGTCCAAGGTCACACGACAAGTTCAAGGGCACCATTGGTGACAGGCCTAGGCCCAGCTCTGCCCCTCAAGGCAAGGGAGGGGTGGGGGGTAGGATAAGTGGCAGTGCGTCTGAGAACCTCAGGGGGTTGGGGGCAGAAAGGACCAAATGGTAAGAGAAGGACGACAGTCAGGGTAGTTGGGGCACCCACGGGGCTCTTTCCACTTGGAACCCCCAACCCTGGGTCCTGGGGAGATACCCCCATCACTCGCCAAGGAGCCTCAGAGACAGCGCCCCACACCCAGCCTCCTCCTCACCCACTTGCCCATATTAGAGGTGGGGAAACTGAGGCAGGAGGCACAGGGATGCCCCTGAATGGTGTGGAATGAGTGGGGAGCTGGTGTCTCCACCATCTCGCCCCCAGCTCTGTGGCCCACAGGGCTCTGAGTGTCCCTCTGCCTGTGTGAGGAGACTGGGGACATAAGGAGGGAACGGGGGAGGGGTGGCAGGGCCGCGATGGGTGGGCGCAGGGGGGCTTCCGGTTGGGAGGACGGCAGGTTCCCACGTTGCAGGTGACACCCTGGCTGGAGTTTGGTTCCTTGCCGGAGGTCAGGAAGCAGGAAAGGCGCAAGTGCGGAGGGAAGTGATGACGGACAGGGCGTTCCCGCCTGATGTCCGGCTGCCGTCCAGGGCACTCAGTCTCACCTAGTGCCTCTGGCGGGGGACTGGGGCAAAGGTTGCCCGGGTGGGAGCACCAGGGACCCAGGGCACAGGCCTGACTCATTGGAGATGAGATTTTCACTTTGTTCCCGGTCTCATGGGGTCAGCGATGGGGGCCTGGCTGGTGGAGGGGCAGTCCCAGAGCGAAGGCCCGACAGGGTTAACGTGCTGTCTCCTCTCCCGCCACTGTAGTTGGGTCATTAAAACCCCATCTCCTGCCTGTGTCCTGGCTCTCTTGGGGCCTCCAGGGCCTTTGTCCCACTTTCTAAGGCTCTGACAGGATCAGCTGGGTGGGGGCCCAGGAAGAGAGGGGACCCGAAGCATACAAAGCCCCCGGCCCCCGCCGCTGGCCCTGGTGCCTCCTCTGCCAGGATGCCAGCCCGGAGCCACTCCCAGGATGCCCTCCTTGGGGGGTGGCATGGGCCAGGCTGGGCTGGCGTCCCCCAAGCCCAGCCTGGGACAGATTCGCCCTGGCCACACCCCACGGCCACCCCTGCGCTGTTCCCAGGCCCCGTGGCAGAGAGCCCCCAGCCCTCCTCGAATTTGCCCACGCTCGGCTGCAGGTTGCTAGGAGCTGGGTAGGGGGTGGGGGCGTGCGGCTGGCTGGGCGGAGGATCCGGGCAGGGGGGCGGGCGCCTTGGGACAAAGCCCGCCTGTGATTAAGTCATCTGCCCAATGGCGCCACACATGCCCCCCAGCCAACTGAGGGGCACTCCTGCCCACACCCCGTGGCCACCACAGCCCAACCAGCCTCCTTCCCGCTTGCCAGGCACAAGGCCCCCCCCACGGTCAGGGGTGTCTACCTCAGGCACACCCCACCCTGCCGCGTGGCCTCTACTGCCCAGGTGCCCGTGACATGCTCCCAGTTCTGCTGCTGACCTGCAGGTGACCAAGCCAGGCCCCTTTGCCTCAGTGTACGCATCTGTTCCACAGGCTAGAGGAGACTTTGAAGACCCCAGTGCCAGGGCTGCGCTGTCCCCACACACCTCAGGTGCCTGATCCTCTTCCCATCTGCCCCCTGATGCTCTGTGGCCTGAGTGCCTGTCTGAGCTGGGGTGCTGCCGTGGGACCCCAGGAACTGGCCAGGGTAGGGGGTGGGCCACCTCGCTCAAGGGAAGGAAGTGGGAAGGTCCCTGGTCCCCAACTGCCTTTCCTGCTGTTCCCAATGTCCATCCCACCCCAGGCCCCCCAGAGGCCTCCTCTTGGGGGCCTCCTGGGTGGGCTGGTCTCTGCCTGTCCCACCTCCCCACCGACAGGGCCACGTGGGCCCTCCCTGACAGCCCCCCACCACTTTGAAGGAAGAGTCGAGCCTGGTGGGGACTGTGGTGGGGTACCAGGGCTAGGAAGGGGGTGTCTGGGGACACAAGAAGCCACGAGAAACACACACCTTTTCACTGACCCCTCCCCATGGACTCTGCTGGCGGCACGTGGCATTTATGGGGCCTTGGCTCAGCCCCAAGGGGAGGACCTGGGTCCCCACTCTGGCCTCCAAAGAGAGGCCTCAGGTGGCCTTTCACTTGTGTGAGAGCAGAGGAGTGAGGAAGGCCCATGGGGCACAGCCAGCTCCTCGACCCTCAGTCATCTTATCCGTAGAGTGGGCATGGCGCCCCTGGGGCAGGGAAGGCCGGGGCCTCAGGGAGGGGCAGCTGGGGTGTGCCAGTGGTGGTGGCCTCTGGGTCCAGGCCTTCCCCGGATGGGTGGGATCACTGCCTGGCTGAGCCAGGCTGCAGATGGGGTTTCAGGATGGGGCGGGAACTTCCTGGGATTTGCCTTAATCAGGGCCTGAGGCAGCGAAGTTTATCTCTGCCTCAGTCACACATTATCTCTGCCTTCGGCAGGGGCAGGGCAGTGCCCTAGCTGGGGCGGGGGCTGTGGGACCAAGCCCAGCTGAGGCATGGTGGGGGGGCACCAAGAGCCTCGATGGGGGACCTGAACTGGCCCTCCCCAGGGGTGCCCCTGGAGGGCCAGCCAGGTGGGAGGAACCCACCCCAGGGTCCCAGAGCCCCCTTCTCCCCAGGGAGCTGCTCTGTGGCCTGGGAACATGTGGGCATGAACGAGATGCCCTGAAAGGGTGCGAGTGAGCCAAGTGCCTTCCTGCCCCCTCCCCTGTGCTCACCAAGGGGAGGGAAATGGGGTGGGATTTGGCCGGACCCTAGGATCTTGCCAGAACCCCAGTTCCAACCCCGGGGGCTTATGGCTCACTGGCTCTCCTGAGGACGTTGGCCAAGTCCCAGCGCAGGCAGAGAGTGGCGTTCTTGGTTGTCCTTGGTTTATACCTCTTTTTCCCAGCTCTGTCTCAGCTGGGCCCCGGTCCCAGGGTTCCAGGAAGGCCAAGAGGTGACGCTCCTCACCCTGCCTCTGCCTCAAACTCCACTGCGTATCTACATGGCAGCCACTGGTGTGCCCCTGAGGTCACGGGAATTGGCAGCTCCAGCCCAGGTGCACAGAGGGAGGACCCTGGGTATCCACCCCCGCACTGGTCAGGGCTCCTAGGTCTCCCCGGCCAGCCCTGCTATCCCACTCCCCCCACCCCCTGCACCGACTCATTCTCCAGCCATCACATATGTGCACTGCTATTTTCTTTGGTCTCGACCTGGCGAACACCAATTCATCTCTCAGCGCCCTACTCAGGGTCACCAACTCTGGGGGCCTTTCCTTCACCTTGGCTCATCCCACACGCAGGGCAACTTTGACTGTGGCTATCAGGAGGGCCATTGACCCCCCTGGACTGAGAGCTGGTGGGGCCTGGTTTCTGTGTTCTCAGATGTGGAAGGGTCAACACCTACCTGCATGGGCCAGGTGCCAGGTTGGCTCAGGGGATGCAGCAGTGGAAGACACCCTCCAGGCCTGGTGGGGCCACAGGGACCCTCTCCACCCTGATGGCAATGACCCTTGGGTCCTGTGGCCACCTCCCACTGCCTGGAGACCCCCAGTTGAGGAGGGCACAGGGCTGGCCTAGGGGGTGGACGCGCCCAGTGAACAGCAGACCGTGCTAGCCAGCTCGGCCTCTCCTGGCCGGCTGGCCTGGTGCCAGGATGTGGAAGGACCAGATCAGCAGAGGCTGACACCCGAGGGGAAGGGGCTTTCCTGAACCAGTGTCCATGTTGGGGGGCACCTTCGCACTGAGTCTCTCCTTCACTGCCAGACATGAGAGGTGGCTCTGGGGGTGAGCTCCGGTTAGGGGCTGGTGGGGACCATTCTGTCACACCCTGTGGCCAGATTCCAGCCAGGCAGTGATGTCAGAGCTAGAGGAGGGCCTGAGGCCAGTGGGTCAGCGGCAGGGGAGGAGTTGAGGGTTTGGATGAAGATGTCAGCCCTTGTCCACTGTCCGCCGAGGTGGGCCAAGCAGGATGGACGGGAGGTTTGCATGCGCTCAAGGTGGTTAGCCTGCGCCTGCCTCCATCGCACCTGCTCAGGCCTGTCCCGGCTGGGCCTTCCCAGAACCCCAGACTGCAGCGCTGGGGGAGGGAGGGTCGGGCTGCGCCGTCCCTCCCCCACTCCAGCAGGGGCCCTCCGTGCAGTCCCTCAGCCCATGGGATGGAGGCAGACCCAGGCTGCAGGAGTTCCTCTCAGGCCTGCCGCAGGGCCCCTCGATGGAGAGAAGCACTGTCCCCTTCGCTCACCCCTAGACCCAGCTGTCCCAAGGTGGGCCCTCGGCTTCTTCCTCAGGGTCTCAGACTCTCTCAGTATACAGCAGGCGCTCACAGGTCTATCCTGGGACTTTCTCATCACTTCTCCCTCATGCCTTCTGCCCCCCCCCCCCAAGACCTGACACCTGAGGTCCCCTGGCTAAAGTCCACCACCCCCGCTGTCACATCCCACCCACTTACATTCATCAGAGCTGGTGGCCACTCCACACCTTTATTCGTTGGCCGTCTCCCCTGGCCAGGGTGAGAGCACGGCCAGCAAATGTTTGTTGGATGGACGAATGGGACAGGGGAATCGTCAATGGGTGACCAGTCCCGTGCCGGGTGGCAGGACGCAGAGTGATGGAATGGTGGCCAGAGGAGTGGACACAGGTGCCTGTGAGTTGATAGGTCTATAGACGGCCATGTGGGGTGCAGATGGCAGAGTGTACACTGCAAGGTGAAGACACAGGGATGGCTGGTGGGGAGACAAGGGCTCAGACGCGTAGGGGAGGGGTGGCTGGAGGGGTATATGGAGGGTGGAGAATGGAAATGGAAGTCAGCGTCTCCCAGAATCCTAGCAGCTGGCACCTGAAGTGTGTGTTTTCTGAGTTGCCAGAATGGTGGTACAAGTCCAAGGTGGGCTTGGCCTGTTCCAGCCTGTGTGTCAGAAAGCATGACCTGCGGTCCTGCTGTACCAGGCAGGCCTTGGGCTGGGAGGCAGCTGCCAGCATTAGCAGTCTGGGGCCCCAGGGAAGCACCAGGAGCCCAGAGACCCTCCAGGATCCGCTGAAGTTTCCGGCCCAGGGAGTCCCTGGCCCCGGGGAGCATGCCTCTGCCTCCCCCACCTGGAGCAGAGCTGGGGGCCACTGGTGGGCGGGGGAGGGGTGAGCCCTGGTGAAGGACTACCCACACCTGCCTCAGTGGGCCCAGCAAGCACCTCCACCGCCCTTGCTCCCAGTGGGCATGAGGCTGCAGGATGATGGCATGTCTGCCGTGGGTGCCCCAGGGCCTGGCGGCAGGCACAGAGCCCAGGGGCATTGCTGGCTGGGGTGCCTTGCCCAGGGCTGGGCCAGGTCCCACCTTGACCTCGCCAGCCTCAGCTCACTCAGGGTCATCCCGGGGTCACTGAGCAGGCGGGGCACTAGGAGGAAGGAGCCGTCCACCTTCCTCCTTGGGCAGCCTCACTGAGCCTTCCCCGGCCCAACCCTGTCTCCCTGTCTAGGCCCCTGGCGAGGGCTTTCAAGAAACCAGGCCCTGGGGCCGGCCCCGTGGCTTAGCAGTTAAGTGTGCGCACTCCGCTGCTGGCGGCCCGGGTTCAGATCCCGGGCGCGCGCCGACACACTGCTTCTCCGGCCATGCTGAGGCCGTGTCCCACATACAGCAACTAGAAGGATGTGCAACTATGATATACAACTATCTACTGGGGCTTTGGGGAAAAAAAGGAGGAGGATTGGCAATAGATGTTAGCTCAGAGCCCGTCTTCCTCAGCAAAAAGAGGAGGATTGGCATGGATGTTAGCTCAGGGCTGATCTTCCTCACAAAAAAAACAAAAAGAAAGCAGGCCAGGATGGGTCACCTCTGGGGGCACTGGGGGCACTGCCTGCTGCCGAAGATGGGGCTCGTGGTGGAGCCTCTCCCAAGAGCAGGGCCAAGTGAGGCAAAGGCAGTTGCCCGGGATGCCGGGGTCCCACAGGGCACAGCCAGCCCTCTGCAACTTCCTGGATACTCTGGGAGGGACCACGTGCTCTGTGCCCATTTTATAGGTGGGGCACTGAGGCCAAGGGGTGGTAGGGCCAGGGACTGCCCGTGGCACTGACTCCAGAGCCCCAGTTGATGGGCTGGTGCCCCTGGCCTAAGCCAGCATCAGCAGGGCCAGGTGAGGGCCAGGTCGGCCTGGGGCCTGTCCACCCTGGCCCAGTGCTGCCAGCTATCTGGAGGGTGAGGCAGTCCCACCTGCACACTCTTGCAGCTGCCATCCCCACCCCCTCCTCACTGCCATCACTCCTCCGGAGCCCACGGCCTCCACTGGCAGGGTGGGGATGAGGCGGAGGGGGGCAGGTCCCCGGGCCAGTGCAGAGGCAGAAATGCAGTCTCAGCCCTTCCAGGCCCCTCACCACCCCGCTCATCCCCTGATCACCGTGCAAGGAGCTGGGGCCTGTGGCCGTCCTGTGCACTCAGGCCGGGCTGAGCTGGGATAGGGAGTGCAGCAAAGCAGGAGAAAGGGAGGGGTTCGGGCAGACGCCGGCCGCCATCTCCACAGGAAGAGCCAGGAAGGCTGAGCGGACAAATCTTATTAGCTTGCAGACTTCCGAAGCCCCATCGCTGACCGCCCAGCGACCTTCCTCCTCCACCCCCCCGCCCTGTGTGTGCACTGCCCTTGGGGGCTGGGTCTTCCTGAGCAGGTAGAACCAGAGCCTCCAGCTCCCTCAGTGCCCTCGGCCAGGTGGTGGCCACCCTGGTCCTCGCCTGGCGCATAGTTCTCACTCCTGGGTTTGAGGAGGCTGTCAGGTCTCCAGGCACTTTTCTGCCTGAGGGGGCTGAAGGGCGTGGGGTGCCCGTCCAGCTCTGGTGCCTACACAGCAGCTGGGACACGGAAGCCTCAGGCCCTGCTTGCCTGGAGCCAGGATAGAGCTGTCATTCAGCAGCCAGCGTGGGCTCGACCCCTCCCCATCAAGACGACTTTTCCTTGTCAGTGTGGACCAGGCCCTCTCCTGACCCTGGCCCTTGATGAGAGACCCACATCCCTGACACACTGGGCTGCTGCTGGCCACTACTTCAGGGTCTGGGCAGGCCCACCCCAGGGAGTTCCCAGCTTGGAAGGGCCCCAGGGTCAGAGCACCAACCCCTCTGCTTCAGGCTGTGCAGCCTAGCAGGTCTGAGCCTCAGTTTCCGCATCTGTAAAATGGAAATCATGACTAATAACAGCAATCGCATCCTGAGCCCTGTGCCACGGGGGCCACTGTCACCCTAGAGGGGGCCTGTCCTGTCCTCCCTTCCTCCCCCCACCCCAACCCAGCGCAGAGCGGCTGTCGACAGGGTCCCCATCTGGAAACGATCGTGCTCGTGGACCTCAAAGATATAATTAAAATATATTGGGTTTTTATGCTCCTTCCTCGGCTGGGGTGGAATCCAGGCTGGTTATGAAACCAGATCGCGCTGACGCTGGGTGTGGGGAGCATCCGACCCCAGCCCAGGCTGCCTTCATGGCCTCCAGCAAAGCGTACAGCAAGGAGCCTCTGAGGCCCCAGGCAAGGGCTTCACTGTGCCCACTGCCCTTTGTCCCCAAGTGATCCTGTTCACTCCAGGGCATCTTCTTAACCAGCTGCTCCCAGGCCTGGAGCAAGGCCCCTGCCCCCAGCGGAGCTGTTCTCCCCCCACAGGGCCACCGGCCTGAATGGTGGGCAGTGAGAATGCCTAGCTTTGTCCTGCCCCTCCTCCCCTGGGAGCGCCCTTCCTTCTCCTGTTTCTTTATTCTCCAGGCCTCACCTCACCCAGGGAGCCTCCCTAGCTGGCGCCCCCATCCTAGGACGGGGCCCCCCTCCCCTGTACAGCCCCATCTGTGAGATCTGAGGATCAGCCTGGTCCCCAAGGAGTGTGTGGCCCCAGGGTGGGTTTGGGGTGTGAGGGGGACTTGGAGGGTGCCTGCTTAGCCTAGGCCAGCCCCTCCCCAAGCCCAGGTGCCTCCTCAAACCTCAGGCTCCAGGGGCTGGTGAGCACTGCCCAATGAAGCTCCTGGGGGCAGAGACCAAGGGGCGGGCACAGGGTGGGTGCTGGGTGGGGCTCCTCCTCCTCCAGGGAGCCCTGCCTGTAGCGCCCAACTTTCGTCACACCCTGAGCTCAGGTTCCCCCGAGGGGCCCATGGTAGCCACAGGCCTGTCCACCCTCCCCAACCTCAAGCAGCGGCTGCCCTCCTGTGCCCTTGGCTCAGGGGTGTCTGTTGGCCTCTCCCTGGCCTTGGGCTGGTGTTAGTGGCTGGGGGGCAACCCTGAGCATCCCGGGAGAGCCCTGCTGTGCCCTGTCACTGTGTGGGGCTCCATGTCACGGCCCCTCGGGGAGGGCAAGGAGCAGGAAGGATCGGGAGGCCCCCCAGCTCCTCGGCTCCCCCACACGCTCCCCCGAGCCTGGCCCAGGGACCTCAGTGCGGGCCCCTGGGATAGGCAGCTCAGAATGGGTGACAGGCCTTGGCCTGTCTGTGCCCCCACCTGCCCCTGGCAGCAGGACCTCAGGCTCTCCCTGGTGGGAAGGAGCCCTGGGGGTGGGCGGGGTGCTGGTCAGCACCCAGGGAGCAGCTGGACGTGGCTTGGACAGCCCGCCTCCCGTGGGCTCAGGCTGGGGACAACATGCCTAGCCCCAGGACCACCACATCACTCTCCCCTGCCGAGTGTGTGGGCTCAGAGACTCTGTCCCTTGCGATGGTCACTCCCCTGGGGCCTTGGCAGCTGCTGCCCCTTGGGCTCCCACCAAGCCTCCCCCAACCCAGCACGGGCTCCCACACCCAGACCCAGTGTCCCCACAGCACCCGCAGCATCTCCCACAGGTGAGGCCCCAGAGGTGGTCACCATCCTTGCCACCCACCCTCCGAGAACCCTCCTTTCCCCACAGTGGGCCCCCCTGAGGCCTGTTGCTTCTCTGGACCTGGGCCCCCACCCAGGTGCAGCGAACGTGCAGCTGTGGGACCACCCCTGAGCCTGGTCTCTGGGTCTGGGGAGTGGGGATGTGCCTTACTCGGCTGCTGGGGGAGCCCAGGGTTCACGGGCAGGAAGTGCTGGGCAGGGCACTGAGGGCTGTGCGAGCTGCTCTGGGGAGGGGCTCCTCCCAGGGCCCCATCCCACAGCAGGGGAGGCTCAGCAGGATGGTGGGCACAGGGCCTTCGTGGATGGGCTGGAGGCAGGAGAATGGGGCACAGCTGGTCTGACCAGCAGGAGGGCTTGGCCTCGCTGGTTGTTGTCCCTGTCGCCACTGCTGGTCTAGAGGGACCGTCTGTCCCTTCCCACAGGTGAAGTTCGGTGGCCTGGGTTTTGGGGTCTGGGGACTTCAGTGTGAAGATAGGGTCCAGAGCCTGACCATGAACGAGGGGACAGCGAGAGAGAGAAGCCCCAGCTTGGGGCCCCAGCTCCACGTCACTTGGTCCCCTCTGTCTCTTCTCTGCCAGAGCTAAGCCCCTGCCCAGAGTGCTTGCCCACCAGCCGCCACCCCCCTGGCTAGGTGTCAGGCCAGGCCCAAGGCACCTCCTCCAGGAAGCAGGCCTTACCCAGCTGTTCCTGGTGGGGGAGGGGCAGGTCAGGCTGGGCCCAGTGGGGCACCTGGGGCCAGACAAGCCTGGGCTCCAGGCGAGGGCACATTCCTGCTTTCTGAGCATGTGGGGAGGGGGTTCCCAGAAGCGCTGAGGAGGCCTGGCTGGCGGCCCGCGGGGAGAGCCCCTGGCGCTTCCTGTTTGGCAAGAGGATGGTTGCTGGAGCTCAGGAGAAACATGTCAACAACAACAAGAACCGTAACTGCCCGCCCTCATGGAGCCCTCACTCTGCCCTGGGCCCGGGGTGGCTACCCCTCCCAGGGATCCTGACCAGATGAGCCCCAGCCCTTGGCGTCCCCTGCCCCTGGCAGAGCCAGCATCCCGTCACTGCATCCTTTGGTGCCACCGAGGCTGTGCTATGCCCCGGCCCACCGTGCCTGCTGGCTGTCCTCAGCTCCCCGTCAGGGCCCTGCCCTGGGGTATCACTATCCATGCGAGGACACAGGGGCTTGGGAACCCTTGGGGCCTTCCAGGAGGCAGAAGATCATCTGCCTTCCAGGGCAGATGATCGGGGCAGGGTGGGGAGCTGCCCAGATGGCTGTGGGACCTCGGGCAAGTCGCATCGCCTGTGGGGTGGGGTACTGCCATGGCCCGCCCTGCCGCGGGGGTGGGGGGTGAGATGAGATCATGCTCCTGGCAGGCGCAGAGGGAGCACTCCTGGAGGGGAGCAGCACAGCGGGCATGTTGGGGCGGGCGCAGATCTGGCCCGTGCCCGCCTGGCCCAGGTGGCCCTCGGGCTGGGAGGGGCCTCCCCAGGGGGACACAGTGACCCCTTTGGCAGCTGAGACGCCGGGCATGTTGGGTACTGAGCTGCGTTCGAAGCCTCTTTGAGGAGAAGCTCCCTCCCGCCTGACAATGCTCATGGCTCTTCTGGAGCCCAGTTCAGGAACCCCCTCCTCTCAGAAGCCCCTCAAAGCCGGGCTGGCCCACAGTGGCATCCCTACGGAGAGGAGGGGTGAGCAGCACAGCCGGGTCCCCAGGCCTCGGCCTCATCAGCAATGTGAGGTGACCAGGCCTGGACGCCGAGCCCACTGCTCTGGAGGCCGCAGGCTCGGCTCCCTTTGCTGGGCGTCCTTGCAGTGAGAAGAATCCCCCAGAGCCTGTGTCCCGGGGGGTGTGCAGCAAAATCAGCACTTGCAAACGCTCACGAGGAGCCAGGCTCACGGTGGCTTGGGGGTGGGGTGGTCTGTGATTCATTTCTTGAAGCCCAGAGGCCCAGGTCATCCAGATGCCAGGCTATGGGGCCGGGAGAGGCACTAGCCTGTGAGTAGCCCTGACCCTCAGGCCCACCCTCCGAGGGCCCACTTTAACCTGACAAAGTCAGGCACAAAGTCATGAGCCTCCAGGTGGAGGAAGCAAGCAAGCCAAGCTGGGTGATGGAGGGGCTCAGACCGGACAGCATGTCCCTGGCGCAGACAGGCGAGTGGGGGCAGGAAGGCCCAGAGGATCCCTGCCATCTGAGTCTCGCCCTGGCTGGGCTCTGCGAGTGAGCTGCCTGAGGGCTGGACGCAGGGACACAGGGACACTGGGCTGGCCTGGCCATGTGTTTCTGATTCCTCAAGGCCTCCCCAGCATGGAGCTTGTGCAAGAGGCGCCCCCCTTCTCGGCCTGCCCAGTGCTGGGGCTGCCTGGCCTTGTGCAGGACAACCCAGCCCATCTTTGGGGGTGAAGCTGGACCCTGGTGGGAGGCTGCCTTCCAGGTCCAGAGGAGCCTGGGGGTCGTCGGCCCACAACCTCTGTGCAGCACAGAGAGGGCAAGGGGCCCACCTGGGGTCCCAGAGCAGGGGGCAGAGCTGGGCCAGCCCAACCGCCGGCCTCAGACGCTGCCCTACTCACCTGCCCACTGGTGAGCTGCAGGGCCAGTCAGGGATGGGGCTGCCTGCACCTCGTGGGAACGTTGGGCCTTGCCAGGGTATAGGGGCCGGCCCTCTCCCCGGGTGGGAGTAAGACCACCTTGGTCCCTCTCCCGTGCTCCCTGCTGCTCTGTCCTTGAACAAAATGCCAGGGACCCCAGAGCCTCCACCTGGCTGGCACAGGTGGGGAGCACCCAGCCCCGGAAGCTTAATGGAGGTGGTGAGCCTCCACGTTGTGTAGGGGCTGGGGCTAGACCTTCCTGGCTGGAGAGGGCACCCGAAGTCCCCCAAGATGCACGTACGCCCCTTCCTTCCTACTCCCTGCCCCTCCCCCACTGCACTGTCCCCTCCGATGTGTTCTGATTTCGCTTGTTTATTCCTTCCCTGTCTGCTCCCACCCCGCCCCCAGCCAGAAGGTCTGTGGGCTCCACCAGGGTAGGGACTGGACCCGTCTGTCCCCCAGGGCATGGAGCAGTGCCTGGAACAGAGAAGGTGCTCAGCACCCGTTTGTCACAGGAATGAATGACTGATCAAGTGTGACGCAATCTTAGATCTGGGGGTCCCACGATGCATTGACTGATGGGGACACTGGGCTTGGGGGCTGGTGGGGGTCGCAGTGGGGGTCTACTCACTGCTGACAACCCCTGCCCCGCCTCATCCTCAGCACCACCACTGTCTTCTGGAGCCAGCCCTGCTGTCAGGCTGCAGCCTTGGGCCCTGGGAGGGGGCAGTGGGGCCTCAGCAGCTGGGCAAGGGCGGGGGGTGGGGGGGCAGGGAAGAGGGACAGACGGCTCTGGGCAGGGGTGGGCAGTCCCGAGGTCAAGAGACACCCCAGGTGGAAGCCCCCTTCAGCCCCCTTGCTGCTGTGTCCCTGCAAGCCACAGCGCCATGCCCATCTATGAGATGCTCCTGGTTCAGCCTGAGGTACTGTGGTTGCCTGGCCTCCAACACCGCCCTGGTCGCCCTGCTGGGCAGGCACCCTGGGAAAAGAGCGCTCTCTGCTGGGACCCCTCTGGCTCCCTGTAACCCCAGCTCTCTGCCCTGCCCTCAGGCTCTCCCACAGTGTGTGCAGACTCCCACCCCCCACCCCCACCCCGCAACACCCTCTGCCCCCTCGGGATTCTGCCCACATAGTGGCTGCTGCCAGAACAGCCCCCCAGGCAGGCCCGGGCCGGCCACCACGAGTGGACCGACATAGTGCCTTTGGAGATCCAGCAGGCAGACTGCAGGCCCAGGCCAGTGTCACATGTGCCCGCACGCTCGTCAGCACCCAAGGTGGCCCACTTGGCCCCACACAGGAGATTTTTCTTGCAGGGTCCAGGGGCCCCTCCCCAACAGTCCCACCTGCCCCCATCTCTGCCCCTGCAGAGTGGGCTCCAGGCCCCCGGGGAGCCAGCCAGGCGGGATCTAGTCAGTGCCTGTGGGGCTACGGAGTGGGTGTAGGGGTGGACGGACAGGCCTCAAGTGGACGAGGAAGGACATGCAGGGGAGGGACAGTCTTCTAGCAGGGCGGGGTGCTCAGAGGACGTCACTGGTGGGAACCTGGCCACTGCCATGCTGGGCACAGCCCTGCTCACTGACTCGCCCACTCACTCACTCATTCATTCAAATGTCCTGTCATCCCACCCACTGTGTGCAGGGCACATGATGCCTCGCTCTCATCTCATCCTCTGCCCTAGAGCACGGGGGCCTGAGGGGGGCTCCTGGTGCCCTCATATCCATTCATTCCTTCATTCACTCCACAAACACCTGTGAACTGCCTAGCTTGGTGCCCAGTGCCAGCTTGGGGGCAGGGGGTGTTTCTCTGGGGAGTCTGGCCCACTCCTGAAGAATTATGGAGGTGCTGTGCTGGGTGCCCGGCTGGCGGTTCAGGGGGCCAGGGTACAGCGTCCACCCTACCATGGGGTTTCTCCCCAGAACATCACTAGACAAGGACTGGGCTCTCCTACAGTGGCCAGGCCTGCCCTCCGTGAGCTTGGGGGAGTCTGGGTGGTATGTGGGGGTCCACCAGACAGAGGAGCGGTGTGGGAGGGGAGGACTAATGCCCCTGACACCCAGACAGGGCCCAACTGGGAGGTGGCCCCTCCACGCCCCAGGGTAGGGATCTGGAAGACCCACGCGCAGGAGGCCAGGCTGGACCCTCCCCAAAACGGTTGCAGCTTGGATGGCCCAATGTCGCCCTCTGCAGGCCACATCACCCAACAGCTCCTGCACGGCCACAGCAGCCTGGGCCCAAAGTGTCGGGGTTGGGGCAGCTGGGGTCTGGGAGCACAGCGTTCTTGGGATCTGGGGTCCGAGGGCCAGAGGCCACTAGCAGCCAGGGCCAGGATGCGCATTCCTGTCCCCACATGTGCAGCCCCTACAGGTGTGCTCTCCACTCTCGGACACGCCCCAGCACGTGGTCCCCTGGCCCCTTGAACACACCCCAACACAGCCTGCAGGAAAAGCCTGGGCTGGGTCAGGACCCCCCATCTCTGGCCTTGCCCAGCAGCTGTGGTGATGGGGCTGGCTGTTCCCCAGCGTGCTCCTGTCTCCTGAGCAGCATGGCAGCCTGCGGGGCCCTCCCCTCCGGGACCTTCCCAACAGGACGCGGGGACATGAGCCCGGCCCGTCCAGGGCAGCCCGAGGGACCAGCGAGGGAGCTCGGAGCCCAGGTTTGCGCTCCCAGGTCACACGGGCACCCATGGACACAAAGGCCACCAGCGGGCCCTTCCCAGAGGGTGGAGTGGCATGGATGGGGTCCACACACGGTGGGAAGGTGAGGATGCCAAGGAGCAGCGCCCTGACCGCCTGGGCCACACAGCAATCTTCATTCATCAGGACTCTGAGGGGCCCAGGAGAGTTTGGGGTTCTGCCTGGGCTGGGGCAGCGTGAGTGGAGGCAGCACTTGACTTTAGGGGGAGGCAAGGGCTGGAGAGAGCTAGGGGTAACCTGCAGGTGGGCAGGAAGTGGGGTGCGAGCACAGGGGGAGGGGCTCTGCAGGGAGTGCTGTGGTCAGCCTGTTCTGGCCAGTCTCCCTGCACCCGCATCCCGCTCCTCCCCCGAGGGGACTCAGCCAGGGAGGGTCTGCATGAAGGAAGATGCGAGAGGGATGCTCACATTTGCTCAACCCCAGATGGAGCCTCTCAGAGGGGTGGGGTGGCCAGTGGTGCCCCACAGACTTGGGCTCCTTCACGAGGGGCTGGAGCCCCCGTGGGCCACCAGCTCGGGGTGTGGAGGCCACAGCTGCAGAGGGGCCGGGTGGGCAGGGGTGGGCCTCATGCTGGGCAGCCCTGGTCAGCTCAGCTGCAGTAACAAAATACCCGACTGGGGCCTTAAACGCAGACATTCGTCTCTTGCAGCTGGTGGCTGCAAGTCCGAGATCAAGGTGGTGGCCAATTTGCTTCAGGGTGAGGGCCAGCTTCCTGGCCTGCAGATGGCCACCTTCTCGGTGTGTCCTCACACAGTGGAGGCATAAAGGTCTGGTCCCTTACTCTTCTTGTGAGCACTAATTCCATCATGGGTCCCTACCCTCATGACCTCGTCTAAACCTAATCACCTCCAAAGGCCCCCCTCCTGATACTATCCTATTGAGGGTTAGGGCTCCAACACATGAGTTTTGGGGGGACACATTCAGTCTGTAACACTGGGATCCCGCCACAGACTGGGGGCCCTGGTCCAGGTGTCCAGTGGCCCAGGCCACGGGGAGGGGGTTGAAGAGCCTCACCTCCCATGCACTGGGAAGGCAGGGGCAGCCCTGTTCCTGGGAGGCAGCCCCCGAGGGGCTCTGTCCACGAAGCCTCTGTTGCTGTCTTGCTGATAATTCTTCCCTCCTACTCAGCAAGGAGGACGCGGAGGTGGCCCCCAGGACAGCTCCCCTTTCCCCACATCCCCAGTCCGGCAGGAGGGCCCGTGGTGCTGATGGTGTCGATGTGCAGAGAATGCAGGGGTGCGGAAGTCCAGATCCGCTGCCTTACGCCCGGCTCGGGTCATGTTTATCCTCAGAAGCCCTGTGCCAGGGCCCCCGCCCGGCCTCGCGGCCCTGTTAACTCAGGCTCCAGGATAAACACCCATTCAGCAGCACAAGGCTCCTTTGTCCCAGAGAGAGGATCCGGCCAGGATGCTGCCCGGATGGCCCGTGTCCTCAGCATGGCCAGACGCCCTGCGTGGCCTTCTCTGGGCAGACTCCTGGCCTGGCTCAGAGAGGCCCCAGCAGGGGAGGGCCCTGGACAGCTCTCAGAGTGGCCGAAGAGGCCAGGCTGAGCTGGGTGAGGAGGATGCCCCTCTAGGCCCCTTCAGAGCGGAGAGAGGTGGGAGCCCCGCAGCCATGCTGCCCCCCTGCCCTCTGGGCCAGACACGTGGTGGGAAGGTGAGGACACCGAGGAGCAGCAGCACGGCCTGTCTGCAGCTTTCCAAGCCACGGGGCACCTGGCGAGCCTGGAGGCTGCAGGCCCCACTGGCCCCTCCTCCACCGAGGCCCTTGTGGCTCCCCATCCTGCAGGCAGAAGAGGTGCTGCTCATTCCCTGCACCTTGCCCGGCCTCTTTCCAGCCAAGGGTCAGTGGTTCCCATGGGCCTCAGTTTCCTTGTCTGTGAAGTGGGCCTTTATAGGCTCTTGAAGGCTCCTGGGCTTCTAAGCTCCTCTTGGGTGGGAGTACACCCCATTTCTATCTAGAGGTGGGGGTGAGATGTGGGGTACATATCCAGGAGTGGGATGGGGGGTCCCTGTGCAGGGTGAGTGGGATGGGGGAGGTTCCTGTCCAGGGGCAGGTTTGGGGTCACGTGGGGGACCGCATATTGAGGGCAGGAGCCTGGGTCATTCCGGGAAGGGGCCCAGTGTGACGAGGGATCACAGAGCCCTGAGCAGAGCCCTGGTCGGTCAGCGTGGGCGGCGCTGGGACACAGCGAGGGCTAGGCTCTGCGTAGGAGGAACACTTGTGCTTCCTTTCCAAAGAGGGCCCGTGTCTTGGGGCTGCCCTGGGTGGGGCTGGTGGGAGGGGCCCCAGATATCAGCGCCTCCAGCCATACCTGGTTTGCAGTGGGGGTGTCCAGGAGGCCTCCCTGAGAAGCGGCTTTTAAGCAGAGAAGTGATGGTCATGGGGCCGCGTCCCACTGGCCCAGCCCTAGGGTTTGACCCTTACACCTGGAGCTGGGAGCCATGGCAGGTTCTTGAGCACAGGAAGGATGAAAAGGAACCCCCTGGTGGCTGGACTGAGGGCAGGAGGGGGGCCCAGACAGGAAGTGCCGCAGGGATGGGGAAGATGGGGCTGAGGGGGACCGGGGGAGAGGTGGAAGGGGCCTGGAACCTGGGCAGAGTTGCCGTCCTCCCACCCCCAGTCCCTGTCCTCACCTGGCCTTTTGTCTCCATACCAGGCACATCCCTCTGAATGCACTGAGAACAAATGTGCCCTCCCCCTGTGGGTGCCTGGACACTCCACTGGCCAGCCGGAGCCCCACAGTAGAGCTCCGGAGCAGGGACCTCACCACAGGGTCCCTGCCCCTGCGCCACAGCTCAGGCCAACAGCACCCCCTGGTGGCAGCTGGGCGAGTTGCTTCCACCTGCAGGTCGGTCCCGAGGAGGCCGGTTGCGAGCCCCGAGTCACAGCCCAACAATTGTGGCAGGTCTGGGATGGCGCCCTCAATGGTGGGGTGACTGGGCAGGCCTCAGCCAGGGTCCCTTTGTGGGGACCCCCACTCCTCGCCCCGTTGATGGGAGACAATACCTCTTTTGCTGGCGGTTCCTCAGGCCTGGGTGCGAGCATCTCCTTATCCGTGGCCAGGTGTGTTTTACTCACCTACGCCCTTTGCCTACTCCTTGAGGAGAGCGAGATCTGGGCCCAGCAGCACCAGCACCACCTGGGGACAGGTCAGAAATGCAGATCCTTGGCCTGCCCAGACCTACTGAGTCAGGTACTCAGGAGGCCCCATGCCCTCTGGCCGGTTCTTGGGGCCACAGTGTGAGGATACAGCTCCAGGGCAAGGGGCCACATCTGAGCCCGAGACCAGCATCCAGCCAGCTCTGTCCGTCTGTGTCCAGGGACAGGGGTCCCCTGATACTGACACAGGCTGGGCCTCTGCCCAGTCCAGAAGGGCTCCTGGGGGTGGCCTCACGCCCCACTGTACCTGTCCCACACTGTGAGGGCTCCCTCTTGCCCCAGCCCCTGTACCACATGGTCAGCGAGAGACCAAAGTAAGGACAGTGCTTGGGCCAGTGTCCAAGGGTCCTCTGGAGGAGGCCCTGGGGGCCTGAGATGCAGCCCCAATGCCCACTGGGCCAGGGGTGTCGACTCTGAGACCCCCACTTTTAGACTTTGTCCTGAGTTATGTCTGTTCTGCTCAGGGTTTTCCAGAGAAAGAGCCAGGTCTCCCCAGCCTCATCTGTTTTGTCTAACCCTCCTGCAGGAGGTTGCTCTCACAGAAGGGGCTCACGAGTGCGCGTCTGGCGGGGAAATCAAGAGTCTGCGGGGCAGGCAGGCAGGAGTTGACGCAGCCTTGAGACAGGCTTCTCCTTCCTCGGGGAATGCTTTGCTCCCAAGGCCTTTCAACAGATAGGACGAGGCCCACGTGATCAAGGACGGGTCAATACTACTGACCGTGGGTGTTAATTAACCACAAGGACAAAATACCTCAGCGACACCTTGGTGAGTGTTCAATTAACAGGGGCCTGCAGCCTCGCCAAGTGACACAAAGCCAACCAGCACCATAGCTGTTTGTAGTCTTTTTTTTACATTAAAACTTCAGTCCCTTTGGATTTTGGTCTGTGGTCATGAGGCACCCCAGGACACACGGCTGATGGGAGAAGGTGGGGCAGACTGGGCGGGACTGGAGCCCCTTGGGCTGTCCCTCGAGCAGGGCCACCCACCCGCCCATTGGGCAGCTACGAGGTGTCGGGCAGGGAAGGACGGAAGGCACAGTGGGCGACAGCAGCTGTGGGGTGGCTCAGTCAAAACCACCAAATTTCATTTTAATCAAGACCAGGGCAACTTCAGCGCTTAGACTTAAGGGAAACTTTATTTAGTCTTCTTTTTAAAGCAATCTAGTTTAAAAACGAGTTGAGGTTAAGAGAAGAAAGAACATGAAACCTAGCAGAGTCAGACAGACACAGACAGACAGACAGACAGGCTCGGGTCAGGGGCTTCCACGTCAGATCTTCTCCATCTTGGATATGAGGTCGTCACAGATTCTGGTGAGTTCATCATTTTCTTTAGTCTGAAGGAGAGAAGTGGGATCCCTAGGCTTCTCGCAACACCCAGAGGAAGGACACCAGGACAAGCTGTCCCGCCTGGCCAGGGGAGGTGGGGGCTGGGGAGGAATACAGTGGCCTAGCCTGGGAGCAAGCCACAGGGGCCTTCTAGAAGGTACTGTCTGATGGCTCCTACTACAGGGCAGGTCCCAGAACAGGAGGGCTCCTCCCCTCCCATTCCACCTGGAGGCCTTGGGTCCCCTGAGCCCACCTTCTGCTCGATGGTCTTCTCCAGCGAGTGAATGCGCATCTGCTCCTTCCTCAGGCTTGCCTGGAAGGCCAAGGCCTCTGCTTGGGCCTTGCTCCGGACCTGGGCGATCTCCTCGTTTGCCCTGGAGAAGCAGAGGGCAGAGCTGAGCCCATGAGGGACTGGGAGTCACCCTCTCAGGCTCCCTAGACCTTTCTCCACCGTCTCCTGCCCGGCCGTGTCCTTCCCCCCAGTACTCACAGCTTGAGCTTCTCTTCTGCGTGGGCCTTCAGCGCTTGGTATCTCTGGCCTTCCCTTTCAATTCTTACTATGTAGTCCTCGACGCACTTCTTCAGCGATTCTTCATTCTTTAAGTAACGAGCAGAAGTTAACTGCTAACAGTACACTATTCTGTTTGAGACTGTCTGGGCTTGGCTTTGGGGGCCCCAGGGTCAGCTGTGGAAAGGTCTACCATCGAGGCTCTCGGAGATGTTAGTGAAACAGCAGCTCGAGCTTCCTTAGAAGACGAGGAAGGCCATGTGGAAACACTTCCCGTTTTTCTTTTGGAAAATGCCCCTCCACACAGCCCCAGGCCTCCCCATCCTGTGGTTCAGGATGGCCCCGAAGCCAGGCCTGACCCCAGACCCCTCAACAGCTGCTGTCACCCACTCTGGGCCCCCTGCCCATCCCTTCAGCCTGCCTGGCATGTAGAGCCCACCTGTGTGGCTCCCCACACCTACGCCCAGGCACCATGGGAGAAAGGAGGCCATACGTGCTGGGGCCATGAACAGCTCCTGCAAGCCCCCCCACTTCAGGGGCCAGGTCTCCCTGCTGGCCCCAGGAGGGGTGACAATAGTAGGGAACATCTGGACACAGGGATACGGCTGTCTACCTAAGAGCCATGCGGGGATGGCCTCCTAGGCAGTGTCATGTCCAGTTACAAGTGATGACGCCGACAGCTGAGGGGGGCAGGCAGAGAAGTGGCTGCCTCTGCTTGGTGCCCTCTCCCGGGACCCCTACTTGCTTCCCAGACTCAACACGAAGGCTCACACTCCCGCCACTGTGTACTTGTCACACTACCCTCTCAATGACACTGATCCCTGCTGTCCCCATGGCCTTCACTGGCCCTGTATGCCCCCAGCCCTGAGTGCCTGGCACTTTGACTGTCATGTACCAGGTGCTCGAGATCTGTGGCCTTGTCTCCTTGTTCTGGCAAGTCCTCAGCCAGCTCTTCCTGAGTGAGGCGTGTGGCCCCATAGCCCCCAGTCACACGTGGGTCAGGCCTCCTTATGGCCTCGTGTGCCTCTCCCTATTCTCTCCACTCAGCTCCGGAGGCTGCCATCAGGCCCTTGCTCTCGGCGGCCCCTCCACTGCCTGCCGAGAAGCTCCCCAGTGGCCGAGCTGAACTGCAGGCACCCAACCTTGAGTTTTGGTGTATTTCTCAATTCAGAACTTCCACCTGGTCCTTCTCTAGTTTTGAGGTCTCTACTGCAATACTCTTTTGAATGTAGGTAAGTTACTTTTCAAGTCTGCATGTGCCTCTTCCATGACGGGATTAAGTGAGCAAGGAAGGCCCTGGGAGGGAGCTGGCCCCGTCAGACTGGCTCGGCCACCCCAGGACAGGGCAGGACCCTACCAGAGGGAAGGCTGCTGGGGGTGGGGCGGCCTCAAGCCAAAGGCACCGAGTGATGGTCCCGCCTCTCCCAGAAGGGGCCTGCTTCGCATCCCTGTCACACCCCACCTCACGAAGTGCGATGCACTGCCGAGCGCACCAGGCCTGTCGACTGCACCAGGGCAGAGCTGACAGGAGCCTCCACCACCGTCCCAGTCTGTGCATTCACACCTGGAGCCCTGGGGGTCCGTTTCTAGTGACTGTTTCTGATCTTCATTCGGGTTTTCCTGTCTCTTTATCTCCCTCGTTACCCTGTGTCAGGTGGTATTTGTAAAACTATTTTAGAAGTAACGGAAAGCTGAAGATCTTCCTCCATAGAGCCTTCAGGCTGGCTTCTGCCACGCAGCCCGAGACGGCCACTGACCACCCACCAGACTTTGAGGGCAAGATGACATGAGCTCAGCCACAACCCTGCAGGGCCTGCTGGCTCCAGTCCAACCGACTCCCAGGGCCGCTTGAGCGCCCTCCCCTCCAGGCAACAGGCTCCACCTCAGCCGCACTCTCCAGTCAGTGGCCGGCTTCCTTCTCCCACGCGTCAGGCAGCGTCTTTTAGGTCCAGTCCAGCCCCTCCAGGAGGCCGGGCTACTCAGCCTCCACAACTTCCATGAGCTCAGGCAGTGGTCCCTTCCCCGAGCCGGCTCACTAACTGTGCAGTCATCTGTGCGCTGCCCTCCGTGCTCCAGGAGGGGCACCAGCTCCTTTAGGTATCTCCCCTTGCAGAGGGTACTGGAATGCCGCCAAGGGAGGAAGGGGCCCCAGCTGGGGTTGGCGTGGTGGGGATCCCTGCCTGGCCTCCCGCCCAGAACGTGCTGTCCCTTGCCCGGCAGCCCTGTGTGTGGCCCCGCCTCCTGCACGTCCCCACCTGGTGGTGCATGGAGGTCCCACTGGGCCTAGGCCCTCCTCCAGAAGGCAGCTGCTGGCTCCTCAGCACCCACCACACCTGGGCACTCCCTTGGCCGCTACGGTCCTGCCTCCGGGCTCTGCCCTGTGGTTCCTCTGTTCACTGCCTGGCTCCTCCCCAGGCCAACAGCACACCCTCGGCCCACTGGCCAGACTGGCCTCACAGCCCCAGTGCAGGGGAAGGTGTGACCAGGTGCCGAGTTGTGTCACCTTCACAAGGGACCGGGGTGTGGAGAGCAGCCTCTGGCCCGATGGGGCTTGGGCTCTAACATGCAACAAGCTGAGGACACAGGGCAGCCCGGCTCGGCCCCTGACCGCTGCCCACCTGGGACCCCCTGTGGCAGGATGGGCACAGCCCCGCCCAGCACCACCTACCGTGCGGTAGCCTTCGATCACTTCCTTCTGTTTCTCGAACCGCTTGAAGAGGTCAGAGAAAGACTTTTCCAAGGAGTTCAGGTCCGCAGTCAGCTGGTCTTTTTCTTTCAGAACCTTTTGGATCTCAGCTTTGGCAAGTTCCTTCTGTTTCTGAGCCTCCTCTTGAGAATAGAGCAAGCACCTGGGATTAAAGGCCCACACGCGGGCACCACAACCACGAGCAGGGGGGACAGGAGGGGTGTGGAGGAGAGGTGGGTAGCCGGAGTGCTGGCTGGGGCATGCCGCAGTCCTGCTAGAGGCATGGTGACAAGGCCCCCCTCCCCTGTGACGTTCTGGAGCAAGGCATGGGGGCACAAGTGCCCAGGAGACAGCCATCTTCTCAACACCAGCTCTAGCCTGAACCTGGGGAGACAGTGAACCTGGGACCCAAGAGCAGAGGTCCCGAGGAAGAGGGGTGGCGCCGAGACCTGCAGAGCCCCCAGCAACACCTGTCCCACAGGGACACCTGAGGTGGCTCTGCAGCTGATCCCCACATTTGGGGGCTTCTGGGAGCCTGAGTCTCGTCTGGGGTGAGGCCTGGTGCTCCCACCCCCCAGCCCTGGCCTGGATACGCCCAGTGCCCAACACCCGCAGTGGCCGCAGCTGGACACACAGCCACCTGGCGGGGAGAGGGCTGACTGCAGATGCAGAACCCACAGGAAGGACCCCATTTGTTCCCCACCACAGCCCCAGCTCAGGGTCTCGCCAATTTGGGGGCTGACAAGCGCCAGCTGTATGGTGCCGCCCAGTCTCCCTGACCGCCAGGGGCTCCTACATTGGCCTCGTGGCTCCACCACGGGGCCTGCAGGCGGACGGGCAGGTCTCACTCCCAGGAAGAGGGGCCCATGGGTGTCCAGCACTCACCCATTCCCTGGTACACCATCCCCTCAAACCCGTCCATGATCTTCCCCATCTCGATGTTCTTCGCGTGGAGCTCCTCGCACCTGCTCCTCAGCAACAGGTTCTCCTTTTGTGTCGCTTCCACCTGCACAAACCACACACCAAGCTGGTGCTGGGCACCCCTCCCAGGCCCGTGGTCTCTGGGGCAATGTGTCTGAGTTAGGTCAGGGGCTAGGCTGCGAGGAGCCTGGTCAGGCCGCATGCCTCACTCAGTGGACGTCACCAGGCTGGGCAGCCCGCTGTGCTGGGGCCAGCAGGTGCCCAGTGAGAGCGCACATCTCCCTGGGGCGTCCGTCTGTCAAAAGCCCATGGGCTCCCCTGTGTGGGCAGGCGTGTACCGGGCGTGCCACAGGCCCCCAGGAGCCCACGCCTGTGTATAGTAGGTGTGGGTAGGTGAGGCCTCCTGTTACCAGGGAGGCCGGGAGAGCAGCCTGCAGAGGGGACTGGGCCCAGCGGCAGAGAGAACGCCAGACTAGAAGGCAGATGGTCTGAGCTGTGAGCTGCTGGGTCAGCTCTGAGCAGGCAGGTGGCCATGGGGCAACAAGACCCAGCAGGACACAGCTGCCAGTGGAAACAGCCAGCCTGGGGGCATGTGGTCAAGTGCATGTCCCAGCCCGGGCCCAGCGTGCAGGTCTACCCGAGGGGCCCGGCCAGACACCGCCAAGGGGGCCACTGGGGCACTAAGGGGACTCAGGGGCTTGAAGCCCAGCCCTGCCACTCCCGGGGCCACTCAGAGTGGTGCCTACAGAGGACAACTGAGCAGGCTGTCCAGACTCTCAGCGTGTGAACAGGCTCTTTCTGAGATGCTGGATGGAACCAGCATTTTCAGCTAACTAGGTGACGGGCTGGGGGCTCAGTAAGTGGACACTGCGATTCTACCACAGCAGCTAGGTAAGGCCCGTGCTCAGAGCCGTCCACCCCCAGCTCTCAGTGAAGCCCCAGAGCAGTTTGTGGGCACCACGTGCAGGGCCGCAACCAATAGGCGGGGGCAGCACTCTGGGAACCCACCCTCCCCACGCCTTGTCCTCACCGCAGCGTCCAGGTCCTTCTGGCTGTACTGTAGCACGTCCACGATGGGTCCCATGGGCAGCAGCGGACCCCCAGGCCCGAGAACACACAGAGGTGGGTCCAGCACCTGCGGGGGCGACACAGACCAGCTGGGCCACAAGCTCCTCTTGCATCCACCTCCGCTTCCGACCTGTCGTCAGGGAGGACAGGCCCTCGGAGGCTGGGAGGCTCCTGGGACAGCATGGTGAGTGACCTGCGACACGGAGCAGCCTGCAGCCCCTGACTGACCTTCTGAAGCCTTCAGATCCCTGGAAGATAAAACCTGGGCCCTTAAAACAACATGCGTCTCTCTACACCACAAAAGGGCTGAAGCACTTACAGGCACACCCGGAGCTCCGAGGAGGTCCAGCTCCACCAGCTTTGCTGCAGGCGGACTTCCTGAGGACACATCCACTTCCTGCACGCTGAGACCAGAACAGAACGTCAATACGCCTCGTTTCTTCCAGAGCAGGGGTCAGCTCAGGTTTTCCCCAAAGGGCCAGAGAGTAAATGTTTTAGGATTTGTGGGCCACACAGCCTCTGCTGCAACTGCCTGGACTCTGCTGTTGTCAGTGCTAGAGCAGCCACACAGATACGTACAGGAATGAATGTGACTGTGTGCCAATAAAACTTTATTTATAGAAACAGGCAGTGGGCTAGATACGACCCATGGCCACAGGGCTCGCTCTCCCTGCTCACTGCTGCCCACAGTCACTATGACTTATCCGGTTCAGGGATCCACTGGCTGTTCCTTATCAAAGTCACACGTGAGGCCTGGCGTCACCCCTCCTGCACCCAAGGGGCTCCAGCTCCACTGAACGTGCTTTTCAGAGGCTGAATCACGAACACCCCCCTTGCCTAGAAGTCTGTGATCAACAGCGCACCTGGTAACAGCTGCCTATTGGCCGCCGCACTGAGCCCCACAGACCGAGGGGGACATACCTGCTCGTCTCAGGGGCCACAGGTGCTGGCCTCTGAGGGCTGTCCCTCAGGAGCGGGTCGAATTTGAGGTATAAGGACTGTTTCCTCAGGGCTGATTCTGTAAACTGAAGAGGGTGGGCAAATCAGTGGGTTCACGGTGTCCCTGACGGATGACAGCCCCAAGGGTGCGGGGTGACTGCGCTCACCAGGCAAAGGGCCCAGGAAGATTACAACACAACGGTGAGATGCCTCCCGAGGCATGAACGGCCCCAGCAGCAGAGCAGCATGCTCTTGAGTCTGCCTCTGGGTGAGTGGCTGGGATAGGACCTGCTGGGACCGCAGGATGGGGCTTAGGACGGAAGCTGCAGGAAAAGGGGCCCTACCGAGTCCTAGACCACCATCACAGCACCGGGCCCTCACAGCCCGGCAGATGTGGACACTGCTCACGTTCCACCTGCAGAAGTGCTGCAATTGCTGAGGTGTGACAGTGGCATGGGGCTATTCTAGAAAAAGCCCCTTTTTGAGAAACATACTTCAGAAAAGGCTGCTGTGAAGGTGGGGGTTACTTACCAAGGAAGTCCCAAACTGCTCCAGATAATCCACCTCGGCCCCCATGCCTAGAACTGAGAGGGAGCACATGTCAGTGCTGCTGTCGCTACCCCACACGTGGTGGATTATGGGTCTTTATTGAAATAGATGTCAGCTTAGCAGTTTCCCCACCTTGGAGGGAGCCGCCCCCTGTACTCAGGCTGTGGAAACACTGAGCTGTGTCCCTCCCGCTCCACCGTCTATCCTGGACCTGGGGCTGAGGGGCCTTTGCTCTGAAGCGGGGTTTCTGGCCTCATGCTAGTGATACTTGGGGCTGCTTGTTCTGTGAGCAGCACCCCCTAAGGCATGACAACCAAAAGTGTCCCCTAGGGGCCAAACTGCCCTGGTTGAGAACCAGTGTTTACCCTAGAAAAGGCCTTTAATTTCTGATAATGTAACCTTTGCTTAAAAAACTTCAGGGTGCCTCATGCCATCTATAAACGTGACCTCAAAATGGCACAAAGACCTAAAGGTAAGAGCAGCAACTCAAACTCTTGGAGGAAAACTGAAGGGTAAGTCTTCATGACACTGGATTTGGTAATGATTTCTTAGATTTGACACCAGAAGTACAAGCAACAAAAGAAAAGAATAGATAGGGCTGGCCCCGTGGCGTTGTGGTTAAGTGTGCGTGCTCCACTGCTGGTGGCCCTGGTTCGCATCCCGGGCGTGCACCGATGCACTGCTTGTCAGGCCATGCTGTGGCGGCGTCCCATATAAAGTGGAGGAAGATGGGCACGGATGTTAGCCCAGGGCCAGTCTTCCTCAGCAAAAAAGAAAAAAAAAGGTGGATTGGCATCAGATGTTAGCTCAGGGCTGATCTTCCTCACACACACACAAAAAAAAATAGATAAATTGGGCTTCCAAGTTAACATTTGTGCTTCCAAGGACACCACTGAGAAAGTGAAAAGACAACCCACAGAGTGAGAGAAAATAAAGGGTTCTTATCTCAGCTGTACAAGAAACGCTTCTAGTAACAAGACAGTTAAAAAAGGGTGAAGGATATGAGCAGACATTTCTCCAAAGATGACACGTGAAAGGCTGACAAGCACACGAAAGGATGCTTATCACCAGTCGTCAGGGAAACGCAAATCAGAACGAGATGGCACTTCACACCCACCCAGATGGCTGGAATCAGAAAGTCAGGACAAGTGCTGGCGAGGGTGTGGGGAGATCCCAACCCTCACACATTGCTGTAAAGTGACTGCTAAATGGTGCAGCCACTTTGGAAAACAACCTGGCAGTTCCCCCAAAAGTTAAACACAGAGTTACCGTATGACCCAGGAATTCCACTCCTAGGTATATCCACCCAAAAGAAATGGAAAACACATCCACACAAAAAAGTGAACAGGAATGTTCATAACAGCCTTATTCATGGCAGCTGAAAAGTGGAACCAGCTCAAATGTCTCTCAACTGGGGAATGAACCAACAAGCCGCGGTCTGTCCACGATGTGGAGCACTGTTCAGCTAGACAAAGGAATGAAGACTGACACGCGCTACCCACGGACGAAGCTCGGAAACACTCAGTGGAAGACCAGACACAAACCCACACATGTGACTCCAGGGGCCCTGGGGGTGGCAGGCCTGCCCTAGTAGACCTCATCCACTGCTGTGGTCCCACCTGTACGGTGAGGACCTCGTGGTTATCCTACCATAGGCAAACCCCACGTTCCATCTTGTCTTCCCCGTGCCTGTTGGATTGTACGTAACCACAACTGAGATCCCATCATGTTGTCTTATAGCTTTCAAAGCAATTCAGTCACAAGTTCTCACTTTACATCAGTGACTTGCCCTCCTGCCCACAGGAGCCCCAAGCCTCATTCCCCAGCAGGGGCCTGAGCGGCTCATCTCACCACCGCGGGCTCTCACTCCAGCAGCATCTCTCCGAGGGGCGAGGCCCAGCGTGTTGCTGTGTCTGCATCTGTGCGGAGCCTCATTCATACTTTTTGCCTATTTTTCTAAGTGAGTCTACAACTTCCATTTCTGGAAACCCCTTATGTTATAGAGGTATCAGTCCTGTTCTCTTGAAAATGCCCATCTTTTGACAAACCAGAAGTTTCTGCGTGAATCACTTCAAATCTGGGAACACAGTAGCCTGTAGAACAATCACCTGCAAATGCCATGAACTCACAGGCTCACAGGACATGTTTCAGGCAAATCGACAGCGGGGACAGATGAGTGACGACCCAGGGACAACGTACCCTCAGCTGGGTCTCGGAAGTGCTCGTCACTCGGTTCTGAGGCTGGCTCTGGCCCCTGCCGGGGGTGGGGCGCTGGGTCAGCGGGTGAGGCTGTCGGCTCACTGCCTAGACTGCTGGTGGGAGCCGATGTGCCCAAAGAATTCATGGTTCCCTCCTGGAAGGAAGGTCAGTGTCACCTTGGGTGGCTGTTTGGGCATCCCGTGCAGTCGAGGGTCCTGGATGGGGCCTTTGCTTCACCCAGTCTTGTCAAGGTGAGGGGGTGTGGGGGGCAGGGGCTGAGGGGTAGCAGTGTGTCCCACCCGGTCACCACTGGCTTCCCTCTGTGGTCACAATACACAAATGGTGGCGACAGTGCTGGGACACGCTTCCACTCGGTCACGCACACGCATGCGTTCTGTACCTCGCCGGCTGCTCCTGAGGTCCCGGCCAGGGTCTGCACCACAGGTGTGTCATCTGCTGAGGCTGAAGGCACCTGCCTGAAGAGAAGGGTCAGCAGGGCCTGTGCCCATGTTGTCCCACCAACCCCCTGAGCTGCCACCTGCACTGTGGACCCTCACCTAGGAAGCCAGGCACAGGGGCTAAGCTGGGTGACCCGGCAAAGCCGTCCCCACCAACCTCTCCTGCGCGAGAATCGTGAGCCTGGAAGGAGGGCTTGGAAGCAGGCAAGGAGCTCTGAGGTAGTTTCAACTCAATAACAAAGCAAACCACAAGGATTCATTCATCCTTTCTACCGGGAAACTGGCAAAAGCAGCTGGGAGGGCAGGGAGCCGGATGGGGACCCTCTCACTGGGCAGTTCCAGGGCAGGGACGGCAGCCTGCCAGGGAGTCAGGGTCTCTTCAGAGAAGCTGCGAGCCTGTGAGCTGGCCAGCTGCTGGCCAAGCTTCTCTTAGAACCAAACACTTGGCGGCCACCAAGAAGCTGTCGCCAGAGAGCAGTGAGCACGTGAGAAGGCACTCACACCAGGAGACAAGAAAGAGCCTTTAAGAGCCACAGCCAGTGCTAACGGCCCTTCATCATCTTTGGGATAATGGGTGTTTTTTCTTCTCTAGATATCTTTCTTGAAATTCTAAACTCATTACACGTAGTGTTCTTAAAAAGCACAAGGGGCCGGCCTGGTGGCATGGTGGTTAAGTTCATACGCTTCACTTCGGTGGCCTGGGGTTTGCAGGTTCGGATCCCGGGCGCGACCTACGTACCACTGGTCAAGCCATGCTGTGGCGGCATCTCATATAAAGTGGAGGAAAATGGGCACGGATGTTAGCCCAGGGCCAGTCTTCCTCAGCAACAAGAGGAGGATTGGCAACAGATGTTAGCTCAGGGCTAATCTTCCTCACCAAAAAAAAAAAGTGTGTGGGGGGGAGAGGACGTAACAGGGTGCAGGGACACTCTCTTTCCAGCTATTTCACAATAGGCAAGGCTGCTGTGAGCACCCTTCCTCTGTCTCGGGACGGGCCGGTGTGTGCCCTGAGGCCCCTTCTCAGGGGCACGTAGGTGGCATTTCTGGTCTCAGGTCCACCAGCACACGTACCACAGAGCAGCTTTCCTGACATTGCCACCCCATACTCACTGGTTCAGAGGTGAGTCCTCCAAGCCCGGAGGTGCAGTGCTCAGCTGTGAGGCCCCGGGACCGTCCTGGGGGTGTTCTGGGGGCCGAGCCTCCCTTCCACCTCCGAACGGGTTGAAGTTTGGGTCGTCCAGCTTGTCCCAGTCCAGGTTGTAAGACCCCCAGAGAGGGAGAACAGGACCCTCATCTGCCTCCTTGGGGGTCTTCTGCCTCACCTCCGGTCTCCTCGAGGGAGGTTTAAGGCCAGGTCTCTTCCCCAGTTTCCTTGGTGGGGGCGGCCTTTTGGGGGCAGCCTCATCAGAGACGTCAAATTCTAGCTTTATGGGCCCATTCCTGCAAGAGTCAGCCTTTTGACCATCGGCCTCTTCCTTCTGAGGACTTGGGGACGTGGCCTCTCCAGCCTTCAGAGGGCTAGCCAGGGCGGCATTCTCAGGACCAGAAGCATCCTCAGGGTCTGCAAGGGCCTTGCCAGGCAGGTCTGCAAGGGGCCCTTCTCCATGTGCTCCTTCGGGTGGAGGACTAGGAGGCGAAGCAGCCCCGGCCGAGGAAGCAGGGATCCCCTGCAAGCTTCCTCCTGCCGCTGTGTGAGGGTCCTCTGTTCTGTCTTGGGACACCATCCCGAGAGGGTCTTCTGGAATTTCAGAAGTGGACGTAATGCTTTTCTCTAAGGAATAAAAATGAACGTTTGCCTCCAAGGTTTGCTCAGGGCTGCCAGACATTCGTCCTGGAGATGCCACCTGGTTTTCAAGACTTTCCAGCATCTGGGGAGAGCTTGACGGGTTCAGGCTGGCTGGGGGAGCTGAGGTGGGCCCGCTGGAACACCTGTCTTCAGAGGCTGGTCTCACGTCCCCTGGAGGGGGGTTGGCATCCAGCACTGCTGGTTTCTGGAGAATTCCATCGGTCGTTTTGGTGTCCACTTCCTTGGTGAACTGTTGGCTTTTTAGAAACAGACTTAGTTAATACCAAGCAACCCATTTCGTTTTTTACATTTTAGCCCACATGAAAACATTAGCTAAAAACAGAAAAAAAGAATGTTTAGTCAACCATCTCCTCAGGATTAACTGTTACAAGTATAGTCCCATAAATCAATGCTGGTGAGCAACCTAGGGACACATGGGTTTCTGAGAGTGAGCAGAAACCTGACAGATACATGACGAAAGTTAAGGTTTTCTGTGCTATCCTACTTTCCCCTTTTGGTTGGGGACCACCAGCTACATAGTCAGGGACAGTCAGGCACACGAGGGTCAAGCCCTTCACTGAAGAGAGAAAGGCAGGTCGAGAACACTGCCTTCAGAAAGCAGGGCCCCAGCTCCTAGGGCCACCCTCCCTGGGTCCTCCTGGCCTGCTCCCTGAGTTCTGCTCTGTGGCTCTGCAGAAACAGGGCAGAGGCAGGAACCACCCTGGCCCTCGAAGCAGGTCAGATCCTGCGGCCAAGAGGCCGGGTCTCCCTCCCTTCCTGAGGCTGTTATAAAGGAACAGTATTTAAGTCCCTCTAATCTCACTCAGCTGAATTTCAAAAAGTATAAAACTGAAGCTGACAAGTAGCAAGGACACCTGGGGAGGGGAACAGATTCAGGCTCGAGGAGCTTCCACGAGGAGACAGGACCGTGGCCCCAAGAACATTTTACTTAAGTTAGGTGAAGGGTATGTTAGCGATTCTTTGTTTTTATACCTTGCTCTGTACATCTGAAACCTGTTTAGAAGAAAATGCAAGTTTTAAACAGCTTAAGTCAGCAAAAGTCAAAATGAAAACGTGCCAGTGAGGACCCTTCCCACTCTGGATGCAGAGGGTCCCTGGGGGCCGCAGTTGGGTTAGTTCAGCCTAATCTGGGGGTGAAGAGCTGCCACTAGGGTCCTCCTTTCCAGACAGAGGCAGGAAAGGCCGTGGCACTCACTTAGTAGACCAAGCCAAACACCTAACTCCAGGTGAGGCTGCAAAGAAGCTTCTCCCAGTTAAAGCCAGGTGTTTAAAACCTGGTCCCTGAGGCCACTCGCACTCTGACCAGATTACACAACAGACAGCTCCTCTGCCTTTAAAAGAACACAGCTCAACTTGCAAGCAGAAGAGAGACCCCAGTGGAACAAGAAAAAAGAAATAAAACCACAAAGTGCCCTTCCTTGGAGATGTGAGCAGGACATTTTGTGAAGCTAGAGAAACAAAAAATGAGGCCAACTTGTTGGCAAGGGTACAACGAAGGAATGGAATATGAAATTTAAACTTATTATAAGTGTTCCATTATCCACTTTTCCAGTAACGACTTCCGATGCCAAATACTCTGGACCACGCACCACACAAGCTCAGAGCGAGACCAAGAGAAACTCAACCAGATGAGCAGAATTTTCCTGCCGAGTCTATGAGAGATGCTACAAACTGCAGTACACAAGCAGCACCCACACTTACTTCTCTTTCTGCGTCCAGACTTGAGGAGGGTTTCTTAACCCTCCGGCATCACCCAGAGCAAAGCAAGCCTCCGGTTTGCTGCTCACAACAGGACTTAGAACCCTGTGCGTCTGTGGATCCCGCAGAGGTGTCTGAAAAGTCACCTGTTGGGAGGGAGACAGCACCTGTTCACCAAGTTCGTCTTCAACCACTATGCGAGGAGCACCCTGCCCTGCCAGCTCATTTAAGTCACCAGGAAAGCAGGTTCCAAGGTGACCTAACATGACGCACGGTGATCTCACATGGGCACAACGCGCTCACCTTCACGGCTTTGGCTATGCTTTTGGGTGGCACATTTTCCTTCTGTGACAGACGAAGAACAGATGATCTTCCGGTAAGTTCTGGTGGCGAAAACAGGAAGTTGCAGTTCTCTGTACTTTTGTCACCAGTGACATTTTCGTCATTGAAGATCTGCAGACTCATTCTGAAAAAGCAAACAGCGTGTGTCAGCATGAAGGCAGCAACACTGCGGCGCCTGGATGCACCAACGTGAAAAAGATGGAGCTGACTCTGCAGCGCGGCCGGGAGGATGGCCCCTTCCTGCGCAGCTGGTCACACCTCAGGCAGTGTGTCCTCTGCCAGGTGCTCCCTGTCCTGCTGCAGGGGAGCCACCACCTCCCAGGCCTAAGGGCTAGAAGGGCCTTCAGCCTTTGGGGCAAAGAGGAAAACCCAGGTGCTCCCAACAACTCGAACTTCATGGGTAAAAGTCAAGAGACAAGTAAAAGGTGGCCTTGGAGAACACCAGAAGAGGCAGAGGAAGCCTAGGTCTCCCACAGGCCTCCACTCGAGGCGCCAAGGCCGTGTCAGAGCTGGAGCAGGTGGCCACGCTGGCAAAGAAAAGAAAAGCGGAAAGGTGTGGTGGCTCACTCTTCCCCACGTGGCTGGGAAATAGAGACCAGGTGAGGGCAGCAGGACCGCCAAGGCCCGGAGGAGGAGCTGGCGAAGGAAATGCGCAGTGAGGTGCAGAACTAAGTGGGGAGCTTCTACATCCGGGCCTGGAGTCTGGAAATACACCAGGAGCCTCCAGTCAGGCCCAGAAGGTTCTGGAACAGCCCCATTCCTTCCTACAGTTCTCATCATGGTCGCCAACATGACATTCCCAATCTAAGAGTCATCAGAGAACTGGGTATGGACCTGCGCAAGGCGGCACCATGGGTACCTGCTGGTGGTGGGGGCCCTGGGGGCTGCAGCTCGAACAAGGCTGAGGTGTCTGAGGCAGAAGGAGCAAAGGGGGCCTGGAGGGGTGTGAGGTCGGCACCTTGGAGAGTGTGAGAGGAGGCCGGGAAGTGGCGTCAGAGGCTCCTGCAGCAGGCCTGGGCGGGGTCAGCCCTGGCTTGGCCAGCGGGCCCCCCTTCGGTGTGTGGAAGCGGGAAAGACTCAGGAGTCCAAGGTGACAACTAGGTTTTCCGCCTGAACAACTGGGTGAAACACGGAAGGGGGCCTCGAGGACAGCTTTCTGCCCGTCCCTGGCCTGGGGAAGGTGGGAGAACAGTGATGGCGGCCTCCGTCGGTTTGGCTTCTACTGACCACGGGACCACGGGCGGGGGCTCCGGAGCAGAGGCTGCCCTGCGTGCGCGGACTGCGGTGGGGCAGCAGCGGGTGGGGAGGGCTCGCGCCCAGGTCTGCGGCGCAGGTGCGCGGCAGTGGGTGACGGCTCACAGCTGGGGCTGGAGAAAGCAGCAGAAGCTGCCCCGTTGGAGGGGGGCGTGGCCGCGCAGAGCCGGAGGGGCTAGGGGTCCGGAGTCCCGTCTCCGACACCCGGGCAGGGGGGCGGGCAGCGAGCCGGGCGCGCGTTCAGTGCTGGAGACGTGCATTTGCAAACCACAGCTACTGGTGGTATGTGAGGCTGGACAGGGTCACCGAGGTGAGGAGTGGCCGCGGGCCAGGCCCTGAGGGACCCCGACACACGGACCTCCTGGAGGATGACCTTCGCGGAGGGCGACAGAGGGGAGGCGGCGGAGCCAGGAAGGCAGGAGCCCGCCGGGCGTCTCGGGCGGCGGGGCAGAGGTCAGCCGGCTCCGCTCCGGGCTACGGCGGGCCGGCGGGATGGGCCCGCTGAGAGGCACCGGCGAGAAAGCGTCCCTGAAGAGGCGGCGGGAGGGCAGGGGCGCCGCGGGGACACGCCGAGGGTGGACCCGCCGCCGGGAGGGCGGGTGTCGACAGCTCCGCGGCGGACAGAGGCCGGGGCCGGGCCGGAGGGTGCGAAGGAGGCTGGGATGGAGCCCCGGGCCGGGACCCGCCCGCCGCCCGCCGCCCGCCGCCCGCCGCCCGCCGCCCGCCGCCCGCCGCCGCCCGCCGCCCCCTTACCTGCCGGCCGCGGTGCGGAGCCGAGAGAGCGGGAGGCGCCGAGTCCAGGAGCCCGCCCGCCCGCCGCCGATTCAAATCCCGGCGGTTGGCGCGCGCGGCCAATCAACGCGCGGCTGGGGCGCGACGCACGGGACGCCGCCGGCCAATGGGAGGCCGCGCCTAAGGCCACGCCCCCGCGCGCCGGCGGTACCGCTTCCGGGGAGGGGAGCACGCTGGGCGCAGCGCGCGCCGGAAGTCCTCGGGAGCCGCGCGTTGCCGACGGGTGGAGGGTCAGGGGTGCTCGCAGGCAGACGGTGACTGCGGGGCCTGCTGTCGCTTGGGCATCTCGTGTTCTGCTACGGACGGTAGACTGGGCGGAAAGGCCGGAGCCTGAGAGCCGCTCGCCCGGGCTTCGGTATGCCCAGCTGTAAAATAGGACCAGGTGTAGCGCCGCCCCCAGGCCGGGTCGTGAGGAGGAGCCGAACCTTCGCGAGGATTGTCGCGGCAGCTCACGACTTCGGGTCATGTGCGGAAAGCGGGAACTCCATGTCCCGTAGTGCCCCACGGGGCTCGATTTCTCACAGCGTCCTGCGCCGGCTTGACGGTGGGACTCCATCTCCCAGAGTGCTCCGCGGGCGGGGGAACTCCCATTCCCAGAGTGCCCCGCGGGCGAAGACCTCGTCTCCCAGAGTGCTCCACGGGAAATCCCATTTCCCAGAGTGCCCCGCGGGCGAAGACGTCGTCTCCCAGAGTGCTCCACGGGAACTCCGGTTTTCCAGAGTGCCCCGCAGGCGAGGACTCTATCTACCAAACGGCTTCGCGGGCCCCATCTCCCAGGGTGCCCCGCGCCCACCGGACCGGGAAGCTCGGGCCTGTTCCCCGCGCCGGGGGCGGCGGGTCTCGCCGACGGTTCCCGGCGGCGGCGCGATGGACAGCCCGGAGGTCACGTTCACGCTGGCCTACCTGGTGTTCGCCGTGTGCTTCGTGTTCACGCCCACCGAGTTCCACTCGGCCGGGCTCACGGTGCAGAACCTGCTGTCGGGCTGGCTGGGCAGCGAGGACGCCGCCTTCGTGCCCTACCACCTGCGCCGCACGGCTGCCACGCTGCTGTGCCACTCGCTGCTGCCGCTCGGTGCGCCGGCGGGGCCCGCTCGGGGGGCGGAGGCGGCCGCGCTGCGGGCTCCAGAGGCTGCCGGGCCGCAGGGTCACCTGTCTCGGAGAGTCGGGGAGGGCGCTCGGGGAGAAGCGGCCGACCCCGAGAGCGAGGCTGCGTCCGCCCGCCCGGCCGCTCGCAGGGAGCAGAAGAGCAGGCTCGGACCCCGGGGGGATGCTCGCCCGCCGGGGCAGGCGCGAGCGGTCACATGGGGTGGGGGGCAGTGCCCCGGAGAAGGGTCTGAGGGCGGGGGTCTGGGGAACAAGGTGGCCCTGCCCCAGGCCTTGGACAGTGGGCGTGGGAAGGGCAGGCCGAGGTAGCGACGCCAGGCGGGGTTGTTACATGTGCGGAGGCCGGGGAAGGCATGTGTGTGGCCGGCCCGCTCCGAAGTTGCCCAGGGGCCGTGCTGGGCAGTGACTCGGGGGCTAGCTGGGCTCTGGGGGTCGGGGTGTCAGCTGGGTGGACGGGGGACTGGCTGGAGAGTGGGGGAGCAGGCGGGGGTCCGGAGAACACGCAGGCGGAAGCAGGTCTGGGAGGGCAGGGGCGGTGGCCCTGCCTGCAGCTCTGTGGACACGGAGGAGTGTCAACCTGGCAGGCGCGCAGCAGCCTGGCCAGTGTGGGGAGCGGCAGGAGTGGCCTGGGGTGAGGCCGGCCGGTGCATGGGGGCTGCCTGCCTGCGGGGACGGCGCGCCGAGTGGAGCCCACGCCGGGATGGGGAGGGAGCTGGCGTGGTGAGTTGGTGGCCCATGTCTTATGGGCCGGGTGGTTGCTCTGCGTGGTGTTGCGGTAACCGCCTGGCTGCCTCCACAGAGCACCCAGCTCCCTGTGAGCAGGGCAGCCCATTAGCCCCGTGCCCAGGTGAGGAGCATGCGGCCTGGGGCCTGGGCTCCCCTGAGGGTGGCGGGTTGGCTTCTGCCCTGGAGCTGCCCTCCAGCTTCCTGGAGCCCGTGGGGGGCTGGGCCACCATCCGAGGAGGGGCAGGGACATCAGGACTTAGGGAGCAGAGTGATTCCAGGAGGCCACACCCAGAGGAGGAGGTGGAGCCTGGCCTTGTGGCTGGACACAGGGTCTTGTTTTGTTTTCCAACTTGTTTTGAAATGCCTTTTTTGGGAAACTTTGAGTCATATTTGTCGCTACATGATAAATTATCTTAAAATGTAGTGATTTCGCCAACAGCAAACATATCATTATTTTTGTGATCTCATAGCTGCCACTGCACCCCATTGCTATCTGCGTTATTCATTTTGAGTGCAAAGTGGCCTCAATCTGGCCAGCAGGGGCCCGGAGCTGGCTCCTGTGTTCTTGTGACAGCCCCCATCGTCTGGCACACGATGTCCCAGCCCTGGGATGGGTCACACTCAGAGGGGTGGGGTCAAGAGGCCAAGATCCCACTCTGTGGAGGGCAGCTGTGCATCTGGTGACACCAGATCATTGCATTTGTTGTTTTTCTAGTTCTTTTCAGTATTCTTATGTTGTGTAAAATCAAAGTAGCAAATTAAAAACGTTTTTCCCTTTTTTATGGGGTCACTGTCTGGGCCAAGGCTGATTTGGGCCAGCGTGGAGGCAAGTGAGGTTCACCTGCTCTGGGTGCCCTGGCCTCGCCCTGGGAGCTGACCAGGACAGAGGGCCAGGCCCAGGGTTGGGGACGAGAGGAACTTCCCTAGGAGGTACAGGGACAGCACTGTGGCCCTCACTGGGGGAGGACAGTGGCCTGGCAGTCCCGACCTTTGCTGAGACTCACTCTGTTGCTTGCAGGCTACTACGTAGGCATGTGCTTCGCAGCCTCAGAAAAGCAGCTCTACTCTCCGAGCCGGGCCCCAGAGGCCTGGCAGCTCTTCCTCCTGCTGGTGGTCACCCTGCCGACTGTCACCTGCACCCTGATCTATTACTGGTCCCGGGACCGGTGGGCCCGCCACCCACTGGCCCGTACCCTGGCCCTCTACGCCCTTCCGCAGTCGGACTGGCGGGCCGTTGCTTCCTCTGTCAACACCGAGTTCCGGCGGATCGACAAGTTTGCCACGGGGGCACCGGGAGCCCGTGTGATCGTGACAGACACCTGGGTGATGAAGGTGACCACGTACTGCGTGTATGTGGCCCAGCAGCAGGACGTGCATCTGACGGTGACGCAGTCGCAGCAGCACGAGCTCTCGCCGGACTCCAACTTGCCGGTGCAGCTCCTCACCATCCGCGTGGCCAGTGCCAGCCCTGCCGTGCGGGCCTTCGACATCCGGTAGGCATGCCCGAGGTCAGGTGGGGGTGAGCCAGCCAGTGCACAGGTTCCAGTCTTTGTGTCCCCCGGGAGGCGATGATGTGTGGAGCAGCCCCTGCAGCCATCCCTCCAGTGCCTCCCCCTCAGAGCCCCCACTGCACCCCCCAGGCCCCTCCCTGGCCCCCTCATCCCTTGCCCCCCTTGTGCCCCACAAGTACCCTTTCCTCTCTGTTTGTCCAAGCTCTTCTCTGAATCTGCCTTTTCAGCTTCTTTGGGGAGCATGTTGGGGACACTTGGTGGCTGTACAGGATGGAGGCTTGGTGGCTGCCTCAGCTCTGAGGTCTGGGTTCTAGCTGAGGTCTTGTGTCCCATTCCAGCTGAGCTCTTGAGACACGTTTTGGGCCTGCTGAGGGCCAGCCTTGCTGTGTTTCAGCTGCAGTTGGCCTGCCTTTTGTCTCTCCCTGCAGCCAGTGGGGTCAGGTGGGCAGTGCTGGGTCCATGGGCTCTGGCCTCAGGGCCATCTCTGTTGGCTGGTTTTCATCGGACAGCTGGGCTGTGCCTGAGTCCCCATGTTCTGTGTGTTTGTGGTGCCCTGGTCACCCTCGGGGCACAGCCTTGGCCTCCCTGCCACCTGCCCCAGGATCCGTGTCAGGCTGCCGGGAAATGATGGTCCTGCCCTGCCGAGGGGCCTCAGTCCAGCGGCTCCAGCCCAGCAGCCCCGCCTCCCTGCAGGCTGAACTCCACGGAGTACGGCGAGCTGTGTGAGAAGCTCCGGGCGCCCATCCGCAGCGCGGCCAACGTGGTCATCCACCAGAGCCTGGGTGACCTGTTCCTGGAGACGTTTGCCTCCCTGGTGGCGGTCAACCCGGCCTACTCGGTTCCCAGCAGCCAGGTGGGGGGCTGGGCAGGGGTGGGCGGGGTCCCATAGCCCAGCTCCTATGGGCCAGGTCCCTGGGGTGGTGGGGGGCCCCATGGGGTCATCTGGCCAGGCTCCCCGTGATCCCCTTGGCCCACCTGCAGGAGCTGGAGGCCTGCATTGGCTGCATGCAGACTCGTGCCAGTGTGAAGCTGGTGAAGACGTGCCAGGAGGCAGCTGAGGGCGAGTGCCAGCAGTGCTACTGCCGCCCCATGTGGTGTCTCACCTGCATGGGCAAGTGGTTCGCCAGCCGCCAGGACCCGCAGCACCCTGACACCTGGCTGGCCAGCCGCGTGCCCTGCCCCACCTGCCGTGCGCGTTTCTGCATCCTGGATGTGTGCGCCGTGCGCTGAGCTGGCCAGGCCCTGGCAAGGGAGCAGCCTTGGTCCAGGCCAGCCCTGCCAGGGTCCCCACAACTGCCTTGGGGAGCAGCCAGGCTCCCAGGCCCAGAGTTCTTCTCCCAGCGGGCAACTTGCCTCTGCTCTGAGGCTGTGGAAGTGCAAGGGCTCCTGTTTGGAAAGGAAGTTCCAGCTGAGGTCCTGGCACTGGCAGCAAGGAAGGTCTTGAGTACCTCTGCTTCCTTCACTCCCGTTTCTCTGGGTGGGGCTGTGCTGGGCACAGAGAACACAGCCTTGGGCCCATATCCAGAGCATTCTGGGCCTCCTGAGCTGTCTTCTGGGAGGTCCCAGTGTGTCTAACGTGAGCCATTTGCCTTATTTTTACGGAGCACACCTGCTCCTCAGTTACTCTTAGATCTAGATTCCTCTAAGATTTGGCCGAAGCCTTTCTTCCTGCTTCTGTCCCCAAGCCTGCTGCTGGCCCTGTGGTGTTCGCGCCCCCCGCCCCAGAGGCTGCTCTGAGCACTCAGGCAGAGCTTGCAGGTGGAGGGGGAGACCTGGGGTACTGCTCCCGGGTGAGAGCACTGCCTAGAGCTTCCCAGTGGCTGCAGCCAGCCAAGGGGTTGCTCTCTCCCCAGGGAGATCCTGGGCTTCCCCTCAGGGGCTGGGGGAAGGGCTGGCTGCTCTCAGCTGCTGCTCCCTTCCTGTGTGTTTCTGAGAGCCACCCACTCCTGGAGGGGCGTGCACTTACATCTGCTGCTGCCCCCATGGGTTCAGGGAAAGGCCAAGCCTCAGACTCTTGGCTGAGCGTGGGTATTGAGCTGAAGATCAAGTGCCACTGAGACAGCCTACATCCAGACAACAAGCCTGTTGGGACACAGCGCAGGGCTGGCCACAGCCCCCCAGGGTCCATCTGTTTCAGGAGGGGACATGCCCAGTGGTCAAGGTGTGGACAGGTGTCTTCCCAATTCCTGGTGGCACAGTTGGCCAGGGGAGGGCAGTGCCAGTCCCCAGCGCTGACATATGTGGCTGCTGGAGGGGCCCTTGCTTGGAGCCCTGAAACCTGTGGCCTTAAGCACTCTAAACCTGGCCATCCTAAGCAGGGCTGATGGACCCGGCTGGCCTGGATTGCCCAAGGCTGCACTGAACCCCAGGGAGTTGGGAGCGGAGAAGGCCCAGATTTGTGTGCCCGCAGGGTGCTCAGCAGATGAAGGCTGTCAGAGGGGCCAGCCAGGCGCCACCCCCAGCTTCAGCTTGGAGTTTTGGGTGCTGCCAAGGGAGGGCTGGGTCTGCGGTAATTTTTAGTACAAAAGAGTTATTTAGTTTTATGAAGATACACCTATTGCAGCAAAGCAATACATATTTAATAAAATGTTAGTCTGAACTTTATATTATCTCCAAACGGAATATTTTGGTTTTCTGATATTCGAGCTTTCGTAAAGAGGAAAAGCCAACTTAGAAGTGGCAGTGTCGTGCCCACTTCAACGTGTGCGTTCTGTTCAGAACCAGAAGGGAGACGGGTGCTCCAGGAAGTTCCCTGCTAATTTCCTAGCTGGGGCCGGCGTCTCAAGAAGCCCATTTCTGGGGCACCTGCGGGAGTGGGCGCACTGGGCCTGGGCCTGGGCCTGGTGTTCCGGTGAAGGGGCAGTGGCCAGGGCTCTGGGGGCGGGGTCCGTGAGCAGCGCTCAGGATGCAGGAGCCCGCGGGTGCGGGGCCTGCTGGTTGAGGCCTCCGGCCCCGTGCTCGCGGCCGTGTCCCCTGAGGTGCCGGGTGGCCTGGGTGGCCTAGGAGGGCAGCCACACCCGGCCGCCCGGGATCTCGGCCGGGGGAGCTCCTCGACAGCGCGCTCGCTGCCCCCACGTCGCTGCCAGACCCGAACGTTTTCAGGAAAGTGGTGCATATAACGGGCTGAAACACGACGGGCGGACTCGAGTTCTCTGCGGCTTCAGTGTTTGATTCTTGCCACTCGGGGCCTCGTCTCCTCTCTTCTGCACACGTTAGCATTTGACGGCATGAGGCCGGGCCAGGGGCCCGGGGATGCGGGGGCGGGGCCCCGGAGATCGCGGTGTCAGCGTGGGAGGCGGCGCCGGAAGCCGCGGGGGTGAGAACTGACGGAGCTCGCGGCGCGGGCATCTCCGCGCGAACAAGTTCCGGCCGAAGCTGAAGAGACAGCGCTGCGCGCGACCCGACGCTGCTCGCCTGCCTCCCCTTCCGGGTTCCCGGTTCCCGCCAGCGCGGAGACCGCCCCGCCGGGCCAGCCAATCGGAGCCCGCCCCTTCCTAACGCCCGCGGCGCGCGCGACCGAATCTCCCGCCAATACCCCTCCCCCGCCCGCGAAGGCGCGGCCGCCTCACGCCGGCGGGGCCCGCTTCTCTCGGCCTCCCCTCCGTCCCCGGCGGACGGCCCTCCGCCTTCCAGCGGCGGCGTCGGGGCTGCGGTCGCCCCGGCCCGGGCCGCCCGCGAGGCGCGCGGCGGCGCCTCCCCCGCGGTGGCCGATGGTCGCGCCCGGCCCGGCGCGCGGGCGCTGGGGGCGGGGCCCGCGGCGCATAAAGGCGGCCGGGGCGGGGCGCGCGCAGTCTGTCAGCGCCGGCGCCGCGAGGAGGCTGTCGCCCGCGCCCGGACCCCGCGCCCCGCCTCGGCCCGCGCGCGCCATGGCCTGCCGGCCGCGAAGCCCCGCGGTGCGGGAGCCGCTGCGACGGCGACGCCAGGTGAGGCCGGGCCGCGCGCCGGGGGGCGTCCGGGCGGGGCCGGGCGGGGGTCGGGGCCGGGCGGGGCCTCGGGGCCCGTCCGCCCCTGACGCGGCCTCTCGTCGGCAGCCCGCCGCCCCCCGCGAGATGGAGCCTCGGCCGGAAGCGCAGAGCCGACGGGAGGCGCAGGAAGCCGGAGGACGCCGAGGGCCCCGCGAGGCCGGCGGGCGACCGCAGACCCGACAGGTGGGCCCGGCCCGGCTCGTGCGCGGGCTCCGCCCCGGCCCGGCCGGCGAGGGGTCAGGCGATGCCCGGCGGGGCTCCCTCGGGCCGCCGCGGGCGGGGGAGGCGGGCATTGGGCCTTGGAGCAGTGTCGGCCTGTGGGTCACCCCCTCCCGACTAGTCCCGGCCTGGGGGTCAGCTCCCTCCCGACTAGTCCCGGCCTGGGGGTCAACCCCCTTCCGACTAGTCACGGCCTGGGGGTCACCCCCCTCCCGACTAGTCAAGTCCTGTGGATCATCTCCCTCCCCACTAGTCAAGGCCTGTGGGTCACCAGCCTCGCCTCCCGATTAGTCAAGGCCTGTGGGTCACCAGCAGACTAGTCAAGGCCTGTGGGTCACCCACCTCCCGACTAGTCAAGGCCTGTGGGTCACCAGCAGACTAGTCACGGCTGGTGGGTCACCCCCTTCCCGACTAGTCAAGGTGCTTGTGGGTCACACGTACACCTCTTCCCTAACTAGTCAGAAGCTGTGGGTCACCACCCCAGCTAGTCAAGACCTGTGGGCCACCTCCTCCCTACTAGTTAAGGCCTGTGGGTCACACGTACACCCCTTCCCTAACTAGTCAAGGCCTGTGGGTCACCACCAGACTAGTCAGGGTGCCTGTGTATCACTCCCCTGACTAGTCAAGGCGCCTGTGGGTCACTTCTCTTGAGTAGTCACAGCCTGTGGGTCACGTCCCAGATTAGTCAAGGCGCCTGTGGGTCACCACCCCGATCAGTCAAGGCTTGTGGGTTACCACCCTGACTAGGTCAAGGCCTGTGGGTCATCCTCCTGGCTAGTCAAGGCGCCTGTGGGTCACTCCTCTGACTAGCTAAGGCCTGTGGGTCACCACCCCGATTAGTTAAGGTGCCTATGTCTCACAACACTTGATTAGCTATGGCTCCTGTAGGTCATGCAATGACTAGTTAAGTCACCTGTGCCTCACAGTGCTGGGTTAGTTAAGGCACTTAGGGGTCACCACACCTGACTAGTTGAGGCACCTATATCTCACCATACTTGGCTAGTTAAGGCGCCTATGCCTCACAATGCTTGACTAGTCGTGGCATCTATGCTTCACAACACTTGACTAGTTAAGGTGCATATGCCTTACCACACGTGAATAGTTAAGGTGCCTGTGCCTCACCACGCTTAACTAGGTAAGGTGCTTGTGTGCCACGACGTGTCTGTGAGGTACTTGAGGATCCCGTGATGTATCCCAGTGATGGGTGTCAACAAATACGGGTCTCAATCTCAGTGAGTGAGCCCTACTATGTTCCAGGGACAGCATCATGAGCTACTGTAAACTTAGAATATTCTAATGTAGCTAGTCAGGTTCATTCTTTTTTTTTTTTTTTTTTAAACTTTTATTTTTCCTTCAAAGCCGCAGTAGATAGTTGTATGTCATAGTTGTACAGCCTTCTAGTTGCTGTACGTGGGACGCCGCCTCAGCATGACCGGAGAAGTGGTGCATCCGTGTGCGCCTGGGATCCGAACCCGGGCCGCCAGCAGCGGAGCGTGTGCACTTAACTGCTAAGCCACGGGGCCGGTCCCTAGTCAGGTTCATTCTTAACAGTCGACTTAGAGAAGTTAGGTATCTTACCAGAGTCACCAAAGGTGGACGCCAGGATGCAAACCCAGATTTAAGCTCCAGATCTGTCTTTCCATCCTCGTGCTCCCTAGGTACTTCCATTCTGATGAGCCTTTGTTGCGGCATTTATGTGTTTACTTGAGCATTTTCTAGGTTGGTCAGGGTGTTGGGGAGGTCAAGACACCTACCAAATGAGATTTCCATTTTTGTTGTGTCTGTACGCTAATGTGGGTGGGTCAGCAAGTCAGACAAGGTATTTCAGAGGGACACCGAGTGGCTGAAGAAAGAAGCAGGGGATCATGGTGGTGAAGGTTAGCGTGCTGTTCGGAGCCCATGGGCATTGAAGGCCTCGGTTGAGGGACCTTACGTTTGGTGACTGGGACGAAATGGGAGGTGGTCCCTGTGAGGATTCGCCTGCCAAGGCCCTCAGGTGGGGACATATTTGGCCTCTTTGGGACTGACTAGAGAGGGACGAGGGCAGGGGCAGCTAAGTTCAGGTGAAGGGAGTGGTGAAAAAGGTATGGTTCAGGTTAGACTTTTTTTTTTTTTTTTTTTTGTGAGGAAGATCAGCCCTGAGCTAACATCTGCCAATCCTCCTCTTTTTGCTGAGGAAGACTGGCCCTAGGCTAACATCCGTGCCCATCTTCCTCCACTTTATATGGGACGCCGCCTCAGCATGGCTTGACAAGTGGTGCGTCGGTGCACGCCCGGGATCCGAACCCAGGCTGCCAGCCGCGAAGTGTGCGCACTTAACCGCTACGCCACCGGGCTGCCCTCTCAGGATGGACTTTTTAAAGCAGGACTCGTAGTACTTGCTGTTGGGTTGGGGGGTGCAGAGAGGAGTCATGGATGACTCCAGTTTTTTAGGCCTAAACACCTTTGTTGCTTGTGGAACCATTTGCCAAGATGAAGGGAATGGGGATGGAGCAGACCTGGCACGGGGAAGGAATCAGTGGATAGGCTTAAGAAACTTCTCAGACGAGCAAGAGAAGATATGAAGAAATTAATGGGGTCTAAGAGTCTTAATGGAGGAGACCACTCCTGTTAGGCACAGATGTGAATTATCAGCATATAAATGTGAGTTATCAGCATATATGGATGGCTTTTAAAGATTGAGACTAGGTGAGATTATCTGGGAGGAGGTGTGAGTGTAGGAGAGGGCCTAGACAGCCCTGGGGATAGATGTGAAGAGAAGGTAATCAAACATTGTCATTGAGATGGAGTTCTGAGTCCTCCAGTGGTCTCCCATTATCTGAAGATAAAATGTTAAATCCTTATATTGCCTTAAAAGTCCTTTGTATCCCCACAAGTACTCCTCTAGCTCACCAGTCAGCCACCTGGGCCTCCTTATTCTAACATGGCAGGAATGCTCGTGTCCTAGGCCCTTTGCACCTGCTGTTTGCTCTGTGCATAATACTTTTCTCCCTGCAATCCCTTGTGATGAGTGGGGAACGCATGCAGGTACCTGCTGAGTAGAGCCAGCTACACCTCCATCACGGTGTCCAAGAAGTGGTCCCTTTGGAGGGAGGTTGGTTCAGTGTGTAAAATAGTTGTTTTCCGTTTGAGCAATTTCCCCAAAAGTACTCTTGTTCTAGGTTAGGGTAGGTTGGTGAATATAATCTGCCTAATCTAAGAAATGGGTTTTAGTTCCACCAAAAGTATTGTCTATTATACTAGGAAATACGAGATGTTGCAAAAGCTTGTTTGTAAGCACCTTGTAAAAGTTTAGGAATCTGTCGTGCTGGGAGACCCAGACCTGAACCTCGTGAAACCTAGGGAGGATGTTGATGTCCATCCATGGACAGGCCTGCATTCGGTTCTCCTCTGTATCTGCAACACAATTTATTGAGTCAGTTTAGCCTTTGGTTCATTAATTTGCTTTCAGACTGCCAACTAGTTTTCGACTCTGGAAATTTACTTTTAGAAATCCAATTTGAGTTTCTCTGGGTGGGGTAACCATAAGGGAAGAAATGATAATTATATAAAAGGATTATTCATTTGCTACTGCAATTGCATTTTCAAGGCATGCCATTTGGTAGCTGGAAAATATAAGGTTGCTTACTGTAGCAGTTGAAGTTAGTGCCTAGTTCTGATACACCAGTGGTGGCCAATAGAAAATTGAGGAAAGATAAAGATATAAGTTTACATTTAATCTCTAAATAACAGACATACCAGCAATTCTGAGTGCTAGAATTCTTGGCATCAAGCCTTACGTTTCAAGTTGCCTGATGTTGACTAAGGATTTCCTTGAGCTCTAGATAAAACTGAGCTCCTAGATTAAATTGAACCCAACTTTGGTGAGGAGGTACCTGTACCAGTAGACTAAGTCCTAATGCAGTAAGGACTCTGATGTATATTCTTACCCCCCCCCGTTTTAATTACAACATGATATATTCTGAATCATTAATTGTGTGCCTCTAGAAATAAATAGTAGCCACTATTTAATACATAAATAGCATTTAATGTGTGTTATCTGAAATCTTTTTTAAAATCCTGAAAAAAATAACTTCTCATTTTGAAAATAAAAGAACAAGTTGTATTAGGCACCTTTTTTGGTGCTGATGAAATCTCATTGACTTTGTCTGCCTTTCCCCCCAGTGGACTGTGTCTTCATGATTTAGCCAACGCCGGCACATGGTGGGTGCACAGAAGTAGTTTATTGAATGAAGCCCAGAGAGGCTTTCAGTGAATTGCCCAAACTCAGTGAGCTAATAAGTTACGGAGCAGAGATTACCCCAGAGCCTATTCCCTTAGCACTCTTCAAACAATCTCTGAACGTTTCTTGATGTATGATTTGAAAGGAAACTGAAAGTATGTGTCATGGTTCCAGTGTGCATTTTCATTTTATTGCAGCTTTACCACTCCTGAAGGCCCTAAGCCCAGTTCTAGATGTTCAGATTGGGCAAGTGCAGTTGAAGAAGACGAGATGAGGACCAGAGTTAACAAAGAAATTGCAAGGTATACATTTCAGATCACTTTGAAATGTTATCCCTGGTGTTTTTAATTATATATTAAATTCGAGGTTTGTCTTAGAGCAGTAGTTCTTGAAGGTCTGGTCCCCAGACCAGCAACGTCAGCAGCTCCTGGGAACTTCTTAGAAATGCAGATTCTCAGGCCCCACCCCAGGCCTCCTGAATGGGAAACTCCACTTGGGGCCCAGCCATGTTTTAAGAATCCTTCCAGAGATGAGTGTGCGCACTGAAGTTTGAGGACCCCTTTCTTAGTGATTGTCCTTTCGAGATGGCGGTGGGTGGGAGGTGGTACTGCTGGGTTGCGGAGAGCTACCGTGATGTGCTCTAACCTACCGTGCTGGGTGCTCCCACCCCAGCAAAGCGCGGGGAGGTGCTCTACTCAGAGCACACTCTTAACTGATACCTGGCTCAGGTAACAGCTCGGAAATGCCAGAGCGCTGGAAGGGCTCCCTAACTTGGGGTCGGTGAACCCCTTGTAGTTGTACCCAAAGTTGTTGTGTGTATCCAAGTTCTCGTATCCAAGTTCTCACCAACTCCAAGCCACTTCCTTGACTCATTACAGTTCAGATGATACAGCCGTAACCACTGCTTATCTCCCTCGATTACATTCTTGTATTTTTTAGGCTTTTCTCCCATTTGATAGATGCCATCCAACCCAGCTGAATGAACTTTGAGTTAAAATATTGTGGCTCATAATTAGTTGAAGTATGTTGAACCGACTTGGTTAGTTCTTAATTCGGATGAGAAAATGTGTCCTCAGTGTCAGCAGGGAGGCAGGGCCAGACTGCCTGCTCCATCTCTGCTGTAGGTGGTAGTATTTATACCTGCCTCCTTTGGAAAGGCACAGGCACACATGGGGGTTGGTTATGACCACTCAAGGGGCCACTTAATTTCTTCTAGGCATCAAATGTATGTGTGTGGGTGGGTAGTACACCTGGATAGAAAAAGTGGACTGGGAGTTGACACATGGGCTCCAGTGTTTTGATTGAGTTTTATTTACCTGGATCTTGATTTTCTCAACTGTGAAGTGAGGATGTTTGACTTGGTCTATGCATTTTCTGTGTTCTGCTCACAAGGCTTATAACCACTTTCCATATACCTATCTGTCCTGACCCCTCTTTTCTTCCTCATTTGTCTCTGAAAATTGTCCTACTTTGCAAAATAGGCCTGCTCTGTTTTGGGTCACTCTGTTGATCACATCCTTTCTGATGGAAAGCTGCTGCTTTTAGTAAGACCCAGGTGATTTGACCTGCTGAAGACCGTGGTCTGCTTTACTTCCCACCAGGAAGAGGGGTGTGAGAATTGAGCTCACTATACTTCAAGGAGGATAACACGCACTACACACCAGCTGTCTGAAAATTTGAAGATAGGTTTCTCGTACCTGAAGCCAGTCTTTTTCAGTGAGGTCCCAGAGACCATGAAGCCCTACAGAAAATGATTTGAGGGACTAGTTTCTCAGTTCTCACAGGATGGTATATTATCAATGCTATTCTAGATACACAGGAAATAAATAAGTTCCTTACCTTCTGGTGTCCAGACTGCACTGGGATGCCACAGCAAATGTGAGAGAAGGGCGAGAATTGGAGATTTTTGAAGGAGACACAGTGATCTGTGACATCTTTTAGACACTTACATGAACTTCCAGCTTGAGATGGTTCATGGTTTCACTGTTAGCTTGCACTGTGCTTGTTTTGGTGACATACCTTGGCAAAGCTGGGTTTTGGTAGTTGCTGTGATAGAAAGCAAATGCCTTGTGAAATCCATGAGGAACGAGATGGGCTGGGGGTGTTCAGTCTCTTTCCAAGATTGGAGAAGGTGAGCAGTGCCCAACAGGCACACATGTCCCATTAGTAAGTAATTGTGGTATTATAAATAAACATTTTTTATTTCAACTTATGTTTATTTTTTTCAAAAGGCTGCAGGGTTTTGAGGGTGTAAATCTCTCTGTTGTTTGGATCGCACTACTTGAACTGAAACTTAGCGGTTTCTTCGGCCTAGAGAACCTCTGCGTTACGTACACTGGTACCTGAGGGCATTGACGTAGGAGTTTTCTGTCAGAACCTGGTTGCTTTAAGCACTTCATATGATCTTGGCAAATAACCTTTATCTTTTTATAAAAGGAAGTGACTGAGTGAGGTTGAAAATACAGTCATGTGTCACTTAACGTTTTGAGAAATGCATTGTTAGGTGATTTTGTCATTGTGTGAACATCATAGTCTGTACTTAAACAGTCTAGATGGTATAGCCTACTACACACCTAGATTACATGGTACTAATCTAATGGGACCACAGTCATATATGTGATCTGTTGTTGACCAAAACATCATTATGCAACACGTGACTGTAAAAGAAACAACATGCTGTTACTCTAATCCATTTACCCAGACCACACTGTTCAGGAAGAAGGCTTTATTCCTTGTGGCTATCTTTTAGCTCTAAAAGCATTAAGTGTTAAGTTTTTTATAGCTTTTTAAAAACAGCAACATTTATTTTGTTGTCAGATATAAAAGAAAACTCCTCATAAATGATTTTGGAAGAGAGAGAAAATCATCATCAGGAAGGTAAATGCCATGTAAATGTTTCTTTTCTAATTGTGAACGTGAGATACTGACTGTCTCAATAGCACTTACTGACTGATTAGTCTGTTCTTCACTGATTTGAAATATTGTATCATGTACTAAATTCCCCTGTGTACAAAGATTGTAGACTGTTCTGGGGTTAATATGGGTTGGAATCTAGAGGACAAATACTCCTTCATTATTGTTTCAACATTTTCTTTCATAATGATCTTAATTGTGAGGCTTATTCTGTTGTTAATTTCATTTTCTTCAGTTCTGATTCGAAGGAGTCTGTGTCTTCAGTGCCAGCCGACTTAGAGACAGATGAAAGTGTCCTGATGAGAAGACAGAAACAGATCAACTATGGAAAGAATACCATTGCCTATGATCGCTATATTAAAGAAGTCCCAAGGTAGTCTTGTCTCATTGGCATGTCTTGATCAAGTCTTGTGGCATTGCAGTCTAAAGAGTTGCTTGTATGGTAAATCTGATTCTGGGAATAGTTCACACCTGCTAAGAACTGTTTATTAATGACTTTCAGGAGCTTGTGTAAATAAAGAATGGATTGGTGACTGAAAAACCAAGGACATGAAGATAAAAATAACATTTTCATAATTTAGAATGTTAGGTAATATTTCTCAGGACTCATAGCAGTCTTGTAAATGGAAAGTTATTACAATATGTGATGGGAAAACAGTCAAGTTTAAGTCACATATTGTAAAGATCTTACTGGAGAAAAAAATGAGCATTGCCCCATTTTGCACAGGAAGCAGGCTCTTGCCTATCCTGCTTCCTCACACACACAGAAGGGTGCAGAGAAAGTTTTAGAGAGTACATCAGCTTCTTGACAGAACTGGGATTCAATTGTACTTTTGTGGAGCACAGATTGCAAAAGAATAGTAGAGTCAAAGAGGTAGTGCTTTTTTATACATGACTTTGCTCGTTTTGTAGAATATCAGTTGATTGAGAACTTTTTTATTTATTTATTTATTTATTTATTTATTTATTTATTTATTTATTTATTTATTTGTGAGGAAGATCAGCCCTGAGCTAACATCCATGCTAATCCTCTTTTTTTTGCTGAGGAAGACCGGCTCTGAGCTAACTTCTGTTGCCAATCCTCCTCTTTTTTTTTTCCCCAAAGCCCCAGTAGATAGTTGTATGTCATAACTCCACGTCTTTCTAGTTGCTGTGTGTGGCCTCAGCACGGCCGGAGAAGCGGTGTGTTGGTGCGCGCCTGGGATCCGAACCTGGGCTGTCAGTAGCGGAGTGCAAGCACTTAACCGCTAAGCCATGGGGCCGGCCCCGAGAACTTTTTAATAACACTAATCTCACAGTTTGGTTAATCTTCAAGCTAATGTATAAATGTGAATGGCGTGTGCTAGGGTAATCTTCCTCTCTCCCACAGACACCTTCGACAGCCTGGCATTCATCCCAAGACCCCCAACAAATTTAAGAAGTATAGTCGACGATCGTGGGACCAGCAAATCAAACTCTGGAAGGTGGCTCTGCATTTTTGGGATCCTCCAGCTGAAGGAGGATGTGATTCGCAAGAAATGTATGTTTTCATTGCATTCTTGTCCTCTACTTCTGTGAGTCGTGCAGTGACTGAAGTAGGTCTGTCACTTGTGTGGCAGGTTATTGTGGTATGAAGTCCTCCTGGGAATTCTAAGGGAGCAGAGCAGGCAGTTGTCACAACTTCATGTCCGTTTTCTCTGTGCACAAGTGTGTAAAGCTGGATGGGTGGGCTCTGGGATAGGCTACAGGGAGGAGTGTGCTTTCTGGATTCAATTTACTTTTTGTAGCTAGAAACAATAGAGCTTAATAAACCTAGAAATAAGTGGGTTTTTGTTGTTTTTTAAGATAAATATTCTAAAAAGTATTGGAGTAATTTATGTTGAACTGTGAAATGAAAGTTCTTTTTTTAATGAAGGAAGGCTTTTATCTTTTCCCTATTGGTTTTTAAATTTGTGCCTAGTTGGAAAGATCTCAGGCCTGAATTTTTGCCACACGGTTGGGATGCCAGTTAAACAGGGAGGTAGGGAGAATAGTCTTGCACTTGGCTCCCTCTGTGTGGTTCTTTCTCGTCTCCTCTCTTGACCTGAGCCTCTCCCTCCCTCAGAGACGTGTTTATTCATTCAACAAATAATGCTTTGTGCTGGGGAAACTTATTAGAAACTGTCCTTTTGGAAGCAGTTCCTAACATCGTTTTACAAATTTGGCCTCACAGATGTCATACCGATTTTTTTCCAGTGTGACACTATTGTCCCATTCTCTTTATGAGGAGAAAATTGGGAAAATGAGTGATGATGTGTACTATGGTTTGTTGCAGTGTTCATCCCCCCCCAAAATTGGTCTTATTATTGATGCTTCTACTTAGAAGGATGCTCGTGGATGTGTATAAGTAGTTTCTCCACAGTTGAGAATGGGCTAGTTGTGGTGTGCTCTGAATCAGGCAAATGTTTTCGCCTGCAGTAACTGCCTTCCAGCTTGGCCTCTGCGATGACACGCAGGGTTTAGGTGTGGCACGTGGAGAGTCACCGAAAGCTGTCCCGTCCCTCAGAGCAGAGGAGACACCTGTCAGTTTCCTCACAGGGCAGCCTGGTGTTGGTGTTACCTGTGTCGATGGACAGACTTGGAGGACTTCCCTGTATCCCGTGTCTCCTGGCTTTGTCAAGTGGTGACTGACATGCCTGTTTGACTTTGCAGACATCCTGTAGACCTCGGGGAAATGGAGATGGAATCTGTGGAAAGCAGCTCCGAGTCCCAAGTGAGCTCTCAGGATAACTTCGTAAGTACCTTTCCTTGGTTCTGTCTCATAACATGAGGTGCTTCATATTAATTGTTGACAACATATGCCACTTTATAAACTGAAGTTTAAGCTGAAGTTTGATTCTAATGCTTATGAAAAAGGGGCTCCTTACCCCCTTTCTTACGTCGTTGAAATACCAGATTTGATGGAGTTCCTAGGTAGTGGCCTTAATTTAGGTTTTTGGTTCGATCCAACTAATCACTCCTACCGTTTTCATTTACAGGTAAAAAGCTTTTTCCCCTCTGGTTCCAGCGTCTACACAGGCGATGTCACTGGCATTAATTTTAGGCTGTATACAATTTGTGCTGGTGAATTGCTAGTATAGGAATCATCTGCTAACTGTATTATATAAAGGAATGCTTTGGGCCCAGGAGTTTTCCTTACATTTGCCAATTTAAAAAATTACATGTTTTTGAGAAAAAACCTAAAAGATTAAAAGCAATATACAAAATTGTATCGTCTCCAATTCTGTAGTTATTGGATGCACGATCTTCCAGACTTTTCTGCATGTGTACAAGCAAATACACATCAGCAGTTTACAATAAAAGGATCCTTTTATAAAAGAGACCACCCCAATATTTGCATATGGAAATATCCAGCATGTTCAGTGAAAAAATAGGTTAAAAACTAGAAAACATAAATATTTGTTGTGAAGTACTCATGCTTTATATAAGATCATCTTGTACTGTGTTCGAATGGTTCAGAAGCATATAAAGGTTTATAGTTGTGTTTTCCTGCCATCCTTTAATCTGTGTCACCCCTGCTAAGCCTGGTACGTGTCCTTCCAGTCTTGTGGACCATCTGCACACCACACACTCTTTTGTTGCTGACAGTATGTTACTGAGAGGTTAGAAGTAACATAAATGTCCAGCGGTAGGGGAGTGGTAAAATTATGTTACTGTCATAGGGAATACAACTGTTACAGATTGGTTTCGAAGACTAGTGACATGGGAGAATTGTTGGGGTAAGTAAAAAGAGGATATTTAATGAGAGGATGACCGGTTTTGTGGATATTTACACATAGGCATGACTAAAAAGAAACCCATGAAGATCTCAGCAGGTTGTATCCTTAGTGTGGATTAAGAGTAAGCCTTGTCCCATCTCAAGAAACAGATTCTGTACGTGCCCCTTGCAGTATCAGAAGTTAGAGGGAGATGCGCAGGCCTAGGGGACCAGGGAGGGGAGAAGAGACTGCACAGGTGCATACAGGGAGCCAGACGATGAAGATTAGAGACGGGGGTCCTGGTGGGAGGTCCTGGGGGCAGCCAAGGAGAGGTGGGGCTCAGAGATGGCTGGATGTGCAGGAGGGAGAAGAGAAGGCTGGGCGCAAACATGTTTAGTGCAACGGACACCTAGTGGACAGACCGTCTGTTGCGGTGTGTGTTCCTTAACCACTCAGAAGCAAGCTTCACCGCTAAACTACTGCACACAGCCACAGTATAATTATTGTGCCCAAGAAATGTAACACTGATAAAGCACTGCTGTCTAATAAACAGTCCATATTCAGGTTTGTCAGTTGTCCCAATAATGTCCTTTTTACAGGTCTTTTTTGATCCAAAATTTAATCACGGATTACATGTTTAAAGGGCCGTGTCTCTTAAATTTCCTTTAGCTTAGAATAGTTTTCCTGCCTCTCCCCCCATGACATTGTGTTTTTTTTTGAGGAGTTCAGGCTAGCTTTTGTAAAGCAGAATGTTCCTCAATTGGGAGTTGTCGTATTGTTTCCTTAAAGATTAGATTCAGGATGAACAATAGGAGCAAGAGTATGACAGTGGAGATCAGTTTGTCCCACTGTTGGTGATGTTAAATTTATAACATGATTGGAGGGGTATCAACCAGATTTCGCTATTCTAAAAATAGGAAATTTCTTTAAACATTCATTTAAAACTTGGGTTTTAGTTGGTATAAACATACTTCATCTGGTTTAAACTCCGTAAGTGGTAAACTAACATTTGAATATGAGACCTTTCAGTTAAACTTTTTTATTTATTTATTTTTTTCCCCCAAAACCCCAGTAGATAGTTGTATGTCATAGCTGCACATCCTTCTAGTCGCTGTATGTGGGACGCGGCCTCAGCATGGCCGGAGAAGCTGTGCGTCGGTGTGCGCCCGGGATCCGAACCTGGGCTGCCAGCAGTGGAGCGCACGCACTTAACCGCTAAGCCACGGGGCCGGCCCTCAGTTAAACTTTTTTAATGAAAAAAGCAAAACCTGTTCATTAAAGCAATCCAGAAACATATTAAACACTGTCACCTCCTGTCTTGAGAGTCACTGTTCAGTTTTGCCTAGCCTTTTAACATTCCTTCTCTGCTTATAAAAGGTGTACGTGTTTTTATACAGGGCCTCGTAAATAGTACATACAGTCCCTTTGGCAGTATAATCATTAGGATCCCTCCCGATTACAAGTGAATGCACAGACTTTGACGTGCATTCTCTCACGTGATTCCCAGAAGTTGTGTGGTGTAGGAAGTGGCTCCCGTTTTTGAGGTGAGGTGGGCGTGGCCCCAGTGCTAGAGCTGAGGCAGATCTTCCTCAGTGGGTGAGCGGGTGCTCAGTGGTTTGATGTGATTCTGCTTCACGAGTCCCAGAGGATGGTGGTGTGCATCTGGTCCACACAGCAGCTCCTGTTCCAGTTGAATGGCTGTGGCTCAGAGGCCTTAAAGGGTCAATTGGCTTCTCATTGTGGAGGGTGAGGGGCGGTGTTTGGTGGGTAGAGTTTGACACATCTAGCTGAAATAAAGTTTGATGTTATCTTTGAATTTTAATTAGCTAATTGTTTTGAATTCTCTGTCGTGAGTGTTCCAGCATTCATAGACCTTTGCTGGTGATGATCAGTCTTAGTCCTATAGTACTCTGGGCATAGGAAGAGGCATTCGCTCCTTCGGTAGGAGTTAGCAGCTTTGTGCTCAGTTCCACCCGTATGTCTGTGGAACTAGCCATGACCTATGCTTCTGTTTTCTAGGATGTGTACTCGGGCACACCCACCAAAGTTAGACATGTGGACTGCCAAGTGGGAGACGAGTTTGATTTGGAAGCTTGTCTAACTGAACCCTTGAAAGACTTCCCAGCCATGAGCTAACTGGTGCCACCTGGAGGCCACTGAAAGCAAGAGTCGCCTCCACCTGTCCAGGTGGAGGGCCAGCTAAGCATGCGTCGTACATTGTTAACTGGATGGTTTCTGTTAATAGTTCATTATCTCACGGTGAATTGTTATTCTTGCCTTATTTTCTTAAGAAACATTAATTTTATGTATAGTGAGTGTATTTTGCATGTTTTAACTTGTAAATGGAACTAAATCCAAGCAAAATTTAACCTGAAGCAATCTTGCAACAAACTTAATTGCTTAATCCCTACCATCTTTTAAGTTAGCCTGACCAAGCATACTTTAACTGGTGTTCCATGAGTATTTTAGACATTAAGTTCCCACTTGTCAGATGGCTGGTTTGCGTTTAACCATATGTTCATGGGACCAAACTAGCATCAGCTTTCTTTAAAGTATTCTCAGAATCAGATACCTTTAGTATCTTTATGGAAACTTAATTTTTGGCTTTTGTCAGTATGTCTAGATGGGTTGTTTTCCTCAGACAGAGCACTGAATAGTCAAAGGTATTAAATTGAGCTAAGTTAATGGATTTTATGTAAGTTATACAGTCTTAATTTGGTACTTGTAAATAGCACTAAGTCGGCCTTCTACCTATAATTCTCCAAGAGTTAAGGCAGCAGAAGGATTTAGTAAGAACTTTTTTTTTTACAATCAGTTAATTTACCATGTAAAATTGCTGTAAATGATAATGTGTACAGGTTTCTGTTCAAATATTCAATTGTAAACTTCTTGTTAAGACTGTTATGTTTCTATCGCTTTTGTATGGAATGACATTGCAAAAATAAAAAGAAAAGAACCTTCTTTAACTGATTTATTACATTGCCAGATAGGCCAACTGCCACGATAATTCTTGTGTTTGGAGGATTCGAGTAAGCATCTGACCTTATCATGTGGCACTGGAGAGGATGGTACACGGTGGTAAAAGAATCATGACCCAGACTGGTTCAACCCCACCCCACCCTGTGAGGAGGACCTCATTTGATAGGTTTGGAGCTCTGATGTGGGATCTTGGTCAGCCTGGAGCCAGATCCAGATCTCGTGTCGGTGTGGGGCCCAGCCACATTTAGTGTGTGCTTTCCTTAGACCCAGGGTCTCCTGGTTGAAGAAAGTGTGTGCCTAGCAGACTCACAGGAAGCCAGGGACCTAGGTTTGATGCCTATTGAGCAACTGGGGTGACAGGGCCTTTCCCCGTCTCCTGAGACACCAGGGCTGCACGGTCTACCCTGGAGCAGAGTGAGCATTGGACCTGGGTCCTGAGGGGCCTGCCCTGCCCATGGTGTGTCTTCCATAGTCATACACTTGGACCCTCGCAGCTCTCCTGCGGATATTGCCACCAGCCCACAGCCACGGCCACACACCTCAAGGCTGCTCCCTCAGAAGTGATGCTGAACTTGCTTCAAGCAAAGGGTGAGCTTTGGCAGCTTAGTTTAAGGTGTTTTGAAAGGGCAGACACCCTTTCTTGCTTACTTAACACGTTTGTTGAGCTCGTACTACGTCAGGCAGTCTGGTAGTCACTGGGGACATGGAGGAGACGGAGTGTCCCAAGGTCTGCGGTCACACACCAGTGGGGACGGAAGACAGTACACATGCTGTCAGGTTAAAAGATAAGAGTAGAGAAGGGTGTGGGGCATGGGGAGTAACTGGGTGCTGGGAGGTGGCCATTTTTTGCAGGTCGATTGGGAGGTGCCTCATAAGGCAGCATTGAGCAGACATGTGCTGTTGGGGAAGAACATTCACCCCAGGTGGCAGCAAGTGCAAAGGCCCTGAAGTGGGAGTATGAGTGTCGACTGCCGACCAAATCCTCAAGTGGGGGAGACACTGTAGCCGGGCGGTGGGCAGGAGCCGAAAGGACCTTGGAAAGCTTGAAGAGCTGTGAGGAAAGTGCTAGTGGATGCCTCGGGGGCTTTGAGGAGACTGCCAATGAGGGTTGGTGGGAAGGTGTGGGAATACTGGAAACGGGACCAGAGCGGGTCCTTGCTAAGTAGTGACAGAAAGTTGAGCAGAACTGTTGCACGCAGTGTGCTGGTGGCAAACTGACTAATGGACTGGGTGATGTGGGTGAGATTTCTAGGCAGAGCGTTGTTACCTCTGGCTTCCTGCTGCTTATCCTAGAAGGCAAGAGTAGAATGCAATCTATACAGAAACTGAAATATAATACTATACACCTGAAATGTACACAATGTTAAAAGCCAATATGACCGTAATAAAAAAAAATTAGAATAGTAATATAAAAAAATTGTGGAAGTACTGTGGTGATGGTTGCACAAAATTGTGAATGTAATTAATGCCACTGAATGGTACATTTAAAAGTTTAAAATGGCAAAATTTCTGTTACATGTTTTGCTACAAAAAGATAAATAAAAGGCGAGAGTAGAGAGAGAAGCTAAAGGAAAGACTAACGTGAAGGAGTGGCACTTTAATGGTCTCACTTATTCTCAGCCTTTCCAGATGGCAAAAAAGGCTAACATAAGAAATGGCTTCAGAGCAAAGATCAAATCCAGAGGACGGCCAGGAAGATGTGATCTGTAATGAAGCTGAGGCCATGGATATAAGATGCTGTGTTAAGAACTTAGGACATTGGCAGCCTTTCCATCTAACAGTAGGGCTTCTAACAAGCTGAAGAGCTTGTCCCTCAGTAGAAGCCCAAAACAGAGAAGGGCTTATTTTGAGGAGATCTGTGCATTTGGCTTTTGTCTAATGAATTGAACCCCCATAAGGTTCACAGGAAACCCACAAAACTTTTGAAAGAATTATTTCGGCAAAAATCTTGCCAGTTTGAACGGAAAGGGACAGGTGGTATGAAATGAAAAGACTTGGGACCCTCAAGATTCTACTGGCAGGCAGCAGGCTGAGAAAACTACACAGCTGCAAACACAGGCTACCTTTCATGGAAAAAGAAAGATAATTCGGAGGGTGGAACCAGGAGTCTGGAGGCAGAGCCAAGAAGCACAGAGAATTGCTGTTGGAGCAGGACTGAGACCTAATTAAGGATTGCCGTGGCCAGTGCTGCCCTTCCTTGCCCACCCTGCTTTGAACAGGAGTCTCTAAAGTACTTAGCCTAGGTCTGGCCCATTGTACATTGTGGGTGTGTGTGGTGGGGCCTAGGACAGAGGCAGGTAAGTCATCGCTTTTTTTCAGAGGTCTTCAGACAGGAACTCCACACCAGGAGCTGTGCTTATGGAACTCCATCTGAGGAGAGCCAATTTCAGTGGCGAGATTCTGGATTTAGGGCTGGTGCTATAGTAGAATATGCCACTTGGAGGCCTTGGGAGGATTGTAAATAATTTGTGGCCAGAGCTGACTGTGGTCTTACATCAGGGCAAGGAGGCTGGGCTGGCTGGAGCAGGGGCCAGTGACAGATGAAGTCGGGGTTGGGAGGTGTTGCAGCGTCAACTACAGCTTTTCTATGAGTGAGGTAGACAGCCGGGGAGGCCTTGAGCAGGGGGCATGACCTCTGACTCAGGTTCTAGAAGAATCACTCTGGCTCTTAGCTTTTGCTTCACTTTTAAATTCTTGGAATGCTCTTCAGCACCAAGGAAATCAATCTTCAGACTTTAGTTCTTGCCTTTTAATGCTGTTAACATGATCTAGTATTTTCTGCATGAGTGTTACAAATAACCATAGGCTAGGATTGAGTTGTCTTGATTCTTGACTCTTGTACATCGAACCAAGAAGTGTCAGAACTAAATGAAGTTTGTCCAGCATGATTAATTCTTCCCAGTTCCAGGCTGATGGTTATCTCGTCCCTGCTGGTAATTCATTTTCCTATCTTCCCGTGTATAGACGTGGTCCAGCTTATCAGCATTGTCATCCTACATCCCCCAACTTACTTTTTTGCGTGCATTGTGAAGCCGTTCTTGTTTCTTGCCGGCGCATCAGGATCCTGTCCTCCAGGTGCTCTCTTTCAGCAATTCTGCCCTCAAGTTGCTGGTTCCGCCATCCATTTGGTAGGAAGATGTCGACAGAGCCTCCCAGGTGAGTCAGCATCGTCTGCTTGAACCAGATCCCTGCACTTGGGCTCTCTGGACGCGTGTGGGTGGCTCTTCTGATGGATGGAGGGGTGACAGGATCCTTTTTTTCGAGACAAGTTTGAAGGGTCTGCCAGGTGAAGTCATGTTCCAGTAGCTGGCAAAGCAGAAGTCCCTTGCAAATGAACGTGTTCCTGTCATCTGTGAACCTGGGTTGGCTCTGTGTGCGTGGGTGGGAGGGGGAGGACGTGAGCCTCTTTGATCATCAGTCTGCATGTTAATTTTATGTTTAAGAATCTTGAGGGTTTTTTGTTTTGGGGCTTTTTGTTTTTGTTTTGTTGTCATTGCTGTTGCTTTGTTTGCTTTTTTTTTTTTTTTTTTGTGAGGAGGGCTAGCCCAGAGCTAACATCTGATGCCAATCCTTCCCTTTTTTCTTGAGGAAGATTGGCCCTGAGCTAACATCCGTGCCCATCTTCCTCCACTTTATATGGGACGCTGCCACAGCATGGTTTAACAAGCGGTGTCTTGGTGCGCGCCCGGGATCTGAACCTGCGAACCCCAGGCTGCCGTGGCAGAGCGTGCACACTTAACCACTTGTGCCACCAGGCCAGCCCCTTTGTTTGCTTTTTAATGTGCAGGCTTTAATTGGACCTAAGCTGCTTTGTAAAACTTACACTTCAAAGATGCATGTGAAGTTTTCCAGAAAAGTACTCCCTCAGTATAGGAGCATAGGAAGCAAAGTCTCCAAATATTGGCACTAAGGCTCGGTGGCTGGCATTCCAGCGAAGGCACCGACTGTGTACGGTATCCCCGGAGTGCACTGCCTGGCCTGGCACGTTAGGGGACTTTGAATGTGTGGAGTGTGGAACACAGACCTGCCATCCAATCACAGCTCTGTCTCTTTCAGCTGTGTGATGGGGCCTTTGTGTCCCCATCTGTAAACTGGAATAATAGTGTCCACCTCATAGGAGGGCTTTAAGGATTAAAGGAGAGAATGAATGCCATATGCTTAATAATGCTCCAATGGCAGCTGTTATGGTTGCTGAGGGCCCCATTTAAAGCGTCGACAAGGCCCTGCACATCCATTAATTCCTTCAGTAACAGGGAGCGTAGGGCTGGTGTTCAGGCAAGAATAACAACAGTAGGCACTCAGGAAGTGGGAAGTCCACTACAGGGGCATCTTAGCTGCTTCATGGAGGCCGAGATGTGGTTTGGTCTCCCAGGGAGGGGTCCTGAAGCCCCGTAAGCGGCACGCTACTCCCCCACGTGAACAGCAAGCCACTCAAGGGGCATGTGGCATGTCCACGATGACCCTGAATGTGATTTTGAGAGGGGTTTCCAGGTGTGACAGCCATCAGTGCACTTGCTGTGCTCTTTAGGGAAAAGGCAGAATTTGAGTTTCCACAGGAACCTCCCTCCCCTCCTTAGGAAGCCGAGCCAAGGCAGAGGGCTGCCATGATCAGGCAGGCGGAGCAAGGCTGCAGAGTTATCTATTGCTGCACAACACATTTCCCCCAAACTTAGTGGCTTACAAGAGTGATATTTATTATCTCAGTTTCGGTGGCTTAGTTGGGTCCTCTCATTCAGGCTCTCACAGGACCGCTTTTTTTTTTTTATGAGGAAGATTGTCCCTGAGCTAACATCTGTGCCCATCTTCCTCTATTTTGTGTATGGGACGCCACCACAGCATTGCTTGATGAGCGGTGCATAGGTCTGCACCCGGGATCCGAACCTGTAAACCCGGGGCCTCCAAAGCAGAACGCACAAACTTAACCATTACACCACTGGCCAGCCCCATCAACTATTTTTATTTTATTTATTTATTTATTTATTTATTTATTTTTAAAGATTTTATTTATTTATTTATTTTTCCCCCAAAGCCCCAGTAGATAGCTGTATGTCACAGCTGCATATCCTTCTAGTTGCTGTATGTGGGACGTGGCCTCAGCATGGCCGGAGAAGCGGCGCGATGGTGCGCGCCCGGGATCCGAGCCCGGGCCGCCAGCAGCGGAGCACGCGCACCTTACCGCTAAGCCACGGGGCCGGCCCCCATCAACTATTTTTAAAGGCAAGGAAGTGAGGCTTAAAGGTGGACTTAGAGGGAAAGGGGCTGTGCCTGGGCACATGACACTCCTCTGGGGTGGCTGCTGCTGTTCTATTTCTCTGTCTTTTTAAACAACTTTATTGAGATACAATTCACATTCTATACTACTCACTTTTTTTTTTTTGAGGAAGATCAGCCCTGAGCTAATACCCAATGCCAATCCGCCTCTTTTTTTTGGCTGAGGAAGATTGACCCTGGGCTAACATCCATGCCATCTTCCTCTACTTTATATGGGATGTTGCCACAGCATGGCTTGACAAGCGGCACGTTGGTGTGTGCCCGGGATCCGAACCTGCGAACCCTGGGCTGCTGAAGCAGAGAGCGCGCGCTTAACCACTGTGCCACCGGGCCGCCCCAACAATTCACTCATTAAAGGGCACAATTCAGTGGCTTTTAGTACACGCACAGAGTTGTGCATTCATCACCACAATCAATTCTAGAACATTTTCATCACCCCAAAAAGAAACCCCGCACCCTGAGCTGTCTCCTGGCCCCCGGCCCTAGACAACCAGTAATCTCCTTTTTGTCTCTAGATGTCTGTCTTGACCTGCTGGGTTTTGCCTCATGTTTCATGAAGCCCACTCCTGACTCAGGTCTGTGTTGTACCACGCCGCCCCCGCCGCCCCCATTGCCTCCCCACCAGGCCCTATCTTCTTTGGCCTGGACCTCCTCAGAGCACCCATGCTGGCTTCCTGCCACCGCAGCCGGGACGACTGGCTCCGCTCCTGCCCTCTAGTCCCCGGTTGTGAGGCCCTGTCCTGCCATCAGCTGCTCCACAGGGATTTCCCAATGGCCCAACCAGGGGGCTACTCCCCTGCTCCCACAAAGATGCTCTGAGCCACCCAAATCCAGCCCACAGCCCTCACCGTGGCCCAAAGCCCTGTGCACTCTGGCCCCTGCCTGTGGCTTCTGCATCGCCCAGTTCCCCTGTCCCCATTGCTCAGCATGCTGTCGCCCCCGGCCTGGCCTTCTTGCTGTCCTCTAGATGCCAAGCCCAGGCCCGCCTCAGTGCCTGTGCTGCTTGTTCCCCAGCATCGGGGGCCAGCTGGGCACAGTGCCACCAGTAAGAGTGTGTTAAGTGTGCAAATATGGAAAATGAAGAGGAGTGGGGTCCCACATGAAGAGCTCGGGTGTGGAGCGACGCAGTGCTGGTGCTGGCCCACGTCATCCCTGAGGAACAGGGCTGGCCCCAGGAAGCCTCAGGTGTATTACGGATTTAAATGTAAAAAAATAAAGATATTAGAAAATGATTTTGGAAAAATTTTACATAACCTTCAGGAAAGGGGTAGGAGAACTTCCAAAACAAGATAGGAGAAATAGAAACCTAAAGAAAAAAGTCGCGTTTCTTTCCTACATAAATATTAAAAATTAGCGAATGTCCAAGTAGATGACATTCTGGAAAAGGCAAAACTATGGAGACAGTAAAAATATCAGCGGTTGCCAGGGGTGGGGGGAGGGAGGGATGAGTAGGGGGAACACAGGACTTTTAGGGCAGTGAAACTACTCTGTACGATCCTGCAATGGTGGGTACATGTCATTACACATTTGTCTGAACCCGTAGAATGTGCAACACCAGGAGTGAACCCCGCTGTGAACCATGGACTGGGGTGACGATGACGCGTCAGTCCCTCGGTTCTAACACATGCGTCACTCTGGTGGCGGACACTGACAGTGGGGGAGGCTGTGTGTGGGGGGGCAGGGGACAGGGAAAAAGCTGTACCTTCCTCTCAATTTTGCTGTGAACCGAAAACTGCTCTAAAAGATAAAGTCTTTTTAAAAAATGAATGAATGGTAAGAAACCCCGTAGAAAAGCGAAAGTCAAACAATCCACTAGAAAGAGTATTGACAACACGTGTGAAGAGTTCTTTCCCTTCCTCCTCAAAGAGGATGCTTTATAAAGAGCTCTGTGAGAGAAACTAGCCCACCTGGCGACTGAAGGAGGAGGACCCCAAGGGCGTGCGAAGCAGTTGCCCAGCCTGGGGAGGTGGGCGGTGGCCCCAGAACGCACATCAGCACCCCAGCAAGATTCTGTTCACCCGGCAAGTTGGCAGACCTTGCAAGACACCAAGCTGGCCCCTCTGGGCGTTGCTGTAGGACCTGAGGGCAGCGCTTTGGGGGGGGTCCCCTGGCCCGAGGCCGGCCTGCTGTGGGACGGAGAGGCACTGCAGCGGGCCTGTTTATTGGGCACAAGCAGGGAATCTCCTGAAGAGACAGGCGTCCATGGGGTGTGCAGGTGCCTTCCTAGCTCCTGCACACGTCAGCGTGTATTTCCCAGGACAGGCATTGCCAGGCGGCACCACCATCGAAATCAGCAAACTCGACATGTGAACCACAGACCTGGTTTAAAATGTTCCAGTACTGTCCTGTGTAGGAAATTTCTTTCTGGTCCTGGTTCTGACCCAGGATTGTGCCTCTCATCTCCGTTTATCTGAATTAGTAACTCCAACTCTGTCTTTTCGACTTTTGAAGGGTAAGGGGAGTTGTCTGGTAGACTGTGGCTCACTTTGGGAGGCCCGTGTTTCCTCATGATTAGATCCAGAATGGGGCTTTCCCTGTGGGAACACCACCAGTGTGTTACTGTCCCGTTCACCTCTCGGGGGGCACGTCACCTCACGGGGGGCACATCACCTGGCCGGGGGCACGTGACGTCGGATTGCCCCATGACTGACGAGCTGGCTGAGGTGGTCTGCTGGTGCTCCCCCTGTAACGTTGCTGTTTCTCTTTGCAATTATAGGTGTCTTTGGGGAGATACTTTGAAATTGTGTAAATGTCCTGTCCACCCCCTTATTTTTAGCATCTGTGATTAGTTTTACTAGTATTTTCACCCATTAGCATCTGCATTAGTCAGGGTTCTCCAGAGAAAGAGAACCAATAGGATATGGATATGGAGATATATATACGTATGTAGGATTTTTTGGCCTTTTTTCAGAAAATAGGATATATCTCGTACAATATTTGTCCTTTTGTAACTGGCTTATTTCACTTAGCACAGTGTCCTCGAGGTTCTTCCATGTTGTAACATGTATCAGAATTTCCTTCCTTTTTGCAGTTGAGTAATATTCCATTGTATGGATATACCGCATTTTAATCTATTCATCCATTGATGGATACTTGGGTTATTTCCACCTTTTGGCTATTGTGAATATTACTGCTATGAACACGGGTCTACAAATATCTCTTCAAGACCTAATTTTCAATTCTTTTGTTTATATACCCAAAAGTGGAATTGCTGGATTATATGGTAATTCTCTTTTTAATTTTTTTTTTTTTGTAATTTTATGTATTTATTTTTTTTCCCCCAAAGCCCCAGTGGATAGTTGTATGTCATAGCTGCACATCCTTCTAGTTGCTGTATGTGGGATGTGGCCTCAGCATGGCTGGAGAAGCAGTGCGTCCGTGCGCACCGGGGATCCGAACCCCGGCCGCCAGCAGCGGAGCGTGAGCACTTAACCGCTAAGCCACGGGGCCGGCCCTCTTTTTAATTTTTTGAGGACCACCATACTGTTTTTCATAGTTGCCCTTTCATTTTTTTTAAAGTTTTTTTTTTCAGTTATTTTATTGAGGTTATAATGGTTTATAACATTGTATAATTTCAGGTGTATATTATCATTTATCAGTTTCTGTAGATACTGCATTGTGCTCACCACCAATAGTCTAATTTTTATCTGTCACCATATGTATGTGCTCCTTTACCCCTTTTGCCCACCCCCCAACCCCCTTCCCCTCTGGTAACCAATAATCTGTTCTCTTTATCCATGTGTTTGTTTATCTTCCACATTGTAGTGAAATCATGCAGTGTTTGTCTTTCTCTGTCTGGCTTATTTCACTTAACATGATACCCTCAAGGTCCATCCATGTTGCTGCAAATGGGACAATTTTGTCTTTTTTATGACCAAGTAGTATTCCCTTGTACATACATACCACATCTTCTTTATCCAATCATCAGTTGATGGGCACTTGGGTTGCTTCCACATCTTGGCTATAGTGAATAATGCTGCCATGAACATAGGGGTGCATAAGTCTCTTTGGATTGTTGATTTCAAGTTCCATGGATAAATACCCAGTAGTGAGATAGCTGGATTGTATGATATTTCTATTTTTAATTTTTTGAGAAATCTCCATACTGTTTTCCATAGTGGCTGCACCAGTTTGCATTCCCACCAGCAGTGTATGAGGGTTCCCTTTTCTCCACATCCTCTCCAACATGTGTTGTTTTTTGTCTTGGTGATTATAGCCATTCTGATGGGCATGAGGTGGTATCTCATGTAGTTTTGATTTGCATTTTCCTAAAATTAATGATATTGAACATCTTTTCATGTGCCAGTTGGCCATCTGTATATCTTCTTTGGAAAAATGTCTGTTCATATCCTCTGCCCATTTTTTGATCAGGTTGTTTGTTTTTTTGTTGTTGAGTTGTATGAGTTCTTTATATATTTTGGAAATTAACCCGTTGTCAGATATATGATTTGCAAATATTTTCTCCCAGTTGGTGGATTGTCTTTTCGTTTTGTTCATGGTTTTCTTTGCCTTGCAGAAGCCCTTTAGTCAGATGTACTCCTGTTTGTTTATTTTTTCTTGTGTTTCTCTTGCCTGAGCAGACATGGTATTTGAAAAGATCCTTCTAAGACTGATGTCAAAGAGTGTACAGCCTATAGTTTCTTCTAGGAGTTTTATGGTTTCAGGTCTTACATTCAAGTCTTTAATCCACTTTGAGTTAATTTTTGTGTATGGTGTAAGATAACGGTCTACTTTCATTCTTTTGCATGTGGCTGTCCGGTTTTCCCAGCACTGTTTATTGAAGAGACTTTCCTTTCTCCATTGTATGTTCTTGACTCCTTTGTCAAAGATTAGCTGTCCATAGACGTGTGGTGTTATTTCTGGGCTTTCGATTCTGTTCCATTGACTGTGTATCTGTTTTTGTGCCAGTACCATGCTGTTTTGATTACTATAGCTTGGTACTGTATTTTCAAGTCAGGGATTGTGATGCCTCCAGCTTTGTTCTTTTTTTCTCAGGATTGCTTTGGCTATTCAGGGTCTTTTGTTGTTCCATATAAATTTTAGGATTCTTTGTTCTATTTCTGTGAAGAATGTCATTGGGATTCTGATTAGGATTGCATTGAATCTGTAGATTGCTTTAACTATGTTTATTCTTCCAATCCATGTGCATGGAATATCTTTCCATTTCTTTATGTCATCTTTGATTTCTTTCTATAATGTCTTATGGTTTTCAGTGTATAGGTCTTTCACCTCCTTGGTTAAATTTATTCCTAGATATTTTATTCTTTTGGTTGCGATTGTAAATGGGATTGTATTCTTGAGTTCTCTTTCTGCTAGTTCGTTATTAGTGTATAGAAATGCAACCAATTTTTGTAAGTAAGTTGATTTTGTACCCTGCAACTTTGCTGTAGTCGTTGATTATTTCTAATAGTTTTCTAGTGGATTCTTTAGAGTTTTTTATATATGGGATCATGTCATCCACAAACAGCGAGAGTTTCACTTCTTCCTTTCCAATTTGGATACCTTTTTTTTTTTCTTTTTCTTGCCTAATTGCTCTGGGCAAAACCTCCAGTACTATGTTGAATAGGTGTGGTGAGAGGGGGCACCCTTGTCTTGTTTCTGTTCTCAGAGGGATGGCTTTCAATTTTTCCCTGTTGAGTATGATGTTGGCTGTGGGTTTGTCATATATGGCCTTATTACGTTGAGGTACTTTCCTTCTAGACTCATTTTATTGAGTGTTCTATCATAAATGGATGTTGGATCTTCTCAAATGCTTTCTCTGCATCTATTGAGATAACCATGTGGTTTTTATTACTCGTTTTGTTGATGTGGTGTATCACATTGATTGATCTGCAGATGTTGAACCATCCCTGTGTCCTTGGTATAAATCCCACTTGATCATGGTATCTTTTTGATGTATTGCTGTATTTGGTTTGCCAATATTTTGTTGAGGATTTTTGCATGTATGTTCATAAGCAATATTGGCCTGTAATTTTCCTTTTTTGTGTTGTCCTTGTCTGGTTTTGGTATCAGGGTGATGTTGGCCTCATAGAATGAGTTAGTAAGCATTCTGTCTTCTTCAGTTTTTTGGAATAGTTTGAGAAAGATAGGTATTAAATCTTCTTTGAATGTTTGGTAGAATTCTCCAGAGAAGCCATCTGGTCCTGGACTTTTGTTTTTTGGGAGGTTTTTGATTATTGTTTCAATCTCTTTACTTGTGATTGGTTTATTCAGATTCTCTGTTTCTTCTTCATTCAATTTTGGGAGGTTGTGTGAATCTAAGAATTTATCCATTTCTTCTAGATTGTCCAATTTGTTGGCATGTAGTTTTTCATAGTATTCTCTTAGAATCCTTTGTATTTCTGTGGTATCTGTTGTGATTTCTCCTCTTTCATTTCTAATTTTATTTGAGCCTTCTCTCTTCTTTTCTTAGTGAGTCTGGCTAAGGGTTTGTCAATTTTGTTTGTCTTCTCAAAGAACCAGCTCTTAGTTTCATTGATTCTTTCTACTATTTTTTTTGGTTTCACTTTCATTTATTTCTGCTCTAATTTTTACTATTTCCCTTCTTCCGCTGACTTTGGGCTTTGTTTGTTCTTCATTTTCTAGTTCTGTTAGGTGTAGTTTAAGATTGCTTATTTGACACTTTTCTTGATTGTTGAGATACGCCTGTATTGCTATGAATTTCTCTCTTAGGACTGCTTTTGCTGCATCCCATAAGAGTTGGCATGATGTATTTTCATTTTCATTTGTCTTCAGGTATTTTTTTATTTCTCCATTGATCCATTGGTTGTTCAGTAGCATGTGGTTTAGTCTCCCCATATTTGTCACTTTCCCAGCTTTTTTCTTACAGTTGATTTCTAGTTTCATAGCATTGTGGTTAGAAAAGATGCTTGATATGATTTCAGTCTTTTTAAATTTATTGAGGCTTGCCTTGTTTCCCAACATATGGTCTGTTTTTGAGCATGTTCCATATGTGCTTGAGAAGAATGTGTATTCTGCTATTTTTGGATGGAATGTTCTATATAAATCTATTAAGTCCCTCTGGTTTAGTTTTTCATTTTAGTCCACTATTTCCTTGTTGACTTTCTGTCTGGATGATCTATCCACTGATGTAAGTGGGGTGTTGAGGTTCTGTACTATTATTGTGTTGCTGTCAATTTCTCCCTTTAGGGCTGTTAGTAGTTGCTTTATGTACTTTGGTGCTCCTGTGTTAGGTGCATATATAGTCATAAGTGTTATATCCTCTTCGTGGAATATCCCTTTTGTCATTATATACTGCCTCTCTTTGTCTCTCATTGTCTTTTTTATCTTGAATTCTGCTCTGTCTGATATAAGTATGGCAACACCTGCTTTCTTTTGTTTGCCATTAGCTTGGAGTATCATCTTCCATCCCTCCACTCTGAGCCTGTGTTTGTCTTTAGAGCTGAGATGCATTTCCTGGAGGCAGCATATTGTTGGGTCTTGTTTTTTAATCCATCCAGCCACTCTGTGTCTTTTGATTGGAGAATTCCATCCATTTACCTTTAGAGTGATTATTGATATATAAGGGCTTAATGCTGCCATTTTACTTCTTGTTTTCTGGTTGTTCTATATTTCCCTTGTTTCTCTTCCTTTTTCTTTCTTTCTTTCTTTTTTTTTGTGAGGAAGATCAGCCCTGAGCTAACATCTATTGCCAATCCTCCTCCTTTTTTTTTTCCCCTTTTTCTCCCCAAAGCCCCAGTAGATAGTTGTATGTCGTAGTTGCACATCCTTCTAGTTGCTGTATGTGGGACGCTGCCTCAGCATGGCCAGAGAAGTGGTGCATCAGTGTGCGCCCGGGATCCGAACCCAGGCCGCCAGTAGCAGAGCGTGCACACCTAACCGCTAAGCCATGGGGCTGGCCCCTTCCTTTTTATTTCTGACTGCCATTTCAGTTTGGTGGTTTTCTCAGATTTCTCTTTATTTATCATTTGTGGCTCTGCTCTGATTTTTTTTTGGTGGTTACCATGAGGTTTATATAAAGGATCTCATAGATGAGATAGTCCATTTTCTGATAGCCTCTTATCTCCATTAGCTTAAGCAGGTTCCATCCCTTTCCTCTTCTCCATCTAAGTTATTGTGGTCACAAATTATTCTGTTTTGTGTTGTAAATTAATGATTAAAAGAAAGTGTTTTAGTTACTTTTGATGCTTTCCTTCCCTTTATCTCTTATGTTATAATTAAGTGTTTGCTAACCCATTCTGATAGAAAGCTGAAATTTTCTGATTTTGTGTGTTTATGTCCTTGCTCAAGGCTTTGTAAACCTTTGCCTTTTTGTTTCAGGTATGAGGGCTTCCTTGATCATTTCTTGTAAGGGAAGTCTAGTGGTAATGAACTCCCTTAGCTTTTGTTTGTCTGGGAAAGCTTTTATTTCTCCATTGTATCTGAAGGATAGTTTTGCTGGATAGAGTATTCTTGGTTGGAAGTTTTTGTCTTTCAGTGTTTTGAATATATCATTCCACTCTCCTAGCCTGCAAGGTTTCTGCTGAGAAATTCACTGAAAGCCTGATAGGAGTTCCTTTGTAGATTATTTTCTTCTGCCTTGCTGCCCTTAATATTTTTTCTTTGTCACTGACTTTTGCCAGTTTTACTATGATGTACCTTGGAGAAGGTCTTTTTGCATTGATGTAATTAGGAATTCTATTGGCTTCATATACTTGTAAGTCCAGTTCTTTCCCCAGACTTGGGAAGTTCTCAGCTATTATTTCTTTGAATAAGCTCTCTGCTCCTTTCTCCCTCTCTTCTCCCCCCGGAATATCTATAATCCTTATATTGCATTTCCTAATTGAGTCAGATATTTTTCAAAGAATTTCTTCATTTTTTTCAAGTCTTAGTTTTCTCTCCTACTCCGCTTGAAGCGTTTCTATATTTTTGTCCTCTCAATTACTAATTTTGTCCTCCATAACGTCAGCTCTGTTTTTTAAGGTTTCTAAATAGTTTTTTTTATCTCATTCATTGTGTTCTTCATCTCCAGAATTCCTGTTTTTTTTTTTTTTGTGAGGAAGACTAGCCCTGAGCTAACATCCATGCCAATCCTCCTCTTTTTGCTGAGGAAGACTGGCCCTGGGCTAACATCTGTGCCCATCTTCCTCTACTTTATATGGAACGCTACCACAGCATGGCTTGATAAGCAGTGCATCTGTCGGTGCCTGGGATCTGAACCTGCAAACCCCGGGCTGCAAAAGCAGAGTGTGTGCACTTAACTGCTGTGCCACCGGGCCAGCCCCTGTTTTTTTTTGCTATAGTTTCAATCTCTTTGGTGAAATATTCCTTCTGCTCATTAATTTTATTCCTGAGTTCTTTGAACTGTCTTTCTGAGTTTTCTTGTAACTCTTTGACTTTCTTTATGACAACTATTTTTTTTTTTAATTTTTCCCCCAAAGCCCCAGTAGATAGTTGTATGTCAGAGCTGCACATCCCTCTAGTTGCTGTATGTGGGATGCGGCCTCAGCATGGCCGGAGAAGCAGTGCGTCGGTGTACGCCTGGGATCCGAACCCGGGCCGCCAGCAGTGGAGCGTGCGCACTTAACCGCTAAGCCACGGGGCTGGCCCTGACAACTATTTTTTTTTAATTTTATTTATTTATTTATTTTTCCCCCAAAGCCCCAGTAGATAGTTGTATGTCATAGCTGCACATCCTTCTAGTTGCTGTATGTGGGATGTGGCCTCAGCATGGCCGGAGAAGCGGTGCGTCGGTGCGTGCCCGGGATCAGAACCCGGGCCACCAGCAGCAGAGCGCGCGCACTTAACCGCTAAGCCACAGGGCCAGCCCTTATGACAACTATTTTGAATTCTCTGTCATTTAGATTGTAAATTTGTGTGACTTCAGGATTGGTTTCTGGAGACTTGTCATTTTCCTTCTGCTCTGGAGTGTTAATGTAGTTCTTCTTGGTGTTTGATGAAGTGATCCTTTGACGGTGCTTAGTGGTAGTATCAGGCAGCAGATTCCACCTGCCACCACTGGGCAGGGGCAGGAGCTGTGTTTTCTGAGTCCACTGCATCTGCTAGAAGTTGTACCAATAGGGCTCGCCTGTGTTTGCCTGCTGGTCGCAGCCACTTGGCAGGTCACACACACACCTGCAGGTGCTCTGGTGTGGATCTGCTGCCTTGGCTGGGGACTGGCTGAGCTGGAGCACTAGGTGAGGGAGGCGGTGATTTCTTTCACATGTGCGGTCCCACTCTGCGCTCATGGGCAGTTCACCTAGGCTGCTGCACTTGGTGGGGGCACCCATGCAGTGGCTGAGCCACACCACTCAGTGTGGCGCATTCCTGCAGGCCAGGCTCTAACTCTGAAAGCGAACGCGTTCATGAGTGCAGGCCTGCCTGCACCCCTGCCTCCTCTTACAGTCATATGCTGGCTACTGTGTGAGTACCTGCAACCTAGGTCACTGCTGCTGGGGGGGGGAGGGGATCTGCTCACCTCCTTTCACTGCTTCCCGGGGATCCAGTCCCCTCACCTTCAGACATATGGCTGTGTGGATCTCTCAGATGTCCTATTGTGCTTTGTATGGAATCCTCTGTTGGTTAATAAATGTCTGTTTGGTTATAACTTAGGGGGGAGAGACTAAGGGAACAGCTCACTCCACCATGATGCTGACATCACTTCTCCACCTCTTCATTTTTTAACAGTGTTTTTGAAGAGTAAATATTTTAAATTTTGGTAAAGTTCAATTTATCAATTTTTTAATATTAGGGTTTGTGCCTTTGTGTATTTAAAAATATATTTCTGTTATTGACTTCTAGTTTAATTCTGTTGTGGTCAGAGGATATACTCTGTATGATTTATTTTTTTTTATTTTTTTTTTTGCTGAGGAAGATTAGCCCTCAGCTAACATCTGTTGCCAATCCTCCTCTTTTTGCTGAGGAAGATTAGCCATGAGCTAACATTTGCCCCCATATTCCTCTACTTTGTATATGGGATGCTGCCACAGCATGGCTTGATGAGCGGTGTGTAGTTCTGTGCCTGGGATCTGAACCTGAAAACCCCGGGCTGCCAAAGCGGAGCACATGAACTTAACCACTGCACCACCGGCCGGCACTTATGTACTTTTAAATGTACTCAATGGTTTATGACCCAGCACATGGTCTATCCTAGGAAATATTCCAGGTGCACTTGAGAAGATGCATTCCACCACTGTTGGGTGAAGTGTTCTGTGCTGATCAGGTGAAGCTGGTTGATAGTGTTGTTCAAGTCCTCTATATCCTTATTGGCTTTTAAAAATCTATGTGCTCTATAAATCGCTCTCTATAAACTGAGAGGAGTGTTGAAATCTCCAAATATAACTACAGATTTGTCTATTTCTCATTTTAGTTCTATCAATTTTTTGCTTCATATATTTTTAAACTCTGTTGTTAAGTGTATACACTTTTAGGATTGTTACATCTTTCTGAAGAGATGACCCCTTTTTCATTAGGAAACATCTTTCTTTCCCCCTGGTGACATTCCTTGTTCTGAAGCCTACTTTGGCGTTAATGTACCTGTTCCAGCTTCCCTTTGACCAGAGTTCATATGCTGTACTTTCTTCCAGTCTTTTAAGTTGAACCTACATGTGCCTTTATGTTGAAAGTGGGTGTTGGGTCGACAGCATGGGTCTTGCTTTTTCATCCAATCTGATAATCTCTGTTTTTTAGTTAGAGTACTTACCATTTATATTTAATGTGATTATCAACACAGTTGGGTATCTACTATCTTGCTATTTTTTGTATATTTCTGTGTCCCATCTGTTCTTTTCTTCTTGTTTACTTGTATCATGCCTTCTTTTAGAGTATTTTTTTTATTCTTATTACATTTTAGCTTCACTTTTGGATCATTAGTTATACATATTTGTCATGTGTGGTATTGGATTTGAATTAGAGGTATCAATTTAAACTCTGGGATATATTACACACACACGCACACACACACACACACACACGCAAAATTTCCTACCCCTGTCCTCTTAAACAACCTAGAAGTAATGATAGCCCAATAGCAGTGAGCATGCGTGGTGGCCAGATCTTGGTTTCTAAATGCCATTCCACACTGAAGGAACCAGGGCTCCTTGGAGACATGGCTGATTCCAAGGAGGGGATGAGCCTGGTACAAGATAGGTACAAGATGAGCCTGGAGCATCTTGCTGTGACAAAAAGTGAGAGTGTACATATCTCCCAACACAGGTGAACTTTGAGGACATTATGCTAAGTGAAATAAGCCAGACACAAAAGGACAAATACTGTATGAGTCCATTTACATGAGGTACTAGTCAAAATCATAGAGACAGAAAGTAGAATGGGGGTTACCAGGGGCTGTGGGAGGGGGAATGGGGAGTTAGTGTTTAATGCGGGCAGAGTTTCAGTTTTGCAAGATGAAAAGGTTCTGGAGATGGCTGGTGGTAATGTTTACACAACAATGTGAATATACTTAATGCCACCTCACTGTACACTTAAAAGTGCCTAAAATGGTAAATTTTATATTGTATATACTTTATCACAGTAAAAAGAAAAAAATAAAAATAAGTTGAAAAGACAATCCACAGACTGGAAAAGAAAATTTGCAATACATATGTCTGACAGAGGACTGATATCCAGAATATAGGAGGAACACTTACAATTCAATAATAAAATGACAAATAACCTTATCAAAACAATGACCAAAAGATTTGGCAGACACCTCACCAAAGAAGATATGTGAGTGACAAATAAGCACATGGAAAGATGCTCAACATCAGGAGTCATCAGGGAAATCCAAATGAAAATCATAATGGAATACCACTCCATGAGAAAGGCTGAAATCGAAACCACAGAAAATAACAAGTGTTGGAGAGGATGTGCAGCGACTGGAACTTGACTGTGTTGCTGTTGGGAACGCACAGTTGTGCAACCACTTTGGAGAACAGTCTGGCAGTTTCTGATAAGGTGAAATACACACTTAGCACATGACCCAGCAATCCTGCTCCTAGGTATTTCCCCGAGGGAAGAGAAGATTTGTGTTCACACGAGGGCTTACACAGTGTTCATCCATAGCAGCTTTACTGTAACAACCCTGAACTAGAAACTGTCCAAGTGCCCCTCACAGGCGGATGTGTCAGCACACTCGGGCACAGCCATGCCCTGGGATCCTACCCAGCAATGAAAAGGAATGAACTACTGATATTGGCACAACCTGGATGACTCCTGGGAGCACTGTGCTGAGTGAAGTAATCCAGCAGAGACTGTATACGTAGGATCTCATTTATATAAAACTCTGGAAAAGGCAAAACTATAGAAAGCAGGTCAGTGGTTGCCAGGGGCAGGGTGAGGGTTAACAGCACAGGGGCATGGAGGAAGCATTTTGGTGCGATGGAAATGTTCTATAGCTTGATTGTGGTGATCGTTACCCAACGGTACTTGCTTGTCAAAACTCGTTGAGCTGGGGTGAATTTTCCAGCAAAAAGAAAGGTTTCCTCAGAGAAATCACTCCCTTGGGTATCCCTTCCGCTCCATCCCCTCTGACTTGTTGTAGGTTACCCACTGTTGCTTTCTTGTTTATCCTTCCTGCAACAACAAGCAGAGAGATGTCTACTTTCTTATTTCCCCATCTTGCTTACACAAAAGGGAGCATCTTATGGACACTCTTTTGCACTTTGCTTTCTCAGCTGACCAGCGTAGCTGGGCATCACTCTCCATCCCTTGCAGAGATCCTCCTCCTTCCTCGTTCTCCCCTTGCATGGACACGCTATGGGTTACTTTACCCCCTTCCATGGAGGTGCTTGTAGGTTGTTTCCAGTGTTTTGCACTGATGATAATGCTCCCTAGAATGAGCTTCTGCAGCTGTATTTTGTGCACACACAGGGTTGGTTCCAAGGAGTGTTTGCTAAGGGTGAATCATATGTGGTGGAAGCAGTGGCGTCTCCCATCCCGGGGCCACCAGTTGGCATTCCCACCAGCAGCATCTCACGGGGCCTGCTCCCCCACAGCCTTGCCAGCACAATGAGGGGTCAGGCTTTCCCATATTTTCCGGGCACCCTGGAAGTGTGGGCATGCCCTGGGGATTCTTGGCCCCCTTTGGGGTGAGGACCACCCCTTAGAGCAAAGGGTGGGGGGCGCACAGACCCAGCTGGGGATGAACCCCATCTGCTCTCCAGCTGCCTGTGTGGCTCTTGTCGACAGCAGGTGTCTGGATGGCATCTCTTCACCTGTCTTTATCATAGGAAGTGGAACTCTCCCCATGCGTGTTCACTGTGTCATCCCACCATCCTACCAGGCTTTCTTCTAAAATGCTCTTTTGTGCTTTTTCCTGACTTTGCTGCGTTGGCTGGTTTGTTTTGTTTTGTCTTCTCTCCTCTCATCCTGATATCTCGTTGGCAGAGCTGATGGTGGAGAACCGGGCTGGGGCAGGGCACCTGGGCACCTCTACACCTCAGTTTACACCTGTGTAGGTGCGGATAGCAGTGACGACCAGCTTGCAGTCAGGTCGAGGACTGATGAGGTTGTGCACGTGAGGCCCCGGAGCTCCCCGGGCGATGGCCCCTGCTGTCAGCCTCATTCTCTCCTTCAGTGCTGTGCTGGGAAATAGACATGAAGTGTGCAGAAAAGTCTAGAAACTGACAGTGAAAGCTCATGTACCCACTACTAGTCTTATCAAATCTTTGCCCAGATGACCTCCAGATCCTTTTGTTGTTTGTTTTTATTGAGGTGAAATTCACATAAAATAAAATGGACATTTAAAGTGAACAATTCAGTGGCATTTAGTGCATTCACCGTGTTGTGTAATCACCACCTTTATCTAGATTCAAAACATTTCCATCACCCCATCCCCATTAGCAGTCACACCCCATTCCCCTTGTCCCGTACCCCCTGGCCACCACTAATCCACTTTCTGTCTCTATGGATTTGCCTATTCCAGACATTTCATATAAATGGAATCACACAATACGTGGCCTTTTGTGTCTGGCTTCTTTCACTCAGCATCACGTTTCCGAGGTTCATCCGCGTTGCAGCGTGTCTCAGCGTTTCATTCCTTTTCAAGCTGAATAGTATTCCATCACATGGATGGACCACATTTGGTTTATCCATTTATCAGCTGATGGACGTCTGGGTTGTTTCCACCTTTTGGCTATTGTGAATAATGCTGCAGTGAACATTTGTGTACAAGTTTTTATGTGGATATATGTTTTCAGTTCTTTTGGGTAGATACCTAGGAGTGGAAGTGCTGGGTTATATGGTAACCATGTTTAACATCTGAGGACCTGCCAGACTCTTTCCCACAGGGAATTCACCTGGAGTCAGCTTGTTAGGCCACAGTGTATGGACACCCCTTGGCTTCTCTAGTCAGTGCCAAGGGGTGGACAGACAGCCTGCTGGCAGCAAGTGGTGTCCCCACTGCACCCTAAGGGTCCCTGACCTGTGGGGTGGCAGTGAATGTCCTCGTCCCATCTGGCATTCCTGATCCCCAGCGCTGAGCCCCCTCCTCCAGGTGGGCATCCACTCATGGTTTCACATCTTCTTGTTGCTCATTCAGGCCCTCTGCCCAGTTACCCACTGGGTTGTGGCCTTTTGCTGGCTGAGTGGATGTTACTGTTGATGTGCACCACAGCCTTTTCTCCCAGTCACTACGACATCTTTCATTGTGTGGAAGTATTTGTTTTCCTTCTTAAAATTTGTTTAATTACATATATGCAAAAGAAGGAAAACATGTAATTTCTCATATCCCACCTCAAAGAAAATGTATAGTAATGTCTATCCACATCCTTCAACATTTTCTCAGCAAACGTGTTTGTACACACACACACACGTGTGCACACATGCATGCACACGCACACACACGACGAGACTTTAAACTCGTGTACTTTACTTGTTCACCAACAATCTACCCTCTCCCATGATTCTGAGAGGCAACTTTTCCTTTATTTTAATGTCTGTGAGATTGGTACATGTCCTGCAGTCTCTGCTGCTGTGGGACACCGTGCCCCAGCCATGCCAGAGCAAGGAAGCCCCCACGAAGGGTCCCATGTTGGGTGGGTTGTGGGTGCTTCCCTCACCAAGTGCCTGTTACGTGGCTTCCAGTGTTTGGCTGGTGTCAGAAGTATTTAGATTTAATTCAGCCAAATGTGTCCATCTTTTCCTTTATGATTTGCAGTTTTTTGTGTCTTGTGTAAAAAATCCTTCCCATTCCCAATGAGATAAAGATATTCTCCATATTTTTCTCTAAAGTTTTGCTTTGATTCATTTGGAATTTATGTTTGCATGTGGCATGAGGTAAGGATCTGACTCTATTTCTTTCTGTGCAGATAATCAACGGCACTATCTACTGCCTAGTTCCTCCTCCCCCACAGCCAGCAAGGCCCCTCTGCAGGTGTCAAGTGGCCACAAAGACGTGGCTTGTTGCTGGGCTGTATTCCGTTCCACGTGTGGGCTCTCGCCACACCAAGGCCACACTGCCTTCTTCACTACAGCTTGTGGATAAGCTTTGATATATGGTCGGCAAGCCCCTCTCCCTTGTTATTTTTCAGAATTGAATTATTTCTGGCCCTTTGGTCTTCCTAGTGAATGCTGGCATCAGCTTGGCAAGTTCTACCAAAGGCATTGAATTTGAGGTTACTGGGGAGAACTGCCCTCTTTGTGGTACTGAGTCTTCCTGTCCATGAACATGACATCTCGCCATTTTATTCAGGTGTTCTTTAATGGCCTTCAGTAATGTTCTGTAACTTTCCCCACAAAGGTCTTATATAACCTTATTATATTCATTCATAGGAACCTGATGGAATTTATGGAACTATGGGAATTAATAAAAGAAACCTTAACTAAACTTGATTGGGAGGGCCTACGGGGGAGCTCTCACCCCTATCACACACCATCAATGACATCAACCCGGAAGGGAGGGACTCCTGCTTCTCCAACAGGAAGTACAACTACTTTACTACTGAAGGAAGATTTCTCCCCCAACCTGGCAACAGCCCAGCCAATGAGAAATGCCACAATTCAGCTAATGAGAAATGCTGCAGCTCAGCCAATGAGAAATGCTGCAGCTCAGCCAGTGAGAAATGTTGCAGCCCAGCTAATGAGAAATGTTGCAGCTCAGCTAATAAGAAACACCATAGCTCAGCCAATGAGAAACACCACAGCTCAGCCAGTGAGAAATGCTGCAGCTCAGCCAGTGAGAAATGCCACAGCTCAGCCAATGGGAAGCTGTTGCCGCCCTGCACAAGTCCACTCTCCCCCAGTGGACTTTCTTTAATAATTTTATTTATTTATTTTTTTCCCCCAAAGCCCCAGTGGATGGTTGTATGTCATAGCTGCACATCCTTCTAGTTGCTGTATGTGGGACGCAGCCTCAGCATGGCCGGAGAAGCGGTGTGTCGGTGCGCACCCGGGATCCGAACCCCGGCCGCCAGCAGCGGAGCGCACACACTTAACCGCTAAGCCATGGCGCCGGCCCTGGACTTTCTTTAGAACAGCCCCTCCTCACCCTTTTTCTCTATAAAAGCAGCTCCCCTCCCTTGTTTTCTGGATTTGCCTATGGTTTGCAATAGCATGCACAGACTGAATTGCAATTCTTATTTATTTATTTATTTATTTATTTATTTTGCTGAGGAAGATTGTCCTTGAGCTAACATCCATGCCTATCTTCCTCTATTTTGTATGTGGGATGCTGCCACAGCATGGCTTGATGAGCAGTGTGTAGGTCCGCGCCTGGGATCTGAACCCGTGAACCCCGGGCCTCCAAAGCAGAGGGCAGGAACTTAACCACTACACCACCAGGCTGGCCCCCTAATTGCAATTCTTTTGGCTATTCCTGAACAAACTCATTTTGAGATAAAGTAATAGCAAATTTGCTTTTTAAGTTGACAGTACTTTTAAAACATTCCATTTTCTGCCTGTTGTATGTGAATAGAATCATAATTGATTGTTGTATATTGATCTTGTTTCCTTCTCCCTTGCTGGATATTATAACCTATTTGTTATCACACATTAACCATATATTTTCTTGGTATTTCTATGTAGAAAACCATATTTAGTACAGATAATGGCAGTTTTAGTTTTTCCTTTCCAATCCATATACCTTGTGTTTGTTTGTTGTGTTATTGTGTTGGAGATGACCTATAGTATACCCTTACATTTTTAGTGACTGTATTTGAACTTATATTTTTCTATAAATGTTAAGAATGAGTCCATATCTATAACGTACAGGGTAGTTATCTTTCATTTACTCCCTGGATCTGCTCTCCAACCTTCTCTATCCTGCACTGACCCATGGGGACTGCATCAGTGGGCTCCTCTGTCCTCTAGAGGACCAGCTGGGAGCCCAGCAGGAGGTCAGAGGAGGGAGGGGAGCGAGGTCAGGATGTGTGCCCTTGGGCTGCCTCCTTCCTTCCTCTGTAAGAGGCATCTCTCTGCTGGGGTCTAGTACCCACTCCTCCCCCCGGTCTCTTTGGTCCTGGTGGTGGTGACAGTGCCAGAGCACTGCGCTCACGCTGTGGTTTCTCCACAACTGCCCATGCTTTGCAAATACTCCGTGGATCAACCTGATTTGAGCGTGCCATGTGTTTATAACCCTTCTCTCATTTCCTGGGTTTTGTTGAAAATATCCAGAATTTTAATGTTCTGTGGTAGGCTGAGAGATATCCACATCAAATCCCTGGAACCTCATTTGGAAAAAGGGTCTTTGCAGATGTGATTAAGGATCTTGAGATGAGGACATCATCCTGGATGGGCCCTAAATCCAATGACAAGTGTCCATAAGACAAGGCAGAGGGCGATTTGACAGAGAAGAGGAGAGGCTGTGTGACGGCAGGGGCAGAGACAGGAGTGATGCGGTCACAAGACCAGGAACACCTGGAGCCACCAGAGGCTGGAAGAGGATCCTCCCTGAGAGGCTCTGGAGGGAGCCCGACCCTGCTGACACTTTGATTTTGGACCTCTGGTCTCCAGACTGTGCGAGAATAAACTTCTGTTGTTTTAAGCCACCCAGCTTGTGGTAATTTGTTACGGCAGCTCTAGGAAACTAATACACTTGTGATGAAACTTTTTTGCCCAAAGTTTTAGGAGTCCTTTCTCACTCTTGCAGCTGACAACTAAAAACCTTCTGAAGAGTAGAAGAGCACACAAGCAGGTGCAGCATCCCGGGGCAAATGCTCTCGCCTGGGCACTTGCGGATCCAGAGGAGGCTGGAAAAGGCTGAGCTGCCCTTTGGCAGCTTATGGGGCCGCCAGGGGTGAGACGCTGGTAAACCACACCCCCTGGGGCTGGGACCTCAAAAGAGGTCCTGGGAGCAAAGGTGACCCCGAAGAAAACCAGCCCTCCAGACAGCTGCAAAAACCTCCTGGTGGTCCTGGGAAACACAAGGGGAAAATATTTCTGGAAGGAAGATGAGATGATCCTTTCCCTCCAGTTATTTCTGTGTTTGTTTTGCCAAACACAAGGTTCAGCCCATGATGAAACAGAACCAGGCTCTGAATAAAGAACTTGGGGGCTGTGTCTGACAGCGGAATAGACACGGCTGGAGAAGGAATCAATGCCCTGGAAGATGGGTCTGCGGTGGCCTGAGCCTCCCTCCAGGTGATCTGAACAGCCACGGAGTCACCCTGTCATGTGGGCGTCCCCTTTGGACAGAGGTTCTGCATGGGGTCTCCTCAGACTCTGAGGCCCACTGCTGTGGCCTGGGGCACTACTGGTCAGCTGGCTTGGCCCAGTGATGTCCATGCAGCGGGGCAGAGGGGCTGGCGCTGGGGCAGGTGCTGGGCGAGGCAGAGCCAAGGTGCAAACCCCTGCCTGGCCCGGGGAGTTGTGCTCTTTGCACTTACAGAGAGCTGGTTTGGGGCCTGGCTCTCCCAGGAGCAGAGCTGCAAGGGCTATACTTACCCTGTTTACGAGATACAGGCCTGGTCCAGGGGGAGGCCCAATGTGTGTCTCACCTCGGGGGCTCGTGGAGGCCCCCTCCAGTCTGACCAGCTCACCCTAGGGGCCCTGGGTAAGCAGCAGCATGGGCACCGCCTCACAGCCTGGGGCCTTCTCTGAGACCACCCTCCCCATCTTAAGTGTAGGGGCTGCCCTGGCCTCTGGTGGCGGGTGTGGACTAGCCTGGACCTTGCAGGGAGGGGCGGGCATGGAAATGGAGGCTGCCTTGGGAAAGCTGAGCTCTGGGTATCCAGGTCCTGCAAGCCATGGGGACAGGCCCTTTATGCCACCTGCTGGCTCCAGGCAGGGCCGAGGCACCTCCTCCGTGAAGCCTGGAGTAGAGAGGAGCCGAGTCTCCATGTTCCTAGGGGACTCTCAGGGTAAAGGCCCCGGGTTTTGTGGGGTCTCTGCCTGTGCTGGCTGGCGGCCAGGGGGAGAGCCGAGGCCTGGGTCATAATGCTGGTGCTGACACAGGCAGCTTAGCCCGGATGCAGGAGGGGCCCCGACCTCCGCCTGGTAGGCAGCCAGCTCCAGCCCAAGTCCCAGGCTCACTGGGGTCACGGGGGACTCAGGAGGCACGTGTGGTGGGAAGCACGTCTGCACTCCGCCCAGCGCATGGAATGCCAGGCCTAGGCACGCCCACACTGCCCACCCTGCCCAGCCAGCGGGTATGGGGTAGGGGGCCAGGCTGCCTACTCCGGTGCCCTGGTCTCCTCACCCCCACTGCACAGCCCTGGGCAGCAGCCACTCCTGTCTCCCCTCCTCTCTGAGCCTCGGCTTTCTCACCTGCAAAACCGGGGAAGCTTCGGCCCCTCTGCAGGGCTCCTCCCACCTGCCAGGTCCATCCCCAGACCCGGGGCAGCGTGCCGCCCACGGTGGGTGCCTCTGGGACATGTGCAGCCGGGCATCACCCTCCCTCAGCCTCACCCACCACTACTGGGTCCCCTTGCCCCGCTTTCCCCGCCACTGGCCCCATCTCCCTCCAGCCTCTGAGCCCCGGTCTGCCCGCGTCCCCACTGGGGCCCCTGGGCTTCTCACAGGTGTTTCAGCAGGGTGCTCTGCCCACCCTGTCTGCACCCTGGCAGCAGGCCTCTGTGCTCTTCTTGCTGGGAGGTGGCTGAGGGGGTGTCCCTGAGCTGGTCACCCCTGCACAGAGGCCAGGCCATGCCCAGCTCAGTGGTGTCGGGTGGAGCTGGGGCCCAAGAGTGAGGGGACGCTGGCCCTGGAGTCCCGGCACCCAGTGCAGAGTGGTCAGTGCTGTTGAGTGAGGGGTGAGTGTGCCTGGGCTGGTCTGTGTCCCATCTGCAGAATGGACCTGCTAACGTGAGCAGGACGCGAAGATGGGCAGCTCCTGCCCCACGCCTGCTGGCAGGCGGCAGGGGCTCCCCAGGTGGTGCTCGCCACCCAGGCTGGCACGCGCTACGCCTCCCACCCACAGCAGGAAGTGAGAGTGGCCGGGAGGTCTCTCTAGCAGCTCCCAGGCCTCCAGCCTCGGGGTCTCCGGTCACCAGACATCAGGGGGCAGCCCCAGGCTAGAGCACCCGGCCCAGGCCTCGGGGGCCCAGGCGCGGCACCCACCCCAGGCGCTCGCTCCACAGCCCTGCCCGGTGGACACCTTTCCTCTCCCTTCCCTCCCTGCCATTTGTTTGCTCCTGGCCTAGCAAGGGCCACTCGCCCTGCTGCACCCTGTCCTGCTCTGTCCTCTGAGGCCAGCTGCCTGTCCTTCCTGGGTGCAGGGTTGTACCTTCCTCCCAGAAGCTTGGGGGCCCTGGCAGGCCCAGCTGGAGGGCTCCGGCTAACCTTCCCCTGGCCTTGAGGCTCGGCCTGGCTGTGGGTGAGGTCCCCACACTCCAGGTCATCAGAGGGAGGGCCCCTGACGGGAGGCCCAGAACCATCCTCAGGCTGGAGTCCAGGGCTGGGTCTGGGCCCAACTGGCAACCAGGGAGGAGCTACAGCCCACACCCCAGGGGGCAGGCCACCTCTGGGGGACCTAGTGTGGCACCAGCCCAGGTGTGGTCCCCGGAGGGGTTGGAGCAGGCGGAGCACCTGGGAGGTGGGACGGGCAGCATGCCCACATGCTACCACACCCGCCACAGACCCGAGTCACAGAATCTCTCGCAGTTGGGCCCGTGGGGTCTGGAGTCAGAATGACGGGTGTGAAACCCCACCTGCAATTACTGGCTCCCAGCACGTTTCTGGACCTCCCTGGGCCTGTTTGCTCATCTGGGAAGTGGGGTGAAGATGCCAGCTCAGGGGGTGGCTCTGAGGACTGAGGGTCGGGAGACCTCACGGGCTCAGCACAGGGTCTGGCGCGCCAGAGGCAGCTGTGGTTATTCCAGCACCACGGAGCCTCGGCTGCCCGCTTGGACCAGGTGGAGATGGAGACTGGAGGGCTGCTGCTGGCTGGGTGCTCTTGTTGGGGGGACACATGGACACACACACAAGCCAGAGGGTTCAGACCAGTGACGCAGGGGCGTGACGCCTCCCTGGGGTGAGCAGGAGGCAGCCGTCGCTCCTCATTGGTTCAGCAAACAGCCAGCAAGGGCTCGCCCCGGGGCTGGCCTGGAGGGCTGGGCACAGGGACACCCCCCACCCCAGGGACGGGACGGGGCTTTGGGAAGGGACAGCCCAGCTGGGCATGGGCAGAGCAGACCTGTTCATCCTGGTCATGACAGTTGATAAATAAACGTCAAGCAATAGGATATGTTGGAGTTTGTGAGGAAGCCATTCGGTGTAAAACTAATTCTGCCTGACCTTGTTTTTCCAAAAGGGTCTGACGTGGCTGTTAAGCACGCATTGTACATCTGCTTTAAGCATTTACTATGTCCCGAAGACAAGAACAAAGCCCTTTAAGATAAAGTAACTTCCCCCACATTGGCATTTCCTTAAGGATAAGCATCTCTCTGTAGGCTGGGGGTTGATTGCTGACCCGCTGTGACCACCCAGTAGGAGACCACAGATCTGCTACCTGCTGTGTCCATCAATCACTGTGCCGACAGGGCAATCTCGTGACTGCTGTAAAAGGGACATTGCAATCACATGTGATATGTGCTCTTTGATGGTATGTAAAGACTCTGTGCACCCCACTCCTTTCCTTGGGCAAGGAAGGCCCTGGGCTAGTCCTCAGATCTGGCTCATAATAAACTCACCCCAATTTTGATTTACAGATTAGTTATGGATTATTTGCATCAACACCGCAGTGGTGGTCAGGCCGGGGTTGCACCCCAACATTTGAATGGGGGTTGGGGCAGCATCTGCTTCCATCACTTATCCTGGATTCCAGGATACGCCCCTTAGCAGTCACGCTGCGGCTGACGGGAAGGTAGAACTCGTGCATCCCTGGTTGCTGCCCTTGTGCCCGCAGTGGAGCGTGCAGCCGAGGCCGTGTATAGGCAAGGGGTCTTCACCAAACCACAGGAACCCCTTTTAAAGCTCCAAGCTGAGGTTCAGGGCTGCGGGCCTGCTGGGTCAGGCTCTGCGGTCCTGGACCACCTTTGCAGGCTCCCCTCGAGGTGGCGGATAGCTGGCAGCCCAGGCCCTGCCGTCACGGCCGCGTGAAGCCTCCTTCCTGGTCCCCAGGCTCACGGCCTCAGACCAGCCAGAGTCCTGGAACTGTCCGAGTCCCCGAGTCACGGGGGGTGTGCTGCTCGATGGGCTGGGCTGACCACAGCTTCCTCCTGAGCCAGCACTGAGTGGGGCAGTCCCCCCAGAACATGTGGCCTGTGAGGTGGGGTGCAGCGAACAGCCACGTCTCGTTGTCCTGGACAGCGACTTACCCTTCTCCCTTTCTCCCGTGGTGACAGAATTTTTAGCTCAGGGCTACATCTCTGGGCGAGCTGTGGTCATGTGTCTAGGTCCTCTTCAGAGGCATAATGACCCACTGTTCACTTATGCCCTGAAGGGAAGGGTGTGCCCTCCACTTCCCTACTGGCTGGAACGCAGAGGAGATGGATGAGCAGAGCTGGACAGCCGCCTGCAGCACAAGGTAAGGCCACGTGTTGAGCAAGAGGGAGGAGGAGCCTGGTCCTGACACACCAGCTGTGTTAGGGTCCAGAGAGACAGAACCAATGGGGGGTTTTGCCAGACGTCCCCATCCCTGCAGGCTGTACCCCAGGCCGCCGACCTGTTCAAGCTGGCTGAGCGTGCGGCAAGGCAGGCAGCGCCCCTGCCCCCTCCGCTCCCAGCTGTGCTCTGGCCATGCTGCTTCTTCCAGCGCAGCCCGCCGGCTTCACCTGCCCCACCCTCGCCCCGAGGGGTCCCTGGTGGGGCCAAGACCAAATCAAGGCTCCCCCAGATCCCTGGGCATCCCTGCCTCCCCCGTCTTTCCAGGGCGAGGGCCTTTGTCTCAGCCTGGCCTGTGGACTCCCCTGTTCTGGAGGAAGGGTCTTTGCCCATAGGATCACCCCTAAGTTCCTGTGCCCACTCCCCTGGAGCACAGACACTGCAAGTCGAGGTCGCACAAAAGGCAGGGGGCCCAGAGTTCTCAGGGCGGCAGGTGGGGGCATGGCTGGGGCCACCACGTGGCACAGGTGCACAAAGGGCGCCCTAGAGTTGTGGCTGACCGCCGGCCTGGCCGGAGCCCTCTCTCCGTCCAGATGATGGCCCGCCTCGCGTCCAGCCTGGTGGCTGACGAGGCTGTGCTGGGCCTGAGCAGGACCTGGCCCCGGCCTGAGTGGCTGGTTTCCAGACCCACCTTTGGCACGAATGTCGCCACCTCTCTGGGTCGGGAGCTGAGCACGCCCAGAACTGATGTGAGCCCCGAGGGAAAGACTGGACGCACGGATGGATGCTCTGAAAGGGGGGGTGGCCTCGTGCATGCCAGAGGCATCAACGTTAACGGACTGCTAGCCTTGCACCAGCCCTACGGGCTGCTCCCACGGGCGCCTGGGACAGCAGAGGAGTGGGGGCAGCCCAGGGCATCCCCGGGGTAGGCTCTCTCTTCCAGAGCTCAAATGAGGAGTTCCGTTCCTGCCCTACCATCACAAAACCGCAAGGTCCCCCATGGCCCGCAGTGGCATTTCTAAAAAGCTTCCCCAAAGCCCAGCCCGAGAGATGCTCTGGGATTGGAAGGTCAAATAACTCTCTGGAAACGCTGCAGAGACAAATGACTCTCTGGAAACGCTGCCCAGTGACACCAGCACATTAAAGGCTCTGAGAAGTCCTGCAACAACGAAGCCCGTATAACATGGAGTTGCCAAGCATCCCCACACTTACTGGGTGGCGAGGCCTTTTTTGTGAACACCTATGGACAGCACACAGAATGAATGGCGAAAGACACGTTGTGGCTCCTTCTAAGACAAGATGGGGCAAGTCACTTGAAAGGCTCCTCTGCCTCACATCCCCTTTGCACTTCCCCCTTTCCTTGAGCCCCTCACAGAGCTGCCACTTAGAAGCGTGACACAGTGGAGCCCAGTGACCTGACTCATTGCTTCCTGGTGAGCCACAGCCTTGGCAGTTTTGGCGGATGGCGGAGTCAGGTGGCAGCCACTGGCAGACTGGGACCTTTCTTGCTTTGCCAACACGGCCTCGTGGGCTCCTGTTGTGTCTCTGGGTGAGGGCTGGTCTGGGCGAAGGAGAGAGCAGCAGGACTGCAGGAGACGCAGGGCGAGGTGTGTGGTGGCGAGGGTGGGGGTGGGGGGTCAGCTGCAAACAGGGGCCTGGCCCAACTCTGCCCCTTATGGGGTCATGACCCCGGCCTGCAGGGTCCCGGCTTCCTCTTCAAATGGGTCTTCTAATTCCTGTGTGGAAGGTCAATGAGGACAACACCCCAGAGGCATGGAGAGTTATGAAGGCAGTTAGAACGGGAGGACCCGCCTCCTCTGGAGGAAGACAACAGCCTGGAAAGTGACCTGAACGACTTTTGTCCTGTGGTGACCCCTGTCCTCCACAAGCCCCGGCTCCAGGGCAGGGCAGGGGCCACCCGTTCCGAGGGGCATTTGGAAACTCCCCTAGGAGGGGGGCTGTGCCGGGGGGAGATGAGGAAGATGCCTCTGAGTATTAGAGGGGCATTTCATTCCTGGTGGGAGCGTGGAGAGGCCACGCCGGCTGCCCAGAGGTGACGGGTGCTCCTCAGGGCCCCACAGCCGCACGTCTAGGCAGGGCCGCTGCCCTGGGGACCATCCCCTGTTCCCGCAGTTGTGTGCGTCAGGTGCAGCCCCTCGGACCAGGTGTCCACGGCTGGCCTCTCCAGGCCTGGCTGGTGTGGTGGGAGGCCTGGGCACTCCTGATGGCCTGTTTTCAGGTGGGGCCAGACCCTGGGGCTCAGGGCACCAATTTGTTTGCAGACTGCGCTCCACCTTGGGGGCCAGTGGCAACGTGTCCAGTCAAAGAGCTCCTGGAGATTTCCCTGCAGCTGGGTGTCAGGAAAGCTGGGCTTTTCCTGGTGACCAGGGGAGATGCAAGGCCAAGCTTGCTGTGGAGGAAGTGGAGGGGCCCGGCTCTGTCAGGCTGTCCTGGCCCCTGCCACCCAAAGCCACTCAGGGAGGATTGGTCTCCCCAGGAGCCCACCCAGGACAGTCAGCCCAGTGGGGGTGTGTGTGGGCCGAGGCCAGCTGTCCTTCCCGCAGACGGCTCCATCGACGGCCTGGTCTCTCCCTGACGGGAGTGGAGGCAGCCAGGAGCGAAGGTGACAGTGAGGCCACCGATTAGGTTAAACTCAGGTCAGCAAATACGGGGGGAGGTGCAGTCCTCGGAGCTTGCCTCAGGGAGCTCACGGTCCAGAGTCCACAGCCTGCCAAGTGACAAGCGCAGTTTAATTTCTGCAATCTCTACCCCGAGCCCAGGCTGGGCGATGGCTGCGGCCACAGAACATGGCAGAAGTGTGTCACAAGGAGCACGCAGCTTCCCCTGGCTGACTGCGGAAGCCAGGACCCCGGGCCTAGCCCTGTCTCTGGTGCCACCTCTGCAGGGCCGCATCATTCACTGGCCCTTCCTCCAAAGAAAAACAGTTGCATTTTATAGTTGCTTTGGTACAAAGACAAATAGGCTTGTATACTAACATATTTTCTTTGACCTAGAGTTCCTTTTTTTTTTTTTCTGATTTTAAAGGGCCACAACCTTTTTGTGGCCCCGGCAGTTCTCCCGGCCCAGGCACTGTACCCGTCGTGCCTGCTGGAGAGGTCGGCCTGCAGCCCAGCCCTCGGCACAAGGCTGCCCCGAGCCTGAAGGTCCTTGCCCAGGAGGGTGCTAGGGCCAGAAGCAGTCACTTTGTGGCCCGTGACCTCCTGTGCCAGGCAGCAGGGTGGGCCTTCTGGCCTCCCCCATCAGACACCCGTGGCCGAGGCTGGGCGCTGCAGTGGGGACACCAGTAGGCCCAGGGTGGGCACGGGGGCCTGTCCCAAGTGGTGTCAGCACAGATGGCTGCCTGGGAACTGCCTTCCCTGTCGGTGCCCTTTCCGCCGTGCTGCACATGGGGAGGAGCAGAGAGATGATGTGGGGGATCAATCAGATCCTCTGGCAGTAGCCCCCGGGAGCCAGGGGTCCCAGGAGTGGGGAGGGAGTGAGCCAGGGTACCTGAGGGCACCCCAGGCCCCTAAGGCAGGGGGCGGGGAGCTGGCCTGTTTGTGTGAGGGACCCCAGTGTCTGGAGAGGATGGAGGGGGTGGGATCCTGGCGGGGCTCTGGGTGGAGGGTGTGCAGGTCTCTGTAGGCTTCGAGGGAGGAGAGGAGCCTCCAGTGGACTCCCCTCCAGGCCTTTGCCCATGCTGTCCCTGCTGCCCGGGATGTCCTCTCCCGTTCCTCCTCTCTCTCCTACCTGGCTTTAAACCCCAACGTGGGCACCGCCTCCTCCAGGCACCTTCCCAACCCAGACTAGACTAGCCTGCCTGCCAGGCCTCTTGTTCAGGCGTCTGCTCCACGCCTGCGCGCCTGCCTGCGGGCCGGGCGCTCCTCATCCGTGCATGGGCCTGTCTCCAGCCGGCTGCAGGCCAGCTCCTGGGACCCCTGGCTCCCGGGGGCTACTGCCCATCCATGGGCCTGTCTCCAGCCGGCTGCAGGTCCCAGGCCTCAGGCCCCGACCAGGACACAGCACACAGTGGGCGTCTCACCTGCGTGTGCTGCCCCACCCACCGCGCCCCGTCTCTCCCAGTGACGGCCCTGCTGTCTCTAAGGCCAGTGGAGACAGCTCTAGCCCCTCCTCCTGGAAGGCTCGCCTGCCCCAGCAGGGGGTCACCCCTGGTGCCCGCCACGTGCCTCTTCTGCCGGTTCCTGGCCACTCTGGTGGGAGTTATAGGGGTGCCTGTCTCCACCCTAACAATGCCCTGGGGGAGGGAGTGTATCTCCATAGGGCCTCGAGAAGTCCTGGCACACGGAGGACGGAGCCCAGCCCAGTGCAGCGCTGACGAGTGGGACAGGGTGGGATGAGCCCCCTGGCCCTGAGCCTCAGCTTCCTCACCTATAAAATGGGCACGATTCTGGTACCTCCCCACCAGCTGGTCCCCAGCAGGGGCCTGACCAATAGCACTGTGATGACCAACCAACGTGGGTCCAGCCCTGGAGACACAAAACCACAGTGGGCTGGAGCACGCGTTCTAGTGTGTTCCACACGAAACCCAGCCCTGATCTGACTCTCCTGCACATGACAATAATTATTATTATTATCCAAATAAGGGCTGAGGGGCAGGTGGACATAACAATTAGTTACAAGGCTTTTCACAAACACAAAGGCAACCTTGGTGACCTGAGCTGGTTGTCAGGGGCCCAGACAGGCCAGGAAAAAAACCCCTGCTCCCCTACCCTGGCACAGGTGCCCCCAGGTGTCTGAGTCCTGCTCTGGCCTGGGTAGCCTGCCCTTGTCCTCGGTAACCTGGCCAGCACCGCGTGACTCTTGGAGGGGATTAAAGGATGGCAGTGCAGAAGCCTGTGGAAACAGCCCGGTGCCGGGTCCTGGGTCCCCGACAGCCCCCATCTGTTGCTGGCCCTGCTCCCTGCACCAGCCACGCTGGGACTCCTGCTCTTCTAGGTGGCTGCAGTCCGGGTGACAGCGGGCTTGGCTCTACAGCCTTTACAGGACCCCCTCGCCAGGCCCAGAGCCCACACGGAGGCCCCTGCCTGGCACCTGGCACCTGCATCCCCGATGCCTCCCCAACTTCCAACCACAGGGATGCCCGGGGGCTCAGGCTCTTACTCTCTTTGGGTCCCTTCCTGAATGCCACTCCCTTTTCTACCTAAAACAGCCCCCATCCCATCCCTCTGCTCCCTTCATGCTGCACCACCAGACGCCGTGCATTTGTCTGGCCGCAGGGCCCGGCCAGTGTGGAGCCCCCTGCCCGTGCCCCAGGCCCAAGGTGAGCGAACCGGCACTCAGGTGGCAGGTGGCTCTTTCTCTGGGTCTGACCCCTTCTCATCACCCCACGCAAAGCTCGGGGCTTGGCCCCGCCCCTGCAGGTGCAGGCCTGGCCCCCATGCGCGTGGTGGCGGGGGTCCGGCAGCTGCAGGGGATGACCTGCCACCGCCGCCGCACCTCCAAGAGACCGGGAGGCCGGTCACCATGGGTCCCCCACTGCGGCCACCCAAGGCCTGTCCGGAGGGAGATGAGGGCCAGCCTCTGCCCAGGGTCACACGACGGGTCGTAGCCACGGCTCCGTCCGGCCTTGGCGGGGGACGGTCCGAGAGTGGGGACCCGGAACGGCTGGGCCGCCGGCCCCCTCGAACTCCTGGGCCACAGAGTGCGGCGGGCCGGTCGCTGAGGCGCAGGGACCTCTGGGCTTGCGACCCGGGTTGGGACTCCTGCTGCACGCACGACCCCCGGGACCAGCCCTGACCCCGAGACCTGAGCCCCTAGACTCCTGCATCCCGGGACCTACGTGCACCCCAGGACCCCCGAACACCCCCAAGCACCGCCCGCGCCTCGAGACCCCATCACAACGCGTGTGTCCCAGCACCATACCCTACGTGCACCCCGGTCCCCTAGATGCACCCTGGGCCCCCACGCACCTCAGTATACCACGTGCACCCTGGAACCTCTGCGCACCCTGGGACCCCACCTGCACCCCAGGACCCCATCTGCACCCCGGGACCCCACGTGCACCTGGTACCCTAGATGCACCCCGGGCCCCTGTGCACCACGGTACCCCCCGCACACCCCGGGGCCCCACCTGCACCCCGGGACCCCACCTGCACCCCGGGACCCCCGTGCACCCTGGGACCCCACGTGCACCCCAGGACCCTGCGCACCCCAGTACCCCACGTGCACCCAGGTCCCTGCCCACTCCACGCACCCTCGGGCTGCGAGGGCTGTGCCGCCACTTGTTGCACAGTCTCAGTGTCCCTTTGGGAGGTGTTGTCCCGGTGCTGAGACGGGCTCAGGCGGCTCCAGGCTCACGTGCTGGTCATTTCGTAGCGAGAGGCGGAAAGTTTGACGTGACAAACTGCGCATTAAGGGGGCCGCAAGAGGTGGACTGGCCGGGCGAGGCGGAGAGCGACTCGGAGGTGGAGTCCAAAGTTGCTTTCTCTGTGTAGACTGGAGGGTGTAAGTCTGACCTCCTGTGGCTGGAGACAGGCGCCTCAGGTGCATGTGGTGGGCTTTACTTTCTCTCTCAGTAGAGACACATGTTAGAAATTTATGACTCTGCTCAATTGCCTCGAGGCTTGGATTTTATCGTGGGGACCTCTGCTTTGACGCGAAGATTCCATAACTTTAAGTATAGATATATATTTTAACTCCAGCTTGACTTGTTGCTTAGTTGAGTTTGTGATGATGTCTCAGCAGTGAGAACTTTTTTTTCTTTATTTTGAAATTTTTGTTGTACATTATTCTTTGTCAGTCACCGTATAAATGCGCCCGTTCACCCCTTGTCGGCACTGAGAACTTCTTAAGATGGGTTAATTGCGCTTCAAAGATGTGCTTCTGAGTCACAATATTTAAGAACTTTAACTTGAGCCTATAGATTCTGCTTCTTCAAACAAGCCCGCTGTCGCCTCCCTGTTTCTGAGCCTGGATCAGAGCAGGTTCAGGAAGGGAGGCGCGGCCTCTTGCTCTGACGGCAGAAGGTGGGAAAGGCTTTTTCTTGGTTTTGAAGTTCTTGAATATATCCTAAAATTGAAATCTTTTAGAAACAGAGGCTTTTCTTCTAACTCGGCTAGTTCGTGCAGGAATTCAAGACAGAAATCCTTTCAGACAATTCTGCTTCAAATCTTCATTTCGTTTTCCCTTCTCAGGGATGTCCCAGGTCCAGCACCATTGTTCCTCTCCTGAGGCCCCTGTGTGCTGCGGGCAGTGGCAGTCCTGGTCCCCTCTGTGGCTTGACAGATGATCCCCTTGCTACCTCACTGTCCGTGAACTTAGAACCTGTCTGGAGCACTGTCCCCTGGTGCACGCTGTGAAGCCACTCTGAGGGTCACCCTATTAGGGTGGCAGCATGGGTGGGTGCTTACATTTTCCTGGCTTGTGCTGGGTCTGGGGGCCACAGAAAGGAGAACAGCTCTTGTCACTACTGGAAATTGTAATGGAGAAAATGCTAGTTATTGTCTTTTTTTTAAGTGGATGTGTTGGGACCTTTCCTTGTTGTGGAGACACTTGCTCGTGTGCGCTTCTGTGCACGGGAAACAGGCGTATGAAGAGACGTGTCTGTTTTTACTGGTGGACCGAAGAACACAGAGAACACTGAGCTGTTTCTCACAGATGCATCGCAAACATTTGAAAACAACTTAAAAAACAAATTAAAATTTTTATATACACCCTTTAAGCTTCTTTTGTAGTAATATTTCTTGAAGGAAAATTAACTTTCACAATCATTTAAGCATTTGTTATAAGTGGTCATAATTTAAAAATGTGTGGCTGGGGCCCGGACATTTTTACGTGTGTTATTTAATTTGATTCCTGGTGGCCTCCTGGAGGGAGTGGTTCTTTCCCATTTCAGTGGAGGAAACACAGGCCCAGAGAGGCAAAGTCACTGGTCTGGGAGGTCCCACTAGTGAGCAGGCTGCCAAGTCTGCCCCGGGGTCTCCCGTGCAGACGCTTTAAGCAGGTACTTAAAAGTTGTTCTCCCATTTCATGCTTCAGAAACCAGCACGGGGAAGCAGGAGTTGCTCACCCAGAGCCCAGATTTGATCTCAGGTGTCAGATCCACAGCCAGGAAGGGTCTGAGCTGAGTGCCGGCCTGGCATCCGGCGGGACTTGGGAGGTAGAGAGAGGCTGCAGCTTAGAGGTGGCGTCTCCATCCCCCAGGCTCCTGCTGCTCTGGAGCAGACTCATTTATTCTGCAAGTCCTTGCTGACTGCTCCCATGTATCAGGCGGGAGATGCAGGCGTGAGTCCTTTGGCCACCTGAAGGCAGCATGGACAGTAGGTCCCCCTCTCAGCATGAATGGAGAGCCAAGATGACAGGCACAGAGGAAACCTCCAGCCTGAAAGCAGAGACCAGAACAAGTGGAGGAGACCACAGGAACTGAGACAGGGCAGCGCAAGGACCGAAGGAATCATTCAGAACCCAGCCTGTGGTGGGTGACATGGCCTCAGAGATGAGAGCGAGAGCTGGGCTCTCACGAGGAGCACTCCAAGACGAGGAGGGGCCCGTGGCGGTTCACCACATAGGAGCAGAAACAAATGTCATCGGAAGGCTTGGAAGATGAAAACGAGGGCCAGGCCTGGAGGTAGATCAGCAGCAACAGAAAGACTGACAGAGATCGAAGGTCTGGAAGGCTAGCCCAAGAGTGTGCCGTCAGACCATCTACAGACCAGGAAAGGGGCGGGAAGGCCTCGGCAGGGACACCAGCGAATCTCTGAGGCCCCAGTGGCTGGGTTTCCAGGTTAGGAAGACCCTGCCCCAAGGGTCCTTGCAGCTTTCCAACACTGCAGAGAGAAGATCCTGAAAGCCCGGCCGGCATCCAGGAAAGAGAGAAGAGGGGCCACGTCACAGCCACCCGCGCACCTGCTCAGGAGGCTACAGGTGGGGGCGGGTCCCACTGCACCCAGAGCTGAGCGAGGCCAGGATCCCAGAGCACATGAGTGAAGGGAGTCTGAGGTCTCTCACCAACGAAGCTTGGTTGTTGAGTTTTAGAATTCTTTTTGTTTTTTCTTTTGTGAGGAAGATCAGCCCTGAGCTAACACCTGCCAATCCTCCTCTTTTTTTGCTGAGGAAGACTGGCCCTGGGCTAACATCCATGCCCAGCTTCCTCCACTTTATATGGGACGCTGCCACAGCATGGCTTGACAAGCGGTGCTTCGTTGCGCGCCCGGGATCCGAACCAGCGAACCCCCGGCCGCCGCAGTGGAGCGCGCGCACTTAACTGCTTGCACCACCGGGCTGGCCCCTAGAATTCTTCTGAGGAGTTTGGGGAAAGTTTGTATTGGGCAGAAACTTTGCATATGAGGAAAAGGAAGGCATTGAGTCGGGGAACAGACTCCTCTTGGCTCAGCTGGGAATGCTATGCATAGTGACATAATAGTGTCAGAGATGACTTAACAAAAGTGTTCCTGTAGCCACAACGGGAGGTTTGGGGTGGGGGAGGTGGTGTCGGGATCTGTTGGCAGGATCCAAACCCTGGCGTTCCTCAGAGTCAGGAGGTGGTGTGCAAAATGGAACCATCAATGAATGGCCGTGCATGTGCGCTATCAAATAACTGACAAAGTCAGTACCTGAGTGCAGAGCTGAGGGGTGAGGGGAGGAACTGGTGGTGCAGATCCTCGATGTGTACACAAACACCGGACTGCGTGTTTGTAAAACTGTAGGCGTTGCCATGGTAAAATATATATGGCTTGTTATAGGCTGAATTGTGTCCCCTGAAAATTCACATGGTGAAGTCCTGAACCCCAGTGCCTCAGCACTGACCTTACTTGGAAATGGGGTTGCTGCAAATGTAAGAGTAAGATGAATTCATGCTAGAATAGGTGTGGCCCCTAGTCCAAAATGATTGGTGTCCTTATAGAAAGAGGCATTGTGGACCAGACGCAGGGAGAATGATCTGGGAAGACTGGATCGACACCCCACATGCCTGGAACTACCAGATGCCGTGGGACAGGCCTGGAACATGTCCTCCCCCTGGCGCCGTCACAGGGAGCCCGGCCCCGCCGACACCTTGGCCTCAGACTCCGGCCTCCAGACTGTGAGACAAGCAGTTTCTGTTGCTCTGAGCCACTTTTGTAGTTTGTGGCACTTTGTTACGACAGCCCCTGGACACTCGTAAATGGCTTTGCAAATGCCGTATCTGACTCCATGTTCATAACTGAAATGAGAGAACAGAGGTAGAGCCCACCTCAGTGCCTTTCTGGACAGTAGCTTCCCAGAGAATGAGGGTGGCCAGAACACCCAGCTCAGAGGTTCTGGTCAGTCCACGTCGGGCGGCGTCTGAGCTGAGGTGGTGCCTGTGCGAGGGCACAGTTTGTGGAGCGCCTACTGTGTGCGCGACTTTCCTGGGCCCTGTGTGGCCAGAGAGTCTAGTGAGGAGGGAGGCACGGGGAGAAAATGGGAGGGAAGGGCCAGCCCCTGGGGGCTTGCGGGCTGGTCAGGACTCTGGGCTCTGTCCTACAGCCTGGAGGGTGTTTCTGGGGGTGGGAGCTCTGAGTTACTTCCTGTCGAGGCTGGGTTGAGGGGAGCTGAGCGGACGGGAAGGGACAGCTTAGGCCGCCTCTGCTGCCCAGGCTCGTGCAGTGTGGGGGTGGGGGAAGTGGCAGAGAAAAGCAGTGTGAGGGCATCAACTGAGTCGTGGTTTGGTTGCAGAGAAGGACCAGCGCCTTGGGAGGTGAGGATGGTGAGTTTGAATTTCTTACTGTAGGAAAAGCGGAGATGAGTCGCTGTAGTCCTTCCTCTGACGTGGGTTCCCTGGACACAGGAGGAAGGTGGCCCCGGGCTCAGGATGTGACGAGTGGGTCCCGGAGGACGGCTTCCTATTCAGGAGCCTCGGGGGGTCAGAGGAGACCCAGCCACACGTCCCGCGTCAGTCCCTACAGTGGCTTGTGGGGAACCCCATTTCCCAGCCCTTACCTTTCCGTCGGCGAGGCCAGTTGGTTCTCTCTGCTTGTACCTGTCGTCCGACTTGCCCACACCCTGCCTCTGCGTCCCCCTCAGCACTCAGAGCCCCGGCTTTGCCCCCCTCTCCTGGCATTTCCTGCTCAGCTTCAGTGCAGTCTTCCTGGTCACCCCCTCAGAGGGGCTTCTCTCAGCACCCCCTAAACAGGCCACCCTGCCGCCAACGGGGTCCTGCTGCTTCCTTCTCTGAACCTGCCTCCAGCTGGCATGGTTTGTGACTCTCTTGCCTTTCCCGATGAGAGCACGCGTTCCCTCAGGGCCAGGACCCTGTCCTGAGCCGCTCATCCCAGGCTCGTGGTGCTGACCGTCAGGGGGACACACTGTGCGTTACGCTTTGTGACTGTGACATTCCACCCTGATGGCTCAGTTTCTTATAAGGGGAACTGGCTGGGCGTTGTGTATTGAATTGTGTCCCCTAAAAAGATCGGTTCAAGTCTTAACCCCTAGGAACTATGAATGTCGCCTTATTAGGAAATAGGGTCTTTGCAGATGTAATTAAGATGTAAATTAAGATGAGGTCATAGCGGACTATGGTAGACCCCAATCCAATCACTGGTGTCCTTATGAGAAGAGGGATGGGATACAAGACTCACAGGGAGACGAGGCAGAATTTGGAGGGGTGCTGACACAGGCCTAGGAGAGATAAGGATTGCCAGCCACCCCCAGAAGCCGGGAGAGAGGCAGGGAGCGGATTCCCCCTAGAGCACCCCATAGCTTGCCCATAGCTTGACTTCTGACTTTTGGCCTCCAGACTGTGAGGAAATAGATTTCTGTGTTTTAAACCCCCCAGTTTGTAGTACTTTGTGATGGCAGCCCCAGGAAGCTAACGTGCTGGGATTTGAATGTGTCTTAGTGACGCCTGAGTAACATGCGTGACTTCTCCTTGGAGAAAACGAAGAGTTATCCCCGGGGGCCCCTTCTCTTCTGCCCGCACACCCAGTCCCATCTCCTTGGACCCCCTTCTGCACCCTCGCGCTCTCCGCAGGAGGGCGCGCCCTTTGCCACGGCTGGTGGGCACCCCGGCAGGCTCCTCGTGAGTCACGTTTACTCTGAGCACACTTTGTTTTATTTTATTTTTTAAACTTCCGTTCGTTGTTACAGAGGGTGACCGTGCCCCCCTGGGTTTAGCCATCCCCGTCTGGGGCACCTATGTCCCCAATGTTCACAGGGCCAGAATCAGGAGAGGACGTGATGCGATGCAGTGCTCGTGTCCGGTCTCTGGTGCTTGCTCAGATTTCGGTGATTGTCCCCTCGAGTCCTTTTCCTGACCCAGGGTCACACGTCACGTTTAGTCCTGGCCCTCTTAGTCTCCCGCAGTCCAGCCTCGCTCTCGTCTTTCGTGGCCCCGAGGCTTTAGAGGAACATAACGCGTCATTTTGCACGGTCCACCTCACACGGGTCTGTGTGCTGTTTCCTCGGATTGGATTCAGGTGCTGCGTTCCTGGCAGGATTACTGGGTGCAGGAGGAGCCATGTCCTGCCTGGGGTGACTGCCCCGGGACTGGCCGTGCCCACTTTGGTCACTTGCTTCTGCTGTTGTCGGCTGGATGTCTCCCCTGCCGCGTTGGCATGTCCCCTTTGTCATTAGTAAGTCCCTTGCAGGGTGCTTTGGGGCCATGTAGACACCCTGCTTGTCGTGCTCTCACCCACTGATGTTAGCATCACTGATGGTTCTCGCTTGAAACAGCACGGGATGTTTGTCAAATGTGATTTAAAAAAAAAGCCATCATTCTGGCTACATTTCTTAGTTGGCCTTCTGTCTCGAGGAGGAACTCCCCCCCTCCCCCACGCCATTTACTGATTTTTCCAGTTCTTTATTTCCGTGTGGATTCGTGGATTCTTACTCTGTGGAGTATCACCTCCTCCCTCCTTACCTGCTGGGCTGCCGTGGGGGCCATGTCACCATCCTCTGCACACGTCCTGACTTTCTGGCACTTGAGGTGCTCCAGCCTATCCTTTCCCTGCCCCAGCCCTGGAAGTCAGCCATCTCTCCAAGGTCCGTGGCCTGTTTTTAAAGTAAAATACTGGTTATTAATTTTTCAAGTTTTGTTGTGTCTGCTGTAACCTTCCTAGTGTTGTGCATGCTGTGTGCCATCAGGAGAACGTGAGAGACCCCTGAGTGGTGGGTCCCGAGGGCAGAGGAGAACGCTGGCCCTTTGCCCTGCGTTAGAGGCAGTGCCATGCGTCGTGGGCTGGCAGAATTGCAGCAGAGTTGGCTGGCCTGTCACATGTTGGGCTGAAGGGACCCTCATAAAGCCCCTCTCCTGTGAGGGAGGATCTAAGGTGGGGCCCGGGATGAATTTACGGGGAGTGGTAGCGAGAACCTGGCCAAGTTGTGTGGGTGACGGTGGGCCGGCGGTGCAAGTTCGGCATGGCGGGCTCTGATTCAGCACCCTGGTTTGAAACACTTTTAAGTAGAGCCACTCCCGGTGCAGAGACACTCCTCTGGGGAACCGGGTGGCCCTGACAACTCTCCCTGAGCCTTGGGGTCCCCAGCTGTGCTGGAGAAGATGGCCGTCCCTGCCCAGGAAGGTGGGAGTCCAGGAGAACTGTCAGCGCCGAGCACACCAGGAACTAAAGACCTGTTGGATAGGACCTCAGATTTAGGTGAGTAAATGTGAACAACGCTCACAACGGGCCCTTCTCCTGGCCTGGAATAAGCCCCCGAGTGTGGACGGTGCCTTTGGTTGGGGCAAGTTCACGATCGCCGGATCCCCTCGGCCTGGCGAGCCCGGTCCACATGCTCCTGCTGACGAGAGAGCTCGCGCCGTCCCACGGCTGCCCCGACGGGTGAGCAGGTGCAGTGTGACGGGGGCCTCAGGCCTGCTCCTCGTGTTTGCTGGAATGGCTCCGTTTCCCACTCTATAAGATGCTGGCTTGGGGCCTCGTGGTTTAGAGTCACGTCGAGGCAGCATCTGCTGACTCCTGTTGAGTGTGTGCACATAGGTGTTTTTAAGAATGGAAGGTGGTATTGAGTTTTGTTGACCTTGCTTCAGCATCTATGGAAATGTTCATCTGGTTTCTCTCTAGATCTGTTGGTGTATTTTCTGAACAGGTTTCGAAAAGATGAGTGCTCCCCGTATCCCCGGCGTGGGCCCCGCTGTGTGTGATGGAGAACTTCCACTGGTGGGGCGGGTCGTGTTGTTCATCACTCTGAGGTTTGGGGTAGTGATGCTACCTGGACGGTGGCTTAGTCGGTTTGAGGTGGGGGCTGGGCGCCTGCCTGCACAGCCCACTGCCCTGCAGACATCCTGCTGGGCCCCAGGAGGCCTCTGAGAAGGGGGAGCTGGAGGCCTGGTGGCAGTTAGGGACCCGAACTCTGGGGATGCTGGAGGTTCCATCACTGCGCTCATATTTTAATTTCCAAGAGTTCTTTTCTTTTTTCTTTAAATATTCCTTTTCAAGGGTGTTCTGATCTTGTTTAGTGGCTGCGGCACCTTCCCCCGGGGGCGGGATTGAGATACTGTGACGGTCTGGTCCTCGCACGTGGTCTGTTCTCTCCGGGTTGCTGGGTCTCTCCTGTCTGTCTGGCCTCTGTCTCCGGCTGCCTAGGCTGGCGCCCCGTGGCAGCTACTTGCACATGGGAGTGGCCACTAAGAAGGGCTGACGCTGTGCATGGCCACGCGGGCCCGGGGCCCTCTCCCCGTTGGTGTCCGCGGAAACCTCGGGGCCAGGTCCCCGTGCAGGGTCCTCTGCCTCAGCCTGCGCAGTGTGAGCGCCCACTCTGGGGGCTGCACTTCTGCCGGCTAGGCCTGCTGCAGAGCTCTGCACCCTCCCTGCTCCTCCCAGGAGGGGCCCCAGCTTCAGCTGGGAGTGAATGGAGTTGGGGGGGTGTTTAACTGCCCCAGCTGCTGTCAGTGGGAGGTGGGGGTCCAGTAGTTCCCAGCCTGGTGGTTTCTTGGGTTTCTCCACTGCAGGCTAAAGATTCGGCTTTCCAGCAGCCTCCTAGCTTCCAAAATGTTGCCGTTGTCTCCCCTGCTGTTTGCTTTGCCTTTCTTGGAGGGGGTGAGGGCTTCTTCGTCGTTTCCGTTGGGGCTTTGGGAGGGGTTGGTCTTCACGCGTGTTCAACCTGCCGTCCTTCCATCAGAGGACCGATTTCATGACATCCCAGGAGAGAGCTCGTGTGGGAGTGTTACAGTGGGAGGGTCTTGGTCACGCAGGGGTACCAGAAGTAGTTTACACACAGTGCTCAGTGTTTGACAGAAACCTCAGCCAGACGGTTTTACACGTGGTCACATATGACAATTTCTCTTTACCAGAAAGAAAGCAGACACGAGGCTCTGAAGGACCCTGGGAGATGGGGCACTCACTGCAAAACGGAAACGCAGCCTTGAGGGTTAGCTCAGACCCAGTGAAGGCCAGGCCTTCTGCAGCCAATGTTCCAGAACTCCCGTGCCTGTTGGCACGCACAGAGGACGCAGGCCCTTGACCATGGTCATGCTCATCACCGAGAAGCTGCAGAGCCAGAGCCTGGACCACCTCAGCTGCAGGAGCTACGAGCCTGGCCCACTAAGTTGGCTGAGGTGGCAGGAGGCTGGGCGCTGCCCTCCCAAGGGCCTGAGCTGGGCAGGGATGCATGGCTGAGGTCCGAGGGGACATGGGTGGGGGTGTCCTGGGGAGGTGCCAGTGCACATGCAGCCCCCAGTGTCGTGATGGTGGGTTTTCAGCATCATTTAAAAAACATAAACTTTTAATGGAAGTCTAACCTACACATAGAAGTGTGCAGATCTAGGTGCACAGTGTGCCAATTTTCACACCTGGTAACCATCCCCTGATCAGGTGGCCGCACAGCCACGCCCGACGCCTGTCCGCCTCCCCCTCCCTGAGCCTCTCTTGATTCTGTCACCACAGGCTGGCTTTGCCTGGGTTTGAACGCGTCCAGGTGGAGCCATTTTCTAGGGTCGTGTTAACGTGAACTTCAGGACACCACCCTGCCCTGGTGAGGTCATGGCTCCAGAGGGAGGTGGTTGAGTGTCCAGCCCCCGCACAATGCTGGAATGCCGTGCCTGAGCGGTCTCACCAAGATGGAGGTGCTCAGGGCTGTCCTGTCGCACCCTGACCCTTCGTCTCTCTGTAGCCTGTGGCACGTTAAGGTAACGAGAGGGCAGGGGAAGTGGATTCCAGGGCCTGTGGCCCGTAGTTTGGGGGTTCTGAGGGCCAGCGCTGAGGGCGCTCCTTCCCGCGGAGTGGGAGGGCCTGCGTGGGGTGTGGGTGTGAGTGGGCGCCGGGCTGAGGCTGCTCCGTCCGGGACAGGAGGGCCGCCAGGGCAACGCCAGGGGCCTCTGTGAGTGCTGCCTGCTCAGCCTGGTGCTCAGAGCCTGCCCTGAGGGATTCCTGCAGCACACCGTGTGCTGGTTCCCATCTAATTCTGAGTAAATGAAGTAAGTATTTCAGAGCCTTTAACTGAGACCAGAGGTGCAGCGCGGTACATACGCCATCAGACTGCCGCGTGCCACTGAGAAGGTTTCTGGCACGGAGCCGGCAGCCAGGTGCTGGCTGGCTTTCCTGGGGAGACGAGTAAGGGCTGTGCCTGCAGGGCCCCCTGGAGGAGCCTGGACGGCCCCGTTCTTGGCCCTCTGGTGGCGGTTGTTAACCCGTGTAGAGAACACTGTCCCTCTGAGAGAGCAGGCCGTGTGGCTGGTTCCTCAGGTGGCCTCTGGCTTGGGAGAAGGACCTTTGTGAGCATCGGAGCAGCGAGGGTGGCCGGGGGCCAGGTCACAGCCTGCTTTCTCTCCAGCCGCTGATGTCGCTGCCTGGGGAGGTTGATTTTGAGTTCTGTTGCTTTTGATGGTGATTTTTTTGTTTTCAAGACTCATGTTTTTTTAAAAGATGGTCTATTAACGTGGTAGTTTTTTCTTCCGGAAATGGGAGAACAGAACTCTCCTTCCCCCAAATCCAAATCTTGTGAATTTTAAGAGGAGCTGCTGTGATGTTTGAAGCACAGTTCTAGTGATACCAGCCTTGATATCAGTTCCCCTACATTAAACCCAGAATATTTGGGGTTAAAACCACAAGCACTCACCCTCTTTCCCCGCTTCTCTAAGTTACATTCAGATGTAACTATTGGTTTTTTTGTATCCCTGAACTTCACAAGGCAGACAGAAGTTACAAATTTTCCACCATCCAGACAGTTGAAGGACACCCACCAGGGATTCCCTAATCTCGTCCTCCTGCTCCCTGCCAGCAGCCTCACGAGGCCAAACTCAGGCTGATGGGAAAGTGCTGAACAGCAAGGCCACAGGCTCTCCCTCCCTACAAGCACAACCTTTAAAACCCCTTGTCTCCCATCTCTCGGGGAGACGGGACAAATTTGAGAGCTCTCGTCTCCCGGCTGACGTCACCTGAAATAAAAACTCTTTCCTCGCCATAAGCCTGGCGTTCCAGTGTTTATTTGGCCCCTCTTGTGTGACGGGTAAAGGACCTGGATATGTATCTGGTAATACTGGTGTGTGTGGTGGAGAGAACCAGGGTCTGGGGGAGGCCCGGCCCTGTCACTCACCACCACCGGGGTTGGGGTGGCGTGCCGCGGGGAATGGGGGTATGCAAGCAGGTTTTCATTGTAAAGAGAATATGATGCCGAGAAAAATCCCACCTGTAATTCTTCCCACTGTAACACAAATAAATTCACTTTGTGTGACTTCCCCACCAGTCTTTCCGTACAGGATATAAATGGTTTGGAAAAGAAGTCCCTTATTACCAGGAGGCATTGCACTGAACTCCTGGTGAGGCTGCCGGTGTGTCTGCAGGTTTCTAAGTGTGGGTGCCTAACTGTTTACAGCACCTGCTGCTTCTAACATTCACTTAAAAAATGAGGTGTAATTGACATAGTGAGATGCTCAAATCATTGCATCTTTTTTGAGCAAGAAGTCCCTATCGTCTCTATCACTTGTTTGATTTTGGGTTTTTGGTTTATGTGGATCTTTAATACACTTTACAATTAGGACAGTTTGGTCAACTCTGTCCAGGAACCTTGAAATCCACATACTCGTTGGCAATTGTTTATATGTGAGACCAGCTCTCCCACGTTACCTGCAATTGTCTAAACACAAGTTACTTTTAACATTCTAAAACAAATCAGTAGTTTAGAAAGCCAATTTGTATAAGAATAGAAACTGAAGTTTTCAAAGGTGACTTAAAATAGTACTATTATGGCAAAATCCAAACATAGACAAGAGTAGAGAGTTAGAAACCCCCATGTCCTCATGCCTGGCCTTGAGAGGTCAGCGCGGTCAGCCTCTAGCCCCTGCTTCGTCTATACCTTCACCCACTCCCCTTCTGTGGTGGTTCTGCAGCAGATTCTAGACATTTTTCCTTGGTAGATATTTCAGTGTGTATCTCTGAAAGAAGTCTTTTCACGTGTCCCCTGTCCCCGGCATGTTTTGCAACTTGCTAATTGGAGCACAGCTGCGCTGTCCTGTATGGTAGCCTGTAGTCACACCTGGCTTTTTTAATTGAAATTAAATTTAATTAAAATTAAACACCATTAACAATGCCATTGTTCATTTGCACTAGACACATTTCAAGTGCTCAGTACCTCCATGTGGCTAGTGGCTGCTGTAGCAGATAGTGCAGATGAGGAGCAATCATCAGCTGTCCATCATCACAGCAAGTGCTGTTGGATGGCACTGGAGGCTTGACTGGACTCATGCTGGACAGACTGCATTTTGTTATCTGTTTGTCTGTTGATGGACATTTGGGTTGTTTCCACTTGTCAGCTGTTGTGAATAATGCTGCTGTGAACATTTGTGCACACCTGTTTGTGTGGACAAGTGTCTTCATTTCTCTTGGGCATACTCCTAGGAGCGGAATTGCTGGGTCATGTGGCTGCTCTATGTTTAACCTTCTGAGGATCCCTAGGACTGTGGCTGCACCGTCTGACATTCCCACCCGCAGCGCATGAGGGTTCTGATTTCTCCATTCTCATTAACACTTGTTATTGACCATCTTTTTTTATTGCAGCCACCCTGATAGGCGTGAGGTGGTGTCTCAGTGAGGTTTTCATTTGCCTTTCCCAATGGCTAATGATGTCGAACATCTTTTTACATGCTCATTGGCGCTTTGTATATCTTCTCTGGAGGAATGTCTCTTGAGGTCCTTTGCCCATTTTAAAATTGGATTATTTGTCGTTTTATTGTTGAGTTGTAAGAATTCTTTACATATTCTGGATACTAGTCCCTAATCACATATATTGATTTGCAAAAACCTTTTTCCATTTGGTGGGTTGTTTTTTCACTTTCTTAATGGCATCCTTTGAAGCACAAAAGTTTTCATTTAGATGAAATCCAGTTGATCTATTTTTTCTTTTGTTGCTTTTGCTTTTGGTGTCATATCTAAGAATCTTTGGCCAAATCCAAGGTCATGAAGATTTACACCTATGTTTTAGTCTAAGAGTTTTATAGTTTTAGCTCTTAAATTTAGATCTTTGATCCATTTTGAGTTAATTGTTGTATGTGGTGTGAGGTAGGGGTCCAGCTTCATTCTTTGCATGTGGACATCCAGTGTCTCAGTGCCATCTGTTGATAAGACTGTTCCTTCCCCATTGAGTGGTCTTTGGCACCCTTGTCAAAACATTTTTAAAAACAAAGTCTTTGAAACCTAGTGTGTCTTTTACACTTTCAGCAAATCTCAATCCAGACACCAAATTTTCATTACAGAAATATTTGATCTGAATTTAGATTTCATGGAATTTATAGTTGATAACGTAGATTCACGTACTCAAATTGCTGAAAAGTTTTCCAAAAACTGAATTATCTGTTTTCAAACTAAAATTTAAGGTAATTAAATATAAATAAAATTAGAAATCATGAAACATTTGGTACCTCTGTTGTTCTAGCCAGTGCTGGTCTGGGTCGTTCGTCCAGCCCCCCTGAGCACCACCATGTGCCAAGTGTTGAGTGAGGAGGTCATTGGGTCAGGAGGGCCCAGCAAGTGCTGGGAGCCGGGGGCACCTCACCCAATCCCGAGGGCTGGAGGAGGAGGCAACCCTGTCAGAGTCGGTGTCGGTGTCCACCGTGTGCCATCGCCCTGTCAGTGTAGATGTGGTGAGCACTCTGTGTGTGGGCAGTGCTGGGCCCTGGACCTCCTCGTGGCGTCCTCCCCATCCTCACCCCATTCGGCGTGGCTGGCTGCTTCCTTTTCTCTGGCCTCAGGTGCCCTCCAGCTTCCCCTGAAGGCCCCTCTCTCTTACAAAGCCTCCTGGTTAGCGGGGCTGGAGTGGCTCTTCCTGCCTTGCCTCCGTGACACTCAGGGGACGTAGGCTAGTCCAGCTATGACAGAAAGGACCTGGAAGCATGTGATGTTGAGTCTGGTTCCCCCTGCCCCTGCCCCGCTAGGACAGCGAGTGCCTTGTGAATCGGGGCTGTGTCCTGAGTCTTCCGGTATTTTCCACAGTGAGTGGCTCTGAGTCAGCGTCAACAAGTGCTGGCTCAGCAGTGAGTCTGGATGTGTAGCTGGAGCAGCGCCATCCCGGGGACCTTTCTGTGACGACGGGGAGGCTCCGCATTGTCCACATATGGCAGCTGCTCACAAGACGTGGTTATTGAGAGTGAGATGTGGCCAGTGCGAGGAGGAACTGAACTTGTATTTTATATGATTTAAGTTTAAATTTCAGTAGCCGCCCGTGGCTGCTGGCTGTCGGCAAAAGTGGAGTCAAGTCTCCAGTTGTGTCGCTAACCCGGAGTTTAGGTGATGGTCAGCCCTCCCCTCCTGTCACGCTTCCGTAGCCACACCCGCCTTCCTCCCCAAGCTCTTCTCCGTCTCTATAATTTTGTCATTTCAAGGATGATCTGTGAATGGAATCGTGCAGTATGTACCCTGTGGGGATGGGCTCTTTCCCTTGGCACGATGCCCTGGAGATCCGTCCAGGTGGTTGTGGGGTCCGATGGCTCCTATGTTGTGTTGCTGGGGTGCACCTGTGTGGGGGTGTACCATTCACCATGAAGGGATCATTGCAATTCTGATAAAATCCCACCACGACCATTGTGGAAGTTGACAGGCAGATCCTCGAGTTCTCGACTGGGCCGTAGGCTCTCTGATTCATTCATTCCTTCATTCTACAACTCTAGGCCAGACGGGGTGCCACCGTGGACGACCGGACACATGCTGCCCGCCTCAAGGGGCTGGTGTTCTCGTGGGAGGACAGGCCCTGGAACCACAGGCATGATGGCTGAGGGAGGGGCGTGAGTGGGGGCCTCATCCAGCTGCAGGGGCAACAGAGAGGGTCAGAGATGTAGTGGGGGCTGCGCACTGCCAAGATGGGAGCAGTCTTTCTGGAGGGGGGCAGGTGAAGGCCATTGGGGGCCACAGGGAACAAAGACCAGTGGGCAGGGCCAGCAGGGCTGGTGTCACTCCACGCTCAGGCCCGGGGCTGCCCCAGAGAGCAGGGACAGCCGGCCAGGAAAGGGCAACAAGATCCGACTGCACTTGTCAAGATCTTTCAGTGAATGTGGGCGTCCGCTCTGTGGCGGAGCTGTTCTAGATGCTGCAGAGGGAGAGCAGGTGCTCATCTCTTCAGGGAGGCAGACAGTACACAGGGTGACTGGGGCATCGCTATAGTGCCGGGGGAAAATAGTGCGGGGAGGGTGTGCTGAGAGTTGACGTAGGGTGGCCACACTAGACTTTCAGTGGAGCTGAGGCGGTGGGTGGCGAGCCAGGTGGTCCCTGGGGAAGGGCCTCCTGCGCTGAGGACCCACTGGCAGCGGGAGACTGTGTGGCTGAGGGGTGATGGCGGGAGAGGCCTGAGGGAGCCCCGTGGGAGCAACGCTTGGGCTTCTACTCTCAGTAAGGGCAGGCCGGAGCAGAGGGGCCATGATGCAGGCCAGGGGAGCAGGCCCACTCTGCTGCGGGGTGGAGAGTGGGGCGGGGGCCACCGGTCGTGGCGGGGGTGGTGGTGGAGGGGCTAGGAGGAGCGCGACCCGGAGAGGTCCACGAGAATCAGCACCTGGCCGCTGGCCCGGGTGGATGTGGCATGGGCCGTCAGCACGCTGTGTGTCCTCCAGCGTGTCCAGCTGTGCAGGTGTAGGCTTGGGTTGGTGGAGAGCTTGGCTTTTAAAGACCTTTGGCTTAAAACATGCTTTTTAGTGAGGTAATCCACATGTGGTGAAATACACAGATTGGGCTTAATGTCCAGTTGGAGGAGTTTTGCCAGTCGTGTCCACCGATGACCTTGTCACCTCCACCCCGAACAGGCCCTGGAAGTCTCCGTGCTCTGGGCATCCCCTGTGGCCCCACGTTTGCCTGTCCTGGGCTGTCACAGACATGCAGTCGTGTGGCCGGCGCTTCTGGAGTCTGGCCTCTTTCACTCGACGGAGCTTTGGAATACACTAGCAGTGTTGGTGAACTAGTAGTCTGTTCCTTCCTCCGTCTTACGTTGTTTGTTTTCCTGTTGACGGACATGTGGGTTCTTTCCAGTTTTCAGCTAAGTACGACACTGCTGAGCACATTAGTGTGCAGATCTTTCGTGGCCGTCTGTTCCCACTTCTCTTGAGTGGAATGGCTGCCCACAGGTGTCCACTGGTGGCACCCCTGGCCTGCCCCTTCTCCCTGGCCATTTGGTGGGGTGTGGTGGTATCTCCTTGCGGCTCTGGCCTCATTTCCCTGATGACCAATGAGATCGGCACCTTTTCTGCTACTAATTGGCTGTTTCTATGTCCTTTTGGTGAATGACTTCAAGTCTTCTGCTCATTTTTCTTTTGGGTTGTATGGCTTTTTCTTATTGATTTGTAGGAACTCTTTATATATTCTGGCTACAAGTCTTTTCTTGGATACGTGTTTTGCAAATATTTTTTCCTATCCTGTGGTTTGCCTTGTTACTCTCTTAATGGTGCCTTATAGTGACAGAAATTCTAAATTTCAATGTAGACAAATGTATCAATGTAATTTAGTGCTTTTTGTATCCCATTTAAGAAATCTCTGCTAACCCGAGTCTTGAAGATATTCTCCTGTGTTTTCGTCTAGAAGTGTCACTGTTTTGCCTTTAGCTAGAAGACCGCACTCTCCAGAACTGAGTTTTGTGTGTGGGATGAGGGGGTCTCAAGGTGGGATTTTCTTTTTCTTTTTGCATGGGTGTGCGGCCAACCCAGCGCTGCTTCTGGAGATGACCGTCCTTTCTCCATCATTGATCACGGGGGTTTCCTGTGTTCTCAGTAACCCTAGCAGCAACCTTGCATGAGCGTCCCACTGTCACTCCTGACATAGGTGGGGAAACTGAGGCTCAGAGAGGTGCTGGCCTGCCCTGGTCACAGGCTGGTCACAGGGTTTGCCAAGCCCCCAGCCTTGCTGTTTGGCCATGCCCTGCACGGGTTGTTACCCAGTTCTGTGGCGGGGTTGGGGGGGATGGGGCGAGGACGGATGGAGACCGAGTCACTGCAAGTGTGGTGGGGCCAGGCCTGCCTCCTGTGAGCCTGTGGCCTCAGCCCCCCTGCAGCGTCCCAGCAAGTGTTCAGAGGCCGCATCCTCTCGTCAGGGCTCCCGGCACAGGCTCTGTCCATGAACCAGAGCTCCTCGGCGGCCCCCACGCCCCTCACCTGCACACGCACTGAGTGGGCACCTGGCCGCCTGTGTGGGGCCATTGGTGCTGGAGACAGAGTCTTTCCTTGCTGGGGGTCCATCGTGGCATCCACAGGGTGCTGTTCAGGTTTCCTGCTGCCCACTGGGGACGACGCCTGGGAAGAGGGGATGCGCTGTGCGTGAAGAGAACGTGGTCCCTGGTGCTCCTGGAGGGGTGGGGGAGAGCAGCCAGCTGGTTGGGCCTGGGCGGGGGCTGCTGAGGAGCCCAGGGAGGGCGGGGGGTGGGTGGCGTCCCCAGGGCCGGGGGATTGAGTAATGTCAGAGGGTGTCTGCAGCCGCAGCTGAGATTCCTACGGCAGTACAAAACGTACAGAAGACAGCCCGTGGGTTCACTGTAGGTTTTCTGGTCGTTACAAAGCTGCTTTCTTGTCTGTTCCATCCGACCCGGGTCTCAGGCTTCGAGAACCTGACGGTCACCCAGTTCTCGCACCCGTGCCAGGCTCCCGTCCTCCCGGGTGACGCGGGACTCGCTGCCCCGGCAGCCGTCGGTCTTCGCATAGTCTGACTTGATGGGTGTCTCTTTTCTGGGTCACAAACCCAACTTTTAACTCGTTCCCTTTATGAGAAGCAACAAAGGATTTCCTTTTTTTAAATCCTGAGGTTGGAAATCATGTAAAACCATCCCCGACGAAGCAGGCATAGCTGAGAGGTCGTGTGGTGCGGTGGAGAAAACGCCAGACCTGAAAGGCAGAAAAAGGTGCAGATTGTGCACCTGGACCCGTGAGAGGGTTCTGTGTCCTCCCTGCCTGGGGGGCTCACCAGTGCCCAGCCTGACGGTGATGGCCATGAGACCCCAGCAGGGCTCGCACGGCCTGTGTGCAGCCCCCTGGGTTCTGGTGGCGCTCAGCCCCCAGGGCTCCGTGCCCCGAGCCTGGGCTGGGGGAGCATGTGAGAGCAGACAGACAGACACAAGGCGATGGAGTAGACCACGGCTCACCAAGCAGTCCCTCAGGCTTCACGGGGCCCAGTGAGCGAGAGGAAACGCTCTGAGGGCTGAAGCCAGAGGGGCAGCACCTTTCCGCAGGCCCTGACGCTGCCGCGCCCGAAGCTGTCCCGGCCCGCTGGATGAAGGAGGCCCTGTGTCCGAACCTCCCAGACCAGGGCCACCCCGGCGAGCCTGTCTCGGGGCCGGGTCTGTGTGGAAGCCATCGCCGGTGAGGAGGGCTCGAGGAGGGGTGACTAAGAGGTGAGGTGGTAGCTCAAAGAGCAGAAGCGTACGCACTCACGGCTTTTTATTTCCTTCACGCAGTTGAATAACGTTAGGCTTTTAAGAATTTGGATTAAGGGCCGGCCCCGTGGCTTAGCGGTTAAGTGTGCGTGCTCTGCTGCTGGTGGCCCAGGTTCAGATCCCAGGCGCGCACCGACGCACCACTTCTCCAGCCATGCTGGGGCCGCGTCCCACATACAGCAACTAGAAGGACGTGCAGCTATGACATACAACTATGTACTGGGCTTTGGGGAAAAATAAATAAATAAAATCTTTAAAAAAAAAAAAAAAAGAATTTGGATTAAGAACAAAATGTATTCCGGGGTCAATGCTTGTCTTTTTAATGACCAAACAGACCGTTGGGAAAACAGGATTCACTGCAGGGATGAAACACAGGCTGTCTCGTGACCTCTCGCTGCTTCTGAGTTCTCCGGCGCGAGTCCGCAGCACTGAGCCTTCTCTTTCTTGTCACTTGCAGTATTCTGCTGAGAAACTGAGCAAAAGTGGCCATTTGTTCCCTTTTGAGACCAACAGTAAGAGTTTAAAAGCCCTGGCAGGTCTTCCTGGGCTGCTGTGGCCACGGACTGTGAGCAGGGCCGGGACTGTGCTCTGGGCGGGAGCGGGTGTGGGAAGCTGAACTTGAATGTGAGACTGCCTTTCGGAGCAAAAGCCCCCGTACAGTGTGTCTTACGCGAGAGGTGGAAGGTCACGCGGCTGTCCCCTCCTCTGCTGGTGCGTGGGGCAGGCCCAGGCACCCTTCTCCTTCTTCCTGGTGGCCATGGGGGCCTGGGGCTGCTGCATCCGTTCTGGAAAGGCGCCTGGCAGTGTGGAGGTACGAGGCCCGCCCGGTGGGATCCTGTGGCCACTGGAGAAAGAAGAGGATGGCATGGGGGGGGGGAGGCGGTGCCCGTGGCGTTCGCTGCAGCACTGGCAGCACACACTGGGCCCGTGCTATGCGTCAGGGACGTCCATGCCCTGGAGTGCGTGGGTCTACCAGGCTCACCCTCCCTCCAGGGCACGTCCCCCGCACGTGTGCCCCACGGTCTGAATGGGAGCGGGCCCCGAGAGTGAGTGCGTGTGAGCGTGTGAGGGGCTGTCAGTGCGAGTGTGTGCACATGTAAGAAGCTTGCTGGCGCTTGTGCCCCTGACAACGGTGCCTTGCGGTCGGCGGTCGCAGTGAACTGTGTCAGTTGTGTGATTTTAGGATTGGACAGACCCAAGCTGAGTCCCAGGTCCTCGAGCTCCGGCCCTGGTCTCTGTGGCTGAGTGACAAGCCCCGTTGGCGTCAATGGTGTGTCAGGCGGCTCTCCAGACTACTGAAGTGAGGGTTTTTACCAAATTCTTTTGTGGACGGATGGACCGAGGAAGTGTGGGCTCAGCCCTTGGCCCTTGGCGCTCTGTCCTCACCCAGAGTCGGTCCTGCACACGGTGCCAGACCTCACTCACTTCCCGCAGGGCCCACGGGGTCAGCCCTGCTGTCCTCTCTGACCGTGCCCCCCGCCTCCTTGCTGCCCCAGTGCCACCCCAGGGCCTTGGCTCCTGCCTTTGCTCAGAGGGGGTCTGGCCTCCCCCTGGGCCTGCGGGTTCTGTGCCCAGCTCCCTCAGCGGGTGGTGACTGCAGAGCAGCTGGGGTGGCAGAGGCTGTGGACACCCTCTGGGCCAGGTCAGCAGGAGTCCTGGCTTCACGCGGCCCTGACTCCACGGGAGGAGACCAAGGAGACCCAGTCACCTGGTCTGACCCCGACGGCGGTCAGGAAGGGGTGCAGCCTGCGATGGCGGCCCTGATAGGCGCACGCCAGGTCCAGGCGCCCAGGGGGTTTGTGGAGGAAACGAGGCTGAGGAAGGGCGCAGGTGGGCTCCTGGCGGTTCTGGAGTTTGTGAGGAGTCGCTGGAGCTGGGTCCCTAAAGACCTTCTCTTGGCGTGTCGGGTGGGGGAGGGAGCCCTTGATGCCACGCTGGCACGGCCTACTGTGCCACAAGTCGACTGTGGTGGAACGCTGCTGAGCCCTGGATGCTCGGGGTCTCATGTGACCCTCAGAGCACCTGTTTGATGGCGTGGCAGTGGAGGCTCTCGGTGTCAGGGTCTCTGTCCAGGTTCACGGTCCCCACCCCTGTGTGCTGCAGGCTGTGACCATGAGGGGCGGTGGAGCCGGGTGCAGGCCTCGGGGAGGAGGGGTCTGCTCCGCCCTGTGTGCTGGGCTGTCGGCCTTTGCTCACATTGTCGAAGCAGCACCAGCCGCCTTTGAAGAAGCGGCCCTGCGGATCTTGCCGGTCAGCTTGCGCACCTACAGGACCACTTGGCGGCGGGCAGAGGACCAGTGTGTGGATGTCACGGGACAGGTGTTCTCGTGAGACAGAATCAGGAGCAGCTCTGGGTTTTTTCAGGGAACGCACTTGGAGGGGTGGGTAACTGGCCTCCTTGAGACAGGCGCCTTCCTTGGAGAAGTGAGGCTGGTGCCAGGGCCGACCCTGCTGGGGAAGCAGGTGCGGCCGGCGCTGACGGCAGCTGCACCCTCGGCGCTGAGTCCCTCAGGGCCCAGGAGGCGCGTGGCTGTGTCAGGGGCGGCTTGGCCCCGACTCCGAGGCCAGGCAGGTGCATATGGTGCGGTGGAGGATGCACCTGCCTCCTGCTCACCTGTCTCTTCCCCTTCATGTTTCCTCAGAAGACAGGTGCCCCTGGAAGGTCATGAGTGGAGGACGGCCCATTGGAAGCCAGGTTGCCGAGGGCCCATAAGGCCTGAGTGCGGGCCTTGGTCCCGTCAGCGCCTTGGACCTCAGGGAGTGCGCGGGGCCACTCTCGGCACTGCCCACCAAGTGACACTGCTGGTCCCTGTCGGAGCCAGATGAGCTGGTACAATGCCAGTCCCCGCGGCACCCCGCTGGCTCCAAGGTCTGGGCTCCTGTCTCCAAGAGGCCGTGCCCCGGCGGCGGGAGCGCCATGCTACAGGGAAGCCCAGGTGCCAGCCTACCCGGGAGTGTCGCGCCGCTGGGCTGCACCTTCCCCGCGGCCGGCCCCACTTCGCCCCCCGCACCCCTGCGGTCCTGGGCCAGCAGCGGCTTCGTGGACGGCAGCTCGGGCTGGCCCTGGCGTCCTGCAGGGCCGTGCGTGCTCTCCTCGCAGCGCCGCCTGTCCCTCCTGCAGGAGCACCTGGCGGCCGCCGGCACGCCCCTGCCCTCAGCCAGCAGCACCCCCTCGCCCACGCCCGAGCCGGGCCGGCGGCGGGGCCTGCTCCGGTGCCGCTCGCAGCTGTGCGTGCTCCTTGGGAGGAAGAGCCACCTCAAACGCAGGCGCCAGGACCACGCTCGATGGCCGCGCCCATCCTTGGACTTGGTGAAGAGGACCCGGGGGAGGTATGTGGGCTCCGTGCTCTCACCGGGCTGGCGCCCAGCACAGGCGGTCTGGGGAGGTGGGCCGTGCCAGGGGAGGGTTTGGAGCTAATGTCCTCGTGTCGGTGGCGGTCTATGCGCCCGTGCGGGAGTGAGCTGCCTCGGGCTGCGCTCTGGCCTCGGCTGGGTCTGAGGCCTGGGTGTCCCCCGCACCAGCACCCACGCCACCCCGCCTGCCTGCCCCTCCCCTCCTCCACGGCGGCGGGCGGTGGGCCGGGCTCGCGGAGCTGCAGGACCCTGGACTGCCCGTTGGAGTGGAGACAGTTTGAGCAGCGAGGAGCCTGGACCCTCCGAGGCCGAGCATGCGCGCTCCGACCCGGGCTTCTCCCGGCGGGGCTTCACTGCGTCCTCCGCGGACACCTCTTTCAGGAAAGGGTAAGTTCGAGTTTTGGGCGTAGACCGGTGTGAAGATGCTCTGTTCCTGCGCCGTCACCGCCTGCCCCTCCCTTGCTGTTTTCCGCTCGCAGGCCAATCGATGTCCAAAGCTGAGTTAAAGGAACGAGGTGACGTGGGGACCAGTCTGAGGCCTGGACCTCTGTGCGTCTGGAGGGTCACGTGTTCCGGGGAGAGGGCGGGTCGCTGGGACAGAAACGTGACGTATTTGTGGCTCCGCCCCCTTCTCTGGGACCTTCTAAAGAAATCAGAACGGGACTCACTGGCGTGAGCAAAGGGAGAGGGTCCGGCCGAGGCCTGGGAAGGCAGGCTGCCCACCTGCCGGCCGGGCTCCGCGTGTCCTGTGGGGTGGCTGTGCCTGGGGTCCTCTCGGGAGAGCAGGGCGAGGGTATGGGGCCTCGGTGTCCATCAGTTAGATGGAAGATGGAATCCTGGCCTCCCCAGAGCAGTGTGCTCTGCGGTCCTCGGCCGGACCCTGCCGTCCAGACCCACTCTTGATGTCGCTTTGCCTTTCCTGACTGGTGGGTTTTCTGGAAGATTCTTCCTGGTGCCTGGGAGGGGGTCACAAACTCAGACTTCCTGGCTATGAACCTTCCGCAGAAAGCTGGGGTATAGAAGCAACATTCTGATCTTTTTGCGGTGAAGGCGGCTGGTCCCCAGGAACCACACGCGATGCAGGAAAGCTGGCGTTGAGCTCCAGACCACACCCCCCGCCTCCCAGAGCCTCGGCACCCTCGGGCCTGGAGGGGGGCCAGGCACTGTGGGGACAAGGAGGGACCGGCCCTGCCGAGGACTCCAGAGTGGGCAGGCGGAGCAGACAGGGGAGGCTAGGTCATGGTTCCTTGCTGGGGTAGACGTCTGGACCTCTTGGAGAAGGAAAAGGGCGAGTGTGGTGTGACGAGGTGCAGCTGCGACAGGGCCGACGATGGAGGACGTGTTGGGGGCTCCGCCTGCAGCGGGGACCCCAGCACAGGGCAGGGCGTGTGCAATCCAGAGATGCACTGGACGAGTGCAGATCCTGCAGGCGAGGGGTCAGCCCCACATGGTCGTCCCCACTCCAGGCGCGGGTCCCGAGTCCTGGCCTCCCTTTCTTCGACCGACCAGCTATAAATCGGGGTTCCACAGCCCCCTCCTCAGATTTGATAATTTGCTATAACGGCCCACAGAACTCAGGAAAACACCTTGCCTACTAATACCGATTTATTATGAGGAATGCAGCCCGGGACCAGATGGAAGAGACGCACAGGGCAGGATATGGGGAGGGGCCCCGAGCTTCCATGCCCTCTCCGGGCACCGCCCTCCCAGCACCTCCACATGCGTGCCATCCCCGAAGCCCCCGGAATCCCACGTTTAGCGATTTTTACCGAGGTTCTATTAGGTCAGTACGATTGATTACATCATTGGCCATTGGTCATTAGCTTCATCTCCAGTCCATCTCCCCTCCCTGGAGGTGGGGGTGAGCTAAAAGTCCTCACCCTGGAATCCTGGGGTTGGTTCCTCTGGCGACCAACCTCCATCCTGAAGCTGTCTAGGGACCACAAGAGTCACGTGAGCATAAACTCAGGTGTGGTTGAAAGGGGCTTGTTACAAATCACAGAAGACGCTCCCCTCACCCTGTCACTCAGGAGATTCCAAGGGTCTTGGGAGCTCTGTGCCAGGATCCGGGACAAAAACCAAATATGTATTTCCTGTGTCACTCTATCACAGCGTATCTAGAAAACCTGATTGTTGTAAATGTACAGGGAGTGGAGGTCATGGCCTTCAAGTTCAGCTCTGCACGTGCTGGTTTTGTTTAGTGGCCGTTGTGTCTCTTTCACAAACGGCCTGAGCTGGGAGCTGTTAGGAGCCGGCCGTTTCACACTTGAGCCTCACGGTTGTGGTCGGCAGATGGGCTCATGTCCCGGTGATGGAGGTGACCCCCTTGGTGGCTCTCCCGCCGTCTCTCGGGTTACTGCTGTTGGGTGAGAGCATTCCACTGTGCTGTGAATCAAAAGGGAAATTTCATAGGTGGAGATTTAAGACAAGACACGCAGCGTTTCTGTAGCTCGTGTGTGTGCAGGGCCGGGGCCCCTGTGGTGTGGGGTCAGCGCTGTCCACATGTGGGCCAGGGCAGTGGCTGGAGCCAGTGTAGTGATAGACAGCCGGGGACGGGGCTGGGGAGACAGCTGTGTCCCCAGCCCAGCTGTGGGATTTGCATATGAAAGTGACCTTGACTGTCAAATACCCCTGGATTTGAGTAAAGAAATTATTTCATGAATTCTCATTTTGTGACCAAAACACGTTGCCAGATGTATCTTTAAAGACCTGGTTTTTTTGGAGTTCCCCTTCTCAGCGACTCGCTTGTTGCGGTGGGACACCAGAAACAGACGGTACGGCGACTGTCTCAGAGCCGAGCAATTTCCTCAAAGTCCCGGTTCTGGAGAGAAGCTGTGTCCTCCTCGGGGAGCGTTTACTCAGTTCACTGTGGAACTGTGTCTAGTGGATTTTCTAGGCAGAAAGATGGATTTTCGGGGGTCAAGTGTTTCATTGCTCTGGAAGAGCTGTGGTCTGAGGGGCTCCTCGTGTGGAGGTGGGGTGGCTGGTGCTCCAGGGTCACAGTTGCTGTGCCAGTGCTGACCATGTCAGGGCCCAGGGCCTGCAGCAGCTGTGTCCCTGAGGCGGCATCTTCTGCAGATGCCCTGTGGAAGCCCTGAACCATGCAGTGACACGTGTCTGGGGCAGCGTGGGCCTGGCCCAGGAGAGACCCGGAGGTGACACCTGGACGCGTGGAGCCAGGTGGGAGGCCGTGCTCGCAGAGATGTGGGCAGCACGCGGTGCCGAGAGAAGCTGCAAGGGCAGGAGTTCAGGGTGAGGGCCGGGGGTGTGCCGGGGGCCGCGGAGGGCTGGGCCTGGCGAGGAGATGCCTCCTGTGATGGGGCGTGGTGGCAGCTCAGAGGAGGCCCCTCTGTGTGGAGTGTCTGTCTCGGGTATTTTAAGATAAGAAAGATTTAAGTGTGTTTATATTTGAAGAAAAAAAAGAAGAGGAGGGCTGGAGGAGGAAGGTGGGGAGCTGGGTGAGGCGTGGCCCCCAGGACACAGGAGGAGTGGGACCTGGGGGGGTCTGGTGGGGTTCTACCTGGGGGCTGCGGAGGCAGCTGTGGGGTCGTCTGCCGAGCAGGGCCCTGGGTGGGGGCCATTGTTGGAGGTGGACCCGGGATCCTCCCTGCCAGTACTGTCCCCAGTGTGAGCTGGGCTTGTGGACACAGCTCCACACTTGAGATCCCAGGCATCTTGGAGCTGGTCAGTGTCAGGCACCCGTGACCCTGGTGTGTTGGGTCTGAGTGGGGCCGGGACATGGGTCCCCCTGGGTGCCTGCCAGGCGGTGCCGTGGACAGCCGCAAGCCTTGTCGGCCACCTGGTGGAGGGGGGACATGGCCGTGTGGGCTCTGAGCAGGCAGCCCCCGATGGAGGGCGTGTGGCCAATGCCCAGGAGACAAGGACGCTCTGTGTGAAGCTGGGGACCCTTCGGGGCCAGCAGACGCCACCTCCCACATGACCTCTTGGAAATGCTTTAAGTTAGTATCTTTTCTGTTGCAGACTTTAAAAAATTCAAAAAGCCTTTGCTCCCTCGATTATGAAGATGAGGATGAGCATGACACCCTAGTGAAGACAGCCATGTCCTCCCCATGTGACCCTCACGGCCTCACGGGCATCATCATGCCTGGCTCCAGCCCGTGGGCCCAGCAGGAGCGGGCGGCCCCCGAGGACGAGTGCAGGAGTGGCGGGGACCCCAGTGACTGAGACAGCGCTGGGGAGGAGGGCGTCTTCCCTCTGGACCACGGGGAGCTGGACCTGGAGCAGATGGAGAAGAACTGAGCGGCTGCGGTGCGAGGAGCCGCGGGCAGCAGGGCTGTGGCCTCCAGTCTGTTCTCTGTGTTCGCAGGGAAACTAGTTACGTGTGACTTTGAACATTAGGTGAAATTCAGATTCAACCTTTTCTGAAGAAGCATTTGCATTTTTATGGCTTTTCCAGTTCTGGAGAAAGCCTCTGTCTTGAAATGAACTTTCGGAAGGGCATTCTGTGAAACCGGGTCTGTGTACAGACCCAGCACGTGTCTGTGCTCCTTCTGTAAAACGTCTGCTGGGAAGGGCGCCGGTGGTCCGGGCCCGTCCGGGGACTTGGTCATCCTGTGTGCTGGACCGCCAGCCTGCCGCCGCACCACTGGGTTTCCGCCTGCTGTCTGGAGCAGCCGAGCTGCGCTGTGAGGACAGCGGCCCTGCGAGGCGGGCCTGGCAGCACCTGGTCTGTGGCTTCAGTGAAAGGCACTTGTGTTGCACGTGTGGCTTCTGCGTCTTGGTTTTCATTTCCAGGTTTAAAGTGGGCCTGAGAACACAGCGCAGGACACAGTGTGGGACCGCCTATGTTTTATTCCTGATGTAATAAAATCACAGGGATTTCCACCAGCGACATTGACCTGAGGACTTTGGGGAAGAGGGGGAGTTTGTGGTAGCGAAAGAGAACATTAACGACCTCTGGAGACATTTTCTTGATTTTTTTTTCCTGACAAAATTTGCGCAGGTTGCTGTCATTACTGGAAGCTGCCTTCAGAGCTGGTTTGGACTGTAGATCAAAGGTGGGCAAAGGCAGGAGGTGGCCGGGCCAGAGCGGCCCTCCGCCCGCTGGGTGGTCACCTCCCCCGCAGGGCCACGCCGCACAGCCTGACCTGGTGCCCACTGCACCTGGTCTGACGCGCTGACTCCACACGTTACTCTGAAGTGGCCCTGGGGGTGTCTTCAGGTTGAAGACTTCTTTTTCTCCTAAGTCTAGGCTGTAGTGTGAGGGCCCTGACACCTCCCGAGGCCCATGGTTCAGAATCCCCTTCACCTGCCCACTGGACTCCTCAGGATACTGGCCATCACTGGACATCTGTGCTGAGGGGCAGCCAGTTCAGCACACAGATGCCAGAGAGCCTCCTGCTTTGTTCTAGAACAGTCCACTGATCCAGTCAGTGGCTCTCAGCCACTGGGGAGTTTAACAAGATACTGGCGCCCAGGCCCATCAGTGGGGTGTCACCCAGACAGTGGGGTTTTTGGAAGCTGCCCAGGGTTAATGTAAAGGAAAGATGAAAATGAGGTGCCGGGCCGGCCCTGTGGCTTCGTGGTTAAGTGCGCGCGCTGCGATGCTGGTGGCCCGGGTTCGGATCCCGGGTGCGCATCGAGGCACCACTTCTCCTTTCATCCTGAGGCCGAGTCCCGCATACAGCAACTAGAAGGATGTGCAGCTACGACATACAACTATCCACTGGGGCTTTGGGGGGAAAAAATAAAAAAATAAATAAAATCTTTAAAAAAAAAAAAAAAAAAAAAAAAGAAAATGAGGTGCCGAGGGGACCCGGGTGAGCAGAGCCATTTGCGCCGGGACGTGGAGCTGCCTTTTGTCCTCAGTGACGTGTGGGCTGCTGAGTGGCCAGCTTGCTGCCTCTGGACAGAGCCAGTGCCGCCCGACCCCCGGGGCTGTGGGAACCTTCGGCCAAGTGTGGGCCATGAGGGGACAGGAGCCCTGGGGCCACGTGAAATGCGAAGGAGCCTTGGGGTCATGCCAGCTCCTGAGAGTGGCACCTGCCTCCCAGAGCCACCACCTGGCCACGCGTGCGGCCGCTGGAGGAGACTCAGGAGCCGTGGCGGGCAGGTCCTCGGGCGGGGAGCGCTTCTTGAGCTGAGGACGCACAGAGTCGGGGGGGCTTGTGCTGCGCCCCCACCCCAGGATGGGGCTGCTGCCCCACACACCCAGCTCTGAGTCGGCCCCTGGGAGGTGGGGGCAAGCGACCAGTGCTGCGTGTCCCAGGGTGCCCTTGGCCAGGGGCGGCAGGGGTCTCTCCATGGGGGAGACGCCCCCCTCGATGTTCAGTCACCCCTGGTGGCTCCTGTTTAGTTCCTGGACAAAGTCTAGCCCCCATGGTGGCCTCTGGGTCCTGCCACAGCTTCCCTCCCCTCTGCTCACCCCTTCCTCTGCTCAGGCTCTTCCCCCCACCCCACCTCTGCCTCCCCTTCCTGCTCTACCGCCAGCACACGTCCAGGCTACTCCCGCTGGGAGGTGGGGTGGGGTGGCCCCCTCCTCCATCTGCAATGTCACCTGATTTTCTCGAGCTCCCTGTCGCCTCCCCACTCAACTGGACACTTGGGCTAGCTCCTGGTGCCTTCTCCCCCACTCCCTGCCCCCCAATTCTGAAAATCCTCCCTGTGTGTGCCCCACTCTCCACTTAGGGGGCCAGGACGAAGCGCCGGCCTGCCCGGCCCATCTCTGTCCCTGTCGTCCTTCCCCCGGCTGTGGCCTGCTGTCTGTCCAGGTAAGCGGAGACTTTGGGCGGCTCGATGCTTCTGCACCCCAGCCGCGGCCCTGCAGCCGTGTGGGGTCCCCGTGGCTGCTTGGGGTGTGTACCCGGCCGTGGGATTGCGGCAGCTGCACAAACCGGGAGGAAGTTTCCTTCCCTGGAGCCCGGGAAGTCCCAGGAGGGGGAGCTGCTTTAGCCTTCTCACCCACCAGGGAGGGGGCCTGGTGTTGGTGACAGCCCTTCCCCTCTGGACTGGGGGCAGGTGGGTGACCTCAGGGCCCTCTTGGGAGGCCCTGGAGCTGTGGGTGGGCAGGTGAAGACTGGGCTGGGCCTCCGAGGGGGCCTGCAGGGCAGCCCAGCCTCTGGGGGCCCGGGGGCCGGTCCTCAGCATCTCCCTCAGCACTCAGTCCCCTGCAGGGTCCTCTGGGTTGGGACAGACTCTGCCCAGGCAGAAGTAGCCAGACACCTCGGCCCTGGGGAGTGGGCAGGGGTCATGCAGGGACCTTGGGGACAGCTGTGTTCCTGGGCTGGGGGCCTTCAAAGGCCCCTCCTCCACCTGGAGGCTTGGGGTGCTCCAGACTGCGTGCCCCACCCCCCAGGCCCACTCAGGCTGCTCCCCTAAGGGCTGCTTTGTAGTCTCCTCTTCCCCGGGATCCTGCCCCATCTCCTGGGGCGTCCACCACTCCAGGCCTCCTGGGGCAGGGGGTGCCGATGGGCTCCTGAGACGGAGGGGGCAGAGGCCAGGAGATGGGGCTTCCACTTGCCCTGGGCATCCCAGGCTCCCTGTACCGCCACCCAAGACTGCATTAGTCACCGCCCCTGACCCTCCTCCCCCAGAGAACCCTCCCTGTCCTCCAGGGCTAGCCTCATCCTGGGCTACCTGGGACTGCCCCCTCCCTGGTCTGGCCTTCTCTGTCCCCTGCCGTCCTCCGACTGCTGAGGTGTTCTGGAAGACCAGGCCCAGGGAAGGCAGTTCCTCAGGGATGGACCCCGGGACCACTGCCCACCACCTCTCTCTGCCGCCCTGTGCCCCGGGCCCCCGTGGCCACTGTTCCCTCTGCTGGGCGGCTCTGGGTGGCTCTGAGGGAGGGGGTGGGGGGCAGCCTGAGGCCTCGGCCACTGTGGGTGATGTGGGGCCAGCAGAGACACCCTCTCGTCCCTCGTCCTGGGTTTTCTCTGGCCGCCTCTATCTGAGCGCCAGTGCTTGGACCCCACAGACCACCTGCCTCCCTCCAGGCTGGAGCCAAGGGACAAAGGACAGCGGCAGGCTGGGGTGGGGGATCTGCAGCCCCCCAGCCCCGTACTCCTGCGTCTCCATCTAGCCATGGCCTTCGCAGCCCTCGCCCACTGGACGAGATGGTGAGTTCACCTTTACTAAAAGCATGAGTTAGGACTCTCCTACTGGGCCCTCCCCTGCCTGTCTGGCCTCTGGGTGGAGGGGGGACTCCCTGGAGGACCCCAAACCCCATGCTGGCCCCTGTGGCCTCCTGATGCCTGGCCTGGGCCAGGCAGATGCAGACACAAATTCCTCTGTAGAAATAAATATCAGAAACCTGGATCTCAGGAATCCATGCACTCACTCACTGGGTAGATGTTGTTGAGCAGTTCCTGGGTGCCGAGCTTGAGGAGGGAAGGGTGTTGTGTGTGGGGAAGTATGTTCCACACAGAGGGAATAGCCAGTGCAAGGCCCTGGGGCACGAGCATGCCTGGGCTGCTTGAGGGCGGCAGGAGGTGATGGGGCTTGAGTGGCAGGAGTGAGGGAGGAGAGTGGGCCAAAATAAGATGGTGGCAATGAGTTCAAACATGTTGGGAAGCCTAATAAATGGAAACAGACTAAAATCTCCAGCGAATGGAAGGGAGACCTACAAATTTAATTCCAAAAGTGATATGCTAGGGCAAAAACTGACAAATTACCAGCAGAAATTCACAAATCCACCATCCTAGCTGAAGATTTTTTGATAGTCCTCTCTTGGTAGTTAGCTGGTCAGGTAGACCCAGAGGAAACAATACGGACATAGAGGATCCGGTCGCCCAGGTTAGTGAGCTTTGGCTGACGCCTGTCTGTGGAACGCAGATCCTGACAACTGGGAACTCGCCTGAATTCAGGCACACGTGAAGCTGTCGAAGGTTGACCACTAATAGGCAGCAAGAAAATGTCAATATATTTCAAGGAATTGGCGTTATACAGATCGTATTTTCTCACCATAACTCAGTGACAAAAAGATAGGAAACAAAACCTCGTGTGTTTAGAAAATTAAAAAATGCACTTTATAAAACTCATGGGTCAAAGAAAAAATCGTAATGCAAGTTAGAAAATACTTAGAACTAATGATAATGAAAATGGTACATATTAAAATTTGTTAAATATATCTGATGTTGTAAATAGAAGGGAATTTATAACCCTAAAAGGTTATATTAGAAAATAAAAGTGAAAAATTGGTGAGCTAAGCATCCGATTTTAGAAAACAGGCAGCAGTCAGCAAATATTTTCTTGAAAGGGCCAGATGATAAATACCCTGGATCTTGAGGGCCGCAGACGGTCTCTGTCGAATGCTTTCCTGCTCTCCTCTTCTCCACCTTTCAGTAATGTAAGAGCCGTTCTGAGCTCTCGGCTTGTGTGCAAACAGCTGTGGACTGATTTAGTCCACTGGCTGTTGTCTGCTGACCCCTGAATTCAGGGAATAAAAGATCAAAGCCAAAGGAAAAAGATGAGAAGAGATAATAAAATAAGAGCAGAAATGAACAAAGCTGACAACAAAAGCAGAGCAAGAAGACCCACAACGTCTTCGCTTTGATGGACTCAGAGACCAGTCTGGTGAGCTGGACTGAGAAAAATAGGGAATGAGCAAGCCGATACCATCGGGAATGAAGAGGGACCAGCAGAGACCATCAAGACAGCGAGCGAGTGTTAGGAGCAACGTTGAGGGTGTGGACACGCTCCTGGAAGAATGTGGCCAAAACTGAGTCAAGAGGCAAGAGAACCTGGGGGTCGTCCTCCAGCCACGGAACGAAACCAAATGTCTTCCTGCAAAGAAAATGCCAGCCCCAGATGGCTTCGTAGGCAAGTTCTACACAGTACACAAGAAAGAGGAAATTCCGGTCACTCACTGTCTCTTTCAGAGAATAGAAACCAGAAGACACTTCCCGAGTACTTCGTGAGGCAGGTGTAATCCTGACGTGACAGCCAGACAAGGGACAGGGATAAGTGCTGATGGCCGTTGCCGAAGTGATGGAGGACCCCATTGCGCTGGCCTCTTCGAGCTGCTCAGACCCAGGGGATGACTGCCCTCCTCTCCCTGTCTCCCTATCTGGATGGGCCCGTGGGGGCAGGATGGAGCTCCGAGGGTAACCAGGGGGCTCAGCGGGGCCCGGCTGGGCGGTGGCCCCTGTGAGGAGCCCTTCCCACCTGCCCCCCCCCTCCATCCGACCCCCACACAAGGGGGTCCTGTTTGCACGAATAAGCCCAGGCTGTTCCCGCCAGACCCCCAGGTCAGGGTCACGGGCAAGCAGGGTCCAGCTCCTCCAGCCTCCACCCCTGCCCTCGGGACGGCCAGGGAGGTCCCGGCCCACCCACGGGGGCCACCAGCCTGTAGGCGCCGGGCACCTCATTCCTTCCCCCGGGCCCCCTGACCTTGGCATCCCATGCGGGAGTGGGCCGGCCCTCCCGCCGGTAGCCTCAGTCCCTGGACCTCCCGAAGCCGAGGCCCGTGGCTCCTGGTTGTGGGCTTCTGCCCTTGTGTCGTGTGGGATGGGAAGTGAGGCCCCACAGCCCACCCCCATCATGCACCTTTTTCTATTTTTCTGCAGTTATGGATACAGCTTTTAAAACCTCTTTATGTCAATTTTGGTGATTTATATTGTTGTAGGAAATTGTCCGTCTCATCAAGAACATCCAGGTATTAACTTGTCACTTCTGATCTTTGCTGCTCGGACCCCCTCCTCTCAGGCCTCATGGGCGCCTGTGTTCTCTTGCTCAGTTGATTAGACTGGTCAGAGGTTCATTTTATTTATTTATTTTGAGGAACCAGCTCTTGGATTTACTGATGAGCTTCCCCATTTTTCTTGTTTCCAATTCATTAATTCGCCTTTATCTTGACTCCCCCCTCCTGTCTCCCGTGGATTTACTTTATTGTTCTGTTTTCCCTCCTTGTGTCGAATGTTTAGCTCGTTTATTTTCAGTCTCTCTTGCTCAGTAATGAAAACATTTAAGGTTGTGAATTCTCCGCCATCTCCTCCTGGCATGGGCTCTGCGGACGTGCAGAGTCTCTTTCTGTACAGTTGTAAACGTGCTTGTCATGGCGACTGTATTACTCTCTGACCTAGGAGTTATTTAGGAGAGCATCTTTGAATTTCCAAGTCATCTGCCTTCTTTTTCAGATCCTCTTATTAATTTCATCACATTGGTTTAAATAATAAGGCCTGTAAATGTTTTACCATTTGGAATATAACGAGGTACGTGTGCGTGTGTGTGTACCTACGTGCATGCAAATGCATGTGTGCACACCTGTGCATGTGTGCCCACACATGTACATATGTGTACACGTAAGTGCAATACATGTGCTTGCACTGTACACTTGTGCCCACGTGTGGGTCCATTTGTGCTTTTGTGTGCCCACCCACGTTTATTACATGTACGCAATGTGTGCATGATGTGTGCCTGTGCAGGTATCTTTATACACACATGTGTGTACAGCTGTGCCCACATGCATGCACACGTGTCCCTGTACACGTGTGGAATGCTCTGTGGGTTCTGACTAGGGTGATTGCTGCAGTCGAGGACGTGTGCCTGTGCAGGTATATATGCACATGTGTGTGCAGCTGTGCCCACATGCATGCACACGTGTGCCTGTACATGTGTGTGGAATGCTCTGTCGGTTCTGACAGGGTGAGTGCCGCAGTCGAGGGCGTCCCTGAGAGGACTCAGGCCTTGTTCCACTTCCGTGCACCTGACCCTGGGTCTTTGGGCAAGGTCCAGGCGCCGTCCAGGGAGGTCTGCTGGGCCTGCCTCCTCGTGGAGCTGGCTTCCCCAGGCGTGCTCACGACGGATGCCCCTGACCTCAGGCCCGCTGTTGAGGCTCCTGGATGGCCAGGACTGCCGGGTAACAGGCACAAGGACGTCCCTGAGGCCGGTCAGCAGGTGGCCTGAGAGGGTATCCAGAGGCTGCAGCAGAGGCTGGGGCTTGTCCTGTGGTCCCCTGGCCTCCCTCCAACCTCAAAGATGAGGGGTGGGGCACTGGGGAGGACCCGGGAGATTTCAAACAGAGAAACTCAATTTTAATCCTAGTTTGCTAATTATAAAAAAAATCATGAATGGATGTTGAATTTCATTATTTTTATTCATCTGTTGAGAAGATCATATGATATTTCGCCTTTAATCTGTATATTAGTTTTCTAGGGCTGCTGTAACAAATAGCACAGGCTGGGGACTCAAACAACAGACATTGATTCCCCCCAGTCCTGGAGGCTGGACGTCCGGGATCAGGCGTGGGCAGGTTGGTTTCTCTGAAGGCCTCTCTCCTCGGTGTGTAGACGGCCGTCTCCTCCCTGTGTCCTCACCTGGTCGTCCCTCTGTGCGTGTCCTAATTTCCCCTCTTATAAGGACACCAGTCAGATTGGATCAGGGCCCACCCATATGACCTCATTGTACCTTGATTACCTCTTTATAGAGACCCTATCTCCAATTTTTTTTATCATGGTAAAATACATATAACATAAAATTTACCGTCTTAGCCATTTTCAAGTGTACAGTTCAGTGGTATTAAGTACATTCACATTGCTATGCAGCTATCACCACCATCCATCCACAGAACGTTTTCTCTTCCTGAGCTGAAACTCTGTCCCATTAAACACTAACTCCCATCGCCCCTCCCCCAGCCCCTGGCAACCTCCATGCTGCTTTCTGTCTCTATGGATTTGGCTCCTAGGGACCTCCTATAAGTGGACACATACAGTATTTGTCCTTTCGTGACTGGCTTATTTCACCCAGCATAATGTCCTTGAGTTTCATCCGTGATGTAGTATATTATAGAATTTCCTTCTTTTTTAAGGCTAAATAACAATCCATCGTATGGATGGGACACATTTTGGTAATCCATTCATCCAATGGGCGCTTGGGTTGCTTCCACATTTTGGCTATTGTGAACAATGCTGCTGTGAACATGGGTGCACAAATATCTGTTCAAGACCCTGCTTTCAAGTTTTTTGGGTATATACACAGAAGTGGAATTGCTGGATCATATGGCAATTTTATTTTTAATTTTCTGAGGAACCTCCATACTGTTTTCCACAGTGGCCACACCATTTTACATTCCCACCAACAGTGCACAATGTTCCAATTTCTCCACATCTTCGCCAACACTTCTTGTTTCTGTTTTTTTGAGAATAGCCGTCCTCCTGGGTGTGAGGTGGTACCTGTGGGTTTTTTTTAAATTTTGTTGCTGATGTCTAACCTACTGCATTATAGTAGGAAATTTATTGAAACTTTATGGCCCAACGTGCGGCCAATTTTTATAGATATTCCTGTGCTTGAAAAGAATACATGTTCTGAAGATGTTTGTAGATTCTGTATATGATGTGAGATCTAGGTTTCCCGCACAAATCCCCTCCATTCTTGCTGAGTGTGTTGTGACCTGGTACATCAGACATTGGTGCTGTGTCAGATCTCTGATGGCCGGTTTGTCTGTCTCTCCTTGTAGTTTTGTAGGTGCATACAAGTTGAGAATTATTTTATATTTCTGTTGAACTGAAACCTTTACAATTACAAATTGACCCTCTGTCTCTGGTGGTGATTCTTGTTTGAGTTCTATTTTGTGTAATATTCCCGTAGATATAGTCTCCTTCTCTTGTTTGCCATGTGTACCATTTTTGATCCCTTCGTTCCTTCCAGTAGATCTGCGTTCCATCAGGTATCATTTGTCTTCAGCCTGAAAAACTTCCTTTAGCATGTATTGTAATTGTGTGTGATGGCTCAGCTTTTGTTTGTCTGAAAATGCCTCCATTTTGCCTTAATTTTGGAAGGATAATTTTGCCAGACTAGAATTCTGGTTTCTCTTTAAAGAAGCAATCCCGCTGTCTTCTGCTGGCAGAGTTTGTGACGAGAAGTCAGAAAGGATGTAGTTCTTGTTTCTCTGTGTAATGTGACTTTTTTTTCCCCCTGGAAGCTTTTAAGATTTTCTATTTATTTTTGGTTTTCAACGAGTTGGTTGTGACACACCTAGGAGCGTTTTTTCTTTCTCTCTTTCCTGCATGTTTGTTGCTGTTGTTTCCTTTGTGCAGACCCACTGGACCAGCCAGGTGCCCACCCCTAGTACAGATCCTGCTTGTAAGGTTCTGCCTGCAAGGAGGGGCTTGTCTCCCCCCAGAGTCTGGGTCTTCAAGGCTCCCCTTCCTGCCCTGCTCTTCACTGGTCCCGTAGCAGACCGGAGCTCCAATTCTGACGGTCTTTCCTGTTGTTAGCACAGGAGCCAAGGGCTTTGACATCCTCTGCGTTCTAACCAGAAGCAGAAGTCACCAGGCACATATTGTCACATCTTTCGTGTTACCCTTCTGTAGCCTTACCCATGAGGTGTTGGGTGAACACAGCAGCACAGTTTCTTGGCCCCACCTTCAGCTTGGACTGGGAGCATCTCGAGTGCTCTCACTTGTTATGATCACTCCCAGCACCCGACTCTGCGCCTTCGTCTCCTCCTCCTGTTTGTGATGCTATAGATCCTCTTTCTGATCTGTCAGTGTGTACCCCGGAAACTGTCTTGAACGCCCTCACCTTAGAAAGTCCAAAGCTCGTCTGGGTCTTTACCGTCCTCCTGGACAGACCTGGGTCCCTCTACGCCCGACCTCTTCCCTCCTGGTGTTGCGGTCCTGTGGTTGTGTGCTGGGTGGACGTTGTTCCTCCTGTTGTGCCCCCCATCTCCCCCTGTGCTCGCTCTTTCTTGCCCTCTGCATTGCAGACGTCTCTTCTGGGGTCGCCCTGGGTCTCTGCCTCACGGGCCTGCACAGGAGGCTCACACGTGGCAGCCGGCCTCCCTCGGCGGGCCCGCCAGCAGGCGAGAGCACACCCGAGGCGGAAGCTCCCGTCCATGGAGCCTGGTCTGGAGGTGACTCCGTCCCTCTGTCATTCTGTCCACTGGAGGGGAGCCACCGAGTGCAGCCCACCCTCGGCATGAGTCCCATGGGGGGGGGTCATGGGGCATCCCAGGGCCGCCTACATACCCTGGATACCAGCCTGCCCTCTGCCGTTAATTCCAGCCCGCGGTGCCGCGTGCCGGGCCCTCCCTGAGGAGCTCCCCACTCAGTGGGACGTGCTCAGGGGAACAGGAAGCCTTGATGCCAAACGATGAGTGAGAGCCTACAGCTCTGTCCTGGACCCCCAGAGGTGAGAGCATGGCGTCCAAGCCTGGGCTGGACGCTGGCCCTGCCACTCCCGGCTCGAAACCCCGGGGGGTCACGGCTACACCTGTGAGGTGGGGTTGGCGGAGACACGGCGGTGCACTGCAGGGCGGGGGGCACAGCTGGGAGCTCCCCGGGAGAGGCGGTGGGGAAGCCCCGAGCAGGCGCAGGGGAGCAGGCTGGAGGCGGGGCGGGGCAGAGGCGGCAGCCACGGGGCGGAAGCCTTCCTCTCTCCGTTATTATTATTATTGTTTTTAAAGTGTTATAATAGTTCACTGGAATCACCCTTTTTATTGTTAGCGTATAAGAGGTTTATATATTTGGGTATTAATTTTATATATTACTATACATCTAAACTATCTGATTGTCTTTTTTAAACTTTTTTTTGAGGTGAATTCACATAACATAAAAATAACCTTTTTAAGGTGGCATTGGGTGCAGCCACCACCTCCATCTACTTCCCAGACATTTCCTTCCACGGCCCAAAGAAACCCCTACCCTTGGCCATCACTCCCTGTCCCCTCAGCCCCTGGCAGCCCCCAATCTGCTCTGTTTCTGTGGATTTGCCTATTCTAGACGTTTCATAGAAAGGGACCCTTATGCAGGCCCTTGTGTCTGGGAGGGGCAGGCTGCGGGAGGGCGGAGAACATGGGCGCCATGGCCTCGTGACGGGCTCTGGGCCGGGCTGTGTGGCTCGCTCCTGCCGGGTGTCCCCTTATGACCAAGAAAGGGCAAACCGCGGCCCTCGGGCCAAACCCACCCCCCGATGATTCTGTAAGCAGAGTTTTCTTGGAACACTTCCATTTGTTTAGCATGGTCTGTGGCTCACGACAGAGGTGGGCAGGGCGACAGAGGCTGCGTGGCCTGCAAAATGAAAGTATCGACCCTGGCCCTTTACAGAACTTTGCAGACCCTGCCTTCCACGCCCTGCCCTTTCAGTCACCCAGCCTCCGCCACCGACAGGCCTGGCGGCCTCCCTGGATGCATGGCCACCATGCAGGCCTGGCCGTGGTGCTTGCCAGCTGCAGAAGGACACAGGGTGCTGGACCAGGCTTGGGAGGCCTGGGGGATGGCCTGGCTCTGTGGTGTGACCCGGGTGAGCCCCAGTTCCTTTGGGCTGCAGGGTAGCTTCTGTCCAGTGGGAATAGACACCCATTCTTCCAGCTTCCTGGAGTGAGGCTGTGCACCCAACATAGGTGCAGCTCAGGGCAGCTGGCGGGGGGTGGCTGATACCCTGTGCATGAGGAGTTGGTCCCTTCTGTGTCCATTGTCCAGGCACGGACCCTCACCACCCCTGGCAGGCGGGTGGGCAGGATGACCTGTCCGTGAATAGATCCCAAGGCCTCCTCTTGCAGGGGGGTGTGGTGACATAGGGGATAGGAAACACCCCCTGCCCCTCACTCAGGCCTCAGGACCTTGCTGTGCCTCTTAGCTCAGGCTTTTCCTCTGTCTGAATAAATGCGGGACGTGAGGGCAAGGCGGGCTGTCTGGAGCAGGGGTCTCAAGTGGTAGTGGTGGTCACCCCTCCGCGGTGATCAGTGCGTGGGTGGGGCGCCCATTCTCAGAACTGCTCACGAGGACACCCTGCCTTCAAGGGCCCAGGCGGGCCTGCTGTGTGGGGCGGCTCCTGCTGGGTCCCCCTTCCCGAAGGCCTGCTCTGGGCCTGAGACACTCACTCTGGGAGCCCCCCAAATACTCCCATCACTAAAGCCAGGCGTTGGCAGGGCCCTCCCTGAGTGTCAGCAGCTCCCATCTGCCGAGGGCCCACTGTGTGCCAGGCCCCGAGTGGCTGCCCCATGCTGGGCAAAGGCCGCGCTGCAGGGGCTGTGGGTGAGGCCAGAGCTGGGTCCCGACAGGTGTCAGGATGTCCCGAGCACAGAGGGCCCTCTCGGGGGGGAGCATGTGGCCGTGGGGGTGGCTTGTCCCTTTGCGGTCAGGGAGGGAGAGGCTGGGCCTCACACCGTGGGGGGGTGTCTGCCCACCCGCCCACCCACCACAGCCCTCCTGAGCCAGGCTCCCCTGGGGGCTTGCCCAGCATCTTCTCGGGTGCAGAGGCCTGACCTGCAGCCACGTGAGGCTTCCCTGCAGCTGGGGTTCTACACAGAATAAGGGACTGCCCCCCCATGCTCACCAGGCAGCCACTGGATGTCCTGGCCCCTCAGGCCGGGATGCCGGTGAGGCGAAAGCAGCTGGGATCACAAGCAGGGGCTGACGGGGAGCTCCCTCCCCCACCTTGACCTGGGGCCACAGTGGGCAAGGGCAGACAGGCCCGGTGACATGCTGAGGTTGTGGATTTGGGACTGAGAGCCTGAGAAGGGAGTCGCTGTGGCATTGCAGCCCGGCCCGCACAGGCTGGGGCCAGGGGGCTTCCAGCTCTGGAAGCCCGCCCCTTTCTATCAGGGCCTCCGTGTTTCATGACCTGAAGGGTGCATATGTGACACTGGAAGTGCTCCCAGTACCGTGGGTCAGGGGTCAGGGCCTCCCAGGCCTCAGTCCTGGGCTCACGGGGCTGCCGGGATGCACGTGCAGGATTGGAGGACGGACGCCCAGGGTAGTGGGTGGTTCACCTTCTGCCCCCAGAGCTGGTGGAGCCCGGACGGCCCCAGGCCCAGGCAGTGACTGTGGTGCCCCGGGGAGAGTGGCATCCTGCTCTGCCCAGACTAGCCTGACCCCCCCTTGGCCCCCAACTGCCCTCTGGCAGGGCCTCGGGTTCATGGTCCAGGCCCAGGGTGGGGCTCGAAGCCCAGTGGCTCTGCTTCCCCTGGCCGGTCCCTGGAGGCCCCTGGTCACCCCCTGCTGCAGCCGGGTGGTCCTGCCGAGGACGCGGCTTCACCCACACTGCCCCTGGTGACCGCTGGGTGGCAGCAAAGATCGCTTCTGGGGATGGCTGAGGTGTCAGCCTGCCACTGGTGGGCTGGGCCTGCGGGGAGCCAGGATCCTGGGAGCACGGGGGAGCAGGGGCACAGATCCTCCAGCCGAGCTGCGGTGGTGATAGGGTCCCCCTGTCAGTCCCACCTGCCCCAGTGCCCCCAGGCGCCTGGTGGCTCCTTCCACGTTTCAGCCAGGGTTGGGTCTGGGGAGGGGGTCCAGATGCCATCCCCAGAAAAGACTACTGGGCATCCTGGGGGACATGGACAGGAAGAGACACCCCACCCAGGGAGGCCCAGCCATCCAGGGGGCTGGTCATGAGTGCGGGAGCCCAGGGCAGGGAGGGGCCGGGGCGAGCCCAGCTGCACCTGTGGGCTGGGGAGAATGTTTTCAGTGTTGGTTGCTCCAGGTCCAAGCCCCTTCCCTCGGGCGGGGGATCGGGAACCTGGATTTTCGCCCTGCAGTGAAGATTGCCCCGTGGCCGGCGGGCTGAGCGATAGCGACAGCGGCTGGTGGGTCCGTACTGGCGTGGTGCTCTTCACCTGAGCCACCTCTTCCCCTGCCCAGGTGGCTGTGGAATCCTCCATCCCCGGTGGCTGGAACTGACAGATGGAACCCTGAGCCCAGAGAGGTTTGGTGCTTGAGGCCACACAGGTCACAGCAGAGCCGGACTTTCCCAGGGGATCACTCCACGGTGGGTGGGTGGGGAGCTGCCGAGGCCTGGGGGTCCAAGGAAACAGAGGTTCCAGCCCCAGACCCCCACTGACTTGCTGGATGACTTAGGAGGAGCCACCTGCTGAATGGAGACCCCAGGAGGGACTGCGCCTGGGGTCTGCACTAGAGGGGCGAGGGGCTGGGGGGCCCGGAGGGAGGATGCCAGTGGGGGCCTGACTCCCTTCTCTGGGCTCCCTCCCCAACTCCACCTCCAAGCTGGCCTTGGCTGCAGGCTGCTCAGCCCAGCGTGGACGCTGGCTCTGGCCATGAGAGTTTGGCACAGGCAATGGGAGGACGAGGAGGACAGACCCACACCCTATGGAGGGGCCTGGGGGGTGGCGGGCAGGGCGGGTCCCTCAGGGTCCCTAGGTCTGAGGCCCCTGCGCCATCCACTGATCCCGTGGTTATTAAAGTGACCGTGGCATGTAAGGATCCTGGGAAACATGTCCATTGACAGGCAGCACGTGGCTAATCCCAGCTGTTGCCGAGGGTGCAAGCTGATCAGGTGCAGTGCCCCCTGCCAAGCAGCCTCCCGGGGCCTCGGGGTCAAAGGGTGGAGGTCGTGTCCCTGCCACCTGCTGTGCCAGGCGGGGGCCTTGTGCCCCCGGTGCTTAACCTGAAGGGATCTGGGTGGCCCAGGAGGCCGTGTGGGGGACAAAAGGCCAGGCCGGGGCGGGCCTCCTGGATGGGCACTGAGCAAGGAGCCACGACCCCTGTAGGCCTGGTGGGGGCCAGAAGCAATACCTGGGTTGGGGGGCCCTTGGAAGCTTGGGGCCTAACAGTCCACGGGCAGACGAGGCCCCCACAGTCTCCCTGCCCAGCGCCGGACACTGGGCCTCCAGATGTCCTCTGTCGCCCTCTCTGGACCCCGGGCTGGGTCTCCCTCAGGCACCCTTGGAAGGCAGGCTGGGTGGGGGAGCATGCCAGGGCCACCCAGGACTCCCTTCCAACCACAATAGCAGCCCTGGTGCTGACCCCGAGCCCCACTGACCCTGAACCCAGCCACAACCCCCACCAGCCCCAAATCCCAAGCCCCGCCCACCCCAACACCTCACCCCAACCCCACCTGATCATGCCCTCCCAGGAACTCACGGGGACTTGGCACTGCCCGCTGGGGGTTCAGGGCCCCGGGGACCCTCCTGGCCCCCCAGTCTCCAGCTGCCTGAGGGCTGAGGGTCCCATTCACTTAGGTGTTGGCCCCCGTTAGTCTGATTAATGATGAGGATTTGGGACTCGGCCCCACAGTGGGGGCCACCCACGTCCAGATCAGGCTGCAGGACTCGGCGATGGAGTCAGGTGGGGGGATGGGGGATGGGGTGGGGGACGGGTGGAGCTGCCCCAGGGGCCCCGTTACCTGTTACCCGTTACCACTGGTCCTGCAGCCTCGGCTGGCCTCGCTCTGCCCTCTGGGGGCCACTCAGGTGCCTGTCCAGTCCTGCAGCTCCTGCCCTGGACGGCCAGTCCACCTAGAGGCCTGCGGGAGGGCTGGCCACTCCCCACGTACAGGCACACAGAGACCCCAGCCCCAGGCCAGGGGCTCAATTAGCCTTTGTCGGATGCATTAATGGGTGAGCCTGTGCTCACAGCAGCCACCATGGCCAGAACGTCCTCTGTGGGTTCAGAGACCCTTTGTGAGTTGCTCCAAGTCCTTGATGGACCCTCCTGGGCGGCCCCCATCTGGATCCCGTGACGGGTTTTTCTGTTCAGCCCTTGAGCCCAGGCGGCCTCTCGGGTCTGCTCTGGCCTCTGCCTTGTCTCAGTTGGGCTTCTGCCCCAGCACCCCTGGGTGACGACAGCAAGCGTTGACCAATCTCGCCTGTGAGGTGCAGGGTGGGTCCAGCCACCACCGTCTCTTGGGACCAGCGGCTCCCAGCAATTCTCCTCTTGGCATGGACAAAGGCAAGCCCACGAGCAGCACATCAGGTTCCCTCATGCCCCGTTGGTCCAGTCAAGTCCGGTGGGCAAGGAAGGACGCTCAGGCCAGCCTCCAGGAGGCTCTGCAGGGGCACTTTGAGGAATGCAGCCATGTGACTCCTTCGTGGGGGAGGCAGGGCTGGGAACAGCCCCCTTCCTATGCCCTCCTCAGACTCCACCCACCCCCGGGGCCCCTCCACCCAGCTTCCCGGCCCTGATGGTACTGGCCACGGTGCCAGGCACTTGGTGCTCCCGGGCGGGGGCGCTGTCCTCCAGGGATTCCCTCAGGAAGGGGGCTGGGTGAGAACACACGAGGAGTGTTCCCGCTGTCCTCTGACTAGATTCAGGGCTGGCCTTCTTAGGAAGACCCAGTGGTATGGCAGGTCCTGCAGTGGAGGCCAGGGGGCCGAGGCAGCCTGGCTGCCACCGTTTGTCTCCCATTTGTTGAGTGGAGGTTCTGTCATCGTCTCTGAGGATGCAGAACGTCCCCCGCGGGTCTGCGGTGGGAATCCTTCTCTGAGTTTTGCCCGGAATCCCAGTTCCCCTCGACCCCTCTCTCTGGCAGCTGATGGTTTGCCCGACGACCCCAAGGTCGCATCTGGGGCTCAGGGGGTCTTGGCGTTACCTCTCGAGACTGTTTCCTCCTTGTGCAGTGGGCGCTCCCTCGCAGCCCTGCTCTCCTGTCACGGGGGCCCGAGCAAGCTCTTCCCAGGGACACTGGCCACCCTCGGGCTCCAGTGTCTACCCCGGCCATACTGAGGCCGCACTCTGGGGACCTGCCCCTCTCTTTGCACATTGAAGGCAATTTACTGACCCTCCCGAGGGGCCTTGGGGGCACCTGACCTTGGAGGTCACTGCGTGAACCCTGCCATGGCACTTGGCCGGCAGTGTCCTGGGCAGCAGGTGCCACCATCCCCTTTCACGGACGAGGAGACGAGGCCGAGGGGGTGGGCAGGTGTCCAGGAGGAGCCTCACCCTGCCCATGCCTCCCCAGTCCTGCTGGGAAAGGGGCTTTTCTACTCAGTGCTGGGAGGGAGACCTGGGGGGAGGCCCCCAGCTACCCCTGCGGACGGTGGAGCTGGACAGTTGCACAAGTCGCCCGCAGCTGGCTAGGAGCTGCTGGGGAGGAAGGCCGGGCCGCGCGCCCCTTCCCAGGTGGGTCCCGGCCCCTGGGCCCTGGGCGTCCTGGGGTCTGAGGGGAGTGGATGCCACTCTCCCGGCCGGGGGCTGCGCCCCGCCGGGCACCGAGCTTTTCACCGCCTGCCAGAAGTGGAGCCCGTCATTGCTGCCCTCCTCGACTTTTTTCTCCTCCCCAATTAATTAATTTAAATTGACCATTAAGTCAGCCGAGTTTTTGATTGATATTTTCATTAGCAGCCCTGTCCGACGCCCCAGGAATGTATGGTAATGTCCAATCTGCGGGCGGGCCGCGCTCCTCCTCGCCGCGCACTGAGTTATGGCTGGCACCGCCGCGCGTCTCCCAGGGTAATTTGAATTCAGATGAGCTGCCGCAGCGTTCCGGAGCCTGGCGGCCGGCCGCTGACGGATGGCACTCGGGTTATCACAAGGTCACCGGCGCAGCCGCCACCCGCCGCGGGAGGGGCCGGCCAGGCCTCCGGCGCTGGGGAAGGTGGGCGGCCGAGTGGACTCCCAAAAAGTGCCCAGCCGGTGGCCTGCCACACAGAGTTGTCTCCAGTACAGCATGGGCAGCCTGGGCCTGTGTCCCCCGAGGCTGCCGTCCCCAGGGTGGAAGGAGAAGCCCGCCCTGGGTTGACGCCGACGGCAGCTCCTCCACAGAGCGGCAGGGGTGGGGGCCTCGTCCTGGGAAAGCTCGACCAGCTCGGAGCCGCTGCCTCACGTCCAGGGGAGCTTTGGCCGGGAGCGGTCTCAGGAGCCAGCAGTGACGGTGGAACCTGCCTGCAGCCGCGTGTGCTGTCCTGGGGAGGGGCTGTCCGAGAGCTGCACTTCTTAGCGTGGGGGACAGGAAGCCAGGCTGGTGGCCTCCGTGGAGGCTGTCCAGCTGCGTGACCGTGGTGGGTTACTTCAGTGATCCGAGTGTCGGTTTCCCCATCTGCACAACAGGATAACACTGCACCCCCCTGGTGTAGGGTGAGGGGCAAAGGCGCCAGCGCAGTGAAGCGTGCAGCCCTCCTGGGCACACATGCACCCCTTCGCGGGGCCCCTCCTCCCGGCTCGCGCTGACCAGGCCCCTCCTGCCGCAAGCTGATCTTCGGGGCACGTGGAAGCTCCCGGCCCGCCCTGCCCTGGGCCCCTCCAGGGTCTGGGGCACCGCCCGCTGTCCTCAGGCCTAGTCGGGGCTCCAGGGGACCCTCAGCGTGCTTGGAAGTGCGGTGCCCACCAATGGAAACACTGAGGGCCGGCGTCTGAGCAGGCAGAGTGAGGCAGGGGGGCTGCGGACCAGATCTGTGTGGCTGGGCCCGGGGGCCAGTGTGGAGGGGAGCGGGGCTCTGGGGAGGTGAGGAGGCCCAGCTGGGAGCCTGAGGGCTGAGAGGGAGTCCCGCCACCGAAGGGGCCCGCTCCAGCCGGGTCTGTCTCCGGCCCAGGTGTCCAGGCCTGAGCTTTGACTGTCACACGAGCTTGACAGTGCGACCAGAGCTGGGCTTGTGTCCTGAGCTGACCGCAGGGGCACCAAACCACAGAGTCAGCCTGACATCGCCCCTGGACACAGTGACAGGGATGGGAGCCCCAGTCCGTGCATCTTGCTGGTCCCTGCAGACCCATGCTGGGGTCTCCAAGCTGCAGAGGGCAGGGCCTCGGGACAACCAGGGAGAGGGCACTGGAGTCCGCCCAAGTCCCACCGGGAGGGGCTGGTGCTGGCTCCTTGTCCTGGGCCCGACCCTGTGGGGCTCATCCTGGCTCCTGTCCTTGCTTTCTGCTGGGTGGGGGATGGACTTGCCCCAGAAAGCCCCCCAGCCCCAAGCTGCTGGGGCCCTCGCTTGTCAGGGCCATGCCAGACACCCTCCCTTTCCCAATCTTCTTTGCAGCTGGGTGTGGCCATGTGGCTAAGTTTTGGCCCACGAGATGTGAGTGTTGGGCAGAACTTTTGGGAAGACTCCTTAAAAGTAGGTGACTCACCTGGGAAAAGCACCCCTGTCATTTGCATTTCTTCTTACCTGCTCTCTGAACAGAGGTGTGATGGCTGGGGCTCTGGCAGCCATCTGAACCCCGAGGGGCCCTTGAAGCAGGAAGCCCTGTGTAAGGAGGCAGAGCAGAAAGACAGGGCTTGGGACTCTGCTGGCTGTGGGGACCCGGCCTGCCAGGTTGGCCCTGCCACTCTTGTCTCGTGAAAGGGAGGAGCCTCGGACTTACTGAAGCCACTTGCATTGGTGTTTCTCGCGGTGGTTGTGGTGGTGTATGCAGCCGGCACCATTCCCAGCCGAGGTGGGAACCAAGGAGAAGCCTCCCCACATGGAAGCGGCTCCCTGCTCCGGGACAGAGGGAGGGAAGGGGTTCAGGGGGCACCCTGAGGGATCGTTTCGGGGGCCAGGTGTGCCTGGCGGGGATCTATTCCGGGAAAATAAAATGATGGTTACGAGGCGTCAACTGACCTTTAATATAATGTAAGGAAATGTGGAGACAGGAGGCAAGAGGGGATCAGGGGATCGCAGGAGAGAATGCAGGGGAGGGGATCTGAGCCAGGGGCCAGCTGGGGGAGGGACCCCGAGGCCACCAGGACGGCCGACGTCGACCCTCCACACTGGGGCCGCTCCAGCCGCCTCCGTCCAGCTCACCTGTGTGGGCTCCTCTGGGCTCAGTGTCCTCTGCTGGCCGGTGTCCCCAGGCTCACGCCCCAGGGTCCCTGGCCCTGGTGAGGCAGCCCCGCCTGCCCTGCTTCCTCTCGCCTGGTGGGAGGTCCCTTGGTAAACCCTCCTTAATGATCCGAACGCAGGCCTGCTCCTGCAGGACGCACAAAATGCACGAGCAGGATTTGCGTCTGCAGGAAAAAATGACCTGACCAGAGCCGCTGGGGGTGCGGGTGGGGTGGTCACCCGGCTGCAGCACAGGGCCAGGGCCTGAAGGCCCCAGAGGGTCCGGCTCACGGGGATGACAGGTGGATGGCCCAGAGGGGCAATGGGAAAACAGCAGAGGCAACAAGCGGCGATGCAGCAGGAGAACCCGTCTCCAGGGAGAGAGCCCTGTGTCCACAGACCAGAGTCCACGAGGGCCGGGAGCACTGTGGGAAGGGTCAGCCAGCCTCAGCGTGGGCTGTCCCCCCACCGACACTCAGCCCTGGACCCCCGGGTCCTGCCCCCGCCACACTCCTCACCCCATGCCCTCCACTGGTCACAGGGGCCTCTGCCTTGCCAGGGTCCAGGTGTGGGCAGTGGATGGTGGTCCCAGCCCCTACGGTGTGGGCTTCTCCCGTCTCGTCCCTCATTTCGTTTGCTCCGCCCGTGGGAGCGAGGGTGGAGCCTCTGCCCCAGGGATGCCACCTTGTCCCTGGAGCTTGCTGGGTGGTACTGTGGGCTGGTCCCTCACTGCTCCTCTGTAAGCTGGGGAGAATAATAGCTCCTGCCCCAGTTTTGGCTGATACTGGTGAGCTGTTTAGTTTAGAAGGTGCCAGAGCATGGGAGGTGTGGGTAAGCTTGCACAGGGTCTTGCCGACGGCCCCCTAGGGTCCCTGAACATTCGGGAGGATGGGGCACAGGCCCCCCGTGCGCTGCTATGACGCTGGACGCCTGTCTGCAATGGGAGTGGGCGAGGGTCCCTGCTCTGCCCCCGCAGCACAACCCATGGTCTTTCTGTCCCCTGGTGGTGAGGGCGTCCCCGCAGCTCCCCACAGCCCCCCTCCTTTGAGCCCAGGTTTGCAGGCAGGAACCTGCTCCTTGATTGTTTTGATTGAGGGGACACTGGAGGCTGCGGTGGGTAAACCCCACAGTCCCAGGTCTTTTCTCGCTCTCTGCATGGTCCAGCAAGGGCTCTGCTAGTCAGGGCCCCGGGGACCCGGTTCCTTCCATCACCCACCGGAGACTCCCAAGGTCGTGCTAGGGTCGTCCCAGAAGGGGCACACGCGGAGGTTTGCATGGCGGGTTTCTGGGCTGGATCCATCTCCCAGCCACATTCTCCTGTGAAGGCCTGACGGCAAGGCCGGAACTCTGGGGATGCAGCGTCCCTGCACGGCTGGAAGGAGGGGAGGGATTCGGTGACCACTTGGCAGCTGGCCACAGTCCACCCCGCAGGTCACCAAACAGCCTTTCCTCCCATCCTCCCACACCTCGAGCCTCTCCCTGCTCGGGCCCAGCCCGGCCCCGCCGGCTCGGCTCTCAGGGTTCCGGAGGGGGGCCATCCCGGGTGCGGGGTGGGCCCTGGGGCGCAGCGTGCCCGCCCGCGGACGTGTGCGGCGTGGAGACCAGGCTGTACCGGTCAGCGGCTTCCGTCAGGGCGTGCGGGGTCCCCCGGCTGCTGCCCCGCCCGCCGGCCCGGGGGCCGGGCCCCCGTGTCTCCCCGAGAAGCAGCCGCCGCGGGGCCCCGTGACGCGTCCCTGCTCCGGTGGCCTCGCCGCCGACGCTCTTCCCGCCGTCCGTCCGCCTGGCCGGCAGCGCCGTGGGCTGCGGGGCTCCGGCCCCCGGGCCCGCCCCGGGCGCCCGCGCCGACGGGCAGCCGACGACGGCCTCTGGTCCGGCCCCACTCCTGCCCCCGTCCGCCTTCCGCCGCGCCTCACCGGCCGCGTGCCAAGCGCTGCGCGGCGGCAGCGCGGGCCGCACCCCTCCCGGCCCTGCCCGGCCGCCCCCTGGGAGCGCTCTTCGTGGCCATGGCCTGTGGGATGTGCCTTCCTTCCAGGGGCGCCGCACGTCCATCCTGTGGTCCTCCCACGTTCAAACGCGAGGGAGCTTTACGTCCTCAGGGCCAAGGGGAGAGCCAGGCTCTCGGATGAAGGAAAACTAGGAGAAGTTGGTGCAGCCGATCTGCCCTAAAAGAAAGGCTACAGGGGGTCCTCTCAACAGACAGAGACGTTGGAAGAGGAGCCTCCGGACGCTGGGGAGGAGAAGGAACTCGGTGAGCAGTCCCAGTAAACACACAGGCCGCCTCCTCCTGGGATCCAGTCTGTGTGATGGTTGGAGCAAAATTATAACACCATCCGTGGGATTCTCCACGAATGTAGAGGAACTGCTTGAGACTAAATGTGATCACGTTACAAACGGGGAAGATGCAGAGCCCTGGGGAGGAAGGTGTGCACACCGCACGGCCCATGGTGGACCAGCCGGGAAACCAGATAAACCGTCTGAAGAACAACCTCGACGTTCTGTGCAGGGACACGCTCAAAGTCACCGCAGACAGATCCGTGACAGCCCCCAGCGTTATGACCACAGTCTCCCGCAGCTTTTTTCTAGAAGATTAATAGTTTTGGCTTTTAGGCTTCGCCCTGTGCTCTGTCATGAATTAATTGGGGTGTGTTATGAGGTCGGGGTGAGGTCCCTCTGCTCCCGTGCCCTTATCGGCTGGTTCCAGCACCATTTTTGGAAGAGCCCTTCCTTCCCCCGTAACCAGCCTTGGTGTCTTGTCACAATGCATTGACCGTATGGGTCTGGTTCTGGATTCTGCTCTGTTCCATTGATCCGTCGGTCTGCCTTCAGTCCATTTTCACACCATCTCGATTACTGTAGCTTTGTAGGAACTCTAGAAATAAGAGAGTGTAAGTCCAGCTTTTTCTTTTCTTTAAAAAATTTTAGGCCATTCTAGACTTTCCGCATTTCCGTATAACTCAGCAAGTTTTACAGAAAAGGCTGTTGGTATTTTGATTGGGATTGTGTTAAATCTATATATCAATTTGGGGGAGAATTTACTTCTTAACGTGACTGAGTTTTCCAATCCACAAACATGGTCTGTCTACATTGTTTTGTCTTAATTTCTCTCAGTTATCCATGTAAAAGTCTTGCACATGTTTTGTTAAATTTACCCCCATGTATTTTATTTTTGGTGCTAATTTAAATAGATTTTAAAAATTCATTTTCGGGCCGGCCCTGTGGCTTAGCGGTTAAGTGCGTGCATTCTGCTACTGGCAGCTTGGGTTCAGATCCCAGAGTGCACCGACGCACCGCTTCTCCGGCCATGCTGAGACCACATCCCACATACAACAACTAGAAGGATGTGCAACTATCTACTGGGGCTTTGGGGGAAAAAAAGGAGGAGGATTGGCAATAGATGTTAGCTCAGAGCCCGTCTTCCTCAGCAAAAAGAGGAGGATTAGCATGGATGTTAGCTCAGGGCTGATCTTCATCACAAAAAAAAATATATATAAATAAAAATAAAAAATAAAAGGACTCTGAGAATATCCCACCACATAGCCTTCTTTTAAAAATTACTGCAAGAGCCAGCCCTGATGGTCTAGAGGTTAAAGTTCAGCGCTCTCACCATTTTGGTGGCTTGGGTTTGGTTCCTGGTCATGGAACCACACCACCCTTCTGTCAGTAGCCATGCTGTGGCAGAGGCTCACATAGAAGAACTAGAAGGACTTACAACTAGAATATACAACTATGCACTGGGGGGGGGGAAACAAATTACTTAAAGATGTTCTCCTGAGAGATGAATCAAAATAATAATAATTGATAACTGGAGAAATTGAGTTCATGTTTATGTTTTTAATGCAAATATAACTAACATATAAATTTTAATATACCAGATGCATGTTTACTCTGAAAATCACTAATGAGAAAAAAGCAAAGAAAACTCTTAAGCTGATGACAGAAGCAGAGATATCAGGAAGCAAGTATAGAAAACAATGCATAAAAGAACATCATAGAAGTGAGAGCAAATATATGTTATGACAGTAAGTGTAAATGAGTTAAATCCCCCTATGAAAATATAATGGCTGTTTGAGTCCAGAATTGCACCCGTCTGCTGTCGCACAGGGTACGGCCTGGGCTGATGTTCTGTTCGCTCGTCCACGTGCACTGTGCTAGCAGCCCCTGCTTTAGGCCTGCCAGGCGTTGCACCCGCACTGCTGCCCGCTCGGCCCTGCCCACTATAAGGGCCTCTGTAGGGGGCCCTCCCTCCCAGTCTTCTCGCAGTGTGTGGGTTGCCATCTGCTTCCTGTGGAATCCTGGCATTTACACCTAAGATGGAATTACACTGAGAGGTTACAGATAAAGGAGGGTGAAAACATGTTGAGTAAATATTGAGCCAAGAAAGGAAGTGAGGTACAAATAATGTTTCAAACTGGGTGAGTTATCCTGTGCTGTGTAATAAATTACCCCAAAACTTAGCAGCTTAAAATACAAACACTCGCTATCCCGAAGTTTCTGTGGGTCTGGAATTTGGGAGTGACTTAGCTGGGGCTCTGGCTCGAGGTCTCTCTCGAGGTTGCAGTCAGGCTGTTGGCTGGGGCTGCGCCATCTGAAGACTCAACTGGGGTGGTCAGCTCCCAAGACGCCTGGCTCATGTGGCTGTTCCTTTCCACCGGGATCCCCAGAGGCAGGAAGTCGTGGGGCCTGCGTGGCCTCTGAAATCGTGCATGGTCCCTTCTCCTTTCCTCTGTTACAAGTGGGTCACCATGTCCAGCCTGCACTCGACGGGACGGGGATTAGGTGCCTCGTCCTGAACAGAAGGGTATCAACAGCTCTGTGGGCCTACACGAATGTCCACAGACCAAGAGTAACTAAAGGCAGAAAGCATTAAAGAGGAGAAAGAGTACATATTGCTGAGGTAAAATCCACAGTGAAGAGACTAAAGGTATAAACTCTTATGTGATGAGCAGTATGGCATCAAAGTGTTTTAAAGAAAAGCTCCTATAACAGCAAAGAAAACACCAATTGTAGTGAAAGGCTCTGGCCAGATATAAGCATTCATATGCGTATACAGGATCTGAATACAATCATCCAGCGGTAATTTAACATATCCACGTACATGTGTATCAGACGTCGTGCTCTATGTTCAGAAGACCCTTATTTTAAGCATTTAAGGAACATGTATTCAAAAGAGATATCTAATGGTCCACAAAGAAAATCTCAATAAATTCCTCGGACAGAAGTGACACCGTTTATATTCTCTGGCTGCAATATAACAACACGGAATCACTAACAGACGCTGAAACAACCAACATCCTCACCACAGTTTAAAATTTAACCTCTTTCTTCCTTCCTTAACAACTCTTGATTCAAAGGGGAAACAAAAGCCCAGTCATTGAGGGCAATTTAGAAAATAGTGACATGGAGAATATTATACGTCAAAACTCACGTGCTGTGGTGTTAAATTTGGATATTAAATTAAACAAAAAGGAAAATAATGGACAGCCTTCGAACCCCCCCCCCCCCCTCCATCGGCGTGCCCTGGCCTGTGCAGATGCCCCCTGCCTGCCTGATCCGGGCTCCCGCTCTGCACCTCCCGGCCCGGCCCTTGAGGCCCCGCGGCGGCGTTTCTGGTCTCAGGTACAGAGAGCTGAGTGAGTCACGCTCCCGGCTCCCGGCCTTTCCTTCGTCGGTTGGTGCAGAGCACGTCTCCTGTTTTTTATTTTATTTTACGTTTTGTTGCATTTTGTCTCATTGTCCCCTGATACGCATTCTTTCTTTCTCCCCTTTAACAACAGAACCCCCGGTTGTAGCTGGGCCCGTGGCCCATTTCACGGAACGTGACCAAGTTTGGCCACGGGCTGTGGGTGGGTGTGAGGTACGTAACTGGGAAGCTGCCTCTGAGATCCTCCCCGCCTTCCTGGGGGCCGGGCTGGGAGCCCCTGGGTGCAGCGCCCCAGGGAGGGTGGACGGCAGGGCCAGGAGCCTGGGCCCCGATGGGTGGTGGAGCCTGGCTGCCTGCGCCTTGAGGCGTGGTCAGTAGGTCAACGTCAAAACGACCACGCCAACATCCCTGCAATATCGCACCCCCAGCCCCTTCCCCGCGCCTCCCCAGATCCCACCAACGTTGCTGCTCTAAGTCTTCTCGCTGTGTGGCTTGTGCAACAGCGTGTGGTCTGTTCTGTCCGTGTGGTCCATCTGCATCATTCGAGGATTCTGTATTTGCGAGTTCACCTGCTCCCTGAAATTTGTTTGAAGCCCCATGATCAATACTAGTGGCACTTTCGAGGTCATTTGAGGACACATGCAGAGCAGCGAGAAATGCAGGTCCCAACGCACCCCTTCCTGGCTGAGGTGGACGGGGCGACGCTCTGCCTTTCTGTTTCAGCTCGTGTGTAAACAGTGTCCTTTTCCCGGCCTGTTTAGTGCTACGTTTTTCACACTTCTGTGCTTTTTGTTGGTGATTTTGCTGCTTACAACGGCCCCTGGCCGGAGCTGACGCTGCACCTGGTGTTCCACACGAGAGGCTGTGACGAGCTTTGCGGAGAAGATCATGTGTTAGCTGGGCTTCCTTCAGGCAGAGGGGGTCACCTGCTGGCTGAGTTCAGTGCTCATGCATCAGCCATGTGGGTTAAGTAAGGTGTCTTTAAACAGAAGAACGAGCAAAACAAGGTTCTGTGTTGATCCACTGACGAAATCTGACCAGAGGATCGTGGGAAGCTAGCCCTGTATTTCCCCAGGAGCAGGGTTCCGTGTTCGCTAATTCAGTAACTCCATATTTGCGGCAACTTTATAGAGCGTAACCATCGTGAATAGCGAGAATGGACTGTACATTTTAAGCTTACCCGTGATGTGGGGCCACACTTTCCTGCTCTCTACGCACCCTTTGTGTTAAGATGCTCCATGTGGCTGCGCCTCCCTCTGGTGCTCTGGGTGCGTCCTCTGCGCCCCCTCATCCCTTCCCCTGATGGCAGCTCCCTGGGCGGCCCCCGACTCCACAAACGATGCTGTGACCCCATGCTTGGCAGGGCCCCCTGGAGCCTGGAGGGGGCCCAGGGGTCTGCACACACCCCGTTTCCCTGGGCCTCTGGGTTTTGCTGCATGGGTCTTGTGCTGCCAGCATGGCTCTGCTGGCATCGGCTGTGAGGACCTTGAGCCTGCGGTTCCGCGGGGTACAAAGGGCGGCTGAGTCTGCATGTATCTGATCCCCGTTGGGTTCAACCTCCTCAGGACCAGTCGGCCTGCCGGCTCTCCTCTGTGTGATTCGCCTGCTCATTTATTCTGTTGAGTTCTCTGACGTTTTTGTGTCAATTTGCAAAACTTGCCGATGTCGCCTCAACCCCCAGATCTTCCATGGACCTCGGTAGAGATGTGGCTCTGTTTTTCTGCATATAGTGACCCAATCCCCTTTCATTCCTAGTTTTCGAGAGATTAAAAAAAAAACATAAATACTGTTGAACTTTGCCAGATACACTTCTTGCATCTTTTGTGATAATCACGTGTTTTTTCTCCTTCAGGCCCTTGATGGGGCTGAATGACACTGACGTGTTTTCTGAAGTGCGTCCCAGACCTACATGGCGGTGAGGTGTCCTTTAGGACACACTGCTAGATTCAGCTAGAAGCACTTCATTGAGAATGTGTGCATCTGTACCTGTGACGCGTACACACACAACTGTGTATACACACACACACATCTGTACGTGTGCACACATCTGCATTCACACACGTACACACACACGCACACACACACCCCTGCATACGTCTCATCCACGTGTGTGGTTTTCTTTTCCATGTTGTCTGCATGTGCTTCATTGTGGCTTCTGGTTCATCTGCACCTTGCGGGCAGAGGTGGGAACTTCCTCGCCTTCTGTTTTCCGGAACGGCCTGTGTCAGGCAGGCAACCTGAGCAGTGACGAGGCGAGGGCGGGGGGCTCTGGGGCCTCTAGTGGGGGTTGAACTTCTCAAAGCACCCATTTTGCTGCGTGTTCTGGACTGCGTTTGAGCGCTCGCTCTGGTTGCTGTGGAGTGGATATGCAAGGCCCGCCGGGGTGAGTGGCCTGTGAGCGGTGAGCCTGGGGTGTGAGGACGCAGCTGGGGGGTCCAGGAGGGCTGGTCTCGGCCTGAGCAGGCTTGAGACAGAGAATCAGCCTGGGCTGGCTCCACTGGGTTGGGGGTGCTGGCTAGACATGGTGGGGGGTCTGGGGCAGCTGGGCGCATGTGCCTGAGCTCTGCAGGGCTGGTGGCGAAGGCCTTGGGGTTGGGGAGGCCCGGGGGGTCACTGAGGCCTGAGTCTCAAGAGATGACGGGCCTGGGGAGGCCGAGGAGGGGCAGCATGGGGCACGGTGCTCGGAGTGAGTGAGTGACCACGCTGCTCCAGGCAGGGAGGACGGAGAACCACCAGGACTCGGAGGGGCCAGTGGGAGTGGGCTCGGGAGATAACGGTGGAGGGTGAAGACGCAGCACATGCAGACTGGAGGGCTGACGTCAGGGATCGCAGCACCGTCCCTTCCTGATGCTAGTCCCAGCCTCTGGATTAGTGCCCGGAGCCCTGGCCCCACCCTCCCTCCCCTCCAGCCTCAGTTTCCCCATCTGACATTTTCGGTTACCACATCACCGGGTGGGAGGGGGCTATTTGTGGCCCTCCTTAGGGGACCCCGTTGCTGCTGGCAGATAGCAATGCCCCTCAAGCCCAAGTGGTCAGCTGAGGGCTGGGAGCCCTCGAGGCTCGCCCACGAGAATGGACGGAGGCCAATGGCACCCACAGGCCTGGGAGAATTTCTCGCAGGGGTGGTCCACCTGAGATGTGCTTGCTGGCCTGGAAACCCTCTCCAGTCCCCAAACCAGGGGAGGGAGACTGTGCTCTCCCCTGGGCTCAGCACTGGTGTTACCTTCCCCAGGAAGCCTTCCTGGATGCCTTGCTGGCGTCTCGCATGACTCGGAGGTTCCTGGTGCCTGAACTGGCTCTTCCCAGAGGACAAGTTGGTATGCCGGAGCATGGGGACCACAGGGAGCAGGGGTCACCTGTGTGTAGGTCTCCCCAGCACGGGCGGGGAGCTCAGAACCGCGATGTGGAGGCTTCTCAGCCGCAGAAGCCCAGGCTGGGTGGGGGTGGAGCCCACGGTGCTGAGAAGGTGCCTCGATGCGAGGCAAGGCTGGCCCGGCGTGGCTCCTGCTCCCACTGATGCTCGGACTGTTGGTTCCTGGTGAGAGCCGTGTGAGTGTGTGTGCACGTGTGTGTGAGCATGTGTGCATGTGTGAGCACTGCGCTGCGGGTGACTGTGTATGTGTGTGCATGCCCGTGTTAATGAATTTGTGCAGGTGCGTGCGTGTATTTGGCCATCTGCCTTGTGGGTGTTTGGCACATGTGTGTGTCTGTTGCAGGAGAGCACGTGTGCTTGTGGGTACTGTGCACTCATGTGTGTCCATGTGTGTCCATGTGAGCGTGTGTGAGCACATATATGTGGGTGTGTGAGTGTGCTTGTGTGGCCTGCATGTGTGTGCACACTTTTGTGTATGTGTGAATCTACACTGTGTGTGTACACATGCCCAAGTGCATGTGCTAGTGTGTGCACGCTTGTTCATGCCCGTGCGGGCAAATGTACACACTTGCACAAGTGTGTGCACACACATGCAGGTCACTCAAGCACACTCAAATACATGAGCATGTGTGCTTGGCTACATTTTCACAACCGTGTGCACAAGGACTGTGTGATTGTGCATGTGTGGCCTGTGTGTGGCGTGTGCGAGCACGCGTACGTGCCCTTGTTCACGAGTGTTAGGGGCTGAGTGCACGCCCAGGGGCCCTGGCTTCACTTGGCCATACCTGGGCTTCTCTGGAGGGTCCTTGCAGTGGGACCCCAGGGGCTCAGCGACTTTAACCTTCACGGGCAGTGCCATCAGAGGCCCCACGACCTGGTGTAAATACAGCGATCCACACTTCAGATGAATACAAGATGCATCAAAAGATTTAAGGCACCTGTTGTGTATTTAAAAGAATTATATCTTGTTTATGGTTCTGTATAAAATGCACATCTGATTTATACAGCGGCTGGTCCATCGCAGAGGAAATCTCATTTCAATCATAAATGGCAGGGTTTGATTTAAGAATTCATTCTTTAATGGGTCTGCAATGTTCAAATTTAAACTCATTCAATTCATCAGCCAAATATTCAATATGGGGCACAGGGAACTCATTTAGGCAAACAGAGACTTTTAATATAAATTTTCCGGGAGATTTCTCCATCGATTCCGCAGTTTAGTGCAAAATGATTTGTGCGATACATTCTCGGGGATCAATGCTGCCGGTCAATGGCTCCTATAAACCGCCTCCCCGCCTGGCGCGGGTCAAGGAACTTTGGCTCTTGGGGAGCTTCTCAGCTGGATGAGGGCGCTCGCTGGAGTCACCCTGCCTCCCTGCACGTGCCCGCCGCCACCTGGGGGCAGGGGCTGCCTCTCTCGCCTGCGCTGGGAATCTCGGGCTCACCCGAGCTGGTATGACCAGGGGCAGGCGGGGCCCCCCACTGCTCCAGCCTGGCCTGTTGTCCCACGAGACCCCGGGGCGTGGGAGCCAAGCCCCTACGGTGGCCCCGCTCTGCCGCTGGACACCGTGCCGCCTTGTGCAGCGACTGCCCCTCGGGCCTCGGTGCCCGTCTGTGTCTCGGGGCCCAGCAAGGGGACACACGAGACTCTGTTTAGCCAGGGGAGCTGCCTGTCCTCTCATGCACCTGGGGTCCCCCACGAGCAGCCCTGTCAGCTGTGCCAGCCGAGGCCCTGGGAGCTGGTAAAGGGGCGTTTGGGGCCAGGCCAGAGCTGCCCTTCGAGGTGGGTGCCCAGATCTGAGAGCTGATCTCAGGAACAGACAGGGGTTTAGACTGACCACTGACATGGAGGCACCAGACAGGGGTGGCCCAGAATGGGGTCTGCCCACAAGAGGGTCTCTGGGGCCCAGGGGCTGCACCCCACATCCTCCACACCCTGGGCCAGCTGAGCAGGTGAAGTGGAGGGGGTGCCACTGCCCGAGGGACGAAAGAAATGTCTATGTCACGTGCTTCCTGCCTGCCTGGCCTGGGCTGAGCATGGAACCCGTCACCAGGGCAGCTGGGGCTCTGTCCTGCACCCCCATTTGCCAGGCGAGGCTCCTGGGGCCTCGAGGACCTGCCCAAGGTCACCAGGCAGGGTTCAAAGCCACATGGTCCAGCCTCACGCCCCACGGCTGGCACGGGCGGGCCATGCTGGGCTGTTGCTGGTGGCATGATGAGGGACGGCAGCGGCAGTCCCAGTGACCAGGACCCCGAAGCCCCGGCTGATGCCCCTGTCCCCATGTAGCCCCCTGGAGCAGGGCAGGGGCTCTGACCACTGGGAAGCCTGAGAGGGGCCTGCGGGATGCTGCTGCTGCTGCAGGAGGGACGGCTCCCGGCAACTGGGGAGCGGGAGGGGGAGGTAGCCCTGCAGGCTGGTGCATGGGGGCACCACGCGCCGGAGGAGCTGTGTGCCAGGGGAGCCGTGTGCTGGGTGAGCCGCACGCCGAGCACCACGGGCTGGGCAGGACAGGGGCAGGACAACCAGCCCGGCACCCCGATGAGCTGGAGCCTGTGCAGCTGGGGAGGGCATGTCCAGGTGGGGCTCGGGGTGGCTGAGGAGGGAGGCACAGTGGGACGGCCTCGCTGACTGAATTCTGAGGGGCTCCACCTCTGGACCAGTTTCTACTTGGCCCCTGCACCAAGCCCTGGGAGTGGGGCGGGTCCTCAGTCTGGTCCTCCCTCTCCCATCCCACCACCTGCCTCACCCCACCTGGGGTGTTCTGCTGCAGGTCACTGTCTCTGTGGACAGCCCTCACACCCTTCCTGCTGTGCCCAGCTCACCCATTCACTTGTTCATTCATTCACTCGTTCCTTTACCTGCTCATTTGTCTGCTCCCTCTGTGCCCGGAGAGGAACTGGCATGTCTTCCCTCCAGCAGCTCCGGGTCGGGGGCTGCATCCACAGGATGTCCCGGCTCCTCTCCATCGAGAGTCCCTGCCTGACCACGAGACGAGAGCTGGCAGGCGAGTGAGGAGTGGGGGGCAGTGAGGGCAGCAGCAAGGGTGTGGCCGGGGGCTCTGTGCATGGGCACAGTTTAATATCCAGTTTAATTTTTGCCGTTTGGACCAAACGGGAGCACAGGGGTTGGGACTCACTGGGCCCTGCAGGACGGCTGGGGAGGGTCCTGGGCAAGAGCGGAGGAGCTGGTGTGGATACAGCCCGCCCCTGAGCGCCACAGTGAGGAAGGGTATTGAATGAGCTGGCAGGGAGCTCAGTAATGATGATCTGCAGGTCATGGGTGACCACAAGCTCAGGGAAGCCACAGTGGACATGGCTGAGCCACCCATGTCAGTGGCCTCAGTGAAAGCCCAGGCTTCAAGGGGCACCTGGGGTGGGTGCAGATCTGGGCCTCCCTCTGAGAGTCGAGAGAATAGGGCCTGTTGGGACATGGAGGGACGTGGACCAGGCCCACTGGGGCTGGTGGTGTGGGAGCCCCGGGACCCAGGCCCTGCATCCTGGATGAGTGGACGGACAGTTCCTGCAAGGCCCCCGAGGTGAAGGTTCCCTGTCACCAAGGCTACACGCGAAGGCTGGACAGCCGCCCTTCACTGAGAGCCTTACGGGGTGACAAGTGGGAGGTCAGGCGCCAGGGGTGCAGCTCCGCTGTGAGTCCACCCCGTGGCAAGGCCAAGGCCGGTGCGAGTTGGGTCAGCAGAGCCCGCTTGAGCCAAGCCACCCGGCCCTGGCCAGCGGCCCTGTGTCCGGCAGGCCAGCAGCCTCAGCGCAGCCCAGCGACAGGGACAGTCTAGGAATGAAAAGCAGAGCCCATATTGATTTCATTTCCAAATTATTAATCACCTTCACAGCTCAACAGAAATATTGTATTGTTCAGCTTGGGCAGGTCCAAACGGCTCTCCCTCGGGCGAGGAGCGGGGAACGGTGAAGGACGGCAGGTGATAAACGTCCAGCCTCTGCGGAGGCCGCTGGGCGCCCAAGAGAGCTCGGGGTGTCAGGCCCCACCCACTCGAGGCTATCCTGCCTGGCCAGGTGAGCCCCGGGAGGGGACTGGCTGCAGGAAGCTGAGTGGGCGGTGCCGCCAGACCCGGGCGTGGGACCTGACCTGGGCTTCTGCTGCCTCCTGGGGAGCCGGGGGGTGTGGGTGGCAGGTCCTGCTGGAGTGCACCGCTGGCCACCGGTGGCCTCCCTCCCCTCGCCCTGCCGTCCTCCTCTACCGGCCAAGCCCCACCCACAGCCAGGCTCAAGGGCCTCTCCGTGCCCCTGTCCACCCTCTGGGGGTCCACCCTCTGTGTGGACGCAGCACCGTCACACAATTCGGGGTGTGACGGGGGTGGGCACTGGGGGCCGCAGGATCTTCTCTGGGTGCAGGGAGGGTGTGTTGGGGGCCTGGCGTGACCCGTGTCCCTGCGGCACGTGGATCAGGAGCTGAATCAATGGAGGGACACGTGGGCCTCACTTAGTCCTGACCTGAGCGAAGCTGGCGTCAGGAAAACACCGCGGAGACGCCGGGACAGCCGGCACTGGGTGCTTGCTGCTCGTCAGGGTTAGCGGTCATCATCTTCTAGACAGCGATGTGTTGCGGTTGTTTTAAAAGTCTCCTCATGGTTTAGACATGCGCCCTGAAGCACTTACGGGTGAAGGATGTGATGCGGAGAATTCCCGTTCTGATAACGTGGGGTGGAGACGAAACGGATTCCCGAAGGATGATTGTCGAGGGGCCGTGGGTACGCGGGGCCCCTACGGACCTCTCTGCCTCTGTGTATGTGTTAACATGTCCACGATAACACAAACAACGCAAGTCAAAACCATATGAGACACCACCTGGTGAGAAGAGCCCCCAGGAAGGCGGCTACTCTCAGAAGAACAGAAACAGCAAGTGCTGGCGAGGCTGTGGAGAAACTGGAACCCTGGGCACTGCTGGTGGGAATGCAAAACGGAGGTTTCCACAGCTGCTGTGCAAAACGGTATGAGATGCCTCAGAAAATTAAACTAAAAAGTACCATGTGATCCACTTCTGGGTATATACCCCCAAAAAACTGAAAGCAGGGTCCTGAAGAGAGATTTGTACACCCAGGTTCACAGCAGCAGTGTTACTCGGAATAGCCTAAATGTGGAAACAACCCAAGTGTCCATCAATGGATGAAGGGATAAACAAAATGTGGTCCATCCACACAATAGAATATTATTCAGTCTTAAAAAAGAAGGAAATTCTGGCACATGCTACAACATGGATGAACCTTGAGGACATTATGCTCAGTGAAACAAGCCAGACACAACAGGACAAATCCTGCACAATTTCACTCACATGAGGTATTCAGGGTCGTCAAATCCATAGAGACAGACAGAAAGAACGGTGGGTGCCAGGTGCTGGGGGAAAGGAGAATGGGGAGCTGTTATTTAATGGGTACAAAGTTTCAATTTTACAAGATGAAAAGAGTTCTGGGGATGGATGGTGGTGATGGCTGCACAATGACATGAATGTCTTTAATACCACTGAACTGTACACGTACAGATGGTTAAAATGGTAAATTTAGTACTATATATATTTTACACACAAAAATAATAAATTAATATACCAAAAACTATTGGTATATAGTTGATGGTCCAGGGGCCGTGGAGGCCGACCCGGGGACCACTGTGCAGATGGAAGCCATGGGAGCAAACAGCGACACTTGGGTTTCTGCTGAGGACACTGCTGAGGGGCACGTACTGGGGGAGGAGGCTGGGAGGAGCGGGTCTGGGGAACCAGGACCAGGAGCCCCCTGGCCTATCAGACACCCCGGGCGAGGCGTCACGCAGGAGGTCCAGGCCCAGATGCCACAGCCCTGGGCGAATCCACACCTCAACAAAGCTGCTCAAAATAAGAGAAAGCACTTCCGGTCTGGACTAAAAAGGGCAAAAATGGCACAAAATGAAGACTCCTTCGGTCCTGGAGCTTCGACGGGAGGAAGCACGGGGAGAAAGCCTGTAGGAGCCAACACGGCCACGTCTCACAGAAACGGGAGGGCGGCACAGAGGCTGACCGGCTCCCAAGAGCCGTGGGCGCCACCCGAGCATGGGCAACCTGCCGAGGATTTCAGAACTGCCAGGGCCAGGCGCTGCCGGGGGCATGCGTCCCCCATTTGGAGAGGAAGTTCCATGTGCCCTGTGCCTGCCTCCGTCGTGTGCTGGCCGTGTGGGGTATGTTTCCCATTCCTTAGTTCGCAGGGTCGACGGGTCCACAGGAGGGACTCGGGGGGCCGCCCCGAGAGGCCTCCCCAGGGTGGACCCATTGAATCTTTGTGGGCCTGGAGCCTGGCCTGCGCTGTAACGGGGTGCTGCTCTGGGCGTCTGGGGCAGGGGGAGCTTATTTCGCACAGGGGGTGGGGACTGTGACCAGAGGGCGGACTGTGGCAGGTCACATTTTTCAGGTGGCTGCAAGGACGTTTTCCAGCCCCCACGTTCATCTTCCCGTGGGCCCCTGACACACCCCCGCTGGGAGGTGGGCCTGAGTTCTCGCCCCCCCTTGAGGCAGGTGGATGTGATGCTGGGTGACTTCTAAGGTCGCTGAAGGTGAGACCACACCTGGCTCTCCTGGGACACTGCTCCTGGACCCGGTCGCGTGCTGGGAGGAAGCCCTGGCCACATGGAGAGGCCATGTCGGAAGCTCTGACCAGACCTCCCAGCCAAGGTCCCAGCACAGCCAGCATCAACCACAGACCTGGGGGAGGACGCCTGGTGATTCCGGCCCAGCCTTCAGGTGGAGCCCAGCCTCTGAGCTTTTCCACTTGAGGCCCCGACCCTGTGATTCGGAGGTCACCCTGCTGGGCTGTCCAAATTTCTGACCAGAGTGTCTGCGAGCATCACGAGTCGTGGTGTATGCTGCGAGGTGCTGGCGTGGTTCTCATGCTGCAGTGGACAATGGATGCCCAGGAGGGAGTGTAGGTGGAGAAGAGAAGGGGCTGGGAGGGCACCGGTGGTGTGCTTTCATGCATGGGGGAAGAAGAGGGTCTAGCCGAGAGATGGTGAGGCAGGAGAGAGGGAGAACCTGGCGCCCCAGAGGCTGAGGGGAGCGGTTCACCCAGAGGGAGACACCTGGGCGTCCAGAGGCTGCTGAGCGGGAGAGGGCGCAACTCAGCCGCACTGGGCTGTCGGGGGCTGGACAGGGGCCAGGCTGCAGAGGGCTGACGGGACAAGCTGAGAAAGCAGCCCGGAATGTAGACAGCTCCTTGGCCTGAGGAGGATCCAAGCAAGGGGAGCTGCCCAGGTGTGGGGTGCGGTGGGGGGCGCGGGGGCTCCGTGTGGCTTTAGGCTGCAGATTCTAGAGCGGAACCAGCCCGCTCTGGAAGGGAAGGGGCTACAGGAGGGGCAGGCAGACACGGGAGCAATGGCAGCCCCCACGGGGAGGATCCCCAGAGGAGGCCAGGCCATGGGAGAAGGGTGTCATTGGCCGGTCACTGCATGGTTCTGGGGGCCACAGGAGCCACAAGCACTTGCTGTGGGGGGGGTGATGGGAACCCCCTGCCTCAGCTCCAAGGCGAGGGCAGTGTTCATGGGGGGCTGTCTGGGGTCTGGCAGGGATGCGCTGACCTTGGGGTGCTACTTCTTCCCCTGGTGGCCGTACCCCCACTCCAGGACCAGCCCCACGCTCTCCCCCTCCCCAGACCAGGCCTCTCCTCCTACCGCCTCAGCCCTGCTGGTCACAGCGCCCACCCCCTCCTGCCACAGTGATCTCCACATCCTCGTTCTGTGGACTCAGAGCCGGGCCCCTGCCCCAGAAAGCTCATGATGCCACGGGCCCTCTTCCAGGTGAGACCCCCACCCCCGCTGGAGCCTCCAGGCCCAGCTGGCCCTCCCGACCCCTTTCCCACTTCGAGGAGCCCACTCAGGCAACCTGAACTTGTGGGCTAGGGTGCAAGGAAATGCCAGCAGCTGGAAGGTAAACGTGGCCTTTGCTCCGGGGCCAGCAGGCTCCACATGCCGTCTGAGGAGGTGCCCAGATGTTGGCACTTCGCCGTTTAAAACCAGCGCAGCCCTGGGCCACACTTCCTCCTGCGCATTGCCGAGGAGTGCCGTCCTGGGTCCCCACGGGGCCTTTCCTGGGGCTCCCTCCACCCCCATGTCTGGGTTGGAGTGGGGAGACCCTGCCCTGCACCACCCAGCCACTCCGGAGGTCCAGTGTGGCCCTGGGCACGGAGGGGGCTTGGGTGGGGGTCCCAGCCAGGTCGGGTCTCCTGGCAGGACGTGGAGGCGGTGGCTGTGCTGGATGCTGGTCAGCGCCAGGGTGCATGCGCTGGGCGATGGTTGGGACCTGCTGGCCTGGCTGAGCACATGGTCCGGCTGGCAGACCTCGCCCTGCCCCTGCCCCTGCCCCTGCCCCTGCCTGGGGCCCGAGGTCGTGATTTCGGGCAGTCTGCTGCCGGCTCTCCTGTGTAACGTGCCGCCCAGGACACGCTGCAGACAGCCTCTGGGGGGTCCACATGCCCGGTGGCCTTGCCCTGGGGGCCTAGCTCCCCTGGGAGGGGGGCACATTTTGTGACATGTCTCCTTACTCTTTAAATTTGCTTTAATACTTTCTTCTGAGGGGCCCTCTGGGTCACATCTCCTGGCAACAAGACGCATCTGTAAAACCCTGTGTGGAAATGACCCCCACGCCCACAGGACGCCAGCTGTGTGGGCCCTGCTGGTGGACAGTGGGGCTGGTGGGGGCGCCTGCCTCTCAGCCTGAAAGCCACGGCTCTGTGAGCCAGTCCTGACATGTCTGGCCGGGCCTAGGGCTTCCGCCACCCCAGGACTGCTGCCATGGGGTGGGGGTTCCACCCTCAGGGCTTCCAAAGCCACACTGGTCGCATGGCCACGTGCCAGGCCTGGGAGGGGACTCCGAGATTGGGTCCCCTCAGGAGCTGCTCTGCGTTTGGGGAGCGGAGGTACTCAGAGGCTGTCCTGGGCAGGTCTCACCCTGGGGGAGCCCCGAGGGTCTCCGGGGGGGCGGAAGAAGGGAGGTGCACGCCCTGGGGGCTCAGCCATGTGGTCAGTGAGCCTGGGGCCAGGTGTGGTGGGTGATGGCTATCAGCTGACCCAGGTCCAGCACTGGGGGTCCTGGGCAACTGGCCGGCAGTGGTGTCAGGTTTACACAGTCCCTGGGCTGTCGCCATCACCCAAGACAAGGCCTTCCCTGGTTTCAGGGGGCAGCCACGAGCCTGAGTGGCTCTGTGCTGGGGGCGCCTGTCCCTGGAGAGGACCCTGAGGGGCGCCAGGCGGGATGCAGGCCCCACAGGATGGGGTGGGCGAGCAGAGGGCCCAACAAACCCGGGGACACGATGGGCCGTCACTTGGGTGGGCCCATCTCTGTGTCCAGCAGCAAGGATGGAGGGCCTTGGGGGCTGCCGCTTCCTGAGACCCAGGGGAGGGGTGTGTGGAGAGATGACCTCAGGGCGTCTGGGTCCCTCCCCCCACCTTGAGTCCTGCATTCAGGCCTGGCTGGGGGGCCGAGGCTCTCTTGGCAGGGCCATCAGGCTTGGGGATGGCAGGTCAGGGCCAGCTCCCTGAGGGGAGGGGTGTCCTCCACTGGAAGGGGTGATGGGGAAGGAGGTGCCTGGGGGTAGGTGGGGGGTGCAGAAGGCTGGCCACCAGGGGAGCTGGAGGCTTTGGGGGCAACATCAGGGGTCAGGTGCAGGTGAAGTGGGCTGCAAGGGGGTGGGGGCTCCAGTCGTGGGAGCTGTGCCAGCAGGGTCGGGGACCCCTGGAGGTGGTGGGAGGCCGCCTGCAGCCGGAAGGAGCCAGACTGGACCCCACTGGTGCCAGGTCCGGGGCTGATTCAGGGAACCAGGGCCGGCTCCAGGAGGGTGTGGGGGAGGAGGCAGCGCAGAGGGACTGTTGTGCTCTGGCCTGGACCCCTCCAGTCCCTGACTGGCCACAGGCTCATCCCTGCCCCCCTGGGCCTCCTGCTCCCACCTGCCCAGGTGGGGGCCCCACTAGCCCAGAACTGGGGCCACCCAGCGCAGCGCCTGCCTCGGCTTTTGCCACTCCTGGACGGTGTCCTCCTCCCGCTGAGCCCTCCTTCCCGTGGTGGGCGGGCCCGAGAGCCCCGGGGTCCCAGGGCTGATGCCCTACATGAGGCCTCCTCGAAGCCTGGCCTCCTGCTGCCTCGAGGGGAGGGGGCAGAGCTGTGGGTTCTGAGCGATGGCCCGAAATAATTCACTCTCTCCCCCAGTGTTGAAGCGAGTCAATTTTTTCAAACCACATTTGCTCTCTTATTGTTTATTTTCGGGCAGCAGCAGCAATTTTCGATACCTACCTCAGATATGGCGCAGGTCACCTGTCATTCCAGAAAGGTCAGCGATTCATTTAAAGTTTCATCGCTCTCCACATAAGCAGGCAAATACCATTTCATCTGCTGCAGCCTTTGTGGGGCTGGAGACCCAGCCTGTCGTCTCCTTCCTGGTCTGGGAATTGACAGGGAGGCCGTCATCCCCCTGCGGGTGGGTAGCACCCACCGCCCATGCCGGGCTCCCTGCGCCCCCCACCCAAACAGACTTTCATTTAGAGGCAATTCCGGTAGCTGAGGCCCCAGCCTGGCCTTTCCCGTGCCCAGTCTCTTAGGATGGAATTATCCAATTACGCGCCCCGCCCTGCGTCTTGGCCGGCCCCCAAGCCCCCCGGCCCCCAGTCCCCCACCCCGAGGCTGACGAAGGTGGGATTGGGCGTCTGGGTCTGAGGGGTGGTGAAGACCCTCCCCACGATGTTTAGCGGAAGCCCAGTTTGGCAGGGGGGCAGGCCTGGGCTGACAGCCCCATGGGGAGGCCCAGAGCAGGGAGAGGTCTCGGGGCCCAGAGGACAGCCAGTCCAGAGACACAGGTAGCCCTTGTCCAGCTGCCCCCAGGTGTGGCACTGGGGGATCTCTGGGGTCTTTGGGGTCTCCATTTGCCAGAGTGGGAGTCTCACGCCCCTTTCCCCCTCCCTCCAGACCGTGGCCCCCAAGGGCAGGGCTGGGTCCTGGGTCCCTGATGTCCAGCACCCAGCACGCCTGAGTCTGTCTGCCTTGTTTACACCCCACCTGCTCTGGAGGGGACGTAGGGCAACGTGCGCAGATGCTTACAAAACAGGAAGATGCAACAAAAGTGGTGGACTGGGGCAAGTAGTGGGATGACATGGCAAGGGGGCCGGGACCAGGCTGGAACATGGGGGTGGAGACACGGGCACCGGGGTCCCTGGCAGCTGAAGAGGAAAACCCAGCAGGCCAGGGCAACCGCTGATTGGCTGGAGAGCCGGACTCAGCTGGACCAGGCCTTCTTGCCTGCCCCCAGGGCTGCCGGAGCACTGGAGGTGCCAGGGATGAGGGTGCACGTGGGATGGCGGGCCTCCGGGAAGAGCAGTGCCCCCAGCACCCTTCACTGTGTCCCTCCTGGGACTAGATGTGGGGTGAGGTGAGGGCAGAGCGAGGGTGTTGAGGGCTGTTCCTCTCTTGGCCCCATCTGCCTGTAGATGTGGCCTTTCTGGCTTCTTCTGGCCCGAGGGGCTGCTGTGCCCACTTGTTCACACGATGGCTGGCCTCCGTGGGCTCCTGGGGGTGGGGTGAACTACAGTTCCTGCGCCCCTCCCAGGCCACAGCCCTCCCCCGCAGAGATCCTCCCCGACTCCAGCTCCTTCTAGGGTAACGTGCCCGCCCCAGCCCACCTCTAGGCTCCCCAGCCCTCCGCTCCCCTGACACCCCAACAGGGAGTACGGCTCCCTGAGCCTCGGCACGGGGGCTTTCCAGCATGGGGGACCCAGCCCACCACCGTCACCTGGGGATTGCGTCCAGTGCGCCGGCCTGTCAACTCCAGTTAGGAGGTGGTCAGGGCAGCCTTGGCCACCAAGCCAAGCCCTTGACATCGGCCACAAACCGTGGTGACCAGGCCTCCGCCCATAGCCAGGGAGTGTCACCCTGGGCCACCTGGGGGCACCAAGACCAGCTGCCCAGTGCCCGGTGGGCGGGGTAGGCCGGCGAGAGCTTTTCCTGAGAGCCGTTCCCTGAGGTCAGCGGTGGGGGGAGCTGACGCCGAGATGTAGGTTCTACCCACAGTTCCTGGGAGACCCTAGGTTGTGACTGCACCTCCGGGCTTCCCAGCCTCGTCTCTGCACTGCCTCACCCGCGCTGGTTCTCACCAGACCCACGCAGGGACCACTTACGCCCCTCACCACGGGACTGCAGCTCATGGGGGAGCGTCTCCGGGCCCACCTACCAGGCGCACATCAGCGGCCGGATCCTCCTGCTCCTGGAACCTGGGCGCTCCCCACGCCCCACCTCCGCCGCGTCCGCCCCAACCTCGCCGATCTCAGCCCATCGCACCTCGACCCCGCCCCTAGACCCACCACCGGCCCCGCCCACCAGACCGCGCCCACCCGACCCCGACACCCCACCGCCCGGTCCGGCCTACCTCGGCCCCGCCCCCGTCTCAGCCCCGCCCAGCTGCCCCGCCCAAAGCGGCGCGAGGAGCTGAGAACCGGAGCTGTCGCTCCCGCGGGGGCAGCGGAGGGTCCGATGTGTCTCCGGAGCGAGGCCTGGGGTGGGGGTCCGGGTGCGGCCTCACGGGCCCCTGGCCGGGGTTGAGGAGGCCGAGGCGGGCCCCTCCTGGTGCCTCATGGCCCCCAGGGTCCCCAGCTCGGCTCCCCGCTGCCCCCACCCCACCCACCCCACCGGCCTCCCTTTGCTCCAGGGACCCAGCAGCTCTTTCTTCTGGGGAAACTGTTGAGACCGTGGGGATCCACAGAAAAGCGGGAGACGGGAGCCGTCCCCAGCCTGGAGATGCCTGGTGGTGTTTGGGCGGGAGGGGGAGCCCCGGGCTTGCGGTGCACGTGTGCACGTGTAGGGGAGCGTGCGTGCGTGCACGCGCGCCTGTGTGTCTGTCTGTGGTGTGTGCGTGTCTGTCCCCTCGTCTGTGGTCTGTGACATGGGCTGTGCAAGGCGCAGGTCCAGCCCAAGGGAGAGTCCAGGCAGTGGGCTCCCCGCTGGCTGGCCCATCCCTCATGGGGTGGAGCTTCCAGAAGATTCCAAGTACCTCAGTGGAGCCTGGGGGGGGGGGGTGGCGTGCCTAGCCTGCCAAGGTCTGGCTCTGCTGCCCATTGGCCCCCTAGCTCCCACCACCCCTCATCTCTGCTCTGCAGTCCCACTCACCCCTCCTCTGCACCTGCACCCCTGGCTCACCTGCTCCACTGGCCAGGGAGCACCTTCCCCATAAAGCCGGCCTTGAGCTGCTGACCCCCTGGGGTGCCCCTGGTGGTCCCTGCCAGTCGCTCCCCTGTCCTGGGTAGCTGCCTCCTGGTGGTCTGGGGAGCAGAGGGCTGGCCGGGGCAAGACCAGAGTGTGTGCAAGGAGAGTGCGCTCCGAGTGATGCTGCAGGGGGCCAGACCCCAGAAAACTGAGAGCCAAGAGGGAGAGTGGGCCCTGGGGGCGGGGAGCCCTCGTGGCCTGAATCAAGGCTCCCCAACCCTCCCCGCCTCCACACACTGCTGCTCCAGGTTGACCCTAGGTGTTTCATGGCCCTGTGCAGTGAGCATCCCTCCCTCCACCACCACCAGCCCACCCACCCAAAGATCCATCCAATCCTCCCCCCATTCCTCCTTCCTTCCCTCCCTCCACCGCCCACCTCCCGTCCATCTGCCCCTCCATCCATCATCTGTCCCTCCATCTGATCAGCAAGTCCACAAACACACACAGGACACTGGCGGGGCCAAGCTTTGGTCTGAGCATTGGACCGGGGACACCCAGGGGTGCGTTCCAGGGTCTCAGTTGCTATAGAGAACACAGCGCTGTTTCACGACTCCACCTGGACAGGTGACAAGGGAGGTGGAAGGGCAGATCAGGAGCAGGGCTGGGCCTGGCGGCCTCATCCTGGGATCACTGGGTCCATCCTGGGGTCCCATCTGAGCCCCTCAATTCAGTGTGTCTCCCTTAACTGTTAAGGAGGGCACATGGCAGCCCCCTGCTCACATCACTGTTTCCCTCCTGCCTAGCCTCACCAGCACCTTGGGTCTCCCACCGGGGGGCTGAGTGAGGGGAAGGCTGCTGTGTGCTGCCCCCGGGCCCTCTCCAGAGACCCCACAGAGCGTGAGCAGGGCCAGCCCCTCCCCCAGGGAGTGAGGTGCTTGTCACGGCCCTTGGGGTCATTGGAGAGCACCCAGCTCCCCCACCGGAAGGATACCTACCCCATGTTTCCTGCTCTGCTCCGGCTCCTCCTGGAGGAGGCCGAGTGCCGGGTGGGGTTGGGTGTGGCTGTCTCTGCCCTCCAGCCCCTCCACATCGTCTAGTCTTGGTGACGAAGGGTCTGCCAGGGAAGGAAGGGATGGAGGGGAGCAGGGGTGAAGAAGGACAGGGTGGGAGAGCGGCGGCGTGCCCACATGCACCCCTGCGCTCGCTGCACGTGCAGAGAGGAGAAAGAAAGATAACTGATGGGTAGTATTTTAAGGCATATTAACCCAATTACAAGTATATTTTTACAATCGTGGCTCCGACATTTATCACGCAGCCTTTATTAGCCCCTGGAGCTGGGCTGTGTCAGATGAAGGCTATGAAACAGGAGTGTTTCATTACGCTCTGCCCGTGCTGGGCGCTCCATCCTGCGACTCTTAAACCGCATGATTTTATCAAAATCTTCGGAAATTGAAGCAATCACTAAAAAGTGTCGGAGAATTAAAATGTTCTGTCTCGGTGAAAGAGATACACTTCTCGTAACATACATCAGTGGCTCTTTTTTTTTTAAAGACACATTACTATTCGGAGAAAAGGCATCAAATGTAGGGGGGCATTCCAGAAAGATCCGCGACAGTGATTCCTCATGCTTAAAAATTGTCTCTGGGGGACGCGTTGCCTGTGAGAGCTCCTCTCGCTCTCTCTTCTCTCTGTGTTTTCTGATTTTGTTTTTCGCCCTTGCTCTTTGGGGGTCGCATCTCCCGCTGAGTGGCCTCAGGTCTGAGGAAATGAAATCCGAGCAGCCGGGAACATGTGGGGTTCCTGGCCCCTGTCTGCGCCCTCTGGGCTGGGGAAGCTGGCGGGAAGGGCCGGTGGCAGGAGTCTGCCCCTGAATGTCTTACTCAAATGCAGCCGCCTGGCCTGGGGCATGGCGCTGCTCCCCAGAGCTTAAGCGCCCCTCTCACCCATGTCACCCCATGGCCCGAACAGGACAGGATGGGGCTCTGGGCACAGCAGGGACAGTCCCAGGCCTCAAGGGGCCCAGGGCTGTGGCTACCTGACCTGCCCCCTCGAGATTCTGTTGATCAGTTTCACAAGAGCCTCGATTTGGTTGGGGACAACCGGCCAGGCCCTGCCAGGTCACTTCTGAAGCCTGGAGGGTGTGGGCAGGGTGTTGGGGTCTCGGCTTCACCGGACGGATACCTCTGCAGGAGCAAAGGCCCTGGAGAGTTGAGGCCCCCATGGTGGTCTGTCCCATTCCAGCCACATCCTCAAACTCGCCCTGCTGCAGGGGGCGGGCACCGTGCGTGTTCCGTCAGTCCTGAGGGAGGGGCAGGGGCGCAGGTTGGCCGGGTGGGCCGATGCCTGTGTGGGGCCCGGTGGTCGGCACCAGGTCAGTCCCCGCCACGTGAAGGGTCTCCAGGACTCCTGCCTGACCACAAGGAGAAGCTGGTCCAATGGGCAGTGTTCGCGGTGGGGCAGACAGGTCGGTGGTGTTGCAGTGTGGGGGGGCGGCTGGCAGAGGACCCTGCCCAGGCCCTCACACTGGCCTCCCCGCAGTCAGCCTATGTCAGCTGGGCTGGGGTCTGTGCCGAAGGGGACAAGGCTGGATTCCGGTTTAGGGAGCAGCCCCCTCCAGGGCAGTGGTGGGGAGACACCTGTGGAGGGGAGGCAGAGGAGGGAAGCAGGGAGATGTGAGAGGGGCTGGGCGCCACCTCTGACAGGATCCGGGTTGCCAGGCCCTTGCTGCGGCCCTGATGTCACTCTGGCCCTCGGGGGCCTGCCGCCCGCTCTGCCCCAGGCCTGTGGGATGCTCTCAGAGGAGCAACCAGGCCGCTTGAGACTCGGGCGGGGCTGTCCCCTCTCTGAGCCTTGTCAAGGTGGGGTGACAGCCATGCCGATGGACACTGTGCTGCCCAGGCGTGGCCCCAGCGCACCAGCATTGTAAGGCACTGAGGGGTCTCTCCCTGTCTCTGGCTCTGTGTCTCTCTGTCTTGATCCCTGTCTGTCTCTCTGTTTCTGTCTCTATTTCTCCCTGTCTCTGTCCCTGTTTCTCTCTCTGTGTCTGTCTCTCCTTTTTATTTATTTATTTTTCAGTTTAATTTAATTTTTTTTTGGTGAGGAAGATTCGTCCTGAGCTAATAGCCGCTGCCAATCTGCCTCTTTTTGTATGTGAGCCGCCGCCACAGCATGGCCACTGACAGATGAGTGGTGTAGGTCTCCGTCCAGGAATCAAACCTGGACCGCCCAATTAGAGTGTGCCGAACTTAACCACTAGGCTACCGGGGCTGGGCCTGTCTCTCCTTTTTTTTTTCTTTGTGAGGAAGATTGGCCCTGAGCTAACATCTGCCAATCCTCTTCTTTTTGTTTAGGAAGACTGGCCCTGGGCTAACATCCATGTCCATCTTCCTCTACTTTATATGGAACGCCGCCACAGCATGGCTTGACAAGCGGTGCGTCGGTGCGCGCCCGGGATCCGAACCGGTGAACCCCGGGCCGCCGCAGTGGAGCGCATGCACTTAACCGCTTGCACCACCGGGCCAGCCCCATGTGTCTCTCCTTTTTCAAGAAGTGTGATTTCGGAAGCAGTGTGGTTGAATAGCTGGAAGCCGCCCAGATTCAGTCAGTGGCGGAAGGCACACTCTGGGGAGGCCGCCCCTAATGTAAAGCACCCCCCCCCCCCCCGGCCGTGATCAGGCGATAGCTCTCCAGGGCATCCCGCAGCACAAGCCAGTCCCGAGGGTGTATGCTGCAGGATTCCACCTGCACCACCTCCTGGGCCAGGCAAAACTGTGTATGCGGAGCCCAGACCAGCAGTTGCCGGGGCTCTGAAGGGCACACAGGGACCCCGAGGGGGTCGGTCTCTTGCTGTGTCGATGTTGGTGTCCTGGCTGAGATCCAGCAGTTTTGGGGAAAGCGGGGCAAAGGGAACATTGGGTCTGTTTGTATGGTTTCTTATAACTTTATGTGAATCTATAATTTTCTCAAAATAAAAAGTTTAACTAAAAACAAGTTGTTATAAAAAATAAAAATCAAGTTGTATTAAAACAGTTGTTTTAATTCGAATCTGGAATGATGCAGCCCCTCGCCCAGCCCACCTGGCAGGCCCCTCCCCGAGAGGCGCTCACACACCCCTGGGCGGGGGCCACGTGGACCCCGAGTCAGGACTCAGCCCGGCCTGACCTGCGGCTGCGCTGGCCACGGCCTGCGCCCTCGACAGCCCCCATGCGGTGCCCGTGGACACGTTCCTTCCATCTGGCGGCTGCGTGATGTTCCGTGGTTGTGGATGAGTCCCCTGGTTCTGACGGGGCTTTGGGCGCTGTCTCGGCCCCCAGTGGGGCTTCTGGGCTCCTCCCACACTGCCCCTGTTGGCGTCTGATCCTCACGTGTGTTGGGGGCTCCTGCACCCCTTTCCCAGAGGCAGCGAGGGAAGCCCAGAGAGTGACAGGCAGTGGTCAAGGCCAGTGCGGACCAGCAGGGGAAGCGGCCGGCCTGGCGGCGTGCTGTGTGGAGGGAGCTCAACATGGCTGCGCCTGAGCCCTTCGGTGCAGAGCAGGGCTCAGCCATCCCACCGGGGCCACCCCCTGAGGCCTCCTGCCACTGGACACGGCTTCCCCTTAGCAGGGAACACACGGCCCCAAGGCCAGCAGGAGGAGTGGGTGGTGGACGAGGTCCCGACAGGGGTGTGTGGGGAGCAGGGGCCCACTCCAGCCCTGCTGCTGCAGGCTCAGCCGTGGCCATCAGAGTGGCCCAAGGGTGTAGCTCCTGGGACGTGGCCTGGGGTGGCCCTGAACCATCGGGTGTCACCCTCCTCTTATCCCTCTGTCACTGTGTGTACCTTCAGCCTGGCTCAGGAGCAGGGTCCCCACATGCCGCGTCAGCAGGGCCAGGTGCAGGAGAGGCAGGACGGTCACCCTCTCTTGCCCCCCATCAAGAGACACATCCAGCCCTGTTGGCTCCTGCTCAGCATCTGAGTGGCCAGGAAGAACAGCCTGCCTGCTGGGATGGGGCTCTCCTTTGACATGTCAAGGGAGAGAAGGTGACAAAGGGTCTGAGTGGACCACAGATGGGTCCAGCTGAGGCCTCTCACCTCCTTCCCGGTCTGGTTGGGTTAAGCTCGGGCCCTAGGCAGCCTTGCGGACTCAGGAAGAGTCAGCACCGGGCTGGGGTCTGTTCAGGTGCCGTTTCTTTACCTGTATTCAACCCCACTAATTTACACCAGCGGGCCATCACCCATGGGGACACCCCGCCACCCCGACTGCCCCCCAACAGTCACCGAAAGTGTTTACTGATTCTGTGGTGCAGCAGCACCCACGAAGGGCCAGGGGAACGGCAGCCGTGAGGGTCATCCTGGGGAGGGAGCTCCAGGGGTGACCGAGCAGAGGAGGGACACACCTGCCGTCCCCGCGCCTGGCCCAGAACTGGGCCTGCTCCCCGGCGTTGCCCCTCCTCAGCCTTCAATGAGCAGAAGGCCCCCGTTTCTGCCACCTTGGTGACTAGTGTCTTCCCCTCTCTCCGTGACCCCGGGGGTCCCCACGTGTCCTGTCCTGCCCCACACCCTGATGGGTGCTGGGCTCTGTGGCCCCGAGCGGCACGTTCCTCCTGGCTGGGTTTCCTCCGGAAGGAGCCCGTCTCCACCCCCAGAGGTGAGGCAGGGCCGTCAGGTGGCGCGGAGGGAAGGGGCGTCCTCCTACGATACCACAGTGGGCGCTAGTGAAGGAGCCTCGAAGCTTCTAGGCCTTAAACACCTTTCAAAACGAGTAAGTCGTGGATCCACGTTACTGGAAGTTTGAGAAGGACAAAGAGAAAAGGACCTAAAGTCATAATTATTGTCATAATAACCACCACCACACCCCCTGGGGGCTCCCCGTGCGCCCACGTTCGTCCCTGGCAGGCGGTGCTGCTGTCGGCCTTCTCACGAGGAGAAACTGGAGCTGAGAGTCGGTGGCCTCTGAGCCCAGAGCCCCCAGGGCCCCCCAAGGGTCGCACCCAGCCAGGGGCGTGTGCTGGGTCCCTCGTCTTCCTTCCCCTCGCCCCCCACCCCATCTGTCTGCCCCTCCAGGACGGCTCACCCACCTTCGCCTCCAGGAAGCCTTCCAGGCTGTGCCGTGAGTCGTCAGCTCCTGTGTTTGTCTGCCCACCCGCCTCTGGAGCCTTGCAGCGGGAGCCCCAGGGCCCGAGGGCCGGAATCCGCCCTGGGAGGGCTGCTCACCGTGTGCTCGCCCGCTCACTGGTCTGGTCTGTGAGGGACGTGTGGGGGTCCCTCGGAGGCAGCCCTCCCTGCGGCCAGGGCCCTCCCACTCCCGCCCAGGCCCCACGAGATGGCGGCAGTGGCAGTGCGATCGCCAGCCAGGCACTCTCCACCCGTAAATTTCCAGTGGACGGCGGTCCTGCCGCGACCATATCTCCTGCTTGTCGGTGTCACAGACTTTGCCACGCTGGGGTCAAGAGTTATCCTGCCCCGTCTTTTGTGTTCTAAATTTAATTGTTGTGCTCCTTTTCTCCCTTAAAAAGATCAGTAAAAACTGTTAATTTGATCAATACTTAATTTTTTCACCCAGAGTGCGTTTCTTCTGCTGGCCCGTGATAAGCAGGCGGTGGGGCAGAGGGACAAGTAAATTGTCAGGAATTTCTCCACTCTCCAGCGGCCACTCCACCACTTAGAGCCGTGTAATTTATACCCCGGCAGTCGCTCTGCAATTACCCTGTCTATTGCTGTCGACAGTATCGCACTATCTTTTAAATAGATCCGGCTCGGCTGGTCCAGACGAGCCAACAGGACAAATGACGCCATCCCTCATCCCGCAAGCCCTAAAGAGATAAGTCCCTTAAAGAGGGGCCCATTTATCAGCTGATACAAGCTGGGTACTTACAAGCCTACTTCTTTGTTTGGGCTCTTTTCAGATTTCCGAAGCTATTGATCTCCTGAGGGGTGCCAGGCCAGGGCGCAGGGCGGGGTGCTGAGGGGCAGCCCTGGGCCCAGAGCTCACCTGGACTGCAGAGAGCCCCGGGAGGGCCGTGTGCTCCCTCAGCCGCTGGGCCTGGATGCAGGGGCCAGCCCTCGGCCACACAGACCAGCTTCCCTCCCGTGGGCGGGCGCACGAGGCGGCCATGCTGAAGGGAGGTGATGTGGGTGTCCCTGCTGACCCTCAGGCCTTGCAGGGTGCAAAGTGCCCAGCCACCACCCGGACACCACGAGGCCTGCGATGGGGCTGGGAGGGGCTGACGAGGTGTGGGCCTGATGCCACTGGCCCCGATCTGGTACCTGCTCCTCTGCTCACTGCCACCTGCTCCCCTGTGGAAGGATGCCTCTTCTGTGTGCCACTCAGTGCCCAGATGTGGGCACATGGTGGCCTGTGGGGTCTGCACCAGAGACCGTCAGGACTCTGCATTAGGGAGAAAATTGAACAGGGGGATGGGCCAGGTGCTGGGGGCTGCTTCCGATCCCGGGAAGGGCTCTGATGCCAACTGGCCAAGCTTGGCCCGTCAGCCGGTGGGCCGAGATGAGGACGGGTACCTGTAACCAGGCCCAGGGTGGCGGTTTTGCACCTCACCAGTGGGAGCCACTCACCTGGGGGCCCCTCGGGCAGGGGTGGGGCTGATGTGGCTCTTCCCCCAACAGGCCCTGCACAGGCATCTGGGGAGGGTCCCCCGTGTCCCACACCCCTCACTGCTCTGACCTGTCCAGGTTGGGCCCCTTGCCCCTATGCCATGCAGAGGTAACAACACACTGGCAGCCACTGGCATCATGGCAGCTGTCCATGAGCAGAGCCGCAATGGGACAGGGGTGTCTGTGCCCAGCCCTCTGAGTTGGGTGGGCTCAGGCCTCAGTCGGGCCCCTCTGCCCCGTTGGTGCCTGTGCCCACTCGGGCGCTTCCAGGACCTTGGGGTACGGGTAGTGTGCGGATTGTCCTGGGTCCCCTGGAATGGTGCCCAGTGCCAACCCAAGAGCGGGGCCTATGGGACGATGAATGGCCCTGCCAGAGCCTGCCCACCACGTTCCCGCTGGGCTGGAAGGAAGAAAGGAGCCCCCCTAAAGCTTCCCCGACAGCAGCTTCCCTTAGGCCAAGGGCAGGCCAGGGCCTAGGGGAGCCCAGGAGGCCGTGGCCCAACTCTGTGGGGCAGGCGGGAGGGTGGGCTGGCAGGCCCTCCTAGCCCTCAGCTGTCCTCCTTGCCCTCCACCACTCCAGCCCTTATATTTCATCCCTCGTGGGCACAGGAGGGGCACGCGGTGGAGGGGAGCCGCCGAGCTGGGCACCTGAAGCAGCGACTTCTCCTCGAGGTCCAGGGGCTGGTTGGGCAGGGAGGCCCAGGACTGGAATCCCACCTTGCCTTCCCTATGCCGAGGGCCCTGGGTTCCAGCCGTAGGGGGCGCTATTCCTACCCACAGAGCGGTCCCAGGGTTAGCAGAGAGCGAGCGGGGGATGTGTCCAGCAGGGCGACAGCTCGCAGGCCCTCCTGGACATCCGCCTGCTCTGACCCGGGACGCTGCCCGGGAACCTCAGTAAACTAAACAAGTGTCTGTGTTTTCTGGAATTATTATCCTGGCTTCTGGGTCCAGAGCCCGGGAGCCTGAGAGATGGATGGCGCTGCCTGGGCGCTGTTGGGTCAGGGGTGCAAAGAGAGGCAGGAGGTGTGTTGGGACCTCTGGGTGCCATGGGGAGGCAGACGGTGGCACCAGGGCCCGTGTGGGCACCCCGGGAGCAGAGGCCAACCCGAGGGCTAGCCTCGTGCAGATGAGCCAGCACTGACCTTTCTTCTTCCCCCTCAGGCTCCCCCTCAGCCAGGGTGGGGTCTTCCCAGGCCCTGACCCCATGGCCCCTGGGCTGACTGCTGTGGCCGGTGCCCCTGGAGAGCAGCCCTGACCTCAGCCATGGGGGAGGGCAGGTGGGGCACTGCCCCCCAGGGCCCCAGCCTCAAGTGCCTCTATAGCGGGTCTCTCCTCCCTCCGGGCTCCCTCGATGCCTGTGGCTGGGCCCACCTGCCCCTCCGACCCTGTGGCTTCCAGGCTGTCTGGGTCCTGCGGCCCGGCCTGGTCTGGAGAGTGGTAGCTGTGCCCGGGGGTGTGGGAAGGTGGGTGCCACTGGGCTGCAGGAGAAATGGGGCCAAGTGGACTGTGACGGGGACAGATGCAGCGGGACTGTCATGGCCGCTGGCTGTTTCTAAGCGGCCCCTGAGCCTTCTGAGGACATACTCCTGAGTGAGCGTCACAAGAAAGAGCAAAACGGTGGGCTGATGGGACCACGGCAGGTCCCATGTTGGGGCAGGCCCTCCTGCCCTGCTCAGGAGTCCTGGCCCTGTCCTGCCAGCAAATTTGGGGATGATCTGTGTGGCCTCCTGGCGGGAGCCAGGCCCTCCCTTCCACACTGGACACGTCCAGGGCCATGTGGGGTGATAGGTCGCCTTGTTGTGAGGTTGCCACATGCAGCCTTCACTCTGTGTCCGCGGAGATAGATGGGAGCACCGTGTCAGACGTGGCTGATGCAGGTGATACACTGTGGGTCATCTGTTTGGTCTTAATTTAGACAACTTTCACCAGATTATTACGAGGCATTTTTTTCCCTGTGGTGCTTGATGGTGTCGGGGAGTTCAGGGCTCAGCTTCCCCGTTCATCTTCCTCAAGACCTGCATTAATACGTAGGCACAACGGCCCAGGCTAAACCCCACAAAAACAAATAGAAATGATCTTTGCAGCATCTCCCTTTAAAAACAGCATCCGTTCATCACCCAGCCAGCTGGTGCTGGGCTCATGCCTGCGGTCTGGGGCGACTGACTGCCTTGGGCTTAAATATCTGCTCTCCCAATTAACTCTCTTTCTAGTCAGTCTTCTCTTTCTGCCTTGTGCCCCAGAAGGAGGCTCTGAACACCTGCACTGGCTGCCAGGCAGAGGTGGGCACAGGGCCAGTAGCTCTTGGCTGAAGTGTCCCCACTTGTCAACAAGGGGGAGCCCCAAGGGCAGCCTCAGTGTGCCTCTGCTGACGTCCTAATCCAGGGACTCTGGTTCCTTCCACTGCTGAGACCTCCCCCTGGCCACCTCTGGAGGGGCTCACATTCTTCCCTCCAGGGACTCCCAGGCCCCTGGATGGACCCTGAAGCCACTCCTAGAAGGAGCTGCAGGTAGGTAGGGACTTGGCAGGCCATGTGTCCAAAATGAATGAGACCTATTCATTTATTCATCCCCTCACAACAGCACGGACAGAGGCCTTTGACGTGCAGGGGGGTGCTGGGCGGGATGCTGCAGGCGCTGTGGGAAACAAGACTGACCCCCACCCTGTTGAGCTCACCGTGCCCTGGTTGGCCGCCCCCCGTGGGAATGTGGTTGTGGAGCATGTGGTCTCTCTCGACTCCATTCCTGGCAAGTGCACGAATGGCTGGCTTTTCTAGGTGGGTGGAAGATCCTGGAGTGCAGAGTCCACAGCGTGTCCAGAGAGGGGCCAGCCTGCATGCAGAGGGGGGAATGGCAGGGTTTTTGCAGCCCTGGAGAAGTAGAAAAGGAGAAAAAGAAAAAAATAAACACCAAGTATAGAAATTAGAAAGCACACAAGATGGCATAAATCAACTCTAATAGAACAACAAATACAATAAATGTAAATGAGTTAGACTCAATGATCTGAAAGCAGAGACTCACAGATTGGATGAAAAACAAGATGCTGCAGTATGTTGTTTATAGAAGACACATTTTAAAGGGAAGAGCACAGAAAGGTTGAAAACCAAAGGATGGAAAACAATACACCCGGCAAATAAAAACTAAAAGGAATTTGGAGTAGCAATTCCTATATCAGACAAAATATAAGTATGGCCAAAAAAATCAAAAGAGCCAAAGAAGAATATTAGACATTGGTTCAAAGGAAAAATAGATCAAGAAGATATACTGATCATAAATATATATGCGTTAAATAATACCATCTTAAAATATATAAAACTAGAACTGAGAAAATTACCAGGATAAATAGATGACTAAACTATGGTAGTTGGAACTTTTAACAAACTCCTCTTATAAAATGATAGATTACATATACAAAAGTATATGTAAAAAGTAAGTATATATATTTAAATTTGAATGGCATAGTAAATTAATTGAATTACATCTATTATCTCCCTATCAATTAACACATCCCATGGAGAAGATGGATTTGTTTTGTGCAAAATTTATTATTCACAGAAACAGGCCATGTGCTAGGCCACTGTGATGGTCACCTGCAGACGCAGGCAGACCCTACCCAATCTTTGGTTCAAATATTGAGACTGAAGAGGACACACACACACACACCAAGAGGGCACAAAAACGTTTGGATTACCTGCTTAATTGATGTCTCTGAAGAGAGCAGGGCAGGCCTCCAAAGCAAGTCGAGCATTACTTGGAAGAGCAAGGGAAGGAGAAGTTTTTCATTGTGGCTAAGGGCTGGGCCGGGGTGACAGTTCCCACATGTGGGCAGAAGCTTGTATGGTTTGATCTCCCACCAGCATCAAAGAAGGGGACACTCAGGCTTTCTTATCAGCTTGTCCGGATATGAGGCACAAGGGGAAGAGGGAGGGGTGATTCTTATAAGCTGTCACAGTCAAACACCAAACAGATTGCTCATTATAGACACAAAAGAGAATGTGACGATTTCAAAGAATCACCATAGTACTGACAGTAATGCGAAGAAGTAAATAATAAAGGAGTTGTGAAAAATTCCAGATGTTTGGGAAGAAAAAACCCTAAGTACTAAATAAGCCTCGGGTTAAGAGAAAATCATAAGGTAATTATAAAATATTTAAAGCACTACAAGTCAAGAGTTGTGGGATATACCTAAAGCAGTATCTAGAGAAAAAATTATGGTTTTAAATACATTTATCAGAAGACAGAGAAAGATTGAAGTGAGGTAAGCATCCGGCTCAAGAGGCTACAAAAACAATGAAAAATATGTATCTAGAAAAACAAGATGGGAATAAAAAAGATAAGAGCAGAGATCAGTGAAGTAGAGCACATCTTTAACGTTAAAAAGGCAGAGAAGATTTACAAAGCTAAAACTGGTTCTTGTCAATATCATAAAACAGTCAGACTGCTGGCAAGACTGACGACAAAAGAGAGAAGAAGCAAATAAAGTAAACACAGAATAAAAATGGAAAATAACTGAAAAAATAATAAAGGAAAATTATGAATGACTACACACTAATATATTCAGAAAACCTAGATAAAATCAATAAATTACTGGAAAAAAACAAAATGCCAAAATTGACACCAGAGTAAATAGAAAACTTAAATAGATCAAAATCCATTAAAGAAATTGAAGTGGGAAACAAATAATTCTCCACTAAAAACCTTCAATAAAGATAAAATGATTATTATAAAAGATAAATGCAAATTCTTCCCGAGGACAGAAAAAAAGGAAAAGTCTCTCATCTCATTTTATGGATTAGTAATACCCTATTCCAAAATCTGAAAAGACAATTATAAGCCTTTTCAAGAAAACAATCATAAATCAAATATAACCAACTCCAAGTGTATATTTTAAAAAATCGTTATCAAATGGGTTTATTCCAGGAATGCAAAGATGGTTCAACACCAGAAAATCTATCAGTTTGATTTACTTCATGAACAGACTAAAGGAGAATAATTTCGTGATAATCTGAATAGATGGAAAAAACAAAAAGAGGATTTCATAATTATGATGGTTAATTTTATGTGTCAACCTGACTGGCCATGAGGTGCCTAGACATTTGGTCAAACATGATTCTGAGTGTGTCTCTGAGGGTGTTTCTGGATGAGATTAAGGTGTGAATTGGTTGACTGAGTGAAGCAGATTGCCTTCCCAAATGGATCAGGCCTCATCCAATCAACCGAAGACTCAAACAGAACAAAAAGACTGAGTAAGTGGGAACTGCTCTTGCCTCCCTGTTTGAGCTGGGACATTGATCTTTTCCCGCTTTTGGACTCAAACTGAAAAATTGGCTTATCGTCGTTCTTAAACCTGCCTGCTGTGGACAGGAATTTACACTACTGGCTCTCCTGGGCCTCCGGCTTGCCGCCTACAGATCTTGGGACTTCTCAGCTTCTATAATTGTGCGAACCAATTCCCTATAATAAATCTCATATATACACTTGGTAAAGACATATCATTCCTATTACTCAAACTAGTCACCGAGAAGAATGGAATAAGATAAAAAATAAATTGGGGGTTATTGGATTGGAAAGGGAGAAAAAACTGTTATTACATGCAGATGATATGATTACCTACACAGAAAACCCAACAAAATCAACGGGTAAATCATTGGAACCAATAAGAGAATTTAGCAAAGCTGATAGATACAAGCTTATTGTATTAGTTGTCAATTGCTGCATAACAAATTACCACGAAATTCAGCAGCTTAAAACAACAAATATCGATCATGTCATGGCTTCTGTGGGTCAGGAATTTGGGAGCAGCTTAGCTGGGTGGTTCTGGCTCAGAGTCTCTCATGAAGCAGAGACCAAACGTTGGCTGGGGCAGCATCATCTGAAGGCTCACTTGGGCTGGAGGATCCACTCCAAGATGGCACACCCACATCGCTGTCATCAGACCTCAGTTCCCTGTTGACATTGATAGGAGGCTTTATTTCCTGATCATGTGGACCTGTCCATATGGCTACTGGAGTGTCTGAATGGCATGGCAGCTGGCCTCCCCTCAAGCAAATGACTTGAGAGAGAGACAGAGAGAGAGACAGAGAGAGGAGGATGCCGCCGTGCACTTTAAACCTACTCTCAGCAGTCAGCACTGCCACTCCCACCACGTTCTTGTCATAAGAAATGAGTCGCTGGGGCCGGCCCACACTCAGAGGGAGGGAGGTCAGGCTCCACCTCCTGAAAAGTCCAGAGAACCTGTGGACATATTTGTAGAACCACCACAACTATTTTACAAAAACCCATAGTGTTCCCCCGAACCAGCAATATACAGCTGGAAAATATAAACAGAGAAGGAACTATTACAGTAGCATTAAAACAATAAAGTTCCTAGGAATTAACCTTAAAAAGAATGCAGAAGATCCTTATGTAGAAAATTGGAAGACCTACACCCACTGAATGGCGTGAATGAAAGGGGAGCTTTACCACGTCTGTGGATGGCTGACTTCACGCTGTCAAATGCCAGAGTTCTCCGAGTGATCTATAAATTAGACGTGGTTCAAGTCAAAGGTTTTTGAGAAATATAACTAATTCTAAAATTTACATTAAAAATGAAGATACAGGGCCGGCCCGGTGGCACAAGTGGTTAAGTGTGCGCGCTCCGCTTCGGTGGCCCGGGATTCGCAGGTTCGGATCCCGGGTGTGCACCGACTCACCGCTTGTCAAGCCACGCTGTGGCGGCGTTCCATACCAAGTAGAGGAAGATGGGCACGGATGTTAGCCCAGGGCCAGTCTTCCTCAGCAAAAAGAGGAGGATTGGCAGATGTTAGCTCAGGGCTAATCTTCCTCACAAAAAAAAAAAAAGAAGAAGAAGAAGATACAAGAACATCTTAGACATTTTTGAAAGAGAAGAACAAAGGGAGGGTGGACTGCCCTACAGTTATTAAAATGTACCTCAGAGACGTAGGAAGAAAGACAGCGTGGCAGTGCCGCTGGAACAGATAGATAAACCAAAAAAACCTAAATATAGATTCCCCCCTAAAAATCCATGTATTTGTGGAACTTGGTAGATGATACAGGTGATATAGTAAATCTTTGGAAAGGGAAAGTTTTCTTTTTTAAATGACTAGTGATTTTAAAAAACATGTCTGCAAATACCTTGATGCTCCCACTGAGAGGTGGGGTCTGTGTCTCTTCCTCTTGACCCTGGATGGGTCTTAGTGACTTGCTTGTAACCAGCAGAATGCAGACGAATGACGCTCCAGAACATCCTCCACTAGGTCAGAGAGGGCCATGGGCTTCTGCCTGGTTCTCTTGGGCACCTGCTCTGGGCAGCCAGGCGCGAGGCAGAAAGTCTGTTACCCGAGACGGCCATGCTGGAGAGGCTCACGTAGGCACCCTGGTCGGCGGCCCAGCGGAGCTCCCAGAGGAGCCAGCGTCGACTGCCAGCCACATGAGTGACCAGTGTGGCCGCGCACCCCAGCTGACGCCTGACTACCACCCCGTGAGGGACCCCGGGGAGAGCTGCCCTTGCCAATCCCTTCCCTAATTCCCAAAGCTCAAAAAGGTGGACAAATAAGAGGCTTGCCATACGCTGCTGCATGCTCGGATAATTTGTGACACAGCCAAGGAGCTGGAACAGATCATTTCAGGAGAACTGGCTCAGTCTACGGAAAACAGGAAGTCAGTCTCCAGGTCACGTCTTGCAGAGGGAAACTCGAATGTGAGTGGTCAGAGACCAAAGGGTAAATGGTGAGACAGGAGGCTGATGGGAGAGAATGTTGGAGAATGTCTTGGTGACCTTGGGTAGGAAAGGATTTCTTAAACAAGACTCCAAAGGAATAAATCATAAGGTGAAAAACTGATGGATTTGGTGGTATCGAAATGAAGGATTCTGTTTGATAAGGGATTCAATAGGCACGTTAACAGGTGAGCACCAGGCTGAGAGGGGAAGCAGCATCTGAAGCTAACAAGAGGGTGACAGAATGTACAGGAAACCACTGTGGTCACCCTGAGAAACACGAGGCTCTAGAAGAAAACAGGCAAAGGATGGAAGCGAGAGAGAGAAAGAGAAAGAGAGAGACAGAGACAGAGACAGACAGAAAGAGGGAGAGAGACAGAGAGAGGGAGAGAGAGAGGGACTGGGCACCCTGATGCCCATGAGCTTCCCCTGGGATCAGGGGAACGCAGGCGGAGACAACAAGAGATGGACTTTGCACCCACCGGAAAAGCAAACTTGGGTGACTGTGTGCCCCAAGCACCGACACAGATGGGGACGGAGAGCTGTGTCCCGCCCAGCTGCAGCGCGCCTTCTGGGCGGCAACCCGCAGCTGGCGCCCACCCACAGGCCAGCGAGAGAACACAGCCAACAGGAACCTGTGTCCTCTCACTCTGGGTTGGGCTACGTGCAGAGGGTTCCACTGGCCTCCACTAACGTAGCCCTCAGACCCCAGTGAGGAGGCTGGTCATCGGCAGCGGGGCGCTGGGGTCACAGCGCGGAATCTGGAGGCAGCTTCACCCTGGCGGCAGCCACAGGACTTGGGAACGTCGCGTCCATTCCCTGCCCCTGGTTCTCTGTCTGTGACTCGGGGTCATGACAGGACCCACGCACGGGAGGGTCAAGTGAGATAATTTATGCAAAGGGCTTGGTCATGGTGCTGGTGGACCGGCTAATATCCTCTCCTGAGACCAAGCACAGAGAAATGATTGTATGCCAAGGCCCGCTGCAGTGCCCCGGGGACACACAGTTCCTCAGAACTGAGCTGCAGCCTCCGCCCTCCACCTGTCCCTCCTTCCCTCTCTTCTGGCAGCTCAGACGGGGATCCAGCCTCTCGCTCTCATCTCCCACTGTCCCCCTGGCCTGCAGAGGACGGCCCACTGACCTCTCGTGGTACCAGCCCCTCCCAGCACACTCCCCCCAGCTGCGCTGAGGTGTCCACTGGGCCCGTCCATGGGCCACGGTCCTGTGTCTGTGGTCACATGGTACATCCATCCCAGCGTGCCCACCTCCCTCAGCCTCTCTACGCCGTCCTCCGCCACCTCCCAGGACAGCCAGCCATTGCCACCTGACTGCGGTGACCATTGCTCTGTCTAGGCTCCTGAGAGCTGCCCCAGCAGCTGGTGTGCCCATCCCCCAGGGCCTCGCCAGCACGTGAAATCCCAGAAAGAGTCCCCAAGTCAGTGAGTTCTTGTCCGCCTGGTCTGGTCCCTTGGTCCAGGACCCTACAGGTCCAGTCCCGAGGGGTCATCCTGCTCCTGCCCGCACAGGCGGCTGTTCTCGCAGGTCTTTCCGCGCGTAGTCTCCTTCTTCTCTGACAGGCCCGCCCCTCCCGGCTGCGTCATGCTGGGATTTAACACCAGACCTTGTCCTGGCGGCTGAAAGACCAGAGGGGGCCGCCTCCCGAGGGGTCACCTGTTGCCTTGTGGGGCAGCCTCTGCGGGGTCTTCACACGAGTGCAGCTCTTCCAAGGGGGACGTGGCCTACTTCTGCAAGCCCAGAGGGTCTGCAAAGCCACATCCATGGAGGCTTCCACCCAGACGCCCCTCTCACATGTCGGGGTCTGAGGCTTTCTCGCCAGGGCCCTGACCTCCGTTGACCAGACGCAGTTTGGTTGAGCCCCTCATCTCTGGACCCTGGGCTCTAACAGTTAGGTCCTCGGTCTGTCGCTCGCTGTGGTGGCCCTTCCCCTGTGGGGGGCACAGGCCCCCCGAGAGCCACCGTGGGACCCCGCTCTCTCCCTCAGCCTTCAGTTGTTGGCTGCCTGCCTCAGTTTCTCGTGAGCCCACTGCGAGGCAACAATTCCGTCCAAGTCTTGATGAAGGGAAAAGCGGAGCTTAGGTGCGAGCCTCTGGACTCGGGTGGTTCTAAGGGGGCTCAAGAAGGCCGCTGGGGGTCCTTACCCGAAGGTGCCATCGGAGAAGTCCTACCTCCCCGGGAACAGGAGGCTTGGCTGCCAGAGCCACCGGGGGAGGTGTGGCCTCGGGGCTAACATGGTGAGGGGTTTCTACGTGCCACTGAGGTGCGTCCCCTGATTCCAGTGGGAGTGTCGGGATCCCAGACCAGCGAGGCCAAGCAGACCTAATTGTCAGAGGCTGGTGGGCACGTCGGCTGTGCAGGGTGGGCGACTTTCCAGTACAGTGCGCCTTGACTCCTGGAGGCCATCCCGGCTTCCCCAGGAACGGAAGATGGGCAGCCTGCTGGAGTCTCGCTTGACCCAGACACAAGAAGAACACCAGGTCTTCGAGCCAAAACCTGAAGCGTGTCACCATGGTGGAGGGGCGTGGCCTCCCTCCCCGTCTCCAGGCCCAAGTAAGTTCACAGACCTGGAGCCCCTAGATGGAGGCAGGCGGTGTCCTCCTTCGAGGGACCTGCGCTGTTGCTGCAAGTTCGGGCCCTGTCTTCTCTGCGCTTTCCACAAAGGGGCCCGGGCCACTTACAGTGCCTGTGGAGAAGAGGAACCACTCAGATCTTTGGGGGCGACAACTGAACTGAACTGATGCTAGTCCCCAGGGACCCCAGGTGCCACGGAGCCACCTGTGAGGGTGTGGGTGGACAGACCGCAGCTCAGGTCTGGCTCACAGCGGGCCCAGGCGGTCTAGGAACCGCCTGTGGTTCCTCAACGTGCAACTGGAACAGACCCCGCAAGTGCAGAAGGCCCACGTTGACTTTGACTGTGGGACGAGGGCCACAGAGGTGGAGAGGCTGAGCGGAAGCCCCTGCAATGTCCCCTCGCCCCCAAGATAGTAACCGGAGCAGTGCGCAGCCCTGGGGGAGCTGCCGAGATTGATGCCTCCACTGAAGAGCAGAAAGAATCAGAGGGGGTGATGCCTGTCACACCCGGACTTACCTCACAGTCTGGCCTGTGCGGGAGCCGGAAGGATGCTGAAGGACTGGGCACGATCACAGACTTACAGGCAGTGCCTCTGACTGTTCCAGACGCAGTGTCTTCACAGGAGCAAACAGCACAGCTCTCCACGTGCAGCTGTGGACAGGCTAGAGCTTTTCCTCCAGCCCAGTGTGCAAGGGAGGTCTGCCTCTACCCAAGAGGGCCCGAAGTGCACCTTCACGGCCATGCTCTCCTGCTGTCTACGGTGGGCTGACCGCCGAGACCCTGGCCGTCTTCACGTCCCTCTGTGGACGATGTTCTGCTGATGGGCTCTGATAGGCAGGAATCAGACACACACACCAGAGCGGGGAGATGTGCCCCACAACATTCGAGGACCAGTGTCGCCCTGGACTCCGTGTCTTCTGCTCCTCTTGTCCCTGCTCCACAGGGGACTGTGGTGACGGTGCCCACCTGGACTCTGTGTGTGTCAGTCCTTGAACTGTTTGGGCATCCCCCCCAGTATATGGTTCCCTGAGCAAGTGGCCGTAGGTCTCTTTGGGGAAGGGGTGGGGGTTAGGACACATTTCCAGGGTGTGGAGACCCTTGCTTCTGGGCACCAGCCACTCCTCAGTCAACGGTGTTCGTCAGAACAGTGGCTCAGGTCTAGACACGTGCAAGGGATCCTGGCCTTTCCTGGAGTGGTCCCCTAGCCTCCCGACACCACCCTTGACGTATCTGATCGCACGGAAGGAGCAGGACCTCACTGGCCCCTGGGGGCCCATCTCCAGAGCTGTGTCAGCGGCTGCCGCCCTCCACCCTGCACCTCACTACAGAACTGCTCCCACCTTGTCCCGAGGGCTGACCGGGCCACCACCTGGCCTCTGCTATTCTGGGATCCTGGCACCCCATTGCTCTCAGGTAGCCTGGTTCTGTTGGCCTCTTCCGCTGTCAGCCCGGGCCTTCCAGAGGATTCTGTGTGAGACGGGGTGGAGCGTGCAGGATGCTCATTAGGGAGGCTCTCGGCCAACACCTGTGAGGGATGAAGGATGCAGAGGTGGCTGAGGGAGGAGCTGGGCAGCAATGGGGTCTTGGCAAAGGCCACAGGCCACCTGCCAGGAGCTTGGGAGCCAGACAGCCCCGCAGAGCTGCCTCACTGGGACAAGGGCCTTTACACCCCGCATCAATTTGTCATGGGGTGCGGCTGCCCTGCCTTTGGGGGGCAGGTCCTTGGGGGAGCGGCTTTCTGCAGCCAAGGTCAGCCTCCCCAGGGGAACCCCAAGTCCCAGAAGCCGGGGAGCAGGTCCCCCCACACGGTGGGAGCTAGTCCGGGTGGCACACACAGCCCCACTCTTGGCCCCAGCCGGCTCTTGTCGAGGCGCCTTTGGCTGGGCTGCTGCAGTGACGTGTGTGAAGCTGCAGCCTGGAGCCTGGCTGGCCTGGTGGATGCTGGTCCCCCGTCCCGCATGACAACGTGCCACCACAGGCTGCCAGGACACAGCTGCTCCCAGGGAGGTGTTTTCATAAACAAGGGTCTTCCAACAAACCCCAAAGCACTAAACGGTGTTTTAACGATGGGGCCAGTATCTCTTGTTCCCTCCGCCCTCCCTCCGAGACAAGATGCATCACTCTGAGCCCACAGACACTGGGCACCCGCTGTGTGCCAGGAGGGGCCAGGGGGACGGCACCAGGAGCCACTGTGGTGACAGCGGGTCCCCGGAGACCGAGGGCCCTGCCGCGGGGCCTCCCTGGGCCGGACGGGAGGCTGGGAAGCCAGGGAACAGTCCTCGTGGATGAGGGCCCCCGGGGGCAGGGGCAGGGACACCGAGGGCCAGTAGTCACTGTTGTGAAATGGAGGACTGGGGTGCTTGGAGGACTGGGGACGCAGTGGGAGCCCTGCCCACAGCTGCTGGCTTTGGGGTGCTGGGGCCGTGTCCCCCAATGGCGTGGACCCAGTGTGGCCTCTTGCACACGGCTGGGAGGCCCAGGACCCCAGACCCTGGAAACAGGCCCCTCGGGGGTCCCCCACCGCGCACGTCAACCCGGGAGTCCTGGTGTGTGAATACAAGTGAACAGGCTGTGAGCCAGGCTGCGCTCCTTCCTTGGTGCTTACACTGGTCTCAGGTCCTGGGTTCGGCTGACCCCTCCTCCTCCAGGAAGCCCTCTCTGATTGCATTTTCCACACAATTCCCTTATCCACCTCCCCCCCCTTCATTTCTCTTCATAGGCAGTCACTCTCTGAAGGTACCATTTATCTTGCTCTGTTGATCTGGTTGCTTCTCTACCCACTAGACTCAGCTCCCTGAGCACAGAGCCTTGCCCCTGGACACGGCAGGTGCATGGTCAGTGTTGGCTCTGGGCCCTTGCACACGTGCCTCCCTTGGTCAGGAAGCCCTCTGCCTCTGCCACCTGGCCAGCTCTCACCTGCCTCCTCCAGGAAGCCCTCCCAGTGCCCCCGCCCTCCCTACTCGGCTTAGTCGGACCCTGACGGTGCCGAGTGTCCTCCTCTGGGTGAGGGTCCCGGGGCTTGCCTGGCCTTTGTCTCTGGGTCAACGTCAGGCACGGGGTCCGCAGGGACTTTGTAGCGGTCAGTGACTGCGCCGCCTACACCAGCTGGAGCCTTCCCCAAGGCTGCTGGCCAGGGAGGGATGGGCCAGCTTTGGCCCCTCACCAGACCTCAGGGCCCAGCTTGGCCCCGGCCCAGGACACGTGTTCAGCAAAGGTTTCCAGAAAGCGGGGTGGGGAGGGAGGGGTTCTCCCCACAACCAGCGCCTGCCCTGACGGGGGTGGTGGTTTGCCTGTGAGACACAAATGCTCCAGCATCTAAATTTGCCCCTCATGCATGGAACAACACAGCACCTCAGGACACTTGGGAAACCAAGAGCTGACCCAGCGGACAACCGTCAGCGGGTCTGGGCCTCACCGCGTCCAGGCGAGCTGCAGTGCACGGCCAGGAGCCTGCATGTGGGGAGCAGCACAGAGACCCCCCCTGCCCTGGAAGACCTGCCCCCGGGGCTCCCGTGCTTTCGGACAGAGAACGTACCTCACGGTCCTTAAGGGCAATGGGCGGTGTCCAAGCCGATCCAGACTTCGGCTCAAAGACGTTTCTGGCATTTCTGTGCACGAGGAGAGGAGGGAGGGGGGCGGTCGGGGGGCCACAACCTGCTGGCTCTGCCGGTCGGCGTAAGGTTGAACTCTGTGGCGAGGGCTCAGAATCCCGTGGGGGCCTGTTCTTCATCTCCCATGGCTGTGTCCCAACACCGGTGAGCTGACACTGACCCGTGAGGCTTTGTGATCATCAGTTGCTGAAAATTAATTAAGGGGTCTAATGTGCACTGAGTGTCTGTGTCCCCACAAATTCACATGTTGAAGCCCTAAACCCCAGTGTGAGGGTATCACGAGGTGGGGCCTCTGGGAGGTGATCAGGGTTAGACGAGGTCATGAGGGTTGGGCCCCCATGATGGGATTAGTGTCCCCATAGGAAGAGGAAGACACTCAGCTCTGTCTCTCCCTCTGCTGTGTGAGCACACAGCAGAGGCCGCGCCTCCAGGCCAGGAACCTCACGGGACCAAACTGGCCCCACCCTGACCTCAGACTTCCAGCCTTCCGCGCTGTGAGAAATCAGTTCCTGTGGTTGAAGCCCCGCCACCTGTGGTGTTTTGTTATGGCAGCTGAGCTGACCAAGACAGGGTTTGTGACAGTTAATTTTATGCGTCTGCTTGACGAGGATATGGTGTCCAGTTGTTTAGTCAAACACCAGCCTAGACGTCGCTGTGAAGGTATTTTTTAGATGAGATTAACATTCAGATGGGTGGACTTTGAGTAAAGCAGACTGCCCTCCATAATGTGGGTGGGCCGCATCCAATCACTTGAAGGACTCAACAGAAAACAGACTCCCCTGAGGAAGGGGGAATTCTGCCTCCAGATGGCCTTGAGACTCGAGCTGCAGCATCAACTCTTCCTGGGTCTCCAGCCTGCTGGCCCGCCCTGCAGCATTCAGACCTGCCAGCCCCCACAATTGCATGAGCCAAGTCCCTAAAATAACTCTCTATGTATGTGTATGATGTCCACATCCATATGCGTACAGACACCTATACTGATATCTACACATCCCACTGGGTCTGTCTCTCTGGAGAGCCCTGTGAGAGACGCTGTCCCTGTCTCCTCTACCCTTGGTCATTTACTCACTTCCAACACGGGGTCAGAGGGCCAGATGGTTGCCAGCCTCTGGTCACGCTGCCAGGTTCTTTCGAATGTATCATCCACCGGCAGGCCCTGCCCGCGATGGCAGGAGACGCCATTTCCATCAAATAAATCCTCAGTGCTGCAATATTAAATGCGAATGGCACACCTTGCTGTCTTAAGCTTCATTTCCGGGATTACTGAGGTCAACCTGCCCCCAGGTTATTTTCAAGCAGTGGGTCAGGCCCACTCGAGGTTAAAGCTGCCGGGCCTGTTGAGGAGTGCGTGCACGTGTGCACACACATGCTGAAAGCCTGACAGGGCCTTGCCGGGAATAGGTCAAGTTGCAGCCGCACTAAAAGGAAAACAAAATCAGATAACAAAAAATAACAACCAAGTTGGGAAACATCAGAAGAAAATAAAAACTCAGACTAGATTTTGTTTCTCTGTAGCTTCTTCTCTAAGGGAGGGGCGTAATTGTTCAGTTCTGTTGGGTCTGAGCACCACAGATGAGGCCTGGGCCGCGCAGGCACAAGATGCTGGGATTGGAAGGGCCTGCCTGGAGGTGGGGGCCTTCACGCTAGAGAAGGGGCCATCTGCTGGGCCCAGAGCATTTTTTCTCCAGTCTGCTGCACTGCCCTGCCTTGGGTTCTGGCGCCGAGCTGCCCTCTTGGCTCCAGGAGCCCTTTCTTGACAGCACGGGGGGGCCTGTGGAGTTCTGGATGCTTCTGGCTGATGCATGCTCTCTCCTTGCTTAGGATGCCTGTGGTGGGTTGCAATGGAGGCACGGGGGCCCTGGAGCAGGGACTCAGGGCTCTTCTCCGCCATGGGAGAGGCCTGTTCCTCAAGGTGGACCTGCCCAGGGTGACCAGGGGACCGTCTGCCCGCCTGGCCGGGTGCCTGGCCTTCTGCGGATCTGGTCTGGCTGCAGCCGGCGGCCGCAGAGCCCCATTCGCACTCCATCATCGCCGGATGACAGCGCGAACGGTGGGAGTTCATTACAGGGACCATGAATTGTTGGAGGTAATTTAGATTACAATTTAAAGTTTAATTTAAAAATCTATCAACAAATGTGAAAGTACTGGAGGAACATTTTAAAATGCACTTGAATCTCACCAGCACAAATAGCTTTTCGGGCTCTAAACATCATCACCTGGAAAAACAGTAAAACTTTACTGCATCTTTAATTAAATTACAAACACAGAGGATAATTAACTTTTTTATTTTTATTTTATTCCTGCCATTGTTTCTCCTCAGAGTCAATATCTTCGGGCTGCAGGAGCCGGCTGTTACGAGCAAGTTTACAGCCGCGAGGCCCTGAGCTGACGCCTGCCGCCCGCGGGATGGATGTCCCCGGCAGAGACTGGGCCGGGGCGAGCCCGCGGGGAAGCGAAGACTGCACTGGGGTCAGTCAGCCTGCCCCCTCGAGGCGCTGCTGGCCGAGCCCGGCGTCCCCTCCCTCCCGCAGGTCCCGGCGGCCTGGGGCGGGCCACCAGCCGGGCCAAGCCCCAACCACTGGCCCACCAGGCCCTGTGCTCGCGCCAGGCAAGTGTGCGGACAGTGACCACCGCCCACGCGTGCTGCGTGTTTCCTCCGTGCCAGGCCGGGCTCTGGGCGTCCTGAGTAGGAACCCACCCAATTCTCTCAGCAATCCTGGGCGGGGAAACTGAGGCACACGGAAGTTGGGGACCTGCCCGTGGTCACACAGCTGGCAAGTGGGGGCAGAATCGAGCCTAGATGTGCCGTGTGGACTGTATTTTAAATCGCGTCGTACAGCCCCCGCAGGACCCCGGGTTTGGACGCAGGGTGCAGGTGTGCGGAGCTGGTCTCAGATGCTGGTGGGGGGCGATCCCGGAGGGGCGACAAGTGCAAGGCCGGGCGTGGCCACCAGGGGACCCCCTGCAGACGCGAGAGGGCGCGGGCTGGGGCTGGACATCCAGGGGCCTCGGGGCCTCGAGGGGGCTGCCCCCTCCGCACCTGGAGGGTCCGCGAGGGCGCCTGCGCAGGAGCGGGCGTACGGGGGGGGGGGGGGGCGGGGTACGGGGGCGTATGGGCGGGGACGGGGAGAGGGACCCCCCCCCCCCCCGGCTCGAGTGGGAGAGGGCGGGGGCAGGAGTGCGGGGTCGTCGCCTTCCCAGCGCCTGCGGGGGCGCCGCGCGAGGGGGACGCGGGGGCTGGACCGCGCCCCCTCCCCCCTGCCTCCCTCTTCCCCTCCCCTCCCCTCCCCCTCTCTCTGCCCCTGCCCCGCTTCCTGCCTCCCTGGTGGGGGCGGAGGAGGGGCGTGTGGCGTTGGCCCCTTGCTTACCTGTCTGTGCCCGGTCTCTCATCCTGGGGGTTCGGGTTGGGGGCAGGGGGCCCGCGGCTGTGCCCCAGCGACGCTCCCTCCTCAGGGCTTCCCAGAGCCCCTCCCGGCTGGGCTCCCTTGAGCGGTTCTGTCCCCCCAGGCCTGGTGGGCATCGCCCTGAGGGTCCTCCACCTCCTACCCCCACAGTCTTCTGCGGGGCTTCCAGGCTCCGCCCACTGTCACCGGCCCTCGCGGTGTTCACACCGCACATATACACATGTTCACACCCACACGACGTGCGCATCCACACACTCATCCATGCTCTCACCCACACTTACCCTGCGTGGCACACACTGGCATCTGCAGGCGCCCTCAAGCGCAGGCACCACGTGCCGGCTCTCACACCCTACACTGCGGCCACACCCACGCTCACACCCTCGGGAGCACACACTCACGCCCTCACCGCGCTGCACACTCACACGCAGACTCGCGCAACCCTCACAGCCACGCACCAGCGTGTGCCAGCCTCGCTGGGGTCTGCAGGCCACGGGCACAGCCCGCAGGGTCTCCTGCAAGGGGCGCCAGCGGCAGGGAGGGGCCGGGCGAGGGCTGCTGGGTCCGTCCTGCCATCCTGTGTCTGGGCAACGTCCCCCGGCCCTCCCCTGCCCCGCTGGCACGGCCCAGCCCCTGGTGCGCAGAGGCAGGGGGGCGCCGGCACGGGTGGTATTCAGTTTTAGTGCGGTGGCTGCTTAATTATTGGTTAATCTAGCAATTTAACATGCTTCATTTAATTCTAATTAGGATAATTAATAGGCAGGGTACAAGGGATCTCAATAGAGTGGCTCAAAGGAACCTGCCCGCTGCCAGCCGGGGGCTGCGTCCAGCCTTGTGGGCGGGTCCTGGGGGTGTGGGGCCAGGAGGACAGACCCGGGAGCCGCCGGAAGTCATGGGGGGCGCGAGGGGGTGGGGCAGGAATCGTCCGGTTGCCTCCCGCTGTGCTCCAAGGTGGAAGGGTCCATGGACAGCCTGCTGCCCGCCTCCCACCACCGCAGCACCTCAGCCCCCAGACCCCCACTGCCTCCCAGGCCTGGCGGCTGGCGGGTGTTTGTCTGCTCATCAGGCCGGCTCCCTGACAAGGCCCGACGTTGGACAAGACTGTTCCTCTAATTAAGGCGCTAATTGAATTAAATGGCTGCGGTAATGAGCAGATGAGCAGCATAAAAAGTAAAGAGTCAGATAGCCCAATTAACAGCCGCGCAGAGCATAATTATAACATTGGAAATACATGCAGCTCGGCGCCAACACTGTTAATTGTTACCGGGGGATTTATGGTAATTGGCCCCACAACAGGCAACAGCCGAACCTGCCCAGGGCCGGTAATTAAAAAAATAATATTCTACACAAATGCCGGGTGGGCTAATTAGGCCTTGATTTACATAAAGGCCTGGGAGAAGGCGCTGCCCCACCTCCCTGCTCATGCCACTGGAGGGCAGGGCGGAGCGCGGAGCCGGCACGGAGTGGAGTCCTCGAGGCCAGCAGCCACCCTTGGCCCAGACCAGCCTGCTGGCCAGCTCTGCCCTCTCCTCCTCTCTCCTGCACCCGTGCGTGGCTGTCCTTGCTCAGTGTCCCCAGTGAGAGTGCCTGGACCCGGGGACATGCCAAGGTCATGGGGCACATGGCCAGTCAGACTGATCTGGGCCCCCAGCGCCCAGCCCCTGAGTTGAGCTGTGCCCACCCCTCAGTGCTGTGTCCTCTGAGGGCTGCTGAGCCCCACCTCTGGGGTAGGATGCTTCCCCACCTCAGTCAGAGGGAACATGCAGACGGAAGACAGACAGATGAGGGCTGCCGGGCAGTGGCCAGAGACAGAGGAGCAGAGGGGACAGAGGGAGGCAGGCGGGGGCGCCCCTGGAAGGCAGGGGGAAGCCGGCATAGGCTCTGACTCCTCTGTCATGCAGCCCTGCCCCACCTCCCACGAGGAGGCCACCCTGCACCCCATTTTAGAGATGGGAAGTGGGGTTCAGAGATGCTGCCCGGGGCCCATCATGGGCGGACCAGGCCTGGCTCCTTGTGCTGTCCCGACTCGTCCTTCCCTCTCTGGAGCTGTCCCCCAGGGCCCACAGGTTCTGGGCATCTCCCCAGTGTGGACCCCCCCTCCCCCCCGCACAGCAGAATCCCAGCCGCCCCTGCGCCCCTGGCCCGCCGCCTCTGTCGATGACTTCTCACGCAGATTTACCGTGACGCTCACACTCTGAACAAAAAGTCTGCTTCATTTACAAATGTAATTTCAATTGAGGGTAGTTTTCCAATCCCCTTTCATTTGAGTCTCAATTGAGCCCCTTCTCGTTGCTGATGGCGTGATCAGACAGCGCGCAGCGGCAGGCTGGCCAAGCGCGGCCCGTAAATTGGGAAGGATATTTTATCAGGACACGTCGCCACGCAGGCAGTGTGGGGTGCTCCGGGCTGTCCCCTCAAATCACGGTTATGGAATAATTTAGGCGTCCGATTCCCTGCGATTACTGCCGCCACTGATCATGCTGTCACATTCCGCGTGAGCACTTCATCCTGCGTTTATTCATGCCAGATCTGTTTTGCTTTCGTAATGAGCACATATTACCCCGGCACAAAGAGGGTGAAGACGTCCGCGGTGATAGATAGGCGCGAGATTAAATGGGATCTTTATGACTTCTGCAGCCATCAGTTCTGACTGTGCGATAAGACGAGGTGACTTGGGTCCTGATTTGCTCTTTATTGGAGCCAATATTAGCATGCGCTCACCGGTGCACGGGCCGATCAAACCCATTTAAGGTGGAATCGCGGACGAGCTGCTGCCAAGGGGCTGCAGCTGCGGGAGGGAGGCTGTGGCCCACGCCCCCAGGGGCTCAGACCTGTATAGGACGTTTCCGAGCTGTCCCAGGGCGACCCCACCCCTTGGGGTGGCTGCAGGTGGGCCGGGTCCCTGCTGCCTGGGGGTGCAGGGTGGCCAGCGGCACGCCCACCTCCCACAGGGCAGCCTCTCTCTCCCAGCCCACCCTCCAGTCCCCACTAGGGCACCCTGGCCGGGAGGGAGATTGTTCATTTAGGACTCCAGGGCACCAAGCCACTTCCTGGGTGGGGACAGGAAATTGACTGCCCAGGCCCTCCATCCTCTGCTCCCGAGGGGACAGGTGGGACCCAGCATCAGACCACCTCCCGTCCACTTGGAGGGGGTACTGCACAGGCCCCTGGCCTCCAGCCTGCCCACAACCTGCTCTCACGGCTGCCTGTGGGACCCCTCGGTCAGCGCCCAGCACCGTCCTCGCCCTCAGTGCCCTCGGGACACCCCTCCCGCTGGACAGTGCCCTTCCCACCTTTCCTCAGCTGCGGCCCTGTGAGGCCCTCCAGGGACAGTGTCGCTGGTCCAGACACAGCCCAGCCCGGGAGTCCACGTGGAGTCCCTGTCCTGTCTTCCTCCTGAGGGATGTGGCTAGCCTAGCCAGGTGACCGCCGTGTCCCCGTTCCCCGGCAGGGCCTGGGGCTCTGGCTCCTCTGTGCAGGGACAGGGTGGGCAGTGGCTGCCTGGCAGGCCTTCCTGTTCCTCTTGCCGGGGTGGGGGGGGCCCTCACCGTGTGGGGGTGAGGGTTCTCACGTGTCTCTGGGAAAGCAGTGTCACGGTCCGAGAGGCCATCATCTCAGAGCGTCCCGTGGACACCTGTCTGTGAAGCCAGCCTGGACTTGTCCATATCACACATTTGATGCTCTCTTGTTGCCTTTGTTGAGACTTCGGGACAGGCTGGGATGAAATCTCGTTGCAGTCAAAGAGCCCAGGCAGCCCGTGCCTGCGGGCGTCCACTTCCTCGACATCCAGCCACCGAGTTCCCCAGCCTGGCACACTTTGGGGTGTGAGCTGGGTGTGTGGCCTGCTCTGCTGCCCAGCTGCTCTGAGCCCCTGTCATCTGCTGACTGCCATCTGTCCATCTGCCCGTGTACCCCCCCTCCCCCCCAATCACCTCCCGCCCCACCTCCGGGGCGCCTGGAGCCTCCGCCCACCACACTTCCTGTGGGGCTGTTGTGAGAGCCCCAGGGGCGGCGTTTGCACAGGGCCAGCACGCTTGGCTCACACACTGAGGGACATGATGCCCCTGGCGGCCCTGAGCCCCGTGCTGGAGCTAGCAGTGACCAGGACCTTCTGTGCCACTTCATGAAGGTGGACGCCAGCGAGAGAGCAGACTGGCCTTTGCGGAGGGTGGCAGAGTGGCCAAGTCACCTGGCAGGGGCAGGGACCCGAGAGCAGGAGTGGGGTCAGCAGAGGCGAGGTGTGGCCTGGGGGCAGAGGTGTGGCCTGGGGGTGAGGTGTGGCCTGGGGGAGTGGGGCTCGTGGGAAATGAGGCCCAGGAGGCAGTCCTCCAGATGAAGGGCATGGGTGGGGCATGAAGGGCCGTCTCTGAAATGTACTAGACCCCCAAGAGGGGGAGCTTGACCCCCTCGAGTGGGCGCTGCACTTAGTGACCGGCCCAGGCCCAGGGCCTGGAGGGGAGAGCGGTTACGGCCCCGTGGGGGGACCAGCTGCCCTGGGTAGGAGTGACGAGGGGGCCGACGTTCCACAGGGCCCCAGCCAGCCATCCAGCCGCCAAGGCCGTGAAGGGCAAGGCGAGTTGAGGGCCAGGGAGGGGGTCGGTGGGGGAACAAAGGGAAATCTGGATCAAGCCTGGGGGTTAGTGGAGGTAATGTGCTGACCTTGGGTTCTTAGTTGTGAGAAATGCACCCGTCATGAAGATGAAACGTGAGGGCACACCGGGCCAGGTGCTCGGGAACTCTCTTACTGTCTTTGTGAATGTTCTCTAAATCTGAAATTGTTCCAAGATTAAAAGTCAAAAAAAAATCCCTCTGGCTCCACTGGAGTGGCTGTGGGGGAGGAGGATTAGGAGGAAGGTGAGGGAGAGGGGAAGGGGAAAGAGGAAAGGGAGGGGGAGGGAAGGGCAGGGAGGGGATGGAGAGAAGGAAGGGGGAGAGGGAGGGGAGGAGGAGGGGAAGGGAAGAGGGAGCGGAGGGGGAGGAGAAGGGAGGGGAGGGGAGGGGAAAAGGAGGGGAGGGAGGGGAAGTGGTGAAGGGAGGGGAGGGGCAAAGGAGGAGGGGACTAAGGGACTGGGAGGGGGAGGGGGAGGGGGAGGGAGGCGAGGCAGGGGAGGGGGAGGGAGGGGAGGCAGGAGAAGTAGGTTAGAGGTGGAGCCCTTTGGCTTGTGCAGGGCCCTGTGTGAGTGTGTTATGTGTGTTGTGTGTGTGTTCATGTGTAAATTTGTGTGTTTGTGTACATGTGTGCGTGTCATGTGTATGTTCATGCGTGAGTGCGTGCGTGTGTGCCCGAGAGATTCCCACACCTGTGAGGAGCCGTCTTCTCTGGCGCTGGGGACCCCCACACTGAAGTCTCACCCCTGGGCAGTTTTGGGCAGTTTTCACGCCAGCAGGCAGGTCCCCCTCCCGCACCGGGGCTGACCCGCAGGAGTGGCCGGGTGGGCTCTGATCTGGTGGGTGCCAGGCAGGTGTCTGGCCTGCTGAGTGGCGGGTGGGGCCAGGCTCCTCAGGCTCCTCCCGCAGCGCCTCTCCTTATCTGGGCGCCCTGCAGCCTGCTCAGCCATCTCCCTCCTGCGACTCTCCCACCCATCACCCTTAATAGAAACCCATAAATATCTCTACTTGCTAATTTAAAAAGGGATCGGCTGTTTATGAGCACCCCAAGAATGACATTTATGAGCCTGAAGGTAAGTGATTATTGACAATAGACAATGGAACGCAGCTCGGAAAGGAGCCGGCTATTCTGCAGGACTCCCCTCGGTGATAAGGGAGAGTGTTCCTTTTCAAATGCTAATTTCAACCCGGCACTCCGATTAGAGCGGGGACAGCTCCCCTTCCTTTCGTCTTAAATGTCACTGCAGCACTGGCTCCTCCGAAAGAGGTGCCAGGATGGGCGCCTGCCCCCCACTAGAGGGGCTACGGTGCAGGGCGGGCGGGGGGCTCAGGGTGCGGGGGACTTGGGGGTTTGGGCAGCGGGGGCCCTGGGGCATGGGGGACTCGGTTCCTCCAGGTCATCAGAGCGCCTGACCCCACAGTCTCGGGCAGAGTGGTGGGGACCCACCGTCTTCCCATTGTGCATGGCCTCAGCCAGCACAGTGCTTTCAAATACAGACATAATCAAAGGCCCATTTCTGTGTCTTTGTTCATTCCATTTATTGAGCACCTACTGCATGCTGACCTGTTGCGGGTTGAGCAAGACGGATGTGGCTGTTGCCCTGGGCTGTTGGGTGTCCCTGCCATGCACAATGCACTGCCCGACCTCCTCGAGCTCCCCCGGGGGTGAGAGACTCCAAGGACAGCGGGAGGTCGCCACCTGACCTCTGGCTGATAAAGGCGCTGGCCTCTGCGGGGTGGTGCGTGGGGTGTGTGTGGAGAACGGGAGATGAGGAGCTGGCACGGATGCCCCACTTCTGGCCTGCTGTATGGGGCCTCTCCTCGCCTGCCCCGACCCCAAGGACAGCGCTGGGGCTCGGGACTGAGGAGTGAGGTGGGAAGAGGCCCACCGAGGCAGTGGACTGCAGGGGCAGCCCCCCCGCCCACCCGCTCCTGTCCCGCGTCAGGCCCTGGGCAGCAGCCAGCCTCACTCTGGGCCTGGTCCACCTGCCGACCGCAGCCAGTGGGCACGCCACTCCACCATGGCCTGGGGAGATATGGGACACCGGGGTTCTCTGGGGACGGCCTCGAGGACACGGGGTCGGGTTCTGTGGACACAGGAGCACCCCGGCCTCCCTCCCCTCCTGCACCCACAGCTGCAGAATCGCTGGGCTGGGGTCTGCGAGACCCTCCACAAGGGCCCCCTCCACTGCAGTGTCGGGGCTGGTCACACTGCGCTCATGCTGTGAGCAGAGGCCGGGGCTCACACACGCCTTTGGGCAGCCTTTCCCCACATGCGAACGCAGCCCCAAGTCGCTGTCCAGAGCCTCGCAGAGCTGGTCCCAGAGGCCTCTTTAAGGCATCCACTGCCTTCTTTCACGCGGCCACATCCAGCCTCCCTGGCCTTCTTTTTGTGCCTTGGACCCGCTGAGCTCTGCGCAGGCTGCCCTCCGTCAGCACCCTGGCAGGTGGGCTGTGCCTCCCCATCTCACTCTCCGTGGCAGCAGCGGCATGGTTTGTGCTCTGGGTGTTGCTGTGGTTTGTTCTGTCCGCTCTCCAAGACTGAAGGCTGCAGGAGGGGAGGGGTCAGGGCGATCCTGTCTGGGGTCTCGAGCAGAGAAGGGGAACGGGGTGGGGAGGCCCCACCATGGGGTGACCCTCACTTGGAGAAGTAGACTGCTGGGGAGAGATGTCAGGGCACCAAGAAGACGGACGGGAGCGCTGCCGCTGACCGCAGGAATGGAAAGGGGGTGGCACCTGTAGGGGCCACCCCGAGGCCTCACGTGGGCTTGTGCCCCCCACACCCGCCTCTGACCGTGGCCTTCACTGCACGGCCAGGGCCAAGCCCGGGGCGGGGCCTGCGGCAAGTGCTCACCCACCAGGGGCAGGGCCTCCTTGTCCTGCCTGGGCTCCTGGTGTTTGCAGAGTGACTGAGTGACGTACCCTGGGGTGTGTGGGGAGGACTAGCTGCTGGGTGAACCACGTTCCAGGCAGCAGGAGGCTGATTTTTACACAGGGCTCAGGCAGGGGCCCCGTGCAGTGGGGCCTGCAAGCACCTAACTCGGCCGTGGGCTCTGCTCTCACCTACTGAGCGCCCCCCAGCCACAGGCTGGGCATGTGCCCCTCGGGCAGGTCCCACAGACGCCAGAGCTGGGTGCATCCAGGGCGCCCCGGTGTCAGTAGCATGGACAGGGCCGCGTGGGGGGGCTGGCGGTTCAGGGGCAGCCTCTGGGGACGGTCACCACTGTGGGGTTTTCTCTGGGCCCTGGGCCCTTGACCCTCCCTTCCCTATGGAGCACTTCTGCCTCATCTCAAACCCGCAAGTCTCTCTGAGGAAAAGCGTGTTCCCGACACCATCACACTGTCAGGCGTTGCCCCCTCAAGCTGGGGGTTGGGGTCCGGAGGGCAAGGCTTACCCTCAGGCTGCTCTGGCTTTCGTCCCACTTCAGTCTACCCGTTGCCTCTCCCTCCCCCACAGGGCACAGAGGAGACACCTGAATGGTGACCAGTAGCCCCTCCCCCAGCCACCAAACACTTCCCCATCAGGGGCTCCCCGCTCCTGAGGGGGAGGAAGGGCTGCCCCTCCACACCCCCTCCCCTGTTCAGGATTGCACAGCAGCTGGGGTGGGGGCTGCCATCCTGACCCTGGGCCTAGGCCCCTTCTTCTGGCCATTTCCAGGGCCTGTGTGAGCTGCAAGGCCTTCGAGGTCAGCTGGGGTCATCCAGGCCATGGGTTCAAAGATTTCTCTGGAGTAGCTGGAGGTTTGGATGACACAAGCTTGAGGAATGTGGAGGGTCTGCGCTCTGCAGAGGGGCTGCCCTAGGAAGGGGCCTTCAGGACTCCTGATCAACGCTCCTCAGAGACTCGGGGGGCCTGCCAGGCTCCGCAGCGGGCTGAGTGGAAAGCCGGTCCAACCCACTCCTTGGTCCTACAGTCAAGGCCCAAGGCCCGAGAGGCAGGTAGGCCCTGACCTCAGCCCTGGCCAGAGGTCCGCAGGCCCCGGGTCAGAGCTGCGTGGCTGCCACACACGGGCTGCCAGGAGCCTGCCCCAAAGCCTCCCAGGACCAGCCGCTGGCCCTGCCTGCCAGCCCGAAGCAGGCCCGCTGTCCTCCGGTTCACTGGGCCTGTGCGGAGAGGTCCCGCTCCGTGGCTGCTATGCAGGCACCGCCTGGGATGTCAGCACAGCCGACAGCCCTGGAGCACCCGTGTCCTGGGGAAATTCAGCCTCGCCGGCCCCTGGGAGCCCCACAGGCATGCCTTGGCCGCTGAACCAGCATTTCAGTTTGTTATTCCCGTTGGAGCCCGGCGCTCAGGGAGCAGAGGAGAGGGCAGCGAGAGTCGTCAGGCAGCCAGAAAATTGAAGGACCAGCTGAGGCTCCCCATGTGAAGTGTGGTGGCCCCTCACTTCTCTTTTCATCCATTTCCTCTCAAACAGCGTCCCGGGAGATGGACAGCCGATGAGTCTGACAGTGGGATGAGGGATGGCCATGGCGCACGCCGGCTCCGCACTCTGGAGGGGTTGGGAGGGCACCCTTGGCGCTGGAGGAGTGGGGTGGGGTGTGGCAAGACAGGGAGGGTGTCTGGGGGCTCCAAGGGCAGAGGGTGGGGCTGGGCAGTGTGGCCCTGGGTGGGGGCCCTTGGGTGCAAGTGCCCATGTGAGCGGTGCTGGAGCAGACCCAGGCCCAGGGCACCCCGCATGTGGAGAGCCAGCCTGGGCATGGTGGACCCCAGGAAGTGGGGTGGGGACAGAGACCAGGGCCCCCGATAGCCTGCCTGGCTTGGATCCAGCCCTGTTCCCAGCGGGAGACCCCTGGGCTGCTCCATCACCTCTCTGTGCCTCGGTTTCCTCATCTGTAAAATGGAGCTGTGCTGGCCCTGCCCCAAGGCCCCCTAAGCAGTGCCTGGCACACAACGGAGCTCACACGGGCGCAGCCTCCCCACTTGCTGGGTGCCCTCAGCTGAGGGGTGTGAGCCCGCCCTGGCAGCTCACCCGCCCGCCTGAGAGACTTCCACCTTAAGGTGTGAATAGCCCAGTCCCTGCAACCCCCGCCGCCCTGTGACAAATACTAATGTCTAAATCAGCAGCCCGCCCCGGCCAACCGCTCGTGTTCTTTGCTGAAATGTCACCTGTTCCTATCTAACGATTTGCATAATGCAAAGCTTCTCACTCGTAAAATACAGATTAAGAGGGGAAGCGGAGTCATTCCGGAACCAGGGAGCCATTTCAAGGGAACGGGGAGGGAGGCCCACGGCGTGCTCTTAACCCTGTCCCTGCCGGCCACGCGGCTCTGCCTGGACCTTTACGGCGCCCCTGAGCAGGCCTCGCCTCGCCGGGGCAGCCCATGGCTGCCGGGGTCTGTCCCCCAACCACCAGGAGGGGCCGAGCAGGTGAGGACGCTGAGGCCCAGGCCTGCCCATGCTGCCCCTTCCGGGCGGGCCTGCTGGGGGTGGTCTTCCGCTTCCAGCTGGAGCCTGTGGCTTTGGGGGGGGGTGTTGCACCCACACATGGAGGAGAAGGGCAGCAAGGGGCCGAGAGGCCCTGGGCTTGGGGCTGCTGGAGTAGATCCTCGGGTTGTGGCGCCCCCAGACTGGCTGGAATTGAAGATGGAAGAGGACACCTGGCCCTCAGATGTTTAAAGGTGTGCCTCAGGCTTGGGGGGCAAAGGCGCCTTGCCATTAGGGGCTTCTCAGCCCTCGAAATCTGGCTCGTCTGTGGTCTCAGCCAAGTGCAGCAAACCCCGGGGGAGGCTCAGGGGCCCTGCCATCACCTGGGAGGTGGGGCCGGGGGGCTACTCAGCGGCTCCACCCGTTCAGCCTGAGTGAGGGGGGCAGCCGCCAGGAGGGAGGGCTGGCTCGTCCCTCCAGAGGAGTGGAGTGCCGGGAGACCCAGCTGAGGCCTGACTCAGGACTCTGAAGAGGAAGCAAGCTCAGGGGGTGGAGCCAGCTCAGGCCTCACCACGAGGAGGGAGCGGCATCTGGTCCCATCCTGTCCTATGCCGCCCCCCACCCCCCCCACACACTGTACAGCCGCATCCCCTGAGCATCCTCCATGTCAAGGTCAGCCTCCCTCCCCCCAGCCCCAGCCCTGGGACCCTGCCCCTCCCTCCTTCTGCCATCTGCAGAGCTCCTCTTTGTGCGGGAAGGAGCCCCAGATGCTGGCCGGCTTGACCCATGGTGGGGGTGTGGATGCTATGAAGCCGGAACCAGGGGGGAGAGTGAAAGTGGGGCCAGTGGGGGTACCAAGAACAGGGGTCAGGAGGAGAGGGAGAAGCTGAGGCCAAAGCTGGTTCCCAAGTCTGGACCACGGGTGGATGAGCATGGGGGTGCTCAGCTGGGGGGACCCTTGGCCAAGGCCTCTGCTCAGGGATGTTGTCTGGGCATCACAAGGGAGGTGCTGACTTACTCATCAGCCTTCCCTACAGCACAGCAGAGAGGACCAAAGCCCCGGTCCATTGACCCAGCCTGGAGCCCCACCTGGAGCCTCGGCCCCGAGGATCCCCAGCCTGCAGTCCTGCAGTTTCCCTCTGATCGCAGCCCCATGCAGCTGGATTTACCTGTTCATCTGCTCTTCCACCCGTGGCCTCATCTGTCCTTCCTCTCAGCTCTATTCCAGGGGAGTAAATAGGCTGGGCAGCCTCACCCTGATGCCCCACCTCACCACCACGACCACCACCAGCACCATCACCACCACCATCACCATCAACACCACCACCACCTTCACCATCACCACCACCATCACCATCACCACCACGACCACCACCACCATCATCACCATCACCACCATCACCATCATTACCACCATCATCATAACCATCAACACCACCACCTACTTCACCATCACCACCATCATCACCATCACCACCACTACCACCAGCACCACCATCACCACCACCATCATCACCATCACCATCATTACCATCACCATCATCACCATCACCACCACTACCACCATCGTCATCACCATCAACACCACCACCACCTTCACCATCACCACCATCATCACCATCACCACCATCATCACCATCACCACCACCATTACCATAACCACCACTATCACCATCACCGCCACCACCATCACCACCATCATCACCATCACCATCACCACCATCAGGACCATCGGCACCACTGTCACACTACCACCACCACCAGCACCACCACCAGCAGCAGCACTAACAATTAGTTAGCTTTACTCTGTGTCATGCATGGCCCTTGGTGCTGCATTTACAGCATCTCGTGTAATCCTTACAACCCCGAGGTTAGCATTTTCATCATCCTCATTCTACAGTCAGGGAAACTGAGGCAAGGAGGGGTTCAGCTGGGATTTGGACTGGGGCAATCTAGGCCGTGGTATTTCCCTGTGTGGGGAAGAAGGCATTCACATAAAATTTGGGAGCTGAGCCCCCCTGCAGTGAGCTGGGCCTCATCCTGAGCCTCCACCCAAACTGTCCCCACGCCTGCCCCTTGCCTGGGAATGGGAGGCAGATAGAGTCAGTGCCCCCAGCATCGGTGGGGTAACCTATCTTCCCCTGAACACTTCTTCTCAGCCCCAGGGGGAAGTTCAAGGTGCCACTCTGTCCTCTGCTGGCTCCAGTACAGGCAGTACCTCCACTGCAGGTGCTCCTCCTCTGCAGGTGCCCCTCTTCTGCAGGTGCCCCTCCTCTGCCGGTGCCCCTCCTCTGCGAGTGCTCCTCCTCTGTGGGTGCTCTTCCTCTGCAGATACTCCTCTGAAAGTGCTCTTCCTCTGCAGGTGCTCCTCTTCTGCAGGTGCCCCTCTTCTGCAGATGCTCCTCCTCTGCAGGTGCTCTTCCTCTGCAGATACTCCTCTGAAGATGCTCTTCCTCTGCAGGTGCCCCTCCTCTGCCGGTGCCCCTCCTCTGTGGGTGCTCCTCCTCTGCCGGTGCCCCTCCTCTGTGGGTGCTCCTCCTCTGCGAGTGATCCTCCTCTGTGGGTGCTCTTCCTCTGCAGATACTCCTCTGAAAGTGCTCTTCCTCTGCAGGTGCCCCTCCTCTGCAGGTGCCCCTCCTCTGCAGGTGCTCTTCCTCTGCAGATACTCCTCTGAAGATGCTCTTCCTCTGCAGGTGCTCCTCCTCTGCAGGTGCCCCTCCTCTGCAGGTGCTCCTCCTCTGCAGGTGCCCCTCCTCTGCAGATACTCCTCTGAAGATGCTCCTCCTCTGCAGGTGCCCCTCCTCTGCAGGTGCCCCTCCTCTGCAGGTGCTCTTCCTCTGCAGATACTCCTCTGAAGATGCTCTTCCTCTGCAGGTGCTCCTCCTCTGCAGGTGCCCCTCCTCTGCAGATACTCCTCTGAAGATGCTCTTCCTCTGCAGGTGCTCCTCCTCTGCAGGTGCCCCTCCTCTGCAGATACTCCTCTGAAGATGCTCTTCCTCTGCAGGTGCTCCTCCTCTGCAGGTGCCCCTCTTCTGCAGGTGCCCCTCCTCTGCAAGTGCTCTTCCTCTGTGGGTGCCCCTCCTCTGGCGGTGCCCCTCCTCTGGCGGTGCCCCTCTTCTGTGGGTGCTCCTCCTCTGCGAGTGCTCCTCCTCTGTGGGTGCTCTTCCTCTGCAGATACTCCTCTGAAGGTGCTCTTCCTCTCTTCCTCTGCAGGTGCCCCCTCCTCTGCAGGTGCCCCTCCTCTGCGGGTGCTCCTCCTCTGCGGGTGCCCCTCCTCTGTGGGTGCCCCTCCTCTGTGGGTGTTCTTCCTCTGCAGATACTCCTCTGCAGGTGCTCCTCCTTTGCAGATGCTCCTCCTCTGGAGATATACTTCCTCTGTGGGTGCTCCTCCTCTGAGGTGAGCCTTCCTCCCTCTCCCACCCTGGGGACAGAAGGAGTCATTTTGCTGAATCTGAAGCCCTTCCCAGTGCTGTGGGACCCCAGGCTCGCAGGTCCCTCTACTGTACTCACTAGTGATGAGCTGCTGAGTGTTGGCATGCACACAGGTGACTTGGTTTACACCTTAGAAGGTCTTCTAAGGTCTCTTACCTTAGAAAGCCCCAGCTCTGCCTTCCTCACCCGATCCTGCCCACGGGCAGCAGGCAGGGCTTCCGTCCTCATGGTGGGCACAGCTAGGGCCACACTCTAGCCCTGCCCAGGTCTGTGGACACTCTGAAGGTGGTTTCAGCCATCCCAATGGACACCAAGGACAATCATCCTGTAACAGGGTTTTCATTCATCTACAAATGGCTGGTTAAGGGGTTATTAGGTGAGTCACAGCCAATCCAGTTGCGAGGTGTTGATTTGTGGCCAAGAGACGGTGCAGGTGTCTGCAAGGCCTCCAGCCCACAATGCCAGGAACCCAGGTCCAGGGCAGGGCCCCCACCCACACAGAGGCCTCTGTCCCCTCCTTTCCTGAGTCAGGTGACATCTGCAGGAGCAGCCTCACCTGAGTGGGCGCGTTCCCACCTGGTGTTAATGCAGCCATTTCTGAGCAACTGAGCAGTGAGCTGATGGCTCTCAGAGACCCTCAAGGGGCAGGACTTTAAGTAGCCCCCAGTCCCTGAGCTGCCCACCCCTTGCTGGGGTCACGTAGCCAGGGAGGAAAGGGCTTAGCTTCTCCACCACGGAGTCCTGGGGGAGCCTCTGCACCGTCACCCTCCTGGCTTGTTAGCTTGCCCCCTAGCACCCTCACCTCTCTCAGCGACTTGGGGTGCTCCACCTTGAGCCTGCAAATGGGGATGGAGCGGACTCAGGGTTTGGGTGGTGAGGACACAGCCCAGGGCTGGGAAGCCCCATGTACCCAGCTGTGGCCAACCCTTGCCTGCCCGGCCTGGGAAGCTGACAGCGCTTCCCAGAGAAGGGAACAGTGTGACCAGCCAGGTTGGGCCAGGTCTCATCGCTTGCTCATCCATTCATTCGCTCACTCACTCACCCATTTGGCATTTGGTGGGCACCTTCTGCGTGTGGATTGGGTGCCACAGGGAGCTAGGGATGAACAATGCCGGGTCCTCCCTGCCAAGAGCAGATGTTCTGAGGGCTCCAGCCTGTACCCAGACGCCCACTGTGAGACCCGAGACACAGAGGCCCAAAGAGCAGACGTGTGGGACCTGGGGAGCAAGGCCACGGTCCCTAGGGACCAGGGAGGTCTTGGGCAGGGCTTGGCCCCACACTTGGCCCTTGACATTGACCTAGCCAACCAAGGAGGGGCAGCAACTGCAGGAGGGTGCTGACCGGGCGGGGAGGCAGGCCTGGCTTGCTGGGGGGCTGAGGGGCAGGTGGACGACCTCCGAGGGTCCAGGGTCCAGCCCTGCTGGCTGCATCTGCAGGCTCCCTGTGTCCAGCCTGGCCTTCTGGCCTCCCCAGGCCACTGACCCCACAGGGGCCCCTCTTAGTCCATCACCCCTCACCAGCATCCCATCAGCACAGATGGGCTGGTCCTTCTCCATCTTCAAAAGCCTTGCCTTGTCCCGCCTGCCATCCACCCCTCTGCCCTCCTTCCCCTCCCTCTGACCCCCGCCAGTCCCCGCCCCGCCAAGGGGTGCTTGTCTGGTCACTATGGGCTTTCACATCCTGAAATCCCACAGGCAGGTCTCTGGCTCCGAATTACACCTCTGCATGGGGTCATCCTGGGGTCATTTACCCCAGCTGACCTCGTTCCCCTCCTGCATCTCCCCTCCCCCATGTCTTCACCTCCATGTGCTCCAGACCCAGCCCAGGGGGCCTCTGTCCCGCCCCCACACACCTGCGGGCTCTCTCCCCCACCACCGTGACAACCCCACCTCACTCTGCCTGAGCCCTGCCCACTTCCCCACCCCCAAGCCAGGCAGGGGCCATCCTGTGTGGCCGGCCCCCACACGACCCCACCTGCTGTGTGCTCACTGCAGTCCCTGTAACTTCCCACTTTTGGACTTCTCAACCCGTCCCAGGGTCCACCCAGAGCCACATGGCAGGAGCCCCAAATCCTTGTCCCCTGAGCTGTGGAGTCCCTCATGTGGGGTCCCTGTGCCACATGTGGGGCCCTTGGGGACTGTCCCTCCCTGGGCAGCTCAGTGATGTGTGGGGCTGTCTCCTGGGACCCCAGCTCAACTCACCCCAGTTCTGGGCCCTGGTGTGCCCAGGGCAAATGCAGAAGATCCAAGGGTTTGTGCGGCCTCCCTGCCAGGTCAGGCCAGGCCAGACCACACCGGTCGGGTGGGTAGTGGGTGCACCTGGTCTCCCTCCGGCCCAGGGGGAGGGGCAGGGTCAGCCCCGAGGGCAGCCTGGAGGAGGCTGCTTGGCTGGGCGGCAGCGATTCCTGAAGCTGCTGATAAAGCGGACTAATGGCTTTTCGCTAATGAGAGAAGCTGGGCTGATTATGACAAATTGCCGGGAGCAGCGGGCTAAGCGGTGACACGCGCGCGCCACTGCGCCACTGCCACTCGCGCCACTCGCCGCCAGGAGCGGCCGCCGCCCCACCCACCCCGGTCGCGGGGTGCAGGGGTGCAGGGCCGGGGGCACGCCAAACTCCACCCTGTCCTGGTTGGGCGGGGCAGGGGGTGGCTGGGGTGGGGGAGGAGCGAGAGCAGGGAGGGGACTGGAGGCGCCCCACTCCCCGTCCTGGCCCTCCCCACACTCCAGTACTCCCCCACCCCGTGGCCCCCCAGCACTCCAGTCCTCGCTCCCCGCCCCCCAGCACTCCAGTACCCTTTCCCTGACCCCCAGCAGCCTTGGGGGGGGGTGCCTCTATCTCCGCCCCCAGCACCTCCCACCCCTCCCCACCCTCAGTACCCCCTCCTGCCCCCAGCACCCCTCCTCACACCTCCCAGCACCCCTGGCGCCTCTCCTGTGACCCCCTGCCCTGCTCTACACAGCTGCCCACAGCTTCTCTGGGATGTGGCCTGGGCCTGTCCAGGGACGGGGTGAGCGTCACCCTGGGGTGACTTCGCCTGCTGCCCATGCCAGGCCCGGGGGCTTCCCTGACTTTTCCAGGCAGAAGGAACAGCAGGAAGGTCTGGGCTCAGCCTGGGGCTGGGCTAGGGGTTCAGGGCTGGGGGCAGAGAGTGAGGGGCAGCCCGGACTGCAGGAAGGACAGGCCAGCCATCTGGGGGACCCAGGACCCCCTGCTGGAGATGACTGCAGGGGCATGGTTGGGGCACAAGGACAATGGAGGCAGAGGGTCCAGGCAAGCAGGCCCGATGGTCCTTGGCTTGGGGAGGGTGACACACACTCTGTGCCTTGGTTTCTCAAGGACACCTTGAGGTGAGGGGCCCATTTCCTTGCCTCCCCCAGAGGGTATTTGGCTGGGGAGACACTCAGACTGTCCTGAGTCTGGGACCCTGGTCCCCTTGTCCCTCTTGGGCAGCTGCTCCTCAGCTTGGAGGTGGAGGGGGCTCAGGGAGGGATATATAGCAACAAAGACGTGTCCCAGGGCCCCAGGGCCCCAGCATGGCTGTCCCTCCCTCCCCGGGGTGCGGCTTTTCAAATGAAACCTCCTAGCCGCAGCAGAGGCTGCTGTCCATCTTTCCATCCGTCCGTCTGTCCATCTGTCTGTCTGTATCGAGCCTCCACTGAGCACCAAGCTCTGTCCCAAGAACTGGGGTGCCCCTGACGTCCAGCCCCTGCTCCAGGCGGCGCTTGGCCCATCCGCCCACTCATGGGTGGTCTCCCGCCCCCTGTCCCTCCCCCGTCTCACCTGGTTTGCAACCCCCCACAGTACACCCCTCTCGGTCACTGATTGTGGGCTGTTGGACCCCAGCAACAGCTCTGATACCCGATGCTCCCCTTCCCGACACCCCTTGGTCCAGCTTCCAGAACATTCTGCTGGCTTGGTCCTGTCCCTGATGGCTGCCCTCCACGGTCCTTCCAGCTCCCCCTGCCCCTGGGGGCTCTCTCCAGCCAGAGCGGCAGGAGCAGGTCCTGCTTTCCTTCGGAGCCCCAGGGATTTGGGGAGACATGAGGCCCCTGTGTAGCTGGCCTGTTGGGCGTTATTTAACGGGGTTGATGGGCCAGGGCAGCCTTGTGGAAGGCCACGTGGAGCGGTAAGGAAAGAAGAGAGGCGTAATGGGATTTTTCCATGTGGAACCACCATCTTATCTCGGGCGCGCTTGTCATCCATTACTGCTAATTATGCCGCCCGGCCGCGCCTCGAGCCTCGGCCGCTCCCCCGGCTGGCGGGCAGTCCGTCCTCATTGTCCTCTCCAGGGCCGCCCCTCTCGGCCAGCGGGAAGGGCCCGGGGTCTCCCTATCGTCCCGGAGCAGCCACCAAACGTCGTGGACGCCCCGTGACAGATGAAGCATGGAAATTAGTTCCAGAGTTTAACTGATAACCGGAGAGCACGGCGACATTCGGTTATGGCAGCCCTAATTGATGAGCTCATTAAGTCCATTATTAGAGAAATTGATTTCAAATAGGCACTTAGAGCGGGTTGCAGGAGGCGGGTGGGGCGGGAGCACGGAAGGCAGAGGAAGTTGCGAAAATACATAATGAGGCAAGTAATTTTATAGGTTTGTTTAATGAAAAGCCTCAACAGCGTACTGGAGGCCGTGTGGGTTTTAAACACTCATTTTATGTACTAATAAAGCTCCGGGTGGTGGGACCGTTCCCGGGCCTCAGCCCACCGTCCTCCGCAGCTGCCCCTAATTAATTAATTAACCCGGGTGAGGCGATCAATGAGGTGGTCACGCAGTGTTGGCGCTCGGGGCCGCCCGGCTCTCGGGGGAGGCCTGGCAGGTGCTTTGGCTTCCCAGCCTCGTCCAGCTCGGCCTCCAGCCCCGCCCCGCCCCACACAGAGCCCCTGCCCCGGGGACAGACGTGGCCCAATGGTGCCCAGAAGTGACCACCGTGGGGCCTGGGGCCCGGGGCTGGGGTTGCTGCAGGAGCCACCCACCGGGCCAGGAAGAGCCTTGTGGTCACCCCTCCAGCACAGTCCAGCACGGTCACTCCAAGCCATGCTCTGCGGGGCTGCCCAAGCCACCCTGGCCCTGACTTGACCTCAGGGCTCTGCCTGGCTCAGGACATGCTCAGTCCAGGTGGTCCTTGGGATCCTGACCCCAAATTCCATCCCTGGTGCCCGCCTTAGGCCCATATGCAGTCAAATGGATGCAGACCCACGGACATACGCAGACACACAGACACACACGTGGACACACACGATGGGCGACACTGACACAGACACACAGATACATGGAATCCCACAGGCAGACCCACACGGACATACATGAGTGTGCACAGATACATACATGTATGGACACGCTTTCAGGGACACTGACACAGAAATACATGGATCCACGCACAGGTGCACACGCAAACACGCACAGTGACACCCACGGACACATGGACAGGAACGCAACGTGGCCGCCCTCCCTTCCTTTCGGAAGCACACCTGGGCGTGGATTCGGGGCCCGCCCACCCTGCGGCTTCTCCACCACCTGTGGCTGTCCCTCTTGTCGCTTCGTCTGTCCCCGCCTAGGTTCAGGGCGCCCGGCTCTGGCCCCGGGCCTCTTCCCGGCCCTGAGCCCACCCACTCTCCGACTTCCCATGGCACACGTGCGGACGACCCCATTGATTCCTCCAGCCGGCCGTTCCCGAATCCTAGGCTGGTGCGTCCAGTGGCCCCTCAACATCTGCACCTGGGCGTCCAGCGTAGCCGAAACCAAACTTGTTTCCATACCCACCTGCCCCTCCTTGGCTACGGCCCCTCAGTGAGGGTCACCCTAGCCTTCCAGGGATCCACTCTGAGGGACCCTGGAGTCTCCACTGAGCTGCCCCGCCATCCTCGTGTCCACTTCGCTTGCTCCAGGAGCCCATTACCCGGCCTCCGGCCTCCCAACACCGACCCGCCTCCCTAGAGTCCATCACCCACACAGCAGCCAGAGTCCTCCGAAAACACCTCTCCTGCCCATGGGGACTGGAGCCCCACACGGCCTGGCTTCCAGGCCTCTCTGGCCATGGTCTCCGCGCTCGCTCCTCTGCTGCCATGCTGGCTCTGACTGTGCCTCCGACACCCTCTCAGGGCCTTTGCTCCTGCTGTCCCCTCTGCCTGGGACCACGCGTCCCCTCATCTCCTCCACCACCGTCTGCAGCAGCCCACCCTCCACCGTGTCTTCCTTCTCCAGGGCTCCTCACTGCCTGACAGGGTGCAAGCATCTCATGTCACGTCTGTCCCCATCCCACTAGCATGTAGGCCCCACAGGGAGGGGAATTCTGTCTGGTTTTCTTCCCTGCCAATACCCCCGAGTCCCCAGCACAGTGCCTGGCACCCGGAGCTGCTTCAAGAAGTTTGGTGAGTGATCGGGACGTCTGATTCATCCAGTTTACGTGGCGGGGTCAGGAGATACTGCCTGTAGTGACACAGCAAGAAGCTAACATTCTTTTAAATCAATAAGATCATTAAAACAGTGATGAGCCATATTGGGCAGAGGGCGAGGGAAGACATAAGGGAGCAGAGCTCTCAGCCTGGTGAACAGAACGCTGAAACGTGATGTTGACACAGATAATCCAAGAAAAAACAGAAGCAGTGTATGTTCCACAAAGGGAATGTGGCGTGGAGAGGTGTTTACGCAGGTGCAGGAAGAATTGAAGGCCAAACGGCAGGAAGCTGCTCCCGTCCTGGGTCTGGAGGGCCAGGCAAGGAGGTGGTGGTGCAGAGCCTGGCCCAGGGCTCCCGGCGGGAGCTGGATGAGGAGGACACCCTGTCCCGCAGGAGCTGGAGTGGGGACTTTGGTGCAGACATGGCCTGCAGGGGTGCTGCCCACGCAGAGTGGGGAAGGCCTGGGCACCCCGTTCTCCCTGCCCTGCAGGCCACACTCAGAGCCTCTCAGAGGCTGAACCAAGTGCAGGCCAGAGGCCCAGGGGCCCGGGAACAGGGTCTGAGGGTGGCCTGCCGAGATACAGGCCAAGCAGCACGAGTGCAGGCTGAGGTGACAGCAAGCTGGCAGATGGCTGACATGGGCCATCGAATTTAACTTCCATGTGACAAAACCTCGTGTTGCTGCCCAGCAGGCCACCACTTCCCCCTGAATGTACAAACGGGGCGCCTGCCCCCAGCCGGGAGACACCCACCTCTGCCAGTGAACTCATCCGCCGTGACATGGCCCGGATCTTCTGTAACTTAAAGCTGCTCAGTCAAACACCATGAGAACAAATCGTGAGGGCAGGACAGAGGGCGAAGGACGCCCCACGCCTTGGCTGCGTTCCCTGGCCCTCGGGCGGGTGTCTCCTCCCCGCGGTGCCGCCGTTGTGGTGTCTCAGCTGCCACGCGGTCCACGCTAATTCTCAGAGCCACTTCCAGCTGCTTGGGCAGGAAGATTAGATCCAGCTTCCTGGTCCGGAGTCTTGTCCCCAGGGGCACGCTTGGATCCACGTCCACGCCTCCCCCACGCCCCTGCTGCCCTCGATGCCCAGCTGCTGCTCTCCTGCTGCTCCATTCGTTGCGCTCGGAGAAGACGTTATGGTTTCCTTCTGGGTGCGGCCAGCTCTGGTTTCAGTTATGGGTCAAGAGCAAAGAGGGTGGACTGGGACGTGAGGCTGGCACGAGGACGTTAGCAGAGGAGCGCCCATCCCCGCTGCCCCGGGAGGCTCCTGGGGCTTTGGGGTTCAAAGTTTCCAGTATTCTTCTGAGTCTGCCCAAATGTCTCTGTCCCATCTCAGGGTCCCACTCCTCTCCAATCCGTGCACTCAGCCCATGCTGTAATTCTAAAACCCACACGTCATATTTGGGTCTGATCTTCAGCACATTTGTCCTGAGGCTACAAGCAAGAGATCACTTGAAACGTAGTCATGCTCCCTGCTCTCCGACCACGCCTTGGGCTTTTTATGTTACGTCTCTCTACACTCATTTTTTTTTACCCCTGCAGATACTACCCTGATAAAACAAAGAAACCAACGAAAGAAAACAGCATTGCCAAGTGGAGAGAGCCCATTGCGTCCATGCCGGCATCCGCCAGAGCTTGATCCCTCGCGGCTCTCCAGTCTGCAGGCCTGGAAAGCGTTCAACCAAACAAGCCTGTAGGTGCAAACTTGTGTCCTGGTGACGCATCCCCAACAGAGCCCGTGTGCCTCTTCAGGAGGGTCAGCCCACACACAGGCTGCAGCCCCACCCCGGCTCCTTGGGCACCTCTGGCTGTCATCGCCTCCCATCATCATGGCTGTTCTGAGGCCTGGCCATGGGAGGTGAGTGACAGGGCCTCTCCAGGCCCTCAGGGCCCCTGGGGAAGAGCCCTTCCCGGCCCCTCTGCCCACCCCCCAGACCATCAGATCCAGAGCAGAGCACAGTGCTGCCCATCCTGCTGCCCTACCGGTGAGTGAGGCTAAGAGCCGGGGCCCATGGCTGCCCTTCATTCCAAAGAAGCGACTGTCCCCATTCTAGGCCCCCGTGCTTTGATAGTCCACTGAAGAAAGTCCCCCTAAATGTTCCCTCTGTAAAACAGAGGCCCTGAGTCGTCTTTAATTTTGTGGGTCTGCAAACACCTCCTGCCGTGGCCACTTCACACCCACAAAGAGCCCATTTGCATCGAGTTTGTGGATGTGCAGACAAAGGTCGATTCTTCCCAGCGCCTGGCCCGTGTGAGGGGCAAGAAGGGACCGAGGGGGTGAGGGCAGGTCCAGGGCCTGCAGAGCCAGCCGCCCAAAAGGCGCTCCCTGGGCCCAGCACGGAGACGAGACAGATGACAGAAAAGCGATTTACAATTTGGCCTGTTCTATTTCCAATTAAACTGGGGACATTAGTTAATATGCAGGGCTGGGAATCTCAGAGAGATAATGTGTAGATAGCTCCATAAAACTCCTCCAGGTACAAATAATTTTGCACAAATTTGCAAACAGCACGGTTTTTGTAAATAACCATAATCTTTCTACCGGCCTGCTGCCGATTATGCGTTTTTCCTTCATGATAATTTAATGGCGACCTAATTTACCCATTGTTGCTAGGCCTTGGGTGCAGCCAGTGTGATTGTCCAATTTAGTCCAAAATCCATCCTGATGGCATTCATTCATATTGACCAAGTGTTTACAAAGTGAGATTTTTCCTCCTTAGGCCTGATGGTGAACTCTGCTAACAAGCCTGTCTGCGCATGTCCAGCTAACTTGGCACCCACCTGCCCATACTGAGCCTGCTTGTCCAGGCTGCAGCTGCCCCAGCAGCTATACACGTTGGACGAGTCGCTGGGCCTGGCGCTGCCGGGCAGTCAGAAACGGGGTGGAGATGAGGGCCCTGCTCTCGGTAGAGAAAAATGCCAGGCCAGACTAGGCAAACCGAACAGGAGCCTGACTATGGCCGGAGGGTTGAGGGGGGACCACCACCAACATCCAGGGGCCTCAGTCTGCTCTTATGTAAATGGGCCAACAGGGTCTTGCCCCAGGGTCTTGGGGAGGATTAAAAGGCATTGTCCCAAGGCTCCAGGGCCACCCACCACTCCCACACTGAGCTCGGCTCCATAGAGACCTCTGCCACTGCTGTAGGAAGTGGGTGGATGGATGGATGGACGGGTAGATGAAGGGGTGGAAGAATGGATGGATATTGGGTGGAGGATGGATGCATGGGTGGATGGATGGGTAGATGGAGGGTGGATGGATGGATGGATAGATGGGTGGAGGATGGATGCATGGGTGAATGGAGGGGTGGATGGATGGGTGGGTGGATGGATGGATGGATGGATGAGTGGGTGGATGGAGGGTGGGTGGATGGGTGGATGGATGGGTGGATGGATGGGTGAAGGGATGGATGGAGGGGGACGTGGATGGATGGGTGGGTGGATGGGTGGATGGGTGGGCATGAGGGAGATCGATGGATAGTCGGGTGGGTATGTAGGCATGTGAATGGAGAGATTGGTAGGTGGATAAATTTGTGAGTGGGTAGGTTTGTGATTTAGTGGGCAAGTGGATGATTAGGTAACTTGTGGATGGGTGGGTGAGTGGTTCGATGAATGAGTTAGAATATGGGCTGATGGATTAGTGAGGAGTGGAGGTAGATCAGTGGTTGAATGGGGGCTAGATTAGAAGTGGGTAAGCTAAGGGAAGGAGGAGTGGAGGGGTTGGGCATGTGGGCTGGTTGGTGGGTAGATGGCTGGGTGGGTGGCTGGGTGAGTTAGAGGATGCTGGGTTAGCAGATGGGTGGGTGGTTGGATGGGTGGCAGGTGCCTAGTGGGAGCCTGGGTGGGGACTCCAGTGTGCTTGGTCACTGCAGCTTCTCCAGTCTACCCCCTGCTGACTGGGCCTTTCCTGACCATCTGCACAGCAGGACAGAGGCCACTGGGACTGGGAGTTGTTGCTTGGTTCATCTTGCTCCTCTTGGAGGAAATATTTTGAAACAAAAACAAAGCAAAGGAGAGAGTTGCCAACTGTGGTGCTCAGACAGACTGGAGGGCACTTGGAGGAGGGAGACCCGGGTCAGACTGAGGGTGGGATGGGGCATGTGGCTGAGTGGTCTTGGAGGCCCTGAGTCAGAGTTGCCTATAGGATATCCAGGTCAGGGGGCCAGGCGGGTCTGGAGCTCAGGTCTGAGCCAAGAAGAGACCTGGCAGATGAGGGGCTGGAGACTGTGAGGGAGAGGGCAGGCAGGGGGTCCCTGGAGGAGGGGTGCTGGGAATTTACGTAGATGGAAGTTGGAGGGCTGTGGAGCACGGGGGGAGGGAGCAGTACACTGAGTGGGAGGGTGGAGCAGCAGGGGGTCCAGCAGAGGAGGGGCCACCCCACGCCACCCTGGGAGCAGGGCACCCCGGGCCTGGCTGAAACTCCGCACTGGCCTCGCGGGGGAACGGCGGTCCACTTCTCGCCCACCCCCCACCCCACCCCTCCATCCTGCCCACGCTGCAGCATCCTGGACCTGCAGGGCTTCTGCAAACCACGTTCCCACCTGGCTGTCCCCACCAGGCTCTGCCCAGCCTGCCTACCCCGAGGTCTAGGGTCCTGCCAGTCCCTCCAGGGTCAGGGGCGGGGGTGGGGGTTCTTTCCCAGGTATGGGGATGGGGTGGGCAGTGCAGAGAGGACCAGCCTCAGTGAAATATTCAGGGCTGGGGTGCCTTCCTCACCTGGTGGGCAGGTGGCGGTCACTAACCCTGCCCAGGGAGGTGCGCAGGGGTCACCATTGCAACACCCTTTATAGCAGCCCCGTTATCAACTCTTCCCTTCAGAGGTGGCAGCAGCAGCGTTCATTCACACACTCCTAACTCTTGGCTCCCGCCTCCGTCTTCCTGGTGGGTCCTCGGGGTGCCACTCTCATCCCCCCTGTTCCCCCCGTCTGGCAGAGCCTTGTGCACCAATGGATTCCCCCCGGGCCCTCTCCTGAGCCCCCTGCCCCCCAACCACTTCCTCCTGCTAAAAAGCTAGATTTTTCTACTATTTGTGCTGCTTTTAATCCATAGGAAGTCAATTTTCCAGTCATATATTAGTTTATTTTATATTTTCAAATTGATTCGACCACACATTGATTTCCTGTTGAGGGTATTGTGTCCTGAGCGAGGATTACGCGTTTAGGAGAAGTGGAGACTTGTGGCTCATAAAGGTTGCTCTGCGCCGGAGAGCTCTTATCTTGAAAAGGGAGAGTCCAATTTTATTGAAACAGCTAAAATCCCACTTAATTGAATTTTTTTTTCCTCTAAGATGTACAAGCTTAGAGACTTTCGCTTTCCAATTCAACTCAGGCTCGGTGGTGTTTAAATTTCCAAACCCATAAAAACCTTTATGAAAAAGACCCTGCGAGTATTGTATTTCTGAGCCGGCATGGCCGCACAGCCCCAGGTGGGAGCAGTGGAATATCGACATTCTGTAGAACGTCCTCCAAGCCCCTTCACTCCCGTTTAACGCCGCCCCGTGGAAAAGGCTCTTGCTGGGCTCCCCGGATGTTGCGCCCTCGAAGGCCGGGAAGGGTCACCAAGCAGCTGAGAGTCTGGGCTAGAACACTCCTCCCCTCTCCCTGGGCCTGACGCCTGGAGGATGGGTGTGGGTGTCTTCCTCCCACATCTCCTCCCCCTGAGATTATGATGCACGCCAATCTCTGAGTCTCAGAGTGCCCGGCTGCAGGGCGTGCGTCCTGCTGGCTCTCCGAGCTCCCTCAGGGCCCTTCCTGGGCTCTGCAAGGGGCCGCCCACCCCACCTGCACCCCCCTCTCAGTGGCCTGGCAAGGTGGTCTTAGTCTCTTTGGGAGTGGCCCTGGCGTCTTGTTCCCAGCCAGACCACAGAGCGGGCCACACCCAGGGCAGGTGTGCAGCGAGTGTGTGTGCGGGTCCTGGGTGCCGCGAGGGACCCTTCTGCACCTGCAGTCCTCCCATCCTGTCCCGGACCTCCCCTCAGCTGCTGGCCACGGTGGGTCCCGGGGCATCTTCTGGGTGAGTCTGGGGGACCCTCTGTCCTGAGGAGGCCACATCCTCATCCCTGCCCTCCAGGGCTGGGTTGGCCCAGAAACCCAGCCCAGCTTGGTGGCTACATGCGTGTACACGCATGAGCACACACTCCCACATGCTCCACCCAGGTAGGGCTCTGCTTTCCCGCCAACGCCTTTGTCCTGCTCCGATCACGTCGTCCCTCTTTGAGGCCTGGCCCCACTGTCCACATCCCCTGTCCACCCCCACCTGCCTCTCTACTGACCTGGGGCTTGAACAGCTGGGGGCTGGGTGGGGCCCTGTAGGGGGCCCTGGGGACCCAGAGAATCTCCTACCTGGCCCTGGAAAGCCCCTTGGGGACCCCTCCAGGTACTCTTGGAGCTCCCAGACTCCTCCATTCCCCTCGGGGGTCCCAGGCCCCATGTCCCCTAGACATGCCCAGGATGGTCCCATCCCCCTAGGGGTGTGCTGGGGCCTGGGCCTGCCTCACCTCTGGCTCCCCACCACTAGCCTCAGTTTCCCCATCAGCACCGGGGGCTGGGATGACACTGCACCTCTGCTCCCCACCGACTGGTGGTCTGAGGCCCAGGTGGGGCAGAGAGGCACTCGGCTTCCAGCCCTGGGGCCTCCCCTGGGGGCGGTGGGCTCCAGGGTGCACCGGGCCAAGAGTGAGCTGGCCCCTCACTCTTGGGGGACCTTCAGCTTCTGGGGACGCCCCGCCCACCTTCGAGCGGGTCTGGAGCCTGCCCCGTGCCCTGGGGGCAGTCCTGCCGGCCTGGAGAGAGTCCTTCCCAGGGAGGCCGGTGCGGCTCCGCCGGGGCCTCTCCCCACGACGCTGCGGCCGGCAGGCAGCAGTGCAGCTCACACTTGGCCGGGCGCTGACCGTTATCGGATGCCGCCTCATGTGCAGCTGCACAGACGACAATTTAATGGCGCTCTGTCACGGGGGCTACTCTGTACCTCTACCCGCGAATGGCTGATGGAGATAAGGAAAGGAAGAAACAAAGCCGTCCTCACGCTGGCGCCACTCGTAGTTACCTCCTCATCTCACTGGAGCTTCCAGAGAGTTCTCTGAGCCGGCGACTCCACCGAGGGCTCAGGATGGCGGGAGCAGGGAGGGCAGTGGGGGTGCCGGGGCCCTGCTCCGAGAGGCCTGGGGAAGCCCCTGTGGGTCGGGGTCGAGCATCCCCCAGACCCCCCGGGAGAGCTGACTGCAGAGGTCAGGCCAACTGGTGGGGGGCTCAGCCTTGCACATGATGAAGCCCGGGACCTCAGGTCCAGTCGGTGACAATTTGCAACAAAATGGTTCCACGTCCCCAGACGTAGCACGAGTAGGAATCGGGCATAACTCACAGAACTTTCCCTCCTGCCCGAGGCCAAAGCCACTGGATCCGAGGGCTGCTGGAGATGCCTGGCCACCCAGTGGGGGCCAGGTGGTATGGACAGGGCCTGGGTGGTGTGGACGGGCCTGGGTGGTGTGAACGGGGCCTGGGTGTTGTGAACAGGCCTGGGTGGTGTGGACGGGCCTGGGTGGTGTGAATGGGGCCTGGGTGGTGTGGATGGGCCTGAGTGGTGTGGAGAGGCTGGGTGGTGTGGATGGGGCAGGACACTAGAGAGAGTCCTGATTTGGGAAGCTTCGAGTGTCATATTTCAGCAGTGGGTTTCATTCATTCATTCATTCAGCAGGTGTTTCCTGGAAAGACTCTGGGACTCTGGTCGAGATGTCCCCAGTATTGGAGGGGACAGATATGAAGCTCACACAGGCAGAATGACCACTCCCAGGGCTGGCAGAGCACAGAGCATGGGTGGTCGGTTCAGGGGTCACTGCTGGGGAGGCAGGCTTCCTGGGGGAGGCGGCCTTGGGCCCTGGGCTCAGGACACTTTGCTGTCCCACAGGCAAAACCCCAAGCTGCCTCTTCTCTCTCTCCCACAGGTCACGTTCTCCCCAAATGTCACCACTGTTGGAACTCCCTCCCACCACCCCCAGCATGCCCCGCCAAGGTCACAGCTCTGTCTTCCCCCTCTGACCTCTGCCGTCTGGGACAGGTGGCCACGCCTGCCCCGCGCCTCTCTGTCCAGCTCAGCCGCTCCCCAGGCTGGGGTTCTGCAGTGGTGAGGGCAGAGGGCCCACCTGCAGGGTAGACCTCGGGTTCTGTCGGAGCCTGTCCCTGGCCTGTGCTTCCACCCGGAGGGTCCCCAGTCCCACGCCGAGTGTTGCGTGACTATGGTGGCACATGTGAGGACCATAGGGACCAGGGTTGGGAGCACTGCCGCCCCCCAGGCCTGGGTTGGCCCCACCGGCCTTGTGCACCTGCTGTGGGGAGAGCTCCTTGGCTCCTGTGCAGGGAGCATGGGAGGGTCCAGGGCCCACCCCTCAACTCTGGCCTCACTTGGGCACCGTGCCCGAAGCTCCCCTGCCCCAAACCCTTGGCATCGCCTGATAGCAGGATTTGGGTCACGAGTGCTCCCCTGAGCCAGGGGGCAGTGCCCCCAACTAAGCCTGGGCAGCATCCTGAGAGCAGGAGCGGGTCCCTCAGAAGGACTAGGCGAGACTGCCCACAGGGCCGGACACCAGCTGGCTCTCTCTAGCCTCTTTTCTCACCTGGTGGGTGCCCGCCTGGAGCAGCCGGCAGGTGGAGGAGGAGGTGGTGGCGGCTCTGGGGCATTTCTCACGTGCAGCGGGAACCAGGACCGGAGCGGGGTGGCTGCAGTGTGTGGTGTGTCCAGCAGAGGCGGTGCCTGGGCGGAGGCCCCTGGGCCGTGCCCACCCCACTCGCCCTCCATGGGCTAGGCGCACCCTTTCTGTGTCTGAACAAGCGGAGGGCCCGCCCGGCCGGGCGGTCACAACGCATTTTAATAGCGGAATGTAATTCCAGGGCAGCAGAGAAATGAAAGTGAGAAGTCTGTGAAGTATCGCAAACGTACTCGATCTCCATGGCCACGCAGCCCTGGGTTGGAAAGCCTTTTTTTCTCGTGTTTAAGTTAGCGTGGAAGATGAAATAGTCACAGAGACACAGTGGCCACTGGAACCTGTTATTGCTGGCTGTGAGTCCCCATAAGTACTTTTCTGATTTATAACCTCGCTCCGCTTTATAAATGGAAAACCAGAAATGCCTTCAGGAGCAACTTTTCAAAGACGGGATCTCTGAGCATCCCCCATGGTGGTGAACACCAACTGCTGGAGGGGCGTCCCCGGCTTTCCCCCTGCAGCCGTGGGCCGTGGGCCTTGCCTGGGCCGGCTCGAGTCTGGATTCGGGCAGTGTGCCAACTGTGCCTATCTGTCTGGGGCTGACGGGGCTCCCGGGGCGTGGGGCGCTCAGGGCTAAAAGCAGGGAGTTGTTCACCTGGACGAGGGCAGCTCAACTTTGGGTCAGCGACAGGGTTCACGGAGCACTTTCTGTTTGTTTGGGAAGGAGACGGTGTGCAAACATCTATGGGATCATCTTAGCCCTCTAGTACCTGTGTCCGAGAGGGGGAGCTCATGTCCGTGGCCCCACACCCTCACCCACTGAGCGCCGACCATGGACGACCAGGTGCTCACGCCCAACAGCCCTGGTGCACGCTCACGCTGGGCCAGGTGGCCTCGGAGCCTCACCTGAGAGATGGGCACTGTGACTCTAGCCCCCGGCTGCGTGCGGATGAGCAAGATGATTTCGTTTGCCTGCGGTGTCCAGACTGATGCCGGCCACGGTGAGAGCTCAGGAAAAGTCAGCCGCGATGTGGGTGTTACAGGCACCCGCACAACTTGGACACTGAGTCTCACGGAGGCTTGGTCACTTGTCTCTGGTCATTCAGAGTCCCCGAGCAGAGCCGCACCACGCTAGGAACCGGGAGGTCGTGAGGCTGTGTCCCCTCAACAGGCCATGTGCACAGTGGTCTCCTCAGGGCCAGCCGTCACAGGGCCATCACCAGTGGTGATGTTGGGGTGTCTCTGGGGGCACTCAGAGCCCCCCTCCACCTCCCCAGGGCTGTTCTTCATGACATCAAGGATTTGCAGGAAAACTTGGTTGAGGTTAAAGAAAATAGAAGACGTTGGGAAGCAGCCACTCTGTGTTGGACTTGCTCTGTGAATTTTTGAATCATCTAGAGAATACGAGCTTCTTGATGAAAAGCACAATTTTGTGTTATGAACCAGAAAGTCACAGGCTATCAGGCCGGGGAGTGGGGCTGAGGCACCTCCGTAATGTCCCTGACCACAAACGCTGCCTTTCCAGGAAGATGACGGAGGAGACAGGCCGTTCACCCTTCAGAGCCTGCGGCGGTGCCTCCCTGCCCTGCACCCCAGGCCCTGCGCCTGCCCCCCAAGTCTGCAGAGGCATACAGGGACCGACGGCCTGGGGCAGGACGTTTGTTCCTGGAGACAACTTTATCCAAAAAGTGAGATCAACAGTGGCCTGGGGCGGCGAGTCCCGCTGCCCGCTGCCCAGGGGCCGCTTTGCCTGGAGACCGCACTGTTCCTGCTGTAAATCCCCGCTGCCCGCCGCTTGTGACTCCCCCGGCAGGGCCAGCGCTGGGCGTGTTGTTGAATAGGAAGTACAGCTGTAGCCCTCACACCACGAATGTGTATATTTGGCCACAGGGAGCAGTTCCAGGGCCCAGGCACGCAGCAGACACAGCCCTGTTGTTGGGAGCGGGAGTTTCCTAGTAGACCTGGGCGGGGCCCCTGCGTGGGAGGCCACGGCCAGCGGCCACGTGTCACCCCATCTCTGCCTCCATCTTCACTCTCCCTGTGTGAGTGTCTGTGTCCACATGTCCCCTTTTTGTGCGACACCAGTCATGTTGGATTAGAGCCCACCCTAACGGCCTCGTCTCTGCTCCATCAGCTGCAAAGACCCTTCTCCCGAACAAGGTCATGTAAGGGGGTGAGAACTTCACCATCTCTGGGGTACACAAAGCAACTCGCAACAGATGCCATTTTCGAATTTTTAAAACACATTTTATTTTGAACTAACTTTATAGAAGATTTTAAAAACCAATATGGAGCGCTCCCACATATCCCTCACCGCTGCCCTAACGTTAACACTTTACGCGACCACCTTCGATGACCCAGAACAGGAGGTCAGCTTTGGTGCCGTCTGAGTAACTGGGCTTCAGACTTCACTTGGGTTCCCGCCAGTGTTCCCCCGCTGCAGGCCCCCCCCGGGACCCACGATGGCCCCCTCAGGCTTCCCTTGTCCTTCGTGACCTTGAGTGGTTTGGGGGTCTGGATTGGTGCCGACTGTCCTGTGATTTGTTTGGGCTGGTCCTGCATCTCCTCACGGCTGGAGTGAGGTTGTACATTAGGGGCAGGAATCCCATGGAAGGACATTTGTCCTTCTCGGAGTGTCACCTCAAGGGCATCGGTGCCATTTCTGTGCTCATGGCGACCTCCTCTCCCCAGGTTGCTGCCCGTCCCAGGTGTCCACTCCCCTGGCAACTCCAAGGTGCCAGTGGCAGCATCCAGCTCCCTGGGCTGGGCTGAGGGGCAGGACCAGGCTGGGGGGTTTCAGCCTCAGCAGCAGGAAGGACAGATGGGGTGGGCGCAGGACATCCATTTGGGGGCTTCAGTGCTGCCAGCTTCATGCAGTGGACAATGGGGGGCTCCACTGTGGGACCCAGGCCAGCTACAGACTTGGGCAGGTTGTGGGCACCTCCTCAGGGTGCAGGGGGGAGGCAGGACAAGAATGCCCACTGTTCAACATGGGAGCATCAGGCGCCCACTGGGGCTTGGGTCTGCACCGACCGAGCCTGCACCCTGCCCGTGGGTAGTGTCCGGACAGTGGCAGATGAGCAGCGGTTCGGAGACAGACCCCTCTGCTGTTAGGGCCAGACTCTAGCATGGTCTTACCAGGGGAGGGCTGCCATGTCAGCACTGCTCCAGCCAGGGTCGGGGGTGGGGCCCGTGGCCAGGGAAAGGTACTGGAGCCCTGAGGACTGAGAGCCGGAGCTGATGCCCAGGGAGATGCCTGCTGAGTCAGCTGCAGCTGGTCCACTTTGCTCAGGACACAGGACTTGTGGTTTGACTTTCAAGGATAAGGATGTCCTGGGGCAGCCAGAGGAGAGCGAGCAGAAAGTGATGAGGCTTCAAGCTGTGATGGAAGAACAGAGGGGTTGGGACTGCTCATTCTGGAGAAGAGCTCACTTAAAAAGAAGTAAGAGCTCCCCACAGTTATCCATCCAGCTACCCACCAACCACCCATCCATCCATCCATCCGTCCTTCCATCCATCCATCCACCCACCAACCACCCATCCATCCATCCATCCGTCCTTCCATCCATCCATCCACCCACCAACCACCCATCCATCCATGCATCCATCCATCCTTCCATCCATCCATCCACCCACCAACCACCCATCCATCCATCCATCCGTCCTTCCATCCATCCATCCACCCACCAACCACCCATCCATCCATTCATCCACCCATCCATTCACCCACCCATCTGTCCATCTACCATCCATCCATCCATCCATCCATCCATCCTTCCATCCATCTGTCCATCCACTTATCCCTTTACCTATCTACCCACTCACTCATACATCCATCTTTCCACCCATCTCTCCAAACGTGCACCCACCCTCCTGCCAGCTTGGGTCTGGCTTGGAATCAGCTCATCCTGCCAGGTGTTTCTAGGCCAGCTAGAACACACAGAACAGGGGACTATCCTTGGTGGGTGGGAGCCCAGGTGGGGAGGCCAAGCCCACATCATGAGCCAAAGCAAACACAAGTGTGTCTGTGGACACATCCCAATTTGGTTTATGTCACTTGTCACAAAAGAGTCGTGCATAAAAACAAAAATAGAAAGGGTTTTATGAGGAGATTATGTATAATCTAGGCCTTAAGAGCTGAATTTTGCCAGTTGGAGAAAGAGGAGAAAGCCAGCCCAGGAAGATGAAACACGGACAGGTGAGCCAGCCTGAGAAAGCACAGTGTGTTCTGGAAAGCGGGGCTGGGTACCAGGTGATGGTGGGGTGGAGGGAGGAGCCAGCTCTCAAGGACTTTGCAGAGGGCAGGGGGCTGCAACAGACTCAGGCTCTTACTGGCTTAGGCACAGCTGGATGTGGGAGAGACTTGCCGAGGGAGACAGGTGAGGAGGCCTGCAGATGAGGAGGTGGACAGGTGAGGGTGGACAGGTGAGGAGGCCGTCGCAGTGATTCAGTCGGGAGAAGGTGGGGCTGGCCAAGGGTGGGGAGGGGAGAGGGAGGATGTGGGTCCGTGCGGGTCCCAGCCCCTGCACCCCCAGCCCTGCCCCCACCCCCCATCAGGCCTGCCTGGCCCCTCCTTCTCTGCCAGCCCAGGACTCCGCACTCTTTCCTGGTGGAAATCCCCCCTCCCCCCAAAGCCCAGGTGAGACCATGGACTGCCCCTGTGAGCCCCAGAAACCTGAGTCTCCGCCCCGTCAGCCTCTGGCCAATGAGCCTCCAGGTGAGCTTCTCCCCCCGCCCACCCCCTTTCTGAGGCAGCCACACGTGGGCCCTGCTCCCGGGAGCAGACCCGCCCTGCTCAGCAGCTCGGTGTCGTCACTGCAGAAGCCCTGTTGCACTTTGCTGACCATGGTTGGACCGAGGGGCCATCAGCTCATGCCTGTCTTGCGGGGGCGGGCTTTGGTCAAATAAACTGCCCTCAGTTTCAAGGAAATGCTGCTCCAGGACAAGTAGGCAGCCCTGCAAAGCAGATCTGGATGGTCACCCACCTGCCCACCCACTGTGTGCCAGGCCCTCCCCTAGCCTGACTGGCCGCCAGGCCTATGCTGGACCCTGGGCCTGGCAGCAACCCACCCCCTGTGCTGATGGCTACAGGCAGTTGGGGCAACTTGTAGGTGAGGCCTGCTCAGGACTTGGGATAAATTTATAACTCCAGCAGAACTGGTGTAACAAACAATCAATTTTTATGGCTGCTGTCGCTGCGTCCTCTTGCTGCCAGAAGGACGGGCCCCGCCTGCATCAGTCACTCAGAGGGAAGGTGCCGGATGCGGGAAACTCCGCTGTCCCCAAGTCCCCTCCCCAGAGATGGGCACCACCCCCACCTTCCATTGAGGCTCTGAGCACAGAGCAGAAAGTTCCAGCTCAAAGGCCACAAAAAAATCTTTTATTATCTTGGCAATTTCCTAAGCCATTGGTTCCCACATTTACAAGATAAAACAAACCCACAGCGTCGGAGCGTCGGGATGGAGCACGGTCCTCGTGCGGGGGCAGGTAGGAGGGTCACCCAGGGCCCTTAGAACTGGGTCTGGGGTCGGCTGGGGGAGAGGGTGGGCCGCGCCAGGCGCTCCAGCTCCCCAGTAGCTGCAGCTGGGTGGCACCATTGAGGTGTCCACCAAGGAGGGCCCGCCGGCTGCCCAGCCTCCCCCACCTGCCGGGCAGCCTCCTCCATCCCACGAAGAGGATGGCCGGGGTGACTGAACAGCCCGAAAATGGCCCTGAGAAGACAGCTGCCTGGAAAACGGGCGCTCAGCAGACCCTCTGTGCTCTGTGCTCCCACAACCAAAGGCAGATCAGCCCCGTGTCCATCAGCTGGCAAATGGATAGAAAACGTGTGTGTCCGTGCAATGGAATATTAGGCAGGCGTAAAAAGGAAGGAAGCCCTGACACATGCTACAACCACAGCGTGGATGAACCTTGAAGACATGTTGAGTGAAAGAAGCCAGACACAAAAGGCCGGCTAGTGTGCGACTCTGTTTGTAGGAAATGAGCGGCCCAAGCAAATCCACAGACAGAAGGTAGAACGGTGGTTGCAGGGGGTGGGGTGGGGGGATGGGAGTGACTGCGGGGTTTCTTTTGGGGTGATGGAAGTGTGGAATTAGACAGAGGTGATTGTTGCACAACATTGTGAATGTACTTAATGCTGCTGAAATATAGTTTAAAAGGGTTAATTTTAGGTTAGGCTATGTGAATTTCACTTGAATTAAAAAATTAAGTAAAATGAATAAATCGGACTGGAGTTGATGGGAGCGAGGAGGCAGTGAGGCGACAGGGCAGCATCTGGAGGTCGCTGGGTCGTGTCCAGCCCCGTGGGTTTGCAGGGACGAGGCGGCTGTGTGAGGATTTGTCCCGGCCTTGGGGAGCCTCTCAGGAAGCCGCGCCGCAGGCGGATGTGGGCTGCCCTGTGTGGCTCCGGGTGCCCCTCCAGGGGCCTGCACACCCGTGGGGTCAGGGTTGGTGACTTTAATTGTATCTTCTCCCCAAGGAGGGGGTGGGGAGTGAAATGTAGAGGGAGCCCGGGGGCACCCACCTCTGAGGGAATGCCCCTGCCTGGCCGCCCTCCAGAGCACCACTCCAAGTGGACGGGCCCCTCTGGCTGACTGGCCACCACATCCACAAGAGATGACTGGGGCCAAGTGCCCCAGACCTGGGTCTGGCGGGCTGGAGCACGGCTGCAGCATGGCCTTCACAGTGCCAGCCCAGAGACACCCAGGGTCCCAGGGGCCGGGCCGTCAGTGTGCTGGGGAACACAGATGGGCCCCAGGGCTACGGTCTTCATGGGAAACCCGTGAGAAGGACCCAAAATCAATTAGGGCCATGGAACAGGGCTGTGTGGCCCTCCTCCTGGCCCTGCTGGTGGGGATGCGGGGTGGGTGGGCTTCCATGGCGGCAGGGGAGCCCCACAACTTCGGTGGGGCGCAGGGTGGGGTCCTGGAGGTGGTGCTGCCTCGGCCGGCGTCACAGATCTGTCCCTGAGCCCGTGTCTGCCCCTCCTCCTCGTCACTGTCATACCAGGGGCAGACTGGTCCCTTTGTTCCAGGGCTGCCAGCCATCGTCCTGTGAAGGATGCGTCATGATGGTGGCCAGGAGGAGGGGGAGGCTTGGGGGCACTAGGCTGCGACCCTGGCTCCCCCCAGACTCAGTTTCCTCTTCTGAAAAAGGCGGGTCAGCGTGGGCCCTCCTTTGGTGGTGTTTTGATGGTTAGAGGAGGGAGCGTGAGAGACTGTGTGGGGCCAACATATAGGGCTTTTTATCACGCGCTGCACTGCAGCAAGTCAGGGAGCCGGGACCCCAGGTCTGCCTGACACCAGCCGAGATGGCCCGGCCGGGGAGCTGAGGCGGCGCTCCCTCCAGGCTGTGGACGCGGGGATGGACGGAGGCGCAGACACGCAGGATTGAAGGAAGAAAGAGCAGAGCCTCTTCCCGAGAGCGGTTCCGGGCCGGCCCACGTGGCGGTGTCAGGCGACGGGCACGGGTGCCGCCCTGCCGGGACGGCCGCGGGATGATGGCTGCACTGAAGCCTTCCTGGGCCCTGCCGCGGCCTGCCCGGTCGCGGTAATGGAGCTCTGATGGGGAGCAGCTCCCGCGAGCTAATCGAAGCTGAAAGGGCGGAATCAGCGGCGTCGGATCCTCTTGCCGCCTTCATCAATCCCGCTAACTGGGTCTGAGCGTGCGCCTGCAAACGCGCTGCGACGGGAAATTAATATGTAAGACATCTGGGGCCGGACGCGCCGTGGGGCCGCCAGCGGGCACTCCGGCAGGGCGGCCACCGAGGGCCACGCCGCGCCCCGGCCGCCCGCCCGCTGACCTGGGCCTGGGGAGGGCAGCGCCCGGCCCCCGCCCTCCCGTCGTCAATTCAATTACCTCCAGGCTGATGCATATTCAGGCTGCGCCCGGGAGGGAGAGGCCAGACAAAGGCGGCTGTGTTTACCCAATAATAAGTTCCATTTGGAGTGGGTTTGAAAACAATTCCCCGTCACATTTGTCCCTGTCAGATCACATTATTCACAAATGAAGTTCACAAAGTATCAATTCAATTTCAATGAGGCACGCGGCAGGGCTCTGGCGGGGTCGGCCCACCCCGCTGGGGGGGCTGCGGACGCCGCGGCAGTCAGAGGTAATCAAAGGCAGCGGCCACGCAACACTCTCCATTTCACCCCTTTTGTGCACATCTGTTCCTGGATAATCCCATTTTCTACACTTCCAAATCACCGAAGACGGCCGGGGGCGGAGGGAGGGGGCCCGCACTACTGGAGCGGCCGAGGCGGGGTCTGCGCCAGGCAAGCCCACCCCCAGGGCCCGGCCCTCCTGGGTCCCCTTGTCAGCATGCGGCTCCTTGCCCGGCGGCTCCGGACACCTTGGAGGCGCTGGTCAGCCTCTCGCCCCTCCTCAGCCCCTCCCCATGCCCACTGGGCTTAGCGAGGCCAGACTCTGAGCCTGTTCAGGGACCATGTGGCAGCTCTGAGGACCACATTCCCGCAGCCCCACTCACCTGGCACGCCTGTGTCCACCCTCCTGGAGCCCCCACCCCGCCTGCCTGGGACCTGCTGGGGGCCGGAGGATGCCGCCCGCTCTCAGGGGCTCTCTGACGTTGAGCCCAGAGGTCAGATCTCTGGCCACCACCCTGGCCTCCAATGGCTGACAACGTCCTGGCCTTCCCACCCAGCATGGACCTGCCCCCACGACACCCGGCAGGGCCAGCCTCTCCCGTCTGCTCCAGGGCCCTCTGCCGCACCCCAGAATGCTCCCAGCCGCTGGACCCGCGCTTCCCAAACCAGACCCACCTCTTGCCTCTTCTCCACCTCTGAGGAGGTGGCTGGTCCCTCCTCACCAGCCTGAGCACACAGGGGGCCCCCCTGGGGCGCAGGTTGGTGGACGGACCCTGGTCAGGCTGGCCTTGGCTCACAGGGTCCACACGTCAGGTCAGATTCTGTCCTCCCACAGCCTGGGTGCTGCACCCGTGCACTGGGGCTAAGGGTGGCAGGGGAGGCAGGCACTCCCCACCCTGGTGTGCCTGGCCACTCACCACGCCTCCGGGCCTGGATTTCCCATCTACGACGTGAAGGGACAGGTCCTTCGTATGCTGGACCCGGGCTGGTCTGGGCCTCACAAAGCTGTGGACCCCGAGTGAGCCCCATCGGGCCGTGGGGGCGATGTCAGAGACCTGGGCAGGACGCAGGACCAGACGCCAAGAGCTTGGGTGCAGGAGTGGGTGCGGGCCAGTCCCCCTCCGCCACCACAGCAGCCGCCTCGGGGGCTCCGGGCCTGGCCTCTGGGACGTGTCGCACGCATGGGGCTGCCCTGGGGCTTCTGGCTGGAGACCACATCCCCAAACACCAGGACTCGCAGGGCAGGAGGGAGGGGTGCTGCTGCGCCCCGGTGCAGCCACTGTGGACTTGAGGTGTGAGGTACCCTGTGCACACACAGGCACACCTGCAGCTGGGGTGCATTTCCGGATGCACGGCAGGTGTGGGTGCGTGTGGGCCACGTGCAGAGGGGCGTGTGCACATGCAGGTAGACAGACGTGAGGCCCATGTGTGTGCAAGTGTATGCACACATGTGTACACGCGTGTGTGCCACGTGCCTTTCACAGCAGCCCTCACAGGCGACTCGCACACTGAAGCAGCTGCCGCGGTGGGTCTGAGGTCCCATGCCGTCGGGGCCTCAAGGACTCGCCAGGGTGGGCTCCACCTCTCTCTGCTTTCCCCGCCTTGGACATTAGCCCCCTGCCAGGGCAACGACTGGCTTCATGCTCCGGGAAATCGGCGGCACCATGGCCAACACCGCTGATTGATTTCAGACTCGAAGGCCTGGGGGCCCCAAGACTTGCCAGCCGGGATGGGGGTGGGCCTGCCTGGGTGGGGGCTGGCAACCTGTGAGCTGTGGGACATGGGGATTGGGGGCACCTGTGCCTGAGGGGCCCTGTCTCCCAGTCTTTGTCCACTGATTAGGCCAGGCCTTAGAAATGGGAGAAAATCACCATTTCATAGCATTTGTTTTTTCGTTTGTGTTTCTAAATTAATAAACTTTATTTTTTGGAGCAGTTTTAGAGTCACAGCAAAATCGAGGGGAAGGTACAGAGATGTCCCATATACCCCTTGCCCCCACACATGCACAGCCTCCCCCATTATCAACGTTCCCCACCAGATGGTACATTTGTTACAATGGATGAACCTATATTGACACATCATAATCACCAGAAGTCCATAGTTTACATTAGGGTTCACTCTTGGTGTTGTATATTCTGTGGGTTCGGACAAATGTGTAATGACATGTATTCACCATTGCAGTATCATACAGAGTAGTTTCACTGCCCTAAAAAATCCTCCATGTTCCGCCTACTCATCCCTCCCTCCCCCCAAGCCCTGGCAACCACTGATCTTTTCACGGTCTCCATAGTTTTGCCTTTTCCAGAATGTCATCTAATTGGAATCATACAGTATATCGTCTTTTCAGATGGGCTTCTTTCACTTAGTGATATGCATTTAAGGTTCCTCCACGTCTTTTCATGGCTTGATAGCGCATTTCTTTTTAGTGCTGAATAATATCCCATTGTCTGGATGTACCAGTTTATCAATTCACGTTCCGAAAGGCCATCTTGGTTGCTTCCAAGTTTTGGCAATTATGAATAAAACTACTATAAACATTCGTGTGCAGGTTTTTGTGTGGACATAAGTTTTCAGTTTCCTTGGGTAAATACCAAGGAGTGTGATTGCTGGATCGTATGGTGAGAATATGTTTTGTTTTGTAAGGAAGGATGCTGACTCCCAGCATCTCTGTCCACTGATGAGGCCAGGCCTCAGATATGGGAGAAACTTGTCATTTCATAGTGTTTTCAGCAAAATCTAAATTGTCTCTTAGCTGCCTCTCTTTGGCCCCCCTTCCACGCTAGGAGCCCCCAGGAGATTCCGGGACCAGAGCCCACGAGGGCTCCCTGGTGGGAACCGGTGCTGCAGCCCCTGTGCCCACAGCACCTGCCACCAGGCGGCTCCCGAGAGGTGGGTCTGGCCTGCCTGCCCTCAGCGGATGTGCGGTGCTTCGCCCTGGGGAGGGTGCGCACAAGCCTGAGGACCCATCAGCCGGCCTCTCTCGCCTGAGGCTCATCAGAGTGGGAAGTGTGAGGAAGAGGGGTGCCAGGGGCCGTGGTCTGTGCTGATCCTTGTGTGTAAGATGCTGCGAGTGAGCGACATGGGGTGACAGTGGCTTCCGGGGCTCGCTGGCTCGGACCCCGAAGTTAAAAGGCAAACACCTCGGGGTGACTCTCCAGCCTTGGCCCCATGGGGCCTCAGCGGCTCCCTCCAGCCTCTTCTCTTTGGCCTCTTTCCCAGGTTCTCCTGGGTGCCCCCCAGGGCAGGCGAGACCAGGCGCGTGCCGAGAGGCCTTGCCCCACAGCTGCCCCTGTTTCAGCTGCGTTGGCCGGATTGTGACTGGCACTCGGCTCTCTTGATATATTGATCCCAGGGCAGAGCATGTTGTAAAATGAGGTGATCATAATGGGATTTAAAGTTATTACGGGCGAAGCCGCAGTAACACAGAGCCAGGCCTTGGCAGTTTCATTTACGGCTGAAAAATCGCAGGGCCACGGCAGCTCTGCCCAACCCTCCCGGAGGAGAGGCCGGGCCGGGCCGGGGCCTCCATCTGCCAGAGAGCCGAGCGGAAATTATCTGGGGCTCGGTTTTTGTTGTCATCTTTTTCTACGAATAAAAGGGCCTTGCTTCCCACCAGAGAGCTCAGAACCCACCACAAAGCCAACCACGCTGTGGGGCGGCCTCAGACTGAACCGGCTGCATGCACACATGTTGGCACGTGCACTTGCACACTTACACGTGTACACGCTTGCACAAGCGTGCAAAGAGCACACGCGAACATGTCCCCCCACAAACACACCCAGACGTGTGTGCACCCCCAGGCACATGAACATGCTCACACAGGAACGCACGTGAACGTGAACGTGTGTGCGCACACGCACACGCACATCGCCCTTCCTGGTACAGGGGAGGTGGTGAGGCTGTCCTGCTCTGCTTGACTGAGAACTCCTGGCACCCATGTGGCTGACACACACACACACACTGGTTCACACCTGGAGCATCTCACAGGCTCGTGCCACCATCCCACGAGGCTGGCTGAGGCCCCTCCTGGCCAATGCTCCTTGGTGGAGCTCTGAGAGGCTTCCCGGCACCCCGGGGTCCTCGACCCCATCACATGTGCTCAACGGCACCGAGAACAATCTGTCCTTGTGTCAAATACCTCCTCTGCAGCCCAGCCCCGTGCCTTGCCCAGGCTCTGTGTGGGCCCCTCGTCACCCCTCTGCTGGGGAGCAGAGACCCCCCAGGAGTGGTGATGAAGCAGGTGCTAGGCCCAGGGACATGACCGAGGTGAGAGGCTCTCGAGGCCCACAGCCACAGGCGGTGGTAACCCCCAGGAGGGGCTGGGACTGGGAAGCTTCTCAGGGGAGGTGGCTCAGAGCTGGCTCCAGCACTGGCCCTGAGGACAGTTTGTGCAGTCCAAGGCCTCCTCCTCTGCCAGGAGCAGCAGCCCAGCTGCTCCCCTGACCCCAGCCACCGAGGAGCGTGGGGGCACGTTCTGGGGGTCTGGGCATGTCAGCCCTCCGTGGCTTGCTCTACTGGGTCACAACAAGGTGGTGGGGGCTGGTGGGCCCCCACCTGTGGGCCAAGAAACACCCAGAACTGGGAGCTGCCTGGGCGCCAGGTCCGCGGCCCTCTGGCCTGCACGTCAGCCGGACACCGGGAATATAGAGATGTATCGAATTCAGCTTAGCATCCCAGGCATGAATACCCAACCTGTAAAGAGAAACTTATCTGTAATTAAAATCATGCACAAGTTTTAGAAAGAGTCTGTTTACAACAGGGAAGAAAGCTGATTGTGAAAATGAATAGGCTTCCGTGGGGGCCTGGAGTGTTTAAATCAGAAATAAATCCCCCCACGGGAGGCGCTTCTCCAGGCTCTTTTCCCTCGTGCTTTTGCGGGTCTGGCGGCCGGCAAGGCAGCGCGTGGCTGTTGTTGACGCCGACCTTATCGGGCTACACGTGGGGCCAGGCTGCAGGCTCCCCATGGCCGAGCACTCACCGCAAATCCTGCTCCTCTGCTTGTGAGCAATAAATTAGCCCAGTTAAAATCAGCAGGACGCGCTTATTCAAAGCTTATGTTTCCCTGTAAGCAGATGGTGGCTTCAGCACGTGCAAGGCAGGTGGCATCAATCACCAGCCTCAGAATTTAGGGGACAGTAACACTGGTCCTCGAGGAAGAGCTGCCACCCGGCTGTGGTGGCAATAAGGGCGTGATTTACGCGGCCGGGGGGCTGGCCAGGGGGCTGGCTGCAGCCGTGATTTAGGAGGACGGTGGCCACTGCAGCCTGTTCATTGGGAGAGCGGCTGACGGATAATTCGGGGCCATTTGCACCGGGAGCCCGGTCAGCCACCATATTTGCATAATCCTCTCGCTGCTCATCTGTGTAGACGATAGGGCTGGCTGGAATCAAACTGTTTTTCTGGGTATTGATTGCAATTAGGAGCACCAGTATCAGCCGGAAGATAAGGGGTTTCCGGGCAGGAATGCTGGCCGTATCCTGGCGGTGTCGCTGGGCTGGGCCGGAGCTGTCTTCCTCCTGTCCGCATGTGAGGGCCCCTGAGGGAGAGCCCACCGCTGAGACTGCTGGACCCAAGATGAGCCCGAGACCTCTCCCTGCCTGCCCCCTGCCCAGGGCACCAAGAAAGCCCGGGACAAGTTTGCTACTGAATGAATTTAGTTCAACTCAGAGCCACCTCGTGCATTTGAAAGAAACCCCCACCAATGAATGTTCCTAACAGGCCGTGCCCCCTCAGCCGTGCCCGTGGGCCCCTGCCACTGCCCACACTGTGGTCCACTGCAGGCAGGGCAGAGGGGTCACAGCTTCTTGGAGTGGAGGCCAGGACCCTGCACCCCCAGCCTCCCACTCTCCGTCCCCTATCCCTCAGGTAGGGGGCAGGGCTCTCCTGAAAGCTTCTCAGTTGGGGGGAACCTCTTCCCTCCACTGGGGACAAACAGGCCATCCATCCGACGGGGGGACAGAGGGGACCTTGGAGCCAGAGTGGAGCACGAGGGTGGGAAGCCACATGGGATGCTGCAGGGACACAGCAGGGGCCTTGGGCGGCCAGTGCAGGCTTGGCCGAGGACCGCGGCTGGGTCAGGGCGGGCCTCGAGGTGGGGCTGGCAGCCATCTGAAGTGGGCCGTGCCCGTGGCCCTGACTCCCTCATGGTGTTTCCCACAGACCAGGCCACGGTGTCACCCGGGGCAGGACTGGGAGGGATGGCGCTTCGCCTGCTCTGGCACTCGGACCCCCTGAGGGCCCCCATGTCCAGGGCAGGCCCCCTGGATGTCACGCCTGGACCTTGTGAAGAGCACAGGCCCTCCTGGGCGGGCGCCCTACGCTGCATCTGGCGTCCCGCTCTGTGACTGCTAAGTGTTTAGCGGGAGGCGGTTTCTCGTCTCTTTGTGTCTGTGTCACGCTCGGCGCTTGTCTGTAACTAGTGTCATGGGCCCGGGCTTCACGGGTGCTCCTTTGGCACACTCTGCGTTCTTGGGCGTGACCCCACTCTCTCCCCCTGAGGCCTGGAGCAGCCACTTTCCATGAGGAGGTGTTTCGAAGGCGGACCTGAGCGCTGCTGATGTGCTGACAGATGACCTGTGAGGCAGGGCCAGGGCAGGGCCAGAGGAGGCAGGAGGGAGGTGTGGCACCCGGGGAGGCAGTGCCTATGGGCAGGTTCATTCTGGCTTGCTGGCGGGCTGGCACTGGGCTGTGGGATCCCGCAGATGGAGAGGGCGGGTGGAGCAGGGCTGCCCTTCAAACCTGGGTAGGGCGCCAGGGCCCCCATTGCTGAGCCTGCTCGCAGCCCCCACCTGCCTGGCTCTGCAGCCTGCTGGCCCCTACTCCTCCAGCCTGTGCCTTCCGTGGCCTTGCCCTCTCCCGCTCCTGCTGACCCCCAGAGCCCCATCCTGCCCATCGCTCGGCACTGCAGTCCCCCTGCCCCCAAGAGGGACCAGCCTGCTGCTACTGGTGTCCAAGGCGGGGCCTCCCTGACACCCACTCCCGAGGCCTCGTTTCCCACCATCTGACTCCCTCTGACTTAGAGCTCCCTGGGGATGGTCAGAAACAGCTGAACGGGGGGCTTCCTGTTGCCCAAACCATGCGGAGGCGAGCAGGGCCGAGCTGACACAGACACATCCTGCCAGGGGCCGGGGTGCGGTCTCCTCTGTCCCCTCCATGCAGGAAGGGGGTCCCCACAAGGACAACGTGACTTGGACCCTGAGGCAGAGATGGCCCAGTGACTCTCCATGTCTACCTCTTGCTCGTTCTGGAGAGACTGGACTTTTACCCTGGCCACGTCCTCTGCGGGAGAGGCCAGCGCCCTCGCTCTCCCACGAGCAGCGAGTGGGGCGTCTGGAGGAGCTCGCAGGAGTCGCCCCAACAAATAGCAACTGCGTCTGTCGATTTTAATGGCAAGGAGATATACACAAAAGTCGTTTTCAGGTGAACTAAGGAAGAAAATGAGGGAGATGATCTCCATGGCCTAGAGGGAGTAAATGATTTCTTAACTAAGACCCCAACAAAGGAGAGCACTGACAACACAGTGCGTTAAGACTAAGAACCTCTCTTCATGGAGGACACCCCGGCAGAGGGGGCCACCCTGCGCACCTCGCACGCGACAGGCCGGGGTTAGCATCCAGGCTGTGGAGAGACTTCCTGGAATCAACCAGGCGAAGACGAAGACTCTCCATAAAACGGCCACGGGCAGGAGCAGGGGTTCACGGGGAAAGGAGGGTCAGTAGCTCGAGGGGTCAGGAGGCTGTCGTGCCCGACGCAACATCCAGGTCCAGGACGTGGCCAGCGCTCGCGCGAGGGAACCGCAACGTGGAACCCGGTGTCCCCTGAGGTTGCGCAGTGGGACGTGTGCCTGCAGGACCGGAAACCCCCAGAGCGGGGCTCCCTAGCTTTCTACTGCAAATTACAATCCTTTGTGAACATCAAATCTTTCAAAAGTAAACATTCTAGATTTGAGTAAAAAACCCTCAGATTTTGTACTGTGAGACTGGCTTCTCTTGGGGAGAGGCGTTGTGGGATTCTCTGTTTCTGCCCGGTTTTACTCTTTTATGACTTCCGGGCCCAGCCCTGGGACCCGCTGTTTCCCCAGCTCTGGGGCCGTGGTCAGACGCTGCGTGTGCCTGCTGCCACCAGGGTGGCCCTGCTGCTCGCGGACACGGTGGGCGGAGCTAGAAAGTACGTGTGTCTGTGTGTGTGTGTGTGTGTGTGCAAACTCACACACGTATAGAGAACATCAGTGGGACAGGCGACAAATCTGAATGTCTGCAGGTTAGATGTCAGTATTTTATGCTGTTAATTTCCTAATTTTGATGGCTATGGTGCAGCTGCACAGGAGAGTGCCCTTGTCTTTCGGAAGCACACACTGAAGCATTTAGAGGGACAACACGCCTGCAACTTACTTTCAAATGGTTCAGGAAAAAAATGTAGAGGGAGAGGAGAGACAGGGAGAGAGGAAGCAAATTTGCATCTCAGGTGAAATTGATAATCATAAAAATACTTAAAACTGGTCATCTTTTTAATGCTGGTGTGTGCCGGGTGAACTGATATCCATAAGGAATAAAGCAAAGATCAACCCCATACAAAAAATACCTTCATGATCTCAGGGTAAGAAGATAGTTCTTAAATAGTACAACATAATGTACTAACTGTAAAAAATTTTAGAAATTCGGAGCTTTTATTCATCGCAAAACACCACGAAGACTGTGGGAGGCGATATCTGCACACACGTCGTCATCGAGGGGCTGGTGTTGTCACAGCACAGAAAGAATCGCTACAAACCTGCAGGAAAACTCCTGGAGGCGCTTTCCGGCAGAGGACGCCTCACAGCCACTAAACACACCGAAAGCTGCTGGCGTCACTTCAGCTGGAAAAGCACCTTACAACCACAGTGAGACGGTGCCACACAGCCAGCCGGGGCTAAAAAGAAACAGACGAGAGCGCAGGGGTGGCGAGGATGTGGAGCAGGAACCGGCTCTCCAGGGAAGAAGGAGCCCTGATTACAGTGTCGGCCGATTTCCGTGTGTCAATACTCCCACGTGGCTGACTTCCAGCTCCTGACGTGATGTCACTGAACGTGGAGTGGGAAGAGACGTGTGCAGTCAGCTCTGGTGAGCCACTGTGCGCTGGCTCCACCACCTCGTGGGAACAACCAGGATGCCCTGCACTACTGCTGGCTGTGTAGCTAGTACATGCGTCTTGGGGAACGATCTGGCAATATCTACAAAGCGAAACACATGGCACACCCAGCAATCCCTCCCCAGGTGCACCCAGAACAGAGACACACATGTGTCCACCTAAAGACATGCAAGTGAATGTCCTCAGCAGTGCTGTCTGGAATAGTGCCAAACTGGACAAGACCCAGTTGGCCACCAGCAGTAGATTGGGAAACTTATTCACAGTGTATCCACATAATGAAATACTCTGCAGATGAGATGGGCAACTCACTGCTACACAAGCTCCATGAATGGGCTTCCTGAGGACAATGTTGAGCAAAGCAGCCAGACGCAAAAGCTTACTTGCTGCGGGACTCCCCTGTACTAAGTTCCAAACAGGCTAAAGGAATTTCTTAGAAATCAGTATAACGGTTACCTCTGGGGAGAACAGAAGTGCCTGGAGGTGGCACCGTAGGGGCTGGCAATGTTCTAATTCTTGATGTGGAGGTGGATACATTCATTTTGTGAAAATAGAGAGGTATATTCATGTTTTATGCACTTTTCTGCATGTGTGCTGTGGTTAAATTGTAAAAAGTTTGAAAAATCACGAATATTTCTGTACACTAACAATGAACAATCCAAAAAGGATAACATAAAAAAGAATAAAATACTTGGGAATAAAGTTAACCAAGGAGGCGAAAGACTTATACATTGGAAACAACAAAACATTGCTGAAAGAAATTAAGAAAGATGTAATAAATGGAGAGACATCCCATGTCCATGGATTGGAACCCTTAATATCATTAAGATGACAAAACTATCCAAAGCGATCTACAGATTTAATACAATATCTATCAAAATCTCAACAAGGCTTTTTGCAGAAATAGAGAAATCTATCTTAAAATTCACATGGAATCTCAAGGGACCCAGAATAGTAAAAAGGATCTCGAAAAAAAGAATAGAACTAGAGGACTCACACTTACTGATTTCAAAACTTACCACAAAGCAACAGTAATCAAAACAGTGTGCTGCTGGCATAAAGACAGACGTATAGACCAAGGGAATAGAATACAGAGCCCAGAATAAACCCACGCATATATGATCAAGTGATTTTTAACAAGAGTGCCAAGACTATTCAATGGGGAAAGGATAGTCTTTTCAACAAATGGTGCTGAGAAAACTGCATATCCACATGCAGAAGAAAAAAATTGGACCCTTATTTAACACCATACACAAAAATTCACTCAAAATGCATCAAGGACCTAAAGTAAGAGCTAAAACTATAAAACTCTTAGGAAGAAACACAGGGGAAAAGCTTCACAACATTGGATTTGGCAATGATTTCTTGGATATGACATCAAAAGCACATGCAAGAAAAACATAGATAAATTGGACTTAATCAAAGTTTAAAACTTTGTATATCAAAGGACACTATCAAGAGAGTGAAAAGGCAACCCATAGAATGGGAGAAAATATTTGCATCTGATAAGGGATTACTATCCAGAATATATAGAGAATTCCTAAAACTCAACAGCAACAAAACAAACAATCTGATTAAAAATGGGCAAATGACTTTAACACTTTTCCAAAAAAGATATACGAATGGCCAACAAACCAAGAAAAGATGCTCAGCATCACTACCATCAGGGAAACCCACATCAAATCCACCACGAGACACCACCTCACTCCCAGGAGGACGGCCACTACCCAAAAACAGAAACACGTGCTGGCGAGGATGCAGAAACCGGAACCCTGGGCACCGTTGGCGGGACTGTAAAACGGTGCAGCTGCCGTGGAAAACAGTATGGATGTTCCTCAAACAATTAAAAGTAGAATTACCATGTGATCCAGCAGTTCCACTTCTGGGTATATACTCAAAAAATTGAAAGCAGGATTTTGAAGAGAGATTTTCACACCCATGTTCACAGCAGCAGTGTTCACAATAACTGAAGCATGGAAGCGACCCAAGTGTCCATCAATGGATGAATGGACAAGGGATAAACAAAATGTGGTCCATCCAAACAATAGAATACTATTCAGCCTTAGAAAAGAAGGAAATTCTGGCACCTGCTACAGCATGGATGAACCTTGAAGACATTAAGCTGAGTGAGATAAGCCAGACACAAAAAGAGTTTCCCCTCAACATGGAAACCAGTGCCCGAAGGCCCCTGCCCGCACCCGCCTGCAGCTCCCTGCCCCAGGGCGGGGACCGGCTGCCCCACACCACACCACACCTGCCTGGTCACCCCGCTGACCTCAGGCCAGCCCCTGCCCGGCAAAGCAACGCAGAGGAGCCCCTCCCGGAGGTGAGACCCTCCCTCAGCCCAAGGGCCCCAGGACAAAAGGACAACTACTATATGAGTCTACGTCTATGAGGTCCCTCGAGGAGTCACATCCAGAGACACAGAAAGTGGATTGGTGGGTGCCGGGGCCGGGGGAGGGTAGATGAGAGTCAGTGTCTAATGTGGACAGAGTTTCAGTTTTATAAGATGAAAAGAGTTCTGGAATTGACGGTGGTAATGGCTTCACAACAATGTACTTAATACCACTGAACTGTACACTTAAAAATGTTAAGATGGTAAATTTTATGTGTGTCTATTTTACCACAACAAAGAAATATGAAAAAAAATTCCTGAAGAGGTTGTCTCAGTCCGGGTCCATTCAGGAGACAGAACCACACCAGGTCAATCAGGGAAGTTTAATGTGAAGAACTGTTACCAAAGATGAAGGAGCAACGTGAGGGCCATGGGGCTCCGAGGCCCTCTGGCTGAGGGAGGGTCTCGCTTCCGGGAGGGGCTCCTCTGCGCTGCTTTGGCTGGGCAGGGGCTGGCCTGAGGTCAGCAGGGTCACCGGGCGGGTGTGGTGTGGCGGGGGGGCAGGCAGTGCCCCCCACAGTGGGGAGCTGCAGGTGGGCTGTGCTGGGGCAGGCAGGGGCCTTTGGGCACTGGTTTCCACGTTGGGGGGAAACTCTTAACAAGACCTCCATCACCTCCAAGAGTGTGAGCTCAGGGTCACACAGCGGGCGGTGGGGCCTGGAGTGGCTCCCGGATGAGGGAAGCACTGGTCCCCCCACCCAAGAGAGGAAGGATGGGGCCACAGCTCTAGGAGCTGGAAAGGCTGGTTCCGGTGTCCCAATTGTAGTCACACCCCTGCTATGGGTGCACTGGTCGGCATGCCCCGACCAGCCACGGCTGCGTCTCACGTGGGAAGGATACACATTGTTCTTTTGCTCTCATTTTCAATAATTAGAGAAATCTATGTTGAAATATAAATTTGAAAAAAGGAGAATTGAACATGAGATTGTCCACCTTCCAGGTCACAGAGGGCAAGTCTGGGGGTGGATCGGAGAGAGCTGTGGTGACAGAGAAGCAGGACCAGCGCTTGGGCGGAGATGTGTCCGGGGTGTGCAGAGAACAGCAGGGGAAGGGTGGGTGTGGGCAGAGACTCGCCCACTCCCAGGGGCTCGGAGCCCCTCTGAGAAGGGGCTTTGGGTGTCTGCTCCAGCGACTTGACAAAGGAGTCTGGTCTCCAGGGCGCGTGACTCCTCCCTGAGAAGGAAGAAGCCCGGTGTGGGGGCAGACGCCTCGCCGCAGGAGTTCAGGTCTGGAGGGGGCGCCCAGTTGCTGGGTGAGGGTCAGGAGGGCTCCGCCTGCTGGGACGAAGGGCCCCGTGCTGAGTGGGGGGCACCCACACGTGACCCACTACACAGCAGACATCACCAGCCCACGGTCCTGGTGTTTCTCCATCAAAAGGCGCCGTGTGACTCCCTCCCCTGGAGAAGGGGCTGGCCCAGGCTGGTTCATAGAAGGCGATTCAGCTTCCTCCTGGCTCACACTCTCCAGACGCCGCCCTGGGAACCTGCCACCATGCTGGAGGAAACGCAGGCCACGCAGAGGCCACATGCACAGCCCCTGGCCCAGCCGAGTTCCCAGCCCAGCATGGACCCCCTGGCTATGAGTGAAGGGGCCTCCGGACAACTCTAGCCACCCAGCGACTCCAGGAGGAGCTGGGACCAGCTGCCCGCGAGCAGTGCCCGTGGTGCATGATCTCGCGCAAACAGACGTTGTTGTGGCTTTAAGCCACTAGGTTTTGGGGTGGCTTGTTATGCACCAATTGATAACGAACAGGCAGCCTCAGTGGAAGCTTCGGAGACCTTGAGGAAGACGCCCTCAAGGGCACCCCCAACTTCCAGATCCTGGGGGGCTGGTGTGTGCAGGCTCCGTGGCCACCGTGGAAGCCCACCTCCTGGCACTGGGGACGGCAAACAGATGGCATCATCCCTGCCCCACGTGGGTGAGCAGGACACGGCCAAGGGCCCTCGCCAGTGGTACTGAGAGATTGCTCCAGACGTAAGGAATTCAAACTCTAGTGGGAAGCTCCCAGCCCAGCCCCTGGGCGTTGACAGTCTGGTGATGAACAGAGTGCTGGGCCATCATTTGTCACAGCAGACCAGGGTGGGGAGACCTGCACGGGGTCCAATGGGGAGGGCTTCCCACCGTCCATCACTGGGCAGCAGGTCATGCCTGGTCAGCCTGCCCTCCACTGGGACTCCAAGTGACCTTGTGGCCAGAGGACAGGCGCCACCAGCTGGGCCAGCCGCTGGTCTGGGTGGGAGCCACCAGGGCCTGGGGGCACCAGGCTGGCCTTCAGTTCCAGGCTCCCAGGGTCCAGGCTTGCAGCCTCCTCCCGCACCAGCCTCCTGCCCAACTTTGTTCTCCCTCCCCTGGCACTGGATCCTCACCCATCACCCTGTCCCCTGGTCCTCGCCCTGTCCCCTCATCCATCCTTCTGCCCCCCGTCCCCTGCCCTGCCCCATGTCCATGGTTCTGTCTGTTGGCAAATCCCACCACCCTCCAGGTCCTCTACCATAGCTCCTTCCTCCAGGAAGTCCTCCTGGTGGTCTCCTGCGGCCCACCCTGAGCCCCCTGCTCTCTCTCGGCCTCACCCCGCTCAGAGCAGGGAGGAAGCTGCCCCGTGTCTGGCTGATGCTGAGAAGTAGTTGAATCAGATTCCTGAGACTTTTGCTCCTTACAGGAAGTACGAGTGAGCCCTGACATTGGGGTGGAGTTGGGAGAGCTTCCAGCCTCAGGCCCACATGGGCTGAGGAGTGGGGCACAGAGCCTGGCTGGCCCCGAAAACACCTGGGTCCAGAGCTTTGGGGGAGGGGCTGGCCTGGCACCTCTTTCCGAGCCCCCGAGTGTCCTGTCCAGGGTGTGAGGGGACAGGGAGACTTGGGGACACGACAGGGCCTTGACCAGGTGCTGGTGTGGGGTTGGGGCCGCCCACAGACAGGGCCCTGCGGACCGATGGAGGACAGGGCGCAGGTCACTTCTGCCTGGAGAGGAGGCACTCCTGCCGTTGATCAGGACAAAACACGCAGCTTCCCTCCTCTTCCTGCGCCTCACCGTGCCCATCAAGTCAGGGGCATGTGGGGCTCAGGTCTCTGCCCGGACAGGGGTCTGGGGGCTCGTGCTTCCACGTTTTCTCCATTCCCGCTGTTCTGGGGGCCTTGGGGGAAGCTGGATGTGGAGGCATCGCCACGGATGCTGGACCCACAGACGGCTGGGCCTGACTGCCTCTCTGGGCCTGTGACCCCAGAGAGGTGGCTGTGGGCTCAGGCGGCTGCAGGGCTGGCCCTGGCACTGGGCACTCAGCTGGGGGCTGGCTCCCGGGCGTGGAGCCCCCAGCCTGCCTCGCCCGGTCCCCATGTCTACTCTCACTGCCACTCGGCCCTGCGGCAGCGCGGGGCCAAGGCCTGCCGCTGGGTCTCCTCCTGCCCAGGTGCCCAGGGGTCTGTTGGTCCCCCGTCTGCAAGCAGGGCTCACAGCAGGGGTTTAGGGTGGCCTCAGCCCTGGGGGGACATTCTGGGCTGGCATTAGACCCGTGTTAACTTTTAATTTAAAGTCTCTAGGCAAAGCACAGTGGACTTTTGACATACAAATATTAAAAATTAAATTTCCCGAGTTCATTATCTGATAATTAGAACTAAATAACATCTTAACTGAGAGGCCAGCCCCACGCAGATCAAGTCAGTTCCACTTAAGATTCCATTAGACTAGTGTCGGAGCGGTAAGTAATGGACCATAAAATTTAATTTGGAAATGATCTCCGTCGTGATGGAGTGATAGCGCTCACAAAGGAGGCGGGCGGCTGCACGGCCAGCGGGCTCTGCTGCGAGCGGGCGGAATTCAAAAGGAACCGGCCGCTGTTGCCCAGAAGAACATGTGTTCAGCGCTTTCTTCTCCTTTCTCGGGCCCTGTGGTATTTAAAAGTCAGAATTGACCAGTGTAGCTCCGTGTAATTACAAAGATCCCCTTATCGGAGTCTATTTGCAGGCGCAGAAAGAAAAGGCCGATCCGGCGTCTCCCGGCTCATTTACATGCGCCGTGATCCTCGCGTAATCACTTTAGGATTCAATTGCACTCGGCGACTCTGTCCTTCCCACCTCCCACCACCGCACCGCATGACCACCACCACCGGCCTGGGCGATGGACCTTCAGCAGCCAGAGTTCACCAGAATGAACGATTAGGAACCGTCTAGAGACAGGGCCCACCTGAGCCGTGCCGCGGCTCCCGTGCGGCCTCCCACTAGCAGGCGAGGAAAGGGGCCTCTCCAACTGGATGAAATGCAGATTCGTCCAGCGTCCCACTGACCCAGGACAGCCATGCCTCATGGGACCCCGGCATGGGGGTCTTGGCTGCCTGGCCTTGTCCTCCTAGCCCTTGACACCCAGGATTCGGGGTCAGTAGGCCAAAGACCTGCCCCTCCTCCCCCGTCTGCAGGCACCTGCTCAGATGCCCATTTCACCAGAAATACCATCCAGCCGTCCAGACCCCCGCCCACCCCTCCTGCGACCACCAGATCCTAACTCTCAGCTCTGTCTTAAAGCTGAGTGTGTCTGGCAGAACCTTCTAGAAGGCCCCAGTCTAGGAGTGCAGAAGGAATGAGCTGGGAGTCTGGTCACTCCTGAGGGCCTAGAGGGATCCAGACTGCATCCAGGCCTGAGATGGTCTCACCAAGGAGTGACCACAGGCAGGGACAGGTGACCCAAGACACCAAGAGCCTGTTGGTGGACACAGAAAATGGTGACCCTCCCTGATCACACATGGAGCCCAACTCAGACCCTGACCCCGACCCCAGTCAAAGGCTGATGGTGTCCCCCACCCACTGACCCCTCCTGTCCCAGCCAGGCATGTGGCTGCCCCTGCGCAATCCATCCCAGAGTGCTTCTGGGAGCCACGAGCAGCGCCGTGGGCGGGGTTGTGGTCTGCGGTCATGGGCAGGGCCGTGGGCAGCACCGTGGTCTGAGGTCGTGGGCGGGGGTTGTGGGCAGGGCCACAAGAGCACTGTCCAGGGCAGGCCTTGGGGCACACATCACTGGGAATCATCGGGGTCGTTGCTCCCCAGCTCTGAGGACAGGCCGGAACACTGCTCTGCGCTTCTGACGCACGGCCCTCTGTGCTGCCGGAAACTTTTCTGGAACCGGCGGCTGCCACGTGGCTGAGGCACGGAGCCTCACCAGTGGACCCTGCTCCTTTCACGGGGCCGGACCTCCCTGCCCCTCCACCCCCAGCAGACACCCTGGCAGCAGGGAGCAGGCTGGTCTGGTGGACCCCGGCGCCCAGCCCACTGACCCCTGGGCGCTGTGGCCATGGGGCTTCGCTTCCTGTCTGCACAGGGGCACAGCTGAGCTCTGCTCCTACAGGTGAAGGATCTCGGATTCCGGGAGCCAGCAGTCCTGGTGGGGTCCCCCTAGAGGTGCCCAGGAGCACCCCCTCCCACTGTCCCCTCTAGCCTTTCCAGCCTCTGCTCTTTCCTGACACAGTCACCTCTTGGCTCTGCAGACTCTGACGCTAGTGCACCCCACCCCACCCCCGCAATGACCCCTGCGGCCTGCGGGGCGTGAGCGGCCAGCCCCGGCACTGAGACCCCAGACGAGCCTCCCCTCTCTCTTACTCCACGTGCGTGTCTAGCGTCCTGCTGCTCTGCTTTCCCAGTCCACCAGAAACCGGCACCCCCGTGGGGAAGCCGTGTCCCAGCGTCCCTGGCAGTGGGGAGAATCAGGGAGTTTTCCAGAACCAGGAGTGCGAGGCTGGCAGCATGGGGGTGAGCCAGTGCGGAGAGAGGGGAGCTATGGGGCAGGGACACCATCCTGGAGGGCTCGCAGCCTCCGGACCCACCAGGGCCGGAGTGGTGGAGAGGAGGGAGGCAAGGACCCCTCTCTGCTCCCCACCCTCGCCCCCACCAGTCATGGCCGCAGCTCCTCAGGGCCCTCCAGGCCCCAGAAAGCGTCTAAAATTAATTCTTCCTCCCCAGGCAGGCGTGGGTGACCTGGGGACGCACCCAGCCTCCACGGGGTCTCAGCGAGCAGCCGGCTCTGCGTCTTATCTCCCGAGCAGCCTCATTTGTTACTTCTTGCTGAATACACCCACTCCCATTGTTTCTGTAATTCCTGGCAATAACGGCCCTTCCCCTAATGAAACCTGCATTATTGGAAGGTTACTGTGCTGACCCGGGAGAGATTAGCTATGTACTCTCTTATTATTACATATGTAGTTGTATAATTGATTTTAAAATTTACTTTGTGTCCCCACATCATAAAGTTAGCAGCCCATTGGGGGGAAATATAATTAATATATCTCTAACCATTTCCACCCTGGTAGAAAGGCACTGGGGAGGGGTCCACTGGGCCGTGGGTAGGGACGCCTACCTCATCCGTGTCCAGGGGCCTCGTCCAAGTCTTGGGTTCTTGGAAGGGGCTCTGCATGGGCCTCCCCTCCCTTGTCTTCAGGGGCCCCTCCCTGGGCAGTCCTCCGGACAGACCTGGGGCTTGAGGGAGCCTGGCTATCCTGTGCGGTCCTGGCCATGGGCGTGGGCAGGGGAGGGCACCTGGGCCACCTTCCAGCACACAGGGGCCTCCAGAGTGGGGTGGGAACCACACGTCCTTCCAGGGGGTGGGTTGCCCTCCTCTGAGGCCACGCCCTATGACTGCAGTCCCCGAAACCCCCCGCCCAGGGCAGAAGCAGCCACCCACCAGGCCAACGGCCCCACCTCCCACTGAATTTCCTTCTGGGGGCTCCTCCCGGGGCAGGGGGAGTGAGGGGTCCCTGCGGGGGCTGCTCATGAGCCCTGGGGCCGGAGCCTGAAGCTGGAGCGGCACTCGGGGACAGGCCCACCCCACAGACCCCCGCCTCCGCCTGCACGGCCTCCTCCCAGGGACACAGACGCCTGGGCTCGCCTGCCTGCCGCCTGCCCAGCACTCCTCACCCCGCACTCCGGGCAGAAGGGCCAGCCCCCAGCCCGAGCCTGGTCCCCTCGAGCCTTCACAGACACCCCAGGCGAGGAGGTGCCCGAGGGCTGGACCTAGAGTGGGAGACAAGGCCCCAGGCGGAGCGGAAGGTGACAGTGGGGAGGGGGGCTGGCCTGGCTCCAGGCCGAGGGCCTATTGAGCCGTCATCCCCACATTCCCCTTGGCCCCCCAGTTTCACTCTTTTCTATTTGAACAGCTTTATTGAGATGTAACTCACATACCACTTGAAGGGTACAAGTTAATGTCTTTTTAGTATATTCAGATGTCCAACCATCAGCACAGTCGACTCTAGAACGTTCTCATCACCTCACAAGGAGCCCTGCCCGCTAAGCTTTCACCCCCCCGGCCCCCCTCTCCAGGCCCTGGGATCACCATTCGGCCTTCTGTCTCTAGGCCTGTGGATCCTGGACATTCCAGACGATGTGTGTCCGGTTATTTTACTCGGCGCAACGTCCTCCAGGTTCACCCGAGTTGTCGCATGCATGGGAACTTTGTCCTGATTTAAGGCTGCATGATATCGGTGCACGACCGACCACATTTTGTTGTCCTTTCGTCCGTTGATGAACGTCAGGCTGGCTTCCACCTCTGGCTCTCCCCGCAGGCACTGGGGGCTCACATGCAGAGGTGCACGCACACGCCTGCACCCGTGTGGATGCCTGTGGATGCGTGTGCAGACGTGCACTCGAGAGCAAGGGCTAGGAAGGGCCGCGGGGGCCAGGCCCGAGCGGGAGCTGGGAGCACAGATGAGGCCGCGCTGACCCCGGGCCTCCTGTGCGGCGCTGCTGGGGCGCAGGGAGGCACCTCGCCCTCGGGCTCTCAGGGCCGGCTGCCCCGGCCACAGGTGGACTGAAGCGGGTGCTGGGCACTGCCCGCGAATGCTGGTCCACTAACGGGCCCCGGGCAGTCAGGCAGGGCTGGACGGCCAGCAGGGTGGCCTGGGCGAAGGACAGCCTGGCCTGCTCAGCATCCCTGCTGCAGCCTCTGCACAGACAGTGGACCTGGAAAGGTCATCCATTTGATCTTCATAAAGCTCTGCGTGGCCGCCTGCCTGGTGCCACCCAGGCGCTCACCCCACTGGCATCTCCTGGGCGCCCACCCAGCCGCCCCCACACTGGGCTTGCCTGAGGCAGGTGTGCGATCTGCCCCAAGAGACCTGGACTGCCCTCACACAGCGTTCACGTCCCCCTGGTGTGCACAAGGCCGTGAGATAGTGACCTCTGGGATCAGCCCCAGTGACCTGCTGGGGCTTGGGGCTCACTTCTGAGGACCAGGCTCCGTCCGTCCCACAGGAGGAGTGAGGGAGGGTCTGTGAGCGGATCATGTGTACCCGGCAGGTACAAGTTTCATCACGGCCACGTGCACTTCCGGGAAAAATCAATGACCCAATTACAAGCGGCAGGTGTCCCTGGCGACCCGGCTGGGTGGAGCTCTGGAGGGAGTGGCCTTGCTTCAAGGGGTTAGTGGGGTCAGGACCCCAATTGCCCACTGGGGCCTCACTCTCCAGGACCACCAAGATGTGGGCCTGTCCAGGGGGCACCTCTGCTCAGATGCCCAGGACAGCCCTCTGCATGGCCAAGGAGCGCCGACACCTGCGTGGTGCCCCACACGGCTGTGCCGGCCATGGCTTGGGGTCCTAACTCCTCAATGGATGGGGAAGAGCCCACCCCTGGCCCTGCTCCAGGATCACCACCCCATCTGAGACCGGCATGGTACTGGACTCAGAGCGGCCTGCTGCCCTCTCCCCTACAGCTGACCCCCAGATTCCCTGAGTTGGTGTGGCTTGGGGCCTGGGGCTGGGAGGAGGGGAGCAGGCAGATGCCCACACCAGCAACAGTGGATCTTAACCCCCAGACCCGCTACCCCATCCAGCCTCCCCTTGCCAGAGGGTTTGGGGTGATCCAAGGTCAGCCCAGGTGGCCTGGTCCCCTGCCCCAGCCCCCTGGTCCCCTGGCAGGGAGGAGGCAGGTCACCCCACCCCTCACCTTGTCGCGCAGGCCGAGCCATCACCCACTCCCGAGAGGAGTTCATCAGACATCCCCGTAAATCACACAGAGACACTGTTTTTAGGGAGGCCCCTGCAGGAGCACTTCCCCAGCCTGGGTAAGATGCATGTAACAAAATATATGTAAGAAGGTCGGCTACTTAATCATGGAGATGAAGAGCCCCGTGAGAGATTGTTCTGCTTAAAAAATGTGGTGGCGACTTGCAAATATGTTTTTAGAAGCAATTTTATTACAAACTGTCCCATCGGGCAGCGCCCGGGGAAATTATGGGACGCCGTGTTCATTCCTCAGAGCCCGCCTGCAGCGGGAGGCTGTTAGGGGAGGATTTGTCCCTGTGAGCTGGGCACTACAGCCCAGAACACGTGTGGGGAGGGGCTCCATGGGGTCTGCGGTCCTTCCCAATGAGGGGCCAGGGGCAGGCCGACCTGGGGGGCTAGGTCTCCACCAGCCCCTCCTCTGCCCAGGAGTCAGCCCCGAGGGCAAGGAGAAGCCCCCCACCCCAGGAGTGACAGACTGCACCAGCTGTCGGGAGACCTGGGCTAGGAAACTGCCTGCCAGCTGGCCCTGTGAACTCCTAGGGCCTCAGCTGCTCCTTCCCTCCAGTGCGCAGCTGGGACCTGTGGCAGGACACGCTATGATTCTGGCTTTACGCAGAATAAAAGGAGCAGGGATCATCGTTCACGACTCACAGAACATTCCAGAGGGACTCAGGCTGGAGGCAAATCACAAGGACCCAGGGCCCTGCCTGAGGCGTTCCTCTTCTTAAGGAAGGTACAAAGTTGGGGTCCACTGACGCTGTCTGGTTGGAGGGGCCTGAAGCCAGAAGACGCCCTCTGGCTCCTTCTCGATCGTCCTCACCATCACCATGGTGGGCAGCCTCTGAGACAGCCCCGACTCCCCTCCTGGTGTTCACATCCTGTGGGATCCCTCCTCTTGGGGCTGGACCTGGTGACTTGCTTCTAAGTAATGTGGCGAAGGGGTGGCATGTCACTTCTGAGATGAGGTTATAAAAGAGACTGTGGCGGCTATCTTGGTTGCTCACTTGCTCTCTCTCCTTCCCTTCTCCTCCTACCCCCATCTCCCTCTCACCACCCACTCTGGGGGAAGCCAGCTGCAGGGTCATGTCCACTCAGGCAGCATACGGAGAAAACCAAAATGGCGGCCGACAGTCAGTGAGGATCCATGGCCTGCCAAAAGCCTGGGTGCAATCTTGGAAGCAAATCCATTCCAAGTCAAGCTTTGAGATGCCTACAATCCTGGCTGATGATTTGACTGCAGCCTCATGAGAAACCCTGAGCCAGAACCACCCAGATAGGCCACTCTCAGATTCCCAACTCTCAGAAACTATGTGAGACAATAAATGTGTGTTCTCAACCACCACCACCATCATTATCATCACCACCACTATCATCGCCATCACCATCATCACCACCACCACCATCATCATCACCACCACCATCATCGCTATCACCACCATCACCATCATTACCACCACCACCATCATCATCATCAAAATCATCACCATCATCACCATCACCGCCACCACCATCATTACCACCATCACCCACCACCATTATCACCACCATCATCATCACCATCACCACCATCACCTATCACCATTATAACCATCATCATCATCACCACCACCACGACCGCCACCATCATTACCATCATTATCACCATCATTATCATCACCACTATCACCCACCCTCATTTGCCATGATGCCATCACCATCACCCACCACCATTATCACCACCATCATTATCATCATCATCACCATCACCACCATCATTTCTTTGTGATAAACAGCACTTTTCACCTCTGTTCTCTTAATCAGACAGCCCCACAAGATGAGGAAACTGGGACTCAGAGAGGTGGAGCAACTTGCTCAGAGCTGCCTAGCTGACAGATGGCAAAGACTAGGCTGGAAGCCATGTCTATCCAACTCCAGCTGCAAGCTGAATCCCTCTCCAAGGCTCAGGAGAGCCATCCACTGGCCCATCTTCCCTGGAGGGCTCTTTGGCCCAACGGAGAAGGGAATGGCTACGTGGCTAGGCCCAGCAGAGAGAGGTAGGAAGGGTGGGGCTGGTCAGGGGAGGGCTTCCTCCTCAGCCTTCTCCTTGAGCCCTTGAGCACTGCTTCCCTGAGAGGTTGCTCAGCAGCCCCTGTGGCAGCAGCCCCCACTCCTCGTCCCCCATGTTCTGGTCTCCTATAGGGAGGCCTGCGAGCCAGGGCCCTGAGTCAGCAGTGGTACCCATGGGCAGCCTGGGGTGTGGGAGCCAGATCATCATCACAGCATTCCAGTTTACGGGCTGTTCGGTGTCCAGTGATGCTGAGAGGGATGGTGCCACCACAGGAGAAGAGGCTGGGGGCGGGGCGGAGGCAGGGACTTGGAGGAAGTGGGACCATCCAAGTACTTAGCTCTGCTCACGTGAGGGGCATGTCCACGGCGCCCAGGAAGTCAATCCCCCACCAGGAAGCGCCTTGCCCCCCTCAGCAGTAAGCCTGTGCCCAGCTCCCTGCTCCCCTCAGGACCAGGTTGGCTCTGGGCGGTCAGGGCCCTCCTCAGCCACAGCCCTGCACCAGGCCAGGGAGCACGGGTCCACTCAGAAGCCCTGCCTCTCGTGGCGTGGCCCTCATGTCCTCAGCGACGAGAGTGGGGTCAGCACTTTGGATGGGAGGAGCATTTCCTTCCTAGGGGCTGAACGGGGAGGAGCTGCCAGTGAGGGCTGGACCCAGGGGGTGGACTCCAAGCCGCAAGCATGCTCCTAGGCGCCACGGGCGAGGCTTGGGGTCTGGGGCTTACGGCAATGCCCAGCTGGATTCAACCCATGTGGAGAGCCCCCAGATGGTGTGAAGGAGCAGGTGACCGAGTGGCAGTTTGTGGTAGAGCGCAAAGGTCCCCATCATCATCCCCACGTCATTGAGCTCCAGCATCTGGTCCAGCCTCTGGTGGCGCCAGGCACTGTGGCCACTGAGGTCCCTCCCTGCCCAGCGCACCCGGCAACACCCTCAGACCCCTGCTCTCTCACAGGAAATAAGTCTGGAACTGCGGCATTTCCGGCTCCCCATGATACCCTGCGGGCCTGACACGGCCTGTGAAAGTGACTCACACCGTGTCCCCTTTAACCAGGGCCATTAATTGATGATACTTAATTAATCTGCCTGGGAGAGATCAAATGAAGATCGTGTCCCACGGCAGCCACGCATATTGACTTTGTTATTCCAATTAACCGCCGGCCAGAGGGGCGCTCCGGTGAGGGTCTTCCCCCAAGTCACCCCAGCACCCGGCCCCCCCGCCCCCCCCCCGCCTGCCCTGCGCCCGCTGAGGCAGCAGCACTTCCCGCGGTGCCGCCCCCACCCCCCTGGGCAGCAGCACCACTCAGACTCCACATGCGTGGTCACCTCAAGGCCCATAAGACTGCCCATTAGAGGAGCTGCTTGCTTGCAATTAACTGCTTTATTTAGGGCACTTTTTTCCCCTTCAAAGAGCAATTAGATTTCTGCAGCCTTTGGAAAAAGCAAACGACCTGGAGCAAGCCACCCTATAAATCAGGCCCCGAGGGCGGGCGGATCCCGCCTTGGCAGATGCCTGGCAGGAATGCTGCCCGGGATGGGGGGAGCTCTGTGCCCTGCAAAAAACCCCCTGAACCCCCTCACTGCCTGTCCAGGCAGAAGTCCCCAGACTCTGCTCTGGGAGGGGGGAGCCCCTGAGGCCTTGGGACAGGCAGTTCCCTGTGCCTCGCTGTCTGGGTTTGGAGCCGCAGCAGCATCCTAGAAACCTGCAAATCACCCCACCCCCTCCCCCCGCATTCCCGACTCCAAGTCCTCCGTCCTCCCCCTCCTCTCCTCTCTTCCACCTCCCCCCCAGCCCCCAGTGCTCTGTCTCTGCAGCTCCTGCCCCACTGGCGCTACAGAACTTACCTGTGAGGAGTCTCCGCTGGGGCTGGAGGGGCGCCCCCACGAGGAGGCTGTTCACTCCGTCTGTTCACTCCGGGCCGGGCCCTGGAGCCCCACAGAGATGAGGAGGTGGCACAATCTCCCGCCTTTGGCCACAGGGCCCCATCCCAGCCTGCATCCATCCGTGAGGCCTGGGCACCTCAGGAGTACTCACATGCTTAGGAAAGATGACAGACGTCAAGTCCACGCGTTTAGTGATTCCTTCCGTGTTAGGATGGAAATAGCAAATCCAGAGACAGAGAGCAGATAGTGGGTGCCGGGGCTGGGCATGGGAGTGACCGCTGATGGGAACACGTTTCCTTTTGTGATGATGAAATGTTCTGGAATTTGGTAGTGGTGACAGTTGAACAACCTTGTGAATATACTACAAGATCACAGAATTGTACACTTTAAAATGGCAAATTTTATGTTATGTGAATTTTATCTCAATTTTTAAAACCAGGGGAAAAAGATCTCTTAAGACAAACAGCCCAATTAAAAACGGGCAAAAGTTTTGAGCAGACTTTTGTGTGTGTGTGTGTGTGTGGAAGATCAGCCCTGAGCTAACATCTGTCGCCAATCCTCCTCTTTTTGCTGAGGAAGACTGGCCCTGGGCTAACATCCACGCCCATCTTCCTCCACTTTATATGGGACGCCGCCACAGCATGGCTTGACAAGTGGTGCGTCAGCGCGCGCCCGGGATCCAAACCTGGGCCACCAGCAGCAGAGTGCGCACATTTAACCACTACGCCACCGGGCCGGCCCAAGCAGACATTTTTTTTACCAGAGAAGATCCATGGCTGACAATGAAGACGTGAAAAGATGCTCCAACCTCAGTCCCGAGGGAAACGCAAATTTGTGCCACGACACGATGCACCACACACCCACTGGAACAGCTGAAATTAAAAAGACTGGTGACAACAAGTGCTGGTGAGGACCCAGAGGAACCTCATACTGCTGGTGGACTTAAAATGGCCGGTTCCAGACAGCTCGCCGTTTCCTAAAAAGGGACACGTGCCACCCAGCAGAGGGCCAGCCCTCCCCGCCCCGCCCGCCCCGAGGTATTCACCCCGACGACGGAAGCACACGCCCGCATGGAGACTTGCACGTGCATGTCCATGGCGTCTTTATTTCTAACAGCCCAGACCGGAAACCACGGGATGCCCATCAAGAGTCGAACAGATGGCCTGCACTCCGCGCACTCCGCGGCGCCCGCCTCAGCGGTAAGAAGGAACAGGCCACAGCTGTGCCAACAGCCTGGTGAATCTCAGGACAATGATGCTGAGCAAAACAGGCCAGAGGAGAGGCCGGCCCGGTGGCACAAGCAGTTAAGTGCGCGTGCTCTACTACAGTGGCCCGGGGTTCGCTGGTTCGGATCCCGGGTGTGCACAGACGCACTGCTTGTCAAGCCATGCTGTGGCAGTGTCCCATATAAAGTGGAGGAAGACGGGCACAGATGTTAGCCCAGGGCCAGTCTTCCTCAGCAAAAAGAGGAGGATTGGTAGATGTTAGCTCAGGGCTGATCTGCCTCAAAAAAAAAAACACAGGCCAGAGGAAAAAGTGCATTTGTATAAGATCCCAGAAAGAGAACACTAATCTAGAGTGACAACAAGACCCTGGTTCAGGGCCAGGTGGGGGTAGGGGGGCAGGGACTGTGGGGCAGAGACCACCTTTGGGGGTGGTGGAGACGCTCACGGTCTGGGTCCTGGCGATGCTGTCATCACGTACGCACACGTCAAGACCCATCAGACTGCAGACTCACTAAACAGTTCGTGTGGGTCTGTTATCCTCCATACAGCTGTTTCAGAGCAACCCCTCCCAGGCCGTCCTGCTTGCCCGTCACCTGCCCATGTACTGCCCATGTACTTCGAGGGGGGGCTGGCATTGGGCATCAGTCCCAAACCTCCGGGGCCTCCGGCTGGACACTCCCCCACCCCCTGGAGGGCCACGAGCCCCTCTTCCTGCCCCCTTGTGTGGAAGGAGGGCCTCCCTCCAGGCCCTTAGGACTGGGGAGCGAGCTGGCACCAAGATAGAGGACGCCCTGCCCGGCAGGAAGGATGGGCAGGAAGCAGAGAAGGCTGGAGATCAGTGTCTCGGACTGTGAGCACAGATGGCCGGTTGCAGGCAGCTGAGCAGGCAGCCCCAAAGGCCGGCAGGGCAGGGGCCCAGGCCCTGAGCGCAGTCACATCCCTCCCAATGTCCACCTCCCAGACTCCTGACACCAGTGCTCTGCCTGCCCGTCCCTCCCCCAGGGTGCCAGGGATCTGGCCCAGGGCTGGCTTTGAGCCTCAGCTCTGCTACTTGCCTGGGTCAGGCCCTCCCTCCCAGGCCTCAGTTTTCCCACCTATAAAATGGCCCCATGTGCTGCCCTGCTCCCGACCAGTGGGAGGCAAGGGAGCTGCTGCTGGAGGGTTGTGCCCCACTGGACACCACCTCGCTCTCTGGACCCCTGGTTGTGCCCCCCAAGTGGGGTCAGACGGAGACCCTGAGGCCCAGGTGCCCATGACGGGTTGGCCTCAGTCAAGGACGGTGGGAGGGAGGGCCCTAAACAGAGCATCCCCCCAGCTTCTTCCTCCTCCCACCCCAATCTGCCCAGAGCCCACCCACCAGGAAAATGGGCAGTGAGGAGGAGCCATTCTCTCCTCAAATCCCTCCCCAGCCCGGGTGACCACTCCACCCCAGGCCTGGCCCCAAGATCATGGCTGGCCTGGGTCAGCCTGCCTGCGTGGTGCCTGTCCCTGCCCCTCCCTGGTGGGCCTGTTGGGTGGGCCTGTCTGCATCTACGAAGCTGAACTTTTCCAGCTTCCAAGCCGCCACAGCCCAAGGAAGCAGGATTGCCCCAGACAGAGAACAGAGACACAAAGTGTGAAAAATTGGACTGACAGCGCAGCACTGATAGCTTGTTGAATGAGCGAGGGACTTGCGGGGAAATTTACATTTATATAGCACATTTCACCAGGGCCTGGCCAAGCCACGGGCGTGCACAGACCCCGGCCCACTGATCCGTCCCACCCCGCCGGGCCGCGGAGACGCAGCTGTGAGTGGGCAGAGCCGGAGACACCAGCTCAAGCCCGGTTGGGGATGGGGAGAGTAACCCCCTCAAGGTCCCCCAGACTCCCCGCTGAGCACTCCGTCCACTCTTGGGCCAGCGTCACCCCTGCCCGCTGACCCTCCTGTGGCTCCAGGGGCACCAGCATCCAGCCTCTTCTCGCCTCCCCAACCCCACGCATGAAACTCCAGGTCCGGCCCACACAGCACAGGGAAGAGACCACATGAGGACACAGTGGCGGCACCGTGTGCACGCCCAGGAGAGAGGCCTCAGGAGAAACCAAACCCCACGGCACCCTGATCACGGGCTTCCAGCCTCTAGGACCGAGCGCGTCCATCCCGTGCTTGGGACCACCTGGTTACAGCAGCCGAGCTGACTGAGATGGGTGTCAGTGTTGGAAGCAGAGAAGGGACCATTTTCCCAGGTGACTTGGCTGCATCCCGGGAAGAACCAGCTGGAAACCCCTGCAGCAATGACACACGCCAGCCAGGGCGGGCGGAGACAGGCAGCGGAGTCACCGCGGGAGGGAGGCCCGGAAGGGCAGCACTCAGGAGTGAGGAGCAGGAGAGACGGGAGTCCTGCACAAACCAGGCTTCCCAGCCGGCCGAGCGCCGCACAGTCGAGAGGAAGGCCCACCCTGGGCGGGAAGACCAAAATACAAAGGGTGTTTGCCTCGAACATCACCCCAGGGAAAACAACCCAGCAGGGCTGTCTAGGACCAGACAAGCTGATTCCGAAGTTGGAAGGGAAACTAAACCCAGCGGCAACCCCAGGAGGTCCTGAGGGAGAAGGCGGGCGTCCGGGACGTGGAAGTGTCACAAAGCTGAGGACCCCAGGCCCCGCTGGCGCTGGCCCAGGAACGGTGGAGCCACGAGCCCCACAGCAGTCCACGCAGCAGGCCGGTGTGGGCCACAGGCGACTTTTTGGGGTAGGAAGCGGAAGGCGGGTGATTGGAGGAAAAGGCGAGTTGCCCGGTAACCTCTCAGCACTCCCCTCCTCAGGTCAGAACACACCATGGAGGAAACCCCCACGTTCTCAGATATCGTCTCAGAGGAGGGAAAGCTCTTCAAGGCAACTCAGGACACAGAAGCCATGAGAGAAGATTAATAAATTTGACTATATAAAAGCAAGCATTTCTAGACGGCAAAAACTGGCTCCTTTAAAAAAAGACAATGGGGGAGTGGGGTGGGGGGTTCGTAACAAATTTGAGAGATGAAGGGCCAATATCCTTAAAAAGAAAAAGCTCCTAAAAATACAAAGAAAAAGGACCAACATCAGGGAAACCAGGCAGGGGCTGTGGAGGAGGCAGGGCAGCCCCACCCACCAGCCCCAACCCCAGGGCCTTTGCACACACAGCCCTTGCCTGCCCCCCAGACCCTCCCTCACCCTTCTGGGATCGCCCCTCCTTAGCCCTTCTCCTGTCCCCGCCTTGTGGGGGCCTTGTTATCAAGGGCACTGTCCCCGAGGAACCTTCAGCAGCCCCCAGCCCCTCCTGAAGAAGCCACACTGCCGAGCAGACCTGCCAACCTCTGCCGGGGAGTCACACACGGCCCCGCACCCACAGGGGCCCCGTGCTTGGATCAATGCTCTGCCACCACCATCTTAAAATTCTTAACTCTTTTAAAGTGAGTGGCCCCACGTTTCCATTTTGTGCCAGGCCCCACGATCCTGCTGCTTTGCCCTCCCCAGCAGCCTCAGACGCCCAGAGCATTCTCTGGTCCTGGGGCTGGTCTGCTTTCCAGTCCTAAGGCCTCTGCCCAGCTGAGTTCGTGCCCCAGGGCACTGAAAACCCTGTTCTTCACCTCCTCCGTGCAGCGCACTGGTGTCCCCTCTGCCCCACGAGCCCACAGAGACTGTTCCAGCCAGTGCCAAGGCCACTGCACGTGGCTCCTCTCGTCCAGCAGTCACGGTGCCCTGGGAGGTGGGCCAGTTCCAGCCCCAGTTCCTCTGGTGAGGGCAGTGCCACGGGGAACTGTCCGGGCCAGGACCCAACCGGCCGCCGGCTCAGACCCATGCTGACCACAGCGCTGGCTCTCGTGGCCGGTGGGCTCAGCCTCTCCTGCCCCACTCAAGACCCCCAAGCCTCCTAGTCTGCTCTCCTCTGTCCTCTCGGGGTGTGGACCCTCAGGACACCTGGCAGCTGAGTCAGAACTGTTGGCCCGTGAGCAGGGGAACGTGGCACCGGCACTTCCTGAGGCCGCGTCATCAGTTCCCAAGGCGGGCATGTGGCCCTGCCCCCCTCTGCTCAGATGATGCTCCCAGGGCCTCAGGGGGGCCGAGTTCTGGGGGAACGCTAGCCCCCACAGCTGAGGGTGTGCCCAGGAGCGGGGTGGCCATCCCGGCCCGGTGTTTTGGAGGACAGTCACTGGGGCCTCGGCTTCTGGAGGGGGACAACGGGGGCCTTTGGCCAGGGAGCTGCCCCATCCCCAAAAGCCAGCCCTGCGCAGTCACCTGCTGGGTGGGAGACGCCCGGGCTGTCTCTGTAAGCTCTGCAGGCATTTTAAGTAAAACCCACTTCATTTGATTAACTGAGCAACAAAGGAGCCTTGGCACCTCCCGGGTGTCCATCAATTTCGCCGGGATGGGGTGGTGAGAGCCACTTCCCGAGAGTGCCTGGCACACATCCATTACCTCCCCGGAAGGGAATTTTTCTTGGGAGGCGACAGAGGAGGTTCATCATGTTGATCACAGAGGCGCCTGGAGGAAGAGGGTGGAGGGCGGGTCCTGGGCCCTGAGGCCACTGCCGGGTAGCCACCAGGCCACGTCCTCTTGCAATAGCTGAATCTGGGGTCCAACCAGCACCCTGGGCCCGGGGTTGGAGAAATGGAAGGAAAAGAGGGATTGCTCTAAAATGCGAACTGTGGGGACCCCCTCTCCCACTGCTGCCCCATCAGGCCCGCTGGACCCCGGATCCAGTGTTCCTGAATGGACAAACTGGGGCCGCGGTCTGTCCCGCCAGGAAGGGAGGGCGGCTCAGAGACTAGAGGACAGCGGGGAGGGCGCAGGGCAGGGGCGCCCGGGAGGGACGGACCGGACGCAGTGCAGCCGGAAGCCCGTGCCCCTCACCAGCGAGCTCTGCCCCATGCTGAGTCCATGTGGGTCCAGCCCGGGGCGGGTCACTATCGCATCGTCACCCCAGACCCGGGGCCCCTTCCAGTCTCTCCTGTGCATCGCTGCCGCCTGGAGGACGGGGCCACGGAGCGCAGCGGTCAGGGAGGGCAGAGGTCACGGAGGGCAGGAGCCAGGGAGGGCAGGGGCGGGAAGGGCAGGGGCACGGGGGAAGGGGCCAGGGAGTACAGGAGTTGGGGTGGGGTGGCGGGGGGGGGGTGGTCAGTGAAGGCGGAAGTAAGGGGACTCTGGGCCAGATCCCAGAACCTGCAAGTCCCCACCCTGCCCCGAAACTGGGCCCTGATTGGCCCAAGTCAAGGGCGGGACACAGCCCTGGCAGGGGATTGGCTAGAGCCTGCACGTGACCCGCGCTGGCCCAATCCAAGGCCGCGGGCACGGGCAGCAGGTGTCTTCCGCGGGGGCCGGGCCCCGGGTGACATGGGGGGCTCGGGGACACGTGGTCCCAGAGGGTTGACGGGTCTCTCTGCGGCTGTGGGGGCCGGTGGGGGAGTGGGAGGCACCCCGGGGGCGCAGGGAGGAGTTGGGGGCGGGGCCTGGCGCTGAGGCCCCCACGCGGGCGCGGGGCGCGGGTCCCCTGCGGCACCCCGGAGAGAAATGCTCCCGACGCGGGCTCCCCAAACGGGCTTTGGCCTGGCTTTCCGCCGCCCGCGAGTTATCCATCTCCGCTCCCTCCGAGACAAATGCCGCGTCAGGCCGGCCGCCCAGACCCCGTGTTCATCACCATTTAATATGTATTAAAGCGCTCTCACCTCTGATCGTGAAAACAAACAAAAAAGGCTGCATCCATCATGGGGCAGCAACTCAGGGAGAAGACCGGGTGAGGGCAGGTGCCGGGTCTCCCCTTTCCCAACCTCCTTCTATTCTGTCCCCAGAGGCCCGGACCTGGAGTTGGGAGCAGACCCCAGAGTGTGGAGGGCAGGCCCCAGGGGCAGGCCAGCTCTCCTCACTCCATCCCCCAACAAAGTCGTCCCCAGTACTGTGCAGAGGAGAACACTGAGGCACAGAGGGGCCTGTGGCCTGCAAGTGTCTCACCAGGAAGACACTGGTGCCCAGGCACGCACCTCAGGGCCACCTCTGAGTGGATCTCGCCCCAAGAGCTTGCCCTGGCCAGCCCGGTGCTACCTGCGGAGACCATCTCGGCATAGCGGCCCAAGTTTAGAGACCCCTGTGCAGGGAGCCACCAACTCCACTCAGCACAGCCAGCTCAGAAAGTGGGCCTGGTCCTGCTCTCCTTCCCAGGGACCCCATGCTCTCCACATTAGGAGAGGGGAAATTGAGGCACAGCTATGATGGAGGTGTGCTGGACCCTGGGCCTCCTCTTCCACAGGAGGAATGGACCCCATTCCAGGGAAGCGTTGAAATCCAAGCCTAAGTTGCAGCTGGAGACAGTGTGGAGTGAACAGAACCCTCCCTGTTCAGCCTTCAGCCACTGTTGACTTAGTCATGTGGTGGGAAAGAAAGGATGCTGTAAACGTGGCCAACGGCGGAGCCGGCCCCGCACAACCGGCACACCCCCCACTCTGCAGATGGAGAGACCGGGGCCCCCAGGACGGCCGGGCTCATGCCGCCCGCAGCCTGTACATCGACAGCCCCACTTCCTGTTGGGGACCCAGGTCCCTGGCCCCCAGCCCTGCCCTCAGTACCCCCACACCCCACTGCTTCTGCCACCGCCACTCTCAGTCACCACTGTCCACTCCCCCTCCCACCCCATAATAAGCCCAGGCCCCGGGGGGAGCCCCCATGGCAGCCCCCAGCAGTGGGGGCTGCTGGGACTACGGTGGGAGGGGAGGGGTGCGGGCTCGGGCCACTAAATCAGTCCACGCCTGTCACCAGCTTGGGGCTGCGGGAGCCGCCCGAGCGGAAATAACAAATGGCTGTCATTGTGGAGCCAAAAACCTGTGATTATAATTATCACATCCCCGGTGACCTTGCGTAAACTTTAATCCCTCTCCAATGGAGCATTTAAATAGCCTCCGCTGCGCACCGCAGAGCCCCCGGCCCGCCCGCTGTGCCCCCAGCCCCAGCGGCTCCCTGGGGGCAGGGACGCCTCTGGAACCATGCCTGCCACGCAGTGCTTGCTGCTCACTGGGCGCTGAGCTGGGACTGCCCGCGGCCCACCCAATCCCCAGCTGGGGAGGGTTCCTGTTGCCCCCATTTCACAGTGGCGGGCATGGGTACGTTGAGCAGCCACCAGGGAGGCGGGGAGCTGGGCGCTGGCTCTGTGTCCTGTGGCTCGTCCTGGCGTGAGGACAGTGCAGGTCAGAAGTCACAGGGTCTCCTCCTCCTCTGCCCTCCCAAGGTCGGGGGCATCAGAGGAAGCCCGGGGCCAGGACTTGGCCTGGATTGTGGGGGCCTGGGATTGGGTCCCTCAGACCAGGCTCCATACTGGGGTCTGTGACACTCAGCTCTGCAAAAGTGGGGAGAAGCTCAGTGGGCCCAGAGAGGGCCAGGAGGCAGTGGGGGGAGAGGGCTAACCCACAGAGGGCAGGGGCGTGAGGAAGCAAGAGGGGCTCAGGAGCAAAGCCGGCGCGTCCCAACCCGCCTGCACCCTGCCCTTCTCCTCGTGAGGTGACAGCTGTGGGGGCAGCAGATGCGTCAGTGGTTGAGCACACGTGCACACTCGCACAGGTGCATACAGGCACACATGTGCACACATGCACACACACTCAAACATGCACATGAAGGGACACGTACGCACTCACACACAGGCACACACACCCACAGTGCACGCACACTCACACACACATGAAAGCATACATGCACACACAGTGTGCGCACACTCACATGCACTCATGCACAAGGCACACATGAGCGCAGAGGCACACGTGCACACACATGAACGCTTGTGTGCACTCACCTGTGCTCACACGTGTTCATGCACACACACGTGCCCCCCACACACACTTGTGTGCCTACTTGGTCATGCTCATGTCACTGAGTCCTTGGGGGTAAATCAGAGGGTGGCAGCTCTGGGTGCCAGTCCGCGAGGCAGGAGCACCATGGAGACGGGTGTTGAAGGGCTCGGGCCGCCTGGGCGGGGTGTTGCCTGTGGGTGGGGGCCGGTGGTCCAGGATGGCAGCTGAACCTGCGAGTGGGAGAAGGTGCGGGTGAGGCGGTGCAGAGAGCCGAGGGCCCAGGAGAGGCCCTGAGAAACCCCCGTAGGAGGGCCAGGGAGCCAGGCCTGCAAGAGACAGAGGAAGAAGGCTGAGTAGACAGAGGCCGGGAGGAGAGTGTCCTATGAGAGGAGAGGGGCCGGGTCTAGAAGGAGTATGTGGCCGGCCTGGGTGGGTCCCAGGGGTCAGAGGTCATGGGACAGGATGTCCCCGGGGTGGCATAAGGAGGTCGTGGGGCCAGGCCTGAGCTGTGACCTCCTAGGAGAGGGGTGCCATAGTGGCCAGCAGGGTGGGGGCAGCAAGGACTAGAGACCACCCTTCCCAGGAGACCAGGTGGCAGAGGGGAGGGAAGAGGAGGATGTGGGGAGGGGCACCCGGCTTCCGAAGGTGGGGACAGCAGATGGGAGTGGCCCTCACAGGAGGGTCATGTCTCACTCTCCAACACAACCAGGGTCAACCACCTGCGGCCCTGTCACATGTGAGGAGACTAAGGCTCAGGGAGAGGGGTGGGCGGCAAGGGGGCCGTGCGGTGGCCTGAGAGCCAGGCTCAGAGCTCAGACCAAGAGGCTGCTGGCCCACTCCAGCTGGGGAGGCCGGAGAGGTCACGTGGGCTTCAGAGGACCTCGGGCCACACAGGAGCCACATGGGCCACACAGGTCACACCTCCCCAGGGGCTCAGAGTGTGACCCAGGTGGGCGAGGCTGATGCAGCTCAAAGGAGCGAGCCATGCTGGGCCCTTCCGACTCAGCCAGGCCTCAGTTTCCCCGTCAGCCTTACTGAGGGCAGAACCGGGGTTCCCACGACAGGGAGGGGTCTCTCCAGAGCCTACAGAACACAGCAGGCCAGGACTGTGACAGTGGCAGGGACACGCCCGTTGTTCGAGGCCAGGACCTCAATTACCGCCTGCAGACTCGAAAATGTCAGCGGAGCCTCCCGCGCCGCTGCCGCTGAGTTTGGACCTGAGATGGCGGCAGCCCTGGCCCAGAACAAGTCTTGGAATCATGTAATTGCCGCTGCCATGCGGTCACCGTTGACAGGCTGTCCCCACTCCTCCCAGGTGACAGGTAGCCCTTGGCCTGCATGCACCCCCACCCCCTGGGGACCCCTCACTGTGGTGGCAGGCTGTCTGGGGACAGCGGGGAGAGGGGGCTGACTCTTCCTTCTCACAGGGTTGGGCTGGTGGGCACCCCCTCTGATGACCCGGATACTTGCGCATAGTGGGGCTCCACACCAAGTCTTCCCCACCCTTTAGATAGTCCTGGATCCTCTGAAACTTCCCTGGAGAGACCAAGGGTTGGGGAGACAGGAAACAGACTCACTGGGAGACCCCTCTGACCCCTCAAAAAGCTGAGAGGCCTCTGCCCATTCAGGAGAGTGTGGGCACAGAGTGGGGAGAATGGTGGTCACAGGAACGCGCCTGCAAAGCCAGCAGAGGGTCCTGGAGGTGTGAGCTGGGGCTGTGTCCCCACCTTCATGGTCTAGTCCTGCCCCTCAGGGCACCATACAAACGCCCACACGCACACGCACATCTTCAGGCCCTGCTCCTCCAGCACGCTCAGCCTGTGACTGAAGTCCATGAGAACCAGTGACCTGCGTGCCTTTCCAGGGGCATCCACTGGGTCAGGCTGCCAGAGACAGGCGTGGTCAGGAGGCTGTCCAATAGCGGGGTGGGAGTGCAGGAGGCCCTGACACAAGTCATGGGGACCAAATCATAGGTGTGGCAGGCGGGGTCTATCCCAGCTGGTTCCAGACAGGGGTTACCCATCCTCCCGTCTACTCACCCACCCATTTGTCTTCCTCCTCCCTCCTCCCTTTATTCACCATGTGCTAACACATCCATCCATCCATCCCTCCTCCATTCATCCATTCAAGCACAAATTTATCCATCCGTTCATTCATTACTCCATCAACTCTTTCATTTACCCATCCATCCACCCATCCACCCACCAAGCCCCATCCATCCACCCATCCACCCACCAAGCCCCATCCATCTCCATATATCTATATATCCATCCACCAGCCATCCATCAATTCATCAACCTATCCATGCATCTATTTTTTCCATCAATCAATTGACCCCTCTGTGTGAGAGTCTGCTGCCCAAGAGCTTGTACCGACCTTCCCTAGCAACACAGGTAGATCACCTACATCCAGGTTGGAGCAGGTGGTTGTAGAGGTGGGGGTGGGAATATGGGGGAGTTCTCTTTTAGGTTATCCTAGTTTCTCAGTGAATGAAGAAGTAGGACAGCAGCTGAGATTGAGGAGTAAGAAGGAGTGTTGGCAGTTTAACGAGAGAAGAGAATTGGGGGGAAAGTGTCCCTGAAAGTGAGAGTTTGTGAGTGAGAAAGAGAAATGGAGTAGGTTTGCTAGGCAGTGCTAAGTATCCCCTTGAGGCCACAGTCATAAACTTACAGAGCAGTCAGCATGGTTGTGCGTTTGTGTGCAGCTGTGTTCACATGCTCAGGTCACCTGTGGGCCATCCATCCATCCATCATCCATCCATCATCCATCCATCCATCTCTCCATCCCCTCATCATACAACCATCCATCCCCTCATCATCCATCCATCCATCCATCCATCCATCCATCCATCCATCCATCATTCATCCATCAACCATCCATCATCCATCCATTCTCCCATCATCCATCCTCTCATCCATCCATCTATCCATCATCCATCCATCCATCCAACCATCCATCCATCCATCCATCCATCCATCCATCCATCATCCATCCTCCCATCATCCATCCATCCATCCATCTATCCATCCCCTTATCATCCACCCATCCATCCATCCATTCATCCATCTACCCATCCATCCATCCTTCCGTCTATCCATCCATCTATCCATCCATCTGCCCTTCCTTCCTTTCAACCATCCTCACTTTCACCCATCCATCCATTCATTTATCCCCTCATCCCCTATCCATCCATTCACTCACTCTTCCTTCCTTCTTTCCATCCTTCCATCCATCCTCTCCTCACTTCCACCCACCCACCCATCCATCCATCCATCCACCTTTTCTTCCTTCCATTCATCCTCACTTCCTTCATCCATCACACTTGCCTTCTCTGTCCTCCATTCCAGGGAATGGTGTGAGGGACAGGACTCTTGTTCCTGCCCTCAAAGAGGATTAAAGTCCAGAGTGCATAGAGGGGGACAAGCAAATGAGCATGGAGGGGAGATGCCCATGGTTGCTGTGGGGTGGGGCAGCACTCTGTCCCTCTGGCTGCTAGAGGCCTGAGCCCTAGCTCCCCATCCTTCCTTCTGCCACATCCTGGACCGTATCCCTGACCTCTCAGCTCAGAAGTGGTGTCACAGGCAGGCCATGAGCTGGGACAGTGAGAGGGGTCCCCTTCCTTCTTCCCACTCCTTCTGGTGTCTTCCCTCCTTCCAGGCCAGGCTTGATCCCAAAGTCCATCTGTCCTATAATCTACAAAAAGCAGGACAACATGCAAAGTGTTCGTGTTCTTGACATGACTCCAGACTCACTGCCCTCAGGAGGTGTGAGTGTCATTCAGCTGCCTCTCTGGCCTACCTCTCGGCCCACAGAGGCTGCAGCTGCCCTCGGAGGAGAAAGTCTGGAGCTGGCACTGGGCCTCCCTGCAGGTCAGGCCGGCCTTTTGCAGGGGCCTCATGACCAGGGATGTCCAGGGGAGACCAGAGCAGCCCCACAGAGCCAGGCACACATGATTACTCGACACAAAGCTAGAGACTGAACACGCCAGCACCAGTCAGCCGGTAAGGTGTGTGTGCCTCGGTGGGCGGAGGTGGAAGGCGGCAGTGGGCGAGGGGCTCAGCTGGCCAGGCAGGCTGGGGGAGGGGGGCTCTGCCTGGAAACCACAGTGGGGCCCCTGGCTGCACGCTCAGGCTGGAGCCGGCCAGGTGGTTGACGGTGGCCCTCTTGCCACGTGCCTAGTGCCATCCCGCGCCTGCCCTCGGAGGATTCCCCGGGCAGGTAAACCCGACGTCACTCTCACCCCATCGGAGTGGGGTGAGAAACGGGCTCAGGGAGCAGGGGACGTGCTGTGGCCGGGCACATCTGTCCTGCTCAGGGGCGGTAGCAGCTCCCCGTCTCTGGCATCACACGGCTCCCTTTGCCCCGACTGGCAGCCGCACTGAGACCCTGGCTCTGGAAGCCTTTCTTCACGCAGAGCGACACTGAAACACGGGAGAAGTCCCAAGAGCGATCAAGAAGAGAGAGTGTGCTCTGTATAAATTTCATGCTCCTCAGAGTGACACGTGTCTGTGCCGGTTGCCCCAGGCCGGCTCCGTCAGGCTCCCAGCACGCACTCGCCCCCGCCCCTGCCCGCAATAACCTAAAACCCAAAAAACTTCCATCACTCCTGGTTCCTTCTTAGAAACACTTCAATATCTCGCTCTTATCAGGCTCGTTATTCATGTGTCTCTTCTCCCCGTAGATGAAACAAGACCTCAAATCCACAGGCCTCGCCTCCTCCAGCAGCGAGTGGAGGAACCCGGGGTAGGGGGGCTTCAGTGGGGGGACCCGAGGGGAGGCAGGACTGCCACCAGGAGCCGAGCTGGCGTCCCACCCATCACGACTGGCCTGCCCCAGGGTCCCCGGTGCCTGCACATCCGCCCTCCCCCACCAGCCCTCAGTCCCCAGAGGGCAGGGCCCATGGGACTTGCTGGTCACACCTGGGGCTCTTCCCCGGCTCTCCCCCAACACCACACAGTCAGGGACCCCCAGGTGGCCTTGTGGCACTGCAGAAAGAAAGCTCGTGGTTGGAAGGTGTGGTTGAAGCTGGCCTGTTGGCCACCGGCCGGGTGGCCTGGGCACAGTGGCCTTCTGCCACTGGCGGGACCCTGGCCGCTGCTGCCCACAGCTCTGACCTGCTCTCCAAGCCCTGTCGTCGGCTCATTCTTCCCACCCGAGTCAGAGAGTGGCAGAGGCAAAATGAGCCTCCCAGCCGGCCCTGGGCCTGCATCCCTGCGCTGACTGCCACTGAGCCTCCACCTGGGGCCCAGTGCCACCCTCAGCCCTGGGGACGGCAGAGGACAAGGCCGGAAAGTCACCCCCTGAGGGCACCGGGGTGTGGGCTCCAGACCCCGCACCTAAACGTAACATGTTTGCCCTCAACAGACGGAACAAACTGGTGCCCACACCCACCTCCCTGCTGAGGGCCAGGCCTCTTGCTCATCCATTCATCCATTCATCCATTCGTTCATTCAGCGCCCGTGTGCCAGCTTCCCCTGGGCTGGGTGCTGGGCCGAGACCCTGGGGGCCCCGCCTGGTGCCCACTGGCAGCGGTGACCTCACCATGGCTGGAGGAGGGGGGAAGGGCTGAGTGGGCCGCAGGAGGGGCTCAAAGAGCCAGAAGAACCGTCTCCCCTCCTGGGGCCAGCAGAGGGAGGAATTGCCCCACCCCCGTTAGCCCTGCTGCACCTGCCCCACGGGAGGCCTGCTGGTGGGCCAGGTGGAAGCCCCTTGCACTGGGCCGAGGCAGCGGGGCCCAGCCAGGTCCCAGGTGACCCTGGGAAGGCTGAGGAACCAGGCTCCCACAGTGCAGGACCCAGGGGCTCCAGGCCAGCTGTCCATCTGACCCCTGCCTCCCACACGTGGCCTCAGGTGGCCACGTGGCTGAATCCCACGGGACTCTCATGGAGCGCAGGCCCCACTGGCCAAATGGTCTCCTCATGCAAATTCCCAGTAGTCAGGGGCCCTGGGCTCTGTGCACTGAGAACTCAGCAGCGGGAGAACTGAGCACACCCCAGACCTTGCGCAGCCCTGATGCCAGGGCGGGGTTTGGGGCTGGGGGTGAAGCCGGCGTCCTGGACCCAGACTTCCTCATCAGCCAGGCCTTCCCATCCGGGGCCGTGTAGGAGGCCCGCGACGCCATGTAGGAGGAAGTGGCCAAGGTTTGCGTCTGTGGGCAGTTCAGCTGCCAAGGGAACCAGGGAAGGGGCAAGGAGGGGCTGAGTCAACTCTCCCAGGGTCTCTCCCAAACCCGCCAAGTGCACCTTCTAGAAAAACCCCCCACCACTGAGGGCTGCACGGAGGGCAGGCAGGAAGCCAGGCATGTGCGGGGAAAAGCCCCCTGGCCCAGGCCAGCGAGGCCTCAGCACTGTCAACACCGACACTTGTGCACACCATGCACACACACGCATACCACACACGTGCACGCATGTAGATGTGCACACACACCACACAGGCGCACATACCACGCGCACACACACCACACACGTGCACACGTGTAGATGTGCACACACACCACGCGGGTGCACACACCATGCACACACGCACCATGCACCACACACGCGCATGCATGTAGATGTGCACACACACCACACGGGTGCACATACCACGCACACACACACCACACATGTGCACATGTGTAGATGTGCACACACACCACGCGGGTGCACACACCATGCACACACGCACCATGCACCACACACGCGCATGCATGTAGATGTGCGCACACAGCACACACTGCACACGTGCACGTATGTAGATGTGCGCGCACACCATGCACACACACACCATGCGCACACACACCACACCCACGCACGCATGTAGATGTGCGCACACACCACACAGGTGCACACACCACACACACTCACACACACACACCCCATTCTCACCCAGGCAGAAGAAAGCAGCCCAGGAACCTGGGCTCTCCCAGGCCTCTGCTAGACGGAGCCTCCTGGGGGAGCTCCCTGCCCCCAAAGTGGCCCTGCTCTCCAGCAGGTTCCCTCCAAGGATCCCGGCCCCACACGCTCCCACTGGCACACTGTGTGCACACCTCCTGAGGGCATGACTCGACGGTGGTGGAGGCAGAGCCAACCGGCCATGGGGAGGCCTCCGACCTCGACCTCTGGGTGGAGATGCTGCTCGGCTGGGCAGACACAGCCCGGACCCGCCCTCAGGCTGCTTCCTCCTTGGTCTGCACAGGGATCTGCAGGGGGGCCGGCACCCGTCTGACAAGCGAAGACGCTGAGTTCGAGGGTGAGTCACCACGTCTTGGAGTGTCTTCTCAGCTCACGGGCCCCCTGATCAACCTTGGTTATGCGTCCTGGGACCCCATCCGGCAATGGCTGGACGCTGGACCCCTGCAGGGCCACCGGCTGCCCCTTCCGGATGGCGAGCACCTGAACTGGGCAAACCTGGAACCCAGAGGCCACTGTGCTGAGCAGCAGAGGATTCGGCCCACCCCCACTCTGTCCGGGAGAGGCGCTGACCCCCGTCACATCCTTCCCTAGGCCCAGAGCTGGCCTGCTATGGGCCAGCCTCCATGGAGAGGGTCAGAGGCGTCTGGACGCGGGGCTTTGTCAGCAGGACCCCGGCCATGCCTCCTCCCCAGAGACCCGCCCCTCCCACCCTCAGCTGGCCCCGGGGGACACCGTGCACTGTGCAGTGTGGAGGGGCCGCTCCCTGGGAACCTGAGCCCCAGGCAGGCCACGGTCAGACGAGGTGGCACATGGCCTGAGGAAGAGCCAGAACGTTGTGCGAAGCCCTGGGGAGCCCGTGAGCAGAAGAGGCCGGTGTGTGTGGGGGAGGTCCTTGGCTCCACTGCTGCCCTCTCAGGAAGCTCCAAGCAGGCCCTGAGCTGGGCCCAAGGAGGCCCCACTCCCCGTGGGCATTGCCACCATTTGCCAGGGCGGCGCCGTCACCCAGGGTCTCGTACCCCAGACCAGGGGGGTGTGGTCTCCCGAGCAGAAGCCCCCGTTCTGGGCCATGGCCCTCGGCTCGCTCCACCCACACTGAGGTGACCAGCCACCAACGCAGAGGGAAGCAATGGAGGGGATGGGGACCTCGCACCACCCACCCCAGGACACCCTTCGGCCCATTGCTGGCTGCCCCCCTCATGCTACCGTCCTCCTGTGAGGTTTGCAGGGCACCCCAGTGCCTCTTCCCTTCGCTCGGCCTGGCTAGGACGTTCTGAGTCGTGAGCCATGGGGTCACAGGGAAGGGTCCCCACTGCTGGATGCTGAAGTAGGGCGACCCCTCGCTCCAGCTACCCCTCACTGGGGCTCTGTCCCTGCAGGGCCCCCCATGCCTGCCTCTCGTCCGAGCTCCTGGAGGGAGAAGACCCGGCCCACCTTCCCCGCTGCCTAGCAATATGAAGCCTTCAGTCCTGGCCAAACCGCACCCTGCGCAGGCGAGGAGAGCGGGGAGGGAGGAGTCAGGAGGCAGCAGAGTGTGGGATGGGGGCCAGGGAAGCCTTCCTGGAAGAAGCAGCCTTGCAGCAGTGGGTGGGACTTGGCCAGGAGAAGCGGGGGGGTGGGTGGGGTTTCGTTCTGTGCGTCTGCGCCCCTCCCCTGTGCCCTTGTGGGACTTGCTTCTCCTGATGAGCCCTGGGCCTTTCTGGGATTCGGGCAGTGTCTCTCCATGTCCCCTGGGACCAGCCCCGCCTCCATCTCTGGGGCTCCCGGGTGAGCTAGGCCTCTACCCTTGAAGGAGGAAGGACCCCTTCACTCCCCCAACCCCACCCCCTTGAACAGGCACTGTCCAGGGTAGGGTGGCGGGCCGACTGGCCAGCGAGATCAGGAAGACTGGCACTGGTGGTGGTCCGGGCTGTGGTGCCCTGGACAGCCCCCTGGTGCTGGAGTCCCACCCCCAAGGCTCCGTGGGGACCCCCTTCCGCCCTGGTGCAGAGGGGCAGTGGGGGAGCAGGCCTGGGCTGCTCAAGAGGGCAGGGCGCAGTCAAGCCCAGGGCAGCAATAGGCTGAGAGGCAGGGTGGGGGGCACCGCAGGGAGAGGCCAAGCGTCCTCTTGCAGTGAGCACGGTGGCCGAAGGGAGGGATGGTACAGCCCCACTCGAGAAAGCAGCATTTGACACAAAATAAAACTTAATAAAATTACCGCTCCCAGCCCCATGCCACGGCATGTGCAATAAAACTCCCACTAGCGGGGCTGATAAGGGAAGGAGCCTGTTCCCTGTTCCGGGGGAAGGGTCCAACCCAGTAGGGTGCCACGTGTACAAACGGCCGCCATGGAACCTCAGCCATTCGTGGCCATTACAGTAATGAACGTGGAACAAACAAGTCTGTCCTCCCTGGCCATTGCCTCTGCTGCTGCCTGCTGAGCCTGGCATGCACTGGGCAGCTCCTGGGCCGGGCTCCAGAGGCCAGGTCACATCACGGGAGTGAGAAGAAAGGGAAGAGGTGAGTTCAGATCTCGGCTCCGACAGGGATCCTCGACTGTCTCCTCAGCTGAATTCATCCTCTCAGCCCAAATTCCCCTTAGGAGGCACCATGGGATCCTGCCCTCCCACCCCTCAAGTCGTGACTCCCACTGCCCCAGCCAGGCTGCCATCGCCAGGCCAGGCACGGCATCCAACCAGGCTGGGCCAATCACATTCCTGCTCCCGGGAGCAGATCCCAGAGAGACAGAGAGAGAGGGCACTGCCAGGGCTCCCACAGTGCAAGTGACAGGGACCCCAACTCACAAACCAACAAGGGGAACTCTGGATCAAATAGTCAAGTGGACCAAGGACACCTGCTTCAGGCAGGGTTTGATCCAGCAGCTCAAAGAGTGTCAGCTCGGAGCAGGTTTTTTCTGCCCTTTGGGGTGACTCCAGAGGCCTGTCTGAGAGAGAGCCAGGGCTGTGAGTGGCCAGGGGAGGGCTGAGGCAGTGAGGCTCTGCTCGCACCCTGGGTTGCTAGGGACTGAGATGGGCCCCCCAGGGGAGCAGGGGAGTGGGAAGAAGGAGTTCAGTTTGGATCGTGCTGGGTCCTGGGAGCAGATGGCAGCTGGGATGGACCGTGGGAAGGGGGCTGAAAAGGCTGATGGGAGACCCCTCTCACTGTAACATGGCTGAACCTCCCTGTCCCCAGATGCATGAGGCTGAGGCTGCCCCTGGGAGACTGCAGGGGTCGCAGGAGGCTTCACTCCATGGCCAACCTTTGGAGGAGCAGGGGTTCGTGTGGCAGGTGAACAGTGGGCCCCCGTGCCCTGCGGCTGCTCAGCCAGGTGTCCACAGGCCACTCAGCCTCCCTGAGCCTCAGTTTCCATCAGTGGGGCATGCCCCTGTTCAGGGCGTTGAGGTGGATCTTGTGTGCGAGCCCCCTGGGCTCCTCAGGGGCTCTGGAGGAGCAATGAGGGCAGGTCACGGCATCCCAGTGCCTGGCGGGGCTCTGCTGGGGGGACCCGGGCAGGGCGGGCAGCAGTCTGGGTGGGAAGGCTTTGCCCCGATCCCTCCACACATCTGGCGAAGACTCAGGCCTTCGGCCCCCCACGCACTTGGGACACAGCCTCCTGATAGCTGGACCGTGGCTCACTCTGGCCACATACGGCCATGTGGGCCCCGGCCCACAGGCTCACCCTGTCCACTGAGGGTACGGCCCTCGGCTCCCTGGTGGTTGTTGGCGGGAGCCCACAGTCCACTCCCCGGGCCAGCCGACAGCCATCTGGGGGGAGCCGCGCCACCCAGGCCCTCACTCGGGAAGCCGTGTACTGCAAGTAAGTAAGTTCATTACCTCCTGCGACACGATAAGCCGTTCTGATTGCTGCATTAAGGGACAGGCTTGCGAGACTATAAATTACAGGGATGTGCTCACGTGTCTGTCTCTCTGGGCCAGGCAGGAGAAGTTAATTATTTTTATAGGTCCAGGTAGGGCATGGGGCGATCAGAATGCCCTGTCCCGGGTCCAAGCCATCAGGATGCCACCCTGCCCACCCTGGTTAGGAGGATCCCACGCCTGGCCTCCCGTGGGGCCACCCAGCCCCTCTCCCCCACGGAGGAACAGGTAAATGGGAACCTGCGGTTTCTTATTCTTCCTGCCCACAAAGAGGGGTGGGCCGGCCTCAGCTCTCTGAGTGGCCAGTGGGGCTATCAGTAAACCTGAAGGATACTCAGCAATCTTTTTCTTCCCCCAATTGCCCACCACAGCCTATATTACAAATACATAAATCATAATGTTTCAACAAAAGCAAAATTTAATTTTCTCCTTTCAGCTGTTATCTGGGCTGGGTGGTATATGGCAGGCTGCGCCCGGCTCATTTATTACACCCGGTGAATGGATAATGGCGGGCCGAGTCGGCGTAGCCAGCTTTGTTCGGGCTCTGAATGCGCAGTGCAGCCTGTGGTAGCCCAATCTCCCCACATCTGTAATAGATACACAGGACTCTATTATTCCTTGCCAGAGCAAAATTAAATAGTCGTGTGTGTGCCGGGGTGGGGGCCGGTGCTGCTGGCGGCGGGAGGGGAGAGTTTCATGAGCTGGCCTGCTCGCCCGCCACAGGGCCCTCCCTCACCCATAAAGGCAGCCCCAAGCCCGGGCAGGAGCCGCTGGGTTCCTGGGGCCCCTGCCCACAGGCAGGCTGGAAGAGCTGCCCTCTCGAACCACAGACACAGCCAGGAGCAGCTTTGGCTCAACAGTTAGGGACCCCACCTCTATGGCCTCATGCTCAGCCCCATTTGTGTAAAGGGCCCATTTCACAGACCCAGGAAACTGAGGCCCGTGAGGCCATGAACTGCACGAGCCAGGGTGGGATCCCACAATGACATCCTTGTTGGGGATTCCTCCCCGGACTCTGGCGTTTCTGGGAGAGCCGCCTGCTTGGACTGGGGTGTTGGAGGCTCCATGGCTCCAGCCCATGAAGAAGCCCCCCAGATCAGGGGCTTGGACCCCAGGGTCAGTGTGATTGGGGCAGGGGGCTCGCGTGCGGCTTGCAGAGAGGGAACTCTCACACCTCCCCCACCCACAGTCCGCCCATGCCCCTTCCTGTCTGGTGGAACAGCCCCCCCCCACCGCCCCACGCCCCCCACACGCCCAAGCCCTCCAGGGCTGTGACCCCTCATGACGTCCCCACCATGGGACTCTGCTGGCAGCTCTGTCAGCGGTGTGTGTTCAGATCGACCCCTCACCCACCTCCCCAGGCATGCAGAGCAGGGACCCTGGCCCCCCATTCCCAGGCGAGGGGACCCAGTGGAGATCACACCCGTGCTCGGCTTGGGGTCCAGGGCTACCCCAGGAATCCGCGTGCCCAGCTCCTTCCTGAAAGTGCCCAAGGTGGGGGCAGGGGAGGGGGGACCCTGCCGTGGACCTTCAGAAGGGGATTCCGGGACCTTCTCTGACCTGATTGCTGTGGCCCTAGGACCAGTGTCCATTGCTCCCTGGCTCCTCCTCCCGCAGGCAGGCCACACCCTTCCGGGGCAGATGGCCTCCACTGGGAGCAGGCATGGGGGTCCCCCAGGGAAGCCCCCTCTCTCCAGCACATCATCATGCCCACCGTGCCCAAGGGGGTGCCACCCCGTGCGGGTGAAGCCGCGGGAGGGAGGGTGCAGGCTGGATGGGCGGCAGCGGTTGGTGATGGGAGCGTGGACACTCGGATCCTCGGCTGAAGGTTCCTTCCTGCCGCGTTTCCTTGCGCGCATCTGCAAACACGCTCTGACTAAACGAAGACGGAGCGCCGGCAGGGCTGTGGCCCGTTTTTCATTTAACTTTTAGAAACACCTTCCTCTCATCATCAAAGTCTCCTTGAGGACGCCGCCCAGCCTTCCGCCCGGGGGTGCCCGGCTCGTGTCTCGGCCTCAGCCGGGGGTGCCGAGGAGGCCTGCACCCACACGCTGGAGCCTGAGGACCCCCGTCCACGGAGCGCAGCATGCGGCCTCGCGCCCAGGACCACGGCCGAGGTCCCCACGGCCCGTCCATCAGCCTCCACGGTCGCGGTGCCGCCGTCTCACCGTGGGGCCCGCAGCTGACCGTCCGCTCTGGCCAAGACCACGGAGCACGGGGGAGCCGGCGCCACACGCCCATGGGGCCCCCCGTTCCAGGAGCCTCCCTCCTCGGGGGCCCCAGGGCTCCGGCTGGGTGGGCGCCGAGGGTCCCCGGCCCAGTCCCAGGTTCAGAGGCAACGGCGGGGCCCCTGCCGCGAGCCCCAAGGTCAGCGTGGCGGAGGAGCGCGGCCTCAGGCCCGCGGGCGCGGGAGGCGGCTCTGCTCCTCCGCGGTCGCTTCCGTCAACGCGCCCTGCTTCTCCCGTAGCGACTCCCGAGCAGACGCCCCAAGTCTCTGGTCGCACTTGCTGTGAGAACGCCGTCTGGCTTACAGCTTTCATCGCAAACCCGACTTCCAGCGGCCCCTGCCCCCAGGGCAGACCTGAAGGGGCAGGGCGGGCTTGCGGCTTGGCCGTCCGCGCCCTCAGCTGTCCCTCCACGTGGTCTCTCCATCAGCCACCCACACACGTTTACCGAGCACCTGCTGTATGCGGGCGCTGCGCTGGGCGCGGAGGGGCTGCAGGGAAGCCGAGGGGAGGACCCCACCCTCAGGGCCTGGCGCCCCAGGGACAGAGATGACCCTAAAAGAGACGACAGATAAATAAGTAATCGTGAAGTCAGAAGGGGACAGCTGCTCTGGGAGCTGAAGGTTGAGTAAGGAGGCTGGAAGTGGTGGGACTGGAGGTACGGTCGCTATTGTCAATAGGGTGGAGGGGAGGGAGGGAACAGCATTCCCAGCAGAGGGAACAGCCAGTGCAAAGGCCCTGAGGCCAAACCTGCCTGCCGTGATGAGGGCAACGAGGAGGCTGGAGTGGCTGGCAGGGGGGGCAGGGGTGAGGCCGAAGAAGCACACACAGGATCTGAAGACCGCAGAAAGGGCCTTAACTTACCTACAGTGGAAGGAAGCTCCTGGAAGGTTTGAGGGAGAAGAGAGAGGACCTGATGTGTGTTTAAATGATCACCTGACCAGTGTGTGGAGAATGGACGGCAGGGCCAGGTGGATGCAGGGAGAGAGGGAGGAAGACACTCAATGACCCGGCTGAGAGAGGATGGGGCATGGCCTGGGTGCAGGGGTGGGAGAAGGGGCGTCTCCGGACATATTTTGAAAGTAGAGCCAGTGGGATTTGTTAATGAACTGGATGGGGGGTGAGAGAAAGAGGGGAGTCACAACGAAGTCAAGGTTTGACCTAAGCAGCTGGAGGAGGGAGCTCTCGGCAGAGAGGGGCAGGAGAGCAGGCGTTGAGTGTGCTGCGGCTGATGTCTCCCCCGGGCAGAGACGCTGAGCAGCGGCAGGGGATTTGTGAATGTGCGGTTGGGTGAGAGTTCTGGGCTGAGATAGACGTGTGGGCATCACCGTGGACGGTGGGGCTTAAAGCACATGACCCCATGAGACCACCCAGGATCATGGAGGAGAGGTGAGGGTCCAGACTGGCCCTGGGCACTTCGTCGTTAAGTTAAGGGGTGGGGAGACGAGGAAAAGCAGCAGGGGGAATGGAGAAGAAACCATCGAGAGGTCAGAGGGAAGCCACAGGAGGAAAGTGTCCCCAGGAGGAGGGAGGGGTGCCGGGGGGTAAGATGAGGACCTAGGAGGGACCACTCGATTTTCACACGTGGAGGTGCCTGGCACGCTAATGAGAGCAACTTCAGTGGAACGAGGTGAAGGGAAACCTGACTGAGTGGATTTAAAAAGAACGAGGGAGCTCCATTTACAGCCAAGATGGAGAAGGTCTGTATGTACCCTCCCACCTGAAATAATGAAAAAATTTAGACAAGACACATGAGCCACAGCTTAGAGGACACTTGACAGCAGGTGAGGATGGGCAGTGACACTGGAACAGCATAGAAGCGGGGGGCCCTGGGATCGTCCTGGTTTGCTGCCAGAGGAAGTTTCCAGGCCATGGTCCCAGGGGCAGGGGAGACATGGGGGGAGCACAGGGCACCAGCAGGCAGTGGGGTGACACATGGCAATTGTGTGTCATCGGAATTCTCCAAGGGGCAGGGGAGGGCAGGAAAGTATCTCAGGAAATAATGACCAAAATTTTCCCAAATTTGATGAAAACTATAACCCCGAAGGTCCAGAAGCTCAACAAACCCTGAGCCCAATTCATGACAAGTCGTGACGGGGACGCCGAAGCAGCAGCCGGGGGAGAAACCACCTTCTGTGCACAGACTCAGAGAGGAGGAGGTGAGGCCGGGGGGGCGGCAGGGCAGCCCCCGCAGAGAGAACAGCACACTGTCTGCCTAGAGTGCTTCACACGGGACAGGATCTTCCCAAAACACAGGCAGAATGAAGACTGTTTCGGACATGAGAAAGAGCTGGAAGAATGCATCGCCCGCGCCCCCAGACACATGGATGGACGTCCTTCGAGCGGGAGAACGAGGCCGCGGGGACCCGCATCCACACAGGAATCGAGAGCGCCGGGGGGCGACCATGGCGACTGTCTCAGCATCACAGACAGTACTGTGTTCAGACGTGTGTGACAGGTGCAGGGGGCAGCATGGCAGCAACAGCACGAAGACCGGGGAGGAGACCCTGGCGTGAGCCTCGCGGGTCCTGCCATGCCCCTTGAAGGTGGACGGAGATAAAGATGCAGCTATGGGCCTCGAGCAGCCCCGGAACAACAAAACAGAGACCCGCTGCCAACAGACCAGCGTGAGAGATACGGGAAAGTCGCAAAAATAGTCAAAAGGAGACAGAAAAAGGAACAAAGGACAGAGGAGGCAGAAGAGAAACAGAGCGAAGCCGAGAGATTTGAACCGGGTGTGTTGGTGTTGCAGTCAACAAAGTTGTCCAAACGCTCCAAGGAAAAGGCAGGGGGTCTGATGGGGTAAAACCCTGAAGACCCCATGACGTGCTGCCCACAGGAAATGCGCTGTGAACGCAAGACACAGGTACAAAGTGAAAAGTGAATTGTGCGAATCAGAAGCAGCCGGGTGGCCATGTGAGCATCAGACGAAGTAGACTTCAGAGCGAGAAGGTCAGCAGGGACGAAGAGGCTCATTCCAGGATGGCAGAAGGCCAGTCCAGCGAGGACACCAGCACTCTGATCGCTTATGCACTGAGTAACAGAGCCTCAAAGTATGTGAACAAAAACTGAGACAAACACAGACCAGCCCGCAGATGCAGTTGGAGAGTTCCACCCTCTTGGCACCGACAGGAAGCAGCAAGGGCGCAGGAGACTGGAGCACCGGCCAGTGATGGCCTCACGCTGCATGGACACTCTGCCCAGGACAGCAGATTCCTATTCTTTTCAAGCGCACAAGGGATACGTATTAAGAAAGTCCATATTCTGGGCCTTAAAACAAGTCTCCATAAATCTAAAAGTATTTGAGTCAAACAAAGAAAGTTATCTGACCACAGTGGAATTATACCAGAAATCAATAACAGAAAGACATCTGGAAAATTCCTAAATATTTGGAAACTAAACAACACACCTCCAAATAACTCTTGGACCAAAGAAGAAATCCAAAGGGGAGGGGAAAGTATTCTGAATTGAAGGAAAATGAGAAGACAACACATCAAAAGCTCAAGCAGCTGCAGCAGCGCAATACCCAGAGGGAAATCCAGTCACGACGCGTCCGTGTTAGAGAAAACTAAGACCCCAAACCGAGGAGCTCAACGTCTGCCTTAAGAAACTAGGAAAAAAAGAGCCAACAAAACTCCAGGTAAACAGAAGAAAGGAAATATTAAACCTCAGAGTGGAAATCGGTGAAGGAAAACAGGAAAACAGTAGAGAAAGTCAATGGAACCGAAAGATGAATCTCTGAGAAGATCGATAGATTGAGAAGCCAGACCACTAAGGAATAAAAGAGAGAAGACACAGACCAGCCATTTCAAGAACAGGAAAGGTGATCATCACAGATGGCACAGACATTTAAAGGATAACAAAGGAGTACGGTGTACGTTTGATGGCAATGAATTGGACAACTTAGATGGAATAGACAAATTTCTCAAAAGACGCAAACTATCAAAGCCCATTCAAGAAGAAGGAGAAAATCTGCATAGTCTTATAGCTATTAAAGATTGAACTCGTGGTTAAAAACCTTCTCAGAAAGAAAACTCCAACCTCAATTAGGTTTTAAGGAAGAAATAATACCAATTCTACAGAAACTCTTCCAGAAAACTGAAGAGAAGGGAACACTTTCCTACTCACTCTATGAGACACACATCACCCCGACACCACAACCAGACAATGAAACTTAAGAAAACCGCAGACTGATATCCAGTAAGAACATAAATACATAAGTTCTTAAAATTTAGCGAATAGAATCCAACAACATTTTAAAAGGATCATGATCACGTGGGCTATATCTAAGGAATGCAAGGTTGGTTTAACTTTCAAAAATCAAAAATGTAATTCACCATATTAACAGACTAAAAAAGAAAAACCTTGTGACTATTTAATTAGGTACAGAAAAGGCATTTGACAAAATTCACATAAAAACCCTCAGTGAAATAGGAGTAGAATGAACTTTCTCAGCCTTATAAAGGGCATCTCTGAAGACCCACAGCTGACCTCACACTTCATGGTGAAAGACTGGATACTCCCCCTGAGATCAAGGACAAGGCAAGGGTGTCTGCTTCCGCCTTCTGGTCAACACCGCCCTGCGTGTTCGAGCTAGCATGTCAGGTGAAAATCACCCCGACTGGAAAGGCAGCAGTAATGCTCTGTTCCCACACAGCACAGCCGTCTACACAGACAATCCTATGGAACCCACAAAAGGCTGATGGAACTAGTACTTATGTGAGTTTAGCAAGGTTAGAAGATCAGTATTAAAAATCAATTGTATTTCCATATACCAGCAACAAACAATTGGAAATTAAAATTTTTAAACAGCATTTACAATGCCATCAAAAAATATGAAATACATAGGGATAAACCAGACAAAATACGTGCAAGACCTGTGCACTGAGGAACACAGACGTTGCTGAGAGAATTAACGACCTCAACGACTGCGAGATGCCGCATCCACGCAGCAGACACACAGCTCACTGTCTGTGTAATGTCTGTGCCGGCGCTCACTGCAGGGCCGGCCCGGCTGGGTCCATCAGAACAAGACTGAGAGGTCCCCCACGGAGAGTGTGGACTACTGGGGAGGACAGGCCATGAATGGAGGTGACACTAGTGACTCTGACAGGTGAAGGAAACACTAAGAAGGGAGAATGTGCAGCCAAAGGAAGCCTCAGACTGGGAAGCCACCTTGTCCAAGAGTCAGAGAGGACCCTGCATCTGCCTCCCTGGGCCATTGCTGAGACTCAGTGACTGGATGGACCAGTGGCTTGAGACCCAGCAGCCCCTGGGCCACCGTATGGTGGGCTGTCACTGTGCCCGAGGTTGGCACGAGCTCCCTGCCCCGGGAAGCCCCCTCTCCAGGGCATTTTGGGGCCACCCACCAGGTGCTGCTGCTACAGGAGGAGCCACCCCCAGTGGCTCCCAGCTGGGAACTGGCGTCACTGGAACCAGGCTTTGGGAGAGCGTGGACCCGCCTGCCGGGGCCCTGGCACTCGCTGGCACAGGGAAGGTGCTAGCAGCTCCCTGTTGGGGGATGGATGTTGCCCTTTTGGGATCTGGGAGATATGCCGTCTGCAGTTTGCAGCTCCCCTCTGCTCTCTGCCAGCTGGGACTGTGAGCAGGTCTGCAGACGTGGCGGGAGCGGGTGGCCCTGCACCAGCCCCGGGTCTGATGAGCCATCAGGAGGTAGCCTGTCCCCACGCACCTGTCCCCAGCAGGTCCAAGACCTTGGCCAGAGGAGGGAGCCAGAGGTGGGCCTGGTGTCCAGCACCAGTGACAGGCACGGGACCTCACCTGGTGGAGGCGGAGGTGCAGCCAGAGCAGCAGGACCAGAGGCCTCTGGAATGCAGCGGGCAGTGGCTGGGCAGCGGGCAGGTCGGCACGACTCCCCAGTGTTGCCTCTGCTGCGGCCCTCTGGGGCGCTCCGCCTCCCCTGTCACTCAGGGTATGGGCACTGCCTAGCGCGACGCCCCTCCAGGCTGCCATCTGGGTCCACCCATGAGGCCTCAGCTGCCCTGCCCCTCCAGAGCCAGCAGGACGCTAGGGCTCGCTGGGGGTCTCCGTGCCAGACACAGAGCAGTGCTCCTGGGTGACGGGACAGGATTGAGGGGGCATTGGCATGGGGTGGAAGGAGGGACCTGGCTCAGCCACTCCCTGACAGGAACCTCTCCCGCCCCTCCTCATGGCCCCCCGTGCCCTGTGTCACCCTCACACACACCCTCAGCCCTCTGCCCTCCCTCCTTGAGCCCCTGCCCTTCACTTCAGCACAATCCCCAACCCTGGCTAAGCCCTGCCCCCGCCCCCATACCTGACCCTCCCGGAAACTGCTGGAGGGAACCCTCAGCCAGGCTGAAGGTGGGGGAAGGCGGAGGGCCTGGCTTGTCCCTGGACACATGGCAAGCCGCCCGAGTGCTGCAGGGGCTCCCCCTGTGGCACCCAGCCCCTGAAGGGCTGAGTGAATTGGTGGGGGAGGTCCTGGCGTCCTTGGAGTGACCCTGCCTTGTGGCGCAGGCTCAAGCTCTGGGACTTGGAGAAGCAGCCCCCCACCTTGCTGCACCACTCTCCTTCCTCTGGGAGAGCTAGAGGAAGGCATCCAGCAATTTGAATTCATGCTCTGGTGTAAAAGACTACCCTCCAGCCTTCCCTGAGGTCATGGGGGGAGAAGCAGTCGGAAGGTGCAAGTGCCCCACAGGAGGGCAGGTGGCCATGAAGAGGTTGGGGGGACGCAGTGCAAAGACCTCACACACCCCTCCCTGCGGCCTGGGCTTGGAGGATGGACACTCTGAGCCGGGCTCTCTGGCAGGGAGCCCCATAGACTTAAATTAAATGGGAGGGATGTTGGAGAGCACAGAGACCAGCTCCCTGAGCCTTGGTGGCTGCGCTTGGCACAGAGGGAGGCACTGGGGAGGAGGGAGGAGGCGTCTGAGTCCAGCCTGAGGTGGGGGTGGAACAGAGGAGAGGGAAGGGGAGGGACTGAGATCCTTCGGAGGACTGGGGAGCCGTGAGGACCCACGGTGGGGGGTTCCATGTCCGAGTCAGGCGTCCTGGAGGAGAAAGGACTGAAGGGGGAGGCTCCAAACTCAGTGTTGGACGAGCTGAGCTTGGGACGTCCGGAAAGCCCAGATGGAGCCCTGAGTCGACAGTGGAATCTGGGCCAAGGGTGAGCCCACCTTGGCTCACCGGGGAGGGCGCATGGAAGAGGCCGCCTGTGCACCCACGGGTGGCAGCCCTGAGCCCAGCAAGGACAGCGAGGGCATCCCTGTCTCCTCCACAGAGCTGACGGCCACCTTGGTGAAGCTGTGACCTTGTTTCTGGAGGAAACCTCGAGACCTGTGGAGCTGGGCCCTTCTGTGGACTTGGCCACAGGCGAGAGCAGGGTTAACTGGCTGGGGGTCGGGTGGGGTGGGGTCGGACTCCTGGGGGTGCTGGCCTGAGAAGGGGGTCCCTGTCCTAACCTGCCTGACACCCAGTGGGGTCCCAGGCACCCAGTGTTCCAGAGGAGGCTGCAGGGGCCGCCCCTGCTGACCGATTCTCTGGGAAGGCGCCAGCGACCTCCCTCAGGACAAGCTGGCAGGGGACAGCTGGGCTGGGAAGATGCAGGCCGCGGAGCAGGACTGGCCGTAAAGCCGCGAGGAGGGGCAGCACTGTGCCACACTTGTAATTTGTGACTAATTTGTTGCACAATGAGGTTGCAATTTTCTAATTGTGATTGCCATTTTAATTTTACTCATGGCTGTGCAACCAACAGTGTATAGGCTAGTAATTAAAATTAATTGTACCTTCGCCTGCATATTTCTATTAGGCTGTTAAATTTAGTCTGTAAGCTCAATGATTTTGTTCCCTGAAAGATGCCGAATTCATTTCTGCCACACTTGGTGACTCCCCACTCTGAGGGCGGCCTTGCCCTCTGAGGGGCCGGGGCATCTCTGCCGCAGCCCCTGGTCTGGCAGGGCCGGGAGAGCTGAGCCCCGGGCCTTCGTGGAGCTGGTGAGCCTCTTGTTTAATGAATTACTGACGGTTGATTACATGCCCAAATTGTACGTGTGGATTCCATGAATAACCTTGGAAACCCAAAATGGGCTTTCTCCACCAAATTAAGCCCGTGAATGGCTCCCACACCACACACGGGCATCCTGGTGGCCTTGGGTGGGTGTGGAGGGCTCCCTCTGAATTCCAGGTGCCAGATTTTGGAATCAGGCGTCAAACATCAGGTCCAGAGAGCCTTCGGACAGACGCCTTCATGGGCAGTCCCCTTCCCAGCAGCCCCCAGGGTCCCAGGGAAAGCTCCTCTCCTGCGCTAGGTGAGGGCGACTCCAGGAGACCCTGAGACCCCACCCCAGTCGTACTCCACAGCACCTCAGCTCAGCCAGTGGGATGAGCCCTCCCGGGACCCCATGGTGCCACGGCAACAGCAGCTGGGCAGCGCAACTGGCAGAACCGATGGGCCCTGAGGAGGCACCAGGGTTCCAGACCATCCGAGCCCACCCCTGCCCACCACTGAAGCCAGTGGAGTTGGTTTCCATAGTTGGTGACCAGGAATCCTGCTGACTTGGTCACGGTCTGGGGTGAGCTGAGGCCTGGGGGTAGCTTGGCTCGGTGTCCCCACTCCTCGTCCTCCCACCAAGCTACCGACAAGGCAGCTGTGACAGAATCGAAAGTTTTCATTCTGACTGAGCCAGAAGACCCCCGCCTCGCTGTCGCCTCTTCCCTGAGGCCAGGCCGTAACGTGTCCAGGCAGAGATTGGCTGTGAGTGCCCTTCCTCTTCACTGATGAAAACTTGGCTCCTGATTGGGCAGGAGGGAGGGATGGACCCTAGGCACCTGCTCAAGGAACCTGGGAGTAGATGCATCTTCACCCCATCCCCCCAGCTCCCCCATCCATACACCCCTCCCTCCCTCCTTCCCCTGCCTGTCCCCCAGCCCTCCACCCATCCATCTGTCCATCCACTTAGGAAGGTGCACCGAGTACCTGCTGTGAGTCAGCCCTGGGCACAGACCAGGGACAACTCGGGCAGGACTGCTTGAACCCTGACTTTTCATGTCCTTAGGTGAGATTAGCAGACAAGACAGATAATAAACAATAAATTTGGAAAACATGTAGAGTGTTCTGCTGATACGCACTAGGGAAAAAACAGTGCAGGGAAGGGGGTGGGGTGCTGGGTAGGGGTGCAGGGGGGCCTCCCCAGGGGGCAGCATTTGGGCGAAGGCCTGAGGAAGCCCTGGGGTGGGGTGGGGGGAGCTCCAGCGAGACTTCTCTAGCAGGGCTCCCCTACACCCACTGCCAGGGGGATCCTAAACAATGGATGTGTCCAGTCACCCTGCTTGACACCCTAAGTGGCTCCTGTCAACCACAGGATAGAAGCCAGCCCCTTGGCATGGCCTTCAAGACCCCAGCAGCACCTGCCTCGTCTCCCCTGCGCCTCCCACCACTGACCTCTGCTTCCCCCTTCCTGCCTTTGCCCCTCCTGTCCTTGCCCCTGGCCACTCTCTCCCCAGTCCTTCCCCTCGTAGGTCCCCTCCCCCAGGAAGCCCTCCCTGACTGTTCAGGCAGGATTAGGAAGGCCCACAAGTACCAGACCTCTGAGCCCCTGAGGGCGAGCAGCTGCGCTCACCCAGGTGGGAAACCCTGCCCTCCTTCCCCTCTGGACGCAACTCTGTCCCAGGTCCCTGGGGCTGTGCTCTCTCTTCCTCAGAGCACAGCCCTGCCTGGCTCCCGGGGGCCCACTTCAGCTCTACAGATGCTGAGGGATAAGACCCCTCTGCCCCGCCGCCTGCCCCACACTCCCCATGGGCCCAGACCTGGACACCTGCCCTTCCACCTCAGCACAGCACCTCCCCTGCTCCTGTGCGCAGGCCACGAGCGAGGGGCCTCCTGGGCCCCTCCCTCACCCTCGGCCCCATCCTTCCACGGCCAGCGCCACGGCTGTCACACTAAACGGCCCCCGACCCACACACTCTGCAGGCCCTCAGCTCTTGCTTGGATGGCTGAGGGACCTCCGCGTGGTCTCCCTGCTGCCCACTCCAGTCCCGTCTGCCTCCAGGATGAAGCCAGAGGGACCCCTACAACAGCCAGCCTGGCATGTCCTCCCTGGCTTCCTGTCCCATTGCCCCCGGCCCCCCACCGTGCTCAGCACAGCAGCCTTGGGAGCCACTGCGCCACCGAGTGCGACACAGGCAACGCCCTCTGCAGGTCGCCTTCTCCTCCCCGGCCACCCACACCCCATCACCCTCACAGCTCCGATCTTTGTAGGATGTTAGCGGGGCTCACAGGCAGGGACGGCGCCTTCTGCTGGTCCCCACAGGACCCCTGGCAGCCAGGGTTCAAGGAGTATCACCAAATGAACGAACGAGTGAATGAATGAATGCCAGCAGTGCAGCTGATCACTGGAACCAGCAGGTTCCTACTTTCCGTGTCCACTAATTTTTAATAATAAGAAAAATGTGGCCACATATTTTAAGACCTGAGGGAGGTGACACTGCAGAGCTAGTGAAAGGGGACTCTTGGCTGCACAGAGCCACTGCCAGAGTGGCCGAGCCTCGTCAGTCGGGCCTGTCCTGCACCTGCAGCTCACTTGTGCCCAGAGCTGCCAGTGAAGCCAGTGGAGAGGGGTGGGGCTGTGGGAGGGGCGCACGGGGCCCTGTGTGGGGAAGGATGGGGAGGCTTTCCCCAGGACGGTGGGGTCGGCGACAGCACAGCGTGTCCATCCAGAACGAGGGCATGGTGGGCGGCAGGGCCGGAGCCAGGGTCACCTGGAGACCTTGAGGGTGGGCCCGGGCCCTCCAGTGAGTGTGGGGTCAGAGGCGTCCCCCGTGACCCCTGACCTTCGTCTCTCCCCACCTGTGCCGCCCTCCACCTGGGGGGCTCCTGGCCTTCTTCCTGGCCCGTCTCGGGTCCAGGACCTCTGGGTCAGTCCCTCTTCCATGGCCAGTGCTCACCGAGCACCTACTGTGTGCTGACACTGCCCTGGGAGCCCCCCACCGCCTAGCGGGGGGACAGTGGTGACCGACTGATGCCACAGGCACGTCAGTGGCTGGTGGGGTCACAGTGTGAACAGGTGGGGAGGCCTAGCCCAGGAGGGTGTCTGGGGGGAGAGGTGGGATACCTGGGAGAGTGTTCCAAGGCTGTGACGGGGCACATCCCGCGGCAGGCACACAGGACAGCACCGGGGCCTGGGGTCAGGAGAGGGCCAGCAGGAGGGGCATAGGTGGCCGGACAGGGGACGGGCCTGACTCGCCGAGGCAGGAGTCCTTGCAGGCGCTGAACGGAAGAGGCCGTGAGCTGACCAGGTCCTCTGGCTTCTGTGCAGAGAACAGAGTGTAGGGTCAAGGGCAAAGGGGGGTGGTAACAGGCCACTGCCCAGAGAGTAGGCGCGTCTGGGAGGGGAGGGCAGCTCTGGAGAGACCCCAGAGATGCAGCCAGGAGAGGCTGCTGCCAGCAGATGGGGCAGGAGGTGGCCGGGGGTTGGGGGTGACTAGGGGATGAGATCGGGTGCCAGTGAGAGCACTGTTAAGAGACATGCCCACAGGACGTGGGGGCCGGGCAGTCCTCGCCATTGGATTTAGGAGTCCGGGCTTCGAGGAGAGACCCGGCCTGGGCCTGAACATTCCCGAGCTCAGGGCTCAGAGCAGGTGTGGGGTCCTGAGGCTGGAGGAGGGGGTGTGGGCCCCCTGACACCTGGAGGTCAGGCCATGGACTCTGCAGGCACTGGCGTGTGGGGAGAGGAGCAGGACCTGGGGGGCACAGGGGCTCCTCGCCCCCACCCAGCGTCCGGTCCCCAACACACCCCAGCCCTGGGGGCTTCATCCTGTGCCCCCTCCCCACAAGGCATGGCTTGGTGAGACACGGGGACATGGAGACATGCGTGGGGACCGCTGACACCCGTCAGGCCCGATAACGTGTGCGGTGCCGCCAACACCACAAACGCATTAATCTTCCCCAAATTAAAATCTGCAGCGCGGCGTTTAAGATTGAGGCCACCATGGTTCAGCGCAGTGTGACCGCCAATTTTGATAAAAGTGTTTTAAGAGCGGGGAGACGGAGATAAATTGCCTGCGCTGCAGCGCGCCGGGTGAGAGCTTCGCAGACACCGGGGCACCCGTGGCCAGCCACGTCCGGTGACATTCGGCCCCGGCCTGGTGGGACCCTGACCGGGGGTCGGGGTCGGCACAGCGGTGAGCCTGTGCTGGGGCCCCTGGGAGCCCCTGGGTGCAGTCACCGCACTACTCCTGTCTGCCCCCCAACTGACCTACGGACAGGAACCCGGGCGAACCCTGAAGGGATGCAGGTCGGGCTGTGGCGGCTGCAGGGCCTGGGCTCAGCACGCACTTCCCAAGCGCCGCCTGCACTGGCCGTGCTCTGTGCTGGGTCCCGCAGGGACCTCTCCACTCCTGTCCCGAGGTAGTGGCTGGCTCGGTCTTGACTCCGCTCAGCAGGCCTAGGTCCAGGCCCAGGACACACCCCCTCTGCAGCCCCCAGGACAGCTCAGCTCTGGGTCTGGGGAGGTGGGCTCGTGCCCGGTCGTGGGGGGTCATAGGCCTGGGGTACAAGGCCAGCTGACCCCCAGGAAACCTCACCAGGCTTTCCCTGTCCCCCGGTCCCTGTCCCCACCTGGAGTGGCACTTTCCCCAGGCACTTTCATCTCCAGGTCAGGGTCAAACCCCACCTCAAGGAGCCTCCCTCAGGGGAAACTTGTGACCCCATCACCCACCTCACCTCTGGTGCCGGCCTAGTCACAGCCCCTCGCTCTCCCGCACTTCTCTTTGGGGTGGGGCCTGGCCCCCCTCCTAGGGTTCCCTCTGTCCTCTACCTGCCCCCAGCATTGGTCCCAGCCAGGCCCCCACCCCGTTCCACAAACCCTCCCAGGGATGGCCTCACCCCCTCCAGCTTCCCAGCGTTGAGGCTTGGCTAGAGCTGCTTCAAGTACAGGAGGGAGCCTGGGGCAGGGAGTCTGGGGGACCTGGGGGGCCAGGTAGGACTCAGGCTCTGGAAGGAGGCAGAAGCACTGGCCTGAAGCCCCGGGAAGAGCCAAGCCAATGGTCTGAGAATGAGCTCTCCTTCTGGGCTTCCCGGAGGAGTGGGCTTCTCAGCCGACCCTGAGGGAAGAGTGGGGAGGGACTAGCACAGACCAGGTACAGAGGCACAGAAGCCCGAGTAGGGCTGGAGGGGGGACAGAGGAGGTGGGCTGGCATCCGCCCAGGTGGGCGCGTCATTGACAGCTTCCGCCTTTTCTTACCGAGTTCAAGCCAGCAAGAAACGCAGTTTGCAGTGGGCACCACCTACCTGCTTCTCTCCTCCCTGAGCAGCCGTGAAATTGATATTTAAAACTAATCGTATGGTGCCCTCGGGGCAGCAGGCCAGCTGCTGGACAGCGGCCACGTTCATTCCGTCTTGCCTCGGGCTCTGTCCGTGACCCTGCCAGGGGATTAGGGGGCCAAGGACAAGGGGCTTATCTCAGGCGGACAGTGGCTGCCCCAACCCCGCTCACCAGCCGCAGCCCCCTCCCCCAGCTGCCCGGCGGCCACTGAGCTGCCCCCTCCTTGAAGAGTGGCCCTCCGATCTCATAACATCCAATTACTGCCCCGACTGCTGTCTGGGGCTCAGATCAAATTGCTCCACTGCAGTGAGGAGCCTTGAACAGGTCAATCTCAGCCGGTTAGACACGGTGTCCAACGCCAGGCAGTGTGCAGCCCACGCGGGAGCAGAGGCAGCACGCACAGCCCAGGGGACCACTGAGGCCACCAGCTCTCACTGCTGCTGGCTCTGTGCCGTTCAAGACCCAGTCAGAGAACATCATCTGAGCATGCAGGGCACGGCCAGGCATGCACACAAGGGCAGTGGCCTCTAGAAAGGTCAGCATCGACTGACCACCAGGCTTCCTGGCAGCTCTGCAGCCCATGCCACGGCAGCATCCCTCCAAAATTCCTCTCCACCTGGAACCCAGGAATGTGGCTTACTTGCACATATAGGGTCTTTGCAAATGTAATTAGTTAAGATGAGGTCATGCTCACGGAGCTGAGTGGGCCCTTAATCCAACTGCAGGCGTCATTATAAAGAAAAGGGAAGAGACACACATGGGGAGAAGACGGCCCTGAGAAGATGGAGGCAGAGACTGGAAGGGACACCAAGGATTGCCGGCCTCCACCAGAAATGGGTGGATGCAGGAAGGATCCTCACATAGGAGGGAGCACAGCCCTGCCGACACCTTGATTTCAGTCTTTTGGCCTCTGAACGCGAGAGAGTAAATCTCTGTTCTTTCATCCACCCAGGCTGTGGTGTCTGTCGTGGAGTCACAGGAATGAATATATCCAGTGCGTTGGTGGGGACCCCTGGCCTCCAGGCCCACGGCCTCTGCCCACCTCCCACCACTCCCCTCCTGAGCCCCCATTCCTCCTGTGGCCCTCTTCTCATACCCATGTGCTGCTGTTCTGGGGCCCAACTGCACCCCGCCTTCTGGCACAGCCACCCTCAGAATCAGCCAGGAACGCCCAGCCGTTGCTGTCAGTCCCAGCCAAGTCACCAAACAGCGGCTGGTCCCCTGTGGTCCCCAGCCCACCACAGGGGCCTCCAGAAGGCTCACTTAGCACAACTCCCAGCAGGCACTAGTCCCTGCCCCTTAGGGTTGACAGCCACCAGGGCCTCTTCCAGAGCCTCGTACCCTCAGCCTGTAGTGGGAGGTGTCACCAGCACACGGGGCTGCTCTACCCCTACAGCCGGCCCCAAATGTTAGGTCATTCATTGCTCTCCTGCCACAGGCTCCAATGCTCATCCATGGCCTTCCAGACAGTGAGTGACTCCCGTTCGATTAACAGCCTCTTGCACTTGTGTGCTCTACCAAGTTATTAAAATCCCAGTCTCCCATTTAATCTAACAGCAACAGTGTGAGGTCATAAGGCAGGCATTATTCCCATTATCACTCCCATCATTGTCACCCATGTTCATCCACCATCACCACCGTATCATTACCATCATCACCGTCACCACTGTCATCACCATAGCCATCATCACCATCACCATCATCACCACCACCACCACCATCACCATCACCACCACCACCACCACCACCACCATCACCACCACCACCACCACCACCACCACCACCACCATCACCATCACCACCATCACCACCACCACCACCACCACCACCATCACCACCATCACCATCACCACCATCACCACCACCACCACCATCACCACCACACCATCATCACCATCACCACCACCACACCATCATCACCATCACCACCACCACCACCACCACCATCACCATCACCACCATCACCACCATCACCACCACCACCACCACCACCACCACACCATCACCACCATCACCACCACCACCACCACCACACCATCATCACCACCACCACCACCACCACCATCACCACCACCACCACCACCACCACCACGATCATCACCATCACCACCACCACCACCACGATCATCACCACCACGATCATCACCACCCTTATAGGTTGAATTGCATCCCCCAAAAAGAAATGTTGAGGTCCTGACCCTCGTATCTGTGAATGTGCCCTTATTTAGAAATAGGTTCTTTGCAGATGTAATCAAGTTAAGATGAGCTCACTAAGGTGGCCCCTAATCCAATATGACTGGTGTCTTTATAAGAAGAGAAAACAGAGACACAAGGAAGAGGAAGAGAAGGCCATGTGAAGACTCAGATACACAAGGAGTATACAGTCCTGTGATGAGAGAAGCAGAGACTGGAGTGATGCATCTACAAGCCAAGTATTGCCAGCAAACACCAGAAGCTGGAAGAGACAAGGAAGGATTCTTCCCTACAGGTTTCAGAGAGAGCCCTGCTGACACCTTGCTTTCAGATATCTGGCCTCCAGAACTGTGAGAGAATACATTTATGTTGTTTTAAGCCACTCAGTTTTTAACGATTCTGAGAAATGCATCATTAGGCAATTTCATCATTGTGTGAACACCATAGTGTCCTTACAGAAACCTAGATGGAGTAGCCTACTACACACCTAAGCTATATGGTACTAATCTTATGGGATCCTCATCATCTACATGGCCTGTCATTGACCAAAATGTCATTATGTGGCACGTGACAGTACTTTGTTACAGCAACCCTAGGAGATTAATATAATCGTCATCATCATCCCCACCATCACCATCATCGTCATAATCATTGTCATCACCATCATCATCATCATCACCATTCCCATGGCCATTATTAACATTAACTCCTTAATTATCTTCCTTGTCATCTTTACTATCACCACCACCATTGTCAACATCATCACCATCACCATCATCATCTAAAATCAATTTTCAACTGCCAAGTCAAAGGCCAAAGGCATTGGACCAGTTGCCCAAGGCCACTCAATCGGTTTGCAGAAGAGCGAGGACTCAAACACCCAAACTCCTCTGCCCTGACTTCCCTCCCAGTCCCAGGAGAAATGCCAGCTAAGCAGCCCCCATGTTGCCCCCACCAACTCCCCACTGGAGACTTGCCAGTTTTCTGGCCTGTGCCACAATCAATGTTGCTTGAGGCCCTGTATACCCTGCTCACTCCCTCAGTCATGCCCCATCCCTGTAAGACTGGAGAATCCTTTTCCTTAATACCTAATAAATAACCTGGATTTAATTGAATTAATATCGACAGCATGTAATTGCTCCTTGTTGCTCAAGCCTGCCTAGGAGGGGCAGTGAGGGGGCGGAGCAGTGAGGTTATTGCTTTAAAAAAATGCCCTCAGCCCCGAGCAGCATTTTGGCCTTATTATTATCGTAATAATGAGGCCGCTGATCTGATCTCTCCTTCCACGATAGCACAGCACAGCCGGCTACATAAACAGCCAAAGTCCTTTGTCCCTGTGGGCTGTTTGTTGGTAATTAAAATCAATAGGGTCTTCCTCGCAGATCTCCTTAGCCTCCTCAGCGCTCAGGGCTGGGGCTGCCAGGTGTCTGACAAGGAAACCAACTTTCAGGAGCGGAGCGCCCTCCCAGCCCGCTGGTGGCCAGCCCTCCCGTGCCCTTCCCACGTTCCGGACTTTCAGTCATGGCCACAGTCCCAGAGAAGGGAAGGGGTGGCGGTGAGGTCAGCATCTGAGGGTGCAGCTGCGAAGCCAGCGAGGAGGAGCCCCAGTGACGTTCACTGGCAGGACCCCCGAATGGGGGACTTCCCTGGGCTTGGGGTCTCCCCACCCCGGTCTGGGGACCACTGCCTCCCCTCACTCTACCTACAGCTGTTATGGACCCACAAGCCCTCATGGGGCACTTGACTCCCCTCCCCAGAGCCCTACCCCACAGTCCCCCACATCCTTGTACCTGTCCCAGGGGTGGCACCGGGGAGGCCACACCTTGTCTCTCGGCAGCATGCGCTGCTGGACCCTCATTCGGCCACTGAGCAGACCAGCCCCCAGTGGCCTCCACATGCCGGGTCCTGTCGTGGGCTCTGGGGGTCCCGGAACTGGATATACCCTGCTCTCAGGGGCTCACACCAAGCTGGCTGTGCACAAACAGGTGTTTAATGGCTCTGTGCAGAGAAGGGGCTGGCACAGGGCGCAGGGCAGCAGGAAGACCCCTGGAGGCCATGCATGTCGCAGGGTGGCCAGGCCTGGGGCAGCCATGGAGGCAGGAGGGGTGAGACTCTGGAAACACTCTGAAGACAGAGTCTGAGTTTTGGTGTTAGGACGAGGGCTAGGGGCTTCCAGGGAGGGGAGGGAGGGGAGCCACTGACTGAGGGGAGAGGGAGGAAAGCAGGTGGGTTAGGAGTGCAGCGGGGACTGCCACGTGTGCGGGACCTGGTGCACATTCCAGAGGTGATGCTGGGAACACAGTGACCATCAAGAGGGAGCCACTGGAGACGTGAATTTGGGGTCCTCAGCATGTGGGAAGAGGCCACACAGGACGGAGCGTAGACAAAGCAGAGAAGGGACCTGTCTGAGACCGGTGCCCACACTGGAGGTCGGGGGTGGAGAGAACAGCACAGAGCAGGAGGCGAGTCTGAAGGGAGGGCTCTGGGGGTCCCAGCGACAAGCTCGGAGTCACTGACCTGGAGAGGCCAGATCATGAGTGACGTGGGAAAAGTCCCTCCTGTGCGCTGGGGCCACGCTCAACTCTCCCTGAATGTCACCCCAAATCCACACCCCCTGTGAGGCAGGGACCAAAACTGGCATTTCACATGTGGCCCAGAGAGCAGGTCGTGCGCGCAAGGTCACACTGTTTGTCCTGTCGTTTCAGTCTCCCAAACCTCAGCCCCATCCACCCGTCCACTCTGGGCGGCCACTCCTGACCCCAACCGGCCGCCCAAGGGGACCTCCTGACTGGTCACCGCGCTCAGCCAGAGCGGCCACCACCCACCAGCCTGGCCCTCGCTCCCCGCCGCGCTGGCCTCCTCCCTCCGCAGGCCTGGGGCAAATGCTCCTCGTCCAGCTGTTTGCGCTGCCCCCCCTGCAGGTCTCTGCCCAGCATCCCTCCTTCCCTGTCACTTGAGGCTGCAGCACCCTGGTGCCCTGGACCATCACTGACTGCCGCCTGTGGTTCCCTCGCTTTAGTCCAGAGGGCGGGCTTGTCGGGGCAGCCAGCCTGGGCTACAGTCCTGAGGGAAGGGCCTCGAATCAGCGTTTTCCAGTTGGCTCCACATTTTTACATTTCTTAATGTAACTGTTGAACATTTCCACCCCTTTTGGCATCTGAAAGGCCCTGTCCCCAGGTCAGGGCAAGCCTGGCTATACACCACTGCCGGGCAGGGCGGGGGGAGGAGGGGCGCTGGCAGGAGGGCCGGTGACAAGAAGGACCGACCTTGGGGGAGCCCACAGCCCAGGGGCGAGGCCGGACCTTCCTGACACCTCCTGCCCAGCCCCTCCCTCCCCTGGCTCCCAGCTCCTCTCTCCACCGGCAGCTGCTCCAAATGCCCCTCAGGACGCTCTGGAACAGGAGCACATGTCACTCGCCAAACGGCCCCCAGGGGCACACAGGAGGTGCCAGAGTGGGTCTGTCAGGGTCTAGGTGAAGTCAGAACCCACCTCGGCCAGGCTGGTCCGCAGGAGGAGTTTACGTGGGAACTTACTCCAGAGGCGTTGGGAGGGGCAGAGGGCACGAGGCTGCACAGAGCCCAGCAAGGACAGGTCTCCACTCTGAGGTCTGGGGCCCGGGAGGCTGCTGCATCCCCAGGGCCAGATCTCAGATGGGCACATGGGTACACACATGCACAAGGACACACGCGCACAATTCCTACACATGTGCACAAGGTCACACGTGCACACTCACACCCGCGTGAAAAAGGACACGTGTGCACTCATATACACGTGAAAAACACATGTGCACACTCATACACACATGCACAAGGACAAGGCACATATGCACGCACACATGTGCACACGGCACACTCAGGCACAAGTGCGCACACTCACATGCCCTCACACACATGCTTATGCTCTCCTCCCCAGCCTGGTTGCGCTCAGAGCTCCCCGTGTCCAAGCATGACGCTGCGTGTCCCTCTGGTTTGAAGCTGAAGGAAAAACCGCATCTGGCACGGCCTCACACAGACTCTGCCTTCCCGGCGCCCCCCCACCCCCCCGTTCCTGCTGTGGCCTGGTCGCACGGCAGAGAAAGGTGTGGCTTCCCGGGTCAGGTGTCACAAGGATCCCTGTGTCTCTGGAGTGAGCTTGGCTCTCTGTGGCCATGCTTACAGCATGTCAGAGAAAATTACTCCCTGGTCCAGCTTGGGAGCAATTAGGCCCCTCGGACTGGGCGGAAATGAGACGTTTACTGTCGTGGAGGTGGCAGACCCAGCGTAACAGCTCTCTCTCAAGGCCAAAGCCTGGAGGTTAAGGAGGACAGTGTGTGCTGAGAAGCTCCAGCAGGTGTGTACAGAGCCGGCTGGGCAAGGGTGAGCCAAGGCCCCAGGGGGTTCAGGCTGCCAGTGGTTTGGGCAGGAGCTGGCTCTATGTCCACATATCCCCAGCCCTGGGAAGCCTTCAGGTCAGGCTGGCTCAAGGGCACTGTCCTCGTGCCTGCTGCCTGTGAGGTCACTGTGGCAGAGATCCTTGGGCCCAGCTCAGGGCCACCTGTCCACCAAGCACAGCTATGGTTGGGGGAGGGGTCAGACATGCAGGGAGCCCATGAGGCCCTGTGGGAGGAGAGGCAATCTCAGCAGTGAGTGTGGGGCCCTGGTGGGCAGCTGGGCTGCAGGGGGCCTGGGCCCCAGACCTTTGCCTCAGAGCTAGGCCCAGGCCCACCAACCCCTCCAGACTTACCTGTCCTGGGCCCCCCTCTCTGCCTGGCTGTCACCCCCTGACCAGGGAGAAGGGCCGTGAGCATCTCCCACAGCCTCCGGGACTGATGGTCAGCCAGGAAGCCCCCCTACCCATGCCCCCACCACAGCTACCAGTGGCTGCTGGTCCCGTGGCCCCAGCCCTGCCCCTGCCTGCGGCTGTGGCCTGTGGTCGCTCAGCACAGGTGCCGGGCTGTGGGTGGGAGTGCCCTCAGGGTGCCGTAGCTGTGGGCAGCCCAGCATCTGCAGACAGGTGGTGGGTGGGGGATCACACAGGGAGGATTTGCAGGCCCAGGCCCGTCCCCCCAGCGAAGGCACCGGGTGACCAGTGGGCACAGGAACCTGGTCTAGCCCCTTTACAACCCCTCTCCCCACGTAGGGGGGATGGAGTAAGCCCGGACCTGGGCTCCCCTGAGTCCTGCCGAGACACTGGGCGCCCATGTCATGGGGCAGGTGAGCTCACGGCACAGTCTCAATCCAACGGTGACTCATGGGCTATCCCCCGGCCGCCGCCCAGGGCAGCAGGCAGCACGCTCACAGCCACTGAGAACACGGTGGCTGAGCCAGCGAGTGTCCAAGCAGCCCTGCCCGGCCCGGCTCTCCCAGTGCACAGGACCCCCGCGGGGGCTGGGCCAGAGCGCCCTGCTGGGAGCTGTTCCTGCACTAACCTGACCTGGGGTGCCAGGAAGGACGGGGGCCGGGGCCTATGCCCCCCGAATCACGTCCTCCATACCGCCAGCCCCCAAGGGGAGGTGAGGACGCCATGGGCAAGTGAGGGGGGGGAGCAGGACGGGGTCTGCAGACCCTGGTGCTGGGGGGGCGCAGGGGCACCAGCTGCACGGGGGCCCAATGTGTGGCCAGCCGTGGCCGGTCCACCAGACGGGCAAGGCAAGCCTGGGGACAGCGTGGCGCCCAGCCCTCGGCTGCACTCAGCAGGGTCTCATCCAGGCCATCTGGGAGCCTGACCATGTGGCCGGCTGACCCTTCCTCCCACGCTTCTAACGGCTCGCCCAGTGCCCGCAGACACCTGCCTCTGAGACTCGATGACCGGCTTGCTGGGACCAGGGAGGAGTTTCATTCTGTACTAAAAAGGCGTTTCAACCAGATGCTCTTCTGTGAGCCCTCTGTCTTAATTAAAGGTAACCTGAATTGAACTGCTTTCCGCAGGGGGGCGGCGCTGACCAGCCAGAGGGACACCTCTTCCCGCCAGGCGGCCGGCGGCCCTCCCAGGACAGTGATCCATGGGCCAATATTCTCGGCATGCCTGCGTGTGCACAGCCGCTGACCTCAGAGCAGTCATTAGCTGCTTCTTAATCAACTGTCTGCCGTTCCACCCCCGGGAGTGAGGCACCCAGAGAGAGGAGTTGTGCCATTTCCCTCTGAGCTCGGGGCGCTGATGCCCGGGGCGCCCACTCGGGGGCCTCTGCCCCCGCCCCAAATCCTGCGTCTCCTCCAGCCGCCGCCTTGCTGATTCTAGTTCTTTAGGATCCCACAGGGCGTTCTGGTCTTCTCCAGTCCACCCAGCGCCTGCCGAGGCTGCAACAGGAGTGAGGGGCCCAGGGATGAGGGCAGCGGCAGCGAGGGGTCGCCTGAGGTGAGAAGGGGCCGAGGGTGAGGGTGCAGGAGGGCCGGGGCGTGGGGCAGCCGCGCTAGCCCTGAGCTCTGGGGGCTGCCGGTGACGGCCCTGCTGCCCACAACACACCTGCCTCCAGGTGCTTGGCCAGCAAGGGCGCCGCCCACCCATGGGGGGTCCTGAGGGAGTGGACTGTTCCCTCCGACTGGCCCCCAGGACAGGGGCCGCCTGCCATGCCCACTGTGGTGAGGGGCCCGGAGGCCACCAGCAAGCAGTGGATCAGTCACATGATGAAGGTCCCCTGGGGCTCCAGAAACTTCCTCCCACAGATCCCGTCTGAACTTGAACCCGGGACAGACAAAGCTGGGGCCCCAGCCCACTCCTTCGTCCACTCCTTGTGCCCTCCCGGAGCCAGAAGTCTGTGCCAGAAGAGGAACACGCACAGGCAGAGACCAGCAGCGTTTCAGGCAGTGGACAGCAGGCCCAGGGCGGAGGCCCGGTGGGTGAGGAGGGGGCTCCTTGAAGAGGAGACCCTGCTGAGGCTGAGTGCGGTGGCAGGGACGCCCCGTGCAGACGGCTGGTGCCAAGGTCCTGAGGCAGGAAGGCGGCCGGAGGTCAGTGCAGCTGGAGCACAAGGAGCTCGAGACGGGGTGAGGGGAGAAGGCAGGAGAGGGCGGGGGTGGAGGTGGGAGGTGTGATGGAGGCGGGTGGAGGGTCCATCCTGGGGGTCTGCAGGCCACTTCTCCAGGGGGCTGCGGGAACCCACTGGCCCCTCGGAGGCCGGGAGGACAGACCACGCCGGGCAGACCCGACACGGTGGGCCCTGCAGAGCATTCTCTGGGCCCCACCGGGATAGCTGCCTTGAGGCCCAGCTTGTCCCAGGACCCCCAAGTGCAAGCAGGTGTGGACCCCACACAACGGCTTCCACGGCTAGGAAGGAGACAAGCACAAGCGGGCCTCACGGGAGGGCCACAAAAACACCACCTCAGGTTCATAAAGACCAGCACAAACACGGCCGCTGAGACCTGCCCCACCACACACTCACACACTCACCTACACACGCACGACACACACCCACACCCCCGGTCACCAGCACACAAACAGCCACCCTCCAGATACTCAGAGGCTTCCCAGTGCACGCACACCCATGCACCCGCTCACACCCGTGCACACACATGTGCACACGTGAGCACACACACGCACATGCTCCCAGCACCTGCCACAGCTCACGCTCAGCCGGCTGCCCCCATGTGGTGCACAGGGGCCGTGCTCACGCCACCCGGCCACACTGCAGACGCACGCTCCCTTGCTGCCCCGAATGCCGGGCACCCTCACTGCACACAGAAGAGCCAGGGGCTCCCAGGGCTGGGAACCGTCTCGGGGAAGAAGGGGGTTGCAACCGTGAGCCTTGTGATGTCTTTCATCTCACTGTCCGCCTCTCCGGAAGCTTCCTCCAGACTGCCCTCTCTAAAGCGGCAGACGCCCAGCACTTTTAGGCCTTGTCTCGGGGGAATGTGATCATTCTGCACGTTCCAGCAAAACGCCATGGCTGGCCCTTGGCCAGAGGAGAGACCCTGGCGGAGGGGTCTGGGCCCAGCTACCTCTGTTTGCACAGGCCACTCTGGGCTCACAGGGTGAGTACCCCCAAGTCCCCAGCACAGGGAGGTCCCACACAAGTAGAGCTGCCATCCCAGTGGGCGTCCTGTGACCCTTCCCTTTTCCAGCATGTTCTATGTGCCAGGCACTGGGCCCCGTGGCCCTCGCACATGCGGCTCCCTGTGCGGAGCACCCCACCCTGCCTCTCAGGCCTGTCAACTCCCAGCTGTCCTTCCACACCCCGCTCAGCCACTCCTCTTGGGGACCCTTCCCCGACTGGCTCCCCTTCCTCTCCCACTCCACCTGGGGCTGAAACAACAGCTCCCTCTTCCCCATGCTCCATTTGCAGTGGCTCCAGCACTTTCTATCCTGACACCAGTTCAGGGCCGCTTCCCCCGAGGGAGACTCCCCCAGGCAGGAGGGGTCTTGTGCACCTGTGGCCCCCAGAGCCAGCTGCGGCGCGGCCCTGTCCACTGTGTGCGCAGGGGTCCCAGAGCAGGCCTGGGCGGCACCTCCCTCGAGAGCAGATCTCACTGTGCCTTAACCCAAGTCCAGCGTCACGGACTCCAAGGTGTCATGGGCGGAGAGCGTGGGGACAACTATCCTGGGTCGGGGTGGGGACAGCCTCCAAAGACTGCCCCCAGAACCCCTTGGCACGTGTAACCAAAGCCGGTCACCCTGCATGTGCTCACGTAGGACGGGATCCAGGGACGGCCGGGAGGTGGGCGGCCTCAGAGCTGGAGACCAGCCACCAGGCCTGGTCTGCACGAGGAAAGGAGGCCCAGGGAGAAGCTGACCCCTGCAAGTGAACAACCTGAGCCCTGAGCGATTTCCGAGTCAGGTCCCGCCCGCGGGCAATCAGAGCCCGCCAGGGCTCAGGAGCACGGGCGCCCTCTCACTCAGCGGTGGGGAGAGGGGGACGCCTCCTTCATGCTTTACTCTCTGACAGTATCCATCTTTCCAAATTGATTTTTGATATCCATAGTGACCTGGAAGGGAGACACGGCGATAACTCTCGGAAAGTGGAAAACAATATTATCGCCACAAATATGAATTACTGGCCGCCAGGTTAAATCTACTGTGCAATGAATTATGTGACCCCGTGCTCCTATAATTCTCGGGAATTTTATAGAGTCAGGAGAGGCCTGTGGGCGCTGACAAGCACTTAACAGCCAGAACCGGGCCCCAACAACTTTCGGGGCCATTTGATTTAGCCACCCCGGGTGCCGCTGGCCACTCCGTTCTGCCTCGGGAGCAGGAGACGGCAGGCAGTCACTTCTGGAGTTACAGACTTCATCTGACGGTTCTTGTCATCTGGGGCTCCGGGGCCTCAGTGGGCACCTGCCCTTTGGACCAGGGTTGGTGGAGACCAGCATGGTGCTCACTGAGTGGCTGCACACCCTCGGGGGCAGGCCCTTCAGGCTCTCCTAGCCCAACCAGAGAGGGTCACACAGCAGAAGGCCAGATGGCACGGCCAGCAGAAGTGTCCTCTCCCAAACACAGGTGAGGACCCAGCCGGCCTCACCTGGGGAATCTCAGCAGGTGCTAGGTGTGGACCTGTGGAGGGACAGGTAGAACCAGCACAGGTGTGCTGAGCCAAGTTCCTGAAGGCCAGGCTCCCCCCGGGGCAGGCAGCATGGAGGCTTTAAGCCCTGCCTGCAGCTACCACCCACTGGTTGAGCAAAAGAACTAAGGAGAGAGTGGATGAGTGAGTGAGTGGATGAACGAGTGGATGAATGAGTGAGTGGGTGAGTGAGTGAATGAGTGAGTGGATAAACGAGTGAGTGAGTGGGTGGGTGAGTGAGTGGTTGGGTGAGTGGGTGGATGAATTAGTGAGTGAGTGGATGAATGAGTGAGTGGATGAGTGAGGGGATGGATGAGTGAGTGGATGAATGAGTGAGTGGGTGAGTGAGAGGAAAAATGAATGAGTGAGTGGATGAGTGAGTGAGTGGGTCAGTGAGTGGGTGAGTGAGTGAGTGAGAGGATAAATGAATGAGTGAGTGGATGAATGAGGGGATGGATGAGTGAGTGAGTGGATGAATGAGTGAGTGAGTGGGTGAGTGAGAGAGAGAAGGGATAAATGAATGAGTGAGTGGATGAATGAGGGGATGAATGAGTGAGTGGATGAACGAGTGAGTGGATGAATGAGTGAATGGGTGAACAAGTGAGTGAGTAGACACAGGAGCCAATGCCACTGGCAGGAGCACACGTCCCAGCAGCGTCCATGTCAGAGCTGGTGATGGTCCTGGGGTGGAGAAGGGGTTTGGAGCTGCGCCCCATTCTCAGATGCCCCAGAAACCTGCCTAGTCCGAGGGGGAACTTGGGGGGATGGAGCACAGACGTTGGGGGGTGGGGAGGAGGGATGGCAGTCTAGATGCTGGTTTGAGGTGAACTCCTCGAGGTCACCCCCACGCCTCCCCACAGGGACCTTGGGGCTGGCCCCCTGCCACCCTGGAGAGGGGTCTGGGCATGGGGGCGCCAGAGGCAGGAGGGGGCAGTCTGGCTGGGAGGGGAGGGGGCTGCTGGACGAGGGGCTGAGGCAGGTCGCCCTTGGGCCTGGTCATCAGGGCCCTGTGCTCCAGGGGCTCCCAGGAGGACGGCAGGGGGCTGGCTCAGCAGTGACAGTGATGGTGAAGCCACCAAGCGTCACCTTCTCCTGGACAGCAGCCTCGGCAGGACTCTGAGCTGGAGTCCAGGCGGGAGTTGAGGGAAAAGCCCCTCAAGCCGGGCAGCCCAACCCTTGTCCAGCCAGGTCCTCTGGTCCCCTGACCATCAGGAGGGCACCCTTGTGATAGGCAGGAGGCCCCCAGCTCTGGGCGAGACACCTCGTTGAGCCCCACAACAACCCGCAGGCTTCGAGGACAGTCAGAGAGAAGATGGTGATGAGGGACCCCAAGGGCCCCCCAGACCGGGGCTGCCTCCTGGTGTGGAGGAGGCTCCGAAAAGCCTTGGGCAGTGTCCATGCCCGGCTGCATTCCCCCAGGGACAGGTGAGACTGTGCCCTTGCAGGAAGGGACCTCGAAGGCGGCTCCAACAGAGGAGGCTTCAGTTTGGGGTGCCATTGTTTGCCCCTGGCGTTCCAGGCATGCCCAGACTTCACTGACCCTGCAGAACGTGCTGAAAGCTGAGGGCCGGGCGAAGGTCTCTTCTCCAGGCCCCATAACTCTCAGTGCCTCGTTCTCAGGACACCACAGGGGTCTCCTGGGTCCTGGGGCCTGGGACCAATGCAGCCCACAGGGTGGTGGGATATCTGACACCCTTCCCACACCAGGCATCTGGCCCTAGAAGACCATGGGGGCAGTGGGGAGATAGCCTGGGGAGGCCAGGGGTCAGGGCACCCAGCCTGGGGCTCCCTCCCCCACCCTCCCCGCTTCACCCCGCTCTGCCAGAGGGAGGAGAGAGCGGTCCCAGGCTGCACCCGCCTCGCTGTCAGGCTGGCTAGCGGCAGCAGGACAGGGCACCAGAACGTGGGCCGACTATCTCCCAGAGAGCGGAGAGCCAACAACACAAATGTCATTTAATTTACATGACAAAGTGGCACCATTATTGCAAGCTGACAGAATGCTGCTCAGGGCAATTTCCGAAAATTATTTAAACAATGTAATGAGTTAAATGTCAGCCCTGGCTAATTATGTTTATGCTAATTGTTAATTAGCCCTATAATGGAGACAGTCTTAATTAACAATAGCTATGAGCGTGGGAGGTGGGCTCGCTGTGGGTGACACTGGGCTGCAAGTCCCACTCCGAAAGCTTCCTCTGTCAGCTGCCTCTGGCCGCAGCCCAGATGTCCCCCAGACCCAGGGCAGGGATCCGCCAGCGCAGCCCGCCCGCGTCTTCCTGCCGCTCCAGGAAGGTCCCCACAATCTCCCCCAGCAGTCTTCCCTGACCCCTCGGCCGAAGCTCAGTCTCTCTCGTGGTCTGTCCACAGCAGGATGGCCAGCAGGGCCAGCATGTCCTCCCCCCTCCCCTCCTCCAGACTTCTCCTCTCTCTTCCACCCTCCCTCCTCCTCCCCACTCCTTACACCCCACCCCCAGAGCACCATCACCTCCAGAACACAAATGGAACCCAGGGGTCACACAAGCCCAGCGGGCCGTGCAGCATGGGGTGCTGTGGCTGATGGGGGTCCTGCAGGAGCCCTTCCTCTGGGAGCGAGAATGAGGAGAACCCCACCCTTCCCAGACCCACTGGCTGTGCACTGCTCTGGGGCAGGCCCCACCATTCATTCCCAGGGCCCTGGAAGATGGGGCATTCAGGGCGTGAGGAGACAGACGGCGGGACAGGAGGAGCAGACAGACAGAGGGACAGCGATGGCATGGGGGATACGCTGAGAGCCAACACTGGGACCAGGCCTTCCCCAGGAGCGGCAGGCTCTGGTCACAGAAAGGAGCTGGTTTAGAGACTGTCACCAACAAGCGGTCCAGGTGCCTGCAGAAGACCGCCGTCCGGCTTTGGTCAAATGCGATGTGTCCACTCTGTGGGGACGCGGGCTTCACCTCAGCGCACGAAGGAGCAGCAGACGTGGGGGCCCGGTTCACAGGGGCAGCTCCCCCACGCAGCCCCTGAGGCGGCAGAAAGAGGGGTTGAGGGCCGAGACCCCTCCGTGCCCTGCTTCCACCCTGAAGAAATCCAGACTCCAGAGGACCCTTGCCCAGGGCTCGTGGCCCCCAGGGACGGACTCGGCGCGCACGTGCTCTGAGGCCTTCAGCGCACGCTCCGTTCCAGCCCCTGTCCCATCCGAGGGTCTTCATCGGTCATTCACAGCTGTGGGTCCGGCCGGGCCCCGGGTCGGAGGTCGCCTCCCGCCCCCGCCAGGGTCTCCGCCCCGTCTGCGTGGCGGCCGTGCGCCTGGCGGTCATCGGCGGGACTCCGCGCGTGTCCATCCGCACGGCCCTTTGGACCTGGCCGCCTCTCCGCGACTCCGGACCCTCTGGCCGCCGCTCTCGAGCCACAGGCTCCGGAAGGCGCCCCGGAAACAAGACCCGAGACCCACCTCCATTGCGCCCAGGGCGCCCGCCCCCTGGGAATGCGCTTCTCCCTTCCCCTCCCCGAGTCCTCCGGGCACGCGCACGGAACCCGCCTTCTCAGAGCAGGGACCCAACCCCACGCCCCCTCCTGCGGGCGGGGCCTCCGTGGGGCGGGGCCTCTATGCGGGAGGGATCTTCGTGGGGCGGGGCCTCCATGAGGGCGGGGTCTCTGCAGGGGAGGGATCTCATGGGGCGGGGCCTCCGTGGAGGAGGGGCCTTGTGGGGGTGGGACCTCTGTGGGGCGGGGCTTCCGTGGGGGCGGCGCCTCTATGCGGGCAGGATCTCTGTGGGGGCGGGGTCTCCATGGAGGTCGAGCAGGGAGCCTGGCACTCCCTCATGCGAGCCACCCGTGTCTGGATCCTTGGCCTGAGCGTTCAGTTCCTTTGGAGTCTCAAGCCCAGTTGTCACCTATGCCCTGTGGCCTCTGCTAGGTCAACCCAACCCCAAGCCCAGGGATGCTGACGTCCGTGGGGACCGACAGGTGCCAGCCACCGCTGGGGGACAGGGGGCCTTGACTACAGCTTCCCAGGATGAGAGGAACTCCACAGCCAACAGCAATGTCTACACCAGACGGGCCACAGGGCTGCAACCAAGGGTCACCAGCTTCCTCCGGCTGGCTGGTGGACTGGACAGGGCCAGCCTCACAGTGGCCGTGCTCTCGCGTGGGGGTAAAATGGCAAGAAAGCAGCGTCTCCTCCACCACAAAAATGTCCACACACCAGCTCCACACACATGTATGCACACATGCTCACACACACCCTCCAAACCGCATACACGCCCTGCATCACACACACGTGTGCTCACACACACACACACACCCTGTGCATCACCAGAGCGTCACTCTGGGTGGGGGGGTCTCCTGCGTTCTCCACCTGGAATCACAGCACAGGAGGAGGCTCTTCAAGGCTCCACAGAGGACATACCAGCTGGGCCGCCTGCTTTTCCAGCAGCCGACCCCCAACCCAGCCCAGGCTCACTGCCTCCGGATACTGCAGGATTGCCCTCATTCAAAGATGCTGTTCACTATAAAAAGCAACAGATTTCCAGATAAAATGGCCTTCATGAGACAAATCAAGAGTTCAAAACAGGGATACAAAGCTCGAGAAAGAAGTAAGGCAAAGGGAGGAAGTGACAAAGGAGCTGACAGATCTCAAGAAGGACGTGAGAGAGAACAGCAGAACCTTCCCAGGAGCAGGCCTGACCCATGGGTACAAACAAGGCTTGTGGGAAACAGCAAAAGGCCAGGCCCTGCCAGAGAGTCCAGGAGGCAGAGACGGGTCCCGAGGAAAGTGTGCACGATGAAATGGCAGAGACCAGGGAGACACGGGGGCGGGGGGTGTGTGTGTGTGTGATACAACTGGAGGCAGCTGACAGACGCGGAGGACAGGCAGAGACACCCAACATAACTGGTGCCACCAAAAGCAGGATCAGAACAAGTGCAACAAATAAAAGTTCCAAGTTGTAAAAATTAAAAAAAATGTTACTGAATTAAGAAAGATTTGAAACAACACCGACACAGATCCATCAACACTAAAGCTTGAAAACATTAAATGTGAAAAATAGGGTCCTGTGGACATCCAGGCCCAAATAGAGAAAAACAACCAACATGTCACCTCCATGGGAGAAGAACCTAGGCTGGCATCAGAGGAACAACTTGGTGTTACAAGCAGTAAAGGAATTGTCTAAAAATTCTTCAGGAAAGAAAGTGTAAACAGAAATGACACCTCCTAAAGCATCAGATAGACACTTTCAAATACACAGTGACTCACTCCCAGTGTGTGGTCCCTGTGAGTCCTTCCTGAAGGAGTTACTAAACCCCAAACTTGAACCAACCAGGTCATGGTCAAAGGATTGGTGGCAAGCACTGGTTTCATTTTAATGTAGGAAAAATAGTAAAACAACTATAAAATGATGGTGAGAGAACAGAAGAAAATGGCATAAAGATGACAATACTGAATACTATGACCAAGAAACACAGAGAGTGGAAGAGAAGATGGGAGGGTGAATGAGGAGGCTGCCCAGCCACCATCTGCTGCAGAGGGGAGGAAGGGGGAGGAGTAAGAGAAGGCCAGTCAGCAGGGGAGGCGAGAGTGTGGGGCCCAGGCGTGTCTTCAGAGGAGACATGGGAAAGGGCTCCAGAATCAGATAGCTGTGAATACAAATCTCAACCCCTCCATTTAAGAGCTCTGTAACCTTGAGCAGTTTTCTTCATCTCCCTGAAGAAGGTGGGGATAAATATTTGCAAAATGGGAACAATAACACCTCTCTGACTGGGTTGTTTTAAGGTGAGGAATAAAATGTGCAAGGCATCTAGCATGCAGTAGACACTTGAGAAATGTCATGGTTGATAGCGGTGGTGGTGGTGGTGGTGGTGGTGGTGGTGGTGGTGGTGGTGATGATGGTGGTGGTGATGGTGGTGGTGATGGTGATGATGATGATGGTGATGGTGATAGTGATGGTGATGGCGGTGGTAATAGTCATGGTGATGATGTTGTTGATGGTGATGATGGTGGTGATGGTGATGATGGTGGTGATGGTGCTGGTGGTGGTGATGGTGATGATGACGGTGATGGTGGTGGTGACGATGGTGATGGTGCTGGTGGTTGTGATGATGATGGTGGTGATGGTGATGATAGTCATGAATATAACGGTGGTGGTGGTGGTGATGATGGTGAGGGTGGTGGTGGTGGTAATGGTGATGGTGATGGTGGTGCAGCCAATGGGCAAGAAATAGACAAGGAACAAAAATTCCAGCTGCTGAGGCCATGAAGATGTGTGAAGGCGTTACACACACAGTTCCATGACACCCATGTTTCTGTCCAGTGGTATCCACTCTCAGCTCAGCTGCCCATCAAGAAGTTCTCTCCAAAAGAAGAGGCATGAAGTGGTGTGACACACACATTCTGTCCCTCTGCATGCCAGCTGGGGGGGGCTCCAGGCTCCCTCTCCAAGTGATGGGGCCCCAGATGTGTCAAGGGGTCATCAGGTTGTTTGGGGACACAGCAGGAGGGATGGGTGGGTGTGGGCAGAGGGAGAAGAGGAGTGGCCTCTAAACAGACAGGCAAGGCGGGTTCATTCTCCTCTGTGTGGCTCACACCCGGATCCTTCCTCTGCACCTGAGGGCCTGGGGAGTCACCTGACTCTGAGGGCCGGAGGACAGCCTCAGGTGAAAGAATAAGAGATAAGGGATCGCAAGGTGTTGGACAAACCAGCTCACACACTCCAGGGTGAAGAGGTCTATTAATACTTGTGCCTGAACGCAAACTAGGAATGTGTTCACCTGGTGCGAGGGTCTCAGGCTCAAGCGGCCCCAGCACCACCTACCAGAGGGCATCCAGGAGCTGCAGGAGCAGGAGGCTCCTGGAGGCCAGGGTCCTGGCCATCCTTGCAGGGCTGAGGGCGAAGCTCAACGCTGAGCCATGGAGAGGCGGGTGAAGCACCGGCAAGGGCATCTACAGGACACAAGATTCCAAGCTGTGGGTCAACCTGGTGACCCTGCCCCAGAGAGGCTGATACTAGATGTGGCCAGAGGTTAAAGGGGGACATGAGACGATGACCTGCAGTGCCCAAAGCCAAACACAGCGACGCTCAGTTTAGCAACATTTATACTGAACCAGTGGTTTCACATTCATTCATTCAGCAAATAGTTCTTGAGCAGCTACTGTGCCGGGGCGTCTTCGTCACTGGCTGAGCAGTGGAGGCGAGATGCAGCCAAGCCCTGGCTTCCTGAGCACCATCATGTGTTCACGCCTGCCCTGTGCACACACCTGCCCCATGCTCACACCCACCACAAGTTCATACCCACCCTGTGTGCACACCCACCATGAGTTCATACCCACCCATGCTCACACTCACCCCATGTTCACATCCATCTCACGCTCACACCCAGGTTCATACCCACCCTGTGTGCACACCCACCATGAGTTCATACCCACCCATGCTCCCACTCACCCCATGTTCACGTCCATCTCATGTTCACACCCACGAGTTCATACCCACCCTGTGTTCACATCCACCATGAGTTCATACCTATCCCATGCTCACAGTCACCCCATGCTCACACTCACCCCATGTTCACACCCACCCCATGCTCACACCCACCCTGTGCTCACACCCATCCCGTGCTCACATGCACCCCATGCTCATGCCCACCCCGTGCTCACGCCCACCATGTGTTCACACCTGCCCCATGCTCACACCCACCCCATGCTCACACCCACCCTGTGTTCACACCTGCTGCTTTATCCAGTCCTTACCGGAAATTGGTGTCTTCAGGAGCCTCTTCTCCCTGCCCTGAGCTCTGAGGAGGCACAGAGGGCAATGATAACGCTGTGATGTGACCGCTGTGGGCCAGGCCTCCCCGTTTTCCTGTGAGGAGGCGTATGCAGGTGACTGAACGTGCCCAGGCCCTGGAGCGAGGGGCAGGTGGGGTCTGACCCAGTGCCAGCCGGGCTCTGACTGGGAGATCCTAACCAGAACCTCACCCCCATGCTTGTCAGCTGCTGGGGCCTGCAGGGAGCCCACAAAGATTGTCCTATCCCCAGAGCCAAAATAGGGCAGTCAGTGTGCCCAGAGGCTTCTCTCTGTCCCCATGCCAGCCAGTGGAGGCCCGGTCCCACCTGCAGCATGGGCACAGGTCAGCCTGATGCAGACAGAAGAGGCCTGGGAGTCAGCCAAGACTCCCGGTCTGCACCTGGTGTGCAGCGCTGACCGTTACAGAGGGCATCGGGGACATCTGGAGAGTCAAGGGGAAGCTGTGCCAGCGTGACCAGAACTCTCTGGATCCTGGGGACAAACGTAACTCAGACTGGTGAGGCCAACGGGAAAGTCAGCGTGAGGCTGGGCCCAGGGAGACCAGATGCTGCGTGCTCAGGAGGCTCGGCTCCCTTCCTCCCTCTCCCTCTGTCTCTCTCTCACCCCCATCCCTGCCTCTCTGCAGGTGGGATCTATTTCTACAGCCAGCAAAGCTCCTGGTCTCAACCACACAGAATCTGCTACTGGAGAGAGAGGACCTCTCCCATTGGCACCGCGGTGGCACGTTCTGGCCACCAAGCTCAGGAGCCCCTCTCCGGCCTGGCTCCGGGCTCTGTTTGCTGGGTCACCGTCCAGTGCTCCAGGAGGGCCACTTGCCCACACAGAGGGATGACAGGGAGGCCCATGCTGAGGCGCTCACGTCCACCTCTCCAGGCAACGCAATGGCCGCCCCCCCCACACACCCTGAACTCCCTGCCGCGCTGGGACTGGAACCCAGGTCTCCAATGCCCCCCACCTCCCACAAGATGCTCTGGCCTCGCAGCCCCCCTCCCCGGGTCCCCTCCCAGGAGGCAAGTTTGGGGAAGAGCGTGACCTTGGCTCAGAGACCCCACCCTGGCCTGGGAAGTGCGTGGAGCCGAGTCCCTCCCTTGTGGGGTTGCCAGGGTTGTGTCTCCACGGACCCTGCTCCCTCCTCTCAGGGGTGTGCTTAGGCCCTGGCCTCAAATCCGCCCCGGCCCAGCGGGCTGCGTGTGTCCCTGGGCAAGTCTGTCGCCTTCTGAGCGACAGCTTTTGAATGTAAAACATGGGAAGGCAGCAGCCCGAGGGTGAGGACAGGTGGGAAGGAGTGAGGAGCTGACAGAGCCCTGCGCCCACAGATGCCACCGACCCCTTGCGTCTCTCGGGTCCTCATCTCCAGGCCTGGGCCCCTTGGGGTCTTTTCATGCTCTGTTGCCCTCTGAGCAGAGCTCCTCACCAGCCGTAACCCCGGCCATGACAGCAGCCATGACCCCGCCCGATGCTGCACCCCCATCATTCCAGCCCCTGCCCCTCTCGTCTGACTGCAGGTTCGCTGGTCTGGAGCCCCCAGCCCTCGGCGCCCCCATCAGGCCTCAGTGTGTGTGGTGGGGGCTCGCACATGCCCTGGTGTCCGTACCTGCCCGCCCCACGGACGGCAGAAGAGGGACTTCAGCTTGCCAAGGAATGGCTACTAGGTAATTGGTATCTCTGGTAAAGCCGCGTCCAGGCACAGCCCAATGTCCCCTGGGCGCTTGCTCCCTCCTCCTCTCTCAGGTGGCATTGGGGTACAGTCTTCGAGCTCCCCGCTTCAGCCCCAGGCCTCACTGAGGCCTCTGCCCATCTGATCACTCCGGCCTGCGGGTCCCCAGCCCTCCACTGGGCCAGGCACTCAGCACTGCTCGCCCTGCCCTCCTGAGGTCCCAGGCCACCCCTGCCCACCCGCTCTCCCGCCTGGCATCCAGTGAACAAGGGGCCTGCCCACATTGGGCTCCTCTGGGAGGCCTGGCATCTCCCCTGGGCCATGCGAGCAACAGGCCCCCACGCCAGCAGAGCCATCTCCACCTGGTATTTCAACGTCCACCCTCCTGGCCACAAGCCAGCAAAGGACACAGTGCCCTCGGCCCCAGCCTGGGCTCGGTGGGCTGACCCAGAGCCTTGGGGGGCTCCGGGTCCCCTCAGCCCAAGTGCAGCCTTGGGGCCAGACTCGAGCCCCAAGCCCTGGCAGGAGGGAGGGAGGCCGCGACCCGCCCGCTCAGCCTGCAGGAGTGGCAGGCAGGCTGTATTTTTCCCTTAATGTGACAGACACTTAAACAGAGGAGGGGACTCGCGGCCCCTAGAACCAGTGCCGTCTTCCAGGCCGTATTTTATTCCTGGAAACAGTCATAAAAGTGCTGTTTATGGGGCCTCCTGTTTCTGGCTCCCCAGTCGTGCAAAGACATTACTTACAAGGAAGCTAACTGGCCCACTTGTTAAGCTCTGGTTCTGGAAAGCGGACGCCCACATGGGCAGCTCCATGTCGACCATGGTGCGGGGCTTCCTGTCTGCGTGAAAGCCCACAGGTGGGCAGCGCTGATTCCCAAGACCCCAAACCACCCAAGGACGATGGCCCAAGGCCCAGCAGTAGCCCCACTGGCCAGGGAACACCTGGGCACCTCGGCCACACTGGTGGCGATGGAGGGTCTTGGGGCCTCTCCGGGCCCACACTGGGCAGGATCGTCTCACCTGCCCCCACAGGGTCGCATTCCCAGGAGCGAGCAGGAAGGGGCGCCAGAGGGCCTCCCGTCCAAACTGGAAAACAGGGCGGCCTTCTCTGTTTCATCCGTTCCGCACCGTTACTGGCCCCGGTGCTGGGGTGCTCCTTCCCGGCCCAATCCTGAGGGTCCTTGCGTGGGGAGACCCATCTCCTCCAGGCGACAGGTCAGTGAAGGCCTGGGAGAGCCAGCCCGAGGCTACAGGACCTCAGGGGGTCCCTCAGAGGGAGGGGCTGAGCGGCCAGGGGGCGGGGTGGAGCCTGCAGGGTCATCCAGGCCACAGCAAGGCAGGGCTGACGGTGGGGAGGGGCATGACCTGATTTGCATGCATCTAAGCACAAAGTAAAGAGAGTACCGCCAGAACTCAGGGTGTTTGGAGGGGCAGGTCGACGGGGAGACTGAGGGGCAGCCCTCTCGGGCCGTATCCCAGAGCTCAGAGCACAAGGACCAGGACCAGCTCTGGTCAGACGTGGAGGTGAGGAGATGGTGGGAGGGAGGATGGGCAGGGGCCGTTGGGGGGCCAGGAGTCTCTCTGGACATGCGGTTGGAGAAGGGGTTCTGAGCTGCAGGACACCCAGAAGGGCCTGTCCAGTGGGCAGTGGTGGATGGGCCTGAAGCTCAGGAGAAGACTTGCCCTGGAAGGCACGAGGTGGAAACTGGAGACAGGAAAGGGGGGCCCAGGGGCGCCGGGCTGGGGCGGAAAGGCCGACACGCAGCCAATGGCTGGCACGAAGGAGGGCAGGCAGCGTCCAGGGTCAGGACAAAAACCCTCAGAGTAGGGTGTTGGCAAAGGAGGAGCCTCATGCCCCAGGCCCCGTCCCCTCTAGAACCCAGTCCCCGAGCTGGGCCACTCTGACCCAGAACCACACCAGCACAGACACCCCTGAGCGCCGGACCCCACCATCAGTCTGTCCTGGCAGCCCAGTCAGAAGGCTGCTCACGCCCAGGCCGAAGAGGACAGATTGAGGGCCACGGGGTCAGACCCAGGGGTCCAAGCGTGTGCTGGCCCATCTGAGTGTGGTAGCCCGCCTGAGTGTGCAAGCCGGTCCAGTGTGTGACAGGTCTAGTGTGCAAGCCCGAGCCCATCTGAGTGTGAATACTCACCTGGCCTGTCACCAGCCGGCCAGTTGTCTAGGGCCCATTGACCTTGGCTTTGATACCGAGCCACCGCTTTGCTACAAAAAGCAATAAACACTAACGGCCTACAGCCCACGACCCGCTGGCCTCAGAGAATTGATGCATCAGAATCGACTCCTGGTCGCTCACCCATCAATCAGCCTTTGCTCCGACTCTCCTGTCCCACTTATCGTCCCTCCTGGAACTGCAAAATCAAAGCCATGCTGTTCAGCATCGACGAGGACATGAGACCCCTTGTCAGTGCCCCACCTCCTGTTGCGCATCCTTTGAAAATGCCTGAGATACACGCGCTGTGCGCTCTGGGAGAGCGGCCCCTCAGAGACCCCTCCCAAACCCTGGGGTCCCCCCGGCCGGCAGTGGGGGATGGCTCCCCTGCCGAGGATGGAGGGGCCCATGAGGACACTGCGTCACCCCCGGTCTCCAGGCTGAGGGCCCTGCGCTGCCTGGGATGGACTCTCCACCACGTGTGGCTCACTCTGTCGTGTGCCACTGACCACACGTGAGCCAGGGCTCTCCAGAGAAACAGACCAGCAGGACGTATCTATACCAAGAGACTCAGCTCACAGATCTGGCTCACACGACTGTGGGGTCGGCTGGGTAAGTCAGAATCCACAGGGCCAGCTGCAGTCTGGAGACTAGGCAGGAGCTAGTGCTGCCATCCCAGTCAGAACTCCTCCCTCCTCCCTCCTCCCTCCCTCCTCCCTCCCTCCTCCCCCCTCCCCCTCATCCCTTCTTTCTTCTCCCTCCCTTCTCCCCTCCTCCCTCCCTTGTCCCCTCCTCCCTTCTCCCTCCTCCCTCCTTTCTCCTCCCTCCCCTCCCTCCCTCCTCCCCTCCCTCCCCACCCTCCTCCCTCCTCCCCTCTACCCTCCCTCCCTTCTCCCTCTTCCCTCCCTCCTCCCCCTCCCTCCCCTCCTCCTCCTCCCTTCTCTCTCCTCCCTCCTCCTCCCTCCTCTTCCCTCCCCACCCTCCTCCCTCCTCCCCTCTACCCTCCCTCCCTCCTCCCCTCTACCCTCCCTCCCTTCTCCCTCTTCCCTCCCTCCTCCCCCTCCCTCCTCCCTCTTCCCCTTCCTCCCCCTTCCCCTTCCTCCCCCTCCCTCCTCCCTCCTGGGTTTTGCTCCAGGCCTTTCACTGCTCTGATGAGGCCCTGCATCACTGAGGGTGAGATTCATAACTTCAGGTTGACTGACAGAAGATGTGACCCACAGCTGCTGATGACCTGCCTGGTGACCCCTGGGTGAGTGTCTGATGGTGTTCCTGGGGGCTGTGCCTCACCAAGGCCACTGCCAGCACAGCGGGAGCTCCTGGGGCAGGGCCGGCCACACCTTCACACCTGCCTGGCGGAGCCTGAGGCCCTGAGAGGCGATGCTGTGCCTGCTCCTTGCTGGGGGGTGTGCGGGGTGGGGCCACGCAGGGGAGGACAGTCCCCGGAGGGCGCTCCTGGGAGCCAGCTGCAGCCTGCAGACAACAGCCATGGAGGGTGTGAGGGCCCGGGGTGGGGACAGGCAAGTGTCAGGGCTGGCAGCCGCCCAGCGACCTCCTCACTCTGCCGTTTCCAGCAGAGCCCCCCAGGGAGGCCTTCTCCTCTTCTCCTGCCCCCACCCGGCACTTTCCAAGGTCATCAGTGACTCCCCTCCCCACAGCCAGGGGTCAGCCTGCTGGTGTCACTTGTGTCACCTCTCCACAGACTGTGGTCCAGCGGGCACCCGCTCCTGCTGAGACACACTCTTCCCTGGGCTCTGGAACCTTCACCTCCTGGGAGCGCTCCAAGCTCAGCAGCTGCCGCCTTGCTCTGGGCCTGGAGCCGTGAAGACGGCAAGGGCGCATTTGGTGCGTACTGTGCAGGTGGCGCCACCAGGCCTGCTGCATGCCGCACACGAGCGTGGGAGCGTGTCCCAGGAGCGGGTCGGGGTCCGCCCAGTAGCTGGCAGGAGGGGCGGGGCCTCCCGTGCGGAGGGGGCTCAGACTCACCCTGGCTGCTCGCCTCCACCCACCGCCGTGGGGCTCATCTGTCCACAGCACCGTGACCCCCGCTTCCATCTCAGCCCTGGCCCTCCCCTGAGCCCAGACCCCGAAATCCGGCTGCCTCCTCAACCCGTCCACTTGGCTGTGCAAACGCGACAGAACTGAGCTGTCGACCAGCCCTCCTCCCGGCCTCCTGCCTCCCCACCGTGGGAAGAGCCCCACACCCCACACCCTGCCGGACCATCAGAAAACCCCACTGGCTTGGCCCTCGACACACAGGGTCTGCCACCTCCACAGCACCCGTGCGCTGGGTCACCGGCCCCCTCCAGTCATTCACCGGGACATCCTTTCAGTTCCCAGGCCCTGCACCCCACTCACATCCCTCCCATGGCCTCCCCATCCCAAGGCCTCCCTCCACTCTGACCTCCCACCACCAGGGGCCACCTGGTCCCACTGACCGCCACTCAGGGCCCGTCCTCTGCACGGGGCCCACTCAAACCCAGTCTGGTTGTCTGGGCATGTGTGCCCTCGATGTCGAACACACGGGGGCAGGATCTGCTGTGCTTGCTCACTGCCACACCCTGGTGCCCCTGCAAAGGTCTGTTAACTGACTGACTGACCAACGCTCCCAGAACTGAGCCCCCATGCTGACCCCAGAGCAAGGTGGTTGATGAAGACCGCAGAGCAGGAGCCTGGCCCAGGCCCTTGGGGTGCTGCCCATGTGTCAGCTCCCAGGCAGCCACAACCTGGACCCCGGGGCTCCAAACCACACCCAGACAGGGACCCACCCCTGGGCCCCAGGCACATAGCTGAGCGCAGGCTCCAACTCTGTACAAAACTGCTCAGACCAAGGGGGAGGTGTGGGGAGAGGCCAGACCCACCCTCATACCTCGTTCCCACCCTGCAGGCCCACCCTGCCCCAGGCCCACGAGCTGTGCCAGCTCCCACCACACGTGGCCACCCAGACCCTGTGTCTCCCTGGAGCCTCTCCCCAGTCCACACAGGCTCAGGACGCTGGCTCCAAGGCCAGAAGACAGACACTGGGGGCTACCCTTGGCCAGAAGTCCCGCCCCACGTGTGAGCACATGACCAGGGTGGTCCCACAGATGGACAGTCCGGAACTCGCCAGGACCCTCGGCTGCAGCACAGAACAGCCAGCCATCCCCCCCACCTCCGGCGCTCTCACCCACTCTGCAGCCACAGGTGTGCTGTCTGCACCTCCCTTCACACCCTCCTCCCAGCAGCTGTCCATTGGCCTCACCGCTGCCAAGAAACGACTCCCTGATGAGGGGAGGGGCTGAGGATGAGGGGCCCTGGTCCTGCCCTCGCTGGGAAGGTGCTCAAAAGGACTGAATGTAAGCAGGACCAAACGGCCGAGCTCAGGTCCAGGGCGCCTCCTCCACGTGGCTGTCAGGAACAGCAATGCTCTCATCCTCGCGTCCGGACACCTGCCAGAGCCGGGCACTTTCAACCCTGCAACCACCCAGCGGGGAGCTTGCTCTAGCTTCCTCTGCAGATTGGTAAACCGAGGCTCAGAGCTGTATGACTGTCACGGGTCCCACTCAGTAAAGGCCCACCCGGTTCCTGCCAACTGCACAAAAAGGAAAGCCTCGAAGACCAGGCAGAGAGTCCAAACGGATCTGGAACCCTCACCCACCCTGTGGGCAGACGAGCATCCCTCAGCCAAGGGGCTTGGCCAGCCCAGGCCTGGACTCGGGGTCCTGCCCAGAGGTGGCTGCAGGACAGCCCGGGGCTCCTTGCTTTCTGGTCCCCGTCCACCAGAAATCCTACACAGACTCGGGGCGGAGGGACAAGGACCAGGGCCAGGAGAGCAGACCTCAGGGGAGGGAGAGGCCCAGCAGGAGCTGTCGGACCATCCTCCTGACCACCCTCCCCTCCAGGGCTTCCTCCCTTTGAGTCCCCCAACGCTGTTCCCCAGTGGGATCTGACCGCCACGGGAGAACGCGAGGAGTGCGTGAGTTGGGCACACACCGCTGCTCCACTGTTAAGCCCCTCGGGGCCAGGGAAGGGCCACGGCACAGCTCCCTGTGGCCAGCGGGCCCATGAACACACATCCCCTTAACCCTCTCCATGACCTCTGAGGCCCCGTCTTCCTCTGTCTGGTCATCTCTGTGCACCCAGGCCAAGCAAGTGCATAACTGCACTTCTGATGTTTGTCAAACCAACAAGTGAGCTGAAGGCTCTGCCGTGAAACAAGCCAACACAGGGAAACGGTCCAGAGCTGCACAATGATGGCGTGGGGGACGGCACTGATCCCGCGAAGGGCCTGCCCGGCACACGGCACACGCAGGCCCTGCAGACGCAGGTGGTGGTGGTGGTGATTACTATTATTTTCTGGTGCTTCAATCACCAACCTCAAGGACCAGGGCAGCAGCCTCGAGATGTGGGCTCTTACGAGATGAACAGGCCTTGAGGGTCACGTAAAAGCCAACACAGGGTGCCCTCCCACTGCCCAAGGGGCTGCCCGGCTGAGCAGCCCACTGGGGAGGAGGCTGTGGGGACTGAGGGTGTGGGGGGAACAAGGCCTTGTGATGGGGTCGTCGTGACGGGGGTCGTCTTGACGCGGGTCCTCGTGAGGGGGTCCTCGTGTCACCAGTCCTCGTGATCCAGGTCCCCCTGGCGCGGGTCCTCGTGTCGCGGGTCCTAGTGATGCAGGGTCCCTGTGACGGGGGTCCTTGTGATGGGGGCCCTTGTGATGGGGGCCATTGCAGAAGGGGGAGACCTTTGGGGGGTAGTATGCTCCCTTTGGGGGAAAGAAGGGGACTATGGATAGCTATGCTTATTTGATTATATTTTCAAAAAGAAATGATGAGAGTAAACTGAAAATGAATTAAAAATAGTCACAAGAGGGCTGGAGAGGAGACAGGATGGAGGGTGAGACAGAGGACGGTGTCTGAGATGGCATTTCGCCATGTAATTTGACCCCGAACCCACTGAAAGGTTTTACATGTAAAAAAATTTAAATAAAAGAGGGGAACATCAATCCACAAAATGTTAAAGCAAACTGGAACAAGTAAAGGTAACCACACAAAAGAAAGCATCACTCCAAGTGACTGTGGTGCCAGGATTGTCAGGTGAGTGCCGATGGAGATGGAGTCCAGGCACAAACACAGCTGCTTCAAGACCTTAAATCAGCACTTGGCGACCCTACCGCTAACAGAAACGTCGGCTTTGTTCTTTTGAAATTACTGTAAGTATGTTGTAGGGTGAAGCATGTCAGTACTTATGCTAATGTCATTGGGAAACAGATTTCTAGCATAAGAGGAACAAAGATGAAATTGCAAATCAAAGAAATGAAGTTTAAACTGTAATCTTAATAAACCATTGGAAAATGAAATTAAGAAAACAATTCATTACAATAGCATCAAAAAGAAGAAAATATTTCTCATAAAATAAAATATAAAATTATTAAATTATAAAATTATAAAATTATAAAAATAAATTTAACCAAGGAGGCACAAGATTTGTACACTGAAAACTACAAAACATTTCTGAGAGAGATTAAAGACTCAAATCAATGGAAAGACATCCTGTGTTTATGGGTTGAAAGACTTAATATTGTTCTAAGATGACAACATTCCCCAAATCGATCTTCGGATTCAACACAATACCTTTCAGAATCCCAGCTGGCTTCTTGGTACAAATTGACAAGCTGGCCCTAAAATTCTCATGTAATTGCAAGGAACCCAGAACAACCAAAACAATCCTGAAAATGAAGAATAAAATAGGACTCACACTCCCAGATTTCAAAACTTACCACAAAGTGACAGTGATGGAGACAGTGTGGCCAACACAAGGGCAGACACAGAGATCAGTGGACTCGAATAGAGTCCAGACATAAAACAAGTGTCTGTGGTCAACCGACTTTGGACAAGGGTGCCAAGACCATTCAATGGACAAAGGACAGTCTTTTGACAAATGATGCTGGGAAAACCAGATACCCATATGCAAAAGAACGGAGCTTGACCCTCACCCCACACCACATATAAAAATTAACTCAAAATGGAAAAAAGACTGTGTAAGAACCAAAACTATAAAATGCTTAGGAAAAAAACATAGGAGTAAATCTTCATGGTCTCAGATTTGGCAATGGTTTCTTAGTATGATACCAAAAGAAACAAAAGAAAAAATAGATAAACTCGACTTCATCAAAGTTAACAACATTTGTGTTTCAAAGGACACCATTAAGAGAGTGAAAAGACAATCCAGAGAATGGGAGAAAATATTTTCAAATCATATATCTGATAAGGACCTTGTATCTTGAATATATAAAGAATTCAAAGTTCAATAATAAAAAGACCAAATAACTCTACAAATGGGCAAATGATCTGAATAGACATTTCTCCAAGGAACATATACAAATGGCCAGTAAACACCTGAAAAGATGCTTGCTGTTATTAGTCACCAGGGAAATGCAAATCCCACCACAAGGAGATGCTGTTTCACACCCACTAGGATGCTGGAATCCAAAAGTCAAATAACAAGTGCTGACAGGGTCTCAGAGAAATTGGGACCCTCGTCCAGTCTGGTGGAATGTAAAATGATGTAGCCCCTCTCATAAGTGGTCTGGCAGCTCCTCAGATGATTAAACATAGAGTTACAGCATGACCCAGCAATTCCACTTCTAGGTGTGTATATATACATATATATATATATGTATATATACACACACAAACACCCAAGAGAAATGAAAACATCTGTCCACAAAACAACTTGTACACAAATGTTCACAGCAGCATTATTCACAATAGCCGAAAGGTGGAGACAACCCAGATGTCCATCAACTGATGAACAGATAAACAAAATGTGATCTATCCATAGAATAGAATATTATTGGGCAATAAAAAGGAATGAAGTACCGATACATGTCACAACATGGAGAAGGAGAGGAGAAAGTGCAGAAAAAATATTTGAAGAAAGAGTGGCCCAAAACTTCCAAAATCTGCTAAAAGACATAAATTTGCAGATTCAAGAAGCTCAGAGAACTCCAAAGAAGATAAACTCAAGGAAATCCATGCCCAGAAATATCAGAATCAGACTACTGAAAACCAAAGACAAAGACAACCCTTGAAAGCAGCCAGAAAAAATGGTAATAGATACAGGGAAACAAAGATTGGCAAGACTGGATTTCCCATTAGAGACCACGGAAACAAGAAGGCAGTGGGATGACATTTCTTAAGTGCTGACAGAAATAAACTGTTAACCCAGACTTCTACATCCAGCAAAAATCCTTCAGAGATTAAGGCAAAATAAAGACATTCTCAAATGAAGGAAAACTAAGAGACTTTGTCACCAGCAGACCTGTCCTAAAACAAATAGTAAGGGGGTTCTTCAGGCAGAACGCAAATGACACCAGAAGCAAACCTGGAACTTTAGGAATGAAGCCTCAGAAATCTCAAATATCTGGGTAAAATCCTGTTTTTTCTTCTTACTTTTTAAAAATATATATGATGGTTGAGAGCAAAAATTATAGCATTGCTGAGGGGATTTTGCACATATGTAGATGTAACAACGAGACAACTACAGCTGTAAAAGGAGGAGGAAGGTGGTTTGGCACTAAGTTTTCTACATTCTACTGAACATGGCAAAATATCCATTCTAAATAGACCGTGCCTAGTTCAGTATCTATGTTGTGATCTCCAGAGCAATCACCAAAAAAGTAATTATATGAGGAGACATAGCAAAAAAACCAATAGATAAAGTGGGATACTAAAAAAAAAAAAAAAAAGAAAATCATAAAGAAGGCAGGCAAGGGAAAACAGAGGAACACAAGTGAGATAAACAGGCAGGAATAATAGTCCCGAATCCAAACACACAAATAATTATATTAAATGTCAATGGTCTAAACCAACAATTAAAAGACAGAGATTGTTAACCTCGATTAAGAAAAATCCAGCTACAAGCTGTCTACACAAATCCACTTTAAACGTAACTATACAGGTGAATTAAAAGTCAAAGGATGTAAAAGGATATACTGTGGAAACACTAACCAAACGGAAGCTGCAGCGGCTGTAACATCAGATGAACGAGAATTCCTAGGGCTAAATAGAGACATTACATAACGATAAAAGGGACAATTCATTGAGAACACATAAAAACCTAAATATGTATTCACCTAACAACAGACTTTCAAGATACATGAAGCAAAAACTGGTGGAACTGAAAGGTGAAATAACAAACCCACAGCCATAGCTGGGGCCTCAACACTGCTCTCTCAGTGTCACTAGAAGAAGCAGACAGATAATCAGCAAGGAGACAGAGGAACCAAACACCATCGACCAACGTTCCCAGGTGACACAGAGACGCTCCATCCAACAACAGCAGAACTCGGACTCTCCAAGTGCACGTGGAACGTGCTTCAGAGAGACCGAATCCTGAGTAGAAAACCAACCAAACAGATTTAAAAGAATTCAACTTACACAAAGTATGTTCTTGCCCACAGGAGAATTAAACTAGAAATCAATAACAGAAAGATCTCTTTAAAACCCCAGATGCTTAGAAGTTAACACACTTCTAAATAAACCATGGATCAATGAAGAAGTCTCAGGGGAAATTAGAAAACATTTTGAACTAAATGAAAGTGAAAAATTCTAAATATCAAAATTATTTGTGGACTGCAGTGAAAGCAGTGCTCAGAGGGAAACTTGTAGCCTTAGATGTTTATATCAGAAAAGAAGAAAGATCACATCAATAGTCTAAGCTTCCCCCTTAGGAAACTAAAAAATAACAGCAAAAGAAACCCAAAACCCACAACCCAAAACCAGAAGAAAGGAAATAATAAAGATGGAGCCCAAATCAATGAAATTAAAACCAGAAAAACTCGAGATAAAATCTTTGAAATCAAGAGCTGGTTCTTTGGAAAAGTCAATTAAATTGATGAATCTCTAGCCAGACAATAAAGAAAAAACAAGAGGGAAGACACAAATGACCAAGAAGAGGCAAAAAGGAGGGGCTATTGCTTCGGAGCCCAGACAGTAAAAAGAAGATTTGGGAACACTCACAAATGCAACAACTTCCATGAATGGACCAATTCCTTGAAATCCACAAACTATGAAAACTTCCCCAAGAACTAATAACCTGAATATCCCTCTATCTACTAAAGCAAGTGAATTTGTACTTCGTAACCTTCCAAAGAAGAAAATGCCAAACCCAGAGAGTTTCACCAGCAAATTCTACAAAACATTTAAAGATAAAAATAACACCAATTCAGGGCCAGCCTGGTGATGTAGTGGTTAATTTCGTACTCTCCGCTTCGGTGGCCTGGGGTTCCCAGGTTGGGATCCCGGGCACGGACAGATGCACCACTTATCAAGCCATGCTGTGGCGGCGTCCCATATAAAGTAGAGGAAGATGGGCACGGATGTTAGCCCAGGGCCAATCTTCCTCAGCAAAAAAAGGAGGATTGGCAACAGATGTTAGCTTGGGGCTGATCTTTCTCACAAAAAATAAAGAAAGAAAGAACACCAATTCTATGTCATCTCTTAGAGAAAGCAGACGCAATAACACTTTCTAACCATTTCGTGAGGCTATCATTACCCTAATTCCCACAGCAAAGACAGAACAAGACACCAAGCTACAGAACAACACCTCTCAGGAACATCTAGGCAAAAGTCTTCAACAAAATATTATCAGATCGAATCCAGCAACATATAGAAAGAAAAAACCATCACGACCAAGTGGGGTTTACCCCAAGAATGCAAGAGTGGTTCAACATCACAGCACCAAGTATCATAATCTCCCATAGGAACAGATGCAAGAGACTCCACCTGCTGGTGTCGGCAGAGGCAGAAAAAACATTTGATAAAATGTGACATCTGTTCATGATAAAAAACTCTCAGAAAACTAGGGAGAGGAAGGAAATTCTTGAACCTGGAGCTATCGTAAATTTTTTTTTAATTTGGAAATGAAATTTAAGTACACTGATTGCTGGTATATAGAAATTTGCCCTTTCTTAGGTCGTGTCCTCCGACCTTCCTAACTTAAGGTCCTGGGAACTCTTCATAGGTCGCTTCAGGGTTTCTGTGGGGATGATCATGTCCTCTGTACACGGGGATAGTTTTCGTTTTTCCTTTTCAATCTGTACACCTTTTATTTCCCTTTCTTGCCTGAAATATTTACAGGTGAAGGGACTTGGTGTCTGGAGATATGCTATAACATATTCCAGAGAGAAGTGTGGCTGTGGGTAGATGACATCAGATCAACAAAAGGTTGATGATGGTTGAATCTGAGTGACAGCCACCAGGAGCTGATTTTGCACTTCTCTATTTGTGTGTATGCTGGAAATACTTGATAATAAAGGGATTTTAAAAATCCATTACAACAAACAGCACCAATGGCGGAACAAATGGAAAAGGGACAAAGGCAGGTCACAAAAAATGAAAAACACACATGACCAATATTCACTGAGGAAATTTCTCCTTCTCACCAGCATTGGCAGAAATGCAAATTACAGCAAGACAGCGGCGGGACCACGCCGTGCACGGAAGGGATGCCTCACTGGAGACGCCGAACCCCGTAACCCAGCAGCCCTCGTCTTCTCCTGAAGAGGGGACCAAAATCTATACAACGTGTTTAGAGTAGCCTGAAGCCAATGGAGTGGGATGAACCCAGGCCCGAAGTGGAGCACGGCGACCATTACAACTGGTGCTGCGGTCTTTTATGTCTCCCAGAATGCTTGTGGTGTAAGGTGGGGTGGAAAAGCAGTCACCAGAGCTGTGCACGCAGCACCAGCATGTATGTTTGTAAACAGCAGAAAACGATCTAAGAGGGAACAGGTGAGGTGTGAGCTGGGCCGTTGCCGTGCTGCGGGTCACAGGAGGTGTTTTGGCTTCTTTGCACTTTTTCCTGAGCATGTGACACCTCTATCATCAGAATAGGTGCAGATTGTCTAAGAACACCGTGGTAGTAGGACCTTTCTCATGCTCCACGGCAGGGCTCAGCCAGGTCAGCAGGGAGCCCACGTGGCTTCCTCCTTATCTGGGAGGCTGCAGCCCACACACCAGGAATCCACCCAGTGCAGCCCCCTGCTGGCCTCCACGTCGGGGCTTGGGTGTGCCACCCTGGGCTTCTCTGCTTACCAGCCCCAAGCTGCTCCCGGATCTGCTGTGTCAGGGTAGGTGGGAGGTGACCCCAACACTCACCTTGCCATCCTCAGCATGATGACAGAGAGGCACCTGGAAGAGGGGCGGGGAGGACCCCAGGGGACAGAACAGGGGTGTCTGCACTGGAGCTGCAAGATCCTGGCTGCCACCAGGATCCACCAGGAGTACTTGTCACTAGGAGCACAGGTACAAAATCCTGTTCAGCAGTCATCGTGAAACGAAACAACCAACAGACAATAAAAGCTGATGGTGAAAATTTTCTTTCATTGAGTTTTATACCATCCGTAAAAAATTAACTAAATATTACAATGCAAAAAGAGAAAAAGTACTGGGTTGGTACTTTTAGATGATATTAATGTATTTTAGTAAGCTTTATATCTTGGAATAATTTTAGATCTAGAGGAGAGCTGTACAGGTCTCCTATCTGCACCCCGGCCTTTGTGTCAGCATCTCCCCACTGAGCCCCCGCCAGACCAGGCACTGGCCGGGGACACTGGGAAGGTAACTCCAGGAAGTGAAACTACTTGGCTTCACCAACCGTTCTCCACGAACGTCCTTTCTCTGTTCCAGGATCCAGTCCAGGATACCGCACGGCATTCGGCATTACTGTGTTTTTACTGGGAAAACACACAGAGGAACCGTTCCCCAGGGAGTCAGTTCTGGGAGGCACAGGGACAGCTGGCACCTCGAACCACAGAGTTGAGGTCACCGCATCGTGCGTCCCCGTCTCTGCGTCTGTGGATCTGGGATCTACTGTTTACACGCAGGGCCGGGTAGGACAGGAGGATGCAGACAGCACTGCCGAAGCAGACGGAATGCCCACTCCCAGCCGGTGCTCCCGTACCAGGGGCCACAGGGACGGCCCGGATCCCGAGTCAGCCTCCATGTGGGGTCCATGCATACGGAGAAGTCGGGGCACACAGAATTGGGAGCTGACGTGTATGTCTGTAACCTCCACGTAACCACAGGCACTGTCTAGAACTGGGGCCGACAGAACATTTTCGCTGGTAGGAATACTTACCCCTGACGTTCAGAATCGCAGCGCTTGTGACGGTAGGAAGCAGACAGCCCGTTAGCTGGTTTATTAGTGTTTTTAAATTCCCTCCAGACAGTGCGCCCTTCACCGTCTGCCCAGTGCTCGGGTGGCCAGGCAGTGAGGAGATGGGGACAGGGGCAGGGCCATCTGGGCACAGGGCTGGCCCCAGCAAAGGCCTAGAGGCTGACCGACCCGGAAGGGGTCGGCACCGAGTTATGAAGGGCGAACCAGGAGGTTCACAGAGGATCAAGGTCCCCAGGCCCCTCTGAGGCCCACGGCCACCCGGCAGGGCGGATTTAGCTAGCTGACTCCACCTCAAGCCCACTCCTGAGTCAAGCCCCACCCTCCCCGTGGCCCATCCTCTGAGATCCTGACTCTCTGGCTTTAGGGAAGGATGGCAGTGAGGGAAAGGGCCGCATTCCCCAGAGCCAACTGCCAAGAGCTCGGCCTCCTGCAGCGGAGGAAGGACCAGGGGCAGGAGCAGCATCATCGGGCAAATACTGCAGGCCGTGCACCCACGCACCTGGCTGTCACCTGCCAGCCCTCACTCCAGACAACCATGTGTCTTGGTTTTATGCACAGACCAATTGCCCTCGCCGAAGGTCACTCCGCTCAGGGATCATCCCTCTGTTCCATGCATTTTGGACAGTCATGGGGGAGGAGTCGAGACAGGGCCTCTAGGGAGGTGCTACTGGAGGAGAGAATGAATGTCAGTGAGAACATGGTGGGCAGCCTGGAACACGGGAACAGCCCATGCAAAGGTCCTGGAGCAGGAGTGAGCTTGGCCCATTCCTGCAGCAGCAGGACGGCCTCCTGGCAGGGGTGCGGTGAGCCCAGGGGGAGGAGGGAGTCAGCTGCAGCGGGCCTCTCAGGGCCACAGGCTGGGGTTTTATTCTCTGCGTTGTCGGGAAGACTTTGGAGGGACGTGAGGTGAGGCCTGGGATCCAAGCCCTGAGCATCGTGAAGTGGGGAACCCTCCAGTCCAGGCTCTCACTTCCGAGCAAGACAGGAGAGCAGGTGGAGGGTGGCCAAGGCTAGGGCGCCTGCCTCCCAGCAGGACATGCAGACCCTCTCCCACACCCCCCAGCGCTCAGAGCCTGGGGCAGGGACCCACTTCACAGCAGCCCCACCCAGAGCAACCCCACAGACCCTGGCTCTGAGGGAGCTGGGCTGTGCCAGGCCAGGTACCGGCCCAGGCTGGCCGCCAGGCCGGCGAGTGGGCGGCAGTGTCCTAGGCCTGCTCCCAGGCCCTCCCAGCACCTGTCCCCAGATTAGATTTCTCCTTTCTCATTACCACCGTAATAGGTCCTTCAGACCTCATTCCCGCCCTAGATATTATCTGACCCGTATAATTAATTAATTATAGCCCAAATATTATAGATTATTAAAAATAGCATAACTAATAGTGTAATATCTCAAGCTGTCAACTTTAATAGTCAACATTGTCTTGGCGGCGCTTATCAGCTCAGGACACCCGGTGAGAATATTGATTCCGGGTAATTTTAGCCGTCATCTGCCATCCTGACGGGCTGTCAGGCCCGAGCCCAGGCCGGGCTCATTTGAAATCGTTAAACCGCTGCGCGGCTCACAGTGGATCTTAATGTTTCCTTTTTCTCCCCCTTCAATATGTTTCAGCAACAGAGAGGAAAATAAATAGAGAAGTGGAAGTGGAGAGAAGAGAGGTGGGGAGGGACCGGGGGAGGGCGGGGGGCTGATTGTCTCTCCCCGTGAGGACCCTGGACCCCCCACGCTCCTCCCAGCCCGCCTTTTCCGGGGATTCTCCAGCACAGCTGTGCAGGGGGCGGGGCTGAAGGACAGGCGAGGGGGTTAGAATCAGACACACACGTGGACACGCGGACACGGACAGGAGCAGACACACACAGTCACACCTGTGAATGGACACACACCTCCTCAGCCAGTGTGTACTCACGGAGGGCCTCCTGGGTGCCGGCACGTGGGGGTGGTTAGAATAAGAGGTGGGGGTGCAGTTCCAAACGGCGTCCGCAGGGGGTCCCTGGGAGAAGAGGGAATGCAGAACCAGGAGGCCCTCCCCACCCCGCCGCCCCCATCTCCCAGTCCCGCCTTGCTTGATGGGGAGGGCAGCTGCAAGCCCAGAGGCCGCAGGGAGGAGGGGACTCTGCGCCGGGGGAAGCAGTGCGGGCAGGACCGCGCCCACCCCGCCCCCCGCCCCCGCGGGCACAGCGCCCCCCACGTCCCTCCCCCGCACACGACCCCCAACGAGCCTCCCCCACACACGTCCCTCCGCGCACACGCCCATCTCCCTCACGTCCCACCCCCGCACACGCCCCCAACGTCCCTCCCCGCACATGCCCATCTCCCTAACGTCCCTCCCCGCATACGCCCCCCAACGAACCTCCCCGCACACGCCCCCAAAGTCCCTCCCCGGCACACGCTCCCCCCAAAGTCTCTTTCCGGCACACGCCCATCCACCCAACGTCCCACCCCTCCACCCCCCGCCCCGCCCAGGGCGGCGGGAGGCAGCCCCGCGCCAGAATCGCTCCTCCGCGGCTGCCCTGGAGCATTACTCAAACTTCTAATTATGATTCATGCGTGTGATAATAATAATTTAATAATCAGGTTGCTGCGCGAGACGCATTAACCTCAATTAAGCTCATTACGCGGCCTGCCCTCCCCCACCCCTGCCCTTCGACCCCGGGCGGCCCTGCAGGCAGACGTGTGGCGTGCGAGCGCTGGGCGGAGACCCTTCACTGCGCTCATTTATTGAGCACCTTCTGTGTTCCTGGCCTGGGGCCCCTCCCGGCACCCTTCTTGGCAGCGTCCACCGTCTCTCAAACCCCTACACTCCGTACCCCCACCCCAATTCCTCCCTGTGCCTACCTGGCTCTTCACTCCCCTGAGGGCCAGAGAACCTTCTCACATCCCACTCTTCCTGAGACCCCACCGAATCAGCCACCTCCCACCCACCCTCATGGCCACCTCCCTCCCTCAAGGCGTGTCAGGTGGAACCTGAAGGCCCCCCGGGTCACCGCCTGCCCCCCTGATGACTAGATGACTGCCCGGGGCTCCTTGCGGGCAGACCTGCCTGTCATGGTCATTCCTGCTCCCCTCCCTCCACAGGACCCCCTGTCGAGGTGAGCTGTGGCCAGGCAGCTGGAGCGTGTTGAGTGGAGGAAGGAGCCCCTGGTGGGATATGGGGTGGGGGGACACACTGGTACCTGAGTCTGGGTGACTGTGGCGTAGGTGGACAGGTCAGCTGGTGGACACGTAGAGGTCTGGTCATAGAGGGAGAAACTGAGGCAGGAGAGCCGGGTGAGATGAGAACCGAACAAACAAATGGGTGGGTGCTGACAAGACCACGTTTCCTCAGCTCTGGGAGGCCGTGGGCTATAAGTGCCTGGCTGTGGGTTTCTGCTACCATCCTGCTATGTAACAAACAGCCTGAGGCACTCAGTTGTCCACAGCAACGGTCATTCATTTTCTGCTTGTGGACTGTGACCAGCGGCCGTTTGTCTGCCCTCTGCTGGGTTCATCAGGTCGGGGTCAGGTCAGCCCCACACCTTCATTCCCAGTCCCAGGTTGAGGGGACAGCAGCACCCTGGAGCATGTTCTCCTCGTGGAAAAGGCTGGAAGCTGCAAGGGGCAGAAACACAGAGGCCTCTTAAGGCCTGAGCTCAGAACTGGCTCCCACCCTTCTGCCCACTGCAGGTCACGTGGCCGAGGCCAGCTTCACTTGCTGGGAGGTGTCCTTTCCCCACTGGAAGGCTGTGGCGGGGTGGGAGGATGGAGGGAAGGAAAAATCGTGGCTAAGTTATCCAATTGATGGTATTTCTGATTTAATTAGAGCTTTTCCAGTTGGATGGGGCTGGAGTGGGGGGACAAGAAGCATTCCCGTAAATGTGCACATGTGCACAGACGCATCCTGGCTCCGAATTAAGCTGAGTGCCCAGACACGCAGCACTGCAGGGTGGGTAAGAGTTCTTCCCCTGTGCAGGGACTTCCGAGGTCAGCCTCCACCCCACCCTGACCTGTTACCCCTGGGGAGGCCCAAGCAGAGCTGGAGGCAGGGATTCGGGACCCCAGGATTTACTGAGGCAGGAGAAATCCAGGAGGGAGTGTGGGACAGGATGGAGCAAGGGTGCTTCCATGGCAAGTCCCCCCTTGGCCTGATTTGCAGGGAGCCCTGGAGGAGGGGGTGTGTTCCCCCAGGTGTCTCTGGGAAAGCTGTCTCCTGTCACAAGGGCACTTCTCCCGAGGAGCTCATGGGTGTGAGCTTGAGCCACCACCATCTCAGCAGCCGGGCAGGGGGTCTGGGCAGGGATCTGGGCAGGGCATGCCCTGCATCCCCTACACCAAGGAGAAAACTGACCAGTGCCAGACCACACTGTTAGTGGAGAACAGAGCCAAGGTGGCCAGGGTCCTGACTCCCAGGCCAGGGCCATTTCCCTGTCTGCAGGGGCTGGGCAGACAGAGCAGGAAGACAGACCACTACAGGGGTGGCAGTGGGGTGCACGGGCTGAAACGCTTGCTCCACCCCTCAGCTTTGCTCCTTCTAATTTTCCTTGTCGCTGTGAACATGTTTTGCATTTTGCATCATGCCTCTACTTTGATGGGGGACACAGAGCTAAGTGAGACACACACACAGTGTCCAGGAGCCCACAGTCTGGGGCCAGAGCCACAGGTGAAAGATGAAGGTCCCATGACGTGTTAAGACAACAGAGTGAAGCTCAGGGTTTGGAAGGGCACCCAGGATGGCTCCTACCTCCATGTGAGGAAGTCAGGTGGCTTCCAGGTGGTGCTGCCACTAAGGTGAGTAGGAATGACATATGTGGACAAGTGGCAAAGGGCACTGCTAACAGGGGAACCACATGTGCAGGCACATGGCAGCTTGGCCAGGTGGGCACAGTCAGGAGCTCTGGGTACAGGACACAGATTTAGGGACCGTGCAGGACAGCCTGCAGTTTCCAGTCAGGAAGGCCTTGATGCCAGGCTTCAGAGCCCAGACCCTGAACCATGGCACCCTTAGGGCATTTCTGGAAGAGGAGGAGTGTGATTCTCTTTGTGGTTTAGAGTGATGGAGGATAGACTGGAGGCGGCCAGGCTGTGGCAGGGGCAGTGAGAGGTGGAGGGGGCCATTGGCAGGAGACTCTGACACCCAGTGCCCCAGGCGTCCCCAGACCCTCCACTCAGGAGGGATTGATCTCCTGACCATTCGCCTCTAGACAGAGGGAACTTGGGCATTCTCCTGGGTAAAAAATCCATAACCCCCAGATGACTCTGGTGACCACTGACAGTGAGAATGCCTAAGCTTGAAGCCCTGGGTGCTGGCAGGACCCTGGGGGCCAGGAAGGGAAGGTGGCCATCCTGGGCAGGGTTGGACCTGGACACTCCTGCTCTGCCTCTGAGATGGACCAGTGGCAGGCAAAGAGGCTGGAGAGGGCAGGGGCAGTCTGGAGGGACAGAGCCTGCAGAGGCAAGGACCCCTCTGGGCACCCCACCTGGACTGCCTTCCCTCTGGCACCCAGTTGCCCATTATCTGTCACTTTGCGCATTAACAATGCTGGCATCAGAAGGACCCAGCATTCACATCAAAGCTCCACCACGTACTAGCTGGACCCTGAGCATGTCATCAATCCTCTCCAGCCTCAGTTTACTCATCTGTAAGATGGTGATCCTCACCCTTCATTGCCCGCTGGTCAGAAAACCCTTTGGAGCCAGGGTGCCCTGTGAGGCCGAAAGTGGGAGCTGGCTGCCGCCTCTGCAGCCTGGTATAGGAGTCAGGTACCCCTTCTCTCCACACAGCACTCTGGGACCCCCAGAGCCTGAGACCCACTCCCAGTTGTTCCAGCTTTGATTGTTTTGTTTTGTCTTTGTTTTAAAGGATTTAAACCTCACTTTTGCATCTGACTGACCGTTTGCCATGACCCCAGCCCAGAGCTACGTGTTTTTCATCTCTGAACTGATGCAGCTTACAAACAGGAGAATTCAAACCCAAACCCAGGCGATGAAAAAACCTTGTGAAGATCTCCTGCCCTTTGGTGGGTCCTGGCTTGGCCGTGGTGAATGGGCTGGCTTCAGATCTGGGGTGTAGCATATTCTGTGCCAGGACTCCACACCACGCCACAGCCTGTCGCCCTTTTCCTCCTCTGCGGTATCGCAGAATGGGGAAGAGAGCCGAGGACGGGACGCATGTGAGAGACGGTGGGTTGATGCCCGCGAGCGAAGACGCGCAGGGGCTGTGGCGCTGTCCGCGGTGCTGAACTGGGCGCGAGCGCGCGGGAGGGCCGGACAGGGCGCTGTCCGTGGTCCTGACGGGACGGTCTGTTCTGGCGCTGTCCGTGGTCTTGAAGATGCCCCTGGTGCCGGGGCCGCGCGAGGCTGGGTCGTGTTCCCAGAGCTGCAGTGCTCTGGGGGCAGTCAGCAGCCCATATTCCTTCTCTTCTCTGGTGTTCTGAATGTGAGGTACCCTTTCTCGTGGAGTCAAGAGACCCCAGGGGAGGTATACCTTAGAGAAGATGAATGAAGAAGCCAATAAGCAGAAAGTTCTCCCCCATTTTCCAAACTCTGGGTGAGCAAAACAGTTTGCCACAGAGTGGAGGGGGTGGAGAGGCGAGAGGAGAGAGCAAATGAGCCTTCTGCCTCCATGCTCCGCCTCTGTCTCCTGCATCCTTCCCACAGGTGCACAGGAAGGTGGCCCATGCAGAGACAGCACGACGTCAGCAGCGGGACCCAGTCTGGACTCAAGGAGTCAGAGCACTAATTGGTAGACGGTTTATGTGTCACTGCGTATATAAATTCCTGTGTATGTTTCACAGTGATGTTGGGAGGACACTGGGCGGTCTGGGATGGGATGTGCTTTGCATGAAGCAAACATTATACAAAGTGGAGGTTATTCATCCTTGTGTCCCTGGAGACCCCTGAACACTGCTGCCCTTCCAGCTTGTCCAGTAAAGCTCTCCAGGTGCAAGAGGGGAAAGGAGGTTCCCCACCCCCACCCAATGTACAAAGAAGGCTGTGATCTTGTCGTCATTCGACCCTCGAGGGGAGGGTATAGGGACCTTAGAGGCCACGTGGAATCCAACCCTCACAACTGACAGATGAAAATATTGAGGACCGTTCATAAGCACAGGATGAGTTAGTGGCAGAGGTGATGGGATGTCCCTCCTGCTCTTGTCCCCCAAAACTTCCCAAAACTCTGATGCTGGGGAGAGGATACAGGCCATGGGTTGAAAGGGCTGGATGCTCAGCAATCCCCATCCCTCTCCCTCAAACACCTCCCCTCCCTCTCTGCACAATCTCAGCCCTCATCCACTTGTTCTCCTGGGGCCACTTCTAAGAACTTTTACCACCAGTCCCCCCCCCCAGATTTCTACCCTTGTCCCAAGGCTTCCTGCCTTGACTCCCCCGCAGCCTCCCAATGACCCCATCTGGTCCTGACTGATGTGCAGCCGGTAGGGGCTTAGCAATGAAGAGGTGTTTCCTGTCCACTGGGCAGGCAAAGGCATCCCTGTCTCAGGCACTCATTTCACCTGTCAGTGCCCACCTGGGGCCCCGCACATGAAGCTGGTGGTTTGGAGATAACCCGATATGGCAGATGGGCAAAGACTGCACAAATGAGGGTCTAATTGACAATCAATTGTGATTAGGAGTGAAAGGACGTCTTTATAGCCCCAGACGCTCTGGGTTGAACTTGGGGGGAGGGGAGGGTTGTTTCTGGGTGTTTGGGAGGGGAGGGGGGTGCTGAGCATCTCTGTGACTTGGGTTGTTCCTTAGAGATGGGGGAGGGGAGGGGCAGGAGAGGATATGACGATCTCCCTGAGCCTTGTCCACACACAGCACCACCTTTCCCCTGGGAGAGTGACCTGAGGTCCCCTATGTAGCTCTGGAGATTCTCCTCACACCTGCCGTCCCGCCCCTGTGCCCCTGGGCTGGACTGTGGACTTTGCAGCTCATTACCCTGCCTGGGGCAGCTCCCGTTAGATCGTTGTGGGGCGGGGAAGGGAGGGGAGGGAAGGACCAGGGAGGGGATCTCAACACCTCCAAACTCTAGGGCAGTCATGGCGCTTTCGTCCAAGCAGCACCCAGCCCTGAACCAGCCCCCGCCTCTCAGCAGGGAGAGCACTCTGCCTGCTGAGTGCATGCACGTGTTTGGGGGGAAAACACCGTGTGGTTGTATTCTATGATATATTATTTCATTATGCTTATTACATATTGTATTTAATGTACTGCATTCTGCTTACTATGTTTAGTGATATTTACCATACATTATACTACATCTACATTATATGAAACGTCATTTTCTGTGTGTTTGTGTTTGTATTGAATGAAAATTGTACCAAGAGGGCTCACATTTCTTTTCCTCACCTGCAGGTGTCTAGTGTGTATAATTGGGGTGAGAGTAGACCCATGCCTGGCCCCGCCCACTCAGCAGGCTGTGGCGATTGTGGCTGCAGCGTTTGCGCCTCACCTGGTGACCTGAGGTGGAGACAAACGCTTTGTGGCATGGAGTGTGAGTGTGCACTTGAGGGCGTTGTGACGCTCTGTCACACTGAGACTCGACCACCCAGAGCCAGGTCAGAGGTCTGCACTTGGGACCTGCCACCCAGGGCACCCGGTGGCTGTGTGTCCTGGGGGAGCAGAGCGGCAGCTCAGGCCAGGGCAGAGTGTCCCTCCTCAGGAAAGAGTTAAAGGGGCACCAAGACCAGCGCTAAGCTGGCGGGGCAGAGGGTGAAGCTGGCTACAGGGATGTGGGTGCATTCGAGGTGGTGTCCCTGAGTGCTCATAAATAAAATTGCGGTTGTGTATGGTGTGTGCTGGTGAGTGAGTGTGTGTGTGAGAATGGCGTGTGCACATCTATATTCCAACTTAGCTGAGGGAGGGATGGAGAGAGCCTGAGAGTCCCGCCGGGAAGGTGGGGGCTGGAAGGAGATAATTACCTCCCTGTGATGAGAGATTACCCACCCTCCTTCCCCCAGAGGTGATTTATAATTTAGAGATAAAGAATAATCAAGTCCGGGCCAGGAAGGACACAGTGTTGTGGGTCTGATTAGAATCTCAGGATGGACCAGCACGCGGGGGAGGGGGCGGGCTGGGGGAGGGGAGGCCTTGCCTCCCCCCCAGTCCCAGCCTCCCTGAGGCTCAGCATGTCCGGGTTTGGCCCAAATTACAGCCGATCGGTCCCCCATTATTTCTCCCAACTTTTAATTTCTGCTTCCAAAGGATCATTGCCCGCGGTAATTGCAAAGGACCCGTCCTTGTGCGCGGAGCAGGCTCCGGGGACCGCAGTGTGAGGTGGCGCGCACACCGCTCGTGCACACGCCCTCGCGCCCACTCACACCCGTCACACACAGCCGCACACCCTGAAGACACTCGCACGCGCCCTCCACCGCCGGCTCCCACCTGGGTCCCACCAGCGGCGGGTGTGCTCGGGGCGTGCGCAGGGGGAGGAGGGAGGAGGGCGCCGCCGAGGAGCAGCCGCAGTCCCGCGCTCGGACGCCCGACCGCGGCCCGTCCCTCTGAGACTCACCGGGCCTGCGGTGCAAACCTCGCCGCGGAACATAACTGTGCCCAAAAAAAGACCTGGGCCAGGGGTTTCTGTCTCGGGGCGCGGGAAAGGGGAGTTTGCCGTAACGTTTCCCCTTAGTTGAAGGGTATCGATTTCTGCGCAGAATGCCTGCTGTTTGTACGATTTTTAGTTCCCCATTTCGGGGGGCAGGGCGGGGGGGGCCGGCTAGCCTTCCTCATTTTCGATTCCACTTTTAACGAGCGACCCCGGGGGCCGCGGCACCGCCCCGCGAGCGGACACGAGGCCGGGCTCTAATTTGACGCCGAGAAGGAGGCGAGCGTGGGAGGGGCTCGAGGGGCAGAGACCCAGAGCCAGCGGGACCGCGAGAGGAAACCCAGAGCCGAGCGGCCGAGAGAGGCGGGACCGAGAGCCACGGAACGCGTGGGAGGGGGCTGAAGAAGACGCGGCGAAGACCCGAGAGTCGGCCAGAGGACCCCACTCCCCCCCCGCCAAGCGGCACCGGAGCCGCGGGAGCCGCCAGAGCGCCAGGGCCCCACGCCCGGAGCCGGAGGAGAGGCCAGCCGCGCGCCGCGTCCTGCGCCGGGATGTCCCAGCCAACTCCTGGCGCTCGCCCTCCCGCGCGCCCCGGGGCCTCCGCGGGCCCCTCGGCCGATTGATCCCGCAATTATTTAAAAGCCGGGCTGTCTCCTCCCCCTTCGCCCAGGAGGCGGGCGCGCCGTTTCCGGACGAGCGGGGGCGCAGCCATAAGCGGCTGACCACGACCGCCGCCCGCGGGCCGCGTTCCGGCTCCGGGCTGCGCGTCTGCCGGTCGGGCCCGGGGCTCCGTCCGTGTGTGCCACGCGGGGCCCGCCTCCTCCGCCCGGGACCGTTCGCAGCCAATTAGGCGCGCGCGCTAACGAGGGCGGCGGAGCCCGCGGCCGCCTGCGGGCGCACGTGTGTGCGGCGTGTGGGAGCGTGGGCGCCGCCGGCCGGGTCGCCATAAATGCGCGGGCCGGGCGCGGCGGGCGCCTGAGGCGGTGGCGGAGGCAGCGCGAGGCAGCGCCAGGCAGCACCGGCCCAGCGCGGGGCGCGCGCGGAGAGCGAGCGGAGCCTCGGCCGCCTGCGCGAGACTGTGCGGCGGCTCCCGGGCCGCCGGGGATGGGAGACCAGTAGCCGGCGTGGCCCGAGCGGCGGGAGCGGCGGGAGGCCGGCATGAGCGCGAGCGGGCCGGCGGCTCCCGGGGACGGCCCCGCGCTGCCGCCGCCGCCGGGGCCCGGCCCGGGGCCCGCACCGCCCACGCCCGCCGCCGCCGCCCGGGACGCCATGGACGGGCGCTCAGAGCTGCCCGCCTTCCCCCGGACCGGAGCCCCGCCGCTCGCCGCCAGCGACACGGTGCCCGCGGCGCCCGAGGGGGCTGGTGCGGCCCGGCCCGGTCCGCCGCCGCGCCCCACCTCCTTCTCGGTGCTGGACATCCTGGACCCCAACAAGTTCAACAGCAGAAGACGCCGCTGTGTACTGCTGGGCCCCGTGGCTCCCGCTGCGTGCGCCCCGTGCGCCCCGGCCCCCGCCGCCCCGGGACGCCCCCCGCGCACGGAGGAGCTGGAACGCCGCGCCCTCGCCGCCGCCGGAGGAGCCGGAGCTGAGCCGCCGCGTGAGTAGGACGCGGTCGGCGCCAGGTCTCGGGGCAGGGGACGGGCCGTGTCTACACGTTTACGCTCCCAGGAGCTCTCGGCGAGCCTGGCCAGACAGGCGCCAAGGCTGGGTGGAAAGTTCGCAGCGAGCGGGGCCCGCCCCGGCCCGCCCGCGGCCTCCGTCCGATCCGGACTTCGGGGCCGCACCGCCCCGCGCCTCCCAGGATGGCTCCGCCGGGCCGGGCCCAGGGCTGCGGGGCTGCAGGGCCGGCCCATGTTTCGCCACCGCGCGTTTCCGGCCTTGGAGAATATTTGGTGCCGAGGAGGAGGCGACGTGCGCGGTGGCTGGCCGGCGACCTCCCCACCCCCACGCGGCCACCCGAGGCCTCCCTTTCTCGTTTTTTTTTTTTTTTTTTTGGATAAATCAGACTAATTGTGACAAAACGCTGGTTATCTCTGGAAAAACAATTAAATCCTTTCGATTACAGTTAAGGGGAAATGTGCTTAGCGGCGGAAAGCGGCCGGTAATGGGGCGGCCCGCGCCCCCGGCCCGGTCGATATCCCATTACGGCAGCATGCATATCTCTTTCAAGCACCTTGCAAACTCCCTCCGAACATCTAAATTATAGGGTCAAAATTCGGATAATTACTCGATTAAAACCTATTACACTTATTAGGGGCCGCTATTGATCGAGAATTGCATTCGACCGACCCCTGATTGCTTTTGGTGCCCCTCCCCTGGCCGTACCTCCCTCCAACTTCCCGGCCCCTCCGAGAGCAGAGACAGAAGCGCGGGGCCGGCAGTGCTGGGGCCGCTGTTTTGGGGCATGGCGGCTTCCAGGCACCTGCACTCGGCTTCCTCCGAGATGGAGGAGGAGCAAACCCGGGCTGGCTGGAGGGAAATCCTCCCGGCCCTGCCGCGGTTCTGGGAGTCTCCACCCGGAGCCTCCAGCCGCGTGGGGAGCCCATCCAAGGAGGAAGGCCCAGTCTCTTGGGGGTTTAGGGAGGGAGCTGGGTCAGCCACCCCTGGACAGGGCAGGGGCTGGGAGGCAAGGTGTTCTCAGGGTTCCCTGGGGCACAGCCCTTGCCCCTGCTAAGGGATGTGGGTGGGAGGCCAGGTACTTGCCCTGCTGCCCTGCGGGCAGCCTCTATGGTCGCCCTGGAGGAATCTGCCAGAACTGAATTTATTTCCTGGGTTCTAGGTATCAACCTGACCCCACAGCGGGGCCTTGGTCCACGACTGGGTGAAACCGTGTAGGGCACCTGCCCTGGTTTCTCTCTTGGTTGTATGCCCACTTGTGGGGGAGAGGGAGACATAGATGTCCCCCAGGCCCTGCCCAGGACAGATGCTTTCTTCCAAATTTCCGAGACTCAAGATGCAGCCGCTGAGGGGCCTCAGCTTGGAGGGTTGGGGCTGCTGCTCAGACTCAGCCCAGGGGGACTTCCATCCTGGGCTCAGCATTGCTCCAGACCCCCACTGCCCTGGACCTCCTGGCCAGGAAAAACCCAGACCTGCCGTGGCCTCAACATAGGGGCCGAGGGTGGCCACGTTCCAGGGCCCAGAGGCTTGAGGTAGGGATGGGGCCAGGGTGGCCAATTTTGGTCCCCACAAGTCTCCTCCCCACTACCGGCTCTAACCCCACCCCAGGTCTGGCCCAGCCCGCTCTTAAATGCCGGATAATTGGTTGGCCCGGTGCCTTGCCCTAATTGGGGGGTAATACACGCCGAAATAAATTAAATGGCCATTAACTAGTTTGTACATTACACAAAATGAGTTTAATTAAGTTTGTATCTGCCCCGCGGATCGATCGGAGCTTTCACTCCGCTGGGCACCGGCCGGCCCCGGACGTGGGAGCAGAGGCCTTTGGAGAAAAGGACACGGAGGGACAGGGACGGAGGAGACCTGCGTGCGGGTGCGCGGGAACGAAGGGAAGAGGGAGGGAAAACGAAAGATCGGAGAACAGAAAGAGACGGAGGGAAGTGAACGAAGAGAAGCGAGGAAGCGGGGCAGGGAGCCATTTCGGGGGGCGGGAACGACTGGAGGGGAAGAGCGGGCAGAAGCGCGGGACGCGTCCTAACTGTCCGGTCCTCCCGCAGACGCCGGCGACCCCGGCCCGGCGGACGAGGCCGAGGCCAACGGCTACAGCAGCGGCCGCAGCCCGAGCGGAGACAGCGGGGACGAGGCGCCCGACGACGAAGAGCACCCGGCGCCCGAGGCGGGGGCGGCGCGCGGCGCGGAGGAGGCGCGGGGAAGCGGCGGCGGCCTCGGGGCCCGCGGGTCGGGCTGTCCGGGCGCAGCCGAGGCGGAGGCGACCCCCGGCGCCATGGAGGAGGCCCCGGCCCCCGGCCCCCGCGGGAACTCGCCCGGAGCCCCGGGCCTGCCGGGGGCCTCGGTGGCGGCGGCGGGGAGCACAGGGACCACCCCGCAGGGCGCGGCGGCGGCACCGAAGCCCAAGCGGAAGCGCACGGGCTCCGACTCCAAGTCTGGGAAGCCGCGGCGTGCGCGCACCGCCTTCACCTACGAGCAGCTCGTGGCGCTGGAGAACAAGTTCAAGGCGACACGCTACCTGTCGGTGTGCGAGCGCCTCAACCTGGCGCTGTCGCTGAGCCTCACCGAGACGCAGGTGAAGATCTGGTTCCAGAACCGCCGCACCAAGTGGAAGAAGCAGAACCCGGGCGCCGACACGAGCGCGCCGACCGGCGGCGGCGGGGGTCCGGGGCCGGGCGCGGGGCCGGGCGCGGGGCTGCCCGGCGGCCTCAGCCCGCTCAGCCCGTCGCCGCCCATGGGCGCGCCGCTCGCCATGCACGGCCCGGCCGGGTACCCGGCGCACGGCCCCGGCGGCCTGGTGTGCACCGCGCAGCTGCCCTTCCTGTCAAGCCCGGCCGTGCTGTCGCCCTTTGTGCTGGGCTCGCAGACCTACGGCGCGCCCGCTTTCTACGCGCCGCACCTGTGACCCCGGCCCGGCGTGGACTCCATGCCGCCACTCGCTGCAGGAGTTTTAAACCTATAACCGACTGTCCGCGTCGGGCGGCCCGGTCGCTCGGAAGCACTTTGCTGAACTTAATCAATAAACCGCAGGAGGCCGCACCCGCGTCCCTCAGGCTCCCGCGCTGCCCGCGCCCTTCTGTGGGGACGTCGACGCGACCGAGGCGCCCCCGGGTTGTTGGACCCGGCGCGGGGCTCGGGCCCCTTGTCCCCGACGTCCCTCGGCCCAACTCGCTCGGTCCGATCGCACCTGGTGCCCCCAAGCTCTCAGGCTGGCGCTCTGTCCAAGAGTCCCCAGACCACCAATGCTGTGGCCTCGGGACGTCCCCTTCCCCGCTCCGTGTGGCCTCAGGGCGCTCCTGGGGGTGGAGCAGCGCTCTGGCCGGCGCGGATCCCCCCTCCTGTGCTGTCCCTCCCCCGCTGTCCCCTCCCCCTGAGCTCCGGCCCGGGTGTTGGCTCGCGTTGGGCGCGTCTGCCGGCAGCCCCGCAGGGAGGAGTTCTTGCCGCTTCCCGAGGCTCGCGGGCTGAGTCACCCGTCGAGGGTGCCCGAGCGGGACTCCGAGCCAGGCCCGCGGGAGCCCTGCGTCTGGCCGCGCGGCACCCGCTCCTCGAACGAGCCGGGTCGGGTCTGGGCACGGCCCCGGAGCGGCTCTGGGAGCGACAGGCGACGGCCGAGGCTGCGGGGACACGGAGGACGAGGGCCCGCCGCCGGATCGGGAAGGGTTCGATGGCTGCGGGCCTCGCCTGCCCCGTACTGTGGCTGCTCCGCGGGCGAGCGGCCAGACGAGCTCTTGGAGGGACTGTGCCTGCCAGAGCCACCCGCCACCAACCGTGGCCCAGCCAGGAGCGAGACGACCCCGCGGGGCGGGGTGCCGGCGGCGGCGGCGGAAGAGCGCGCCCCGCGAGGGCCTCTCTCACTAGTGGGAGAAGGGCAGGGGCCAGGGGGCAGCCCCGTCCCCGGGGGTGGGAGGGCAGGCGCAGCTAGCACCACCCTGCCCCCTGCTGCAGCCCCCTGCTGACTGGGCCGCTGGCCTCCCTCAGGCTGCTCTTCTCTCTGGGACCCTGGTGCCACCCAGTTCCCTGGTCAACACTGCGCTGGTGCTATCAGAACTTCCCCGCTAAGTGGTCCTCCGGCTGGTTGTGAGCCCCAGGGCCGGACCCTACCTGTTGACAGAGCTCAGCGCTGCCCACCCTGTGGGTGGCCCTGCTCTTGTGGAATCTAACAGGAGGGGTGCAGGAGAGTGGGGACACCCTGGCCTCAGCGCTGGGGCCTGGGCCTCCAGGGGGTAGGCAGCTGACAGAGAAGCTCCAGAAGACTCCAGAAGGTTCCAGCAGGCTCTTGGCCTCAAATCAAATCATCAGCATCGCTGTGCACTTAGCTGAGGTGGGTGCAAGGGGCTGCCAAACGAGAAGCCACAACCTCTGCTTCCAGGAGCTGGGTGATAGGCCAGCAAAGAGGGCACCCATCTGGATCTCAAAGGAGCCAGTCTGTCCCCCGCGGATCCCCTGCCTTCCCTAAGCCCACCTTGCTGAGCTCAGCTGGGGCCCTGGGAGAGAGAGAACAGGGAAGACCAGGTGCCGACACACCAGAGCCTGCCCCACCCTCTGTGGTGCTCCTGCCCTCTCGGACCCCTTCCCACTGCCAGGCCCCATCAGCATTCTCCTGGGGCGAGCCCAAGAAGGCAGGAAGGCGGAGAGAGTCTCAGACGCAGGGGGCAGGGGCGCCGGCTCTGGCCTCCTCCCTCTCCCCACCCCACGTCCTGTCCCCACTGACAAGGCTACACAGACGGCTCATCTTCTAGGGTCACTCGGAAACATGACGGCCACACCTGTGGACCCTCCAACATCAACCTTGGCTACAGGACAGGGTGGCGGGAGGGGAGGTGAAGCTGGGATGCTGGAGAATCACCCCGCCACGTGCTCTCCTCCACCTCCGGGCTCCCCTGACTCAGCCCTGAGCTGGAGCCACATGCTGGGCACACGGGGGCCACTCTGGGCTCTGGTGCAGACCGTGCTGCGGGAGTGGGGGCTGCTCCCTGGCTCTTCCCTGGGTCCCTCCAGTCCCTTTGGTGCACACCTACTGTGTGCTGGGCACTTTTGGGGATAGACCTAGTTAGCCCATCTGAGCCTCTCAGCAGCCCTGTGGCATCTGTGCTGTGGTTACCTGCACATTACATGGGGGAAACTGAGGCCTGGAGGTGATGGGGCTTGCCCCACTCCCTCCTGGAGGAGCCCAGGCCAGGCCCAGCTCCAGCATTCTCTCCCATCTGGCCCTCAAGATTCACCACACATTTTGGAAGCTTGGGGGTGCAGGCTCCTCAGGCTGGCCCCGCCACCCCTGCTCCCACCAGGCTTGGGGGACCCCCCCTGCCTGCCCAGTTCTCAGCCTGAGGTTCCTGTGTCCGTCCAACTCAGGGTCCCAGCTCCTGCGGCCTGAGTTGGAGGCAGAGCTGAGCCTGGCCTTGCTGGCACCTCGTCCCTGTCCCACCCCACCCGCCAGGGCCCCACGTTGGCATCAGTGCCATGAGGGGCCGTCAGCCACAGGATCTGAGTGCACTCTGGGACAGCCAATCCTGGCCCCAGATGGCATCCGCCCCACAATCCCAGAATTGCACCCATATGGTTTCTGTCATGTGGAAGGAGCCTTCTGTGTCTAAGCAAGGCACAGCCCCTGCAGGTGTGAGCCCACCTGAAGCCTCCGGGGAGACGGCCCTCCCCACACTGCCCCCCATCTCCTGCCCAGGGACCACTGAGCCTAGACAGAGGCAGCAGCCCCCTGAGGTGACTCCCCACCACTACCCAGCCCTCCTCCCCTCCCCCCGGGTCCAGGCCATGGCCAGCCAGCACTCTGTGGTCCCTTGCTATGTGTTAGGATTGGCTCTGGCTGCATGAAAGAGAAAATTGGAATGAACAGAAGTCAAAAGGAGATTGTTTATTTTCTCTCATGTGAGGGAATTCTGGCCATTGGCAGCCCTGGGCAGCTATGACATCTTCACAGAGTCCTTGGACACCCAGCTCTATCTAGCTCTCTGCTATACCATCCCTAGGCTGGGTCCTCATCCTCATGGACCCAGATAGAGGGTGAGGCTCCAGCCATCACATTCCCATTCCAGGCAGCAAACAGGAAGGGAGAGAGAAGGGGGCAAGCCCCCTTCCTTTTAAGGAGCTTTCCCACAAGCTCATGTAACACAGCTGCTCACATCTCATTGGCCAGAGCTTGGTCACATGACCACCCCTAGCCAAGGGGGCTGGGAAATGTAGTTTTTTAGCTGGTGGCATGTTATTCCTAGTAAAAAAGGGAGAATGGGTATGGCGGCCACCGGCAGGCCTGCCACCCTCGCAGACAAGAGCACCTGGGCTTTGCCCATTTCCCTGCCCAGCTGCCCAGCTTAAGTTTCACCAGCCTCCTTCTGTGCCATCCCACACCCCCAACCCCCTGCCCTCCAGTGGGCACTCCCCTGCCCCGCTGTGCTCACTTTCCCTTCTTGTGACCCCCCCACTGCCTCTCCCACGCAGGTTCACGCCACCTGCCCGTTCCTGCCATGTGCCCCCCACCCACTCTGGACCGGCCCCGCACACTCCCGTGTCCCCACTCCTCCTGCTGGGCCGTGAGCCAGCATCCAGACATGTTCTAGTGTCTCCACCCTCCCTCACCCGACCCCATGTCACTTCCAGCTGCCCCTGCTCGGCCCTCTTTCAGAGCTGAAGTTACCAAAAGAGCTGTCTACACTCGCCATCTACACTGACTTCTCTGCTGCCTTCCCACTTCTGCCCACCACTGGCGCACTCTTGTCCGTGCAGCCCCTGCCTGCTCCCTGCAGGTTCTTCTGCCTTCCCTTCCCTCCTGGGACACTGGCTCCTTCCTCTCGAAGCCCTGGGCACCCTCGAGGTGGATCCCTCGCGCCCCACCCACCGTCCCAGAGGCGAGGATGAGCCCCGAGGGTCAGTGCCTTCCGGGGGCCAGGCCCAGCTCTTCCCCATCTCGCACTGTGGCCCAGCCCCACGTCACTTCAGAGCAAATCCCGGAAGTCTCGTGTGCCCTCACCCCCGACTACCGCTCCAGGACCCACTGCTGTCCTCCACTCCCTGCTAGCCCAGGCCGTCAGGCCTCGTCCCCACGGTCCCCTCTCCACACGGCAGCAGAGGGCTCCTCTGCGGCCGCCTCTCTGGGGCAGCAGTGTCTGTCTGTCCATTCGGCTGCCTGTGCCCCTCCCATCCCTCCTCCCTTGTCATTTAGGACCACGTGCCCCTTGCTCCTGGTCAGCCGGCCTGATCTATCAGGTCCCCCATCCCAGGGGGGCACCCAGGGCCCAGTGTGGAGTCCCCAGGTCTCTGTGGTCTCTGTCACTTGAGGGTCACTTGATTCCGGGAAGTGTCACTTATCTCAGGGGGACCTTCCCCAGCCACGCGCAGGTGCAGGAGAGGCTTCCTGGAGGGGGTAGCGTTTACACAGGGAGGGCAAGGCTGGACATACAACCTGGGGCATCTGGGGGCAGGCAGGAGGGGTGACAGCAGGGAGAGGGTGAGGGGAGGTTCAAGCAGGTCATTCCCAGGAACACAGGGACTGTCACGTGAGGGGAGGATGCAGGGGTGAGGCACATAGGTGCACGTGGGTCTCGTCCATTCCAGGGCCCCATCCCCCGCAGGTGGCAGGTGGCAGGTGACAACTCCAGGATGCCATGTCCCCCATCCCAGACAGCCCTGTGTGGAGGCCTGTTCGGAGTGGCCATGCTGGGCACTGACCCATTCTCCCTCTTGCTGGGACACAAGGGCTGATGGTAGCTGAGCACCTATCCCCAGGATAGACAACATTTCCTGCTTTCCAGACAGCTAAACGCTGCCGTGAGAAGAGGTCTGGCCACAGTGACACGAGCAGTGTTTGTGTTGTAGGAGAGGTTCCTGGCAAGGCTCCTCACAGGAAATAGCTGAACCAGAGATGCACCCCGCCTTCTTTCCGTAGACCAGTGATGGCTGGAGCTCCAGCAGCTACCTTGGGCCGAGGTAGCCTTGGGGATGAAGGCCCCATGCTCCGATGCTGGGCAGAGATGAAGCCCCAATGGCACCATGTGGCCTCCTCACCAGCATGGGCACCCCCTCAGGACTTTCGATGACAGAAGCACAAACCTTTGTGTTTATGAGCCCCTGTTATGGAGTTGTCCATTCTGTGCAGCTAACTCTAATTTTGACACTGTTTCTGAAACAGCCCGTCCACCCCAGCCCCGAGGCCGTGACTCTGGAATGCTGCTCCGTGCCCTGTAGTCCTCCCTCCCGCCATCCTGCCCTTCCCTGGGCAGCCCCAGCCACCTGCCTGGAGCAGGGCAACAGCACTCCCATCTCCCGCTCCACAGCAGCCCCAGTGGTCGCAGGACGGAGGACCTGCTCCTGCCAACCTTGCCCACTGCCACCCCCAGCCACCTGCCCTGGCGGGCCCCTCCCACTCACTGCCCTGCCCTCTGCCTTCTGAAGAGAGCCTTGCCACGCCTGAAGGCTAGCGCTGCCACACCCTTGCTCCGTGGCCTTGGGCCACGGAGCGGGTGGCCTTGTCCTGGGTCCAGCGCTGTTCCTGTCCTGCATCTCCTCTCAGGGTCGTGCTCCACTACCCTGTGCACCCTGGGCCCACAGGGCCAGCTCCACGGCCCAGCCCTCGTAGATGGTGCGGGATGCGTGGCTCCCTTCCCGCCCAACAAACTCCTACCTGTCCTCTGTGGCCCGCCCCCAGGCCTGCAACGTGAAGCTGCCTGGTGCCTCCCTGTCTCCCCTGGCCCAGGAGCCGCTTAGGGTAGTGTTTCCAAAGCCTGGCTCAGAGCCGGCTCTCAGGGTGCTGGTCTGTACCAGCGTGGCCGGCCTGCACACCCATGCCTTCCTGCACGGCACTGGGCATCCTGGGAGGCAGGGGCAGGCTGAACCCCAGGGAGGCAGGCCTGGCAGAGGGGCCAGAGGCCGCTTCACCAGGCAGCTGCTTGGGGTCCGGGGTGTGACGGGAGGCAGAGGAGCTGCTGGGACCCCACCGGGGACCCCACACTCCAGGCTGCTCCTCCTCCACCTCTCTCTCTCCATCCGGGTCCTTCTGGCTCACCTTGAGGGCTCCTCTCCTGCAGGTGGGCCCGTCAGAAATCCGGGTGCAGCTGTGCTCACTGGCTCCCAACTCACCTGCCAGCCAGGCCATCCCAGGCCCCCACCCTGCCCGACTCACGGGGACCCAAACCACACTGACAAGTGCAGATGGGAAGGAGGCGGCGCTGAGGGCATTGAGGAAGGGGGTGCAGCATCCCCCACTTCACCCCCAGGACCCCCCAGCACCAAGGGCTCAGAGTGGTGGAGCTGCTCCCCAGGGTGCAGTCTGCCAGACCCCACTGGCCAGAAGGGCAGCCCAGCCCCCCACCACTCCCACTGCCCCCCCACCAGCCAGAAACACGCTGACCCGCAGGTTTGTCTTTGAATAAACACTCACGAGGTTCATTTAAAGATGTGATACAAAGAGCACCAGCACCCAATCAGTCCTGAGTTAAATTCTATAAAGACACTCTCTCCTCTATAAAGACACTCTCTCCTCTTCCATCTCACTCCTAGTTCTCTAACTTTATCTCAAGATGGACCAAAACATGAGGTCTTTGACATAAAAACCCATTACAAAGCTACAATCATTAAAACAGTATGATAATATATAAACAGGCAGACAAGCTTAAGACAGGACAGAACAGAAAGTTCAGAAATAGAACCACTGCACATGGGGCTTTAACATATGATAAAGGTGTTTCAAGTCTGCAAAAAAATTGAATAAGTGGTACTGGGTCAACTAGACAACTATTTGCAATAAAAAACTGGATTTCTTGGGTCGTATTTTATATTAAAATACATACATAGATTAGTGATTTAAATATGGAAATGAAATCCATAGAAGGACTAGCAGAAAAACATGAAAGATTTTTTTACGTAATTGTTGAGTGGGGCAGGAATACAAAACTCAGAAGCCAGAACAATTAGCTAAATTCAACTACACAAAAAAACTACATGGAAAAAACCAACATAAAAATCAGAAGACAAACGGAATATTTGCAACTCATCATACAGAGCTAGTTTTCTTAAGAAATAAAGAGCTCCTCCAATTTAATAAGAAATAAGCCCACAGAAAAATGAGTGAAGGCTATGGACACACAATTCACAGAAAAACAACTAATGCTGCAACACACAAAAAAACGCAAAAAGCTCAGTACCTCACACAACAATTCCAAGCAGCGACCACTAAAAATCACTACAAACAGTGAAAGAGACACAAGGGAATTAAATATCCATTTAACACAAAAGAAAAAAGTACTAGAGGAAGAAAGAGAAAAAAAGACAGAAAAATAGAACAATGGCAGACATCAATTTTGACTTATCAGTAATTACGTTAAAGGTAAGTAGGTTAAACACTCTGTTCCAGCAGCGGAGACTGGCTGAAGAGATTAAAAAACATGACCAACTATGTGCTGTCTACAAGAAACACTTCATATTCAGAGATGTAATGAAAGTAAACGGATGGAAAAAGATAGACCATGCAAACAACAACAAAAAGATACACTAATATCATACAAAAGAGCCCGTAAGACAAAACCTGTTACTAGAGACAGTGAAGGCCATGTTATAGGAGAAAAAGGTCAATCCATCGGGAAGAAATAACAAGTATAAACCCATATGCACTTAACAACAGAGCCCCAAAATACATGAAGCAAAAACTGACAGAATTGAAGGGAGAAATAGACAATTCAACATTAACAGACGGAGATTTCAATGCCCCACTTACAAGAATGGACAGGACACCTAGGCTGAAGATCAGCAAGGAAAGAGAAGACTTGAACAACACTATCAACCAACTCAACCTGTCAGACATGCTCCGTGACAGACAGGTCACAGAACACCCAACAACAGCAAAATACACATTTTCTCAAGAGCACACAGAACATTCCCCAGGATAGAATATATGTTAGGCCATAAAATAAGTCTCAAATTTCAAAGGACTGAAATCACACAAAATATGTTCTTTGGCCACATGGAAAGAAATCACAACTCAAATAACAGAAGGGAATTTGGGAAATTCAAAAGTACGTGGAAATTAAACAACGAACTCCCATCTAATCAATGGGTAAAAGAAGAAATCACAAGAGAAATTAGAAAATACTTTGAGATAAATAAAGATGAAAATATAACATACCAAAACTTAAGGGATGAAGCTAAGGCAGTGCTTAGATGAGATTGATAGCTATAAACACCTACATTAAAAAGAAGATAGATCTCAAATCAATAAGCTAATCTTCCATCTTAAGAAACTAGAAAAAGAAGAGAAAACTAAACTCAAAGGAAATCATAAAGATTATAGTGGAAATCAATGAAATAAAGAATGAGAAAAAAACAGAAAATCAACAAAACCAAAAGTTGGGCTTTGACTAGATCAATAAAATTGATAAACCTTTAGACTGATCAGAAAACAGAAAGAGCAAAGACTCAAATTTCTAAAAACAGCAATGAAACAAAAGACATTACTACCAACCTTACAGAAATAAAAAGAATTACAAAGGAATACTATGAACAACTGTGTCAGCAAATTACAACAAATAACCCATGAAACAGACAAATTCCTAGAAATAGACAAACTACTGAAACTGACTCAACAAGGAACAGAAAATCTAAACAGACCTATCAAAAGCAAAGATAATGAATTAGTAATAAAAAAAAAAAAAAAAACTTCCCACAAAAGCCCAGGACCAAATGGCTTCACTGGCGAATTCCACCAAATGTTTAAACAATTAACACCAATCCTTCATAAATTCTTGCAAAAAAGAGAAGAGGAGGGAACACTTCCCAACTCAATCTGTGGGGCCAGTAGTACTCTGACACCAAAGCCAGATGAAGACATCACAAGAGGAAAACCACATCTCATGAATATAGATGGAAAATCCTCAACAAAATACCAGCAAACCAGGTCAAGAGAACAGCAAAATACTAGCAAACCAAATGCAGGGACATGTGAAAAGGATCACATCATGACCGAGTGGGATTTATCCCACAAACGCAAGGGTGGTTCAACCCACGAAAAGCAATCGACATCAGACACCACATCAACAGAAAGAAGGACAAAGCCACACGACCATCACAGATGCAGAAAGGGCACCTGACAAAACCAACACCCTCATGACAAGAACACTCATCCACTAGGATTAGAGGGGAACTGCCTCAACCTGATAAGGGGCATACACAAAACCCACAGCCGACATCACACTCCATGGTGATGGCCTGAAAGCTCTTCCCTCTGACCGGGAACACAACGGGGGTGCCGCTCCCACCACCCTGACACTCAACTGGGAGCTCCAGCCAGGGAGGTCAGGCAAGAGAAAGAAATCAAAAGAACCCAAAATGGAAAGGAAGAAATGAATACTTCTGTTTGCAGATGACATGACTGTGTGTACAGAAAATCCTAAGGAATCTACACACACAGACACATTAGAATAAACGAGTTCAGCAAGGTTGCAGGATACAAGACCAAACTACAAAGATCAGTTGTATTTCTATACATTAGCAGTGAACAATCCAGGAATGAAATTCATAGAACAATTACATTTACAATAGCATCAAAAAGAATAAAATACTGTGTAATAAATTTAACAAAATAAGTGCACAACTTGTACACTGGAAACTACAAAACACTGTGGAAATAAACTAAGGACCCAAATAAACAGAACGATATCCCAAGTTCATGAATCAGAAAATTTAATATTAAGATGACAACACTTTCCAAAGGAGTCTGCAGATTCAACAGTCCCTATCAAAATCTCAGCTGCCTTTTTTTTTTGCATAAACTGACAAGCTGATCCTAAAATTCAAATGGAAATGCAAAACAACCTTGAAAAAGAACAAAGTTGGAGGACTCACTTTCAGATTTCAAAACTACCACCAAGCTACATTAATCGAGACATTGGCATGAGGAGACACAGGTCACTGAGAGCCCAGAAATAAACTCACACATTTATGGTCAACTGACCATCAGTAAAAGTGCCAAGATAATTCAACAGGGAAAGAATAATCTGTTCAACAAAGGGTGCGGAGATAATGCAACATCCACGTGCAAAAGAAGGAAGTTGGACCCCTACCTCACACCATATACAAAAATTAACTCAGAATGGATCAAACACCTAAGTTTAAGAGCTAAAACTATAAAACTCTTCAAAGAAAACACAGGGGTAAACCCTCCTGACCTGTTAGGCAATGGGTACTTAGATATGACAAAAAAAGCACAAGGGACAAAAGAAAAAATAGACAGACTCGGGTTCATCCAAATTAACAATTTTGTGCTTCCAAGGACGCTATCAAGAAAGTGAAAACACAGAATGGGAGAAAATATTTGCAAATCAAATAAAGGTCTAGTATCCAAAACATAAAGAACTCTTATGAATCAAAACAAACAATCCAATTAAAAATGGGCAAAAGATCTGAATCAACATTTCTCCAAAGAAGACACACAAATGGCCAACAAGCACATGCAAAGATGCTCCATATCATATCAATAGGAAAATGCAGATCAAAACCACAGTGAGAGACCACCTCACACTCACTAGGATGGCTGAAGTTAAAAAGACAGTAACAAGTGCTGGCGAGAGCATGGAGAGACTGGAACCCCGCAGGGTGGTGGGCATGTAAGGTGGGGCGGCTGCTGTGGGTAACAGTTCAGCAGTCCCTTGGAAGGTTAAACCCAGGTTACCATGCGACCCAGGAATTCCACTCCTAGGTACAGACCCCAAAGAAATGAAACTATATGTCCACACAAAGACATGCACACAAGTGTTCGTAGCTGCCTCATTCATAACAGTCAAAAAGCGCGATCAACCCACATGTCCATGAGGAACGGCTACACCAAGTGTGGGGCGTCCACACAATGGAGTCTCGCTGGGCATCGAGAGGGAACGAGTTCTGACACGTTCTCCAGTGTGGACGAACCTTGACAACACTGTGCTGAGTGAAGGACACCTGTCAGAGAAGGCCCTGTGCTGTCACGGTTCCATCCACATAGACTGTCCACAACAGGCGAATCCAGACACAGACAGCAGGTCGGAGGCTGGGGCTGGGGGCAAGTCCCCATCAGGGGACGACAGGCTCTGAACTCAACGGTGTGGGGGTCAGACAGCACTGTGAATGTACTGCCGCCGCTGGGCGGGCCGTGTGCTTCAGAGGGCGTACGTCCTGGCACCGGGTTACATCTCAATAAAGTGTTTTCAGAAAACAGAGTGAGATTGTTCGCCACCATTGACGGTTACCCTCACCAAGTCCTTTCCTGAGCTGGAATGCAGGTGCGACAGTGTGAATGGTTCACTTCCCTTTGTGTTTGGGTTAAAAACAATATTTACATAAGAATGTGGGTTTTCCTTCGGCTCCTCTGAGCAGTTGCCCCCCAAGGAGAAGGTGGGGAAGTGGGGTCCGAGGGCCCGGCACACACGTTCCACTGTTGTGTGTACATTCCCTTGACTCTGAACCACATCACAAAATGCACAAACGCCCCCCTGGAGACACGGCTGCCCAACTCAACCCCCAGATTCCAAGGGCCTCTTAGGCAGGCTAGACCTGTACCCTAGAAGGCAATGGCCACCACAGCAGGGGAGAGACCATAACTCTGGGGCATTTTAATTAGAATATGCACCATTGCCGCACATTAAATATAAGCAGTGATAGTGGCCCTGGTTACTGCCCAGACCCGCATCTGCTCTCCCATCCTAGTGCGCTGGCAGAGGGAGAAGAGGAGTGGATGACCAGAGGGGACCGCAGCACACGTGGCCCGGCCCTCTAATTCAGTGCATAGTTGAACTGGTTTGCAAACTTCTCATGCTTCTTCCGATCCATCTGGTTCATGGCTGTGACCACCCTCTGCACGGCTGCCCTGTGTGGAAAGCAAAGCGAGACATGATCAGGGAGGCCCTGGCCAGGGCTCTGGGCTCCTGACCACAGCCTGGCTGAGACCGGGCACAGGGCCTGGGGCGGCTGCCGCGCTCGGACCACTCGCAGACCCCGGAGGGGTGACACAGCTCTCAAACAGCTGGAGCTGGCCTGTTCGCAGCCAGAGACCACGCTGGGCGGCTCTGCCCCTGAAGTGGCCTTGGCTGCGCCCTGGACTTCTCCTGTTGCCTCCCAGAGCCCTGAAGGCAGCTCCCAGGATCCCCAATCTTGCCAGCAGCAGGCTGCACCCCACAACGATGGCACAGCCTGCCCAGCAACCAGGTGGGGGCAGCGTGTGGGCAAACGCAGTTAGGAAGCGCTGATTCAGACTCTGCCCAGCTGCACACGGAGCGCCACATCCAGAGTCAGGGGAAATACTTAGGAACACGCAGCACACACACATCGACGGGCAGGTCAAGTGCATCTCACTGCCCAGCTTGGGTACTGTGACACGGGCGTCTGGACTCGGCAGGGCCTTGTGCCTGAGGCTGCTGAAGCCACAGTAGTGATACCCCGTGGTCCCCGAGTGCCCGGGGACTGCTGGGTATTGCTCCCGGGGCTCTACTGCCCTTCGAGGGGCTCGGTCACCACAGCCCTCCTACAGGGAGAGCCCCAGGCCACACGCTGCCTAGAGGAGCCAGCTCTTGCGCCCTGCGGAGAACACGTGGAGGCCCCTTGGCAACACTCCTCCTGGCGTTGGCACCCAGGGGGCCCTTCACCCTGGCTGATCCCCAGGAAACTGGCCTCACACCGGGGGCCACACCCTCCTCTGGATGCCGATGGGCAGAACTGGTTGCAGTGCGGAGCCCATGGGCTCCGTGTAGGTGCTGAGGAAGCCACCTTCCTGTCCAACCCCACTCAGGCTGGGTCCATGGAAGTGACACTGGCAGGAGGGCAGGAGGGGCCTCCTCTGCCTGGTGTGCAGAGCTGAGCGCCTTGAGGGTGTCCTGGCAAGAGAGCCGGCCTAGGGACCCGTCCTGACGGACCAGTGCCCGCAGAGTTGTGGCCTAACCCTGAAAGAGGAGGCCGCAGCCTCACGTGGTTTTCTGAACAACATGCCCCATCTTCTAGCAACACCTTGAACACAGTAGGTGCCTCTGGCCGACCACAGCAGCGGGATGGGCAGTGGGGCTGCTGGGCTGGTGGCCTTTCTGCCATGGCCTGCCAAGTCCCCACTGGCCAGCCTGGGCTGGGGAGATCCACCCGACCTCTGGCCCCCAGAGCCGGCGCCTGAAGCAGCACGAGGCGCACCTGCCCCCCTGATAGCACCGGCCGAGCTCAGCTGGGGCTGTGACCCCTGTCCTGCCAGCCTTAGAAGTAATAGTCTTCACTGAGGGCATCACCTGCACAGCCCTGGGTACTGACTACGAGAGGCCCAGCCAAGCCAGCGCCCAGCCCTTGTGAGTCAGCCTCGGGAGAGAGTAACTTGGGGCTGGATCTCCCCACCCCCGCGGCCAGTGAAGCCCATGCGGGAAGACGCGCTTCTGTCTCCCTGAGGGCAAGCAGCTCCAGGCTCCACTCCTGAGGGGCCTGCCGCTGGCGGGTGGCGCCCGTCCTGCCCGAGGGGCTGGCAGTCACGGGGAGAAACCTGCGGTAGAAGGGGAGCCAGGGAACTCCTTGGAGCCCAGTGGACTCCTGCCCAGCACCCCAAATCCAGGGGTGGGGGCAGGCCCTTGGCGAGGAGCTCTTACTTAGCGAAGACTTTCTTCGAGATGCGGGCGCGGGCGGTGTCGGCCTGCCGCTTCAGGTCAGTGAGGCCAGGGTGCTTCCTCCTCTTGCCTTTGCCTCTCCTGCTGGACCTGGACGCGCCGAGATCCACCCCCGTGGCCGCCTCCACATCTCTCATAAACTCTGGGTCCTGCCAGTCTGCAAACAGACGCCGAGATCTCAGGAAAGCCCAGCACCAACCAGAGCCCCTCTCGCCTGAGCCCCGACCCCTCCCTGACGTTGGGGCCAGCCTGGCTCGCCACTGCTGGCCGCTGGCCGTCTCAGGTGGCTGAGGGCAGCACGGAGCTCCTCCCCGCCACACTGACCCCTCAGGCAGGAAGGCAGCTGAGGCCGGTCGCCAGAGGACAGTGCCATCCACAGGCTGCTGCGCAACTTCCCCGCTGGACTGTGCTCCACCAGACCCCCAGCAGTGGCAGCCAGACCCGTCTGCAGGCTGGAGGGTGGGCTGAGGGGTCAGGGCAGACCGGACTTTCCTCTTTATGGGTCCAAAGATAACTTGGCCACAGGCCTCAGCCATGAGAGCATCAGCTCACCTAGACAGCCCTGCTCTCCCCGGCCATCACAGCCCAGGCCCTGCACGCAGCAGGAAACCGTGCTCTCAGGGAAAACGTCGCCTCGCCCTGCAGAGCCTGGCCTCACCAGCCCCAGGTTGCGGCACAGCCAGGCTGGGGTGCTCATCTGCCAGGATTGACGAGGCATCAACTGTCCTCGTGGGGCAGGGGGACCCCCAGCCAGGGAGGCACAGGCATCCAGGCTCAACTCCTGCCCTGGCAGCTGCTTCCCGTCTCCGTCTCTGCCTCTGCCTCCCTGGGCGGGGGCCGGGCTGCCTCTGAAGGGCCAAGCACGGGTCCACGAGACATGGTGTCGGGCCAGCCTGGCTGGCTCAGGAAGACCACCCAGGGCAGGGACGAAACAGCACAGCATCCCCTGTACCCAGACCTGCAGATGCCGACCCTGGCTGGAGAAAGGCTGCTGGACACACCCCACACTGACGGTGCCCACCACGCAGACGGGAAGCTCACGGGCCGGGCGCAGGGGGCCGGGCTGTGAGCAGACCCACCCAGTGAGGGCAGAAGCCACGTGCCCCAGATGGACAGATGGCGAGGCCGCCCCAAGTTGATTTTTTGAAGTGAAGGAATATGGGGCTGCACAATTCAGATAGAGGAACGATTAATCCAAGATTAAGGAAAACTGTCTAAACAGTTTATCTCCCAGTAATAAGAAGGCGTCACAGTTTAGGATCCTAGAGAATGGAGCAATTGTTTAAACACAACGGGAAAATGCCGGCACCCAGTGGAGATGGAATGAGCATCTCAGGAAAATGAAGGAGCAATTTAAAAGCCTTTGAAGAAAATCAATAGAAGCCGGGGCGCGTGGCCTTCCTGCGTGCTGACGGCCCGGAGCTCCGAGTGCACTGTCACTGAGGTGAGCGCCAGGGAAGAGAAAATTGGCCTGCATGCGAGGGAGGCGGGATCGATACTGTCGTTAGTAAAGAGACGCTATTTCACATCTGACTGGCCAGCCCGGCCCACGGCCGCAGCCGGTACCTGTTGTTAACAAGCCGCAGAGGCTGCAGAGCCAGATACTCTTCAGGCTGACACAGAAATAGCCACTTAATTTGCTCCTGAGTGTGAGCCACCAGGGAAAGCCTCGTCCTGAGGATTAGCGGGTCAGGGCCCCTCCCTGTGGCCCCCCTGGTGCCGGCCCCCGGCACCGACCCTGCGTGTCAGACTGAGATCTAATATTCGTCTCTTATGACAAAGGGGCAAACCCCACAGATGACACACATGGCCGGCTGGGACCCTCATGTGCACACCAGCGCTGCCCCCATGGACACGGCCACCTCCGCCTCCACCGGGGCTCTGGGCCCCCACGCATGGCCCTTTTCAGGAGAGGGGGCCCGAGGCAGCCAGGGCTCCAGACCCCAGCCAGGTGTGAGAAACCACGAGATGTCAAGACGGATCAGGGTTGCCTCGGTGGCCCCTCTTCCCCCGAGTGTGCCCACGTGCAGCCCTGCCTGTGACAACCACTTCTGTGTGTCACCACCCGGCCCTGCTGCTCAGGGGTTCTCTGGAGACCAAGCGGCCACCAGCCCGTGGCATGTGCCCAGAAGACAGCATTGACAACGCACCAGGAGGAGACGCATCCCCCAAACTATCCTGAGAACAACGTTCAGGTGGCTGAAGCCTACTGTCTACGTGGCCTGAAACTGGCTTACTGGGCAGAAAATGGGGAGCCCTGAGGAGGACCCTGGAAGAGCACTCTGTGGAGAGCCGGGTCCCCGAGGCACAGAGGCTCAGCCAGACCTGCCTGGACCGTGTAGCCAGCATGCTTGCCTTCTGCCCAGACGCACGCAAACGCATGCACAACACACACGTGCACATACACGACACACAGCACACAAACACTACACATGCATACAAGACACACAGACACGAACACACACAGCGCACACGCATGCACACACCACGCATGCACACGTGCACACATGGTCCTCCTGCCTGCCATGTGGAGGGCTCACGGTGGGGCGGGCCTGAGTGAGAGCAGGGTGAGCTCTGAGAGGGCCTGAGCCGGCTCCTCTACGTGGACAAGATTCAGACGGCTGGATTGTCTTCCCTCAACTCATTTATCTGCCTAAAAAACACGACTAAGAACCCAAACAAGCGAACAAATGATGAGAGGCAGCTTCTGCCGTGGCTGTGTCCACGTCTGCCGTCAGGAGCTCTGGAAAAACCTGGCCTGACCGGAAGCCTGAGCGTACCCTGCCGCACTGCTGTTGTTACGATCAAGCCAGAGGCAGCCGGTGGCCACGCACAGAGACCACAGGGCTGCCCTGGTGGCCACCAGGGTCCAGGACTGTCCCCCGAGGCGGTGCTGCCCTCCATCCCCCCAGACCTACCTGGGCGCCCCGCCTGCCTCTGTAGCTGCTGCCTCTGCTCCCGGGCCCTGTCCTCCGGATGGAGGGGCTGGCCCACGTCGTCTCTTGGGATGATCTTCCCGTGGAACGGGCACTATGGCAAGGACGGAACATTCTGATGGCAGGAGGGGGCCGGCCGCCTGCCATTTGTGCTCTGGGGGAGGCTGGCCCACACGGCCCTTCAGTCACACACCCCTCAAAGGAAGGGCCCTTGGGGCACCACCAGGACGGAGCTGGGCATGGAGGGGAGTCTGCCTGAGTCAGTCTGGCTGAAGGGTCCCGTGCAGTGCAACAGGAGGCCTCGGTGGACAGAGAGCAGGCTCAGGATGTGCTGTGCAGGGAGCGAAAGCAGGAACAGCGTCCTGGCCTGGAGAGGGTCCCAGGTCCTGAGCCCAGACGTTAGGCTCCAGCCCCGGGCAGCAGGCCCCAGGCACGATGCAGCTGCAGCGGCTAAGTGATTCCTGCCAGCCAGCCACAGACAAGCCCTTCCCGGGGAGGGCGCCCCAGCCTAGGGCACTTCCCGCTGGCCGCCCCATCCTGGCCCAGCTGGGGCCCGAGGCAGCCACCCCCACATGCCCGCAGCCCTCGCCAGCCTCGGCCTCCGCCTCACCTTCAGCCGGTCTTGGCGCTCGCAGAGCCGGCCGTCGGGCCTTGGGGCACGGCACCGGTGCTGCACGGGCTCAAACCTCCCTGCGAAGGTGATATGGCGGCTGCGGAGCATCTCCGAGACGGCAGCATTGTTCACCTCTGCATCCACCTCGCTGGGCTTCCAGAAGCGGTGCTCGGAGTCAGATCTGCAACGCAAACCAGAAACTCAGCCGTCCGCAGGGAGGCGCCGGACAGGGCCAGCAGCAGGCCTGGGCTGGGTGCTGAGGAGGGCGCTCTGACTCTGGAGGCTGTCCCAGGCCTCACAGGACAGACAGGAGAAGCCCACCAGAGCAGGGGTGTGCAAAACTTCCCTACTGGGCCAACCTGGACCTGGCAGGAGGCAGGGCTGTGGGGGCCCACCCGGCAGCTGTGCTCCATGACGGGGTGACGGGCGGACAGATCCACGCCCCCTCGTCTCGGCTCTACAGAGGGAAAGCAGAGGCCTGTGCAGCGAGGGAGGCGGCCTCCCAGAGATTCCTTGCAGAATCCCAGGCCTGACCTACACGGAGGTCCGAGTCAGAGGACCGGAGAGTGGCTGAGACAGGGACAGAAGCGCTGAAGGACGTGAGGGCTGGGAAGGCCCCGGACCCTGGCGGACAACCTTCCTGGTGTGTGACGCCTGATCATCTGGGAGGGTGACGCAGACATCTCCCCAAGGAGCAACAGGTGGTTCAGGAGAGTCCAAAGGCTTGAGGGCATGGCTCCACAACCCCATGCACCTGCACCTGCCAGAGCCCGGGCTTCACCATCAGCTCCACATGGGGTGAGGGGGGATACCCAGAGGGATGGTGCCGCAGGCTGGGCCACACTCCTGGCTGTGTGTCCACTGGGGGAAGCCCCCACCAAGCGCAGGCAGGCGGCCCAGAGAACCACAGCTGCGTCTGCACTCACTTGAGGATCTTCCCGGCTGTCGGCTGCTCCTGGCCCCAGTAGCACAGGTCCACTCCGAAGGGCACGATGGGCGCCCGGGCCCGCTCTGCCGCCAGCTTTGCAGCCTCCTCTGGTCCCAGCGGTGCCCTGGAGGGGCCACAAGAACACAGCAGGATGCACTGACCATGCACTCTTGGAGCCAGCCACAGCCACTGCCTCCCCCTCTCGCTCTCCACACTCCCCGGGCACAGGCCTGGAGCCCCGGGGTCAGCACACTCAAGCAATGACCTCTGCCCCCTTAAGCCCGGGCTCCAGGGCAGCTGCTGAGGCCCTGTGAGAAACCAGGCCCCCAGCCCTGGTTGTCCCCAGAGAGCCATGCAGGAAGCTGGCCTCACATCTATGGTCCTCGCCCCAGGCCTGGGGGTGCCCTGACGTCCGCCCTCAAACCCCAGAGCCTGGAGCCCCCTCCCTGGCTGATGCACCTGTGCTGAGGCCCCCCACGTCCCCCACAGCCCCTGCCCTAAGCAGACGCCGGCAGCTGCCTGCCCAGCCAGGGGTGCACACCCGCGGCTGCTTTCAAGGAGCAGCCTGAGGAGGCCAGTGCTCTGGGCAAAACTGGGGCGTCTGGGAGTCACCTGGGGCTTCGGGGCAGGGACGAGGACCAGCGGCCCCGGAGACGATGCAGCTGGGCAGCAGCAGAGGTGGGGTCGCACGCCTCCTCGTCACTCCTCGTCCCCTTCCTCGCCTGCAAGTCCTGTGCGGCTGGGTCCTTCCTTAGCCCTGGAACAGAGACGTGTGCTCCTGGCCACTGTCCCCACGACCCCGAGAGACCCCTAGGGGGCACTGTGCTCCCAACCCCTGCTGAGGGAACAGCGGTGACCGAGTGGTTATGATACGGCCCACGTGTGTTAAGTGCAAAGTCCTCCAACAGCCCACAGCCACACGCCACAGAACGCCTGCCCTGCCACCAGCAAGCCAAGGCCAAGATGCTGGCAACTCACCGACATCCCCACCGGAGATGGCCAGAGACGAGGCCATCAGGCCACTGACCTCTGCAGGCCAGCATCCGTCTCTGGGTCCCCAGGGCAGGGTGAGGGCAGACTCCCCGACACTACTGGACCCCACTCACTCAGCTCCCTGGATCCACTGGCCTGCCTGTGCCAAGGCAAGGACCCCAGTCAGCTCTCAGGCCACCCCCCTCAGGGCCCTCCCTGACCCCTGGCGGCCCCTCTCAGTGGGGAGCAGAGGCCGCACTCTCCAGTTGCTGAACGAGCTGGTGTCCCAGGGCTGCAAAGGCGGCACGGGGCACCAGAGCCACTCCAACCCGAGGGCATCACCTGCTCCCCACATGCCCTCTAGCAAAGAGCAGCTCACACCTCGAGGGGTGTGAACTGACAGGGAAGCCGAGATCCGAGAGCACGCTGCCCTAAAAGAGAGAAAAGAAACTGAGCCACATGTCCTGGGAGATGAGAGGACAGAAGTGCACGGCATGCTCGCTCTCCAGGAGCTGAGGGAATATGCCGGAAAGACAGAACTCAGGAAGAGGAAGTGGAGAGGGAGAGTTCTTCTAAGGAAGATGACGGGCAAGAGGGGAGACAATGACTTGCCAGATGGGCTGAAGGACAGAGAGATTGGGTGAGGGTGTGTGCGTGAGCAGCAGGCGACCCTGGCAGCCCCGGGGGGAACGGGGCACCGGGGGCAGCTCGCACAGCTCAGAGGTGTGCAGGGCAGACGCACGGTACCAGTGTCCTCAGCACTGGATCCCAGAGGAGGAGAAAACGTCACTGGAGCATAGGCAACAGCTGAACAAATAATGAGCCCAACTCTCCTGGAACTTGAGGAAGACTGAGAGGGCTCGCTGAGCGCCAGGAAGGAGTCGGAGGGAAACTGCGGCTGGTGCCGCTACAAGCACATCCAAAAACAGGAAGGATGGAGAGAGACCTGGTCCTTCCCAAGACATCAACATCCTGTCGACGTCGGCACTATAACAGAACAGCAAGTGCACAAATGGGGAGGCTGTTCTGAGAGTGCTGGAGGAAGACACTCAAACACGGAGCGCTACGCCAAGCTACGCTGTGGCTGCTGAGTGCCGGTGAAGGACGACGACCTCGTGCACATGAGACCCGCACGGGACCGCGTGCAGATCTGTTTTGAAAACACTCTTAGAGCAAGTAATCAATCCGCCCAGAAGAAAAATAAGTTCAGGAGGGTGGGGCCAGACACGGGGGTAAGCGCGGTAAACGCCTTTGCAGAGCTGACTGCTGCTCCCTCTCCCCACCATAGTCAGAATTAGGCAGGTGTCCAGATGAGCCAACGCAACGGGGTGGCGGGAGACCAGAAGGGGCGAGAGGGCACTACGACACGAGTCTGGTGCAGGCACAGTGGAGACACTGATAAACTACACAAATAAATAGTGAATGCTAACTAGCAGTACGACTCTTTAAAAAGTTAGGGATAACCATCAGAAGAATAAATATTCTTATTATTTTATTTATGGCTAACGAATAGTTTTAAAACTAGCAGAAGAAAAGTTAATCTAGCAGATGAAAGGAGGGAAAAGAAAAAAACAAAACAACAGCAACAACCCTGAATCAGAGAGCAAGTGTAGTCAATGGACACATGCAGTGGGCCGGCCGACTGCAGCGGAAAACAGAGAAACAACGAATTAAATGGAGTAAAGTCAATCAAGGGACAGACTCTGAGTAGTTTAAAAATATTCAGCAATTTGTTTTCTATACAAGACCCACTTAAAACAAATGGTCACAAAGTTGAAAATAAAGGGATGAAAAAAGACTTACTACGCAAACAGGAACCAAGAGAAAGCTGAGATAACAGTTAACGTCAGAACAACTGGATTTCGAGTGAAAAAGGAAGATAAAAGAAGGAACATATGAAGGCGTCACCAACAGGAAGGGGTCTGCGCCACTGAGCAGCTCCGGAGCCTACAGCTGAGGTGGCTTCATGGACCCTCCCCGAGAGGCAGTCAAACAGCCTGGCAGGGAGCTGAGAGGAGACCATGGCACTTCTGAAGGACCAGCATTGGCCAGACTGTGTCCTTGGGCCACAGAGTGACCGTCAGAAGGAGCCAGACGTGAGAAACAGAGACAGATACAAAGTACTTCACGCACATGCACACACTCCTACACTCACTGAACACGTGCAGACTGACTTGTTTAGAGTCTTGCTGAAGACGTCTCTCTCCACTATCTACCCGCACAGACGCACGAATAATCCTGGATTTAAGGAGAAAAATCAGAAGGGAGATGACACAGCACTGAGAACCGGACACCAAGGAGAGTGCTTCCTGACCACGCAGGGAGCAGGGCCTCTTGGGGAAGGCAGAGGAGGGGAGGGATGGAGGAGAGAAAAACCAGTAAGAGGAGCCAGGCCAATGCTGACAGTGCCCGGCTCCCTGGGGAGGGTGCCTGCCACTCTGGGAGGGGCAGCATCTGCCTTGGGTGCTGGCTCTCTGCAGCAGGGGTCAGCCTGACACGACCCAGAAAAGGCCACACCCGTCGTCACTGCTTTGCAAGGGTGGGCAGCCTGGCCCCCACCCATTTCTGTACCCGGATTCTCGGCCACGCTCGTCTGCCTAGTGCCATCTGTGGCTGCTCTGCAGGGACAGCAGAGGTGGGTGCTGCCACGGGGCACCCATGTTTATGCTCTGACCCTTCCCAGAAAATGCCCTCCAGACACCCTTCAAGCCCGGCACACTACCGTGCGAATGTGGGGTCCACCCCAATTTCTTGGGTTCCTGTGGCTGAGAGTGGAGGGCACGAGACAGAGCCATGCAGAGTGACTGGGTCCACCCTTGGCCACCTGGAAGCACCATGAGCTCTGAGGCCGAGCTCAGGCGCACGGGGAAGGCAGGCTGGGAGCCCGACCCAGCTCTGCCGTGGACACAGCATCCAGATCCAGCTCACACAAACTTCCAAATGCCCCCATGCGGGACGCAGATCCCGGACGGTCAGCCCCACACGCGTGCACGTGCCGTATGTGCCCCCGCCCAGTGAGGGGGTGAGACAGATGAGTGGACGTGGTAGCGTTCAGACAGATACAGTCACAGCCAAAGGATCAACGTGAGGATCCCCAGAGTTACAAGAACGAAATATATTTTTCATTGATTTGTTGTTTTAAACCATTAAAAAGATGGGCGAGCGTGTTCGAGCAGGGTAAATACTCGGGGCACTAAAAACACTGCCATTTTCACTTTGTTGTAGAAAATCAATCTCACTGACGTACTTTCAAAGCAAAAATCCAAAAAGCAGACGGCACCCTCGGCCCCGAGCATGTACTTGCAGGGAGGAGAGCAACTTCTGAGAAAGAGGACACGCGTCTCGGCCAAACACCACCAGCTGCACCCTCCCGGCCGCGGGCGTCGGACCAACTACAGGATCTGGGCTCAAATCTCCCACGGTTGCTTTTAGAAAGATTCATAAAAATGCCCAAATCCCCCTTCTGTTTAAATGGACCGAGGGCCGCCCATTTGCCTGAAGCAACACAGCAGCGGAGGGAGCCAGCGAGCACGAGATCGATGGCTCGCGGAAACGGGGTGGCCAGGGCGCCAGCAGAGGTGGGCTGCGCGCCTGACATTATTGATTCCACCCCGCGCAGCTGGCCTTGTAATTAAAATGTAAATTTGAGGAAGAGATTATGTCCTGACAGAAGTGCCAGGATTAAGGGGAAGATAAAAGCCCTTCAGTGAAAATGCAGAGAAAGAAACAAGGAGGAGAAAGTGCCGGTCTCCTTGTGGCGTGGACTGAGAGGGAAGCCACTGCGGATGCTCCACGTTTAACTGAAATGACCGCGACGGGATGCGAACTGGCCTCATGAACTGGCCCACTGCGTCCTCCGTGTCTGCAAACCTCCAGAACTCACTCTGCGAGAGGCGGGACGAGGCCGGCGCCCCACCCCGCATGCCCACCACTGCCCCACCCGGCCTGAGGGCAGCCCCTCCACTCCACTTCCCAGCAGCGTGACCTGGGGTGTCTCAGGGGGCGGAGCCTGATACCAGAGCAGAGCCCCGGCCTGGAGACCAGTCCCACCTTCATCCTCCACACCTGCCCAGCGCCCTGGGACCCTCCTTTGGATCCGGCAACCCTCGGCCAGGCAGGGCAGCGGCTGACCCGCCTGCAGAGCCCCTGCGGTCCTGGGCTGCCACACTCTCCACAGCCACATTTTCTCACTAGACTCTGTCTAGAGAACACAAACAAACAGCGCCCGGCCCAGACCCACGTGAGCCATTGTCACCATCCAGGTTAGAAGGTCGAGAGCCACTCAGAGGGAGCGGTGAATGAGCAGCAGCACAGCTCCCGAGCCCAAGGCCAGGCATCACCTGGGCACTGTGCTTGGGGACACAGGCCCTGCTGGCCTGCAGCCTCACTGGAAGCGGATGGTCAGACACCGGCAATGGGGACCATGGCACAGCCGAGAGCCAAGTGCCACAGGAGCGCGGGGTAGTGGGGTGGGTATCCCGGGTCCCTGCTTCGAGGGACAAACACCTGCAGCCCAGGCAGGAGCGGCAGCGGTCAGATGAAGCTCACACGGGACAGCTTATCTCTGCGGCCGTGCCTGAGGCCATGGCTCAGCTGGCAACACCTGGAGGCGTGTTCACCCGCTGTGGTGCTGGGCTGGGCCGGGCGCCCACCTGTGCCTCCCCGGGGGCTGGGGCTTCCTCGCAGCATGGCAGCCCGGGCTGTCCAAGGAGCATCCCACGACCAGGGTGGGCCACGTGGCCTTTACACCCAGTCCTCTCTGCTGGGCTCTGGGTCAGCAGGACGAGCCACCTAGATTTAAGGGAGGCCAGAGGACCTGCACCGTCTACAGCCTGGCCAGGGAGCGGGGCAGCTCTGCCACCTCTGCTGACGGCCGGCAAGCACTCTGCCATCTGCGCGCCCACCTCCCCGTAGTCAAGTGGGGGCGGTGTAGACAGACCGCACCAGGGACAGTGGCTAATGGTGGTGTTATTATTACCAGCCACCGAGCACAAGCCAAAGGCCAGAGGAAACCTCATTGGCAGGACGTGCAGAGGGCCAGGCAAAGTGCCTGTGGCGAGACGACGAGCCGAGGGTCAGAGCCGGCTCCCAGACCCCAGAGGAGGAGCCCAGGGCCTCACGGCCACGCAGCTGGGCCCCTGCTGGGCACCAGGAGGGGTAGAGGACGAGGGGCACAGACAGGCCGAGGGGTCTGGGCAGACGAGACTGCCTGGCACAGTGACAAGGAGCTCAGGCAAGGGCCATCGGGCTCCGGGGCTGCAGGACGCTGGAAGAGCGGCTGGGGGCTGAGCAGGCCACCCCTGCAGGCCTGCCCCCGCTGCCCACTGTCCCACCCCAGCCGAAGGAGGGCAGTCACTGTGCCTGACGCATGCCTTAGCACCTCCCGAGTGCCTCGTGGGTGGGCTGGGGGACGGCGTCCTCCAGGGACCACAGAAGACGATTTCCGATGCGACGGGTTTGGAAGAACATAGATCGGAGGGCATGGGGTGGTGGGAGGGGGCAGCAGTCAGAAGAGACCCACAGGCTAAGGGCAGCAAGGCCGGGGCACGGGGTGAGGCCAGAGGGGTCGGGGAGAGCCAACCCACCAGGCCTGTCCCTGCCGGCCGTGGCCCCTGGAGGCCTGGCAGCAGGGACGGGTCTGGCAGCAGCCCCAGGCGTGCAGATGGCAGGCGCGGAGTAAACAGGGCCGTGCAGACGGAGTGTCGTGAGGCTGGCCGTGCTCACTTGGTGTGACACTCCTGATGGGCCATCCCTTTGCACTCAAGTTGTCTAATCATCTAAATCCTTTTAAAAAATTTACATTTCATCTTTCAGACTCTGATCAAATCAACTTGTCTATTCACCACAAAAGCCACAGGTCTTGTTTTCATTTGCTTCCTCTGGACGTGGGGTGCTGCCCCCACACTCCTTCTCCCTGGAGGGCCACAATCCTGGGGTGCAGAACGTGGCTTTTGGAGGTTTTTTGGAAAAGAAGAAAACTAGGCAGGAAAGACCAGTCACAGGCAGTTGGCATGACGTGGCTCCGTGTCACAGAATAAACGGACTTCCTGGACCGACACTGAGTCTTCAGTCCACAAATGGTGAGGACGCACGCCGCCTTGCTTGTGACACCCCCAAGACACGGCGACTGGGGAGCAGGGGAGCCAGAGAACATGGGGCAGTGGCCTCCTGCCATCGGCTCCCTCTCACCCCAAACGGCCGTCGCTGCAGGAACCCAGCCGCCTGCCCACCGACGCCCCCCCCGAGTACAGGAGCTGTGTTCACTCTCTGTCCAGGGGCCCATCACCCCTGGACTCGCTCCCCACTGTCGAGACTCTGCATCGAGTTGGGGCCCTGGAGGCCTCTGCTCTGTGTGGACAGCCTGGCTGTGCCCACGGGGACTAGGGGTAGGTCCTGCCCGGCTGGGGGACAGCGGGAGCCCGGCCTCCTACTCAGGCACAAGAGGAGAATGACACGATTCTCAGTGAAAGCAGCTCTGCAGTGTCACAGGACAGGGCCGCAGTGAACTTCAGGACCACATGGCTTGGACTGGGGGACACGCACCATGGCCACCCCCTACACATGGTGGGCCCCAGATCCCAGACGTGAGGTCACGCCCCGAGGGGCAGTGCCCTGAGCGGGACCCCTCAGGGCACCCCCCACCCCGCCACTCACCGTACTCAGGCCACAGGTGGTCGGGGATGCAGGCCTCGTACCCCTCCTTCTCCGGGACCTCCACAAAGTCCTGGTCGTCCTCATCCTCATCCTCGTCCCCCAGGGCTGCCGTCTGTGGAAACACCCCCAGACCTGTGCGTGAAAACAGCAGGCAGAGCCAGAGACGCCTGACTCTACTTCTGTGGAGCTCTCTCTCCCAGCTGGGGTCGGAGTTTCAGTCACGCCGGATACATTTAAGCTGGTCTCCAAGCCTAGTCCCCTTCCAACAATCACACTGGCCCTGCAGCCCTCCTCTGGCGGCCGTCTAGAGTCCAGTCCAAACCACGACATGGAAACCGCCCAGCTGCGAGCCTGCTGAAGCGCATGCGGTGGGCATCGCCGTGCAGCCTCGCAGAGCACACACACTTTCAAATCCCCGATGAGCCAGCAGATCTCCCTCCGACGAGAGGGAGACGGGCCCTCCTCCTGGGAGCAGCCGCGGGCTGTGTCCAGCTTATGCCAGGCCAGCTCCCCACTCTGGCCTCTGGTGGTGCCAGTATGACCACAGCACTTCTGCAATATTCCGTCTTTAACAATGACTTGTGAAAAGCCACTGAAGAGTTTCCTTTGGATGAGGCCACCTCCCAGGCGCTGGTCAGTGTGGTGCGGTTGCCCACGCTGGAGACAGCCCATTGCCACCGAAGAGGCAGGGCCACCTCCGTCCCTCCCGCCCAAGGACCTGAAGAACCAACACCTGGACCCTCCGCCCTCTGCCCCGTCCCATTCCTGGGCAGCACCCAGCCCGGTAGGAGCAGCCAGGACTCTGAGCAGGGAGGATTCATCCACGCAGGTCAGAGGGTCCTCTGTAAAGCAGGAGGGGAGCTGCCCCCTGGGTGACCAATGGCCACGCTCACATGCCAATGTGCCAGGACCACCTACAGCAGGAGTCGGCGCCCGCGACAGCCCTGCCCAGACAGCCCTGCCACAGAAAACTCCCCCAGGCCTGGCTCAGCCTCCCTCTCCCACACCCCCACATTCTTAATGACCACACACAGCCCCAGGACGGGGCGTGGGGGGAGCGACCCCCACGGTGACCTGCCCTTCCTGAGAGGGTCAGAGTAGAAAGGCACCCAGAAGCCCTGCCCCACTGCCAACCGCACCCAGAACACTCAGGCTGACTCAGCCAAACCAGGGCGCCGTTTCTTGCCTCCAGCCTCTCAGGCCAGGAGGGGGCTGCTGCCCCCAGAGCAGCAACACCTGCCGCGGTGCCACAGCCAATTCCCGCCCCCCTGAAGGAAACATCCAGAAGGGAGACCCCTGTTGGACGAGCACCAACCAAGGGGACCTTCCAGGCTGTGAGAGGCAGAACCACATGACACAGCCTCCACTTCTGAAGTCCTCGACAGCCACACCACAGAGGCACAACCTCGGCCTGGACAGAGAAGGATCGAGCCTCCCAAACCCGCTGACCCACAGGCAGGAGCCATGTGCACGCCCCACGCCCAGCCCACAGCACCCCCAGCTGCCAGTCACCAGAGCCCGTGGCGGCCAGGGGCCAGGGGCATCAGCCCACACCTGGCCGCACCTGCAGGACCCAGGAGCCTGGCTGGCAGCATAATCAGATGCAAATGCACTTGTTTAGGTAGAACCTGCGGCCGTGCATCTGGGAGCCCGGGAGACATTCATCACTGGAAACAGTAATTTTTGTTATCAGTCTAACACTGATCAAAAGGGAAGCCTGTCTCCACCGCTGACCTGTGAGACGCTCCAATTATACTCTTTGGAAATGACAGGGGCACTTAACTCCGGAGCCGAGCAAATGACGACCATCAATCACGTTTGAATAACAATGAGCCACGGACCTGAAAATTATTTTTGTATAGAATCTACCCAGGAATTTATGAAAGGTGGAGAGCGGCCCAAGGTTTCGGGTATTACGGTTCTCGGCTGGTGCAGCGCGTTTCAAACACTAAACAGAATTTATGTGTTAATTTTCTAAAAGGTAGACGTGGACTGGGTGCTACAATGCGTAACACACAGTGCCAGGTTTAAATATGGGGTCATTTTCATAAAATATTACGCTTATTGCACACACCCTTGAATTTCAGCAGGGACTTTTATTAAATTTTCATTTCCTAAAAAATATTTAGCTGCTTAGCTAACTATTAGGAATTATACCTTCTTTCTCCCCTAAACTAAACTAAAACTGTTTATTCCTGTGATTAAATATGGAGGCCTGGGCTCCTCTTTGTTCTTAAATTAGTACTGTTAAGGCCGGCCAGGGCTGCACACGTCTCCACCACGACCCGTGTCCTCTGTAAACACCTGGGGACCCCGTCTGGGTCCACACAGCTACTGCGTAAGGTCCCCGCGGCCAGCCCTCCAGGCAGAACTTTGCTGGGACAACCCTGGGGCTTTCTCTGCAAGAGCCGCACAGCGTCCACTTCTGTACCTGAGCCTCAAATCTTTAGCGGCTGGAGTCACCACTCAAACTACGCAACGCAGGACTAGGCACTCTCAGACTGCATTCGAGCTGGAAGCTCCTATGCTCCAGTCTAGTTCATGTGGGGTGCCCTCGGCTGTCTGAAAACCCTGGAGCACGCAGGGCCCCTGGATGTCTGGCTCTGGGCGCACTGCATACCAGGGAAGGCAGGACGCCTGAAGTCACGACACAGTCACGGCTACTGTGACACCTGTGTGACCTGCTCAAGGGCCACACACCAAATGCCTGTTCAGAGAAAAGAAACAGCACCAGCCAGGCCACACAGTCCTCTCCAAGACCCTGGAAAGGGAGCACAGCTCAGGAAAACCGAGGCCCACAGGAAAAGGTCCATCTGTGCTCAGCAAGGGGCCAGTCCAGTGGTTCGAGGCAGCAGTGGTGGCAACCTCCCCTCAAAGTCAAAGATCACAGATTGGAAGGAAGCCAGCACTGGGGGGTGGGAGGGCAGAGCAGGGGCATGTGGACACTCAAGGATCCTGGGAAGGAGACCAGGCCCTAAGGAGGTGTCCAGCTGAAGGTGGGCGGTCTTCAAAGTGGGGTCAGACTTGTGAACTGTTCTCAGGAGCAGTCTGCAGGGAGCTGTGTCACAGTGGCAGTGACACAACGCACAACACGGAGCACCAGAGAAACTGTACCTGGCCTGGTCTGGGGCTCTGCCAGCCTGGCCGCTCCCGGGCGTGCGCCCGCCACCCCTATCTGGTGAAGTCCTCAGGCAGCTGGTCAGACCCCTGAGGCCAATAGGACGCCTCCTGCGCGTCATGGAGGTCTGGGGAGAGGGCCAGGCCCGCAGGACTGGATGAGAGCCTCCCAGATGCGCAGCCCGCGCGCGGCGGCAGGGAAGCGCAGAGGAGGGCTCCGGCTCCCTGCGGTTTTATACAAATTGACTCTCAGCCACAGTTAAAAGGATTTAGAAAAATGAGCCTCGGCAATCATAATTAAGCAAGCAATAAAATGGCTAAAATATACAACGCAATCAGTTTACAGAAGTCGGGCAGCGAGGTTACTAATTACTCGAGAAGGAACAGGAAGAGTGGCCTCACGCCGGAGCCGGCTGCCCGCCAGACGCGTGCCCAAGATACAGCTGAGGCCGTTAAATAAATTTTGTCCCATCTAATTAACTGGGGCACAATCTCAATTACTTTTCACCCAAGAAATCACTTTTGTTCAGTTTTTTATGTGTCTGTTTCCCTTTTCTTAAAAAAAAAAATGATGTAAAGCCTCGTCAGACAAGTGAGCTCCAAGCTGCATTTGTCTTTCAGTGGCTTGATGGCCATGCATTTAAAACCCCATTCTATCTTATAAACCAAAAATTAAACGTGCTCAGCTGTGATGGTCGTCATTGCATCTGCTATTTATATGCTAATACCCTCCCTGGAAGGCCGCGCAAATTGCCCAACCAGGCCAATATCTCATGTGCATCTCCTGCTGCGGGACGCACCTTTAGAGGGCAGAGGGACGGCACAGCGCAGGCTGACCACGGCAAGCAGGCGGGCACAGGGACCTATGGGCAGCACCGCCAGGGCCCAGTGAAGCCTGCTTGCACACCACCGACTGCGATGAGCATGTCTGTGACTCTAAAGGAGAATCTGAGAATGATACTGAAGCAAATCACCATGTTCTAGAATAACTTCCCTTTCTCATCTGATCTAAATTGGCCACAGGAGTCAGGTTCTGAAAAGGCCTTGCTGTGCAGTGCCGCATCCAGCCTGCTGGGGGTGTGAGAGGTGGCCGCCTCCACTGCAGGTCAAGAGATGCCTGGAGGTCAGTTTCCAGGGCAAGGCTGGGGCCAAAAGCTCTGTTGGGTCTGTAAACAGCCGGACAGATGGGTAAGGGCACTTCCATCAACCCATCGTGGGATGGTGGCCCAGGCAACACAGGCCAGGCAGCCGAGTCTGTGCTGCAGCCCAGATGGACAGCCCCCTCCTCCCGGGTGGCCAAACTGGGGCTTGCTGCTGGATTTGGTGTGAGATGTGGCCTGGGTAGAGGCTTGGAGCCAGTGCATTGGACTGGGAGTGGCCAGAGTGAGTGCACGCACAGGGAGCAGGCCATGTTCTCACCTGGACCGCCTGTACTTCACACCTGGGCCACCTGCACATCTCACCTGGGCTGCCTGCACTTCACACCTGGGCCGCCTGCATGTCTCACCTGGGCCTCCTGTACGTCACACCTAGGCCACCTGTACTTTACACCTGGGCCACCTGCACTTCACACCTGGGCCACCTGCACTTCACACCTGGACCACCTGCATGTCTCCCCGGAGCCACCTGTACTTCATACCTGGGCCACCCACATGTCTCACCTGGGCCACCTACACTTCACACCTGGGCCACCTGCACTTCACACCTGGACCACCTGCATGTCTCACCAGGGCTGCCTGTACTTCACACCTGGGCCACCTGCATGTCTCACCTGGGCAGCCCAGACCTCACACCTGGGCCGCGTGCACTTCACACCTGGGCCGCATGCACTTCACACATGGGCCACCCACACGTCTCAGCTGGACAGCCTACACTTCGCATAAAGCAACATCACATGCAATGGAGCGCCCAATCGCTTCATGGTTAGAGCAGCCTCTTGCTCTTACTCAGGAGGCTCTCACCCCCTGCAACCCACAGAGAAAGCTAACTCAGGAGTGGGAGAAGAAAGCACTCAACACTTGCTCCTCCAGGGCCCGATTAAAACCTGCTCTCCTCCCTCAGCCTGACCTGCTCAGGTGAGAGCACAGGTGGCCAGAATACCAGCCCTGGTCACAGGGGCAGGGCAGTGCTCACCCTGTGACTCTGTGGGTGGCATATTCAGCGTCTTGGTCTTGGGAGGAAGCCCACACAATGTACCCAGACTCAATCTTCTCATCTGTAAATTGGGGTAATAATATACTCTATCTTCTGAGGCTGCTTTTGAAATTGAAGGGACAATTCTATGTGGAGGTGTTCAGAAGAGAACAGGCCCGTTCAGGAAGGGAGACAGGATGCAGGTGCATGTGCAGCAGTGTGGCAGAGCCCAGGGGCCGGGGCCGTGCGGCAGGGCTGGTGGAGGGAGAGGGTTGGCCCTGAGCAGCTGGGCTCTGGCCACTGGGCCTCAGACACTCTCCCAGTCCTCGAGAGAGAACGGTGTGTGCACACCCCACCCCCAGCTGCCAGCTCCCAGCACCCGGCACCAGGACCAGCTTGGCCTTCAGCGTGATGGAAGGGGCGTGTCACCAGGAAGGTTGTTTACTGGCCCTGCCATGTGCAAGGTCCCGACGCCGCTGATTTAGTTTCCCTGCCTCCCTGGGGTGCCTAACGCACCCAACATTTCACTCCCTGGGTTTCCTGCTCTGTCCTTTCTACCTATAGGAAGCCAGTACGCACACGGCTCCAGCAGCACAGAACACTCGTCCACACCACAGCAAAGAGAGCAGCCGCCCCTCGGCCGCACCGGCGCAGGCGGGAGGTGCTCCCTGTCCGAGGAGCAGTCTGGTAGGAAGGCTAGTCCAGAGGGCAGCAGGCGGCCAACTCAGAAAGAGAACCTTACATAGAATCAAGTGGATTGATCTCTGTCTTTGGCAGGAGTGAGGACGTGTCACTGTCAAGACCACGTGGCTGCCACATCAGACTGGGGATTGGTGAGTGGATATTTCAGCCATTTAAACCTATAACCCAATAATTAAAAAAAAAAAAAAAACACACTCCTGATAGTTTAAATAGACTGATGCTTAAAATTATTTTTTTCTGACTTACTGGTTTGTAGAAAATTAACATTTTGTTAATTATACAACACAAAATCATTGATGATCTTAGCTACATAATTAAATGGCAGGCAATTTAGAAGTTTTCAAATGATTTTTATCAGTTTAACGAATGTAGCAGCCATGGATTATTACACCTCTCCTCCAACAGCAAGGCTAGAAACTAAATCTACCAAACGATGCTCCATATTGATCCACCTAAGATTTATCCCTGGCCTGCTCCACATGCAACGGAGACAGGGACACTATAAAACACACAGTTAAACATATTTAAACTGGCTTAAATATGTTTAAAAGACAGAATATCTATGTCAAAAGGAAGACAATACGCAGAAACCAACAGCAACAAACAGACGAAATGGGAACTCCAAAAAAAAAACAAAAGGCACAAGGCTTGTTCCCAGGTGGCTGCGGGCGGCAGGTCCACCACGCCGGCGTCCCCTGACCTCCGAGGACAGGCTCAGCTCCTCTCCATCATCTGGGCTGCCGTCCAACTTGAACCCTGAGCGTCACACTTGCTTCAGCCCCTTACGTGTTTCTCAGAAGTCCTGACACGTTTCAGTCATGCACTGCTCCCAGCTCAGCCTGCTCTCCCCACGGCCAGGAGGCCGAGCCACGTAAGCGGGAAACACCAAGGCAGTGATTTAAACCCAGGACGTTTCATCTGAAAATGTGCAAAGAACTCGCTCCTAATTTCTAATTCCCATAGACCTCTCGGGCGGGCAGCTCCTGGCCTGCACAGAGCGTGGAGCCGATGTGCAGATATGCGCCGCGTCTATTCTGGGAAGCGGCGTACACCTGAGCGGGGCGCTGCCACTCCGCCGGGCGAGGGGCCCAATCGCTTCATCTCCAGGCACCACAGCCGCCAGCAGGATGAGCACACTCTCTGAGGATTTCAGAGCAGTTCCTTTAAGATCAGGCTGTGCAGAAGCGTCTGCAAGTGTCCGCTGGGCTGATGGAGGCTGTGCGACTCCCTCCCCTGAAGCCACTTCCACTGCAGCTCCGCCTGACAGCCCCGCAGCCACAGGCCCTCAGAAGCCTCAGGTGCCTCCTCCCTGCACTCAGGCACCTTGGGCAGGTCTGCTGGCCAGGTCATGTGGCTGGAGGGGGCAAGGGCCCACGCGCTACCCGCAGCACAGGACACTTGCTGGCTGCCCCTGACTGACCCTGTCGTCCTGTGTGCGAGGGAACAGCGCCCCCTTCACCCTGCCTGGAGGACACAGACACAGCCCCTCGCCAGCCCCTCCAGCCTTCAGAACGGAAGGCGCTGTCTCCTCGACAGAGGGCGTCCCACCCGTCAAGCCGGCCCTGGCCTCAAGCAGCCTGAGGCTGCCCCACTTGACACCCAGGCCTGGATACTCCGTGCCACCCACAGGATGGTGCGAGGGCCCCACAGGCCACGGTGGAGACAGCGCTGACCCTAGGCACAGCAGCTAGTCCCACAGAGGCGTGGGGGTAGTGCCGAGGGCTCCACTAGTGAGGGTCTGAGTCACACGTGAGCTCAGAGGCGGTCGAGGTGCCGACAGGGGAGTGCAGGCAGGCAACCCCCCAGGCCCCCAGCCTGGTACCTTGCCTGTGGCCCCCGCCCACTGCTGACTGGGCCTTTCACATGGCACCCAGAGCAGGCTCCTCCCGCACGGGAAGCCTGAGCCCCTTCAGTCTCCATGAGCCCCCTGGGGCGTCTGCCTGCAAGAGGACTCATCCCAGTGGCCGCCCGCCCACCAATGTCCCACAGGGCACAGCGGGGCCACAGGTGAGCCAGCCACGCAGGAGCGCCTGGTGCCCCAGGTTCTGGTGCTGGCCGGACGCAGCTTCCGGGGACACGTTGATACTCAAGCCCAAGCCTCACTCAGCCCGTCGGGAGACCTGCCCTCCCCCGGTGGCCCTGGAGGAGGCCGTGGAGTTGTGATATCAGGGGGAGGCAGCGGCAGGCCATCCAGAAGGTTCTGTTGCCAGCCCTAGCCGTGCTGCTAGTCCCCAAAGGACCGTGCAGGCTAGCCTCAGGCCTGGCGGGGCAACATCACGCTACCCAGCGACACCTCACAGCTTCTTCCCCAAGGACGCCCGCTGCACAGAAAAGGAGGGCGCCAGCCTGGGTGTGTCAGCCCCGCTCCTCCAGACACAGCCACGGAGGCCAGTCCTCAGGTTGCTGAGAAGGGGGTGCACAGGGAAGACACCCCAGATCCCCACACCCCTCCCTGCTCTCAGGCCCAGCCTCCTGCTCTGACGCCCTGACCCTGAGTCTGCTAAGGTTTAGAAATAAATTCCTCTCGGCGTGCTAGCACACGCTGACCAGATCCATCGTCTCCCTCCCATGACCAGAAAGCGACCTTTTACATTGCAAAAAAAGTTCCTTGGTTAAAATTCACAAAACTAACTTATTTCTTAGTTAAGTTGCACACTCCAGCGAAGCTCTGTGAGGAGCTGGTGAGCGCCCACAGAAACCAGGCTCCCCAACAGGCAGCCTTGAGCTAATTACACTGGCACCTGTCTGCCTGCGTTTGCCTTCCTGATTTCCTCGCACTCGCTCCGTCCTCGACAGAACGGCAAGATCGCCCTCTGCCGGTCCCTGGGGGCCACACACCATGCAAAGTGGAGGACAGACGTGGGGCCGCGCTTAAGACCCCTGGGAAACTGTGCTGCTCAGGAATCCACCCAGTCCTCACAGGCCCCGTGGTGGCAGGCAGCAGGGCGCTGTGAGGGGGTGGCCAGTGGCCCCGTGGGGGCAAGGGCACCGAGCGTCAAGACCCAGAGTGTCGGCCACTCTCATATCCAGGTCTGAGTGGCTTTCAACTTAATCTTTTTCTCAGCAAGAAATGGTGTTATTTTCCACCCAGAACTTCCTTCAGAAACAAGGAGAATTAAATCTATGGCCTCTGGCCTCAGGTGCCGCCCCCAGAACCATGGCCCCTGCCCTCCTCTCCCTCCAGGTCCCAAGGGATGTGAAGCTGGTGCACGAGCTCGAGGCTGCGGCCCAGGCTCAGTCAGGGTGGGGAAGGGGCAGTGGGCCCGCACCCGGTCACCAAGTGCCCCCAGTCGGGCCACAGGCCTCTCTCGCGCCTGCTCCCGCTCCGCGCGCCTTCCTTGGGGACACGGCACTCAGAGGACCAGCTCCTCCCTTGCAGACCCCACGGTCTCCACGTGCCCAGCACACGGCCACCCTGACCGCCCTCCCTAAGTGGGCACCAGTCCCCACATTCATCCCGCTTGGCCACCTGAGAGCTCCAGTGGGGCCTGCTTGGGACGACGACCGTGCCCACCTCCCTGCACCAGGGGCAGTGCCCTCTGCGCAAGCCTGGAGGGACACGTCCAGACTCTGTGCCCTGCAGGTGCCCTGGCACCACGCGTCCTCGGCTACAATGCAGGTGGCGAGATCTCCCTCTCCAACTAGAACCTTCCACCCACTCCCCTAGCTCACTCACCACGCCCTCCTGCCCTGGACCCCGTCCTAGTCCCTCTGGTTATGAGGACGCCCGGGCTGTGGCCTCTGGTTCTTGAGTCCAGGGCTTCCATTTCAGAAAGTCAGTGCTAAGTGAGACAGGAACCGGAATGTCTTGGAGCCCCAGAGACGACTGCTTGCTGAGAGGATCAAAGGGAGGGTCCCCTCGCTGCCCCCCCACGCGCGGGCGGCACTCACCTCCCTTCTGCGCGCCCCCTCGGGCTTGATGTCCAGCTCCCCGGATCTCCTCAGTGCAGTTTCCAACTCCGCCTTCAGGTCAATGGCGCTCTCTAAGTGGCCACCATGGGTCCCTGCACGGGTGAACAGCTGCCAACGAGGGGGCGCGTCACGCGGGCAGGCGGGGTGCCCTGCAACACCCCACTCTGCCCGGTGCTCCCTGCAGGGACCTGACAGGACCCCCTCACCTGCACCCAGGAGCATGCGGCCGGCAGGAACTTGTTGCGGATGAGCTTGAGTGCATCCCGGGCCGAGTGGATGACGGCGCAGTTGTCCTCGTCCTCCCGCACCCGCAGGCTGTCTGCAATGAGGTGCAGGGTCACCGGGGGCACAGCGGGGCCCACGGAGGGTCACCCAGCACCAGAGACGGGACCACCCGGACTTCTGCCCACCCCCACGCCAGCCAGGCATCACCTGCACCCCGAACCTGACGTCACAGAAGATCTGCCGCTCCGTGGTTTTGGTCAAGATTATTCTGGCCTACCCAAGGCCTCCCTCCACAGCAGGCCCGGAGACCTAACGGCACGCACACGCACAGAGACCCTGCCCACGCTGCTCCCAGGATGGAGGCCCCACCCGCCCCTCGGCCATGGGTCCTCTCTCTGGCCCCGCCACCTCGCCTTTCCTCGGCCTTACCGCCTTGCTGCTTGCCATCTGTTCCCCAGCCCCACTGGCCCTCCACTCCGGGGCCAGACAGCGGTCAGCTCCTCGGGGCTTGCAGGGCTCAAGGTAGGGGGCAGCCAAGCCCTCCCGCAGCGACCGTACCTAAAGGCCCCACCCCTTTCCACACCCACGCAGAGAGTGGGGCGCGGTGAGGAAGCCAGGACGAGGGGGCCAGGCCACATGGTGAAACCACAGGTCTCTGCCCCTTCCCTGCCTGGTTGCTGGAACACGGGGGCCATGTGGGGCTCTGGTGTCACCACAAACACCTCGACAGGCCATTTCTCGTTCACATTTCCTCCCAAGCAAGAGCGGGTAGTGCCTGACCCCTGGCAGCTGCCCTCTGACCCAAGAGGGCCTGTGACTGAGCAGCATACCCGCAGCCTCCCCAGGGGCTGCCCGTCACTCGGAGCGTCAGGCCCACCCTGGCCACCACGCCTGCACATCACACCGAAAGCTACCACACGACCCACGGTCTCTAGTCACCCCTCACCCAGCCCCCCACCCCAACCTTGGGGGGCCCTGCCCTGCTCACAGGCCTGGGAAGTCTGAGCTCTTGGAAGCGTCCCTGCGGCCCATGGCCAAGAAGCCGGCACGGCGGGCAGCCTGGGCCAGGTGGCGAGGGAGGGCCCTGACCAGCCAGCAGGAGCCAGGTGAGCCGGTTACCTGAGGAGAGCTCCACGTCCAGCGTGTACTTGTGGGAGCCCAGTCCGTGGCTCCGCACAAACCCTTCCTCGTCGCTGTCCTCGTCCTCATCCTCCTCCTCGTCATCCCAGGGGGCCCCCGTGGTGGCCCAGGGGGGTCCCTCCCTGCCGACAGCTCCTGGACCACGTGCACAGGCAGGCAAGGTCTTGCTGCAGCATGGCTGCTCCTCGTCCTCGTGGCCGGGGGCGCCAGCCTGGCGAGGGCCACCCTCCTCAGACACGCTGGAGGCCATGGCAGGCACGGTGGCCCCAGGGCTCAGAGCCAGGTCAAACGGCACCAGCAGCCTGAAGCAGCTCTCCACCTCCGTGAGGCAGCACCGGATTTCCTCGGACATTTCTGCAAAGACCAAGACGCTGCTTGTCAGGTCCCATCAGGAGAACAGCACCACCACCCCAGCAGGGCCCACCGTCAGAGGAAGGCCATGTTGCAGTAGCAGGCGGGCCGCCCGCACCATCAGCCCTCTCCTTCCTGCCCTCGACAAAGGTCAGTGCCCCGGTGTAGTTGGCAGGGGCTTGTAACTGCCTGAGAAACCACCAGCGTGGCGGTGTGCAGCCCTCCTCCTGGACATCCTGGGTCACACCAGGTCTGAACTGGGCTGTGGTGGTGGCTCGCTGCCACGTCTGTGAATACCAAGTGAGACGTGCTGCCACAGGCAGAACTTCTGGAAGAGGGCGGCCAGCTGAGAGCCATCAGGACACATGCTCCTTCCCAGTCCCCCAGTGCGAGCACACCTCCACCGCCCCACTCTGGCCTCTAGCCTGGGATCTCCCTGGGGCCAGACCAGCTCTCCCTCCTCGGGGCACAGTGGCAGCTTTGCGGCCTTTCCTGAGGCTGGGCTTCCCAGAAGTGCCTTCACCTGGGGCTGCCTCCTGCGTCCCTTACACCCTGGCTGCCCCTCATAGGGAGGCTGCCAGGAAGCAAATAGTGGGGTATTTGGAAGGGGCCATGAAATGAATGGTCAGGGATGCACATCACCCCTTCCCCCGCCTGGGCAGCCTTACAGGAAGTGGTCATCTGAGCATGACCACCAGGGGGCTAGGGAGAGGCGTGGACAACCTGCAAGGGCCCCTCCCAGCGGAAGCCCTGAAGGTTCTTGTGACAGGGCTGGGTCTGTGGCTGAGTGTCTCCCCCAGCCGCTAACCTGCACCGTCTCTGCCCAGCTTGTCTGCCCACCTGCCGCCCCCCACCGGGGGCAGACCCTGTGGTGCGAGGAAAGAGGGGTTGGACACAGCCCCGGGAGCTCTGCCTGGGAAGGAGGGGCGGGGGGGCGGACTCACCCTCCATCTCCCTCGCAGCCTGCTCGGACCTCTCCCTGTAGATTCTGTCCAAGCGCCTTTGCTTCTCCTCTTCTCGCTTTCTCTCTGCCAGAGTCCTCGCATTCACATCTTGAAAATCCACCTGAGAAATGGAGACAAAGATTAGACCTGACCATAAAGAAAATAAAAGTCAAAAATGGGCCTAAGAGAAGACGCACCAGCAAACAGCCAGGGCCTCTGCGGCTCACTTAAGATCACAGCGTTTTAAAACACAAGGAAATACACTTAACTACGATATTTCATCCGCGGAAAAAACACAGCCAGCAGCGTTTCCTACCAAGACAAAAGAGGTAAAGAGACTTCCAGCCCCGAGCATGCACAGGTGGGAAAGCAGCCTGCTCACTCCAACCAGCATGGAAAGGAGACTGCTGGCCAGACCCAGGGGCCTGAAAATACCACCTGAGAATGGACCTCAGACGCACGGCTGGGGAGGCGGCACCCGCAGGCTGTGAGCAGGGACAGGCCGCAGCGAGCTGAGACTGGGCAAGGCCTGGTCTGCTGGAACAGGTCAGGGAGAGGCAGCAGCCAGTCCTGGTGGGTTTCATCCACCCAGTACCAGCCAGAGGCGCGCAGACCCAGGTGGGGACTTGCGGTGTGGGGTGGGACAGATCCTAGAGGGCCGCTCGCGGTCACAGGAGAGGCTGCGCCTGAGAAGCTGCATCTGACTTTTCCTCTTCTCGCCCTAGCCAGGTGCGCAGGCTCAGCTCCATCCACACATGGGGATGGCTTTACACTCCTCCTCCCAAAGCCGCTCCGCGTGTCTCGGGAGCCCTGACCACCCCACCCCACTGGCTGCTCTCTGGCCTGCCCCCCACAAGCAGGGCCAGCAGCTAGAGCTGGGTCTCTCCACCAGGACAGCGCAGTGCGAGGCCACCCACCTGCTTGCTGTGTCTCAGGAAGTGGTAGCCCAAGGCGAGCTTCTTGTAGGCCAAGCCGTACTTCTCGTTCCAGCACTGGATGGCCCGGGTGGCAGCCTGCCTCAGCCTCTGGGCCACCTCCCTGGGGGGCGGCAGGGGGTGCTCGTGGTCGGTGCCCAGCGTGAGCTCCAGGAACTCCTGGAAGTCAGAGACGACCAGCACCCGGAACTGGTGGGACCTGGCAAAGAGCTCGTCCATGATCTGGAAGGCAGAGAGGCGGATCTCAGCGTGCTCCTGGCTCAGCTGGGCCTTCAGCAGGTGGTAGGCATGGCCGAGCTGCTCCTCCGAGGACCTGGGAACGAGAGCCATCCTCACCCAGCGCCCGGACGCGAGGACACGTCAGCTAGGCACACGGTGGCAGGTGCGTGCCCCCAAACCTCTCCCTTTCTTCAGAGCAGGGGGAAGAAGCCACTGCCCACGGCCAACCCAGCCCCTGCCTATGTCTGCGTGGCCCACAAGCCAAGAATGGTTTTTACACTTTTAAATAGTTAGAACGAATCAAAAGAATGATACTTCAGAACACGACACGGGCAAATTCACGCAAGATTCTGTGTCACTGCCCGAAAGGTTTTACTGGGACATAGCCATGCCTGGTCCGCCACATGGTCCCCGCTGCTGTCCAGGCTGAGCCATCCCAGCAGGGACTCTGCGGCTGCAGCCTCAAGTTTTCACCATCCAACCATCCACAGAGTCACAGAGAAAGTTGTGGAAATTCATAAGGAAAACCCAACCAGACCAGACCGGGAAGGCCACAGGGGAGCTCCCGCCCCATCACACACCTCAGTTACTCCAAACAGGAAGGACAACCACTTCACTACTGAAGGAGGATTTCTCTCCCCGCAGGCAACAGCCTGGCCAATGGGAAACACTGCAGCCCAGCCAATGAGAAGCCATTGCCACCTTGAACTGTCACTCTCCCCCAATGGGCTTTCCTTTAGAACAGCCCCTCCCTCCCCTCCTTTTCTCTATAAAAGCAGCTCCCTCGTGTTCTCTAGATTTGCCGCTGGTTCCAGAGCATGCGTATCCTGAAGTGCAATTCTTTTGGCTATTCCCAAATAAATTTGGGCTTTTCAAGTCAACAAAGTCCGCTGACCTGGCACCCAGGCGCACAGCAGACTCCACCCCAAGTGGAGACCACACTGCCCGGCCTCCCCTGCAGGTGCAGCCAGGCTACAGGAGAGGGAAGGCTCTGTGGCCTCCTGGCAGCTGCCCTGGGAAGGAGCTGGCCCACACTCTGTGCCCCCTTGCTGCTCCTCCTCCCAGCCCACCCACCCCCAGCCCCATAAGCCACTGCTGTTTCAGGGTTTTCTGGAGCATACAGTGAAACTCGATCTGAGCTGAAATTTTTTTATCAAAATATAAGTCCTTTATCACTTAAACAATCACTTAAGTTTTCCTGCCTTGTAAATACAGGACACGGACAATCAGTACACCTTGGATTATGTTGTGTCTGAGCAGCTGTCAGCAGATGCCAGCTGGCACCGTCTACAGGGAGAGAAGAGTTGTGGACATGCTCTAAAGACAGACAGTTGCTGAGGAACAACCTGCAGTCGGTGACCTCTAACCTTCGTGCCATCAGACGTTCCAACAGTAAAGAAATAGACGTATAACTAACCTATAAGTCACACGCATGCACTCAAGGACATATGCACTCATAAATTACGTGCTCTATCACACACACACACACACACAAACACAAGAGAGTAACCACAGTCCTAATGCACTCTCCCCACACGCACACCCCCACCCTGGGACCACTGCCCCAGAACGTGACCGCCGGCCAGAGCGGGCACTGCAGGGCCCTGGGGAAATGTCCCAGCAGAGGGAGGCGATGGTGGGGGCAGGCAGGGGAGGGCTGAGACATATGCAGGTGGTGGAAGGCCGGACCCCAGGCGAAGCCCCTCAATTTCCCACGGGGTGTCACGGACTCGCTGGGCCAGCCAGTGACCATGAAATGCTGAACCTTAAGACATACTTGCAAATTTTCTTCAGTTCCTTCATTTTCTCAGGATTCAGTTGGGGTTCTCCTGAAGTTGTGAGCTCTTCTACCAACTTTGAAAGTTTTTGATCCATATCTAGAAATAGGTAACATAGACACTGAGCAGCCATCTCATCCTTCACAGTTCTCAGCTTTATCAACAAACATTTACTGATCTTGGCTGTATGCTGGGCATTCAGGGGGCCGTGGAGCTGGGGTCCTCGTGCCCTGGCCTCTGTGAGATGACCTCCTGGGTGTTGAAAGGTAACATTCAAGGTAATATTCCAAGTGAGGCCAGCAAGGCCCTTCTGGTGGTGATTAGGGAGAACGCAGCCACAGACCCGGAACCCTGGAGCCCTACAATCACACGGGTGCCCAGGAGCTGCAGGATGGCTGTGCTTGGCTACGCGTGTGTGTTAAGGGAAGAAATATAATTGTCTAAATTATATTTACATTAGCTTTTCCCAAATGTGACTGTAGCACTTTCTCACTTGCCAACATTATTCATTCACAACCCACAAAGCAGCCTGTAGAGACTGCAAAGAGTGAATTCTTTGCCAACTTTTATTAACAAGAAACCCGATTTGCGCCTGGGGAGCCACCTGGATGCCAGGTGCAGAGCTGGCAGAGGTAGGCAGTGCAGAGCGCACAGGAGGAGGGCAGGAAGGAAAGGGCCGGGATGGGGGCGGCCGGGCGAGTCTCGCTCAGCAGGACTGAGCCTGGGGGACGCCTGGACGGCTGCAAGGCTTTATTTGGCGGAGGGGCCGGGACCGGCAGGTGTACACGGCCTCTCCAGGAGGCTCGAGAACAGTACCATTTATTGTCGCTGACCCCGGCTCAATACGCACGCGACAGCGGCCGGGGGCGGGGGGCCGAGCACCCCCTCCCCCAACACCCCCGCTGCCCGCAGACCCCCTCCAGGTGGACTTGGCCTGCTCCCTAAGCCCGGGGCGCTGCGGCCCCGCCTGACTGAGGGGGCGTGCCGGGGAGGAGAGACATCCTGAGAACAGGAGAGGTGCAGCCCAGGGAGGAGGGGGCGTCGGGCCGGGAAGGAGGAGAAGGAGGGGCCGTCGTAGTGGGAGGGAGCGTCGTCCCCGGCGGGGAGAAGAAAAGGAAGGGGGCTCGGCCCGCAAAGCGGGCCCTCCCTCTGACCCCGCCCCGTCGCCCCCGGGAGAAGGTCGACTAGACCCCCAACCGGCAGGGCGGCGACCTCTGCACCTACCGCGCAACCAGACCGCTCGCCTCGCCTCGCCCCGCCCCGCCCCTTCCGGCGGCGGGCCGCCGCTGTCACGTGCCCCAGATCTCTACAGTCATTGGCTCGCCTGGTCTGGGTGGTCAGAAACCGAGAACAGCGCGACCTACCGCATCTACCGCGAGACGCGGCCGCTCTCACCTTAGCCCCGCCCCTTCCGGCGGAGGAAGAAGCAACTTCCGGTCACGTGTCCCCTAGCTCGGCAGCCAACGGCTCGTCTTGACCAAGGAGGTACGGGCGCGGGGGCGGGGCCGAGGTCTGCGCAAAGACGCAAGCGCGCTCCCGGCAGGGGAGGGGCGCCCAGGGACGGCGACGCGCGAGAAAAAGGAGGCGGGAGGGCGCAGCAAGTCCTTAAAGGGGCCGCGCGCGCGGGCGCCGGGGCTGGGCTTGCCCGAGGCGTGCGCGCTCGGTCTTCTCCCCGCCGCCGCCAGGAGGCTCGCGGTCCCCGGGCCCTGCGCCTGCGACGACCCGGCCGGGACAGCCCGGGTGGGAGCGGGTGCGCGTTTCTTCCGGGGGCCCCGGAAAGCGCGTCCCCCACTCGCGCCCCTGCGCTGCCGGGAGAGGCTAGGAGGGTCGCGTCCACCCGGGGCCGGGTTGGGGGTCGCGCCGGGCTCCCCCTGGTCCGGGGCGAGGGACGGGGCCCCTATGGGACCTGAGGCGGAGGTGTGGGCCTGGGATGGGGCTTCAGCGAAGTGAAAGGGGGCGGCTTTAGGGGCCGGGGGGATGGTCCAGCCGGGAGGGTCGGCGGTCAGCGCGTGCAGGGCCGTTGGGCAGGGAGAGGCGGAATGACCAGTCCCCCCAGGTCCCTGCAGGTGGCCCCACCCCTTCCTCCAGGGTTTGCGCCCACGTTGTCATTAGAGGCATCGCCCACCTGGGCAGACTTCCTGGGTCGTGTCCGCCCAGAGAGCATCTGTCTGTGTAGACCGCCGTCGCCGGCCCCCTGGCACGGACCCTTCCCAGGCTTCGTCTTTCCCCAGGACGCTGCCCCTCCCCGCCTGCCCAGTGGCCTGTCCCGCTGAACCGCCTGCATCTCAGCGCAGCCCTGGGGCTGGCCTCGGTGTGGCCGTGGGCTGGGGAAACCGCGGCCTCACGTCCCGAGAGGCTGGGGGACGTGGACATTCTCCGTATGTCGTTTGCTTCTTGTGTGGCCAGGGAACGCTAGGGTGGCCCGACGACACCCCCAGGCCCAGACCCGTGGTCTGCCACCCTGGACACGGGCACCCACATGTTCCCCGGGCATCCGAGCCCGTCACGGCCACCGCCTGCCGACTGGGGCTCCCAGCCAGCTTCCCAGAGGAGGACCCTGGGAGTGCTCCCAACACCTCCTCACAGCCAGACCCTGATGAGATGCTCACCTCCCAGCCCACTGCACTTGCCCCTCATGGCCCAAGGGGTCCTCTCAGAAGGCAAGGCCGGTGGCCTCACCCCAACTTGGAGCCTGCACTGTGCTCTCCCCTCTTGCTCTGTGCTCCCCCCTCTTGCTCTGTGCTCCAGCCTCAATGCCTTTGCACACACTGCGACCCCCGCCCAGCACTGTGCCCTCAACCCACAGCCCGCTTCCTCACCTGCCTCAGCAGCACTCTCCTCCATCAGCTTTATCTCTGCCCTGCCCTCAGGGAGTCCCCTGGTGCCTGGGGGTCTTCAGTGCCCAGGGCGGCACCAGCACAAACAGGAGCTTGGAAGCAGATTGGGTGTTTCCTAGGACCTGGGGAGGCGGCAGAATGGGATGAACATGCTAAAGACACGGGCCCCTCGGGCGGTGCAGACACAGCAGTTCTGTTCTTAATGGCAGGCAGTGGGAACAGCCCAAACGTCCATCCACAGGTGATGGATGAACAAACTGCCTGTCCTCCAGCCTTAAGAAGGAGTGAGGTGCTGACGTGCACTGCAGCATGGACGAACCTCACAACACAATGCTCAGTGAGGAGCCAGAGAAAGAGCCAACCATGGTGTGCTTCTCATCACACGAAATGTCCAGAAAAGGCAAAGCCCCAGGACAGAGAGCAGACGAGTGGTTGCAGGGCGGGGAGGTGATGATTAGTGACAGCTGATGGCACAGGGGGTCTTTCTGGGGCAACAAACATGACCTAGAAGTGGTTGCACAACCTCGTTGCCATGCTGATTTTTAAAGGGTGGCTCGTGCGGTAGGTGAATTCCATCCCAATGAGGCAGTAATTGAGACGAGAGGACGGGTGGGTAAGCGCCCGATCCCGCCAGCCCTCGCCTCGCACTGGGCCCCGGGGCTGTGGTCTGCTCCATGAGACCACGCGGGTTCTGTGCATCTCCTGCGCACAATTTTGTTTTTCCAGTCTACGAGATTGTTCTCATCAGCGTAAAAGCACGCTGTTTTTCCCGTCCTAACAAAGCCTGTCTCTGCACCCAACTTCTCCCCCAGCCTGTTGTGTTTTTGGCCCCCCCCAGTGGCAGGATTCCTGGAGGAGTGGTCTGCTCGCCTGTGCCTCGTTCTCCTCCACTGCACCCGCGTCACCTGGTTCTGTGATGTTTTCGGGGCTCCATCCAGTCTGCCATCCTGAGCTGCTGCAGCGACCTGCCCGCCGCCCTCGTCTCAGCTGACGGGCAGACATCTGGCCTCCCACTCACTAGGGCCAATAACTGGGGTCCCCCGGACCCTTCTTCCTCTCACCCCGTCCAGTCCGCTCAGAAATCCAGACGGCCCCACACTCAGACGGTGTTCAGAACCCGAGCACTTATCACCACCCCGCTGCCACCACCAGGGCCCAGCTGCCACCCCCTCAGCAGCTCACTGCAGTCTCCTGTCTCCCCACTGCTGCCCTCGTACCCCCAGGGTCCATTCACCTTGCAGTGGCCAGACGGACCCTCTAGTCTCAGGTGGATCAGGTGCCACCTCCCCCTCCAATGGCTCCCATCCCAGAGTAAAGCAGACCCTTCCGTCTGCCTGTGGGCCTTCCTGACATGTGCTTGCCCCTCTGCTTCCCTCCAGCCTCCTTGGGCTTTGCAGAGCCAGCCACTCTCCCCCTCTCTTGTGCTGTCACAAGGCCTCCCTCTCTCCGTTTTCTTAGAGTCCTCCACTTTGTACCATGGCAGTTACACCATGTGTCACACAAGGCTTGTAATTTTATTATCAGTTTGGGTTTTTTCTGTCTTCTCCACCCCCAGGACATATGCTCCATGAGCACAGGGATCTTTGTTTTGTTTCATGAGGTCAGGCACACAGTAGGTGCTCAATATTTGTTGAATGTTGAATGAATAAAGAAAATCAGCAGAGATGAATTATGGTGAGAACCAGAACATATTTTAAAAGAACCACTTGGAGGGCCAGCCCTGTGGCTTAGCGGTTAAGTGCGCGCACTCCACTGCTGGGGGCCCGGGTTCGGATCCCTGGCGCGCACTGACTCACCGCTTCTCTGGCCGTGCTGAGGCTGCGTCCCACATACAGCAACTAGAAGGATGTGCAACTATGACATACAACTATCTACTTGGGCTTTGGGGAAAAAATAAATAAATAAAATTAAAAAAAAAAAAAAAAAAGAACCACTTGGAACGTTCAGAGGTGATAAACCCTGAGCAGGATAAACACAAAGAAAATCACCCAAGGCACATAATCAAATCATGGAAAACTGGTGACAAAAATCTTAAAAGCAGTTGGAGAGAAGAGGTGAATACAAACAGTTACAAAGATAAGAAAACAAGAGATTTCTGGGCTAAGACAATGCAAGCTTGAAGACAATGGAACAAAATCTTTAAGGTAGTAAAAGAAAAAATACCATCAACCTAGAACTGTGTGTGCAGTGAAAGATCCTTCCAAACTAAACTAAGATGAAATAAAACCATTTTCAGACAAATAAAAGCTGAGTGAGTTCATCGCCAGCAGGTCCGCAGTCAAAGAAGTGTTACTGGTGTTCTTCAACTGAAAGGAGAATGCCGTCAGGTGCAAACTTAGATCTATGAAAGGAATGGAGGATGTGTAAATGGTAGGTGTGTCACATCGATTTTATTTTAAATTTCTTTTATAAATCATAGCGTAAAGAAAATATAGCAACAAGATATTGTAGGGTATAGGACATCTGTGGAAGAAAAGTATATGACAACAATAGCGCAAAGAACAGAGGGGGGAGAAATAGTGGTATGTGCTCTAAGAGTTTCATTTTTCCATGAAGTGGTATGATGATGTTTGAAGGTACTTGTGGTAAAAGATGTGCACTGAACCACAAACAAGGAGGTATAGCTAAAAAGCCCACAAAGATGAAATGGAGTCATTTAAAAATACTCAGCCCAAAAGAAGGCAGGTGAAGACAGAGACGGGAACGGAGAGCAGGTGGGACACTGGGACTCAAGTGGGAGCCGACAGATGTAACCACAACCATCACGACTGGGTAAAAGGCAATGACTGTGCAATTGGATTAAGAAACCCAACTATATGCAGTCTATGAGAAACACAATTCAAATTTAAGACTTGGCTTAAAAGTAAAAGAATCAAGAAAGATACCAGGTGCACACACTAAGCCAAGAGCTGGAGTGCGGTGTTCACATCAGACAAAGTGGATTTTATAACCAGAAATGTTACCAGAGATGGGCATTTCCCAATGGAACAGGGGCGGATCCTTTGGGAAGACATTAATCCTAACCGTGCTTGCACCTGGTAACAGAGACTCGAAATACGGGAAACAAAACTGACAGACCTAAAGGGGAAGTGGACAAATTCACGACTAGAGTTGTAAATTTTAAGACTCTTCTGTCAGTGATGGAACAAGTGAAAAGAGAACCAGTAAGGACACAGAAGACTTAACAACTCCACCAACCACCCTGACCGACTGACAGTGGAACACGCCACCTAACGCAGAAGGACGCACCTTCCTGTGAGGTGCACGTGGAATGTTCACCAGGACACACATGAAACAAGACTCTAAATGTAGAAGGATTGTAACCACACAGAGTATATTTTCTAACAACAGAATTAAATTAGAACTTAATAAGAGAAAATATTTGGGAAATCTTCAAATATTTAGAAATTAGCCAACAGACTTCTAAATAATCCATGGGTCGAAGAAGACATCACAAGGAAAATTATAAAATACTTTGAACTGCATGAAAATGAAAACAACAAAAATTTATGGGATGTTTATATTAGAAAGGAAAAGCTCCAAATCAGTAATCTCATCTTCCTCTTAAGAAGCTAGAAAACAAAACAAAATAAGCAGAAGGAAAAAAATAATAAAGAGCAGAGATCAATCAAATAGAAATGGGGGAAAGCAATGGGTGAAATCAATCAATCAACCAAAAGGTGGGTCTTTGAAATGATCTATAAACCTCATAAGCCTCTAGCGAGACTGATCAAGAAAAAAGAAGAAACAAATGAGCAACATCAGGAACGAGAGGGAGCATCAGGACATATCCTACAGACATGAAAAATAATAGAGTGTGTCAGGAACAACCTGCTTAGCAAAGTACCAGCAAACCGAATCTAGCAATATACAACAAACAGAACACACCACAATTAGTGCGATTATCTCAGGAACGCAAGGTGTGTCCAACAATTCAAAATCAATGGATGCAACTCTCCATAGCAACAGAATAAAGGAGAAAAGTCATATGGTAATTTCATCAGATGAAGAAAAGGACATTTGACAGAATTCAACATCCTTTCATGATAACTCAGAAAACGAGAAGCGAACTTCCCCAACCTGATAAAGAACACGAGAACCTACATCGAATGTCATCCTTAATAGTGAAAGACAATGCTTTCCACCCAAGATTGGAAACGACACGGACATCCATTCTCACCCTCCTGTCTGACACTGGGCTGGAGGCTGCAGCTGGCACAGAAGGGAAGAAAAAGAGATGAAAGGCCTGGAGATTAGAAGGAAGAAGCAAAAAAAGCAAAAGTCTTTATTTGCAGACGATATGATCGTGTACATAGAAGATGCTTTACAATTTACCAAAGAGCTACGAGAACTAATGAGTTTAGTAAGGTCACAGGATACAAAATCAATTATATGTCTATATGTTACCTTATAGGAACAATTAGAAAGTTAAATTTAAAAGTTACATTCACAATAGTGTTAAAAATCCTGAAATAGTTAGGATTAAATTAACAAAATACATGTAAAAGATGTTCCCTGAGAACTATACGATGTAGATGAGGGAACTGAAAGGAGACCTGAATACAGAGCTCTCCCGTGATCAAGGACTGGAGGACTCATCTCGTCAAGGTTTTTAAGTCCCTGTTAGGGACTGAATTGTGTCCCTCCTCCTCCAAACTCTTACGTTGAACCCCAACCCCTCATGTGACTGTATTTGGAGGTAATTAAGGTTAAACGAGGTCATAAGGGTGGGGCCTGACCCGATAGGACTGGTGTTGTTATAAGAGGAAGAGCTCTCTCCCTCTCTCTCCTCTCTACCCACCCCCCTCTCTTCCTCTGTCTCCTCTCTCCTCCGCCACTCGCCTCTCTCTCCATGTCCATCTCCATCTCTATCCCTCTCTCCCTCTCCACATGAGGACACAGCGAGAAGGCACGTCTGCAGACCAGGAAGCGACCCTGCCAGCACCTTGATCTTGGACTTCTGGCCTCCAGGACTGTGAGAGAATAATTTTCTGTTGTTTAATCCCCCAGTCTGTGGTCTTTTCATGGCAGCCTGAGCAGATCAGTCCCAAAACTGATCTGTAGATTCAGTGAAATTCCAATTAAAATCTCAGCAGACTTTTCTCTTTTATTTTTTGGTAGACTTGGACAAGCTGATTCTAAAATTTATGTGGAAATGCAAGGGAACGATATTTATGATTTTTTAGCTGATTCTAAAATTTATGTGGTGTTATGAGAGGTTCAGGGGATTTGATCAGAGACGTAAAAGAAACTTTCCACTCCAAACAAATGGACTGAAGGTATATTTTATTATATAGAGGATAGTAAGGGCGATAGTCCGCAACAGATCCGAATACGTCAAATATTAAGGGGGAAAAACATCAGCTCGACTGGAAAGGGAAAACACCCACATCGACTGAAGAGAAATGACACAAATCAACTGGAAAGAGAAACACCAGGTTGACCGAAAAGAGCACACATCAGATCATTACTTCACAATAAATCAATTACTTCACATCAAATCAGTTACTCATAACATCCACGCCCCACTGCCGGGAGAGCCCTGTCAATCGACACGGCTGGGCAGGGATCACACGTCCTGGGCAAGGCGTCCCTTCCACAGGTGGAACTCTCACCAGGGCTCAGTTTCCAGCAGTTGTTATATCATCAGTAATTTTCAGAATAAGCAGTTACAGAGTTTGCAGAGCAAGCATTTAGTGTTTCCATGCACAAATGGTTATCAGCGGTGTACGTGCACTGAGTCCCCTGGCTATCGTCCCAGCCCAGTAGTTGTGTACGTGCATTGTTTTCTCTAGTTATCGTCCCAGCCCGGCACAGATGGCCAGTCCGTCCCGCACTATGACGCCCAAAGAGCCTTGAAATGTTACAACTTGCAACTCTCTCCGTGGGAGAAAGGCCAGTTCCCGGGAAAAGGCCAGTTCCCACCACACAGAAAGCAGCTTTGTATTTCTTTGTGTGCTGGTGGCTATAGGTCAATGGAGCGGCCAAACATGGCTGTACTCATGTCAAGACATGTGGAAACGCAAGGGAACAATAGAAGCAGAGAATAAGTAACACAAAAGAGACTCCTACTGCCTGGTTTCAAGATTTCCTTCAAAGCTGCAGCGACCGAGGGCCTGGAGGGTGGTGTGGGGATGGCCGCAGGGCAGTTACACAGAAGACAGCACCCAGCCATAGACCCAGATGGGTACAGTCGGGGAATTCCTTCCTTCCCTCCCTCCCTCACTCCTTCCCTCCCTTCCTTTTTTTTTTTTTTTTTTTTTAACAAAGGAGCCAACATTATTCATTGGGGAGAAAAAATGTCTTTTCGACAAATGATGTTGGAACAATAGGATAAACATGGGGAGGGAAGGATCCTCAAGATCCTCCTCTCACCACACACAAAAGTCAATTTGCAATCAGTTACAGACTGTGACAGTTGGTCCAGGGAAACCTCATTTAAAATGGAGTCAGGGGCCGGAAGGAGGAGCTCTGAGGCAGTGCCACTCGAGGTCAATTACAGGAAAGACAGTCAATTACAGACCCCAGCAGAAAGAAGTCATCAACAGGAAAGAACTGCCAATTACAGGAGGAAATGCACATTGCATCACAGACAGAAATTGAGGACCCCAGTGAGAAGCCATCACCACCCTGAACTCTTGCTTTTCTCCAATGGGCTTTCCTTCAAGATAACCCCTCCCAATTTCCTCCTTTTTCTCCATAAAGTAATGTTCCTCCCCCTTGCTTGTTGGATTTGCCCATGGTCCGCCATAGCACACAAATTCTGAATGCAATTCCTTGGCTATTCCCAAATAAACTCGTTTTGCTTGTAAAATAACTAGCTTTTATTTTTAAGGTTGACGAGACCTAAACATAAAAGCAAAAAGTAAACTTTCTAGAAGATGTAAGAGACTGTAAGTGTGACCTTGAGATACAAGTATTTCTTAGAACACAAAAAGCCAATAACCATAAAAGAAAAAATTAGTAAGTTGAACTTCACTAAAATTAAAACCTTTGCTGATGAAATGACACTGTTCATAAAGATAAAAACATATATCTGACAAAGGATCTGTATCCAGAATATTTAAAAAATTCCTACAAATCAAGCAAAACGAGATCATGGAAGAAAATGGGCAGAAGACTTGAAGAGGTATAGACTAACCAGTCAGCACTGGAAGGAGCTTGGAGTCGTCAGGGAAGTGCAGATTAATCCTCCGTGAGCGGCCGCACACCCCCCGCAGAGCTGCCTCGGGAGAGGAAGTGCTGGCAAAGCCGGGGAGCAGCCGGAACCCGACGCACTGCTGACGGATGTCACGGGGTGTCCCCGCTTCCCTAGGGGGTCTGTGGCAGCGGCGCCATGACCAGTCCTTCTACCCACGAGAAATGGGAACGACGTCCACGAAGACTTGACAGCGGTGTTCACGGCGGCTTCACTCAGAGTAGCTGAAAACTGGAAACCGACGTCCAGAAGGGGGCGGGTCCACACCATGGTGCACAGGGGAGGGGTTACTCCTCCGCGATGCACACAGGGCCACGGATGCATGCAGCAGCATGGAGGGGCCTCGGGCACGCGCTGGGGGAAACAGAAGAGCAGACAGGCTACAACCAACCTACGTGAAGGCAGAACTGATCTGTGGTGGCAGCCCCCGAGGGTGATCGCATGTGGGAGTGTGGGCTCCAGAGGAGGAGGTGCCGTGTAATGTTCTGGGGTCTGGGAATGCCGTGTGCCCAGGTGGTGACGTGTGCATACATTTACCAAAACTCATCCCACTGTTCACTAAGATCTGTGCATTTCAGTGTGCAAACTGGACCTCAGTTTAAAAAGACCCATAGTCAACAGGATGCCTGAAACCACGGCCTCCAGCGCCAAGCACAGGCAGGATGTGGGGCAGTGGAAGCCCGTGCTACACGGTGCATGTGAGCGGAGCAACCATGTGTGGTGTCTGGTGACCATGGGCCCAGCCACACCACTCCTCAGTACCTCCCCACAGAGTGAGTGTACGTGTCCAGCAAACATCGCGTGTAAGCGTGTCGACCGTGCTCTGTTCACCCAGTGGGACGCCACATGGCAGCGGGTGGCATGAGTGACTGCATCCCCACAGGTGAGCCACTCAGGGTGATTCCCTCTCTCAAGGTTCCAGAACAGGCTGAGCCACTCTGACGATGAAGGATGGTTGGGGAATGTTGCTGGGAAAGGACCTGAGGGCGGCCTGGGGGGCTGGGATGGTCTGTGTGGCTGCATGCGTGTGCAGGCATGCAGAACTTCATTACGAGCTGTATGTGCATTGTGTTACGCTTTGATAAAAAAGGAAAGAGGGAGAGGAGCAGGCAGGTGAGGGCCCTGCTCACAGCACCCCGCTGCCCACGTCGGGGCCCAGGGTGGCCGCAGCGAAGGAGCCCCATTACCCCATCACCGCTGACGACTCAGGGCGGGGCTCCGGGTGGAAAAGGCCAACGAGCAGGCCGAGGCGAGTCCGAGTTGCACAGGTCATGGGAGACCCCAAAGCAGAGCATGGCAAAGGCCCAGAGGCTGTGTCTCTTTGGGACGTGGACCCAGGGCATCAGGGAGCAGAGGAGAGGCGGGACCGGGCCCGGGGTAGGGGTGGGGACTGACAGAGGAGCCCAGGGCAGGCCAGGCAGGAAGAAGGCTGCAAAGGAGCCCACGAGGCACGGCCCACGTGGGGAACAGGTGTGACGGGGTAGCTGTAAGGGCCATGGAGACCTTCTGTGGCCTCAGTAGGAAACACTTAAGGCGCACCGGGGACAGAAGTTAATAGCACAGAGGGTGTCAGGGTCCGGGCACTGGGCAGGTGGGTGGGGCTGGCTCCCCGAATCACCAGTGCCCTGGCTAACCAGGCTGGGATGGTCTCTGGCTGCATCGGAGCCCCACTCTGGCCACAGCAAAGTAAGTTATGCAAATTAAGAGGAATTTGCCAAAGGGCAACTGGGAGCTCCCGGGACTGTGGGGGTGGAATGGGGGCCGGGTCCCCTCCCGGAAGGCAGGACCCCCAGGCAGAGGAGCCTCATGTCATCCAGCACCGGAGTCCTAACTTGGAGCCACCTTCAGCCCGTCCCTGCCCCAGTCCAGGGGTGGATCCGAGCAGCGGGAGGGGCCCTGGGGGTGGCCTTGCGCCTGGGACAGGAGCTCGGAGTGTGGGGCCCCCTCCTGGCCAGGCACCTGCTCAGCAGGAGACCTGCTCTGCTGCAGAGGGACCCCCGTCACAGGTGCTGTTTGGGGGGCGGCTGTGAGGCGGACGGGGGCCTGGAGCAGGACTCCGGGATGGAGCTCTTGGGGGCACAGCTGTGTCGTCGTCACATGGGGGCTGGAGGGGCTGCACCGGGGGCTGCCCATGGCCAAGCCAGGCCCCCGTCCCGCCCGCCGCTCACCAAAGGGGCTGGGGTGGGGGCGCAGACATGACCCGAGTGTCAGAAATGCACAGCAGCTTCCGCCTCACACAGAAATAAGAAATAGAAAACCCTTTTATTAACATGTTTTACATTTACAGTTTATTAGCTAATCAACATCAACATGCAAAAAGAAGCGCTAAATGCAAACCCCTACGATACGGTCAAGTGTGAACTACAACAGTTGTTTGATTTGAAAAATCATCGGTGGTTATTTCAACTGAACTATTAGTTTCTGTAATGAACAGTGTTTAGATCCAGTCATGGAACCATCTGGCAAGGCCTCTGCAGAAACGCAGTCCCGTGGACTTCCACGCGAATACATTCTCAGGCAGGAGATGAGGCGGCACCGACGATGCGACACTGACCCACGCGCGTCCTGATGCCGCGGGCAGGAGCAGTCCCTGCCCCTGCCGCAGCCTGGCGTTTTGGCAGCAGCTCTACAAGAAGTCACGAGGTCCCTCGTGGCACTGCGTCCCAAGTCGCTGCAGGTCCATCGGCGTGGCCGCCCCTCTCCCAGGCCACACGAAGGACCAGCCCATTCCCCAGGGTTCATCATTAGCAAAAGGGAGGAGACTGAGAACACGGGGAAATAATCCATTCCGACGTCTGACATGTTCTGAAGTTTCCCTCGGTGTGAAGTCAGTCTTTAAGGAAGTTTCTTTGAAGGTGAAAGTACTTTTCAGAAACATCAAACAGTTGACTCATGTTACAAAATCCTACCAATCAAAACGCTGTTTCAAGTACAAACCTGTTGCATCTCATTCCTTCTCTCCTAAGAGTATCTGTCGTTGCTCACTCATCTTTGGTCGCAAGAAACAGAAACGCCGCAGCAGGGGGGGCGTGAGGGTGAGGGGCTCCCCACCGTCGCCTGACCCCACGGCGCGCGCTTGGCGACTTGGGCCTACATGATGTACACTTTCTCAGCTTGCGAGAAGTGGAAGACTTCTTTGGTTCTTGGGCAAACAACTTTATCATCTTGACGGATGGAGAGCAGAGACTGAAAAATAAGACCAAGTGCATTGAGACAAGCCAATGCAACACGCATTAAGATTTCTATTAAAAATCCACACAACGAACTATCAGGGAATAAATCATTACTCTGCAAAGTTACTTCTGGAAGGTACTCCCATCAAGAAGCCCCAAGCTTCTCACCCACCCTGCCCCCCCAATCCCTCCTTCAAATGACAGCTCAGGGCTGGAGCCCATCTGCTCCTGCTGCAAACAGAGAGGGGGACAGCCCGCCCTCCCCCGGCCCCCGCCCCCTCCGGCCCTCACATTGTAGCCGTAGACGTAGCCGTTTGGCAGCATCATGGGCGGGTTGTTCTCGTTCATCACATCGCCCGAGATCTTGCAGACCAGGCGGGAGTTGGCGCAGTGGGCCATGGGCAGGGGCTGTGCCAGCTTGTTCAGCGAGCGGCTGCACACGGGGCAGTCGGGGCTCTTGGAGCTGCCGTCCTCCTTGTAGCACTGTCTGTGCTTCAGGTTAAGGAAGGGTCGCGGGGTGGCGGGCGACAGGGTGCATTGGGGCTGCTCCCTCCCAGCCACTCGGGCACCAGGCAGAAAGCCAGTGTGGAGTTTTCTTTCAGGCAAAGAAAACACTACATTTGGCAGGAAACAGCCTCACTGAGGCCTGAGTGGGAACAAGAGCCCAGGGTCCCTCCTGCATTTGGAAAGAGGGAACAGGTAAGCTCGGCAGCCCCATGTGCCCTCCCCACCCCGTGCACCGGGACGGGCTCAGGCCCAGAGAAGGCTGAGAGCTACAGAGCAAGTGCTTCTCTCGAAAGCGCTAGACATAGGCCACCCTGGCTCCCCGCCAGGCTCTGCTGGGCAGCAGCAGTGGCCCCGGGACAGTCATTAGCCCTCTGGGCCCCTGTCCTCCTCAACAGGACCCAAGTCCTGTCACACATGGGGCCTGTCCAATGTGCCCAGCGTCAGATGACGGTGCTGACAGATGATGACTAAGGGGTCCTGATGGGGAGAAACCTAGGGGCAATCCGGGAGGGGACCACATTCTGTACTCAAGAGGGATCTGCCATCTGGACAGAGGGACCCACATGCTGGGGTAAGAAGGTCTCAGCTCTCTGGGGACAGGACTGCTGCTCCATGAGATGTGACCACCATTTCATGAGTTCGAGAAGAGAAGACACTTGGCCAGGGCAACAAGGGCTCAGACCAACTAAAGTTGTAGAGGATTCCTGGGAATCTCATGGGAAAGTACTCTGAATGGTTGCAGTCCCAGCTGCCAGGAAACATGCAAACATCTGCTGTCTGATCACCAGGCAGTGCTCCTGGCACGTCTGGAACGAGACGGAGATGGAGCGGGCTCAGTGAGGTTTCTGCAACCAAGCGAAGACAAGACTCTCTGCCTCCGACCGTCTCCACACTGCGGAGCCACAACACAAGTCAGGAGCCCAGTCTGCAGTTGGTTCTCCCGACAGAAGACAAAGGTTGGCAAGGCGCAGGATCACGGACGTGAAGCCAGACCGAGTGGGGCCGAGCACAAGGGGCCCCCAAAGCCGGAAGGATACGGTGTCTTTATCGCCGAGAGGCCGGCCTGCAGGGTGAGGGTGAACACGGAGTTGTTTCCCAGCTGGTGCAGCCGGTAGTTGTCGTACCGGAACTGCTGGATCAGCATCCGCCACCGGGCCGGGTCCAGCAGGTCCTGTAAGAGACAGGGCAGGGCACGCTGGGGACCCTCTGGGGACAGCTTACAGAAGCACGCTGTCATCACTGACAGCACAAACCAACCTGCAGCTCTTTCCCCGTGGAGGACACAGGCAACAGACAAACCCCCCGAGAGCCCTCGCTGGGCCCCGACCTCCAGGCGCTGACGGGACCCCGAGACCTAACTTCCTGGAACACTAACGTTCCCGGGGACACGCTGCTCTGGAGGCCTCATGAAAAGAAGAGGACCCAGTGAGCTGGAAGGACAGCTGGGCACAGAGCACGCTCTGGAGTTAAAGGAAAAGCCTCATTCCAGAAAATGACTTGGTAAACGGGGCACGCACCTCCACTGCAGGTGGAAGGGCCACAGGACACAGAATTAACCCTGGCTGACGTCTGTCCCTACCATGACCCGGCTCAGACTCAGAGGTCACGTCCTCACGCCAACCAGGAGCCCGCCTGCGAGGAGGCGCCGTCAGCCGCCACGAGGCTCCTCCAAGTCCCAGTTTTGGGACACATCACGCTGCACTTCAACGTTCCAGAAAGTGTGTTTTCAATGTTATTTTTATCAAAACGAAGTCCGTGGAGGTTAAGCCGTGGTCCCGAAGCCCGCACTGAAGGTGACAGCCCCGGCACCAGCTCCCGAGACCCAACTCTTTGGCTCCGGGCGGCCGCCTCGCCCTGCTTCTCGTGTGACATCTAGACACGCGGCCGACATCCCACCCCGAAGGACGAGCGTGCTGTTGCCCTGACATGGCAACTCAGCCGCCTCTCGCGACTGCTCTCGTTCTCTGCTCTGGTCGCTCTGGCTTCAGGACACCCCACTGCCTCGACTCTCCCTTAGGTTTTCTGTACCCTGAACTGCCTGTTTCCTCCAAGCCCAGCTTCTCCCGTGTGCATCTCAGTTTGCGCGTTGCTGAATTCTTCTGACCATCGTTCACTGTTAAGTGTCCGTGGGCTGCGCCTGTCACCCGGCCGGCCTGGACTCTGCTGGAGACGCCCACACAGATGGAAGGCTCTGCTCCGGGGAGGTGTCATGCGCGCTGGCTGCCATGGCTTCTCCTTTGTGCTGGCACGGAGCCTTCCCCGAGGCTCGGCCCTCCTGCCCTGGAGGTGGCGGATGGCAGCACTCCTGGCTCCCTGCTGCCCTGCAAGGCCCCCTCAGGGAGGAAGGAGACACGGACTCCACACCCGTCCTGAGCTGGACGCCTCATCTCCAAGGGCCGGTCAGCCTTTCCTGCATTTCTAACCAATCTTCTCCAGAGCAGGGAAGAGACATGTAAGATGCTATGAGTTAGAATCTGAGTTGACTCCCCACCTGAAGATCTCTGTGACCTGATGATTTTAATTATAAGATATTCCTAAACCCCGTAGAACTTGTGAATTCAAGCAGGGTGGAGAAGCTTCCAGCCACCTTCCGATGTGAGGGGGGACCTTCGGAGATGCTTAGGTCATGAGGGTGGAACCCCCACGGATAGGATTAGTGCTCTTATAAAAGGGACCCCACAGAGCCCCTAGACCCTTCCCCCATGCGAGGACATAGGGAGAAGTCTGCAACCGGAAGAGGCCCTCACCTGACCGTGCCAGCACCCTGATCTCAGACTTCCAGCCTCCGGAACCATGAGAAATAAATATCTGCTTTTTCTGTGTGTGTGTGAGGAAGACCAGCCCTGAGCTAACGTCTATTGCCAATCCTCCTCCTTTTTTTTCCCCCAAAGCCCCAGTAGATAGTTGTATGTCATAGTTGCACATCCTTCTAGTTGCTGCATGTGGGACGCGGCCTCAGCATGGCCAGAGAAGCGGTGCGTCGGTGCGTGCCCGGGATCTGAACCTGGGCCGCCAGTAGCAGAGCGCGCGCACTTAACCGCTAAGCCACGGGGCCGGCCCCAATTTCTGTTTTTTATAAGCCACCTAGTCTGCGGGATTTTGTTACAGCAGCCGGAACAGACTAAGACAGGGGCCAAGACAGAAAACAAACCAAATAAATAAGCAATATACATATGGAAAAATGTGGATGCGGCTGTGGATTCAGGTAACAGGCAGAGGCTGGGAGTCTGGAGGTGCATCTAGAAGGAGCCTACACAGCCGGGAACGGACCCTCATGGGTGATGCTGGTGGGAGCACAGGAGGAGAGCTGGAGAGAGAGCCCTGTCTTCTGAGAGAATTCCTCAGGGGCCACAAGCAGAAGGTGGGTGGAAATGCAGACGGAAAAGGCCATTCTGGGAAGTCTGAGACGGAAGGAAGAACATGTTACTGGGAACCAAAGGAACGGCGATCATTGTTATACAGAGGCCAAGTGCTCGGCTGAACTGTGTTCCTGTCCCGCTGTCTGCGGAAGGTAGAAGCAGTGACGGATGAAATCGCATACCCGGCTGAAGCTGTTTCTGAGCAGAGTGTTGAAGGGGAAGCTTGGCTTCTCTTGAGTGTTTACAGTAAAATATGAGACGAGAGAAATGACTTAAAGATGGGATTGTCAGTCAAAAGGAAGAAGAGCTTGAGGATCTGGAAAAGTCTCAGCCTGTCCACTCTGCCAACACTGAGAAAGCCTGCGGAGGAGAGAACTCTCAGGGCGGGCCAAGCGATCCTTCCATAAAGAGACAGTGGGGGTGTGACCAAGAACTTAACCAGCCACCCCGCAGGAACACGGCAGGTCTGACCTGAAGGGGAGGGAGACGGAAGGAACGAGGAAGGCTGTCAGACTGAGATCTGACAAGACAGGACCACAGAGGTACTTGGCTGTCAACGTGCAATATGCTTCAAGATGGGAAGAAGGACCCGAGAGGCGATTCAGAGATCATCAGGGCTGCCCCTAGGTTTCAACAGGCCAGATGACCCCCCCAAAGCCACGGCGGCTGGTTAGCGATGCTGCAGGCCCACACCCCTGCCCAGACCACACCAAGACCACAAGGTCAAGGGCAGCAGGGGCCTCCACGGGGGAGGGACCAAGCACGGAAGACGTGCCCAGTGACCCTGGCACAGGGAAGAGAAAGACCACGACAGAAACAATCGAGGCTGGAAAAGCACCAGCCAGACCACATCTGTCCAGCTTCTGACCAAGGTGTTCCAGACAGAGAAGGGCAGGGAGAGGGCGACGGAGGCAGGCAAGGCACCAGAGCCCAAGCCCTGGGCTTTCTAGGCTGAACACGTGTGACGCTCTCTGATCCAGCAAAACAGGAACGAAACGGGAGAGGGCCACCTGGAGTGCTGGTCCTGCTCGAGGGTGGGAGCGGCCACAGCCCAGCCCTCTGGAGCCTGAGGGCACAGGCACAGGTTACCTTGTAGGGGGAGATGTGCGTGTCTGGCGGGAAGGCCAGCATGCCCATGACCTGGCGGACTTCGTCCAGCTGGCTCCCTTCGGCCTGACTGAAGTGCTTTCTTGCGTGTCTAGAAAACAAGACTTTGGTTCATCTAAGTTTGCACTGTCATCTTTAAGACTCTGAGCTCAGTCTACACCACAGCCTCAGGACCAAGGGAGCCCCACCCCGTGCCACCTGGGCCAGGGGCTGCCGGGAGCTCAATGCACTGGGCGCGACCCCACCCAGACGCTGGAGAGCAGCGTCATGGAGAAGCCCCTCAGGGAGATGGGGCCAGGCCCACGCACCAAGCGCAGAATCCCACAGAGGAAACACCCAGGTGCGGCAACCAAGCCGCAAAGGGCACCTGCCCGAGCCCTTCCATGTGGCCCTGGCTATGGGCACCAAACCCCGGCAACACCAACTGCACCCAGATGCCCCTGCCCCACGCCCGCCCTGGGACGTCAGGGAGGGAGCCCCACCCTCCGGTAGGGACCATGTGCCCATCTGCACGTCCTACCTCACCGCGTCCAGTCTCTTGTTCTGCCGGATGAGTTCAATGAACTCCTGAATCCTTAGGCTGAACTCCAGGCAGCTCTGGGGACAAAGGCACGACAAAGCTCAGAAGACGCCACTGCAGAGGCACGTCCCCGCACACCCCGCCAGACCAGCTCAACGCTACGCACACACCGCCACAGACACTCAGAGCCACCGGGAGGCAGGTCTGACGCCAAAACTGCAATGTCAGCCCTGGCCCACACTGTGGGCTCTGGTGTCCGCGGCCCAGCCTGTCCCTGCACAGCCTTGGGGCAGTGTGGCGCGAGCCGCACTGCAAACCCAGGGGCAATGGCCCCGAGCGGCCCCCGTGGGGCTGGGCCCTGGGCGCCTGACAGGAGTCACTGAGGGTGAGAAGCAGCTAGCAGTCACTTCGAGGCGCTGGGGCCGCGACTTCCCGAGTGTCCACGTGATGGCAGGTTCCCAACTCATTGAGGACGAAGCAGCTCCCCGGAATGTGTTATTACCAGGAAAGTCACACGAGCCCGAGCATGCCACGCTTCCTTCTCCCAACCCCACTCCCCTCCTCCAGCACAGCCTCGGCAGGGGCCTCGGACTCAGAATCGCGAGCTGCCGGGTCTGTCCCCACGGTCTGTCCCAGACAGGTGCTGCTCTGGGAGAGGCGGGCCACCCATGCCGAGGCCCTGACACCTGGTGGAGGAGGTGCGGGATGGTGGCACCTTGCACGGGCAGAAGAGGAGCAACAAGCGCAGAGCGGGTGAGAACCTGGGTCTCTAAGCAGGGCGCACCGGAAGGACTCGTGTCAGGTAGGGGCCCTACGGACGCCTGGGGAGAAGGTTCTAGCCAGAGGAAAGAGCCAGTTCGAGGCCCTGCAGTCGCCAGGACCAGGCGGGTGGGCAGAGGTGGTCAGACACTGGCTCCTGTGAAAGGCAGGGCCCCAGGGTTTTCAGAGGGTGCGAGGGGCCTGGGGCGGGAGCTGCTGGAAGGAGGTGGGCCAAGGCGGCTGAGTGTCTGGCAGGCGTCGGTCCAACGGCTCCGCCCGGGGTTCTGAGGGGTGCTAACCGTGCACTAGCGGCCGGGTCACTGGTACGGAAGCCTAAACACGAACACTGAAATCTTAGTGGCATCAATCCAATTTGGGCTAAAACTCTTGTGGCTGAGGGTAGGGAGCAAGCAGGCAAAATTCACTTTTGTAACTGAAGATGAAAAGCTGGATTATTTTACAAAAGAAATAATTTAAACTATATCTTCAACGTGGTTTCAGAAAACACTCAGTATTTCCCACCAGAAACAGTATGTGTGGAATTCATAGAAGAAGCAACTCTTAGGGTTCTTCACTCATTTGTCACTTTGACTTCCAGGGTACCCAGACCACAAGATGGCACCAACGGAAATTCCACACGGCCAGTAGTCAGTCAACCCTGCCCCCACCCCGAGCCTCCAGGGGTGCTCGCTGCATTCTCAGGAAGCACCTCAGCCGGACCCATCAGGGGTGCCCTCCATGCGGCCCCAGCCCACTCCACAGACACAAGGGTGGAGCACCGGCTGACGTGACTGATGATGGACTGTGCTGCCCAGAGCCGGGGGCTGGCCAGGGCAAAGGTGCAGAGAGCCACTCACCTGGTGCCCAGCACGTCCACACCACGGGTGCTCCCGGCAAGGCAGGTGTCCCTGCCCTCCCCCTCCTCCCCACCCTCTGCGCCCAGGCAGCAGTCTGGCCCGACCCCAACTGGGGGAGCATGTGCCGTGTGCTGAGCGGCAGGTGTGGCACAAATCATGAAGAGGAACGAAGTCCTGGCCCCAGTGACAAGCTCCCTTCAAAGGCCAGACCAGCAGGGGCCGAGGGGAGACCGGTGGGAAGAGGCCTTGCCTGCCTCCCCAGGGCAATGGATGATCTCCACTTCTGCACTCAAGGGCACTGGGGGCTGTGTCTAAAAGCAGGAGGGAGCCGCTGGGCGGACGTGCCAGACAAGCAGTGTTACGGGTAAAACTCTCACTTTATACAACTGACGCGTTCAAACACGTCGTTATTTACAACAGCCCTTGGCTCTATGTGGTTAACGGTCAAACGGTCCACTAATAGGTAAACTACACATGTACTGAAACTCCAGGATTCAGACTCAAACGCATAACACCACGATTCTAGGTGGTCACACCGAGTACTGCACGCTGGCTACATCCTGTGCTATCTGTGACAGGCATGGGGTGGCCACGTGTGTGGTTCCATCTGACATTCCAGACAGGCAGCGTGGACCCCGCTGCGCCAGTGTCGGGCAGTGACTGGAGGCCTGAGTCAGCCCACAGATGCTAGGATAACTGGCACACCGTTATCCCAGAAGTGTTCTCCAACTACGGGAACTTGGCCTCAAAGTTTCCTTTCTCGTCTGGAGTCTCAGGACTGATCTGAGGGGTCCCGCTTGTGTCTGTGGCCCCTCCATGCTCCTCTCTCCTCTCCCCTCCCCGGCCTGCGTGTGCGCCCACGTGTGAGCTCATGCACATACACGAACTGTGTGGTCTGTCCACCTCACCAGGGCGTCTTCCAAATGCATTGCTGTCTGGCTACTTGTGTTCTTTCAAGGCAAATGGAGAGGTGACAGGATCTGCTGTCCTGGATCCGGCTCCCCGCCCCCCGCCCTGCCCCCATGGCTGCGAGGCCCCACCTGAGACCCAGCCCCGTGGGCACGCCCTCGCCAAGCAGCAGCGTTGTCTGGGAGGCGACAGGGCTTGCAGAAACGCCCATGAAGACGGGAGGCCTAGCTTCCTTCTGACCTAGCTCCCACCGTGTGCGCAGCTGTGGGGTTGGAGCAGGCGAGCGGGCAAGAGTTACATACCACTTCGGGCTTTCCTTTTATGGTTTCCATACCAAGATCCTCACTCTCTTTAGGGGAGCCACTGGCCACTCTACTTTTCCGTCCTGTCTTCGCGTCGTGCTCACTTTGGCGGCCCTGAGTGGCAGAGAGTGTCACCCTTGGCTGGTGACTGTGTGCACACAACAAGCTCAACCGGGGAGGGGTTAAACGCACTCGGTTTAGAAAAAAGAAAACAAACAGTTTTTCTAACGGAGGCAGGGGAAGGTTAATACCAGTTAACCATTTCTGTAAGCCCCGCGGTGACACTACCTTTTAGTAAGCATGTTCAAATTCTGTAATTTATGTTTATGTGTCTATTTTTTAAGCTGCTTGTGGGTCTCAAGAAAAGCTGTATTTGAGAAGAATATCTGAGCCCGGAACTCGACACCCTTGCCGGGGGGCACCAGCTTCCCCAGGGGCTCCCCGCGTCCTGACTGAACAGCAGGCACACGGCCCCAGGCTCCAACCCAGCAGCGCTGAACATGCTGCGCGCCCGGCCACCACCTTGCCCTTCAGACTCGCACGCTTGGAACAGTGGTCCAAGCCGTAAGGCAAACGGGCGCGCTCTTCAGGGATTTTATCTAAAAACCAAACATCACCACTGAAAAACCAAGACCCACACCAAACCCCACAAGCCCAGTCCACGAACCAGAAGCAAAGAACTTGGAACCAGCAGGTGGAGGCGTGCTGGTTCCGGGGCACTGGCACAGCCTCCGCCCACCCCAGCTCCGCATGAGCGCCCCGCCCCCGCCCCCCAGGCGCGCCCCGCGCCCCCAGAGCCCCGCACACCTTCATCTTGCGCAGCCGGGACTTGTTATCGTGGCACCAGGCCAGGCAGGTGGCGGTCTCGCGCCTCTCCAGGGACTCCTCCACTTCTTTGGCCGTCAGGAACATCTCGATGTTCACTAAGTCCTTAGGGGAAGAAAGCGGTGCGTGCTCAGACCACTGGCACTGGACTCAGGCATTGGACCCCTGGACCCCCGCCTCAAGGGCCGCGGATGCCCTCGGGCTCGCTCCCGGCGGGCTCGCTGCCAGCAACCTCGCCCCGACACTAACCCTGCACCCCACTGTGCAGCCTGGCAGAAGGGCTGGGGTGTTCTGATCTCGCAGGAGCACCCCAGGCTGTTCCGGGCGCAGGAGCACACCCTGTGGGGTCTGGCCATCGGAAAGGCCTGTGCCGCATTTAGATACCGTCTCCCGAGCCCCACCCAGAACCTTGGGGCCCCAAGGGCAGAGCCCACCCCCACTTCAGCCCTACACCAGGAAAACCTGGAGACCCCGGCAGCCCACACTCTCACTTTCCGTGTGTTTTCTCTTGTTAAGATTTACTTGAACTCGAGGTTTTTGAGAAGGGGCAGGCTCTGGCCCAGTTTTCTCTCCCCTCCCCTTCTCTCCAGTGCCTTCGCTCTTTGGGAAGACTGGCCCAGGGTGTGCATCCCCGAGCTCTGGAGGAGCCCACAGTAAGGAACCTCCACCAACTCAACCACACATCTGCTGCAGTTAAGGGAGCTCCGTGTGGTGCCCGGGGCCTGCAAGGCCGCCAGCAAGGACGACTTCCCCAGCTGCACAGGGTGCAGGGCGGGGTGCTGAATGCGCCCATGCCACACCAGCCAAAAACGTTAGCCGACATCAGTTTCTCAGTGAACGGGTGGAACAGCCAACCCAAGGGATCCCTTGCACTCTCAAGTGACCACGGACGCTCTACGTGCTGGAGTCCCACACCAGCAGGCGAGCCGTGACTCAGACATGTCTCCAGCGTCCCGGTGCAGGCCTCACACAGCGGCTCGGCACTGCCACAGAGGGCAAGTCTGCTTCCTTGTCCACTGTCTCAGCCCAAGGTCAGCCATGGCAAAGCAAGTTAGGAGTTCACCACAGAACCTCCACGTCCAACCAGCCAGGGCAGGCCGACCTCCGCGCAGGAGGTGTGGCTGGAGAAGGCCTCAGAGGCCCCCAGTGAGTGCAGCACGGGATACAAGCTTTTCAAGAGACGCAACCACAGCAACTCAGACACTGTTGTATCTCAGGTAGGCAGTAAGTTAACACACAGAAACAACTACATTATAGCTCATGACTCTGCAGTTAAAACCAGACATTTACAGCAAAATTAACAACAAAAAACAATAATCGGAGTACTGTTTCATGGCAATGCACAGGCTCAGCATGCACTGCACCCGCGGACCAGCACAGGTCCCCCTGGCTGGCTGGCTGTGCAAACAAGTGCTTGCCGGTGAGGGCAGAAGAGCAGAAGACCAAAAGGGCAAAGGGTGTGCACCAGCGGAGGGCCGGGTGCTGGAGACCACCTGTGAGCGCTCCAGGTTCTGAGGAAGCTCTGCAGCGGGCAGTTCAGGGTGGCCATGCAAGGGCAGCTCTACTGCGCCCTCAGTAAGGATGACAGCTGGGCCGCCAGAGGCCGAGAGTGGGTGGTGCCCCGACGCCACCCCACCTCACACGGCCTGACACCCCACCAGGGCTCCCGGAGCCCATGTCCTGACTGCCAGGCCTGGGGATGAGGAGAGGGCACAGAGCAGGACTCAGGCCAGGAGGACCAGGTGTGTGGCCTGGACAAGCCCCTTTGCCCCCGGCCACACTGCCTCCTCCCCCTGCCCCTCTTGTGGGCCATAGCCCACAGCCCCATAGCCATGTGTGAAGGCCCAGCGTCGGGTTCCTATTCACTGAACAGGGTGAGGCGGCACCTCGCCTCAGAGGAGGTTGTGCTCTTAGATCACTTCTGTGACCTTTTCTCCACCACCTTCTGACTCTTTTCCTGAACCTATCCTGTCAGGCACACGCTGGCTCTCCCACACGAGTTTCCAAGGCTCTTCCTCTCCTGTTCTCCATCCTTGTTTCTCAGCTCTGCTCTAAATCCCAAGAGGTGGCCTTCCGCCCACACATCACGGTCCACCGTGTGTCCTCCGTTCACACAGCTGCAGTGTCTGGATCTTTCTCTCTCCTGCTGACGGTTTCCCTGACGTCCACATGCCCTTGGCCGTGGAAGTCACAGGAGTGACGTTAAACCAGCTGGCTGGAGGGGTGCCAGCGTGTACAACATAAACCAAAACTAAACATCATCCAAGAAAGCCAGGTGTCCACACACGTGAGGTGCCAGCATTGCGGTTTCTAACCGGATGGACACAGACAGACATGACTGCAGGCATTGCTCTCCTCTGTGACCGTCGGCACTGCCTGTGGCTCGAGGCCCCCCGTCTGGGCTGGCCTGGTGCTCTCTCTTCATGGTGTCTTTTGATGAACAGATTTCTTAATGAACCCCAATACACCAGCCTCTTCCTATCCTGCGGGAGGCCCCGCCCCACCCTGAGGGCAGGAGGACATCCTCCTAGAAGTGACTTCAAGGTGCGCATGGTATGAAGCTGGGGGTTCCACGTGGAGATCCTGCGGCGCCCCCTGTATAGGATGTCCAGGATCTGACTACCATCTGAGCAGGGCCTGGAGCAGAGCAGCAACTTCTTAGGGGCCCCAGCATCCCCCGCATTCTGTTCTTCACAAAGCAACCAGGGTGAGCGTTTTAAAGCAATTCCTCCACTGCACCCTCCCTGGGCCCATTTCAGTTGAGTGAACCCCCAGTCTCCCAGCTCTGCACATGCTCTGACCCCACCCCAACACATGGCAGCTCCGGGGCCTGTCCTAGGACCCTCCCCTCATCCCCCTTCAAGCCTAGCCTCGTGTCTCCTCGACAAGGTCTGCCCCAACCAACCTTCTGAAATTCGCCCTCCTCCTGTCCCTCTCTGCCCTGTGCACCTCTGTAAACACGTCACCCTCACACAATCCCACTGGACTCCATGCCTCTCTCCCCCTACAGAGCACACATTCCTTGGAGCCAGGAGGTGCGGGTAGCTTGTGATTCCCCAGCCACTGCAAGGTGCGCTCAGCCATGCCCTCGCAGGTCTCTCTAAACACCACCACAGATGGATGGGACATGCCAGGCGAACATGAGGCAAGGAGAGCCTGTCAGTCAGGCAGAAGCTGGCCGGTCGGGCGGGGAAGAAAGAGGGTGGGTGGGACGGGTGGGAGGGGCTGCTGGGCACCAGAGCTGAGACTGGTGGCCCCGCTGTCCACTGCAGGAGCCTGGGCACCTGGGAGCTGCCCAGGGCTGGGGTGCACACGCGCCCCCTCTGCTGCGTCAGTGTGACGACCACGTCGAAGGAAAGGAGCAGAGCCCACAGGGGCCCAGGGAGCACAGGGGCCTGGGGATGGGCGAGAAGTGTTGCGAGCAGGACACGGCAGAGGCAGGACGGCAGATGGCCAAGTCCAGGGGATGACAAGGAGCCTGCCTGGGCAGGGGGCTCCTGCCATGGCCTGGGGCTGAGGCCAGGACGGTGACACGGAGATGGTGGATTGGTGGGGCCAGGGCGCACAGCCAGGACCTTTGGACACCTGCGTGGGGTCGAGAGCATAGCACCGAGGGGGACCCGAGGCCACGTCCCAGGACTGGGGGACAGGGGGTCTTATGCTGGGCTTTGGAGCTTCCAGGGCTGAGGCCCATTTGGCCCTAGGTGGGAGCCACACACACGTGGGTGGGATTTAAGCCACAAAATGGGATGGGATCATGGTGGGGGAAGATGGGCCCAGAAAGGCCAGCAGTGTTTAGATTGGCTGAGGAGATAGGGAGGAGCACCCCCAGGACAGAGGGGTGGACTCAGCAAGTCCCAAGGGCATGGCAGAGGCCACAGCTCAAGGACAGAGCTAAGGCAAGATCCCACCCAGGATATGAAGACAATGAAGACACTGCTCTCTATAGAGATTCTGCCACCAGAGATTTCAAAACATGGTCATTTTAGTTAACGTGGGACATGGACATCACCTTAAATCTGGATGGGGCAGAGCGGGGGTGGGGGCGGGCATCTGGGCAGCTCCGACCGCGGTGGGCCCCCCACCATGGTGGGTGCTGCCCTCAGGGGACCAGGGGGACCACAGCCCGACAGCAGAGGGGCAGCCCCCAGCTAAACCAGCCCAAAGGCTAGAGAAAGGCGCAGCCAGAGCTGTGAAGGCCTGGTCAGGGGGCGAGGTCACTGAGTGAGGCCACAGAGCCCCGCCCCTGCCGGACGCCTGCGCCACTGCCAAGCAGCCTGCTCTGCAGGCTCCACACTGCCCAGGAGAAGAGCACTGAAGGCAGCAGCACTGTTTATTTCTATGCCTGCACCATGGGTACCACTGAAAACAGACCCACCCTAGAAAAGCGGCCTCACGCCAATAAAAACAGCGCCAGGAGCACACCTGGTGTGGGGCCTCTACTGACCAGGGAACTCTGCCCCCACGGCACAAGCACACACGCCGCGCAGCAACAAGCACGTCCAAGGGTGGCCCGCGCCCTTCCCTCTCCCCGGCAGGCCGCAGGAAGCGAGCGGCGTGGACGCCGGCCCACCTCGATGCCGCTCTGCCGCGCCAGCTTCACGGCCGTGTTGTAGTAGCCACAGCGCAGCAGGTGCTCCACCATCATGCGGTCCATGCGCTTCCTCTTCCACATGCTGGCCGCTGCGGGCTGGTCGCTGCTGTGCTCCTTGAGGTGCTCGATCCTGCGCTTGCACAGCTTGGCGCTCTCGTCCTCGGCCTGGATGGACTCCACCGCCTGAGACACGCAGCACAGAGGAGCGGTCAGGACGGGGCGGTGACCAGGCTGCCCCATTCCGAGCGTCCACAAACAGGGGGCAAGGAAAAGTCAGAGGAAGGCTGGGGAGGTCCCTGGACTGCACGGGGGACGTAAAGGGAGGAGTGTCCCCCTGCCCATGAGGCGTGTCTGTGCTCAGCTGTTACACTGAGAGGCATGTCACAGCCCACTCTGGATATTCAGCCTTCTTTCCAGGGACGTTATGTACATTCAGGTATATATCCTGCAGCTATGTTGCCAGATACGTATAATCTCAAATTTGTTATAGCTTCTTGGCTAATTAAACCAGTTATCATTATAAATTGACTTTCTATCTCTTATAGTACTTGTTTCCTTAAAGTCAATTTTGTTCAAAATGAATACAGCTAGACAGAAATGTTCTATTCCTGCACTGCCCAATACAGCAGCCAGACTCAATCACCTGAAGTGGCTAGTGCAACTGAGGAACTGAATTCTTAATTTTATTTCATTTAAATATTAATGGCCACATGTGGCTGGCTAGTGGCTACACACTGGACAGTGCAGGTCCAGAATTCTCAGTGACCCTGTTTTCTTTCAGCACATTCCACTATTTTCTGGCCTCCAACTGCTGTCAAGAAGTCAGCTGTCGGGTATTTGCTGCTCCTTTAGAAGTGGTCTTTTTCCTCTAGCTGCTTTTAAGATTTTTCTGTCTGTGTTTTCTTAAGTTCCACTAAGTGAAAATCCTACGTAGGTTTATTTTTATTTATCCTGTTGGGACTCTGAACTGGTGACTTCCATCAGCTCTGAAAACCTCTTGGTCGTTCTCCTCACACCATCTCCACTCCCACCCACCTCTCCTTTCCGACTCTGGCTGAACACAGCAGTCTGTTCGCTGATGTCTCCTATCCTCTTATGTATTTTCATCTTTTTACCTCTCTGTGCTGCATTCTAGATAATTTCCTCAGACGTACCTTCCAGTTCACTAATTCTCTCTTTAGCTCTGTCTGATTAAGTGTTAAAATGTTTGTTATAAGCAAATATTTGAGTTTTTCACTTCAGTTATCATATTTTTCACTTCTTGAAGTTTTACTTGGTTCTTTTTAAACTCTGAATCACTTTTTGTACTTTCTTTTCCCTGCAGATATTTTCAAGCTGTTATGTATTCCTGACTCAGTAAAGTGCAGCATCTGACCGTTTGTATATCTGAAGTCTGCGCAGATCTCTTTCTGTTGTGTCTGCTGTGTCTTGTGCACCTGGTTATCTCTGAGTGTGCTGGGGACTGTACTTGAATAATGTGATACTCAGACTGACACGTCCCCCACACGAGAGAACTGCATCTACTCTGAACAGCATCTACCTGCTGGAACACCCACACCAGGTAGAAGGTGAGGTTCTGGCTCACCCAGGTGTTCTGAACCCAGCCTGCAGTGCTCTGTCTGGGAAGTCTGCTCCTGGGGACCCCTCCCTGATGTGTAGTGCTATAGGGTCCTGCCATCAGGCTTCCCCTCTGCTGCCCCAGGGTCACTGGCTAGCAAGGCCCTCGGAGGAGCTCCCATTGGTGTGGCACGGCTGGCATTCCCAGGCAGCAGTGGCTCCTCGCCTCTCTGACCCCCTGCCCTCCGATTCTGGTGATTCCCTTCTGTCTCATGAGCTCTTTGATACAGTCAATAAGATGTTTTAAAATATCTTATCACACTTTTTGGGTTGCTCTCAGTGGCATATTAGTCCAAATGCTCTGTCTGCCACTCCCAGAAACAAGAAAGCCTACCTGCTGTTTTGAGGTGAAATTCTAACAATAATCAATCTGCTCCCCGTCCTGGGCTCCCCGTCTGGGCCTGGGACACTCTGGAGCCAGGACAACCAGCCCTACAGGAAGAGGAACGTGGGGCTGGAAGCCAGCCTGCCAGCCCGCCAGAGGCTCGAGGGTGCAGACAGCGCAGAGGGGGACACCTCTCCCATGCTCCTGCCGCGACAGCCCACCTCTCTACTCGGGACTTCCTGGCCCCAGTTGCGACCCTGTTCCCACAGAAGACATCCCCTCTTCAGGACAGACTGGGTACACGGGGAGGCTGGGTCTGTGGGGCCCACACTGCAGCCTGACGGGAGCACGACCTGGAAGCAGCACTGACCTTCCTTTTGAGGACACTAAGCTTCTCCACCACGCCATCCAGAAGGCTGACCACGGAGTCCACGGCAGGGCAGCTGCTCAAGGTCTTCTCCAGCTCAGCCACCACCATGGTGACGTGGCTGGTCTCCCGGTCAATGTTCTTCTGAGCAGCTCGAAAGCGTTTATTCAGTGTTTCATAGGGCACCTAGAAAGAAAGGAGATGGCTCAGATCCATACCATCATGTGCGAGCACCACGTGGGGGACGTGCCGGCTCCTTCATGGCACTTTTTGAGGCAAAAGTCTTAGGCTTCTAGTTCTCTAACAATGTGTCTACTCTAAAATTTGACTGAGGCCCACAAAAGAATGAAGAGTCACTCACTTTCCTGGATGAGGGGACTAATGCAAATATGCATACTGTCCCCAAATCTACAGACACGGTGCCGCCTCCGTGCCTTCCAAAAAAATCTTTAAATGTATGCGGACAAAATTATCCCAAGTTCATCTAGGATAACAAATAGTTAAGGAAATGACCACAAAGGAGAGTAGTACCGGGGCTTAAACCGACCAGGTTAGAAAACCCACGATGAACCTGGGAGAAGCCACGTCGTGCAGCAGAGGCAGGACACTGACAAGACAGATGGGCACCAGGTCAAGGACATACAGAAAGTGGCACCTCAGCTGGACCAGGGTTGAACAGTGAGGGCACCAACACTCACGTGAAATTACAAGTGCACATCGGACCAAGCTCAGCAAGAGAACACTTATCTTTGCCCGGGTATAAAGGTAACCTATTCCCTACACACATGTGAAAAGTGAAAAACCCATGAAGAATAATGGAGAGTCCTGGTCACTCTCCTGCCGTCTTGACAGAGCTGCAGCTGATGTCCTCTTCCGCCCTGTTCTGTGCTCCCGTGCTCGTCGCAACACGACCAGGCTGCGGACTCAGCACTGCACCCTCGGGAATCCTATGGAAACCCGTCGAAGACGAGGACTTCCCCACCACCAAGGCTGCTCAAATGGCCTGGCTGCACTGGCAGCAGCGGTACCCTGCAGAAACCTGCAAGGCTGTTATAAACCACACCCGAGGGAACGCTTCGTCTTCAGCTGTGCCCGGCGATGCGGAAGGACCCCCTCCCAGCAGGCACTGCGGGCTCCACCAACACTCGTTAGGCACCAACTGCGTGCCAGGCACCGTGATCCGCAGGGAGAAGACCAGGCCTGGCTTGGAGCCTGGCTTCCTGGGGACAGAGATGCTGGGGCGACGGCAGAGACAGGAAGGGCCTGGCCCCAACCAAGGAGGGGGCCACCGCAGCAGGACTGTTCCCCGAAGACCCGCAAGGCCAGCACTGTCCCTGCCCCCAGCTGCCACTCCCACCCAGCCTCCCGTGGGGACTCGGTGGCAGTGGCAAACATTCCCATCCACACCTTGGGTTTTACCAGCCTGAGGGGCAGAACGCCACTGGACGAGCCCCATCTGCCACACGGGGAGACCTCAGCGCATGGCCACCACCGTGCCGGGACTGAGGCCAGTAAACGCTTGAGCCTGCCACGGGTCGGAGGGAGCTCTCAAACCACAACACAACTAGGAAACCAGACACAGCGGGACATGGGAGGCGGCGCCAGTGTCGCGTGCAGAACCAGCTGGAACCGCCCTTGCTGAGGGAGTGCGGTGCAGGCTCTCGCAGCATGCCATGACAGCGGTAGCTGCAGGCGGTGAGCGTGGGGTATCAGCTCCCATCCCCACGAGCCGGCCTGCTCGGATCCGTGCTGCTGGCCAGAGTGGTCTGCAGGGCCCTCCATCACCCCACTCGGCCTGCCCTCACGGATGCTTCCTCCTGAGGATTCAGGATTTCTTGTAAAAAATGAGGGGGTTCTTTCTTTCTTTTCGTCTCCACTGGGTGAGGAAGTCAGCCTGAAGACACCCGTTTCCTAGACAGCACTCACCACGGTGCCTGGCCCAGGGGGCTTCTGAATAGACATCAAGTCAATGACCAAAGGAGGGAAAGTGCAGACAGAACCAGGCCCCATGCCCAGCACAACGCTCGGCAGGCTCCCCAACCATGCTCTGCCACGGCACCTGGCACCTTCCCTGGCGTAGGGCCCCCACACTCGACTCCATCTGAGTGTGCCCTGCCATGAGATGGAATTTCTGGAGGTTATGAAGTATGACTTAGTCTTTCCTACGACCATGCCAGGGTCTAGTTTGAGCAAGACACAGTGACAGGGCCATCCTCAACAGGTAGAGACACAGAGCGTCCGCAACACCCACATGTTTCCAAACCACCACCAGGGAAAGGTGTCTGCAGGCATCCTCAGTTGTACTGAGGTCTGTGACCTAACCGGCCTGTCCTGACTTTACACCCCCAAAGAGCCTTCCGCCTCACAGTCAGCTCCGTGGTGCATGGGTAAGGTGAAGCCACTAGCAGACAGCCGGCGGCAGATACGAATCCCTGTCCTCCACGTCCAAGCTTTAGTTTCCCAAACGCACCTCAGAATAAAACAACACAACACGGCATAGAGACCTGAGTGCGTGTGTCCACTAGACTCCTGGACGAGACACGAGCAGCTCTTAGAGGAAGGAGCTGGAATCGCGGTTGGTGGCATGCTTACCGACAACTGCATACTCCCTTTCAGAATCTAAGGCTATTTTTTTTTTTTTTTTTTGTGAGGAGATCAGCCCTGTGCTAACATCCGCCAATCCTCCTCTTTTTTTGCTGAGGAAGACGGCCCTGGGCTAACATCTGTGCCCATCTTCCTCCACTTTATATGGGACGCCGCCACAGCATGGCTTGCCAAGCAGTGCGTCGGTGCGCGCCCGGGATCCGAACCAGCGAACCCCAGGCCGCCGCAGCGGAGCACGCGCACTTAACCGCTTGCGCCACCGGGCCGGCCCCTCTAAGGCTATTTTTTAAATCGAAGTGTAGGCATTAATTTTACTGCTTTGAAAGAGTGAGAGCTCTGAGCTCCGCTCCAAGACCGGGAGCTGGTGAGCCAGCTCTGCCCTGACAGACGGGCAGGCCTCCCAGCACGGGGCTCCCACACACAGAGGGAGGTGCCCACAGCGTACCACGGAGACCCCCAGGGCCAGGACTGAAGACCACGCAGGAGTGCAGAAGGCCGGGAAGGCCTGGCTCCACCAGCACCCTCCTCTCCCAACACAGTGGAGCCAAGGCCTCAGGAGCCACCACCTGCCCCAGGGGCCCTGCAGACTGTGCGAGGACAGTCATGTGTGTCCAGTGTGACCAGGACTGACGCTTTCAGGAAACACAATAAAGCAGAATTACTAAATAATGAACTGAAACAATCCCACAATGCACAATAAACAAAAGCTCCAAAGTTTTATCATCAGACTCAGACATTAAAATTATATTTCAATAAATGTAATCAAAACAACCATAACATAGGAACAGAGACAAGGTCACAGGCCTGCACACGCTGTCAGTTCCTGCACCAGTGATCACAATGCTCCTGGTCTGGGTGGCCGAACAGCCGGGCCAGAGTCCCCTTTTGAGCGCCGTTACGCACGCTGTCCTCCCCCAGGCTCCTCAGCACCGGCAGGCTCCCCCATGACGCAAGAGCCTGCTCCTCGAGGACAACTTACCCAATCTTGCTGGACTACAGCACAGTGACGCGCGAGAGGGACATGTCTTGGCCACCCTGCCTTCCGCTCTGTAACACCGACCTGGAGAGCTCGCCCCACAGAGCCAAGGGGAATGAAGGGGACATTCCAAAGCAAGCTCCACAGTCTTGGGACACCCACTTCTAACTTCTACCCAAAAAGGAAGCAAGCGATGCTGTAACACTCCTCTTCAGTCCGTCAGCAGTACCCAGTCCCAACAATTTATATTGTAAGGTTATAGTCACATTTCATTATTTTATCTTTTGACGAAAGAAACCAACACTGGATCTGGTACACGTCTGGGCTGCAGTTAACAAAACCGCCTCACAGCGTGGCTGGCCAGCCTGAGGGCCCACCGCACTCTTCCACCACACAGCCTGCGGCCCACGTGGCCTCCAGCCCACGTGCTCCACTGGCCCACCCTGGGGAGTCGCAGCAGCATCAACGCCCGTACAGCTGCAAACACTCACCGTCACCTGAGTGCCAGCCCCTGCATCTCCAGCAACTCTGACCTTCAAACGGCCCCGACCAGGGCTTCCTGCTGCCCCTCCTCCCAGGGAGGACGAGGACTCCTCCCTGTGCTCGCTCTCAGGGCTGCACTTCCAGGCCCCTGCCTTATGCTGCCTGCACCCCAATCTGCCCCCACCCCTCACCAGTCTGTCCTGGGCCCCCCACCAGTCAGTCCCCCAACCGCCACCAGTTGGGCCCGTGCCCCCCACCAGTCGGTCACACATCCCCAACAAGTCTATCACACACCCCCCTCCAGTTGGTCCCACGACCCCCACCCGTCTGTCACGTGCCCACCTGTCTGTCACACGTCGCCCACTAGTTGGTCCCCCACCCCCTGCTCCCGCCAGTCTGGCCTGTGCCAAGAGCTCGAGATGCAGTTCCGGGTCAGGGGTGCAAGTAGCAGCCCTCCTTGCTGCAGGAGCTCCTAGAATTTCCGCCCCGTGTGCTCTGGTGTCTGAGCCACGTGGCAGCCTTCTGTGCCAGTTCCATCCAGAGGACACCGGGCAGCCAGCCTGGGAAGCTCCTCAGCCTTCTGCCCACGGGGCACCCAGCCCAGGGCCCTTGCCTCTCCTGCCTCCCCCAAACTGTCCCCTGCTGCTCAGTCACCAACAGCTCCTTCCCAGGCTCCCTCCCACAGGGTTTTTGCCACATGAAAAAATGGAATTTCAGAAATGCTGAAGATCCTACACCAAGCCAAACTGCCCTCAAAAACGAGGGCAGAATGACGACACTTTAGCTCTGCAGGGGCTCCAAGCTCAGCCCCACAAACCCTCTCTGGGAGGAAATTACTTAGCGAGAGTCCTCAGTGAAACACAAATAACAGCACCAAGAAGGGAGATAGCGCGAGATGCAAGGAACGGCAACGAAGAAAGAAACCAATAAAAGATGTGGTCAGGCTAACAAAATATGTAGTTAGCCTAAAAGAAAAAAAAAGACATAGCCTAAATAAATAAACACGGATTACCATGACTATAAACTTAACAGACTTTGGAAGAATTAAAAAAAGAGAGACAAATATTAAAAATATAATCCTAAAAGCACAGGCACAAAGGCAAACATAGACAAATGGGGCTACATCAAACCCACAATCTCCTGTGCAGCAAAGGAACTGCCCACAGGGTGGAGAGGCTCCCGGGAGCTGCAGGAGATCTGCAAACCACACAACTGAGAAGGGTGAATGTGCAGAACTCCCACAACTCAACAACAACAAAAACAAACAATCTGATTAAAAAAGGGGCAAAGCACTCGAACAGACATTTCTACATTTCCTATGTCATCAAGCACACAAGGACGCTCAGCCATCACTACCATCAGGGAAACACACATCAAATCTACCACGAGACACCACCTCACTCGCAGGAGGACGGCCACTACCCAAAAACAGAAACACGTGCTGGCGAGGATGTGGAAACTGGAACCCTGGGCACTGTTGGTGGGAGTGTAAAATGGTGCAGCCGCCGTGGAAAAGAGTATGGACGTTCCTCTAACAATTAATATGACCCAGCAATCCCAGTTCTGGGCATATACCCAAAAGAGTTGAAAACAGGATCTCAAAGAGACATTTTCACACCCATGTTCACTGCAGCACTATTCACAACAGCTAAAACGTGGAAGCAGCCTAAATGTCCATCTGTGGATGAATGGATAAAGAAAATGTGGTCCGTCCGTACAATGGAGTATTTTCAGCCTTAAAAAGGAAGGAAATTCTGCCACATGCTGCCACATGGATGGACCGTGAGGACATGATGCTAATGAAGTAAGTCAGACAAAAAAAGACAAAAACTGTGTGATTCCCCTTATCTGAGGCATCTGAAGTAGTCAAACTCTCAGAAACAGAAAGAATGGTCGTTGCCAGGGGCGGGAGGAGGGGAAAATACGGAGCTGTTATTCAATGGTGCAGTGGACCGAATGTGCCCCCCCCATAATTCATATGTTGAAATACTAACCCCCAATGTGACAGTACTTGGAGATGGGCCTTTGGGAGGTAATTAAGTCATGAGTGTTGAGCCCTCATAAATGGGAATAATGCCCTTAAAAGGGACCCCAGAGAGGGGCCGGCCCAGTGGCACAAGTGGTTAAGTGCGCGTGCTCCGCTGCGGCGGCCCGGGATTCGCCGGTTCAGATCCTGGGCGCACACCAACGTGCCGCTTGTCGAGCCATGCTGTGGCGGCGTCCCATATAAAGTAAAGGAAGATGGGCACGGATGTTAGCCCAGGGCCAGTCTTTCTCAGCAAAAAGAGGAGGATTGGTAGATGTTAGCTCAGGGCCAATCCTCCTCACACAAAAAAAAAAAAAAAAAAAAAAAAGGGACCCCAGAGAGCTCTCTCATTCTCTTTCTACCACGTGAGGACAGAGAGATGTCAGCAGTCTGCAGCCCGGAAGAGGGCCTCACCAAACCTGACCACGTGGGCACCCTTATCTTGGACTTCCACTCTCTAGAACTTTGAGAAATATATTTCCGTTGTTTGTAAGCCACCAAGTCTATGGTAATTTGTTCTAACAGCCTGAATTGACTAAGACAAATGCATATAGTGTTTCAGTCACACAAGATGAAAAAGTTCTAGAGATCTGTTGCACAATGATGTTCATATAGTTAATAGTACTGTACACTTAAAAATGATTAAGATTGTTGATTTTATGTTATGTGTTTTTACCACGATAAAAAAAATATTCCTAATGACTTTGATAATGTATGGGCAATGGTATCTGATTTCAAGACTTACTATAAAGCGACAGCGATCAAGACAATGTGGCACTCGTTTTGGAATGCAGAAAGCGATGGACAGAGGGTGCAGAACCCAGAAGCAGACCCACAGGCACGGTCCACCATGTCCAACCACGGAGCCAGGGCAGATCAGGGCAGAAAGGACCGTCTCTGCAACACTGGTGCCGGGACCGGGTATCTATAGGGGAAAAGGACAGACCTCAACCCATACCTCACACAATCCGTAAAAATTCCCTGGAAATGGATTATAGAGCTAAACATAAAAGCTAAAACTATAAAACTTCTAGATGGAAACAGAGAGAAAATTTTCACAATCTTGAGGCAGGCAAAGATTTCTTATAAGAACACAGAATGCACTAACTGTAAAAGAAAAACTGGTAAATTAAACCTTATCAAAACTACAACTTCTGCTCTTTGAAAGACAATTTAAGAATAAAGACAATTTAAGGTTAAGCTGCAGACTGGGAGAAAACATTCACAGTACATAAACCTGACAAAGGACTTGTATCTAGAGCATATTTAGAACCCTTACAACTCAAGACCAAGAAGACAAACAATCCCATTTTTAAAACAGACAGAAGGTTTTAATAAAAAGTCACAAAAGGAGATATACAAAAGGCTAGTGATAAAGATATGCAACATATTAATCAGAGAAATGCAAATTAAAGCCACAATGGGATGTGGGAGGGTTAATTTAATGTGTCAGCCTGACGGGGTGCCCAGACATGCGGTCAGACACGAGTCTGGGTGTGCGTGGAGGGGATCAGCATTCGAAGGGCAGTGTGAGTAAAGCAGACTGCTCCCCAGTGTGTGCGGGCCTCATCCAGTCCGCTGAAGACTCCGACAGAATGAAAGGCTGAGTCAGAGGAAACTCCTGCCTGGCTGTGGAGCTGGGATGTCAGCTCTGGCTGGGTCTCCAGCCCACTGGCTTTCAGACTGGAGCTACGCCATCGCCTCTCCTGGGTCTCCAGCTTGCCAACTGCAGATCTTGGGACTTCTCAGACTCCATAACCACACGAGCCAACCCTTCATGATAAATCTCACACTCTCTCTCTTTCTCCCTTATTGGTTGTTTCTCTGGAGAACCCTGACTAATACAGGATGCTACTGCACACCAAGAATAGTTCAAGGTAAACAGGCTCATACCACATGTTGGCCAGGCTGAGCACACCTGGACTCTTGCTGGCAGTGGTGTGAGTGATCCTCTGGAAAAGAGTTTGGCCGTTTCTTTTTTTTTTTTTTTTTTAAAGATTTTATTTATTTTATTTTTTCCCCCCAAAGCCCCAGTAGATAGTTGTATGTCATAGCTGCACATCCTTCTAGTTGCTGTATGTGGGACTCGGCCTCAGGATGGACAGACAAGTGGTGCCTCGATGCGCACCCGGGATCCGAACCCGGGCCACCAGCATTGCAGCGCGCGCACTTAACCACCAAGCCACAGGGCCGGCCCTGATTTATATTTTACTAATAACTAATAAGGCTGAGCATCTTCTCATAGGCTTATATGCTCATATACACATGCCATCTGTATATCTTCTTTGGAAAAGTCTATTTAAATCATTTGTCTATTTGTTCTATTTTTTAATGGGGTTCTTTTTTTTTTTCTTTTTGCTGAGGAAGATCTGCCCTGAGCTAACATCTGTACCAATCTTCCTCTATTTTGTATGTGGGTCACTGCCACAGCACAGCTGCCGAGTGGTGTAGGTCTGTGCCCGGGATCCGAACCCGAGAAGCTGGACCGCTGAAGCAGAACACACCGAACTGAAGCACCACGCCATGGGGCTAGCCCCAGCTATTTATCTCTCTATTGTTGAACTGTAAGAGTTCTCTATAAGTTCTGGACACTAGATCCTTATCAGATACGATTTGCAAATATTTCCTCCCCATTCTGTGAGTAGTCTTTTCACTTGCTTGATAGTGTCCTTTGAAGCGCAAGCTTTTCACTTTAATGAAGTCCAATTTATTGATTTTGGTTTTTTGTGCTTAAAAACTACTGTGTACAGGCTGGCCCAGTGGCACAGCGGTTAAGGGCACGCACTCCGCTTCGGTGGCCTGGGGTTCGCGGATTCGGATCCTGGGCACACACTGGTGCACCGCTTGTCAAGCCATGCTGTGGTGGCGTCCCATATAAAATAGAGGAAGATGGGCACGGATGTTAGCTCAGGGCTAATCTTCTTCACACAAAACAAAACAAAACAAAACTACTGCCGAATCATGAAAATTGGCACCTTTATTCTTAGCTAAACTATTTTTAGCTCTTACGTTTAGGTCTTGATCCACTTTGAGTTAATTTTTGTGTGTGGTGTGAGGTAGGGGTCCAACTTCATTCTTTCACATGCGGATATCCAGTTGTCTCAGAATCATTTATCGAAGACTCTGCCTTCCCTATTGAATTGTTTTGACATCCTTGTTGAAAATTTTGTATGGGTTTATGTCTGGACTTGCAATTCTATTCCACTGATCTGTTTTTCTATCCTTTCACCAGTTCCATAGTCTTGATTACTATAGCCACTAATCAAGTACCGTAGTTTGTAACAAGTTTTGTTGGGTTTTTTTGTTTGTTTTTTGTTAGGAAGATCAGCCCTGAGCTAACATCCGTGCTAATCCTCCTCTTTTTGCTGAGGAAGACCGGCTCTGAGCTAACATCTATTGCCAATCCTCCTCCTTTTTTCCCTCCCCAAAGCCCCAGTAGATAGCTGTATGTCACAGTTGCACATCCTTCTAGTTGCTGCACGTGGGACGCGGCCTCAGCATGGCCGGAGAAGTGGTGCGTTGGTGCGCGCCCGGGATCTGAACCCGGGCCGCCAGTAGCGGAGCGCGTGCACTTAACCACTAAGCCATGGGGCCGGCCCCTGTAACAAGTTTTGAAACCAGAAAATGTGAGCCCTACAACTTTGTTCTTTTTCAAGATTGTTATGGACTGAATGATTGGGTCCCCCAATACTCTTATGTTGAAGCCCTAATCCCCGATGTGATGGTATTTGGAGGTGGAGCCTTGGGGATATAATTAGTTTTAGATGAGGTCATGAGCATGGGGCCTCCAAAATGGGACTAGTGTCCTTACAAGATGACGAAAAGAGCAGCACATCCTTTCTCTCACGTGAGGATACAGCGAGAAGGCGGCCTACTGCAAACCAGGAAGAGGGCCCTCACCAGCAACCAAATCTGCTGGCACCTTGACCGTGGACCTCCAGCCTCCAGAACTGTGAGAAACAAATGTTTTTTTAAGCCATTCCAGTCTATGGCATTTTGTTATAGCAGCCTGAGCTGACTCAGATAATTGTTTTGGCTATTCTGGGTCCCTTGCATTTCCATATGAATTTTAGAATTGGCTTGCCAATTTCTGTAAAAGTGCCAGCTAGGATTTTGATACGGATTGTTTTGAATCCGTAGATCAATTTGGGGAGTATTGCTAGCTTAATAGTAAATCTTATTCCTAAGCCTTTTATTATTTTTGGTGCTATTGTAAATAAAATTGTTTTCTTACTTTCCTTTTTGATTGTTCATTTCTAAGATAAAGAAATACATTTTTTTTGTGTGTGAGGAAGATCAGCCCTGAGCTCACATCCATGCCAATCCTCCTCTTTTTGCTGAGGAAGACCGGCCCTGAGCTAACATCTACTGCCAATCCTCCTTTTTTTCCCCTTTTCTCCCCAAAGCCCAGTAGACAGTTGTATGTCATAGTCGTACATCCTTCTAGTTGCTGTATGTGGGACGCGGCCTCAGCATGGCCGGACAAGCGGTGTGTCAGTGTGCGCCCGGGATCCTTACCCGGGCCGCCAGTAGCGGAGTGCACGCACTTAACCGCTTAGCCACGGGACCGGCCCCAAATACAACTTATTTTTATATCTGATCTTGTATCCTGCAAACTTGCTAAACTAGTTTATGTGTTCTAATAGGTTTTGTGGGGTGTGTGGATGTGTGTGTGTCTTAGGATTTTCCATATACAAGATCATTTCATCTGCAAAGAGTTTTACTTCTTCCTTTCCAATCTGAATGCCTATTATTTCTTTTTGTTGCCTAACTTCCCTGATTAGAACCTCCAGGACGGTGTTGAACAGCAGTGGTAAGAGTAGGCATCCTCGTCTGACCTTAGGGGGAAAGTTTTCACTACTAAGCATGAGGTCAGCTGGTTTTTTCCATAGATGCCCTTTATCAAGTTGAAGAAGTTCCCTTCTATTTCTAGTTTGTTGAGTGTTTTTACCATGAAGGGGTGTTGGATTTTGTCAAGTGCTTTTTTCTGTCTATTGAGATGATCAAGTGGTTTTTGTCCTTTATACTATCAATATAGTGTATTACATTGATTTTCGCATGTTGAACCAACCCTGCATGCCTGGGGTAAATCCCACTTAGTCATGGTACATACTCCTTTTTATATGTTGTCAGATTCAGTTTTCTAGCATTTTGCTGAGGATTTTAGCACCTATATTGACTCATAAAGAACACTGATTCATAGTTTTCTTGTGATCTTTGTCTGGTTTTGGTATCAGGGTAACACTGATCTCATAGAATGAGCCGGGAAACGTTCCTTCCTCTCCTACTTTTAGAAGAGTTTGTGAAGGATCAATGTTAATTCTCTAAACATTTACTAGAATTCACCAGTGAAGACATCTGGTCCTGGGCTTTTCTTTATGGGAAGTTTTTTTGAATCTCTTTACATGTTATAGGCCTATTCAGCCATCATTTGTGTGTGGGTGGGTGTGTGTGTGTGTGACAGAGAGAGGAAGATCAGCCCTGTGCTAACATCTGCCAATCCTCCTTTTTTTTTTTTTTTTTTTGGCTGAGGAAGACCGGCCCTGGGCTAACATCCGTGCCCATCTTCCTCCACTTTATATGGGACACCGCCATAGCATGGCTTGCCAAGCGGTGCGTCGGTGCACGCCCGGGATCCGAACCGGCGAACCCCAGGCTGCCGCAGCAGATCGCGTGCACTTAACTGCTTGCACCACTGGGCCGGCCCCCGCCATCATTTTTTAACCTAAAAACCAGCAATTTTATATAGTCCAACTCAACACATTTTTCCTTCTACACATTTTCTGTTTGTGCTCCTTCCCCAACACTCCACAAGGAAGAAAGGTCTTGGGACTTTCTCATCAATTTGTTGCATTACAGCTTTTAAGATACAGGATTTCTCCATTTAGTTAGCTGATGTTAAATTATATTTCCTCCAGTACACCTTTCCCCTTCAGCGATTCACAGAAAGTAATCCTTCCTGTTTTCATAGTTGAAGCAGAATCTAGCAAACGCCCTAAGCGGCGACTTGTATGAAACATCTGTACTTTCATCCAGCTCTACAGCAACCCTCACACACTGCATCATGTGTTTCTTCAAACCTTCTCCAATGTTTGCTGTGGGTTTTCTGACAGTATTTGCTGACAAAGAAATGCATTTTAGTTAGTTTGTCATCATCATGTTTTCAGCCATTTTTACCAGCACAGGAAGGAAGTATTTCCCCAACGGCATGAGGCTTTGTATCTTTCATAATTAAGAAACCTCAGAAGAGGTTTCTAAATATTTATCACAAAGTTAAAAACATCTTCTAAAGTGCTGGACGGAGCCCTAAATGGCAGTACATATCCCTCTGCATCCTGGAGAGCTGTCTGTGTCTGGTGTGTGGCATGGGACTGTCTCACAAACCATGGTGGCTTCATGCTATCCTGAGCCGACCTCCCCAGCAGAGCATACATCCTGAGGGAGGCTCACCACGGACAGGAGTGATTCAAATCCCCTATTTTAACTTGGCTTCTTGAACAATGACACATTTCTGGACAACTTCTAGAGGGATGTGATGAGATAAGACTTTTCACTTCCCAGAGTGGCTGACAAAGCTCGAGGCGGGAAGAGTGCTGTCAGCACCTCCATGCTCTCTCCTCTCAGGTGCTTGCACGATCATCTCATCTGTAATCCACTGGTTACTTACAGAAAACTCTTCGCGCCACTGGCCCATTTTAGAAAGGGCAGTAGAAGTAAAACAACACAAGCTGCAAATACTGAGTCAGCTGGTGCGCACACAATGCAGCACAGCACCAGCCACTGAAGCTGGCGCCACGGAGAGCGCCAGGCCACGCCTCCACACGGTCGAGTGCCCTCACCCCCTGGGATGGCTCATCGACCAAACACAACACACAAACCACAAGTGGGCACCAGTGTCGATTCGTATACATAACGCCAGCAAAACTTCCTTTCTCACTTTTTAGACAAAATATATAAATGGAAGCCAGCAGTTCTGCAATAAGCTTGTTACTTTAGGCGTTTCATACCCAACTCTGGTGTCTAGCAGGGTCCGGCCCTTCTTGGTTCCTCAATTATAAATAAGAAATATGTGGTCAAGCATACAAAACGTCAGATGCTATCTTTACAGTTGTCATTTGTATTTTCCAACAGAAACACGATATTCTCTGCTGAGGCCAGTCTTCCTTCTGGCCTTTACTAAGAAATGAATGTTGTATCTCCTTCACAGTGTCCACCACATTGCCTGGTAAGATTAATCCTGACATTTTATTTCTGTTGTTAGGTTCTTGTGAATGGGTATTTTCCCATGATGTGCTTTATTTGGTTACTGTTGTTATATAGAAAAGTGACTGATTTTTGTATATTTATCATGTGCCCAGTTATTATGTTGATCTTTCTTATTAACTGTAATCATTTTCTAGTTATTTTGCTTGTGTTTCTGGGTACATAAACATGTTATGTGTCATCCATTCTAATAGTTACATTTACTTCTATTTCAGTTCTTAGTGCTTTGAACAGAACTGCCAAAATAATATTTAATGGTTCATTTGTTAATTGAAGAACTATTTCTTCTCTTCTCTCCACAGAGCTTATAATCCCAGTGGTTAGAAACAGACACACAAGCAAAACACAGTATGTCAGATGGCAGGAACAGCAAAGGAGAAAAACAGAGCAGGAGAGGGAGATGGGGTGCTTCCAGTGTGAACAAGGTCAGCTCATGGAGAAGGCGACACCTGAGCAAAAATCAGAGGGAGCGAGGAAATGAGCCACATGACGTCTGGAGGGGAGAGGATGCCAGGCAAAGCAAACAAGTGCAAAGACTCTGAGGCCCTCCCATGCTGGCCCATCTTGTTGGAGCAAGGAGGCCACAGTGGCTAAGTGCCCAAGGAGAGTGGAAGAGGAGGAAGGGGGAGGAGGAGAGGGAGGGGAGAAGAGGAGAGGGTGAGGGAGGAGGTGGGGGGAGGAGGAGGGCAGGAGGAGGAGGGAGAGAAGGTGAGAGAGGAGGGGGCAGGAGGACAGGGGAGGGAAGAGGAGGGAGAGGAGGGGGCAGGAGGGAGGAGGAAGAGAACAGGAGGAGGAGGGGGAGGAGGAGGGGGCAGGAGGATGGGGGGAAGAGGGAGAGGGTAGAGAGGGAGGAGGAGGAGGAAGTGAGGAGGAGGGAGGGACGGAGGAGGAGGAGGGGGCGGCAGGGAGCCCAAGTCATGAAGGCCCTGGTGGGCCACTCTAACAAACATGGTCTTTACCCCAAGTAAGACGGGAAGCTACTAGGACAGATCAATGGCCTTGTCTGACAATCTGGTGGCTATGTTCAGCATGGGCAGAGCAGGGGACCACTTAGGAGGCCACTTCAACAGCCCCGAGAGGGTGATGGTGGCTTTGGCCACAGTGGCAGCAGGAGAGAAGGTAAGACACAGTCAGATTCTGTATTTATTCTGAAGTTAGAGCAAAGAGGGTGTATGGGTGGGTTGGACGTGAGCTGTGAGCACAGAGGGGTCAAGGCTGACTCCAAGGTTTTAGCCTAAGCCAACTGAGACAAGGATGATGCGGGAAGCAGTTTGGGGAGGAGGCATTTAAGATTAGCAGTTCAGATTTACACATGCTGAGACAGCTTACAGAAATCCAAGGGAGGATATCCAATCAGCTACTGGGTCCAGGGTTCTGGGGTTGGGGAGGATCTCAATTTGGGAGTCATCAGTATGTACAGAGGGTCCTCACAGCACATGAGACCACACAAGGTCACCAAGACAGTGAGAGGTCACAATGAGGAGGGGCCAGAGGTGGGATGAGGAGCAGCTATGAGCTTGGGAGGAAACAGGTGAGGGTGACGTCCTGGGAGCCAAACAGAACCGTGTCTCCAGGAGGAGGGGTGACCAGTGGTGCACACCGCAAGAGGTGGCGACAAGAACCAAGACACCATAGGGAGCTTGAGCAGAACCACGGGGTCACCTGGAGACCCTGGCCAGAGCACTGCCAGGGAGCAATGGGGCAAACTCAGACGAGAAGCCACTCAACAGACTGCGAGGCAGCTGGTTTGCAGAGGGAGGTGCCCTGCAGGTGTCACCCACTTGTCAACTAGAAGGTAATGGCATGTGTACATCTTCAAACCACGGACGGTGGTGCTGCACGTGAACAGAGAGGTGCAGACAACTCCTCCCCACAAGGACAGGGAGTCAGTGAGTGCAGGCTAGGGCTGGAATTCTGTCAGTCACTTCTCGATGGAAGAGAGGGCAGGGAGCTGAAGCTATACCGTGAAGGGGAGAATATGCCAACCCAAAATATGCCACTTTGGCCTATTAATTATTTTTAATTAAAGGTACTTGAGAAATAGCCAGTGTAAGAAGAACACTCTGACCCTCCCTTGTCCCCCTGAAAGCAGGAGATAAATCTCCCATGCGAAAGATACCCTTCCTGTACCAGGAGGGTAGAAGGCATCATTATCACCAGAGATAGGGAATTTAGGGCCGAGAAGGCTGTATAAACAAAACTTGTTACTTCCTCACTAATTTACTACCTCAAGCCCAAACTTCTTTGTCTCGTCAGTTCACAAATTTACTGTTTCTTTGTCTAAAAGCTGCCTGCTTTAGTCACTTCTTTGAGTCTTATATTTTTATGGGCTCCTGTCCATATGAAATTAAATTTGTTTTTTCCTGTTAATCTATCTTATGTCAATTTAATTATTAAGCCAGCCAAAGAACCCAGAGGGAAGAAGGGAAAAGTATTCTGCTCCTACAAGTGCAAGGGCGTGCAGGCTGGAGGAGGGGATGAGAAGGAAAGTCAGAAGGTTGCTGCACCAGAGGGCTGTGCAAGCCTCGGCAGGGTGCGACGGACAAAAGGGAGAGCAAACGTTTACGGAATTTCCCAACCAGACAGAGGGGAAGCTCATTTAGCCAACAACTATTTACCGTGCCCCCTGCGAGCCAGGCACTCCTCCGGGCGCTGGGACTGCAGCAAGGAGCACAGCACAGCCCTCCTGAAGGAGCCAATGTTCTGGTGGGCATCTGACAGAAACAGTGCAGACAGAAGCCCTTCTCTCAGGCTGTGATTCAAAGGATAAAGACAACCAAACAGGAAAAGGGATGGTGCAGCAGGAGCCACAAACCCCAGCTCCATCCAGGACCAGGGCAGCTTAAGCATAAATGCCGAACAGCACTTCCAGGAGGCCCCATGAAGGGAGCTGGCACCTTCCCCCTCCCTGCTGCCCCTGCCCTGACGCCTGGAGCCACAGCAGCCAACGTGGACAAGGAGGGGCTCACAGAAAGATCTGGGAAACACGGGAGTGAAGAGCATCCCCCGGCTTTGACCGAGCGCTGAGCAGTGGCAGGAGGATGCTGTGTCACCAGAGATGGGCTGGCTGGGGGCTGAGGAGCAGGTTTGGGCAGGGGAGGCTAAGGTCAGGCGCTGTCTGGTTTTGCACACGGTATCTTCCATGCATCTCCCCAACGCCTGAAGAGACCCAGGAGGTGGCTAGCTAACAAGGTGGGAGTTCAGGGAGAGACCTGGTTGGAGAGGGAGTATGGAGACGTAAACACAGAGACCCCCCCAGGGTGAGCTGGTAACGGGAAGACGGAAAAGATCTCCAGACTGGAGGATGCAGAGGAGACAGCAAAGGCATGCGAAGAGGCCGAGCAGTGAGAACGGAGAGAACAATGCCTTGGAGGCCCAGTGAAGGAGGTGATCACCTGGGGACTGGCCACGTGAGCAACATCGAGTTGACAGTTGACAGTGACCTCGACCAACACGTTTTGGTGATGTGTTTGTGGCAAAAATCCCGACTTAGAGACCAGGAAGAGCGACACTGGAGTCGGGGGCAGAGAAAAGCAGCAGCAGCTGGAGGAGACTCGGGCCCAGAGAGGGGTCTGGTTCAGGATGGCGCAATTAGGGCCACGTACACACGGACGGAATGACCCAGTGAAAAGAGGGAAACTGAGGCAGGAGAGAGAACCAAGTGCTGGAGCTGCAGGCAAGAAGGGGCGGGCTCCAAGCATAAGCTGAAAGCCAACAACGTCAATGGGCAGCTCACCCATACGGGTGAGGGCAGGCGCAGGGGGGCCGGTGGCTGTTGTGATGGGAAAGTGGGTGAGGAGGCGGGCCCCGGGGACTGTGCGCTGGGACAGGAGGCTGGAGAGGGGCACGTGTGAAAGCACCCCCGGGAGCATGCAAGGCTCACGGTCAGGAATTGAAGGTCAGCAAGACCACCAGCACAGCTGGGGGTTTTTCTCCATTCAGCCACCTTCAGTTGAATAGTTCCGGTATTAAACTATCTAGTAACATTTAGTCATTAACTATTAGTTTGTAGTTATTGAAACCATGGATAGTTCTTCTTTTCAGAAAGTTTTCAAACAATGGTCCCCAGGTAGGGAGATTCTAACACAACGTACAGCTGACGTGCCCCCTGCGAGCCAGGCACTCCTCCTGGAGTCACCTGAGAGAGAGTCACGCTGCAGAAACTGTGCTTCCCCACGTTCAGGCCAGCACCTCACACCCTCCCCCTGAAGCCCACGGAGAATGCCACGCCGCCGAGCTGGGAAGTGCACACTGCCAGCCTCCTCTTTTCTCTGGTGCCAACTGGTCTTCCCAGCTTGCTTCCCATGCCTGCTGACTGGCACCCGCAGTCCGCGTCGCTGGCCCAGGCACTCAGGGGCCCCACTGTCATAACCTCTCTGTACGGCTTTGGGAACATCCCAAGCCACACTGCTCCAACGGGACTGTGTGCCTATGTCGTTAGGATCTGCTGAGACTTCAACTAAGCCCACGAAGCTTCTCCCCAAAATATGACTCGCCTGGCCACCCACTAAAGCCACTGCATCCACCCTGTAGGTCCCCACACCTCCCACTGTCCCACACTTGCCTTGACTTTATCACGGTCGTTAAAGGCTCTGAAATGCTTGTGTCCACTTGTTTAATGTCCCCTCCCACCAAGCACAGCTGCACCAGGCAACTTAGTTGTCTTTTTCTTCCCAACATCCCAGCGCCCCCAACAGTGCCCACAAAAGGCTCTCCAAGAGCTGCCGAGGGAGCATGTGCCAGAGCTCGTGGGCATTGGGATCTGGACTTCAGCTCTGCAGCCTGTGAGATGGAGGCGCCAATAGGACCTGCCTTCTAGGTTTGTTATGAGGATTGCAAGAGAGCAGATGGGATGTGCTCAGCTACCACGGTCACTATACACCCTGAAGCTAGGGGTCCGAGGTGTGTGGGGGGGGTGATGGGGGGGGTGTGGGTGCATGTGTGTGTGCGTGTGTGGTGGGTCACATAGCTCCCCACCAGCTGCTGCTACCATGTGCCCAGAGGTTAGCACTGCCTCTAATTCAGCCCATTTGTCATAGAGAACTGGGTATTAGAAAGCCTCTTCCTTTCTGACTAGTTTAAAATACTAATAATACTTAAAAACACAAACAGCCCGCAGAGAGCAGGGAACCCAGCCTCACATCAATCTGCGCATGTCCAGGGAGGCCCAGGCATGAGGAGGTCAGCTGCGCTCCAGCACAAAGAGGACACACCACCCAACGGGTCTCGTGTGTCAAATATCTGACGAGGGGTGTGAAAGACAAGAAGAGCGAGAGGTCGGGTGGACACATGCGGTAGGCATGGCTCTCCAGAAAAGAAGGCGTTTCAATTGTGCTTCAGATGTGGTAGGATTCTGGGAGGCCACAGGCAGCAAGAGGCTCCTGTAGGGGAGAGCAGACAGTGCTCTGAAGGTCTGACAGGGAGAGCCTGGGAAGACGAAGGGAATTATGACTTCAGTGCCCAGAGGCCAGAGAGAGGACCAGTGTCTTTAATGTAATACAACCGCCTTCTGAGGGAGGGATTGGCTCCCTCTATAAAGCAAAAAACCTAAAGTAAAAAGAAGTTAAGACCTAGCCTACGGCCACCATCTAGGACACAGCATACCCAGGATCAAAACCCACGCGTGCTTGTCTCTCAAGTCCAAGCACCTCATGCTGACCAGTGTTTCCCACTTGAGAACACAAGATCCCTCAAATCCAGCCAAGACCAAGTGTGGAAAACTGCACTGAAAGCTATAACCTGAGGCATATAACTGGCACCCAGACTTTCTACAACAAGTACAAACCCAGGCTTTGAAATCGCAGGGCAGTACTTGGTCAACAAGACTGCCACCAAACTAAAAGCAACAAATCTAAACATTCCTGTAGAGAACTAAAAGACACAGGAGACCATGCCCACAGACCCTGTTAGGAGCTGGCCTCGCCCTCCCCAGCCTGTCACACGTGACGAGGAGAGGACCGCTGGAAGGGGGACTGAGCTGGGTGGAGCTGGGGACCCCCTGGCTGGGCGAGGCTCCAGATGAGGGCAGAGGTGAGCCCAGGTGAGACTCAAGGAGAGGAGTCAGGGTCCAGAGCTGGGCTCCCAGTGACCAACGCCCGTCCCCTTCTCCTGGGCTGTGCAGACTCCCTCCTGATTTGTCTTGGGATAAAGACGGTCTCTAAAATATTACTTTACTTCAGCTATTTGAAGGCAAAAAATAGAAGTAAATACACCAAAATATTAATGGGATGATTAGAGAACAATTTGGAGAATAAACATAAATTACTTTGTAATCAGAAAAAACTTTTAAAAATATAATTAAAGCAGGAGTTTCCAGTTTAAGATGGTGGGCTACACACCCAGGTTTCTCTCCCTTCCCTCGTGGAGGCCCGAGGGACATGACCTACAACCTGATACAGGACGGCACTCAAGAGGGAAGGTTCAGAGCCAGGGCTGGGAAATGAGGGTGCATTCTCATGACAGCTTCCCACCCCCCGTGCTGCTGTAAGAACATAAAAACAAGTTCCATAAAGCAAGATCCAGCCCAGCGGTTCTCATGGGGGCGATTTTACCCCCCAGGGACACCTGGCAGTATCTGGAGACATTTCAGGGGCATGCTACCGGCATTTGGTGGGCAGAGGCCAGAGCTGCTGCTAAACATCCTACAATGCACAGCCCCCAGGACGTGGAACCACCCAGCCCAAAGGTCCGCAGGTGGTGGAAAGGCCTACAGCAGCCCACCCCACGCAGGACCAGGCCCCAGTGAGGAGAGGGCGTGGGTCAGAGCGTGCCGGCAGCAGCAGCTCATGGCCGCTCCACTCTCTTCCCACTTCAGCAGGAAGTAAGTGCAGAAGTGCTCGCCAGGTATCCTGAGGCTGTGAGGAACCGGAGGGAGCTGCCAATCCTCCCAAGAGAGAAGAATCCCCAGCACATCTGAGGAGGATGTGCTGTCAGGACAGCAGGGGGGTTCGGTCCAGCACATGCCTGCTCCTACGACCCAGGAGGAGAACATGCCCTGGACTAGAGAAGCACAACACGTTCTAGTCCTGTACTAACAATGCTTCTGAATCAAGGATCCCTCATTTCCCAGTGAGACCTCCTCATTATGCACTAAGAATGACTCCTGAAAACTTCTAGGAAAAAAATGTGGACTCAGCAGTGACACGTGTCAAGACAAAAGAGGAATTCTTACATGTGATCTAAACAATCTGCAGGGAAAATGGTGGAAGTAGCTTTTCCAATTGCAAAAATTCTGCTTTTAAAATCTTTCTGAAAAAGAAGTAAAACTTGTTTAAAAATCTGGCAAGCTCACTTGAAATGACACCATAATACTTCTTTACCTGTATGAGCATCTGCAAGACTGTTTTCATCACAGGCTATTTAATAACTCCAGAACACAAATCATATTCATGGTTATGAAATGACAGAGAGAGAAACCCTTTCCCATCTGATGCTGCCCACAGTCACCAGCCAGGACCAAAAGATGAACCGCCAGAGTTCTCATCTTTGAACCTTCTTGTCTGTCAGTTCAAATGACAGGCCTGAGGTGAGCTGAGTGAGACAGAAGGTCAGCAGTTAACGGACCCCCTCTTTTTTTTGGGTGGAGCAGGGGTAAACATCAACCCAAGGGAAGTTTAGTTGGGGCCTTCAGGCAGCAGGGTCCCAGGGCCTCTCTGAGCTGCAGGGTCTTCACGGAGTTGAGTATAAAAACACCAACCACCTACATCTTGAAGGGGTCCGGCAAACAGGCATCTGAACGTGTCAGCAGTGTCTCCCTCCCCTCCCTTCACCAGTAAGGTGCTGCACACGCAAGTCACTGGTTAACAGAGAGCAACAGAACCTGCTGCTGCTGTCCTGTGAAGACCACGGAGCAGGGCAGTCTGACCTCAGCAGAGACGACCGTACAGGCATCTCGTAACAGGTGCCAGCACTGTTCTGAGCAATATGGAGTCCCTCAGGGGACACAGGTACTATCCTTACCTACGTTTGACAGGAGTAAGCGACCTCAGAGCAGTTACACAAAGGGTGCAGGATTGAAACCCCTGCAGGCTGGCTCAGAGCTGGCAGCCACCCAGCCACACTGCACCCACCACCACCTGTCACCATTGAGGTGGACGGGGGCGCTGGGGTTCTCCGGGAGGAGAGAAAAGCTACCCGGCCCCCCAGGAAAGGAATCCAGAAGAAGGAGTGCTCAGCCACAGTTCTCCTGGGAATGCTATGACCTTGATCTTGAAGGAATTTATTCCCAGGTGCTTCATTCTAGCCAATCATCGTCAAACCCTTTACTAACCAGGGAAGGAGCAAGTCTGGCCCTTGTACCAGGAAGGCCGATTTCATACTAATGGAATGCCCCTTGGCCAAGTGACCATCCAAGGTCACGCAACCGGCAACCGAGTGGCAAGGGCGGTATTTCAGGTTTGGTGACGCCCCGTAAAACGGGTTCCCCTTAGGTCGCTAGGTCCGTCCTCGCAGCTGCCCTAATGAGTGACTGGAAGCCAGCACACCACCATCTTCTGCACCAAGCTTCCGGGCGCACAGCTGTACACCAACCGCGAGTCCCGCCGGGCACTGGGGCCGGGCGCCCGCGACCCCACACCCCGGGGACCCGGCCTCCACGCCGGCCCCGAGCCACCAGCCTGCCCACCGCCGGGCTGTCCCCGCCGGTTCACGCTCTTCTGAGGACCCAGGCGCCGCAGTCGGGCTCCGGGGGCGAGGCGGGGCGCCAGGCGGACGCGCTCTCGCCCTGCCGTGAGACCCTCGCAGGCCGGGCGGGGCAGGGACGGCCACACGCCGCACCCGCCCGGCCCGCGGGCCCCGGGACCCCCCGACCCCGGGGAGCCTCCAGACCCCGGGCCCCCACCGCCCCCGGGGAGCCCGGCCCGCAGGCCCCCGCCCCGCCCCCGCGGCCTCAGGCCGGGCGGCCGCCCAGCCCGCAGAACCCACCTTGAGGGTCGGGTACTCCTGCACCTTCAGGGTCATGGACAGCTGGGCAGCCGACTCCTGCACCGCCATCTTGAATCGGCCAAAACAGTAGCGGGCGGAGGGGCAGCGCCGCGCGGCACGCCGGGTAGTGACGTCGCGGGGCGGGGTGGGGCGGGCCCAGGCGTCTGCACCAATCGCTTCCGCCCACCGGCCTGGCGGCGGAAGAAGGCGCGGCCGCGGCGTGCGCGCCGAGAGGCGTCCGGTCCAACCAATCACCGCCGACCTTCCCTCGTTAGGCCAATCAGCGTGAAGCCCGGCTGGGTCGTTCCCTCCTTGAACTCGCGGCCGGGCGGGACGGCCTCTCGGGCCCGGCCGAGGACCGTGAGGGGCATGGTTGTGGGGCACCTGGGTTCCTGCGGGGCCCCTCGAGGCAGTGACCCCCCCCCCGTGGCAGTGACCCCTGGAGGCGGTGACCCCTCCTGGCAGTGACCCATCGAAGCAGTGACCCCTCGAGGCGGTGACTCCCTGTGGCAGAGACCCCTCATGGCAGTGACCCCCCTGTGGCAGTGGCCCCGTGGCATTGGTCCCCGGTGGTAGTGTGGCCACGTCTGCAGGCCCCCGTGCCTGCCAGCCGACTGCTCTCCGCTGGGCCGTCCCGCGTGCAGCCCGGACTCCAGTGGGAGAGCAGAGGCCGAGCGCTTAAACCACTTACGGGAAAGCAGCCCCCGCAGCGGACCAAGGGCTGTGTGTGGCCCCGCACCTAGCGCCGCATTCTTCTCCTTTCAGATGCGACTGGTCCTTCGATTCCCTTGTTTAAATAGAAATGAAATTAGGTTTCATTAATTAGAAGACTTCCACATTAAACCATCTCTTGTGTTTCACATTTCACGCTCATTTCTGAAAGAATTCTTAAAAAAAAAATAAAGTCTAGCGTTGGAAAAAACCCCTAAGACGACACAAGGGAAGCCGCTGTCCCCGGAGTGGGAGCAGCCAGCTCCCAGGACGGCAGAACCACGAGGGTGAGAAGCAACTTCCCGTGCTAATGAAGCAAGTTCCTGTCCCGGATCATGTCCACGTGGCTGGATTCGTCGAGACAATCAGGCGCTCACAGCTCCACGCTAATCGGGCTGCTTCCTGTTGGTGAGCAGACAGCGTGGTGAGCGTGTCCACGCCCAGGTCTCAAGTGTGTGAAAGTGCGGCTGAAGATGGGCTCCTGTGTGGGGTACCTCTCAGGAGACTTTGGAAGGAAATTGTTGGTATGAGGCTAGAAAAATGCACCTATTCTAGAATTTTTTAAACCCTTAGGAAGGAAAAAAAGGGATGTTCCCCACTGAGATGGGTCAGTTCATCTAATCACAGATCATCAGAACAGTGTTCCTGCCTAAGTTTCAGGAAGTTGTTTTTGTAGTTCAAGCAGAAAAGCTGAGCTCGAAATGAGCACACACAGCTTTGGAAAACTATATTATTTAACCTAGGCTCTCTTGTTTTCAAATTTCGGAAGTTTAAGAATAAAATACTTTGCATTCTAAGTTGCCAATGAAATAGACCCTCGAGTAATTGAATGCACTTTCCCCAATAGGATCTTGCAATCTGAGCACTCAGAGAGACATTAAGTTTCTCTCTAGGTTCATAGAACCAGCCAACTTTTTTTTTTTAATTGAGATATATTTGACATTCAACACTGTGTGTAAGTTTAAGGTGTAAGAGGTATTGATTTGACACATTTATACTGCAAGATGATTGCCATAGTAGTGTTACCTAACACCTCTATTGCGTCACATAGTTATCATTTCTTCTAGTGTTAAGAACTATTAAGATCTGGTCACTTAGCAAGTTTGTTTATAATACAGTTTTGTTGTCTATAATCACTATGCCATGCATTAGATATCCAGGACTTATTTATCTACTAGTTGCAAGTATGTACCCTTAAACAACATCTCTCCCATTCCCCCACCCCCTAGCCCCTGGTAACCAGCATTTTACTCTCTGCTTTTACAATTTCAGCTTTTTTAGATTCCACATATAGGGAATATCACACAGTATTTGTCTTTCTCTGACTGACTTATCTCACTTAGCATAATGTCCTCAAGGTCCATCCATGTTGTTGCAAATGGCAAAACTTCCTTTTCTCTCATGGCAGAATAATAGTCCTTTGTATATATATACCACATCTTCTTTATCCATTCATCCATTGACAGGCACTTAGGTTGTTTCCATATCTTGGCTACTGTGAATAATGCTGCAGTGAATATAGGAATGCACATGTGTCTTTGATAATCTGTTTTCATTTCCATCGGATAAATACCAAGAAGTGGGACTGTGGGATCATACGATATTTCCATTTTTAATTTTTTTTTAAATTTATCTTTTTTCCCCAAAGCCCCAGTAGATAGTTGTATGTCATAGCTGCACATCCCTCTAGCTGCTGCATGTGGGACGCGGCCTCAGCATGGCCGGAGAAGCGGCACATCGGTGCGCGCCCGGGACCCAAACCCAGGCCGCCAGGAGCGGAGCACGCGCACTTAACCGCTAAGCCACGGGGCCGGCCCAACCATTTTTAATTTTTGAGGAACCTCCATATTGTTTTCCATAGTGGCTGCACCAATTTACATTCCTACCAACAGTGCACAAGGGTTCCCTTTTCTCCACGTCCTCGCCAGCACTTGTTTCTTGTCTTTTTGATAAAGCTGTTTTGACAGGTGTGAGGAGATAGCTCACCATGGATTTTATTTGCATTTCCCTGATGGTTAGTGATGTTGAGCACCTTTTCATGTGCCTGTTTGCCATTTGTATATCTTCTTTAGAGAAACGTCTAAGTCCTTTGCCCATCTTTTAATTGGGCTATTTGTTTTTTTTGTTATTGAGTTGTATGAATTCTTCATAGATTTTGGATATTAACCCCTTATGTGACACAAGGTTTACAAAACTTTTCTCCCATTCTGTAGGTTGCCTTTTCATTTTGTTGATTGCTTCTTTTGCAGTGCAGAAGCTTTTAAGTTTGATGTAATCTCACTTACTGATTTTTCTTTTGTTGTTTGTCCTTTTGGTGTCATATCAAAAAAAATCATTGCCAAGACCAATGTTGAGGAGCTTCTTCCCTATGTTTTCTTCTAGGAGTTTTAGGGTTTCAGGTCTTATGTTTAAGTCTGATGCATTTCAAGTTAATTTTTGTGAGAGGAGTATGATGGAGGTCCAGTTTCATTCTTCTGCATGTGGTTGTCCCAGCACCATTTGTGGAAGAGACTATCCTTTCCCTACTAGATGTTCTGGCTCCCTTGTCAAATATTAGTTGACTGTATATGCAGAGGTTTAATTCTGGGCTCTCTTTTCTGTTCCATTGGTCCACGTGTCTATTTTTATGCCAGTATGACACTGTTTTAATTCTATAGCTTTGCAGTATAGCTTCCAATCACAGCCAACTTTTTATAGACGGATTCTACTCAACTAGAGAAATCTTCTTAAGAGGATCTTTAAGCATAAATTGTCAAGCAAGGCCTCCCCAAAATGCCTTGGGTATTTGGGTAGCAGGGTAAATGGGGATGTGTGAGAAAACTCAGAGCTGCTGCTCAAGGTTCTCGATCCTTAGAGAAGTGCACCCCAAGGGGACACTCTTGCGTGTTGAGAAGGTCTTCCTGGGTCTGTTCTACAGACATAGAATGCACACAGCCAAACACCACTGCCCCACAGGAACCTTGAATAAGTTATAAATGTTGTCTAGTTTCTTAAAAGGCCCAGAGAAAAAACGAGTGGCATTTATTCTGTTTTGGATTTTCTCTGATCTCAGAGCTCAGACTTGAGCCGCTCTGAGAAAGGAACAAGCAGTTGTGTCAGCTTCATTCCTGAGGACGGTGTAGACAGCTCAGAACACTGAGACCAAAAGCATTAATGTTCAGATGCACTCCCTCGGCCTTTTGTCTTACGCTATAGGTGATCTGTGTTTTATGTTAACTGTGGGGAAAATATGTCCTTAAAGCTCTTATATTTTTATATAAGTATTATACTTATATAAATCTTATATTTATATTTATCTTATATTTCAGTTATCCCTTTTAGGTCAAACACAAAATTCCCTACTCTAAGTGCCCGTCAATTGTGAAGAAAACACAGCAAAAGGAGACATGTGCTTTTCACAGATATTAAAGTCAAGAGTTAGACATCTTCCACGCCCAAGCTAAGGTGAGTGACGCGTGCCCCCTCCACCTGCTGGAGTCACGATCTGTTCTTCCTGTGGGAGTGCCACAGAAGGTCACAGCGAGGCCACTTCAGACTCTGTACCTAGCAGGTCACAGCTCACGCTTGTGTACTTATGCATGTGGAATATCTGTGTGTTAGTGGACATTCTTTACACTAATGGAGGTGGAGGGAAGCAACGTTACTGCAAATGTGCCCTCGACCCCAGCCTCCCACCACCTGCTCCTCCTGCTGCGTGCATCTGTCACATGGCTCGTGTTTAATGTGTACACTTTTACACGATGTAAACAGTGAATCAGCCTGTCTTGTGTATATTGTACACTTCATTATATCTGACATTCTTGTAACTACTGTGTGACCAATAAGTTCCTATAAGATACAGCTTTTTGTTTTCTTGTTTTCTGTGAGGAAGATGAGCCCTGTGCTAACATCTGTTACCAATCCTCCTCTTTTTGCTGAGGAAGACTAGCCCTGAGATAACATCCACGCCCACCTTCCTCTGTTTTATATGGGATGCCACCACAGCATGGCTTGACAAGCGGTGTGTTGGTCCGCACCTGGGATCCGCACCCACGAACCCTGGTCTGCTGAAGCGGAGCGCACGCACTCAACCGCTATACCACCAGGCTGCCCCAAGCAATACTGCTTTTTAAAAAACAAAAATACCCCACTGAGAGGGATGACATATCCCACATTTTGGTGGTGGTCACTTTATATATAGGATCTTTAACACAAGTACTTTTTTTTTTTAGAGAGGATTCTGGGAAGATGGTGGAGCACCTATGAAGTGAGAATCTGTCTCCCCACCCGGACAACCACTGCACTAGCAGAATCTGTCTGATGTGACTATTTTAGAACTCTGGAGTCTATTGAAGGCTTGCAACTTCCAGGGGAAGTCTTGGACAATAAAAGTGGTTAATTTTTCAATTTCAGCTCTTAGCACAGTAGCAGCTACCCATCCCCTCCCCCAACCATGCAGTGGGCAGCTGTGCACGTGTTCCTGGAGCAGCTTGCACACAGCTTGCGGGAACCAAGGTGGGCAAAGAGGACCCTGTCCTCCAAATATCAGGGGTCTGTGCTCTGATGGCTGCTTCTGATCACAGAGGTGCAGACAAAGAGCCATTCTTGTTGTACTGCCCCCATTGTTGCAAGACCCTTCTGCTCCAATGAAGTGACTTCCAGGGGATTTAAAGGGTCAGTGCCATTTTTCCTTCTCCTTAATTTTTGCTTTTTCTCCTCTCGGGAGCCAGACATTAAAGACAAGGACATTCAAAAGCAACCGCATCTATGGGGGGAAATAGAAAGTGACTGTGCGTGCCCAGAGAAAAACTGAGAACACCTTAAGTTTACACCTCAGGTTGAACCTCAAAACAGAGACAACCTACAACAAGCAAAACAACAAGCAAACAAACAATAACACAAAATGAGCAAACCCTGGGGAAAGGGAAGAATCTGATTCCAGACTTACCACATCATTAGATTCAAATGTCCATGTTTAACCAAAAAAAATCACAAGGCATACAAAGAAACAGGAAATACAGACCATTCAAAGGGAAAAAATCAACAGAAACTGTCCCTGAGAAAAAGACCTGATGGCAGATCTACTAGACACAGACTTTAAAACAACTGTCTTAAAGATGCTCAAAGAACTAAAGGAAGATGTGGGAAAAGTCAAGAAAATGATGTGTGAACAAAATGGAAATACCAATAAAGAGACAGAAGATGTAAAAAGAAACCAAAAAGAAATTCTGGAGCTGAAAAGTACAATAACTGAAATCTAAAATTCACTAGAGGGATTAAAAGGCAGGTTTTAGCAGGCAGGAGAATCAGTGAACTTGAAGACAGGACGATGGAAATTATTGAGACTGAGGAACAGAAAGAAAAATGATTGAGGGAAAGTGAACAGAGCCTAAGGGATCTGGGGGACACCATCAAGTGGACCAACATATGCACTGTAGGAATCCCAGAAGGAGGAGAGAGAGAGAAAGGGGCAGCAAGAACATTTGGAGAAATGATGGCTGAAAACGTCCCAAATTTGATGAAAGACATTAATATAAACATCCAAGGGACTCAACAAACTCCAGCTAAGATGAACTCAAAGAGACCCACACCAAGACACATTATAATCAAACTTACGGAAGTCAAAGACAGACAGAAATTTGAAAGCAGCAAGAGAAAAGTGAATCATCACATACAAGGGACTCTCAATAAGATTATTAGCAGATTTCTCATCAGACACTTTGGAGGCCAGAAGGCCAATATTTTCAAAGTGCTAAAAGAAAAAAAAACTGTCAATTAAGAATCCTATACTTGATAAAACTGTCCTTCAAGAGTGAGGGAGAAATTAAGACTTTCCCAGATAAACAAAAGCTGAGAGACATGTGACCACTACATCTGCCCTGGAAGAAATGCTCAGGGGGCCCTACAAGGTGAGTCAGAGGACACTAGACAGTAACTTGAAGCCACATGGAGAAATAAAGATCTCAATAAAGGTAAATACATGGGCAATTATAAAAGCTAGTATTGTTGTGACAGTTTGTAACTGCACTTTTTGTTTACTACATGATTTAAGGAAAAAAACTATTATGAGTGTAAAAGCTAGTATTACTGTAACTTTAGTTTGTAACAACAAATCTTATTTTCTACATAATTTGAGAGTAATAAACAAAAAATTAAAAAAATCAAAAAAGAGTCTAATGCATTTAAAAAATTATTAGTTTATGTTTTGGGGTACACGATGTGTAAAGATGTAATTTTGTGACATCAACAACCAAAAGGGGTGGGGATGGAGCTGTAAAGGAGCAGAGTTTGTATGTTATTGAAGTTAAGCTGCTATAAATTCAAATTACAGTGTTATAACTTTAGGATGTTAAATATAGTCCCCATGGCAACCACAAAGAAAAAAGCTACAGAATATGCACAAAAAGAATTTAAACACTTCACTACAAAAAAAAAAAATCAACTAAACACAAAGAAGACAATAATGCAGGAAATGAGGGACAAAAAAGCTATAAGGCATATAGAAAACAAATAGCACAAAGATGGAAGTAAGTCCCTCCTTATCAGTAATTACTTAAATGTAAATGGATTAAACTCTTCAATCAAAAGACAGAGATTGGTGGAATGGATAAAAACACATAATCCAACCATATACTGTCTATAAGAGACTCACTTTAAATCCAAATACACAATTAGATTGAAAGTGAAAGGATGAAAAAGATATTCCATGCAAATAGTAACCAAAAGAGAACAAGGGTGGCTATACTAATATCATATAAAATAGACTTTAAATCAAAAAAGGACATTATATATTGATAAAAGGCTCAATACAGCAAGAACACATAACAACTATAAGTGTTTGCACACCTAATGACAGACCATCAAACTATATGAAGTAAAGATTGACAGAATTGAAGGGAGAATTGGCTCTATAATAACAGATGGAGGTTTCAATACCCCACTCGCAATAACAGATACAACAACCAGACTGAAGAGAAGTAAGGAAACAGAGGACTCGACACAATAAACCAACCAGATCTAACAGACATATACAGAACACTACACCCAACAACAGCATACACATTCTTCTCAAGTGCACATGGGACATTTTCCAGGACAGACTGTACGTTAGGCCACATATTAAGTCTCAATAGATTTAAAAAGATACATATCATACAAAGTATCTTCTCCAACCACAACAGGATGAAGTTAGAAATCAACAACAGAAGGAAAACTGGAAAAGTCACAAAATTGTGGAAATTAAATAAAACACTTTTAAACAACCAATGGATCAAAGAATAAATCACAGGGAAATTAGAAAATAATTAGAGATGAATGAAAAAGAAAACACAACTTATCAAAACCAATGGACTCATTGAAAGTGGTGCTTACGGGGAAATTTATAGCTATAAACACAATGAAAAACAAGAAAGATCTCCAATCAACAACCTAACTTTACAACTTAAGGAACTAGAGAAAGAACAAACTAAACCAAAGCTAGCAGCAGGGAGGAAATAATAAAGATCAGAGCAGAGATAAACAAAATAGAGAACAGAAAAACAATAGAGAAAATCAATGAAACTAAAAGTTGGTTCTTTGGAAAGATCAACATAATTGACAAACCTTTAGCTAGATGGACTAAAAAAAAAGAGAGAAGACTCCAATTAATAAAATCAGGAATGAAAGTGGAAACATTAATTCTACAGAAATAGAAAGGATTATAGGAGAATTGTACACCAAAAAATTGGAACCTAGATGAAATGGACAGATTCTTAGAAACACAAAACCTACCAAGACTGGCATTCACCCTCCCAGCACCTCGATGTGGTCACCAACCCCGTTGCTCTCTGAATCTCGTTATTCAAGAGTTTTTATAACCCAATCTCCAGCCCCATCCCCTCCCTGGAGAGTTCCCACCCTCTGATCACTCTGGTCACTTTCTGGTGACCAGCCTCATCCTGAAGCTGTCCAGGGGCCCCACCCAAGTCACTGCATTGGCATAAACTCAGGTGTGAGGGAAAGGAGCTTGTTAGGAGTAACTGAAGACATTTCTGTCACTCAAGAAATCCCAAGAGTTTCAGGAGTTCAGCCAGGAGCCAGGAACAAAACCACATATATTTTATTACACCATAGCGCCCAATGGCTGCCAGGTTCTCTTGATTCAAACTTCCAAAATCTTAAGATCCAAAGTCTGACTGGCCCAGCTTGGGTCAGCTGTCTGTCTGCACTAGTGGTCGTGGAGCACACTCACTGCTTCCGGCAGCCCCTTCTGTGGGCGGGTCAGGAGGGGTCGGAGGAGAGGAGCCGCCATCTCCCCTACAGGTCATAGGAGGGTGGTTCCCCAGCCCCAGCTCTGAAGATGAGGATGGGGGACTGTCACAGGGTGCAGGCCATCTGCTGAGAAGACCTGCCCAGACCCCGGAGGGCCCCTTCTTTCATCTCAACTGCCCACAGAACACTGAGTACTTAAAACAACTCCACAGGGCTCAGGGGATGGCTCTGCCCAGAGCTGCCACCAGGCCACTTCCTCTTACCCGCCCAGATCCATGTTCCCAACTGGAACTGACCCATGTTAATTAGTTTGATTTTCACATCTCATAGGAGGTGGCTAACCCTGCCAATTCTGTTTAAAAAATTGATTCTTGGGGCTGGCCCAGTGGCATAGTGGTTAAGTTCTTACACTCTGCTTTGGCGGCCCAGAGTTTGTGGGTTCAGATCTTGGGCATGGACCTACACACTACTCATCAGGCCATGCTCTGGCGGTGTCCCACAAACAAAAAATAGAGGAAGATTGGCACAGATGTTGTTAGCTCAGGGCCAATCTTCCTCACACACACAAAAAAGAAAAAAATTGATTCTTGAATAAAACATGTACCCATACTGGATGATAAGACTTTACACATAGTTGACTGTCTTATTGGTAAGAAAATAACATTGTTTGATTTGCCTCTGAAATCATTTAGTAATACAACCTATAATTAGTTTCTATGATTAGCTGTAGAAATTGAATCCACCCAAACCACATAATTGGTATTTTCACAACATCTGCTTATAAACTCTCCAAGGAAATGAGTTCCAGCTGCCACAAGGCTGGAGCCCAAGCGGTGCTGCCCGGAGCAGCTGGGCATCCTGGGGGGCCTCTGGTCCTGAGTGGGGCTCAAACATGTGCTGGATGTTGGCGAGAGTTCCCGGGAGGGCCTGGGACGGTGGGAGTTCCTTTAAAAAGGTGCTATGAGCGCTAAAATAAAAGGCTGGGGCCCAGGACAAAGTTAGGAAAGACCTACCAGGTGTGGCCAGTGTCACTAGCAGAGGGGCAGCCCTGCAGGGACTCAGGAGCCGAGGAGACCATGGGGAGAGGCGCTGACCCTGGCTAAATAAATTGGGCATTCGTGTGCACCCGTGTGTGCGTGCGTGCGTGTGTGTGTGTAAGGGTTCCCTCTCCCCAACTTGAAGCCTGCGTGTAAGGGTTCCCTCTCCCCAACGTGAAGCCTGCCTGGAAGGATGCAATTGGTGTCCGTGGTAAGATGTGCATGAAGACACCCCACCCCACGGTGGTTTTCTGTTGGAAATGGGTTTTGGGCAGGAGAAAACAGTGACGGGGGGGGGAGAATGAATGTCTGTGGCAAGGGTAGGGGGCGAGGTGGTCTGAAATGATTGGAGGTGAGGAGAGATGAGGTGATTGATGATCTGCGCAAGCACAGTCAGGCTTCATGCCTCTTCACAGGAGGCATGTCCACACAATGGCTGCATTAGAATGCCCTGAGGCTGGAGTCTTAACCTCTTGACATCAAAAGGTCACTTATCAGACATATGTCTTCGTGGCCCCAATTGATAGGTTGGTGGTCTCAACCAGCCTGAAGTGGCCAAGGGGTTCCAATTCCTGAAAAAATAGCTCAAACACCCATTACTATGGTGACCCAGGCTCCAGGGAGAGGTCATCTATAGGAACCTAGTGGGAATCAGATAGCATATTGCCCAAATAGCACGGTTTACAATGAGTAAGTTTATCATGCAGATTTAAGTCCTCGCCTTTCGCCTTTTGTTCTGATAAGTTTCTAGGTAAGGCCATCCCCCTCTTCTTCCTGGTACAGGGAAGAAGATACCTTTACAAATGGAGATTTTCTTTACAAATGTAAATATCTCTTACAAAGGGAGGGTAACCAGAACTAAGAATGGGCTTAGCCAGGACCCTCCCAGATACCCAGAGATGTCTATGGTGATGGCCTGTTCTGGGGGCAGGCCTCCCATCCCAAACTCCTTTGGTCAGTTAGTGGGGGGTGTGGTCAAAATGTCTTTCAGGCAGAGACATATTTAGAGGTGGCCAATCCCGATCCCCCATAGTTACTAGCTGCTTAATCATCAATGGCTAATTCCCGGTTTCACCAACAGCAGATTAAGTGAATGACTGTCCAGGAAAGCAAACCACTGGGACTGAAGGTTCATGAGGAGCTATTTTAGTCTCCACTTGGGCTGAGGACAGTAAACGCCACCCTCCCACGGGAGGAGTGGGACCCAGGCAGGCCATGTGAAGCAGGGCTGGGACTCTGCGCTAACCTCCCAGCCCCAGCGTGTATGTGAGGCAGAAGACAGAGGTTGGGAGGTGTTTGGAGACCGCACTCGCCTGCCAGGGCCCTCGCGGCCTCTCCTCCCTTCTCCCCACCTACCACCTCCACTGCCAGTCCAGGAACCTGGCAGAACCAGTGGACCTCGGAGAAGTGGCCGGCTGGCTGCTCTGATGGCAGCGAGTGGAGAAGAGGCTGGGTTTCCCCTGGCTGCTCTGCAGAGCTGGTTAGGGCTGCGGGCAGAGCTGACATGGGCTGGGGCTGTGGCGGAGAGTGGCGGGGCCTTGTTTGAGGTCCTGTCCGAGGGGTCACCTGGAGAGTCAGGAGGGCCTCAGCAGCTGGGAGAAATAGCTGCTGTCAACGTGTGAATTTGGGGAGGACACACACATTTGGTCCATAGCACCCACAAAACTGGGGAGAAATGAAGAAGACCTGAATACTGGAGAGCTATCCCATATTCGTGGTTTAGAAGACTCAATATCATTAACATGTCTATTCTCCCTCAGACTGATCAGCAAATTCAATGCAATCTAAACCAAAACCCCAACAAGACTATTTTTGTTTTGAAATCGACAAACTGATTCTAAAATTTAAATGGAAATGAAGACGATCTAAAATAGTCAAGACAATCTTAAAGGGAAAAGGAAATTTGGAGGACCTACAGTCTGTGATTTCAAGACTTACTTATTATAAAGGTACAGAAAATAGGACAGCATGGTTTGGTGTAGGGATAGGCAGACAGATCAATGGAACAGAAACAAGAGCCCAAAATAGACCAGCACAAAAGCAATCAATTGATTTTCAACGAGGCTGCCCATGCAGTCCAACGTGGAGAGGACAACATTTTGAACACCCCGTGCTGGGACAGCTGGACATCTGCGTAGAAATGAGCGTTGACCACTGCATCACACAACTCACAAAATTAACTCAAGGTGGGTCAGAGGCCCCGGTGTACAAACTGAAGTTACTGAGCTTCCAGAAGAGAGAGCTTTATCATTGTGGGCAGTCAAAGATTTCCTAGAAAACAAAAAAAAAAGCATGATCCATAAAAGAAAAAAATTGGATAAATTAGACTTCAGTATAATTAACATCTCCTGCTCGTTGAAAGGTTCATTTAGTAAATAAAAAGGCAAGCAGATTGGGAGGAAAATGTCACAAAACATACACCTGGCAAAAGATTTGTAGTCAGAATATATGAAGAACTCCTACAAATCAGCAATAAGAGGGCAAACAACACAATTTAAACATAAGCAAATCATTTGAACAGAATTCACAAAAGAACGTGTAGGAAAAAACTATCAGCACACGAAAGGTGCTCAACGTCGCTAGCGAGGTAAAATGTGGATTAAAGACACCGAGACCGCCAAAATTGAAAAGACTGGGAGAGTTGAGCGCCTGGAACTCTCACACTGCTGGTGGGCATGCACAATGGGACAACCACTCTGCAAAACAGTCTGCCAGTTTCTAATGTAGTTAAACTCCAGCAAGTCCACCTGTAGACATTTCCTGAGAGAAATGAGTGCTGGCACACCAGAGGACTGGCACAGGGGAGTTCAAACTACCTCATCTGTAGGAGCCCCAAGCTGGAAACCGCACCAACACCCACCCAGACCGGATGGATGAACAGGCTGGGGTCACCATGGAGAGGATACACTTGGCGATGAGAAGGAAGGAAGCCCTGGTTTGCACAAGAGGGGGGGGGGGTCTCACCTACTGTGCTTGATGATGGGAGTCAGGTGAGAAAGTCTACACATCGTGTGGTTCCATTTAACTCTGATTTAAGGACGAACGGAACTAACCTGTGCGTCGCAACCCGAGCAGCGGCGTCTCCGTGGTGCTGGTGATGGAGTGGAAAGACAACGCACAGCTTTCCAAGGGAAGGGATCAAGATGTTGGAGGTGGTGACGTTACCACTGGGGTATATGTTTGTCAAAACTCATCACATAGTACATTTAAGCTCTGGGTATTTTGCTGCATGTAAATTATATTCCCATTTAAGATCAAAATAATAATTTAAACTGTTTTGAGCAATGACTTTAAATATAGGAAATAGATGAGATTGTTGCATTCTCTCAGGTTGGCTACAGACTGGTGAGAAGTGACTGCCCTCACTCACTCAGCTGACAGTGGAAGCCAGGCGTGGCAACCAGAGCACACTGCCACACAGCTTTCCCAGGCCCCAGGGTGCTGATTAGGGGTGCAAGGCAGGGTTTTGCTCATTTCTAGAAGCTTCTGACCTCTTGTGATTCCTGTAACTCCTTTTATTTCCTGGCGGTTTTCCCTCTGTCTCTTCTTATTTTCCATATTTCTGACATCTAGGTCAGCTAGCGGGTTTATCTACTTTATTCATTCATTCATTCATTCATTCGTTTATTTATTTATTTATTTGAGGAAGGTTAGCTCTGGCTAACATCTGTGCCCATCTTCCTCTATTTTGTGTGTGGGACGCCGCCAAAGCATGGCTTGAGGAGTGGTGTGTAAGTCCTCACCAGGGATCCCAACCTTCGAACCCCGGGCCGCTGAAGCAGAGCTCGTGAACTTAACCACTACACCACCTGGCCGGCCCCTTATCTACTTTGTTTTTGAACAACCACATTTGCATTTCTACACTACATTTTTGCACTGCTTCTTCCATTGCAAAATTTTCCAACCTTTCTTTTGATTGTATCTTTCTTATTTCTGCTTCCTTTTGTTGTTGTTGTCTTTGTAAATATTTTCAATAGAATGCGTAGGTTATTCTTTCTTTCTTCCTTTTGTGATTAACACAGCTCTTCAGAGCTGTGACCTTTCCTCTCAGCACCGCTGTGAGCAGTACCCACTAGTGCTCATCTACATACGGTTTTATTACTGTTTTCTAGAAATTCTGCGGTGTCTGTTTCTGTCTCCGCTCTGCCTCGAGGGAGAGGTTTCTCCATTTCTGGGTGGGAGCACTTTGTTTTCTTCTAGCTTGGGTGCAACCTGATCAAGAATGTCATTGGTACTGCTTCTGCTTTTTGCTATATACTGTCATTTTCATAGTGACCTAATGTACGGACAATTTTAGTGACTCTTCTGTGAGCACCCTCTAATTATCTGCTGGCTCAGTTGTGGAGAGTTAGGGAAAGAGTGGATTGATTCCACTAACGTGACCCCCAAATAAGAAGAAACTTTTTACTCAGTACCCTTGAGTCCCTATTTTGGGGAAGCGGATTTGAGATTCATTCTCCCATTTCCTCACTTGGCTGCCTTGTGATTAATAAACTCTCTGTCTCTGCAATCTCGTCATCTCGGTGATTGGCCTTCTGGGCGGCGGGCAAAAATGGACCTGGTGCGGTAACATTAGAATCTGGAGTAATACAATTGTTCATAGAATTCCCTCATAATCCATAACTACTGTATAACACCCTTTTCAATCTGAATATTTATTGTTCTCGTTTTTCATTTTTTTAAAAAAACCCAGATGGGCCAGAAGTTCGCCTGTTTTTCTTAAAGACCAAACTCTCTTTTAATTGGTTAAATTATATGAATCTGCTGTTTTTATAGATCAAAAATTGTAAAATATCAGCAATTTTGGGTGGCTCAACCTAATATTAGTTTTACTTTAAAGAAATAGACTTTATTTTTTAGAGCAGTTTTAGATTCACAGCAAAATCAAAAGGAAGGTACACAGATGTCCCATATACCCCTTGCCCCCACACATGCATAGCCTCCTCCATTATCAACATTCCTCACCAGATGGTACATTTGTTACAATGGATGAACCTATATTGACACATCATAATCACCCGAAGTCCATAGTTTACATAAGGGTTCACTCTTGGTGTTGCATATTCTGTGGGTTCGGACAAATGTGTAATGACATGTATTCACCACTGCAGTATCATACAGAGTAGTTTCACTACCCTAAAAAATCCTCCGTGTTCCGCCTACTCATCCCTCCCTCCCCCAACCCCTGGCAACCACTGATCTTTTCACGGTCTCCATAGTTTTGCCTTTTCCAGAATGTCATCTAATTGGAATCATACAGTATATCGTCTTTTCAGATCAGCTTCTTTCACTTAGTGATATGCATTTAAGGTTCCTCCACGTCTTTTCATGGCTTGATAGCACATTTCTTTTTAGCCCTGAATAATATTCCATTGTCTGGATGAATGACAGTTTATTTATTCATCCCCCTTCCGAAAGGCCATCTTGGTTGCTTCCAAGTTTTGGCAATTATGAATAAAAATGCTATAAACATTTGTGTGCAGGTTGTGTGTGGACATAAGTTTTCAACTCCCTTGGGTAAATACCAAGGAGTGGGACTGCTGGATCGTATGTTAAGTGTATATTTAGTTCTGTAAGAAACCACCGTCTTCCAAAGGGGCTGTACCATTTTGCATTCCCACCAGCAATGAATTAGAGTTTCTGTTGTTCCACATCCTCACTAGCATTTGGTATTGTCAGTGTTCCAGATCTGGCCATTCTGACAGGTGTGTAGTGGTATCTTGTTGTTTTAATTTGCATTTCCTTGATGACATATGATGTGGAGCATCTCTTCATATGCTTATTTGCCACCTGTATATTTTCTTTGGTGTCTTTTAAGATCTTTGACCCATTTTTTAATTGGATTGTTTTCTTATTGTTGAGTTTTAAGAGTTCTTTCCATATTTTAGATACCAGTCCTTCATCAGATATGCGATTTGCAAGTATTTCCTTCCAGTCTGTAGCTTGTCTTTTCATTCTCTTGAAAGTGTCTTTCACAGAGAATAAATTTTTAATTTAAAAAAAAAAATTTGATTAAAAAATGTCAGAGGAACTGAATAGACATTTTTCCAAAGAAGATATATGAATAGCCAACAGGTACATGAAAAGGTGCTCAACATCACTAATCACCAGGGAAACGCAAATCAAAACCACAATGAGACATCACCTCACAGATGTTAGAATGGCCATCATCAAAAATACAGGAAATAACAAGTATTGGTGGGGACATGGAGAAAAAGGAACCCTTCTACACTGTTGGTGGGAATATAAATTGGTGTAGCCACTATGGAAAACAGTATGGACATTCCTCGAAAAATTAAAAATAGAAATACCATATGATCCAGCAATTCCACTTCTGGGTATTTATCCAAAGAAAATGAAAACATTGATTTGAAAAGATATTTGTACCGTCATGTTCATTGCAGCATTATTTACAATAGACAAGATATGGAAACAACCTAAGTGTCCATCAACAGATGAATGGATCAAGAAAATGTGGTATATATACAATTGAACATTACTCAGCCATAAAAAAGAAGGAAACCTTCCCATTTGTGACAACATGGATGGACCTCGAGGGCATTAGGCTAAGTGAAATAACTCAAAGACAAATACTGTATGATCTCACTTATATGTGGAACCTAAAACACAAACAAACAAAAAACCAAACCCCTAGATACAGAGAACAGATCAATGGTTGCCAGAAGTGGGGTGGAGGAAATGGGTAAAGGAGATCAAAACCATAAAAAGAGAAACATTTAATTTTAATGAAGTCTAACTATCAATTCTTTCTTTCATGGATCGTACCTTTAAATTTACATTTTAACTTTAATTTATTTTGGATTTTTCTATAGTAATTATTCCTTTTTACTTTATTTTACCAGTAACTAGAATTTGTAAACATTGGCATCTTTTGCCCCAGCACACCCACTTTTTAGACTCATTCTGCATCAATGCCCCACAGGAGTGTGGAGAAAGCCGGATACGAGAGTTGACTGAGGATCGTCAGTCACAGTGGTGCATTAGACCTGGCCCAGCACTCATGAAGCAGGCGGTGGCTCAACAAGCAAGGGTGTATCCGAATTGGGGTGCATCTAAATTGGGGGGCACCCAGACTGGGGAGTGGTATTCACTAAAGCTATCCCTCTAAGAACAGGAACCAGACAAGGATGCCCACTGTCACCACTCCTATTTAACATAGTACTGGAAGTCCTAGCCAGAGCAATCAGGCAAGAGAAAGAAATAAAAGGGATCCAAATTGGAAAGGAAGAAGTGAAACTGTCACTATTTGCAGATGACATGATTTTATATAGAGAAAACCCTAAAGAATCCACCAGAAAACTTTTAGAATTAATAAACGAATATGGTAAAGTTGCAGGATACAAAATCAACATACAAAAATCAGTTGCATTTCTGTACACTAACAACGAAGTAGCAGAAAGAGAAATTAAGAATACCATCCCATTTACAATTGCAACAAAAAGAATAAAATACCTAGGAATAAACTTAACCAAAGAGGTGAAAGAGCTGTACACGGAAAACTATAAAACATTGCTGAAAGAAATTGAAGGAGACACAAAGAAATGGAAAGGTATTCCGTGCTCTTGGATTGGAAGAATTAACATAGTTAAGATGTCCATACTTCCTAAAGCAATCTATAGATTCAATGCAATCCCTATCAAAGTTCCAACATTTTTCACAGAAATAGAACAAAGAATCCTAAAATTTATATGGAACAACAAAAGACCCCGAATAGCTAAAAGAATCCTGAGAAAAATGCACAAAGCTGGAGGTATCACACTCCCTGATTTCAAAACATACTACAAAGCTATAGTAACCAAAACAGCAGGGTACTGGCACAAAAACAGACACACAGATCAATGGAATAGAATCGAAAGCCTAGAAATAAACCCACACATCTATGGACAGCTAATCTTTGACAAAGGAGCCAAGAACATACAATGGAGAAAAGAAAGTGTCTTCAATAAATGGTGTTGGGAAAACTGGACAGCCACATGCAAAAAAGTGAAAGCAGACCCTTACCTTACACCATACACAAAAATTAACTCCAAATGGATTCAAGACTTGAATGTAAGACCTGAAACTATGAAACTTCTAGAAGAAAACATAGCAGTACGCTCTTGGACATCAGTCTTAGCAACATATTTTCAAGCACCACGTCTGACCGGGCAAGAGCAACAATAGAAAAAATAAACAAATGGGATTACATCAAACTAAAAAGCTTCTGCACAGCAAAGGAAACCATCAACAAAACTAAAAGACAACCTAACAATTGGGAGAAGATATTTGCAAACCATACATCTGATAAGTGCTTAACCTCCAAAATATATAAAGAACTCATGCATCTCAACAACAAAAAAACTAACAACCCAATTAAAAAATGGGCAAAAGACCTGAACAGACATTTCTCCAAAGAAGATATACAGATAGCCAACAGACACATGAAAAGATGTTCAAAATCATTAACTACCAGGAAAACGCATATCAAAACTACAATGAGATATCACCTCACGCCCGTCAGAATGGCTATAATTAACAAGACAGGAAACAACATGTGTTGCAGAGGATGTGGAGAGAAGGGAACTCTCATACACTGCTGGCGGGAGTGTAAACTGGTGCAGCCACTGTGGAACACAGTATGGAGGTTCCTCAAAAAATCAAGGATAGAACTACCATATGATCCAGCTATTCCACTGCTGGGTATTTATCCAGAGAACTTGAAAACACCAATTTGTAAAGATACATGCACCCCTGTGTTCACTGCAGCGTTATTCACAATAGCCAAGACTTGGAAGCAACCTAAGCGCCCATCAAGGGACGAATGGATAAAGAAGATGTGGTATATATACACAATGGAATACTACTCAGCCATAAGAAACGATGAAATCCAGCCATTTGTGACAACATGGATGGACATTGAGGGTATTATGCAAAGTGAAATGTCAGAGGGAGAAGGTCAAATACTGTATGATTTCCTTTATTAAGTAGTAGATAATAACAATGATAAACAGACACATGGAGACAGACATTGGACTGGTGGTTGCCGGGGTGGGGGGGGCGAGGGAGGAGGGCGAGGGGGATGATTCGGCACAGGTGTGTGGTGATAGGTTGTAATTAGTATTTGGGTGGTGAACATGGTGTGATCTGTGCAGAAGTAGAAGTATAATGATGTACACCTGAAATTTATACAGTGTTATAAACCAATGTTACTGCAATAAACAAACAAAAAAATAAAAATAAAGTACTCACCTGATTAAAAAAAAAAAAACCCTGTAAAAACAAATATGGTAGAACTGCAAGTATTGGCATAAAACTATCCAAAATATATTACTAGGTGAAAAAAAAGGTGCTTGACGACCTGCCCAGAGTGTGGAGTGGACTGGAAGGTGTCTCCAGAAAGATGTCCGAGTCCTGACCACACACCTGTGAACGCGACCTTATCTGGAAATAGGATCTTTGCAGATGTAACTAAATGACTGATCTTGAGATCATCCCGGCCCCAAATACAAAGATGAGTGTCCTTTGAAGGGAAAGGGGAGAGAGATTTGAGAACCAGGAGGAGACCACGTAAAAATGGAGGCGGAGATTGGGGTGAGGCAGCCCCAGGCCCAGGACAACTGCAGCCACCAGAAGCTGGGAGGCAGATTCAACGCCTTGACGTGGACTTCTGGTCTCCTGAACTCCGAGAGAATAAATTTCTGCTGTTTTAAGCCACCAATTTTGTGGTGATTTGTCACAGCTGACCTAGGAAAGTGTGATTTCATTTTTTTTTTAAATAAATAATGGCATTAACCAGATTGGGTACAAGAAAAAAGTTTATCTGGGGGTGAGATTTGGTGGTTTCTCTTCTAACTTGTGCATTTCTGTAATTTCTGAGTTTTATTAACTTTGTTTTATATTAATAGGAAAATGCAACCAAAATATCAAATGTTTGTAATAGGCTGTTGGGAGTGACTGAGGCATGAGATGACTGTGCCTGCTCAGGGGAGCTGGACTGGGCAGGGGAAGCTGCAGGTGGGGTGGGACTGGGGGGCTGGTCACCCAGGTGGATGAGCAGGTGGGAGGAGGAAGTGAGTTGAATCCTGGGCACGCTGGACTTGCACTGTGCGTAGCACCCAGTGGAGGTGAGTGGCAGTCAGTGGGCACTTGGCCGGAGCCTAGGAGGCCCAGCTGCGGTGACCCCCGGACATGGAGCGCCTGTGAAGCTGGCTGCAGAGGGTGGCCAGGAGAGTGAGAGGAAGTGACACGCCTTTCACAACGTTTGGCATAGGCGAGGGGAGACTAACCGTGGTGATGGCTGGAGGAACGTGGGACAGGAGGAGATGTGTTGAGACATTTCTTCCAAGAAGGAGTCCACCGAGAGGCAAGGCTGAAGTGCGGAGTGTGGGGCACAGGGCAGCCTGAGGTGGACAGCCATCTGTGCCCTTGTGAGGCCACCTGGGCTTCTCCACTGCGTCCTCAGCGAAGAGGTGGGCTGGGTCCCGGCTGACACTGGCATTGAAGACGCACATCTGGACAGCCCAGCACAGCAGCCCAGGATCACGTCCTCACATGTGGAGGCAGCAGAGGCACCTGGGTGGGCGGCGCCTGGACGGCCACCCCTTTCACGGAAGGCTGCGTGTCCTGTGTCCAAGGCCGGCGCCTCTGGAAGGCGGGGAGGTCGCAGGAGGCAGGGAGGCATTGTTCTTCCTGGAAAAGATGCCACTTTCCCTGCGTCCAGAACGAATTTGACTTGACTTCTGACAGGAAGGGCTTCCAATGGCTCCCTGATGGTCAGCTGTCCAGAGTGCTCACTCCCCGAGACCACCTTCCGAGCAGTCGATTCTCTTACAGTGACTCGGCTCTAGGATACACCCAACGTAACACAGACGTTTCCTGAAGCTTCGGTTCTTGAGAAAATCCTTTTACAAAATGATGGGACAAAAAAAGGGAAGACTTCCTCTTCCAGCCAGGACACCAGCAGGATGGCCTCACCTCCCACTCGAACAACTGCAAGTCGGGACCAGACTTCTGAACGTACCCAGCCCTGGATGGGCCGCTTCTGTCCTGGCAGTGACAGGCCTGGTCCGTGACATGGGGGGTCTGGCTGCAGGCATCCCCCGATGTCCCACAGCCTAAGTTCTGCCTTGGCCAGAGCCCGCTGGCTTGCCCAGCACGGAGGCTCCAGCAGCTCGTTCCTGTGGTGATGGCGCAGCTCCATGCAGCTTGTGGAGGCGCATCCCGACTCTTCTGTGGGGCAGCCACGTACTTTCCGTGGTGCTTTTCCATCCTCCAGCACCCTAATGGATGCCCCCGGTACTGTGGGGTCTGGCAGGGCCGCCACCCTCGCCTGGCCCAGCTGCAGGGCCCTTTCCTGCCAAGCCCTGCACACCCGGCTCTCCAGGTTCCGCGGGTGACCAGGTGGAGTGGTGTCTGTGGTGGGGGACGCCCTGCTTCCAGAATCAGGAGAGGCCGTCAGATGTCGTACCTTTCTCTTAGTGTGTGTGGGGGTGCAAAGCGCAATACTTGTCCTTTGCTCTGAAGCGGGTGCCCCCGTTTGCCCGACTGGACCTCCTCTGGTGTGCTGGCCCCCAGCCCCTATACGGTTTGTTTCCATCTCTGAAGCTCATGTTTCTTACCAAGGCCTCCAAAGTCACTGCCCCTCCTTTCTCGTCCTCTATCACCTGCTGTGGGTTGGACTGCGTCCTCCCAAAACTCCTATGTTGGGGTCCTAACATCATGAACCTCGGAACGTGACCTTATTTGGAAACAGGGTCTTTGCAGATGTAATCCGTTAAGCAGAGGTCATTAGAGTGGGTCCTAATCCAGAATGGTTGGTGTCCTTATAAAAAGGGGATATTTGGACACAGACATGCACACAGGGAGGGCGCCATGTGAAGACGGAGGCAGAGATGCAGTGACGCGTCTACAAGGCAAGGAGCACCAAAGATGCCAGCGAGCCCCAGCAGCAAGGGGAGAGGCCTGGGGCAGATTCTCCTCGGAGCCCCCAGAGGAAACCAGCCTGCCCACCCCGGGCCCTCGGACTAGAACCGTCTCAGCCTGCCAGCGTGTGGATCTTTGTTATGGCAGCGTAGGTGACTAACACACCATCTATATAGTGGACCAACTTGACCGTCTGCAGAATGTCTGGCCACATTTGGAGACAGTGAACCTAGCCCTGGGCAAGACTCAGAGGAAGGCACGCCGAGACCGCCGGCTGCAGGCCAATACTCCGCATCCATCAGAGCCACCGCTACTCAGTCACCTGCAGTAGGTTCGCTGTCATCCCACAGGACCCCTGGCTTGGCCAGGGCGGGACCAGGAGCTACAGCTGATGTTCCTTCCCTGAAGAGTGCCACTTGGTTTCATTTGACTGTCTAGGCCAAAGGTGGGGGAGTTCCTGGGGGTTCTACTTAGCTTCCTGCCCCACAGCCGAGGAGCCAAGGGGCCTGCCAACCACCACTCAGTGGCTCTGAGACCAAGGTTCCACTGTGAGCTGGACCGACACCAGGACACCATGGACCCTCACTCTCTCAGGGACCCTCACGAAGCTTGGGTCCCCAGAGCCAAGCCAGACATGGGGATCTCCCAATACCAGTGTCTCCCCACCCCGAGTAAATGCCCAAAGCCCTTTTGGAGAAGGTCCGGCAAGCTGTTACTGCACACGTGGCCAGGATGTTCCCGGTCCTTCCTCAGAGCCCCAGTGTCTCCATCAGCCAGCGGGTCCCAGCTCTGAGATGGGCTCAAGTTCAAGACCAGGGTTTTTCCTGGACTGTTGCCCTCAGCCCCTCGACACCGCATTGTGCTGGCTGTCGGGACCCATCCCTCTCCCACTCTGAGTAACCAGCTGCCCCCGCCTTGCTTCTGAGGGAAAGCGCCACCGCCCAGCTCTGACATTTTTGGTCCTGTCACCCCCCTGCTCTCTGGGAGCCCAACTGCACATCGCACTGGCCACCACAAGCTTCTCACCAGCACCCTCTCCTTGCACTGGTGAAGGCGGCACCTCCTGTCCCTCCTACAGAGCCAACGGTGGGTGTCCAGCACTCACAGTCCATCCCTCTGGCTGGCCCACTCCTCTGAGCCTTTGCTCCTTCCTCTGTCGTCTTCCATGGCAGCGCTGGCATCTGCCTTATCACTGTAGGACATCACTTCTTCCACGCCTTCAAGCATCGTTAAATTCTAAACCCTGGGTGGGTTCCTCATCTGTAAATCTGGCTCTGTGTCAGCTGAGCCCCCATTTCCTGGCTCAGCACTGCATCTCATCTTCCTCAGTCTTGGCGCCTGCACGCTCACCCACGCTCCCAGTCCCGCCAGAGCACGTGCTCCTCTGCTGCTCACACAGATGAACTTGTAGCAAGAGCCTTTAGTGTGATGGATCCAGGGGAGGGGAAAGCGCTGCCCTCCAGGTCACTTCCTGGAAGTGGGGCATTGACAGGCTTTGAGGAAGGCAAGGTTGCTTCCCGGCAGGGAGGTCCAGGGGCTTTGGGGGTAACGCTGTCAGCTCTCCGTGTCTGCCCAAGTGTCCCCACACCCCATCTCAGGCTCCCTCGTCCCACTCAGTGCTGCCCGGCCAGGCTGCGTATCTACCAGTGTGACCCTGCAGCCCTGACCCCCAGCTGGCCCTGACCCCCAAGGACCCTTGAGGCTCTACTGGAGGCTCTCTGCATGCCCCAGGGCCTTGAGCTGGGAAGGGAAGGCTTACTGTCTGTCTTTCCTGGTGGCCTCCAGCGTGGTCAGCGGCACCAGCCCACTCAAATATCTTTGGTCACTAGTGGTGCCATAGCGTCTCATTCTACCGTCCCCTGAGCTGGCTTGTCCTCCACAGGACTCCACCCTGGGCCCGAGAGGCACTCTGGGCTGTTGTGACCTCATGGCAAGCAGGTGGCCATGTGCTCTTCTGTACCCGGGTCCATCTGGCACCACTGCCATGTGGATGAGGTGTTACTGAGCCCCAAGGGACCAGTGACCCGCAAGTGGATCCTTTTGCCTGGAGCTGCCTGCACCAATAGAATGAGACCGGGTTCAGAATACCAGAGCAGAAATGTTATTCATTGATCAATGCATGGAGGAGGCCAAACTCGTGCTCTAAAACACCTCTCCCGGAAGGGAAGGTGAGCAGGTTCTTATAGGATGTGACAGGGGAGGTGTCTCCGCCTCATCGCTGGGGGTGAGGGCATTTGGGGGACGTGCAGAGCTTCCCTTCTTGCACACGGCACCCTTTGCACGGCACCCCATGGCCATCTTGGACCTTCCCGGTTTGGACCGGTTCTGTCATTTGGCCACCTGGCATTGTCCTGCCTTGGTTCCTATAAGCAAGCACAACTTAAAAACAAAGCACTAGACATGGAAAACGTTTTACGGTCTTCCCTGGGTGACAACATCCCTCCTGACAATGTCCTGTTCCTCATTCTTGAGGGGCGATGGATGTCTTCTGTAACTACTTCCAGCTAACCAGGGGCGTTGTCATAGGGGTCTGTAGAGGAGCAGAACTTACTCCCAGTAACTGTTAGATAAGTTTGGTTGTCATCCGGCTGGACTTCCAACCTCTCATATCCCTGGTTAATACCATGTGGAATCTAGTTAGTCTTTTGATAGAAAAGAAAACCAGACAGTTCATGATGCAAGGCCCAAAGAGCAAAGAAGCAGAATAGCCCCCCGAGGCCCAAAAAGTGTTAGAAACCACGTCAGGGTGGGAAGAGCCTGTTCAACCCCATTCCAGACAGCCTAGTGGTGCTGTAGATATGGGCACTGCAGGGGCAGCACAGGTCAGGGTGAGGGTAAGGATGTCATGAGAGATGACAGAAGGAGTACTAGTACCTCCACGGGGGTGGATGCCAGCTCACCAAGGACTCATCTTTCCGTCTCTGGAATAAGAGCTTCAGGCCTCAGAGGGGGCACAGGAAGAGTCAGGATGGCTTGGAGTCTCCAAGTCTTCCAGTTCGGGGGCTCTCTTGACTTGGGTATGGTGCACCTGAGGGTGACTCCCTGTAATTTTAGGGCAGAGTGATTGGTTAGGATCACCAGATAAGGCCCGTTCCACTTGTGAGTGAGCTGGGCCTGTGGGCTCCCAGTTTTCCATGTTTCTAGGTACACCCAATCACCAGGCTGGAAGGAACGGAGGGCCAGGTCCGTGCAGCCGGGCGGGACCTGGTTGCCTTACGCTGTGAGTGCGTTCACCGTTTCCCCTATCTGGAGGGCATACCTAGTTGTTCTCCTGTACCTCCAGTATTCCCCTGTTGGCTTTTTGACTGGGGGAATTGGAGTGCTGCATGCTGATTGGCATGGCCTGATGAGGCCTTGATCGATCCAGTTCTTTATGAAGGGGCCAGAACATTTAGGGCATCCTGTCTGAGAGGACATTGTTTAACGTTTGGGCACTTGTGCCCAGGTTTTAGTTTGACAATCATGGGGTTCACTTGGATGGCATGCCCCACTTTTCCCTGGGCCCAAACTCGCAGATTTACCCCTGGTAATTCTACTAAGTTTCCCTTTGAATCTTTTGACTCAGGCCCTTTTGTTGGGAGCATAATTAGGTGGTGACCAAAGGCTAAGGGGATGTTTACCTCCAACTGGTCCCTCTTTCAATAAACAGAGGCTCCTACTTTATGCAGTAGGTCCCTACCCAGCAAAGGAATAGGGCATTCTGGCATGTATAGAAACAAACGGGTTAACTGTTTTCCACCTAAATTGCAGCTTAAAGTTTCAATTAACTGCTTGTTCTCTGCAGCCCCTGATACTGTGACTATATTACATCTCTGGGTTGGAGATTTGTAGCCAGATATTTGAGGAAACTAGAAGAATTTAAGATCCAGTCCAGTTTACTGGTAGGAAACAAAAACCTTAAAGACAATTAACAGAGCTAGAATTTAATATCCACAAATGTGTATTATAGTCCTGACCAAAACATAATTTTTCTCTCTAAAATCACCCACATTTTTACCAAAGATAGCCAAATTAAGACTAGCTGATTTGCAAAATAAGTCAAGTTTCAATAAATTTGGCCCAATTATTTACATAAGTACAAAAAGAATAGTAATTGATCATATAGGCTCTTTTAAATCTGCTTTGCTGGAACTTGTCATAAGGAATCTCAGACTGAACTTGAAAGGCCTCTCGAGGCCAGAAAAGCCAAGTCGAGAATTTGTCATCAGACTCTGCCTGCAATACCTATAGATTTGGGTGAACTCCTCTCTTCTCTTGAGGATCCCCAAAATATCCTGAGGTTCCTTGCACCTGCCAGGGAAGTGACCTTCTTTACTCATCTGGTAAGGTTGCTGGGAACCCTGTAAAGAAGGTATCAGGCCAATATTTCCAGGTGGCTTTATTCCATAAAGTCAACCTTTGTTCCTCAAAAGCTGTCTTGTCATATCTGAGTCTGTATGTTTCTCTCAAATATGACATTCCAGTCAAAGCCTTGGTAATATAACCAATGCTTCCAATTGTGTCCTGCTATAAGGAGAACAGATTCTTATTGAACTTATGCAAATAACTGTATTGCCATGAAAATAACAACATTCACTCACTAAGAGTTTCCAAATTCTAGAGGAATCAGATAGGGAGAAAAAGATAAATGTTTCCATTCTGCTTACAAAAATATAACTTACCAAATTGTCATAAGTCATAGTAAGCTTAAGAGAAAAGAGAAAAAGATTTCCTTACATCTGAAAAGCAAAATATTAAAAAAATCAGCAATATTTCAAGTGAAAAGTCATAGAAATTATAATCATCCTCAACAGTTCATTCAGTCTCATGTAACCAACCCCTGATCTTTTTTTTTTTTTGGTGTATAGTTCTATGAAATTTTGTCACGTGTAGATTTGACCAATCATCACCATGATCAGGATAAAGACTCCTTTTTTTCTTTTTCTTTTTTTTTTTTGGTGAGGAAGATCAGCACTGAGCTAACATCTGATGCCAATCCTCCTCTTTTTTTTTTTTTTTTTTGCTGAGGAAGATTGGCCCTGGGCTAACATCCATGCCCATCTTCCTCTACTTTATATGGGATGCCACCACAGCATGGCTTGACAAGTGGTGTGTTGGTGCGTGCCCAGGATCTGAACCTTCGAATCTCGGGCCGCCAAAGCAGAGCACTTGCACTTAACTGCTGCACCACTGGGCCAGCCCCACCAACCCCTGATCTTGATCTCTTGTTAGCAGTTTCACGAAGTCATCAGTTTCTCCATTAGAGTTCTGTGATTTATTACCCAACTCAGTCTTATGATCTGAAAGTTAATCAGAAATCTGTATTCTAGATCAAGTCCTGGAAAGAGTCCTTTCCATGAATCTCTCTGAAGTTGAAACATATTTGCAAAAGTATCAGAGTAAAACAACTGTGTGCAAATAACAAAACATTCAAAAATGGCAATTGACAAAGAAACTTGGCTATTTCTATGACATACAACACTTTGAGATAATAACTAGAATTATAACTGACAACCAGGACAGATCAGAATTTTTGGAATGTTATATAATTTTTTACAAACAGTTATATTAATAACATTTACCCACACAATATAACCTAGGAAAGTTTATCATCATTTATTTGATAATGTTTCTCATGTAATTTTAACATACCAAATAAGTTTAATTAGTTTTAACATCTTCCTCTTTATAGAAAGAGAGAACAAATTCTGTGAGAATTTTCAGGGCTGACTGGAAATTCTCAAAGTTTCCTTTTTATTTAAGTCAAAAGGAAGACTTTAATTCTGTGGGAGGTTCATCAAAAAATATCAAAAAGTTTTAAAACACTTGGTCAAATAGCAAACAATGCTTAGTTATCCATTCAATCAAAGTGACAACAGAAATAGCCAAAAAAATCTTTAATAGAGAGAAACTTCAGCCTTTTTGAACATAGGAAATTATTTTAGCAAAACATAGATTTTCTGTCTTTTTGGTAGATTTACTCAAAGGCAAAGAAAAACCTTTTATTACCCCTTTATCAAGAGCATACCAAAAGTTCAAGAAAATTATCTTTTTAAGAGAGAAAGTCAAATTCTAATTTTTGCACCAGTTTATTTTCTATATTCAAAGTCATTTACTTAATTAAATTCATTTCAATCTTAGCCAACTTGACCATGCACAAAACTCCTCAGGGTTTTACTTCCATCAACCTTCTGTCACTCACTTTTTACATTCAGAATTTGTCCCATGCCTTCGTTTTTTTTCCTCCTAGTACTTTAGGACAAATTTACCTTTTTTAACCAAACAAACAAAAAAATTTCCATTATTTACACTTTCTTTACTGAAAACACATATCTTACTTTCCTTGAATACAAAGATGTTTTCCTTATTAAGTTTTTAGTAGTTTCAATTACATATAATAATTAGAATTCTTTTTTTTCTCCCCAAAGCCCCAGTGCATGGTTGTATATATTCCAGTTGTAAGTTCTTCTGGTTCTTCTATGTGAGCCGCTGCCACAGCATGGCTACTGACAGACAGGTGGTGTGGTTCTGTGACTGGGAAACGAACCCGGGCCGCCAAAGTGGTGAGAGCGCTGAACTTTAACCACTAGGCCATCAGGGCTGGCTCTAATTAGAAATCTTAACCCTCACAGACCTTAATTTTTAGTGAAAACTAAAAAGCAAGCAATTACGAACTGTCCTTTACGTTAGCATTCTGTGACTTGGCAAACTCATAACTACTTTTTATAATTTCTAGAAACAAGTTACCTTTGTCAATGCAAAATAACCAAAAACTATTCTATAGATAAGAGAAATAAGGGGAGTTTTACTTGAGCCAGAGTGAGGATTATAACCTGGGAGGGCCTTAGAAAGCGTTCCAGAGAAGCATGGTTTTCACTACAGTCTTATATCTTTTTAGAACAAAGTACATTAAACACACCCAGGATACATTTTCATCAAAGTTTCAAAGAGGTATTTCTTGCAAATTAGCAGGTCAACATGACCCTAATGTCAGGAAAGGGACTAATACAGGTGTTACCAATAGGGTGTAGGAGGGGCAGTACACATTCTTATCTTAAGAGAGTGCATTCTTTAACGGTTAAGCAGACGTACGATGTATGTTTGATAGGCCATAAGTCAGGCTTCTTTAGCTCAAGCCAAATCAGTTTTGAACCCAAATAGTTACCCCATGTATCTCAATATGTAAAAATCTCTTGTCACCTTATAGTACAATTTTTTAAATAAAATACAGGACATGTTTGCTAATAGACCCAAACATCTTCTAGTTTCTCTGTAATGAGAAGCCAAAAGTAGACAGATGTATATTTAATAATTAACATCTAATATTTTATCTTATTTGGAAATGATCCAGATACTCAATGAATTTTTATCATTTAATTTAACCTAGCAAAACTTCAAAGTTCAATTTAAATAAGAAAACAGAAAACTGACAAGATTCATAACAAGATCAAAAGGCAACCATATTTTTTTTTGTGTGAGGAAGATCAGCCCTGAGCTAACATCTGATGCCAATCCTCCTCTTTTTCACCCAGGAAGATTGGCCCTGAGCTAACATCCCCGCCGATCTTCCTCTACTTTATACGGGATGCTGCCTCAGCATGGCTTGATGAGCAGTGCTTCCGTGCAGGCCCGGGATCCAAACCTGCGAACCCTCGGCCCGCCGCAGCAGAGCATGCGCACTCCACCGCTGCGCCACCAGGCCGGCCCCGGCAATCATGTTCTTATTGACCATCTACAGTAACCCTCAGGTACCCGGCTTCAATCCCCACTGTTGTTTTTCCCTTCCTCATTCTTGTGGGAAGTGGGGCATCAATCGTTCTAGCTACTTCCTGCTGTAAAGGGGCCAGGATGAGGAAACTGAGGAAGGAAATTTTTTACATACTCTTAGGTACTGGGCTATATTTTGCATTATCATTATTTGAGTGCCTCTGTCTACAGTGTTAGAACAGCACCTTATTCCATATTTGATTAACCCAAATTGCCAGAACCCAAAATGCAAGAACCCAATTTATTTTACTTATCTGACTGTTTGGTGTTGGTGGTCTTAACCTGGAACAGCAGCTTAAGGACTTTCAGTGGCTCACGTGAGCAGTTTTTTCTTTTCAGCTTCTGAGTGCTCTGGTCATGGGGGGGCAGGCCTCACCCGGGTGTGATGAGTCCATGGCTTGATTCCAGCCAATCTGACTGTTGAATGGGTGGTTGGGAGGACTTCATAAGGACCGGTCGCCTTGAGGGTGAGTTGATCCTCTGGTCCAGGCTCCTTCCAAGACTTAAGAAGAACCTGGTCACCTGCCTTGATGTGGTGGAGTGGAACATCTGATGAGAACGGGGACCTGTGAGAGGCAAACTCATGAATTGCATTTACAACTTTTCAGTGCTGCCTGACTGCTATTTCCTTCTGTTGTATGTAATTTCCCCCCACGGGTGAAGCTGAGAATGGTCTCCCGTACCTCATTTCAAAGGGGCTCAACTGAAACCCACTTCAGGGGCTACACGGACCCTCAACAGGGCAGAGGGCAATGATACCGAGCAATGTGCTCACTCTGCTCGCCGTGATCTGAGCCAATCAATCACAACAAAGTAGGGATCGAGAAAGGAAGTTTTAATTCAATTAACCAGCATAATCAGGAAGATGGTAGACTAATGTTTCAAAAAACCATCTTCAAAGATTACAGAATCTTAAGGTAGTTATACAGGGAAGATGGGTAGTGAGGAGGGGGTTCAGAGATGTTGGTCTCCAGGAATCACATTGTTCCATTCTTCTGTCAGCTGTGATGGATACCTTGTAGGTGTGTTGCCCACCTGTGGTGAGCCTGTTCCTGGAGAGAAACTCATAGAACAAAGTTTTAATTTATCAAGCTATCTGGGAGTACATATGTAAGCAGAGGCCATAAATCAGGAGAGCATGTGAATTTTTTAGAGTACATGCAGAGCAGCAAGCAGTCACACAGAGGAGGGGCTGGGGCCATTTAGCGTAACAAGATGGCCTCACTTACACTCACAGGCAACATCTTGTCCCAGGTTAAATTCGTTTCCTGGTTCATCTTTTCAGTCTCTCCTGTTGACAGGGGCCGCCATGAGGTGTGGAGTTTCCAAGTGAGCCCGAAGGCTCTCGATACATCCTGGGTTATCTGGGAGATAAAGGTGGCTCTGTTGTCATTCTGGATCGACAGTGAGAGTCTGTACCTGGGAACGATCTACCAAGATGTACATTTCAAATGCTTTGCTCAGGTCTGGTAAGGCCAGGAGTTTTTAAGCTTATTGAAAGCTTGGTCACATAGCTTCCCAGTCAAAGGGGTCCATTTCTGGTCCCTGTAGTTTATCATAGAGAAGCTTAGCAATCAACCCAAAGTTAGGGATCCAAATGTGGTAAACGCCAGCCATCCCCAAGAATCCTCGTAGTTGCCTACAAGTTTTTACCATCTCTCTCTCTTGAGGAAGGCTGTGTTGCCCTTTTGAAATGATAAACCCCAAATACTTTACAGTCTCTTTAGATATTTGTGTCTTCCCTTTAGATACTTTATATCCCCTAACAGCTAAGACCGTCAACATATTTAACTCAATTCTGCCACTATCTACCTGGAGATAGCATCAGATCCCACAATATTACCCTTCACCTCCCATTTTAGATGCCAATTGCAAGTCCAGGTTGTCACCTATGCTTCTAACCAACTGGCCACAGACCAGAGATTCTCATGACCCCCGCCCTTGGAAAACATTTTACTTAACAGCCAGATGGAAGGGATGCATAGAGCAAGATATGTGGGGCAGGGACGTGGAGTTCCTGGGCTCCCTCTGGCCATGCCACCCTTCCCAAATTTTCCTCACATTCACCAACCCAGAAGCTCTCTGAACTCCATATTGAACTCAATCTTCAGCCCTTCTCTCCAACTCAGAGGTATGGGGAGGGGCGTGGGGCTGAAAGTTCCAACCCTCCAATCACACAATTGGTTCCCCTGGCAACCAGCCACCACACAGAGGGGCTCTCCAAAAGTCACCTTATTAACATAAATTCAGGTGTGATTTAAAGGGGTTTGTTATGAATAACAAAAGATACCCATTTCACCCTTATTGCTCTGGTGTTATTTCAGAACTGAAGACAAAAGTAATTATTATAACAAAAGATGCCCCTATGGCTCTTGAATTACAAGGGTTTTAGGACCTCTGTGCCAGAAAGGAAATGAAGATATTTCTTATTATAAATCACAACATCACAGCAACCTAAGAGGATTCCTGCTGAAGGCAGGGCAGGGTAATCTGACATCACCTGGGAGTGGTGGGGGATGAGGATCCAAAAGCATCTTTTAAATCCAGCACCGTATAGCACTGACAGCCCCTAAGGTCTTGAACAAATCTATACTCCCCTTGTTTCCAGCCTTTTAATGGGTAAAATGGGTGTGTTCCATGGGAATCTCCACAGCCTGATCCATCCCTGTTCCAAAATCCTATTGATTACAGGAAAGATTCCTCCTATGGCTTCTAGTTTCAAGGGGTATTATTTCACCTGGGGCCAGTGATCTCTCTGCTTCAATTCTACCTTTACTGGCGTGGCAGTGGCTGCTCGTCCCACCTCTCCTGGTGCCCACACTTCTGAGTTAATTCAGCTTAGTACTATTGGGGAATAGTACTAAGGCCCTGTGAGGGAAAAAGGAGAATCCCCCTCTGCCCTTTCCCTTAAGGTTCTTATGGCTGACCAAATACTTAACAAGACAGGTTAGCAGGAGAAAATAAAACCAAGTTTAATAACATGTATATATGAGAGAAACCAGGGACACTGAGTTTCTCAACACAATAGCAGAGATTCTCGTCTTAAATACTATCTTCAGCTAAAGACAAAGGAGGATGTTGGGGGTGGGTGATATTTTGGGATTTCAGAGGGGAAGAAGACAATTTACACGAAGAGGGAAATGTAAATGTTTGTCAGACAATGCTTTGCAGGACCACCTATAGAGTATGTGGCCAGAGAGACAGGAACTATAGTAATCAAGAATACGTATATTTAAGACTTCTTCTTCCGTCCTGATAAGAGTTTTCACAGATATGGTCATACCCTCCTCTTCCCACTAAACAGAGGGAGATACCTTTACAAATATAAATATTTGGTAAACAGAACTTTGTTAAGAATGGGCTTAGTGAGGACCCTGCCAGTCTGTCTATACCCAGAGTTAAATTCCTTTAGGCAGTTAGTGGGGGAGGTCAAATGTCCATCAGAGAAAATAAACAAGGTAAAGAGGCATACTTCAGGGTGGCCAAATTTTGATCTCCCACAGCCGCTCCGCCCCTTCCCTTAAGGTTCTTATGACTGGCCAAATAACTAAAAGACAGGTTAGCAGCAGAAAATAAAACAAAGTTTAATAACATGTATACATGGGAGAAACTCAGAAAGAGAACTGAGCAACTCGTCATTCTAAGCTGCTCACGTACGTATTTTTTAGCTAAAGGCATGGCAGGTGTTGGGGGATAGTGGTTTGGGATTTCAGAGAGGAAGAAGACAATTCACACAGAGATGGAAATGCAAATGTTTGTCTGACAACTCTTTTCAGGGCCACCTAGAGAATGTGGCTGGCGAAAGACAGAATTCTGATAAGATGGGCTTGTTGGTGCCTTTCCTTTTGTAACATCTATTTTACATTATATTACAGCCATCATATGGGAGTGGCTCCTTCCTGAAACAGGCCTTCTATGTCAAATTCTTCAGGCAGTTTGGGGGAGGTCAAATGTCTGTCAGAGAAAATAATCAAGGTAAAGAGACATATTGCAGGGTGCCCAATTTTGATCTCCCACAGTACAGTTAGGGGAATCTCTTTCTTCTCAGGTGCTGGTGTATCTTGCAACAGGGCCATGAGCTCAACTCCCCGACTTCTGGGGACTTGGATCTCTATTTTATCTTGTTCCCAGCTTATTGAGGTCCCTAACTTAGATAGCATGTCCCTCCCTAAAGGCGGAACACGGCATTCTGGTACACACAGAAAAGAATGCTTCAGTGTTTTGATCTTATTTCACAGGTCAAGGGCTCCAGAAATCTTTTGGTCTCTCCTTTTCCTGATACCTCTTTTATGTCACACTTTCCTTTAGAAAGGTTTCCCTTTCGGGCATTCAACACAGAGAATATGGCTCCAGCATTGAGCAAAAATTCAACACGCTCTCCTCCTACTGCCAAGGTCACCCGGGGCTCCTGGAGCCAGGTGGGGAGCCCCAGGGCCCCATCACATCTCATGTGTAGTCAAGCGGAGTTGGCATGACCCAGTCCTGCTCAATCGCCTCCCTCTCTGGGGACAGTTCCGACAGTCCTGCGGCCGATGCCCTTCCTGCCAGGAGTACGCGCACTGATCAGCCCCCAACTTTGTTGGCGGCCTTATGGTCCCTCAGTGGGGGCCGGGATCACTCACCCATAGTGTCTTCCTCCCTCGGGTTACCGTGAGCAGTTTGCAGGGCCAGAGCTAGCAAGGCGATTTCCTTTTCATCTTGTCTTCTTTTTCACCCTCAGTTACATTCCAGTTACTGAACACCCTAAAGGCATCCTCTACTAGCTGTGCAGAATTAGCCCAACTTTTGGGGTTTCCTACGATGTCTGGAGCACTTCTGAGACAGGGAAAGGCAGCACTAAACTGTCTCTGGAGCAGCAGGCAGTGCAGCAGCAGGAGGCAGCTGGCACCCAGCATCCAGGATTAACGTCTCCTGAGACTCACAAGTTCCAGGAACTCCATGCTCCATGGACATCCCCCTCCCCGTGCCTAGCCAATCAGCGGTCTGGTCACAACCTTGGCACCTGGTCTGCAGGAGATGGCTGCCTGGTCTGGAGACTGACCGCTCCCTAGCTATCAGCCTGACTCCCCATTCCAAACTGACCAATCCCCAGCTGTCCATTTCAACCACTATAAATCAGGACCCCAGACCCCCACTCGGGGCTGATTGGTGATGGGGTTCAGGGTAGGCCGCCCCAAAATGTGCCACTCTGGTATGTGGATTATTTCGAGCTGAAGACAATAAAGGTTCAGCGGACTTGGAAAGAAACTTTGACCTCCCCCGGCCCACTAACTGCCTAAAAGGATTTAAGATAGAAGTCTTGTCTCCAGGACAGGCCATCACCATAGATATAACTCTGGGTATGGATAGACTGGGAAGGTCCTTGCTAAAGCCCATTCTTATCAAAGCTCTGGAAACCAAGTAAAAGTAGAAGTTACCTTTTGTAAAAAACATCTACATTTGTAAGAGAAATCTCCATCTGTAAAGGTATCTCCCTCTCTGTACCGGGAAGAAGGGGGGATGACCTCATCTCTAGAAACTTATCAGGGCAGAAGGCGACTTGAATCTGCATAATAACCTTACTCTTGTTTACTGTGCTTTTCTGGTAATCTCCCATAGCTGACTCCCCCCACTCCCAACATCCTCCTTTCTCTTTAGCTGAATATGCTATTTAAGAGGAGAACCTCTGCCATTTTGTCAAGTTACCCGGTTTCCTGGGTCTCTCCCATGTATGCATGTTAGCTAGCTTTGTTTGATTTTCTCCTGCTATTTGGTCTCATATCAATTTAATTTGTAGCCCAGCCAGAAAGGACCCAGAGTGGGTAGCTTCTCTCTAATCAGGATGGCTTTTGCCTTTCAATAAACTTGCATAATCTCTCCTGACCCACTCTTGAATTCCTTCCTGAGCGAGGTCAAGAACCCACAGTGAGAGCTGGGTCTCACCCAGTACCCCAGTCCTACCCAGGTCCAGTATCACTTTCAGATATGAAACAGGTATCAAGAACCACTGTACTGGGCCGGCCCCGTGGCTTAGCGGTTAAGTGCACTCACTCTGCTGCTGGCAGCCCGGGTTCGGATCCTGGGCGCGCACCGACGCACCGCTTCTCCGGCCATGCTGAGGCCGCATCCCACATGCAGCAGCTAGAAGGATGTGCAGCTGTGGCATACGACAATCTACTGGGGCTTTGGGGGGAAAAATAAATAAATAAAATCTTTAAAAAAAAAAAAAAAAAAAAAAGAACCACTGTACTGCCCTGGACCTCAGGGTATATGGTCCGAGGCAGTCCTGTAGCCTCCGGGGAAAAAAAGGCAGAGGGTTTTTCCTCAGGGCTTTGTTGGACCTCTCCTAATTTAGAGCAGTTAATAGGTAGCTGGCCTACTATTTGCATGGCTTTCAAAAGCAGACCCCGAAAATACCTCAGCTTTCCTTGATCATCAGGGTCATTGAGATCCCACCCAGGGTCAGTCCCCAGCCCAGCTCTCCCAGTGGGCCTGTGAATTTCTGACCCAGGGACATATTTCTCTGGCTCCAGCCTGGTGTCCAGCCCGCAGCAAGGCAACTGGGTGCTGAGCCTCTTCTGCCACCACCACTCATGGCCCTTGGGAGCGCAGAGCCCCTGCACTGGGCGCCTGCCTGCCCTCAGGCTGCCCCTCCGGCCACCACAGTCACTGCCGCAGCTGGGGCTGCTGCTGCTGCTGTGACAGGGCAGGGGGCACCTGGCCGCCCACGCCGCATCCACACCGCCTTTCCCGCCACGCCCCCTACTCCTCCGCGCCTCCTTCCCCCCCAAGTCACCCTTCCCCTCCGTGCCTACCCCCCGACCCCCAACCCCCATCACCTTCCCCTCCGCGCCTCCTTCCCCCACCCCGGGTCACCTTCCCCTCCGCGTGTCCTTGCCCTCTGCACCATCTTCCCCTCCATGCCACGGCCGCTACTGATAAATCTGAGGACACGCCCATTTCAATCAAACCAACAAACTTACACACACACAAGATAAAATCTGACTCCTGCAGGACAAAAACAGAAGGTGAGAGATCCAACAATCCCCTGGATCTCTTCCCAACGAGGTTCCCTCATTTCCAATAACACACAAAATGCAAATGGAGAGACAGGGAATTCATGACTGACAACAGACTCACATACAAGACAAACACATACTCACACAAAGACCGAAGTCCAATGTGTTTCTCCACTCCAAGCGAGGGTAGCACCTAGGGCGGCGATGCTGGTGGGAAGGCAGGGAGTGGCAGGGGAAGTCCCCCAGGGAAAGATGCCCTGGCAGCTGCTAGGTACTGCCAACCGCTCGAACCCTCAACTGGGGCCGTCCAGCCACGGGCACAAGACTCCTGGCTGGCTCGCCAAAATTGATACCGAACCTCTTAATTTCAAGTTCGTGTGTCTGATTCGCAGCAAGCCAGAACGACACGTGGTTGCTTGGAGATGGAGGATGGCCCCACTCAAGTTGGCCAAGATGAGAACCCGGCAGCACAGGTTCACTCAAATCTGCCTTCACCAGAGCAAAAAGCAGGGGTGTTCTATAGAGCTAAGGGGCTTGGCAGGAGGAGCTTCGGAGAAACACAGGGGTCACTCCTGGTAAGCCCTGGACAACCTGCAACGGCTGCTGGGGACCAGTCATATGGTGATCATAACCTCCTGGGAGGCATTCTTTCTTCTGCAAAACAAACTCATAAATCCCCGAGACCCCAGTCATCCCTCAATTTAAAGAAGGAGGCAGAAAATTGACAAGTTTCATAACAAGGTCAAAGGCAAGCACGTTCTTACTGAATATCTAGGGTAATCTCAGGTACCTGGCTTCAAACGGAGGCAGCAGAGCTCGTGCTCTAGAACACCTTCCCCGGGAAGGGAAGGCGAGCAGGTTCTTACGCGACGTGGAGGGGCAGGGGTCTCCGTGTCATCACTCGGGGCGGGCCATCTGGGGCATGCGCAGAGCTTCTCTTCTTGCACACGGCACCTTTTGCGCACGTTTCCTTTTGCGCATGGCACCCCATCGGCATCTTAGACCTTCCTGGTTTGGACTGGTTCTGCCGTTTGGCCACCTGGCATTATCCTGCCTTGGTTCTTTTGAGCAAAGCACAACTTTAACACAAAGCATTAGACATGAAAATGTTTCAGGGACTTCCCTGGGTGACAGAGGGACCAGCTGGGCAGGTTAAGGAAGACGCTCTTTACAGAGGTGTGCACCCGAAAAAGGCATGCGCGAGGTTGTCTGCGCCCCAGGCGGGAAGGAGCCACGCTGCCCACCGCTGACCCCCTCCCGCTCCCACCTCTGGCTGCCTGCTGGCGCCTCCCCAGGAAGGAGAACGCAAGGGGCCAGGGGCAGCCTCCTGCTCTGAGCAGCGAATGGCAGGATAGGTCTGGAGGGAGAACAGAATGACCAGCCTTCAAATGCGTTTCTTTTAGAATGCTTGGATGACGGTGCATTTTGATATAGCTGTAGTTAAAAAACGAATAAATATCATACGTTTAGTGCACAATATTGATATTCTACGTTAAAATATTTACAATCCTGTCCACACTACAGAAAAAGGTAGTTAAACCCAAAATAATGTATCTTCAAGAAGCCAGAAGGAGGATTTAATTTCCTGTGAGGTAATTCTCCACGACAGGATAAGAGTAAACGGAGGAGCCGGCGGCGTGAGCAGCAGAGGTGTTGGCGAAGCCGTCCCTGCGCACGGAGATCCCCGAGGAGGGCGTCCCCCGGTGCAGGCGCAGCGCCGCGGTCTCCTTGCCATCTGGGCGGCCGCTTCACACAGCCTGGGACACATGCTGCCAGCACCGTCCTTCCCAGCTGTCGCAGAAAGCCTGAATCTGCAGTTTATCACAAAATGCCAGATCCGCTCAGCCTGTCCGTCAGTCTTGTGCTTGGAGGCTTGCCCGTTACTCGGCTGTCAGGAAACTACCCTTTAATGAACACGCATGCGTCTGGTCTGCACTATTACTGCGGTGCGTCACTTGGGCGACGGGCCCCAGACGCGGGGGCGTCCTTTGTCACCGCGGCGGGCCCTGCGCGGAGAGGCGGCGCCTGGGCATCCAGACGCGCGCGTCCCGACCTGCGGGAAATGCCCGCGCGCTGCGACGACGGTGGGGTCGCGTGGTCTCACCGCGCAGACATCGCCTGGGCACCACGGCGGCCCGCGCCTTGTCCGCGGGAGGCGCTGAGCAGGGGGCGCGCACCCCCGGGCGGGCCCTCCCAGCAGGGGAAGCCACGCGCGACCCTGGTGTCCGAGCACTGCGGTCCGCGGGCGGAGGGACGGCCGGAGAGGCCCCTCGGAGGAGCAGCGTCCACCTCCCCGGCTTCGAAGACACGGGATCCGATCGCGAAAGTCTCTCGTTTCGGGTCTCCCGTGCACTCACACCGACCGGGGACCAGAACCGACTGCACCGGTTGGGGGCACTCCCCCCAGGTTGGCCGTGACCGGCTCCGTCCACGCGGCTCCAGGACACGGCGCGGGGCGCAGGGCGGAGCCCCGAGATCAAACGTCCACGCACCCGCCGCTTCTCTGCGGCTGGCGTTCGAATCCGCCCACCGTCCTGGGGAGGATTCGGGCGGCCCCCTGGCCAGGGCAGCGCGGGGTCACGGCGCTCCCCGCCCCCGGCTGAGGGAGGGCCCCCGGCCCGCCCCGGCCCGCCTGCAGAAAGCGCTCGGCCGGGCCTGCGCTCCAGCTCCCCGTCCTGCCCCGCTGCGGAGGGGAGGGGCCGCGGCCCGGCCCCGGGGCACCGGGGCGGCAAGGGGGGCCACCCCCACCCCGCCGCCGGCACCGGGCCTGACCTTGACGTCCGGCCGCAGGGCGTCCTGGCCAACGGCTGCTTTGGGGTCGTTGGTTGTGCAGCAAGAGAGAGGACCGTCGGGACTTAAACATCAACCGTGTTTCTCGTATGGCAGCGACAGCCCTGCCGTTCACAACAGGCGCGCCAGACTGCAGGGCTGAAAGCTGCACAACACTCAGAAATTCAAGGCGGCCTCGGCAGGGAGCCTAGGCAGGACCTAGGGGGTTGTTCGCGGTGTTGTTAGGATCTCAGCCCTCCTGCTGACTTGCGCTCCAGTCCTCCTGCTGTCCAGGGGGCTCTGGAGACTGCATCTCTGACCACTGCAGTCCGCCTCCCGCCGTCTCAGGCCCCATCCCAAAGTAAGAACTTAGTGGGATTCCCGTCCATCCCTCTCACCCTCCTGCTCCTGTTTTTTCTTGCTTCTATGGGATCATAAACCCAACAGAACACTGTTATTTTTGCCGTAAGCTGGCAATAGGCTTAGAGAAAGACAGACGAGTAGACGGAGGTCGTCCCTCTCCATCTGTGTACAAAGGGAAGAGGACTGTGTATTTGCTGGCACGTGCGGCCCTTCTCTCACCCCTTCATACAAACCCAGCCTCCTGGCCCAGCTCCTTCGGCCTGACAAGCTTCTGCCCGCGTTGCTGTGGGGAGGGCGCCGGGAACGACCCCTCTCGGCTCCAAGTCCACGTGCTCACCGTCATCACTGAAGGACGGTTCTGTGGATAAAGATGCTGAGTCAACCTTTTAATTCTCTCGCACTTCAGAGACTTCGTTTCCTGGTCCCCTCGTCACCATCCTGAGAATTCCTTTCCTTGGTCCCCACTTTGCTACAGCTGCATCTACACTTTCTTCTCCTTGCGTTTCCACAGTTCAGCTCCGATGTGCCCAGGTGCGATTTTCTTTGAATCTGTCTTACTTGGGGTTCAATGAGCTTTATAGGTTGGTGGGTTACCTTTCATCAGTTTGGGAAAATTCTTGACCATTCATCTCTTCAAATAGTATTTTGTTCCCTTTGTCTCCCTCCTTGATTTCTGCGAGTTGAGTGACACATTCCTCAGACCTACTGACATACTGACATGGTCCCACAACTCACAGGTGTCTTTTCTTAAACTCATCTTTCTCATTGTGTTTCAGTTTAATTTATATTTTCCTGTCTTCAAGTTTATGGATTTTTTCCTCTGATGTTAAGCTCATCCAATTAATTCTTCATTTCTGATATATTTTTTACTTGTAGAATTTCCATTTGGCTTTTTTTTATAGTTCCCACTTATTTGCTGAAATTTCCCATCTGTTCATGCATATTGTCCATCTTTTCTACTAGATTCTCTACCATATTCATCATGGTTATTGGTTATGACACCAAAGGCACAGGCAACAAAAGAAAAAATAGACATATTGGACTTCATGAAAATTTAAAAATTTTGTGCATCAAAAGACACTATCAACAGAGTTAAGAAGGCAACCCACAGGATAGGAGAAAATATTTGCATATCATATGTCTGATAAGGGATTAATATCTAGAATATATAGAGCACTCCTAAAACTCAACAGCAACAAAACCAACAACCCGATTCAAATGGGCAAAGAACTTGAATAGACATTTCTCCAGACAAGATATATGAATGGTCAACAAGCACATGAAAAGATGCTCAGCATCACTAGTCATTAGGGAAATGCAAATCAAAACTACAATGAGATGCCACCTCACACTCATGAGGATGGCTATTCTCAAAAAAACAGAAAATAGTAAGTGCTGGTGAGGATGTGGGGAAATTGGAACCATGTGCACTATTAGTGGGAATGAAAAAAGGTGCAGCCACTGTGAAAGACAGTATGGTGGTTCTTCAAAAATATGAAAATAGCATTACCATATGATCCAGTAATTCCACTTCTGGGTGTAAACCCAAAATAATTCAAACCAGGGTCTTGAAGAGATATTTTCTCACCCATGTTCACTGCAACACTATTCACAATAGCCACAATGTGGAAGCAACCCAAGTGTCCATCTATGGATGAAGGATAAACAAAACGAGGTCCATCGTACAATGGAATATTATTCAGCCTTAAAAAAGAAGGAAATTCTGATACATGCTACAACATGGATGAACCTTAAAGACATTGTGTTCAGTGAAATAAGCCAATCACAAAAAGACAACTATTGTATGATTCCACTTATATGAGGTCCTTAGAATAGTCAAATCCATAGAGACAGAAAGTATAATGGTGGGTGCCAGGGGCTGGGGGGTGGGGCATGGGGAGTTGTTGTTTACTGGGGACAGAGTTTCAGTTTTACAAGATAAATGAGTTCTGGGGATGGATGGTGTGATGGCTGCTCAACAATGTGAATGTATTTAATACCACTGAACTGTACACATAAAAATGGTTAAGATAATAAATTTTATCATGTGTATTTTAACACAAAAAATTGGGGGGAAAAAAGGGCCAGAGGGAGGAGGAGGAGGGGGTGCAGACCCCGCTGTGGCCCGGCTCCTCAGCATACTAACGATCGTGCTAGTGACTGTGCCAGGCCACGTGCAGTTCCGCGGGGCCCTAACTAAAAGGTCCCCCAGTGTCTTCTCCCCCTGACTGTGGCGATTCCTCTACCTGCCACTCTGAGAAGTGAAAGCAGCCGTGGTCTCTTCTCTCCCAGGAAAGACGTGTAACTTTCTGGACTCTAGTTTATCTTCCATCCTTAGCTCTTTCATGAAGTTTAAACACACAAACAAAACGACGATGATGTTGCAGCAAATCCAGGAGCTCTTGAAGTCAGGGCTGGAGTGACAGTCCCACGTGGAGGCAGAAATCCCCTCCAGAAGTCGATGTCCATGCAAAAGGAGAGACCGTGGTAAAGTGGGCCACGCCTCTGGTCTCACCGCTGGTGCTGTGGTGTGATGGCTGGTGCCCCATCCAACACGTCCGAAGAATAATATTCTGATTGATTCTTTCAAATCATTTGGTTCTAATGATTTTTTTACTACACTAAAAATAAATTTATCATCATCTGCAGCTGAGAGTCCCTTTTACTCTCTAAGGAAAGTTATTCATTCTAGATTTTCCACAGTTCACACTGTCACCCTCTGAATTCTGATTATATTTTCATGCCAAATCATTGATGGACTCTGACAGGTTTGTTTATTTTATTCATGTAAGTTCATAGGCAGAATTTTAATTAGGAAATCCTGTTAGAGCACTACTAATAATTTTAAATTCTTTTGTAGAAAATACAGTGAAACAAAGAAGGAAAGAGTTGCGTGGACAAAACAGCCTCCAGGATTCTCCCTGTGGGGGTTTAAGCGCTCGTGTACGCAGGGCCAACATTTTAATACATGAAGCCCACAGCAGACCTGTGTCTTTTCCTTATGGGAGAATTGAGGCTGTGTGACACTGCTTCCCAACGTGGCCAGCACTTGCATCACCAAAAGGACATGCATCAGAGGCAGACCGTCCTTGGCGTCCATCTCAGCCACGTCTGTCCCCACTGGGCAAGGAGTCTGCAGGGCCAAGGGGCCATGCCCATGCCTGCACCTCCCTGTTGAGACCTTGCTCCACGGGCCTGCAGCCTCAGAGTCCCATTACCCAGGCTGGAGCCTGCTCCCAGGGCCCATGGGGGCTGACGCCAACCTGTCCTCCTGAAGTGGGACGGCACAGTGGGTGTGCACACCCATAAGCTCGAGGAGGCCAAGGGGCAGCTGTTAGGAGTGTGGATAGACTTGGACACGAGGCTGGAGTGTCCACATCCATGCACGTGAGGTTCCCCCAAAGAGCAGGAAGGAGCCAGGGTGGGGAGATGAAAAGTGAGCAGGCCCGGGGCCAGGAGGGGCTCTCTCTGTGCTGCTAGGTTCCTGCCTAGAACACCAAGAGTTCCAGAATTCTCCACTTGACCTGGCCTGTCTAGTCCTTATGAAGGGATATATATTAAGGTAGGATAGAACATTCTTAGCAGTGTGTTGACTTGATTATAGTGTTAAATATCTAGGCCTGTGATACATGGACCTCTCTGTGCCCTGGCCCAAGCTCCACAAATGTGAGGGACCAGGATGGCCATGGACAGCTGTCCCAGACACACAGAGACACCTGGTCAGATGGACGAGACTCCTGATCGTAGACACCAGCAGACACCCTGATGACCTCTCTGCTCCCAGCAAAGGACGAAAGACGCCTTCTCTAAACCAACTGATCTGGGAGTCCCCCGTGTTTCCAGTGGGAACTACTATCCCAGAATTTAGTATTGGTCGCAATCACAGGTTTTGGTTTTAGACTTCGTAACAGTGTAGTCAACCAGAGCTTCATCTCAAGGGAGCAGCATTGTCCCTGGGAACGTCTGGCTTTAGCAGGACAGAGGACTTGAGAGGCTGGCCCCTCATCAGATGCAGTGGGCGGCGTCCTGCGCAGGGAGCTCCACCCCAGTGAGTGGACAAGGGCAGCAACTGCCTGTCCTCGCTCACCAGGTTTGGTTTCTCCATTTGCAAAACTGCCAGAACACGCAAGGGCTGCACGAGGACACGAAGAGGGCAGCTGCTGGCCTAAGGCAGAGAGAACGGGCCTTGGAGTAAATGATTTTTCCAATTTAGATGTACTGAGCGCCTGCTATAGGCCAGATCCTGGGGCTACAGAAACAGACTTCTCTGCGGGAAACAGAAGCTGGATTATGCGCAGTGGACAAAGTGGACCAGGCAGGTACAGTGTGGAAGCACAGGAGGGCAGGCTCGAGGCTGGGCCCTGGATGATGATGTGCAGAACACGCCTGCCAGGGGCGCTGCTGCCTCGGGCACGGGGAGGACATGAGGAATCACGACAGTGCTGAGACTGCCACCTCCTAGACCCTGCCCAGTCTGTCTGGGCTTCAGGGCTGGGACCTGCCAACCCACCCTGCAAACACCGCTCGACATGCACCAAGCTGGGACCGGAACAACAACACCGAAACCCACGTTTCCCCAAGACCTTGCTGGAGGCCGCTGGAGAGGCCTCTGCCACATCCACCCACCACATCTTGTGCTGTGCTGTGTCATGCTGGGGTCAAGAGCCTGGACGAGAGCCAGATGGTCTGGGTTTGAATCCCAGCCTGCCGCTCGCTCTCCGTGTGACCTTGGACAGGTCACTTGGCCTTCTGGGACCCAGTACCCTCATCTGTAGAATAGGGACGATGACAGTCCTTACCTCACAGGTTGCAGTGACTATTAAATGAGAGGATAAAGACACAGCTTCTGGAAGAGCGACTGACACTCCGTGTACCTGCCGCTATGTTCCGTCATCTTCAGTTCAACATGTAATGGGCAGAAGCGAATCCACATCCTGGACCCGGCTGCACTGGGGTCTGGGAGAGGCAGCTTCCCCTCTCCAGCCACCACAGTTGGAAGGCTCACTAGGTGGAGGTGTGAGTGGGCGCCACGTGCCCCTTGGCTACCTCTGTGTGTGGGACACCACTGGACCTCAACACAGCCCAGGTCCCCGTGTTGCTTGCAGCCTTGAGGAGACAGAGCAGGGCCAGCTACACAAACTGTGGGGCCCAGTGCAAAATGAGAATGTAGACCCCTTGTTCAGAAAAAGGGGAAATGCCACTGAAGGCACTAAAATCTAAAGCTTCTCCTTTCTCCCATAGTCTCTCTCTCGACTCATCTCGGTATTTTTTTATTCACCTTTAATGTCATTCTAAGAAAGAGCAGAAATTCTCAGCACGAATTTTACTGTCATCTTTAGATTGTGTGATGTCAGTTTTACATGCAAACGTAAGAACTTTAACTCACGTGCAGAATGGCTGAAACCACACAATTTGTGTGTCATAGCTCATCCGTGCCTGCGCATTTCCCTCTTCTCAGAACAGGGGCAGGCTGCACAAACTGATGCAGCAGTCACACCTCCTGTCTGCTCTGAGCACATCCCACCAACAATGGGACAAGGAAGCTCTGAAAGGAGGGGCCCCGGGGTGCCCATCTCTCTCGTCGTCTGGCCTTGTTTCCGGCATCAGCGGTCAGCTGACACGGAGCAGCAGCAGGAACAGGACAGCGATGGCAGGCTCTCTTGCCCGTTGGTGTCTCTTTGAGCTCCGGTGCCACCCTTCTGTGCCGGAAGCATGTTCTAGGTGGAACAGAAGGCACCACGTCTCTGGGGCTCAAGGCCCCTGCTCCTCAGTCCCTGACGTCACACGCTCCCTGTACTCACTCTGAGTCTTGCTGAGCTCCCACGCCCGCTGGGGCCCCGGAATTCTATGCTGACGGGGCATCGTGAACACTGCATGGAAATGGCAGGATGGAATACTGCTTGTGTGTCGAGCACCTGTGTCTGCACATTTCTGTAACTAAACTGGAAAACGTTAAATCTCCCTTCCTGCCCCGTTCACTCCCTCCTCTCCTCCTGCGACTTGATTACGTGTTCATCGGATGCTTTGGCACTGCAGCCATCCTCGTGGCACCACAGAGCCTGGGAGCTGGGTCAGCGGGGAGCCTGTGAGCAAGTGAGAGCCAGCTCTGTGCGATGTTTCCTCTGGCACCAGACACATGAGCCAGAGCTTCAGCATGGGCGTGTGAGGAGAGTGGCCAGCACCGCAGGCATCAGAGCGCCTGAGCCGGCACCCCCTCAGGGTGTGAGGAACAAGTGAGGGGCCAAGGAGCTGGGGGAGGGGGTGGCTCAGGATCCACACTGACCTGGCCGGAACTGGAGAAATGCAGGCATGGCCACGCTAAGCGGAACCGAGAGGGAAGGGACACAGATGTGGCACAGTCCCTGGACATCAGCTTGCACACAGACCGGCAAGTGCCGAGGACACAGAGGCTGGGGCAAAAGTTCACTCAAGAAATCTAGGCCTCAATTTGGCAATGGAGTCTTAGACACGACACCAAAGCTCAAGAAACAAAAGAAAAACTAGAAAAGTGGGACGTCATCAAAATTAAAAACTTTTGTGCATCTGAGGACATTATCAAGAAAGTGAAAACACCAGCTAGAGTCTGATAAGGATCTAGTGTCTAGAATATAAAAGAACTCTTACAACTCAAAGACAGAAAGACAAACCACCCCGTTAAGAAATGCACAAAGCACTTGAACAGACATTTCTCCAAAGAAGATACACAGATGGCCAATAAGCACAGGAAAAGATGCTCAACGTCACTAATGAAGGCATCAGGACATGCCACTCTAAAACAGGCCGCTTTGGCACGTTATTTTGGGCTAAAGGCACTTGAAGAACAGCAGATGCAAGAGGGGCTCTGAACTCCCCTTCGCTTCCTGAAAGCAGGAGACGAAAGCCCGTGTGGAAGACACGCTGCCTGGCCCCGGAGGAAGGAATTGCTCACGAGAGGCAGGGAGGGGAGGCCGAGCGAGTTCTGTGCACACAGACCTTGTTAAAATTGCTCTCACCTGGGGCCGGCCCCGTGGCACAGTGGCTGGGTTCTCGCGCTCCACTTCGGTGGCCGGGGTTCAGTTTCAGATCCTGGGTGTAGACCTACACACCACTCATCAAGCCATACTGTGGCGGCGTCCCAGATACAAAAAAATAGAGGAAGATCAGCAGAGATGTTAGCTCAAGGCCAATCTTCCTCACCAAAAATAAATAAATAAATAAAATTGCTCTCATCTCCCTTAGTCTCCCCAGATATTTTAGTTTCTTTTCCACGATTGCTGCTCTTTGCTCAACCCACTTTATAAACACTTAGGCCTTGTCACTTCTTCAGGTCTTCATTTTCCTGTGAGGACTCCCATGTACATGGAAACTTCTATTAAATAAAACTTGGATGCTTTTCTCCTGTTAATCTGTCTCATTTCAGTCCCAGCCAGAAACCCTGAGAGAGTAAGGGAAAAATTTCACCTCTCCTATGTTGGTTACTAGGGAAATGCAAATCAAAACCACAGTGAGATGCCACTGCACACCCACTAGCGTGGCCATCATCCAGAAATGGAGAATCACAAGCATTGGTGAGGTGTGGAGAAGTGGGAGCCCCCCCCCCACCTTGCTGGTGGGAACGAAACATGGGGCAGCTGCTGTGGAAGACAGTATGGAGGCTCCTCAAAAAGTTAAACACAGGGGCCAGCCTGGTGGCGCAAGCGGTTGAGTGCACGCGCTCCACTGCGGTGGCCCGGGGTTGGCCGGTTTGGATCCCGGGCGTGCACCGACGTACTGCTTGGCAAGCCATGCTGTGGCGGCGTCCCACATAAAGTGGAGGAAGATGGGCATGGATGTTAGCCCAGGGCAAGTCTTCCTCAGCAAAAAAAGAGGAGGATTGGCAGATGTTAGCTCAGGGCTGATCTTCCTCACACACACAAAAACAGTTAAACACAGAATTACCATGTGATCCAGCAATTCTACTCCTAGGTGTATACCCGAAAGAACTGAAAACAGGTTCAAACCAAAATCTTACACAAATGCTCACAGCAGCCTTATTAACAGTAGCCACAGGTGGAAACACCACCAACCGGCATCAGCTGATGAACGGGTAACAAGAGAGCGTTACCGAAATATTATTCAGCCAAAAGAGGAATGAAGTACAGTCACGTGCCACATAGCGATGTTTCGTCAATGACAGACCACATGTACGACGGGTGGTCCCGTGAGATCAGCACCACATATCCTGGGTGTGGAGCAGGCTGTACCATCCAGGTTTGTGTAAGGACACTCCATGATGTTCGCACAACAACGAAATCACCTGATGATGCAGTTCTCAGAACGTGTCCCCGTCGTTAGGTGACGCACAACTGTATTGACACATTCTACAGCATGGATGAACCCTGAAAACACGACGTGGAGTGAAGAGGCCAGACAGAAAAGGTGATGTATTGTATGACCCCATTTATGTGAAATGATATAGATAAAGCCATAGGGACAGGGAGTGGACTAGAGGCTGCTGGTAGACGTGGAAATGAGTGACTGCTTAATGGCATGGGGTCTCCTTTCCGGGGAGATGAACACGTTCTGCAGCTAGACAGACGTGGTGGTCGCACAACACCGTGAATGCGCTAGATGCCAGTAAGCGTAGGCTGTAAACAGCTAATATTACGTTATACGAATTTCACCTCAATAAAAAACGAAAGAGAATCCAGGACTCAAAGGCAGGGGAGAACTGTGGGTTCAGGTAAGTCCCCAGAAGAGAAGACACGCAGTGCCAGAGGAACTGGACCTGGGGGCCTGGAGATTACGGCCAGTGCTGGAGGCCGTGCCAGCCCTGGACCAGAGTGGAAGCCCCGGGAAGCCCTGGCCGGTGAGTCCCTGCTCAGACGTCCCTGCTCCATCTGGACATCAGTATCGCGGACGCATGCCCAGGGCTGAGAAGCGCTGGCACAGACCTGTGGGCAGGTGGGGGCCACAGGGTGCGAGTGAGGCCCCGGCACACCAGGCTCCTCCACTTACTGTGGGTGACCTGTGGACTCACGTCACCTGCCCGTTTCTCCAGGCGTAGAGTGGGGACAGACGGGGCGACCCTGTCACAGGAAGCGGTGAGGTGTCAGAGAGCACTCTGGCCCTGCAGACCTGGAGGTGAGGAGGACCTCATTTCCACCCTGCGCCCACCCCTGCCCATGAGGCTAGGCCCCTTCTCAGGGGGCAGGGATGGGCACAGGGTTCCTTCTCAGCCATCAACCTTCAGAAAGGTGTCGCTGGCCTGGTGATGTTGTCATTAAATAAAATACAAGGATTTACAATATTTTAAACATCAGGAATATTTAGTTGAGATCATCTCTGAGTCCTCAGGACAGACTCTGGATGGAGCATCTCAGACACGCCTGGGGGCCTCATGACCTTGGCCTGCGTGTGGTCCAGAAAGGAGAAGGCAGTGGCGCATTCTATCCTCTCCTCTTCCCTGTTGGACTGTGCTTGTCAACGACTCCAGCTGTGGCCAAAACGGCCACTATGCTTAGAATTCTAAGCGAGTGTCACAGAAGGTCTCCCTGCATCCTGGAGGACGCAAATCCAGCGTGATTCCAGCGCAGAGAGTTCTGTTAGATGAGACCCAGAGGGTAGATGGGGACCAGAGAGGGAGGAGCAGACCCCCAGACCCGTTTTCAGCTAGTCGTGCCCTGGAGCATAAAATGACAACTCAACACGTTGAGACATTTGCTCTTGCTGCCAAGATTGTTTACATTAATAACTTGTTTGTTCTCGAAAAATAAATGGAAGCCACATGCATCTAAACACCGACAACAGATGGGGGAAAGGAGCCGAAAAGTGTAGAAATTCGGCTGATTCTGTCACCAGCAAGCATGGCACCCTGTCTGCCCACGGCGCCTATACCACGACCCCAAGGAAAGTCTTCGCCGTTCCAGACGTGGGGGAGAGGGACTGGATTTTCCACTCAGCAGTTTGTTCCGGAAGACCTCGGTCCCAAGAGAGCCAGCTGATCTGTACCAGCAGCACAGGGCTCTCCATAAAGCATCGAGAGGACCCCTCGGTGGGAAGGCAAGGCCTCAGCTCAAGGACTCTAAACGCACAGTGGCCACCCACGCTCCTTCTCCGCAGGGACACTTGGGCGTGGTGCTGCGACTCCTCTCAGAGCTTGGATCCGTCAGCGCTCACTCAGACAGCGCACCAGCCCGTCGGCAGAGTTGGCCCACCCTGGGCTCGCCCCCTGGCCCGGGCTCCCTGGGGGGTCCTAAGGGATGATGCTTAGGACGAGGACACTAGTAAGAAGGGGCCGCTGTGACTTAAGTTTGAGCAAGCCCAACATCAAGACCACCTATCCCAGTAATTGGTCCCTACTGATTCCCACCAGCTGACACCAAACTTCTCATACATGTTCAACACACAAAACAGATGCTTCCTGAGGTGCCTGTCATGGGCTCCCCACTGCCAACCAGAGTTCTGGTCACCACAAAGTTCTCATCCATCCGTAGGAATAAATTCAGCAAACGATGTGTTGTTAGTTGGCACGTGCTCTCATCACTGCCTGCAGGGGAGCACGCCTCGATGATCTGAGTTCCCACACAATCCGTCCCGAAACGGCCCAGCTGTGTCTGACCAGGCTGAGCAGCTGTAGTTCTGGTCAGGCTTAAATTTGCTCCTCCAGGTCTGGGCACATAACTGGGACTGCACTTGTTGGCCATACGTTCATAGACCCCTATCTGCTAACACACAAGATTTAATAAGATCCAGAGTCTCATACCACCCAAAATATCCAGGATATAACTGAAAACCACTCATCATACCAAGGACCAGGCAAATGTCATCTTGAACAAGTTAGTCAATCAAAAGACCCCCAACACCGAGAAGACATGGATGTGGGGATTATCTGATGAGGATTTTGAAGTAACCATCATAAAAATGCTTCAACAAGCAATTACAAACATACTTGAAACAAATGAAAAAACTGAGAGTCTCTGAAAAAATACAATCACTGAAATTTTAAAAATGCAATAGGGGCTGGCCCAGTGGCATAGCAGTTAAGTGTGCGTGCTCCGCTGCGGCAGCCCAGAGTTCGCAGGTTCGGATCCTGGGCACGGACCGACGCACTGCTTGTCAAACCATGCTGTGGCGGTGTCCCATATAAAGTAGAGGAAGGCAGGCACGGATGTTAGCCCAAGGCCAATCTTCCTTAGCAAAAACAGGAGGATTGGCAGCAGATGTTAGCTCAGTGCTAATCTTCCTCACAAAAAGAAAAAAATTCAATAAGTGGGCTCAGTAGCAGAATGGAGAAGATAGAGCAAAGAGTCAATAAACTGGAAGATAGAACAACAGAAATTATCTCATCTGAACAACAGAGAGAAAATAGACTGAAAAAAAGAACAGAACCCCAGGTACCTGTGAAACTACAGCAAAAAAATCTAACATTTGTGTCATCAGAATCCCAGAATGAGAAAAGAAAAAGAGTGGGGGTTAAAAAGTATTTGAAGAAAAAATGGCTGATAATCTCCCAACTCTGGCAAAAGACACAGAGACTCAAGAAATTAGCAAAACTCAAATAGGACAAACCCAGAAATCCACACACGCTATGGACTCAATTTTGTTCCCCCAAAATTCACATGTTGACATCCTAACCCCATGTGATGGCATCTGGAGGTGGGGCATTTGGTAGGTGATTAGAGTTGGATGAGGTCATGAGGGTGGGACCCTCGTGATGGGATTAGTGCCCTTACGAGAAGAGGCACCAGAGACCTCTCTCTCTCTCTCCACCCTGTGAGGACACAGCACGAAGGCTGCCGTCTACAAGCCGGGAAGAGAGCTCTCACCAGAACCCAACCATGCTGGCTCCCTGACCTCAGACTTCCAGCCTCCAGAACTGTGAGAAATAAATATCTGTTGTTTAGGCACCCAGTCTGTGGTATTCTGCTGTGGCAGCCTGAGCAGGCTAAGACCACACATAATTATCAAACTTCTGAAAAATAAAGACAAAAAACAAGTCTTGAAAGCAGTGAGAGAGATGACATCTTCCCTACAGGGGTAAAAAACCACTTGAATGACAGTGGATTTCTCATTAGAAACTACAGAAAACAGAAGGGGCACAATCTTTTTCATGTGCTGAAAGAAAAGCACTGTCAGCCCAGAATTCCATATTCAGTGAAAATATCTTAGAAGCAAGAAGAGGAAATCAAGACTCTCAGACAAAGAAAAACTAAGAATTTTTCACCATCAGACCTGCCCTAAAACAATGGCTAAAAGAAGTTCTTGACAGGAAAGAAATTTAAAAAAATAAAAGTATCCTGAAACATCACAAAGGAAGAAGAAACAGAGTGAAAATATGAGTAAATACAACAGACTTTTCTTCTCCTCTTGATTTTTCTAAATTATGTTTGATGATTAAAGCAAAAATTATAACAGTTTTGTCTGATAGTGGTTCTCAGTATAAGTAAAGGAATATTGAAGACAACGACACAACAAACAGGGGCGGGTAAGTGGACCTAAGGAGAGGCAGGTTCCCGCACATCACTCAGGCTGTAAACATGGAGACCGTGGGCTGTGCTGCTGTAGACATAAAATGTCACATGGAGAACACACACACAAAAAACTATACAAAGAGCTACACTGAAAAACGCTTAAACCAAAATGGAATTCTAAAAAATGTTCAAGTCACCCCTAGGAAGGTAAAAAAAAACAGAAACAAAAAACAGAGAGAACAAACAGAAAACAAAAAATAATACACAGACTTAAGCTCTAACATATCAATAATTATATCAAGTGTAAATAGTCTAAATAAAACTAGTAAGAGATGGGTAGAGTGGATTAAAAAATGTAACCCAGCTATATTCATCTACAAAAAACTCAGTTCAACTGTATCAACATAGGCAAGTTGAAAGAAAAAGGATAAAGATATGTCACATAAGCATTAATCAAAAGAAGACAGAGGTGGCGATGTTAACATCAGATGACGTAGGCTTTGGAACAGGGAGGAACATTACATAACGATAAAAGGATAATTTCAGCAAGACACTGCAATCCTAAGCATGCACGCCGCAGACGACAGGGCTGCAGAACACACGAAGCTAAAGCCAACAGAACGGAAAGAGCAAAGACGAGCCCGGCTGCAGACGAGCGCTGCCCTCTCCACAGGTGACAGGACAGCAGCAAGGGCACAGGAGACACTCCACACCACCGTCCACCAGCAGGAGCTAATCTGTGTCTTTTCTTTTTATCAATTTTACTGATGGCTGGCTGTTTCATTGATTTTCTCTATTTTTCTTCTTTCAATTTCATTAATTTCTGCTCTTATTTTTATTGTTTCCTCCCTTCTGCTTGCTTTGGGTATAACTATCAAAGAAATTGAATTGATAATTTTAAAGCTCCAAAAAATAATATCTCCAGGCCTAGATCGTTTTCACTGGAGAATTCTTCAAAACATTTAAAGAAGAATTAACATCAATTTTACATAATATTTTCCAGAAACAGGAAACAAGGGAGCACTTTCCAACTTATTTTATGCAGCCAGTATTACCCTGATACTCAACTCGACCGAGAGAGTACACAAAAAGAAAACTACAAACCAATATCCTTCATGAATAGAGATGCCAAAAATCCACAATAAAACATGATCAAATAGAATTCAGCACCATACAAAAAGAATCATACACTACGACCAGGTGGGGTTTATTCCAGAGATGCAAGACAGTTTCAATACTTGAAAATCAACTAATATAATCTACTATATCAACAGGCTAAAAAGAAAAAATCACATGAGCACATCAGTTGATGCAGAAAGAGCATCTGACAAAATTCAACACTCATTCACGATAAAAACTCTTAGAAAAAATCAAAACAGGGGAATTCCTCAACTTGATAAAGAGCACCTACAAAACTCCTGCAGCTAACATTATACTGAATTATGTAGTGGAACACTGAATGCTCCTCACCCAGGATCAGGAGCAAGGAAAGAGATCTCTCACCACTCTTATCCCATATACTGCTGGAAGTTCCAGCCAGTGCAACAAGGCAAGAAAGGCAGGGCATACAGATTGGAAAGGGAGAAGCAAAACTTTTGTCCCTATTTCTGGACAGCACGGCTATGCAGAAAATTCCAGTGAATCTGCAAACAAAACAAAAGAAACCACTTTAGAACTAATACATGAGTTCAGCAAGGTTTCAGGATACAAGATAAACATACAAAAATCAATTTTATTTTGATACACTAGCAATGAACACACAGAAATTGAAATTTAAAAACATACCATTTATAACCATTAAAACTTAGACATAAATCTAAAAAACACGTACAAGACTCCTATGCTGAAATCTACATAGCACTGATGAAAGAAATCAAAGATGTACATGAATGGAGAGACAGACCATGTTCGCACAGTGGAAGATGCAACATAGTAAAGATGTCAAGTCTCCCCAGACTGATACGCTGGTTTAACACAATTCCTATAGAAATCGTAGAAAGTTTTCTTTTATAGACATACACAAGATTATTCTAAAGTTTATGTGGAAATGCAAAGGAAATAGGATAGCTAAAATAATTAGAAAAGGAGTAAGATGGAGGACTCAGTGTACTCCACCTCAAGACTAAGGTGTTGGTGGAGGAAAAGGCACATGATCACTGGACCAGACTGAGGACCCAGAAGAGGACTCCACTAGCATGACGCACTGCTTCTTGACAAAGGTAGAAAATCAATTCAGTGGAGAAGGATAGTCTTTCCAACAAATGGTACCAGAGGAACTAGACATCCATAGGTTAAAAAAACTACCCAAAACAAATGAACAAAAATACCTTGATCTAAACTTCACCCCTTATACAAAAATGAACTCAAATTGATCACAGCATAGATTTAAAAGTAAAATACAAAACTATAAAACTTTTAGAAGGAAGCATAGGAGAAAATCTTCAGGACCTAGGGCTTGGTGAAGAGTTCTTAGACATGACACTAAAAGCACAATCCCTAAAATAAAACTCTTGATAAATTAACCTTTATGGGGCCGGCCCCGTGGCGCAGTGATTAAGTGCACACACTCCACTGCTGGCGGCCCGGGTTCGGATCCAGGGCGCACACTGAGGCACCACTCGCCAGGCCATGCTGTGGCGGCGTCCCATATAAAGTGGAGGAAGATGGGCACAGATGTTAGCCCAGGGCCAGTCTTCCTCAGCAAAAGAAAAAAAAAAAGAGGAGGATTGGCAGATGTTAGCACAGGGCTGATCTTCCTTGCCAAAAAAAAAAAAAAAAACTATCCAAATAGAAAATGGGCAAAAGACGTGAACAAACATTTGACCAAAGAGAATATACAAATGGCAAAGAGGCACCTGAAAAGATGTTCCACAGCACTCGCCATTAGGGAAATGCGAATGAAAACCTGAATGAGACACCATGACCCACCTCTCAGAACAGCTGGTTAAAATAAAGATAGTGACAACCTCAAATGGCGACAAGAATGCGGATCTCGCAAGAATGCTGGTGGGGATGTACATGGTACAGCCACTCTGGGAAGACAATTTGATAGGTTCTTGAAAAGCTACACATGAACAGACCATACGACCCAGCAATCACACTCCTGGATTATCCTAGAGAATGAAAACTTAAGTTCACACAAAGACCTGTGCACAAAAGCTCATGGCTGGCTTATTTGTAATAGCCAAAAACCTGGAGACACCCAAAATGTCCCTCAATAGGTGAATGGATGGACTGTGGTATTTCCAAACTAGGGAACCCTATTCAGCAATAAAAAAGAAAGAACCACTAATACACACAGCTTGGATGGATCTCAGGGGCGTGAGGCTGAGAGGAAAAAGGTCACAGCTGTATGACTCCATTCATGCAACATTCTCAAACGGACAAAACTTCCAAGACAGAGAACAGGTTGGTGGTTGACACAGCGGGAATGCAGGGGCAGGGGTGGGCAGCACGAGGGAGATCTTTGTGCTGATGGAGCAGTCCCGCACCTGGATTGTGCTGCTGGGTAGGACAACGTACACATGATAAAAAGACAGAACCAGACATGCCCATTGTGCCAATGTCCGTTTCCTGGCGTCAACGTTGTTCACAGCGACATAAGATGTTACCACTGGGGCAAACTGGGTGAGGAGACAGGAGGGGTCTGGGGACGCAGGTGCTGGGCCGTGGCAGCCTGTGCCCAGGGGGCAGAGAAGGCGGGGGGTGGGGCATAGGCAGCACCCGGCGTGCTCTCATCCCTGAGCTGATGTTCCGCCTTCTGGAAGGAAGGGCCAGGACAAAGAGGTGGCTCCAGCGGACCCTCCCTACCTCCATGAGACTCCATCAGTCCCCTGTCCCTGATGCCCCCTCCCCATCCCCTGCTATCTCCCACCTCCTGCTCAACCCACCCCATCCCTGCCCACATGGTCTGCATTTTACAGATGAAGGAACTGGGGGCTTGGAAGAGATGAGCAACTCCAGATCACACCCCAAACTTGGGTCCCGGCCCCTCCAGCCTCCAGGAGGCTGCTGTGTCCAGGGATGCGGGGTGTGGGTGAGCCAGGTCTGAGCAGCTGAGCAGTGGAGGTTCCCAGTGCTGGGACCACACAAGTGCCCCATACACCTTCTGATCTCTGCCCTCAGAACCCACCCAGTGCAGGAGACCTGGGGTCCCCAGCTAATAGGAACGGGGTGTGGAATGCCACCTCTGCGGGTAGGAGGGCCGGCCCAGAGGCCCAGTGCCCAACCCACTGTAGACCTTCAGCAAACGTCCTCCTCAAACCTCTTCAAATCCTCTCGTCCTCACCATCTGATGCCAGCATTTACCATGTTAACACCAGCTCTGAGCCACTTCCCCTCAGCTCCCAGCTACCTGGACTCCACTAGCCCTCCCACTGCCTGGAAACGCTCACACCATCCATGACCTCCTCAAGGTCCCCCCTATACCCCCACCCCCCGACCCGGCCTTCCGAGGACCCTCCTCCCTGTAGGCCCAGTCGCTACGAGCGCTGTGCCTGGAGCACCACCCGGGCCCAGGCTCTTCTCCTCCACCCAGACCTGACCTGCCCGTCGCCCACTCACTGGGGTCCGCACCTCACCTGAGCTCCAGCCACAGGCCTGGGAACTGAGGAGCCATTGCTGGGGATGGGGCGCACCTGTCCTCACCTCCCGCCATGTCCAGGGAGGCCTGGTCCTCCGGCAAGTTCTTAAGTCCTGTCCTTCCTGTGGCGCCAAGTTGACAAGCAGATTTTTCAGCTTTGATTTCTTCTGCACAGGGTCTCACGGCATCTCTCAGCTCAGATGCTCCTTAGACGAAGTTCATCAATTTCCTGGCTGGTGTTCAGAGCTGTTTTCGGTCAACTCCAGCTTTCCCTCAGAGCCTTTCAAGCCTTCCTCCATAAGTTGGGTTTCCATGGACAGCTCTTTCCACTTCCCGTTGTCCTCTTGTTCTAACTTGCGGCAGCCTTTGCTCCCTCTGAACCGGAAGAAAGAGGGTCCCCAAGTGACATGCCGCCAGCACATCAGGCTGGAGTTAGTCCTAGGCCAAAGTTCTTCAGGCCAGGAGGCCACCACACCTCGGCCCAGTGACCCGACAGGGGGACTGCGCTCTGAATGGCTCCGAGCCCCGGCCAGGCCTCGGCACCTGCCAGGCACACTGACCTTTCCGAACCGCCTCGGACAGAGGCAGCAACCCGCCCTCACAGAGGGCCCCTGAGCGGCCCTACGCTGGAGATGGATCTCCGCCAGGACTGGTGGCCTCGGACGTCTCGTGTCTGGGTCAGGACGCTCCACTTTTCGGTGTTCGTGTTGTCCTTCCTGCCCCGTCTCCTGGCCTCCCGGCTGTTCTACAGACTGAATCGTGGGGGGCGGGAGGGGGGCGGGGACTGGTTCTCCCCCTTCCGGCGGTTGGGGCACCACCTGGGGCGACACGGCTGGGGCCAGGGTTGCCAGGAGGCGATGGGAGGTTTCCGAGGCCGCGCTCCTCACTCTTTGCACCTTCTGGGCTCAGAGTCCGGGAGGGCCGCCTGGCGGCGGCGCACGAGCCTGGAACGAGGTCGTCTTCCTCTACCAGGGAGCAGCCTCTTCCAGCCACCTCCGGGCCCGGCAGAGGCGCTGCCGCCGAGGGCAGGCGAGGACTCGGGAACGTCCAGGGAAACCTTGGGGCTGGACCTGCTGTGCACGTGGGGGGCGGGGAGGTGCCGGACACGCGAGCGGGGTCGGCGGCTGCGCTGGGTCAGGGGACCCTCGGGGCACCCTCACCACCCTGTGCTGCCCCGGAAGGCCTGGGAGGGCCCTTCGGCTGGGCGACGGTCCTCCGTACTCTGACTCCCCCGCCGACGGGGCCGCGGAGGCGAGGCGCACGGCGGGTCCACGAGGCGCCGAGTGCGGGGCGCGGCCTCGGTCACAGAGGGACGCGAAGACGGACGAAGACGGAGCGCGGGACGCAGGCGCGAGGCCCGGGCAGAACGAGGCGCGCTCACCGACACCGACGGCGCAAAACGAACCGCCACCGAAGCGCCGCCTCCCCGCAGCGAGACCGCGCGCGGTGCCCTGGCTTTTATAACCGCCCCGCACGTCACACTGCCTCCTGGTGACGTCACAGCCACAACCCTGGCCAATGGCCAGGCGGCTCTCAGCTGGGTCTTGCTTGTGCAGCCAATCACCAGACAACTCGGCTGGCCAATCACCAGGCGGCTCTCACCGCGGCCTCCTGACGTCATCACCGGCCGCCGACGCCCACGCCGGCCTTTGCCGCTTGCGGTGTCTGGCTCCCTGTCCCCCATTGCCAAGCCTTCATTTCACAGGTGGAGCCCCTGGGGGTCGGGACAGTCACCAGCCACGTAAGGCAACCCTCCCCAGCGCTGCCAGAACCCACGGGCATCTGAGAGCCAGCAGGGGGAGGGCTGTTCGTCACGTGGCACGGGTTGGGGCCTGCCCATCACTGAAGCTCCGCCCAGGGGTTGCCATGGTAATCCGTAGAGGCCTGGATCCTGACGCTGCAACTGCCCTCTTGACTTGGCAGCTTCTCCCATCTGATAGCTCGTTCTGAGGACCGGACCTCAGGGAAAGGGAGATGGAGTGCAGAGTGGGCTGGCCGCAGGCGGCCTGGGGCAAGGACAGAGGAGGCAAGACTCTAAGAGGAAGGGTCCTCAAGTCAGGGGTCCAGGGCAACAGAGGCAGTAGGCTACCCATCTGAGAATGTGGAAGTGCTGTGCCTGGACGGCACCTGCCACCCCTCCTATGCAGTGATCTGTCCCTTCCCCATCACTGTGGTCATCGTTGAAGACCTTAGCCCTGCTCACTGCTGGCACCACTACCCCCCTGTCGTATTTTCTGTGACCTCTACTTCCACAACAACAATCCGTTCTATACCTGGACTTTGGTGTTTGACCTCCTTGCCTCTTGTTGCAAACATTGTTGGTATTTTCCCCAGCAGTCATTTCTTTTTTTTATGCTAAATAATGGTAATACTAATAAATAAAATGTAAATTGTTCTGGTCTCCCGATGCAATGGGCTCAGAGAAAATAGGCCCATTCCCAGGGAATGGAGGAAATCAGTCATGGTCCTCCCCTTCCTCTTTGCTAGCATTGGTTGGAGGTGAGGAGGGCATTTGACCCAGGTCTGGCCAGTGGGACCTGAGCAGATGCCTGCTGTAGAAGAAAGGTGGTGTTTGGGAAAGTTTTATTTCTTTAACTAAAGAAAGGCAAATGGTAGGAATCAGTCATCACTCTCTGGCTTTGACCTGGTAGGGTGAGTATGTGATGTTAGCCACTGTAGCAGCCAAAGTGAGACCATGAGTAAAGAGGGACCATGAGTAAAGAGGTAAAGAGAATCCCAGAGGAGCTGATGCAAAGGCCAGCCCCTGCTGACGGGATGAATCCATCAGCCCTGGAGCCTCCTGACTCTGGACTCCTGGTTGGTGACATCATAGCCACCTGTGGTGAAGCCACTTTGGGCCAGCAATTCTGTTCCATGAAGCTGAAGGCACCCTAGCTGATCCATTTCATCCCCAGAATAATCTAAATATCTAAATATTTCTTGTTCCAATTCCACTTTTTTGTGTGTGTATGTGAGGAAGACTAGCCCTGCGCTAACATCCAATGCCAATCCTCCTCTTTTTGCTTTTTTTTGCTGAGGAAGACTGGCCCTGGGCTAACATCTGTGCCCATTTTCCTCTACTTTATATGGGACGCTGCCACAGCATGGCTTGACAAGCGGTGCATTGGTGCACGCCCGGGATCCGAACCTGTGAACCCTGGGCTGCTGAAGCAGAGTGCGTGCACTTAACTGCTACACCACAGGGCCGGCCCCTCCAGTTCCACTTGCTAACTACCAAGATTTGTATTTATCCTGATGAGACATCAGCCGTTGTAGGTCAGAGTCATATCTCATTCCGTTCGTATCCTCCAGTGTCCTAGCATGTTGCTTACCTCATAGTCAGTGCTAAACATGTGTAAGGAATGAAAGTGTGTAATGAATGGTTTATAGTTTGGGCCATCAACAGAGCATAGCCCTTCACCCAGGCCAATATCTTTACTAGTATAAAATAGAACAAAACAAGCAAAAACAGAAACTAGAGCCAGAGAGAGATCAAGAACCTGAACGACTCAGTGTACGCCTTGTGGTCACTGCTGTGAAAGCAGTCAGAGGACAAGTCTAGGCCTGGCCCAGAGGAGGGTGGCTCCCAAAGATGAAGGGCCTGTGTTTCCCCCAATCCCTGCAGGAGGGAGCCTGGCTACAGACCTGGAATTCCTCTACAAACTATCAGATGAGTTTGTCCTGGGATAAGCCAGTAAAGTGTTGGCAGTTGTTCAGGCAGCTCTGTCGTATTGATGCACACATTCTCTCCTTTCTTTTCCTTACAAAGCCACACACCCGTCCTAGGAAGACGAGTCTTTGGCTCCCCTGAGCCTTGGTGAGGCCATGTGACTAAGTTTTGAGTAAAGGGCCTTGTGGGATTTCTGAGGAGGATCTGGAAGTGAGGCAGCAGCCCCTTCGCTGCCATCTCTTCTTCCTCCTGCAGATGTGGAGAGTGCATGTGATGGCTGGACCCCCTCAGGTGGCGCCTCAAGGATGGAAGCCTCAAATGTTATAAACCAATGTTACTGCAATAAACAAAAAATTAAAAAAAAAAAGAAAGAAAGAAATAGAAAAAAAAAAAATAAATAAAGGATGGAAGCCTCAGAGGGTGATGGGGCAGAAAGATGAAGACAGGGCCCTAATCTTGGCACACAGAATCCAGACTTCTTTACGTGAGAGAGAAGAACTTCACGTTCTTTTTTCTCATTGTTATGTGGACTTTTGTTATATGCAGATACACTGATCCCCGACTATCCAGGGCTCCCTCCCCACTCCACAGCTCCCCAGGGAAGGGGTCTGCTAGGTCTGCATCTCCCGATCAGCTGCTGTGGTCCCAGGAATGGGGCTCCTCACCTGCCCACGTTCACAACTTCTAAAGCCCACTCCTCTTTGGCTGCAGTAGCTTTTTTCCAGTTCCCAGAACCGGCCCATCTCCTTCACGCATGTGCTCCTCCCTCACCCTGGAGTGTCGGCCTCCTGGCTAGTCCTGCCCTCAGTCCACTCTCGGTCATTTCCTCCAGAGTGCCCTCCTAGACCCCCACTGGCTCAGACCCCCTGACTTCTTTTTCACTGTCCTATCACAATTGTAATCATATATGTGTTTGTGGGTCCATCTGATTTGTGTCTCCCTTCCCCATGACACCGAGCAGCCTGAAAGCAGGCAGCCCCGTTTGTGTTCCCCTCTGTATCCCCAGTTCTGAGCATGGTCCCCTCCCATGGAAGATGCTCACGCGTGCTGAGCGGTAGCCTCATGAGCCTTGGTGTTTCTGCTTCTGTGAGGTCAAGATGCTCTTGGTCAGCACAGGCAGTGCCAAGCAAGGGTGAGGGCCTCAGCCAGAAGGCCCTAGCATAGATTTTCTGCTCAACTGTATAATTTCAGGCAGGTGACCACTGCAACCCTGAAAGTGGGCCTAATGAGAGACCCAGCTCCAGGGGCCGTGGAGAGAACCCCATGAAGAGCACATGAAAATGCTTGGCTCCCTGCCATCCACAGGCCACTTCCTTGCCCATCACGGCCCCAAGGTGGACACACAAGTAACTCCGGATTCCTTTCACCCAGGTCCTTGCTAGCTGAGCACATTCTTCCACTTTCCATTCTTGGAGGTGGCTGATGAAAGTGGTCATGGGGCAGTCTGCCAGCCTGTCCAGTGTCCAGCAGGGGCTCAGGAGATGCACAGCGACTGCACCCCACCTTCCTGTCTGCTGGCTGGAGATGCCCATCCCCTCCTCCAGAAGACACAGGCTGCAGATCCTATGGGGCTGGGCCCCAGACGGGTGAGGCTATTAGGGGAGGCTGCATATGGGGCAATTAGGATAGGTGCTGAGAGCTTGAGGTGGGCAGAGATGACTGAGGAGGGGGGATCGAGTAGCAAGGAAGTTCTCAAGTGGAACAGACTGTGGGCACAGTCTGAGAAGGTGCAGACCCAGGGGCCCCATGAGGAGTCTAAGCTCTGCCCCACTTGGCTCAACCACAGCTAGGCGGTGGGTGGGGGAGACATCAGGGATTGGTAGGTGGTCTCTAGATGCTGCTGGTGTGGGTGGACCCTAGGAGAGAGACTGGGGGTCACTGGGCAGCACTGGAGGGCTTGAGGTGAGGATGCTGGTGTTCAGCTGGGACTGGCCAAAAGGCAGAAGAGAAGCAGCCTTGGGGGCCAGTCATGCCAGGGCGTAAGTGGGCTCTCCCTACCCCCTACAGGCCTTTCTGTGTCTGGACCAGCAAAGACTCCTGCTGATCTTTCAAGCCTCAGTGCAGACAGCCCTCCTCCCTGCTCTCCCTATCTTGTACATTCCAAGCAGGTCAATACGGTCCTGTGTAGACCCCACTCAGGGCCTTGTGGGGATCAAGTCACCACATTCTCTCCACCACTGCCACTCCCTGGCTATGTGGGGAGAGGTGTGGTCATAATCTCCATTTTCCTTCAACCCCCCTCACCTTCCCATTCTCCCAGGGGGAAAGTGTCATCATTTCCATTGTCTACCAAACCTCCATGTGGTGGCATTGTCATAACCTACATTTTCCATTTCACCCTCCCAACCCCCCACAGGGAAGAGTTTGTCAGGGTCTTCATCTTCCATCAACCCACTTTACCTTCCACCAACCACGAAGAAGTCACCATCAAATACCCATATTCTCTCAACCCTCTTCATCCTCCCCATGCCCTTGGAGAGGTTTGTCATAATTTCCACTTTCCATCAATGTACTTCATCCTCCCAACCTTCCACGGGGACAGCAAGTCATAATCTCTTTATCCCATCAATCTAATTCAACCTCCCAACCCCACACAGGGCAGATGTACCATAATCCCAATTACACGTCAAACCACTTCTTCCACTCAAGCCTTCACAGAGAAGGCATATCCTAATCTCAGTGTTCCATCAACCCATTTCACCGTCCCATTGGTGGGGGAGCCATTGTAATCTGTCCATTTTCCATCAATCAGCTTCACTCTCCCAATAATCCACAGGGAAGAGATTGTGATAACTTCCATTTCCATAACTGATCTCACCCTCCATATCACCCATGAGGAAGGCTGAGCATAATCTCCATTTTACATCTGTTCTCTTAATTTCCAACTACCCAAGAGGAAAGTGCTACCAGAGTCTCCATTTCCCAAGCGAGGAGAAGCAGGTGCAGAGATGAGCTCCTTGCTACGGGCACCAGCTGGTAAGTGGAGGCTCTAGAACCAAACCTGGCATCGGGCTCGGAGTCCGTGATCCACAGCCTCCTGGTGACAGGAGTGCTCCATAGGATTCTTAAGAAAATGGATGTAGATGTGCTGTAAAGAAAAGTGGAAAATCATCTGGGCAAAATCTTGGAGTTGAGAATGGGAGCAGAGATGAGAAGTAACAGTTTTAAAGACCTTAGGCTTAGTGGGGAGCACGTGGAGGATTTCATTCAGACACGGGCTCTGGTGAGAGAGGCTCTTACTTGGACCCTGCTCGTTTGCTGAAGTGGCTACCAGAGCTGGCTACACCCCCATCCACCCCAGACCCTGAAGTCCACCCAGGGAAGACAGCTTCCTGGGAGCCACACTGCTCCCCTAGGGCCTAGGGCCCTAGGGCCCCTAGGGCCCTTCTTCAGAGATTTCAGCATCATCAGTGCTCCCTGCATTGTAAGCATCCTTTTTGGTCAAATTGGTCCTCACTGCTGCACAGAAGGCTCAGATATTATCTCAAGTAACAGTCTAAGCTTCAAATGGGGAAGTGAGGATTCAAGGGACCTGGGGAAGCTTCCTCAGCACTCCCAGCTCTCCTGAGTCTGTAGATTCACTTCTTTCCTAACATCAGGGACCCAGTGGCTCTCTGTTCCTGGTCAGACCTGACATCATGCTCACAGGCCGTTTGCATGCATCGCTTCCCCACAGTTCCTGTTTGAGGATGAGAGGCCAATTTTGCTCAGTGAGAAAGGGCTTCCACCTAACCCATTACCCTCCCACCAGACCAACCTCAATGGTCCCCAGAGGCTCTGGAGGACCCTCCACCCTCTTCATTTTGGCCAAGGCCTGACCTGCCATCCTCCATGCTCCGTAAGTTGGCCCTCCACTGGTCAGTGCCACTGCGTCCTCAACCCCATGCTTTTCAGCCTTTCTGGGTCCCCTCTGAATGGACTGTGGCAAAAAACAGTATGGGCCACTTTCTGTGAAGCACCAACTCCAAGGAGTCCTAGGAAGCCAGTGGAAGCTGCAGAGGGGGATAGCTGCAGGAAGGCAAAGCCCAGGATGGGCATGAGCGAGTTGGCCAAGACAGTGAGGCAAGTCAGAAGGTGTCTCTGCCAGGGGTGGGTGGAGGTTGAGCCTGGAGTAGGAAGGGCCTAAGGAATGGCAGGGTCATCGACTGAGAGCCAGGCCAGCTGATCTCTGTGCTCCCTCTGCCAGCCAAGATCACAATGAGGGGTCTTCCTTCCACTGGGCCAGGGGAAGCTTGGGTTGGAGAGACAGTCAGAATGCTGCAGCTGGAAACCCTTGGGATCCTGGGAGCATCCATGCCGTAGGGACCAGTGTTCTGGGTGCTAACTCACCTCCCACCCCGACTGCCCAAACGCTGTTCAACAGGAGGAGTTACGCCTGCAAGACAAGAGCAGGTTGGCATGGTGAAGAATCCTTTGTCTACGGAAATTATTTTTTGAAAAGAGCTGGGCTGATCGGAGACTGTAACTGAGAGCAGAGCAGTGAGCTAGACAATCACCCTGAGAAATGTCTCTAGAACCCAACATGTGGAGATAAAGAGGTGGAAAGTAAGACAGACAAAGTGGCTCCAGCATCCACACACGGGGCATGCTGCCAGGACTGGGCTGCACGAAGGGGCAGGACCTGAAGGAACCAGGTCCTCTGAGACTCCTAAACCCTGATCGGCAGGTTGACAGGACCTGCTGACTGTACAGGACAGCTCATAATCGAGCAAAGAGCATAGGAACAACCTCTCACCCGATGTGATGCCATGAGCCCTCCCTCAAGGAGCTTTGTTGGCTCTGGAAGGCTCCATCACTCACTCCGTGTGGGGCTCTACTCAGAGAGACTGTCCTGCCTTACCTGGTCTCTTTCTGGCACCTTTCCCAACCATCTTTTCTTTATGGCCATTGTCTCTGCCTGGCATGACGTGGTTTACTGGTGTGGCTCTCCTGTTTCTGCCCTGTGGCTTGTCAGTTCCACGTGCAGGGCTCGTCTTCCTTGTTCACGGCTATACACCCAGCCCTTGGAGCAGGCCCAGCACATGATAGGTGCCCAATTAATGTTCTTTAATGAATGAACTGAGGCTACATATTCAATCTAAGAAAGCCACTATAGACAAGAGTTACGTTGTCCACAAATGAACTGTAATCCCGTTGATGGCAGATTTCTCCTTAGGAACCCTGAATATGGCAAGCGAGCAGTGTTTCCAAGTGCTGAGGGAGAAGAACACGCAGCTAGAATTCCACACCCAGCTGAAGGATCATTCGAGAGTGGGTCTTCAGTCGTCTCCACCAGCTCCAATGGAAGGTGGGTGAGCTGAGAAAGCAAGAAGGGTATCTGACACGCCTGACCCCAAACCAGGTGTTGGGGATTGAACTGTGTCCCCTAATAAGATGTGTTGATGTTCTAACCTCTAGGATCTCAGGAAGTGACCTTAACTGGAGAGAGGGTCATTGCAGATATAATCAGTTAAGATGAGGTCACCCTGGAAAAGGGGGGGCCCTTAATCCAGTGTGACTGGTGTCCTTATAAGAAGACGAGAGACACACGAGGAGAGACGGCCATATAACGATTGTGGCTGAGCTTGGAGTGCTGCAGCTTCAAGCCAGGATCGCCTGGGGCCACCAGAAGCTGGAAGAGGCAAGAAGGACCCTCCCCAGAGCCTCCGGAGGGAGCACGGCCCTGCCAACACTTTGAGCTCAGACTTCCATCCTCCAGACTGTAAGACAATAAGTTTCTGTTGTGTTAAGCCACCTGGTTTGTGGATACTTTGTTATGGCAGCCCTAGGAAACCAGAACACCAGCTAAAGGTGGTTTTCTCTCAAGATTCCTGAATCAAAGAAATGTTACAAAATAATACTTACCATGGAGAGAGAGGGGGCCTCTGCCGGAGCTCGCTCCCAAATGACTGACTGCCTCCCCCAGGTCTATGCTCCACACTTGTAGCTACTCAGTGCTGTTCTAGTTCTCTAAATCGGCTTAAATGGCATTGTTTTTATAAAAATGATGCAATCTTATAATAACAACCCAAGAACTATAGAAAAGTACAAAAAACTGGAAAAGCAACAAACAAATCCCTCACTGTCCCCTGTCTGCATCTCGCCGGGCCGTCTGGTGGCCGTCCTTGTGGACGTCACTCGGCACATATTCAGGGAGAGAAGTGATGCTGAGGGACACAGAGCAGTGAAGACATGCACATGCAGAACCAGAAGTGACGCCACCACCAGCAGCCATAAGGCAGGTGCTGGTTCAATAGTGCTGCCTTCACTTCTCCGTGATTTTCACAGAAGAAACAGAAACCATGAAATGAAGAGGGCTGATGAAATCCACACATGTGGTTTTTTACTACAAGAGATATTTGTTCCCAAAAGATCCCTCCAAATTAAGAAAAAAGATTATAAAAGAGGTTAAAGTCTGTCTGAGCTTCCTGGGGCTGCCGCAGCAAAGTACCACAAACCAGGGGGCTTAAAACAACAGAAATTTATTCTCTCACAGTCTGGAGGCCAGAAGTCTGAAGTCAAGGTGTGGGCAGGGCTGCACTCCCTCTGCAGGCTCCAGGGTAGGGTCCTTCCTGCCTCTTTCAGCTTCTAGTGGTGGCTGGCAACACTTGGCGTTCCTGGGCTTGTGGCCACATCGCTCCCATCTCTGCCTCCGTGGTCGCCCTAACCCCCTCCCTACAGGGTCCTACGGGGTCACCTTGGGCTGTTTCGTCCTCAAACAAGGACCAGAGCCTCTGTCAAGAGGGACCTGTCCAGGCAACTCCTTCTTGTTACGGAAACTGCTCCCCAATCACCCCTCAGTTCTCCCATCACTAGCCCCATACTTTGTTCATGTTTTGATTAGAACAACAACATTGGAAAATGATAAATGACAATAGTCAGGCCAGGTTATATTGTGCCCCAAATATCAATGGCTTAAAACAAAAGGATGTCTTTCTTGCTTATGCTGCTGCAGGCCCACAGCACTGTCCAGGGCTGCGCTCCTCTGCCTGTGGGTCACATCCCATATATGATTCTACGTGTATTAGTTAGTTTGGCTGCTGAACAGTATTTTTTTTTTTAATTTTTTCCCCCCAAAGCCCCAGTAGATAGTTGCATGTCATAGTTGCACATCCTTCTAGTTGCTGTATGTGGGACGCAGCCTCAGCATGGCCGGAGAAGCGGTGTGTCAGTGCGCGCCTGGCATCCAAACCTGGGCCGCCAGCAGTGGAGCGCACGCACTTAACTGCTAAGCCACGGGGCCGGCCCTGCTGAGCAGTATTTGATGAAGATCACGAATGTGCCCGTCCAAGAAGCTTGACAAACTCCAAGCAGGACAAACTCAAAGAGGTCCACACCAAGACACAGAATAATCGAGCTGCTGGAAACCAAGCGTCGCAAGAATCCTGACTCACATCAGGGTCCTCCGTAATAATAACAGCCGACTTCTCCTCAGAGACGCAGGGGCCAGAAGGCAGTGGGGTGACACGTTCAGAGTGTTGAGACAAAGACCTGTCAACCAGGAATCCAATGCCCAGCAAAGTGATTAAGCCACTCCCAGATAAGCAGACACTGAGACAATTTATCACTAGTGGACCTGCCGTGCAGGGGATGCTAAAGAGAATCCTTCAGGTTGCAATGAAAGGACCTTAGAGAGTAACTCAAACCCACATGAAGAGATGAAGACACTGGTAAACCCAAGTGTAAGAGCAGTATGGTTGTGCTTTTGGTTTCTAAGTCCTCTTTTATTTCCTATTGATTTAAAAGACAGTTATGTAAACCACTAATTAAAAGCCATGACAGGCATGCAGCATGTAAAAATGTGATTTGTGATAAAAACAACATAAGGGAGATGCAGCTATATAGGTGCAAAGTTTTATAAATTATTGAAACTAAATTTGTATTAATTCAGACTAGATTATTATAAATTAAGATGTTACTTTTAATCTCCAGGGCAACTACCAAGGAGAAAACTAAAAATATATATGGTTAAACAAATGAGAAGGGAATCAAAATGTTACACTAGAAAATATCTACCTGAGCAAAAGAAACAGCAACGGAGGAATCGAGGAACAAAAAGCACGTGAGACGTAAAGAAAACAAACAGGAAAACGGCAGAAGTCCTTCCTCATCAGCAGTTACTCTAAAGATAAGTGGCTTGAACTCGCCAAAAAAAAGCAGCCAAAAAAGTGGAAACAACCCAAATGTCATCAACTGATAAGTGGACTAACAAATTGTATATCTATACCGTAGAATTTTAATCATCATAAAAAGGAATGATGAACTGACACACTACAAGATGGACAAACCTTGAAAACACTGTGCTTGGTGGAAGCAGTCAGACACAAAAAGCTGATATTGTAAGATTCGTTTATATGGAATGTTAAGTATAGGCAAATTCATGGAGACAGAAAGCAGATGAATGATTGTCAGGGTCTGAGGGGAGGGGAGGTGGGGAGTGACTGCTAAATGGGTAAGGGGTTTCATTTTGGGGTGACGGAAATAGTCTAGAATCGGAGAGTGGGGGCTGCGCAACATTGCGAATACACTGGAAGCCACTGAATTGTACTCTTTAAAATGGTTGAAATGTTTTATGAGAGTTTTATGTTATGTCAATTTAAACTCAACAAAAAAATGTGTTAGATTTTTTGTGGTATATATTGTGATGATTCAATGGAAAAGTTTCGTTGCTTTGTTAACGTGTTAAAGGTTAATATATTTTCCAATGATAAGTCATCCTTACATTCCTGGAATAAACCTAATTTGGCATAATTATTATTTTTGTACATATTGATGGATTCAATTTGCTCATATTTTATTTGATAGTTTTGTATTTCTGTTTCTAAATGTGATTAGTCTATATTTGTAAAAATTTCATTTTAACATTATCTGGTTTGATCTCTCAAGATTATTTAGGTAGCTCTCTGAAGCACTTTTTATAAGATTTGGATTACCTGCTCTTTAAATATTTGGTAGAACTTTTCTTTAAACCATCGGCATCTGGTGTTTTGGGTGGGGGTAGATCTTTAAACTACTGATTCAGTTTTTGTGTGTGGTTATTGGGCTATTTGGGTTTCTATTTTTTCTTGAGTGAGTTTAGTTAAGCTTAGTATTTTTTTTCTTTGTGAGGAAGATTTAGCCCTGAGCTAACATCCAATGCCAATCTTCCTCTTTTTTGCTGAGGAAGACTGGCCCTGGGCTAACATCTGTGCCCATCTTCCTCTACTTTATATGGGACGCCACCACAGCATGGCTTGACAAGCGGTGCATCACTGTGCACCCGGGATCCCAACCCACAAACCCCAGGCCACAGCAGCAGAGCGCACACACTTAACTGCTACACCACTGGGCCAGCCCCCTAAGCTTAGCATTTTTTTTTTTTTATAATTTTTATTTATTTATTTATTTTTCCCCAAAGCCCCAGTAGATAGTTGTATGTCATAGTTGCACATCCTTCTAGTTGCTGTATGTGGGACGCGGCCTCAGCATGGCCAGAGAAGCAGTGCGTCAGTGCACGCCCGGGATCCAAACCCGGGCCACCAGCAGCGGAGTGCGCACACTTAACTGCTAAGCCATGGGGCCAGCCCAAAGCTTAGTATTTTTTAATAAAATACTGTTTATTTTATTTAAGCTTTGAATCTATTGGCAAAAATTGATTATAATGCTTTCTATTGATTTTAAAATCTCTGTTCTATCTGTGGTTATATCTACTGGTTCATTCCTAATATTGTTTAATAATGCCTTCTTTCCTCATTTTTTCTTTAATCTTGCCACATGATGACTTTTGTAGTTTATATCAGTTATCTATTGCTGCATAACACATTAACCCAAAATTTCACAGCCTAAAACACCACACTTGTATCATCTCACAGTTTGTGTGTGTTAGGAGTCAAGTGTGGCTCAGCTTGGTGCTTCTTCCTCAGGGCTGCAGTCAGTGTCAGCTGGGGCTGCAGTCATCTGCGGGCTCGACTCCGGGAGGATCCACTTCCAGGCTCCATCACCTGGCTGTTGACTGGAGACACCAGTTTCTTCCCACCTGGGCCTCTCCGTAGGGCAGCTTCCAACATGGTGGCTGCTTTCCCCAGAGTGAAGGTAAGAGACAGAGAGAGACAGAGAGAGATTGAGGAGAGAGGAGAGAGAGAGACAGAGACAGGGACAGAGAGAGATAGAGAAGGAGAGAAGAAAGGAGAGAGAGAGAGAGAGAGAGAAGAGAGAGGAGAGAGAGAGAGAGAGTGGGAGGGAGATATTCAAAGAGCCAGCTTCTGGTTTCATTAATCCTGATATTGGCTTCTCTTTCTAGTTTTTATTTTTATTTTATTTTATTTTATTTTATTTTGTGTGTGTGTGTGTGAGGAAGATCAGCCCTGAGCTAACATCTATTGCCAATCCTCTTCCTTTTTTTCCCCCTTTTTCTCCCCAAAGCCCCAGTAGATAGTTGTATGTCATAGTTGCACATCCTTCTAGTTGCTGTATGTGGGACGCGGCCTCAGCATGGCCGGAGAAGCGGTGCGTCGGTGCGCGCCCGGGATCCGAACTTGGGCTGCCAGTAGCGGAGCGCGAACACTTAACCACTAAGCCACGGGGCTGGCCCCCTCTCATTCTAGTTTTTAATCCCATGAATCATTTCTTTAGTCTTCCTTGTTTGTTTTCTTCCTTCCTCTTTCTTTGGGTTGACTCTGCCATTCCTTTTCTAACTTCCTGAGTTGGACCCCGAGATAACTGCTCTCCCATCTTTCTTCTTTTCCACTTTTCTTATATGTGCATTTTCAGGACAGAAACTCCCTTCCAAGTACTAGTTCAGCTGCATCCTGAAAACATTTACGTGTGGTGTTTCTTCATTGTCAGGTTCTAAACGTTTTAAGCTCTTACTCCAATTCATTCTTTGAACCGTTAGTCAAATATGGTTTTATGTTTCCAAATGTTTGGTGATCCTTTCTTAGTTCTATTGTCATTGCATTTGGTCAGAGAACTTGATCAATATCATGTAGATTCTCTGGTGTTTTGCTGGGACTTGGTTTTGTGGCCTTGCCATGTGTCCACTGTTAGTAAACATTTCATGTGTGCTTGGAAATAATGAACTCTTTAATTTGGGGGCGCAGGGTTTTTCATATGTCTACTGAATCATGCTTGTTCATTGTATTCTTCAATTTTTGTAACCATATTAATTTTAAACCTGTCTTATCTATCAATTATGAAAGGCATGTGTTACAATTTCCTTCTGTGATTATCGATTTGATCGTTCTTGTAGTTCTGTCAATTTTTGCTTCAAATATTTTCAAGCTGTGTTTTTGGTACATTCAAGTTCAGAGTTATTAAATCTTCTTAGCAAATCGTTTCATCATTACGCACTGGTCCACCCTATTCCTAACCATGCTGCTTGTCTCAAAGTCTGTTCCACCTGCTTTAATGAAGTCATGACAGTTTTCTTCTGGAAACTGATGCGTCTGTTTCCTTATCGCTTTAATTGTGTCCTTAAATTAGGACACAGCTGGTTTTGTTTTCTTCATCCACTTTGATAAGTGATTTTTTAACAAACTGCCTAGTTTCATCCGTTTAACTTTATCGTGATTATGGTGTTTGCGTTTCCCCCTTTTCATTTTTTCTCTTTACCATACTTAGTCTTTGCATCTTTACCTCTGTTCCTGACTTTGACTAGATTGACCAATCTTTTCCTTGTCCCCTCACCACAGATCTGGAAGCTATCTGTGTTATTTTAGTGGTTACCCTTAACCTTCTAAACACACGTGTTTGACTTAAGAGTATAAAATTAATCCAGGCCTCCATCCTCCTCCTGAATTACACAGGATCTAAAACTGCTTTAATTCTGATTACCTTCTCTTATCCTCGCTCGTCAATACTTATCTTAAGATACTGTTTTCTAGTATCTCAGCTCCACTTTGTCTTTGTACCCAAATCGTCATTGTTGTTCTTTCATGCGAGTAATGCTCACGCCCTTTCCTCCTCAGTCCCTCCAGCACTGCTTTCCACAAGGCCCCTATTGATAAACTCTTAGGTTTCTCCTTCGTCTTGTATGTGCAAGTTCTGTGGTTGGAGCCTGAGGGCTACCCCATCACGGGAAATGCCAGGGTGAGTCCACTTCTGCTCATTTCCAAGACCCTTTTCTGGTCTTACTTTCAGAATATCTGTATTGGTTTGCTAGGGCTGCTGTAAGAAAGCACCACAGATTGGGGGCTCAACTAACAGTGAGGTATGGTCTCTTAGTTCTGGAGCCAGGAACCCAAGGGCCACAGGTGGGCCGGCTGGTTCCTTCTGAGGCTCTGAGGAGAATCTGCTCCAGGCCTCTCCCCTCACTGCTGGGGGCTCGCTGGCATCTTTGGCGTTCCTGTTGCGTAGACGAATCACCCCATCTCTGCCTCCATCTTCACATGGCGCCCTTCCTGTGTGCGTCTCGACGTCTCTCTTCCTCGTCTTATAAGGACACTAGCCATATTGAATTAGGGCCCACCTAGCGACCGCATCTTAACTTGATCATCTGCAAAGACTGTCTCTCCAAATAAGGTCACATTCTGAGGTACTGGGGGTTAGCATGCCACCGTATGAATTTGGGGGGGACACAATTCAACCCTTAACACCCTCTATTACCCAAAACTCCGTGAATGACTCATACTCTCCATGTGTTTGCTACACTTACCAAATGTGACCTGTCTCAGGAGGAGCTCCGGACTGGCAGGGACATTTTTTCTCCTGAATATCCAGGGGCACTTCCCTGAGCTAACTAGGGAACCTTACCACGACAGCGAGCTGGGTGCAGGGGGGCCCGACGCACCGAGGAATAAGACGCAGCCTTCAGTCAACATGCCTTCTTTCATCGAGTCCCAGCAAGCCTGCAGACAGGTGACCTTTTATCCCCAACTTATGATCGAGGACCTGTGGGGGCGAAGTAATGAGGCAGATCTGTGAGCACCGGCCCAACCACTGCAGCCCTCCGCATCCCCCGGGGCTTTACAGCACTTCACAGTTTGCAACCCCCCCACAGGTAGATGCTGTTCTCCCCTCTCCTGGCTGAGAACCGAGTCTCTTGAGAGCTATGAAGTGGGTGGCAGTCTTCAGTCTTTGGATGACAATACTGCAGGTACGTGCCCATTTTGGTTTCAAGGGCACCCGCCGGTGATTCTGTTATTCCACCGTTTCTCACTGTGCGGACTGGCTGGCAGCCCAATGCTTCTCTTAGTACATCATCATAATTTCTAGGAGTTTTTGCCATATATTTGTAGACTGTGATGTAATGCTGTGCTTTATCTCAGGCACGAACACTGAATATATCGACCAATAAGCTAAAGTCTTGGGTTGGGTATCGGGCACTGGGTGACGCCGCGGTCGCCTCCCAGTCTCCATCAGGGTCAGAACTGCCCTCTGGCCAGGGATGGCAGTAGAGGCAGCATTCTTTCTGGTTGGCACCATGTGAAGTGAGTCAGAATGGAGGTCAGCCTCCTCCTGTGGCCAGCACGGGAAGCTCTCACAAATACTGAAGTTGAATTCGAGGCCACGGGCATGGAGCCCGTGAAGAAGCATTCGTTCACCCAAAACATCAGTGGCCCTTTGTGGATGTGGTTTTCCCCAGCGCTCAGATGTCCCACGGAGGCTGAGGCTGGCACTGGTCAACCCAGCGCCGGGGCCTGGCTTCCCCTCCCAGGAGACTCTCCAGCAGCTCCAGGGACAGTCCTGTCCTTTGCAGGCCAACCGGCATCAAGCGCCTCCTCTGTGCACAGGGCAGGCCCAGGCACAGGGAAAGGGTGAGCTGGCCAACACAGACGCGCAGCTGATGGCATCGGCTCATCCCAGGCCAGAAGTTGGGAGGGACGGGGAAAGAGAGGCGGGTGGGCCGGCTGGAGAGTGGGTGCAGAGCTATGTCTGCAGAAAGCTGGGATGCCTTCGTGGGCAATGCAGTCACCTATGGATCCCAGAATCGCAGCTCTCGTCAGGTGTGTGGGGAGCAGATAGAGGCTGTGACTGTAACCCAGTGTGGGAAGGCAGTGCTTGGGGATAGCAGGATGGGGGTAGGGCCAGATAAGAGCCATGAGAAAGCACTGACAAAGCCTGCGTGCAACAAGGCCTGCGCGGGGAGGCTGCAGAGAGTGGGGCTGAGGGAGATGCCGGATCTATCACCCACCTTCATCTTTCTCTCATTCTTAGTTGCACCTGTGAAATTCCCTGGAGCTCCGCTCCAGCTGCAAAATGAAATTGTGGGTGAAATGGATCCTAGAAAGAAATTTTAATTCTGGCCTGGGGTTGCCTGCTTCTAGGTAGCCCCACCCGTTGGAGTCCAGAGTCTGGTTCAGAGTCTGTTGGACACTGGGCCGTCTGACAGCTCTCTCCCACTCAGCAAGGCCACGCTAGAGCTGCGGGTTCCTCCCCAGCACCCCGCCGGCCACCGGGGGGCTCCCCGCCAAGGTGGATCGAAGCCCGACTCCAGGGGCAGAGGATGGAGTGGCCGGGACTCCCTATGTCCCAGCACCCCTTCAGCTCAGTGGCAAGTCCTCCAGGCACCTGCAGCTGCGGCCGGCCTCTTCCACAACCGCTGGCCTCTCCTGGATTGCCAATGGGGTCCCCACCTTGTGCACCCCGCCATCCATGTTGCTCCTTTGGCAGTGGGGAATAGAGCCCAAGCCCCCGACCCCGCAAGCCCGCTGTCCTTCGGGCCCTTCAGTCACTGCCCTGTGTCCGCTGCACCCACGTCAGGCCTCTGAGTTTGCTGCTCCCTTTTCTGTAATGTTCTTTTCCCAGATCTCTGCAGGCTGCCCCTTCCCCCATAAGGGCTCCATGCCTGTCCCCTCCACCACAACCCCGCTAGGCCCCACTGTCGGCCATCAGCCCCAGTGCTTGTGTGAGACCTCGAGGGTCTCCTCTCTGTGCAGCCCCATGCCGGATGGCGCGGCCAGCAGACTCTCAGGAGCACCCCGGCCTCAGTGGGGGTGGAAGTGGGAAGCCAGCAAGCATGCCTTGACGTCCAGAGAACTGTCAGCGCCACTTTTATTCACCCGGAAGCTGGACGCCCAAGAGAGAGACGCGGCTCTCGGAGTGGCCCATGACGCACCCTCAAGAACCGCTGAGTGAGCCGAGAGCGAGTGTCTTGCAGCACCTGACAGAGCCGGAAGCATCACTGGTGTCCACTGACCACCGTTCCGTAAATCACACAGGTACCTGAACTACATTTCAGAGTACTCAGAAAAACTAAAAGACAAAGCATCTTTCCTTGTCCACCAAGAGAAAAGTAAACTATTAACTTCTGGCTTAGGAAGGTTCTCACGTTCCTTAAGGAAAGGAGCCGGACTGCGGGGCAACACCTCTAGCAAGCTGGTGGGGAAGGCCTGGTCTCTTCCCCGAAGGAGAGCATATTCTGGTCTTTTCTGCTCAGGGCCGCCTTCTGCAGTTGGCAAAGTTGGGGTTTGCGTCAGCGGAGGGCAGGGCTGAGTTACTAGGAAGCACTTTGCGTCCAAACCTGGGTCTAGCTGAAGAGCACAGGGGTGGGGATCCTCCATTCCTGTCCTTCGGGGGGGGGGTTCCTGGCAGGGGGGCAGCTTCACTAGGAGGTGACCGCTGACATGGGCCAGGCTGGGTGGGTGGCACTGTCCTAGGTGTCGGGGTCCACCCTGCGGGCTGCGGTGGAGACAGCCGGTTCAGGGATGAGCTTCTCATCTACCTGCCTCAGGCCCTTGTCTGCAGGCCAGTTCTCTGAAGGTGATTCAGGCTCTTCAGGGCCATGCACAAAGGTGTAGAGGGCTGAGGGAGAGTGGAGGGCATCAGGGTGGCACGACTGATCCCCAGGCCTTCTCCTGGAGGCAGGAGCCTGTGGTCTTGGTGCCTCTGGCCAGCCCTGAGGATTGAGGAGGCATGCATGGGACAGGCACGTTCAGAACAGTACATCAATTCTTCCCACACCTCCATTGAGCAGTTCCCATCTCAAATACATGGGGGTGGGGGAGTAGAGGCCCCTGACGCCAGGGAGCTGACAGTATAGCAGGAAGAAAGCCCAGATAGAAAGGTAACTGCTATACCAGGCATAAGGGTAAGGGGGAGAAGGTAGCCATGGGAAAAGCAGGGGAAGGCAGCATAAATCACATGTGCAAAGGCCCTGTGGCCACTGGGAAGAAGAGCCATGTGGCTGGAGCATGGCAGGCTGGGGGCGGGTGGCACCTGGCTGAAGAATGGAAGGGAGGTTAGAGGCAGATGGAGGTGGCCCAGGCCCAGAGCCTTCTGTGATAAGAAGCTTGGATTTCCTCTCTAGTGCAAGGAGAAACCTTAAAGGTTTTGAGCAGGGGACAATGGAATCTGATTTACAGTCTGGGGCCATTCCCAGGGACGAAGTGATGTGGGGGACCCTGGTTTGAGGGCTGTGAGGTGGAGGGGGCAGGTATCAAGGGGCACCCTGGGTCTCAGCGCTAGAGGTACCGAGAAGGCCAGGAGGAGCTGGAGGAGCTGGTCCAGGCCACGTCAGGGGGTCTGGTCCTGTACTATGTCAAATGAGTAAACCTCTGCCTGGGGGAACGAGCGGGAACATGTGCGTGAGACACGCACCCTGCTCTGGAATTTTGCTCTTTCTCTTGCGACTTCTTTTGTGTCTGCATTTAGGAAAGTTCTCCGAGAAGTTTGCTAACTGCTCATTTACATCCTGTCTTCTCATTTTCCCTACATGTTCTAATTAATCCGATTTGGGAGGTATTTTCATAGGTGAGTACCAAGTGAGGGTTTAAAAGCATCAATTTTGCAAATAGCTACCCAGTTCCCTATCATCCTTTACTGAATCCACCTACACTTTTTCATCGGTTTATGAATTTTAAAAATATATAGATTACAGGATTGATTTCAGGATCGTCCACTATGTTCCAAGGAGCTGTACTGATAGTTTAGTGCTGTCCTGTTCTAATGACGTGCTTCTCCCTGACAGGACGGCTATGGTGCCTGTCTTCCCCTTGGGGCCTGGCTAGCTCCCACCTTAGGGGAGCCGCCATGATCCTCGGGGCTGGGTCCCCTCTGGACTTCCGGAACTAAGCACAGGCTGCTCTCTCAGGGACTGGGGGTGGTGGCCAGAGGAGCCGGGCATGGACCCACACACCTGCCACCTCCCAGGGACCCCACCTGGGCTCAGGGGTGTCTCTGCTCTAACTACTCAGTGCTGGCTTCTGGCGCTTTGCTCACAGCCCACTGGGGAAGCTCGTCCCGGGGACTCCCGTCCAGGCCGCCTGGCCCAGATGCGCCCCCTGGAACCCAAGTGTAAGGCCAAGCTTTCCCAGAGAAACCCTCTGAGTTCCGACCTGTGGCCTCCCGCTACCCTGCGGCCGCCCGGAGCCGGAAGGCGGCGCGGGCTGAGCACCTGCAGCGCCTCCTGGCTTGGGCCCAAGGACATGTAAACCACTGGCACCCAGGAGCGTGCTCACGAGGCCTCTAGCCCGGTCTTGCGCCGCTGGCGCCCAGGAGGTGCGGGGCAGGTGCGTGTGTGGGGCAGGCTCGGCCCAGGGTGTGCGTGTGCGGGGCAGCAGGGTGTGCGTGTGCGGGGCAGCTACGTGTGCAAATGCACGTGCCTGTGCAGGGCAAGTGCATGCGCGGGGCAAGTGCGTGTGCATGTGTGTGAACCGGGCAGGTACGTGTGCAGCTGTGTGTGCAGGGCAGGTGCGTGTGCTGCTGTGCGCGCGCGTGTACAGGCCAGGGGAGAGCCCCGTGGCCCCGGCGGGGCGGGCGGGCCCGGCCTGCAGCCGCCCGCCCGCGTGGTGCAGCGCGGCGCCCGCGCCTGGAACCAGGAGGCTGCTGGGCCGGAAGCCCCGCCCGCGCGCGCGCCCCTGTCCCCGCCCGCCCGGTGGAGCGGCTGCTGGCGCGGCGCGGCGCGGCTCGGCACGGCGGCGCACGGGCGCAGGCGAGCGGGCGGAGCAGCGGACGGCGCCCAGGCCGCCCCACGCGCCGGGCTCGCGGCGGAGCGCGCCGGACTGGTCGGGGCCCGCGGCCGCCCGCGCCTTTCAATGGGCAGCTCGCACTTGCTCAACAAGGGCCTGCCGCTCGGTAAGGCCGCGCGCGCGCACTTCCGGCCGCGGGCGGGGCGGGGCGGAGCCGGGGCGGGGCGGGCGCGCGGGCCGCCGGCTTTGTGTGCGAGTGCGCGTGCGCGCCGGCGTGCGCGCGCCGCCGGCCGGGGGCGGGGCGGGGCCGGGGCCGGGGCGGGGCCGCGGGAGTGCCGTGCGCGTGCGCGAGCTGCTGCGTGCGAGTGAGCGTGCGCCGGCGCCGCCGTCACGCCCGCCCCGCCCCCCCCGCCGCCCGCGCAGGTGACACAAAGGGGCGCCGGTCACCCGACCCTGCTGACCCCCGCCCCGGGGATCCCGCCTCTTAAGACCCCCAGTGTCCGCCCCGCTGGGACCCCGACCTCTCGGACCCATAGCCCCTCCCGGACCCCAGACTCTCAGACCCCCGGCCCCTGACCCCTGACTCCTGGACCCCCGAACCCCCGGAGCTGCGGACCCCAGTCCCTCGGACCCACAGCTCCTCCCAGCCTCTGATCCTTGACCCTCGGACCCCGGCATCCCACCCCGCCAGGACTCCGGAATCCCGGGTCTCGGCCGCCGCACTAGGTCACCTCCCTGTTCCCAGTGTCCCGTTACACACTCCCGGGTACACTGCCGACCTGGCTCTGAGAGAAAGGACAGGATGCCGTGTCTCCTGGGCACGGTAACGTCCTGCCGGCGAGGACTGCAGGGCCAGTCATCTCCCTGCCCCACGGGAGCCCGCCGGGCCCTTCCCTCCCGGGTCCCCCCTCCCAGCGCCGGGTGATGCTGGGCCGCTCGGGCGGGGGCGGGGGGAGCAGCGGTGGGGCCGGGGGACGGAGGTTTTCCCTGAGGAGCGGGCAGGGTGGGCGCTGCTCCACCACTGGGATTTATTCAGGCTGTTTTATTGGCGCTTGTTCTTATCACAGGCTTTGTACTGGTATTTGAGGTTTTCATCCATTTTTTTAAAATGTATAAAATTACAACGTTCAGCTTGTGGGGGGCGCCCTTCCCTCACTGGCTGGATGTCCTGGGCTCAGCCGTGCAGCTAGGGGTCTGCCTGGACTAGGCAGGTGGAGGTTGGGGGGGGCGGGTCTCCCCTGTCTAGGCAGGTGGAGGTGGGGGAGGTCTGCCAGGTGGGGTGGGGTCTGCCCGGACTACGCAGGTGGTGGTGGGGGTCTGCCCCATCTAGGCAGGTGGAGCAGGGCCTGGGACAGCCACCCACACCGTTGAACTCAGCAAACCCTGTGCTGCGCTCCCTTCTCTGAGCCAGTCTGTTTCCTCAATAATTCAAGAGGTCTGGACCCAATTCTGTTTGTCTCAAGGCACGGGTTTGTCCCCTTCATGTTTTGAAAGATATCAGAACAAGGACCCTCACGGGCACTCTAAGCAGCACTGGGGACTAGCCTGTCTCCCCACTGGGGCCCTGAACCTGGACTGGCGGGGGCAGGCTGGGTTGGGGACACCCTTGGGTGGGTGTTGGTTAGATCGCCGGTTGGAAGACGCCTGCCACGGTGTAAGCTCCTTGGCAGAGCCCAACTCTCGGTGGCCATCTTGCACATTTTGCAGTTCCCGGTCAACATCCAGCCGCGTGGGCCTCCTCCTGGGAGGGGCTGTTCCGGGGTCCGGTGGGGAGGGGCCATGCGGTCTGTCTGTCCTGTGGCAGCCTGGCTGGCTGAGGGCCCTCAGCTTCCTCCTCCCGCCCCTCCCCCAGCGCAGAGTTGCCTGTGGGAGGAGGAGCTGTAGCCGCACCTGAAGTTGGTGGCTAGAGCTTTCTCTGGCTGGGTCCCCAGCCTGGCCCCCTGCCCGCCTGCTGAGAAACGAGGGTGCCGCCCCGGGCATGCCCAGGAGGACAACTTTTAAGCTGGCGGTGTGTTGGAGAAGCCAGAACCTGGCCAGGGCCAGACCCTTTAATGCTGATCTTCTCTGAGACTGGTTGGGGCGGGGAGAAGTGGAGCCGGATGGCTTTTTTTCTGGGTACCCTGAACTGAGCAGTCACGGAGGTGAACCCCTCGCCTGCTCCTGCTTTTCTAGGCGGCTGCAAAGTCAGGTTTCTGTGGGGCCGAGAGTGGGGACCAGGCCGTCTGTGTGCGGAACCTTTCCTCTCCTCCTCAGGACCCACCGTGCTCTTCATCTTACAGATGAAGAGCAGCTTCGTCTGTATAAGACGTACAGAGGAGCCCTCAGCAGAAAGCTGGCCCCAGCAGCATGGGCACTGAGGGTGCCTGCAGCTAGTGCAGAGCCGCCCGTGGGAGTCAGTGCAGCCCCTGCACTCTTGTGTGGGGCGGCATCCCCGATCTCCGTAGAGGAGTGACCACAGCCGGCCAGAGCACAGACCTGAGCCCGTTCCCAGGGGAATCCCAGCGGGTGATCTTGGGCTCCTCGTGTGGCTTCTCCATGCATGTCTGAGGTGGGGATGGCATCATGAAGTGATATGGGATCACAGGAGTGAGCATGTGCCAAGTGTTGGCAGGGCCAGGGACATAGGGTGGGGGACAGGGACAGGGTTGGGGGACAGGGCAGGGGCTAGAGCTGGGGGCTGGGGCAGTGCTGGGGGACAGGAACAGGGCTGGGGCAGGGAGAGGACAGACTGGAGCAGGGCCAGGGACAGAGCCAGGGGCTGGGGCAGTGCCCGCCCTCGTAGCTGCCGTGTGTGCTCACCGTCATTGCCCTCATTGTTCTGGATTTCAGCCTGGCCACGTGTGCGGTCTGGGAGTTGCGTTCCCTATGCTCTAGAACTTGGGCATTGTTGAGGCTGGCCATGTGGGTCCTACTGGACCTCATCGTGGGGGGCCTCTGTCTGTCACCGGGTTTGGTCTGTCCCTGCTCATTCCATCTCCTGTGGCGCCTACAGCGTGTTCCTCTGGCCCGTGGTGCCTTGCTCTGGGGCCGCACTTCCTGCAGGGAGAGTCCGTTCTGCCCCATCAGCTCTCCCAGCTCCTTCTTAGTCGGGCTTCATCGCCATCCTTGAGTGCATGCTTTGGTTGGGGCATCTCTGCGAGGTTTTGTGAGGGACATGCACTTGGGGCTGCGTAGGTCCCTGCTGTGTGCACACATGGCCCCCTGTTCTGCCCACCCCTCCCGGTCCTCCCTGGGGGTGTTTGTGCAATTTCAGCCTGTTCAGCCGTATGGGGTGGCTCTCCCCCTCTCTCTAATTCTGAGAAACAGGCTCGGGGCTGGGATGCTGGATCCCAGCTGCTTGACTTTCCTCGCTCCTGGCTGTGTTGAAGTTTCCCTTCTGGCCTCTTCTCTTCAGCCTCAGGACACACGGGGAGGGAGGGCTGGGGGCGCAGGGCTCGAGGCTGGGGCTGGTCTTGCCTATCCCACTGAGGTCCTGGTACGGGTCCCGTGGCAGGGCCAGTTCTGGGAGGTGGAACACCCCTTGTGCACGTTTGTATGGGAGGTTTGATTGGTGAGCTGTCACATAGTAGGAGGTTTGTAAATGTTTGCCGGACGAACCCAGGGCAGAGAGGAGAAGGGCTCTCAGGGTTGAGAGGTGGCTCTGGTCTGGCCTCCCCACCAGCCTGGTGGCGGGCAACGCTTGGTGGGGGCTTCCTTTGGGCCACAGGGTGCTGGGCCTGTCATGGGGCTTTCCTCTGCCCTTGGAGCTTCCTGCGTCAGCGCCCTTGGGGTGTTGCCCACTCAGAGTAGCCTGGAGCAGGCTTGTTGGTGCTGCGAAGCCTTCTGCTGGCAGCACGTGCTGTTGCCGGGAACCCCTTCCCTGCAGATCCCATGCCCGCCCATGGCTCCTGGGTGTGGAAGGCCAAGTGGAAGGCCAAGCCAAAGACGTTTGTTTGCTTCGTGAAGCTTTTCATCCTATGGCAACTCTCCCAGAAGGCTCACACTTTTTCTGTGCTGGTGGCACGAAGCAGGACTCCATCCAGGCTGTGTCCTGGCCCTCACTTGTGGGGAGGCCTGGCTCAAAGCCCCGCGTGCCCGCGTCCAGCCCCGGCACCGCCATCCGCACAGGTTGGGGGCGACCCACGCCGCACTTCACTCTGCTCCCCCACGGGACTTCACAGTCCACATCGCGGACCGCCTCCTCCAGAAGCTCAGCTGCAGACCCGCCCACAGGCTGCGCACTGTGGGGCCCTCACATGTCTGTCCAGACGAGTCCCGGGGTCTCCTGCGAGGAAACGCCCTTTTCCTCCAGAGCCAGAGGTCTCACGGGCCTGGCGTCCCACCAGGCGTCACGTGGAGGCTCTTAGTGTGTTTGAGTTGTTAACACAGCGTCACCGTCAGGGAGGTGGTCCCTTGTGTCCCCCGTCAGCCCTGGAGCCTGGCTGCAGCCCAGGGCCAGGATGGCTACGTCGGTGCCAGGGTGGGAGCTCTGCGCTCAGCTGTGGAGGAGGGTGACAGCCCGGTGGGCCTAGAACCTGGGATGGTTCAGAAGAAATCCCAGCCGGTCCAGCTAGGGGGTGGGGCAGGGGTCAGGCCGCAGCCTGAAGGGAGCCCTTTCTGGAACTTCTCTAGCTGTGAACGGAGGTCTGTCGGGAGGCGGGCTTGGTGCCCACGGTGCTCTCGTTGGCCACCTCATCCAGTGGGCTCGCTGTGAACTCCGAGGTCTTGGTGAGTCCTGGTTTCCGTGTCCTGCAGCAGCTGTGAAGCGTCTCACCTGGAAGGGCGGGGAGGTGACACTCCGGAAACCACCCGTCGCATTCGGTGAACCAGCGTTCTTTCGATGAAGATAAAGTTCTCGTTTCTAGGGTTCTGGAGTATCACAGAGTTGTCAGGATACGTGCACCCGCACACATGTGCACACGTGAAGACACGTGGACTAGGTGAACACGCGTGGGGAAAATCTTGGTGACGAGTCTGTCCTTCACGATGGTCTTTACTAAGCATGTGCCGTGGGTAAGGCCTTCCTGGTTTACCGTGAGTTGAGAGGACAGCGCAGCGCATGTGAGGCTGACCCTGGCTGGCCAGTCCTGCAGGAGGTTTTACGTGGCCCTGTGCCCCTGCCCCATGTTGCCTGAGGGCGTGCCCTGGCCTCTGCTCGGCTCAGTTCCTGCCTGCAGTAGGCAGCTGTGCTCTCAAGGCGTGCTTGGCACTTTGCCCAGCCAGACCCTGCCCCAGGCAGCGTGGCCATGCCCCGGTCCTCAGGGCCTCCAGACAGGGTCAGCCAGAGCCATGCCTCACTGCTGCCCGGAGAAGGCTGCTTGGTTACTGCTGGCTTTTTGACCAGAATGATGCGCCAGGAGGGAGCTGGGGTAAGGGTCAGCCAGGGGAGGTGGCTTTCAGGAGGGAGCCCGGGGTGAGGGCCAGCCAGTGACAGGCAGGGAGGTGGCTTTCAGGAGGGAGCCCGGGGTGAGGGCCAGCCAGTGACAGGCAGGGAGGTGGCTTTCAGGAGGGCGTGACTGATGGCGTTAAGCCGAAGATCGAAGAGCGAGAAGCCGCTAGCAGCGTGCAGCCTGTTCTGGCTGAGGGTCTAGCTTGACGGAGGGAAAAGGACAGGCGGGCAGCGGCTGGGGTTGCCAGCTGCACTAAGGAGTTGGCATTTCACTCTGAGGGCGGGGCAGGCACGGAGGGTCTCAGGAGTGGGGGTCTCTGGGCTTTGCTTCTAAAGCTTCTGGCTGCGGTGGGAGGGGCCGGGGGATGAGGCGGCTGCAGTGTCCTGGTGGAGGCTGTGGTGGAGTGAGGGGAGCACTTAGGACCAGGGAGACTGGCTGGTGGACTGGCTGTCGGGGTGCGAGTTTGGGCCGGAGCAGGGGGGGCCAGGCCGGTCACTGCAGCTAGAGAGGAAGCAGGGCTGCTGTGGGGGTGTGTTCGGGGTGTACTGAGCTTGAGATGCTCTTCAGAGCTGCAGGAGGAGGCGTGGGCTGTCTGGGGAACGCTGATCCTGTGTCCCAGGCGTGGTGTCGCCCGGGCAGGGTTCTTGGGACCCCTGGGGCTTCCTGCACACACTGGTGCCGGGGAGCTGGTGTGATTGGTTTGAGGGGGCTCAGCGCCTCAGGTGACCCCAGAGTGTGCCAGCTGCAAACCCTGGTCCCTCCCAAGAGTCACACAGTGGGATCGGTGGCGAGGAGTGGGCAGGGCAGGACGACGAGCACTCAGCGGCATGGAGCTCTCCAGACACCAGCGCGAGGCCGCCCCCCATCGTCCGTGGTCCCCTTCCCCGCCCCATTTTCTTTAAACTGTTTTGGGGCAGTTTTAGACTCACAGGAAGATTACGAAGGTGGTACAGAGAGCGTCCGGTCCCCCGCACGCAGCTCCCCTGTTGCTGGCGTTGCCACTGAATCCCGACCGTCCCTTCCTGTCCTGCACCCCTGCCCACTCAAGTGGTGCTGCGCCATGAGCACATAGCACCACAGCACGCCTCACCGTCCCTCCGTCCTGGAGTTCTGTATGGACGGTCGTGGCGGCTGTCTGCGTGGGCTCCTCACATGCCCTTCTGCTGGGCCGAGCTGGGGCAGCGGCTGGCAGTGGCGTCTGCTTCGGCTCAGAGTCTTCCGCCGCCACCCCCCTCCCAGCATCTGCCCGCCCTGCTGGCCACTGCGTTTCCCACCACCTTACCGAGTTGCTAGGACGCGGTGTGCACACCTGGTTGTGAGGCTCCGTGTGGTCGTGAGGCTCAGTGTCGCCGCCGTCCTGTCCCCCGAGGTGGGCACCCGGCCTCCCACAGCCACCGCCTCCAATAGCACGTCTAGTCATGGGTGAGATGGGAATAAAGCAGGCGTGTGTGTCAGAGTTCACTCGCTCCCCGTGTGCCGGCTGAGCACCATGGCCGCTGTGTGCCGGGCATCCGCTAGGTGCTAAGCTGGGCACCCGCCGAAGCCCCAGTCCTGGCAGAGCTGACGTTCTAACCAGGGTCTCCAACTAAACCAGGTCAAACGTCGGTCCCCGAGTGGAACACCAGAGTAGGGCAGGAGGTGACCAGGGAGGCCCAGGGGGTGGGGGCAAGGCTGGGAGGAGGCGAGGCCTCTTCGCTAGAGGAGAAGAGAAGGGAGCCTGGGAGTGTCAAGTGTGGGAAAGTGCTGGGATAGAATACCATGGCAGGTGCAGCCTGGAGCAGGCAGCCGACTGCCCTGCCCGCTTGGTGACCAGGTGTGGGGGAAGTGGGATGGGCGAGGGAGGAGCTCGGGATTGTCGTGAACTGGTGGGAGGGCTATGGGGCAGGCCAAGGGGCCCCATCAGGACTGCAGTGGCCCGTCCTGCATGCTCAGAGCCCCGGGTCTGGGCTGACCAGGGGCGGGCCTCTAGATACCTGAAAACCTTGGGCCAGCCTACTGCGAATGTGAGACGACCTGTTTGAGCTCCCCTGCTCGCTCTTGCTGCTGAGGGGACCGAGTCACTGCCCTGCCAGGTGTCCCCGGGTGCTGGCCACCACTTGCCAGGATGGACCCCTCACCAGGGTCACCAAGGGTGCTGGGGCCGTCCCTGTAGTGTCTTGTTCCTAGAATTTGTTTGCAAGGCAATAGCCCTGCGTCCAGCCTGCCACCCTCACAGACCTGGGAAGGGGGCAGGGTGGGCACGTCTGGAATCCTGGGGGGACTCTGGCCAAGACCCCATCCCAGCCATGACCCCAACGCTGAGCCCTTGCCTCTGATGCTCGCCCCCCCACCCCCAGCCCAGCCCCAGGCCCTGCCCCCAGCCAGCTGCGCTCTGGGGATTGGGTGGCGGGTGCCGAGGCTCCAAGTGGGCGCAGACCTTGCTCCCACAAGACAAACCCTGGGCGGGTACAAGAGCTACTGCTGGTCACGGGCCAGCGACTCTCGGGAGACTTGTGTCGGCCACTGCCAGTTGGAGGGGGTGGGCGGTGCAGGCACCAGGAGGACATGGAGTGAGTGGACCTGAATGGACGCAGGCAGGGCAGAGGGGCACAGGGTGGAGAGGGAGGACCCAGGCCTCGGTGCTCACAGGCAGCAGTGCACCCACAGGAGGTGGGTAGGAGATGACCCTGCCCGCGGTCCCCGGGGTCTACACCCACTGGTCACAGGCCTTGCTCCCTTCAACCATCCTTTTGTTCTCTTGTTAAATGTGGGGCTGTCCCCCGGAGGGCGGAAAGCCAGCAGAGGCCCTGGCCCGGGGCTGCCTTCTGTAGGAGGTGCCGCAGGTGCAGGTGGCCTGGTGGCTGTGAGGTCCCGCAGGTACTGCTGGCCCTGCTCTCGTGGCTTGTCTGTCCCTCGGGAGCTGCCCATCTGTGGCCCGGCCGCCCACCTAGTGTGTTCTTGTCCCCCTTTTGCCTCGTCCCCTCTGCCCCCTTCTGTGTCCAGGAGGCTCTTGGGTTATTTGCAGTGATGAAATCACTTACAGGGGCTTCTGCTGGGTTTGTCTCCAGAAACAGGGTGGAGTTAGTGTTTTCACCCAAGAGCCCCCAGCACTAATCCAGAAGCTTCCTGTGACTGCGTGGTCTCACTGGTATTTCAAACAACTGGATGGTCAAATTCCCGCATCACGCTGCTGGGCTTGGCTCGCCTCCCCTGGCCCAGCAGACGTCATCCTGTCCTCAGGGCACCAAGGCCTGTGGGGCGTTGGGGCCGGGGAGGGTGAGAGCCAGACTCGCCCCGTCCATCTGCAGCACTGGCCTGGAGCCGCCTCTGGTCTGCATGTTAGGCCCTGAGACCTGCCCAGACCCCCGAGGCCCGCAGCTGGATGCAGGCTGGCCTTTGAGCCCCATGTCTGCAGGCCACTCCCCTGGTGGGCACCCACCACCCACAGTAAGGTAGCGTGGGAACACATTCCGGCCCCTTTTAGGCCCCTCTTGGGCCTATAAACCTAGGCCAGGCATTGGCAAAGCATAGCTTCCTGTTGAAATCCTCACCTTAGAGACTTGTGGCCATGCGGCGCTACCTTCCTGCACCCCTGCCACCACGTGTCCTGGAGTGGCCTTGGGCTGCACTTGGCTGGCCTGGCTGTAGCTTCTCCAGAGGGGCTGGCTCGGTCACGGCGTAGTTGAGCCGAATCAGCAAAGGACTTGGCCTGCCCGCGGCTTGGGTACAAAGCAGGCTGCTCTTGGGGTTGGAACAGAGGAGGCCGTCAGGCGTCACACCTGCAGACACGGGTGAGCGGGCTCCAGCACTGCCCCTGGTGAGCGTGGCTGGGTGGTCTCGAGCCAGCACGGCTGTCTGACCCCAGCCCAGACACACAGGTCAGGACAGCGGGGTTCCCGCTGGTGCACCTGCGGCATGTGAAGCAGCCGGTTCTCTGAGCATGGGTTCCATCCACTGGGTCCTGGGAAAGCCGCAGGGCCAGGTCTCACGTGGCCCCAGACCCGGTTGTTGCACCCGGGATTCAGGCAAGGGTGAGGGCTGTGCGTGTTCTGTAGGCCGCAGGCCCGTCCCTGGCTGTGAGGGGTCAGGCCGCCCAGTGTCCCTGCGGCCAGCAGTGGGCGGGGGATGGGTGCGTCTGGTCTCCACGTCTGTGAAGCTTCCTTTCTCCGTGGAGCCCCTGCTTTGGCTGGGCCGCCCGAGGCGCTGCCTGATCTCAAGGTGCACGTCTGTGGCATTGCGGGTCCTGGTCAGTGTGACATCCAGCTGCATGTTGGGGTCAGCCCCTGTGCCGTATCCTCGCATCGAGAGCAGGGACCGGGCTCTCAGGGTGGGTCAGGATGTGCTCCCTGGGGGCTGGGCAGTTTGTGCTCACTACTAGACCCCCGAACCCTCATCCCGAGTCCCTGACCAGTGTGTGACCCATGTGCGTGCCCTCAGGGCTCTGTCAGGCGCTGGCCGCTGTCCCTGGTTGTCCTGCCTCTCAGGAAGAGCTGCGCAGCATTTTTGGGAGAACCACGTGGGGAGAATTTGGGAGAATTGCATGCCAGTTCCTGGGACGCTGCCTGCAGGGGCGGGCAGGGACTGGTGGGGTGGACGGCAGGTGCATGCGCAGACCTGGGGTAGCCCCCACCTTGGGGCATCATCCGTGCAGGGTCTGCGTCCCAGGGCCCCTCCCCCTGGCGGCCTCGTCAGAAGTCCACTCTCCCTGCCCAATCATGGAGGCCCAGGAAGCTGTTGGCAACATAAGATAGGACTGGCCGCAGACCCGCTCCCAGGGCCCTCCTCTCCCCATGCACAGTGCCCCCAGCCTCCTGGTTTGTGGACACTGGTGTCGTCTGGGTGGGGCCAGCGCTCTTTGGGGGCTCCTGAGTATGTGGAGGTGACGCTGGGGCTGGACCTGGAGGGTAACCCTCTCGCTGCGTCTGTGTCCCGGCTCCGTCCCCGCTGGTCACTACCATGCTGTGGCAGGGCCCTGGTTCCAGGTAGGTCCCAGCCTGGCAACCACGGGCACGGGTCAAGGATGCGGTGAGAAGCTTCGCCTTCGTGGGACTTATGGAGTCTTGAGTTCCAGTCGACCCTCAGTGGTATTTTAACGTGTCTCTTGTGTTTAATTTTTAGTCAGACTTTGATCCCAGCGCAGGCTTCGGCGGTCGCCGTGGATCAGGAGCCTAAAAGCTTTGGTTCGAGACAATAAGAGACGTGGGATGAGGATCCAGTGACAGGACGCAGTTCTGCCCGGGGATTCTGAAGATAAAACGCTGTGAAAGTGGAATTCATGGTCGTGCAAGCCGAGCCCCTGTTCAGAGATGTCAGGTCGGTGGGGCTCCTGGAGCGTGAGGCTGACGCCGCTGCGCAGAGGAGCTGCCGCGGGCGGTGTGCGGTCGCACTGTCTGTGCCGTCCAGGATGGCCACGCGCCTTAGGAGGGCGTGTGCGGTGGGCTAAGACGGCGACGCGCCCTGCGGAAGCGTTTCCCTGCATTCCTGGGATGGTGGCCTGGGGCCCAGTGGTCAGTGGCGGAGTGGGGTGCAGGCCTCAGTCAGGCCTCACCTTTGCTGCTGTGGTTTGTTTGTTGAGAGGTGTCCTGAGGGAGGTGGGTGCTCGGCCAGGCCCCGCGTGCAGCAGAGCGAGGGTGGGTCCTCAGGGGTCCCAGATGGAGATCTGAAGTCCCAGCCACCCACCCAGCCAGAGAGCGGGCGGGCCGGGCCACAGGCGGGCGTTGGTGTGTTCTGGTCGCTCCGCCTGTGAACGCAGTGCTGGGTTAGGACGTTGCTGCCGAGATGGAGGCCTGTTTTGGCATTGGCCGCGTGGGTGGAGGCCCAGCGCGCTCTGGGCAAGGGTGGGTCATCGGTCAGTCGGGAGGGCCCTGGGCCTGCGTCGCGGCAGGCCTGCGGGTGGCGTTTTCTCATCTGCTCCTCGCCAAGTCTCAGTGTTCTCTCCGTCGAGAGATCCCCAGCCGCGGTGCCCGGCCTAGCGGGCGTCAGGTCCTGCCTGGGGTGGTGGTTTCAGCCTGTGCTCTGCAGCCTGCTGTACAGCCCGAGCAATCACCGAGGACCCCGAGAGCTTGGTTCACGTGGGGTGTTACGACGGACGTGTGTGTTAGAAGTTAAAGCTGAGGAATGCTGAAAGTGGACATTGATAACTTCACTTAAAAAGAGCAACGGTAAACTCCTCCACGCTGAAGTCAGTGACCTTCCCAAGTGAAAGTCACTCTTCTCCGAGTGAAGCTGGAGAGACGAGGGGCACTGTCTGCACGGCTCTTTGCGGTCTGGTGTGACAGCACATCTCTGCCGGGCACCCGGGGCCTGTGTGTTGCACTGTGGGTGGGACGGCCGGCCTGGAAACACACTGCCTGTTCGCTGGCTCTGGCCTTGTGGAGCCGTCGCCAAGAGCCACGGGCCTGGGGTGGGTCCTTGCTGTTCACGAAGGTGGCGGGTGAGCGGCACGCCCGCGGGAGCGGTGGCCGCTGACGGGCACCTTCCAGGTCCTCGTCCTGTGCCTTGTGCTGCCCCCGTGCTGGCCGGGACTATCCTAGGGGCTGCATGGTCGCTCCCCTGGCAGGTCTTTGTGAGGCTGTGGGCTGGACAGGCTGACGACGTCTAGCACGGCCCCGGGCGGCCCCTGGCAGCTGCCGTTCTGTGTGTCGCCTGTGAAGCCCTCACTCTCCTCGGCCCAGAGTGAGGAGCGGCTGTCTCGCTGTGGAAGGAGTCGGTTCTCGTGGTTGTGCATCATTTCGTTCGGGGAAGGGTAGGGTCGGCCATGTCCCACGCTGTGACTCCTCCGCCTCCACATGGCTTCTCGCCCTTCAGTCTACAAATGGGAACGATGCCGGGCACCGGCACATGGTCGTGTTGGGTTTCTGGGCAGCCACGGGCAGAAAAGACACACCGGGGAGCGTTCCCGGGGCCCGTTACCTTAGGATCTGTGTGTCCAGTGTCACATGGTGAAGACCCTGCTGCTGGGACACAGCACAGGGGCCCCCGTCCTCCCCTCCTCACAGGGCTGCCCGGGGTCTCCGCGCGTCTGCGGCCCTGCACCCTGTGGGGGATGGTGACGGTCACCACCGGTCAGTGTCCACTCAGGTGCCAGTGAGCTGAGCGAACACCGGTTTGTTTTTCCCACTGATGTTTAACTTACTCTTAACAAAGATCCTGGCGACTGGACACTCAGAGTAGAAGGTTCTCGGGTGGCTGTGTGGCCCTGGGTGGCAGGCGACAGGTGTGGCGAGGTCTGAGCTGGGGCCCAAGCGTCCTCAGGGTGCTGAGCGTCCGCTCCTGTTGTTGCAGGCGTCCGACCCCCGATCATGAACGGGCCCATGCACCCCCGGCCCCTGGTGGCGCTGCTCGACGGCCGGGACTGCACGGTGGAGATGCCCATCCTGAAGGACGTGGCCACCGTGGCCTTCTGTGATGCGCAGTCCACACAGGAGATCCACGAGAAGGTAACACCGTGCAGGGGCGCCTGTGGGGGTGGGGAGGGTGGGTGGATCCTTCAAGCCGCCCAAGTGGGCGACAGCACTGAGGCACACTCCTCAGCGGCTCCCGCCCCCCCCAAGGCAAGAGCGGCTGCTGTCATTGTTACCTGGCCCTGTCAGAAGGCAGACAGGATTTACTCTGGCTTCTCGCATCGTCTCCATTGTAACCAGTTTTCTTCCAGAAAGTGGATCCTGCGGGCGTGGATACAGTGGACGGCATTAGAGGCCAGCAGGCCATGTCCTCCTGGTCCCCAGTCAGCAGGGGCAGCCTCAGCACTCCCCCGTGGTGCCCAGAGCTGGCGTGCCAGCGGTTTGCTGGTAACTAGCTTTGGGGCAACTTGCACGATTCGTGTCCTCAGGTGCCCAGATCCCCGCAATGTGAAATACATTAATCTCGTTTCTGTTTGTAGTCACGGCCAAGTAAGTACTCCCACTGAGACAGCTGGAGGAGCTGGATGGAGGTTTAAAAAACTTAAAAGCACCCAAGAGCTAACATGATCCAGAGAGGCCCAGAGTCTGCAGGGAGGGACAGGCCTTGCCAGTGTGGATCCAGGGTGTCTGCTGAGGTGCTGAGGCGGCTTTTGGCAGCCTGTGGGCCTGCCCTGCTCTGGGTTGAGACCCTGGAGAAAGGATGAAAGAAGAAAGGAACCAAACGCGCCCTCACACAGGCCGCCATCCAGCCCGATGGCATCTGCATCGAGGCTTGAACTTGTGGTATAGGCGTCCGCACTGCCGTGCCCCAGCACCTCACATAAACAGTGGGACGGTCCTCCTGGGAGGCAGGTACCACCAGCCTGGGTCTCCAGTTATCGCTCTGAATCATTTCCTAGTACAGCGTCCATCACACAATCAGGATAACCAGGCGGGAGCAGAGATGAGAACTGTGAGCAAAAGCCAGCAGAAGCGGACGATGGAGGCCGAGCCCCAGAGCTGGGTAGACGGCTCTGCCACGCCAGAGAGAAAACCGTGCTTGGAAATTGGAGGGGGAGCTGATAACTATAGAAAGAGGCAGAGCAGATTTGGGGGAAGAGTTGAGAAGATCTAGAGCTGAAAAATAGCCAAGCTGAGGGTAAGACCTCACTGGGCAGACGTAGCACCGGTCAGGGTCAGGGCGGGAAGGGGGCCGGACGCAGCGAGGCAGGAGGGCACGGGCGCAGGGTGAGGAGCCACGGTGGACGTTCACATCTTCTCACTGCACCCTGGGCCAGGGAGGGGATGGGCCAGAGGCACCGATGAGCTCACGGCTGACGGTTTCCCAAACTGTCAAAAGATGGCCGCCGACGTGAGAAAGCAAGCCAGTCGCGGAGCGCACGCGGGACGGCCCCTCTGGAGAACACCCGTGTTTTCTCAAAGCTGAGCACACGCTTGTAATACCCCTGCGGTCACACTCCTGGTGTTTATTCCAGAGAAACGAAATGTACATCCACACAAACACCTGTGTGTGAGTGTGCCCAGCAGCTGTAATCCTGATAGCTGGAACCTGAAACTCCAGGGGGCCTTCTCCCCGGCACGTGTCTGCCGTGGTGTCCTCCTCAGCTGTAACGGGGAGCAAAGGAGCTGTTACATGCGACACGCTGGATGGAGCTCTGGGACGAGAAAAGCGAATTTCTCAGGGGTGCACGCTGTGTGATTCTGTTCATTCTTCAGTGACGGAGACAGGCTTGACCAGGGCTCTGGTGCGGAGGCACGTGAGTGAAGAGCCAACACGAAGGTGTTTCTGTGGAGCTGGGCACTCTGTGTCCTGTGTCCTGTTGTGGTGGTCGCCACTTGAGTCGACATGTGATGAGATTACAGAGAGCTGCACAAACGTGCACACCATTAGTGTGCAGGGAAAAGACGGAGAAGTGACTGAGGTGGACAGACTCCTGGTCACGCACGGGATCGCCACTGCGGGAGCCAGGCTAGGGTCACGGAGCGCTCTACTATTCCGGCAACTTCTTGTGAATCTGAAGCTATTTCAAACTCAAAAGATATTTTTTAAAAAAACCCATACGTGAAATGAAACAGAGACATACAGATAGAAATTTTTAAAAGCCAAAAACAATATTAAAACAAGTTTTCCCAGTAAATTTGAAAACTAAGGCAAAACAGATGTTTTCTTCTAAAACTGTAATTTATCAAAACTACCTCAACAAGTTAATATAAGACCCAAATTAGCAAGTTAATAGACACCCTGGGGAGAGGCAGGGATAGGGCCCTCAGTGAGATGGCAGACTCTGCCGCCACCGCAGACAGACAGACTCCAACCTCACAGGAAGCCACAGCCAAGGCCTGATGCACAGCCACGTCGTCAGAGAAGAACAGGTAAGTGCACAGCACCGCCCGAGGGACGGCCTGGTGCTCTGGCTGGAAGAGAGCACTGGGGCCTGCATCGTAGCGTCCTCCACCTCCGATGGAGCGTCGAGCAGCAGCGAGAAAGGGGTCGTCAGAGAACCAGGACCTTGGAAATTAAACACGAGTGAAAAGTGCACATTTTAATAGGACGCATGGAAGACACAGTCAAGGGAAGCCCAGAAGAAAGACGAAAGCAACGAGCAAGAGGGAGAGAGGCACAGACCCCCAGGAGCTCTGTGCCTGGCCTGCTGCAGCCCTCTGGAATTTCCTGTTTCCCAGTGGACACAAGTCCTGAACAAGCACTTCCTTTCCCAAGCTTTGCTCCCAGGTGTGGTCAAGCGACTGAGTCCACCCAGGGAGAGGTAAGTGGGCTTCGTGTGCAGGGTTGCCCTCCCTCTTTCTGCTGGCTGGAAACCAGATGTGACGGCTGGAGCCTGGGCAGCCCCGTGGACCGTGAGGAGAGGCTGTGTGCTGGGAAGGGTGGAGCAGCAAGTCAGGAGCCTGGGGCCGTGGTGGCCGTGGCCCTGACACAGGCCCCTGGACCCCTGCAGGCCTGGGGGGAGGGATAACAGCCTGTCCCAGAGGGCGCTGAGGATCAGGGCTTCCTGCCTCCTCACAGCTAGTGGGTGCCGGCTGTCCGTGCTTTGTGGGAGGAGAGACAGGGTGTGATCGCCATGCAGTGGAGGGAGCGTCCAGAGCCGCAGGGAGGCTCCAGCTCTCCTGCACACACCCAGGATGAGCGTCACTGCCGTTCACTTCGGATCTCACCAAGGCTGGGGAGGGGGAGCTACCTGCAAGGAGACGGGAACCTGACCCGCCCCACGCTGGGCACGTTAAAGCGTCCACCGAGAACGGTTTTCAGCCAGAGCCGCCCCTCGGAGCGAGCTGCTGGTCCAGTGTCAGAGGCCGTTCTTCTCAGCCATGGTCTCCGCGAGCCCCCTAAGGACGGACATGTGTGAAACGGGCAGCCGTGGAAAAGGAAGACCTGGGAACCTCAAAACGGTGCTTCCATTGAGGGGGCCGGGGTGCAGCAGGTGCCGGGAGTCCCCGAGGGGCATTTTTGGGAAAAGGGGGATCCCGTCATGGTGTGAGGATGAGGGAGTAATTTGGGGATGTGCTTGAGGAAGGGTTGCAAGCGTACAAGGAGAGCATCTCCAGGCCCTGGCGGGGGCCTGGCAGGAGTGAAGCTCCCCGTCCCAGGAGGGAGGTGCTGGGGCCGAGTGAGAAGTGAAATATAAATCCCGGAAAAATACAGAAACAGGCTTTGCAGTGAGTGGCGGGGTGGCGGAGCGACCCTGAAACAGCCCCTGCCCGGGGGCTCGAGGACACGGGAAGTGGCTGTCAATCTGTGCGCCCCTGGGGACACTGGGCGGCCCATGGTACCCACACACGTGGTCATCAAAATGTAGGTGGTGTGTCTGGAGGGGGTGCGTCCACTGTGCTGAGGTGAGGACAGAACAGAAGCAGTCAGTTCTGCAGAACGCGGGGCTGTGTGAAGGGGACGTCATTGGGAAGAGGCCGTCAAACAGCCACAACAGAGCAAAGCGTGGAGACCCTCGAGGGTGGCTGGGTGTCCAGCGGGATGCGGGCGGGGCATAGGTGTTTGGGCAAAAACCGAGTGCCTGCCAGCAAGCAGGTGCCACGGCCCCCCCTCTGGCGCTCAGGGCATCATGGTACAGCCATGCTGCAGTGGCTGCACTGCCAGAACACTGAGGGAGGCCTGGGTGTGAGGCGGCACCCGCGCATGCTCGTGGGGTCGACATGCCACTGCCGATTTTGATGGCACTTTGGCACTTCTGTGACCCGCAGCATGCGGTCTTCAGCCCGGTGTCCCACTCGGGCTGCATGCGGCTGTTTGTCGTAGAGAAATACCCGGAACAATATAGAAGTGTGTTGGTGGCACTCTGTCACCGCTGTGCCTCTCTGAGCAGCAGTTCTACAGAATAGGCCATGCCTGTGCGTGGGGACCTGAAGAGATGAGTAGAATGTAGAGAAGACGCTGAAAGCTCATGGGCCGGCACAGCGTGTGTGATTGCGCGGAGGAGGCACAGCAGCCCCGTCAGGGATGGAGAGCGTGGGAGGCCCGGGCCGGTGCCCACCAGCATGCACCTTCCTGCCCAGACAAACCGTGGCCTTACTTTGGGGTGGTGCCCGGTGAATACCCCTCAGGCCCTGCTGCCACCAAGAGCGCCCAGGGACCTGTGCTCCCCCAGTCTGGAGTCAAGGACACCGAGTTCGGTCACTAGCCCTGCCACACAGCTGGTGGAAGGTGATGGGAGTGGACGTCTGCTAGGGTGGCTTCTGGGAGGCTGCTGGTTCCCAACCTAAGGGGACAGACTTGGCCTGGGGCTTCCTGCAGAGTTCCTCCCTGGGAGGTTGTTGTGATAGCCGGGAGTGTCACAGCCACTTGGCCACCATAAAAGGGAACATGAGGAACCTGCAAGGGGAGTGGACCTGGAGGCTGGATGCAGCAGCTGCGGTGGCCCTGGCCTGCGGACTTGGGACAGAGCTGCTGCTGCAGTGGGCTTTCATCCCGCAGCTGAGCACAGGCCTCCCTGGTGTAGGTTGGGGGGTGGTCTCTGAGTAGTGTTCAAATTCCTGTTTTGAGAACACTTCAGCTAGTACTGTGTGACTAAAAATATGCTCGGTAGAAAAAGAAGTAGGACATGAAAAAAATAATGTACCAAGGAACACATGTGGGCAAGTCACACTCAGAAATGCAAATTAAAGCTAAAATAGTGGATTCCACTTTGCATCCATCACATGTAGCATTTTAAACTCCTGAGTGCCGAGTGTTGCTCGGTCGGTGATGGTGGGTGAACCACACCTCTGGGTGCAGCTGGCAGCAGTACCCAGAGCCTTAAAGCAAGTTCTCCAGGTGACCCACTGGTTTCTCCTTCTAAGAACTCATCTCAAGGAGATAGACAAGTACATGGGTTTTATTGCAGCACAGCCAGTATTAGCAGCAACCCAAACGCCCCCACAGTAGGGAAGTTCAGACAAATTGTGGACCATCCATCTTGGCGCGTAGCATGAGACAACTGAAAATCGAGACTGAAGACCGTTCACTGCCCTGGTTAAATGCTCAGAATAGAAAGCCTGCTGTCACATGCCCACACGAGCCTGTGCTGTGAGGGTCTGTCCAGGACCCAGACTCACCCTGCATGCCTCTCCCTCCACGATGTATCTGTCCCAAGTCCGGGGTTGCTGCTCCTAACACTTGCTCAGGGACGTCTGTCTTTCCATTTCTAGTGCACGGCCGTGCCTGCCCCCAGCGGGCACCAACCAATCTGTCTAGACACAACTAGCTCCCATAGCACCCTGCCTCAGCTGCCGCAGGGGGTCCCTCCTTGCTGGCTCTTGTGGCCACCCCATCTGCAGTCCACACAGCACAGGGCCGCCAGAGGGGTCTTCCTGGTGTCCCACCAGCTGACCCCACCCCCCACCCCCCGTGGCTCTTGCGGCCTCCACCGCCTGTGCATCTCCACTTCCTGTCCACTCTCCCCGTGTGCTCCTGGTTAAAGCCTCCCTCTCAGGGGTCTGGCTGCTACTCTGCTGTCACACACAGGTCCTCGCCCCATCCACACCAGGTCCAGTCGAGTCAAGGCACCAGAGGTCTGTGTCCTTTTGCGGCCTGGATGCCTTCCCAGGAGGCCAGGGACAGCCCTCGGGACGTGGGCAGGGTCAGCTTAAAAAGCACATTCACCTGTTCTTTTATCCTCAGAAACAGTTAATTGGGAGTAGTGAAAAGAATTGCAACTCAGGATGTGCGTGCTCTGGAACCATAGGCAAACCCCGAGAACAGGAGGAAGCTGCTTTTATAGAGAAAAGGAGGAGGCGGGGGCTGCTCTAAAGGAAAGTCCACTGGGGGAGAGTGACAGTTCAGGGCGGCAAAGCCTTCTCATTGGCCGGGCTGTTGCCTTTGGGGAGAGGAATCTTCCTTCAGTAGGGAAGCGGTTGTCTTTCCTGTTTGGCGTAACTGACATGCTGTGGGCCTCCCCTGGCCAGTCTGGTTGGGGGTCTCCCTCATTTCACAGCAGCCACTCAGCCCTCACTCAGGCTCCGCCCAGCAGCTCCCCTGCCTCCAGGAGCGCAGATTCCCGGGATCTAGCCTGTGCCTGCAGGACTGGGCCCAGGCCCCTCTGCCTGCTGCTCCGCGGCCCGGCCCGGCCCTGTCTGTGTGGTTCCCCATAGCTGCGTCTTCCTGGCCATGCTGGCCTCGGAGGGATGTGTCTGTCTCCTGGGCAGCCCTGTGTCTGGCTAGGACGGACGTACAGTCATTGTGGAAGGGGCCAGACGGGCAGCTGGCAGTCTCCCTCTGGTGTTGCGTCTACACATGGACCACCCGCTCTACTCCCCTCGCCCACAGGCTCGGAGTCCAGGCTTCTCCCTCCAGCCATCTGTGCACCGCCGTCCTCGCCGCCCTCCGCGGGGGGACCCAGGGTCACACAGAAAGCCCCGTCTGCAGGTCAGGGTGGCACACACAGCAGCCACTGCAGGTCCCCGAATGTGAGTGGCCCACTGTTGTGACCCCCAACCATGCCATGCCATGAACCACTCGTGTGTCTGGAGCGTAGAGCCTTCCCGCGGAGGCCCCAGCCCTGCGGTCCCCTGCCCGTGGGCCCAGAGATGGGACATTGTGGGTCTTCGGCCCGGGTCTGTGCATCCCGCGCGGCCCCTGGTAGCCCGGGGCGGAGTGGGGGTGGGCCGCTCACGGCCCTGCTCCCGCCCTCCTCACCCCGCGCCAAGTCCCCACTGAGCCGGGTGGGGCCATGCGCGTGCGTAGGGGCCGCTCCGCGTGGACGTGGGGCCGTCCGCGGAGCTCTGCCCATGGGGCGGTGCATGCCCCCACCCGGCGGTTTTAAAAGGGGCAGCGCGTGCGTCCGTGTCACCCAAATTCTCGGAAGACGTGGGCCCAGGCCTGCCTGCGTGGGCTTCTCGTGGGGCCACCTTATAGGCCCCGCCGAAACACGGGGACGACGCCCGGGTAGGCGTCCGGGGCTGTCCTGGAGACCCACGGCCACCTCCGCGGGAGACTCGTGCCGGCCGCAGCTGCCTTGCGCGCCGAGCGTGCAGGAGGACGGCCCACGGCCACACTCCCGAGAGGCGCAGAGGCCAGCCCCTCGGGCATTCGCGGGGGCCCCAGATGGCGAGGCCGCCCGAGCGCACGTGGGGCGCGGACCTTGCAGGGGGACCGCGCTGCCGCCCGGCGCGTTCCCGCCTCTGCGCTCCCTCCGCGTGTGAGGCCGAGCGCGGCCCCCTCCCGGGGTTTGCTCGTCGTGGGCTCAGCGTGTGAGTCTACTCCGCGTGGCTGTGGCGTGTCGTAGCGTCGCCCTTGTTCTGGCAGCGGTTTGTCAAAGTGGCCCCGCCGCTTCTCACCGCGCAGGCAGGGTCCCTCTCAGCGTCGGGTGGCGCGGAGGTGAGCCCCCTCCCACCTCCGTGCGTCCTCGGTTTCCTTGAGGAGTCTGAGTGAGTCCCACTCCAGTCCCCTGAGCCGTCCTGAGGGGGAGGGGGGCCTCCGCCCCGAGAAGGGCCGCCGCGCAGCGCGCACGTGAGAAGAGGCCGTTAGGAAGCCGCAGGACGCTGGGGGGTGCCGCAGCCGGGGGTGGACTTGGGGGGAAGGCCCGCATGGCCTCTCGGTGCTGCCCGGGCCTGGTCGACCCCGTGGTGCGCTCCCTGCCTGCAGGTGCTGAACGAGGCGGTGGGCGCGCTCATGTACCACACCATCACGCTGACGCGGGAGGACCTGGAGAAGTTCAAGGCACTCCGGATAATTGTGCGGATCGGCAGCGGCTTCGACAACATCGACATCAAGTCGGCCGGGGATTTAGGTAGGATGCTTCTGGATTCTTCTCTCCTCTGCAGCTTCCTGCCGCATTTCCTTGGTGTGATTTCCTTAGCTTTGTCTTCTCAGTTGGTTTAACGTCGCGAGTGACAGGCTCCTGCTACAGCCTCTGGTTTGGTCGAAGGGGACCTGTGAGCTGGCGCCGGTGGGGCCCCACGCTGGTTCCCCTGCAGGGCAGGAGCGAGGTCCAGGCAGCTTTCCTGAGGAAGCCGGGACAGCCCTCGCTGTCCTCTGTCCCGGGGGCAGCGTGCGTTCTGCACTCCTCTCCTTCACTGGCAGCGGGCGCCCCCTCTGGGGCCGAAGGGAAGGCGAGTCCGCCTGCAGGTGGCCAGGCATCCCTGTCGGGGCTTCACAGATCCCCACCCATAAGATGCAGTGGGGAAGGCGGTTTATGCTGTGATTTAAGATACACTCAAGTGTACACGTGTATGTGTGTGTGCACTACTTGTGAACACACACGGTTGTACACACGTGTGATTTGCACAGTTAGAGACACACTTAACCAATGCTCACCCATACCAAGTTGGGTACAGTCCCCTATTTTCTGTGCCGTCCTGTCCTGTCTTTTCCCCTTCTCGTGCTGGTCACGGCTGGAGAAGGGGAGTTGAGGCCGAGCAGGGCTTCTCATCTAGGACGCTGCTTCAGGAACGACAGTCACAAAGTCTGGTGTTTGACGTCACAGTCTTGGGTTCACTCTGCTCCTGTGCAAGCCTCTCATACCCACCACCATCCCACTGGCACCTGTCCCTAGGGGCTGTGGGGGCTGGGAGGACGGGCCGCCCCAAAGCCGGGTGCCACTTGCCCTTGGGAGCCATGGGAGGCAGGAGGGGCGGTACCTATGTGGGTGTGGGTGGCTGTGGGGCCAGCTCCAGGTTCCAGCGTGACCGTGACCCCTTCCCAGGACGTCGTGTGGCAGGTGGTCCAGGCAGGGCAGAACCGGCCTTGGCGTCTGCCCAGGCAGCCTCTCCTCCTGTCCCCCACCCCATCTGCCTGGGCCCCCAGGTGGCTTTTCCACACAGCACAGGACGTGTAACCTGCGTTTGTTTCGTAGCCTCTCTTGGTGGCTCAGGGACGTGTCCTTTGGCGTTGCACAGGTGAAGTGCCAGGGTGGGCTCTGGTGACCACCACGTGTCTTGTGTCCTCAGGCATCGCTGTCTGCAACGTGCCGGCAGCATCCGTGGAGGAGACTGCCGACTCCACCATGTGCCACATCCTGAACCTGTACCGCAGGACCACCTGGTTGCACCAGGCACTGCGGGAGGGCACCCGGGTCCAGAGCGTCGAGCAGATCCGGGAAGTGGCCTCCGGAGCCGCCAGGATCCGCGGGGAGACCTTGGGCATCATCGGACTGGGTATGTTAGCTTCTGCCCTCGCCCCTCTGTGGCCTCGGCACACGACGAGGGCAGGGCTTGGCTTTGCTGTCAGATGGTGCCCCCGCCCAGGGATGGCATGGGGTGGAGGGCGTTCTGCCGTGGAGGCTGTGCTGGTCCTTCTGCCCCAGGAATACCAGGCGTGGGCCACACACACACGCAGACACCAAACAGGTGTCCACAGGGTCATGCAAACGCACAGCCACCGTCACTGACGCAGAGTCAGCCCACGCTTACGCAGTCACGCGTGCTCACCCCGCCCCCTGCCCCCATTGATGGCAGAGTGCATGTGGCCTTCAGACGAGCAGCCACCTGCTGGCCCCGAGCGCTGCCCCCCGTGGAGGAGGTTGTCCACTCTCTCTGCCATGCATTCGTGTATTCGTTTGTTCACTTGCTGGCTCTGCGGGCGGCTGTCCTGGGCCAGGCACCCTTCTGGGTCCAACACACAGCAGGGAGCAGGCCTGAGACCACCCCGGGCCCGGCCGGAAGCAGAGAGCAAGTCTGTGTGTGTGACCCCGGGGGTACAGACATGTTGGGAGGGGGCGGGGGAAGGGGCTTGGAGGTCTGGGGAAGCGGGGCGAGGGTGCGTGTGGAGGGAGGGGCCTGGGTGCGGGGCCGGGGCTCCTCTTCAGGCCACTCGGCACCGTCCAGCATCGTTTTTGTTGGTGGTCATCTCCACCCCAGAACACGGGCTCCCCCAAGAACTTCTGCCCCGTCCCCTGGGACGCCCCGGCGTGGACAGGGTCATGGCTCATTGCTGGTCCCTCACACTGCTTCCTGGACCTTCTCCCGGCAGCATGATCCCCCACTGACCTCCCCGCCCTCACCCCGTTGGTTCCACGGCAGAGGCACCACCTGTGTGGCGTTGGGGAAATTGGAGGGACATTTGGGGTTGTCTTGGTGACAGGGACATTGGTGCGTTAGTGCAAGAGGTTGGGGTTGTCCCTCGTGCAACATGACTCACTGTCCCACTGGATGTGTGCATGTGACACCAGAGCCCAGTAGTTCTGTGGGCGCTCCACCCCCAGCACCTGGGCCTGCCTTGCCCCTCCCCCTGCCCCCCTCCCCCAGCACCTGGGCCTGTCCCACGGCCCCCCTCTGTGCCCCTCCCCTGCCCGTCCCCCCACCCCAGCACCTGGGCCTACCCTGCCGCCTCCCTCTGTGCCCCTCCCCCTGCCCCTTCCCCCAGCCCCCTTCCCAGCTGGTCTTAGGGCAGGGACTGGTGCTTTACCTCAGGTCTGGCCCAGGTAGCTTGTTGAAGGGCGAGGAGGCAGCTGGGAGCTGGGTTTGCCTGGCCTTGTGGGTTTTGGGGCCACGTAACCTCTTCAAGTTATGTCGGTCAAGAGACTCAGTGGGGTGGTTTAAATGTGCCTCTGACCAGGTGGGCTGGGGGGCCCCAGGGTCTGCCTCCTGACCAGCACCAGGTGGCTGCTCTGGGGACTGCTGCACCTCCTTGGCCCCAGTCCCTCCTCTCTGCACCCTCTGGGGCCTCTTTACACGGGTGCTCCCTGCATCTGGGTACATAGTAGGGGTCACTGCCGTGGACAGACTGTCCAAAGCTGAACAGCGTGAGATGGTGGTCACTTGACTTGCTTGTGATGCTGTGGGTCAGCATTTTGGGTGGAATTGGCGGGACTGTTCTGCGCTGGCCTCCGCTCGGGTCACTCATGGGCCTAGTGGTCGCCTGGGGCCTTGCAGCCGTGCTCCTCGGGCGTTCGCCTTCCTCAGGCTTCCTCCTGTGGTGTCTCCGGGTCACAAGGGCATTCCGGCCTCTGCTTTCATTGTTGATGTCCTGTGCTCAGAGCAAGCCCCGGGGCTCCAGGAGGGTGGGGCCCTGGGGTGGTGGTGGTCTTCGGGGTGGACAGCCTGCACCACAGGCCCCTGAATCATTGGGGTTGAGGCCACGTCCTGCTGCCTCACATGGGTCTGAGGGTCAGCTGCGTCACCAGGTCTTGGCCCCCCATGGTTCTCTCAGCTCTGTCTCGACTCCCCAGCGGCTGCACTGTGGCCGGGTCAGAGCTCCCTCCCGTGGTCCTTGGTGAGGGCTCTGAGCCCCTTTGCCCTCTTTCAAGAGCAGAGGAGCATGGGTTCCACTCTTCAGGGCGCAGAGGCTCCTCTGACACCACAGCCCCCACCCCACTGCGCTGCCCCCGCGTGTGGTGTCCTCGGAGCTTCCTTCTGCACTCCCTGGGGTCATTTCCGGTCCCCGCCCCTGCTCTCTGCAGCCTGAGCCCGGCATGCATGGCGCTGCCTGCCCCGGTGCCCCCACCACTTGGTGTCTGGAAGCAGAAGCCTTGGGGCCAAGAGGGCCTCGCTGCCCGCCCAGGGGTGTGTCGTCCCCCCCCACCCCATGTCGCCACCGGGCCCCTCGCTGTGGTGACGCCTCTGTTTCTGTCCTGCCTACCAGGTCGCGTGGGGCAGGCGGTGGCGCTACGGGCCAAGGCGTTCGGCTTCAACGTGCTATTCTACGACCCCTACCTGTCGGACGGCACGGAGCGGGCGCTGGGGCTGCAGCGGGTCAGCACCCTGCAAGACCTGCTGTTCCACAGTGACTGTGTGACCCTGCACTGTGGCCTCAACGAGCACAACCATCACCTCATCAACGACTTCACCGTCAAGCAGGTGGGCCCACGAGCCTGTGCGGGTGGGGTGAGGGCCTTCCTCTGGCTGCTTTTGCCGGGGCTGTTTGGGGGTGGGGGGCATGGCTTCCCTCTCCCCGCCCCTGCGGCCTGAGCAGTGACCCTCGCGGGTGCCGTGAACACAGACAGCAGTTGATCGTCCTCTGGGCTCCCTCAGGGTGAGGGACCCACTGCGAAGGCAAACTGCTGACCTCTCGGTGCCAAATGCTTTTCAGGTCCTATTGCCTCACAAAGGGGACAGACCCAGTGGCCTGGGGGGTCTTGGGTTTGGAGGGTGCGTCCGCCCATGGTCGCGCTTTGGTGCCGTGTCGTCAGGTGGAGGTTTAAATCCACGGCTGGAGGTGTTTGTACCGTGGAGTCAGCCTGTGCCCACCTCGGCACGAGCTCTGCCAGCTGTGTCCTAAGCTGCCCTGGGTCGGGCAGGACCTTCCCGCTGGCTCCAGGCCTCGTGTGTGGCTGTGTGCACTGTGACTTTGTGTGTGTGTACATGTGCACAGGGGCACACACTTGGTTGTGGGCAAGTTTGTGTGTGTACGTGTATGAGGGTACAGCTTCATGTGTGTGCTGCTTTGCCCACTGCATGTGTGTGTGTGTGCACATGGTCACGTGTGCACATAATTAGGTGTGCACGTGGGTGTGTGCGGTGACGTGCACATGCACACGTTTACGTGTTTGTGTATGTGGGGGGCCCGCCCGCCATCTGCCCCAGGCCCCACAGCCCCGTAGCCCCGTAGCCCCGTGGAGGACAAGACTGGTGCCCACATGGCCCCTCCCTTTGTTCCTGTCGGGGTTTGGAGGGCAGGCATGGCCTGGGGGTGACCTAGGGGTGACCTGGACGGCTGCCTGTGCCCACGGCCGGGCGGGCTTAGTGGCGGTAATGTCAGAGTCACGAGCAGTCACACCTCAGAGCAGGGGCATCTCCAGGCCGACTCGGGCGGCCCTCAGCAACAACAGAGGGACAGACGAAGCCGTGCTGGAGCGAGGGGGTCAGCGCAGCCCCTTCGGAAACGGCTCCCGCTGGGCCACCTCGAGGACCACATCTCAGAGAGCGCCCTGAGGGCTCAGTCCATCACCCCAGGGCGTTTGGGATGTGTTTCGCTGTCCTGAACCCCCAGCTCTTGAGGCGAGGCCCTGCTTGGAGGAGGTTGGGTGCCACCTTCCCGAGTGACTGTGGGGTCAGGAGCCGGGCCGCAGGGCTGAGCGCTCGGACGCCACTTCCCAGGCGCCCCAGACCCTTTCCAGGCACCATGTGCAAAGTGGGGGCCGGGCTCGGAGCCCCCACGACCCGGCCCATGCCTTGCTGCCTGGGATGGGAGGAGGCCGGGCCATGTGTTGGTGCGTCCCCTCTGGCCAGCGGCCCTCGGCGGGGCGGAGGCCACCTGGGCCTGGAGCCCTTGGCTAGCCTGGGAAAGCCCGGATTGCTGCAGCACAGCCGCCCAGGGCTTCAGGAACAGGACCCGAGGGCCGCAGTGGGCCTGGGCTGGGCAGGGACCCGGGTACGGCGTCCCATGGCTGGCCTCTCCGCTCCCTGCCCAGCTGCTCCCTGGTCGGTGGGGCGGGTGAGGAGGCCCATTGATTGACTCTTGGCACTGTCACTGTGTCTTCCCAGATGAGACAAGGGGCCTTCCTGGTGAACACGGCCCGGGGCGGCCTGGTGGACGAGAAGGCCCTGGCCCAGGCGCTGAAGGAGGGGCGGATACGCGGTGCGGCCCTGGACGTGCACGAGTCGGAGCCCTTCAGGTGCCTCCCGACGTCGCCCTGGGCCATCCCCGAGATGGCGCCTCTCCCGGGCCGGGTGCTCGCGCAGGCTCACACCCCACAACGGCCAGTGTCAGGGGCTGGGCCTGATGGCTGCAGTGTCAGGGAGCAAGGCCTCAGTGCCAACACGCAGTCTCTGTGCTCCGGCCTCGGGCTCCTGAGGGCCCAAGGGCCAGACTGTTTCTGGACTTCACGTCCAGCCCACAATCCTGCTCCAGGCGGACCTCCCTCCCAGGGCCTGGCCAGGTCTCGGTGGGTGGCTACTGCCATGGGCCAGTCTGGCTCTGGGTTTCCTGTACGTGGTGGGGCTAGGGGGAGGCTCCAACCCGTGCTCCATGCCAAGCACCCAAGGGGCACTGTGTCGATGGGTTGCCCAGGTGTGTGAGGGGGCCGGCCCCTGTGTGGCCACGTCCAACGGCCCCGCAGCTGAGAAGCCCCTCTGGGCAGTAAGCCAGCCCCAGGTGGGTCTTCAGTCCTGGAGGACAGCAACTCCCAGAGCCAGGTCCCCCCAGTCTAGGCCCCTCCCCACTGCTGTCAGGGGCCCGTGGGCAGGATTGACCGTCCTGGTGGCCGCCCGGGTCTGACGGAGGGGTGGGGGTATGGCTCCGGACAGGGTCAGGCGCCCTTACCTGCTGTGCACCGTCTGCAGCTTCAGCCAGGGCCCCCTGAAGGATGCGCCCAACCTGATCTGCACCCCCCATGCGGCCTGGTACAGCGAGCAGGCGTCCATCGAGATGCGTGAGGAGGCGGCCCGTGAGATCCGGAGAGCCATCACAGGTGGGCCGGGGGGGGGTCCGGTGGACGGAGGGGCTCTTTTGGAGACGAGCGTCTGCCCGGTGGCCTTCCTCTGTCTGCACTCTTTTAGCCACAGCCGTCTCGTGCTGGACGGAGTCGGGGCTGAAACAGACCCACCGTGGCACAGACGTCCTGGCCGTAGCAGACCCCAGACTCGGAGGAAGTCAGCCCCCGGGTCTTGTGGCCAGGCCGTGCTGGTCCTCAGTCAAGCCTGTCCCCCGCTGGCTGTCACCAGTGGGCTTTCAGCACGTGTGTCATTTTTTGCTACCTGTTTAAAAAGGTGTGTCCTTGTAGGCCTGCTGGGCTGGGCCCTGTCGACTGCTCTCCGACATTGCCAGGCCAAGCAGACAGGGTGGGGGGTGCCTGTGAGCTGCGGGCACCTGCTTGGGGCTGGTCCCCGACCTGCAAAGGTGACCGTGCCAGACAGCTGGGACCGTCTGCAGCTTCAGCCAGGGCCCCCTGAAGGATGCGCCCAAGGGGCGTGCCTAAGGGGAGTGAGCCAGGAGGAGGGGCGAAGCCGCAGACCCCTGCAGCCTGAGCTCCGTGTCCTCGACTGAGCCGCATGCTCCTGGGATCCCCTTGGTGGCAGCTGTGTAACGTGGGTCCCGTCCTTCCTCTTTCCACTGCCTCTCCAGGCCGGATCCCAGACAGCCTGAAGAACTGCGTCAACAAGGACCACTTGACGGCTGCCACCCACTGGGCCAGCATGGACCCGGCCGTTGTGCACCCTGAGCTCAATGGGGCCGCCTACAGGTGAGCAGGGGCCAGAGGGGCAGCGGGCCCAGTGGACACAGATGGTCGGGGGGTAAGGGCCCAAGCAGGGCGGTCTTCAGGGCCTGGTGGACACAAGACCATCTGGGTGGAGGCCATGCTGGGGCAGGGGGTGGGGTGTGTGGGAGGGGGTCCTCCCCAGTGGGTGGCCTCCGGGAGTAGCCCCCTGCCCTGCACTGTTGGTGCTTTGGCCACAGAAGGGGCTTGGCCCAGGCTCACCTGGGTTCCTCCTCTCCCAGCAGGTACCCCCCAGGCGTGGTGGGCGTGGCCCCCAGCGGCATCCCGGCTGCCGTCGAAGGCATTGTCCCCAGCGCCATGTCCCTGTCCCATGGCCTGCCCCCCGTGTCCCACCCACCCCACGCCCCTTCTCCCGGCCAAACCGTCAAGCCCGAGGCAGATCGAGACCACGCGAGTGACCAGTTGTAGCCCGGGCAAGTTCTGCAGCCTTGGTCGGTGGGGCTGTGCCCTCGGACAGGCGGGTGCAGAGGTGGCCTGCAGGTGGCCACGCGCTCCAGAGACTGTCCAGGCTCTGGGTGGCCGAGAGGCGGCGCCCAGCCTCCCCGCGTTGACTGTAGTTGTCCCGTCCCGAAGGCCGGCTGCTGCCCTGTGTCCTTTGCGTCCTCGTTAAGCAAGAGAAGTTAGTAGTTAACCCTCTCATGAATGTCCGTGTCCGTGACCAGTCTCTAGAACATCACAAAGGATTTGTTTGCTTAGCTGTCAGCCGGAGAGCCGAGGGAGGCCCTCAGCAAGTCCGTGTCAGGTTATTTTTCCTTTTGTATGTTGGAACGGGCCTGGAATGAGGCAGTTGGCAAACTTCTCAGGACAATGAATCCTTCCTGTTTTTCTTTCTACGCCACACAGTGCATTGTTTTTTCTACCTGCTTGTCTTATTTTTAGAATAATTTAGAAAACAAAACAAAGGCTGTCTTTCCTAATTTTGGCATGAACCCCTGTGTTCCAAACGAAGACGGCGCCATGACGCGGCTCGAGACGAGGAGAGCGTGTGGCCCGTGGCGCCCCGGCTGTCGGCCTCTGTCAGGGGTGCGAGGGCGCAGCATCTGGCCGGCGCCGTCCGTCCTGCTGACGTGGTAGCTCGCGGTATCTTGGTTCAAATCATGTTTGTGACTGTCACCATTTGTATGAATTATTTTAAAGAAATAAAAGCCCCAGAAAGAGCCAGTGCACCTGGCGTCTGCTTGAGCAGCCTCGTCTCGCAGGGACATGGGAGGCTCTCAGCCCTGGCTCTAGTGCCCTTGAGGACGAGAGCAGGTAGCACCAGGGTCCTGGCCCGGAAGCTGCGTGCTCTGGGTGGTGGTGGGCAGTGCTAGGACGAGGGCCCACCCTTCTCTGCCTAGTGCCCCCTCCGCAGGCGGCCGAGACCTGGGGCATAGTGGACACCAAGGCCTCTGCAGGAGAAAACCGGGAGGAAGCTGCATGGCCGCGTGAAACGGTGGCCGTTCCTCGAGCAGCTCGAGGCAGAACCGGTGTGTCCATCAAACCACGGCTGCTCCCCTGGCAGCCCTGGCAGTGCCCTCCAGCAGAGTCCTGTGCACGTGGGGCCGCCTTGCTCCCTGTTCACAGCCCTCCCTGGCACTCAGAGCCCTCAGGATGCCACACCCCTCCCCTGCCAGGGCCCCCGAGTGTGACCGGTGTGGGTCATGACCTCTGCCCTCCTGTGTGCCTACATGACCTTGACCCAGCTGCCCTTCCTTCTCAGTCTCACACTAGACTGGGGCAGGGGCAGGACAGGGCCTCGGCTGCCCCAGAGGCCTGCTCTTTCCTGAGCTTGGCGTTTCCCTCCCGGCCCCAAGCCACTGCCGGGGTGCCCAGGGGTCACACCTCGGGTTCTCCAGCTCTCAGCTCCCCTGTGTCCTGGAGCGTGTCCTTCAGTGGTCCTTTCAAGGCTGTTCTGCTGGGGAAACTGTCTACAGAGACCTATTTGTGGGGAACTTCTGGGGAAAATGCCTAGTTTTGCCCACACACTTGGCAAGGCATTGTGCTGGGCGAAGAATCTGGGGCAGGAGCTGTTTTTTCCCCACTCCGTGCCTCCTTCTGTCCTCAGGAGCTGGGGTCCTCCTGGTCGCCATCCTTTGGGGCTCTCGCTTTTCCCTCTGGTTGCTTTCAAATTCCTCTCTTCGCTCTGGCATTCTGCTTTCTCATTGCAGCTTGTGTGCAGTTCTGTTCTTATTTATCCTTCCCAGAACTCATTACACTTTGTGAACTGGTGAATCCGTGTCTTTACTCAGGTCTGGAAAATTCTCAGCCATCTTATCTTCCATTGTTTCCCCTTTATTCTCTGTTCTTTCCTTCAGGAATCCTGAATAACAGTGAAAATACAACATGTAAAAACTGGGAAACAGGGCCAGCCCGGTGGTGTGGTGGTGAAGTTTGCACACTATGCTTCGGCAGCCTGGGGTTCACAGGATCAGATCCCAGGAGCGCACCGATGTACCACTTGCCATGCTGTGGCGGCATCCCATATAAAGTAGAGAAAGATGGGCATGGATGTTAGCCCAGGGCGGGTCTTCCTCACACACACAAAAAACAAACAAACTGGGAAACAGCTAAAGTAATTAACTTAGAAGAAAACTGAAAATATTAGAAAAGAACAAAGACTGAAATTAACATAAATTTATATGTATCTTAAGCAACTAGAAAAAGAATGACAAAACTTAAAATCGTAGATGGACTGAAATAATAAATATTGGATTTAATAAAATAGATAACAAACACGTAGCAGAGAGGATCCACAAATTCAACAGAGTTCATTGAAAAAATTAATAAAGTTGATAAAACTCTGGCAAATAAAGTAAAACAAGTACAACCGGTATCAGGCGTGAAGAGGAGACGCCCTTACAGTCCCCATGAGGTTAAAACGACAGAGGATATGATGGGCAACTTTATGCTGGAAATTTAGAAGAAATGAAATAAAAAACACTTGCTAACACTGACACAAAACATAAAAGATCTGAATAGCTCTATAACTTGAAAGAAATTAAAGAACACTTCCTCAAATTACAAATCTGGATGGCTTCAATGGTTAGTCTTGACAAATATTTAGAAAAGAAATAACTCTAATTTCACGCACACTTCCAGGCACAGAAAGGAGGGTGCACCACCCAACTCATTTTATGAGGTTACGTTAACTCTGATTCCAAGTCCGTAGAGAAAAAAAGACCATCCAGAATCACTGAAGGACTGTTCCCAGATGGGGTGAATTTCCTCTACAAAGTGAATCCAGTGGTGCAAGGGGTGGGCTGTAGTGGGGCCCACGGGGCACCCCACGTCTCCCCTCAGGACCGAGGAGGGGACCATAGTGGGGACCGCAGGGCACCCCACATCTCCTCTGAGGAGTGAAGTGTTCAGTCCCCAGCCACTAGGAGTGTTGGCCACTGATGGCTCAGGGCTTGGTCCTCTCTGGGCATTGTCCTCAGCCAAGGAAAGCCGACTCTCCCCAGGGGACCGCACACCCAACAACTGGCATACAGGGGCACAAAGATCTGACCCCTTTGACTCAGTTGAGGACAGTTTTGAAACTCCGTCCCGGCTCTGGGCGCTGATGGACCCAGCTTCTCCCTCTGCCTGGTGGTGCTCCCTTCAGGACCCTGTTGGGGCTGCTGAGAGTGCTCCTTAGGAAACCACCTGTGCAGATGCCCGACTCAGAGTCCGTGTCCCAGGGCCCCAGCGAAGCCTCGCTGTGGCCCGGCGTGTCCACTCCCAGGCATGTTCCCAGCAGAGACGCAGACGCATGGTGACTAAGAGGTGGGTCCAGGAGCGCCGGGAGCTGCTTCCACCTCAGTGGTCGGAAACTGCAAACACCCGTCCATCAGCGCTGGAATGGACAGGCTGGCTGTGCTTTGCACAACGAAATGCTCGACAGCGGTGACGATGAGCACAGTTCAGGTCACAGACAGCACCAACGGGTTTCACAGACACGTGAGCGGAGGAGGCAGGCACCGGTGTGGCCCGCCTGGTCCCTTTGTGGGCCACACGAGGGACGGCCCGTGGTGCCCGCCCAGGATGGGGGCTGCGGGCTGGGGCCGTTGCTCTCCTGGAGCGTCTCTCTCTGTAGTCCACTGGGCCTCCAGTGAATCACGCAGGCGCCGTCCGAGTGAGCCCGCCAGTCGTGGCCCTGGTGGCATCTGCTCCAGGCGAGCTGATCTCATCACTGTCCCTCCAGACTTCAGGGTGCTGGTTTGCCCTGTGACTCGGTTCTGTGATGGGTCCAAGAAAGTTGTTGATTTCTCTGTTTTCCAGCTTTTTTTTTGTTGTAAAGACAGGAGTGACAACTTCTAAGCTCTTTACGTGTCAGAGCTAAAACCATAGTTTCTATTTTAATCTGAAAACCTCTTTTGGTCTAACTCCCTTCACAGAAATGGAAGCTTCAGGAGGGACTAGAATGTTCCCTGCTGAACGACCAGGGTGCGGTGGCGTTTGCTGAGTGAGTGACTGAGTGGACGAATGACTGACCCTGCCGTGCTGGCTGCCCTGTCTCCTGACCCCACATCCCCCTCGTCTGGGGTTTACACCCCATTTTGCTGAAGCGCATCCTGCAGTAGCTTCCTGAGGATGGGCTCAGGGGAGGTGATTCTGTAAAACCTCACGTGTCTGAAATGTCCTCCTCTCGCCCACCCAGACTGATGGTGGGGCGGGGGGTGAGGCCCCCTGTGCTGCTCTCCTTCCGCCTGAAGCAGCCCAGAGCCCCTGAGGCCCCCCGCCCCGGACTCCCTTCCCACCGGGTGGGGCTGCGGCTGGGACTGCTTTTCCTTGAGGCTCTCTGTCCCCAGAGGGGCCCGAGGGCGGCACTCCGAGTCGGGGAGACCTCCCTGGGCTCCTTGAGCAGGGCAGGCACGGCCCCTCTGCGGGCGGGAGGGATGGGCTCCTGGACCCCAGCCCAACCCAGTGGGGAAGGACCGGGCTGGTGGTGCCCACTGCAGACCATCTCAGGAGGGTGGTGGACGGGCTGGCGCTGCTCCTCTGGGCTCAGAGCCTACCGTGGGAACCCCCGCCGGTCTGCACCTGCTGTGTGCGGTGCTCACCAGGACCCTTAGGTCTCCCACCAGGCTTGAAAGTGAAGCCCCCCCATCCCCTTGCCTCAGCCCTGCCCCTCCTGACGTGGTACCCTGGTCGCAGGGGTGCCGGTCCTAGCCCAAGTGCAAGCCCCCGAGGTCCCCTGCCTGGCTCCTGTCCCCTGACTCCTGCAGAGGTCACTGGCAGTTGTGGCCAGTGGGCTGTGGTCTCCAGGCCAACCCCACGGTGGCCCCTCACTGTGCCCGAGGCCTCGGCCCTTGGCCCTGCCCGGCAGGTGGGTTCCGCCTCCCTACTGGAGGCTGCCCTGCCCATCTCTGACCCGAGGGCCCATCCTGTGGGGCCAGAGGCCTCCTGGAGCCCTGTGGGAGGCTCCAGCCCCTGCAACGTGTCACCGGCTCATTGGCAGCCCCTACAGAGCCCGTCAGGAGCCCCAGGGTCCCCTGATGAGTGTGCCGCATGCCCCCACTGGGTCCCGTGGGTCCCCTCCAGGGCCACCCATCATCTGCTCAGGCCCCCACCCCCAGCAGCCAGAGGAGCCTCTGCCCCATCCCGCCCTGTCCCCACCGCTGGGCACCTGGTGAGCGCTAAGGTGGCCCAGACCCCAGCGGGAAGGGGTGGGTTCTGGAGGTGCTGGTGTCGCTGACGCGGGTGTAGGTGTGAGAGGAGGGCGGTCAGGTGACTCCGAGGGTCCCGGAGCAGGCCGGAAGGAGGTGCGGACAGGAGTCGTCCTCGGGCCCTGCGATGGTAGGCGAGCCCCAACCCTCCCAGTCTCGGTGTCCCTATCGGTGAAGCGGGGACCCCAGCTCATCTCCCAGAGATTAACATTGTGCCAGAGGCCACGGCCACAGCGAGAAGGAGACAAGAGCACGAGTGTGAGGCTGGGACGCGGAAGGAGGAGAGAATCTGCGGTAATCGCCGGTTGTCGGGATAGAAACCAACAAAATCAGCAAAGCACCAGAGCCAATGGGACGGGTGGCTCATCCACGGGGACAGCCCTCCCGGCCACTCGCAAATGCCCCTACCCACCCACTGACCAAACACAATGGGCTCGCGTCCACACACGCTGGCGCCCAAGGGCCTGCTCAGTGCCCTCCTGCCGCCTTATGTTGTGTTTTCTCAGGACACAGGGTGCGACCCGCTACGCTGGTTCCGAGTGAGTGGGCCAGGCCCCACCAGCCCGACGGCAAGCTTGACGGACGGCCTGGGAATTAGCAAAGGGCATCGGCCTCTGGGGTGGACACGGAACTGTCTGCACAACCACAGGTCTGCCAAACACGCCTTCTCTCCAGATCGGCGTGGGGGGCATTGCCATCCCGCCAAAAGTCCAGCTGTTTATTTGTAGCAAATTCAACAATCTTATCCCCAAATTCATACGGAATAACAGGGGTCTGTGGACTTGGGATGATGAGACTGTAGGCCCATGAAAAAGCAGATAGGGCAGCAGAGTGACCACAGAGATGGACGGAGACCCAGAGAGAGCTGGTCTGGTGTGTATGAGTGTCTGTGTGTTCATGTGTGCATGCGTGTGTGCGCAGGTAAACTTGAGACGTGATCGGGGCACAAACCAGTGGAGAGGGACGGACGCCATAGTGGGTGACACCGTGGCGCTCACGGGGCGGAAGGGCAGCTCCTCTGGGCAGTGGGGGCATGGAGACGACACCCTGCTGGCGGTCCTGGGACCCCCTCCCCCGCCACCAGCAAGAACACGTGAGCCCCGGGGCCGGGTGCAGAGGCGACTCCCTGGGCCTGGGGCTGAGCCAGGGAGGGTGGGAGGGGCGTGGAAGGTCTTGGCAGTGGTGCCGGCAGGGAGGGGTTCCCGCTACCTTGCCGCCATCACCGATGCTCCCCTTTGGTCCTTTGACGAACCCAGCTGCGGCTGCCTACTGCCCTCCATCTGGGTGCTGCCGTGGGGGCTTAGGGCTGCCGTGACAGTGAGTGGGTACCCAGCACGGGCATCTGTGGACGCCAGCGGGGCCCTGGGCAGGATGTTAGAGGACAGTGGTCCTGGGGTGGCCTGAGCAGGGAACAGGGCAGGGAGGCAGGCTCGCTCCCTGCGACCTCAGCCCCCATCCAGATCCCTCCTGCCCCGCCCCCACGTGGGGCCCAGGCGAGGCCCAGAGGAGGCGGGAAGAGGCCGCACTGCCCAGCCGCTCTGGCTGGGGCCCAGCTGGACTCTCAGAATTGATTTTCCAGCAAAAACAACATCAGGGAGAGGAACCGAGACGAGGGCCAGCTGGAGGCTCTTCCTGGTGCTCTGCCCCGGTGGCCAGCGCTCCCAGCGGAAGGAGAACCATCTGGGCCGCTGGGCCGGCGCCCGGAGGAGACCTCGGCCCCGTGACCAGCACCGCTCCCTGGGCTGCCCTGCAGGCTGCCCCCATTGGCACACGGCATTCAGGCCAGTCTAGGTCACAGGCGTCGAGCCCTGGCTGCCTCGCCCAGAGGCCCCAGCAGGGATGCGCCGGCCCTGAGTCCACATCCCGACCCTCTGGCCTCAGACCTGGAGCACCAAGGCCCAGGCAGGAGATCACCTCTGCCTCCGTCTCTCGGCTGCCACTCTGGCCTGAGCCCCAGACCGCACACCTGGACGGCTGCGGCCGCCTGCTGGCCCAACGGTCCACCCTCCACCAGCAGCGATGGGCTTCATTTGGGGGATTGAAGATGCCTCTGACAGGCATTGCATGATGACTCGGAACGATGTTCAAGAGGTGCAGAAAAACAGGTGGGGTCCACACCCTGCCTGATGCAGCCACACCCCAGGGACGGCCAATGTGGCCCGAGCCTCCTTTCCATGAGTTTATAAACACGGGAACCTAGGGCTTCCTGCTTCTTTCTCTCTCACCAGGGCAGCGGACTCTGTTCTTTTTCAGCTGTCGAGTGGTCTTGGTGAAGTCCACACACGGGCGTCTGTGTAGGGTCCACTGCGGAGAGGGATCACGATTTGTCTACCTGTCCCTCCTCTGCCTCCCTCTTCTGCTGTTACAGACAGTGGCCCCGCCTGTGGCTTGTCCTCCGGTCATTGTCCTGCGGGAACAGATTTGTAGGGTGGATTCCCAGGAGTGGAATTGCTAAACCAAGAAATGTACATGTGTGATCTGGGGAGATATTCCCAAATTGCACGCTGTGGGTTGGACCAATTTACCCCCCAAGAGCACAGGAGGGCCCCTGTTTACCCACAGACGCCGAGAGTTGTCAGACTTCAGGATTCGTGTCAGTGAGGCAGGGGAGACTCAGCATCTTCATGCCCGTTTGTTAGCTTTCCTTCCAGCACTAGAGAAACTGCACACTGCCCACGTCTCCACGTCCTGTGAATTATCTGTTGAAACTCTGTTTATTTTCTATTTGGAAAATAATGGTCTTTTTCTTATTGATTTGTAAGAGCTCTTTATGTATTAAAGAAATTAGACTTCTATCTATAATATGAGTTGTAAATACAATTTCTTCATGTGTTGTTTATTTAATTGTTTAAATACACACTTGTCGTCTTTCTCAGCCCCAGGAGGGCAAGGAGTGTCTGATTACCCAAGGACCGTGTCCCTGTGGCCAGGAGCCTACCCCTAGCTCCTTGTCCCCCATGCACACAGCCTCCTAGAGCCCACCCCACCCAGATCCAGGGCCCAGGCTCGACGAGACCCTGCCTCGCCAGTGCCCCTGAGCGCCCTGGAGTCTGCCGGGGGTGGAGGCCAGGACAAGGCCCCGATGGAGAGGCTGGGATGCCCCTCGGGGGTCAGGAGGGAAGAGCGTGCCCCAAGATGCCCCTGAGGCGGGAGGGCAGGGTCCATCCTCGCTCTGTTATGGACCAGGGGCTTCATTCCCAGGCAGCTAATGTCTGATGGTCCTAACTTGGTCCAGAAGCTGAGATTCCCCAAGGAGGAAAATCCCAGCTCAACAGCAGGGTGAGAGGCTGCCCGGGGCCTGGCACGTGGGGCCCATGCTGCTGTAGCTCCTGGAGCCCAGAGCTCCGTCCCAGCCTGGAGGGGGGACATCCCAGCCTGGAGGGGGGATGCTGCAGGCTGGGGCTGGGGGCAGGGCCGGCTGAGGCAGACCCGCTCCTTTCTGACCTTGGGGGTCAAATTCATTGCTCTCGGCTAATTTCATGCCTCCCAGGGCACTGGTGGTTCCCCTGAGCATCCAGGCCAACTCTGGGCTCTGGCCAGGCTCCCCTACCTGCTTTGCACCTCCTGGCTGTTCCAGGGCATCCCCCCAAAACTCACATGCACACACAGCCCCCATAACCCCCCACATACACAAGACCCCATTGCTCCTGAGCAGCCCTTCCCCTCCCCCCACCCGGTGTGGAAGGGGAAGGCCCCCCCGCCCCCTGCTGTGTGTCCCCTGGCTCTGCTCCAGGAGGTGGCCCTTCCCAGCTCCTCCTCCTCCTCCACCTCCTCCTCTGGCCCAAGACTGACCTCAGTGCTTCCTGTGTGAGCTGGGACTGTCCCTTGGGTGCCTCAGCTTGGTGGGGGCCAGACCCAGAGCCGGTCCTGGCCAACCCCGCCTGCCCCCCGCACAGGGTGCAGGCTGCGGGGAGGGGGGACTGGGCGGGCAGGCAGGGGGTGGGCAGAGGAGGTCCCCATGGTGGGCTGGCTGAGGTGAGGCTGGGCAGAGAGAGACCACCTCCATCCTGTTGGTGGGTCTCGGGGGTTTCCAGGAGCCAGACCCGCCCACACCCATCTGGCCTCCTGCAAGTCTCTGGGCTCCCAGCCTCAGTGTCCCTATCTGAGCGGTGGGCGGTCACTGCCCCCAGGGCCATTGCTGTCTGCCCAGTGCACTGTCCCCTGCGTCTGCCCAGGGGGCCTGATAACCTGGTGGAGCTGGGGGGCCAGATTTCCAATAAAAGTGATTGTTTTAGCAAATGGAAGATCCTGGAAATTGCTGGAGGAAAATGGTCCTTGGGCCCAGGAAGGTTCGTCCAGGAAGACCTAGGGCCGGGGTGGGCAGCAGCCCTTGGCTCCCCGGACTCACAGGAGAAGAGGGAAAGAGGGGTGCAGGTGGGCGCGGCTGGGCGGGCCTCAGACAGCTGCGGCTGGGACAGAGTGGGCCAGACTCCTGGCTGAGGGCTTGAGTGGACACTGGCTTTCTTTAGAGTGGAATTCCTGGGCCTGAGCTGCAGTGGGGGGTGGTCCACAGCTGCTCCCCAAGGCTGCGGGAGCCCCTCACCTCACTGCCCGGGAGGCTCCTTAGGGGAACCTAATAACGAAGTCTGTTCTGCTCCCCAGCTGTGCTCACAATTTGGGGGCCACCTCACTCTGTGGCCAGCACTGTGGGGCCGGTTCAGACTCTTCATGTCCCCTACTCTGGGCAGGGTGGCCTCTGCACCCCTCCCCCAATTCATCTCTGCCTTCACCTTTGCCAGTGCAGCCCCCCTCTCCTGCCCCCTTCTCACCTGCCCCCACACCTGCCCCCTCTCCTGTCCCCTCCTCACCTGCCGCCTCCTCTCCTGTCCCCTCTTCACCTGCCCCCTCTCCTGCCCCCTCTTCCCTGCCCCCTCTCCTGTCCCTCCTCACCTGCCTCCTCCTCTCCTGTCCCCTCTTCCCTGCCCCCTCTCCTGCCCCCTCCTCACCTGCCCCCTCTCCTGCCCCCTCTTCCCCTGCCCCCTCTCCTGTCCCCTCCTCACCTGCCCTCCTCACCTGCCCTCCTTCTCACCTGCCCCTCCTCATCTGCCCCCTCCTCACCTGCCCCCACACCTGCCCCCTCTCCTGTTCCCTCCTCATCTGCCCCCTCCTCACCTGCCCCCTCCTGTCCCTCCTCTCCTGCCCCCTCTCCTGCCCCCTCTTCACCTGCTGCCTCCTCTCCTGTCCCTCCCCACCTGCCCCCTCACCTGCCCCCTCTCCTGCCCCCTTCTCCTGTCCCCTCTTCACCTGCCGCCTCCTCTCCTGCCCCCACCTCACCTGCCCCCTCTCCTGCCCCCTCTCCTGTCCCTTCTTCACCTGCCGCCTCCTCTCCTGTCCCCTCTTCACCTGCCCTCCTCTCCTGCCCCCTCCTCACCTACCCCCTCTCCTGCCCCCTCTTCACCTGCCCCCCTCTCCTGCCCACTCCTCACCTTCCCACCCACCACTTCCCTCCAGTGGCCAAAGCCACCTGCTCCCACCCCCACACCCACCCAGGGTTGGGCTTGGGGAGGTTTGCTCCCTCTGTGCTCCTGGCGGGTGCTCCGACGATGGCCCCTCAGGGGGGCACCTCAGCTCTACTGCATCTCCCTGACCGAGACCCCCAGGCAAGGCCTGCTCCCCTCAGGGAACCCCTCCCCTGTTCCCCCCAGGGCTGGGCAGAGCATGGAGCCCAGGGGAGGCCCCTTCTCTTCTGAGGGCACCACCAAGTCTGCTGGGCCCACTGCTGTGACTGGGTTCCACCTCAAGTGGAGACCCCTCTTGCTCCAGGACCCTGTCAGCATCAGAGCAACCCCTCCCCCAGGAGGCCCTGGTCCCCACGTCCAGGTTGAGCCCGCTGCCCTGGCCCTCCCGCGGGGTGGGGTGCGTGGCGGCTCAGCCAGGCCTGGGATACGTCTGCTGTGGGCCGTCCCTCCACTGCTCCATCACCCCACCCACAGCGGCCATGACCCTCTGACTCTCATCAGCTGGTCTCTGCCCCAGGGACGTGGTCCTCATGGGGGACATTGGTCTGTGTGGTCACTGCTGCTGTCACTCTTGGTGGCAAGAGTGAATGGATGGACAGGGGTGCCCCCAGTTGGGATGGGGGTGGCTCCGTGATCCACCGGCTGGGGTCAAACACCAGCCAGGTGACCTTGGCTGCTGGCCTCCCCCTGCCCTGGCAGAACCATGGCAGCTCTGTGTGGGCCCTGTGGTCAGCCCAGGGGAGCTGGGGGCCTGGGTGGGGTGGACAGGCCGGGGGCGTCTGTGGCCGGGGCCCTCCACGGGTTGAGCTGGTGGGCAGTGACGACCCCCCTGTGCTGGGCCCTTCTAGTTCCAGAGGCTGGACTGGACCAGCCTTCGGCTGCAGGCACTCTGAGAGGTGGCCGAGTTTGGGCCACTGCCTGCTGGCTCGTGTGGTGGGACATGGGGACCTGGGAGGGCCCTGTGCCGGCCAGCACAGGGCAGGGTCACCTCGGTGGCCCTCAGCCCAGGGGACCGGGGAGGAAGAATGGAGTGGGAGGAGCCATCACAGCTGAAATGAGAACCACATGCTGGGGCCGGGTGGTCCCTCCCTGGCCAGGGGCCCCACTCTAGAGGCTCCTGCTCCCAGCCCCTCCCTGGCAGGGGTCGGGGGATCTGGAGGGAGACAGAGGCCGTGAGCGTCTCCACATCCATCTGGTGTCCCCAGGAGAGCTCAAGGTCGGGGATAGGTCACTTCCTGCTGCCCTGCTCCCTGGGGCCTGGGGCCTCGGGGACCCCAATCCGTGCTGGCTCTCAGCCCTGAGCCTCCCCATCCCATAAAGCGGGAGCTGCCTGCAGGTCCCGCTGGGTGGGGCACCGTGTGGAGGCCGGGTGGTGGACAGCCCGGGCGTTTTGGGGTGGGGCGTCCCGGTGAGCGAGGGTGGGCGTGCTGCCAGGGCCTGGTGTATCTCGTCTGATCAGCACAGATGATGTCCGGCCCCCCTGTGGCCAGCCCACCCTCTCTGAGGCCACCATCCCCGCAGGCATCACTGGTAAACAGGACGCTTGGCCGCCTGGCTGGGCGGAGTGAACCAGGCAGGCGCCCGCCCGATGGGGGCTCTTGGGGCCAGTGGGTGCTGGGGGGTGGCCTGGCCTCCCTGAGAGAGACTTGGGCTGCCGTCGGTGACCCTACATCCTAATGCCCCTCCAGTCCCCCGAGTGCCAGGCACAGTACCCTCTCGACAAAGCCCACAGCTCCAACACTGCGGTTCTCCAAGGAACGAGGAGAGGGACGAGCAGGCCTCTGCCCCAGGGGGCAGCTGCTGAGAAGAGGCCCGGCTTGGAGGCACCTCCTGGGGCGAGGCCCAGGCCTCCACCCACACGCTGTGTCCACGTGCCCCCTGGTCTTGCCCGGAGCCCCGCCAGGCAGCACTGGGGGCACCGGCAAGGGGCCAGCCAGTCTCCCGCCTCAGCCACAGGGACAGCCATGCCTCACCTGGCCATATTGACAGAAAGAGTCCGGGACACACCCCACCCTGCCTCCCTGCTGTGACCTCGTGCAGGCCCAGAAACCACCAGAAAAGTCAGAAGCCACAGGTGAGTGCAGGAGGGCAGCTGTGCACTGTTCAGAGACCGACAATTTCCCATCAAGCAGCTTCCAGTTAGACGAGGTGATAAAATGAAGGCATCATTCACAACAGCAATAAGGTTATAAACTGTCTAGGCGCAGCCTGCACAGGTGGATCTCTATGGAAAAATCCTGAAAAGTGCCTGAAGGACGCTCCACCAGCGGAAGGGCATGTGCTGTCTGAGGCAGAGTCTCGGCGTCACAGTGGCAACAGGTCATCCTGAGCCTGTGTACACGTGACCCGGCCAGTTAGAGGACCAGAGAACGGCTCTGCAGCAGGTAAGCTGATTAGAAGCTTAGCATTGAAAAACAAACAAGTATGAATAGCTGAGAACGTTCCAGGGTAAAGAGCAATGAGGGTGCCACCTGTACCAGGTGTCGACACACACTCTCAGGTCGTGGGCAGTGAACGCTGTGTGGGCCAGTCACCGTCACCAGACGAGGAAGGAGACCCAAATACACAAGGAGCTCAGTATGGGCACGGGTGACATCTCCAGGAGTGGTGACAGGCAGGTGAGGAGTGCCAGCCACCCGCTCCTCGGATCTAATCCTGCAGGCATGTGGCAGGGACAGCGATGCCCCTCAGACACGCCACGTGCTCTTCCAGCTGGGCTGAGGTCACGTGAGTTCCAGGCAGGGCCCCCGGCAGCAGTGACGCTCACCTGCAGGGTGAGCAGTTAAAGATGGGCACCTGACGGACTCTTATGACTCAACAATACAAAGACAAAAACCGAATTAAAGAATGGGCAAAGGACTTGAACACATGTTTTCAAAATAATTGACAGAAATGGCCGACAAGCACATGAAACGATGCTCAGCATCGGTCGTCAGGGAAACGCAGATCAGAGTGAGAGGGCACTTGGGGCCAGACCGGTGGCATTGTGGTTAAGTTCATGTACTCCGCTTCGGCGGCCTGGGGGTCGCTGGTTCAGATCCCGGGCGTGGACCTACTCACCACTCATCAAGCCATGCTGAGGCCACATCCCACATGGAGCAACTAGAAGGATGTGCAGCTATGACATACAACTACCTACTGGGGCTTTGGGGAGGAAAAAAAAAGGGGAAAAAAAAAAGGAAGATTGGCAACAGATGTTAGCTCAGGGCCAATCTTAAAAAAAAAAAAAAAAGAATGAGAGGGCACTTCACCCCATCTGGATGGCTGGGATCAAAAAGCCAGAGAAGAGCAAGTGCTGGCGAGGGCGTGAGTGATCGAACGCTCACACACGGGGCTGGGGCTGTACGCCGCGCCGCTGCAGAGGACACATGGGTCTTCAGAATGTTGGACACAGTTGCCATACGGCCCAGCAATTCTGCTCCTAGGCATGCACCCAAGAGAATGGAAAACATCTGTCCACATAGAAACTAGTCCACCAACGTTCATGGTGGCACTGCGCACAACAGCCAAAGATGGAAACAGCCCAAACGTCACCATCGGGTGACTGGATAGACCAAGTGTGCATACAGTGGAGTACTACTCGGCCGCAAAAGGGAACAAAGCACCGACACAGGCAAGAACGTGGATGAGCCTTGAAGACATTATGTGAAGTAAAGAAGCCAGACACAAGAGGCCCCTAGCGTGTGAGTCTGTTCACACACAGGAAACGTCCAGCACGGGCAGATCCACAGGGACAGAAAGTGGGTTAGCGGTGGCCAGGGGCTGGGACTGGGGACAGTTGAGGGAAACGGGTACAGGATTTCTTTTGGGAGTGATGAAACATTCTGGAATTAGACAGAGCTGGTGGTTGCACAACCTTGTGCATAAACTAAAAACCACTGAACTGTACACTTTAAAAGGGTAAATTTTATGTCATGTGAATTATATCTCCACAAAGCTATTTTTTTAGAAAAGTCAACGGGCTCCCCCACCTGTCTTTGGTGCAACGAGGGGCCTGCAGTGACGTGGAAATGGCTCCAGAGAAATGGAAGCCGCCTGGGGTCCCAAGTGTGGCAGACCCTCCCTTGGAGGGACAGCCGCATGGGCTGGCTCTCCCCAACACTGTGAGTCCCTCCGCCCTCCGTCCTGTACCGGCGCCTCCTCCTGTAGGCCCTGCGTCTTCCCTGTGGTTTTATGGGGCTGCTTCTGAAAACATTCTGCCATGCACACCGCCTGGACTGCTGGGCACAGGCCTGGCCTGTGGAGGGCCTCCACACCCCTGTGCAGAGGGTGAGCCCTGGGGGCTGGGCAGGGCCTGAACCAGAGGGCTGGGAGCTGCCAGGGCCCACAGAGGGGGCGCTCTGGGCAGGAAAGGGCAGCCGCCATCCCACAGAGCGGCCTCCAGCCCACCCGGGTTTCAGCCAGGGATCCTCGCTCACCCCAGGTTGAGTTGGCACTGCCACTTGCCTGGCGGGAGCCCCCCCATTTGTCCACAAGCCACATCCCAAGTCGGGCAGGGCTGGGGCAGCAGAGGACTCGTCAGTGGACAGGTACCAGCGCTGTGGGTGGGTGGGGCGCCCAACCTCACAGGTGGGGGGGCAGGGGCACAGGACTCAGGCACAGAGGCATAGGCATGGCCCTGGCCCTGCGCAGAAGGAAACCGAAGCCCAGGGTGCAGGACCAGGCCCTGAGCGGCTGGGAAATTCCATGTAGGCTGGCCAGGCCGTGCATCCAGAAGGTTCTGGTCTGTGGATCCTGACTGGTGGGACCATCAGGAGCTGGGATGCTCCTGGCCCGGGAGGAGCACCGTCTGGGGGCTGCAGTCGGTGCTGGATGTCCATCCACCTGGGTGTGGGCGCCAAGAGCCATTCAGCAAGGGCTCAGGCTGCATCCTGCGTTGGGGGGCTGAGGGACCCCAATACAGTTACCACCACGTCAGAGACCAGAAGGGGGCGGCGAGCCCCTCCTCCCCGCTGCCCCCACCCTCTTCCCTAACTCCTCCTCCCTTCACCCCTGCCCCTCCCGCTGCCCCATCCCCTCCTCCCCCCCCCCACATCCCTCCTCCCCGCCTCCACCCACCCTCCTCCCTGCTCCACACACCCCCTCTTCCCTGCTCTCCACACACCCCTCTTCCCCTGCTCCCCATACCTCCGCCTCCCCGCTCCACCCACCCCTCCTCCCCACCCCCCCCCCCCCCATCTGGAGCCTAGTGATATCCACACAGACAAGAAAGGCCCGCACATCCAGCCTTCGCCTGCTCCCCACCTGGACCCTGTCTGTCCCCCTCCGGGGCTATCCTGGAGCTGGTCTCCAGCAGGGGTGGCGATGGGAGGAGCATCCACACCTGGCCTGCAGTTGTGTGGCCTCAGGCTTCCTGCTGGGAAACAAGGGGCCGCCAGAGGCGGCGCCGCGCTGCCCTGATGGGGAACAGCTGTCAGCTGCGGGGGCAGCAGCGGAAACACATTCCCCAGGCCCTGAGCTCATGGGTCACGTTCTCCCAGACTGATACTGTGTCACGGAGCCGGAGGGATCCCGAGTGCTGAGCCAGCCGCCCCCTGAGCCTCCTCCTCGGGCCTGGGGTCCTTGCCTCTGCGCTGCCTGGGCCCTGGTTCTGGGTCGGCCCTCCTCCTCATGGCCCGCACCCTGGGGCAGGTTCCCCAGGTGCTGCTGGCCCTCCTGGCACCCTGCCTCTGCCCCAGGAAGCCCAGTCCCTTACCCCATCACTCTAAGATGTTGTTTAATCAAACCACCACTTTCCCCACCGACTGTGAATCCCGGCTTTGTTGTTCAGGAGCTTCGCACACGTTCCGGAATCCAGTTCTGGACCCTATTCTGGGCCTGGAAGACTTCCTCCTGTGTCAGGAGCCCACGGACCGTGTTTCGGTGGTCTTAGGTCAGTTCTGAGACCTGCCACCAACACTGCTGGCCTGAGCCGACCGTGAGCCAGAGCGCCGGGCCCAGCTGCCGCTGCAGGTGCCTCTCGCGTGTTCACTCCCCTCACACTTGACAGACGTGGAGACCGAGGCTGAGGAGGCTGTCACCGCCCACGGGCATGCGGCCCGCAACTGGCAGAGGCGGATTTGGACCAGGCCCCGCTGCCCCTCAGTCTTCTCTCATCTCAGCGCTCTGTGAGCCTACTTCACAGTACCTCTGAGGTCGCTTCACCCAATTCGAGAAGTTGGGGTTCTGGCTACAAGTGTGTCTGGCTCTGGGCTGTGCTCCGAGAGCGAGTCTCCCGTCTGTCTGTCTGTCCCGCTCTTCTCGTTTGCTCTGCACTCAGTGTGTGGTTCTACTTGAGTCGATTCCCCACCTTTCTGGTCAAGATATTTTACAGCTTTTGTTGTTGTGGGAAGACTGCTGCTCACCACACGGCCCCTTTGCCCACAGTGAGACTGCGTGCAGCCCCCTTGCAGCCCGGCCAGGCCCTGACCAAGTGGTGACCACGAGGACACAGACAGGCAGCCTGGGGCGCTTCCAAGACGCGGCCTCAGAGAAGGTGGCAGCTGCTTCTGCCCGATCTTCACCCTCCTGCAGGCGATGTGGGCCAGCTTCACCCTGCAGCCGGACGAGGACCGCCCTGGAGGCCAGAGGGGAGGCTGCCGGAAGGGCAGAGTGGCTCACTGCCCACCCGCCGCGGGCTGCGAGGGCAGAGAGGGCCTTTGGCCTTCAGCTGCCTTGTTGGGCTGCTGGTCAGGGCACTGTCACTGGAACACACACTTGCTGCCGCAAGTAGATGTCTGCGCTGCTTCACTTCTGGTGCGGACGGCTGGAGGCGTGAGGAGCCACCCGCTTCTGTGTGTTCATCTTGCATCAAATTTTCTCACTGATTTTTAAGTTTTTAAACTAGGGTACAGGGGAGTCACTAGGTTCACAATCATGTCATCAACACAAGTAATTTTGTCTTTTTTGTAATGCTATTTATTTGATTTTCTTATCTTATTGCATTTGCTAGAACCTCCAAGAAAATGCTGGATAACAATGGCCATGGCAGGTGTCACTACCCATTCCTGCACTTTTTGTTAACAATTTTCTGTTTTCCACATGGAGTGATCTCGGCCACTGTTTGTGCAAAGTCTTTCATTTCTTTTTCTATTTTATTAGTATTATTATTAATTATGATCGCTGAATTTTGTCACATTCTTTTCAGTACTTATTGATTTGGTTCTGTGGAATTTCTGTGCTAATTTGTCGATGAAATTGCTCAGGTCAAACACTGAGCCACCTGTGGAAGCCTGGCCTGGGCCTGCGAAGTCATCTTATGTATTCTGCAGACCCTTTACTTGTTCTCTGCTATTCTCTTATTTAGATTTTTTTCTCATCTTCATTTATCAGTGATGTTTGTTTATGGTTTTCTTTTTTTGTAGGACATCAGGATTTTGTATTAAATTACAGTGGCTTCATGAATTACAGAGTTTTCCATCTTTTCATGTCTTGGAAAAGTTAACAGAACTCTGGGATGACCACAGTTACATCATGCTGGCCATGAACATCTGTTCCTGCTGCTTTCCTTTGCTCGTCCATTTTTAATCACTTTTCCAGTGTCTTGTATTTGTCTATTCATGTTTTTCTCTATTTTAAGTTATTTTGGTAATTTGTATTCACTAGAAAATTACCTGTTTGCTCCAGGTCTCCAAGCAGCTGCCCCAGATTTGCAAGTAGTGGATTATGTCATTCTTCCAGTGTTTTCCACCCTGGGGCCTCCTTTCTCATTCCTAATTATATGTGGGTTTCTAAATGTCAATATGCACAAATTCTAAATTGAGACCACCATTCCTTAATCAGGCTTTTGGCCAGGGCTGAGGGGTTCTATTTTATTTGCTTTTAGAAAAAACACTTGATCATTTCTCGTGTTTACTTATTTGTTTTCTACTTATCTCTGGTTTTATCTACATAATTTCCTCTTTTTATTTTTTAAAACATATTTTACTGTTCTCATTCTGGTTTCCTAGGATGGGCACAAAATCCCCACTGATTCTTTCCTCTGAGGGTCTGAGAGCCCTGGGCTCTGCGGAGGCGTGTTTACATTCTCGTGGTTCCAGAAAGCTTGCACGGCCACATTTTTTATTTTTTTTTTTGCAAGGAACGATTCACCTTCCTCTTTTTCCCCCCCAAAACCCCATTGCATGGTTGTATATGCTAATTGTCCTTCTGGTTCTTCCGTGTGAGCTGCAGCAGCTGACAGACGGGTGGTGTGGTTCCGTGTCTGGGAACAGAACCTGGGCCGCTGGAGTGGAGCGCGCTGAACTTTAACCTCTAGACCATCAAGGCTGGCCCCCACGTGTCCAGATTTGATTTCCTGTTTTATTTAAGGATTACCTGGGAACATGCTCTTAGTTTCTGAGTGGTTAAGATTGGGAGTATGTGTGTGACACTTTTTGTTATTTATTTTAAATTTTGTTGGGTTATAATAGGATCATTTTGGTTAATCTACTTTTTTGTTCATTGGGGTTTCCTTGTGGCAAGTACATCACATCACGGCCTTTAGGAAACAGTATGTCTTCTCTCTGAGGAACGTGAAGATCCATATCTACAGCCACGTCTGTTTGTGTGTTTCAGCTGCCGCTAGACCTGACTGTGAGGAGACCCAGTGCGAGTTCCCGCGTCTGCCGCCATCAGGCCCTGCTTCACCTTTCAGTCTGGCTTTATGCATTTAGCTCTTGTGTTGTTTGGCACCTAGAGGTTGGTGACTTAACCTTGGTCATTCCCGACGGTCTGTTCGCCTATTTAATGCGTGTGGTAGTGCGCGCTAGGCCTTAGGTACAGGCTCCTCGCCCTCCCCCGCCCTCCCTCAGCCTCGTCTCGACGACAGTCTCGTATCCTCTGCTCTGATTCATGGTCAGCTGGCTGGCCTTCTTCTGGCATTCTCCTTGGACGGGGTTTATGGATGACATGTGCACTAACTCTTTCGTGCTCAGGGTGACTATTTCTGGGCTGTTGTGGGAGGCCTGGGCTGGGTCCTTCTCCCTCCGTGACCCATGGATGACACTCCGATGTCCTCTGCGTCCGCTGCTGCAGATGAGAACTCCAGGCCTCATCAGTGTTCTCTCTCCTGAGGTGGCACATTCTTTCCGTCAGCAAGCACGTGACTTCCCCCTGCCCTGGCTGACGGTCCACCACGAGGGCTTTGTGGGTGAGGTGAGGAGACAGGCGGAGGCCCGAGTGGAGCACGTGGGCGCCTGCGCCATGCTCATGGCAGCAGCACCGTGAACCCGCCACCAGAACCCATGGTGTTTCCCCCTCGACACCTCGTCATGTGCTCCGAGGCTCGCAAGGTCTTGGTCAGCAACGTTTTGTTGGAACACAGCCACGTGCAGTCGTGTGCGTTTGCCTACAGCCACTTCCGCAGTATAACGGCAGAGGTGAGACATCGAGGCAAAGCCCACGAGGTCCTTTAGAGACTTGCAGACCCTGTGAGGGTCTGCAGATCAGATGCTGAGGCCCCAAGAGGCAAAGTAACCCCTCTGAGGTCACACATCTGGTGACTGAAGGAGCCGGAGTCTCCCTGGCCTCTCTGAGCCCAGGGCACGTGGCCTCCTCTGGGTGTGTGCCCCGTGAGTGAAGGAAGAGAAGCTGCTCCTTCCCCGGCTGAGCCCTGGCCGGGTGCCAGGTTCCCTTGTAGGTGCGACGTCATGGTCCACAGAGAAGAGAAGGCAGAGAGCGTGTCAGGGCAGAGGGCAATGGGTCAGCTGGAGGGCGGGCAGCCTCCAGCCTCCATGAGCCTCCTAAGGGGCGAGGACACCAGGAACTCCCCCAAATTCATCTCTTCTTGCGTGTCACAGGACCCCACTGCAGACTACCACAGCAAAGGTGAAATTTACTGCCTTCAGTGACTGAAGTGGAGGGCAGCCCCTGAGCCAGGCCCTGCTGAATCCAGATGCATGTCCCCCTCCCAACCCTGCCTCCCCCAGCTGATGAGGGGGCTGGGAAAGAATCTTCATTGCTTGTTGCACCCCCAGACCCCTGGGCCTGACCGACGGCTGTAGCCAGGGACATCCTGGACATCAGGTGTCCCGATTGCCCAGCCCTCCCTCATGGAGGGCCAGACCCCCCAGAGTGGGGTGGAACCAGAAAGGAGAGGGGACAGGGTCTCCCCGTGTGGAGGACCCGGGAAGCTCGGCCCTGCTCACTTCACACAGCGGCCAGAGTGATCCCTTCACCCACAAATCTGAGTTGTATCCGCAGTGCTGGTGAGGCTCCCAGCCATTTCTGGGCCAGGTGGGCGACCTCGGGGACTCATCGCCAGGCTTTTCTTTTCTTTTCTTTTTTTCTTTTCTTTTCGAGGAAGATTAGCCCTGAGCTAACATCCATGCCAATCCTCCTCTTTTTGCTGAGGAAGATTGGCCCTGGGCTAATATCTGTGCCCATCTTCCTCTACTTTATATGGGACGCCACCACAGCGTGGCTTGACAAGCAGTGCGTCAGTGTGCGCCCAGGATCCAAACCTGCGAACCCTGGGCCGCCGCAGCGGAGCACGCGCACTTAATGGCTTGCGCCACCAGGCCGGCCTCTCATCGCCAGGCCTTAATGCTGTGATGGACACGTTAGCACCACCGCCAATGGGCATGGCCCTGTCCCGACCCCTCCCGTGGGATTCCTGCCCAAACCAGCCTCAGTCCAGGTGCAAGGATCAGCAGACAGACCAACGCGGGGCCTGACCAGCGCCCTTCAAACCGCCCCGGACTGGACAGGGCTGAAGAGACATGCCCGCAACACCGCACGTGGTCCTGGCGGGGCTGCTACCACAGAGGGACACTAGCGGGGAAGCTGCTGAGGTCTGCGCTCAGTGAACAACAGGGCAGCGTTAACGTCCTGGTTTTGACCGCTGCTGGGGCTACCTAAAGCGTTAATGTTAGAGGAAGCTGGATGGAGCGTCCAGGGGAACTCACCTCGACAGCTTTTCTGGGAGTCTAAAACTGTATCAGAAACAAAGTGTTTTAAAACAAGGACCCTGGCAGTAGAGTTGGCGACCCGCCCGAGGAGCCCTGTCCCCCGTCTCCGCCAGGCCAGCCGGAGCCTCTCCTTTGCCCCCAGCTCCGCCCGGAGGACACCCGAGCTCCAGGCAGTGCCCCAGAGGGTAGACGCCCCCGCCCACCCCTGTCCCGACACAGCCTCCAGGACCCCAAGGTGGGCTCTGGGCCTGCCCCTCTGGCTTGGGCTCCCTGGTTCACTTTTAGGGGGTTGGGGGGAGAGGGAAGGCTGATCCTTTCTTTAAATCATGCAGAACAAGACTAACTTTCTACACTTTTAAGATGTCCTCGGGGAATTCCTAGAAAGAAGGGAAGTGACATTTCAGAATGCAGCCGTGTAGCGGGGATCCGAGCTCTGCACCCGCACACGGCCCCTCGGTGCCCCTCTGAGCCCACCTCCAGGCTCTGCTTTCTGTGGTCTGAACAGGAGGGTCCTGAAGTAGGAGCTGCAGCAGGCACAACTCTAGGCACGCCCATCCAAATTTGGGGTACATGGCCCCTCACAAGCAGAGCCCGTAGAGCTACATGGAGGATTGGGGCGCCCACGGGCAGCTCAGGGTGCAGACACTCTGGAGGGGTGAGGGTGCCGGCTCTGCGGTCCAGGGGGCTCCCAGCTGGGGCGAGGAGGCTCGTTCCAGGGGCCTCGAGGGAGAGGGACCTGGGAGAGGGCAGTGCCAGCCCAACCTGGTCTCCCCTCCATGGGATCGTGACAGAAGGAATAAATGAATGGGAAGGAACTGTTGAATGGACCTCGGGCCACCTCAGAGATCTTGAGAGCCAGCCCTGCGTCAAGGCCCCTCCCCTCCTGCTGAGCTGTGCGGAGGTGGTGGCAGGGTTGGGGTGCCCTGCGGTGGGGCAGGCCGCTGTGGGGCGAGGGACCCCCACCAGGCAGCACCGGGCTCCACATTCTTCCTCCCATTGGCGTTGGCCCCAGGCCAGGTGAGCAAAGGCTGACCCACATTCCTGCTGGGCCCAGGCGGAAAGTAGGCCACCGGCGAGGCTGGAGCCAGGGCGTCCGGCCACAAGCCTGTGGGGCTGGCTGCCTGCTCAGACATTCCAGGCAAGGAAGTGGGTCCTGAAGGACAGGAAGGACTTCCCCTGGTCCTGGGGGCGGGGGGTACGGGCCTCGCGGGGCGGGCGGCAGACAGAGCCCTGCCAGGAGGAAGCTGGGGGGCGCTGGTTCACACGGGCTCTGAACTGCAGCCTGCGCCTCTGGGGCTCGGGGCAGGCGGGGTGAGGGCAGCATGGGCAGGGGCACGGGGACAGGGACAGGGACAGAGCTGCGGGGTGTCTTCCTGCTCTCCCCCTGCTGAGTGACATGGCCCTCCCCACTGGGGCTGGTCCGAGGCCCCACACCCTGGGGTTGGCTCCTTTGACGCTGCCCACACCTTCGACAGTCGCGCCTTCACTGGGGTCCCTTCCGCTGGACCTGCCACCCTGACTGATGGGGGGAAAGCTGGGCCTCTCTGACTGGACAGGACAGGCCTGGACACTACGCCACACCACAGACCCCACAAGGAGCCTTTCGCCGTCTTGTGGGAGCAGGTGGTTGGAGCCCCAGGGGCAGGACTTGGGGAGGGTCTCTGTCCCCCCCATGGGCCCTGCCCTATGCTCCGAGCCAGGTGGTGTGTCTCCCCACCGCAGAGCTCAGCTTTCTGCCCCCAGGACCCTGGAGGGCTCTGGTGGACACCCCCGTGGTGCTCAGGCCATGGTGAGTGAGGACGTGGAGCAGCGGCCTGGTCACCAGGTGCGCCACAGGCTCGCTCACTCCCCAAGAAGGGGGCTTGCTGGGACTGCGGGGGTCTCGGGGGAGAAGGGCCAGGCCCCTGTCCTGCAGGGTGGCCCCGCCTCACTGGACAGACAGACGGTCACATCTCTGCACAGCTACCCCAGCAGGGGGACCCTGAGTGATGAGGGGTGAGGGGTGGGGGGCCTTCTTAGCAGATGCATCCTCGGGAACAGCTGCAGGGGCAGCTGGGGACTTGGGCTGAGTGTGGGGTGTGTGCACACGTGTGCTTGTGTGGACATGTGCATGGCATGTCAGGTAGTACATACACATGCATGCTATGTGGGTACGTGTGTGGGGTATATACACACATGTGTGCAAGGCGCCACCCTGTGCAAGGGTGTGGCGGGAGCAGAGAAGAGGCCACTCAGTCTCTGCATCTGCTGGACGCTGAGGTCTGACCATCCGCAGATTCCTCGGCAGGACCACCTCAGCCTGGCACTGGGTGCTGGGCCTGCGCTGCCTCCCTGCCGAGGCCCCTCCCCGGAAGAGCCCCGGCTTAGGGTTCAGTCTCAGCCGTCACCCCTGGGCTGTGGCCCTGGCAAGCCCCTTTGCCGTGGCTCGGTCTCCCTGTTGACAGAATGAGTGGGTAGTGGGCCCTGGGCACCTGCTGGACCAGGCAGGTGTGGGGCACGTGGAGCAGCGCAGCAAAGGCGCTCTGGGGCCGGGGCACTGGACAGTGAGGAAGCACCTGGCTTTCAGCAGGGACAGGCTGTGCCTGCGGGCTTGTGACCCAGTCTGCGGGTCTGCGTGAATGAGAGGCAGAAACAAGGAGAAATGCCCGGCAAGGTTTGTTCTCTTTGCTTGGGGTGCACAGGCATCTCGTACTGTGCCCGAGCCCCCCTCGGCTGAGCCCCCCCTGGCTGAGCCCCCCCCGGCCGAGCGCCCCCCAGCCAAGCGCCCCCCCAGGCCGAGCACCCCCCCGCCGGCTGAGCACCCCCTGGCTGATCCTCCACCCCCCGGCTGAGCCCCCTCAGCTGAGCACCCCCCTCTGCCAAGCCCCCTCTGCCAAGCACCCCCTCTGCCGAGCACCCCCTCTGCCAAGCCCCCCTTTGCTGAGCCCCCCTCTACTGGCTCTCACCAAAGTCACCCCTTCTAACCACCATGGTGTCCTTTAACGACGCTGTTCCTGTGGAAACTTAGCTCCTTGTGCTAATGCCCATCGGAACCCGGAGTCCAGGTTCAGATACAGCAAATGACCACCAGCATCGCAGAAAACCAGAGAAAGAAAATCTGTTGGGAAGAAAAAAATGTGAAAATTAAAGCATAAATCCCCAATTTCCAAACCCCTTCCCAGCATCCACAGCCAGCCTGGCCGGCCAGGGAGGGCTGCCAAGCCGGGGGCGGGCTGGCTCAAAGCTGCTCGGCTAGCCTGTGGGGTCGTGAGGAATGTGATATCTCTGTGCTAAAGCATGTGGTGTGAGCCCAGTCCCACCCACACTCTGCAGAGGGAGAAACAGGCTTCCCAAGAGCATGGCTTGTGCAGGGTCAGGACATGGGGAGCCGTGGAAGGGCCTGGTCTAGAACCTTCCTCTGGACTCGGGCTCGGGGCTTCCTCAGCCCACCCTTGCCAAGGAGCAGGAGGTGAGGGGCCACAACACCCCCACAGTCCCACGCCACCTCCGGGCGCTGAGCGTCTGCTGCCCCATCAGAGCTCAGGAAGCCCCAGAAAGGGGACCATGTGGTATGGGGCCACCAGCCCTGGTGCCAGGGGCAGAGGTCCAGAGGGAGGGGCTGGCTGTCCCGGGAGCCCCTGCACCCTCCCTCTGCCCTGATCCACATGCTGGGGAGGCCTGCGCACACAGATCTGGCGTGCCCACTGGGGCAGGTGCTCCCTGCTGCCCCCCAGCCTTCCTTGTGGATTTCAGAGCCACTCGGAAGCCGAGCTCCTTCAGACTGGGTCCCAGAGAGGGTGTAGGAGGAAGTGGCACGCGCACTCTGGGGGGAGGCGCTCCAGGCCAGGTGTCAGGTGAGAGCAGTGAAGACCCTCCTGCCCCCGCCCCGGTGTCCTTCTGGTGAGGCCCACCTCTCAGCGCCGTCTGTCTACACTTGCGGCTGAGACCCAGAACAGGCTGGGAAGCACAGCCTCAACCGGACCCACATCCGGCTGGTGGTGCAGAGAAGGGAGCTGGGGGGCAGCTCACATCCAAAGGGACCCCACACTGGCGCCCTTGGCACGGGTCAGGTCGGGTGTGGAGCGAGCCTGGGTGGAGTCCCAGCCCCTGGTCTGTATCTCAGGCCCGCCCCCTGGGGTAAACTTAACAAACCTCTCAACTGCCCCTCGAGTACCCGCCCCCTGAGCACCCGCCCCCTGAGCACCCGCTGTCTGAGCACCTGCACTTTGGCAAATCTGCAGCTGTTTCCCTGGAAGCAGGTGAACATGGCACCTGTCAGCTAGTTACAAGGCCACATTGCTTTTGGAACCATCTCTAATGGGTGGATTGCTTTGGGACTGGGGCTGCAAACAAACTAGGAGCACTTGGAGGAGACGCCACCCCTGGGTGTGGTGACCCCTGTAACCGGCATGCCCCTGCAGGGCCCTGGAGGCTCCTGTGGGGCACCAGGTTGGCTGTCGCAGCCCTGGGTGTGAGTGCCACCCACCACGTGAGCTACTGCAAAGACCCAAAGTGTCCACAAACCCTCCAGACCCACGTCTTCAAGAACCGCGCCCCTCCCCATGAGAGGTTCCCTCCCCTTGGACCTGTGACTTGCACAGATGAGAACATGACAGAGGTCTTCCTAAAGGCCAATAAAATGATGAAAAGATGCTCAACCTCACGGGTCACAATGGAAACGCGTATTCGAGCACAGCACCCCATCACAACACACCCACTGGGATGTCTAACCTGGGAGCTTGGCGGTCCCAGCCATTGGAGAGAACGCGGCGGGCCGGCCGGCATCTCGCTCACTCTGATGGTGGAGTGGTGCGCTGGGCAGCCACGTTAGCACTGAGTGAGGCTGGAGAGAAGCCCCTTGCGACCCAGCGCGTTAGGTACCTGTGGTCCCGGAAGACGTGAACTGAAATGTGCCCAACCCGTCACGCGGAAGAGCCGCAAACTGACCCTCCCGGAGCACCGGCTGTGTCCACTCCCGCCACGGTCACTCACCAGGGGGAGTGGTGGGAGGAAGGAGACGCTCTGGGTCCACTCCTGCCATGGCCGCTCGCCAGTGGAGAGTGGTGGCAGGAAGGAGATGCTCTGTGGTCCTCACAGGGAAGCCAGCCAGTCGGGATGGTGGCACCTGTGGGGGAGGTGCCTGTGAGGGGCTCCTGAGGGACAGGGGACAATCCGCTTCGCCATCCAGGGGCTGGTAACGTGCGAGTGTCTCGTTTACTCAAGTTCACGGAGCTGCAGTTTGTGTGCACTTTTCTGTAAGTATGTTTTACTTCAATAAAAAGGTTTTTAAAACCCAGTCAAAACAAATACTCCCGCACTGTCTCTCCCTGCCCCGTGAGGTGCGTGCTGGGGCTCTCCAGCGTCAGCAAGGAGGTCCTCGCTTGGGGCTTGGGGCTTGCGGCAATGAGAGTCACCCATTCTGAGGACCCCCCGGCTCTGCCTGCCAGAACCATCTTTCTTTGGGTCGGGCAATGTACTATGTCCTGGGGCAGAAAGACAAAGGGAAACCCTGTCCCCATTAGCAGTCACTCCCCATCCCCCTCCCCCAGCACCTGGCAACCACTAATCCATTTTCTTTCTCTATGGATTTGCTTATTCTGGACATTTCATGTAAGTGGAATCATACACTAGGTGGCCTTTTGTGTCTGGCTTCTTTCACTTAGCACATTTTCAAAAGTTCATCCATGCTGTGCCATGTATCAGTATTTCATTCCTTTTTATGGCTAAATAATATTCCATTGTATGGATGGACCACAATTTATGAATTCATCTGTTGATGGACATTTGGGGTGTTTGCATTTTTTGGTTATTATGGACAGCGCCGCCATGAATACTCACATACAAGTCTTTGTGTGGGTGTATGTTTTCATTTCTTGAGTAATGTGTGAACCGTGGCCATGGGAGCAAACCTCTCACCCAACAGAAGACTGGTAAGTGCCAGCCATGAGCCGAACACACAGCAAAGCCCGGGGTGGGGAGATAAGCCCCACACTCCTTCCAGAGCTCGCCTTCACCTCTCCTTTGTGTGGAGTCACAGATCTGTGGTTATTGGAGCTGGGGTTCCCTTGTGGGTGGGAGACCTTGTCTCTCCTGGCATTGGGGTTGTCTGACTGGCCTCCCTGACTGGAGTGTGAACTCCTGGGGGTGTCGGACAGATACCTAGGATGAAATTGTTGTGTCATATGGTAACTTGATGTTCAATATTTTGAGGAAATGCCAAATTGTTTTCCAAAGCAGCCGCACTGTTTTACGTTCCCATTGGCAAAATCACCAACACTGGTTACCATCTGACTTTTTGATACATCCACCCTACTGAGGTGGTATCTCATTGTGCGTTTGATTTGCATTTCCCTAAGCATATTTTTGTGTGTTTGTTGGCCATTTGTATATCTTCTCCGGAGACATGTCTAGTCAAATCCTATGCCCATTTTTAATTGGGTTTTATTTTTATAACTGAGTTGTAAGAGTTTTGTATATATTCTGGGTACCAAGCTCTTATCAGATAAATAATTTACAGATATTCTCACCAATATTGTGGGTTGTCTTTTCTCCCTCTTGATTGTGTCCTTTGAAGCACAAAAGTTTCTCATTTTGATGACGTATAATTTCTCTATTTTTCCTTTGGTTGCTGGCACTTTAGGGGTCGTATCTGAGAAATCATTGCCTAATCCAAGGTCTCAAAATCTACACCTGAGATTTCTTTTCAGAGTTTTATAGTTTTAGCTTTCGCATGTAGGTCTCCAATCTATTTTGAGTTAATTTTTGTGTACGGTGTGAGGCAGGGGTCCAAATCCCTTCTTTTGCATGTGGACATCCAGTTGTCTCAGCACTGTTTGTTGAAGAGGAAATGCTTTCCTCCAGTGAACAGTCTTGGTACCCTTGTCGAAAACCACCTGGCGGGGCCTGCCCAGTGGCAGAGTGGTTAAGTGCGCGTGCTCCGATTCAGTGGCCCAGCATTCGCAGGTTCGGATCCCAGGTGCCCACAGACGCGCCGCTTGTCAAGCCATGCTGTGGCAGCGTCCATATAAAGTGGAGGAAGATGGGCACAGATGTTAGCCCAGGGTCAGTCTTCCTCAGCAAAAAAGAGGAGGATTGGTGTCGAATGTTAGCTCAGGGCTGATCTTCCTCACACAAAAAAAAAGAAAAGAAAAGAAAAGAAAATCAGCTGGCCATAAGTGTAAGCGTTTCTTTCTGAACTCCCAATAATGTTCCATTGGTTGGTCTGTCTGTCTTTTTGCCAGTACCACACCGTCTGGATTACTGTAGCTTTGCAGTCATTTTTTAAATTGAGAAGTGTGACTCCTCCAACTTCATTCTTCTTTTATAAGGTGATTTTGGCTCTCTGGGGCCCCTTGCAATTCCACATGAATTTTAGGATCAGGCTTTCCATTTCCAAGAAATAAAAGCCGTTGGAATTCTCATGGGGATTGCATTGAATCTGTAGATCAATTTGGGGAGTATTGCCATCTTAACAATTTAAGTCTTCCAATTGATGAAGACGAGATGTCTCTCCACTTATTTAGGTCTTCTTCAATTCCTTCCAACAGTGTTTTATAGTTTTCAATGTACAAGTGTTGCACTTCTTTGTTTAAATTTATTCCTAAGCACTTTATTCCTTTTTTCGCTATTGTGAATGAAATTGTTTTCTTAGTTTCATTTTCAGATTGTTCATTGCTAGTGTACAGAAATGACTGATTTTTGTATATTGATCTTTTATCTACAACCTTGCTGAACTTGTTTATTAGCTCCAATATTTTTGTATGGATTTCTTATGATTTTGTATGTACAAGATCATGTCATCTGCAAATAGAGATAGTTTTACTTCTTCCTTGCCAACTTGGCTGCCTTTTATTTCATTTTCTTGCCTCGTTTCCCTGGCTAGGGCCTCCAGGGTGATGTTGAATAGAAGTGACGGGAGTGGGCATCCTTGTCTTGTTCCTAATTTTAGGGGAAAGCTCTCAGTCTTTCACCATTTGGCAGAAGGTCAGCTGTGAGTGTTCACGGACGCCCTTGATCAGGTTCAGGAAGTTTCCCTTCTAATCCTATCTGGTTGGGTGCTTTTGTCATAGGAAGGGGCTGGATTTTGTCAAATGCTTTTTCTGCTTCTATTGAGATGATAGTGTGGTTTTTGTCGTTTACTCTGCTATAGTGGTGTATTACAGTGATCGATTTTCATATGTTGACCCACTCTTTCATTTGTTTGCGTAATCTTTTTTTATGTTGCTGAATTCAGTTTGCTAGTATTTTGTTGAACATTTTGTATCTATATTCATAAGGGATATTGGTCTGTAGTTTACTTTCTTGTGACAACTTTTTCTAGTTTTGTTATCAGGATAATAGGAGCCTTATAGAATGAGTTGGGAAGTGTTCCCTCGTCAATTTTTTGGAAAATTTTGAGAAGGATTGGTGTTAATTCTCCTTTAAACATTTGGTAAAATTCACCAGTGAAGCTATATGATCCTGGGCTTTTCTTTGTGGTAAGTTTTTTGATTACTGATTCAATCTTTTTGTTATAAGTCTATTCATATTTTCTATTTCTTCTTGACTCAGTTTTGGTAGTTTGTGTCTTTCTAGGAAATTGTCCATTTCGTCTAGGTTATCTGTCTAATTTGTTGGCATACAGTTGTTCATAGGATTCTTTAATAATTCTTTTTATTTCTGTAAGGTCATTAGTAATGTCTCTGATTTCGTTCCTGATTTTAATAATCAGAATCTCCTTTTTTTCTTGGTCTAGCTGGTCAATTTTCTTGAGGTTTTCAAAGAACCAACTTTTGTTTTCATTGATTTTCTCAATTGTTTTTTATTCTCTATTTCATGTGTTTCTACTCTAGTATTTGTTATTTCCTTCTCTTGCTTTGGGTTTAGTTTGCTCTCCTTTTTTTAGTTTCTCTAGGTGGCAGGCTAGGTTGCTAATTTGATATCTTTCTTATTTCCCTCTAAGCATTGCTTTGATTCATGGAAGTTTTAGTATGTTGTGTTTTTTCATTCATCTCGGAGTATTTTCTTACTTATATTGTGATTTCTTCTTTGATCCGTTGGTTACTAGGGAGTGTAATGTTTTATTTCGACATATTTTTTAATTTCCAAAATTTCTTCCTGATATTGATATCTAATTTCATTCTATCGTGGTGAGAGAACATATTTTGCATGATTTCAATCATTTTTAATTGATTGAGACTTATTTATCATATGTTCTATCCTGGAGAAGTCCCATGTGCACTTGAACATGCTGCTGTTGGGTGGTGTGCCATCCACAGCTGCTGTTCTGGTTGGTTTCTAGTGATGGTCAAGTGTTCCATTTCCTTTTCATCTTCTGTCTTGTTGCTCTACCCATTATTGAAAATGGGCTACAGAAAGCTGAAAGTCTCCAACTATCATTGTTGAATTGTCCATCTCACCCTTGATTTCTATCTGGTTTTGCTTCGTGCATTTTGGGACTATTGTTAGGTGAATATGTGTTTATAACAGCACGTCTTCTTGATGGATTTACCCTTCTATCATTATAAAATGTCCTTCTTTGTCTCTAGTAACCATTTTAGTCCTTAAGTCTATTTTGCCACCAGTGGTGTGGTCACTCCAGCTCTCTTTTGTTTACTGCTTGCGTGGCATATCTTTTCCCATCCTTCTACTTTCAACCAACTTGTGTCTTTGAATGTGATGTCTGTTTTTTGCAGACAGCATATAGTAAGATCATGTTTTATTTTCGTCCATTCTGCCATTCACTGCCTTTTAATTGGAGTGTTTAATTGACATTTAATTCATATCGAATCTTTAACTGATGGGGTAGAATTTAGGTCTGCCATTTGCTACTTGTTTTCCATATGAATTGTATCTTTTTTTTCCCTCTCTTCTTCCATACTGCCTTCTTTTGAGGTAAATAGATATTTTCTAGCATCCCGTTTTAATTCACTTGTTTCTTTTACTATGTTTTCTGAGTCATTTTCTTAGTGGTTTCCCTGGGAACTATAATTAATATCTTAATTTAAAACAACCTATTTCAGATTAACACCAATTTAAATTCAGTAATAAGCAAAAACTTTGCTCATTTATGGCTCTGTTCCCTCCTCCTTCCTTTGGGCTCTCATTGTCATATAAATGACCTCTTTATACATTGTTTTCCCATCAAGACAGATTTATAATTATTGCTCTGTGCAGTTGTTTTTTAAACCAGAGAGGAGAAAAAGAGCTGCAGAGAGCACATTTAGATTTACCTGTGTCATTGCCTTTACCAAAGGTCTTATCTCATCATGTGGATTTGAGTTACTGTCTAGTGTCTGTTCATTTCAGTTTGAAGGACTCCCTTTAGTGTTTCTGTAGGGCAGGTTTCCTAGTGATGAATTCTGTTTTTGCTTACCTGGGAATGTCTTAACTTCTCCTTCATTTTTGAAGGATGGCCTTTTCAGATATGGATTTCCTGGTTGACAGGCTTTTCTTCCTTCAGCTCTTTGACTATGTTATCCCACCGCCTCTGACCTCTGCGGTTTCTGGTGAGAAGTCAGCTGTTAACCTAATTGAGCATCCCTGGTTTGTGACGATGTTTCTCTCGCGCTGCTTCAAGATTCTCTGTCTTTGTCTTTCGACAGTTTGGTCAGGTTGTGCCTCAGTGTGGATCTCTGTATCTTCCCTACTTGGAATTGGTTGAGCTTCTTGGATACACACATTAGTGTTTTTCATCAACTTTGGGGAGTTTCAGCTATTATCTCTTTGAATAATTTTTATGCCCCTTGTCTTCCTCCTCTCCTCCGGGGACTTCAATTGTGCATATGTTAGTATGTTTGATGGTGTCCTACAGGTTTCTGAGTCTCTATGCTGTTCTCCTTATTCCTTTTTCTTTCTGTTTCTCAGACTGGAAAATCTCAATTGACCTATTTCCTTTTTCCTGATTCTTTATTCTGCCTGCTCAAATCTGCTGCTGAGCCCCTCTAGTGAATTTTTTTTGTGTGTGAGGAAGATCAGCCCTGAGCTAACATCCGTGCTAATCCTCCTCTTTGTGCTGAGGAAGACGGGCTCTGAGCTAACATCTATTGCCAATCCTCCTTCTTTTTTTCCCCAAAGCCCCAGTAGGTATTTGTATGTCATAGTTGCACATCCTTCTAGTTGCTGTACGTGGGACGCGGCCTCAGCAGGGCCGGAGAAGCGGTGCGTCAGTGTGCACCCAGGATCCGAACCTGGGCCCCCAGTAGCGGAGCACGCACACTTAACTGCTAAGCCACGGGCCGGCCCTCTAGTGAATTTTTCAATTCAGTTATTATGCTGTTTCAGTCCAGAATTTCTATTTGGTTCTCTTCTATAATTTCCATTCTTTACTGATGCTCTCTATTTGGTGCAACATCATTCTCACACTTTAATTCTTTAGACATGGTTTCCTTTAGTTCCTTGAACATATTTAAGACAATCAATTTAAAGTTTTTGTCTGGTAAGTCCAACATCTGGGCCTCATCAGTGATTGTTTTTCCCTCCTGTATATGGGCCATGCTTTCTTATGTCTTTGCACGTTTCATAATTTTTTGTTGAAAGCTGAACATTTTAAATAACATAATGTGGCAATTCTGGAAATTAGATTTTACCTCCTCCATAGGGTTTGTCACTCTTGCTGTCTATTGTAGTTTACCTAGTGACGTCTCCGAATTAATTCTGTAAAATCTGTATCTTTGCCATGTGTGGCCACTAAGTCTCTGCTTCATCAGCTTAGTGGTCCGTTAATGACTAGACAGAGATTTCCTTGAATGTCTGAAATCAGTAAGTCTCCGAGTCTTTGTTGTGGACCTCTTTGTGGGTATCGGAGCATGCTTTCAACACTCAGCCCGGCAGATGACAACTTTGCCTTGGCCCTCCCTTCTCACTTCCTGCCATTGCAGAACCTCAAGGCCAGTCAAAGGTAAGAGTTTAGGGCCTTCTCCAGTCTTTCCTGAGCATGTGCACAGCCCCAGGAATTTGTATGGCCTTCTGGATTCCCTGGAGTTTTTCAAAGCTCCCTGTGGACATCCCATCTCTCAGATTTTCCTTCTAGGCTTTTTGCTTAGTCTCTTACTTGCCCCAACTGTTATCCATCACCTCAGGCAACTGCAAACTTCATTAATTGCCTGTAATTGTTTTCAACAATCACCCCTGGGAAAAGGGTTTTCCCTGGGTGAGCTCTGAATTAAGTCAATACGGACAGCCTTCAAGTGGCGTCTTCCGGGAAACCCACCAGACGGGTCAAATAATGACAATTCTCTGGGAATGCTGCTTTGAAAGAGCTCCAGCCCTATTCTGTTCCGTCTAGGGGCTGACAGGCTATTGTTTTTCACTATGAATGTGGGTTGTTAATTTTCAAGGCTACTGTAGAGCTGGAGAGTGGGGGATGGGCCTCGGGCGAGTTAAATCACCTCACAGCTTGGCAAAGACATGGATAAATTGGAACCCTGTGCACTGCTGGTGGGAATGTAAAATGGTGCAGCCACTGTGGAAGACAGTATGGAGGTTCCTCAGAAAATCAAACCAAAAATTACCATGTGATCCAGCAATTCCTCTTCTGGGTATATATCCAAAAGAACTGATGTCAGGGTCTCAAAGAGATATTTGTTTACATTTGTTTACATGTTTACACTCATGTTTACAGCAGCATTATTCACAATAAATAAAATGTGGAAGCAACCCAAGTGTCCATCAACAGATGAATGGATAACCAAAATGTGGTCCATGCACACAATGGAATGTGTCCAGCTTTAAAAAGTAAGGAAATTCTGGCACATGCTACAGCATGGATGACCCTTGAGGACACTATGCTGAGTGAAATCAGCCAGTCGCAACAGAATAAATATTGTGTGATTCCACTTATATGAGGTCCCTAGAGGAGTCAAATCCATAGAGACAGAAGGTAGAGTGGTGGGTGCCAGGGGCTGGGGAGGGAGAATGGGGGTTGCTAATAGGTACAGAGTTTCAGTTTTACAAGATGAAAACAGTTATGGGGCTGGATGGTGTGATGGCTGCACAACAATGTGAATGCATTTAATACCACTGAACTGTACACGCAAAAATGGTTAAGATGGTAACAAACAAACAAAAACACCTCAGAGCTTGCTGTTCTTACCAAACTTCAGCCAATTTTCTTGATTAAAACAAAAAACAACTCTCCAAAGACTGCTGCAAGCCTTTGGTTAATTTCCAGAGTTCTGAAAAAGTTTGTTCTGAGCATGTGGCCTGTTTCTCCCTGCTTTGGTGAAAGAGAGCGTTTTCAGAGGTCCTTACTCTGCCATTTTCACTGAGGTCCTGGCCTCCCAATTTGGATGAAGACACCATGGCACATGCTGCCAAACACAGACAGGCCTGTGTTTATGGGAGGTGGACAGTCTCACTGACGAGGAAAAGTCTGCACCTATAGCCAGATAGAAGCAGATCTCCTCCCAGATCTGCGGCTCAGCACCGAGGCCTAGCCTCCCGGGTACAGTGGGCCTGGAGTCATCCTGCAATGCTTGGCGAGAGCCCTGGGGTCGCTGGCTGTCCTGCGAGCCAGGCGTGGTTGCAGGGGTCACACTTCAGAGGGTGAGCCGCCCAGCAAGGCACCCACTCAGCATTAGCTCCATGAGCGAGAACAGCAGGGGAGGGTGCTACGGGGGTGGGCCCGCTGTCTCAGTACCTCCCCCTTTCCAGCGCTTTCCTGGAAGGCAGAGGCCATGAAGCTAACTCCAGAACCCTGATTCGGGCTCCACCAATCAGAAGTGCTCAGAGAAACCAGGATCCAGAATGGAGTTCAGTGGGGGTGGGGGGAGGCAGGCACTACTGTGGCTGCAGGTTCCTGGGCAGGTGGGGCCAGCAGCAGCTCGGCAGCCCATCCCAAGTCCAGCATGTAGCTTTAGAAGTCCTTCTTGGAAGCTCAGCCCAAAGTCTATCTACCCTCCTAACAACTCTGTGAGCCACCATACACCCTGTGGTAAACCCCTGTCTGCCTACACTAGTCAGACATCTTTCTCTGCCAGAGCCCTGAGTGAAAACAGAGCCACGGTGTGACAGGCGTGACAGGGCGTGACCAGGAGCTCCTCCCAGCTGAGTGGTCAGGAGGTGCTCTCTCTGAGTCCGGCACAGCTGGAAGAAGCCGGCATGGGGAGAGTTCTTTGTGGGAAGCAGAGGGAGCTGCAAAGGCCCTGGGTGGGCAGCTGGGTGTGTCCCTGCACGGGGCGGGGGGTGCCCCATGGACTTGAGGGGGTGTCCTGTGGACTGTTGTGGGGGGGTGGGGATGCCCCATGGACTGTGGGGGAAGGTGCCCCGTGGACTGTGGGGGGGTGCCCCGTGGACCGTGGGGGGGTGCCCTGTGGACTGTTGTGGGGGAAGGTGCCCCGTGGACTGTGGTGGACAGTGCCCCGTGGACTGTGGGCGGGTGCCCCATGGACTGTGGGGGTGTGCCCCATGGACTGTGGGCAGGTGCCCCGTGGACTGTGGGGGTGTGCCCCGTGGACTGTGGTGGGCAGTGCCCCGTGGACTGTGGGCGGGTGCCCCATGGACTGTGGGCGGGTGCCCCGTGGACTGTGGGGGGGGGTGTCCCGTGGATGGTGGGGGGGGGTGCCCTGTGGACTGTTGTGGGGGAAGGTGCCCCGTGGACTGTGGGCGGGTGCCCTGTGGACTGTGGTGGGCAGTGCCCCGTGGACTGTGGGCGGGTGCCCTGTGGACGGTGGGGGAAGGTGCCCCGTGGACTGTGGTGGGCAGTGTCCTGTGGACCGTTTGGCCCATTGCTGGGCACGCTTGGCCCTCAAGGACTGAGGCAGCTGTTGGGAAACCTGTGTGCAGTCTGTGGTGTCTGGCAGGAAGAGGCCCTCAGTAAACGTCTGGTGAGTGGATGAAGGGGCAGACACGCCTGTGCCCGTGCCTGCAGGTCCACAGGGATCCAGACACCTGCGCCCGTCGGTGTGCTGCATGGAGCCGGCCTGTCCCTGGGGTTCCCAGCCAGTCATCCCTGGGCGGCCTATGCCCCCCAGGGAGGGCCTGAAAGAGCCCTTGTTACGCCAGGCTGAGAGGTCCCTCCACTGGAATCCATGTGGAAAGGTAAGGATGGCCTCCCCAATGCAGCTGGAAGCCCAGCACCCCTAAGGGCATCCAGGGTTTTGGGGCCCCCGGGGAACAGAGTATGATGGACCACAGACTTACCCAGGCTCCCTGCATGCCAGCTGTCCTCAGCAACTTGCAAACTCAGACTCCGGGAAGCTCCACACTGCCGCTGAGGCCCAGTGTGAGCAGCAACCACCTGGTCAGGAAGGGGCTTCACAGCTGCCCAAAGTCCACCCTTAGAGAGGCCTGTGGGTTAAAGACACCTTATAAGCTCGAAAACACCCTGGGAGGAGGGGCCCACCAATGACTCATCCTGTGCGCTATACTCCTTTGAGCTACAGCAGGCACTGAGGTGAGGTCAGGGGTCAGGGCATGATGGGATGCCCACTGCAGCCATTAGTTCAGTGTGGGAGGGCTGCAGACAGGGAGCCTGGGGGCTGCAGACAGGGAGCCTGGGGCTGCAGACAGGGAGCCTGGGGGTGCAGACTGGGAACCTGGGGGCTGCAGACTGGGAGCCTGGGGGGTGCAGACAGGGAGCCTGCGGCTGCAGACAGGGAGCTTGGGGATGCAGACAGTCAGCCTGTGAGGTGCAGACAGGGAGCTTAGGGGTGCAGACAGTGAGCCAGGGCATGCAGAGGCCTGGCCTGCAGCCACAGCCCTGAGCCTCATCATCCTGAAAAGACCTCAGGGGTGACTAACCACGGAGTGACTTACAGGAAGGGACCCTGGTGTTTGGTCAACAGTTAACCAAGCATCATCGAATAACAGAATCCCATGGACAATCACATCCTGTCCTACTCCAGCCCAGCCCCCGCAGCCTCAGGGAGCAGGGCTCTGTCTCTTGCTGACAATAGACAGCTCTGAGATCCAGGAGGTGCTTGACGTGTGTTAATGAGCGAGTGAATTTACTGTGTGTGTGTGTGGGGGGGGGGGGGTGCCTGCCTGCAACACAGAGGAACCCCTCCGTTTGTAGGAGTCACCTTGAAAAGTGCTTCCCAAATGCTACCTCACTTGATCCTCAGCGGGAAGCAGGATGCAGCATCCTGGTTTGCAGAAGAGGAACCTGCGGGTCAGAGTGGTTTGCTGTGAGTCCAGGATTCACAGCGTAAGCTAACTCCCTACTAGCTGGGCTCTACCTGAGGCCCAGCCCAGGCCAAGGAGCCAAAGGTTGCCTGTCCCCGGGCCTCCCTCTGCGCCCCTCTCTAAACTGGGCAAACAACGAGGCCCCTTCCCATGTCCCATTGTGTCCCAAGAACCCCCTCAGGCATGCTTTTGGGGGGCATTCCACCACCAAAGAAAGTGCCTCCTTAGCCACCCTCCTCCCTGGACTGCCCCAGGCAAACCAGCCGTGGCCCTGCCCGAGGGCTCCAGGCCTTCCGTCCCCACTGGCCGCACCTCCCAGGTGGAGCCCCTTGTCGCAGAACCTCTCTGTGTGGTGTGGGTGGGCTGGGAGAGGAGCCTCCTGATGCACTGGGCTGTCTCTGTGCCCTGGGCCTCCTGTACAATGGGGCGAGCCCAAAGGCCACCACTGACCTCTGGACAGCGGGCAAGAACCGGATTGTGCCTGAGCGAACCTCCGGAGAGCTGCCCGCATGCTTCCCTCCTGCCCAGCGCAAGATGTCCCAGCCCTCCTACTTCCTCTCCCCAAACCCGGGATCAGCGCCTTCTCCGAGGAGAAGACACAGGAGTGGGAAGACAGCACCCGCCCCATCTACTCGCCTCCTCTCAGGACTGCGCAGGGAGCTTCCCAGAGGCTCTGCGGCCTGTGCATGCGCACTGGACAGGCCTGCTGGAGAGGCGTCCCTTCTCCAACCACATCCGTGCAAGGCCGGGCCCGCTGCACAGACATGGACTGGCACAGCGCATCCCTCGGGCTGCTTGTGTGAGGCCGGGCATGCTGCACGACGGGTACCGGCACACACCTCCCTCGGGCTGTGCGCAGCAGCACCGTGACGCCCGTTGTGCCCAGTGAGCTGGATAGAGAGAGATTGGCACAAATGTAGAACCAGGCTGCTTTTCTCACGGAGGGTTCCTTTTTGAAAAATATAGTTGTTTTCATAAAACATTATGCAATTTATGTTAACTTGTAATAGGTTTATTTTTGTTGTTTTAAGTGAGCTGGTAAGTATTCTGAACGTTTCTGTTCTGATTTCAAAAATGGTCAGTATCGACAGACGTAACCCCCACAAGCAGATGCTCTGGGTCCTCGGTGGTTTCTCAGCGTGTGAGGGGTCCTGAGGCCAAATGGTGTGAGGACCACTGAGCGAGGATCTGCCCAGCTGAGGTCGGCTCTCGACGCAGTGTTCAACCTGCTTCCCTGCGGTGGTTGTTTATTTGAAGTACATGTTAGATCATTTGTTTGTGTTTGCATTCTATTCTCGTTGATTCTATTTTCTCTCTCTTTTTAATTTGTGAAACATTGACATGGTTCCAAAAACCATAATGCTTTCCATTTAAGCTTAAAAGCTCCCTGGGTGGTTCTGACGAGCAAGACCGTCCCCACTGTCCTGCATCCTCCCGGCTCCCAGACCCTGTGACCAGGATTCTGGAAACATTTTCCTGACTGTGAGCAGTGATAAACTCCAGAATCTGTTGGCAGTGTCCTTGGAGCTCTACCCAGTGGAGAGAGGCAGGGCGGGGTCCCTGGCCGCCTCGCAGCCTTCAGGGAGGGCACGGGCCAGGGGAGGGCTGCCGCCCTTTCTGTGCCTCGACCCTGGGCCTCCACTGCGTGGTCTGACTCCCCCCTGAAGGGACGACATCGGGTCCCCTGGCCAGCAGTGTGGACAGCATGGCTGCTCTGTGTAACCTTGTGATGGGAAGGAGGTGGCTGTGCGCACTGACACGGAGGCCAGGGGTGCCGGAGCTGGAACCCCCCAGCCCGTCTCCAACGCCTCACTGCTGTCAGGCCCTTCAGGTCCCGCCCTGCCCTGAGGATACAAGACACTGGCTGCCCCTAGCCGGCTCTCCTCCCAGCTGCCGGCTTTGGCACCACCTCCAGGGAGACATCAGGAAGGGCTTAATGGGAAAGGAGAGAACCGGGGAGAGGAGGAGGGAGGGTGGAGGAGGGAGGAGGGAGGGGGAGGAGGGAGGAGGGAGGGGGAGGGAGGAGGGAGGCGGGGAGGGAGGGGAAGGGGAGGGGGGAAAGACAAAGAGAGGGCCCGGGCGCCGAGGGAGGAGCGTGACCTCAGTGCTGGGAGGCCTCTGCCCGTCAGGCTGAGGGCAGGCGGGCGGGGCAGCGCCCCAGGCTGAAGAAGTCCCTTTCTCTCCCTCTCCTCTCTGGCTGCTGCGGTGGGGGACCTGGGGCCTCATTGGCCGGCCGGGCGCCATCCTCGGCATAAATTGGAGTCTGGGCTCTTGCTGGGACTGCCTGCTGCCCACAGCCCCGCTGCCCGCCCTCCTGCCGCTCTCGCTGGGTGAGTACCGCGCTCACCCCTGTGCCCGAGCCTGGAGACGCCCGGGCTTCTTTCCCCGGCCCAGAAACCGGCGGCACCCCAAGAGAGAGGCCCGAGTCTGCCGTCTAGGCCTGGGCACCACGAGTCCGGAAAGTTTCCCCTCCAGGTTCCCAGGGCTCCTGGGCCGGCGGCATGAGAGTGGTGTAGCCGGGGAGGCCGCCGGTGTCGCTGACCTGGCCATGAGGTCCTCCTGCCGGGCTGGAACCTGCCAGCACGCTGGGTCCCTGCAGACGCGTTTTGGAATCCAGCTGTGACCCGACACGGCTTCACTGTCCAGGACAGGGTCCCGCCAGCAGGGAGGGGAGCACGAGGGAGGTTCGGGGCTGTCCTGCGGTCCCTTCCCCGGGCAGGCACGCCGCTGGGCGTCGGGGACGGCAGGGCCAGTGTGTGGCGCTCTCCCTTCTCTCAGGTGATGGAAACCCCGAGCCCAGCTGCCGCCCGGGGCAGGGCTCTCTGGGCTCTCCTCCTGGCCGTGCTTGGCTCCGCTGCCGGCCAGCCGCTGGGAGGTGAGTCTGCCTGTACGGCCCGGCCCCTGGCCACGTACAGCATCACCTTCACGGGCAAGTGGAGCCAGACGGCCTTCCCCAAGCAGTACCCTCTGTTCCGGCCCCCGGCGCAGTGGTCTTCCCTGCTGGGTGAGTGCAGCTCTGCGCCCGCTCTCGCGCATCCGCAGCGCCTTGTCCCCCAAGAGCTGACAGCCATGACAGCAGCACCGCCCCACACAGACTGGAGGGCACTTGCATCCAGGTCACTTGAGCGCGAGAAATATTCGCCAAGTGCCCCCTGTGTGCCGACCGGCCGGCCGGCGACGTCCTGGGCTCTGGGGACGTGGTGGGGCAGGGCGGCCAGAGTCATGGGGAGGGCTGGCTGGACGCTGGTCACACCAGCAAGGTGCCTGGGCAGTGGGAGGCTGCAGGACGTTGCCGTCCACACGTGCCGGGTGAATGCGTCTCCCGGCCTGGCTCGAGGAAGGAGGCCAGCGTCCGCTGGGGGTGGCGGCTCACGCGGCGGTGGTGCCCACAGGGGCAGCGCATAGCTCTGACTACAGCATGTGGAGGAAGAACCAGTATGTCAGCAACGGGCTGAGGGACTTTGCGGAGCGGGGCGAGGCCTGGGCCCTGATGAAGGAGATCGAGGCGGCCGGAGAGAAGCTGCAGAGCGTGCACGGGGTGTTCTCGGCCCCCGCCGTGCCCAGCGGCACCGGGCAGACCGCCACAGAGCTCGAGGCCCACTCCAGGCACTCCCTCGTGAGTGGAGCAGCGGCGGGAGGATGGTGGGGTGCGGGGCCTGGCCGCCGCCTCGCTGAGCGCCCGCCCCCCAGGTGTCCTTCGTGGTGCGCATCGTCCCCAGCCCCGACTGGTTCGTGGGCGTCGACAGTCTGGACCTGTGCGACGGGGACCACTGGCGGGAGCAGGTCGCCATGGACCTCTACCCCTATGACGCCGGGACGGACAGCGGCTTCACATTCTCCTCCCCCAACTTTGCGACAATCCCGCAGGACACAGTGACCGAGGTGAGGGGACAATGGCCCCATGCCCGCGCTGGCTCTGGACCCCTCGGGGAGGCGTGTGAAGACACTGCCCCCCTGGGGTGCCTGGCTCTGTCTCCTGCTTGGAAGACGCCCCTGTGCGTCGTGTCCAGAGAGCAAGGGGTGCGGTCCCTGCCTCTCTGCAGGAGAGGCCCAGCACTTCCCGGTCCTCTTCCCAGGCCGTGGGCCCTGCGCCGCTGTGGGCCAGGGAGAGCGCGGGAAGCCCGCGCCAGGGGTCGAGAGGCTGCACTGGGCTGTGTGTCGCTCAGAGGAGGGCCCAGGTTGGGGTCTGTTTTCCGCACTGCCTTCTGGACCCCCAGGACTGGCTCCCGTGCCTGGGGCCACACACACACGCTCGCTCGCGCAGGTGGGCTTGTGGGTTCTCGGGCTGTGCTGACTCCCTCGTCCTCCCCCAGATAACATCCTCGTCTCCCAGCCACCCGGCAAACTCCTTCTACTACCCGCGCCTGAAGTCCCTGCCTCCCATCGCCAGAGTGACCCTGGTGCAGCTCCGGCAGAGCCCCAGGGCCTTGGTCCCGCCCGCCCCCGACCTGGTCGGCAGGGGCAACGAGATCACAGACAGCCTCCCGGGTAAGCCCGGTTCCCAGCCCTTGCAGGCCCACCACTGCACTCCCCGCCCCGAACACACATGCTCCCCGCGCCAAGCGCTCAGGCTGGCTGAGGCCAAGGAAGACGCCCCACTCACATGGGGCCTCACCCAGACGCCACCCGTCAGCGGCCGATGCCGAGCCCCATGCACCAGCTCTTCTCTCACCCTTAGAATGATCCTTAAAAGTGAGTGTCCACCACAGAAACAGAAGAAACAGTAGAAACAGAGAGGACACTCAGGCCAGAAACCGCGCGGAGGGCACGTCTGTGAAGTGGCAGTGACAAGACCTTGATACCCGCCACTTTCCCGAGGCCACACCTCTCGCCCCCGTGCTACCCCATGAGGGGAGCTGGTCCAGGAACCACGCCCCGAGGCTGCCCCACCTGCAGACGCCGTCACAGAGCTGGGAAATGCACCCACTTCTAGGCCAGGCTCCGGCTGCGAGGACAGGTGTCCAGCCAGGGCAAGGCTATGGGGCTCAGACAGCCCCGGGGCACCACGCTCTTCGGGTCATGTGAACCTGCATCTCTGAGCAACTTGAAAACAAGAGTTCAGAGCACTCAGCACAGGACAGCGCGGCCCCAAGAGATGGGATTTGTTGGTTCAGATGGAAGATTTGACTCTTGCACAGCATTTGCCTCTGACAGCCCTTTACGCCGCTGCAGCCCAGAGTGAGCCATGGAAGAGGCCCAACCGTCCCTTCGGGGTGCCCGCGTGTGGCCAGGTCCCGGCTGACGGGGAAGGACGCTTCATTAAGTGGATCCCTCTGTGCCCTCCCCACAAAGGGGACGGTGGGGGGTTCGTAGAGGTGGCGCTGCCCACAGAGGGAGAACCCGTGCGCCAGGGGCTGGGCGAGCAGGGTCCGTTCCCACCCGGTCAGCTTCGAGAGCAGTCAGTGGCTGGAAGATCATAGCAGGCAGCTGAGAACCTCATCAGCCCCGCCCCACTCAGAGCATGATTCACAGGGGCATTCTGCACCCTCCCCCGGGGGACGTGGACCCAGCACAGATGGGGTCCCCTGGGGACCTCACACCACCACCATGCCAGCGCCCCAGACAGTGGAGACTTGGGCGACAGCGCTCGGCTCTCAGGGTAGAAACGTTAACTCGGGCTGTTTACATGGGCTCTAGGAGGCGTGTTCGGTGGCTCCTCCAGCTACTCCAGACCAGGCGACAGAAGCAGCTGTTTGCTCCCACCCTGAAGTCTGGAGACGGTCTCGCACGGGATACCTGGGGTCCCCTTCTGCCACGAAGCGCCTCCTTGCACAGGCGCTGACGTCTCTCTTGTGCTTGTCCAGTTCCAGAAACGCCGCTGGACTGCGAGGTCTCCCTGTGGTCGTCCTGGGGGCTGTGTGGAGGTCCGTGCGGGAAGCTGGGAGCCAGGAGCAGGACTCGCTACGTCCTCGTGCAGCCCGCCAACCACGGGGCGCCCTGCCCCGAGCTGGAAGAGGAGGCAGAGTGTGTCCCTGACAACTGCATCTGAGAGCAGAGCCCTGCAGCCCCTCAACCCCGCAGGGCTGGCCGGGCCTGGTCATTCAGGTCAGGGCCACGCAGCGAGCAGGCCAAGCAGGGGCTTCATCGCCTCTCTGAGATCCACTGCGGCCTGACCCCTCTGCACAGACGTACCGCAGGCGTCTCCTGCAAGCTCCTCTCATTTACCACGGCAGGAGGGTGTCTTCCGTGCAGAGGACTGGCGCATGGCGCCCACGCGGAGGGGCTGAGGGACAGCCATGCGCCCTTGTGGCTGGGAAATGCCTCGGACCTGGTGGCCCAGGCACCGCCGGCACAGGAGCCCCGCACCACGCCCGCTCCTCGGAGCCAGGCTGCCACCCGGCACTGCGCCCGGGTCCACGCAGGTGACACCCCATGAGAGAAAGAAGGGGGGGTGGGCTCGGATCCCTCACCTCAGAGCTGTCTTGTCACTGATCTCTGCACGTGAATAAAGACTGTTTCCTGACATCAGGGGCTGTCCTCTTGTTCCCTGGATGGGCAGAGGGGGCAGACACAGGGCAGCCCTCCCACCCCTGAGTGGGGTCTACCTCCCAACAGAGGGGTCACGCCCCCGATGTCACGGAGAGCACGCAGCAAGCGTCAGAGTAGCATAAGGTGCTCCGTCCGATGCAGCGCACCCAGCGCCCACAGCAGGGAGCTCTGAGGAGCAGCAGCGAGCTGCGGCTGCCCAGGCTCTGCCCAGGCCACTGACCACTAGGCCCCAACCTCGCAGAGGTGCCCTGAGGGCTTCTACTTTATCTGTCTTCACCCTTATCTGAGGTCCGGGGTGGGCAACCTCACCCTGCCAGCATGAACCCTTCCTGCCAGAGGGATACAGGGATGGATCCAGTGGGGTCCCGAGTGCAGGCGGGGCTGGTCTGACAGGGGACCTCTGGAGATGGGGGCGCCTCTCTTGGCTCCTCGGGCAGCTTCCAGACCATTCTACCAACTGCTTGGACTCCTCCCAGTGCCCTGTCCACTGCCCTCCTCACCTCCACCCCCACCTCCCAGTGCCCTGTCCACTGCCCTCACCTCCACCCCCACCTCCCAGTGACCTGTCCACTGCCCTCCTCACCTCCACCCCCACCTCCCAGTGACCTGTCCACTGTCCCCTCACCTCCACCCCCACCTCCCAGTGCCCTGTCCACTTCCCTCCTCACCTCCACCCCCACCTCCCAGTGCCCTGTCCACTGCCCTCACCTCCACCCCCACCTCCCAGTGACCTGTCCACTGCCCTCCTCACCTCCACCCCCACCTCCCAGTGCCCTGTCCACTGCCCTCCTCACCTCCACCCCCACCTCCCAGTGCCCTGTCCACTGCCCTCCTCACCTCCACCCCCACCTCCCAGTGCCCTGTCCACTGCCCTCCTCACCTCCACCCCCACCTCCCAGTGCCCTGTCCACTTCCCTCCTCACCTCCACCCCCACCTCCCAGTGCCCTGTCCACTGCCCTCCTCACCTCCACCCCCACCTCCCAGTGCCCTGTCCACTGCCCTCACCTCCACCCCCACCTCCCAGTGCCCTGTCCACTGCCCTCCTCACCTCTACTCCCACCTCCCAGTGCCCTGTCCACTGCCCTCCTCACCTCCACCCCCACCTCCCAGTGCCCTGTCCACTGCCCTCACCTCCACCCCCACCTCCCAGTGCCCTGTCCACTGCCCTCCTCACCTCCACCCCCACCTCCCAGTGCCCTGTCCACTGCCCTCCTCACCTCCACCCCCACCTCCCAGTGCCCTGTCCACTGCCCTCCTCACCTCCACCCCCACCTCCCAGTGCCCTGTCCACTGCCCTCACCTCCACCCCCACCTCCCAGTGCCCTGTCCACTGCCCTCCTCACCTCCACCCCCACCTCCCAGTGCCCTGTCCACTGCCCTCCTCAGTCAGCTCCTGCTGATTCTTGGACACTTTCCCCTCCATGCGGAGACTCTCCCCCTCCCCATCTCTATTTCCTCAGAGTCACTTCTCCCACTTCTCCTGTCCTCACTCTGAGCGCCAGTCTTGGCCCCAACATGGTCGGCCCTCCCACAGGCCACCACCAGTGGACTGTCCACACCCCCACCAGAAGCACCCTGAGCTGGACCCACCCCGGCACGCCTGCATTGTCAGTGGCCCCCCCGTCGCAGCTCTCCCTTGGTCCCCGTTTGGTCATTCACGCAGCAAACGTGCTCTGTCCTCCTAGAAGACATTCCTCTTGGCTGCCCTTCCCGGCCCCGCCCCTGCGCCTCAGTCTGTTTTGCAGCAGCAGAGCGCCTGGAAGGCATTTCCCTTTCTGATGCTCAGCCCCTCCACACCGGCTACCCCTCTGCTGCTGTCGAGGGCCCTGTGTCCATGCGTCGCTGCACCTGGGGGTCTGCGCTCCTGGCTCGTCTTCCTCGCCCCCTCAGGAACGGGTGGTAGCCCCCCAACGCATCGAGTTCCTTTGGCCCCCAGGTTCCTGCCCTGTCCCCCCAGTGGCTGGGCGAGGCCCCTTCCCTGTCCTCCCTGACACCCATCTCCGCAAGCTCCGCCTCGGACCCCCTCCATCCTCTATTGACACTCACCCCCGGACCCATTTCTCTCCATAACAGCTGTAGCTCCCCAAGGGTCACCTGACCTTTGACCTCGGGGAAGGAGGAGGGAAAGCGGCTGCCTGGGAACATTTATGCCCCAGCGGGGTGGTGGAGCCCGGCTGATACCCTGGACACATGCTGATGCTGGATGTACTGCTAACTGACTGGTAGCTTTTGCTCAGAGGAGGGGGCTTGTCTGTGGAATGTTCTTAGCAGATGTTCTCTGTGGATTTGTGGGCAGGTAATCTTGGGGCACAACTTGGAGACTGTCACAACCCAGCGCTCTCCAGTGAGGGTAGCACCCGCACAGCTCACTGAGAGCCCGTGAGGACCTGGACCCCTAAGGGCGGCCCATCCCCCACGGCTGTACCCACGCCCCGTGTGCTTGGCTCCCCGTGTCTTAGTGACGTACCACATTGGGAAGGCTCCTCGGGAGTCTCACGAGCAGAGACTTTTGGTCGGTCTGCTCACAGACATAACCTGCCCCATAGGCTCCCAGCCAGGGGCTTTGGGGTGAAGGACATGCAGTGGTGACAGCCAGCACAGCACAGCTCGGACACAGCAGAGACGACAATTACTTGCCGAATGAATGAGGCACTCAGTTCACTTCACCTGTTTTGCAGGAGTCCTGATACTGAGCACCTAGAAACACTAGACAAAATGTCCAGCCTTGGTGAACCGGTCAAAGGTAGGGAATTCCCCGAGGCCGCAACAACCAGACCCGCAGGGCACGCGGCGCGTGCAGGAGCCAGACTCCTCGTGTAGCCCCGCTGACCTCTGACGCCTTCCCCTGGGGCATCTGGGCCTCCCCTGGCACAGGAGCAAGCAAACAGCCGGCCCGCCAAGGGCACAGCCACTCTTGCACTGGGCTCTGCACAGAGAAGAAAAAGATTAGCCCTGACATTCCTGACTCACCTGACCGTAAGGTCTGAGATGCCAGTGGAGATCTGAAAACCCCTCAGTAAAAGTTTTGCTTAAAGATTCCTAGACTGGTAACGCCCCCAGGCACCTAGAAGAAACAAGTGTAAATCCCCCTAGGAACCCCACTGTTGACTGGACTCAAAGAACTCCCACAGCAACATGAGCTCACAATCGAAACCCACCAAACACACGAGAGAACCAGCATGACACCCCTAAATCAGAGGACGCGGCAAACTGCAAAATCAGACCCACAAAGCCGCTGATGTGGGGTATCAAGTATAGGATACGATTAAGCGTGCTGACTACGTTATCCAAACCTGAGCTCAAAACTCAGAAGTACACCCTAGAAGCAAGCACATAACAAGGTTATAGGCTGAAACCTGAGTAGACGGACCCAATACTCCAGTCAAACGACAGGGATTGTAGACTGGGGTCACAACACCAGGCTCTCTGCACAAGACTTGTAAAATCCTCTAAGGACTAGAAGGCTGGGGAAAGATCTGTGGTGGAGACCTCTGCAACACCGTGTCCACTTCCCCTCCTTCTGGTGCACGGGGTGGCAGGGTGGGGGTGGGGACGATAAGCGTCATTGTTTGGGTCTGGAACATTTACTGCACATGTGAGATGCTCCAGGCCCTGGAACACAAGGTAACATGGAGGCACCCTCACAGAAGCCACCCGGACAACACACCAAGGATGGATACCCTGGAGAGTGCGCAGGACCTGTGGCCAACAGAGAACAGCCTTTGTCATGGTGAGGCGCTGGGATCGAGGGATGCAGAGGATGAAAGGACACCAGTAAAACATCCTGTGATAGACGGCGCTCTGGCTGCAGAGGAGGGAATGGGACACTCTACTGGTGCTGGTGCTGCTGGTGCTGGTGCTGGTGCTGGTGGTGCTGGTGCTGGTGCTGATGCTGGTGTTGGTGGTGGTGCTGGTGTTGGTGCTGGTGCTGGTGGTGGTCGTAGTGGTGCTGGTGGTGGTGCTGGTGTTGGTGGTGGTACTGGTGCTGGTGGTGGGGCTGGTGGTGGTGGTGCTGGTGCTGGTTGTGGTGCTGGTGCTGGTGGTGGTGCTGGTGTTGGTGCTGGTGCTGGTGTGCTGGTGATGGTGCTGGTGGTGCTGGTGCTGGTGGTGCTGGTGTTGGTGCTGGTGTTGGTGCTGGTGCTGGTGCTGGTGCTGGTGTGCTGGTGATGGTGCTGGTGCTGGTGGTGGTGCTGGTGTTGGTGCTGGTGCTGGTGGTGGTGCTGGTGCTGGTGGTGGTGCTGGTGTTGGTGCTGGTGCTGGTGGTGGTGCTGGTGCTGGTGGTGGTGCTGGTGTTGGTGGTGGTACTGGTGCTGGGGCTGGTGGTGGGGCTGGTGCTGGTGCTGGTGTGCTGGTGATGGTGCTGGTGCTGCTGGTGCTGGTGCTGGTGCTGCTGGTGCTGGTGCTGGTGGTGGTGCTGGTGTTGGTGCTGGTGCTGGTGCTGGTGCTGGTGGTGGTGCTGGTGTTCGTGATGGTGCTGGTGATGGTGGTGGTGGTGGTGGTGGTGGTGTTGCTGCTGGTGCTGGTGCTGGTGGTGTGGGATGCTCTTTCAGGAAGGTGGCTGTGGGCACCCTCACTGACAAGCCCACGTCTGAGCAGAGCTCTGAAGGAGGAGGAAGAAGCCTTGCAGAGATCTAGCTGGAAGAGTCCCAGGCAGGGGAACGGCTAGAGGTAAAGGCCCTGCTGCGCTGGGGAGACAGCCAGGGTATGTGTGGCCAGTACAGAGAATGGGCACCCTGGGAGGGACCTCGTCAGGCGAGTCATGAGCTTCTGCTCCTAGTGAGGTGAGGCGTGGGTGGGGCGTCACCTGAGGGCTTGGAGTAGAGAAATAATTCATCAGTGTACATTGTAAAGGGTCATCTGGTCATTTTGAGAGCATAGTATAGGGGGCAAAGGCAGGAAAAGGAAGAGAGTTAGACGCCACTGCACCAACCCGAAGAAGAGGGAGGTCTGGGCCACAGAAAGTGGTGAAAGTGCTAAGAAGTGGATGAATTCCAGCTTTATTTTGATGTAAAGGCAATAGAGATACTCATGGACTGGCATCTAACAGCACTCCCAGAGATGTCTCAGTCGACCCATCCTAGGTCAGAGCATGAGGTTCAGGAAGGTCTTGGCCCAGCTGGGTCAACCCAGGGAGGGGGAGGGGCCAAGTGAGGACAGGTTCACACCCCAGGCTCCTGTGGGCTCTGTAGTACTGTCATACACTGAATAGATGAGGGACTCTGGGCCAAACGAGATGGTCCCAGTATCTACGCTAATCCCCAGGCCTCTCACATAGGCTAGAAATGTGTGTGCTGGGTTTCGAGGGGGCTGCTGGCTGGGCCTAGTGGGTGCCAGGACCCAGAATCAGCAAGTCAAGGAGCAGGCTGGAGTGGTGAGTACTGCCAACCTCTGGAGGAGGTCAGGGAGGGTCATGAGAACACTCCACCATGCTCAGCCACAACAAGCAGGCGATGGGGGCTGGGGCTGAGCAGTTGGTGGCATTGGGGGGAGAAGGCAGAGGATAGGACATTGGGAAGTGATGGGAGGGTCTTCCAGGCAGAGATGGTGGACTGAAAACTCACATCCAACTCCACTCCCACCCAGACTCCACTAACACTACAGAAGAGGACGTCAGATGGCATAACCCAGATGCCTGCCCTGGGCTTCAGGTCTGCCCAGGCACTTGGAGGGGACGTCTTCCATCCACACAGTACAACTAGACCCTAAACTCTGGATGAAGACACCATCTGAGACACTGCCCTTCTCACAGCAGTGGGGGAGGTCTCACTTCCTCCTCTCATTTCCAAAAATAAGCAAACAGAAACATGGAACTGGGCCTGGAGCAAAGAGGAGCTGGGCTTAGACCAAATTAAGTGAGCTTGTTAGCAGCTGGGAAAGGCAGGGCTCCCTGATGGCTGCTGCTAAGCTTGGGCCAGTGGCAGAGTCAAGAAGATAAGCCTGGGGCTCTCATACTGAGCAGGGCCCTCAGGTCAGCAGTGTCCCTTCATATAAGGGGAGAGCAGAAACAAATCTCTCTGTAGGAAGCCTCCCAGCTCCCAGTGTGGGTCTCAGGCCTCCCACCAATCAAAATCAAGCAACGAGTACGACACAAAACTCACCAATTAAACAAGAAAACAAGTCACTATAATTGATTGAAAGCAGAAAAAATCCCCAATAGATTCAGACACCCAAGATCACGGATAATGAAATTGTCAGAAATAGAACAAAGAACAGGCACAACAAAAATGACTAATCAACAAGGGATGATTAGAAACAAACAGATAAATTTAGAAAGGATAAACTGTGGAATAACAAAGCCTCAGTCAGTGTGTCAAAGAGCTCATCTAGGCATAGCTGGAGAAACAATTAGTGAACCTGAAGATATCATCCAGAATGCAGCACAGAGAGACAAAGAGATGGGAAATTTCAAAAAGATACAGAAGAGAGAACAAAAAGTTCTGAAATGGTATAAATCAGACACTCTGAAGGATGTAATAGGGATAATGCAGAAGAGATAATATTTACAGAGAAAATAGTGCAAAAATTAAGGAATTGGTTAAAATAAAAAGGTATCTCCAGAACCAGAAAGCACAATATATCCCAAACAGGACAAATGAAAGCAATCCATGTGTCTTGACGTGAGTACAGCCATGTTTGGCCGTTCCGTGGACCTACAGCCACCAGCACACAAAGAAATATAAAGCTGCTTTCTGTGTGGTGGGAACTGGCCCTTCTCCCACGAGCGAGTTGCAAATTGTAACGTTTCAAGGCTCTTTGGGCGTGGTAGTTCGGGTCGGACTGGCCATCTGTGCCGGGCCGGGATGGGATGATAGCTAGGGGGCTCAGTGCACTTACGCCACTGATAACCATTAGTGCATGGGAACACTAAATGCTTGCTCTGCAAACTCTATAACTGCTTACTCTAGAGATTACTGATGCTATATAAACTGCTGGAAACTGAGGCCTGGTGAGAGTCTCATCTGTGGAGGGGACGCCTTGCCCAGGACCTCTGATGATCGGATTCCCTCCCAGCCGTGTCAATTGAAGGGACTCTCCCCGGCAGTGGGGTGTGGATGTTGTGAGTAACTGATCTGATGTGTTTTCTTTTTGGTCAACCTGGTGTTTCTCTTTCTGGTTGATTTGTGTCATTGCCCTTCAGTCGATTTGGTGTTTCCCTTTCCTATCAATCTGATGTTTTTCCCTCTTATTACATGACCTATTCAAATCTGCTTCTATCTCAGTCGATTTGGTGTTTCTCTTTCCAATCTATCTGATGTTTTTCCCTCTTATTACATGACCTATTCAAATCTGCTTCTATTTCAGTCGATTTGGTGTTTCTCTTTCCAATCTATCTGATGTTTTTCCCTCTTATTATTTGACCTATTCAGATCTGTTTGCGGACTATCACCTTTACTCTCCTCTATATAATAAAATATACCTTCAGTCTATTTGTTTGGAGTGGAAAGTTTCTATTACGTCTCCAATCGAATCCACCGAACCTCTCAAAACACCATGTCCATGCATATCACATGAAACTGCTGAGTGCCAAACGCAAGAGAAGATCTTCAAAGGACCCAGAGGAAGAATACAGACCACCTATATATAAAGGAGCACCTATCGGAAGGACAGCATTTCTCAACAGCGGCAAAAGGGGTCAGAGGCAGTTAAATAACTTTTAACACATTGAGAGAAGCTGTCATCCCAGAGTTGAGAACTCAACACCACCTTTCAATAATGAGGGCTTTTATACATTTTCAGATGAACAAAAATGGAGAAAGTTTAATATCAAGAGAACTACAGTGAAAGAACTTCTAAAGCACGTGCTACCTTAGCCCTGTCCTCTGACAAAGCTTAGCACAGTGACAGCTCAGTAGAAACAAACACTCATTATGCCACGCTTTTATGTTAAAGAATTAATGTTACTCTGTCCAAAGGACACAGGAGCCAAAAGACAAGGGGAAGATGGGGGAGCAGGAAGCACCTGTGAGGTGAGAATCTGTCTCCCCACCTGGACAACAACTGCACTGGCAGAATCTGTCTGATGTAACTATTTTAGAACTCTGGAGTCTATTGAAGGCTTGCAACTTCCAGGGGAAGTCTTGGACAATAAAAGTGGTTAATTTTTCAATTTCAGCTCTTAGCACAGTAGCAGCTACCCATCCCCTCCCGCAACCATGCAGTGGGCAGCTGTGCACGTGTTCCTGGAGCAGCTTGCACACAGCTTGCGGGAACCAAGGTGGGCAAAGAGGACCCTGTCCTCCAAATATCAGGGGTCTGTGCTCTGATGGTTGCTTCTGATCAAGAGGTGCAGACGAAGAGCCACTGTTGTTGCACCGCCCCCATTGTTGCAAGCCCCTTCGGCTCCAATGAAGTGACTTCCAGGGGGTTTAAAGGGTCAGTGCCCTTTTTCCTCCTCCTTCGTTTTTTGCTTTTTCTCCTCTCGGGAGCCAGACATTAAAGACAAGGACATTCAAAAGCAACTGCATCTATGGGGGGAAATAGAAAGTGACTGTGCGTGCCCAGAGAAAGGCTCAGAAAAAAACTGAGAACACCTTAAGTTTACACCTCAGGCTGAACCTCAAAACAGAGGCAACCTACAACAAGCAAAACAACAAGCAAACAAACAATAACACAAAATGAGCAAACCCTGGGGAAAGGGAAGAATCTGATTCCAGACTTACCACATCATTAGATTCAAATGTCCATGTTTAACAAAAAAAAATCACAAGGCACACAAAGAAACAGGAAATACAGACCATTCAAAGGGAAAAAATCAACAGAAACTGTCCCTGAGAAAAAGACCTGATGGCAGATCTACTAGACACAGACTTTAAAACAACTGTCTTAAAGATGCTCAAAGAACTAAAGGAAGATGTGGGAAAAGTCAAGAAAATGATGTGTGAACAAAATGGAAATACCGATAAAGAGACAGAAAATGTAAAAAGAAACCAAAAAGAAATTCTGGAGCTGAAAAGTACAATAACTGAAATCTAAAATTCACTAGAGGGATTAAAAGGCAGGTTTTAGCAGGCAGGAGAATCAGTGAACTTGAAGACAGGACGATGGAAATTATTGAGACTGAGGAACAGAAAGAAAAATGATTGAGGAAAAGTGAACAGAGCCTAAGGGACCTGGGGGACACCATCAAGTGGACCAACATATGCACTGTAGGAATCCCAGAAGGAGGAGAGAGAGAGAAAGGGGCAGCAAGAACATTTGGAGAAATGATGGCTGAAAACGTCCCAAATTTGATGAAAGACATTAATATAAACATCCAAGGGACTCAACAAACTCCAGCTAAGATGAACTCAAAGAGACCCACACCAAGACACATTATAATCAAACTTACGGAAGTCAAAGAGAAAATCTTTAAAGCAGTGAGACAAGCAACATGTCACAAACAGGGGGTGCTTAATAAGCTTGCCAGTAGATTTCTCATCAGAAAATTTAGAGGCCAGAAGACCAATATATTAAAAATGCCAAAATAAAAAAACTGTCAACCGAGAATCCTTTATCTGGCAAAACTATCCCTCAAGAGTGAGGGAGAAATTAAGACATTCCCAGACAAAGAAAAGCCAAGGGAGTTCGTGACCACTAGACCTGCCCTCAAGAAATGCTTGGGGGTCCTGCAGGGTGAAGTGAAAGGACACCACCTGGTAAGGGGAAGCCACATGGAGAAGTAAAGATCTCCATAAAGGTAAATACGGGGCAATTATAACAGCCAGTATTATCGTAACAATGGTTTGTAACTGCACTTTTTGTTTTCTACATGATTTAAGAGACTAATACATTTAAAGACAAAAACAATTCGTGTAAAAGCTAGTATTACCGTGACTTTTGTTTGTAAGAACAAATCTTGTTTTCTACATAATGGAAACGAGACTAATGCATTTAAAAGAACTATTAGTTTATGTTTGGGGGCACACAATGTATAAAGATGTAATTTTGTGACATCGACAACTGAAAGGGGTGAGGACAGAGCTGTAAAGGGGCAGAGGTTTTGTATGTTATTGAAGTTAAACTGTTATAAATTCAAATTACAGTGCTGTAACATTAGGATGTTAAATGTCATCCCCATGGTAACCACAAATAGCTATAAAATATACACAAAGGAAATGAGAGGGGAATTTAAACATTTCACTACAAAAAAATCAGCTAAACACAAAAGAAGACAGTAATGCAGGAAGGAGGGACAAAGACGCTATAAGGCACATGGCAAACAAATAGCACCATGACAGAAGTAAATCCCTCCTCACTGAAACAGCACAGAAAGCATTGACAGGCTTCACCTGGTTTTGCTTCCTTAAAACAGGAAACTGATTAATCAAAACTTGCTCAGTGACAGAGACAGCACTGCCCACGTGCCAGGCAGGAACACAGGGCCCCAGGATGACCCCGGCCTTCAATAAGGAAAATCTGGCTTCCAGCAGCCCAAGTAGCTTGGTTACCATATATGGACTGATTCAAGATTAGCCAATCAGCTTACATGGGCCCAGCTGCAGTTTAGTGGCTCCTAACTCCTTAAATTTTGCCCCAAACTTTGGGTCAGGGAGACAGATTTGAGAGATTTGCCTCTTGTCTCCTTGCTGGTCAACCTCAAAATAAAGCTCTTTCTTTTCTCAAAAGCTGGTGCCATAGTATTGGCTTCTATGTGCATTGGGCAACGTGCAGTCACTTGGTAATATTTCTGGCAACCACAAAGGGACCTTGGTCCTGTGACCACCTGCCTGAGGCACTGTAGCCCCTGGGGTTGGGGGATGTGGGCCCTCACCACCGACCCTAAGTGGCCATCTAGACAGAATTTGTCTAGAGACTTGATTGTCAGGTGTCTGCTTCCCACTGCAGTGATCCAGGCTCCTCAGTGCTTCTTCCACTTTTGCAAAAAAGAAACTGCTTCTAGATCAAGACGTCTCTGGGCTCTGGGTGAGTAACCTTAACAAAGCGACTGTCCTTTAACTTATCTCTCTGGTTTGATCCCCTGGAAATATAAGTTTGACTTGTATTCTGGGGAATCCTGGTGGGCTGAGTCACGAATCTTGGGCCTGCACCCAAGATAATTAAAGACAGGATAAATGGTTCCCTCACGAGTTACTCCTGGTAGTCTGGCTAGCATTCTGATCTATGTTATGTGTAGAACTGTATTATGCATTATTGTGTGTTAATGTTGTTTGTCTATTGAATTGGCTGTTTGGGGACAGAGTTTCTTGGTGACCGTAACAAATTCCCTTTAGAAATAAACTTTCTGAGGGTCATCTGACTCTGAAGAAAAGAGGCATTGTTCCCTCTGGTCCTTTGGGATGTTCCCATGTGACTGGAGACTTTACGGAAGTGCCAGGGCATCTGCCCGTGATGTGCAACTGCCTCATAGGGACCCCTTCCTGAAGAACATACCCCATTCCTGGGTAAGAAGGAACATCCAAATGCTTGTCCAGCATGTAACCTCTCCAGGAGCTGTTATCTACCCTATCGCCAATTCCTAAGACTGAAGGGGAAAAGGAAAGAAAAACAGCTATAGAAGTGCCCTTACCCAAAATCAAGTATCTCCACAAATATTAGAAAAAGCTTAAACAAAATTTGGATTCAATTAATTTTAAAACAATAGCTGTGGAGTCTCTGTGTATATGTGTATATATATGTGTGATATATTTTTTTACCTCCGGATTGTATAATTTCTAAAAGAGGTCTATTTAATTGCCTTAAAGCAAGCATTTATATAAATGTAATAAAAATTAACCCAAATGTCTTTATAAAACAATCTTTGGTAAATGAAGGCTTATTTAAGTTTTTTGGTTTGCTTAAAGTAAACATGTCTCCAGAGTTATCAGCATTGGATATGATACAGACATGTTATCTCTGTTACAAAATTTGTCAGCAAAGAAATAACTTAGAAAAATAGCTGATTTTGCCTAATTTCTCATGAAGTTTTATAGGCAATCTAAATAATTATTGGGAATAAGTATTTAAAATAACTTCAAAACTGTCTGGTAACTTGAAACCTTAGAGTTTTACTAAATTAAATGATAAAATTTATTGAGAATCTAGGTTATTTCCACATAAGATAAAATATTAGATATTAATTACTAAACATAGATTTGTCTGCCTCTGGCTTCTTATTTCAGAGAAACTAAATGTTATGTTTGAGTCTGTTAGTACACATGTCTTGTATATTATTAAAAGATTGTACTATGAAGTAGCATGTTTCCAGAAATTATAAAAAGTATTTATAAATTTGCCTAATGTAAAAGACAGTTCGTAATTGCTTACTTCTTAGTTTTCACTAAAAATTAAGGTTTCTAAGGATTAAAAAAGTAAGATGTATGTTTTCAGTAAAGAAGGTATAAGGAATGGAGATATTTTTGTTTGTTTTGTTAAAAAGGGAAATTTGTCCTGAAGTAAAACTGGTTATGGAATAATAATAATAATAATGATAATAATAATAATAACAATTTGTGTCCTAAGGAGAGGCTAAGGAGAATGGAAGGCTTGGGACAAATTCTGAATATAAAAAAAAGTTATAGAAATTTTGTAGAAGAGGAACCCTGAGAAAAGAGTTTTGTGCATGGTTAAGTTGGCTAAGATTAAAATGAATTTAATTAAGTAAGTTTTAATATCAAAAGTAAGTTAGTGCAAAATTAGAATTTGGTTTTCTCTCTCTTAAAATGATAGTTTTCTTGAATTTTTAGTCTGCTCTTGATAAAGAAATTATAAAAGATTTTCTTTACCTTTGAGTAAATCTGCCTAAAAGACAGAAATTCTATGTTTTGTCAAAATAATTTCCCATGTTCCAAAAGACTGAGGTCTCTCTATTAAGGTTTTTAAAAAACTGTTTAATAACTCTCTCTGTTTGCCTTTAACATCTTAAGTTGTCACTTTGGTTAAATGGATAACTAAACATTGTTTCACAGTGACCTATGATCTTATTTGACCAAGTGTTTTAAAACCTCTTGATGTTAAATTGCATGGGAAGCATTGTCAAGTAAATGATGGTAAACTTTCTTAGGTTACGTGGCATGGGTAAATGTTATTAATATAAGTGTTTAAAAAAGTATATAACATTCCTGAAATTCTGATCTGTCCTGGTTATAAAATGTCATATGTCACAGAAATAACCAAATTTATTTGTCACTTGCCATTTTTAAATCTTTTGCCCTTTACAAACAGTTATTGTTTTACTCTGATGCTTTGGCACATATGTTTCATCTTCAAAGAGATTCATGGAAGGGACTCTGATACTTACTATAGAATACAGGTCTCTAATAAACTTTCAGATCATAAAACTGAACTGGGTAAGAAATTACAGAACTATTGGAGAAACTGATGTTTTCATAAAACTGCTAACAAAGGATCAAGATGAAGAGTTGATTACATGGAACTGAATGAACTTATAAAGATGATTATAATTTTTATGACTTTTTGTTTCAAATATTTTCTGATCTCCTAGTGTTTTGTGTTTCCAGATTTAAGATTAAATTGAAACATTTATCTTTTCCTCCCTACCTGATCCCTCCAGAATTTAGATTTATTTTCATGGCTATATAGTTATTTGTATAACTTCAATAAGAATCTGTTCTCCTTATAGCAGGACACAATTGGAAACAGGTTATTTTGCCAAGGCTTTGACTGGAATGTCATATTTGAGAGAGACATACAGCGCTAAGGAACAAAGGTTGACTTTATGGAACAAATAATGCCCCTTGGAAATTGGCCTGGTACCTTGCATACAGGGTTTCCAGCAACCTTACCAGGTGAATAAGAAGGTCACTTCCTGGCAGGTGCAAGAACCTCTGGATATTTTGAGAAACCTTGAGAGGAATTCACTCAAATATATAGGTATTGCAGGTGGAGTCTGATGACAAGTCCTTGCTTGGGTTTCCTGGCCTCAAGAGGCCTTTAAAGTTCAATCTGAGATTCCTTATGAAAAGTTCCAGCAAAGCAGATTTAAAAGAGCCTATGTGCTCAACTGCTATTCTTACTGTACTTATGTAAATAATTGGGCCAAGTTTATTGAAACTAGATTTATTTATCTTTGGTAAAAATGAGAGTGATTTTGTAGAGAAAAATTATGTTTCTGTAGAAACCATAATACACACTTGTGGATATTAGATTCTAGTTCTGTTAATTATCTTTGAGGCTTTTGTTTTCTACCTGTAAACTGGACTGAATCCTGAATTCTTCTAGTTTCCTCAAATATCTGGCTACAAATCTACAAACTACTGTTTTCAAATACTTTGCATTTGGAATCATTGAGAACTGAAACTATTGTTTTTCCTGAAGCTCTCAAGCTGAAGCTGAACAACTTGATATAAACTTGAGATCACCACCAGCTGATGTTTAGACAATTTCCTGCCTGTTACTGGGTAAGCCACTCAAAAAGAAACCTGAACACCCAATGACATCATCAGAGACATTTCAAACTGCAAAAGATGCTTCAACCCTGACATCTAGAAATCTTGACTCATCATCCCCTGGGCTCAGAAACTGGTTTATAATTTGCTCCAACTATTAACTTTGTTTTCCTTTTCTTTTCATAGAAATGCCTCTTAGTAAATATATGATTCCTCGCTTATACAATATAGCCCTAACTTTGGGAGCCAACCACCACTTCTGAAATGAATTTAACTGGAATGACCTATCATCAGGACTAAGAGATTGTTTCATCTCATTGAACCAGTCTACCAACTCAGCTTCTGGGCTGAAACTTCTTGAAGTTTCAAAGGCAGGAAGGTGGGGGATCAGAATTTGTCACCTCAAAATGTGTCTGTTTGGCTTGATTATTTTTAAGAATGAAAGACTCAGAAAGAAACTTTGACCTTCCCCCTAATAAGCAGGAAGTAGCTATAGCAGTTGTTGCCCTATTTCCCTCAAGATTGAGGAATGTACAAAGAAAAGGAGGGAATTGAAACAGGATGACCGTGGCCTTCAATAAGGAAAATCTGGCTTCCAACAGCCCAAGTAGCTTGATTACCATATATGGACTGATTCAAGATTAGCCAATCAGCTTAAATGGGCCCAACTGCAGCTTAATGGCTCATAACTCCTTACATTTTGCCCCGAAATTTGGATCAGGGAGACAGATTTGAGAGCTTTGCCTCCTGTCTCCTTGTTGGTCAACCTTGAAATAAAGTTCTCCCTTTTCTCAAAAGCTCGTGCCATAGTATTGGCTTCTATGTACATCAGGCAATGAGCCCTTCCTCAGGAACATTATCAGTAATTACTTAAATGTAAATGGATTAAACTCTCCAATCAAAAGACAGAGATTTGCAAAATGAATAAAAATACATGATCCAACTATACGCTGTCTATGAGAGACTCACTTTAAATCCAAAGATACAAACAGGTTGAAAGTGAAAGGATGGAAAAAGATATTCTATGCAAATAGTAACTAACACAGAGCAGGGGTGGCTATATTAATATCAGACAAAATAGAATTTTTTGTGTGTGTGAGGAAGATCAGCCCTGAGCTAACATCCATGCTAACCCTCCTCTTTTTTTTTTTTTGCTAGGGAAGACTGGCTCTGAGCTAACATCCATTGCCAATCCTCCTCCATTTTTTTCCCCAAAGCCCCAGTAGATAGTTGTATGTCATAGTTGCACATCCTTCTAGTTGCTGTATGTGGGACGTGGTCTCAGCATGGCCGGAGTAGTGGTGGGTCGGTGCGCGCCTGGGATCCGAACCCGGGCCGCCAGTAGCAGAGCACGTGCACTTAACCACTAAGCCATGGGGCAGGCCCCAAAATAGAATTTAAATCAAAAATAGTTACGAGAGATGAAGAAGGACATTATATATTAATAAAAGGTTTGATACAGCAAGAAGATATAACAATTATAAACATTTATGCACCCAATGAGAGCACATCAAAATATGTGAAGCAAAAGTTGACAGAATTGAAGGGAGAAATAGTTCTACAATAACAGTTGGAGACTTCAATACCCTAGTCTCAATAATGGATAGAACAACCAAACTGAAGATAAGAAATGAAACAGAGGACTTAACAACACAATAAACCAATGGGATCTAACAGACATATGCAGAACACTCCACTCAACAACAGCATACACATTCTTCTCAAGTGCACATGAGACATATTCCAAGGTAGACCATATGTTAGACCACATATTAAGTCTCAATAGATTTACAAAGATAGATATCATACAAAGTATCTTCTCCAACCACAACAGAATGAAGTTAGAAATCAACAACAGAAGTAAAACTGGAAAATTCACAAATTTGTGGAAATTAAACAACACATTCTTAAACCAATGGATCAAAGAATAAATCACAAGGAAATTAGAAAATACTTAGAAACAAATGAAAACAAAAACACAGCATACCAAAACTTATGGGATGCAGCAAAAGTGGTGCTAATGGGGGAAATGTATAGCTATAAACACACTAGAAAACAGGAAAGATCTCAAATCAACAATCTAACTTTACAACTTAAGGAACTAGAAAAAGAAAAAACTATACTCAAAGCTAGCAGAAGGAGGGAAATAATAAAGATTAGAGCAGAGATAAACAAAAGAGAATAGAAAAACAATAAAGAAAATCAATGAATCTAAAAGTTGGTTCTTCAAAAAGATCAACAAAATTGACAAACGTTTAGCTAGATTGACTAAGCAAAAAGAGAGAAGACTCAAATAACTAAAATCTGAAATGAAAGTGGAGGCATTATTATCAATTCTACAGAAATAAAAAGGATTATAAGAAAGTACTATGAACAATTGTATACCAACAAATCAGATAACCTAGATGAAATGGACACATTCCTAGAAATACAAAACCTACCAAGACTGAATCATGAAGAAATAGAAAATCTGAATAGACCTATAACTAGTAAGGAGATTGAATCAGTAATAAATAATCTCTCAAAAAAGAAACTGGACCTGATGATTTATTTATTTATTTATTTATTGTGAAATTTTTGTTGTACGTTATTGTTTATCAGTCACCATATAAGTGCATCCTTCCACCCCTTGTGCCCACCCCCCACCCCCCTAGCCCCTGATAACCACCAAACAGTTCTATCTGTGTGTGTGTTGGTTTATCTTCCACATATGAGTGAAATCACGCCCTGTTTGTCTTTCTCTTTCTGGCTTATTTCACTTAACACAGTACCCTCCAGGTCCATCTCTGTTGTTGCAAATGGGACAATTTTGTCTTTCTTTATGGCTGAGTAGTAGTCCATGCTATGTATATACCACATCTTCTTGATCCATTCATCAGTTGAGGGACACTTGGGTTGCTTCCATGTCTTTACTATAGTGAATAATGCTGCAATGAACATAAGGGTGCATAAGCCTCTTTGGATTGTTGATTTCAGGTTCGTTGGATAGATACCCAGTAGTGGGATAGCTGGATCATAAGGTATTTCTATTTTTAATTTTTTGAGGAATCTCCATACCGTTTTCCATAGAGGCTGCACCAGTTTGCATTCCCACCAGCAGTGGATTAGTGTTCCCATTTCTCCACAGCCTCTCCAGCATTTGTTGCTTTTTGTCTTGGTGATTATAGCCATTCTAACGGGTGTAAGGTGGTATCTTAGTGTGGTTTTGATTTGCATTTCCCTGATGACTAGTGAAGTTGAGCATCTTTACATGTGCCTATTGGCCATCTGTATATCTTCTTTGGAGAAGTGTCTGTTCCTCTATCCATTTTTTGATTAGGTTGTTTGTTTTTTTGTTATTCAGTTGTGTGAGTTCTTTATATATTATGGAGATTAATCCCTTGTCAGATATACGGTTTGCAAATATTTTTTTCCCAGCTTGTGGGTCCCCTATTCATTTTGGTCCTGGTTTCATTTGCCTTGTAGAAGCTCTTTAATCTGATGAAGTCCCACTTGTTTATTTTTTCTTTTGTTTCCCTTGTCTGAGTAGACATGGAATTCAAGAAGATCCCTTTATGGCTGAAGGCGAGTAGTGTACTACCTATATTTTCCTCCAGGAGTTTTATAGTTTCAGGTCTCACCTTCAGGTCTTTGATCCATTTTGAGTTAATTTTTGTGTATGGCGAAAGAAGATGGTCTACTTTCATTCTTTTGCATGTGGCTGTCCAGTTTTCCCAGCGCCATTTGTTGAAGAGACTTTCCTTTCTCCACTGTATGTCCTTAGCTCCTTTGTCAAAGATTAGCTGCCCATGGATATGAGGTTTTATTTCTGGACTTTCAATTCTGTTCCATTGATCTGTGTGTCTGTTTTTGTACCAGTACCATGCTGTTTTAATTACTATCGCTTTGTAGTATGTTTTGAAGTCAGGGATTGTGATGCCTCCAGCCTTGTTCTTCGTTTTCAGGATTGCTTTAGCTATACGGGGTCTTTTTTTGCCCCATATCAATGTTAGTATTCTTTGTTCTATTTCTGTGAAGAATGTCCTTAGGATTCTGATTGGGATTGCATTGAATCTGTAGATTGCTTTAGGTAGTATGGACATTTTAACTATGTTTATTCTTCCAATCCAAGTGCATGGACTATTTTTCCATTTCTTTATGTCATCATTGATTTTGCTCAGTAATGTCTTATAGTTTTCATTGTATAGGTCTTTTGCTTCCTTGGTTAAATGTACTCCTAGATATTTTATTCTTTTTGTTGCAATTGTAAATGGGATTGTCTTCTTGAGTTCTCTTTCTGTTAGTTCGTCGTTCATATATAGAAATGCAACTGATTTCTGTAAGTTGATTTTGTACCCTGCCACTTGGCTGTAGTTGTTGATTATTTCTAATAGTTTTCCAATGGATTCTTTAGGGTTTTCTATATATAAGATCATGTCATCTGCAAACAGCAAGAGTTTCACTTCTTCCTTGCCTATTTGTATTCCTTTTATTCCTTTTTCTTGCCTGATTGCTCTGGCCAGGACCTCCAGTACTGTGTTGAATAAGAGTGGCAAGAGTGGGAACACTTGTCTTGTCCCTGTTTTCAGAGGGATGGCTTTCAGTTTTTCCCCACTGAGTATGATGTTGGTTGTGGATTTGTCATATATGGCCTTTATTATGTTAAGGCACTTTCCTTCTATACCCATTTTGTTGAGAGTTTTTATCATAAATGGATGTTGGATCTTGTCAAAAGCCTTCTCTGCATCTATTGAGATGATCATATGGTTTTTATCCCTCATTTTGTTAATGTGGTGTATCACATTGATTGATTTGTGGATGTTGAACCATCCCTGTGTCCCTGGTATAAATCCCACTTGATCATGGTGTATGATCTTTTTAATGTATTGCTGTATTCGGTTTGCCAATATTTTGTTGAGGATTTTTGCATCTATGTTCCTCAGGGATATTGGTCTGCAGTTTTCCTTCTTAGTATTGTCTTTGCCTGGCTTTGGCATCAGAGTGATGTTGGCCTTGTACAATGTGTTGGGAAGTGTTCCGTCTTCCTCTATTTTTGGAATAGTTTGAGAGAAGGATAGGGATTAAGTCTTCTTTGAATGTTTGGTAAAATTCTCCAGAGAAGCCATCTGGTCCTGGACTTTTATTTTTTGGGAGGTTTTTGATTACTGTTTCAATCTCTTTACTTGTGATTGGTCTATTCAGGTTCTCTATTTCTTCTTGATTCAGTTTTGGGAGGTTGTATGAGTCTAGGAATTTATTCATTTCTTCTAGATTGTCCAATTTGTTGGAATATAATTTTTCATAGTATTCTCTTATAATCTTTTGTATTTCTGTGGTATCTGTTGTAATTTCTCCTTCTTCATTTCTAATTTTATTTATTTGAGGCTTCTCTTTTTTTCTGGGTGAGTCTGGCTAAGAGTTTGTCAATTTTTTTTATCTTTTCAAAGAACAAGCTCTTTGTTTCATTGATCCTTTCTACTGTTTTTTTTAACTTCAATTTCATTTATTTCTGCTCTGATTTTTATTATTTCCCTCCTTCTGCTGACTTTAGGCTTTGTTTCTTACTCTTTTTCTAATTCTGTTACGTGTAGTTTGAAGTTGCTTATTTGGGCTTTTTCTTGTTTGTTAAGGTGGGCCTGTATTGCTATGAGTTTTCCTCTCAGGACTGCTTTTCCTGCATCCCATATGAGTTGGTACGGTGTATTTTCATTTTCATTTGTCTCCAGATATGCTTTGATTTCTCCTTTAATTTCATCAACGATCCATTGGTGGTTTAGTACCATGTTGTTGATGAGTCTCCACAGCTTTGTCACTTTCCTGGTTTTTGACTTGTAGTTGATTTCTAACTTCATGGAATTATGCTCTGAAAAGATGCTTGTTATGATTTCAATTTTCTTAAATTTATATAAGCATGCCTTGTTTCCCCACATAAGGTCTATTCTTGAGAATGTTCCATGCGCACTTGAGAAGAATTTGTAATCTGCTGTGTTTGGATGGAGTGCTCTGTATGTGTCTATTAAGTCCATCTCATCCAGTTTTTCATTTAGGTCCATTATTTCCTTATTTATTTTCTGTCTGGATGATCTGTCATTGATGAGAGTGGGGTGTTAAGATCCCCTACTATTATGTGTTGTTGTTAATATCTTGTTTTAGGTTTGTTAATAGTTGCTTTATATACCTTGGTGCTCCTGTAGTGGGTGCATATATATTTAAAAGTGATATGTCTTCTTGGTGGAGTGTCCCTTTTATCATTATATAATGCCCCTCTTTGTCTCTCATTACCTGTTTTATCTTGAAGTCAACTTTGTCTGCTATAAGTATGGCAACACCTGCTTTCTTTTGTTTGCTGTTAGCTTAGAGTATTGCCTTCTATCCTTTCACTCTGAGCTTGTGTTTGTCTTTAGAGCTGAGATGTGTTTCCTGGAGGCAGCATATTGTTGGGTCTTGTTTTTTATTTTTTTAAATTTATTTATTTTTTGTGAGGAAGCCCTGAGCTAACATCCATGCTAATTCTCCTCTTTTTGCTGAGGAAGACCAGCTCTGAGCTAATATCCATTGCCAATCCTCTTCCTTTCCCCCCCCCCCAAAGCCCCAGTATATAGTTGTATGTCATAGTTGCACATCCTTCTAGTTGCTGTATGTGGGACGCTGCCTCAGCATGGCTGGAGAAGCGGTGCGTCGGTGCGTGCCTGGGATCTGAACCCGGGCCGCCAGTAGCGGAGCGCGCATACTTAACCACTAAGTCATGGGACCGGCCCTGGGTCTTGTTTTTTAATCCGTCCCACCACTCTGTGTCTTTTTTTTTTTTTAATTTATTTTTTCCCCCCAAAGCCCCAGTAGATCGTTGTATGTCACAGCTGCACATCCTTCTAGTTGCTGTATGTGGGACGCGGCCTCAGCATGGCCGGAGAAGCGGTGTGTCGGTGCGCGCCCGGGATCTGAACCCGGGCCGCCAGCGGCAGAGTGCACGCACTTAACCACTAAGCCACGGGGCCGGCCCCACTCTGTGTCTTTTGATTGGACAGTTCAGTCCATTTACATTTGGGGTAATTATTGATATATGGGGGCTTGTTGCTGTTATTTTATCACTCTTTTTCCAGTTCTTTTGCATTTCTTTTATTTCTCGTCCCATGTGTTTCAGACTACCAATGCAGTTTGGTAGTTCTGTATGGGGGTTCTCTAGTTTTCTCTTTCTTTATCATGTGTGATTCTTTTCTGGTTATTTGGTTAGTGGTTACCATGAGGTTTGTATAAAAAATGTCATGGATGTGATAGTCCATTTTTTGATGGCCTCTTATTCCCTTAGACTAAGTTGATTCGATCCCTTTCCTCTTCCCCTTCTATGTTATTGTTGTCACATCTTATTCTTTCTTGTGTTGTGAGTTCATGTTTAACATGATGAGGTTATATTTATGCTTGGTGCTTACCTTCCCTTGATCTTTGGTTTTATAATTAAGTGTTTGCTAATCTATTTTGATAGAGGACTGCAATTTTTCTGGTTTGTCGACCTATTTTCCTCCTCATTCAAAACTTTGAATCCCCTTTCTCTTTTTTTCCTCAGGGATGAGGGCCTTCTTGAGCATTTCTTGTAGTGGGGGTCTTGTGGCAATGAACTCCCTTAGCTTTTGTTTATCTGGGATAGTTATTATTTCTACATCATATCTGAAGGATATTTTTGCTGGGTAGAGTATTCTCGGCTGAAAGTTTTTATCTTTTAGAATTTTGAATATATTGTTCCACTCTTTCCTGGCCTGTAAGTTTTCTGCCGAGAAATCGGCTGAGAGCCTGATAGGAAATCCTTTGTATGTTATTTATTTATTTATTTTTGGTCTAGCTGCCCTTAATACTTTTTTTAATGTAATTTTATTTATGTATTTATTTATGTATTTATTTATTTATTTATTTATTTATTTATCCCCCAAAGCCCCAGAAGATAGTTGTATGTCATAGCTGCACACCCTTGTAGTTGCTGTATGTGGGACACGGCCTCAGCATGGCCGGAGAAGCAGTGCGTCGGTGCGTGCCCGGGATCCGAACCCAGGCCGCAGCAGCAGAGCGTGCACACTTAACAGCTAAGCCACGGGGCTGGCCCAATACTTTTTCTTTGTCATTGACTTTTGCCAGCTTTACTACTATATGCCTTGGAGAGGGTCTTTTCAGGTTGATATATTTAGGAGATCTATTGATTTCATTCACTGGTATTTCCAGCTCCTTCCCCAGGTTTGGGAAGTTCTCAGATATTATTTCTTTGAACAAGTTCTCTGCTCCTTTTCCCCTCTCTTCTCCCTCTGGAATACCTATAATCCTTATGTTGGATTCCCTAATTGAGTTGGATATTTTTCAGAGAGTTTCTTCATTTCTTTTTAGTCTTAGTTCTCTTTCCTCCTCCATCTGGAGCACTTCTGCATTGCTGTCCTCAATATTGCTAATTCTTTCCTCCATATTGTCAGCTCTGGTGCTTAAGGCTTCCAGATTTGTCTTTATCTCCTCTATTGTATTTTTCATCTCTAAGATTTCCAATTGTTTTTTTTTATAGTTTCAATCTCTTTTGTGAAGAAAGTCCTGATTTCATTGAATTGTCTGTCTGTATTCTCTTGTATTTCATTAAGCTTTTTTATGATGGCTATTTTGAATTCTCTGTTGTTAAGGTTATACATTTCTGTGCTTTCTGGGTTGGCTTCTGGGTGCTTGTCATTTTCCTTTTGGTCTGGAGATTTAATATATTTTTGCATGGTGCCTGTTGGTGTTGGCTTACCTTTCCTCATACCGAAAATATATGGTTGCAGTTTCCTCTTGCTGCCGCTGGGTGGGGGTCAAGGGCTGTGTATTCTGGCCTGCTCCAATCCATGGGCACTCTTGTCGGCCCCTCACTGATCTGCAGTGTGGCTGTGTGGAGGCTGTTGGGGGGAAGCGTGGAAACAGCTGGAGCTGGAGTGCAGCTAGGCCGAAGCAGCTGTGGCTTGGGTGCAGGTGGGTTGAAGCAGCTGCAGCTGAAGTGCCACTGGGCCAAAGAAGCTGGAACTGGAGTGCGCTGAGCCGAAGAAGGAGCTGGAGTGCCACTGGGCTGAAGAAGCCGGAACTGGAGTGCGGTGGGCCAAAGTTGTTGGCAAGTCAGCTGGAGCCTGAGCACAGGCCAAGCCAAAGCAGCTGGAGCCGGGGGAATGGAGGGCAGTCAAGCTGAAGAAGCTGGGGGCGGGGCAGGTTCTGGCTGAAAGAGCTGGGGCCATGGCCCGGTGGAGCTGGGGAAGCTGGGGCCGTGGCTTGGTCCAGCTGGAGCAGCTGGGGCTGTGGCATGGTGGGGACTAAGCTGCCGCTGCCTCTGGTGCAGGGGTGCAGGCTTGCCCCACTGCTGGTCAGGCCAGGCACCTGGGGGCTGCTGCCTCTGGGGATGGGGCAGAAGCGCTGCTGTGCTGAAGTGCCAGTCGGGCAGGCCGGGTTGGGGAGGGGCGCTTACTTTCGCCTCCCTGATCTCAGAGGTTTCTCACCTTGCTGTAACTCTCTGCTCTCCTGAGGGGCTAGCTTGTTGAAACTACCCTCACTACACTTCTGCTCCCTCTGTAGGGGGATCCCCTCAGGGTGTGAGGGGTCTTGGAGAGCGTTGTTTTTCACACAGTGAGCTGCCCCTCCCCCTCCTCTGAGAGCCGTGTGGTCTCAGTCTCTGGGTCGCAGTCCTTGGGGAAAGAAGGGAGCTCCTCTTACCTCCTTCCACTTACTCTGGAGATTCCAGCACCTCAGTCCTCGGGTGTATGGCTGCCTGGGTGCCTCAGACGTCCCCTGTGTTGTGTGAATAGCTTCTGTTGGAATATGAATGTCCTTTTTGTTGTGTCTTAGAGGGGGAGCGTTCAATGGGAGAAGCTCACTCCACCATGATGCTGATGTCACTCTCCTGATGCTGATGATTTAACTGGTGAATTCTACCAAACATTTAAAGAGGAAGTAATACCAATCCTTCTCAAACTTTTCAAAAAAAATTTAACAGGAGGGAGCACTTCCTAACTCATTCTTCGAGGTCAGCATCACCCTGAACCAAAGCCAGACAAAGAAACTACAAGAAAAAGAAAACTACAGATCAATATCTTTTATGAACATTGACGCAAAAATCCTCAGCAAACCTCACAAAGTGAGATTTATTCCTAAAATGCAAGCAAAGTTCAACATATAAAATTGATCAATGTAATATGACATATCTACATAATGAAGGTTAAAAAAACACATGATCATCTCAATTTATGCAGAAAAAGCATTTGACAAAATTTCATGATAAAAACACTCAAAACACTATGAACAGAAGTAAACTACCTCAACATAATAAAAGCCATATGTGAAAAACCCTCTGCAAACATCATACTCAATGGTAAAAGAGTAAAAGAATTTCCTCTAAGATCAGGATCAAAGCAAGGATGCCCACTTTCACCACTTCTATTAAACATGGTACTAGAAATTCTAGCCAGAACAATTAGATAAGACAAAGAAATAAAAGGCATCCAAATTGGAAAGGAAGAAGTAAAATTATCTCTGCAGATGATTTGATCTTATATGTAGAAAAACCTAAAGGTTCCACAAAAGAGCTGTTAGAACCAATAAATGAAATCCACAAAGAAGCAGGAGACAAAGTCAACACACAAAAATCAGTTGCCTTTCTATACATGAACAATCTGAAAAGAAAATTTAAAAAAACAATTCCATTTACAATAGCATCAAAAAGAGTAAAATAGTTAGGAATTAACTTAACCCAGGAGGTGGAAGACTTGCACAATGAAAACTACAAAACTTTGTTAAAAGAAATTAAAGAGGGGCCGGCCTGGTTGTGTGGCAGTTAAGTACACGCGCTCCGCTGTGGTGGCCCGGGGTTCGGATCCTGGGGGCACAACAACACTTCACTTGTGGCGGCATCCTACATAAAGTGGAGGAAGATGGGCACGGATGTTAGCCCAGGGCCAGTCTTCCTCAGCAAGAAGAGGAGGATTGGCATGGATGTTAGCTCAGGGCTGATCTTCCTCACAAAAAACAAAAAAAAGAAATTAAAGAAAATATAAATAAATGGAAACATATCCCATGTTCATGGATTGGAAGACTTAATATTGCGAGAGTACCAATACTACCCCAAGTGATCTCCAGATTCAATGCAATCCCTACCAAAATCCCAATGATGTATTTTTCCAAAATAGAAAGAGCCCATCCTAAAATTCATATGGAATCTCAAGGGACCCCAAATAGTCAAAATAGTCTTGAAAAAGAAAAACAAATCTGGAGGACTCCTACTTTCTGATATCAAAACCTACTACAAAGCTACAGTAATCAAAACAAGGTGGTACTGGCATAAAGACAGACATATAGACCAAGGGAATAGAATATAGAGCCCAGAAGTAAACCCTCATGTATATAATCAAATGATTTTTGGTAAAAGTGCCAAGACCATTTAATGGGGAACAACAAATAATGCTGAGAAAAGTTGATATCCACATGCAAAGGAATGAAGTTGGACCCTTACCTAACACCGTACACAAAAATTAACTCAAAATGCATCAAGAAGCTAAACTTAAGACCTAAAAGAATAAAACCCTTAGACAAAAATATCAGAGAAAACTTCATGATATTGGCTTTGGCAATGATTTCTGGGATATGACACCAAAGGCACAGGCAACAAAAGAAAAAATAGACAAATTGGACTTCATGAAAATTTGAAATTTTTATGCATCAAAAGACACTATCAACAGAGTAAAAATGCAACCCATTGGATGGGAGAAAATATTTGCAAAACATATATCTGATAAGGGGTTAATGGGTAGAATATATAGAGAATTCTTAAAACTCAACAACAACAACAAAAAACAAACAACCTGATTCAAAAATCGGCAAATGAATAGACATTTCTCCAAAGAAGATATATGAATGACCAATAACCACATGAAAAGATGCTCAACATCACTAATCTTTGAGGAAATGCAAATCAAAACCACAATAATATTCTACCTCATAACCATTAGGATGGCTACTCTCAAAAAAAACAGAAAACAAGTGTTCGCAAGGATGTGGAGAAATTGAAACCCTTGTGCACTGTTGGTGGGAATGTAAAATGGGGCAGCTGCTGTGGAAAACAGCATAGCAGTTTCTCAAAATATTAAAAATAGAATTACCATATGATTGAGCAATGCCATTTCTGGGTATAAACCCAAAATAATTCAAAGCAAGGTCTCAAAGAGACATCTGTACACCCATGTTCATGGCAGCATGGTTCACAATAACTAAGACGTGGAAGCAACCGATTGGAAGCAATGGAAGCAAGTGTCCATTGATGGATGAAAGGATAGCAAAATGTGGTACATACATACAATGGAGTATTCGTCAGTCTTAAAAGGAAGGAAACCATGACACCTGCTACAACATGGATGAACATTGAGGACATCATGCTCAGTGAAATGAGCCAGTCAGAAGACAAATACTGTATGATTCCACTTACATGAGGTACTTAGAGTCGTCAAATCCATAGAGACAGAATGTAGAATGGTGGGTGCCAGGGGCTGGGGGGAGGGGAGAATGGGGAGTTGTTTAATGGGTATAAAGTTTCAATTTTATAAGATGAAAAGAATTATGGAGATGGATGGTGGTGATTATACAACAGTGTGAATGTTCTTAATACCACTGAAATGTACATTTAAAATGGTTAAGAAAGTAAATTTTGTTGTGTGTATTTTACCACACACAGAAAAAAGGACATACGAGCCAAATTGAAGGGGCTTCCACTGGCCAAATGTGGGGTAATCTGAGCATCCAAAAGAATAATGACTCTAATATACCAGAAAAGCATTAAATATAAAACATAATGATACTTTAAGGACGGCCCACTGGTTACCAGGAGGTTACTAGGGCACCAATGTTTTACTTCGAAAACGGATGATTGCAGGGAAAGAATCAAGCACGCAGCCTGCCTTTCCTGTGCAAACTGTATTTCAGGATAACTAGCTAGTTGATGAGAGAACATTTTCTTTACAGCAACACCTAGGGAAATAACGAACCGAGGGAGAGAACATACTGGGTGTTAAAGCCACCAGGTTGAGCAGGCTCCTGACAATGGAGATTCCAGTGGACAGCACTGAACCCACTCATGGATCTTTGGTCACTCAAAGCAGGACAACTAGACACCTTGAACTCTGTTGTGAGGCGGTAGGAAGCACACATCTGTTACTCTCACTTGGAAATCTGAACCTGAGTCTGGTCAAGCGTCTCGCTCCACATACCAGTCTTGGGAAGCAGGAGGAGGACGCAGTTCACCTCACATGCAGAGTGGTCCACAGAGCACAGCGTCAGGGCTTGGCCCAGAATCTAGAATCGGACGGTGCACGTTACCAGGACCCCAGAGATTCGTGTGCACGTGAAGTGTGTGCTGTGCTGAGTCAAACAGCGCCAGAGGACGCTTTCACCAGCACCTGGGATGTAGGACTCTGAACCAAGTGACCTGGTCTCTAACAAATCATCGGGAGAAACAAGGGTGTTTGGGAGCATGGGGGACCCAACAGAATAAAAGATTTAGGAATTATCACAACCAAGGGCAAAGTGTGGATCCTGTTTCAATACTGATTCAAATAATCAACTATAAAGAGACCTTCTAGAAGAATCAGGGACATTTGACTATGAACTGGCTATTAGATGATAGTAGGAATTACTATTAATTCTGTTTGCTGTCACAGTGGCATGGTGGTTAAGTTCTTTTTTTAAGCCCTTATTAGTTAGAGATGCATATTGAAGTCCTGATGGGTGGAAATGACCTCTGATCTGGAATTTGCTTTAAAATACTTCAGGAAAAACTGTGTGTGTGTGTGGTTAAAGGACAAGATTGGGGTCATCATACAACACTCTAGTTTTGTGTGCTTCACAATTTCCATAATAAAAAGTTTCATGGAATTGAGTGGAGATGGAGAAGTGGGGACAGCTCATCCAGATGACTCCTTCAAGATGTGAGGCTATAAAATAATAATGGAAAACATTTGTAGAGTGTTTCCTATGTACCAGCGGCTGTTCTCAGCACTTTTACACATATATCATTTGATCTTTACAACCATCTATAAAGTGGGTACTATTATTATCCCAATTTCATAGATGAGGACATTGAGGCAGAGAGCAATTAAGGGGCGTGCCCAAAGTCACACAGAAGGTAAGTGGCAGAGGAGGTGAGCCCCGACAGTGGCCCCGGAGTCCAGGCCTGTAAACACTGTGCTGTAGTGCTTCTCAAAGGGACAGCATTGGTAGTTGCTGTGGCCTAAATGTGTCTCTTCAAAATTCATGCTGGAATCCTAACACCCAATGTGATGGTGTTAGGAGCTGGGCCTTTGGGAGGCGACTAGGTCATGGGGGTAGAGCTCCCACGAATGGAACTAGTGACCTCACAACAGAGACCCCACAGAGTTCCCTCGCCCCTTTGTCATGTGAGGACACAGTGAGAAGGCGGCCATCTGCAACCCAGACGAGGGTCCTACCAGAACCTGACCATGCTGACACCCTGCTCTCGGACTTCTGGCTCCTGAACTGTGAGAAATGAATTTGTCTATGAGCTCCACAGTCTATGGTATTTTGGTATTGCAGCCCAAACAGATTAAGACAGTGGTCAGGGAGGGAGACTGAGGTGGAGGGCATGAGCCAGTAGGAAGGAAAAGGCTGAAGCCCCAAATAGAGCAAGGTCCCTGAGGACAAGAAGAAGATGGGCTGCAGTGCCAGGAGGGGCTGGGGGCAGGGTCACAGATGAGACAGCTACAGAAGGCCCGTGTGCCTGGCGGCCCACTGCCTTACACTGGGAATACATCCAGCAGTGGCTCCACCCAGGGCCAGAAAAGCCAACATCAACACTCTTGACTGAATGCCTACCATGTGCCGGGCACAGAGCTAAGGACTTCGTACTATGGTCCTCGTCTGAGCCCTACCACATTGCTGTGAGGTAGGCACTACCACTACTTCCCTGCTTTAGAGATGACAGCCCTGGTCTGCTGACCTGTCCATACTCACACAGCTAAAAGCAGTTCAGTGAAATCACCCAGGCCACACGATGCCAATCTCTTACTCACAACTACAATGCTGCATTATTTCCCACTTTCCCACTTGTTCAAGAGTGTTCATAATTACTTCTTGAAGCATTCTTTTGACCGTACACTAACAGTGAAGAAAATGAGTGTGTGCAAAAACTGGTGAAATCCACATTAGGTCTCTAGTCCAGTTGACTGTACCCGCCGACCTCTGATTCCCAGATTCTGAGACACAGTGACATGACACATGACAACTAGGGAGTAAAATCTCCCTAGTTATGTGAGATTTTACCACTGCAGGGAGCTGGGCGATGGGTACGTGGGACCTCCTGTACTATCTTTTGAGAGTCTATAAATATTCCAAAATAAATCATTCAAAAAGAAAACACTGGGTCCAAAGCTGAAAGGACCTAATGGGCCACAATGGGTAATTAACTCCTTCTTTTTTACGAGAAAACTGAGCCTCGGAGAGTCTCGTTCAGGGTGAGGCCTCAGTCAAACTCAGGCTCTCCCCTCTTCCCGGGTCAGAATGTTTCCATTTCGGCTGCTGCTTCACCTCCTGCCCACGCTTCCACACTCCAGTTTCCTCTCCCACACCAGTCTCTCTCCCTCCTCTCATTTCTCACCCCCAAGACACCCTCTACACTTCCTCCTCCTCCACCTCCTGCCGAGCAGTGGGACAACCAGAAAATGGCTGTTTCGGTTTGGTCCCTACAGCACAGCATCTGCTGGGCTTGGCACTCGGGGTTCCCCCAAAGCTTGTACCTCGGCCCTGCATTGTCTTTCACTCCATTAGAACCCTTCAAAATTCTTAAAAAGTAACAAATCAGAAGGAATTCTGATGTCATCATGCTTGGAAAGGTCCCAGGATGTTTTTATCTTGTTCCCTGGGATTTGCTGCAACCACCTGCCCGAGTGTAGCCACCATATGTCACTTCTCACAAAAATCAATTTACAAAATTATCCAATGAAATGCAAACACTCAATAAGCAGGATCACTTGCAATTGATCCATTTCAAAGTACTACCAGGAGAGGCTAAAGCAACAGAAATGCAAATGTTAACACTTCTTTTAAGTTTTTGTTTTTCACTTTCAACTGCTTTTTATTTCCACGTAGGGGAACGAGAAGAGAAATGCATAATAGAAGACATTCCGAGTGACACATTGGTAACAGGTGGGTAAAATGCACTCTGTTGAATGTTGAACTCAAGATGTGATCCTATGGTATTATGCTAGTCTCTTGATGTATATATTGTTTGGCAGTGAGTATCACGCTGTATGGTTTTCTTTTGAGACAGTTTATCAAGTTATGCAAACCTAACATGAAAATAGCCTTTAGAGTGAATTGCATAATTCATGAAACAGGAAACCCAGACACAATATCACAGAATCCAAGCTTGATTTGTTTTTCTGGTTGTCAGGTTTCCTTAAGTAAAAGAATCTCTGATGCCATTAATCATGCTAGTTGTGGTTGAATTCTCAAAAGACACGTGAGGTCTCTAGACTGGTCATAAGACAGGACAGAACAGCAGAAGTTAATGTGTCTCCTGACTCAGCCTCCTGGAGCCCACAGGTCCTGCAGGGAGGGTGTACTGCGGGGGAGGCACGTGTGTGCGGACCTGAGACTCCTTTCTAGGCACACTCGCATAAAACACACTACCGTCATGGTGATTTCTGCGCACTTCCCACACTGCCACCAAGCCCGTCCCCATACAGCTGAGCCTAACCAGCCTTCTGAGAAAAAGTGCCCATGGTTTCAGAATTGTATAGAAAAGCCAGTAGGATACTTAACATTCAAGTCAGAATCAACATCAAATTCCTTGATTTTAATGCAAAAAAGAACAAAAAAGCAGCAGGCTCTAAATCTAGTAGTCCTCGTCATAAGTACTTGTCATGTGTTTTTATGTCCAATTCAATCTTACATTGAGTGGTGTCGAATTCTTCTCTCAGTGTATCTTGGCTATCACATTTGAGTATTCTATTGCAAAGGGTAATAACACCTCCTACAAAAACTCAAATAAATGCAACAAGCATGGAGGCAAAGAAAGAGATTGGAACGTAAGACAGAGTTTTGGGATGAGTAGACTGGAAAGAAGTTATATGAAGGAGAGCCAGGTGGCGTCAGAACCCTCACTGTTATGGTCACCACAGGAAGAAGCTGTGTTTGAGACCGTGGAGTGTGAACAAGACTGCCCAGATCCAAATCCCAGCTCTGCCACCTAATAACTGTGTGCCCTTGGGCAAGCTACTTAACCTCTCCGCTTCATTTGTAAAATGGGATAAAAATAATGATGACACCTATTTCTTTTGGTTGTGATGATGATTGAATTAATATTCGTAAAGCTCTTAGAACCCAGCCAGACACATGGCTGTGTAAGTGTTTGACGACAAGTCTTTCATCCCAGGGGATGCTCCGACTCCTGGGTGAATAGCTCTGGGGCAGCTGGTCATTTTCCTAGTAACCTGTGAATTTTTCAACCTGCATTTGAAGGGGCAGAGGAGGAGTGAGAGGGACAGGAGTAGCCTTCCCACCCTGCCTGCTGCCTCGTGGCCCCCCAGCTGGATGGACTTGACCAGGGACACACTTGTGGCAGTGAGCCCGAGAATCACCTGACCCACCAGAGGGGTCTGAGGCAGAAAGGCAAATGCAGCCTGACAGTGTTCCACAGCTGTGTGGAGGACAGGGCTCAGTCTGGCCAGCCCCTCATCCCAAGTCAGGAGGCTCTTTTAGTCCTTGTGCCCTGTGGACACTACAGTCCACCCCCTTCCTTGTCCTTCCCTGGTTCATTCTTCCCTAAGTCCAACTGCCCCCTCTCCCCCTGCCTTCTCGAGCCTCTGTCTCTGTTCTCCCCACTCTGTTGTCTCCTTAGCCATCACCTCCATGCGATTATGTAGGTTTAGAGCTCAGATACTTAAAGTCTACTGTAACTACAGGGAAAATTTGGAAACACATCAGGTCACATGTTTTAATTTTTCTTTAAAAGAGAATATGGTCCTAAAGTCCCAGAATGTATAATATGCTAATATAGAAAAAAATGGGAAAAAATACTTGATTAATCAAAAAAAAAAGGCAAGAAAGAGAGGATAAAGGAACAAGCAATAAAAAGGACAAGTGGAAAACAACTAGCAATATGGTAGGCATAAACCCAACTACATTTTACATTACATTAGATATAAATGGACAAAACTCTCCAATGAAAACACAAAGATTGTCAGACTGGATTTAAAAACAAAACAACTATATGCTGTTTCCAAAAGAAACACTTTAAATATAAGGAAAAGTTGAAAGTAAAAGAATGGAAAAAGATATACCATGTAAATATGAACCAAAACAAACATTACTAGAGTTAAAGAGACACAAATCACCAACGTTGGGTTTAGTAACAGAAAGGTGTTTTGGAGGTTCTTCCTGCTAGACTGTTAGAAACTTATTTTAAAAGAATTTTGAGCATGATGGAATTTCAATTAAGTCTCTATTCTTGTCATTTTTTTCTTTAACTATGATTGTATCTTTAATCATTAGCCCATTACTTTGATGTGCCAAATAATGTAATAGCAAACCCCAAAATACAATTCTTAAACATTTCTTTTAAAACATTTTTATGAAAAAATTTCATTGCATATTTACTCCATGCCTTTTTTGTTCATTACATATTGAAAATTCCTATATCTAAAGCCAGGACCTTGGCTCAGTTCACCTGCTTGCAGCGTGAGTGTGTTCCTGACTGCTGTGGGCCAGGTTCTTCGGAGTTGTGTGTGCCTGCGCTGCCCGAGCCAGGAAATGACTGCGTGTCTCCACTCCCTGTCTCACTGAACTATTGCAAAACCTTCAGCACCCGTGAGATCCCTGGCTTTCTCTCAGTGTATACTTGATCATAATGCACGTGTCAAACACTACTTGGTTAAGAAGTGCTGATCCAGAATATGCTCATATTTAATTCTTAGATCACCATTAAAATGAAAAAACAAATTTTAAAGCTTTTCTTGAGATCTGTGGGGACCTGAGTCCATGTCTGACATCCCTAGGCCAGGAAGAGCACACACCAGCTATGTCTCATACCTCTACACAGCTCTGAGGTCCAATGGAATCCAATGAAATAAGCCCACCTGGAAAGTTCAAGAGAGATGACCTCAGAGCTGGTCATCCAAATCTACCTAAAAGTGTGTGTTTGCTCATTAGGACTGAAAATAGACTGGAAGGAATTCAAGGTATCGGCCTTCCGCCTTCCCCAGGTGGAGGCAGCCCGGGGCACCACAGGAGAACAGAGACTAGACTTTGGAGTCAGAGAGGCGTGTTGCGATTGCCTCCACTGCCCAACAGCTTGGTGACCTTGAGCTCTGTTTCCTTATCTGTGAACTGGAGCTCACGCCTGCTCCGGAGCGGCAAAGCACCTGGCATGGCCCGGGACCAGCGCAGGTGTTTGTCAATGTTAGTTGCCACCCTCTGGGACTGTGTCCAACCTTGGCCTGTCCTCAGCTACCAGAGAAGCAGGTGTGGTCGCAACCCCGGCTCAAACCCCTCCCTGAAGGGGCGGAGATTGCCTGAGAAGCAGAGAAGAGGCCTGCATCCCCTACTGGAGGCTGAGAGGGAGACAAAGCAGGACCTGTGCACCAGTCCAGGTACCACAGCCAGATGCAGGATAAGAAATCCTCGCTCCGTAAACTTGCTTAGAAACGTCCAAGTCAAAAATATTCTGTATTTTTATATCGTTCTCTTCATTCTTCTTAGTACCGTTCTCTAATAATAAATGCCAGGTTGTCTCGAATGAAAGAAGGGAGAGATGAGAGGAGCAGGAGGGAACTGTGGTGGGGCAGCTGTGTAAGTCACTGCTGCTGGCCTGATGAGTTTTAAAGCCACTTACTCACTGGTCCTTGGAGACGTTTTTTTTAACAAGGCTGTTAGTCCCTTATACAAGGCAGGCACTGAGAGAAAGGGAGAGATGCCATGGAGCACAGTGATCGTAATGGGGGAGACTGTTCCTTAAAAAGAAAATATTCAGAATTTGGGACTAATAAACAGAAAATTTTGCTCCTGGTTGCTTCCTTCCTAAGGGTCCCCAGATATGATAAGAGTCCCCCCTCTTGCACTTTGCCAAAGTACTTGGGTTTTGTTTTTTCTTCTGAGTACAAAACCTATCAGAGACTAGGAGATGGGAGAAGATGAGGGTGCCAGGTTAAATGAGTATTATCGCTCATTGTTCCACGGGGAGCAGCTCCCGCTCGTGTCTCGGTAGAAGACTGCACCACACCCCAGGGGTGTCTGAGGTCGAGTGCTCCCCAAAGCCGACTCAGAGCCAAGGATTCAAGTGCAAGTGACTCATTAAGGAAATGCTCCCAGGAGATGGAAGAAGCCAGGTGAGGTGAGATTTCAGGTGAAGCTCAGACTCAGACTGAGCCTGGGGGCTCAGGAACATAAGACAATACCGCAGACACACGACCCACACCTCCACTTCTGAGCAGACGCCCAAAGAAGTGAGAGCAAGAACTCAGATACCTGTCCACCGTGTACACGCAGCATCACTCACAACAGCCAAAAGGGGAAGCAACCCAGTGTCCATCAACAGAGTGGATAAGCAAAATGTGGTCTACACACACAATGGAGTATTATTCAGCCTTAAAAAGGAAGGAAATTCTGACACATGCTCCAACATGGAAGAACCCTGAGGACATTATGCTCAGTGAAAGCAGCCAGAAACAAAAGGACAAACATTGTATGGTTCCACTTATATGAGATACCCAGAGTAGTCAAATTCAAAAAGCAAAAATTAGCATAGAGGGGGGCCAGCCTGGTGGCGTAGTGGTTAAGTTTGTTCACTCCACTTTGGCGGCCCAGAGTTTACAGGTTCGGCTTCTGGGTATGGACCTATGCACCGCTCATCAAGCCATGCTGTGGTGGTGTCCCACATACAAAATAGAGGAATATGGGCACGGATGTTAGCTCAGGGCCAATCTTCCTCACCAAAAAAAAAAAAAAAATTAGCATAGAGGTTACCAGGAGCTGGGGGGAGACAGGAATGGGGAGTTATTGCTTAAATGGGTACAGAGTTTGTTTGGAGTGATGAAAAAGTTCTGGAAATGGATAGTGGTGGTGATTGCACAACAATGTGAATGTACTTAACGTCACTAAATTGTACACTTAAAAATGGTTAAAATGTTAAATTTTGTTATATATATTTTACCACGATTTTAAAAAACACTAAACAATAGTCAGATGAGGTATCCCACAGAGTTTGTCCCTCCTCCAGGCGAAGGAGCTGGCGCTTGTCCTCCCAGACCATTCACTGGCTTTTGGCTCAGGGTGGGGGCTCTAACTCACGGACTCTTCCCGTTCTCAAAGTGGATATGGCTCTGGCGCCCAAGGCACTCCTCTGAGGTCACAGGTCACAGCAGAACAGGTTGATGTGGGACATCAGCAGTGTCCCCCAGGCGTTGTGGCAGCTGTTTCTCCCTGGCTGCAGAAAGTGCTTCTCTTCCAGAGGGTCGCTGATTTCTCCTGGCACCTTGCCTTGCCGCTGGCCCTTGGCAAACACTCACAGTTTCTAAGGACGCCAGTGTGAGAGGAGTGTTGGCACTTCCAATCATGCCTCCTTAGTGAAATACAACAAATACCTAAGAATATATGTGAAGGTAAAGATGTGCACTACCTCTGCACTGAAAACGACACACCAGCATGGAGGAGACCCAAAATAGCCAAATAGGCAGGAAGTAGATGGAAAGGCACTCCACTTGTTAATCCTCAGGAAAACACAATGCAAAGCCCAACGAGATGCCACCACACACCCACCAAATGCCAAAATGAAAGAGAAGACAGCACGTGTGCTGGCAGATGTGGAGCCTCACACACCCTGGACCGGAGATTTCACTGCTATTTTGGTATCTACTGAAGTTGAACGAAGGCACACCTGAGATCCAGGTAAACATCGGAAATTCCCAAGAGAAATGCACACATGTTCATGTGCACAAGGATCTTTTAATGGCACTATTTGTAATGGCCAAAAACTGGACACTGCCCAAATGCCCATCAAGAGACATGTGTAAAATAAAATAGTCGTCTATTCAAAGAATGGAATACCGAGCAGCCATAACAATGTGTGACCTATACCTACACAGGACAACACAGACGAGCCTCATGACCTACACCTACACATGACAACACAGACGAGCCTCATGACCTACACCTACACAGGACAACACAGATGAACCTCGTGACCTACACCTACACATGATAACACAGACGAACCTCATGACCTACACCTACACAGGACAACACAGACGAACCTCATGACCTACACCTACACATAACAACACAGATGAGCCTCGTGACTTACACCTATACAGGACAACACAAACGAACCTCGTGCTCTACACCTACATATAACACAGACGAACCTCATGACCTACACCTACACAGGACAACACAGACGAACCTCGTGACCTACACCTACACGTGACAACACAGACGAACCTCATGACCTAAACCTACACATGACAACACAGAAGAACCTCATGACCTACACCTACACATGATAACACAGATGAATTTCACAAACACATATTGATTAGAAGAAGTCAACACAAGAGTACACATACCATATAAAGTACAAAGACAGAAAAAATAACCTGTCTTTAGAAGTTAGAGTAGTAGTTACCTTTGGGGGGGGTGGTAAGTGGCACAGGGGACATTTGGGATGCTGATGATGTTTTGACCAGTGTAATCTGGTTGTGAGAACTCATTGAGCTATACATTGATGATGTCTGCACGATGTATGATGTATGCATGCCCCTCCTGTCAGCGACACATCACCTCACTGCACTCCCTCTGCATGGAATCTCAAAAAGGTGCACAGGTCACAGGGAAACAAAGGGTCCTCAGGGAGCCTGGGGCATTCTAGAAGAGACAGCTGTATATTCATCACTACTCTTGAAAGCAATTGCTGTCTATGCCCAGGTTGCACCAAGGGTCAACCAGATGACTTAGCTTTTAACTACCACACTGCAGGGCCTCCCATCCCTTCATTCTTCCACTCGTTCATCAAACACCAGATGACCAATTCATGTCTGCAAAGCTCTGAGCTCAGCACTGGACAAACGACACTGGATCTTTCTCAGCTTGCTGAATAGACCTCAGTTTAGGTTATAGAAGAATATTTAAGGACATACAAAGATGGTCACCAAAAAGTAGGTCAAAAAATCAAGTTACAGATAGTACATACGTTATGATCTCATTTTTTATAAAATATACAATATGTACTTATAGGAAAAAGGCTAGAAGGATAATACTGAATACCAAAAACTGCTGGAGGGGATTTTTACTTTCTAAAATTCCTACAATGAATGCACTTTATTTTTCTAACACCAACTCAAATGGCCCTCGGTTCCAGCCTCAAGGACTCATAGTCTGGAGCGAAAGGGACAACTACATCAGGGGTCACAGAGCAGGGCTGAATGCCTGGACCGGGGTGCACAGGTACCGGGGAGACCAGGAGAGGTCCATCCAAGCAGCAGGGGGAGGGTGCCCACAGGCACAGGGCAACTAGCTCCACGCTGGCTGGCTGGCGCCTGGCGCCCAGCCGCTCTCGGCCACTGCTCACAGAGTGGAACACCCAGAGGAAGGCCCCGGGAAGCAAGGTTGCTCGCCAGCCCTGCCAGAGCTCCATTTGGGTTAGAGCCCACACACAGAAACCACTGCGGAGCACGCGGTGTAGTTTGTGGTGAGGGGGCCACGGCCCTCGACTTGGGAATCAGGCTAAGTTTTATCCTGGCTCTGCCTTTATTGTCTGGATGGTTTTAGATGAGTCACTTAGCCTTTTCAGCCTCAGGTTTCTCATCTGTAAAAGTGGGTGTTCTTATAGCGAATTTACAGGGTTGTAGGACTAAATGGGAGCTGACAGAAAACACAGCACATTGAAAGCCCAGTAATAATGTAAGGAATAATTTCTTAAGAGCTTACAAAGCACTTACAATGTGATAAGTTCTGCATCAGGCATTACAAATATTAACTCACTCTTCATACCCTAAGAGATATACCCTTATTGTCCTGACAGGGAAACTTAGGCACGGAGCAATTCAGTGCCTTGCCCAAGTGTCCCTGTTCCTAGCCAGAAAACGCTGCTGCTTCCTCGCCATGCAGAGAGAAGCACAACACGGCAGGCTGTCCCTGTCCTATCTGTGTGCCTCTGTCCCACGGATGCTCCATCTACACTGGAAGGACTTCTCTCTCAAGCTAACTGCCGTGAGCAGTGCTTCTCTTCTGCCATCTGGTGGTAGTCAGGGGGCATGACACCTCCCTCCACCACTCTCCTCCCACCTGGCGGGCAGCGGGGCATGCTCAGAGCTAGCGGAGCACGGCGAAAGCAAACTGGAAAGTACGCTCACTTGTTCTGATGACTCAAGGCACTCTGCCAGGAACACTGGTGCTGCAAGAGTGGGCCCCCGGCACTCACTCATTCAAAGTCCTTTACTGAACACGTAGGGTGACACTCACTCACCACGTGAATCCTTACCGAGCCTCTCCCTTGGAGCTAGACACTGCCCTCGTGCACTACTAGGCCCCAGAGGCCAGGGAAGAGGAACGCAGCACGTCCCCGCGCTCTAGCGCCTTACAGAGTGCAGGCCAGGGGCTGACTGCTGAACAGCCGGCATGCTGACAAGGATGGCCCAGTCTGGGCACACGTGGGGGGTGACAAGAGCAAGGTCTGGAGAAACGGGAGGAGTGGCCGTGACGGAACAGGGACCCCCAACCACCCCAACAAGAGGCAGGGCGGAAGGGGGAGTGAGCTGCAGCGGGGCTAGGACGCTGGGTGGTGGGAAGACGGAGAGGCTGGTTGTGGCCACAGGAGGCAGGGTAACCGTCTCACAGGTGGTGTAGGGGGTGCTGGGAGAGGCTCGGGAGCAAGGGTGCCATGTGAACCAGGGGTTTTGAAGAATGGGAAACACACACAACAGATTTCCAGGCGGCCATATATCTGGAAAGCACTGGGTCTACGTGGCTCTGTGCTTTTCTCCAGAACATTCGGCTGCTTCAGCAGGTGCGCCATCAGGTTAGGGCTGTGTCGCCTACGCTGGCGAATGTTCCACACATACTTGGAAAGAAGTGTGCGTTCTGCTGTTGTCGGGGGATGTCCCAAAGAAGTAGGGTGGGCCTGTGTATTGATGCGGTCCATGCTTCGCTCTCCTCGCTGATTTTCCGTCTCGTGGTCCATCAGCTACCGAGGAGTGTTCGGGCCCAACTGTGACGGCGGGTCGTCTGCTTCTCCTCTCAGTGGTTTCACTTCATGTGCTTTGTAACTCTGCTGTTTGATTGCTGTCGTTGAGTGACAAATACTCTATTGTCATTTCCCCAGATACTGTTTCCATCTCTCCCTCTTCATTCCTGATCTTCCAAGTTTTCTGCTATCATTTTCTTCCTGTTTGAAGAACTTCCTCCAGCAATTATTTTAAAGCAGGTATTGTGGTGAACACTTATCTTAGTTTTCCTTGACCTAAGAATATTTTGCCTTTTTTCTGAAGGGTATTTTTGGTAGATAGAGAATTCTGTTTGACAATTCTTTTCTTTCAACACTTGAAAAATGTGTCACTTCCTTCTGCCCTCCATGTTTCTGATGAGGAAACTGCTGTCATTCAAGTTGTTGTCCCCCCATCAGTAATGCATCGTTTCTATTTTCCATATATATATATTTTGTCTTTAGTTTAGAGAAATTTGATCATGATGTATCTGGTGATAGATTTGGGGGAGTTTATCCTGTTTGGAATTCATCTGGCTTCTTGCATCTGTGGGTTTATCTCTTTCACCAAACTTGGGAAGTTTTCAGCCATCATTTCTTCCAATGGTTATTCAGCCTTACACTCTTTCTCATCTCCTCTGGGGCTCACAAAATGTAGACCTTTGATTATTGTCCCACAGGTCCACGAAGCTCTGTTTGAGGCTCTGTTTTTTTTCAATCTACTTTCTCTCCATTGAAGAGATTTGATTATTTATATTGATGTAGTTTCAAGTTCACTCTTTCCTCTGTCATCTCCATTCCTTTATTAGGTCCATTCAGTGAGTTTTCAATTTCAAATATTGTATTTTCCTGTTCTAATGTGTCCATTTTTTTTTCTTTTTATATCTTCTACTCTTTTGCTGAGACTTCCTATTTTTCCATTTATTTTAAGGGTGTTCAAACTTCTTGATGATGCATTTTTACAATGGCTGCTTTAAAATTTTTCTCAGATAATTTCAATGTCCATGTCATTTAGGTGTTGGTGTCTATTAACTGCCTTTTCTCATTCATGTTAAGACTTTCCTGGTTCTTGGTGTGGTGAGTAAGTTTGTACCCTGGACATTTTACGCATTATGTTATGACTCTGGTTCCTATTTAAAGAGTCTATTTTAGCAGGTAGTTGCCCCATTTAGATCCAGGACACACATCCTAACACTAACTTAGTTTCCTGAAACTTTGCACTGCTATTCTGGTCTGCCCTGCTGTGTGCTGCCTAGAGGCCAGTCTGAAACCTGGGTGGTATTCCACACCACAGTCGTATTCTCAGAGCTTTTGCCACATTGATTCTTGTTGGTCACATGCATAGACTGCTCAGAGGTGCGCCCAGGACTTCATACACGGACTTAAAGATCCCCTTCTCCAGCTCCCTCCTCTCTGTAACCTCCCTCAACTCTCCCGTGTGGAGGAGGGTGCTGCCTCTTTGTTGTTAGTATGGCAGGCATCTCCAGGCTCCCTCCAGCCTCCACGTCTGAAGCATCCAGTGGGGAGCGTTCGGGATTTTACGCGGTGTTCACCTGGGGGAGGGCAGATACACTCAAAGGGATTCCATCCTGCAAGATCACCCTATTCCAGATCCTGCAGCTAGAGAGAGCAGACTTTTCTTGAGCAGGTTTTCTCTTTCTTTCTTTAAATTTGGCTTGTGGTTGCAGGCGGCTCTGGCACTGGTCAGGGCATACAGGGGAGGTGGAACAAACAGGGAACGCTGCTGAGTTCTGCTCTGAGTCCTACGTCCTTATCCAGTCACCTTCTTTTCTCCACCTTTCGGAGTCTTCTGACAGTTGCTTTATGCATTTTGCCCAGGGCTTTTACTTGTAATTAGCAGGAGGAATAGGGTGGAATGGAGTTACTCCATCTTTTCCAGAATCATCAATGATACCTTTTTAAAGAACTTCTTGAGATGGACCATTCTAAAAGTATAGGATATGCATTATATGGCTCACAAAATTCTACAGAGAAAAGCGCCAGTTCTATTCAAAGGATGCCTAAGCTGAAGTCACTCCAAAGTGCAGGCAGGGCTTGAGGGTTTGTTTCAGCCTCCCATCCCAGGAAATGTTCTCTCTGGGTGTCCCCCAAAGAGCACCTCCCTTTCCAGGGGCTGCCTCTATGTTCAGCATCTAGGGTGAAGTTCCCGTCCCAGGTCCCTGTCAGGGACTTGGCCCCCTCATGCCTTCCAGGGAGGCAGTGTGGCACTGGAGCTGTGGTTCTGGGCTTTAGGATCAGACCCCCTCTGTTCTAATTCTGCCTCCATGACCTATTAGCTGTGTGATTTGGGGCTGGGGCTTTATCTCTCTGAGACTCAGTTTTCAACTTGTAAAATAGGGATAATAACACAGAATCCAGCACTTTTTACAACCTCCACCTCTAGCATCTGGTCTGAGCCACCTAGACGATGATGACAGCCTCCCTGCTTCCACTCTCGATCCTTCTTCACTCTTTTCTCCACCCGATACAAAACCTAAAATGAAAGCCACATCATTTCACCCTCCATTCATTTGCTTCCCCAAATCCTCACAATGGACGTGTAGACCCTCCATGACCTGGCCCCTGCTACGCCTTCAGCCTCATCTCCTACCATTCTCTGCTTGCTAACCTCACTCCAGCCACTCTGCCATTCCTTGAACACCCCAAGTGCGCCCCTGCCCCAGGACCTTTGCCCCTGCTCCTGCTGGGAATGGTCTCCTCCCAGATGGAGACAGCACCATGTGGAGGGAAGGGAAAGGCACTGCACCACCTGGGTCTGAATCTTGACTCTGCCATTTGCTACGTATGTGACTTTGGGCAAATTACTTTTTCTATGCTTTGGTTTCATCATATGTAAAATATCATAAAAATAGTATCTGCCTACCTAGTGTTGTTGTCATGAAAATTGAGATTATGTGTGTCAATTCCTCAGAATGGCGCTTGGCACATAATTAGCACTGAATGTGATATATAAAGACATAGATATAATTTACGTAGATCATATTTATAATATATAAGTACAAATATTGTAAATATATATATATATTTTACTCCCCTATTCCTTCAAGTCTTTGCTCCGACGTCAGAGAAGCCTGCCTGGCACCCCACATAACACTCGAAGCCCCCAGCACCACCTGTCCCTCCACGTCTGTCTTCCCACAGCATCCCTCACACCATCCACAGTACGCGGTTATTCCCTTGTTGTCCGTTTCCATCTGTATGGAGGCTCCATGGGAACAAAGAGGCTGTCCATTCTGTTCACTGCTGTCCTCAGCTCCTAGGACAGTGCTGGCCATGCACGGTGTTCGTTAAATACTGGTCAGACGACTGGTGGACGAATGAATGCAAACACTTTCCTCAGAGCACATTTTGAGAACAAACGAGATGATGCATGTTAAGTGCTTAGCACGGTCCCTGCACATATAAGGTACAGTCAGCTATTTTTCAATAAACGTTAACCACTTTTTCACTCCCATTTTTTCACTCTCTGTACGTTCCAAGGGCACAGGGGGGAAGTTAAGCCATATGATGCTCTCCTATCCTAAAGGGGGCAAGTGGGAGGCTCTTCTCGTGATGCAAATTTTAGCAGGAGCCTCAGGAGACAATGGATGGAGGGATTTGACATGAGCGCACCTGTGCTTTAGGAAGGAGCTGTGCTGAAAGTGTATAGGATAAGTTACGGAGGAGTGGGACCGGCCCAGTGGTGCAGCGGTTAAGTGCACACTCTGCTGCAGCAGCCTGGGGTTCGCAGGTTCAAATCCCGGGCGCCCACCGATGCACCGCTTGTCAAGCCATGCTGAGGCGGAGTCCCATATAAAGTAGAGGAAGATGGGCACAGATGTTAGCCCAGGGCCAGTCTCCCTCAGCAAAAATAGGAGGATTCGCATCGGATGTTAGCTCAGGGCTGATCTTTCTCACACACACAAAAAAAATTACAGAGGAGAAACCGGAGGCAGGAGAACTATTAGAGAGATGTTAGGAAAGGTCTCTCAGCCTGACCCACAAGGAGTTTACATTCTGGGCGCAAAGCTTTCACAGGCTTTCAATTCTCTTCAACAGTCCTCACAACTCTAAGAGGGGTAGAGGGGTAGATATCATCCCCATTCTTCTGACCAGGGAACCAAAGCATGAGGTGGTGAAGTAACTCATAAAGACTGAGAAGTGGACCGAGAACTCAAGTCTCCCCTCTACTCCAGAGTCTGCCTGCTCCACTACATGACCTAATCACCAAGATATAAGCTATCCAAACTAACAGTAGTTTGTGATTTGGATAAACTGAAAAATATAAAGTCATTTATCAGTAATCATATACAACTATTTCTTACATTTATTTGATAATAAACATCTTATCTATGTTTTTGAAACAGGGACTTTCAAGATACAGCGATGGGACATAGGCAGACATGACTTCCTTGAATCTGCTCCTGGTTTGGGAATGTTTGTGACGGTTACAACTTACAATGATGAGGTAAAACATTCTTTTATGTTTTGTTACTAAAATTTTTCATTTGCTAAAAATTCATGTTATGTATCCTCACAAACTTTTTAAATCTCTGCATAAGCACTCATTACTCAGCCTTTAGCATTTAATGTATATACCCCTGAATAAGGGACCGCATAGAGATGCAGCAAGTGCCTGCCTGAGCTATGAGCAGAGACCCCTTCACACAAAGTTTAAAAACAACACAAATGGTAGGCCTAGACACATCACCCTGAGGTCTGCTGGGCTTCCTGGGCAGAGGGCAGCCACAGGACCAAAGCACCCCCATGGCTCTGCAGGGCCAGGCTTCATCTGCTTTGCCGGTGCCACAGCCTCAGCCAGGCACGAGGCTCAGATAGGCCCCCTCCTCCCTCCTCTTGTCCTGGCAGTGTGGCAGCCTCTGAGTCCTTCTGGTCTCACTGGGAGTTAGCAGAGTAGAAAGTTCCATGGTCAAGTGGAAAGAATGTGGATTTTGGAGCCAGAGCCAAGTTAAAGTGTAGACTGTCATCTACAAGCTGAATCATGAGCAGGTATTTGACTGCTTTGGTCCTCAGTTTTCTCATCTGTACAATGTATGTAAGAGATGTCTATTCCCCACCGTGCCAATTCAAGCTACCCTGACTTGCTCAGTCCAGTAATTCAAACATAGTTGTAAGAACTACTTCCCTCTGGACTTAGAGTTGCCCAGTGATGTGCTCATGGGTAGCAGGATGGTGGTGGAGCAGAGCCTCGTAGAACAGAACAGGCATCTTCTCTGGCCAGGAGAGGGTACTTGATGTAGATAGGTCAAAGTTCCTATTCTCAGGAAAACTGGACGACTGATTGGTCTGAGCTCAGGGCAGACATTTTGACACCCCTACTCACATGGCGACCGGGAGCTGGGTTACTGGAGACTCCATTCCAACTGGACTGTTGGACACTTGATTCCCGCCTGTGTAGCAGTCTTGTCTTGGCACACTTGGCACCTCCCTGACGACAGCTCTGTGCGGCCCTTTCCTGACCCGTCACCCGTCAGTACGGCTACCCCATCCTCCCCCCACCCGTCCTCCTATCTTCTTGCCCACCTACCCCAATCCAACTCTCCTCTCTTACCTTCCCAGGAGTCCTTCAGGACCAATCTGGAGATGTCGCCAAAGCTTATTAAACCCAGAATCCAAATTTTAGTTGGGCTAAAAACTGTCACAGAAAAACCTATTCACTATTTCTAAAAGACAGAGAAGTTTCCTTCTTTAAAAAACAGGATCGCCTGAAACAATATCCCCTTCCAGAAGGGAGGAGAATTATTTTCATTCATTCTGCAAACATTCAGCAAATATTTATCATGGGCCTAATATATGCCCAACCCAATTCTTGGCCTAGGAGAGAGACAAAATTCTCACCCCATAGGCCTTATTTCCAGGGAGGCTCTCTCCATCTGGAAGTAGGATGACTGGAAGTAGCTCTAGTTTCAACACTTCTTACAGGAGAAGATAACTTTTTAAGATCCCTATCAGCACCCCCACAAGGACTCTGACTGCTCCTACTTGGGCCAATGGTCTGGGGCACAAGGCACTCTAAGTCGCCAATGTCGACCATGAGTCCATTCCCATGGCATGTGATGGACAGCCCAGGGGAATCAAACGGCTGGTAGGGTAGGCAGGGGAGACAATAGCAACAATATATATGTACCATATAATCATATGCATTTTATATTCCATTTTCCATTATTTCATGTCCAATAGTCCTATTCTATTTCGTAGAAGAGGAAACTATGGTTCTGAGAGGTTAAATAACTTATACAAGATCACATCATTAGCAAGTGGCAACATTAAGATTTAAACTTAAGTATGGGGGCCGGCCCCATGGCTTAGTGGTTAAGTGTGCGCGCTCTGCTACTGGCGGCCCGGGTTTGGATCCCAGGTGCACACCAACGCACCGCTTCTCCGGCCATGCTGAGGCCGCGTCCCACATACAGCAACTAGAAGGATGTGCAAATATGACATACAACTATCTACTGGGGTTTTGGGGGGGGGGGAAGAGGAGGATTGGCAATAGATGTTAGCTCAGGGCTGGTCTTCCTCAGCAAAAAGAGGAGGATTAGCATGGATGTTAGCTCAGGGCTGATCTTCCTCACAAAAAAATAAACAAATTTTTTTTTAAATAAATAAATAAATAAACTTAAGTATGTTTTTTTCCAATACACCAAACTAATAGGCATTCAAAACATGTTTGCTGACTTGAATATTCATTGGAAGTAGACTATGTAGAATTTTAACATGAAACTAAAGCTCAGAAATTGAATTTAATAGGTGACAAGTAGTCACTGAATATTTTTTCAGGGAAGGGTTCTTTGTTATCCATACAAAATTAGAAATCAATTGTAAACAATAAACAAACACATAGAGACAGAGATTGGATTGGTGGTTACCAGAGGGGAAGGTGGGAGGGAAGAGGGTTAAAGGGATAATTCGGTACATGTGTGTGGTGATGGGTTGTAATTAGTATTTTGGTGATGAACATGATGTAATCTATGCAGAAATGGAAGTATAATGATGTACACCTGAAATTTTTACAATGTTATAAACCAATGTTACTGCAATAAACAAAAAATTTAAAAAAAAATCAATTGTAAAATCTTGAATGTAGTTTTATTTAAGAAAATTTCCCTATCAACAGTCTATTAAAGGAGTACATGGCAAGATCCTTTCACTTTCTCCAAACCAAAACTGAAAGACTTGAAAAAAGATTCTTTATTGTATTTTTCTATGTACATACCTTTTTTTAAATGACTTAATAGACGTTATTTCTTAGAGCAGTTTTAGGTTCACAGCACAATTCATTGGAAGTTCAGAGTGTCTCCACGCCCTCTGCCCCCACACAAACAGAGCCCCTCCTACTATCAGCACCAGACGGTACGTTTGTTAGAATCAATGAACCTCCACAGACATAGTCACCCGAAGTCCACAGTTTACATTAAAGTTTACTAATGGTGTACTTTCTATGGGATTGACAAAGGTATAACAACACGTATCCACATTGTAGTGTCATACAGAGTAGTTTCACTCCCTAAAAATCCTGTGTCCCGCCCACTCATCCCTCTCTCCTCCCCCCCACCCGACAACCACTGATCTTTTTACTGTCTCCATAGTTTTGCCTTTTCCAGAACATCATTGAGTTGGAATCATACCGTGTGTAGCCTTTTCAGATCGGCTTCTTTCACTTAGCAACATACATTTAAGGTTCTTCCATGTCTTTTCCTGGCTTGATAGCTCATTTCTTTTTAGCACTGAATAATATTTTATTGTCAGAATGTATACCATGATTTATCTGTTCACCTGCAGAAGGATATCTTGGTTGCTTCTGTCAGGGGAAGAGGGAGAATCTCCCTCTGCCCTTTTCCTTAAGGTTCTTATGGCTGGCCAAATAATTAACAAGACAGGTTAGCAGGAGAAAATAATACCAAGTTTAATAACATGTATACATGGGAGAAAGCAGGGACACTGCGTTTCTCAACACAATAGCAGAAATTCTCATCTTAAATACCATGTTCAGCCAATGACAAAGGAGGACTTTGGGGGTGGGGGGAGTCAATTACAGGAGATTACCACTAAAGCACAGTAAATAAGAGTAAGGTTATTATACAGATTTAAGGCCTCACCTTCCACATTGATAAGCCTCTAGAAATGAGGCCATCCCCCCTCTTCCCAAAACAGAGAGGGAGATACCTTTACAAATGGAGATTTCCCTTATAAATGTAAATGATTGTCTGGCAACTCCTTGCAGGGCCATCCAGAGAATGTGGCCAGAGAGACAGAACTTCCGATAAGATGGGTTTGTTGGTGCCTTTTCTATTGTAACCTCTATCCTACATTATCTTTACAGCCATCATGATAGATCTATTCCAGGAAGGAGCCACCATGTCAAATTCTTTAGGCAGTTAGTGGGGGAGGTCAAATGTCCCTCAGAGAAAACAATCAAGGTAAAGAGATATATTTTAGGATGGCCAAATCTTGATCTCCCACACTTCCAAATTTTGGCAATTACAAATAAAGCTGCTATAAACATTCATGTGCAGGTTTTCGTGCAGATATAAGTTTCCATCTTATTTGGGTAAATAAATAGCATGATTGCTGGATTGTATGGTAAGAGTATGTTTAGTTTTGTACGAAAGTGCCAAACTGTCTTCCAAAGTCACTGTACCATTTTGCATTCCCACCAGCAACAAGAGCAATGGGGACTCCTGTTGTCCACATCCTAACCAGCATTTCGTGTTGTCAGTTTGGGATTTTTGCCTTTCTCATAGGTGTGAAGTGGTATCTCATTGTTTTTAACTTGCAATTCCCTAATGATAGATGACAAGGAGCATCTTTTCATATGCTTATTTGCCATCTATATGTCTTCTTTGGTGAGGTGTCTAATCAGATCTTTTGCCGATTTTTAAATTGATTTCCTCATTTTCTTGTTTTCAGAGTTCTTTGTGTATTTTGGATAACAGTCCTTTATCAGATATGCCTGTTACAAATATTTACTCCTAGTCTGTGGCTTGTCTCTCTACTCTCTTGACAGTGTCTTTTGCAGAGCAGAAGTTTTTAATTTTAATGAAGTCGAACTTCTCAATTATTTCTTTCATGGATCATGCCTTTGGCTGTATCTAAAAAGTCATAACCAAACCCAAGGGCATCTAGATTTTCTCCCATGTTATCTCCTAGTTTTAGTTTTGCATTTTACATTTAGATCTATGATCCATTTTGAGTTAATTTATGTAAAAGCTATAAGGTCTGTGTCTACATTCATTTCTTTGCATATGGATGTTCAGTTGTTCCAGCACCATTTGTTGATGACTATCTTTTCTCCATTGTATTGTCTTTGCTCCTTTGTCCAAGATCAGTTGACTATATTTGTGTGGGTCTATTTCTGGGCTATCTTGATTCATTGATCTCTTTGTCTGTTCCTTTACCAATACTACACTATCTTGATTACCACAGCTTTATAACAAGTCTGGAAGTTGGGTAGTGTCAGTCCTCTGGCTTTATTCTTATCCTTCAATATTACATTGACTATTCTGAATCTTATGTCTCTCCATATAGATTTTGGAATCAGTTTGTCAAAATTCACAAAATAATTTTGATCGGGATTGTGTTGAATCTATAGATCAAGTTGGGAAGAGCTGATATTTTGGCAATGAGTCTTCCTATCCACGAATATGGAATATCTCCATTTATTTAGTTCTTCTTTGATTTCTTTCATCACAGTTTTGCAGTATTCCTCATATATATCTTATACATATTTTGTTGGATTTATAACTAAGTATTTCATTCTGGGGATGCTAATGTAAATCGTATTGTGTTTTTGATTTCACATTCCACTTGTTCATTGCTGATTGAATAGGAAATTAATTTTTGCATATTAACCTTGTATCCTGCAACCTTGCTATAATCACTTATTAGTTCCAGATTTTTTTTTGTCGATTATCTTGAATTTTCTACATAGACAATCATGTCACCTGTGAACAAACACAGCTTTATTTCTTCCTTTCCAATCTGTTTACCTTTTATTTCCTTTTCTTGTCTTATTGCATTAGCTAGGACTTCCAGTATGATGTTGAAAAGGAATAGTGCAAGGGGACATCTTTGCCTTGTTTCTGATCTTATTGGGAAAGTGTCTAGTTTCTCACAAGTAAGTATATTAGCTGTAGACTTTTTATAGATGTTCTTTATCAAATTGAGAAAGTTCCTCTCTATTCTTAGTTTGCTGAGAGTTTTTATTATGAATGGATGCTGGATTTTGTCAAATGCTATTTCTGCTTCTATTGATATGATCATGTGATTTTTCTTCTTTAACCTGTTGATGTGATGGATTACATTAATCAATTTTTAAATGTTGAACCAGCCTTGCATATCTGAAGTCAATTCTACTTGGTCATGGTGTATAATTCTTTTTATACATTGTTGGATTCAATTTGCTAATATTTTGTTGAGAATTTTGCCATCTATGTCCTTGAGAGATAATGGTTTATAGTTTTCTTTCCTTGTGTCTTTCTCTGGTTTTGGTACTAGAGTAATGCAGGACTCAGAATGAGTCAGGAAGTTTTCTCTCTGCTTCTACCTTCTGGAAAAGATTATAGAGAATTGGCGTAATTTCTTACTTAAATGTTTGGTAGAATTCACCAGTGAACCCATCTGGGCCTGGTGCTTTCTGTTTTGGAAGAGTATTATTTATTCACTTTCTTTAATAGATATAGGCCTATTCGGATTGTTTATTTCTTCTTGTGTGCCTTTTGACAGATTGTGTCTTTCAATGGATTGGTCCATTTCATCTAGATTATCAAATTTGTAGGCACAGAGCTATTCATAGTACTCCTCTATTACCCTATTAACGTCAGTGGGATCTGTAGTGATGGCCCTCTTTCATTTCTGATGAAATGATATTAATTTGGGTCTTCTCTTTTTCTCAGTGAGCCTAGCTAGAGGACTGATTTTTATTGATCGTTTCAAATAACCAGCTTTTGGTTTTGTTGATTTTCTCTATTTATTTCCTGTTTTCAATTTCATTGATTTCTGTACTAATTTTTATTAGAGCAGATCTTACTCTCTTCTTCTGCTTACTTTGGAGTTAATTTGCTCTTCTTTTTTCAAGTTGCCTAAGGTAGAAGCTTAGATGATTGATTTTAGATTTCTTCTTTTCTATTATATGCATTCAATGCTATAAATTTCACTCTAAGTACTGCTTTTGCTGTATCCTTAAAATTTTGATAAACTGTATTTTCATTTTAATCCAGTTCAAAATATTTTTTGAGATTTTTAAATTGTGGTAAAAGACACATAAAATTTACCAGCTTAACCATTACTAAGTATACAGATCAGTGGTATTAAATATATCCATAATGTCATAATGGTATTAAATATATCCATAATGTCATGGAACCATCACCACCATCCATCCCCATAACTTTTTTCATCTTATAAAACTGAAACTCCATACCCATTAAACAATAACTCCCCTATGATTTTGTTGACTCTAGGTACCTCATATAAGTTGATTCATACAGTGATTGTCTTTTTGTGACTGGCTTATTTTACTTAGGATAATGTCCTCAAGATTCATCCATATTGTAGCATATTGCAGAATTTCCTTCTTTTTTAAGGCTGAATAATATTCCAATGTATGTATAGACCACATTTTACTTATCCACTCATCTGTTGATGGACACTTTGGTTGCTTCCACATTTTAGCTATTGTGGATAGTGCTGCAGTGAACATGGGTGTACAAATCTCTCTTGGAGACCCTGCTTTGAATTCTTTAGGGTTTATACCCAGAAATGGAATTGGTAGATCATATGGTAGTTCTATTTTCATATTTTTGAGGAACAACCATATTGTTTTCCACAGCAGCTGTACCATTTTACCTTCCCACCAATAGTGCACAAGGGCTGCAATTTCTCCACATCCTTGCCAGCACTTGTGTTTATTTTTATAGTAGCCATCCTAATGGTTGTGAGGTGGTACCTCACTGTAGTTTTGATTTGCATTTCCCTAATTATTAGTGACATTGAGCCTCTTTTCATGTGCTTATTGCCATTTTTTTCTTTTAGCACTTTGAATGTATCAGCCTACTGCCTTCTGGTCTCCAAAGTCTCTGATAAGAAATCTGCTGATAATCTTACTGAAGATCCCTTGTATGTGATATCATCACAGACCCCTCATATTTGGAGGACAGGGTCCTCTTTGCCCATCCTGGGTTCCACGAGCTGTGTGCAAGCTGTTTCAGGAACACATGCACAGCTGCCTGCTGTGTGGCTGGGTAGCTCCTACTGAACTAGGAGCTGAAATTGACCAAAATTAACCACTTTTACTGTCCAAGACTTTCCTTGGAAGTTGCAAGCCTTCAACAGACTCCAGAGTCCAAAAAGGTTACATCAGACAGATTCTAACAGTGTGACCGCTGTCTCGATGGAAAGACACATTCCTGGCGCTTTCTACTCCACCATCTTCCCAGAATCCTCTCCTAGGTCAAAATATGTTTAAATTTCTCTTATGATTTTTCCCTTGACCCATGTATTATTTACAAGTGTGCTGTTTAATCTCTAAATATTTTGGGATTTTCCAGCTATCTTTCTATTATTGATTTCTACTTTAATTCCATTGTGTTCCGCAAGCATACATCGTGGTTTCTATATTTTAAACTTGCTAAGGTGTGCTTTACGGCCCAGAACATAGTCTATCTTGGTGAATGATCCATGTGAGCTTGAGAAGAATGTGTATTCTGCTATTGTTGGATGCAGTCTATAGGTGTTAATTATATCCAGTTGGTTGATGGTGCTATTGAGTTCAACTGTGTCTGTACTGATCTGCTACTGGATCAGTCCACTTCTGATAGAGAGGTGTCAAAGTCTCCAACTACAATAATGAGTTCTTCTATTTCTCCTTGTAGTTCTATCAGTTTTTGCTTCACATATTTTGACACTCTGTTGTTAGGTGCATATACATTAAGGATTGTTTTGTCTTCTTGGAGAACTGACCTCTTTATCATTTTGTAATGCTCCGTTATGTTGTTATCCGGTAATCTTCCTTGCTCTGAAGTCTACTCTGTCTGAAGTTAATACAGCTACTCCGGCTTTCTGTTGATTAAGGTTCGCTTAAAGCTAGCCTATACGTCTTTCTCCATCCTTTAACTTTCCGTCTAGTGTATCTTTATATTTAAAATGCATTTCTTGTAGACAATATATAGTTGTGTCTTGTTTTTTGATCCATCCTCACAATTTCTGTGTTTTAATTGGTGCATTTAGACCACTGACATTCAAAATGATCATTGATATAGTTGGATTAATATCCACCATATTTGTTAGTTTTCTATTCATTGCCCTTGTTCTTTGTTCTGTCTTCCTCTCTTTTTCTATCTTTTGTGTTTTAATTGATTATTTTACATGATTCCATTTTATCTCCTTTCTTAGCATACCAATTATACTTCTTGTTTTTCACCTTTTTTTAGTGGTTGCCCTAGAGTTTGCAATATACATTTGCAACTAGTCCAAGTCCACCTTCAAATAACACCATTCCACTTCACGGGGAGTGCAAGTGCCTTATAATAACAAAGTATTCCTAATTCTTCCCTCCCACCCCTGCACCATTGCTGTCATTCATTTCACTTATACATAAACTACAATCATCAATTACATTGTTGCTATTACTTTGAGCAGACTGTTATCTATTAGATCAGTTAAGAAAAATAGAAGTTTTAATTTTACCTTCTCTTATTCCTTCTCAGATGCCCTTCCATTCTTTATGCAGATCCGAGTTTCTGATCTGTATCATTGTCCTTCACTCTGAAGAACTACTTTTACCATCTCTTGAAGGCAGGACAGTCACTGAGGAACTCCCTCAACCTTTGTTTGTCTGAGAAAGTCTTTATTGCTCCTCCGCTTCTGGAGACTTTCACAGGGCGCAGAATTCCAGGTCGGTGGGTTTTTCTCCCAACACTCGACACATTTCGCTGCCCTCTCTTCTCGCCTGCATGGTTTCTGAGGAGAAGTCGGCTGTAATTCTGATCTTCGCTCCTCTGGGGCAGGTGTTGTTTCCTCTGGCTTCTTTCAGGGTTTTTCTTTATCTTTGATATCTGAAGTTTTAATATGACATACCCAAGTGTAGTGTTTTGCGTATTTATCCTGCTTGGTCCTCTCTGTGCTCCCCGGGTCTGTGGTTTGGTGTCTGACATTAATTTGGGGAAATTCTCAGTCATTATTGCTTTAATTATTTCTTCTGTTCCTTTCACTTTTTCTTCTCCTCTGGTACCTCCATTATGTGTGTATCACACGTTTAGTAGTTGTCCACAGTCCTTGGATACCCTATTCCTATTTTTTTTCCAGTCTGTTCTCTTTGCTTTCCAGTTTTAGAGGTTTCTGTTGATATATTCTCAAGCTTAAAGATTCTTTCCTCAGCCCTGTCCGTTCTCTGAATGAGCTCATCAAAGGCATTCATTTCTGCTACAGTGTTTTTGATTTCTAGCATCTCTCTGATTCTTTCTTAGAGTTTCCATCTCTCTGCTCACATTACCCATTTGTTCTCACACGTTGTCTACTTTTTCTATAGAGTCCTTAGCATATTAATCATAGTTTTTCTCAATTCCTGATGTGATAATTCCAATATTCCTGCCATATCTGCACCTGGTTCTGATGCTTGCTCTGTCTCTTCAAACTGTGTTTTTTGCCTGTTAGTATGCCATATAACTTTTGTGTTGTTGAAATCTGTCGACGTACTGGGTAAAAGGAACTCAGTGCTGGTTCCCACAGAGCTTGCTGCTCTGGTAAGTTGTGATTCTTTGTATTTGCTTGTTTGTCTCTCCAATTTGGCACAGTGGTTTGCCCTGTGACCTCAATTCTCTGACAGATCTAAGAATAATTGATTTTCTTTTTGCTCAGCTTTTTACTTGTTGTTAGGGCAGAGTGACAAATTCCCAAGCTCCTTGTATTCCAGGCTGGAAGTCCTATACCTGTTTTTAAAATGCCAAACAATATAGAAATTAACTAAACAGAAAATCAAAGTTCCCCAACAAATATAACCGCCTAACGGCTTGGTGTGCATTCTTTAGAATCTAAGCACAAAGAAACACACATATGCGTATTTTTTTTTTTTTTTACAATTTTTACAAATGATACTTTTTACAAAAACAAGATCCTATACAGACTGCTCTACCACAGGATATTATGGACACTTTTAGTACAGATATGGGTATAATATTCTGTTTATTGCCACGTAACATTCCTTTATTTGCCTTTGCCTAAATTTAATCAATTCCCTACTGAAAGGTATGTTACTTCAAAAATGAAATTTTGGGGGCCAGCCCAGTGGCATAGTGGTTAAGTTTGCGTGCTCTGCTTCAGCAGCCTGGGGTTCGCAGGCTCAGATCCTGGGCACAGACCTACACACCGCTCATCAACCCATGCTGTGGTGGCATCCCACATATAAAATAGAGGAAGACTGGCACAGTTAGCTCAAGGACAATCTTCCTAAGCAAAAAAAAAAAGGGGGCAATTTTGCTGTTACAAATAACATCACACTAAATGTCTTTTTACATATAACTCTGCCTACTTGTGCATTTCCATAGGATAAATTTCTATAGATAGAACTGCTGGGTCAATGGTTATATACATTTTAATTTTTAATATGTATTGCCAAACTGCTGTCCAAAATGTTCAATTTACATCCCCAAAACAGTGTTTAGAGATAGTATTTCTCAGTACTATCTCTGGGTACTTTTAAATCTTTGCCAATCTGATAACAAACAAGGGATATCTTACTGTGGTTTGTATTTTTTTTTTTTTTTATTTCTAGCAAGGCTGAATATTTTTCATGTTTATTGGCCATTTTATTTCTTCTTCAGGAATTGCACAATTTTCATTAGATTATATAGAACAGATTTATTTTTAAGAATGGAAAATAGAGAATAAAAAACTTAAACTATGGAAATCCTCCACCCTAGGTATTATTGTCGAAGTTATATGGCCTACAAGGAACGTTCTATTTTACTTCACATTCACCGGGTGAACACATCATTTGCTTAGAATCTAATTCTACGAGGCTTGTGTCCTTTGGAGGGAGTAAGCTGGTGAGTATACGCCTCCATGTCCTTGTTGACGAACACAGCGTCAGCACTACTCAGGCATGACATTGGTATGCAGAACCATTACACCCAGACTGGCTAGAAACTTATTGAAGGTCTGCGTCTAGATCTCAGCGCAGCAACCAAACAGGGAGCTGGAGAGCTTGGAAGGGGTTCAAAGGAGAGCCATGAAGTTGATTACAGGGCTTGAAAAATAAGAACCGTGAGGGGAGGTTAAAAGAACTGTGATTATTCAGGCTTGAAAACAAGTGAAGGCTGAAGGGTGAATTAATAATGGAATTCCAATAAATAAAACTCTTACATGGTAGATGGTGATTGGCAATTTTCTAAATGTGCTGAGAACAGACGAAAAGAATTTGTACTTTAGCATCAGAAATTTAGTTATATGTAAAGAAAATTTTCCTGCAAGTAGTCAACTTCTCTCAGCATCAAGGGCATTTGCCTAATAGTAAATTTGATGTTCAGGAAGGTGTAAGTACTCCTTCGGGTCAGGAGCTACCGTCTAATGCATTCTTATTACAAAGAAAGACTACCGAGGGGAATGGGGAATACAGTGGCAGTGAGGCAGACAGGAGAGATGGAGGATGAAGCAGCGCCTGCTCTCAGAAAGGGGGGCAGAGAAAAAGGAAGGGGGTGGCAGGCGGACACAGGGAAGAGCGGGGCTGCTGTAAAACATGTTTCTTCCTGTTCACTGTTTGTACAGCGGATCCACTTAGATATTCGAGTTGGCGAACATGACCTTGATGCAGCCATTGCTCAAGCAAAGGACAAAGTTAATGAAGTTAGCTTCAAGATTGAACATCTACTTGAGCAGATTGAGCAAATAGTCAAAGAACAAAACTATCAAAGGGTCAGTCTGCCTATTCAGCTTATTTTATCTCTTCCCGCCAGGAATGCAATTCTCGAGACAAAGCCCCCAAACCAAGGAAAGAATAAACTGCCTGTTTCTCCGTCTTTCTCTCTGAGCTAGGACTGTGCAGGCACGCAGGGAGTGGGGAGAGGGCAGTCTTTCACTATCTGCTGGACCAGGAGCTCCTCCAGGAATGGAACTGTGGCTCATTCGCCTTGGGGTGGGAACTTACAGAATGAATAAATGAGGGCTTCCAAAAACCCAAATATTTGAAGAGGCTCAGAAAGCCCACTTGCTAAATCACAACTTTGTTCTCGTGACATTTCATGTTTTCTGGGTCACTGCTCTCAGTGGACTCTGGTCAGACGTGGGCTCAAAGCCGCTCCACCACTCACACTAGCCTCGTGTCATCTCTAAGCTTCAGTTTTCTTATCTGGACATTAAGAAGAAGACAGGTGTGCTGGGCACAGTGCCCAGCTTAAAGTAAAGACTCAAATGATGAAAATCTGTCACTATCAGGTAATGTTCACTTTGATCCATGGTGACAAATAAAATGTGTAAAGCAGTAGATCAAATGCCTAATAATTCACACCAAAATAAAAACATGTGTTTTATAAGGTTGATTCTTAGTCCTTGTCTTTGGCTAACGCCACACCCCAGCTTAGAAAACCAGCCACCACACTTTGGTATAAGATACTAATTGGGAAATATTAAACACCTTGAATGCATATAGCACCTTCCCCTCAAATTCATGCATTAAGCACTTTGAGAAACTAAACCTACCTATTTCTCTTCTGCATAGGACCGTGAAGAAAATTTTCGAATGACCAGCGAAGATACAAATAGCAATGTTTTATGGTGGGCTTTTGCACAAACATTAATCTTTATCTCATTTGGAATTTTCCAAATGAAGTCCCTTAAAGACTTCTTTATAGCTAAGAAGCTTGTTTAAAATGTCAATAAAGACAAACAACTACCTGCTAATTTGCATAACGTTTGAGTTAATGATCAAAACACATTCATAAATGTGTATTACTTTTATGATTTCAAAGACATCGGAGGTTGGAACTCACATTACAGCATTTTTACACTGATAAAATGTCGCTTTAACAACGTAGCTTCCGAGCGGGACACCACAAGCAGGTCCCCCAGTCCTTATTTTACACTTGGCAGAGATCAGCACAGTCTGATAGAAACAAGATGGAGCCATATAAGTAAATGCTAAGTTTTCTGGTTGCCACATTAAAAAGATTTTTAACCCTAGTGACATGTATTTAACCCAGTACATCAAAAATATTACCATTTTAACATGTAATCAGTATAAAATTACTTACATTCTTTTTTTGATACGAAGTCTTGGAAACCCAGGTGTATTCTACACTCAAAGCACATCTCAATTTGGACCAGCCACATTTCAAGGGCTCAACGGCCACACGAGGCCCACAGCCACAGTACCAGACAGAGGAGTGCATCTTTTCCTGACTGCGTTCCACTTAGAAAGAGTCATCCCAAATCTCTGCTTTTTGCTATTTCCCTGAAAGATGGCAACTTTTCTTCACACAAGTAAACGGCCCAGAAGCTTCTCTGCACAGTTTTCTCACTTGGTCCCCACTAGGCCTTGGAGACGGTCTGACCACCTCTGGATGTGGATGGAAACTGCTCTTTCAAGCCACCGAGAGCATGGGGCATCACACCAAGAGTGCAACTCCATGCAAAGGAACTTCCATCTGTTTTCTTTTAATTTAATTTTGAAATAATTATAAGCTCACTGGAAGTTGCAAAAATAGCACAAAGACTCCCTTCTCCAGCTCCCCCCATCTATTATTTTTAGAAGGGAAATCATCTCCCCTACAGTCAAACCCTTTCACATGTTCATGTTAGACACAAGCAGCTGCCTCTGGCCTGGCCCATCTCTATCATGTGATCCAGCCAGTGCACCCAGGGCCCCAGTCACACACTATTCCGGTCCAGTCAGTCCTGGTCTCCCAGTCCAGCTGCTGCCCCATCCTGGTCTACTGGGTCCTCCTAGTCCCCACCACCACCACCACAGCTTCCCATGCCCCACCTCCATCTGCCCAGGCCCCTTGGTCCCCCGTTCCTGATCCTCTGGTCTCTCTGGTCACTCCTGTGCCCCCACCCTGGCCGGCCTGGGCCCCTAGGACTCTCCACCCCCCCCGCGTTATGCAGGGCATGGAGGACCCATCCCCCAGTCTCCCCCCTCGCTCTGCCCCGTCCCCCTGGTCTCCCCCTCGCTCTGCCCCGTCCCCCGGGTCTCCCCCTCCCTCTGCCCCATCCCCCGCGTCTCCCGCTCCCTCTGCCCCCTCCCCGGTCTCCCCTCCCTCTGCCCCGTCCCCGGGTCTCCCTCGCTCTGCCCCGTCCCCGGTCTCCCCTCCGTCTGCCCCGTCCCCGCGTCTCCCCGCTCCCTCTGCCCCATCCCCCCGGTCTCCCCCTCCTCTGCACCATCCCCTGGTCTCCCGCTCCCTCTGCCCGGTCCCCGCGTCTCCCGCTCCCTCTGCCCCGTCCCCGGTCGCCCCTCCCTCTGCCCCCTCCCCGGTCGCCCCTTCCTCTGCCCGTCCCCGGGTCTCCCTCGCTCTGCCCCATCCCCGGGTCTCCCCTCCCTCTGCCCCATCCCCGCGTCTCCCGCTCCCTCTGCCCCTCCCCCGCGTCTCCCCTCCCTCTCCACCATCCCCGGTCTCCGCTCCCTCTGCCCGGTCCCCCGCGTCTCCCCGCTCCCTCTGCCCCGTCCCCGGTCTCCCCCTCCCTCTGCCCCGTCCCCCCGGTCTCCCCCCTCCCTCTGCCCCGTCCCCCGGGTCTCCCCTTGCATCCGCCCCATCCCCTGGGTGCTCCCACCACCTCCAATCCCGGCTTGGTATCTTCCAGCGTGCGGGTTTTGGCGGGAGCGGCGCGGCGCTCTGATGCGAAGGCGCGGAGTTACGCGCTGGGGTTTGCGCAGGCGCAGAGCCGCCCGCCCCCGCGTGCGCAGACGCGGAGTCTCTGCCCTCGGGCCGGCCTGGCGGCTGCCTCTCGTGGGCCTGGGCCTGGCAGCGGGGACGCTGGCCGGCATGGCCAGCTGGGTGTTCTGTAACCGCTGCTTCCAACCGCCCCACAGGACGGCGTGCTTCAGCCTGACCAACTGTGGCCACGTGTACTGCCAGGGCTGTCTGGGCAAAGGTCAGGCGAGGTCGAGGGGCCAGGGCGCTCGGCCGGCCGCACCCCAGACTGCGGGGCGCGGCGGGGGGAGGGGGCCTTCCAGGGGAGGGGCAAGGCCCGGACGGAGGGGCGCAGGCCCCAGTGGCCCGAGTGCCCCGTGTCGCGGACGCCCGGTTCCTTTCAGCAAACGGCGGGGGCCTCGGGGTACAGGGCGAGCAGGGCACCTGCCGGGCGCTGTGGTGACCGAGGAGGCGCTCTCCTCGCGCCGGGACGCCGTCAGAGCCGGCCTCTGGCCGGCCCAGGGAGGGCGGCGTTAGACGAGTCCCTGTCCCCGGGACGTGGTGAGAGGAGGGCAGGGCCCAGGAAGGCGCACCCTCAGGGCCCGCCAGGGAAGCTGGCGCCAGAGGCAGCGCGGGGTGCCCGGGGCGTGCGCACCCCGGGCGGAAGGGGCGAGCCGGGAGAGCTGCTGCAGAGCTGGGGTGGGGGGCCCGTCCCGTGGGCAGCGGGAGGCCGGTGGTTTCAAGCAGGGCAGGGACGTGCTCAGAGGTGTATTTTTCTTCTTGTGAAACTTTTTTATTGAAGTATAAAGTTTATAGGAAAAAAAAGCCTAAGTGCCAAACGTTATGAATTTGTACAAGGGGAGCTGGCCTGTGAAAGCAGCTCGCAGACGGAGACAGAGCGTCAGCGTCCCCTTGGAAGCCCCTCGAGGACCGCGGTCCTGCCCCCAGCAGCGGCCTCGCCTGCGCGATGTGGACTTCCAGGAGACGAGTCTCACAGCCGTGCCGCGCGCTCTGCTCCCGTGTTGGCCTCTGTTACTCAGCGTCGCGTTGTGACACTCATCTGTGTGTGTCGTGCAGTGGCCGCAGCGTTGTGTGATATACTCTCATCTCTTGACCAGTCTGTTGTTGATGGGCCTTTGCATTCTTTCTAGTTTTTGTCTGTTACGGATGGTGCTGCTGGGAATGCTGTTGTTCGTGTCTTTGGGTGAGCCCGTGCACATTTCTGTTGGGTATGCCTAGGAGTGGAGTTGCTGAGTCTGAGGTGTGTATTTGAAAAGAAAAGTCTGGTGGCTAGGTGAAACATCAGTTGGTGGAAGGTTGGAATTGTGGAAGAAGCTGTGCAGTTGAGCAAGTGACAGGTGATGGGGACAGGATGGGGCCTTGGGGCTGGTGAGAAGTGGTGGGTTTGGGGAAGTTGGTTAGACTCAGCAGACTTGAGTCCAGGAAGGCAGCTCAGTTTCCGACTTGTGGAGCTGGACAGGGTCTGCTTTGGGGTTTTCATGGCCGCACAGAGCGTGGAGAGGACGCAGCAGGTTTGAGTGCGAGGCCCAACAGCTCATGTTAGGACAGTGAGGTGCCCGTGAGAGCCATCCCAGGGGAGACGCTGAGGAGGCAGGTGTGTTTATGGATCTGGGAGTCAGGACAGCCAGGATTACATTTGGGGAGTCATTAGCATGTAGATAACAATTAAAGATGCTGGCGTGAGGAAAGCACCAGAGGCAGAGGAAACTAGAACATGGTGTCACCTTGGGAAGAGCATTTGTTAAAGAAGGTGTGTTGGGGAAAAAGCAAGTGGAGATGTTGAACTAGGCATCGGGGGGTCAGAATCAGAGTTTGGAGCCACCCACTGGATTTAGTGACATGGACAACCTTGGGCAGTGCTTCAGGACCATGCTGATGGGCGCACACTCGATGTTGGAAAGGGGGCAGGGGGAGGCTCACGGTGTCCTGGCTTTGGAAGCCCGTCTGGAGTACCCAGTGTGGACTGGCTTAGGGCCTGGGCCGAAGGTGGTTCCCAGGTGCCTCTGGCTCTTGATGCCTGAGGCTGAAGCACGTTCCAGTAGCCCGAGTTCATTCGTCTAAGAAACTACAGATGCTGGCAACACAGCAAACAGTGAAAAGCGGTGGGGCTCTGGGCGCACACTGACCGTAGCTCCCTACTTCTGCCGTGACCCATTACTCAGAGATAAGCCCTCCTTAAGTTTTGGTGTATATCCTTTCAGACTTTTTCCTATAGGTACAGATTTTTAGAACAAAACATATACCATTTTGTAAGCTACTTTTATCAATAGGACGTGGACGTCTTTACATATTAAAATAAGTCTGGGGGGCCGGGCCATTGGCGCAGCGGTTAAGTGCGTGCGCTCTGCTTTGGCAGCCTGAGGTTTCACAGGTTCGGATCCCGGGCATGCACCGACGCACTGCTCATCAAGCCATGCTGTGGTGGCGTACCATACAAAGTAGAGGAAGATGTGCATGGATGTTAGCCCAGGGCTAGTCTTCCTCAGCAAAAAGAGGAGGATTGGCATCGGATGTTAGCTCAGGGCTGATCTTCCTCACCAAAAAAAAAGAAAAAAAAAAAAGTCTGTATCATCATTTTTAAGGCTGCATACGCTATCTTCTAGTTGCCTTACCAGAATTTGTTTAACTGATTCCCTACTAAAAGACACTTGTGTTTTCTAATATTTTGTTATTAAACACCACTTCACCACTTGTTCACTTACTTGGTTTTTTCCATTTGGGTATATTCAGGGGTGGAATTGCTAGACTGGGAGTGTGTGCATTAAAACTGACACGTATGGGCTGGCCCGGTGGTGCAAGCGGTTAAGTGCGCGTGCTCTGCTGCGGCGGCCCGGGGTTCACCGGTTCGGATCCCAGGCGTGCACCGACGCACTGCTTGGCAAGCCATGCTGTGGCGGTGTCCCATATAAAGTAGAGGAAGATGGGCGTGGATGTTAGCCCAGGGTCAGTCTTCCTCAGCAAAAAGAAAAAAAAGGGGGGGAGGATTGGCAGATGTTAGCACAGGGCTGATCTCGCACACACACACAAAAAACAACTAACACATACTACCAAACTGCCCCCCCAGAAGGGGTGGCTCCTCTGCGTCCCTGTGCTGGCCAGTGAGCCCCTCCCCTTCTGCATCTCTCCTTGGTGGTCTGGATTCGCACCTCACTGGAGATCTGCACTTCCGCTGCTGCTCGTTCAGGTCCTCTCACGCCCTTTCATTGGAGTGTTTATTTTTCATCGGTTTGTGAGCGCTGTTCACATACCAAGGACAAATATCGGTTTGCCTACCAACTGCAAACCATTTCCTCTCTTTGTCACATCTCTTACTTCCCCCACCCACAACAGGATTTTTGGATTTTTAAGAGTCTGGTCTGTTAATCTTTGACTCCACAGCTTCTGGCTGTGATGGTGCACAAGGGGAATTTCCTTGCTCCAGAATCGCAGTAGAGACACGGAGGGCAGGAACATACTGCTGAGGGTGGATGTTTTCAGGAAGGGGCAACTTGAACGTGTTTGTGGGAAGAGGGGAAAGGGGGCCCACTCGTTCCACACACGGACGCTATCCTATGTGCAGTGGGTAGGAGATGAGGTGAACACAGAGATGCAGGGCTAGCCCAGAGAGGACGTCTCCCCAAGACGGAGAGGAGGGAGGCAGAGTGAATTGGGTTGTTCTGTGGTAGGTAAGAGGAGGAGAGGCAGGGGAATCGAGGTAGGTCATGACTGGAGGCTTCTTTTCTCTCCGTAGATGACACGAGGGGACTTGTTTGAACTTCCCCCATAGGGACTTGGGGGGAACACCCAAGAACTGTGGAGGGTTGCCCATGAGTGTTGCAGATTCACAGGGTTGGCATCCACAAATCTGTGAATCTGCTTCTCAGTTAAGTGATTCTTTTCCTGATTCTCAGCTGCATTGGACCGGAAGAGGGGGAGAAGGACAGCTCAGGGTTTGGGCTGGGTGTGCTGCCCAGAAGGACAAAGAATGAGGAGACTGCCATATTGATGGGTCAGCGCTGGGTTCCAGGCTGGTTAGTGAAGACACGAAGGTGGGAGGGTGTGAGGACGTGGGATGAGAGGTTCTGCTGCTCCCACAGGGGAGCTGGAAGCCAGGGAGATGGATGAGTAGGGGCAGTTCTGAGTGTGCTGACATGAGGTGCTCTGATGGCCTAGGGTGTGGTTGTGGGAGAAGGTCCAGTGTGGAGGGCAGGCAAGGCTGACGTTAGTGGCCAGCCCCACAGGGGTGCAGGTGTTCCGGGGTGATGAGTAGAGTTTCACGGAGAGGAAGCTCGTGAAATAGGTGCTAGAGTCACTGTGGGTCTGGGGCAGAGACCCTGGAAAAGGGCAGGTGAGTTAGCTGGACACTAGCAGGCGAGACATATTACCCTTTGCTTCTTAGGTCCTAGCACTGCCTTCCAGGTGGCAGGAGCTCAGTAAATGCTTATAAAAAGCTCATCCAGTGCGTGGATGGGGGACTGTCTGGTGTCACAGCAGTGAGGCAAGGGGCAGAGCATAACTTGCTTTATCCATTAGGTGGGGTGGGAGGAGCTGTTTTCGTTTTGAATAGTTAAGTTTAAATTAAGATATCACTATAAAATCTCTGAGAAGTATCTGGGGTAGATTTAAGTCTAAGTGTTGTTATCTTTGTGGTCACAATTTGGGGGCATATTTGCAAAGCAGGAGAGAAAGGATTGTTAGTTGTGCAAATGTTTCCAACTGTATCCATACCTACAGTTTCGTCTACTCTCTGGACGTGAAAACATGTACATGCTCTAATCCTGTATGTTTTTTGAAGAAGTGTGGTAATTTAAAGTCTGCATTTATATGTGTTTAAAAGCACTACTCACTGTAATCTAATCAAATTTGCTTTCCTTTTGTAGGTAAAAAGGATGAATGCTTGATTTGTAAAGTTCCTTGTCGTACAGTGTTACTTTCAAAACACGTAAGTTGAAATTTGTAGTATCTGAATGTTAATCACGATGTTTCCTTTTAAATCTGAGATTGAATTTTTAGTCATTTGTAGTGTCTAAGATTTTCATTCATTTTGCTGGGTTGACTCGATCTTACAAGATTTCTGAGTAATCAAAGTGCAGTTAGGATTTGGTTTTGAATACTTCCTGCGACTTTCTTTCCTGACCATGGATTGGCCCTATTCATGGTTTGCTCTGCTCTGTTCCTGGAAATGAAAATGGGTTGTGACTAGACCAGTGTAATACAAGCTCCGTAAGAAGGTGATAGAGTTTGGTTTTTCATGGGGGTCACGTCTAATTGAGAGGCTTGTTCAGAAAGTGAATTTAGGGTGGATTACTGTTGCAGGAGGCTTGAGACAGTGCCTTTTGTTCTCTCTATAAAATATGACAGTTTAACCTGTTTGGTTTAAACTTAGTTACAAATAATTCTTCTCTTTATGCTTAGGCTCCCAGGTGTTGTAGTTGAGCTAATGTTTTAATCTGTAGCAGTAGCAGTTGTTTTTTTCTGGTTACGCAAAGTTACAAAGTAACTGGTACAAAGTTACACAGGATGCAAATGATACAGAAAACATAGTGGAGAAGGGGGACGTCCCCCAGGTCCCGTTTCCCAAAGGCGACGCAGCCAGCTCTGTCGTTCCTGCTCTGTGTGTGTTACTGTGATTTATCTTTTTACAAAAATGGTCTTTTCTCAGTTGATGTTATATTTTGGGCACACCCACACTCTTTAAAAATGACCGCATAGAGCCAGCCCTGATGGTCTAGTGGTTCAAGTTCGGCGCTGTCACTGCTTTGGTGGCCTGGGTTCGTTTCCCAGTTGAGGAACCACACTATCCATCTGTCAGTTGCCATGCTGTGGCGGCCGCTTGCATAAAAGAACTAGAAGGACTTACAACTAGGATATACAGCCATGCACTAGGGCTTTGGGGAGAAGGGAAAAAAAAAGGAAGATTGGCAACAGATTTTAGCTCATGGTGGCTCTTTCCTGCGGAAAAAAAAAAAAAAAAAGACCACATAGGACTTCAGTATTTTCCTGTTGGAAAACCTTTGGTTTTTTCAGTTTTTCGTTTCGGACACTCTTCAGTGAACATTTTTTACTAATGTCTCTACATAGTTGTAAGAATATTTCCGTAGGAGTGGGAAAGCGAGGACAAAGATTTAAACTTTAAATTTTTAACAGAAAGTGCCTTATTTGCCCCCCAGATATGTGCAGTTTATGCTTGCAGCCCCAGTGCCCGTTTCTGTTTCTTTCACAGCTGCTCAGACTAGTGGTTGAGGGAGGAGATGCCTTGAGCCTCTCTTTGCCTTCTTGGGTTGAACGTTTAGTTCATTATTTTCTTTCTTGTTTCCTGGTGAATTTATTTAAGACCGTCGTTTCCTGCTGTTCACTGCCGTTCCACGTCACTTCCACCGTTGCTTTTCTTATCATTCCTAAATTGTCTCTGATCTCTCTTTTACTTCTTGTTTAACTCAAGAATTATTTGGAAGAATATTTTCTAATTTCTAAGTGGTTAGATTTTTATCTCCACTAAAAATTTTGCCACTGGCAAAATTTTAGTTTTATGGCATTGTGACCAGAGACTATGGCTATATGGTTTTGTTTTTTGATTATCAAGATTTTCATTGTGGCTTAGTACATGGTAATTGATGTTCTGTGGCTATTTGAAAACAATATGTATTCTTAGTGTTCTCTGAGTGTCCGTGTGAGAGAGAGTGAAGCTGTTTGAAATGCAGGAGTCCTTCCTGACTTCTCTTTCTCTCACACCCGCGTTCTAAACATCAGATTACATGGGCTCTTTTTCCAGCCATCTCTTCAGGCTCCATCTCTTCCTTTCTCCTTGCTCCACCCCCACACGGGCACCTGGCACCTACAGCTCCTAAGGGCCATCCTTCCTCCTTTTGCTTCTGCTTCCTTGAGTCTGTTCTCACCCTGCAGCCAGAGGGACCTGCTTAAACATGCATCCCCAGCTTTCCAAGAATAAAACCCAAGTCCCTGCATGCCTGTAGCTCTGTCGCCTGGCCTTTGGCGGCCACCTGGTCCCCAGGCCAGCAGCTCTGACCTGCTGCTGCTCCTGGAGCCGGGCTGCTTCCACCTCAGCGCCTGGCCCTCGAATGTTCTCTCCCTCCCCCACTGCCTTCAGGTCTCTGCCAATGGTTCTGTGTGATGGTGGCTTCTTTGAGCATTGATACTATGACGCAGTGTGTGTGCGTTTGCATGTGCGTGCATCCATGTGTGTGTGCACGTGTGAAATAAGTTCCACAAAGCAGTGTTTATCCTTGCTAAATGCAGCCCCCGTGATGGTTTCTATCCTGATGGGTTTTCTTTTGTTACAGTAAACACATCCTAACAGGCTAAGCCGATTTCTGGGATTTACTCCCTGCCTGGCACCTGCTCGTTTTGCTCTGCAGCACGGGCACCACTGACATTTGTATCGTTTGACTTGTTTGCCATTAAACTGGGCTGTTACTGTTACACAGAGAATAGCACACTGCCTTATCTGTCAGGTGGTGGGTGACAAGGGAAGAGGAAATACTGAACCCCGGGGAGCCTGCGGGCACCTGGGAGGTAGCTGGCCTCTGGCAAAGGCGCAGAGCAGAAGGATATGTGGACAAGAAAGGGGTGCACTTAGGCTGGAACTGGCTGGTTGTCCAGCAGAGAGGAACAGCTGTCGTGAGGAGGTGAAGGCCCCCGGCATTGCAGAAGCTGATTGCTTCTAGATTCCAGGTGGTGGGAGACGAGACTTGGAGAGGGTCTTGAGTGATCCGGGCACACTTCCTCACACGCACTTCACTGGGGGCATCGGGGGGCCATAGTTGAGGAAGAACCCCCACCGGGCAGAACCAGGGGCTGGAGATGGGTGGACAGGTTTCCCTGGATGGCAGAGACCAGTCTAATCAAGACGGCCCTGGGGTAGGAGCCCCAGGACACTTGACATAGGGTCCTCGTGACTGATGTGTTCTCACCTTCCCCTTGCCACTGGGGGTGTTGACTCGGCTGTCGTGACCCAGTCCCCCAGTCGGACGGTCACAGTGGGGATGGGCCTAGTTTATAGGTTGCCAACTAGATCAGGACCTGAAGGAGAGGACCAGACACCACCCAAGACCCTGGGCTTTGGTGTGGACACAGTCACGGGGGCATTTGGGAGTATTCCACGGGGCCGGGGTGGGAGGGGTACTTTTCTGCGTAGGGGAAGAGAGAAGTGGACACCAGCAGCCAGAACGGCAGACTGGCCCAGCTGAGGGGCTGTCCTCAGTCCTGCTCCCTTTCTTCCTGGGCACCCAGCTAGACTCCTTCTCCCCCGCTGCATCCCATGAGAGATGCCACTCCAGGCCTGGCCTCCACAACACCCTCCAGACAGCCCTCCACCCCCCACCCCACCCCACTCCACCCGCTGGATGCTGAGGACGCAGCTGACGGGAGGCTGGGCCTCGCATGGAGGGCCCTCCACCAAGCACGGTCCTTAGCTGCTGTACTGGCAGGAAACAGATGCCCCCTCAGACCACTGAGACGGGGAGCTCTGTGTTACACCACTAGCCTGCCTCAGTCTTTGCATTCCATGGAAGTTTTGGAATCAACTTGTCAGTTTCAACACACAGTCCTGTGGGGTTTTTATTGGGTTTGCACTTAATCCGTAATGTAGGTATCAGTAACATAGACATGTATGTAATATGGACTCTTCCAGTCTATGAGCGTGGCACACGCCTCCGTTCGCTGAGATGATTTCCCTTAGTAATGACTATGATTTTCTATTTGGAGGTTTTGTACATCACGGTCAGTGCTGTTCTCAGGTGTTGATGATTTGGGATGCTGCATAGTCGTGTTTTTAATTTCACGTCAAGTGCTTAGTGCTGGTATGTAAAAATGCAGTTTTGTTTATTAACTCATATCTAGTGACCTTGCAGAGTTTACTTGACAATTCTGTTGGCTTATCTGTAGGTTTTTCTAGACTATCTATACACAATCATGTCATCTCTGAATGTTTATTTGTTTTATTCCTCCTTTCCATCCCTGTGCCCTTGTTTTCTGTGCCACCTGGCAAGGACCTCCGGTCTGCTGTGGAGTGGAGATGGCGGTGATCGCAGGCATCGTTTGTCTTCTCCTGTGTCCAGGTCCAGCTTCCAGTGTTTCCCCGTGAAGTATTAACGTGCACCCTGGGTTTTTTGCAAAGGATTTTTATCATGAACAATGTTGAATTTTATCAAATGGTTTTTCTGTAACTATTAAGATTATCATTTGACTTTTCTACTTTATTTTGTTAATGTGGTGAATTGCATTTCTTTTTAGAATTTTAAACCCACATTGGCTTTCAGGAATAACTATACCTTGGTTGTGATGCGGCATAGCTGCAGGTATAGAGGAATCAGGATTTTTGCGCCTGTGTGCATGTGAGAACTGGCCTGTAGTTTTCCTTTCTTATAATGCCCTTTTCAAGCTTTAGTGAATCAGGGTTGTGCTGGCTTCGTAGAAGAAGGTGGAAATTCTTTTCATTTTCTCTTCTCTGGAAGATTGTAAGATTGGGGTTAGAATTCACAAGTGACGCTATCTGAGCCTAGAAGGTTTTTTGTGGGAAGGTATTTAACTACAGACTTAATTTCTTTATTAGATATGAGATGATTCAGAATTCCTGATTCTCCTTGGGTCAATTTAAGTTGTATTTTTCTAGGAATTTGTGCACTTCATTGACACTTGCATGTCTCTTGTCATCAATGTGTTTGTACTCCTCACATAGTTTTAATGTCTGTAAGATCTGTAATGATGTCCCTTTTTCATTTTAATAGTGGTCATTGTGCCTTCTCTCTTTTTTCTTGAACAGTCTTACCAAGAGTTTATCGATTTTTATGAGTATTTTCAGAGTTAATTTTTGGCTCTCTTTATTTTATGCTTATTGTCTATTTTGTTAATTCTCTTATTCTTTCTAATATTTACATTATAGGGTTATAAGTTTTCCTCTGTGTTCATCCTTGCCTGCATTTTGTCTGTTTGGCTGTATTATATTTTCCTTATCTTTCAGTTCAAAATAACTTGAAATTTTTACTCGATTACTCCTGTGACCCATGTGGAGATTGATGAATTTAGAAATAGTTGGGGATTTTTAGTTATCGTTTTTACTGACTTGTACTGAAGTGTGTGTACTGAAAGTGTGAGCTTGGTGAATATTCCATGATGGGAACATAAGCAGCACTCAGAGCAAGAACACCCTCGTCCCTGTGACCCTGGAGATGACAGCCTGCAGCCTGGACTTCAGGTCTGCTGTCCATCAGATTGTCCTGACAGTGCCCGACCTCCACGTGCCCCCCTGCCACCACCTTGCTCCAGTGTGGTTGCTGCGCATTCCAGCTCCCCGTGCGGTTCACGCTCACTCACCGTGCCCATGTACCCTCTTCCCATGCTCGTCACTTCTCTCATCTCCATGCTGCCTGCCAGGGGCCTCTTCCTACTAGAAGGAAATCCCTTTGTTAGTTCCTCTGTGCAGGCCTGTTGGTGACAGTTTCTCTCAGGCTTTGTCTGAAGAGGGCCTCTTGTTTTGCTTCACTTTGAAGCATATTTTCACTGGGTTTACAATTCCTTATTGAAAATTAATGCCAATTTTTAGTGCTTTGATAATACCCCTGCCTTGTTTATCTATGGTTTTCCGCAGTGTGGCTGTTGTGCGAGTGACAGTGTCGTCTCATAGTTGTCCTGCTTCACGGAGATCCCGCTCTCTGTCCGTGATGTCGTTCTGTCCCCCTACCCTCCTGTCCCATTCAAGGTCTGTGTCACGAGGAGAGTGATGTCCCACCTTCCTGTCTCATTTGGGGTCTGCGTCTATGTAGCATGATTTCTTCTCCTTCACAAGGCCATAGATCCTAGTAGATGGGTGACAGCATTTCCGGTTGCTTTCATTCCTGGTCCCTGGAGCTAATCGTATTGTTTTGGGTACGTCTGTTTGTGTAGCATATCTTTACGTGGTAGGAATGGTCACCGCTTGCTCAGCACCCAGCCGGGCCACGCCCTGTGCGGGACACCGTTCCCCTTTTGTGTTACAGGGTGCTCACTACGGCCCTCGGGGGAGGTGCCATTTCTGCTTCTTTACACTCGGGACAGAGGCTCCCGGGTGTCGGGCGTGTGCCAGGGTTGCAGGTCGAGGCGGTGGTCCGTAGGCACACTGCCTGGCCCTGCAGTGGTCGCGTCTCGGCCCCCTGCCAGCCTGACGCCCTGGTCGGCCCCTCTCTCCAAGGCCCAGGAGTGGATCCTGGAGGCACTTCCCCTGCACCAGCCCCTCCACAGTCTCCTCCAGACGTTCCTTAAGGCCTTGGGCCTTCAAGTTGCATTTCCTAGTTCGTACCACTGACCTGCTTTCCCCTAAATTTAGTTTCCCTGTCATTTCAGTGGAGTTTGGGGAGCACAGGTGGGTAAATGGATGGGCTTGAATTGCCGTCTTGGCGCTGTAGCAGGCTGACGGTTCCCCACCAGAGCCCAGCGTGGGAGGGGCTGGGGCTCATGCTGCCTCTCCTTGGTCTGCTCTGGGTCTTTATCCGTGCGCTTCTGTGTTTCTGGTTAGCAGCAGCTCCTCTCGGATTCAGGCCCAAAGACGGCTGTCACCCTGGCGTCTTGTGGTGCCATGGTCGGGAAGGAGGCAGGGCAGGTCTGCAAAGGGATTACAAGGAGGCAGACACCATTTCCTAAACCCTGTTTTTCCTTAAGTACCTCGTGTCTGCTGTGTAAATAACTCAGCACATAACTGCACCTAGTTGAGCGTTACGCTCACAGCTCTTTTCCTTCTGATTTCGCCATTCCCTCTGTGCCTGCTTTCACTCCTGGCCTCATCGAAGCTTCACTGGAGCCCCTCCGAGCAGGGATGTGTCCTGCCGTACAGATGAGGACGTGTGGCTCACAGGGTTCAGCCATCTGCCAGGCCACTCTGCCCTCAGGTGGGCACCCAGAGCCCCTTGGCACTGCCCTTCCATCCTGGAGGAGGTGACACTGCCCCTCACCTGCCACAGCTGCCAGGCAGCCAGGACGTGGGCGTCCCTCCCAGCGCCTCTTGGAGACAGTTCGTGAAGTGCTGCTGTCTGCGTCATCTGCGGTTAATTCTAGATCTTGAAGTACAGTTTTTCACTGGTGCCATGAGCGTGTTCTAGAAACAATAAACATGGACAGTGGCTCTCTTTCTTTTTCAGACTGACTTAGACATCCAGGCGCTCTTCATGGGCATTGACAGTCTGTGTAAGAAGTACTCAAGAGAGACCTCCCAGGTGAGTGGAGAACTCCTGTCCACCTGTCGTTCTGGAGACTTGGTTTGTGACCACCCAGGGTAAATGATCTCAGAAGAGAGGGCGTATTTGACACGCTCTGGAGGCCAGTCTCTTCTGGGATGTGACCAGTGAGTCTTACTGCCGTCTGCGCTGTCTTCACTGTGATGGTGCTGCTTCTTCTGTTCTGTTGTTGCTGTTTGTGCTTTTGGTGTGTGGAGACGTGCTGGTCATTTGGTCAAGACACCCCCTCGATCCTCACAATCCAGGGGACAGACCCAGGATCTCAGGTTTGGAAGGGCCCTGGGTCCAGGCTGTCTAGATTCTGGGCAGTGGGGCTGCTGCGTGAAGCTGTCCTTCCTTGAGGGTCACGGAACCTGCTCAGCCCCCGGGGCCACAGCATTTGACTCCCAGACCGCTCTGCCCCACACACTCTCCCTCTCGCTCCCGTGGTTCTCGTCTCCTTCCCGACCCTCCTCCCTGTCACATGAGCACGCCATGCCCCTGCACATCTCACCCTCTGCTCCCTGCTGCTTTGCAAGCTCTCCCCTACCCCCGGCCTCTCATGTTGTAAATCCATGCCCACCCCGGGTTCCGTGCCACATGGCTGACCTCCTTGGAGTCGCTGGATGGTCTCTGGTTCACCAGGCTGTCCAGGAAGCTGCCCGGGAGAGAAGGGAGCCCTTCCCCCAGCCCCCAGCCCATCCTGCTTCCTCCTCTCTGTTAACGGGGCAGCCCCCACTGTTGGCCGCATCTCGCTTGCCCTCCAGAAGAAGAGGCCGAGTTGGGGAGTGACCAGGAGCCACCTCCAGCTGAGGCCCTTCCCACAGGACAGTAGGCCAGGAGAGAGCACTGTTCGCCCCAACCATTCTTGGCCTGTTGGCTTGTCCATTTGCAGGCCATGGTCAGCCAGCCTGCAAAGACTGTCCGCTCCTCTGTCCTCAGGGAGGCTACTCTCTGGCTCTGACATGGCCTGAAGCACCCGCAGTGTCCTGACTGTCCCTCGTTGTCCTGGGAGGTTCCCCAAGGGGATGCATGGATGTCCCAGAACACAGCGTCGGCACAAGGCGAGTGGCAGGCGGGGAGGTGGACCACCTCCATCTCCACATTCACAGTGGGACCCTCTCTCAGGCCAGGTCCCCTGGGGCCCAGAAGCTACCTGCGTTTGTGACCTGTGGGAGCTCCTCACACCCACGACATTCAGAACACAGGCAGCCATGCTCCTGTAACAGTCTTGGTAAGGACATGGCATTTCCAGACAGCCCACAGAGCCTCATGCTGTCTCAGGAGAAGGCAGGGCAGACTGTCCCTCCATCTCAGACCACACGCCGTGCACAGACATGGAGAGAGGACCGTAGAGGCAGCTGCCAAGTGACTTCCCTCCATGCCTCTGGGTCACACCATCTCGTCATCACGCACCCATCTCTCACAAGTGCAAAGAGGAATTTCCAGAGGCCACAGGGCATTTGAGATTGTAGCTCATTTATATCAACATATGGGTTTATTGTTACTTTTTAATGAATTAATAAACGTCTTAGATTTTTCTGAGTGTTAATTTCTAGTAGGTAAAGACTGACAGATAAACCCACATAAACAAAGCTCTTTGGACTCCTCAGTGACGTTGGGTGTAGAGCTGGCCTGAGACCACTCTGAGTACTCAGGCCTGGGCTTGGGCCTGCCTGAGTGCAGCATCAGGACCACGGCAGGTTCCTTCACTGAAACTCTCGTCAGAGGTCTCTGGGCCCCAGTCACCCTTCCTGATGTGGTTTGTAACGTTGAAACTCTTCCTTTTCGATGACCTGAGGTCCCTTTCTCATCTGCCCAGCTTCTACCCTGAGACAGGGCTGGTCAGCATCAGGTCTGCAGACAGGGCACTTGATCAGAATGTGGACGCCCATGCTGCTCCTCCACGGAGACGGGAAACAGGCAGTGGACTGGATGGCGTCCTGTGGCAGGCGCTCCTGACCGCTCAGCATGGACGCCTGTGGCCTGCGCTGCTCCGAGACCAAGCAGCTCTGCCTGAGGAAGCCGCTCCCTCCCTGCAGCACGGCCAGGCTCCTGTTGTCATTCTCGCACTGGCCCACAGGGTGCGGGCAGAGAGAGTACGTGCGTGGTCGGCACTTCCTTGGTCTCCGACAGACCAGGTCTGGCAGTGGTCTGGCACAGCCTTTGGGCTTTGTAAAAATCTCATCAAGCAGTTCCTCTCTCTCAGTCCAAGAGGCATGTTCTCCACCAGATGAGGACTCACGGCACTTTTTAATTTTCTTTTATTGGTACTGTCTACTCCCTGCCAAAGCCACAGTGGCTCAGCCTCTGGGGCCCAACACAGGTTGACAGCTCACACTGACAACTCTGAGTCTCGGAGGCTGGTCCCCACCCGGTGCAGATGAGTGACATGTGGATGTGTGGTCCAGACTGCCCCTAAGCTCGCATGAGGCTCTGTAGGACTCCACGCTCAGTGGGGATAGTCCCATCTGCAGCTTGGCATCCCCCCCCCCACAGGCCTCTCTACTGGGGTCAGTTTTGCCCATGGCCCTGTCCTTTCTGCAGCCTCGCCTGCCCCGTCACGTCTGTGCCAGTCACAGGGGCCTGCGTGCCTGTTCTCACCAAGGTCCTTGTTTAAAAACGGCCTGCCGGAATAAAAACAGCTGTTCACCTGTGCGTAGGCCATGCTAAGCCCCGTGCTCCGCGGTGATGATCCCAGGTGCCAGCTGGAGGCATCCAGTTCACAGACACCCCAGAATGGCCGACCCTGGTCACTCCCGGATACCCCAGAACGGGCGACCTTCTTCACTCCTGGACACCCCAGAACGGCTGACCCTGGTCGCTCCTGGACACCCCAGAACGGCCAACCCTGGTCGTTCCCAGATATCCTAGAATAGCCAATCCTCTTCTCTCCTGGACACCCCAGAAGGGCCAACCCTGGTCGCTCCTGGACACCCCAGAACAGCTGACCCTGGTCACTCCCAGACACCCAGAACAGCTGACCCTCGTTGCTCCCGGACACCCCAGAACAGCCGACCCTCTTCGCTCCCGGACACCCCAGAATGGCCGACCCTGGTCGCTCCCGGACACCCCAGAACAGCCGTCCCTCTTCGCTCCCGGACACCCCAGAACGGCCAACCCTGGTCGCTCCCAGATGCTGATGCTTTCTTTTTCTCAGTTTGGACCCTGCACCAAGACAGGAGGTTAGGGGTCAGTGTGTGACCTTTCTCTACTCTTGCTGCGGGTGTAGAATCCGCGGTGGAATAAGACCAGGGAAACGTGACTGTCAGCCTTGTCGCTAGGGGCTGCTGGGAAAGGCGGATTTAGATCTGCCAGAACTCATCCCAGCTGTGCGTGGCCCCTGCCTCACTGCCCTGCTCAGTGTGAGGTGGAAAGGGAAGAGAAGGCAACTCCCAGGGTCCCAGGCTAACATGGGGGCTTCACTCACCCACACATGAGGACTAGCAGGTGTCTGCCGACAGAAGCCCCTCACCTGGAAGGCAGACCCAAGGGGCAGCAGGACATATGGACCATCGGTGTGGTCAGGGAGACTTTCTGGGATGGCCTTGTGAGCCATGAGGATTCCTGCAGGGGCAGGAGGGCTCTGTGGGAGCCCCGTGCAGCGTGTCCCCCAGACCCCGAGACCCCGAATCCCTCAGAAGATGCAGGAGCCAGGAGGTATGAGGCTGTGAAGAGGGTGTGTATCAGTCCTGACTGCAGGCCCGCCGTGGGCTGGGCCCTCCTCTCCACAGGGGGCTTTTCTCCCTCGGTTGGTACTAGACCCGTGAGCCTCGGGGAGGTTGCCAGCCGACCCTCACGTTTGCACACCTATCAGCAGGTTCCTGAGGGGAGTGATGTGGGTGATGGACGTAGAGGAAGTGGCCCAACAGCCCGCCCTGCCATCTGTCAGCTGTGCACAGAGGGCGACCACAGTTAGGCTTGCACAGTTACGGTTCAGCATTTCAAGAGGGTAGGCAGCATTGTCTGAAAACTTCACTGGTGTGAAATAGCTCTCTCCCCCTGGAGTGAGTCATGGGTCACTCATTTGGTTTACGTTGGTGCTCTGGGGACCCCATCCAAACCAGATGCCCTGCATGCAGGCAGTCAGTGCTCAGATAAATGGAAGACCAGGGGTGGAGCTGATTCCAGGCGCAGAGTCCAGACGCGGTCACTGGGCTCTCAGGAGTTCGCAGCTCTGCCATCTCTGCTGGGCTTTGCTCCCTGTGTTGGCTCTTCCCACCTACCCCGGCCCCGGGCCCTATCCCAGTTTCAGGGTGTTCCTGGCTGGTTCTTTCTGTCAGGAGGCCATCCCATGGTCCAGTCACTGTTGCCAGGGGGACGGCACACTGGCTGCCCCACACGAGTCGTCCCATCCATGGCCAGGACCCAGAGCACCACTGAAGCCGCACAGAAGGGGGGCAGGGCAGCCCTCGGTGTTTATCCTGTCTTCACATGGAACATACTGCTCTCGCTTGTGTTTGTCTGAGCGTGCCCTGCTGCGTTCATTCATTCATTATCTGGCTGCACCGAGCGTCTGCTCCGGGCACAGGGCAGCAGCCAGCAGCCCCTGATCCAGCGGAGCCCACGTCTGTCCGGGCAGGCAGGCGGGGGACAAGTGTCTGGGGAGATGCATGTGGAGCAGAGCGCTGTAGCCTGCCCCGGAGGTCCCTCCTAACCTCTGGTTTCTGGGACCAGACATGCGGGAGCAGCCGTGTGCCATGTGCAGCTGACCTGTTATCTTCTCAGATTTCAGAATTTCAAGAAAAACACAGGAAGAGACTGGTAACCTTCTACAGAGAAAAGGTAAATCCAGTCCCATGTCACCTCGTGAAGGTTTGACCGTTTGACTTCGTGTCATATTATCCCCCGATGCCGTGTCTCAGTGGTGGGCCACAGGGCTTACCCTCAGCCTGTTGCACGCTTCCTCTCTGTGGTCAGCCACCTAGCCACTCTGGGGACTGACCGTGGTCACTGGGTAGATTCACCTTGGGGCTCAGTACTGACCCGTTGTTGTCCCCTGAACACAGTAGGCAGTTTTTCGTAAATGGCAGCTATAAAGTTGCTCCAGCCAATCCCCACAAAAGGAGGTTGGAAACACCTGTTTGTTTGCCGTGTGAGTATCCTCCTCACTTGATTTTTAAACTAATTGGAAGGAAAGTAGAGCTTTAGTAAAAACCGTTAATCTGGAGCCTCAGTTGTGACTTGGATTCAGGTCTCCTGGAGGGACGTGTAGACAGGAGAGGGGGAGCAGCTGGGGGCGGGTTTGGGAGAGGAATAAGGAGAGGACTCAGGGTGGCCCGCGTAGCGAGGCTGGGGCCCTACCCCATCGGGCATCCCCCTCACCTGGCTGGGCCCGGTATCAGGGCCCTTGGAATGTGGGAGGCAAGTTAGATGCTTCTCTTTTTAACCGTTGTAGTTTTTTTAAGTAGAAGTCCTTTTTTAAAACCTTTAAAGGTTATAGAGTAAGGAGCCTGGCTTTGAAGCCACAGAATCCCGTGGCTACCTCTTCGAATGTGGAAGCGGTCCAGCCTCCCAGTGTCTGTCCTGCAGCCCCTGCCCCCTCTTTATGTAGGACGTGGCAGGTGTGAGGGTGGTGCTGCCCCTTAGGCCTGGCCGGCTGCGTGCTCGGTGCCTCCTGCCATCTCCCTCCTTTTCAAGTGCCCCTGGCCAGTCCTGCGGTGGGTCTGCACAGAGAGCGCCTGGAGGAGACGAATCTCCACAGAGCTGTCCAGCTTGCCCTCGCCCAGCCACAGCCTCGTCTTCCCCCACCCTTGCCCTGAGTCCTGCCCACAGGCACCTGGCCAAGCCTCTGTGTGTATTACTTCTCAGTCCTCACAGCAGACCTAGAGGGTAGGTGGTATTAACCACGTTGTGCAGAGGCAAATGTAGGATCGGAGAGTGTAGTAACTGCCTGGAGGTCTGGCGGTGCCCACGCGGCAGGGACCCAGACCCTGATGTAGCAGCAGAGACAAGTGTGTGAGGCGGTGGTCTCTCCTGTATCCAGAGCAGGGCACACTAACAAGGACCCGGCTGGGGCTACAGTTTATCTGGGCTCTGCTCACTGTCTCAGCACCAGCCCGTGCTGGAGGGACTGGCTCAGGACCTGCCTCCTGGTGCCCGGCTGGTGTCCTAAACAGCTGATGGCCTGGCCTCCATGTGCATTCACTATAAACAGCACGAGGGCAGCTCCCGCTGACTTATATTCTGGTCATGGTTTAAGGAATTGAGAGGGTCGGCGTGTCTTCTTTAAGCTATCACTGGCGCAGTCTGTCTGGTAAGTGAAGTCATTTCACTGTCTTCAGATTTCTAAGTTGGAAGACTCCCTCCGAAAGTCAGTGCTGCGGATACAAGAGCTGCAGAGGTGAGTGCTCGTGAGCACAGGGCCTCTGCCTGTGCTGCATCCTTGGCGTCCGTCTCAGGTCTAGAGGGAGAATTGCTGCAGAGGCAGCCTCAGTCACAGCCAAGGGACAGAGGAAGGAGCGCTTTCACTTACTAGAAACTTGCTTCGGAGCAAAAACGCAGTGAGGGGCCAAAGGGAAGAAAAGGGAGAGAAAGAAAGTGACACAAACACAAGTGGTTCCCCTTGGGGCTCCCGGGTGATTCCCGAAGCGATGAGGGGGCCTGCGAGCGAGTGGGTACCCAGCGGCCCGTGAGAGTGACCGCCCTGCACATAGAGGGGCTCTGAGGCTGGGCCCCACGGGACCCCTGCCTGCAGCTGGTGGCCTCCTTTCTGCCAGGAATCACGCATGTCTGGTTGTCAGTGTGGAATCCATCACATGCCCGAGGTCAGCACACACCGTGTGTAAATGTGGCGCATCTCACATGCTACATCGTCTTTGATGGTATGAGATGTGGTATAGCTTTCTGTTGAGTGTTTTAACGTGGTGAATATTCAGAAGCCCTAGCTGGGTGAGTTGCACACAAGTGTAAAGGTTGTGGAGTTGATGACCCTGTGGGGCTGCTGTCTGACCAGCTGGTCGCGTGGGCAGGGGTGACCCACACAGTGCGTGTGGATGCCTGCTTCCCTCTGGCATCCGGTAGCTGAACTGGAATGGCGGTCCAGGAGCCACGGGCTGGAGAAGGAGCTGGGAGGACCTGTCGCACTGTCCTGCCCTGCCTCTGCCAGCTGTTGTTGCTGTGGGTGCTGCTTTGTGAGGGTGTGTTCCAGGGTCAGCAAGCTACGTGCCACATCCAGCCCACATACCTTGTTGTGTAGCCCCCAAGCTGAGAACGGCTTTAACACTGTGGAGGATTATGAGAAAACAGCACAGCGCGGCCCTCGTGTGCCTGTGAGCCTGACCGTGCCTCGGCCCTGTGCGCAGCTCGCAGGAGGGATGGCCGACTGCCGCAAGGTGCCTGAGCACGGCTCACTCTGAGTTGTCCTCCTCGGAGTGTGATCTGCTCTCCTTCTGTGGTACCATGTCTTCCGTTAGTTCTGGAGAATTCCCAGCCATTGTCCTTCCAGGCACTGCCCTTGTCCAGTCTCCTGCGACCATGGTCCAGACCCGACAGGCCTGCTGGTTCTTCAGGCCTCGTAACCTCCTGTGTTGCTGTCCTGGCAGCTGCTCTGACCGTCCCAGGTGACCTCAGTCTCCTTCCCAATCCCCCATAGCTCTACTGCTGCGCACCTCCTCCATCGAGCTGTGTTTTGGGTGCCTCAGTTTTACATTTCTAGAACATTCATGGTCATTTTTATATCACGTTGCTTGCATATTTTTGTGTCTATCTTTATTTAGGCATCTCACAGGCAGTTTTTTATTTCCCGAACTCGATCTCTTCAGCAGTGCCACCTGCCTGTCTCCCTCAGGTGCTTGCTCCAGGTGGAGTGTTTTTGGCATGGTGGTGCTCCGTGGTGGGTCCTCCTGGGCCTCTGCGTTTTCCTCCAGGGAGGAGGCCCGTGCGCTCCACAGGCCCAGACCGTGTGGGCACATTTCCACCCTGCCTGGCTGTGCAGCATTAACCGGAGTGGTGTTGGGGTGGGCCTTCTGTCACGGGTGTCGTCACTCATCCTCTCCACGTGCCCGTTGCATAGCAACGTTTGTTTTACGGAGTCAATTGGAAGCAGGTGCACATGCCCTTCAAGAGAGCTGGGAGCCTGTGGCACTTCTCCCACTTGGTCAGTTGGTCACTCAGGCGCTCAGCAGGCCTTTATTGAGGTCCCATTGTGTTCTCAGCGTGGCTCTGCGCTCTGGAGAGTCAGGGAGCCGCAGGCCACCTGCCCGTCCTCAGGGAGCATCTGTGGGGTGGAACATGAACATGCATGTAGGACGAATGAAGCGGGAGGGACCGAGGGGATGGGCCAGGGAGAGCATTTGGCTGTTTCAGTCTTATTCTTTCAACTGGAATGAATTAGCTGGAAGTAAATTTTTATGGTTTAATTAATACTGTTTTTCCATCATTTAGCATGAGATCATCACAACAAACAGCTTTCAGCACAATAAGAAATTCAGTTTCGAGTAAGTGAAGTAACGCCTCGAGGGGGCATGGGAAGTGCTGCTGAGCAGCCCTGAGTGTGCTCTGATGCTGAGATTTCTGTCACAGCCCCTTCAGCAAAGCCAGATGGCTGGCCATTCCTGCCAACGGACTCGTCCTCCTCTGAAAGGTGTGTGCGTCTGGTGGGGCTGGTCTGGGAGTTTGTGGACACTGCTGGACCGACGTTCACAAGTTGTACACATCCTGCCTTTGATACCCCTGCGTCTCTCCCTCGTCCCTCCCCCTCAAGTCCCCCAGTACTGGACAGTCAGCGCACACAGTCAGGAGTGTACCCGTCTGCAGGCACAGGTCCCAGGACCAGGTGTGTGGTACAGGCTGCCAATCACAGGACCGTCCTTGTGGCCATAGTGATTGGTTTGGGAGTGGTCACACGACCCAGGCTGCACAATGGGCGTCGTCCCTGGGACTCTCCCCTCTGCGGTCAGGATGGCCAGCCTAGGGGAGGTGGCTCGGAAACGGATCCAACGTAGAGGAAACAGGACAGGAGATAGAGGCTGTGCTGGTGGCATCATTGGGACCCCAACCCACCCCGCTGAAGGGAGCGGCCCCTGGAGCGTATTCTTTCTCCACTGTTGGTTTTCTTGAAGTGGCTGGAGTTGAGTCCCCATCAGCCCAAAAGGTCCCGAAGGAAGGTCACCTGAATCAGCCAGGTTGGGCCTGGCCAGTGCCCTGGCTCATTCCCTGGTGCTTTCTCTGGCCGCTCAGCGTCTCGCATTTAGCGTGCATTCAGAAAGTCGTTGTTTAGATGATTCACTCTTCCTTCCCTCTGTTCTCTTTTTCTTTCTGCCTCTTTTCTCCTGCAGGGATGCCCAAATGATGTTTCCCCATCAACCTTTGGGTTAATTAAGGAACTAACACTTATTGAGCACTAGTTGTGTAAAGTGTATGTGCCAGGCAGAAAGTGTTAACAAAAGTAAATAAAATGTTGCTGCCCCCAGGAGGTTCGGGCACGAGTAGGAAGAGCTAAGAGATGGGCGGCCAGAGGAGGGGCCATCTGAGCCAGGAGGCGGCGTGTGTGGGCGTGTGCGGGGGTGTGCGGGCAGTGAGACGGGAATGCGGGGCTCCAGAGCTCGGCCGGGGCCAGACGGAGAAGGGCCTCCGTGCTCTGCAGATGAGGGTGTGTTACAGGCAGTGGGCGGCCAGCACAGAGCTTTGAGAAGGGAGATGACAGCGATCAGATCTGTAACTCCCTGAGCTCTGACAGCGTCATGGAACTGGAGGATGCTGCAGATGTTTGCAGGGGTCTTATGTGTGTGCTTCATGGTATTGTGTCATGGTAGGTAAGTCCCAGGCCCAGTAAATGTGTTTCACTGTCTGTTTAACAGAGTGGAGTCCATGGAAGTTGACCTCACTCCTTCCCCAATGAGGAAGGTAAGTACATCTGTTCTCCTGTGTTGCTTGTTTCCCAGGTATTTAGTATTTACAGTTTTTCTCAGCACTAATAAATATAACCATACATTTAACAGTGGACAGATCATGAACAGTGTCTCTTCAGCGTGTGTAGGACCAAGGGATGTGGTTTATAAACCAGGTCCTGAGCGACCGTCACGCGCGCTCTCATTCTGTGCAGGGCGGGACCATGGTCAGAGCGGGAGGCAGGGCCTGTGCTGTGTGGGGAGAAGCAGCTGCGGGGCCTGCCAGCCGCCCTGTGCTCCACCTGCTGGCTGGAGCAGTGGTAGGAATGATGCTGAGTAAAACTGGGGTAAATCCTAGCGGCCCCGGTTAAGAAGTGGGTCGGAAATGTGTAGGGCTCAGAAGAACAGGAGGCGGCAGCTTCGGCTTGGAAAGAAACAAGCCCAGAGGAAACGTGGCCAGACTCAGGAGACCAGGCCCAGCCCCAGCCCCGCCACCGCGCAGCTCCGGCCGAGTGTGGTCTGACTGCAGGCGGCCAGACACCGGAGCTGAGAAAAGGGCTGGGGAAGACCTTGCGTGTGAGCAGTCAGGAAGAGGCAGGGAGGAAGAAGGCTCGGGTGCTGGGAGGGAGAGCGAGCCACGCCAGGAGTTGCAGCGGGTACTCCAGAGCGTGAGCAGGGGTCTGTGCACGAGTCCTTGTGTATGTTGGTGACTTCACCGCTGTGCTGCTGGGGGTGGTGCTGCACTGTGCCTTTTATTTGCAGGCACCTTTCTAGGCACTTGAAAAACCTGGACTGAGTCTTCCTGGTGGTCCTAGGAGGTGGACACTGGTGTGTAGGCTCGTTAGTAAGAAATAATGTCACTTCCAAGGGAACCGTCCTGGAGCCAGATTGTAGAGGAACCTGGGTTCTGGAGTGAGAAGGTGAAGTGCAGAGCCATTCCCAGCTCTGGCGGGGGAGATGCCCCATCCTTGGCCATTGGCGTGAGCTCGCACCTCCTCTCCGTGCCCTGCTTACCTCCCTACGCCTCCCATGTGTCGGCCACGCTGCCGGACGTCACAGGCTTCCTGTCACACCTGGGAGGGCGGCCGTGGAAGCACCTCCCTGCCCTGGGCATCCGCCACCTCTGCACCCCAGCCCCACCAACTGCCTTCGAGGGCTTGTCAGAGGTGAGCAGCCAGCAGCTCCTGAGGAAGGCCCCCCCAGAGCTTGCCTTCGCTCCCCAAGGTTGAACCACATGCCTCGGCCCACGCCTGTCTTTGTGTCGAACGTTAAAGGCTGACAGACTGAGCTGACTTCCCGTTACTGGGGGTTACCTCAGGAATAGCAGCTGAGGGACTGAATGCAATGAACTGTTGGAAATTCCAAAGTGAGGAGTGAGGCCCGATGTCAGAGGATGTTTCTGTCGAGGGCCGGCCGGTGAACAGTGGAGGCCTTGTGGAGCCTCGGTCTCTGCCACAGCTGCTCCCCTCTGACTGATGGCGTGGAGACAGTGGGCACGGCTGCGTTCCAGTAAAACTTTATTAACAGAAATCAGCTGTGGGCCATAGTTTGCTAACCCCTGTGCCAGAACAGAATGCAAGTTTTCAAGGAAAACTTCTCAGTCTGGTCGTTTGCCTCTCAAGCCCCCTCAGCCCTGGTGTGGTGCACGTGGAAGCATCTTTGGTGGAGCTGCTGGGAGCCCCTGAATGGGGCAGAATGAGGGGTGTCTCCTGGAAACCCCAAGCTGAGGTTCCGGGAGACCACCCAGACAGCACAGGTGGGCCAGGGCCTTACCATCTGGTCTGCTGGCCTGCAGGGGAGGAGTGGAGGGCAGTGCCCCATTCCTCAAGGTGAGTGAGAACAGGCTCCCAGCCCCTGTCAGGGGCCACCAGAGGAGTGTTGTCCAGGGTGGTCTTGGCAGGGTCCCTGCCCCAGAGGGCTTGTCAGAGGTGAGCAGCCGCAAGCAAGGGCATCTCGTCGAGGAGGGTTGCTGGAGAAGCAGAGCACAAGCACCACAGCCAGCCTGGGAGACGCAGCAGCCGCCACGCACAACTTGTGGGAGCGGCCTGGGGCTGTGCCGCCAGGGTCAGCCACACTGCCACCCTGCGCCGAGCCTGGGGTCCAGGGAGAGGAGGTAAGGGATGCAGAGCCGCTGCCTGCCCGAGGCCCAACCACCTGCAAATGAAGATGGAGATGCTGATGGCTTGTCAGCCGTGGACGGGGACGCAGGCTTTCCCAGTCAAGGCTTTTAGTCGTACTGGGCACAGGACTGTGTACCACCCACACTGGCCAGTAGTAACCGACCTTGGTTTTTTTAGAGGTAGAATCATGACTTAGAAATATGAAGTGAGTACGTACTTGTTTAACTGGTGCATTAATGAAGGAAGCCAGTAAAAGTGAAAGTGGTTTAAGGGAGAATCCGGGGAGCGCACACACACCGGCCGTCAGGAGAGAGCCCGGAGCACCAAGCAGAGTGCACCGCAGCAGCTGCAAGAACCGTCGCTGGTGCCACCTGCTCTCTGCAGCTCAGCGCTGTAGGTGACTCCGGGACGCAGAGACGGACCCCGTAGCCCGAGATGACCTGTAAGGGAGCATTAGACAACCACAGCCTTTCTGCCCATTTCAGAATCTTCCACGCTTCCCTGACGTCAGGGAAGTTCTGGAGCTTTCCAGAGTGTTTATTTTCTGGTGGGAAAAACTCTCCTGTGAGCAAGTTGTGAACCGAGGGAGACACGTGAAGCCAAGCCCAGTACGTGTGCTCATTAGACGTAACTACAGAGGTGTCAGGAGGGGCTGGGGGCAGCTGAGGGCAAGAGAACCTTGAGGGAGCCGGGCCGTCTCTGTGGGTATGGCTGGGGTGCGTGGGAAGAGGGCGTGAGCGCCGTGCCTGTTGGCGCGTGCCCCTCCTCCTGGCGGTTGTCCCCGTGGTTGTCTTCTCTTGTACCCCTGTGACTCCTAGCTTACTGCGTAGGGCCTCCACTCGCAGGTGCGCTCCCCAAAGCGGGCCGCCGTCGGCACCTCCCTGAGGCCCCTTGGCTTCCCACTGCTGCTTCAGGTGGTCTGGTCCTGCTCTGCACATTGGCCCAACTGCCTGGCAAAGTGAAACGCCAGAGTGACTGTTGGAATCCTGAGTGTAGCAGCCAGCACCCCAGATCCTAGACAGTAGCTGCCAAATGTGCTCCGGAAAACAGGTCCTCGTGGGGCCCTGTCTTGGCGCGGCTTACTCCCAGTGCTCACAGCGGTGCCTTAAGCACCCTGTATCCACACGGCCGCTTCAGTGCCCTCCCCAGGTGAGCCCACCTAGCTGGGCTGTCTGTCACTCGCCTCTGTGTTATGGCCACCATCCTGGGCATTCTGGGCCTTTAAATTCTTTTTGTTTCACCTATTACCGGATTTTCCCGCAAACAGAGGACTCAAGAACTGACCAAATAAAAATCGTTTCTTATGAGAAGCTTGAGTGAGAAGAGATAACTTATCCAATTCTAATCCGACGTTAGTAATTTTTGTCCTGGCGTGTGGGGATAACCCTTCTCTGTTGAAGTTTCAAATACTGCATCGGTTGGCTAGAGTTGGCCTGCACTGGACATGGATGGCAGCAACGCACAGAACAGGCTGGAGGTGGAAGTCGTGGGGGACAGCCCAGGTGCGAGGCTGTAAGAGGAGCAGGTATGCCAAGGGCTGCTGTGGCGTGAGCCGGTGGGCGCAGCACTGAGAACCTACGTTGGAGGTTCCTGCTGCAGGCCCGCAGGAACCACGGGCAGCTGGGCACCCTGACTCCAGCGGGGTGGCCACAGAGGGGAAAGGGGGGCCTCTGGGAGAAAGGTGAACAGACAGGCCCTCTTGCGAGTTATTCTACACGCAACAGAGAAGTGAAACCTCCGCTAGGAGGGGCTGTCCTTAGGGTGAGCTGCGTTGAAGCCGTGGTTGCTGACCGGAAGGATCCAGAGGTGACGAGTGAGAGCACCCCTGAGCAGGGGAGAGGACACCCTGGAGCCGGCCCTGCCATCTGCGCTGATGGCAGGGAGGCACACTCCCGGTTTCAGTTCTGCTTGGGCGTGAGCGAGTCATCAGCCTGAAGTGTATGAGGAGGGGAGGAGGCCAGATGGAGGCCGTGCTGGGTGGACAGCTCAGGGGAAAGCCAGCCTGGTGCAGCGGCGCCGCCTGCCAGGCATTGCAGTTCCCGATTGCAAAGCCTCTCTGCCCGAGGGGCCTGGTCCCTCCAAGGTTAGAGTCGTGCCTGAGGGCATGAGCCAGAGACAGCCGGGGTTGGGGGTGTTTGCAGAGGGTGCCCTGGAGCCAGGCCACCACAGAGCTGGTAGGGAGGCTGCTGGATGGTGGAGCAGAGGCTCACTGGGTGGGTATGTCAGGCACGGGAGCTGGGAAGGTGGGCCCGAGATCCCAGCGGGGCCACAGGGGGTGGTGGCCGAGTCTGGGGACAGACCCACGGGAGCCGGAAGTGTGTGGGGCCACAGGAATGGGGCCAGGATGGACCATGGAAATGACGGGTCAGGCGGCGAGAACTCGCACCTGGTCTCTGCTCCTGCAGCACCTTTGTGTCCGCAGCCCACCCCAGATCCCCTGAGTGGTGAGAGGAGGGGCTCTGGGTAGAGTGGCGGCCATCACCAGCTCACGACGGACAAGCTGCTCTTGCTCTCAGCTCCCTCTTGGGGAGTCAGGGATGGCGACATCCCTTGGTGGACCTGATGTGGGTGCCCAGCCTAGAGCAGGGCCCTGCACACACACCGCTCCCTGCCAACAACAGTCGTCAACATCTGGATTTCAAGGTGACAAAATTATGCAACCAAAATGAGGATTTACTTAGGATTTCAAAATTTCTAATGACAGCCAAGAACTTTGTTTACTTTGTCTCTCTGCCGAAATTCTTACAGCACTCGGTGCGTCCTCCACCCATCACTGCTGTGAGCCCCGCTGGGACAGGGGGATTTCCTGTGTTGCCCTCCTCGCAGGGAATGAGTGGAAACCAGGTCAGCCAGGAGTTTGTCAGGCTGATCAAGACCAAGGAGCTGTGTTCCTGATTAACGAGGAGGTTCTTGCTCTCGCGAGTGGCGGCTTAGGAGTGTTATCACTTGTTCTCTCTTTGCGTTCTAGCCTCAGGTAGCAGCTGGCCCGCCGAGGATCTCCCTGATTAGTCCACCTCAGGATGGGCGCATGGGTGAGTGCACGTCCCGTCACTGCCTCAGGTCACCTCGCGGGCTTAACACGTTCCCCTGAAGGGACAGCGAGTCACAGCCGTCCTAGCTTAGCCGTGTGAGTCTGGCCTTCAGCAAAGTCATCTTGGGCGGCTGCGCGCTCCCAAAACGGTGCAGCTCCTGGGTCTGTTCAGGGACACCTCTGTGAGCACCATTCAACAAGTCACAGAAGAAAACCGCTCTCGTATCTCCTCCTGGGTTTGGACAAAAGTTGTATCACGGGGCTGGCTTACTGATAACTGTTGGAGTCTCTGGTTGGTTTCTGAAGTGAGCGCCGGCCCCCCGGCTGGTTCAGGCCCCTCCCCTCTGGGGTCAGTGTGAGTCCTCCTGGCCCCGGCCCCCCCGTCACCTCCATTCTGGCTCACCCCCTGTGCCCTCGCCCCCACGCCCTCTCCGCCCCCGTGTCCCTCCCTCGCCAAACACCCAGCTGATGCCGTGAAATTAGTCTCAGTGTCATCGTGGAAACGTTTACATTCATGGTGAGTGCTTTATTCTTAATCCTGAGCTCTTCTGTTTTCTTTCTCGCCATTGCTGCTGCCATCTTGCTTCTTAGATTCACTTTTCTTGCTGAAGCTGATGTAGGATAATTGCTCCAGAGAAGCCGTGAGATGCAGGTTTCCTGCGCCGTCTTGTCTGGAGCCTTTGGCTCCACCTCACACCTGAGCGAGTGCAGGTGCCAGGAGCCCCTGGCTCAGGCTCCTCATCCTCCAGCGCTTGGGGGTGGCGGCTCCACCGCTCCCAGCCTCGAGGAGCAGCCTGTCCTCCCATGTCTGCGGTGCTGTGCCTTTGCTTCTGGACGCTTTGGGGTGTCTGCTGGCTGGGAGGTGCCTGGCGTGGTTGCTCATCCCACTCGGGCCTCCTTCAGGTCTTCATGCTCCCGTCCCCCTCCCTGCCTCTGCTGCCGGAGCCCTGTCGTCCGTCCCGGCCCTCTTCTTTCACGCTTCCCACCTCGGTCCTGTTGTGTGGCTGGCGGGTGCAGCTCCCACACCCCTCCAGCGTTCAGTTTCTGTTGCAGTGATCTGATGTGTCACTCTTTAGCTGGCTTGCCCACATGGATGGAGCACCTGTCACACCTTGAGGAGTGCTGGTGATGCTTGTGCTCAAGTCCTGCTCAGCTGCCTATTGATGTCATTTCCTCGGTGATGGAGATGGCATTTCTCCTGGGCTGCGGGTTCTTGTCGTGCTCCTCCCTTGGTTGGGAGCGTCCTGTGAGGCCCACGGCCTTGCCTGCCGATGAGCTGCCCTCACGTGCCCTTGTGCTGCCCACGCCCCGGCCATTCTTCTGTCTGTGGCCCAGACTTCACTGTTCCCATTATCTTTTCGGAACTGAGGTTGGAGGCCAGCAGTGTGTGAGCGAACAGGAGCTTCTTAAACCGCCACGTCCTCCTTCTCCATACAGAAGCCGGAGGTCTGGCTGGCATGCACCCCACCGCCCTGCTCCAGTGTGCTCTCGGCCTGGAACACCTTTGCCACCTCTCCTCCTGCCAACCTCACTGTCGGGGTGTCGGGGGCTCGTGCAAGGACATTTGTCCTCACTGGACTCTGTCCCCAGCAATGTTTCCAGAAGGTCACAGGGAACACAGAGACCCCCTGTGTGTTGATAAGTATCGACAAGTTACAAGGGCCGCCCCACGTGCTTCCTGCACCCTGTGTGTCTGTGGTGCCTCCTTTCTAGTCTGAAGGGAAAGGGCCTCGTTTCTGTGACTGTCGATGCTTCCGAACGTTTTCATTTTAGTCATCTTGTGGTTTGTCTATGAGTTGTCTGTTTTTCCATTTTCCCTTCGTGTGCGTGGAACCCTCAATATGAAGGGTATGACCTTTTACCCAATTTGCTTTTTAATTTTGTATTTGACTTTTTGCATTTTAGATACTTAACATTTTTATGTTCTCAAATCTGTTGCTATTATCTTTTTTATTTCATAGGTTTTTATGCTTAGATAGGTTTTTTCCATACCCAAATCATTTTATTCTAGTTTTTAATGTTTACCTTTTTCCAAATTCTTTGGAATATATTTTGAGAGAGATATGTTGTAAGATGACTGTCCTACTTGGTATTTCTATAATTTATTTTGAAAATATTTCAAGCACACTGAAATATGGTAAAACAGTATAAAAACTCCCCTGTTCTCCTCACCTGGACTCCCCACTGTGAACGTTGTGCCAGATTTTATCCTTCTCTGTTACCGTTGGGGTTTCTCTGAGCCCCTGAGAGCGTGTTGCAGACATGGTGCCCCGCCCCCCTAAAAGACAGGGGGCCTCCTCTGCAGAACTGCCCGCAGCCCAGGCACGCTGAGCATTGACACAGCTCGGTCCATCGGCCGTCGTGGCAGGAACCTCCTTCTCCTCTCTGTCCACAGTCCCATGTAAAGACACGCTGTGTCTAGTTGTAATGCCTCTTCAGTCTCCTCCAGGCTGGAACAGACCCTCCCACTTTCCCTGTCTTTTCTGTCCTCAACACTTTTAAAGAATATAGACCTTAAATTCTAAAAGATGACCCGTGAGCTGGCTTGTCTGGTGTTTGTTTCCTCATGAGACCAGACCAAGCTCTCCTGGCAGGAACGCCCCAGAAATGCTGCTGCTCGTCTTGGCACATCAGGTCAGGGCACACAAAGTCGCCCCGTCACAACGTGGGGACATCCACCTCGTCACCTGGCTGCACTGGTGTTCTGTCAGTTTTCCAGGCTAGCACCGTGTCCTGCTGTGGTGAGTGTCCTGTGGGAGCTGATTGTCTGTTTTTCATCCAGCCTTCCCCCCAGTGGTCACCACCACTCTGATGACTGCCACACAGTAATCTCTCTGCATCCACGGGTCCTTCTGTGTGTATTAGCTAGCATGCTGCTGTAAGGAAGAGCTTTCCCTTTTATCTGATTTATGATGCATTCGTTCATTTATAGCAATATAGATTCATAGATTGCTATTTTATTCAACGGGTTGTATTCTTTACTCAGATTCTCCCAGATATGGTCATATGCAAAATGCTTTTATTTTTTTCTTTGGAAGGATTGAGACAAGGTAAATAGTTAAATTTTCATTTTTATTTTTTTTTTCTTTTCTTTTTTTTTTTTTTGGTGAGGAAGATCAGCCCTGAGCTAACATCCATGCTAATCCTCCTCTTTTTGCTGAGGAAGACCGGCTCTGAGCTAACATCTATTGCCAATCCTCCTCCTTTTATTTTTTTCCCCAAAGCTCCAGTGGATAGTTTTATGTCATAGTTGCACATCCTTCTAGTTGCTGTATGTGGGACGCGGCCTCAGCATGGCCGGAGAAGCGGTGCATTGGTGCACGCCCAGGATCCAAACCCTGGCCGCCAGTAGCGGAGCGCGCGCACTTAACCGCTAAGCCATGGGGCCAGCCCAGCAAAATGCTTTTAAAAAATACCAACCAAAAATTCCGTGTCCAGTAGAATTCTCCTTTAAAAATGAAGATAAGGGGCCAGCCTGGTGGCACAGCAGTTAAGTTGATGCACTCTGTTTCAGCAGCCCGGGGTTCGCAGGTTCGGAGCCCGGGGTTCGCAGGTTCATATCCCAGGCACACACCGACACACCACTTGTCAAGCCATGCTGTGGTGGCGTCCCATATAAAGTAGAGAAAGATAGGCACAGATGTTAGCCCAGGGCCAGTCTTCCTCAGCAAAAAGAGGAGGATTGGTATCGAATGTTAGCTCAGGGCTGATCTTCCTCACAAAAAAAAAAAAAAAAAAAAGATAAAATAAAGATATTAACATGGGGCCAGCACTGTGGTGTAGCGGTTAAGTGGGCGTGCTCCGCTGCAGTGGCCTGGGGTTTGGATCCCCGGGGCGTACCGACGCACCACTTGTCAAGCAATGCTGCAGCAGCGTCCCATATAAAGTGGAGGAAGATGGGCACAGATGTTAGCTCAGGGCCGGTCTTCCTCGGCAAAAAGAGGAGGATTGGCATGGATGTTAGCTCAGGGCTGATCTCCTCACAAAAAAAGATATTCACAGAGTAAGAAAAACAGTTCCTTGCTAACAGACCTGCCCTAAAAGAAATGCTAAAGGAAGGTGTTTACACTGATGGTACCCGACTCCTCTGGAAGGAACAAAGAGCATCAGAGGGTGAGCACGTAGGTGAGTATAAGACACTACATTCTTATTCTCTGTCTCCACTGCTGAACAAAACATAAGGTTGTTGAAGCAAAGCAATTTTTGTTGGATTATAAGAAATAGATGTAACATATACCACAATAAGCACAGAGGAGGGGAAGGAAATGGAGCTGTGTTGGGGCAGAGGTGCTGCATTTCACTAGAGTTAAGTCTGTATTAACTAGAATTAGACTTGTTTACTTTAAAGTAACCACAACAAATATAACTCCAAAAATACAGTTTAAAAATCAAGAGGAATTAAAATATTACATTATTGCATAACATTACATTATTAAATTAAAATACTACATTAAAAAGTATATGGGGCCGGCCTGGTGGCGTAGTGGTTAAGTTTGCATGCTACACTTCAGCGGCCCGGGGTTTGCAGGTTTGGATCCCGGGTGAGGACTGACATACCGCTTGTCAAGCCATGCTGTGGAGGCATTCCATATAAGGTAGAGGAAGGTGGGCACGGATGTTAGCCCAGGGCCAATCTTCCTCAGCAAAAAGAGGAGGATTGGCAACGGATATTATCTCAGGGCTAATCTTCCTCACCAAAAAAAAAAAAAAAAGCATTTAACACACAAGAAGGCAATAAAGGCAGACTAAAGGAAAAAGACATGAGACATCCAGAAATAAATAGCAAAACAGCAGATGTAAATCACTTCGTATCAATGCTTATATTAAACATAAATAGACTAAACACGCCAATCAAAAGGCAGAGATTTTCAGACTAGATAAAGCCGTATGCAACTACACGCTCTCTACAAGAGACCTGCTTTAAATTCAACACAAATAAGTTCAAAGTAAAAGGATGGAAATAATACAATGCAGACAGTAACTAGATGAGAGCTAGAGCAGGATGTCATCATCAGACAGAAGAGACTTTAGGACAAAGAATGTTTCTGGAGACAGGGAAGAAGATCTCATAACGATAAAGGGTTACTGTGTCAGGAAGACACAACAATTATAATGTATACACATGTAACAACAGAGCAGACATACAAGCAAAAGCTGACAAAATGGAAAGAAGAAATAGACAATTGTCTAATACATGTTGCAGGTGTCAGAGATGCAATTCTAGAAGCCACACAGAAAACCAGGCTCACAGACAACCAAGAGGTTGCATTCATTTTCATTTACTTATAATGTAGATGTATCATATCGATCTTTTTCCAAACAACCCATAGCTGGAAATAAATTTATTTCACACAGTTCATAACAACTACATATGTATCTATCCATCTTATCTATATATTTGTGTGTGGTGTGTATATATGCCATATCATTGAATGGCAGAAGACCGATCCAGTGGTATGAGGTTACTTTTAATTGTCGAAAAGTCAAAAAAGCATCAGCAACAGTTTGATTGTCTCATGTCAAGGTCTGACAGTATCTAAGTACTTTCTGAAGCAGGTAGTCAAAATGATGTGTGCCCAACTCTAGTATAAAATGCCTAGAACAAAGGCTATATATTATTTTCCTTTGAAAACTGGACCCATGTGACAGTGTTCTTGTGAAAATATTAGCAAGTTGTGGTTGTTTGGAAGAACTGTGGCCATGTGGGTACAACTGATAAAAAAAAAAAGAAACAGACAATTCAGTTTTAGATCTCTCAGTGCCCTCAGAGATTGATAGGACAGCTAGACAAGGAAAGATGCAAAGGGGAGCAGGAGCAAGCAAGGTATGAGGCACTAGGAAACAACAGCAGAGGGGCGCAGACCTGGCCTGTTGACAGAAACTAAACGTGAGTGCACCAGGTGCTCTAGTAAAAAAGCAGAGACTGTCAGACTGCTAAGAGAGAAAGACCCAACTAGATGCTCTCTACAGGAGATACACTTTAGATTCAAAGATACAAATAGGTTGAAAGAAAAATTATAGAAAAAAACATATCAAGCACACAGTAACCAATACTGAGCTGGAGTGGCTGTTTTCATGTCAGACAGGAGGTTTTGAGATAAGAAATATTACTGGAGACAAAGAGGGGCATTTCATGATGATAAAAGGGTCAATATATCAGGAAGACATAATTATTAGTGTAGACACACCAAAAAAGAAAGCCCTAAAATACATGAGGCCAAAACTGACAATTAAAAAACGAAATAGTTAATTCAACAATTATGATTTGGATATTTCAATCGCCCATGCTCAATAATTGATATAACAGTTAGACAAATAATAATAAGATAGGCGACTTGAACAACACTACTATCCCAATTGACTTATCTGACAAATATAGACCCCACCCAACAACAGCAGAATACACATTCTTTTCGAGTGCAAATGAAACATTCTCCAAAATAGATCATATACTAGGACATAAAACAAGTCCCAATACGTTTAAAAGGATTGTAATCATACAAAGTGTATTTTCAGACCACAATGGATTTAAGTTGGAAATCAGCAACAGAAGAAAAATCTGAGAATAAAATGAATATTTGGAAATTAAACAACACAATTCTAGCTAACTTATGGATCAAAGACAAAATCACAAGTAACGTCAAAAAATATTTTGAGCTGAATGAAAAAATACAACATCAAAATTTATAGGATGCAGATAAAGCAATGCTTAGACGGAAATGTATGGCTTCAAATACATTGGAAGGGAAGGAGATTTAAAATCAGTCATCTAAGCTTCCACCTTAGGAAGCTACAAGAGAATAGAGTAGAAATCTATGAAAACAAAAACAATAGAGAAAATCAGTGAAACTTCAAGTTTGTCTTTTGAAAATATTAACAAAATTGGTACTTTTACCTAGACTGACCAAGAATGAAAGAACACAAATTACCAGTATCAGGAATGAAAGGGGACATCACTACGCACCCTACAGATATTAAAGGAATTATAAGGGAATATTATGAACAACTCTATGCCAACAACATAGACGATTTACGTGAAATCGACAAATTCCTAGAAAGACAGAAATTAGCAAAAATACCTGAAGAAGAAGTAGTAAATCTGGATAGATCTTTATCAAGTAAAGAAGCTGAATTAGTGCTTTCTAAATCTTTCCACAAAGAAAAGCCTGTTTCCCAATGGCTTCGTGGGTGAATTCTATGAAACATTTAAGAACTAATACCAATCCTATATGAACTTTTTCAGAGAATAGGAGAGGATCAAACGCTTCCCAGTGCATTTTATGAGATCAGTAATATCTTAGTAACAAAGCCAAAGACAACACAAGAAAGAAAAATGAGCAGTATTCCACATGAATATGGATGCAAAATTCTTTAAAAAGATACAATGTAATCAAATCTAGCAGCATATGAAAAAGGTTATATACCATCACCAAGTGGGGTTTATCCCAGGAATTCAAGGTTATTTGACATCTGAAGATCAGTTAATATAAAAAACTGTGTTAGTAAAGGACCTAAAAACATAAGGTATTTTCAAGAGAAAGAATTGACAAAATTCTACAACTATTCATGGCAGAAACTCTCGAGAAACATGTCGTAGAAGGGAACTTCCTCAATCTGATAAAGGGCATCTATGGAAAACCTGCAGCCGCCATCATAATGTTGAAAGATTGAATGTTTTCTCTCGACACCAGGAACAAGGCCAGGATGCCCACATGTACCACTTCTCTCCGCCTCTGTGCTGGACGTTCTAGCCAGGGCAGTGAGGCAAGAAAAAAAGGCACACAGATTGGAAAGGAAGACTTGTAGACAGCATGATCTTGTAGGTAGAAAATCATAAAGAATCTGTAAGAATACTACTAGCAACCATAAACAAGGTTGGTAACATTACAGGATGCAAGATCCATATGCAAAAATCAATTGTAATTCTATATACAGACATGCGCCGCATAACGACCTTTCAGTCAATGACGGACCATGTATGCAATGGTGTTCCCGTAGAGTAGTACCGTATAGCCTAGGTGTGTAGTAGGCTATACTGTCTACAAAACCATCTGCAAAACATCTACGTGTAAGTACACTCTATGATGTTCACATGATGACGAAATTGCCTAATGGTGCATTTCTCAGAACATGTCCCCATCGTTAAGTGACACATGACTGTACTAACAACAAACAGTCCAAAATTGAAATTAATCAATTGACCATAAGTGTCAAGGTTTTGTTCTGGACTTTCTATTCTGTTCTATTGGCCAATATAGTCTGTCCTTTCGTAAATACACTGTCTTGATTACTTCGCTTTATAGGACGTTTGGAAGTCCGACAGTGTAAGCCCTCTAACTCTGTTCTTGATTGACCAAAGTAATTTTGGCTATTCTAGGTCATTTACATTTCCATGTAAATTTTAAAATCCATTTGTCAAATTCTACCAAAAAAGCCTGGGACTTTGATAGGAATTGTATTGAATCTGTACATCAGTTTAGGGGAGAATTGCTATCTTAACAATTTTGAGTCTTTCGATTCATAGACATGACATATCTATCTCTCCATTTATTAACTCTTTAATTTGTCTAAGGTATCTTTTATAGTTTTCAGTATACAAGTCTAATACTTTATTGATAAATTTATACCTAAGTATTTTTGATGGTGAAATTTTCTTTAATTTTCAGATCAGTTGTAGTTTGCATGATATGTCTTTACATCCTTTTGTTTTCAACCTGTTTGTGTCTTTGATTCCAAAGTGTGCCTCTTGTAGACAATATGTGGTTAGATCTTGCTTTTTTTTGTTTAATCCATTCTTGTAATCTCTGCCTTTTGATTGGAGTGCTCAGTCCATTGACAGTTAATATAGTTGTTAATATGTTTGGATTTGTGTCTGCTTTTTTCCTATTTGTTTTATGTACGACTTGGGGATTTTTTTGTTTTAAGTGATCCATCGTCTGGCCACATTGACAAATAGGATCTTTTTTTTTGTTTTTTTGCTGGGAAAGATTCACTCTGAGCTAACGTCTGTTGCCAATCTTCCTCTCTCTCTCTTTTTTTTTTCCTCCTCTGCTCCCCAAAGCCCCAGTGCATAGTTGTATATTTCAGTTGAAGGTTCTTCTAGTTTTTCTATGTGAGTTGCTGCCACAGCACGGCTACTGACAGATGAGTGGGGTGGTTCCAAGCCTGGGAACTGAAACCGGGCTGCCCAAGCGGTGAGAGCACCGAACTTGAACAACTAGGCCATCAGGGCTGGCTCCTTAATTTCCTTCTTTTGCATTAAATATTTTTAGTGTACCATTTTGTTATAGACTGAATTGTGTCCCCTCAAAATTCACATATTGAAGCCCTGACCCCCGGTGTGACTATATTTGGAAATAGGGCCTCTGGGAGGTAAATGAGGTCATAAGGGTAGGGGCCTAATCTGGTAGGGTAGTGTCCTTATAAGAAGAGACACCAGAGAGCTCACGAGCTCACGCTCTCCGTGAGGACACAGCAAGAAGGCAGCTGTCTGCAAGCTGGGAAGTGAGCCCTCACCAGCCACCGACTCAGCCAGCACCTTGATCTCGGGCCACCAGCCTCCAGGACTGTGAGAATGAAATGTCTGTTGCTTAAGCCCCAGTCTGTGGTGGTCTCTTATGGCAGCCCAAGCGGACTGAGACACGTTTGATTCCTGTGTTGATATTTTGCAATGTGTTGTGTTATTTTCTTAGTGGTTGCCTTAGGGATCACAATATGCACCTTCTAATCTGCTTGAGGTGAAAACTGACTTAGTTCTGGTGACATGCAGCAGCGTTGCTCCAGCGTAGTTCCCTCTCCTCCCCTAGTTTGTGATATTTTATTTACGTGTGATATCCTGATATATGTTGTATATAGCACTTGTATGTGTCGTGAACCCAACAATACAGTGTTGTAACTACTTCTTATGAACAAACTCACGCTTCTCGGAGATCACGAGAGGAAACAGGACCACACGTGTTCTTCACAGTCGTCCCGTTTTTACCATCCCTGTGCTCCTCCCTCCTTCCTGTGGGTTCACGTTACTGTCGTCTGTCACCCCTTCCAGCCTGAAGCACCTTCTTACTGCAGGGCAGGGCGGCCAGCATGAGTTATCTCAGCGTTTGCCCACCTCTGGATGTCTTTAGTTTGTCCTCATTCCGGATGGTCATTTCCCTGGACGTGGGACTCCTGGTGGACCGTTTTCAGCCCTCTGCGCGGTTGTTCTGCTGCCTATGGCCTCCTTCATCTCTGTTGAGATGTCAGCCGTAGGCCTCGGCTTTCTGTGTGATGGGCTGCTTTTCTCTTTGTCTTTCCCTCACTATAGCTTTGGAGTAGTTTTTGAAATTGTGAAGTGAGTCCTCCGACTTTGTCCTTCTTTCTCAAGACTCTCTTGGCTCTTCTGCATGTGCTGGGAACCAGCTCTCCAGTTGCTCCTGACCACTTTCCCAGGCACTCTGGGTTTCCCTGCACACGCGTGTGTTTTTCCGTCAGCCAGGGTTACGTGGTGTACAGCCTTTCTCTGGCGCTCTGGTCTCCAGAGTCTCCGCATTCGATTCCCGGCGAGTCTCTGCTCTGCCTGGTCATGGCTACAGGCTGTGGCCCCCCCATTTGCTGCAGATTCACCACTGGTAGGGTGCTTTCTCCTCCTGCTTAGGGCTGCCCCTCAGGAAGCAACGCCGCTGGTCCCCAGCTGCCCCACACTGGTGCAGCTGCCCTCTCACCAGCCCCAGGCAAGGAAGCCCTCTTCCCACTCAGGCCACAGCGGTGTCTAAGGGTAGATGCCGTTGATTTCTGAAAACAGTCGTTTTTATAATTTTGTCCAGTTTTATACTCGGTCTTATAGAGATGGTTCACTGATTTCGACTCCAGAAGCCAGAAGCCCCTTCTCAGCGAACACTCATGTGAGTTAACAGACTTGGTGCGGTGTCCCACTCCTCCAGGGTGACAGGCAGTCCACCAGACAGTTTTGTCCAGTTTCACGTCCTATGACGATGCTCACGTGGCCGATTCATTTAACAGCGTTTCTGGGTATCTTACCTCTCAGCATCATACAGTAGTGATTGCTTTTTGAGGCGAATTGTCTCATCTGCAAAACAGCAGAGCCTTGTTTATCTGTCATGACAGGGCAATGAGTTTTTCCATATTCCAGATAATGAAACTTACCCTCTTTAAATGTCAAATTTTTTTTTGTTGTTTTTTTTTAATTTCTTTTTTTTCCCTGTTTTTTTTGCAGGAAAGATTTGCCCTGAGTTAACATCTGTTGCCAATCTTTCTCTTTTTTTAGTTCCCTCCCCAAAGCCCCAGTGCATGGGTGTATATGCTAGTTGTAAGTCCTTATAGTTCTTCTATGTGAGCTGTCACAGCATGGCTACTGACAGATGGATGGTGTGGTTCCGTGACTGGGAAGCAAACCCAGGCCACCGAAGCAGTGACAGCACCGAACTTGAACCACTAGACCTTAAGGGCTTGCTCTCAAGATGTTTCTTTTTTTTTTTTATTTTTAAAGATTTTATTTATTTATTTTTCCCCCAAAGCCCCAGTACATAGTTGTCTGTCATAGCTGCACATCCTTCTAGTTGCTGTATGTGGGATGCGGCCTCAGCATGGCTGGAGGAGTGGTGCCTCGGTGCGCACCCGGGATCCAAACCCGGGCCGCCGGCAGCGGAGAGCACGCACTTAACCGCTAAGCCACGGGGCCGGCCCTCAAGATGTTTCTAATTTAAATTTTTCAAACGAAAATCTTTCTAAAATGTATTAAATAACATTGCTTTCTTGAACAGAAATCAGGGGTGACTGGGAGGTGTCTTGTAACAGAGCATCACCCAGGCCACCGGTTTTTAATTGGGCTGAAGCACGGGGCGTCCTCAGGACCCAAGGACGTCCTCTCTGGCCCTGCCCGGTGCTGCCGTGCTCTTGAGTTCTTGTGTGGCTCTCGGATGGTTTTGTGTCTCCTTGGCTGCTGCGCCTTCCTCCAGCAGCTCACTGATTTACTGCTCTTTAGAACAGACTCTGCCGTGCCAAGTGGTTCTGTCAGAGCCTGAGGGTACACCTGGCCCTCAAGGTGCTGCCCACACGGCCCCTCTGAGTTGTTGGTCTCTTGGAGCCTCATTTTCCTCGTCTCTGTTGATAACAGTTATTTCCACAAATTACTGTCAAGAGTAAAGAAGAAACTTGGAACTGGCCGTGGTGGTGCGAGCATGGAATCAGAACAGAAGGAGCCTGCCGCGTCACTCGTGATTCTGCCTGTGTGTTACCTGTGGCTGGGTTTGTTTGAAATCTGGTGTGGCAAGGCCAGCAGACCAGGAGGCGCCTGCCGGGAAGTTCATGCTCACAGGGACCTAGAAGCAGGAGGCGGGCACGCGCGCAGGGCCACACAGGAGGTGGCAGCGAGGGCGAAGCACAGGCAGGAGCTGTGATTGTGTTTTCACAGGAAGGAATGGGTGAGGTGGCAGGCCAGGCCAGCAGGTTTGGGGTTGGCGGTTTGAGTCGTTTTAGCGGTCTCCGGGGTGTAGGGGCCCCACATCTGATACCCCTCAGGTGATTAGGGCAGAGTGGAAGCCAGGCAGAGGAGGTGGTTCAGAGCGGGCTCTGGAGTGGTTGGTGTTCGTGTTAGAGGCTCGCTCGCAGGCAGACGGTTTACTGTCTCTGGGGGTTAGCTGGCCCTGGAAGGGGCAGGCACCCCAGGACGTCAAACTATCATAAAATGCAGACAGTAAAAAGCAGGATTAGCACAGCCTGCCGAGACAGTTTGCCTCCCTGGTTCTCAACGTCTGCGGGGTCTTCCTAGGGTCACCTGCAGACTCTGAGGAGTGCCTCGGTGCCACCAGAGGGCAGTGTCCTCCCACCATCCACACAGCCCAGGGGCAAAGAGACCAGACCCCCATTGGCCACTTGGTGCTGTGCAGCCTTGGGAAAGGCACTCACCCTCTCTGATCCAGGTTCTTCAGTGAGGAAGGGGTAACATGAAAGGACACATAGGGAGCCTAACCTAAGTGCTGTCTTCCTTCTTTCCCGCTTTATGTCTGAATTCTCGGAAATTTGGATACAAAGGAATTCAGGTATTAAAAAAGAGCAATCTTTACAAATTTGCCCTCTGATGTGACTAAAGCATACTAGGGACCGCTTGCACGTTTAAGAGAAGTTTCTTATTAATCTGGAAGGTTTCAGCGCTGAGAGAGTCAGGCGGTGTGTAAACCTGGCAGTTGAGTGGGGACCAGCAGTAGTCCTGGCACCGACACCCGGGTCTCTTAGGGAAGAGTCCGTGGTTCTCAGAGTTCCCAGAGCCAAGACCTTAGAGTGGGGGAGTGCCTGCGTCCAGGCGGGTGGTGAGCGCCTTCTGCATACCAGGGGCGCCCCTCACTTGCCGAGCCCTCAGGCAGTGGAGGTGGAGGCCACGGCCCAGGGCTTGGTGTCAGCTGGAACTCAGCTGGCCCGAGCGTCCGCTCCCAGGTCTTAACATGAGACCACTTGGTGGTTGGGACGGTTTGAATCTTGAAACGCAGGGCGTTCACCCTCCGTCATGGGGATGCCTCTGCCGAGTCGGGAAGAGCGTGGGGGGCTGTGCGGGGACGGGTGCGGTGGGGACAGGCGAGGTGGGGACGGGGCGGGCTCGCCTGGTCTCGTGGTGGGGGACAGGGCAGAGCATGCCGCGGGTGTGATTTTCTCTGTCCTTGGAGCAGTGTGGCGTTCACGTTTTGATCTGTCTCCTGCAGGCAGCGTCTCCCACCGCGGCTCTCAGCACCTTGGCCTGACGCCAGGTCACAGCAGCGTGTCACAGGCTCTCAGGTAGCGTCCCTCACGCGCTCCTGGACGGCGTGGGAACTGAGAAACGAGACTTCTCAGCATCCAACTCACTAGAAATGATGCTTTCTAACCCCATTTCTGCATGTTCTCAGTGAGAGTTATTGTGTAGACCACTTTATGTTTTGCTTTTTTTAAGCTGAAGTATAACTTAGGCAGCTGTCCTGTTACTGAAAACTCTAAAAGAGCCACTTAACGGCTGCACGGAATTCTATCACCGGAACAGGCCGGGGGTAGCGGACGTTTCTGTGAGGGGCAGGGGTGGGCACTTTCGTGAGTGGGCGAGTGGGCAGGCTGTGTGCCACTAACGCTTTGCTTACAGGAGCAGCTGAGGCTGCCGTCCCCCCTCCCCAAGTCGACTCGCCCCTCAGACGTTGGGCCCACTGTCTCCACCACCTGAAGTGCCCTCGGGCCATCCTACACGTGCTCGAAGTCCAGGCAGTCTCTCTCTCTTACCCCCTGACCTAAAGCCCCTCCATGGCTCCTGATGCCGACGGGCAGTCCAGCCACTGGCCTCCAGCATCCCCCCCAGCTCCCCCAGAGCTGTGTCTGTGTGCCCGCTGCCCCTTGCTTCACACAGCATCCCCACCCGCCTCCTGGACCAGAGCTGCTCCAGTGACAGGGCTGTGACCCTCTCGTCACCCGAGCCCCCCGGGAGCCGGGCCCCCACTGCCTGGTGCCCGCTGCTTCGAGCTCCTGACTCCTGCCAGCGTCAGCACAGAGGAGGGTCGGGGAGGGTCCGCTGATGACAGGCACTGGACCCTGCTCACGGTCATCACAGCCCAGGGGAGGTGCCACGAGGCTGCGTGGTGCCTGGCGGGTGCCGCACAGACAGCTGCTCTCACAGGGCCGCCTGCCCCCAGCGCAGCACAGCCTCGCTCATCCTAGGCACTCAGAACACGTGTTTGAATCAACACGTGGCCTTTAAGACTAAGAAATAGTCAATACTTGAATTATGTTGCCAAAGACATTTGAAGCGTTGCTGATTTTGTGTTTGTTGAATTTACTGCCAGGATTCCACCACTGCAGATCCCCTGCAAGGGACCGTCCCACACTCCAGCCCCCCAGGGACCAGGCAGAGCGGGACGAGGGGCCTCGCCTAGCCTCGGGGGCTCCCGGGCTCCGCCTCGGCAGCCCATCAGCATCTCAGGGCTGCTGCAGAGGCAGCACTTAGGCAAGTCTGCTCCCTGACAAGCCAGCGTTTCTCTCGGGAAAGTGCATTTGAGAAAACTCCACACGTGTGACAAGAGCAGACTCGAACCTTTGAATGTTCTTGGGGTTGTGTTTCTGAGCTTCTCTTAGTAGATGAGAATTCAGCAGTGTTCACTGTGTGTACGTTGTGGATCGTGACTGTGATGCTCCCGCAGGGTCTGCCAGCCTCCCCGGGCGCCCACACAAGAGATGAGCACGCCCCCGCCCAGGCGGGTCTTCTCAGCTCTTCAGTTCTCGGGTCTTCAGCCAGCCCCCCAGCACACAGACGATGGGCAGTAAATGTGATCGTATGTTTTTTCTTGATGGAGTAATTAATACAATTGAATAAAGTATTTTTCTGATTATCGGGGGCAGCATATACGTGATATGTTTGAACCATGACTGTTCTTCAAACTTCCTTAAAACGCAGTTGCAGTAAAGTGAACACCCTCTTGCTGGCTCCCTGCTGGGCTTTCTGACGGCAGCTCTTGGGCAGGTGGGAGTGGGTCAGGCCTCTCGGTGCAGATCAGTCCCTGCACCCTGGTTATGGGTTGCCTCCCACACGATCCTGTCACATGGTGCGCGACTCATGGATGCCGTGCTCGCCGTGAATCTGTCTCCAGGGAGGAGTTTTGTGCTGACGTCTCCCCACCAGGTGGGTGAGTCGCCCCCGCTCAGCCGAGGAGAGCAGCGTGCTCCCTCCTCACCCCTGTAGTCGGGACCACACCGGGTTGGAAAAGAGGCTTATGGGTTAATTATAATCCTTTATGTTGCAGTTAACTAAAACTTGTCAAAAAGCTGAGTATGGTCATCTCACTGGGTCAGGCTCACGGTGAGGGCAGGAGGAGAGTCCACCCTGAGGAAACCTGAGGCTTGGGCAGGGCGCACCTTGTTCCAGGCGCTGTGTCCATCACCCCTGCCTCCCGGGTGTCTCCCTGGGCCAGGAGGCGTCCCGCAGGCAGAAGGGAGGAGCTCGTGCACCCTCGCTGTCCTCTGGAACGTGCAGGGCACAAGTGCAGCCGCCGCGTCTGTGAGCTGACAAACGTGTGCTAAAGTCGGGGTGCGGGAGTGTGTGCTCCAGGTTGGTTCCATTCCCGGGAATGTGTCTGTGTCATGAAATCCCTGATTGTGGATGTGCCTTTCCCTGTGTGTCTTATGTCACATGTACGTGAGTGTTTCAGACATTGAAACGTGGGCTGGTCATGAAATGCAGACGTGAGGGTCACGTTTAGATGGTCCTGTCCTGGTTCAGCTCCGTGCGCCTGGCAGCAGGATCCACGAGGCTGGAAGATGGGCTTTGGGGGTGTTTTTGCAAAGGGACGTGGCAGCGGATGGCCTGGCGGCTGTGGTCCTCCTTCAGAAGCCATGAAGAAACACGTCCACATCAGTGGGGCCGCACCTCGAGTCCTGTCCTCTCTGGGCCTCTGTGCGCATCCTGCGGGTGGAGCGCTGGGTCTGCTTGGTGTGGGGGCTGCTTGTCAGTCCATAATTTCAAAATCTCACCCTTCCTTCCTTCACCTCACCTTGTTTTTTAGACACAAACTTTGATGCTGTATTTTTAGCATTTCATGTTCTTTATTTTTCTTGTTTTTTTCACAGTTGAGCTTCTGTTTGGCCTGTTTAAGTCCAGTGGGTGTCTGGTTGAGACAGTGTTGGCCACGCCAGCAGTGGTGACCAGCGCCTTCCGGTCATCTTATCACTAACAGCCGCACATCTGCTTTTCTTTGTCAGTAATTTTCGGTGGAAAGGCAAAATTAAATAAAATGTACAAATAATAGCGCAGATCCTGCAATAGACAAAGATGACAACGCATCCAAAATTAAACTGCTGGCCAACACCCCCGGTATTAGCTCAAACCCTTCATCAGCTGATGGACAAAAGCCAAATTCAGCCTAGAAACGGCAGTTCAGGGGCATTGACAGATAATTCATGAAAGTGTGAGCTGTGTGAAAATAAGATGTGTGGAATCGAGGGCCAGCAGTTGTTTAAAAGGGTCGTCCTGGAGTCGGCACAAGGGCAGAAGGGCCGCAGAACGTTGACCAGCGTGCCCGCAGGCTGGGCTCTCCATGCGTGTCCTGCAGGAGGAGGCCCTCCTGTGGCTCAGTGGTTCAGAGTGTGGGGCACCAGCAGCTGAGCTCTGCTCCTGCGTGTGCCGTCCTGCCTGCGTCCTGCCTGGTGGCGTGTGGCCTGCTGACGGCAGAGGAAGCGGGGGGCCGTGGACCACGGGGGAAGGTGATGGCCGGGACTTGCATGGCAGCCGCTCTGTCGTAGTCTTGGGACCTCAGTTTCTCATCTGCAACACGAAAGTTATGTGGGACATTCCCTTCCCATCCCACGTTTCTTACTCAAGGAGAACTGTGTGGCCGGCATCTCGACACACCTGTGGCCCGGTAACCGTGCCAGTTCCCAGATGCCACAACTTGTGCTTTTTAATTTTCTTGCAGCCACTGTGTAATCGTGACTCAGAGCAAGGGCTTCAGGGTTCAGGTCCAGAATTGGGCCCCTTCTTCCCATCTGCCAGAACAGGCAAGGCCCCTCGCTGAGGGGACATGGGAAGGCCCTGAACACATCACCTGTCACAGCACAGTCACCAGACAAGAATATGTCTCCACGTCCCCTGCATGGCTTAAGTGAAACCTCCCAGAAGCCCCACGGAAGTGTAAACGTTTCTAATGGTGATTTTTCTTTCTTTGCTAAGCGTCTGAGTTTTGAGGAAAAAATCTTTGAGACTGAAATGAATGTGTACAGACAGGAGATGTCACAGACAACACGTGGGAGTCAGAGGAAATGCCCTGGAAGGGACCCGCCAGGAGGAATGAAATCCTGCATTGGTCGGCTGATGGAGCCGAGTCCACGAGAGAATGCACGTTCTTTAGGAAAATCGTGTAATTCTTGCTCAAATTGGCCACACTATTTCCCTCAAGTTGTTTGCTATTAATAACGCTACTGTCTCATGTGATTGAAGTGTCACAATGTGAACGTTAAGTGCAGCATGAGACTTTCGTTGCTAGGCTGTTGACAATCCAGCGAGCACAGGGCTGGCCACAAGCTCTCACATCCGCTCATGGGGAGCCTCCCGAGCGCGGGCGCCAGAGGGCGCTGGACCGGGCAGGCCTGCGCCCGGCAGATCCGTCGTTTGGGAGAGCAGCCGGCCCTGTGTTGCTCTGAGGGAGCCTGTGCAATGTGCCGGTCACTGAGGCAAATCACAGAGACAGCGGCGATGCGGGGAAACTCCAAGGTTCAGTTCACTCGAGTGAAGACGCAGAGCAGAACGCCGAGTCTCCGTCGCCGCCTGCCGCCGTGTTGTCGCTGATTCTGGGCTGTCCCTGCAGTGCGCCCGGGAGGTGTCGTCTGTGCAGCAGTGTCAGTTACGGCGCCCAGGGAGCACGCAGGTGTCAGGGCGACCGCGTGCCCAGACAGCCTCAGGGCCGCCTCTGGACGAGACTCGTGCTTACAGGCAGGGAGACCACCCACAACGTCTGAGTCACGTGCAGGGGTTGGGTGTGAGATGATGAGACTGACCACAGGCCCCTAGGGTGGCACCCGTCCTGGTTTTTACCGTGTCTTCTATTCAGACGTGCCCATTAACCAGCTTTCTTTGTGTCCTGCGCCTAATCCATCTAGATGCAGTGCTTCCCATAGGTGTAGGTCACTCCTTGACAGCTTCTCTGGTATCCTGGTTTCTATCCTGTTTTTTTGTTTTTTTTTTTTTTCCTTTTTTCTCCCCAAGGCCCCAGTAGATAGTCGTATGTCATAGTTACACATCCTTTCTAGTTGTTGTATGTGGGACACCGCCTCAGCATGGCTGGAGAAGCGGTGCGTTGGTGCACACCCAGGATCCGAACCCGGGCCGCCAGTAGCGGAGTGCATGCACCCAACCGCTAAGCCACCGGGCTGGCCCTCTATCTTGTTTTAATTACAAGATGACACCTATTCATTCCAGCCCCAAGATTGAGAAAGTGGGAGGCGAGTCCCCTCACGCTGGCCGCCACAGGTGCCTGGCACAGCCCAGCTTAGGGTGCGTCCTCCCTGCCCAGGCCAGCTCCATCAGGCCTATTTCTCCTCTGGCAGCACAGCATCGTCCAGACCATGTCTCGTCTTCTAGAAGCCCTGCTTGCTGGGGTTGGATCGTTTTGGTTTTAATAAAAATGGGATCTGTAACTTGCCTGCTTGGTCGTGAGCTCTTCCCGTGGCTCACGTGGCCGAGCGTGAGGACTGAGGCCAGTTGCACTTGGCCGTCCTATGCTGCACAGGCACGTGGAGTCCTTGTTCCCCGTCTGGAGCAGCGAGGCGGCACCATCGCCAAACCCTGTCCTTGGTGCCTACGATGGGGCTGAGAAAGGACGGGAGGGAGGCCCAGCTGGAGAGGGGCGTTAGGCTGAGACCCCAGTCGGTCACGAATGCCCTAAAGCCCCTGGCCCAGGAAAGCCGGGTGGGGGGCCGTGAGGGTCCCCAACCTGAGGGAGCCAAACAGGGCAGGGACCAGTCTTGGTGATGTGGGGTCTGGGCAGGGCCCGGGCAGATGGCCCTGGAGACAGGGGCTCAGCCTGGAGAGTGGGAGGATTCAGAGGGTCTGGAGGGTCCAAGGACGATGGAGTTCCAGAGCCCTGGTGTAGGACGGGGAGACGCCAGGGAGGAAGGCCTGTGCACTGCCCCTGGCCCCCAAAGACGGTGGGAGAGTGTTGAGGGCCAAGTGTGTGGCTCTGAGGAAGGCCGGGCAAAGGGCAAGGCGAGGGGTGAGGCAGGCAGGACGGAAGGCGAGGGTCTGGGGGCCTCTCCTGCGGTGGGGGACGCTGTCTTGTGTTGGAGAAAATCCACAGAACGGAAGAGGCCCTCCCTCCCTGCATAGCTCAGCGGCCACCTCGGCCCAGCCCCCAGAGCCCCTGCACGAAGGCGACCACTCCAGTGCCACTGCGGTGCCGTCTGGCCGTGCTGACCACGCGTCCTGCCAGGACTGTGCAGGCAACCCCCGTGGGCCCCTTCAGCAGATGCGTGGAGAAGCCGTTTGTTTCCTCGAGCTGCTTGTGTTTAGGGATGCTTTTCTGTGTAATTCTGTTCATAATCGCATCATATAATTACATGGTTTTAAAGTCAAATCTACCCAAAAAGAAATCTTCAGGGAGGCCCAGCGTCACCCGCTCCCCACTCCCCTGGACTAACGAGTCTTCTGGTTCCCTCTCCGATTTTAACGTAAGCAAGAACGCATTCGGACTGCTTCTCCGCTGATGAAGATGCCATCCCACGCGCATTTCACTCCCCGTGCCCGGGACAGCCCCTGCCAGTGCGCGGACATCACAGGTCCCCGCGTCCTGGACAGCCCCCGCCAGTGCACAGACGTCGGGGGTCCCTGCATCCAGGGCAGCCCCCGTGAGTGCGCGGACATCTGGGGTCCCTGCGCCCGGGACAGCCCCCGAGAGTGCACGGATGCCACAGGTCCCCGAGCCCAGGTCAGTCCCCGTGAGTGCATGGGCATCGGGGTTGCCCGTGTCCAGGACAGTCCCCACGAGTGCACCGACGTTGGGGGTCCCCACGCCCGGGACAGTCCCCTCAAGTGCACAGATGCCGCGGGTCCGTGCGCCCAGGACGACCTCGTGGGCAGTGAATCCTCTGCCCAGTGTTCCGTCACCCGCTGTCATCGGGGCATTTCGGGCTCTTCACGGAAGGAGGACCCAGCACCCTGCAGGCTTCCTGGCCTGCAAAAATGTCGGCCCTCTCACCTGGCCTCGTCTAAGAGACAGAGCTGTGGCCATCTGGCAGAAACTTTGTTTTTAGCCATAACATTTCCATGGATGAATAGGCCAAGTTGGGTGTTAATTTACAATTGCTGGATGTGTTTTCGAAAGTGGAAGAAAAGGTGTCCATCAGCACTATTCCCCAGCGACAGACAGACGGACCTACTGACGGCCACTGGGAGCTGGGCACTGGGCCTCCACAGCCTCCCAGCCACCGGCTCCAGCCGTGAGTTTTATCGGAAGAAGAATCCGGAAAGCCCCCAGGATTGACAGGAAGACCAAGGAGGAGCTCAGCTCAGGAAGGAGGCAGGTCTGGGTTCTGCAGCCACCACTGCTGACCCATCACCACAGGACACCCCACTTTCTGGTGCTTAGCCCTCCCGGGGCAGTGTCCACCTGCCGCCAGGCCCCTCGGCCCCCAGACCCAACCTGGACCCCCCAGTGGAGCGGGAGCTTGGCTGGGCAGCCTGAGGAGCAGGGCCCACTCCCCAGGCACACCCATGTGGCCACTCCGGAGAGCACAAAGGTCCTTTCATGCCCTCGCAGTTGTGAAGTGAAGGGAGGTTTTGAGCGAGTTTTCTTTTCAGTCTAAGAGGAAATTCCTAAAATTCTTAGGTGGTAAATCCGAGTCTGCACACCAACTTTGTGTCGTGCATGAGGCAGCCGCAGAGCCAGGGCTTGCATGGTGGGAGGAGGGGGCGAGGCATCCCTTCCTCCCTGTCTGTGCCTCCTCTCAGGACCCCAGATCCCAGGGGTTCTGCCTGGTAACAGGAGGCACCCAACACGTTGCATCCTGCGGCCTGAAAGCCCACAGTCCTCCTGCAGAGTCTGGCAGACGTAGGAACAGCCTGGCCAACTGTGGCTGGGTGACAGCGCCCACGTGTCCACCAGGCTTCTACTCAAGGTCCCTCCTGCCGTCTGTGCAAGTCAGTGTCCAGATCCCAGGAGAGGCCCCTCAGAGGTACGGCCACCACGGCAGACACACTCCCTGGACACAGCCGTGAGCTCTGCATCGTGAAGACCACGTGTCACCCTCGTGAGGGGCTCAGCCGTGGCACAAAATGAGCACCCGCCAAGCCTCATCTCCCGGGACATTCCCAGCCTGGGCGCCAGACCTTTCACCCCAGGGTCTGCCCAGGTCGACCTACCGAGCCCCTCAATTGAACGTCGACCTGAACTTTCAACTTGGAAAGAATCTCGGGGCCGGCCCCATGGTGTAACAGTTAAGGGCACGAGCTCTGCTGCTGGCGGCCCGGGTTCGGATCCCGGGCACCCTCCAAGGCACCGCTTGTCAAGCCATGCTGTGGCAGCATCCCATATAAAGCGGAGGAAGATGGGCACGGATGTTAGCCCAGGGCCAGTCTTCCTCAGCAAAAAAAGGAGGACTGGCAGATGTTAGCTCAGGGCTGATCTTCCTCACAAAAAAAAAAAAAATCACAGAAAAGTACGAAGTAAAGTTGATCTGAGAACACGCCACCCTTTAGCCGATTCACCCATTGTTGGCGGTTGCCACTGGCATGCCCATTTGGGCTGCACTTGCACACGAGCACACTCACGTGCTTGCATGCGTGCACTCTCTCACGCACATTTTTCTGAACCACGACGGCTGGCATTGACGTGTCTTAAGTGTGCAGGCCTGTTTTTCAAGTGTGGTGGTTCTCATTCTGGCTTCATCTGATGTTTCCTCATGGCCAATGTGGGCATTCCAGACACAGAACCACGTGGGTGCCCTTCCAGGTGTCACGGGTCAAGCGCGTGAGGTCCAGCGCCCTTCGCTGGTGACTTTCGTTTTTTAGTACAATGTTTGCAGACGTGTGGACGGCGTGTGAGGACACACCTCCACGTGCTAGCAGGCCTGTCTCCGCCCCTCTATTCGGTGTCCGGGGACGTAACTGGGTGTCCTGATGCTTCTGGTGCAGACACACACTTGCTGGGAGTCCACACCAGGCCCAGGAAGAGGCCTCGGGAGCCCCCGGCTGAGGCACCCCAGCCCCATCGTCCAGCTGGTTCCTCTGGGAGACCCAGCCACCGGTGCTCTGAGCTCCCCACGGAGAACAACTTTTGCTCTTAAATGTCCAACCTGCCACGGAGTGATACTTGTATAAATACAGTAGAAAAAGAATTACTAGGAAAGGAAATTTTAAAAGATACAAAACACAAGCTTGTTTCTTTCTTACTAGATCCAACAGATGTACAATTACCTGACAGATTTCGACAGAAGTTTCTAAGAGTGCCCACTCATGCCCTCCACACGTGTCTCCAGGGACCAGTCACCAGCACCTCGAAGACACGCAGGGACCCCATGCCGTGCGCCACCGACAAGAACTTGCTGCACCTAGGAGAGCAGAGGACGACAAGGAGACCGTCCCGGTGGGGGTGGAAGACCCCGGGTGGGGTGGAAGGAGACTGGGGTGGGGTGGAAATCTGCATGTCCCGAGGACTGGTGAGCCAGGCCGGCCCAGGGCAATGGGAAGGCAACAGTCCCGGGCGTTGCTGCGGGAGAAGCGTCAGTGGAGGGTTTGCAAACACCATGAAGCTGTTAAAGTCCTTGAATTAGGCCCAAGTGTCTCCACAGGACTAAACCTCTGAATACAAAGCTGATGGGCACAGGAAGTTTAAAACCAGAAGTTAAGATTCCTGTTAACGGCGCACGACAGGTAACCGGGCTGGGCGCACGGGGTGGGAGGGAGATGTGAGTTGCAGGTGCAACCTTTATGTCTCCAGGAAACAAAAAGAGCGGACACGGCAAATTATGAACACCCACCAAATGTGGGTACAGACACAGAGACGCACAGATAGCTCACAGGCATCCGTCAGAGATGGCGCGGGCTCGGCTGCTGACCACCGCACTTCCGCGAGTATTGCAGTGCAGTGAGCCGCACGAGTGCCATGGTTCCCAGTCCACGTGGAAGTGATGTTCACACTGTGCCGTGGTCTCTTCAGTGCACAGTGGCACTTTGTCTAAAAAAATGGGGCACACACCTGAGTTTCAAAACACTTTATTGCTGAGAAGTGCTAACCATCATCTGAGCCCTCAGCGAGTCGTCATCTTTTTGCTGGTGGAGGGTCTTGTGAAAACCCAGAATCTGCGAAGCACAGTGGAGTGGGGTATGCCTGTATTTCAGAATAAAAAAGTCAAAGGATGCTGAATAAAATATTTACTAGAAGGTTTTATCTGTTGCAGCCTGGAAATCCGTACAGCACCTTATTCACTATAGTGTGCAAACACGCCAGTTAAATTTTAAGGTCTCCCAGGGCTAGGGGAAGGAGACAGGAAGTATTTCGAATTGGGTGGGGTCTGTGTTTGGGGTGCTGAAAAAGTTCTAGATAGAGCTGATGGCTGCACAACAACGTGGATGTCCTTAATGCCCCTGAATCGTAAACTTTAAAATGGTAAATTTTGTGATAAGTGTATTTTACCACAATAAAAAAATTTTAAGGCACACTGAAATTCAGCTTAAAGATGTTCACATATGGAAACACCGTTTTCACTTTTTAAAACATGTCGTGTAAACTATACCAACATAAAATGTTAGCTCTGAGGCTGTGGTTTTGGAGTCGGGTCACACATCCCCTTCTGGTGGCACGACGTAAATGGGGGGAGAGGCTGGCCACTGGCTGGAGGGTTGAGCAAGTGAAGGAATGAGTGAGGGGTGGGGCCCCTGCCTCCCAGAGCCCACCTGGTTTGCAGGCTGTCCCAGCTGGTTTGGAGAAACTCCAGGAGCCCTTGGCTGCTGTGCCACCCCATGTCCCCAGGCCTCTGTCCCCACGCCCACCTCGTTGGTGCCTGGTCCCCAGGAGGTGGGCCAGGGAGAGAAGGAGTGTGGGCAGTGGGATCCAAGGCTCAGGAGGCAAACAGCCAGCCTGCTGTGGTGGGCGGGGGACCTCGCGTGGCACACACCCTGAGCCGGCGCTCGTGTCTGCTCTTTCCTGTCCTGTGGCAGGTGACCGCATCACAGTGACGGCATGCTCCAGCATGGCCACTCTTAGGAAACACAGGGTGAACGAGCTGGACCACACATCTGCCCTTGACCTCTTCCAGGAATTTTTCACATGGTCCCTCTAAGTGTTTCTTTTAAAAACCTAGTTTATTACCTAATTTATTTCACTGGAAATAGCAACGAGCGACTCAAGATGACGCCCACAGGGCTTTGGTGACTCCCTGTGGTCTGTGCCTCCTGATTCGTGGTGCGTGTCCAGGAAGACGTCACAAGTTGGCATCAGACACAGGACACGTTACTGCTGCAGAAGCAAATGTCCCCAAGTCCCAGTGGCTTCATTCCTGCACTTGGTCACCAGGCCAGGCTGGCAGTCCTGCACCTGGTTAGCACCCCAGCCCCATCCCAGCTCACAGGGGCCCAGGGGCCAGACGAGCAGCTCCCACCTCGCCGAGAAGGGGCCCATTGCCCACAGCACTGGGGATCCCACAGGAGCCGCCCTGGTGAGTGTGAGCACTGGCCAGAGCGATCAGATATCAGGGTGAAGCAGCATCTGTCCTTCACAGAGAGATTTGGAGAGGGGGCTGCAGGACCCGGTGTCTCCAGTGGCCACTGCTCTGCCCACTAGGCTCATGGCACACACAGCTGGCTGCACCCGCAGCCCAGGAGGTGGGCACTGGGCAGGGGCTGAGGCTGCGAACAAGCATATAGAGCCACTTCCTGGCGGGCTGGCAGAGAGGGCGGCTGCAGGTCCATCATGCTCAGGGTGGGCACGGAGAGGGCGGTGGAAGCTGCTGGACAGGGCTGACAGCAACAGATGCCCTGCGAATCTGCCAGTGGGGGGAGGCACGGGCTGCAGGGCAGGCACTCCTCATCTTTCTGGATGCAGCGTGTTTCAGTCATCATCTTTATTTGGAAAATTGCTTTCAGAAGAACCTGCCTGACCTCAAGAACACAGAACACACTCAGGGACAGTGTTTGTTGAGCAGATACATACCTGGCAGCCACACCAGGACTCACGGTGCAGGACTCAGTACATCGGGCGCTCCAGCACCAACCCGAGCAGAGAACTCCTGGGACCCATTAGGGTGGTGGTCTCCGGCGTCCCTCCCCAGGCTTCATGGAGGATGTGCAGCCCGAAAGCAGGCTGGGCTGAGACTCCGAGGCAGGCAGAGCCTTTCCCCTCCTGGTGATGGGGCCTATGCCCTCTGGGGCCACAGGTGGAGCCAGCCAGGTACAGCTCTGCATCCTCCAGCTGCCCCGGGCAGGGGCAAAAGTGGAGGAAGGTGACTGCAGACTTGGGACACAGGCACCCCACCTGAGCCACCCGCTCCTGGCTGACGTGTGATTGGCACCCGGCCCCTTGGAAGCTGGCGGAGCCTCACCTCCAGGGTGGCCCAGGGCTGCGCCCAGCACTGCTGAGCCAAGGCAGGGAGTGCTCTGCAACTGACCTGGGCCTGTCACCCCAGACGCACAGCCTGGCTGTGTCCTTGGAGGATGGGGGCAGGCGGGCCTCACCCTGGGGCTCAGGCGCCTGCTGTCTGTGGCCGGGAGGGCTGGAGTGGGTGCTGGGACCCTCAGGGCCTCGGAGGAGCATTTTCCTGAGGAAGGGAAATCGCGCAGCTGTTGGAGCATGGGAGGGTGGGAAGAACTGGTGACTAGAATTATGGACCTTTAGAAACCTCGCACCGAAATGTGGCCCCGAGTCCACAGCGAAGGCCGTCTGCAGTTCAGGCCCTGGGCACCTCGGGGCCACGTGCAGGGGGCTCGGGGGCTCGGGGGCTTGAGAAATCGAGAGGGCTCAGGGAATAAGGGAGATTCAGGGGGCACTTGAGGGCACAGAACACAGAGCTGGAGAGGCCAGGCTTAGTCCGGTACAGCCCTCAAACCAGGAAGGAGAGCGAGGGGCCCGACACCACAGAGCCGCTGACCAGGCAGCAGGAGCTGCCCCCACTCTGCTCTCCCCGCTCACTCGGGCCGGGGCTGGGGCCTGCAAGTCAGCGTGTTGCTCAACCTGGAGTTGCATCACTGGGGTGACTCGAGCCCCCGCAGAGGGTCAGGCTGACTCAGGAGTGTGAGGAGTGAGTCATCATGGACGCCAGCATCCTTGGAGGAGCCCAAACGTGGACTGGCGCCTGGACCAGCCCCCAGCCAGACCGCTGGTCACTCAGCACCCTGGCTGGCCCGCTGGGGGCCCAAAGTCCTGACCATAGGCACTTTGGCTTCAGACAGGCAGGCCAGTCTGCCCTCCAGGGTCCTGGAGCTGGCAGGCAGTGGGGATGGCAAGTGCAGCCTTGTGGGTGCAGAGTCAGGGAAACCGAGGCCCAGACCCGCCCAGCCCTGCCCACCACGTGCTGAGTGAGGGCAGCCAGCCCATCCCGGGTGAGGCCCCCCACTGCCCTCCGTGTCCAGACGTGGCGTGGGCCTGTAGGATGTGGCAGCCTCTCTTAGCCCCTCGGGACACACTCCGACACACCACCACACGTGAATGGGCTTGCGTGCGTTGCTCTGTTCAGGCGTCCAGCTGGCACCTTCCCTGGCCAGCTCTGGCACCTCCAGGACCCTCTCAGGCAAACCCCTCCCACTCCTGGGCACCCAGCTGGCTGGAGGGACGGATGTGTGCCTCTGTGTGTGTCTGTGCTCTTATGTACGTGCGTAAGTGTGTGGAGGGAAGGAGAGTGGAAGGGAAAGCTCTGGCCGGCCCACAGTGGGTGCTCGCTCACTCGGCACTGAGGGCCGGCACCTTGTTAGAGCTGTGTTTCTGGCCTCGGGCGACTTGATCCTGACTCGGGGTCTCAGGCTGGTGGAGCATGGCCTGGTGGGCATGAGCAGGACCCCCAGGTGACAACGCCGGTGCCCACAAAGCCTGTGGGTGACCGTCGGGTCCCGCCTGCCGAGTGCGGGAGCCGCATCGTCCCCTCTCAGAGCTACTTCTGCACGTGACCCTCCTGTCATTCCGTTTCCACTTTCACCACTTCTGGTTTCTGCGTTTTTAAATCTTAGATGCGAATTTGGCAGAAAAACCATTCACCTCAGGACTTTTCTGAGCCAAGACCCCTGGCGGATAATTGGGGAGCGGCCGGCGTGTTGGAGGACAGCAGCCTTGTTGCTGAGGTCTGTTCCTCGGTGGAGTCCAGCCTGGAATCCCGCAGGCCCTGTGGCCTGTGGTCCGGGCGGCGCAGAGAAAGCATCTCCCTTCCGTGGGCTTGTGAGCGCTTCTTGGGCGTCAGCCAAGCAGGGGTCTCTGTCCTCTCATGAGGACGCATGAGAGTGGTTCCTGATGCACGACCCCAGGGCTGGGGTCACAGTGAGGCCCCTCTGGTGGTCCCCCCACCTCAGGGAAGAGCTGGGGTCACCATGGCTTCTAGAATCCTCCACAAGGTCACCACCTTCACGGGAGACATTCGACAAAAACAGATTTATTTTTTTATTTTATTTTTTTTGTGAGGAAGATTAGTCCTGAGCTAACATCCATGCCAATCCTCCTCTTTTTGCTGAGGAAGACCGGCCCTGGGCTAACATCCATGCCCATCTTCCTCCACTTTATAAGGGACACCGCCACAGCATGGCCTGACAAGCGGTGCCTTGGTGCACGCCCGGGATCCAAACCCGGGCCGCTAGCAGCGGAGCGTGCGCACTTAACCGCTTCACCACGAGGCCGGCCCCCAAAAACAGATTTAAAAGGAAGGAACTTCAACTTCCCCCCCTGGGGGCTGAGGACCGCCTCAGCCCATCTGTGAAATGGGCGAGCACCTGGCCTTCCGGAACCATCTCAGGCTCCTGCCTCAGAGCAGCCTCTGCTGGGAGCCAAGATCTTCCTGTCTGCTCACGCTCATGGCCTCGCTTCACACAGGGCAGGCTGGCAGGCAGGGGTGTAGGTGTGGAGGCACCAGCCTCCCCACCCTGCGCGAATCCCGTCCTGGGAAGCATTTCCAGATGTTTTTGGCATCAGAAGGAGCCTTCCGTGGAGCAGGGAGCGCAGCCAGGGCAGGCAGGCCGGTGTACCCAGTGGGTACTCTGTCATCTGGTGTGTCGGCCACGCTGCACCCGGAACGTTCGCCTCCTTCCAAAGAAAATGGCCGGCCCGAGGGGCCCACCCCCATCAGCGGCGCCTGGTATGGGGAACACACAGGGGCCCGGGCAGCAGACTCTGCCCCCTGCAGCCCCCTCCCCAGGGCCACCGGGCCTCGTAGGAGCCTGCCCGCCGGGGCCCAGCAAGGCCACTCCACCCGGGACCCGAGTCTTCCCTGGAGACCTGCTCCCCTGCCGTGCGAGGGGCAATGGGGGCCTGAGCCCCGCCCTGACCCTGAGTGTGGGGGAGGCAAGGGGCAAACCCAAACTCACAGTGTGTCCATGCTCACACATGCAGGCACACCCAGCCCCTCACACACAACTGCAGCCCAGCTGACAGCCCCGAGGCGCCTGGAGTGACCCTGCCACCCACCACCCTGCGCACCAAGACCCTGTGTGCCTGGGTTTGCACCTGGATCCTCTCTTCCTGCTGGGAGGTACAGGCTGTGGACGAGTGCACAATGCACGCACAGGACATAAGGCAGCACCTGGAAGACAGTGGCTCCGATGGGCAGGTCTTCCTAACCTTGGCGTTGGGGTGCAGCCCACTGCAGTCCTGTGAAGGATGTGGGGAGCCAGGATTTGCTGCCTCCACGTCCTGCCTGCTACTAGACGGGTGGATGACCACTCAGGACAGAGGACCCCTCCGTGACAGCTCCCTCCTACTCTGGGCCACGGCAGCCTCAGTTTCCCCACCTCCCTGGACCTGAGCCTGTGCCCCGAGTGCCCATCCAGGTCCCGGGGGCCTGATGCCCCTTGGCCACCCCAACAGAGGTGTCCCGCAGGACTGCAGGTCGGCCCTGCCCGCCCGGCCCTCAGCGGCCTCCCTTGGTCCCAGCCTGTCTCTCCAGCTGGGCCGGGTGCCTACTCTCGGCAAGGCCGGCAGAAACAACCAAGTTCACTCAGTGAGCAGTCGTCAGGAAACTGGATCTATTTGCATTTTTGTAGAAGCTCAGCGCCAACATTCGAAACTGGGCTGTTTTTCCAGTGGAAACTGTAACGTGAGCCCAGAGCCGCTCGCCCTCGACCGCCTCAAGGAGACGCCTGACGCCCCCTCCAGCGTGAGACCGGCGCCCTGGCTCAGGGGCCACGCCAGGCCAGCCCCCACACCCCCAGGGTGGTCCCAGCTGCAGCGCCTGCCCTGCCCTGGCACACGCCTGGAGCCCGCACTAACACCGGGGCCCAGACCCAGGAATGGAGGCCAGGGCTGCGTGCTGGTGTGCAGAGGGCAAGACGAGGGGCCGCTGTCCAGGCCCAGCTGGGCACGAGGGCCGGGGAATGCTCTAAAGAGCCCCTGCCGAAGCCTCCGGCCCAGCCCGGGTGCAGTTCCGTCGAGCTCACCCCGCACCCAAGCCTTGGCTCACCCAAGTGGTACGCGGACCCAGATCTCAGCCAGACCGCCAGTCACTCAGCACCCCGGCTGGCCAGCTAGGGGCATGAGAAGCCTGGCTATAGGCAATTTGGCTTCAGCCAGCCAGGCCAATCTGCCCTCCAGGCTCCTCAGGGAGCCCAGCGCCTGGCAGATGCTTTCTCCTCCAGGGGCGCCCTCTGGGCCGAGACACCCTGGACCGCTGGGCAGGCGTCTGGGCCGCACACTGGGGAGAGTGGTTGTGCTTGGTTACCCTCCCAGGGGCCACAGGCAGCTGCAACCCTCCAGCCTGTGGGATGCCCATGTGCAACTCCTTGTCTTACTTGGAAGAATGGCCAGCCGCACCCTGCGTCGGCTTCAGCAACAGAAACCTAAGACAGTGGTAGGGACTTGGCAGCTCGGGAAGCTCCCAGGAGGCAGGCGGCCTACGGAGCTTTGTGGTGTGTGTGCAGTGAAGCAGATGCACCGTGGCCCCTTGAAACCTCGCAGCCAGCACCAGGCAGACCCTCAGAGAAGGTTCTGGGACGGTGCCACTGGGCTGCCCTCGCCAATACTCACTTTAGGAACCTGGGCCTGAAAGGAAGGGATGGGGTCCCCGCCTGCTGTGCCCAGCACCACACTGGGGGACGCTGAGCCCCGGGACACTGATGCAAACACGTTCTAGAGGACCAACCCCACGGGCTGGCACACCCCAGCATTGCCTGCCGGTCCCTGGGGTCCCTGGTGCCTAGAGGAGCCACGGCAACCCCCTCTCTGGGCCTCTTCCCAGCCCCGCTGCCCTACCTCTTGGAAAGACAGGACAAACCGCAGTCTGTCCCTTGAAGCCGGAAGGGCCGCCCCAGAGGAGGGCCCCCCTCAGACACTCCACCTGAGCTGAGGGCCGCCTGTCAGACCCCGCGAACTGCCTCTGGGCCAGAGGGACACAGGGGGATCCGATGGTGGCAAGTGCCTGTCTCACACCTCACGAGGGGCCTGGGGCTGCATGCCAGCACACGCAACTCCAGGTGACCCCCTGGTGACAGCAGGGCTGTGCAGGGCACCTCCCGCAGGGCAGCCCGTTGGCCCTGCCACCTGCCCAACATTCTGGCTGTCCTGCCACACGTCTTCTAGGCAATATTTTCAGTCCCGTAGCATGAAAGTTTGTTGCTTTGCGTGGTCCGTTCCCACCAAAGGGAAATCTGCTGCTCCCCTGCCTTGCTGGGGCGTCAGGGAGAGCAGAGCAGAGCAGCGCGGGCTGTGGGACCAGTGGGGGCAGTTGGCGTCCCCTAGTATTGGGACATGCTCCTCTAACCTGTGTGTGTGGCACCCCACGTCTTCCCAGCCAGGCAACAGGAGGGGACATCACCAGGGGAGGCCTGTGGGATGGGAGGGTCAGCCCTGGGCCTGCGCCCCTGTGGCCTGCTCGGTGGGGCTCTGACAGCCTCCCGGGTGACAGGGGCCTTGACTGGGTGGGGACTCAGTGCCTCAGCTCCAGCTGCGTTTGCAGAGCCCAGGCCTGCTCCCCTCTGCCTCCCAGGGAGGCATCTGCAGGGGTCAGCGGGGGGCTGGACCTGCAGCCCTGGGACCCCAGCAGCCGAGAGACTGTCCAGAGGTTTGCTGCGGTCCGAGGCCTGGCCTTGGGGGGCAGGGGCACCTGAGACCCCAGCCAGTCTGGACGAGCTCCCTGTGGCCAGCAGGAGCTGATGGGGAGTCCTGTGGGCCCAGCAGTGGGGGAGCCAGGCGAGCCCAGGAGGCCAGGGGCACCACAAAACCCAAAGTGGGGCCCCTTCTTGGGCTTGGGGGCCCCTTCTCGGGCATGGCTGGGGGCTGTGTCGTTTGAGCCCCGTCTGCCCAGGCTGAGCCTCCAGCCTTCCCGCAGAGCTGGCGTCGCTGCCCAAGGCAGCGGGCTGTTTGTGTGGTCTGTGCCCCGTTGAGTGACAGTGGCACAGTCGTTATACACACACATGTGCACCCATGCGTCCCCAGGCCTCAGAGTCTCTTCTCCTTGCCCTGAGGACACCAGCTCTGGCTCAGGGCCCCTGACACACAGCAGGCCCCTGACCCTCGGTCCCCACTGCTAGGTGGCTGAGACTGGCCCCATGGGAGTGGACTCAGGTCTGGCCTCCCTGGGGCGGGCATCCAGGGGCCCCACACTGGCCTGTGCCCCCAGTCCAGGAGCCAGCTGGCCCAGGTCCACCTGGCTGATCCTGGACCTCAGGGATGTGGTGACAGCTCCCTGCCCCGCCCTGGGACAGGCCCTCTTGCCCACTGGGGCCGCCCCACCCTGGGTGGGCTTCAGGCATCAGGCCATCCCAGAGGGTCCACCACTCAGACCTGAGCTCCAAGGGTAGGCATCGTGGCCCCATGGTGTTTGCCCCCCTCCCCCGTGCTCCCGCCTTGTGACCTGAAGGCTGCTGTGCCCCTGGGCGTGGCCGCAGGCCAGGCACCTGGTGAGGCCCACAGCGAGGCCAGCCTGCTGGGTTGTCCAGCCGTGGTGGAGACCTCTGCCTGCGAGGATCCAAGCTGGGCCCGCTGGGCAGTCAGCCTTCCCAGGAGAGGTAAGAATCATGCGCGATGGAGGGGCTCCAGGGTTACCTTCTGGCCTCAGCACGGGCTCAGACGAGGCTGAAATGTACCCAAGAGGGAGACACCAGGCGGCCACTGAGCCCCACTGTGGCGGGCCAGCCCTGGAGACCCCAGGGAAGACCCCACTGGGCAGCCTCGCAAACGAGGCTCCAGGAGTCCTCAGCCCCACAGCTCCTGCCCCAGGCCCCACGGGGATACATGGAGTGAAGATGTGAGGGAGGGGACAGAGGGGTCTCCAGTCCCATACACCCTCGCGCATACACTCTCACGCACACACACGGGCACACACCTAACCCCCATGCAAGTGTGCACATACACACAGGTGTTCACACATGCACACGCGTGCACACACATTCCTGTCAGTGGTCCCAGGCTGCCCCCGGATGGGAAGTGGCAGAGGGGACAGAACTCCAAGGTGGGCTCTGCTGGACCTTCAGGCCCAAGGTCCCCGCCTCCGCGGGTGAGGGGACAAGCCTGGCTGCTGCGAGGTTGGATGGCAGACCCCTTTGTCACGTCTGGGGGCCTTGGGGAGTGGGGAGGAGCAGGATGGGGCACCGGCCAGCCCCCATCCAGCCAGACCCCCGCCCCCACACCCACCCTCAGCCTGGGAAGACACAGGCACTTGTCTGGGCAGGGGCCAGGTGCGGGTGGGTGACAGGTCAGGGACAGGGGCATCCTCAGACAGGAACAGGCGCTGCCAGGGCTGCCCAGGACCTGTGCCCAGGCCACAGCCCCCCAGAGGTGCCCAAACAGTGGGCCTGGGGCTTGCTGAGGTGGAGGTTGGGTGCAGGCATGAGGAGGTGGGCACGGGCGTCCAGGCCCATGTCCTTGGGACCCGCTGCCCCTCGTGGATGCTGAGGGGGCCTGGCCAGGTAGGGACGGGGCGGGCAGCCTGCCCCTCCCTGGAGCAGGCCCTCCAGCTCCTCTGCTGGGCCAGGCCTGGCGTCTGCCTGGCCCTGGCGGCGAGGCTGGCCGGGCGGGCGAGGGCTGCTGGCGGGCGCTCCCCCCATTTCCTCTTGGCCTGCAGGAACAAAGGGCGGATTGTGCCTCACTCTGGGCCTTCTCCCCGGCCGGCTGCTCCTGCCGGGCCCGTGGGCGACGTTCCTGTTTGTAGCCAAGCAGGCCTCCTCGGGCCAACCCGCAAGGGCTCAGTGCGCGGAAAGCCGTGGGCACCAGCCACGGGCCCGGGAGCCCGGGATCCCGGGATCCTGTCCCAGGCCGAGCTGGCCCACCACCCTCCCCCGCAGCCTCCACACGTCCCAGGGCAGAGCCGGCCATCTCGCTGTGCCTGCCGCTCACCTTTGCCATGCAGACGCTTCCTGTCTCCAGCCCATGGGTCAGTGCTGTCAGCCCCGGCAATGTCCTGTGACACCTACCACTGCCTGTCCATCCTGCTGGACCAGACGCAAAGGCCAGGCCTCCCTGGCCACTGGGCATCTGGGGGTGCCCCATGCTCAGGGTTGGCTTTTGGGGGCCAAAAGTGGCCAGGCCTCTCGGTTCCCAAGAGAGCAGGAAGGAGGCAGAGGGGCCACAGCCCCACACATGCTGCCTGGACGACACGCCCCGACATTCTGGGTCCAACAGCCCTTCTCCCACCAAGCGTTTAAAGAGTGCCACTGTGTGCAGGTGTGGGCAGCAGAACCCCAGCCTTCCTGAGCCCATGAATGGGGCACATCTGGCAGAGGACAGACAACCCAAGGCAGATGCCATCCCATTTCCCAGGTGGGCGCAGGGTCCTGTGGCCGCAGAACCCCTAGCAGGCAGTCCAGTCCCTGGCTGGCCAGACACCCACTCGAGACACACTGATGGAGGGAGGGATGCACTCCACAGCCTCCCCCAGAACAACTGGGGCCAGCGGGCCCCTCAGAGCTGGCACGTCAACCAGAGCAGCCTGGTGGCTCTGGGCTAGGGCAGGCGGAGTGGTCCAGACAGAGCCCGGGGCAGTGGGCGTGACCCCAGTGGACCCTACCCCCACAGAAGACGGCGTGTCCACCCTGCCTCCCTCCCCCTCCCGCACCCCCACTGTTAGGTTAGCTCTGCCGCCACCGTCAAAGGACCTTTGTGGCCAACAGGGGAGCCAGGTGCTGACTGTCTTGGAGAGGCTCCAGGAATGCACGGCAGCGTGGAGGACAGCTTTTGGAAGAATGTGGGAAGAAAAATAGAGGAAAAAGCTGTGAAAGAAGAAGAAATTTGCCTCTGTGGAGCCACCCCAGCCCACTCTGCCCATCCCAGGCCTGGGTCCAAGCTGAGGTCCTGAGTGGCCCCCTGGCCACTCCATGTTCTCTGGGGCCAGGTCTGGGGTCACTTCCCGTCTATGTGGTCACTCAGGGCTCCCATCAGCACCTGAGCCGGGTGCCTCTCCTCCATGCCACAGATGAGGAGACTGAGGGTCAGAGTGGCGGTAGCTGCTGGGGGTCTCACGATACAGAGAGGCTGCCCGGCCCCAGAGGACTCAGTTTGTGCACACTGTGGACAGGAGGTGCTACCCGGGGCACTGATCAGGCTGCACAGAACATGAGGAGGGTTGAGGCCCGAGCCCTGGCTCCCTGCATCCCAGGGCCAGGAGGGGGTGGGGTGGGGACCCCCAGGACTCCCACCTTCCTGCCCACACTTTGGAGGTCAGGGCCCAGCCAGGCCATTGGAGATGAGGCCTGCACTTCTGTCTGCCAGATGCTGGGCCACAGGGGCAGCCTTCATGGTAGCTGCAGTGATGTCCTGTCCCCCAGATGAGGCTCAGAGAGAGCAGGGTGGCAGGGGGTCCCTGGGCTCACTGTCCTCGCTCCCTGGGTCCTGCCTAAAACTAGGGGCCCCGTGTTCTTGGAGACATAAACCCACCCCAAACCAGATCCCCAGGGCATGACCGAGGGGAGGGTCCCAGCCTGGGAGTGGGCAGCTCCAGTGCTGCTCCGGGCTGGGGGCTTCCGAATCCTGCTGAGATGACGCTGGGCAGGACTGGGAGGGAGAGGAACAGGGCAGCGGTCCCAGGGGACAGCCATGTGGCTCTCCAGGGACTGACAGAGACTGACGGTCTTCCAGGAAGGTCAGGGGTCTGGGTGGGAGCGCTGCCCCCACCTGGCGCCGTGAGCCTGCGGAGGAGACCAGGTCGGCAGTGGGCTTCCACCCTCGCCAGGCCTGCCCACCAAGTCCACCTGCGCTGCCTCCCATCAGGGTGGATGCTGCTGCAGGGGCCGCTGCTTGCCAGCAAAGACCCCACCGCTGCCCAGCCTCCTCCATTCGTCTGGCCTCTGCTGCTCTGCTGCCCTCGCTCCTCCCTGCAGGAAGCCCCCAGACCCTGGGGGCCCCCAGAGACAGATGGAGCCTGCTGGTGTCATCATGCCGGGCACCAGGGCTGAGACGCCCCCTGGCCGCTCCCTGCTCTTCTGGGCCCAGGGGAGGGCGTTTCAGGGATGCAGGGTAGGAGAACTTGCCCTTCCCTGGGACTTACCACATACCCCACAACTGAGCCCCGGCCCAGCTTCTCGAGGACCCAGCCAGGCCCACCCCACCCCCACCGGTGACTCAGCATAAGGCTGGCGCCCGCCCCTCGGGCCAGCTGTTGGCAGCTGTCACCACCTGCCGGCCCAGGGCCAGATGCCCAGCGGCTGTCGAGGGACTGGAGGTGGGGCGTGCAGCTGCCTGGGGGCGTGGGAGCCTCAGGCCCCCACCACCCTCACCTGGGGATGGCCCTGGGATTGGGTGTGTGTCAGCTCAGCCACCTTGGGGGATGGACAATTGGCCCTAATCTGAGGTCCCCTTCCTTGGGTCTCCCACCCACCCCCACAGGGCATGGCTCCCCTTCGAGGATTCTCGTCCCATGCGGCCAGGCCAGCACGCACCCCTCCGCAGGGCTGGGCTGCGAGGTGCCTGGTGGGGTCCCTCAGAACTGCACCTCGTGTGCTTCTCAGCTCGGCCTTCCTGGAGGCCTGAAGGTGCAGTGGGGCGGGGGGACGTGGGTCAGTGCAGCCTCTGGGGGTGGACCCACGCCCCTCTGGCTGAGGAGAAAGGCCTCCACTAGTTAAGAGGAGGAGGAGCCTCTGGGCAAAGGCCCGGGTGGAACTGGACCAAGATGGGGAGCGAGGGACGTTGTGTGTGCCCAGCCCGTGACCCCTCTGGGGGCTGCAGCCCTGGGAAGCCTCAAGCCACTGCACTGGCCACTGGGCCTGACCCAAACACACTGCCCTGTCACCCCAGACACACGCCAGTCAAGAACCCCAGAAAGGAATCAGCCTGCACTCCCAAAGCAGGCATGTGCCCAGGGGCAGGCGTGTGCTGAGGGGCCCGCACCCCAACAGCAGCTTTGTGCCAAGGGGCATGCACCCCAGAAGCAGGTGTGTGCTGAGTGGCCCTTGACCCAGGGCCGCACCTGCCCTGAGGCGATGCTGAATTTGTGAAGGCAGAGCCCCTGATCCTCAGGCTGCCCGAGGTGCCCAGGGTGGGGCACGACATGGGGCCCTGACCGGCAGTGACCGTGTGGTGGATGGGTACACCAAGCCAGGGCCAGTGCAAGTCCTGTGTCAGTGGCTTTTGAGGTGTTAGGGGTGTGGGCAGCTGACCGGTGGCTGCAGGGTCTGGGCCAGGCTGTTGCCCAGCAGAGGCACATTCAGGGGTAGGCTTCTGCGCCCACTGGGCAGGACCCCAGCGGCCCCGGGCAGCACAGAAGATTAGGTTTGTGAGGCCAGATGAGCTGTCAGGAGCGGCTGACCCAGGGCTCCACCCGGCCCACCCCTGGGTGGTCTCCACAGGAGAAGCCCAGGTGGAAAGCAGATCCCGCCTCCCGTGCTCCTAGGTCCCCAGGTCCAGGGACCTATACAAGCTCCCACCTAGGGTCACCAAAGTGGCCGGCCTGAGTGGGGGACTGAGCCTCCCTTGCACAGACAGCTGCAGCCCGGGGACCACGGCGGCTGGGGCTGGGGCACCGGCCTGCGGGGACCTCCAAGCCATGGCGAGGATTGAAGAGGCTCAGCAGGGTGGACGTGGGGTGAGGGACGCCCCGGGTGGGACTGGCAGGATGGAGGTTGAACCGGGGGAAGGACAGCATGGACCTTCACAGGGCTCCAGCAGGCGAGGCTGGGCAGTCAGTGCTGGAGGACAGAGCTGCCAGTGGGGTCAGTCCTGGGCTGGGGAGCAGCCGGGGCAGGCCTGGGGGCAGGACACCTGAGGGACTGTGCCAGGGTTGCCGGGGCGTGGGGCTGGCTAGGAAGGCTGCAGCACAGGGTCCTTGGGACGTGGGGCAGACAGACGGCTTGAGGGCTCAGTGAAGAGCCTGGGGCCCAGAGGCCCCAAGGGCACTGGCTGTCCTGCTGGGCCTGGAGCACATCTAGGGGCTGCAAGGGGGTTCCCGGGTGCTGCAGTCTCACCAGGTGGGAGGTGAGCAGAGCTGGCCAACTCTCAGACTGGGTCTGCTCCCTCCTTCACTCCTGCTTCAAACCAGCCCTGCCCCCCACTGGGCCCATGGGGCCTCGGAAACCACAAACCCCCTTTCCACTTCCAGAGGCCAAGGCCACTCAGAGCCCAGTGTGGGGCTGGAGGTACGGGCGCAGGGAGGGTCCCTCCTGGCAAGCCCCCGACTCTTCCTGGATCCCACCTGCCCACCGGAGCTGGCTGCTCCAGGCCAGCTCTGCTGCCGGGTCACCGAGGGTTCCTGAACGACAGCAGTAGCTGGTTCAGCCAGCATAGGATGACCAGTGAGGGCCCTCCATCAGCCACCCCCAGCCACAGCCTTAGACAGGAACATCCCTTGGGCAAATATTTCTCTCCTCAGAGGCAGTGTCATGAGCTCTAAAAATAAAGCCTGAACCCCAGTACCCTGGGTCACCTTGGGAACACAGGGCCTGGGTCGCCATTTAGCCAAGCCCCCAGGGTCCCCAGGAGAGCCCCCTGGCCCCAGCTTCCCCAGCCCCGTCCTGGTGCCCACGTGGCCTGTGTGCGAGGGTCCTGGGCCCAGCCAGGCCTGGCCGGCCATGTGGGCCGGGCAGGCTGTGAGGTCAGCGCAGGGCACAGAGGGAGCCCCTCGTCACCAGGCCCTGCCCCTGCCCCGCACCACCGCATGACAAGCAGCATCAGCCCCCTGCCTCCACTGAGCACTCTGATCTCCTGGACACATGGCGATGCTCCAGCCAGATGCTGGTGCCAGGCATGGGGTAGGGGCTGCTTCCCCATGTCCCAGCCCAGCCCGGGATACCCAGCTCCCATAGGCTCGGCCCTGTGGGAGTCCCTGTCTCTGTAGCCCACCTCACAGCAGTCCCAGCCCGCAGGCCCGCATGTCTCCGTGCCGCCCAGCCTTGTGCCCTGGGCCTGGGCAAGGTCACCCCGGGGAGCACTTGCCCTTCAGCCCCTCCGTCTCAGCTGGGCCCCCGCAGCAGGTCCAAGCCCCTGCAAGCCCTACCCCGGGGTTGGGGTTCCTTGATCCCATACCCTGAGTCCCAGGCCGATGTGTGCTGTTTGAGGTATCACCATCCTCCGTTCTGACTGCATGCCCCACATTCCTGCCCCCTTTCCTGTGTCCCACATCCTGCGTTCCTGTCCCAGGTCTCCTGGCCTGGCCCCAGGACAAGGCTCTGATCTCCTGCCAGCCCCTCCCGACCCGAGGCCCGTGGGGGTGGGGTTCTCCCCCATCTCCCTCATCCTCGGCCTCCTGTCACACTGCCCCTCCCTGGGCATCAGCCTCAGGCCCCCCCTCTGGGACAGCTGCAGGACGGCTCTCGGACACCCCTTTGAAGCCAGCAGGGCGGGGCAGCAGGGGGGCAGTCACACCCAAGGGCGTCACAGCCTGGGCCACACTTTCAAGTTTGCCCGGCTTCAAGGGATCCGGCTTATCACTGCCGGGGGACGATCAGAGGGAAGAACGCTGGCCTGGCTCAGCACCCCAGCACGCTCACCCACCTAGCGCCCCAGCACCCCCACCAAGGACACTAGGAGTCTCCTCCCCAAATGGCCATCGGAAGTCCCACCCAGCCTGGCCTGGCCTGGGGTCACTCTGAGGACACAGCTGGATCCCCCTTCTCTACCTCCAGACTGGAGACCCCAGGGTAGGACCCAGGCCCACCCCAGCACACAGGGAGCCCCACAGAGCGGGGACAGGAGGCATTTGTGTTCCTGCTGTGGTCCCCGTAGCGTTGGCGGCTGTCCACTGGTCTTTCTGCCTGCAGCCAAGGGCACTTTGGGGCCTGGCCTCGGTCTACGCGGAAGGTTGACCACGGAGGGGCAAGGCCCAGAGCGTGGCCCCTCAAGCCCATGGGAGACGCGGCCCCACCCCCCAGCCCCTCGCACTCCCCTTGGCCCCACCCTGCCCCGTCCCCCAGGACCCGGCGTGTGCGTGCCCCCTTGCACCCAGCCTGGGGGTCCCCAAGGGGGCAGCGCCCGGGGAGATGGGAGTGCGGAGTCTGGTGGAGTGGGGCTCCAGGGAAGCTCCACTGCCCAGCCTTCACCACCACTGCCAGCCAGTCAGTCGGCGAGCCAGCCAGCAAACGTCCATTTAGGGTGGCTGAGGCCCAGCCCCCTGCCTCTGTCCAGCCCTGCGCCCACACCCCCGCGGTGAGCACCCACCAGCCTCTGTCCCCTCTGTTGTCCCTGCACGTGGAGGTGCAGGGAAAGGAGCTTCCATCCTGGGAGTGTGGGGTGCAGGCAGCCTGCATACACCTCCGCAACGGCAGGGGCTCAAAAAGGGCCTTGCAGCCAGGGGGGCAGGAGCCAAGGTTGAGGGACGTCCATGTGGGCATGAAATCTCCCAGGGGTCATGCAGGGTTGGGCTGGAGCATAGGCAGGGAGCTGGGGCTCGGAGCTGGGGACTGGGGGAGCCGTGGGAGAAGGGTCTGGAAGCTGCAGCGGGAGCAAAGAGGTATTGACCCCCTCCAGGTGGCCCCTGAGAGGGGCGCAGGCTGGTCCTGGGGGCCCCCAGAGCAGGAAGCTGAGGGTGTGGGGGGTTCCAGGGGGGCTCCGGGCTCCAGGGTATGGTTGGTGGGCAGTGGGGGCTTGGGCTTCAAGGTGGCAGGGCAGGCTCATGAGGGTGTGTCTGGTCTTCCGTAGGTCTGCCTGCCCAGCCAGGCACCCCAACATGCCCACCAGCTCTTGTCTCTCCTCAGGGACCCTGAAAGGGCCCTCGGGGGATGGGGAGCCTAGGGCCACTGGTCTCAGAGAGAACCAGGCCCCGGGCTCTGCCAGGCCTGTCTTGCCCATGAGAGAGTGGCCATGTGGGTCGGGGGGGGCAGGTCATTGCCCCTCCGACTTCCCTAGGGAGGATGACGAGGGCGGTCCCAAGAGCCCAGGTGGCCTGCACTGGACGTCAGGCTGAGACACCCACACGAGGTCGGGAGTCCCAGAGGCTGCTGTGGAGGTTCTGGGGGACCATACCCTCAGTGGTGCCTGGGGAGTGGGCAGCTCACCCCTTATGACCCAGAGATGGCCCACTGCCTGAGGTCTCCCTGCTGCCTAAGGTCATCCTTCTCTCCACCCCTCCCCCACCTCGGACTGAAACCCAGCCAGGTGTCGCCCTGCAGCTTGTCCTATCTGGGAACATCTGTTCGGTCACAAGCTGTGGGCCGCCTACAGCCCCACTGCTGCCCCTGGTCACTGCTGCAGGGCGTCCCACCGCCAGCCAAGGCCTCAGTCTCCCATGGCGTCCACCTAAGTGGCCTCTGTCACTTGGAGGCTGCTGGCCCTGCTCCAAGCCTGGTCACTGCCCATGGAGTCAGGACCACCCCAGGGGGCTTCCCTCGGGGCTAGCCCTGTCCCTCTGGGGACAGGAGTGGAGTCCACCCTGGGAGGCCAGAGGATGAGGGGATATCAAGGACGGGGACCCCATCCTGCTCTGCATGGGCATCCCCAAGGAGGAGGGGGCAGGAGAGTGGGGCCCAGCCCTGGGGACCAGAGGAGAGGGATGGGACCCAGACCCGCCCTCAGCTGGGGGGCACCACCCCAGTGGGAGGGGTCGGAGGAGGAGGCCCAGGCCTCACCTTGGGGACGCAGTCTGAAGAGGACCAGCAGCACCCGGAAAGGACTGGATGCCTGGCCTGCAGGGTCAAGCAGAGCCTGCCCTTGTTTCCTGGAGCTCTGAGGAGCAGGGCCGGCCGGGCAGTGCCCTAGACACTGGCAAGGCCGTGCCCCTCCCACCGGACCACCTGAGGCTCAGCGATACGACGAGCCTCACGCCAGCGGCTGTGCTAGAATCGCACGCGTTATCTCAGTGCTTTTCTTAAGAGGCTTCAGAACCCCTGGGCCAGAGGCAACCTGACACTTGTGCGCCAGCTGAGCGAGTTGTAAGCCTCAGTTTCCCCATCTGGAGAGCGAGCCCATTGTTGCACAACACAGGGGCAGCTGGTAGACCCTTCCAACAGGGCCCTTCAGGCAGCAGGCGCCTGGATGGAGGCGACAGCGAGGCCCCAGCCCTCCCAGGCCAGCCCACCCCCCCACCAAGGCCACCCAACTGGCCCCCGAGCACAGGATGGAGCAGCACGGCCCTGCTCTGAGGGCCACAGGGGCTGTGCCAGGACAACGAGGGGACACTCACTGGGCCAGGGTGCAGGACTCTGGCTAGCCAGGGAGGCGCGTGAAGCTGTGTGGGGCAGTGCTGCAGACTCGGCTGCCCGAGTCCCGTTCGGAGGCATTGATGAGGCCCCAGGGACGCCTGGTCTCAGCCCCAGAACCACAGGCCCAGCGACGAGACTCCTGAGAGCCTTCTCTGCTCTTGGAGAGTGTTTGCACGTGTGTGTGGGCCCGTGTGCCTCATACGCAGGCACACATGCATGTACACACACACCTGCACACACCTGTACATGGACACAGGCCCACGCACACACACGCACGCACCTGTATACAGACACGGGCACGCACACAGCTGTACATGGACACGGGCCCCTGCACACACACACACACCTATACATGGACACGGGCACACACACACACGTGCACACACCTGTACACAGACACGGGCACACATACACGCACACGCACAGATGCAGACACAGGCAGAAAGATCAGTTTACAGGAAAAGGATGCACGTTTCCTTGTTTAACAAAATAAATTAAATATACGAAGCTTCAGCTCAAACTCTATAAACTTACAGAGGTCTGCGGCCACCACAGGCAGTGGAGTGAAGGGTGCCCGGCCCCAAGCTGGACATCCAGCATGGCCACAAGGCCAGGTCGGTCTCTGCAGCCCAGCCCTCATCATTATTAATATTATTATCTTAATTTCTTAAATATAAATATCAAGGGCCCCTTCTCTCTGGCAGTGGGAGGCTGGGTGAGGCGGGATTCACCCCTCCCTAGGCTCCAGCCTCTCAGGACTGGGCCTGGAACTGCTATGCCCGACCCCCCGGCCCAGGTGGACTCCTGGACACCCAAGACAGGTGGTGGCAAAAATAGCCTCCCGCCTGCCGAGGCCTGGGCAGGGACACAGGCAGGCAGGCACAGGGCAGGGGTCGGGGTTTTTGGTTTGCAAAGCCAGGGTGCCTCTCAGATCTCCTGCCAGGCCAGGGGTGGCCATGGCCCCCATGAAATTCTCCTCACCAGGGCCAAGGCCTTCCTTCATCTACTAGCCCATTGCTACATGCGCACTGCAAAGTTACAAACACAGACCTTCCCTAAGGTGCTCGGCCTGAGTGTGTCAGTGTGTGTGTATGTCTGCAGGTGTCAGTGTGTGTGTGTGTGTGCGCGCGCCTCACACATGGCGCCCAGGGTGCTGGCCATGCCTCTCGCCTGTGTCCATCCCCCTCCGTGGCCCTCTGCCCCGCCTGCCTCCACATGCCCACCCTGTGGCACTGCAGCTCGAGTGGGCTGGCACCCCGAGAGGCAGCACTGTCTAGCACTGGTAGTGGATGTGCTGGTGCTGGTGGACCTTGCCCTCCACGTGCGAGTGTGTGTGTGAGTGCGTGTGCGTGTGCGTGTGCACGTCCGTGTAGAGTTTGGGGTAGAGCTTGGGGCCAGCAGCTGAGCCTGGGCCCAGCAGGTGCTGGGCAGCCACCGGGGGCCCAAGCTCCTCACACAGCCCCATGCCAGGGGTGGTGCCCAGGGCGGCCGGTGCAGACAGGTCCTTGTCCCCGCCGCGGTCTCGGACGGGTGCAGACGGGCGGTGTGCAGGCACAAGAGGGGCCGGTGTGGGTGCACACGGCTTCTTCTTGGCCTGGCAGAGCCACAGGAGCACGGTGCCCAGGATGAAGACAGCGCCGGCCGGGATGCCGATGACCACTGGCCACGGGAGGCTGGTGGACGAGGACGAGGGGGCCATGGGTGGCCCCGGCGGCTTTGGGTCTGCAGGAGAGACCAAGGAAGGAGGTGGGGAGGGGAACGTCACCACAGGGCCCAGGAGTGCCTGCACGAGGCTGGCCCTTGACACAGGTGAGCCCCCGGGCAGTGCCCTGCCGGACGGGGGCGCTCTTGTCCGCGTGGGCCAGGCGGGGGCGGGGAGTAGGGGGTGGAGCAGGCCCACCCACCCGGCAGCACGGTGAGGAAGGCACTGCGGAAGCTGTAGCCCATGGTGTTGGCTCCCAGGCAGATGTACATGCCCGCGTCGTCCTGCCGCGCGCGGGTGATGAGCAGCTTGTTGAGGTAGGAGCCGTCGGGCCGCGACCACACGTCACCCGTGGGCAGCACCACGAACTTCTGGCCGCCCACGTCAATGGTGGAGTTGTAGCGGCCCTCAGCGCCATACTCCACACGCTTCAGCCACTGGATCACTGGCTTCACGTCGCTGCGCACTTTGCACTGGAAGGACGTCGTGCCCCCGAAGTCCACCGTTGTGTTCACGGGGTGCGTGCCCGTGAGTACGGGCTTGGAGCGCGTCCGCTCTGCACAGGGACACAGCGTGTGGGCGCCGACCCCGGGCACCTGCCAGCTCCCGGCCCCCAGCCCGCACTCACAGATCACGTCCACCTTGTAGGTGGTGTTGATGGTGCCCACCAGCCCCCGGCCCCCGGCCCGCACTCACGGATCACGTCCACCTTGTAGGTGGCGTTGATGGCGCCTGCAGAGTTGGACACGCGGCAGGTATATCTGCCACTGTCCTCGGGGCGCAGGTTCTTCAGGCTCAGCGTCCACTTCTTCCTCCTGTGCTCGCTGGCCTCTGGGCGAGTCAGGGCCTGGTCGTCCTTCATCCACGTGATGTCGGGCCGCGGGTGCCCGCTGGCCACGCACTTGAGCCGCACAGAGCTGCCCACGGGCCGTGCAATCACCCTGCGCCGCATCTTGGAGGGCTGCGTGAAGCGGGGCCGCGCTGCAGGAGCACAGAGGTCAGCGGGCGCCGGGAAGGCTGGCCCCACCTGCACCCAAGGAGGACGGTGACAGCCGCACGCTCACCCCACTGCTTGCTGGCCGGGTCCTCCTGGCCCCCCGAGGGGCCATCACGCCCTGGGCTCTCCCTCCCCGGGCTGATGTCATCTGCAGAGGGGAGGGCGCATCGTGTGAGAGGGGCCCCAGCAACCCCCACCGGGCCTCAGCATGGCCCCCAGCCCCCCAACGCAGACCCCAGGCTGGTTCCCAGGCCCCAGCCGCGGGCCCAACTGGGAAAGCTCTAGAAAGCAAGCAGGAGGCCATAGGCGCACACCCACATCGCAGAATCCTAGAGACAGCTGGGCAGGAGCGGCCGCCAGCCCGGCCCACTCCCTGGGTGCAGGTGACCCCGACAGGCGTGGGTGGGACCAGAGAGCTAGCCCCCCCACCCCGGCTCCGAGGGGTCTGCAGGGCTGGGGAGGAGGGGGCCGGGCCCAGCCGGCAGCTGCGGTAACCCTAGCCCACATCAAGGGGCCGAGGGGTTGGTGAGCTGACACGGCTCGCATACCGCCTGGTCATCCTCCCCTTTGAAATGACGGTGGGGGGACACCCGCAGTATTCCCATTCCACAGCCCAGAGAAGGCCCGAGGGGCCCGACTGGGGGTGGGGCATGCTGAGGAATGCCCCCTCCCCATGACAGCCGCTGCCTCCACCGAGCCCAGGATCATAGCCAGGCTGTCTCAGGCCCTCACCCTGGGACACAGTGGGGGGCAGGTCAGGCTCCTTTGTGAGATGGGCCCACATGGCTGCCAAGGAGCCTGCCCCCTGCCCCGAGGGACCCACGCCCAGGAGACCCACCCCAAGGGACCCAGGAGACTCCTCCCCACAGGACCCACACCCGGCAGCCCGTGGGGGAGGGCCGGGCGCCAGCGCCTGGTACTAGCAAGCGGAGGGCGTGTCGCTGGGGACACCGCCCAGTCCCCAAGCCCCGGCCCCAGAGGCAGAAGAGAACAGAAGGCTCTTAGCTTCCCGGCGGCCCCTCTGAACTCGGAAACCTGAGCCTCAAAGTCATGGCCGACGCCAAGGCTGCCAGCCTGCCCAGGCTGCCCTTCAGTGGGACCACCACCTTGGGCACCCCCCATACCCACTCCCGCTGCCCTCCAGCCAGCCCTGGCCCCCAGGGCAGCAGAAACTTTGGGGTGGAAGACCTGGGAGGAAGGACCCCCGAGGCGGGGCTGAGGAGGGGGAGGGCACAGGCTGGGGTGGTGATGGAGGTCAGGTGGGTGGGTGGGTGGGAAAGTTTCAACCGCCCCCTCGACCCCCCCGGGGCCGTGTTGTCTCAGGGCACACATGGCAAGGCCCAGCCCTGCCCCAGCCCCCGCTGCCCTGGCACGGCCATCACTGACCCATCACAATGAGGGTGTAGTTGACGCTGAGGCTGCCGAAGCCATTGGTGGCCTTGCACACGTAGGCGCCCGCGTCCTCCCGCTCCACCTCCTTCACCTTCAGCCCCTGGGGCAGCACGCGGAAGCGACTCCAGCCACCATGGATTGTGCGGCCGTCTTTGGTCCACATGGTCAGTGGCGGCGGGTCCCCCTCCACGGGGCACTGCAGGCGCACAGTGCGGCCAAGCCGGGCCACCTGCCGCGGGACCACCTTGTCCGCCATCCTCGGGGGGCCTGAGGGCAGGTCAGAGGGCTTGGTCAGGGAGGAAGGGACTGGCAGGTGGTCAGGAGCGGAGGCAGGTGTGGGTGTTGGGAGCCCAGGGGATGGGGCTGTCCCCACCGGGTCCCCACCCAGGACTCCACCCAGACACGCTTGCCCAGCAAAGGCAGCAGGGGCCTGCAAGCACAGCGCCCTCCTCCCAGACCACAGTGGCCAGCGTTCACCCAGGGCCCACTGCATGCCAGGCCCATGTCCTCTGAACACCCACTGTGCGCCAGGCTCCAGCCCACACCCCCTGAACCCCCACTGTGTGCCAGGGTCCGGCCCACACCCCCTGAGCACCCACTGTGCGCCAGGCTCCGGCCCACACCCCCTGAGCACCCACTCCAGGCCAGGAGAGCCAGCATGCCGCATCCTGGCCGGGAGGAGGTGCCAGGAGGCAGTGGCTGCTCTGAGACGCTATCGCTATGGGGCCTGAAGGCGGCATGTGTTTTTAATAATCAGCTGGTGTTTCTTCAACATGCGATTTACGTTGCTGGCCTTTGCAACCAGGGCCCGGCGTGCTTCTGTGGGGTCTCCAGACTCCTGTGGCAGCTTTTCGTTTGTCATCTCCCATCTCCCAGGGCCCCTCACAGAGCAGGAGCCCTCACCGCCTCCGTCTGGGGCACTGGGGGAGGGACGGTACCCTTTGGATGGAGGCAGATGACAGCCCAGGCGGTGAGGGGGTCCCGAGTCCAGCAACGTCACCCCAGCCCTGCTGGGGGGACTGGGGTGTCAGGGACACAGGAACACGGGCACCTTCCCTCTATGACCACAAACAAAAAGGACAGGGTCTGGGGATCACGGGGGGCTCCTCCCAGTCCCCATCTGCTCCTAGCCACCCCTGCCCGCACACCCCACTCTGCAAAGCCCACCCATGAAGATGCAGCCACGCCCTAGCCTTTCGGGGATCTCTCTTCTGCACCCACATCCTGGCTCTACTCCCACCCCCACCGTGTGGCTCCTAGACAGTGCTCCACGGGCCCTGGCTGTCCCTCGCCCCCAGCCAGCTCCCTCCTCTCCAGCCCCCCCGGTCCCCCTGGAAGGCACAAGAAGAGCAGAGGCAGGAGTGGGCTGAGACCCACCTCTCCTCAATTACTCAACTGTCTGCAGGGACCCCCAGGCACCCACCCAGCTCGCAGTGGGAAGGTCTGCAGACCCACAGACAAATGGGCCTCCTGAGGCCCCCCCGGTGCGTCCAGGGTCCCGGCTCACTCCCAGGCAGACCCCGTCCGCCACCTGTCACTGCCTGAAATTCCACTATTCACAGGGCCTCCCAGGCTGCAGGACAAAGAGGGCGCCCCCCAGCCCTCTTTGTCCAGTGCCCTGGGCCTCCCTCCCGGGCTGACACCTGGGCACAAGCCCCCCACCCCCAAAAGCACACAGACATGGCCACACATGGACACATGCAACTGCCCAGGAAGTCCGGGGGTAGGACAGTGCCTGGACCGAGGGGCAGCATCCCTCCCTGCTTGGGGCTGGTCCAACACCCGCCCCCGAGGGAGCCTGCCTCAGCGGCAGAGAAAGGATGGCCTGACCTGCGGGGGCCACTGCCAGCCCCACCCCCACCCCCAGGCAGGAAGTTTGAGGAGCCCGGGCATCTACTGGGCGGCAGGGATGCCCCCTCGGTCACTGCAGGGAGGAGGGACAGAGCCGAGTGACTGCCAGACGGGCCGGAAGCGTGGCCCCGAGGGCCAGCCTGCGAACAGCGCTGGGGGACAGGCCGGCGGCGGCTGGAGCCAGCCTTATCCTAAAGCAAACAGCCCCTCCTCCCGCTGTGGCCAGCCCCCCGGACCCCCACCCCCACCTGGGCTCCGCTGGACCCGACGCCAGGCCAGGCCCTTGGGCCCTGGCCCCTGCAGAGACCCCCACAGGCTCACGGGCGGGAGGCCTGGCCCCCCCAGATTCCTGGGAATTCTGGCCGCCAGCGCGACTGCCACAGTTCTATATTTAGCCTGGGAAACACAAGCCCCATTGTTCCACCTGGACAAGGGTCCAACCCACTCAGCCGTGGGGAAACTGAGGCAAGGCTAAGGCCCTCGGGCACCTGAAGGGCATGGGGGGGCAGCTGTCACCGCCCGGCCTAGGAGGAAAGCCTGAGGGCTCCAGGGCAGGGCCTGAGGGGCCCTGACAGCACCACCTTGGCCTCCTCCAGGGTCCCACCACCCGGCCTCAGCCCCTCCCCGTGAGCACCTCCTCCAGGAAACCCCCTGACCCTGCACACACCCTAAACTACAGGACGAGGAAGTTTGGGGCACGGGCCGAATGCAGATGGCCACCCTCCCTACCCTCCACTCCTCTCCCAGCCATGAAAACACAGCCAGGAACAGGGGTGCCAGGAGGGGCCCGGGTGCAGCAACCCGGAGGGCCCCACACGCCCAGCCTACACAGCCAGGCTTCCCAGCTGCCACCCGGAGCTCAGGTGTCACACATAGACTGTCACACTGTCCCCCCAGACCCACTCGCTGTCCCCAGACTGTCCCCCAGACCCACTTGCTGTCCCCACTGTCCCCCAGACCCACTCGCTGTCCCCACTGTCTCCCAGACCCACTCACTGTCCCCACTGTCCCCCAGACCCCCTCGCTGTCCCCATACACTGTCTCGCAGACCCCCTTGCTGTCCCCTGTCCCCCAGACCCACTCGCTGTCCCCAGACCCTGTCCCCAGACCCACTCGCTGTCCTCACGTCCCCCAGACCCCCTTGCTGTCCCCACTGTCCCCCAGACCCACTTGCTGTCCCCAGACACTGTCCCCAGACCCACTCGCTGTCCCCAGACACTGTCCCCAGACCCACTCGCTGTCCCCAGACACTGTCCCCAGACCCACTCGCTGTCCCCCATCCCCCAGACCACCTTGCTGTCCCCACTGTCTCCCAGACCCACTCGCTGTCCCCAGACGCTGTCCCCAGACCCACTCACTGTCCCCACGTCCCCCAGACCCCCTTGCTGTCCCCAGACACTGTCCCCAGACCCACTCGCTGTCCCCACTGTCCCCCAGATCCACTCGCTGTGCCCACTGTCCCCCAGACCCACTCGCTGTCCCCACTGTCCCCCAGACCCACTTGCTGTCCCCACATCCCCAGACCCACTCACTATCCCCACTGTCCCCCAGACCCACACACTGCCCCCAAATGCGTACTCTGCCCCCAGGCGCACATACACCCCCCCAACAGTGGATGCAGACCCCCCTCTCCAGGACACAACCCACCTGAGCACCCTGGCCCCGCCTGGCCCAGGGCACCATTTCCCAGCTGCAATGAAACAAGGGGCGGATGCCCCTCCATCTCTGTGGGCCCCGGGAGGGCCGAGGCAGGCAGGGGCACTGGGATTGATGGACAGGGGACACACCAGGGAGGGATGGGACAGATGCCCACCCCCAGGCAGTCTTCACAGGCTCTCAGGGAGCACCCTAAAGTCCCGCACCCCACACCTAGCTGACCCCACAGCCTCTGCACTGGCTATCCTCACCTGGTGCACCTTCCCCACACCCCCTCCTTGTGCCCCCCCCCCCGGGACTCCAACGCCCTTTTCAGGGTGGCCTGCTCTGGCCGCACCATCCACCGCACTGAGCGCTCCTCTGTTCCTGGTCTGTCAGGGGTTTGTCCTGAATCAGCCTCCGCCTCTCCCCACTCCCTAGGGGCTCAGTGGGCCCTGACCTGCGGACCGCAAGCTCCCTCTGCGAGGGGCTGGACCAGGCACCGCCATGTGGTGGGGTCCCATATGCCAGGGCCCAGCAAGGGCCGCAGAGCCATCCAGCGGTCTCAGGCCTCTCCAGCTGGTGAGGCCTGCCCCCTGCAGCCATAGACACAGGTGGGAGTGAGGGTGTGCAGGAAACACCTGGCCAGCTCACCAGGGCCGGCTCCATCCCCAGCGAGCCCTGCAAAGCCCCAGAAATTTCTAGCCTGGAAGGAATTCTCTGGCAGGGGGGTGGGTGGGCATCAGGCTAACTACAATGGGACTGGCTGTGGGGGGAGGGCGGCTCGCCAGGAGCCACCAACCTGCTGAGCCCCCACCCCCAGAGGAGCTAAGTGGCCTGGTGGGGGTGCTCAAAGGGCCCTGGCCAGAGGGCAGGGAGGGGAGGCAGGTCCAGCCTGGCAGGGTGGGGCAGGTGGGCACTCTCTGGGAGACGGGACCTGTGGTATTTCCCCAGGGTGAGAGAAGCCCTGCACAGGGCGGGGAGCTGGGAAGGCCCAGACACAGGGGCCCCAGGGCCAGCATCCTCCCTAAAAGGCGAGCCCTGGGGGGAAGGCAGGGACGCCTCCAGGAGAGGGCACAGGTGACGACCACCACAGGGCTGCCATGAGGGGCAATGCCAAGCAGCTCAGGCACACTCACACAAGTGCACACGCACACAGGTGCACACACACACGCACACACACGTGCACAAGCACACAGGTGCATACGCACACACACACGTGCACAAGCACACAGGAGCACACGCGCACACAGGCTCCTGGTCGCCAGCCTGCCCAGGGCGGCCCCCAGGGGCAGGACCCATGGGATCTGCGGTGGAACTGGTAGGGCCCGCAGGACAGGTGGTTGCCCCAGAAACCGGGCTGTTCCGGGCGCGGCCAAGGGACAGCCTGACCCACCAAGCAAGCCAGCTGGCTGGAGTGTCCAGGCTGCCCGCTGCCCAGCCGTGGCACCAGGAGAATCGGCGGGCTGGGGGGCCCTCCAGGCCTGTTCTCTTCCCTGGAGGCCCTCACGTGCACCTTTAGCGGACCCCCAGCTCAGGGCTCCTCCTCCCGGCCACCTCCAGGGCACACACGGGGGCACAGAGCGTCACCCTGACGGTGCCACTGCCCTGGGGGCAGCCCCACATAAACCAACAGGTGATGGTGGCTGGGGCGGCAGGCACCCAGACCCCCCGCCACAGTATCCATCCGGAAGGTTCCGCGGGGCACCTGGGTGGCCCCATCCCATCTCCAGATCTCACTAGGTCCACTGGACTCCAAGCCGACCCCTCCCCCACCCTGCCCACACCTGCCCCCCAGGGCAGGCCTAGAACGCAGGTCCTCCCCCACGGCCTCCCCAGAGGGGCCCAGCCCCACCCCAGCTGTCAGGGAACCAAGAAGGCCCTGGTCCACCGGGGCCTCCCTCTCATGCCGCGGGGTCCAGACCACCCAAGGGGCCTGCCCCCCATGGGCCTGAACCTGCACCCTCATCACCTTGGAAAAGTGACAAGGACATTTCTTGAGCCGGGAACCCCTGCGCCAGAGGTCGGGCGTTTGGGCAAAATCAATGCTCTGTCCGCTGTGGGGGTTCTCGCACTGGACAGCCCAACCCACCACCCAGCAGCCTAGGCACGCCGGACACCCCCAGGCCAGAGAGCCCCTGGCTCTCCCACCCACACCTGCTCCACCACAGCCCACAGCCCACGGCCCACGCAGGCTTCTGGAGGACAGGCTTGAGGGTGTGAGGCCTGGGCAAGCCAGCCGCCCAGGCTGGACACTCCCCAGACCCCTGGAGGCCTCAGGGTGGGCTGCCCAGCCCTCAAGGGGCACATGGCCTTTCGACCTGGGCTCCCTGAGCCCCACAGTCCCCTCTGGGAACTGGGCAGGCTCTCTGCAGGCCCGGCTCTCCAGGGCTCAGCACCGTGGGAGCCAGAGGGGTCACTGCCCAGCGGGTCTGCGACCAGGGTGGGCACAGCCCCTCCTCCCTGCCTGCAGGCCCAGGCCCATCGTTCACTCCTCAGCCCCTGGACAGCACGCAGCTTGTGTAAATCTCATGGGATAAACTCACCCGGCAGGAAGAAAAGCCATTGTGTTTCCTGCCAAGATGGGAAGCGCTGAGTTTCAGCAGCCCTGAGGCCGGAGTCCCCTCCCTGCCACAGCGGCCTCCAGCGCTCCAGGGACAGCTCCCGGAAGCCCCCAGCCCGTGCTGGTTCCCCCAGGGGGCCGGTCTGTGTGGGATGAGGGGTGCAGGGCCTCTAGGCCTTGCCCTCAGCCACTCAGTGGGGGCACGGGGGGTGGAGGCCCCCAACTCCTCACTGGAGGCAGGAAGATGAGCTGCACTGCCCAGGAGGAAAAGACCCCCAGCACGCCCCCAGCCCCTCCTCCCTGCACCCTCTCAGCCCAGCCAGCCCCCCATTCACGGCCCCCAGTCCAGCTACACCGAGGCACCTGTGGCCCCTGGATGTCCACCCCGGCCAAGGTGAGCTGCCCACACCGTTCCCCCACCTGGAGGCCTTTCCTCTCCTCTCCTTCCAGGCCGGCCCTGACCTGGCCTGAGAAGCCCATGCCTCTCCCCACACCCCAACTCCACCTCCCGCCAGCCTCCTTGGGCTGTGGACCCCCAGCTGCAGCCCCACCCTGAAGCAGCACAGGACAGCAGCTCCTCGGGCCCCGAGAGCAACCAGGCTGGGCACCCTGGGGCTTGACCACGAGGACCCACTGACCCCCACCAGGAAGAGCGGATAGCAGGTAGGGTGGGGTGGCAGGGGAAGTGGCCTAGGCATGCCTGCCCTCCATGTGCTGACTCTGCCCACCGAGGCTGTCGCCTGGACACACCAGGGATGCAGTCACCAGGCGAGGCACAGACGAGGGCAAAGGAGGCCGCCATGGACAGCCGCACAGCATAGGCGGCCAGCAGCGAGGGCCCTGGCCTGCAGGGCCACAGCCCGCCTCCCCCAGCACCGTCAGCAGGGCCTGAGCCCGGCCCAGGCAAGCTGGAGGCTGAGGCCACTGTGGGGGGAAAAACCAACATCTCCCTCATGAGGGCCGTGGCGCTGGGCGGGAGGCACTGGGCGGGAGCGAGGCCCATTGATTCCCGCACAATGGAGAAGGAGCCTGCGGTCGGGGTTTCCAGGCCCAGCCAAAGGCGACTTTGTTCACGGCTCCCTCCACCACCCAGACGGACAGTGATTTATTTTCCCTTCCAGGAGTGGGGCCCCAGACATAAATGGGGCGGCTGGCCCACATCCCCACCTCACAGGCCCTGAGCCCGGCTCCCACATGTCCATCCCTGGCCCCAGCCGCACACTGGCCAGCCACTGCCTGGAGGGACCTAGTGGAGAGAGAGGCCCCCTGCAGCCTGGCCCGAGACACACACACCAGCAGACCCTTCCCAACACAGCCCCGATGGCAGGTCGCCAGAGACTGGGCCATCCTGCAGGGTAGGACACGGCCGGCCGGCACCCAGCCCCCGGGCTCAGCACTCAGTTCGCTCACGACACACCAGCTGGGTCCAGAGGACGGGGGATGACCTCAAGGCCACTCAGAGACTGACCAATTGCGCCATCCTTGGAGAAGTCCAGATGTGGCACTTCTCAGAAAACCCCGAAACAGCTTCTTCCAAAGTTATTTGTGAAAAAGGTATTTCACCCTGAACCTCTCTAATTCCCACTGCGAGAAATAAAATGGAAATGGAGAAAGCCAAATTCTATCTTTTTTTAAGTTAAAAAAAAAAAAAAAAACAGTTTAAGACAAACCCACCAAGATTGTGAAACTTGGGGAAAAGGGGAACTTTAAAAATATGATCTGAGTCTCGAGATGTGCCGATTCCAGAAATTGTGACACTACGGGGAAAACAGCTTTCAAAAACAGCCCACACTCGCTGGGTGCTGGTTTGCTGCCTAAGGAAGGTCCATGCTCGGCCCGCTCACCCGCGAGGTGGGTGGCGCCAGCACTGGCTTCGGCCTCAAGTCCAGGCCTGGAGGAGAAGCCGGCATAGCCAGGAGGACAGCCCCCCAAAACCACAGAAGCCCTCCCCACTACCGCCAGGGCCTAGCTGCATAGAGCCAGGCTCGGGCAGGGGCCGGACACCAGGCGCAGTCCCAAGGCCGCAGCCGAGGGGGACAGAGCAGGGGGTGGCCCCTCGGCACCAAGGCAGGCTCTGCTGCCCACTGTCACCCACTGCCCATTGCCATGCGCCACTCCGCCTCGGGCTCCAGCCAATGACCGGGCCAGGACAGCGGCCTCCAGAGCCTCCCTGGCCAAGTGGCCAGAGGACAGGCAGGTGCGGGATGGGGAAGTCCAAGCAGATAAAAGGGGAATCAGAGTCCGGGCTGCCGGCCGCTGGGCGGGGGGACCTTGCTGGGCATGACCTGAGTGCCTGCAGTGCCCAGGACACTGCCCGGCCCAGCCATGCCTGGGTAGCTACCACCCTCAAGCCAGCCAGCCAGTGCCCGGCCAGGCGGGCGGGGGGGTACCATGGCAGGAGGCCCACCTGGGCCGCCGCCCGCCACCCAACGCCCGAACGTGGCCATATAAGGCCAGATTGGGCTTGGTACGCCCGTAGGGCGGCGGGGGAGGGGTACGAAGCGTCAGAGGGTGGACAGGGCAGGGACGATCCTGAGTGGTCAATACACTGAAAGGCCGGCCTGGCCACAGGTCCCGCCTAACCGAGGGGACGTCAGCACAAAACATGGCGGGCAGGAGTCCTTGGACACGCATCAGCCATCACCCCAGCCGAGGATGCCCCTCACAGGGCTGGCGTGGGGACAGGGGTCCCTCGGGAGGCACCCCAGGCCTGCCCACTGGGACGTCAAGTGTGTGAGCGCACCCAGGCCCTGGCGTGGTACATGGCAAGAGACACAGTGTGCAGCCTGAAGTAGGTGGTCCTCAGGGTTTGGCTTGAGACAGGCCCCCACTCCCAGCCTGTGCAGTGACCCCATGAGCTGAGGACTCAGCCCTGCGGCCCCTACCTTCACCTTCCTAGGGACAGGCAGGCCCAGGGCACAGGGCTGGGTCATGAGTCCCAGACACCAAGAATGTTCCCATTGTCCCCACACTCCACCTTGGCCACCGTGGGGGTCTCTGCAGGTTCCCAGGGGCATAATTGGGTCCACTGTGGCCAAAGAGCCCACCCCTAAGAATCTACAGGGTGACCAGCTGCTCTCGACTGCAGGTACGTGTGTGGATGTGTGTGAGTGTGTCCTGAGGGGGACTGGGGCCAGAGCCCACCCTGCCAGCAAGCGTGGGGCCCCACAGATGAGCTGGTGGTGCTCTGAGGGTAAAGGGGGGACCCTGTGGGTGAGGGTGGACCCAGAGGGTGAGCTAGGGGTGCCCCATAGATGTAGAGGGACTCTGTGGGTGGGCGGAGGTGCCCCATGGGTGAGGAGGGACCCTGTGGGTGAGCTGGGGTGCCCCATGGTTAAGGGGGGACTGTGGGTAAGCTGTGGGTGCCTAGCAGGTGAGCTGGGGTGCCACGTGGGTGAGTGTGGGGACCTAAGGGTGAGCTGAGGGTAAGTGTGGGCCCCTACAGGTGAGCTGGGGGGAGCCTGTGAGTGCAGAGGGCCCAAGGGTGAGCTGGGGTGCCCCATGGTGAGAAGGGACTCTGCGGGTGAGCTGTGGGTGCCCAGTGGGTGAGCTGGGGTGCCACGTGGTGAGAAGGGACTCTGTGGGTAAGCTGGGGTGCCCCATGGGTAACGGGGAACACTGTGGGTAAGCTGGGGTGCCCCCTGGGTGAGCTGTGGGTGCCCAGTGGGTGAGCTGGGGTGCCACGTGGTGAGAAGGGACTCTGTGGGTAAGCTGGGGTGCCCCATGGGTGAGCTGTGGGTGCCCAGTGGGTGAGCTGGGGTGCCACGTGGTGAGTGTGGGGACCTAAGGGTGAGCTGAGAGTGTGTGTGGGCTCCCGCGGGTGAGCGCCGTGGGTGAGGGGTGCCCCGTGGGTGAGGGGGCCCGGAAAGCGCGGAGCCAGCAGGGGCGGGGCGCAGGCACGCGCCCAGGCGGGCAGTGTGTCAGGGTTCAGGGTTCAGTGCCGGGAGGGAAAGGGGCGGCGCTGGCGGAGCCGGGGCGCCGGGCTGGGCGCCAGGACTCACCTCGGGCGGCGGCGGCCGGAGGGAGGGCCCCCAGCAGCAGCGGCGGCAGCAGCAGCAGCAACGCGGGGCTCGGCGTCATCTCGGCCTGTCCGGACCTGAGGGTATTGGGCGGCCGGTCACTGTCGCGCGGGTGGGGGTCGCCACCCTCCAGCCAAGGGCCCCGGAGCCGCCAGCACCCCAGTCCCGGGCCGCTGGGATCGGTCGGGCCGGCCCGCCCTCCCTGCGCGCGCTCGGGGCGGAGGAAGCGGCGGCGGGGAGACCCGTGGGTATCAAAGGCAGACAAAGGGTTTACACTAATTACCGGACTCCCCCGCCGCCCCCCCTCTCCAAACACCGTCTGGATTCCTGGCGCTTGTAGCTCGGGCCCTGCCCGCGGGACACACAACACCGGCGGCCCCGCAGATAATCGCCTGCGCCATTAGCGGACAAATTTGCGCTGGGGGGGGGGGGCCCACGTGGGGTGCAGGGGGGGCGGGGCGCAGGGAGGACCACGGGCCGGGCAGGAGCGGCGGCGGCGCGTGCCGTGCCCGGAGGCCCCGCGCAGGGGATCGAGGACCTGGACCCTGCCCGCCCATGCCTCGGACCCGGGACCCGGGACCCGGGCCCTCTCAGTCGGTCCCCTGGGGGGCACGGGCGCGCGCGGAGGGGCTCACCTCGGCGGGGCTCGCGGGCGGCGGGGCTCAGGGCCGGGCCCGCGGGGCGCGCGACGCGGTCATCGCCACCCCGGGCGCTGCACCCCGCCGCCCCGCGCCCCGGGCCCGGCCTCGGGACGGGGCGGCGCTACCTGGGCGCGGGCGGCTGGGGCCGGGGCGGGGGCCGGGGCCGGGGCCGGGGGCGCAGGGCGGCGAGGCTGGGGCCGGGGGCCGGAGGCCGGGACCGGGGTCCCGGGGCGGCGGGGCGAGGGGCCCGGGGCGCCGCGCCGCGAGGCGTCCTTCCCTGCGGGGCTTTGTCAACTCTCCCGGAGCGAGCGCCGAGCCCGCCGCGCGCCCCGCCCCGACACAACTTCCCGCCAATCGGCGCGCCCCGGCCCGGCCCGGCCCGCCCCGCGCCCCGCCCCGCGCCCGAACTTTCCGCCAATCCATGCACGCCAGCCCCGCCCGCCGAGCTCGGGGCCTTAACCCTCGCGGCGCGGGCGGCCCGCGGGCGGGTGGCTCCCCGGGGCACCGCCCCGCTCCAGCCCCGGACCCGCCCATTCGGCCCCGACCCGCCCCCACCCCGGGCCCCGCGCACCGCCAGGTGCCTGGCGCCCACCCCCCACCTGCACCCATCCGCGCCCCCGTCAGAGGCCCCAGCCTCAGGGCACCCCTAGAGCTGGCCCTGGTCGAGCCCACGGCCGCCTGACCTCTGACCAGCCCCGACCCCAGCTGGGCCGTCTCCCAGTGGACCAGGACCGGCGAACGGGATGCACGGCCGCGGGGCGCTTCCGGGCCTTGAGGGCCGCGCCCCGGAGAGCCGTTGGGAGCAGAGGGGAGATCAAGACCCCGCTCCTGCCCCAAGCGGCTCTGGGAGGGGGCAAGTCTCCGGTGATGGGGGCACAGAGGTCCTGCTCGCGTGCCCCAGCTTACCTGGTGCCCTTGGCCGAGGGCAGTTATGGTTCCACTGCCCACCTGGAGACTTCCTGCCCCTCACCTGCTAGTGATGGTAAGACTGGGACATGAACAATAATGCAGAATGATGCTATAGCATCCTTTCATCCTGATGACCAGGCAGGTGTCTTATGTCACCTGGTGCAGAGGAAGAAATGCAGGCACAGAGAAGGCAGGAACTGACCCAAGGTTTCCCAGCCTGCACCTGGCAGGTCCAGGACTGAAAGCGTGCTCTCCAGAGTCCAGCTCTCCCGAAGGCCTTTCTCCACACTGCCTTACCTGTCCTTTTCTGCTCAGCACCCAGCACACACTGGCTCCCGCCCCCCAGTTCCATCCCTCAGGGCTGTCTGACACCACCCTGCCCTCTCCTCAGGCCTCAAGACTGGGCCAAGCTCCCCACTTGAGTGAGAATCATCATGTGAAAACACAACCATGATCCTGCTCTGGCTCCCCAGTGCCCCCTACACAAACCCCATGACCCTTGAGGCCCTGGATGCCTTGATCCTGTCCACTCCCCCCATTGTGGCCAAATTACAGCTCCCCCGACCCCCATGCAGTACTCTCTGGACCTTTGCCCAGGCTCTTCCCTCTGGAACCCTGCCTGGAACAGCCTCTCTCCTCTCAGGAGCCCGCTCTTCCAGGAAGCCTTCCAGGGAAGACTGGAACTGGAGAGGCCTTGCAAGCCAGTGTCCCCAGGGCAGAGGAGACCTGGGTGAGGGGGTGCCAGCCTTCAGGGTTTGGGGCCCATCGAGGCCCAGGCTGCCCACCCTTCCAAGCCAATGAGAAGGCGGGTTCCCAAATCCTGCCCCTAGGCCATGGTGGGCACCTTGTGGATGGTACAGGTGTGCCCAGCCCACCCGGGTCCTGCTGCATCCTGGGTGAAGGCCCCGAGGACCAACCTGAGTAGCCCTCCGGCACTTGGAGTCAGGCCCCGCAGGCGCGGAGGATGCCAGGAGAGCCGTCCAGGGCCCACCTGAGGACGTGGGGCTGGCACTCGGGTCACAGACAGGTGCCTCTGGACAAAAGGGGCAGGTGGGTGGAGAGGTGCCCTGGCTAGTGCCAAGGCAGCCCAGGCCAGCCGGCAGGTTCGTGAGGAGACGCCTCCCACAGGTGTGCGGCTGCCAGAGGCAGGTGTGTGGAAAGGTGGCTCTGAAAGGGGCATGTCAGAAACAGGAAGTGGGCCCAGCAGCGCGTGTGGAGATGAGGTGGGCGGTGCGCAGCCCCAGGTGGGGCTGGCAGTCCAGGCAGGTGGGTGGGGAGGCGTGGCCTGCACGGAGGTGTGAGCAGGAAGGGGCGCGCCCTGGCTCCGGCCCCAGAGAGCTGCCCAGGCGCCCACTGCCGCCAGCCGCTTCCCTGCGCGGGGACGCGCTGCCCCCTGCCGGAGGCACGGGGCTTGGGGACCCAGGAGCCCGGGCCCATCCTGGCTGCGCCGGCTCCGAGCCCCTCTGGACTGAGACGCCGCGCTCCCTGTGCGGGCGCCGGGTCAGCCTGAGCGCCCAGCCAAGGCCGCCTCCTCCAGGAAGCCCTCCGACCAGTGGGCTCCCAGGCCCCCTCATGACAATCGGGTCAGAATACAGAACCAGTTCAAATCCTGCCCCTTTTAAACCGAGACCGAGGGCAATTAGCTAATCTCTCAGTCTCAGTCAGCCCATCTGCAATCCGATCCCACAGAACTATCATGGAGATCGCAAGAGCTTCTGTCTGCCACCCGTCTGGCACAGGTGAGCCCCGGGAAGTATTAATCTGCTCTTCATACGATCATCCTTCAACCGGGAGAGGTTGAGCCCTGGCTCTGCACGAGGCTGTCTGAGGGGCTGGAGATGTGGGGTTCAGCGAGTGTGTTGGGGGGCCTGGAGCTGGTGGATTGAATGAAGAACATGCAGATGACGACCTGATGAATGAAGTGCAAAAGCCACCCACACGGGTCGGCAGGTAGATGAGCCCCCACTTCGGGGAAGTGACACCCATGGGATCGTTTTGGTTGAAGGTGCAGTTTCCAAACACGCACACAGAGGAAGCAGAGTCACAAGATTTATTACTTACAGATCCCAGAACAGAGGGGACGGGGGGCAATGAGCCGGGGGAAGGGCAGTCCTCCATCCCAGGTGACCAGCCAGCAGGAGACAGAGAGCAGGAGAGCAAGCACTGACCACTTACAAGGTGTCTGGGGTGGAGGTCACTAACTTTTTGAGAGCTGAACTCTGAGTGGTCATTTTAAAAGGTGCCCCAGGAAAAACGAAGGGGGACTTGGGGCAGGCATCCTAAGCTCAAGTCCTTCTCTAAACATCCAGACTTGGTGTGAGCAGGTTATCATACTCTGAAATGCCGAGGCAGCGACTCTGAATGGCTGTTTTCTCGTCACAGCAAGAACGTGGCCCCAGCCCTCACAGAGATGGCACCTTAGTAGCAGGTATAGGGACTGACGAGAAATGCTGGGCAGGGAATCAAAACTGGCTGATGCACACACTTCTGCTCCTGCTCCAGATGAAGTAACAGGGACCAGATTTACACACTCTCACCTGAAACAGGAAAAAAAAAAAAAAAAAAGCAGAGACTAATATATGTGAAAAACGGTACCCAAGACACTGGGCAGCACACAACGAAGGACAGAGATCCCTGAGAGAAGGGAAACAAATGAGGGGAGCCCTACGACTGTCCACGCTCCCTGCCTGGAGGGAGCTTCCAGGGTGTGGTACAGGGAGCCAGGACCCAGGCAGAGCCCCAAGGCCTCCCTCAGTTGAGGGGACACACGGGGGAGTCCCGGGAGGCCAAGGCGGCTAGAGTTCGCAAAGCAGAGTCCTAGAGAGGAGAGAGCTGAGCAGAGAGGGAAGCCCTGAGATCCGCAGAGGGTCCTCCTCAAGGCTTCACCGAGTACAGATGGATACAAATGTGAGAAGAAACCACTCCCAGCTGGGAGGGTGAGGGCCCACACGGGGCGGGAAGACTGCCCGTGTCTGAGAGCCAGAGTCAAGAACCTCGTAATTCAAGGGACATTGGTTAGAGTAGAGAGAAGGGTCTCGCCTCAGTAGCAGGGAAAAATCAACCCTAGACTAAGTGTAGCACTGGTCCTGCCCAGCAAAGCTTAAAAGAAGACCCAAAAGGGTCACACAGTTTCCAGGTAATTTAACTGCATCCCAGAAACAAATGCAAGAATATTTCTAGGAATACAAACCTCTCCAGCACCCAACAGGGTAGAACACACAATGTTTGACATCTGACCAAAAATTATTGGGCATGAAAAGGAGCAGGAAATTATAACCCACACTGAGGGGGAAAAATCAACCAAAACTAACCCAGAAATGACAAAGATGACAATTAGTAGATGAGAACATCACACACACTTACTGTGACTATATTTCATATGTTCAAGATGCTACAGGAAAGACTGAATATGTTAAGTAAAGACATGGAATATTTTTTTAAAGCCTCAAATTGAATTTCTAAGATGGAAATTACAATTTCTGAGATAAAGAATACATTAAATGGGATTAATAGAACATTGCAAAAGAAAAGATCAGTGAACCAAGACACAGCAATAGAAACTGCCCAAATCCGAGAGAAAAATGACTGAAAACCATGAATGAAGCAGCAGTGATTGTGGACCGACTTTAAGTGGTGAAATACAGTGGAATTGGAGGCCCTGAAGGAAAGGAGACAGGGGTGGAAAAGAAAAAAATACTTTAAGAAAAATGGCCAGAATTTTTCCAAATGTAATGAAAAACATAAACCCACAGTTCCCAAAAGCTCAACAAAACTTAAGCGCAAGAAACATGAACAAAACTACACCAAGGCACATCCGGCATTTTCAAAAATGCTGAAAACCAGTTATAAAGAGAATAGCTTAAAAGCATCCAGAGTAAAAAAAATTTTGTATACAGAAACAAAGAAAAGAATGTTTTGTTGATGTCTTGTTGAATGAAAACAATGCAAGCAAAAAGACAGGGGAGCAGTATCCTTAAAATACTGAGAAAAGAAAACCTGTCATCCTGTATTCTTTTCTAGCAAAAATCGCTTGGGGAAAAAAGTGAAATAAGGACTTTTTCAGACATAAGCAGCAGCAAGAATTAGTCAGCAGCAGATCTATACTACAAGAAATGCTACAGGACGCCCTCTGAGCAGAAGGAAGATGGCACCAGATGGACACACGAAATGAAGAGCACCAGAAACGGTAACTACGTGAGCAACTGTAAGCAATGTTTTTCTTATTATTTAAATCTCTTTAAAAGATAGTCAACTGTTTAAAGGAACAATCACAACAATGTACTGTGAGGTTTATATCATTTGAAAAAGTAAAGTGTGTGACCCATGAACAGAAAGGCTGGGAGGTCCTCTTACTACATGTGAGATGTGATGACACCACCTGACAGACATTGACAAGTGAAAGATGCACAGTGTAAATCCCAAAGCAACCACTAAAATAGCCAAACCAAGAATTACAGCTAATAAGGCAACAAAGGAGACAGATGAAATACATTAAAAAAAATAATATTCCAAAAGAAAGCAGAAAAAGAGGGGAAAAGAACAGATGAGACAAACAAAAGAGAAACAGCAAGATAGTAGATTTAAACCCAACTATATCAATAATCACACTAAATGTAAATGATCTAAACATCCCAATTAAAAGGCAGAGGTTACCAAATTGGGAATAAAAGCAAGATTCAACTATGTGCTGCCTTCAAATATAGACATAAATAGATTAAAAGTAAAAGATGGGAAAAGATAGACTGTGCTGATGACACAAATCAGAAGTCAGCTGGGGTGGCTGTGTTAATATCAGGCAAAGTAGATTTCAGAGCAAGAATAACACCAGGGATGAAGAGAGGCATTTCACAATAACAAACTGGTAAAACCATCAGAAGCACTTAATGACCGTAAATGTGCATGCACCTAACAATAGATAATGAAAATCCATGAAGCAAAACCTGAATAGGAGAAATGGGCAGACCTACAGTTTGAGGCTTCAATACTCCTCTCCCAATATTTGATTCAACAAGTGGACAGAAAACCATTAGGAATATAGAAGACTTGAACAACACTATCAACTAACTTGGCCCAATTGATATTTATAGAACACTCCAACATTTTCTGGGCCACAAGTCTCAATATATTTAAAATAATTCAAGTCATGCAAAGACTGTTATCTGACCACACTGGAATTATACTAGAAATCATTAACAAAAAGATAACTGGAAAATCCTCAAATATTTGCAAACCAAATAATCCACTTCTTAATTTCCCGTGTATCGAAGAAGAAATCAAAAGGAAAATTAAAAATTATTTTGAACTGAATGGAAATGAAAAGACAACATATCAACAGCTGTGGGATGCAGTCAAAGGAGCACTTAGAGAGAAATATACAGCACTAAACACTATGTCAGAGAAGACAGGTCTCAAATCAGCGACCGCTGCTTCCATCCACAGAAACTAGAAAAAACGAGAACAGTGAAACCCAGAGTGAGCAGAAGAAGGGAAATAGTAAAGGTCATGCTAGAACTCAACGAGAGAGAAAACAGAAAAACAGCAGAGAAAATGCATGGAACCAAAGCTGGTTCTTTGAGAAGATCAATAAAATCAATAAATCTCTTTCAGATGGATCTGGAGAAAAAGAGAGAAGATACAAATTATGGATATTAGGAATCAGAGAGGCGACATTACTACGGATTCTACACACATTAAAAGAATAATGGGAAATGTTAGGAATAACCTTATGCCAATAAATTTGACACCTTAGAAGAAATGGAAAAATTCATTGAAAAATAAGAACTAGCAAAGTTCCCTCTAGAAGGAATCAATAACCTGCATATACCTATTAACTTGAATTTTTAGTTAAAAACCTTCCCACAGAGGGCTTCACTGAGAAATTCCACAATACACGTGAGGAGGAAGTCAAGCCACATCACAGGAGCACTGCAGGGAAGGGAGGGGCTCCGACTCCACGGGGAAGCCAGCACTCCTGTGATGCCAGCACAGAATGGCAAGAAGGGAAGCTGCAGGACAATATCTGTCACCAACACAGATGCAAAACATTTGTAATTTTAGTTATCAAATCCAACAATATAGAGGAAGGATAACCATACGATCAAGTGGGGTTTATCCCAGGGATGCAAAGTTGGGTTAACATCTGAAGATCAATCAATGTAACTTACCATATTAACAGAAGGAAAAACCATCTGATTATCTCAACAGACGCAGAAAAAGCACTGGACGGAATCCAACACCCATTCTGATTTTTAAAAAAACAACTCCCAGGGGCTGGCCCGGTGGTGTAGCGGTTAAGTTCAAGTGCTCCGCTTCAGCGGCCCGGGGTTCACAGGTTCCGATCCTAGGCGTGGACCTGCGCCACTTGTCAACCATGCTACGGAGGCGTCCCACATACAAAATAGAGGAAGACTAGCACGAATGTTAGTCTCACCAAAAAAATATATAAAACAACTCTCAGCAAACTAGGCATGGAGAAGGACATTCCCAACTTGATAAAGGCACCTACAGAAACATTGCAGCGAACACCACGCTTCACCGTTAAAGACTAACGCTTCCCCTAAGACCAGAACCAGCCACGGGGTTGCTCTTACACCATTCTTCAATGCCGTGCTGGAGGTTCCAGCCAGTTCAGATTGGAAAGAAATAAGTAAAATGTGTTGATTTGTAAATGACATGATCATCTATGTAGAGAATTCTATGGAATATACAAGAAAAAAGCCACTAGAACCAATAATATTAGGGCACTTGGCACGTGGCGAGATGTGAGATCAATATATACAAGTCACCCCAGGAGGGCGTGCGGCCAATGGAACTTCCATACGGCGCTGGCGACCTGTACGACCACACAGCCACTTGGAAAACAGTCCAGCGGGTTCGGAGGAGCCGAGCACATGTCTCCTCTCGCCCTGCGATGCGGCCCTCCCACCCCTGTGTTCACCTGACAGAAAGGAAGGCGTGGACACAGATGTTCACAGCAGCCTTCTTTGTGATGACCCTGAACAGGAGGCCACCCAGACGCCCACCAACAAGCGAGAGGGCAAACGCCAGCTCTACATCCGTGCAGTGGGGCCGGCTGGCAATGAGAGGGTGAACTACAGACACTGGAAACAACACACACGTGTCTCAAAACAATCACGCTGACAAAAGAAGCCAGCGAAGGGCGCGTACTGCGTGAGGCATTTGTGCAACACTCCCGGAAGCCCACCTGATCTGTGGCGACAGAAAGCAGCTCTGTGGCTGCCCGGGACAGTGGGACCCGGGGGTGGGCCCCAGACGCCTTTTGGGGGTGACGGAAACGTTCACTCTCTAGACTGTGGTCACGCTTTCATGGACGTAACGTGTCAACACTCATCAAACTGTATGCTTTAAATTGTGCCATTTATTGTGTCAATTATACCTCAATAAACATGTTTTTTTAAAAAGACAAACCAGGTCGATGTGCTAGAAAGACAGAGGAGAAGCCTCCGTGGAGGGGGCCGGGAAGGCCGCTGACGTGACAGGCACCTCAGCCGCATAGACTCTCTTTCAGTGTTTGCTGAGTGAATACACAAACATCTGAGTAGGGGTGTAAACCACTGTAGGCTGTTTAATGCACAAATGACCTCCTTTCTGCTTCACCTTCTCTCCCGTGACCTGCTGTTCCAACTCGAGAACCTCACTGGAGCTTCTCCCTCGGCAGAGCGCAGGGCTCTGCTCTGGACCCACTCTCTCCTTCCTCTTCGAGGTGCAACCGGTGACTCTCGGTCACAGACTGTAGGGCGGGCAGCCCCTCTGAGGGGTGAGCTCAGAAGAGCCAGTCCCCTTCTGGGGGCTAGCTGTCCCCACGGGGACTCACTGGGTGTGGGTGACACTGGTCCTGCTTCATGGCTGGCTGTCACAGGACAACGGCCAGAGCTCCTGGGAGGGGCCACTGGACAGGACCGAGGCCAAGCAGAGCCCTGCCAGCTCCGGGGCTGACCAGCACTCCCTCCGAGACAGGGCCCCGGTCCCCTGCAGATGCACATCCCTGAACCCCTGAGAAGATTCTCACTCAAGGCCAGCGTAAGACTCTGTCAGGCCAGGCAGTCCTGACCAGGGCTGATGGGTGGACAAGCCTCCCCAGTGGATAAGCTGAGCCCACCAGTGCCATTGGCCCAGGGGGTTCCCTGTCGGGTTTCTCTCCCGGGGGCAGTGGTCTGGGCAGGGAGCAGGAGCCGAGGCAATACTGGCACCTGCGGCCCCCTCCCGCATGGCTCCTAACGCACAACCTCACCTGGTGGGATGGCAGCTGTACAAGCTGGCACCAGGGCCAGGAGAAGGGCTCAGCAGGACACGGAGGGCAGGCAATGGGCCTTTGGCCACCTCGGGCTGCTCAGTGGGGCTGTCTGAAGCCGCCTCGGCGAGAAGGGCCACTCAGACCATCCTGTGGGCAGCCCCTCTCCTGTGCCAGCCCAGGTGGGGCCCCGCAACCAGGAGGCTGCAGGGAGAATTTCTGACCTGGTGTCGGGGTGCTTGGGCTGCACCCTAGAAGGGCAGGTCAGGTGTGGTGACATCTGTGGTGGTGGTGACATCTAGGTAGGGAGGCGGGGTGCATGCACCCTGACAGCTGCACCCAGGGTCTCTCAGCCTGAAGGGGTGCACTCATGAGGCTCCATCATGCCAAGGGCTGGACTCCATCCATACCCCCACTGCCCAAGCTGACCCAGTGCCCACCCTGGGCTGCAGGTGAAGGCCCCAGGCTCAAGACGGCCCTCCTCCTCTGCCCTCATTCAGCCTTCCCCCACAGTCCCACTGCTGCCCCCTCCCTGCACTGGGCCTGGGTCACGCCCAGGTATGTGGCGGCATCTGGCTCCTCTGCCTTTGGCTTCTGCTCGGGTTTGCTCTGTGCACAACCTGGAAGTCCGAGGCCGGGGTCAAAGGTCTCAGGCCTGTGGGGCAGCCCTCTCTTCCTCCTGAAGACCTGGGAGGGGTAATGCCCCCTCCCCGCTGCCCCAGCCCCTGCACGAGGCTCCCTTGGGCTTTCCCTGACCCAGCCCTGCAACCAGTCCCTGCCCTGAAACTCTCTCCACTGGGGCGCGTGTCCTCCCCACCAGGCCCTGACCGGTGGGGCCATCAGCACTAGAAGTGGCCCCAGAACACAGACCCTCCACACGGGGTTCTGGCATCAGGAGGCTCACAGATCCGAGGGGCCCTGGGCTGACATTGTTTGTGGGCAACAGCACTGTGGTTACTCCAATTACTGGCAGGCGGGTGAAGTGCAGGTGGACCGCAGGGGACTGGTTGCTATGGCAACAGAAGTGCTTCTAAAGACTGGGCGTCCCTCCTCCTCCCTTGAAAGGGAAGCAGTGAAACTGAGCCGAGGGCACGTGGGGCTCAGGGGCCTCCGTGGCCACAGGACGGTACCCAGGGCCCGGTTCTAGGGGCTGCAGCCGGGTCCCTTGTTTGCTGATGAACGGCAACTTGCAAGGAAGGGAGGGGCCCCTGGGACCTGGGAGGGACACAGGACAGATGGGCAGGAAACCGAGACCACCGCGTCCCCTCGCGGGGGGTCCCCAGCCCCGTGTAAAGCCTGTCCACTCTGCGCCTCGGCCATTCCTCTGCCACCAGAACCAAAAAATAAGACCCCAGCACAGCCTGGACGGACGGCGCTCCAAAGGAGAGGGAGCCCCAGCCTCCCTGACAGCACTGCAGGAGCCTGGGAGGCACGTCTCAGACACCACAGAGCCCTGCAGGTGTGGTGGCTGCGGCCACCTGGGACGGGGGACGGGGCCTGAGGGCCTCAGCCCCTGGGAGTGGCCTTACCTCGGCCTGCAGCCGCATCCCTGCACAGCTGGAGGCCCGCTGCGACCCGTGCGTGCTCCGGGACCAGCAGTACCTGGAGTTGTGGGAAACACAGTCTCGGGCCCACCCCAGACAGACTAGCAGGTCAGACCCGAATTTAATAAGACTCAGGGGACTCACGGGCACTTCTGGAGCAACAGACCCTCAGGGTCCTCGGCAAACACGAGCTGACCCATCCCATGCAAGGTCCCAAGGAAGGAACAGGTGAGCAGCTGCCCAAGTGCTGCCTGGAGCACACGCAGTGGCGACATCGCGGGTCTGGAGGGCAGCTCTCCGACACAGCCTGTCACAGCAAGGCTCGGAGCCTCATGTCCCATCCCAGACCTAAGCCCGTTCACGGGGCCAGAGCCCTTGACCGAGCAGGAGGCCAGATCCCCTGAAAGAGAACCCACAATAGTCTCTGATGTACGTCCCCAAATATGTGAGGAGCACCTGTGGCCATTTTCTGGCGAATGCCCTGGGCAGAGGGAGATATCAGGCCTCCCAGGGGCTCCTGGATGACGGCTCTGAAGTGGTACTGACCTGTCATTCGCAGACCATCACCGCGGAGCAGACGGGGCCCTGGCCTGCATCCGCGAGCGGAGGGCTTTGCAGACCCTTCCTGTAGGTATCTGTCCCCAAAATGTACAGTAGGACATTCATGTGTACCCAGTGGCAGCACCCCCACACTGGTCCCCTGACCTGCGGAGCGAGGGCTGTCATGGAAGCCCCGGGGCTGCCCCTCCACGCCAAACAAAAATAAACAAATTCCTGGGAAACCGCAGAGGTTAATCGCAACATCAGAAACTTGGAAGATGCAGGGGGGCGTCCCTCCGTGTTCTCCGTATAACTTGCCAGCCGGGCATTGAATGACAGATGACCACAACGTGACCCTCAGTGACGCCCTTCACAGCTGAGGTATGGACGGACATGGTGTCTACTGGAGGGATTGGCCCATGGCACCTGCTGCACAGCTCACCTGGCAGACACCTTCCCTGTTCCCATCAAGGAAGGAACCAGAAGCAGTTTGCCCTCAGGTGATAGGGGACGTGAGCATGCTTTCACGGTTTACCTGGATGCCACCGACGCCCCTGCTGTCTTGACGTGACCAGAGGGTCCTGCTTCGTTAATGGATTTATGCTAACTGGACCAGGCGCACGAGGGGGAGCACCCTGATGCCCCACTAAAACACAAGGTTTCCAGAGGGCAGGAGTAACCCCTGCAGGGTTCAGGAGCCTCCAGGGAAGTCTTAGGGATCCGATGGTCTGGGAAATGTTGGGATGTCCCATTTAAAGTGAGGTAAGCCGTTATATCTCTCACCGCCCACTCCTAAGAGGCATAGTGTTTGGTGGGACTCGACTAGGGGCGGCATGTACCATACTTGCACATGCTGCTCTGACCCAGCGGGGGCGCACTCGGCATCTGAATGTGCTGCTGCTTTGCCAAAAGCCAGAACACACCGGGCTGGCAGGAGGGGAGAGTAGAGCGGCCCCACCGCCCCTGCGGGATCTCATTCAGATGGTTTGAAAGTCCTGCTGTCCAAGGAAGGACCTGGGCCTCCTCCCAGTAAGCTGGAAGTGGAGATGACCCCCAACTGACAGGGGTCTTCAGGCCACTGAACCCGCAGGTGGAGAAAAGGCTGCTTTACCACTGGGATGATGGCTCCTGACCACCACCAAGAATTGGGATCGCTGCTTGCTGTGGGCTGAACTGCATCCCCCCAAATGTGGATGTTGAAGTTTTAACCGCAGCACCTCAGAATGTGATTGTAACAGGGACAGAGCCTTTTTTTTTTTTTTTAAACCCATAGTACTGTGGAGAGAGAGGGAGAATCCCCCTCTGCCCCTTTCCCTTAAGGGTTTTTTTTTTTTTTTTTTTTTTTTTCCTCCAAAGCCCCAGTAGATAGTTGTATGTCATAGCTGCACATTCTTCTAGTTGCTGTATGTGGGACGCGGCCTCAGCATGGCCAGAGAAGTGATGCGTCGGTGCATGCCCGGGATCCGAAACCGGGCCGCCAGCAGTGGAGCGCGCGCACTTAACCGCTAAGCCACAGGGCCGGCCCGGGACAGAGCCTTTAAAGAGGGAATTCAAACGAGGCCATGCAAGTGGGCCCTAATCCCATATGACAGACGTCCTCGTCAGAAGAGATGAGGACGCAGACACACAGGGAGAAGCCAAGGACAGAAGGAACCAGCCTGCCAACACCTTGATCCCCGACTCCTGGCCTCCAGACGAAGAGGAGATAGGTGCCTGTGGTGGGAGCCGCCAGTCTGTCATCCTTCGTCATGGCAGTGCAGCCAACCAAGGCAGGGCTTTCTGACAGGGCAGGAAGACAGTTCCCGAGACCGGGGGCGGGGGGGGGGAGGGGGCCAGGAACCCAACTGCCCCTTGTGCAGTGTCAACATCAGTGAACAATGGTCCCCAGAAACACAAGGACGGGGACCCCAGACAGACGGTCTGGGCCCCCACGCAGATCCTAAGAGCCCTAAGGCCCCACGTGGGGAAAGGAGAATGGGGAGCAGGCACTGGCTTTGGGGTTCAGATAGAAGTGTGATCAAATTGACATCTCCCGCCCACAATGAGGCAGCTGGCAGGATTTGGTGGCCCCTGAGCTTTTCACATAGATGAGGGCAGCGGGGTTTGCGGGAGCCAGAGCGGTCGCAGGTCCACGTCCCCTGCCCCACCCCTGAACCCAGGGCAGCCCTGGGGGGCAGTGGAGAGGAGAGTGGGATCGGGGCCTCCACGCCCCCACTGCTGTTCGCAGGGCCCCCAGGCTGGCTGAGTCGCTGGGCCCAAGGTCTCTGCTCCTTGTCAGGTGGCCTCTCCTCACCTTTGTCCCTCACCTGCTCTGTCTGCCCTGGGGCAGGGGGTGGGTGTGGGGAGGAGCCCTAGGGCTTCTCTGCCCCTGCTCCTCACATGTATGAACATCCCCGAAACGTTCTCCTCTGTGAATGCCATCTGTTTCCTTCTGGGCCCCGATACGGAAGGAGGATGACCGCAGGGGCACAGCCCGCACTGGACACTGCTGGCCTTTTCTGCTGCTGGCCACAGTCTGGGCCAGGCAGCCTGGAAGCCCCACCCTCCCCCTTACCCTACATCCTCCCCCCACTTCAGGAAGTGGGTCCTCCCTGGGCTCTGTCCTGACCCAGGCGCACCCCCCCAGCACAGCCTCAGCTCTGCAGGTGGGCAGGAAGGCAGGAATGGGGCCCGCAGCACCCAGCCATGACACCAGAGACGCCAGACCCTCGGCCTCCTCCGGTAGCTCAGACCTGTCTGTGCTCAAGCCACTTCCATCCCGGCTCCCACAGGTGGGAGAGAATGCTCTGAATGGGAAGGAAGTGTAGAAGGCCTTGCTCCAGCCAGGCTCCCCGTCTGCCCAGCGCCCGTCCACAAAGGCCAACCCTAAGACCGACATACAGAAAGACACTTTAAGGGAGTGTGTGAAGGGGTGGGAGAAGATGAACAGAGCTAATGAAGAACTGATAGGCCTATGGTGGTCTGGCCCACCTCGGCTCCTGGCCACTGGGTCCGCTGGTCAGCACAGGCTCCATCACTGAGCAGTGGTGGCCCTCACGGTGCAGGGACCTCCAGGTACCGCACAGGGTTTGAAAAGGGGCCTGGCCGGTCCCAGTAGTCCATGGCTCGAACCCGGTAGGAGCCGGAGACGACAGCCGTGTCTGGGGACACAAAGGTATATGTGCGTCCTTGAGCGTGTGCCCCCCTGAACCCACCCCAAATTCCTAAAGCTCCCGACTCCAGACTCTGTGAGGCCGGGACCCCACCCCATAGGGCACTGTGCTGAGGCCAGGGGTGGGGTGGCCGAGGCCAGGGCAGTGGGGCAGGCGCACCTGGGCTGAACACGAAGAGGTTGAAGGTTGATGGCTTCCTGCTGACGGGAGCATATCCCTCACTCTCAGGGGAGTACTGGATCTCATAGGTCCACAGACACCTGGGGAGGTCGGTCAGGGCCAGGGCTGGAGTCTGGGGGGCTGGGCAGGGAAGACCCAGAGCCCTATTCCCTCCAGTCCCTTCCTGACCTCTCCCGGATCCCTGGCCACACTGGCTGAGGCAAGGGGGCTGGAGCCCGACTGCTACCTGCAAATATCCCCTGTAGGCACCTCCACCCCCATAAGACAGGCTTCGACCTCGGGCCATCCGCAGCAGTGTGAAGTGGAGGGTGTGTTGTGAGGGGCGGAGGGGCACGGAATGACTGTACGCGGGCACGGTGGAGTGGCCACACGGGCACTGCGGCAGAACAGGCTGGGGGTGAGGACGCGGGTGGGGACGAATGGGCGCGGGTGGGGCGGCGACCACTCACGCACTTGGAGCCCACGTGCTCATCCGACCAGACCAAAAGCAGCTGCCCACGGGTCAGGGGCAGAGCCCGAAGCCGGGTCACCTGGGGAAGGGAGGGAGGCTCCGTGACTGGGCGGGTGGCGGGGAGAGGGGGGGTGGCGGCGGAGGAGGAGCGGCCAATCACCTGGCCCGGAGGCTCCTTGGGGCGCGCGCAGACGTGCACCAGTAGCAGCGAAGGCAGCGGGAGTCGGGGGCGCAGTGTCAGGAGGCCGCTGGTGGGGAAGGGGCGCGGCGCCAAGGCTACCGGGTCCTGGGGATAGGGGTGGGAGCTCAGGGCCCTGGGACCTCGGGGGCCACCCCGCCCGCCCCTCGCCCACGCTGCTGCAGACCTCGGCCGCGCGCATGCGCCGGAACTGCTGTGCGGAGGGGAAGACAGGCCGGCCAAGGCGCTGCCACTCGCCGTAGGGACTGCAGAGCCGGTTGTCCAGGTAGAGCGTGACGTAGACGAGCCCTGGGGAGCCAGACACTGTGACCGCGCCTCTCCGGGCCGCCCCTTCCAGGCCCCGCCCCGCCAGAGCCCCGACCCCAGGGCCGGGGACCCCCTCCGTAGGACCCCTGCTCACCCAGGGCCGCGGGCACCCCGTGCAGGCGCAGAGTCACGGCGATGCTGCGGTTGGCGTGGGTGCGGGTGTCGTCGCTTGCATAGACCAGCACCGTGGCGCGCCAGGCGTCGGCGGGGCCCGCGGGGCGGTGGGCGCTGGCCAGGACGCCCACCGTGTGGTTGCTGTCGAGCACCGCCCCAGCCTGCGACACCTCGGCCCAGAGCTGCTCGCTGTCTGCGGGGCGGGGATGCGGAGGGGGTCACTGCGCAGAGATCGCTGCCCCTTTCCCATCCTACTGCCTGGCTTCCCACTATTTGCCCCCTCCACTGGTACTCCCCGGCCACCCACAACCTCTGAGGCCCACTGAGTTAGGGCAAGCGGGACGCGAAGGGACAAGAAACAGGCCAGATGGGGGAAGGTGCTCTTCCTCGCCCCACCCCCCCACCTTGGGCCTGAAGGACATCCCTGCTAATTGAGGCCTCGCCCGGGCCCCGCCTAGCGCGTGCCAGACCTGTCCGTTCCCAGTCCACCCCTCGCGCAGGAAGCATGCGGGGACGGGCGGCTCACCCAGCAGGGCCAGCAGCCCCATGGCGGTGAGCACCGGCTTGCGCAGCAGCTGCACGTGCGGCGGCCGCGTGTCGTTGACCTGGAAGCGCGCGGTGAGCGTGCGCTGCGAGAAGTGGTGCGGGTGGTAACTCAGGAAGGCGTTGTCGTTGCTCAGGAGCGCGTAGCGCACCGAGGAGCTGGCGTTAGCCACTAGCAGGTTCTGGTGCTGCGCGATGACCTGCGGGCGTCCAGGGCCGGCGTCGGGGGCGGCTGGGACCACGGCCACCCGCCCCCAAGCCCCCACCCCGGAAGGAAGGCCGCTCCAGGGGGGAAGCCTTGGGGGTGGGCCCACCTTCACCACCATGGCCGCGTAGGTCACGTCGGCCCTCCACGGCTGCGGCAGGGACCAGCCCACCAGCGGGTCCGCCTCGTCGTTGTAAATGGGGGTGTCCCCGAACCTCGGGAAGAGCTGCTGTATCTGCCGCACCGCCGCCTTCTCCTGCTCCAGGATGTAGATGGAGCTGCCCGCGCCCTGCGGCAGGGCCCAGCCTCAGCGCGGCCCGGCCACCACGGGACCGCAGCTGGGGAGGGGGGGGCGGGGCTGTGGCAGGCGGAGGTCGGGGTGCGTCCCAGCGGGCGAAGGGGCGGGGTCCCCAACGGGCGGAGGGGCAGGCTGCCGGGCCGCACCTTCTTGTGCAGGGCGATGTAGTCCAGCCGCACGCCCACCTCCCCGGTGAAGAAGTTGGAGCCGTGGTGACAGTGCTCCAGGAGGCCCCAGCACAGTGGGGAGCGTGGCGGGGGGTGGAAGGAGTCGCCAGGGCCACCCAGGCGCAGAGTGGGGCTGGCGGCACGCAGACCCTCGGAGCAGGCATCGTAGTAGTTCAGGAAGCCTGGCGGGAGAGACTGCAGAGTCCACACCCTGGCACCTGCGGGGCCCGCGACCCGGCTCAGCTCCACAGGAACCCAGAGGTGTGCCCACCTTGTGTGGTCATGGACACGTTGTCAAAGTCGTGGTGGTCCGGCTCGTTCCACGTCTCGAAGTTCCACTTGGAAACGTGGGCAAGTCCATATCTACCTACAGCACAACCCAGCTGTACGTGGGCCCCTCCCCTGGGCAGGGGAATGCCCGCCCCAGCCTGACTGGCAGGCAGGGGCGCCCAGGGTTGGGGGTTTGGATGTGATGGGGAGTGTCTGGTTCCATGAGCCTGCCCCCCACTGCCCTGTGGCCTCCCTCTATCTCAGGAGGCCCTGGCTCAGCCGGTCCATGACAGAGAAGACCAGGGCGATGGCCAGGTGACGAGGGAGGAGACCCTGCCCAGAAGCACCCACCCGTTCCCCAGAGCCTGCATCCTGCCCACCAATGTATCTTCTGGCCAGGAGGGAAACCAGGTCCTTCCACTCAAACACCTGCTGCTTGTCCTCGAAGTCGGTGAAGTGTCCAGAGGGGCTGCCCATCAGCTCAAAGCCTGAAACACGAGGGCAGCTGTCTCAGCGCCCCCCGCCCACGCAGCACCTGGCCCGCCCTGCCCGGCTCTGCCACACTAGCACTGAGGCCAGGCTGGGGCCGGCAACCAGCAAGGACCCGGAGGGGCCATGTTATGGGAGAGGGCAGACTTACCGGGTAGGAGCTGGTTCTCCCTGAGAAGGTCCAGGTACCCGTCCAGGTGGGTGAAATTGTAGCTCAGGCCCTGCCCAGCCGACCCCCTGTAGAACACCCAATGTCAGTGCAGGGGGAGGTGGGCCCCGGGCTGGAACTGTGGCGGCGTTCAAGCAGGTAGCGAGCTGTAAGGTGCCACGCAGGACTCAGCTCCAGACTCCTTACTGGGCCCCTACCCTTGGAAAACACCCACTGTGGAAGTCTATCAGTCACAGCCTACTCTGAACTGGTGTGCCTGTACTGGACCCCCACCCTCAGGACTTCAGGGGCTCAGAACAGCTTGGGACTCAGGGGTGGGATGGGGCAGGCAGGTCTCTGGGGAAAGGTACAACTGGATAGAGTAGGAAGGACAAGACATCCTGAAGACAGCTGGCCGTGGGGTGGGGGTCAGGAGACAGAGCCTGGCAGGACCTGGTGGGTGCCACGCTTGCTTCTCTGCACCTTCTGTAGACAGGGTCCCTGTCTCCCTCCTCCACTCCAGGAGGCAACATGGACAGACAGGAAACGGAGAAGGGCAGCCTCCCCATCCTGGGGAGGATGGGCCCAGTTCCCTTCAGGCTCACATTCTGAGAGTGGATAGGCATCATGTGGCAACTACTTGACACTTTAGGAGCACATCAGATGTGCCATGAAGAGGTGTGACAGGGAGCACAGAGTCAGGCAGGGAGGGCCTCTCCCAGGTAACATCTAAAACCTACCAAGTGATGGGACAAGCCAGCAGTGAGAATACCTGGGGGACAGATGGGACACACGTGCAAAGGCCCTGAGGTAGAAAAGAACTCATGGAATCCAAGCAGCAGAAGGGCAGCTAGTGGACATGGGGCAGAGTAAGTGTGTGAGTGGTGAGAGACGAGGTCACATGAGGCCTTGGGACCACAGTGAGGATAGGACTGTGACTCAGGCTGAAATGGGGAGCCCTCTCAGCGGTCCAGAGCAATGCCATGACTTCTTTTGTTTGTTTGTTTTTAAGAGATTTTTTTCAGGGAAGTTTTAGGTTTACAGCAAAATTGAGAGGGAGATACAGAGATTTCCCCTGCCTGCACACATGCACAGCCTGCCCCCTTATCAACAACGCACCAGAGAGCACAATGGATGAACCTACACTGACACGGCGCCATCACCCCAGATCCACAGCTCACGCTGGGTCCACTCCTGGTGATGAACTTTCTACAGGTCTGGAAAGACGTACAGTGACACGTGTCCACACCGTACTGTCACACAGAGCAGTTTCACTGCCCTAAAAATCCTCTGTGCTCCACCTGTCCACCCTCACCACCCCAAGCCCTGGCAACCTCTGATCTTTTCACTATTCCCAGAGTTTTGCCTTTTGTCGTGTTTTGAAAGGATCCCTCCAGTGGCCGGCTAACTAGAGCCACAGTGGGAGCGGGAAGATGGCCCCCCAGGAGAGGTGTGGTGCCCGGCCTGGCTGGTGGCGCAGAGGGTAAGGGGCTGGGGCAGATGGACCTAGGAGATGAGGTGAGTTGAATAGAGGCGAAGCCCAGCCGGGTGCTTTCCGCTCGAGCAGCTGCAGGTGGGTGCCGACCACCCAGGCAGGCAGGGACAAGCTGACACTAAGCTGAGTCTCAGGTTCACCCATGTGGAGGTGGACATCCGAGGGTGGACCTGCAGGCGGGTGGAGTAGGCAGGACCAAGCCCAGGTCTGGCGGGGGCGTGTCTGAGGATTTCCCCTGAACAGCCTGGTCCGTCCACCTCTAGATCTGGGGAGGAAGGCGGGACGGTGAGGGCCTGCGATGCGCTCTCTGGTGGCGGCTGGGTTCCACCGCAGGTGTGGCTGCGGAGGAGGGGAGGGGAGGGGCGGGGTCACGTGGAATCTGGCCCTGCGCCCATCCCACGCCACAGCCTGGCCGGCCCAGCGCTGTCCCCTGGACACAGCGCAGACCTGGACAAATCAACGCCCCCCTCCCAGGTCCTCCTCTCACCCCGCCCTCAGTTTGTATAAGGTCCAGCCTTAAAAGCCCACCCAAGGACCCAAGTCCAGCCACCACGCACAGGGGCCCCTGCTCCTCCCGGGCCTGCCGCGCACCCAGCTGGCCCTCGCTGACCCCTCAGCGACCGGAGGAGCATGTGCGCAGCGGGGATTCACCCCTCCCCGGCCACCACCTTCCCCCCTATCCAAAGGTCGCAGGCGGTAGCAAAGAAATACAGCTTTACAAGCACGTGGGTAAAAATTAAATACGCGCAGTGGACAGTTCCAAAGTCCCACAGCCGTGTGGGTTGGAGGGCAGGCAGTAGCGGCGATGGTGACCCCATGGGAAGGGAAGGCATAGGCTCGGGCTCCCGGCTTTCTCCGCACATCCTGACACTGGGCCGGGCGCACAGCGGGCGTCGGGTAAATGCTCCTGCGCTCAGTGTCGTGGGCCAGCGGGGCGCCACCGAGGGAGCCCCAGCAGCAGAGGCATCCCCATCCTGTCACCCTGGGTGGACTTCAATGTCCACTGGCCCAGCCAGCCTCAGCTGGCAGGGATGCCCTGGGGGCCAGTACACCTGCCCCCAGGCGCCAGGAGTCCCGACCCCGGGGAGGTGACCCCAGGCCAAGGAACACCGGGGGAGCACTGTCGGTGCCTCGGTCTCCCTCCCCCTTGGCCTCGGTTGGAGGAGGACTTACGAGACCTAAGCTAGGGAGGGGGCCTAGCAGTGAGGCCTGGGTGGAGACGCAGACGGGGCCACCGACTGGCCTCGAGGGCCTCTCCATCCCGCCGCCCGCAGAGGGCTGAACCTGGGTGCGAGGCACCAGCGGGGTCCCCTCCCGCTCCTGGCCCGGCCCGTAGGCAGGGGCCGCGACGGCTGCACAAGGGCCTCATTCACCGCGCGCCAGCGGCCCGTCGGGCGGCACCAGGGCCCCGCCATCCCAGGGCCTGAGCGCGTGCGCCGCGAGAACCGAGCTGCGCTGGGGCCTGGTGAGGGCTCGCGTGCGCGGGGCGGGGACCCGGGCCGCACATGCAGGGGGTGGGGACCGGGCAGCGCGGGCAGGTGCTGGGGGCGCGGAGTGGGGCGCGCGCGGGAGGGTGCGCGGGGCGGGTGAGAGATGCGCGGGGCGGAGACCCAGGCCGCGCGCTCCCGGAGCAGGGGAAGGGCCCGAGGCCGCGCGTGCTCGAAGGGGGAGATGCGCGGGGCCGCGCGGAGTGCGGACACAGAGCCGCCGCGCCGGAAGACCCGCATCCGCGGTCCGGGAACGCGGGTGGGAGGGTGTCCGGCCCGGGCCAGCTGGAGGGAGAGCCGGGTCGGCCCGGGCCTCTGCCTTCTCTTCTGAGACCCGGGAGCACGCGCGTGCGCGGCGGGTCTTTCGGGAGTAACTGGGTTCCGGTCCTCAGGGCCCTGGAGACAAACGAGCGGTCCACCCTCTTTTCACTTGTGGTAGGGGTACGACGTTTCCTTTCCAAATAAGTGTCCTCAACAATTTAAAACCGTGATTTAAAGACAAATATTGAGGAAATAGTGTGGCACAGGACTGGGCAGGAGGCCCACTGAGAGCAGTCCCAGCAGGTGGAAGGCGTGGAGACCCCATGGCCCCTGCCCCGAGTGGAGAGGTCTGCAGTCAGAGGGCCCACCGGGGTGAGGGGGAGAGTGGGCCTCAGCATCCCCAGGACCCCAAACACCGGCCCCGTGCCTGGCCAGACACAGATAATCTCCGGCCTCAATGCAAACAGGCAGAGGGAGCCGGCTGGGCAGCAGCTCAGGCCCTGGGGGTCTGCAGTTTTCTCAAAGGACACACCTGACCTCAATGTACTACTTCACCTGCTCTAGACACTGGGCCAGGCCGGAGGGGGGTGTGGCTAGGGGTTATAAGACCCAACCCCCGCCACTAAGGACAGCCAAGGCCAGGCCCCCCAGTGCAGCTGACAGCATGGGGGACCTGTGTGCTATGTACACGGAGAACAGCCCCCCAGAATATCTCCACCTGCCTAGACTCCCACCACAGGGGCTTCAAACCCAGCCAGCCTTGGGAAATCCCTGCTCCCCGGCCCAGAGGAGGATGGGACACTTCCTAAATCAGGCTTCCTCACAAATGAGCCCCGCCCTCTCCTGCACCAGCACCCGGGGCCCATTGCTCTCAGGCGCGTGCACTGTGTCTGTACTGGCCCCCACGGCTCTGTGCACCCCGGGGCCCTGCGCCGCACAGCTTGGGCCCTGTCCCCCGCTCCAGGGAGACTGCTGAAGGAGTGGGCCCAGTCCTGGGGGTCAGTGAGGCCCCGCCTGGCAGCCCCATCTCTGCCCACAGGGGCTGCCCCTCTGCCAGTCGCTGGGCGGGGGGTAAGTGTTTCAAGACCCCTCAGGAGCTGCTCCCCCCACCACACACACCAGGAGGTGCACCTTACCTGCCCCAAGGAGGGGCCCAAGGCCCTGCCTCCTGGCCAGCAGCTCCGGTAAACCACGGCTCCCCCCAGGGCTGAGTGGGTCCCTGGCCGGGCTACACTAGGGTGGGGGTGGGGAGGCCCCAGGCTTTGCCCTGGGTGGGTGGGTTCAGAGCCAGAGAAGGGTGAGATCTCGGGGCCCAATGCAGACTATTGAAGGTCAAGAGATCAGATCTGGAAAGATGCAAAAGGCGGGTGGAGGCCCCGGCCCTGTCCACGCCCCACCCTCGCTGCAGCTGTGGGGACGCTCTCCCACTCTCTGGCCATCCCCCTGCCCCCTGGGTTCCACTCCCACCTTTGCCCCCAGATGGGGCTCCTGGGCTCCCCAGCCAGGCCCAGGGAGGCTTCAGAGGTCTCAGAGTGGGGCTGAGTGTTGAGGGGCTTGGATGGGAGCCCCTTAGCACCTCACTGTTCCCTGTACTGGGGATGGAGCCCCCAGAGCCCCAGCTGGCTCTGCAGGACAGCTGGCTATTGATCTTAATTCTCCTCTCAGCACCTGGCAGCCCATGAGGACACGAGAAGCAGGGCTGAGCCAAGTGCCCACAGTGCCTGGCCTCTGGGGACAGCAGACCCAGGCCAGCTTGGCCTTCCAGCCCCACCAAAAGGACCACCGCAGCCTCTGGGGCCTCCCCTCCAGGACCCCATGGGATGGGCCCCTTTTCACACATTACCCCTCCAACACCAGCGACGGATGCTCACCTTCGTTTATTCATTCTGGAGATGGACCTGAGATTCGGAATACTCATTTTAAGAACAGCAGCTCACCATCAGTTTATCATGTGTGAGGCAAGAGGGTAGTCATCTAAAGGTCCCACCTGTCGTGGAGGCCAGGCGCCTGCCCAGTCACAGGGGGTCAGCGCCAGGCTGGAATCCAGGTGGGGGTTCCGCAGCAAGAAGGGCACCTGGCTGGTAAGGGTATCTTGATGGCCAAGAGCCCTCTCACCCTCAGCAGTGAATACACACACACCCAGCAGCCTCGTGCCTGCCTTCCACGCAAGGACACAGAACACAGACCATGGACGCAGCTGCCCAGTGCCGAGCTGGCTCAGGTAGCCCCCACCCGTGCTCCAGCATGAACCAGACCCGTCTCCTGGCAGGACAGAGAGGATGTCCAGGGACGGGACGAGGAGACCAGCTCCTCCTTTGGTCCCCCTCCCATCCTTGCCCACAGTCCGGAGCGAAGGGTCACCCTGAAGGGTCTCAGGCTGCTCGTGCCCCACCCGGGACTGGCCAGGCTCCTGAGCCTCCTGCCTCCCCCAAGGGCTCCAGAATCCCAGCAACCTGCTCCAGCCACTCGCTGCCCCTGCCCGCCCTGTCCCACACCTGGAGCCCCGCTCCTGGGAGGCTAGCAGCTTTCACAGACCCACACAATTCTAATTATTTGTGAGCCGCTAATTACAGAACAACTTCCCGGATTAGCCGCTCAGGTAACACTCAGCAGGGGGAGCCCATGACTCAGCAACCTTTGGGGTAAATAATTTAACTGCAAGCCCAGCACGGCCGAGAAGTCAGATGCCAACCACAGAACGCTGCCCGCTGGCCGGCGCCAGATCTGCCAGGGCCCGGCTCCTGGCAGCAGCTCTTTGCCAGAACCCCGCTGCCCCACTCCTCACCCACTAACAGAAGCCAGAGGGCTCTGAGGTCCAACCAGCCAGCAGACCCTGGCCTCGGAGGACAGGCCCGGCGCCTCGCTGCCCTCCGGCCCACCGAGCCCGTGACAAGCTCCCTCAGGTAAGCCTTCCCAGGGCCCTGCTGCAGGACAGTGAAGGCCCCAGGCGACTTGGCCACAGCACAGGCCGGCTCCCCGGGTGCACACTGTGAGCCAGATTCCACAGTTTCTTTTGGGGACCCTCAGGCACAAGGCAGGTGGCATTTGAACAGCCCTCAGTCTACACACCTGGACCCCAGGGGCTTGAGTGAGCTTCAAGGCACTCGGGGACCCATATGGTGAGGTCTGCAGAGGAAAGAAATGCTCGTGACGTTCCCCAAAGGAGCAGACCCGCCACTCCAAAGCCCACAGGGCCGTGCCTGCCACCGTCCTCCACACCCAGGGACACTCCAGGCCGTGTCCTGGGCCAGCACATGGGGCACTCCACGCAGGCAGCAGGGTGACCAGGCTCTGGGGGAGCAGAGAGCATCTGCCCCATGTCGCCATGGGGGGAGCGTCAAGAGCGGGATCTGAGCTGGACTTGGCATGGCTGTGAACAGGACAGACCAAGGCCGCCAACACCCCAGTGCTCTGCGAGGGCAAGGTCAGGCTGGCCGGTTGTTTGCAGAAGACTGGGCCCGGATGGCAGGCTGCCCCGGGAAAGCAGGGAGTGGTCGGCACGTGGCTCCACGGAGCGCGTGCGCAGTGTGAGGCAGCAACCAAAGGAGTGTTAACACACTCAGGAAGGGTGCCCCACCGTCCCGGACACCCCCAGATGACGGACGCCAATCACCCTAACTCGCCTCTCCACTGGCCCCACCAAGATCACTCTCCCAAGGCATGTTCCCGGAATTCTGCCGCGAGAACTGCGCAGGTGGCCGGCGCTGCTGTCCGAGCACCCCTCCCCGGCACAGATTTGGGGTCCCAGCATCTGCAAGGCTCAATGCGGGCGCCAGGAGGCCCTCTTCCTCCGAGCCTCTGCCACCCCAGGGCTGCATGCAGAAGTGATGGAGGGGTGGCCAGAGGGGACCACGGTGGTTTGCACGGGGGAACAGAGGGGCCTCTGGTGTGGGCACGGGTGATGGCGGGCCTGCGCCTGGAGGAGGAGGTGGATGGGGAGCAGGGGACCTTGGGTTTGGTCACACGTGTGTCTGGGTCTCTGCGACGCCCTCTGACCCCAGCATGTCCCACTGCCCCAGCGACGACGCCCACTTCTCTGTTGCAGGTTTTCCCAAGGGGGCCGGTGCCCAGGATGGACGTGTCGCCTGAGCACACAGAGCAGGGTGGGGGGCTGGTGCTGGTCCGCCGGCAGCCCCCAGCGCCCCGGGGCCTGCTCGAGACGCTAAAGGCCAGGCTGCAGCGGAACTGCACGTGCAGCGCGCAGGGGGCCGGGGCGCTGGTGCAGGACCTGCTCCCCGCCACACGCTGGCTGCACCAGTACCACCCGCGGGAGGACCTGGCAGGGGACGTCATGTCCGGGCTGGTCATCGGCATCATCCTGGTGCCACAGGCCATCGCCTACTCACTGCTGGCGGGGCTGCAGCCCATCTATAGCCTCTACACCTCCTTCTTCGCGAACCTCATCTACTTCCTCATGGGCACCTCGCGCCACGTCTCCGTGGGCATCTTCAGCCTGCTCTGCCTCATGCTGGGGCAGGTGGTGGACCGCGAGCTCCTGCTGGCCGGCTTCAACCCTGCCCAGGACGGCCCGGGGCCCTGGGACAACGGCAGCACCCTCAATGCCTCGGCCGCCATGCTGGCACTCGGGCTGCAGGGCTGCGGGAGGGACTGCTACGCCATCCGCGTCGCCACTGCCCTCACACTGGTGGCCGGGATTTACCAGGTGAGGAGCCAGTGGCCGGCCGGCTCACCCACTCAGAGGTGCGCCCCCAGGGGCTCGCGCCCACCTGAAGGGCAGAGCAGGGCGGGGGGGAGCACAGGGCTGGGGCCTCGGGGGACAGTGGGTTTAACCAGCAAGGAGAGGACAGAGAGGCACAGGCAGAGGTGGGTGTGTGACAACGCGGCAGGACAGGGCTGAGGTGCCCTGGGCGCAGGGAGCCTGTCCAGCCAGCTGTGGCCTGGGCAGGGACAGGCAGCCAGAGTGGCCTCAGCTCCAGACACGCCAATTACAGCCCACAAGCCTCCCTGGGCTTCCTACCCAACGTGGGACCCTCGGGGCTGCCTGCCTTCCCATAGTCTCCCCACACCCACTCCCGTACCAAGACTGTCCACCCCGATGTCTCCCCCTCCCAGGGCCACCCCAGGTCCTCCCAGCAGCTCCAGGTCTCCCGGTGGAGAGTGGAGAAAGGATCTGTCTTCCAATGCTCAGAGCCCACGTATGCAGGGGCCAGAAGTGAGCATCTGTGGCCACACATGTACCTCCAGGGTCTGTGGTGCCTCTGTGTGCGCATGCATGTGCGGGGGGGCCATGGGCAGAGTACATTTGGGACATGAGCAGCAGCAGTGGAAGGACATCAGGCTCTGTGCCGCGGCCACCCCACTGCCCTGACCACACTGTCCACAGGTCCTCATGGGCGTCCTCCAGCTCGGCTTCGTGTCCGCCTACCTCTCGCAGCCGTTGCTCGACGGGTTTGCCATGGGGGCCTCCGTGACCATTCTCACCTCCCAGCTAAGGCACCTGCTGGGCGTGCGGGTCCCGCGGCACCAGGGGCCAGGCATGGTGGTCAGCACTTGGCTGAGTCTGCTGCGCAGCGCCGGGCAGGCCAACCTGTGTGACGTGCTCACCAGCACCGTGTGCCTGTCTGTGCTGCTGGCTGCTAAGGAGCTCTCGGACCGCTTCCGGCACCGCCTGAAGGTGCCGCTACCCACAGAGCTGCTGGTCATTCTAGTGGCCACGCTCGCATCCCACTTCGGCCAGTTCCACGAGCGCTTTGGCTCCAGTGTGGCCGGCGACATCCCCACGGGCTTCATGGCCCCGCAGGTGCCGGACCCTAGGCTGATGTGGCGCGTGGCACTGGACGCTGTGCCCCTGGCCCTCGTGGGCTCTGCCTTCTCCATCTCGCTGGCGGAGATGTTCGCCCGCAGCCACGGCTACTCCGTGCGGGCCAACCAGGAGCTGTTGGCCGTGGGCTGCTGCAACGTGCTGCCCGCCTTCTTCCACTGTTTCGCCACCAGTGCCGCCCTGGCCAAGAGCCTGGTGAAGACGGCCACCGGCTGCCACACACAGCTGTCCAGCGTGGTAAGCGCCGCCGTGGTGCTGCTTGTGCTGCTGGCACTGGCGCCGCTGTTCCGGGACCTGCAGCGGAGCGTGCTGGCCTGTGTCATCGTCGCCAGCCTGCGCGGGGCCCTGCGCAAAGTGAGGGACGTCCCACAGCTGTGGCGGCTCAGCCCAGCCGACGCGCTGGTCTGGGTGGCCACAGCAGCCACCTGTGTCCTGGTCAGCACTGAGGCCGGCCTGCTGGTCGGCGTGCTCCTCTCATTGCTCAGCCTGGCCGGCCGCATGCAGCGGCCACACGCTGCCCTGCTCGCCCGCATCGGGGACTCAGGCTTCTACGAGGACGCCCAGGAGTTTGAGGGGCTGGTCCCCGAGCCCGGGGTGCGGGTGTTCCGCTTTGCGGGGCCACTCTACTACGCCAACAAGGACTTCTTCCTGAGGTCTCTCTACAGCCTCACAGGGCTGGACGCGGGGCGCGAGGCCGCCAGGAGAAAGGAGAAGGGCTCAGAGACAGGGGTCAGTGAAGAAGACCCTGTCGAGGGCAAGGAGCTGGGCCCAGTGAGCAGCTCAGCTGTGCTGGTGCCCACGGCGGCTGGCTTCCATGCAGTGGTCATTGACTGTGCCCCGCTGCTGTTCCTGGACATGGCCGGCATGGCCACGCTGCGGGACCTGCGCCGAGACTACGAGGCCCTGGGCATCACCCTGCTCCTGGCCTGCTGCAGCCCTGGGGTCAGGGAGGCCCTGCAGAGAGGTGGCTTCCTTGGGGAGGACCAGGGGGACATGGCTGAGGAAGGGCAGCTGTTCCACAGTGTGCACAGCGCCGTGCAGGCAGCCCAAGCCTGCCACAGGGAGCTGGCAGCTGCCGACTCCACCCTCTAGCAGGGCTAGCGCCTGCCCACAGCAACCTGAGGCGCACAGCCTCTTGCTGTGGTTCACCGCGACCCTCCCTGAGCGATGCTGTGCCATCTCCACCCAGGAGGAACCAGTGAACCCCAACGGGGACAGGAGGACGGCTGTGAACACACACGTGGACCCAGACACCCGAGAACCCAAGAACCGGGCCTTTGGGACAAATGCTGCCAGCGTCAACCTGGGCCCTGGTGCCGTGTGTCGCGGGCCTGGTTGGACGTGGTGTTGCCATTTTAGTAGAACAAGGGCCTCGAAGCAATCACGTGGCCTCCATGGTGCCAAAGGCTGAGAGCTGGGGGCTCTGGCCAGGGCAGGAGGCCTGTGTGTCTCTGGAAGCCCCTGACACACACACCCAAGTGTTCCTTACACCTCGTGCCTTGGCCCAGTGGGGCCTTGCAGGGCCAGAGGCAGGTGTGACCAACACAACCTCAGCCCGGCCCTCAGGCACGGTGTCCCTGCACAGCCGGACCAGAGAACACTCAGCACGGGGTGTGTGGCTGTCCACTCCCAGTGCCGGGTCCAGCCGCAAAGCCTGGGTGCCGCGACACCAACCTGACCCTGAGCCTCCAGGGGACCCCCGGCGGGAGGCAGCTGTGCCCGATCCAGGGGCTGCCCAGGCACCCCCAGCCGTGCAGCAGGGAAAACGTCCTTCCACCTCCTGTCCCCACAGGACACACTGCCGGGAAGCATAGGGGCAATGGTTCCGCGGAGTAGGATCTCCTGCCCCGCGCTCCCACCACAGCCAGGCACAGCGCCGTCCTCCACACCTGGACACCACCTCCTCCCGGCCTCAATCCTCATCTCCAAACAGTGGGCTCTGCCCAGCTGCTCCCAGGCTGCCTCCCCTCTCCAACACCCACCTGGCCGTGATGAGGTCCAGCAGCCAGTGGGTCCGGACCTGCTCGATGCCACTGTGAGGGACGGCGCCCACATAGGCCAGGTTGAGCTGCTGGTCCCAGCTGAGGTCATACTGGTCAGCCCGGCTGTGTGGCAGTGGAGGACTGGGGAGAGAACAAGGAGTGGGGGCATTAGTCCCCATGCTGGGGCCGGCAGAGCAGCCATGGCACAGCCAGCACCGACAGGTCTAGGGCGAGGACCGCCCGGGGCACAGGCTCCGCAGATGGACTCTAGAGTGTTTACCAGTGAAATTTATGTCCCTTATGTAATAAAGTGACTCCTGACGCCAGAAATGTCATGAAGTCTCATGGGCGTCGGGGGCTCCCAGAGCAGAGAAGACCACATCCCCACCCTGCTCCTTGGCACAAGGAGCCCCAGGCACAAGCCTGGGGCATCTCAGTGGAAGCCTGACACAGAGGGGGTTGGGGACACACAGGGTCAGGGACACGCAGGGATAGAGAGCAGGTCCCACTGCAGGGACATTCGACAGCGTGGGGGCTGCCCCCTTGGGAAGGTCCTGGTCTGCAGCAAAGGGCAGTGTCCAGAGCCAAGGCCCCTCCCAGGGTCTGGGCTACCTCAGCGGCCACCAGGCTCAGCCATGAGGCTCTTCAGATCTCGAGGACACCAGGCAAACTCCGGGCCTGGCCCCAGACCTCCACCACAAAGGGGACCCACTCAGCTAAGAAATTCCCGCGACACCCCCAACACGCGTGGAGCCGGTGGACAGAGAGAAGACCCCGCTCTGCTTGAGGGTGGATCCCAGGGAAGGCATGAGCCGGCTAGGGGTATTTCTGGGCTTAGGCGGCCTTCCTTACTTCGGAGCGCCAACTGGGCGCCATGGGCGCAGGAGTCTCCGGGGCGAAGGAGCCCAAGGGTCTCTCCCAGAGGTGCCAGAGGCCCGGGGACGGGGCGCGGCGGGAAAGAGGCGAGATGGGCCGCTCCGGCCTGTTTCCCTGTGCAGGGCGCTCACCAGAAGCCGGTGCTCCTCCAGAAGGGCCGCAGGGGCCGCAGCACGCGGGCTGCGTCCACGCGCACCAGGTGCGGAGCCTCGGCCAGGGCCCCGGGGGAAGCGATCAGCAGCGCGACCAGGAGCGCGAGCCGCGTGGCGCAGGGGCGCGGGGGACACATGGCGGGGGCGCCGGGGGAGCGGGGACACCCCCAGCCCAAACAAGCCCCCCGCCCCCGGTCCTCGGCGCTCCTGGTTCGGACGTCTGCGCCGCGCCCGCCGGTTCCGCCTCCGGGTCGCGCGCCACGTGACTGCCGCCGCGAGGCGGGGCCTGGCGGAACAGGCCGGGCCTGTAGGCGGGGGCGGGGCCTGCGAGGCCGGCTGGGTCTGGGGGGCGAGGGCGGGTCTTGGAACCCCGGAGGGCGGGGCTGGGGCGGGGCTTAGGTGGGCCGGCGGGGCGTGGGTGGGGCCAGGGAGGTGGGGTCGCAGGTGCAACTGTACAGGCTTTAAATCGCGCGCATCCTGAGGAGGTCACACAGCGTCGCGTGTCCAACAATCAACCATCTCAGCGCAGGGAAAGCCTCTGACCCTGCGCTGTCCTCCCTCAGACACCCGAACCCGTCCCAGGAGGCCACCAATGCGCCAGGCCCTTCGGTTGGCGACAAACAGCATGGGGAGAGACAGGAGTTGATAACTTTCTAAAAGTGATGAAAACCATCCAGCCGCAGAATCAGGAAGTGCACTGCAGCCCAAGAGGAAACGCACAAAAAACACTGGATCCAAGCTCCTCCTAGTGAAACGGGGAAACCAAAGAAAAGGGAAAACCTTCAATTAGCTGGAGGAAGAAGAGACCTACTACCTTCAAAGTGCAGAACGGTAAGAGAAAACACTGGTTTTTCAACAGAAGAGCTGAAACCAGGAGACAGCAGAGCAAAAACGTCCTGAAAGTAAGTAACTGGCAACCTAGAGTCTAAATCCAGCATAAATGAAGGTCAAATAAAGATGTTTCCAAGACGCCGACTCTGAGAACGTTTGTCTCACTGACCCCCCCCTTAAGGAAGCATTCAATGGTGTCCTTCAAGCAGGAGGAGAAGGATCCAGAACAGCCCAGAGGTTCAGGAAGGAGGCAGACTGACAGGATGTTGCATGGAAACCCACCACAGAGTGACTGACACAGCAGCAGTCATGATGTCTTACACTGTATCCAGACAATTAAGATGTGCTCGTGGAGGTCGTGAGGGGCATAAGTGGAGTGTGGTTGGCTGGCCCCCAACGGCGTCCACAAGGCCAGTGCACGTGACCTTACCTGGTGAAGAGACTGAGAGATGTGATTAAGTTAAGGATCTTGAGACGTGAGTTGATCCTGGATTATCCCAGTGGGCCCTAAATGCCATCACAGTGTCCTGGTAAGGGGAAGGCAGAGGGAGATTTGACACGAAAGAGGCCACGTGATGACCTCAGAAGAGAGAGATTTGAGGACTGTTCTAAAATGTGTTCTCAAGATTTGTTTTAATCAGGTGTGGCCAGACACAGAGACGTGGAAATCCTTGCCATAGGGGGAGAAGGTCGTGCTCACAGATCCCTAGGAACAAGAGGCAGGCTCGCCACACAGGGCTGCACCGGGAGCCTGAGGGGCATTATGAAGGGCCTCGTATGGAAGGAGTCTCTATGACACAGGCAGGACACCCCCCTTCCAATACAGGAAAGGGCGATGGGAAAGCTTCCCAAGTTGGCATGAGGCATGAGTCTGCCAAAGGGCCTTTAATGAAGGGAGTTGAAGGCCGGAGACTCACCCAGGGTCCGCTTGCTGGACTGGAATTGGAAAGGAGAGCATTATGTCTCTCGGTCCAGCGGGCTCTCTGGGACCTCGCAGGGGTATGACAGTTCTATCTGCATTTTAACAAGTGACCTGTCTTGGTCACTGTTGTAATGTCTGTAACTCCAAAGGGAGCAGGTATGTCTTGGCCAGGCCTTGGATTGTGGCCTCAGTATATGTGCAGACATGTTGATTTTAATTTATGTGTTGGATGTCCGTGAGACGAGAGATTCCTAGAGTTCTGTACTCTGAAGGGGACGCTTTTCAGGCAACAGCCGGGCCATGTATGGTCAATGTGCAGAGGAGCCATTAGCTCCTTAGCCTCAGCATCCACTGCTAAGACAATGGATGAAGTTTGGCCAAGTGTCTGGACCTTCAGGTCCCGTCTGTTATCGGGGAATCCTGGCTGACGGGTGGAAAGCAGCAGCATTCCACCAAGCGCCATCACAGTGGTGGGTGGCAGTGCCACTTACATGGTCCACGAACTCCCACTGGTGTTCGCTCAGTTAGTCCCGAGGGGCTCCAGGTAGCCGAGGGGTCTGGGGGAGGGATATGTTGCCACCAGAACCCAAAAAAGACTAAAAGGTGTTGGCTGTGTGTCCGTAATGAGTGTGTCACATGAGTCTCCCTGGAGAAGGCTGTCATCAATGTGAGGCCACACCGTGCTCGTGGAGAGAGGTGGCAGCAGCCGACATCTTGTCTGCAGAGGTTGTGTGTGCTGGAAAGCCGAGGGCACCCCCGGGCAGCCTGGGGAAGAGGCACAGTGTCCCTTCAGGGTGGAGGCAACTGCAGCTGAGAGGCTGGCGAAGTGGGCACTGGACTGAGTATGTCAGCCCACCCCACGAGCAAGACACTCTCCAGGAGTCGGCTGGGCGGAGTCCTAGTTCAACAATATTGGATGCTGGGGGTGGAGGCCCTAAGGGACAGGACCCCCACTCCAAGGCTGTGGGGGTCTACCTCGAGATGCCTTGGGTTTTTCCAGTAAAAGAACAGGCAAAATTGGGCTCTTTTTTCTCCCTTACATTGTTTTTTCTTTCTTCCTTTTCTCCCTGCTCCTTTTTATTTTCTGTTTTCGGTCTGTTTGTCTCCGGCTAAAAAGGGCAGGGATGGGCTTTGGCCGCCTCTCCCTGGGACACCAGCCATCGGTGACACATTGGTCCCTTTGCCTCTTGTTCTTCTCGTAACAAAATCCAGTTGTCTCTCTTAAATCAGATCTGGCTGCATCTCTAGCCAGGTGAGAACTTTTCCCTTTTCCCCTGACTGTACTGACTGTATGCTTGAAGCTCTGGTGTTTGGGCCGCTGTCCTGGGGATATGGCCACTCCCAGGGCTAGTGGATTCATGGAGGTGCTAAGACGCCCAAGAGGGCCTTCGATGACAGACAAACCACCAGAGCCCACACCCCACTGGCTCCCATCTCCCTCTCACACACCAAGCCGACATTCCTCCTGCCCCAAGTCACCCCAGGCCAGGTACTGGACAACCAGGGACTGCCCCGCCCCCATGGCCCAGGCCCACTGATATTGTTCAAACCAGCCAGGCCTAACTTTCTCCGTGTACCTCTGCTGCCTCACACGTTCCTCCCTGCCAAGACCCCAATAAGGCTCTTCACTCCTGCCTGTCTCCTGGCCCAAAGTGGTGTTTCCCGTGTGGCCCTGTGTGGCGTGGGGTACCCTCTCTCTTGGGAAATGCGAGTAATAGATTCTTCTTTCAAAGGCAGTTGTCTCTGTTTCTGTCACGTTACCACATCTGATTGAAACAAACCCTGGGTACCATTTTAGAACGAGGATGCTGTGCCGCTTTGACAATGGAGGAAGGGGCCACAGGTGCAGGGATCGCAGCTCCAGAAGCTGGAAAAGGCCAGCAGTCGCCTCTGGAGGGAATGGTCCTGCTGACACCCAGAACACACATGGAGGGCATCTGTTCTCCTAGATCCGGACCATAAGGCCAGAGCAGCCAGGTCAGCGTGGCAGTGGGCACAGATGGACAAAGGGCCCCCAGGGACGCAGCACTGCATACATGGCAGGGTTCACGGGGTCAGAGGGTTTTGTAAAACCCGCTAAACCAAGGTGCTGTGACCACAGCGGTTCCCACACTGTTTCACTGTTTCAGGCTCTTGGTGGCGCTTCCCCTCTTGCTGGAGAGGTGGAGGCACTTTTGGGATCTGGCCAAGGGGAAGTTGAGTTGTGGAAATGTCAGCTGGGTTCAGCAGCGTATATTTATGTGTCCCAGTCACTTCTGTGCACAGCAGAGTTAATGCCAGACATCCTGGCGTAGAGAACAGCTTCCAGGAACTCCCGTGGCTACACACCAGGAGCAGTGAGTCACACGAGCCTTTGGAGAGGCGTTAGACACCCGGTGACGGGAAATGCTGAGGTTGACAAGGTCATGTAGAGTCCTGACAGCCGAGGTGACAAGGACATGGTGTCGGAAGCCTCGTCGGGTCAGCAGGGGGGTCTGAGATCCGCCATGGCAAGGAGCGTGCGCTGCCCTGGAGCCTTCCCGCTCCCAGACGAAAGAAACAGAGAAAGTTCTCTCCAAGTCTGGCAGCAGTCTTAACGTGTACAATGTAGCCAGTAATGAGCTGTCAAGCGGAAACCCTCATCAAATAGCCGTCACGATCTTTTTTTTCCATCAGCTTTGCTGGAGGGACTAAATGACCTTTCTCTTTTCTCCCTGGAAAATGATATTGCAAAATTGTTATAAAAAGAAACCATAAAAAATGTAGATAAAAAAAGTATCAGAGGGGAGTAGCAGGCAACTATGAATAAAAACTTATGAACAAAAATTATGAAAAAAATTTATGAGGGGCCAGCCCAGTGGCATAGTGGTTAAGTTCTCACACTGCTTTGGCAGCCCAGGGTTCGCTGGTTTGACTCCTGGTCGCGGACCTACGCACTGCTCATCAAGCCATGCTGTGGCGGCGTCCCACATACAAAATAGAGGAAGACTGGCACAGATGTTAGCTCAGGGACAATCTTCCTCAAGCAAAAAAAAAAAAAAAAAAAAAAAGAGGAGGACTGGCAACAGATGTTAGCTCAGGGCCAATCTTCCTCACCAAAAAAAAAAAATTATGAATTTATCAAAAATAAATTATTTTCTGGATTTTGTGGTGTTTGTGCTATTAGTCAATTTTTAAAAAAATGTTTAGGGGCTGGCCCCATGGCTGAGTGGTTAAAGTTCCACGTGCTCCACTTCAGCAGCCCAGGGTTGGGATCCCGGGCACAGACCTACGCTACTCATTAAGCCACACTGTGGTGGCATCCCACATACAAAATAGAGGGAGATTAGCACACATGTTAGTTCAGGGCCACTCTTCCTCAAGCAAAAAGAAAGAGGAAGATTGGCAACAGATGTTAGCTCAGGGCTAATCTTCCTCACCAAAATAAATAAATAATAATTTTAAAAAGTTTAATTTGTGATTTTTTCTCTCATTCTGAATATGTATCTAATTTTATCATAATAATTTTGCCTTTTTTCTTAAAGAAAGCTCCATTGACCTCAGGCTGCCCCAAACCTGGACAGACTCAGCACCATGCTTCCCTGGTCAGCGTGCGGGGTCACTAGACGGCAGCCAAGGAAAGCGTGGAGGACCTGCCTCACCCTCCTGCAGGAGCGGGCCTGCAGGCTCGGGGATCTAAATGCGAAAGGCTTGCACTCTGGAGCATCCACACGGCCTCAGGGCAGGCAGGTGCCTGGACAGGACCCCAGGCCTCCACCAGAAAGGACAAGGCGGGTCAACTGGACGAGGTGGGAACTCAGAAGGCCTGTTCACCAAAGCCACCGCGAGACGGCGCGGGGCTGCCTGCCGGAGAGGAGGATGTGTGCTCGGTGGTGCGGACACAGCAGATCCTCTATCACTGCAAGTTCCCCTGCTCCTACAGCTTATTTGTGACCCCAGACAAACACTCACAGCACTTTCATGGTGACTTGGGGACACGTGTGGAGCAGCAAGAACGCAGGTCCCCCAACACCCAACACGGGAACCCTCAGTTCCCGGCTGAGGTGGACGGGGCGACGCTCTGCCTTCCTGTTTCAGCTCGTGTGTAAACAGTGTCCTTTTCCCGGCCTGTTTAGTGCTACGTTTTTCACACTTCTGTGCTTTTTGTTGGTGATTTTGCTGCTTACAACGGCCCCTGGCCGGAGCTGACACTGCACCTGGTGTTCTGCGCGAGAGGCTGTGATGAGCCTTGCGGAGAAGATCGCATGTTAGCTGGGCTTCCTTCAGGCCCGGGGGTTGCCTGCTGGCTGAGTTCAGTGCTCATGCATCAGCCACGTGTGTTAAGTAAGGTGTCTTTATTTATTTTATTTTTTTTCTGTGAGGAAGATCAGCCCTGAGCTAACATCCATGCCAATCCTCCTCTTTTTGCTGAGGAAGACCGGCCCTGAGCTAACATCTACAGCCAATCCTCCTCCTTTTTTTTTCCCCAAAGCCCCAGTAGATAGGTGTATGTCGTAGGTGCACATCCTGCTAGTTGCTGTACGTGGGACGCTGCCTCAGCATGGCCTGACAAGCAGTGCATCAGTGCACGCCTGAGAACTGAACCTGGGCTGCCAGCAGTGGACAGCGCGCACCTAACCGCTAAGCCACGGGGCCGGCCCCAGTAAGGTGTCTTTAAACAGAAGCACGCGCAGAGCAAGGTTCTGTGTTGATCCACTGACGAAATCTGACCCGAGGCTCGCGGGAAGCTAGCCGTATATTTCCCCAGGAGCAGGGTTCGGTGTTCGCTAATTCAGTAACTCCATGTTTGTGGCGACTTTATAGAGCGTAACCATCGTGAATAGTGAGAATGGACTGTAATTGACAAAAGAATCACCTCCAGAATATATAATGAACTCCTACAAGTCAATAAGAGATGCTCAATAGAAAAATGATCAAGACATTGAACAGAGCCTCCCGAGAAGAGCTGCAGATGGCAGACGAATCTGTGACAAGGTGCAAGCCTCCCTTGTCACAGAGGACGAAAGCCAAACCACACAAACACTTCTGCACCTCCACCAGAAAGGCTTAAATTGCAAAACTGTTAGCGTCCAGGGTTGGCAAAAATGTGCGAAGAGAGAAATCTCCTACACTGCTGGTGCGAGTACTGTAAGTGAACGTAAGTGAGGCCATGTTGTTACGCTAAATGACCCTTTCCTAGTTAAAACCCTTCTAGCATGTAATCATTATAAACTACTACATGCTTTCATGATTTTCTGGCCCTGAATCTGTGCACATACCCTGCTGAGGTGCTCTGATAGCTTTGTTCTTAACCATCTTAACAAATTTTCCCAGGGAATTAGGAGGCCTCCAGGAAGAAGGAACACCTGTAGGGTATTCATCGTCACTGACAGAAGAAAAGAACAACGAGGCACCCTGGAGTCTGTCACGCCTGGAGACCGACGTTTCTAAACCCCTTCTTTACTGCCCATTTTCTCTATATAACTGCCTCAAGATTCTGTAATTCTTTAAGATGGTTTTTGTTTTTTGAGGAAGATTCACCCTGAGCTAACATCTGTGCCAGTCTTCCTCTATTTTGTATGTGGGTCACTGCCACAGCACGGCTGACGTGTAGTGTAGGTCCTTGCCCGTAATCCAAAGTGGAGTGCATGGAACTTAACCACTGTGCCATGAAGCCAGACCCTATGATGGTTTCTTGAGACATTAGTGTGCTATCTTCTGGTTATCCTGGCTAATCGAGTAAAAGCTTCCTTTCTTGATCTCTAACTCATTGTGATTAATTGGCTCAGATCGCAGTGAGCAGAGTGAGCCCATTGCTCGGTAACAGTACGAATTTTGATTTTTGTGTGGATTTTTGGAAAGCTGTTTAGGGTTATCATCTAGAGATGAACACAGCATGTCCTACTTCAGCAGACATGTGCCCAGGTGTACACGTGGATGAGAATGTTCCTGGAAGCATTTTTCATTACAGCCAAAGTCTGGCAACAAGCCACTAACAGTAGAAAGAACAAAGTGTAGCGCACACCTACAGCAGAATGGCCTCAAGTGTGCGACTGAATGTGCCGCAGCAGTGAAATGACCCGTCAGTGGAGCTGGAAACAAAACACCAGGTAGAAAAAGCCGTCACCACGTAATGCATTACTGCTCCCTTTCTGTGCCGTCAGCACAGGCCAGCAGAGTGGGTGTGTGTTTAGTTTGCAGGGTTCCCATAACAGAGTGCCACAAACTGAACTGACAGCTTAAATCACAGACATTTATGCTCTTGCTAATTCACACGTTGAAACTCTAACCCTCATGGGATGGTATCAGGAAGTGGGGCTTTTGGTAGGTGATTAGGGTTGGATGAGGTCATGAGGGTGGGACCCTCAGCGGGAAGGTGGCCATCTGCAAGCTGGGAAGAGAGCTCTCACCAGAACCCAACCATGCTGGCACTCTGATTGTGGACTTTCAGTCTCCAGAACTGAGAGAAATAAATGTCTGTTGTTTAAGCCGCCCAGTCTGTGGCATTTGGTTATGCCGCCCGAGCTGACCAAGACAGTGAGGGAAGAAAGGGAGAGACAGATGGCCCCATAGAACCAAATGGTCAAGACCCTCGAAGGGGCCTGCACAAAGAGGCTATCCACGGGATCTGGACCTGTGCTGGGTGCTGTGCTCCAGCCAGAGATTTGGTTGTGAGCTTCAACCAGAAGCTGCTGATTAGTTAGGAAGGTGTTCTAAGAAGCGTGTGGGAGGGTTTGATGGAAATGCTACTGTTTGCCATTTTAATGTGCTGGACCAGAAAGCACAAAGCTCTGCAGAAATGGTCAGATGTGGATTTTCCTTTTTAAGATGTTTTCCCTGCACTTCTCTTTCTCGCAAATTGGCCAAAGTATGTCCTCAAATCCTGTTTCCTTAGAAGTCAGTTTGGACTATGGTGAGTGGGCTTCGATTGAAAACTCTGCCTTCTCACAGGCACCATGAAGGGGTCACAACCCTCCCGGGGCCTGATGGAGGGCAGGTTCAGGGGGGTGGGTGGCCCAAGGATAGAGGAGTGGGCCCAGGGTCCCTGAAGCCATCTGGCTTGAGGTTCAGAAAGTGGGGAGGAGGCCAGCAGGGAGCCAAATGCTCCAGGAGCAGGGACTCAGAGCAGCTCTGGGGCTCCTGTCTGAGGGACCCCATGGGCCTCTGCACTCTGTTCTCCACCCTCAAGATGTTTCCTCTGCTGCCGCCAGGCCAGCTCCTCCTGGTCACTCAGTCCTGGCTGCCTCCATCCACAGTGGCACCAAAACACTAAGTGGCATTTCTGGGCTTGTTTATTTTTCAGTTTGCTGTCTGTCTGCCGCAGAACTCACCTCCAGGTGCGCAGCGGATGCTCAGTGCACAGTTTCTGGACAAATGATGAACCTTCCCAGGATCGAGGGTGTCTTCTGACCTGGTCCCTGGCATCACCCTCTCTCTCTCCACTGTCCATTTCTGAAAGCCCCACTGCGCAAAAGGGAGCATTGTGCTCTCTCCCTCTCTCCCTCCTTGTCTCCCCCCACAGGCCCTGCCAGCAGGTCTAGCACACTTCCAGGCATCTCCTCCGTAGCATTTCTGGCCGTTACACCCTCTCCTGCACATTATCCTTCCTGGCTGTGTCCGCCATCTGGTTTTTCTCCTCTTCTGGGGCCCTAGAGCCCAGCCCTTCCCGGCACCGCAGGAGCCAGCCCCTCTGAGGCCCTGCAGGCCCTGCTGGCCCTTGGCCTGGCTCGAGGGCAGCCAGAAAAACACGGCAGGGACTGGGGGAGTCTCCAGGAGCCCGTTGGTCCACGACACCCAGCCCTGCCACACGCATCGCAATCCGCGGTCAGGCCTGCAGGAGCAGGGACCCGGAGTGCTGGCAGGCGAGGGGGCAGGGCGACCAGCGTGGACATGTCCTCAGCGCCGCCTGGACGAGACAAAGCTGTGCCTCCTGCCCGGCAGGACGCATTCACTGCCTTCCCTGGAAGTGCGGTGGGGCGGGTCTTTCATAGAGGAGAGGGGTCCGCGGGGCCCGGCAGAGGGTCACGACAGGACGGCCGCGGAGGCCAGGGTGGGGAAGGAGGGATGCCGGCCCCTCGAGCTCCCCACGGGAGAGCTGATGGGAGGGGAACCATTCGAACAGGCTGGACAGCAACGTGCCAGCGGGCCGCAGGCCCTGGCCATCGCTGGCCAGAGCCTCGGTCCCCGTCTGTGGTGAGGACAGGGGCAGGGCACCGGGGGTTCTCGGGCAGAGCAAGCCACGCGTCCGAAGACCCGGCAAACCGAGCCGCCCACTCACGGCTGGTGGGGCACGCGGGTTGCAGGCCCTCCAGGCCCGGGCCGGCTCCGTCGCCCTCCTCTACCTCGGACGCCAGACTGGGCCCCGAGGGCAGGGCCTGGCCCCTCCCCGGACCCCACCGGGGCGCCCACCACCCGAGACGCCATGGGGACCCCCAGCTCCTTCTCCGCCCCTCCGACCCCCGGGGGCCAAGGACCGTGTCGCACGCTCGCTGGGTAGTCCTGCGGAACCGCGAGCCGCGGGCGGGATCCGGGTGCCCGTGGGAGGCGGCCGTCTGCGCAGGCGCGGGCCGGGTCCGCAGGAGCAAAGGTCCCACGGCGGTGTCTGGAGGCCGCGTGCGGGGAGGCCGGTCTCGGCTCGGAGCCTGCGGGGTCGGACACGGGCGACTGGCCCGAGGCCGCCAGGCTGTCCCGTCGCCCTCCAGGCCGCGGCACACGGCCCCCTCTCGGGCCCCGCCTCCCGCCCCGCGGGCGCGCGCCTGCGCAGTGGCTGCGGGCGCAGTCGGAAGCCCGGCGCGGACGGCTGGATCGGCGAGCACGGCCGCCGCTCTTTCTGCAGCGCGGACCCGGCTTTCGGCCGCCGCGGGCGCTCGTGCCGGGGATGGCGGCGACGGCCGAGCCCGGGGCCCGCGCCTGGCTCGGCGGCGGCTCTCTACGCCCGGACAGCCCGGCCTCCAGCCCCGAGCTGGGCGGCAGAGGCCGCACGCGGCCGGGGCCGGGATCCGGGCCGGGGTCGGGGTCCGAGCCGGGGCCGGAGCGGGCGGGCGCCAGGTCCCCTGGCCCCGCCACGCCGGGCCACAGCTTCCGGAAGGTGACGCTCACCAAGCCCACCTTCTGCCACCTCTGCTCCGACTTCATCTGGGGGCTGGCCGGCTTCCTGTGCGACGGTGAGCGCTCGTGACCCCATCGCAGACCCCGGTCCCGGGCCAGGCAGGCACCTCCCCGCTGACCTCTGCACTCCCAGCAGTGGCCTCCCCAGGACAGAGCCCTTGCCCCACGGGGCAGGAGTGTGCCCGGCCCAGGCCCTCCCCATGGAGATGACGAGGATCACTCCTCCAGGGGCCTGGGGGCGTCAGGTGGCCGCGCCCCCCCCCACTCCCCCCAGCACTGTGGGGTCTCAGAAAAGAACTGCTCCCTGGGCTTTTTCACCTGGGTTGGGGTCCAATGGGGCAGGGTGAGCAAGGGGCAGGTGCCTGAGTGTTGGGGTGAGGCCAGCCCACCCTGAGCAGGCAGGACTCCTTCCCACCCCGGGGGGGGGGGGGGGGGGGCAGCAAGGGGCAGCGGTGTGGCCAGGCAGGGCTGGCCTGGGCCCTGTCTCCTGTGCTCTGGTGCCTGTCTGTTCTCACCCTGCGTGCACGCTGCTGCCCACAGGGGGCGAGTGCTGGCGCTGCTCTGGCTCAGACTCCTGGAGAGCCGGGCCGGGGCCTGCCCGAAGTGCGGCGTGCCCCAACAGGGCTCCCACCCAGCTGCCAAGCCAGCCGGCGGGGTGAGGAGGCTCCCCCTCCTCTGGCTGCTGGGCAGCTGGCGAGCCTGCTTCAGGGTCTGCTCTCTTTTAGTCCTGCTCTCTTCTGTAGGGCAGGTGGGTGGAGGGCCTTTGACCTGCTCAGGGAGACAAGTTCTGTAGACAAAGAGACCGCTCAGGCTGCGGTCTGCAGAGGAGGCTTGGCTGGGTCTGGGTAGAGGAGGCTGGACTCCTCACATAGGATGCCTTCTCCCAGGGGAAATGGCCTGGTTGTCCTGACCCCCAAAGGCTGTACCAGGTGGCCTGGCAAGCTGGCAGGGGTGTGGTCACCCCTGGTTTCTCAGTCAGATCAGAAAATTACACTGCCCTGCCTGGCTCCTGGGGATGCCAGGAGGCTGACTTGAGGTGGGAGACAGCCTTGTGCAGGCTGAGTCAGCTCCAAGTCTGAGGCTAGACCCAGGGCCCCCACAAAGGTGAAGGGGGTGAAGGCCAAGCTCCAGGTCTGAGGCTAGACCCAGGGCCCCCACAGGTGAGGGGGAGTGAAGGCCAGGCTCCAGGTCTCAGGGGCTCAAGAACCTTCGGCCTGGTCCTGGTGTGAAGCAGCTCATGGAAAGAGGCTCTGCCTGGGGCATGACGTGGAGGCTTCGCCAGGCAACTGTGTGGACGTTCTCCCCACCTCGGTGGAGAACAGGCTGGTGATCTCCACCAACAGAGGGACCTGACCAGGATGTAGAGGAAGAGCCCCCTACCCCGCCAGGGAGCACCCAGGATGTGGGGCGTGGGGTGATCGGGCGCTATCTCTCTGGGCCAGAGGAGGAAGCTGGGCACTGCTTGCCCAAAGCTGCTGCCTTCCGCGGCAGAGCGAGTCTGGGTGCCCGGGGTGGGGGGGGGAGCCCTTCTCTGGGCCTCCCCACTTCTCCCCACTTCATCCGACCACAGTCCACTTCTGGAGTTTTCTCTGAAGCAAGGCCTCAGGGCTGCTCTTGCCAGCCTGGAGGAGCTCATCTGCCTCCGCCTGGGGACTGGGTGGGTGGGCTGCAGCCAGTGGGACAGGGCTGCCTCGAGGTCTCCGTGAAATATAGTTTTCACCCAAGGCTGTGTTGGGGAGTGGGCCCCACTGCTGCCTGCCCACTTCCCAGCCCCCTGGGGCCTTGTCCATCCCGTCCCACCCCAGTGCTGTATGTGCCCCCAGAGACCATTCCGGCCACTCCTCGCATCCTCCACCCACTCCTGTCCACCTTTGGGTCCGTCTTCTGGCTGAGCCTTAGTCTCACTGGGCCTCCCCAGGACAGGTGGGGGTGCCCCCCTGCTGCTCCCTTGGGCCTCACGAGCACAGTGCACGTCTGAATGCTCACTGCCTTTGGAGCCTCTGGGCTGTCTGCCCCTCTGGCCGGGGGCAGGACAGGTGCAGCCCTCACTAGGCCAGCCATCCCGCCTGCCTTGGGGGTCCCGGCCCATCACAGGATAGCTCTGGGTCTCGGCAGGCATACAGTGTGTGTGTGCAGTTGTGGGCAGTGAGGGAAGGGTGTACTTGGTGAAGCTGGTCTGGGTGATGTGCAGAGATGCAGGAGCTGGCCAATTGCCCACCTGCCCGCCTGCCTGCCCCTCGTGGGTGACCAACTGCAGAGATGGGAAGGAGAGCTGGACCTGCATGTGGGGGGCAGGAGCCACGTTCAGGACACCAGGACACACCGTCATCCAGGACGGTCAGAGCCACCTAGGCCCCTGTTCCCTGCTCTGGGCTCTCTTGGGATGAGGGGCAGGGCAGAGGATCAGGGCATCCATGGCGCTCTAGGGGGAGGCTTTGCTGTGCCCTTCCTCTGTCCCCTGGAACTGCCCCCCATCAGCTGTGGCAGAGTAGGCCCACTGTGATGGGTGCTCTGCCCTGTCACAGAACGCTGGAGACCCGCCACAGCCCCTGGCGGTCCTGCTGGTCGAAGCCTCCCTTCTGCATGCCAAGCCCTGGGGTCTCTTGATTCCTGGACAGGATAGGGGCCAACTCATGCAGCTCTCATTCCCACAGCCTGCAACTTCATGTCCCATGAGAAGTGCCTGAAGCATGTGAAGACCCCCTGTACAAGCCTGGCGCCCAGCCTGGTCCGCGTACGTAAGAAGTGTGGCTGCCACACCTCCCGGCAGGGGCAGAGGGGCTGGGGAGGCCGGCTTTTGTGGCAGGTCCTGGGCTGGGAGTCAGGATGGCGGGTTGGATGGGGTGGGCGGTGGGACCAGCCTGGGGGGCTGGGATGTGCTGGTCTGGGTTCCCGAGCTGCCGCCTGCATTCCTGCCTGTGAGCCCCTCCCAGGGCAGCAGCCGGGCCTCACTTCCCTCTGGTTCCGACCCCATCTCCTCTGGGCTCCCTGGCACCCAGCACTGCCCCTCCTGCCTGGGGGTGGGCCTCCCTCCACCTGTGCTTCATCCAGGTCACCCCAAATGTATCATGGGAGGAACAGGCCGGGGAAGTGGTCAGTGCCTGTGATCCCTGGGCAGTGCAGCTGGATCAGGTCTCGACAGGACCAGTAGGGACCTGCAGAGGAGCAGGGGTGTCCCCCATGGAGGGGGCTGCCTGAGATCACAGCCCGGGCAGCCCAGCATTGGTCCTGCACAGAGTGGGGAGGTGGGCGTGCTTGGTAGTCCCCAGCAGGACCCCTCGGGGGCACCCACAGCACTGTGTAAATAGTGTTCGGGAGGATTTGGGGGTGTTGCAGGAGTCAGGCATGTGGCATGGGGTGGTGATGGGAGCTCTCAGGAATGTGGAGGAGGACGGTCTGCAGGACCTGGATGGGCGGCAGATTGGGGTTGAGGCGCCAGGCGGGGATGCCCCAGGCTGGGGATGCCCCAGGTTGAGGCGGCGCTCTGCTTCCTCCAGGTCCCTGTGGCCCACTGCTTCGGCCCCCGGGCGCTCTACAAGCGCAAGTTCTGTGCCGTGTGCCGCAGGGGCCTGGAGGTGCCCGCGCTCCGCTGTGAAGGTACTGCCCGGGCCTGCCGGCTCCCTTCGGGTCCGAGCCTCTCCCCAACCTCCCGGGCCCTGGTCTCTGCCGCTCAGGGTGGCCCAGCACTGCCCTCGGCCGGGCGCTGGTCAGGGGTGGTGGGCGGGAGGCGGGCTGGTGCTTTAGGGGTGGGCATTTGTGGCTTCAGAGCTGCCTGGGCGGTCAGGTGCAGGGCACAGGGGTGCAGGCCGCGAGTTGAGAAGGGCCAGGCAGGGAGAGACGCGGGTGGCCGGTCCCCTCCCCGAGAGGTGGGGGCTGTCCCTGCCCCGCACATCGGGGGCAGAAAGGTTAAAGAAAGCCTGGCCATGGGCCGGCCCCGTGGCTTAGCGGTTAAGTGCACGCGCTCCGCTGCTGGCGGCCCGGGGTTCGGACCCCGGGCGCGCACGGACGCACCACTTCCCCGGCCATGCTGAGGCCGCGTCCCACATACAGCAACTAGAAGGATGTGCAGCTATGACATACAACTATCTACTGGGGCTTTGGGGGAAAAACTAAATGAATAAATAAAATTAAAAAAAAAAAAGGAAGCGTGGCCAGGGTGAGGGTGAGGGCGAAACCCAGACCGGAGCAGAGGTGCCAGCGAGAAGGGAGCGGGGCCGTGGGGAGAGGCGAGAGGCCCCTAACCCTGCCCGCCCCCCAGTGTGTGAGCTGCACGTTCACCCCGACTGTGTGCCCTTCGCCTGCAGCGACTGCCGCCAGTGCCACCGGGACGGGTACCGGGACCACGTGAGTACGGGGGGCCAGGGGGCTGGGGGCCGGGGACTGGGCGGCTGGGCGAGCCCGCTGACGGCCCCCTCCCCAGGACACGCACCTCCACCACTGGCGAGAGGGTAACCTGCCCTCCGGCGCGCGCTGCGAGGTCTGCAGGAAGACGTGCGGCTCCTCCGACGTGCTGGCCGGCGTGCGCTGCGAGTGGTGCGGCGTGCAGGTGGGGCGGGGCCTGGGTGGGGGGCCCTGGGGGCCGGGGAGCTGAGTGGGGGGCGGGAGTGGTGCGGCGTGCCGGTGGGGCGGGGCCTGGGCGGGGGCCCCTAGGGGCCCGGGAGTTGAGGGGCCGGGCGGGAGTGGTGCGGCGTGCCGGTGGGACACGCGGGGGTCCTGGGTGCCCGGCTTCGGGGGGGGGGGGGTGCATTGTCCAGTGGGAAAGCACGGTGGGAGTCCTGGGGGGCGTGGGGGTGCCTCCCGTCTATCTGAGCTGTCTGCATCCAGCTCTTTCGGGGTGGAGGTCCCCGTTGTACAGAGGGGAGTCGAGGCCTCGCGCTCAGCATGGGCCCGGGTGGAGTCACTGAGGGCTGCCTGGACCGGGCCTCTCCGGCCGGAGGCCCCAAGCTCAAGTCCGTGCCCCCCAGGCCCACTCGGTCTGTTCCGCGGCGCTCGCCCCCGAGTGCGCGTTCGGGCGTCTTCGCACCCTGGTCCTGCCTCCGGCGTGCGTGCGCCTGCTCTCCCGAAACTTCGGCAAGACGCACTGCTTCCGCATCGCCGAGGGCGCCGCCCCGGAGCCGGGTGAGCGCGGGCGCGGGCACGGGCGCGGGCAGCGGGGGGTGGGCCGGCCGGGCGTTGAGTGAGAGGCCGCTGTGCCCGTCCCGCAGGCGAGGGGGACGACGGCGTGGACACGGGCGCCCCGGCCGGCCCGGGCAGAGAGGCGCTGGCGCCGGAGTCTGGTAAGTGCCGCTTAGCTACCGCCTAGTCCCCAGCCGGGATCCCCGCCCTGTTCCCCCGTCCGTCCCTCGTCCCCGTTCCTCGTCCCCGTCCCGTCCCTCACCCGACCCTCATCCCCATCCTGTTCCTCACCTGTCCCGTTCCTCACCCAGCCCTCGTCCCCGTCCTGTTCCTCACCCGTCCCTTGTCCCCATCCCGTTCCTCACCAGTCCCTCATCCCGTTCCTCACTCCATCTTTCGTCACCATCTTGTTCCTCACCTGTTCCGCATCCCCGTCCCGTTCCTCATCCCCATCCTGTTCCTCACCTGTCCTGTTCCTCACCCGTCCCTCATCTCGTTCCTCACTCCGTCTTTCGTCACCATCTGGTTCCTCACTCTGTCCCTCATCCCCTTCCCGTCCCTCACCCGTCCCTCGTCCCTGTCCCGTCCCTCACCCGTCCCACATCCCCGTGCCGTTCCTCAGCCGTCCCGCATTCTGCACCCGGTCCCCAGCTCCATGGACTCACACTCACTTCCCTCTGGCCCAGGCAAGCAGATCCTGAAGGTCTTTGATGGCAATGACGCCGTGCAGCGAAACCACTTTCGTGTCATCACTGTCCCCCGCTTGGCCAGGAGTGAGGAGCTGCTGGTAAGAGGGAGCCCCCACAGGAGCTGTGGCAGGCCTGTTCCTGAGGGCCGTGTGGTGTCCAGCCTGGCCCCGGCTCCCGTGCACACCTGACCACCCCCCCACAGGAGGCCGCGCTCCGGGCCTACTACATCATGGAGGACCCTCGTGACTTCGAGCTGCAGGTGTTCCCCCCACCTGCACAGGCTGGCGACCCCGGGGCCCGAGGAAAAGCCCGGAGTGGTGGGACTGCGGAGGAGGAGGGCGGCAGAGGCTCTGGGTCCCGCGAGGCTGCGCCCGAGGCCTGGATCATCCGAGCTCGGCCCCGCACCCAGGAAGTGCTAAAGATCTACCCGGCCTGGCTCAAGTGAGACCCAGGCCTGAAGCACAAGGTCTGCTGGCGGGAGTTGGGAGGGGTCGGGGCCACGTGACTAGAGCTCCTGAGCTTGTCTCCTGCAGGGTGGGTGTGGCCTACGTGTCCATCCGTGTGACCCCACAGAGCACTGCCCGGACTGTGGTGCTGGAGGTCCTCCCGCTGCTTGGACGCGAGGTGTGTACGCTGGGCCCACCTTGGTCCTGGCCAGCCCGGTGGGCCAGGCCACTGTCCCAGCCCTGGTGTGGCTGCCCTGTGTGGGTGTCCTGAGGAGGGTGAGAGAGCTGGTCCGGGCCTGATGCCCCAAACCCTGACCCCACAGGCTGAGGGTCCTGAGAGCTTCCAGCTGGTGGAGGTGCTCATGGGCAGCAGGCAAGGTGAGTGGGCATCTGCCGCCAGCGTTCTGACGAGCGTGCCTCAGTGCCCTGGGCCTCAGGGCAGCTGTGTGCAGAGGTGAGCAAGGCACCCGGGGCTGATGGGCCATGCCTCTTGCCCCTGCAGTCCAGCGGACGGTCCTGGTGGATGAGGAGCCCTTGCTTGGCCGGCTTCGAGACATCCGGCAGGTCAGCGGGTGTGGACGCTGGTCCCTGGGGAGCTGCTGGCCTTCGGCCACAGCCTCCACCTCATGGAGAGGGAGCTGCCCCGGGATACCTTGTCCACCCTGGCAGGCAGCTGACCGTCCTGGCTGGCAATGCCTCTCTTCCTGGCCCTGGTGGGTCTGTCTGCTCCCTAACAAGTCACCCGTTCCTGGAAGGTGGGGTCCCCCAGGGCAGTGGAGGGGCTTGTCCCGAGGGAGGCCGCCTGTGAGTTCTCCCTCTTCTCTCCTTGTCTCGGTTTCTTCCTCTTGGGGAATCTTCCAGCAGCCCATCTCTGGATGTGGAGGGTGGGGGCCAGGCACGCCCCTGGGGCTCTGCCCAGCGCCCTCCTCCCCTCCCCCTCCCACAGACATCCCTGTGGCAGATGAGCCAGACGCGGTTCTACGTGGCCGAGAGCAGGGTTGTGGTGCCGCGTGTCTCCCTGTTTGTTGGTGGCCTGCCGCCGGGCCTGTCCCCCCAGGAGTACAGCAGCCTGCTGGATGAGGCTGTGGCCACCAAAGGTGTGACCGCCTGGGCTGGTGTGGGGCTACTGGTCACCAGGAACAGGATGGGGGCCTGAGAGCAGGCCATGGGGCTACTGTGTCAAGGCCAGGTTCTCCTGCCCCCACACGCTGCCTAAGCCTTCGCCCGGAGGGCTTCCTGTCTGGTGGGTCTCTGTGCTCACCTCTAGGGCTCCGACTGCATCGCCTCCTCGGAGGAGGCGTTTCTGAGCCTCCTGAGGTCCAGCCTCTGCCTTCTCTGCCCCGGCCCTGCTGGGGAGCAGGGACTTCCCGGCTGGGTGGTGTGAAATTACCCTGAGCAGGAGGCAGGGGCTGGGTAGGAGGCTGTGGGCCGCATGAGTGTGGACAGCCCTGAGGGCAGGGCCCTGGGGGATGGGTCGTGGGTCTGGGGGGGGAGGTCGGGCCCCGGGGGGGTGAGTCGGGGGCCTGGTGAGGGAGTCGGGCATCTGGGGGGTGAGTGGGGGGCCTGATGGGGTGAGTCTGGGCCTTGGTGGGGGAGTCGGGGGCCTGGTTGGGGAGTCGGGTCTGGGGGAGGTCGGGCCCCGGGGGGGAGTTGGGGGTCTTGGGGAGGTCGGGCCCTGGGCCTCCGTGGTGCATGTCCTGCGACCGCTGAGTCAGCCTGTCTTTGCAGTGGGCCTGGTGTCTGTGAGCCACGTCTACTCCTGGCAAGGTGAGCCCCGAGGGGCGAGGTTGGGCTGGTTAGAGGTCGTTCCTGGAGTTAGAGGAAAGAGCCTTGACTTCCTTGCTTCCGTGTGAAACGTTTTCTCGTCCGGACCAACCTTTCTCCATGGCTGTGGCTGTGCCAGTGAGCCATTTGTGTGCATTTCCTGGCTTGCAGCTGCGACGCTTTTGCTAAAACGTGACTGAGGTGCAGAGAAGGCGTCCTCCATACTTGTTCTGCCCGTGGGTTCACGTCTTCTATCATAGAAAGCTTCATGTCTGCCCATGAGCAGGAGTACAGACTGTGAGCCCACGTCCCTTCTGTGGGTCCTCAGCAGTTAGCAGCATCCTCCGTTCTTGTGGGTGCATCCCCCCCGTCATGGGTCCCAGGGGCTCCATGGGCCAGGGGACAAGAGTGGGCCTGGCTGTTCCTCCCCACCTCCTGGTGGCCTCGCTCGCGTGCACCCACCATGTCCTGTCTCTCAAGTCCAGCTGTCCTTGAAGGCTCCCCGGGGAGAGGGATCACACCATGTGAGCTTGGATGGGCTGACCTGAGGCTGGCTGCGGCGAGAGCCGGGTCCCCTTCTGGCTGCAGGGAGAGGCAAGGCCCTAGCCTCAGCTCACGGCCCACCTGCTGCAGGTGCTGTGGTGCTGGACGTGGCCTGCTTCGCAGAGGCCGAGCGGCTGTACATGCTGGTCAAGGACACGGTTGTGCACGGCCGGCTGCTGACTGCTCTGGTGCTCCCGGATGTCCTGGTGAGTGGGCCTGGGGCAGGCACTAGGGGGACGTGGCCTCCATCACTGGTTTGTCTAATGCTCGAGGGTTGGAGCGAAGTCCATCTGCCATGCACGGTCTGATTGACACCGAGGGAGGGGCCCGAGGTCCCAGGTGGAGGCCTGTGATGGCGGCTGACGGGCCAAGGACCGCAGCACGCAGCTCCCATTCTGCGGAGGCCACCTCCTAAGGGCCGGCGTATATTTGTGACCGTGTGGGCATCTGGCCAGGCCCTGGCCCCACTGCCCCTGTGCGGTAGGCCTCAGGACGCTTGCTTGTGCCCAGACCCCTTCTGGCCAGTAGGTGACGCTGTCTGACTTGGATGTTGGGTGCCCAGCGGCCGGCACAGGGCGAAGGTGTGCTCTGCTGTGGGCACCGCACAGTCAGGGTGAGGTGAGGGGCCAGAGTCCTATGCCCGTCCCACGCCTTGTGCCTTTGCAGCAGCCTCTGGTCCTCGGCCCTGCTGGCCCCAAGGGCCCCTTGAGGTGTCTATGGCTGCTCTGCTCCTGATCTCTGACCCTGACCACTGACTCCCGTCCAGGCAGAGCAGAAAAGAGCAGAATGAGTTTAGGGTCTATGGCTGGGTTGGCGACACCTCCAGGTTCTGGCTGCGCTGTCCCCACCCCGAGGCGAGATGAAGAAGGTGGGTCCTGCCCTGGTCAGGACAGGGTGGCTGTCCCACTGTCCTGATGAGGACACAGCACCTGCAGGTCAGGGCCCTGGTCAGCCGGCTCCGTGGGCAGAGCTGGGCGGGCGATGCCGACACGCGCTTTCTCTCTCCTGTCAGCTGCCTGCCCCCGGGGTGAGCAGGTAAGTGGTGACCGCAGGCAGCTCTGCCCACTGGGTCACACGTGTGTCGTCGGCCTTGAGCCACGGCCGCTTCCCACTGTGTCTGCGCCCGGCCTGTCTGTCTCCTGTTGCTCAGCGACCCCCATCATGGGGATGCCAGCCTTCCATGCTTGTCATTGTGGGGACCCCAATCCCCTGTCCTTGCCATTGTGGGGACCCTAGGACCCTTTCTGTGCTATTATGGAGTTCCTAGCTTTTCCTGTCTTCACCATGGTAGGGATACCAGTCTCTATCCTTGTCATTGTGGGAACCCCAGCCCCCCGTCCTCACCATTGTGGGGGCCCCAGACTGCCACCCTCACCATTGTGGGGACCCCTGCCCACTATCTCCTGGGCACTGTGTTTCAGGGGTTATGTGTGGGGGGGCTGGGCTTCGTCCAGAGGTGAGGGGAGGCATGGGGCTGCCCTGTGAACTGGGCTGTTCTCCTGGCAGCTGTGGGGGTGGTTGGGGGCCCCAGGGCGTGTGGTCCCCCCAAGGTGTGTGGTCCCTCCCGGGTGTGCACTGGGTGACTTGGAGGGGCAGGTGGGGTCCTGCATGGGCTTCCAGCCTGGCCCATTAGCTGTGTGGATCAGGTGGTGGGTGTGGTGTGGTGTGTGTGCTTGGAGCTCCAGGCTGGCCAGCCTCATCTCTGCCCCATTGGTCAGTGGCCTGGGGGTGTCCCTCTGCCATGGGGGGTGCCCCGAGCAGTCAGTGGTGAGGTAGGGATGGCTGTGCAGACTGTGGGCCTTGTGTGTGCCTTCTTCGGGAGGGGCTGGCCCCAAGCTGGCTCAGGCCAGGTGGGCTCAGGGTGGGGGTGCTCCCTGCCCAGGGAGTAGGGTCGGGGAGACACTGGTTGTGTCTTGAGGGGCGGCCTTGGGAGCCTGCCCTGATCCAGCCTTGTCTGTCAGCACACGAAGCTGCCCCCAGACTGCCGCCCCCTCCTCGTGTTTGTGAACCCCAAAAGTGGAGGTCTCAAGGGCCGTGACCTGCTTTGCAGTTTCCGGAAGCTGCTGAACCCTCACCAGGTCTTTGAGCTGACCAACGGGGGGCCTCTGCCCGGGTGAGTCCGCCGCACCACATATAGCCTGGCAGGCCCCAGAAGGGGGCCCTGCACACACTCACTGATGGGCAGTGGGAACAGGTTGGGGTTCAGTGTGGAACCCTCACGGGCTGCCTTGGGCATGGGATGAGTTGCGGCTTGCTCTGCCCTGGGGTCGTGACTTCTGCCCCCTCTCGCTGCACACCTGTGTGGCTGTGGCTGTGGCAGAATGCCTGTCTCCCTATCGCCAGGTTCCACATGTTCTCCCAGGTGCCCTGCTTCCGGGTGCTGGTGTGCGGAGGGGACGGCACTGTGGGCTGGGTGCTTGCTGCCCTGGAGGAGATGCGACACCGTCTGGCTTGCCCGGAGCCTTCTGTGGCCATCCTGCCTCTGGGCACAGGTGGGGTTTATCCGTTCCTGCCCCGAGTTTCAGTTGAGGTCTGGGGTGGGGGTGGGGGTGTGGAAAGTCAGTGTGCATCTCACCCGTGTCCCAGGGAACGACCTTGGCCGGGTCCTCCGCTGGGGGGCGGGCTACAGTGGAGAGGACCCATTCTCTGTGCTGGTGTCTGTGGATGAGGCTGATGCTGTGCTCATGGACCGCTGGACCATCCTGCTAGACGCTCATGAGGCCAGCGGTGCAGAGAACAGCGTGGTAGATGTTGAGCCCCCCAAGGTACCCGTGTGCCCGGTGAGGGTATGGCACTGTTGGGCCCCTGCAGGCGACTCATCCTTGTCCAGCCACACTCTGGTGTAGGCTCCAGCACCATCCCCTTTACGGATGGGGAAGCCGAGGCACAGAGCAGTGCCTTGCCGAGTGGCGTGCCTCATGCTGGCTGGCTCAGACCTTTGCCTGCTCCGAGTGCCATGCTGCTTCTCTGGGTGCTGGCAGTTACTAAGCAGGGCGGTCACCGGATGGAAGCAACTCTGACCACGGCAGCGGAGTTGGGTTGGAGACAAGGAGGCTGGACTCAGCTTGGGGGATGTGGGGAGTACCTGGTGGGGGCTGATGGGGCCACAGGAGAACACGCCTTTCCCCAGATCGTGCAGATGAGTAACTACTGTGGGATTGGCATTGATGCGGAGCTAAGCCTTGACTTCCACCAGGCACGGGAGGAGGAGCCCGGCAGGTTCACAAGCAGGTGTGAGCTGAGCAAGGATGGGAGCTTGGGGCCGCCCCTGGTGATGGCGTGCTTCCACTTCCTGGGGACTCACGGGAGGGAACTGGTGGAGGGGGCTGCAACCCGGGGCTGCTTTAGGTGGGGAAGGGCCCCCCTTGTGATAGTAGGTGTCCCTCTTCTGCAGGTTCCACAACAAGGGCGTGTATGTGCGAGTTGGGCTGCAGAAGATCAGCCACTCGCGCAGCCTGCACAAGGAGATCCGGCTGCAGGTAGAGCAGCAGGAGGTGGAGCTGCCCAGCATCGAGGGTCTCATCTTCATCAACATCCCCAGGTGCCAGCGGGTGGGGCTCCCCGAGGGCTCTGGTCCTCATCCAGCCTGCACTTACCTTCCTACTGCTCCCTCTCTGTACAGCTGGGGCTCAGGGGCTGATCTCTGGGGCTCTGAGAGCGACTCGAGGTTTGAGAAGCCGCGCATGGACGATGGGCTGCTGGAGGTGGTAGGGGTGACGGGCGTCATGCACATGGTGAGTGGCCAGGCCAGGTGGGCTGGGCCTGGTGTGGTGCTGCGACCCGCTGAGCCTGGTGTGTGCTCTCCCGGCCAGGGCCAGGTCCAGGGTGGGCTGCGCTCCGGCATCCGCATCGCCCAGGGCTCCTACTTCCGCGTCACCCTCCTCAAAGCCACACCTGTGCAGGTGGACGGCGAGCCATGGGTCCAGGGTCCCGGGCACATGATCATCTCAGCCACCGGCCTGAAGGTATGTCAGGTGTGGGGTGAGCCGGGTGGGGCCAGAGAGGTGAGGTGGGCTCAGTGCTGGCCGGCCTCAGCTGTACAGAGTGGTCAGCACTGCCCTGGTAGCCCTGCTGCGGCTGGTTCTTCACTGACTCCTGGTCACAAGGCCCCCCTGGGGCCTCAGAGGGGAGGGGTGTCTGCTGGGCAGTGGCCAGGCTTGAGCTCCCTCCCCACAAACCAGTCATGGCAGCCCCCTGCTCCTCCCCTTCTGTAAATGCCAATCCCACAGTAGGGCTGAGCTGGCGTTGGGCATCCTGGGGTCCCAGGGCCAGGTGGCCTGTGGCGTCGCCCAGCCCTCTGACCTCACCTGCCCTGGAACAGGTCCACATGCTCAGGAAGGCCAAGCAGAAGCCCAGGAAGGCCGGGACCCCCAAGGATGCCCGAGCAGATGGAGTGCCTACCCCTGGGGGTGACCCCAGGTAGAGGAGGGCAGGCCCTAGAGCAGTCTGCGCCCGTACTACAGCAGCACCGGCCAGTGGATGGACTTGCCTGCAGCCCTGACCTCGGGGCGTTTCCCCCTTGTCCCCAAGCCACATGGGAATTGTTGGGTGGGTAGTGGGCATTCCCTCTGGGCTTCCACACCAGTGACTGGGGTGGGCACAGGTCTCTAGCTGGCCAGGCCTCTCGTCCCCTGGAAGGGGGGCACTCCTCCCTTTGTGTCCCTCACCTCCCTGAGCCCCTTGAGCTGGGCAGCGCTGGACTTCATCTTGTGCTCCTGGGCCGCCCCCTGGATGCTCCGACACAGCAGCTGACTCCGTGGGCCCTGGGTGTGCCTAGAGACATGGGACCCCCAGCCACAAGCTCCTCTGGCCTCACCTCACCAACGAGGGCTGGGCGGAGGCACCTGCTGTGTGTTTTGGGGGAAGGTGCCTTCTCTCCTGGCCTTGTCACTGTGGCCGAGCTGCTTGGGCCACAGGGCCCAGGCAGTGTCTGGCTGGGCGTGGTCCTGAGCCTGGCTGGTGGCCCCAGAGTGACAGGGCTGCACCTGGGGAGAGCAGGGCCCTAAGGAGGCCAAGTGGGCTCAGCCACCGTCCTCAAGGTGGAGTGTGGTGCCCAGGAGGCAGCGGGAGGAGGAGGGCCGGGCCCTCACGAGGGCAGGCAGAGTACACCTGGAAGGGACCAGAAGTAAACGCATGCAGGCCTGGGCCCTGGAGGTCCAGAGGAAGGTTATGGAAGTGAAGTGTGACCCCAGGACCGACTTGGCACTTTATGTTCTGTTTGCCAGCACTCAGCATGCCAGTTTCTAGCGTCTGCTCAGCAGATGGGACTTCTGCGGGCTCAGTGCTTCTCCATGTGGAGACCCGGCTCTGTGGGACATGGGACAGGGCTGCCAGGTGGGCTGCTCGCAGCTGCATCTTCCACTGAGCTCCCGAGTCAGGCGGCCCACAGAGTCACATCTGACTCTGGGAGGACCCTGACCCAGCATGAACTGTCTGCTTGGGAATTCTCCTGAGGCCCCCAAAGAAGGGATTCACAAGTCCACACCTTTCCCAGTCGTCCCTTCTGCGCTTGGCACTGTCTGGCCAGGCTGGGCCCTCATACCCCTCGGCCATGGCTTTGCCCTGAGTTTTGGCCTCAACCTCAGACAGGGCCCCACCCAGCCCTGTGCCCCACAAGCTTCTGCCAAAACCGCATAGATCAATGCACTGTAACAGCCATTTGTGGTGGATGTTCTTGTCACATGCCTCCAGTGCACAGATGCACATTCCTTGTGGTCACGTCCCCAAGTCCCCAGTGGTGTAGTTTTTACTTCGCAGGCCCGTGTTGGTTTCAGTCTGTAGGAATTGTCTGTAAATTGTGATTAGGGTGACTGTTTGTATTTAAGTGAGTCTGTGTGCCAGGTGGGGCTGCAGGCTCTGCACCAATCCCTCGTGTGTAATTTATACCTGAATGTGACCGTAACTTATATCCGGGACAATACAGTCAGCACTGCTGTCCTGCTGCTGTCACCCCCACTGTGCCTCATGACCAGCGTGGGAGGGACGGTTTGGCAGCCCAGCAGCCGCCAGGGAGCTCTGCGTGCTGGGAGGGTGGGCCGGGGTGGGCTAAGCCAGGTCTGGGGGGCTGCACTGCCTGTTGAGGACCCAGGGCCACATGCACACCCATGCCCCCACGAGGCTGAGGCTGTGGGCTCCCGGCCGGGCCCCAGCTGCCCCTGGAACCACCGAAATGTCAGTCCCCACACGGCTTGTGTTAGCTTGATGGAGACAGAGAATGCAGGCCCAGGGGGCAGAGATGGGCACGTGCAGCGACACAAAGTCGAGGTCCTGTGAAGCTCTCCTCTGCGAGTGGAAAACCACCTGAGGACACTGAGTAGAACATGAAATCTCACAAGGAAAGGAAAACCCAAGCTCGGGCCACCGGGCTGACACTGTGACCTCCGGCTGGGGTGGGCAGGGACCTCACGCTAGCAGGGAGCAGGGAGGAGCGGGGACCGAGAGTCATCCTCAGCCCCAAGCTCTGGCACGGGGAGGCCACGCAGGGCCCACAGGACAGCCAGGGCTAGGCGCACGAGGAGACGCAGCAGCAGGAAGGCGAAGGGCACGGCGATCTGCATGAGGTGGAAGATGGCAGTGCTGAACCTGCTCAGGAAGCAGGTACAGGTGAAGGCCAGCAGGCTGGCGCAGGGGTACAGCGCGAGCTTGGCGAACATGAACGCGTGCTCCTGGCCCCCGAATCGCGCCGAGGGCTGCAGCGTCTCCCTCTCGTGCAGCAGAGCTGTGGTCCAGATGGCAAACTGGAAGATGCTGGCGAAGAAGATGATGGCACAGCTGATACGCACACTCTCGAGCTCATCGCGGGGCTGCCGAGCGAAGGCCGAGGTCTGCTGGTAGGCCAGCGGGAGGCCGCCCACGAAGGCCAGCGAGAGGGTGTTGAGCAGACCCATGGACTGTGTGGCCTTTCGGATGTGCAGGAAGAGCGAGTGGTGGGCGAACCAGAGCAGGCCCACCGTGGCAAAGGAGCCGAAGTACGCCAGGAAATGCGGCCCGTACACGCTCAGTGCTGCCACCAGGCTGCCGTGGAACTTCTCCTTCACGTCCTTGGCGTCCGGCACGTTGTCCTCGCTGAGGATGGTGAACAGATGGCATTTGTAGCAGACTTACCACGGGTGTCTGGTCGGGGCTGCAGCCCCGCCCCGCCTGAGCCAGTGAGGGCTGCCTCCCCCCCGGCACACTTGAATTTCAGATGAATGACAAGGACTTGAGCACACCAAGTTTTCATTTTACTATGTCTATATACACACTTAGTATTTTAAACAATTATGTGTCAATCATCTGAAGCTCAAATTTAACTGTATCCTGTCTCTTCTTCACTAACTGGCAGCCCTGCCCGCCAGACCCCAGGGCTGGCCCCCAGCCTGCAGCCCCTTTGGCCTCCCTGGGTGGGTACTCTTGTGGTCTGTCCACCCTCCTGCAGCTGCCCATCCTGAGGAGCAGTTCTGCAGATCTGAGGGGGGCTTGCCTCCACAGTTCTCAGATTCCTGGGACAAACTTTATTGTAAAGAGCAATTCTGAGGCACATCTGGCCCCCTGGCTCTTCCCCTTCATGGGGGTCGTGGGGGCTGCTGCCCCCCAACTGCATAGCCCAGAGCGCACAGTGGTGGCATCATCTTTTATCACTGAGGGGAGTGAAGCAGCCTGGACGCCTCTGTGCTCACAGTGGCAGCTGCACATGTGTTGGGGGGGAGCTGGAACTTCGAAGGTTTGAAGGTGGGGACAGGAGGTGGAGCCTGGGGGGTTGCCTGGGGACCCCCACCCGGGTCCTCAGGGCTTGCAGGGAGGGTGACTGTGGCTCTGGGTGGGGGAAGGAGGCCCCGGGGTCCCCAGCCACAGCTGTCCCACGCAGCTGCTTGGCGAGGGGCCCGAGACAGCGTGGCCCTGGCTGCAGGGCAGGAGCAAAGCCACAGCATTCTGGACCCTAGGTCCAGGCTCAGAGATCAGTACCAATGACTGTTTGCTCCCCATTTTCAAGAATTCTCAAGTCACAGTAGGAAAAAGCTACCAAGAGAAAATTAAGAGAATCGAGACTTCAGATTATCAGATGCAGGATGTCAACCAGAGGGCTCTGACGTGTTAACGCGATAGGAACGTACTGAAGTACGACTATAAAAAAGGATGGAGTGTTTGGAAAAGAAGCAAATAAAACACGATACCTAAGATCAGAATGCTGAAGAGGCAGAGCAGGGGAGCCAACAGTGAAGGGAAGAAACAAGACCCCAAGGCGGAACGGAGGTGCGGGCAGGTCGCGGAGACGGATGGGGAGACCAGATGGGGAGAGGGACCTCCGTCCCCTGCCCTGGCCCGTGCTCTCAGGTGGGGACTGCTGGCAGGGAGACCCCCCACTCTGGGAGCTCTGCCCAGGGTGGGATTCCTCTTCCAGGGGAGGGTGGCGCTGGGAGACCACAGCGCCTTTGTGGGGTTGGAGGATGAGGGACACTTCGCAGAGAGGTGGGCCGTGGACCCCCCTCCGTCATGTCTGGGGCAGCCCAAGTGTGGGTCCTCACCAGATGTCCAGGATGAGGAGCGTGGCCACGATGGCGTAGACCCCGTCACTGAAGGCCTCCACTCGCTCCTTGCTGAGAGGCTCGTGCAGGTCGAAGGTGAAGAACTCCATGCTGTGATGTGGGGGCTCCCGGGGGCCTGTGGACGTGCCAGGAAGGAGGAGCTGGCCAAGCCCTTGGGGGCCGGGACCCCGCAGGGATGCCTGGCCGTCACAGGTGCTCTGTAGGCCCTGGAAGCTGTGCCGAGGCCCCAACGCCAGCCCGCCCGGCACCTACCCACAAGCCTGCTTTTGCACCAGCTGGTGGCCTTGCTGAGGTAGGGGAGGAAGACGACCGTCGCCATCAGCAGGTACGACTGCAGGAGACACATGACAGGTCAGGGGGTGTGGCACCTCCACCCAGGGGACAGTCGGGGGTGTGGTGCCTCCGAGGGGGGCTGGAATCCCACCCTGCAGCGATGGGCTCCAAAGGGAGGGCAGCGTGAGCAACAGAAGAAAAAACAGGTGAATTATACGTCATCAGGACGAAGAACTCTGCATCACAGAACATTATCAGGAGCGTGAATAGACAACTCACAGGACAGAGAAAATGTCTGCAAGCCATCTCCCTGATAAGGGTCTAGGATCCAGAATATGGAGAGACCCCACAAGAGACAGCCTGGTTCAAAAACGGGCACAGGTCTGAGGATACGTTTCTCACTCACACACAGCCAACAAGCACATGAAGATGCTTAGCATCACTACCATCAGGGAAACACAAGTCCACTCCACCACGAGACACCACCTCCCTCCCAGGAGGATGCCCACTACCCCAAAGCAGAAAGAAGTCCTGGCGAGGGTGTGGAAACTGGAACCCTGGGCACCGTTGGTGGGAGTGTAAAATGGTGCAGCCGCAGTGGAAAACAGTATGGACGTTCCTCAAACAATTGATATGATCCAGCAATCCTAGTTCTGGGCATATTCCCAAAAGAGTTGAAAACAGGATCTCAAAGAGACATTTTCACACCCATGTTCACAACAGCTAAAACGTGGAAGCAACCCAACTGTCCATCAACACAAGGTCCATCCACACGGGGAGCATTATTGGGTAACGCAGGGGAACGAAGCATTGAGACACACTACAGTGTGGATGAACCTTGCAAACATGCGTGAAAGAAGCCAGACACAAAGCCTCATATTTTATGATTCCATTTATATGAAATACCTGGAACAGGTAAATCCACAGAGACAGAAAGTAGGATAGTGGTTTCAAGGGACTCTGGGGAGGGAGATGGGGAGTGACTGCTGATGGGGACGGAGTTTCTGTGTGGGGTGATAAAAAGTTCTAGAACCACACAGGAGGCGATGACTGCACGGCGATGTGAATGACATTACTGCTGCACAGTCGCACATTTTAGAATGGTTACAGCGGTAAATCTTATGTTATACCCGATTATTTAAAAAGGGATGTGGAGGGCCAGCCCCGTGGCTTAGTGGTTAAGTGCGTGCGCTCCGCTACTGGTGGCCCGGTTCGGATCCCAGGCGCGCACCGACCCACCACTTCTCCGGCCATGCTGAGGCCGCGTCCCACATACAGCAACTAGAAGGATGTGCAACTGTGATATACAACTACCTACTGGGGCTTTAGGGGAAAAAAAGGAGGAGGATTGGCAATAGATGTTAGCGTAGAGCCAGTCTTCCTCAGCAAAAAGAGGAGGATTAGCATGAATGTTACCTCACGGCTGATCTTCCTCACACACACACACACAAAAATTGTGAAAAAAAATAAAAAATAAAAATAAAAAGGGATGTGGAGGGCAACTGGGCAGTGTTTCCTGGGCCCGGAGGCGGCTGCAGCAGGCGCCCTTGCACTGGGCTCTGGAAGTCCTAGCCCTCAGGCTGGTGCAGGCCAGCAAGTCCCATGAGGGCTCTGCTCACCTCTGCAATTCACCCCTGCAATCGCTGTGCCCACAGGGCGCAGCCCACACCCCTGCCACCCCGCCCTCAGTGGAGGGCTCCCTCCCCTCTGTCCCGCACGCCAAGGACTTCAAGGTCACCCAATGGGGGCTAGAGACAATACACAGTATATAACTCAGGGAGGCAACGGGCTGCTGGGGTGGGGGTGGGAGTGGGAGTGATAGGTCTGTTTATAACCCAGTCTCCCTGCTCCAAGAGACCATACCATACACGTCATTCAACAAACATACACTGAGAGAGGCACCTCCCAGGCACAAGGCAGGTAAGAGCAGAACATTCTAGAAGGAGGCCAATGGTGACCACTGCAGGGTCAGCAGGAGGGGGTGCCACGGAACAGGAGGAAAAGGAGGAAACGGAACAGTGCAAGAGGGAACCTGAGTCCTTGGAAGGACAGGTGGGAAGTGCAGGCCGCCAGGTCCTGGCGTGAGAGGCCCTGGGACCCGTGAATGCCACCGTCGGAGGAAGGTGGTCCAGGGGGACCTGGACCAGGACGGTGAGAAGGGGCTGGACCTGGAGGGTGGACCCAACACAGGGTCCCGGATGAGGGAAGCGGGTGGCGAGGATGTGTTGGAGGAGGGGGCTTGGGCTTGCTGAGGAGGTTACGGGGGGTTCCCTGGGGGTCAGGAAGCCCTGGCGCGTGTCTCACAGGTGGTGATGAGCGTGGGGCCCCACACGAGGAGGCAAGGGCTCGAGGTGAGGGGTCGAGGGGTCAGAACCGCACTGCAGGGGAGGGGGAACGGAGAGGAAGGAGTGAAGTACGCAGCACAGAAGAGAACTGACTGACAGGTGAAAGGAGGTGGACAGAGCACTGACTGCTCTGTCACGGAGCACCTCTGAGGCCACTGGACCTGCCGACTGCTCGGGCCCTCCCAGCCCCACGGAGGACCCTCCTCTTCCCCAGTCTGTTGGCCCGGGTGGCCCCTCCCCCAATGCTGTCATTCCCCCAGGGCACGGACACTGCCCAGTCTCCTCATGGACCTGATGCTGCGGCGCCTGCTGGACCCCCAGCACGCTGGGTACTGCCTGCCCAGCCTAAGCTCCTGGCTTAGCCTCTGGGGCCCACTCACCCCAGCCCTGCCAGAGTCCAGCGTCCAGGCCCTGCCAGGGGGCACAGGCCCCTGCGGTCCTCAGCTCTGTGCACTCCTTCTCGCCAAGGCCACCCACACATCCCAGCTGTCCCCTCAATCCTCCCCGCGATGATCCTCATTACCCCTCACCCCAACTTTATCCAACCAATTCCTGCCGTCCACTACCCTGGGTGCAGAGTCCTTCCTGAAACCAGGACTCGGACGTGGCCTCAGCCCCACTGCCCCTTACTGTCCTTCCATCTCTCCGTCTGTCCCCTCACTGGCCCCGCCCTGTCCACCGGGAGCCGCTGACTGCAGGCCACGGGCAAGGATGCCTCGCCTGGCCCCAGCTCCCCTGCAGCATCCTTCCCATCAGCACAAACACACTCAACGTCTGAGGAAGCCAAACAGGTGCCTGAGGCACCCCCCTCACCTCGCGCGCCAGCGTCCACCTCCCCGCCCACCCGCCTGCCCTGGGCTGACTCGGGCGTCCAGCTCCATCCCAAGGGGACGAGGCTCTGCAGCCTTCGCCTGCCTGTTTGTTTTAAACTTGGAATTCTCTTCAAACGCTTATTAGACATTTACAACAACAGCCAGTACTGGTTTTCTCGTGATGAGCGATGCTCCGGTGTGTGAGTCCATTTTGTCTCACACGTTCCACCTGTAGCCGCATCTGTCAGTATTTACCTCCTTTCTGCGTGATGGAGCGTTACTAGAACATTCCTATTATAGTAGCTGTCGCCTAAAAAAATGGCATCAGCCGACCTTGATCTCCGACCTTGATCTCTGACCTCGGCTAGGACGGTTCTGAGCTGCCTCGTGCCATGAGTGACCAGCGTGGACCCCACGGAACCATCGCCGGGGTGAGGTGCGTGCTGACCGCCACCATGGCTTCACCTTCCCGTTTCCATCTGGGCCTCCTCTGGGCTCCAGGCTGGGGCTCCTTCCACCAAAGACTTCCCTTCTGTTTTCTCCACTTCTCCAGCTTCCTCTTCTGGTTCTGGAAATTTCTTCCTTCGCTCTCTCCCTCTCGGGGTGGCTCCTCTCCACGCACGTTCTCAGGATGGCACAACATCCATGTCGGCTTCCCCACCCGCTGCTGTGTCTCCTGAGGTGACTGGGGGTGTCCCTCGTCAAGACAGCGCAGCTCCGACCCCCACCCAGAAGCTGTGTGGTGCTGGCTGTGCTGGCAACTTCGTGCAGGTTCCTGTCCACCAAGGAAACAAGCATAGCCCCACTCCAGGCGTCCTTGCGTCTTCGAGCTGCGCCCACTTGGGGAAACGGGGGAATGAGTCACGGCAGCTGGCACTCTGCCCCTCCTCTGATGACGCATTTCCTCATGCGGGCCTGGATCCTAGGGCAGCAACTCCTCACCTCGAGAGCGGGTCCCAGGGCCTCCTCCCTCCAGCTGCACTCCTTGGCATCCTGGGGGCCGGGCTGCTCGCTGCCCAGTGGCCCCTGTGTGACCCTGGCACAGCCCTGGCCCTCTCCCACGCAGACTGGCTCGCTCCTCTGTGCGCAGCCCCCTCCCCACCCTCCTGGGGGTGTCTGCTCCCCCAGTGGTCACCTCCCCTCCTCCACTCCCCCACTCACCGCGGGGTAGAAGAACAGGGAGAAGCCAGCCGCAGCGAAGCATAAGGCCGGGCCTCGGAGGATGATGCCTAGGACGTGCTGCCGGTAGAGGGCCCTGTGGGTGGAGCGCTCTATCTGGGGGTTCAGGAGGTGGGGGAAGTGGAACGCATATACCACGATCAGCGCCTGTGGGAGAGGCGGGCTGCAGGGCACGAGCAGAGGCCTCTGGCTGGTGACCCCTTCCTCCCACCCACACATGCGGGGGCCGTGGGTGGGGACCCCAGAGAGGTAGGGTTCTGCTGTGAGGCTCACAGTGGGATGCTGGGGGTGGAGAGGGGACAGGGGCCCCTGCTTGGCTCCCAGGACCGCATGTGGGAGTCTCAGGGCTGCCCCACCTGCCCAGCACCTGAGGACGCTGGGCGGCCCCATTTTGCCCTCCCTCCACGTCAGCACAGGAAGCTCAGGCTCCGAGCATCTCCACGTGTCTGGCTGTGGCTCCGGCAGGTGCTCCACATGGGCACCCTGTCTACACAGCTCTCATCGCAGCCGGCAGGCCACGTGCTACCCGAGAACACGAGCACAACACGTGCTCCAAGAGGAGACTATGTGGGGAGGGAAAGGCAGGCCTGGGGTCCTACCTGCACAGCCCCGATGGCGATCACACACACACAGAATAGGAAGATACCCAGAGGCACCTCCGGGAAGGTCACCATTAAGGAAAACTGCAGCCAAAAGACACATGAAACCAGGTTCTGCAGGGCCCCAGAGCACCAGGCCTGTGAGCCTCCTGCATCTCAGCTGGGCTGTTCAGCAGTAGAGCTGTCTCAGGGTGGGGGCAGCCAGAGCTCTGGGGGTGTCCCCTTCCCATGAGAGCAATCCTATGGAATGCTTTAAGCCTTTCAAGCTGAAATATCATCAGATTCATAAAGAATTCCCCAAATCCCAGTTCTCTGTGATGCACAGCCCTGTGAGCTCAGACCGCTGGTCTCGCTCAGAATCCAGAGTGAGTTGGGGCAGGTGTGAATGGGGAGACCAAGCTGTGGGGAGCTGTCAGACAAGGAAGTGCGTGGGCACCACATGCTGCGGACGAGCCTGGGACAGCCAGGAGGCCGTGGACATGGGGGCCAGGCAGGAGCTGGGAGCATCAGTGAGTACAGAGGGGATGCCCCTCATCGGGCCCTAGGAGACCCAGGCTGGTGTCTCTGGCACTGCAAGCCCTGCTCGGGGCTGCTGGATGCCTCCCCTCCTCCACCCAGCCTAGAAACCCCAGGTACGCCCTTTCCCCAGAACTTTCTCTCCTCTTTGCAACTGTGTGGTCCAGGCCCTAGACTACCCAGCTGGTCTGAGTTTCTGAGGAGGGAACATCTTAGGTTCTGAGTCCTCCAGCCCAGCAGAAGTGGACCCAGGGTGGCACTCAGCAAGGCCTTAAGGGGACTGGTAGAGGAAACTGCGGTTACTTACCGTGAATGGTAGGAAGGTGATGGTCATCATGCAGGCCTGGGAAGGAGGGGGAGGGAGGAGGGCAGGCAGGCAAGCCACTCAGGCCCACGTTGCCCAGGGGGCTGGCTGGCAGTACCCCACCCCAGAAGGACATCACTGTCAGACCCCAAGGAAGCACATGCCCTTGCCTGCACGACGGGGAGGGGAGGGGGCTCATCTTCTCAGTGGCGCCCCCAGGGAAGACCATTTGAGGGCCCAGGAGTGGACAGATTCCAGGCTCTGCACACCCAGGGGCCCCAGAGAAACTGACGTCACATGCTGTCCTCCTGGGGGGTGTGGAGCTACAACACAGTCATCTCCCAGAAATGAAAGGAATAACTCACCAGGTTGAGCAGGGCAAGCGTATCATCTATTTTCCCAACAACTTGGAACAATCTAAACAATTCAAGACAAACAGGAAAAGATGTGTCATTGATAAAACATGGTCTCACAGCATCAAAAACAGAGATGACAGAAGCAGGAGAGCGTGAACAGAGAACTACACGGGGAGTCCGGGGCAGGAGCAGAGCTCACCAAGGGTCCCCTCGGGACTGGAAACAAAATCCTTCTCCCAACCCCGCCCTCCTGGGCAGCCCCTCCACGGCTTCCCAGGCCTCTGACCCTCTCCTGGGCTGCGCTCAGCAGGCCTTGGTCCCTGTACTTGGGTGGTCTGCATCTAGCCAGGGGTCTGGGCTGGCTGTGGGCTGTGCACTTTGCTGAAAGTCAGGGGAAGAGGCCATGTCCTCTATAGACGGTAGTGCCACTGGCGACCCCTGAGCCCTGGGAGAGGGGCACAGCTGGGAGGGCCCGGGGCAGATCTGTGCCACGCCCAGGAGCCAGGGCCTCCAGCAGCTGGTGTGGCCTTTGATGAGCCAGTGCACAAATGAGGTGCTGCATGGCCCTGTCCACACTGCTGGTCTGATGGGGAGCTGGCCACACCAGCAGCCTGCACGGCCACCAGCAGGACCAGACAGAGGGCGGCCGTGGCCCCCCTGGCTCCTGCCAGTCCATGGGCCTGCTTGCTCTCTGTGAACAAGGGAGGTGGGAGAGAAAAGCCCTCCCCTAAGGCTTTAAAGAGGATCACCTGTCCCCACCACAAACAGTCACTTTGCTGAAAACAAGTATGTGACGTAAAATGGTGAGACACTTTTAACGCAGCTGCCAATGCCTCAACGGTTCCCGAGTTCTCCTGCTCCCCCAGCAGCCCAGTGGGACAAGGGGTGACTGTTAACCGAGGACGTCAGCACACATGCCCACCCCAGCTCTGTCCATGGGTGCCCTCCCGGCCTGTAGCTCTGGGGCCCTGTTCCCCTTCAGATCCTAAGGAACCTTTTCCTCCTGAACAGGAAGCTCAGGCCTTTGAGCACCTGTCCCAAAGCCTCATCCTCCTCCCCAGAGTCCCGGCACCAGGATGAAGGGGCCGTGCACACCGTGCAGAGCTACAGGGGAGCAGAGGGCGCTGGCTCCCAGCCCTTCCCGTGGCCTGCCCGTGTACTCTCTAGGGTCTAGCAGGCAGCAGTGATGTGCCCGGCCCGGACCTGACAAGCGTGTGCCTGTGTGAGCACGTCACCTTGTTCCATTGTCCCAGGTCCTGGGGTGGTAAGCCCTGTCATTGCCGTGAACAGATGAGGAAGTGGAGGCTGGGGGCAAGAACTCTGGGGTGACGGGTGGGGAGGGGCAGCCCACTGACCCAACCTCCTTGGGACTCAGCTCAGGAGGTGAAGACACCTAGACACCCCGACAACAGCATCTCGTCAGCGCCTTGAGTGCACACTCGCTGCCTCGCTGACCCTCGGCCAGGCTGGGGCTGAACCCGCCGGGTGCATGCACTGAAAGAACCACAAAGATGCAGACCTCGGCCTGGAAAAGCCCCCGGCCCAACCCCGTACCTCGTGTGTGCTGCCCAGGCCACGGTCACGATGAGAAACGTCATCAGGTAGACGGCAATCCTGGTTGCTAGAAGTTTCTGTATACTTTTGTCAAATGGCTGGAACAGAAGAGCATGGCAATCAAGACGGCTTCATGCCACGGCAGCTGGCAGCCCACCCCAGGCACTGAGACCCCAAATCCTGAGAGGTTCCCGCCTGCCCTTCTTGGCTCAGTCTCTACCCCGCCTGTCCCTGAGCCCTCCCGTCTCCCTGACACTGAGGCCCACACCCTTCTCCACGGCGCCGATCACCACATCCCATAGATATGTATTTGTGGTCTTGTGTGGAGTTCTACGCTAAATGCCAGCTCAAGGCAGAGATTCTCCTTGAGCCGCTCCCAGGCCGGAGCAGAGTGGCCACGGGCCTTGCTGCCACGCAGTGAGTCGACAGCGTTGCCAGAACAATTCCGATTCCAAAATAGCTGTGAAGCCCGTGAGGGGGCAGTGGCTCCTCCCCCAGGTCCGAGGTGACTGGAGTCGAGGGGGAAACGGGCTCCACACAAAGCCTGGGCCTTGAAATCATGAGGAGGGATTTCACGCTCTACCAGCGAAAACTCAAAATGGAAAGCTGACTGCTTTGCCACTTTTGTTGGCTCTTTATCTGCACGTGGGTCTCTGACCCAGCGACCCAGTATTTCATCAAGTGGTCATGGTTTTTGAATCACTAGCCTTTCCAGGTCTTGACTAATTGCCTTCGTGTCAGGAAGAGCGCCTGCCGGCACTTCCTCAGGAAGCTCACGTGTCCCAGGAATGTCCCGTCTGAAGGAGTCGCCAGACCACGCGGAACTTTCTGGCTCTGAGCTCGCTCCGTGAACCAATTAGCACATACAGAGAGATGATTGCTCAATAAAAAGTTATAATCTCCAAAAAGATGACCTTGACTGCAGAGAAGTGAGGAGGTTTGGTCTCACATGCTTTCTTGTGTGACCTCCTCATCTCATGCTTGAACACCTACAACCCTTCCTGAAACCTGGCAGTGAGGTCGCCAGCCTGTCCCAAGCCCTCCCCAGAATGTTCTGGAGCAGGCACAGCCTGGCAAGCACTGACGCCTCCAGTGGGGACACAGCTTTCCTGAGGGCCCTTGGGGAGGGGGTGGCTCTGGAGCAGAGGAAGTAGCACTGGGCCCTCTACTCACTGCACTGTGTGCCCCTGCCAATGCCAGGCTCAACCTGCATATCCATGTGATTCTCATCAAAACCCTTGAGAGGTGTTGTTACCACCTTTTCACAGATGAAAAAGTGAAACTCTCAGCAGCTGCCATGCCTTCCAGTGGCATCCGGGCTGAGAGCACGTGTTGGGACCAGAGCCGACCACAGCCGTGCGCATCCTCGCTTCTCTGTGCCTTGAGATGATACCCTACTCACACCAAGGAGGCCGAGCGAGGCACGCTCACACATGCATGCCTAGAGACTGCCAAATGTCTTCCAAATCACGTCCAGCTTCTAAGGTGCTGTGTCACTATCTTACTTATAAAACGGAAATATTCCAAATCGGCTATAAATGGACACTCTGCTTGAGAAAACCCTGTTCCCCACTCACTTCCATGATAAAACCCACACGTTCTTCTGCATTGAGCAGGCCCAGGTGGGAGCATCTCGCCCTGAGGCCGCCAGCCACTGTGCCCGCTGGTCAGGCAGGCAAGCCGCCCTCTGCTCCCCAAGCACCTACCACGAGGGACACTCCAGGAGACACTCCAGGGACAACAGAGCGGAGACCCCAGGGGAGCTCCCCTGCGATGCTTGCTGCATTCCCTTCACAGGGAAACCAGCCTGCCGGCACAGGGGCTCAGGAAACCCCTTTCTTAGCCTGTTCTTGAGTCTCTCCTCTGCCTTTGTTCACAGCCAGGACAGGCTGAGCGGTGTCTCTGGGAGAAGCAGCAGATGACCTCGCCCTGCCCCACCCCTCCAGCCAAGTGTGCCCCAAATGGAGCCCAGATTTGGGCTAATGGACTGAGTGAGTCTCCTGGACCCTCACCCTCACTAGACGCTGCAGACGGTCCCCAAGTACCTGTTCCGGGGAGATCTCCGTGTGGGTCACAGGCAGGATCTACAGAACAAAGACACAAAAAGAACTGAGGGACAGTTCTTGGGCTGGGCACTGCCCGCTCCTCAGATGCCATGGTTTTGGGGACTCGGGTCAGTCCTGGGCTGCTCCCTCCAACGTCCCAGCTGCCTGAAGGGCATGGGGGAGCTCAAGATGCTCTTGAGGCTCGGGTCAGGGTCTGCACTGGGCTGGCTCTACCAGAAGGCTGCCTCCAGAGGGTGTGGTGGCTCTGGGTGGGGCCCCTACACAGACCATCACGGTGGCGATGATAGACAGCAGTGCATCGCTGAAGCTAAGCATGCGATGGGAGTGCTGGATCCCATCGGCAGCATCCTCTTCCCCTGTGGCTGTGGAGGAGTCTCCCCGCGCATCAAGGGCTGACTCTGGTGTCTGGGGCGCGGACATGGCGAGGCCTGGGAAGAAGCATAGTTCTGAGCATGCGGGGGTGCTCCTGGGGGTCTGCCTCTGTTGGCTTCAGTCATATTGCAGGGTGGGGCGGGGCCTGGGAGGAGGCACGCCCTCTCTGGTAGGGGCTTGGTGGTGGCTGAAAGAATTTGCCCTGAGGGGTGGGAAGGGTCCTTGCCTAGCTATCCTCTCCCAGGGAGCTAGCTGTATTTCCAGCCTCCTGGAAGAGTGCCATGTCACCGCTAAACACTGTGATCTGGAAGACACACTCTTGCCTCAGTTTACCCCTCTAGAGACAGGAGAGGCAAGAGAAGGCACATATGACATATGGTGTGTGCTCTACACACCATGTCACCAGGGAATGGGCCTAAAACCCTTGACCCCAACCCCAGATGCTGTACTGTTAGACATTCTCATCCTAAATGTGGGAAGCTCTGTAGGCCCGAGTCCCAGAGGACTATGCTAAACGTCCTGGCTCCAGAGCCCTGCCCCAGCCGTGCAGGGCTAGTGCCTGTCCATTTCCTGTGTAGGAAACAGCTGACACTCTGGCTGCGAATCTGCCGGCACCAGTGGATGGCGCTCTCACTCCTCCTGCTGGCGAGGGGTCCTGATGTCAGCCCACGTGGGGAGCTGGGCCGGGCACAGCCAGCAAACACCCCTCAGCACAGAGCTCCCTGGACATTGAGTCTGAGAAGACAAGTGAGATGCCAGGTACTGGGGGTTCCAGGCAGAAGAGACCCTGGCACCTCCTGGGATCAGAGTTCAGGTGTGGCTGGGATGGTTGGAGGCACCGTGGCTGGAACTCCAGTTGCACGGGGCAGCCCTGCAGTCTTTGGATTCTAACCAAAGCCAGTAGAGTCACTGTCAGAGTGGCCCATTCACAGAGTTTGCAGGGCTCTGCTGTGGAGGCGCTGCGGGTGGTGCATGCAGCATCTACAGGTCAGAGAAGGCACCTTAGACCGCCCCAGTGGAGGTGCTGCGGGCAGTGGACTCGGTGTCTACAGGTCAGGAAAGAGACTGGGGCTGGGGCTGGAGACCAGTTACCAGCAAACACTATCAGAGAGGATAAGATGGCAGGAGACGGTGATGATAGAAGGGACCATGGCCAAGACTCCCTGGGGATCTCGGGGCTGGTGGAGGGAGACGCACCTGGGAAGGAGCATGAGGAGTGTCCAGAGCGCAGGACAACTGAGGCTCTCAGCTGTTCAGGGGAGAGGGCATCGTGAGGATGGGTGGCCTGAGTGGCAAACCTTCTGAGATGAAGGAAGATGGGAAGGAAAAGGGTCCCCTGGGTTTTACCCTGAGGAGGACACTGCTGACCCTGGCAAAGCAGCAGGAAGTGGCTGTGGAGGCCAGTTAACATGAGCAGGGCAGAGGGTGCAGGGACGCCACGGTCTCTGGAGACAAGGGAGTTAACAAAGCTGCAATGCACAAACCCTACAGAAGGCAAATCTCCTTCCAGGTGTGCTCTCAGGTGTGTGCACGAGGAAATGGGGACGTACGGGATCTGCCCTGGAGCACGGGTTATGTTAACAATGAAAGTCCACAACATTCTGACTGACTCCCAGGGAACAAACGATCATATGCTGCATGAACCGGCTCAAGGAGCCATGGACTGAACGTCTGCGTCCCAAATGCTCATGTGTTGAAGCGCTAGCCCAGTGGGACGGTTTCAGGAGGTGGGGCCTTGGGAGGTGATTATGAGGGCAGTGACCCATGACCGGATTAATGCCCTTATGAGAAAAGGAAGAGAACAGAGCACCACCCCCACCCCCCACCCCCGCCCCTTGTGAGCACACAGCAGAGGCGGTGTCTGCAGGCCAGGAAGCTGGCCCTCAAGCAACCAAACTGGCCACCACCCTGACCTCAGACGTCCAGCCTCCAGCACTGTGAGAAATCAATTCCTGTTGTGGAAGCCCCGCCGTCTGCAGCATTCTGTTATGGCAGCCGAGCAGGCTAAGACAGGAAGTGAAAACAGATGAACTAGTTCCACACACAGAAAACTCAGAAACACAATGTTGAGAGGAATAAAGTTCCAGAAAGATACATATAGTATTGTACCATTTATGTAAATGTTTGAAACACATAAAACCACCATCCGTCTTCCTATAATTTTACAAACACACACAGTAATACAAAACCACAAATAAGAACAACATTCACAACTTCAGGACAGCACTGCCGGGACCCAGGCAGGGCGGGAGGAAGACGGGGTGGGAATGGGGCCCTAGCTTTTAGCTGTACCTCAAACTTATTTCTCGCTTTATTCACTTTTTAAAGTTTACATGCAGTAAAAATCACTCCTTCTGGTGACAGTTCTATGACTTTTTGACAAATGTACACAAGTATGTAACCACAATCACAAAGCAGTTCTGTCCCTGAGAAGTCCCTTTGCGGTCAAGCCTTCTTCCACCCCAAACCTTGGAGACCGCTGTTTTCCGTTACTTCATTTTGCCTTTTCCAGACTGTCCCATAAATGGACTCGTGCCCCAGGGAGGTTTTTTTTTTTTTTGTGAGGAAGATCAGCCCTGAGCTAACATCCGTGCTAATCCTCCTCTTTTTTTTTGCTGAGGAAGACCAGCTCTGAGCTAACATCTATTGCCAATCCTCCTCCTTTTTTTTTCCCCAAAGCCCCCCAGTAGATAGTTGTATGTCATAGTTGCACATCCTTCTAGTGGCTGTATGTGGGATGCGGCCTCAGCATGGCCGGAGAAGCAGTGCGTCGGTGCACGCCCGGGATCCGAACCCGGGCCGCCAGTAGCAGAGCGCGAGTACTTAACCGCTAAGCCACGGGGCCCGCGCGCCAGGAAGCCTCTTGAGTCCAGCTTCTTTCACACAGCACAATGCATCTGAGAGTCATCCATGTTTCGGGAGTATCAACAATATGTTTTTACTGCTGTGTAGTTGACTCCACTGTATGGATGTACCTATTGTTCATCCATCCACCAGCTGGAAAATGTGGGTTGTTTTCATTTTTTAACAGTTTTTGTTTTTTTTTTTGTGAGGAAGATCAGCCCTGAGCTAACATCTGATGCCAATCCTCCTCTTTTTTGCTGAGGAAGACCCGCCCTGGGCTAACACCTGTGCCCATCTTCCTCTACTTTGTATGGGACGCCGCCACGGTGTGGCTTGACACGCAGTGTGTTGGTGTGAGCCCGGGATCCGAACGTGCAAACCCCGGGCCACTGAAGCGGAGTGCACGCACTTGACCGCTGCGCTAGCCAGCCCAGTTTTTGACACTTTTGAATAAAGCCACTATAAATATTTGCACACAGATATTTGGGTAAACGTTTGTATTTCTCTTAGGTAAAGACCTCAGTCTGCTGAGTCATATGTTTAACCTTATAGGAAACTGCCAAACCGTGTACGAAGTGGCTGTGCCATTTTGCATTCCCACCAGCTGTCTATGAGAATTGCAACTGCTCCTCATCCTCTCCAGCACTTGGTTTGGTGGGGTTTTTAAAAAAATTAATTTTTCATTTTACCTCTACTAATAGACGTGCAGTTATCACGTGGTTTTAATTTGCATTTCTCTAGGGACTAATTGGGCGTTTTCATGTGCCTACTTTTTATCTGTGTATCTTTTGTGGCACAGTGTCTGTTAGAATCTTTGGTTCACTTTTTTGGGGTGGTTATTTGCATTCTTATTGAGTTTTGAGAGTTCTTTATATAATCTGGTTAAAAGTCCTTTGTTAGATTACGTAATTTCCAAATATTTTCTCGAAGTCTGTGGCTTGTCTTTCATTGGTTTACCAGTCTCTAGGAGATGAGAAGTTTTAAATTTTGATGAAGTTCAACTGATCGACTTTTCTTTTATGGATCACTCTTTTGGTGTCATATCCAACAATGCTTTGCTTAACCCAAGATCACAAAGATTTTCTGTTTTCTTCTAGAAGTTTAAAAAGTTTTTGGTTTTACTTTAGGTCTATGATTGAATTGAGTTCATTTTTATGTAACATGCAGGGTACAGTCAAGTTTCCATTTTTGCAGATGGATGCCTGATTATTCCAATACCACTTATTGAAGAGACTATCCTTTCTCCACTGAATTGCCTTTGCACCTTGGTCAAAAATTAACTGACCATATTTGTGTGGGTCTATTTTGGGAGTATCTATTCTGATCCACTGATTACGTACCTATCCTTCACCAATATCACACAGTCTTGATTACAGCTTCATACTAAGTCTTGCTATCTGGTGAACTGAGCCCTCCAACCTTTTCTTCTTCAAAATGGTTTTGATTATTCCGGCTCCTTTGCTTTTCCCTCACACACTCCTGCCTGTAGGGCCCTTTCACAGTTCCTCTAGGCAGAAGGATGGGGGTTTCTCTTGGAGTTTTTGCTGCCTGTGCAGCAGCCCCCAGAGCACAGCCCACAACTGGGAGCTGGCCTAGGGTCACAGCCATGAGAGAAAGAGGAAAACTCACACTGCAGGTCACTGCCCCAAGTTTCGACTCCCCTCCCAGTCTATCAGCATTTGCATACTTTTTTTTTTAACATTTTTTCCAGAGTCTTTACCTGTAATCAGCAGGAGAGAGAGCCTGTAAGGGGCTTACTCCATCTTGGCCAGCACTGGACTCCCATACTTTACTTCTCAAAAGGGAGGGAGAGAGAGACAAGAGGAGAGAGCAGGGGAAGGGTGGGAGAGGAAAGGAGAGCATTCTGACAAAAATAAGACAAAAGTAGCTGGTGTTTCTTTAGGCACTGATTAATTTGGGGAAACAGATGTCTGTTATATTGTTTTCTAGACTTTTTGTATGTTTAAGTTTTTTCAATTAAACTTTATTTTAAAAAATCAGTAAATATTGAATACAGACACAAAAATCCTCAACAAAATGTTAACAAATGGAATCTAGCAACATACAAAAAGGATTATATACTATGACCAAGTAGGATTATTCTAAGAATGCAAAGTTGGTTTAAAATCAAAAGTCAATTACTGCATTACACCATATCAATAGAATAAAGGACAAAAACCAAACAATCATCTCAATAGATGCAGGAAGGCATTTGACAAAATCCAACACTCTTCACGATAGAAACATTCAACAAACTAGGAACGGAAGGAAACTTCCTTTCCTGATAAAGGGTATCTATGAAAAGCCACAGCTAACGTCACACTCAATGGTGAACGACTGAATGCTTTCCCCCTAAGATCAGGGACAAGATGAGGATGTTTGCTCTTCAACACTGTTCTGGAGATTCTAGCGAGGGCAATTAGGCAAGAAATGAGACAGAAGGTATACAGACAGGAAAGGAAGAAGTAAAACCATCTCTATTTGGAGATAATGTGATTCTGTATGTAGAAAATCCTGAGGAATCCATAGAAAAAAAACTATTAGAAATAATAAATGAGCTCAGCAAGGTTGCAGGAAACAAAGTCAATACACAAAAACCAACTGCATTCCTATACACTAGGAATAACCAATCTGAGAATAAGTTTAAGAAAACAATTACATTTATAATAGCATCAAAAATCCTTAGGAACAAATTTAACAAAGGAAGTACAAAACATTGTTGAAAGAGATTAAAGAACACCTCCATAAATGGAAAGACACCCTCTGTTCATGGACTGGAAGACTTAATATTGTTAAGATGGCAATACTTCCCAAATTGATCTACGGATTCGATGCAATCCCTATCAAAATTCCTCCGATGCAGGGCCGGCCCCGTGGCTTAGCGGTTAAGTGCGCACGCTCCGCTACTGGTGGCCCGGGTTCGGATCCCAGGTGTGCACCGACGCACCGCTTCTCCGGCCATGCTGAGGCCGCATCCCACATACAGCAACTAGAAGGACGTGCAACTATGATGTACAACTCTCTACTGAGGCTTTGGGGAAAAAAAAAAGGAGGAGGATTGGCAATAGATGTTAGCTCAGAGCCGGTCTTCCTCAGCAAATAGAGGAGGATTAGCATGGATGTTAGCTCAGGGCTGATTTTCCTCACCAAAAAAAAAAAAAAAAAATTCCTCTGATGCAGAAATTGACAAGCTGACCCTAAAATTCATATGGAAATGTAAGGAACCCTTGGCTATCTAAGGGTTAGCCAAAACAATCTTGAAAAAGAAGAAAGAAGTCGGAGGACTCACACTTCTCAATTTCAAAACTTGGTACAAAGCCATGGTAATCAAGACAGCACAGTACTGGCATATATATAGACATGTAGATCAATGGAAGAGAACTGAGAGTTCAGAAGTAAACTACCACATTTATGGCCAACTGATTTTTGACAAGGGTACCAAGACCATTTAATGGGGAAAGAATAGTCTTTTCAACAAATGGTGCTGGGACAACAGGATATCCACATGCAAAAGAATGAAGTCGGATCCCACCTCATACAACATACAAAAATTAATTAAAAATGGATCACAGACGTAAATGTAAGAGCTTAAACACTGGAGAAAATCTCCACGGCCTTGCATTTGGCAAAGAATTCTTAAGCAACAACAATAAAAACAGATAAACTGGAGTTTCATCAAAATTTTAACTTTTGTGCTTCAAAGGATACTATTAAGAAAGCAAAAAGACAATCCACAGAATGGGAGAAAATATTTGCAAATCATATCTGATAAAGGTCTAGCATCCAAAATATATAAAGAATCTTACAACTCAACAATAAAAAGACAACCCATAATCACCAAGACAAAAAAATAACAAATGTTAGAGAGGTTGTGGAGAAACGGAAACCCTAATTCACTGCTGGTAGGAATGCAAACTGGTGCAGCCTCTATGGAAAACAGTATGGAGATTCCTCAAATAATTAAAAATAGAAATACCTTATGATCCAACTATCCCACAACTGAGGATTTATCCAAAGAACCTGAAATCAACAATCCAAAGAGGCTTACGCACCCCTATGTTTACTGCAGCATTATTCACATAGCCAAGAAGTGGAAGCAACCCAAGTGTCCCTCTACTGATAATTGGATCAAGAAGATGTGGTATATACATACAATGGAGTACTACTCAGCCATAAAAAAAGACAAAATCGTCCCATTTGCAACAACATGGATGGACCTAGAGGGTATTATGTTAAGCAAAATAAGCCAGACACAGAAAGACAAACACCGCATGAGTTCACTCATATGTGGAAGATAAACTAACACGCTGACAGAGAGAACAGTTTGGTGGTTACCGGGGGAAGGGGGTTGAGGGGTGGGCACAAGGGGTGAAGGTACATATTTACATGGTGACTAACAAACAATAATGTACAACTAAAATTTCACAATGTTATAAACTATTATGACATCAATAAAAAAAAAAAAGACAACCCAATTCAAAAAATGGGCAAAGGATATGAATGACATTTCTCCAAAGAAGATATACTATTAGCCAATAAGCACATGAAAAGATGTTCAACATCATGAGGCGCATTAGGGAAAAGCAAATCAAAACCACGAGACAGTCATCCTCCAGGATGGCTATGATAAAAATAAGTAACGGACAATAACAAGTGTTGGCGAGGATGTGGGGAAATTGGAACTCTTGTGCACTGGAGTGTAAAATGGTGCAGCAGCTGTGGAAAACAGTACGGAAGTTCCTCAAAAAATTAAACATAGTTAAGTGCACGCGCTGCGATGCTGGCAGCCCGGGTTCGGATCCCGCGTGCGCATCGAGGCACCACTTCTCTGTCCATCCTGGGGCCGAGTCCCACATGCAGCAACTGGAAGGGTGTGCAGCTGTGACATACAACTATCTACTGGGGCTTTGGGGGCAAAAAATAAATAAAACCTTTAAAAAAAAAAAAAAAAAAAATTAAACATAGAATTACCAAGATCTAACAATTCCACTTCTGGGTATATACTCAAAAGAACTCAAAGCAGAGACTTGAAGAGATATTTGTATACCAATGTTCATAGCAACATTATTCACAATAGCCAAAAGGTGGAAGCAACCCAAGTGTCCATCATTTGATGAACATCTAAACAAAATGTGGTACATACATACATACAAGGAATCTCATTCAGCCTTAAAAAGGAAAGAAATTCTCACACGTTACAACATAGATGAACATTGAGGACACTACGCTAAACGAAATAAGCCAGTCACAAAAGGACAAATACTGTATGATCCCACTTACATGAAGTCTCTGGAGCAGTCAAATTCATAGGCACAGAGAGTAGAATGGTGGTTGGCAGGGGCTGGGGGGCAGAGGGAGGAATAGGGAGTTATTGTTTAATAGAACAGTTTCAGTTTTGCAAGATGAAGAGTTCTGCAGATGGATGCTGGTGATGGCTGCATAACTATGAGAATGCAGTTAATGTCACTGAATTGTACACTTAAAAAATGGTTAAGATGGGTGCTAGCCAGCTGGTGTAGTGGTTAAGTTCAGCATGCTCCGCTTCGGCAGCCCAGGGTTCGCGGGTTCGGATCCTGGGCATGCAGCGATGCACCGCTCGTCAAGCCATGCTGTGGCGGCGTCCCATATAAAGTAGAGGAAGATGGGCGTGGATGTTAGCCCAGGGCCAATCTTCCTCAGCAAAAAGAGGAGGATTGGCAACAGATGTTAGCTCAGGGCCTAGTCTTCCTCACCAAAAAAAAAAAAAAAATGGTTACAATGTTAAATTTTATGTGTAGTTTACCACGGTAGAAAGGAAAAGACTGAAAGTAGAGGAACATGGAGTTGAGGCATGATTTTTTTTTTTTTTAAAGATGGAAGAGACTGAAGACTTTAAAAATCCTGATGGGAACAAGAAGCTGAAAATGCATGTAACAGGAGATTACTGAAGGCTTGTGACCCTGGAGGGCATTCTGCACTGTGCTGGGCACTAGAGGCAAACAGGAATAGGACAATCACCCAACAGTGCAGGACACACTCGAGAGAGACACATCAGGGTGCTGTGGGGACACAGAGGCTTCCTGGACAGACTGAGTCCGGGAAAGCTCTCAGAATGGGAGAGGCCAGAGCTGAGTCTGGAAATATTCATGACAAGATGACAATGACAACAAGAACAACAGGTAACATTTATCAAGCATTTACTAAGTACCAAGCATCATTCCAAGTACTTTACATATAATATCTATTTTTATTCTCAAACAATGCTGTGAGGGCCGGCCCCGTGGCTTAGCGGTTAAGTGCGCGCGCTCCGCTGCTGGCGGCCTGGGTTCGGATCCCGGGCGCGCACCGACACACCGCTTCTCCAGCCATGCTGAGGCCGTGTCCCACATACAGCAACTAGAAGGACGTGCAGCTATGACATACAACTATCTACTGGGGCTCTGGGGGAAAAAATAAATAAAAATTAAAAAAAAAAAAAACAATGCTGTGAGGATTATTGAAAGACAAAAAGGAACTGACTGTGCGTGCGTGTCACAGGGTGAGCCTGATGTGCTCAAAGGGCGAAGAGCTTGGTAAAGTTGGAGCACAAGGCTTGAAATGGGAGACAGATCGGAACTAAGCCAGGACCAGATCACAACGGGCCCTGTACGCCCATCCAGGAGCTTGGAAATTACTGCAAAGATGATGCAGAGATTATGTACTTTTCTTTATACATATATAATGTATATATAATAATATGTAATATATATGTTTTGTTTACATATATTTTTATATATTCAGATACAAGTACGTTATCAGATATGTGATTTGCAAATATTTTTTCCCAGTTTGGGCGAAAATTTCATTCTCTCAACTATATATATATATATATATATATATATATATATATACACTTTATAAATTAACAGACTATTTTTTGAGGTTTCGATTAGCAGAAAAATTGAACAGAAAGTATAGAGTTCCACATATGCTTTCACCACTCCCGTTATTAACAGCTTACATCAGTGTGGTACAGTTGGTACTACTGATGAGCCAATACTGATAAATCATTATTAAATTAAGTCCATAGTTTACATTAGATTTCACTGTGTTGTATGTTCTATGGGTTTTGATGTATGATAACTTGTATTCACCATCACAGTATCATACAGAACAGTTTCACTGCCCTAAAATTCCCCTGTGCTCCGCCTGCCTACTCATCCCTTCCTCCTCTCCACAACTCCTGGCAACCACTGATCTTACTATCTCCCATTTTCCCTTGTAATGTAGTTAGAATCACAGTGTGCAGCATTTTCAGACTGGCTTCCTTCACTTAGCAATATGCATTTAAGGTTCCTCCATGCCTGTCTGTGGCTTGACAGTTCACTTCTTTTTCATCATTGAATAATATCCCATTTTATAGATGTACCAGTTTACTCATTCACCTTGAAGAACATTTTCAACAATGTATTTTGAAGTTCTTAATTTTTTTTTCCTCCCCAAAGCCCCAGTGCATAGTTGTATATTCTAGTTGGAGGTCCTTCTAGTTAGTCTATGTGAGCCACCACCACAGCATGGCTACCCACAGATGAGTGGTGTGGTTCCACGCCCAGGAACTGAACCTGGGCCACTGAAGCGGTGAGAGCACTGAACCTGAACCACTAGGCCATAAGTGCTGGCTCTGAAGTTCTTAATTTTGATGAAATCCAATTTATCTATTCCTTTTATGGATTGTGCTTTGGTGTCATATCAAAAAAATCTCATAGATTGTTTTCTAGAAGTTTTATGCTTTTAGGTTTCACATTTAGATTTATGACCTATTTTGAGTTAACTTTTGTATATGATGCAAGGTATAGATTAACATTCTTTTTGTTAACATATGGATATCCAATTTTTCCAGCATCATTTGTTGAAGACTATGTTTCTTCAACTACCTTTATTCCTTTGTCAAAAATCAATTGACTGTATATATACTCGTGGACTAATTTCTGGACTCTTTATTCATTCCATTAATCTACTTACTGATCTTTATATTAACACACTATTTTGATTCTGTGGCTTTATCGTAAGTATTGAAGTTAGGTAATACAAGCCATTCAAATTTGTCCTTCTTCAAACTTGTTTTGGCTATTCTAGCTCCTTTGCAGTTCCAAATAAATTTTAGAATCAATGTGTCAATTTTTACAAAAAAAGTCTACTGGGATTTTGACTGGAATTGCATTGAATCTATAGATCAATTTGAGAATTAACGTCTTAACAATTCTGAATCTCCCAACTTAAGAATATGGCATATCTCTCCATTTATTAAGGTCTTTAATTTGTCTCAGTAAAGTTTTTTAGTTTTCATTGTATAAACTTTGCACATCTTTTTTTTAGATTTATCTCAAGTATTTAATATTTTTGATGCTATTGTAACTGTTTTTTTCTAATTTCAACTTCCAATATTTGCTGCTAGTTATGTAGAAATAATATAATTTATTTTTTGCATATTAATCTTGTATCCTGCAACCTTGCTAAACTCACTTACTAGTTCCAGTAGTTCTTTTTGTAGATTCCATTTCACTTTTTCCATAGAGCAGTGGTTCTCCACTGAGGGCAATTTGCCCCTCAGAGGATACTGGCAACGTCTGGAGACATTTTTGGTCGTGAAGAATGGTGTCTAGGGGCCAGAGTAGGGTGCTGCTAGACATGCTACAACCCACTGGGCAACGCCACCCTCACCCCAACAAGGAACCATCTGGCCCAGAATGTCAACAGTGCCAAGGTTGGGGGACTCTGCCGTAGACGATCTTGCCATCTTCAAATGAACAATTTTACTTCTTCCTTTTCAACCTGGAAGCTTTTCATTTCTTTTTCTTGCCTTGTTACACTGGCTAGAATTTCTAGCACAGTGCTGAATAGAAGTGGTGAGACTAGACAACTGAGACTAGATAACTTTGGCTTGTTCCTGATCTTAGGGGAAAAACATTTAGTCTTTTATTATTCCATATGTCAGCTATGGGTTTTTCATAGACGCCCTTATTTTTTTTTTCATAATTTTATTTATTTATTTTTTCCCCCAAAGCCCCAGTAGATAGTTGTACGACATAGCTGCACATCCTTCTAGTTGCTGTATGTGGGACACGGCCTCAGCATGGCTGCAGAAGTTGTGCGTCGGTGCATGGCCGGGATCCGAACCTGGGCCGCCAGCAGTAGAGCGCGCGCACTTAACTGCTAAGCCATGGCGCCAGCCCTAGACGCACTTATTATGTTGAGGAAGTTCCATTTTATTCCTAGTTTGCTGACAATTTTTTTAAAAATCAGGAATGGTGGGGCTGGCCCCGTGGTGTAGCGGTTAAGTGCGCGCACTCCGCTACTGGTGGCCTGGGTTTGGATCCCAGGTGCGCACCGATGCACCGCCTGTCAGGCCATGCTGTGGCGGTGTCCCATATAAAGTGGAGGAAGATGGGTATGGATGTTAGCTCAGGGCCAGTCTTCCTCAGCAAAAAAAAAAAAAAAAAAAAAAGGATTGGCATGGATGTTAGCTCAGGACTGATCTTCCTCACATACACACAAAAAAATCAGGAATGGATGCTGGATTTTGTCAAATGCATTTTCTGTATCTATTGAGATGTTCCATTTGGTTTTCTTTTTGACTCTGTCAATAGTGTAAACTACACTGATCAATTTTCAAATGATAAGCCAACTTTGCTCTCCTGGGATAAACCTCACTTGGTCATGTTGTATTATCCTTTTTATACAGTGTTGGATTCAATTTGTTAAAAAAAATTTTTAAATAATTTTTGTACCTATGACCAGAAGGGATATTAGTCTGTAGTTTTCTTTTCTTGTAATGTCTTTGTCAAACTTTGGTGTCAGAATAATGCTGTCCTTACAGAATAAGCCGGGAAATATTTCCTTCCTTCAATTTTCTTTAAGAGTCTGTGTAGAATTGGCATTGTTTTTTCCTTAAATGTTTGGTGGAGTTCCCAGTGAAGCCATCTCCGTATGAAATTTTCTTTCTTTTTTTTTGTGAGGAAGATCACCTCTGAGCTAACATCCGATGCCAATCCTCCTCTTTTTGCTGAGGAAGACTGGCCCTGGGCTAACATCCGTGCCCATCTTCCACTACTTTATATGGGACGCCGCCACAGCATGGCTTGACAAGCGGTGCGTCGGTGCACGCCTGGGATCCGAACCGGTGAACCCCGGGCCGCAGAAGCAGAGCACGCACCTAACCACTACACCACCGGGCTGGCCCCTAGATATGAAATTTTCTTTGAGGGAAAGTTTTTAACTACAAATTCAATGCTTTCACAGATACACAGCTATTCAGGCTATCTATTTCTTCTTGACGGAGCTTGTAGTGTCTTTCAAGGAATTCATTCCTTTAGTCTAAGTTGTTGAATCTATTGGCATGAAGTTGTCCATGTTCTGATTATCCTTTTAGCAATGATGCCATCATTCCCACTCATGATACTGTTAATTTGCCTTTTCTTGTTCAATCCAGACAGAGATTTCTCTATTTTATTGATCTTCTCAAAAAATCAGCTGCTGGTTTCACTGATTTTCTCTCGTTTTGTTTCCTGTTTCATTGATTTCCACTCTGCTATTTACTATGTCCCTTCTTGTGCTTTGGATTTCATTTGCTCTTATTTTTCTAATTTCTTAAGATGAATGCTCAAGTTATTGATTTGAGACCTCTCCTCTAGCAGTGTTTTAGCCACATTCGACAAATTTTGAAATGCTGCATTTTCATTTACATTCAGTTCAAAATTCTAACTTCCCTTTTGGCCCATGGGTAATTTAAAAGTGAGTCATTCAGTTTCCAAAGATTTGGATGATTTTCCAGATAACTGTTATTGATTTCTAACTTAATATCATTGTGATCAGACAACATATTTGTTTCACAGCCCAGAATGTGATCCATTTTGGTAAATGTTCTTTATACACTTGAAAACGTGTACTCTGCTGTAATGGTGTAGTGTTCTGTAAATGTCCATCAGGTCAAGTTGGCTGATGGTGTCACTCAACTCTACTATATCCTGGTGGTTTTCTGGGTACTTGTTTTGACATTTATTGAGAAAGGAGTATTGAAATCTCCAACTACAATTGTGGGTTTCTCTCTCTCTCTCCCTGCAGGTCTATTAGTTTTTGCTTCATGCATTTTAAAGCTTTATTATTAGGTGCAGAACTGTTTAGGATTGTTATAGCCTTCTGATGAATTTGCCCCTCCATCAGTATGAAACGACCCTGATTTCTGGTAATACTTTGGTATGAGGTCTACTCAGAGGACCAGGTTTGGGGATGAAGACCACACATTCAGCTTTAGGCATGTGTATATGAGGTGAGACACCCAAGAACAAATGCCTAAGAGTTAGAGAGGGAAGTGTGGTCTGGAGATACTGATTTGGGTTCAGGTGGCGTTATTACAGCGCCTAGTGCAGTGCCAGTATATAAAGGTGCTCCATAAATACTTATGAAATAAAAAGTCTGAGTAGACTCTCGTCTCCAAAGGAATTACACTATTTAGAACTCCACCTGATCCCGGGTCATGCCAGCATAAATTTAAGGCCTCCAAACTCAAATGAACCCTCAAATCCCACCATGCTTTCTAGAGAGTCATCCACTAGGTTTTCCACAACAGCTATTTTAGATCCTTCCCACACTGCTTAAACCTTAGCTCTCTTACCTCCCTTCTCATCTTCAGTAGGTGTTTTCTTTTCCTTATTCACAGCGAAAATAGAAGCCATCCGAGAATCCCTTCACTTTCATTCCAGCCAACACATAAAGCACCTGCAACCGCAACCCACCTTCCCTACTTCCCTCCTCCCACAACGAAAAGTGCTTTTCCTGTCTCCAAAGCCAACACTTCCCCTATGCTCTGGATGTCACGCCCTTCCTATCTTCCAGGGGACTGCACTTTATTCCTTCCTCTTCTGTACCAGCAAAACTTCTCTCTGTTGGCTCCCTTCCATCAGCTTTAGGCCGCTCAAGAATCTCCCATCTCAAAACATCTTAACGCCACATCATCCTTCTAGCTCCCACACTTTCTTCTGCACAGCCAGACGTCCTGAGTTGCCTCCACTTACCCATCTCTACCTCTTCATTTCTTTATTTATCCACTTACGACAATGTATAGCTTCCACCCCACCACGTCAACGAAACTACTCTGGGCAAGGTCACCAACGATCTCAATGTTGCTAAATCCAACATACATCTTTTACTCCTTTTTGTAGTTGACTTTATTGTGGCATTTGACACTTTCAATTACCTTTTTCTCCCCTGGAAACAACCTCTTTTCATGGCTCCATAACATAATGCTCCCTTGGTTTTCTTCCTGCTTCCCTGGCTGCTCCTTCTCCATATGCTATTCTACTGCCTGAAGGCTCTAACTTCTTTCTTTTTTTTAAAATTTATTATTTTTTTTGGTGAGGAAGATTCGCCCTTAGCTAACATCCATTGCCAATCTTACTCTTGTTTTTGCTTCAGGAAGACCAGCCCTGAGCTAACATCTGTGCCCATCTTCCTCTACTTTGCATGTGGGACGCCTGTACAGCACAGCTGATGAGTGGAGTAGGTCCGCACCTGGGATCCAAACCCGCGAACCCGGGCTGCCAAAGCGGAGTGCGCAGAACTTTAACCACTCAGCCATGGGGCCAGCCCTCTAACTCCTTTCTAACTACGCTCTCCCCACTGGTGCTCTCTTCACCTCTCAAAGACTCAACTGCCACCTGAAGGCTGAGGACATCCAAATACCTGTCTCTAGTCTGGACTCTTTCCTGGGCTCTCAATCCTTATATTCCACTTACCAGACAAATGCACTGGTTGGAAAAGCCACGTGACTTGTGTGGAATTCTAGCTGCACCATTTGTCGACGTTGGCCTAGTAATGACACTGTTGAGCATGTCTTCTCATCCCCCCAAAAAGCAGTGGGGGGGATTAACTGTATTGTGCTTTCTTCTCCAAGATACTCTGGGATCATTAAAAGGAACCACTATCTAAAAGGACGCTGTAGGCGCTGGCCCCATGGCCTAGTGGTTAAGTTTGGTGAGCTCTGCTTAGGCAGCCAGGGTTCAGTTCCTGGGTGTGGACCTACACCACTCATCTGCAACCCACATGTAAAGCAGAGGACGATTGGCAGGGATGTCAGCTCAGGGCGAATCTTCCTCACCAAATACATACATAAATAAATCAATCCTGTGTCTAAAAAAATAAATAAAAGGATGCTGTAAGCAATACAGCACAGTATAAACGAGGCTACCGTTCCTCTAAGAATAACCACACGTTAGCCTGCCTGGAAAGAGATTTGTAAAAGCCTGACGTTCTAGGAGGGTTACGATGCTGACCGGGGCTTTCAGGTCCATTTTCGGTCTGAGAACCACACTCTACAGAAGGGGCTGCAACCTCAAACGCCACCAGGAGCCAGCCCGGTAACATGAACGGGCCAGCGGGTCTCACCTGCGGGGGCAGCTCTGGGTGCCCGGGGACACACGCGGTTCTGGGCCCAATGTTGCCAGATCTGACTTTTCTACAGAAGCTGGAAAACTGGGTTTTTAAAATTTAAGTTTTTCAGTCTTTCAGCGGCAACCAAGTCATTAAAAAAAACCAAAGCCACCACGCGGGCTCCACCAAACCAACCACCCTAGGAGCGTGCACGGCGCTGGCAACCGTATTCACTAAACGTCGCGGGGAATCCCGGCCGCTACGAGGGAAAACCACACGCTCCACGGGCGCCCAACGCGGCCCCGCTGCCACGCTGACCGCTGCCCACACCCGCTGCCCGCGCCCGCCCGCCGCAAGGGGACCGGCTCCGCCGGGGGCGGCGGCGCTCACTGAAAGCAGATGCCCCGGGAACTAGCCTCCGCAGAGACGGTCAGGAGCGGCCGGCAGCCAGACTACCTGCGCGCGGCCGCCGCCGCCGCTCCTCCGCGCGTCCGCGCCCTGTCAGCAGGCGCGGGGGCTCGCCGGCGGGAGGCTCCTCACCTGACCCGCGGCGCCGCGCACGCGCGATCTGCGACCTGGGCTCTGCGCACGCGCACCGCCGGCGCGGCGGAAGTGAGGCGCTGGCGTTCTTCCGGCCGCGGCGCGCCGCGCGCGCTTTCGTCACGCCGTCGGGGCGGAAGCGGTGCGGTCCGAGACCGGCGGTTGCTGAGAGGAGCGGACGCGGCTGGACCCCAGCTCCCGGCCGCTGGCCGCCGCCATGTCGCTGCTGCAGTCTGCGCTCGACTTCCTGGCAGGCCCGGGCTCCCTAGGTGGGGCTGCCGGCCGTGACCAGACTGATTTCGTGGGGCAGACAGTGGAGCTGGGCGAGCTGCGGCTGCGGGTGCGGCGGGTCCTGGCTGAGGGTGAGTCCCGGGCCGGGGTCAGCGGGGCGCGGGACCGGGAGGGGCGGGGGCGGTGTGGGGGCTGAGGGTGAGGGGGTTACCCCCGGGGAGAGGGTCAGGCCGGACGGGGGGAAGGGTCAGGCCAGGTCCACGGTTGGGTACTTCCTTGCCGGAGGCGTGGCGTCAGGATGGGGCGAGGCAGTCTTAGCGGCAGGTGTGAGGCTGACCTGCGGCTGGAGGAGGAGTTGTAGCCTTGGGAAGGAGATGGTGGGCAGATGGGCAGATCGGTTCGGGGCCACGGTGGAGGCGGAGGGAGGGGGTCCCAGAAGGCTGGAGTCTGGAGGCGCCCATTGCGGCTGGGTGGGTATAAGTCATGGCCCTTCCTTTCACATCCAGGGTCCTTGGGGCGGTGGGGCTGGGCTGGAGCTCTGGACGTCGGGCTGTCTCTCCTTGATTCTCGGGAGCTTGAGCGTGGGTGAGGCGTACCTTGTTGAGGGTGCTTGCAGTCTTCCCTCCTTGGGTGTTGGGATAGTCAGAGCTGTGTCTCATAACCTGGCTTCCTTGTCTTACCGCCTGAGTGTTCCTCTGTCAGTTTGTGAGTTCCTGTAATTACGGCAAGCCGAGCCAACGGTTGTGACCTGTACAGAACCTTGCAGGTTTGACTGGTCAGTCACGGAGGAATTTCTTGGTCAATCTTTAGGCAGCTTTGCTTCTGCATGTTATTTGTAGCTTTCTGAACGTCCTGTCCCTTCCTCACACAGAGTTGATTACCAACGTAGATGCAGTCCCCTTCTCTCCTCTGCGTTTTCTTTACATTTTGTCCAGTGGTGCCCACAGGAGTGTGTTGGGATTCTCTAGCTGTCATGCTTACCAGCTAAGCAGTTGGTTTTGGGGCTAGTGCTGAAACAGAATTGTGTTCCCCGCATTAACACCTGGTGAGGGAGTGGCGCATAGTGAAAGACCAAACCTGGCTGTGGTCACTCTCGGGGCTGCAGGTTCAGCCTGTCACTGCAGCCACCCCTGCTGCCATTTGTGCTCAATTTGAGGTGGGAAACCAGCTGACTGTTCTGATGTCCTCATTCCTAGAGGCCTGAGGAGATGTTTTGGCCACAGCATCATCACACGCTTTTTCTACACGGTGGTCAAAAACAGATTTAGGTGTGATTTGGTGAGAAAACCCCAGGCTTTTCTTTGAGAGGTGGGGGCCAGTACCTTTACTGACATTCTTAAGTGTGGTATTCTTTCACATCTGTTAGAGAGAGAGTTCCCCCAGATCAGTTCATTTACTCTGAAAATACCAGGCAATTAGAAATTCATAGTGGACAGTAGGCGGCTTCTGCATTGCAGAACTTAAGACACACGCTCCAGTGACTGAAGAGCAGTGTGGTACAGGGGGATCCTTGGGCGGGACAGGCAGTGGGGAGAGTTCCAGAGGGCCGAGCTGAGGTGAAAGGGGCGAGAGTGCACCACTGCCAGGTGCAGGGGCAGTGCCAAGGGCTAGGAGGGGTAGTTGCACATGGGAGGTGGGTCGTGTAAAGAAGGAAGCTCACACCCATCGCTTAACACCTAGAGTGAAGAACAAGGAAATGTGACCAGCCGCTGTGGTTGTGCGAAAGGACCTGTAACGAGTGCAGTTACAAGCTGTAGATTTCCTCCTTTTAAACTTAATAGGTGGCTCACAGCCTCTAAAGTTCGTGAAGCCTCTTTCTGAACTGAAACAGTAAGAAATCTATATGAAGTCTTTCGTATGAGACAGCAATCTCGGAACATAGGCTGTGGGAATTCAGGCTGTCTTGTATAAATGTGGGGAAGGTCCCCAAACCTGAACCCAGCCCCAGGTACCCTCCGTCCCAGCCAGCCAAATGCTGGCCCTGTTTCCTCTCCTGAAACGTCATACATGTGGCATCGCACGGTTTGTGCTCTCTGCGGGCCGGCTCCGTGGTTTACAGGTTCATTCCCTTAATATTGCAGCTTGCCTGCTGGTGGACATCTGGGTTTCCGTTTTGGTCTACTTGTGAATAAAGCTACCAAGAACACTTTTTTACAGGTTTTTTTGTGGACACGTTTTTTTTCTTTCTCTCGGGTAAAATACCCAGGAGTGGAATTGTTGGCTGTGGGTTGGATGTAGGTTTAACTTTACGTGAAGCAGCTAGACCCTTTCCACCACCACTGTGCCAGTTTACATTCCCACCAGCAACGCGAGAGTTCCTGTTCCTCCACACCCTCCCCAGAGTTTGTTATGGTGTGTCATTTTGACTCTGTCTGTCCTGTGGATGTGCAGAGCTGTCTCCTTGTGGTTGAACTGGCATCTCCCTGAGGATGCTGAGTTGAGCACTTCTTCACCTGCTTATTAGCCAGTCGTATGTCTTTTTTCTGTGTGAAATGTCTATTCAAGTTTTTTTCCCATTTTTTATTGGGCAAGAGTTATGGCAGTTTCTTCTTATTCTGGGTACAAGTCCTGTTTTTGTATAATACACACACATGAAGAGGAGGCAAATACACGCACGTGAAGAGGAGGCGAATACACACACGTGAAGAGGGGGCGAATACACGCACGTGAAGAGGGGGCGAATACATGCACGTGAAGAGGAGGTAAGCCACAGATGGGGTCACTGCTGTCTGCATCAGGCTGCCTCTGGGAGCAAGGGCTCGGCCTGGGCCGTTGACACGTCTGTGCCCGTTTCTTAATTCCAGAATGTACACAGTAAGATGACTGTAGACAGCAGTGTCTTAGTAGTGCCCGGCATGTCATTCCTTGATGTGTCTTATACATTGGTGTCATTATTTTTATCTAAATGTTTAATTTTGAGGTCATTGTAGATTTACATGCACTTGTAAGAAATGATGTGGAGAGATCCAGATACACTTTGTCTGTTTCCCCCAATGGTAACATCTTGAAAAACTAGTCAGTGTCACAACCAGGATCTTGACATTGATACGGTCAAGACACAGAACTTTCCATCCCCAGAAGGATTCCTCATGTCCTTTCGTAGCCACACCCACCTCCTAGACCCCTGGAGGGGGTAAACCACTAGTAAATCTGTTCTCCATCTCTCTAATTTGGTCATTTGAAGAATGCTATATAGATGGAATCATACATTGTGTAGCCTTTTGGAATTGGCTCTTCGCACTCAGCACGATTCTCTGGAGATCCATCTAGGTTGTTGTGTCCATAATTTGTTCATTTTTGTGCTGAAGAGCATTCCTTGGTGTGGATAGACCATAGTTTAACCGTTCACCCACGGAAGGACATTTGGGTTGTTGCCAGGTGTTTTTGGCTATTAGAAATAAAGCTGCTATACATGTTCATGCACGGGTTGTTGTGTGAAGATAAGTCTTCGTTTCTCTGGGATGATGCCCAGGAGTGCAGGTGCTGGGTCATATGACAGTTGCATGTTTCATTTTTTAGAAAACTGCCAACCTGTTTTCTAGAGTGGCTGTGCCGTTTTACATTCCCACCAGCATGGACGGGTGTCTTAGTCAGCTCGGCTGCCATAACAAAATACCACAGGCTGGGTGGTGTAAGCAACAGAAATTTATTTTCTGAGTTCTGGAGGCTCGAAGTCCGAGATCAGGACGCCAGCAGGGTAGGTTTTTGGTGAGGCCTCTCCCCTCAACTGGCAGGCGGCACCTTCCCTGTGTGCAGGAGTGGAGAGAGCTGCTCTGGTGCCTCTTCCTCTTAGAAGGACTCCACTCCTGTTGGAGCAGGGCCTCACTCTTAGGACCTCCTCTAACTTTAATTACCTCCCTCCAGGCACAGTCACATCGAGGGTAGGGCTTCAACACAGCTGAGTCTAGAATACAGCCTGATCCAGCTGCTCTGCGTCCTCCCCAGCGATTTGTATTGTGGTTTTGTTTTTGGTTTTGGTTTTTTTGTGTGTGTGTGAGGAAGATTAGCCCTGAGCTAACATCTGTCGCCAGTCCTCCTCTTTTTGCTAAGGAAGACTGGCCCTGGGCTAACATCTGTGCCCGTCTTCCTTTATGTATATGGGATGCCGCCACAGCGTGGCTTGGCAAGCGGTGCGTCAGTGTGCGCCCGGGATCTGAACCCCGGGCCGCCACAGTGGAGTGCGCGCACTTAACGGCTATGCCACTGGGCCGGCCCCGGTGTTGTGTTTTTATTTGGTCATTCTGACGGGTGCGGGGATAGCCCACGTGGCTTTAACTTGCATTTCCCTAAAGGCTCACAGTGTGCTTATTTCCATCCTCATAGGTGAAATGTGTCTTTTGTCTACTTTCTAATTATACTTTTGTTGTTGGGTTTTGAGAGTCCTTGATATAGTCTTGATACAAGTCCTCTGTCAGATTTGTGGTTTGCAAGTATTTTCTCTGTCTCCATCTTGTCTTTTCATCTTCTAAACAGGGTGTTTTGCAGATGCAGTTTTTAACTTTTAATGAGTCTGCCTTACCCACTTTTGTGTAAGTGAGGCCTGCTTTTGCCGTCAACTCTAGGAAGTGTTTGCCGAGCTCCAGATCATGAGGGTTTTTGTCCCGTGTTTTTCCTAAGAGTTTCCTGGTTTTACATTTGTGTACTCTGAGTTAATTATTGTATAAGGGGTAAAGTTTAGATCCAAGTTCTTGTTTTTTTCCTTTTGCCTATATATGTCCAAGTACTGCAGCACCATTTGTTGAAAACGCTGTCCTCTTCCATGGGACTGCTTTTGCATCTTTGTCAAAAATCATTTGGACGTATTTGTGTGGCTCGATTTCTGGGATTTTTCTGCTTTGTTCCATTGATCTGTGTATCTATCTCTCCACTAGTACCCCACGGTCTTGATTACTATAGCTACGTAACAAGTCCTGAAGTCCAGTATTCTCTTCTTCAGGGAGGAATAATTTCAAAAATGCAGAAACAAACATGTGTCCCTACTATCCAAAGTTAATAAATGTTAGCTTTTTTTAAAAAAAAAATTCATATTTGACTCCAGACCTTTTAAAAATTTTTAATTAAGCATCACGGATGTTGTTCAAGGTCCCGTTGGCCTGCTGCTCCCTGGCTGTGTTCCCCTCTCTCTCTTCAGAGGCAGCCACCACCATGAATTTAGTACATGTACTTCCTCTTCGTCTCTATACTTGCTCTGTGTGTGTGTCCACAGACAATGCATATTACTCCTTTGGGGTGTAAAGTGTAAGTGATGTTGTGTTTTAGTATCTAAAAATTGCCTTTCACTTTGGATCATGTGGTCACGTCCTGTTCATTTGCTTGGTGCACGTTTAGTTGCCCACTCTGTGTCGGGCACTGTTCAGGCGCTCTTCCAGGGGCTGGTTGGTGACACAAATGTGAGCCACGTAGGCAAAGTTTCTGCCTCGCCCGAGGTTACAGTCTGGTGGGAGAGACAGTAAACAGGTGTCCAAATGAGTGTGTAACAGCGTCAGGGATCAGGAAGTGTTAGGGGAAGGAGAAGCCCCTCAGAGAAGTGATGGAGAGCAGAGCCTGAGGGAAGGGAGGGAGGGAGTCAGGCCAGCGGCCTGGGTGAGGATGCCCCACTGAGGGGGGGGGGGCTGTGGTGAGCAGGAAGGCCCTGGGCTGTAATGGGCTTGGTGTGTTTGAGGAAAAGCAGTAGTGTGAGAAGGGCCACAGCTGAGAAAGTTAGGGTCTGGCGAGAGGCCAGGACGAGGCACAAGAGGACTTTGTGGCCTTGCTGAGGTGACTCTGTGGTTCTGGAGTTTTTGGTAGAGTCCTTGAGATTGTCTGCCTTTACAGTCACATCTTCTGTGAATGAGGACAGTTTTAGTTCTTCCTTCTGGTCTTTGTGCTCATGGTTTGTTTTTCCAGCTTTCTTGCACTGATTAGGACCTCCAATAAAATGTTGTAAATCAGCGCTGAGAGAGACATGCTCTCCTTGTTCCTATATTAGAAAGAAGGCACCATTATGTCTCATGTTTGCTGTAGCTTTTCCTAGTTGCCATTTCTCAGATTGAAGAAGTTCCCTTTGGTTCCTAGTTTGCTGAGAATTTTTTAATTTTACTATTTAAAAAAATCATGAATGGGTTTTGCTTGTTGACAGATGCTTTCTCTGTGTCTAATGAGGTGATCTCCTTTCCCTGTTCTGTTAATGTCATGTACCGCAATGATTGTTTCTTTGTGTTGAACCAACCTTGCATTCCTGGGGTAAATCCCACTTGGTCATCATGTATTATCCTTATTATATATTCCCAGAAGCACTGCTGGTATTTTCCTGAGGGATTTTTATATCTATGTTAATGAGTGATTTTGATCTGTAATGGTGTCTTTATTCTCTTCTCTGGCCTTAAAAAATGGGCTAGGAACTATTTTCTCCTCCTCTATCTTAGGAAAGATTTCATACAAGATTGTTGTGCTTTCTTCCTGAAATGCTTGATAGAATTTGCCAGTAAAGGCATCTGTTTTCTATTTCATGGATTTTCATTTATTTCCTTTTATCAATTTTTTCATATGGATTTATTTATCATTTTAATTTTTCTAACAGCTATGTTGAAATAAAAATGAGATACACAAGCCACATGTGTATATATGTCAAAACACTTTAAATACATGTAGTCCACATACACCTATGTAATTGGCACTGTAATCGAGGTGGTGAACATTTCCGTCACCTCCCCATTTCCTTCCTTTCCCTTCACAATGCTTTTCTTCTCCTTCTGTCTTCGAACCCCAGGGAACCCCTGATCTGCTTTCTGTTACTGGAGATTAGTTTGTGTTTTCTGGAGTTTTCTATAAATGAAATCATGTGTATACGCTGTTTTTTCCTGGCTTTTCCCAGCATAGTTGCTTTGAGGGTCATCCATGCTGCTGCACGTTAGCAATAGTTTCATCCTATTGCTGAGTGGTGTACCATGGAGGATAATTGGTTTATCCATTCACTGTTGATGGCCATGTGGGCTGTTTGCAATTTGGGCAATTATACATGAAGCTGCAGTGAACATTTGTGTGCAAGTCTGTGTGTGGGTGTGTGCCTTCATTTTTCCTAGGCAAATACCCCGCAGTTCGATAACAGGGCTGTAGAGGCAGCATGTGTTTAACTTTTTAAGAAATTTTCAGACAGTGAGTATAGCACTCTGTGTTCCCACAGCAGTGTACGAGCATCCAGGGGCTCCACACCCTAATCAACACTTGGTGTGGTCAGTTTTGGAAATTTTAGATGTTTTTTTATTTAAAATTTTTTTTTATTGATGTTTTAGTAAGTTTTTAACATTGTGAAATTTTGGGTTGTACATTTTTGTTTGTCCATCACCATATATATGTCTCCCTTCACCCCTTGTGCCCACCCCCCACCCCCATTGCCCCTGGTAACCACAATTCAGTTTTCTCTGTCCATGTGTTGGTTTATATTCCACATATGAGTGAGATCATACAGTGTTTGTCTTTCTCCTTCTGGCTTACTTCACTTAACATAATACCCTCCAGGCCCATCCATGTTGTTGCAAATGGGATGATTTTGTCTTTTTTTATGGCGGAGTAGTATTCCATTGTATATATATACCACATTTTCTTAATCCAGTCGTCAATCAAGGGACACTTAGGTTGCTTCCACTTCTTGGCTATGGTGAATAATGCTGCAGTGAACATAGGGGTGCATAAGTCTCTTTGGATTCTTGATTTCAGGTTCGTTGGATAGATTCCCAGTAGTGGGATGGCTGGATCATAGGGCATCTCTATTTTTAATTCTTTGAGGAATCTCCATACCGTTTTCCATAGAGGCTGCACCAGTTTGCATTCCCACCAGCTGTGTATGAGGGTTCCTGTTTCTCCACATCCTCTCTAACACTTGTTGGTTTGTGTCTTGGTGATTATAGCCATTCTAATGGGCGTGAGGTGATATCTTAGTGTTGTTCTGATTTGCATTTCCCTGGTGATTAGTGATGTTGAACATCTTTTCATGTGCCTATTGGCCATCTGTATATCTTCTTTGGAGAAGTATCTGTTCATTTCCTCTGCCCATTTTTTGATCGGGTTGTTTGTTTTTTTGTTGTTCAGTTGTGTGAGTTCTTTATATATTATGGAGATCAACCCCTTGTCAGATGTATGTTTTGCAAATATTCTCTCCCAGCTGGTGGGTTGTCTGTTCATCTTGATTCTGGTTTTGTTTGTCTTGTAGAAGCTCTTTAATCTGATAAAGTCCCACTTGTTTATTTTTTCTTTAGTTTCCCTAGTCTGGGTAGGCATGTCATCCGAAAAGATTCCTTTATGACCAATGTCAAATAGTGTGTTACCTATATTTTCTTCTATGAGTTTTATGGTTTCAGGTCTCACCTTCAGGTCTTTGATCCATTTTGAGTTAATTTTTGTGAATGGCAATAACAGATGGTCCACTTTCATTCTTTTGCATGTGGCTGTCCAGTTTTCCCAACACCATTTATTGAAGAGACTTTCCTTTCTCCATTGTATGTTCTTAGCCCCTTTGTCGAAAATTAGCTGTCCGTATATGTGTGGTTTTATTTCTGGGCTTTCAGTTCTGTTCCATTGATCTGTGTGTCTGTTTTTGTACCAGTACCATGCTGTTTTGATTACTCTTGCTTTGTAGTATGTTTTGAAGTCAGGGATTGTGATGCCTCCTGCTTTGTTCTTTTTTCTTAGGATTGCTTTAGCTATTCAGGGTCTTTTGTTGCCCCACATGAATTTTAGTATTCTTTTTTCTATGGAAATTTTACATGTTTTGGTAAATGCATGTTAGCATACTTGTGTTTTAAATTTGCCTTTCCCTAATGGATAATGATGCTGAACATCTTCTCATGTGCTTACTTGCCACCTGTAGATCCTTGGTGACGTGTCTTTTCATATATTTTGCCTATTAAAAATCTTGTTGTTGTTGAATTTTGGATTTTCTTTATGTTTTCTAGACAGAAGTCCTTTATCAGGTATGTGGTTTGCAAAGTCCAGTTAGTGGCTTTTCTTTTCATCTGCTCAACAGTGTCTTTCAAAAACCAGAAGTTCTTTACTCTGATGAAGCCCATTTACCATTTTTTTCATTTATGGATGATACTTATGTTCTTATGTCTAAGAACTTGCTGCCTAACCCAGGGTATGTCAAAATACAGTTGATTTTTGTATGTTGCTTACATCGCACAACCTTCCTGAACTCATTTATTAGTTATGGGAGCTTTTTTTGGGTCAGTTTCACAACATTGTTACCTTCCTTCTCAATCTGGATGCCCTTTATTTCTTTCTCTTGCCTGACTGCACTGGCTGGGCCTTCCAGTACGACCCTGAATCGCAGTGGTAGAGCCGTCCTTGCCTTGTCCCTGATCTCGGGGGAGAGCACTCAGCCTTCCACCAGTGAGCGTGATGTTAGCTGTGGGTCTTTCATAGATGCTCTTTATGAGGTTGAGCACGTTTCCTTCTAGTCCTAGTTTGCTGAGAGTTTTTAATTTCACAATATAATTTTCCACTGTAGGAAGCTAGAAAAAGCTAAGCAAATTAAACCTAAAAACAATAGAATTACACTGATTTTCAAATGTTAAACCAACTCTACTTAGTTACGATGTATTATCCTTTTTTATATATTGGTGGGTTTGATTTGCTAACATTTTGTTTTATTTAGAATTAAGAATTTGTTGAGAATTCTTTTTCCATGTTCATGTGTGATATTAGTCTGTACTTTTAATGTCTTTTTCTCTTTGGGCCATCAGAGCAGTGCTGTCTGCTTTTTTCTAGAAATTGGTAATTTGTCTTCTGTCAATCTCTCTTTCTCACTCTCTCTTGCTCTCTGATCAATCTGTCTAGAATTTAGCAATATCATTTATTTACGTGCAGAGAACTGGCCTTGGTTTTGTTGATTTCCTCCATGTTTTTCCCTCAGTGATCTCTGTTCCTATGTTTATTTCCTTCCTGCCTCTGAAGCAGGATATTTAAAAGGCAGTATTATATAAATTGGGGCCATTATTTTTGTGGAAAATAAATTGCTAGCCACAAGTCTGGTTTGTGTTTTACTTAGTAAAAATATTTTTTTTTATTGTGAAATTTTTGTTGTACATTGTTTGTCAGTCACCATATAAAGGCATCCCTCCACCGCTTGTGCCCACCCCTCACCCCCCTTGCCCCTGGTAACCACCAAACAGTTCTGTCTGTCTGTGTGCTGGTTTATCTTCCACATGTGAGTGAAATCATGCAGTGTTTGTCTTTCTCTGTCTGGCTTATTTCGCTTAACATAATACCCTCCAGGTCCATCCATGTTGTTGCAAATGGGACGATTTTGTCTTTCTTTATGGCTGAATAGTAGTCCATGATATATATATATACCACGTCGTCTTTATCCAATAGTAAAAATATTTTTTTTTTTTTTTGGTGAGGAAGATTGGCCCTGAGCTAACATCTGCCAATCCTCCTCTTTTTTTTGATGAGGAAGACTGGCCCTGGGCTAAGATCCATGCCCATCTTCCTCCACTTTATATTGGACGCCGCCACAGCATGGCTTGCCAAGCGGTGCGTCGGTGCGCGCCTGGGATCCGAACCGGCGAACCCCAGGCCGCGGCAACAGAGCGCACGCGCTTAACCGCTTGTGCCACCAGGCCGGCCCCAGTAAAAATATTTTTAAAGCTTAATGTTAAATAAAATCATAGGGGGCCAGCCCTGTGGCTCAGCAGTTAAGTGCGTGTGCTCTGCTACTGGTGGCCTGGGTTCGGATCCCGGGCGCGCACCAACGCACCGCTCGCCTGGCCATGCTGAGGTGGTGTCCCACATACGGCAACTAGAAGGATGTGCAACTATGACATATACCTATCTACTGGGGCTTTGGAGAAGAAGAGGAGGAGGACTGGCAATAGATGTTAGCTCAGGGCCGGTCTTCCTCAGCAAAAAGAGGAGGATTGGCATGGATGTTAGCTTAGGGCTCATCTTCCTCACAAAAAATTAAAAAAAAAAAAAATAAATAAATAAATAAAATCATAGCACTGAACTGATATGTGTATTTTTCTAATTTTCAGGAGGGTTCGCATTTGTATATGAAGCTCAAGATCTTGAAAGTGGCAGAGAGTATGCGTTAAAGGTAATAAAGGATGACAACATTTTTATGTTGGCTTCGTGTTTCTTTTAAAGGGAATCTCTAAGTAACAGTGTTTTCGAGGTTTATCCCTGTTATTTAGTTTATGTTTCTCCATTACAGTCTGTGTCTGTTTGTCCTATTTTTTCTTCTGATGGTGAAGCAATCAGCAGCTTTAGAGGACTGTAAAGCCATAGTTCCCAACTTTGGGGCAAGGACTTGGAGGGCTGCCTAGGGGAGAAGAGTGACCTCACAGTGCCAAAAGCCACTCGTGTAAATGTGTGTCCACAGCATATCTATCAGTTGGGGTCACAGTAAGGGGGGCGTCTGGACCATCTTGGGTGCTGGGCAGGCCCTTGTGGTTTTGTCCTGAGACATGGCAGAAGGCCCGGCTGTGGCTGTGGGGTGCAGTGGGCCTGTTCTCTGTGCGGCTCAGCTAGAAGGGCCAGGGTGCTCACTTTGACTTTGGGGATCAGAACGTACACCCACATCTCTGCTAGTGTCTTGTCTCATTTTCCTTGATTGTCTTATTTTACTCTAGTGTATTTGGAGAAGAGCCTCCTATTTTTAGTTTTTCTTGTGTCCTTGAATGATAAAGGACCATCTTCAAGGGTCTTTAACCTTCTGTCAAGTTTTTACACAGGTCAGATATTAGAATACAGTTCGGCAGGTCAAACTCTTAGATGCATTGTGTTTTTCTTTGGGATGTGGAGTGGAAAGATAAACAGTCTTTAATCTTTTTTATATGTTATTTCTCGATACAGAGATTATTGTCCAATGAAGAGGAAAAGAACAGAGCCATCATTCAGGAAGTTTGTTTTATGGTATCCTTTTCCTGGGGCTGAGAGCGAGTACGTCATGGAGGGAGGCTGTGTCAAGCTGTGGTTCCAGCTGCCACGAGGCCACTCTCTGATGTTCTTTTTGATGTCCTCAAATTGGCCTTTTGCTTTTACTGGACTTACCTGTAGACTGTTTCTAGTAAAAAGGAGCTTTCTTCCTTGTCCTTCACTCCCAGGGTGACAGTAAGAGGTTCAGCAGCTTTGGGGGTAGAGCTGTTGTTGCGACCAGGTCTCCATGTCTAGGGAGTGGACCATTCCCCTGCGCCCTGCCCCTCATCTGCCCCTTATGACCTGCCACAGCCCATGGTGCCTGGCCAAGAGATGTGCAGATGGCTGTTGCAGGGCCCCTCGCCAGGCTTGGTTCCATTGGGCCTCAGTGTCACTTCTCCTGATCAGCTGCCCTGGTCTCCCTTTCACCCTGCCCAGAGCACTCCAGCCATGGGTCCTGCACAGTTGGTGGCTTTGTGGGGCTTTTCTTGCTTGCCCTCCACTCCAGCACATGTTCTGCCTGAGCTGGGGTCTTGCCCTTTGCTGTCAGAATCTGTTCTCTTTTGTCTCTTGAAGCTCTGCCCACTGTGAGCCCACTGGCGCCTAAGCCTGAGGGTGCTCGCCTCGCTGAGGTTCCAGTGGATCCGTTCACTCCTCGTGGCCTCTCGCACCACACCACGTCCTCTGCCTGCTGTCCTGCATGGCTTGTGGTCAGGTGTGTGTCAGCCTGATGGTGGTCTCCATCCCCATCCCCCGTCCCTCTTGCATCTGCCTCCGCCTGCTCTCCCCTGTTGCTCTGCTCTGACATGCTGAGGTCCCAAGGTGATTTGATTCAGTGTCTGCCTTTGATGTCTTAATATCATATATATTTGTTTTTAAATGTGCAGACTTAACGCATTCTCCTTTAACAAGACGCCTGCAGAAAAAGCTTTCTGGCCACCCCAATATTGTCCAGTTTTGTTCCGCAGCGTCAATAGGAAAAGAGGAGTCGGACACTGGGCAGGCCGAGTTCCTTCTGCTCACTGAGCTCTGCAGAGGTAAAGCTCCTTTGGAGTCGGAGCCGTGGCTTTCTCACATGTTTGAGCAGTTGTGAAATATTCCCAGCCCCTTCTCTCCCGGGAAACGCTTTGGTCGTCATGGGAAGAGCAGGGCTGGCTGTCAGGCGAGGCCAGAGAGGTGGACTTGTGTGAGCTGGGCAGCTGCCTTAGCCCCTGAGGGCACGTGACCTACTCAGGGTCACTCGCACTTGTTGTGTTCTTGCTGCAGAAGGAAGGAAGATTCCCTAGTCCATTGACAGGAGTGGGAGGGAGCTGGGTGTCTTGCAGAGAGTTCTAGGGGCAGAGTGGTCTACGTGAGTGACCTTGAATGGTGCCGAGTGTGAGGGGGTCAGACGTTGGTGCCTGGCTCCTGAGGCAAAGCTGAGTGTCTGTCTACAATGGAAGCAGCACGTGCCCCGTGCAGGATCGGGGCCTGTCCATGCACTGAGCGTCTACCTTGTGCTCGGCGCCACTGGGGTTGACACAGCAGTGGGTGAGGTGGAGGGCCCGCCCTCCTCCTGGAGCTCGCTGTCTAATGGGTGATGCTGAATGGTGTAACTTACAGAGAAAGGTGTTGGGGCAGGACTTGTATGGCCAGTGGGTGCAGAGGCCTGGCCGGGAGGGCCCAGAGCTGGGGACCGGACTCACCGGACGTTGTGACCAGCAGTGGTCACCAGCAGTGCCTGTGGGGAAAGAGGAGGCCAGGGGAGCAGCAGAGGAGACTGAGGCAGGCAACTCCCTAGGGGGATGCACCCCGAGCAGCTGGGCCAGTGCGCCCACAGACATGCTCCTCCGGGGGTCGCTGCCACCGCTGAGGAGCTGTTACGGAGGGAGGCAGGCAGCCGTACGCCAGCATGAGGGACTGATGAGGTGGGGTCTCTGACAGGGCATGGAAGCCCTGGGCTCCCAGCGGGAGTGGGGTTAGAAACTGGATGGGGCACCGGTTATACTCACCACTCCTGGAGGTCCCTGCTTCTTCTCCAGCCACAGAGCTGGGCGGTGTAGGTGCCAATTCACCGGGCTCAGTTCTGGTGTCACTGTTCTTCCACTTAACGGGTGTTTACTATTATTGTTTCTAATTACAAAAGTACACGCTTGTTGAAAAAACAGCAGTGTATAGGTGCTTATAAAAACGGGTTTTCACGAGACATGCTTTTCCTTGGAAACGCTTGCTGCGTCAGGCATCTTTTCACACCACTGCTCTTACCTGTTCCCACTTAAAGGCTCGCAGTTGTGTGTAGATTGACACCACGAGGTCTGTCACTGGCATCCCTTTTGTGACATGTACCTCTTCTCCACCGTGAGTGTTGGTGCACGGCATTGCCCCACATCTGGCGTGAGCCTAGCAGAGGTGGCCCTGGGGGCTAGGTCACCAAAGCAGAGACTACGGCAGGCAGGGGTCGGTGGGCCAGAACGTGCAGATCCTGAGCTGCCGATTCCCTCTGTTTTAAACGTTGTAGAGGTGAATGCAGTTATGTCAAAAACCCAAACATCACAGAAGTATGAGGAGTCCACGTCGTCACCCCAAGCCTTATGCCCCCTCTAGAGCAGTTAGAATAATAGTGTCTTTTGGCACTGCTGTGTGCAGGCACAGGGGTTCAGTGACTCACCCAGGCAAAGCAAATAGACCCCAACCCAAGTCCAGTCAGGGGTGAGGTAGTTCCAACTGTTGGGGAGAAATGAGGCTAGGGAAAGGGGGTGCACATTCAACGGGCTGAGCAAAGGTGGCTCCCTGGCCGCTGATGTGTGAGCCTGGTGCTGAAGGAAGTGAGGGAGGGAGGCCCTCCCAGCCGAGGAGCAGCATGTGCAGAGTTCCTGAGGCGGGGACAAGAAGGAGGCGTGTGGCTGGAGGGGAGTGAGCATGGGGGGCACGGCAGGAGTGGTGAGTGTCGATCACGGGTGTGCCAATGACCTTGGTTTTGCATCAAGTGGGAGGGTCTGGGGAGCGCAGGAGCTGAGGCAGCCTGGGGCCTGGACCAGGGAGGGAGCAGCGCAGGGCCAAGGAGAGGGTGGGCTCTCAGAAGAGGCTCTGTGGATGGTGCCATGCTTCAGGACGTCCAGGGTAAGAACAGGATTGGGGGTATTGGGGTGTATGGACTGTGGGCAGCCTGTGGATCTGGCGCTCAAGGCATGAAGGTAGGTGTCCCTGGTAGACGACATGCAGTCATAGAGGAGCCAGCCAGCCCTCCACCAGAGGGTCCTGGCTTCATTGGTCTGGGCTGGAGCCAGTCACAGAAGGACTGGGGTCCCTGGGCTACAGAGGTGTGGGGAGCCCCTGAGGGTGGTGTCCTGGGGTCAGAAGGGGGGCCCAGAGCCTTGCCGTCTGCGTCTGTGCTCCCAGCACATGCTCCGCTCCACGTACAGTCTGTGCGTTTGGTATGGAATGCACGGTTCCTGAGATAAGCCCGTGTGTCGACAACCTGAGGAAACGTCGCTGTGATTTCACTAGAGAGATTGAAAAGATGTGCGTGTCTTGGGTGGTTTCTCCTGTAGCTGCTGTGTCAGCCTGACTCCGAGTGGTAAGGGTCTGTGATGCTTTTCTTGGCGGCCTTGTGCGTGCTCTGCGTGGGGCAGCAGGTGTCCTTCCCCAGGGGGCTCTAGCTGGAGTGCATCCCGTCCCGTGGTGGTTGCCTTTCCACCACACTCCCGTCTGGGCAGTTTCCTGGAAGTGTTGCTTCTGTCTCCAGGGGCTGCGTAGTGTAAGGCCTAGCTGACAAATCCCTTCCCCTGTGCCTGCCATGGAGAGGCGGGGCAGTCTCCCGTGGTGGGCTCAGAAGGGCAGTGGGTGAGGCTGTGTGGCTGTGCCGGCCTGAGGTGGGTCTAGCATTTATAGCTCCGTGGTGATGTGAATTGTCTCTTTTAGGGCAGCTGGTGGAATTTTTGAGGAAAGGTGAATCTAAAGGTCCACTCTCGTGTGACACCGTCCTGAAGATCTTCTATCAGACGTGCAGGGCGGTGCAGCACATGCACAGGCAGAAGCCGCCCATCGTCCACAGAGACCTCAAGGTAGGCCTCCCGGCTCCCCTCCACCACTGGTCAGGGTGTCCACGCTCCTGAGCAGTGAGGTGTGTAATGGCTGTACCACAGAGGTTGGGAATGACCAGCGTAGGAGCTTCTTAATGTGAAAGTGGATTTTCTGGAAGCTTCTCCCTTGAAGTAGTGACAAGAACCCTCTCTCCACAGCATCCAACTTTGCGGATGCAGGTGGATGCCCCCCCCCGCCCTCCGGGATCCTGGAAGCCTGTCATGCCCAGTGGCCCTCCTGCGACCCGGGGCCTCCTCAGGGTTCCCGCCATTTCCTGTGGTCAGGCTATTTCCTCCCCGCTGTGGGTGGGCGTGCCACCACTTCACCCCGCCTTCCCACCCTCGCAGCTGTGGGAATTCTCAGCCCACAGTGCTCCCTTCTTTCCGCTTTGTGGAACCAGGAGGAAAGCGACTGCTCCTCTTGATTGCTCTTGCTGCTGCACCGTGTGGAGCCGATGCCCGCTGGGGCTCTGCCGGGTGCCACTGCCTGCGTTTCCCCACGGGCTCGCCATCCTGCAGTGAGGAGTGCTGCAGAGGTGCTGACACACAGCAGGGCCTCTGGGCTGGGCTGTGCTGCGGCAGCTAGGCCTGTCCCCTTGGCCATCGCCCTGGCCGGCCACACTCGGAGCTGCCTGTTTTGGTGTTGCTGGCAATGCCGCTGGGTTGGGCCCTTGCCGTTTCCTGATGATAACCAGGCTGGGTGTTTCTGCCCAGGCATGATGGAGTAGTTAGTGCCTCATTCTTCAGTTAACTTACTCTTCGTTTTTTGCCTTTTTTTCTGTTTTTTGTCTATTAGGTTATTTTTGATTCATTGGCGCTCCTTGTATGTTCTCACGACAGTCTTTTTTAAGTTATATGTGCTGCAAATGTCTTCTCCTGGGTTATGGCCAAGTTTTTATTCCCCCATTGTGTCTCTGAAAACCCAAGACTCTGTGAAAAAATTATGTGGCATCCACGAAGATTGTGCGCCAGCTCTGGCCACGCCTTGGGGTAGCAGCAGCCCCCCTTGTCCTACTTGCTGGCACAGGTTTTTGCTGAAGAATTTCAAAGCAGACCCCAGACCTCATGCCATTTCACTCCCAGAGACTTCTACTCGACTTTGGGAAAATAAGGATGTTTTCTTATACAACCAAAACACCATTGTTGCTTCAGCAAAATTTAAATACCCCTCAGTGTTATCTCATGTCCAGTCTGTGGCCAGCTTTCTGCGGTTTTCCCCAAGTGTGATGGCCCTTAAACCTCGCTGACCTGGAGCAGCGCCCTCCCCCGGATGGGGCAGGGGCAGCTGTGGTTCCCCCTTCTCAGTCTCATCCTACCCCACCCGCCAGGGCAGGCTCCTCCTTGGATGCCTGAGTGGCCGGGAGTCACTACCATCCTGTCTGTGGGGGTGGTGTCTTCGATCAGATTTGAACCTTGGGTGAACCTGACCTTTTTATTTTGTCCCCTGAATCTGAGAGGCCTGGTTTCAGGTGACTAGTTGGCAGGTACCCCCATTGCAGAAACCCGTGGGGTTGGGAACCACCTCCCTGGACCCTGCGAGGGGCTTGTTGGGGGGACGTGCACAGAGCTGCGAGGGGCACGTCCAGGACGCATGGGCAGCGGTGGTCCTGCAAATGGGAAGGCCTTTCTCTGCCACTGGGGGCTCGTGAATTTTCCTAGGGCATCAAGACTCTTCTGGTTTATGTGTTAGGCACATGCTTGTGCATGTGTAGTTTTTGTTAAGGGAAGTAAAAAACTAGGAGGACAAAGTTAGTAAAGAATCAGTGTTCGTGAGCTTGGCCTGGGTTTGATATCCTGTGTCTTCTAAGTGCCCGGTGTGCGCCAGGGGACCATGGCAGCCGGCCCACAGCAGTGCCGGGCCTCCCTCCAGGTGTCTCCATGGTCTGTCCACGGGAGTCCTAGAGTGGCGCTCTGTGGAGGGGCAGGCCGGACACGGGGGACAGCAGAGCCCGTGGTCCCACTCGGGCTGTCCCACTTCTCATTCATATCTTTGTATCAGGTGTTGGGCTCAGTGTTAGGAGTTTAAGGTTTGTTTGTCCTGTGTAGCCCACGCTTAGTGGAGTGAGCGTCATAGGAGCTCACTTCACGTGCCTGATCCCTGTTTCCCGTGTTTGTAGCCAACAGTGCTGCTCTGGGCCTCTGGACGTCCTTGTCCTGTGCTCTGGTCCGTGGGCGCTTGCGTCCTCCATAGAGTGTTGGCGAGTGTGTGCGTCTTTGCTGGGACTGTGCCCCCAGCAGCACCTGGTGGTCCCTGTGCTTGCGCCCTGTGGGCCCTTGGTGTTGGCGGGCCTTTAATCTCGGCGCTGGTGTGGTGCATGCTCGTGGTTGGAGCTGCACTTGCTTCCTGTTGATGCAGTTGACCATCTTCGTGTTTGTGGGAGCTTGGGTTTCCTCCTCGGAATGTTCCTGTTAGAGCCTCTGCCTGGTTTCCCACGGAGTCATTGTTGCTTTCCCGGAGACTCACTGTGTGGGTTATGTGTGGCGAGTGTGTCTCCTCCATGGCTTGCGTTTTCACTCGTGATGGTTCGTGTCTTTGATGAGGATGCTCTCTTTTCAGTGGAGTGTCTGTCAGCCGTCATCACGTCTGTGCTCCTATCCTGTTGAGGACTCGTCACCCTCCGGCACGTTGTCCTGGAAGATCTGTGTTTGCCTTTGCGCTGGGGCAGGTCTTCCTTGGTTCCTCGTGGGGCCTTCTTTCTCCTCTCCCAGCTCCTTGGCTGCATGGCTGACATGTGCCCACGTCCTGTGGTGCCACCTCGCCGTGGGTGTGGCGCTCACTGGATCTTCCTGTTGCACCGTTGGTTGGTCCTGGTGCCCCTCTGCCTTACTTGCCAGAGCTTCACAATATGGCTTAAATCTGGTTCTTGGGATTGGGGGGTTCTTTTTGGCTCTGTGTGTCTCTCCACTAAATTTTTGAATCAGTTTTTCAGGTTGAACCCAAAAAACTTTTGGGAATTTGATTGGAATTGCCTTGACTCTCCCTAGAGCAAGGGTCGACAAGCTCTTTCTATAAAGGGCCAGGCTTTAAACATTTTGGCTTTTTGGGCCATGCAGTCTCTGCCAACCCTGCTGTGTAGCACAGAAGCAGCCACAGCCAGTAAAGCTGCTTGTGGACCTGTGTCAGGAAGTATTAGTCTCCCTTTGATTTTTCCCAACCACTTAAAAACATAAAAGCCGTTCTTAGCCTGTGGGCTGTACAGAAGCAGGCAGGGGCTGAATTGGCTCCAGGACGGTAGATCGCGACCCTGGAGGGATTGGGGCAGATCTGTGCCTTTCGTGTTAAGAGTGTGGTCTAGTTTCCTGTGTATCTTGGATTTTAAAAATTTATCTCAGTTACTTACAGTTTTCTGAGTAGGAGGTCTTTTATATATCTTTTGTTAGATTTCTTCTTAAGTTCTTGATCACTTTGATAATTTCCAAGTGGTACGTTAATTTTTTTCATCTTCTAACTGACTTTTCTAATGACTTTCCTTGTATATCCCACATTGTTAATTGGAAGTTATCTTTGATTGAATCATTCTTTCTTTTATTTTCTGAATTGCCCATTTTTAAAGGTACATGTACTGATTCTGATCAGAAAGGAGTTAGACACTGCCTTTTTCCCTTGGCTGGAGGAGAGCCCCTTGCTGACCTTTCTGTGGACCCTCCCGCCCCTCAGGCCGCTCCCTGCCCAGTGGCCTCTCCTGCCTTTGATAATTCCCACTGTGTTTATCCCACAGCCCTGTCTCTGTCCGCTCCCCAAGTTCATGAGTACTGTCTTCTGGCATTTTGCAGGTTGAAAACTTGTTGCTTAGTAACCAGGGGACCATTAAGCTGTGTGACTTTGGCAGCGCCACAACCATACTGCACTACCCTGACTACAGCTGGAGCGCCCAGAAGCGGGCCCTGGTGGAGGAGGAGGTGAGCAGTGGGGCCGGGCGGTGTCTCTCCTCAGCCACTGGGATTCTCTGACTGTGGCTGTGCAGTGTGTCCTGTGAGCCCGACCGACCAGACCCACACCCGCTCCCAGGGCCACTGTGAGGGCCCGCCCTGTTCCTGACAGCCTGCCCTCGCGGCTCATTTGTGGGCAGGAAGCAGCGTATTGGAATGTTGCCTTGCGTCTCTGTCACTCAGCTCATCCCAAACCTGCCTCTGAATGTGTTAAATGTGAAGCTTGCCCGGAGGTCAGGTTGGCGCGGAGCACTTGCTCCCTCTCCCTGCGTCCGTGGCATCTGCATCACAGCCCAGACCAGAGGGAAGTGCAGGCCCCTTCCCCTGTTGGTGCACAGGCGTCCGTGACCCGCTGCCTGTCACCTGCAGCATACAGCGCTCGTCCAGGGAAGGTTCTGTCCTCCCCATGAGCCCTGTTATTAAATTGGAGATGTGTGCCAGGTCATCCCAAACCCACTGAGTTCTCACTTTTGTGTCAGAGCATCTATCACATTCCCAGTGAAGTGATATCCATGTTAATGCTCCAAACCGGGCTTCTCTCCGAGTCGGCTGGTGGAGCTTAGTGGTGTTGGAAGTGTGGCTGTGGCTGAGGCTGAACTGAAGCACAGGAAGGAGCCTCGGTCCTCGTCAGGGGGCTGGTTTGTGTAGTTTTGTCACCACTTCCAGGGGCTCTGCGTCCCCGTTGAGTAGTTGGAGCAGATGTACAGAGTCATGCGGCTGTCCGCACTGTCAGGTACACAGTGTTTTTGGGTGATGGTTGCTTTGCTCTTCCAGTCAAGGTGCAGTCTGCTTACCCTGTGGGGTGCATGAAGACCTCTCTGCCTCTCCCAGCCTTGCATTACCCCCAGCCGCCTTCTACACTGCGGTTGTGGGAGCCTCTCATCTGTTGATTGTTCATAAGGACTTGTGGGTGCCATTGTTCTCATGGTTCATCATTCAGTGTGTCGGGAATTATTTTGGTGCTAAAATGCCCTGGATGTGCTTCACGCTGGCTCCTGTATTTGACATGCTCCCATCATTTTGGAGCACCTGTCTACTTTCTGGAACAGCAGGATGTTCCGGCCTCAGCAGGTACCTGCCCTGCGTGGCCCCGGCATCACCTGTTCCTCAGAGGAGATGAAGCTCTGGCGGAGGTGTGTGCGTCTGCCTTGGTGTCTACGCTTCCAGTGGACTGCACGTACAGCCACATGCCTGCATGTTAGCTCACGCCGCGTGCCTATCTACATGTATGTCCTTCTAGAGATCACGCATCCATGCTGACCCCTCCTCCAGCCTGTCCCATAGGCTTCTTGCTCCCATCCTACATCTGCTTGTCCCTCTTTCTCAGCAACAGCCCAGCCCCAACAGCATCAGCGTGTGCCTCTACCCCATCAGTCCTGCTGTACATTGGGAGTCCAGGGTTACCAGAAAAGACAAATCTCAAAGGAATTCAGGATTTACTTGTGGTTCTTCTGCCACCCCCGCTGCAACCCAGACCAAGGACATGCCGACGGCGCTGTGCTTAGAAGTTCCTGGATCTGTTACCTTTCCTTCAGGGGGGTTTTGTTACTCATTTGAAATATGGGTGTACCTTGGAGATAGTGTGGGCTCGTTCCAGACCACTGCAGTAAAGCAGATATGGCAGTGAGGGCGAGTCATGCGAAGCTTCTGGTTTCCCAGTGCATATAGAAGTTATGTTTACACTATACTGTAGTCTAATACGTGTGCAATAGCATTGTGTCCAAAAAATAACGATATACATTCATTAAACAATACTTCATTGCTAGAATAAATGTGATACAGAGGCACGAAGTGAGCAGATGGTGCTGGAAAAATGGCTCCAATAGACTTGCTCGATGCAGGGTTGCCACAAACCTTCAATTTGTAAAAAGCCTGACATCTGCAGACTGCAATAAAATGAGATGTGCCTGTACGTTTGGATTTATCTTTTATTGTTTTGTCTTATTTTGGAATTGATGGACTTTACTTTTTGAGCAGGTCCAGGTTTACAGAAGAGTTTAGCTGAAAGCAGAGCTCCCGCATCCCCACGCTCCTCAGTCTCGCATCCTCCAGGTCCCACTGCACGGTTTCCTGCTTGCCTCTTGAGTCTCTTTCTCCAGAGATGAGCAGAGGGATGTGCGTTTCCCACTCCCCATCTCACGCTATGCACGCTCTCTTGGCTCCTGTTGGCTCTTTCACTTCGGGTGTCTCCTGAGTCAGTCCACACGACTGCACTGGGGTCGTCTTCATTTCCTTTGTGACCGCATCGTGTCTGGGTTTTTTTTTTTTTTTTTTTTTTTTTGTGAGGAGATCAGCCCTGTGCTAACATCTGCCAATCCTCCTCTTTTTTTTTTTTTTTTTTTTTGCTGAGGAAGACTGGCCCTGGGCTAACATCCGTGCCCATCTTCCTCCACTTTATATGGGACGCTGCCACAGCATGGCTTGCCAAGCGGTGTGTCGGTGCGCACCCGGGATCCGAACCAGCGAACCCCGGGCCGCCGCAGCAGAGCGCACACACTTAACCGCTTGCGCCACTGGGCCGGCCCCTCATGTCTGTTTTGTACAGCCCTGGTCTCTCCAGGCAGTACCTTCTGCCCGTGGTCACGTGTGTGCAGTGTCTTGCACAGTCTGCAGCCTGCACGTGTTTCCTCATGCTGTCAGTGTGCAGTCCTAGAAGTGCCATTGCTGGGTTGAAGGGTTAATGCCACACGTTGAGCTACAGAAAATAGTTTTTAACGGAAGTTTCTCAGATTCACACAACAGCGCAGAATCATCAGCATACAGCTTGATGACCCTTTTTTTTTTTTTTTTTTTTTTTGTGCGAGGAAGATCAGCCCTGAGCTAGCATCCATGCTAATCCTCCCCTTTTTGTTGAGGAAGACCAGCTCTGAGCTAACATCTATTGCCAATCCTCCTCCTTTTTTTTTTCCCCAAAGCCCAGTAGATAGTTGTATGTCATAGTTGCACATCCTTCTAATTGCTGTATGTGGGACGCGGCCTCAGCATGGCCGGAGAAGCGGTGCATCGGTGCGCGCCTGGGGTCCGAACGTGGGCCGCCAGTAGCAGAGCGCATGCGCTTAACCGCTAAGCCACGGGGCTGGCCCTGCTTGATGACTCTTCCCATGTGGACTCTTCCCTGTTCTCACCTCTGGGCCACATGGTGCCCTGGCCTCCATCCCTCCTAGTGCTCTGGGCGAGTCCTGCCTAGGCTGAGCACTGTAGTGTGGTCTTCTGAGGGCCTGCTCAAGGCCCTTGCCAACTTTCGATGGGGTCTTGTGTATTTCTGAGGACTTGCAGGAGTTACTGACTGGTCTGCTCATGAGCCCTCTGTTGGCATGGGGTCTCACATGCATGCTTTCCCAGCCTGTGGCTGACCTCTTCAGGGTGTTTACTCGTGCAGAGTAGGTCTTCAGGTGGAGAGAGTTGATCACGCTGCCTGTCCTCGATGTCGGGGCACTGTTTGTTCACCGTCTCCCTGGAACCCGCAGCCGTGGGTCGGCGTTTGTGTGTTTGCTGTGCCCTGGGACGCACTTTCCCTGTGCTGTGCCCACTGGCTGCTCGTCTGTCACATGTTCCGCCCTCGTACGTGGTCTCAGGGTCTTTCACGTAAGGATCTGACCCAACAGGTAACTGGTGTAGTCCTCCCTCCCGTCACAGAAGGTTCTCTGTCTACAAGAACTCGTCAGGAAGCTCCTTTTAGCTCAGTGCTTCCGTTCACATGCGAAGCTGGCTTGTGTGCGCCACCCTGGATTAGGTTTCCTGTTAGTGAGGCCCACTTCTGTGAACAAACAGCTGGGACGCCATGTTGTGTGCTGTGGCGTGGCTGCTTCAGCAAACACTGGAGGCCATGAGAGGTGGACGAGATGAGTGACTCTGGAGATGGGCGGCAGAGGGGGTCAGGAGGGAGGTGAGCAGCCTGAGATCTTTCTGGAACACAGTGGGATGTAAATGAGCATTGTCATAAACGTCCTGCAGTGTATTTTGGAAAGTTGCAGGGCATTGATGCGAAATAAAAAATATTACTTGGCTGTAACTTTTCCTTTGAAGTGTCTTTGTCTTTTCTTCAGATCACCAGGAACACAACACCCATGTATAGGACGCCAGAAATCGTGGACTTGTACTCGAACTTCCCGATCGGCGAGAAACAGGACATCTGGGTGAGGCTGCACCCCTGTGGTGCCGAGCAGCCCTGCCGCACAGGTTCTCGGGCTCAGGTTCTAGCCGCCATGGCTCAAGAGGCCACGTTCCCCTTGGTCTCCCTTCTTTTTTCTTTTTCTTTTCATTTTTTCTTCATTTTCTGGAGAGTCACTTGTGACTGTTGTTGGTGGAGGTGGACCAAGTAGAAATTGGATGGGGTGTCAGCGTGGAGCAGAATCGGCACAGGGTCCTGCCTGGGCGTCGTGCCCACGACAGGTCTGCTGCCTCAGGCTTGCACCTGAGCTCTCCTGGTCAGAGCCCCTCCGAGGTCCTGGGGATTCATGGCCAGACGCTGGACATCCCAGACAGCCTTGGAGCTTTATGCCAGCCTGGTGAGGGCCCGAGTGAGGGCTGGTCCTGACGCCCAGAGTGGGGGGTCTCAGAGTGAGGGCTGGGGTCTGATGCCTGGGTTGGGGGGTGCGTCTCAGAGTGAGAGGTTAAAGGGGTCTCAGAGTGAGGGCTGGGGTCTGACACCCCAGTTGGGGGGAATCTCAGAGTGAAGGGTTGGAGGGGTCTCAGAGTGAGAGCTGGCGTCTGACAGCCAGGTTGGGGGGATCTCAGAGTAAGAGGTTGGAGGGGTCTCAGAGTGAGAGCTGGGGTCTGACACCCAGGATGGGGGCAGTCTCAGAGTGAGGGCTGGGCTGGATGCCCAGGTGACGCTCCTCCTTCGCCTCTCTGAGGCCCTGCCCCATCGACGGAGGGCGGTCCCTGTGTGGGGTGAGCATTGTGCCTGGCTGTGCTCCTCTGGTGTCTGCTGATCCTTCTTTCTGAGTTGTGTGGGAGTGCAGGGAGTGCAGCCCTGAGTGGCAGGGTGCTGCCCTGCCCGCGCCAAGGGGTCCTCTGGCCTCCCTGGTTTCTCTGAGGGCAGGGACAGTGGCGCCTCAGCCCCAGAGCGCCCTGAGCCACTACCCCTCCAAGCTCTTGGTCTCAGCTGTCAGACCCGCGTCCAGTGCTCCTGCTGTAGACGTGGGTCTCTGTCGGTGGGACCTGCGTGCTGTAACCTTTCTCAGTAACGGAGGCAGTGCCAGTGCTGCCGCACACTGCGTCTTCCTTTTCCAAATCTCAGTCGGCCCCATGTGGGTGCCCTCAGCACGTCCCAGCCTGAGGACGCACGCACACATGCACATGGGAGTTTAAAAGGTGAACCTGAAATTGCACGCTTAGGGCTTGGCCTCCTTGGATGTCTGCGTGTGCTGGATGGGATGCTGGTGGGAGGCAGTCATGGGTCCCGCGTCATGTTGCCGAGGGTGGGTGCTGTGGTGGGATAGAAGTGAGGAGAGACTGACGTTTGGTTCAGGGCCAGTTCTGTGGAAACCCCGACTGACTGTGTAGGTTTGGTTCCTGCTTTGGTGGTTGGCTCGTGCTTCTGTGGACACTGAACAGCGTGGAGGTGGGGTCTTCTTCTGCAGCCACCCTGTCCTGGAGGGTGAGAAAGGCCCTGGCCGACATGCCCTGATGCTCAAACGCAGAACTTTTCATTTTGAAGAACCCTTTACCAGAAAATGAGAGATTGGAGTTCTTTACTTCTCTGACCTCAATAGTCCTCTGTGTCTGATGAGGCTGGAGGAGCGGGCTGGCTGTGGGGAGTGCGGGGAGTGTTGCAGCCGCCTGTGCCTAGCTCAGACCGGGGCGTGGCTCGGCACGGAGACTCAGCCTTAACTGTGCCTTCGAGGATCCCAAGACGGGGCAGCCGGCTCCTCTGTCCCCTCTGCCCCGCCTCACCTCTCTCCTTCCCTGCAGGCCCTGGGCTGCATCTTGTACCTGCTGTGCTTCGGGCAGCACCCTTTTGAAGATGGGGCAAAACTTCGAATAGTCAACGGAAAGTACTCGATCCCTCCTAACGACAGCCGGTACTCCGTGTTTCATGGCCTTATCCGTAAGTCCTGTGTGCAGGGACCACAGAGGACACTGTCCTGTCTGGGGTGGCACTGTCTCCTGCCCGGCCCCTTGTGTGGCAGCCTCCCTGGCACGGGCTTTCTGGTGGGGCCCCACTGGGGCAGCCCCTGTGAACTTATGCTGCTCTGACTATGGTGCTCTCAGTGGTTGGATTTGATGATTTTGCTCCATTTTATTGTTGCTCTTTATGTCATCATTTCCTCACTTGCTTTTAAAATTGGTAATGTAAGTAAAACACAGGGCCTTGGGGGTCTGTCACCTCTACGAGAGCAGGGCAGGCCCTCCACCAGGACTTTGGACGACACACACTGCCTCTGCCACAGGTGCCACGCTGAAGGTCAACCCAGAGGAGCGGCTGTCCATCACGGAGCTGGTGAACCAGCTCCAGGAGATCGCAGCGGCCAGGAACGTGAACCCTAAGTTGCCCATCACCGAGGTAGGGCCCTCCAGGTGTTGCTCGTGGTTGCATGGTCTTGGCGTCATGTCGAGGGCCCAATCTGCTTTAAAGCGGGTGACGCAGCTCTGAGGGGGCTCCCGAACATCATGCAGTGAGGAGCCCCCACGCAGCCTGAGGTGATCCGAGTCCCTCTGAGGGCGGGACTGAGGGCAGCCCTGTGGGGTCACAGGAATCGGGAGTAAAGCTGGGTGTGGGACACCCCGTGACGACTCTCGGCGTTTCTGTATCTGACAGGCACTTAACGCGTGGGCCCGTTCCCGTGCCAGGGGGCCCAGGGTAGGATGTGGAAACAAAGGCCCAATGTGTCAGACAGTGGCCATCGGTGTGGGGAAGAGAGAGCATCGGGAAGGCTTGGGCAATGGGTCTGGTTCAGAGAGAAGGGCCAGGCGAGGAGAGGACCCCTGAGCAGTGTGGCTCTGAGGCAGGTCAGCCCGTGGCTGCCATGTGGCCCTTCACAGAGAACATGTGCCCTCCAGGGGTTAGGCCTGGGTGTGTTGCTGGGAGCTCTCCAGGGGGTGGGCAGAGGTGCCAACGGACAGGCGCAGGGGCACATTCCGATCTTAGCACCTCTGGAACCCAGCAGCCGTGGCTGCTGATGTTAAAGCCCTTCCGTAGCTTCTGCTCCAGGCCACGTGGGGCAGCGCACAGCAGACGGAGCCCCAGAGTGAGGACAGGAGTAGGACCCTAAAGCCCAGAGTGGAGCCACACGAAAGCTGGGCTGTGTCGTGAACTAGGATCGTGTGAAGGAGTCATCGAGCAGATCCAGCGGCATCTGCGTGTCCTTGACGTGGCTCAGAGATACTGAGTGACGTTTACCAGCATTTACGAGGAGTTGTGAGGAGTGTCCGGTCAAATGTTTTGTTCCTTGTAGAACTGACAAAACAAGGAAATCAGGCTGAGAACTTGTGAAGAAAAGGCATGGTTGATCTGAGGGACGTATGCTATCTTACGTCCAACAGAGCGTATGTATCATCTTGAAGCATCCACGGACTGTTAACATTGGCCTCCTGTCAGGTCACAGAGAAAGACAAAATTTCATCATGTTCCATAGAGTTGATAACACGTACGCCTTACTTTCTGAGCTTTGTGTATTCTTCAGAATACAAGAATATTTTTTAAAACCCCACAAAAAACTATAAAGCATACTTCCAAGTCACCTATACAAAGAGCAGCGGTGGATACTACGACCTGTTCAAGGCTGAGCATGGTTGAGGCCGGAGCTCGAGGGGGGCTGGGCAGGCGTCCTGCAGCCCTGCTTCCAGCCTGGTCCTGATGCTGCCAGGGGCTCCAAGCAGCTCTCCCAAGGTTTGGGCCTTGAGGCTCCAGCGGCGCTGGCTCTGGGCTCCGCTCGTGAAGGACAGCGCCTCTCACTGGGCGCAGCCCACTGGTCTGCTTCCACAGCAGGCAGAGGCCACGAGCTGGCTGAGCCCAGGTGGCTGTGGGTCACAGACGCCCCGCCCTGAGGGTCTGCTCATCCCCATGCTGCGTTCGTCCTCTGTCGACTGCAGTGCCTAGGTGCAGGGGGTGTGCAGCAAGCCCTGGCTGAGTGGGGCAGGTTCACGCTGCCTCCTCTGTCATGGCAACATTCGCCTGAGAATTGCGAGTGGAGGTTCATTTGTCACTGTGACCCACCCTTTGGTTCAACTGGACCGTTTAGAGCCTGGGAAATTCTTCCCTTGGGTTTTACAATAAACCGGGTAGAGAGAGGAGGGTTCATCGGTAGCCAGCGTGCCTGCAGCTAGTGGATGCCGCATGCTGGTGTCCTCCGTAGTGAGGAGCAGTGTGGACTGCAGGCGCTGTGTGCCGGTGTCTGTGAGGTCTTCCTGGCGGGGAACGGCGTGTCTCTGACCTCTGTAGAAGTTGACTCCTTGCTTGTGAATCCTTATAGCTCCTGGAGCAGAATGGAGGCTGTGGGAGTGCTGCCCTGTCCCGAGGGCCATCCCCTCCCGGGGGCCCCACGAGCAGCGGCTACAGTGGAGGTGAGTACCCTTGCCCTATACCTGCGGTTTGCCCCCTGGGTTACCACACTCCTGCTGTGCTCTTGCAGGGCACCCACCTCTTGCTCTCGTGGGGCTTTTGGCCTGGCAGCAAGACAGGCTGCACATTGGGGGTCCTGAGGCCACCTTTGGGTTCGTGATTGCCTGGAACTCCCAGGACTCGGCGGAGTCGACACTCCAGCCAGGGTTTAGGACAGGGAACTAGGGGAGAGGAGCAAGCACCAGCTGTCCCATCCTGGTGCCGTCAGGACAGCGCTGCTCCTCTGCAGCACCCTGTGACAACGGAGGCAGGCTCAAACCCTGGCGCCTGGCATGCAGGGTTGTGGGGGTGACCACACAGGCATTATCGCCTGCCTATGTGGCTGACTTAGTCTCCAGCCCCTCGGAGGCCCAGGTGATGCATGTGCCCCATGGCCCCTCCCTGAGTCACCCATTGGCCTGGCCACGGGCCAGGTAGACGAGGGCGTGCCTCGCAGGGCTGCGGACTTCGGCTGCCAGGAGGAGTGCATTGGAAGGGCGCCTCGTGGGGAAACAGAGCGACTGTGACGGGATTCAGGGAGGGCTGCAGAGATCTGAGGTGGGGGCTCAAATGAGGGTGTGGCAGGGCGGTTCTGTAGGAGTGGAGGTGGGGCTGGTGGGTTGTCCTCAACACTCAGGTCGCATTTGAGTGAGTGGTTTGAACTCCCCATGTCCGCTGTGTATCAGCGTGGGTCTGGGCACCCATTGCTGGTGTGACGCAGCTGTGTCCCTGGAGGAGCCCTCAGCCTGGGCTCTATGTGGCCGCACCCAGAAGGTTCCGGGAGGCCAAGCCAGGATATGCTTCTCTGTCACGGGCCCCCGTCCTAATCCACCACATCTCACTGTCTGGGGTGTGCAGTCCAGCACCAGGTCCTCCTGAGCTCTCCTGGCAGCCAGCCGACTCATGTCCTAGCTTCTCCATGTCCACAGTATGGATCCAGCACCACCGGCTCTGGATGCCCAGCACGTGGGGCAGCCTGGATGGCCGTGGGGGGTGGGTTCTTGAGGCACTGAGACGAGACCGTACCACACGCGTGCTTATACCACACGTGTGTGGGGTTGCTTGTCTGGGGCCGGGCTGGTCACTGCCTGATGAAGGAGCAGTGTAAACATCACATGTGGAGCATGGCTACATCTTAGCGGCTGCCGAACAGCCTGAGAGTGGCCAGCCCTTTGTCCTACCTGTGACCCAGCTGTCTGGCCCGTGTTGCTGCATGGGTCACAGAAGCCGTGGGAGAGGCCTGGCAGACGACCCTGCAGCACAGATGCAGCACGTGTATCGTGCCTCCCTTTTTCTGCTGACTGCTGCCACCAGAGCTGCCTTTGAAGACCGTGTGCCAGGGACCTTGGGGTTTGAGGCCCCACCTTCCTTTGTTACCATCTGTTCACATCTGGGTGCAGCCTGGACCCCTGCAGACGGGTTGAGTCCCAGCCTGAAGCACACCTGAGGTCCAGCCACACGGCCTTTCAGGGCCCAGCCCCTCCTTTGGCCTCCCGGCAAAGCCTTCTCCGTCCCGTCCTCTGCCTCTGTGGCCTCTGTGTGCGCGGTGTCCCTTTGCCTCAAGTGGAGGCTGCCTTGCCTTTGCTGGGCCCCTCAGCACGCATTTGTGTGACAGCGGGGTCCCAGCTGGCGTCCAGTGAGTGCGGAAGTGAACTGGGTCAGTGTCCTGGAGACGGGAATGGAGGCCTTGTGCACGCAAAGGCCTGCTAGCCAGAGGTTCAGGCTCTCGCGGCCTGTGTTCAGGTTCTGCCCTCCTGAGAGTGGCCTGGGGTGCCTGGGCACGCATTTTGCGGGTGCTGCACAGAGTGGGGCCACCCGCCAGGCTTGTTCCTCTGCTTGGCCCTGGAGCGCTGGTGGTTGGGGTCAGCAGGAGTGCAGTTCGCTGCAGGTTCTCGTCGTCTAGGCTCTCCCGTCTCTGTGGGGGTTGGCACAGCGCCCAGGTGTGCTGGCTCCCACTGCGACCTAAGGCTTGTCTCTGCTGGCAGGCCTCGTGGTTGCCGAGTATGACCAGCCCTATGGCGGGTTCCTGGACATCCTGCGTGGGAGCACCGAGCGCCTCTTCACAAACATCAAGGACACGTCCTCCAAGGTGATCCAGTCCGTCGCCAGGTGAGTCAAGGGCAGGTTCTAGGCGAGTACATGTGGTTTCTTGGTCCTTGAGATTCTCCCATCTGTGGGCACTGCCTTGCCCCCATGCCTGGCAAAACTGGCGTCATGGCTGTCGGTGAACGTGCAATGCTCACGCCACCCCTGCCCCTCTGTGCAGGCTCAGCCGTCAGGCTTGCAGTCCCCTGGTGGGCTTTGTGCTGTGGGGTGGCGGTGGCCCCGGCAGCCTTGTTTCCACCCTTGCCACGGAGAGCATTTTGGTGAGACAGTGGAGAAGTGCAGACGCTGGGCCTGCAGGAGCTCCTAGAGCTGTGGGCCAGCATCGCCCTCTCCCAGGAGGCCGTGAGCCCCTGCCTCGGAGTCCCTTTTTGCTGTGACAGCACCCCTCACGTTTGCGCTGTGCATGTTCTATGGTGTGGAGGGAGTGGGGCGGTCGTAGGGTGCCGAGATGACTTGTTACCGCCGTCCCTGTTAGTTAAAATGTCAAATCATTCGGACATGGGCCGGGTAGGTTTGAGCGTGTGGGTGAATGAAGTCGCGTGTGAGCGGACTGTCGAGGGGAACAGAAGTGGAAGCTGTCCTGTCCTCTTGGATGCTGGCCCACGGTCCCCATGGCCAGAAGCATGGTGTCCTGTGAGGGGTCTTGGCTTCGCCCAGGGAGCTCTGTGCCGGGTGCCACTGAGCCCCAGCTGGCCCTAGTCTCCAGCACAGCCACCAGCGGCCAAGGCGTCGGCATCGACAGGAGGCAGTTGCTCCTATTCCGGCTGTTTGGGGGGACGGCCGCGGAAGCTGAGCAGAGATTCTCGCTGACGTGTCACTTCTCCTCAGTCCAGGGGTCAGGATGTGTGTCCTTTGCTGCAGATCACCTCGTCCTCCGAGTCGTGGGGGCTTCTTGGGCTTGCTTCCTTTATTCTGATTTTTGTGCCGTGGTTATCGTTTTGTGTCCACAATTGTTGGCAACACAGGTAAAGGCGTGTGCATTTGTGTATGAGCATGCGCACGCATGTGTGACCACACGTGTGTTGTGTGTGGGCATGAGCGTGTGTGTGCGTGCACGCTGTGGTTGTGAGCGTATGTGTGCGTGTGAGTATGCTGTGGTTCTGAGTGTGTGTGCGAGTCCACTGTGGTTGTGAGCGTGTGTGAGCATGTGTGCAGGTGTGAGCATGCTATTGTGAGCCTGTGTGAGCATGTATGTGTGAGCGTTGTGTGAGCACGTGTGCATGTGTGAGCATGCTGTGGTTGTGAGCGTGTGAGCACGCTGTGGTTGTGAGCTTGTGTGTGAGCATGTGTGCAGGTGTGAGCGCACTGGTGGGTGCGTGCATGTGTGAGCGCTCTGTGGTTGTGAGCATGTGTGCGTGTGTGAGCGTGTGTGAGCATGTGAGCACGCTGTGGTTGTGAGCGTGTGTGTGAGCACGCTGTGGTTGTGAGCATGTGTGCATGTGTAAGCATGCTGTGGTTGTGAGCGTGTGTGAGCATGTGTGCATGTGTGAGCACGCTGTGGTTGTCAGCAAGTATGTGAGCATGTGTGCATGTGAGAGCACGCTGTGGTGAGCGTGCGTGTGAGCCTGTTTGCGTACATGTGTGTGCATTATGCTGTGTGGTGGGTTCCGTAGCACTTGTGTGCTTTGTCTCTGATGTGAGCTTACAGGAAAAAACTTGATTTCTGCCCAGTGCTGGGTGTCTTGTGGGGCAGGGCATCCACTCACACTTCGGTAGCCCTTTGTGATGTCCCAGGCCACACCTCGTTAAAGGAAGTGTTTGCCCGTTTCTAACGGCTGGCTCTCTGGAGTCCTGCCCACGGAGACAGGAGCAGTTGGGTGGGCTGTGGCCTGCGTCCTGAGTGTGAAGGCTGAAAGAGCAGGACAGGGCGTGGACGGGCGGTGTAAGGGCTTTACACCAGTGGTTGCTTGGCAATTACCTGTTGTCAGCATGTGCTTTTCCGCCCGTGCTTTTGAAGGTACGGCAACCTTGCGTGAGGGTGCTGGGCCATGGGGTGTTTTGCGTGTGTGTGCCCCAGGCTTCATGGGTCTCAAGGGCTGTCCCCTGCACTTCCTGCTGACTGTGGCATCGTCAGGGCGGCAGGTCATACATTTCCACTTGTGTCCTCAGCATCCTCTTCCCAGCAAGTGACGTCTTGGGGTGGATTCCAGGACTGGAGGGCTCTTGAATTGCAGCCCTCTGATGACAATGAACAGGCAATACTTGGACGTGAGAAAAGCTACTTAGCCTCACTCACAGAGAAATGCAAATTAAGACCCGGCTGAGATGCCATTTCTCACCGGCTCTAAGGCGGGTCCAGTGTTTCCCAGCCTCTTGGCACGGCTGCTGGGAAGAGAGCAAACGGTGGGGCTGTTGCCACACTGAGGTTGCCCTGGGCCTCAGCTCCTGGCTTCCGGGATGGGCGCCGAGAGAACTGCGAGATGAGGTGACAGACGACGAGGGAGATGAGCCCTCATGGCCCGTGCTGCTGCCGAGGTGGGGGCAACCCCTAGAGGCCTGTCGCCAGAGGGCCAGACAGAAGAGGCAGGCGAGCAAGACTGTGCGGTGGGCTGGCCCTTGTGAGAAAGGGGGACTGGAGAGTCACATGTCTGTTCACGCTCTCAGAGCAGAGTTCTGGAGAAACAAACATAAAGTAGTCACCTGTGAGGGTGGGGATGGCGGTGCTTCCCCCCTGGGCTCAGGTACTGGATTTACGTAAACGTCTTCCTTCCCTAAATGGAATATTAACAGAGAAGTAAGGCTAACACGCCGCAGGCCGTGGCACAACCAGAACCGTGTCTGGTGACTTGGGCGTGGTGGTATGTGGCTGCCGAGTGGATGCACCCAAAGGCAGGGCGGCGGGAGGACGTGAGGCAGCTCAACATCGTCCTGGTGTGATGTCGGGATCAGACTAGTAAGATGGCGTGTTACGTCATCAGGAGCGAAGATTTCTAGAAGAGAACAGGGGTGTGTGTCAGGGTCCCAGGACCACCCCCGCGTCGGTGCTTCACTGGAGGACACGCAGGACTTGGCTTGGAGCTGCCCCAATGGCTGCAATTCATTTCAGAGAAAGGACCCAGATCAGCACAGGGCAGAGGCGTGTGGGGCAAGGTCTGGGAGCAGCAGGCGCAGCTTCCAGAGTCTTCTCCGCATGGAGTCCTGCGGGTCGCACCCACTGCCCAGCCCAGGCTGCGGCCACGTGGGAAGCGTCATCAGGGAAGCTCCGTCGAGACCCGGCACCCAGGGTTTGTGTTGGGGCTGGTCATGGGGGCACCCCTGCTTGGCATGCTCCAGTCTCCAGAAGGAAAGAGGGTCCCGGCATAAACCACATTTTGGTACAGGCAGTCTGGGCACAGGGGGCCACTCTTATCAGTTCTGGAACCGTGAGAACCCTCCCGAAATCGTCCGGATGCCCACCGAGGGCCAGCCTTGGGAGCAGGCCTCTCGGAGGATAAGTGGTCAGGCTCGTGTGTAACTGTCTTCTGCCCAGGACACATGCTCGAAATAAAAGAAATTCCTTAATTCCCCGTGTTTGTTAAGTTGGTTTGGAGATAATGGTGTGAATTCACCCCTTTTTGGTTCTCCCCACTGAGAAGGCCTAGGAGAGGTGACAGCCGTGGCACCTGGCCTGTGATGTATAACTGCCCTTTCCCACAGGAGGGGTGGCTTCCTGGACCAGCATGTGAGATGGGGTGGGCTGAGCACCCGGTCTTCCCTGAAAGCAGGGAGGCCATCACAGACTGCCGGGCCCTTCACAGGGCAGACCCTGGTCGCGGGGCTCCCACTGGCCAGAGCTGGGACCACTTGAACCTCAAGTGTCTTGGCCAGAGTGGATGGAAACATCTCAGATACTGACAGAATCAGAAGTTTGCAGTGAAACTCTCCAAAACAAACACACTGACAAATCAGAGTATAGGATGAGGAAGTGGCAGAATACGTTGGTCCTGCCCCTTTTTCCTACAAGGGCCATGACGTTCACACTCGTGTTCACGAGGGCTCAGCACCATGGTGTGAGAGGCAGGCGGACCTCTTCCCCTCGCGGCCCCTAGCTGTGCTCACTGATAGAGTCCCATGTGGTGAGGCTCAGTCTCTGCGAGGGTCTCCAGCCACCCCAGGGCTCTGCAGGCCACAGGAGGACCCAGTTAGGGTCTCAGGGGCAGCAGCCCCAGTCACTGTTAGCAAGGACTCCAGGGACACTGGGCAGCCTGCTGCAGGCAAAGCCCCCATCATAGGGTGTGTGGACCCGGGAGTCCTGCGGGGAGCCTATCCTTGGAGGAGGGCCTTTCACATGCATGCGGACTCAGCCGACACAGCTTCTGCCTGCCCGCAAGTGCCCACGGCTGCCCCACACGTGTGCACAGCTGGTCCGTGTCCTGCCTCAAGGACCTGGGCCTGAGCCCTGTGTCCATGGTCTCTCACTGGTTTTAGGGACAGACCTTACATGTCCACCCCCTGCCCATGTCCTGGAGCCAGTGCACCAGCTCCTCACAGCCTCCTCTGACCATGCGCCCTGAGTCCGCAACTGCGTGTGTGTTTGAACGCCAGGCATCTGGCTCTTGGTGTTTACCTCTGTCCGCCCTGCACCCCACCCAGGTGCTTGGGCCATGTCTCCTTGGGCAGACACTGGAGTCGAGTGGCCAGATCCTGCACTGGGCTCCCCAGCACTAAGTGCCCAGATCGGGAGTGTCTATGGCCCTGTGTCCTGTGGACTTGTACCTCTGGCCAAGTGTGTTTCTCCTCCTGTGAACTGCCTGTTCTCATCCTGTGCTCTTTTTTATATGGGGTTTTGTTTTTGTGTTTCTTACTGATTTTTATATTGCATGTTTTATATACTAATTTTTTTTTTGTGCAAAAAATAAACATGGCCCCAGGTCTGTTCTCTGTTCTGGTCGGCGCCTGGCCTCAGTCCCTGCAGCCCTCAGCATGCTCTCTTGTCTGGTGAGGCATACCTTCCTCCTTTTCCTTTGTTCCCAAGAATGTCAGCTGTTCTTGCACAACTCTTTCTTCAGATGAATTTTAGAATAAGCCTTTCAGGTTGCCTGTGTGGTCCTTAGGATGTTGCATTTTATGACCGGTTTAGGGACAGTTGGTCTCCACGGTGCTGACTACAGCCTCCAGCAGGGAAGCGTCCCCAGCCCGAGGGTTCCTTTCCTGCCCTGCTTGATGCCTGCTGGCTGCCCTCGGAGCGGGGTGGGAGGGGAGCAGCAGGCATGTGGAGCAGCAAGCCTGCACAGGGTGTGCCTGGTGCCCCGTCACCCCTGGAGCCAGCAGGGCCAACTGCCCTGCTCAGGCTGGATCACACAGGAGGGCACCCCACGCTGCCCTGCCTCGCTAAGTCTAAAGATTAAAACCATAAAATCAGACCTAAGTGAAAAAGCACACCTGATTTATGTTTGGGAGCATTAGTATTTTAAAAATGATATCACTCTTCAGGTAATAAATTCATTGCAATACGAATAAAAATTTAGAAATTGTTTCCACAGATTTTGATTTTAAAATTTATATGTAAGTTACCCAAAATTGCCTGCAGTATTTTAAAAAATAAGAACAGGGGACAAACCCTATCATGCGTCAATTTTTTCAGACATCAGTATTGTATTGGTATAAGTTAAGTGGTTAGTCTAATAAATGGTACACTTACGTGGGACCAGTATAAAACAAATGAAACACTACGTCTGAGAGAAGATAATGGATTATTAATGAGTGGTGCTGAGATCGTGGATATCTATATGGAAAAAGAAAAAATGGATCCCTATCTAATAGCAGCCAAATACATTAATTCTGGTTAGTTAAAAGATCTAATTGTGAAAAGCAATTTTTAAGGAAAAGCTAATAAAATATAGAGGGACATTTTTATAACACTGGAGTAAGATTTCTTTTTTTTTTTTTAAAGATTTTATTTATTTTATTTTTCCCCCCAAAGCCCCAGTGGATAGTTGTATGTCGTAGCTGCACATCCTTCTAGTTGCTGTATGCGGGACTCGGCCTCAGGATGAACGGAGAAGTGGTGCCTCGATGCGCACCCGGGATCCGAACCCGGGCCACCAGCATCGCAGCGCGCGCACTTAACCACCAAGCCACAGGGCCGGCCCTGGAGTAAGATTTCTTAAATGTGACAAAAAATATACGTTGTGGAGGAAATGATTGATAAATTTAACTAACTTAAAATAAAAACCCTCTTTTCCTCAAAAAAATACATTGCTTTAAAATAACAAAAAGAGGGCCAGCCCCGTTGCTTAGCGGTTAAGTGTGCGCGCTCCGCTACTGGCAGCCCCGGTTCGGATCCCGGGCTCGCACCGACTCACCGCTTGTCCGGCCATGCTGAGGCCGAGTCCCACATACAGCAACTAGAAGGATGTGCAACTATGACATACAACTATCTACTGGGGCTTTGGGGGGGAGGAGGAGGATTGGCAATAGATGTTAGCTCAGGGCTGATCTTCCTCACACACAAAAAATAATATAAAATAACAAAAGGATATGGCACTGATAGGGAGTAAATATGCTCAAACTATGGAACTGGGAAAGGGAATAGAATCCCCTGTATACAGTGAGTTATGAAAATTAATAGAAAAAATGAAAAATGCATAAAGGCAACTAGCAGGACAAACTGAATAAACTATGAAAACATGCTCGACTTCATTATTTTGTAGATCACATATAGTTAGGTTGTGTTTTTGATCCACTCAGACTATCTCTGTCATTTATTCGGTGTGTTTAGACCATTGACGTTCAGAGTGATTATTTAAACAGCTGGGTTAATATCTACTGTATTTGTTACATTCAGAGCAATCGTTGATACAGTTGGATTAATCTCCACCATATTCGTTACCATCAGAGTGATTGTTGATACAGTTGAATTAATAGCCACCGTTTTCGTTAGGATCAGAGTGATCGTTGACACAGTTGGATTAATAGCCACCATATTCATTGCGATCAGAGCGATCGTTGATACAGTTGGATTAATAGCCACTATATTCATTACGATCATAGCGATTGTTGACACAGTTGGATTAATCTCCACCATATTCGTTACCATCAGAGTGATTGTTGATACAGTTGAATTAATAGCCACTGTTTTTGTTACGATCAGAACGATCGTTGATACAGTTGGATTAATAGCCACCATATTCGTTAGTTTTCTATTTGTCGCCCTTGTTCTTTGTTCTTGTTTTTTTGTGCGTGAGGAAGATCAGCCCTGAGCTAACATCCGTGCCAATCCTCCTCTTTTTGCTGAGGAAGACCGGTCCTGATCTAACATCTGTTGCCAATCCTCCTCCTTTTTTTTTTTTTCCCCCTTCTTTTTCCCCAAAGCCCCAGTAGATAGTCGTATGTCGTAGCTGCACATCCTGCTAGTTGCTGTACGTGGGACGCGGCCTCATCATGGTGGTGCGTCGGTGCACGCCTGGGATCCGAACCAAGGCCGCCAGTAGCGGATCACGCGCACTTAACCACTAGGCCGTGGGGCTGCCCCTGTTCTTGTTTTTATCTTTATTTTTTCTATCCTTTGTAGTTTTAATTGATCACTTTATGCGATTCCATTTTCTCTCCTTTCTTAGCATGTTAGTTAAATTTTTTTTTTTACTTTTTATTCCCTAGAGTTTGCAGTATGCATTTACACCTAATCCAAGTCCCCTTCTAATAATACTGTACTGCTTCACAGGTAGTGTGAGCACCTGTAATAACAAAATAATCGTAATTCTTCCCTCCTGTCCCTTGCATCATGGCTGTTATTCATTTTACTAATACATAAGCGTATATGTGTGTATATACATATACTACGTACACAAGCATGCATATCAGATGCATTTTGCCGTTATTACTTTGAGCAGACTGTTATCTGTAAAATCAATTAAGAAAAATAGAAGTTGTAATTTTACCTTCTCTTATTCCTTCTCGGATGCCCTTCCATTCTTTATGCAGATCCGAGTTTCTGATCTGTATCATTGTCCTTCGCTCTGAAGAACTACTTTTACCATTTCTTTTTTTTTTTTTTTTTTTTTTTAAAGATTTTATTTATTTATTTTTTCCCCCAAAGCCCCAGCAGATAGTTGTATGTCATAGCTGCACATCCTTCTAGTTGCTGTATGTGGGACGCGGCCTCAGCATGGCCGGAGAAGCGGTGCGTCGGTGCACGCCCGGGATCCGAACCCGGGCCGCCAGCAGCGGAGCGCGTGCACTTAACCGCTAAGCCACCGGGCCGGCCCAGCTTTTACCATTTCTTGAAGGCAGGTCAGTCACTGAGGAACTCCCTCAACCTTTGTTTGTCTGAGAAAGTCTTTATTGCTCCTCCGCTTCTGGAGACTTTCACAGGGCGCAGAATTCCAGGTCGGTGGGTTTTTCTCCCAACACTCGACACATTTCGCTGCCCTCTCTTCTCGCCTGCATGGTTTCTGAGGAGAAGTCGGCTGTAATTCTGATCTTCGCTCCTCTGTGGGTCAGGTGTTGTTTCCTCTGGCTTCTTTCAGGATTTTTTGTCTTTGATTTTCTGTCGTTTGAAAGTGGTATGCTGAGGATGTAGCTTTTTTGGTATTTATCCTGCTTGGTGTTCTCTGAGCTTCCTGGCTCTGTGGCTTGGTGTCTGACATTAATTTGGGGAAATTCTCAGTCATTATTGTTTCAGATGTTTCTTCTGTTCCTTTCTCTCTTCTCCTTCTGGTGTTCCCATTATGTGTGCGTGACACCTTTTGTGGTTGTCCACAGTCCTTAGGTACTCTGTTCTGGTTTTCTCAGTCTGTTCTCCTGGATTTTTAGTTTTGGAGGTTTCCGTTGAGATGTCCTCCAGCTCAGAGGTCCTTTCCTTGGCCGTGTCCAGTCTGACGAGCCCATCAGAGGCACTCGTCATTTCTGTGACAGTGCTTCTCATCTCTAGCCTTTCCTTCTGGTTCTTTTAGGACTTCCATCTCTCTGCTCACATTGCTCCTGTGTTCTAGCATGCCGTCTGCTTTTTCCATTAGAGCCCTTAGCATAGTAATCATAGTTAAGTTCCCGGTCTGATAATTCCACACCCCTGTCTTGTCTGGTTCTGATGCTCGCTGTCTCTTCAGACTGTGTTTCTTGCCTTTTGTGTGCCTCATGATGTTTTCTTGGTAGACATGATGTACTGGGTCCGAAAACTACCTTGCATTTTTGTCACCATCTCTCTTCAAAACCAGTTCCTAATGTCACACCTCTTTAGAGCAGAATAGCAGTAAGAATTAAAAATCCTTTCTGTTGGGTCCGTGCCTCTACCAGTTGCAGTTTACAATGTTTCATCCACCTCTTGTGTAGACATCAGCTCCACACATGCACATACGTGCATGTGTGCATTTATGCAAGTACGTGCATGCACACTCACGTGTACACACAACACTGACACATGTAATGAACACACACGTGAGTGCACATGCACACTTACATATACCCATGTGCACAAGAGCACATGTGTATTCCCCATGGAATACCCGTGGGGTATTCCCCCAGAGCTGCAGCCTGAACAGTGAGACCCCCGTGGTCTCTCTGGGATGTGCTCTCATTGAAGCTCTTGTGACTCAACTGTAGAAATTTCTATAATAACCAAGTGCTCTTCTTTTTAATTCTAGTTACGCAAAGGGGGATTTGGACATATCTTACATCACATCCAGAATTGCAGGTACGTTTGCCAACTTTGCCATAAGGACACACTATATGCTTCTGTCACCATAAGGACAACTCTAACCGTAAGGCCACACTTCTGATTCTTCCATCTGAGGACGGCTCCTGGGACACTGGCCTCAAGTACATCCCTTGCTGCAGTGTGAGGCAGGCTGCAAAGGGTGTGGCCTCTTGGGCAGCCACTTGCTCACCCAAGGTGTGGCCTGGGGCACCCATCCCTGTGTCCACTGTGCCTCCAGGCCCTGCGGTGGACAGTGCCAGTGTCAACCAAGCTTCTCCCCCTAGTCTGGAGCTTTCTGGAACTCAGGTTGTGAGGGGAATGATGCAAAGCCATGCACATTTAAAACTTGGGTCTCCAGGCAAAAAACCAAAACCAAAATCCAGACATTTGGAGACCCTGTGTGCATCAGGCTCTCTAGCAGAACCTGCTGTCTGGAAGGCACCGTCTGGAGGTCCCAGAGGGTCTTCCTTGTGAGTGGCTGACAGGCAGTGCGGGGTCTGTGCTCCATGCCTTCTCAGCCCCCGCTGTACTGATGGGTCAGTGGCTGTGGGAGCACAAGGAGCAGGGACCTAAGTGTGGCCGAGTGTCAGGCCAGTGGGTGCTGAGGCTGCAGGAGGAGGCCCCACCCCATCAGGCTCCAGGAGCAGGGCAGCATGGCGCTGACATGGGCTGCCCTCTTTCAGTGATGTCCTTCCCAGCGGAGGGTGTGGAGTCGGCCATCAAAAACAACATAGAGGACGTGCGGCTGTTTCTGGACTCCAAGCACCCGGGACATTACACGGTCTACAACTTGTCCCCGAGGACATACCGGCCCTCCAAGTTTCATAGCCGGGTGAGCGGCTGCGCTTTTGCCTCTCGCTGCAGCAGGTTTCTGAATGTCGGTCTTTGGCCAACTGTGGTGCTAGATGGACCTGTGACGTCCCCGGGCAGTGGCAGTGAGCTGGGGCTCTGACAGTGGGGGCTCAGGGTTGTGGTGACATGGGGTGCCTGGGGTCCCCTGCAGCAGCTGGCAGGGCTGCATAAACTGGGAAGAGAAGGTCAGGTGGGTATTGTTACGTCACCTAAGGGCGCTGAAACCACAGTGACTCATTGCTGCTTGCCCGTGAGAGAGCATGAGGCCGCACAATGTTCTTGGTAAATAAACATTTGGACATGGTCAGTGTTTACAGTATTTGAACAGACCCCAAGTATGGGAAAAGGCAGCATCTGAGTTCTCCTCGCCAAGTCTGCCGTAGCCTATAGCACCAATCCTGCCCACAAAGGAGCTCAGGCGCCGGGCCAGGGACTATGGACGCCCGTGGGCAGGGGGAGGGAGGTGTGGGGTGGCCCCTGCCAAGTGTGTGCACCTGGCTGGCACAGGGATCCCAGTGAGCTGAGCCCTCTCCCTGCAGGTCTCCGAGTGCGGCTGGGCAGCCAGGCGGGCCCCAAGCCTTCACAGCCTGTACAGCATTTGTAGGAACATGCACTCCTGGCTCCGGCAAGATCACAAGAACGTCTGCGTTGTGCACTGCATGGTGAGTGTGGTGCTGCTCCCACCAGCGGTGTGGAAGGGCGTGAGTTGGCCCTGCCCTTCACCTCAGGGACGCGGCAGAGAAGAGCATGAACCAGGGACAACCCCTGCCCAGGGGAAGCTTACAGCCGGCGGAGGGGACAGAGGACGGAGTGGGATCCAGGGTGCCAGCGGTGACGGTGCCAAGCAGGAAGGCCAGGCGGGGCGGCTGGTGTCCTGAGCGGTGATGCTGGGCTTGGCCCCCTGCTGGGAAGAGGAGCTGAGCTGACCTCCAGGCAGGGTGCTGATGCCCCCATGATTACAGGCCTTTCCTGGACACTGGATGAGGTACCAGGGCGGGACGTAGAGCACCCGTGTGAGGCTGGATGCCACGGTGACGGCTGCTCCCTTGAGGCTCCTTATTGAGCTGCGGCATTCTGTCTGAGAGCCGGGATCTGATTGGGAGGCGCTGGGCTAGTGCACGGACTCGTGGCAGGTCCCGGGGGGGTGCAGGTTCTGCCCTGGTGTCCGCAGCAAGTGGCTCTGGGCCTGGCTGTGCCCCCAGTACAGCTCCTGTCATTTCAAGGTAGCAAACCCCAGAGGGAGCAGCGACTGCTGCCAGTTGGACTAGTGCCCCAGCCTCACGGGATCCACCCTGCTGGGGAGTAAAGGCCCTGCGCCCTCTGGGTGCACACCTGGGTCCCTTGGCATCAAGTGCTTCTCAGGAAAGAGTGCCCACACAGCGGTCACCGTTCCCCTCTTTATGGAGCGTACGAGGTCCCCATGTAGCATTCTCTCATCTCCCTGCCAGGCAGCACCCACATGGGCCTTGACAACCCAGGGCTGAGGCCACTCTGCCTCGTGGGACCCCGTCTCAGCCTGTCCTTACTGGCTGAGGACAAGCCTTGTTTCCAGTTCCCCAGATGCACAGCAGGCTTAGGTTTGTGGGTGTTTGACACAGTGGGGTACCTGCCAGGACGCGCACGCGAAGGTTAGCGCTGCTGCTCTGGTGTCAATAAAAGTCACACCAGGAGCAGCGATGACTAGGGTTCAGTGTGGGGTGAGCACGGAGGGGATGGAGGGTGAGTGTGAGGTCTGGGTGGGACTGTAACTGTGAGTAGTGACCAGTGGGAGGGGCCGGCTGCCTTGTGCTTTCTGTGGAGGAAGCTTTGTTCTTGTCAGACTCTGGGTTCTTACCTCATTGGGCGTGTTTCTGTTAGTTTCCAAACATGCTCCAGACCCAAGAGGGAGGCCTGGGCATGTTCCCTAGGGGGCTGTGGGTTAGGAAGCCCACTGTCCCCCGACTGCAGCCGTGTCAGCTGCCCTGTGCCCTTTGTCCTAGGACGGGAGAGCCGCGTCTGCTGTGGCCGTCTGCTCCTTCCTGTGCTTCTGCCGGCTCTTCAGCACTGCTGAGGCCGCCGTGTACATGTTCAGTATGAAGCGCTGCCCACCGGGCATCTGGCCGTCCCATAAAAGGTACTGTGTGTCCTGCTTCAGAATGTGGCATTGCCTGTGGCTGGGTCATAGCCGTGGGCACTGGGAGGTAGAAAGGGTTTCAAGAAGGGATGCGGGTTGTGTGCCGTTCGGGTGAAGCACGGGCCTGGCAGGTGTGGCTCAGCCCGTGTGCTGCCCACAGGGACCTGCCAGGGGGACTTGATGGTCCTGCTGTGCAGACAAGGAAGTTCCAGGCTGATTGCAGTCAGGGTGGGCTAGGATTTGAGCCCTGCTGGGGCTCCTGAGCCGGCGCGGGGGTTGTGGGGGGGCGGGGGGGCGTGCTTCTCCCTGGTTCCCGGGCACCAGCTTTTCCAGCAAGTGTGGCCGTGAGCCCAGTCTGAGCCCAGCATGGCTACTTGCTCACTGGGCAAGGGGGACAGTGCCTCTTGTGGCATGTGGGCGTGCTGCCTGCACAGAGCCCCATTGCTGTGGACTTGCTGGTTTTGTTTGGGTGGGTGACGTCTGTGAACTGTGCGATGCTGCACAGGTGGAGTGGAGGTATCCTCTCTGCTGTGGGGGCATGCTGTTGGGGTCCTGGGAGACACTCAGGTTTTTATGCTGCTCTGTGTCAGCACGAGGGATTCTCTTTACCTGAAAAAGGAAATGGTTTCTTGTGGCTGCGGCTGGCCCTGCCCGCTCTGCTCTCCTCCTTTCCCTCGGGGACTGCACCCTTCACCAACTGACCTTTCGTGTCACTTTCCCCACTTTGGTCCACCCCCTGCAGCAAGAGTGGCCTTTCTGATGCTCAGGTCTGAGGAGTTGCTTCCCAGCTCACAGCCTCTCCATGGGCACTGTGGGGGAAACACTTCCTTCCTCTGCAGGAGTGGGCCTTTGTGTGGACAGTGCAGACCCCGAGAGTGGGGGGGAACCGGAGCCCACCTTGGTCCTGCCGCCTCCCTCGCTCCTGCTTCACTGAGAAGAAAGGAAAGGCATCCAGGCCAGCAAGGGGTCGTTATGGGTCATTCCTTCTGATCGGGGAAAGGGGGAGTTGGTGCCGCTCCTACATGGGGGACCCCACCTTGTTGGCTGGCTGCCTGGGGGCAGTGTTGTGTCCCTTGGCCGCCCCAAGAGAGTCAGCCACACAGTTGTGTCTTCTTCGTGGCTCAGGGGTGCAGTCCTGTCACTCATGCAGAGAGGCTGCAAAGTGGGGGCTGGGCCACCAAGCACCAGTCATGGACCACAGACCCCCTTAACATGCTGACCAAAAGCCATTTTTGCTCCCACGTTCCAAATACATCAGGGGTTCCTGAATTGTTCCTATTGCTGTAGGGTCGCACTTAGCAGCCACTCACAGCCAGGGTCAGAGCCAGGAAGAGTGTTGTCGGTGTCGTCTGCCTGGCTCTGGGGCCCCCACCAGAACTCTGAACCCCATGGCTGCTTTCTTGGAGATGTGCAGATGTGTGGAGCATTGTTCCCACCCTAACAACCTAGAACAATAGCAGGACCAACGTCAAACGCGTGACTTTCTCAAAGCTGTTGGAGAACAGCGGTCATCAGGGCAGTCGCCTGGTCCCAAATCTGAGGAGAGACAGGCACCTGCAGGGAGAGAGGATGCGAGCGCTCGCTTGCCCACTAGCTGTACCATAGTGCCAACAAGAGGGACCAGCAGGACAGTCAACGAGGCCCAGTGCGCAGAAGCGGGCGAGGCCACAGAAATTGAGAGAGAACGCCCCCGTGAGCCCTCGCTGGGCGCTCACAGAATAGGTTGGACAGGGAGAGCTAGCTGCTCTGGGAGGGGCACCGAGTTTGGGTCCCAGTGGAACCAGAAGGAGACAAAGCAGTCTCCAGGACAAGACTAGAATTATCTGACAGAAAATTTAAAATAACCGATTAATGTGTTGGAGACTGATAGAAGGTGGACAGGATGCATGGGCAGGGGGTCAGTCGCTTCAGCAGAGATGGACACCATGAGAGAGAACCGACTGGAGATACTGACGTGAGGATGCGCAGCAGTGGGAAAGACTGCCTTGCGCAAGCCCGCCGGGAGCTGAGGAGGGGACCACTCTGTGGAGCTGGTCAGGAGACGTTACTCCAGTGGGGATTCAGGGGAAAAGTCCCTGAGAAGGACCAGAGCAGCCAGACTGCGAGACTGTCTCCGACAGTCTGACGAGCACGTGCTTGGAGCCCTGGAGAAGGAGACACGCAGGGAAGAGAAACACTGAAGACACAGTCGCTGCAGGTTCCCCCAGCTCAGTGACAGACACCAGACCCCAGCAGCCACGAGGACACCAAGCAGGGTTAACACACACACAGAAAACCCACTGAGCGTCCCGTATTCACACTGCTGGAAACCACACGAAGAGAAAGTCAAAGATGCAAATTACAGCAAAGTTCTCATCAGAAACCCCAGTGCAACCCGTAGGGTTTGTTTTGTTTTGTTTTGTTTTTTGCTGAAGATTAGCCCTGAGCTAACATCTGTGCTCATCTTCCTCTGTTTTGTATATGGGACACCTGCCACAGCATGGCTTGGTGAGCGATGTGTAGATCCGCACCTGGGATCCGAACCCGCAAACCCTGGGCCACCAAAGCGGAGCATGTGAACTTAACCACTACGCCACTGGGCTGGCCCCCACATAGGGGTTTTTTTAAAGTGCTATAATTAGTAAGTTAATAGAGGAAATAAAATGAAAGCATAAACATGCTCAGTTAATCCAAGAGAAGACCAAAAAGAGGAAGCCACGAACAGACGCAGCAAAGAGGAAACAGCCGGCAGGGAGGTACACTTAACACGGCCACGTCTGTCTTCCTCCCTGCCCGTGCAGGTCTGCAGCCCTGGCTGAGACGGGGTGCGGTCCCCGAGCCCGCGTCAGTCCTCTCCTCACTGCCCGTGGGCGGTCTGCAGCCCCGGCTGAGACGGGGTGCGGTCCCTGGACCCTACCGTAACAGGCGGAGATGGACCCGGTGGTGCTGGAGGCAGACTGGGTTAGTTGCCGCTTGCTGCAGGACGGAGGCTTCAGGCGGCCCATGTCTCTTCGCTCCGTCTCTGTGGGTCAGGGGCCCAGGCTGGCTCCGCACTGGGCTCAGTCGGGGTGCAGCCCGGTTGCGTTCTTGTATGAACCTTGGCTCTGAGAAGGTCCATGTTTCCTTTGTGTTTAAATCTGCTTCCAAGCTGGCTCAGGTTGTTGGCAGGATTCATTAGCTGTGGATGCAGGTCTTTCCATGCTGGCTTCTTGCTGACTGTCGGCGAGAGACGCCCGCAGTTTCCTGCCACACGGGCTGCGCCAACACGGCCATTGGGGAGAGCACTGAGAGCAAGTCAGCTAGCGAGATGCTGTGTATGGCGTCTGCTCAGCCGCGACCTCCCTCCCCTTCTGGTGGTTAGAAGCGGGTCGTTGCTCCTGCCCAGGCTCAAGGAGAGGGGGTTATGCAAGGACAGGTGGCAGACGCCCTCAAGCGCATGCCGCAGAGGAGCGGTGGAAACACTCACCAGAGGAAGCGGGAGCAGTGATACCATGTTACAGTAGACTCCAGGTTTATTGGGTGAAACCTGACCATTGAAAGCAGAGATAGACCAATCAGGATTATAGTGTCGACTAACCTTCCCCTCTCAGTAATTGCCGGACCGGTGGACAGAAGGTCAGTTCAGAGCTGAACCCACCACCAGCCGGCTAACCCTGACTGACATCTGTAGAACATTCCACCCAACAACGGAAAAGACACGTTCCTTCCCACTGCACACACAACATTCAGTAAGAAAGATCATGTTCTGGGCCCTTAGACCACAACAAATTTAAAAGATTAGAAATTGTACAAAATAGCTTCATGGGCCATCATAGAATATAAACTAGAGATTGATAACAGAAAGAAGACTGGGAAGAGCCTGAAATATTTCAGATAAAACAATCTGCTCCTAAATAACCCACGAGTCAGAGAGGAAACCTCAAGGGAAATTTAAAGATGTTTTAAACTGAATGAAAATTATAACATCAGGTTTGTAAGATGAAACTAGAACGTTGCCTCAAGGGACGTTTATAGCATTAAATACTTATATCTGGTGTGCTGATGGGCTCCAGGGACTCAGAGCACACATGTGACGTGACACGTGGACTACACTGAATGCATGTGTGACGAGGCACGTGGACCATGCACAGCACAGAGTGTGTATGTGACACGGCATGTGGACTCTGCACAGAGCATGCGTGTGATGTGGTGTGTGGACTGTGAACAGAACACATGTGTGACATGGTGTGTGGGGTAAGCACAGCACGCACGTGATGTGGCATGTGGACTATGCACAGAATGCATATGTGGCACGGCATGTGGACTTCACACAGAGCATGTGTGTGATGTGGCATGTGGACTGTGAAAGGAACACGTGTGATGTGGCTTGTGGACTATGCACAGAGCATGCATGTGATGTGGTGTGTGGACTGTGAACAGAACAGGTGTGTGACATGGTGTGTGGGGTAAGCACAACATGCACGTGATGTGGCATGTGGACTATGCACAGAAAGCATGTGTGACATGGCACGTGGGCTATGCACAGAGCACTCATGTGATGTGTGTGGACTGTGAACAGAATGCATGTGTGACATGGTGTGTGGGCTAAGCACAGCACGCACGTGATGTGGTCTGTGGACTATGCACAGAACGCATGTGTGGCACAGCATATGGACTATGCACAGAGCATGTGTGTAATGTGGCATGTGGACTATGCACAGAATGCATATGTGGCACGGCATATGGACTTCACACAGAGCATGTGTGTGATGTGTGTGGACTGTGAACAGAACGTGCATGTGACATGGTGTGTGGAGTAAGCACGGAGCATGTGTGTGATGTGGTGTGTGGACTGTGAACAGAATGCATATGTGACACGACCTGTGAACTTTTCATAGAGCACGTGTATGACATGGCGTGTGGACTAGGCACAGAGCATGTGTGTGATATGGCATGTGGACTGTGAACCGAATGCATATGTGACACGGCATGTGGACTTTTCACAGAGCACGTGTGTGATGTGGCATGTGGACTGTGAATAGAATGCATAGGTGACACGGCATGTGGACTTTACACGGAGCATTGTGTGATGTGGTGTGTGGACTGGGCACAGAAAGCATATGTGACACGGCATGTGGACTATGCACAGAGCACGTGTGTGACATGGTGTGCCTCCTGCCCCTCCAGGTACATCGAGTACATGTGCGACATGGTGGCGGAGGAGCCCATCACTCCCCACAGCAAGCCCATCCTGGTGAAGGCTGTCGTCATGACGCCAGTGCCGCTGTTCAGCAAGCAGAGGAACGGCTGCAGGCCCTTCTGCGAGGTGTATGTGGGGGACGAGCGTGTGACCACCACGTCCCAGGAGTACGACAAGATGAGGTGAGCTCCGAGTCCAGGGCCTTCCTCGCTCTGTGACCATCAAGTGTATTCATTCTCATCCTATGGAAAGTCATTGCTGGGAAGTGGCCAAGGCCCCGCCTCAGTTGAGGCCGTGAGCAACGAGCAGGCTCTGCGAGCTGATCCCAGGCCTGCGGGTGGCGTGTGTGGGAGGTTCCCACCTCTTCCTGCTAAGGATTGGCTTCTGAGACTATTTCCTGGAGCAAACCTCACCCCACCTCCCATCCCCCACCTGGAAGTAATTTGGTAGCAAAACCGGGAAGATAAGAACAGGTGGATTTAAGTGTTGATGCTTTGGAGGTTCTCAGCATTCCTGCGCTTTCAAGGTTAATCTTTACTAGAACTTGATGTTTTTGACCTAAGTGAACAATTTCTCATCATTCTCTTCTTTAGGGATTTTAAAATCGAGGATGGCAGAGCAGTCATTCCCCTGGGCATAACAGTCCAAGGAGACGTGCTCATTATAATCTATCACGCAAGGTCCACCCTGGGAGGAAGGCTGCAGGCCAAGGTGAGCGAGCGCTCCCGGGGTTCTGTGTTCTCGTGGAAGGTCCTCAAGCTTGGTGGTCAATGAGAGCTTGAAGCCCTCACTTGGTAACTGTCTTTTTGAGTCCCCACTTCGTGTAGCGCAAGGCAGAGGGGATATTAGCCTGAAATGCCTGGAGTTTCCCCCACATTACAGGACTGCCGTCCATGCAGTCTGCTGGGATATGGCCTTGGGCTGCCCCCCCATAGACCCCAAGAAGCCCCTTGTCGGAGAGGGTGCCATCCCGCCATCTCTGCATCTCCAGCACTTGGGGCCGTGCTCGAGGCTCTCAGAGCTTGTTAACTGTGAGATGTATATGACGTGAGGGTCTGGTGGCGCCCTCCCCAGCTTAAGGATCTCCTGTTGCTTTCTCTCTGCAGATGGCATCCATGAAGATGTTCCAGATCCAGTTCCACACTGGATTTGTGCCTCGGAACGCAACTAGTGTGAAATTTGCAAAGTATGTTGGTGTCACACCGTGGGAGAGGGACTGGGGGGCTCAGACTGCGAACACCCACCAGCCATGTCCATGTGCCCACGAATGCAGCACAGCTGCACTCGCAGAGCGATGTGATTGACACGTGGCCAGTTTGCAGTGTTGGACTTTAATCTTGAGTCTGTCCCCAGAACCAGGTGTGTTTGGTTTCCAAGACACCGTCCTGGGTTGGACCGTGGTGGCTGCCATGTGCAGCTCAATGACTGGGGACTGACCCAGTCATTTCTTGTTAGAATGGAGCCTCTTACGCGCTGGATGGGGTGAAACCAGAGGGATGAGTGTCCCTGCATTGCAACACGTTCATTCAGTGCTGCTTATATGCAGAGTGCTCTGCTGGGCACAGAGATCAGAGACGGTTAAGAGAAGCTCCCAGTCTGGCTTTAGAGACAAGGATGTAAATAAATATGACTGAGGAATAGTCTTTTTGTCTTATCCGGCACTTGTTATTAGTTTACTGTACTCTTCAGGTACATTAACTTGTTGAAATTGCATGTATCAGAGGACTGACAGCGTATACCAGGCCCCCCGGTAAACAGTGGGTTTCATTCAGCTTATGTTCTGGATGGAGACGCTCAGGCTCAAGGCAGCTGGACTGACTAACCTCGTATGCAGCAGAGCAGGCTTCTGCACATGGGGATTTGGATTCCAGCTGGTCATCTTTCTACTCAGTCTCCCATGCACAGTCATATGTGCCTACTGCCCAAAACCTGGTGTTGTTCCAGGAGCAAGAGGGGAGCTTCGTGGAGAGCATCTAGAAACAGCTGCCTGCGGCTACTCCGGACCTCTGTGTTCCAAACTCAGTGCCCGTTTCCTACCCAGTAGACAAAGGGAAATGTTAGAACCCGACCCACAAGGTACTGGGAGGTCTGTAGCACTGACGCCCCCGGGTCCCGGAGGACTCAACTGTGACCCCAGGGCGCTGCAGACTCAGTGCTCCATGCAGATGACATGCCACACGGGGGCCTGTGCGTGGTGAGGGCTCAGGGAGAGTGGTGCCTGCTTCCCTCGTGGCCATCGGCCTCTGAGGGTGCACATCTTGTGTTTTCATATATTATTACTCTTTTAAATGTGCCAATATGAAAAAGACACTACAAAGACAAGAAATGCCACAGCTTTATCATTTCTGAGTTTTCCTCCTTTGGGAGAAGTGACCCCCAGAGCTTCAGGAGCTTTTAACTGCAATGAAAGCATCCTTTAAATGCATTTTGTTTAAAGACTAAATGATTGAAGACCAAAAGGAAAAAAATAGGTGAAGGTCTACAGGAGTTAGTAGACAGAGACTTGGAGTAACTGATGAAGATGTTCAAGAAAGTAGAAAGATGAGGAATTTCACTAGACACCCAGAATATATAACAAGGAGGTAGGTGTGAATCATAAAACTGGAAGATGTTACAGCTGAAATGGGTTCAATCCACGTGTGTGATAGAATAGACACAGTAGAACACAGACGCAGTGAACTGGAAGAAAACACCTTCAGATGGCGGCACAGAGGAAAAGTGATGGGAGATACAGAGAGGATCGTGGGAGAGATTTAGGATGACATGGAAAGGCCGGGCATGCTTTTATTTGGAGTCCTAGGAGAAGAGAGAGAGAATAGAACAGAAATAATATTTGAAAAATCACTGGCAAAAAATTTCGTTAAACCAGTGAAAGACATCAAACCATAGAATCAGAAGTGCTTCAAACATCCAACAGGAGTTTTCATAAAAGAGAAGAGGCCCCACCCAAGCACATCACAGATAAATTGCTGAGAAACAGAGATACAATTTTCAGAGCCTCTGGGGGGAGGGGGAGGCACACTCGGGCCTTCAAAGTGACAAGACTGACAGCTGCCTTTCAACTGAAGGGACAGAAGCCAAGAGTCGTTGGGGGACACCTGAGATGCTGAGTGAAAAAAGTGGCCAACTTAAACTATCTGATGAAATGATCCTTCAGGAGTGGAAGTCAGTCAGAGATGCTTTCAGGCAAACAGAAGATGTGTGCAGTGTGCATATCAGACGAAGGACACAAGTCCGGGGTATGTGAGGAATCACTGCAGACAGAGAGACGGCTGTTAAAAATGGGAAAAGACCTGCCTGGCACTTCACCACTGAGGAAGTCCAGACGGTCAGAGAGCATATGAAGAGGTGGTCCCGTGAGGGAGACACTGCCAAGGCCACTGCTCTCTGACTGGCGGCTGAAATGAGAGGCAGGCATTTCCGGATGCTGGCGAGCACGTGCAGCTCCTGGACCCGTGTTCGCTGCTGTGGGGTGCAGTCTGCTCAAGCTGTGTCCCCTGTGTGTCCCCAGGGAAGTCAGCGCCTGGGACCAGAAACAGACGCACAGAGGAACGCTCCCAGCAGCTTTACTCTTCACAGCTCCAGACTAGAAGGAGCCCAGCGCCATCAGCAGGGGGATGGATAATGAACTGTGGTGTGCTCACATGGGGGGTAGCGTGCAGCGGTGATGTGTGACGCACACAGATGTAACCACGAGAAGAAGGACGTGGTGGTCCGTGTGTCGTGTCACCATTTTATGGGCTCAGGCCTCGTGTGGTCATAGGGGTCCACGGGCAGACTGCCTTGGGGGTTTGGCTTGGAGAGGCAGAGGGACCCTCTTGGGGACTGGTGACAGACCGTGTGTTTTTCTGAATGTACTGTCTATACAAGTGTTGCACTTTATCGAGGTGCACTCTTAGATTTCTGTGTGGCTGTGTATGTTGCGCCTTCAAAAATGGATTAATTAATGCAATAAGGAGAAAACTATTGAGTTGTCTGAGTGATGCAGGAAAGCATGTGTCTTACGCGGGCAGGATTTGTTTTGCAGAGAGGCACTGAAACAGGACAGTTCGAGAGAATTTGGAACAGTATCAGCAGGACACGCTTTCAGATAAACCTGAGAGGGTCTGTCCTGGTGAGGCCTCCTGTGGCTGAGGGAGGGTCCAGCGTGTTAAGTGGACGGGGTTGAGGGTCCGTCCTGGTGAAGCCTCCTGTGGCTGACGGAGGGTCCAGCGTGTTAAGTGGATGGGGTGCCAATCCATGACATGTCAGCACTTCGTTTCCCAGCTATGTGTGTCAGGCCCCTCGGGTCCATCCAGCAGGGCCTGGGTCCTTGCCCTTTGAAATCCAGATCCCTTGGAGGCTGCGCCTGTGCTCACAGTCCCTCATTGTGCCCTCACTGGCCTGCTGGGTGAGTGGGCAGGCCCAGGCTTGGGGCAGTCTCCAGGGGCCAGCCGGGGCGGGGGGTGGGGATGGGTGTCCGCTGGTGTGGTGCCTGGAGCTGCCCCCGAGGCCCTGCTGCCCCCGGAGCTGAGCCTGCAGAGGTCCTGTGCTCCTTTGTGTGGACCCCGGCTCGCTCCCTCCTCCCTTGCTTCCTGGCCTCCCCTCCTTGTGGACGAGGGTCTAGGCCTCCCTGCTCTTACTGACCGCTGGATTCCGTGATACTGCTGTCTCGGCTTTTCACCCTCAGTTCTCGCTATAGCTGCTTCTGCCTGGCCCAGCGGTCACCTGGGTTGTCTCCTTGCTGTGGGCACCCAGCCTGGAAAGGAAGGAAGCCTGTGGCAGCTTCTGGGCCAGGAGTGTGTGGACTAGTGGACAGAGGGGACACTGCAGCCTGCGGAGGGCGTGGCCCTGGCAGGTGCTCTCCCTGTGCCCACATGGGCCCCGGCAAGAGGAGGGGTGGCTCCGGGCAGAGCCGTTCTCCCCAGCAGGTGCACCCCTCGAGCAGAGGTGGTTGTGTCTTGGCGGGAGTGGGGAATCAACACAGTGGACGTTACACGTTAGGGTCACGCGTGCTCACTGGTCTTATTTTGTCACATCCAGAGAAGTAATTAAGGACTGCCATGGCTTTATCACCCACACTGACCATATTTGTGCTTATCCCCAGGCCCCTCCTCTGCCCAGAGGTTGTGTTTTGTTTTGGGTTGCAGGAAGGCGGGGCCCCTCCCTCAGTGCCTCCAGCCCTCAGGAACCCGCCCGTTTGCTGTGTTTCTTTCTTTGTCACTCTCCCGTGTGTCAGCACGGACAGGTAGCGCGTGCACGTGTTAGGCGGCATAAAGGAGGCCCGCACTAGGGATCCTGCCGGCTGAAGAGCTGGGGTCTGTCAGTGAGGTTTGTGACGACGTCACCAGAGGCGAGCTCAGGACGTATGCGAAGAGCACTGGAACTCCCAGGAGAGGTGCAGAGCCACAAAGTTAGGACAGTCAGTCAAATGGCCACCAAAGTCGCCACTGCCAGGTTGCCCTGGACACACCTGTCTGGCACCTGTGCCCAGGCCCCCAGATCACTGCCTCAGGTAGCACCTGGAGACCAGAATCTTCCCAATCCTTTGCCTTTCTTCCCTTTCCCACCCCAGCACAGGCAGATCTGGTGCCACCCCTGGGCCACAGTGACCCACGGCTGTGTTTCCCCTGGGGTCGTGCTCCCCATCCCTGCAGTTGGAGCCCAGAGGTCTTGGTGTTGTGGGCGTCTGTTAGCAGTCGGGGGATCTTTCCAGGTGGACGGCATCATTTTTATGGAAACAGCATTTTTGGATCCCAGAGTACCTGATCTGAACCATAGGCCCTGAAAGGCAGGGCAGACCCAGTGCTCCCCGACACAGAAGCCAGGGTGCTCTGAGGGTGTGCACGCACCTCGCTGCACACCTGCCCCGTGCCTGTGCTTGGGGAGCACACGGCCCTGCTCTGGGCCCATTTTCTGGTGAACATTGGGGTGCCCCGTGAAGTGCCTCCCGGTACCTCCTGACTGCCATCTGGCCTCCAACTGCAGGTATGACCTGGATGCGTGTGACATTCAGGAGAAGTACCCAGATTTATTCCAAGTGAACCTGGAAGTGGAGGTGGAGCCCAGAGACAGGCCCAGCCGGGAGGCCCCGCCCTGGGAGAGTGCAAGCCTGAGGGGGCTGAACCCCAAAATCCTGTTTTCCAGCCGGGAAGAGCAGCAAGACATTCTGTCTAAATTTGGTAAGATGCTCGTTTTCCAGACGCACTTGGAGGTGACCCGGTTCTGACGTCTGTGACCGCTGAGAGACGCTTCAGGGCCTGGACTGGCCCTCCCTGCGCCAGGCGCTGCGGGCAGGTCATGCATGGGACGCAGGGGCTCAGAGCCCCGTCTTGAGCCACGACAGTGGCTTTAACACGGGGCAAGGGGCGCGCCCGAGGTTCCTTACACTTGCCCTAGCCCTGGGGGTCATCGTGGGGCGAGCTAGGACCACCAGAGGGTGTGGTTTGAGTCCCTTGCTGATCCAGAGGGTTTGTGTTCTGGATGCACGTCCACTTTGAATGTGACCAGGGAGAAGCCAAGGCTCCGTGCTGGACCAGCGGGGCCACCAGCTTGGCAGGCTTCCTTCTTCTTGGCGGCCCCCGACTCAGCTGGTCTGTGTTGTTTCAGAGCAATTATAGGAAAGGCATGTAGAAAGTACACTGTGGGGAAGACTTAGGATTTCATTTGCTGACCACGTCATGGTTTTCTTCAGATTTTTGGTTTGCAGTATTAACATTTTCTTACATGACGACAGCTGAGTATCCCTGAAAACTGGGCGCACATGTGTGTGTGTATATCTGTGTACGTGTGTATACAGTGTGTGCATGTGCACTCATGTGCGTGCGGTGTGTGTGTGTGTACAGTGTGTACGTGCACACACTTGTGACCTGAGGCAGCATCTGCGCCCACGTTGGCACCCTTGCTGGTTGCGGGTGCAGGTCTCCGGGCAGTTTGGAGTCGAGCATCCGGCATGCGGCCTGGCTGACTGCAGCGCTGACACTTCCCAGCCCCAAGCCACGCCGCTGGCTGCTGCCGGCGAGGGTGGCATCCTGGCGCTGGGGCCCTGATGGCCTCCTCTCCCTGCCAGGGAAACCGGAGCTGCCCAGGCAGCCTGGCTCCACTGCTCAGTACGACGCCGAGGCGGGGTCTCCAGACACTGAGCCCACGGAGTCTGACTCGCCGCAGAGCAACAGTGCCGACACCGCCCACTTCCTCCACACACTGGACTGGCACGGTAGGCGCCTCCCGGGGACCCTGCATTTTGGCAGCGTCCTCAAGCCCAGTCTGCCGTATGGACCGGGGCTTGCTGGTCACCATTTGCTGCTCCCCAGAGGTCACATCTGGGCTCTAGCATGGAGCTGGGCCACGGGCAGCGAAGGTGTCTGTGGTGGCATGCACCTGGTGCCGGCAGCCTTGTCTGTGCGTCTTCTCTTGCTCCCCCCACCCCGCCTGAATGCCTCCACTTTGCTTAGCTTGTCAGGCCCTCTGCTCCCAGGGTCTCCCATGTGGCATCTCCTGCTGTCCTGCCTGTGAGGACTTCAGCCACATCAGCATGTTGTTTTCTTTTCAGAAGAAGAAGACTCAGAGACAGGCACAGACAATAACTTTATCAAGGAGAGTCCGTCTACCCTGGCCGAGGACGGAGGTGAGAGCGAGCCGTCTGATGAGGAGGCAGCAACCTTCTCAGCCGAGAGCAGGGACACGGCCGAGGAGGGCACACCAGGCCCGCCAGTGAGGGCACAAGAGCCAGAGTTGATTTTTGATTCGGATACACCCCAGGAGCCCGCGCTGCAGGAGGATGGCGTCGACCTCCTGGGGCTGCACTCTGAGGTGGGGCTGGCGCTCCCCGCACAGGCCTGCAGGGCCCCACCCAGCAACGCCGACCTGCTCGGCTGTCTCCTGGGGGCCCCCGCGGCTGCTCCAGGGGGCTCCCCAGGCGACCTGCTCGGCGGCGAAGCCCCCCCGCTCTTTGCAAGCCCTGCGCCTCCCCTCAGTGCACGGAGCACACCTCGCGAGGGGCCCGCCGTGGCCGGTACGAGCTTCCATCCGATAAGATTTTAGTAGAAACATGCACTAGAGCGAACACCTGGGAGGGGCTCCTGAGAATGGATGGGGGGACGGTCAGCACTTTGTCCCTCACAGCCCCTTGTGGGGGTAGCCCAGGGCCCACTAGCAGGGACGGCCGTGCTGCTGTGGTCCGACTCCCAAGGCCAACGCCCCTCCTGCAGTCACGCCCCAGGAACTGCCAGCCCTTCCCTCTCCTGGGCTGCCGTGGTCTCGGTGTTGTCCTGCAGTGGACACTGCAGTCTCAGCCTGGGTCTGAGGGGCCTCACATCATCTGGGATCTGCTCAGCCTGGTGGCGTCTGACGCCGTGGTGGCGGGTCGTTGTGGTATCTCGGTAGGACCTCACCTCCGCTGCTCTTGGTGTCTTTTTACAGCTGACCCCTTTGACCCTCTCCTGCCAACTGATCCAGACGCCCTGCCCAGCTCCAAGCCCGACCTCTTCGGCGAATTTCTTAATTCGGACTCTCTGGCTGCCCCGCCCGTGTCTTTCCCCTCCACCCACAGCGCCCCGCCCCCAGCCTGCAGCGCCGACTTCCTGCACCTGGGTGAGTGTGGCCTCTGTGCTGACGTGGGGATGGGGAGGCGGGCAGCGTGCTCACTCACTGTGGACCCTGGGCTGACCCACCGTGGCCAAAGGTCCCTCACCTGGGAAGGCGTGGCAGCGGGCGTCTGCTGGGTTTTAGGGGAGGATGGAAGGCAGGTTCTGGGGGCCTGGTGCACGGCTGTGGGTGACTGTGTGTGGAGGGGGTGGGGGTCTTTGAAGGCCCTCTCCGTTGAGTAGTGTGCAGACGCTAGTTCCCATCATTGGCCTGCCAGCGTCTCCATTTGCTGAGCCTGTGCGTCCTCTTGGTCAGTTCAGTGACCATGTGATGCGTCCTCTGCCCATGAGGAGGAGGAAGGCTGGTTGGTGTTGGCCAAGCCCAGCGCTCAGCGTGGCTCCCTCTAGGCCAAGGGGGTGGCCCCAGAAGAGCATGAGCACAGGCCTGCCTGGGGGCTCGCTCGGCCCAGAACACCTTGGGGCCAGCTGCACCAGGAGCTTGATCCTGGCCTCCGGCAGAGGCAGCTGTCCACTGTGCCTCCTGCTCACACGTGGAGGAGGGGGATGGATGGGGCTCTCTGAGGCTCCTGCAGGTGGGGCTTATGGCCAGCCTGTCTCCATGGGGTCCCCAGGAGGCTGTCTAAAGGCCATGTGCCCGCCCCCCACCAGGGGACACACCTCATAGTGTGCTCTCTTCCCAGGGGATCTCCCAGCAGAGCCCAGCAAGATGGCAGCCTCGACCAGCCACCCGGATCTACTGGGAGGATGGGATGCTTGGGCCGAGGCTCCGGCCCCTGCGCCAGCTACAGAAGGTAGGACCCCGGCCCCATGGAGGCTGGTTCCCAGGTAGAGCACCCGCTGTGGTCTGGTGTCTTTCTCTGAGTCACACATGCTGTAACTGTAACCCCTTTTCCAGAAAAGGGATGAGGGACAGGGTGCTGGGCGGGATGTGGTTGCCCGCACAGTGGTCGGCGTGATGGGGGTGCCCGGTTGGGCCTCCTGCCTCTCGCTCGACCATGGATGCGGTGGCGCGGCCCTCCTGAGGGCAGCAGTGTGCATGCAGCGCCCTCCACACAGGTCCCTGTCCTCATCTCCTGTGGGATGCCTGTGTTTTATGACATGACTTCGTGTTTCCATCCATGATGTATCTTAGTGTTTTCCCACGTCCTGTGGCTACTCTGACTTCCGAGGGACCCTTTAAAGGACTGCTGACTGGCCCTGAGGGTGTCGCAGGTCCGTGCCCTGTCCTCAGGGACATGAAGTGCGTCCACTTTTCACTTCTCTGCACATCTGTCCTTCTTTCCGTGCATCCGTGACTCTGTCCTATTGGAGATTTCAGCAGTGAGTTGCTGTCAAAGAAAGGCTGTCACGTTCACGAGCTTGTGTCCCCTCCAGCCTTTTACTGATCGGATTACCCAGGAGCAATCCTAGCCTTAGTCTCTCAGCAGAGTTGGATGATAACTTTAAAGATATAATTTTGCTAATCTGATAGGCCGTCATTTTTTTAAATTTGTACTTCTTCGTTATGAATGAGGTTGATTGTATGTTTTTGGTTTATTGTATTTCTTTTGAGAACTGTTTCATGTTCTTTAATCATTGTTTTGCTTAGGGAATTTATCTTTTTTCTATTAATTTGTAAGATCTTTTTCTATGTGAGAAACCATTATCTGTAATGACGGTAACACTCCATTGAGAATATTTACTCAGAGGCCTGTCCCATGGCATAGCGGTTAAGTGCGCACACTCCGTTGCCGCAGCCCGGATTTGGATCCCAGGCACACACTGACGCACTGCTTGTCAGGCCATGCTGTGGCGGCATTCCACATTAAAAAAAAAAAGTGTAAGAAGATCGGCACAGATGTTAGCTCAGGGCCAGTCTTCCTCAGCAAAAAAAAAAAAAAAAAAGACTATTTACTCAGATATTTCACTGTCTTATACTTAGGATATTCTGAAGCTTATGTTATAATCAAGACTATTTTAAAGCACATTCACATTTCAGGTTCTAGGAAGTGGTATTACAAAATCAGAAGAATATGAGTATGTTTTGGCTCTTGTATGAGTTGTTGGGTGGTTTTCTGTAAGGATAGTAGGACTGGAGGCAGCTCTGATAGCATGGGTGGCTGTGTCCTGAGCTCGTGTCCACACGTTCTTTCATGTGTCTTCGTCAGAGCTCTTTGGGTGCAGACGCTGAACCAGTGGGGCCTTTAGGAGTACGAGGAGGGGGCAGCAGAGGCTGCATCTTTTAGTGCGGTTCATTCTAATGCCCTCTGCCCTTCTCTAGGCCCCTTCCCTCCTGGAGGCCAGCCAGCCCCTTCTGGCCCCCCAGCCAGCCGGACCAAGTCTCAGAGCCTGGACCCATTTGCAGACCTCGGCGACCTCAGTTCTGGCCTCCAAGGTAACTTGCAGGATGCGTCAGGTGTGGAGAGCGCCAGGCCTGCTCGTAAGAGTGTTTGTTCTGTCTGTCTGCTGGCCCTGCTCCCTCTGCCAGACTCAGCTGCCCAAGGTGGGACCTTTGCCTCTGTTCAGCGAGGCTCAGAGCACAGTGACCCCAGGAATGGCCTGTTTGCTCCCGTTACAGGGCTTGTGAACCAAGCTAATACCAGGAGTTGCTAAAACCGGCACTGGGCCTGCCACTCTGCAGGCGTCGCTGTGCACATGGGGCCGTCTGGGGAACAGGGTGTCAGCGTGGGAGTGGCGGAGCTGGCAGGACTCCGGCGGAGAACATGCCCCCACCCAGCTTCCGTGCCTGCCTCTGCTGGCCTCGAATCCCCTGGAGCTGATCCGACGCCCTGGGCACCCATGTCCCTGGGGTGCCTGTGGCTCCTCCAGAAACATGTGGGTCATTAACTCTTTAGAGACCATGAGCGTCTGAGAGCCTCTCATCCCATGGCACTTGGCTGGGCTGTGGAATTCGAGGTTGGAAGTGATGTCTCCTTGGAACACTTGTTCAGGTGATCAGGCCTCTGGCCGGCGGGCAGCAACGTCTCTCCCCCTGCAGCCCCACGCTGGCACCTGGCGAGCCTTCAGTTTGGAAACTGACCTTCCGAGGACTGGGGAGGCTCCCATTGTCTCTGTCCTTCCCTCCTCCTGACTTTCCTCTACTTTCTTGTTGCGTCGGCTCTCCTGTGTTGTGTCGAGGCCTCGTTGTGTTGCCAGCTTAATGAGTCTCAAAAGGTTTTCGCTCTTTGAATAGTCCTTTTTTTTTTTAGTAGTTCCTGGTGTTTTGGGTTGCAGTGTCATGCTGAGGGCATACCTGGAAGTTTGGGTTTGGCTTTGGCTTTCTGACCCTGGCTGGTCCTTAGGCTGTCTGAGTGCCGGGTGGGGCCACCCAGAGCTTCCTGGCCCTGCGTGGGCTGTTTGCTCCGAATCCTGTGGGGGAAGGACTTGTCGGGATCCAGGTCGCCTGTTCTCTGGATGGAGCCCGGCCCTTAGCTCTGCGCTGCAACCAGAGACCCTCTGTCACACCCACTCGGAAACCAGAATCCTGAATGAAGCCAATAGAACTGAAAGGAGAAATAGACAAACTCGAATTCTAGTTCGAGGCTGCAACATCCCTCTCTGAAGAGAGGGTAGAGCAACCAGATGAGGGTCAGCAGAGCAATAGAAGAAGCACTGTCAATCATCAGCGTCTCGTCAACACCCACAGGAGGGCACACCCAGCTCGTGCACCTCTGAAACCTCCACCAACGTGGGCCACAGCCTGGGCTGTAGAACACCTCAGCAGACTTAAAAGAATTGAAGTCATTCAGGCCATAGTCATTCTCTGACCTAACAGAATCAAACTAGAAATCAGTAACATCTGGTAACTGAAAGATCTTCAAAAGCTTGGAAACCGAACAACACACTTCTAAATAACATGTGGGTTATTTAGGAAGTCTCAAGGGAAATAAAGCAGTGCATTGAACTGAGTGAAAATGTGACACACTGAAACTCGGGGTGCGTGGTGGAAGCAGTGCTGAGAGCGGAATGTGCAGCGTGGTGTGTACTGGAGAAAGAGGAGATGTCTCAGCAGCTCTGTGAGCCCTTCAAGGTGCTTGAAAAGCAAAGTCGAAGCAAACAGAAGGAAGGAAATAATAAAGAGCCCAAGTAAGTGAATTAGAAAACAAAAACAATAAAATTGATTCAACAAAAAGCTGGTCCTTTGAAAAGATCAGTAAAATTGACAAAGCTCTGCTAAGACAAATCTTAAAAAAAGAAGATAACACAAGTTGTGGATATCAGGAGTAACGGGGATGTCCCTCAGACCCTGAGGCTTTAGAAGGGCAGTGAGAGAACACAAGCCACGCTGTGCATGCACGTTTGATGACTTACGTAGAGCGACGGATTCTCAAAGCCAGGCATCACTAACTCACCCAGTGTGGAGTAGGCAGTTTGAATAGTTCTGTGACTATAAAGAAATGAATTTCTAGTTAAAAACCTCCCAAAAAGGAAATCTCCAGTCCCAGATGGTTTCATTGGAGAATTTTACCAAATGTTTAAAGAATTCATACCAATTCCACAGTCTCTTCCAGGAAAGAGGAAGAGGAAAAAATATTTCCCAGTTCATTTTATGAAGCTAGTATTACCCTGGTGCCAAAACCAGACAGAGACAGCACAAAAAAGACAACTGCAGGGCAGCATCCCTCACGAATATAGACACAAAAATCGCGACAGTGTTAGCAGATAGAATTCATCAATGTAGAAAAAGAATTATACACCGCGACCAAGGAGGGTTTGTTCCAGGAATGCAAGGCTGGTTCAACATTCCAGAACTAGTGAACAGAATCCACCACGTTAACTGGCCAAACAGGAAAAGTCACGTGACCACACCAATGGTGAAGAAGAGGCATTTGACAAAGTTCAGTGCCTGTTTATTATAAACACTGTCAACAAACTAGGAACAAGAGGAGAACTTTGTCAGCTTGATGACAAGCGTCTACAAAACACTACAGCCAACTTCACACTTACTGGTGAAGGCCTGCACGCTCCTCAAGGTCAGTCAAGGTAGAAGGCCATGTAGTGCCATCAGGCGAAGGAGGAAGTGGAGGAGTTATACACACTGAAGAGGAAGGAATAGAACTGTTCCCACTGCAGGTGACGTGCTCGTCCATGTGGGAGATCTCAAGGAATCTGTGAAAACTTCAGACCCAAGGAGTGAGTTCAGTAAGGTTGCAGTTCGACACACAAACGTCAGTCGTATTTCTGTTCAATAGCAACGTGCACAAGGAATCCAAGTTAAAACGGTACCATGTACAGTCACTAAAAAAGAAGAAGGAAACATTTAAGTATTTCTCTAACAAAACACACGCAGGACTGGTATGTCAAAACTAGGAAACCAAACCGGGGGAAAGAAATCAGAAGTGAATGCAGAGACAAACTGCGTTCACAGGTCGGAAGACCCAGCATCGCGAGGATGTCAGTTCTTCCCAGGTCGATCTGTAGGTTCAGCACAATTCCTACCAAAAATCCCAGTAAGGATTTCTGTAGACACAAACTTCCTGTAGAATTCATTTGAAAAATCAGAGGAACTAGAATGGCTAAAATATTTCTGTGGTGGAAGAATAACGTGGGAGGAATCCCTCTGCCTGGCTACTCAAGCTACCAAAATCGAGACTGCCTGAGGTTGGCAGAAGGACAGAAACAGAGGTCACCGGAACAGAACAGAGGCCCCAGAAGTAGACCCACCTGAGTGAGACCCACTGATCTGGGCAGAGGAGCAGAGACCGCAGACGGAGCTGGAGCAATTGGACCTCCATGGGCAGAAAGTGACCTCACCCTAAACTTGACACCTCACATGTCAGGTAACACAGGATTGGCCATAGATTTAAATGTAAGATGTCAAACTATAAAGCTTTTAGGAGAAAACATGAAAGAAAATCTTTGGGACCTCGGGCTAGGTGTAAGTGTCACCTAGACCACAGTCCATGACAGAGAAAGTAGAAACGTGGACTTCATCAAAACTAAATCTTCTGCTCTGCTAAAGACTGTCAAAAGGATGAAAGCCAAGTACAGATTGGGAAAAAATATTTTTGAACCACATATTTGACAAAGAATCCTATGCAGAATATATAAGTACAGTAAGAACAAAACAAAAGCCATCCAGTTAGAAAACACAAGTCATGAAGAGACTCTCGAGCCCAGAGTGTGTACGGCTGACGCACACCCGGAGAGCCGTTGGGATACAGGGGGACCTCAATGGGCTGGCGCCCCTGGTGGGACAGCCAAAGTGAAAACAGTGCCCACGCCAAATGGGGGCGAGGCCGTGGGGAAGCTGGATTCTCAGCCGTGACTGGTGGGAGTGCAGGGGGTGTGGCCATGCTGGGGGACAGTCAGTCAGTTTCTGATAGAAGCACATGTGAGACTGCTGCTCATCCCAGAGAGACGGAGACGTGAGCTTCTACGGGGTCTGTTCACAGGTGTTCACAGCAGCCTTGTATGTGATTGCCAGCAGCAGGGCCAGCCCAGATCCGGGGTTGAACCGACGGTGGTGTGGCCCCACCCCAAGTGCTGCTCAGCAGTAAAAGGAGCAGGTCACGTGTGAGAAGAGCCCATCACAGAGGCTGTCTACTCTCTGATTCTGTTTCTCCAGCATCCTTAAACAGCAGCCGCAGAGATGCAGGACAGGTGGTGTCTTGATCTGGTGCTCATAAAGATCTGTACACATGGTAAAGTGGCACAGAAGTACGCACACGTGCACACACACCACACACACACACGCACACTCGTGTGCACCTAACAGCTGGATAAGCCAGTGCCGGCTGCCTGTCTTGTTGCTGCAGCCATGTGAGCTGGCCCCAGGGCTCTGGGGCTGGTGTGGGGGCACCAGGCACGATCTTGCAGCTTCTTGTGAATCTATTTCAAAATAAAAAGTTAAAGAACCGGCCCTGCATCTTGAGAGCAAGTGGGGAGGTGCTGCCTGTGCTCAGCCCCCTGGTGCCCCAGCCCTTGCGGACGGTCCAGCTATGGGGGCCACCTTGACGGCCATCCCCTCCTGGCGTCTGACGTCGAGTATTCATTTTGCGAGTGGGGGTTTTCCTGCATCTGTGTCTTTAAGTCCTGGAAGGAGCAGTACCCTGTCCTGGCACCTCTCTGGGCCAAGGCAGCTGTGTTTGATGCTCACCTGCCGTAAACTGTCTCCCCAGGCTCACCCGCTGGCTTTGCTCCTGGAGGCTTCGGTCCCAAAGCAGCACCCCCTCCCAAGGGTGGCGCTGCTTGGCAGACAAGTCGGCCCCCAGCCCAGGGTGCCCCGTGGCCCCCGCAGGCCAAGCCACCCCCCAAAGCCTGTGCGCAGCCAAGGCCTAACTACACCGCGAACTTCAGCGTGATTGGTGGCCGAGAGGAGAGGGGGGTCCGTGCCCCCAGCTTTGGTAAGTGCTTCCTTTTTCTCCCCGTGCATGACTTCTCAAGCAGGCCATGAAGTGGTTACAGTGAACTGCTGTTTTGTTTTCTCCGACTGAGAGCCCACGGCTGGAGGAGAATTTAATGAGACCCAGAGTCTGTTCTCACCCAACAGGGGCGCCTCTGGATGGAAGGACGTGGTTTCAGAGGCGTGGCCGTAGGTGTCCCCCTCGTTCCCGGCCAGCATGGTTCAGGCGGCCGGCGGGAGGGTGTCGTCGTGGGGCCAGGAACGAGGCAGCCAGTGTCACACTGTTTGGGAACCTTCTCAGCCTCCTCAGCTGCCTGGGCAGCTGGACGGTCTGCCCAGGCCTGGCTGCGGTGTTTGTCTGGGAGCGGCGGGCACGTCCCAAGTCAACCCCGGGAAGTGATGGAGATGGGCATACACTCAGGAGTGTTGGGCCCAGTGAACTGTGTCAGACGTTTTCCACTTTTCTCAGCCATCCTTCAGTCCTAAATGGTCGCTGAGTTGGAATTGCAGCTCTGAAGGTGTCAGGCGGGCTGTACCGCAGGTGGGGCCCATCAGCAGGCTGCCTGAGCAGAAATCAGTGTCACTGCCCCATTTTTAAGAAATGGAAGTGTCCCTGGCTTCTTTTCTCTTTTTTTGAGGCGTCATCATGGCGCCCCGTGTTCTAGGGGGTGGGTGTCGCCTGATGTGAATTGGTGGGCAAAGGAGATGAAGGCTGGGCCTGCATGTCTCTCGGCAAAGTCTCTGTTCTCTTCTAGCCCAGAAGCCCCGAGTGTCAGAGAGCGACTTTGAAGACCTGCTGTCCAGTCAGGGCTTCTCCTCCAAGTCTGACAAGAAGGGGCCGAGGACCATCGCCGAGATGAGGCGACAGGACCAGGCGAGGGACACGGACCCGCTCAAGCTGAAGGTGCGGGTGGCTCCTGCAGGGGCTCCGGGGCCTGGTGGCTGCCCAGAGGGTGAGAGCGAGGGCGGGCTGGGCACTCGGGGCACCTGTCTGCCCCCAGGGGTGTCTGGAGAGAGACAGTGGAGTGAACGTGGTGCAGATGCGGCCCCCGTGGGGTCCTGGGGTCTGTAGGTGGGGTCCCCTGGAGTCGTGGACGCCTTCACCCTGAGCGGGCCAGCAGCTCCCTCGTGGGCCCTCGAGTCAGACGCATGAAAGGGTCCTCGTCTGATGTGCTCGCAGAGACGGCAGCTTCTCTTGAGGCTCATCTGCATCTGTGTGCCTCTTGGAGGCGGGTGTGTGACCTGTCCTGACGAAGGCCATCCCCTGTGGCTCTGCTGTCCTCCGAGGGCAGGAGGCCTTCACGTCCTCCTTTCCCGTGAAGCGCTCACTCCTCTGGAGACCTCACCAGACATAACCCCTGTCAGCGCCTGTGCCCTCGGGCTGCTCAGCCCCGGAGCCAGCAGGGCACCACCCCTGCCCCCAGAGAGCAGCTCGGGGCCCTGGGATGACGGTGGCCCTCAGCCGGGCCCAGGACAGCAGCCTGTGCTGTCCTCACGGCAGGATAGTCGAGGACAAGGCTCTGCGGGCCACGCAGGCACCATCTGACAGGCCACCAGGGAGCCCGGCCTCTCGTCCTCACTTGGGCACTGGAGCCCCGAGACAGGCAGGGCGAGGCCATGATGGCGGGTCATCTGTCAATGTCCCATTGATGATAAAGGTCACTGGTTTCCATGTGCCATCTGTTCCCATGTGGTGTCTGGCCAGACCCGAGGAGCAGCATTGACTGCCTGGGTGGGGTCAGCACAGAAATTGGGATGGTGGGTCCGTGTCTGGGCTGAGTGTTTTCCAGTGGGAGCCTTGTTCCCTGTGATGGCGTGTGGAGCCGTCAGGTTGACGCACGGCGGGCAGAGGGGCCTCGGCCCAGGATGCCTGCTCTGCAGCGCCTGCGTCTCCCGCAGCTCCTGGACTGGACCGAGGGCAAGGAGAAGAACATCCGAGCCCTGCTGTCCACGCTGCACACCGCTCTGTGGGATGGCGAGAGCCGCTGGACGCCCGTGGGCATGGCCGACCTGGTGACTCCCGGGCAGGTGAAGAAGCAGTACCGCCGTGCTGTGCTGGTGGTCCACCCGGACAAGGTGGGCACCTTGGTGGGGTTGTGCGGGGCGGGGGTCCTGGAGGCAGGTCTGAGGCTGCCTCACCACACCGCCCCCGCCCCCACCCCCCGTCCCTCCCCAGGCTGCAGGGCAGCCCTACGAGCAGTACGCCAGGATGATCTTCATGGAGCTGAACGACGCCTGGGCCGAGTTTGAGAGCCAGGGCTCCCGGCCCCTCTTCTAAGCCTGCAGTGGGCGTGGCTGCACGTGCGGCTTGTGAGCCGGAAGCTGCTGGGCTCCACCGAGAGGGTCACCGTCGTGGCCGTGGCAGTGTGGGCTGACGCAGCTGCACCCAGATCGACGTGCCCGCCGCCCTCGGTGGACCCAACACCGTCCTTGGCACGAGGAGAGAAAGCATTCCAGAGCCTGGGTTTTTCTTCCTTTTTCTGTCTGAAAGGAAAAGTGTTGATTTACACTTCTGCCACAGTCGTCACGGTCTGAGATCATTCTGTTCAGTGACCGTTACCCTGCGAGCATGTCTGCCTGCTCGCGGTAGACCACACTGCTCAGCTGTCTGTGCTCTCTCGAATCCCGTTCACGAGCGTTTATGTCTCCTGTGTGTAACCGGCTGGCGACCCCTGCACATCATTAAACAGTTTTCTGACGGCCCATCTTGGCCCTGCGTTACCGCAGTGCAGGGACCTAGTCTTGGGGAGCTGCAGAGTCGGATTCCTTGACCCTGCTGGCCTGATCTCTGTGACCTCCGGGGCAGCCTCGGCTGGGGCCCTGGGCTGAGTGGTCTGAGGACAGAACGGACACGCCACAGCTCTGGGTCTGGGGGTCAGCCCTCACCATGGGCGCTGGGCCCGCCCCATGGTCACTGCACGAGGCCAAGGCACATGGCCATGGTGTGGATGCCCAGACGCTGGCCCGTGTGGGACTCTATGCCCCCTCTGTCCCACTGGGTCCCTCCTCCTTGGAGTAGGGCAGACACAGGGCCGTTGTTTTCTATAGTTCAGGGAATTCGAAACAAAAAACAATTTTCTTTGACTAAAGGCCTGTTGGAGAAGCGCCAACTGCTCAGTCTCGTGTGGGCAGAGGCGTGGCTTCTGAGGCTGCACATGTGCGGTCACCGTGGTCTGCTGGCTTAAGGGATACTGCACGTCAGGACAAATGAGAGCAATTACGTGGCTCGAGGTTGTGGTCAGAAGTGACTTGCTCAGCTCCCAGTGGTCCTGTCCACTGGCCCATCCTGCTCCTGGCCATTCGGCACTGCACTGGCCCGAGCCCTGGAGACGTGGCTTGTCCAGGAGCTTCGGGAGGCCGGTGGGGCAACGTGACCTCGACCCTCATCCAGGAGGTGGCAGCAGTGTGTCCGGGCCCTGCCCAGGCCACCCCTCAGTCTGGTCGGCACTGCAGGTTTCTCAGCCCGTGTGCGGTCTCTCCTTTACCAGAGTGTGAGTGACTGAGTCCACTGTGATGCCGAGAGGAGTTCAGCGAGTTTCTGGGATGAGTTATGGGGGGTGAGGGACCGGGGGGGCAGCTTCTGTTCCACCACTCGTCTCTCCGGGGGAATGTGCGGGTTGTCGACTTTGGCCCTGGGAGTGTGTAGACGCCCAGAACCCAGGCAGATGTCCTCAAATAAAGGCCTGGCCTCAGGAGCATCTGAGTGTGGTTAGTTGTGAACACTGACCGGAAGCTCAGACCCTGCCCTCCGCTGCCGGTGACCACATTGGTCCAAGACCCAGACCTGTGAGCGCCACGGCTGGACCCTCTGGGTGCCAGCGGAGCATGGGGCCTGCAGCTCCAGAGACTTCAGAGGAAGAGGCTCTGGCTTTTTGCCCCGACGCCCCGGGCCCGCAGCCTGTGTCGCCACAGGCATCTTGTGCCAGCGGACCTCACCCGGGGCCATGACCCCGCACTGTCAGCTGGCTCCACGGTCACAACACCGTGCCCTCTGACCCTTGGGCTCGGCAGCCCTTCCCTTCTGGCCCCCCTCATTGGCCCTAGGTCTGAAGAGGAGAGGGAGCATCTTTGCTGAGGTCCCCCATCCACCCAAGGTTGGGGTTGGGGTTGGGGTTAGGGTCGGGGCTGCCGTTGGGGGAGAAAGGAGGCTGAGGCGGGCCTGCGAGCACCTCACCCCTGTTCTCGGAGAATGAGGACAACTCGTCTGTTAGTATCCACTGCTACTTCTGGTTTTCAGTTGTTTTTAAAAAATAATGAGTGACCTAAATAGGTGCAGAGATTTCACATCAAAGTCACTCTGGGTCTCGGCTCAGGGTCTGGGTGGGCACCATGGGGAAGTGACATCAGCCTTCTCCAGGGGCGGGACCCAGGCCAGAAACCCCCCCCTCCCCTGCCCCCAGCCCCTCCTCGTGGGCCTGCAGGAGCCCCCACCTCTCAGGTCTCTGGCTCTCTGCGGTCCCCACTGGTCCTGATTTGCTGTTTTGGTGAGGTGGCGTTCCCCCTGGCCTGACCCACAGTGGCTCTTACCCTGCAGGCCACAGACCCAGCTGCTACAGAGACCAGGTGTGTCCAGTGTGGTGAACCCCTCGGGGCCCAGGGGTCTGGCGAGGGGCTCAGGTGGGGACCTGGTGCAGGAGGTGCCTCCTCAGGCTGCTTGCCTATCTGTCACCCCGGGACACCATCGTCCAGCCCGGGGCCTCTCCGGCCACCCCCCTGGCCTGCAGAGGACCCCTAGCGTGCACCCCAATGGTCTGTGACAGGTGTCCTCTGGGCCTTGGAGGGACACGACCCTGGTGGATGTCTGGCCCCACACAGTATGTCCTCCCACCATGCCCGCTGCCCTCGGCCTCCCTCCCTCCCCACCTGCCCCTAGACAAGCAGTGTCACGAATTTGCCCCATCTGTGGGGTTCTGGCCAGGTGTTCCATCCTGGGTCTTGAGAAACTGAATTAGTGAATTCTTGCTCGTCCAGCCATGTGTCTTGTTGCTCGATGAAGCATCTTGTGACATATTCTCAGTCCTGTGGCCCCTGCCACCTGATTCCTGCAGCTCCTTCGGGTGGCCTCTCCTTGGTCCCCGCAGTGAGAGTGCCCTGGGGCAGTGTGGCCTCGGGCACAGTGGGAGGACGAGAAGCCTGTGTTCTTGGTTCCAGTACAGGGAACAGCCTTAAACCCTGTCCCCGCCCGATTCCCAGCAAGTGCCCGTTTGTGGGAAATAAACCCTCATTTGTTTAGTGACTCTTTGCTTCTCCCACTGGCAGGGTCCAGTGTGGCCGTGCACCTCCATGGGCTTTCCCGCCTGCCCTGTGCAGACTGTGCAGGGCGCTCACACTCAGTCCCGCCCTTCCTGGCCCCGCTGCAGAGCTGACCCTCAGGGCAGTTGGCCCCAGACCCCAGGTTCAGGGGGCAGTGCTTGGCTGAGCCCACTCCCTACAGTGCCAGGCTCCAGATGGCCTGGGCTGGCTCTTGGTCCCCCCAGAGACCCTCTGGGACTTCGTCCTGTCCCTGCAGCCCATGGGGTGATGGCCTCGGACCTGACTGTGTCCCTGCGTCTGCAGACGATCCTTGGCAGTGCACCCCCCGCCTGGGCAGGGCGTGACTGTGGAGATGCACCCCTCACTCTGGGACCATGGGATTGGGAATCCTGGGCCCAGGAGGGACCCTGTGTTGCATCATTAAAGCCTGCTCAGACCCCCAGTGGGTGTGGGCAGACCCCAGGGGAGCCTTACTCTGCAGCCCCCATCCCCAGGTGCCCTGGGTGCTGCTGGGAGCAGCCCGAGCCCCACCCAGTGCCTGGCGGTCCAGCCCAGGCCTGCCTTTCTCAGTGACCACGGCTGGGTGAGCTGCAGTGCTCTGACAAATCCTCTTCCCCGAGAAGAGGTGGGAGCTTTTGGGGGGCACCTTGGCCACCTAGAGAGCACAGAGAGGATGTGCCTACACAGGGACGCGTATGCACATGCGGGTGCACTCACACATGTCTGGTGTTTGCTCTGTACCACCAAGGCCCCTGGTGTCCAGCCGGGCCCTGCATCAAGCCCCTCACTGTGTGGCCCCCACACCCAGCGCGGGAGTGTTGTCTGGGAGGTGGGTAAGGCCTGGACGCTGTTGTATCTGAAGGAAATCCTGCCATCTGGCATCCTGTCTGCCAGCTCACGCTGGTTGGGGTCCTCAGGGAGGAGAAACCCTGGAGCGGTGGGGGGCTTCAATTCTGCCCGGCCAGGTCCCCCGAGGCTGACCTGTGCCACAGCCCTTCTTGGCCAGGCATGGGGGCAGGACGGTGCCCGCTGGGTGGGAGCAGAGGACCCCCAGAGGTGGCCGGAGGCGCCGCCCACCACCCAGCTCAGCCCAGCTGCACAGAAACCCTGAAAGCCTCCGCCAGCTTGTAGTCGGCATGGCGGTGGTTCTCAGTACTCACAGTTAAGCCCGTTGTTCGTTTTTGTTGCACTGAAGCTAGTAAGGGGAACAAGGGTTTCCCCAGAGCAGATGGCGGGCTCCTCAGACGTGGAGGGCAGGGCACTCCCCAGGAGAAACCAAGTCCACTTGTCCAGCCAGGTTCACTGATGACCCCAGGGGAGGGACCCCAGGGGAAGGACACATGGCACCTCTCCTCCCCCCAGAGCAAGGAGGCGGTGTGCAGCAGGCAGGGGAGGGAAAGGGGAAAAGGGGTAAGGAGGGGTGTGCGGGGGGAGGGGGGGAGGAGGGGAGGGGGACCCCTCAGTCAGCAGGATGTGTTCAAGGCTCACTGCCAGGTGGACACTCCTCTGCCCACAGTCCCCTGTGCCATCCATCCTGGGGAATCCGTGTGGGCTGGTGAAGGGCCTCTAGGGTGCTGAGGGCCCAAGGTCGGGGTCAGGGTCGGGGGCCAAGCAGGTGGTCAGCATCAGACCTTGGCCCCCCACCCAGTCTCCATCCCCACCTTGGACCTCAGCTCGTCTGCACAGAGCCGGGAGGGAGCAGCCAGGTTGCTGGCCCCTGAGAGCCACAGCTGCAGAGGGCGTGTGGCCAGCATTGACCAAGGGCTGATGGACAGTAGTACACAGTGGACACTGTCCTCGAGGGGTGGGGGTGGCTCCACTCTGAATGCCAACTTATCAGGTGGTAGACCCTTGGGAAATGAGTGCCCTGTGGCCTGAGGCCCCCCGTGGGCACAGTGCAGAATCTGAGTGACAGACGGATCTTCAAACACGTGGCTGTCCGACCGTCCAGGGGGAATGGGAGGGAGGAGTCCCTGTCACTGCGAGCTTGCCAACGCTGGCAGCAAACAGGACACACGTCCCCACAGGGCACTGCCTGTCAAAGGAACTGTGGAGCCTGGCGGCCGTGTCTCTCTACCCCCACCCATCTTCTGGGCCTGGCTCTGTCCAAACCTCCGTCAAACCAGGCGGAGACCGCGGCAGTGGCCCAGCCTCAGTCCCCGGGCCCTGCACACCAAGCGCAGGCAGTGAGCACGGCGTTTCCTGACAGGGGTTGTCTGCCCTGCAGGATGCCCGTCAGTAGCAGGCCCTGTGTAGCGAGCCCGTCCTGAGCCAGTCCCTGACCAGGCTGATGGGCAGCGGGGCTGAGGTGGGCAGGTCCCCTGAGCCCAGCTGATCCTTTCTCTGACCCGAAGCAGAACCCCCAGCACTGCTCCTTCTGTCAGTCAGACTCCTCCCAGGACTGACCCCAAGGAGAGTCTGCTGCCCACAGCTGAGCCCCAAACTCTCGTCTGCCTCTGCAGCCCCCCATTGCACCCGTCCACCCTGCCCCGACACCCGTCCACCTGTCCCCCCCCGTGCACTCTGCCCCCACCTGTCCACCCTGCCACCACCTCTCCCCCTCTGTCCCTCCACCTGTCCACCTCTGTCCCTCCACCTATCCACGTCTGTCCTCCTCTGTCCCTCCACCTGTCCCCCTCTGTCCCTCCACCTATCCACGTCTGTCCACCTGTATCCCTTCACCTGTCCACCTCTGCCCCTCCACCTATCCATGTCTGTCCCCCTCTGCCCCTCCACCTGTCCCCCTCTGTCCCTCCACCTATCCATGTCTGTCCCCTTCTGTTCCTCCATCTGTCCACCTCTGTCTCTCCACCTATCCATGTCTGTCCACCTCTGTCCCCTCACCTGTCCACCTCTGTCCCTCCACCTATCCACGTCTGTCCCCCTGTCCCTCCATCTGTCCCCCTCTGTCCCTCCATCTGTCCACCTCTGTCTCTCCACCTATCCACGTCTGTCCACCTCTGTCCCCTCACCTGTCCACCTCTGTCCCTCCACCTATCCACGTCTGTCCCCCTCTGTCCCTCCATCTGTCCACCTCTGTCCCTCCATCTATCCACGTCTGTCCCCCTCTGTCCCTCCATCTGTCCACCTCTGTCTCTCCACCTATCCACGTCTGTCCACCTCTGTCCCCTCACCTGTCCCCCTCTGTCCCTCCACCTATCCACATCTGTCCCCCTCTGTCCCTCCATCTGTCCACCTCTATCCCTCCACCTATCCACGTCTGTCCACCTCTGTCCCCTCACTGGTCCCCATCTGTCCCTCCACCTGTCCACCTCTGTTCCCCACCCATCCACCTGCCTTTCATTCACTCTCTGCCTCTTTATGCACAGCTCACACCTGCCCTCAGGCCCTCAGGACACCCCCTTTCCCTGAGAGAGACATTTCAGGCCCAGGAGGCCCCCGTCAGACCCCAGAGGCCAAGTTCTGGGTCAGAGCCTCCCTTTTGGGCACTGCTCCTGGGAGTGGGCCTCACCTTGCCCAGGAACCTTTAGGACATTGCTAACTTGGGAGGGGTCACCCTCCTCTAGGTCTTGGAGAGGGCTTGGGGTCTGTAGGGTGGGATGAATGGAGATGGAGGGGCTGCCGCTCAGGGAGAAGCTAGCCCGAGGTGAGGACACAGCGTGTCCATTACAGACCTAATCCAACCAGAGCAAGAGCAGAGGCTGAGGAAGGCCCCTGGGGTCCTCACTGGGGCACCTACGGGGTAGGGCAGGAGGAGAGGGGGCAGGAGGGGATAGGAGAGGAGACAGAGGGACAGGAGGGGACAGGAGAGGAGACAGAAGGGGAGACAGGAGGGGATGGGAAAAGGACAGGAGGGGACAGGAAAGGAGGCAAGAGAGGGCAAGAGGGGGACAGGAGGGAGTACAGGAGGGATGGGGGACAGGAAGTGTGACAAGAAGGGACGGGAGGGGACAAGAGGGGACAGGAGAGGATAAGAGAGAGCAGCAGGAGGGGCCCTCAGGTGGCCTGGTGAGCCCAGCAGGCATGTTGCTGGTGGGTGAGCATGGGGTGGGGTCTGCGCTGAGGTAGATGGATTTGGGGGGGCTCGGGCTGGGGTCCTCTAGGCGTCTCCCTGGGGGTATGTAGTGGGGGAGGCAAGGGTGGGGCATGGGCAGCTCGGGGGCCGCTGGAGGAGGGGCCTACTTCTCGTGGAGGGTGGAGGGCACCAGCCCCGGCCCCGGGCCCTGACCTGGGGCTACATCACTGGCCACGTGGAGCTGGAGCAGGGCCTGTGCAGGTCATTGTCCTGGACTCAGGGCCCCAGGACAGTGGGGAGATAGGAGGGCTGGACCCCTGATGTCTGGGGAAGGGGAGGGGGTGGTTCCAGACTCTGACCAGGCCCTGGGCGGTGGGCCCGAGTGCCTTTCCGCAAGCACCAGGGCCAGCCCCAAGGGTGCCAGGCTGTCCCGTCAGCCAGGTCAATTCACTGGCTGTCCACAGGGTCTGGTGAGTGCAGCCCCTGGACCAGTTCAGAGGCTGATGGGTGACTTTAGTCAGTAACTGCCGCGTTCCTTTTGGGTGGTGCCTGCTTCCTGTGGTTCCAGTCGCCTCTCGTTTTTATTATTTTAATTTTTCCGCATGCAATGCTGTAATGACAATGTGACTCCTAAAATCCCCTCCTCCTCCAGGACGAAGGCACAGATCTACCCAGCCTCTTCCTCCTTCTGAGGAGGGGGTGCCGAGGTCCTCGGGGTTCCTACCCACGGACCTGGGCGTGCGTGACCCTGACCCGCCCAGGACCCGGAGCACCAGCCGTCAGCTCAGACGTCCTCGGTTTAGGGCCGTGGTGTGAGTGGGCGAAGGCCTCACTCTAGCCACGCCATTGTCCCCTGTAGCACCTGCACCCGACAGGCAGCGTGGGGCTAGGTCCTTTTGTACCACGGGGTCCCCGGCCTGCGGGCAGCCACGCCTGGACCACAGGGCACAACGGAAAACCCTCCCCACGCTGGACCCAGGACTTCTTCTCACCCCCCGGCCTTTGTGCTTGCTGTGCCTGCTGCTTGGACAGCCCTTCCCGCAGGTGTCCCAGGACTTGTCCAGGTGATGCTGGGTCGCTAACTTGAAGCCCCGGTGTCCCAAGACCAATGGAGCCCGCGGTCCTGCGTGGCGCTCACCGCCCTCTGCTGCCTCCTGTGCACCGTCAGCCTCCAGAACATTGGCTCTGCGATGACACGGCCTCGCCTGCCTCCCTCCACCCGCCGTCCTGGAAGCACCTGTGGCCAGCGGGCGGGTGGCTGGTTGGCTGGAGGGACAGCAGGTGGCTTGGACTCTGCCGTTGGTGACGGGCCTTGTCCTCCACCACCTTGTTGGCGTCCCTGAGGCCCTGCAGGCAGGTAGACTCCACTTCCCTCCGGGTGCGTGAGGGCCCAGGCTGACCGCTCTGAGAGGCTCCCCATCCATCACGGCCCAGGTGGGACCCTGGAAGCTGTTGCTGATGAAGTGGGAACTAACTCTCTGGGAGAAAAGATGAAGAGAAGAAAGGCTGGTTGGAGCACTGGCTGAGGTCCGTGGTGTAGACGCTCCCCCTGTGGCTGGTTTCGAGCTACCCTTGTGAAGTCACTGAGCCTGGACGCCTCTGGGCTGGGTGGTCTCTTAGCCTGCGCACCACTGGCTACAGCGACCTCTGCACCCGTGGGACAGGCCTCGAGCCCTGGCCGAGAGGGAGCTGCCCCTGCACTCCAGCCCCCCAGGGCCCTGGGCCACATCCCACTGCCGGGCCTTGGGGACAGCCCTGCAGGGACTGAATTCAGCCACCGGACCCTCCCATCCCCACCGCCTTGCTGTGTGACTGCCACGCCCTCTGGACACAGCACAGAAGGTCAAGACCCAGGACACAAGGAGGATCCAGCCCGCTGAGCCTGGGCCTCCTTCCCTAAGTGGGCAGATGAGCGTCTCCTGGAGGGCAGAGAGCTCCTCCACATGCCCCCCAGGCATGGAACACTCCCAGCAGGACCCACGCAGGCCTGGCTCACTGTGCATGTCACCAGAGCAGGGGGACGGAGGGGAGGGAAGGGGACCTGTCCTGGGTGGCGGCCACGGCCATCTGGGTCCCTCAGCGCTGGGCAGCCCCAGCCAGCAGCACAGCACCTCCCTCTGTGGCCTGCATTTCTGGAAGCCCACCCCCAGGGGCCAGCTCTGCTGTTAGCCAACTCAGTCCCTGCTGGATCAGGGTCGCTGGCCGAGGAGTGCAGGCCTGACCCACACAGAGTGGCCCTGGGCTCCTTCCCTGCAGCCAGCTCTGGGCCAGCCGCCATGCGGCCTTGAGGAAGATGAGCACTGCCCGCACATCATAGCTCAGATCACACGTTTGCAAGAACTCAGCACAGAGCAGGGGGCCTTGTGCACGCCCCAGGCTCCCCGAGACCCTCTGTCGGTCCCCCACCTCCCACGTTTGTGGCAGCTCACTCTGTGCCTGCATGGGCAGCCATCCTGTGGCTGTGTCCGGCATCCTGCGTCCGGGGGCTCAGCCGGCCTCTGAGGGAGGGGCAGGGAAGTTCAGTTCAAGTGGTAAGGGATGTTCTGTTCAAGGCCCCCAAGGCAGGTCTGGGGGGCTTCTTGGAGGGTGGAGGAGGCCTCGGGGGTGGCGCAGAGTGACCGAAGGTGTTGGGGTGAGGGCAGAGCTGGCAGGGGGCAGGGACACCTGGTGGGGGCCATTCACGGAGCAGGGACGTCTGGTCTGCAGCTCAGGGAGCTCCCCCGTGGGGGTCACACAATGGGTTAGAGAGAGTGACCACCGGTCAGAGTGAGAGTCAGGGGCTCAGAGCCCCCGAGTGGGAACCGATGTGGACATCACCACCAAACTCCCGCAGACGTCACCAGACGTCTCGGAGACGCCCCAGGGCTCGCTCAACCTGGACACCCCTTGCGTTTCGCGTCCATCTCATGGTGGCTGCGGAGGTGACCCTGAGTGAAGGGCGGGCATGCTGACCCTGGAGCCAGCTGCGAGCACCTGGGGCCAGCCCACCGGGCGCTGGGCCTGTAGTGGGTTGGGGCAAGGGCCTGGCTTCAGAAGCACAGCCTCTCCAGGAGCGAGCTCGTCCCTCCCTGTCACAGGCCCCTTCGCCCACTCAGGGCTGTCTGGGTGCCTCTGTGCAGCCCAGCACCCCCATAGCTGCCCCCACCCTGGCAGAGCCAGTGAGAAGCCGCTTTCTATTTCCGGGCTCATGTGAACTGTGCTATTTTTACCTTGGAGTACAGAGGGGCTGCTCCAGGCAGCAGCCGGGGTAGGTGGGCACGGGGCGCCACAGGCCCCTGCAGGAGCCTCATAGCCACCCCTGATCTTCCTTCAACTCCTTTGGCCCTGCCTGTCCCCTTCTCAGAGCATCTCTGAAAGGCGCGCCTTCCCATTCTGACATGCTGTACCCTCCAGATGGGCTCAGAGTCCCCACCAACTCTGCCGACCCCAGTGCTGCATGTGCCAGGGCTGTTTGGGTGAAGATGAGAGACTGGGAAGAGGAGGGGGCTGGCAGACAGCCCAGTGGGCATGGGGAGGTGACTGTGGGCTGGGGGTAGGGAGGGGGCCAGAGAGGCATCTGTGGGGTGCTAGATCCCCTGGACAGCGTCAGGGGTCTGGGGTCTGAGGCAGCGCAGGGGGAGCAGGGGGGCGGGGGGCAGGGAGAGCAGGGGGTAGGCAGAGGGGGCAGGAGCCATCGCTGTGCTGAGCCCAGATCCTGGAGCAGCTCCTCAGGAAGGGGATCCACAGGGTACGTGGGTGGGGACTGAGGGGCCCCCTTGTCTCTGGAACTCCAGGAGCACCCTCTGTTGGGAGGGCTCCCAGGAAAAAAGGGCCTCTGTGGACACGGACGGTGGGGCAGGGAGTGCAGTTCACTACTGAGCCTGACGGGATGCCGTAAGTCCCGGGCACCGTGTGTCCAGGCACCGTGTGTCCAGGGACCGTAATCCGGGCACCGTGTGTCCAGGCACCGTGTGTCCAGGCACCGTAGTCCAGGGCACTGTGTGTCCAGGGACCGTAGTCCAGGGACCGTGTGTCCAGGGACCGTAGTCCGGGCACCGTGTGTCCAGGCACCGTGTGTCCAGGCACCGTAGTCTGGGCACCGTGTGTCCGGGCACTGTGTGTCGGGCACCGTGTGTGCAGGGACCGTGTGTCCGGGCACCATGTGTCTGGGCACCGTGTGTCCAGGGACCATATGTCCTGGGACTGTGTGTCCAAGCACCGTGTGTCCTGGCACCCCAGGACCCGTCCACCACAGGACAGGTGGGACCAGCAGGTGCCAGGCCTCCCTGGGGGGAGCGGAGGGGCGCTTGGCAGGGGCTTCCAGAGAGGCTGGGGTGCGGGCTGGAGCAGGGCGGCTGCCTCCTCTCTCCGCCATCTGGAGTGACTCCGTGGGGTCAGAGGGGACTCTGGACAGCAGGGCTCTCAAACCCAGTGCCACATGGCGTTTGGCACAACACTTCTTCTGCTCGGGGTTCCTGGCCTTGCAAGGCTGATTTCTGGAGGGGAGCATCTGAGGAGCACGCAGAGTGCTGGGCTGGGGGCTCTAACTGTCTTGCCAGCTGGCCCGAGTCCCACAGCTGGGGCTTGGCTGTGGCCAAACACACACGCCCCAAACGCTGTCCACTTGGTGGAACACCCCCGCTTGCTCCGGCCCCCTGCCCATTCCCCTCCTGGTCCAACCACTGTCCACCATCCTGCATCCAGCTGCCGTCCGAGGTCCCCTCTTGGATCTCAGCCCACTGACAGCGCCGCCCTGCAGGTTCAGCCTGTCTCGGCTGTTATGGAAATTTCCCACTAAGTTCCTGCCTCTCTCCTGCCAGCAGCAGATTTAGAGACTGTTTGCCAGGCCCCAGTCCTCTTCCTGGCAGTCCTACCCTGGGTGTGGCCCAGCAGCCTGGTGGAGGCTGTGTGCCTCCTTGCCTCCCCTCACAGCAGAGCAGACCGGCCACTGAGCTATCCCTGGCTGGCTCACTTCACATCCTCACCTCCTGCCCAGAGCGGGCACTGCCTGCCCTCCAGTCCTTCTCAGGCTCCGCAGCTGCTGGCCTCCCTCTCCCGGAGCACCAGCCACTCTGACCTGGGACTGTCACCAGTCTTGTCTATTTCCCCCAGGAGAGTCTGAGTCCTGATTGGGCCACCCACCCATTCCCTCAGGGCCTGGGCAGATGTGAGAACGGGGTGGGGGAGGAGCAGCTGTGTTTGTAGTGAGTCTAAGAGGAGTAACAACAGAGAGAGACAGACAGACACAAAGACAGAGAGAGACAGAGATGGAGAAGATAGACAGAGAGATAGAGAGAGAGAGGAGACAGAAATAGAGATAGAAAGAGAGACAGAGACAGAGATAGAGAGATGGACAAAGATAGAGAGACAAGGAGACAAGACAGAAACAGACACAGAGAGAGAGAGAAACAGAGACAGAGGAGACAGAGAGAGACAGACACAGAGAGAGACAGAGACAGAGAGACAGACAGACACAGAGAGAGAGACAGAGAAAGAGAGACAGAGACAGGGATAGAGAGAGACAGAAAGAGAGATTCAGAGAGACAGAGACAGAGAGATGGAAGGTCAGGCAGCATCCGTGGGCTGGCAGAGAGCCTCTATCCTCCCCGCCTGAGCCTGCCCTTGCCATGTGGGCCCTGGCTCAGGGGTGTGTGAGGAGCTCTGCCAGGCCCTGGCGATGGAACCAGTGAGGGTGTGGACTCACCCCAGCGCTGCGATGTGGATCCTGCACTCTTCTCCTCTGATGAGCCCTCAAGTCCCTGACACCATGTAGGCCCCCTGCCCCACCTGGCCACCCCAGGGTCAACAGGGTGTCTCCGTGCAGGTGGCTTGTGAGGGTAGCTGGGGTCGATGGTTGTAGGGCCTGCTCTGGGCTCACTGGGGTCACCTCTGTGGTCTTCTGTGGGGTTGGCATCAGGAGGCCAGCTGTGGGTCATCCCCCAAGTCCATCTGGTGGCAGGGTGGAGAGAAGTGACTTCTTTCTCTCCTGGACCCAGACCTCTCCCTGCCAGCATCCACACTGAGATTCTGAGGACACGGGAAGAGCCAGGCTGAGCAGACCTTGCGCTGGGGCTCAGGACAGACCCTCAAGACCCTCAGACGCCTGGGAACAGGTGACCACTCCACAGAGCTCCTGTCCCCAGACCTGCACGAGGCCTCACGTGCAGGTGAAGCAGACCTGTGCTTCTCACACTCCTGGCGGTTGCCCAGGGCGCGGGTGAGGGGCTCCCTGCAGCCACCCCAGGCCCTCCCTTCTGGGCAGATCCACCCCGCACTTCCTGGCCCAGATCCAGGTGACAGGGCTGGAGGCAGGAAGAATGGACAGTGCAAAGGCCAGCTCCCACGGGGAGACTGAAGCCCTGTGTGCCCGGAGACCTGTGTCCTGGGACATGGGCCTCCCTCAGCGCCACTGGGGCCCGCGCTGACCAAAGTGGCAGCTGAGTGGGGAGTGTCCCCTGCTCACTCCCAGGGCAGTGCTGGCCTCCTCCAGCCCTCTCCTGCTCCTCCTTCCTCCCCTTGAGGGCCCCTGCCAGGCCACTGCTGGGCACAGTCGGGCCTGGAGATGGTCAGCCAGGGGAGTTTGGAGTTCAAGCTGAGCGTCCTGGGGGGGCTGAAGGGAAAAGCCAGAGGGGCCTGAGCAGCGGGCTCCCCTGCGGGGTGAAGGTCACAGACAGCTCCAGGACCCGTCCCCCCCGCCCCCCCCCGCCCCCCCCCGCCCCCGCCCCCCAGGCCCAGCGAGTCCTGACGACCCGGCGGAGAGGACAGTGACAAGTTAATGCAGCGGCCACCAAGGGTGTCCACCCGCCGACCAGAAGGCCGGCCCTAGGCCTCTGGGAGACCGGGACCCCTGCGATCCCGGCCCCTTCCCGCAGCCCCGCCCCACACGCGCAGGGACAGCAAGGTGGAGGGGCTGCGGGATGGGAGGCCGGTGGCGACCTATCAGCTCCGAACGCAGAGGAAATCCCGGAGGCCCGGTGGAGGCAGGGCGGCTCCGTCCGCAGTCACCTTCACGCGTCCCTGCCCCGCGGGGGCCTGCCGGCCTCCAAGGGGCGGGGGTCTCTCGGCCCCTGTCCACTAAAATAAAGCTCGGCGACTCTATTACACTGGGAAATGCGTCCAGCCGGCCGCGGGTCTCTCTCTCTGCCAGGACTGGCTGGGTTTTCCGGAGTCCGGGGTCTCCCTTCTCCCGCCCAGCGGGACGAGGAGGCCCCAGAGCGGCGGCGGTCGGGGCCAGTGTCACCGCCTGCGCCGGGGAACCCCTTCCCCGGGTGGAATGGGGAGGGGGCGGCCACCCCCAACCCCGGCCCCTGCCCGCTCCGGCGACAGAAGGGACTTTCCCGCGGGTCCCGCGCGCGCTCACGAGGCGCCCCGAGCGGGCAGGAGCGGGTGGGAAGCCGGACTCCGACTGGGAGCGGACCCGCCCGGGTCCACACGGGCAGCTCGGATGCGGGGCAGGGTCTGGGGTCTGCGCAGCTGGGCGGGCCGGAGAGCTCGGCCCCGGGATACCCCGAACCGGGCCGGGACAGGTTCCGGAGCGCAGGGGGGCGCGGCCCCGCCCCTCCGCCCCTCCGCCCCTCCCGAGCCGCCGCGGCCCCGCCCTCCTCGTCACGCTCCATGTGACCCGCCCTCCTCGCGGTGCCCTTCAGCCGCCGCCGCAGTTCCCGGCGCCACATGGACCCGGCCGGCCCGAGCGCGCTCCGCCGCTGACCCCAGCGCCCCGACCCCGAGAAGGTAACCCGCGCCCCCTCCCCTCCCCTCCCCCGACGCCCCCCCCTCCTCCCGTGACGCCCCCTCCCTCTCCGGACTCTCCCTCCACAGACCCCTCCTCCCTCCCCTCTCCTCCCCGGACGCCCCTCCTCCCCGGACGCCCCCTCCTCTCTCCCGCCTCCCCTCCCTCCCCTCCCTGCACACCCTCCCCTCCCCGGATGCTTCCTCCCCAGACCCCTCCTGCCCTCCTCTCCCCTTCCCGGACGCCCCTCCTCTCCCCGGACGCCCCCTCCCTCCCCTCCCTCCCTGGACACCCCTCCCTTCCCGGGACCCTTCCTCCCCAGACCCCTCCTGCCCTCCTCTCCCCTTCCCGGACGCCCCTCCTCCCCGGACGCCCCCTCCCCTCCCCTCCCCGCGGGCGCGCTCTCGGCCGCGCGGGCGCTGTCCACCGCGCGGTGCTGAAGCGGCCCCGCGGTCCCGGCCCGCGCGCTCCCTCTCTTGCTCCTTCCCCGAGTCTCCGGCCTCTCGCGTCGCCCTTCCCTCCCTCGTCCGCGGTCTCTCCTCCTTCTCCCGGCGCGCCCCCGCCTGAGGGCCGCTTGGCAGAAAGGGGTGCGGCGGCTGCAGGAGCCCTGGGGAAGCTCCAGCTGCGCCCCGGGCCTCTCTGCGGCGGGCCCTGCGGTTCCCTCCCACCAGGAGCCAGGGGAGAAGTTTGGAAGAAATCTGCTTTGCGACAAAGGCGCCCGTGCGCGCCAGCGCCTTTTGGGGGGGTGGGGTACGGCATTCCCTGCCTGCCACCCCTTCCCCAGCCCGCACACACTCGGGTCTCCTGCGTCTGCGGAGGAAAAATTCATAAAGCACTGGATCTCTAAGAACCTGGTTTCCCTGCCAGAGGAGACCTCACGAGGGGGAGCACTGCAGCTGCTGTTTTTACAGGAAGCATCTCCCCACCGGAGTTCCAGCTGGCCTGGGGAGCCCCACCCATGCAGATGCAAATGGAGGGGTGGTCTGTCCCCCTTTTCCATTTGCTCCCTGAAGGCCGGGCCCCCTGCCCTCTCTCCTTCCCACCCCAGTCTCTGCTGTGGGCAGGGGGTAGCGGGCGCTGGGACCTCCTGTGGAGAGAGCTTGGTCTCTCGAGACTACCCCATCAGTAGCCGAAGGGACCTCCCTGAAGGGGCACTGGCTCAGGGCCCATCCACCGTAACTCTCCTGTCCCTTGGATGGACCGCCCCCTCTGGCCTAGGGCCCATCAAAGAGGCAGCAGATCCGGTCACCTTCAAACGCCCCCTGGGCCTGGCCCTGCTTCACACAGGCTGCACCCCCCCCAAGTTGCGAGCACCCCCATCCCTGCAGTAGCAGCCAAAAGCTGGCTTCAGAAACCCCAGGGGCTGGGTGAGACAACTTTGCAGGTCCAGCTGGGGTCCTGGGATCTGCCCACCCTGGTCAGAGTATAGTGTGGAAGCACCCCTGCACGGAGACCCTCCCAGTGCTGGGGTCCAGCCACAAGGTGTGGGGGACGACGAATGATGCTCTCTCAGACCCCCGACCCATGCTGAGGGGAAGTCGGGCGGGGACGAGCAAGGAGCCCTGCCCAGGGTCAGGGTGACCTGTGAGCACTTCTTTCCTCCAGGCAGAAGACTCCTGGCCACACTCGCATGTGAATTCCGACCCTCGCAAGAACTGCTGAGGAGACAAAGCCGTCGTCATGGAGTTTGTGATGAAGCAGGCCCTGGGAGGTAGGAAGTAGGCGGTGTGGGGCACGTTGCTCCCACCTGGTCGCGGGCCCGCACACTGCAGCGGCATGCGGACGTGGCACGTGGTCACCCTCAGACTTCACACACGCCTGCTCACATCACATCCCCGCAGACACACCTGCTCGCCCCTCTGGGCAGAGCAGGGCCTGGCCAGCCTTGGGGGTGGGGGAGGATGTGCGCTGAGCACTGTGGTCAGGGTGGAGCCCTGCAGACGGTGCTGAGGCAGGGGTCAAAGGCCGAGCAGCAGCACCCCCACTCGGCCCACGAAGACACCCCAGGGTGGCTTTCAGGGGCACCAAGGGCCAATCCTAACGGGCAGGTCCGGCGGCCCCCACTGGGGCTTTGCTTTAGTGAGCAGAGCTATGGGAGGCTGCAGGGTGGCTGCAGCAGCTGGAGTGGGGTTGTGGGGCCAGAGCTGGACCTGTGGTGTCCAGTCAGGACCCTGTGGGTTTCACCCAGGGTCGGCGCATGCACAGGGACAAGAGAAGAGGCTTGCGTGACACCGGCCCTTTCCACGGAGGAAGTGCGGCCTCTTGTGTGTGTGTTCGGGAAGGGGACCCCCCTTCCAACCCTGCTGACTCCTGTTTGAAGGGAATCCTGTGCCTACTTGGCTCAAGGCTGTCGTTGTGGCCAGAGAGCCTGGCCCAGGAGAGGAAGGGAGTGTAGCACAGTGGGCCGAGGCTCTGGCCCAGGAGGTGGGTGGGGCAGTGGGCCGAGGTCCACACTGGCACGAATGTGTCCTGGCAGAGCAGTCTGGTCAGCCAGGCCCATGGGGCCTATCCTGTGTACCCTGGCTCCCCTGGTGCAGCACCACCTCCCTGGGACGAGAGCCTGCAGCCAGCGCCTGACTGCCATTTGAGGTGTCTTCCTTGGGTGGCCCCCATGGGCCACACCCTGCCTGGGACCGTTCGCAGACTGGCGAGTCTGGTGATGCATGATGAGGCCACCCTCTTGGTGCTGCTGGATGGCAGGAGGACTTGGGGGCTTTTGCTATAGGTGGGGAGTCTGTGGGGCCGTTGTGCCAGAAACGAGGGGCAGGATAGAGGGGCCAGGCCACCACCCCTAGGACAGGAGCCCCATGTGTCAGGACAGGAGAAGGGCTACGTCTCCGCTCAACACAAATTAAATGAAAAGACATGGGCCCAGGGCCACGTTCCCTGAGATTCGTGGTCAAGGAGAGGCTGCGGGTCGAGTCTAATTATAATGATTACATCACCGGGACATGATTCAGGGACAAGGCAGCATCCTGGCATTGGGAGGGATCCATGTTCCACCCAGCCAGTCCCAGGCTGTTACAGATAATTAATTAGGTGGCTAATTCAGGCCCTGAGGTGGGCTTGTAAGAAAACTGGAATATCTGATTTGGCTGTCTACATGGCTGAAATTAGCTGGGTAATTGCCAGCCTGGATTCCCTTTGTTCCATGTCAGCCCAAAGTTTCTCCTGCAGCGGCAACGGGGCGGGCTTCTTGGAGCGATGTGGGAGCTGCATGGGGGCTGCCTGCGGAGGCCCCTTGGAGCACCCTTTCTGCGCGGCCGCTCGCCGGGCGCCCCAGGCCGGGCATGGGCCCCCGACATTCACCATCCCAGTGCTGCAGGGGTGGGGCTGCACGTGACCTCCCAGTGACACCTTGTTTTCTGTTCCTGTACTTTGTCACTTTTTCCTCCCCTCCCAGTGGGCATCATTTTGATCTCTCTGGATGTGTGTGGGTGAGAGGGAGACAGACAGAGGGACAGAGACAGACAGAGACCAGGAGAAGTCTTCCAAGAGAGACAGACCAGAGCCCCAGACACAGAGGAACGGCCAGGACGGACCCGGGAAACCATCCAGAGAGGCCAGCCCAGAGAAACGGGGACCAGGGCTGGAGTTGGAGAGAAGATACAGCCCAGAAACAGAGCCAAGAAAGGACAGAAATGGAAATGCCCCAGGACGCACGAGACATACAGCTATGTGGGAAACAGGGCCCGAGGGAGAGAGACGCAGGAGAGAGACAATGGGTGCGAGGCTGTCTGGAGTCAGGCAGAGACAGCGACTTGGGGAGACAGAGGCTGGGAAGAGAACATCATGGAAAAGACAGGGTGACTGAAACGGAGACTGAGGAACCCAAGGGAATGTGGGACAAGAGGTGTAAGTGCAGGGTACGTGTACGGAGAGAGATGGAGAGAGACAAAGAGAGAGACACAGAGTGACAGAGATAGACAGAGAGGCCCAGAGAGAGAGAGACAGAGAGATAGAGAGAGGGCGACAGACAAAGAGAGAGGGAGAGGGAGACAGTGAGACAGAGAGAGAGACAGAGTGACACAGAGAGACAGTGAGAGACAGAGACCCAGAGAAACAGAGACAGAGAGAGATAGAGACAAAGAGACACAGAGAGAGACGACAGAGAGATAGAGAGTAGAGAGAAAGAGACACAGAGAGTGATGGGGCAGGGGAGAGATAGAGAGAGGGACAGAGGCAGAGAGAGACAGAGATATGTCAGAAGCAAACAGAAATAGCGTCCAGACCAGAAACACAGAGTGTCCATCCCTGCACACACTCACGCACACATGTGCACACTCAGAGAAAGACAGCAGAAAGGAGGGAAGAGACGGGGCCTGGAGGGAGCCCGGGGCAGCCTTGCACAGCTGCACTGGGGCAGGACTCGATGCCACCTAATAAATTGTGGCCATTGGAGGCTGTCCCCACCTCGCTGGGCTGAGTGGCCAGTCCGCCAAGGACAGACTTCACAGCACCTTCTCCTCGGCCCTGACCCTGTGCCTCAAGCAAGGCCTTTGTGGGGACAGAGGCTGCAAGGTGACTGCCTGGTGGGGATGGCAGTTGCAGGACTCAGGACTCCCACATCAGATGACAGACAGACAGACAGACGGGACACCCACAGGCCCCCCAAGCACATGGCTGTTTCTGCAGGGCCTTGTCCACTCTGGGGTTCAGGGCACCCTGGACTGGGGAGGGACCCAGTCCCAGATCTGCTGGGCTAAGGACGAGGCGTGTGCCCTCGGTCTGGTCTGTGGTGACTCTGTACCCCGGTCCCGCCCGTCTAGGCCTTCACGCAAGCCACAGCCTCGGGGCCCTTAAGCTCTGAGGATTTCGCTGGAGGGTCGACCAGGCTTGTCCGTGGTGCTCAGGCCTCTCCTTCCCTCCCTCAGTCTGGTCACTGCTCCGCCAGCAGCCTCTGCCCCTCCCCACATCGCACTTGCCGGCATGTTCTGGGCACCTCCCACGTGGCCAGGCTGGGCCTCAGGTGAGACCTCTAGAGGAGGCAGACGAGGACAGAGCGATGGCCCGAGATTTGGAGGAGCCAGCTAAGAAGCTGAGATGCAGTGAGGTCGACCCACTGTGACATCCAAGGCCCCAGGCCCTCCCTGTAATCTCCCGTAGACACCCACCTCTGTCCAGGCTCTGGCTGTGCCGCTGCAGCCACCTCAGAGCCCTCTCCTCCACCGGCCTGTCTGCTTGGACGCTAAGCCCACCTCACTGGGGACCACAAGGTCATCTGGGAGCAGAGCAGAGACCTGGGGGGCACGTGTTGCAGGGGGGACAGGAAGGGGAGGGAGGTGACAAGGAGTCGCCTTGGCGACTATGAGGGAGGACGAGACAGCAGACTGGGAGGGGCCAGAGGGGGCTGTCCTCATCACCATGGGTAGTGGCGGCAGGACTCAGGTGCTGCACATCCGTGTCCGGCCTCGTCGCGTCCCAGCAAGGTCAGCAGCACTGACCGTCGACCTCACTCAGACTCCTGGTGCCGAGCCATTTTTCTGAGGGCAGGTGGCAGCCGTGGACCACAGAAGGAGGGACAGGGCTTCTCCCCTAAGATGGCAGGACAGGCCCAGACACCCAGCCTCTGGGCCCCCGGGGTGGACATGGTGGGGCTTTGCCTGGCGGCTGACTCTCTCGAGGTGCAGCCTGAGAGGGACAGGGCGGAGCGCACGGGGCGTCTGCTCTCAGGGCTGGAGTTCTCCACGGGCTGAGTGGGGGCACCTTCGTCTCCTTCAGACTCAGAAGACATGACCCCCAGGACACAGCTGGGTTCTGCCCCGAGGCCAGGGAGCCAAGGGCACCAGGGGCACCCAGGGCTGGCTAGAGGAGAACTCTTCTGGGGCCGGATCGTCAAGGAAGCTGTCCAGCTGTGGGCAAGCTTGTCTTGACCCGGAGGAGGTCCTGGGGCCTTTACAGGTTTGGGCCCCCCCAGGTCCATCGAGACACCTCAGATTTAAATCAGCTGATGGTCAGTCCCTGAAGGAAGAAAACACGGATGCGAAGTCTGTGTGGCAGCAGCTCGCGTGGGCCCTGGGAGCTTGTCTGCGGCAAAGTGGCCTTGAACTGAGGCCAGATGCTTGGGCCGCGTCGCCTGGGGACGGATCTTGGGCTCAGGGTCCTCAAGGGTGTAACTTGAAGAAACTGTTTTCCCCCGAGGCCAGGAAGTGGCAAATGGCCCTGGAGCTATATTTACACCGTGGACGAGAGTGTGGGCGGTCGTCAGGTTAATGTGGCTGGTATAGACACTCAGGCTAAATCAGGCGCAGGTGGCTATTTTGGCCCAAACAACCCTGTTCGTGGCTGGCTGTCCCATCGTTCCACCTCAGTGTGACGGGTTCTGTGTCTGGAACATGCTCAGGTCTTCAGAGACGGTGCGGGGGCCGGGGAGGGCTTCACGGAGGAGGGGACATCTGAGGTGGGCTCCAAGGACCAACAGACGAGACTGGGACACAGCACATGCCAGGGCCCGGGCTATGGGGGCAGGGCTGGGCTGGGCTGGAAGGGGACTCGGGGGAGAACGTTACAGGACCCGGTAACCAAGCCCGAGGGTGGTCTCCTCAGCAAGCTCCGTTCTGCCCTGGCACGTCCAGCGGCTCTCGGCAGCGGGTCAGCGTGGACGGTGTCCTGGGCGAGGAGGCTGTCCAGTCTCAGGGGTAGAGGGCGTCAGGGCCTATGTCCAGTGCGAGGGGAGGGTGAGGCCTGTGTGTCTGGGCAGGACAGTGGCTCTTCCGGCCGAGGCTTCGGGTGGATGGAGGAAGGTGGATCACTGTCACCCGGCCTCCACGGGCAGAGGACATCATTTCACAGACACGTCCCCCAGGGAGAGCCTCGGGGGCGCTGCGGTCAGGCTCCACACCCTGTGGGTGATGGGTTGCGTCCTCTCGGCCAGGACACCCTGGGGGTCTCATGGGGGTCAGTCCCTAGACGTGTCGAGGCCAGAGGGACCAGATCCTGGAGAAGGGAGGGCAGCGCCTGCCTCGGGGCTCACACGAGACAAGTGGGGCTGGGGTGGGGCTGGGGGGCAGTCTCCCTCCAATTGCCCAGAGCCCCTCCCTCAGTGCCGGTTGCGCTGCCCCCAGGGCTTGTTGGGGGGCCCCCTCCTCTCTTGCCCTTCCCTGCTGTAGGCTCCGTGAGGCCCAGCTGAGGCCTGTATGTCTGCAGCTGCTGTGAGACACAGTGCTGGGCTCCTGCGGCCTTGCAGCTCAGACGCAGCTCTTCCCGGACCCTCCCTCACCTCGCCTCCTAGGACTGCCAGCAGGGCGCAGAGGCAGCGTGAGGTCCCATGGGTCCTGTCCCGACCCCCAGTGCCCACCACGGGACTCTACACTGAGGGCATGACCAGGCGTCCACATCCTACCCCAGACCCAGGTCCTGAGGGCAGGGCCAGCCCACGTCTCCCCAGCCCCGTCTGTCTGTTTTGGGGTTAGCTCTGTTCATTGGGAGCCTCCCACCGGCCTGGGGCTGCCCCACGGGGACACTGACCAGGTGAGGCCAGGGTCTGTGGCATCTGGGAGGACGTTGGAGCCACAGGCTGAGCTGGGCTCTTGCAGAAGGAGCAAATTGGGAGGCGAAGCTCCAGAATTATGCACTGGGGAAGATGCTTTTGACTGAAATTACAGAGAACCAGGCAGAGAGTGGCTTGAATCGAGGTTTGTTTCTCTTATGTGACAAGGTGTCAGGAGGTGGCCCACCTGCTCAGTGGTGCCATCAGGGACACAGCTCTGGCTCTCGTTGTGCCACTGTTGTCCCAGTGGAGCATTCATGCTCAGCCTGCTCCTCGTAGTTGCAAGGTGGCTGCTGCTGCTCTGGCGTCACATCCACATTTCGGGCAGGAGGAAGGGGAGAGGCTAAGGGAATGTGTTTGTGGAGTCTCATGGAGGGTTTCCGTTTATGTGTCATGAGCAAGAAAGCTCTGGGAAGGTGAGGGCCAAGGTGGCACAAGGGGGGCGGTATTGGGCAGGCAGCCTGGCTCACATCAACTTGGAAAATCTTGATTTTCAGATGCAAGACCCCCAGACCTTGAGCCCCAGAGGGCAGGGGTGCCCCCATCCCCTGCTCACCCCTGAGTGCTGGCTCCTTCTCCACAGGCAGCTGGCAAATGCTTGATGGTAAAATACCAATGGTCATTTGGAATGGGCTTCCCAATGCCGTGTTGGCTTGAGACTCGGCTCACTTCACAGGGCTCAGGAGAGACACTCCTTACCCCACATCTCTTGGAGGCCAGAAGGACTTCAGAGAAACTGCCTTTTCTCCCAACACCGGGAAGACAGTCCTTCCCTCAGGAGAGCAGGCCCCTGGTGGGCTCAGCTGCAGCTCAGTTACAAACGCTTCCGCCCAGCGTGGAGGGAACGGACACCACGCACTCGAACCACAGAGCCACGGGCTTTTTGCCTCGTTGGTTGGGATTGAAGCGTTTAACAGCTCCTGTGTGGTGGGGCTCTGTGAGAATCTCGTGCCGACATCAGACTGCTCGACAGGCTTGGGAACGTCATGCCTTTAATGCTGCGACATTCAACAGAGCAAGGAATTAATGAAAACTTCAGAATGAGCATCAAGTTCTGGCAAACCCTGACGCTGACAAGTTTCAGAGACCCCCAAACCTGGGTGGAAACAGACCAGGCAGGGGAAGAGCACACTGGGCCCCCGGCAGCTCTGGGCGGCCCCCTGCTCAGGGCTGGTGCTCTGGGTAGACAGAGAGGAGTGTGCAGGGTCCTTCTGAGATTCCCGCAGTCGGCCAGTGGCTGCTCAGAGCACCCCGATTCTGTCTAGGGGAGAGTGGGGACTCCGACTGGGGTCTCTCGGATTCCTGTCCTGGCCTCCTGTGCTGAAGCTTTGCACAAACCACTGTTTTCCCGCATTGCCTCACTTTTCCCATCGTGTGGACAGGGGAGAACGTGGCTCCTCTCACCCCTGCAGGGGTCAGTCAAGACCTCTGGCTTCCTCTAGGCGGGCAGCTTGGCAGGGTTGGCAGAGGGCCCTCATCCCACCTATAGGTCCTCTAGAGTCCCATGGGCTTGACTGTGAACTGTAGCATCCAGGCAGAGGGTGTGGGCTGAGGCCGGGCAGCTGCTCAGGGCCCAGTGGAGGGCTCAGGGTGCTGGGTTCTGAGTGCTGGGTCCTGTGTGCTGAGTGGTGGGTGCTGAGAGTGCCGGGTGCCATGTGCTGAGTGCTGTGTGCTGGGTTCTGAGGGTGCTGGGTGCTGCATGTTGAGTGCTGAGTGCTAGATGCTAGTATTGGGTGCTGAGGATGCTGAGTGCCGAGTGTTGGGTACTGAGTGCTAGACACTAGTGCTGGGTGCTGAGTTCTGAATGCTACGTGTGAGGTGCTGAGTGTTGCATGCTAGTGCTGGGTGCTGAGTGCCAGATGCTGGGTACCAGTGCAGATGAGACCTAAGGGGTTGAGGACTTGTGGGGTCAGACAGCTGGCCAGAGCAACTCTGACAGAGCCTGCGGGCAGGTTGGCACCCTGGTCTGCCCCTTTGGGCACTAACAGCTGTTCCTGACATTTCCATGGGAACACAAGGGCCTTGTCCTGGTGGAAACATCAGACACTGGTGCTGAGCTTTGCTGTCTGGGGTGGGTGGTGGGCTTCGCCAGGACAGAGCCGTCCACTGCATGCACCCCAGGCCATCTCAGCCCCCGGCCTCTGCCTTCACCTTCCAACTCCCAGAGGCCCAAGAACTGGCAGGGAAGACCACAGGCCCGGGCCTCCTGGGAGAGACAAGAAAAGCAAGTGCTGTGTACACATGGCGAGAGGAGGAATCAGGGGAAAATAGAAAGGGTTTTAACAGAAGGCGAGGGGTGGTCCTGCGGAGCCCCCCAGAAAAGCCACCGTCCTCCAGCCCCCAAGGGTCCTCGGGGCCAAGGGGACCACCCTGCACTTAGCTTTCCTTCAGAAGGAAGGCTCTGGAAATGTGGACCACCACTCCAGGCTGCGCACCTGGTCCACGGGGTGAGAGCAGTCCTTGTGGTGCTGCCGAGAGCCACCAGGAGTCGGGCTCCCCTGTCCTCTGTCCATCAGGCCAGGCGGACGCCCTGCCCAGCAGAGCCTGCCCTGCCCTTGGGGCTCCCTGTTGGGGTGGAGACATCGTGGAGGTCCCTGAGTCTCACTCGAGTCCCCCTGTGGAATCTCAATCTCCCCCTTGAGTGTCGCCATCCCCCCAGCATCTCAGTCCCCCTGCCAGCCACTCCAGCTCCAAATGGGCTGTGGTCGAGGGGTCTGGGCAGTGCTCCTCGCAGGGCCTGCATGGAGACCCACAGCAGGTAAGGATTAGAAGGGGCTTCTGTTTGTAGATCCTCCCGGGAGGGCAGCAGCCCCCCACTGCTCCTGCCCCAGGTTGCCTCAGGGGCCAGGAGGTGTGGGGCCGGGGGAGGGTTCCTGCACCAGGGTCACTCAGCTCCAGTCAGGCCCCTCTTCCCCGGCCCCTGCACCTGCTCCCCACTTCCGGTCCTCGTCCCCCTCAGCAGACAGGGTGCCCGAGGGCAGCGACCCCCATGGCCGTGGCTGCAGCCCTGCCTCACCATCGACGCTGGTGGCCCGGTGGCCCAGTGAGTGGCAGATGGCTGAATGGAGGGACGGACGTGTGAGGATTACAACCACCCTGGAAGCCGGGCGGCCGTGCCATCTGGCGGAGCTTGGCTGCGTTTGGGCTCACTAATTGGCGTTTTCATCTCGCCTCTGTCTCCGTTGGTCCTCTCCCGAAAGCCAAGGCTAGACGCTCTCCTCCTGGCGCCCGGCTCTGCAGGCAGGGACAGCACTGGACAGGTGGCCACAGCCGTGGCCCTGGGGTCCCCTCCCCATTGGGGTGCAGGGCATCTGATCATTACCCAGGCTGAGGGGAGGAGAGCTTTGTTCTTGGCAGGAGAATTCCCAGACAGCTAGTAAGCGTTTGCGAAACCACAAAAGGAGTTGACAGGGAGGGAGGAGAGGCGTTGGTGCTTCCTAGTGGGTATACAAGCCAGAGAAGCATCGCAGAAAATTAGGAGCAGTGAGGTGGCTTCCTTGAGGTGGGGCTCGGGGTCAAGATGAGGGGGCAGTGATCCTCCAGCCAGCCGCTCACGGCGCCCCTCTGTCAGCCTCCCGAGGCAAGGCTGCCAGGCCCAGAGCCCGGGCCCCATCAGCTGGGTGGGACGGGGCCCCCAGCACCTTGTCCCCACCTGCTGGGGGCTTAGAGGGGCGGGACCTGGGGCGCCCAGGCTGGGCTCTGACGCTCAGGAGGGCACTGGGCTGTCTGTGCCAGCGAGGACGGTGCAGAAAGCCAACTTTCTTTCAACCAGTTCACCCTTGCTTGTTTTTCTGACCCTGGCCAGCGGGCTGGGGGCGAGAGCCAGACGGGCATGTCGGAAGCCGGGCCCCAGGAGGGTGGCACCCCAGGCCCCGTGCTGTGCGGCAGGCTTTATTTCTCTTTGGAAGCTAGTTTGTTCTTGACCCAGATGGCCCAGAGAGTCCGGCGCAGGCCCAGCCGTGGTGCTGTGGGCCCTCCTCCTCACCGGGGCAGCGGGTGGGCGTCTGTCGGGGGACTTTGCTTCAGTAAAACTCTCACTGTTTAGCGTGTATCCTTACAACGGACACGTCTGATCCCCTCTGTCATCCTGACTCCGGCCTTTTAAATGCTTCCTTACTGTTTCACTTATTTTATCTGGATATATGGATGGAATTTCCTTTGTGAAAACCTTCTGCAGTGTTTTGGAACCTATGTGCCCTTTTAAAGAGTTACTTCAGCTCTAATTGTCACGGTCGGGATGCTGCTGTGTGTCTGTGCCTCTGCCAACGCCGTTCCAGTTCTCTGCACTTCCGCCGTCTTCCCGCAACCACGCCTGCCGTGGTCTGTGATTTAGGGCAGAGGGTTGGGACGACAGTCGGTGTTTTCTTAATATATGAAAAATATTTTGTTCTTTGCATTCAATTTTATGAGATGTTTGTACATATTTGTTTTTTTAACATGAAAGTAGATTTTTTAACTATTGTTAAAATAGTAAATATTCGTTGTAGGAAATTGAAATAATACAGAGAAGTATAAAGAGGTGACATGGAAAATTGAGATGCAGCATTGCTTTAAAATTCATTCTTTAGGATCACTCATGACTTTATTTAAAAATATTTTTTCAAGGAGAAATGCCTTCAGATCCATTTCTAACTTTAAAAGACTCTGCAAAGTCCCTTATGCTGTTGGTTTCCTAGAACTAGTTCGGGGGGTCAGTGTTGGCACCAAAGGGTGGAAGCAAAGTCAGCTTCCCGAGGTGACTGTGGCTGAGAGCTTCCAACGGCAGACACCGTGATGGCGTCGTCCCCCACGGCCACTCTCCGAAGGCGGATGATTTAGGTAAGTCTCTGTCCGTCTTGTAGACAGACAGACAGATTGAGCTGCAGAATCAGAACAGAATTAACTCCAGCTTCCAGGAGCAGTTTGTAGATCTCTGCCTGCCGCCCTCCCGTCCTCCCGACAGGCGTGGGTGAAGGTGTGCCTCTAATTCAGACTGAACATGATAATACAGAACTAAAGTCGCTTATTTCTCGAATCACCCCACTGAGAGGTGTTCTTGTGTGCACGCATGTGTCCCTTCGTGTCTCTCAGTAACATGCTCATCACTCATCTCAGACGTTTTGTCGGTTTCTTGTAATGGACTGGGGGCACAGAGCTCTGCCCCTGGCTCCCCATGTGGCCATATCAGCAACTGTGCAGGCTTTGTTACGACCGTGTACATGGTCTTCACCGATGCAGTGCACTGCGACCACATTTCTTTCTTACCAAGCCTATGGTTTGCCCATAGTTAACATAGGTCTCTAATTCCTTGCACACCCACCAGCAGCCCCCTCAAAACAGTATTCCCATGTGGTTAAAGGCTCCAGATGAGCTGTTAGTAGTTTCTCTCCTCTGGAGCAGCTGCCTCAGGACTCTGGCACCTTCTGCTCCTGTCTGCACTGGTTGCTGTCTAGGCCATCACGAGACGTGGGCCCGGATCCCCCCATCTTCTCTCCTGGCTGGATCCTCAGGAACCTTCTGAGATGGACTGCATGGAGGGCCGACAGTCTCTCTACTCCAGCTGGTGCACGATTGATAGTTAGGCTGGGTATAAAATTTTAGATTCAAAAGAATTTCATCCTAAAATTTTGAATTCATTTTTCTGTTGTCTTTCAGATTCTAAAGTTGCTGTTGAAAAGTCATGTGCTATTACTTCTAGTACTCTTCACGTGACCTGTTGTTTTCTCTCTGGAGGCTTATACGGTTTCCTCTTCAACCCTGGCATTCTGAAATTTCCAGGATTTAGGACCTTGCTGTGGGTCTCTTATCGACCCTGCTGGTGCACGTTCTGCAGTTCTGGGACACTGCTTTTCATTGCCTCCATGGTGGTCCCGTTGCTTCCTTCTTCCTGCCTCTCCACTCAACTTTGGGCTTCCTGCACGGATTCTGTATTTTCTTGTATTTTCTCTCCATCCGTCTCCATATCTTTTGTTCTACTTTCTGGGATATTTCCTTAATTTTATTTTCTAACTCTTCAACTGAATTTTTAGTTTCCTGTTGAGCTTCCAAGAGCTCTTTGGCATGTTCTGGATCCCCCTAGAGGTCCCCTGTCTGCTGTGCTGTCTGGTCCTCTGAGCCCCTCTTGCCTGTCTGTTCAGTGGGGTGCTCTCATCACGTTGCAGGTTTTCCTGGTGCACACTCGTATTTCAGAGCGAGTTATGAAAGCCTGGCTGGAGTCTTGTGTGCTGTGTGGGACTTCTGGGCGTACCCAAGGGATGAGCATGCGGGTTTTTGTTTGGCTTTTATGTTTGGGGATCTCCAAATGTCAGGGTCTCTAGGTCTTGTGTGAGGGCGTGGTTCCATTACATGGCTGCATGGTGGACTCTGTGAACAGGGCAGTGGACAAGGGCTTGGGTGAGGTCTCATCTTTCAGGAGACAAATGTCCACATAACACCTGTTTGCGGGTGGACGTATCACCTCTGCCCCTACGTGCCTGAGACTGGTCTGAATGTGGAGCGTCTCTGGTTCAGTGTCTCCAGGGAAATGACTGCTTGATCTTCCCTTGCTGCTTGGGTGGTGGGTCCCCAGGGGAGGGAGTGCAAGTGCCCCTATACAGCCCCCAGCCCATCCCTCATTACCCCACCTCCCACAGGACCTGGCGCCTCCAATCCCAGAGTCTTCTGGAGTTCTGCCATCAAGTTGGCTTCTCAGCGGCATCTCCCTCTGCCGTTATTCAGGTTCCACCTGCACATCTGCTTCCCATTTTCCCCAAATGTGATATGTCAGTTACCTCATTCTCTCCTCTCCTGTTCTGTTTGTCCTTGTGGAATTACACTTCTAAATCCCTTTACTCTCATTTTAGTGGGGGTGTAGAAAGGGCGGTAGATAAGCGCATGTGTTCAATCCGTCACATTTAACTGGAACTCAGCATACCATCAGGTGTAAGGACACCTAGCATTAGGACTCCTAGTATTAGGACATGTAGCATAAGGATAACCAGAGTTAACATGCCTAGTTTAGCAAGACTAGCATTAGGACATCTAGCAGTAGGATGAGTAGTATTAGGACACCTGGTTAGGACACCTGGTATTGGGACACCTGGTACTAGGATGCCTGGTATTAGGATCCTTGGTTAGGATGCCTGGTATTAGGATCCCTGATTAGGACACCTGGTACTAGGATGCCTGGTTAAGATGTCTGGTATTAGGCTGGTATGAATTCACTACTGTTGACTTAACCGATGCCTAATGTTGCGCATCACACTTCCAGGCTTTTTGCTCTTATAAGCAATGGCCATCCCTGCAGTTATAGCCTACCATTCAATCAATATTTATTGAGTTCTTACCATGAGCCAGACACCTAGACAGTCTGTCTTGATGAAGCACACATTCTAGTGTGGGACACGGATAAACAAAACCAGGTAAGCAAACACTGTGCCTTGAGTCGGCGATAGGTGCCACATAGGAAAGAAATCAAGGTGGGGATTGTCTTTGGGGCAATTTGTTATATTGAGGTGGCAGTACCATGGCTGCGGGAGGAGTGGTCTTTTAGGAAACCATTGTATCCTTATTTGCATGAATACCAGACGGTGGAAGGATGTGCAGAGCTACCATTCCTCTAAATAGATCACGCAAATCTCCATCCCCAACAGTGCTCCATACTGCAGATCACACACACACTCCCTAACATGGGGTTTCGTCAAAGTTTTGCTGATTGAATGGATAAAATTGATCTTATTTTTAATTACATTTTCTGAGTGACAGTGTGATTCAACATCTTTCCTTCACTCAACAAAATTTCGGAATCTCTGGTAGTTGTCATTTTTATGATTTATACATCTTAGGTAATTTTTCCATTATTTACTAATACCTTTCCATGTTTGTCATTTGCTATTTAACTTTATGATGTTCGATGTATTTCACCACACTTATTTCCACAGTCAGCTCCGTCGGGTTTGGGGGTGGCTTCCTCGTTATGGGCTGGATTATCCATGTCTCTACAGCCGGGTAACTGTTCAGTGGATGCCAGCCATTGTGCCTTTCACCCTGTTGGGTGCTGGATGTTTTTATTTTCCTAAACATATTCGTGAGCTTTGTTCTGGATGTGGTCAGGTACTTAGAGACAGTTTGATTCTTTCCTGTCCTGTTTTTGGGCTTCGTTAGGTGAGATCAGAGCAATGTTTAGTCTGAGGATAATTTTCCCCACAATCAAGGCCATCGCTTACTCTCACAGATGCCCGTGACTTATGGCTTTTTCCACTCTGGCTGTTGGGAACACTCTTGTTAAAAGGCAGAGATTGTTGGATTGGGTAGAAGATGAAGACCCAACTTTATGCTGCCTACAAGAAGCCCACCTTAAATATAAAGACACAATTAGCATAAAAGTAAAAAGATGGACAAAGATAGACCACACTAATATTAATCAAAAGAAAGCTGGAGTGGCTACATTAATATCAGGCAAAGTGGATTTCAGAGTAAAGAATATCACCAGCGATGAAGAGGGGCCTTTCCTGATGATAAAGGTGCCCATTAATGGAGGGCGTAATAGTCCCAGCCATTTCTACACCTAATAACTGAGCTTCAAAATACATAACCAAAAACAGGTAGAGCTTAAAGGGGAAGTAGACAGACCCCAAGTGTAGGTGGACATAGTCAACTCCATCCTAAAGAGACAGACAGACAGAAAGCAGTAGGGACATACAAGACTTGACAACTCACCGGACCTAACTGACCTGTACAGAACACTTCCATCAACAGCAGACACACGTTCTTTTCAAACATACACAGAACATTTACCAAGATAGACAGTATTCTGAGCATAAAACCAGTCTCAAGAAATATAAAAGATTCCAGTCCTGCGAAATATGTTCTCTGACCACAGTGGAATGAAATGAGAAATAAATAACAGAAAGATATTTGGGAAATCCCCCAAATATTTGGAGACTAAACAACATGTTTCTAAATAATGCATGAGTCCAAGAAAGAATCAAAGGGGAATTAGAAAATATTGTGAACTGATTGGAAATGAAAAAAAAAAAAGATTAAAATTTGTGGGATTCAGTAGGGCAGTGTTCAGAGGGAAATTTATATCACTAAACACCTCAATAGAAACGAAGAAAGGTCTCAAATGATTAACTTCAGCTTCTAACATCAGAAACTAGGAAAAGAAAAGCAAATGAAACCCAGAGTAAGCAGAAGAAAGGAAGTACTAAAGCTCAGAGCAGAAATGAATGAAATAGGGGGAAAATGAAACCAAAATCTAGTTCTTTAAGATCAATAAAATTGGACTTGTATCCAGAATATATAAACATCTCTTACCACTCAGTAAGAAGACCAACAACCCAATTAAGAAATAAGCAAAAGCTGAGGGAGGTGGGCCATAACCCCTACCTCGCAGGTCGGCTGGGTGGGGAGATGGAGGTCCACATTCCTAGAGACTGGTCATGTGACCATCGTAGGATGGGATGAGAAGGGCACTCTGCCTCTCTGGTCCTCCTCCCCAGACCTATAACCTCAGTCTAATCCTGAGAAAAACATCAGACAATTCCTAATTGCAAGACATACAAAATTCCCGAAAAGCCCTCCTCAAAACTGTCAAGGTCATGGGGGCCGGCCCAGTGGTGTAGCGGTTAAGTTCACACACTCTGCTTGGCCGGCCCAGGGTTCGCAGATTTGGATCCCGGGCAGGGACTTATGCACCGCTTGTCAAACCATGCTGTGGCGGCGTCCCGTATAAAGTAGAGGAAGATGGGCACGGATGTTAGCCCAGAGCCAATCTTCCTCACAAAAAAGAAAAAAAAACCATCAAGGTCATCAAAACAAGGGAAGTGTGAGGAACTGTCTCAGCCCAGAGGAGCCTGGGTAGACATGGTGACTAGTCACATGGGTCCTGGGGCAGAGTAGGGATGTCAGGTGAAAACTGAGGAAACTTGAATACACTATGGGCTTCAGTTAATCATGTCGTTATCAACGTGGGCTCTGCAGTCGTGGTGAGTGAACCACACCTATGTGACATGTTAGCAGAGGGGACGGTGCAGGGCACATGCGAATGCTCTGTACTGTTTCTTCACAATGTTCCTGTAAATCTAAAATTGTTCTCAAATAAAAAGTTTATTTTTGAAAGTGTGCAAAAGATTTGAATAGGTATTCCACCAAATTAGATATAAAAACAGCTCTTAAGCACATGAAAAGATGCTCAACATCATTGGTCATGAGGGAAATACAGAAGCCGCCATGAGATGCTGCTTCGCGCCCGCTCGGATGTCAGAATCACAGAGACGGGTCACGGTGTTGGCAGGGACGGGGAGGAACTGGAACCCTCAAACTGCTGGTGGAGTTTAAAATGGTAAAACTACTTTGGAAAACCGTTTGGCAGTTTCTTAAAAAGTGAAACCTGAGTTTACCGTCCAGCTCACAAGTTGCACTCCTAGGTGTTTACCAAGAGAAACGAAAGCACACGTCCACACAGACTTGTCCACGGATGTTGACAGCAGGGTTCTTCACCAAAGACCCAAACTGGAGACAACCCTCAGGTCCACCAGCAGGTGGAGGGATAACCCGATTGTGTCCATCCCTGCAATGGCGCCTCCTGGACAGGAAGCAGGAACCAACTGTAGACACACAACAGCAGGGACGGCTCTCAAAGTGTCTCGCGCAGTAAATGGAGCCAGACCCCTCCCCCAAGTACTGCCTATTCCACGATTCCTTTATGTAGAATCCTAGAGAACATGGCAACCTACGGGGACAGAAAGATGATAAGCGGTTGTCCGGGGGTGGTTTGGTGGGAGCAATTACAGGGGCCACCTGGAAACTTTGGGGGACGGATGTGTCCATCGTCTTAACTGTGGTGATGGTTTCATGGATGTGCACATGGCACACTGCATGATTTATAGTGTGTCAATTATGCCTCCATAAAGCTGTTTTAAAACTGGGTTGTGAGTGTTAGTGAGGACACCTGCCTTCGCACCGGTCTGCCGTGGACGCGTGGGGCCCCCTCCCCCGCCCCTTTTGGAGGCAGGATGGGGCCAGGGAGGTGGCAGCGGCCTGGCAGAGCAGCAGCCTCCTTCTGGAGAGAGTGAGAGCGTCCTCGCCCCCTGCCCCACCCACTGGCTGCAGGGAAGAGGGAGACACAGCACACCCTCTTCAGGAGGAGAAGGCGAAGAGGGGCGCCAGGGCGCGCAGTGACGCCCACCCCGTGAAGGTGGGCCATGCCTGAGGACAGCGTCGGAGCGGAATAATTTTCTAATATAGAACATCTTTACTTCCCTGAAATGAACCCCACTGAGTACAAGTCTGTTTTCCTACAGAATTCTCTAAGAAATGCCAAATCCACTTTCCATCTCCGGTTCAGCATTTTGCGCTGCTGTGTCCGAGGGAGCTCGCTCTGCGCTGATTTTTGGCATCGTTATTATGCTAATTTCACAAGAATAACCTGGGGAATTTCCTTCTTTTTTCTCCCTTCCAAGAACATTCTAAATATCATTGGAATTACCTGTTTCCTGAATGTCTGAAAGAATCCACCTGTGAATTCTTAGACATGCTTCTCAGTTTTTGACATTTTTTAGAAAATCTACTTCATTCCAGTTTTCAAATGTATTTGGATAGAGTGTACAATAAATCATTTGATCCTTTTAACGTCCTTTCGATCTGCAGCTCTTTCTCCCGTTTTCCTAATTTTGTGTATCTTCATGCTTTCTTTCCATCTCGCCCTGAGCAGGCTGCTCTATCTGTGTCTTTCAAGATCCACCTCCTGTCTAATCCACTGCTGGTGGGAATGCAAATTGGTGCAGCCTCTGTGGAAAACTGTGTGGAGATTCCTCAAAAAATTAAAAATAGAAATACCTTATGATCCAGCTATCCCACTACTGGGTATCTACCCAACGAACCTGAAATCAACAATCCAAAGAGGCTTATGCACCCCTACGTTCATCGCAGCATTATTCACTACAGCCAAGACATGGAAGCAATGCGTGTCCCTTGACTGATGAATGGATAAAAAAGATGTGGTATATATATATCATGGAATACTATTCAGCCATAAAGAAAGACAAAATCGTCCCATTTGCAACAACATGGATGGACCTGGAGGGTATTATGTTAAGTGAAATAAGCCAGAAAGAGAAAGACAAACAGTGCATGATTTCACTCATATGTGGAAGATAAACCAACACACGCACAGATAGAACTGTTTGGTGGTTACCAGGGGCTAGGGGAGTGGGGGGTGGCCACAAGGGGTGGAGGGATGCACTTATATGGTGACTGATAAACAATAATGTACAACAAAAATTTCATGATAAAAAAATTAAAAAAATATATTAACATGTCAAAAAAAAAAGATCCACCTCCTGGGTGTCAAGGTCTCTTCCTTGATGCGCTGCCTCTGCTGTTACTGTGCTCGCTCCGTCCTCTGCTTTCCTGGGTTCTCCCTCTGGGGGCTGGGCAGACTGTGATCCCGCTGTATCCCTGCTGGCTTAGGAATGCGAGTGTTCAGGGGCATTCGAGGCATCAGCTGCCCCCTGAGCTTTCGCTAGATCACAGCCTCATTGTCTCTGATTCCCAGATATGCAGTATTTGTGTTTTTACTCATTTGTCGTTAGAGATTTTATGTCTACGAGGGTTGGAGAGGAGAGTTTGTTCCTGGTTTCGCTGTTTGTCCTCTTTCCGCTTTCCCAATGCCGTCAAAGATGTGGTCTTATTCCTACTTGGAAAACGTATTGAGGTTGTCTTCGCAGCCTGACATTTTTTTGAGACATGAGATTATAAGTCGTTTTAAAGCTATGCTTCGGGCCGGCCCCGTGGCTTAGCGGTTAAGTGCGCGCGCTCTGCTGCTGGCAGCCCGGGGTTCGGATCCCGGGCGCGCACCGAGGCACCACTTCTCCGGCCATGCTGAGGCCGTGTCCCACATGCAGCAACTAGAAGGATGTGCATCTATGACATACAACTATCTACTGGGGCTTTGGGGGAAATAAAAATAAATAAATAAAAATTATTAAAAAAAAAGGATTTCCTTTCAAAAAAAAAATAAAGTTATGCTTCTTTTTTAAATTGTGATAAAATATACATAACATAAAATTTTCCATTTTAACCGTTCTTAAGTGTACAGTTCAGTGGTATTAACTACATTCACATTGTTGTGCAGCTATCACCACCATCCATCCACAGAACTTTTCATCTTCCCAGACTGAAACTCTGTCCCTTTTAAACCCCATCCGCCCTCCCCCAGCCCCTGGCACCTACCATTCTATTTTCTGTCTCTGTGAATTTGATGACTTTAGGAATCTCATCTCTGTGGACTCATACTGTATTTGCTTTTTTATGTCAGGCTTATTTCACTTTGCATGATATTTTCAAGGTTCATCCATGTTGTAGCAGGTGTCAGAATTTCATTCCTTTATAAGGCCAAATAATACTCCATTGCATGGATGGACCACATTTTGTCTTTCTATTCATCTGCTGATGGGCACTTGGGTTGTTTCCACATTTTGGTTATTGTGAATAATGCTGCTATGAGCATGGGTGTACATACACGTACTTTCAATTCTTTCGAAGTCCCTACCTTCAGTTCTTTTGAGTATATACCTAGGAGTGGGCTTGCTTGATCATATGGTGATTCTCTGTTTAATTTTTTGAGGAATTGCCAAACTGTTTTCCACAGTGGCTGCACCATTTTACATTCTCACCAACAGTGCACGGGGGTTCCAATTTCTCCACATCCTCGCCAACACTTTTTATTTTCTGTTTTTTGTTTTTTAATTTTCTAAATACTTGTCCTAATGAGTGTGAAGTGGTATCTCATTGTGGTGTAGACAATATCTGATTGCTCTTTGTAAACATTCCATGAGAGTTTGAAAAGACCTTGTCTATTTTTTTCAGGGTTTAGGTTTGGTGTGAACATGGTTGTAATCGCCAATCCTTTTTCTATCTGTAGATAATCATAAAAACATGGATGTATTCATCCATAGGGTTTTTTCCTCCTTGCTTTCCAAAAATGGCATCTGTGAGATACGCTTGTCTGCACCTGGCTCTGATAGTGCTCACGGCCACCTGGGATTCCCTGACATGTGTGCATCATGGCCGTGTGGCCGTGTGCCCAAGGTGTCACCTCATCTCCCGCCATTTGCCAGGGCTGCAGCTGAAACAAACAAGCTTTGAACATGTCTGTGGGCACGTGCTTCTTCAGGGAGGAGCATTTGTTTTAATGACATGGACGTCTGGGCTAAGGGGATGGGCTTGAAGGGTGGCTGGATTCTTAATGTGCTTAAGAATGTGGATTGCTGCTCCAGCTGTGCCATCATCCGCTTTCCTGTAGACTGAGAGAGCCCCTTCCCGCCCCAGCAAGAGGCGTGAGCACCTTCAGAGCACGTTCAGAGAGTGAACCTTTGCTGTCACTCTCCTGACGTGCGAGGGACTCACAGCGAGGGGGCACTTTCCCATCAGTGTGGCATTCGGATCAGATCTTCTCTGACATTTATTATGAACCTTAATTTTATCTAAACCCCCAAAAAAGAAAAAAGAAAGAATTGTTGGGGTTTAAATCGCGTGCACGGTATGTTAATTTTGGTGTAACGGGCATCTTTATGATATGAAGCCTGCCCCTGAAGAACCAGTGAGTCTGTCCAAAGCCATCACGTTGAAGGAGATGAGGTTTTCTACATGTAGGTTCTATAGATTGCTGCGTTAAACTTATTCCTAAGTATTTTCTCTTTTTATAACTATTGTGATTGGAACATTGTCCCCATTTGTGTTTCTAGCTTGCTGTTGATAGTATGGTGCACAATGATTCCTTTTTCTCTGTAACTGTTCATCTGGCCCTTCCGCCGCAGGCCACGGTTAGTTCTCGTGGGTTTGCAGCAGTGTCCTGAGTTTTTAGGTATGTGATCCCGTCACCAGCAAAAGAAGTGGGTGGGGGAAGAGTGAGAATCTGATATCTTCTTCTACAATATAATACTCATCATTCGTTTTCTTATGAAATTCAGAAGAACCCCAACACAATGTAATAATGGTGGGCACGTGCGCCAGGCTCTTGATTTTAATGTCTGGAGATTTACCCATCCCCTGTTTTTATTTGTTTTCTACTTCAGTTACAGCTTTTATCTTTATTAATTCTCTCTTCCTGTCTTATTTTGGGTTATTTACTATCTTCTTTAAAATTTTTAAAGATAACAATGAAGTTCCTACACTTGCTGTTTTTCTTCTTTAAAACTAAAAGCTATAATTTCTCCTCCAAAAAAGCTTTTAGCCATGGACCCTAAGTTTAAACATGTAGTGTTTATTTTTCATTGCTTTCTAGAGTTTTTACAGTTTCAGTTTTTATTTCCCCTTCAATTTAAGGGTTAATTGGGTACATGTTTCTAAAACTTGAACTTCTATAGTTTGGTCATCTTTTTAGTGTTTGCAATTTGATTAGATTACAATCAGGGAAGTTGGCCTATAATGTCTCTAGTATTTAATTTGTTAGGATTGAGATCAAATTGATTGTGGTGTGATTTGTGCACAATAAGCACTACCCACTGATAGGGTACATTTCCCTGAGTTGTGACTGAAACCATGACCCCTTTGTGGTCTGTCCATCCTGGGTCCCAGGTGATCCCTGATCTGCTTACTTTCACTATAGACCATCTGTGCTTCCGTTTACATGAAGGAGATCTCTTCATTCGTGTCTGGCATTTCTCCCTCAGTGCAGTCGAGATTTTGAGACTCCTTCGTGTTGTCGGCGCATCAGTGGTTCGTCCTTTCTACTGCTGGGTGCCTTCCGTTTGTGTGTCCGTTCACCTGTTGACGGACATCTGGGGTGGTTCTAGTTTTGGGCTGTTACAAATAAAGCTGATGTGCATGTTCCCGTTCTCTCTGCATGTGAACTTGCGTATCCATTTCTCTTGGGTAAATACCTAGGAGTGGAATTGCTGGGTCATGTGGTAGGCGTATGTTTAATTTTATAAGAAATTGCCAAACTCTTTCCCAGAGTGGTTGCACCATTTACATTCGCACCAGCAGTGGATGAGCATTCCCGTGTCTTCAGGTCCTCGCCAACACTTGGTGTGGTCAGTCTTTTCCATTCGGACAGCTGAGTAGGCAGGTAGTGGTGTCTCTGTGACTTAAGTTTGCATCCCTTATGCCTGATCATGTGGATCAGCGTTTTTGTAATTGCCAAGCACATCTTCTCATGCACTTATTTGCCATCTGTATCTCTTCTTTGGTGAAATGTCTGTCCAAATCTTTTGTCTGTTTTGAGAATCAGGTGCTTTGTATTTTTTTTTTTATAATTTTATTTATTTATTTTTCCCCCCAAAGCCCCAGTAGATAGTTGTATGTCATAGCTACACATCCTTCTAGTTGCTGTATGTGGGACGCGGCCTCAGCATGGCCAGAGAAGCGGTGCGGTGCGTCGGTGCGCGCCCAGGATCCGAACCCGGGCCGCCAGCAGCGGAGCGCGCGCACTTAACCGCTAAGCCATGGGGCCGGCCCAGGTGCTTTGTATTTTTGTCATTGAGTTGTAAGAGTTCTTTACGTATTCTGGAATAAGACCTTTATCAGATAGATGGTTTGCAAATATATTCTCTCAGTCTCTGGCTTGCTTTTTCTTTCTTTTTTTTTTTTTTAACAGTTTCTTTTGAAGGACGAAGGTGTTTAACGTTGATGAAGTCCAATTTATCCATTTTTTCTTTTAAGGTTTATGCTTTTTGTCACCTGTGTAAGAGATCTTTGCCTAAGTCCAGGGCACAGACATTTTTCTCTTATGCTTTCTTCTAGAAGTTTTATAATTAGGTCTATGATTGAGCTTTGTATAAGGTTTGAAGTAAGGGAAGAAATTTATTTGCATAGGGTGTCTAATTGTTTCAGACTATCCTTTCCTCGTTGAATTATCTTTGCAGCTTTGTCAAAACATCAGTTGACCATACATGGGTGGGTCTCTTTCTGGACTCTTGTCTGTCCTGTTGACCTGCACGTTATTCTTTTGTCAATGCCATCCTGCCTTTTTTTTTTTTTTGAGGAAGATTGGCCCTGAGCTAACATCTGTTGCCAATCTTCCTCTTTTTCTTTTTTATCCCCAAAGCCCCAGTACATAGTTGTATATCCTAGTTGTAGGTCCTTCTAGTTCTTCTTTGTGGGATACCACCACAGCATGGCTTGATGAGCAGTGAGTAGGTCCGCGCCCAGGATCCAAACCAGCGAACCCCGAGCCACCGAAGGGGAACGTGCGAACTTAACCGCCACGCCACCCGTCCAGCCCCCCATCCTGTCTTGATTATAGTCAGTCTTAAACTCAAGTGGTGTAAGTCCTCTAAAATTGTTCTCCTTTTGAAAAATTGTTTTGTCTATTCTAGGTCTTTTGCCATTTCCATATAAATTTTAGAATCGGGTGGTAAATTTATTCAAAAAAGCCAACTTGCATTTTCCTTGGGATTGCATTGAATCTATAGGTCAATCCAGGGAAAATGTGATCATAGCAGTATCGAGTCCACGGACACGCTCTCTCTCTATTCATTTAGGTCTTGAATTTCTCTCCACAATTCCGTTGTTCTAGGTCAAGTAGGCTTGCACATCTATTAAAAATATAGTCATAGATATTTTATGTTTTTGCCAGAATTGTTCATGGAATTGTTTTTAAATTTTATTTTCCAGTTGTTTGCTGCTAGTATATAAAAATCCCTTTGTTTGTTGTTTATTAATCTTGTATCTTGTGACCTTGCTAAATTCACTTATTGGTTCTAGAAGTGGTTTTGTAGATCCTTAGGATTTTCTGCACAAATGTTCATGTTGTTTGTTAATAAAGACAATATTAGTTCTTCCTTATTGATCTTCATGCCTTTAATTTATTTTCTTGCCTTCTGCAATGGCTAGTCCTCCAGCACAAAATGGATGGGAGCCATGAGAGGAGCAGCCTGTGTGCGTCGCTGAGCTAAGAGGAAAGTGTTCAGTATTTCACCATGGACCATGATGTTAGCTGGAAGGTTTATTTGTGGCTGAGTACATGATACGTATCTCTTAAATTTTTTAAAATTCTTATTCACCAAATATTTGTTGAGCACCTACTCTGTGCCAGGCACTGATCCAGGTGTTGGGGGCACAGCTGTGATCTGGTCAGGGTCCCTGCTCTCAGGCAGCTTACTGTCTGTCAGCGGAGACTGGCAATAAAAGAGCAAAGATGTATCATTTCAGATCATGGACTGGCTGTGCAGGAGAACAAAGCTGGGAGACAGGAAGGAGGGTGATGAGGGCTGTTTTCTCTTTGCCCATTTTTATTTGGGTCCATATTCAGATCTATAATCAACAAGAATTTCTGTTGTTATGTGGGAGTCCAGTTTCATGCTTCCCCACAAGGAGCTCCATTATCCCAGCCCCACTGAGGGAAATCCAGCTCTTTCTCCCGGGTGCTGAGGCCCCACCTCTGTCACTGATCACGTGTCCAAGGCTTGTGTCTGTGTTAGTGGGTCTGCATACGGGCTGTCCTCTCTGATCCCTTTTCCTGGTTCCTTCCCCTGCAGCCAGGCCTGCCACACCACGCACACCACAGTGGCATCTGGTAGATCCCCTCCTCCCGTTCTTCCTTCAGGCGCCTGTCCTGGCTAACAGGGGCCTTCTGCGTGTCTATACACAACACTCTCAGCTTGCCAAATTTCACAGAATTCCCTTTTTAACTCTTGCTAGTTTGACTGGGATTGCACTGATCTGTAACTCAGCTTGGGGAGTCTCCCCGTCCGTGAACATGACAAGTGTCTTTACTTATTTAGGTATTTTTTCATTTTTCATTAAATTTTATAATTTTCCCCATAGTTTTTCTTTTTCTTTTTTTTTGTGAGGAAGATCAGCCCTGAGCTAACATCCATGCTAATCCTCCTCTTTTTGCTGAGGAAGACCGGCTCTGAGCTAACATCTATTGCCAATCCTCCTCCTTTTTTTCCCCAAAGCCCCAGTAAATAGTTGTATGTCATAGTTGCACATCCTTCTAGTTGCTGTATGTGGGACGCGGCCTCAGCATGGCCAGAGAAGTGGTGCGTCGGTGCGCGCCCGGGATCCGAACCCAGGCCGCCAGCAGTGGAGCGCGCGCACTTAACTGCTAAGCCATGGGGCCAGCCCTCCCCATAGTTTTAATTCAAGTTAAGACATATTTTTCTCTTTTTAAAAATTGACTTTAATCTCAATGCAACATGATATCCCAGATTGGATCCTGGGACAGAAAAACGACTTTAGTGGAAGTACTGGTGACATCCCAATAAAGCCTGTAGTTTGGTTGATGGTCTTGCACCGAGCGGATCACTCAGCTTTGATGAATGCATCGTGGTTGATGTTAGGGTAAGCTGGTCAAGTGTGTGTGGGAGCCCTTTGTCCCACCTGTGTGACTCTTCTGTAAATCTAAAAGTATTTCAAAATGAAGTTCTAAAAGTCAACTTTAATTTGTGTATTATTTAAATACGCATAATTTCCATTATGTATAATGTACCATAAATGAATGCACTCGTCATAGTGCACTGAGTGGGGTTTTGACCACAGGAGTGACTGGTGTACATGAGCAGTCCCAGGAAAACCCGTCTGGGAAGACACTGGGTTGGGAGCTAGTGGGACAAAGTTCAGGGAAGGGAGCTGTAGGAAGAACAACAGGTGCAAAGGCCCTGAGGTGGGAGCATCAGAGCCCCTGATCCCACCCCCACCCCCCAGCATTGCGGAGAAAACTTCTCAGCCTCCCCATCTCCTGCAGAGTTGCCGGGGTGGGAGGGGTAGGGGGAGCCCCCATCCACTGGCTGCGGGGGTGGTGGGCAGACCCCCTGGGCTTTTCTAGGCTCGTGCTCTTGTCGCAGGTGCTCCATGGACGTGGGTGAGTGGCTCTCTTTAGCTGCTGTTGGATTTCTGCATAACACCCTCCCCCAGGATGGGACCTGCTCCTGGGTGGAAAGGCGCCCCACCTCATCCTGCACGGGGTTGTGCCCTGGGGTTGTCTGGTTGTTAGGGGAGCGGGTGGGAAGCGCTAGCGGGTGCTCCAGTCCCCATCTCTCACCCAGGAAGCTGAGGCTGAGAGAAGAGCGAGGGCAGGGTGGGGTCGGCCCCTGCGCGGCCAGCGCGGACCCCCAGCCTCGGATCTGACCCGCCTCCTGCAGGACGGGCCTCAGGCACAAGGGGGACCCACTGGGTGCCTCAGTTTCCTCCTCAGTAAATGCAATGTCGTGCTTACTGGTGGGGGAGCGGGGGGGCTTTTGGAAACGCACTGCGCGTAGCACCGGCAGCTGAGGGGGTGGCGCGGCGCTGGGATTGTGGCCTCTCCCAGGTGGCACTGTGGACACCCAGGAGTGGGTCCCATTTGGACAGCGAGTGGCTTTGCAGCCTGCCCGTGAGCATGAATCTGCTGCGGTGGAGTGACCTCTGGTCCTCTCACCCCCACCTGGGAGACGTCGTCCTGCCTCCCCCAGCTGCCCCTCCATCTGCTGGGCTACCTCCTCCCTGGGCCTTCCCTAACCCCACAGGCCAGGTGGACCAGCCCAGAGCTCAAGTGGGGACAAGACAAGAACAGGGAGACCTGGGGCAACCCTGACACACAGAGCCAGAAGGGCCCCGGGAAGCCCCCCAGGCCTGCACCTGGTGTACAGAGCTCAGCACACAGTTGGTGCTCAACAGGTGCTGTTTTGTCACTAGACCTATAGCCCAAGGAATGCGTTGGAGGAGATTTAGGGATCCAGCCCACCAATTGAAGGGCCCCCTCCAGCCCCTGCCTTAGCCACCACACACCTTTCTCTCTCAGGAGAGGGATGTAGATGAGAGGGGGTCACCCACCTCTGCTTTAAGATGCCAGGACTTTCCAGGAGGGAGAAGGAGCTGTTGGCCACTCTTGCTGTAGTGTGAATTAGCTCATTCAAGTGGGGAGATTTCCGTAAATGCAGTCCACACATGCTGCCAGTGGCCCATGGGCCAGGGAGGTCAGGAAGAGTGCAGCTGTCCCCCGATTTTCCTGCCCCCGCACACACCTGCCGGGGACAACAGCAGCACCGGGAGGCAGCGATCCTGGCCTAATTACCTGGGGAACTGTTACAAGAGTGTATAAGTGACTCTATGACCCAGTTTCCCTCGAGTCATTGGTCTGAAGTCTGCTTTGCAAAATTTTGCAGATGTGGCTGAAAACGGACCATTAAGCTCTTAGATTTCTGTCAGAGTCTGAATTTGTGCCATTGGCCAAGTACCTGGTACAAGTGGGCTCCCCATCCCCACAGTGACAACGGTGGCAAGATGGTCTTGGCCCCCCCACCCCAACCTTTGTAGTAGTTTCCAGCAGCTAGAGAGGCCACGTGGTGTAAACGTGGCCCAGCCTGACAGACATCTAGTTTCCAGCTTAGAACACTCAACAAAAAGTTGTTCTCTTCCCACCAACAGCTGGTGGCCTTCCAAACTACTCCCTCTGCCCACACGAGAAGAGGTCACTCCTGAGTAACTGGCAAAGGTGGCGTTTGGTACAGAAACCTGCAGTAAAGGGAATCTCTCCAGGTTCAGAATTGCATGGACCTGTGCACTATCAGAGTAGTACAGCAGTACCAAGAGTGCCAAGGACGTGGAAGTGGAGAATCAGACCATGCAGTCACTGAATTCAGAGAGGGGGCAGTACAGAGCTGGGCCTCAAAGCCAGGGGGGAATTGGGACACTTCTGGGTATGAGGGGTGGTGGTGGTAGCACCCACCCACACAGACCTGTTTGGGGGATTCTCATGCATTCCCACATCAGGGCGTATTCCTGAGGCGTGGACTCAGCCAGCCTTGGGCAGTGCTTATGAGGGCTCATCAAGGGATCCGCAGACAGAGGCAAGACCTTCAGAGGCCCGTGCCTGGAGGGGCCAGGGAAGCAGACTGAGGGGCATCCATGGGAGTGGGGACAGAAGTCACCGGCCCTGCTTGGGATCATGGGAGGAGGACGGCAGGCATCGGGAAGCAACTGGGGCAGGGGGGTCCCCTCATGAACGTGGCTTGTTCCAGGGGAGCATGCAGGGGTGATGTGCACGGTGGGCCTTGCTCCTGCTGGCCATGTGTGAGTGCGGGGTGCCGTTGAGGGGCTGGCCCCAGCTAACCTGCACCAACCACCCTGTACCCCCCCGTGCCCTTGTGTCTGGGTGCTGTGGAGCCTGCGCACTCCGAGGCGGTAATTACCTGTCTCTGTCCTCTGGGCAGAGTCACAGAGGGCGTCCGGGAGGTGTTTGTTGTTGCCTGTGAATCAGGAGCTCATGAGAAAAGTGGTGGCTGCTGTGGCGAAGAAATTAGGGCCTTGGTGCCGCGCCACGCAGCCGCCAGCTGCTCCGGGCCAGGGGCCACCGCCCCACCCCCTCACACCAGAGCCCACCAGGCGCCGGTCCCAGGCCAGCTCCTCAGTCCACACGTTCCTGTGTTCAGCCATGCCTTCCACCACCTTCCAGAGGCTGCGCCTCTGCTGGACACGGGACCCAGAGAAGACACACACCAGCCCGCAGGAGCTCACACACACACATGCACACATACGTACACACACCAGCCCCCAGGAGCTCACACAGACACACACATGCACACGTACATATACACACCAGCCCCAGCAGCTCACACACACACCTGCACACACACCAGCCCCCAGGAGGTCACACACACACACATGCACACACACGTACACACACCAGGCTGCAGGAGCTCACACAGACACACACACATGCACACACACCAGCCCGCAGGAGCTCACACACACACACGCACACATACGTACACACACCAGCCCCCAGGAGCTCACACAGACACACACATGCACACGTACATATACATACCAGCCCCAGCAGCTCACACACACACCTGCACACACACCAGCCCCCAGGAGCTCACACACACACATGCACACACACGTACACACACCAGGCTGCAGGAGCTCACACAGACACACACACATGCACACACACCAGCCCCCAGGAGCTCACACAGACACACACACATGCACACACACCAGCCCGCAGGAGCTCACACACACACATGCACACATACGTACACACACCAGGCTGCAGGAGCTCACACACACACACATGCACACACACCAGCCCCCAGGAGCTCACACACACACACATGCACACATTACGTACACACACCAGCCCCCAGGAGCTCACACACACACACACATGCACACACACCAGCCCCCAGGAGCTCACACACACACACATGCACACATTACGTACACACACCAGCCCCCAGGAGCTCACACACACACACACACACATGCACACACACCAGCCCCCAGGAGCTCACACAGACACACACATGCACACGTACATATACACACCAGCCCCAGCAGCTCACACACACACCTGCACACACACCAGCCCCACAGGAGCTCACACACACACACACATGCACACATTACGTACACACACCAGCCCCCGGGAGCTCACACACACACATGCACACATACGTACACACACCAGCCCCAGGAGCTCAGACACACACATGCACACAATCCTACACACAGAACCACAGCCGCACACACACAACCACAACACAGTCGCAGGCACACGCAATCACACTTCCCTTACAAACCAACCTGCCCAGCACTCACACCCCCTCCACCCCCCCACCCCCTGACACACACAAGGACCACGCTTCCCCTGATGGATAGAAAGCTCCAGAAGGAGGGTGGGGAGTAGGGCCAGGTGGGAGGAGAGCGAGGAGGGACCATCTTGTCTGGGCAGCGCCGTCCCACCACAGGGTGACTGGATCACCACTTTTCTGTCCCCAGGGGCCACCAAAGACATGGGGAAGATGCTCGGGGGCGACGAGGAGAAGGACCCTGACGCCGCCAAGAAGGAGGAGGAACGGCAGGAGGCGCTGCGGCAGGAGGAGGAGGAGCGCAAGGCCAAGTATGCCAAGATGGAGGCAGAGCGCGAGGCCATGCGGCAGGGCATCCGCGACAAGGTGGGCCGCGCCTCACTGGGGGGCGGGGCCCTGAATGAGGGAGGCTGCCCCAGCCTCCTCCGCCCCTCCTGTGCGGCGCACAGGGCAGACCTGACACGGGAGCTCCAGGAGGTGGCCCCGGCGGAGGGAGCAGGACAGGGGCGGCCCCCCCACCCCGTGTCCGTCCACCCCAGGCTTGCCAGGGTCAGGCTCCTTCTGTGCTGTGAGTCCAGCCTCTGGGTGGGGGCTCCCAGGCTCCTCAGATGGGGCGGTGGTTTCTGCAGGAGAAAGCCCCCAGCCCTGCCCCTCCTGGTGCTATCTCCCAGGACTGCCCCCCAAGGACTCCCAGGAGAGGCTCTGCCCAGTCGGGGAGGGGCCTGACTGCCCCCGCTCACAGGCCGGCCTTGCCTGGGGTGAGTTGTCCGTGGGCAGGGGGAACGCACCTGACCACCCCCGGGGGTCCTCATACCTTCTGAGATTCGCAACAGCGTTGTTGGGGAGCAGGCCTGCGGGCTGTGAGGTCTGGCTGGGGGGTTGGCTGTGAGCTGGTGGCCACACCCTCTCTGGAATCATCTGGGCAATCTTCCCCGTGAGTGGGGCAATGAGAGCGTCGTGCCTGTTTTCCCGCAGAGGGGGAAACTGAGGCCCAGAACGGGAGCAGGCGTGCGAGGCTGAGCCGGCAGCTAGGCCCGAATGCTTAGTGCAGGTGCTCTGTCCCCAAGGCATGTCCCTCCAGTGGCCAGGCTGGAAGGGTGGCCGAGGTCTGGAGAGGGCAGGCGTCAGGGCAGCTGCTCCAGCCTCATCCAAGAGGAGACGGGGCCCTGCCCTGGGGGCTCTGGCTGTGTGAGGAGTGGCCTGGGCACGAGGCGCCCCTGAACCCCAGGGCTTTCCATGGTCCTCGAGGCCGTGCGTCTGGGGGCTTGCCTGCCGCCCTTGGGCTGCACCAGGCCAGGCCTCCTCCGTCGGAGGTGCTCACGGCTGAGTCACTGGGTCCGGGCATCGGGTGGGAGATGTGGCTTGGGGTCTGCCTTGCTGGGTTCCTTCCTGCCCCTAACCCTGGTGCCTGGCTCTTCCCAGACCTTGTAGATGAAACCTGTGGGTAGGCTGCCGGGTGGGCGGTGGTGGGGACCCCAAGGAGATCTCCACGGTTCCCTGCTCTGGAGCAGCTGAGAGGCCCAGGCTGCAGGGTGGGAAAGCTCAGACTCCAGGACCTCCCGCCTGCCGGGTTCTGCCTCAGTGTACCCAGGAAGGGCCAGCTCCACCCAGCCTGATGCGGAAGCCAGACCTCCCAAGGGGGCACAGCACAGGCGGGGCTCCTGCAGGTCTCTGAGCCCACAAGCCCCCCCCCCCACTGATGGGGGCATGGGGGCTGCACACCCTGATGTCCCACTGTGGGTCACTGGCACCTTTCCTGGGGACCTGCAGAAAGCTCGAGTCGATTTTGCTGCAACAGCAGCTCATGACCCCGCTGCCCCCAGCATGGGGAAGAGCCAGGAAATGCGCACCATCGACCAGACACCAGAGAGGCAGCCAAACCCCACTTAGGCTGTGCCCAGAAATCAGTGTATCGATCGGGAAACGGGGGGCAGGGCGGGAGAGGGGAGTCAGAGGACAGAGAGACAGAGAGAGAAAGAGAAAGAGAAAGAGACAGAAACAGAGAGAGCTGAGAGCTGAGAGCTGAGAGACGTCCAGGCAGAGTGTCTCCTGGGAGGAGAGGAATGGGAGGGTGGCCGTGGCGGGGAGCTGGGGGAGGGACAGAAACAAAGAGATGGAGGGGGCGGGGGTGGAGGAGATGGCTGGAGCAGCTGTGTCTGGAAGCTTGTCTGTCTGTCCGTTTGTCTGTTTCCAGCCACCCAGCTGGCCACGGCTTTGCCCCAAGTGGACAGCGGTGGAGGATCCTGGGGGTGAACTTATTTGTCCCAGCCCTCAAGCCTCACGAACAGGTCACAACCTTTGGACAGGCCTTGGAGCCCCTGAGGATGTGCGGGCTGTAGGGGGGCCTCCCCCATCGGGAGACAGGTGCCTCCTGAGGCCCCGCCCCTGAGCCCAGGCCTGGCCCCCAGGTGTGCTTGTGGGGTGGGGGCCAACAGCTTGGAGGGGGTGCGGATTGTGTGAGTTCCTTTGCGTAACACACACCACTCTTTTTAATATGAAACCCCTTCTGTCCCTCCTGTCTTCAAACCCTCCAGTGGCCCCCATTTCATCCAAGGCCCCAGGCCTGTGGTGACTCTGCCCATGGCTCCCATCTCCCCTCGCCGCTGCACACACAGCCTCATGGGGCTCCCATTGAGCCCACACTCGCACTGCCCCAGGGCCTTTGCGCGGCTGCTTCTCTCTGGAGCCCTCCCCACCCCTTTATTTGCTCCCCACACCTGCCTTCATCTGATGCACTTGGGTTTTTACTTGTTTGCTGTTCGTCGTCCATCCACCATGTGGAGGGCAGGAGCTTCAACTCTTGGGCAGGGCTTGTTCCCCTTGATTGAAACGGTGCCTTGTCCTGTGGATGCTGAGCGAGCAAATGAGTGAGCGAGCGAATGAATGAATGGGCATCACGTCAGCCCCAGTGACCTCTTCCTCCTCGTGGGGTCTGATGGGAACTGAACGTCAGAGTGAGTCCTGGTGGGAGTGGGGGGATGTGCCCTCACCCTGAGGGTCCTGGGGTCCTGCGGCTCTGTGGGCGGGCAGGGGGCTGGGTGACCCTCACCAGCGCCCCCCAGCAGATGAGTGATGGATCATGTGCCCCCCTCAGAACCCCCAGCTTCTGGGGTGGCCATGCAGAAGGCTGCACCCCTTGGTGGAGCCCCAGGACCCTTGGCCTAGTGCCACGGGGGTCCCCTGGCCAGGGGTCCTACCTCCCCAGATGAGCACTCCCCAACCTGGGACCCCCTTGGGTGGGCTTGGCACCTTCACCTTCTGAACCCCCTCCACAGGCTGTTCCTCACTTTCTCTGCCAGCCCCCAGCCCCTCCAGGCTGAGAGCTCCTTCCTGTGCCCACCCAGGGCTCTGGTCCCGCCAGCCCAGGGGATGCTGTGGCATCTGCTGAGTCCAGTTGCCAGGGCAGGGGTCAGATCCCGGCCCTTATCCCACTCGCTGGCTGGGCCAGGTTCCTAACCGGCCCTGCCCAATCATTTCAGCTGTTGTGGGATTAAGCAGGACTAGTGGGCCAAGGCCTGTCCCCAGAGGGTCCCTTGCAGGGAAGCTGTGGGGTGTGGGGAGCAGACACACACCTGCTGGGGGCCCCCTGCTGGCCGGTGCGGGGAGCTCAGCGCCTGGCACCTCCCGCCCCCGCGAGGCCCGCACCGTTCTCCGCAGAGCCCTCCTCCACCTGGGTATGGCCAGGTAAGCCCCCCACTGCCCTCCTGCTCCCCTCTGGTGGGACCCCTGCCCTTTAGGTGTGGCTCCCCCAGGTGGCCCTCACTGGCCCCCGGGCGCCAGACCCGGCTTCCTCCAGCCCTCCCTTGGTGCCATGTACCCCCAGGCCTCGTGGGGGCTGGTCAGAGAAGGGTGCCGAGCTGCCTGGTCCAGAGCCCCATCAGATCGGGCGCCAAGGGGCCGGACCCGGTCGAGGGGAGCGGAAGCGGACATGCTGGACTTCTCACCGCAGAGGCTGTGAGCAGCGCCTCCCCCTCCCAACTCGGTCACGACGCCGTCTGCGGGGGAGATCAGCCCACCTGCGCGTCATTTGCATACGCGCCGCCTGGTTTGCATACGCACGTCCTGATTTGCATGCGCACCGCTAAGTTCGTGCTTCCAGCCGCTCACGTTCCGCAGCTTCCAGCCAGAACCACCCCCTCCCGGTGCCGGGCCGGCGGATCGCAGTCCAGCTGGCCCCCACGTACCCCCGAGATCACTCGATGCTCAGCCTGAGGTTTGCGCTGATAACAACAGGTGTGACTGTGATTGCTGATTATTAGTTGTTTCACCATGTCACAGATTTTCACCGTTAATTAGCACCGCGCTGGCGGCCCTGGGCTCCCTCCCGGCCACAGGGTATGGGATGGGGTCCTGCCGTCTCAGTAGTCAACAGGGATGGCTGGGCGCCTCAGTGGTTAGTGTTGCTGGTGAACAGCCGCCGATGGACGCCTGCCCCCGCTGTGGCTGGGCATTTGTCTCCAGTACTCGGAAGCCTCAAACCGGCTCTCAGCCAGACCACATGGGAGCCAGGCTCCGGGGTAGACCCCAGCTCAGGAGCCCCGTGCCAGCAGAGTAACCGTGACCCTCAGGTCAAGCCCGGAGTGGCCTTAGCCTCAGAATGACTTTGAGCCTCAGTGGAGCGACTGGACTGGGGTCTGGGGTCTCCTTCCTGGACCCCAAAGGGGGGGACCCCGACACTGTTTGCAGACAGGGCTTCTCCCAACCCCATGTGTGGCTTCCCTGGTCAGGGAGGGTCCTCTGCTCAACGTGCACCACGTGTTCTCGCCATTACCCGCTGTTCCCACTGCCACTCTTGTGTCTCTGCCAGCACCGAGTGTTCCTCTGAGAAGCGCACTTTGGCCAGGAGCGTGAGCGCAGGCTCTGGCGGCACAGCCCTTTCCCCCAGCACACGCGTGTTCCTGCCGTGTGCACAGAGGTCCTGTGGCTGTAGGAACCTGCTGGGCTCCGTGCCCCTGGCTGGAGGGAAGCTCTCTGGTCTCACCTAGTTTCTGGTGGTGTCCCTCTCCCCGGCTCACAACCCACCCCACAGCACTGAGCCACATGTCCTACCCTCCCTCCCCTTCTGAGATCGGGGACTCTGCCCTCTGTGGTGAGGTTGTCCCCAAGGGGTGACCCAGGAAGTGAGCCTGTGCTCCTCGCACGTCCCGTGGAAGTGCCTGGTGTCTGGCCAGCTTGTCACACTTGTGCCCTCTGCTGACCTGACGTCAGTGCTCAGTAGGGAGGACACTCTGGACAATGTGCCCGCTGCTGAGGACGTTCTCGAGATGCCCTCACTGCCCCTTACTGAGACCCTTCCAGTGCTCCCGGCTTTTGTTCAGGGTGCAGAGAGGGCCCCTGCTGAAGAAGCCTAGACATCATCCCTCATCTCTCATCCCCCTCTCCTCAGTGGCCGGCCGCGGCCCGGGAGGGCCAGGTTGTGCTCTGGTCACAGGTGGGCCAAGAGTATGGCTGACTCCTCTTGGACCTCTGCTGAAGGTGGACCTTGCCTCCCCAATGCCTGAAGCCACCTGCAGCCTCGGGGGAGGAGACAGTGCAGAGGTTTCCCTCAGCAGGCTGGGGGTGGGACACGGCCAGGCCCCCCCAGTCTGGAAGGAGAGAGAAGGGCCTTCTTGGAGCGCCAGGGTGCCACCCCCCAGCACCAGAAGCAGAGCCCACCACTTCTTGCAGGAGGAGCTGGTGAGGAGAGATGAGCAGGCACTGGGGGCTCCACCATCTGGGCAGAAGCACCCCTCCCCAAGGCCAGCAGTCCTGCACTTGTGTGCTCCCGGCAGGATTCTGACACTCACACGTTCCCCCAGCACGCCCTCTTTACCCTCATTAATGCTTCTGCTCTCATGCACTCCCTAACTTGTGGCCAAGGACCTCAGACCTGGCCAAGGGGTGTCCCTTCCCCCAGCCTCGGTGGGTCCTGAGATCCACCCACCCAGTGGACAACCAGCCCCCCACCCACAAGGCTGGCTTGGCCCCACCTGGTTCCCACCAGCCCTAAGGCAGGAGGTCTGGTGTGGTCTTGTGGCATCAATGCTTGTCTCCAGAGGGCTGGTGAGGATGCTGATGGGCCTGGTGGGGGTGTGTATCAGTCTCCTGGAAATTTATACTCTCAGTTTTGGAGGCCAGAAGTCCAAAATCAAGATGTGGGCAGGGTTGCGCTCCCTCTGAAACCTGTAGGGGAGAATCCTTTCTGTCTCCTCTAGTTTCTGGTGCTTCCTCCAGTGTTCGGTGTCTTTGGCTTGTGGCAGTGGCTCCAATCTTTCTCCATTTCCATATGGCTTCTCCCTGTGTGTCCTTTTCCTGTACAAGGAAACTCTTGTTGGATTTAGGGCCCAGAATGACCTCATCTCTATCCTTACTTTAATTACATCTGCAAAGACGCTATTTCCAAATAAGGTCACATAGTGCGGTTCCAGGTGACATGAACTTTGGGGGGACACGGGGCAGAGACACACACAGGAAACCCAGGCATGTTGGCTGAGGGCACATGGAGGTGGAGGTTCCAGGACATCCAGCTACAAGTAACTACTGGGCACACCCCTCTGCCGCTGCCCACCGAGTGTGCAGAGTGACCGCATGTCCCCAGACCAGGTTTCTGGGCTGTGTGCGGTGGGCCAGCACGGAGCGACGTGTTCTCTCCCCTGACGTCCTGCCCGCGGCTCCCGGCCACCGCCCAGGCCAGGCTGTGGACAGGACCGAGCACCCCCCACCAAGTGGGACCGCAGGGGCGGGGCTTCGGGGGGTCGTGGCGTTGGCGCCCCCTCAAAGGGAGACGCGGCGTTCCCCCTGACCCCCCGTAGTTCCCCCTTCAGCGCGGCCCCGCCGTTCAGGCTGCCGCACTCTCCGTGGGGGTCTCCTCCAGGCCCCCTCCTGGGTGGGGATGGTCCTGGTGGCCGGCGGTGGCGCAAGGGGCTCCCGCACACGCTACAGGCAGCTACAGGCGCTGCCTCTCCGGCCCTTGGCCGATCCCCCCGGTGCAGGGAGACGGGTCGGGACCCTCGGGGTGTGCGCGGTCCCCCGCCCGCCTGACCCCGTGCTCTCCCCTCCCCCACAGTACGGCATCAAGAAGAAGGAGGAGCGCGAGGCTGAGGCCCAGGCCGCCATGGAGGCCAACTCGGAGGGCAGCCTGACGCGGCCCAAGAAGGCCATCCCGCCGGGCTGCGGGGATGAGCCGGAGGAGGAGGACGAGAGCATCCTGGACACGGTCATCAAGTATCTGCCCGGGCCGCTGCAGGACATGTTCAAGAAGTAATGCCCGGCGCTGGACGGCAGCCCGCCAAGCCCGGAGCCCCCACCCCCGACCGTCCCCTTCGCGCACCCCTGGACATGCCCTCCGCGGAGGCCCGCGGAGGCCCCCGAAGGGATGTCGGGAGCAGAGTGCAGCCCCACAACGCCAATATAAGCCATAGCCCTGTCTATCAGCCCCACGCCCCCTCACGCCTTGGGAGCCTCCGCCCCCCTCCCCCTCCCTGCACTGCCATCGCCACCGCCACCGGGGGAGGGGCGCCCTCCCCCTCCCCAGGGGCCCCTGCGGTCCGTGCTGGAGGCCCCGGGAACAAGTCCACGTGCTCCTCTGGCCGCGGGTGGGTTGGACCCGCCCCCAGATCCTGGGTCGCCCCTTCCTCCCGCCCTTCGCCGCTCACCCAGCAGCACCCGTGGCCAGGGCCACGGAAAGGGCCAGGCCCTCGACCACCCCTCCGTGCGTCGTCCCTGCGTTGGTGGGCGCTGGTCCAGGCCCAAACTCAGGAGCAGAGCCATACTGGGGGGAGGCGGTCGTGCAGGCAGTGATGGGGGCTGGGAGGGGCAGCTGGTGCCCGGGGCCCTCCTGCGGCAGGGGTGGGAAGCCCCTCCCACTTAGGATCAGCCTGGACCCCAACCCCTTCCTCCTGCACTCACACCTGGGTTGCTGGATCTCGGCATCATCCTGTCGGCTAGTTGCCCACTTCTCTCCATCTGCGCCCCTCACGTTCTTTGTCCGTCTGACTCTGTCCTTTCCTCTCCCACTCCTCTGGAAGGCTTTGCTTCTTAAGAATGCCATGGCCCTGTTCTCTTACAAACCAAGGGAAACAAAGCCATAGGCTTAGGGAGGAAATTCTCAGAGCCCCCACCCCGCCCCCGTGTGGCGCACACAGAACCCCTCACACACCCGTCTAACTCTCGCTCCCCTCTCTGTCTGGGCCTGGCAGAGCCCGGCCCACTCCCCTCCCTGGGTGGCACCTCCTGTCTTCTCCTCCCTCCGAGGCTGCTCTGGGGGGATGGCCAGCCCTCTGCCTCTGAACACCCACACCTTCCACGAGAGCTGCGGAGGATACCCGGAGCTCTCGGGGGCGCGTGCTGTGCCTCCGGAGAGGTGCGTGGAGACAGGAGGCCGGTCCCTGCCCTCCTCCGCCGTCCGCTCCTCGGCAGAGTGCGGCCCCTCGAGCTGGGGTCTTCGGGGTGTCCTTGGCACAGCGGAGGCGGCGTTTGACCAACCACCGTGGGCCGACACAGCCGGGCCTTTGAGCCCTTCCGTTTTCTCCATCCTTGTTTAATCTGCATCACAATATGTTGAATCTCAGGTAAATGAGGTCTTCTGCGTCGGAAGAGTTTTATCTTGACGGACAGCCCGTCGCCTCACTCCCCAGGGCCCTTTCTGTCCACATCAAAAATTCATTGTGTCCACGTGTGGCGGGCCAGGGGCGTGGCCCTCCTTGCTCTTTAGAGAAGCCATACGATTAGACCGCAATACTCACCGCGCCCCTCCCTCCGGAGACGGAGAGCATGTCCCGCCCGCGCTGCGCCGGTGTCCTGCGCCCCGACCCTCCCGGTTCCACGTCTGCCTGTTTCCACACTTTAAAAAGCCAGCTCTGAGCAGGCAGGGTATTGTCTCGTAGACACCCCGCATCGTTCCCAGGCAGGGGGCGCCGAGCAGCTGAGCTTAGTAGACGTGGGTGTTGTCTGTCCGTCTGTCCCCACGCTGCGCCCCCTCCTGCATGTTGGAGGCCGCCGCGTTTGTTCCCTCCGGATGGAATCACAGCCAATAAACACCAGTGATTTCACACCGATCGGCCTCTGTCTCCGAGTCCTGATTCCGCCTGGGAGGCCAGAGTGGCGGAGGGGAGGGCACAGCCCGGGGTCCTGGAGTGGGGCTGGACCCCACAGGGATCTGCACTCTCTGGGCTCTGCTGGACAACCCTCGCTCACCCCACGCCCTGCCAGATAGAAAACACCTTCCCCTCTCCCTGGGGCGACTGCAGCGTCTCCCCACTGCCCTGACCCAGATTCTCTGCTCTGATCCGTTCCTTAAGGCAGCCCCAGAGTCATCTCCATCTACAACACAGATCAGCCCCTTCAGGGCCCCAACCCCTCCCATGACTCTCACTCTGCAGACCCTGTCACAGGCCTTTCCTTCCATACGGCTATGCCAGGCCCTGGGGGCACAGGTCCCACTGTGCTGGCCACACCTCGGGCCCACCTGGCAAATTCCTGCACAGCCCCGAGGGTCTGGCCCTCCGCCTCTGTGCCCCACTGCAGCTCTGGGCCCCACACTCCACAGGGGACGCCTACCCATCTGGGCTGAGACCTGATGGGGTGGGATATGCTGGCTCTCTGGCCTGGGCCTGGGCACCCCAGCCCAGCCCAGCGAACAGCCCTGCTGTCTCCTCTGGGCCCCTGCCCATGTCCTTCCTGTGCCCAAAGCCCACCCCAACGTGCTGTGGCTACTCGTGTCCCCAGAAAGGCCTTGTTTGACCCTCCACTTCTGGGGGCCTCTCTCCAGGGAGGCAGCAAGCCCCGCTCACCTGTGGTTTTCCTCATGCTGCTGGCTGGGAATGCACATGGGGCTTCCAGTAACATGTGCCCAGTGTCAGCGAGCAGAAAGGCCACACTCGCCCCGCCCCGCCCCCGCCCCTCCCCACCGAGCTGTGCACTGAAGGCCGCTAGGGAGCTAGGCCCCTTTGCCTCTGCCTCCATGCTGGGGATGCTGGGTGGGGTCGGGGAGGGGTCTGGGAGGGAACGTGCTCTTCTCCGAGCATGTGGGGGGATTGTCTGCTATCCCCCCTCCTCCTGCCACTGGGGGGAGTTTGGCCCCCAGCCCCAAGTACCGCTGAGCAGCCAATGCGCCTTCCATCTCCTGAGGAGGGAGCGGCTGTCCGACAACCTTCCTTCCCTGGATCCCAAACTCGGAAGAAGTCTTTGCCGCCCACTCTGTGGCTTGGGGTCTGCACGCTGCCCCACAAGGTGCTGCTAGGAGGCACCGGAAACTGCACCCACCACTCAGCCTCCCCTCCCCCGACAGACACAGCCTGGCCTGGACCTGACTCGGTCCTGAACAGCGACCTGGACATGCCAGGTGACCCGGTGCGCCTTCCCCCAGCCCTTCTTCAGCGACGGGTAGTTCAGACCTCTCAGGGAACGGGGTCCGAGGGCTCCAGGGAAAGGCACTCGATCGCTTGTCCGGAGCCCCTGCGATGTGCTGAGCTCAGTTCCAGGCACCGGGCATGACTGAGGCCCCTTCCTCCTGGAACCCTTCTTTCCAGTGGCAGGAGACAGATGATAAACATGAGTCAAGGGGTGATTTCTCCTGTGGAGTGAATCTTGAAGGATATACAGCATGGTGATGGCTGTTCTCTCATCTCTGAGGGGTGACATGTGCAGAGATACCCCCAGGAAGGGCAGAGGGATCCCTGTGGGCCTCTGGTGGAAAAGCATTCCAGGCAGAGGAACAGCCCTGCCAGCAACCTAAGGCAGGAGCCACCCTGGGCCTTTCAGCACAGTGACCCTGATTCCAGCTGACCTGGCCTTTTCAGGGCAGTGACCTCCACTCCAGCTGACCCGGCCTTTCAGGGCGGTGACCCTGACTCCCGCTGACACGGCCTTTCAGGGCAGTGACCCCCACTGCAGCCAACCTGGACTTTCAGGGCGGTGACCCCGACTCCAGCTGACTCGGCCTTTCAGGGCGGTGACCCCGACTGCACCTGACCGTGCACCTGTCATGTGACATGTGACACTTCTCTCTTAGCAGAGTCTCTTTCTTTTCTGGGCGTTTAACTCTTTGGACAAAGCAGAGCACACTTTGATTCTTGGTACCCTCCAGGGATGTCCTCCACTGGCAGGCAGGCAGGTCCTCCACTCTCCCGGCTCCGAGAACCTCTGTGCCCTGGTCCTGCACACAGCCAGCCCCAGGCCGGGCTCTGCTTCCGTTTCCTGTCTCCCCTCCTCTTAGGCGACCTGCCCTCCCTCAGCTGCCTGAGCCACAACCCACTTAACCATCAAGGCGGTTAGGACAAACATTTAAAGGTCTGGCAATTAAGGACCATTTTGTCCAGTTCTGCTAATCCACAGCTACACAAATCCTGCTGTCCACAGTCGGAGCCAGCGGGGCCAGAAAACCCTGGATCTGGGCCGCTTGTCCACATGGTTTGCTTTTTTTTGTTTTATTGGTGAGGAAGATTGTCGCTGAGCTAACATCTGGGCCAATCTTCCTCTATTTTGTATATGGGACATGGCTATAGCATGCCTTAGTGAGTGGTGTGCAGGTCTGCACCTGGGATCTGGGCCCACGAACCACAGGTCGGCGAGGTGAACCTAACCACTAGGCCACCGGCTCAGCGTTAGCTCAAGCGGTTGCTCTGCACTCTCGGGAACTGCTTCCCTTTAATCCCTTGGTGTCCACACAGTTTGGAAATGGCTCCACTCCAGTCTCAGCCGCTTCCGGTATGGTCTGAAAGGAGGGGTCCCGTCACGGGTGAGAGGTGGTTTCCACGGAGCCTGGCTCAGGCCGGACTGGGTTGGGGGGCGAGGTGAGGCGGCGGGACCAGAGGCGGGTTTGGGGCTTGGGCTGGGGCAGGACGGGGTGGCACTGGCGGGTATCCAGCTGGGGGGGATTGAGAGTCGAGCCGGGGGTCGAGCTGGGCGTGCGTGCTGGGGGTCCGGGCTGGGGGCAGGATTGGGGTCAGGAATGGGGACGGGTTTGGGGGCTCGGGCTGTAGCAATGCCAGGCCAGAGTCGGCCACGCACGCGAGGATGGAAGGGCTTCAGGGCAGGACTCGGCCCAGTGCCACTCAAGCTGGGCGCTGAGGCCACGCATCCGGTAGCCGAAGCCCGGCCTGTAAGGTGCAGGGCGCGGGTCCCGCGACGTCCAGGCTGCCCGCGCAGGCCCTGGGTTCCCACCCCACGTCCCTCCCGGCTCCGCCCCCTCCCCGCCCAGCCTGCCTGAGCCAATCAGCGCATGCCAGATCAGACCTCCACCATTAGCTCTCAGAGAGTCACACGGTGGAAGCCTGGCCAATCAGAACCATGGAGACACCAATGTATGGAGGGTGGAACATGGCGTGTCGGGAAGGGAGCCTCCGACTGTCCTCCCCTGGTCGTCCTCCCTCGAGGGTCCTCCCCTGAGTGTCCTCCCCCGAGGGTCCTCCCCCCAGGGTCCTCCCTGACTGTCCTCCCTGTGTCCCCCCACGAAGCCAGTCCCGGTTGGAGTTGTCCCTCCTGCTGCCCTGCCCCCAGCTGGCCCCCCTCAGGATGAGGCCGGTGGGGTATGAGGCCCGAGTGGGCCGGAGCTGGCCGAACGGAGGTGCATGCCCGTCTGAGGACAGAGTGGGGGCAGGCCCCATGCAGGGGTCCCTCGGGACCTCAGGAGCTGAGGAGGGCTGGGGATGGAGCCGGGTCTAGTGGCTTCACTCTGCCGCCTGAGGCTCAGGGAAGACCCACAGCCCGGCGGGTGGGCTCAGCGGCACCCAGAGTCCTGCGCTGTTCACACCGCCCGTCTGGAGGGTGGGGCCTGGCGGCCTCCCTCCTGCTGGCCCTCAGGAGCCCCTCGGGGCTCGCCCCAATGGTGCCCAAGGTGATTTCTCTCAGCCCCAGAGGACAGGGCATGGGAGTTGAAGTTTAGTTGATTTCTACAAAATAGAACACTGTTTCTTGCACCCTTGAGTGAGTCCACTGGGATTTACGCTGTGCAGAGGCAAGGAAGGCCTTTGCTGGAGGGAGGGAGGGGGCCCGGCCTGGCTAGGGGAATGCCTGGAGGCTGGGATGGGACAGGGCGAGGGCCTGGCAGAAGCTCAGGCTGCCGCCCTCCTGGAGCAGGAGATCCAGGGACTGGTGACGGAGGAGGTCCCGGGGCATGGCTCCTGCCTCTGCTACCCCCAGCTCTCTCTGCAGTGCCCTGTGTAAAGACCATTCCTTGGAAAGGCAAGTGTCACTGTGTTATTACCCAGCCTTCCAGGCCAGCCCAAGCACTGACATTTAATCTGCTTTAAGAACAAACCTTTGGTGCAGGTTCTGCTGGCAGCCGCAGAGGGAGCTTGCCCACAAGCAGGGCCCTGTGCTCTGTGCCCACGTGGCCAAAAACCCTGATTCTCTCAAAGGAGTCCTGGATTCCAGGGCCCACCAGCCAGAACTCAGCCTCTGTTCACATGCGTCCACTGGGCCCAGGCCGTGGGCCCAGAGCAGGAGGGGCACACCCCCTCACACCTCCTGGCCCTCCCTCACACCCAGGCCTGGGAACAGGTGGGGCCTGCTGGAACTTCCAGGCTAAGACTGACGATTGACACTCTGCATGGATTCTCTCTCCTGCAGTTAATTCGTCATACACTGAGCAGAAATAAAGTTAAATGATCAAAAGTCACCAACCAGGAGAAATTCATCGACAGCTGGGGCAGGAAATATACAAGATGACCGTGGAAGCAAGGAGACGCCAAATAACAAGCAAACACAAACCCACAATTATGGGGCATGTCAAAGGGCACCACAGCCCCTGGCCCAGCTACCAGTGGCAGAAGCTGGAGCAGTTTGAACGACAAAACAGTGTTGGATTATAACCCAAGTATCAAATAAATGTCCATGAGTCCACACTGATATCGATGACTGAATAAACAAATAAACACAAGAGAGAGACAGGTCTCCTGTGCAGAAGGTTCCAGCTAACTTATGTAGACGCCGCCCTCAAAGGGGAGCAAACTCCCCACTCCAGGTGTGGCTGCATGTGACGACCTCCTTCCACAGAGCAGGTCCGGGGAGGGCTGAAAAGACAGGTGTGCAGTGCAGAGATCTGACTCACCGCCCCAGGAAGGCCCTGGTCGGCATCCACAGTGAAAGGTCACGTGATGATGCGTGCCCCTGAGGGGATGGCATGAGGAGGGCACTTCACCTCTGTGGTCCTCCTCCCCAGACCCATATCCCCAGTGGAACCATGAGAAAAACATCAGACCGACCCCAGCTGAGGGGTGTTCTACAAAATAACTGCCAGGGGTCCTTGAAACTGTCAAGGTCATCAAAAACAAGGGCTGTCTGAGAAACTGTCACAGCCGAGAGGAGCCCGTGGAGACATGACGACTGATATAATGTGATGTCCAGAAACAGAAAAAGGACATCAAGTGAAAATTGAGGAAATCAGAAGAAAGAATGGACTTTAGTTAATAAAAACGCACTGGAGTTGGTCCATGCACTGTGACAGGTGCACCACACTAATGGAAGATGCTAATACAGGGAACTGGGGACAGGGTATATGGGAACATGCTGCACTGTCTTCACAAGTTTTCTGTAAATCTAAAACTGTTCCAAAATTAAAAGTTTACTTAATAAAACATTTAACTGGAAAAGGCATAATCCAATTCAATGAACATTACAACCAACAGCTAATGCAAGACGGGAAGAGAGGGGAGTGCCCCTTACCAGCTCACCTGCCCGCAGAGCCCCAAAGCCACACAGGAGAATGGGCAGTCCTGGGGTTCTTCCTGAACGTTCTCTTTCCTCCCCTTCCAAAGAGGCAAGTTCTGCTAACTATGAATAAAGCTGTTATGAACATTTGTGAAAAGTTTGTGTGGATGTAAGTTTTCAACTCATTTGGGTAAGTACCAAGGAGTGTGACTGCTGGATCGTATGGTAAGATTATGTTTAGTTTTGTGAGAAATTGCTGCCTCCCTACCCTCCAGAGCCCTGGGGTCCTAGGACCACCCCTCATCTCTCCGGAGCCCTGGAGTCCTACAGACAGTGGAATGGCAAACACTACAGGTACCAGAAGCACCTCCCAGGACTCTCTATTAGAATTTATGCCCGTTTTGTGGTTCCCAAGGTCTTAGTGAAGGAAGCTATTTCCCACCAACAAGAGTATATTCTTAGTCTGAGCATTTTTCATACTTGATCCATTTGTTATAAAGCCCAGACTCTTCTCTTTCAAAAGGTTTTTGACTAAAAATGTTCTTAAAGAAGCAACTTTGTTTTCATAGAACCCCAATACATTTGAAAAACCATACGAATAAATGTAATAGTCAAATAATTTATTCTTTTATGTCCAAATAAAACCCAGAGACAAGTGAGCTGTGACAAGAGTGCTATTGTAGAGAGAACACATTAGCCTGTGCGTGGTTTGGACACACAGGTCTGTCTCCTCGGGAGCTGGAAGGGGTCTTGCTGCCATGTAAACTGGAGCAGAAGGTCAAACTAGAACAAATGTCTCTGAGGGAGGGAGTGACTTGTGCATCCCGCAGGAGATCGTTTTTATAAAAGTACAGTAGTATTTCAGTACAACTAGGAGAGGGGGACATAATTTTACCATTCCTGTGAAGGGGGCCATCGCTAAGCAGTCAGCCCCCACCCCACCGCGGGTCTGGCCGCAGCGGCCCCTTATGAGAGGTTTGTTGCACCCACTGGAGATTTTATCCTTAAGAACCAAAAATCAAAGGGAGATGTTTATCCTGGGCCAAGCGGCGGGCGTTGCGGAGGCCTCTGGCTGCAGTGTGCGTGTGCTCCTGAGATTAAGGCCTTTCCACGCAGGCCGAGGCACAGCTAACACCATTTCTTTTGCACGCACCTGTTGTATTTTAGGGGACACACAATCGCGTCTGTAATAGCAGTTAACGGTTAAAATGGGACTTGCGCATTTTCATGCACACGGAATGGCATTGGAGAAACAAGACACCGGCGAGAGCTAAAGGGGGAGCTGCAGACGGTTACACGCGGCCCTTTGAGGCTGATGGAGGCTGCGCGGCACTCGGTGGGACACAGACCCGGCTGCTCACCCGTCCTTCTTTTCCAGAGTCGCCTTTTGTGGGGTGTTGACCTGGGCTTAGCTTTGCAGCATCTGCAGCCCGTGGTTGGTGGCTGGAGCCGGGGGGGGTCCACCTGGAGACCCGCCTCAGACCCTGGCGCCGACTGGCCTCCCCTGACGGCAGAGACGTGCATGGCCAGCAAACGGGCCCTGATGGTGAAGACTCCATGTGGTTTACTCCAGTATCTAAACAAACACGAACATTGACGTGTGGTTTCAGCCAATATCTTGACGTTCGTTGGATGGAGTAAACGACTTACTGAAAGTAAGTAAAACAGGTAAAGTCAGTTTCTTAAAACTACACTTAACTTTCAGTAAAGTTACTGAAACCTGAGACAGGATATAATTTTGGTCATCGTATTCTCCCTTTTCGAAACTCTAGTTTTCTCAGATTTTCAAGATTGCTGTCAATTACTTAAACTTTAAAAATGAAAGTTTGGGGCATAGTGCTTTTCTTCCTCCCAACTGTCTGTGAATGGTCGATTTCGTGTGTCAACTTGACTGGGTCCCAGATGCCCAGATTTAAAGGATTTGGGTGTTTCCAGACAAGACCAGCGTGAGAATGGGCGGCCGGAGCCTCCCAAGTGTGGATGGGCATCACGCAACCCCTGGAGGCCTGAGTAGAACAGAAAGGTGGGGCAGGAGGGCGTCCTCCTGTCTGACTGCCTGACTGGGACACCGTCTTCTCTGCCCTTGGATGGCACTCGCCCCTGGCCCTCCTGGGTCTCCAGCTGGCAGATGGCAGATAGGGGCCTTCTCAGCCTCCACAATCCTGTGAGCAGACTCCTCGTGATGTCTCCTTCTATATCTGTCTCTGCGGAGAGTTATGTATGCGTACACACCTCCTGTCGGTTCTGTTCCTCCAGAGAACTCCGACCAACACACTGTCTGACAGAAGGAAGGAAAACAGTCTGTCAGCCCACCCGCGGAACTAGCAGGTTCTCTGTAACGTGACTTTCACTGGCACATGAAGCTCTAAACCCAAGTTCTCTCTTCACACAAACGGATGCGCAGTGTGGACATAGAGTTCCTGTCAAACCTCTGGTATCAAATGCTGGACCGATTTAAATGAAGCTCTGCATCCACGGTGACAATCACAAACGCCACGTGGAGCAAAGCGATTAAGGTGGTTAACCTGTGAGGGTTCAGGACTGGGGTGCTGCAGGCACGGAGTGTATGCGGTGCACGTGTGTGCGTGCAGTCTGCACCCACACCTGTGGTGTTCCTGCTACCCCGTCTTACACTAGTGTGTGCACGTGCATATGCGCTCGCAGTCTGCACCACCTGTGGTGTTCCCGCTACCCCATCTTACACTAATGTGTGTGCGCGCACGTGTGCACGCAGTCTGTACCAACTCCTGTGGTGTTCCTGCTACCGTCTTACACTAGTGTGTGCGTGTGTGATCGCAGTCTGCACCCACACCTGTGGTGTTCCTGCTACCCCATCTAACCCTCAGATTATCTACTGTACAAATGCTCTTACAAATATTTCAGATGATAAATTTCCAGGCTGAAAGAATTTTAGATAAGTTTTTCTTTTGCTTTTATTACAAGCATATAATATTAATTGGCAAAACACTGAATACAAGCTTCACTATCATAAAATCAAAACTTTTAAGCAATATTCCAAAAAAGATTTTAGACAAAAACTAGCCACCAATAGTACAAAAATTACACACCAACACAAAGCATAAAAAATGTAAACTTTCAAATTAAACAGTCAAAAATATGTATCTGCATTGTCATCTCCATAAATCACGACAGCTTCCACGTTGCCACATGTGGCGAGCAGGCTCAGCGCCGATCTCGCCTCTGAGCCCACATTACTGGGAAGAAATGGTTTTCTTATACCCAATCAAGTTGTTGGACAGACATTTACACTAATGCTACACACGTTGGGGGCACTCACACTCCAGTCCATCCTTCAGATGCACTCGTGGACATGGTGAGTTACACACGACGCCCTGCCCAGGCTGGCCGTGCCACACCCACTCGTCTGGCAGGGATCTTTGTTGAGACTACAGTGTAGTTTGAATGATGGTTTTCTAATCTACTTATCCCAACTTATTTACTTAGTTTGTTTCAATACCAAGGCAGAGAAACGCATCGGTTTATCACCGAAGGTCACATGTGATGCGGTGAAGTGTAAATGGTTTCCTGAGGAAATAGAGAAACTGGATTTTTTTGTGATTTAGCCATCTGCACTAAATTTATCTTCAATGTTTTGAGAGCACACCAAATACTCACATACAAGGCCCAAACCAGCTGGCTTGTTCCTATCCAATGACACATTTCAAATCATTGTAAAATCCATCCTGTGCGCTTTGAGGAAAAGAACCAAACGAATTTCTAAAGACTTCGAATGCCACGAGGAGGCATCAGAAGCCGCACGCCCTGGAGGGCTCAGGAGCCCTGGGCAAGTAGCACCATCACATTTGTGGTCGATACGGGGTGGTGCATCCAGGGCTGTGAGCAAGCGGGTCTCAGGGCACGAGCCCCGGGCGGCCATGAGGCTGGTCTAGGATGGCGTCACACGTCACTTCACGCTGCCTGCCCCGTCATGTACTTCTAAATATTGCTGACAGGTATTCTTATACAGGCACACGCACACGCACAATCCCAATAACAGCATTCCTATAATAGTAACAATGAGAAAGGAAAAACCAAATGGCTGAATGTACATCTTTTGAAGTTCCACCTGCATTTCCTTTCAATTTAGCAGAATAGATGCTACATTACAATTTAAACATCTGTCTAATAAACGCATGTTGGAACCTATTGCACAAAAGCATAAACAATGCTCTTCATCCATATAAAATAAAAACATACAAATTAAAAGCTACTCAAAGTAAAAAGAAGAAGCTTGCAAAACATCTCACAATTTCATTTTATATGCCTGTAAATAAAGCTGGACCACTGAAACCAAACAATTGGATGGGAAAATATGATAGAAGGCTTAAAATAGAATAAATAATTTTATAAAGTTTTCTTTTTTTAACCCCCCAAATCTTAAATTCAATATTATATATTCTATCTGAATTTTCTATTTTCATGAAAATGGTGTCTAGTGAGACCGTGTGCTGGGTGAGGTCCCACCGCTGCTGCCGTGACGCAGGACGTAACTGAACACTAGCTTCACCAGCACCACAGTTGTGAAACTCCTTCACAGTAACTCCATCTGTTAAAAAAAACCTTAATAGGATCCAATCATTAACCGATCCTGGCTTTCACGCTGGAAAAAATAAAATTCAGCCTTTTGATGTTAAATGAAAGCACAACAAAATGAAGGAGACCCCAGAAGCTTCCCCGTGATGGCAAGGTTCACCAGGCTCGAGTCTTGATAAGGCCGTGGTCAGACCCAAGAGGCCAGAGGTCACCAGGGATCGTCCTGTAGTGAAGACGGTCTGCAGGAGGAAATCTTAGAAAAATAGGTACTTTTGCTGCTGAGGTTTCATCAGGTTAACACGGTTACAAAAGCAGGTCACACAGGAGGGGTGAGTGACCAGCGGGAGATGTTGACACTGGCTCCGACACATCTCCACCTCTCTGTATATTTAAATATATCAACTTAGCACCATAGCAAATTCAAGTGATTTTGAAGATAGCTACAAAGTTACAAATATATATTATGAGATTATTACAGCAATATTAAGTTTAATCTGAACTGTGAATTAATTTTATTTGAATTTGGATGCTCATACTGTTTAATCCTTCCTTACTTTCACCACACAGGAAAATACCTAAATTCTAATGTTTACACTTAAAACTGCATTGTGATAACATGGTTTTACAGAATGCTTCAGCAGTAAGATATCTTTTGAGGTAGACAGGTAATATTTGCTCACACACATCTACTCAATAAACCTTGCAGAATAACTCTAAATATGATTTGGATGAATAGCAAGCTTAGGTAATTGAATAATTCAAACGGCACTGGGAGTTAACGGGCTTAAATAAAGAGGTGAATTTTGACCAATTCCTAACAAAGAACTTGTTTTTATGTTTTTAAAAGGCTTTACATTAAAATCACTTGGATTGACTTAATTTGGATGTTCTCATCACTAACACTAGGTCTCATCAGTAGCTGCTTCTGACATTTATGTATATGAAACAGGAAGCAGAAGAAACAGGAAACAAAACTGAATGTCGATGAGCCCAACTTCAACTTTCAAAGCAAATTCAGGAAAAAATTCTAGTTACTGAGGTGAAATACTTCGTGGAAAATGCAGCCCTCAGGGCCACCATCAGAGACCCGGCCCCTGACAAGGGCAGTGGGTGGACAACTCCCGCCAGGAGGGAGGAGGACCGGAAGCTCACCCATAATCAGTGGACACGCGGGGGAGGTGACAAGAAAGCTCCAGGATGCACTGCGACTGCTCCTGTGACTGCTCCAGAGCAGGGTCCTGTCTCCTTGCTCCTGCCTTTACACAATTTTAAAGGAACAGATATCTATGTGCTGGCAAAGAGTTTATTCTCTGATTCCACAAAAATACTACCATTTGGGAGGAGGAGGCTGTGACTGGTGCTGTAGGTCACCAAGTCCCTGGAAAAGCAGCCTCTGCCGCACGGGAGCCCACTCCTCCGGCCACCCCGCTGCCCACCCGCTCCTGTGTTCTGCCCATTAACAACGGCCTCAAAGTGTGCGAGCAATCTCCATGAGCCTCCACGAGAGAGGAGGGAGGGCAGGAAGCCGGCTGCCTTCTGGCGGTGGCTGTGGTGGGAGCCGGTGTCACCTGCAGCTGTGGGAGCAAACACCTTCACAGGGCAGCAGCCCCCCGCCCGACGGATGGCACCGTCTTAGGGCCCTGGGCCCCTCCACGAGCGCCACCATCTCTCTCTTCAGCAGAACGAAAATGGGAGAGAATAAGTAAGAAATTAAATGAGGGCATGGAACAATTTGTGCCCTGTTTAATAAGCCATTTTTTAGAACAAGAATTGTTCAGTAAACCAGTGGTAAGCTGGTCAAACCACCCCTGGTCACCTTGCTGGGCATGCTGGGGACGGCGAGCACCAAGTCTCAGCCGTGTCCATGTTCAGGGGGCAGCGGGATGGAGCCCTCCCTGCTGAAGGGCCACCTGGTTCCCAGTGTGTCCGCAGAGCAGTGGAGGCCGAGGCTGCCACGCCGCACCAGGCGAGTCAGGGGAGCTGCTGGCCTCGTTACATTTTGAAAATTAAATACCGTGGTTGACTCATAATATTAATGGAAGCCTCTTTTGGTATGCTTTTAAATTAAATTTTTATGTATCTTTGAAGTCTTCAGAAAGCTAAAGGCAACATAAATATCATTCACCATGAAAAGATATTTTTCAATAACTTATGAAGGATTCAATGAACATACAAGTATTTTTGAGGCTTATTGTGAAACCTAATTCATAAACTAAACTGAAACGACCAAGATTTTCAAGACCCGGAAAGCGAGCAAAGGTCCCGCGTGTCAGGACAGAGCATGTGCGCTGCTCCTCTGGTCGGGAAACCGGGGCGACAGGAGCTGCCAAGCGACGTGCGGCTGTGAAGCGTTTCATCATCTGTGACGTGGTGCTGGTAGTGTCTGCTTGAGTGGGAATTCTCTCTCATACAAAAGTTATAAATACTCTCTATTCAGAAGTCTGGTCCACACGACACCCAGAGGCAACATTCTCAAGCGTGGTCGTGGGCCTGCCCGGCCACGTGCTCGCCTGGGCCCCGGGTGCGAGGGCCGCGTCCCGCTGCGCCGCCCGCCTCTCACAGCAAGTCCATCTTGGGTCTGTAATGCAGCAGAAGCGGCGCCTTCTGTAAGACAAACCGGCAGAGCTGCTCTTAGCAGGGAGGGCGTGAGGACAGACGGGCACAGCCAGACTCACAGGAAGAGACCAGGCCACGAAGCGTGTCTGAAACATGCTGCGGACACACTCGCCTCAGCTGTGACGAGCAGTCAAGAGGGACGGAAGCTGAGAGGAACAAGCCCCGTGCTCTGGGGCCCCGGGAGCCCTGCTCCTCCACTGACCCTGCTCCTTCTCTCTGGGCCTCCTGCTCCCTCAGACCCTCAGCCCTGGTCGTGGTCAGCCCTGGCTCTCTCCCCATGCTCCCAAGGGCTCGAACGGTACCCTCCAAGGGCAGTGGCCACTCCCTCCCCAGCTCTTCGCAGGACGCTGGTCACCTTGACCAGGAGGGCTGGGGTGAGCTGTGAGCCCGGGTCTGGCGCTGCTGGGCGCTTCCTCAGGCCACGCTGACTCTGGGGTTGATGGTTTCAGAGTGACTGTGTTTCACAACGGTGCTGTGACTGAATCATTATTTCTAGGCTCTTAGAGAAAAGTATGCACAGAAAAGTAGCTGCATTTGTAGCAGACTCTGCAAGTCAAATAAAACATCACCACGAAGTAACAAGCCTCACCTTGAATCTCCACCTCGTGACAACCACAAATTTGAGTGTGTGGTCCTTGCCCAGGATCTCCTCGTTGCACAAAATGTCCAGCTGGCAGGAGAAGAAGGCTCCAGTCAGGGCCGAGGGCTCGGCACACCAGCCTCTGGTCTGCACCAGCTCCGCCAGGCCCGTCACAAGGTCGCAGTCAGCCACAGGGCTGTGCCCAGTCTCTGGGCAGCAAAGGTGGGAGGGAGCACTCGGACTGCCCCTCCCCAACCCACCCGAGAGGGCCCAGAGCACTGGGGGCCTTGTCCACTGGGGGCCTCCATCCACACCCGCCCACTGGGGGGGCCTCAGCCCACATCTGCCCATGGAGTGGGCCCTCTGTCTACACCTGCCCACTGGGGGGCGTCGGTCCACACCTGCCCAAGGGGTGGGCCCTCCGTCTACACCCACCCACTAGGGTGGCCTCCATCCACACTTGCCAACTGGGGGGGGGGTGCTCGGTCCACACCCGCCAACTGGTGGGGGGGCTCGGTCCACACCCACCATGACAGCCTCCCCCCAAGGGCTGTGGCCTCCAGGCTGCTCCCCCAGAAAGAGTATCTTGTCCTCCCACTCTCCCCACCTCAGTCCACCTCTTTGCCAAGCTTGTCCCTCTCACCTCAGTGGAAAAAGGGAATGTGCTCCTCACACGGTCTTTTTCCTTTTCTTTTTTTTAAAGAGACTATTTTAGAGCAGTTTTAGGTTCACAGCAAAATTGAACAGATGGTACAGAGTTCTCACATACCCCGTCCTCACACACACATGACCCCCCCCTGTGAACATCGCCCCCCACAGGGCACATCTGTTACAGTCAGTGAGCCTACACGGACACACTAGCATCATCCAAAGTCCAGAGTCCACAGGAGGGCTCCCTCTTGGTGTGGTACCTTCTGTGGGTCCAGACATGCCTAATGACGCGTGTCCACCACACAGGGCCTCTTCACCCTCCTCCCCACCCAACAACCACCGATCTGTTCCTGTTGCCACAGTTTTGCCTTTTCTGGAATGTTGGAATCATCCAGGGAGCAGCCGTTTCAGACTGGCTTCTTTCACTTAGTGATATGCATTTAGGGTTCCTCCATGTCTTGATAGCGCATTTCTTTTCAGCACTGAATAAGATTCTGTTGTCTGGACGTACCACACTTTATCCATCCACCTACTGAAGGATATCTTGGCTGCTTCCAAGTTTTAGGAATTATGAATAAAGCTGCTACAAACATCCGAGTGCAAGTTTTTGTGTGGACATAAGTTTTTTGGCTCCCTTGGCTGAACACCCAGGAGCATGAGGCTGATCTCGTGGTAAGGGTGTTTCTGCGTTCCCACCAGCAGCGAGTGAGCGCTCCTGTTGCCCCACGTCCTCGTCACCATTTGGTGTTGTCAGTGTTCAGGATTTTCATTCTAATAGGTGTGTGATATGAGTGGTATCTCCTTGTTTTAATTTACATTTCCCTGATGACAAATGATGTTGACCCAGAAGATCGTTTAAACTTCTCCCTCAGGGTAAGGGAAGAAGGGTCCAGAATCTGTGTGCACAGCTGGGCCGTGCGGCAAACACGGGGCCACCTGGGCTGGCTCTGAGAGGCCTGGTCATTTCACTAACAGACCACACTGACCTGCACTTGCAAGGACAGAACCCTCCAACCTCCGCCCCCGCCGCCTCCCTCCTCCACTCCAACCCTCTGGACAACCTCACTGTGACCCCAGGAGCTAAATGGCACCATATGCCAAGGACCCCAACCTCGGCCCCAGAGCCGACACTCACCTCCCACGTGTCACCTCTCCACTGGGTGTAGGCAGCGGCCACAGCAACCTGGCCCCAAAGAGGCCGTCCACCCAGGTGCCCAGGCCCCAAACCCAGGGGTCACTCCTGACCCCATTCTTCCCCAAACAGCCCCACCTAAACACAAGAGCAAATCATTTTGGCTCTCTCTCTGTCAGTCTCCTGCAGCTGCAGTGGAAACACCACAACCGTGGGGCTTAAACCAACAGAAATTTAATCTCTCAGAGTCTGTCTGAAAGCCAGCACGTCACGCCCTCCAGAGGCTCCCAGGGCCTCCTGACTCGTGGCCACATCCCTCCAACCTCTGCCTCTGTCATCACGTGACCTTCCACTGTGCTTCAAATCTCCCTCTGACTCTGGTGTGTGTGTGTGTGTGTGTATGTATCAGTAGTTAATTCCTTTTTGTTTTTTTTTAAATTGTGGTAAAATGCACGTAAAATTTACCACCTTAACCATTTTTCAGTGCACAGTTCAATGGTATTAAATAGATCCATATTGTTGTGCAGCCATCACCACCATCCATCTCCATAACCTTTTCATCTTATAAAACTGAAACTCTCCTCATTAAACAATAACTCCCCATGTGCCCTCCTCCATGCCCCTGGCAACCACCATACTACTCTGTCTTTATGGATGTGACTCCTCTAGGGACCTCATATAAGCGGAATCCTACAATATTTGTCTTTTTGTGATTGGCCTATTTCACTGAGTATAACGTCCTCAAGGTCCATCTATGTTGTAGCATATTGCAGAATTTCCTTCCTTTTTTAAGGCTGAATAATATTCCATTGTATGGATGGACCACATTTTGTTTACCCTTTCTTCTGTTGATGGACACCTGAGTTGCTTCCACACTTAAGTTATTGTAAATAATGCTGCTGTGAACATGGATTCACAAATGGGTGTCACCACTGGGTGTACAAATAACTCTTTGAGACCCTGACTTCAGTTCTTTTGGGTATATACTCAGAAGTGGAATTGCTGGATCACATGGTAATTCTATATTTAATTTTCTGAGGAACCTCCATATTGTCTTCCACAGTGGGTGCACCATTTTACATTCCCACCAGCAGTGCACAGGGTTCCAATTTCTCCACACCCCCGCCAGCACTCATTTATTTATTTATTCTAGAGCAGCCATCCTATGAGAGTGAGGGGTATTGCACTGCAGTTTGGATTTGCATTTCCTTAATGATTAGTGATGCTGACCATCTTTTCTTGTGCTTATTGGCCATTCGCAAATCTTCTTTGGAGAAATGTGTACTCAAGTCCTTTTTGCCCATTTTTGAATTGGGTTGTTTTTTTGTGTGTTGAATTTTAGGAATTCTCTATGTATTCTGGATGGTAATCCCTTATCAGATACATTACTTGCAAATACTTTCTCCCATTTTGTACAAAATCTTTTAATTTTCAGAAAGTCCAATTTGTCTATCTTTTCTTTTGTTACCTATGCATTTGGTGTCATCCAAGAAATCATCACCAAATTCAATGTCACGAAGCTTTTCTCCTATGTTTGGAGGAAGATTAGCCCTGAGCTAACATTCGTTGCCAATCTTCCTCTTTTTGCTGAGGAAGATTAGCTCCTGAGCTAACATATGTGCCCATCTTCCTCTATTTTCTACGTGGGACGCCACCACAGCATGGCTTGGTGAGTGGTGCACAGGCCCACGCCTAGGATCGAACCTGCGAACCCCGGGCTGCCTAAGTGGAGCACGAACTTAACGGCTATGCCACTGGGCCGGCTTCTCTGTTTTCTTTTAAGAGTTCTAGTGTTTTAGGTCTTATGTTTAGGTCCTTGATGCATTTTGAGTTAGTTTTTGTGTATGGTGTTAGGTAAGGGTCCAACTTCATTCCTTTGCATGTGGATATACAGTTCTCTCAGCACTATTTGTTGAAAAGACTGTCTTCCCCATCGAATGGTCTTGGCACACTTGTCAAAAATCATTTGACCACACATGTGGAGGTTTGTTCTGGGCTCTCTGTTCTATTCCCTTGGTCTGTCTTTGTGCCAGCACCACACTGTTCTGATTACTATAGCTTTGTGGTGAGTTTTGAAATCAGGAAGTGTGAGTCCTCTAGTTTCTTCTTCTTTTTCAAGATTATTCTGGCTATTTGGGTCCCTTGAGATTTTGAATGAATTTTAGATGGGTTTTATAATTTCTGCAAAAAACATCATTGGGATTTTGATAGGAATTGCACTGAATCTGTACAGCATTTTGGGTAGTAATGGCATTTTCACAATATTAAGTCTTCCAATCCATGAACTTGGGATGCGTTTCCATTTATTTATGTCCTCTTTAATTTCTTTCAGCAATTTTTGTAGTTTTCATTGTACAAGTCTTTCCCCTCCTTGCTTAAGTTAATTCCTAGGTATTTCATTCTTTTTGATGCTATGGTGAATGGAATTTCCTTTTCAGATTGTTCACTGCTTGTGTACAGAAAAGCGACTGATTTCTGTGTTGACTTTGTATCCTGCTACTTTGCTGAATTCATTTATTAGTTCTAACAGTTTGTGTGTGTGTGTGTGTGTGTGTGTGTGTGTGTGTGTGTGTGTGTAATCTTTAGGATCTTCTACATATAAGATCATATCATCTGCAAACAGAGAAATTTTCACTCTTCCTTTCCAATTTGGATGTGTTTTCTTTCTTTTTCTTGCCTACTTGTTCTGGATAGAACTTCCAGAATTATGTTGAATAGAAAGGGTAAAAGTGGGCATCCTTGCCTTGTTCCTGATCTTAGAGAAAAAGCTTTCAGTCTTTCACCACTGAGTATGATGCTTGTAGCAGGTTTTCACATATGGCTTTTATTTTATTTTACTTTCATATATGGCTTCTATTGCTAGTTGAGTGTTTTTATTACGAAATGGTGTTGAATTTTGTCAAATGCTTTTTCTGCATCAACTGAAATGATCACGTGGTTTTTCCTTCATTCTGCTAATGTGGTGTATTACATCTATCGATTTCATATGGTGAATCATCCTTGCGTTCCAGGAATAGATCCCACTTGGTCATGGTGTAAAAATCCCTTTAATAGCTGCTGAATTCCGTTTGCTGGTATTTTCTTTTTTTTTATGTGAGGAAGATCAGCCCTGAGCTAATATCCATGCTAATCCTCCTCTTTTTGCTGAGGAAGACCGGCTCTGAGCTAACATCTATTGCCAATCCTCCTCCTTTTTTTCCCCCAAAGCCCCAGTAGATACCTGTACGTCACAGTTGCACATTCTTCTAGCTGCTGTATGTGGGACGTGGCCTCAGCATGGCTGGAGAAGTGGTGCGTCGGTGCGCGCCCGGTGTCCGAACCCGGGCCACCAGTAGCGGAGCACGCGCACTTAACCGCTAAGCCAGGGGGCTGGCCCCTGCTGGTATTTTCTTGAGGATTTTTGCATCAATGTTCATAAGGACTACTGGTCTCCAGTTTTCTTTTCTTGTAGTGTCTTTGTCTGGCTTTGGTATCAGGGTCATGCTGGCCTCCTAGAATGGTTAGAAAGAGTTCCCTCCTCTTCAATTTTCTGGAAAAGTTTGAGAAGGATTAGTTCTTCTTTAACTGTTCGGTAAAATTCACCAGTGAAGCCATCAGGTCCAGGGCTTTTCTTTGTTGGGAAATTTTTGATTACTGAGTCAATCTCCTTACTAGTCACAGGACTATTCGGATTTTCTAGTTCTTTGTGATTTAGTCTTGGTAGGTTTTGTGTTTCTAGATTACCTGTCAATTTCATCTAAGTTATCCAATTTGTTGGTATACAATTGTTCACAGCACTCTCTGACAATCCTTTTTATTTCTGTAGAATTAGAAGTAATGTCCCCACTTTCATTTCAGATTTTAGTAACTTGAGCTTTCTCTTTTTTTCTTAGTCCACCTAGCTAAAAGTTTGTCATTTTATTGACCTTTTTGAAGAATCACTGATTTTCTCAATTGTTTTTCTATTCTATCCTCTATTTTGTTTATCTCTGCTATAATCTTTATTATTTCCCTCCTTCTGCTAGCTTTGGGTTTAGTTTGTTCTTTTCCTAGTCTCTTAAGTTGTAAATTTGGATTGTTGATCTGAGATCTTTCTTGTTTTTAATGTAAGCATCTATAGCTATATATTTCCCCCTTAGCACTGCTTTCACTGTGTCTCATAAGTTTTGGTACACTGTGTTTTTGTTTTCATTTGTCTCTAAGTATTTTCTAATTTCTTTTTGATTTCTTCTTTGATCCATTGGTTGTTTAAAAATGTGCTGTCTACAGGCTGAGTGAAAGGATGGAAGACAATACTCCAAGCTAATGGCAAACAAAGAAAGCAGGTGTTGCCATACTCATATCAGACAAAGTAGATTTCAAGATAAAACAGGTTGAGAAAGACAAAGGGAAATATATAACGATAAAAGGGACACTCCATCAAGAAGACATATCACTTATAAATATATATGCACCCAACATAGGAGCACCAATGTACATAAAGCAACTATTAACAAACCTAAAAGGAGAAATCAACAACAACACAATAATAGTAGGGGATCTTAACACCCCACTTACAACAATGGATAGATCATCCAGACAAAAGGTCAATAAAGAAATAGTAGACTTAAATGAAAAACTGGACAAGATGGACTTAGTAGACATATACAGAGCACTCCATCCAAAAACAGCTGACTACACATTCTTCTCAAGTGCACATGGAACATTCTCTAGGATAGACCATATGTTGGGAAACAAAGCAAGCCTCAATAAATTTAAGAAGATTGAAATCATAACAAGCATCTTTTCAGACCATAAGGCTATGAAACTGGAAATGAACCATGAAAAAAAAACTGGGAAAGTGACAAAAATGTGGAGATTAGACAACATGCTACTGAACAACCAATGGATCATTGATGAAATTAAAGGAGAAATCAAAAACTATCTGGAAACAGGGCCGGCCCTGTGGCTTGGTGGTTAAGTGCGCGCACTGCGATGCTGGTGGCCCGGGTTCGGATCCCGGGTGCGCATCGAGGCACCACTTCTCCGTTCATCCTGAGGCCGAGTCCCACGTGCAGCAACTAGAAGGATGTGCAGCTACGACACACAACTATCCACTGGGGCTTTGGGGGGAAAAAATAAAATAAATAAAATCTTTAAAAAAAAAAAAAAAAAAAAAACTATCTGGAAACAAACGAAAACGATAACACGCCATATCAAACCATATGGGATGCAGCAAAAGCGGTCCTGAGAGCGAAACTCATAGCGATACAAGCCCACCTTAACAAACAAGAAAAAGCCCTAATAGGCAACCTTAAATTACACCTAACAGAACTAGAAAAAGAACAACAAACAGAGCCCAAAGCCAGCAGAAGGAGAGAAATAATAAAAATCAGAGCAGAAATAAATGAAATTGAGACCAAAAAAACAGCAGAAAGGATTAATGAAACAAAGAGTTGGTTCTTCGAGAAGATAACAAAATCGACAAACCCTTAGCCAGGCTTACTAAGAAAAAAAGAGAAAAGGCTCAAGTAAATAAAATTAGAAATGAAAGAGGAGAAATTACAACGGATACCACGGAAATACAGAGGATTATAAGAGAATACTATGAGAAATTATATGCCAACAAATTGGACAATCTAGAAGAAATGGATAAATTCTTAGACTTATACAACCTCCCAAAATTGAACCAAAAAGAAATGGAGAATCTGAATAGACCAATAACAAGTAAAGAGATTGAAATAGTAATCAAAAACCTCCCAAAAAATAAAAGTCCAGGACCAGATGGCTTCTCCAGTGAATTTTACCAAACATTCAAAGAAGATTTAATACCCATCCTTCTCAAACTATTCCAGAAAATAGAGGAAGATGGAACACTTCCTAAATCATTCTATGAGGCCAAAATCACCCTGATACCAAAACCAGACAAAGACAATACAAAGAAAGAAAATTACAGGCCAATATCGCTGATGAACATTGATGCAAAAATCCTCAACAAAATATTAGCAAACCGAATACAACAATACATTAAAAAGATCATACACCATGATCAAGTGGGATTAATACCAGGGACGCAGGGATGGTTCAACATCCGCAAATCAATCAACGTGATACATCACATCAACAAAACAAAGAATAAAAACCACATGATCATCTCAATAGACGCAGAGAAGGCATTTGACAAGATACAACATCCATTTATGATAAAAACTCTCAATAAAATGGGAATAGAAGGAAAATACCTCAACATAATAAAGGCCATATATGACAAACCCACAGCCAACATCATACTCAACGGGGAAAGACTGAAAGCCATTCCTCTGAGAACAGGAACGAAGCAGGGCTGCCCACTCTCACCACTCCTGTTCAACATAGTACTGGAGGTTTTGGCCAGAGCAATTAGGCAAGAAAAAGGAATAAAAGGAATCCAAATAGGTAACGAAGAAGTGAAACTCTCACTATTTGCAGATGACATGATTGTATATATAGAAAACCCTAAAGAATCTGTTGGAAAACTATTAGAAACAATCAACAACTACAGCAAAGTTGCAGGGTACAAAATCAATCTACAAAAATCAGTTGCATTTCTGTATGCTAATAATGAACTAACAGAAAGAGAGCTCAAAAGATAATACCATTTACAATTGCATCAAAAAGAATAAAATACCTAGGAATAAATCTTACCAAGGAGGTGAAGGACCTATACAATGAGAACTACAAGACATTATTGAAAGAAATCCATGATGACATAAAGAAATGGAAAGATATCCCATGCACGTGGATTGGAAGAATAAACATAGTTAAAATGTCTATATTACCTAAAGCAATCTACAGATTCAATGCAATCCCAATTAGAATCCCAATGACATTCTTCACAGAAATAGAAAAAAGAATACTAAAATTTATATGGGGCAACAAAAGACCCCGAATAGCTAAAGAAATCCTAAGAAAAAAGAACAAAGCAGGAGGCATCACAATCCCTGACTTCAAAACATACTACAAAGCAATAGTAATCAAAACAGCATGGTACTGGTACAAAAACAGACACACAGATCAATGGAACAGAATTGAAAGCCCAGAAATAAAACCACACATATACGGACAGCTAATTTTCGACAAAGGTGCTAAGAACATGCAATGGAGAAAGGAAAGTCTCTTCAATAAATGGTGTTGGGAAAACTGGACAGCCACACGCAAAAGAATGAAAGTGGACCATGTGCTATCGCCATTCACAAAAATCAACTCAAAATGGATCAAAGACCTGAAGGTGAGACCTGAAACTATAAAACTCATAGAAGAAAATATAGGCAACACACTATTTGACATTGGTTTTAAAGGAATCTTTTCGGATGACATGCCTACCCAGACTAGGGAAACTAAAGAAAAAATAAACAAGTGGGACTTTATCAGATTAAAGAGCTTTTATAAGACTAATGAAACCAGAATCAAGATGAACAGACAACCAACCAGCTGGGAGAGAATATTTGCAAAACATACATCTGACAAGGGGTTGATTTCCATAATATATAAAGAACTCACACAACTGAACAACAAAAAAACAAACAACCCGATCAAAAAATGGGCAGAGGAAATGAACAGACACTTCTCCAAGGAAGATATACAGATGGCCAATAGGCACATGAAAAGATGCTCAACATCACTAATCATCAGGGAAATGCAAATCAAAACAACACTAAGATATCACCTCACACCCGTTAGAATGGCTATAATCACCAAGACAAAAATCAACAAATGTTGGAGAGGATGTGGAGAAACAGGAACCCTCATACACAGCTGGAGAAACAGGAACCCTCATACACAGCTGGTGGGAATGCAAATTGGTGCAGCCTCTATGGAAAACGGTATGGAGATTCCTCAAAGAATTAAAAATAGAGATGCCCTATGATCCAGCCATCCCACTACTGGGAATCTATCCAACGAACCTGAAATCAACAATCCAAAGAGGCTTATGCACCCCTATGTTCACTGCAGCATTATTCACCATAGCCAAGAAGTGGAAGCAACCTAAGTGTCCCTTGACTGACGACTGGATTAGGAAAATGTGGTATATATATACAATGGAATACTACTCAGCCATAAAAAAAGACAAAATTGTCCCATTTGCAACAACGTGGATGGACCTGGAGCGTATTATGTTAAGTGAAATAAGCCAGAAAGAGAAAGACAAACACTGTATGATCTCACTCATATGTGGAATATAAACCAACACATGGACAGAGAAAACTGGACTGTGGTTACCAGGGGCAATGGGGGTGGGGGGTGGGCACAAGGGGTGAAGGGAGTCATATATATGGTGATGGACAAACAAAAATGTACAACCCAAAATTTCACAATGTTAGAAACCATTAAAACATCAATTAAAAAAAAAAAAAAAAAGTGCTGTCTAGGGCCAGCCCTGTGGCCTAGTGGTTGAGTTCAGCGAGCTCTGCTTCAGCGGCCCGGGTTCTGGGGTTTGGATCCTGGGCGTGGACCTACACCACTCGTCTGCTGTGCTGTGGTGGCGACCCACATGCAAAATAGAGGAAGACTGGCACAGATGTTAGCTCAGGGCAAAAAAAATGTGTTGTCTAATTTCCACAATTTTGTAAATTTTCCAGTTTTCCTTTTGTTATTCATTTCTAACTTTATGTCATTGTGGTCAGAGAAGATACTTTGTATGACATCTATCTTTTGAGACAATGTGTCTGAACTTCTCTTATAAGGACTGTTGTCACTGGATTTAGGGCCCACCTGGATAATCCAGGATGATCTCTTCATCTCAAGATTCTTTTTTTTTTTTTTTGTGAGGAAGATTAGCCCTGAGCTGACATCTGTTGCCAATTCTCCTCTTTTTGCTGAGGAAGATTGGCCCTGGGCTAACATCTGTGCCCATCTTCCTCTACTTTATATGGGACGCCGCCACAGCACGGCTTGACAAGTGATGTGTGGGTCCGCACCCAGGATCCAAACCTGCGAACCCCAGGCTGCGGAAGCAGAGCCCGCGAACTTAACTGCTACGCCACCAGGCTGGCCCCAAGATTCTTTTTTTTAATAATTTTTTTTTTTTGGTGAGGAAGATTGTTGTTGAGCTAACATCTGTGCCCATCTTCTTCTATTTTTAATGTGTGGGATACTGCCACAGCATGGCTTGATAAGTGGTGTGCAGGTCCATGCCTGGGATCCGAACCCACAAACCCCAGGCCGCCACAGCTTAGTGTTTGAACTTAACCACTATGCCACCAGGCCAGCCCTCAAGATTCTTAACACATTTGCAAAAACATTTTTTCAAATAAAGTCACATCCACATGTTTTGGGAGTTAGGAAATGGACATATCTTTTCATGAAGTCACCATTCAGCCTACTACAGTCTGCCTCTGGCTTCTCAAAATCTACAGCCATCCCACATGCAAAACACATTCACCCGATCTCAACATCCCCAAGAATCTCAATCCATTCCAGCATCAACTCCAAATTCCAAAATCTCATCAGCTCCAAAGTTGCTGATCTTATCTTCCAAATCATATGAATCAGGTCTGGGTGAGACTCTGGGTATGATCCATCCTGGGGCAAAATTCCTCTCTAGCTGGACCTGTGAAACTAGAAAACATGTTATCTGCTCCCAAAACACAAGGGTGGGACAGGCACAGGACAGATATTCCTACTCCAAAAGGGACATATATTAGACATAAAGGGGTCACTGGTCTCAAGCAAGTTTGAAATCCAGCAGGGAAAATTCCATGATGTTTCAAGACCTGAGAATACACCAATGGGGGTGGAGGTTCTGCCCCGAGCCCATGATGGCCTCACTCTCTGGGCCCGAGGCTCTGCCCTTGGAATCTTTCTTCCTTTTTCTTCAAGGGTAGCTCATATTTGTAGCCAAGTAGCTCTATCAGCCTATTTCCTGCACGTAGAATTTTGGAAGGCTGACAGTCTTCTCTCATTTCTTCCTGTCTCTGTCCCTTTCAGTCCGAGCTGGTTATGTTTCTGCTGATATAATATTCTCAAAAGCTTTGTGGGTCTCCCATGTATGTCATGAATCCAGGCCATTAGACACGAATATTCTCTACAGATCTTTCCTGGATAACTCCTCTCCATTCCCGGGTTCTGTGAGATGGCTGAGCCAGCATGAATCACACAACTAATCTCTTCAGCAAAGGTTGTCCAGCCACTCCTCTAGCCTTCTCTCCAGAGTGTGCTTCCCCAACAGTAAAACTCCTAACTTTACTGTCTTTTTGCAATCTGAACAGGCTGTGAATTTTTCAAGTCATCAAGTCGTGGTTCCTTTTTGCTCAGCAGTTCCTGCCTGGATTCACCTCTCTCCTTCCATGTTTTATTATAAGCAACAAGAAGAAACGAGACCACCCCTTCAACACTTTGCTTGGAAATCTCAGCTAAACATCCAAGTTCATCACTTCCAAGTTCTGCTTTCCACACAAGTGTAGAACACAATGCAGCCATGTTTTCTCCCACTGTGTAACAAGGATCACTTTTCTTCCTGTTTCCAAGACTATGCTCCTCTTTTCCATCTGAGTTTTCATCAGAAGTGTTTTTAATCTTCCTATTTTTACCAACATTCTGTTTGTGGTGATATGTACCCTCTAAGATGACAGAAGCTTTCTCCACTGTGTTCCTCAGTTCCTTCTGGGCTATCATCAGAATCATCTTCAATGACCATGTTTCTACCAACAGTGTCTTCAAGTCGTTTTTAAAATCTAGGCTTTTCTATTGTGTTCCTCAAAATTCTTCCAACCTCTCCCTAATATCCAATTCCAAAGCCATTTCCACATTTTTAGGTATTTGTCAACAGCAGCACTTCACTTCCTGGTACCAAAAAGTGTTTAGGTTTCCTGTGGCAGTTGAGATAAAGTACCACAAACTTGGTGGCTTAAAACAACAGGAATTTACTTTCTCACAGATCTGGAGGCTAGAAGTCTGACATCAAGGTGTTGGCAGGGCTGCCTTCCCTGTGGAGGCTCTAGGGGAGGATCCTTCCTGCCTCTTCCAGCTTCTGGGGGCTCCAGGCGTTCCTTGGCTTGTGGCTGCATCACTCTAATCTCTGTCTCTGTCCTCACATCACCTTCTCCTCTGTGTGTCTCCAATTTCCCTCTGCTACACTCTTGTAAGGATACTTGTCATTGGATTTAGGGTCTACCCAGACAACCCAGGATTATTTCATCTCAAGATCCTGAACTTAATTACATCTGAAAAGATTCTTTTTCCAAAACAGGTCATATTTACAGGTTCTGGGGGTTAGGATGTGGACGTATCTTTTGGGGGGCAACTGTTCACCCCACTACTCTCTCTAAAACAAATCTGAAGTCCACCTACTTCTCTCCATCCTCACTGACCACCCCAGTCCACCTCTCCTGGGACTCCTGCCACAAACACCCCCAGCTGGCCTTCCCTACTTTCCATTTCTGCACCCCAACAATTCATTTTCCTCACAGCCTGAGGACTATTTTAAAACTATATACTCAGATCACGTATCCCCCGTTTAAGGCCCCCCAGTGCCATCTCTTTACATTCATGTATGCGCAGCTGGCCCCTACTGACAACTCACATTTTAGTGTAAGTGGTGACACTTACGTGGAGGTGTCTTAAGTGGAGGGCTCCCCAGTGACTCCTAAGCTAAAGTGTTTACTCAACCCTCCGTCCACCAACCCCACTGTGCACCACGGGCCACCAGGTTTTCTCTTATTCTCAGCATTTATTACAACTTGAAAGTATTTTGTCTATCTACCTATCTGTCTATTCATCCCCCATCTACCCATCCATCCATCCGTTTGTGAAACTAAACAAGAGAAAATCTTTAACATATTATAAACAATCCCATTACCCTCCTCCTCAGTACTCTCTCTTCTATCAGCAGCAGTCCCCACGTTCATGGTCTCTGGGCCTTCCACTATCCTCACTGCTATATCCTATCAAACTATCTGGAGACAGACAAGACAAATTGAGATTTTTTCCCCCTGATTTAAAATCTTAAAACAAAGTTGTTAAAAAAAAAAAAAGAACTTTGGAAGTATCACTTTTACAAATAAGAAGCGACTTGTTACAGTTTCTATTTATGGTGTACCAATTACCTCGTTGAAGGACGAAAGGTTGAGTTTTTTGGCGATGAACTTCTTTAGATGCAGGACCGTGGCTTGGGCTGAGCAGCGGATCCATTTCCGTTTCAAGCCCCGCAGTTTGCTGCTATTGCATTCCAGACAGATGCTCACCTGTAAAAGAAAGCACACACAGCCAGGCAGGCCTTGTCACGAGGGATGCTACTTGCTCTTCTTGGGAGGCTTTCTTAGGTATCTACTAATCCCATCTAAAAATGCTGACTCTTTTGAAATCAGAAATCTGTTTTGACCCCAACACTGCAGAAAAAGAATTTTACTTCAATCATTTTACACACATTATCTTAAAATCTGTTTATTATTTGCCATTTTGTGAAATATAAGCTAACACTGTTAATTCTGTCTTATTAACGTAGTACTTTAAAGTAAACCCGAGGATTATTTATCCATTTTAGGCGCTGTACTGGTCTCTGAGTTAACCTGATAAAGACTGGAACCCTGTTCTGAAAGCTTCTGCCAGCGGTTCCCCCACAGGCTGTGCTGAGCGCTCTGCCAGCATGAGTAGGAAAGACACACAGCAAAGACCACGGTGGGCGCCAACGATTCTGCATGAATGCATCAAGGAAGGTTTTAGGAAGGAAGTACTATTATGCTTGGCCTTGAAAGAAGAGAGCAAACTCACTAGAGAAGAACAGTTCTCTGCGCAGAGGAAAACCATGAGCAAAAGCACAAAGTCTAAAAGTTCACAGTTACCTTTTGGATGATCATCAGTTCTGTGGGGTTTGAGTGCGTGGTGTGTGATAAGGAACCATAAGATAACACTCCAAGTAAAAGTGATTCTAGGATCATGGGGTGCCCGGTAGACACAAACGTGAACCTGCCAAGGACAGACAACCCCAGGCCATGCAGGACTGCCGAGAGAGCCCCACAAGCAAATAGTTCTCCAGGAGCAGCCACAAAAATGGCACAATCAGACCCCAAAATCAGACATGGGAATTAAAGGAATTAATGAAATACGTATGTCTGAAATTACTAGAGATACAAAAGAAGGTAATTAAAGATGTAACACACTCACTGAAACCAAAATAAAATAAAAACACACTCACTGAAACCAAAGCTCAATGGGTGGTTGAGCCACAGATCAGCCTTAGCTGAAGACAGATCACTTTTCTCAAAGACCGATTTGAGGAAATTACTCAGAAGTGTATGAGCAAGGATATCAACTAAAACACAAAACAAAGGAAGGTAAGAGGCATGGAGACAGACTCTAACAAACGCGTCACAAGAGTTCCAGAGGAAAGCAGAGAACCAACGAAAGGCAAGGTGATGAAAGACATCAATCCTCACAGTCAGGAAGCAAATGAGTCCAAAATAAAAGAAATTAAAGGAAATCTACACCTAGACAGAGCCGGCAACACCTCAGAACACAGCAGGCAAGGCCCTGAGAGCAGCAGGAGGAAGCTCTTCAGACGTGGCCACTGAGCAGGGAAAGCAACCTTCCCCAGGTGGAAACAGAAAATAGGTAGCTCAAGGATCATTCAAGAGTGAAAATGAAACAAAGCTATTTACAAACAAAAACAGGAAATAACTAGGAGAGGCTGTAGTTCAGGAAGAGACGTGAACCTGGGAGGAAGATGTGAGACGTGGGAGGAGAGGTGAGCCCGGAGGTGGGGTCCTGAGCCAGGTGCAGCGGCTGGCTGGTCTGGGTTGGAAGACGAGGAGGACCGAGTGGCTGACTCTAAGCAGCAGGGCAACCCCAGGCCAAGCAAGCAAGGCTCCAGCGTCGTTTAGGAGTGAGGAAGAGACTCAGATAAACTTCGAAATTTTTAAAAATGTCAATATTCATTTTAGAATTTCATAACCACTAAAATAATAAAAGTAGTTCATATAACTTGCCAATTCGTTGCCAAATGCAGGCAAAAAAAGAGATTAAAGAAGACTTACTAATTCAATACAAGGCAAGAAGGAGGAGCATAAAAATACAAACGGGAAGCACAAAGAAATAAATTTGAAATAAATTTACCAGTGATTGCTGTGAACGTAAAATAACTTGTCAGTTAAAGGCATTTTCTGATTTGATTTTTTTAAAAACTCAGGTCTATGCTATAAAAAGTGTCACATTTAAGATAGATATTTGAAAAACTGAAATAACAGGCAAATATTAACCAAAAGAAAGCTGACATAGCCATATTAATGTTAGATAAAGCAGACTTGAAGAAGGAAAGCTTAAGAAAAAATTCCCTAAGGATGGGAAACCTTTCTCAACTTGCACCTAGTAACAAACTTAAGTTGACAGACCGATGAGAAATGGTGCAGTCCACGCCAGGGGGAGGACTCTACTCTGCCCTTGAGAGCTGCACGCCTTCTCAGGCACATGCACTCTCGAGCGTCTGTGTCCAGGCCCAGGCCTCACGCAGACCCGTCTCTACCACCACAGTCAATCAAGTCAGAAATCACCAGCAAAAGGAGACACTAAACCTGCCACCACCGGGTGTGGTGTGTGCGAGGGTCGGCACTGCAGACCAGCTAGAGATGGCCCGCGTGCCCACCAAGAGGCTGCTGACCAACAGATAAGGCACAGACACCCCAACAAAGGAGCATGGAGGCCTGTGTGTCCCAACACGGAAAACTGCAGACTGAAGGCGACAGCCAAAGAGAGACGGAGATTAAACAGGAGAGGTGGAGGGTGGATCCAGGAGTTCCAGAAGGCAACAGCCAGAGAGAAAAGGAAGTTTCCGGGAATAGAAGGAAGTCCAGGGTCCTCAGGACAGAAGGTGGAACCCAAATGACAACAAGAATAATGGAAGAGATGGATTCCTGGAAATCTCTGAACTCCCAGCATAAAGAGAAATCCTACAAAGTTCCAAAATGGGGGAAAAGCACCACTCACTTCCAGAGGAAAGGAAGTGGGTCTGCACAGGGAATTACTGGAAATGGGGAAATGCAGGCCTGGTCAGGACTGCTGGCTTAGAGCACTGTGAGAGTGATGGATCATGTCTGCATCTCTCAGCAGGTTACTGAACTTGTCTGCCTCAGGAGAAAACGGGCCTGAGCCCAATCGTCCTGGGAAGCCTGTTCCTCAGGCGGGTCTTGGGCGGCGGCCACGCCCACCAGGCAGTGCTGGGGAGCCGGGTCAGGGGAACGCAGAGGCTGCTCAGGCAGATGGGAGCAGAGGTGGTCACATGCACGGCCTGCTGAGTCAGATGCTGTTTTGAGACGCAGCCCCTCCAAATTCCCTGTTGAACAAAAACCAGAGCTGCAGCCCAGTCATGGTTCTCATGAGCATCAGGTGTCAGCGTCCAGACACAAGAGAGCATCCAGACACAAGAGGGTGTCCAGTCAGGAGACGGCGTGCAGATGGGAGAGGGCGTGCAGATAGGAGAGCATGTCCAGTCGGGAGACAGCGCACAGACGGGAGAGGGCGTCCAGTCAGGAGATGGCATGCGGATGGGAGCACGAGGCCAGGAGCAGCCTGGGGGTTGGGTGGCTTATACTTCTCTCACCCGTTTTTCTTTTTTTAATGCTTAGTGTTAAAAGTACACAATTCAATCAGTTCGCCTGAGTGACTTAGGAAGGCTTGTGTTAAAAGTTATGAGGAAAAGGTATTTTGAATTTAGAATTCTATACCCAGCCAAAGTATCATCCAAGTGTGGGGAATGAAGACTATCCCGACGTGCAAAAACTCGGAAGTTCACTATGCACACGCCCCTCTTCAGTGATGGAGGAGGCCCCCAGAGAAGCAGACTCCATGGAGAGGAAGACAGGATAAAGGCAACAGTATGTGCAGAAGCCCACAAAAACCTTTACATCTTTTGTCAAATCTAAACAATTGTTAATATTGTGTCAAAACTCTAAGAAAAACATTAGGCGATAATTCTGAGAATAAAAGTAGTGTAAAATAAAATTAAAAACTACCAAGAATGATTGGGAGCAAACTTTAGATGACCTGAACAAATTGTGGAAGGCGGGTAGTGATTGGGGAGGGGAATCAGAAAAACACATAATAGAAGTTTTGTCTTGTTCTGAGAAGCTACAGATACTGATTAATTCTACAAATTGACACCAAATGCAGATTTAGACATGTTTGAAAATTTAAGGGCAACTACTAGAGGAACAGAGAGAGAGAAACATTCCCAAACCTCCAGAGGAGAAAAAGAAAAGGAAGAGCAAGCCACGATGGGAAGGTCTGAAGAGGGCGGAGGACGCGCACCATGGCATGCCGGCCAGGGCCCAGCCCCGGACACCAGCACCCGCATGTGCGTCAAGGCCTCACGACGCAGCCAGAGAGCCGGCAAACATCACCTTCAATGCATCCAACAGAAAGGAGACCACGCACAGGGGCTGAGGCCGCAAGCGAAGGGGTCAGAGAAAAGGCTTTCAGAAAACTGAACACTCGATCCACTAAAACCAAAAATCGGCTCTTTTGGAAGCAACCAACCAAATAGACAAATCTTGGGCATATTTGGGATAAGAAAGAAACGGCAAAAATTAGTAACAACAAACACTGGGAATTCAAAACCGACAAAAGAGAGACTGAGCTAGAGGAGAACACGGCGCACAACTTCACTTGATGCTCAGCCTCGTGCCTGGAGGGGCCCGGCCAGCAGCACTGACCCCGAATCCATGTCGCGACGAATTCACGTCGCAACCAGATCCCAGTCCTCCAAGGTGGAGGACTGGTCTAAGCACGTGCACTAATAAGAGGTATTGCAGGAGGACTCCATCACTCAGCTGAGTTAAAACCCCGGGAAGGGGAAGAAGGGTGCCCTTCCCCTACTCCATCCGTAGCTCCAACGACCTGAAACGCATCAGGCCACAGCCTGCATTTCCACAAAGACATGGTTCTATTTCTGCAATGCTTATGGGAATTTTTGTAACAATACAGAAGTTTATAAACTGGAAAATTAAGATTCCGTTACTCTATTCTTGTACCCACATCATTTTAATTGTGTCTTTAATAAATGTATGTACACATGAATATGTATGTATATTTGTGTGTATATTTTGTTTACTAGATATGAACATATCAGAATATATATAAAAATACATATGTGTGCGTATACTATACATTTATCATATATATTCTGATATGGCCGACACCCCTTGTTTTCATGGCTATTCTTAAGCTTTTCCTCTTCCAGATGAGATTCAGAAGCAGCTGGTTAAATTCCATAATAAATGGTTAAAATCACAGCTACTGAGGTTAATTTGGGGAGAACTGACATCTTAACGTCAATCTTCCCATCCAGGAATATCCAACTATGGAGATGTTTCTCTTACACTCTTCCATAAGGTTTGTGTGTCTTCACTGAGGCCTCACACCTTTCTTGTTAGGCTATTTTAAAGTTTTTATTGTTATGTGAATAAAGTCTCCCCCTCATACCTACTGATTATTATATATTGATCTTATCTTAACAAGCAACAATAAGCCCTATCAGTCTCCCAGTTGGTTGTCTTAGGTTTATGTCAGACAATGGTATGATCTGAGAACAACGGCATTTTGTCTTACACACGCATCTCATTTCTTCTGTCTCCCTCCTGCGTGGCTAGGAACTTGAGAATCACGCCAAGCACCAGTGATCATGGGCATCTGTTTCTGACGTTAATGAGACGACTGTTTCATCAATAAAGTATAATGACTGTCACAGCTTTCAAGTTAAGATACTACATTAGAAAGTTTATAGACACGGATGTGGGATTTTATAAATTCTTTTACAGCATCTCTCGAGCATTTAGTTTTTCTTTTTCAATCTGCTAATGTAGTAACCGATGCAGGAATAGATTCCTTGATGTGACATTTTCACTATTAACACGCAACTGGACTCCACTTTCTTCTATGTAACAGGGGCCTGTGCACAGAAAGTGCCTGGGCCAAACCACGCAGTGACACCAGGGGGCGGCTAACACCCCCAGGCGTGTGCAGGGGGAGCGCTCATTTTCTTATATTTAAAATGTTTTACAGTGAGCGTATATTACTTTGGTAATTAAAAAAAGAAAGAAAAATATAAAGTAAGGAGCTGGGAGGAGACATGAGCAAGCATGTTGACATTTCAACATCTCTACTCCCTCTCAGCCTCTTTCTTTTTTCTTTTTTGTGAGGAAGATCAGCCCTGAGCTAACATCTGTTGTCAATCTTCCTCTTTTTGCTGAGGAAGACTGGCCCTGGGCTCACATCCGTGCCCATTCTTCTCCACTTTATATGGGACGCTGCCACAGCATGGCTTGATAAGTGGTGTGTAGGTCCGTGCTCTGGATCTGAACGTACAAATCCCAGGCCGCCCAAGAGGAGTGTGTGAACTTAACCACTATGCCACTGGGCCGGCCCCAGCCTTTTTCTTTTTTAAACAAGAAAACATTCAGTGGGGAAGTTTCCAGTGCATCTGTTTTTTGTTACAGTTTTAGGAAACATACTGCAGCACACAAGCACTGAAACAAACAATTCTTTCACGTTCACAGAAATGAAACATCATCTACCTGCTCGTCGCTTCTGTGATAGTCATTGTCCTCCTCCTGCTTCTCTTCTGCAGTTTCTTTGTTCGAACTGTCATCTGCTTTGGTTTCACCTTTTCGCAAAAACAGATAATGTATTATGAAATCTAAAATGTTAAACCATTATTTTTTTAACTTACAGTATACTCAAAACGCTATAAAAAATTCAGTGTAATACGACAGTTTGCACCATAGAGCGTGTATGAGTCAGAGGAGAGCTGGTTTACAGATTGTCTGTTAGAACGCATGCTCCTTAAAGTGAGGCAGCCCCAGGAGGCGGGGTTGGCCGCACGTGGGCCTGCAGGTGTGCGCAGGGCACAGAGCAGCTCCCCGCCCCAGTACTACGCAAGGCTGACACCTCCCTGACCCGCTCAGTCTCACGTGACTCCTCTAACTGTTACTGTTCCAACACCACTCTCAAAATTAAGACTCCACTTCAGGTAAAACGGCTGGGACAAGACTCCTGGATCCCCAAACACGCTCCTAACCGCTGCCCTGGGGCCCCATGATGCAAGCAGAGCCTGCAGTGCTCTGCCCTTCCCGGTGACAGCCGGAGCCTCGTCTTATCCTCAAATCGTTAGAAATGCACAGGCGCCTAAAATTTCTTAGGAATTGTGCGTTCCACTAGAAGAATACCATGGCATCGAAGATTTGAATGATTTGTTAGGATATGTACAGATTTTAAAATATCATTAATTTTACATCAAAGACAAAATGTTATTTTGCCATTCTACAATAAAACAAACAAAACTGAAGCAAAGAGTCTTAGGAAGCCCATCTTCCACATTTCCCATCGTCCCACCACACCCCACCTCCAGGCACTTTCTGGGACCCCCTTGTGCATCCCCTCGCTCCACCCCCGCCGCGCCGCGTGATCCCTCTGTCTGTGACACTGTTTCTCAGTGCCATCCCACGTTCCCATCAGCAACAGCAGTGACAGAATCCTGGCGTCCTAACAACCGTCTCATACTCCCATGACAAAATTTTGTTACTCTATGACATAAACCGCCTGAGGGAGGGTGAGAAGACCAGAGAGCTCTTTAGGAAAAGGCCTAAAAAATAAAATCCCCTCAATTTCTCAACAAACACACAGAAGCCTACTCACCATTCCGATGGGAATCTAAGTGTTGTTTTGCAGAACAAGTCTCCCCCTTGATGTCTCCAGGCACTTCCATGCCTAATTTGTGGTAGAATTCCCTCTGTTTTCTCATTTCCGCTATTAAAAATTAATATATAATCTTTAATCTTAGGTAGGCAAAGAATTATATTAAAATTCTGTTCAAAAATATCACATGAAGAGATCACAGACGGGGGTTACAAAGTTTTGAAGGCTGCTGTGAACGAGAAGGTAACCACTGGGATTGTAACTCCTGCAATCCTGGAGCGGCTGCCAGTTCCGGATGGCAGGAAGGCCCCTGGTATGGGAGCTGCGTGAGTCTCTGTACTCGCTGAGCCCACCAGGGCCCAGCACGCAGCACAGACCCCGAGCCCACGCAGGCTGTGCAGACAGGGGAGAGGTCGTCCAGCAGAGGGAAGGATGCCTCCCTGGACCTAAGCCCCTTAGCTGCCCGTGTGTCTGGACCTGAGCTGTCACGTGGCATCAGGCGAACCTTCAGGGAGACTCACCGTGGCGTCTCCCACTGACGCCAGGGCAGCACCCCGGGCACTCGGGCTTTCTGGCACCTCCCACCGTGCAGCGGCAGCTTCGTGACCAGAGGTGCTGCTGGTTCTTCTAACATCCCTTCACAGCCACACTGGACCCTCCCAGCCCAGAGATGCCAGCAGGGGACCACGAAAGAGCTCTCACTCACCTAAGGGAAGGACGACAACCCGAGGCAGCCCAAGTCCCCGAGTTCACCTCATCTTCACACCTGCAGGGTGGGCTATTCACAGCTGTGGACAGCCACCTAGGTGTGCCCAACGGCGGGTAAAGGGTACCCCCTGGTGTCTGGGGCTAGTTGTCACAGCTTGCCTGAATGCTGGGGACGAGATGGAGATGCCCACCACAGAGGAAAGGGTCCCCTCTGCACCGCTGTCTTGTCTCCTCCTCAGTACTAACGTCCGTTAAGACCCCTGCCCTGGGCAGTCAGCATGCCAGCCACCGAGCGGGTGCTGGGCCTGGGCAGAGAGAGGCCAGGAGGTCGAGGCTGGAACCTTGCACATTCCAGGGAAGGGCCAATTCCGTGACCAGGCAGCTACCAACCGACTTTCCTTGAGTCCCACCCACAGGACTCCACAGCTCACACCCAGATGAGGAAGCACTAGTCACTGCTCAGGGCCACGCAGCAGACAGTACAGGAAATTCAAACCTTAGTTGCTTAAATCAACGACCCATAAATCACTCTGTGAACGGCATCTCTGAGCAGCTGACCCAGGGACGCCCCCCAGGAGCACATCTATCCCTTCCTGGACCTACATAGACCCTCTGAAAGGCCCGATTCTGCAGGAACGAATGAACGCACACGGCAATGGCCCCAGAGGGAAAAGAGGGCTGCCTCTCAGAATTGAAGAGCTGTGCGAGGGCTGGCCCAGAGCCAGACGAAAGGCTGGAACCAAATATGGCAAAATCCAGACTAAAAGATTAGTACAGAAAATTTGTGATCAGCTTGAAAAGAAACATTTCCCTTAAAGAATCATACAAAAGCTGGCTCGGAAACCAAGGCCTGAAACACACTGCTTGACCGTGCGTGGCCATTCCTATCAGTTCTCCAGAAGGGTGGTGATCCTTAACCTGATAGCCTCACAGACTGACGCCAAAGAGGGAACTCTCACCTAACAGGTGGAAATGGTGCAGCTTCAAATACCTTGTTTCAAGTCCAATTTCTTTAATTTTCATCTATCAGAATGAAAAAGGATTGAAAATAACAACACTCAATGTCAGGTAGAGAAATGTTAACTGGGGTACCTTTTCACGAAGGTAACTTGGCTATATATATAAAAAAAGTTTAAAAACTTAACCACTGACCCAAAAATTCTGCTAGTAATCTATCCTAAGGAAATAACATGTACGTGCATAAGAAGATGTGAATCCAGATGTTCACTGAAGCCTTATTTACAACACTGAAATATCAGAAACAATTTAAATGCGAAACGTCCAACAACAGGGCCTGAGCCGATCAGAAGAGCTGACCTCCCTGCTGCACATGTGCCAGCCTCATTCTGCACCCCCAGACACTTTCAGATGAGATCAAGAGAGCCTCAGAATCCTTCTCAACACTACATTTGAGATACCACGACCATCCACTACTGACAGTTGACGTGCAAGATAAATCTAACTTATTTCCTACGTGGGATAAGAGTGTGAGTCATTTATTCAGTGGAACACTTTGCAGCCATTAAAAAAGATGATACATATCATATTTATTGACATGGAGCAAGCACCACAATATACTGCTATGCTAAAGATAGATTATGTAGCATTATAGATATAATGTGATCTCATTTTTTGTCAAAACTAAAAGTTATAATAGTGGTACGACTAGGATGCTATGAGAATTCGGTGGGGGAGAAAAGGCTTATAAAAAGTAACAGTGCACTGGGCACGGAATCCGTCCATGTCATCCACTGTACTGACAAACTGAAAAGACAGAAACCACACGATCATCACAACAGATGCAGAAGCAGCCAAAATCTGGCCTCCGTTCCTGACACACTCGCAGCACCTCCCGCACCTGATGAAGGGCACACACAGGACCCTCAGCTAACCTCATGCTCAGTGGTGGAAGACCGGCTGCTTCCCCTAGGGCCAGGAACCAGACCAGGACGTCCACCCTCACCACTGACCTAAGGTCAGGAACCAGACAGGGACGTCCACCCTTGCCACTGAGACTGAACATCATACTGAGAGCTCTAGCCCAGGGTTACAACGTTTTCTGTCAACAAACAGAGAGTAAATATTTGGGCCTTTGGAAACTAAAGGGCAAAACTGAGGTATTATATAGGAACTTACATAATAAGAGAGAAAACCAAGGTTTTTATTGATGAAATTGAAATAGATGTACATAAAACATGTCCATAAGCATGCATATCAGATGCATTTTGCCATTATTACTTTGAGCAGACTGTTATCTGTAAAACCAATTAAGAAAAATAGAAGTTTTAATTTTACCTTATTCCTTCTCGGATGCCCTTCCATTCTTTATGCAGATCCGAGTTTCTGATCTGTATCATTGTCCTTCGCTCTGAAGAACTACTTTTACCATTTCTTGAAGGCAGGTCAGTCACTGAGGAACTCCCTCAACCTTTGTTTGTCTGAGAAAGTCTTTATTGCTCCTCCGCTTCTGGAGACTTTCACAGGGCGCAGAATTCCAGGTCGGTGGGTTTTTCTCCCAACACTCGACACATTTCGCTGCCCTCTCTTCTCGCCTGCATGGTTTCTGAGGAGAAGTCGGCTGTAATTCTGATCTTCGCTCCTCTGGGGCAGGTGTTGTTTCCTCTGGCTTCTTTCAGGATTTTTTGTCTTTGATTTTCTGTCGTTTGAAAGTGATATGCTGAGGATGTAGCTTTTTTGGTATTTATCCTGCTTGGTGTTCTCTGAGCTTCCTGGCTCTGTGGCTTGGTGTCTGACATTAATTTGGGGAAATTCTCAGTCATTATTGTTTCAGATGTTTCTTCTGTTCCTTTCTCTCTTCTCCTTCTGGTGTTCCCATTATGTGTGCGTGACACCTTTTGTGGTTGTCCACAGTCCTTAGGTACTCTGTTCTGGTTTTCTCAGTCTGTTCTCCTGGATTTTTAGTTTTGGAGGTTTCCGTTGAGATGTCCTCCAGCTCAGAGGTCCTTTCCTTGGCCGTGTCCAGTCTGACGAGCCCATCAGAGGCACTCGTCATTTCTGTGACAGTGCTTCTCATCTCTAGCCTTTCCTTCTGGTTCTTTTAGGACTTCCATCTCTCTGCTCACATTGCTCCTGTGTTCTAGCATGCCGTCTGCTTTTTCCATTAGAGCCCTTAGCATAGTAATCATAGTTAAGTTCCCGGTCTGATAATTCCACACCCCTGTCTTGTCTGGTTCTGATGCTCGCTGTCTCTTCAGACTGTGTTTCTTGCCTTTTGTGTGCCTCATGATGTTTTCTTGGTAGCCAGGTAAAAGGAACTGCTGTAAGTAGGCCTTTATTATCTGGGGAGGTGTGGGGGCTGGGATGCCTTCCAGTCCTAGGATTAGGCGACTCTGATCCTACATGGACTACAGAGCCTGGCCTCTGGATGGGGAACCTCACCACTGCTCCTCAGGTCCTGCCCCCCAAGGCGGGACAGGATGTAGAGCCAATGGGAGCTGGGTCTTCCTTCCCCAGGTCAGTCAGGCTCTGAGAACACCCAGCAGGTCAGGCTCTAGTCAACTGGTTTCCCCTGAGGACAGACCTTGTTCAGAAGAACAGAGTGCTCTGGCCTACTTCAGAAGAGTGCCTCCCCCTTCCCCTGCTGGAAGCAGGAGGGGTTTTTCTCTGATATTTCCTGTGAGAACCTGGCTGGGCTCTTGCAGGTGGATCTCATAGTATTGTAGGAACCCCCGTGACTGGGTCACCCTGCAGGTTTTTTTTTTTTTTTTTTTTGGTGAGGAAGATTCACCCTGAAGTAACATCCGTTGCCAATCTTCCTCTTTTTTTTTTGCTTGAGAAAGATTAGCCCAGAGCTAACTTGTGCCCATCTTCCTCTACTTTGTATGTGGGATGCAGCCACAGCATGGCTGATGAGTGGAGTAGGTCCATGCCCGGGATCCAAACCCACAAACCCGGGCTGCCAAAGCAGAGCACACAGAACTTGAACCACTCTGCCACGGGACTGGCCCTCTGGGTCCCCTTGCTGGTTTAAACTCAGTGGTCCACATGCAGCCCCCAGCAGCCCCTTGATTACAGGTCAGGTTTTCTTGCCCTGGCTCTGGCTCCCGGGGAGGTTCCCGCCTGAGTCTCTGCTCTGGGAAGCTAGGACACCCCGTATCCGCTGTCAGTCTCTCCAATCTTGGGGGCAGTGGCTTGCCAAGTCCGTCCCTCTTCACTCCAAGAAGAGTTGCTGAGTTTTCAGTCTGTTCAGCTTTTTACTTGTTGCTGGGGCACAGTGACAACTTCCAAGCTCCTTACAGGAGGAACCAGAAACCGGAAGTCACGAAATTTAAAATACAGTAAGAACAACTGAGCATAATTTTTTGTAATACAGGCTACCAATGAGAAGGATGGACTCCTTTTGGGAGGATAACATTTGTTTAAGTGGGGTTAAAAGTTAGTGTTCCTTATCATCAAATCTGCACGGATTTCATCTTTGAAGTGTCTTTTCACACAGCAATACTGACCTCAGTCCACGAGCTCAGGACTTCATCTGAGCACATGGACCACTCAGAAGGTGAACCTGGAACTCTACTAGGTTCTTCTCTTGGTGTTTGTCTCATCACGCTGTTACACTGCAGGCTGGTCACTTCCCACTGAAGGTCAGAGGGAAGCTCCTCGACGGCACAGGTGAATGAACCTGACACATGGAAACTGCCTCTGTGCTGAGGTCCAAAAACCCTGCTGGGCTTGCAGCCAGAGCTCAGGCAGTACATCTGCTGCAAATCTGTGTGGGGATGGAGGTCTCGCTGTGCCTTTTACCTCCAACGGCATGGGACCTCTGTAAGCAGCCTGACAGTACTTGTGATTCACACAATTTTAGCTGTTGTTGAAATGACTTTATTGCATTATAAGTTTTGCATATAAGTATTGTTTTACCTCATGATATTAAGCTGAATTCATTAAGAAACATTGTCAGGTCTTTAGCAAAAGCTAATTGCCAAAGCCATTCAGTGTTTGACATAGTACCTAAAGGCGCTTCTTTTCATTCAGGAAAATTTCAATCTGCCCTTAGCTCAAAAAAATAAAAAAAAAAGCACAAAAAAACTTTACCACCACGAAGGTATCAAAATGCTGTGTGGCAGGAAGAGCCAGGGTACTCGGCATTCTTCTGACAAAGCTCATGCACCCAATGATGGTCACATCTACAGGGCAAATGAAGTCTACCGCTGGCACTACTGATTCAACAACACGCACTAGAGTCAAGTGTTTTCCGTCAAGTACCTGCTGGTGAACACACGACGAACTGTAAACACCTCACATTTTCACAAGCTTGGTTAACTTGTCCAACTAAGCATTTTCCTGATACACACAAATTTTTACCACCATTGGCTGTAACACATCCTAGCAGATTCCACTTCAGGTTGTACTGAATCAGTACTTTCTCAATTCCTTTGAAAATATTCTCGCCTACAGCTGTTCATGTAGACTGTTCACAGAGGCTCATTCTTCAGTCACTTCAAACTCACTGAACACACAACTGAGCAGCATCAGAGCCCTCGAGAGCCAGGAAACCACTCCAATCACCTGCCTTGTTGTTTAACTGACTCTGGACGTTGCTTCTAACAGACTCACCACCACACAACTGTTCTCACTGAGCCTCCTGGTCTCAACCAGGTGCATTTTCTTTGAACATATTTCTTTAGTTGCTGTAATCCACCAAGATTTAATTAACTTATCACTAGTAAATGACTGTCCTAGTTAGGTGAACAGATGAGCCAATCAGAAACTTACTTTGCTTGCAGCTTATATTCGTTTTTTATTTTTTTATTTTTATTTATTTTTATTTTTAAAGATTTATTTATTTATTTTCCCCCCAAAGCCCCAGTAGATAGTTGTATGTCATAGTTGCACAGCCTTCTAGTTGCCGTATGTGGGACGCGGCCTCAGCGTGGCCGGAGAAGCGGTGCGTCGGTGTGTGCCCGGGATCCGAACCCGGGCCGCCAGCATCAGAGAGCACGCACTTAACCGCTAAGCCACAGGGCCAGCCCCGCGTTTTTTATTTTTGTGAAGAAATTTTGCTGTGATGAAATATTCAATTTCAAATTTTCAATTCTTTCTAAATGTTGCTTTCCTTTGAGTTGGGCATATTGTGTGTTTAGTCTGGTAATGCCAACACATATTATATTCTTTTATTTTAGCATAGCTATGGTGTCACTGCATGATAAACATGATGCTTTGCCAACTAATAGTGACCCTTCAATGAGAGCAATCCACACTTTACTGTGGCTTAAAAGGGCAACATTTGAAGTCTGTGTTTCTTTCTTCCTTATCTTGACAAGACAGGTATGTACTGGTAATAAAAAAAGCCCCGACACAGTGATATGCACGGCTCTGGAAGTTATAACTGCCAAGTTACTACTGTCACTGAGATCTGTGGTGTGCTGAGCAGCAGTGTGAAGCAACCAGAGTCCCCATGCAGTCTGTCGCAACGCTCGACTCTGCCACTGTAGTGTGAAAACAAAAGAGTGCGTGCCTCACTCCAATAAAACTATTTATGGATGATGAAATCTCAATTCATATAATTTTCACGTCACAAAATACTATTTTTCTTTTTATTTTCTTTCAACTACTTAAAAATGTACAAAACACTCTTGGCTCACGAGCCACACAGACAGGCAGTGGGCCAGATCTGGACTGTGGCTGTTGTCTGCCGACTCCTGCTCTAGCCAGTGCAAAGAGGCAAGAGAAAGAAATGAAAATGCGGATGCCTTGGCCCAGCGATTCTACTTCCAGAGTAAAGACAAGAGATGCATTCTCCCACATCCACAGAAGCATGTAGAAGGATACTCACTGCACCCCCTCCCCTTTTGTTAATGCCAAGATGAGAAACGTCTTAAGTATCCAGCAGGAGAGGGCGAGTGAACGAGCAGAATGAATTCCACGCAGCCATCACTAGGGCTGGAGCACAGCGTGATGCACCGACGAGCATCTCCACGTCACACCGGTGAGAGAGGCAAGCGTGACAGTGCGAAGGAAAAAAAGAGAGGTGGTGGCATAATAATGCAAAATAGATACTTTGATAAATTTTATAGATAAAGATGTTGCCTCTGGGGAGACAAGTTTTCAAAAATTATGACAACAAAAAGAAACAACAAACAACTGGAAAACTAATTTTTCACCAAAAAGGTCTCATCTATAAGGGAAGAGAAAAACAGTCAGCCAGTAACCTGCTGGATCCAGAGAGACACTGATTTTTCTTTTCCAAATTACTTGAGAGGACGGAAGTGGGGTCAGGAAGGAGGGGTCGTGGTCATCCTCTAGGAAACACGCCCGCACCCCCAGGTTGCGGCTGGCTCACCACACATATCATGGTGGAACGTGCTCTCGGTTATTTGAAGGACCAGGTAGAGGCCCCCGTTCTGAGAAATAAGCTTTACAACATTATCACAACAAGGAAAACCAAAGAAACTGCATCAAGAACACAGTCATGCTGTTAAGGATTTCAAACTTACAATGACCTTGTAAAGAGCAACAAACGACTGAAAGTCTGAGAAACAGAAACGAAGTGTTTGCCTCGACAGAAAAGATGCCAGCCTACGGGCAGAGCTCGGCTGCCTTGGGGTGAGAGTGTGAACCTGGAGATCTCCCCATTTCTTCCACGTTAGGTTGGAGCCAACGGACACCACGCTGGCTTGTCGTCAAGGTGAACTGACAACATGTGCTCTCCTGCTGCACAGGACACCCAACTTGTCCAGGAGGATCTTCACACGGGCACCACCTTCTTCATAAACCAGAGCTCCACTAAAAATGTGTCAGGGAGCACCTGCATGCTGACTGTTGGCCTTGAGACACCTCTGCACCCGAGGGAAACCTGGGCTCTGCGGGGAAGTGGCCAGTGCTGCATGGGGGCCGGGTCGACAAGACGAGCCCAGACCCCGCCCGAACTGGAAAGCAAGGCCACCTCAGACTCCCTGGGTTATGTCAGAAAGACCTGGGAGACCACGTGACAAGTGCCCGCTGGCCACAGATGGGAGAGGACTTGAGTTTCTGAAAGGACAGTAATTGCAATAAACTGCGATCATGTAAATGTTTAAACCCGCCTAACTGACTAAGGCTGGAGCAGCTAATAAACCAGTTCGTTATTTTTTAAACAAAGAAAGAAAAGACTTATGCACTTGTTCTGCTTTTCTATACAAACTGGACCTCAGGGAAACCAAGCAGCGACGTATGTCTTTGTGGAAGAATTCCACCTTAAATAAATGGAGCAGGACCAAGAGAGTGGTAACAACAGGCTTGCTGCCTGTGACGGACTTATGCATCTAAGCTCTGGGGGTGAATGGCTACTGGGACAACACACAAGAGACCGGTCAATGGCACCGGTCCAAGTGGAAGAACCACCTAGAAGCGGGCTTGCTGAAGACACGAGTTGGAATCCGATCAGGCCTCTGGACCCACAGTTCACAGGAACAGGGAGTCCTCCGCAAGTCCAGACTTTCAGACAGGAGGGGCTGAGAAGGTGCAGAGCAGTCAGCCCAAGGGCAGACCTTACCTGGATCCCGACTAAAATCAACTAAAACAAAGAAAACCCCCAAGACGTGGTGTTCACTGGACGGCTAGAAATGTCGGCACTGACTGGATATTTGACACTAGGTACTACGCCTATTTTTCTTAGATTTATAAAGGTGTTGTGGTCCTGTGTTTTAAGAAGAATCCTAATCTTTTGGGGATACAAATGGAAACATTTTCAGATGAAATAACAGGCAGGGGTTGGGGAGCCACAGCTGAAACAGGATGCATCATGAGTTGACAACTGCTGACACTGGGGAATAAATATATGGGACTCTTTACCCGATTCTGCCTACTTTTGTATGTTTAAAATAATCTATAATAATTTTTTAAGGTATTTTATTTTGATGCATTCTTTGTCTTTTCCCAGAACTAAAAAACTTTTAAGATATAAAAAGATGATTGTTTCTATCTACGTTTACTCAGGAAATTTAAATTCTTCTCGTATGAATGAATTCTGTGAACAGTGAAAGAAGACTTTACCAACATTATTCCCTCAGATATGTATTCAAGGCCAGATATATCTAATGATCTAATGTAGTAGGCTGTATTTTAAATTATAACCCTCTTCTGAAATATAATGATGAGGAAACACAGCCCAAACGAATTCTTAACATATCTTATCTTTGAAAGAAAGTGTACCTAAGTGGCAGGCACTGCCACGCCAGTCCACCCTCTGACAATGAACGGAACCCTGAGGCCGACGTCCCTCTGTCCCTCTCTCCTTATCACCACCCCCACAATCAAGGGCCGCGACGGTCTCAGTGTTCAGAATTGTGGAAGTTTTATTTATTTATTTTTTTTTTAAGATTTTATTTATTCATTTTTTCCCCCCAAAGCCCCAGTAGATAGTTGTATGTCATAGGTTCACATCCTTCTAGTTGCTGTACGTGGGACTCGGCCTCGCGTTGGACGGAGAAGTGGTGCCTTGGGGCTTGCCCGGGATCCGAACCCGGGCCGCCAGCATCAGAGCGCGCTCACTTAACCGCTAAGCCACGGAGCCGGCCCAAGAATTGTGGAAGTTTTAAAAAGAGTGGCCGTTCTCACCTTTAGGATATTTGTATTACACGATATTCCTTTTTAATTCTCAACGAGATTTGACTGTGAATATAGCTAAACTTCACAGACACACCAGCTCCTGATCTCCCTGCTGTGTGGGCACGAGTAGGGAGGCTGCCTGTCCCTGCTCTGCCCCCACCGCCCACACAAGGACTGGCACGCACAACACAGACACCAGCAGCTCTGGAATGAAGGAGCAGACGAGTGCAAGAAAAAGGAGGGACCACAATGAAATGGTGGTGCTGCCAAAGAAAGGGGCCTCTCATCAGAGAGCTAGGGCCCCCAGGAGATGGCGCTCCGAGGCCGGGCTTCAGACTTAGGGATCCAAGTGGACAATCTGACACTCACCTTCTTGGAGGCCTGGAACCAACTTGTAAACAATATCCTGCATGGTTCTGTCATGACTGGCGAAAAGAACAGAACAGGTGGGGTTAGCTGGAAGTGTCAATTCTATAATTCTCACACATTTCCATTTAACAATATCAAACTCCACAATCACAAATTTGGAGTTCTGGTTGAATTCTGCTTCTAGTTTGCACTTAAAAAAATGTGCTGGCAAAAGTTACATATGACCTGAATTAATGCATCACTTAATTTAGGTTCTAGCTGCTTATGAACATTTCAAATAATGATGACATAGACAAGACCCTCTTGGTGACCAGCGCCCTTTGCCTGCTGGATTTCCAAGTTCTAATGGACATTAGGCTTTGAAAGTCTCCAGTGATGAGCCAGTCCGAGGTATGCCAGACCTCAGACATTCCTGACCACGACCCACACTAAAAAATACACTTCAGTCACGACACTCACGTTTACGTGGACGTGTGGATAACACACAGGCACACGGAAGCATTATAAGACAGCTGACCTTCAGTGCACACAATGCCCTCAACGGTCCTACTGTACCTCTGCCTCCTTTTTGTAAAGCTTGCCTGATTCCCACAGCGGGCGCTGGGCTGAACCACTTTCAGAGTTTGACATCTGGGTCCCATGAGCGACCGTGCCAGGCCCCGCCCGCCTGGCCAAGGACCCATGGGGCGCAAAGTGGAGGGGTACAGGGAGCTCTCCTCGGGGAGGGTGTGAGTGGGCAGGACAGAACAGCATGGGCACTTCTCCTGGTGTCCAGCCACACCCAGGCTCTTGGGGGGCAGCCCCTTGAAGAAGAGGCCATTTCTTTGCAGCTTTCACATTTATACTCCACGCTACAGGTCACACACCCTCTCACCTCTTCCCTTGTTCTGTGGTCTCCACCAGGCCCACAAGGCAAAAGCCCTCAGCTCTAAGTGCAGAGCTGCCTCACCGATCCTCCAGACCCTGCGAGCTTGGTCTGGCATCTGTATATGGCCAGCCCTGCTCGGCAACACCCCACCTCCTAAGTCCTGAACCACTGCCCGGGACTCAAGCGATGTCGCCAGGCCCCACGGCTCCGCCCTGCCTCACGGCCCTCTCACTCTGCCAGCCTGAAGCTGGAGGCCCTTCTACTGGGGCAACCTCGTGGTCTGGGGGTAGCAGAACCAGCGGGAGGCTGTGGCAGGTATGGCTGGTGAAGCTGCGTCAGGAACAAGGCTCTGAGTCAAACTCAGAGTTGGCGTCAGGACGGGCGAAATGACCACCCCAGCCAGTGCAGTTCCAGGCAGAGCCCGGAAAGCAAGGAGTGAGGGACAGGATTACCAGGACAGAGCCGTCCGGAGGCCTAGGGCCCAGGGCAGGCCTCAGGGCTGAGCATGTCCACCCAGCTCTGGCACCTCTGCCTCCCTGGCCCTCGTCACCGCATGGTCACTGCACAAGGAGGAGGCAGGGCCAGGCCCGCGACCCAAGCTGCAGACTTCTTTGGCGTGCACCCAGCCAACTCCACTGTGCAGCCTTCTTTCTTTCTCCGTGTTAGCACACTAAGCCAGGCCTGTGATGACAGCGTCTCAGACAATAAAAGGGCTTCCGCTCTGCAGACAGCCCTGCCTGTCAAGAGCCAGGGCAGGGAGAGCAGGAGCAGTCCCACAGCGCCCCCGCCAGCATGGCGCCCTTCCACCACCTGCCCTTGGCAGTTCACATCAGGAAAGCTCCCTAGCTCTGGCCAACAACTAGTACCCAGAACATGTAAAGCACTTCTTCAGAGCAGAATAAACAGAAAACTCAGTAGAAAAATGACACAAAACGTGAACAGCCACCCCCAGAAACCCAAATGGCTAGGTAACATCGGGAAGAGGCCCGGGCTTGGATAATCAGGGTAAAGGAACAAGATCCCTCCAGAGCCACCACGCGGCAAAGGTAAGCATCTGGCAATGCAAGGATGGGCGCGAATGCAGCGCATGGGCACCCACAGGCCATGCAGGCCAGGAGAGCTTGGGAAGGCATGCATCCCCACACCCCAACACTCTGCTCCCGGGAACAGCCAAGGAGAGACACCCGTGCAGGAGAGCCCACAGTGGACAGCCCCTGACGTCCACCCACAACAGAACTCAGCAGACAGTGGGCCTCCTCCTGGGGAATGCTGTGGGCCGCAGCTCCACACGTACAGCGACTCTGGAGAACTGGCCGAGTCATCGGCAGGGTGCACGAGAACTCAGCTGGTAGAACACGCTGGTAGAAAGCTGGAGAATAGGGGAGGCCAAGCTGTGTTGTCTGGTGCTGGCTGGGGCGCAAATGCAGAGAAGACTGGCCTGCAGGGAGGGGGCTTCTGGGCCTGGCGGTTGCCACTTCCTGACTGGAGTGCCGTTCCCTTCAAAGAGGTTTAAGCTGTTCATGCGTTTTTGTCTTTGTTTTTGTTTTTTTCTTTTGGTGAGGAAGATTGGCCCTGAGCTAACATCTGTGCCAATCTTCCTCTATTTTGTATATGGGACGTCGCCACAGCATGGCTTGATGAGTGGTGTGCAGGTCCGCCCCCAGGATCCGAATCCGTGAACCCCATGCAGCTGAAGCGGAGTGCACAAACTTAACCACTATGCCACTGGGCTGGCCCTGTTCACGCGTTTTTAAACTCTTCTGCGTGCACGATGCATTTCACAACTTTAGGTGTGAACACACAAATATGCCTCTCTTCCTTCAAAACTTGTCTCCAGACTTACCTGTGCTGTTCTCATGTGGTGTGGGGAGCACTTCACTTCCATTAAAACGGCTCCCAAATCTGGAAGTCACGTAAACTCTGCTTAAGAGCTACAAGCCAGCACCTCCTGCCCTCCTTGGCCTGACCCCCAGGTCAGGGTTGTGTCATCTCCTGACCCTTCCTCAGAATCAGTGTGGACTCAGAGGGGGCCCAGTCTCCCCGAGACCCAAGAAGGCAGCACAGGGCAGGAGAGCCACTGGCCCCAGGAAGCGAGATGCAGGCCACATGCAAGGACCTGGTCCAGGGGCCCAAGGAGCCAGCCAGTTCGTTCCCAGGCAGAAAGGCAGGTCTAAGGGCTGCTGCCCAGTTCAGAGTAAACTTTAGCCACGCTAGTGTAAAACTGGTGAAATCCAGCGGGGTCCTCAGGTTTCTCAAGCGACTCAATGTGAGTGAAGGCTGCCGGAACCTGCAGGAGCAGCCCAGTACTCCTGCCTGACATGTGGTCACAGGAGCCCTCGGCCCCAAGCAGGTCACTGACAGAGGACGAGGGCCACAGAGGCGGCGCTGGGGATGGGCGCGGGCACTTACCCGATGTACTGCAGTGGGTGGCTCTGGTGGATGACGATCCGGCACGTGGGGCAGGTGTTGTTCTCCTCCAGGTACTTGACCAGGCAGCTCCGACAGACTGTCGGCAAAAGCACATTGCTGTCAGAAAGTGGACCCAAAACCAAGCGCTGACATGCCTCGGGCTCAGACACACACCAAGGCCCAGCGGACACCCGCCCCGCAGGCGCTCAACAAAACACCACCTCCTTTCAGCCTCCCAACCACGGACAGTGGCTCGACCAGCTGCCTTACTCGACAGGGCTGAGGCTCAGGAACAACAGGGAGAGAAACTCAAGTGGGGAGCAGCTGTCTGGATGTCAAGAGCTGAGAAACCATCAGGACACACTTGCAGTGTCTCGTCCGAGTGTTCTCACCATAAGGGCCAAGAGTTAAAATTTTAAGTCAGCCTAAAGGATCATAAGACTTTTTTTTTTTTTTTTGTGACGAAGATCAGCCCTGAGCTAACATCCATGCCAATCCTCCTCTTTTTGCTGAGGAAGACTGGCCCTGGGCTAACATCCGTGCCCATCTTTCTCCACTTTATATGGGATGCTGCCACAGCATGGCCTGACAAGCAGTGCGTAGGTCGGCGCCTGGGATCCGAACCTGCGAACCCCGGGCCACTAAAGTGGAGTACGCGCACTTAACCACTACACCACTGGGCTGGCACCCAGGAGACTTCTTTTGTACAACAAAATTAAATAAAAGTCAATGAAAATAACATAAAATTATGCTTGCCGATATCTAAAAATACAATTAACTTTAAAATAAAAATTCCATAAAAATTGGCAAATATTTTATTTTCTAAAGTGAAAAAATGCAGATCAAAAGTGATCTTAGAGGTAATTATTTTATTTTAAAGATCCTGTCTAAAGAAAGTACTCCACGGGCCGGCCACGTGGCTTAGCGGTTAAGTGCGCGTGCTCCGCTACTGGCGGCCCGGGTTCGGATCCCGGGCGTGCACCGACGCACCGCTTGTCCTCCCATGCTGAGGCCGCGTCCCACATACAGCAACTAGCAGGGTGTGCAACTATGACATACAACTATCTACTGGGGCTTTGGGGAAAAAAGGAGGAGGATTGGTAATAGATGTTAGCTCAGAGCCAGTCTTCCTCAGTAAAAAGAGGAGGATTAGCATGGATGTTAGCTCAGAGCTGATCTTCCTCACAAAAAATAAAAATAAAAAAAAAAAATAAAAAAAAATAAAGAAAGTACTCCTCAGAAATCGACAGGTGTACTTCTCACTGGCATTCTCAACCATCCTCACACGACAACTAAGTTTCAAGGTAAACAACGATTATCTCCTTTTCGGTCGAGTGGTGCTTAAAAAAAGAAAAAAAATCCAACTCTAGCACAAGCTACAAGTCTTCTAAAAATCAAAACACGGGCTTACTAGCCGTGAGGCGCAGACCACCAGATTCCTGTTTAAAAAGTTTACGCAGTTCATTCAGAAATTTTAAAAATAAGCATTTCTGCAGAATAGAAATGAATATTCTATCATACCACAGTTACTGATTTAGCCGTTATAAAGAAATAACTAAAGTTTTCCTGTATTTAGCTTTCTTAAATGATATCACTACTGAAATTACCCACAGTATTTTTAATTTGAAATAATTTTTCTGATTTATCTTCAAGATCATCTATATTCCTGCTCCTGTGTCCTGCTCTGTGCTTCAGCTAAAAGTTTCTGGTAAAAGAGCACATGGTCAAAGAGCACATGGCTAGAAACCGCCAAAGGCCACGGTCTAGAATACCCTGCACACACACGTATGCAGATACTCGGTCACCACACACACACACGGCTGTCAAAGGCCACAGTCTAGAACACCCTGCACATACACGTATGCAGACACTCGGTCACTGTGGTTGCGTCGATGAGATATCCGCTGCACAGGCGGCACGTGATGTGGGCATTTATGTCCCAGAGTTTAATCTTTCTGGTCAACATCTTTGGCTTCTGCAAGAGAAAAATGCATGTTAATCAACACATGAAACACCCCAATGCGTTCCATCAAAGGTCCAGATTCAATGTAAATCAATTACAGCACGTCCCTCCCAAAGGAGAGCTCATTGTGACAGGAGTGGAGGCCCGGGTCAGGTCCAAGCTGCAGAGGCTCTGTGAGCCCAATGCACTGCTGCTGCCCCTTAACCACCCGCGGCACTACCCCCCTTCTGAGCTCCCGACCCTCTCCTCCTGCTCAGGACTGAGCAGAGGCCAGCTGGTGAGGGAGGTTTTGTGAAGCTGGAGGAGGAGAGGCCAGGGGAGCAGGTGGGCTGGAGCCCAGACCTGGTGACAGGGCTGTGGGCTGCGCTGGGTCTGGGGCAGGAAGCTAAGGGGTCTGCTACAGTTTCTGGCTCCTCCGTAAAGCCGTGGAGACGAACAACCACAGGTGAGCAGGTGAGGTCACCACACAGGTCACCACTTTAGGTCGGGCTCCCTGAAGGCCCGAGTGACGCTAGTGAGAGCAGTACCAGGCGAACCCGAACCAGGAGCAGACTCCCCCACGAGGTCTCAACGTGGAGAAACAGAACGGCTGATAAGCATACATAAAGATGTTCAGCCCACGGATACGCCAAGACTCATAGACTACAGCAGGTGTCGTTCCGACGTCAGAAAGGATCAGGAAGTCAACGTCCGGTATTGACAAGGCCTGAGGAAGCGGGTAGTCAGAGAGACCACCAGCCATTAGGTGCCAAATCGAACACAAGCAGTTCTATTTCTACAAGGTTATCTTAATAATGGGACAAGTTCAAAAGATGTTCATTCAAATTGTTTAAAATGGCAAAACACAGAAAACCACCACTGAGGACTGGCTAGGAAAGCTATTTTATTAACCAGCAGGGGCTCCAGACCCCCCATCCACCCTGTCCAAGGGACACCCAACCAGCCTAGGACCCTGCCCCCACCTGGGCCTCAGCACCCTCTCGGCCCAGCAAAGTCCAGGCCCAGAACTGGGGGCACACAGAGCTCCTTGCCCCTGATGGGGAGGACTGGGTGCACCTGAGGCCCTCCATGACCCCTCACTTATCCCACAGGACATCAGTGCAGCACACAACACGGCATTGTAGAAATGCAAACATCTGTGCACCAGAGTGCCAACACGCTGTCGCCGTTTCGGTGGGGAGGCTGCCCCCTCCTGCTGTCCCCTTCCAGAGCTGTGGTAGCTCTCACTGTCCCTTACACTAGAGCCCAGGCTCCATGAGGGCAGGGTTTTGTCATCACATCTCCTGAGCTTAATACAATGCTATGGCAGGACGAGAGACAGCCCCTGAAGATGTCCACATCCGACCTGAAAACCTGTGTGTCACGTCACATGGCAAAAAGTCCTTGAGATGGGAGATGGTCCTGGATTACCCAGGTGGACCCTCCATCATCACCAGCTCATTATAAGGGGGAGGCAGGAGGGTCAGAGGCAGAGAGAGATGGGAGATGTTGCGCTACTGGCTTGAAGGTGGGGCCATGAGCCAAGGATGGGGGCACCCCTGGAAGATGGAAAAGACCGTGTCTGGTGGTTTTGCTGTGAGCATTTTTGCTGCATAACTAATTGGCCGTTAAGTCAATTTTGCCGTAAAAGAGAAAATCACAAAAATTAAAGGGGGACATTAACTAAAAAGGACAGAATGAAACATGAAAAATGAGTCACAAAAAAAGACTTAGTAGCAAAATACAAAATATTGGAATACATTTAAAATGTGGATATGCAGACTCATGGCAATACTGTACAAAGAACTGATGTCATTTGTGTGTGTGGATTGTACCTAACTAAGCACTTGTCTTCGTTCTATGGGAAATGTGGGTTCAATTCTGTGCCCTCAAAGAGGAGGCCCTTGGCCCTCTTTCTCCTCCAAGGTAGTGTGTTTCAAATAAGAAACCAACTCCTGGGGCATATCCTCATCATCTGGCAGCTCAAAAAAGCCATCCCTAACATCGCTGAATGGAACAAACCTAACTATTCCAGACCACCAGCACTGCCATATCCACTTGTCACCGTGCAGACCGCTGTGAGGGCAAAGAGGCACATCGTATGAAGATGGGAGTAACCGTGAGGACTTTGTCAATGGAGAAAGGAGATGACAACAACAAAACCGTCAACCAGTTATTTCACTTTTGCAGCAAAATTGCATGCAGCCAATTAGTTATGTGGTGAAAATGCGGCAAAGATGTTTCCGGTGAAACGACCCAGAACCGGAAAAGACAAGGAATGGGTTCTCCCTGGAGCCTCGAGAAGGAGCCAGCCCTGTCAGCATCGCAACTTCACCTCGGGAGGCCTGTTGTGGACTCTGACCTTCAGAACGTCAGATAACACATTTGTGTTGCTTTAGCCACGCAGTGTGTGGTCCTGTTACAGCAGCAACAGGAAACTGGCACAAATGCCCACACGAGGCAGGCCTCCAGCGAACTCCCACTGAAGGAATGCTCTCAGAGTACGCCTTCGAGCGGAATTCTGCACAGAGACCAGAAACAGATCCTCCAGGACATGGGAGTCAAAGGCCTAAAGGGGCCGACGGTGTCACCGAAGGCGGCTGGCCGCATGGCAAGTGTGGGCAGAGAGGGCCAGCCAGATAGCACCAGCCTCACCCAGTGGCCACAATGAATACGGCTCATAGGCTGCAGGGCAAGGACACTCACTATTCCTCACTATTTAAAAAAGGAAAGCAAAGCAAACCACTCAGAGCACATCAGACACATTTCCATCTGGATGAGGTATGAGGGTGAGAACGCCAGCTGTGCCCCCCGTTGCGCATCACGGCATAGGGGGCCAGCCAGGGCTTCACGGCAGACGAGGACATGCAGGACGCAGGGGGGAGGGGCAATCTGGAGACTAAATCATCACTTATACTGAAACCCATCAAATCAATGAACTATCAGAGTGAATTAATGTATTCAAGACCGCCAGACTAAATTCACGTATAAAAACGAAGTGTGCCTCCAAACCAGCAAAAACCCTCTAAATTTCTCGTAGAAAATAAGATATGAAGCAGACACTGCTGGCTGCTCACCCAAATCTCTCCTCCTCCCCCTAATAGCAGGCATGAGCTGACACACGGTCCCTGCTAGAGATGACCTCTCCCACCTCCTGCGCAGCCAGGTGTGTCTACAGGACGGGGGTCACTGCTGTCACTAGTATTTTAGAAAAGACGAAATGGAACTCATCTAATGGCTGGAACATTCTAATGGCTCCTTAAGCCAACGGGTCCAGTTATCCTAACACCACAGGAAACAACCTCAGGTTGGCAAAGCCGCACCAGCTCTGAGCCCACGTGGGTTTGCGCATCTTCACCAAGTGCTTGCACTGAGCCCTGGCCGGGAACTTTGACCTTCTGGGAACCATCTCGGTGAAGAAGTGCCCAGGCTTCCTTGTGGAGCAGGAAATAAAAGGAGATAACAACCTAAGAGAAGCAAAACCCTAGAATCATTCCCCAGCAGAGCAAAGCAGAAAACAGGACAGTGCCAACTTGGAAATAGTCTCCTGTGACCGCTGCCGAAGCCCAGGGTGTGATGTCCACCCGCTGGCCCTGACCGAGGGCTGCACTATGTCCTCAGTCTTCTATCGAGCAGTTGTTTACACATGGGCCACTAAGAATTTGAGGATGTGCTCAGCAATGTGCAAATATTCTTATCACACAGTAATATACTCAGCAATAAAATGTCTTCCAACCACGAAATTACTGAACCACCAAACTAAAACTAAAGCCAAGACAAACTCCACAAGCATACTGACACACACAAACAGGGCCTCTTGCCCCTCTGCAGGGATAGGGGTCTGCCTCTCCTCTGCGGGGACTGGAGTCTGCATCTCCTTTGCTATGAGTGGGGTCTGCATTTATTTGCAGGGATCAGGGTCTGTGTCTCCTTTGCTGTGAGCAGGGCCTATGTTTATTTGCAGGGATCAGGGTCTGCATCTCCTTCATCGTGAGCAGGGTCTGCATTTCATCTGCAGGGATCAGAGTCTGCATCTCCTTTGCAGAAATCAGGGTCTGTGTCTCCTTTGCTGTGAGCAGGGCCTATGTTTATTTGCAGGGATCAGGGTCTGCATCTCCTTCATCGTGAGCAGGGTCTGCATTTCATCTGCAGGGATCAGGGTCTGCATCTCCTTTGCAGAAATCAGGGTCTGCGTCTCCTTTGCTATGAGTAGGGTCTGCATTTATTTGCAGGGATCAGGGTCTGCGCCTTCTTCGTTGTGAGCAGGGTCTGCATCTCCTTTGCTGGGATCAGTGTCAGTGTGAAGTCATGTTTAGTGGATAGGCAGGTCGATAGATATAGATGTGTATTTGCACGTGACTGTGGACTCACACACTCATTTCCCAGCTCTCTCTGCTGGGAGGGCCTGGGAGTGACCGCTCCTTGGCAGCCCCGGGTCCTGGTGTGTACACACCACTGTCCACTATGATCAACCAGGGGTGCCTGGACATGCGGCTGACCCAGGGCTGGGCAAGAAACATAATAGAACCTGGAGTGCCCACTGTGCTCAGAGCAGAGGGGACCCGGCGCCAGCTCAAGGGGGCTCCACTGGCCACATCAGGGACAAGTGGAGCATCAGATAACCAGTGACTGTCATCAGGCTAATAGACAGAATCAGATTCTAATCAACGGAATAACAGAGAAGCCCATGAGTCCACTGAGACAGACAAACAAACAAGTAAGAAACACTCTTCTTTACAGGAGAATGTGAACTGGCAGACGTGGAGGGAATGCTGCGAGTAGAAAACCAGCACCCACGACATACCTGCAGGGACAGCTACTCAGAATCGTCAGTGGATGCTAAACGGGGACTCTGCTGAGGGAAAGAACATCCATCAAGTCCCACCAGACACTTCTCAGCCACAGGGGAGAGCGGGGACTTCAGGGTGGAGAAACCTCAGAGAAATCACTTACTGAGCGACCAGGTGACACCCAGGCGGGGACAAGAAAGACGACAGGCGCACCTCCTGGCATCACACCACGAAGGACTCCTGCCGAAAGGGCACCCCCGAGTCTCACTGCACCAGACAAGACCCGTGAGGGAGGGCACTTTTCAACACCGTCTGGGTCATAAAAGATAAGGAAAGACAGAAGGACAGGCTGCCCGAGTGCAGTGCCTGGCTGAGGGCTGGCCCAGACCAGCCTGGAAAAGGGGGCCACTGCTCACTGACCACCCATATTTGGAGACGAGACTGGCCTGTCCCCCTAGCCCAGACTGCTGGCTCTGCCCACGCTAGGACCTCCACGCTGAGCCCCCACGGCTGGCCACCCTCCTGGCCTCAGGCACATGAGGAGCTGCACTCAGGAAAGGCAAGTGCTCACTGTCACCATCACTGTGACAGAGTCTCAACCCTGGGCCTCCCATGCTCAGTAGCCCCTGCACAGCACTGGGCACTGCACACTGGACAGGATTCCAGTCCTGTGCCCTCCGCAAATAGCAACCGCCAGCAAGGCCCAAGGCGCCCTCCTCCCTGGTCTGTCTCACAGATGCCTTACAGGAAGGAGACAGAAGACCAGGAATACCTGGAACCTTCACTAGTGAAAGGGAACACAGCCATCTGAACACCTCGACCCCCACCCAACGTTGCAGGCCCCTGAGACGCCCAGGACTCACCTCCTCTAGACGTCTGCTGTTCCCTCCTTCTGCCTGTGCATTGGGCGCTTCAGGCTGCTGCGTGGAGGCTCTTCTCCAGCTCGGCTGCTTCACTCTGCACACTGGCTCTGCACTGCTGCGCCTCCCTTCTGCCCCTGCTCTCTGTCCATTTTCTAGCACAGAAACGGCACCTGTTATTCCATTTAATGTCATTTATGTGATACACACGGCCCTGTAATTAGGTCTTACTAGAATTTTTAGGTGAGTCCCATGTAGTGAACAGTGGAAAGAGTCAATCAGAAATATTAATTGAGAAAAATTTGAATATATATAAATAATTGTGCCCCAATCTGCTCTGGAGCTATCAGAGATTGCATTTTTTTTTTTGGTGAGGAAGATCAGCCCTGAGCTAACATCCATGTCAATCCTCCTCTTTTTGCTGAGGAAGACCAGCCCTGAGCTAATATCTATTGCCAATCCTCCTCCTTTTTTCCCCTTTTTCTCCCCAAAGCCCCAGTAGATAGTCGTATGTCATAGTTGCACATTCTTCTAGTTGCTATATGTGGGACGCCGCCTCAGTATGGCCGGACAAGCAGTGCGTCGGTGCGCACCCAGATCTGAACCCGGGCCACCAGTAGCAGAGCGTGTGCACTTAACCGCTAAGCCACAGGGCCGGCCCCCAGAGATTGCATTTTAAAGGAGTTATAAGGAATCGACTTCTATGGCTACAATATATTCACAAAGTGTAGTTCAAGGTAAATTTAATCAATTCACATGCACTTGAAAGAAGAGAAAAATCAAAATTTAAACTGCATTTACCTGTACATGGTGGCCTGGAATCCTGTGCTACATTCTGAAGCCTGTGGAGACACACAAGACAGGGGAGGTGTCACCCACACGTGCTATCCACACAGATCCACAGCGGAGACAAGGTCATGGAGTTCTGGTGGGAGATGGATGACAGACACAACAAGCACAGTGTTTTATGTTGGGGACCAGGGAGGGGGCCTATGTGAGGCTCAAGTGGGACTTCAGGGCCTTGCTAGGCAGGAGCCAGGTGAGCACAGGTGAGGGGTGAGCAGAGATGACTGGTGGGTGTGAGCACAAGTGAGGGGTGAGCACAGGTGAGGGGTGGGGGTAAGTAAGAGCAGGTGAGGGTAAGTGCAGGTGAGGGTGAGCACAGGTAAGGGGTGGGGGAATGCAGGTGAGGGTGAGCACAGGTAAGGGGTGGTGTAAGCACAGGTGAGGGGTGAAGGGGGAGCGCAGATGAGGGGGGAGTGCAGGTGAGGGTGAACACCGGTGAGGGGTGGGGGGGAGGGGTGGGGGGGAGCACAGGTTAGGGGTGAGGTGAGTGCAGGGGAGGGGTGGGGGTGAGCGCAGGGGAGAGTGAGTGCAGGTGAGGGGCAAGGGTGAGAGGCAGGCCGGCCACGGGGCAGCAGACAGGGCAGGGGTGGCACAGAGGCCTCTGGAAAGACTTAGGCCTCCACTCTGGGCGAGTGGCTCTCAGGGCTCCGAGGTGGCCAGCAGCTGGTCTGCTTCCCAGCCTACTGGCTGAGGGAGGGTGGGTGGGGCTGGTGACTATCGTGGGACTCAGCCTGAGTCTCCTTAGGACCTCGATGGACCTCCCCACTTGCCTGTCCCTTCAGGTGGGAACGTGCAGGCAGAGCCTCGCTGGCCTGCTCCCTTCTGAAGAGGGAGGCACAGCTGCGGCCAAACTGGGGAAGCGTCAGGGCTGACCGCCACGCAGAACTCCTGTGGTGTGACAACGGTGGTTAACCACCACAGGGAACAGTGGGCCTGATAAATGCTTCCATGATGCTCATATCACATCCAACTTATGTCACGTTTACCCTTCAAGTTTTTCCATAACTGCATTTTTTTTTTTTTTTGTGAAGAGGACTAGCCCTGAGCTAACATCTGATGCCAATCCTCCCCATTTTTTCTTGAGGAAAATTGGCCCTGAGCTAACATCCGTGCCCATCTTCCTCTACTTTATATGGGGCGCCGCCATAGCATGGCCTGACAAGCGGTGCGTCGGTGCATGCCCGGGATCTGAACCGGCGAACCCAGGGCCGCTGCAGCGGAGCACACGCACTCAACCGCTTGCGCAACCGGGCCGGCCCCATCCATAACTGCATTTTTTATTAACCAATCTTTGAAGCTCAATTAACTTTTCATAAAAAGGAACAAGGGAAGGGAGGGAGGGAAAGAGTTAGTTACTGAGGAAGATTAACAGGCGGGTCTGAGGCACTTACAAAAGAACAAAGATGAAGAGAATGAAGCACAGCTCTGGACCAGAACTTTCCGTGATGAAGGAGACTGTCCACATGGCAGCCACTGAGCCCTTGAGGTAAATCTGGAAAGCGTGACTGAGGAATCCTTCAGTGGATTTAATTTTAATTAGTGTCGACTGTGGCTCATTACACGGTTACAGACTGCTACGTGAGTTAAGGCGGCAGTGAACAGAGAGACACAAACCCCGAGAGCTGCGTTCTCACGAGGAGTGGAGGGTGATAAACCATAAATGCGACACACAGGTCAGCGACCTAGTGTGTCAGAAGGCAACACACACTATGAATAAGAGGGAGTGGGAGCCGGGGGCACCAGGTCGGTCAGCAAATATTTCATTTAGAAGATGACATTTGAGCAATAATAGATATTATGAACAACTTTATGACATTAAAGTTGAATATTTATTTGAAGTTGGTAAATTCCCAGAAAAATAACTCACCAGAATTGAGACAAGTAGAAAGAGAAAACCCGGAAAGTTCTTTAACATTAAGGAAGCCGACTCACTTGTCAGAAAACTGCAGGCCCGGACGGAGTCTCGAGATAGCTCTACCGAAGCTCAGGAGCCACCCCAACCTCACAGGAGCCCGCTCCAGGAACCACAGAACACACACGCCACACCAGAAGTGGGGGACATCACAGACCACGCTCACTGGTGGACGTGAGTGTAAACAGCGTGGACACACGAGTCACCCCACCCAGCGGGGCAAGAACAGGAGGACGGTGCTTGACAAACCAGGTTCATTCCTGGAATATAAGGGGGCTCAACATAAGGAATAAACATAACTTATGACAAAAGATAAGAGGAGAAAAATGATCAGATCTTCCTGAAGATGCACAGAAATCACCGATAAAATTCATTATCCATTCATGATTTAAAAGAAAACCCTTAGCCAATTTAGAAGGAAATGTCTTTAGCCAACAAGAGTTCTCTACTTAAAAGAGACACTAACACAAATATCCACTCAAAGGCTTAAGCCTGAATGTTCAAAGCAGCTTTATTCCTAACGCCCACAGTGGAAACAGCCCCAGCGCCACCAACAGGTGCCGGGAGACGGAAAGGGGTCTATCCATGCAGCGGGTGCTGCTCAGCAGCAAAAACAGTCGGAGGATGGAGCTCTGTGCTGGGAGGACAGAACAGACACAAAGGCTACACAGTGAGGGTCCCCTCCGCCCAGTTCTAGAGAGGGCAGGTCGGGGTGCCCACGGGCCGGGCCAGCGGGGGCACTGGCGCCCAAGGGAAGTCTAAGGGGACGGGAGGGTTCTGGGTCAGGACTGGGGCATGGTCACACGACTAGACAAACTTGCCAAAAGACACCAACTGCATCATAAAACTGGCGAACTTCAGTGTGTGTAAATTATACTTCCACAAAAAGTGTATTTTACAAGTAAAAACACCCTACAATGAACATCATTCCCAGTGGTGAAATTGGGAAAAAAATCCAACTCCTATCTTGTACCGGACATACCCCCATCCTCACCCCAAATAGTCAGTTCCAGGTGGATGAAGACCAAATGCGAAAGGACAACTGTAGCCCTCGACAAGAAGCCCAGGAGACAGCGTCATGACCTCGTAAGGAAAAGATGAGACAGAGCAAGAAGCACTAACCACACAGGGAGGGACAAACAAAATCCACTTGCTTAAAGACAACACGAGAGGGGACACCACAGTGGAAGAAAAGACCCTGCCCTGAGACTCCAGTCCAGATGGGGCACAGCAAGCCTGTTCTGCAGCCAGTGTGAGTGGGGCCCCTGCGCCGCGTGTCTGTCGTCTGTGACTGCTCTGGAATTGAAGACTTTTGATGCTGTGTGGCCCACAAAGCTAAGTTATTTGCAGTGTGGTCCTTTATGGAAAAGTTTGCCAACCCCTGCTCCAGACGATAAAAAGAACAGGCACTTCACAAAGGAGAAAACCCAAACAAGTATATTTTAAAATGTTCAACCTCATTAGTAACCCGGGAAATGCAAACGAAGACCCAACAACAGCCGTCTCACTCGGTCCCACACCTGACGCAGCCTCGAAGCTGGAAGATGACCAGACAGTGCCCTTATCTAAGTAAACCGTAAAGACAGACTCTCCTGTGGTCTGAAATAACAGAGGATTTCTGGTGGTTGCCTGGCAGCCACAAAGAGAGTGACCACCCGTGTCAGAGTCGTGGGTGCCCTGACACTGCCAAGTGAGTTTCAAAGCTGACAAAGAGGCTCAACGCCACAGACTGGTTGCACGTTGGTTGCTAAACTGTCCAGGGTAATTTTCCACTGTACATAACTATGCAGAATAATTTCTAACAAAAAATATAAAACTAAAAAATAATGGCACATTTTAGACAGGACTAGACCTTGCACAGCTTAGCGGTCCATTCTCCAAGTCAGACCAGAGGCACAGGGGCTCCGCTCTCTGGCCCCCTTACCCTGGACACCAGCGCTGCCCACCCGTGCTGCCCAACATGGCAGCCAGTGTGGCTGGAGCCCTACAACACGGCTGGTGTGGCTGAAGGACTGAATCCCACTCCTGCCTGGCCAACAACTGACAGTGGTCCTGTGAGAGGCCAACAAGGCTGGCCCTTGGCTGGCGCCAGGGAGCCTGGTGGAGAGTTCCCTGCATCGAATGCTGAGTCGCCTGCTGGGCCCAAACACGTGTGAAAACGTAGCGTGGTTATGCGGGAAGACGCTTTCCGTCTGCAATCCGGTGCTCGACAGGCAGGGGTGACAAACTCTGGGTGCAGGCAGCCTCCCTGAGGATGACGCTCATGGGTCGGGCTGGGAATTAAGAGGACTGTGGAAGCTGCGCCCAGTCCCCCAGACCTCGTCTCACACCTTCTCCTCTGCTGATTTTGCTGTGTCCTTTCACTGAAATAAACTGCAGTGGTGAGTATGGCGAGCGCTTCTGGCACGGCACAACCAGAAATGCTCCACACCTGGGATGTCAGGCTCCAAACCCCACCCTCACCAAATCCCTCTCCTCGCCCCTTGCCACTCGCCCTCCTGGTGTTGTTCTCGGATGCCCTGGGCCTGCCGGGCACCCACTCCCCACTGGCCCCTGGGTCTCAACCCTGTGGATCTTCTACGGAACCTGCCCAACCCTTCACTTCGTGAGAGAGTGACCGGGGCACTCCCAGGCGGCCTGTCTTTCCCAGTCACTCCGCTCCTGCTCCTCAGGGGCCCTGCACTCACACAGCACCCGCTCTCCATGGGGACCCTGCTCCCTCTTCCTTGGAAGCTTCTGCACCCCAATTCTCCAGTGTGCCTGGGCTGATCGGCCTCCACTCTGGACACCAGGAGTCCTCCTGCTTCACAGGGCTCTGGCCTTTCCAGCAAGGCCTTCTTGCTCCAGAACCTTCCACACCTCCCTCCTCTCAGTGAAGATGAACCACCCACCAGCCCCCCAGACGGGACCCCCATGACCCTGTCATGCTTCTCCTGCCCATCTTCCATCCCCCTACGCCAGAAAGCCGCTCAGGACAAGATCCCAGCGATGACGGCGCTGAAAACATTACCAGTCCCCAAGGTCCCCCTGCGGTCCCTCCAGATCTGACTCCTGAATCTCCCCCATGTAGCCCCCACAGTGGTGAGATGCAGCCCTTCACAGAGACTAGCCCTGGCACTTGCTCTGTGTGGGCGCCGGAGCCTTCCGAAGGGCACGGACGAGTGCCACTCCACCGCACCTTTCAGGCACACCCCAGACCCCAGGGCACCCGCACCTGTGTGAAGAGGCCCTGCCTTCCTGCCCACTCACCCTGGACCGTCCCCAAGCCAGCCTCCTCGGCCACCGACAGTTCTCCTGGGCCAATGCCTCTACAAAGGCCACTCCGCTGCCCACTCCACTGTCTGGAAGGCCCCTCCTTCTGACTCCCACAAGCTGTTTTGGCTACTTGCCTACTCTCCACCCGGTACTACACCTACATCATCCATTATCGTCCTCTAGGTACATATACTGGGTTTGTTTTGCAGTATGAAAGTAATATACACACTTATCAAACACAATTTGCAAAGTAAAGAATTATGTTAAGGAAAAAACTCTACAGTCTGAATCACCCAAAACTAACTGCTGTTCTTAGTGTGACGGTGTACTTCCCTCTGTTGCAGGACCCTGAGATGCTTCTGACACAAACACACATACCCTCGTTTTTACTAAAACACCGTCCTCAGACCACATGCTGCACTATGATACCATTCTCGTAACTAATAAACTACCGTGGGCACCTTCCCACGTCGGCACATATAGCAACCGGGCTCCACAGTTCGAGGTCTCAGATTACGGCCACAGCTGTCCGTGTGACCACGGTGTAGTGTGTGTCCCTCCCCAGAGACAAGCGCATGGAGCAGATGGCTCTGTGAGCAGCGGGCCCCTCCTGGAAGTGTCCTCCGGAGGCCAGGGCCCCTGCAGCCTGGACCCCCCCTCCAGCTGCCTGCCTCAGGTGCAGGCGCTGCTGCCTGGGGACCCACCAGGAGAAAGAGCCTGCACCCGCTCCCTCAGGCAACCCACCAAGGGTCCTGCTTTCTTTCATTAACCACATCTTACAAGAAAAAGTTTTTTACTTATTTTTGAATTAGTTTTGCTAAGCTGTATTTTTCTAGAAAATGGTTCATCAAATTTATTGGCACAAAATTGTTCAAAATATCCTGTAGCCCTTATTAAACTGCTTCACTGAGGATATCTGACAAGTAATCAACGGCACATATTCTAAAGGGACAACTTGGTAAGCTCTGACATTTGCCCCGGGAAACGACCACCACCACTGAGATAAGGACCTCCGCCCTGGGGACCCTCGCCCTGCCCCCCGAGATCCCTGACCCGCCCCCTGGGGACCACCCCCCACCAGAGATCCCCGACTCGCCCCCCGGGACCACTGACCCACTCCCCGGAGATGCCCGCCCTGCCCCCGGGACCCCCAACCTGCCCCCGGGGCCCCTCACCCACCCCCCAGGACCTACACCCCACAACTGCACTGAGTTGACGTTTCCTGGACGTTGTGCACATGGGATCACACAGTATGTGCTCATTTCACTCAACGTAACTGTTTTGAGATCTGTCCCTGTTGTGTGTATGACCAGCTCATTCTTTTTATTCTGAGCAGTGTCCACTGTAACTTTGCTGGCCCACTCACCAGTAGATGGACGTCTGGGTGTTTCCTTTGGGGCTGTTAGGAACAAGGTTGCTGTGAACATTCGTGGCCACGTCTTTGTGTGGACAGATGCTTTGGAGTAGACGTCCACTGTGGTTACAGGACAACTTTCTAAGAAACTGCCTACCTGCTTCTTGCCCGAGTCCGAGCTCCAGCTGCCCAACAGGGTCATTCCTCTCCTCCTCCAAGCCACATCTTCTGTTGGCCTTCCGTGCCCATGGCCATTTCCTGGACAATGCCATGGCTCCCGTCTGGATGGCAGCTCCATCCAGGACAGGCCTCCCCATGCCCACTCTTGCCACTGATTCTCTCCTATGGCCAAGTCTGAGCAACACTGGGAGAAGCAAATCAGACCTGTCCCTCCTGAGTGAGACCCTTCAAGGGCCCCTAACTCCCAATGAGCCATGGCCCCCTCCACGCTCCAGCCCTGTCCACACTGGTGTCCATCTGCGTCAGGGCTTGTCTACATCAGCACCTGCCCACATCAGGGCTCGTCCATATAAGTGCTCGTCCACATCAGCTCTGTTCCCCTTGGCATCGCCCACCTCTCAGCTGTGTGTGTGCCGTTCCCCATCAGCCTGGCCCTCCATCCTCAGGGCAGGGGGCTGGCTCCTGGGTAGCCATCAGAAAGACCCTAAGCTTTCCGGACAGGCCACCTCAACCTCTGGTCTGAAGCTGGCCGCTGTCCTGTCCCCCACGCTGTCACCATCTTCAGTGTGCTGTGCCCAGCCCACCCCCACAGCAAGGCAGAAGCTGTATCCTCATCACTGGACACCCTGTCCGGCGGAGCACCCACCTCAGGCCCAGTGCTGAGGAAGTAAATACTGTCGAATCAACCAGAGGTACTTCCGCCTTCATCCAAGTACTCTGAAAAACCTATTCTCGTTTATTTTCACACAAAAATCACCAAACTGCTGAACTCTGTCCCTTGTCCAGTGCCCTCTTTTCACAAACCAGTCTGCTACGATCTTGGACATGCATGTTCCTGAGTCACTCCTCTGGGGAAGCCACCTCCGTGCCCCGTACTCACCTCTCTGCCCCATTTGATCAGCTTCTCTTTCTCTCCCACTGACCGACCGGAGGAGCTGGATCGTGTGGGGTCGCTTCTGTGTCCCCAGCACCCACTGTAAGCCTTCTGCCTGGTCCACTGTGGCCTTTTCTCTGTGGCCTACTTGACCCCACGCCCTGCCCCCGGACCCCGGCTCCTCCCTGCTCTTGCTGTGGCCCCAGCACCTCTAACCCACTCTCACACCTGCTGTCCATTCTGTCTGGTCCTGCTCACCAGCGGAAGCCCAGCACCCACAATGGCGCCCGGCACAAAGTGGGACTCGGATAGCTGCTGAGCAAACGCACTCTGTGCCAGCATTGCCACGTCTGCCAGCGAGGCCTGGAGGAAGGACGGCCCCACCATGGTTCTGCACACGGCCAAACGCCAAGGGTAAACAGAATCACATCATGAACGCTCCTGGCTGGGACATTGAAACCAGGTAAAGATTATGAGGAAAAAGGAAACTTTAAGTGTACTTCTATATGGCTATATATCACCACGAAAGCTTTAAAAAGTAAATAATAATAATAATAATGAAATAACATAAAATGCTTTGAATTTAGATTCTCAAAAGAGTTCACGACTCACAAGGCAGTGAGAATCCCTGCTCTACCTCCTCCGCTAACTAGGGCCTGACGCCCCCCAGCAAAGCCACTCCTGCCTGCTCCAGCCCATGTGGGCCGGGTTCACTTCCCTGCTGCTCACCTCCAGGTCACACTGGTCTCAGCCCCACTGAGGGCCACGGGGGGCTCCCTCCCCGCTGCCCGGCGACATGGAGCGCAGTGCTCAGAGGCCCTCGTGCCTCGTGCTTACCTCCCCACCTCTGCTCAGGGTCTTGCCCTGACTCAGGTATGCCATGGCCCATTGTCCAGCTCAGTCGCTGACCATGTGGCCCTATACCCAGAGCCATTCCTCCTCCATCACCAAGTGTCCCAAGGAGCACTCAGTATGACACTAACACGTGTTAAATGAGCAAATAAATACCCACTCACTGATATGGCAAAGACTGACGGCCATCTCCACTGTCGAGTTTACTCCCGATTTTCATTTCTTAAATTAAGTGTTTGTACAAATATTTGGGTGTAACTTAGCGACCTGAGATACAGTTACCGCCGTGGGACTCTGGGCACCTCCTGAGCAGCACCATGGCCCACCCACATCAATGACATCTACTACAACCCCAGACCAGATTACTCGCAGGCAAAGTCTACACGGCCCACCGCACACCAACACTCACTTCCAGTCTTGTCCCAGCGGCCACCCACCTCCACGTGTACGCTCGTAATCCTCCAGCTCAACACTCCTTGAACCCAAAATGAGACTTCAATCATCTACGCTCCACTTGGACAGCCAGGCATTTCCACACGGATGCTGGCATCTCAAAGTCTAACCTGGATTTCCCACCTACATCAGCTCTTTCCTCACCTCAGGGACCAGCAGCTCAAGTGCCTGGTCCTCCTTCTCGCTCACCACTCACCCGTCTGTAAAAAATCGAGTCGACTGCACCCCTCACACCTACCCTACTCTGCCGTGCTGTCCAAGCAGCACCCCTCGCTCCCACCACACCGGGCCATGCTCACCCCCAACACGGCTCCCGCCACACCAGGCCACACTCACCCCCAACATGGCTCCCGCCACGCTGGGCCACGCTCACCCCCAACACGGCTCCCGCCACGCCAGGCCATGCTCACCCCCAACACAGCTCCCAGGCATCCCCTGAAAACATGAGTCTGAGCTGGTAGCTCCATGGTGTGAAATCCTTCGCAAGCTCAGAGAAAGCCCAAGTGTTCCAGTGGCCAATGAGGCCCCAAGCCATCTCCCTCACTCCACTACAGCCACGGTGGGCCATTTGCTAGTTCTAGTCTAGAACATTCTAGTTGCATTTCTTCCTGTGGTTCTTGCACTTACTATACTTTCGGCTGGAACGTTCTCTCTTAGATGGCCACATGGCCCTTCCCTCAACTCCATCAAACCTTTTCTCAGATGTCACCTCCCCAGCAACACCTTCAGAGACCACCTTGTTTAAAATTATGTGCATGCACATGCATGCATATGAACACACATGCGTGCACACATGCGTGCACGTACACAAGGACTCTAAGCTATCACACCGGAACTTATAATCTACTTACAATTTTGTTACCACCCATCTCCCTACACTACAGTGTCAGCAATATTAAAAATTCAATGGAAGGGCTATACGATAAAGTTGAGAAAATCTTTCCAAAGAGTAGAAAAAGACAGGAAATATGAAAGAAAAGATCTGACATCCAACTAACAGGCGTTTCAGAGAAGGAGCTTTCAAATACACTTTACTATTTCATGTCTCAGCTGGTACACAGGTGTTCATCACATCACTCTTTATGCTTGTTTGTGGGCAATATTTCATTTTTTAGGAAATTGGAGTACTTCCCCAGCTGGAAGATCACCAGACTGCCAGGGCCCCAGTGCCAAGCGCAGTGACTGAAAATGACCCACATCTGACCACGAATCAGAATCCCCAGACACCAAGGGTACAAGAGAGATCCTAAAGGTTTCGGGGGGAAGGCGCCCCCACAATGGAACGGGGATCAGAGAACACCAGACTTTTCATCAGCAACACTAGATTCTACGAGTCAAAGGAGCAATTCTTTCCAAGTTCTGAGGAAAAACGACTTGAACGTAGAACACTACATCTAGCCAAACTATTGACCAAGTGTGGACAGAAGCCACAGCGTTTTCAGAGCCCTCAGGGAACGTGCCCCAACATCCACTGTACTAATGCTCCAGAGCACCCTTCCGTGCCAACAAGTGTGCTCACGCCATCACAGGGCGTCACCTGCCCATGGAGATCCTGCTCCCGCTGGTGACGAAGTACAAACTCATCAGCAAAGAGCGATGAGCGCCTTGGAGAAAGCAGATCAAGGCAGTGAAGCAGAGGACGAGTGGAGGGGCTGCTTCTGACAGGGACCAGGAGAGAGCCAGTTCCAAGGGACGTCTGAACTTTGACCTGGAGTGGGAGATGCGCCCAGCAGAGGAAGGGGCCAGAGCAGCAGACACCCCACAGACGGGGAGAGGGACCCTGGAGGCCCAGCATAACACTGTGTGGCCGGCCAACCTGGAGAACGAGGCGTCCGGATGAGACGGGGGATGAGGACAGGGGGCCCAGGAGCGCAAGGGGTTCAGACTCGACCCTTGAGAATTTAGAACAGGAGACAGTATCATCAGGCAAGGGAAGGCAAGATTCGATCTCAGCTGTATAACCGACTCTATTCACATCATCACATCGGCTTTCAACTCTCAGGTTCAGCCTCTGAAGAAGCATGAAAAACCCGCAGTGAAAGAGGCTGTCAGACCTCAAGCCCTATAGGCAGGGGGCAGGATGACAAAGCTGGTTGGCTGCAGACGTGTGCCTCCTTCATGAAAAAGGCTGACTCAGGGTGGAACCAGGAGTCTCAAGGGTGAAACTGAGAGCCAGCGGGTCACCCCGAACTTGACACCCCATCAAGGATGTGGCTGGGGATCCCCCAATGCAGGTGAACTGCGCTGATCCAGGCTTCGTTACCTCCACTGCCCCCTTGTGAACTGGAGCAGCTACACCTGCTGTCCTTCATCTGTCCTGCAGCCCTGGGGTGCTGGGAGAGCAACTCGTCTCCCCGGGTGCACAGGTGCCCAGGAATGCAGCTAGTGGATCACACCCAACAGATGACCCAGGGATGAGACTCGGGACTCTGAGCTGATGTGGTTCAGGTGAGACTTGGGACTCTGAGCGGATGCTATGATGGGATGAGACCCTGGGGAACCTTGGAAGGGAGGGGCAGGCGTGTTTTGCATTTGCGGGAATATAAATTTTGGGAGGCTAAAGGGCAGACTATGGTGGGCAGAATTCTGAGATAGCCCCAAGATTCTGGGCCCAGTGGACACATACCTCTAGCCTCACTACCCTAGGTACTGCTGCAAAGGGGGTTTTGAAGATGTAATTAAGGTCCCCAATCAGCTGACCTTAAAAGAGGGGGAGTATCCGGTGGCCTGCCCAAATCTCATGGTCATTCAAAGCACAGTTTTCTCCTGTTGGTGGCAAAAGAGAGGGTCAGAGGGATGCGTCCTGCTGGTCTGGCAGAAAGCAACATGCTATGTCAACTGCCCATGGCTCAGGGCAAAGCGGGGCCTCTGGGAACTGAGGGCAGTCCCGAGCAACGGATTCTACTAACAGCCAGCGAGTTTGGAAGAGAACCCGGGACCCAGGCAAGAGCTGTGGCCTGGCCTACATGCTGCTTTCAGCCTCTGAGGCCCTGAGCAGAGGAGCCAGCCACGCTGTGCTGGCCTTCTGACCCGTGGAACTGTGGCTAATAACTAGGTGTCCTTTTTTTTTTTTTTTTTTTGTGAGGAAGATCAGCCCTGAGCTAACATCCAGGCCAATCCTCTGCTGAGGAAAACAGGCCCTGGGCTAACATCCGTGCCCATCTTCCTCTACTTTATACGGGATGCCACCCAGCATGGCTTGACAAGTGGTGCATCGGTATGTGCCGGAGATCCAAACCTTCGAACCCCAGGCCGCTGAAGCGGAGCGCATGCACTTAACTGCTATGCCACAGGGCCGGCCCCTGGGTGTCCTTTTAAGTCCCTCACTTTGTGGTAATTTGTTATGCAGCAATAGAAAACAAACACAACAGTATTTAGAGAAATGGAAGTTACTAGCAGAAGAAAGGGCCAGTTTCCCAAGCATGTAAAATACAGAGTGGCCCCAACTCTGGAAACATTTTCATTAGGCAACTATTCTCCCAATTCTAGAGACAAGAAACTGGGTAATAAACATGTGGCAGAAGCTGCAGCCCCTTGGCATGTACTGAACTGTGCCCCCAAAATTCATGTGTTGAAGCCCTAACCCCCATCTCCAAACATGGGGCCGTTAGATTCATGCAGGTGGAGCCCACGATGGGGTCAGTGCCCTCCCAGAAGAGACAGCAGAGAGCATCCTCTCTATGTCCGCCATGGGAGCAACCGCGAGAGGCGGCCATCTGCAGGCCAGGAAGCCGGACCTCCCCAAGAGTCAAGTCGACCGGCACCTTGATCTTGGACTTCAGCCTCCAGGACTGTGAGAAATAAATGCCTGGGGTTCAAACCACCCCGTCTGTGGCATTTCGTTACAGCAGCCAAGCTGACTAAGACACCCCTCTTCTGATTTCTGGCTTCTGTCTTCTTCACCAGCTGCCTTTAATGTGAGGCTGGGGAACGTGAACTGTCTCCAGCCATTCCCATCTCTATGGTAAGAAAGGCAGCGACTTTATGTAAAGGAAATGTTATTTGACAGCAAAAGTCATATTTCTATGAACAATTCCAAAACTTTCTACCCACTAAATCTTTTACAAGGCCTGCTAAGAGCATCAAAGCTGACTTTGATAGGACTCGCGCCTGTGTGCCTGTGAGGAACGATGACAGGGCCCGCAGACCCTCCGTGTCAGACACAGAACAGAGCGGCCCGATGGATTCACCCTCTCACGAGAGAGACTGAAACACCCAGGACAAAGGCACACCTCCCTGGGCTCCTGTGCTGGGACTCCAGGTCCCTCCTGACACTCTGTGCTGCCTGGTAGACTTGGCCCAGCACACAGGCCTTTGAACTGGGCACAAGAGGGGTGGCCAGCAGCAGTGACCCAAGTCAATGCCACAACTTGACGGCACGTCCTGATGGTGTGACAAGAAGCACTGAACAGCACCTACGAAGCCATCTCCCAAACCCAAGCCTGACCCACCCTCCCCCTCACTCCCTTTAGTCTCCAGAGGACACAGGGGACAACAGACAAGGGGGATGACACCAGAGGTGAAGAATCAGAAAAATCCAGATGTGACAGGTGGCTGAGAAAAGTCAACGCCATGGGGGGAAAGTGGGGAGCCTAAAATGAAAAGATACTAAGAGGACATGACCCACAGAGCCACACTGGGAACCCGTCCGGTCTGTTTCAGGAGGGAATGACCCCCAGAGCCACACTGGGAACCCGTCTGGGTCTGTTTCAGGAGGGAATGACCCCCAGAGCCACACCGGGAACCCGTCTGGGTCTGTTTCAGGAGGGAACGACCCCCAGAGCCACACCGGGAACCCGTCTGGGTCTGTTTCAGGAGGGAACGACCCCCAGAGCCACACCGGGAACCCGTCTGGGTCTGTTTCAGGAGGGAACGACCCCCAGAGCCACACCGGGAACCCGTCTGGGTCTGTTTCAGGAGGGAACGACCCCCAGAGCCACACCGGGAACCCGTCTGGGTCTGTTTCAGGAGGGAATGACCCCTAGAGCCACACCGGGAACCCGTCTGGGTCTGTTTCAGGAGGGAATGACCCCCAGAGCCACACCGGGAACTCGTCTGGGTCTGTTTCAGGAGAGAATGACCCCCAGAGCCACACCGGGAACCCGTCTGGGTCTGTTTCAGGAGGGAATGACCCCCAGAGCCACACTGGGAACTCGTCTGGGTCTGTTTCAGGAGAGAATGACCCCCAGAGCCACACCGGGAACCCGTCTGGGTCTGTTTCAGGAGGGAATGACCCCCAGAGCCCCACTGGGAACCCATCTCCGTCTGGTTAAAGGGAAAATGTCATGGAAGACACTCTTGATACAACCGGGAGATCTGAAAATGGACAGGAAATGAGCTGGTACGTGCACTGGTATGCCCACTTCTCAGGTGTGATGATGACACTGCAGTTGCCAGGAGACCACCTGAATCCTAGGACCTTGTTCTCTGAACTACTAAGGAACTGGGCAGATTGCGTGCAGCTGCTTCCAGATGATTCGGTGACAATAAACATGTATTCAGACAAACAGATGAAGCAAACATGGCAAAACATAACTGCTGAATTCGGGGAAGGGGATAAGGTGTTCATCATATAATTCTTTCAGTTTTTCTCCAAAATATAAACTTTGGTAAAAAAGTAAAATGAAATCACTCGAAATAAAAAACGAGGAGAGGTTGGGCCGGCCCCGTGGCTTAGCGGTTAAGTGCGCGCGCTCTGCTGCTGGCGGCCCGGGTTCGGATCCTGGGCGCGCACTGATGCACCGCTTCTCCGGCCATGCTGAGGCCACGTCCCACATACAGCAACTAGAAGGATGTGCAGCTACGACATACAACTATCCACTGGGGCTTTGGGGGAAAAAAAATAAATACATAAAATTATAAAAAAAAAAAAAAACCAGGAAAGGCTAACCCTTCCCTGCACCTCACTGCCCAGCTGTGCCTGTGCCCTGTGCTGTGCTTCCTCATTGGGCAAGTGGGGGTGATCAGAGAGAGGTCCTGGTGGGCTTTAAGAATCAAAGGAGCTGATACACACAGCACTTTCAGAACAGGGCACAAAAGGCGTCAGTGAAGTTCAGCTTTTAGTTATTCTTTGTTGAGCACCTAAGGCGGCCAGGCCCTGCGGAGAACTAGGAAATGTGGTAGCTGAGGAGACCTCCACAACACCCACAGGGCCCCCACACAACCCACAAGTTAGGAGGGGGCTTCAAGGAGATCTGTGGACAGCTTTCTACTGTTTGCATATTTCTTGCTAAACACCTGGAATATGCTGTTAATGTAGCAAAGTCCAGCAAATATTGATGCATTTGCAAAAAAAATTCAATTAACCTCCACTCTCTACACTCACCTAAATATTAGAAGTTCTCTTCAAAAAAAAAAATCACCCTAACAATCAGTTCTTAAGGACTATATTTTCTAGTGAGTTTTAGTTCTTATCAATCAGCACTCTGCTTAATTCAATGGACAATTCTGAAAATGCACCAGAGCAATGTTCACACCTTAACCCTCTCATCACACGTGTTTATTATTGCTTTTTGTCATTTTGGCTTTCATATAATTCAGTCCTGTAGGGAGAAACGTGGCAGATGAGAAAAGACAGTCTTGTTATTTTTAAAGGCCTCACTTCTTAAAATTTAATGATAAATCATCAGTTTGTAGAACTGAGGAATAATAGTTCCATATTTCGAAGCACAATGAATTCTGCAGCATTTTGGCAACAGTAACAGCAAATATCAGAGAAACTGTCCCCAAACCTCAACATATTTCAATAGTAAAAGAACATTACATTTTCAACTTCAAATTCAATTCTGACCGTTAACCAAATAAAGCTCCAAATGAAATAACAAATCCTGCCATTTAATGGATTAGAGAGAGCAACAGTATAGAGCAAAACAAACCTTGTTTTATAATCCAAATCAAACAACCCAAATAAGTAATTCTAACTACTGGCAAAGGGCCCTGCCTCACACTGCAGGGTGGACCCTCAGGAGGTGCAGACGGAGTGGGGCGGCAGGAGGGGATGCCTCCCTCTTGTGGGACTTTGGGACGAGTTCCCCAGGGAGGCCTCCCAGGTAGCCCGGATGGGTGCCCCTCACAGCCCTGTGCTGCAGCCTCAGCTGGGAGCGCCAGAAAGAGGCATGGTGTTTGAGCGCAGGCCCTTGGGAGTGGAAGCCACGGGCCCTGAGCACTGAGGCCCCTGCACACTGGCTCCTGGGGGCATTGCTTCCCCACACAGGTAAAGTATCCAAAACGTTTCAGGATCTCACATCTTAAAAACTTCTTACAAAGGTCAGCTTATAATTTCTGGAGCAAAATCACTGTCAGGAATAAAATGATGCTCTGAAAACCACTAAAATAACTGCACATGAAGCTATCAAAGAATTCTACATCACCGACACACACACCGACAGTTTAATTTGCGGGTGGGGTGGGGGTGGGGGGGGTCTTATGGTTTGCTACAGGTGTTCTAAATTATAAGTTAATTCCTAAAAATCTTTCCTCTTTGTAACTACCTTCCCTCACATGTAAGCTCCAAGTTTCACACCGGTTTCAGTCATTATGGTGACGCCAGAGGAACCTAAACAACTAAGCTAAAGAGACAGCTGAGTTGTTGACACTCCTCTATATACAACTCTGTTCATTTACTTATGGGGTACTTCTCAGTACAGGCCTTGTATTAGCTGAAACCTGATAAACGCCAGGCTTTAAGATGGCACCAGTGACCCCTACTCCCTCCCAGATGCACAGCCTTGTGGAGTTCCACCCCCTTGAGTGTGGGCTGGGCCTAGTGACTAGGTTCTAACAAACAGCATATGGCAAAAGGGATGGGATGTCACTGTCAACATTAGGTCATGAAGACTGTGGCCTCCTTGCTCACTCTCCTGTTCTGTCACTGGCTCCCTCTGAGCTGCCCTGTGGAGAGCCCCATGTGGAAAGGAACTGATGTCTCCAGGCAACAGCCGCATGAGTGGGCCTGGAAGCAGATCCCCCCAGCTGAGCCTTCAGAGGAGACCACAGCCCCAGCCTGCACCCTGACCACAGCCTTCTGAGACCCTCAGGCAGAGGACCCAGCTAGGCCGTGCCCAGATTCCTGACCCATGGGCACTGTGAGATAATAACCAAAGTCGTTTTAGGGTGCTAAGTTTTGGGGTAGTTTGTTGGACAACAATATATAAATAACACAACTACTCAGCACTATCACACCTTTAAAAATCCAAAAAGGGCAAAATAAAGACCCTAACCAAACCTGAATGCCCAGTTTTGCAAGTCTTTTCCAAAACTTCACAAAGCAAATTAAGTTTTAAAAAAAGTAAAGTATATATTAAGAAAAAATCAGAAGAAGTAAGCATTGAGTAAGAAGTCCCAAGTGTAGTTACATTTGGCAAATAAAAGTTTCTAAGCTGGACTATTCAGGGACTCCATTCAGTTAAGGTTCAGTCCTATGAAATGTTACACTGAAAATCTAAAGTGGTTTTCTCCTAAGCTACCAAGAAACGAAGTTGTGGCACAAAATGAAATACTGAACTGACCAGTTCAAGTGTCTCTCTTGGACGTCCATGTAGCTCAGAGTTTTAGATTTATACCTCATCCTGCTGTGCAACTTCTGGATAAGTTTGCAAGCCTAATGCAAGTTGACCTTTCTAAGAGTGTTCCTGCCTTTCGTTCATTCACTCACCCACTCACTCGTTCATTCAACAAGTGTGTCTGCATGCCGACCTCATGCAGGCAGCCAGTTCTGGGAGCTGAGCTGGGCAAGGCCCTACCCTCCTGGGCTTTTCATTCTCTCAAACTCTCCAACATTATCTTACTGGACACACTCTGGAGCCCTTCCCCAGGCAAAGAGCAGCACACACCACACCCTACTTTTTTGTCATCACTCCCAAATTAAAGGAAAACATGGGCAAGTTCTAGATGAAAGTCTGACTCAAAGGTTTCAGAAAAGCAAAGTCCCCTTCCCTTTAATCCTCTCCTTTTCTGGAGTGGAGATGGTGCCTGATTCACTCACCTGACCTGCACCCTCGCCTGCTCCAACTTTCCTGCACTGGGCCCACTGCCCCCACAGCACTTCCTGCAGCCCACACTCCCTCCTGGAACTTCCTGGACACTGAAAACACCTTCAGACTCAGGAAGGATGGTGCACCCACACAATCTTGAGAATGGGGCTTGTTTGGTGACACCACCAGAGGGAAAGGAGGGCAGGAGTAGCTGAAGGTGCTGGACACTGACCACAGGGCCAAGGCAAAAAAAGGACAGCAGCCCTGGAGCAGGGGCTGGGACAACAGGGTAGGGGACAACTTTCTGGGTCTAGGGAGTGGGCACAGCACTGGCCTGGGGCATAGAGCCAGTGTAGACTAGGAGCCCCCCTGGAATCCCCAGAGCTGGGAGGATGGGCACCAACCCTGCCTCACGTCGGCCCCTGAGGCCCAGCCAAGTGGCATCTGCTGAAGATGAGAAGGTCTGTGGCTGGCTCAGGGGCTCATGATGTCAGGGTGTTCAAGGGCCTCCCGGAAAGAGGAGGTTTGCACCTGTGGGGCTCAGGTGACCAGGATCCCTGATGCCCCAGGACCTTCATAGCAGGTGGGTCCAGTTGAGTGGGCTGGGCAAGTTCAGGGCACCTCTGGATCCTGGCCCAGGGGCCCAACCCCATGGAGGCCTAGCTTGGGGTCCCAGCACTCCTTACAGTCTACTCTTGGGTCTGCGTGCTTCTCAGTGACTTTTTCAGGAGTCCCAGCCTCCCTAGGGGCTTGTCTCCAAGTTCCAGCTCTTATCAGGGTCCTGGCCTTCCCAGACAGCCTAACCTTTTTCATGGTCCTACCCCAGCATCCCGACCCTCCTAAGTGACCAAGCTGGGGCCCTGGTCATTCCCAGAGCCTGTTATATGGCACGAGCCCTCCTTATGGCACAGTCCCAGGGTTCCAGCCTCCCAGGAAGGAGGAGCTGACTCAGGGTCCCAGAAGCACTCACAGGACTGTTCCAGGATCTCAGTCCTCTTTGGGGCCAGTGTTGGAGTCCCAGTCCTCCCTAGTGGGTTTATCCCAGAGTCCTGACCTTCCCATGGGCCTGTCCCAGGGTCCGGACCTCCCCAGTGGCCAATCCCAGGGTCCTGGCCCTACTCAGTAAGCTGTCCTGGGGTTGGACCTTCCTCAGTGACCCATCCCAGTGTCCCAGCCCTCCCTGGGTCCTGCCCCTCATCAGTGACCCATCTTAGGGTCCAGCCCTCTCTGATTCCTGTCCAATCTTAGGGTCTCAGCCTTCCCTAACGACCTGTACTGAGGCTGGACCCTCCTCAATGACTCATCCCACGGCTGGACTCTCCTTGGTGACCCATCTCAGGGTCCAGCGCTTCCTGGTCCCTGTCTGGTGCGTCCCAGCGTGGGGCCCTACCCCGATGGCCTGTCCAGGGGTCTAGTCCTCCCTGGTCCCTCCCAATGACCTGTCCCGGGGTCTAGCTCTCCCTGGTCCCTCCCTGGTGACCCGTCCCGGGGTCTGGTCCTCCCCGGTGGCCCGTCTTAGGGTCCGGTCTTCCCCATGACCCGTCCCGGGGTCGGGCCCTCCCTGGTCCCTCCCTGGTGACCCGTCCCGGCGTCTGGTCCTCCCCGGTGGCCCGTCTTGGGGTCCGGTCTTCCCCAGTGACCTGTCCTGGTGTCTGGCCCTCCCTTGTCCCTCCCCGGTGACCCGTCCCGGTGGCCCGTCCCCGGTGGGCCTGGCCTGCGCCTGCGGCCTGCCGAGCGGTGTCGGGGCGCGGCGGCCGGGCCGACCAGGGGCGCAGGGGCACGGGCCGGGGTTCGGAGCCTTCCGGACGCGGACACGGGCCGAGGCCGCGGCCTGAGGAGCAGGCGCCGCGGGCCCGGCCGGGTGGGGCGCAGACTCACTGACCTGCCGTCTCGGCTGCGGGCGAGCGGGTCGCACGCGGGGGCCGCGCCGGGCTGGGGAGGGGGCGCCGCTCCCTCCGGGTCCCCACAGGAGCAGGAGAAAAAAAGCCGTCCGAAGTTTAAAACAAAGAGGCGGAAATGCCCGAGCAGAGCCGAGCAGTGAGTCGGGGGCACCGCACTTGGAGCATGCGCATTGCGCGGCAGAGCTCCCACCCCGCAGCCGGGCCGGGGGCGGAGCCTTCGGGGGGCGGAGTCAGGGCGTGGTCAGAGGGCGCAGGCGCGTCCGCGAAGGTCTCGGCCGAGGGATCTCAAGAGGCGAGGTGCCGGGGGGGAGGAGCCTGGGGCGGGGCGTGGTCAGAGAGTGTGGGTGGAGACAGGAGGGGGTCTGGTCAGGGGGAGAGTCGGGCCCCTGCTCCGCGGAGGGGCTGTGCAGGGGGCTTGTGGCGCGCGAGGGGTCGGCAAGGCGGGGCCGCAGACAGGGCGCGGCCAGGGGCGAGGCCTGGCGGAGGCGGGGCCTGGGGCGGGGCCGGGGCGTGGTCTGCCGGTGCCGCTCGGGCGGGGGCGGCAGCCTGTCTGGGCGGGGCTTTTCGGGGCGGGCCCTGGCGCGGCGGAGGAGGAGCCTCGCGGGGCGGGGCCTCGCAGGGGCGGGGGCGTGGCGTGGTGGGCGGGCGCTGCTCCAGGCGGGCCGTGGCTTGCGGGACCCGGACTCTTCAGGCAGCTCGCGCAGAGCCTGGCTCTAGGACGCGGGCGATGTCGCTGTGCGTTTCTGTCGTTCCTGGGAACTAGCACCAGGCGCCCTCCGTGCATCAGGCAGGAGCGGGGCCGCCGCGGACAGACTCCCGGACAGTGGGCAGCCTGGCTAACCCCACAGCTCGTCCGTGTGTCCACCTTCGCGCAGGCCCCGCCCTGGAGTTGTAAGCAGTGACCGTGACGTCCACACCCTCTTGGGGTCCACACTGTCGGGAGACAATAACAGGCGAAAACGTAAATATGGTGTCATGTGAGAGACAAGCCCGGTGGGGGAGGCAGTGGGTGTCCAGAGTTAGTCACTATAGGGTGGATGGGCACAGAAGGGACTCACAGGGAGTGAGCCCTGCTAATATCTGGAGCGCGGGCTTCACAGGCAGGGAGTCCAGCCAGCGCCAGGCCCCCAAGTGGGGGGAGTGAAGCTTGCTTTCTAGTGGTCAGCCTGGCCAAAGCCAAAGGGCACAGAGAGGCTGGAGATGAGGCCAGATTGGGAGGTCCCTGGTGTTCTGAGCAGAGGGGTGAAGGCGTGGGGCTGGCATTTTAAAGCCTCCCTCCAGCTGCCCTTCATCTATGGCTGACTGGAGCAGGCCAAAGGGGTGCCGTGGAGGGCAGGAAGGTGAGAGGAGGCAGGGATGGGCGGGGAACGACTGGAAGGGTGGGCAGCTGCTGACATCTAGGGAGGGTGATGGGGCCCGAGGGTGGGGTGGCAGTGCACGTGATGCCCCTCAGACCCCAGTGGAGCAGCTGTGAGGCTGTGGACTGCAGGAGTGCAGTATGAGCTTGCAGCGCCCGGGGATGGATGAGATGGTCAAGGGAGTGAGTGAGCCCTCTGCGGCCTTCCCGCATGGAGACATCGGGAGTCAGGGAGGAGCCAGCAAGGAAGACACAGATGGAGCAGACTGGGGAGGAGGAGCTGACCAGGTGTGACGTCTGGTCAGCTGCTGCAAGGGGCAAAGGAAGTAAGGCCCCTCTGGGGCCTTGGCCAGTGCAATGTGGGTGCACTGTTGGGGTAAAAACAGATTGTGTTGGGCTCCAGGTGAGATAAGTAGCTAGGTAGACACGAGCAAGAGATCATAGCTGAAGACGTTGCTGCATCAGTGGAGCGTCTTACTGGCATCCAGACAGGAGTGGGGGAATCACAGCTGGAGACCTCGCTACATCAAAGAAGCATCTTGCTGGCATCCCACGAGATACAGATAGCACCAGAGTCTGAGACCTTCAACCACCATGATAAAAGGAATGAGTGTCCAAAACAAAGCCTTCTGCTCTACACCTCTAGAGGACATTGAACTTTCTTTAATTTACTTACAAATTCCATATGCTTTAGCCCCCCTTCTACAGGGGATGACTGCCATGACAGTTCTGGAGATTTCCCTAAAGGTCAAGAACGCCCCGTCCTGACATGTGGGTGGAGAAAAAACCATTATTGGAGGATAGTCAGATAATGCAAATTCCCTCTAAACAGCCCAAATAAAAATAAAACTAACCCAAGACACAGGGCAGATGCACTCTCTGGCACTACTCGCTTCTCACTTGGAGTGTATCTGACCTTTCCTCTAATAAATCTTTGCTTGCTTGCTGTTGCCGTTGTGTCGGTGTCTGAATTCCTCTCTTACACTGACCAAGAACCTGGGCAATCAGACTCTTCAGTCCGCTTACACAGGGCAACGGGTGAATACAGACAGCTTTTCAAGGAATTTGTTGTGGAGGGAAGCCACAAACAGAGCCTGGGCGGCCAGGAGGAGAGCACTGCTTTCTGTTTGGGGGGGCCCTGGAGGCTTCAGAGGGGCTGATGGGGTGCAAGGGGAGATTGACCACACTGGAGAGAGGGAAGGCTGCCTGAGCCCAGGTCCTCACCTGGGACTGGGGACTGGATCCAGGGGATGGTGGCTGCCCTTCATGTAGAGGGAGGCAGACCACAGTGCAGGGAATGGGGAGCCTGTGCACCATCTCTTCTAGCTGCTTCCATTTTCCAGTGAAATGGGAGCTAAGTTGACCCAGACCAGGGATGGTGGCCCAGGTATCGACAGTGGGGACAGCAGACCAGTAGCAGCCCTGGGCTGAAGGCAGAGTGACCCCAGAAAGTCATCTGATGGCCCTTTGACACCTTGACCACCTGTCCACACATGGGGGAGAGCCAAGAGCATTTAAGAGCATGTGTGTGAGGCACAGCCACCGCTCAGAACTCGTTCCAGCCGCAGGTCTCTCTCGAAAGGTGCAAACCATACATCTGGGCTGCCTGCCCGCTCTCTCAGGTGACCTCATTGGTGACAACACCCTAGACTTTGACCCTGAACCCTGGGATCCTGTGTCCAGCTGCCTGGCCACATCTCTGTTGGGATATCTTTAGGGAGCTCAGACTCCAATGTCAGAATGTCAGCTCCTGATCTTCCCCGAAGCCCACTACCCACCCAGCCCCCGTTGCAGAGAACGTGGGCTCCATCCCGCCTGCTGAGCTGAGGCATGGGGGTCCTTACTCCCACACTCACACCTGCTGTCACAGACACTTCAGAATTCGCTCATCCTGGTCCAATGCCACTGACTCCCCTAGATTAGCACAGAGCCTCCAGACTGGTCTCCCCGCTTCTTTCCTTGGGCCCCTAAACCTATTCTCAACACAAAATAGAACTCTCATAATGTATTAGTTCGAGCTTGTCTCTCCTCTGCTCGGAACCCTCCAGGGGCTTCAATCAGAGCAAAAGCACAAAAGCAGGGGCACAGGCGAGGAAACCTAGGAGGATGGAAAGTGTGTTGTGTTGATGGTGGTGGTAAGTTCAGGATGTGTGCACAGGTCAAATATGTGTTGTGTGGGTGGTAGTGGTAAATTCAGGGTATATGCACAGGTCAAATGTGTGTTGTGTTGAAGGCAGTGGTAAGTTCACATTGTACGCACAGGTAGAATGTGTGTTGAAGGTGGTGGTAAGTTCAGGGTATATGCACAGGTCAAATGTGTGTTGTATTGAAGGCGGTGGTAAGTTCACATTGTATGCACAGATCAAATGTGTGTTGTGTTAATGGCAGTGGTAAGTTCACAGTGTATGCATGGGTCAAATGTGTGTTGTGTTGAAGGCGGTGCTAAGTTCACATTGTACACACAGGTAGAATGTGTGTTGAAGGTGGTGGTAAGTTCAGGGTGTATGCATGGGTCGAATGTGTATTGTGTTGAAGGCAGTTGTGAGTTCCTGGGTGATGCACGGTTCAAGTGTGTGTGGTGTGAAGGCAGTACTAAGTTCCTGGGTATATGCACAGGTCAAATGTTGTTGTGTTGATGGTGGTGGTAAGTTCATGGTGTACGCATGGATCAAATGTGTGTTGTGTTGAAGGTGGTGCTAAGTTCCTGGGTGTATGCACAGGTCAAATGTGTGTTGTGTTGAAGGTGGTGCTAAATTCCTGGGTGTATGCACAGGTCAAACGTGTGTTGTGTTGAAGGTGGTGCTAAGTTTATCAGTGTATGCACAGGTCAAATGTGTATTGTGTTGATGGCAGTGGTAAGTTCACGGTGTATGCATGGATCACATGTATGTCGTGTTGAAGGTGGTGCTAAGTTCCTGGGTATATGCCTAGGTCAAATGTGTGTGGTATTGATGGCAGTGATAAGTTCGTGGATGGTATATTCACGGATCAAATGTGTGTTATGTTGAACGTGGTGCTAAGTTCGTGGGTATATGCACAGGTCAAATGGGTGTTGTGTGGATGGTGGTGGCAAGGTCACAGGTGTAGGCATGGATCAAATGCGTGTTGTGTGGATGGTGGTGGTAAGGTCACAGGTGTATGCACAGATCAAATGTGTGTTGTGTGGATGGTGGTGGTAAGGTCACAGGTGTATGCACCGATCAAATGTGTGTTGTGTGGATGGCGGTGGTAAGTTCACAGCTGTATGCACAGATCAAAACTCACTGGAGTGTACAGGTTACATTTATGTGGTTGTACTTCAATAGAACAGCTCAGAAAGAAGGAACCAGAAACCGTGGTACCACTGTGCCCAGCATCCCCTCCTCCCCTGGAGGGCGACCTGTCCCTACTCCTCTGCCCCTAACCATCCTGGGGTGCCCTCCCCTCCTCGCCTGCCATGGGCCGTGCTCTCTGATGGATCCTTCTAGTTACTCACTCATGAATTCCAGGTGAGGCTGCCACCTGAACACGAGAACAGAACAAAACTTGCTCTCTAGACCTTGTACTTCTGTGCTTGTCTTCACAGCACGACTCCTCAGAAGAGCTGTCTACACTTGCCCTCTCAAATTTCCCTCTGGTGTTATCTCTTAAACCCTCAGGCTTCCGCCCCCCTCCCCCACTCCAACAAAATGCTCTGGTCCAGGACACCCAAGGCTTCGTGGGGTTGCATCCAGCCACTGTCATCTCCATGACCCCCTCTGCTGCTCCCTCCTCCTGGAAACACTTTCCCCTCGGCCCATTTGGCCCCTTCTCCAGGTTCTGCCCTCTGACTGGCACCTTCCGGTCCCTCTGCCATCCTCTCCTCTCGCTGCGGTCCTGCTCCTGGCTGGTGGTCACTCCGCCCCATGGTTTCCAGCTCCGTCCAAATGCTGGCGACCCTCCAGTGTTTATGCAGGGACATGTCCCTCCAGTGAACAGCAGAACTCATCCCCACCAGGTTCAGGACACAACTCTGACCCCCTGGGCGGACCTCCTTCCCGTCTCAGCCAATGGCGGCTCCATCTTCTGTCACTGGGCACAAACATTTGGATTCATTCCAAATTCCTCTCCTTTCCTGTTTTCCCACATCCGCTTTATGTGGAAGTCCTGTCGGCCCTATCTTCAAACATGCCTTAATCCAACCATGGCTCTTGGCCTCCGCTGCTGCGGCCCGGGGCACAAGCCCACCTGTCCCCTCTGGGTTGCAGCTGCAGCTTCCGCCCCTGCCCCCCAGTCTATCCTGAACAGAGCAGCCAGTGAGCCAGTCCCCGAACACCTGAGTCAGAGCGAGCCAGGCCTCTGCTTAGAAGCCTAGCAGCGGCTCTGAGTCCCTGAGGTCCCATCCTGGGCCTGAACCCTGGCCCGACCCTGCCTGACCTCAGCTGCTCTCCCCTGCTCACTTCTTCCAGCCGTGTGGCTCTCCTTGACACTCCTGGAGTGCTGGGCCCTTGTAGCTCAAGGTAGGGGTAGAGCTGCTCCCAGGCCTGGGTGTCCCGTCCCCCCTGCCCAATGGCTCCTTCCCCTCTCAGGTCTGTGCTCAGATAACCCTGAGGCCTCTTCTGACCAATCTGCCAACAAAACCCCTGGCTTCACCCAGAACAAAGCATGGGGACGTTTACAGGAATGCACTCAACGAGGACAATGCACTGGCTGGCATCCAGTCAAACTTACTGGATGCAGAGAAGTAAAATGCAACACATAATGAGGGAAAAAAATGAATCGAATGACACTGATGACAGAATCAGTAGAACAGACATTAAAACAATTCTTATAACTGTATCCTGGACGTTCAAAAGGGTGGGAAGAAGACTGAGCGAGCTTGGAGGGACTAGGGCCTGAACGAGGCCACAGGAAGCAAAGGCGTGGGAGAGATCACTGGGCTCACAGGGACGGGAGCCAGGAGCCAATCCAGGGAGGCTCCCGTTGGCCAAATATGGGGCCAATGATCATCAGAGAGCATAATAGGCACAATAGGTTAAAATATATCAAATATGTTTAAACCATGAATGCATAACGCTACCTAAAAAACCCAGCAAGGCAATGTAGGTGCTGAGGAACCAACACGTTACTTTTAAAACTGGCAAATAATGGGAGAGAATCAATCATCTATCTTCCATTATGAACAAACTGAACCTCGGGATAACCAAAGGTGTGATGAGGGGCCATTTCTCCTTATGAATATTCCAGCTAATAAATGAAGAAGAAATGCAGAATTAGAATACTGCCATCTCACCACCCTGATGGGATCATGGGCCACAGCAGCACCCATCCATGATGCTAACGGTGCCAAAAGGGAGATGATCAGACACTACGTGCTTCTTTTTTTTTTTTTTTTTTAAAGATTTTATTTATTTATTTTCTCCCCCCAAAGCCCCAGTAGATAGTTGTATGTCATAGCTGCACGTCCTTCTAGTTGCTGTATGTGGGACTCGGCCTCAGGATGGACGGAGAAGTGGTGCCTCGGTGCGCGCCCGGGATCCGAACCCTGGGCCACCAGCATCGGAGCGTGTGCGCTTAACCACCAAGCCATGAGGCCAGCCCAAACACTACGTGCTTCTAATCTAAGGACGGCAGCAGCAAAAATCCGACCTGAATCCCAGTGCAGCAGACTGTGCCTCACCCACATGCCATCCACCGTAGCCCCTCCAGTGGGCACCACAGTCTGTCTACTCTCTGTCCCAGGCCTTCTCCCACAAGGGGGAGGAGGAGCCCCGGGAACACGTACAAAATCACAACGGAGTGATGCTGCTGGACAGCCCCCCCATGGCAGGGTGGCAGGGGGTGCACCTCCGGGAGCCATCTTTGCACCCTCTGGCGCCTGGAGGGTCCAGCCCCATTCCTGCAGAAGCAGCCTCTGATTTGGTGTTTGCTCCCTGCCTGTTTCTCACTCCCTCCTCTTTCCCGCGTCCTAAGATCATCTCCCAAATACAGCCCCTGACCTACATCCCTCTCTCAGGCTCTGCAGATTAAGACACGGATCCGCCTCCCGTCTCACGCCCACCAACCCACAGGGCAGCCGGAGACAGCTTGGGATGCAAGCAGAACAAGCGGCTCTGTTTCTTCCACAAACAGCTTTCAAGGGACTTAAAAAGATATATCAAGCGAAACTATGGATGGAAAAGGAGTGTAGCCCAATGCTTTATTTGGATCCTGAGTCAAACAAACTAAACAAAGCAAAGTAAGGCGTGCGACAGTCAGGGCGGGCAGGCACAGCCAGCTGTCAAGGATCTTGAACAGTCAGGGTCCCTTCTCAGGGTGTGGGGATGGAATTGTGGTTGTGTCTGTTTCAGTCTTATCTTTTAGAGATAGATACTAAAATATCTATGGGTGAAATGATGTGCTGTCTGAGATTTTTTCAGAATAATTTGGAGGAGTTGAGGTGGGGAGGAATCTAGAGGAAACAAGACCGGCCATGAGTCGATCGTTATTGGACCTGAGTGACATATTCCCGTGTATTTATTACATAAGTCACTGTCCGTTTGTATTTGTTCAAATGTTCCATAATAAAAACTTTAAAAATTGCAACCACATGCACTGCCACCCTTCTCTGCTCTTTTTCCACCGAGTTCACCACCATCAGGCGTGGTACAGACCGTTTTACTCCCTCACTCTTCGTTGTCCGTTTCTCCGCCCCAGAAATCAGGCTGCCCTGAAAGGCAGGCACGTCTCTGCCACTTTTCTTCAGAGCTGCACTCCCAGCACCTGGAGCAGAACTGGGCCCAGAAAAGCAGGCGCATCAGCGAAGGAACGAGTGTCAGCGTGCAGATGGCGGCCTGGAGGCTCGCGGGGGCAGCAGTGGAGCAAGAAGGTGGGTAAGCACTGAAGGATGGTGGAGGACTGCCTGCCGGGCAGATTGGACAGGAGACAAAGATCTGCTTACGTTCCAGAGTAAAGAGAAGGTTTCTCTTTCTGGAAGGCAGGATGGGGAAGTCCCAGCAGTGCTGTGTGTGTGGTGCCTGAAATTCCTAATTTCAGAGTTCTTCTGAAACGCACCCGGCCGCCTGTGCAGTGCCACCTGCATGCCCGTGGAGATGGAACTGGAGGAGCCAACGCAGTGCATCGAGGCGGCTGCGAGTAGCAAATGCTCTTTGCCTCTGACTGGGGGCCTGTGCTTCCTGCAGACACATATGTGTGAGACTGTGCTAGGCTGCCTTGTCAGCTTGCAAGTAGAACAAAATCTCAAAGCCTTCACTGTTTCTGATTTAACACACACTCATTTCATACCACACGCACACAAAGTGGATACCCTTTGCACACTATGCATCAAAGAAGTAGATGCCCATTTTTTCCCATTCAGACAGAAAAATTAAATAATCATTTCATTCCATATTATACACAAAAGACAGAGACTCATCTCGTACCACACATACCAAAAAACAATACAGCCGCCCGTAACACACCATGGACAGACACGTGATACCATCTCATACCAGACACACACAAAGTAGATGAACATCAGGCTATGCACAACGGCATCAGATACCCATCTCTCTCTGTCACACACACACATGACACTGCCTCACACTGTGCATGTACAAAAATGTGCCCATCTCACACTATACACACACACAAAAGTGAGAAAATCAGCTCCTTCCACTTCTTTAACAGGCTGAATGGGTCTAGGCAGCTAGGACGAAACAACCACAGAGGCATAGGTGGGAGGGGCCCGCAGGCTGGGTCCAAGTACCTGTTGACTCTGGGGTGTATGTGAGCCCCTCAGAGCTGGCCTTCCCCAGACTCTGTGGGAGGGAGACAGAGGAGAGGATGGGACAGGCGACCCCAAGGGCTTCTTTCTGGTGGGGACCAGCTGGAGCGCAGGCCGCAGGGACCAGAGCTGTTCTGCGTTTGGGTAGACAGGCTCACGTTCCAGTGCAGACTTGTAAACTGTTTTCAGTGGGCCGACTCTCAGATTGGCCTCCCATATGGGTAAGGATGAAGTCACACTGTCCATTTTGAGGTGGCCTGAGAATCCGGATTCTGATTTGCTTACTCAGTTCCCTGCCATGGGGTGGTGTTGGAAGCAGCTCTGAGCAGGCATGAGTGAAGGTGTGGACACCAGGGGGAGGGTGTGCCTCTGGAATCGGACCGGCCCAGGTGGCTCCCTCCTGCCCTGGTGTGCATGGGTGGGGAAGTGGGCCACCCTGTGGAGAACCTGCAGGGCAGGCGGGGCCAGAGGCATGGCAGAGGCTGCCATGGAGGGGCGCAAGGCTGAAAGGTCCCCATCCCACTCACACACTTCTATCTTCACCTGCAACCATGTGCCAGCCACATCCCACTCCAGGGATTCGGGTGTGGGCAGACCGGCTCCTGCCCTGACATAGCTGACATTCTCTTGAGAGGAGCAGACAAAGACAAAGTAAAAAACAAACAGAATGGGGCCACCATCGACCACCTCATCATGTAAGGTAAGATTTTTCCGGGATGTTATCCTCAGCAAGGAAAGTGTTGCCTTTGCTGCAGTCTCAGCAAAGCAATGGCTCTCAGTTGCTTAATTTTGGACAAGATACTGTTTAGGGAAGACACATTAGCCTGAAAACGCCTCAGCTAATGCTACTTCGGGATGCTGATAGGAGTCTATAATTGGTTAAGAAAAAAGGAGATAAAGAAATTGAAACACAGATTTAGTTATAATTGTGTGTTGATTGTTATTTTAAACAAGCCTTTAAAGATAATTTTCAAAAGCAGGACACTAGGTGGTTTTTGTGAAGAGATCTTGTCTTCAAGATGTGAGAGTCCCCAAGGTGTGCAGATGGATTCTGGGCTCAGAATGACCACTTCTGTGGGTGGGGTTACACCTGGATCCAAAAGCTGAACAGCTTAGATGCTTATGTTGAAGATACTTGTCCAGAATGAAATAAAACCATCTCATTAAATGTGAGAGGAAAAAGTCATTCTTTCCAAATGAACGCGCTTTGCACATTACGTGAGTTTTTAAAACTAAACTTCTTATTTTGAGATAATTGTAGATTCAGATGCAGTTGTAAGGAATAATACAGAGATTCCTTGTATACTTTACCCAGTTTCCTCCATAGATAACGTCTTGCAAAACGGAAACATACGGTATCACAGCCATGAGACTGACCTTGATACAACCCACAAGAATAAGAAATCTTATTCAGAATTCTCCAGCTTCACTTGTGTGTGTGTGTACTTAGCTTGACTGTATCCCATGTGTAGATTTGTGTATCCACCGCAGCAGTCAAGTACAGAACATTTCCATCACCATGAGGATCTCTGCTGTCTTCCTGTTATACCACCTCCCTCCCGCTCCCCCAATCCCTGAAACCACTAATCTGTTCTCCACTTCTAAAATTTTATCTTTTCAAAACTGTTATACAAATGGAATCACACAGTATGTAACCTTTTGAGCTTGGCTTTTTTTTTCCCCACTTGGCATAATTATGCTGAGATTCACCCAGGCTGCTGAGGGTATGTCCACTCCCACCGAACACCATTCCATGGTGTAGATACACCACAGTTTGCTTAACCATCCATCCACTAAAAGACATCTGGGTTGTTTCCAGTTTTTGACTATCACAAATATGGCTGCTATGAACATCTGGGTACTGATTTTTGTGTGAACATAAGTTTTTAGGGTCATATGATAATTGCATATTAGTTTTATAAGAAACTGCCAACCTGCTTTTCATAATGGCTGTAACATTTTATATGCTTGTCAGCAATGTATGAGTGACCGAGTTGTCCACAGCCTCGCCAGCATTTGATGTCATTATTTTGTAGTTCGGCCATTCCGAAAGGTGTGTAGTGTTATCTCATTGTCACTTTAACTTGCATTTTCCTAATGGCTCGTGGTGTTAGCCATTGCTCTGTTCCCATCTGTGCATCCTCTTCAGTGAGATGTCTCTTCATGTCTTTTGATCATTTTCTAACTGGACTTTTGTTGTTGTTGTTTTTTACTGTTGAGTTCTGAAGCCTCTTTACATATTCTGGAAACGAGTCCTTTGTTGGATACGTGGTTTGCAAATATTTTCTCCCAGTCTATGTCTACAAAAACTTTCTTGATAGGAACTATGTTAGACCTATAGATCAATCTGGGGAAAACTGACCTCTTCACTATGCTGAGTCTCCCTATCCATGAATTCAGTCTGTCCCTCCATTGTTTAAGGTCTTCGTTGATTTCTTTCATTACTGTTGCTTAATTTCTAGCGTACAAGTCCTGAGTGCATTTTGCTGAGTTTATACCCAAATATTTAATTTTCTCTGAAGTAATTGTGAATGGTGGTGTATCTTTAATTCTGGTTTCCACGTGTGCGTTGGCATATAGAAATGAGACAGATTGCATCTGTGGCTCTTGCATCCCTCAACCTTGCTGAGCTGCCTAAGAGCCCTAGAAAGGGGGAGCCGCCCACACAGCCATGAGGGAGGGTCAGAGACGTGGAGAGGAGCACGGGTGCAAGGCCTAGCATCCTGTCCATTTACGTTAGCCCAGGGGAGACCACAAGTGACCTCGGGAAGAGCAGTACTGGGGGAGTACTGGGGAGGGGCTATCCGAGGTGGCCTGCTGGGTGGGGAGGAAGCTGGAGAGGAGACTGCCTGCCCTAGGGTGTTCTCCGCGAAGAGAGAGAGACTGACGCCACCACTCTTCTCTGCCTTCCAGCACACAGGTCTCTCCATCTGAAACAAACAGAAACCTGTGTTTCCTCGCTCTGCCCCAGCTGTTTTCTCAACTGTAAACGGCAGATAATAACCCAGTGGGGAGGCTGCCTGTCCCCTGGCCCACCCAAGGTTCAGCGCTCTGGCGCCACCCTTTACCTGAGCAGAAGGTCAGGCTGGACTGGCCTGGCCCTTCCTCCTCCGCCAGCACCACCTCTGCCTGCTCCCCACTTCCTGCTTCCCTTCAAGGCCGAGTCTAATGACTAGTGTGGATCGGAGGCTCTTGGCAAACTGACCCCAGCCTCTGCTCCCAGGCTGGCCTCCTACTAACCCTCTCTGTGACTTGTTGGGACATCAGGAATTGGGGGAGGGGGGTGGGCGAAGGGGACCTTCCCAAAGACCCGGACTTTCCGCTGGGCAGAGTGACTTCTTGGCGCCCTCTCCTGCCCCTACTCGCGTGGGCGTGTCCACCCCACAAAGAGGCAGTGACCCGGCTTTGCCCCTGCGAGGGGACTCTGTCTCTGGTTTTGTGTCGGAGACTTCCATCCTGGTCAGAGGGGGAGGGTCCAACTTCACGACCTGTCCTTTTCGCACCTGGCGGTGCGGTGACTCCGTCCCTCGGGGCGGAGACTGACTCCGCCCGCCCCGCCCGGCGCGCCTGGCCCCACTCGAGGGCGGACGCGGCGTCGGCGCTGCGCTCCTGCAGCCGGCGAACCCGGCGCGGCGATGTCAGGGCCGGCGGGGGACAGGCCCGGGGCCGCCGAGACGCCGATCTTGGGCGCGCTGCGGGGCCACCGTGTCTATGCGCGCCGCTGGGTCTTCCTGCTGGTACTCAGCCTGCTCAGCTGCTCCAACGCCACGGTACGCGGGCGAGGGCGGGTTCGGGGCGGGGTGGGGGGTGCAGGGCGCGGCCGAGGCCCCGACCCAGTCGGAGCCCCGGACCCGCCTCCCGCCAGGATCTGCGTGCTCCTCTCACCCTCCGGGGCCCCGGTGCGCCCAGGGCGCCTGTCTGCTCCAGGGCTCGGGTCTGCGGGGACTCCGACCGACCACCGACCGGACATTGGGACCACGGGGCTGGGCGGGGGAGTCGGCGACCTGAGCCAGCGGGTCCTGCAACCACGCGGATGTGGAGGCGCCTGGAAGGAGAGCCCCTTCTGTTGGCTGTGACTGCGCAGGGAGAAAAGGGGCAGGTGTCTGTCCTCGTGGCTGAGCCCAGGTCCTGTGACCTATGGTGGTTTTGAAAGGGTCCCTCTGCTGCGCCAGGACGGGCTAGAAGTCACTGCACAGCTGACAAGAGGTCCTCCAGTGGTCCCCCACTCCGCCTGGCATAGACCTTCATAGTCTGGCTCCCGCCCTCCTGCTTCAGCCCCAAACCCTCAGGGCAGGTCAGGTCAGGGTCCGCTCTGCCTGCTTACCTGTGCCCAGGACACCCTCCTGGGTTTCTGACTCAGGTTTTTTTGTTTTATTTTGTTTTGGTGAGGAAGATTGTCCCTGAGCTAACATCTGTTGCCAACCTTCCTCTTTTTGCTTGAGGGAGATTGTCCCTGAGCTAACATCTGTGCCAATCTTCCTCTATTTTGTGTGTGGGATGCCGCCACAGCATGGTGTGATGAGCAGTGCAGGTCTGCGCCTGGGATCTGAATCTGTGAACCCAGGGCCACCGAAGTGGAGCACACAAACAACCACTACGCCACCGGGCCGGCCTCCTGACTCAGTTTTGAGGTCCCTCACAGGAGGCCTTCCTTATCTGCCCCCCAGTCTCTCCATAGCTCACCAGCTGGGGTCCACAGTGACCCGTTACCTGTTCTAGAACTGTCCCCACTGTTGGCAGGGACTTAGCCACGTTCGTCATCACAACCTCTGAGATCAGGGGATCAGCCGGTGAGAACCAGGTCTGCCAGTTACCGAGGCCCAGTGGCCCCAACCTGCTTCTCCCCCAGGCTCAGCCCTGAGCCTGCAGTTGCTCTGCCCAGAGGCTTGGGCTCCTCTCTCCCCATCCCATCAGATACAGGTGGGCTCAGCGGGTGAACTTTTCTCCAGCCTCCAGCCCCAGGCCGGGCCACCCCCATGTCCCTTGGACAGGCAACCACATGCACTTGAACAGAGGGAGGGCTTGGAGTCACCCTTCCCATACCTGATCCTGGTGTGGCCGCCTGCTCACGAGACCAGGCTGCCGTGCTGCCCCACACGGGGCTCCATTGGACCACCCGCGTCTCACCTCCCTGGTGCTGCCACCTCTGCCTCCCAAATGTGCCTGAAGGAACCTGTGTGTGATGACCCGGCCTCCCACAGAACCCCAGGGACTGGTTGGGCAGCATCTGGCCGCCATGTAGTCGTGTAACGCCAAGCCACAGTTGGCAGCAGGACTCACAGCTCAGGGAGGCACTGAGCAGCCGCGGGACAATCAGGGAGCAGGGATGGGGTGGGGAGGCATGGACAGTCCAGGCGGACAGCCTTGGGGGGGTTCTCAGGCAGCAGCCCCTCTTCGACGTCATTCCAAACTTCTTGGGGCCTTTTTCTCCTTTCCTCCGTGGACAGATGTGGAGATCCAGCCCTGTGCCAGGACAGACAGCATCCATGGCCGGGGCCTGGGGTCTGCCAGGACTCCGGAGATCTCTGTTCTCTGCGGGACTAACCACTGTGGCTGGGCCCCAGGCCCCTGTGTCTGGACACTGGGAAGCTGGAACTGGCTTTGATTGCAGTGGTCTGAGGATGCAGGGCAGGGGTCTCCCTCGGCCTCTGGAGCTGCTTTGATAGGTCCTAGAGTGGACAGGTGCCAAGAATGGACTTGAGAAGTTTCTTGGACACTGAGGCAGTGTCGTGCTGCCCTCCCTTTTTATCCAGAAGTCATTGTGGAGCAAATAAGAATCTCACCAGGAATTGTTGTGATTCCTGCCTTGGTCACTGCAGTGAGCACTGACCATCAGGCTTACCTCTGCCAAGTTCACTGAGCTGCTCACTGGCTCCGTCTGCAGCCAGGTGACCAGGGCTCCCAGGTTCTAAGAGGGCAGCATGACGGGCAGGTGGAGCAGTGCTCAGAGTGAGGTCTGGGCAGCCCCAGAGTGGCTCAGGGAGACATCCCAGTGGTCTGGGTGACAGCCAGCATGTGGGGTGGCTGCCAGCACACTCAAAGGGACGTGAGGGGCACCTGGCAGGGCTGGGAGCAGGTCAAAGGGGATTCTTGTGTCCTGGGGACAGATTGTCGTCTCCTTGCTTCCCGGCCACAAGCTCTGGGGAGGAACGAGGATGGGCGAGGCGGGCAGAAGGGCAGATTTGGGAAACAGACCCACACTTTCTCTCTGCTGGATTGGGCCACGCAGGAAGCAGCTGGGCCTGTGTGGGGGCTCTTTCTGAACTGGGAGATCTGTCCCCTGCTCTGTCCTGAAAAAAAGGAAGAAAAGGCAGCTGTTGCCCAAGCTCTCTGTCATGTGAGACTCTGCGGTCAGAGCTCTGTTGGGTCAGGAAGGCTGGATCTCACTGCCTCCACCAGGGAGGGTGTGGTGTGGGTCGTCTCAGCCCTGGAGTGATCCTGTGCTGTGATTTGTGACACCCTCGCCTTTATGCCCGGCCCTCCCCTGCCTCCTCCTGCGGTAAACCTTGGCAAGCTCCTCCTGTCCTCTTGGCCCGCCCGTCTTTCAGGGATGAGGCAGTGTCTCACCTCCTCCAGGAAGCCTTCCCCCTGACCCGGCTGCACTCGCTGTTTGCTGCGGGGTTGAGTCCCAGTACTGACCGTGCCTGTGGCTGGGAAACGCCACCTGCTTTGGGGAGGGTCTCACCTTCCAAACGCCTGGTCTCCTGTCGGGGGTCGGGCTGGCCACGGCAGGGCCAGCACATGGTCCAGGCGCTTCCCCTGGGACTCAGGCACTGAGTTTGCAGACAGGCTGGAGGTGCCTTTTGAGTCCCCTCCTGCCCCCCTGCCCCATGAAAGCTGCCCTTTTGCTGTCCCTTGCACTCGGCCCCTCCACGGCTCTGGGCCCACCCTGCCTCCTGCCCTTGTCCACCTGAGCGTCCACCACAGGCACTGAGTGTCTACTGAGTGTCCCCCCAAACATGCTCTTCTGCCTGGCCCACCTGGGCAAACTACACGTCAGTGGGACTGGGGGCCAGGGCTGCTGGCTGCCCTCACCCCGGCCCCCCTTCCTGCCCCTGTGCTCCATGTCCAGTCTAGGCCCCTTCACGCCCACCTGCCACACAGTGCCCCCCGGCACGGCGAACGTCCACCTCCTGCTGACAGCCCTCCTTGGACGGTCAGCCCTGGCGGAGCTCGCTGTCTGGCATGCTCGCACCAGGCTGTTGGCCTCCAACTGCCCCCAGCACCAGGCCTACAAAGACAGCGCTGGTCCGCAGCCTGGGCACCCTGACCCCCGGGCGCCATCCCAGGGGGTGACTGGGTGAAGACCCCAGCCCTTACAGGACTGCTGGGCACTTTCTCTCCCTCAGGCTGGCTCGCCACGCCTGGGACAACAGGTGGCTATGGGATCTATGGCGCCTGACCTGGGGCTGACGCCAGTGTGTGTCCCACAGCTGTGGCTCAGCTTCGCGCCTGTGGCTGACAGGATCGTCCAGTACTTCCACCTCTCCACTGAGCAGATCAACTGGCTCTCGCTGGTCTACCTTGCAGTGTCCATCCCATTCGGCGTGGTGGCCATTTGGGTTCTGGACTTTGTCGGGCTCCGCTGGGCGGTGAGTCAGACTCCACACCAGGGCCCTCTGTGGGACGGAGCAGAGTCACCGAGTGTGGGCTAAAGAGCCACCGCCTCCTCTCCAGGCCAGGGTCCCCAGGCAGAGCCATTGGGGTGGTAGGGCGGAGGTTGGGGTGCTGGGAGGGGAGGCCGGGCTGGCCGGGCAGCGCTCCTGACCCCATCCCTGCAGACCATCCTGTGTGCATGGCTGAACTTTGCTGGGAGTGTGATCCGCAGCCTGTACTGCATGGACATCGGGACCCAGGACCCATTTGCCTTCCTCATGGGTGGGCAGAGCCTCTGTGCCCTGGCCCAGACCCTGGTCATCTTCTCTCCAGCCAAGCTGGCTGCCTTGTGGTTCCCCGAGCACCAGCGAGCCACAGCCAACATGATCGGCACCATGTGTGAGTCGCACTGATGGTCAGCTCTGGCTTAGTGCATGGGTCCCAGCATCTCTGCACTCTTAGCTCTCAGAGGGCAGAGGGCTCCACCTGTGGGCTGGGGACCAGGCCTGGCCACAACTGAGCTGACGCGTCTCCATCTGTCCATCCAGCAAACCCCCTGGGCATCCTGGTGGCCAACCTGCTGTCACCCGCCCTGGTGAAGAAGGAGGAGGATATCCCCTTAATGGTGAGGGAGCTCATGAGGCACACCCACACATGTGGGTGCATGTGCGTGTGTGTGTGTGTATGTTTATGTGTGGTATATGCACGTGTGTTTGTGTGATGTGTGCATGTGTCTGTGCGCACGTGTGTGCATGCATGGTGGGCTTGCACGTGCATGAATGTGTTCACACAAGTCTGAGTGTGCACCTGCCCCTCCCTGTGGCCACATGGGTGAGTACATTCGGTGCATGTGGGATTTCTCCGTGTGTGCAAGTACTGGGCACTTCTCAGTGTCAAGCGCGGCTCTGGGGACCAGGCTCCCTCGTGGGGAGAGGCCTCCCTTGAGGTGAGAGGCTGGCTGGAGCAGGAGGAGGCGTTTGTGGGGAGGGAGACCAGGGACCAGCAGAGAAAGGCCCTAGGGTGGACTTGAGGTCAAGAGGTGGGAGCTGCAGCCAGAGGCCAGTGTGTCCACTGAGTAAGGGGAGGAGGAGGGGAGGGTCATCCCAGGTGGCAGGTGGTGCAGCACGTGGTTGCCTTTGGCGCAATGGAAGACCCACGGTGTCTAAGTAGGAGAGTGATTCAGTCTGGTCCAGAACAACCCGGAGACGAGGGATGTGGCCAGAGTGTCTGGGGGAGGGCTGGGGCTGTGGTCCAGAACAACCCAGAGACGAGGGGTGTGGCTGGAGTGTCTGGGGGAGGGCTGGGGGCTCTGGTCAGGTGGGAGAGCAGGGGCAGGCTTGAACTGAGGGTCTGGAGGTGCAGTGAGGGACAAGGGGCTTCCAGCTGTGCAGCTGGGTGAGTGTTGGGGTCATTCACGGAGGCGGGAAGTGAGGTCCCGTTGGCAGTTGGATGAGTGAGTCTGGGGGAGGGTCGGGCTATGGCTGTCCCTGTGTCACTGTCACTGTGTCACTGTGTGTGGAAGTCATCTTTGGGCAATGTTTTGAAAGCTGGGGTTCCAAATGAAGCAAAGCAGAGCAGGCCCATCATAGGCCCTGGGGCTCACCAACGTCCTCCTGGGGATGGAGAGTTGGGGCGGCCGGCCAGGGAGGCAGTGTGCCACCTGGAGCCCAGAGCAGCGGGCGTGAGGTGCCTGTGCATGTGTGCGTGTGTCCACCACGGCCTGTGCATGTGCACACACACACACGTGTCCAGTAATGCATACCCACTCCCCAGCTGGGCATCTACATCATCCCTGCTGGCCTCGCCTGCCTGCTGGCCACTGCGTGCCTCTGGGAGAGCGTGCCCCCCACCCCGCCTTCTGCTGGGGCTGCCTGCTCCACCTCGGAGAAGTTCCTGGATGGGCTGAAGCTGGTCAGTACTGTGGGATCCCAGAGCTGGGGTGGATCTGGGGACCGAGGAGGATAAGGGGCAGGACAGGCCCTCTAGGAGCCCTTGGGTGTCCTTCTGGGGCTCCTGGGCTGAGCGGCCCCTTCCCCTGCAGCTTGTGCGGAACAAGGCCTACGTCATCCTGGCTGTGTGCTTCGGGGGTGGCATCGGCATCTTCTCCAGCTTCTCAGCCCTTCTGGAACAGGTCCTCTGTGTGAAGGGCTACTCCAATGTGAGTGCTGGCCCTGCCCTGGGCCCCACCCCGCAGGCTGTCTGCCTCCCCCTCTCTCCCGTCTGTGGCCATGGAGTGGCCCAGGACCTCCCCAGGTGCTGCGGTTCCACAGCTAGACAGGGTGACCTCCTGTTGTGGTGGGCAGCATTGAGCCGCTGTGTGAACAGTCGTGTCAGATGCCAGACTTGGTCTGCAGACTGTGGGGTGGTGGCCTGGGGAGGGGGTGGTGCCCAGTGGTACCAGGACTTTTTGTGCTGTTTGTCATGGTCTTTCCCAATGACCCACCCAGGACGGCTCCCATCTTGTGGGTGTCCAGGGAAGGGTCCACGTCTGATGTTTGGAGATGCAGAGGAGAGGGCCTTGCTCTGCTCTAAGCGTCTCGGGCCATGCCTTCTGCTGTCTGGCATCAGCCCTGGGTGTGGGGTTCGGGCTGGCATGTTCCCAGTTCTTCAGGGGCACATGGGCACTGAGGGGTGTCTGTAGCAACCAGGCCTTTCCCTTTACAAGTTGTTGAGTTCCTGGGGTGGAGGTGACACAGGGAAGGGGCACCTCCAGGGGAGGACATGCCACAACCCCCTGGCTCTACACACAGCCAGCGGTGCAGCCGAGTTTTCTGAGTCGTCCTGCCTGGGACTCAGGTGCTGCTCAGTGACCCTGTGTGGGCTCTCTGGTGACGGCGTACATCCTAAAGATGAGCGCCTCCTCCTGGGGCCCTGGTGGCACTATCCTCTGATGACCAGGTGCCCCTGGCCTCCTCTCCTCCTCCAGGAATTTGCGGGCTTCTGTGAGTCTCTCTTCATCGAATTTGGGGTGCTGGGGGCACTGGTTCTCGGCCTGTACGTGGACCGGACCAAGCATTTCACTGGAGCCCTCAAGATCGGCCTCTGTCTGACCTCCATGGTCAGTGTGGCCTTTGCCCTGGTGAGAGTCCCCTCGAGCCGAGACCACCCTGCAGGGGTAGGAGTGTGGTGCCCTGGGGCCAGGCAGCTGGCAGCTCAGCCAGAACAGACATCTAGATCGTCTTAGGCCCCGGCCCTGCCTGCTGGGTTGGTCTCCGGTTGGGATGGGCTCCCTGGTCCCCCAACTCCAAGTGCTGCTGAGATGGGGTGCTGGTGCAGGCCTGGCTGGGTCTGGTGGTCTAGGCTGCAGCATGTCTGACTGCTGCCCCATCCCTCTGTGTGGCTTGCTGCTTCCAGGTGTCCCAACTTCAGGGACAGACTGTTGCCCTGGCCGTCATCTGCTCACTGTTTGGGCTCTTTGGCTTCTCTGTGGCACCCGTAGCGATGGAGCTGGCGGTCGAGTGTTCCTTCCCAGTGGGTGAGGGTGCGGCCGCGGGCCTGATCTTCGTGCTGGGGTGAGTGTCTGTCCCCCTGCCACTTCCCTGGGGACCCCAGAGACCCTCCCCTCGCCCACCCCAGGCCACACAGCGAGTGACTCTGTGTGGGCTGCTCTGTCAGGGGCCAACATGTTCTGAGCACCCATGAAGGCCTGGCCTGGCCGCTGGGGCCTGCCCTGACTGGAGCAGTGCACTGTCCTCAGAATGACCGCTGGCCCTGTGGGCGGTGAGAAGTGCCCAGGGCAGGGCTGAGGGCCTCGTGGCTGTCCAGGCAGGCCGAGGGTGTGCTCATCATGGTGCTGCTGACAGCCCTGACCGTGCGTCGTGCAGAGCCGTCCTTCTCCACCTGCCAGGATGGCCAGGGCCCACTGGACTGGAAGGGTGAGTGCCCGGACTGCGGGAACCCCCGAGAGCACTGGCGAGGAGGTCAGGGCCTGGCTGCCCCCTGACCCTGGCTCCAGCTCTGGGAACCTCCCCTCCACGGGCCCTTTTTTCTTGGTGCCTTTTGCTCACCTTGATGGGCAGGTGCAGGGCACCCATGGGGCAAGGGCAGGATGGAGTCAGAGGTCGACAGCCAGAGCCCCTGGGCTCAGCATGGAGGGAGCAGCCCTGAGGCCTTGACAAAAACCAGCCTCTAAACCCCCTGTGTGAGTCGTTTCAAAATGAGATCAGAGAAAGAGAGAGAGAGCGAGAGAGACAGAAGGAGAGACAGAGAGAGAGAGAGACAGAAGGAGAGACAAAGAGAGACAGAGACACAGGGACACAGAGAGAGAGACAGAGATAGAGAGAGAGAGACAAGAGAGACAGAGAAAGACAGAGACACGGAGAGAGACAGACACAGAGACAGAGAGAGACAGAGAGAACGAGAGAGAGAGACAGAGAGCCACAGAGATACAGAGACACAGAGAGACAAAGAGATAGAGAGAGAGACAGAAGGAGACAGAGACACAGAGACCAGAGAGAGACAGAGAGAGAGAGAGAGAGACAGAAACAGAGAGAGACAGAGAAGGAGAGACAGAGAGGGAATCGCGAGTGGGGACGGCCACCAGAGAGGTGGTGCTGCACGTCCACGACCCGAGACCCGGTGCAGTGACCTTGGAGTTCATAGCTGGGTCTGTGAACATGCCCTTGGGGCCTGTTGGGGCTGGGCTGGGATCTGTTTCCGGGGTCACTCTGTAGTTGTGGTTAGTGGGGTCTGTGGCCACCCCGGGTCCTGTACGGGGAGTTCTGGTTCTTGGGCGAGCCTCGGGGCAGAACTGGGCTGTTTCTCCCCAGTGTCCGTGCTGCTGATGGCTGGTCTGTGCACCCTCTTCACCTGCTTCTTGGTGTTCTTCTTCCATACCCCGTACCGGCGCCTGGAGGCCGAGGCAAGCGCTAGCCCCTCCATCCAGGAGGACGTGTGCCCGGCAGTCGAGGACCACACACCCCACCTGGCAGCCATGCCTGAGGCTCTGCCTTGGGACCCCATGACCCCCAGCACAGATGCTGCAGGAAGCTCAGGGGCAGCTCATTCCTAGAGCCTGCTCTCCTGACCCTGCCTTCCTCCTCCTGGGAGCCCCCAGCCCCCAGAACCCCCAGGATTTGCAGAGAAGTCACAAGGAATCCAGCAGAGGTCCAGAGGCCAAGGGAGCAGTTGGTCTGTCGAGAAGACGCCTGGGGACGTGAAGGGGAGGCCGGGAGAGGCCGGCCCTGGTCATCTTGGCTGTGCCAGCATGGCTGAGCCTGGGACAGGGTGTCAGCATCCTGCAGATGCCACAAGGACTTGGGGTCCTCGGCACACCCATGGCATGGCAGAGTGGCCCAGGAGGACCTTATGGCTGTAGCAAGAAGAGCTGCTGCTGTGTGGACAAGCAGCCACTGACCAGGCAGGATGCCCAGTGGTCAGGCCAGACTCAGGGTGGCAAGTGCAGGGGCAGTGTATGGGGGGGTATGAGGGGCATGGGCTGAGGGGGAGCTGCACGGGTTGGGGGTCCTGAGGGCCCCCAGCATGGATGAGTCTGGAGTGGACAGGTGGAGGAAGGCCTTCCTTGAAGGAGCCCATCCCAGAGCGTCTCTCAACCTCTGCTGACCACTGAGTGACCAGACCCCCAGCCTGGGTGCTAGGACAGGTGTGGGGGGCAGGTGGGGCCAGGCTGGGCTGGGAGGGTGAAGCAGATGGAGGGCCCCACAGGCAGACACTCACCCTGCAGACCCTCCCACTCCCAGGTGGACACCTCCTCCTCCCCCTACAGATACTCGCAGGCAGGTTTGTGGGTTCATGTTTATTGAACTGGCCGCAGCCCAGGTGGGGGCGGGGGACACCCCTCACTCCTTCTCCTCCCCGTGGGTGATCACGTAGCTCAGCGCCTTGTAGTCCAGGCTGCCCATAGCATCCACGGTCGCAAACTGGAACATCTGGTTGACCTATGAGCAGGTTTGATGGGGGAGTCAGGCCCAGGCAAGAGGGAGGGAGCAAAAGGGTCCCCAAGGTGGCAGCTGGCAAGTGAATTACAGGCCCTGAACTCCAGCCGGCTCCAGCCTTGTTTCTGTGCTTGGGGAGGAGAGGGGGGCACTGCAGGGCAAGGGGTGGGCTGGGGCTCAGCCACTCGGCGTCCCCCTCGCCTGAGGGCCATGCATGTCCTTCACGGAGGGCTCGGGGAGAGCAAAGGCGGTGGGTGGGGGCTGAGAGGTCATCTTGTCGGCCTGTGACATCAGCAGCCGCTTGATGCTGAGGACAAGGAGCGGGGAGCCCAGTTAGGCTTCTCTCAAGAGCTGGAGGGGCCGCCCAGGGAGCCCTATGACCAGTCAGTCAGTCCACACTGTCTGCTGCTCACAGCGCAGGTGCCCAGGGAGCCTTGCCTGACTTGCACACTCAGGGGTCCCTATACCTGGGGGGCTCTGCCCAGGGGGGTGGAGACTGAGGGAGATTAGAGGCAAGTGTCTGGCACAGCAAATATGCCCCTTCCCAGGGCTTGGTCGAAGTAGCCCCAAAGGGGCTAAAGTCCCAGTGATGTCTGAGTGGCAGTCACCACCCAGGTCACTGGGAGCCGGGCCGTGCGTGGGCAGGACTGGTTTTGCCCTTGGTTACCCTGAGGGACTTCAGGATCTGGGGGTGACTGCTCAAGTCCCGGAAGCTGGGGGTGGGCTTGCTGTCCCTCAGACGTGGGGAGATGCCCCAGGTGTTACAGCCACACTCACTAGTCCTTGTTGACGTTGCCCTTGCCGTTGGGGTCCAGCATCTTGAAGGCGTTTAGGATGGTCTCCTCGGTGTCCGTACCAAGGGCGTTTAGGGCCCGAGGCCTGCTCCCTGCCGCCCGGGCTTTGCCTCTGTGCACGCCGTGCCCTCGGCCAGAATGGCCTCCTGCTCCTGAGCACCTCGGAGCCCCTGGAGCCCCTGCCCTGGGGGACTATTCTCAGGGTCCCCAGGGTCCCGCCAGGCCCAGAGCTGGGGTGAGTGCTCAGCGAGTGAGGGACAGAGGCCACCACCAGTAGGAGACAGGAGGTGGCCCCACAGGTATGAGACCAGAATGCCAGGTCCTAGGGCTTTTCAAGAGATCGAAAATTTGGATTTTTCTTTGAAACGTCTGGATTTCTAAGTGTTAGGAGCTAACTACAGACACACACACACACACACACACACACACACATGCACTATGTTGGCACACCGGCCTGCGCTCACCGCTCAGCTTCTCCCCAAACGTGTTCAGGAACGTGGTGAAGTTGTGGGCCCCAAGGCCTCCTTGAGCATGACATCCAGCTCACCGTCCTTGATGTTGATTTTGCCTGTCACAGACGCGGGGGTCACTGGGCAGGAATGTCACCCAGCCGTCCTTGTTGACTTGTCCACTGTCCCCACGGGCAGGTGCCCCACACGACCGCCCATCTTCGTTGTTCTCCAGGTGACCCCAGAATAAATGGGGTGTCGGTGGGGAGGGCAGTGGGCCAGGCTGTACTGCGCCCAGGAAAGGACCAGCCTTCGGCTCCTCAGAGGAGCACGAGGGGCCTCCACACCTCGCCCAGCTCTGTTCCTGGGCCTCCTTACTGTGTCTGGGGGCAGGAGGGCAGGCCTCCCCCATGCAATTGTGTCCCTTGGGGCATCACCACACCCACCCCCAAGCCCTGGTCCCAGCCTCCCCGCTCCAGGATGCCCATGCTGGGCTGTGCCACCACTCCCGTCTTGCCCTGGTGCTGTCCTCTGCCAGCCCTGATCAAACTGGAGGGCAGTTTCTCCTCGGGGGAGGCCCGGCCCACCTCCTCACAGCCTGCAGGACCTCAGATCAGGCTCGAAGGCTGAGGAGCAGAGCCAGGCTCTCAGGCTGGACGACATTCCGCAGTGGGCTCTGGCGGAGTTCTGCCCGGGGCACCTACCCAGGGAGGCGTAGGTGTCCTTCACATCCTCCTTGTTGATGAAGCCATCTTGGTTCTGATCCATTAGTGTGAATGCCTGGAACCGAGGCCAGGGTCACGGGGCTGCTGGCCCGCCGCACCTCGTGAGGACAGGCGCCCACTCTTACTGGCTCTGGGGCAAGGCTCACGTGGGGTCTTCTGGTCACTTGCGTGACGATTCCCAGGGGACCCCTCGGGGAGGAGCGTCTGGGTGGAGGGTTCCCGGGACAAGGGCAGAGCCTTACCTCCTTGAACTCCTGGATCTGGGTCTGCTCCAAGTTGGAAAAGACGTTGAAAGATGCCCGAAGGGCCCCTGCTTCCTTCTTCTTGGTCTTCCTTCTGGCCTGAGATGAGAACACCGAGGCTGAGGGTCCCCCAGGCTGGCTGGGGCTCTCCTTGGGGGGCACCCAGGTGTTTTGGGAGGCTTAACGAAGAGGATGGGTGGACGAGGCACTTGGGCTCCAGGGTTCCTGGGCTGCGTCCTGGGCTGGGGCAGCTGCAGGTGCTTGGCGTGGGCACAGGGAGCCCGAGAGGCCCTTCAGAGCAATGCCCAGGCCTCATCCTGAACTGTGCGCTGCTCGGTCTGTGGTCTAGCCAGGAGTCAACTGGGCCTCTGAGTGTCCGGGGAGCAAATGGACTGTGCAGGCGGCCAGCAGGCAGGTGGGCTTGTTCCTGGGATCCCGCCAGGACCCCCATCTTTCGGCCCCAGATTGTCACCGGGGCAGCCATGGGCACTTATCTCCCTTCCCCCCAGCACACACACACCCTCACACATGTACACAAACTCAGCTTGTGTGCACGCACACTCAGGCAAAACATACACATGCACGTGGCACATGTGCACACATTCATCCAGTCACACATGCACATACATGCACATACACATGAAAGCATATGTGCACACTCATGCCCACACATGTGTGCACATGTAACACACTCACCATGCCTGGGTCTGCCTGATGCAATGGTCTCTGCCCTCCCTGCCCGTGTCGCTTGTCTTAAGCTCCTGCCCAGTCCCCCGGGACAGTTCAGACTCCGGCTGCCACTCCCTACAAGGACAGGCTCAGGGCCTCCGGGGGACCTGACAACTGCAGAGTGAGCTTTGGCAGCCAGCAGTGACTCAGAGGCCTCCCTCCTCCCCACCCAGCAGGGTCCCCAGCCTCCCAGGCACCTCTTCACCTGCCCCCGCCCTGGAGCCTTCATTCTCCTGGATTCTGTGAATCTCCAGGGCCTCCTGCACGTGGGCCGAGGGCCTGGGGGGCTGCAGGAGCCAGAGGGAGCGGCGCCTCTCCCAGATTTGCACAAAGTCCCTGTGAGGGGCCCTGGCGGCCAGTCACCAAGCATTCCCCCAGCATGTTCTGTGTGCCCTTGCCTCCCTGCCTCAGTGGCAGAGAAGTCCCAGAGCCCCCAACCCCGGCCCTGGGGCCACCCTTCCTGTCCCCATGTCTGGGAGCTCCTTGCCTGGCACATGGGAGGATAACATTTCTGGGATGGAGGGCGGCACAGATGGGCCGGGCTGGGGCCAGCACTCAGCCAGGTCTTCCCACTACACTGTGGCCCCATGGGCAGTCTGGGGACCCGGCCCAAGTGCCTGTTGGCAGTGCCCAAGGTCGAAGGTCACCAGAGTCAGGCTGGATGCCCTGGTCCCTGGTGGAGGGAGTGCAGGGCTGGGGGCAGGAAAGGGTGGGGTCTGCAGGCCAAGCTGGGGGTAGAGCGAAGTGGGCAGGCAGGACTCTGCAGTTTCACACCTGCAGAACGAGCCCTCAGGGCCCGGGGGGCCAGCCCCAGGGATGAGGGGGTCAGGCTGGGTGGGGTCCCTCGGGCACATCTCTGAGCCACGTGGTATTTGCTGCAGAGGTGGCTGCAAGTGTCACAGGGGACCTGCCACAGGGGGCACACCTTGGGCCACATGGTGCCCCTGAGGGGCTGCCACACGCTATCTCAGGGCCAGCTCACCAGGGCTGGCCACAGAGCTCGGGGAGATGGGTGGCAACTCTGAGGGAGACAGAGTATCCCGCAGGTGTGAGCCCCCGAAGAGCAGAAGGCAGCAGAATTGAGAGTGAGGTACTGTCTGGGGCTTCAGCAGTCCCTTAGGCACAAGTCGAGGTGGACCTTGGAGCCTGGGACTGCAGGGTCCTGAAGCAGGAGTCAGGGAGACCAAGGGAGCAGGCTCTGCTGGGTGGTCCTCCCAGGAAGACCCCAGCCCTCTCTGCCAGAGAAGATCCTGGGGTGAGGAAGCTCTTGCTCTGCTGGGGTCTGGGCCTGGGAGTTGGGGGTGGCTGGAGGGGGCAGCCAAGCCAGTGTGGTCCCAGGAAGGGGCTTTGTGAGTCCAGAGGGGCCAACCATGGCCACCCCCTCCCTGGGTGAGGGGCCTGGGGGTAAGGGGCCTGGGGACAAGAGGGCCTAGGGGCACGGGGCCTGCCTTGCCGGCCTGAGGACAAGGGCTTGGGGGGAAAGGACAAGGGGGCCTGGGGGAAAGGGGGCCTGGGGACATGGGGCCCTGGGGACAAGGGGTCTAGTGGCACAGGGAGCCTGGGGGCATCGGGGCTGGGGACAAGAGGGCCTAGGGGCACAGGGCCTGCCTTGGGGGCCTGGGGACAAGGGGCCCCAGGGCAAGGGCGCTGGCCTGCACTCCGGTCACACTTAGTGCTGGGACCCCAGATTCCCTGCCCAGGGCCTCGGGCCCCTTCCCGGCCGTCCTCAGGGCTGACCGGCCGGTGCGCTCCTGGACAGCCCTGGGCGGGGTGGGGCCACGCTCCAGGTTGCAGGTTGGGGCTCCGTCCCGTCCCCGACTTCCCGCTGTGACCGGACAACCTCCAGGGCAAGAGCACAGAGCGCACTCTCGTCTGCACGTGGTAAGCTTGACTCATACTTTTCACTTATTCAGACCTATGGTGCTTGGGCCTCGATGTGCGCTCACCCTGGGCCGAGAACATCAAGGGTCGCGGGGTGGACCCGGCGGGGTGGCCGGGGTCGCACACCAGGATAACCTCCCCGCACCGTCCAGCCATCGCGCATGCGCAGCCGGTCCCGAGGCGCGCGCCGCGGACCTCACGCGCGCCTGGTGACGTCACCCCTGAGCGGGCGGGCGCCGTTCTCCCCTCTGTCCGCCAGAGGGCGCCGCCCCACAGCCGCTCTTCCGACAGCGCCTGCGCTAGCCCGAGTACGCTTTTGCGTCTCCACGGCTTCCCGGGCCCTTGCGGCGTCCTCGGCCCTGGACTGTGCTTCCGGTGCGAAGGTCACGGACAAGATGGTGCCCCCGGTGCAGGTCTCTCCGCTCATCAAGGTGAACCAGGCTTCGTAAGCGCCGCCGGGTGCTCGGCTCCGCGTGGGGCTCGTGTGTGCGACCCCCAGAGCCCGCGACCCTCATCCCGTCCTCCGCCCTCCTCCCCCATCCTCCCGGAGCCCGCGACCCTCAACGGGTCCTGCGGCCCCCTCCCCCATCCTCCCGGAGCCCGCGACACTCACCCCGTCCTCCGGCCCCCTCCCCCATTTTCCCGCGCCTCTCACCCCCGCCCCTCTGACCGCCCTTTCCCCGCAGCTCGGCCGCTACTCCGCCCTGTTCCTCGGCGTCGCCTACGGAGCCAAGCGCTACAGTGAGTGACCGCTGTCCCCGCCGACCGGGCGGCGCTTGGGGCTTTTCGAGCCTGTTCGGCCTCCCCGGGCCCCCAGTAAACCCCAGCGAAGTAAACGCGCCAAGGACGAGAAAGGGGGGGCTTGACCGCTGAGCGCGGCCTGGGCAGAGGTGCATTAGCTTGGGCAGGGGTGCATTATCTCAGGTGTGCATTAACTCGAGCAGGGATGTATTAGCTCAGGCAGGGGTGCACTATCTCAGGTGTGCATTAGCTCGGGCAGGGGTGCATTAGCTCAGGTGTGCATTAGCTTGGGCAGGGGTGCGTTATCTCAGGTGTGCGTTAGCTCGGGCAGGGGTGTACTATCTCAGGTGTGCATTAGCTCGGGCAGGGGTGCATTAGCTCAGGTGTGCATTACCTAGGGCAGGGGTGCATTATCTCAGGTGTGCATTAGTTCGGGCAGGGATGCATTATCTCAGGTGTGCATTAGTTCGGGCAGGGGTGCATTATCTCAGGTGTGCATTAGCTCCGGCAGGGGTGTATTATCTCAGGTGTGCATTAACTCGGGCAGAGGTGCATTAGCTCGGGCAGGGGTGCATTAGCTCAGGTGTGCATTAACTTCGGCAGGGGTGTACTGTCTCAGGTGTGAGCTCGGGCAGGGGTGCATTAGCTCAGGTGTGCATTAGCTCGGGCAGGGGTGCATTAGCTCAGGTGGGTGTGTGGGTGGCAAGGACCCAAAGTATGTGCTGCTGCTGGGCATCGCCCAGGGAACTGGAAAACTCAGTTCTTCTTGAAAACTGGAGCCCAGTGGGTGCTGGAGTGGTGCGGCGTGACCCGAGCAGCCCTTGTGGCACAGAGGCTGAAGCGAGGAAGGGCGTGTGGTGCAGGGTGCCTGGTGGCAGCGGGGACCCCATAGCTGCCCTCTGGGTTGGGCTCTCTGTTGAGGGGTGAAGGTCAGGCTTCCACCTCCATCGAGGTAAAGGAGAGGAAACAGGTGCGTCTGGCGTTCACAGTGCACCTGAAGGTAGCTTTGCGTGTGGACTAAGTTCCTTTTATGTGGTGTTTCAGTGAAGAAGTTAATTGCAAGTATCTCCCCCTCCCCTTCTGCTTTCCTCAAACAGGTTACCTGAAACCTCGGGCCGAAGAGGAAAGGCGGATAGCAGCTGAGGAGAAGAAGAAGCAGGATGAGCTGAAACGGATCCAGAGAGAATTGGCAGAAGGTACCCCTGTTACTGACTCTTATGGATTTGTTCTCCATCTAGATCTTCAGAAACAGCTGCTGCCCTGAGCGAGCCCCATAGTGGATGGAGGGGCGGCCTCCCTTCATCCAGGACTGGTCCCATGGGGCCTCGGGGGGGAGGGGAGCAGAATCATGGATGATGGGGGGACACGGTGACACCTTGCCTCTGGTGAGGCCCAGGCACACTTTCCCCCCTGACTGCCATGGCAAGTTCCAGTCACAGGAGCAGGGACAAGGACGACCATGGATGAGGGTTGAAGGAGAGCACGGTCAGGCTCCCCTGGAATTAGACACTGGGTCCTTGTGGATCGCCTGAGCATGGAATGACGAGTGTTTCCTCTAACCTTTCAGCCCAAGACGATAGCATCCTCAAGTGAGCCCTTCTCTCTCCCGGAGCAGTGTGGACGAATAAAGCTTTCTGCATGGTGATGCTCTGGCTCTCTTTACTGTCTTACTTGTCTGATTTCTGGACTCAAGCTCAGTGTTGTACTCTGTCCTCCTTGGTTTATGTCGGGTAGGGATGGGGAGGGGGTTTCAGAAGAACCAGTCACCCGTCACAGAGCCAGGATGCAGTGCACAAACAGGGCAGGAAGCACAGAAACTGTGTCACCTGTTCTCTGGGGTGTCCAGGTGAGGATCCCCAAAGAGTGCAGTTTGTAATGGAGATACAGCTGGCCTGGGCGACACGGGTGCTGCTTGGTCTTCTCTCCTCTGAGCCCTGACCCAGACCCCTGGATGAACAGGGCAGGGAGTGGGCAGTGCAAATGTTGGTGGCTGGGGGTGGCCTGGTGCCCTTACAGTTGGGACCTGGATCGCCATCCCCTTCACGAATCCTCCCCTTGACCCCATGGAGGGGACGTGGCCTCCTGAGGACCAGGCTGGAGTCTGCATAAGCTGTTCAGGGGTTTGGGTCTGAGGTGCCTGAGCAGACAGCCTGTTCCGCCCCTCCTGGCTGTGCTCTTTTAACCCCTGACGCCTGGTGTTGGAATATTGCTCTTTCCCGGCTTATGCCTTGAGCAGATTTCCTGGGCTTTGAGCCCCAGTTCATTGGTAAAATAAGTTCATTTGCAAATAAGAAGAGCAGAAGCAGCATAGGAGCACTTCAGAGTCCTGTTTGTGGTTCAGGTGAGGTTTGGGTGAGCCTCAGGTGAGGGTGGGCTCCTCCTGAGGGGGTGGGATCCAGTTGAGAGCAGATGGCTGGTGCTGAGACCCTCTGGGAACGTGGACGAGCCCCTGCCTCCATCACAGGCCCCTGTCACTGACTGCTGAGATGGAAAAACTGCCCCTCCTTCCTGTGAGCAATGGCTGTGGGGCGTGTTCCTCCCCCCCCCCCCCCGGGAGCTCTAGGAGAGGGCCTAGGTGGCAGCCCAATTGGCCTTACAGCCAGCGGCCTAAACCTGCAGCTGGGAGGGGTCTCTCAGAGTCAGGAACAAATGCTCTGGAGCGCACACTACCTGTTAACAAAGTCCTTAATTTCTGCCAGATGATTAGTACCCAGTTTGGGTCTGACTGTGCCTATCTTCCTGGCTCACAGACAGTAAGGCATTGGAGGTGTGTGGTTGCTGTCGGATGGGAACGCTCGGTTGTGAACTTGGGCAGAAGACGGGTGTTTGCATAAGGCCCACCCAGTCTGGGTCTGTGTGTCTGGTTCAGAGCAGCTCCACTCAGACCGTCTACTGCAGATTACTGCTGCACTGATCACTCAAGTCTGATTGCTGCTCTACTCATGGCCTTGATCTTTCTGGCAGGGTTTTCCAATGGGTCATATACCATGTACCCTCCACTGTAGTTTATGCCACGTAAAAAAAGGGCAACTTGTTTTCTTGTTATTTTATTCTAAACTTCTGGTCATAAGTTTTTTCCTAAACCGGAGGGAAAGCAGCATCTATGTATTCCTCTCTCTACTCATATACACATAAACACATGTGCAGTTGTGAAGATTCCACCCAGTGCTTTCAGACACAGTTCACAGACCCTTTTCAGAGTTCTCGGTGGTGTTACTATGTATCCAAAAGATGGATGAGCGTAAGGTAGGCTACACTGTGCAAGTTATTCAAAGTTGGCTTTAGTTTATAAAAACACAAACTTTAAAAAAATTCAAAACATCCAAAATTGTCTTCAGTCATTTTCTTGGGCTTCTTAACCTCTCGTACCACATGGTTAGAGGCACAGTCCCAGCGGGTGTAGGGGCCAGGGAGCCGTGGGACCCCACTGACTGGCTCACAGGATGCAGCAGGTAGAAGACTTGGGTGCTGGGCCACCATTGCACATTTCTGTGCCCGCTGCATGAGAAGACACGAGGGTGAGTGAGAACCGTGTGGACAGTGGCCTGGCTCCCCCATTTCTGCTGTGTCCTCTACCAGCCCCGAGGAGGAAGGGCAGAGCGTGGGTCTGTGGTCAGCTTAAGCTGATTAGCTGTGGCTCAGCCTTTCTTATCTTAGCCTGGTGACGCTTTCAGTGCTGGCCTCCCACAATCTGAAACCGTCTTGTTTACCTTGGTTGCCTCCCCATAGTGGGGACCTGGAGGGAACAGCAACAAAAGTCCCTGAGCTGAGGTGGCCGAGCACAGGGAATACCAAGGCAAAGGAAACAAAAGCTCTGACACAGCACAGGGAAAGGGCATGCACACCTGACTCTTCCCTCTTAGCTCACTTCTTGTCTTTTTTAGGTCTGCTGTTTTGTTTCTGAGGGTGGCATGGAAGTATAGGTAGATTTTCTGAGTTGCTTAGGAGGGAACTGCTGCTTGATGGTGGACCAGAAGAGCTGCTAAGAGGTCATGATATTTCAACTGGGCTTTCCTCCCCTTTATAAAAGAAGTAACACTAGATTTGTTACTTCCTTAGAGAAAACGAGAGTGCCCGGCTAGGAGCAAGAGGAAATCCTTGTAGTCGAGCATGCGAGCTACATTGAATTAGCAGGGCCGGCTCTACGGGATGGGCCTCCCCACCTGCCTCCTCAGGGAGGAATCTGAGGGCGCCAACCACAGGCCCGTGGGAAACCTGCCTCTTCTCCAAATTTAACTCGGTTGCTTGATTCTGTCTCTTCCCACACTTTGACTTGGGGATTAGCTACGTGCCAGCCCCCCGCCCCCTGCAGGCCGTGGCAGGAGCGGAACCCAGACCTTTCTTGGCCCCTGTTCTCTCCTCCTGCTTCTCCTCCAGGGCCTTCACTTTCGCCTCATACTCGTCAGCTAGGGCCTTCCATTCCTTCCTGTTGTTCTGCAGTCGGTTGAACATGGGCAGGATCTCCTCGTGGAAACGGGAAAACTCCTGGAAAGGGAATCAAGTCAGACCACACCTCCCACAGCTCCTGGGCGGGCTGGGATGGGGGCTTCCCCAGGGGGAGAACCGTGAGGGGGCCCGCCTGGCGGGAGGAGGGAGGACCACTGAGATGTCACTTTCCCAGCAAAGCCTTGAAGAGGGAGGGGGCTCAGAGTCTGTGTTCTTGACGTTAGAATGGGGAGCTGTGGGTGTGAAGGCTCGTGACACAGACGGTCTTAGTGGAACAGAGTGCAAAGTAACTGCAGAAGACGAGTCCCTGGCAGACGGATGGGCAGGCTCGGTGGACACGCAGGTCCTGTGGCTCCTTCTCCTGTCTCTCACACACAGCAGACTTCACGGTGCGCATGCTCACACGCTCCCACATGCACACGCACGCACGTGCTCACACATGCATGCATGCACGTGCTCACATGTGAACACACTCTCACACATGCACATGCTCACGCACACACCCACACATGCTCACACGCATGCTCACACGTGCACACGCTCACATGGACACATGCACACACACGTGCATGCACACATGCTCACATGCGCACACGCACACACACACCAGCTGTGGATCGTGTGGATGCAGCTGGGGAAGGCAGTGGGAGGGGAGCCCCACGGTGGGTTAGGGTTACGGTTAGGGTTAGGGGCTGTGCTCCTCCCCAGCACCTGCAGCCCTGTGGTGGAAGCAGGAAAGGGAGCCGGTGTTTCAGTAAAGGGAAGTGCGAGTGGCCTCAGGGGCCGAGGGGGGGAGTGGACGGGCCCAGTCAGCGATGACTTCACTCAGAACCAGTCCACCTCCTCCTTGGAGTGTGGGGTTGGCCCCTGCAGCCCCCGCTGCCCCTGCCACCAGAGTGAGTGGAGCCCGTGGATGTGTTGGGTAGCACTGGGAGGGGCTCTGCAGTCAGACCCCCTCACTTGCTGGCCAGTCCCCTGAGCTGTGACATCACAGCCCCTGCCCCGTGTCCTCATCATGGTGTCCCATGGTCACTCGTCAGTTGTGCAACATGCATGTGCTGGATGGGGCACACCCAGCTGTGACAGGTGGGCCCATCCCCATCTTCCCAGAGTGCATAGACACCGAGCAAGTGCACCTGCAGATAAATCGAAGTCAGTGCCCCAAAAAACAATGTGCAGGCCATGGGGGGTGCGCCCTAGATGGGGTTTGGGGAGGGGACATTTGAGGTGAGACCTCAAGGTGGGGGGAGGATGTTCCCAGAGGGAGAGAGCCTGGTGGGAAAGCACCTCGACCGGGCGAGGGCGGGGGTGGGAGAGGACTCCCTTGGGGTGACACTGAGGTTTCCAGATTTTAAGTGCAGATGTGAGGAGAATGGGGGCCAGGGCGGCACTGGGCAATCAGGTGGCCCCACACCAGCGCCCTCCTCCTCCGAACCCTGTTCACCTTGTACACGAACGTGCACACGAAGTCGATGAAGCCAACCTGCAGTTTGGGGAGTTCGGCTGCCTTGTTCCGGTCCATCATCGGCTTATGGGGAGAGCAGAGACACAGTGAGGTGCTGGTGGCCGGTGTGCCCGACAACTCCTCTGAGCCCCCACGACCCTTGGGTCCCGCCCCAGCTAGGTGAGCATGTCCATGGACACAGACTGAGCAGCGGCTACTGGATGACGGTACAGCCCCTGGCTCTGGGACCAGTCTGCCTTGATAGACACTGGCCCTTGGAAGGGGAAATCCAGGACGCCCTGTGCCCCTCTGAGCCATCGGGCTTTGTTCCGGGGCAGCCCAGTCAGCGTCCATGGTGCTGGCTCGTCGCATGTCCTCTGGGCTCCCAGGGAGCTGCGCTAGGGATCCTTGGGCTCAGGCCAGGTCAGCCCTGGCTGGAGCTCTGCCAGCCCCTTCCTCCAGCCAACCCCTCCGGGACCTATCCATGGTGCTGACCCTAGACCCGGTGCATGCTCCTGTGGGGCAAACCCCAGATGTGCTTGGAGGAGCTGTCCTCGGTGTCCACAGACTTCAGACCCCCAGCTACCTCCTGTCAGTCTCTCCTTCACAGTGAGCCACCCTCCCGGCACTGGTGTGGTGAGGGTGAGCCATGCAGGACCCTAGAGGCCTGGCCCAGAGGGGACAAATGAGCTGCCTGCCCTTCCCCCCAAAGAGTTTGCTGGTTGGTCAGGGATCATTTCCTGCTTCTGGATCTGGCCCCAAAGCCTTCTCCACCCTGCATTCAGAGAGTTATACATTGACTGGTGTTGACTGTGACACAAACTCTCTCTCCACCTCTTCCACATGTTGTTGGACAGCGCTATGCTGTCCTTGTCCCCTTGGGATCCTGACCCCACACTGCTGACCTGAAGACCCCAGCACTGTCCATCTGCCACCCTGTGGGCCCCTGGACTCTAGTCACTGGCTTCCTCTGGCCCTTCACTCTCCCTGTGGGCCAGGCCTGCTCCGCCTGGGGCTTCCTGGAGCAGCTTATGGCCCAGCCGGGGTTCACCATGCAGCCGCCTGGGCCATGGAGGCTCTTGGTTATGAGCCACAGCCTGGTTCTGCCAGTTTAAACAACGACTTTCCACCTCTGCACGGGCATCGCAACTCTACCCAGATCCCGAACCACCTCAATTCACACTTGGCTCATTTCACGTGAAACCATAAAGTGAGATTGAGGCCCCAGGACCCCAGAACCCTCGAGGGTTCCCTGTCTGCACCAAGCCAGGCCTGAGGCTCCCAAGGACTATGGTGGGGGTAGAAGATTCTGGAAGCAATACTCACAATGGGCTGCTGATCCAGAACAGTCCTTTCCAAGTCACCTTGTTCCCAGAACTCAGCCGCCACCAGCAGAGCGACCTAGGGGGCACACAGAGGCAGTCATCCTGTGGAGTTCAGGGCTGGGTCAGAAACTGTCCTGAAGCCCACCAGGAGGCTCCATGCCCTTGGTCTTCTCCACACAGATCCCTGGGGCCCCCACTATCCCAGCTGGGCCTGATGCTCAGCAGCACCTTCCACGGTGGTGGCTGCTGACCCCACCCCAGAGCAGGGCGGCAGCCCTCAGCACCACTTGCAAACGAATGGGTCTGTCTCCCGTCTCAGGTTCCCCTAGATGCAGTTCCACGAGGCAGTGACAACAGGGCGGGGACCCGCGGGACTTCTGACCTTGCTCTGGACTTCCCAGGGCTTGGTGATGGCAGACAGGTCACATGCTGTCATCATCATGGCCCTGCAGGCAAACAGAACTCCAGGTACACCCAGACCGGCCTCCCTCCACCCCTGCACCCTCCTGCCCCTGAGAGGCCGGGAGACTGCGGTGGCACAGGTCCAAGGCCCCGTGTCCTCCCACCAGTGGACGGCCTTGCTGTGCACACCACTCCAGCCCCCACACTCCCACTCCCCTGCAGCCACAACCTAAAGTCAACAGTGTTTATTGGCGCCTTCTGAGTGCTGGGGACGTACACGTCTTCCCTCACTGGGTCTCTGGGACCCGCCTGTGGAGGACGCACTTCTAAGGCTCCACTTTGCAGATGAAGGAGTGGAGGCTCATAAAGTGAGTAAACTATTGCCAAAGTCCACAAACTAAGGAGATGGCCTGTCTGATCCTGAATCCTGCACTGTCCTCCCTGAAAATGAGGAGCAAGTAAGATGGAGCACTTGTGTTGAGGCATCAAAGTCTTAAGAGATGACCTGTTCTTATTCTGGAGCTTCCAGGACCCCGGGGTCTCCTAGTCGTGTTGGGGTAGGTTTGCAGGAGCAACCAGCCACCCAGGGGCAGAGACCCTCCTGCCACCCCCATTGCTCACATGACTATCTCCTTCCGTGTTGTCTCCAGGGACAGGTACTCCACCCAGCTCTTCCTGTCCTCGTAGTTCTTGGACTCGTCCACAATCTTCTGGAACATTGTCCTCTTCCTGAACCCCAGGAACAAGGGGGAGAGAGTTGACTCCACCCCCTCACTCCATGCAGGACCTGCCCCTATGCGTGCTCCTGGATCCTAGCCCCACACCCTTCTAGGAAAGGAATGATGCAGGGAGTCTATGCCTAGTGGGGCCGTGGGGAGGGCGTGGGTCGGCCCGGACCCCCCCCCCCACCCCCCGCAGCGGGCTCCGGTCTGGCCTCCTGGGGTCTCCGCGGGTCTGCCCGGACCACCCCCCCAGCGGGCTCCCGTCCGGCCTCCTGGGGTTCCCCCCCCGGGTCTGCCCGGACCCCTCCCCACAAAGCGGGCTTCTGTCCGGCCTCCCGGGGGTCCTCGCGGGACCCACTTGAAGTAGAGCGCCAGGTCTGTGGCGATGATGGCAATGTCCATGAGGTGGATCACGTGCTCGTGCTGCCGCCGGTTGAGGTTCTGGTAGATGTTTAGGGTCTGCGGGAGGGGCTCCTGTCGCGGGTGCGCCCCGGGCCGTCCCCACCCCTTCCCGGGGGTCGTCCGTCCGCTCCTCCGGGCCTCGCTGGCCGGCTTCTACCCACGGGTCACGAGCACGCGGCCCGGGACCCTTACACCGCGCCCGGCTCCCGCCCGCCCGCCTCGGACCGAGCCCACCCACCCCGCGTCCGAGCCCCGCCTGCTGCGCCCCCGGACGCCGCGCGGTGTGGACGCGGATGGGGGCGCCGGGGGCGCAGGCGAGGGTCCAGGAAACACCGCGAACCTCCTCTGAGAGCAGGAACTTCCCGAACTCCAGGTGGTGCCGCTCCAAAATCGAGGAGCCGTGGAGCTTGGCCAAGGGATTCTGGGATCTGTTACGGAGGTTTTATCAAAAACGAGCAGCGGTTAGAAGCCCGAGAGGCCCCTGGGCCCTCCCCGCCCCGCAGGGAAGGGGCCCGATGCCCGGCTGGCCGTGGGGTGAGCCCCGGGGGCCCTCCCGGGAGGGGAGGCGGCGGGCCCCAGGTGCCCTACTTCATCTGGTACAGGTTGTTGGTGCCGCGGTGGTCGATGTCGTGGCACAGGCCGGCTGTCACCATGGCGAGGGCCTCCAGGTCCGTGTAGTAGCTCTTCAGCTTGCCGGTCTGCGGAGACAGGTGCCCAGGTCATGCAGCCCCGCTGCCCGCTGCCTTCCCTGCTCCCGGGGCTGGGGGGGGGGGTGGAGGGAGTGGGGGGCGGGGAGCAGGGTGCGGTGGGGGAGCTGGGCCTGACCCTGCTGCTGCTCCCAGGCCAGGTGCCCTCGCTCATTTCCCTGGCCTGGGGGTGCCAGCCGGTCGGAGGGGCCTCCTCCACTGCTCAGCCCTTGAAGGGCCCTACTGCCCCTGCAGAGGGGCCCCCACCTCCAGGTGCCTGTGATACTGGCCTTGGGACCAGGAGGGTCTTCACAACCCTGGCCAGAGGAGGCACCTCTCATGCCTGGGCTCCTGGCGCTCTGCCCCCCACCCCTGGGGACCACCGGCTCCTGGGGCTCTGCCCTGGCCCCATCCACGCACCATGAGCAATGTGAACATCGTCTGGGCCACATTGAAGCCGTGGCGCCAGTTGTGGTAGGTGATTCTCCGGTACCCTTTGCTCACGGAGAACAGGAAGCGGACCAGGACCTGGCAGAGGCCGAGGGAAACGGGCTCTGGGCACAGAGCGTGTGTCCCCCAAAGCCTTCACAGGCTGCTGGCTCTCTGTGAAAGCCCTGCTCATCCCGTCACCCCACATCCCATCCCCTGGGCCCCCTCGACCCTCCCTGTCCTGGTGATTCACCACGGGCCCTGACCACCTTCCTGGGTGTGGGGGGGTGCCTCGTCCAGCACCTGCAAGGTGGACGAGGGGTGGCAAGCAGCCTGAGGGGGCCAGAGCTGAAGCTAAGAACTGCTCCAGCATTCATGGGGCTTCTGGGGCCTCCATCCTACTGCCCAGCCCAAAATTGGGAAGAGGACCCCAGGCGAGGGGTCTGGGATATTTTAGAATAAGAGGTCTGTGTGTTTTTTGTTTTTGCTGTTTTTTTTTTTTTTGGTGAGCAAGATTTGCCCTGAGCTAACGTCTGTTGTCAACCTTCCTCATTTTTTGCTTGAGGAAGATTAGCCTTGAGCTAACATCTGTGCCCATCTTCCTCTATTTTGTATGTGGGATGGCGCCACACATGGCTGACGAGTGGTGTAGGTCTGCCCCCCGGATCTGAACCTGTGAACTTGGGCCGCCAAAGCGGAGTGCACCGAACTTAACCACTGTGCCACGAGGCCGGCCTGGAAAAGATCTGTTTTAGGCATGGGTACTTGAATGGGGCAAGGTGTGTGGGCACCTGGCACGGGTGATGGAGAAATAAGATGGTGGCTGAAGGTCCGGAGGCCGAGGGGCAGGCAGGAGGGGTGAGCCTTTTTCTGTGGGGCAGTTATCTCTGGACGACAGAATGTGGGCCAAGGGGAGCCTCTTATTGTTGCCACTGTGATTTTTAGGGCCAGAAAATTATTTGGAAATATTTTTTATTCTGTTAATATTTTCTATATTTTTTACTTTTGTGTTTTTCATTAGTAGTTAGTAAAATTTCTTTTGAAATTCCCAGCCTGCTGCTCCTGTTCTCAGGGGTGCCTGAAGAAACCTGGCTCCCTTACTGGGAGGTGGGGAGGCAGGTGCTCCCGGAGCCCTGGAGGTGGAAGCAGTGCAGAAGCTGTGGGCAGAGCTGGAAGGCTGTCCCCTCCTCCCTGGGATGGTGTCTGAGGGGCCCTGTGTTCACGCCTAGAGAATGCTGCGTGCTTTCTGCACAGGTGGTGGGCTGCTTCTGTGTCTTCTACCCCACGCCCAGTGATGCACTTAATGGTCAAGTTGCCTGGAATTCCTATTTACCACTTTCCATTCATTCATCCATCCAGTCATTTATTCTAGGCATCCTTGCTGTGTGTATTTTACCTGCATGCACTGTCCATTCCGTAATGAATATGCCCCAAACTTCCTGTGGGATCTAGGACCCCCGATCACATCTCTCCCACCTCCTGCAACATCTGGGACCCCTGACCATGTCCCCATCTCACCTCCTGCAGCATCTGGGACCCCTGACCATGTCCTCATCCCACCTCCTGCAACATCTGGGACCCCTGACCATGTCCCCATCCCACCTCCTGGGGGATCTGGAACTTTCGGACCACGCCCAGTTCGTAGTACATCTGGATGCCGCATTTGACCAGCTCAAGCTCTGTGCACTCCAGGTCGGAGAAGTGGAACTCATAGATGTCGAACTTGGTGGGCCCTGGCAGCACTTCTTTCTGTGGGAGAGATTGATGGGCTGAGGGAGGCAGGCCCATCAAATCCCCACTTGTTCCTCATCTCTTCTCCTCCCAGGACCCTCTGTCCAGCCTCAGACGTCCCAGATGTCTGGTGACATCTGCCCTTCCAGTCACCCTGGCCTATAGCCGGGGACACCCACGTCCCTGCTGCCTCAGCCCCCTTCCTCCGCTCTCTTCCCACCCGTGGCCCAACAACTAGCTAGGCAGACATGGTGATGTCGCCAGGGAAACAAACACAAAGATATGCACATAAAAAGATACCCAGGCACACCCAAAGATAGACAAGGACATGTGAATACACAGGTACACAGAAAGATACACAGGCACACACATGACACACACAACACACACACACACATGACACAGAGACACAGGCACACATGACATGCAGACACACGACACAGGAACATATGACACACATGGACACAGGCACACATGACACACAGACACAGGCACACGTGACAGACAGGCACACAGACACAGGTACACGTGACACACAAGGACACAGGCACACATGACACACACGGACATAGGCACACATGACACACAGACACACACGGACACATGACACACACATGGACACAGGTACATGGGTATGAAGACAGCAGCAAACGTCACAAGATGACACTGTGTGCTCAAGTGTCCTGGGAATGGAGAAGTCTCCCCTCCCCAGGCCCTTCCAGCCTCCACCTGAGAGGTGGGAGTCAGATTCTGACCAGGATTTTCCCCAGCTCGTCCTCTTCACAGTCAGCAGGCTCCTTCCCCAGGCGTTCTCTTGTTGGCTAGGAGAGAAAACAGATGTGTTATGAGACAGAGTGACAGTGTCACCTTCCCCCCCCGTGTGAGGGACAAGGAGGCAGCATCACCTTCACCCCTCATGTGTGGGACGAGGTGACAGCATCACCTATAGCCTTCATGTGTGGGACAAGGTGACAGTGTCACCTACACCCCTTGTGACTGTGGGACAAGGTGACAGCGTCACCTACACCCTTTGTGACTGTGGGACAAGGTGACAGCATCACCTACACCCCTCGTGACTGTGGGACAAGGTGACAGCATCACCTACACCCTTCATGTGTGGGACAAAGTGACAGTGTCACCTACACCCCTCATGTGTGGGACAAGGTGACAGCAGCATCTACACCCCTTGTGACTGTGGGACAAGGTGACAGCATAACCTACACCCCTCATGTGTGGGACAAGGTGACAGTGTCACCTATACCCCTCGTGACTGTGGGACAAGGTGACAGCATCACCTACACCCCTCATATGTGGGACAAGGTGACAGCATCACCTACACCCCTCATGACTGTATGACACGGTGACAGCGTCACCTACAATCCTCATGTGTGGGACAAGGTGACAGTGTCACCTATACCCCTCGTGACTGTGGGACAAGGTGACAGCATCACCTACACCCCTCATATGTGGGACAAGGTGACAGCATCACTTACACCCCTCATGACTGTGTGACACGGTGACAGTGTCACCTACACCCCTCTGGCACAGAGGAATAATCATCGCCTTGGAAGCCCGGCCGAGCCTCCCATTTCGGAGAGGTGACAGTGCGCGTGGGGGGCTCACGCTGTTCGGCACGTTGTAAGCTGTCCACACAGATGACTGGGGGCGTCCTCACACAGCACGACCCGGAAGGCTCTGACCACCCCCTCTCACAGCTGAGGAAGGGACCCCCCCGGCCAGGCAGAGCGTGTGGGACCCCAGGACTGGGCCTGGCCGTCGGACCGCAGGATGGGCCAGCTGTCCTGTCCCCCACCGGGCAAAGCAGGGACCAGGGAGTGGTGGGAGCTGTACCAGGATAGACTGGATCTCGTCCTTGTCGCATCTCACGTGGTACAGAACCATGTCCTGGGCGATGTCCTTGCGGTTCTCCAGCTTGTTCATCTTGTCGTAGGTGTCCGTGTTCAGCACTGACCAGCCCAGGAACTGCGTAAGGGACTGCAGAGGGGGCCAGCATCACCCACCCCGATGGGCACCTCCTGTGTGCCAGGCCCTATGTCCCGGTGTGCGGGTCCCCAGGCGTGCCACTCCAGGGCAGCGAGTGCTTCTAACGGGGTCTCCAGGGTGCCCCCCAGGGAGCTCCCCACTTCCAGGAATGGGACCTCACAGCTCTTCCTCATCCCTACTCTCCTCGGGCCTGCTGCTGGGTCCAGGGGCTATAGCAGATGGTAGGGAGGGACGTTGCATTGCCAGGTCCTGTGCATCACACAGGTGTCACCTTGAGCCGCACCTGTGACAGGTGTTTACCTCCATGAGGACTTCGTCCTGCTCATCAAAGGGCTTCCCGTCTTTCCTGTTGTAAAACGTTGCAACCCCCACAATCTCCTCCTTTTTGTTGACGATGGGCATGGAGAGGACATTCTTGATGATCCACCCCGAGTCGTCCAGAGGCCCTTCCTTCAGAGAGAGGTATCCAGAGATGACTGCTGCTCTGGGTCTGGCCCTGGCCTGGGCTTGTCTCCCAGCGAGCGTGAACCTCATTTCTTCTGCCCTCACACCATGGTGACTGGGTCATTGTTCCCATCTGTGCACTCCTCCCGCATGAGAACTTCACGGCTGGGGCTTTGTCGTGACTTCTCCGACCAGAGGAGGCGGAGGGTGTTTTCCCAGCAGGGCAGCTTCACCGTGTGAGTGTGAGGGTCATGCAGGGCCCCACGCTGACTGAACACTCTGCTGCTGGGCTCTTAAAGGTCTTAGTGACTGTTGAACAAGGGGCCTTGTGCTCCCATTCCACAGGGCCCCCAAATCATGCAGCTGGTCCTCTCTCCCATCCCACCAGTGCCTGGCCAGTGGAATATGGACACTGGCCAGTTCCTGGAGGATGCCTTTAGAAACAAAGTCCATTTCCACTGGTCCACTTGACCCTCGGCCTCCTCCAGAAAAGAGCCTGCCCTGGCCCTGTGTCCCCTTGAGGACATGAGGAGCAGACTAAACCCTCGCTGGGGCCTAGCACGCCCAGCGAGCCCATGGGCCTGAGCGTGCGAGCTGTGTGTCTGTTGTTAGCCACTGAGATTTTGAGGCTGTTTCTTAAGCAGCAAAGGTGAATTCAGCCCATCATTTCTGAACCACAGCATCTTCCTTCCTAAATACAGTACTCTCTATTAATGAGGGGACAGATACCTGAAATTTGAACATTTCATCAGCGGGAGCATTCATGATGTTACAGATCTGAAAAAGGATCAGAAAAACAGCTTCACCTGAAGCAGCTGAATGTAAAGTCAACAAGACTGTCCCACCCAATGGGCCTCTAAATGGCAAAGGGGAGCAGCTGGGCGCTGGTGGTGGTGCACAGGCTGGCGGGAAGGGCTGGGCACGAGGGATGGAGGCTGGGGCCACGGGGGACTCACAAAGCCACTTTCTGCCACGTAGGTCGGAAGGCCACTGGCCAGGGCCCAGTGATCGGCCGGGGGTGTGCTGGGGAGAGAAGCAGAGGGTCAGGCGGCGCAGATGCTCGGGTGGGTGGGTGTGTGCATGCAGATTGGCATGGTGTGTGTCAACGTTTATTTCCTGCTCCGAGTCCAGGTGGGACAGGGATTATGGAGGTGGTGGGGTGGGGTGGGGGAAGGCAGTGGGTCGTGGCAAAACAGTGAGGACTAGGGAGGGTGGGAGGAGGCCAGGGGCTGAGTTTTGGGGGCACCTGACCTGCCTCATTCCTCTTCCTCTGCCCATGCTGTGGCCCCACGTCCTGGAGGAGCCCCCTTTCCCTACTGGGAGCCACAAGCTCCATCCCAGCCTCTGGAGCTCAGCGCTGGTCACCTGCCCTGTGGGCCTGGCCCTGACCTACGTCCAGGCCTAGCCCCTGGATCCCAGTCCCTTGTGGGACCTGTAGGTGGGGTCCTGACATGAGATCATGGGGTCACATGGCCATGAGGCCCTAGGGCTGGGAGTGGCCAGCTGCCTTTCCCGGTCTCTCTAGGTTGGAGTCCTGCCCTGTCCTCCACTTGGCTGTGCTGCCCTCTGGGTTGGCTGTGCCCTCCTGTCCCGCCCCACTGGGTGTGCAATGTTGGGCCCCCCTTCCAGGGGCTCCACCTTCCTCGGCTGGCTGGATGAGCCAAGATGGGACCCCAAGGGCCTCAAAGTTCAATTGCTGCTGACAGGGCCACCTGGACAACTCACTTAATCCCCTGGACGTCCACTCCGGGTGTCCATGCTGCCTCAGGCTGTCACCTCCCTCCTCACCCGCCAACTCCTTTCCTCCCAGATCAGTGAGTCAGCCTCCCTCCCCATCCCATTCTGCCGTGACCCACCGTGCAGGGAGCACCATGGCACGAGGAGCTGTGCTGGGCGCCACCAACTGCACTGTGACAAGTCCCCAGAGCCGACTCTGCTTGGGTCTGGGGGTGGTCCCTGCCTTAAGTGACACTTCTCGTAAAACCCTGGCACTTACGGGATGACCTTGATGTCTTCCTTGCCGTGGAGGATGTAGTCAATGACTTTGTAGAAGAGGATTTCCTGAGAAACGGACCACAGCAGTCGTGAGGGGAGCCTCCCTGGGAGGTGCCCTGCCCTGGACACACACGTACACGTGCACACACACACACCACACACATGTGCACACACCACATCGCCCTCAGAGTTACACACAGCCACAGACGCGCACACCCGTACACACAGGCAGACCCTCACCGACACTCGGGGGACACACATCACTCACTCTGGTTCACATGTCTTCCCTCTCATCTGTGTCCTCATTACATTTGTGTCCCACTCCAGCCCACACACAAACGGGGCCCCACACTCCTTCACACACATGCACACTGCCCACGCAGGCCTGTACAGCTGTGACACACTCACTCGTGGAACTATGGCAAGGTGTGGTCACAACTCACCCTTGTGCAAGGACTCTTCCACACACTTGGCACACAGTGCCCACTGAATCCTCACAATGCCCTGCGACGAGGGCCCTGCTACGACCCCCATTTGACACGTGGGGAGACTGAGGCATGGCCAGGCTGTGCAGCATGCCCCAGGCTGCATGCACGATCAGTGGCAGGAGTATCTGCCTGTGCTCTTACCCTCTGTCCACACTGCCTCTCTCATGCACACACTGTGTGCACACGTGCACGCACACATACAAGTGGCTCCACTCAGGGAGATGTTACAATGATGTAAGGACGGGGCAGCTGGAGGATCGGCCAATCAGAACAGATGCTGGTCATTACAGCCAGGCTGACCACCTCATCAGGAGAGCAGCACAGGCCCCCTGGCCCCAGGGCAAGGCAGGGCTGGAGTCAGGAGGAGGTGGCAGACAGGCATGTGGGGGCCTGCCCTCAGGAGCAGTCAGACAGACGGCCCACAGCTGTCTGTCTTGCCTCCCCACACCATTCCTCTCGCCCTCCCTCTCCCACCCTGGGTCGGGCTGGGATAGGCCCCTTCCCATCCTTGAGTTGGAGCCAGGGAAACTGAAGTGTGTGGGCTGGGCTTGTCCGCCGCCAACATGACTCACACGGCCATCGGGCGTGCGTGGGCCTGAGTAGGGCTGGGCTTCTCCCATTAGCACAGGCCACACGTCGAAGAATTCCTGGGCAGAGAAGAGAAGGGAGCAAGGTAGGGAGTCAGTGCTGAAGTGGGACGAGGCTGGCCAGGGGGCCCGTGGGGAGCTGAGGCCTCACCTTCTCCTTGGTCATGTCCAGGAGGCCCACCGAGTATCGGTCGCAGTTCAGATAGGCCCGCACGGTGTAGAGAGCCTTGTGGAACTGCCTCTCGATGTCTGTCAGCTCCTCAAACACTTTGTTGGCTGACCACAGCAGCACCTGGGGGGTCACACCTGTGGGCCCATGGCCACACGCGCACACACACACACACACACCTGTGTGACCACAGAAGCACGTGGGTGTGAACTGTCACACCTGATACTCACACATGCACACATGCATCTGACCACGGAACCCCACAGGGCCACTGATGGATGGTGTCTCCCAACAGTGTCTTGAAACAGTGCTGTCACCCAGGGTTTCATCCCAGCACAGGACTACCAGCTCCCAGACCCAGGGACCCTGGAAACAACCTTCTGGGAAGTAAGGCCTCCAGATTTTGTCACATCCCTGCCACTCACTGCCTGGAGCTGGCCTCACGTTGAGCTAGTGGGTGAATGAGCGTGTGGAAATTAGTAACAGAAACCCCAACTAAACTAGATGGGGAAGGCCTGCAGGGGGAGCTCTCACACCCCATGGCACATCATCAATTACACCAATCAGGAAGTACAACCGCTTCACTACTGAAGGAAGATTTCTCTCCCCTCGGGCAACAGTCTGGGTCAATGAGAAACGCCCCAACCCAGCCAATGAGAAATGCCCCAGCCCAGCCAATGAGAAACGCCCCAGCCCAGCTAATGAGAAATACCAGAGCTCAGCCAATGTGAAACACCCCAGCCTAGCCAATGAGACACGCCCCAGCCATGACAATGAGAAACACTGTAGTTCAGCCAATGAGAAATGCTGCAGCCCAGCTAATGAGAAATGCTACAGCTCTGCCAATGAGGAACTGTTCCCTCACTGAACTGTCGCTCTCCCGTGATGGACTTTCCTTTAGAACAGCCCCTCCCTCTTCCCCTTTTCTCTATAAAAGCAGCTCCCTCCGTGTTCTCTGAGTTTGCCTGTGGTTTGCCAGAGCACGCACATCCTAAAGTACAATTCTTTTGGCTATTCCTGAATAAACTCATTTTGAGATAAAATAAGAGGCAAATTTGCTTTTTAAGTTGGCAAGTGAATGAATGAAAATGGAAATCAGTTGCCACAAACTTGAAAGGCAAAGTTCTGACCAGCCAGCCCTCCATAATCAGCCTGTGAGAAGTAGGGTCTGAGGATAGGAATTCCTTGTTTTCTGGATGTCAGGTCCTTTTGTGGTCTCAGAAAAGCTAGGTGACAATTCATTGACACTCCGTGAGGCCCTGGCCAGATGCTGCCTAGGGCATTGACCCCCAACCAGCCCCAGGCTGCTGTCCAGGGCTTCCGGCCAGGCTCAGACTAACTCGGCAGGGCTCTCCTCCCCACTTGCCTGGGCCGCGATCCTCAGTTTCTGCAGCCACTGCGCAGAGGCAGGTCCCTCCAGGCCCCATGCTCTGTCTCTGGCCTGTAATGAGCACCGCCCCATGTGAGCCCTCTCCTCCTCCTGATCCTTCCTCTCATGGCCTCCTTCCTGCCTGCCCCACTCACCCTCTGCCGCCCCCCACCTTTTGCTGTCACAGGCAGGGAAGGTCCTGGAGACTCCACCTGCCCTGGAGTCCTCCCACCATGAGGCAGCCCAGCACCCACCTCTCTCCACCGCTGGGTGAGGCTTTCCCGGTGGCCTGGCCCTGTCCCCTCTCTGCCTATCTCTCTCCGTCGTGGCACTCCCATGTGCCCTCAGCACTCACTGACTGACTACAGGGCCTTTGCACAGGCTCTGTCCTCTGCCTTCACAGCCATCGTCCCAGGGCTTTCTCCTCCTTGAGTCTCAACCTAAAGTCATCTCCGGAGGGCCCCCCTGAGCACCTGCCAAACCAGATCTGCAGCACCTCATTTTCTTCCCGATCTCACAGATGAACAGTCTCATTGTTTCCCCACTTGACCACAAGATCTGTGAGGTCAGGAGGTGCAGCTTCTTCATGACCAGAGCAGCACTGCGCACCCGAGTGCTCAGTGTGCGTTTGTTGAATGCATGGAAGATGAGATTTGCAGCTGTGAGGCAGACTGAACAATGGGTCCTGTGGCCAGCTGCCACAGGAAGTCTGCACATGCATGTCAGGGGAGGGTGGGACTCCATGGTCACCCACACCCACTGCACCGCGTCTCCTTCATCCGTCAGCTGGTGGCTAAGCATCTCAGTCCCCAGCTGCTAATGGCCTGGAAATGAAAGTGCCCAGTACAGAACTCTCGACCCTTTCTCCTGTGCACAGTGAGTAAGGATGCTGATCCGCCTCTCCCCAGCTCTGTGACCTCAGGACACTCGGCTGACTGGCAGACCTTCATGTCCCCACCTGTAAAATGGGATAATGATATTCTGCCCTCAGGATACTGGAAAGATTAAAAGTGTCAAGCTCTCAGAAGAGTGCCTGGCTCTCGGGATCCCCATGTGTGAGTGTGAGTGTGTCTGTGTGTGTGTGTGTACATGCATGTGCATCTGGGCGTGAGTGTGTTAACCACCTGTGCGTCTATCCCACAGATACTCACTGAGCTCTCCCTGTGTACAAAGCCCTAGTTAGGACCAGAACCCACATCAGAGATGTCAGAGTTGGGGGATTCAGGGTGGGGGGAAGCCAGGCACTTAGAGATGTCAGGGACAGCTGTCCCTAGTCCTGCTGGAGCTTGGCGGGGTGTGCGTGTGTGTGTGTGTGTGTGTGTGTGTGTCTGGGCTGTACATTTAAGTTTTGAGCCATCTGAGTACTTTGGTTCCCAAAGCCTGCCCCCCAGGAGGGCGATAGAGTGAGGAGGAAAAGGGTTTAGGCTTCACAGCACAGTGTCTAGGCAAGAACTTCCTCCATTCTCCACCCTGTCCCCTCTGTCTCCATCCCCAGCAGAGCATCTCCTGTCACCCCCTGGCTCTCCCATGCCCCAGTCATACCAGAGACCAATCACCATGTGCTGGACACTGCTCTGAGGCAGGTTCTATTATGGCCCGAAGGAAATGGGGGCTCAGCAGCTAGGTCAGTGTCCATGTGGTCTGAAGCCAGGCAGGCCCCCCATCCCCCTGCCCCAGGCCTCTCCCCTTCCTCCTTCTTCCCATTTCCTTTGTAAACTTTCTGAGTTGAGTCTGCCCACACAGTCAGTGAGTAAGGTGCAGGCGTCTTTGGAATGCGGCTGGATGGATTTTTACGTCAGCATGTACTTGCGTAGCCACCGCTAGCTGAGAATTTAGAGCATTCCAGCCCCCTGAAGGTCCTCTGCCCCTAGTCAGTACCTCCTGACCCCTCCTGGAACAGCTCTTCTGACCACTGGCCCTGGAGTGTCCTGGAACTTCACCTAAGTGTCCTTATGCATTGCCTCTCCAGTGTCATTCTGGGGTGGTTCTTCTTGAATCTCCACGGTCTGCTCCTCCCTCCCCTATGTGCGGGCCCTGGGCTGTCTCCGTCCTGACTGCTATGAATTGTGGTGTCTCAGCGGTGCCGGTTGGGGGCCCCCGGACACCCTCTCATCTGTTTCCTCGATCCTACTCTTGGAACTTCCGAGCCCCCTCCTATTTACTGGTTGCTCATCTTCTTCCCAGGACAGCCTCCTCTGCCCCTTACTCCAGGCTAAGGAGAGCCCCAACCCTGGCTGATGCGCTCATGCTGCCTGCTGGAGATCAGCAGGCCAGGACCCTCAGGGAGCAGCCTCGAGAGGCAGGCGATGGGGCTCAGTCTTTCTAGAGAAGCTAGAAACCCAGATTCTTATGTGAAATCTCAACTTTAAGATGTTGGACATGTACCCTCTTTCAGGGTGCAGCTCATACCTCACCTTTTGAGTCTTCCGGACCTTGACCCCTCCCCAGGGAGTGGCAACCCCTTCTTGACTCTGAGCCTGTGCCGCTGTCATCAGCACACACATGTTACGTGAACAAAACACCAGGTGACTGTTTGAGTGACCAAGAGGGTGTGGTCGGCCAGGGGGCTGTAGTATTGCCCTTCGTGGATTCATTAAGCGTGTTCTTGTTTAATGCTTCAAGACGAAACCTGGGGGTGATGGAGGGGGCCTCCTGGTGACCTTGGAAACAAGAGGAGTCCAATTGCATTTGGAGACACAAAACACAGGCCTGCATAGGCCCCTGGAAGGGGGAGGCTGGCCTTGTGAGGCCCAACCTTACACTCATACTAGGGAGGGAGGTGTCAGGATGCCTGGAGGGCAGGGGCCAGACAGGAAAGCTAACCCCAGTGAACCCTGGGCGGCTTCTGCTCCCAGGGCTCTTGTTTGGTGGTGAGCTCCTGAGAGCTGGTTGCAGAATCTTCAGGAATTTTGAGAGTCAGTTGTTAAACACAACATTCAAGTTAAATGATGTAAAATTAAAAATTAAGAAAATTATATTAAAACAGAAGTAATAAATATAAAAACTCATCACTTCCTCGTCATTTCAGTACAGTTTACTATTACTCACGCTCTTGAGGTGTTTATGGGGGAAAGACAGTCTATACTACAGCACATCTGTTCCTGACTCTGTCCAGTGACGTCACGGTGGGGGCCTTGGTCATGGAAATCGGCGGCGCTGCCCGGGGTGGGGAGGCATGCCAGCCCCTCCTTGCTGTTTCCTGACTCACATGTCCCGACTCTGAACATTTCCACTTGTTCACGTTAACAAGAATAAAAGGCCAGCAGTTGAGCATGTGTGCTCTCTATGTGGCCTTCTGAAACTGGAGGCCTCTCACTCTGTCCTTGGAGGGGCCAGTGCCCGTCCTCAGGTCTTCACACTGAGCCAGTGGGTCATAGAAACATGGACGGCCTGGAAGGCGGGGGAGGCCGAAGTCCTGCACCAATGGGGCCCTTCATCCAGCTTTGGGTGCAACATGGACTGCTGGGCAGTGGGAACCATTCAGCTAAACCTGACTGGTCAGCTTGATATGGTAGATCAGAGAGAAATCCCAACATCCTGGGGCCACACCTACAGTTTCCTTATTGCATCTATTGCACCTGACCGAAGTGCCAAGACGTTTCAGGAGGGGATTGATGGGACCTCCTGAGCCAGAGTTCACAGGGGGGTGATAGTTTTTGACGGGGGACAGCAGCGTCTGAGGGGCCCAGAGCCCTGCTGAGGGGTCGTTAGGACTCTGGAGAGCTGCTAAGGTTCTGGGGGAGGGAAGGGATGAGTGCTACCTTGAGAACTGCCTTAATTCTCAGTCGCCCACTCTCCTACAGCACAAGGAAGAGAAAAAACAAGGGGAAGGCACCAGGCTTAACTCCAAGCCATGTAGGAACCAGTCTTCATTCATTTTAGACTTTTCTTTTCAAAAAGAGCTGTGAGGTAGAGCCTTTGCTTCGTGCAAATTAATTAGGTTTCTTAAAAATGCCGCTCAGAGTGTAAGGTTTCAGAAACTACTTTCTACCAGGACTAGGTGATGTCTTAGTGGAAAATCAAAGTACTTAATTGAGACGTGAATGTCCAATGCTGGAAGTCCACTTTAGAATCCTACTTAAAGCACATCGGTACATGTGTGTGGTCTGAGGAGTTGCAAACGATGTGTTGCCAGATAGTCTGTGTTACCTAAGTGCCAGCAATTCATCTGCTGGAATGATATTTATTACCTGGTTTAGGTCTGGGATAACTGGACAACAGAACAGACAAAAATCACCAACTCCTAGATTCATTTTCTAATGGAGGGGCTAGAACATGGACAAAGCAAGCAACCCACCTGGCTTGTCCGCAGGAGATGAGTAAATGGAGAGGAATACAGCAGGGAGTGGGTAGGGAATGGGGCCCAGGGTGGGGGTGCTCAGGTTAGGGGAGATCTCCCCGCAAAGGAGCTGTGGGGTGTGTGGGGATGGGGCTCCTGGCAGAGGGACCAGCAAGTGCACAGGCCCCTATGGAGGAGCCTGGCTGAGTGGAGTGGTGGGTGGGGAGAGCCACAAAGAGAGGTAGGGGATTGCAGGGCAGCCACTGAAGGCTGCCCAGTACATGACCTAAGCTTTCCAAGTATGGCTCTGACTGCTGAGCCAGGGGGAACTGATGAGAGGTGCAGAAGGAAAGGGACCCTGAGACAGTATGCATAAAGGGGATCCAAAAAGAGGGGGTAGCTGGAGGGGGAGGTGGGACTCAGGACACAACAGGCAGAGAATTAAAAACCTGGCTTCTCCTGGGATATGACTTTCCTGGAGGGAACATGGTCCCCCTGGGTGAGACATTTGGGGGGAAAGTGTGTGTGGTGGGCAGGGCCCAGAAAATGCTCCTAAACTTGCCTCCCCAAGGCCCACACCTGGGCTATGTGGGATAGGATTGAATCTTGACCTGAGGCCACTGTTTCAGAGCTGCTGATGGTAAGAACTTGGGGAAACGTCCTCACAGCAATGAAGTTAAGGGGCTTGGCTGGGAGGAAGCTGCACTCCCTGCTCTTGGGGGGAAAGGGGAGCCACAAAGCAAGAGCAGAATGAGAGCCGCTCAGAACACAGCCTCAAGGGAGCTGGGCTGGACCCTGCCCAGGGCAGAAGGACAAGCAGAGAGAATATATGAAGAAATAATGGCTGGAAACGCCCTCAAATTTGATGAAAGACATGAATATTAACTTTCAAGAAGCTCAACAAGCCCCAAGTAGGATGAACTCAAAGAGACCTGACCAAAACACATTATAATCAAACTGTCAAAAGCCAAAAGCAGAAAGAATCTGGAAAGCAGCAAGTGAAGTGAGTCACCACGTACAAGGGACCCTCAATAAGATCCTCAGCAGATTCCTCATCAGAAACTTTGGATCCAGAAGGCAGTGGACTTATATATTCAAAGTGCCAAAAGAAAACAAAAGTGTCAACCAAGAATCCTATATCTGGCAAAACTGTCCTCCAAAAGTGAAATTAAGAGAAATTAAGACATTCCCAGATAAACAAAAGCTGAGGGAGTTTGTTACACTAGACCTGCCCTGGAAGAAATGCTAAAGGGAGTCCTGCAGGGTGAAATGGAAGGACACTAGACAGTAACTCAAAGCTGCAGAAATTAGTAACAGAAACCGCAACTAGACCAGACAGGGAAGGCCTGCGGGCACTTCAGGTACCCCAAACAGGAAGGACAATGGCTTCACTACTAAAGGAAGATTTCTTTCCCCGGCAACAGCCTGGCCAATGAGAGACGCCGCAGCTCGGCCAATGAGAGACGCCGCAGCTTGGCCAATGAGGAGCCATTCCCTCCCTGAACTGTTACTTTCCTCCAATGGAAACTTTCCCTTAGAACAGCCCCTCCTTATTCCCCCTTTTTCTCTATAATAGCAACTCTCCTTCTTTGTTTTCCAGAGTTGCCTATGGTCTGCCATAGCATGCACATCCTGGATTGCAAATCTTTTGGTTATTCCCAAATAAACTCGTTTCAAGGGTAAAGGAAAATTTGCCTTTTAGGTTGACAAAGCCATATGAAGAAATAAAGATGTTAGTAAATACATGGGCAATTATAAAAGCTAGTACTACTGTAACAATGAAAGCTATAAAACATTGCTTAAATAAATTAAAAAGACATAAATAGATAGAAATACATCCAATTTGTGAATTGTAAGACTTACTATTGTTACAATGTCAATACTACCTATAGTGACCTGCAGATTCAAGGCAATCTCTATCAAAATCTCAATGATGTTTTTGCAGAAATAGAAAAACCTATCTTAAAATTCATACGGAATCTCAAGGGACCCTGAATAGCCAAAACAATATTGAAAAAGAAGAACAAAACTGGAGGACTGATACTTCCTGATTTCAAAGCATGCCACAAACCTACATTAATCAAAACGGTGTGGTACTGGCATAAAGACAGACATTTGGACCAATGGAATAGCATAGAGATCCAAGAAATAAACCCTCACACATATGTTCAAATGATTTTTGATAAAGGTACCAAGACCATTCAATGGGGAAAAGACAGTCTTTTCAACAAAGAGTGGTGAGAAAACTGGATATCCACATGCAAAAGAGCAAAGTTGGACTCTTACCTCACACCATATACAAAAATGAACTTAAAATGGATCAAGGACCTAAATGTAAGATCTAAAACCATAAAAATTTTAGAAAAAAATTAGGGTAAAATCTTCAGGACATTGAATTTGGCAATGATTTTTTGGATATGACATCAAAGGCACAGGCAAGAATGGAAAAAATAGACAAATTGAATTTCCTGAAAATTAAAATCTTCTGTGCTTCAAAGGGTGCTATAAACAGAGTGAAAAGGCAACTCATGGAATGGAAGAAAATATTTGAAAATTACATACCTGATAAGGGATTAATATCCAGAATATGTAGAGAACTCTTAAAACTCAACAACAAAAAACAAGACAGCCAGATTAAAAAATGGGCAAAGGACTTGAAGGGACATTTCTCCAAAGAAAATATGTGAATGGCCAATGACCACATGAAAAGATGCTCAACATCACTAATCATTAGGGAAATACAAATCAAAACTACAATGAGATACCACCTCACACCTATTAGGATGGCTACTATAAAAAAAAATTCAGAAAATAACAACTGTTGGTGAGAATGTGGAGAAATTGGGACCCTTGTGCACTGTTGGTGAGAATGTAAAATGGTAGAGCCATTGTGGAAAACAGTATGGCAATTCCTCAAAAAATTAAAAATAGAATTACTGTATGATCCAGCAATTCCACTTCTGAGTATATACCCCAAAGAATTGAAAGCAGGGTTTTAAAGAGATATTTGTACACCCATATGCATAGCAGTATTATTCACGATAGCTAAAATGTGGAAGCAACCCAAGTGTCCATTGATGGATGAATGGATAAGCAAAATGTGGTCCATTCATACACTAGAATATTATTTAACCTTAAAAAAGGAAGGAAATTCTGATATATGCTACAACATGGATGAACCTTGAGGACTTTATGTTGAGTGAAACAAACCAGTCACAAAAAGACAAATACTGTATGATTCCACTTGTATAAGGTACTTAGAGTAGTCGGAATCATAGAGACAGAAAGCAGAATAGTGGGTGCCAGGGAGGAGGGGGATGGGGAGTCAGTGTTTAATGGGGACAGAGTTTCAGTTTGGAAACATGTAAAGAGTTATGGAAATGGATGGTGGTGATGATTGCACAATATGAATGTACTTAATACCACTGAACTGTAGACTTAAAAATGGTTAAGATGGTAAATTTTATGTTATGTGTATTTTACCACAATAAAAATAATCGGAAAAAAAAAGTAAAGGGAGATGAGGAAAGATATACCATGCTAATACCAATCAAAAGAAAGCTGGAGTAGCTATATTAATTTTAGACAAAGCAGACTTCAGAAGAAGGAGAATTATCAGAGGTAATATATATCAAAACTTGTGGGATGCAGTGAAAGCAGTGCTTTGAGGGAAATGTACAGCATTGAATGCAGGTATTAGAAGAGAAGAGAGATTCAAAGTCAATAATATGATCTTAGGAAACTAGAACAAGAAGATCAATTTAAGCCTAAAGCAGGCAGAAGAAAAGAAATAATAAATAAATAATAATTATTAAGAACAACTGTATGCCCTCAAATTTGATAACTTAGATGAAATAAATTTTTCATCTTGAAAGACACAAACTATTAACACTCACACCAGGGGAAATAGAATAATCTGAACAGACCTACAAATACTAAAGACATTGGACTAATAATTAATAATCTTCCGAAAAGAAAGCACTAGTCCCTGATGGATTCACTGGTGAATTCTACCATTTATGGAAGAAATTATGCCAATTCACTACAATCTCTTCCAGAAAATAGAAGCAGAGAGAATACTTCTTCACCCACTCTTTGAGGCCAGCATTACCCTAATACCAAACCAGATAAAGACATTACAAGAAAGAAAAACTACAAACCAAAATCTCTCATGAACATAGATGCAAAAATTCTTAACAAAATATTAGCAAAACCAATCCAATAATACATAAAAATGATTATACTCCATGACCAAGTGGGACTTATCCCAGGTATGCAAGGCAGGTTCAACATTTGAAAATCCCTATAATCTACCATATTAACAGGCTAAAGAAGAAAATAATAACACGATCATATCACTTGATGGAGAAAAAGCACTTGACAAAATCCAATACTCATTCAGAATAAAAACTCTAAGCAAAGTAGAAATAGAGGGGCACTTCCTCAACTAGATAAAATTCTACAAAAACTCTACAGTGAACATAATACTTAATGGTGAAACACTGGATGTTTTCTCCTAATGTTGGGAAAAAGGCAAGGATGTCTCCTGTCACCACTCATATTTAACATGGTACTGGGAGTCCTAGCAAGCGCAATAAGACAAGAAAAGGAAATACAATGTATACAGATTGGGAAGGAAGGAATAAAACTGTCTTTATTTGCAGATGACATGATCATCTATGTGAAAATACCAAGGAATCAATTAAAAAGAACAATGAACAATTAGAACTTGAAATTAAGAACACAATATCACTTATGTTAGCATAAAAAATTAAACACTTTGGTACAAATTCACAAAAAATGTACAGGATCTATATGCAAAAACTACAAAACTCTGAAGAAATCGAAGAAGATCTAAATAAATAGAGAGTCTCTGTTCATGAATTGGAAGACCCATTATTGTTAAGACACCAATTCTTCCCAACATGATGTACAGATTTAATACAGTCCCAATTAAAATGTCAGCAAGCTCTTTTATGGATATGGACAAACCGATTTTAAAATTTACGTGAAAAGGCAAACAAACAAGCAAACAAACAAACGCACCACAGAATAGCCAGCACAATACCACAGGAAAAAAAAGTGTTGGGGAATTGACATTCTTGACCACAAGACTGTAAGGCTATAGTGCTCAAGATGGTATGGTATTGGTGAAACAATGGACACTTAGATCAATGGAACAGTATAGAGAGCACAGAAATAGACTCATACAAATATGGTCAACTGCAGTTTGACAAAGGAGCAAGGCAATTCAACGGAGAAAGGCTAGTCTTTTCACTAAATGCTGTGGGAACAATTTGACATTCATATGCAAAAAGAGTATCTAGACACAGACTTACTTTTCACAAGGATTAATTTAGACTTAAGTGTAAAACCACAAAACTATAAAACTTCTAGAAGATGACACAGGAAAAAATCTAGGTGACCTTGGGTTTGGTGATGAGTTTCAAGATACAACACCCAAATACAATTCATGAAGGAAAAATTAAGTTGGACTTTATTAAAATTGAAAACTTCTGTTTTTACCCAATACACTGTTAAGAGAATGAAAAGACAAGCTACATCCTTAGAGAAAATATTTGCAAAATGCATATCTGCTAAAGGACTTGTACCCAAAAACTTAGAAAAAACTCTTAAGACTAAAAATAAGAAAAGAGACAACCTAACTTAAAAATGGGCAAAAGATCTGAACAGACACCTCACCAAAGAATAAGATATACAAATGGCAAATAAGTACATGAAAAGTTGCTCAACATCATTTGTCATTAGGGAATTGTAAATTAAAACAATAATGAGATAAACCTATTAGAATGACTAAAATCCAAACAACTGACAATACCAGAAGCTGGTGAGGATGCAGAACAATAGGAATTTTCATTCACTGTTGATGGGAATGCAAAATGGCACAGCTGCTTTTTAGCAGTTTCTCACAAAGTTAAACATGGTCCATATCATCCAGCAATTGCACCCCTTGGTATTTACCTAGCTGGATTAAAAACTTTTGTCCACACAAAAACCTGTACATACATGTTTATAGCAGTTTTATTCATAATTGCCCCAAACTGGAAGCAACCAAGATGTCCCTCCATAGCTGAATGGATAAATAAACTGTGGTACATCCAGACAACGAAATATTATTCATCGATAAAAAGAAATAAGCTGTCAAGCCATGAAAAGACATGGAGGAAACTTAAATCGTATTACTAAGGGAAAGAAGCCAATCTGAAAAGGCTACGTACTGCATGATTTCAACTACCTGACATTCTGGAAAAGGAAAACTATGGAGAGAGTAAAAAGATCAGTGGTTGCTGGGGGTTTGGTGGAGGTGGGGTGGGGAGGGATAACTGGATAGAGCAAAGGGGATTTTTAGGGTAGTGAAATTATTCTTCATGAATGTAGAATGGGGGATACAGCCAGCCCTGGTGGTCTAGTGGTTAAGATTCAGTGCTCTCACTGCTTCAGCCCTGGTTCATTTCCTGGTCAGGGAACCACACCACCTTCTGTTGGTTGTCATCCTGTGGTGGCTGTGTCTTGCTGTGATACTGAACGCTATGCTACCAGGATTTCCAATACCAGCAGGTGGACAGGTTTCAGTGGAGCTTCCAGACTAAGACAGACTAGGAAGAAGGACCTGGCCACCCACTTCCAAAAGAATTGGCCATGAAAAATCGGCTACGAATAGCAGTGAAGCATGGTCTGATACACCACTGGAAGATGAGAGGATGGCACAAAAAGACCAGATATTCCACTCTGCTGTCCACTGGGCCGCTAGGAATTGAAATCCACTCAAGAGCACCACCAATAGCAATGGTGGATACTTGTCATAATGCATTTGTCAAAACCTATTGAAGTTTGCAGCGCAAAGAATGGAACTTAATATATGCAAATATAAAAAGCATTTAGTAGAGGGGGGGATTCTGAGAAAGAATGTGGACTCTGACAAGACAATCTAACTGTATTGAAATGCATGAAACCACCTCATGGAAGGGGGTGGAGAAAAAGGTGCTGACCTAAGTGTTTTCGGAAATGAGGAGTCTGTAAGAGTAAAGGTAAAAGGAACTGCACACAGCACTGTGCTCCAGCCGATAAAGCGCCGTGTCCCATGGTGCTACAGGTTAGCAATTCTGGCACTGCTATACACGTACCCTGGAATTGAACAATTAAGTAAATGGTTATGGGATGCTGGAAGCCAGGTGTCTTGCTGTTGGAGTGGAAATTTACATACCAGCAAGGGGAGGAGGCCAGAATGATGCACGTGGTGATGGAGTTGGAGACATCAGCAAGAACCCGTGTTTACCTTAACATAGATAGAGATGGTTGCATGCAGAAATATTTATAGAGGTGACTATGCTTGGGCTAGTAGGCACACATCTGTCTCCTTCTCTGTTGGCTTATAGGGCCTAGATGCTAGCACACACCAGCAGCAATGAACACATCCGGCACCCAGATCTTGGCTTCTAAGACCATTCTCCAATAAAAGCAGCCCGGGCTCCTTGAGGAATGGCTGATTCCAGGACTGGGCAGGAAATACATAATTGAGCCTGGACCATTATGTAGTGGCCAGAGAGTAAGGAGGTGCAAAACCCCCAAAACCAAAAACCCACTCACCAACCAACCAAAACAAAAAACAACCCAGAAGGATGGGGTCAATGAGGCCTGCCAGAGGGCACAGGAGGCTCTCTGTGGCCATGTGGAACTGAGGGGACTTAGGGAACAAGCTGAGCAACAAAGTCAGTAAAGCTGTACTGGGTTATAACCTAAAGCATGAGAAACACCCATGAGTCTAGACTGGTATAAACAAATGACTACACAAATTAATAAATGGGCGAGAAGCGACAATCTCCCGTGCAAACCCCCATTCCTGCAGTGTGGGGCTCATAGCGACTTCCTGCCCAAGAGCACAGTCCACCCAGTGGTCTTTCTAGATGCAAGTTGGACTGCATTCGCCCACCTCAGTCCTTCAGTTGCTCCCCAGCCTGGCCCTGAGCTCTGTGTGACTGCTGGGAGGCCCCTGCTCTCAGCCCACTGCTGCAGTCCCACTGGCCGCTGGTTTCCAGCTCCTCCATGTCCTCAGGCCCTGGCCACACCCTTCCCTCTGCCCTGGGCATCCTTTCGCCCCTTCCTCTCTCTCAAGCGTCCTCCCTTTGCCCCCTCTGCACAGGCCACACTGCGAGTGCTGGGACTGGGGCCCCGTCCTCCCTGGGCTGCAGCCTTAGCCCCACATGGTCCTGGCCCCAGAGAGGTATCTCTTGTGGAGGGTTTTATCACAGGTGCCTATCAGCAGGGCTGGCCTGTGGCCAGGAGACCCTCAGGGGGCTTGGGTTGCCCCCAGACCGCCTGCCCAGGCTACTCCTCTCGCAGCCCATGGGTCAGGAGGAGGCTCCCAGACTCAGCCTTTTTCTTGTGCTGAGATAAGCACAAGAATAGCAAGTGGCTAGGATGCAGACAGAACAGCAGGTGGTGATGGCACGGAGTGACCAGGTCAGCATCGATGTCCTCTGAGGCTCATCCCAAAGGCCACATCTTGTACGGCTTTCTCAGCCCCAGGCCCAGAGTGATGGTAGCTGCCTTTTTGTCTCCTCTCCCACCCCACTCATGGTTTTTCCGAGGCTCTCGTGGGCTGGGGACTCAGAGGCAGGAGGACATGGAGGGACCTGCACTCCGGCCAGTGCCCATCAACTCCGCACCTTTTCCCACAACACAAGGTCCCACCCTGCTCCTGCCAGGCTCCCACACCTCCCTGGCTCAGGGGGAAGCAGATTCCAGCCCTGGAATAGATTGCCCTCCTGTGTACCCAGGGCCCGAATCCACGGGGGCTCAGCCACCGACCGACGGGGCCCTCTGTTCTGGTTGTCCACCCATAATCCACCCCAGCTCCTTCCAAGGAGGGCTGGAGGCAGTTTCTGAGGAGGGCAGTGCCCGCAGCATTTGCAGATGCTCACACCCACCTGGGCCAGAGGGTGAGCTGGTGAGCAGACAGGGAGCGAGAGACCCAGCCTCCCACAGGTTCCGGCGCCGCAGAACTTCCTGGCACCGCCTCCCTGCCTGCAGCGTGCCACACTAATCCATCACACTCACAACCACAAAAGCCACGGAACCCTGTCCCTGCAGCTGCCAGCCCTGGACCTGCCCAGGTGAATGCAGCACCACCGTCCTCGTCCAGACGGGTCAGGAGACCCGGACACACAGCTCTGCACCACGGCCGGGCTCGGAGGCCTGGCAGGCCGGGCAGGACAGTACCTGGCCTCGGCGTGTCTCACAGTTGTGGAGGTAGCTCAAGTGGTAGATTTTCAGGTTCAATGTGCCAAAATTCAGGTACTTCAAGAAAACCTGAAAGAGGAGTTGTAAAGACAGGAGTTAAACCCCGGTCTTCAGATGTATGCCCAGTCTACATTTGTGGAAGAGACACCGGCTGCCCGGAGGAGGGGCCCCACGTGCAGCACGGACTTCAGCACGTGTGGGCCGTGGATGGGCACACATGCCCATGTGCATGAACATGCACACGGATGCGTAGAAGACGCAGATACAGAGGAGCTGGGGTGTTAGGTCACAGAGAGGAGCACACAGACAGCAGCAGACGTGCATGTGGCATGGGCCACGCAGGGACTCAGGCAGAGAGGCGGCTTGCACACACATGCCTGCATGCCCAGTGGGCTCCCCGACACTCACGTCTTCATCTTCGCTTGTGAAACACGGGCCGTTGAGCTTGTTCACCGCCATGATCACGGCCACTACGTCTTTGCCATTCATGACGGGTGTGGCCAGGATGTTCCTCGTCACATAGCCGGTCAGCTCGTCAGCGAAGGGGCTGAAGTGGGGACACTGCGAGGCAAAGGGCGGGAAAAGAGAGGCCGTTGCTCTGTGGTCGCCTGTGCTGCCTGTGCTTATCTGAGCATCTGGAGAGAAGGGCTCAGTCTGGGGCCTCCTCTTGGCCCTGGGCTGTGAGAGGAGCAGCCTGGCCACGTGTGCCCTAGCACCTTGGTCCTGGGGTCAGGGCTAAGCTCCGTGGAGGCTGCCACCCGGGCCGGTGCCGAGACCCAGCTGGCCCTGCCCTGGGCCTCGGGAGCCAAGGCAGCACAGGTACACGGTCTGTCCTTGGGGCTCCAGCCTGGCTCAGTCCCTGTCACCTCCCCTCGGAGCCGATGGCCACCGGTCCTCCATCCGCAGACTCTTTAGAGTCCTCACAGGCACCTCCCGCCCTGCACTCCACCTGGGCTGTGGTCAGACCGGGGTCCTCCCACACCTGCCACTATCGGCCGAGCTGGCCTCCTGGATGCCTCTTGAGTCTGTCCTGTCCACCTGTCCTCAAGCCCCTCCTAGTTCAGGCTGCCAAGCCCTCCTGCCGCCAGCCACCCTTGGGCAGCCCCCTCAGGCTCCTCCCAAAAGATAAGTGTTGGCTGAATGAAGGGTGAGTGCGAGTTGGGGTGGAGGGTCGCCTGCACCCCCAGGACCAGTCCACTAGTCCCTTTGGGTCTCCCAGGCCTACGCTCCAGCCGGTGTCTGCTCGAGGGGCTCGTTGCCCCCATGATAGACCTTTGTTTACCTCTGGCCCCTGGGGTGGCTCCCACCAGTCTTAGAGTGTCTCCTTGGGGCTTCTCCCCTATCGGGGCCGGTTGAGGGGCTCTTTGGTTCTGTTTCCACAGGGAACAGGTCAGCTGAGCTTTGTCTGGGCCCAGGTGGCTGAGTGTTGCTGGGACCAGGCTCCTCCGTGACCGGGACTCTGTCCCTCGGAGTGGACGTGACCTGGCCTCACCCGCCTACTTTCCGGTGCTGACACTCATTGACACGAGGCCAGAGTGAGCCAGCGTGGTGGCCATGGTGGACGGCTTGGAGTCAGATGGCCTGGGCTGGGCTCTGGACTTCCGCCTGTGTGACGTCCTGCAAGGATGGGATGGCTCCGTGCCCCTTTCCTCACTGGTCAACTTGGTTGAGCAAGGGAATCCCTGTAAATGCTCCTTACATTTTATTATTATTTTTATGGCTAAAGGAACTCTCTCAGGGTTACTCAAGGACTATAAGTCCTGTGGCGGACAGAGGGGTGACTGGCCCCACGTGACTTCTGCTGCCTCCTCTGTTGCTCGGCCCCTGCGCAACCCAGGGAAGCTGACTTGCCGCCCAAGGGGACGTCAGAGGAAGCCTGCCGGACGATGACAGGTGTTGATGCTCTTGTAAAGGGTGCGGGTGGCAGGCCCCGACTCTTCTCCTCTCTTCTCCTTCCTGATTCCTGGAAAGGCAGTGGCTCCTGGTGTCAAAGGAAAATCAGTCCTCAAGCCCTGGCAGTGGTGGCGGCATTGGGCGGTGGCACCAACGTCCTGTTGCGTGAGGACACCAAGACCCTCACTGGCCCAGCCACTGCCCTGGTCTTTCTGCTGGTCGGAACTGAGCACCGATGGACTCTCACCCCCAGAGCCTCCGTGGCATCTTCTTCTTGTGCTCAGGACTGGGTCCATGCTCTCAGCCCCCGCCATCTGCCGTCCTCTCTGGGCACCTTCATTGCACCTGCTGCTCTGGGGTCCTGCCTTCCTGGCTGCACCACCGCGTCTCCTGGCTCTACCCTGGACTCTCCTGACTGTCCTTATGCAGACGCACTCCCCTGCTCCCACCTGGGACCTGGCATCGCCCTGACTGCTCCCAGGTCCCTCACGCCATGCCAGATACCCCCTCTTGCTCTCCCCACTGCATGGGGACCTTCACCCCATGCCTCTAGCTGCAGCCTCTTGGTGTCTCTGTAGGCAGCTCACCAGCCCCCACCACACCCTCGGCACAAGGTGAACAGACCTCAGAAACATCGGGGGCAGGTTCTGGCCAGGATCTGTACTCTCAGAGCCGAGTCACCTAATGGCTGGGGTCACCCACACTCCTCACCCTTATACCCTGTACACGTTCAGGCTCTGTCCCCCAGCAGTGAGAGTCCCTGAATCCTGTGCCCATTCAGGCTCTGTCCCCCAGGAGTGAGCTTGGGGCTCCCTGCCTGTGTCACTTCTACTTCACTGTCTCCCAAATCAACGCTCCCACTCGGCTTCTCTGCTGAATCAGACCCTGCTGCCCCAGAGCCTCACTGCTCAGAGCCCGGATGGCCTTGCGGGCAACAGGTGATGCTCAGGCTCCCAGAAACCTGAAGCCACACTTGCCTCTAACCAGCCTGGGGGCTGCAAATGTGCATTAGAGTCAGAGGGAGCAGTGCCCCCAACTCTCCATTCCCACTGCCCAGATCCACGTTATCCCTCACCCAGCATCCCGGCATCCCTCCGGCCTCCGCTTGCCTCCTGACCCATCTTTGTGGGCACAGCTAGTCCTACTGCCCTCCTCCCTCGCCTGAAGTGTCCTGGCTCCAGGGAGCTTCCCCACAAACCCGTGTCCCTAACGCCAGCTCTGCTTCCATCAGCCCTATAAGGGCCGGTCTCTACCACCGGGGTCCAGACGCTTTGGTGACACACAGGACCCCCATAATGAGGAATCTCAGGACTCACAGCTCTTTGGGTTGGTGGGTCAGAGGCCAACACAGAGCCAGGACCTGGGTCTGGTCTTGCCCACCTGCTTGGTGGCTGTGGCCAAGCCACATTCCTACCCTGGGCCTTCCAGGAGTTTCTGCCAGGCTGCCTCACCACAAGCCCTCGGGGGTCTTAGGAGCTGCAAAGGGGTGGTGGGGTGGTGTCATAGCCCTGTGGAATCCCCCTCCTGCCACCACACACCAGTTTTCTCTGCCACGTGCAAGGGTTCCCAGCACCACAGGCACCCATTGCTCTCCAAAAATGGCCCCCATGCTGCCCATGCCCTCTGAGGATGGTGCCGGCACCTCAGGGTGAAGCACAGGGACTCTCTGCCTCTGTCTCCCCTCTGTAAAACGATGCATGAACCTGGCACTAACAATGCTTAGGGCTGCGTGACGCACTTAATGGAAACTCGCTTGTTTGCTGATTTTGACTCTGGTCTCTGTTCCACTGCACCTGAGATATATGAAAGACCCAGCGAGGCCCTGAGCATTGAGGCCAACGCCGTGCCCCTGTCCCATGGAGGAGGCATCGGCAGTGCTGGGCAGTCAGGGAGACATCAGAGGAGGCCGTCCTGATGGAGGTTGGAAGGGTCCTGAGAAGCCAAGGCCCCAGGGAAAAATAGCTCTTGAGGGGTGGGTGGGGTGAGGGGGACAGGAACCAGGACAGCCACACAGTGAACCAGACCCTCGGAGCAACCACGAGACACCCACAGCACAGCTCTGGATGGAGGAGGATGGCAGCTGGAGAATAGACCCCTGGGGGCTGAGGGGACCATTCCAGACTCAGAGAAGGGAGGGGACAAGATGTAGCTAGGAGAGGAGGTGGGGAGAGAGAGAGGGGGAGAGGAAGGGAGCGGGGGATAGAGAAGGGGTACAGAGAGAGAGGGGAAGAAGAGGAGGAAGGGGAGGGAGATGGGGGGACAGAGAAGGGGAGGGAGAGAAGGGGAAGGGAGAGGGGAGGCAGGGAAGGGGAAAGGTACAAGAGGGAAAAGGAGGGAGAGGGAGAGGGGGGAGAGGCAGAGGGGGGGAAGGGAGAGAGGGGGAGAAGGAGAGGGAGGTGGGAGGGAGAGGGAGGAAGACCCTCAGTGCCCCCTCACTGTTGAACTTCCTGTTTCCCTGGCAGTTCCTGCTCCTGATATTCTGATTTGTGTGTGACCCATTTCCTAAAAAGAAAGTGAAGATGAAGCTAATCCTAGAGATTACTATATCCAGGTCGCTGGACCGAGGCCTGTTTAGAGCAGATAAGTTTAAGAGGATTGCAGCCACGGCTGCTTCCTTCCCAGGTACCCGGGGCTGGGGGCCTGGCCACTCGTCCCTTTGTCTCCAGGGGACACTGGCTGCTTCGGGGGAGGCCTGGGTGGGTAATCCCCTCTGGATTCCTGCATGGGAAGTAGAAGAGGCTGATCCAGCTGATGGCTCCTGCTTCCAGCTCCCAGGCTGGGTCCTCTCGGAGTAGGAAAGGGAAAGGAGGCGAGAAGGCAGCCAGCCCCTCTTCTGCTCGCTGTGGCTGCTCCTCCCTGCTTCTTCTCCTCAGAGCCCCTCATCCACCTCAGGGCCTCTGCCCCTCACACGTCCAGCAGGCACTTCAAACTCAGTGCACCCCAGACCAACATCGCCTCCCCCATCCAGTCCACACTCTTCTCCCCCTGTCCTCCTGGTGCTTCCACACTCTTCTCCCCCTGGGGGACACCTGTCCTCCTGGTGCAGCCACACTCTTCTCCCCCTGTCCTCCTGGTGCTTCCACACTCTTCTCCCCCTGGGGACACCTGTCCTCCTGGTGTGCCAGCTCGCACCCAGCAGGGTCATTGGCACTTTCTCTTCTTCCTGCCCAACAAGAACTGGTCCTCCTGAATCCCACAGCTCCACGCAGTGCTGTCCACCCCTCCTACCCACCCTGGACCAGCCCTGGTCTCCCTGCTGCTTCTCCAGAACCCCCAAATTTTCCCTCCCCAGTGAGCAGCATGGTCTCCTATGGGTTGTGAGCTTGGGGCTCCGGGGTCCACCGGTTCCTGCTCTGACCCCTTCCTCCTCAATCCCCGGTCCAGGGAGCTGTGGGCCAAGGGGACACAGCAGGGCCTTCCCAGGCCACCCTCCCAGCTAACCCAGGGCTTCCCTCCTTCCTGGGAGCTCTGGCCGGGCCCCACTCTACTCACCACCCCACCCCCCCCGGCCACCTTCCTGAAAGCTGAGGGTCCCCACGTGGCCCGTGGGCTGACCTGTCCCATGAGACCTGTGGGAACCCCTCACCAACCCCGCGAGGTGTGGTCCAGAACCCACCTTGGTCACATCCTCGACGTTCACCATTTTCTTGGTCTGAGCCACGTGGCCCACGACCCCAATGTCCAGCGGGAAGACAATCTCGGAGTCGGGGGGCACCAGGCAGTCCTCCAGGACGCTGTCGGGCTGCACACTGAAGAGGCGCGTGGCGAGCTCGGCTACACCGTTGCGCTGGCGGTACATGAAGAGGCTGCAGCGGTCAGCATGCAGGATGGTGCAGAGGCGTCGCAGGATCTTGAAGACCACCCGCTCCATGTTCACATTCTCCTGCATGTCCTGCACCAGCTCGAACAGGGCCGCGCTCTCCTCCACCTGGCACAGCTCACGGAAGCTGGTGCAGTCCGCCGGGCACCCATCCACGGAGGCACTGGCCACATTCTCTGGGCTCAGCTTCTTCCCAAAGTACTGGTCCGTGAAGCTGGGGTTCTGGTCAAGGAACTTCTGCACCTGCTCCTCGCTGAGGCTCATGGTGTTCCGCTCCCTGCCCGGGAGAAGCTGCCGGTCCCCAGGTGCACACGGATTCCCAGCAAACACTGTCATCAGCAAAGCCTTTCTTAGTGACGATTACTGAGTCCTGGGAGGACACCAGCTGACTCACCCACCTCTGCCCCCCTCTCCTTAGATCTCAGACTTCCCACCTCCCCTGGGAAAATCAGATCCCCTGAAATGGGGGCTGTGGGGTACCACTCAAGGTCTCCGGCTCGTGGCAGGGGTCCTGGGCAGCTGGAGGCAGGCACTTGGCTTCTAGTGGAGCAGGCCCTCACACCTGATACTCCGGAGGGAGGTAATCCCACAAACGCCATGACCCTTTCTGCCTGGGGGGCCTCCTGGGTGGCCAGATCTGGGCTCAGATGTGCTGGGGAGGCAGGGGCACCAGCCCTGCCTAGGCGAGATGCAGCACGGCCCCAGGCAGGGAGAGGGGAACCCCTGACGGTGCCGGAGGTCGAGGGGTTCAGCTCTGTCACCCCATCCCCACAGAAGGAAGCGGGGAGAAGGGAGGAAGGTGGCCAGCGCCTGGTGTGGAGGTGGGACCGCATGTGGGGGCTTCGCACAGACTGTTCCTTCTCTTTGCTGGTGGGCCATGATTCTGGGCATTCGGTTCTTGCAGGCGAGGGGTTTGAACGTGAGAATCAGTCACCCGAGGGCACAACAGTGCTTCTCTGATAAGAGCTAAGGCCTTTAGTTAGAAGTCCTCTTGATGAGCCTGGAACACGCGTCTCTCTTCTTGGCCTCATTCCTACTTTTCGAGCACCTTTATTCATGCTGCTAGACCCTCTCCTCCCATAGAGTCCACAACCGCACTGCGGGCACTGCCGTGTTTTACAGATGGGACTGTTCCTGGGCATCCATGCCTCAAAGGGACCGGCATGCCTAGACGGCTGCAGGCGCCTCTCACCGAGGGCTTGTCTGTCTGCCCTGGGTATCACACAGATATTAGCTTCTCTGTGAGCCATGATGTGATTAAAAGAGAGGTTGGATTACAACTGAAGGACTCACCCCAGGTGTGTCTGACTTTCCTGCTGCAGGAGTGCCCTTTACTTCACACAAAAGAAACTGTGTGCAGATGTGTGTGCATGTGCATACATGTGGGTGCATGCACATCCATGCTGGGTGTGCATTGTGTGTGTGCATGGATGTGCATGTGCATAGATGTGTGTGCGTGCTGGGTGTGCATGAGTTTGATGTGTGCGTGTGCCCATGGACTGCTGGAAGGTTGGGGGTAGAAGCTACATCTGTGGTGTGAACCGCCCTGCACATCACTCAGCGGAGACCAGGTGGGCACCTGGCATTCTGGACTCACCTTCTGAAGCAGGAGCCAGAAGCAATGCCGACAGGCCTTGTCCACAGAGGCAGAAGCAGAAAGTTATAGTCAGAAGGACTTCAGGCCTCTCTCAGCCAAGGACCAGCAATCACAATCCAGGGCCTCGACTGAGGGAAACAGCCTCAGCTTTCTTCGTCTCTTCCTCATGTTGCCTATGTCCATATTGTCACTACAGTTTTAGCCTGGATACAGGTTTGTGTGTGGTTCTGACTTTTACTGCATTCAGCTGGCAAAAATGTGCGTGCATGCATGTATAAGCATGCATATGTGCACATGCATGAGTGAGTGCACACACATGTGAGCGTGAGGCCAGTGTGGCCTCTTCTGGTTAGACAAGTTTTCTCAGCACAAGTCTTGGTTCCAGGGGACCTTCTGCATGAGCTCTGGGATGGTGCCCTGCAGCTGTGCCGACCACAATGGGCCCAGCTGGCCAAGTGCGGGGTGCGGGCCCTTGTGCTGTGATGTTCCTGCCTCTGCTTAGTCATGCAGCAGATTCCTTTCAGGGATATGCTCCGAGGTCTCCCACTTTTCCTAAAAATAGTGAGTTTCTGACTGAGGATGAAGGAGAGCGGGATGAAGGGGAGGCAGGTGCTGTGGGGAGGGTGCTGTGGTGCTTGGATTTGGGGCTAGGGCTGAGGGCCACCTCTCTCTGCACTCAGCCCCCAGACAGCTTCCAGAGCCCTTCCAGCGTATTGTCTCCAGACACTCCGACCTGGAGTCCAAATTATGCCTGGATGTGAGGGAAATGCCAACGAGGCAGCCATATGGCTGAGCAGACCAGGGTAGCTAGATCTTTGGGGGAACACTTCCCAAATCCTCAGCTCACCCCCACCCTGATGCCCACTCTCAGTGCTGCAGCCCACACTCCCTGCTTCTGCTCGCTCATTCCTGTCAGCTGATCCCTCCTCTGCTCTCTTCTTCCCCCTCTCTTGCGGATGGGCTCCTTCCCTGCAGGGCTGAGGAAAATGGGGTGTAGGTGTGAAGCTCATTTGGTGTAAGGTGTGTGTGAGCACTGAGTAGGGCAGCACCCCTGGGGTAGTGGAGGCCCTCCGGTGAAGCTGTGAGGGGAGGTCGCAGCAGTGGGAGCAGCATGGCCATGGATTCAGAGGCACGACGTGCTCAGGGTTCATGGAGTGGTGAGGGTTCGGTGGAGAGAGTGGGTAGGGGGTGGAGGAGGGTGCTGGCTGAGGAGTTAGGGGCACTAGTGTGCCACAGCTAGACACTGGGAGCAATGGGTTGGAGCAGAAGGGAGCCCAGAGTAAGGATGCACCCACACACATCCCTCATCATAACAAATGTGCCACCTGACTTACACCTGTGGCACCTGCATCGCTTTACCTGTGGGTTGCCCTGCCCCTGAGCCTGCAGTGCTTGCAGGTGTGGGACCCCAGAGGCACCAGGAGTTAACATCTCCTAGAGGTATCCTTGGCCTGTGACTAACAAGGTCATGTGTAAATGCCCCAACTACCTCACCTGCAGGGCCCAGGGATAACTGCTCAACAACACATTCTGTATCAGCTCCTTCCCTTCTTCGTTTGACTCCCTGACCCACCTACTGGTGGTGCCTGGGGCCCCTGAGCAGGCCCTAAGGGGTGGACTCTTGACACAGTTAGAGAGAATCACCTGTGAGGTTCACCTGTGAGGTATGTCTGTGAGATGCACCTGTGAGAAGCACCTGTGAGGTGCACTTGTGAGGTACACCTGTGAGATAAAATTATGAAGTACACCTGTGAGGTACACTATTTAGGTATACCTGTGAAGTGCACCTGTGGGGTGTACCAGTGAGATAGGCTTGTGATATACACCTGTGAGGTGCGCCTGAGAGTTATGCTTGTGAGACACACCTGTGAGGTGTGCCTGTGAGATGCACCTGTGGGGTACACCTGTGAAGTGTACCTGAGGTATGCTTGCGAGGTACACCGGTGAGTACACTTTTGAGATGCCTTTGTGATGAATGCCTGTGAGATACACCCATGAGGAACACCTGTGAGGTATTCCTGTGAGATATGCCTGTGAGATACAACGTGAGGTATGCCTGTGTGGTACACCTTGAGGTATGTCTGTGAGGTATGCCTGTGAGGTGCACTTTTGTGGTATACCTGTGAGACATGTCTGTGAGATATATCTGTGAGGTGTGCCTCTGAGGTACACATTTGAGGTATGCCTGTGAGGTGCACTTGTGAGGTACACCTGTGAGGTATACTTGTGAGGTATTCCTGTGATGTACGCCTGTGAGGTGCACCTGATGTACATCTTTGAGGTGTGTCTGTGAGATATACCTGTGAGGTGCACCTGTGAAGTGCATCTGTGAGATACTCATGTATAGCACATCTGTGAGGTATGCCTGTGAGATACACTCAGGAAGTATAACTGTAAAGTACTTCTTGAGGTATACCTGTAATGTATGCCTCTGAAGTGTGCCTGTGAGATACACTTGTGAGGTGCACCTATGAAGAGCACCTGTGACATACTGATGTATAGCACATATAAATATGTGATGTATAGCCTCTGAAGTGTCCCTGTGAGGTACACCTGTCAGGTGCATTTGTTTTTTTTTTTTTTTTTTTTTGTGAGGAAGATCAGCCCTGAGCTAACATCCATGATAATCCTCCTCTTTTTGCTGAGGAAGACCGACTCTGAGCTAACATCTATTGCCAATCCTCCTCCTTTTTTTTTCCCCCAAAGCCCCAGTAGATAGTTGTATGTCATAGTTGCACGTCCTTCTTGTTGCTGTATGTGGGATACAGCCTCAGCATGGCTGGAGAAGTGGTGTGGCGGTGCGCGCCCGGGATCTGAACCCGGGCCGCCAGCAGCAGAGCATGCACACTTAACCGCTAAGCCACGGGGCCGGCCCTGTCAGGTGCATTTGTGAGGTACAACTTTGAGGTACACCTGTGAGATAGGCCTGTAAGGTATGCCTGTGAGGTGCACCTGTGGTACAGCTGTGACATGTGCCTATCAGATATGCCTGTGAGATACACTTGTGAGGCATGCCTGCAATGTACACCTGTGAGGTTTGCCTATGAGGTATGCCTGTGTGGTGCCCCTGAGGTACACCTATAACGTACACTGTGAGGTGTGTCTTGAAGTACTCTTGTGAGGTACACCTGTGAGATACACCTTTGAGATGCACCTGTGGGGTACAACTGTGAGGTGCACCTGAGAGGTATGCCTGTGATGTGTGCCTGTGAGTTTTGTCTGTGATATAGGCCTGTGGAGTGCACCTGTGAGATTCACCTGTGAGGTACACCTGTGAGGTATTCTTGTGAGGTGCACCTGTGAGATACACCTGAGAGAGATCTGTGAGGTACACCTGTGAGGTGTGCCTGTGAGGAACATCTTTGAGGTAAGCCTGGGAGGTGTGCCTGTGAGTTAAACCTGTGAGATACACCTGTTAGATGTGTGTGTGAGATACACTTGTGTGGGATATCTGTGAGGTACACCTGTGAGAAACACCTGTGACATATACCTGTGAGGTACACCTATCAAGTGTGCCTGTGAGGTATGCCTTTGAGGTGCACTTCTGAGTAAATCTGTGAAGTACACATTTGAGGTACACCTGTGAGGTACACTTGTGTGGTATGCTTGTGAGACACACTTGGTAGGTATGCCTGTGAGGTGGGCCTGTGGACACACCTGTGAGGTGCCCCTGTGAGATACACCTGTGAGGAATGCTTGTGAGGTGCACCTGTGAGGTGCACCTGTGACATACACCTGTGTTCAAGGGCCCATCAGATACAACAGGTAACTTCTCCACAGATGAACCTGAGAGATATTTGAGGAGAAATTGCATTGCTCCTTTGCTACGTTCCTATTAATTTTACCTCATCGTAATGCGGAATTTTAAAATTAGTAAGCACATCCTGGAAGCCACTTATAACAAGGAATATGTCTCAAATAGCTAATACATGAAAAGAATTCTAGTTTCTTGTCCCAAACTGTGGAGAAGATGCATTTCACAAGGAGCATTATGCCCTGAAATTAAAATTAACCAGTCAAGAGCAAAGGCAAGAGATGGAAAGGGTGAGGAGATCGGAGTCCACATTCAGAAATCTCATGAAACTTGCGGTGCAAGGAAATGGACACACCTGTTAGGACTTTGTACTTCCATAGGACAAGTTTTGCCGGAAAGATGACAGGAGAGGTGTTAACTGGCCGTCTGGTCGCTAATGTGGGAGGTGGGGTGAGGTAGGGAGATGCCTCAGACTCCGAACCCAGGACGGGGCCTGGGGTGTGTGTGGGCTGAGGCGGGCGTGCACCTGGCTCCATCCTCTGCCCCCACCAGCTGCCTGACCTCAGGGCAATCATCCGACTTCTTTTGTTTCTGGCAACAAGGATCTTGCTGTGTCGTTTTTCAGGTGAGACAGGGCAATGTAAACTGTGTGGCATGGGCACTGTACAGCGTGAGGTCCTGTTGAGAACAGGCCACAGAGGACAGCTGTCCTGCTCGACAAGGGATCGGGGAGGGGAAGGCTGGGGGTGTGGGAGAGAACAGAGGCCAAGTTGTCAGAGGGTACCTGGAGGGAGGAGGTGCAGAGCTGGGAGTAGAGGGATGAGGGGGTCATGTGGCCCCTGTCTGGGGTCTGTGCTGATCTGGTGTGGGAGCCGCAACTTGGGTAAAAAGCAATGTTGGACCAAGAAGAGAAAGCCAGGCCTGTGCTCGGTCTGTAGGGAATGGAGTGCAGGAGAAATTGGAACTTCCTCACTCATATTTTGTGATCATCTTCTCCGTAGGACAGACTTGATGTGCCCGAGCCCTTGGCATGGGGTGGGTGGATCTATGAATGGAACCACAATTCTTTGTTGGGATGTGGCCAGAGGGCACCCATGTGGTCCTTGAGACTGTGGCCCAGAGGGCAGAGGCAGGGGCAAGAGGCTGAACACACATTCCTTCTGATAGTCTGGGCAGCCCTGGCCCCATCCCAGCAGGACCTGCGGTGCCCCCAAGGGCAACTTTGGGGGTTCATGGATGATTGTCTCTGGTGAGCCTGCCCCCAGTGGCAGGCAGGACAGGGAGGGGAAGAGGAGGGTCCATATGAAGCAGCTGAGGTCTCCTAGGCCAACTAGCCAAGGGCTGGTCCCAACTGCCAGACTTATGACCAAGGTCATCTTAGACCATCCAGCCCCAAGCCAGCTGCCAGCTGACCACAGCTGCAATGTGACCTCAGGCAAGACTGGAGAAGAACTGCTCAGCCCAAATGACTGACCCATAGAATCAGGAGCAAATGAAAATTTAAGCCACTAAGTTTTGGGGCATTTTGTCTTGCAGCAAAAGGTAACTGATAGTCCTGGATTCCCTAGAAGACAGAGCCTGGGGTGTGGACTAAGTGCAAATGCTTGATAAGGGAGACAGAATCCATGCAGGAGTGGGGGGTGGGCAGAAAGTGAGACGTGGAGGAATTGAAGCAAATCCAGGTTAGCATCCTGAGCCCTGGTTCTGAGGAACCACAGACACAGCTGGTTGCTCAGCAGGTGTGTCCTTTTGGCCATGTGCACAGAGAAACCACCCCTCAGAATAGCCTTCCTCCTCAGAAGGAACAAGGGGAATTTACCTTCTCTATCTCTCCAGCCTCCTGCTTCCCACTGGTCCAAGTCTGCCCCATGGGGAATGGGCTCTCCACAGTTACAGGGGGCACTCCCACCCCCTTGGGCAGCCATTCAGAAACCCAGATGCCCCTTCCTGTGGGGTGGAGTTTCATCCACAGGCAGAAGTGGCAGGAGAAGCCAGCCAAGAGGGAGAACGTGCCCTGTCCAGGCAAGAGATTGGTAAGAGCCAGGCGGGCCAGGTGGGCCAGATGGTGGTGGCTGAGGTGGATCAGTGGCAAGGGCCTGGGGACACTAGGTCAACCCCAGGGGCCACAGGTCAGCCTGACACAATGTTCGCAGGGTGTCACTACCAAACAGGAGGCAGTTCTTTGATCGAAACAGAACGTGTTAGAAGTCACACGAGGAGACATGCATGGTTGGGGAGCTGAAGTACAGACAAAGAAAGAATCACTCCTCTACCCTACCACGAAGAGGCCGGGTGTCAGGTGTCCGTGGGAGTGGACGCAGGCCTCGCTCACTAATGCCATTTCCACCCCAAGAGCTTTGCGCTTATGGATAGTGTAAGATCCCTCCAGCCTTCTTCCTCTTTGCACGCACATCCATGTGAACGATTCTGTAATGGGACCATAGGACACAGGTTATTTTGTAGCCTGCCCATCAGTATTTTCAGTGGCTGCACAGAATTCTGTTATGTGGGGGTTCCATAACTTATTTAATTAATGTCCTATTCATGGACTTTTAGGATGTTTCTGTTTGGGTTTTTGAGGGAAAATAAATGATGCTCGGTTCTCTGCCCCAGTTCTGGAGCAGTTGAGACAGTGGATGGAGAGGAGTATCACCTTTGTTGCTGAGGGCGCTCCAAGGAAGGTGTGGCCTTGTGTGCCAGCCAGGTGGCCTTGCTGACACTGCCTGCCTCCCGGGCCAGAGCTGGGAGCAGCCCACACTTACCCAGGCTATTACCTGACATGAACCAGGGGAAGAGGGCCGAAGAGACCCAATCCCGCAGACTTACAGATGCTTATGGTTTGGCCTCACTCAATCAGAAAGAGGACCAGTGTCTGTGGCCGCCAACCAGGCAGCATTCCACCTCTGTGGGGGGGTTAGAGGGGTGCACAGGAGTGCTAAGGGAAGCAGGGAAGTGGGAGCGGGCGTCCCCTCGTCCAGAGGGTTTTGTCTTCTAAAAACTATAATAAAGAAGGCTCTGATGAATTAACTTCTGCCTTTTGTTTTTTTAACCTGGGATCTGTGAATGTGACTTTATTTGGAAGCAAAGTCTTTTGCAGATGAACCAATTTAAGATTACGCCATACTGGATTAAGGTGGGCCCTAAATCCAGTCCCTGGTGTCTTCAGAAGAAGAGGCATAGAGGAGGCCATTTGGGGACAGAGGCAGAGACTGGAGGGGATGCCAAGGATTGCCAGCCACCACCAGAAACTGGAGAGAGGCCTAGAACAGATTCCTCCCCAGAGCTCCCAGAGGGAACCAGCCCTTGATCTTGGACTTCTGGCTTTCAGAACTGGGAGACAATAAATTTTTGTTGTTTTAAGCTCCCTACTTTGTGTGTTTGGTTCGGGCAGCCCTAGAAGACTAACACAGGTGATAGGCCAGGTTCTGCCTGTGGGCTGCAGTTTGTCTGGTCTAAGCTAGCCACAGCCTCATCCTTCTGGCCAGCGACCAGTTGGGGACCAGATCTGAGCCACCTCGAACGGTTTTCTGACAACTGCTATGGTGCAGAGGGGACTGCTGGGTCCACGCTGGCCAGTCATGGTCTTTCCTTCTTCTGGACGTGCAGAGTGGTTGCCCAGTTGCAGCCATCTTGCGGGAGGCAGGTCTGAGGGCAGAGCCAAGACTAGAGGAGGGAAGGGCCCGAGAACTTGAGGGGACAGATGGAGCTGGGAGCCCCCCGCCTCCTCTGCAATTTGTCATTTCGGCCCTTTGACCAGATCTTCTATAACCTGCAGGGGACGGCAGTGTAAGAGGTTTATCTGAACAAAAAGTTCAATTATTGGACTAGTCAGGGCTCCCCAGAGAAACACAACCAATAGGATAGGGAGAGAGGGAAAGAAGATTTATTTTGAGGAATTGGCTCAGGCGGCTCTGGAGGCTGAGAAGTCCCACAATCTGCTGTCTGCAAGTTGGAGATCCAGGGGAGCCGACAGTGCTAGTTCCAGTCCTGGTGCAGGAGACTGATGTCCAGAATTCTCCCTTCCTCCACCTTTTGTTCTATTCGGGCCTCCAATGGATTGGATGAGGCCCAATCATATTGGGGAGGGCCATCGGCTTTATTGAGTCCACCAATTCAAACGCTCATCTCATCTGGAAACACCCTCACAGACCCACCCAGAAATAATGTTTAGCCAAATATCTAGGCACCCCACGGTCCAGTCAAGTTGACACATAAAATTAACCATTGCAGTTATTTAGAGGTCAGCTTACACCCTACAAGGCCAGCTCTGATCACCAGGCCCCTCCCAGTGGGACCAGGCCCAGGAAAAGGCAGTGCCTCCCCCTCTGAGACCAAATACAGTCTCCCCAGTTCTCAGCTGCACCAGACACCTGAAAGCCAAAGCCTGCCCCCGAAGACGGCGCTGGGGCTGAGCAGTGCCCAATCTTAGATGCGCATTCTCATGCCTTTTGCTTCTGTCCAACGAGCTTATGCTCAGCTGTCCACGTGGAATCTGTGTGCATGCCCAGTGCATCCGTGCACATGCATGGGAAAGTTCACAACGGCTTTATTCATAATATCCCAAACTAGAAACAAGCAAATGCTTGTCATGAGTAAAATGGATAAAGAAACTGTAGCATATTCATACAACGGCTGAGTGTCCAGCAACAGAAGTGAATGAACTACGGACACAACAACAGGGATGAATTTCACAGACACAAAGTTGAATGAAGGAAGCCAGGCACAGAATAACCACACCCTATGATTCTATTTATATAAAGTTCAAAAACAGGCAAAGCAAAACTAAAACGTTTAGGGGTGCATGTCTGTGTGATGGAAAGACAAATAAACCCAAGGAGGTGATTTAAAGTGAGGTCAGCAGAACCTTTGTCGGGAGAGAGCAGGTGCTGCGTACTCAGTGCTGCCATATTCTGCTTCTTGATTGGTGGCAAGTATACACATGCTCGTTTATAAGCCATTAAGCTGTTACACGTGTATTTTATGGATTTTTCTGAGGATCTATTATATTTCACAAGACAGAAGATTTTAGAATACTAATTAAAGTGCATTCTTGTGTCTGCAAGAGCTTACTGGCTCTGGTTTCATGAGACTGAGTTTTTCAGATTTGTCATCACCATGCAGAGTTGGCACAGAGATGCCCACACCACATCTGTAAATGAAGATCAATAGCGATCGTTCCTGGGAAAAAAGGGGTGAGAATTAAAAATAAAAGAAAATTTTGAGTATTTAGCCACTTAAAAGGATAAAAATACTGAAAAGTTAAATGATAAATTAGAAAAAATAATTAGAATCAGCCAAATTAAGTGGAGTCAATACTCTAGGAGACTGGATTTTAAATGCTAATAAATATTAAAATGTAAAGGCAATAAGGAAAATATTCTTCCCTTGATACATGATTACTGTTGTAATCAGAAAAAACACATGATGGTTTAAAAACGTCATCATCTCTGGGCTCTGGCTCCCTGTCTTTAGAACAAGGCAGTGACGTGTTCCACGTGGAGGTGCCACAAGGGTCCCTGTGAAGGTGCTTGGCACGTGGTGGGCTCTGTGATTTTTAAAATAACTCCTCTTTCGCTGACAACCTGTACAAAGGTGTATGGTGGTGCTTCTTTCCAGAGTGGGCCCCCTGCCTGACCCCTGAGCCCCACCAAATCACCCGACTATGGACCACAGCTGCTCTGTGGCCCCTCTGACCACGCTGAGGAAAGGCAGGAAGAATGTTGCAGGTGGTCAGGAGGGAAGGGGCTTCACAGGGGACCCGGGCAGGAGCTGGGAGGAAGGATTCTGCCAGAAAGCAATGGAATCTGCTTTCAAAACGTGCACGGGTCGTTTCAATTTACACCCCTGGTTATAGGTGTCAGAAACCAGCTCAGTGCAGAGGTCCTCACTGCGAGAGAGAGGGGCAGTTACAGGGTCCCTGGGAGCCCGACAGACACCCTAAAAGGCAGCTTCGTATGACAGGGACCACAGACTGCTGCTCCCTCCCCCTGCAGACACAGAGGCATTTACTGGGGAAGACAGCTGACCACCTGCTGAGCGCCAGTCAGTGACGGGGAGGGGGAGGGGGCAAGCCTGAGAGCGAAGAGCACAGGAGCACCACGATGGGGGCAGGCCCCTCTACCTGCGCTCAAACCACCCCCATGCCCCCACCTCCCTGACCCCATCTTCATGCAGCAGTGTTCCTGCTAAAACTCAAGCCACAGCAGCCTGCTGCCTGCCAGGCTCTCCCACCCTCAGGATGAGGTCCACACCAGCACAGCACAAGGCACTTCAGGACAGGGCACCTGCTGGTCACTCTCTGCCCCAGCCTTTCTCCAGTTCCACGCTCTCTCCTCAGGGCCCTGCCCTCCCTCCTTCCGGCTCCCTCCCCAAGAGCCTTCCCTCACCCCAACTTGGGGGCTCTCCTGCCTCTGCCCTGGCCTGTGTCACCTGGCCAGGTTCCCCTGTGAGCAGAACCGGACTGACATTTAGACTCTGTCACAGGACAGAGCCACCCAAGTTTGGCTGCTGGCCACTCATTCATTCATTTGCTCCTTCATTCATTCCACATAGCCAGGGCAGGGCCCAGTCCTGGGGAGGGGGGCAAGTCAGACCTGGACCTGGATTGCACTGAGCTCCCAGTCTGGTGGGTAAGAAAAAATAACCTCTGAGTGATTAAAATCTAGACTAACTAGACAAAATACCACATCACTTACTGATCCAGATATTTAGACTACTGAGGATCCTGCCTGCTACGGGGGACCCTCGGCCAGGGGCAGGGGAGCAGGGAATTGGGATGACAGGGAGGTGGGGGTGCAGGGAAGTGAGGGGTCAGGGATGTGGGGTGCAGGGAAGTGGGGGAGCAGGGAGGTTGGGGTACAGGGAGGTGGGGGCAGGGGGGGGGGGGTGCATGGGGGTAGGGCTGCAGGGAGAGGAGGGGGCAGGGAGGTGGGGGTGCAGGGGGTGGGGCTGCAGGAAGATGAGGGTGCAGAGAGGTGAGGGTGCAGGGAGGTGGGGGTTCAGGGAGGTGAGAGGGCAGTGAGGTGGGGTGTAGGGAGGTGGGGATGCAGGGAGGTGAGAGGGCAGGGAGTTGAGTGGGCCGGGAGGTGGGGGTGCAGCGAGGTGAGGTGGCAGGGAGGAGAGAGGGCTGGGAGGTGGGGGTGCAGGGAGGTGAAAGGGCAGGGAGGTGAGTGGGCCGGGAGGTGGGGGTGCAGCGAGGTGAGGTGGCAGGGAGGAGAGAAGGCTGGGAGGTGGGGGTGCAGGAAGGTGAGGGGGCCGAGAGGTGGGGATGTAGGGAGGTGGGGGGCAGGGAGGTGAGGGGGCAGGGAGGTGGAGATGCAGGGAGGTGGGGATGCAGGGGGCGAGGGGGCAGGGAGGTGGGGGTGCAGGGAGGTGAGGGGTCAGGGAGGTGAGTGGGCGGGAGGTGGGGGTGCAGGGCAGTGAGGGTGCTGGGAGGTAGGGGTGCAGGGAGGTGGGGGCAGGGAGGTGAGTGGGCCAGGATGTGGGGCTGCAGGGAGATGAGGGGGCAGGGAGGTTGGGGGCAGGGATGTGGTGGTGCAGGGAGGTGGGGGTGCAGGGCGGTGAGGGGGCAGGGAGGTGGGGGTGCAGGGCGATGAGGGGGCCGGGAGGTGGGGATGCACAGAGGTGAGGGTGCTGGGAGATGGGGGTGCCGGGAGGTAGGGTGGCAGGGAGGTGAGGGGGCAGGGAGGTGGAGGTGCAGGGAGGTGAGTGGGCCGGGAGGTGGGGGCACAGAGGTGGGGTGCAGGGAGGTGGGGGTGCAGGGAGGTGGGGGGCAGGGAGGTGAGGAGCAGGGAGGTAGGGGGCAGGGAGGCAGTGCACAGAGTCTGGGTTTGAATCCTGGCTCTGCAAGTCTCTGAGAATCATGGAAAGCCTCCATGGATAATCGGGCCTCCTGCCTCAGGGTTTATTGCATGGACTCAATGAGAAAGCCATGCAAAGCACTCATTAGTGTCTGGAGAACAGCAGGCAGCCAGCAAAAGTTAGTTACTGTTAAGTGAGGTGAAGCTAAGATCTAAGAAATAAGAAAGCAGAAGTAGGGTGAGGATGTGGCAAGGGGGACCTACAACATAAAGAGGGAACAGCATATGCAAAGGCCATGTGGCAGGAAGAGGCAGGGTGAGTTTAAGGAACAGGGAAGTGTTCAGGAGGATGAAAGTGTCTGGTGAAGGGTCGGGGGAGGGGCGCTGGAGCTAGAGTAGGCCAGATCTCGAAGTACTACACCCCTGACCTGCCTGGTGTGGGCCTTTGATGGCAGAAGCTGCCACACAGCCCCTCCCAGCAAGGCCCCGCCCACGTGGACTCAGGCCCTTCCCAGGGCGGGCGAGGGTGACCCCCGGCAGTTCACTTCCTCCCCCAAAGCCTAATCAATCTGGCTTCGGCGTTGGGAATGAAGAGGCTGTTCCATCCTTCTCCACAGAGGTGGCTGCAAACCTCGTCTCCCTGGAAACCGAAATAGTCATTGGAGGGCAGCTCATGACAACTCCGCTCACGCGCGTGGGTGCCACGATTATTATACAAGCTGATTTACACACTGTCCTTTCAAAACCTATACAGCATAAACGTGAAAGAAGGCTCACTATTCCTACTTTTCTGGCAAGTCATCATGCATGAGGAGGACGGAACGAGGAGGTTCAGCTGATGTTCTAAAATCTGCGCTCCCTGCTAAAAATACAGCGAAACCTGCCCCTTCTCCGCGCAGCCGTTGCGGTTCAAGTGAATCCCACGCAAACGTCCAGAGAGCCGCAGGAAGCGCCTTAGCATATATTCACTGGGCAGATGGTTTCCGTGAAATGTGGGCGAGGGCCCCCTGCGCGCTGGCTGCCTGGCGAATGTGGGTGCGGCTTTCTCCAGAGCAAGGGGCCTCCGGGGGCTTGTGCCCCTGCCCACCGGACGCCAACAGACACTCCGTGCATGAAGGGACATGAAGCTGTGAGCTCTGGCTCCTGTGTCCACGTGCTAGAACTTGCTAAGGGGGTGGCAGGGACTGGGGTGCGTTCTCAAATCTCCCCTGCACCACCCCCATCCCCTCCTCCCCCAGCGCGGTCCCTAGTGCAGCCGCGCCTGCCTGCCTCTCCTGGATCCGGCGCAAAGTTATTTAACGCTGCAATTAGCCAGCAGGGTGAGTCATCGGCTCCCGGGCCTGACTGCTGCGGCGGCAGAGACCCTGTGGAAGGAACTACGCGGGCAGGCCCAGCCGCTCGGCCTGATGGGACCTCACAGGGCCTTCCAGAGACGCCCCCCTCCCCAGGTCTCCTATCAAGAAGAGGACGAGGGCCCAGAGAGGCCTGGGGGAAGGCCATCTCCCCCGCCCTATCCATCCCCATTCCTTCCTCTCACCCACCTTGAGTTATCACGGTCGGGAATAGGGCGATTTGCTGCCGCCCTCCCCCCCACCATTGCACTCAGGCCGTGAACCGCCTTCTGATGAATTAACTCACATGCACCTGCGTATGGGGAAATTCCTGCATGATCCCGGAGAAGGGCTTTTTAGACTAAAGCCCAAACCAGACTCATCCAGCTTGGCAGCACCAATACTCACCGGCCACCCCCCGCCCCCACCCCGCACACGAGCCGGCGCTTCTCAGGCTGCGCTGGAGGCCCCAGCACCCGAGCTCCTCCTCCTCCCCGCCCGGCCCCCTCCCACCGCATCCAGACTCCCGCCCCACTCCCCGAGCAACCTGGTTCCCCTCCCCCGGCTCCCCAACCCCAACCCCGCACCCAAACCTCCTCCCTCCCCTCTCCTGCAGACTCGCCTCTCCCCCTTCTCCCGCTCCCAGGATCTCCCCCATACCCCCTCCCCCCACTCGGACTCCCCTCTTCCCCCTCTCCCTGCACCCCGAGCTAACTTCCTCAGGCTTCCTGGCCGCTGGCAGGCCGGTGGGCATGGAGTGCGGCCCTGGCCCTGTCGCCAGGGAGGCGCAGACGTAGGGGCAAAGAAGTGGAGGTGCTGGGGGTGGGGCTGGGGGGGGTCCCAGGAAGAGTCCTGGGGTGGGGGGTTGCTTTCCCAAAGCGGCCAGGGGCTCAGTCAAGGGGAGGAAGGCGGAGAGACGCGGTGGGGGCGGGGGCCACCTCTCCTTGGGGAGGCGGCGGAGGGGCGTCCTAGGGCCTGCGGGTGCTGGGGGGGGCGAGGGAGGGCGGCGCCTGGGCCAGGCGCGCAGGGCCGCGGGCGGGGTGGGGGGGGCCGAGCGTCCTGGGAGGGGCGCCGCGGGCTGGGGAGGGGGCGCGCGCGCCTTGCGGTTCTCGGCGCCGCAGCGGTTCCCGGCGCGGGGCCGCGGCGGCAGCGGGAGACGGAGGATGTGGGCTCCGGCGGCGGCGGCGGCGCAGGCCCGGGAGGACGCGGGAGGATGAGGAGGAGGCCGGCGGTCCGGCCGCGCGGCGCCGGGAGGAGGCGCAGGCGGCGGGGGCGGCGGCGGGCGGCGGCGGGCGCGCGGGGTGCGGGCCGGCTCGGGCGCGGAGGATGAAGTGGAGCGTCCGCGGGGCCTGCGCCGCGCTCTCCTCCTGCCTCCTGCTCGCCTGTGCGCTCAGCGCCGCCGCCGTCGGCCTCAAGTGCTTCTCGCTGGGCTCGGAGCTGCGCGGGGAGCCGTTCCGGCTGGGGGCGGCCGCCGGCGCCTTCTACTCGGGGCTGCTGCTGGCCGCCGGCCTCTCGCTGCTCGGCGCCGCCCTGCTCTGTTGCGGGCCCCGGGAAGCGCCGCTCGCGGGGCCGGGGCCGGGCCCGGGGCTCGGGGTCCCCGCGGCCCCGGCAGGGGCTCCAGAGGCCGCGCCGGGCGAGCCGGGGGCCGCAGCCGGGCCCTCAGGGCCGGTGAACAGCCAGAACCTGCTCCTGCTCGGCGTCCTCGTCTTCATGCTCGGGGTCCTCAGCGCATTTGCGGGCGCCGTGATCGACGGCGACACCGTGTCCCTAGTGGAACGCAAGTACTCCCACTACTGCCTGCCCCCGCGCGCGCCGGCCGCGGCCCCCGGCCCGGCCCCCGGCCCCGCGGCCGCCGCTCCGGGCCCGGCCCCCGGCGCGCCGCGCGCGCGCAGCACCCTGGACAGCGCCACGTCCGCCAAGTGCCGCCAGCTGAAGGACTACCAGCGTGGCCTGGTGCTTTCCACCGTCTTCAACTCGCTCGAGTGCCTCCTGGGCCTGCTCAGCCTCCTCCTGGTCAAGAACTACAAGTCGTCGCAGGCCCGGCGCGGCCGGCGCGGCCGGCGGAGGGGAGGCCGGGCCCTGGCGCGGCCTCGCAGCGGCCCCGGGCTCCGCGCGCAGCCGCTAGCCTCCCGGGCACGGCGCGGCCGGCGGGGCCGGCGGGGGCGGCGGCTGCAGCAGCGGCCGAGCGAGGCTTCCATCCTGTCCCCCGAGGAATCGGACTTCGCCGCCCCGGGGGACTGCGCGGGCTTCTCGGCGCACCACGCCGTTTCCTACATCAACGTGGGCGGCTTCCACGCGTTCGACGAGGCGGGTGTGGAGGTGTGCTGCGGGGGGCACCCGTCGGTGGAGCTGCCGGGGTACGCCCCCTCGGACCCCGACCTCAACGCCTCCTACCCCTACTGCTGCCGGCCGCCCTGCGAGGCCGTGCGCCCCTGGGAGCCAAGCCGGGCCTGCTGAGGCCGCGGGGCGACCCCGGACGGACCGCGCCCGCGCGCGTCTCGCACCCAACCACCGCGGCGAGGAAGGACCCGGGCTGGCGGGGCGCAGAGCCAGGCCTCGCCGAGGCGTCGCATCTTCAGGGGCGGTCTGGCCCGCCGCCTCTGAGGGCTCCCCGCCAGAGACTGGTCCTCCAGTATTATCATTTCTGTGTCTGGGAGGTTTCTCTTCTTTTCTGTGTCTGTTCGTATCCGGATTCCATTTTAAAGTTTACAATAAATGTTTTGGGGTCGGCTCGCCCCCACCGCACTTCTCTTTGGCAAGTCCGTTCCCTGGGGTCTCGCTCCGAGGTCCCCCGTGAGAGCTCACCACGCGAGGGTGGTTTCGCGGGAGGAAGAGTCCTCGCGGAGGAAGGACAGAAAGACAAAGCAGCTAGTACTTCAGGAAGGAAAGAAGAGAAAAGCACCCACAGCAACACTTTGTACACGGATGTGCCTGCTTTTGTTGATACTTTCTTACTGTAAAGCTCTCCATAAACAGTGAAAATGTTTGGTAAATTTATTGCAATTTAAAATTGGTGAGTTCCTTTATTAAATTAATTGCTATGTTATTGGAGATACTCATCAAACTGGAGTTGGAGGGTGTCTGCACACATCAGTTTGGGGGAAATGGTTTGGTTTGGTCAGGCAGATGCTGAGTTTGAACAGTTGTATCCTGCTCGTTGGCTGACTTCATCCAGCCTCCTTCTGAAGCTAACCTTCTTGTGTACCAGGTTCCATACGTTTCTGTTCTTGGAAACTGGCCATGGGGTCTCTACTGCAACGCTCAGCTTATTTCCTGTTAATATATATGAACAATCCAATCCTATTTTGGAAAGTCATAGTTTTTCTGGCAAATTATTTTCCTGTTTAATTCATTAATCTGGTAATTTTGAATATTGTATCATTTCATTTAAAATATACCCCTTAAATAGCTTTAATTGATGTGAAGGTCATACTTTTAAATCATTAGGATATACATGTGAGTGCATATTTACACACACAATAGGAAATGCACTCCAAATGATGGTGAAGATGATGGTACAGTGTGTTTCCACCTGGTCAGTGGGCTGGCTGGGAGCCAGCAGGCTCAGGGTCTCAGGAAAAGGTGATCCAGTGCCTGTGTGCTGGAATTGTGGCACCAGGAAGGTATGCCACTGATTGTGAACATGCTTGGAGCAGAGCCCCACCCTGACCCAAATGGCGTGTGCCTCCTGCAAAAGGAGATGTGGGCACACCCCGTGCTCTGCCAGAGGTGAGCACAGCACAAACACTTTAGGTGAGAAAAGCTCAAGAAATATGTGTAATATCTTTACGATGTATGGGGATTCACTTCTAATCGTGGAATAGCAGCCAGATTTGGGGCTGGAGATAGTTTCCAGGTGCAGGCTCTGGAGTGACGTCTCTCCTCAGCTCCGAGGTGCCCTGCCCAAAGCCAGAGTCCCCCATGCCCCCGAGACTGAGGCCCCATCCCAGCTGAGACTTGGCCGGGCTGCCCACCTGCAGTAGAGGCTGCTAGAGAGAGAAGGCCCCATTTCCACACAGAGAAGTGGGGACCTGTCACCATTCAGCGGCTGACCTATGGAGCTGGCAAACCCATTGCACTGATGCCTGGACAACTACTAGGAAACCTGGAGATCTGATCAAAGAGGCCACGGGCCCATGTTCCCTCCTTGGCATGTTGATGCCACCTGAGGAGACAGAATCATTCAGGGCCACTTTACTAGCGTCTCATCCACTGGCCTCCTGAGATACTGGTCTCTGGCCTCTGAATTCAGCCAGGCTGAAGGCATGGCCCAACTAGTCCCACTGCTGGGCTTTACAGCCTGGCCCCTCTCCTGCCCCTGCACTACCAGCCCACTGGCCATCAGCATAAAGCAGAAAATGTGATAAGTGGCAGCAAAATGACTTTTAAAATACTTTCCCATCTACCTAAATCAAATCAATAAGGCATTGTCCTGAGCAGAGCTGCTCCCCACTCCTGGAGCAGAGACCTCAGAGGCAGCTGCGAGGCTGATTTCCCAGCCCTACAGCGGAGGTGGCCAGGCCAGTGTGTGCCCAATGGGTGGGCACACAGTGCACTCCTGCAGAAGGCTGCTGGGCAGGGACTGCCTGAACGGAACAAATCCACGGGCAGCGCGGACTTAAGACGTCAGAGCTACCATAGCCTCCTTATTTTATGAGGGTTACACAGTTTATACAGCTTAAAATGTTAGATGCCTTATGTGTCTTTCAAATGTCAATTTGCGATCAAAATCAGTGACCTGTCTAGTTTCAGACTTTTCTTGGGATAGAACAGAAGGCAGAACCGGGAGGGGCAGGGAGCATCTGGGGGTGCGCAGACAGCTGCTCTTCACCAGCGAACTTCTATGTGACCGACAAACTAGATGAGATTTTTTTAAGATGCGAGTGTTTCCAACTCCATGAATATTATTAACTTCACTTTACAAAGGCTGATATCATGATGTGGGATACCAGGGTTTTATCTTTTGAAGTTTACTAGAGGAAATAAAATCACAAATATCCCTAAACTCTAACTGTTCCAAAGATCGGTACTCAGGGAAGTGAGTGGAGAGTCACGAAGCTGCAACTCTTTCCGATTAGCTCTGACTCTCGGGGCCTCTCCAAGGCCCTCAAGGTCCCCCGACTCTCGGCAGCACTTTTATTCACGCTCATTCTACTGTTTGAAAGTTTAAGTTAGTTGTTTAGAATTGGCTTTTTATGCTCCTTGGAAAATAATGCCAGTTCTTGGACCTTTCTTAAAATGGGTTTATTCTGCTTCTCAGAATAACTAACTCTTGGCCTGGTAGAGGCCAGACTGAGAGTTTATGACGATGATGAAATACCAAAATTAAACTAAACACATTTTAGCGTTTTTACATGGCTTAATGCTGAGTTTGTAAGTTATTGTTTTAAACATAAAAGTTGTTTACTTTTAAGGGAATAATTTAAGATAACACAGGATATAGTCACCATACCAGCCATGTTTTCTGATGATGGATGAACAGGTGCTCCCAGGGTCTCAGATGTGTAGGTTTACACACCTTCCTTAATCAGAGGGGGTGTTCTGCCCTTTGCAACACAATCTGAACCACCCAACTGAATTTTTGACTGAAATTCAATTAAATAATCATTTAATTTAAAAAATCAGTCAGATGGTGTTTGTGTGAAGATCAAACTGCTGGTGATTGAAGTTTTTACTCCTGGCTGGTGTCATGACACAGTGCAGGCGAAGGCACACAGGCACATACACACACGAGTGTACACGTGAGCGCACATGCATGCACACACAAGATGCACTGGTGCGCACACACATGCGAGCACATGCACACATTTGCGCATACATGCATGTAGGTGAGCACATGTACGCAGCACACACTCACATACACATGCGTGCACGCACAGACATATGCACACACACGTTACACACGTGCATGCAAACACACATACAAACACACACGGCCTCCTGGGTGGTGTCTGAGGGCCAGGCCAGCAGCCCTGCTTGGGGCACCCAGGACCCCAGGTGGAAGCTGTTGGGGTGGGGTGACCTGGATGTGGACTGGTGTGTCCCCTTGCTGCAGCGGTGTAGGATCTGCTCATGGGCAGCACGCCTCAGAGAGCACCTACTGGGGGCTGAGCTGCAGGTAGGCTCTCACTGCCACATCCAGGTGGGCAGGCTGGTGCGCAGCCCCTCTCCCGGGTGCCAGAACAGCATGGCCTCATCAGAGTTGTGTTGGGGTCAGGGTGAGTTTCCAGGCTTCCAGGTGGGTCTGTGTTGCACAGACACTGCAGAGGCCTGGCTGGTGCTGATTTCTTGAGTCATCTTCGGGTCTAGCTCCCCCTCTGAACAACAGCTGCACACATACATATTGTCCGTGGTGGCCTGAAAGTTGTTATTGCCCCAAAGCACTGTTTTCTCACCAAGATATCAAAGAAAATGAATAAATGACAGAGACCTTAAGAAAAATGAATTCTGGCATATAAATAAGTATAAAGTTTATATACCTATCTCTTTTTTTTAAAGATTTTATTTATTTTATTTTTTTCCCCCCAAAGCCCCAGTGGATAGTTGTATGTCGTAGCTGCACATCCTTCTAGTTGCTGTATGCGGGACTCGGCCTCAGGATGAACGGAAAAGTGGTGCCTCAATGCGCACCCGGGATCCGAACCCGGGCCACCAGCATCGCAGCGCACGCACTTAACCACCAAGCCACAGGGCCGGCCCTATACCTATCTCTTTTTATATGAGACTCAGGCAGCAGCCTAATGTCAACTCGTTTACTTTCCAGGTGATCTCATATCTTTGCTTTATTTGATACTTTTCAGCATAGTAATCGACAGGAACAAAACACCAACAAAATGGAAAAAGAAAATTTAACTTAGGAAAATAGTACGCATATATCGTAATGTCCCCAATTTGAATTCTCCCAAGCACTCTCGGGGTGGCAGGAGAAAGCCTGCCTGGTGGTTCCTGTCACAGATCTGTGTTTATAACAGTTTTCTTAAAATCTTCCTGTTTAGAGGGGAATCTGCTCACACATGTGAGTTTCATCCAGAGAAGCCCCGATCTCTGTTTTGCCTTTTTATCTGCCATTGATCCTCAACAGAATGTCAATAAAAATCTTGTCACTTTAGGATCAACGATATCTGCGTTAAAGCACAATACACTCCACAAAACAACCCTTTATTCCCCGTCTCTGTGTGGCTCTCGTCCCAGTCCTGCAGCCCGTGTGGCAGAGTGTGGCCAGATCTACTTGGGATGTGCCCAGGGCAGGGGGGCAGAGCAGGTAAGTGGTGGAGGAGGCTGCTCTGGCCCTGTGCTGCCCCTGCCCTGCTCTGCCCACAGCTCCTGGAGGGGTGCCCCAGCTCACTTGCCTTTCTCCCTGTCATCCAGGCCCCAAATTTGCCCTTACGCACTGGCAGTGGTCCTTACACTATTCCTAAACCACTAGCCTCTTCCCTTTCTTCATCTCCACTCCTGAGGCAACATTTTCCTAAAACATGGGTCAGATATGTTATCCTCTTAGAAACTTTCAAGAACTGCCCTTTTCCTGAAGGAAAGTAAAATGTTGAGGACCTGGACCAGCCTGACCCTTCCGCCTTCTCTGTGGGCCACCAGGGGCTGAGGACAAACTGATGAGGGGCTGCCATCTGGTGGGGCCCTGTGAATAAACAGGTGTGATGACTGAGGCTGGCGCTCCCTGGACAAACATCGGGGACCGTGGGGTGTGCAGTGGTATTGACTGGACGAGGGAGGGAAATGGACGTCAGGAGCAACACAATGGGGGGTGGGCCTGAACATTTTAGGAGTTTGTATTAGCTTCCTGCAGCTGCTGTCATGAAGCACGACAAACCGGGTGGCTTAAAACAGCAAATGTTTATTCTCTCACAGTTCTGGAGGCCCAGAGTCCGAGATCCAGGTGTCGTCCGGGTTGGTTCCTTCTGGAAGCTCTGAGGAAGAATCCATTCCGCGCCTTTCTCCCAGCTTCTGGGGGCTGCCAGCAATCCTTGGCGTTTCTTGGCTTGTAGACTCATCATTCCATTTCTGCCTTCACATGGCCTTCTTCTCCGTCTCTGTGTCCTTCTCTGTCTCTTACAAGGACATTCTCATTGGATTTAGATCCCACTGTAATCCAGTATGATCTGCAAAGACCCTATTTCCCACTAAGGCCATGTTCTGGGTGGACAAGAATTTTTGGGGGACAATATTGAACCCAGTACAGAACTCAACCAAGGTTCGTGGTTTGCTCATTCTTTTCTGCAGGAAGCATTCATTCCTTCCTGCGTGGGGCTGTCTCCTGAGGACCTGGGGACGGGTGCTCCATCCCTGGGCCAGGGCCGGGTGGGAATGAAGCCATTGGAGCCCTCGTCAGACCACGAGTGTTCATGGACCTGAACAGATCTGAATAGATGAATATTCTAAAAGAGCTTAAACATTAAAATTAATTGTCCAAGGGAAGAACTTTCTGAAAATAAGTTGCATTTGTCTTATTGGCAAACATTTTCAGATAAAGCCACACTAACTGAATTATTTTGCAAACCCAGGCTGGCACAAGTCACGCTCCTCTCCACGGGGGGTTGAGGCAGGAGTGGCCTCAGTGCGGGGGTCAGGGGGGTGCTCCAGGTCCAGCCAGGAGACTCAACACACAGGCGGACAAAGGCCGCGGGACCGTGAGCTCACGGCCCCAAGCTGCTCTGAAAGGGACCTTCTCCCTCTGACACGGATTCCTCCTGGCGTCTGCCTCGGGCCTTGAGTCCTCGGTTCACATAGCTCCTTGTGCGAATGTGCCCATCCCCCACCCGACCCCATCCCTTTGTCCCGGCCCAGCTGGGGCGCCTCTGCTGGGAGCCTCCCTCACATTCACCGGCAGGACACTGGCCCCTTCACTGCAGCGCTTTGCACACCTGTCCCAGGGGGCCTGGCCGTGAGAGTCCCTCTTGCCTTTCAAGTGTAACTCAGGTTATTTTTTCTTTACATTCATGACTTCAGTTCTCCCACGTTGAAGCCCACATCCGTGAGCTCTGCCTGCCTCTCTCCCGCCGCCCTGGGCTCCTGCCCAGGCACTCCCACCCTCCTTCACCTCTTGTCCATCCCCATCCATTCCTCAAGACTGGGGAAAGAAGGCTCCTGGAGCTGCCAGAGGCCATGCCCTCGCCTGCCCAACTGCACACCAGCCCTGGGATCTGCAGGGAACCTGAGCGCACCCCAGTGTCTTTGTCAGCGTGGGCATCACCTAACCGATGGCTGATTTGTCTTGAGGCCTCAAGAAGGGCCAGGCCTTGTGTGCCAAGCACTTCAGGTTCACTGCCTCCTTCAATCCTGAAAGCGATCCCTTTATAGGCAGGAAAACTGAGGCTTGGGGAATGCGCTTCTGTGGCAAAGATGGAGCAGGTATGAGCTCAGTCTCTCCTGGTGCCTGAGACCCTGTCTTGTTCCAGCCGCAAAGCAGGACCAAGCTGCTGTTCCTAAGTGGCATTTGTGGGAGTTCTGCAAGCCCAGGTACAGGGTGGGCAGGTGACAGTCTCCATCTCCCTCCAGACTGCCAGGAGCTTACAGCCCCTCAGGGTCCCTCAGGACCCCAAACTTGACACCTCCCTCTTCTTGGCTGAGTGGCTCCATCCCTGCCCCATCACCCACCCTGAGTCCTGTCCTGCATGCCCTGCACACACCTGTCACCAAGCCCTTCAGCTCAGCACTCTGCTAATCCATCTCATTCGCTGTTTCACTCAACAACTATCAACGGGCCAGAGCTGGGAGCTCCAGAGTGTGCCCCACGCTCTGCCCCTGCCAGGTGCCCTGACTCGAATGCCTGTGCTTGCTCTTGGCAGAATCGTGGGATAAAGAGATTTTACATTCTTTTTTTCATACTAAGTCCAGAAATCTGGTTGTATTTTACACGTAGAGCTCCAGCCACATTCCCAATTCTCAATAGCTTCGTGTGGCGAGTGGCTGCCAACGGCCTGACTCAAAGCCTCCTCTTTCCCTGCACACGTCTGTATTTAGATTAGGAAAACGCTGAACACGAAGTGCTGCATGTGGTCCTACACACAGGAATCCCCCATGGAGACTCAGTGTGCATTGCTATCAAAACTAAAACACAGGGGCCAGTCCCGGTGGCCCAGTGGTTAAGTTCTGTGTGCTCTGCTTCGTGGGCTGGGTTCGGTTCCTGGGTGCGAACCTACACCATTCATCTGTCAGTGGCCATGTTGTGATGGTGGCTCACATACAAAATAGAGGAAGATTGGCAGCAGACGTTAGCTCAGGGTGAATCTTTCTCAGCAAAAACAAAACAAAAAAAACTAAAACACAAAAATTTAAAATTTTGACAGTTTAAATACTCCCTGTACTTGGTCCACATTTCTCTTTTATTTTTAGTTAAACCAAGTGTTACAGGAGCAGCCAGAGATCCCCTTGTTCTTCCGGCCACCACTCACCTTGCTATGGGTCACTCCCAGGGATGTTTTTATGCTTCTGCCACAAAAGCATGTGTCTGTGCACGTTATATTGTTTTGCACATTTTTAAACTTTACATAATGGTGTCACACTGTATAACCTTTATGTGATATGCTTTCTTGCATTCAACATGACGTTTCCCCCGGGGCCTCTGGCTCACGTATTCTGACTGAGGTATTGTATTCTGTTGCGTAGATAAACCACGGCTGATTCAGCATTCCCGTACGGAGGTCCTCCTAGATTATGTCCTTTTTCACTTACAATCGGGGCTGCAATGAAAATCCTTACCCATCTTCTTGTTCACGGGTAAGACTTTCTCTAGACACCCCCACCAGGTGTGATTGTGGGGCACGTGCATTTCAGTTCCGCTGGGAGCTCAGGACGCTCTGCACCATGATGGTACACACAAGTTACCGGACCAGCAGCGAACTTCCCCACCCTGCTCAGCACCCCTCACTTTGTCCTTGTGTTGGCTGCTGTGAAATGGTGTCTCCTTGTTTTCGCTTGCATTCCCACAGTTACTAGGGAGGTATCTGTATCTGTTCAGTGTCTTCTGCATTCTTATCCTCTAGTTTACTCAGTGATTTCTAGGAGTTTGTGACACACACTCTGGATAACCTCCTCTGGAGTTTGCAAATATCGTTCTCAGAGTGCAGCTGTCTTTTCCTTTGTTTGTGGTGTCACTTGTCAAAAAGTAAATCACATCTATTAATCTTTTCCTTTATGATTTGTCTTCCTTTTTGTTGCTTAAGAAATCCTCCCTATCCCGATGTTTTGAAGATATTTTTCCTTTTCTCGTATAAGTTTTACAGTTTTGCTTTTATATTTAGGTCTTTAATCCATCTGGGAATTTATCTTTGTTTATAATGTGAGGTAGAGATCTCATTTTATCTCTTAGTATTAGATATGTATGTATTTATGTCTGTACATATCTCTATCAATTTACCTATCTGTCCATCCATCTATCTATCATCTACCCATCTATCTCCTTTATCATTTTATCCTTTGTTGTGTGGATAGCTAATTTTTCTAGCACCTTTTCTCTTTTATCATGTTAAGACAATTATTTCAGTGCCTTTATTAAATCTATTATTTTAAGCTGTTTTTAACATCATCTCACATACACCAGTATTCCATATTTACACAATTTTTCTTCTGTGTTCTTAATTTTTTTCTATTGATCTACATGTCCCACATCTTTCTTCATCAAAATGTTGCTCCTGGCACGTTCCATGTGCTTTTTAGACTGTCACATGCTGTTCAGAATCTTGCCAGGATGCAGACTGGAATTGCAATGCATTTGCACATTAATTTGGGTAGAATACCATCTTGACAATTTTGAGTCCTTTCATCTTTGAATAGGTCTTCTCTCTACTTATTTAGGTCTTCTGTTATGTTTTTTCAATAGAGTTTAATGCTTTTCTCTGTAGATGCCTTGCATGACTGTTGTTAGATTTTTCTTGAGATGCATTTTCGTTTTCGTGGTTATTGTAAATGTTGTCCTTGTAAAAACGACATTTTTTATGTGTTTGTTGCTGGTTTAAAGCCTATGACTGAGCTGGTACACTGATTTTGTACCTGGCAACATTGTAAAAATTTCTTTTCAGTTCTAATAATTTGTCTAATTTCCAATATCATCTGTAACTAATGACAATTTTGCTTCTTGCTTTCCGAACCCTCTGAATATTTTCTAGTCTGAGTGTTCTTGCTCAGATCCAACAAAGACTTGAGTAGAGTGGGAATGACAGGACTCCTCTTCTCGTTTCTGACTTAAGTCATTAATACAGGGGTTGCCCAGGATCTTGCCAGATACCTTTTAACACATTAAGGACGTTTCCTTGAATCTTTAATTTGCTAAGAGGGTTCATTTTTCCTTAGGCATAAATGGGTATTGAATTCTATTCAGGTCTTTTTTTCATCAATCATTATAATCATTTGTTTTCTTTCTGGATTAATCTGTTATTATGGTAAATTACACTAATATATATTTTGATTTTTTAACTTTTATTTATTTTTCCCCCCAAAGCCCCAATAGACAGTTGTATGTCATAGTTGCACGTTCTTCCAGTTGCTGTATGTGGGACTCGGCCTCAGCATGGCCGGAGAAGCGGTGCATCAGTGCAAGCCTGGGATCCGAACCTGGGCCGCCAGCAGCGGAGCGCGCGCACTTAACCGCCAAGCCACGGGGCCGGCCCTATATTTTGATTTTAAATCAAGCTAATAATGCATCTAGTTTAAAAGTCGGTGGTACCATTGTTTTGTCCTCCTACTCTGTATTTCTGCCCCATAAGCAACTACTTTCTTTGGTAATATGCCTTTGTATTTATGGAAAAAATAACTACACTGCTGTTCTGGTTATTTCCATTTTGTGTATGATTACTGATTTCTTACTACTGCATTTTGGGATTAGTTTTCTTACACCCTCAACTCGACACACAATCTTCTCACCCTCCCAGGAGAGTTTTTGGGTCAAATCATGTTCTACTTTATTAAGATCCTACACATTGTCCACAGGTGAGGATTATAGCGTTTCATGACTCTTTCTTGTTTCCCTTGAAATTCAAACTGATGTTTCCCACGAAATTGTGAGGGCCAAGTCATCCCCAACTTTTGACAGAAGTGAAAACATTCTCTCTGTGTGTTTAAACGTGCCGAGTAATCCAGGATTTCTTCTTGTACAGACCTCCCTTCCTGAGCCCCCTGCCCCTCCTGACACGGGCTCTGAGGGTCTCTGTACAGTCGACATCGCAGAGCTCTGTCTGCTCCTCGCAGGTCCCTGCGTGTAGCTGCATGCAGCTATGTCCCAGTATCTCAGGGGGTGGCAAGTGGGGCTGAATTCCTGCTGAGCAACACTGTCCATTATGGATGCTTGTAGCAGGTTTATTCATAATTGCCAAAACTTGGAAGCAACCAAGATGTCCTTCAGTAGGTGAATGGATAAACTGTGGTACCTCCAGACAATGGAATATTATTCAGCACTAAAAAGAAATGAGCTATCCAGCCATGAAAAGACATGGAAGAATCTTAAACTCATATTACTAAGGGAAAGAAGCCAATCTGAAAAGGCTACATACTGTATGATTCTAACTACATAACATTTTGGAAAAGGCAAAACTATGGAGACAGTAAAAAGATCAGTGGTTGCCAGGGGTTCAGGGGAGGGAGGAATGAATCTGTGGAGCACAAATTTTTAGGGCAGTGAAATTATTCTATATGATACTGTAATGGTGAATACATGTCATTACACATTTCTCAGAACCAGTAAATTACACAAGAGTGAACCCTAATGTAAACTATGGACTTTAGCTAATAATAATGTGTCAATATTGGCTCGTCAATTGTAACAAGTGCACCACACTAATGCAAGATGTTAATAATAGAGGAAACTATGTGTGTGTGGGGGAGTGTAATATGAGAGCTCTCTGTACTTGCCATTGAATTTTTCTGTACACCTAAAACTATTCTAAAAGATTAAGTATGTCAACTAAAATAAAGAAAATGGTGAAGATAAAATGGAATACTGTTAACTCAAAGAAGGCAGGAAAGGAGAAACAGAAGAATGACAAAAAATGAAAGAAATAGAAAAATGTCAGCTGTAAATCTAACACTATCAATAATTACAGTAAATGTAAATGGACTAAATATTCCAATTAAAAGGTAGAGATTGTCAGACTGGATAAAAAAAGCAGGACCCAAGCTGTGAGTTTACAAGAGCCACACTTTAAATACAGACACAGTAAGTTGAAATTAAAAGGATGGGAAAAGATATATGTAAACTCTAGTCATAAGAAAGTTAGAGTGGCAGTATTAATATCAGACAAAATAGACTTTAAGACAGGAGCATTACCAGAGATAAAAAGGGATATTTTATAATGATATAAAATAAATATATCAGGAAGATATAACAAATATCAACGTATATGTGTCTAATAGAGTTTTAAAATACATGAGGCAAAAACTAAGATCTGAGAGAAACACATAAACCCACAATCACAGATGGAAATTTTAGTAATCCTCTCTCAGTAATTGATAGACTAAGTAGACAAAGAAATCAGTAAGGACACAGAAAGCCTGGTTGACAACTGCTTTGACCTAATTGACATTTATAGAACGTCACACCAAACAACTGTTGAATCTACATTCCTTTTCTGTTGCACATGGAGTGTTCATCAAGACAGACCAAACACTAGGCCATAAAAGTAGAGCAAGAAATATTTCAAACTGAATGATAATAAATATGTAGCATATGAAAATTTGTAAATGCAGTGAAAACAAAGCTTACAGGGAAATGTATAGCTTGAAATGCTTATATTGGAACGAAAAAAAGACTGAAAATGATTCTAAGTTTCTAATTTAAGAAGCTAGAAAGAAAGAAAGAGCAACTGTTGTTCACAACCATACAAACTATTGGGTGGCCGGGAAGCCATGGTTTCAGCATCCTGCCTCCTAACATGGCCACATGTTACTCACATGCCGGCATCTCACTGTGTGTGGCTACATGTTAGGAAACTGGCCGGGTGCCTGTGTATAACATGTGACGCATTCTCATAATTTTCTATTTAAAATAATGGAAAATAGATCTCCAGTTAGTGTTTCAGCATGAAACAATGGATTTTCAGAATCGATTATTGATGTTAAGTGGGAGAGGTCCTATAACTAGAAAAAACAATTTTAGAAAGTGATAAAAAACCTTAAATATTTGTAAATTAAATATTAAATATTTGTACATTAAGAAACACTCTCCCATCAAAAAGATAAAAAATAACAAGTGTTGGTGAGGATGTGGAGAAAGGGAATGTAAATTGGTGCAGCCACTAGGGAAAACAGTATGGAGGTTCCTCAAGAAACTAAAAATAGAGCTACCACATGATCTGAAGGAAATAATAACACTAATTTGAAAAGACATCTGCACCCCTATGTTCACTGTAGCATTATTTATAATAGCCAAGACAAGGAAGCAACCTAAGTGTTCATCGATGGATGAATGGATAAAGAAAACATGGTATATATATACATACACACACATACACAATGGAATATTATTCAGCCATAAAAAGAAGGAAATCTTGCCATTTGCGACCACATGGATGGACTGTGAGGGCATTATGCTAACTGAAATAAGTCAGACAGAGAAAGACACATACCATATGCTCTCACTGATATGTGGAATCTAAAAACACAAAAACAAAAACAAAGCAAAAAATAAAAAAATGAGCTCATAGATACAGAGAATAGATTGGTGGTTACCAGAGGTGAGTGATGGGGGGGGGGACACGAAATGAGTGAAGGGATCAAAAGGTACAAACTTCCAGCTATAAGATAAATAAGTCCTGGGGATGTCATGTACAGCCTGGTAACTAGAGTTAATAATATTGTATTGTATATTTAAAAGTTGCTAAAAGAGTAGATAGTAAAAGTTCTCAGCACCAGAAAAAACACTGACGCTATGTGAGGTGACGGATGTTAACAAATTTATTGTGGTGATCATTTCATAATATATACAAATATTGAATCATGATGTTGTACACCTGAAAATAATATATGTCAATCATATTTCAATTAAAAAAAGAGAGAAAAAACTCCGCTTTCCTAGAAAACCTTTGGAATGGATGGAAAACCAGTAACTATGTAGAAGCCAATGAAAACGAAAGGAAAAAATCCAGAAAGACAAGGAGAAAAACAGAAGAAAAGAAGAAAGGAAAGAAGGAAGAAAAAGAAAGAAAAAAAGGAAAGAACGAAGCAATAGAAGCAAGTGATGAGTAAGGGGAGAAAGTGAGTTTGGTTCAGACGACCCACGACCACAGACAACAGCAGAGACAGACGTCCACGCGTCCCGAGGGAGGCACCACGCACGAGAATCCTACTCCAGACGACACCACACAGACGCAAAGACTAGGAAGTCCACGTCCCCGAATCTTTTTTTTTTTTTTTTAAAGAAAATTCAATGTTCAGTGTTTTATTTTTTCCAAAATGAAATATATGGGATAATTATTGTTCCTTCCACCAGCATGGAAACAAAATAGGCTATTTAAGATGAGGAAATTCTCAGGGCATGTTGCCATTTTCAGTTCAGTCCCAGAGAGGTTTTTAAAAATATTCTCAGTTCCAACCCCTCACCCTTCCAGTCAACCCTGGGCAACCTAAAAAAATCGTAACACATTTTTTCTCCAAGACAAGTCGCCTCATGCAGGTAATATCAATACCAGCAGCAAGAGGTACCACAGGTGTGCACCTGCCACCACTTACAAGTCCCTCTTACAAGTTTCCCACACAGGTGGCAGAAACAGTGGTGAAGCGTGGTTTTAACTTTGGTGATACTGATCAGTTATTCCATGAACCTTTTTTGAAAAAAAGTAATAGATAATAAAATCCACCCTGCAAATAGAAGAAAGAAAATAACGAACAAGCAGTGGGGAAAGGACTGGGGGTGAGCATGAGTCATTTATCAGAGTCAAAACCGATCAGTTATGTAAATTACAGAACAAGTATGTCTGTTACAGATCGCGATGATAATTCTACAGGAATGTTTGGTAAGTGGGGGAAGGAAGGAAGAATGTGTGATAATCTTATGTTTTATAGCAGGAGTCCATAGATATGGACTAAAATAGGAAAGAGTAGTTAATTTTTAAAAAACCACCTTACTCCTTCTCAGCATTTTTATAATCTTTTTTCTTAATTTTATAGGAATATTTATGATCTAATACTTCTTGTAACGAAAAACATCTTTCCCAAGTTCAGCACTTTATTTGGTTTCACTTTAATTTCTTTTTCTACTGTTAAATTCAGAAAAATTACATGAAATCCTTTGGATTAAAAATAGCAGTGTATAGTAGATCCTCACATATGCATCCTCCCTCCCCCTTCAGAGATGTCATGAATTGTGTTTAGCAAATGTTAATAATTGTTGCTTCTGGGTGGTGAGATTTAAAAACATTTTCTCTTTTCAAAATTTGGTCTTTTTCTTTATTGTTTGAAGTATTTACAATTTAAAAAATTACTGGGGCCGGCCTGGTGGCATAGTGGTTAAGTTCTCACACTCTGCTTTGGCAGCCCAGGGTTCGCAGATGCGGATCCCGGGCGTGGACCGATGCACCGCTTATCAAGCCATAGTGTGGCAGCATCCCATATAAATAGAGGAAGATGGGCAAGGATGTTAGCCCAGGACCAATCTTCCTCACAAAAAAAAAGAAAAATTACAAACGACATCAAGTCATTACTCCTTAAAAAGGAGGGGGCAGACTCTAGGGCGGTGCGGAGGAGGGGAAGGGGAGAGTGACAGGAGAAATAAGAAGGCTCTAGGTCAAGAAGGCAGCGCAGCAAGGCACGGCTGAATAAGCAGCACTGCACACTGCTGGGCACAGCCCTCTGAGGCAGAGGGAGCTGGTGCAGCTGCAGACGGGGGCTGGGGGTGGGGGGTGTGTCTGTGGAGGTGAGGGCAGGGTGGAGGGCCATCATGGGCCATGACCAGGAGCTTGGGTTTTATTCTAAGTGAATGAGATAAGCCCTGGAAGGGTTTTGAGCAGGGCGCTGTTGACTGGTTTTCAGTTTCCAAGATCCCTGTGGCTGTTCTATGCGGAACCTGGGCAAGAGATGCTGGTGACCTAGGCAAGGCGATGGAGTGTGTTGATGGATTGTCTTCTGGCTGAGAGAGGTAGTGTGAGGGGCGTTGGGGGGGAGTGCTGCCATTTCCAAGATGGGGACAGGAGGCAAGGTCTGGAGGCTCCTCTTTTCACACTTGGTCTGAGGTGCCCCTGAGTCTTCCCACATACTGTCATATCCCCAGATGGCTCCTCCTCCCACTGGGCCCACTGGGAGGCTCCAGGCGGGCCCAGGCACCCCACTAAGCTATGTGCTGGCAGGGGCGGGCAGCACTCCTCTGTGCCCTGCTGTGTGGTTGCTCTGCCCTCCGCCCGCCACTGAGCCCAGACCAGCCACTAACCCTGGACCAGCCACTGAGCCTGGACTGGCTCCTGACCCCTGGACCAGCCACTGAGCCTGGACCAGCTCTCTAGCACTTAAGTCTTCATCCCATGTCCTTCGCCACGAGGATGGTTTTACAGCAGAGCCTGATACTGTCTGACCAGACTGTCCACAACATTCACTGGCCATGTGGCCTCAGGCAGGATTTTTCTGTTTTTCATCTGCAATTAGTTCTGATAACAATAGTACAAGACTGGTGGGACAGTCAGATGCAAAGGGCCTTGCAGATGGGGTCTTCCCTGCCTCACCTCGGCTGCTCTCTCTGGAACACTGCAATCTGCCCCTCCAGCATCTTGATCAATCCCCCATTCTCTGGCTCTGTGGTGCTCCTGCATCGACACGGGGGGACAGCTATATTTTCCGGCTCTGTTTTTGGAAAACTTGCATGTGCCACTGTGAGCTTCCACTATTTAAAGACTTTTCTGATGAGACTGTTGGAGATATAACAAGTGATTTTTGGCATTGAATAATGAACTGTGTCAACATCTGGAAGATCTATGTAACCCAGAGAATCGTTATTTTCCAAATGATAATGTAGATATTACAGAATCACACCAGGGTCCATTCAGGTGCAAGACAGATCAATGGATTTTAATGAAGCCGAGCACAAAAGTTCATTGATATGGTTTCAGCTTCCACATTGCAACTAATCTTTTCTTTTTAAAAATAACTTCTATTTTGAAATAGTTTAAATTGCACAAGAAGTTGCAGAGAGTTCCATGGACCGTTCACCCAGCTCCCCCAATCATGATCTCGTGCACGGTCCCAGGACTTGTTGGCCAGGCCCACAGCGTTGGTACAGTTTGTTAGCTCAGGGGCAGACCTCAACGGGGTTTCACTGTTGTACATGCACTCGTTTCTTTTTTCTGCAACTAACCTTTAAGAAACTATCATTTGTCGAGTTTTAGTGCAGTATCAAAAAAGAACACCCACAACGATCAGAAAAAGGATACTAAAATACTTCTTCCTTTCCAACTGCATATCTGTGTGACTACTTCCACCAAACACACGTCACCAGACTGAATGCAGTCCAACTGTCTTCAACTAAACCAGACATTAAAGATCTATAAAAATGTAAAGCAATGCCACTGTCCTCGCTGAATATTTTTGTTTTAGAAAATATAGTTATTTTTCTTAAAAATATGTTATGTTAGGGGCGGGCCCCATGGCGTAGTGGTTAAATGCGCGCGCTCCGCTGCTGGTGGCCCGGGGTTCGCCGGTTCAGATCCCGGGCGCACACTGACACACCGCTTGTCAGGCCATGCTGTGGCGGCATCCCACATAAAGTGGAGAAAGATCGGCACGGATGTTAGCTCAGGGCCAGTCTTCCTCAGCAAAAAGAGGAGGATTGGCATGGATGTTAGCTCAGGGCTGATCTTCCTCACCAAAAAAAAAAAAAAAGTTATATTAACATGCAGTGGGTTTATATCTTTATTTTCAAATGAATAAATTTTTTTGAAATGTTTTAGTTTTGCTTTCAAATGCCATAAATGCTGACAGATGTAACCCACATAAACCAAAGCTCCTTGGGGCCCCCAGGGGTTTCTAGGATCCTAAAGGGGTTGAGCTCGTGAGGTAAACCTTGGCAGCAGACGAGCCTCCTCCCTCGAGCTCCTGGGCTCTCTGAGTTCACATACACAACAAACCTGGAGCCTTTTTATTCACCAATTTAAATGCACATATTTGGGTCATATCGTAACTTATCTAGAGGAAATTAAAAGTTCAGAAGTTTCTGGAGTGATTGCCAACAGAATAATACAATGCATATTCAAACTAAGTATTTTAAAGTGATCTTTTATTAAACTACTTACTATTTAATCTAAATTCAAGTACAGTAGTCAAAGAAATTGAAGCTATTCATCAACCTGGTAGAATTCACATCTTTTTTTGTAGAATGATCTTGCATTTAAATCTTTGAAGTAAACAGTAGACTTTAAAAATACATTATTTTTCCAGTGTCTTAATAGCATAGCTTAAGACTTTGTGTTGGTCTGATCCATGGCTGTGAAGAACACGCAGACAGCAGCTGTGATGAGCAGATGCATTCCCTCATAGAGAAGTTTTGGAGAAAACACACTCCATATAAATAAATGATACCGCAGGGATGTCACCAAAATGATATATGCGGAGACTGGAAAAGAACGAATCAGTGCGTAGCAGAAGCAAGCGTGACTCAGTGCTGAACCGCTGTTAATAAAAAAGGAAATCTGTATGAGCATGGCCACTGAGGTGTCAGGTAAGGCACGAACACACACGTAGTCAATACTTGCACTCTGAAAATGGCTAAGGTAATTCTTGCTCCTGGGAGCCCCCTGCCCCCAGAAATCAGGATCTGGTCAGTCTGGTGGTAGGAGTCTCCATTTCTAATGGGCACTGAGGTGCCCAAGGAGACAACAGCGGGCGCCTCCAGTCATTCTCCAGCGCCACCACAATCACAAAATGTTGAAAAATGCACCCCAAATTTTGCAGTAATTTATTTTAAAATTATACGTGTGTACTACTAAACACATGTATATGTTATAAAATATAAACAAAGAAAAGAAAACCACACAGGATGAGACACACGTGCTGAACTCTTCTTCAGGCTGCTGTCCAGTGGAGCATCGGGTTTGTCTGGTCTGGGGATGCTGGCCCAAGAGTGTTTGCTGAGCAAATGAATAGTGAGGAAGAGCATTCTTGAAAAGCAAACAACCCTTCCAAGTCATGAATGTCCTCCCTCTGTCTTCAAACTACCCACACAATCGATATGTAAATCTAACCTGCTCTTTAAGGCAACTTCCTGAGATTGGGATTAATCCAAATCAGCTCCATCGCCCACACATCTTTCACTCAGCCACCCTGCAAATCCTCGGAGATCAGGCTTGCCAGGTTCTGGTTAAGCCAAATTCCAGTTCTGACGCCCCCCTCAAACACTGTGATGAGTCTTGAGGTGGCCTCTCTGCGGTCAGTCCACATCACCCGTCACCGCTGCCTGCTCTTTCTGGAGCATGGGCTCTGTCACACTCACAGCTCTCTTCACTGACTGTGTGCTCATGTCAGCACTGCTGTGTATGAGGACATGGCGCTGGGATTATTGGAGTTCCTGGTGGGAAGCAGCGCACCTGCTGGAGTGGACGACTTGTGTGCTCAGGAGAGTCTTGGGGGTGCCAGGCTCACGCTGGGAAGGGTCTGGATGTGAAAGGTGAGCGGCGAGGAGCTCTGTGTAGGGGCAGCAAAGGCAGAGCTTCGTGTGTGCATGTGCATGCCAGAGGCAGAGCAGTGCGTGTGTGCATGTGCAGAGGTGCGTGCACATGTGCAAGGGTGCGCACACACGTGTGAGTGGGTGCGTGCCTGTGTACATGCACATGTGTGTATGGGTTTGCGTGTGCGTGGGTATGTGTGCGTGCACGTACACACGTGTGCCTGTGTGCATTCGTGTGTGTGTACCTGCACGCATGTGCTCTACAAAGGGACTCCCTTAGGCCCATCAACCAGGTCCTATCACCCGGTGCCACTCTAAGATGCCCCCCGACGTGCTCACTGTCCAGTGAAGGGTGCTGACAGCCATTCAGGAGCCAAAGGACACCTGGCCCCTCATGCTCACAGCTCTTGCCCCCATCGTGGCCTCACTTTGCCCTAAGTGGCCCCCACCTTGGGCCTTGGGGCCTGTCCTTCTAGCTGGGTTCTCCAACTGCCCTATCACCCTTGGCGGGCAATGCGCTCTGCTTCCTTTTCGCACGTGCTCTTCCCCCTGCTCCCTCGACTGGCCCTCCTCTGGGATGCTGTTCCGACCCCGATGCCAGCAGACTCAGGTGCTCAGCCACTCTGGGATCAGGTCTGCGATGGCACTCAGCGTGTAACCAGTTCATTTTGGGGGTAGGGAGGGCACCCCAACCTTGTTCTCCAACTCGAATGCCGGCCTCCATGGGGGACAGGACAGGGCACGGTCACACAGTGCACCCTCAAGCAGCCCCTCAGGACTATCCAGGCTCCTGTCCAGCACAGATCCTGGAGGCGAGAGCCAGCATCTCGTCTTCATGTCTCAAAGGGAAGACTCCCCACTCCCCACTCCCCACTCCCCAACCAGGCTACCAGCAAGCAGAGAAACCAAGAAGGGATTTTTCCTTCTTGTGCTTCTGGAAACCACATCCTGTTATGAGCTGGAAGAGGTCAGTGGAGACTGGGCTGCCCCTGTAGGTCCCCAGCCATCCCCACACAGACCCGCACTCGCACCCACCTCTGGCCCACGTGTTGTGGATGTTCATTCTTATTCCAGGAAAAGAAAACAGATGAAGAAGAACTTTGGCCCCTGGCGTTCGGACACCCTGTGTCTGGAACGGGGCGTTACTCGCCATCAGATACTGTGCTGCGAGACAAAGGAGGAGCCTCACCTGCTGGCTTCTGAGCTCAGGAAGCTCACTAAGTGGCTGGCCCAGAGCACGGGCTCTGCATACGTCGCAAATGCCGTCAGGAACATGGCTGGGATCTCCACGTAGGCGTCCAGGCCCACAAAGCCCGCCGAGATGTCCACCGTGGCGATATTGTTGGAGTTCCCCTGGGACACAGGGAGAAACAGCACTGACACGGCCAGACTCACAACACAGTCACTAGCAACCATGAAAAGCCACCGATGGTCATGGCCACGGCGACATGCACACATAGGAGTCCCAGCCACCCGTCCACTCCTTCCAATCCTCGGGCTGACCTTGGACAAGCCGCCCCACCACCTGCCCACCTCACTCCTGGGCAGGGAGGAGCAAGCGAAATGTCTTCTACTTTTGAGAAACTGTAGTCAGGCACTGCACAATGATGTCTCGGTCAACAGCAGACAACATGTATGACCGCAGTCCCATAAAATGAGCACCGCATAGCCTAGGTGTGGCCATACCATCTAGGTTTGTGTAAGGACACTGTATGATATTCACACAACGAAGAAATCCCCTAACAATGCCTTCTCAGAACGTGTCCCCGTCATTAAGTGATGCATGACTGTGTACAAATGTAAGCCCACTGATGAACTACAGCAATTTCCACTTTCCCCAGATCTAGCTACTTAAGACGGACACACCAACCTCCCTCCTCAGGGACCCTGTCCAAGGGATGCATGTGGCCCTGGGAGGCAAAGCGGCCGAGGCAGCATGTGTTGGAGGTGGAAGGCAGTGCTGCTGCACACCTTGTTGGGGGACAATGCTGCTGTTAGGCGGCAGATGGCAGGCTGGCCCTGGGAGGGGAGGGCTGCTCGGTGTCCAGTTTACACGTCAGACCCGAGATTCTGGTCATTATCTGCGCAGCCCAACTCGCTGTGGGCCCACTCTGCTCCCCTGTCCACACTGCTGCCTGTTGCCCCCACTCCCCGTGGGCCCGCTCTGCTCCCTTGTCCACACTGCTGCCTGTTGCCCCAACTTGCTGTTGGGCCACTCTGCTCCCATCCTTGCACTACTGCTTGTCGCCGTGAGACTTGCTGTGGGGCCTGCTGAGCAAGGACAGGATCTGTGCTGAGTTCGCTCGCTGGCAGACTCCCCGCACACACAACGGGGCCCGCTGCAGGAACACCAGTGTCTGTCAGACATGTGTGCTCTGGCTGCCCTCAGATGTGCCAGCATCATGAGCTATCACCGAAGCTTGTCCCTCACTTCCCCATGGAATGTGGTCACATGCTGCAGAGGAGCAAACTGAAAGTCAGAGGCTGTCTCCTTGCTCGGGCTCTCTAACTGTGGCTCTGTCAGTCTTCCTGACACTGAGGCCTTGGCGCTGGGCCAGGCTGCCTGACCAGCACCTGCCTTCTCCATCTCGGCTCAGAGGGAGCCTGCGGAATCCTCCCTGACAGTGCCAGCAGGGTCTGCCATACCATCAGTCCACAAACACCAGGACACATCCGTGGATTGTGGCCCTGCCAGGATTGCTCCCACACGGAGCCGTGGCTGTGTCCGTGCCCCTGGGCAGGAGTGCTCTGTGCTCATCAGACATGCTCACCATCTAGCATGGTGCCTGGGGAACCTGGAGAAGGGAGGGGGGCATGGTGATTTTCCTTGGGGACTCCATTCCCATTGCCCACAGAGCCACTTATGGTCAGAGACTGAGTGACCATCATTAACAGACCTCCAGATGGGAGGTAACCCCCAGGAACAGGCCTGCCCACAACTTCCGGATAAAGAGAGGGAACTGAGACACAGGCTATGTGGAAATTTCTGAAATGCTCAACAAACCTTAAAATCTTTCTGTAGCAACACGTAAGTTATACCAATGGGCAAACGTTACAGAATCCTGACAGGATTGAATTGTACCAATTCAAACGAAGCAGCAAATCACGCCGAAAGGAACACAGCATCCGCAGCTATCTGCAAGTTCGCCTCAAGCCGTTTTGCTTTTATGAAAGACCTACATTAGTACCTGTTTTGGCTAACTGAAAGAAACGCCAATGAGTTTTCATTTTTAGAAGAAAACGTGAAAAGCAAAATAGCGTTCAGTGTTTGTTTTGCGGGAGCCGTTACAGAGGCTGCTGCATTCCAAGCAGCTCCAGTGATGACACCAGGCTCCTTCCCCAGAACTACTCTCCTCACCTCAGCCTCAAGCCGCCATAGCCTTGCACTGTGTTTGAGCATCTGTGCTTTATGACTATTTATTTTGGTAGGTTATTTTTCGGGTCTGGGAATGCTGAAAACTTTTTTCCATATAAATTAATAGTAATTGCTTCTTCGCTTCACGCCGTTTCGGCCTACAAAAGGTTTCATAGGAATGCTCTACCCTCGGAGAGTGGGGGAACCTGCACTTCAGACCTGTCCCTTGTCCCCTCTCACTGGGCCTCTCTCCGGCAGTGTGTTTACAGCTGCTTCCCTCGTTTTCTTCCCGTTTCCATGGGCACTCTGGAATTCTTGGGCAAACTCTGCATTTCCCCACATCCACAATGCTTGTGACCTTCTAAGTGTCTTCTGACAGGATGAAAAAGCTGTGGCCTTTGAAATACGGATGCTCGACACCATGGAGATATACGAAGAAGTGAAATATCACGAGGCCACCAGAGGTCAGCCTGTGCCGGGCTGCGCCAACTGGCACATCTCCAGGCCTCAGTGTCCTGGTCATCAGGGTGGGTCCTCAATCATCCAGCACCTTCCTATGACCGGTGGCAACTGCTCGTCTGGCTCAGACTCCAGGGAGGTGCAGTCCACTCTGCAGGTCCAGCTACGACTTCTCTACCGGGGCCTGACCAACATGGGCCAGCACTGAGAACTTACTGCGCACAGGCCACCGCCTGTTTCTCATGCTGGTTAACTTAATCCTCACAACAACCGAGGAGGAGGCAAACTATTACCCCACTTGACAGATGAGGAGACAGGCGCAGTAGGTGCCCTCCAGAGGCCACCTAGCTCAGGAGTGCTGGACACCAGTGTCGGGGCTGCAGCCGCCTGTAGTTCTGCTGGGGACCGCCACTCTAGAAGCCACTTGAGTACAGGGCTGAGAAAAGTGCAGAGTCCTTGAGGGGAAAGCCATGGCTGGAGTGAAGGTAAGTAGGCTCCGAGAACCAGGGGCTAAGGGCTGGTCCTAGTCAGGTCACATCCCTGTAGGACTCACGAATTTCTAGAATTTCACCCCCACCCACTTCTGGGCTTCGCACAGAAAAGCTGTGCGACTGTGGGCTGCTCTGTGAGTGAGGCTGGGAGTACCAGGAAACCAGGAAAGAAGGAGGGGATGGGGAGGAAGCCCCAGGATACACAGAACGAGACAAGTCTCTGGGCTTTGGATGGAGGAGGAGGGGGGAGCCGGTGCACATGGAGAAAACACAGATCCTCACTGTAAAGATGGGAAAACATGACCGAGACGTTCTGTAGCTTGTGCAAATCACTCAGCCAGGGAGTGCTGGAGCAGGGAGGGGAACTCTGGTGAGCTGTGCCCCATCCTTGTGGGTACCAACAGCAGTGACCAGGTCAAGGGTGGGGCCACTTGACCCAGGGCAGTGATGCGGGAGGGCTGGGATGGAACTGGTACCTCCAAGGCCAGGAGCTGGACCCTCTCTCCACCTGTCCGGGTGCTGTTCCAAGCACGCAGGTGCATACTAAAGTCTATCCTAGAGGCAGCTTGCACTTGCCTCTGATGGGCCCTTCAACACTGGAGAGAAGACGTGACAACCACTGGGCCCCAGGGGACGAATAACCAGGTGGGGACACCCCATAGTGCCCAGTGCTGACAGCCAGGGGAAAGGGCACAAGACAGCAGTTACCATTCTTGTCAGATGAAGCAACGGAAACGTGATGTGCTTCCTGACAGCCTGCGGTAGACAGATCCAGCACAGCCACCTCTCACTGTCTCAGGCATTCATGGATCCACAGCGAAGAGGTCTGTCTTAAATAACTACTTGTATTTTATCTTATAAAATACACACGAGATTTAAGCATAATTCACCATGCCATACTAAGATTTCTTTCACTGAACAAACATTATAGCTTTCCAAATTATGGTAAAATTTTCTCCAAGAAAAACGAAAAGATAAATGACATAAAAAGTTAATAGTCTTCTACCCACGATAACAACAAAAACCTACCTGAAAATAGAAGAACGCTTGACCGAACCAATAATGCATTACAGTGATCTCGGCTGCGTCATGCCTCAGGGGTTTCCAGACGAACTTAGCCATTAGAGTCTGAATCAAGAGGCTCAGCACTAAGACGGGAAGATTATGTGGTCTCGAGAGCAACGCTGCCAGAAGAACTAGTCCACTATATATCTCCCACAAACCCACAGTCTTGACTGTGAAGTCTGCAGCAATGACTTGAGATTTAAGCAAGTCTTTGGTGCCCGTGAACAGAATGCCAAGGACAAAGACATAAACAAAACGAGCTTCAATAATACCCCTAAAAAAAAGCAAAATAGGTTAGATTCGTTAGCACCAGCTAGAGAAATGCAAACACACATTTTCCCATGAAAAGCATGTGTCTGCTTGGCTGACTAAACAAGCCACAGCACCCGCCTGCCTGGGGAACTCCATGGAAGTGGGGGTATCTGCCTCTGCGCATCAGCCCCCAGGACGCCCTACCCAGAGGTCTGTTCTCTCTGTGTGCACTTGTCTGATTGCGCCGGCTCATGGGAAATCTTGCCCATTCGGCCCAAGGATCACCTGGGTGCAAGACCAGAGCCATCACTTGTGGCATGCCAGAAAAACTGTCCCCCTCCTTTGCACACCTAATTTGAAAAACCACCGCAGGAGGTTAAGGCCCGGCCATGTCGGGGACTTCTGTAAGTCTATAAATGCTGAGATACAATTGAGCATGTTCACAACCATGCAGATTCAAGCAAGTGCTTGTATCTGATGTGCATACACATCCACAATGGTGCATCCAGACTCTGGGGTCTGGAGAAAGGCAGGGGCAGGTCAGCCTGGGTTCTGCCACTTACTAGCTCTGTTGTTGGGGGCAAGTTAATTAAGACCTCTGATGCTCAGCTTTGTTAGTTGTAAAATGAAGAGAAATGGTAGCTAGACCTCACAAGGCTGTCCCGGGAATGAAACAAGAGAACACACGTAAAGTGTCTGGCACACAGTAAACATTAAGTACTATTGTGAATGAAGTATTTTAGCACTTCACTTACAGTCATCTGTAAAGTATACAATTTATGACACTATACCAAAGAATTTCATCTTATAAAACACATATATTCCTAAAACATATTTCAAATAAATTTCATAAGTCAAATATTTTATATATACTAGAAAAACTGATCTTTAAAGTAATGCTAAGTAAATAAAATTTTAAAGGAAATAATCACTCTAATAATGTATCTCTTTTCAAAAACTGAATTTTTCTATTTCAGATTTTCTTAGGAAGGTTTATGCATTAAAAAAAAAATTCCTTGTTTTTAGTTTGATCAGTTTAATTCAAACAGTCAGAGCACTGTCTACCATGTGCCTGGCAGTGTGGAGACAACCAAGACTGGCGTGACGCCTGCCATGGGGCCATGCGTCGGCCGAGAAGCTGGGGTCAAGTGCTATCCCACAGCCAAGGTGTGTGCTAAGCTGAGCACTAACGATGGACCCACAAGGGTTAAAGAAGGAGAAATCAGCAAAGGCTGATTCAGAGAATCAGAAAAGTTCCAAGGAAGAAGGGGGCTGAACTGAGCACGCCAGGGTAGGCTGGAGGGTGAACATGAGGGAGACTGCCACCGGGGGCCTTCAGTGGGTCCATCTCCTAGCCCTAATGAGTCAGGGCCGTTTCTGCACATCTAGGACCACTGCAACCTGGCCTTCCACTCCAGCCAAACCTGGGCTTCAGAGTGCAGAATAAAGTCAGGAGTTATATGTAACGGAAGATTTTAGAATATCGATGGATAGCAGCACCAGGGGGGACTGAAAGGAGAGAAGCAGCGATTAGGGTGATCTAGAATTAGGATGGCTCTAGAATTGGGGTAGATGCTGGAACCAGGACAGATCTAGAATCAGGATGGCTTTAGAATCAGAATGGACTCGGAACCAGGATGGATCTAGAATCAGGATTGCTCCAGAATCAGAATGGACTTGGAACCAGGATGGATCTAGAACCAGGGTGGCTCTAGAATCAGAATGGACTTGGAACCAGGATGGATCTAGAATCAGGGTGGGTCTAGAACAAGGACAGATCTGGAACCAGGATGGTTCGAGAATCAGGATAGATGGGGGTGGGGAACGAAAGCATTTTACAGGAAGAATGTGAACCAAGCAGCGCAGGTCAAACAAAAGGGTGCACCAGCCTATTTTTTGGACACCAACAAGGTACATGCTGTTGTATCCATGAAAAGTAAGGTAAGTCATCCAAGACTACCAGTGAGTGATGCTGAAATTAGGTGCGTCAATCTGAGATCTGAGAGGAAATGAGGAACCGAATCCTGTATCACACTTTGAGATTTAATCAGACACCCCCATGTTGAACACCCTCAAATGTGACATCCAGCCTTGACATCTGCCCAGAGTCTCACACAGAACAGCCTTCAAGATATCTCCAGACCACATGCTCCCCACCTGACCTCCCTGTGTCAGGTGAAGGCGCACCACCCTGCTGTCACCTCAGCCAGGCCCTTGGCATCACCTTGACTCCCCAACCTGGTTGGCAGGTCCTGTTTCCAGGTGTGCCCCTTGCACCCCTTGGCCACCCACACAGCCTGGCTGCAGCCCTCAGCTTTCACTTTGACCTTTTCAGGGGAGACGACATTTGCTTTTCTTTCTATGATTAGAAAAGCAATACAAAACTGAGTGAAAAGGAGATCACAGTACACCTACCATCCACGTCCTAATGTGATCACAGCCAATTACATGTTCTAGTGTTTCATATAAATATGAAAAAATACGTACATACTTCATAAGATGGGGTCATACTACAGTTTTACAGCCTACTGCTCCACATCTTTATATGTTCTATGACAACACACTACTTAGTCAACTACTTAACGGCTGCAAGATTCCAGCAGAGCTGTAATGTAGCTCAGGGGCTCATCCCACTACTGTTGGCCAGTTACCTTGTTTTTCACTCTGTGCAACTGTAAATAATGCTTCAGAGGCATGCCCGCATCCCACTCTCAGGCCTCATATCTGGATTTATTCTTGAGATCAACTCTACAAGAGGACGCCGGCGTCAGAGGGTTGGACACATTCAAGGTTCTTAACGCGTTTCACAAACAGCTCTCCAGAGTGGCCCCTGCTCACCCCACCCCACGTCACCATTAAAAACAGAGAAGCTGCCACTTTGAGATGCAAAAGGTGGCCTTCATGATGCACTCTGCTTGCGGCACCCCCTTACAGGAATTCACTGTAAATTATGGGAAAGTTTGTTTTCCTGGAATGCCTCATTCCCCAACTGCTGGGAAGATCCATTTGTTATCCTCATTACTAGTTACTTCCTGAGTGAGCAAAACTGAATTCTTTAGATTCTTTACTTCTAAAGAATCCCTTATTTAAAAAAATAAACCTCAGTGATCTTACTCCCAAGTTACTTGTCTCCTTCCTACTAAACAAAGATGCCAACGAATCGGTTCATTGAGGCGTTCTTAGTGAGTTCTACTAACTGCAGGTGAAATCACAATTCTCAAAAACCAAACTCCAATGCTCTCATGATTGCATGGCATTTGTTAGTACATAAAACATTAAAATAGATCTAAAAGCAAATCCTCGTGTCTGCCAGCACACTTACTTTGAAATGTCTTTGTTGTCTTGTTGCCAGGGAAACAGCACATTTCCAATGGCCGCCCTGTAGCAATAGACGCCCAGCAGGCCGAGCGCCATGGCGACTTTCGATGCCAGGGAGCACCTCCTCTGAACCAATGTGAAAATCACGACAAGGGAGAGGGCAGCCAGAACAGAGAGTGCAGTTTTATGATCAGAGCTGAAATGAAATGGAAAATGCCAAAAATTACTAATAAGTATAACCAGTGATGTTATGGACCTATACCAAGGGACTTTCTAAAACGTGTACTAAAAATAGCTGATTTTCCTGAAAAAGCAAAAAAGAAAATTGCTGGTTATTTAAATTCAAACAAAGGTTCTTAAAAGGGAACAAATAAAGGACTGTTAACCTGAACTCTCATTTCTCACTCACAAGTGGTCCCACCAGCAGCTCTGCACCGGCCAGGGCAGCTATATGCATATAAAACACTTTCACTGGCTCCCCTGGTGCCCCTTTTCTGGGGCAGCCCCACTTTCCCAACTACAGGTAAAGAGGTTCTGGGTAAACCATACATTTATCAGTGTACACTGCACTCACAGGAGACACGCAAGTCCTGGTGGGACCCCCTTCCCTTCACTCAATAAGACAGATTGACTCAGTCAGAGCATCTGCCCCATTCCCAGCTGTCACAGGACAGAGCCCGGGCCCCTCTCTCACCTGGCCCTTGCCCACTACCCTGCTACCTTGGGGAGTGCTCAGCAGGGAAGGCAGGGTTCTTTTCTGCTTTATTCACCCTAGCTCACACTCAAGAAACCTGGACACTCCACAGTTGCATGGGTGACTATTGTGCCAAGGTGTACATATACAAATGGAAAAAAGTGACTTGGAAAGATGTGGCCCATGTCAGGATATGGGTCCCAGGGATGGCAGGTGGTGCAAGGGACACACTGGGGCCTGGTACTGCCCTCGTCCTTGCTCTGGGAGGTGGTCACGCGGGTGTCCATTCATTGTTGCTCATTAAACTGTGTGCTTTACGCACTCTCCTGGATTGTTAACTGTCACAACTGCAAAATGGAGCAATAGAGAAGGTGAGTTTAGGTGCCTCCGGAGGAGCTCTCCTGTGAGGAAGGAATGGGGTGACATTGCAGCCTCTTTACAAACTGTCAGGAATGACCCGTCAGTTACTCCTCACAGCGCGCAGGGAAAACTGCAATGCAGGAGGTGAGCGCCTCGGGCGGGAAGGGGCTGGGGTCCTGTGTGCTGGAGAAGGGTCCAGACTGAGCAGTGGGCACAGCTGCACCCTGGAGAGGGGGGCAGGGCCCGTGGGGGTGCCCCTGCATGCACAGTAGTGCATCTGGGGGTGGCAGTCAGCAAATTCTCCGGCTGTGCTTCAATTTTCCAGAAAAGTAAGAAGTGAGGTCATGGTGCTGTCCCAGCACTCTTGTCCTCACATGCTCGGGCTCTGGCCACGACGCCAGCCAGGCTCTCTCAACTCCCCTCTGCTTCCTCAGCCCAAGGGGGACAGGCCAGTGTCTTCTCTCAGGTTGCTGTGAAAATGAAACGAGTGGACATACAGCAGGCACCCAGAAAATGCTGCCTGTGGTTACTGTGGCTGCCAAGGGTTGGCTAATATGGTTAATATTCAGGAGAAATTTCCCACAAGAATTATTGGGCAGAGGAATAAATAATTTTACAGACTTTGATGTGCAATTCCAGGTGTCTTCCAAAAGGACTGTGCCAACGCGTGGTTCTGGGGTCCTCCCGTGCCCCCATCCTGGGTTTCATCTTTCCTTTGGTGTTTCCACCTCGCTAGGCATACAATCACCCAGTGCTCTGTAACCGGAAGTTGCCCAATTCCTAGAGGGAGTAAGCACTTCCCTTTTCCTTCTTTTGGCATTTCCTCCTTCAGAATGTGTCTGCCACTGTCCTAAGCCCCTGCCTGTAGGCAGTTCTTAGAGAAGCTCCTCACAGCACCCAGGCAGGGACCTCTGTGTCACACTCGCGGGAAAAATTTTTTCCTCTTACTGTTCTCCTTTTACTTCAGTTTTCTAAATCTTCACTGACAGACAATTAAGACCTATAATATAGCCAAATCTTGATCTTTTCTGTCTGGTTTTTTTCACTCTACTCCAATCCTCCCTGTCTGCTACACTTTCTACTAGTTTTCTAGCCACTGTGAGAGGCTTCGGAGCTGGCTGAAGATTCACCCCTTTCTAGGGAGGGAGAGAGGAAAGGGAGGACAGAGGAGGAGTGCGCACAAATGGCAGAGCTCACCCAGCCTTGCCCCATCTCCCCAGCCCCGCCTCACCTCCCCCCCGCCCAGCCCCATCTCCCCGAGCCCTGCCCCGTCTCCCCCAACCCACCCCATCTCCCCAGCTCCCCTAGCCCTGCCCCGTCTCCCCCAGCCCCGCCTCATCTCCCCCAGCCCAGCCCCATCTCATCTCCCCCAGCCCAGCCCCGTCTCCCCGAGCCCTGCCCCGTCTCCCCCAGCCCTGCCCTGTCTCCTCCAACCTGCCCCGTCTCCCCATCTCCCCCAGCCCTGCCCCTTCTGGGAGGAGGCACCGAGTGACAAAACTACATCCTTGCTACAATTATCATGTTAAAACTCAGGTTTTCAAACATGAACAATTACAGTGATTCAGCAATAAAAAACCAAACATATTACGCTAGCCTCAAATTCACCCTTCAACATCAATTCATGGGTTATGGTATATTTTTCCATTTCTTCAGATCTCAAATACCAACTGTATCCTGAATATGAAAAGTAGGCCTCAATTTTGAACAAGAAGACTCTGCGAGTGGACAGTCAGCCGTGGAAGGTATGGCCTAAGACCACAGCTCATGCTCTCACCTGGCAAGCCAGAGCCCCAGGTCAGGCCGGTGGGCCCACTGCACACCCGTCTGGTTTAGAGACCGCAGCAGCCGGCAGCAGATGAGTATCACCCACGGGCTTGCCAGCACCATCCACTTCTCAAAGCCTCTGAGCGCGTCCAGGGAAGGGGGGCCCTTGCACCCTCTGTTGAGCTCCAGCACGGCAGAGCCGGCGTTCTTGTCCTGCAAAGCTGGTGTGGCACTGCCAAAGCATTCCTCCATGTGGAGGCTGCGCTGAAGCTCACAGTCGTCTCCCAGAAGGCAGTTTCTGTAGATGTCGTGACACAGAGCCAGACACAGGGTGCTGACGAGGAAGTACCAGGTCTGGTGCTCCTCCTCAATGAAGCTGCTCGCACCCAGACTCAGGACGTGGCCCACGGTCCCCAACAAGATAAGAAGATCTAACTCCGACCACTGTGCATTGGAATGAGCTGCATTCTGTAAAAAGGAACAAGTCTTTTGAAAGGGAAAACTCTGAAAATGACACAGATCTTGCTGCACGTACTTGGAGTCCTTGCTCACAGACGTGGTCTGCTGTGACAGACACCTGCTGCTCCTCACGCCAGCACCGCTGCCCCTGCTTTCGTGGCATAGCCAGGGGGACACAGAAACAGCATGGGCAGTCCTCACCTTGGACTGCCAGTCCTAAGCTGAGTGACAAGACAGAAGATGTTTCGACTCAAACCATCCGGGCAGTGCCAGAGCTCAGAGAGCTCGCCTGCCAACCCCTGGACCCAACTCTCCATGCACCATTCTTGCCTTCTTGGAGCCAGTTCCTGCTAGCTGAAACCGAAGAACCCCAAGGATATATTCCACCAAACCAGACATCTAATTTCTCCATGAATTTTCCAGAAATTCAGAAAGTTTCCACTAAAACGGTTAATTCTATTGAAATGGCATCACAGTACTATCTCTTAAATACACCAACCTAAAGCATTTAAAATGAAAGATGAGGACTCAATGATTGTCATTTGATAACTACTCGATATTTATTCTATTTATCATGTGCCGCTAGTATACAACACATAGAGATCCCCTGAACCTAGTTAGGCCCCGGAGAACAAATCAAACGGCTCTAGGGAACCTCTGCTCTAACGGGGGGGAACACCGTGTCATCAACAACACGGACATGTGGGAACAGGCATCTGGCGGCCCCTGTCACAAGCGGGCTGCACTGGGGGCCTGGAGTCACTGCACCGGGTCCCTCGGGCCCTGGGCACCGTGGACCAACTGTGATTGCCATCTCTTCCTCGCCGCCCTGCCACCACAACCAGCCAATGAATGAAGGTGTCAGAGGTCTAGGAATTCTAAAGGAAAACATCAGTCTTGAAAAGAAAACTGTACTTTACAAGGCAGAACGATTCCTAAGGAGGGCAGGACGAGGACAGGGTCCAAGCCCCCTTCTGACCTTCCTGGGGTGTCTAAGGAGTTGACTGAAATGGTCTTCCCTCGGCTGCAGCACAAACACCTCTTCTGAGAGATGCTCTGATTCACGCAATCCCCCGTCAGCCAGTTGCCTATGCATCTGTGACCAGCAGCTCTGTACCGTCCCCTGTGTTACAGTCACAGGGACCTTGTCTGTCCAACTAAGAAGTAAAGCTTGTGATCTGACAGCCAGATCTGAGTGTCTGAAGCTGGGATGCTCAGGGCCCCGGAGACGGGCTGCTCTAAGCACTTCCTCGTCGGCCCACTCTAAGCAATTCCTCGTCGGCCCCTCTGAAATGTGGGCTCCTTTCCTCGGCTCCCGCCAGCACTGTGCCTGGTACACACCAGGGGTTTAACCAATGTCTGATGAACGAAAGATCGTCTGAAATAACAAAAAATGGCCCATCCAGAAAGACAGTGGCATAGTCACAGGAACCAGACTCACCTTACTCAGAAGCTTTCCATCAACAAACACCTTGGTAAGAGCAGATACGACCGCGCAGAGCAGTGCAGAAATCAGCATCATCACTCCACCTGCCGTCAGCCACGAGAGGCTACAGAAATAGCACGAACTCTCGGCTGAGGTGCACACGATGACATGAATGGCCGAAAGAACCAGGAATGTCAAATAGAAGAGCAGAGAAAACACAGGTGACAACAGGGAAACCTCCAGCTCAGCCTTGTTGCTCAGTGCTTGCGGGATGCTGAGCAGGAGCAGGGTGAGAACCTGGAACAGGAAAACAACAGCAGTGACCACGACTGCTGGGCTTGGGGAAACCTACTTAGAAAAAGCCCATCTCCTGAACTTGTGTCAGCTGCTCAAACAGTGGAAACAGAAGAAGAAAGCCCCATAAACACTATTTCTATTGAACTGCCCAGAACACACGTCTGCAGCAACGTGGAGCGGAGCTACCTGACACCTGACAATACTTGTGGACACAAAAGGAAAGAGTTCAACAAACAAGAAAGCTCCTATTTTTCCCTTTTTAGAAACATTGCTTCATATATCTTTAAACTATAATATTCTGGCTGAGTTATCTAATCAGTTTAACAGCTGAGCCACACAAGCGCCCGCACCTCCAAAACCACGATGGTCCCCACCACCATCGAGTAGACATCATACTGGGCCACTTGTCTGCTCAGGGACAGGCTCAGGGTCTTCAGGGCATCCAAGTACTGCTTGCGAACCTTGGTTCCCAGGTTGAAAAGGACTTCTGAGTTATTTTCCTCCAAGTACAGTCTGATCCAGTTCCCATGCAACCTCTCTGAGATTTTAAACTGCTCAAATCCAGGCTCTAACAAGAAGAGAAAAAGGTCACACGCATCTCATGGACACACACACACACACGTATAATTTCAAAGTATTCAGTTATTCATGGTATGCGGTGAAGACTGATACCTAAGGAAGATGAACTATTCCTTGGGAGGGTGGTCAGCAACACTTTCAGGAAACTAACAGCTGATGATACTTTGCATCCTCTGACATCCTTGCTGCCCGCCAGCCTGCCATGGCCCTTGGCACGTTGCAGCACAACGTGGACAGAAGTGTCTACTCGCCACTCTGTCCCTCTCTGGACCTGGCCTTACCTCCTCCTCCCCTTCTCTCTCTGTCTCTCTCCACTCTTTTCTTCCTCAATGCGCAATATGAACACAACCCAGAAATGCATTACATTAACAGGACCTATTTTACAGAATCTTTCCGGCACTCATGCACTGTGTGAGGACTGGGCGGGCAGTGGCCTGACGCCTTCTCCGCCGTGTCCACTTCCCCAGTGTAGGCTGACCCTTCTGGCCTTCCACTAACGGCTCCTATCTTTGACCAGCTTCCCTTTTCCACATGTCCTCCTTGGAAAGGAATGCAGTCTCCTTGCCCTTCCTGCCATGACATTGAGCTATGTTTCCAATGCCAATGCCCAGCTAGACGATCCACCCCCGATGCAAAGCCAGTACTGGCGGAACAGCTCCTGGATGCAGCCCAGCCCCAGCTGCTGCTGGGTCCCCTTTTGGGATGGGAATGTGTGCTGCCCAAGGTCAGGGGGCTAACCTCCTTCCTTTCAGAGCTGGACCAGCCTTACTTTTGACTTGACTGGTCTGCAAAGCAAGAACTTCCTTTCCGAGATTCCTTGGTATTTAACATGCCCTTCCTTGGGGCCGGCCTGGTGGCACAAGCAGTTAAGTGCTCACGCTCCATTTCAGTGGCCCGGGGTTCGCAGGTTTGGATCCCGGGTGCACACCAACACACCGCTTGTTGAGCCATGCTGTGGCAGCATCCCATATAAAGTGGAGGAAGAGGGGCACGGATGTGAGCTCAGGGCCAACCTTCCTCAGCAAAAAAGAAAAAAAGAGGAGGATGGGCATTGCATGTTAGCTCAGGGCTGATGTTCCTCACCAAAAAAAAAAAAAAAAAAACATGCCCTTCCGACGCCCAGCAAAGCCATTCGAGGGGCCTTGCCCCTACCCACTGGCAGTGTGCCCACCTCAGCTTTTCCCCATCATGACCAGGACAGAACCGGTGCGACCTGTCGCACGCTGCCCAGCATCCTCGATGCACGACTCCTGAGCACAGGCCCAAATGGCTACAGCCTGGCCATTGCTGCTGGCACCAACTGACTTGTCCCAAGCACTGGTGGCCAGCACAACACTAAGCCCCTCATTCTTGTCCTCTCCTCGTGACCTAGAGACAGGGACGATTACTATGCTCACGCCAGAGAGGAGGCAACTCAAGACACCAGCTCACAGACTAGTGGGTGAGCTAGGATCTACCTCAGGTAGTCTGGATCCATGCAGGCATGCTTATTGCTACACTCGACACCCAGAGTCACAGACACCAGGGGCACCTGTGTCTACACCCCACCACCCAGAGTCACAGAGACATGGAGCACCTGTGTCTACACTCGACCACCCAGAGTCACAGAGACATGGGGCACATGTGTCTACACTTGACCACCCAGAGTCACAGAGACATGGAGCACCTGTGTCTACACTCGACCACCCAGAGTCACAGAGACATGGGGCACATGTGTCTACACTCGACCACCCAGAGTCACAGAGACATGGAGCACCTGTGTCTACACTCGACCACCCAGAGTCACAGAGACATGGAGCACCTGTGTCTACACTCGACCACCCAGAGTCACAGAGACATGGGGCACATGTGTCTACACTTGACCACCCAGAGTCACAGAGACATGGGGCACCAGTGTCTATACCCCACCACCCAGAGTCACAGAGACATGGGGCACATGTGTCACCCCATTACCCAGAGTCACACACATGGGGATGCCTGTGTCTACACCCCACCACCCAGAGTCACAGACACATGGTGGCACCTGTGTCTATACCCCACCACCCAGACTCAATACACATGGGGCACCTGTGTCTACACCCCATTAGCTAGAGTCACAGAGACATGGGGGACCTGTGTTTACACCCCATTACCCAGTGTCACAGACACATGGGGGCACCTGTGTCTACTCCTCTCTACCCAGAGTTATGGAGACATGGGGCCCCTGTGCATGCATCCCAACAAACACCCACTGAGCACTGACTACATGCTGTGTGCAAAGGGGTACAGTCCCTGCCTGCTTGGGCTTGTGATCCAGTAGGGTTCCCACCCATATGTATAATGACAAGTTGTGGAAAATGCTATGGAGGAAAAGTAGAGGGACTAATGAGACACTTCTGGTAATGGAGAGGGAACTGACTAAGACGGGTTGAGGGTGGGGGACAAGGAAGTTGTGACATTTTAAGCTGAAACGTAAAGGATGCCCAGGAATTAAGCAGGTGAACCTTGGGGAAAAGCATCTAGTCAATGGGAATGGCACACGCAAAGGTCCTGAGGTGAGAAAGCCCATCCCACTGGAACTGAAGAGTCACATGAGCGATGGGCTAGGTTGCATCAGACTGGGCCGGAGATCACAGAAGCCTTAAAACCTATTTTATTGTCAGACGTGTACCCAGTTTTGTTTCAGGAAACACGATCACTGGGGTATAGACCAAGGGTGCCCCAGGGGTGTAGGCCCCATGAATGCTTTCTCCTTCCAGGGACTGGCCTACGTTCATTTCACAGGCTCACTTCTGGCCACATCCACTGCAGTGCTCAATTCTCCCCACCCTGCTCTTCCTGAAATAAGCCAACAATCCCATTGCTTTTTTGTTTTTGTTGTCTTTATCAGTTGTTAGTATAGGAAAATGACACAAATTACCAATAACAACAAATTTGTAAAAGCTACCAAGCTCATAAGTTATTTTGAAAAAAACAAAAATAAAGTAACAGTTATCTCTGGTCTGGACTGAAATGTGCACTGTGGCCAGGCGTCACCTTCGACAAAGTCCGGGCCATCTCACGGACTAAGAGCTGGTGCTCCCCAAGTTCTCCTGCCACTTAGGACATCTGGTTCCCAACCACTCCCTGCTGGCACCTCAAGGTCAGCCTCCACCTCAGCACAAACGCATGGGTATTCCCTGTACGTGGTAGTACCCCACTATTTCAAGTAGGAAAAGCTGCCAACATCACATGAATGCTGCCGCAAACCAGGAGTCGACTTCCTCTAGATTCCCAAACTTGCCCCAGTCCCAGTGTCAAGCACGTTATCCGTGATGTGCCTGGATGGGTCAGAGTAAACTGTTTGAAACTATGGTGCTGGGAAGTGCGCACTCCTGTTCCGGATCATTCCTACCAGCATATAAACACCTAGTTTCTCCCAGCTTAAAAACGAAAACAACATACCCCACCTTGGCCTCCCGTCCACTTCAGACAATAGCCCATTTCCATGCTCCCATGAGAGCTGCTGTGTCTGTCTCCAGTTCCTCATGGCACCCCCTCCAGCCAGGATTTCCCCACGTGAACTGCCCCTTTCAAAGTCACTGATAACCTCACTTGCCAGAGGAATAGTCAATTCTCAATTCCTCATTTTATTTTACCTTGAGCAGCATTCAACACAGCTGCTCACTTCCTCCTTCTTGAAATTCTTTCTTTTCTTGGCTTCTTTGACACCAATCCCCTCGCCCTGTGAGCACCCTGCCTTGCAAACTTGCTCCTCCTACAACCTTCCCCACCTCGGTAATGGTCACCCCATTCTTTCACTGTTCAGCTGAAAACCTCAGTCATTCCTTATGCCCCTGGTTTGCTTGTACCTTACATCCATTGCATCAACAAATCCTGCTTGCTCTACCTTCAAAACAAACCCAGCGTGCAACGCTTGTCCTGGGTTCCACTGCCACAGCCTGGGCTCTCACACCCTCACCAAAGTGCCGGAGCAGCCTCCTGACTCGCCCACAGCACAAGGCTGAGCCCTCCACGCAGCACCCGAGAGCCTTTGAAAATGGAAGCCAAAGATTTCAGGCTCTGCACGAAACCCTGCAGTAACTCCCCACCTGACTCAGAATGAAAGCAAGAGCCCCTCTTATGCCTAAAAGGCCCTCATATCACTCTGACCTCATCTCCTTCGTCTTTCCCCCAGTTCACTCTGCTCCAGCCACTCCGGCCCCTGGTTGTTCCTTGAATGTGCAGGCATGTCCCCACTGCAGGATCCCGCGTCTGCCACCACGCTCTGTCCCAGGCTCAAAGGCCAGGCCAGCACGGCCCTCACACACCTGCACTCCCTGCCCCTTCCCCGGTTCATCCTTTTCCTAAGGCGCTCATCACCACCTGAAATCTATCGCTTCTTCGTTTCCTCTCTCTCCCCGCCTGCAAGGTCACCTCCATGAGGGCAGAGCCCTTGTACTGCTGTATCTCCAGGGCTCTGAACAGTCCCCAGCCAAACACGGACTTAGTGGAAAAAATTCAACATTTGTTGAATGAGTGAATTTATGACAGAACTTGATTTAGATAATTGTATCTGCGGGTGTTGCTAATGGTGGTAGTCAGGGTTCTAAGAAAACAGGAACGCATCTGTATAGTCAGAGACCGATGAAGTGCACCCCACTAAACACCAGGAAAACGCCAGGCACAATGGAAACACACAGTCTAACAGACGTCAGCAACTGCTAACTGACTTACCTTTTTTATATGATGGTACAGTCTCTTGCAACAATTTGGCAAGCTGTACTGTATTTAAATGTAAAAACCTCAGTTGTTCTCGCATTGGTTTCCCTTCTATGGCTGGGAATAAGAGACTGCCTACACTGTTTTTTGGAATTGGCAGACCAAGCCCTATTGCCAGTGTTGCAGCCAAGTCAGTCTGCTGGACGTGCTCTGGACGTCTGACATCACCTGGAAAAAAGAAAACAGTTTAAATGACAGGCTCTGGGAGGTGTGTGACGTAGTCATTCTCCAAACTGACCTTCTGCAACTACTGTAAGTCAAATTACCCTTCTCTTCAAACCATTCCCCATAGATTTATACAGACAGCACCTCATTGTTTTTTACGTCCATAAATTTACTGAACACCCACCCTGTGCGGAGCACGGTGCCTTCCCTGAAGTAGTGTACAATACACAGGAGAGATACTAATGCAAGAAAGTCAATGCCGTGTGATTTCGGAGTGTGGGGTGGGCACGCAGGTAGCAGGGAGCTCAGCAGACGCTGAGAGACAGTCACTTCGGCGAGGTCAACAGTTAACCCCCTGAACAAGGGTGAGGGCGGGATCCCTGGTGGCCCTGTTCCTCTGGATTCAGAGTGGTCCACGCAGCCCCACAAGAGAGGTGGATGCAGATGTCTCTGCAGCTCCTGAGCAGCAGCAGGCGCCTCTACTGGGGAAAGCGGGATGCGGCTGGGTTCAGCTGGGCTGAGTTCCATAACCATCTATGACAAGCAAGACATCTGCCTACTGACGGCCTGAGCAACCAGAGTGCTTCAAGCCCCAGCAGTGGTCGGCCATACTACTAACTCCTGCCAGAATGGGCACGACATCAGGATGCTGGGCTCCGGCCCCTGCTCTGCTACCGTCCAGTGGGAGGCCCTGGACAAGAAACTCAGTTTTCTCTCCTGTAAAGAGAGCACTCAGCCCCCACACCCCAGAAGCCACAATGCAGGCCCGCAGGGAAGCCTACCTAGGAGAGGCGGCGCTCAGTGCGAGTCTCTTAGACACGCTGGGGTGAGTCTGTACAGGTTTTACTTTGATTGTGGTAATTTTGGGTTGCCTAGAATTTTTCTTTTAATTAAAAATTTGTTAATCTCTTCTTGACCAACCCCCTACTGATGGCTTCTGGGTTATATTTAGAAAGAACTTTTACACTCCAATATTATTACTTGTTTTCTCCTAGTATTTTCTTACATTAAGTGCTCTGATCTGAAACAAAACAAAAAGCCCACCTTAAACTGCTTTGGGTACTGATGTGGTGGTGCTGGTGCTGTCACTCTGAGACCACTGAGGTCATTATGCGATACTCTAATTCTATCATAACCGGGACTGTCGACAACCAGGATTCTAAACTTGGGAGGAAGACAGTACAGATGTAAGGTTACTTTTACAGCAGTGAATGTGAATTGCAAGTATCCATACAAGCTCAAGATCAATTTTATCTTAAAAAGATTTCCTTGCTTTGTCCAGAAATGATGACTAAGCCAGTATCCATGAGCACTGCTAGCTCTGACAGTGGTTCTCAAAAACTCCTTTCCACTGAAAGGAACCAGGGCATCTTGGAGAAGCAGCCGGTTCCAGGTCCAGGGAAGGAACTGTGCGTGAGAGGCTGGAATACCTTCTCAGACCAGACAGCAATAGAGCACTCAGAGATGCTGAGGTCTTTGAGACCTTAAGGCTGGAAGGACTCAGGAGCTAATCTGAAGATAATCCCACTGGCTAAAGATGGAACAATTTGAATATTAAAAAGAATAATATCTACAGTGAATTGAAACAAATAAAATATGCTTAAATCCATAAATACACAATGTTACTTAAAAAAACTAATTGGTCATAGCTGAAGCATGTCAGTGAACTCATTCACTGATTTGAAACTGGTAATTAAGTGGAAAGAATAAGCCATCATTTATCCAATCTCTTTTATGTAAATGGTACTGCTGGGTAACTAAAAAGTAGATGGGGATGAATTCTCTGTATAGAATTATTCTGGCTAGTTAACGAAAAAAAGAATTATAGAATTAAAATATCACTATTTGCATCCTCTAGTGAATCACTGGCCCTAGCTGGTCACCAACGGCTCCCAATATCACAATATAGCAGACAGTCAGACACCATGTACTTTCTGTTAGAAAGGAAGGTGCTTCCTTTTGCCCAAACCCACCAAACCAACGGGATATGAATCTGCTCGCACCTGCAGGCCAGACAGCATTTACAGGATGGACAGAGGACATGTCAGCAGACAGTGCAGAGAGATTTCACAGACTCCACAAACAACCAGGTCTCTTCAATAAACAACAGTAAAATAAAAGAGGATTGGTGGAGACCTACAGATTAAAAGAGACTTAAAGAGACATATCAACAAATTGTAGTGCACAGATCTTATTTGGATCCTAATCCAAACAAACTAAAACAACTAGAGAGAGAGAGACAGACATTGAAATTTGAACACTGTCTATTTGATGGTATTAAGGAATTAATGCTATTTTTTAAATGTGATAATGGTATCAAGATTATGTAAAAAAATAAAAAGAGCACATATCTTTTAGAGCCCTGCTTCCAAGTAACAAAGGAGAAGGCAGATGAGTGAGGCTACAGATGACATAAGATTGGCTATAACTGGCTGACAACCGTAGAAGCTGGGTGGTGGGCTTGGGGGCTTATTATACTATTTTGACTACTTGTATACGTCTGAAAATTTCCGTAATAAAGAGTCTTTAAAAAAGATTACAATGCTTTGATCCGGGATTTATATTGGTTTAAAAAACGAGGTAGAGCCTCAGCATTATTTTTGTCCAGAAGGTTAGCCAGACATCCTAACATCACGTGTGGAATGCCGTGTCTTTTCTCAACTAATCTGAAATGCCACCTATGTCACCAAAGGCCCATACATACTGGGGTCTATTTTTGGCCTCTTGATTTTGCTCCATTGATTAGTGTGACTCGTTCTGGCCAGCACTAACTATTTTAATAATTGTTATTCTGTAATCCTAACACAGGCAGGCCACATTACAGAGGAAGTTTTATCCTGCAGCAACAGGAAGCCATTAAAGAATTAAAAGCATTTCAGAAAGCCATTCTTGCAGTCCAGCAGCCAGTCCTTCCCCCACCTGTCACCACCTCTGCTGGCCCCCACTACGTGCTCTGCACAGCTGAGCCATCTTTTAAACATTCAATCAACAAATACTGACGAGACGTCCACTAGGTGCTGGGCACTAGTCCAGGCTGGAGGGATAGAACAGTAAGACAAAACAGGCAAAGTGCCTCCCTTCATGGAGCTTCCATCGTGGGAGCAGGAAGTGGACAATAAAACAGACCTGCTCTGCCCTGTGTGGAGCTCCAGGAAGAGGCATGCTCTCCTTCCCAGACCCCCTGGCCCTGGACTGACCCAGATCTGAGCTTCTCTTACTGGGAGGTAAGGACTCTGGGGTGGGCAGTAGCAGGCTGGGCGTATATAAAATCACATGGTACACAATCCAAAATTGCTTATTCTCAAAATAATAAACACCTTAATATTTATTTTTATTAAAATATGCAATAAGAAATTTGCATGAATTGTAGGGTAAAAAGCCTTCACAGAACTATCAGGAATGGTGGTGTGAGGAGCTCTCTGGAGCTGCTCATCAGCAAAACAACATAACTAGTCAAAATCATAAAAATCACAACCACCACCACCACCACTTACAGCCTCTGGAAACCATCCACGGGCATACAGCAAATGAAAAAATCTTTATTCAAGAAAATCTACTAAAACTTGGTAAGAGCAGGGGAGGCTGAGGCACTTGAGGAACCATGACTCACCCCCTCCCTCCCTTCCCAGCTCTGTGGGACAGAAACTCCACTCTGAGTGGGTGCAGCCAAGAACACAGGGCTCCCTCTCCCCCAAGCCTCCGGAGGGGCTCTGTGCTCCCCCGGGAGGGGCGGGCTTCCAGCATTGCTCATCCTCTGCGGCCACATGGTGCAAAGGCTCAATCCCAGGGAGTTGCTGGGAGCCCCCTTTTTCCAACCAGCACCACCCAGAGTCTCTACCCCAGGTACAACAGCCCTAAAATATTGGGGCCCACTCACCCTTACCCCAGTTTGCTTGCAGGGTGGAGGCAGCCCCCTGGGAGAAGCTATCAGAGAAGACCAGAGGATACTCCACAGAGCCCTGCGTGTAAAGCAGGGTGTCACTCCAAGAGAAGGGGACTGCTGTCTCCACCCACCACTAGGAACTGTGGCTCAGAGATTTTGCCTAGGGAGACAGACAGGCCAGAGAACAGAGCAAAGCTCCCCCAGAAGAACTGACATTCTTTGAAACAGAATGTGGGGAGTTCCAGCCTAAGGCTGCTCTTGAAAACAATGGAGATTCTGGAGGTAAGCAACTAAGAGGAGGCTGGAGGCTTCATGAGAGGAACAAGCTAAAACCACAGGCCAGCTAGAGGTTGATCAGAGAGAGCCAGGGAAAAAGACAGCTGAGCAGGGCTCTCCTGGGGTCAGAACAACTTCAAAGACTGGCCTCGAAAATGACCCCTGCAAAGGAGTCCAAATATAATGAGATTGGACCATGGAGCACATTTATTATAAGTTGTTGAAAATAAGAGAGCAGTCAGCTGGCAAGGAGTGGAGCCTAACAGCTGGCATTACAGCAACAGAGGCAGCAGCTTAGCAGAGCTACCCCAGAGAGAGACAGTCACAGGGCACCACAAAGACGCTGTCATCCCAGTGAGGTTGTGCCCCCACAGGAGCGACAGCAGAGACTGCACACTGTGGGGGAAGACGTCACTGAAATGGTCCAGCAAAGTCACCCAACAAATAAACCAGCAAACAACAATGACAACAGGCCCTGGAGGGGAGGGATCAGTGTCCAGAGTTGCTACAATATGTTATTTAAAATGATCAGTTTTCATCAAAAACTATGAGCAATTATACAAAGAAACAGTAAAATCTGACTCAAACAGAAAAAAAAGTGGGCAACAGAACCTTCTGTGAAGGGCCCAGATGTGAGAGTTAATAGACAAAATCACCATACATACATTCAAAGAACTAAGGGAAACTAAAGAAGTAAAGGAAGGTGAGCCAATAATGTCTCATCAAATAGAGAGTATCAGTAAAGAGATAGAAACTATAAAAAAGAACCAAATGGAAACTCTGGAGTTGAAAAATACAGTAACTGAATATATAAAATATAATAAATGAAATGAAAAATTCACTATAGTCACTCAATGACAGATTTTGAACAGGCAGGAGAATCAGCGAATTTAAAGACAAATTGCCAAAAATTACACAATCTAAAAAACAGAAAATTTCCCAAATTTGATGAAAAACATTAATCTACACATCCAAGAAGCTCAATGAACTACAAGTTGGATAAACAGAAAATACACAGACACATTGTAATACAAATGCTGAAAGACAAAGATAAAGAGAAGGGAACCCATCAGATTAAGTTGATTTCTCATCAGAAACCACGGAGGCCAGAAGGCAGCAGGGTAGCATACTCAAAGTGCTGGAAGAAAAAAGAACAGTCAACCAAGAATCTCACATCCAGCTAAACTATCTTTCAAAAATAAAGGTAAGATAAAGACATCCCCAGATTGAAAAAAAAAGACAGTTCATTGCTAGCAGACTTGCCTTACAAGAAATACTAAGGGCAGTTCTTCAGGCCGAAAGCAAGTGACTCCAGACGGTTATCTGGATCCACATAAAAAAAATAAAGGTAACTAAACAATTATAAAAGACAGCACAAAAACATATTTCTTCTCCTGATTTAAAAAGCAATTATAGAAAACCATATACATATAATTATATTGTTAGTCTATAACATATAGAAATGTAATGTATTTGACAATAACAGCACAGAGGAGGTAGGTGGGGGCAAAGCCATACTGGAGAGAGAAAGTGACACCATATGAAAACATATTTCAGCACAAGAACTTGTTCACAAAAGTTCACAGCAGCATTATTCATAGTAGCCACAAAGTGGAAACAACCCAAATATCCATCAACTGATGAATGGATAAATCAGTGGGGTCATCCACACAACGGCATATTATTTTGCAGCAGAAAGGAATGAAGTCCTGATATGTGATACAGTGGGGATGAACCTTGAAAACACGATCCTGAGTGGAAGAAGATAATCACAAAAGACCACACATTATAGGGTTCCTTGTATAGGAAATATCCAGAAGAGGCACATCTCTAGAGACCGAAGGATGAATGGTTACCCGCAGCTGAGGGTGGGGTGGGCAGATTACCGGTTGGGGGAAGTGAGAGTGCTGACTGTGGAGGCGACGAAATGCCCTAAAGTTGATATTGATGATGGCTGCCCAACTCTGAATGAACTAAAAGCCGTGCAGTCCTGGCTCATAAAATGAGCACAATGAGAATACAGAATATAACTATTCTTAAAACAAACAAAACCAGGGGGCCACCCTGGTGGCACAAGTGGTGAGGTGCATGTGCTCCATTGCGGCGGCCCAGGGTTCGCAGGTTCGGGTCCCTGGAGTGCACCGATGCACCGCTTGTCAAGCCATGCTGTGGTGGCGTTCCATATAAAGTAGAGGAAGATGGGCATGGATGTTAGCCCAGGGCCAATCTTCCTCAGCCAAAAAAAGAGGAGGATTGGCATCAGATGTTAGCTCAGGGCTGATCTTCCACACACACAAAACCAAACAAAACCAAAAATTCAGAGCCAACTGTTCACTGAGGTCAGCTGTCTGAGCAGCCCTTGCCGGCAGTCTACCTGCAGCCGCCCGGCCCTTCCTGGCTTTGAAGATGCAGTCAGGCCTCCCAGGGAGGAGATTCTTACATACTCATCTTAAAGATGAAACATCAGCACTTAAAACAATAACCCTAACATTCCTATAATATGAAAATGTCAGTTTAGTTGTCTCTTTTCCTCCCCAGACTACAGGCTCCCTGAGGGTGAATGTGTCCATGATGCCCAGCAAGGTGCCTGACTTACCACAGGTGCTCAGTACACCTATGCTGGACAGATGGTTGGATGGACGGATGGATGGATGGAAAGGGTGTTTCTGGTGTGGGGTTCTCACTCAGGTAGGTGAGCCACATGGGATCTTGCTTTGGGTATGCAGTGTGGGAAAGCTGGGTGTAAAAGGCTGGTGCTCTGGTGGGTACTGCCCACATTCACTGGAAGACAGGCTCCAGCTGGTCACCTTGAAAGGCTCAAGTTACAAGAGCCAATAACTTATATCTTAAGAGACGTCCAAGAGGAGGAAGTGCGGTAGAAAGACAGAAGGAAACAGGTGGAGGTTCTTCTCCGACCAGTCCTCGCTCAAGTGGAAAATTCATTCATTTGACAAGTATTTCTCGGCACCCGTTGCATGCCAGGTAGTCTAGGCCCGAGGCATATAGTGATGAACCCAACAGACTTGGTCCTGCCCAGCTCCAGCTTAAAGTGCAGTGAGGGGGCAGGTATTACAGGAATCACACAAGCAGGCCTGTAATTACAAACCATACTAGAATGATGGTAGAAAGCATCAGGTGCCATGAGAGACTAACAGAGGGAATGTAATTTAGCTTCGTGGGTGAATGAGTGACATTAGCTGAGACCAAGGATGAGTGGACGAGCAGGCTGAGGAGCTGAGGAGGCCAAAGTGGGGGCACGTGAGAAAGAGCTTGTCACTCGGAGGATCTGTCACATAGGATTTTTACTTTATCTTAAGTTCAGCTACTGAAAGGTTTTGTGTATGGGAGATTGGGGCTGGTCTGGAATGTGGGGAGCAAGGGAGAAGGAAGATCAAGGGGGATACCCAAGTTTCCAACTTGAAGAACCACCGAATGGTGTCGTTTGCTGACAGGGAAATAAGGGAGGGCAGATGGGATGTGAAGTTGTCACGTCTGCTCTGTCTGTGGGAGATCCAAGTGGAGGCATCACAGAGGCAGCTGAGTAGACAGTCTGGTGGCTGGAAAAGAGGAGACAGCTAGAGGGATAAATGTGACCGGTGTGAGCCTATTCATGGCAGTGAAAACCTGGAAGTGGATGAGATCATCTCAGGAGTGAATGTAGAATGAAACAAAGAGGCAGTCCAGAACAAAGGGCCAGGGCACGGAAACTAAGCCAGCAAAGAGGACCAGACAGCAAAGTGAGACAGAGGAGGAAAACCAGACAAACGGTGGGTTCCAGAACCATGGGCTGGCCGTGATGAACGGGCCTGAAGGATCACGTGAGAGGAACCCAGAGTGTACACACTGCAAATAACCAGCCAGCTGACAGCAAGCATGCTGTAAAGCACGTTGAGGAGGCAGAGGCCAGGCTCAAGTGGATGGCGAGGGAGAAAGGGCGGGCGGCCGTAAGGGAGGCTGGTGCGGGTCCGAGGGGCCCGTGTGTATTTGGGGTGGAGAGCTGGGGTGTCTTAATGCAGACAGATGGGCCCTCTCTGACTGGTCCTATGACTCTTGTTGACATTGCTATGCAATATAGTTTCAAATAATGGATACTTTTTAAAAAGTTTAGTTATTAGTGTTTCAGTTCATATATGCAGTTCAGATGTCTCTAAGCTACTGGCAATTTTTATTAACAGTTTCAGATATCCAGGCAGTGGCATTCACACAACAAAATTCCCACAAACAATATCTGTATTTTAAGAATCAGGGCAAGAAATGTGAACTCCAAACCCTGACCACCCTTCGCCCCATTCATTTTCATTCTCTCGGTGCTCAGGAAACTGCAGACTTACACAGCTTCCAAAAAATGGTTTTAAAATTAAAATCAGACTATCGAAAATAGAGAAATAAAACATAGTTTCAAAATGTTAAACATTCCTAAATTCTCACCAGGTTTCCTTTCAAATGCAGAACTGATTAAGATCAGAGGGGTGTTCACCTCCTCCATGGAAGAGGCCCCATGACTTCCTGTTTCAGACATGCCGTGATCCCCACAAAGAACCAGCAAATTGGGTAAAAGAGTCTCTCTCTCCTATAAGGCAAAGGAGAAACTTCAGTAGCATTCAGACTGAGGAGAACACATGACCTTGTTAAGAAAACAACTTTAGATTTTAGCTTTACTTTATAAATAGCAGCTCTTTCTAAATGAGTTAGATTTTTTACCTATGAATTTATAGCCAGATGAAAGTTCAAGGTCAAATACCGTCATAAAGAAAACAAAAAGAATCGTATGGAGGTCAGAGAGCACAGGAGGGTCGTGTTCATGGCCTCTCAGGTCCCTTTGCCACTTCCAAGCTGTGAGAGCCAGAGCACATTACTCGCCGTGCCTCAGTCTCCTCATTTGTCACACAGAGCCGCCCCTCTGCCCCTGGGACTCTGCCTTGCCTTTGCTGCTTCTTCACCTGCAATGTACCCTCAGAGATGGTGCATCTGCCCCTCCCTCCCTTCAAGTATCTGCTCACATCTCACATGTCCTCAAGGACGACTGCCCTGACCATGCTGTTTAAAACTATGGCCTCTCAGATGCTGTTCCCTCCTCCTGCCTGACGTTTTCCTGTGGCACCAATCACTCTCTAGAATACCTATGGACTCATTTATTATGCTTCTTGTTTGTCCCTCCTGACTAGAAACCCCACAAATGCCCGGACAGGAACAGTGATAGAGAAGGAACAATGATCTAGAAGGAATTCAAGAGACATTACTGGATGGACAGTGGACAGGTAGAGATAAGAGCCGCTCCCCTACAAGGCTGCTGGGAGACTGAGGCAGCGCAGGTGAATGTCCAAATGATGGCAAAACGGTGCCCAGCACGTGGCGTGTGCTCTGTTTGAGAAGGCTGAGTGATGGCGGATGTGACTTCACATAAGGCAACCTGAGTTCACTTTAGGAGCTTTATTCCTTCTAGGAAACAGGCACCGTGACATTCTAGCACCACAGCGCGCCTCACCTCTGACAGCAGCGAGGTGTGGATCTTCATCAGGATGCTGTCCATCTCGCTGAGCTTGCGCCCGATCAGGGGGCTGCTGGGCCCGGAAACGTGGCCGATGTGGTCCAGCCCGAGGTAGTGGAGGATTAGCACATCCCAATCCCCTCTTTTTAATGCTTTATCCAAATGCCTTGTAACATTCTCATCCACCTTCAATGGGGGAAAAGAACATATGAATAATTCCCCTAACTTCCCTTGATCCTGACTCTCCAGGAAAAAGTGACATGCTCATTTTAAAATGTAGGGGTTTATTTTAGGTAACAGGACTTAATGAGAGTTCGAAAAAAGCAAAAAAAAAAAAACAACAAAAAAAAACTGTCATAAAAAAATTAAAGAAACATTAGCATTAGATTAAGTTTCACTAATATCGTTTTAACGTCTCTAGGTTACAGATAGAACATACTATACAGCTAATTTAAATGAGCAAGGGTTGTCCTGACAAAAAAATTCTGTGGGATCACTACTGGGGCTTAATTAAAGCTGAGCAGATGACCAAGTTACTTAGTGTCAAGTTGTTATGAGGTAACTAAGGGCTAAAGGCAGTTAGCTAAGACAAGACAGTACCCAGAGTTCAAGTAACGAGCAGGGTGAAGCTGAGGGCATCTATGTGTGTCCCAGGAGAAGGCTGTTCTGGGAGGAAAGAGACACAGCCCTCAGTGATTAGCCACCAGCCTGGTCAGCCCTGGCCCTCAGCTGGCCCACCTCCCTCCCACTGAAAAATCTACCACAAAGAGAAGTGTTTCTGAGTGATTGTACACAGGACAGGAAAACTCAGTCACTGCTGCACAGTAACTGCTGTGTCTGCACAGGTCACCTTCAGCCAAGGGTCTCAACGTAAGCAGGACAGCAGACGTTCCACCAGGCCCAGCAAACCGAGAGGTGTGGGTGATGCAAGGCCATCCTCCCCAATGCCAAGCTCATACATATGAGTGTGTCTCTGCCCTATGGGGCCTCCCTTTGCCCCAGGGTCAACTTCTAACTATGGGTCTAATCATGCTCTTTTCCTTGTTGGACACCACACTCCCAGCATGGGGCCGATGCCCCTCAGGACTGGGCTCTGCCTAGCTCACCGTCTGCCCTCACACCGCCCCACTTGGGGCGCCACCCCACTCGCAGGAGAACCAACAGCCTTGAGAATTCCAGGCAGGCTGTGGAATCCTTGGGCTCTGCCTCATACAGATGCTGCCACCCCATTCTGTCCACTTGGGAAGTCCCCACTCACCTGTCAAAACTCAGCTTAAACGGCTCCTTGCTGAGAAGCCCTTCCTGATCCTCTGGACCCCGTCACTGGGCGCTCAGCTGTTCTAGGCTTTGGTCTCCAGAGTACTCTGCTCACACCTGCACCAGGGTTTATGTCCCTGGGTTGCAACCAATCATGTAAATGAACAATTTTTACAACCTCTCCATACTACTCCCAACACAGAACAACGTTGTCTGTCACTAAGTAAGAGGGTACCGGGCTCTACCTAGTAGGACATATTTTTCTTATTTAAAAAACTGACCTCTGTATAATCCGACACAAAATATGAGGTTGTTCCATCATACTCCACAAAATGCTTAGGAAATAACTTCATCCATGTTTCATCTCCATAAAAGATGATTCTTTTCCCAGCTGCTTTTGCCTGTGCGATCACGTTGTCTTCCAGCAGTGCAGGAGAATTGAGGTTCCTAACGACATCGATGAAGCCGGGGAGGCTCCCTGTCATCAACGCCTGCAGGAGGAAACACTCAAGAATTGGACCACGGAGGGCTGGCCCCGTGGCCTAGCGGTTAAGTTTGGCACACTCAGCTTCGGTGGCCCAGTTCAGTTCCCGGGCGCAGACCTACACCACTTGTCGGTGGCCATGCTGTGGCGGTGACCCACATAGAAAATAGAGGAAGATCGGCACAGATGTTAGCTCAGGGCTAATCTTCCTCAGCAAAAAAGAAAAAAAAAAAGAATTGGACCATGGAATCCAAAGCATGGCATGGGAAGGGGTGCCAAAGATCACTTTACAGATGAAAGAGGCAAGCATAAAACTAGGGCACTCCCAATACTGGAGGCCAGATCAGTGTTAGCACAAAGTGGGAAAAGCTACAGAAAGATCCTGGGCAAAACCAGCAAAGTCAACGGTGAAGACTTGACCACGTCTCAGCCAATGAGAAGACAGAAGAGGCTGTCCGTAGCTGGACGGCGGTGGCCAGGAAAGAAGCTATGGGTTATGAGAACAGAAGCCAAGGGCAAAGTGTGGTATGCAATGAAAACACGAACCTGCGCATTCAGATCCACAGTCAGGTCTTCCCCCAGGCTTCAGATCTGCTCCGTGTGACAAGCAAACTCCACGTATGGACCTTACAACCCAGCGATTCTAAGGGCCACCCCTGAGGGAAAGAACAGCCTCTCACACACCTAGGGAGGAAAGAGGTCTCTAGGCACGAACTCGCAGGAAGTCTCACAGGAAACCGGCCCAGGGATGCTGGTGGGACACCCCTCATGCGGCACCATAATTTCTGGGAGGAGAGGGTGGGTGTGACATGTACTCACACCCTTCTGATATAGAATTAAGTCAACAACCTCCCTCACTTTAGCACAGAGTCTAAGAGACCATTGCAAAGTCACGGGTCTCCATGATCTGGAGTTATCTGACAACCCACGACATCCAGGGACCTGTGCAATGAAAATGAACAGGGATCTGGATAATGCCAACAGGCGTAATACTTTTGCCAAGACTTCTTTAACAGAAAATAAATGCAAATATGAATTAACTGGACTTCTGGAATGCCAGAGTGAGGAGCTTGGCAGACCCTCTCCCCCAAAAGCAATAAAACTGGATAGAACTGTCAAAAACAACCATTTTAGCACTTCGAAAACTGTTGTATATCCCCAAGGACATACAACAAATGATTATTAAATCTCAGTAAGAGTGTGAGTACCTGTGGTGTTTTAACATGGGCTGCTCCCCTGCCCCACCCCCAGCTCTGTGATGCAGGAGCCATGAGAACCAGGAGGGGCCCACGTGGTTTGGGGCTCCAAGGAAAAGTCCCACACCAGGGTGTGATGAAAACAACAGGGAAGGCCAACATCACAGCTGCCTGAAGCTTCAATGTTGATTGTACTAAGAGACCAGCCCAAAATTTAAAAAGGGGATCTGGGGAATGAGAACTGTAGTAGACATCTGTAAGCTCCCATATATTCCTGGAATCTGGAAGCCTGCGTGCACATGTGGGGCTGAGTGTACACTCAGGAGAGACCAGAGAGGGCCAAGTTACCTGTTCCTTCCAGCTGAACAGGAGGCCCTGCTCAAACAGAAAGTGAGAATCAAGCCAGACTCATAAACTGCCTGGACAGTGAGCATGTGGGCCAACCCACACATCAATCCCCCGCAAAGGGTGGAAGCTTTACCACATGGTGTGTTTAAGCACAACCTCTGACCAATCGTTGGCTAACCACTAAGCTATGCTGACCCAGGGGTGACCCTTAGGAAGACCAGCTTAAAAATAAAAAGAATTGAAAACAGAAAAACAACAAGGAGAGACATCACTTACTGCACACTTGGGGGGAGACAGACTCTACAAACTAGTTCAGGCGAGTCACTACACAAACAAACAAAAAAGCAGTGACAACACCCACCACTCTTGGGTGGAGGATCAGAATCCAGAGTTGAGGTAGGGGTTGCATGGATATATACATTTGTTAAATGTCATCCACCGGACACATAAAGACACGTGTGCCGCACTGTATGAAAATTCTACCTCAATAAAGCTATTTTTCAAAATGTAAGCCTCTCTTACCCCAAAATTCTACTCCCTAAAGGTAACCAGTTACTTTTGGTGAGTATCCTCTCATACTTTTTTTGTGTATGTATACAATCAAAAATATACAAAGATACACATTTTTTATCAAAATGGTAACAAACTATATAAATAATTCTACAACTTGCTTTTTCCAACTAACAACATATCATGAACCTCCTTCCCCAGAAAACATACAGCTACTCCATCTTCTTTTTAACAGCTACAAAGTACTCCAGTGTTTGGATGCACAATATATTTAACCAAGACTGTTTTAAAGGACACTTATTTTAAAAAGCTTCCAATGGAGGGCTGGCCCTGTGGCTTGGTGGTTAAGTGCGTGCGCTGCGATGCTGGTGGCCCGGGTTCGGATCCCGGGTGCTCATCGAGGCACCACTTCTCCATTCATCCTGAGGCCGAGTCCCACATACAGCAACTAGAAGGATGTGCAGCTACGACACACAACTATCCACTGGGGCTTTGGGGGGAAAAATAAAATAAATAAAATCTTTAAAAAAAAAAAAAAAAAAAGCTTCCAATGGAAGCACCATTTGAGCTGTGAAGCGAGTGAGAAACCCCAACCAGACCGGACTGGGAAGGCCGCAACGCGCAGCTCCTGCCCCATCACACACGTCAGTTACTTCAAACAGGAAGTACAACCCTTCACTACTGAGGGAAGATTTCTCTTCCGGCCCAGCAACAGCCTGGCCAATGAGAAATGCCACAGCTCAGCCAATGAGAAACACTGCAGCTCAGCCAATGGGAAACGCCACAGCTCAGCCAATGGGAAACGCCACAGCTCAGCCAATGGGAAATGCCACAGCTCAGCCAATGGGAAACGCCGCAGCTCAGCCAATGAGAAACACTGCAGCTCAGCCAATGGGAACCACCACTGCTCAGCCAATGAGGAACTGTTGCCGCCCTGAACTGTCACTCTCCCTCAATGCTCTTTCCTTTAGAACAGCCCCTCCCTCTCTCCCTTTTCTCTATAAAAGCAGCTCCTTCCGTGTTCTCTGGGTTTGCCTGTGGTTCGCCAGAGCACGCACATCCTAAAGTACAATTCTTTTTGCTACTCCCGATTAACTCCTTCTGAGGATAAAATAACAGGTGAATTTGCTTTTTAAGTTGACAGAGCCAAGACCTGCAGGTCGAAGTGTTGTCCAGGTGAGGTGAGGTGGGGCTTTTGAGGGGGAAATACAGCAAACTGCAAAGACCCCAAGGCAGAGAGAGGGCAGCACGCTTGCAGAACTGAGCTATGTGTGATCTGTGTGGACGAAAGACATAGGAGGAGAGAAAGTAGCTCAGATGAGGCTGGAGGGGTAAGCAGGGGCAAGACCACACGGCCTCAAGGCCTGGGTTAGCAGGAAGAGTGTAAGCCTGGAGGGTTTTAAGAAGTAGAGGAGCACAACCTGGTTTGTGTCTGTATGGGATCTGGGCAAGAAGAGGTGCTGGGAGACTTTTACAGTCCAGGCTGGAGACCACAGAAGACTGGACTAGGGTGGTGGCAGTGGAGGTGCTGGCTCGGTCCAGTTACATTCACACCCACAGTATTAAGAGCACCTGTTTACCTCATTTCTTGTGAAGAGTGGGTTATCATCAATCTTTAAATGTTTACAAAGTGATAGACAACAACTGGACTTACAGACTGTTTAGTTAGCCTTGCTCTGATTCCTTGTAAAGTTAAAATTCTTTTCTTATGTTACTGGCCATTTCGATTTCTCCTTTCTGGATTTCTTTATATCCTTTGTCCAGTTGCCACTGGATGGTTGTCCTTGATCAGATTCTCTTTACATATCATGGGCTTAACATCTTGTTTGTTATGTCAACTGTAAATAATTTTTCCAGTTTATCATTTGTCAGTTGTCTTCGTGTATAACGTCCTTTGCCACAGAAAGGTTTTCTGTTTTCGTGTAGTTGAATCTGTCCATCCTTTCCTCTGGGGCTTTTACAAGGCACTTCCCTTCTTCTCACACTAGCTTGGGTTCCCACTGACATTTTCACAGAGGGCAGGGACTACTTGGTAAACCCTTCACTCCAGGAAGCATGCAGGCAGCAACTGAGTTGCAGCAGGGAGTCCTAGGAAGTCTAAGTGAGAGCTCGAGTCTGTCACCTCCTTGGAGGTTTTCCCGTGGTTGCTGTGGCCTTGGGAACAGTAGTCTCTTGCCTTCTGAAAATTAAGGAGGGCTCTGCAGAGGCTACTGAAAGAGGATTTGACCTGGGCACCCTATTCTGCAGTACTGCTGTATAACACAGTGTGACCGGCAGAGGCTTTGGAACCAGGCAACATAGGCTTATGCTCGGTTTCTGAGGCCACTTGGGTGATTTTACCAATTGAAACCTGTTTCCTCATCTGGAAAATGGAGAAGACAGAGTGCCGACCTCACAAAGCCTAGCTCACAGGGCTGTTGTGAAAGTGCGTGAGATAATGCCTGCGTTCTGTACTCACTGCAGCCAGTGATCAGTAACTGCTCCTTATTATGACTATAAAGTCCCTGATGAAAGGAAAGGCATTCAAAAATTAATTAACTAATTTTAGAAAGAAGCTACTGCAGGATCTTACCATGTGAAAGTGCTACCAGGGACATTAGTCTTGAGATGTTAAGACCAGTGTTTCACGACAATTGTATCAACACTTTGAGATTAACTAAGTCCCTGCCCTATCTGGTGGCAGGGAAGAGGACACACTCCTTAGCCAACACTACCCGATCCTACCAAATTCTAGAGCTGTGTGGACTTAACTCTAGTATGGACTTCCTGTTCTAGCTCCTCCCTGAGAGGGAATGAGGAGGAAGAACCTACAAAGGACTGAAAACAAAACAAAATGAAACAAAACAAAACACTGGTTTTGTGAAATGAAACAAACGGGCTGGAGACGAGAGGCCCTAAGAACGACACTGGTCAATGTGCAGGTCTGAATAGAACCTGGAGCCTGCACACTCAAACATTTTCTTACATGTCAGCCCAGATTCCTAATAACACTTTTCCTACCAGAATGAAGGAGGAATGGGTTCCTTCCACACTTCTAATAGAACAGATAAAGAAATTGGTGTTCCTGAGGGTCAGGAGCCTGGATACCTTTCCTCCAGCTTTCCCAGGAATGGTCTCAGCAGAATGACCACTCCTGAGAGGCCATCTTTGAGCATCTTGACTAAAGGTGCCCTCTCCTGCTCCCCACAACTCTCTATCATGTTCTCTTCCTTGATTTCTTCCACAGCATGTATTGCTTTCTGAAACTATCTTGATTATTTATTTGTATACTTACGTATTTTCTGTCCCCTCAATTAGAAAGTAAGCTCCATGAAGACAGGACAGTTACTGTCTTGTTCTTTACTGAATCCTTCTTATCTAGAACAGTGCATGGTACTGAACAGAGCATGGTAGATGCTCAATAAATATTACCGAATGAAGGATACACCACATTCAAAAGTGGCAGAGAGAGTGGGAAACTCAAGAAGGCAAAGTCAGTGAAAGATGTGACATTAATCCCTTCAATCCAAGACTGTTTTATTCATCCAGTAAACATTTACTGAGTATCTACTAAATGCTGCCCCCAAGCTTTAAATCAACAAGTGGCTCCTTCTCACCAAACAGTAAGGTGTCACATGATCAGCCACAGATGTAATGCTCAGCCAGAGACTTCTATACCATACTAGCATGCAATATATTCACAGACGAACATTTAAGCTCCTCTGTCTCTTTCTGTCCTCACCCTTCTAGTCCTCCTTCCAGTCTGAGTTTGAATGTAACTCTCAGACAGGCTTTTCTGACCCCTCAACCTACACTGAGCCCACCCCTAAGCAATGAGCATCATGTCCTGCTCTTCTTCATCATGCATTAATCACACTTTACAACTGCACGATTCAGTTGTATATGCATTTGTTTAATGGCTACGTCTCTCATTAGAGACTAAAAGCTCCATGAAGGCACAGATACTATCTTGCTCCAACTATATACCCATTACAATGTCAGCATATAGGAGTTGCTCAATAGATAGTTCTTGAGCCAATCAATAAAGCTTCACTCTTTTCTTTACCCATAGTTCGTGGGTAAAGCACTATACACTTCAAAGCGACTCTCACTAAGCTGAACACCTGAAGGGGGTTTCTATAGTAGAAATAGTGATAACTGTCAAGGCCAGATCATGCTGGCTTGATCATTGTGTATACTACAATTTTGGACGAGTCATTTAATTTATCTGAGGTTGCTTCCTCATCTATAAAGTCAAGAGATTGCACTAGACAACCCTAGAGGTTCCTTCCAGGATTGTAACTGACCCACTGACAATTAAAGAAGAGAGCAGGTGGGCAGAAGGATGGTAACTCTTGGATGATCTTGCTCTAAATCCTTTATGCTCCCCATGAAGCATGAGTTTTGAATACTTGACGAGGGACACAGATCCTGGGTCTCACCTCCATCCCATCTGTGAGGCTTCTTCAGCATTATATTGCCCCAGCCAGGTTGATAGCACCAAACTAATTTCCATTTAGTTAAAATTGGGACTCCAAGTAAAAGACTAGAGAAAGCCCCTCTAAACCTCCAAAGAAGTCAAACCATGATTTATAAAACATTAAGTCAAACTGTTTACCTTGATTCGAGGCATAGTAACAGTAGGTGGCTTTGCTTCAGCCACAAAACTGTGAGATGCTCCTTTTTCCACGAGATAAGTTGTGTAGGGCATAAATTTCACACCCTTTGAGCCAAATACAAAATCATCTCTCAAGGCGTCTATCAGCATAATAACAACTTTACTGAAGAGAGGTGGCGGGAGCTTGGTCCAGTTGGAAGTGGATCCTAAAAGTGTTTAAAAGAAAAAAGGAAACTGAATTTTAAACTTTATTTAGCACCCAAGCACCTTATACTCTAGTTTCTGCCTCCTTTTCCAGCACATATCCTGTCATATCTACATATCTCAACCCAAAGAAAGAGGCCTGTTCTTGATAGACAGCGCTGGGAGCGGGGGAGGGTGAGGGTGAGCAAGCTCAGGGAGTCCCAGTTTTAAGTCGTGAATTGCTCTTAGCATGGTGAGGAGTACTGGAACAGGGGAGTCCCTTTGTGAGGGTCCCAGAATGGGACATTTAGGGAGCTTGACCTAAAACAGTGCTGCAAGTGGCGACGGGCGAGCATTTGCAAACTGTGTTTACAAAGCCAGCAGCTGGTATTGTGTGGACCTGGTCCCAAACGGGCGAGCCTTTACCTGGTATGTACTACCGGGTAGGTGAAGGCTAAGAAGAAGTCTACGCAGGGAATTCTTAACTACTGGGAATAAAGGGGTTTTGGAGGACTGTCATAGAAGAAAATGCGAGAGGGCGGCACGAATCTTATCTGTTGTGTCCTATCGATGAAAAAGCGTCCCCAGAACAGAGAGTGACCCAAAGGCCTGCTCAGGGAAGGGGGTGTTACTGGATGAACAGAGCTGGGGAGAGGCGGGAGCCTTTGCGGTGGCCAGGGAGGAGGGTCGACGTAGGGCTGGTAGGTGGTTGCCATAAGGTTGTAGGATACATAAAAAGAGGCTGGAGCGGTAAGAAGGGGGCTCTTGGTGATGGGGACCAGAATGGAACAGGAGACCACTCGGGAGCCCCGGGAAGAAGTCCGAGAGGCGGGGCTCAGAGGAGGAGGGTCCCCCAGGAAAAGGGGGGCCCGGAGAGCGGAGACGCCCGGGGAGGGGTCCGTACCAGCCGAGGGTTCGGGCGCTGGGGGCTCTGCTTGGTGCTTCGTCCCGGAAAAGGACCGAACGGGAGCCGGGAAGAATCCCCGAAGGAAGAGCACGACCCCGAGCACCTCGACCACTACGCAGCAGGCAGCGAAGGTCCCAGAGCCCAGCCGCATTACGCCCACCACGATCACAGCTCCCCGACCGCAACGCGAGTCTCCTCCAGCTTCCGGCTCCAGGGAGCAACCTCTGAGCAAGCGCGAACTGGCGGCGCTGACAGGTGCCGCTCCCGGTGTCGTCACGCCCGCCGGCGCGCCGGAAATACGCACGAACGGGGCGGACGCTTCCGGGCGTTTGCTGGCCCTGAGCTCTGGGATCCTTTGCGCGTATTTCTGGAGTGCCGACGCCCGAATCCCCGCCCACCCGCGAGCCCCCGCCCCTGCCCACCTGTGAGGCTCTGCCCCAGCCCCGCGCCTACTCGAATCCCCGCCCGCCTGAGAGGCCCGCCCAGGCCCCGCCCGCCCCGCATTACAGGTTCAACTATGGCCTGTTCCGTGTGTAGCAATACGTATCACGTGCCATGCCTCCTCCTGGGAGCTTCCACACGTGTTGCCTCGTTTTTCCTCACATCAACCTCTGAGTACAGTCGTCATGTGTCTTGGGCAGGTCTGTGCAGAGGACGGTCTCTGACCTTGGCTTCAAGTTGGGCTGCCATAACAGTACATCGCTAAGTGACCCTGGGAAGGTCTGCTGACTTCTGGGACTAGGCGTCCCTGTGCGGGATTGGACTCTGGGACATTGTTGGGGCCCCATCCAGACCCTTTACTGGCCGGTGCCTCTGTCTCCAGCACCTGGGTGTGCTGGGGGCTAACGTCTCTGTTGACCTGAAAAAGCTCAAAACGAGTTTATCCCAGAATAGCGAAAAGAATTGCACTTCAGGACGTGCGTGCTCTGGCCAACCATAGTCAAATCCATAAAACAAAGCAGAGGAGCTGCTTTTATAGCGAAAAGGGGGAATAGGGAGGGGCTGTTCTAAAGGACAGTCCTTCGGGTGAAAGTGACAGTTCAGGGTGGCAACAGCTTCTCGTTGGCTGAGCTGTGGCATTTCTCATTGTTTGGGCCGCAGCATTTCCCATTGGCTGGGCTGCGGAGTTTCTGATTGGCTGGGCTGTTGCCTGCGGGGAGAGAAATCTTCCTTCAGTAGTGAAGCGGTTGTACTTCATGTTTGTTGTGCGTGATGGGGAGGGAGCTCCCCTGGGGGCCTTCCCTATCCAGTCTAGTTGAGGTTTCTTTATTAATTTCTACAGCTCACAGCCGCCCCCTTTTCTGGAGAACTGCCCTTGGCTGCTGGGAACCCCTGAGCCCCGGAGGTTACCAGCCCCTAAACACCTGGAGCGATGACTGACTGGTATTGTGTGGAATTAGCCTCAAATTCTCAGAGTTTAGCTTTCTCTGTTGTGAAAATTAATAAAGAGAAACCTCATTTAAAATGGAATTGGGAAGCCAGAAAGAGAACTCTCATGCACATGCCACTCAATGCACACTACAGACCCCAATAGGGAGAGAGGTACCTGCATCTCCGATGGGAAGTGATACCACTTACCACCCCAGCAGGAGGAAGGAGGAAATTCCTCCTTGCACAGCAACAGCTCATCCAGAGACAGGCTGCCATAATTCATCCAATGAAAAGCTACTATACATACTTCCAACTCGTAGTCTCCTCCAATGGACTCTTCCTTTATAACAGGCCCTCCCCACTTCATAAAAGAACACTCCTCTCCCTGTTTCTCCAGGCTGCATGTCCTGAATTGCAATTGTTTGCTGTTCCTAAATACACTCATTTTGCTGGTAAAATAACTGGCTGTTTATTTGTTTCAGGTCAACACTGTCCTACTTTAGATTCCAAAATTTTATTGACATCTCTCCTAGTTTTTGTTCTCTTTTTTGTCCATGTGGTTTTGTCCATGCCTCCCTCTTTCTGGTCATTTTGGTAGAATATTGGGGAACCAGGACCACACACTGTGTGCTGTCCACCATAGCCTTCATTCTTCAAGGCTCATCTTCCAGATTTCTCCCAGGTCATCAACAGCCTGGAACATTATAGTTTTCATTCATGAGAATGTCAAAGGTTCCAAGATCAAGGAGCTTTCTAAAAATTTGTTATGGGTGGTTTTAGTGACATGGAAAGAGCTGCCTATTCCCATAACTGGTTACCCCCAGAGTACTATGTGGTGGTGGGACAGAGTCTCATTTTTCTCATTTCGTTTTAAAATTTTATTTGAAATATAGGCATTCACAGATTTGCAAGGTCAAGTCATCTTCAGAGCAGCCCCTCCTGCCCTGGTTGTGGGGTCCTAGCTCCCGGCTTCCCTTCCTGAACTTAGCTAGCTCTGTGCATCACCCCTCCTGTCCAGCTGCCCCTCCCATCCAGCTGCCCCTCCCGTCCAGCTGCCCCTCCCTGAGTCCTTGGGTGTCATGTTTGTTTCTGGTTCTCAGAGGTGATGGCTCCACTGAGGTTTGTAGTCAGGTGCCAGCCTCTTGTTTGCAGCTTGGTGTGCCTCATGTAAACACTCTCCTGGTGAGTGTTCCTGGGAGTGTTTGGTTGCCTTTTCCCATTCCCCTCGCGGTGTGGCTACATAGAGCTTGGCTGGTTCTCCTGGATAACTCGTTTCTAACTGAAGTGAGCTTTTCCTGAACTAGGTTTTCCTGAACCAGTCACTGCGGGGCTGTTTGCCGCACAAGCCTCATGCTTTACTCAACAGACCATTTGCTGTGATATGGTTGCTAGGTGGCTTGCCTTGGCCCTGCTGCATTTTCTGCCCAGTGCGACAGTGTCACTGGTCCAGGGGAGCCCCTACTCAGCCCGTGCACCCCATTCCCAAGCTGCACAGCATAGGTTTCAGCGTCCTGCTCAGATGTGCCTTGTGTGTACTCTGAGAGCCTCACGCTCCATCTTCGCTTTCCCTCTCTCACAACTGTTTTCAATCAGCACTGCTTTGGTGCCTCTTTCCACTTATGTTTTAGTTTTGTGGTTTGGAATTTTCTCTTTCTTCAAGGTTATTTGAAGACTATTTGAAGATGGATTTTTGTAATTGTTTCTGACTTCTCGTTGCTGTTGGGTGATTTAGAGAGAAGACGGAGAAAATACCAAATTTAGGCCATCTTCTTGAAACAACCCAAATAGATAACTTTTAATGATAAAGAATATGGTTAAGAGAAAATATTTTCATGCAATAAAATTATTACTATTAAACATGGTATTGGCATACAAAAAAACATTAAGGCATTTGTCCTCCTTTTAGCCAGACCTTTAAAATGGTGCATAAGGGGCCATGAAATTACTGGGGAGGTTTTAAAATAAAGATTTCTTGGTGCAATTCCAAGCCTACTACGACAGCATTCCCGAAAGGTGATACCCAGGCTCCTATATATTTTTTATTCAACTTTTTTATTGTGGTAAAATACAAGTAACGTAAAACTTGCCATCTTAACCGTTTTAAGTACAGTCGAGTGGTATTAAACATTCATATTATTGTGCAACTAAATTACCTACCCTAAAAGTGAGGGTTAGGGTAGGGGTTAGGGTAGGGTGAGAGTTAGTGTTAGGGTTAAGGTTAGGGTTAGTGTTACGGTTAGGATTAGTGTTATGTTAGGCTTAGTGTTAAGGAGGGGTTGGGAGTTAGAGCTAGGGTTAGGGTTAGGGTTAGGGTTTAGGTTTAGGTTCAAGTTAGGTTAGGATTAGGATTTATGATTAGGCAAGGGTCAGGGCTAGGTTCAGGGTTAGGGATCAGGTTAGGTTTGGGTTAGGTTAGGGTTGGGTTCGGGTTATGGTTCAGGTTCAGGCTAGGGTCAGGTCAGGGTCAGGGTCAGGGTCGGGGTTAGTATCAGGTCAGGGTCAGAGTCAGATTTCAGGGTTAGAGTTAGGTTCAGGTTAGGGATCAGGGTTAGGGTTTGGGTTAGGTTAGGGTTCGGGTTATGGTTCAGGTTCAGGTTCGGTTCGGGTTCAGGTTCGGGTTCGGCCTGGGTTAGGTTTAGGTTCGCCTGGTTCTGGTTCGGTTCGGGTGCGGGTTCGGCTTAGGGTTTAGGTCTAGGGGTTCGGGTTCAGGTTCAGGTTCGGTTAGGGTCTGCCCGGGTTCGTTGGGGTCTGCCCGGTTAGGGTCAGGGGTTCGGCCCAGGGATCGGGTTAGGTTCGGCCCGGATTCGTGTTAGGTTCGGGGTTCGGGTTAGGGTTCGGGTTAGGTTAGTGTTAGGTTAGGCTTGGCTTAGGTTAGGTTAGGTTCGGCCCGGTTCGGCCCGGTTAGGGGTTCAAGTTAGGTTCGGGTTAGGTTTGGGGTGAGGGTTAGGTTCTGCCCGGGTTCGGTTCGGTCAGGTCAGGGATAGGGTTAGGTCAGGTCAGGATAGGTCAGGGATAGGGTTAGGTTAGGGTCAGGATAGGGTTAGGTTAGGTTAGGTTAGGTTCAGGGTTCAAGCAGGGTTCAGGTTCAGGGTCTGGCCCGGGTTCGGGCTGGGGTTCTGCCGGGTTCGGGTTCGGCTTAGGGTTCAGGTTCGGGGTTCGGGCTAGGTTTCGGGTTCGGGTCTGCCCGGGCTTAGGTTCGGTTCGGGTTTAGGGTTCGGCCTGGTTCGTTCAGGGTCTGGTTCCCGGCCTGGTTCTGCCCGGGTTCGGCCCGCCCAGGGTTCGGGCCCGGGTTCGGGTTCAGAGTTCGGCCTGGTTCGGCCCGGCCCGGGTTTAGGCCCGGTTCGGCCTGGCCCGGCTTAGGTCTGGCCCGGCCCGGCCCGGGTTCGGCCGGCCCGGCTTAGGCCAGGCCCGGCCCGGTTCGGCCCGGCCCGGCCAGGGACAGGCCAGGCCAGGGCCCGGCCAGGTTCGGCCAGGCCAGGCCAGGCCGGGTTCGGCCAGGCCAGGCCCGGTTCGGCCAGGCCAGGCCAGGCCAGGCCAGGCCAGGCCAGGCCAGGCCAGGCCAGGCCAGGCCAGGCCAGGCCAGGCCAGGCCAGGTTAGGCCAGGCCAGGCCAGGCCAGGCCAGGCCAGGCCAGGTTGCCAGGTTAGGCTAGGCCAGGTTAGGTAGCCAGGCCAGGCCAGGCCAGGCCAGGCCAGGTGTAGCTAGCCAGCCAGGCCAGGCCAGGCCAGGCCAGGCCAGGCCAGGCCAGGCCAGGCCAGGCCAGGCCAGGCCAGGCCAGGCCAGGCCAGGCCAGGCCAGGCCAGGCCAGGCCAGGCCAGGCCAGGCCAGGCCAGGCCAGGCCAGGCCAGGCCAGGCCAGGCCAGGCCAGGCCAGGCCAGGCCAGGCCAGGCCAGGCCAGGCCAGGCCAGGCCAGGCCAGGCCAGGCCAGGCCAGGCCAGGCAGGGCCAGGCCAGGCCAGGCCAGGCCAGGCCAGCCAGCCAGGCCAGGCCAGGCCAGGCTGTGCCAGCCAGGCCAGGCCAGGCCAGGCCAGGCCAGGCCAGGCCAGGCCAGGCCAGGCCAGGCCAGGCCAGGCCAGGCCAGGCCAGGGCCAGCCAGGCCAGGCCAGCCAGGCCAGGGCCAGGCCAGGCCAGGCCAGGCCAGGCCAGGCCAGGCCAGGCCAGGCCAGGCCAGGCCAGGCCAGGCCAGGCCAGGCCAGGCCAGGCCAGGCCAGGCCAGGCCAGGCCAGGCCAGGCCAGGCCAGGCCAGGCCAGGCCAGGGCTGTGCCAGGCCAGGCCAGGCCAGGCCAGGCCAGGCCAGGCCAGGCCAGCCAGGCCAGGCCAGGCCAGGCCAGGCCAGGCCAGGCCAGGCCAGGCCAGGCCCGGCCAGGCCAGGCCCGGGCCCGGCCAGGGCCAGGCCAGGCCAGGCCCGGCTAGGCCAGGCCAGGCCAGGCTGCCAGGCCCGGCCCGGGCCAGGCCAGGCCCGGCCAGGCAGGCCAGGCCCGGCCAGGCAGGCCAGGCCCGGCCAGGCCCGGAGGCCAGGCCAGGCCTAGGCCAGGCCAGGCCCGGCCCGAGGCCCGGGCCCGGCCAGGCCCGGCCAGGGCCAGGCCCGGGCCAGGCCAGGCCAGGCCTGGCCAGGCCCGGCCAGGCCCGGCCCGGCCAGGCAGGCCAGGCCCGGCCAGGCCTGGCCTGGCCAGGCCCGGCCAGGGCCAGGCCAGGCCTGGCCCGGCCCGGGCCCGGCCAGCAGGCCAGGCCCGGGCCAGGCCCGGCCAGGCCCGGCTGGCCAGGCCAGGCCCGGCCAGGCCAGGCCAGGCCAGGCCCGGCCAGGCCTGGCCAGGCCCGGCCAGGCCAGGCCTGGCCAGGCCAGGCCAGGCCAGGCCAGGCTGGCCAGGCCAGGCCCGGCCAGGCTAGGCCAGGCCAGGCCAGGCCAGGCCAGGCCAGGCCAGGCCAGGCCCGGCCAGGCCAGGCCAGGCCAGGCCTGGCCCGGGCCAGGCCAGGCAGGCCAGGCCAGGCCCGGCCAGGCCCGGCCCGGCCAGGCCAGGCCAGCTGGCCCGGCAGGCCAGGCCAGGCCAGGCCAGGCCCGGCCAGGCCAGGCCAGGCCAGGCCAGGCCAGGCCAGGCCAGGCCAGGCCAGGCCAGGCCAGGCCCGGCCCGGCCAGGCCAGGCCAGGCCAGGCCAGGCCAGGCCAGGTTAGGCCAGGCCAGGCCAGGCCCAGGCCAGGCCAGGCCAGGCCAGGCCAGGCCAGGCCAGGCTAGGCCAGGCCAGGCCAGGCCAGGCCCGGCCAGGCCAGGCCCGGCCAGGCCAGGCCAGGCCAGGCCAGGCCAGGCCCGGCCCGGCCAGGCCAGGCCAGGCCAGGCCAGGCCCGGCCAGGCCCGGCCAGGCCAGGCCCGGCCAGGCCCGGCCAGGCCAGGCCAGGCCAGGCCAGGCCAGGCCCGGCCAGGCCAGGCCAGGCCAGGCCAGGCCCGGCCAGGCCCGGCCAGGCCAGGCCAGGCCCGGCCAGGCCCAGGCCAGGCCCGGCCAGGCCAGGCCAGGCCAGGCTAGGCCGGCCAGGCCCGGCCAGGCTGTGGGCCAGGCCGGCCAGGCCAGGCCAGGCCCGGCCAGGCCAGGCCAGGCTAGGCCCGGGCAGGGCCAGGCCAGGCCAGGCCAGGCAGCCGGCCAGGCCAGGCCAGGCCAGGGCCCGGCCAGGCAGGCCAGGCCAGGCCAGGCCAGGCCCGGCCAGGCCAGGCCAGGCCAGGCCAGGCCTGGCCAGGTCTGCAGGTTCCAGGCCCGGCCAGGCTAGCTAGGCCAGGCCCAGGTTAGGCCAGGTTAGGCCAGGTCTGGCTAGGTTAGGGTTAGGCCAGGCCAGGCCAGGCCCGGCCAGGCCAGGCCAGGGCCCGGCCAGGCCAGGCCAGGCCAGGCCAGGCCAGGCCCGGCCAGGCCGGCCAGGCCAGGCCAGGCCAGGCCCGGCCAGGCCTGGCAGGCCAGGCCAGGCCAGGCCAGGCCCGGCCAGGGCCCGGCCAGGCCCGAGGCCAGGCCAGGCCCGGCCCGGCCCGGCCAGGCTAGGCCTGGCCAGGCCTGGCCAGGCCCGGCCAGCGGCCTGGCCCGGCCAGGCCCGGCCAGGCCAGGCCTGGCCCGGGCCCGGCTCGGCCAGGCCAGGCAGGCCAGGCCCGGCCAGGCCCGGCCAGGCCTGCCAGGGCCAGGCCAGGCCTCGGCCAGGCCCGGCCAGGCCCGGCCAGGCCAGGCCAGGCCCGGCCAGGGCCCGGCCAGGCCCGGCCAGCCAGGCCCGGCCAGGCCTGGCCAGGGCCAGGCCCGGCCAGGCCCGGCCAGGCCAGGCCAGGCCCGGCCAGGCCCGGCCAGGCCCGGCCAGGCCAGGCCCGCCAGGCCCGGCCCGGCCAGGCCAGGCCAGGCCAGGCGTGCCAGGGCCTCGGCAGGCCTGGCCCGGCCCGCTAGGGCTGGCCAGGCCCGGCCAGGCCTGCCAGGCAGCGGCCAGGCCCGGCCAGTTAGGTTAGGCCCGGCCAGGCCAGGCCTGGGTTAGGCCAGGGCCAGGCCAGGCCCGGCCAGGCCAGGTTAGGCAGGTTCGGCCAGGTTAGGCCCGGCCAGGCCCGGCAGGCCAGGTTAGGCCCGGCCAGGCCTGGCCCGGCCTGGCCAGGCCCGGTTAGGCCAGGGCCTGGCCAGGCCTGCCAGGGCCCGGCCCGGCCAGGCCCGGCCAGGCCCGGCCAGGCCAGGCCAGGCCAGCCAGGCCCGGCCAGGCCAGGCCAGGCGGCCAGGCCAGGCCAGGCCAGGCCAGGCCAGGCCCGGCCAGGCCAGGCCAGGCCAGGCCAGGCCAGGGCCAGGCCAGGCCAGGCCAGGCCAGGCCAGGCCAGGCCCGGCCAGGCCAGGCCCGGCCAGGCCAGGCCAGGCCAGGCCAGGCCAGGCCCGGCCAGGCCAGGCCCGGCCAGGCCCGGCCAGGCCAGGCCCGGCCAGGCCCGGCCAGGCCTGGCCAGGCCCGGCCAGGCCAGGGCCAGGCCAGGCCAGGCCAGGCCAGGCCCGGCCAGGCCAGCCTGGCCCGGCCAGGTTCGGGCCAGGTTAGGCCAGTTAGGCCAGGCCAGTTAGGCCCGGTTAGGCCAGGCCAGGGTTAGGCAGGTTAGGCCCGGCCAGGTTAGGTTAGGCCCGGCCAGGCTAGGCCTGGCCAGGCCCGGCAGGCAGGGCCAGGTTAGGCCAGGCCCGGCCAGGTCTGGGCTAGGGCCAGCCTGGGCAGCCAGGTTAGGCCCGGCCAGGCCAGGCTAGGTCTCGGCCAGGCCAGGGCCCGGCCAGGGGCCAGGCAGGCTAGGCTAGGCCAGGCCAGGCAGGGGCCAGGGCCCGGCCAGGCCAGGCCAGGCCTGGCCAGGCCAGGCCCGGCTGCCAGGCCAGGCCCGGCCAGGGCCCGGCCAGGCCCGGCCAGGCCCGGCCAGGCCAGGCCAGGCCAGGCCCGGCCAGGCCAGGCCAGGCCCGGCCAGGCTAGGCCCGGCCCGGGCCAGGCCAGGCCCGGCCAGGCCAGGCCCGGCCAGGCCAGGCCAGGCCAGGCCAGGCCAGGCCCGGCAGGGCCCGGCCAGGCCAGGCCAGGCCAGGCCAGGCCAGGCCCGGCCAGGCCAGGCCCGGCCAGGCCCGGCCAGGCCAGGCCAGGCCCGGCCAGGCCCGGCCAGGGCCAGGCCAGGCCAGGCCAGGCCAGGCCCGGCCAGGCCAGGCCAGGCCAGGCCAGGCCAGGCAGGCCAGGCCAGGCCAGGCCCGGCCAGGCCAGGCCCGGCCAGTTAGGCCAGGCCAGGCCAGGCCAGGCCAGGCCAGGCTAGGCCAGGCCAGGCCAGGCCAGGGTTAGGCCAGCCCGGCCAGGCCAGGCCAGGCCCGGCCAGGCCAGGTTAGGCCCGGTAGGCCAGGCCAGGGCCCGGCCAGGTTAGGCCAGGCCAGGCCAGGCCAGGCCCGGCCAGGGCCAGGAGCCAGGCCAGGCCAGGCCAGGCCAGGCCAGGCCCGGCCAGGCCAGGCCAGGCCCGGCCAGGCCAGGCCAGGCCAGGCCAGGCCCGGCCAGGCCAGGCCAGGCCAGGCCAGGCCCGGCCAGGCCAGGCCCGGCCAGGCCAGGCCAGAGGCCAGGCCAGGCCAGGCCAGGCCAGGCCAGGCCAGGCCAGGCCAGGCCAGGCCAGGCCAGGCCTGCCAGGCCAGCCAGGCCAGGCCAGGCCAGGCCCGGCCAGGCTAGGCCCGGCCAGGCCAGGCCAGGCCAGGCCAGGGCCCGGCCAGGCCAGGCCAGCCAGGCCAGGCCAGGCCAGGCCCGGCCAGGCCAGGCCAGGCCCGGCCAGGCCAGGCGCCAGGCCAGGCCAGGCCCGGCCAGGCCAGGCCAGGCCAGGCCAGGCCAGGCCCGGCCAGCAGGCCCGGCCAGGCCAGGCCAGGCCCGGCCAGGCCAGGCCCGCCAGGCCAGGCCCGGCCAGGCCCGGCCAGGCTAGGCCAGGCCAGGCCCGGCCAGGTTCGGCCAGGCCAGGCCAGGCTAGGCCCGGCCAGGCCAGGCCAGGCCAGGCCAGGCCAGGCCAGGCCAGGCCAGGCCAGGCCAGCCCGGCCAGGCCAGGCCAGGCCAGGCCCGGCCAGGCCAGGTTAGGCCAGGCCAGGCCAGGCCAGGCCCGGCCAGGCCAGGCCAGGCCAGGCCAGGCCAGGCCAGGCCCGGCCAGGCCAGGCCAGGCCAGGCCCGGCCAGGCCAGGCCAGGCCAGGCCAGGCCAGGCCAGGCCAGGCCAGGCCAGGCCAGGGCCAGGCCAGGCCAGGCCAGGCCAGGCCAGGCCAGGCCAGGCCAGGCCAGGCCAGGCCAGGCCAGGCCAGGCCAGGCCAGGCCAGGCCAGGCCAGGCCAGGCCAGGCCAGGCCAGGCCAGGCCAGGCCAGGCCCGGCCAGGCCAGGCCAGGCCAGGCCAGGCCAGGCCAGGCCGGCAGGCAGGCCAGGCCAGGCCAGGCCAGGCCCGGCCAGGCCAGGCCAGGCCAGGCCAGGCCAGGCCAGGCCAGGCCAGGCCAGGCCAGGCCAGGCCAGGCTGTGCCAGGCCAGGCCAGGCCAGGCCAGGCCAGGCAGCCAGGCCAGGCCAGGCCAGGCCAGGCCAGGCCAGGCCAGGCCAGGCCAGGCCAGGCCAGGCCAGGCCAGGCCAGGCCAGGCCAGGCCAGGCCAGGCCAGGCCAGGCCAGCCAGGCCAGGCCAGGCCAGGCCAGGCCAGGCCAGGCCAGGCCAGGCCAGGCCAGGCCAGGCCAGGCCAGGCCAGGCCAGGCCAGGCCAGGCCAGGCCAGGCCAGGCCAGGCCAGGCCAGGCCAGGCCAGGCCAGGCCAGGCCAGGCCAGGCCAGGCCAGGCCAGGTGCCAGGCCAGGCCAGGCCAGGCCAGGCCAGGCCAGGCCAGGCCAGGCCAGGCCAGGCCAGGCCAGGCCAGGCCAGGCCAGGCCAGGCCAGGCCAGGCCAGGCAGGCCAGGCCAGGCCAGGCCAGGCCAGGCCAGGCCAGGCCAGGCCAGGCCAGGCCAGGCCAGGCCAGGCCAGGCCAGGCCAGGCCAGGCCAGGCCAGGCCAGGCCAGGCCAGGCCAGGCCAGGCCAGGCCAGGCCAGGCCAGGCCAGGCCAGGCCAGGCCAGGCCAGGCCAGGCCAGGCCAGGCCAGGCCAGGCCAGGCCAGGCCAGGCCAGGCCAGGCCAGGCCAGGCCAGGCCAGGCCAGGCCAGGCCAGGCCAGGCCAGGCCAGGCCAGGGCCAGGCCAGGCCAGGCCAGCCAGGCCAGGCCAGGCCAGGCCAGGCCAGGCCAGGCCAGGCCAGGCCAGCTAGGCCAGGCTGTGGCCAGTAGGCTGTGCCAGGCCAGGCTAGCCAGGCCAGGCCAGGCCAGGCCAGGCCAGGCCAGGCCAGGCCAGGCCAGGCTGTGCCAGGCCAGGCCAGGCCAGGCCAGGCCAGGCCAGGCCAGGCCAGGCCAGGCCAGGCCAGGCCAGGCCAGGCCAGGCCAGGCCAGGCCAGGCCAGGCCAGGCCAGGCCAGGCCAGGCCAGGCCAGGCCAGGCCAGGCCAGGCCAGGCCAGGCCAGGCCAGGCCAGGCCAGGCCAGGCCAGGCCAGGCCAGGCCAGGCCAGGCCAGGCCAGGCCAGGCCAGGCCAGGCCAGGCCAGGCCAGGCCAGGCCAGGCCAGGCCAGGCCAGGCCAGGCCAGGCCAGGCCAGGCCAGGCCAGGCCAGGCCAGGCCAGGCCAGGCCAGGCCAGGCCAGGCCAGGCCAGGCCAGGCCAGGCCAGGCCAGGCCAGGCCAGGCCAGGCCAGGCCAGGCCAGGCCAGGCCAGGCCAGGCCAGGCCAGGCCAGGCCAGGCCAGGCCAGCCAGGCCAGGCCAGGCCAGGCCAGGCCAGGCCAGGCCAGGCCAGGCCAGGCCAGGCCAGGCCAGGCCAGGCCAGGCCAGGCCAGGCCAGGCCAGGCCAGGCTAGGCCAGGCCAGGCCAGGCCAGGCCAGGCCAGGCCAGGCCAGGCCAGGCCAGGCCAGGCCAGGCCAGGCCAGGCCAGGCCAGGCCAGGCCAGGCTAGGCCAGGCCAGGCCAGGCCAGGCCAGGCCAGGCCAGGCCAGGCCAGGCCAGGCCAGGCCAGGCCAGGCCAGGCCAGGCCAGGCTAGGCCAGGCCAGGCCAGGCCAGGCCAGGCCAGGCCAGGCCAGGCCAGGCCAGGCCAGGCCAGGCCAGGCCAGGCCAGGCCAGGCCAGGCCAGGCCAGGCCAGGCCAGGCCAGGCCAGGCCAGGCCAGGCCAGGCCAGGCCAGGCCAGGCCAGGCCAGGCCAGGCCAGGCCAGGCCAGGCCAGGCCAGGCCAGGCCAGGCCAGGCCAGGCCAGGCCAGGCCAGGCCAGGCCAGGCCAGGCCAGGCCAGGCCAGGCCAGGCCAGGCCAGGCCAGGCCAGGCCAGGCCAGGCCAGGCCAGGCCAGGCCAGGCCAGGCCAGGCCAGGCCAGGCCAGGCCAGGCCAGGCCAGGCCAGGCCAGGCCAGGCCAGGCCAGGCCAGGCCAGGCCAGGCCAGGCCAGGCCAGGCCAGGCCAGGCCAGGCCAGGCCAGGCCAGGCCAGGCCAGGCCAGGCCAGGCCAGGCCAGGCCAGGCAGGCCAGGCCAGGCCAGGCCAGGCCAGGCCAGGCCAGGCCAGGCCAGGCCAGGCCAGGCCAGGCCAGGCCAGGCCAGGCTAGGCCAGGCCAGGCCAGGCCAGGCCAGGCCAGGCCAGGCCAGGCCAGGCTAGGCCAGGCTAGGCAGCCAGGCCAGGCTGTGCCAGGCTGTGCTGTGCCAGGCTGTGCTGTGCCAGGCTGTGCTGTGCTGTGCCAGGCCAGCCAGGCCAGGCTGTGCTGTGCTGTGCCAGGCTGTGCTGTGCCAGGCCAGCCAGGCCAGGCCAGGCCAGGCTGTGCTGTGCTGTGCTGTGCTGTGCTGTGCTGTGCCAGGCCAGGCCAGGCCAGGCCAGGCCAGGCCAGGCCAGGCCAGGCCAGGCCAGGCCAGGCCAGGCCAGGCCAGGCCAGGCCAGGCCAGGCCAGGCTGTGCCAGGCCAGGCCAGGCCAGGCCAGGCCAGGCCAGGCCAGGCCAGGCCAGGCCAGGCCAGGCCAGGCCAGGCCAGGCCAGGCCAGGCCAGGCCAGGCCAGGCCAGGCCAGGCCAGGCCAGGCCAGGCCAGGCCAGGCCAGGCCAGGCCAGGCCAGGCCAGGCCAGGCCAGGCCAGGCCAGGCCAGGCCAGGCCAGGCCAGGCCAGGCCAGGCCAGGCCAGGCCAGGCCAGGCCAGGCCAGGCCAGGCCAGGCCAGGCCAGGCCAGGCCAGGCCAGGCCAGGCCAGGCCAGGCCAGGCCAGGCCAGGCCAGGCCAGGCCAGGCCAGGCCAGGCCAGGCCAGGCCAGGCCAGGCCAGGCCAGGCCAGGCCAGGCCAGGCCAGGCCAGGCCAGGCCAGGCAGGCCAGGCCAGGCCAGGCCAGGCCAGGCCAGGCCAGGCCAGGCCAGGCCAGGGCTAGGCCAGGCTGTGCTGTGCCAGGCCAGGCCAGGCCAGGCTGTGCTGTGCCAGGCCAGGCCAGGCCAGGCTGTGCTGTGCTGTGCCAGGCCAGGCCAGGCCAGGCCAGGCCAGGCCAGGCCAGGCCAGGCCAGGCTGTGCCAGGCCAGGCCAGGCTGTGCCAGGCCAGGCCAGGCCAGGCCAGGCCAGGCCAGGCCAGGCCAGGCCAGGCCAGGCCAGGCCAGGCCAGGCCAGGCCAGGCCAGGCCAGGCTGTGCCAGGCCAGGCCAGGCCAGGCCAGGCCAGGCCAGGCCAGGCCAGGCCAGGCCAGGCCAGGCCAGGCCAGGCCAGGCCAGGCCAGGCCAGGCCAGGCCAGGCCAGGCCAGGCCAGGCCAGGCCAGGCCAGGCCAGGCCAGGCCAGGCCAGGCCAGGCCAGGCCAGGCCAGGCCAGGCCAGGCCAGGCCAGGCCAGGCCAGGCCAGGCCAGGCCAGCCAGGCCAGGCCAGGCCAGGCCAGGCCAGGCCAGGCCAGGCCAGGCCAGGCCAGGCCAGGCCAGGCCAGGCCAGGCCAGGCCAGGCCAGGCCAGGCCAGGCCAGGCCAGGCCAGGCCAGGCTGTGGCCAGGCCAGGCCAGGCCAGGCCAGGCCAGGCCAGGCCAGGCCAGGCTAGGCCAGGCCAGGCCAGGCCAGGCCAGGCCAGGCCAGGCTAGGCCAGGCCAGGCCAGGCCAGGCCAGGCCAGGCTAGGCCAGGCCAGGCCAGGCCAGGCCAGGCCAGGCCAGGCCAGGCCAGGCCAGGCCAGGCCAGGCCAGGCCAGGCTGTGCTGTGCCAGGCCAGGCCAGGCCAGGCCAGGCCAGGCCAGGCCAGGCCAGGCTGTGCCAGGCCAGGCCAGGCCAGGCCAGGCCAGGCCAGGCCAGGCCAGGCCAGGCCAGGCCAGGCCAGGCCAGGCCAGGCTGTGCCAGGCCAGGCCAGGCCAGGCCAGGCCAGGCCAGGCCAGGCCAGGCCAGGCCAGGCCAGGCCAGGCCAGGCCAGGCCAGGCCAGGCCAGGCCAGGCCAGGCCAGGCCAGGCCAGGCCAGGCCAGGCCAGGCCAGGCCAGGCCAGGCCAGGCCAGGCCAGGCCAGGCCAGGCCAGGCCAGGCCAGGCCAGGCCAGGCCAGGCCAGGCCAGGCCAGGCCAGGCCAGGCCAGGCCAGGCCAGGCCAGGCCAGGCCAGGCCAGGCCAGGCCAGGCCAGGCCAGGCCAGGGCCAGGCCAGGCCAGGCCAGGCCAGGCCAGGCCAGGCCAGGCCAGGCCAGGCCAGGCCAGGCCAGGCCAGGCCAGGCCAGGCTAGGCCAGGCTAGGCCAGGCCAGGCCAGGCCAGGCCAGGCCAGCTAGGCCAGGCTAGGCCAGGCCAGGCTAGGCTAGGCCAGGCCAGGCCAGGCTAGGCCAGGCTAGGCCAGGCCAGGCCAGGCTAGGCTAGGCCAGGCCAGGCCAGGCCAGGCCAGGCCAGGCCAGGCCAGGCCAGGCCAGGGCCAGGCCAGGCTGTGCAGGCCAGGCCAGGCCAGGCCAGGCCAGGCCAGGCCAGGCCAGGCCAGGCCAGGCCAGGCCAGGCCAGGCCAGGCCAGGCCAGGCCAGGCCAGGCCAGGCTGTGCCAGGCCAGGCCAGGCCAGGCCAGGCCAGGCCAGGCCAGGCCAGGCCAGGCCAGGCCAGGCCAGGCCAGGCCAGGCCAGGCCAGGCCAGGCCAGGCCAGGCCAGGCCAGGCCAGGCCAGGCCAGGCCAGGCCAGGCCAGGCCAGGCCAGGCCAGGCCAGGCCAGGCCAGGCCAGGCCAGGCCAGGCCAGGCCAGGCCAGGCCAGGCCAGGCCAGGCCAGGCCAGGCCAGGCCAGGCCAGGCCAGGCCAGGCCAGGCCAGGCCAGGCCAGGCCAGGCCAGGCCAGGCTGTGCCAGGCCAGGCCAGGCCAGGCCAGGCCAGGCCAGGCCAGGCCAGGCCAGGCCAGGCCAGGCCAGGCCAGGCCAGGCTCAGGCCAGGCCAGGCCAGGCCAGGCCAGGCCAGGCCAGGCCAGGCCAGGCCAGGCTAGGCCAGGCCAGGCCAGGCCAGGCCAGGCCAGGCCAGGCCAGGCCAGGCTAGGCAGGCCAGGCCAGGCCAGGCCAGGCTAGGCCAGGCCAGGCCAGGCCAGGCCAGGCTGTGCTGTGCCAGGCCAGGCCAGGCCAGGCCAGGCCAGGCCAGGCTGTGCCAGGCCAGGCTGTGCTGTGCTGTGCTGTGCCAGGCCAGGCCAGGCCAGGCCAGGCCAGGCCAGGCCAGGCCAGGCCAGGCCAGGCCAGGCCAGGCCAGGCCAGGCCAGGCCAGGCCAGGCCAGGCCAGGCCAGGCCAGGCCAGGCCAGGCCAGGCCAGGCCAGGCCAGGCCAGGCCAGGCCAGGCCAGGCCAGGCCAGGCCAGGCCAGGCTGTGCCAGGCCAGGCCAGGCCAGGCCAGGCCAGGCCAGGCCAGGCCAGGCCAGGCCAGGCCAGGCCAGGCCAGGCCAGGCCAGGCCAGGCCAGGCCAGGCCAGGCCAGGCCAGGCCAGGCCAGGCCAGGCCAGGCCAGGCCAGGCCAGGCCAGGCCAGGCCAGGCCAGGCCAGGCCAGGCCAGGCCAGGCCAGGCCAGGCCAGGCCAGGCCAGGCCAGGCCAGGCCAGGCCAGGCCAGGCCAGGCCAGGCCAGGCCAGGCCAGGCTGTGCCAGGCCAGGGCCAGGCCAGGCCAGGGCCAGGCCAGGCCAGGCCAGGCCAGGCCAGGGCCAGGCTAGGCTAGGCCAGGCTAGGCCAGGCCAGGCCAGGCCAGGCTAGGCTGTGCCAGGCCAGGCCAGGCCAGGCCAGGCTGTGCTGTGCTGTGCTGTGCCAGGCTGTGCTGTGCTGTGCCAGGCCAGGCTGTGCTGTGCCAGGCCAGGCCAGGCCAGGCCAGGCCAGGCCAGGCCAGGCCAGGCCAGGCCAGGCCAGGCCAGTGCTGTGCTGTGCTGTGCTGTGCTGTGCTGTGCCAGGCCAGGCCAGGCCAGGCCAGGCCAGGCCAGGCCAGGCCAGGCCAGGCCAGGCCAGGCCAGGCCAGGCCAGGCCAGGCCAGGCCAGGCCAGGCCAGGCCAGGCCAGGCCAGGCCAGGCCAGGCCAGGCCAGGCCAGGCCAGGCCAGGCCAGGCCAGGCCAGGCCAGGCCAGGCCAGGCCAGGCCAGGCCAGGCCAGGCCAGGCCAGGCCAGGCCAGGCCAGGCCAGGCCAGGCCAGGCCAGGCCAGGCCAGGCCAGGCCAGGCCAGGCCAGGCCAGGCCAGGCCAGGCCAGGCCAGGCCAGGCCAGGCCAGGCCAGGCCAGGCCAGGCCAGGCCAGGCCAGGCCAGGCCAGGCCAGGCCAGGCCAGGCCAGGCCAGGCCAGGCCAGGCCAGGCCAGGCCAGGCCAGGCCAGGCCAGGCCAGGCCAGGCCAGGCCAGGCCAGGCCAGGCCAGGCCAGGCTAGGGCCAGGCCAGGCCAGGCCAGGCCAGGCCAGGCTAGGCTAGGCTAGGCCAGGCCAGGCCAGGCCAGGCTAGGCTAGGCTGTGCCAGGCCAGGCCAGGCTAGGCCAGGCCAGGCCAGGCTGTGCCAGGCCAGGCCAGGCCAGGCCAGGCCAGGCCAGGCCAGGCCAGGCCAGGCCAGGCCAGGCTGTGCCAGGCTGTGCTGTGCCAGGCCAGGCCAGGCCAGGCCAGGCTGTGCAGGCTGCTGTGCTGTGCTGTGCTGTGCCAGGCCAGGCTGTGCTGTGCCAGGCCAGGCTGTGCTGTGCTGTGCCAGGCCAGGCCAGGCCAGGCCAGGCCAGGCCAGGCCAGGCCAGGCCAGGCCAGGCCAGGCCAGGCCAGGCCAGGCCAGGCCAGGCCAGGCCAGGCCAGGCCAGGCCAGGCCAGGCCAGGCCAGGCCAGGCCAGGCCAGGCCAGGCCAGGCCAGGCCAGGCCAGGCCAGGCCAGGCCAGGCCAGGCCAGGCCAGGCCAGGCCAGGCCAGGCCAGGCCAGGCCAGGCCAGGCCAGGCCAGGCCAGGCCAGGCCAGGCCAGGCCAGGCCAGGCCAGGCCAGGCCAGGCCAGGCCAGGCCAGGCCAGGCCAGGCCAGGCCAGGCCAGGCCAGGCCAGGCCAGGCCAGGCCAGGCCAGGCCAGGCCAGGCCAGCCAGGCCAGGCCAGGCCAGGCCAGGCCAGGCCAGGCCAGGCCAGGCCAGGCCAGGCTAGGCCAGGCCAGGCCAGGCTAGGCCAGGCTAGGCCAGGCTAGGCCAGGCCAGGCCAGGCCAGGCTAGGCTAGGCCAGGCTAGGCTAGGCTAGGCCAGGCTAGGCCAGGCCAGGCCAGGCCAGGCCAGGCCAGGCTAGGCCAGGCCAGGCCAGGCCAGGCCAGGCCAGGCCAGGCCAGGCCAGGCCAGGCCAGGCCAGGCTGTGCTGTGCCAGGCCAGGCCAGGCCAGGCCAGGCCAGGCCAGGCCAGGCCAGGCCAGGCCAGGCCAGGCCAGGCCAGGCCAGGCCAGGCCAGGCCAGGCCAGGCCAGGCCAGGCCAGGCCAGGCCAGGCCAGGCCAGGCCAGGCCAGGCCAGGCCAGGCCAGGCCAGGCCAGGCCAGGCCAGGCCAGGCCAGGCCAGGCCAGGCCAGGCCAGGCCAGGCCAGGCCAGGCCAGGCCAGGCCAGGCCAGGCCAGGCCAGGCCAGGCCAGGCCAGGCCAGGCCAGGCCAGGCCAGGCCAGGCCAGGCCAGGCCAGGCCAGGCCAGGCCAGGCCAGGCCAGGCCAGGCCAGGCCAGGCCAGGCCAGGCCAGGCCAGGCCAGGCCAGGCCAGGCCAGGCCAGGCCAGGCCAGGCCAGGCCAGGCCAGGCCAGGCCAGGCCAGGCCAGGCCAGGCCAGGCCAGGCTAGGCCAGGCCAGGCCAGGCCAGGCTAGGCCAGGCCAGGCCAGGCTAGGCTAGGCTAGGCCAGGCTAGGCCAGGCTAGGCTAGGCTAGGCCAGGCTAGGCCAGGCTAGGCTAGGCTAGGGCCAGGCTAGGCCAGGCTAGGCTAGGCTAGGCTAGGCTAGGCTAGGCCAGGCCAGGCCAGGCTGTGCTAGGCCAGGCCAGGCCAGGCCAGGCCAGGCCAGGCTGTGCTGTGCTGTGCCAGGCCAGGCTGTGCCAGGCCAGGCCAGGCCAGGCCAGGCCAGGCCAGGCCAGGCCAGGCCAGGCCAGGCCAGGCCAGGCCAGGCCAGGCCAGGCTGTGCCAGGCCAGGCCAGGCCAGGCCAGGCCAGGCCAGGCCAGGCCAGGCCAGGCCAGGCCAGGCCAGGCTGTGCCAGGCCAGGCCAGGCCAGGCCAGGCCAGGCCAGGCCAGGCCAGGCCAGGCCAGGCCAGGCCAGGCCAGGCCAGGCCAGGCCAGGCCAGGCCAGGCCAGGCCAGGCCAGGCCAGGCCAGGCCAGGCCAGGCCAGGCCAGGCCAGGCCAGGCCAGGCCAGGCCAGGCCAGGCCAGGCCAGGCCAGGCCAGGCCAGGCCAGGCCAGGCCAGGCCAGGCCAGGCCAGGCCAGGCCAGGCCAGGCCAGGCCAGGCCAGGCCAGGCCAGGCCAGGCCAGGCCAGGCCAGGCCAGGCCAGGCCAGGCCAGGCCAGGCCAGGCCAGGCCAGGCCAGGCCAGGCAGGCTAGGCCAGGCCAGGCCAGGCCAGGCCAGGCCAGGCTAGGCCAGGCCAGGCCAGGCCAGGCCAGGCTAGGCCAGGCTAGGCCAGGCCAGGCCAGGCCAGGCTAGGCCAGGCTAGGCCAGGCTAGGCCAGGCCAGGCCAGGCCAGGCCAGGCTAGGCTAGGCTAGGCCAGGCCAGGCCAGGCCAGGCCAGGCCAGGCCAGGCCAGGCCAGGCCAGGCTGTGCCAGGCCAGGCCAGGCCAGGCCAGGCCAGGCCAGGCCAGGCCAGGCCAGGCCAGGCCAGGCTGTGCCAGGCCAGGCCAGGCCAGGCCAGGCCAGGCCAGGCCAGGCCAGGCCAGGCCAGGCCAGGCCAGGCCAGGCTGTGCTGTGCCAGGCCAGGCCAGGCCAGGCCAGGCCAGGCCAGGCGCCAGGCCAGGCCAGGCCAGGCCAGGCCAGGCCAGGCCAGGCCAGGCCAGGCCAGGCCAGGCCAGGCCAGGCCAGGCCAGGCCAGGCCAGGCCAGGCCAGGCCAGGCCAGGCCAGGCCAGGCCAGGCCAGGCCAGGCCAGGCCAGGCCAGGCCAGGCCAGGCCAGGCCAGGCCAGGCCAGGCCAGGCCAGGCCAGGCCAGGCCAGGCCAGGCCAGGCCAGGCCAGGCCAGGCCAGGCCAGGCCAGGCCAGGCCAGGCCAGGCCAGGCCAGGCCAGGCCAGGCCAGGCCAGGCCAGGCCAGGCCAGGCCAGGCCAGGCCAGGCTAGGCCAGGCTAGGCCAGGCCAGGCCAGGCTAGGCCAGGCCAGGCCAGGCCAGGCCAGGCTAGGCCAGGCCAGGCCAGGCTAGGCCAGGCTAGGCCAGGCCAGGCCAGGCTAGGCCAGGCCAGGCCAGGCCAGGCCAGGCTAGGCCAGGCCAGGCCAGGCCAGGCTAGGCCAGGCCAGGCTAGGCCAGGCTAGTGCTGTGCCAGGCCAGGCCAGGCCAGGCCAGGCTGTGCCAGGCTGTGCAGGCCAGGCCAGGCTGTGCTGTGCCAGGCCAGGCCAGGCCAGGCTGTGCTGTGCCAGGCCAGGCTGTGCTGTGCTGTGCTGTGCTGTGCTGTGCTGTGCTGTGCCAGGCCAGGCCAGGCCAGGCCAGGCCAGGCCAGGCTGTGCCAGGCCAGGCCAGGCCAGGCCAGGCCAGGCCAGGCCAGGCCAGGCCAGGCCAGGCCAGGCCAGGCCAGGCCAGGCCAGGCCAGGCCAGGCCAGGCCAGGCCAGGCCAGGCCAGGCCAGGCCAGGCCAGGCCAGGCCAGGCCAGGCCAGGCCAGGCCAGGCCAGGCCAGGCCAGGCCAGGCCAGGCCAGGCCAGGCCAGGCCAGGCCAGGCCAGGCCAGGCCAGGCCAGGCCAGGCCAGGCCAGGCCAGGCCAGGCCAGGCCAGGCCAGGCCAGGCCAGGCCAGGCCAGGCCAGGCCAGGCCAGGCCAGGCCAGGCCAGGCCAGGCCAGCCAGGCCAGGCCAGGCCAGGCCAGGCCAGGCCAGGCCAGGCCAGGCCAGGCCAGGCCAGGGCCAGGCCAGGCCAGGCCAGGCCAGGCCAGGCCAGGCCAGGCCAGGCCAGGCCAGGCCAGGCCAGGCCAGGCCAGGCCAGGCCAGGCCAGGCCAGCCAGGCCAGGCCAGGCCAGGCCAGGCCAGGCCAGGCCAGGCCAGGCCAGGCTAGGCCAGGCTGTGCCAGGCCAGGCCAGGCCAGGCCAGGCCAGGCCAGGCCAGGCCAGGCCAGGCCAGGCCAGTGCTGTGCCAGGCCAGGCGCCAGGCTGTGCTGTGCCAGGCCAGGCCAGGCCAGGCTGTGCCAGGCCAGGCCAGGCCAGGCAGCCAGGCCAGGCCAGGCCAGGCCAGGCCAGGCCAGGCCAGGCCAGGCCAGGCCAGGCCAGGCCAGGCCAGGCCAGGCCAGGCCAGGCCAGGCCAGGCCAGGCCAGGCTGTGCCAGGCCAGGCCAGGCCAGGCCAGGCCAGGCCAGGCCAGGCCAGGCCAGGCCAGGCCAGGCCAGGCCAGGCCAGGCCAGGCCAGGCCAGGCCAGGCCAGGCCAGGCCAGGCCAGGCCAGGCCAGGCCAGGCCAGGCCAGGCCAGGCCAGGCCAGGCCAGGCCAGGCCAGGCCAGGCCAGGCCAGGCCAGGCCAGGCCAGGCCAGGCCAGCCAGGCCAGGCCAGGCCAGGCCAGGCCAGGCCAGGCCAGGCCAGGCCAGGCCAGGCCAGGCCAGGCCAGGCCAGGCCAGGCCAGGCCAGGCCAGGCCAGGCCAGGCCAGGCCAGGCCAGGCCAGGCCAGGCCAGGCCAGGCCAGGCCAGGCCAGGCCAGGCCAGGCCAGGCCAGGCAGGCCAGGCCAGGCCAGGCCAGGCCAGGCCAGGCCAGGCCAGGCCAGGCCAGGCCAGGCCAGGCCAGGCCAGGCCAGGCCAGGCCAGGCCAGGCCAGGCCAGGCCAGGCCAGGCCAGGCCAGGCCAGGCCAGGCCAGGCTGTGCCAGGCCAGGCCAGGCCAGGCCAGGCCAGGCCAGGCCAGGCCAGGCCAGGCCAGGCCAGGCCAGGCCAGGCCAGGCCAGGCCAGGCCAGGCCAGGCCAGGCCAGGCCAGGCCAGGCCAGGCCAGGCCAGGCCAGGCCAGGCCAGGCCAGGCTGTGCCAGGCCAGGCCAGGCCAGGCCAGGCCAGGCCAGGCCAGGCCAGGCCAGGCCAGGCCAGGCCAGGCCAGGCCAGGCCAGGCCAGGCCAGGCCAGGCCAGGCCAGGCCAGGCCAGGCCAGGCCAGGCCAGGCCAGGCCAGGCCAGGCCAGGCCAGGCCAGGCCAGGCCAGGCCAGGCCAGGCCAGGCCAGGCCAGGCCAGGCCAGGCCAGGCCAGGCCAGGCCAGGCCAGGCCAGGCCAGGCCAGGCCAGGCCAGGCCAGGCCAGGCCAGGCCAGGCCAGGCCAGGCCAGGCCAGGCCAGCCAGGCCAGGCCAGGCCAGGCCAGGCCAGGCCAGGCCAGGCCAGGCCAGGCCAGGCCAGGCCAGGCCAGGCCAGGCCAGGCCAGGCCAGGCCAGGCCAGGCCAGGCCAGGCCAGGCCAGCCAGGCCAGGCCAGGCCAGGCCAGGCCAGGCCAGGCCAGGCCAGGCCAGGCCAGGCCAGGCCAGGCCAGGCCAGGCCAGGCCAGGCCAGGCCAGGCCAGGCCAGGCCAGGCCAGGCCAGGCCAGGCCAGGCCAGGCCAGGCCAGGCCAGGCCAGGCCAGGCCAGGCCAGGCCAGGCCAGGCCAGGCCAGGCCAGGCCAGGCCAGGCCAGGCCAGGCCAGGCCAGGCCAGGCCAGGCCAGGCCAGGCCAGGCCAGGCCAGGCCAGGCCAGGCCAGGCCAGGCCAGGCCAGGCCAGGCCAGGCCAGGCCAGGCCAGGCCAGGCCAGGCCAGGCCAGGCCAGGCCAGGCCAGGCCAGGCCAGGCCAGGCCAGGCCAGGCCAGGCCAGGCCAGGCCAGGCCAGGCCAGGCCAGGCCAGGCCAGGCCAGGCCAGGCCAGGCCAGGCCAGGCCAGGCCAGGCCAGGCCAGGCCAGGCCAGGCCAGGCCAGGCCAGGCCAGGCCAGGCCAGGCCAGGCCAGGCCAGGCCAGGCCAGGCCAGGCCAGGCCAGGCCAGGCCAGGCCAGGCCAGGCCAGGCCAGGCCAGGCCAGGCCAGGCCAGGCCAGGCCAGGCCAGGCCAGGCCAGGCCAGGCCAGGCCAGGCCAGCCAGGCCAGGCCAGGCCAGGCCAGGCCAGGCCAGGCCAGGCCAGGCCAGGCTGTGCCAGGCCAGGCCAGGCCAGGCCAGGCCAGGCCAGGCCAGGCCAGGCCAGCCAGGCCAGGCCAGGCTGTGCCAGGCCAGGCCAGGCCAGGCCAGGCCAGGCCAGGCCAGGCCAGGCCAGGCCAGGCCAGGCCAGGCCAGGCCAGGCCAGGCCAGGCCAGGCCAGGCCAGGCCAGGCCAGGCCAGGCCAGGCCAGGCCAGGCCAGGCCAGGCCAGGCCAGGCCAGGCCAGGCCAGGCCAGGCCAGGCCAGGCCAGGCCAGGCCAGGCCAGGCCAGGCCAGGCCAGGCCAGGCCAGGCCAGGCCAGGCTGTGCCAGGCCAGGCCAGGCCAGGCCAGGCCAGGCCAGGCCAGGCCAGGCCAGGCCAGGCCAGGCCAGGCCAGGCCAGGCCAGGCCAGGCCAGGCCAGGCCAGGCCAGGCCAGGCCAGGCCAGGCCAGGCCAGGCCAGGCCAGGCCAGGCCAGGCCAGGCCAGGCCAGGCCAGGCCAGGCCAGGCCAGGCCAGGCCAGGCCAGGCCAGGCCAGGCCAGGCCAGGCCAGGCCAGGCCAGGCCAGGCCAGGCCAGGCCAGGCCAGGCTGTGCCAGGCCAGGCCAGGCCAGGCCAGGCCAGGCCAGGCCAGGCCAGGCCAGGCCAGGCCAGGCCAGGCCAGGCCAGGCCAGGCCAGGCCAGGCCAGGCCAGGCCAGGCCAGGCCAGGCCAGGCCAGGCCAGGCCAGGCCAGGCCAGGCCAGGCCAGGCCAGGCCAGGCCAGGCCAGGCCAGGCCAGGCCAGGCTGTGCCAGGCCAGGCCAGGCCAGGCCAGGCCAGGCCAGGCCAGGCCAGGCCAGGCCAGGCCAGGCCAGGCCAGGCCAGGCCAGGCCAGGCCAGGCCAGGCCAGGCCAGGCCAGGCCAGGCCAGGCCAGGCCAGGCCAGGCCAGGCCAGGCCAGGCCAGGCCAGGCCAGGCCAGGCCAGGCCAGGCCAGGCCAGGCCAGGCCAGGCCAGGCCAGGCCAGCCAGGCCAGGCCAGGCCAGGCCAGGCCAGGCCAGGCCAGGCCAGGCCAGGCCAGGCCAGGCCAGGCCAGGCCAGGCCAGGCCAGGCCAGGCCAGGCCAGGCCAGGCCAGGCCAGGCCAGGCCAGGCCAGGCCAGGCCAGGCCAGGCCAGGCCAGGCCAGGCCAGGCCAGGCCAGGCCAGGCCAGGCCAGGCCAGGCCAGGCCAGGCCAGGCCAGGCCAGGCCAGGCCAGGCCAGGCCAGGCCAGGCCAGGCCAGGCCAGGCCAGGCCAGGCCAGGCCAGGCCAGGCCAGGCCAGGCCAGGCCAGGCCAGGCCAGGCCAGGCCAGGCCAGGCCAGGCCAGGCCAGGCCAGGCCAGGCCAGGCCAGGCCAGGCCAGGCCAGGCCAGGCCAGGCCAGGCCAGGCCAGGCCAGGCCAGGCCAGGCCAGGCCAGGCCAGGCCAGGCCAGGCCAGGCCAGGCCAGGCCAGGCCAGGCCAGGCCAGGCCAGGCCAGGCCAGGCCAGGCCAGGCCAGGCCAGGCCAGGCCAGGCCAGGCCAGGCCAGGCCAGGCCAGGCCAGGCCAGGCCAGGCCAGGCCAGGCCAGGCCAGGCCAGGCCAGGCCAGGCCAGGCCAGGCCAGGCCAGGCCAGGCCAGGCCAGGCCAGGCCAGGCCAGGCCAGGCCAGGCCAGGCCAGGCCAGGCCAGGCCAGGCCAGGCCAGGCCAGGCCAGGCCAGGCCAGGCCAGGCCAGGCCAGGCCAGGCCAGGCCAGGCCAGGCCAGGCCAGGCCAGGCCAGGCCAGGCCAGGCCAGGCCAGGCCAGGCCAGGCCAGGCCAGGCCAGGCCAGGCCAGGCCAGGCCAGGCCAGGCCAGGCCAGGCCAGGCCAGGCCAGGCCAGGCCAGGCCAGGCCAGGCCAGGCCAGGCCAGGCCAGGCCAGGCCAGGCCAGGCCAGGCCAGGCCAGGCCAGGCCAGGCCAGGCCAGGCCAGGCCAGGCCAGGCCAGGCCAGGCCAGGCCAGGCCAGGCCAGGCCAGGCCAGGCCAGGCCAGGCCAGGCCAGGCCAGGCCAGGCCAGGCCAGGCCAGGCCAGGCCAGGCCAGGCCAGCCAGGCCAGGCCAGGCCAGGCCAGGCCAGGCCAGGCCAGGCCAGGCCAGGCCAGGCCAGGCCAGGCCAGGCCAGGCCAGGCCAGGCCAGGCCAGGCCAGGCCAGGCCAGGCCAGGCCAGGCCAGGCCAGGCCAGGCCAGGCCAGGCCAGGCCAGGCCAGGCCAGGCCAGGCCAGGCCAGGCCAGGCTGCCAGGCCAGGCCAGGCCAGGCCAGGCCAGGGCCAGGCCAGGCCAGGCCAGGCCAGGCCAGGCCAGGCCAGGCCAGGCCAGGCCAGGCCAGGCCAGGCCAGGCCAGCCAGGCCAGGCCAGGCCAGGCCAGGCCAGGCCAGGCCAGGCCAGGCCAGGCCAGGCCAGGGCCAGGCCAGGCCAGGCCAGGCCAGGCCAGGCCAGGCCAGGCCAGGCCAGGCCAGGCCAGGCCAGGCCAGGCCAGGCCAGGCCAGGCCAGGCTAGGCCAGGCCAGGCCAGGCCAGGCTGTGCTGTGCCAGGCTAGGCCAGGCCAGGCTGTGCCAGGCTGTGCTGTGCTGTGCCAGGCCAGGCCAGGCTGTGCCAGGCCAGGCCAGGCCAGGCCAGGCCAGGCTGTGCTGTGCTGTGCCAGGCCAGGCTGTGCTGTGCTGTGCCAGGCCAGGCCAGGCTGTGCCAGGCTGTGCCAGGCCAGGCCAGGCCAGGCTGTGCCAGGCCAGGCCAGGCCAGGCCAGGCCAGGCCAGGCCAGGCCAGGCCAGGCCAGGCCAGGCCAGGCCAGGCCAGGCCAGGCCAGGCCAGGCCAGGCCAGGCCAGGCCAGGCCAGGCCAGGCCAGGCCAGGCCAGGCCAGGCCAGGCCAGGCCAGGCCAGGCCAGGCCAGGCCAGGCCAGGCCAGGCCAGGCCAGGCCAGGCCAGGCCAGGCCAGGCCAGGCCAGGCCAGGCCAGGCCAGGCCAGGCCAGGCCAGGCCAGGCCAGGCCAGGCCAGCCAGGCCAGGCCAGGCCAGGCCAGGCCAGGCCAGGCCAGGCCAGGCCAGGCCAGGCCAGGCCAGGCCAGGCCAGGCCAGGCCAGGGGCCAGGCCAGGCCAGGCCAGGCCAGGCCAGGCCAGGCCAGGCCAGGCCAGGCCAGGCCAGGCCAGGCCAGGCCAGGCCAGGCCAGGCTAGGCCAGGCCAGGCCAGGCCAGGCCAGGCCAGGCCAGGCGGCCAGGCCAGGCCAGGCCAGGCCAGGCCAGCCAGGCTGTGCAGTGCTGTGCCAGGCCAGGCCAGGCTGTGCCAGGCCAGGCCAGGCCAGGCCAGGCCAGGCCAGGCCAGGCCAGGCCAGGCCAGGCCAGGCCAGGCCAGGCCAGGCCAGGCCAGGCCAGGCCAGGCCAGGCCAGGCCAGGCCAGGCCAGGCCAGGCCAGGCCAGGCCAGGCCAGGCCAGGCCAGGCCAGGCCAGGCCAGGCCAGGCCAGGCCAGGCCAGGCCAGGCCAGGCCAGGCCAGGCCAGGCCAGGCCAGGCCAGGCCAGGCCAGGCCAGGCCAGGCCAGGCCAGGCCAGGCCAGGCCAGGCCAGGCCAGGCCAGGCCAGGCCAGGCCAGGCCAGGCCAGGCCAGGCCAGGCCAGGCCAGGCCAGGGCCAGGCCAGGCCAGGCCAGGCCAGGCCAGGCCAGGCCAGGCCAGGCCAGGCCAGGCCAGGCCAGGCCAGGCCAGGCCAGGCCAGGCCAGGCCAGGCCAGGCCAGGCCAGGCCAGGCCAGGCCAGGCCAGGCCAGGCCAGGCCAGGCCAGGCCAGGCCAGGCCAGGCCAGGCCAGGCCAGGCCAGGCCAGGCCAGGCCAGGCCAGGCCAGGCCAGGCCAGGCCAGGCCAGGCCAGGCCAGGCCAGGCCAGGCCAGGCCAGGCCAGGCCAGGCCAGGCCAGGCCAGGCCAGGCCAGGCCAGGCCAGGCCAGGCCAGGCCAGGCCAGTGCTGTGCCAGGCCAGGCCAGGCCAGGCCAGGCCAGGCCAGGCCAGGCCAGGCCAGGCCAGGCCAGGCCAGGCCAGGCCAGGCCAGGCCAGGCCAGGCCAGGCCAGGCCAGGCCAGGCCAGGCCAGGCCAGGCCAGGCCAGGCCAGGCCAGGCCAGGCCAGGCCAGGCCAGGCCAGGCCAGGCCAGGCCAGGCCAGGCCAGGCCAGGCCAGGCCAGGCCAGGCCAGGCCAGGCCAGGCCAGGCCAGGCCAGGCCAGGCCAGGCCAGGCCAGGCCAGGCCAGGCCAGGCCAGGCCAGGCCAGGCCAGGCCAGGCCAGGCCAGGCCAGGCCAGGCCAGGCCAGGCCAGGCCAGGCCAGGCCAGGCCAGGCCAGGCCAGGCCAGGCCAGGCCAGGCCAGGCCAGGCCAGGCCAGGCCAGGCCAGGCCAGGCCAGGCCAGGGCCAGGCCAGGCCAGGCCAGGCCAGGCCAGGCCAGGCCAGGCCAGGCCAGGCCAGGCCAGGCCAGGCCAGGCCAGGCCAGGCCAGGCCAGGCCAGGCCAGGCCAGGCCAGGCCAGGCCAGGCCAGAGGCCAGGCCAGGCCAGGCCAGGCCAGGCCAGGCCAGGCCAGGCCAGGCCAGGCCAGGCCAGGCCAGGCCAGGCCAGGCCAGGCCAGGCCAGGCCAGGCCAGGCCAGGCCAGGCCAGGCCAGGCCAGGCCAGGCTGTGCCAGGCCAGGCCAGGCCAGGCCAGGCCAGGCCAGGCCAGGCCAGGCCAGGCCAGGCCAGGCCAGGCTGTGCCAGGCCAGGCCAGGCCAGGCCAGGCCAGGCCAGGCCAGGCCAGGCCAGGCCAGGCCAGGCCAGGCCAGGCCAGGCCAGGCCAGGCCAGGCCAGGCCAGGCCAGGCCAGGCCAGGCCAGGCCAGGCCAGGCCAGGCCAGGCCAGGCCAGGCTGTGCCAGGCCAGGCCAGGCCAGGCCAGGCCAGGCCAGGCCAGGCCAGGCCAGGCCAGGCCAGGCCAGGCCAGGCCAGGCCAGGCCAGGCCAGGCCAGGCCAGGCCAGGCCAGGCCAGGCCAGGCCAGGCCAGGCCAGGCCAGGCCAGGCCAGGCCAGGCCAGGGCCAGGCCAGGCCAGGCCAGGCCAGGCCAGGCCAGGCCAGGCCAGGCCAGGCCAGGCCAGGCCAGGCCAGGCCAGGCCAGGCCAGGCCAGGCCAGGCCAGGCCAGGCCAGGCCAGGCCAGGCCAGGCCAGGCCAGGCCAGGCCAGGCCAGGCCAGGCCAGGCTAGGCTGGCCAGGCCAGGCTAGGCCAGGCCAGGCCAGGCGCCAGGCCAGGCCAGGCCAGGCTGTGCCAGGCCAGGCCAGGCCAGGCCAGGCCAGGCCAGGCCAGGCCAGGCCAGGCTGTGCTGGCCAGGCCAGGCTGTGCAGGCCAGGCTGTGCCAGTGCTGTGCCAGGCCAGGCCAGGCCAGGCCAGGCTGTGCCAGGCCAGGCCAGGCCAGGCCAGGCCAGGCCAGGCCAGGCTGTGCCAGGCCAGGCCAGGCCAGGCCAGGCCAGGCCAGGCCAGGCCAGGCCAGGCCAGGCCAGGCCAGCTGTGCCAGGCCAGGCCAGGCCAGGCCAGGCCAGGCCAGGCCAGGCCAGGCCAGGCCAGGCTGTGCCAGGCCAGGCCAGGCCAGGCCAGGCCAGGCCAGGCCAGGCCAGGCCAGGCCAGGCCAGGCCAGGCCAGGCCAGGCCAGGCCAGGCCAGGCCAGGCCAGGCCAGGCCAGGCCAGGCCAGGCCAGGCCAGGCCAGGCCAGGCCAGGCCAGGCCAGGCCAGGCCAGGCCAGGCCAGGCCAGGCCAGGCCAGGCCAGGCCAGGCCAGGGCCAGGCCAGGCCAGGCCAGGCCAGGCCAGGCCAGGCCAGGCCAGGCCAGGCCAGGCCAGGCCAGGCCAGGCCAGGCCAGGCCAGGCCAGGCCAGGCCAGGCCAGGCCAGGCCAGGCCAGGCTAGCCAGGCCAGGCCAGGCCAGGCCAGGCCAGGGCCAGGCCAGGCCAGGCCAGGCCAGGCCAGGCCAGGCCAGGCCAGGCCAGGCCAGGCCAGGCCAGGCGCTAGGCCAGTGCTGTGCCAGGCCAGGCCAGGCCAGGCCAGGCCAGGCCAGGCCAGGCCAGGCCAGGCCAGGCCAGGCCAGGCCAGGCCAGGCTGTGCTGTGCTGTGCCAGGCCAGGCCAGGCTGTGCCAGGCCAGGCCAGGCCAGGCCAGGCCAGGCCAGTGCTGGCCAGGCCAGGCCAGGCCAGGCCAGGCCAGGCCAGGCCAGGCCAGGCCAGGCCAGGCCAGGCCAGGCCAGGCCAGGCCAGGCCAGGCCAGGCCAGGCCAGGCCAGGCCAGGCCAGGCCAGGCCAGGCCAGGCCAGGCCAGGCCAGGCCAGGCCAGGCCAGGCCAGGCCAGGCCAGGCCAGGCCAGGCCAGGCCAGGCCAGGCCAGGCCAGGCCAGGCCAGGCCAGGCCAGGCCAGGCCAGTGGCCAGGCTGTACAGGCCAGGCCAGGCCAGGCCAGGCCAGGCCAGGCTCAGGCTCAGCCAGGCCAGGCCAGGCCAGGCCAGGCCAGGCCAGGCCAGGCCAGGCCAGGCCAGGCCAGGCCAGGCCAGGCCAGGCCAGGCCAGGCCAGGCCAGGCCAGGCCAGGCCAGGCCAGGCCAGGCCAGGCCAGGCCAGGCCAGGCCAGGCCAGGCCAGGCTGGCCAGGCCAGGCAGGCCAGGCCAGGCCAGGCCAGGCCAGGCCAGGCCAGGCCAGGCCAGGCCAGGCCAGGCCAGGCCAGGCCAGGCAGCTAGGCCAGGCCAGGCCAGGCCAGGCCAGGCCAGGCCAGGCCAGGCCAGGCCAGGCCAGGCCAGGCCAGGCTCAGGCCAGGCCAGGCCAGGCCAGGCCAGGCCAGGCCAGGCCAGGCCAGGCCAGGCCAGGCCAGGCCAGGCCAGGCCAGGCCAGGCCAGGCCAGGCCAGGCCAGGCCAGGCCAGGCCAGGCCAGCCAGGCCAGGCCAGGCCAGGCCAGGCCAGGCCAGGCCAGGCCAGGCCAGGCCAGGCCAGGCCAGGCCAGGCCAGGCCAGGCCAGGCCAGGCCAGGCCAGGCCAGGCCAGGCCAGGCCAGGCCAGGCCAGGCCAGGCCAGGCCAGGCCAGGCCAGGCCAGGCCAGGCCAGGCCAGGCCAGGCCAGGCCAGGCCAGGCCAGGCCAGGCCAGGCCAGGCCAGGCCAGGCCAGGCCAGGCCAGGCCAGGCCAGGCCAGGCCAGGCCAGGCCAGGCCAGGCCAGGCCAGGCCAGGCCAGGCCAGGCCAGGGCCAGGCCAGGCCAGGCCAGGCCAGGCCAGGCCAGGCCAGGCCAGGCCAGGCCAGGCCAGGCCAGGCCAGGCCAGGCCAGGCCAGGCCAGGCCAGGCCAGGCCAGGCCAGGCCAGGCCAGGCCAGGCCAGGCCAGGCCAGGCCAGGCCAGGCCAGGCCAGGCCAGGCCAGGCCAGGCCAGGCCAGGCCAGGCCAGGCCAGGCCAGGCCAGGCCAGGCCAGGCCAGGCCAGGCCAGGCCAGGCCAGGCCAGGCCAGGCCAGGCCAGGGCCAGGCCAGGCCAGGCCAGGCCAGGCCAGGCCAGGCCAGGCCAGGCCAGGCCAGGCCACTGTGGCCAGGCCAGGCCAGGCCAGGCCAGGCCAGGCCAGGCCAGGCCAGGCCAGGCCAGGCCAGGCCAGGCCAGGCCAGGCCAGGCCAGGCAGCCAGCCTGTGGCCAGGCCAGGCCAGGCCAGGCCAGGCCAGGCCAGGCCAGGCTGTGCTCAGGCCAGGCCAGGCCAGGCCAGGCCAGGCCAGGCCAGGCCAGGCCAGGCCAGGCCAGGCCAGGCCAGGCCAGGCCAGGCCAGGCCAGTGCCAGGCCAGGCCAGGCCAGGCCAGGCCAGGCCAGGCCAGGCCAGGCCAGGCCAGGCCAGGCCAGCTGTGCCAGGCTGTGCCAGGCTGTGCTGTGCCAGGCTGTGCTGTGCTGTGCTGTGCTGTGCTGTGCTGTGCTGTGCTGTGCTGTGCTGTGCTGTGCTGTGCTGTGCTGTGCTGTGCTGTGCCAGGCTGTGCTGTGCCAGGCCAGGCCAGGCCAGGCCAGGCCAGGCCAGGCTGTGCTGTGCAGTGCCAGGCCAGGCCAGGCCAGGCTGTGCTGTGCCAGGCTGGCCAGGCCAGGCCAGGCCAGCCAGGCCAGGCCAGGCCAGGCCAGGCCAGGCCAGGCCAGGCCAGGCCAGGCCAGGCCAGGCCAGGCCAGGCCAGGCCAGGCCAGGCCAGGCCAGGCCAGGCCAGGCCAGGCCAGGCCAGGCCAGGCCAGGCCAGGCCAGGCCAGGCCAGGCCAGGCCAGGCCAGGCCAGGCCAGGCCAGGCCAGGCCAGGCCAGGCCAGGCCAGGCCAGGCTGTGCTGTGCTGTGCTGTGCTGTGCTGTGCTGAGGCTGTGCTGTGCTGTGCTGGTGCTTGTGCTGTGCTGTGCCAGGCTGTGCTGTGCTGTGCTGTGCTGTGCCAGGCCAGGCCAGTGCTGTGCTGTGCCTGTGCTGTGCTGTGCTGTGCTGTGCTGTGCCAGGCCAGGCCGTGCCAGTGCCAGGCTGTGCTGTGCCAGGCTGTGCTGTGCTGTGCCAGGCCAGGCTGTGCTGTGCTGTGCTGTGCTGTGCTGTGC